>NC_090323.1:145438201-150370325 GCF_040869045.1 Eurosta solidaginis
CAATGCGGATGTTGTGCGGCTTCATGAAATCGACTATCTCCGTAATCTTCCCAGTTAGTCCATTACAGTTTAACTGCAGGATTCTGAAGTGCATAAGGGGAGACGCCGCCACTCAGGGGGTAAGTGACGGGTGACTACGCCTGGGTTGTGGAAGGCCAGGACGCAATTGCTGTTGTGGCCCTGGGACTGGAAGTCCTTGGGCAAGCATTGGGGTACCTGGATGATTTGGGTTTGCGACCTGGCAACATGGCGCGATGAAACCCTTCGGGGGGTTGCCGTCGCGGAGACCAGAACATCTAGGAAAGTGGCACCACCCAAGGCAGGAGCTGCATTCGATTGCTGCCGGAAAAGAGGGGGGGGGGGGGAGAAGACGGGGGCAGGGACTGATGTTCAGCATTGCTACCAACTCTACTACGAAGGTAGTAGTTATGAGTGGTATCACCTGTTTGAGTTGTTGGCGCCGTGGGGCGCAAGCAGCAGCGGGCACTTGTTGTGGCTTGCAGAGCAGCGGGGCTGCTGGAAGGTAGTGGGGGGGGGGGGGGGCGCTTAGGCGTAGACTACGGGACGCCCTTGGGCGTGAACAGCAAGGAGCCACAAAAGATTTATAAAAGTTACGTGGACGTCGATTTTTGGGATCAAGCCCAGAACAACCTGTCCGATGCAACCATCCCTTGCACGAGACACACTGAACAGAGTATGACTCCCCCAGCGGGTTAGGGGGGGGGGGGGGGGGGGTCAGAATATACCGCGGTAGGTATGCCTGTCGTAAGAGGCGACTAAAATACCAGATTCAAGGGGCTGTGTAGCGCAACCTTGCAGGTTGCCAGCGCAACATATAGCTTCTCTAAACCCAATTGTCAACCTCACCTATCCGCGGCGAATCCTGTTTTACTAACAGACGAGGCTCTGGCGACCCTAAGCTCCTTATGGAACTTGGGGTTAGGGAGGGAGGGGATGGCCTGAAGGTTTAATGTGGCCACATAAATCGTTCCCGAGATGGTCGGGCCAGCACCTTAATGGTGCTGTGGTACCGGAGCGTACCGGATCTGTATCCGGCAAAGGACCATCACATCGATAACACTCCCCAAAGCCTTCGATGCCTTCCCGGAGTAAGAGAATATGGAGCAGTCCTGCTGCAAGGAGCTGCTGGGAAGATGACAATTTGTGGGAGCGACGAAACAAATTAAATGGGGTCACACTGACATGAATGACAGTCCTTACTTACTTACTTAATTGGCGCTTAACCGTCTAAACGGTTATGGCCGTCCAACAAGGCGCGCCAGTCGCTCCTTCGCTCCGCCAACCGGCGCCAATTGGTCACACCAAGGGAGTCTAAATCGTTTTCCACCTGGTCCTTCCAACGAAGTGGGGGCCGCCCTCTACCTCTGATTACATAGGCGGGTTCCGATAGAAACACTTTCTTGGCCGGAGCATCATCTTTCATTCGCATAACATGGCCTAGCCAGCGCAGCCGCTGCGTTTTAATTTGCTGGACTATGTTGATGTCTGCGTATAGCTCGTACAGCTCATCATTAAATCTTCTTCGGTACTCGCCATCGCCAACGCGTAGAGGTCCATAAATCTTTCGAAGAACTTTTCTCTCGAACACTCCCAAAGCCGCTTCATCTGCTGTTGTCATGGTCCGTGCTTCTGCCCCATATAGCAGGACGGGTACGATAAGTGACTTGTAGAGTATGATTTTCGTTCGCCGAGAGAGGACTTTACTTTTCAATTGCCTACCTAGTCCAAAGTAGCATTTATTGGCAAGATTGATTCTTCGCTGGATTTCAGTGCTGATGTGACAGTCCTTGGTCGGGAAAAATCCCGAGTCGCTCCGGTACATAGAACCGACTGCTTTGGGAAGCGACAAGTATGTTATTCGTTTACAGCTGTGAGCTAACCATATCTGATATATCGAAGTGTAAGCTCTCCTATACTCTAAACCATATTAGGCCTTCATTATATTCCCATGTAGTAAAAACAGGTTTGGATCCCACTTAGATCCAAATCTTAGGCATATCTACGAAATTGGTAGGAATGCCCAAGTGAGAACTTTGTTTGATACCCATGTTTTAGGGACCATCTTGGCAGATACGTGTCTCCAAAACAGTTTGAGATATTCAAGTGAAAGACACCGCTCAACGCAGAGCGCATATGAGCCGTTCCTTTGATCCCTAAAGTGTTCAAAAAGATTTTGCGCCCATCCTGGGCTCTATTTAGGTCCACATCTCCAAAATTGTTTTAGATATCGGAATTACGTGTCACTTCGAACTACTTTCCTCTACGCTGCACTTTTTGAAATATTGAGAAGTTAGATATGTCTTTGATGCCCATATTAAATGAAACAAAAACTTAAATCACTCTCCGAAAAACTTTCGGATTTATAATATAAGTAAATAAGAGTGCGTATTTTGAAATGTTATAATATGTTTAGTTGTTAAGGTAGTCAATTTGGCAACATGTTTTACTTTTTTGCACATGGCTACAGATACTTTGCTGTCATGACTGTCCTTCAAGTTTCCACGCCAACTTTATTTCATTACTTAATTTTTACAGTGTCCATCACCGGTTAGAGGGATTATAATATACCCGCGGCAGGAATGTCTGTCGTAACAGGCGACGAAAAAAGCCAAATGATTCAAGGGGTTGTGTAGGACAAACCTTTCAAGGGGTTACAGCGCAATTTGTAGCTACTCCAACCACAGTGTCAACCTCACTAATCCGTGGCGAATTCGACCCCAAGTTCCTCATGGAACGAGGGGTGGTGAGAGGGATGGCCTAGAAAGTTCAATGTGATCATATTCAATCGTTTTCTAGATGGTTGGGTTTGTACTTTAATGGTGCTTGTTACCGGAACATACCGGATCTACATATATCCGGCAAATGACCATCAACATCGAAAACGTTCCCCAAAACCTTCGGGGAGTGTCCTTATCGCTACAACAGCAACAACCTTGTACAAAAGAAAAAAAAAAGACATTGATTTATCTTGTTTTACCTTCTTTATATTTTATTTGAATTTTTTTCGACTCTTTGCAATGAGTCAATTTAAATTACTAACGTCACTGGCTAATTGAGTGACATGTATTTCAACTAAAAAATATGGTAAATTTAACGTTTTTTCGCGATAAACTTATCATTTGTGTTTCCGTTAAAACAATGTTTGTTCACAAAAGCGTAGCCACGCAAAACGTTGTAAAATGATTCTGCAGACCGTGATTGATTGGGCGTATCAAAGTTACTAGACTGTTAATCTCGCCGTCTTTTACACACTTCACACTACTTAACAAACACTGAAGTTAGATAAAGATTAGAAAAAAGATAAGATAACTACCACTGCTCTCGAATCTCTAATGGTAGAGAACAACCCGAGAAGCACTAGCGAAACATAGCGTTCTCAAATAAAATGGGACGTAATTATCAAATCGAGACAATTTATGGTTCTATAATCGAAATACATTATTCTCTAATTGGAATCTTAATGTGAATTGAATTTGCAATAGTTCTCTAACCATTCTCGAACAGTTTTCTAACAATTTCCCCGAGTCGACATGACACTAATTATCTAACGTGCCTACATAAAAGTTCTCTAACGTTAGATGCTGTGTCTGCTGAGTATGGTATCTGTCCTGTATTGTTATTTCGATGGTGTTGAACAAATATAAAAATACGTGCGGTCCTGTGCGCATCTTGCACAACTAATATAAAAGTCTCTTATCAAATATCAGCAAAATCAGCTGTTCTATCAATCAATTAAAATCTAGCGTATGATAGCAACTGTCGGTAATGAAGTGCAAATATTCGCAATAGTGCCATAGTACAAATAGATTTCTGTGTGTGCTCACAATCGTTTATTTTTAACAAATTATTTTAATAAAATATAGCTAAACAAAAGCTTTACGACCAAAATTGCCCAAAGCTCGCAAATAGCCCGAATCTCCATCTTTACAACCAAAAACTTTATTTATAGATTTGGATTCCAATTAAGAGCGAAAAAGGGACCCGTACATAAAAACAGCAATTAGAAATAATATATATGATTTCTAGCATTCCTAAAATATTATGATTTTGTCGCTTTATGCGCGGTCATGCTTAAATTGTTCGTTACGATGAAAGTTAAACACATTTTTTATTTATTTGTATTTGCTTTGTATTCCGCATTTTTCTCTTTATTTTTGTATTTAAATTTGTTTTTGTTTATGATCTGATAAACGTATTTGTATATAAATAATAGTATTTGCTTTAGGCAAGTACTGCCAAACAAAGCGAACAAAACACGTTAACTGTACACGTAGTTGTTTTTCCCTTTGTTTTACGCGAGAGATAATTAGGTGAGCGATGGTTTTTAAGCTCTGTCTCCTATTTGCTATCTAAAAACGTGTAATTTGCTTTGTTGTTTTGCGAATTGTTGCTAACTGTTTCTGTAATTTTTTATTTAATATTTTATCTTATTTATTTGTCTCCACTAATTCGCGAAGATAAATACAATAATGTATAAAAACCATCACATTTCTCAAGGCTGGCGGGTGTTGTTTGGCTTCAATGATTCGTTGGTCTGTTGACGCGGCTGCTGTTTGGTGTTACTCAGTACATATTTTGCTTTTATTATCTTTTTCATTATCATATTTATTGTCTGACATTCTTTTGTATATCTTTTTCTGTACGCTTTTCAATTTTGTATGTATTGTAAGGAATTTTGTGAAACTCCGCTTATTTTACACCTTCTACTAACGTCCGTATCGCTAAATTGTTGAATAAATAACTCCAATATGCAATAGTGCAAAATGGTCTTTATTAGACTACTTTGAAAATACTTCACAATAACACTTATACTTCGCAACTGATAGCGTGCTTAAATTAAACTGTTTACGCATGCCTCAGCTGGTGCTGCCTTTATACTCTTCGGTTTCCTCGTTCGCTTATTTCTAGGCGTTTCTCCTTCTAGAATTTACTAGTACGCTGAAGATTGCATACTTTTGTGAGTATCTCAGAAATATGCATGTGTATGCGTGAGAACTACTTTGCTGATGATTGCATACTTTTGTGAGTATCTCTCCGCTGCGGTATGTACATATGTGTAGACATAATGATTGATTTGTTTATGTAGATACAAGTGACTGCTTAGTTTCGGCTTAGAGATGATAGTATCCCTTAGTGTTGATAATATTCGTCACAATATGTATTTTGATTATTTAAAGTGTTAACCACTTCACTATTTGAGTTATACTATAAGCCGTAAACATTTGTTTACAGCTACGCAACGAAAGTTTTTAGTTCATGTGGATAACATTGATAATATCTCAGCGCATTGGGCGATATGGAGAAAATTAGGAAGTCCCAGTAGTTTTCGTATTAATAAAAGTAATGGTGTTATCCTTGTCTACAAACCGCAAAGGTATATCAATAATATAGCTTTTCTGAACACATTGAAAATTAGAGTCTCAACGGTGCAGCGTCTCTTGACTAGAAAAAAGCCCCATTCTAATCACAATTGCTTGGATTTTGTACATTGGCTGTCTTAAAGGCGGACTTTCACCAAGTATTGGTGGGCTTATCAAGCACAGTAATCTGAACGTTGTTGTGAATTCGCCGGCTGCCGCCGTGGTGTGATGTTAGCGTGCTCCGCCTACCATACCGAAGAACCTGGGTTCACGTCCCGGCAAAGCAACATCATAATTTTAGAAACAAGGTTTTTTCAATTAGACGAAAATTTTCCTAAGCGGGGTCGCCCCTCGGTAGTATTTGGCAAGCACTCCGAGTGTATTTCTGCCATGAAAAGCTCTCAGTGAAAACTTATCTGTCTTGCAGATTCCGTTCGGAGTCGGCATAAAACAAGTAGGTCCCGTACCGCCAATTTGTAGGAAAAAATTAAAAGGACGCAAATAGGAGGAGAAGCTCGGCCTAAAATCTCTTCGGAGTATAATATAAGTAAATAAGAGTGCGTATTTTGAAATGTTATAATATGTTTAGTTGTTAAGGTAGTCAATTTGGCAACATGTTTTACTTTTTTGCACATGGCTACAGATACTTTGCTGTCATGACTGTCCTTCAAGTTTCCACGCCAACTTTATTTCATTACTTAATTTTTACAGTGTCCATCACCGGTTAGAGGGATTATAATATACCCGCGGCAGGAATGTCTGTCGTAACAGGCGACGAAAAAAGCCAAATGATTCAAGGGGTTGTGTAGGACAAACCTTTCAAGGGGTTACAGCGCAATTTGTAGCTACTCCAACCACAGTGTCAACCTCACTAATCCGTGGCGAATTCGACCCCAAGTTCCTCATGGAACGAGGGGTGGTGAGAGGGATGGCCTAGAAAGTTCAATGTGATCATATTCAATCGTTTTCTAGATGGTTGGGTTTGTACTTTAATGGTGCTTGTTACCGGAACATACCGGATCTACATATATCCGGCAAATGACCATCAACATCGAAAACGTTCCCCAAAACCTTCGGGGAGTGTCCTTATCGCTACAACAGCAACAACCTTGTACAAAAGAAAAAAAAAAAGACATTGATTTATCTTGTTTTACCTTCTTTATATTTTATTTGAATTTTTTTCGACTCTTTGCAATGAGTCAATTTAAATTACTAACGTCACTGGCTAATTGAGTGACATGTATTTCAACTAAAAAATATGGTAAATTTAACGTTTTTTCGCGATAAACTTATCATTTGTGTTTCCGTTAAAACAATGTTTGTTCACAAAAGCGTAGCCACGCAAAACGTTGTAAAATGATTCTGCAGACCGTGATTGATTGGGCGTATCAAAGTTACTAGACTGTTAATCTCGCCGTCTTTTACACACTTCACACTACTTAACAAACACTGAAGTTAGATAAAGATTAGAAAAAAGATAAGATAACTACCACTGCTCTCGAATCTCTAATGGTAGAGAACAACCCGAGAAGCACTAGCGAAACATAGCGTTCTCAAATAAAATGGGACGTAATTATCAAATCGAGACAATTTATGGTTCTATAATCGAAATACATTATTCTCTAATTGGAATCTTAATGTGAATTGAATTTGCAATAGTTCTCTAACCATTCTCGAACAGTTTTCTAACAATTTCCCCGAGTCGACATGACACTAATTATCTAACGTGCCTACATAAAAGTTCTCTAACGTTAGATGCTGTGTCTGCTGAGTATGGTATCTGTCCTGTATTGTTATTTCGATGGTGTTGAACAAATATAAAAATACGTGCCGGTCCTGTGCGCATCTTGCACAACTAATATAAAAGTCTCTTATCAAATATCAGCAAAAATCAGCTGTTCTATCAATCAATTAAAATCTAGCGTATGATAGCAACTGTCGGTAATGAAGTGCAAATATTCGCAATAGTGCCATAGTACAAATAGATTTCTGTGTGTGCTCACAATCGTTTATTTTTAACAAATTATTTTAATAAAATATAGCTAAACAAAAGCTTTACGACCAAAATTGCCCAAAGCTCGCAAATAGCCCGAATCTCCATCTTTACAACCAAAACTTTATTTATAGATTTGGATTCCAATTAAGAGCGAAAAAGGGACCCGTACATAAAAACAGCAATTAGAAATAATATATATGATTTCTAGCATTCCTAAAATATTATGATTTTGTCGCTTTATGCGCGGTCATGCTTAAATTGTTCGTTACGATGAAAGTTAAACACATTTTTTATTTATTTGTATTTGCTTTGTATTCCGCATTTTTCTCTTTATTTTTTGTATTTAAATTTGTTTTTGTTTATGATCTGATAAACGTATTTGTATATAAATAATAGTATTTGCTTTAGGCAAGTACTGCCAAACAAAGCGAACAAAACACGTTAACTGTACACGTAGTTGTTTTTCCCTTTGTTTTACGCGAGAGATAATTAGGTGAGCGATGGTTTTTAAGCTCTGTCTCCTATTTGCTATCTAAAAACGTGTAATTTGCTTTGTTGTTTTGCGAATTGTTGCTAACTGTTTCTGTAATTTTTATTTAATATTTTATCTTATTTATTTGTCTCCACTAATTCGCGAAGATAAATACAATAATGTATAAAACCATCACATTTCTCAAGGCTGGCGGGTGTTGTTTGGCTTCAATGATTCGTTGGTCTGTTGACGCGGCTGCTGTTTGGTGTTACTCAGTACATATTTTGCTTTTATTATCTTTTTCATTATCATATTTATTGTCTGACATTCTTTTGTATATCTTTTTCTGTACGCTTTTCAATTTTGTATGTATTGTAAGGAATTTTGTGAAACTCCGCTTATTTTACACCTTCTACTAACGTCCGTATCGCTAAATTGTTGAATAAATAACTCCAATATGCAATAGTGCAAAATGGTCTTTATTAGACTACTTTGAAAATACTTCACAATAACACTTATACTTCGCAACTGATAGCGTGCTTAAATTAAACTGTTTACGCATGCCTCAGCTGGTGCTGCCTTTATACTCTTCGGTTTCCTCGTTCGCTTATTTCTAGGCGTTTCTCCTTCTAGAATTTACTAGTACGCTGAAGATTGCATACTTTTGTGAGTATCTCAGAAATATGCATGTGTATGCGTGAGAACTACTTTGCTGATGATTGCATACTTTTGTGAGTATCTCTCCGCTGCGGTATGTACATATGTGTAGACATAATGATTGATTTGTTTATGTAGATACAAGTGACTGCTTAGTTTCGGCTTAGAGATGATAGTATCCCTTAGTGTTGATAATATTCGTCACAATATGTATTTTGATTATTTAAAGTGTTAACCACTTCACTATTTGAGTTATACTATAAGCCGTAAACATTTGTTTACAGCTACGCAACGAAAGTTTTTAGTTCATGTGGATAACATTGATAATATCTCAGCGCATTGGGCGATATGGAGAAAATTAGGAAGTCCCAGTAGTTTTCGTATTAATAAAAGTAATGGTGTTATCCTTGTCTACAAACCGCAAAGGTATATCAATAATATAGCTTTTCTGAACACATTGAAAATTAGAGTCTCAACGGTGCAGCGTCTCTTGACTAGAAAAAAGCCCCATTCTAATCACAATTGCTTGGATTTTGTACATTGGCTGTCTTAAAGGCGGACTTTCACCAAGTATTGGTGGGCTTATCAAGCACAGTAATCTGAACGTTGTTGTGAATTCGCCGGCTGCCGCCGTGGTGTGATGTTAGCGTGCTCCGCCTACCATACCGAAGAACCTGGGTTCACGTCCCGGCAAAGCAACATCATAATTTTAGAAACAAGGTTTTTTCAATTAGACGAAAATTTTCCTAAGCGGGTCGCCCCTCGGTAGTATTTGGCAAGCACTCCGAGTGTATTTCTGCCATGAAAAGCTCTCAGTGAAAACTTATCTGTCTTGCAGATTCCGTTCGGAGTCGGCATAAAACAAGTAGGTCCCGTACCGCCAATTTGTAGGAAAAAATTAAAAGGACGCAAATAGGAGGAGAAGCTCGGCCTAAAATCTCTTCGGAGTTTATCGCGCCTTACATTTTTTTTGTTGTGAATCCATATTTTTCTATTGTTGGAGCTAACCACGTATTACAAGTCTTAATTGAATATTGACAATTATGTTCATGTTTTCTTTAAGGATAAAACTATTATTTTTATGAAATACAGTAGCTTTAAGGAAAACTGCTAGGAACTTTCTAACTTGCCCGCCTTAAGATACCACCCAATCAGGGAATTATCGTTGTTAACCACAATAACTAAACGCTTCGAAGCTGTAGGGACCGTAGTAATGCTGCTACAGGAAAAAATGTATTTGGCGTTTTTTTTTTACTGTAAGCGTAAATATAGTTCATTCTTATAAAATCAGAGTTCGAATCAAAATAAATACTTAGGCCTCCTATTCAGAACATCTAAATACACCAGAAGGGTCCCAATTTAATTAGATAACAATAAGTTTTATGCTCATAACCGCAATTTTTGTACTTATGACTTTTTGCATAAATTGTTCCATCTTGAGTGACAGCATTTTTTACCATATAAAAGTTGCCGTTTTTGTTGAGAACACTATGATTCTCAAGTTAATCCACAGAACTCTTGAGATTCGGGTAGTCAGCTAGTTTTCAACTTGAGCTCTAATATGGTTCTGGCCTAAATGTTTATTGTGATGCAACTCGAATATTACTTCCTATACCAAATTTTAGTAACAATAGCTTGTAAGGTATTCAGTTATGGCTCCTAAAAACGCAGCTTCCATGGTGTAATATCTGTCAATTGGAAAAGGCCGATTGTAATCTGCAGTACCAGGTTACAAAACGAGTCCCCATGCTACTTGATGGTGCCCTGAAAAAGCGCAACCAACTCTAACATTCTACAAGAAGTAATCATTTTTGGCAGCTTAGAAACGGAATAGCCACTATGCAGCGAGGAAAGCAAAGTTTTCCTTCAAATGTCGCACATTCTCTTTGAGAGCATTCCCTGATATAACAATTTAACTGAGCAGTGGATGCATATTTCACACTGTGCACTATTGTTAATAGCGCAATAGGCTGCCCGCGAATCCGAAAGAATAATTGATATGATGAAGAATGCTGCGACTCCCCTAAAAAAAGGACACCAAGCTTAGGAAAAAAAGCACGATGCCGAACGGTATGACTGCGTGGAACTTAATATGCTAAGAAAAGTGGGAAGCGCCAGCCGCCCAAACCCCAGTTCATGTCCCATTTGAAACAGTATTATTAAATTGTTATAACTCCAAGACCCCATTTTTCAGTGCGAGTTTGAACTGCAGTTGAACTTGGCTAGATTGTATGCTTAAGTTAAAGTTGAGTGCAATTTCCTCTCAGTTAAAGCGCCAAAGGGGCCGGGTTAAACTTTTTTTAATTAAACTCGCCAGAAAAACGTGGCCTAAGTATATTCGCTCATCTTGTTTTGTTGGCTTTGCCATGAAGTGGAGGATAATTAATTGATGTTCTCGAAAAACGAAAAGTGGCACTGAATATGGCACAACGTCGAAAGGGTTGCCTCCAAACCAAATTGGACAAGGGGCGAAAAAATTATTACAATCATATGTACACCATATAGAACGAGGTACTTTAAGGTTTTTGGAATAAATTTCGATTTATACTTTAAACTAAACCGAAGAGTAAATCAGGTGAAGAGAACAAAGCCCAACATCAGTTTAAACATAAAACCGAAAGGTTTAAACATTAAACCCAAAGGTTTAGAATTGTTTCCAAACATTTGAAATTCTGTGAGAAGATAGAGTACGACAAGAAACCGATGGAAAAAATGGTACTTACTATACCTCTCTGCAGTTGGCAAGACAACTTTTACGTGGAAAAAAATTACCTATTGGGAAAATTGCCGTGTAATTTGCCGTAATTTATCCGTGAAACAAAAAAATATGCACTTCACGTGAAGTTAGCGTGCCACCCTCAGAAACCCACCTTAGAGGCCAGCTAAGAAAATAATTCTTGCACACGAATTTACCGTAAAATTGCCGTAAATAAGTGGCATATTTTATAAATTCGAAAAAGAAAATTTTACTTTTTTTTTTCGAAGTAGGTGAACGCCGAATTGTTATACGAAGCTCTAACCACTGGACTAAATCGCTACCCCTTCGATGATTTTACTCTTACCAACACAGCCAAAGTTTCAATTTTTGGGGACCACTGCTTTATTGCGACATAAACACAAATGAAATACAACATCTGGACTTCTTTACACAACCCCCTTTTGCAGATTCCATATGATGTAATCGTTGTTTGGTCCTTATTAAAATAATACACACTTCATAAATCTAACATAAGTGAACTTATGTTTGTATCTACATTTTATATGAAAAAAAAAACTGCTTTCAAAGTCGTAGAGTCAGCGAACTGCTTAGTTAGTTAGTCCGTCGGTGAGTTAGTAGTTCAGACAGTTCTATTAGCCCTACAATTGCTCAACAACTTAAAGCTAGTTAATATCGTGCGCCAGCATCCCACTAGCCATTCAAGCATTTAACCAGTCAACCAGTTAGCTAGTCAACCCTCAGACGTCTCCGCTTGATATACATATTTTTCGTCATCTTCATCGCCCTTTTGGATTAGTGTGCGCCGTTGTGTGTTTTCAATTTCTGACATTTCTTTTCATATACTCGCACTTACCTGTTTGCAAATATTTTTACTTGCTCCGTATATTTTCCTATTAAATTTGATGTGTTTATTTTTTTTCCTTTTTTCATGGGCCTGCCTTGCCGGCACAGCGTTGGTTTGTAGCTCATTATCACACGACTTATGTGGGCATCGCCTTATTTTTTTTCTCATTTACACGTTCCTGGTTTTTTAAGTATTTTTTTGTTTCTTAGTTTAATGAACTTTTGCGGGCTTGAAAACTACCTTCCTGTTTTGAATTTGAAACATCTGTTGTTTTTTGCTGCAGTGATTCGCATTGCTACAACATTCACTAGGGTAAAAACATACTTTTATGCTTGCTTATAGTAAAACTTTAAAGACTTATGAATTGGCTAATAATTGTTTTAATAATTTACTTAAGCTATGCACCTTATCGATACACAATTGGACCCGAAGAATCGGGTACTTTGAAAAATGGAGGTGTCTGATCATAAGAAACAAAAATTCCGTGTTGTCACTTATAAAACCCATTTGGTGGTAGATTTAAAAAATATAGTAGTATATCTCTAAAAAAACGTGGTAGAACTTTTAAAAGAAAGTTTCCTTCCAATTAAGTTGATTGATTTTCACCGTGCCTCGGAAATGTCAACCGAGACCGCCATAATATGCTTTCAGAATGATTTTCAATATAAAAAAATTTTCGGGTGAATAAAATAATATAATGAAGAAAATAGACTGTTTGAAAATTTCCGATATCAACATGTTGGCAAAATTGTGGTATATTTTTAAAAATTACGGTAGGTGAGGTAGAAAGGGGAATTTACCAAAAATGTTGTAAGTCTGCCACAATTGTGGTGAAGTGCCTGCACTGGTCTGGTGGAATGTGTTGAAAAAGTTAGAACAGTGCAACGCGAGTGTTCCTAGGATAGTTAGGCCGGAACCAGTGCATGTATTTGTATAAGCATCAACCGCAAAAGGAGCTCTTAGATCTAGAGAGACAAACGATATTAGATTATAGGGCAAGTCTCAACCTTGTCAAAACTGTACTAATACTGTTTTCACACAGAAACTTAATGATCTCATTTTACCTGCTAATGAAATCGTAAATTTTTTGCTTTCACACAGAAGTAACTGCTCGATTAGTATGAAGGATGAGACAGACAATCATGGCGGAACGATACAAGGTGGAAGCATGGTGACATACCTACAAACAAAAAAAAATTCCATGTACTTGTAAATTCGATGTCAAAATCGTACTGCGGCGGTAGTTGATGTATCAAATCAAATAAAAAAGGTTATAATCAGCTGTTCGATGCGGCCACCTTGTACCGTTCCGCCATGCAGACAATGACATTTGCTTTGACAAATGACATTTTTAAGCACTGACCACACCAGAAACTAAGAAGCGGAAACGGAAGCGGAACGCTACCAACAGAGTTGCATTGTGCTTTTGACTTCATTAGGCATTCGATTAGCTACTAATGAAATAATAATAGATTCGAATTTTGTAGGGAAGATTGAGCTCAATAACCGTCTTAATGTAGAAAATTGACTTTATTATTCAATAAGCCGTCTGTGTGAAAATAGTATAACAGACGAAACGGATTCTATTACGCCAGTTGTTTAAGACTCAGAATATATGGGACTCTTCCTAGAAGGAATGGGAGGAGGATTAGTAGTGCTAGAGAAGTTTCGATATTGTGATTGTTTTTCGTGATTGTTTTTGATGTTGATGGTCCTTTTCCGGATATAGAATCGCCAACCATATCCCCCTCACCAGGTTGACAATTGGGTTACACTTACCAACGCCTTGAATTCTGAGAAGTAGCGATTTACACGGACCGCTCGAAAATTGAAAATGAAGTTGGAGCACTCTTATCGATTTCCCGACTCATGCGCTACCTTCCAGGCTGAGACCCTCCTATAACACTGCTATAGGATAGCAGAGTTCGAGGAACCAGCATACATAAACTTTACTGAAAAATGTATTACAAGTAGTATAAGAATGAAAGGTGATAAAATCTGAAGCGGAAAGCCCAATTCTCGTCGATTACCACCATCTATTTTTTTGCTGGCTCACCGGAGGCTGAAATATCGAATAAAACGAAATCGCTGTTTGAATTCCTACAAAAGTTAAAAAAAATTTTGAAGTTTACATAAGTGAGATGAACCACCGGCTCCGGTTTCGGTTATGGTTTACTTTCTACTTGCGTTGGTTGTGATCCGGGTTCGACTCCGGTTTCGGTTGCAGTCTCGCTTTCGGTTTCATTCCATGCTTCCGTCTGGTTTCGCTCACGGATTCAGTTTCGATTTCGGGTTAATTCGAGGCTTCGGTCTGGATTCGATTCCGGCTTCGTTTCCGATCAGGGTCGACGTTGTTTCAGTTGTAGTGTCGCCTCTGATTCCAGAACTTGATCTGAAATCCGTTCCGGTCTGGTTTTGCTCATTTTCGGTCCGTTGTCGATTGGGGTTTCGGTCTAGTTGAATTGCGGTCATGGTTTCGGTACTGATTTCGGCTAAGGACCTGGATCCGGATTCAATTCCAGAGTCGGTTTGATCTTGTTTCATATCCGTGTTATGGATCTTTCCTTTCCTTTCAGTTCTCCCTTTCCTTCCCTTTCTCCTCACCATTTTTTGGAATGCACATTGTTCAAGCATTATACTGACATACTGGATTCCATAGCCTGAGCAAAAATGTCTACACATCAAAAAGCTCTTACTTACAAGCCCTCATTTAGTTTTGCCTCATTCGAAGAGTCAAAAACACTTCTAAACTTCTTAAGATCTGTATTTATTAGGTTTACATATGTTTCACACTTCTGAGAATATCATGCATATTAGGGCAATTAAGCACCTAAAGATACTAAACACCGACCTAACTTTTTATTCACATATGCACATTTTTACAAAGTTAAGTTTATTTAAATTGGTTTTACTGGTGCAGGCGTGCGTGCCGTATCTTCTTTTAGTGCTGAAATTTTCAAGGTGTGTCAACTGCCAAGTTGCTTGCTTAGTCGCTACCGCTTCGCGCACACAACTGCGACTCCATCCCCACATTCGTATATACTAACTAGGTATAACATCATTCATCCCCATGTCCCATAGTAGTGGAGACTATGATACCGAAGAGCATTCCCTAGGCTATATCAGTTTTATTACTATTATTACTTATACACGCACTAACATCGTGTAGGCATTTTAAATTTTTTCTTTTGCTACAAATTATATATTTTTTCATTGTTTTTCGTTTCTTCATTTTACCTGTATTCTTATAAGCTTTTCTTTTAACAAGCTTCGCGCTGTAGTACGAACACTCTAATTCGCTAAACTACTCTTTGGCCACTTTTCACTTCTTTTTTTGCTTGTTGTGGGAGGGCCTAAATTGTGATCAAAATGCATTGTTGTGAAAGAGTGACCCAGTTCATCCATTCCGCCATTCTTATTAGCTTTTGTTATAAATTCTTGCCTCGCAACATTTTAACTGCAACGCTTTATTTTTTTATTTTTTTTAAATTCAATTTCAACTTCACTTGACACATTCATAGTCAAGTGAATACCATCTGGGCAGAAGACCTCTTCTCAGTATCCATATTTTGTGCGACACAGCCTTCGTTATATTGAAGTAATGCGGCTCGTCTCTGCTTCACTGTGTAACGAATTTACTTGCAAATCTTCTTATTTGCAACCCTCTGCTAAGTTCGAATCACTAAACTGTTGAATAAATAACTCCAATATGTAATAATGCAAAATGGCCTTTATTAAAGTACTTCACAATAACACTCAAACTGTGCAACGAATAGCTTGCTTAATAACCAAACTGATTGATAGCTCAAATGAAACTCTCCTATTGGCCGCCAGATTGCGTGCTTAATCAATGACTGCTTGATAGCTCAACTCAAACTGAATTCCAGCGCCTCTACATTTGCTGCCTTTTATACTCTCTGATTTCAACGTTGCATCTTCTAGGCGCTTCCATTTCCAGAATCTTCTAGTCCATTAGCTCTCAAACTTCTCAGCTGTAACTACAATTGCACGATTTTATAGCTTCCCTCATTGCATACTTTCAGGAGTATCTCAGATATATGCATGTGTTTGTGCATTGACTCTCCGCTGCTCGTATACGTACATGGTACATATGTGTAGACGCAATTATTGTTTCGTTTATGTAGATACATAATAGCCGTGTTTTTTAACACGCGTATATCCGTTTACGCTTAAACTTTATATTGACTGCTAAGAGACAAACTATAAATACACCTCTGAAATTGCTGCGCATAAATTTTGTCCTACTAAATTTCAATACGCATTATACTCAGATGTAACTGAAATATGTGTCTTTGTTTCACCCTGTACACTAATTCTATGTATTATATGTGTGTCCACAATTCATCGCAACTGATTCAGCTATATGTTATACCCTATGGCCATCAGAGCGTTGCGTCTCCGCTTTTCGGTACACCCTGTTGCTGTAGCTAGTTGTTTTACCACAGCCGCTAGATGGGTCTCCTAAGCATTATCTAAGCGAAGATAGGCGTTTTTTAACACGCGCAAACGAAACGTATACGCGCGTGTTAAAAAACACGGCTAATGATTGAATTATTGATGTGAATTCACGTCACTGCTTAGCATCGGCTTAGAGATAGCAGCACCCCTTAGTTTTGCTAATATTCGTAACACTGCCCTCCACCTAAGTCTGATCGTCTCGATCAGACAAATCTCTCGATCTAAACGCTGCTAGCCTCTCCAAATGAACCACTTTCATTTTGGTTCGTGGTTTGGTAATGGTTTGTATGCGGTAAACTACATCGTTGATCCATTTTATAACTTTGTATGGGCCTTCCCAGTTACACTGCAATTTCGGGAACAAACCTTTTTTTCGTTGTGGGTTGTATAGCAGCGCCAAGTCTCCTTCCTGAAACCCTTCCGAATTAATTGCTTTATCGTACCTCGCTTTCATCTTGTCACTCATAATCTTTGCTCGTTGCCTTACCAGATCGTGTATCTCTCTCAGCTCTACTTCCAAGACACCAGTGGATTTCTTGACATTCCTCTCTGCATCGGCATCTATCCCATACTTCAAATCAGCTGGCAGTCGAAGGTCATTGCCAAAAATTACCTTTGCGGGAGTTTGGTCCGTTGTGTCATGTACTGCCGATCGGTAGGCCATCAAGAATAATGATATGTGTGTATGCCAGTCCTTATGGTACTTGTCTACTACTTTCCTTAAATGCTCCTCCAATGTTCTATTGAAACGTTCCACCATACCATCGGACTGAGGATGTAATGCAGTTGTCCGTGTTCTTCGAATGCCCAACTTCTTGCATATTTCTTGGAACACAGCTGATTCAAAATTCCTGCCTTGGTCAGAATGTAACTCCATTGTTACACCATACCTTGCAACCCATTCGTTTTTAACCACTTCTGCTACTGTTTCGGCTTCTTGGTTTGGGATTGGGTATACCTTTGGCCATTTACTGAAATAATCCATAACCACCAGTACGTATTTGTTTCCGCGGTTGCTAGTAGGAAATGGACCTGCGACATCCATGGCGATCCTTTCAAATGGCGCACCTGAAATATACTGCTTAATCTGGCCATGACTTCGGGTTTTGGGCCCTTTCGCTCTGTTGCATACCTCGCAGTTGGCAATCCACTCGGTGACCGACTGACGGCAACCAGCCCAATAGAATCTCTGTTTAATCTGCTCGAGCGTCTTCGTGATTCCAAGATGACCTCCACTTGGACCATTGTGCAGCTCGCTGAGCACGTCAGGAATCTTCTTTCTGGGAACAACTATCAGTTTCTTTTGCATTTACCATCCTCACTCTCCCATACTCGATGAAGGCAACCGGATATCATATCTAAACTGTTCCACTGTGCCCAATATGACTTCGCAATGGGGCTCTCTGCTGACATCTCTTCTCTGTTGGGTCTTTCGTTTCGTTCGAGCCCTTGCATAACACGTGACAGATCTGTATCTTCTAGCTGACACTTTCTTAGCTGTTCCTTGTCCCATTCATCTGTACATATTATAGTAATTAGCCGGACATCTATAATGTCTTCTTTAGCCTCGGCTTTTGAACAGTGCTTGCATTCCAAACTACATGGTCTTCGTGACATTGCATCGGCATTTCCATGGGTACTACCTTTTCGATGCTCAATGGAAAAGTCATAGCTTTGTAGTCGCTCGATCCACCGTGCCAATTGTCCTTCCGGATTACGGAACTACAGAAGCCATTTCAAAGCTGCGTGATCTGTCCTGACGCGGAATCGCTGGCCGCAGAGGTATTTGGAAAATGTTTAATGCACTCTACCAATGCCAACAGCTCTATCCGCGTAACGCAGTAGTTCCTCTCTGGGTTTCCAATCGAACGGCTGTAATATGCAACTACCTTCTCCTGTCCATCGACCAGTTGTGATAAAACACCTCCTATAGCATATCCACTCGCATCTGTATCTAGAATAAATGTTGCTCCTGGAATCGGATATGCTAACATTGGGGCAGTGCACAAACGCTCCTTCAATGTTTGGAAAGCCATTCTTGCTCCTTCTTCCATTCAAAAGCTTTATTTTTTCTTGTAAGCTCATGAAGGCTATGGGCTACGCTGGAAAAATTTGTTACAAATCGGCGATAATATGTGCACAGCCCAAGGAAACTTCTTAATTCATATAGGTTCTGTGGTCTTGGCCAATCCTTTACAGCCTCTATCTTTTCGTTCGCAGTGCAGATGTCCTCTGTCGTTACCTTGTGACCCAAATAATTTACATCCTTTTTAAACAGCGCACACTTTTTGGGACTTAACTTCAGACCAGCGCCAGCTATTCTTTGGAAAACCTCCTCCAAGTTCTTAAGATGTTCATCAAAATTCTTGCCCAATACGATGATGTCGTCCAGGTACACCAAGCATGTTTTCCAATGTAGTTCTTTCAGTACCTGGTCCATGAGTCTCTCAAAAGTAGCTGGTGCATTACAAAGTCCAAAAGGCATCACTGTAAAATGCCAAAGACCATCACCGACACTGAAGGCTGTTTTCTCTTTATCTTCCTCCTTCACCTCCACTTGCCAGTAGCCGCTTTTCAAGTCCAACGTGGAAAACCATTTCGTACCAGATAGCGAGTCGGGAGTGTCGTCAATTCTTCGCAATGGGTAGCTATCCTTTTTCTTTACGTCATTCAACTTCCGGTAGTCCACGCAAAACCTCATTTTTCCATCCTTCCTCTTTACAAGTACTACCGGTGAGCTCCATGGACTAGCTGATAGTTCGATGACGCAGCTGTCGCTCATTTCTTGTATGATTTGACTCACAACTTCCCGCTTCGCCAGTGGAACACTACGTGGAGCTTGACGGATCGGCCTCGCATCTCCAGTGTCAATTTGATATTTCACAACGTTGGTGCGGCCTGGTTTAGAACCATCCTGGTCAAATATGTTCGCGTACTTTAGGAGCAGTGGTTTCGCCTTACTCTGATATGCTTCCTCTAGCCCCTGCGTCCATGCCGTGATGTCATTTGAAAGATCAGTATTACTAGCTGAAACGTGTTCCTGGAGCTGTTCACAGTTAATAATTACTTCAGCCTCTTGGCATCTTCCCAAAATATTGAGTACTTTTACCGGAATACGTCCATCTTGTTTTGTCATAGCCAGGGTTTTTCCTACAGGTATGTTCAGTGCTGATTTGTTTGCTGCTTCGACAACCCACAATTTGTTTGTCCCACAATCTCCATCAACCTTTGCCCAGATGACTGCTTCGGATTTTGGTGGTATTCGCTGACTTTCTTCCACCAGCACTCGTTTACTGCTGTAGCCTCTCTCGTAGCCGAAATTAAGTGGTACATCCATGTTCTTATATCGCATTGTCTTGCTTTGCATGTCGATCTTGATGCCCTGGCCGATTAAGAAGTCCACTCCAATTATGATTTCATCAACAATCTCTGCCACTATAAAATTGTGTACTACCGTGACGTTCCCAATTGCGACTTCACATGATACTTCTCCTAGAACCGTGCTGTCTTCTCCAGTGGCTGTACGCAATCTTGCTCCATGCAATGGTCTTATCTTCTTGTTGACTAAATCCGCTCGAATGATGGAATGAGATGCACCTGTATCTACAGTCAGTAAACGTTTCTTTCCATCCACATGTCCTCCGAGCTATTGGGACCGCTGCTGCAATGTCGTGCAATATGACCTGGGTTGCCGCACTTGAAATATTTAATAACCATTTATAAAACTCTGGATTTTTACCCTCTCGGTGTATTCCACGGGTGCGTCCACATTTGCGAGATGAGCCAACCTTCCAACATCCGAGGCAAACTCCTGCAAAGTCTCATTCGCTTTTTGGTGATGGTTTTGCAACTCAATTTGGAATATCTTCTATAGCGTCTCTCGACAGCGGCCATCAATGCTTCATAGTTGTTCCGCTCTCCTTCGGGAATCGTCTGTAGGATTTCGGCTGCTGGCCCTTTCAATGCCACGAACGGAGCTGCAACTTTATCTTCAGCATTCCAGTTGTTCGCTGCCGACATCTTCTCAAATTGGAGCTTAAATACCTGGAAAGGAACAGAACCATCAAACGTTGGGGATTTTACCTTCAGAGTAGACGTTGACGTTATTGGACGGTTCAATTGTATCTCCTGAATACGATCTTTTAAAGCATCTATCTCGGCCTCCATTTTATCTTGTCGACCACTGAACCCTTCCTGAAACTGCGTTAGTTTCTCTTCCATACGCGATTCTAGTTGTGCAGAGATCTGCGATGATACCTGTGCTGAAATTTGTGTCGACATTTCTGATATACGTGCTTCTTGTGCTTCAATTTTAGATGTTATTTCTGACGACATTTCTGAGATACGTGTCTCATGTGATTCAATCTTCGCTGTTATACGGTTCTCCTGCGATTCTAGTTGTTTTTCCATCTTGGATGTTATGCGGTCCTCCTGGGATTCCATATATGTCTTCTGTTCTTGCAGTTGTGATGACATGTTGGTGGATATTTGTGCCGATATTGCAACCAATATCATGTTCAAGTCTGTGTTCGCCATTGTCTGCGGTGTTTAATTTTTCTCTTCCAATTTTGTTGTCTCATCGCCATCAAGATGAAAGATATACTCTTCCACGCCAATTCCTTCTAATTCCATTGCCTCTCGTAGTCGTGCCTGAAGTTCGAGTTTAATGCCAGTTGTATTCAATCCACGGCTCTCCAACTCCTTCTTCAGTTGCTGGATCTTCAATTCACTGAACTTTGCCATGTCCTTGTTGTCCTCTCGAATTTATTCAACAATTCCTCTTCTGACACCAATTGTAACGAATGTACTTGCAAATCTTCTTATTTGCAACCCTCTGCTAAGTTCGAATCACTAAACTGTTGAATAAATAACTCCAATATGTAATAATGCAAAATGGCCTTTATTAAAGTACTTCACAATAACACTCAAACTGTGCAACGAATAGCTTGCTTAATAACCAAACTGATTGATAGCTCAAATGAAACTCTCCTATTGGCCGCCAGATTGCGTGCTTAATCAATAACTGCTTGATAGCTCAACTCAAACTGAATTCCCCTCTACATTTGCTGCCTTTTATACTCTCTGATTTCAACGTTGCATCTTCTAGGCGCTTCCATTTCCAGAACCTTCTAACCCATTAGCTCTCAAACTTCTCAGCTGTAACTACAATTGCACGATTTTATAGCTTCTCTCATTGCATACTTTCAGGAGTATCTCAGATATATGCATGTGTTTATGCATTGACTCTCCGCTGCTCGTATACGTACATGGTACATATGTGTAGACGCAATTATTGTTTCGTTTATGTAGATACATAATGATTGAATTATTGATGTGAATTCACGTCACTGCTTAGCATCGGCTTAGAGATAGCAGCACCCCTTAGTTTTGCTAATATTCGTAACAACTGGTTTCTTTGTTGCCCACCCACGGGTAAGATAAGACCCAACTGCAAAAGAAATGAAAACCAATTTTGGAATTGGTATTTGAAGCGCCTTAAAGAACATCGATATTGATTTCTTCTGTGGCTGCTTCATCCTTGGGATCTGCAGGTGTTTGCAATGATATGTGCTACTTAGTATCGGCAGGAAAAAGGTCTAAATGCCTAAATTTGACATATGTCTGTACATATGCTTCTTAAGCCGAGCTGACCTTCATTCTAGATTTATTTGGTTCTGTTGGTCATTAAAGCGATCCTTACCCTGTTTGGAGGAAATATGGTTCTGTCAGAGCGAAGATATGTAGCTCGGTGGCTTCCGTTGGTCTGAAAGCCAAAATTTGACTAGAGGAGAAGGAAAACCGTCTCAAAATAAAAAACAAGTTCTATACAATTTAAAAAGATAAAATAAAAAACACAAAGTAAATTAATAAAAAAAAAAAAAAATTGAATAAACAAAATAAAAAAGGGTAGAAAAAAAATTTTATAAACAAAATAAAAAACAATTAAATAAAGAAAATAAAAAAAAGTAAATAAAAAAAATTTTAAAAATGTTTCTCTAAAAATATTAAAAATTAAACAAAAAAAGGAAATTAAAATATCGATAAAAAAATAAAAAAAATTTAAAGATATATACTATATTAAAAAATAAAAAAAACAGTTTAAGGCGAAATTAAAAAATGTTAACAAAGATAAATGAAAAACAAGAAGGAACAAAAAAAAACCTAAAATTACAAATAGCAGCTTAAAATAAAAGAAACCACAACAAAATTAAAAAAAAAATAATATACAGATAAAAAATATGTATATTAGTACCAAAATCTTAATATATAAAAAACACGTGTCACAAACTTTTTGGGCACGATGGACTCCTAAACTACTGAACCGATTTTGAATTTCTTTTGCACCCCGTGTGTAGTTTGATCTAACTTGATAGATAGGATAGGTTATATCTCAGTTTATAGTCGCAATATTATTTTATTGCAAATTTTTTTATTTGTTTATACGTAATAATAAAATGTTACGTATACACAGTGGAGCACCTCTTTTCAGTTGGTATGGATATGTTAATGCACTTTACATACATACATATATACTACGGGTCGATTTAAAAATCGCTCATTGCTCTGTGAAAATCGTATTCTAGGGATCAAAATAAGAAACTTTGCCGAAGGAACCATACCTCTAAAACGAATTCTGATGTCCCCCAACTTTTGGGTAGGGGCAAATTTTGAAAAATCCCACTTTGACCCATTTTGAGTGCTCCAATCGAGTCCAAATGTATGACCGACCCCCACTAACTTTGGAGACCCGACCCACCGATCCCAGTGGCACACCCCCTGGAACCCCCTGGGGGATCACCATACAAACATTTCAAAAAATCGCCGGATTTGCACTTTACATGAAAAAATCAGCTAAATGGCTATGTTTTTTCTTTATTTTTATTTATTTATTTATAATAATATTTATTATTTATTTATAATAATATCTATTTTTTCTCTTAAGAAATTTATTTGGTCAGAACATATGTAAATGAAACAAGTAAGGAAGGCTAAGTTCGGGTGTAACCGAACATAACATACTCGGTTGAGAGCTATGGAGACAAAATAAGGGAAAATCACCATGTAGGAAAATGAACCTCGGGTAACCCTGGAATGTGTTTGTATGACATGCGTATCAAATGGCAGGTATTAAAGAGTATTTTAAGAGGGAGTGGGCCATAGTTCTATAGGTGGACACCTTTTCGAGATATCACCATAAAGGTGGACCAGGGCTGACTCTAGAATTTGTTTGTACGATATGGGTATCAAATGAAAGGTGTTAATGAGTATTTTAAAACGGAGTGGGCCTTAGTTCTATAGGTGGACGGCTTTTCGAGATATCGCCATAAAGGTGGACCATGGGTGACTCTAGAATTTGTTTGTACGATATGGGTATCAAATGAAAGGTGTTAATGAGTATTTTAAAAGGGAGTGGGCTTAGTTCTATAGGTGGACGCCTTTTCGAGATATCGCCATAAAGGTTGACCAGGGGCGACTCTGGAATTTATTTGTACGATACGGGTATCAAATGAAAGGTGTTAATGAGTATTTTAAAAGGGGGTGGGCCTTAGTTCTATAGGTGGACGCCTTTTCGGGATATCGTTATAAAGGTGGACCAGGGGTGACTCTAGAATGCATTTGTACAATAGGGGTATCAAACGAAAGGTGTTAATGAGTGTTTTAAAAGGGAGTGGGCCTTAGTTCTATGGGTTGACGCCTTTTCGAGATATTGCCATAAAGGTGGACCAGGGGTGACTCTAGAATTTGTTTGTACGATATGGGTATCAAATGAAAGGTGTTAATGACTATTTTAAAAGGGAGTGGGCCTTAGTTCTATAGGTGGTTGCCTTTTCGGGATATCGTTATAAAGGTGGACCAGGGGTAATTCTAGAATTAGTTTGTACGATATGTGTACCAAATAAAAGGTGTTAATGAGTATTTTAAAAGGGAGTGGGCCTTAGTTCTATGGGTGGACGCCTTTTCGAGATATTGCCATAAAGGTGGACCAGGGGTGACTCTAGAATTAATTTATACGATATGGGTATCAAATGAAAGGTGTTAATGAGTATTTTAAAAGTGGGTGGGCCTTAGTTCTATGGATGGACGCCTTTTCGAGATATCGCCATAAAGGTGGACCAGGGATGACTCTAGAATTTGTTTGTACGATATGGGTATCAAATGAAAGGTGTTAATGAGTATTTTAAAAGGGAGTGGGCCTTAGTTCTATAGGTGGACGCTTTTTCGATATATCGCCATAAAGGTGGACCAGGGGTGACTCTATAATGTGTTTGTACAATATGGGTGTCAAATTAAAGGTACTAATAAGAATTTTAAAAGGAGTGGTGGTAGTTTTATATGTGAAGGCGTTTTCGAGGTATCGACCAAAATGTGGACCAGGGTGACCCAGAACATGATCTGTCGGGTACCGCTAATTTATTTATATATGTAATACCACGAACAGTATTCCTGCCATGATTCCAGGGGCTTTTGATTTCGCCCTGCAGAACTTTTTCATTTTCTTTTACTTAATATGGTAGGTGTCACATCTATTTTACAAAGTTTTTTTCTAAAGTTATATTTTGCGTCAATAAACCAATCCAATTACCATGTTTCAACCCTTTTTTCGTATTTGGTATAGAATTATGGCACTTTTTTCATTTTTCGTAATTTTCGATATCGAAAAAGTGGGCGTGTTCATATTCAGATTTCGGCCATTTTTTATACCAATAGAAAGTGAGTTCAGATAATTATGTGAACTGAGTTTAGTAAAGATATATCGATTTTTGCTCAAGTTATCGTGTCGAGCGGAAGGACAGACGGTCGACTGTGTATAAAAACTGGGCGTGGCTTCAACCGATTTCGCCCTTTTTCACAGAAAACAGTTATCGTCCTAGAATCTAAGCCGCTACCAAATTTCACAAGGATTGGTAAATTTTTGTTCGTCTTATGGCATTAAATGTATCCTAGACAAATCAAATGAAAAAGGGCGGAGCCACGCCCATTTTGAAATTTTCTTTTATTTTTGTATTTTGTTGCACCATATCATTACTGGAGTTGAATGTTGACATAATTTACTTATATACTGTAAAGATATTAAATTTTTTGTATAAATTTCACTTTAAAAAATTTTTTTTTTAAAGTGGGCGTGGTCGTTCTCCGATTTTGCTTATTTTTATTAAGCATACATATAGTAATAGGAGTAACGTTCCTGCCAAATTTCATCATGATATCTTCAACGACTGCCAAATTACAGCTTGCAAAACTTCTAAATTACCTTCTTTTAAAAGTGGGCGGTGCCACGCCCGTTGTCCAAAATTTTACTTATTTTCTATTCTGCGTCATAAGTTCAACGCACCTACCAAGTTTCATCGCTTTATCCCTCTTTGGTAATGAATTATCGCAATTTTTCGATTTTTCGAAATTTTCGATATCGAAAAAGTGGGCGTGGTTATAGTCCGATATCGTTTATTTTAAATAGCGATCTGAGATGAGCGCCCAGGAATCTACATACCAAATTTCGTCAAGATATCTCAAAATTTACTCAAGTTATCGTGTTAACGGACAGACGGACGGACGGACGGACGGACATGGCTTAATCAAATTTTTTTTCGATACTGATGATTTTGATATATGGAAGTCTATATCTATCTCGATTCCTTTATACCTGTACAACCAACCGTTATCCAATCAAAGTTAATATACTCTGTGAGCTCTGCTCAACTGAGTATAAAAATTAATTTAAGTGAGTTATAGAAAAGAAACTAAAAAAAATTATTGTTTGAAGTCTTTTTTACTTTCAAGTCTGGGCAATTTCGCACGGCTCTCTAATGTCGTCGCCATAACAGCCTCTACATTTTCCGGTATAACCCGTTTGGAAACGCTAGCTAGCAATTGAACATGTCGTTCCGTTCCTTGTATGTGTGATGGAATTTTTGGATCATTAAACGGTGGATCATCTTGATTTAAATATTCTTTCAATGTATCGTACGGAATGCTTCGCGTGAATGGTGGTTCAAATACGATATTTATATCATTCAAATTGATCATTTCCATATAACTTGTGCAATTAAAGTTTATATCTGGTTTTTTATAAACTCTAAGTTCCATTGGCTCGTCAACATCGGTTCGATAGCGTAGAATTTTCTTGATGGCACAGTCGCGCTTTTCTTTGCTATCATCAAACAACATTGATAACAAGATATTTTCCGAATGCGCATAATATGAATTATCTTTAATTGCTTGATTGACAATTTTGCGTAAACGAGGTTCTAGAAATCGTGACCAACCAACGAACTTGAAAAATAATGCACTGCCATACACGACAGAGCTGTAATACTTGATATTGAAGTACATTGGCACATAACATTTAATTATAAATTCAACCAGAATTCTTAAATTTGCATCTGGATTTTCCGTTGTCACATATAATCGCAATAATCTAGCGGCCTTTGTCAGCCACCGAGAATGTACAATTTTCCCTGGTTTGATGTTAGCCAGATCCACCGGAACCACGCCGCTAGAAATTGCATGGGCCATGTCGTATAAGTACTTCGAATCGGTGGAAAATTCAAATTTTTCTGGAGCAGGGGGCATATTTTGCAACTCAATTTTCTGGAAGCCGTCCACCACCTGAAAATATATAATAATACAATAATTAAAAATGGGTGACAATTATAATAAATGAGTGATAGCAATAACTTACCGGAAGAGTTTCACAAGTTTCGATTTGACGGCTCGGTTTTCCGGTTGCCGATCTTGGTCCAGTGCTGGTTGATTTGCTCTTGATACTTGTCAAACAATTTATTCAATTTATTAAATACACTTTTTTTCAGCATTATTTCCATACCAAGTTTTTCCCAAATTCCAATCAACTTATCTTGTACTTGAATAGTGAATGATTTATGGGAAAACTTTTTTTGTTCTGTTTTAGCACGTTCGCTTAAGTAAAAATAATATCTCAAGATATCCAGGTGGGTTGGTAAATTAAGATCAGTTAAATCAGTAGACACACCAAAAACAGTAACATCATGCTTGGGTATATGACTCATTGGGTTTTCGATAGTTGTTGATGTAGTTGCTTCATCTTGCGGTGTAGAGGATGGTGGATTCATTGTAAACTTTTTGATTTGGAATGGTCACTTCACTTATTATTTTTTTTGAAATATTTTTTTATCTGAAATTAGCACTTCACACGTTGAGTTCTTCACAACGACCTAATGCATTCACAAAAACTGTTGCGTTATATATGGTCTACGAGACGAGGTAATAAGAATGAAATGGTAATTTCAATTCTACCTGCTGTGTCTTGTGGTGGCTTAAAAAAAACAACACAAGCAATTTTACGATCTGCAATTGTGTCACAGTGATACCTTCATTTTTTAAAACGGTTGAATAAAAAACCCACACAACTATGTTGACGACATGCAAATGCATCACAGTGACGCCTTGGTTTTAAAAGGGTTGTAAAAACGCTAATTTCTAATAATTTTTTTAAATTTCTTTTCTATTACTAAGTTAAATTCATTTTTTCATTTACATATGTTCTGACTAAATAAATTTCTAAAGAGAAAAATAAACTCCAAAAAGAAAAAACATGGCATTTCTCTGATTTTTTGATGTAAAGTGCAAAACCGGCGATTTTTTGAAATATTTGTATGGTGAACCCCCAGGGGGGTTCCAGGGGGTATGCCACTGGCATCGGTGGGTCGGGCCTCAAAAGTTAGTGGGGGTCAGTCATACATTTGGACTCGATTGGAGCACTCTAAATGGGTCAAAGTGGGATTTTTCAAAATTTGCCCCTACCCAAAAGTTCGACCCAAATTGGGGGACACCAGAATTCGTTTTAGAGGTATGGTTCCTTCGGCAAAGTTTCTTATTTTGATCCCTAGAATATGATTTTCACAGAACAATGGGCGATTTGTTTGCCTCCCCACAAATCGACCCGGCCTAATATATATATATATATAGTACCTCAAATCACGGGCCCCCTCTGAGGGGCCCCCGATTTGAGGTACTAAGACATTATTTTTAATTCAGGAGAGTCTTTAGTTGTTCCATGTGCAATTTTTAAGCCGAATTTCAAAAGCAACGAATATCTGCATTTCGTTTTAATATTATAGTGAAGTGTGAAAAATAAAAATCTATATATATTAAAAGAAAGGCTAAAATGTGTGTTAGTTCGTCGCCCGTGTTTGAAGAGATGCGTCGGTCGATTTTGTTCAAACATACCTATTTACATATGTACGTCCTATTCGATTTGCCTGAAATTTGGTATATAAATTTGCCTATATTAGTAATATTAGTATTTACGATCCTTTTTCCCGGGAGGTAGACCAGAGACGGATTGGGGTTGAGACTCGGAGTGGCACTGGGACTGGAACAAAATACATACCACCCTCTGGGAAAGGCAATAAGGGATGAAGAAGAATGAGAAGAACTTGAGAGAAGAGAAAGGAGAGAAGGAAAAAAATAACAAACTAAAAATATAATTAAAAAGAAATCATACAGCCCAATTCTAATTATGCCCTCGGAATTTTGTTCTCGCGGATTTTTTTATTCCCGCGGAAAAAATCCTCCAATTCTTTTCTCTTAGGGAGATCAATAATTGGGGAGTAGGAATTTCGAATTTTCGAAGTCAGCTGTTTTGTAATTGAAATTTCGTTGCACATTTCTTATTTTGTTAAAAAAATTTGAAAAGTTTAATTATTGTTGCGAATTTGTTTGAAATTAAGAAATAAAATATAAACAATGCACAGTATTGCATTGCATATGGTATTCACTGAAATGAGTAATCAATTGGTGCCACATCAACATGAACAGAGCAGCATAAGAAGAAGAAGACGGCGGGATAACACAAATCCGCTGGAGTGCCTGCTTCCATTCAGCAAAGCAATTTTCTTGTGGCTAAGTCGAGTTGGATTCGTCTTTTGTCATATGCCAAAATCTATTTAAGCCTTCTAAAAAAATCTTTGCGCAATTTCTGGATGGCTGCATTAAATATACCAAGAGCGAATGCGTTGCTTATGGTATACTTTTAGACTTAAAATAAAGAATATTGTGGTACAATGTACATATTTTAGCACATATTTGTACAAATAAGTGTTCTTTCATAAAATAACCAATCTTGATGCATTCCCTTTAATTTAACAAGTGAAAAAACTCCTAAGAAATAGCAGATAAATCTCCCTCTCACTCACATTCATAATACTACTTTTCCCCCATAACCGGTTTCCGTTTTTTCGAACATTGTTCAGAATAAGAAGAAAGGGAGAAGTGAAAAAACTCACAAGGATTTTTTATTTAGAATACGAGGAATGAGGGGAGAAAAAATCGCAGGGAATTTTTGTTTAGAATTGGGCTGATAGAATTATAAAAACTGAAATACAGTACAATAAAAAACATATCAAAAAAGAAATAAAAAATATAAGAAAAAACCAAATAAGGAAATAAAAAAATATAAGAACAGGCAAAAAAAAAAAGAAAAATATAAAAAAGTAATTAAAAAAACTAAAATAGAAAAAATAATTTTAGATAAAAAAGAATAAGTAAAAAAAGAATTAAAACGGAAAAATTAAATAAAAAATTAATAGAATTATGTAAAAAACGTATAACATAAATTAAAATAAAAAATTTAAAACAAGGTCTTTTACAAATATTAAAAAAAGGAAAAGAAAATATATAAGGAAAATAAAAAAATAAGGAGAATAGAAAAATAAATAAAGTAGGCAAATAAAAACTTGAAAAGTGATCGAATATTTAAAGAAACAAGAAATGATTAAAAGGGGAAACAAGTAAAAGACAAAATTAAGGAAATAAAAAAGAAAATTAAAAATGGAATAAAAGGTTAATAAAACTTGGAAAAATATGAAAATATGGAAACAAAATATGGAAAATAATAAAAAAATATGGAAAAACAATAAAAATATGAAAAAATTGGAAAATGTGTAAATAAGAAGAAATAGGGAAAAAAAATAATAATAATAAAATATGGGTTTATTGATATTAGATAAAATAAGAATTTCATAAACTATATACCCGAAAAAGTATACGGTATATATAGGCGTATCGCGAAATACATAATTCATGCATCGCTGTATGCCAAGACTTTTTGGTTTTATTTAATATTATTCTAAAGATAGAAATATTTGTTGCTATATAATATGGTTATAAATAACAAAGAAATATACATACATAATTCAAGTCGGTATAATAATCGCTTTGCACACAGAGTATATTAACTTTGATTGGATAACGGTTGGTTGTAGAGGTATAAAGGAACCGAGATAGATATAGACTTCCATATATCAAAATCATCAGTATCGAAAAAAATTTGATTGAGCCATGTCCGTCCATCCGTCTGTCCGCTAACACGATAACTTGAGTAAATTTTGAGGTATCTTGATGAAATTTGGTATGTAGGTTCCTGGGCACTCATCTCAGATCGCTATTTAAAATGAACGATATCGGACTATAACCACGCCCACTTTTTCGATATCGAAAATTTCGAAAAACCGAAAAAGTGCTATAATTCATTACCAAAGGCGGCTAAAGCGATGAAACTTGGTAGGTGGGTTGACCTTATGACGCAGAACAGAAAATTAGTAAAATTTTGGACAATGGGCGTGGCACCGCCCACTTTTAAAAGAAGGTAATTTAAAAGTTTTGCAAGCTGTATATATGTGCTAAATAAAAATTAGCAAAATCGGATAAAGAACTTTTCAAAAAACAATTTTTTTAAAGTCAAATTTTAACAAAAAAAGTAATATCTTTAGAGTATATTAGGAAATTATGACTACATTCAACTCCAAAGAAAATTTCAAAATGGGCCTGGCTCCGCCTTTTTCATTTAATTTGTCTAGAATTCCTTAAGTCATAAGTCGAACAAAAATTTACTAATCCTTGTGAGATTTGGTAGGGGCATATATTCTACGGCGATAACTATTTTCTGTGAAAATGGGCGAAATCGGTTGAAGCCACGCCCAGTTTTTATACACAGTCTACCGTCTGTCCTTCCGCTCGGCCGTTAACACGATAACTTGAGCAAAAATCGATTTATCTTTACTAAACTTAGTTCACGTACTTATCTGAACTCACTTTATCTTGGTATAAAAAATTGCCGAAATCCGACTATGCCCACGCCCACTTTTTTGGTATCGAAAATTACAAAAAATGAAAAAAATACCATAATTCTATACCAAACTAGCTTTACCAGGCACACGTTGTAACGCCCGAGATCGAATGTATGTTGCGTTATTTTTTCTGTTTTGTTTGTTGATAATTTAATTTATTGTTCTGTAAATTGAATTGAATTTTCTACGCATATTTGGTGAAATTTTCTGTTAAAACATTTTATTCTTGTATCTTATTGTATCTTATTTTATATTATTGTATTGCTTTTACCGCTGATGATTGTTGCTTTGATTACATTCCGAAGAAGCATGACTGGTGAGCCAATTTTCAAAGTTGATATATGCGCAGGCATTCCTTTTGGTTCTAAGGAGTATAGAAATTTTTTTGGATAATTCACAATTTTATCTTCATCTGTAACTGTGTCCACCAGGAAATTGATTTTCAAAGCGATCATTGATTTTGTTAACATGATCATTTTGGGAGCTAACATAGTTCTTTCGCATAGCCAAAAAACAAAAACATTTAAATTTAAAATTCTTAATTCTGAAATATGAAAAACTTTCGTCTTGATCGAAGGAACCTCGAGCCAAAATTTGGTGATGATCGAAGTATAGCAAACACGTTTTCATAGGGAACACACACACAGAATTTGATTTTTATAGAAGATGTAGATAGACTGAAGCTAAAAAATTTTCTGCAGGGCGAAATCAAAAGCCCTTGGAATCTAGGCAGGAATACTGTTCGTGGTATAACATATAAAAATAAATTAGCGGTACCCGACAGATGATGTTCTGGGTCACCCTGGTCCACTCCCTTTTAAAACCCTCATTAATACTTTTAATTTGATACCCATATCGTACAAACACATTATAGAGTCACCCCTGGTCCACCTTTATGGCGATATCTCGAAAAGGCGTCCACCCATAGAACTAAGGCCCACTCCCATTTAAATAATCATTAAAACCTTTCATTTGATACCCATAGCGTACACACGCATTCTAGAGTCACCCCTGGTGTTCCCTCGCCCGTGAAGACGACAAAGACTTGTCCTATTGCTGAAACGTGGTAAACAGCCGGACCAACCATCCTCATATAGGCCACTTTGTATGCTGGATTCCCTAGGGAAGATTTTCGAGCGTATAATTAGTGAGCGCCTACAGCTGACTCTAGAAAGACCAGGTGGCTTATCGAATAGTCAATATAGATTTCGCAAATCAAGATCCACCGTAGATGCAATACAAACAGTCGTCAATACAGCTAGAGAAACTATCTCTGGAGGCCAAAATAAAAGGAAGTTCTGTGCACTGATTATGTTGGACATCAAGAATGCTTTTAACACTGCGAACTGGATGCAGATAATGGCAGCGCTGCAAAGCTTCGGCACTCCAGCTTACTTACGCAGAATTATAGGTAGCTATCTTAAAGACAGATTACTTCTTCAGAGCGGTGGGGGAGAAAATTACCAAAGTTAATGGATCACTTATGCGAATAATGCCTAACATTGGTGGTCCGAGCGAAGCTATACGTCAGCTATTGTCCACAGTAACCAGCTCAATAATACTATACGCAGCACCAGTGTGGTATGGATCTAAACAGACCCATCAAAAATATATATTAGCAGCGTACCGACTTGCTTCTTTAAGAATAGCAAGTGCTTATCGGACGGTGTCCGACGACGCGATCCTGGTTCTAACCCGGAAAATCCCAGTGGACTTACTGGCAAGCGAAATGGCCGATCTGTATAACACTAATATCGAGCGATCATCTGAAGAAGACAAGAAAAGAGCAAGGACACAAACAATAGCTAAGTGGCAAGAACGGTCGGAGGCCTCGAGTAAAGGGCGTTGGACTTTCACACTAGTTTGGAACGTAGCTCAATGTAATGAGCGGAAGCACGGCGAACTGAACTACCATCTCACGCAGATAATGAGTGGACATGGAGGTTTCAAAGAGTATTTATGGAAGCGTAGGATAGAGGAAGATCCTCATTGCCCAATGTGTACCACAGAGTTAGAAAACGCAGAACACGTCATGTTTTACTGCCCCCGTTTCCACGAAGAAAGACTCACCTTGCATGGAGTCTTTGGGGAGGAACCTACCACGAGAAATTTAGTTTCACATATGTGCAACAGGAAAGAGTGCTGGACTGCAGTGAGCAAAATGGCATTTATAGTAATGACACGCCTGATGGATGCTGAGAGGGAGCGCAGAGAAATGCGCATGCGAAGCAGTGGCGATTAAATGGACACTCAGAGCAAATAGCGGGAACCTGGACGCAGGGACAACAGTAGGCTCTTAAAAAATGAGAAATATGGAACGCCACCCTGAAGTAATGCGAAAGTGGTGCCGGGGTGGGCGACGGTTCCAGAACGGGGCTGTTTTTTAGTCTACGGACACACGGTTGCTGCGACTTCCTTACTTTTTTTTTATTGATTTTATTTTTAATTGACGCCTACTTCATATGAAAGTAAAATCCAATCGCTTAAATAATTAAATATTAACAGCAATATTCTCTCATATTTTTTAATGCCATGCACATATGTGTATTTCATTTTCATTTAACAAAAAAGAGGCATGTCATGCAACGAAATACATACATGTACACTACTTCTTATGTTAGGCATGAACTTTGGCTTTATTTGCACATATACTAAATACCCTACAGCGTGACTAGATCCTAATGATAGAAACTATTGTTATAACTTGCTTAAATTGTCTTTTGTTAAATTTCGCATTCAAAGCCCAATCTATACAAAGAATGTTTGCAAATTTTCGTTAAATATGTCAGTTGTGTCATCTGAAGCCTCCCAATCGCGTTAGGCTTATTAGATGTGATCTCGATTGATTCGATAAACCAACAGCTGTAGTCAAAAGATTTATCCCAAGGCCCAATATCTTTATAATGAGCTATGAAAATACCTTAAGTTTAATATTGAAAAGAGAGTATTATGGCAACAGTTTAAGAACCATGAACTGAGTGGCGGTATGTGCGAATTTGTAGAATAACTACGCTTTTAATTAAAGTTCGATTGTTGAAAACTTACACATTTCAAGATATCTTCTCCTACGGGTTACGTACTAACCACATACAACTTGTTTTAATCGTTTAAATTGTGCTTGACAGCTAATTATATGTAAATATGTACAAGAGATTTGGCGAATATTCCTATCATTTAAATAGTTTTCGTAACACGATTCCTGTCGGGTTTGCTGTGCTACGATATTTATTTTGTGGATCGGATTAAACGACTATAAAGTGAAATGATTTCCATGTATACCTCAGTCAATGGACGTTTTGCAGGCATAAAGCGTGACAATGGATAAGTGCGACTAACGCTTAATTCAAATTACCAAACACCGTTATTGAAATTTAAATTTTATTTTGTAGTTCTCTCACACACACGACTTCGTTGTGAATCTCGTTCCATATCCTCTCTTAGCGTTGCTTAAATTACTCCATCTTCAAATATGTAATACCTTATCATTAGCATTAGTATAATATTATCTTATCTCGTCTGCCAGTTAAAAAAAAAAACGACTTATTTCAGGTTTTCTTTATTTTGTTCATGCCCGGTTGTAAATGAATATATGAAATATTGATATTTGAGGCATGAATTGGAGCTTTGTATGCATGCCAGTATAAATGCATGTTTATTTCTTTTCTCAGGGAGAATGCATACTCTATTACTCCCTTTGTACTACTTCTGTATACATATGGTTGTATTACTGCTGAATGCATACAAAAGCACTAGAAAAACATATGCGAAAGCAATATCGTTGCATTGATCAATAGGAATAAATTCTATATATATAATTGCAATAACAATAACATGGTTATGATGAGTGATTGATTAATTCTAATTTAATACGTGTTAGTTAAATTTATTACACTTGTTTTAAAAATATGGAGGATTGGGCTAGTTTAAGTTTAAACTTAGTGTGTAAATGAAACACTTTTTCGTGTGAATTAAGCGGGGGTTGCCCTTATTGCTTTAACTGTATGAAAACATTTATTTGAAGCAATTTTTGATTTATTTAATAATTTTGGGAAAAAATTTAACAACGTGTGGTGGTAGCGTGCTCCGCCTACCACACCGAAGATCCTGGATACACGCCCCGGGCAAAGGAACATCAAAATTTTAGAAAAAAGACTTCAATTAGAAGACAATTTTTCTAAACGTGGTTGCCCCTCGGCATTGTTTGGCAAGCACTCCGAGTGTACTTCGGCCATGAAAAGCTCTCAGTGGAAACTCATCTGCCTTGCAGATGCCGTTCGGAGTCGGCATAAAACGAGTAGGTCCCGTCCAGCCAATTTGTAAGAAAAATTAAAAAGGAGCACGACGCAAATTGGTAGAGAAGCTCGACCTAAAATCTTTTCGGGGGTTATCGCGCCTTACATTTTATAATGGTTGGGCTAGTTTAAACTTAGGCAACGTATTATAAATATATAACAAATGATAAAAACGAAAAGAACGGAAATATGCTACCAACCACACATTTCTAAACATTCGCACTTTTATGTATATACATTCGCGTACATAATATTCGCATTTCCATTCGCGGGAAAGTCTGTGACATTCGTAACATCGTCTATATATACACAACCAATCGTTTTTGTACACCATGGAGAAATTTAATATATGTATGTGTTGCCCTTATTGACCGACCAATTCAACCCTTCCTAACTTTCTTTGCATTGTTTAACAAAATTTTTTGCATCAAAAAATGCGCCCCATGTATACCTTAACGATGTATTTACAATTATGTCCCGTTTAGCTAAACATTTTTTTTCTCTGCAATTTCAGTGTCATTATCACGCGAATAATGACATGGTACACTTGACGGGGTCTTACACACATGTTTATACTGTAAGATTACATATGCGACGAAGCTTGATGGGATGTTGCTATCCGTAAAAAATTTCAAGGCCTTGGGTAAAGCGATGGGCCCCATCCATCGAAAGATGGAAAGCTTCTTATTAAATTCCTGCCCTTTAAATAGCGTTTTTGAACTACAGTCGCAACCTACTGCGAGGAAGAATGCAAACTGCCCCAAGGAACTAGCGTGTCTCTGACACAGCTACGATATAAATGAGCACTTTAAGGAAAATTGTAAATTTCAGGTGTTTTCCTATTTGCACTCCTAGTAATTTTTAGTGCCTATATTCTTAAAATATATCGCACGTTATGTACAAAGAGAGAAGACTATAATGTTCTTAAAATAAATAATTATAAAAAATAAAAAAAGTTTAGTACAAAGAAAAACAATTTGGATTTTGGTTAATAGCCTTAGGCGCGGCTTTTCAGTGCGATTCTGCTAGCAAACATTCTGCCAGCAGCTTTCTTTCTAGATGCGTAATCGAACATTAAGCGGCTCTAGTTCTGACTGTCACACCGAAAGCTTCAGGCAATATGGCCTTTGAAGCCATAGATAGATACATAGATAATTAATTGAGGATCGCACTGCGACCATTGGTCTATTGTGCCCTCAGCTACTTCACAGCACCTCATCCAAGTCGACATCTCTGATGTACCCTAGCGGTTCACCTGGCTTGAGGGATGAAGCCTTACATATATCCAGCAATTTTGCAGCAGAGGGAGAAACCACTTTTGTATCTTATGTTTCGAAAACAATGGAGAAAATTATAGGCCACACGATTAGATCGAATAAATTCAATTAAGGACGCCCACAGATACAGCAAAGTATCACCTGATTACAGAAATCAAGAACGCCTTCGAATGCGGAGGCGGTGGTTCTTGATTTATTAAACATACTTAGAGGACGCCTTAAAAACAGGGCATATAAAAGTGCTGGTCAAAAGGTGAGGGCAGCGATAAAAAAATTATGTATTGAATCTTTAACAAATTAAAATTTTTGTTGGGACATTTCCCACACAATATTACTGCCCTAATTACTGGATTATATGATCCAGATAAAATTGCTGTTAAATAAACAAGATCCCACCCTAATGCGCATATCTTTAAGGTATGCACGCTTATTCGTTTTTGTAATTATAGTGGTCTAATAGCTCAATTTCAATGCTATCGCATATGCATAAATATTTATTTGCAATAATGACACTGCGTTAATGTACATTTTCCCAATACTATCCTTGACCCAGTTCAGATTCAACTCCGTTAACAGCGCTTTTGCGTTCTCAGGAAAGTGTTTATGTCACCTTCTTGACAGCTGTTGGCAGCTGTTTCTCGCAACTTCTTTTTTGAGTCATAAACCACCTTTCCATAGACCGGGTCACATATAGTAATACAGGGTGAACCAAATCAGGGGAAACAAATTTTTATTGTGGTAATCTGATATCCTCATCAGAGAAGATTTTTAATACTTACTTATGTTTATGCTTTTTTAGTTGTTGTTACTTATATAATTTCCTACTATTATGATTGATTTTATATATGTATATTTTTTTTCAAGCTAGTGAAAATAAACTGCTAGGTAGATTAGTGAATTGCATAGCAAGCAACAGTACAAAGTAAGCTAGATCAGTTGGCTAAGCGGTTATAGATGAAATCGCTAAATCAACAGTTTATCAAAAAAGGGCACTATTGGGAACGAGCGAATGAAACGTACATACGAATGAGCAGATAAACGAAAATAACAGCGTACCCGCAGTGGGATATATATACAAACACGCGAATTCCATGTATTTTGTTTTTGTAATCTCTGGTTGAGTGTCAAAAACGTACTGCGCCAGAAGCAGAAATGTCAAAACAGCTAAAGAAAGTACCAATTAGCTGATAAACTTAAACCACCTGTATGGTTCCGACATGATGAAACTGTTTAACTGAAACTGTAGTTTGAAGCAATTTTTTCAAGCTCGCCTGAAAAAAAAAAAACAGCTAAGAGCCTCCTGCGATTTACAACCAGATTGACTGAATTTTTGTATGTGTGCGTGTCGGGTATTTGACGCTTGCCCCGCGACTATCAAATAAAAAACCATCAATCAACATTTGCATTGAGAAACCGTAGCGTTCGGACGTGAATATGCCGTCATCGGATGATGACTTTTTTTTACTTGCAACTACAACAGTTTTATTAAATAATAAAAAAATCAATAAAAATTTTATTAAATAATAATAAAAGCGTTACATTCCATAAATCTGCTAAACATTGATAATTTTCAATAAATTTTAATATGAATTGCTGTTCTTCCGCGCACTTGTTCATTTTGAATATCGACAAAAAATAATTACAACACTGCTGTTTTGTCAATCACACCCCGCGACTATCAAATAAGCATGGTTCAATTATATACAGGTTGGCTCATCTCATCAGCTGATTTTATTTATGTCATTGCATGGTCGAAGGGATTGTCAAAAGGAGATGGCAAATTCAAAATGAAACCAACACATTGGCAACATTTTACTTACACATACAAAAACTGCTAAGTTTTATGTTTCCATTCCATACCATTCGCACCAACACCAATACACAGATTTTGACAATTTGAACAGACATATTTTGTTGCTTTACAGATGAGCCAACCTGTATATAGTTGAACCATGCAAATAAGTAAGCGTTAAATGAAAAAATCATGGCGCAACGATACAAGGTGGCAGCATGGGACAGCTGATTTTAAGCTTTTTTTATTTGATTTGATACATCAAATTACGGCGCAGTACGATTTTGACATTTGTCCATCGAATTTACAAAAACAAAGTACATGAAATTTTTATTTATGTTTGTAGATATGTCACCATGCTGCCACCTTGTATCGTTCCGCTATGGAAAAAATCAAAAATTTTTGATTTTCATCCACGTGTAGCCGACAACAAATACGTGTGTCACGAAGCCAGCCGACTGCACTAATACACACAAAATTCAGTCAATCTGGTTGTAAATCGCAGGAGGCTCCAATATGATTTTGAACTTTCAGTCGCAGTGATTGAAAAGAAATATGAGCTGATCACAGGCCAAATCACAGCTCTCTCACATCCGAAAATTATCGGCGACAAATGAATCCCTAACTAGTGCTGCGATCCACTGCACAGTGTCGCGATAAACTGTAAGCATGGGCGTTTTAATATCCGAATATGTAGCATAAAAAACTTGCAAAAAAACGTTTGGTAAAACGACAATTTCGCAAGGCAGTCGGTTCTATGTATCGGAGCGACTCGGGATTTTTCCCGACCAAGGACTGTCATTTCAGTGTAACCCCATTTAATTTGTTGCGTCCCTCCCACAAATTGCCATCCTCCCAGCAGCTCCTTGCAGCGGGACTGCTCCATATTCTCTTGCTCCGGGAAGGTATCGAATCCAATCCGGGTCCGTCTCCTGACCCCGGTCCTGAGATGCATCTGCCGGAAAAGAATCTTTTTGGGACGGTCATACTTTGTTCAGTGTGTCTCGTGTAAGGGTTGCAGCGGACAGGTTCTGGGCTTGATCCCAAAACTCTACCTCCACATAGTAACTTTTATAAATCTTTTGTGGCTCCTTGCTGTTCACGTCCAAGGGCGTCCCGTAGTCTACGCCTTAGCGCCCCCTACTACCTTCCAGCAGCCCAGCTGCTCAGCAAGCCACAACTAGTACCCCGCTGCTGCTCGCGCCCCGCGGCGCCAACAACTCCAACAGCTGCTACCACTCATAACTACTATATCCGTAGTAGAGTCGGTAGCAATGCTGCCCCCGTCTTCTCCCCCCTCTTCCGGCAGCAATCGTGTAGGTCAGGGAAACAGACTTAGTCCCTAACCCCGTTTGCACCGTTTGCCAGCACAGAGTATATATGTTTGCGACATCCGCCCAATGCAGCTCCTGCTTTGGGCGGTACCTTTTTCCTAGATGTTCTGGTCTTACCGACGGCAACCCCCCGACGGGATTCATTGCGGCATGTTGCCAGGTCGCAAACCCCAATCTACCGGGGACCCCAATGCTTGCCCAAGGACGCCCAGTCCCAGGGCCACAACAGCAGTTGCTGCGTCCTGGCCTTCCTCAACCCAGGCGTAGTCACCCGTCACTTACTCCCAGAGTGGCGACGTCTCCCCCTATGCACTTCAGAATTCTGCAGTTAAACTGTAATGGACTAACTGGGAAGATCACGGAGATAGTCGATTTCATGAAGCGGCACAACATCCGCATTGCTGCGATTCAAGAGACTAAACTCACAGCAAGGTCTGCACTGCAAACCTGTTGTGGGTATAATGTCCACAGAAAAGATCGCATGAGCGGAAATGGAGGCGGCCTCGCGTTTATCATACACCACTCTGTGCAATATCATATATTTGATCCTGGCATCGACCGCAGGGACAACGTCTTAGAACGTCAAGGCCTATCTGTCCGGTCAGGCGATACAAACCTAGAAATTATCAACATCCACATCCCTCCTGCCACCTGTTGCCCCAGTGGATACCGCCTAATATTAGCGCCTTACTCACTGGCAACAATCGCATTATCTTAGGCGACTTTAATGCCCATCACGATCTATGGCATTCAAAATTGCGGGCGGACAGTAGGGGTGAGATGTTGGCGGATCAAATAGAAGAAACGACCTTCTGCACAATAACCCAACAAACATTTAGGTTAGAAAACGATTAGAAGACGAATCGAATTCTAATGTATTTTTCTAAGGTAGAAGGTTAGAGGACGATTTGCGAAACTTTCGTGAATTATAGCATTCTCGACAAAAAGGGGACTTCGTTCTCGATATCGAGAAAAGGGTTAGAATTCTAATCGAATTCTAACGTCAAATTCTAAAGAGTTTCTAATGAGAAATTTGAAGTGATGCGCAATTAAGTTCAATTATTTAAAATCAGCGAAATTTTCATTGTTTCATTATATCAAATACGTTTATTTGGTTATAATCTTATGTATTAAGAATGAACATATTTCAAAGGCTTTTTCTATTATAATAAATTAAAACCGTACTTAAATATTGAGCTCAGTATTTCTATTGTTTATCGAATCGTTTTACAGTCGAATTCTAACCTAGTTTTCGATTCGAAATGCATTAGAGAACTACATTAGAATTCTAATGTAAAATAACAATATTTCTCTAACGTTAGAAACTGTGTTTGCTGGGAAACGGAGACGCCCCCACACGTATGGTAGGAAGCTGTCACAGTTCGCCGGATATCTCAATCGTGAGCGCAGAGATCGTAAACTGCCTATACTTATTTCGTTCGAGCTTACCGCCGACTTCATCGTTACAGAAAAACGCACTTTCATAAACTTTAAAAAAGGAAAGTGGGACGAATACAAATCTTTTACAGACAACCTCTTTGCTGCCCTCCCTATCCCGACTGATGCCCGCCAATGGGAGCGTGCTTTCCGCATGGTCATTGAATCCGCCTCGGCACGTTTCATTCCCGCCGGGAGAATTCCTGATATTCGGCCCCACCTCCCGGCGGAGGCCGCAAATTTAGCGAGAGAACGTGACCTTATAAGACAGCTCGACACAGGCGACCCCCAAATAAGGGATATAAACCAACTCATCAGATTGCTTGTGGATGAACACAAGCGGGCGAAATGGGAGGAGCACCTAAGAGGTAACCTCTCTGCCGGTGTGGGTAAACTTTGGTCCACCGTAAAGTCCCTATCCTAATCCGTCTAAGCATAATGACAAAGTTTCCATCACCTTTGGCGATAAAGTTCTGTCGGATTCGAAAAAATGCGCGAGCGCTTTCTGCCGTCAATATGTAATGCATTCTACGGTCGTCAAAGATAGACGGAGGGCCAACAGACACGCACATAAACATAAACTCAGCGCGTCACCAATTACCATCACCGCCAGAGAGGTTGAAGATGCCACGCTAAACTATCCAAAGCAGTGGGCCCAGACGGCATAGCCATGCCGATGCTTAAAAGCCTAGGGAAAGAGGGTTTTAAATACTTAGCACATGTCTTCAACCTGTCTCTTTCCACCTTTGTCATACCCGAAAAATGGAAAATGGCCAAGGTGGTCCCGCTACTAAAGCCTGGGAAACCAGCTAACATAGGAGAGTCGTATCGTCCGATATCTCTCCTATCGCCAGTAGCAAAGACGCTTGAAGCCATTTTGCTCCCCTACTTCCAAGCAATTTTGCAGCTCGCCTGTCATCAGCATGGCTTCAGAAAACTCCATAGCACCACCACCGCGCTAAATGCCATCAGCACCCAGATAAATTGCGGTTTAAATCAAAACCTCCACCATAGAACAGTACTCGTAGCGCTAGACCTATCAAAATATTTTGATACGGTCAACCATGGCACGTTACTGCAAGACCTGGAAGGGTCTACCCTTCCCCCATGCCTTAAAAGGTGGACCGCAAATTATCTGGGTGGTCGGCAGGCATCGGTGCAATTTAGAAACGAAACATCAAAACCTAGAAGAATTAAACAAGGGGTGCCACAGGGTGGTGTCCTATCCCCACTTTTGTTTAATTTCTACATATCTAAGCTACCTTCACCACTAGAAGGAGTCACTATCGTTTCATACGCCGATGACTGCACAATAATGGCCACAGGCCCAGGCCCACAGATCGATGAGCTCTGCAACAGAATAAACGGCTACCTCGCTTACCTCTCCAGTTTTTTCGCCTCGCGAAACCTGGCATTATCACCGACTAAATCTTCCGCAACCTTATTTACAACATGGACGTCCCAAATGTCGACCATTTTGAACACGTCGATGGCACTACGCTACCGACTGTCCTACACCCCAAAATCTTGGGTGTGACGTTTGATCAGGATCTACATTTTGGTGAGCACGCAGCCGCAATTGTTCCGAATATCCAGAGCCGTAATAAAACCCTCAAATTCCTTGCTGGCAGTACCTGGCGCCAGCCGTTTACGTGCTACGCGTCACCCATATGGTCGCCAAGCCTAAAAATTACCCACTGGAAGAAGCTACAGGCCTGCCAAAATACTGCTCTCAGAATCGCCACGGGCTGTCTTCTTATGTCCCCAGAACACCATCTACATAATGAGGCGAAAATACTCCCCATCAGGGAGAGAAATGAGATGCTAACCAAACAGTTCCTGTTGAATACCCAGAAACCTGGGCATCCAAACAGGCATCTGATTGATGAGCCAACACCGCCTTGGGGCTTAAGGAGTCATCTCCGTAAGCATTTTGAGGAAATACGGCACCCGAGAACCCAGCCGTATGAAGCAAAAAAACACAAGCAGGTCTTTGGTGAACTCCACAAACAGGCGTCGGACCTTTATATCAGGAATTGCCCGGTGAATCCAGTACTCAAAGAAAAGTACCCAAAACTTGTGGAAGAGGAACGCATACTCCCCAGGGAAACGCGTGTCACTCTTGCTCAACTTCGTTTTGATACTGTAACAGGTTAAACTCTTACCTGTCCAGAAACAACCCCGACATACAAAATGTATGCCCCGCTTGCAATGTGTCCACATATGCACCAACCATCTCTTCAATTGTAATGTGGAACCAACGCCTCTAACACCCCTTTCATTATGGTCTACCCCTGTTGAAACAGCAAATTTCCTTGGACTCCCGTTAGAGGATATTGATGACAATTTGTGATCGGTCGCGGCTGTTAGGTGGGGCGAAGCACTGCTACAACAACAACAACAACAACAACAGTTTCGCACTACCTCTGAGCTGGTGCATCGAATGCACTGCGGGGTAGTTTGATGTCACATTTGTACCATCAGCGTTTAAGTCTCAGCTATATTTATTTAAATTTATAAATCAAAGGTAGCGACCTACGATTGAATGAGTTTGGAAGGTTTTCGAAAGGTCCGCTATTTCGTAGGACTTCACAATGTCAAAAATGTCAGGTGAACGAGTGCGAAGCGACAGAATTAGAACTAAGACCATCTCTTAATACGATAGCTCTCCGCTTGTTCTATTGTGATTCGTGTGTTTTCCGCTAGCTCGGAACTAGTTCCAGTTAATTAGTCGTAGTATAAATCGTAGACACATTGGTTCATATAACAGCAAATTTTTTTTGTACGGGTAAACTTTCTGGCGAACGAGAGTTTAATATCGTCAGATATGCCGTTTTCTTCGAATCTTTAAGGTACTGTGAAAAAAATCGTAGATATATGAATATTTCCCAACCCCATATCTTGTGCCACTACTAAATAGTGGTTAAGTGCCAGCTAATAATGAAATCAGCAGGAGTAATGAGTTTGTCACCAGAATATAAAATGCACTTAAATGAGACATCGTAAGCTTTGAGACTTTTAGGTATACGATCCTGCATTCGTGCTGATAATTTAAAATTTTCTTTTCGCTTCATACTTTCTTATTTTTATTGGTGGTTTTACCGGTATACCGGTATATTAGCACGCTGCCGACATGCATTCTGTGGGCTCGGGGAATATGTGCCAATTCGGTTCGAAAATTAAAAAATTCTTTACTCAAATTTTAAGTACCTACTTTTCACTAGATCCGTGTCAGTGTTGATATTTTAAAACAAATTATTGAAATTAGATTAAATAATCTGTGAACTATTGATGTTTGCTTATCCAATTTCAAATCCCTCCTTGTATCGTTTCATTTTCCACTACAAGCGGTGGTTGCTAGTTTTTAACTCTAAGTGTGCTTCTCATCAGGGATTAAACTCATACATTTTTGACAAATTTTATGATTAACTACGAGTTCAAAGTTCTGTCTGCCGATAACGCATCAGCATTAGCTGAATCTTAACCGCTGTCTAGCAGTGAAATACGCCAGTCATTCCTTCTTCGCGATGACTGTGTCAATGGGGATCACAAGGGTAACCAAGTCTTCCTCCATCTGTTTCTTAAAATTTAATTAAGATCCCTCCTTTCTTACTTTCTGTGCCGGATCGTCTTAATACATTCGCATAAAATCATCTAGAAGGCGGAGCCTTTGGGGGCTTATCATTACATTTCAGCTTAACCATTTATCTATTTTTCGCAATAGCTGATGTCACTTGGGAGAATCAAGGAAGTTCAAGTCTTCCTCCATCTGTACCTCCCAACTCAGTGAAGGTATCCCCCTTCATATGCTTACAAATACGGGTGCTGATAGAACGAGACTAGCCAAGGATAACTTTCGGCTTTTATTCTTTGCTAAATGTTGACATCTGCGTAAAGCTCATTATAGAAACCTTCGATATATACCGTTGTTGTTGTTGTATTAACGATAAAGACACTCCCCGCAGGATTTGGGGAGTGTTATCGATGTTGATGGTCCTTTGTCGGATACAGATCCGGTACGTTCCGGTAACAAAGCGCCATAAAGGTACAAGCCCGACCATATATGGAATGGTTAATATGACCACATTAAACCTTCTAGGTCATACCGCCCCACCCCTAGTGCCATGAGGAACTTGGGGGGCGCCAGAGCTTCGCCTGCTAAACATGTGTATAATACATTCAACAATTGTTACAATTGTAACAGGATTCCCCTCGCGTAGGTGAGGTTGACAATTGGGTTGCAGAAGCTTTGAAGCTATAAATGTTTGTATTGCGCTTATCAACCCCTAGAATCACAAACGGAACCATAAATCGTATGTTGAATATTTTCCTCGAATACGGCAAGAGTCATCCATCTCCTCGCGACGTCGTCCATGTTTTCAAGCTATACACGGTGGCAGCCTTTTCACACGAGGGAAAAGTTATATCGCGTTTGTTAAGGCCATCCAAGAATTTTTCGTCTATTTATCAGTATTTCTTTTTTACTTCTCATTAGTGCGTCTACATTATTGCGATGTCTTTTCCTCCGTATTACTTGGTCTTGTGTAGCTAATGATTTTACATAACATTTGCCACAAAACGTTTCTAATAAGCTGTTTGTGGCTGTACACTTAAAGCATATTTAAGTTAACACTTCTTTTGATTTCAAAAATGCTAATTAAATACAATCAGACTAAAACCCGTAAAACAAATGACTTTTCTATTTGTTTTGAATTCATAAACTACATGCGTTATCTAAGCAATAATAAGAATGTTTACATAAAACAATTAGATTAAGTAAATTCTTCTTTTTCAGTTTAATTTCTACGTTACTTCAATTTCGATATTCTAAATAAGTTCGTGTTTAGTAACATTGTACTATTTCTTGCATAATAGGCGTATTAATTATTGATTTGAAAAATTTACCACCTGTTCTGTAAATTATTAAATGATTTTCTCACTCGCGCTATGAATACTTAGATAATTTATACTTGTAATATACATAATGGTAATATATATATCGTCGCTACCGCCGTAAAACTCCTAAATCAGAGTCCTTCTAAAGTGAAACGGTCACTGTGTTGGTAAGAGTACTATGATCGTAACGGTTAAGTCGTTGATCAACGGGCAGCGCAGTAAGACAAATGCACGCATTGTTTGCTAACACTCAAAAAATATTTCGTAAACATACATATATCCAAGTAGTTTTTTTTTAGAGTACCAAAGAATTCAAATAAAATATATTGCTAACATTAAACAGCTTTTCTTTGCAAACTGTGTTAGTATGCAATGCAAATGCAAGCAATCTGAGATAAGCGAGTTTGCACTTGTGCTATGAAATGACCCCGTTCCAAATGCACTTTTCAACTAATACCACGTTTCCAGATATCAAAAAACGCGTTTTGACCTCAGTATCAATAGCCCGAAAGTAAAACCAAAAAACTTCATTTCTGCCAAGAGACTTTTTATATAAAAAGGATGGCAAACACGCAGTTTGGTTTCGGTGGAAACGTAGTATAACCTTTTGATCGACAAATTTCAAAAATTTTGGAGGTGAAAAACTCGGAGATAACGGGTTCTTCTAAAAAGCATTTTGAGATTGAGCGCTTTTAGACTCTATGACGACACGTTGACTTGGCCAGTACGAGTAAATTTCATTACCTAAACGTAAGAGCACTGATTATCATCTTTCGAAAGGCGTGGCAAGATTTTGTTGGATGCTCTTTCTATGTCCGGAAAGGTGTTTAGCAAAGAAAATTTGTGCAAAAAAGTGGTAGAGTATATACTTGTAGGGGAAGGTAAATGCAGGGTCAGGAGGAATAGAAATTTCTCAAGAAAGGTTAAAGTCTGTCGGACCCGCCCGCTTTGGTACCAATTACCTTTTTTGACTTTTTGCGAGAGCTGCTAATTTTTGGGAATCTGGAATCGCCTGTTCTTTTTGACCACTGGTACTCTTTCGGAACTTGTTACTCGTTAGGAACCCATTATTTCATTTTGGAACGGGCTACTGTTATGAAAACGGTTATTTTTTTGAACCTGCTGCTCTCTTGGAACTGCTTACTTTTTTGCACCCGGTTGGCTTTTTGCAACAGATAGATAGTTTTTTTTTAAATCGTTTACTATTTTGATCTGTTACTACATATTTAGTAATGGCTATTTTTATTTAAAGGGTTCCTTTTTGTCGCCGGTTGCCTATTTTGTAACCTGGTAATATTTTTGACCGGTTACTTTGTTGAAACTTGGTATTTTTTATAGGAACCAATTTAATGTGGAACAGGATACTGTTTTGAAACCGGTTACTTTTTCAAAACTGGTTACTTCTTTGAAATTCGGTATTTTATTTTAGAAACGTTTGCTGTTCTGAAACTGGTTCCGCTCTCGGAAAGGTAACGAATGCTTAAACGATAAATGAAATTTTAAGAAAAACTAGGAAATATTCGTGGCTGTTATTAAAAAACTTTTCAAATTTTCGATATTAGATTATATTGACTGATGAGAGGAATATCACCCTACCTCGAATGCCGTTTCGAAAACGATCTATCTCAGAAAGCTTTTGAATAACGCCTAATTTCATAATTTGTTTCAAAAACTCCCCACCTCAGAATTTGGTTGCAAAGCGCCTATCTCAGAATTAGTTTCAAAACCACCCTATCTGTCCTCAAATTTAATATATTTTGACTTAGGCTGGAACAATTATGAATAAATTCTGAGGCGGGCGTTTTTTAACCGAATTTTAAGATAGGGCCACTACGAAAATATCCATAACTAAATCCAAAATGGTGTTAAGTTTGCCCGAAAATGTAGTGCTAATACTAAGTCCAGAAAAAAACTTATTCTTACTAATTATAAACTTATTTTCTGCACATGTGTCAACTCCTGCTGTCAACATTGTGTTTCACTCAAACGCAACAGGATGAGCAGCGTTGTTAGTAGCACAGCGCCCAATATCACAAACTTCATTGGTACGAATGGCACAGCAGCAGCCACCGCATCGACGATGACCGAATCGAGTACTACATTAAAACCGAATTTTGTTGTAGAAGCTAAACCAATGGCACCAATTGATCCGCTCAGTCATGTTGGTGATGGTATCTTCCTGCAGACAAAGACCGCCCAAGGACTTGCAACTATATTCGTGTGGGCGGCACTCTTTATTACATGTCAACAGGTGGGATAATCTTTGATTATTTTGTTTAAATCAAATTAACATATTTCTTCTTTTTCTTCTTCTTTGGCTAATAGATTTATCAACATCTGCGTTGGTATACAAATCCCCAAGAACAACGTTGGATAGTGCGTATCCTGTTTATTGTGCCCATGTATGCGACATATTCATGGATTAGTTTGTTTTTCTTTAATTCGGATAATGTTTATGTGTATTTCTTTACCGTGCGTGATTGCTATGAAGGTGTCTTTGAATGAAATTGTTTTTGTTATCGTTTTGAGCTTTGTTTACTAATCAAAATTTTTTCCCTCGCACAGCTTTTGTAATCTACAGTTTTCTTTCACTCTGCTACGAGTACCTTGGTGGTGAGGGTAATATTATGTCCGAAATACGTGGTAAACCCATTAAGAGCTCGTGTCTGTATGGCACTTGTTGTTTAAAAGGGAAAACTTATACAATCGGTTTCCTGCGCTTCTGTAAACAAGCCACCTTGCAATTTTGTCTAGTTAAACCGCTTGTGGCATTCATTATTATATTCCTGCAAGTTTTTGGTCATTATCATGATGGTGATTGGAGGTATGTAATTGGAAATTGTTTTTTGTTTTTTCTTTGTATTTCGTACTGAATTGATACAATGGCCAAAAGTCAAAATTAGAAATTAGTAAAATTATCTCTCCACCCCCTTCGCCTCTCTCTTTATAACTCCCTCTACTTCTTCCTCCTTTATCCCGTTTCCTGTTCTCTCTCTCGCCCTCCGTATTTTTCTTTACCTCCTATTTCTTTCAAGTTTTTTGGAAACTCGAATCAAAACTGTCTTATCCACCTCACCCTGCAGCCGACATTTATAAAGACTTCTTCTATGAAAACCTAGAAAAGGCATACGACGACTAGCCTCGCCATGACATCAAAATCATGGACACGGCCAGTATACCTCAGCACCCCTTCCCAACAAACATTTAGGTTAGAAAACGATTAAAAGACGAATCGAATTCTAATGTGTTTCTCTAAGGTAGAAGGTTAGAGGACGATTTGCGAAACTGTCGCGAATTATAGCATTCTCGACAAAAAGGGGACTTCGTTCTCGATATCGAAGAAATGGTTAGAATTCTAATCGATTTCTAACGTCAAATTCGAATGGGTTTCTAATGAGAATTTTGAAGTGATGCGCAATTAAGTTCAATTATTTAAAATCAGCGAAATTTTCATTGTTTCATTATATCAAATACTTTTATTTGGTTATAAGCTTATGTATTAAGAAGGAACATATTTCAAAGGCTTTTTCTATTATAATAAATTAAAACCGTACTTAAATATCGAGCTCAGTATTTCTAGTGTTTATCGAATCGTTTTACAGTCGAATTCTAACCTAGTTTTCGACTCGAAATGCATTAGAGAACTACATTAGAATTCTAATGTAAAATTACAATATTTCTCTAACGATAGAAACTGTGTTTGCTGGGTTGAAGAAAAAACTGCTTTGTTACAATTGACGCCTGAGCAGGAACGCTGCAAGTAGTACAATACACCAGAAGACTAATGCCTGATTACAAACCAGCAAAATGGCAGAACGCTACTTAACGTGGCTGGATAACGTCACCAAAGACAGTGCCTTTCAGCCGGTAAATTTAGCCTCCCAGGTTGAGGTGGATTGACTTTCGCTGTTAGAGAAGTATGAACATCTGCATTACCAAATTCTAGCATTAAAAGGTACAGCAAGCTACTAAGCAGTAACCAGATCGAGAACTTTAAATCAAACCGAACACGTCGAACCGTGTCCTGGATGTGTGCCCTCTACGAGGTCCAAATATCAGCTCGGACGTCTACTATCCGGCAGCCAATATGTGCAGTTGATTATAACTTCATTTGTCTCTCACGTCTGCTATGTGAGAACAATCTTTGACATGTATTTAAGTTGTGGGAACACATTTCCAATTCACTGCGACCGCCGCTGCGGAGGAGTGCGAGGAGCTTCAGATGCTGGCTGATGGGAATAGTTCCCGAAAATTCTGCAAAAGAATCTGTCGGGACACCTCTCTACATTGCTGGATAGCGACAAACAAGTCCAATTTTCACAGCCATTCTGCAACAGATGTCGCAGGGTTGTGAATATCAATTGGCACGAACCAGAATAGAAGTAGGATTAATGAAGACAAACAAAAAACCGCTGTGATGGCTGAATGGTTATAGCAGCGGCGCCTAAACGTTGCCGATGAAGGAATTTAGCAGTTCCCGAAATGGATCTATACAACGAGCTTTGGCAGTTGTCTAAATTTTTTCTTTCTTCTATTCTAATTTAAAAGTTTTTTCAATTAAGAAAAAATTTATCATAACAATAATAATGATAAAAAATTATTGTTAGGCCTTGAGCTCGATTCGAACCCGCGATCTTAAAATCAGTAGGCCGATATAACAACAAAAATTGTTAATACATCCCAGAGCACGGGGAAAGTGTCAATAAAATATGACACTATGGCAGCATTGCCAACAAACAAGTCCAATTTTCACAGCCATTCTGCAACAGATGTCGCAGTGTTGTGAATATCAATTGGCACGAACCAGAATAGAAGTAGGATTAATGAAGACAAACAAAAAACCGCTGTGATGGCTGAATGGTTATAGCAGCGGCGCCTAAACGTTGCCGATGAAGGAATTTAGCAGTTCCCGAAATGGATCTATACAACGAGCTTTGGCAGTTGTCTAAATTTTTTCTTTCTTCTATTCTAATTTAAAAATTTTTTCAATTAAGAAAAAATTTATCATAACAATAATAATGATAAAAAATTATTGTTAGGCCTTGAGCTCGATTCGAACCCGCGATCAATAAATATAATATAATAAATAACAAAAAAAACGACGGATTACGGACTGAGCTGTTCAATACGGTGTTGAAGAATTGGTAGAGTATGCATCAACTCTTTTGCAAAATATCATTGGAGGAAAACATGCCTCCAGATTGGAATTCAAGCCTGCCCATTCCACAAGAAAGGCAATTCTGCAAACCTGGCCAATTATCGTGAAATCAGCCTATTTATTATCACGTAATCTAATATATATTATAAATGGCAAAGTTTGGATGTTAAGATGTTTGGATGTTTGGATGTTTGGATGTTTAGATGTTTGGATGTTTGTCCAGACGTTTGTCTTTGTGACTCAATAACGCAAGAACGGCTGGACCGATTTGGATAAAATTTTGCACACATATAGCCAATAGTCTAGAAGGATCTACTAGCTATATATTTTTCAAAAGGGGCGTGGTCCCCGCCCCCTAGGAACAGTTATAATTTAATTATTATATTTTTTCGTCTTTGCGACTGAATCACGCCAGAATGGCTACACGGATTTTGATGAAATTTGGGACACAGACAGTAGTCTACTAGCGTAATTTTTTTCGAACATGGAAAGAGGGGTGGGGGTCCCACGACCCTTCGAGAAATTATTTTTCATAATTTTTACACATTATAACTTTACGTAGACTGGCCTTCACCAATATCACAGACTCAAGGGGTCAAATAAGTCGAGGGCTTACAAAGTAAGCAGTGACACCCTCCGCCCGCCCCCCTTTATCTCCCCCTCTGGTGTAAAATCCATAAATTGTTATAACTCAATCTAAATTTTCTCCTAAATCAATAGTTTTTGGTATCTGGTACATACAGAACGAGATCTAGACAATTTTGGAGGAACGATCAGTGGTCCTCTCCTCTACTCCCGCCATCCGCCCTCCGTCAATTGTTTTTATTAGCACGCTTTTATAAGCTTTACCTGTATGTTTCTATCTAACTTTTTATTCGCTCCAATGCGCCTGCTGCCTTATTAACATGGTTTTATAATTAGCTTCACCTTATTTGTAATCCCGTAAGGGTCATATCGAGACCCTTCCGGGATCATTTCTGGATGGTTTTAGGGATCGGTCCGGGATTACGCCGGGGTAATTTCGGGAATTTTTCGGGATCAATTTGGGACCCTTCCGGGATCATTTCTGTATAGTTTACGGGATCCGTCCGGGATCCCGTCGGGGTTATTTTGGAACATTTTCGGGACTATTCCGGAATCATTTCGGGACTATTTCGCGATCATTTGGGGACCCTTCCGGCATCATTTCTGGATGGTTTTCGGGATCCGTGCGGGATCTCGTCGGGGTCATATGGGGACTTTTTCGGGATCATTTGAGGGCTCTTCCGGCATCATTTCTGGATGGTTTTCGGGATCCGTCCGGGATATCGTCGGGGTCATTTGGGGACTTTTTCGGGATCATTTTGGGGCTCATCCGGCATCATTTCTGGATGGTTTTCGGGATCCGTCCGGGATCCCGTCGGCGTCATTTCGGGACTTTTTCGCGACTAATACGGGATCATTTGGGAACCCTTTCGGCATAATTTCTGGATGGTTTTCGGGATCCGTCCGGGATCCCGTCGGGGTCATTTCGGGACTTTTTCGCGGCTAATACGGGATCATTTGGGAACCCTTTCGGCATCATTTCTGGATGGTTTTCGGGATCCGTCCGGGATCCCATTAGGGTAATTTCGGGACTATTAGGGGATCATTTGGGAACCTTTCCGGCATCATTTCTGGATAATTTTCGGGATCCGTCCGGGATGCCGACGAGGTCATTTCGGGACTATTTCGGGATCATTTGGGATACCTACCGGCATAATTTCTGGATGGTTTTTGGGATTCGTCCGGGATCCCGTCGTGGTCCTTTCGGGACTTTTTTTCGACTAATACGGGATCATTTGCGGACCCTTTCGGCATCATTTCTGGATAGTTGTCGGGATCCCGTCACGGTCATTTCGGGACTATTAGGGGATCATTTGAGGACCTTTCCGGCATCATTTCTGTATTGTTTTCGGAATCCTTTCGGGATCCCGTCAGGGTCATTTTGGGACTTTTTTGGGGCTAATACGGGATCATTTGGGGATCCTCTAGGGGTCGTTTCGTGACTTTTTCTGTTTTATTTCGGGATCATTTGGGGACCCTTCCGGCATAATTTCTTGATGGTTTGCCGGATCCATCAGGGTCATTTCGGGACCATTTTGGGATCATTTGGGGACCCTTCCGAGATCATTTCTGGATCCGTCCGGGATGCCGTAGGAGCCATTTCGGGATTTTTTGTTACTTTTCCGGGATAGTTTTTGCACCCTTCCGGGATCATTTCTGGATCTGTGCGGGATCCCATCTGGGTCAATTCCGGACTATTTCGGGATCATTTTGGAATCCTTCCGGAATCATTTCTGTATGGTTTTCGCGATCCATCGTGGATCCCCTCGGAGCCATTTCGGAACTTTTTCTGGAGTTAGTCGGGATAATTTAGGGACCCTTCCTGGATATTTTCTGGATGGTTTCTGAGATCCGTCCGGGAGCCCGTCAGGGTAATTTCGGAACTTTTTCGGGACTATTTCGGGATCAATTTGGTACCCTTCAGGCATCATTTCTGTGTGGTTATCTGGATAAGTCTAGAATCGTGTCGTTGTCATTTCGGGTTTTTTTGGGACTACTTCGGGAACTTTTGGAAACACTTCCGGGGCGTTTCTGGATGGTTTTCGGGATCCGTCCGCGATAGCGTCGGGGTCATTTCGTGGCTTTTTCTGGATAATTTCGTTATCATTTTGGGATCCTATCAGGTTATCAGCTCATAAAGTTCTTTTTTTTACTCAATTACAAAAATAAAATGCATTAGACAGAAAAAAAATTTTAAACAGATAACTTTATAAGCAGGCTAACGTGAATAGCCCACATATTTTATTTTCTCCTTGCGGACGGGGCCGCGGGTAAAGGCTAGTATATTACATAATTATAAATAAATATATCGGTATATCTACTAGATAGCTTTGGAGATAGTCGGTTTGGGCCCTACGTAGGGCGCCACTGTTGTTCAACTGCCTTTTTATGACTGCGGAGTAACGAAAAAGGATTACAGCCCGGCTGGGGGTGGTATGTTGTGGACGTGATGCGACTAGCTCGCCCTGTAAATCATGATATTTTTAATTTCAAAATCATGATTTCGTTGCCCCACGTTTGGCGCCGTTTTTGTTAAACTGCTTGTGATAGCGGTCATAGTGGTGTAGTGGTAGGGTGATGCGCCTACCAAACCGAAGGTCGTTGGTTCAAGTCCTTAAAATGCAAAGCAACATAAGAATCAAGAAAAAAGTTTTTTCAATTAGAAAAATGTTTTTGCAAGCGGCTTCGCCCCCTAGGCACTGATTTAGCAAACACTCCGACTGTATTTCTACCATGAAAAGCTTCTCAGTGAAAATTCATCTGCCTTGCAACTGCCATTTGCCCATTTGAAGAGATTAAGAGGACCACGACGTAAATTGGAAGAGACCCTCGGCCCAAATCTCCTCGGAGATGAATCGGGCCAAGTATTAACTTTAATATTTTTTTTGTAACTGCTTTTGAAAATTAGTCGCTTAAAATTTTTTCCGTTTTCAATATTTATAAACTTTGCACAAAAGCACATTTGTTGGCCCATAGTACTATGCTATTAATTAAAATTTTTTTTTTATTTAATAGCGCCAATGGTGGTTACATCTACATTACCGTTATCTACAATATATCCGTAACTCTTGCCCTCTACGGCTTATATTTATTCTATTTCGCCACACGTGATTTATTAACTCCATTTGAACCTGTTTTGAAATTTTGTACAATAAAATCGGTTATCTTCTTGTCCTTTTGGCAAGGTGAGTTGAATAAAAACAAACTCAATTAATATGTTCAAAATGCTAACTGAACCACTATTTTATTTGTTTACTCCCCTCAACAGGTGTTATGTTGGCCATTTTAGAAAAGGCAAAGATCATTTCGCCGATTGTTGACGATGCTGGCACTGTCACCTCGGCTGGTACTGTTTCAGCGGGTTACCAGAATTTTTTCATTTGCATTGAAATGTTATTTGCTGCGATTGCTTTGCGTTATGCTTTTCCTTATCAGGTAAGTGGTGATAAACTAGAGTGTCCCCTTTTTGTTTTTTACTTATTTATTTTACCTTTATATTAAGTCGCTTTCATGTTTGTCCCCTCATTTCCATACGAATTTTTGACCCACGGAAAAGTCTTTTTTGGTAACTTCCCGTTGAGCTAGACACTTGATACTTAGAACGTAGTTCAGATCTGAGAGACATTACAATGCAAGTGAAAAAAAATCCGCTAGGTGGCGCACGCATCGAGATATACAGAAAATAAATTTTAAAATAGAAATTTTGCGATCAAATTTTAACTAACTTCTCGGTGATCTAGAGACTTGAAACTTGGCACATAGTTTGCGAGTCGATGGCACTACAATTCGTGGAAAACAAAATGCCGCCAGGTGGCAGACGAATCGAGATAAACGAAAATCCCTGAAAAAACGTAGGCAATCTTGCAATCGATTTTTGAGTAACTTCCCGGTGAGATGGAGATATGAAACTTGAGCCGTAAGTCAGAACCCGGTGACAATGCAATATTTGATCAAAAAAATTCCGCTAGGTGGCGTATGGATCCAGATATTAGGAAAATTTATTTTAATTTGGGAATTTTTACTTAGGAATTACTTAAATTACTAATCAAAGTTGCAATTACCTTTTTGTAGGCAGTACTAAAAAATTGAAAATAAAAAGATGATAAAAAAATTTGAGGACTACCAAACAAACATTTAGGTTAGAAAACGATTAGAAGACGAATCGAATTCTAGTGTATTTCTCTAAGGTAGAAGGTTAGAGGACGATTTGCGAAACTGTCGCGAATTATAGCATTCTCGACAAAAGGGGGACTTCGTTCTCGATATCGAGAAAACTAACTTAATCGAATTCTAACGTCAATTCCTAATGGGTTTCTAATGAGAATTTTGAAGTGAAGCGCAATTAGTTTCAGTTATTTAAAATCAGCGAAATTTTCATTGTTTTATTTTATCAAATACTTAATTTGGTTACAAGCTTATGTGTTAAGAATGAACATATTTCAAAGGTTTTTTCTATATATTATAATGAATTAAAACGGTACTTAAAATTTAAATGTATTCGTTGCACACATGTAAAACAGGTAAATTCAGTCTTTTGAGATAAAAAGGTACTTTTTGAACATATTTCAAAGGCTTTTTCTATTATAATAAATTAAAACCGTACTTAAAACTTAAATATATTCGTTGCACAGATACAAAACAGTGATTAAAGGTACATTTGCACATTTCATAATTGAAAATAAATTAAAAATAATTCAAAATCCTACTTAAAACTGAAACTTTAATGGTTTCCGACTTTAATGGTCCTATTCCTGTGTGTTTGCTTTTTTATTTTCTTTATAACACTTTTTCTTGGTGAAGCGTCCCTTGGCGTGTTGAAAGAATGCTATCGAAGTTCGCTCGAAATCTGAATCTGTCGAGTGCGGGAACTTGGACGAAAATGTACCTAAATACAAAAACAAATAATTAGTGCTAAAGGTATTTCACAATTGGTAGTATTATACTTTTTAAGGCGGACGTCACACTGAGTGTTCTTACAGCCTTTTTTTCGTTTGTCCCTTTCCAACATACATAGCTGCTGAGCAACACCGTCTGTCAATATTTTCCACCATGCATTTCTAACGAACCTTTCGGCAGTGTGAGCCATTACGGTGGATAATTCGTCTTTCTGAAAATATACATTTTTGGAAAACTTATAATGTAGATAAAAACATAGTTAGATAATATGCAAATATTACGCTTATTTTTACAAAGCACTATTGAAAATAAATTATTCATATATGTACGCCATTAGGTATTAATATATTACCAGGTTTTCATATTTGCTGCCATGGTCCTGTACTTCCTTTTCAAAGTTTTGAAACTTTTCCAAATCATCGAAAGGAGTTTTCAACAAAAGATCGCTCCGACGCTTTTGGCTATGGTTTGTTCTCTGCTTCGTCTCTTGTAAGATGCGCGTCATAGTCCTCTTCACAGATTTTTCATTATGATGCATTTCTGTAAAATAAAGACTTATTAGTTACTGATATATTAAACAACTGTAGGTCCTGTTTTACCTTTGAGTATTTTTTGCTCCGATGCTTTTATATGGTCCAATATTTTTTTCCGAACTCTTCAAGATCTGGTTATACAAAAAAATATCAAAATTGTTTATTACTTCGAATACTTTATTGATTTAAAAATGTTTACCATTTTTTGTTATGGGGCTGTCATCTGTGGCGCTTTCAAAAAATCTGTTGAAATTCATTCTGTCTTCGTCTGTCTGTTTGAAAAATATACCTTCTGTTGAATCAGTAAGTTTTAATTTAAAGAATTTGAAGCTAAGCGTTTATACATATGTGTAAATTAATGAAGGAAAGATGCAAAAAAATGGAGGTCGCTGTCATAAAAACTAAACTTTATTACTTTTCCTGAAACTTCGTTTAAGTTATGTTGAAATATAGCGTTTGAAGACTGCAAATTACTGGTTGATTTTATATTTAGACTTCTAGATCGTATAGATGCCTCAAAAAAATCGTCTAAATTTAATACTTCTTTCCCTAAAAGGATGGCGTTTTGGTTAATAGCCTCTGTTTTATAAAACTTCTCAGAAACAATGTAAAAATTGTCAGGTTCCTTACGCGAAAAGTAAAATGATGAAGATTTTACATATGAGAGTGAGCCATTTATAAAACTCTCCTTTTTCAGCTCTATTACTGGCCTTGTTTTATTTTTTGAACACATGCTTTCTTCCACTATACGATTATATACCTGTGCAGCGACACTGTTATGCTTCCGAATATTTCGTTTCAATTTTGATAAATCAGTTTCGAACTTAAAGGCACTAAAATTTTCCAGAGGTCCAAAATGCAAAGTATCACTTGTCAAATGGGTTAAGCAATGGAAATTGAAGGTTTGAAAATCACTATCATAGTACTCGGGTAGAAGTTCTATAAATTTATCCAACATATGGCTAGCACATTCATTGTATTTAATACAGTGATCTTTATTTAATAGTATTCTAATGCTTAGAGCAAAAAGGAGAAAATGGCTTTATCTAACTGGGTCCAAAATATCTTTCAATAAAAAAAAATTCCTGTGTAAAGTAAGAATGTCCTCAGTTCAGTGGCTTTGAATCGTTCAAGTTCTTTCAGGGATCGTGGACGTCTAGAAAATTCGTTTGGCACTTGGCTATATAAGCACTGCAGTCTTGAGCTTATTAACTGTATTTGTTGATTTGATAGGGAATAGCGTCTATTACGTTTCCTTAACCAAGCCATCAATAAAGTTTTAGTAACTCCAAGACAGACTATGTGCATATAGTCCAAACCAAATCTTTTCACAATATCTATTGGAAGTTTTTCAATCACGGTTGGCTCTGAAATAACATGATGCCCTTTATCTAAACCAGGCATGCTTAACCAACGAACCGATATCATTTCGTTACGATAATTAACGTTAATAAACGAAACAAAGTCATTTCGTTTCGTTTATTAACGTTAAGAACGTTAACGAAATGATTTTGTTTCGTTTTCTGCCATATCAAAACGAGATCAAATCGTTTATGTTGATTATTCATTTCAAACTATGCTGGCAAAGCTGATTGATGGCGGAGTCATTAAAGGTGAAAGCATTAGCCAACCTGATTGCAACTTTTGTCATGAATTTTGACAGTACGAACATTTGTCAGAGTATTTTTGACATTACCACTAACGAATTACACAAACAAATTACATGGAGTTTGTGTGTATGTCCACTCGCTGTTACCACCTTACGGCTTCACCATGGCTATAGCATTGCCAGCACAATTCAAACATAAAGTATCACGTTTTTGTTAACGTTTTTAACGTTAACGAAAGCTTTTCGTTTCGGTTAAAAACGAGATACAATTTATCTTGATAATTTCTTTATCGATAATATTTCGAAGTGTTTCAACGGAAACGGTGGACATTTTTTGATAAACGATTAGCTTATCGTTAAGGTGCATCCCTGATCTAAGCGCGCTCGGAAGTCTGAATCAGTTCGAAGGGAACATTTTTCTTTAATAAACACCATTTTATGATTTTTTGACTCCCCTTTTTGAGTACATTTAGGGCAACAGGAATACCCCGAATGACTTTTGATACCAAGAATATATGCTCTTGCGGGTGCGTCACATATAAAGGCTCGGCAAGTCACAGTGTAAAGCTTTTCGTTAAAGAGTAATCCATTTTCCATTAAACAATGTAATTCATCAATAAAATTACTTAGAAAGTTGTTCGCACTCGCTGATTTGCTGTCACCGCAATAAGCTCCAATAACCCTAACATCATCTGACCCGTTTATATTAACTAAAATTGGCCATATTTGTAAACTAGAACTCTTGGCCAAAGGAAGTCCGTCAATGTTAACGTTTAAATCCAAGCGAATATCACGAAAGTCATTCTTGTGCAAGAAATCCATTAACGATTTTTTAACTCCATAGTGAATATATTCACCCGAACCCATTTGTACTCTTTTTGATTCTTTTGGCGTATTCTTGAGGGTCCTAGAGCATAAAGGAAGTCCTGAAATGCGTTTCCCCAAAATTTTCAATAAAGCGTCAGTCGCAGCACTCGATATATTGAAGTCGACGGCCCAGTCGGACAAGTCTTGTCTCAAGTCTGTATCTTCCTCCTCTGATTAATTGTCATCTGTATCACTATCGTATGTTTCACTACTATGTATTGTGTCTAAGTTTTCACTTCCAGTTATTCCCTCAGGATTGGGCTCAGCGTTGGTTTGAGGTGCTGATGAGGAAGCGTTTTCTTCATGCCATAGAGCAAATACGAGTAGACGCCGACGCAAGGCGTGGCAGAGAATCACCCAGCAACCAGCAATACAAATAGACGCTGACGCAAGGCGCAGCAGAGTAATACAAGTAAACGCCGACGTAAGGCGCGTCAAGGCACCGACGCCACATACTAACGGGATTCGTCTAACGGAACACGGCGACAGAAGGCGCGACAGAGCACCGCAGCAGAGAGAGACGCCGTCATAAGGCGCGTCAAGGCACCGACGCCACATGCTAACGGGACCCAGCTAACAGAATACGGCCGGACCGCTAAGGCCCGCCACCGCAATCAAGGATACCGCAAGATAATCCAAGTGAAATTGAAAATGAAGTATACAAACACGTTTTATTTTATATTATAGAATTTAGAACCAATAAAGAGAGTGAAGTTTTTTTTATATTAAATCGATTTCCAAGGTGCCCCTTTAATACAAATTTATTGTAAACGAACCCTGGGCACGGCGAGTATACCCCAGCAAATATCAAAGAAGCAACGGGGCACGAAAAAGCTTCGTTACAATTGGCGCCCGAGCAGGGACCCTGCAAATCGTACAACGTCAGAAGGAACATTCCTGACTAGAAACCTAACCGTAAAATGGCCGACCAGATTGATACCACGTGGTTAGACAACATTTCAAAGGAGCAGCTGATATCCCTCGCACAGGAATTGGGTATTGAGTACACAGGCACCACCCGGGATATCCGAAAGCGCATAGCAGCTCTGGCTTCGAAAGCAAATGTTGACGCGGAAATACAGGAAAAATTTTTATCCATAGAAGCCGCTTATAACGGAACAGACACGAGTGACTTAAATGAGGTTAAGACACCGATTCCGTCAAACGGAGGGGAAACCATGAACAACGCAGATAGACCAGCAGAGCGAGACCAGTTCGCGTTTCCTCCCAGGAACACAGCACCCCCACAAAAGAACTTAGCATCAGGAATAGCAGTACCAGCCAACGGCACCTCCCAGACACCAATCCCTCCGGCCGCAGAAGGAACCACGACCGGGGGTCAACCACAGCAGAACCCACTGGAATTTCCTCCACGGAATATGCAATGCGCGCAACCGTACTTACCATCAGGGACAAGGGCATCAGCCATAAATTATACGTCTCAGGTAACTCAAGCACCGACCGTTGTGTGCGCACCCATCATCGACCAAGTGCGGAAGTGGTCAGTAAAGTACGACGGTGGACAGGATCCGTTAGCGTTCATCGAGCGGCTAGAGGAGTTAGCCGAAGTGTACGCGCTAAACGTGGATCTCCTACCAAAAACCATGCCAGAGCTACTAGGGGGCACCGCGCTACAATGGTATCGGAATAACAATGCGCACTGGGAAAGGTGGACAAGCTTTAAACAGGATTTTTTATGTTTCTTCCTGCCAGTCAGGTATTTCGAGCGTCTCGAGGACGACATACGCCAACGAAGGCAGCATAACAAGGAAAAGTACAAGGATTACGTGCTAGCTATACAGAGCTTGATGAGACGCGCAGGGTACACCAGCGAACAGCGGCTGGAACGAATCTTCCGTAACAGCCACCCCGATTACCTACTTTATATCCGTCGGAGGGATTTCACCAACCTCGCGGAACTCTTAACCCTTGCTGAGGAATTCGAGAGCATACATGAGGGCTATCGACGACCATCAGAGGGACATCGCCGCGAAGTTACGCGACACGTCGTAGGTGACACAACTTTGGTTCCACCACCGCAACATGTAACCCCATCACCGCCGCAACCACCGAACATACCGCACCACTCGCCTCCAGGCAATCAGAGGTTTGACCCCAACAACCTATGTAGGAGATGTGGTGAACAATGACACTACGCGTATAGATGCCGAAACCCACGGAAAATTTTTTGCTGGGAGTGTGGCCGCAGTGATATACGCACAATCGAATGCTGCCGTCGACGTCAGGGAAACGACAGAGGGCTTCACAAAGAACAAGGCGCAGTGAGCCCAAGGAATCCAGCGCCGAATCGGCAGTAACCATGTACCAAGAGCACGGCCGCCTTTACGCCTTAGCCAGGCTCGGCGCGGAATCAGCCGAGGCAGTCATCGATACAGGGGCGTCGAGAAGTTTCGTTTCGAGCAGCCTTGCAGAACGTGTGGTAAATTCTGGGAGCGGAGAAATGGTGAGAGTGGCCATCAAAATAACGATGGCAAACGGGACTAGCACCACAATCTTCGACGCCATAAGGACTGAGGTACGCCTCGGAGAAGCGTCACACCACACGGTTTTACACGTCATGCCCGGAGCAATCGACGACATAATACTGGGCCTAGATACACTAGGGGGCATGGGAGCCACCATATCCCGCGGACGAGGTCACCTCGCGCTATCCAGGCCAGTCACACAGCATACATTGCCATCAGCCGAGCCGACACAGATCACGGAGGAGGTATCGCCACCAGGTGAGAACAGCAATAACATAGATGATAGGATCAACAGGATCAATGGGGCCTACGATGAGGACGAGGCGGAACGAGTGCACAGTTTTCTGGCAGAAGAACTCCGAAAATTTGAGAGCATGAGTGGGGTGACGACAATAGCCGAGCACAGGATTATCCTGACGGACGACCGCCCTATCAAGCAACGTTACTTCCCACGCAACCCAGCTATGCAGACCATCATCAACAACGAAATTGACGAATTACTTCAGAAAGGATGCATCGAGCCATCCTGTAGCCCACACAGCGCACCAATCGTACTAGCCAAGAAGAAAAACGGGAAGTGGAGGTTATGCGTGGACTATCGGCAGCTTAACGCCCGATCCGTACCCGACGCGTACCCCTTACCCAGAATACAACATATATTGGACAAGCTACGACGGGCGAAGTATATCAGCAGTTTGGATTTGAAAAATGGCTACTGGCAAATACCACTGGAGCCCCAGAGCCGTCCCTACACAGCTTTCACGGTACCGGGACGCGGGTTATTCCAGTGGCGCGTTATGCCGTTCAGCCTACACTCCGCACCTGCAACGTTTCAAAGAGCACTAGATCAGGTTATTGGACCGGAGATGGAACCCTACGCTTTCGCTTACCTCGATGACATAATCATCATAGGATCCACCTTGGAGGAGCACATTCGCAACCTGAAAGAAGTGATGCTACGACTACAGCGCGCCAACCTCAGAATAAACCCGGAGAAATGCGAGTTTTTCAAGAAAGAAATTCGATACCTAGGACACGTAGTAAGCGACAGGGGAATTCACACCGACCCCGAGAAAGTTGCAGCCATCAAAGACCTGAAACCCCCAACGAACGCGAAAGAGGTGCGTCAATATCTCGGTATAGCATCTTGGTACCGACGATTCGTGCCCGACTTCGCGACGATCAGCCAGCCACTCATAACCCTGCTGAAAAAGGTCAAACACTGGAAGTGGGGAGCCGAACAACAGGAAGCCTTCGAGGTCTTAAAGCAAAAACTAACGGAAGCACCGATACTTGCCTGTCCGGACTTCACCAAGACCTTCACCTTGCAAACGGACGCAAGCAATTTCGGGCTAGGCGCCGTAATGACACAGGATTTGGAAGGCGGGGAACGCGTGATCGCCTACGCCAGCAGGAAACTCAACAAGGCGGAAACCAACTACTCGCCTACCGAGAAGGAATGCCTCGCGATCGTCTGGGGAATACGCAAGATGAGGCCATATTTGGAAGGGTACCGATTCAGGGTAATCACGGACCATATGTCTCTAAAGTGGCTGAACTCCATCGAAAGCCCTCCGGCCGTATAGCACGATGGCCCTTGGAACTTCAGCAGCACACCTTCGACATAGAGTACAGGAAAGGAAAGCTGAACCTGGTAGCGGATGCACTATCACGACAGCCACTGGAGACCCTACGACTGGCAACGACAACAGAGCGACCATGCAAGTGGTGGCACAAGCGCGTGAATGAAGTGCGCACTAACCCCGAGAAATATTCTGTCTACATGATACAAGATGGACAACTGTACCGCCATATTCCATGCCGGTCACAAGATGAGGAAGCGGTACCTTGGAAACTTTGTGTACCCACACCACTGCGACAACGAGTATTAGAAGAAAATCACAATATACCAAGCGCTGGACACATGGGCATCCGCCGGACAGTAGCGCGGATTGCCAACCGGTACTACTGGCCCGGCATGTTTCGGGACATCAGTCGATACGTACGACAGTGCGACTCTTGCCAGAAATACAAGGAAACACAGCAAAATTCGGCCGGAAAGATGCTCACACAAGTGGCCCAAGAACCATTCGCCACGGTATGCGTCGATTTCGTTGGACCACTCCCACGATCCACACACGGTCATTTTGGTGACTTGAAAAATTATATATATAAAAACGGAATATGTAACGTGGTCACTTTGATAACTGTATATATCATATATAGTGTCATGGAAATGACCATCTAACATATGTTTTTGCGTTTATATATTTGATTATGTAACATGGTCATATTGATAACTGTATATATCATATATAGCGTCATGAAAATTACCATCTTACTTATGTTTATAAACAAAAATATATATAGTGTCATGAAAATGACCATCTCACATATGTTTTTTCATATATATGATTATGTAAAACGATCATTTTGATAACTATATATATGATATATAGCGTCATGATAATGACCATTTGTTATCTGCCGTTTATGTTTAATGTCTAGTACTGTGACTTAAGATATAAATATATCTTTTTATTATAACTCTGAAAGTTAGGGCAGAATGGTGTAGAAGGATCTAACGGCTATATTTTTTTGATAAAAGAGGGTCCGACGCCCTCTGCGAACTGTTACTTTTGAATAATCTTAATTATGTGACGCAATCATCACAATCACACAATTCTAGGTGAAGCAATTCTGAAGAAGTGAACAGTTGCAGCCTTTATTACCTGTTAAAAGTATGAAAATAATTAAGTTTTATAAACACAATAGGGCCTCTCAGGCAAGCATAGTAATTACACAAGGATTTTCCATACTCCATCATAGTTCTCACGACCCTAAAATCAAAGAATAGTATACAAAATCTGGCCCCAGGTAACTCCTTAATTTCACTTATTTGTGGAGGCAACGGATTTCGAAATTTCTAGATGTCCTTTGGACTCTGCATCACGATCCATCAATATCCCGTGCTACAAGTGTGATAATTGTTGTGATCCAAAAATATCATCAAAATTTATTGAACGTCTGGCACGCGCTATAGCCCTAGCCCTTCAAGACGGTGGACTATTTCACCCATCCATTCAAACCTTCTTTCGCTCTCCACTAACACATTTACCCAACAGGCATTTCTCTAAATGTTTTTGGAAATAACTTTAAGTAAGTTTATAAACTAAGCGGAGTATAAACGCTTTCAATATTAACTAAATTTTAATTTTATGAGGTGGGTTTTGTCTAAGGCTGGGGTAACGCTCAGTCAATCCAGAATTGAGTAAAGGTCCCACAAACCCCTACTGAATAAATACACGATATTTATGTGTTACGAACACACGCACACACGGCTGGAGATATTAGGCGGGCAGCAGCTTTCCGTCGAAAGATGGCGAGGGGGCGGAGCGGCGTCTAACGGTCGTTGGAGTAGAGGAGGCTCGGTAGGGCGGCTGAACGGACTGGTATGGCGGTACGGAAGCAGCGGCGGGATAGAAGCAGCGGCTTGACGGCGGTAGGATGGCGGGTGGCCAACCGTCGTCGTAGCAGCGGCGGGACGGATGCAGCGGCTTAACGGCGGTAGGGTGGCGAACGGCCAACGGTCGTCGTAGCAGCGGCGGGACGGATGCAGCGGCTTAACGGCGGTAGGATGGCAAGCAGCCAACAGTCGTCGTAGCAGCGGCGGGACGGTTGCAGCGGCTTAACGGCGGTAGGGTGGTAGACGGCCAACGGTCGTCGTAGTAGCGGTGTGACGAATGCAACGGCGGTGGGCTACGGAGCGCGAACCAGGGCCGGGGTGAGAGGGGAGATAGGATGGCGACGGGGTTTTCCTGGACAGCGGCTGCGTGTTCCGGGCGGATAGGAGGGGCGTACCAGCGGGCTTGTGTTGGTCGGTCGGCTTCGGCAGGATCGGGCTGATCGAACGTCTTCGGCAGGCTCGGTAATCGACGGGGTCAGTCACCTGCGGGAGAAACTGCGAGGACTCGGGTTAGTGCTGGTTTCACCGCTGGACACCCCGCCTCCCTACTTGCACGCTAATAGAAGGTGCGTAAGGGGGGCGGGGCTGTACCAGCCGAGACACCGTGGGTCGATCCGTGCGCGGAGGGGGAGTGCACCTTAACGGCACAGCGATAGCCCCTGTGCGCACGCATCGGCTCACGGCTGAAACTCGAGCTATGGAGAGGGGTCGTGCGGTCGTTCTGGCAGCGGGTGATTGCTTACCAGACCATGGCGACGGAGGGAAAAGTAGCCCGAAGACACCACTCTCGTCGTCCTGGTGTAGCAAGGGTTGACTCACGCCACGGCCGCACCCTCTTCTCCCTAGCTAACTAGTGGGAGTGGTCCCACCGCTCCGGCCAGCCTATTAAACCAGAGCTGGGGGGAGGGGTGCTTTGGGTCATTGAGACAGCGGGCCGCTCAACACCAGGGTGGGCGACGGAGGGAAAAGTAGTCCGAAGACACCGCTCTCGTCGTCCAGCCCTGGTGGAGGGTGACCCGCGCCATGACGGCGGCCCTGCCACGCAACCCGAGCTGAGGGGGAAGGGGGCATGTGGTCATTGAGGCAGTGGGCCGCAGAAGCACCAGGGTGGGCGACGGAGGGAAAAATAGTCCGAAGACACCGCTCTCGTCGTCCAGCCCTGGTGGAGGGTGACCCGCGCCAGACGGCGCCCCTGCACGCAACCCGAGCTGAGGGGAAGGGGGTATGTGGTCTTTGAGGCAGCGGACCGCTCAAGCACCAATGTGGGCGACGGAGGGAGAAATAGTCCGAAGACACCGCTCTCGTCGTCAAGCCCTGGTGGAGGGTGATCCGCGCCATTACAGCGCCCCTTCCACTCAGCTAGCTAGCCGGAGTGGTTATTTTGTCTTTAACAAGACAACCACTCCCGCTGGCTCACCTGCGTGGACTGAATTGCAAAAATGCAAATTCGGTGTTTATATGGGTGGTGCCGCAAACTGGTTGAGAAGTCAACGCACCATTATTGTGCTTTTCATCCGTTTGCTATCAATGGTTGTTGACTATGCTATACAAGTGGTTTTTGGCTATGCTATAGAAACTGGTTGAGAAGTCAACGCACCATTATTGTGCTTTTTCATTGGTTTGCTATTAGTGGTTGTTGACTATGCTAACAAGCATAAGTACAAGGAGGTTCAGGTTTAAGTGAATAAGGAAATACAGGGGGTGGTTACGTTATTGTAACGCTACGTTACAGTCCCCCTCCCACTTCGGTTGACGGAAAGCTGCGGTGGGGAGAGATGGATCACCAGGCATGGCCTAGGTATTGTGCCGGTGTGCGTGTGGGCGAAGCACTTTATTTAAAAGAATATTTTTTTTCCAAAAATATACAGAGTCATTCCACTTAAGTTTTAACAGAGTTAATATTAACATTTCAAGTTTAAGTTCAAAAAAAAAAAAAAATATTATTTGATTTAAATAGAAATTTTTTTTTTTTTTATTATTTATTATTATTTTTTGTTTTGTCGGGGGTGGAGGCGTACTCAACTGTGTCCGTTTTCGTACTTCTCTTGTTCCATTTTTAATGTTATGTGGTTGTTTTTTTTTTTTTTTTGTAATTTGAAAAATAATTCATACTTCATTTTTGTTTTTGTCTTGAATCTAACAAGTATTCTTGTAATTGTATATAAAAATAGATTTGTTTGGCCTCCTGTGTTGATGTCTTATTCGACTGGTACCATCTGGTTAATTCCCATCAGAGAAACTTTCGCCTGTTTCTCGCCCATCTTTTTTACTTTAACCCGGTGGTTCTTCCAGTGGAACGTCCAGGTTTTCGGTCCCCCTCTTTTCGGTCGCTTCAGCCTTAGCTCTTTGAAGAATTCCTCGGTGTCCGGCAATTTGTCTTGCGTTGTTTTTGTCGTCTCGCCGGTTTCGGGGGCGCGGCGTTCTTGCGGCTCTGTTGCCGACTCCTCCTCCCGGATGACCACTAGGTGGTCGTAGATCGGTGGGCCGCGAAAAATTTGTATTTTTTGAATTTTTGGCTTATTCGCCGGCCATAATGTTGCCTCAAATGGTGGGCGCCATGGGCGGATAGGTTTTGGTGAGTCCGGTGGTGTGGGTTGCCGGTGTTTGTGACTCATGTCGGGCGGTTTGGTTTCTGGAATGAATAAGTAAACGGGTTGTTTAGGATTCGTACGGCTTCAGGTCTTGCAAATGTGAGTGCGCGTGGTGACGCTTTGGTCGCTCCGGGTGGCGTAGATTCACCGTGTTCGTGGAAACATATTCCATCACTAAGTATGGGTCGGAAAATTTTGGTGCTAACTTCTGGGCGAATTTGTCTGCCGCGGATGAGAGTGGGTGGTCCCTTTTCATCACCTGCTCGCCTATGCGTGGTTTCCATTGCCGTCTGCGTAAGTCGTAGTGTTTTTTCTGTCGCTTTGAAGCTTTGGCTAGGTGCCCTTTTATCTCGTCCCATAACTTAGTGATGGACGGTGGTATGGTTGGTGGCTCTGCTGGTACTGCTCCCTCCGTGCGCACGTGCTGCGGTGCCGTAAGATGTCTACCGAAGTTGATTTCTGCTGCCGATGCTGTTGTAGATTCGTGGCTAGCCGTGTTTATCGCGAATGCTATTTGCGGAATCTCCTGGTCCCAGGTGCGGTGGTCGTCCTTGCATCGCTGAGCTATCATTGTTTTCACGACTCGGTTGGTTCGCTCGGTGGGGTTTTCGTCCGGTGCGTAGGCTGCCGTAAACTTGTGATCGATGCGGTGGTCGTTCAAAAATGTTGCTAATGCCTTCCCGACGAATTGTTTGCCATTGTCGGTGAGGAAGGTTTTCGGGCAGCCAAATCGATATATGACTCTTTCTTGGAGTGCTTTGATCACGCTTGTCGTTGTCGCCTGGCGCACTGGGATCAACTCCATCCACTTGGATAATGTATCCACCATGACGAGGATACACGTATTTCCTTGCTTGGAACGAGGCAGTGGTCCCACGAAGTCAGCGGTTACTATTTCCCACGGTCGTGATGATTGCATAGTTGCCATAAATCCTGCTGGGCGTCTTTGCTCGACTTTGTATTTCGCGCATCTGATACACTTCCGTACGTGTTTTAGTACGTCGCGGAACATCGCGGGCCAGTAATAGTTCTGCTGCGCTCTTTTGAGCGTTTTCTTCACTCCGAGATGTCCAGCTGCGGCGGCATCATGGACTTCCTGCAGTACTTCGTTTCGTCGGTCGGCTGGGACGCACAGTTTCCATTGCGGTGCCCGCGAGAGTTTTTTCCTCGGGGAAATGTGGCGGAAGAGTCTGTTCTCGACGATCTGGTAATCTGGATGTGCCTGCGGTTGTTCCTGCACTTGCCTTGCTTTCGTCTCGTGCCAGTCGTTTGTTTTGTTGGTTATCGTGTACAAAACATCATCTTCCGCGAGTTGTAGCGAGAGAGCGCATCGGCTACCACATTTTGTGCCCCTTTCCTGTATTCTATTTCGAAGTTATATTGTTGTAATTCCAGTGCCCATCTTGCCAGACGTCCAGAGGGGTTTTGGAGCGAGTGCAGCCATTTTAGTGAGTGGTGGTAGGTGATGACGGTGAAGTGATACCCCTCCAGATACGGTCTCATCTTACGGATGCCCCATAGCACGGCGAGGCATTCTTGTTCGGTGGCCGAGTATCGCTTTTCCAGCTGGGTTAGGCTTCGGCTGGCTAAGATACTACATTCTCGTGGTCGGAGTGGCGTTGATAGAGCACGACGCCCAGGCCCTCTCCGCTCGCGTCGGTCTGGAGAAAAAAAAACGGTCGAGAGAATTGTGGACAACAAAGTATTGGCGCGCTGGAAAGATTATCCTTGAGTGCTTTGGAAGCGTGATTTTGTTGCGCCTCCCATTTCCAGACTTGTCCCTTTTTTAGCAGATGGTTAAGCGGCGCGGCGAGCGTAGAGAAGTCTGCCACGAAGCGGCGGTACCAAGACGCGAGTCCCAGAAAACGGCGGAGCTCTTTGAGCGTTTTCGGTGCGGGCATCTCCTGTACAGCGGATACTTTTGCTGGATCGGTGTGAATTCCTTTCGAACTGATGATGTGTCCTAGGTAATGGAGTTGTTGCTGGACGAAGCTGCACTTTTCGAAGTTTACTTGCATCTTGTGTCGTTGTAGGCGCTCGAACACTTCCCTCAAGATCGCCAAGTGTTCTTCGAAGGTATCTCCCAATACGATGATATCGTCCAGGTAGGCGAAAACTTTTGGTTGGAGTTCGGGCCCAAGTATCGAATCCAGAGCGCGTTGAAATGTAGCCGGAGAAGAGTGTAGGCCAAATGGCATGACTTTCCATTGGAACAATCCCCTGCCAGGAACTGTAAATGCGGTGTATGGTCGAGATGCTCTGGCGAGCGGGATCTGCCAGTAGCCGTTCTTCAAGCCGATAGTAGAGATGAATTTCGTCTCTTTCAGCTGGTCGAGAATGGCTCCAATTTGCGGCAGCGGGTAAGCGTCTGGTCCGCTGGCGGCGTTGAGCTGACGATAATCTATGCACATCCTCCAAGTGCCCTGTTTTTTGCGGACTAGCACGATTGGCGAGCTGTACGCGCTTCGTGATGGTTCTATTCTTCCTCCTGCTAATAACTCGTCTACCTCTTCGTTGATGACTTGTTGCATGGCCGGGTTGCGGGGGTAGTATCGTTGCTTCAGCGGTCGGTTGTGTTTGAGACGAATCGTATGCTCGGCTGCAGTGCTTGTCCGATGATTTCACCAAACCGCTTTTGGTGGTGTGCCAGGAAGTTTCCCAGTTCTGTGTTTTGGTCGTTGCTCAGGTGTTCTCGGCTCGTCAATGCACATAGCTTATCCAGTTCGGGTGCTCTCTTGGTCACGGTGGCCTCCAGCGGCTGACCATCCAGCGTGAGGATGATTCCCCTTTTGCTTAGGAAGTCCATTCCGAGGATTACCTGTTCGGCCAAGTTTGGGATGACGGACAGCATCGCGTCTGTGGCTCGTCCTTGATACACAATCCTTGCCGGGTAGGAGTTCGAGGTAAAGACACACGTCTGATCTGCCAGCTTGATGCTTCGCTTGTTGGGGCGCGCCATAATGTTGTTCTTTTCTAGGTGTTTCCGTACGGTGTCATCTACGTAGGATAGGGTGGCGCTGGTGTCCACTAGTGCGCGCACGCTCATGCCCTCGATGACCACTGGTATGTAGAATCGGCCATCTACTTGTGTGATTTGCCGGCGGGTGGTTCCCTCGGCTTCTCAGGTCGGACGTACGGTGCTTGGCGGCTTCCTTTAATAGCGTTGGGCGGCGTCCGGGATGCGTTCTCGGTAATTGGGCTAGTCGGAGGGCATGGGCAGTCCCTGGAGAGGATGTTGTCTTGGCCACACCGGGAGCATAACTTTCTCCAGGGGCCCTTACATTGGAAGCGGTGGTGTCGGCGTTCCTTGCAGCACCAACAGCACTCCTTGCTGTCGTATTCCATGGGTAGGTGGTATAGGCTATGTACCACCATTTTCGCCTGTTTTGCTTCCTCGCCTCTTAACAGCTCATACTCTTCCGTTAGCTCCAGGAGCTCCTCGATTGTCCTAAACTCGCTGCGCTTGACGAAAAGGCAGTATTATATGCGTAGACCATCGTAGATCCGTTCGAGGTGATTCTCTTCGCACATCGTCGGGTGTTGGCGGATCAGCGTTTCCAGTGCGAGGATGTAGTCCTTGGACTTCTCACGGCCTTGCTGTTTGCGTTGTAGGATGGCCTCTTCCAAATGTCGTATGTATCGATTAGGTAGACAACATTTTTGCACCTCCCTCCGCAGATCGCTCCAGCGGTGTATGTGTTGCTTACGGATGCGGTACCATTGCCGTGCTTTCCCGCGTAGAAGCTCCGGAAGCCGGTCGACGGGGATGCGGTAGCATTCGGCGAGCTCCTCTATCCTCTCAAGAAATTCGTGCAGTGACTCCTCTCCCGAAAAGTGCAAATCCCAGCGGCGAACGGTATTCATAAGTTCACCGTCGCTCATTTCGTCTCGTTTCGGTGATGCGTTCTCTCTCTTTCCTCCGTGAGGCTGTGGGCTGTGGATCTGGATTGAAGGGATCGGCTTTGTTGTTGGCTGAGGTAGCATAGCGGACTTCCCCTCTTCCTCGTTCACTTCTTGTTCCAGCTCTTTCAGCAGGTCTTCACTGGATTTTCTGGCGCGTTTCGCTCGCACGTAAGTACTCAGTGCGCGACGCAGCTCGGCTACGGTTTGGCCTTCCACGTCGATTCGGTGTTCCTTACACTCCTCGATCAGCCTCTCCCTCCTCAGTAGGTAGATCCAATTGAGCGATTCGGTGTTCAGCAGCGTGCCTTCCGGAACCGGTGTGTGTGTTGTTTCTAGCGGTGTGTTCGTTGAACCCGCCCCAGCAGTGTTGGTGGTGGTTGTAGTTGTTTTTCCACAGTCATCTGCGGAGGAGGGTCCCTGCTCGGGCGCCATTTATGAGGTGGGATTTGTCTAAGGCTGGGGTAACGCTCAGTCAATCCAGAGTCGAGTAAAGGTCCCACAAACCCCTACTGAATAAATACACGATATTTATGTGTTACGAACACACGCACACACGGCTGGAGATATAAGGCGGGCAGCAGGTTTCCTTCGCAAGATGGCGAGGGGGCGGAGCGGCGGATAACGGTCGTTGGAGTAGAGGAGGTTCGGTAGGGCAGCTGAACGGTCGGGTAACGGACTGACTGGTAGGGCGGTACGGAAGCAGCGGCGGGATAGAAGCAGCGGCTTGACGGCGGTAGGATGGCGGGCGGCCAACGGTCGTCGTAGCAGCGGCGGGACGGATGCAGCGGCTTAACGGCGGTAGGGTGGCGAACGGCCAACGGTCGTCGTAGCAGCGGCGGGGCGGATGCAGCGGCTTAACGGCGGTAGGATGGCAAGCGGCCAACGGTCGTCGTAGCAGCGGCGGGACGGATGCAGCGGCTTAACGGCGGTAGGATGGCAGACGGCCAACGGTCGTCATAGTAGCGGCATGACGGATGCAACGGCGGTGGGCTACGGAGCGCGTACCAGGGCCGAGGTGAGAGGGGAGATAGGCTAGCGACGGGGTTTTCCTGGACAGCGGCTGCGTGTTCCGGGCGGGATAGGAGGGGCGTACCAGCGGGCTTGTGTTGGTCGGTCGGCTTCGGCAGGATCGGGCTGATCGAACGTCTTCGGCAGGCTCGGTAATCGGCGGGGTCAGTCACCTGCGGGAGAAACTGCGAGGACTCGGGTTAGTGCTGGTTTCACCGCTGGACACCCCCGCCTCCCTACTTGCACGCTAATAGAAGGTGTGTAAGGGGGGCGGGGCTGTACCAGCCGAGACACCGTGGGTCGATCCGTGCGCGGATCGCGATAGCCCCTGTGCGCACACATCGGCTCATGGCTGAAACTAGAGCTATGGAGAGGGGTCGTGCGGTCGTTCTGGCAGCGGGTCATTGCTTACCAGACCAGGGCGACGGAGGGAAAAGTAGCCCGAAGACACCACTCTCGTCGTCCTGGTGCAGCAAAGGTTGACGCACGCCACGGCCGCACCCTCTTCTCCCTAGCTAACTAGTGGGATTGGTCCCACCGCTCCGGCCAGCCTATTAAACCAGATTTCGGGGGGGGGGGGGGGGGGGAGGAGTGCTTTGGGTCATTGAGGCAGCGGGCCGCTCAACACCAGGGTGGGCGACGGAGGGAAAAGTAGTCCGAAGACACCGCTCTCGTCGTCCAGCCCTGGTGGAGGGTGACCCGCGTCATGACGGCGCCCCTGCCACGCAACCCGAGCTGAGGGGGAAGGGGGTATGTGGTCATTGAGGCAGCGGGCCACTCAAGCACCAAGGTGGGCGACGGAGGGAAAAATAGTCCGAAGACACCGCTCTCGTCGTCCAGCCCTGGAGAGTGACCCGCGCCATGACGGCGCCCCTTCCACTCAGCTAGCTAGCCGGAGTGGTTATTTTGTCTTTAACAAGACAACCACTCCCGCTGGCTCACCTGCGAGGACTGAATTGCAAAAATGCAAACTCGATGTTTATATGGGTGGTGCCGCAAACTGGTTGAGAAGTCAACGCACCATTATTGTGCTTCTCATTCGGTTGCTATCAGTGGTTGTTGACTATGCTATACAAGTGGTTTTTGGCTATGCTATAGAAACTGGTTGAGAAGTCAACGCACCATTATTGGCTTTTTCATTGGTTTGCTATTAGTGGTTGTTGACTATGCTAACAAGCATAAGTACAAGGAGGTTCAGGTTTAAGTGAATAAGGAAATACAGGGGGTGGTTACGTTATTGTAACGCTACGTTACAGTCCCCCTCCCACTTCGGTTGACGGAAAGCTGCGGTGGGGAGAGATGGATCACCAGGCATGGCCTAGGTATTGTGCCGGTGTGCGTGTGGGCGAAGCACTTTATTTAAAAGAATTTAAATTTAAATAATTTAATTTTTTTTGAATTTAAATTTTGAATGTAACGGTCTGTCCGTGACATCCGGTTCTGCCGGATGTTGTTTTATTTTGAATTATAAGCGTTTTGAGTCGGCTCTGCGCTTTTTGACAGTTGATTTGAATAGGCATGATATGACCATTTTTTTCTGTTTATGGCGCAGGAACAGTAAGGTTGGCAAGGACCCGCCCCAGCCGACAATGACTAGCCACTGTGCACCACAACATCATGCCGACCGCCTTCCTTACAGCTTCCACCGAAAATGTGATTCCATAACAGATGGCGCCCAAAGGGATTTGGTGACTGAGGCGCTGTCGCGCTGGTCATTCCTGGTCAACATCCCACCAGTCCGAGGTGAGCAGCCGCAGGAGCAGCCACCTGCGTTGCGGTGGGATGGTTGGACGGATCAAGTTGTCCGGAGTGATCAACGTTAACAGTTGCTGAGGGCGCCATAACAGATGGCGCCCAACGTGGCAACCGAGGCGCTGGTCTCGGTGGTCAGTTCGGGCAGCGTGTGAAGTTGACAATTCCACCAGTCCGAGGTGAGCAGCCGCAGGAGCAGCCACCTGCGTTGCGGTGGAATGGTTGATGGATCGGGTTGTCCGGACTGGTCATCGGGGTCAGTAGCCGAAGAAGCCACGAGACTGAACGTCAAGTCCTCCAGATTTTTGTATTCACCCGATGAGGCAGTGCTGTACGCACTTAGTTTTTTTGGTAGATTTGGGATTTTAGTTTGCCGGAAGTGGTCCGTTAATCGGCATTGGTAACATATGTGCCAGCTAATTGAGATTTTTATATTTTTTTTGTAGTATTTTAAATTTTGTAACTTTTCTTTGCCGAATTTGTGTTGTACAGTGTGAGTGTGTGTGTGCGTGTGGTAAGGATCCCAGCTCATCCCACGTCTCAGGTGGCAACACAGAGCGCCACCTGGATTGTGACGGGTTGAGCTGGGATTCAAAGTGGCACCCCTTCCGGCCCCAACAGACTGGGGAGCGGTTCCGAAACCGCTCCACCCATTGCGGCGGAGGCAGGAGGAGTGTCCAGAGAGAATGAACGGGAGGCCTCAACACCCCCAACCAGTTCCAGGGGCGAGCCCCTGGAGACTGCCCCTGCGTTGCGGTTGGGCGTGTTGAGACCAACCCGTGTGTGTCTGGACCTGACCCTAGTGGCCCCAACCAGTATCGGAGGGGGGAGGCCTTAAGACCGCCTCGCATTGCGGTTGGGAGCACTATTAAACGCGCGTGATATCTCGGGGCTAATGACCAATGTGTCGACCTACGCACCGGATGGAGCTGGTGCTTTAGCATTACACCAAGGAGTTGGAAACTTTAGAGAAGCTGCAGGTGACCGGCGAATACCCCAGGGATGCAGAACGAAGCTACTCGTGGAGACTCGTGGGTGGAAGTGCTACACCAACTGTTCCAGGCTTCGCAGGAGGAAATGCGGAGGGAGATGGGGTCGATCCGAAACAATATGGACCAGCTCAACGCCGCTCTCGAATCTGCGCAGCAATCAATAAATCGGAACCGGAACGCGAATAGAATGGAACGTAACCCACTTCCAACAGTAGCGCCACCGGTGCACCCTGCTCCGAGCAGCATAGTAGTGAAACCTCAAGAGTGGAAGATATCGTTCGACGGTACTGGAAGCGTAGCAGATTTTCTTTTTAAGCTAAATACCCTGTGTGAGCGCACACAATGCACGGACGAACAAATAATGGCTAGTTTCCACTTATTCCTTTCTGGGCGGACAGAAGAGTGGTATTGGTTATTTACCAAACAGAACCCAAGCGCGACATGTGCCTTCTTGTGCTATTCCTTGAAGAGAGAGTTCGGTACTTTAAAAACTGACCACGAGATCATGATGGAGATCTCCATGCGGAAGCAAAAAGCAAGTGAGTGCCGTGACGTATTCCACACGGACATAATCTCCTTTCACGCGCGCTTAAGAGAACCCATGTCAGAGGTATTGCTGATTGACATCATAAAGAGGAACGTCAACAGTATACTTAAGCTGATGGTTTTCAACGCAGATGTAAGGACTCTTTATGATATACGCGATGTAGCACGCAGAGGGGAACAAGTGCGGAAGGAAAGCAAGCTGTTGGGAGCCACTTACCCAGGACGGCATGTAAACGAAGCACGCGTGACAACCCCGGACATGAGGATGGAAGGCAAGAATTGTGAAGTGGAATATCGACGCAGCAGGAGACCGGACTATTCGGGGATCCAATGCTGGAATTGCCAGGCAATGGGCCACTCATACATATACTGCGAGGAACTCATTAGGAATCCTTTTTGTGTTAGATGTGGGTATAAGGGTGTATTTACTCCTAAATGCCCTAGGGACCATCGCAGGCAGGGAAACGAGTACCCGAGCGAGAAGGCGGGGGAACCTCGTTCGCTTCATAGCTCCCACACCAGCCGGTGCTCGAGGCGTCGTCCCGTGCACCGAACCAGAGGGTGAATCTCTGCATGGAGGTGGCGAGCTTCCGAGGTGCAGTAGTACCCTGGCGAAAGAATACATTTGGGTATCGTAACCTTCCCGGACAGTACGGATAATACCAAAAGTTCTGAATCCGAGAGTCAAACGTCCTCATCCGCGATGGGCGAGCCGATCCAAATTCTGCGACGCCAGCATAGGGATGTCGCTTGCCAGACGCATTTCTCACCAAGTCTAGAAGAAAGGGAACATAGGTACAAACAAACAAGAAATGCCATTTTTGAACAATACCCGGTATCAGAAAATATTTTGAAGTGCAGGAAAAGATACCACAGGAGAGTACAGGAGCGTAGACTGTTGCAAGCCACCACGTTAACGCTTACAGAGGATGAAAGGCCTCTTGTAAAGGCAAAAATTAAAGATAGTTTTATTGTAGGGTTGTTGGACTCGGGAGCCAAAGTTTCCATCTTGGGGAAAAATGGGGTAGAATTCCTGAAAGATAATGGCTTCGATTATCAGCCCTTACATGCATTCGTATATACCGAGGGTGGCGGCAAACAAAAAATTTTAGGCTCAGTGTCTCTACCGGTCACCTTCAAGAATACCACAAAGGTTATTCGTTTTTACCTTGTTCCTTCACTTCTCCAAGAAGCCTACTTCGGAGAGTAGAGAGCATAGAGATTAGACTTGAAAAGGAAGAAGAACTTATCCCCCATGAATTACCACCATCCCGGAAATTAGAATTGCAAAAGGTCATCGAGACGTTTCTTTCGTACGAGAAGTTAGGCCTGGGACAAACTAAATTAGTGGAGCAACACATTGACACCGGTGATGCCGTTCCCATAAAAATCAAACATTTCCCTCTTTCGCCACCGAGGCTAGCCGAAGCTTTTAGCGAACTAGATAGGTTACTCGAATTAGGAGTTATAGAAGAATGAAACTCTCCGTTGTGTAGTCCTGTAGTACTGGTCCGGAAACCAGGTAAAGTTAGGCTGTGCATAGATTCGAGGAAGGTCAACGCGGTGACTAAGAAGGACCCATACCCCCTGCCTCATACCAACGGCTTATTGAGCAGACTGAAAATACGCATTTTATTAGTGGCATTGATCTAAAGGACGCGTTCTTCCAGATCAAATTGACAGAGTCCTCCAAGGAAAAAACAGCATTCGCAGTTCCGGGGAGGCCTCTGTACCACTTCAAGGTAATGCCATTTGGTCTGTGCAATGGACCGCATACTATGAGTAGGCTGATGGACAAGGCAATCCCTTCGCGTCTGCGAGATAACGTCTTTGTCTACCTGGACGACCTGTTGGTATGTAGCACTAATTTTGAAGACCACCTGAAATTGCTAGCGGAAGTGGCCAAATGTTTGAGAGGCGGAGGTCTGACAATAAACGTAAAGAAAAGTAAATTTTGTCAGAAGGAAATACGATACTTAGGGTACTTGATAGGCAGCGGGTGTTTGAAAGTGGATCCGGGAAAAATAGAAGCAATGCAAAACTTTCCGATCCCTAAATCCCCTCGGCAGGTGCGTAGATTTGTGGGCATGGCGAATTGGTACAGGGCGTTTATTACCAATTTTGCTGACTTGGCAGGTCCTTTGACCGACTAACTCCGTAAGTCATCAGGCCCGTTCAAGCTTACCTCTGAAGCTATAGAGACCTTCGAAAAACTAAAAGTAGCTTTGAGTTCCGCTCCTCTCTTGGCCCAACCTGATTTTTCCAGAGAATTCGTAATCCAATGCGACGCGTCTAAAATAAGTGTTGGCGGAGTGTTGCTCCAGGTCGATGACGAGGGCGCTGAGCATCCAATCGCATTCGTGTCGAAAAAGCTGAATAATGCTCAACGCAATTATACAGTAACCGAGCTAGAATGTCTCGCCGCCATAATCAGCGTGAAGCGTTTCCGACCCTATGTTGAAGGATTACCGTTCCGGATTGTCACGGACCACTCCAGCCAAGTGGTTAATGACACAAAAAGACTTGAGCGGGAGGTTGGCGAGGTGGTCGCTCCTACTGCAAAGATAAGATTTTAAAATGGAACATCGTAAAGGCACCCTGAATGTAGTACCCGATGCGCTTTCGCGGTTTGATGCCGATGAGTTGACTTTCACTACCACACCCGGGGAAATAGATTTAGTCTCTCCAGAATTCAGCAGTAACGAATATCTCGATTTGATTCGGACCGTCACCGAAAACGAGGAATCGCTTCCGGACTTACGAGTGGTGGACGGTGTAATTTTCAAAAGAGTTAAATTTCGTAAGGGGGTGGAAGGGGAAAAAGACTCGCTGTGGCGTTTGTGGTTGCCAAAGGGTTGGCTGAGGAAGCAGTGAGATTAGCACATGACGCTAACCGGAGTTACCATGGAGGGTGGCAGAAAACCTTAGAACGTGTTAGGCAGAAGTACTTCTGGCCGCAGCAGGCTAAGGACGTCAGGGACTACGTCCAGCGTTGTGACACCTGCAAAGCTGTAAAACCCACCAATCAGCAGTTGAGGCCACCTATAGGGAGTACCTTTGAATCCGAAAGGCCATTTCAGCGGTTATATTGCGACTTTCTAAGGCCGTATCCGAGATCTAAGCGGCGAAACCAATTTCTTTTTATAGTATTAAACCATCTTTCAAAATACGTTTGGCTAAAGCCCATGCAGAGAGCCACCACTGTAAACGTTATAAATTACTTCGCTTCAGAAATTTTTCCAGCTGTAGGGGTCCCTGAGCTTATTCATAGCGACAATGGTAAGCATTTTATCTCGAAGGAAATGAACCAATTTTTAATAAATTACGGGGTGACGCACGTGAGGACGGGGTTATATTCTCCCCAAGCGAACGCATCCGAACGCGTTAATAGAGAAATTGTTTCGAAGATTGGGATTTTCCTGAAAGATAAACCTGACCATACCGATTGGGATAAGCATATACCCGAGATTTTATCAGTTTTGAGAAGTGATTTTCATACGGCGATTCAGTGCTCTCCATACTTTGCATTATATGGCCAAAATATGATCCAACATGACTCAACGTACAAAATTTTAGAGAAGCTCCGCAGCCTTCGGGAAGACCAAGTTACGAAAGTAAGCAGAGCTGACAAGTTGACCAATATTCGTGAACAAATTCGCAGGAATTTAGATCAGGCAAAAGATAGGGGGTTATCCCCCCACCACCTATAACAAGCGCCCTAGACAAGTCAACTACAAGGAACGTCAGGAAGTTTTTCGGAAAAATTTTGCCTTAAGTAACTTCAAACAGGGCATTAACGCCAAATTCTTGCCAAAATACCTTAAGTGTCGCGTGCTCCGAAAAATAGGCAATGCACTGCATGATCTCGAGGTCCTAAACGGGAAATTGATAGGTCGCTTCCACGCTTCGGATATTCGTCCACAATGAACCAAAAAGAACATTTTTTTTTTGCCAAACTACAATTAGATTTTTTTATATACCTACCAATTGGACCTTTTTTTGTCTGGGCGTTTTGGTAGTCGGGGACATCTCGCCCAGTATTCTCCCCGAGCACTGACCTCATAGGATGTTCACACGCGTACTCACCGAGGACCGTGAACGTATACGTTAAGTATGTTGCAGCCAATTCTGGATAGGTAAGAGTTTAACTTGTTACAGTATCCAGAACAAAGTTGAGCCAGAGTAACTCATGTCTCCCTGTGTAAGTTGCTTTCCTCTGCCTCGAGTTCGGGATAGCGTACATTAACAACGGGGTTTACTGGGTGCGTCCTAGCAAAGGAAAGCAACTTAACCAGGGAGACCAGAGTCACTCTGGCCCAACTTCGTTCTGGATAGTGTAACAGGTTAAACTTACCTATCCAGACTTGACGGCAACATACTTAAAATATGCCCCACATGTGATGTGTAGCCAAATGACACCAACCATCTTTTCAACTGTTATGTGGAAGCTATGCCTCTAACAGCCAAATCCCTATGGGCTAGTTTCCTTGGACTTCCGTTAGAGGACTTCGATGACAATTTGTGAGTGTTCCCACTCTTTGAATGGGTCGAAGCACTGTTAAAACAACAACAACAAGGAGACATCCTGCAGCAGTTCCAAGCGCAGTATTTTGTTAGGCCTGCAGCCTTTTTCAGTTTGTTTTTCTTAAGGCAGGTGACCAAACTGGTGACGTGTAGCACATGAGCGACCGGTCAATTTCTTTGTAAGTTGTGAGTATCGTTTCTTTGTTATTGCCTCAGACGTTACCGGCGAGCGATTTAAGGATCTTGCGAAAACATGTGCCTTGAAAGCAAGTGTTATCGAACGTTATCCCTAAGACCTTGGGGTGGCTTTGTTAATTTTGGAGGGCCAGGGCCAGTTACCATAACTGTGCAATCGTCGGCATAGGAAATCATGGTTACTCCTTCTGGTGAAGAAGAAATCTTTGAAGTATAGTAATTAAACAATCGTAAAGATAGGACACCACCCTGTGGTATCCCTTGTTTAGCTCTCCTTGGTTTAGATGTTACGTTTTTTATTTTACAAAATTATATATTTATAACAAGTGGCCGTTTTTGTCGTCCTATTTCGCTGATTTTAAATAGCAAAGGCAGACGAGTGCCAAGGAATCCACATACCAAATTTCATTAAGATATATCAACAGTTACTCATGTTATCCAGTACACAGACAAACCGACAGGCATGGCATAGTAAGTTTTTTTCATTTTATCATTTTTGTATCGTCGGTCACATTGAAAACTAACACGCTTTCCTTGTTCGCGTGGAAAACTAACACATTTCAGCTGTTCGCGGGGAAGACTAACATATTTCGGCATTTGGCGTGGAAGACTAACACAGTTCGTTACGGAAAGCTTAAGTCCGGATTTTCAGGGTTGTGCGACCCTTGAAAGGTTATGCGAAAAACATTGTTATCTATTTTAATCAATATCTCGCGAACCTCAGGGGATCGATAAAATTACGAAAAAATGTGAGCGAGAATGAAAATCATCCTTTGGCACCGTAATATTTTTATATGAGTTCATTGAATCAAAAAATGACCAATGTAAAAAATGTAGACACTTTTATCACGAATCGAACAAATGTTTTCGTCTAACACTTACGGGTCGCGAAATATTGATTAAAATAGAAAAAAATATTTTTTTTTAATAACTTTGAAAAAAATATTCGCACGACCCTGAAAATATTACCGTAAGCTTTCCTTAACGAACTGTCTTAGTCTTCCACGCGAACAATTGAAATGTCTTAGTCTTCCACGTAAAGAACGAACTATGCTAGTCTTCCACACGTACACGAACCGTGTTAGTTTTCCACGGAAATTTAAACGTCTTAGTCTTCCATGGGAGCGATGATATATGGAAGTCTATATTTGTCTCGATTAGTTTATTCCGTTATGTCAACAAAGTTAATGTACTCTGTGAGCCTTGCTCATTTGAGTACCTATAATAAGTGTATAAATTTAAATATGTATCTATTGAAATTTTTGAAACAATTTGTAAAAAATTTAATGAATACCTCTAGGTAAAACTGTAAACTTCTTTACAGGGGACTCGTTTTTATGAACATTTTCCAAATGACGGCTAATGACAGTTTGCATTTTTTTACAAAAAAAGCAAAAGTTAAGTTTACTCTTTTTTGTACTTTTCTTTGCGCATAGCTCTTTATCGTCCATATTACCCACAACAACAGGAAGCTCTATGGGAAAAGAATTATCGCCTTCATTTTCAGTCAAAGATGTTTCTGTCAAATTCCAAACCGGGCTGTTCTCGTTTTCGGTGGATTCAGCAATTGGTACGGTTTGTTGAAGTTGTGCTTCAAAAGATGAACAACTAGCGACATTAGTCTCCAACTCATTGTCTTCTAAACTTGCATTCAGCTCCGGGTCATTCAAAGTCCTCATTATTGATTCTCTTGTATTTATTGAACCTTGGGTTCTAGTATAGCGGTTATCAAGGTCGCTTAAATTCGCCTCTATTACATCTTCAAGTGAAGCATCACCTAATTAAATTAGAAATAGTTTTTAGCAAGAGTTTGAATTTGTGGTATTTCTTTACTTTGGTTCAGAACTGTTAAACCATGTCTTAAAATGTCGGGGGAGGTATCAAAAGTAGACTTTTGACCTCTGTATCAATTACACTAAACCGGTAATTTAAAATTTTGCTTATGTTCAAAGTGTGCGTCCGTACAATAAAAAATTATTTATTTGTATTGTTTTCTACAATCCATGTTACAAAACAATATACAATATTCCAAAACAACCCGCGTAGGAAGTTTATTATTTTGGTGAAAACCTGTCCAAATGTACACTGAAACATGCAAAACATGGCAAATTGGATAGGTTTCGATGGAGTTTTCTACCTTCTTTGACCTTCTTAACATTTAAAGTACCCTTTTGTGGAATCTCAGGGGATTCAAGGGGTTGTGTAGCGCAATATATAGCTTCTCCAACCCAATTGTCAACCTCACCTTCGAGCGGCGAATCCCGTTTCACTAACAGACGAGGCTCTGGCGACCCCAAGCTCCTCATGCAACTTGGGGTGGGGAGGGAGGGATGGCCTGAAGGTTTAATGTGGCCATATAAATCGTTCCCGAGATGGTCGGGCCAGCGCCTTAATGGTGCTGTGTTACCGGAGCGTATCGGATCTGTATCCGACAAAGGACCATCACATCGATAACACTCCCCAAAGCCTTCGGGGAGTAACCTAATCGCTACAACAACAACAACAACAACACCGAATCTCAGAAAATCGGAGTAAAAATAAAATTTTGTAGAATAAGTCGGCCCGGGCCCTCTCCCGAAAGGAAAATTTACGAAATATATGGCTGGTCAAAGAGATGCAAATGTAATATATTTCAATCGCATCATATATGGAATAGGCGGGTCCATGGTCCATTTTCTGGAGAGTTTCTCAAATATTAAAATGGTCAAAGAGCTACACCTGTACCGAATTTAAGCAAATCGAACCATAAATAAGACTTTCTGGAATAGTTAGGCCCTTGGTACACTTCTGCATGCCCGAAATTGATTTTCTAAATATCTGGGGAAGTACAAAGGTCCAAATGAAAACACTTCCCGTTTATAAGGGGAAAATAAAAATTCTCCTTGAGCGGTTACATAGATTACAACTCGAAAGCAAAATTTGCCCGTTGTGACAACTTTTGGAGTTTTCACGATTCTTTTCCAGCTAGCAAATGTTTTCCACTAATTTTAAAATGTCACCGGGTACTGAAGTGTGTTTCAAAATTCTAGCTTTTAGGGAAGTTACTCAAAAGTATTTTGGGTAATTCTATATGACAGCATGACACTGGTAATACGCGTCCAAAAATATCGAGATAGGTGTCAAAAGGCGCGCATTGACCTCGACAACACTAATAAGCGGAAAATAAAAATTTTTGCTCGTTCGAAAGATATTAAGGAAAACCCGAAAAATGGCCCCAGAGTGCTCCGAAACCGGGGTTGGGATCCATAGTATTTTTGCGCAGAACACCTTTCTGCATTGGCGGCCTTCAGCCGCGTTTATAAAAAATTACCCTGGGTGGGTTCAACACCGGTTTGGAGGCGAATACTGTACCCGCGCAAAACACTTATGTTAAAAATTTGTTGTGGGTACGACAAAAGCTTCAAAATTACAACAACCACATGAAAATTTTAAATTTCTTTTGCAAATATCTTTTGCACGAGCTAAAGTTTTTGTTTTCCGGATTATTGTCGTCGAGGTCAATACGCATCTTTTGACACCTCTCTCGATATTTTTGGATGTATCTCGTATCACCAGTGTCCTGCTGTCGTATAAAATTACCAAAAGTATTTTGCAAGACCCCAATTTTGTCCTGAAATTCGCATAAAAACACCAATCGAATCTAATATAAAAGAAGTAAGACCTTCGTGAAAATTTTTGGTAACGTTTTACAACACGGTGCACCACCTAATTTTTATCAAAAAATATCAAAGGTGGCACCAAAAGGCGCGTCTCGACCTCCGTTTCAATAATCCGAAAGCAGAAATCAAAAGTTTTATTCCTGTCGAAAGTTATTTACAAAAAACCGTAAAATGACCCCGAGAGGGTTCGATATATGGTAGTTTTTTTGCACAGAAGACCTTTTTGCGTTGGCGGCCTTCGGCCGCGATTTAAAAAAATAACTGTGGGTGGGTCCGACACCGGTTTGGGGATCAAAACTAAATGCGTGCAGAACACCTTTCTGTATTAGTGTGTGTTTACAACAAAGCTGGCAAAAAACAACAACCACATGAAAATTTGGACCGATTTTTTGCTAATATCTTTTGACAAGAAAAAAAATTAAATTTTTGCTTCCGGATTCTGAGAACGGAGGTAGAGACGGGTCTTTTGATACCACCTTTGATAATTTTTGATAAAAATTAGGCGGTGCACCGTCTTGTAAAACATTACTTTTTGTACCATGTTACGAAATTTTTTTGTACCATGGATAGTAGAAAATATGATTTAATTGTATAGATGCTTCTGCGTGTGCCAGAATCTCCAAAACAACGTGCGTTGGTCAAACCAAAGTAAATAGTTACTTTATCTCTCAATTTTACACTTAACTTACCTAAAACATCGTCTAACATCATGCTGATATCTATCTCCTCCATTGCAATGTTTTTAAGTTATAAAATATAAATGAATTTTTTCACCTTTACCCACTTCCGCAATTAAAAATTCTTGTTTGGTTAGTAATTGGAAAGTAATATCGAAGCCATAAAGAAATTCGATACTTTCATTTGAACAACAGCTTTGTTCTTTTGCCAGCACGACGGTTACCCAAATACCCAAAAAGTGTTCTTTTTAAACGGTTTTATTTAGCTTGACAAGACAGGCTGGCTGGCACCTAGTTTGTAATTAAAATTTAAGTAACTTCCCGATAAGCTACAAGCTTGAAACTTGGAATATAGTTCAGAACCCGATGACAATGCAATAATAAGAAAAAAGCTCCGACAGGTGGCGCATGGATCGAAATATTTAAAAAAATCGTATTTGTGGTCCGATTTGGTTCTAATTTGGACCATATAATACATACATGAATAGAAAGCGACCTATGAAAAAAAGTCGACTCGTATCGTATTTATGGTCCGATTTGGCTTATATATAGAACACATAACACATACAAGAATAGATAGAGACCTATAAAAAAATCGCCGCTAGGTGGCGCAAAGATCGATATATTCAAAAAATCGTATTTGTGGTCCGATTTGGTTCATATATGGAACACATAATACATACATGAATAGAAAGCGACCTATGAAAAAAGTCGCCTCTAGGTGGCGCAAGGATCGATATATTCAAAAAAATCGTATTTATGGTTCGATTTGGCTCATATTTAGAACACATAATACATACAAGAATAGAAAGAGACCTATGAAAAAATCGCCGCTAGGTGGCGCAAGGATCAAGATATATACAAAAATCGAATTTGGGGTCCGATTTATTACATATTGTAACGAATATACTTGCAAATCCTCTTATTTGCAATCCTCTGCTAAGTTCGAACCACTAAACTGTTGAATAAATAACTCCAATTTGTAATAATGCAAAATGGCCTTTATTAAAGTACTTCACAATAACACTCAAACTGTGCAACGAATAGCTTGCTTAATAACCAAACTGATTGATAGCTCAAATGAAACTCTACTATTCAAAATAATACTGCTCTTCCTCGCTAGATAGCGTCTTAATCGAAACTGCTTGACAACTCAAATCAAACTGAATTCCAGCGCCTCTACAATTGCCGCCTTTTATACTCTTTGATTTCAACCTTCGCATCTTCTAGGCGCTTCCAGAATCTACTAGTCCAGCAGCTCTCAAACTTCTCAGCTATAACTACAATTGTACAATTTTATAGTTTTTCTCATTGCATACTTATAGCAGTATCTCAGATATATGCATGTGTTTGTGCATTGACTCTCCGCTGCTCGTATACGTACATGGTACATATGTGTAGACACAATTATTGTTTCGTTTATGTAGATACATAATGATTGATCTATGGATGTGAATTCACGTCACTGCTTAGCATCGGCTTAGAGACGATAGCATCGCTCAGTGCTGCTAACATTCGTTACACTGCCCTCCACCTAAAATCTCCCGATCTAACTGCTGCTAGCCTCTCCAAATGAACCACTTTCATTTTGGTTCGTGGTTTGCCAATGGTTTGTATGCGGTACACTACATCGTTGATCCGTTTTACAACTTTGTATGGGCCTTCCCAGTTACACTGCAATTTCGGGGACAAACCTTTTTTTCGTTGTGGGTTATATAGCAGCACCAAATCTCCTTCCTGAAACACTTCCGAATTAATTGCTTTATCGTACCTCGCTTTCATCTTGTCACTCATAATCTTTGTTCGTTGTCTTATCAGATCGTGTATTTCTCTCAGATCTTCTTCCAGAACACCAGTGGATTTCTTGATATTTCTCTCCGCATCGGCATCTATCCCAAACTTCAAATAAGCTGGCAGTCGAAAGTCATTGCCAAAAATTGATTTTGCAGGGGTTTGGCCCGTTGTCTCATGCACTGCTGATCGGTAAGCCATCAAGAATAATGGTATGCGGGTATCCCACTCCTTATGGTACTTGTCTACTACTTTCCTTAAATGCTCCTCCAAGGTTCTATTGAAACGTTCCACCATACCATCGGACTGAGGATGCAAGGCAGTTGTCCGTGTTTTTCGAATGCCCAATGATTTACACATTTCTTGGAACACAGCTGATTCAAAATTCCTGCCTTGGTCAGAATGTAACTCCATTGGTACACCATACCTTGCACCATACCATACCTACTGTTCCTGCTTCTTGATTTGGGATTGGGTATACCTCTGGCTATTTACTGAAATAATCCATAACCACCAGTACGTACTTGTTTTCGCTGTTGCTAGTAGGAAATGGACCTGCGACATCCATAGCGATCCTTTCAAATGGTGCACCTGAAATATACTGCTTCATCTGGCCATGACTTCGTGTTTTGGGCCCTTTCGCTCTGTTGCATACCTCGCAGTTGGCAATCCACTCGGTGACCGACTGACGGCAACCAACCCAATAGAATCTCTGCTTAATTTTCTCGAGCGTCTTCGTGATTCCAAGATGACCTCCACTTGGACCATTATGCAGCTCGTTGAGCACGTCAGGAATCCTCTTTCTGGGAACAACTATCAGTTTCTTCTTGCATTTACCATCCTCACTTTCCCATACTCGATGATGGCAACCGGATAGCAATTCTAAACTGTTCCACTGTGCCCAATATGACTTCGCAATGGGACTCTGTGCTGACATCTCTTCTCTGTTTGGTCTTTCGTTTCGTTCGAGCCCTTGCATAACACGTGATAGATCTGTATCTTCTAGCTGGCACTTTCTTAGCTGTTCCTTGTCCCATTCATCTGTACATGTTATAGTCATTAGCCGGACATCTATAATGCCTTCTTTAGCCTCGGCCTTTGAACAGTGCTTGCATTCCAAACTACATGGTCTTCGTGACATTGCATCAGCATTTCCATGGGTGCTACCTTTTCGATGCTCAATGGAAAAGTCATAGCTTTGTAGTCGCTCGATCCACCGTGCCAATTGTCCTTCCGGATTACGGAACTGTAGAAGCCATTTCAACGCTGGGTGATCTGTCCTGACGCGGAATCGCTGGCCGTAGAGGTATTTGTGGAAATGTTTAATGCACTCTACCAATGCCAACAGCTCTCTCCGTGTAACGCAATAGTTCCTCTCTGGTTTTCCAACTGAACGGCTGTAATATGCAACTACCTTCTCCTGTCCATCGACCAGTTGTGATAAAACGCCTCCTATAGCATATCCGCTCGCATCTGTATCTAGAATAAACGTTGCTCCTGGAATCGGATATGCCAACATTGGGGCAGTGCACAAACGCTCTTTCAATGTTTGGAAAGCTACTTCTTGCTCCTTCTTCCATTCAAAAGCTTTATTTTTCCTTGTTAGCTCGTGGAGACTATGGGCTACGCTGGCAAAATTTGGTACAAATCGGCGGTAATATGTGCACAGCCCAAGGAAACTTCTCAATTCATGCAGATTCTGTGGTCTTGGCCAATCCTTTACTGCCTCTATCTTTTCATTCGCTGTACGCATACCTTCTGTCGTTACCTTGTGACCCAAATAATTTACTTCCTTTTTAAACAGCGCACACTTTTTGGGACTTCAGACCAGCGCCAGCTATTCTCTGGAAAACTTCATCTAAGTTTTTAAGATGTTCATCAAAGTTCTTGCCCAATACGATGATGTCGTCCGGTACACCAAGCATGTTTTCCAATGTAGTCCTTTCAATACCTGATCCATAAGTCTCTCGAAAGTAGCTGGTGCTTTACATAGTCCAAAGGGCATTACTGTAAATTGCCAAAGACCATCTCCGACGCTGAAGGCTGTTTTCTCTTTGTCTTCCTCCTTCACCTCCACTTGCCAGTACCCGCTTTTCAAGTCCAGTGTGGAAAACCATTTCGTACCAGAGAGCGAGTCCAGAGTGTCGTCAATTCTTGGCAATGGGTAGCTATCCTTTTTCGTAACGTCATTCAACTTCCGGTAGTCCATGCAAAACCTCATTTTTCCATCCTTCTTCTTTACAAGTACTACCGGTGAGCTCCATGGGCTAGCTGATGGTTCGATAACGCCGCTGTCGCTCATTTCTTGTATGATTTGACTCACAACTTCCCGCTTCGCCAGTGGAACACTACGTGGAGCTTGAAGGATCGTCCTCGCATCTCCAGTGTCAATTTGACGTTTCAAAACGTTGGTGCGGCCTGGTTTGGAACCATCCTGGTCAAATATGTTCGCGTATTTTAGGATCAGTTGTTTTGCCTTACTTTGATAGGCTTCCTCTAGCCCTTGCGTCCATGCCGTGATGTCGTTTGAAAGATCAGTATTACTAGATGAAACGTGTTCCTGGAGCTGTTCACAGTTAATAACTACTTCGGCCTCTTGGCATCTTCCCAAAACAGTTCCTTTGGTCAAATTGAATGGTGACTTGAACTCACCGGAATACGTCCATCTTGTTTTGTCATAGCCAGGGTTTTTCCTACAAGTATGTTCAGTGCTGATTTACTTGCTGCTTCGACAACCCACAATTTGTTTGTCCCACAATCTCCATCAACCTTTGCCCAGATGACTGCTTCTGATTTTGGTGGTATTTGCTGACTCTCTTCCACCAGCACTCGTTTACTGCTGTAGCCTCTCTCGTAGCCGAAATTAAGTGGCACATCCATGTTCTTATATCGCATCGTCTTGCTTTGCATGTCGATCTTGATTCCCTGGTCGATTAAGAAGTCCACTCCAATTATGATTTCATCAACAATCTCTGCCACTCTAAAATTGTGTACTACCGTGACATTCCCAATTGCGACTTCAATGATACTTCTCCTAGAACCGTGCTGTCTTCTCCAGTGGCTGTACGCAATCTTGTTCCATGCAATGGTCTTATCTTCTTGTTGACTAAATCCGCTCGAATTATCGAATGAGATGCACCCGTATCTACAGTCAGTAAACGTTCCTTTCCATCCACATGTCCTCCGACAGTAAGATTGTTTGACCCTTTTCCAATTTGTGAGATAGAGATTATGGGGCATTCAATTGAGGGAGCCAGCTGTCGCCCCTTGCGGCTGACTCGCTTTTTTAACGATTGAGTGGACTTGGAGATTTGCTCATCTCCTTCAGCTCTGCGTTTACGGCCACCCACATTGTTGGAGCTATTGGGACCGCTGCTGCAATGTCGTGCAATATGACCTGGGTTGCCGCACTTGAAACATTTAATAAATCCGGCATTTTTCTGTTGTGATCCCTTCAGTGCTTCCAAAATTGTGTCTACCCAATCTGGTCTTTCCACTTCCACACGATGAGCTTTGTATGCTGGTTTACTCAATAGTGAGGCCGTTTCCTGAGTCAATGCATGTGATACCGTTTCAGCAAATGTCAGCTTTGGGTTTGCGTATGTAGCTCGCTTCGTTTCCACGTCCCGCCATTTATAAAACTCTGAATTTTTACCCTCTCGGTGTATTCCACGGGTGCGTCCGCAGTTGCGAGAGGAGCCAACCTTTCAACATCCGAGGCAAACTGCTGCAAAGTCTCATTAGCTCTTTGGTGACGGTTTTGCAACTCAATTTGGAATATCTGTTTCCTATGCTCGCTTCCATAACGTCTCTCGACAGCGGCCATCAATGCTTCATAGTTGTTCCGCTGTCCTTCGGGAATCGTCTGTAGGATTTCGGCTGCTGGCCCTTTCAATGCCACGAACAGAACTGCAACTTTATCTTCAGCATTCCAGTTGTTCACTGCCGACGTCTTCTCAAATTGGAGCTTAAATACCTGGAATGGAACAGAACCATCAAACGTTGGGGATTTTACCTTCAGAGTAGACGTTGAAGTGATTGGACGGTTCAATTGTAACTCCTCAATCCGATCTTTCGAAGCATCCATCTCGGCATCCACTTTATTTTGTCTTTCACTAACAGCCTCCAGCTGCGCTTCCCAAGGCAGTCGGTTCTATGTACCGGAGCGACTCGGGATTTTTCCTGACCAAGGACTGTCATTTCAGTGTGACCCCATTTAATTTGTTTCGTCCCTCCAACAAATTGTCATCCTCCCAGCAGCTCCTTGCAGCAGGACTGCTACATATTCTCTTACTCCGGGAAGGTATCGAACCCAATCCGGGTCCGTCTCCTCACCCCGGTCCTGAGAAATGGTTTTGCTGCATTTGCCAGAAAAGAATCTTTTTAGGACGGTCATACTCTGTTCAGTGTGTCTCGTGCAAGGGATGGTTGCATCGGACAGGTTGTTCTGGGCTTGATCCCAAAACCCGACGTCCACGTAACTTTTATAAATCTTTTGTGGCTCCTTGCTGCTCACGCCCAAGGGCGTCCCGTAGTCTACGCCTAAGCGTATCCCCACTACCTTCCAGCAGCTTCGCTGCTCAGCAAGCCACAACAAGTACCCGCTGCTGCTCGCGCCCCACGGCGCCAACAACTCAAACAGCTGATACCACTCATAACTACTACCTTCGTAGTAGAGCTGGTAGCAATGCTGAGCATCAGCCCCTGCCCCCGTCTTCTTCTCCTCCCCTCTTTTCTGGCAGCAATCGTGCAGGTCAGGGAAACAGACTCTTAGTCCCTGCCTCCGTTTGCACCGTCTGCCAGCACAGAATATATAGGTTTGCGACATCCGCTCAATGCAGCTCCTGCCTTGGGTGGTGCCACTTTCCTAGATGTTCTGGTCTCCGCGACGGCAACCCCTCGACGGATTTCATCGCGCCATGTTGCCAGGTCGCAAACCCAAATCATCCGGGTACCCCAATGCTTGCCCAAGGGCGCCCAGTCCCAAGGCCACAAAAGCAATTGCGTCCTGGCCTTCCACAACCTAGGCGTAGTCACCCCTCACTTACCCCTAGAGTGGCGGCGTCACCCCTCATGCACTTCAGAATTCTGCAGTTCAACTGTAATGGACTAACTGGGAAGATTACGGAGATAGTCGATTTCATGAAGCGGCACAACATCCGCATTGCTGCGATTCAAGAGACTAAACTCACAGCAAGATCTGCATTGCAGACCTGCTCTGGTTATAATGTCCACAGGAAAGACCGCGAGAGCGGAAATGGAGGCGGCCTCGCGTTTATTATACACCACTCTGTGCAATATCATATATTTGATCCTGGTATCGACCGCAGTGACAATGTCTTAGAACGTCAAGGCCTATCTGTCCGGTCAGGCGATGCAAATCTAGAAATCATCAACATCTACATCCCTCCTGTCACCTGTTGCCCCTGTGGATACCGCCCTAATATCGAGGCCTTACTCACTGGCAACAATCGCATTATCTTAGGCGATTTCAATGCCCATCACGACCTATGGCATTCAAACTTGCGGGCGGACGGTAGGGGTGAGATGTTGGCGGATCAAATAGACGAAACGACGTTCTGCACAATTAACGGAGACGCCCCCACACGTATGGTAGGAAGCTGTCATAGCTCGCCAGATATCTCAATCGTGAGCGCAGAACTCGTAAACTGCGTCAACTGGCAGCCGATGGTAACATTGGCATCCGACCACCTGCCCATACTTATTTCGTTCGAGCGTACCGCCGACTTCATCGTCACCGAAAAACGCACTTTCATAAACTTCAAAAAAGGAAAGTGGGAAGAATATAAATCTGCAACAGACAGCAGCTTTGCTGCCCTCCCTATCCCGACTGATGCCCGCCAAGGGGAGCGTGCCTTCCGTAAGGTCATTGAATCCGCCTCGGCACATTTCATTCCCGCCGGGAGAATTCCCGAAATCCGGCCCCACTTCCCGGCGGAGGCCGCGAGCTTAGCGAGGGAACGCGACCTTATAAGACAGCTTGATCCAGGCGACCCCCAAATAAGGGATATAAACCAACGCATCAGATTGCTTGTGGACGAACACAAGCGGGCGAAATGGGAAGAGCACCTAAGAGGTTGTAACCTCTCTACCGGTGTAGGTAAACTTTGGTCCACCGTAAAGTCCCTATCGAATCCGACTAAGCACAAAGACAAAGTTTCCATCGCCTTTGGCGATAAGGTGCTGTCGGATGCGAAAAAATGCGCGAGCGCTTTCTGCCGACAATATATAATGCATCCTACGGTCGACAAAGATAGACGGAGAGCCAATAGACGTGCACATAAACACAAACTCAGCGCGTCACCAATTACCATCACCGCTAGAGAGGTTGAGGACGCCATTGGTCGCGCTAAACCATCCAAAGCAGTGGGCCCAGACGGCATAGCCATGCCGATGCTTAAAAACCTAGGGAAAGAGGGTTTCAAATATTTAGCGCATGTCTTCAACCTGTCTCTTTCCACCTTTGTCATACCCGAGAAATGGAAAATGGCCAAGGTGGTCCCGCTACTAAAGCCTGGGAAACCAGCTAACGTAGGTGAGTCATATCGTCCGATATCTCTCCTATCGCCAGTGGCAAAGACGCTTGAAGCCATTTTGCTCCCTCATTTCCAAGCACATTTGCAGCGAGCCCCTCATCAGCATGGCTTCAGAAAACTCCATAGCACTACCTCCGCGCTAAATGTCATTAGCACCCAGATAAATTGCGGTTTGAATCAATATCCCCACCATAGAACAGTACTCGTAGCGTTAGACCTATCAAAAGCTTTTGAAACATCAAAACAAAGGAGAATTAAACAAGGGGTGCCACAGGGTGGTGTCCTATCCCCGCGTTTGTTTAATTTCTACATATCTAAGCTACCTTCACCACCGGAAGGAGTCACAATCGTTTCCTACGCCGATGACTGCACAATAATGGCCACAGGCCCAGGCCCAAAGATCGATGAGCTATGCAATAAAATAAACGGCTATCTCCCTGATCTCTCCAGTTTTTTCGCCTCGCGAAACCTGTCATTGTCACCGACTAAATCTTCCGCGACCTTATTTACAACATGGACGCCCCAAATGTCGACCATATTGAACATCCACGTCGATGGCACTACGCTACCGACTGTCCTACACCCCAAAATCTTGGGTGTGACGTTTGATCAGGATCTACATTTTGGTGCGCACGCAACCGCAATTGTTCCAAGAATTCAGAGCCGTAATAAAATCCTCAAATCCCTTGCTGGCAGTACCTGGGGAAAAGATAAAGAAACGCTCTTGACCACATACAAAGCAATTAGCCAGCCGATTACGTGCTACGCGTCACCCATATGGTCGCCACGCCTAAAAACCACCCACTGGAAGAAACTACAGGCCTGCCAAAATACTGCTCTCAGAATCGCCACGGGTTGTCTTCTTATGTCCCCAGAACACCATCTGCATAATGAGGCGAGAATACTCCCCATCAGGGAGAGAAATGAGATGCTGACCAAACAGTTTCTGTTGAATACCCAGAAACCTGGGCATCCCAACAGACATCTGATTGACGAACCAGCACCGCCTAGGGGCCTAAGGAGTCATCTCCGTAAGCATTTTGAGGAAATACGGCACCTGAGAACCCAGCCGTATGAAGCGGAAAAACACAAGCAGGTCCTTGGTGAACTCCATAGACAGGCGTCGGACCTTTATGTCGGGAATTGCCCGGTGAATCCAGTACTTGAAGAAAAATATCCAGAACTCGCAGAAGAGGAACGCATACTCCCCAGGGAAACGCGTGTCACTCTTGCTCAACTTCGTTCTGGATACTGTAACAGGTTAAACTCTTACCTATCCAGAATCAACCCCGACATACAAAATGTATGCCCTGCTTGCAATGTGTCCCCACATGACACCAACCATCTCTTTAATTGTAATGTGGAACCAACGCCTCTAACACCCCTTTCCTTATGGTCCACCCCTGTTGAAACGGCAAGTTTCCTTGGACTCCCGTTAGAGGATATTGATGACAATTTGTGATCGGTCGCGGCTATTAGGTGGGGCGAGCATTGCTACAACAACAACAACAACAACAACAACAACAGCTGCGATGAGAATTTTGTTTAATGTGCCTCCAGCTTTGTTGAGATACGCTCTTCTTGTGCTTCGAGCTGTAATATTATGCGTGCCTCTTGTTCTGCAATTTGTGACGCCATGTGTGTTTTCTGTTCTTCCAATTGTGTTTCCATCTTGGATGTTATACGGTTCTCCTGCGATTCCATCTGTGATGACATATACGTTTTCTGTTCTTGTAGTTGAGATGCCAGTTGAGATGTTATATCTGTTTTTTGCGATTCCAGTTGAGAAACCACTGTCGATGTTTGAGCAGATATTGCAGCCAAAATCATGTTAAAGTCTGTGCTCGTAACTGTCTGCGTAACTGTCTCTTCCATTTTTGTTGTTTCCTCGCCTTCAAGATGAAAGTCATACTCTTCCACGTCAATTCCTTCTTATTCTATTGCCTCTCGTAGTCGTGCCTGAAGTTCGAGTTTAATGCCGGTTGTATTCAATCCACGGCTCTCCAACTCCTTCTTCAGTTGCTGGATCTTCAATTCACTGAACTTTACCATGTCCTTGTTGCCCTCTGGAATTTATTCAACAATTCCTCTTCTGACACCAATTGTAACGAATTTACTTGCAAATCCTCTTATTTGCAATCCTCTGCTAAGCTCGAATCACTAAACTGTTGAATAAATAACTCCCATTTGTAATAATTCAAAATGGCCTTTATTAAAGTACTTCACAATAACACTCAAACTGTGCAACGAATAGCTTGCTTAATAACCAAACTGATTGATAACTAAAATGGAACTCTACTATTCAAAATAATACTGCTCTTGCTCGCTAGATAGCGTCTTAGTCGAAACTGCTTGACAACTCAAATCAAACTGAATTCCAGCGCCTCTACAATTGCCGCCTTTTATACTCTTTGATTTCAACCTTCGCATCTTCTAGGCGCTTCCAGAATCTACTAGTCCAGCAGCTCACAAACTTCTCAGCTGTAACTACAATTGCACAATTTTATAGTTTTTCTCATTGCATACTTATAGGAGTATCTCAGATATATGCATGTGTTTGTGCATTGACTCTCCACTGCTCGAATACGTAAATGGTACATATGTGTAGACGCAATTATTGTTTCGTTTATGTAGATACATAATGATTGATCTATGGATGTGAATTCACGTCACTGCTTAGCATCGGCTTAGAGACGATAGCATCGCTCAGTGCTGCTAACATTCGTTACAATATGAAAAAATCGCCGCCAAGTGGCGCAAGGATTGAGATATTAAAAATTCTCGTATTTGGGGTCCGATTATATTTGGAACAAATATTACATACAGTCCCGTAGAAGTGACATCAAAATACTTTGGAGTTCGAGGAGAGTCAAGCATATGTGGCGCAGAGTCGAGTAAAGCCTTTGAAAGGATTATGTATTGAGGACAAAGATTGTAACGAATTGTCAGGAAAGAGTCCTTGTAATAATGAGTCACTAAATGAACTAAATGAGAAATAATAGGCAATTAAATAAAGACTAAAAACTTGAAAATAAAATGATAAAAAAAATTTAAAGTTAAGCGGTTTTATTGGAAACAATATTTACATTAATAAAAATACTAAAAGCTGGAAAATAATTACGTAGGTCCTAGATACTAGTCATCACACTCACCAATCTAGGGCGTTGGTCAGAACCGAAATCGTTGGAGGCATCAAATTTCTATTGATAATAATATATAAGACCAACTGAAACTTATCAGGTTATGCTACGCGTCACATTTTTAAAAGTTATTTACAAAAAACTGCAAAATGACTCAGAGAGGGTCCCATATATGGGGCCGATCCATAGTTTTTTTTGAGAGGCTTCGGCCGCGATTTAAAAAAATAACCCTGGGTGGGTCCAGCACCGGTTTTGAGATCAAAACTAAATGCGCGCAGAACACCTTTTTACTTTAGTGTGTGTGTGTGTACAACAAAGCTGGCAAAAAACAACCACATGAAAATTTGGGCCGATTCTTTGCTAATATCTTTTGACAGATATAAAAATTAAAATTCTAAAAAGGGAGGTCGAGGCGCGTCTTTTGGTACCACCTTTGATGATTTGATAAAAATTAGGTGGTGCACCGTCTTGTTAAACGTTACCAAATTTTTTTGTACCATGGATAGTAGAAAGCATGATATAATTGTATGGATGTTTCTGCGTGTACCAGAATCTCCAAAACAACGTACGTTGGTCAAACCAAAGTAAATAGTTATTTTATCTCTCAATTTTACACTTAACTTACCTAAAACATCGTCTAACATCATGCTGATATCTATCTCCTCCATTGCAATGTTTTTAAGTTATAAAATATAAATGAATTTTTTCACCTTTACCCACTTCCGCAATTAAAAATTCCCGTTTGGTTAGTAATTGGAAAATAATATCGAAGCCATAAAGAAATTCTATACTTTCATTTGAACAACAGCTTTGTTCTTTTGTCAGCCCGACGGTCACCCAAATACCCAAAAAGTGTTATTTTCAAACGGTTTTATTTAGCTTGACTTGACAGGCTGGCTGGCACGACATTTTTAATTGAAATTTAAGTAACTTTCCGATAAGCTACAAGTTTGAAACTTGGAATGTAGTTCAGAACCCGAACCAGGTTAAGTATAAAAAAGCTTGTTCCCAAAGATTGGTATAAGCACTACCCAGGATGAATGTTAATTCTGTCTTGATATGCAAAACTTCAAATTTAATAAATACGAAAATATTTCCATAAGTGACGTAAATTGAAATTATTGGCAATTGTCGATTTCAACCAATTTTGCAAATTTTTCGAATTCTCCAGATATTAGGATTACTATATAAATACTCTCATAAAGATGAGCTCGATGATTGGATTTTTAAGTAATCTATCAGAAACAACTTAACTAAATATTTTATATAATTCTAATACTGGCCAGATTTGATAGTTTAGCGTTGCTTCGCATGTCAAGGTGCCTCTGTCTTAAATTTTTCTTATGGAGTATAATCCAGCCAACTGTAATCGAAACGAAATTTTTGTGCGAGCTCTGAAAGGTCAAACAAGGGCCAGGTGCTAAATAGGATAAAAGGATAAGTTTTGACAGACTGAAGGAAAACTCTGACATTTATCGTGGTCAATTGGGGCGTCATAATTTTCACTAGCCTATGGGGCCAGGTAAAATTTTGACAACTGGTCATGTGTAATCACACATACATTGTTTCGCAGAAATATAAATAATGGAAACAACAAAGTATAAATGGGTGAAAAGAAAAACGAAAGCGAAAGCCATGAGAACACAATTGGATGTATTGAAAAATATAGCCATTGCTCGTGTTTTTGATTTGTAAAATGTGAGAATTTTTCCTTGTAATTTCTCACAAACTACAATTTGAGTACAACGGCTGTGTACCAATAAGTTACATTTTACTCTATGAAAAAATGTGGTGTACAAACTTTCTATTTGGTGAAAAATTTCTGATTGAGCTACGCCAAATAATATGTGAAATTTTCTACAATATTCACCTGTTTGATTTTTTGTTACATGTTTTATGCGCACTTTTTTTCCAGGTTTTTCTTTTCACGTGTTTTCCTTTTTGTAGGTGTCAAAATTTTACCAAGCCTCATAAGCTAATGATAATTCTGACCTTCCAATTCTCTGTCAAAGTTTCAGTTTTTAATGCATTTGGCACTGTGCACCTCATTTGTCATCTGAGCAAAAAGTTGCTGATTAGCACACAGCCAAAGCCACATTTTTTAATAACTGATTTAGCCCAAAAGTACCCAAAGACCAAAAGAACCCTAAGGAACACTCTCAAAAGATTGACTGCACAAATATATCGATTTATCGAAAATATTAACTATTCGCTACGGGTACTGCTACAGGCTCAATATTATTGAAGGTACTTATTTGAATGCAAAACGTTCAATATTTTTACATAAGCAATTTAGTATATGGCGTCGCTTTGATGCAAACCTTTTTCTACAAGTATTTTTCTTCGAGCGGAATAAAATTAATCAATTCTTATTATGCAAAATTGTTAAATGATGTTATTTGGGATTTAGACAAAATATTCCTTTTGCGTTATCTAATATTGAGACTAGCCTCTCAACCGGTTTTGGAAATTTTGCTTAAAGATAATGCTGCGTAGTCATAGTCATAGTAAAATAGGTCTTAAATTCAGTTGCAGCATTTTTGAAAGATAGCTCATAGGAAATTTTGTCAAAAATCCGTAACTAAATTTGACTATGCGCCAATAAAAATATGAAACCTTTAAAATTTTTCGATTTCACACATGACATGAAATACCATTTTTTGTGTTTGTTAGAGGCAATATCTATAAAGATATTTAGGAATAACTAAATATTATTGCTGATGTACATGATATGCAACTTTTCCGTAAATTATGTTAAAAATTCTTAACTGTAGTAAAACGGGCATTCAACATATTCAGAAAGTCAATTCAGATTTCGTACTAATAGTAATGATTTTAAGTTTTAGACCTAAAAATTAAGTTTGGTTAGGTTGGGTAGCAGCTCTCAAATTAAAGGTCAGCTGACTTGAACACATATTTCGGTCTATTTCGATTGAGTTTCATCCAATCTACTGAGGTGGCCGTTTACTGCACCTATCAGCCCAGAAGTCATTAAAATCCAAATCTAGTTTCAAATCATGGTTAAATAGAATGCGAAAGTCATAGTTTAGTGCGGATTTTTATACTCAGTTGAGCAGAGCTCACAGAGTATATTAAGTTTGATTGGATAACGGTTGGTTGTACATATATAAAGGAATCGAGATAGATATAGACTTCCATATATCAAAATAATCAGGATCGAAAAAAAATTTGATTGAGCCATGTCCGTCCGTCCGTCCGTCCGTCCGTCCGTTAACACGATAACTTGAGTAAATTTTGAGGTATCTTGATGAAATTTGATATGTAGGTTCCTGAGTACTCATCTCAGATCGCTATTTAAAATGAACGATATCGGACTATAACCACGCCCACTTTTTCCATATCGAAAATTTCGAAAAACCGAAAAAGTGCGATAATTCATTACAAAAGACCGATAAAGCGACGAGACTTGGTAGATGAGTTGAACTTATGACGCAAAATAGAAAATTATTAAAATTTTGGACAATGGGCGTGGCACCGCCCACTTTTAAAAGAAGGTAATTTAAAACTTTTGCAAGCTGTAATTTGGCAGTCGTTGAAGATATCATGATGAAATTTGGCAGGAACGTTACTCTTATTACTATATATACGCTTAATAAAAATTAGCAAAAACGGAGAAGGACCACGCCCACTTTAAAAAAAAAATTTTTTTAAAGTAAAATTTTAACAAAAAATTTAATATCTTTACAGTATATAAGTAAATTGTGTCAAGATTCAACTCCAGTAATGATATGGTGCAACAAAATACAAAAATAAAAGAAAATTTAAAAATGGGCGTGGCTCCGCCCTTTTTCATTTAATTTGTCTAGGATACTTTTAAGGCCATAAGTCGAACAAAAATTAACCAATCCTTTTGAAATTTGGTAGGGGCATAGATTTTATGGCGTTAACTGTTTTCTGTGAAAATGGGCGAAATCGGTTGATGTCACGCCCAGTTTTTATACACAGTCGTCCGTCTGTCCTTCCGCATGGCCGTTAACACGATAACTTGAGCAAAAATCGATATATCTTTACTAAACTCAGTTCACGTACTTATCTGAACCCACTTTATCTTGGTATGAAAAATGAACGAAATCCGACTATGACCACGCCCACTTTTTCGATATCCAAAATTACGAAAAATGAAAAAAATGCCATAATTCTATACCAAATATGAAAAAAGAGATGAAACATGGTAATTGGATTGGTTTATTGACGCAAAATATAACTTTAGAAAAAACTTTGTAAAATGGGTGTGACACCTACCATATTAAGTAGAAGAAAATGAAAAAGTTCTGCAGGGCGAAATCAAACGCCCTTGGAATCTTGGCAGGAATACTGTTCGTGGTATTACATATATAAATAAATTAGCGGTACCCGACAGATGATGTTCTGGGTCACCCTGGTCCACATTTTGGTCGATATCTCGAAAACGCCTTCACATATACAACTAAGGGCCACTCCCTTTCAAAACCCTCATTAATACCTTTAATTTGATACCCATATCGTACAAACATTCTAGAGTCACCCCTGGTCCACCTTTATGGCGATATCCTGAAATGGTGTCCACCATGGCCCACTCCCTTTTAAAATACTCTTTAATACCTTCCATTTGAAACCCATGTCATACAAACACATTCCAGGGTTACCTTAGGTTAATTTTGCTAAATGGTGATTTTCCCTTATTTTGTCTCCAAAGCTCTCAGCTGAGTATGTAATGTTCGGTTACACCCGAACTTAGCTTTCCTTACTTGTTTTTGTATTAAAGCGCAGTGAAAATCTGAAAGTAAGCCGCGAAATGTAAAGATGTATTGAAGCCCGTTTTGTGTGTGTGTAAATTAGCAAAGCGAAATTTATGATCATTGGCGCGTGGTAAATGTAGGTTTTTTCTTTTCTATTATTTGTTAGTTTTCGTATTAGTTTGTATACATATATGTAAGTACATGTTTGTATGCATGTTTGTAACAACGTGATCGTTATTAATCATATCACAGTGATGGTTTGTTTGTTTTATACAAATGCTATTTTCGGAAACTGTTTAGGTAAAATAATGATGGCAATTGCTGAATGTTATAAGTTGTTTATCTACTGACCTGGCAGCAGTTCAATATGGCGACGCATATGATAGAAAGAGATAAAAGATTAAATCACGATAGTCACTTTAAAAATCAGGTGATCCACTCTGTTTGTAATTTTTACGGATTTCGAATATTTTGGAGATCTGGTTGATGCAAATTTATTACCAACTCTTAAGCTCCTCGCACTGATGCCGTTTTGCCTCACGTTTTTTCTAAGCAGCTGTCTATCTTCCATTTGCGCGTCATGTTAACTACAAAAGTCGGATCGCAACCTTGTATGTCTTTTCTAGTTTTTCATTATTTTCTTTTTATGGGCACGGCAGTAGACAACGCAGACCGCCTTTTGTAATTTGCTTTGTCCTGTCTATCGTGTCACCTTAGCTGTGGCAGTGCCAACCTGTTCCTTCACCAGTATATCAACCAGCCTGCCTGTACCCTTTCGTCCAAGAGTCGGGACATTTCAGGTACATGTACTCAATTCATGGACCTTAAATTGTTTGCAGTGGACATCATCCGGAAAGTTTGTTAGTTTTTTGTTGATTGTAGCGGTTTGTATGTGGCGGGTCCGAAGCTCAGCGCATTACCTGGGTACGGAATTTGAATTTTAGTAGCCTTTTTCTATACCCATTTTTTGTCGCGGGCATGTTCCAAGCCCCAAAACCTGAGGGATGTGGTTATTATTTTAATTGCCGTAGTAATAGGTGCCAAATTTTTATATAGTGACTGCCACGATTCGTTTTATTTGTTTATTTTTTTCTTATATCTAATTCATATGTTTGCTTTTTTCTTTCAGGTTTACGCGCGCAGCTGTATTGCTGATGGCCAAGGTCGCTCTGTAACAATGCAGTCAATTTCAAGCAGTCTTAAAGTATAATAGACAAATTTGATGCAGTTTAACCACTGAACTATGAAACAATCCACTAAATTATCTTCTTTCTTTTCTTAGGAAACAATGAACCCCAAGGATATTATGACCGATGCTATACACAATTTCCATCCACAATATCAACAGTATACGCAATATAGTTCTGGTAAATAATTGTTTTTTTAATTATATACAACTAGTTTGAATGTATAGCTGTGGCGTCATGTGATAAACACCTTAGTTGACTTGAGATAGTATATTTTTATAACAAAGCTAGATGTTGTTCATTTGGTGTCGTTACCAATCATATTTTTATGGACTAACATAAAAATGATATTGTTCTAAGTTGTTAAATTCTTTCCAAGCCGATATATATATGTGGTTGTCGCTTTTAACTACAGTTATGCTTTTGCGTGCTTTTGTTATTTTGGAATATTTTGCATGCGTTACGCTTTTAATGTTATTGTACTATACGTTATTGTAATATGTCTTTTACTAACACTTTCCTGTTAAACCTGCTGTTACTGTCTTATTTCGATTGTATGTTGAGTGAATATCAGCCTATCTCGACTGCCGCATCCACAACGCCTTATTTTAGAGTTTGTTTTAAAAACGCCCTATCTGAGCATAAATTCAAGACGTTTTGACATAAGCTGGGCGTATACGAAACGAATTCTGAGGTATTGCGTTCTTTAACCAAATTTGGAGATAGGGCGTTTTTGAAACTTATTTTGAAGACGGGCGTTATTTAAACGTTTTCTGGAAAAGGCGTTTTCGAAACGGCATCCAAGATAGGGTGATATTCACTCAGTAATTTATTTTAATTGTAGAAATAACTGCTTTTTTAATAACACTTTAAAAACAAAACCAATCACAATTCTCCCATTTCTGAATACTTTATGATATCGTTAGTAAATAGTGTTTAGGAGTTGGGTATTCAACATTTCTAGAGTTGTTTCAGCGTTATCCTATCCTTTTCACTTGTAGTCAATATATTTTTAGATACGCACATTCGAATTAAACCCAATAATTACTTTTAATTATAAAGGGTGGTACATATAATTGTATTGTTTTTATACCCAGTTGTGTTTGTATACAGGGTTTTTTAACTTGAATCATATTTTGATTGCCACTCCGTACTATCCTTCTGTCTGTCCGTTAACGCGAATGCTTGGCAAAAATGGTGATATCTTTATTGAATTTTATACACTGGCTAACCAGGATCCAAAATAGATTGGTATTGGATATCAAGCCCACTTTACCGACATCGAAATTTCGAAAAATGGAAGAAATATGATAATTCATTAAAAAAGTCTGATGCGTAGACTTTACAACACAGAATAGCAATTTAATACAATTTTTAAAACGGCCATTACACCACCCACATTCAAAGAAAAAACTTAAAAATTTTCAAAACCGAAAATCAAAATGCCATAGAAATATGATTAAATTTGGCAGGGGTATTTTCATGTTGTTGTTGTTGTAGCAGTGCTTCGCCTCATCCAATAGGCGTGACCGATCACAAATTGTTATCAATATCCTCTGATGGGAGTCCAAGGAAGTTTCAACAGGGGTGGACCATAGTGTGATGGTTGTTGTCATGTCAATCTGGGCTAATGAATAAATACTATTACATAGGCAGCATATAATGTAAAATCTGGCAACAGCGTGGATTCGCCCCTCTTTTAGTTAAACTTTCTCCAATGATTTAACGCCAAAAGTCCACAAAATTTTACTTATAATAACGAAGTTTGATAGAAAACTTGTTAAATGAGAAATTCTGTGCTAAAGCACGTGTCTTCAACCTGTCCCTTTCCACCTTTGTCATTCCCGAAAAATGGAAAATGGCCAAGCTGGTCCCGCTACTAAAGCCTGGGAAACCAGCTAACATAGGAGATTCATATCGCCCGATATCTCTCCTATCGCCATTAGCCAAGATACTTTAAGCCATTTTGCTCCCCTATTTCAAAGCAAATTTGCAACTAGCCTGTCATCAGCATGGCTTCAGAAAACTCCATAGCACCACCAACGCGCTAAATGCCATTAACACCCCGATAAATTGCGGTTTAAATCAAAACCTCCACCATAGAACAGTACTCGTAGCGCTAGACCTATCAAAAGCTTTTGATACGGTCAACCGTGGCACGTTACTGCAAGCCCTGGAAGGGTCTACCCTTCCCCCAAGTGTTAAAGGGTGGATCGCTAATTATCTGGGTGGTCGGCAGGCATCGGTGCAATTTAGAAACGGAACATCAAAACCAAGAAGAATTAAACAAGGGGTGCCACAGGGTGGTGTCCTATCCCAACTTTTGTTTAACTTCTACATATCAAAGCTACCTTTGCCACCAGAAGGAGTTACTATCGTTTCCTACGCCGATGACTGCCACAGGCCCAGGCCCACAGATCGATGAGCTTTGCAACAAAATAAACGGCTACCTCTCTGATCTCTCCAGTTTTTTCACCTCGCGAAACCTGACATTATCACCGACTAAATCATCGGCGACCTTATTTACAACATGGACGTCCCAAATGTCGACCATTTTGAACATTACGTCAATGGCACTATGCTACCGACTGTCTTACACCCCAAAATCGTGGGTGTGACGTTTGATCAGGATCTACATGAGAAATGAAATGCTAACCAAATAGTTCCTGTTAAATCCCAACAGACATCTGATTGATGACCCAACACCGCCCAGGGGCTTAAGGAGTCATCTCCGTAAGCATTATGTGGAAAAACGCACCTGAGAACTCAGCCGTATGAAGCAAAAAAACACAAGCAGGTCCTCAGTGAACTCCACAAACAGGCGGCGGACCTTTATGCCAGGAATTGCCCGGTGAATCCATTACTTAAAGAACAATACCCAAAACTAGCAGAGGAGGAACGCACTCTTCCTAAGGAAACTAGCTGAACTTCAATCTGGCTACTGTGACAGGTTAAACTCTTACCTATCCAGAATCAACCCTGACATATAAAATGTGTATCCTGCTTGTAACGTGCCCCCGCATGACACCAACCATCTCTCATTATCGTCCACCCCTGTTGAAGCAGTAAGTTTCCTTGGACTCCCGTTAGACGATATTGATGACAATTTGTGATCGGTCACAAGATGGGGCGAAGCACTGCTACAATAACAACAACAACAATGAGAAATTCTGTTTGAAAATCGACGTGCCGTGCCAACACTTGCAGAGTGGCTTCCAAACAACTTAAACGTTCTTATTTATCACCTTTAGTTTTTTTGGTTACAGTTGCTTTAAAATAAATTAATGATTTACCAAAAATTAAAAATTTTATGTGGACCACCCAGTTTTTTTGATTTGTTGTTGGGTTTTGGTACATTTTCTATTTTCCTTTAGTTAAAAAACCAACTTTATTGCTTAGGTTTCTTCAAATTTGTTTGTTTCCTCTTTTATTCCTTTTTTTACAGAAGTTACTTCGTCTCAACGTTATGAAAAACTTTAAATTATATTTGCAAAAAATTATTGAGCCGTGCAGTGGACAAAAAATGTTGTGAGCGTTTGCAAGAAAGTGAAAAAAATGAATAGTACTTAAATTAATTAATACTACAATATAAAACGAAACAAAAATTGTATTCTAAAATGATTATTTTCATATTAGCACAGTTACGTTTTGACAGAATGCCTTTTCGAAGAGTATTTTCATACCAAAATTGCCTTATACGAAACACGCGTACATAAATACATATTTGTAAATCGCATAACTAGCTAGTAGTAACTATATAAAAGCAGCTATAGTTAATGAGCAGAAAAAAATATAAAAATATAAAAATTCGGTATAGCCTTTAAGTTTAAAAAAAAAAATTTAAATCTGATATTTATCGGTAGTACTGGAAGATTGCCTTAGCCTGGTCTGCCGGTCCGAAAATGCTTTATATTAGCAAGCGATTGAAGAGAAATTATTACAAGAATAATCTATCTAAGAATTTGGTTCAAAAACGACTTAATATACAGCCGGGAGCACGAAAATACAACAAACAAATTTAATATTTGATGAGGTTTTTTCTATTACTTATTTTCGTTAATTTAAGTAACAAATTTAAGAAAACTGTCCAAGCCAATTTCAGAACGTTTTTGAAAATTGTGAATAATTAATGCGCGTCTTCGAAATTGTAAAAATTTTGAAATGCTTGTGGAATTTTCGAATATTTTTGAAAACTTTTCTGAAATTGGTATGCATAGTTTTCGTTATAGAACTAAATTGAAATTCTTCTAAAATAAACGAAATGAAATAAAGGGCGAAATAATATCATAAAATATGATTTTAATTTGTGCTACAATTGTCGTGAACACAACTGTATATTCAATACATCAGATAAGATATGGCGGCAATCGAGATAGGATAATCTTCTCCAGTCAGCCGTCGATATTGTGAGAGAAGTACCATTAATGATTTCCATTTTATTTATATTAGATTGTATAAGCGCTGATTAGTTGAAGCATTGCGTTATTAGCTCTAAGAAGATATACATCTGCGCGTTTGAAAATAGCAACAAAAAGGATTTTCGAATTTTAATGGTTATTTTCTCCCTGTTATTTTCGTTATTTTAAAAAAGTTAATAAGTTACATAGCAGTAGATGTGTACCCTTTTTTCAAAAATTTTCCAAATTCGTAAACGTTTAAAAAAGGGAAATAATAATTTTAAAAATTAATGGGAATTTTGAAATGCTTCAAATTTGTACTTTGTTAAAAATGTTTGCTTCAATTTTAAATAAGACCTTCGTAATATTCTTGATGATTTTTAAAACTTTTTCGAAGTTTCGAAATTTTTTAAAAACGTTTTTGAAAGTAATTTTGTAGTTTTCGTTATACAATTTTCTAAAGTTATTTTATTTAATAAATGAAAGTAAAACAAAAGACGAGAAAACCTGATTAAGTTCGCAGATCATATATGCTGCTATTTTCTTACACGCAATTGTATATTAGCTGCTTTCTTTGAAAGTGGTGTAAGCTCACTTTTAGAATATGTTTGCGAAAGCAATTCTAGTATCATATCTCTACTAAAATTGCCATTAGTGCATCCACAAATACATCCTTTCAAAAACGCATTTCATTTATAGCATAACTGAAGGTATTTTGTATGAAACTAAATGAATTAGAAATCAGCTTAATATAAATCTTAATCTTAAATAATGAGAATTTTATTATATTGCTTTCTGTTGCTACAACCTGAATTTGATATTTTAAATTAATTATTTTTAATTCTTTTTTTAAAAATCTTTTTTGTGGTTCTACTATACGTTTTATAATAATTTTGCCTGTTTTTTACCTGCTAGTTATGTATTTTTATTGCATAATATTTTTATATCATATTTTAATATAATGTACATGTTATATTTTTCACATTAAGGAATGCTGAAATAAATTTAAAAAATTAAGTACTTGTGCGTATGATATTAGAAAATAATAATTGAAAGTTCTAGAACGTGCAAAAATATCTTTTTCCCTTCTGCACTTTTCGTGTTCGAAATTCGATTTTTTTCGTTTCGATTTCGATTTTTTTAACTGTTTTGGTTTTCGATTCAAGGTTCGATTCGAGCTCAGCTGGTTTTCGTTATTGATATTAGAGAACAATTGCAAAGTTTACAAATGGCGATGGTTACTAGGACATGTTTCTGAATTTAATTTTTCATCAGCTAGCTTCTCGGGAGCTGAGTATTGAACTCGAATCTCCAACATTCATACCAGTGTAAAGGCAAATGCCTTTAACCACTCAGCCATATGAATGCTCCGCTGCGCGCTTTGCAAAAAAGATTTTAATACGTTTACACCTTTTCCAGTTTAAGTTCAGAAAACTAAAATTCAAGTTCAGAAATCCTAAATAAAATCAGAAACTTACAATCCGGTTCAGAAGGTTACAATTCTAGTTCAAAAAATTAACACTCAAGTTGAGAATTTCCGATTTAAATTTAGAAAGTCAAAATACAAGTTCAGAAATTTGCAATTCAAGTTCAGAAAATTACAATTTAAATTCAGAAACTCGAATTTAAATTCAGAAATTTACAATCCAAGTTCAGAAAATTACAATTTAAATTCAGAAAATTACAATTCAAATTTGGCGTTTAAAGATGTGACAGTTGCTTTGATGGATTTAAAATTATTTTTGTTTTTTTAAGGATGAATGTTTATGATCAAAATTACATATCAAAAAGTATTTAATATATAATAACAAAAATACTATGTAGTTTTTTTAGGAAGTTTTAAATAAAATGTGTGCTTAAGGCAGAAGGCGTTTTAATTGAATATGTTTCCTTTTTAATTTTAAGTTGTTTTGTTAGGTTTTCGATTTTCATCAGTTCGAGTTTTGGAGGATTATTTTTCTTGTTACAACAAGCTTATCATTCATTTCAATTTTGCCTAAACTGATGCCAATTGGAATATCAAGTCTTCCCCCACCTATTATTTGGAACTCGGCTCTTCTCCTTCATCAGTTGCGAAATTCGTGTGCGGACATGTATACTTCCTGGGCCAAGGTTTTGTTATTGATTCCCATAACAGGAATTGGTCAGCGAAGCCTATTGTATGGGGGTATGTAGTGTCCTTTGCCTAACATATTGAAAGTCCGAGTATCATAGCAATAATTAAAGTGTTTTCCAAAACGGGGGGGGGGGGGGGGGGCAGAGATTTCGTTAACCGTTATAGGCTATTTCTGCCGTGGTACCAGTGATATCCTTTGGAGTCGCTCAAATTATTACATATAATATTTCTGGGTAAACATTTTTTTATACCTGCTGCATGTTCCTTTTTCGCTTTTAAGCTGGCCGCATAGAAAATTTACTTTAATATATTAAAGCAAAGAGTTTTGCTGTGAACTAAAGTGTAGGCAGCCTGAAAGTATGTGATAATTTATGATGGTTGCAAATCTAGGCAAAATGATCCCCGTAGCAAAGAGGATAAATATAATTAGAGACGTCAGTCGTTACTTGTAGCCATTTGCTAAATAATGTTTTCTTCGAGGTAGTCGCTGGTTTTTTTTGGGCGAGATGTGCATAAAATGTCTTTTATACATTTTCGTCGGGTATTTGTGTTTATTTTTCCGACTGTATTTAATTAATTAATTAATTCTCTTTCCAAAAATCATAAATGCGAGAGAATTAAAAATGTTACTCTTAGAAAACATTAGGCATACATTTTTTTAATTTTCAGCGAGTTACTCGCCACTCGTAGCAGACTGGTGGCTCTTATTATATTTATCCTCTTTGCCCGTAACCCTGCAGGTCTGCCAATAGGTATTAGAATTCTTTTACCCGTTGTAGTGGCTGCAACTCCCACACTTTTAACATTGGCATATCATTGGAGGTTACATCCTGCCACACGTAGCAAACTAAAGGCCTTGGGAAATATCACACCCTTGCCCCTATGTTCCGTACCACACACTGCAAATATTGGGATATACTTTTTCTCAACATACCCAACATTGTAAACTAAACGCAACCGAATAAACCGCTTGTCGAATTGAGTATCTTGCCATTGCTAGAACAACCAGATTCTAACGCGACCTGCTACTATATTATAGTAAACAAAATTGGTTACATATCTTCGGCTGAATCCGGTACTTTCTAATACTAGCCGCGCTTGATATTAGCCCGAACTACGAACTTGCGGTCTGAAAATTCTAAGCTCTTTTACTCGCTGGTGCTTGTTTGCGAAGACCCTCTATCTCAGCGAAAATGTAACGAATTTAGTTCAATATAGGCAGCAAGCTCAATATGGAGGATCGAGTGAAGAAACCTTCCATGGCACTGCAATACAGTCACTGTGCTGGAGTTAACGTGGGGTTTATCGACCTCTCCCTCATTGGCTAATTACAGAGATTGTGAAGCCTGTCCCGCATAACGGAGGCCTTCTTTGGTAGGAAGCCACTCAAAAAACGCGTATTAAGGAACTACAGAGCGTATGCAGACTATCAATGATGAGTTTAACGTGGGCATTGGATATTCAACGGGCTGCAGCACTTTTTGCAATTCTGTACATTGCACCTATAGACCTAGTGGTAGAGGCTTACGCCGATCACTTTATCGGCGGCGGCGGCGTGGGCGGCGCGCCGGCGTATGCCGGTATTCTAACTTTAAAAAGCTTGATTTTTCTATTTAAAAAATAATATTTAGAAAAGGGTTTGTTCGTATGTATTTAAGGAAATCAACGTGCTGGCCATTTCGGAAAGATTCGGGGGTTTTGCCTCAAGATCTCGCAGACCGTTCAAAATTTTTCAGGAGTAGCTCCTTGTGGAAGGGATTGTCCCTCGTTCACTTATTCCAGAGAGGCTTCGAACCTAACGCCGGAAATAGAGATACAAAAAATAGTCACACTTTTGTCTGTATATCTCGTGCAAAGCGTAGTTTCACCTAGGGTTAACTCCTAATAATCGTCGCGAACACAATTTCTTTAAATTATTTGTGGGTCCTTGGCGGTCACGCACAAAGGCGACTTACGGTTGGTATTAACGCCTCCTGACCCTCACACCATATGCCAGCACAGAAACTATAGGACTGCGACTTCGAACTTATACCTTCGACGACGTCATTTTCCTAGAAGCTCTAGGCGTAGCTCCGAAGACTATCCAACGGATGCTTTTGTCGCGCTATGCTGCCGAGCTACACCAGAGAAAAACCTTGAAACGTTAGGGAGTGACTATTCGGCCAAGGACGCCGCCCTCGAAATCGTAAGCAGTCTTAAGTGAATGTCATTGCGTAATTGGTGAAAATCGTATAATCCTCGGCGCATCTACGTGATTAAAATTTTACAAGGACCCGGAATAAAATTTTTAAAATGTGGACCAAAGTTTGCAGACGTTTGTGTTCACAACATTGATTTCAATAGTCTTCGTTAAATCAAAACGATATTTTAGAATGAAAGTCGGCCGGTTTTAAGTTGAAGGATGTTAACTGCTGTTTTCTGGCCTTATGATATAAGGGCTCATTATGGATGACCGCGTAGCTTCAGTTTTCAGACTAGTTCGACTGTCCACTACTTTAGGGTAGTAGCAAACACGGTCATTAGTTCGACTGTCTTGGGATAGCTTTTGCTTCACCACTTTGAGTGTTCAGGCGAAGGACAATGCCTAACCTGGTAAATATATGTGCCTACGTATTCACATTTGTAAAAGGAGCCGTAACGTGTAGGTGACATTTAAACTTGGTTGATCTACATATATATATAAAATAGGATGTATGTATGTATGTATGTATATTTGTATGTTTGTATGTTTGTATAAGGCTAATGGACTCCGAAACTACCACACCGATTTTATTCAAATTTTCAGGATAACTTAGTAGAAACCCGTAGAGTGTTTGTGAAAAGTGTTTTTCCCGGGAAGTGGACCAGGGACCGATTTATTCTAAACTATCGTATATATGGCTCGATTTGCCTGAAATTTGGTACGTAGGTAGCGTTATATCTAGAATAAAATGGCGGATAATTTTTCTTCCGGGAAGTGGACCAGGATACATATTGGTGACTAGGGTCTCGAGATATAGGACAAAAAGTCGACCCGGGCACCCCTAGAATGTGTTTATACAATATGGATATCAAATGAAAGCTGCTGATGAGTGCTTTAGTACAGGGCAGTTTTCATACCTATTGGTGACTAGGGTCTCGGGTTATAGGGCAAAACGTGGACCCGGGTACCCCTAGAATGTGTTTATACAATATGGATATCAAATGAAAGCTGTTGATGAGTGATTTAGTACAGGGTAGTTTTCATACCTATTGGTGACTAGGGTCTCGAGATATAAGCCAAAACGTGGCCCCGGCCCCCCTAGAATGAGTTTATACAATATGGATATCAAATGAAAGCTGCTGATGAGTGCCTTAGTACAGGGTAGTTTTCATACCTATTGGTGACTAGGGTCTCGAGATATAGGCCAAAACGTGGACCCGGGCACCCCTAGAATGTGTTTATATAATATGGATATCAAATGAAAGCTGTTGACGAGTGCTTTAGTACAGGGTAGTTTTCATACCTATTGGTGACTAGGGTCTCGAGATATATGCCAAAACGTGGACCCGGGCACGCCTAGAATGTCTTTATACAATTTGGATATCAAATGAAAGCTGTTGATGAGTGCTTTAGTACAGGGTAGTTTTCATACATATCGGTGACTAGGGTCTCGAGATATAGGCCAAAACGTGGACCCGGGCACCCCTAGAATGTGTTTATACAATATGGATATCAAATGAAAGCTGTTAATGAGTGCTTTAGTACAGGGTAGTTTTCATACCTATTGGTGACTAGGGTCTCAAGATACAGGCCAAAACGTGAACCCGGGCACCCCTAGAATGTGTTTATACAATATGGATATCAAATGAAAGCTGTTGATGAGTGCTTTAGTACAGGGTAGTTTTCATACCTATCGGTGACTAGGGTCGCGAGATATAGGCCAAAACGTGGACCCGGGCACCTCCTAGAATGTGTTTATACAATATAGATATCAAATGAAAGCTGTTGATGAGTGCTTTAGTACAGGGTAGTTTTCATACCTATTGGTGACTAGGATCTCGAGATATAGGCCAAAACGTGGATCAGGGTAACACTAGGATGCGTTTTTACATTATGGATATTAAATTGAAGCTGTTGGTGTGTGCTTTTTTATACCGCTGGGTGTCTTGGGTCTCGAGATATAGGCCAAAACGTGGACCCGGATACCCCGAGAAAATGTTTATACAACATGGATATCAAATGAAAACTGTTGATGAGTGCTTTACTACAGGGTAGTTTTCATTCCTAGGGTCTTCATGACTATGGTCTCGAGATATTGGCCAAAACATGGACCCGGATACCCCTAGAATGTGTGTGTATTTTGGATATCAAATGAAAGCTGTTGCTGAGAGATTTTAAGTAATTTTCATTGTGATATTGGCGGCCACCGTGGTGTGATGGTAGCGTGCTCCGCCTATCACACCGTATGCCCTGGGTTCAACTCCCGGGCAAAGCAACATCAAAATTTTAGAAATAAGATTTTTCAATTAGAAGAAATTTTTCTAAGCGGGGTCGCCCCTCGGCAGTGTCTGGCAAGCGCTCCGATTGTATTTCTGCCATGAAAAGCTCTCAGTGAAAACTCATCTGCCTTGCAGATGCCGTTCGGAGTCGGCATAAAACATGTAGGTCCCGTCCGGCCAATTTGTAGGGAAAAATCAAGAGGAGCACGACGCAAATTGGAAGAGAAGCTCGGCCTTAGATCTCTTCGGAGGTTATCGCGCCTTACATTTATTTTTTATTTATTTTAATAATACCCACATACCTATTTACATACGTCCTATTCGATTTGCCTGAAATTTGGTATATAAATTTGCCTATATTAGTATTACGATGCTTTTTTCCGGGAAGTAGACCAGAGAGGGACTGGGACTGGGATTAGGACTGGGACTGAGACTGAGACTCGGAGTGGACTGGGACTGAGACTCGGAATGGGACTGGAACAAAATACATACCACCCTCTGTGACTGGCAATAAGATATGAAGAAGAATGAGAAAAACTTGAGAGAAGAGAAAAGAGAGAAGGAGTTTGAGAAAGAGATAGAATGAGGCGAAGATGGAGATAGATGAAGCGAAAAATACGGAGGGAGGAGTGGATACAAAGATTAGGAAAGCTCATTAAAATGTATGTAGATATACCAAATTTAGGACAGAGCAACGTCTGCCGGGTCTGCTAGTAGGCTATAATCAACGTGATTCACTCCAAGGGACTAGTTTAAGATAGGGCCGCCAACTTTAGGAAATGTCAAACCGGGAGACTTGGGTGTTGAATGATGAAGTGTGAAAATCAAAATTAAGATTTCAGACGCTAATTGAAAGTTTCGCAAATAAACAACAGATGTTTGAATGTAAGCCCAAGTGATTTTCAAACCCTTCTCATAAGAATCGCTTATTCTTTCAGCCAATCGCAATATAAAATTTAAAAAAAAAAATCGGCACCTTTTTGGGTATTTTGCTGTTTTTTTTAACAACTTGAGAACAATTTGAAAACATGTTCATTTTATTTGAATTCATTGTTCATTATTAATTTTTTATAATTTTATAATTTTTTAAAAATATGCAAAGTGAGCATATAAATTTATTATATAACTTTTCTCTTAGTGTTTTGTTTTAATTACTTGGTGAAATGGGTGATGTAAAGTCCGTGTTAAGCTGACATCGAAAACGCCTGTTTTTTTTTTAAACTTTTGAACAGTTAGAAAGAGTTAAATTTCGCAATTAGTTTCTTATAACTGGCAGTGATGCGCATCCGTTGATAGTACTTTCGACCATATTCGACCAACTTTCGACATGAACAATAAATGGCCTAAACAGTCTTAAACGAGTAGAAAATATAGTAACGCGCCGGACGCCGCCGCCGCGCCGATATTTTTGACAGTCGGCGGCGGCGTGCGAAAAACGACCAAAATCGGCGGCGTATATCCCTACCTAGTGGCCAAAAACACAGAGCTAACAAATGCAACGAGAATCAATGTCTCGAGGTAGCGCGAGCACAGGGGGTATGACCATAATACCATAGCTTCATCTAAAATTGGGCCGACCCGACCCTGTACCTGCGCTTCGATGGGAATTCTAAATCCGCAATAAAAGTGGGAGGATAGCGCAAAGATCCCGTAATGCTGGAAAATCCGATACACGTGTACAGTGGCGTATCCAGGATTTTGCCAAGAGGGATGAGCAATAATTTATTTTAAGTTAAATAGAAATTTAGACACACAGTAACTAGGTTTACCATCTGTGTGTATTTCTTTATAAATAAGCAATACTTACCGTCATATACATTTATACATGCATATACTTATGCAAAATCGTTTACTTCAAGGGAAATACTTGGATTATTTCAATTAAATTGTGTTATTATTCATTTATTTCAATAAAATTGAAAAGCTTTATTTAAAACTTTAATTCTGTTTGTTATAAAACGAAATTTAGTCTTTGCTCCTTAACACTCAATCTCTTGATCTTTTTTTGCTTAAATCACGTGCACTCTTGATTTAAAATATTTGAAAATTGTTGAAGTGATTATATCGTTGGTTCCATTGAAGAAGAATATCTCAGTTCAAATTGCGTCGAAGACTATCTCAGTTCGTTTTGTGGTTTAAAAAATAACATCTTTCGCTTGTTTGCTAATTTTGTATTATTTAGTTTAATTTTCCTTATTTTTGTATTATTTTATTTTGTTTATTTTCGTGTTAATTACTTAGGGTTTTTTTAATTAATTTTATAAATAAAAATAAATAAAATAAGATAAAGTAAATAAAAGTAAAATAATACAAAAATAAGTAAAATTAAACAAAAAATACAAAATTAGCAAACAAGTGAAAGGTGTCAGTTTTTCATAAATCAAAACGAACTGACAAAATTAAACATTAATATTACCTTCCCACGTACGTACTTATTAGAGATTTTGATTTTCTCTTGTATTTTCTTGCTAAATCAGAAGAAAAAGTGATAATTTTAATATAAATTACGAAGTAAAATAAGAAGTTGAGTGACGAAGGGGGGGATCTATCTTCATGGTTACAAATCAGGCCTCGTCAATGAAAGCTGATGTAAGAAGTGCAAGTTTCATAAGACAACGATTAAGCACATTTAAGACCTAATCTGTTTGGAGCGACCCAGCTTTCATACCTAAAAGCTGCTGTTGACTTTTGGTAAGAGTATGGACGCATTCAGTCTATGTGTGAGACCTTTACAGACCGGTCAATTAACCTAACCTAACGGATTCCCTTGGTGTTACCAATTAGTGCCAGTTACCATCGCGAAGAGGCGACTGGCGCGGCTTGTTGGACAGCCATAACTGTTTAAAATGCTAAGCGTAAATAAAGTAAGAAACCTAATGGATTCGTCTCACAACTTTCATTTATTAAGAAGACGCACTTGATCTACATAGACTGAAAAACCCTCTATTTGAAGATTTACTTATTTTAGCTGTAATTTTATTTGATATTTTTATTATTTTTAATCTTGAGTTCCAGCAAATTAACTTTTTATAATAAAATTTATTTCCAAGTCGTACAGCATGAAGCTTAAAAGATCGGCTTATAAATGTGATTTCTCGCCCATCATTAATAGTTGTTGTGTGTTGTACCGTTACCCAACATTTGCATCATTTTTTTTCTTCCTCCTATTTTATTTTTTTTTTAACTCTACCGAGCATGTTGTATTTTAATTTAATTTAGGTGGAAAGAATTCACGTGGCACAAGAGTCTCTTCTTACGATCCAGATGAGCCGAGCGCTGCTCAACATGGCAGCAGCACAACCAATAATGGCCAAGTGAGCAGTACAGGTACACCAGGTGGCGCTAGTATGGCTGGTTGCGTGGCTTCGAAAACTTTGGGCAATCAACGGAAATTTATGCCAGGTGGTCAGCGAGTAGCCACAATAAGTCAAAATTACAATGAGAAAACTATGCTGCTGAGCAGCGATGATGAATACCAGTAGAGATGAGTGTACTGCAGTGTGCTGTGGTGGTGCAAAGTTAATGCGTAACAGAACTAATCAAAAGTGAGCCGCCCAAAAAAACAAATAGCACTTTTTAAATACAATAAATTAACACACACTAATATTATGCTGAAGAAAATATGTAGTGCTTATTGTTTCTATTGTTGTTTTTTATATTGAACGAGTGTTGGCATTTTTGATTGAATATCGTCGGCTATGTGGAAGTTCACGTTATCTCTGTGGTCAATTCAAAAACAGCTTATCCAAGCAGCTGATTAAAGAAAACCTTATCTCAGAATTTTCGTCACAATAAGGCGTAATCTCACGTTTGGTTATGCCAACATTAAAAAATTCTAAAATGGCGCGTTCTTAAATCGAAGCATGAATTATGGCGTTTTTGAACAAAGTTCGTTTTTCAAAAGTAGAGTGCGTTTTCAATCATGCAGCGCAGATAAGGTGATGCCTCATCAGCCGTCGCTATGTACATATTTTCATTTGCGTTTCAGTTTGTTTTCTATATCGTTGTTAAGTTTTATATTTATAAATATACAATTTTTTAAAATAAAAAATATTACAACTTTTTAATTCATTTTTTTTTTTTAATTTTTGTACTCGAATGTTTCATTCAAATCTGGCTATGTTAAATTTTGAAACTGTGAAAAGAACATTTTTTGAAATAAAAAAAAATTCAAACTTTTTAATTTGCTTAAATCTTTTTTTTATCAAATTCAGAAAAATTTTAAATTTATGTTTGTTTCGTTTTATTTTTATAAAGAGACAATTTTTTGAAACAAAATAAATTTATATTTTTAATTTGTTTAAATTCTGTAAATTTTTTTACAAATATGTATTTTTTGTTAAATTTTTTTTATAAATTTGATAATGTAATTTTTGTCTAGCTTTATATTTATAACACGCAACCAACAAAAAGGGGACAGGTTCGAAAATTTAAAGTTAAATTTTTCCTTTTATTTTTAACTTAAAAAGTAATTTTTTCAAATGTAGTATGAGTACAAAAAATTAGATTTAGCATTAAAAACGAGAGGCAATTAAAGGGTTTATTACACTGTATGACAAAATGGGACGAATACAAAATAATAAATTTCGGTATAGCACTAATGAAAGTGAAGGAGCTCTATAAAATTTGGTCCTACGCATGTTTCTTTCTAAATGTACTTTTTTACAGTGTACAGCTAATAGTTAACATCTACTCCGATAGTCAAGCGGCTATCAAGGCCTTGAGTTCAACTATAGTGCGATTGAGAGTGGTCTGGCAGTGCCTGCCCTGGCTTGCGATTGCATCGAATTATTTTATGATTAAGACTATCTGGGTCTTGGGCTATAGTGATATCCCGGGCAACTGTCAAGCGGATCTCTTAAATATGGATGCAGGGATTCCGCTTGGCCACCTGTGGTGTGCTACTGTATAGATGTGCCTCGAGTCAGCTCAGCAAGCGTTGGGTGGATACCACCCTTGTGCAGGGTAGCAAGATCCTTCTGGCCGGAAGTGTTTTGCAGGAGGTCTGCCGAGATGATTGAGTCCACTAAGGCTTATATATCAATGGCCATTGGGGTTTTGACAGGACACTGTTCAATGGAAATCCATGCAGCTGTACGGAGGATGATGAGGTGAAATTATCGCGTCACTTTATGCTTGATTGCCCAGCTTTTGCCCGAGCTAAGCGAAAGTATTTTGGTCGCGACTCACTTGGATCTCCGGAGGATTTATCCAAGATTGAGTTAGGTCTTATTACCAACTAGGTCCAGATGGGATATTCTCTGCATTAAACTGAACCATGTTCCAAACTCTTGGAGAACGGCTCGAGCCGTTTTAGTGCCAAATTAATAAACTGCATCCGAAGGATTACAGGTAACTATCTAAGATGGTCATGAATATCGAAAATGCTCTGAAATATTATAAAAAGGGAAAAGGTGTCTTTCAGGAACATTGTCTTTCAGCAATGCCTTCAAGCGAGCAAAAAGCACAGTTTCCAACTCGTTCTACAAACTGGGTCGGCTGCATGCCAAACTGCTTGAAGATTTCTTCGATAGGGTGTTTATTTGAGTGCACGAAATCAGTACACAGAGCCAAGTTACCGGGTGGGTTGGCCCCAGCCGGTTAGGGCTTAGAATATACCCGCGGAAGGTATGCCTGTCGTAAGAGGCGATTAAAATACCGGATTCAAGGGGTTTATGTAGCGCAGCCCTTTCAGGTTGCCAGCGCAATACATAGCTTCTCCAAACCCAATTGTCAACCTCACCTATCCGTGGCGAATCCTGTTCCATTAACAGCCGAGGTTCTGGCGACCTCGAACTTCTCATGGATCTAGGGGGGTGAGAGGGCGGGATGGCCTAGAAGGCCGCATGTGGTCATAACAAATCGTTCCCGAGATGGTCGGGCTTGGTACCGGAACGTACCGGATCTGTTTCCGGCAAAGGACCATGAACTCGATAACAGACCCCAAGGCCTTCGGGGAGTGTCCTTATCGCTACAACAACAACCGGGTGAGTTATTGTGACCTTATATGCGGACGTTGGTCATCAATGAACTGCTAAGTTGCCTCGACGGGGGACAAATCAAACTCACGGTATATGCATTTGAAGTTTCAGTGGCGAATGACAGATCAGTTTCTTCGTGATGTACAAGCCTGGGCATGCTGGATACAATTTATACAACTTTTAACGTGAAGGTATAGTACAATCTGATGTCGCGTTAGTCACCAACGGATAGAATATAGAAAATATATGATGCCAAATTGGACTAGGCCTGAGCTGGGAGGGGTTAATCTACACGAGAAAACAACAAATAACTAGAAGTCATACTAGAGAGTAAATTGTTTTGGAAAATCCATTGAAGGAGACAACATACGATGCATATATCGTTAGCTTAATGTGAAAATGTGCTAAGTCACTTTTTTTGAAAAATTTTATTTTAATGCAGTTTTAAAACTGAATTCAAAATACATCGATCACAAGAAAAAAATATTTTAATTTTTAATTTTTACGTGCAGTTTGCAATGATGTGTAAATGTGCTAAGTCGTCAACTGTTAAAAAAAAATGTGCTAAGTCAACCAGTCAATAATATCAATCTAAATTACTAGTCATTTCTTTGTGCGCGCATTGTATTTACTTATTTAATTCATTCAGTCTAAAAGTACATGCTTTGTTGTTGTTGTATTAACGATAAAGACATTCCCCGAAGTCTTTGGGTTGATGGTTCTTTGCCACATATAGATCCGGTACGTTCCGGTAACAAAGCACTATTAAGGTACTAGTCCGACCATCTCGGGAACGATTTATATGACCACATTAAATCTTCTAGGCCATCCCGTCCTCCCACCCCCTAGTTGCATGAGGAACTTTGGGTAACCAGAGCCTCGACTGTCAATGAAACAGAATTCGCCACTGGTAGTTGGAGAAGCTATATACATATATATTACGCTGGAAACCCCTTCAGAGGGTTGCCTACATAACCCCTTGAAATTGGATTCACCCAATTGAGACATACCTTTGGTGTTTGATAAATGTTTTGCGCTGACCATAATCTACTTCAATTCTTACATGTCGATAACGACATGCTTTGTTACAGACTAGTTAAAAATAGACAACAATTCAAGCTTAAACTTATATTAGCTGTTATTAAAATTAACACTACTGAATCGATTTGCTAGATGTATAGTCCTAGTTATAGGATCATTCATAGCATAATTCGTTTTATGAGTTATTTCGATAAATAATCTATTATGCCGAAGATCATGCCTTGGAATATATGTAATGAACAAATTAGATAAATCAGAGCAATTCGTGCTAACGTTTATTACATTATAGGCAAGCATGAGTGAGATTCAAGTTGTTCTGTCATGCAGAGCCTGAAGACCAAGCAACAATTTTCACCTGCTGGTATATGATGGGAGGCCGTCTGGCCAGTGAAGCATACGTAAAGCAATTTTTGTAAAAAATGTTTGAACTCTCTCAATTCTATAGGAGTTATATTCATAGAAAGGATTCCATATTATTGAGCAATATTCAAGACGACTTCTGGCCAAGGATATATAAAGTGCCTTCAACGTCATAGGGTCCTTAAAGTCACTGGTGTTACGTCTACTGAACCCAACCATTGCAACAAATTTTGAAACAACGAAGTCAATGTGACTAGAAAAAGAGAGTTTGGAGTAAAAAATTACACCCAAGTCTTTACTCTCTTCACAACACGATTAAGAGATTTAGCATTTAGTTTGTAGATAAAGTATGTGGCAGTTGTCTTTTTGCAATAAGACACAACACAGCATTTGTTTGAATTTAAATATAAATGATTGTCTGCGCACCATCCGGCAAAAGAGTCCAGATCAGAACCGTTAGAAATTGTTTGACAAATAAATAGTATTTTTTGTGAAATATCTAATTTTATTATTTATTTAATAATTTGGGAAAAATTTAAACAAAGTGACATCAGGACGGACAAGGCGACAGCTGTTTCGATTATACCTTGTAAATCTCTTCAAAGCCTTTTCTCCCGGGAGTGGAAGAACTACACAACAGGCATGACGTAGCTGAATGCGTTTACAACCATTTCAACTATCGTAGGAGTGCGAGTTCGACTCCCACTCCCGGGAGAAAAGGCTTTGAAGAGATTTACAAGGTATAATCGAAACAGCTGTCGCCTTGTCCGTCCTGATGTCACGTTGTTTAAATTTTTCCCAAATTATTAAATAAATTATAAAATTAAAAAATTGCTTCAAATAAATGTTTTCATACATTTGAAAAAGCAATATGGGCAATCCCCGATTATTAAAATCATACAAACAGACAAAATTGGTTAATTCGTTGTAGTTCTATAAATAGAACGAAAACAGCAACAAAAACCAAAGTTTCTTTGAAAACCGCCGTACCAAGCATAGCTTTAACACATAATTGCATACGAAGTATGCAATGTGTAAAAGATTAAAATATGCAAAAAGAAGGCAATTGGGAAGAACTACACAACAGGCATGACGTAGCTGAATGCGTTTACAACCATTTCAACTATCGTAGGAGTGCGAGTTCGACTCCCACTCCCGGGAGAAAAGGCTTTGAAGAGATTTACAAGGTATAATCGAAACAGCTGTCGCCTTGTCCGTCCTGATGTCACGTTGTTTAAATTTTTCCCAAATTATTAAATAAATTATAAAATTAAAAAATTGCTTCAAATAAATGTTTTCATACATTTGAAAAAGCAATATGGGCAATCCCCGATTATTAAAATCATACAAACAGACAAAATTGGTTAATTCGTTGTAGTTCTATAAATAGAACGAAAACAGCAACAAAAACCAAAGTTTCTTTGAAAACCGCCGTACCAAGCATAGCTTTAACACATAATTGCATACGAAGTATGCAATGTGTAAAAGATTAAAATATGCAAAAAGAAGGCAATTGGGAAGAACTACACAACAGGCATGACGTAGCTGAATGCGTTTACAACCATTTCAACTATCGTAGGAGTGCGAGTTCGACTCCCACTCCCGGGAGAAAAGGCTTTGAAGAGATTTACAAGGTATAATCGAAACAGCTGTCGCCTTGTCCGTCCTGATGTCACGTTGTTTAAATTTTTCCCAAATTATTAAATAAATTATAAAATTAAAAAATTGCTTCAAATAAATGTTTTCATACATTTGAAAAAGCAATATGGGCAATCCCCGATTATTAAAATCTAATTTTATTGTTTTATTTCAATCATTAAAAGTGAGGAGTGATGGGAAACATATTGAGTAAAAAGTGCTAAGTCAGGAGAAAAAATTTGTTATGAGCGCGGAAATTGTGCTAAGTCATAAAATAGCTGCTGGGTTGGCATAAATGATTTTTATTTATCTTTTTAAAGCTTCTACACTCAAAAGCATTGCAAGTAAGGTATCCTCACTCACAGTTTTGAAAAAAGAAAGTTATTTCAAAAGTTATTAATTTTTTTTTTCGTCTCCTGTAAAATTCGTAAAAGTTGACTTAGCAGATTTTCACATTAAGCTAACGATATGTACCTTAGATGTCTCAGTCTAATTGAAAGAAAAAAAGGGGGCATGGGTTGTATTTGATCACTCAAGCCAAACTGTCAAAGATTCAGGGCGCAGGGTTGTATGGAAAATATGTTTGAGTACGTTGTGGGTTCGATTAATCCAAATTTCTTTCAAACTCCTTCACTTTCTTAACTACTGTACTAATTTTGATACGTGACAGTGACTAAACAGTGATAGAAAGATGTATATTGGTCGATCAGGAACTACAACAAAAATACAGGTCGCTGAACCGAAAATTGGACAAGCTGGCAGGACGACGAGAGGGTAACCAAAACCAAAACACTCACCAGTTTCATGACAAGTTCGTTAACCTCACAACAGTGGCTATTACCAAGGAAGAGGCACAACTTCTCGAAAAGGGCCTGAAGCACAATATCATGGACCAGAATACAGTAAGAAAAACTGAGCAAGCGATTGTAGATGCGGAGATCGCAATATCATTGATACCACAGGAAGAACAGGAGCACGCAAGACACATGTGCAGGGAAATCATAAAAAAGGAGGTGAAAGCACAGGAAGGACAAAAATCGAATACAGAGGAGAAAACAATAAAGAATCTACGGCATAAACTAAGGAAAAACAATATCGTCACAACGAAAGCGGACAAAGGAAACACCACTGTGCTAATCGAAAAAGAGCAATATATATCCAAAACCGAGGATCTCATAGAGGAAATGAAATGTCGTAGAATGAGAGAGGATCCCACAGATGAATACCAAAAACAAATCAAAGTTGCTATAAAAAATGCAACAAATATAGTAGATTCTAACATGGCACATAGATTGGTCCAAATGAACCCTTCGGCTCCTCCACTGGTTGCGCTACCAAAAATCCACAAGCCGGACACGCCAATGAGGCCCATCATTAATTTTAAATCGGCACCATGCTACAAACTGTCCAAATATTTAAAAACGATATTGATAGATACTCTGGAGCTAAAGAACGAATATGCAATAGCTAACACAGCAGAACTAATAGAGAGACTCGAGACCGTAGAGCTAACAAGAAACAGCAAATTGGTATCTTTTGACATAAAAGATTTATACCCATCTATACCACTATCGGAGACTTTGGACATAGTTAGCTCAACAATAGTTCATAACACAAAAAACAAAGTGAAAAGTATGCAAATCACAAATACGCTAAGAACCACTTTACGTCAAAACTATTTTCAATTCAACAATAAAATATATAGACAAACAAACGGTCTTGGAATGGGAAGCCCCACATCAGCAATTCTTATGGAAGTGTTCATGCAAAATCTGGAAGAAAAGTACATACAGGAGCTGAAGTCCAAATTAGGCGTGTCATAATATGCGTTTGATGACATAATATGCGTTTTAACTACTAATAGCGAAGAGCTTGTACTGGAGTACCTCAACAAGCAGCACGGAAATATAAAATTTACAATGGAAACCGAAAAAGACGGAGGAATCAACTATCTAGACCTCACGATAAATATTGATAAAGAAGCCAAAATATTTAACTATGACATATATAGAAAGTCAACGGCCACCGACACAATAATACACAATACCTCAAATCACCCTCAACATCATAAAAATGCAGCATTAAGGCACTTGATACATAGACTTGAAAGCACACCTCTTACACAAGCGGAATATAAGAGAGAACTTGAGGTCATATATAATATCGCTGCAAACAACGGATATAAAAAAGCACTAGTAGATAAGCTCAGAAGGATAAATGGAGAACCAAAAAGAAATAATGAAAAGGAAAATAATAGCTGGACGACTATGACATATACTGGAAAAGCAACATATAAATCGGCAAACTTCTTTAAAAAATACAACATTAACACAGCATTCAAAACATCGAACAATCTAGGGCGAAAACTAAGAACTAAGAAGCTACCATGATAGTCAGATGGTAATGATTATATTGTGATGATTTATGTTTTTAATGTTTTTTACAACTGTTTTGATTTAATGACAAAATAACATAAATTAATAAATATTCCCCTGATGATGCTAAAAATAAAAATATTAGCGAAACGTTGGGAAAAAAGTGGAATAATTTAGTTTTATTCGCACATAAAATATAGATTGGAAAGCCTACTTACACATATATTTAATATTAAAGAAGAACCAATCGGAATATATATAAAATATAAAATAATAAGAACTAACATTAACTCAGAGGATCCATTTAGCAGCCACGGCGTATACAAGCTTACCTGCGGATGCCAGCAAAGTTACATAGGACAAACAGGACGGCAAATAAGAACGAGGTTCAGAGAACATATTAGAGATTACAACAAAAAAATACGGAATCCAAACATTATACCCGAGTCTAACTTCGCGAATCACATGGTCGAGAATGAATGTTCCCCAGCAAACATCAATAAAACAGTTAGGGTTCTTCACATACAAGAAAAGGGCCGAAGTCTCAGCGTACTCGAAAACATGGAAATCTACAAACAGAAAACATTCGACGGTAGAATAATAAACGAACAGATAAACACAATTTCTGACACATTATTCGAGCCTTTAAAACTTGTTTACAGGAAACAACTTAATCACACGGTACAACAGACAAACACACACCAACAAATAAACACAAAACAATTAACACACCAAAACAAAAAACCGACAAAGAAGGTCAAACGACTAAAATCAGAGATTTCTACCTACCCCAGTCAGCCACACAAATCGATTAGTAAACCACACTCGGTTCTGAATGAACACACAGCACATACAAATAACTAAATATACACAAGCATCAATTTGACAATACCTGCTCATATACCTACGAACTATAAATACAGGACAAACGACAACAACAGATCAGAACGACAATCGACACTGATGATGGCACAACGCCGAAACCGGTTTGTCTCAAAACCAAATTTGACAAGGGATGACGGAAAATCGTTCCAATATACATCATTTATCCACCCTGTCGGAAAATCAACCAAACAAGATAAGTCAGTGATAGAAAGTACGATTCAAATCGCAACTCACCATTATGTTCATAACAATCGTTATCACACATCCAATCAGCTCTTGTCACAGCAGCTGAATTAGCTGCTTCAGTGCGAATCATTGAATCCGTGATTTGTGCTGCGTCCAAGAAACAATAGATGGCGCAGTCGTGGGTTCATTGGTTCAAATTATCGCAAGTAATTCAGGGCTGCCATGGAAGCCAAGTCGGTTTTGCGTTTTGTCGGAATTACAAACCAATATTGATTTAAATTGGTGTCATAAAACCGTATTGGTTTTGCTCTTTTCGAATGTGAATAAAACCTATGTTGGAATCAGCTGTTTTGCGGTGCACCGGCAATTTTGATGGTAATTTTTTTGGCAAAATTTTATAAAATAGTTGTTTTGTGCATTTAAACAACAATAAACAAATTTATTGACATCAAAATGGCATCAGCAGTTGTAGCATGTATATTATTGGAAGAAGAAAGTTGCGAGAAGGTGAAAAGGAAAATTTTGAGAGATCGCAGCAATCCATTTGAGTTTCCAGAGACAGCGTAATTAAAAATATTTCTTAATGTGGGTTACTAAATATTTATAGTGTATTTGCAGTTACATTGCATACTATCGCATAAACAAAGAGGCTTTCCGAATGGTATTGGACACCACTGAAGGAGACTTAACTCGCTCGAAAGTTTTGCCAGTGCTGCAACTAGCTGCTACATGTTTTTTAGCTGAAGGATCCTATCAAAGATCAGTTAGCAACGACTCTAACATGAGTGTAGGTAGCAGCACGGTGTCAATTATTAAAGATGATGTGCTTCGTGAAGCCCTTCGCAATATCTGGATGTTTCTCCATAAATTCAGTCAATGTTTTGCATTGAATTTTTATGTGTTCCCCTATTAAGAAAGAAAGTATATGTAAATTTACATTTATTTTTATAAAATAAACCTTTATTTACTTACATTTTTAGAAAATACTCAACTGCAAGAGAAATACAACTAGGAAAAAATGAAATCCAACAGCATTTAACTGATTGGATTGTTTGCGATAGCAAAACCGATATTATCGGATTCTGTGACACCTAAAACCGACACTAATTCCAATTCGAACATTAAACCGATAACATTGGATTTCATGACACCAAAGTAGTTATTTTGTCGTTTTTAAATCCGATTCCGACAACAATTGGATTCCATGACAGCCCTGATTGTTCCTATGATAAGAAGCGTAATTGTTAAAATTGATTTCACAGTCATTCAGTCACGGCGACTTCTTTGAAGCTGTCACCGTGATCTTTCAGTCAATGTAACAAAATAACAGTTATAACGATATTTGTCAACTCTGTGCCGTACAACATTCACGCCTTTTCAGTGTCGCATAGTTTTATTAGATTTAGTAGAATTTTATTATTATTATTCGCTAAATTTGTATTAATTTTGCTATATATATATTTATACTTTTTTTTTGCAAAATACAGAACTGAATTTGCTAAACTTATGTATGTCTAAAATTATCTAGTAAAATATGAAAAACTTTTAAAGTAAATAATTTGCTAAAGCTTTTCTATGGCAAAACCAACAAATGTCCAAAAACTGTTTTTTAATCAAACTATAATTATTATGTATAACATGAATATGTACTTCTATTGTATGTATGTAACAATTTTATTGCACATTTATTTCCATCATTTGGTGGTAGTGTGTAGGTGTGTATTTTAAAACAAATAAATCAAAAAAAAAACAAAAAGAAAAGTAAAAAAATAAATAATAAAAATTAAAAAATGCCCATAGTTATTTATGCGTTGACTAAAAATTTTAAGCGATATATAATTGTAATATTTTAAATGGAAGGAATTTATTAGTAAGTGAAGACAGAAGATTGTATGGTAAAAGTGGAAATGCTGTAGGGGCAATATGCTAGAATACTCCTGAACTTACAAAAGATAAAGTACTGAAAAGTAATCAAGAAATTAACTGATTTGGGAGTGGAATGAATTGGAGAGACGCAAATATTGTATTTTATATTTAAGCTTTTGACGTGCTGACATCGCATTAATTGATTTCAATAATTTGATTTACGCGCTTATAGATATTGATCGATTATTCTTAAAATTATTTTGTAGCACAAAAATCGATTTTGCAATCAATTTTAGTTGCATGAGAAATATTGATTTTAAAAATGTATTCACGAAATAAATTTTTTTCGATTTGTTTTTAAATTATTTTATAAAACATAAAATTGAATTGTTTCAGAAAATGGCGCCCACCAATTTTGTTGCATGCAATTATTGCACGGTATCCCAATTTCAGAAATCAATGATTGCAAAATGGATCAATCAGGGCTGTCATGAAATCCAAGTCTGTTTTACGTTTTGTCGGAATTTCAAACCAATATTGATTTAAATGGGAGTCATAAAACCGTATTGGTTTTGCTCTTTTCGAATGTAAATAAAAGCGATGTTCGAATCAGCTATTTTGCAGTGTTATCGGTGCAACGGCAATTTTGATGTTAGTTTTTTTGGCAAAATTTTATAAAAAATTGTTTTGTGCATCTAAACAGAAATAAAAAAATTTATTAACATCAAAATGGCATCAGCAGTTGTAGCATTTATGTTATTGGATGAAGAAATTTGCGAGAAGGTCAAAAGGAAAATTATGAGAGTTCGCAGCAATCCATTTGAGTTTCCAGAGACAGCTTAAATAAAAATATTTCTTAGTGTGAGTTTCTAAATATTTATAGTGTAGTGTAGTGTATAGTGCAGTAAAATTGCATAGTATAGCATAAACAAAGAGGCTTTCCGAATGGTATTGTACACCACTGAAGGACGCTTAACTCGCTCGCAAGTTCTGCCAGTGCTGCAGTTAGCAGATACGTTACGATTTTTAGCTGAAGGACCCTATCAAAGATCATTTTGCAAGGATTCTAGCATGAGTGTAGGTAGAAGCAGGGTGTCAACGATTTTAAATGATGTGCTTCGTAAAGCCCTTCGCAATATCTGGACGTTTCTCCATAAATTCAGTCAAAATACTGTTTTGCATTGAATTTTTATGCTTTCCCCTATTAAGAATGAAAATGTATGTAAATTTACATTTATTTTTATAAAATAAACCTTTAATTACTTACATTTTTAGAAAATATTCAACTGAAAGAGAAATACAACTATGAAAAAATTAAATCCAACAGCATTTAACTGATTGGATTGTTTCCGATAGCATAATCGATATTGCCGGATTCTGTGACACCTAAAACCGACACTAATTCCAATTCGAACATTAAATCGATAACATTGGATTTCATGACACCAAAATAATTTTTTTGTCGTTTTTAAATCCGATTCCGACAACAATTGGATTCCATGACAACCCTGAATGTTAATAGCTTTTTGGTAAGAGTAAAAATAAGAAGCACGAAAAAAACCAACCATGGAAAGGAACGCCCAAAAAATATTTCGCCGAAGATTAGGTTAGGTTGACGTCCTAGGTTAGGTTGATACGATCGGTCATTAAGAAATCGCATGAACTGAACGTATCTATTTTATGGACCATTACGAATTATAAGCTAACGAATAAACCTTTCCGAAATCAGCATCCTTTAATTAAAATTGCAAATAATGCTTTAATTGATTTACCAGCACCTATTAATATTTCAACTTGATGAAATTTTGGTTCGTTATTAGGCGTTTGTTTAATTACCCAAATATAACAGGATTACTTTTAGCTATACAATGCAGATATCTACTTAGCCTTCAATAGAGTAAATCATATTTGTCGAGACTTAAATTTTGGTAGACTTTGTGTTACCAGAATTCGATCGATGAAAAAAATAAAATAAATTCAATGTGCAATATGCCTTCGAAGAGATTTTGGCCAAGCCTATCTTCCAATTTGCGTCATGCTCCTCTTTATTTTATTAATTAGCGGGCCTACATGGCATGGAAATACACAGAATGCTTGCCAAGTCACTGCCGCGGGTTGATCCCGCTTAGAATATTGGTTTGTTATTAAAAAGATATATTTTCTTAAAATTTGTATGTTGGTTTTCCCGGGCCTTGAACGCAGGACATTAGGTGTGCTAGGCAGGCTTGATCATTAAACGGGGGAACCCCAGTTAAGTATCAGAATTGTACCGAATAAATGTCTCCTCTTGCCAAATACTAAACGTTTTCTTGGACCAGAAGGTATACAATAACTTCTTCTAAAAACCCTTCCTACACCAGCTGTCACTGACGCATATGACATCGGAAGGCAGCGTACTTACAGCCCATCATGAACCTAAAATTCTCTCTTTTGAGATATGAACAGCTTTGTAATTTGATTTATAGTTTTTGCACCACCGGCCTTCAATCCACACCCATCCTGGTTGATTCACCACATGAAACTCACGTTTTCTTTTTATGGAAAGCTTTCTCCATCTAATATAGATCCCCATCTTGTATTGATGCCCCTAAGCGAATTGTCTCCAGGATTCGTATGCACTCCACGACACTGCTAGGTGAGGTGCAATGTCAGACTTTAAGGTGCCTGGCTTTCAATATTTAATGATGCGACTGCATCTGCAGCTTTGGTCATTGCGTCAGTTTCCGCCAAGTTACATTGATCTGTTAGTTTGTCGGATGTGCTTATTTCTGGAGCAACACAAAAACGAGAATTCACTACTCCTTCCGTTAACTTAGAATCATCAATGTACACACATGCATCTTATCTTCTATTATAGACACACTCATTTGCAAACAACCCATCCCTATTTTAGTTGCAAGATTTCTTTTGAAACTTAAGAATGAGACCAGTTGTCGCCTGCTTAACTGGACAGGAAACCACAGAGAATTTTCTTGACTTACACTCTTTGCCTTAGTCGAAGCGTTTCTTGGCCTAGCAAAATACGCTAACTAGATGCCACCACACCGGTCCGAGGATCTCTTAAGTATGTTTAAAATTAACTTGGTCGGTAGCCAGTATGAATGCAATCACCTTATCCCATTCCCAAATCAGCTAATTAAATAAACATGAATTAACTAAATTTGTTAATTTTCATTTCAATAAATATATAAGTAAATTTTCTGTAAAGTAACGTATTTGTACAAAATTAAATAATAAATAAAATAAATACGAAACAATTGCAAAAAAGTACTAATGTGAAAAATTTGTCTATTTATTATTTAATTAGAGCGTGCGAGATACCTAAAACTAAAAAGTTAATTTTTATAAAGTTAAAGTGACTCCTTTTACAATACCCGAGCTTAAATTTCAGAGATTTTGCAAAAAAATAGGAGGTTCCTAAATAAATGCAGGAGTATGCAACTAAGAGTACTATGATTTTAGGCGCCTGATTTTCCCCGAAAATTTTACTAAAATGGCTGGACCGTGGTGACCGCGTGGAATGCGCGCATCTATGCCACCAGTGCTTTGCCTGCCATCGATCACAGAAGACAGCCCAGTAAAGTCGGGTATATATTTATGCTAACTCTGACATAAAATATGACATTATTAGGAGCCGCGGCGTAATAAATTAACCTCTACCCAGTGAAAGATGTTTCATCGTGGAGGCGGAATTTTCCAACTGCAGGACTACAATGGCGTAAAAGTTGACAATAACAGTTTTGATATCATGAAGACGAGGGCAGTCTCTGTGTATTATAACGCACATCTCGGATCCCAACCGATGCTGGGGCCGCGGATGATGATGACGGCGGCCGCCGTGGTGTGATGGTAACGTGCTCCGCCTATCACACCCAAGATCCTGGGTTCACGCCCCTGGCAAAGCAACATAACAATTTTAGAAACAAGTTTTTTCAATTAGAAGAAAATTTCTCTAAACGGGGTCGCCCTCGGCAGTGTTTGGCGGGTACTCCGAGTGTATTTCTGCCATGAAAAGCTCTCAGTGAAAACTCATCTGCTTTGTTGATGCCGTTCGGTGTCGGAATAAAATAAGTAGATCCTGTCCCGCCAATTTGTCGGAAAAATTAAAAGGAGCACGACGCAAATTGGAAGAGAAGCTCGGCCTTAAATCTCTTCGGAGGTTATTGTGCCTTTCATTTTTATTTATTTAAATAGTTTTAATAACAATTTTCACGAAATTATATCCTTGTAGGATTTTTCAATGCTTAAAATACTTCAACTGAAAGTGTAATATGATTACGAGTAATTCAATGTTCATAAGGACTTTACAAAATTTTACATTAGGGTGACACTTGCATAGTCGTTGGTTAGAATCAAGTCATCGACGCATATTGGGCACATTAACGGTCCATTACGGCCTCGTGCTTTGCTGGTTGTATACTCGACCCCTCCAAACGTGATCGGCGCGTCAATGAATCGTTATCAGTACGACATCGGCTTGTTTTAAGCTCGTCATCGGCCAACTGAAAACATTAAAAGGTCATATTCAGATAAGCAACTGAATCGTCTAACTGCACCAATCAAAACTCATAAGATTCATCCCAGTTCAGTTCCCTTCATATGATTTTTTTAATTTTCTGTTTCTTTTCAAGAGCTTTTAAATAAAAAAAAAAATAATAATAATAAAATAAAAAAAAAAACATATATAACTTGCGCTAAATATGATTGAACGAAAAAATCTAGTGTATCAGCAAAGCTTCCTCCTATATCTTCCAATATTCTCAGAGAGAAAAAATCAGATAAAAACATTAAAATTAATCTGAAATTTTTTAAACAATTATAGAGTACATGCTCGCAAATCCTTGCTGAATATTTTATAATACGGAAGCCAACTGACAAGCATACAATTGCCAATAATTATTATTCAATATATCACTATGCCAATCGACGGTCTGTCCAGCAGCTTGAAATGAGTGACCAATATAATTGAGTTGTAACGGACGGACGTGGCAGGATGTATGTGGGATGATTTTGCAGCAAAATCGAAAGGGAGTTAAATGACCAACACAACCAAGCGATTGAATATTTACCTTTCAATGTTATGTTAAAGGGTATTGTATTTACTGCATGCATAGTAAGTGTGTTAGTGAGTTTTCGCACACATATGCCTTGTGGTTATTATCCGTACAAAACGATTTTCCATTAACTGCGCCTGATGCAAAAAATATAACAACATAAATACATAAACCTGACAGTGCAAATATGTGCATAACCACGCAGTAAATATTGTGAGCTTTTAGGTATTGTGCGTCTGTGTTCAATTTTACAAAAATCCTACTTCACTAATTTATGGTGCATCTTATACATTTGGCCCATCTTTTAGTCGAACTAGCGTAACTTTCTGCAGTGCTGCTATAGTATAGTACAGTTACCTGTATATCTGGCGCATCATCGACTTATCAGTTCGTTTGTCGGTTATCATCGGGTCGTCATTGACTCGTCAAAATAAGAAACTTTGCCGAAGGAACTATACCTCTAAAACGAATTCTGATGTCCCCCAATTTGGGTCTAACTTTTGGGTAGGAGCAATTTCAATTCTACCTGATGTGTCTTGTGGTGGCTTAAAAAAACAACACAAGCAATTTTACGATCTGCAATTGTGTCACAGTGATACCTTCATTTTTTAAAACGGTTGAATAAAAAACCCACACAACTATGTTTACGACATGCAAATGCATCACAGTGATGCCTTTGTTTTAAAAGGGGGCTGTAAAAACGCTAACATCTAATAATTTTTTTTAATTTCTTTTCTATTACTAAGTTAAATTCATTTTTTCATTTACATATGTTCTGACTAAGTAAATTTCTAAAGAGAAAAATAAACTCCAAAAAGAAAAAACATAGGCATTTCAAAGTGGAATTTTTCAAAATTTGTCCCTACGACCCAAAGGGGGGGGCAACAGAATTCGTTTTAGAGGTATGGTTCCTTCGGCAAAGTTTCTTATTTTGATCCCTAGAATATGATTTTCACAGAGCAATGGGCGATTTTTTTTGCCTCCCCACAAATCGACCCGGCCTATTGCTTATGTAATAAAAATGTTTATATTTCGATTCTTCTCCGAATTCTGATTTTCCCATTTACCATTTAATATGTGATTAATTTACAATAATACTGATAACCGCTACTGTCATTGATTCAGATCTCACTCTTCTTTTAGTTGTGGTTTTTGTTCGTATAATATTAATATTGGTTGAAGTTGTGGTTTAATTGTAACCCAGTTGTTGAGTTTCAGTTTGGGAAGCATTTGCAAATCAACTATATTATAGCTGAACTGTTAACACACAGGGTCGAAATGTGTCTATAGCGTTACTTCAACACGTTTGCAGGCCAAACATAAAACTTGAGTAAAACGACAGGACTTCTGTTATAAATTTAGTCCATCCTCTTGGGAAATACTGGAGGTTTTCAAGGACCCAGCTTATTTGCAGCTTCGGGATTGGATAACTCTGCAGCGGTTAGTAGCCGCAGTCTTGTTCTCAAGACCGCGGGACATGAACATAAAACGTACTCAATCAATTTTTCCGAGGCCTACCATGACCTTTAAGTATTTCATTTTTAGAGGTAAGAGAAACTTTGTGAGTCTAATATCGTAATTTCACATGTATGTATAGACCTTCAACAGATGACTAAAATAGCCCCACCACGTGTTGCTTTTCGCAAGTTTTTCTAGCTTACACATACATTCTAAGATGACTCGGCTCCTTACCCGGCCAAGCCGGTCTTGCCTTGTCTTGTGAAATTTTTGGAGGAAAGGTTTTGTTATGCTTTTTTCCACATTCGAAAAAATTTAGAAATTGAAACTTCAGTTAAAAAAATATATATTTTTTTTTCAGTGAACAATTTTTTTATAGTGGCAACCTCTAGCTTTTTTCGGTATTCGGAAGAAGTCGAAAAATTAATATTTTAGTTAAAAATTATTTTTTTTTTCAGTGAATAATTTTTTACAGTGGCAAAATATTTTCTGTTTTTGATAGTCAAAAAAAATTTTAATTTTAATCAAAAAAATTTTATACTTTTGCAATGAACATTTTTTTACAGTGGCAACCTTTTGGTTGGGTCCTTGGAATCCAATAACATCACAACAAAGATACTGTAAAAAAATGTATTAAGATTTTTAGTTTTTTTTTCGAATAACAAAAAAAAAGTATTTAAAAAAAGATATTTTAAAAGGGAGTGGGCCTTATTTCTATAGATCGAGATATCGCCATAAAGGTGGACCAGAGGTGAATCTATAGTGTTTGTACGATATGGGTATCAAATTTAAGGTATTAATGAGGGTTTTTAAATGGAGTGGCCCTTAGTTGTATATGTGAAGGCGTTTCGAGATATCGACCAAAATGTGGACCAGGGTAACCCAGAACATCATCTGTCGGGCACCGCTAATTTATTTATATATGTAATATCACGAACAGTATTCCTGCCATAATTCCAAGGGCTTTTGATTTCGGCCTGCAGAACTTTTTCATTTTCTTCTACTTAACATGGTAGGTGTCACACGCATTTTACAAAGGTTTTTCTAAAGTTATATCTTGCGTAAATAAACCAATCCAATCATCATGTTTCATCCCTTTTTTCGTATTTGGTATAGAATTATGGCATTTTCAGAAATTTTCGATATCGAAAAAGTGGGTTGGTCATAGTCGGATTTCGCCCATTTTTAATACCAAGATAAATCGAGTTCAGATAAGTACGTGAACTAAGTTTAGTAAAGATATATCGATTTTTGCTCAAGTTATGGTGTTAACGGCCGAGCGGAAGGACAGACGGTCGACTGTATATAAAAACTGGGCGTGGCTTCAACCGATTTCGCCCATTTTCACAGAAAACAGTTATCGTCATAGAAGCTATTACACAAGAATTGGTTGATTTTTGTTCGACTTATGGCATTTAAAGTATTCTAAACAAATTAAATGAAAAGGGGCGGAGCCACGCCCATTTTGAAAATTTCCTTTATTTTTGTATTTTGTTGCACCATATCATTAATGGAGTTGAATGTTGACATAATTTACTTATATACTGTAAAGATATTATATATTTTTTGTTAAAATTTGTTTAAAAAAAATTTATTTTTAAAGTGGGCGTTTTCGTACTCCGATTTTGCTAATTTTTATGAAGCATACATATAGTAATAGTCGTAACGGTTCTGCCAAATTTCATTATGACATCTTCAACGACTGCCAAATTACAGCTTCCAAACTTTTAAATTACCTTCTTTTAAAAGTGGGCGGTGCCACATCCATTGTCCAAAATTTTAGTAATTTTCTATTCTGCGTCATAATATCAACCCACGTACCGAATTTCATCGATTTAACCGTCTTTGGTAATGAATTATCGCACTTTTTCGTTTTTTCGAAATTTTCGATATCGAAAAAGTGGGCGTGGTTATAGGCCGGTTTCATTCATTTTAAATAGCGATCTGAGATGGGTGCCCAGTTATCGTGTTTAAGAACGGCCTAAATGAATTTCTTTTTCGCCCAGATCATTTTGATATATAGAAGTCTATATCTATATCGATTAGTTTATGCAGTTACGGGGTACCGTTATGAGAACAAAATTAATATACTCTGTGAGCGCTGCTCAGCTGAGTATAAAAAATGCATGTAACTCAGAATAATGACAAAATTTCAACGACTGAAATTGCAATAAAAACAAATCAAACAAAATAAATAATTATTTGTTTTACCGGAAAATTTAATTGTGAAATAAGTAAATAAGCATATGTGTATTATTATATTTGTATACATATAAAATATATATGTAAAATAATATAACATATTTTATATTTTATTGAAATTTTGTTATAATTTTTGTTCGAAGTGATTTTTTGCTCAACAATTTCCTTCAATGTATATAAAACAGTAAGACATATGTATGCAAGCACCTAGTAATATATACCTGCTACCTGCCTATGTGTGCAAGTATGCACAAAAAGTGCTACGTGTATATGTGCTTAGTAGGGTGGACCAAATTTTTTGGCAACGATGGGCTTATTTTCACAGTATTTAATGTAGAATACGAATTCGATAGGAACGAATAAAAGGAAATGATCCTTACAAATTGACATACCCTTATCTATACTCCGCAGCAAGTACATAAATAGCGATTGCGATTTTCTAATTGAAACTATGCAAACCAATTTCCAAAACATATTCGAAAAAGTTAGAAAACTCGAGAAAATTTTACGAAAATTTCGAAATTGCCAGTTAGAGTTTTCAGAATTGTTTCGAGTATGAAGATCTGTAGCCCAATCAATTTAAGTTTAATAATGTACAAGTTATAGGTCTCTCAAAATTCGCATTGATTTTTGACAAAATTTTTCCGAAGGGTGTTCCCAATCTTCGGCGATATAAAACAATAAGCTATGCGCCGAGGAATTCAATTGATGAAATTTGATAAAAACTGCTGCTATTGGTATTTTCCTGCTCGTTGTTATATATTGTTATTAGGGATGTCCCTATAATCAAATTAACGATTTTTTTCCTTTCTCACTCCTTCAGACGGTAATACCTAGGTCAGAAATATCACATACAAAATTTTGGTTCCGATTTGAGATGGTTAAGGGGGGTCGCACAGGGGTTAAATTGAAGAATGCTCTATGCTGACCAAGAATTTAAAAATGATTTTTTTGATTTTAATACCCGAAATCCAGCATGGAAATGAAAAATTCGTGTTGTACAAGGATCTAAGCTCAGGTTGCCTTATGAAGTCCCAATATATTGAGATATGAATTTTAATCACTGTGCGACATCCCTTAAATGTTTAAAATCGCGTCCAAACTTTGTATGTGACATCGTCAACTATAGTTTTATGAGTTGTGGGTATTAGAAATCTAAAACTTCAATTTAACTTTTTGAGTCTCTGTAGAGAAATCTTAGCATTAGCCCTGTGCGAAACCCTTTACCCGCCTCCAATTAAAACCAAACTTTATATGTGAAAATTTTTGACCTAGGTATTACTTTCTGAAGGGTTGAGAGGGCAACAAATTATTTTTTTTATTTATAACGCCCACCCTAATATTTTTGAAAACGGACTTAAATATGTAAACGTATATATTCTACAAAAGTTTATTCGTTGTCAGCAAAATTTTACATTTATTTTGCAGGGATTTTTTTTTTGGCGGCGAACACCCATACGCCCTGTTGATCCGAAAGGAATTTATTGTTGCGTAATGGAGTCCTGTGAACTAAAATATATTAACTCGTTAAATGGTCATATGCTCATGAATTTTATATGTTCAACCTAAAAGTACCAAATCTGGTAAGCATTTAGGAGTGCACTTAAGGGCAAAGCCTTTAGAAACTCTAGAGCAAAGGAATGGACCAAATACCAAACATTTTAAGAGCTGACCGATTTCACGTGAAGGATATTTCTAAGAAACTGACACAGGGTTTACTGGGAGGACTACAGAGATTAGATTGTCAACCAGAGAATTAGCAGAGCAAAGACATCTATATAGAAAAACTTCTGTGCGGACATCGACGAATGAATTATCTCTAAGCAATTCCGTCTAGCAATGGTATTCTCTATAATTTTCGTTTGGTCCTTACGTTATGTCAAACAAAGAAGAGAAAACAATAGTCAAATAATATGGTGCCATGTCAAACAATAGAGAATTAGGCCTTATCCAGGGTTGAAAAGGTAAAAAGACTGATAGAATGGGTAGTAGGGAGTCGACCCTTTATAGTAACGAGTGCTTTAGACTGCTTATCGGCGCATATTTTCCATCAATTCCAGATGATATGAGGGAGACGATAGACAATACTTGCATTCCGGCTCCGGAGCGAGTAGTGTTAGGGTCAATGACTAATCCAAAAATCGGGTGGGTGATAAAAACGTTTTTCAGGTTAAAAGCGCCGGATGCAGATGGAATAATTTCTGCCATGCTACAAATGCTAGAAAGAACGATTGAAAAATGGCTCAAGATAATATTTCATCAGAGCTCTACCCAGATTCACATTACGCAATTTTGAAAGCTGTAGCGTGTCGTCATCTTACCAAAGGCAGGAGAGATCCGTCATAACAGGTTGAAGACCCTTTTCCAGCGCTAAACGGTTGATAGACTATGGATATGCGTAAAAGCTCAAACATGGAAGAACAACTATTTCCACTGGCACAAGCGTACATCGGAGCTAAGTTCGCAGACACTGATCTGCGTAAAAATAAAAAAGAGATTTATGGCCGAGCTTCTCTTTTTAATTTTTTCTACAAATTGGCACGACGGGACCTACTTGTTTTATTCCGACTCCGAACGGCATCTGCATAGCAGATGAGTTTTAGCTGGGAAACTTTTCATGGCAGAAATACACTAGGAGTGCTTGCCAAACACTGCCGAGATGCGGCCTCGCTTAGAAAACTTTTCTTCTAATTGAAAAAACTTGTTTCAAACAAACATTTTGATGTTGCTTTGCCCGGGGCGTGAACCCAGGATCTTCGGTGTGATAGGCGGAGCACGCTACCATCACACCACGGCGGTCGCCGTAAGATAGTTATAAGTAAAGGGAACGCTCTGGTAGATAAGGAGTGCGTAATAGCTATCTTCCTAGATATAGACGGAGTTTTCAATGTGTCGAAACGGGCAATCATGGATGGTCTTAAAACCTGTATGTTGAGCTGTTGGAATATTACTTCGACGAGGGAGCGGAGTGGAGGGTCTATATGAAGCCACGAAACTATTGAACAGGACCATGCCACAAGACGGATATTATCATCTCTGCTATGGACGTCAGTAGTCGTAAAACAGGGAAAGCTGGCGTCACTTGTTACGAAACGTCTAAAATCGCTTAAGTGTTTAAGGGTCAATCAATAATGCGGATGATGACAACGTTGGTCATCAATTAACTGCTCCGTTGGTTCCATGGGGGACACGTCAAATTTACGCCAGATGCACCCCAGAATACGCTTTGGTAATCATAAGTGGGAAATATCTGAAACAGTGTACTCTCTTTCAAATCGAGATCTTCGGGATGTACATGCCCTGCCATCTAACATCGGTTGTGGTCAAGGAGATGGCGAAGTATTGTTCAGTAGTAGAAAAAAGGCGGTCTTAAATATATTGGAGTGTTTCAGACAGTAAGTTGTTTTAGAAAATAAGTGTGGAGAAATGAATGCTGAGTGCATTTACAGCAATTGTGAAGTCTAGCCTGCACTATGGGAACTTTGTTTGATGGACTGCTTCACAAAAACAACACTTACATACATAAGTAAAAAACAGGAGCGGATATGCAGATTATCAGTGATCAGTAAATTGGGAACTTTGGAAACTACCACGCAGCAGACCCTTTGTGTCATACTGCAAATCCCACCTGAAGACGTAGTGGCCGAGGTATGTCCTCATAGTAGTAAAGAATAAGCTGACAAACCACCTTAGTGTTTTTAAGGAGGAAGTGGCAGGCGTGACCAAAGCATCAGAGATCCTGGAGAAAAGCTGAGTAAACAGCGTTGTGAGTTTACTAATAGCTAAACAGACATTAGGGTGACCATACAGCACAGCACAGAACAGCATCATGAGGTGTATTAGAGTGCAAAGAAGGACTTGAAAGAAATGGAATAAGAGTGTGTAATGACGGCCAAAATATCCCTATATGATAATATGTATGTATATACTTATACTTGTTATTATAGATAAACTCATAAAATTATTTATGTTTTGTATAAATGCAGGCATTGGTATTGCTTGTTGCACTTATATACATGCAATATGCATACATACTCACATACAATCATATACATTTACATAAGTAAATGCTTTCATATCATTTCACGGTATTAACTGTTTCCACCTCATTTGTTTGCTAACCTCTCAACCACACATCCAGCCTTTTACCGACTGCCTACATATTTACATACACTTATGTGCTTGCATATATTGTGCTCTTGTAAATGTTGACAATTGGAAGGATAATGAGATTGTTATTTATAAATGAGTTGTATGATTATATATGCACATAATGTACTATGATAACCCAGTATAATATTGTGAAGTTATTTTGTATAAGAAGATTATTTCTATAAAAAATATGAAAAATTAGACCTGAACTGGAATCCCTTACGGAACGGCATTATATTTCAAATTGAAGATTTTTAGTTAAAAAGTTCTTATTGGCGCACAGTGTTAAAGAAAAAATTAGCCAAACATGTTTGTAAGTGGTACTGGATTGACTATATATGAATATGGAAACTCTGTGAGTAAAACAACATAAGTCGACCTAACCATTTTTTACCTTTTGTATATTCCTGATGGCATAAAAATTAAGGGATTCGTAAGGGATTCAGTTTATGACATAACATCAGCGAAAGGAGACTACACCGGAAGTACCATGTTTATGTACATCTCTATATGAATGATCGCATAAATTATTTGAATAAAAACCTAAAAAAGTTTTGAGAGAGTCCCCTTATTGCTACAAGAAGAAGTAGAAAAAGAACGGTCTCTCTCATATATCTTCAAGGCTCTTTAACGGAAACCACCTGGCGGGTGATGCTATCGCGCAGTGCATGTCAAGCTGGTCAGCCTTCAACGTCGGCTACACCGACAACAAGGCTGTGAAAGCGCAACCAACCAAAACCCAACGGTTAAGCTAGGACTATGGGTGAGATAGTTGATTTTATAATAAGGAATAACAGGCGTATCGCAGCGAACCAAGGCGTCAAGCTAATCGCCAGATCGAATCTATAAACTTGGGATGGCTACATGCCTATAGAAAGTATCGCGAGAAAGGTATTTATCACAATGTGCAGTACAATCTATTTGACCCCCACATCGGTAAGATGGGTGATATTTTAAAACGTCAACGTATAGCTATACGGTCATTCGATGTCCATCAAGAAATCATGCACATTTACATATCATTGTACACTTGTTGTCTAAGTGGACACCGGGCCAATATCAGAATCCTAAGAAATTCTCAAGGTTCGCGAGATAACTCAATCGTAGATCAGGACTTATAAACTGCGTTGATTTTACCGGGCCGTTGATTAACCCACGCATCGCTTAATTTGCACTGATAGGACTCCAGATTTTCCGCGCGATTTCCCACCTGAAGCTTTTGTTGTCGCTCTAGAAAACCTTATCGTAAAAACGCAAACTTGTGCGCAACCAAACCTGCAATATATGGGAGCTTATGGGGATCATATCAACACAAGCGAGCCAAATGCGTGTTGTATAAAAAGAGCTGTAACCTCTCTGCTAGTACTGGAGAATTATGGTCAAACGTGAAATGCTTGCGACTTATCTCGAATATATATTGCATAGAAATGTACGCATAAATCAGGAGCTTCAACGTGTTTAGAAGAAACGGCGTAAGACTTACCCGTCTTTATTGCCTGGGTGATATGTGAGAGCTCTCACGTGACTTTGGAATTAAAGTAACTTTGAGTTTATTCCAAATCTTTGGCTCCGTTTAAGATAATTACTGTAAATTATGTTGCTGTTGTTATCGCTACAACAACAACAACTGTAAATCATGGCTTATCAGCGACCGGAGGACTCCAAAGAGCTTTACGATAATTCCTTCTAGGTAGGGAGATTTGAGGGAATCCAAATAATCACCAGTCCATATAAGCTGGCTATCTCAAAAGTTGAAATTACAGGCAGCGGTGCAGTAGCAGTTTCCCGCGCAATTGTGATATCAGTGTATGCAAGTTTCTACCATCCTAATTTCTATACTCAAAAATCGGGCGCATACTTAGAACCGTCTTTGCTGGCGCTGCAGTCGATAACAGATCAACAACACGCCAATAACAAATTGCTAATACTTCTATAAGAAATCGATAGCTTTTCGATATGAAACCAACCACTTTTTGATGCGGAATCGATCACTTTTCGATAACAACATCGACAACCGCTGGAGACAAATCTGTAATACTCCAATAAGAAATCGATAGCTTTTTGATAAGATATCCATAACTTTGCGATAGCAAATCAATAGCTCCTAAATAATATATCGATAATTTTTTTATAGTAAGCTTTTTGATAGAAAGCGGTATATATATATTCTATAACAATCCGATAACTCGTCGATAGAAAATCGGTAAATATAAATATATACCACTTCGATAGCAAATCGATACTTCACCTATACCTCGTCGATAAACACCTATAACAAAGCGTTAACTGATGGATAATAAATGGATATCTTTGCTAATGACTTCGATTCTTTTCTCTCACTTTCCTTACCTTTTCTTTCTTTTTTCTCTTTCCCCTCTATCATTTCATTTTCTTTCTACACACAATATTCACGAGCATACTTAGCACCGTCTTTCGTCTACCGTTTTTTATTCCCGGTTCTATAAATTTCTCCAATTTTTCCGAAAATGGACCCGGCCTCGAAAACTGTCGTAATGAAATAAATGTTCAAATAAATTTATTGGACATTCCTCTAGTTGGTTAACCCAGTTTTTACCAGTCAAGCCAAAAGCAAATACAATGTTTTTAATTATTTTTATAAAGTATAAAAATTATGATTAAAAATGAAAAATAAATCAGTTAACCACTCTACGCGTTCAGTGAAAGTAAATCAAAAAAAAGTCGTACTCGCACTTGATTTTTTCACGGCATCCGATTTAGGGTCGAAGAACTCAACTCATGGCAACAAATATGTACCGATAGAATATGATTCCCCGCTGTTGTTGTTGCTTATGATGGTTATTATTACCATGTTGACACGCAACGAGCAAACAGAAGTGTCAAAAGGGGGCGAATGTACATGTAAACATAAAATAAAAGCTTTTGCACATGGTGACCTGGGGTGCTAGGAGGCGTGGTTGAGGGCAGCAGCGGTCGTAACCGAACAAATAAATTAAGAGCATTGAAAGCCACAAAAAGGACAAACATGCTGATGGTTACAAAGTTTATGTGCGTATAACATATGCATTTACATATGTATGTACATATAAGTGAACATATTTTTGTGTGCATGTGTGTATGTATGTATGTATGTGTGCGCGAATTGCTGTTCGAATATTGCCACCGAATGTGCGATTACGGCGTAATCATTACGCGCAATGGCATATTGGCAGCGTTTGAATAGGAATGCATGTATGTATATAAATACACTTATATGTACGCTAACTCGTTGCAGCGTGCATCGCATTATTACAATTAAAATTAATTAAATAATAAATTTTAAAATAATTACATTACATTGCACTTGTTTACAAACGGTGATGTGAAATCAATAAAAATGTCCATACGCGTAAGTAGAATACAAAAAACTCTCAAAGTAGCAAATTATGATATTTAAAATTTCACATTTGCCATGTATGAGCATACTCTGACTAACCACCCTAATAGTCATGAGATTTCTGAATATATCAATATTTCGACGACTGTGTATAATATTACCTTGGGGCCTACTCTGTATTGCGATGCGAAAGAAAAAATACGCGAAATCGCAAAATCGGTACTCTGTATCTTGACATTCGCATGTATATTTTGACTTTCGCATTCACATTTTGCCCATTCGCAATTTTTCTCCCTTTTCGCATTGCCGCCACTCTGTAAAGCGAAAGCGAATGTCAAACAGCATTCATTTTCGCATTTTTCTTGCTACAATAGGCATTCGCATTGTTCAAATATGTAAGTATTAATTGATGATTTTATAAATTGATATCTTTATATTCATTTAAAAATATATAGGACAACTCAAAAAACAAAACAAACACAAAAGCAACAATTTGTAATCCTAGTGGACTTAAAATACATAAATAAATAACAATTAAATCGAAACCACTTTTTTATAAAGCATTTCTATTTAAAATCATGTCATTTTTTATTTGTTCTCTGATACAACTAGCAATATTTCCCATTCTATGATTTTCCACGTTTTCTGTATTTATCACGTTCACTTCTTCCAGTTCAATTTCTGAACTGGGAGGATTTCTTCATTTAAATCAATCCTTTCTTCATTTAAATCGTTCCATAATGCTACAGAATCCTTTTTTTAATTTGTTCAACAAAAATTAATCGTTTGCCGAAATTGTAATCGCCTTGTTTCTTTTGTTCTCTTTCTTTGAGTTTGGTCAGTGATGCATACTCAAGCAAAAAATTAGCGAAAAATAAAAAAGCGACATTGTTAGCGATGCGATAGCGCTACAGAGTTCCAATTACCTTTCGCATCGCAATTTATTTTCGCATCGCACTGCCTTTCGCATCGCAATACAGAGTAGGCCCCCTTATTTAGGCTATTAAAATTGCTCTAAAATGATACAGGGACTCATCAAAAGGTCATACCAAAACATTAAATTTAAGATGGAGACATTATGACTTTCAATAAAAGTAGGGAATTCGTGTTATATCAACTAATATGGAGCTAAGTGCCGCCATTGTCCATCCGTAACGAATTGACGGACTTTCATAAAATTTTTTAAGGGATACTGTTGAAGACATGATCCAGTTTTCGGACTAAGTCCGCCCCCTCCGTTTTCTTGCTTTTCGGGTAAACCGCAACATATAGGCCACAACCCTAAGCGCTCGAGAAAATGACGAAAAACGGTCGAGTATGTCTATATTTTCTTCCTGCAGGGTGTGGAATACTTCCACATGTCGTTGTTCGGGGGGAGTTGGGTGGTGAGAAGTATCCTTTGGCCACGAAGTTGATGGATTGATAAGCCAATTAGGTCCTTCCCACCATAATGGACATTGGACTAAATCCTGAGGCTTGCAGCCTCGAGTGCCCAAATCCGCTGGGTTATCCTTACTGGAAACGTGCCTCCAAGTGGCGTTGTCGACGTTCTTAAGAATTTCAGAGGTTCTGTTGGCGACATACGTTTTCCAGGTATGGGGTGGTTTTTCTAACCAGGCCAGTACGATGGCAGAATCGCACCAGAGAATGAGTTCGTGTTGGGGTAGATTCAGCTCACTTCGCAGCTGTTTCACTAACTTGGAGAGTAAAACTGCTCCACAGAGTTCCAACCGTGGAAGACTCACGGTTTGGAGGGGTGCTACTTTGCTTTTAGCAGCTAGCAAATGGGATGAAAAACTATTTTCATGGGTTTGTACTCGTAAATATATACAGGCACAAAATGCTTTTTCTGAAGCATCTGAGAATCCATGCAGCTGGATTAGTTTATCGGGAGAATACTGTACCCACCTAGGGATTTTAATGTCTCTGGTATGAGGTAAATTTTCATAAATTGAGGTCCATTTTTGGAGAGCTCCGGGCTTCACGTCTTCGTCCCAATCCGTTCCTTCCATCCAGAGTTGTTGCAGCAACATTTTTGCAAGAATCATTATTGGTGAAAGCCATCCTGCGGGGTCAAACAGTTTTGCAACTGCTGATCAAATCTGCCTTTTTGTAGTCGTGTTTTCTGCTGATGGTGGATCATACGTGTAGGTGAAGGTGTCGGTTAGCGCGTTCCACTGCATTCCAAGGGTTTTTGTGGAACTCGAATCATGAAATTTAAGGAAGTCGACGTCTAGCAAATCAGGGTCGGGAACGGGTTTTAAAATTTCAGGGTGATTTGCCGACATCTTCCTCAAAGGGAACCCTGCCGATTTTAGGGCTTCGATAACTTGAGTCATAGAGTTGAAAGTGGACTGTATATTATGACCGCCGGACAAAATATCGTCAACATAAGTTTCATTCAATAAAATATTTTTAGCGAGCGGATATTCGTCTTGACAGTCGTGGGCGAGTTGGTGTAGGGTTCGAATCGCCAAATTTGGCGCGCAATTTACACCAAAGGTAACTGTTTTGAGTCGAAAATCTTGTATCGGCAGAGTTGGGTGTTTCCGAAAAACGATTCGATGAAAATCTTTATCTTCTTCGTGGATGAGTATTTGGCGATACATTTTCTCAATATCGCCGTTGAAAACAAACTTATAAAGTCGCCATTTAAGTATGATGAGCATTAAGTCATTTTGTAGAATGGGACCTGTATGAAGCACGTCGTTCAACGAGTTGCCAGATTGCGACATTTTTGATGCGTTGAAGACGACTCGCACTTTTGTGGTTTTGCTGTCGGGTTTTATGACAGCATGATGTGGTAGATAAAATGATAGATATTTACCATCTCTAATTATCTCTTGGCGGCCACCGTGGTGTGATAGTAGCGTGCTCCGCCTATCACACCGTATGCCCTGGGTTCAACTCCCGGGCAAAGCAACATCAAAAATTTTAGAAATAAGGTTTTTCAATTAGAAGAAAATTTTTCTAAGCGGGGTCGCCCCCCGGCAGTGTTTGGCAAGCGCTCCGGGTGTATTTCTGCCATGAAAAGCTCTCAGTGAAAACTCATCTGCCTTGCAGATGCCGTTCGGAGTCGGCATAAAACATGTAGGTCCCCTCCGGCTAATTTGTAGGGAAAATCAAGAGGAGCACGACGCAAATTGGAAGAGAAGCTCGGCCTTAAATCTCTTCGGAGGTTATCGCGCCTTACATTTATTTTTTTTTTTAATTATCTCTTGTTGGGAGGCGGGTTCCATGTGATCCATGGTTAAATATTCATTAAGGACTTCAAAATATTTGTCTCTTAATTCGGGTTTTCTTTCGAGGGTTCGTTCGATGCTGATATACTGCTGTTGTGCTGCGGGTCGTGAATGACCGAGTGCCATATTGGCTGGAAATTCCGATTTGAATGGTAGTTTGACTCTGTAGCGTCCATCTTCCTCACGAATTGTGGTTGTCCGGTAGAGTGCTTCACAGTATTCTTCATCTGCTGATCGTTGTTGGGTTTGGTGTACTTCTTCCTGTTCCCAAAATTGTCTCAAAAGTTGATTGATGGGGTCATCGGTGCACTCGGTGACATGAGTGCTGAAGGTTGATACCTTTTCAGCTACAGGGCCGCTTAATATCCATCCGAATATTGTGTTTTGGGCAAGTAATGTTCCACTCACATTTCGTAGGAGCCCTTCGGTGAGGATTTGCGGGGTGATATCGCTGCCGATTACCACATCGATTTTCGATGGTATCGAATACTGTGGATCGGCTAACGGTAAATGGGACAGTTCTTCGAGATCGATGCTTGAAACTCTGACTGTGGGCAAGAACTTCGTTAGTTTCGGCAAAATTATTGCTTGTGCGTCTATCATTTGGGTTAAGTCTGCTGAACAGAATGTTATCTGGCAGACTTTATTGGCATTTTTCGCAACCGTTCCGCCCATTCCAGATATCTGTTGGATAGACTCTTTTGTGGGTAGACCAAGAAGCTTTTGTATACGGGATGATACAAAAGTTTTTTGTGAACTTTGGTCTATTAGGGCACGAATTTTATGGAATTCGCCAGCATAGTATATTGATACTACTGCTGTTGGTAGTAGGGTGGTTCCATGATTACTCGAGAAGAGTGTAGAAACCGGGTTTTTGTCTTGAGACTGTTGGGAGGAGGTGGCTCTTGCGGCGGCTTTCGATGTTGAGGCTCGATGTTTGAGCTCTGGGGTTTGGTTATGATTGTTGGGGTTTGGGCTGCAAATGCAGTAGCGAATGATGACGCCTTTGGCAATAAACGCACGTGAAACTACTTTTACATTCGTTCTTGGGGTGTTACGTTGATAAACAGTTTTCACAGTAACTATTTTCCCTCACAAATTTGATTCGGTCTGATACCGATAAGTTCCTAAACCTAACGCAGGATTTGACTGCGTGGTATTGGTTGCACAATCTACACGAAGCCGTTTTATTGAACTCGGTGTGATATGCATGGGTTTTATTATTATTGGGTTGGGTCGAGTTTTGATTCACCATTCGTGATATAAAACTCGAAAATTGGGTCTTCGCCTTGCCTGGTCTGTAGGTACTTAATCTTTCTACTACCTCGTATCTGCTGGTGAGGAATTTATTCATGTCCTCCCAAAGGGGCAGCTCCTTCCGGGAGCTGAGGGATTGTTCCCATAGTGAAAGGCTTTCTCTTGGCAGCTTTGATGAGCACAGATAAACGAGGATCGGGTCCCAGTCCGTTGTCGGGATTCCTTGGGTGTTAAGGGTTGACATGCAGTTGTTGATTGTTGTCTGCATCTTCTGGATTTGTTCTCCGTTTTCTGTGAATATTGTGGGCAGGTTGAACAGCGTCTTTAGTTGATTGTCGACGAGTATCCTTTTGTTCTCGTACCTCGATCTAAGCGCTTCCCAGGCAAGCTCGAAATTATCATAGCTCAGTGGGTATTGCTTTACAATAAGTCCTGCTTGACTTTTCATTTTCAGGCGCAGGTGGTATAATTTTTGAGCGGGTGATAATTTTAGGTGGTTTTTATAGACTGCCGTGAACATATCTCTAAAAGATGGCCAGTCTTCGTATCCACCATGAAATACTTCGGTGTCGCATGGTGGTACTTTTAAATAAAAACCGTTTGCGTTTGAATTGTTTATTGGGTGGGCGGGTATTTGTTGTTGGATCGTGCTAGCAGTATTAAAAAGCTGTAAGGCTTCCAAAATTTCTGATTTGCATGTTTGGTACGTTTCCATGCATCTAGCAAATTTTTGCTCAACCGAGCCGCTGACATCTGTATAATTATCAGAGAAACTTACATCTCGATGGGACTCTAGCACCTTTGCCCATATTTTATCTAGGTCTTCTAATTTGACCTTAAGCATACACTCTGATAAATCGGTAGCTTGGGAGGGTGACCATCTTGAGCAGTAAACTTCTACTTGGTTACCGTCATATATGAATTTCTGCAGGCATTGGTCTGCAGTGGTCAATTTTTGGGTTTCGTCCGACGATTTCGGTATTATAACTTAATGTAGTATATCAAAGAGGGGAGCTTTTATTAAGCTGTGAAAAAAAAATTCGTAAAAAAACCTTTTTTTTTTTTGAAACCAGCCTAATGTACGCTTGGTTCTTTATACGGGCTTGTCTCAGCGCTTCTGAGTACAAGTAATGTGGGTATATAAAAATATAAATATTATAATATTTGTGTTCACTGGGTTTTTTATTTTTTATTTTTTGAGACCGGCCTAATGTGTACCGGCTTTTTGGTTTGTTATATGTACTTGTCTCAGCGCGTCTGAGCACAAGTAATATGGGTATATAGTACGTATGTATGTATATATATAAGTGGGTAAAATATATTTGCCGGTAAACTGTGGTGTACCAACAACCTTTTGTTTGCCGTGCCAATGTACTTGATCTGTATTGACAAAGTAAATGTATGCCAATATGTGATCGATGATCTTTTTTGTTGCTTCCTTCTATTATGTAGTTACATATGGTCATGCAATTACTTTGTTGAGGGTGGGTTTTTGGCTTATGCAAAAATATATACAAGTTCGTGTGGGTATTATGGGTGCATATAATTGTAGGTTTGTATGCAAAATTAATCTTGGGTGCACCGGTAAAATAAACTTTAGGAAAAGTGACAAAAATTTGGCAAAGTTTGTTGCTATGGGTTTTTTGTAAAATATATTTTATTGAATGAAACTTATGTTGACGATATTTTGTCCGGCGGTCATAATATACAGTCCACTTTGAACTCTATGACTCAAGTTATCGAAGCCTTAAAATCGGCAGGGTTCCCTTTGAGGAAGATGTAGGCAAATCACCCTGAAATTTTAAAACCCGTTCCCGACCCTGATTTGCTAGACGTCGACTTCCTTAAATTCCATGATTCGGGTTCCACAAAAACCCTTGGAATTCAGTGGAACGCGCTAACCGACACCTTCACCTACACGTATGATCCACCATCAGCAGAAAACACGACTACAAAAAGGCAGATTTTATCAGCAGTTGCAAAACTGTTTGACCCCGCAGGATGGCTTTCACCAATAATGATTCTTGCAAAAATGTTGCTGCAACAACTCTGGATGGAAGGAACGGATTGGGACGAAGACGCGAAGCCCGGAGCTCTCCAAAAATGGACCTCAATTTATGAAAATTTACCTCATATCAGACACATTAAAATCCCTAGGTGGGTACAGTATTCCCCCGATAAACTAATCCAGCTGCATGGATTCTCAGATGCTTCAGAAAAAGCATTTTGTGCCTGTATATATTTACGAGTACAAACCCATGAAAATAGTTTTTCATCCCATTTGCTAGCTGCTAAAAGCAAAGTAGCACCCCTCCAAACCGTGAGTCTTCCACGGTTGGAACTCTGTGGAGCAGCTTTACTCTCCAAGTTAGTGAAACGTCTGCGAAGTGAGCTGAATCTACCCCAACACGAACTCATTCTCTGGTGCGATTCTGCCATCGTACTGGCCTGGTTAGAAATACCACCCCATACCTGGAAAACGTATGTCGCCAATAGAACCTCTGAAATTCTTAAGAACGTCGACAACGCCACTTGGAGGCACGTTTCCAGTAAGGATAACCCAGCGGATTTGGGCACTCGAGGCTGCAAGCCTCAGGATTTAGTCCAATGTCCATTATGGTGGGAAGGACCTAATTGGCTTATCAATCCATCAACTTCGTGGCCAAAGGATATTTCTCACCACCCAACTCTCCCCGAACAACGACATGTGGAAGTATTCCACACCCTGCAGGAAGAAAATATAGACATACTCGACCGTTTTTCGTAATTTTCTCGAGCGCTTAGGGTCGTGGCCTATATGTTGCGGTTTATCCGAAAAGCAAGAAAACTAGAAGTTCCAGCCACGCTCAACCTCACCCACGCCGAAGTGAATGATGCCAAAATCAAAATCATCATTCAAACTCAACGGAATAATTACGGAGACATGATAGAGCTGCTTCAAACGTCAGGACCCTTACCCAAAAAGAACACCCCTCTGACATTAAACCTCATGCTAGATGACTCAGGAATCATGCGAGTTTCTGGAAGATTAGCATATGCCACCTATAGCTTTAATGAGCGGCACCCAATTATCATACCCGAAAACTCTCGATTTTGTTCTCTTATGTTAGACTTCCTCCATTCGAACCCGCTGCACGCCGACAAACAGCTGATGATCCGAATGGTACAGTAACAGTACTACATTCCACGTTTGAAGCAAAAGGTCAAAAAGCTCGTCGTCCACTGCAAAACCTGCACCATCTATAAACAGCAGATGAAAACGCAGATAATGGCAGCCTTGCCACCCGAGAGGTCAACATATTCTCTACCCTTTCATACAACAGGAGTCGACTTTGCTGGTTGTTGTTGTTGCAGCGATAAGGTTGCCCGCCGAAGGCTTTGGGAAGTGTTATCGATGTGATGGTCCTTTGCCGGATAAAGATACGGTACGCTCCGGTACCACTGCACCATTAAGGTGCTAGCCCGACCATCTCGAGAACGATAGTCACATTCACCTTCAGGCCATTCCCCCCTCCCCACCCCCAAGTTCCATGAGGAGCTTGTGGTCGCCAGAGCCTAGTCTGTTAGTGAAACAGGATTCGCCGCGGATAGGCGAGGTTGACAATTGGGTTCAGAGAAGCTATATATTGCGCTGGCAACCTGAAGGGTTGCGTTACACAACCCCTTGAATCTGGTATTTTAGTCGCCTCTTACGACAGGCATACCTACCGCGGGTATATTCTAATCCCCTAACCCGCTGGGGCACAACAACAACAACAACAACTTTGCTGGACCATTTATGGTAAAAACTTCTCCCCTTCGCAGAGCCACCATACGCTCCACACATGGGTGGTCTATGGGAAGCGGCCGTGAAAAGTTTCAAGATACACTTCACGAAGGTAGCAGGAAACCAGAAGTTTTCCTTCGAAAAGCTCACCACCCTCTTAGTACGCATAGAGGCGGTCCTCAACTCCCGACCGCTCTCTCCTATGTCCGGAGATCCAATGGATCCCCTAGTCCTAACCCCAGGGCATTTCCTACGAGGCGCGCCACTCTTGTCGTTACCGGAGCCAACTGCAGAGCATCTCACCTTGGTCAACAAATGGCAGAAACTGAAAGTGCTTCACCACCAATTCAGCACACGATGGAAGAGCGAGTATCTCAAGGAGCTGCATAAGCGGTACTAATGGAAATGCCCTCAACGCAATATTCAAGTTGGAGATTTAGTCGTGGTAAAGGATGATTTACTACCCCCGAACGAATGGCGTTTGGGACGGGTAATCACTTTACACCCTGGATCGGATAACCATGTTCGGGTTGTGGAACTCAAAACCCAAAATGGACTAATCACCCGTAATATTGCCAAACTGTGCGTGATACCAACGGCCTAGTAGTGCTAACCCTACCTCTGGTACCCTCTATTTCATGCCCCTAGCAATCTGAAAAAGATATATAAGCTACCTTCACCCATGCCGGCAAATACGAATATTTTTCTTTTCTTGTCTTTACAGGACCCGCAGAACAACCGAGGGACCAAAGTGTCGCCTCTGTGGTCAACGGCATGTGTTAAGACAGTGCCGGGCCTTTTTAGTGATGCAACCGGAGGAACGATATCAGTGTGCGAAAACCCACCGGCACTGCCTCAACTGCCTCGCAATTTCACACTCCACCGGGGCGTGCGACTCCCCAAGCAGCTGCCGAAAATGCTCCCTCGGCCACCACACTTTGCTCCACCGGGCTCGACCGAACAACCATGCTGGACGCCAGGACAACGACAGCCGACGAAGAGACAGGGCAACCCCACGAGCCAACTTCGTAAATTGGTCGAAAAGGCACGGGCGGCCCTTGGTAGGGTTGATGCCGCCCTTAACCCATCAACGCGTCGAGCGGGGGGGGGGGGGAGCATGTTGAAGACATGATCCAGTTTTCGGTCCGCCTCCCTCCGTCGGGCAACACCCGGCCAGTGCGGCCAAGCGCAAGTGCAGCACAGCTGTGCTTGCCAACCAACACCGCGCTCACTCTCAATCAGTTTTATCATTAACTAACAGCCCATTCGCTACGCATCGATCGCATCGTTTTTTGTTTCGTTCGTGCGCGATAGCACGCATCGCCGAACCGCAAGCGCTCTTTTTCTTTTTCATCGCATGCCCGCCGTCGCGCAAATATCCAATATTTTTATTTAATATCTTTCTTAAATTTGTAATTTCCGTTTAGTATATTGTTTTCAAAGTGAAAATAATAAATACATTATCTTACAATTTAAATCCCTTTTTCTTTTGATAAAGTGCACAGTGCTGTGTTAGTGCTGAAATTATACAGATACAATTGGAACATATTCTAAGACCATATCAATGCTATTTCATGACTGCTCGTGAATTTTTTGTATTGACTACTGCAGGATTTTTTAAAGGATTAATTTTTGAATAACATCGAGACTATTTCACTATCCATTTAGAATAATTACAGGATTATTACGGGATTATTGGAAATATAATTTTGGACTTCAATATTATTTCGAGATTATCTTGTACCATTTGAAGTGTAAAATGGTACCGAAATAGTCTCGAAATGATCCTGAAGTTGTCGCAAAATGTTACCAAATCTAGTTCCGAAGTAATCCCAAAATTATTTCAAATGATTCAGAACAACGAAATAACAACTAAAGTAAATCCAAAGTGATGTTTAACTCTCCTAAAATGGTTTCGAAAGGGTCTCGGAATGACGCTGAAATTGTCGCAAAGTGATACCATACATACTCCCGAAGTGGTACTTAAATTTTTTCAAATTGGCCTTGAAATATTATTGAGTGATTCCAAGAATAATCCTAAAGTGAACCTGAAACTGTTCCAAAATTGCACCGAAATGTCTCGAAATAATTTAGAAGTTTTTGAATTTTCACGATCTCTAGACCACTTAGCAAACAATTTTTTTCCTCATGTTGCGTTGTCATAGAGACAGAATATCTCAATTGTGTTGCTAGTGTAAAAATGAGATAAACTGAAATAAGCAAGAAAACAAATACAAGCAGGATAGCCTAGTGGTTATGGCAAATGCAGTTTCACCGTGTGATTCGCGGTTCGAATCTCGCTGAAACCTTTGATAACATTACGAAATTGCCTGATGATGATTACGTGGCGGTTTTCGAAATAGTGCCATCGCAATATGCCAGTAAATGTTTCTTTCTTTTCAGTTTCCTTTTTAAACAAACATAATAATTGAATAAACAATTATTGTAAGCCGGTGCTAAGCTCATTAATTCTTAAATAATATGGAGTTTTGAAGTAAATTCTTAGATTCAAGAATCAATCTCTCCGGGAAGTTACTAAAATAGTAGTCGCAAAATTCCACATGTTGTAAATGAACTTTCTAAATATCTCTAAATATGGCGATCCTTGGCCCATATAGACTAATTTTTATTTTAAGTAATACAACCTAATAGAGCACAAGTCTCGTTCAAAGTATCAGGTCTCTAGGCTGTCAGGAAGTTCTTTAAACCCGGAAAGCAAAATTTCCAAGAATCAAAAATGGTTGCGAAGTTCTCCAGTTTTTGTCGGAAGTGCGGAAAAGCCTCAAACGAAACTAATATAAAGGAAGTGAAGAGTATTCAGAAATTAACAACAGTCTGCTATAGATTTTTTGGTAAGGACAGCTTGGTCAAGACTGTCAATGCATTTATCTTGTAAGTTTGTGAATTGAAAATATGTTCTCTTGCAATAAAATTAAAAAACCATAATATAAATAGAAAAAACAATTTACAAACTTAATTGCACATACAAAGTACCACTTTATTACGGTATATTGTATCAATGTGTTGCCCTATCAAGTAAGTACATAAATACAAGTATCATGATACTTAATATGTAGTTACACTACTATGTACATATATATATGTATATAGCAATTTCCAGCTACATAGCAGCATCCTCGTTTATAGTTAGTTACTACCATGTCCTGCAAAAGAGTGCAAAATAATAGCAAATAACAGGTTTACTACCTGAAATTGCTAGTTAGAAAACAATGCAAGCAACAACAACAACAATGTTTATTGAAAAAAGTGCTTATATATAGTACTGTTATATGTTGTATTTATGTGTTGATTTTTTTGTTACTTTATCACAGATCTGCTAGCAAGTAAGTTTTAGTTGAATTGAAAAAAGTTAATAAAAATCTTTTTTTTTTTACTATTTGCCACAAAACTATTAGGTATGCAGAGGACATAGTACATAAATGTGTACGTCGAGTATATGTTACTGTCGAGACCACAGGGACTTTGTAGATGTTAGAGTACCTGTGAATTATTACACCCTTAGCTTTCCTCATGATGCTACTTCTTTGATTGTATTAAAAAGTGTCTGTGCTTGTACCACTTTGTATGAATAAGGAGAAATATATAAAATAAAAGGGCAAATAAATTTTAAAATAAATATTCTTGTTAAAGGTTTTAGTTTGAATCAGAAACTGTTCAACAGCCCAGGACCGACCATACACGATAAAATGTCATACCCTGCTTTTACTGAATATAGCGAATGTACGGAATATTTCGCATAAGCATTTGTTGTTTCTTATTTGCTTATTTACAATTGACTATCCTTACACGGCTTCTCATTTGAAATTGATTATTCTCATTTCTATGTGCTGGGGCAGAGAACGTGTGTGCGAGGAGCTTGAGCTGCTAGCCACCAGGAAGAACGCCCGAAAATTTTACCAAAAAAATCGGCGACAGAAGGAAGGTTTTAAGTGCGGGCAAACTCTTGTAAGAACGAAAACGCCGACCTTGTAACCGATGCCCAGAGAGTACTTATATTATAAAGGACACACATCTCTCCTCTCCTAAATAAAGACAGCGATTAATCGCACAGGGATGACGAACACGAGCCCGCAATCGATAATGATGGAATTAACGTCCCCCCACCCGATTATGACGAAGTCAGAATAGAAATAACCAGATTAAAAAACAACAAGGCCGCGGGCGCTGATGGATTGCCTGCGGAGCTATTCAAATAGGGCGGCGAGCAGTTCGTAAGGCGCATGCAACAGCTGCTTTGCAATATATGGCCGAACTGGTACATGCCCGACGATTGGAATCTAAGTGTTCTTTTACCAGTCCACAAGAAAGGGGCTACTGCAAACTGCGCCAACTACCGCGCAATCAGCCTTCTTAATATCGCATATAATGTCCTGTCAATTGTACGAAAGATTGAAGTCCACCGTGAATCGGCTGGTTGGACCTTATAAGTGCGGCTTCGGACCCCCGAAAAAAAAATCGACACACATCACCACTTTGTCGATTTTAAAGCCGCCTTCGGACAAGGCGCTGTTTATATGCCGCTATGTGGCGAGTACCGAAGAATATTGACAAATAAGCTGTCCAGCGAATTAAAACACAGCGGCTACGCTTGCTAAGCCAAGTTATGCGAATGAATGATGACGCTCCGGCTAAAAAAGTATTTTTAGGGGAACCCGCCTGTGGAAGCTAAACTCCCTTGGTGTGACCAATTGGTGCCAGTTGGCAGAGCGGATAAGAGACTGGCGTGCCATGTTAGATGACCATAACTGTTTAAACGGTTAAGCGCCAATTAAGTAACTAAGTAAGTAATATTTCGCAATCTAACTCAATTATAAATAGGGCCATGTTGAACTCGAGGGAGGTTAAAGCAGCCATCGGAAAAGCTAAACTTAGCTTCCCGGTGCACAATTGTCTTGCAGGTGAGGGGTTGAGCCATGTTTTTAATGTGCCACTAACCTGAAAATCGAGACTTGCAAGGGCTGTTCCGCTAATAAAGATTGTAAAACGAGTTGAATATTGTGAGTAATATCGAATTTCGCTAGGAGCGAAGAAAATGATCAACAGAAAGAAGCCCATTGATATGGTGAACAAACCAGGGCACCTTTGCAAACAACTGTTAAAATCATCCACGTTTCTTACATAGATAAGGAGTCAGCTCGTTAAGCAATATGATGATATCCATCATGCCTCAGCGGGTTAGGGCTCAGAATATACCCGCGGTAGGTTTGCCTGTCGTAAGAGGAGACTAAAATATGAGATTCAAAGGGTTGTGTAGCGCAACTCTTTCAGGTTGCCAGCGCAATATATAGCTTCTCCAAACCCAATTGTCAACCCCACCTATCCGTGGCGAATCCTGTTTTATTAACAGCCGAGGCTCTGGCGACCTCGAACTCCTCATGTATCTAGGAGGTGGGAGGGCGGTATGGCCTAGAAGGTCGCATGTGGTCATAACAAATCGTTCCCGAAATGGTCGGTCTTGGTACCGGAACGTACCGGATCATATTCGTTAATGACAATGAGTTTCAGTTATTTTACACTAAGTATTATGAAAAGTGGGCGTTATTGTTGTTGCAGAAGTGGGCGTATTTTTCCGCATTATAACGGAAATAAGTGTATCGACTTTTTTATGATAGGCCAATTGTTCTTCCAGTTATGGCCAAAAAGTTAGTAATTGGTGCGATTTACCAAACATTTTAAAGGTATGTCCTGAATCAACAAAACCATCTATAGTGCCACATGTAGAAAAATTGCAAATGCAATAGACCTCTACTGTACTGCCTATTCGGTTATTACATCAACTATATAAGAGAAATATTCAGTCCAATGGTGCAACAGAGTAGTGGGTGTACATTTTACTTTTACATTCAGTAGCACCGCTGAGGAAATCATTGTATTTCAAAGAGTACAGATAAGCAATTAATACCATGAGGAATGTCAACCTTCTTCGAGAAACATGGCGCCCTCAAAGGTAAGTATCATACGAGCAAGACCTTGCCTAAGGGAACATTGTCGTGAAAAGAACTCGATAACGAGATCTCATACTTTTATATACCCACGGATAACCTGAGGGGCTGAGCCGAAGGCCACAACGCAAATCATGCCTATTATCGTAAGATCAGTTGCCTTCATACTGGATATCGCAAATATACCGCATCAAGTAAATAATGAAAAAGATCGCTGTTAGCTTGATTTCTACATGAAATTTATTTATTTTGCTATTTTCAATGATGTTTAGAAAACCCACGAACGCTAGGTAAGCTTCAGTGACGATGCTGCCAAGCTTGTGGGTTTCGAAGAAGGCAATCCTAAAGTCCCTCCATTGTCCTATTTTATAATAGTCGAGTCGGTGGCTGGTGTCAAGGCTGCCGGTTAAATCGGAGAGTAGGGTTGCTGCAGCTACTACTCAGCGAAATGGGTTTGCCGGCGATCAGTTGACGTATATCTAAATTACTGGTGTTGTTGGTGAATGTTGAATCAATGATTGGCTGGCAGGTGTCAAGAACGACCGACAGAGTTATATTGACACGGGTGAGTGGAATAAGTTATGTATGAGTTATGGATCTGAGCAAAGTTCGAAGTAAATTAAGAACTTCGGAACTGTCAGACGATAAATCAGGAGATGGTGAAGGGTAACTTGTGGAGAAACCAACAATGAAAAATATTATTGTCTATATTATTTACTCTTAAAAATTACTATAGAAAACTGTTGGTACTTTGGAAAAGCAGCGAACTACAATAGATTGTCAGTTCCATGTTATATGAACAAAGACAGGTGCTACAGTTCACATGACATCATTATCAAAATTCGTCCATGACAGAAAAGGAGGGTAGAAACAAATAAAAAATATTATGCAAAGGTAAAGGACTTGGCTTATCTTGGTGTTTCTAATAGGAAGTAGATAAGAAATTCCTAGTATGCTTTGTTGGATTTCGTCAAAATTACCAATTTAGATGGCTTTGCGCAGGTGATATGTTATATGTGGACTACACAAATCTAACATTAGTGTTCAGCTTTGGTAGGACACATTCACTTACCAAACACCATCCAAAAACCTGTTGAAGTGCTTAACCAAAAATGCTGCAAAATCAAATAAAGAAGTGATAATTTGACACGTTTCAGGTCGAGCTCTCCACCAATTAGTTGTTTATTACTTTTAAATTTTCAGGGGGATGGGTTCTCTGCTAAGATAATTTTATGATTGAAATGCACTAGTGTGACTTACCAACTACTGCTGAAGCAACTTTCCTTTTGTCCAAAAACAAAAAAAAAAGAAAACATATTTTTGAAAGTACTAATCGGGGACGGGATATCTGGTATGGCAGTGAAGCAACCAACTAACTATACTACACCGGCCGCTCTCCAGAAAATTTAGCTTTCTCAATAACAGGCACACTCCAAGTTTATAATCTATTAACACATCACATCACATAGCATCACTTGTGATAAACTATCATTGCTGCAACCAGAGTTTGCCATGCCACCAAAGTCTAGTCTGGCTTGTCAAGCGCATACGCCACATTCATTAAAATTCATTTAACACAAACAATTAACTGCACATAAATCAAATTCTTAATTCAATAACGCAAGAGCTATGTAATTAATATTACAACAACAACAACGTGAACAGCAAAAGCAAAGTGTAACATGTAAACCGAACCGAAAAAGTTAACATGCATAGTAACACGCACATATGTATCAAACATGAGTAAATATTTCTACATTTGTATGCATGCACATAAAAGTACATTTGAGAAAAACGCACAAAGGCGCTTAAAAAGCGTACTATGCGAACAAGTGGCTATTGCTGTGATTGCGCAGGCGCATAGTTGTTTGAATAGTTAATTGCGAATAATGGCGAGATTTTTATACTCAGTTGAGCAGAGCTCACAGAGTATATTAAGTTTGATTGGATAACGGTTGGTTGTACATATATAAAGGAATCGAGATAGATATAGACTTCCATATATCAAAATAATCAGGATCGAAAAAAAAATTTGATTGAGCCATGTCCGTCCGTCCGTCCGTCCGTCCGTCCGTCCGTTAACACGATAACTTGAGTAAATTTTGAGCTATCTTTATGAAATTTGGTATGTAGATTCCTGGGCACTCATCTCAGATCGCTATTTAAAATGAACGATATCGGACTATAACCACGCCCACTTTTTCGATATCGAAAATTTCGAAAAACCGAAAAAATGCGATAATTCATTGCCAAAGGCAATTAAAGCGATGGAACTTGGCAGATGGGTTGACGTTATGACGCAGAATAGAAAATTAGTAAGATTTTGGACAATGGGCGTGGCACCGCCCACTTTTACAAGAAGGTAATTTAAAAGTTTTGCAAGCTGTAATTTGGCAGTCGTTGAAGATATCATGATGAAATTTGGCAGGAATGCTTCTACTATTACTATATATGTGCTAAATAAAAATTAGCAAAATTGGATGAAGAACACGCCCACTTTTTAAAAAAAAAATTTTTTATATTCAAATTTTAACAAAAAATTTAATATCTTTACTGTATATAAGTAAATTAAGTCAAAATTCAACTCCTGTAATGATATGATGCAACAAAATACAAAAATAAAAGAAAATTTCAAAATGGGCGTGGCTCCGCCCATTTTCATTTAGTTTGTCTAGAATACTTTTAATGCCATAAGTCGAACAAAAATTTACCAATCCTTCTCAAATTTGGTAGGTACATACATTCTATGACGGTAACTGTTCTCTGTGAAAATGGCCGAAATCGGTGGAAGCCACGCCCAGTTTTTATACACAGTCCACCGTCTGTCCTTCCGCTCGGCTGTTAACACAATAACTTGAGCAAAAACCGATATATCTTTACTAAACTTAGCCCACCTACTTATCTGAACTCACTTTATCTCGGTATAAAAAATAGCCGAAATCCGACCATAACCACGCCCACTTTATCGATATCGAAAATTACGAAAAATGAAAAAAATGCCATAATTCTATACCAAATACGAAAAAAGGGATGAAACATGGTAACTGGATTGGTTTATTGACGCAAAATATAACTTTGGAAAAAATTTTGTAAAATGGGTGTGACACCTACCATATTAAGTAGAAGAAAATGAAAAAGTTCTACAAGGCAAAATCAACAGCCCTTGGAATCTTGGCAGGAATACTGTTAGTGGTATTGCATATATAAATAAATTAGCAGTACCCGACAGATGATTTTCTGGATCACCTGGTCCACATTTTGGTCGATATCGCGAGAACACCTTCACATATACATCTAAGGGCCACTCGCTTTTAAAACCCTCATTAATACCTTTAATTTGATATCCATATCGTACAAACACTTTCTAGAGTCACCCCTGGCCCACCCTAATGGCGATATCTCGAAAAGGCGTCCACCTATAGACCTAATGCCCACTCCCTCTTAAAATGCTCAGTAACACCTTTCGTTTGATACCCATATCGTACAAACATTCTAGAGTCACCTCTGGCCCACCCTAATGGCGATATCTCGAAAAGGCGTCCACCTATAGACCTAATGTCCACTCCCTCTTAAAATGCTCAGTAACACCTTTCGTTTGATACCCATATCGTACAAACATTCTAGAGTCACCCCTGGCCCACCCTATTGGCGATGTCTCGAAAAGGCCACCTATAGACCTAATGCCCACTCCCTCTTAAAATGCTCAGTAACACATTTCGTTTGATACCCATATCGTACAAACATTCTAGAGTCCCCCTGGCCCACCCTAATGGCGATATCTCGAAAAGGCGTCCACCTATAGACCTAATGCCCACTCCCTCTTAAAATGCTCAGTCACACCTTTCGTTTGATACCCATATCGTACAAACATTCTAGAGTCACCCTTGGTCCACCTTTATGGCGATATCTCGAAAAGGCGTCCACCTATAGACCTAATGCCCACTCCCTCTTAAAATGCTCAGTAACACCTTTCGTTTGATACCCATATCGTACAAACATTCTAGAGTCACCCTTGGTCCACCTTTATGGCGATATCTCGAAAAGGCGTCCACATATAGAACTAAGGATTACTCCCTTTTAAAATACTCATTACCACCTTTCATTTGATACCCATATCGTACAAACACATTCTAGAGTCACCCCTGGCCCACCCTAATGGCGATATCTCGAAAAGGCGTCCACCTATAGACCTAATGCCCACTCCCTCTTAAAATGCTCAGTAACACCTTTCGTTTGATACCCATATCGCACAAACATTATAGAGTCACCCCTGGCCCACACTAATGGCGATATCTCGAAAAGACGTCCACCTATAGACCTAATGCCCACTCCCTCTTAAAATGCTCAGTAACACCTTTCGTTTGATACCCATATCGTACAAACACATTCTAGAGTCACCCCTGGCCCACCCTAATGACGATATCTCGAAAAGGCGTCCACTTATAGACCTAATGCCCACTCCCTCTTAAAATGCTCAGTAACACCTTTCGTTTGATACCCATATCGTACAAACATTCTAGAGTCACCCTTGGTCCACCTTTATGGCGATATATCGAAAAGGCGTCCACCTATAGAACTAAGGATTACTCCCTTTTAAGATACTCATTACCATCTTTCATTTGATACCCATATCATACAAACACATTCCAGAGTCACCCCTGGCCCACCCTAATGGCGACATTTCGAAAAGGCGTCCACCTATAGACCTATTGCCCACTCCCTCTTAAAATGCTCAGTAACACTTTTCGTTTTATACCCATATCGTACAAACATTCTAGAGTCACCCCTGGCCCACCCTAATGACAATATCTCGAAAAGGCGTCCACCTATAGACCTAATGCCCACTCCCTCTTAAAATGCTCAGTAACACCTTTCATTTGATTCCCATATCGTACAAACACATTCTAGAGACACCCCTGGTCCACCTTTATGGCGATATCTCGAAACGGCGGCCACCTATGGACTAAGGATCACTCCTTTTCGAAATACTCATTAACAGCTTTCCTTTGATACCCATATCGTACAAACATATTCTAGAGTCACCCCTGGTCCACCTTTATGGCGATTTCTCGAAAAGGCGTTCACCTATAGAACTAAAGCCCATTCCCTTTTAAAAAACTCATTACCACCTTTCATTTGATACCCATATCGTACAAACACATTCTAGAGTCACCCCTGGTCCACCTTAATGGCGATATCTCGAAAGGGCGTCCACCGATAGACCTATTGCCCACTCCCTCTTAAAATGCTCAGTAACACTTTTCGTTTTATACCCATATCGTACAAACATTCTAGAGTCACCCCTGGCCCACCCTAATGGCGATATCTCGAAAAGGCGTCCACCTATAGACCTAATGCCCACTCCCTCTTAAAATGCTCAGTAACACCTTTCGTTTGATACCCATATCGCACAAACATTATAGAGTCACCCCTGGCCCACACTAATGGCGATATCTCGAAAAGACGTCCACCTATAGACCTAATGCCCACTCCCTCTTAAAATGCTCAGTAACACCTTTCGTTTGATACCCATATCGTACAAACACATTCTAGAGTCACCCCTGGCCCACCCTAATGACGATATCTCGAAAAGGCGTCCACTTATAGACCTAATGCCCACTCCCTCTTAAAATGCTCAGTAACACCTTCCGTTTGATACCCATATCGTACAAACATTCTAGAGTCACCCTTGGTCCACCTTTATGGCGATATATCGAAAAGGCGTCCACCTATATAACTAAGGATTACTCCCTTTTAAGATACTCATTACCATCTTTCATTTGATACCCATATCATACAAACACATTCTAGAGTCACCCCTGGCCCACCCTAATGGCGACATTTCGAAAAGGCGTCCACCTATAGACCTATTGCCCACTCCCTCTTAAAATGCTCAGTAACACCTTTCATTTGATACCCATATCGTACAAACAAATTCTAGAGTCAGCCCTGGTCCACCTTTATGGCGATATTCCTAAATGGCCTACTCTCTCTTAAAATACTCTTTAATACCTTCCATTTGATACACATGTCATACAACCACATTCCAAGGTTACCCTAGGTTCATTTTCCTACATGGTGATTTTCCTTATTTTGTCTCCATAGCTCTCAACTGAGTATGTAATGTTCGGTTACACCCGAACTTAGCCTTCCTTACTTGTTATAATTAAAATTTGTTTCCCTTACTTATGTACACTAGACTGGGTCGATTTATTAACCTATATCGCGCCATCGATTTTTCGATAGGATTTGGGCTCAGGAAAAAAAGTTCAACTACGCATACCCAAAAAAATAATTTTTGACCCTGCAAAATTTCAACGATTTTTTCGATTTTTTATGCATTTTTTCATTTTCAAGGCTCCAAATCATTTTTTATTTATTTTTTTTTTCGTGTCAATTGGCAAAAGAAAATTGGTAAATGCAGTTTTTTGAAAAAAAAAAAAAATTCTCTTATGGGGATTTAGAAGAATTTTGGTCGAAAAATCGATTTTTTTTGCAGGCTTAAAAATTATTTTTTTGGGTATACGTAATGGAACTTTTTTTCCTGAGCCCAAATCCTATCGAAAAATCGATGGCGCGATATAGGTTAACTTTCGTCCATACAAATCGACCCAGGTTAATATACACGCAGGGTTACAGCGTTGACTTGCATAAAAAGAACATAATAAAGTTCATCATAAAAAAATGCAAAATATTAATAATAAAACATTAAACGGCGACAGACGTAATTAACACGAAACCGACAATCATGTCAACAGTTACATAACTCGCAACGATTTTTGCACGTATATATATATGTGTGTATGTTTAAGAATTAAAATGCGCTCGATGTGCACAGCGGTGGTAGCTGGTATAAACAACTTCTGGGACGGCAAACAACAAGAACAACAATGGAACAGCAGGCAGCGAGGGCAACAAATATCGATTTATAATCAATCATTTGAGGTGGCTAACAGGTATTTTGTTAATTTAAAAGAGTTACGAGAAAAACGACCAACTCCACTTGTTTTGCTATTTATATGCACGTGTGTATGTGTGCGCGAAGCCAAGAACAATACCCCTGCAAAAATCGTTGGATCATGTGGTCCACTGGAGTACTTACCTTTATACTCCACTGTAATGCAGCAATGGACCAACTCATGTTTCTACACGAACACATTGTAAGCCGATCATTGTTCGTTTTTAACGATTGTAATCACCACACGATGTTTATTGGACTTGGGTACTCCGTGGATTACTCTGATGTAATGCGGAGCTGGAGTATATGGTCCAGTCCTAGGACATCGCAATGTTAATTGGACCATATTTTTTGTATGAATTGTGGTTAATTTTGGAGTACTCGGTTGGTCCATAGCGAGTACTCTATACATGCATGCATGGAGTACTCGCGATTTTTGCAGGGACCAAACACTGTTGAATGAGCTTGGCATGAAAAACCTGTTTTGTTCCATAAGACTGTGTATGTAATTATGTACACAGCTTTTTTATGGCAAATTATTGCAACAATCGTCATTCATATTTACATAAATACATACATACATACATAAGTGGTTGCTAATACATATTACTTATATTATAAATGCGAAAGTTTGCACGGCTGTATAGATTTGAATAAAGTTTATAGCACAGTTTTCTTAAAGTCTGGAGGATCTACTGGCTATACTTTTTTGAAAACGTGGGTCTGAGGGCCCATGGGAAGAGCTGATTTTTTATTTTGGGATATTTAAGGCGTGATTACGGGATTGTTTTCGGGATAATTTCGGTGTTATTTTCAGGGTAATTTCGAGATTCTTTTCGGAATAATCTAGTATATTTGTGACTATTTATGAATAATTTCCACATTGTTTTCGGAATAGTTTCGGAACAATTTTCGGGGTCACAATTTTAGAATAATTTCGCAATTATTTTCGAGAGAGCGTTAGAACTCTTTTCGGGGTCATTCGAACTATTTCGAGAGCATTACGAAACTATTTCTGGATTAGATATAGTTACAAATCTATTTCGGTATTGAGGACTATTTTAGGATCAATACTACCTTATTTTCGGAATAATGTCAGTATATTACGGAATTGTTTTCAGATTAATCTCGGAAGTATTTTGGAATCATATTAAAATTCATTTAAGTGACAAAACAAAAAAGTGACACGATTTTTTTTACAGCGCTGCAAGGTTAACTAAAGGTGTTGTCTATTAAAATAGCAAATCATCATTCTCAGTATACGGAGACAGACAAGTGTGACAGCTCTGCAAAATAAAGTAGATCAACTTACGAAAGGTAATAGCTCTTCTTTCACCAGTACTAAAGACTGTATTCCTCTCTTATTATACTATGAGTTTGATTGCAGCCATAACCCAGCACGGATTTCGTAAAGTGCATAACAGTTTTCTCCACTAAAGACCATAAATCCTCCGGTAAACCACGGAAATGGGCCAGCTGCTCCGTTTCGCTAACTGGCGCCAATGGACAACACAAATGGAATCTAAATCGACTTTCACCTGGTCATTCCAGTGAAACGGCAGTCGCCCTCTTCCTCTGCTGCTGTAGGCGGGTTGCGGTACAAGTTTCCTCTTGGCCGGGGAATCATATTTCATTCGTTATTAAGAAGAATGCCGGGAAAAAGTTCTGAAGGCAATTTTATTTTATCTCAACCGAACGCAAGAAGCTGCACTAACGTAATTAAATAAACTGAAGCAAATCTAGAAAATTATTGCGCATGCGCACACTGTTCAACAACAATAAAAGTATGTAAGTAAGTAAGCTACTAAAATAAAATATTGTATTACCTCACTTATTTTAATGCCATTTTTGTGCTCCTTTCATTACAGTATAAACTAAAGCATTTGCAGCCACGCATGCGCTCTTGAAGATTAGAAATGGGGTTGAAGTTTTGCTGGAAGTAAAGCAGACCAAAATAGTTAGGATGGTTAACAGCTAGCTGGCAAAAGAAGCTAAAATTATATCTGAAAGCGAAGATGGGTGATTAACACTTGCAAACGATTGTACTAAATATTCAGGATGCATTGCGCCTGTTATATGCCGCGGCCCAAACAGCAATAGACGCAGCAACAACAAGTTGTAGCAAATGCCATATTTGGCATAGTATGAGTTATTACTTAGTGTCGTATGTGGATGGTCATGGTTGCTTTGCTGTTTGGCCAATAGTTAACACCAAATTGGTGGGAGTGTTAGCGGAATCATGACTATGCGGTTATTACGCATACAAGCACACATACACATATACATATATGTGCATATACCTACTTTTGTATAAATACGGTAGACAGGTGTGTGATTTTTCAGAGATGTTAGCTGATATGGCGATTATTCCTGTTGTTGTATTTACTTTTATTGCCACTGCTATTTACTTGCCGACATCCAACAGTTTCCGCGAAGAAGTAAATTAAAGCAATACGTTAGCCGAAAGCGACTGTGGAAAAAATGGAAAAAGTAAATTAAATAGTTTATCATTTCTGGAAAAAGCATTTACAAGTGGAAATGAAGCGTCTGAAGCTATTCGAGAATATGCAAAGTAAAAGTGTTTCCTGGTAATGCATACTTTTTTACTCGTATTATATGTACAGTTGTCAACAAAAAATTGGGAGTGAACTTTATATCTAGTATAAATAAGCAGAATTCCCCTCCCTTTCGCCATTTTTTTCGCAGGCTCGAAAATTATTTTTTTTTGGATATGCGTAGTGGAACTTCTCTTCCTGAGCCCAAATCCTATCGAAAAATCGATACCGCGATATCGGTTAATAAATCGACCCAGTCTAATATACATATATATATAAAATAAATAAATGTAAGGCGCGATAACCTCCGAAGAGATTTTAGGCCGAGCGTCTCTTCCAGTTTGCTTCGTGCTCCTTTTTAGTTTTTCCTAGAAATTGGCGGGACTTGTGTAATGTCGACTCCGAACGGCATCTGCAAGGCAAATGAGTATTCACTGAGAAGCTTTTCATGGCAGAAATACACTCGGAGTGCTTGTCAAACACTGCCGAGTAGAGATACATGCCGCCGATAAACGTCGCCGCCGCCGATTTTTGTCGTTTTTTCGCACGCCACCGGCAAATGTCAAAAAAAAATCGGCGCGTTACTATATTGGTTGGATATGGTCGAGAGTGGTATCAACGGATGCGCAACACTGCCAGTTATAAGAAACTAATTGCGAAATTTAACTCTTTCTAACTGTTCGAAAGTTATATAAAAAAACAGGCGCTTTCAAAAAATTAATAATGAACAATGAATTCACTTAAAATTACCCAAGGCGAACATGTTTTCAAATTGTCCTCAAGTGGTTAAAAAAAAGCAAATTACCCAAAAAAGGTGCCGATTTTTAAAAACATTTTATATTGCGAGTGGCTGAAAGAATAAGCGAAATCAGTGATGCAAAATCCTTTAGTAGGTTCTAGGGGCATAAACAACTTTTGAAATATTTGTTACTTCATACTTAAGTTGAGGATATAAGTACGTATGAGAATGGTTTGAAAAATCACTTGGGCTTACATTTAAACACCTGTTGCTTATTTGCGAAACTTTCAAATAGCGTCTGAAATGTTAATTTTGATTTTCACACTTAATCCTTCAACACCAAAGTCTCCCGGTTTGACATTTCATAAAGTTGGCGGCCCTATGCAAAACTAGTCCGTTGGAGTGAATCACATTGATTATAGCCTATCAACCAAGTTTAAACATTACCTACACGTTACGGCTCCTTTTACAAATGTGAATACGTACACACATATATATTCCAGGTGAGGCTTTGTCCTTCGCAAGAACACTCAAAGTGGTGAAGCAAAAGCTTTCCCAAGACAGTGGAACTAATGACCATGTGTGCTACTACCCTAAAGTAGTGGACTGTCGAACTAGTCCGAAAACTAAAGCTACGCGGTCATCCATAATGAGCTCTTATATCATAAGGCCGGAAAACAACAGTTAACACCTTTCAAATTAAAATCGGTCGACTTTCATTCTAAAATATCATTTTTATTTAATGAAGACTATTGAAATCAATTTTGTGAACACAGACGTTTGAAAACTTTGCTCGAGATTTTAAAAATTTTATCCAGGGTCCTTGTAAAATTCTAATTATGTAGATGAGCCGAGGATTATACGATTTTCACCCATTACGCAATGACATCCACTTAGACTGCTTATGATTTCGTTTCAAGGTGTTTTTCTGGTGTAGCTCGGCAGCATAGCGCGACAAAAACATACGTTAGAAAGTCTTCGGAGCTACACCTAGAGCTCCTAGGAAAGTGACGTCGACGAAGGTATGAGTTCGAAGTCGCAGTCCTATAGCTTCTGTGCTGGCATATGGAGTGAGGGTCAGGAGGCGTGGTAGCGACTGGTGGTCGGGATTGCCACTTTTCGCGCATCGGGTATTGTAGTACTTGAAAACAGCCGAAAAACCTGGATGCGCCCTGTGCCATGAGAGTCATGACTCATGAGTACTAATAGACCATTAATAGCAACCGTAAGTCGCCTTTGTGGGTGACCGCCAAGGAGAAACAAATCTTTTCAGCGGACGCAGCAGTACCAATTTCAAAGACCGGGTTAGGTTCGAAGCCTCTCTGGAGCAAGTGAACGAGGGACAATCCCTCCGCAAGGAGCTACTCCGGAAAAATTTTGAACGATCTGCGAAATTTTGCGGCAAAAACCCCGGATCTTTCGGAAATGGCCAAAACGTTGATTTCCTTAGATACATACAAACAAAACCTTTCCTAAATATTATTTTTTTAAATAGAAAAATTAAGCTTTTTAAAGTAAGAGCACCGGCATACGCCGGCGCACCTCCCACACCGCCGCCGCCGATAAAGTGATCGGCGTAAGCCTCTACTGCCGAGGGGCAACCCCGCTTAGAAAAATGACCTTCTAATTGAAAAAAAAACTTGTTTCTAAAATTTTGATGTTGCTTTGCCCGGGGCGTGAACTCAGGACCTTCGGTGTGGTAGGCGGAATACGCTACCATCACACCACCCTGGTCGCTGTATATATAAATATATATATTATGTGATATGATATAAAAGATGTTGTATAGTAATTTGATGACGTGACATACGTATAAGAATTCATATGAAACGATATAATGTGATTCAATACGATGAGATAAGATGTTTTTTTCCGAGAAGGATGCATCGAAAGTTTCAAAGTCAGTGTGGGTCTTTAACCGCACTAAATCTCCTACCGTCTATGTACCATGCAGCCAGATACTACCGTCAGGTACTCCATCGGGAGATGGGTTGAGCAATATGCTCTACGTCTATTGGGTCGCATTGCAATTCTTTTAGAGTCGCTCGGCATTCGATAAGCTGGGGCTTATCATACGTGTAGTTCGTAGTTTTGTTTTTGTTAGTAATGCTTATCTAGTCAAATAACCTTCACACTTACTGAAAGCGTTTCGCTTCGCAGTTTAGATGGTTGAACAGACATTGTCTCCAATTCGTGCCCAAGCATGTATTATCGATGGATGTAAAAATCGTCACTAAGATATTGTTATTTGGATAGATGGGAGGTCTCATCATCATCAATTCGTGCCTATGATTTAACGTTTCTGATCTGATGCTATATTATGTGATGTAGAAGAAAGATAATGTAAGTGAGTTGAATATACACCTAGTATGGTTGAAGAGGATTCTATCATACTACTAATGTTACCTTTGTATGTCAAGTTAAAAGCAACGATGCGATATATCAAATCCTTTGACTTGATCAAATTAGACTATAGCATCAGATTTCACGACATCACCTTGTGCAAAATATTTCCACAGCTTATGCCTTTTGTTTATCCCTTTAACTAATTTTATAAAACAAATTTGGCGAAAAATAAAACCTGAAGTTATATAAAAAATAACGAGGTGACTTACTAATAGAAGCAGAATAACAATGCTTTAACAAACTTCTGTAAATTGTATCTAAAAATTTGCTGGTTTTCTGAGTAGATAAAAGTATCAATATGCTCATTTGCGACTCATTGGAAAAAGTAAAAGACATCTTGCGCTTCATGAGTCACATTTGATTCACAAACTGGAATAGGGCAGTTGATTGAAATGAACTCTATTAAACTTGGAACAAAATACACGAGTAAACGTGGGATATTCCAGAAACCTGTATTGAGGGGGAAGAGGGGGCATGAAAGCGGTTAGATATATTCGTTTTTCAAATCAGTTCCAACATTTTTATTTTATTTTCAAAGGATTTTAGCTTTAAGCCACATCTTCTTTCAACATACATTTGGTAATCCTATTATTTTGTGCACAGCTGTATATAATTATATAACTGCATTCAAGCATACCAACTTGTCGACACTTGACCATCCTACATGCGCCAGTGCTTTTAATTGATAATGAATTTCTTGATTCGTAGTTACTTGGCATCTTTGCTCATTTAACTTGCTATGCCCGTGCTTGTTGGCTTGATTGCGCACGCGTACGCCATGTATGCACCGCTTACAATTGCATGTAATAAGCCAACATTGCTTACATGCATTACAACTTTATTTTGGGTGCTGTAGTAATGATATGGCGACATCAACACTATAATGGTCAAATTGAGCGAGTCTAGTGTTGATTCGCGTAGCGTCGTAGAGCTGGCAAATGAAGAGTTTTTATATAAACACTCAATACTTACGTGCATTTTATCAATAGACTTCATGTATTCGGGCGCTCTGCACTGAGTTTTTCTTTTGGTGTTTGCTTCCTCTTGATTATTAGTGCGATGTGAAATGCAGAGGTACGTACTGGTACAAAATGTATATTTATTGCGTTTGGTCTGTAGCACACTGCTAAAAAACAAAATGGAAGTGGAAATGAGAGGAATTAGAAACTGCTAAGACTAAGCGAAATTACCCAAAGAAAAAGGGGAATATGAATAAATTTTTTCAAGTAGGTTTACCACGTAATACAGTGCTACAAAAAAAAAAATATCTCAAGAACTTTAACAGCGACCTAGTGTCCGTTGTAGGTCTTGATGAGTAGATCAAGATGCTATGTTTCAAAATTTTCTAACACCCCGAAATTTTCAAGTTATTGTTGAAAAACTGTTTTTCTTGTACCTCGCGCATTCAAAAATTCGTTACTCCGTAATTTTTCCATCACTTTTTGATTGCTTAACAGTTTTGGAAAGCTGAAAGATAGGGCTTTAAAACTATGTATATTTCTCTACACTTTTTATAGCAAATTTTTGAGATTTTTTAAAAGTTATCTAAAATTTTCTCGTTTTTTTTAAATTTTTCAAATTTTGACGGCTTTTTAATGTATCATTTCTTTAATGAATTATTTTTTTCTTAAAGAGGTTGAGAGAACATTCTATTTCGATTAAAAAAAGTCCTCGTTGATCAAATTCGGTTGAGAATTGTTGAAATGACAACACTTTTTGTGAACAAGAAAATTGTCTCTCATCGTAGAATCGATATCGCGCCATGTCATGATTGAATGTATGATTTCAGTATATCGCTGCCATTGTATTGAACATTCTTATCGTTTCTTTTATTCCACCCATTATTTTTTGTTATAACAAAATTTCAATTATTGACTTTAATTATTTAAACAATTTCGATATTTTTTATTTATCTACATATATCATCTCTCGAGTAATTTTATTTAGCTTCTATGTTGCAGAGAAAAAATAAAGAAAAAAATAGTTGCAAATATTTTTACATAAAATTTTGTTTTATATTATGTACTTAATACAAAAAAAAAACTACCTGTAAAGTTGACAATAATGAGAAAATTGCTGTAAATTACAGATTCTTATAGGAATTTTCTATACTTTCTTTGATCTTCGCATCACTCACTCTTGGGAAAACTGTTTTCAAGTGTGAAAAAGCTTCACCGTCTTTTTGAAGTTGTTTAACAAATTGTTTCATATAGCCTATTTCTTCCCTGAAAATCTTGGACAATTCAGTGACGAACAGGGAGAACGGTTCCATCAGGAACTATTAGAGATCGAAAAACGCTTTGTCGGAAAAAGTCAGATCAGAATGCTGGCAAATTATTGCTGGTCTCTAAAACGCGATACTGACGATGTGGCTTATAAACGCAAAAGATCTAGCAAACATTTTTAACAGCTATCGAAATTCGAAGTTTTTTTTTTATATTAAGTACATAATATGAAACAAAATTTTATGTAAATATATTTGCAACTATTTATTTCTTTATTTTTTTTCTCCAACAAAGGAGCGAAATAAAATTACTCGAGATATGATATATGTAGATAAATAAAAAATATCGAAATTGTTTAATAATTAAAATCAATAATTGAAATTTTGTTATAACAAAAAATAATGGGTGGAATAAAAGAAACGATAAGAATGTTCAATACGATGGCAGCGATATACTGAAATCATACATTCAATCATGACATGGCGCGATATCGATTCTACGATGAGAGCAAAATTTTCTTGTTCACAAAAAGTGTTGTCATTTCAACAATTCTCAACCGAATTTGATCAACCTGTACTTTTTTTACTCGAAATAGAATGTTCTCTCAACTTCTTTAAGAAAAAAAATAATTCATTAAAGAAATGATACATTAAAAAGCCGTCAAACTTTGAAAAATTAAAAAAAAAAACGAGAAAATTTTAAATAACTTTTAAAAAATCTCAAAAATTTCCTATAAAAAGTATAGACAAATATATATATTTTTAAAGCCCTATCTTTCAGCTTTCCAAACTGTTAAGCACTCAAAAATAGATGAAAAAATGACGGAGTAACGAATTTTTGAATGCGCGAGGTACAAGAAAAACAGTTTTTCAACAATAACTTGAAAATTTCGGGGTGTTAGAAAATTTTGAAACACGACATCTTGATCTACTCATCAAGACCTACAACGGACACTAGGTCGCTATTAAAGTTCAAAATCAGTGTAGCACCGTGATATTAGAGTTTGAAAATAAAATGTTTTAAAGTTGCTTTAATTACTTTTCGTTTGATACACATACTGCCATATTTCATAAGATATTTTTACTCTCCGAAATAAGCAGCAACCTTGTCAGAGCACAAGTGAAGAAACCAGGGTAAAAACGCTAAGATTCTTGCCCTATTTACGTACGAAATTCAAGTCAAAACGGGGCAACCGGTTCAACGGCCAAGTAGGGATGCTACCTATATTATGACTAGGTGATATCCTTGCTTCCAAATATTTTCATTAAATAAATTTTAGTTTGTTTATCATATTACCATGTTGTTAAAACACTTTTAAGTATCTAAAAGACTGCGAATGCAATAACACACAAGACTTAGGTAAAAAACGCTAAATGACATCTACCAAATGATACTCAGACGAACTTTGGTTATTTCGGTACCCGTATTCATCAGCCAACATTTTTAGTAAAATTCTATGGTAAATTTGACCAAATAAGTCAGCTCCGTTTTGTAACTTCTTTCTTCCTAAAAGGCTGTAAAAAGGATAGTTTTTATAAAATTAATTTACATAATATTTCATAATATACCATAAACATGACATTTTCATTAAAAAAGTCAACATTAACCTTAGGTGGCAAATCTGTCTACCAATAATTATAATAATTATAATATTTTTAATATTTATTTGTTATTATATTATTTATATTTTAAAACATTTCATTGCATTTATGTTAGACCAAATTGGTAAGTTCCTAAAAATTTTTAAAACTACACGAATAAATTTTTGGAGGTGGCAACACTATTTTTCTTAAATTGTTTTGCGTGCTAAGATTTTATTAGATAGTAGCCCGTTTCAACTTTGAGTAAAGTTATATTCAATATTTGAATATAGTCCAGAAATTTATACAGTTGTTTTCCAATCATTTTTCATGCATCGCAAGCATTTCACAATATTGTGACGAATATTAGCAACACTAAGGGATACTATCATCTCTAAGCCAATACTAAGCAGTGACTTGTATGCACATCAATAAATCAATCATTATGTCTATACATATGTCCATACAAGCAGCGGAGAGCAACGCACAAACACATGCATACATCTGAGATACTCCCAAAGGTAGGCAATAATTTGTGCAAGTATCACTCACATATACATGCGCATATGAGAAGCTATAAACGTAGTTATAGCCGGTAATTTTTTAGCTGGTAACTAACTACTAAATTCTAGAAATAGAACCGCCTAGAAATATGCCAACGAGTAAACCAAACAGTATAAAAGCAGCAACAGTGGAGGCACGACCAATCAGTTTGATTTAAGCAAGCTATCAGTTGCGAAGTATAATTGTTATTGTGAAGTACTTTAATAAAGGCAATTTTGCATTATTGAATAGTGGAGTTATGTATTCAACAGTTTAGTGATTCGAACATTAGTAGTAGGTTGCAAATAAGCGGAATTGCACTAAAAAATCGTTACAATTGGTGTCAGAAGAGGAATTGTTGAATAAATTCCGAATATTGCGAATACAACTTGGACATGGCAAAGTTGAGTGAATTGAGGATCCAGCAACTGAAGGAGTTGCAGAGCCGTGGATTGAATACAACCGGCAATAAACTCCAACTGCAGGCACGACTACGAGACGCTATGGAGTGGGAAGGAATTAACGTGGACAATGATGTCTTTCATCCTGATGGGGACGAGACAAGAACAAAAATTGAAGAGAAAAACGAAACATCGTAGACAGTTACAAGCACAGACTTGAACATGATTTTGACTGCAATATCTGCTCAAACATCGATAATGGCATTTCAACTGGAATCCCAGGAGAACCGCTTAACCTCCAAGATGGAATGACAGGATACACATATATCCGAAATGTCGTCAAGAGGCACGAATATTCGAAATGTCGGCGCAAATTTCAGCACAGATATCATCGCAGATCTCTGCTCAACTGGAAGAGCAAGAAGGACATATTTCCTCGAAGTTGAAGGCGCAAGATACAAAAATTTTACAGATTCAGGAGAAAATCGAGGCCGAGGTGGATGCTTTGAGAGTACGTATCGAGCAGTTGCAACTAAATCGCCCAGCAGTTTCAACGAGTAATCCAAAGGTAAAACACCATCTTTTGACGGTTCTGTTCTTTTCAAGGTGTTTAAGCTACAATTTGAGAAGACCGAAACAGTGAACAACTGGAATGCTGAAGATAAAATTGCTGCACTCTTCGTAGCATTGACAGGACCAGCTGCCGAAATCTTGCAGACTTTTCCAGAGTTCGAACGGAACAGTTATGACGCATTGATGGCTGCTGTAGAACGAAGGTATGGAAGCGAACACAGGAAACGGATATATCGAATAGAATTGCGTTACCAAAAAGCTAATGAGACTTTGCAAGAGTTTGCTTCGGATGTTGAAAGGTTGGCTCATTTGGCAAATGCGGACGCACCCGTGGAGTACAGCGAGAGGGTAAAAATGCAGAGTTTTATAAATGGCATACGGGACGTAGAAACGAAGCGAGCGACATATGAAAACCCAAAACCCCTCATACAAAGCTCTTCGCGTGGAAGTGGAAAGACCAGACTAGGTAGACACAATTTTGGAAGCATTAAAAGGAACGCAGCAGAAAAACGATGGTTCCGTCAAATGCTTTAAATGTGGAAAGCCAGGGCACCTTGCACGTTATTGCAGTATCAATCCTAACAGTTGCAGCAATGTGGGTGGCCGTAAATGCAGAGCTGAAGGAGATGAGAAAATCTCCAAATCTACTCAATCGTTAAACTAAAGGGAGTCAGCCGCAAGGGGCGACAGCTGGCTCCCGCAATTGAATGATCCATAATCTCTATCTCGCAAATTGGAAGAATATCAAGCAATCTTACTGTCGGAGGACATGTGGATGGAAAGGAACGTTTACTGACTGTAGATACGGGTGCATCCCATTCCATCATTCGATAAGATTTAGTCAACAAAAAGATAAGACCATTGCTTGGAGCAAGATTACGTACAGCCACGGGAGAGGATACCCAGGTAATTGGAGAAGTAGCATGTGAAGTAGCAATTGGGGACGTCACGGTACTACACAATTTTATAGTGGCAGAGATTGTTGATGAAATCATAATTGGAGTGGACTTCTTAATCGACCAAGGCTACAAGATCGATATGCAAAGCAAGACGATGCGATATAAGAACATGGATGTGCCACTTAATTTCGGCTACGACAGAGGCTACAGCAGTAAACGAGTGCTGGTGGAAGAGAGTCAGCAAATACCACCAAAATCCGAAGCAGTCATCTGGGCAAAGGTTGATGGAGATTGTGGGACAAACAAATTGTGGGTTGTCGAAGCAGCAAACAAATCAGCACCGAACGTACTTGTAGGAAAAACCCCGGCTATGACAAAACAAGATGGACGTATTCCGGTAAGAGTACTCAATGAGTACAAGTCACCACTCAAACTGACAAAAGGGCTATATTGGGAAGATGCAAAGAGGCTGAAGTAGTTATTAACTGTGAACAGCTCCAGGAACACTTTTCAACTAGCAAGACTGATCACTCAAATGACACCACGGCATGGACGGAGGGCCTAGATCAAGATTATCAGAGTAAGGAAAAGCAACTGCTCCTAAAGTACGCAAATATATTTGACCAGGATGGTTCCAAACCAGGCCGCACCAATGTTGTGAAACATCAAATTGACACTGGAGACGCGAGGCCGATACGTCAAGTTCCTCGTAGTGTCTCACTGGCGAAGCGGTAAGGATGGGAAAATGAGGTTTAGCGTGGACTACCGAAAGTTGAACGACGTCACGAAAAAGGATAGCTACCCATTGCCAAGAATTGACGATACTCTGGACTCGCTATTTGGTACGAAATGGTTTTCCACGTTGGACTTGAAAAGCGGGTACTGGCAAGTTGAGGTGAAGGAGGAAGATGAAGAGAAAACAGCCGTCAGTGTCGGCGATGGTCTTTGGCAATTTAAAGTGATGCCTTTTGGACTTTGTAATGCACCAGCTACTTTTGAGAGACTGATGGACCATGTACTGAAAGGACTACATTGGAAAACATGCTTGGTATACCTGGAAGACATCATCGTATTGGGCAAGAACTTTGATGAACATCTTAAAAACTTGGAGGAAGTTTTCCAGAGAATAGCTGGCGCTGGTCTGAAACTAAGTCCCAAAAAGTGTTCGCTGTTTAAAAAGGAAGTAAATTATTTGGATCACAAGGTAACGACAAAAGGCATCTGTACAGAGAATGAAAAGATAGAGGCAGTAAAGGATTGGCCAAGACCACTGAACCTTCATGAATTGAGAATTTTCCTTGGGCTGTGCATATATTACCGCCGATTTGTTCCAAACTTTTCCAGCGTAGCCCATAGCCTCCATGAGCTTACAAGAAACAAGTAACGAAGGCTAAGTTTGGGTGCAACTCACATGAGAGCTTTGGAGACAAAATAAGAGAAAATCACCATTTAGGAAAATGAACCTAGGGTAACACTGGAATGTGTTTGTATGACATGGGTATCAAATGGAAGATATTAAAGAGCATTTTAAAAGGGAGTGGGCCATAGTCCTATAGGTGGACGCCATTTCGAGATATCGCCATAAAGGTGGACCAGGGGTGACTCTAGAATCTCTCTGTACGATATGGGTATCAAACGAAAGGTGTTAATGAGTATTTTAAAATGGCGTGGGGCTTAGTTCTATACGTGGACGCCTTTTCGAGATATCGCCATAAAGGTGGACCAGGGGTACCTCTAGAATGTGTTTGTACGATATGGGTATCAAATTAAAGGTATTAATGAGGGTTTTAAAAGTGAGTGGTTGTAGTTGTATATGTGAAGGCGTTTTCGAGATATCGACCAAAATGTGGGCCAGGGTGACAAAGAACATCATCGGTCGGGTACCGCTGATTTATTTATATATGTAATAGCACGAGCAGTATTTCTGCCAAGATTCCAAGGGCTTTTGATTTCGCCCTGCATAACTTTTTCATTATCTTGTACTTAATATGGTAGGTGTCACACCCATTTTAAAAAGTTTTTTTCTAATGTTATATTTTGCGTCAATAAACCAATCCAATTACCATGTTTCATCCCTTTTTACATATTTGATATAGAATTATGGCATTTTTTTCATTTTTCGTAATTTCCATATCGAAAAAGTGGGCGTGGTTATAGTCCGATTTCGGCCATTTTTTACACCAAGATAAAGTGAGTTCAGATAAGTACGTGAACTGAGTTTAGTAAAGATAAATCGATTTTTGCTCAAGTTATCATGTTAACGGCCAAGCGGTAGGACAGGCGGCCGACTGTGTATAAAAACTGGGCGTGGCTTTAACCGATTTCGCCCATTTTCACATAAAACAGTTATCGTCATAGAATCTATGCCCCTATCAAATTTCACAAGGATTGGTAAATTTTTGTTCGAATTATGGCATTAAAAGTATCCTAGACAAATTAAATGGAAAAGGGCGGAGCCACGCCCATTTTGAAATTTTCTTTGGAGTTGAATGTTGTCATAAATTACTTATACACTCTAAAGATATTAAATTTTTTGTTAAAATTTGACTTTAAAAAAATTGTTTTTTAAAAAGTGGGCGTGTTCTTCATCCGATTTTGCTAATTTTTATTTAGCGCACAAATAGTAATATGAGTAACGTTTCTGCCAAATTTCATCATGATATCTTCAACGACTGCCAAATTACAGCTTGCAAAACCTTTAAATTATCTTATTTTAAAAGTGGGCGGCGCCACGCCCATTGTGCAAAATTTTACTAATTTTCTATTCTGCGTCATAAGGTCAATCCACCCACCAAGTTTCGTCGCTTTATCCATCTTTGGTAATGAATTATCGCGCTTTTTCTGTTTTTGGAAATTTTCGATATCGAAAAAGTGGGCGTGGTTGCAGTCCGATTTCGTGAATGGAACCCACATACTAAATTTCATCAAGATAGCTCAAAATTTACTCAAGTTATCGTGTTTACGGACGGACGGGCATGGCTAAATGAATTTATTTTTTCGCCCAGATCATTTTGATATATAGAAGTCTATATCAATCTCGATTAGTTTATGCCGTTACGGATTGCCGTTATGCGAACAAAGTGTATATACTCTGTGAGCTCTGCTCAGCTGAGTATAAAAACAAAGCTTTTGAATGGAAGAAGGAACAAGAAGTGGCTTTCCAAACATTGAAGGAGCGTTTGTGCACTGCCCCAATGTTGGCATATCCGATTCCAGGAGCAACATTTATTCTAGATACAGATGCCATCAAGAATAATGGTATGCGGGTATCCCACTCTTTATGGAACTTGTCCGCTACTTTCCTTAAGTGCTCCTCCAATGTTCTATTGAATCGTTCCACCATACCATCGGACTGAGGGTGCAATGCAGTTGTCCGTGTTTTTCGTATGCCCAATGATTTACACATTTCCTGGAACACAGCTGATTCGAAATTCCTGCCTTGGTCAGAATGTAACTCCATTGGTACACCATACCTTGCAACCCAATCCTTTGTAACCACTTCCGCTTTTTGGTTTGGGATTGGGTATACCTCTGGCCATTTACTGAAATAATCCATAACCACCTCTATAGAGTGGATATGCTATAGGGGGCGTTTTATCACAACTGGTTGATGGACAGGAGAAGGTAGTTGCATATTACAGCCGTTCGATTGGAAAACCAGAGAGGAACTATGCCGTACACGGAGAGAGCTGTTGGCATTGGTAGAGTGCATTAAACATTTTCACAAATACTTCTACGGCCAGCGATTTCGCGTCAGGACAGATCACGCAGCGTTGAAATGACTTCTGCAGTTCCGTAATCCGGAAGGACAATTGGCACGGTGGATCGAGCGACTACAAGGTTATGACTTTTTCATTGAGCATCGAAAAGATAGTACCCATGGAAATGCTGATGCAATGTCACGAAGACCATGTAGTTTGGAATGCAAGCACTGTTCAAAGGCCGAGGCTAAGGAAGATTATAGATGTCCGGCTAATGACTATAACGTGTAAGTATGAATGGGACAAGGAACACTTAAGAAAGTGTCAGCTAGAAGATACAGATCTGTCAAATGTTATGAAAGGCCTCGAACGAAAGGAAAGACCAAACAGAGAGGAGATGTCGACAGAGAGTCCCATTGCGAAGTCTTATTGGGCACGGTGGAACAGTTTAGGATTGATATCCGGTTGCCTTTATCGAGTATGGGAGAGTGAGGATGGTCAATGCAAGAAGAAACTGATAGTTGTTCCCAGAAAGAAGATTCCTGGCGTGCTCAGCGAGCTGCATAGTGGTCCAAGTGGAGGTCATCTTGGAATCACAAAGACGCTCGGGAAAATTAAGCAGAGATTCTATGGGGTTGGTTGCCGTCAGTCGGTCACCGAGTGGATTGCCAACTGGGAAGTTTGCAACAGAGCGAAAGGGCCCAAAACACGAAGTCATGGCCAGATGAAGCAGTATATTTCAGGTGCACCATTTGAAAGGAACGCCACGGATGTCGCAACCGCGGAAACAAATACGTACAGGTGGTTATAGATTATTTCAGTAAATGGCCAGAGGTATTCCCAATCCCAAACCAAAAAGCGGAAACAGTAGCGGAAGTGGTTACAAACGATTGGGTTGCAAGGTATGGTGTACCAATGGAGTTACATTCTGACCAAGGCAGGAATTTCGAATCGGCTGTGTTCCAGGAAATGTGTAAATCATTGGGCATTCGAAAAACATGGACAACTACATTGCACCCTCAGTCCGATGGTATGGTGGAACGATTCAATAGAACATTGGAGGAGCACTTAAGGAAAGTAGTGGACAAGTTCCATAAAGAGTGGGATACCCGCATCCGTTATTCTTGGTGGCTTACCGATCGGCAGTGTATGAAACAATGGGCCAAACTTCCGCAAAGGTAATTTTTGGCAATAACTGCCAGCTGATTTGAAGTTTGGGATAGATGCCGATGCGGAGAGAAATGTCAAGAAATCCACTGGTGTCTTGGAAGAAGAATTGAGAGAGATACACGATCTGATAAGGCAACGAGCAAAGATTTTGAGTGACAAGATGAAAGCCAGGTACGATAAAGCAATTAATTCGGAAGGGTTTCAGGAAGGAGATTTGGTGCTGTTATACAACCCACAACGAAAAAAAGTTTGTCCCCGAAATTGCAGTGTAATTGGGAAGGCCCATACAAAGTTGTAAAACGGATCAACGATGTAGTGTACCGCATACAAACCATTGGCAAACCACGAACCAAAATGAAAGTGGTTCATTCGGAAAGGCTGGCAGCGTTTAGATAGAGAGATTTGTCTGATCGGGAAGATCAGACTTAGGTGGAGTGCAGTGTGACGAATATTAGCAACATTAAGGGATACTATCATCTCTAAGCCAATACTAAGCAGTGACTTGTATGCACATCAATAAATCAATAAGAGCAACGCACAAGCACATGCATATATCTGAGATACTCCCAAAAATAGGCAATAATTTGTACAAGTATCACTCACATATACACGCGCATATGAGAAGCTATAAAAGTATTTATAGCCGGTAATTTTATAGCTGGTAACTAACTACTAAATTCTAGAAATAGAACCGCCTAGAAACATGCCAACGAGTAAACCAAACAGTATAAAAGCAGCAACAGCGGAGGCACGACCAATCAGTTTGATTTAAGCAAGCTATCAGTTCCGTAGTATAAGTGTTATTGTGAAGTACTTTAATAAAGGCCATTTTGCATAATTGAATAGTGATTCGAACGTTAGTAGAAGGTTGCAAAGCGAAATTGCACTAAAAAATCGTTACAATATTAAATGTTTATATGTGGCAATATTTTTTACGAATTTTTCTATAGAAAAAAAATTGTTGCAGGTGTAAATACTGTTACATAAAATTTATCCATTATATTAATGAACCCGGTCATTTGTAATGATGGCAACCCTGCTGTGGAAGGGTTTAATAAAAAACCAAGAAGCATAGCGCAGTCCCGTCCTTCTAGCTCGCTTCTTCTCCATTCAATCTGTAAAGGCTCACTCTCCTACAGGGTAGAAAGATATTGTTTATTGTAGACAAACCGTTTCCAGTCTCAGTGTTCCTATTGGCTCAATTTTTAGAAAAATAGCACTGAAGATGGCACAACGCCAAACGGTTTGTCTCCAGATTATCTCCAAAACAAAGTTGATATCATCCATTTTTGCATATTTCATTTAACTTTAAATATAGATGCAAACGCTTTAAAAATATCTATACTAAATAAGTTCCAACCTTTGTTGAATACTATATAAAGTACCTCTTGCTTATTTAATTCATTTTCATAAAATTTTTAATTGTTGGCAACCTTATAAAACATCCTTGGCCACCTTTCAAAATAGAATATCTTCTGTTTTAGTTTTACATTTGCATATATAAATTAATTTTGAAATATTTTCAAACATGTGGCAACCTTGTGAAAAAATGTTTCAGTGGCAGAAGTATTTTTTACTGAAAATTTAGGTAAAATTATGTAAACGCTTTTCGCTTGATATCATATCGGCAAATTTGAAATAATTTTTTAATCTTCTTTAATTTTCTTCAAATAGGTGGCAACATTTTGGAATATATTCGGTGGCAAAAAAATAAAAAATATTTTTGTTGAAAAACGATTTACAACACCTTTATTTTTTATACATATCGTTCTCTTTAAACTTATTTATAACTAACTTAACAAGGGTGGCAACATTGTTAAAGTAACTTTCATTTGATATGCATTTCGACACTTTTGAACATATTTTTAACTTAATTTAAATAGGTGGCAGCACGGTTAAAATATAAATATATATTAGTTGAAAAATATGTTATTTAAAAATCCATTCAAAACACCTTTCATTTGATATGCAAATCGAAGTATTTGATTTGATTATTAACAATAGCGAATATGTTTAAAAATAAGTTCAAATATGTGCAACATTGTGAAATCATATTCAGTGGCAATACTTCCTAAAAATATTTTGAATGAAAAAATATATAAAACACCTAAATTTCTTCTTATGTTAATCATAAAGCATTAAAACCTTTACAGACTACAAATATTATACCGCATTCGAGCAAAAAGATTTCAACAACCTTAAGTAAGTAATTGACCACTTAATGACACAGGCCATCTATTAACAACTAAAACCATTGCATTATTTGCATAAATTGCAAATAAATTAAGAAAATATTCAAAGGAATGCCTTCTTTAAATGCCATCAACAATTTAAATAAATGCAAATAAATATGTTTTACAAATACAACATGACGCACATGCGCACACTTGAATTGCGTAAACAATTTTTGCGACTAAATTGACCGAAGTAAAGCGACAACTCGGTCACGCTGCACCACAACAACAATTTATTTTTAAGTATTTATTTACTACAAGTAAATACCATTTAAGCAGTTAACGCATGTTTAATTTAAATATTTAGATTTACTAAATAATCACAAGGCAAAACAAAAGCTCACATCACATAGACTCACGCGCATTCGCATATGTAGTGGTGGCAGTAATATGAGAAAAGCATGCAGCCAATAATAATGATGCCAGAGGGCAGACATGGCAGCGTTGAAGTGTGGCAATAGCAATAGCAACTTGCCACATGCTGCATAGGGTAGATATTGCATATCATTTGTGCTGCACAGCTGCCATACACACACACACACTCACACACACACATATTACAACATATTTCCTTACACAGCAGCTCTTACTTAGCACCACAAAAACTGACTTTATTCTCAGTTAACGACTGTTTGTGTGCTTTTTTTGCAATTTGCCTTTTTGATCCACCGTCTTTAGCGTTGAACAGAAAATAAAAATAATGATAAAGAATTAAATAACAGAGAAGAAAAATAATATTAGAATAAAAAATGTAGAAGAAGCAAATTTTCAGGTAAAGATTAAGAGAAAAAGTGAAAGAATTAGCTGACGGCGCACAGTGGGATAGTTTGCAGAACTTGTATCAGATCCAAAAAGTTAAGTATGTGGAAACCTTGTAAACACATCCCAATAGAAACATCTTTTCGAAAACACTTTTACTGAAACCGATTAAAAAACTTTTTCGACATATTTCTTCATGTTTCAAAAGTTTTAAATAAGTGGCAACTTTTCCAAACCAGCCTCTATATCAACATTTTCTCAGAGATATTTGACTGAAAAGCGAAGTAAAATAAGAAATACGCAATAAGGATGTGTTAACAAATTTTTTATAGTTTTTATTTTTTGGCAACCTCCATACTCAGTGCCATCATACTTTAAACAAGTAAGGAAGGCTAAGTTCGGGTGTAACCGAACATTACATACTCAGCTGAGAGCTATGGAGACAAAATAAGGAAAGATCACCATGTAGGAAAAAGAACCTAGGGTAACCCTGGAATGTGTTTGTATGACATGTGTATCAAATGGAAGGTATTAAAGAGTATTTTAAGAGGAAGTGGGCCATAGTTTTATAGATGGACGCCATTTAGGGATATCGCCATAAAGGTGGACCAGGCCTGACTCTAGAATTTGTTTGTACGATATGTGTATCAAATGAAAGGTGTTAATGCGTATTTTAAGAGGGTGTGGGCCTTAGTTCTATATGTGGACGCGTTTTCGAGATAACGCCATAAAGGTGGACCAGGGGTGACTCTAGAATTTGTTTTTACGATATGAGTATCAAATGAAATGTGTTAATGATAATTTTAAAAGGGAGTGGGCCTAAGTTCTATAGGTGGACGCCTTTTCGAGATATCGCCATAAAGGTGGACCAGGGGTGACTCTAGAATTTGTTTGTACGATATGAGTATCAAATGAAAGGTGTTAATGAGTACTTTAAAAAGGCGTGGGCCTAAGTTCTATAGATGGACGCCTTTTCGAGATATCGCCATAAAGATGGACCAGGGGTGACTCTAGAATTTGTTTGTACGATATGAGTATCAAATGAAAGGTATTAATGAGTATTTTAAGAGGGCGTGGGCCTTAGTTCTATATGTGGACGCCTTTTCGAGATATCGCCATAAAGGTGGACCAGGGGTGACTCTAGAATTTGTTTGTACGATATGAGTATCAAATGAAAGGTATTAATGAGTATTTTAAGAGGGCGTGGGCCTTAGTTCTATATGTGGACGCCTTTTCGAGATATCGCCATAAAGGTGGACCAGGGGTGACTCTAGAATTTGTTTGTACGATATGAGTATCAATTGAAAGGTGTTAATGAGTATTTTAAGAGGGCGTGGGCCTTAGTTCTATATGTGGACGCCTTTTCGAGATATCGCCATAAAGGTGGACCAGGGGTGACTCTAGAATTTGTTTTTACGATATGAGTATCAAATGAAATGTGTTAATGATAATTTTAAAAGGGAGTGGGCCTAAGTTCTATAGGTGGACGCCTTTTCGAGATATCGCCATAAAGGTGGACCAGGGGTGACTCTAGAATTTGTTTGTACGATATGAGTATCAAATGAAAGGTGTTAATGAGTATTTTAAGAGGGCGTGGGCCTTAGTTCTATATGTGGACGCCTTTTCGAGATATCGCCATAAAGGTGGACCAGGGGTGACTCTAGAATTTGTTTGTACGATATGAGTATCAATTGAAAGGTGTTAATGAGTATTTTAAGAGGGCGTGGGCCTTAGTTCTATATGTGGAGGCCTTTTCGAGATATCGCCATAAAGGTGGACCAGGGGTGACTCTAGAATTTGTTTGTACGATATGTGTATCAAATGAAAGGTTTTAATGCGTATTTTAAGAGGGTGTGGGCCTTAGTTCTATATGTGGACGCGTTTTCGAGATATCGCCATAAAGGTGGACCAGGGGTGACTCTAGAATTTGTTTTTACGATATGAGTATCAAATGAAATGTGTTAACGATAATTTTAAAAGGGAGTGGGCCTAAGTTCTATAGGTGGACGCCTTTTCGAGATATCGCCATAAAGGTGGACCAGGGGTGACTCTAGAATTTATTTTGTACGATATGGGTATCAAATGAAAGGTATTAATGAGTATTTTAAAAGGGCATGGGCCTAAGTTCTATAGATGGACGCCTTTTCGAGATATCGCCATAAAGATGGACCAGGGGTGACTCTAGAATTTGTTTTTACGATATGAGTATCAAATGAAAGGTGTTAATGGGTATTTTAAGAGGGCGTGGGCCTTAGTTCTATATGTGGACGCCTTTTCGAGATATCGCCATAAAGGTGAACCAGGGGTGACTCTAGAATTTGTTTGTACTATATGGGTATCAAATGAAAGGTGTTAATGAGTATTTTAAAAGGGAGTGGGCCTTAGTTCTATAGGTGGACGCCTTTTCGGAATATCGTTATAAAAGTGGACCAGGGTTGACTCTAGAATGCGTTTGTACAATATGGGTATCAAACGAAAGGTGTTAATAAGTGTTTTAAAAGGGAGTGGGCCTTAGTTCTATGGGTGGACGCCTTTTCGGGATATCGCCATAAACGTGGACCTGGGGTGACTCTAGAATGCGTTTGTACAATATGGGTATCAAATGAAAGGTGTTAATGAGTATTTTAAAAGGGCGTGGGCCTTAGTTCTATATGTGGACGCCTTTTCGAGATATCGCCATAAAGGTGAACCAGGGGTGACTCTAGAATTTGTTTGTACTATATGGGTATCAAATGAAAGGTGTTAATGAGTATTTTAAAAGGGCGTGGGCCTTAGTTCTATAGGTGGACGCCTTTTCGAGATATCGCCATAAAGGTGGACCAGGGGTGACTCTAACATTTGTTTGTACGATATGGGTATCAAATGAAAGGTGTTAATGAGTATTTTAAAAGGGCGTGGGCCTTAGTTCAATAGGTGGATGCCTTTTCGAGATATCGCCATAAAGGTGGGCCAGGGGTGACTCTAGAATTTTTTTATACGATATGGGTATCAAATTAAAGGTATTAATGAGGCTTTTAAAAGGGAGTGGCCCTTAGTTTTATATGTGAAGGCGTTTTCAAGATATCGACCAAAATGTGGACCAGGGTAATCCAGAACTTCATTTGTCGGGTACCGCTAATTTATTTATATATGTAATACCACAAACAGTATTCCTTCCAAGATTCCAAGGGCTTTTGAGTTCGCCCTGCAAAACTTTTTCATTTTCTTCTACTTAATATGGCAGGTGTCACACCCATTTTACCAAGTTTTTTTCTAAAGTTATATTTTGCGTCAATAGACCAATACAATTACCATGTTTCATCCCTTTTTTCGTATTTGGTATATAATTATGGCATTTTTTTCATTTTTCGTAATTTTCGATATCGAAAAAGTGGGCGTGGTCATAGTCGGATTTCGGCCAGTTTTTACACCAATACAAAGTGAGTTCAGGTAAGTACGTGAACTGAGTTTAGTAAAGATATATCGATTTTTGCTCAAGGTTTCGTGTTAGTGGCCGAGCGGAAGGACAGACAGTCGACTGTGTATAAAAACTGGGCGTGGCTTCAACCGATTTCGCCCTTTTTCACAGAAAACAGTTATCGTCCTAGAATCTAAGCCTCTACCAATTTTCACATGGATTGGTAAATTTTTGTTCGACTTATGGCATTAAAAGTATCCTAGACAAATTAAATGGAAAAGGGCGGAGCCACGCCCATTTTGAAATTTTCTTTTATTTTTGTATTTTGTTGCAACATATCATTACTGGAGTTGAATGTTGACATAATTTACTTATATACTGTAATGATATTAACTTTTCTTTTAAAATTTGAATTAAAAAAAAATTTTTTTTTAAAAGTGGGCGTGGTCGTTCTCCGATTTTGCTAATTTTTATTAAGCAGACATATAGTAATAAGAGTAACGTTCCTGCAAAATTTCATCATGATATCTTCAACGACTGCCAAATTACAGCTTGCAAAACTTCTAAATTACCTTCTTTTAAAAGTGGGCGGTGCCACGCCCATTGTCCAAAGTTTTACTAGTTTTCTATTCTGCGTCATAAGTTCAACTCACCTACCAAGTTTCATCGCATAATCCGTATTTGGTAATGAATTATCGCACTTTTTCAATTTTTCGAAATTTTCGATATCGAAAAGTGGGCGTGGTTATTGTCCGATATCGTTCATTTTAAATAGAGATCTGAGATGAGTACCCAGGAACCTACATACCAAATTTCATCAAGATACCTCAAAATTTACTCAAGTTATCGTGTTAACGGACAGCCGGACGGACGGACGGACGGACGGACGGACGGACATGGCTCAATCGAATTTTTTTTTGATACTGTTGATTGTGATATATGGAAGTCTATATCTATCTCGATTCCTTTATACCTGTACAACCAACCGTTATCCAATCAAAGTTAATATACTCTGTGAGCTCTGCTCAACTGAGTATAAAAATGCTTTAAGTGAAAAATGTTGCAGAAGGCACATCGATTAATTTATAATTGCATATTTACTCTAACTTTTAAATAACCTACTTGAGGCCAACTTGTGAAAACATATTTAGTGGCAATTTATTTTTTAATCCATTTTTATATAATTTTTATTTGTTAGCAGCCTCCACCTTCAGTGGCATCGTATTTTTAAAATTTCTTTCAATGGGCAATATTGAAATATGCTCATCGCATGATTTCTAAATTTGTATATTTACTCTAACTTTAAAATAATTTAAGTAGGTGGAAACCTTGTAAAAACATATTTCGTAGCAATACTCTGCTAAAGATCTATTATTTGAAATACGATAATAATAATAAATTTTGCTTGATTTCTAAATATTTTACATATGTATTAGTTTAGTTTTTAAGAATTTTCAAAAAGGTGGCAACCTTGTAAATATATTTAGTTGTAACACCCTTACCCCTAAATAGATTACTTTATTATTTTATTCACATTCTCAGTGAAAAAACCTTTTAAAAATACTTGCATTGAAAGGCGATGAAAACACCTATTGTTTGATTTTCATATTTGAATTTACTTAAATTTTTAAATATTTTCAAATAGTTGACAACATTACGAAAACATATTTAGTGGCAACACTTTCCTCAAAATATTATTTTTCTAGCGATCCAACATACTCTTTAGTTGATCCCTTAATTTGCACATTTCATTTAAATGGTAAAGAATAAAAAATAGATGCAACCTTGTGAAACATGCTTAGTAACAACACTTGCCAAAAGATATTTATATTTTTTTGTTGAAAACGACGAGAAAAACTATTTGGTTGATATCCATATTGAATATTTAGTTAGATTTTAAATAATCTTAAATAGGTAGCAACCTTGTGAAATACTTTTAGAGCCACCACTTCCAGATGCGATCAAATTCCAATTGACAGATAATGCCGACAAAGCCAAACTCTGACACAATATCTCGACTTAATTCGAACTCTCACTTTGGTACGTATGGTTTTATTTTAACAGAAAATTAACATTATAATGGCAACCCGTTCTCCAAAATATTTTAATTGTTAGCCGATGCAAACTACATTTCGTTTGATATCAATATTTGCATATATATTCCAATTAATTTTTAAACAATTTTAAATAAGTGGAAACCTATTCAGTGACAAGACTTCCTCAGAAATATGTGTTTCTTAACATTGTAAAATACTATTTACTTGATTTTCATATACGCATATTTACTTAGATTTAAAATTTTTCAAATAAGTGGCAAAACTTTTTTTTAACTAATTTTATTGAAAAACGATGTCTTTTGTTTGATTTCCAAAGTTGAATTTACTCGTTCTTTTAAAAAAATTGAAATGGGTGGCAACATTGTTTAAACATTATCAGTCGCATACATTGAGGCATATTTGAACAAATTTTTAAATAAATAATTTTAAATAGGTGGCAAGTCTGAAATATATTTTTTGATGACACCACTTCTCTATATATGATGAAATTATAATTTCCGATCGTAGTTAGTCCGGAAAAAAATTCGGATATAATAAACAGAGAAAATTCTTTAATTCAAAAAAAAAAAAAAAACAAAAAGAAACTGCTTTCGATTTCGTAAAATTTGTGGGGATCGTGTCCTGTTGAGCTTGGAGCTGCCAAGATTTATCTTTGCAAGGATAATGCGTTGTCTGTCGAGATTATGCCTTCAATTGATTTGAAAAACATGATTATGTTGTGCACTAATTTGTTTTTGTGACAAATTTCTTAAAAATAAACCATAGTACGACGGCGCATGTATGCCGGTGTTGGTGGTGGTGCTGACTGAACTGCAATGGCAATGACGATGGCGACGGCGACAACGTGTCGGTGCTGTCCAAAGCGCATTTCAACAAATAAAAATTCTTTTGCACTTTTAATTCTTTTCCTTTTATTTTCCTTAAAGTTGCATATTCTTCTTTATTGCCTACGCTACTCTTCTCGCTGTGTCCATGTCCATGTTGTTGTTCGTCTTCGGTGGCTATGTCTGCATTTCATTTAATCGCGCATGCGCAACAGTTGAATGCGCTCGCGTTGAAAGCGATGCCCTGCAATAACTCATCGTCTGCCGCACTCATTTGTGCGACGATTAAAACCAAAAGACGCAGTCAGCCGCAACGTCAATTCTTCTACCATGCACTTTCAGTTGAATGCGTTCTACCTGTCGGCCATTTAGATTGGCTGCCATGTCTTGCGGTGGTGATGTAGAACTCTGTTGGACTTAGTATTTTTTTTCGACTCTTTTATTTTGCGTTATTATGATTTGATTGTTACTGTTGGTGTCTGTTGTCGTTGTTTTTGTTGTTGTGACACAGCAACAGAAACAAACAAGCGGAAAGTTAAGCGCAAATAATGCTGACAAAATACACGACACCTGAGGCCAACGATGACTTCTTGGCACATTGTAAGAACTGGCAGCTAGTGTTCAGTTGTTGTTTTAAGGTTCTTGTCATTGGTGTTTGGTGGTGGTGGTGTGCAGGCGGGTTGTTGTGGAGAATGTATAATATTTAGTTGCTCTATAGCATTTAGCGTTTATTAGGGGGCGTACTATTATTTCCATTTTTATGAATTAATACTTATAGTATTTTTAAATTTTAGCCGTAAGTTATTCATTCAAGTATCATTTATCAATCATTTCTCTCAATTATATTTATAGTGTTTTAAATATCTATAAATTGGCTTATCATCAGTATTTTTCTTTTCATACATTTATGCATCCATTTCTTCACATAGGTGTGTATATATTCTTATTATTCCTTTTATTTGTTTATCTGTTTATTTATTCTTCTATTCATTTTTTTTAATGGACGCTCGTCGTTTTTGTTCTTTCTTCATTTTTATTCATCATCGATACATGTTAATCATAATTTTTGTATCATATACGTTTTCAAGTTTGTTTGATTTATATTCATCTTTTCAACATTAATCCATATATTCCTTTTTTTAAGTATATGCATTAATTCACAATTTCATATTATTTCTAAATCGTATACTTTTTTTCATTCGTCAATACAAAATAAAATTATAACCCAATTAATATCAATTCTGCCCAAGAATACATGTATTCATCTATTAATTTTCATTCCCATATTACTATTCATTTACCAATATATATATTTTTTAGTTTTTTCTGTTTATTTATTTGATACTCCATTTTTTATTCATCTCTTCATTTTTTTTATTTTCCCTCTCTTAATCTCTATAAGTAGACATAGCCACAAGTTTCGCATATATTTTCATTCACATTCATCTCTTTATCTTATTTTATTGTTTATTAGTCTATTCATCATTTGTTTGTTTATTAATCTAATCGTTTAACTTCTCACTTATTTGCTTTTCATAAATTAGTTAATGCATATTTTCCATTACTAAGCTATTCGTTTAAGCATTCATTTATTCATTCATTTCACGCACTAGTTAATACATCGTTTATTCATCTACATAACAAAAAAATGCATGTTCATAAAAAAATCATATGGATGAATTTTTCTCTCCTAATTTTATTGTTTTAGCTCCAACTTCTCATGCATCTATTCATCCATTTATACTTTTACCATGAATTCGTATTTTCAGCTATTGAACTCTCCATATCAGCTCCAATTTCATTCATACTTTGATCGAGTAACTCATCTCTGCATCCATCCATTCATACCTATATCTATGAGCTCATCTGTTCAAATATTGAACTTCCACATTTATACATTCGTAAAAATATCTATTCGGTTATTCGTCTACCAAAAAAAGTTCCCACTCATACAAAAATCATGTGGAAATTTTACTCCTCGCTAGATTTATGTTCATTCACTTTTTCAGACATTCATGCTTTCGTCTATTAATTTATCTCTCCATTTATTGAAGTCTCTTCATTCATCCATTCATACTTTTATCTACGTATTCATCTGTTCATCTTTTAAACTGGCCATATCAGCACTAAATGAGTTTATTAATTTTTAATGTGTTAAATTTTGTATATGTAAAAACTAGTTGAAATTGCTCTCCATAACCAATGAACTAGATGGCGAACTAAGCTGTGTCAACCCTCTGGTTCATTATAGATTAAGGGGTGAAATAAATTCGAATTTTTATGTAGTTATATCAGTCAGATATTAGTTACAGACAGTCAGGGCTAGAGCTCCGTGAATGCAATAACCACGTATGCTGTAATGATATCTCGTAAAGAACGGTACCTTCCCAAGCATTCCTAGAAACATTTGAGTAGTTTTTCGGCATTAATAACCACAGCAAAAAATTTAGTCTCTGACAAGTAGCCTTTCTTTAGACAAGGCCCCTAATGGAGTGATTCATCAGACTTTACAGTATCTTTTAAGTAACCAGTATAGACTGGCTTTAAATCATTAAGCACCTTTTGTGAGCTCCTTCTCGCCTTTTGCAAAACATTTAACTGAACAATCTAAGCAACTTCAAATATTTGTCGCGCAGTTAATGCATAAATAATAACAAAAGCAGCACACAGCAATCATAGCAATAATAAAGCGCATAAGCAAATATATAAAGTCCAATATCTTTGGTCAAACGTGCCAATAAACCCATAGCGACAAGTTAATATTTTTCCTTATGTTGGTTATTGCCACATTCAGTAAACATACAAATACGTCACACTCCTATGTGTGTACGTAGGTGCCACACTATGCCACCACAGCAACAGCAGCAGGAACAGCAGCAGTGGCAACACCGAGACTAAGCGATCGTTAACGTAGCTGCCACAGTCGACAAATGTTTGACCAGCGGCAACATTGGCACCACCACACTAGCAACAACAAACAATGCGCAAATGCAAGCAACATGCCCGTTCAACGCTGCAAACTCGCACGATAGCCACATGATACAAACTCAAATGTAACATAAACACAAAGATGTTTAATAGCGAAAATAGACTTAATGTTAATTCGCATTAACTCACCGATTGGAAATTAACTCGAGGATTATCGAGTTTTAGTTAAGTTCCAAGTAGGTTATATATTGTTGGTGGCGGTGTTAGATAGGATCGGAGAGGATGTGAGCATTTCCACTAGGGAGTTTCTGGGCGAGCAGCCTTCCGTTGAGCATGCGAGATGACATCACTGCTTTAGGTCTATATAGACCATTCCGATGGAAGGGCAATCCATGCTGGTTGAGTCCACGAATTTGCTCTTTTGCGGTTTGAGAGCGGTAGATGATAGCTGGATGCGTTGAGGAATCCTTATATTTCTCATGAAAATAAACTCAGCAGGGGTATATATTTACTTACGGCCAGCCAACGCTCACCCTTGAGATCTGTAAGTCATACTCCTGGGAGCTAACGAACTTATCTAGCTTTTATTTGTTTTAACTCCTAACATTCTCCTGGGCCGGATGGCAAAAATCTTGTTCAGGTGCAGAGATCTCCAGGTGTTGTTAGCAGCTGCCTTTTCAAAGTATATTAGACAGTTTCGTTGTCGTCGATCCTGTTACAATATACGATAATCTCACTGATATGCAGTGGAAATCCTCGGAAGCTGCCTTTGCCATCTCACCTGTCCACTGTTAGTGCGGGTATACTAAAATAGCTCTTCCTTCGGTTGTGAAGCTTACGGAAACACATACGCAGTAGAAGTCCTCGGAAGCAGCTCTCGCGATAGCACAGTGCCTACTGTAAATGCGGGTATACGAAAATAGTTCTTCCTGCGGTTGTCAAGCTTAGGGAAGCACCACTCGAGGGCAAAGAGTTTGTAGAGGGTTCCTTTTCTGCAAATGTGTTGCAGACTGCTATCGGGAAAGAATTAACGAGCCGAATCCTCATTTTATAATGGAATGGGAAGGGGGCAGTGATCCATAGAATAGTGTTCTGTGTTCATTTGCGGTAATAATCAAGGCCGTGCTGGAACTTGCGGGCTAAAGGTGGATGTCGTTCGAAACAATTCGACTCTCAGCAGCAAAAATCAAGATCGTTGCCGGTCTCATCCGCCTTTCTATCGTTGTTATGAAGCGATTATCTAAACAACTGATAGTCGGTATCACCGTTAAGGAATGTGGTAACACAACGGACCAAAAAAAGAGCTGTCCTTAAACTCAACTTAACTATGCTGAGCAGAATCCAAATTAACATTTAGTTTGAATTGACATCCTCGTCTGTCTCCACATTTACTTTGTGTTGTTGTTGTGCTATGTTCGTTGTGCTATGTTGCACATTTATTGTTGCTGAGCTAATGATGTACAAAAGTGGCTGAAGCTAAAGCTCCAGTGTGATTTCTTTCCTTATTGTTATTTGGTGCAGTTGTTGTAGTTATTTATATGTTTATGTATATGTTAGTGCGCACATTTTTGTTGCTTTTGCAAAATATATGCATCGTTAAATCGTCATTTTGGTCAAGTTTGCTTACTCGCGGGAAAATAATTTTACATTGCATTTCCTTCTTTCAGTTTACTTCTATTGCTGGCTTAGGCTAGGCAACAACAAAAGTCTTACATTAAAGGAAAAAGCATACATACATACATATTTAAGTACATGCATATTTTTATTTTTTATTTTTTTTTATATTGTTTTGTAAGGAATATCGATATAAGCCCTAATGTGAGTACAGTGGACGGTAAAAGTCTACTCACTGATATTTTTCTTAAGCGTGTTTTCTTGCTAAATTTTTATAGAATTTTGTTGGGATTTATATCCTTTTTTCCCTCATTAGGGTGGTAAATGTCGATGACGTGATGGTTTAACCAATCTCTGTAGCGCCTGACTATGTGTCTGAGTGGTTTGAAGCCTGAAACTGCGCCGTTCCGCTTCATGGAATGGCCAGGTTGATATCGTGCCTTTAGGTTCGTTTGGCTGTATTTGAATTAACGGTGACTATATCACAGCTGGGTGCGCTCCTATATACTAGACCGCGACCTCGCTTTGTCGAGCCAGTGGTCGTGTGACCAAGACGTTTAACTCCAAAACATTAATCGACGGTAAAGATGAACAGAGAAAGAGAGGAAAAGGCACTGCAAGTCAAGAAATCGATGCTACGCTGCCTACAGCAGCCGGTTCTATGAACCGGAGCACCTCGGGACTTTTTGCCAAGGGCTGTCATTGTGACCCCATATAATGTGTTGCGTCCCTCCCACAAACTGTCATCCATGGCTCCCTGCAGCTGGACTGCTCCATACCCTCCAGCTTCGGGAAGGTATCAGGCTGTGGTTCTGCTGCATATGTCGGAAAAGGATATACCTAAGACGGTCACACTCTTGCCAGTGTGTCACGTGTAAAAGATGCTTACAGCGTTCGGGTTGTTCTGGGTTAGAACCCAACGTTCGTCGCCCCCGAAATGTTTAAAAAAAAAAAAGAAGTGTTACGATGATTGAGTGAGCTCGGTGAGAGAGCAGTCTTTGAGCATCTAATACGTAGAAGTAGAATTGTTGCATATAAAACGAAGCAGATATATGAAGAGAGCTTTCTTATAACACCGGGAACTATTAAGTACACCCAACCGCCAGCTGGAGCGAGCGCTTGGCATATTCTCATCGCTTAAACTTTCGGGTAATGATTTTGTGGTTACAACAACAACAACAGCAGGATAAGGTAGTGGTTTGTTAGAAGATGACGTGGTATATGATCCAAGCGAAGTAATGAGCCGTAACAGCTTGCTCGGGATTTTAAAAGTGTAAACGCTGCGACTCCTAACAGGGCACTAACTACTATTGTCAATACGGAAAAACGCTAGTACGCTCCCACGCTTGCATGCGTGGTACGATCTTTCGCTAAAACAGCCTTACGCTAGTGCGCTTTCATGTCATAATTTAACGGCCATACGTTTTTACGCATATGCGCTCGTTCCCTAATAAGCTGTTAGGCTATAACACTAATACAATTTAACGCCGATACGATTTATAGCTTATACGATTAAACGCTCATACCCATTTATGCTAGAAAGCGTGTACGCTACTAAGCTGATCGGCTTTAATTCTGAATACGATTTAAGGCTAATGCGCTTTTACAATAATACGATTGTATACCACTACGCTGATATGCTTTAACGCTGACAAGATCTAAGTATCATAAGCATTTACGACAATACGCTTCTACACTTATACGTTTTAACGCTAATAACATATAAAACTCGTGTACTTTAACGCCAATACGCTTTTACTTTACTACGCTTATACGACTTAGCGCTCATACGCATTTACGTAATTACGTTGATAAGCTTACGCTTTTAGGCTGTTCCGCTTACAGGAGTTTACGTCACTTCTACTTATTATGCGAAATAGAAGATCGCATTCACTGGCACACATGGACTTGCCTTCGCAGCTTTCTTATAGACTTTCTTTTTCGCATCATATCTCAAATTTCCAGAGTGCAATATATATTAATGCAGAATTTATCTCCTAATTTGTTTGACCTGCAAATTATCTGCACTTTTTAATGGTGTAATTAATTACTGCGTTCATATTTAAATTCTCAATTAATTTCTTTTTAATTGTGCCTAATGATTTAAAAAATAGCTTCCATTAAACGACCAATTTATCTTACCGCATATCTCTGCATATCAAACCGATGACGTTATATGGTAAGAAATCATAATTTATCACAGTCATCATGCGTGGTGGTGGGCGTGTCAGTTATGCTGCATTCAGTCAAAGTATTAACACGCGCGCGTGCACCAAAGTGCACCTTACCATTGTCACCTCAGACGGGTAAAAAATATTAATCTACAGGCAAAATTACAAGTTTTGCAACAAAGTGAATAATGCGTAAAATGTAAAACATAAGAAAAAGAGAGGACATACCTGACTATGCATACGTGTATATGCACGTGTGTCTACACATGAGCAGTAGAAGTGCCCTGGTTGCAGGGCATGATCGAGTAAATGCCGCTCCATATTCGAAACAACAACTCAAACAAAAAAGAAAACGAAATAGTCAATAGTAACCGAAGGAGGTCTGTAAGCATAAACTAAACTGGTCCAATCTATAAATATGAGTTTATGTATGTATGTGTGGCATGTTGCAAAAATGTTTCCCGCTGAGCTGCCAATGCTGCCGATATGTTGTTGTTGATCTTATATGATTGCAAGGTTGTATGGTGTCTATTTTAGCAGTTCAGCCCACTGATAGGTGCGCGCACTCAAACAAAACGGCTACGAAGCCGGATAACAGAAAAATATGAAAAGGTTGAGGAAAATAACAAAAAAAAAAAAAAAACAGCTCCATAAAACAAAAAACAAGTTAACATTTGGAGAACCATAGTGCTGTTGTAGCTTCTGCCAAAGAATTTAGGAAAGTAAAAAGGAAGTCGTTTGAAATACCGATATGGAGACATTGTTTCGTTTCTAGAGGCAATTTGTGGTGCATTTTTCTAAGGACTAAATAAGCTGAAGGCCGCAATGATATTTTCATAAAAGTACAAAGATCCCGGGCCCCAAGTCACAGATCAGTTCATATGATTGCATGAAAAAAAAATTCAAGGTATGGTCTCCTTTCGGCAGTTGGTAACAATGAGTGCAAGCTACCCTGTGAGTAGCAGCTTACTTGAACCACATAAAGACCCGTTGTCATACCACATAATCTCGACTTTTGATAGAACTTCCAGATATTCGAGTAAACTGACGCAGAAATACTGAGTATATAAATAATATATAAATATATTGACAAGAGATAAACAGTCAAGAAAGGAGTTCCTCGATGATTGCACCGAATCATCCTCCATGCAGCCACAGTACGAAGGGTTGGTTTTGCCGAAGGATGGAGTGGCCCTTTGTCAATCAAGTAGTCAAGTAGGGGTCTCAAAAACCGCTCGATGAATAAAAACACAGTATTTATGCGCCAAGAGTGTATTCGATCACGGCAGCTTTCGGTACAATGTGGGGTGCACTGTGAGTTGGACTATTGGTGTGCTACGCACGGATTAGTTTTATCAGGGTTGATTTCGGATTACTCCTCCAGTGGGATGATCGGTGTTCTGCAAACTATTGCGATAACAGTCGTACAAATTAGAGGGCCAACGACGATATTAAGTAGTCCGGGAAATTATAGCTACAATAGCAAAGCTGAAACAAGAAGTACTAGGATAGCAACAGCTGAATTGAGGCATGCTAACGGGCTGCACCTCCTAAATAACAGGGCAACCAATAATGGCAATTAGGTAAGGAAGCGCGTACCAGTAGCAGAGCGGGAAGGGATAGGAGTATCGGTGATAACGCAGGGGTTGCTATTGCAGATAGAAGTTCATTGAACCAGGCCGTCATCTAAAACTAGATTCATCAGACTCAGGTTAGTGTTTGCTGAACACACAGACTTCCATATCTACACACTTAGGGGAAGATCCAGTCGAAAATCAGTAGTCCGATGGGATTAGAACAGCTGGGGCTCAGTCGACCGATCACGCACGATTCTATTACCATAGCCAGAGTTGACGAGAAGGAGTCGTGTAGTTCTCCTCAGCTGAACAGGGTGAAGGGAAAAAAAATTGTCCAAAGGCATTCACCCGGCCATCCAGGCAAAGTGAGGTGTGACTGAAACCATGATGACAGTCCATTCTCTACAGTTAGCTATCAGAAGGAGCTAAATATGCCCAAGGGCAGCCACTGCTACAGGTTTTCCAATGTACTGGATCCTTTGCTGCGCACCAAAGCCTCCAAGAATTACATAGAAGATTTTGACCTGAAATCGGCGTTGCGCCACCTTGGGCGGGAAAAACAATCCCGAGAGCAGGATGTAATTAAATGGCAAAACTACCTCCACTCCCGTACTACCCGCTAACGGATGAAGCCAGAGGTAAGGATGAGGGTAGGGTGCCATCCGCAAAAAAGGTAGCAACATCTTTTACACCTAAAAAAGTAAAAGATGACCCACGCCTAGAGAGCGGATTTTACATTGGAGCATACAGTACCGCTGGCTCGGACGGCATGCATTGCGGCACGCTGCGTTACTAGCATGACACCAGCTCGACGTTTTAGGGGACGAATTTTACGACAGGCATGCTTACAAATATAAATGATTTAGTACTTAACGCGATAGCCGCCAAAGAGATTTGAGGATAAGCTTCTACTTAAATTTTCTCTACAAATTAGCAGAACGGGACCTGCAAGTTTTATGCCGACTCTGAACGGCATCTGCACGGTACTGACAACCTATTCATTGCAGAGAAATCACTTTCAAGGGACAACCCCGCTTAGAAAAACTTTTTTTCTGTTAAAAAAAACTTTTTTGTAAGTTTTCGATCTTGTTTTGCACGGGGCATAAGCTCAGGGTCTTCGGTGTAGTAGACGGGGCACGCTACCACCACACCATGGTGGCCACTAGGCCACCTTACCGCAGGAATATTCTACGCCTCATAACCCGCTTAACTCTGGTCATGAATCTTATTTCATTGATAGTCTTTTAAGTCTCAATTTGATACAAGTCAATAGTTGTGTAAACAATTTGGATAAACTCTAGATCTAATTTTTATATAATTTGATATTCAATATAGCTGAATGCCTTTCTCCTATATCATCTTGCGATAAGCATCATGTGCCTTTGACCGTTACTTTTAAATTTTATGAATTCTCGTCATCGGTTACTGAAGAAAAAGTATCTTTTAATTTCGCAGCTTGCGATTATGACAAAATCAACGCTCTTTTCATGGATTACGACTGGGATATTCTATCATCCTGCCCTGACGCTTCTAGTTGCTATCATACTTTTAAAACTTTAATGTCCGCCTTTGTTTCAAAAAATATTCCGGCTGTAAAGAAAATGCCTTACAAACTTCCGTGGTATAACATTAACTGGAAAAAGTTAAAGAACCTAAGAAATAAGTTCTATAAGAAATTTAAATCATCTGGTAAACAAACCTATTTTATCAAATATCAGCAATACTCCTAAGATTTCAATGGCTTAGATAAATATTTGTACAGAAACTATATTCTTGGAATGGAGGAGAATATTAAATCAAATTCAAACGCCTTCTGGCAGTTTATTAAGTCTAAAAAGTCGAACTATTCTTTACCTTCGGCTGTATTTTACGATAAGCAGTTTGCTAGCACCCCATTTAAGGTGGCCAATTTGTTTGCATATTATTTCAGTTCAAATTTTGTTGTTGACGATGACAATCTTCCGCCTAGCTTGAACGATAACTGCAAATCTACTTTTAGTTTTGGTTCTCTTAGCCTCCCTTCTAAAGATGTCATTATTGGCATTAATAAATTTAAACCATCTGCGAAAACGGACTCTGATGGACTTTAAGTTCTACTATTAAAGAATTGTCCTGCTTTAGTTGTGCTTTTAAAACTAATTTTCAATTTGTCAATGTCAACTGGAGTTTTCGTTGATGATTGGAAATTTACTTCTATTAGTCCTATTCCCAAAGGAGGCTGTAAAAACGATGTCTGTAATTATAGACTCATTTCAAAGCTTTCTACAGTTTCGAAACTTTTTGAAACTATCGTTAAGGATAAAATGTACTTTGTATGTAACTGTTAGCATGGTTTTGTCTCAAACCGATCTACGGTTTCGAATCTTGCATTATTCAGTGAGTATTGTATTGCGTCTTTCTCTTCGGGACTTCAAGTTGACTATGTTAACACTGATTTCTTGAAAGCTTTTGATAAAGTCTCACATTCCTTATTGATCTATAAGCTATCTCGTTTAGGAGTTCGTTCGGTTTTTTTGAAATGGATCCAGTCTTATTTATGTAACAGAAATTGTGTGGTAACAGTTGGCGGCACTTCTTCTCAACCATTCTTCGCCTGTCCTGGGGGTCCTCAAGGAAGTATACTAGGCAAGTTACTGTTTGTTTTGTTTATTAATGATATAAGCAGCTGCCTCAATTTTGCTGAGTTCTTACTCTATGCCGATGATTTAAAGGTATTTTCGAAAATTGCAAAACCGGATGATGCTGTTAAGCTTCAGAAAGACATTGATAGCTTAGAAGTATGGTGCTTTAATTCTCGGCTTTCTTTATATATTAAAAAGTATTTTAAAGTCACTTATGCGAAAACTCGTAATATCTTGCCGATGTCTTATCACATTTCCCATTCACTATTACAAAGTTTGGATGAAATTAAAGATCTTGGTGTAATTTTTTCTAGTAACTTCTCTTTCAATAAATATTAGTCACATTATTTCGAAAGCTTACTCGGTATTTGGATTTGTTAGGCGCAATAGTTCAAATTTTTGTGACCCTTATACTCTCAAGTTATTATACACGGCGTTTGTTCGTTCTAATTTTGAATACGCTGTCTTTATATGGAGGCCAAGTCACAAAAACTACGTTAACAGGATTGAACGGGTCCAAAAGGTTTTTCTTAAATATGCTTTACATTCTATGAATTTTGATGAACCCATCCCATCTTATGAATCTCGCCCGCTTTTAATAAATTTAAAAACTTTGGAAGCCAGCCGAACGGTTCTCTCGCTTTCTTTTGTTCATAATATTGTAACAAATTTAGTGCAATTCCCCTTATTTGCAACTTTCTGCTAAGTTCGAATCACTAAACTGTTGCATAAATAACTCCAATATTGAATAATGCAATAATGGTCTTTATTAGACTACTTGAAAATAACACTTATAATTCGCAACTGATAGCTTGCTTAAATGAAACTGATTCTCAAAATAATACTGCTATTGCTCGATAGATAGCGTCTTATATCCAACTGATCCTCGCGCCTCTACTGTTGCTGCCTTTTATAGTGTTTGGTTTTCTCGTTGACATTTCTAGGCGATTCTGTTCTAGAATCTACTAGTTGGTTATCTGCTATGCGCGTGTCGTCCCGATCAGACAAATCTCTCGATCTAACCGCCGCTAGCATCTCCAAATGTACCACTCTTCTACTTTGTGGTTTCCCAATGGTTTGTATGCGGAAGATGTGTCACTGATATTCTTCACAACTTTGTACGGGCCTTCCCAACTGCACCGAAATTTGGATGGAACACCTTTTCGCCGGTAAGGGTTGTATATCAGTACCAAATCTCCCTCCAAGAAACCTTCCGAATTATTGTTCTTGTCGTACCTGTGTTTCATCCTACTACTCATTGTCATGTACCGTTCCCTCACATTATCTTGTTTGGCCAATGAACTACTTCGTAGGGCTTGATCTTGACGAATTGGCTTTGCATAATCATTATCGTGTTGACGTTTCACAATATTAGTGCGCGCTGACTTGAAACCACCCTTGCATTCTTTCTGGAAAATTCTTTCAGTCATTTCAATGCGTCCATTAAGGTTCGTCAATGCCAGTGTTTTTCTCGCAGGTACCTTCGGTTTTGATTTGTTTGGCCCATTCGTTACACCAACCCTTGCGCGATCTGCTGCCTTTGACTTTTGTGGTTTTTGTCGAATCTCTTTCACCGGCACTCGCTTACTGCTGAACCCTTGCTCAAAACTGAAGTTAAGTGGCACATCCTTGTTCTTATACTACATAATCCTTCTCTGCGTATCGATCCCGATGTCATAGTCAACTAAGAAATCCACTCCCAATATGACTTCGTTAACGATCTCTGCCACAACGAATTTGTGTAGAACCATGACCTCCCCAATTAAGACTTCACATACCACTTCTCCCTGGACTTGGTTATACTTGCCATTAATCGTACGCAATCTTACTCCAGGTAATGGCTTTACTCTCCTGTTGACCAAATCGGATCAGATTAAAGAATGAGATGCGCCCGTATCTACCGTCAGTTTTCCTTTGACGGTAAGACTGCTCGATTTCCTTCCAGTTTGCGAGATAGGTATCACACGAAATTCAATAGCTGGGGCAAGTTCTCGATCTTTACATTTGACTCGCTCTTGCTTATCTCCTCCTGCTTTGCGTTTACGACCAACCAAGTTGGAACTACCATGACCGGTGCTGCAATGACGTGCAATGTGACTTGAGTTACCGCACTTGAAACACTTCATAACTCCGGCATTTTTTTGTTGTAATCCCTTCAGTTCTTCCAAAATTTTGTCTACCCAATCTGGCCTTTCCACTTCGACGCGCGAAGCTTTATATGCGGGCTTACTCAAAAGTGACGCTGTTTCCTGAGTCAGTGCATGGGATACCGTTTCAGCAAATGTTGGCTTTGGGTTCGCATATGCAGCTCGTTTCGTTTCGGCATATCGTATTCCATTTACAAAGCTCTGAATTTTAACCCTCTCGGTGTATTCCACGGATGTGTCTGCATTTGCGAGTAGAGCCAATCCTTCAACATCCGACGCAAACTCCTGCAAAGTCTCATTCGCCTTTTGGTAACGATTTTGCAACTCAATTTGATATATCTGTTTCCTATGCTCGCTTCCGTAACGTCTCTCTAGAGCGCTCATCAATGTTTCATAGTTGTTCTGTTCGTACTCTGGAATTGTCTGTAGGATTTTACCAGCAGATCCTTTCAATGCCACGAATAGTGCAGCAACTTTATCTTCAGCATTCCAGTTGTTCACTGCTGACGTCGTCTCAAATTGAAGCTTGAATACCTCGAAAGGAACAGAGCCGTCAAAAGTTGGAGTTTTTACCTTCGGATTGCTGGCTGGAACAGCTGGGCGATTTTGTTGTAACTGTTGCATAAGACCTTTCAACGCTTCTATTTCGGCATCAATTTCTCGAGTTGTAAAATTTTTGCATCCTGCTCTTCCAGTTTCGCAAAGAGCTGCGATGATACCTGTTCCGAAATTTTTGTCGACATTTCAGATATACGTGCCTTTTGCGCTTCCAGTTGAGATGACATATTTGTCTTCTGTTCCTCCAACTGAGATGACATTTCTGCCATTTCTGAAATGCGTGCCTCCTGTGACTCCAGCTGAGAGGCAATTTTCGATGTTTGTGTAGATATTGTGCTCGTCACTGTCTGCGGTGTTTCGTTTTTTTCTTCCATTTTTGTTGTGGTTTTGTCGCTATCATAATGAAAGACATACTCCTCAGCATTGATTCCTTCAAATACCATAGCTACACTTAGTCGTCTTTGTAGCTGGGATTTATCGGCAAAAGTAGCCAGTCCACGGACTTCCAACTCCTCCTTCAGTTGCTGGATCGTCAATTCACTCAACTTTGCCATGTCCAAGTTGTATTCGAATTCTTCGGAATTTATTCAACAATTCCTCTTCTAACATCAATTGTAACGAATTTAGTGTAATTCCCCTTATTTGCAACCTTCTGCTAAGTTCGAATGACTAAACTGTTTAATAAATAACTCCAATATTGAATAATGCAATAATCGTCTTTATTAGACTACTTGAAAATAACACTTATAATTCGCAACTGATAGCTTGCCTAAATGAAACTGATTCTCAAAATAATACTGCTGTTTCTCGCTAGATAGCGTCTTAAATCCAACTGATCCTCGCGCCTCTACTGTTACTGCCTTTTATAGTGTTAGGTTTCCTCGTTGACATTTCTAGGCGGTTCTGTTCTAGAATCTACTAGTTGGTTATCTGCTATAATTATAACTACAGATGTGCGTGTATAGCTCTCTTATGGGCGTGTATTTGTGAGCGACACTTTCACAATTATAATTGCATATCTCAGATAAGATATCTGCATGTGTTTGTGCGTCTTTTCTCCGCTGCGTGTACGTACATATGTGTAGACATAATGATTGAATTATTGATGTGCATACAGTCACTGCTTAGCATCGGCTTCGAGATGGCAGTACCCCAAATACACGACACGAACATTTCCGCGAACATTCCCGTTATGTCATGTTTCTGCGACCTTTTCTGTCGTGTATGGTGGTGTTTGCCAGTTCAAAATATTTTAATTTTTGGCGATCATTTGCGCGAACTGTTCGTGCGTGTATGGCGAAATAGCTCATATTCGTAGTAATTTCTGAACGGAACAGACGTGCGCGGAAAAGTTAAATGGACAATAAAAAATTTCTGAGTGAATTTATTGAAATGTATAAATCTTTGCCATCATTGTGACAAGTAAAATGCAAAGATTATTGTAATAGAATTAAAAAGAATAATGATTATGCGACTTTAATCGAAAAATTAAAAGAAGTAGATCCTGATGCCACAAAGGATACAGTTATAACAAGTGAAGGTTAAGTTCGGGTGTAACCGAACATTACATACTCAGTTGAGAGCTATGGTGGCAACATAAGGGAAAATAACCATGTAGGAAAATGAACCGAGGGTAACCCTGGAGTGTGTTTGTATGTGTTTGAGAGCTATGGTGGCAACATAAGGGAAAATAACCATGTAGGAAAATGAACCGAGGGTAACCCTGGAATGTGTTTGTATGACATGTGTATCAAATGAAAGGTGTTAATGAGTATTTTAAGAGGGCGTGGGCCTTAGTTCTATATGTGGACGCCTTTTCGAGATATCGCCATAAAGGTGGACCAGGGGTGACTCTAGAATTTGTTTGTACTATATGGGTATCAAGTGAAAGGTGTTGATGAGTATTTTAAAAGGGAGTGGGCCTTAGTTCTAAATGTGGACGCCTTTTCGAGATATCGCCATAAAGGTGGACCAGGGGTGACTCTAGAATTTGTTTGTACTATATGGGTATCAAATGAAAGGTGTTAATGAGTATTTTAAAAGGGAGTGGGCCTTAGTTCTATATGTGGACGCCTTTTCGAGATATCACCATAAAGGTGGACCAGGGGTGACTCTAGAATTTGTTTGTACGATATGGGTATCAAATGAAAGGTATGAATGAGTATTTTAAGAGAGCGTGGGCCTTAGTTCTATATGTGGACGCCTTTTCGAGATATCGCCATAAAGGTGGACCAGGGGTGACTCTAGAATTTGTTTGTACGATATGGGTATCAAATGAAAGGTATTAATGAGTATTTTAAGAGGGCGTGGGCCTTAGTTCTATATGTGGACGCCTTTTCGAGATATCGACCAAAATGTGGACCAGGGTGATCCAGAACTTCATCTGTCGGGTACCGCTAATTTATTTATATATGTTATACCACGAACAGTATTCCTTCCAAGATTCCAAGGGCTTTTGATTTCGCCCTGCAAAACTTTTTCATTTTCTTCTACTTAATATGGTAGGTGTCACACCCATTTTACCAAGTTTTTTTCTAAAGTTATATTTTGCGTCAAAAGACCAATACAATTACCATGTTTCATCCCTTTTTTGTATTTGATATATAATTATGGCATTTTTTTCATTTTTCGTAATTTTCGATATCGAAAAAGTGGGCATGGTCATAGTCGGATTTCGGCCATTTTTTACACCAATACAAAGTGAGTTCAGATAAGTACGTGAACTGAGTTTAGTAAAGATATATCGATTTTTGCTAAAGTTATCGTGTTAAAGGCCGAGCGGAAGGACAGACGGTTGACTGTGTATAAAAACTGGGCGCGGCTTCAACCGATTTCGCCCTTTTTCACAGAAAACAGTTATCGTCCTAGAACCTAAGCCTCTACCAAATTTCGCAAGGATTGGTGAATTTTTGTTCGACTTATGGCATTACAAGCATCCTAGACAAATTAAATGAAAAAGGGCGGAGCAACGCCCGTTTTGAAATTTTCTTTTATTTTTGTATTTTGTTGCACCATGTCATTACTGGAGTTGAATGTTGACATAATTTACTTATATACTGTAAAGATATTAACTTTTGTTTTAAAATTTGAATTTAAAACACAAATTTTTTAAAAAAGTGGGCGTGGTCGTTCTCCGATTTTGCTAATTTTTAGTAAGCAGACATATAGTAATAAGAGTAACGTTCCTGCCAAATTTCATCTTCAACGACTGCCAAATAACAGCTTGCGAAACTTCTAAATTACCTTCTTTTAAAAGTGGGCGGTGCCACGCCCATTGTCCAAAATTTTACCATTTTTCTATTCTGCATCATAAGTTCAACTAACTTACCAAGTTTCATCGCTTAATCCGTATTTGGTAATGAATTATCGCACTTTTTCGATTTTTCGAAATTTTCGATATCGAAAAAGTGGGCGTGGTTATTGTCCGATATCGTTCATTTTAAATAGCGCTCTGAGATGAGTGCCCAGGAACCTACATACCAAATTTCATCAAGATACCTCAAAATTTACTCAAGTTATCGTGTTAACGGACAGACGGACGGACGGACATGGCTCAATCGAATTTTTTTTCGATACTGATGATTTTTATATATGGAAGTCTATATCTATCTCGATTCCTTTATACCTGTACAACCAACCGTTATCCAATCAAAGTTAATATACTCTGTGAGCTCTGCTCAACTGAGTATAAAAATAAGTAGTTTGCGGGCGCAATACCGGCGTGAATCAAAAAAAAAGGAGATAGTTTGAAGTCTGGTGCTGGTGTTGAGGATGTATATATTCCTACTCTTTGGTGCTATGATTTGCTATGCTTTTTGAAAGATCAAGAAGAACCTTTGGCAGGCGTTACCACAATGCAGGATGAAAATACAAACACATTTGAGGTAAGAAAAAAATTCAAAATTTTATTCTCGTTTTTTTTGTGAACACAAACATTCATTTTGTTTTTATTCCGTAAATGATTCACTTTCTTATATTTAATATATTGTTCTGCCACGGAACTGCTCCCACTGTATTAAAATAATTACAATATTTTTCTCGAGTAGTTTTTGCTAAATTGGATGCATTCTTTGCACTTGAAGCTTGAAGAGCTGTAAGTCCATGGCCATTATGCCAATCGGCGTATTCTATCGCTCCGGGATCTGTTTCTTCAACATCGAATCCACCTTCAAAATACGTCTCCTCATTTTGCCTCCGTAAAAAGTTATGCAAGTAGCAACAGGTTAACACAATTTTCGTGACTTTTTCTGGTGATAAATTAATAGTTTATAGGAGAATTCTAAATCTTGATGCTAAAATGCCAAAACAGTTTTCAACAATTCTTCTCGCCCGAGAAAGCCTGTAGTTAAAAATTATTTCTTCTTCCTTGAGTGTGTTGTGGCTAAATGGCTTCATGATATTTTCTAACAGGGGAAAAGCATTATCAGCTACGAATACAAATGGTAGTTTTTCTTCGCAGTTTGGAAGCGGCTGAGGGTCAGGAATTTTCAATGTTTTATTTTTTAGAGATGAAAAAAATTTTGTTTCGCTAAAAAGACCGGCATACTTTTAAAAGAAGGTAATTTAGAAGTTTTGCAAGCTGTTATTTGGCAGTCGTTGAAGATATCATGATGAAATTTGGCAGGAACGTTACTCTTATTACTATATGTCTGCCTACTAAAAATTAGCAAAATCGGAGAACGACCATGCCCACTTTTAAAAAAATTTTTTTTTTAAGTGAAATTTTTACAAAAAATTTAATATCTTTACAGTATATAAGTAAATTATGCCAACATTCAACTCCAGTAATGATAGGGTGCAACAAAATACCAAAAATAAAAGAAAATTTCAAAATGGGCGTGGCTCCGCCCTTTTTCATTTAATTTGTCTAGGATACTTTTAATGCCATAAGTCGAACAAAAATTTACCAATCCTTGTGAAATTTGGTAGAGGCTTAGATTCTAGGACGATAACTGTTTTCTGTGAAAAAGGGCGAAATCGGTTGAAGCCGCGCCCAGTTTTTATACACAGTCGACCGTCTGTCCTTCCGCTCGGCCTTTAACACGATAACTTGAGCAAAAATCGATATATCTTTACTAAACTCAGTTCACGTACTTATCTGAGCTCACTTTGTATTGGTGTAAAAAATGGCCGAAATCCGACTATGACCACGCCCACTTTTTCGATATCGAAAATTACGAAAAATGAAAAAAATGCCATAATTATATACCAAATACGAAAAAAGGGATGAAATATGGTAATTGTATTGGTCTATTGACGCAAAATATAACTTTAGAAAAAAACTTGGTAAAATGGGTGTGACACCTGCCATATTAAGTAGAAGAAAATGAAAAAGTTTTGCAGGGCGAACTCAAAAGCCCTTGGAATCTTGGAAGGAATACTGTTTGTGGTATTACATATATAAATAAATTACCGGTACCCGACAGATGAAGTTCTGGATTACCCTGGTCCACATTTTGGTCGATATCTCGAAAACGCCTTCACATATACAACTAAGGGCCACTCCCTTTTAAAACCCTCATTAATACCTTTAATTTGATACCCATATCGTACAAACATTCTAGAGTCACCCCTGGTCCACCTTTATGGCGATATCTCGAAAAGGCGTCCACCTATAGAACTAAGACCCACGCCCTTTTAAAATACTCATTAACACCTTTCATTTGATACCCATATCGTACAAACAAATTCTAGGGTCACCCCTGGTCCACCTTTATGGCGATATCTCGAAAAGGCGTCTACCTATAGAACTAAGGCCCACGCCCTTTTAAAATACTCATTAGCACCTTTCATTTGATACCCATATTGTACAAACGCATTCTAGAGTTACCCCTGGTCCACGTTTATGGCGATATCCCGAAAAGGCGTCCACCCATAGAACTAAGGCCCACTCCCTTTTAAAACACTTATTAACACCTTTCGTTTGATACCCATATTGTACAAACGCATTCTAGAGTCAACCCTGGTCCACTTTTATAACGATATTCCGAAAAGGCGTTCACCTATAGAACTAAGGCCCACTCCCTTTTAAAATACTCATTAACACCTTTCATTTGATACCCATATCGTACAAACAAATTCTAGAGTCAACCCTGATCGACCTTTATGGCGATATCCCGAAATGGCGTCCACCTATAGAACTATGGCCCACTCCCTCTTAAAATACTCTTTAATACCTTTCGTTTGATACACATGTCACATGTGTTTGTAACACATTCCAGGGTTAACCTCAGTTCATTTTCCTACATGGTTATTTTCCCTTATGTTGCCACCATAGCTCTCAACTGAGTATGTAATGTTCGGTTACACCCGAACTTAACCTTCATTACTTTTTTTAAAATCATTTTGTGACGTGAATTCCAGTTCTTAATTAAGCTCACTTTGTCCAAGAACTGCTCGTTTTTTAAACCATTCTTTGCACCAAATTCTTTTTTTGCGATCTTCTATCTTTTTTTACGCTTAATTGCCACAGCGAGCAATATTGCTGCAGCACAATTGTTGTCCGTATTCATCGCTGTCTGAAAGAGAACTAATGTTCGGCCAAAAGTTCGTATGGTGTATGGCCAAAGCTGCGAACAAGATTGCGGAATGTTCGCGGAAATGTTCGTGTCGTGTATTTGGCGCTTTAGTGTTGCTAATATTCGTAACAATATTATCAGTGGCGTCATTGACTGCTCTCTTCTTTTGGATAAATTTATTTTAACATACCTCACCGTAATCTTCGTAGCTTTCTACCTTTTTACGGCGTTAATTCTAGAACTGATTATTCGCGTAATATTCCTCTTGGGCGAGCCCTGATTGAATCTAATTTAATCTCGAGTTCTATCCAATTTGATTTTTCATTTTCGAAAAGTGTTTTTTCTAAGATTCTAAATACTATATTCTAGGTTTTTAGTCTGAGTTTTTAGTTTTCATTGTTAATTGTTATTAGTCTGTAAGAAATTTTTGTTCATAGACTAACTAAATAAATAAATAAATAATCCCTCGCAACTTCGATTATGACTCTTTTCGGCCTGAAGAATAATCATGTGTGTATACTTTAGAGTAGGTATGTGTTCCTTTTGCAACATTGCGCCCAACACTGCTGCCATGCACCGCATGCTGACTAGAATGTGTTTTCAGCGCCCAACTATCGTATCTGACATGTGAAGTAGCCAAAAAAAAAAAAAACAAGACATTTAATACAACAGGAAAAAAAAATTGGAATGCCAGAGTCAAAAACAAAAATTCTGCCTTACGGCATTCTAGTTTTGTTGCATGCAATATGTTGTAAATAGTATGACCATTGGATGCTGGGCGATCGGCTTTGCTGCTGATTTCTATGGTTTCAAAGATGAACCTGAGTTAGTAATGCTGCTGTTGTTGGTATCAAGAGTTCCAAAGCATCAGCGATAGCTGCATCATTTGCTTGCGTACTGCAGAACTGGCGCGCAACATACGCGACTGCGCATTGATTGGTGGCAAACTGCTGATCTGAACTTTAATGTTGCATACATTTCTTATTTTGCTATTTTTATTGTATGGTTGCGTATGCAAAGATTTCGTATTTTTTTTTTTAAGATTAACCATTAAAGTTGTTTATTTTGTCTTGTTTTCCTCTTTTTTTATTTCTGGTTTGCAATTTGTATTTCGTTGGCTACTTTTGAAGGCCAACGGCTATCTCAGCGTGGGTAGCCTTTCTTTCTGTTGTTTTATTTTGTTGTTGTTATGTATTTATTGCTAAGAGACGACTTTTTCTAAAAGAAAAAGTAATAAAAATGATTTTAATAAAAGAAATGTCTGAGAAATGTAATTGAGTGAAATTATAGAAAATTGTTTAGATTTATGTTCTTCTTGGAACAGAAAGTGGAGCATACGGCACGTTCTAGAAGTCTTTTATAGTGAACCAAAATGGTAAAAATAGATGGCAAAATGTGCTTTAGTTGGAAAGGCTTTTAAAGGTGCGGGACAATGAACCAGCATTTAGCCACTTTCGTAAGTTCGGCAGTATATTACTGCCCATAGTCAGAAACCTAGTGTGTGCAGTTAGAAACAGGTAGTGCGAGGCTGTTTCTATGCTGCCCTCCTACCTGCAGCTCCCACAAATGCTGTTAAAAGGGATTCCCATTGTGCAGGCCAAGCGGAAAAGGTCCCGTGATTGCGGCTGTGACTTCAAAGATTTCTTTCCTTGACCTATTTAGTGAGGACCTACTATTCACAATAGTACTATCCGACCAGGTTTGCTTGGTTAACTTTGGCAATATGAGGATGCTAATTCCTTGAAACTGCTACGTATGTTTCTTTTGTTTGATATAAGTGGATAATACATCTCGACCATCTCCGCTGCCTCTAGTAGCGCCCTGTCCTTTCAAGTTCGTCTGCCTTCTCCCCGCTCTCGATGTTCCTTATATGTAAGAGTTATGTTTGCGAAATTTGCTGCTGACCTCTTGCACCTGCTGACGGCCTTAGATGAAGTGATGGGGGAGTTAGATACTGCGCTAAAATACATTTTCATGTTCCGCCTTATTTTAAGAATCCTCTAAATGGTGCGATTTGCTCACAATTTGGTGCCCAGCTTAATATATAAGAACATTTTTTATTCCGAGAAGTGGAAGAGGGGCCAACTCATTAATAAATCTTATTTATGATGCGATAGGCTTGAAGTTTTGTAGAGGGGTACCTCCAAGACAAGTTTATTATTTAAGAAAATTTTCTTTCTGGGTAGTGAACCAGGGACCAACCTATTCCAAAAAGGCAAATCTGTATGGTTATATGCTAAAGATTCGGTATAGGGGTACCTCTTTTTTAAGCTTAATATTTAGAAAACCTTTCTTCATGCGAAGTGGTAGTTTCATAACTCTAAGGCGAATCAACCGATTTTAAAAATTAGTTGGCTTTGTATAGACTCGCAGAGGGTTTGTTAGTTAGTTTGAGTACCATATAAGATCCCGCTTTCCAGATATTGACCAAAATGTCGAACAGAGGTGATTATAGAATGCTAATTTGTGAACGATATTGGTATCTAATTAAAAGTATTGAATATGATTTTGATAGCCCCTTAGCTCCATTTGTGAATCGATGATGAGGGGTGGATAGGAATGGGTGGGAAGAATAATATAGAGGGGCAGGGAGGATGTGAGTGTGGGATATGGTAATAAATATTGAGAAAGTGCCAGGGAAGATAGGAAAGAGAGGAAGCCAGAGAAGGGAAGGAGATGGATAAAGATAGGGGCAGGTTAGAGGAGAGGAAAAAAGTAGGAGTAAAAGGGGGAAAGATCTAGAGAGTGAGGAGGACATGGAGATGAAGAGAGAGATAACAAGATACAAAGATTTTTTTTGGGGGGAAGCTACAGTATAATATATATATGCCCCTTTTTATTGGGAGAGTAGATAGATTGCAGGAGAAATATAATATGTATGAAAACAAATACGTATACAAATCGGTCGGCCTGGTGAAGCAGGTATTCAATATTTGGTATAGAGATTCCATATATGTAGAAATTGATGTGAGAGTGGGAGAATGAGTGGGAGTGGCAGTGGGAACAGGAGTGGGACTGAGACTGTGAGTGGGACTGAGAGTGAGAGTGGTAGTGGGAGTGTGGGCAATGGGTTTTGCAGTGGCAGAGAGGTTAATGGAATAGGGGGTGAACAAGAATAAGAACAAAAATGGGAGGTAAATTAGAGGACAATGGGGTAGAGAATGATGAGGGGAAGAGAGGTACACTTTTAATATGTTTGCAAACCAATTTTCGGCCAGAACAAAAGCTGCCCCTTGAAGGTTTTGTTACACACCTCCCTTTCAAATTGGCACTGCTTAGAATTAGAGTACAGTAGTGTGTTCCTCTTGATTATCTTATCAAAAACCTGTTGTAGGTATCGCTCAGGCTGCGCAGACACACTTTTGTATATCGTTATTGAAAACGCTCAAATGAAAGATGTAAAACCGAATAAAAAAATACGTAAAAAGTGAGCTCCGAGATATAGACGCTATTATTTACGTTTGTATAGTCATTAAATAACAGTAATATACATATGTATGTACATACATTTATCTAAAGTTTATGTCAATAAAATACCAGCACTTTATACTCTTCATTTGCGCTCAGCTTGAGTAGCTTTAAGTCATACTTCAATTTTACAACTATAGTTGTTGTCTGCAATTACACACACACTAATTGTCCATAACTAAAAACATATATGTATATGTATTTGTATAAATATAAATTTGTTGCTGCCATTCGTTGTGGTGGTGATTTGTTTAAGATTTTCGTTGCATTTCGTTAGCACTCCTTCATCTTATTGCGGTTTTTGTTGTTGCACCACAACTTAGCCAGAGGACAAGTCGCCTTTTATAAATCCAAGTACACTAATGTATGTATGTATGCATCAGCACCTAACAAAAAAAGCGCAAAAATAAAAACAATCCAGAATTAAGCAAAACCTTCAACGCTTTCAAAAATAATCGCACTAAACTTAGCCACAACGCGTTACTAAAACTCTAAGCTAAGTATTGGTAATGCGGCTGTTGCATGGATCATCATACACTACCTGCCTGCCGACCCATCGCCACCTTGCCTTTTACTTGTCACCTTCATGTTGCGCGTTTGTTTTGGCATTTGCAATGCGCTTCCTTGTCGCAATGGCGGCAAACCTACAAAATACCCAAATACTTGCCACACTGCCCTGCCACATTGTCGGTGCCACAATTCTTAATGGTGCAAGTGGCTAAGTGTTTGCTGTTGTTGTTGTTGTTGGTTGACTTTAGTGTTCTTTCTTCTGTTTTATGTTTTGAGTGGACTGATTGCGGTGTGTCTCAAGCTTCTCTAGTCCTATGTCTATGTGCCACGTTCTAACTCGCTCTTTCGTCTCTTTCTCTCTCGTTAGTTATGTTGCAAGTTGTTGTACTTTTGTGGCTATTTAGCTGCAATCTCATATTTAAGCTGTGTAAATACTTCGCGCTATGCCAAATGCAGCAAACGAAACGTTACAGTTGCAGCAAGCTATGCTGTATGCGCAGCAGTCATATTGTCATTCAACGACAATTCACATACACACGCGTTAATAACATATATGTGTGTGTGGATGCATACGAGCACCTTTTGTTTGGGACATGTTGTGTGATTTGGATTTTTGTGGCTGCTGTTGATGCGGCTTAGGCTGTTGCGCTGTGTATTCGAGATGCAAAAGTATCGAATTCCATGCGTTGTATTGACCTCGGCAATGGTTGTTGAAAAGACTGGAAGAACAACAGCAACAACCATAGCAGCATTTCATGTATGAGTGAACTAATAGTTTTGCAATTTATGTTTTTGTTGCTGTTTGTTTTTGTTATTTTTTTTCTTTCTTTATGCTGTTTTCGATGTTGCACACAGCGTAATGACCATGAGCGAAATTCTAATGATGCTGCTGCTGCCGCTGGCTAAAATTTATTCGCAGCACCAATGGCAGGTAAACCAAAAAAAAAAAAAAATTATAATCCAATAAAAAATTTAAAACACAGAGGCATGGTAATAAAAATAGCAAAATTTGAGGCTGGGATTTAGCATTTACGTTAGTTGCTGTTTCAGAATTTCATAGATGTGTGTATGTAGTAGTTAGGGGTATCTGTCAGGATGGATCACTGGGTTGCTATAAGAAAAGAAAAAGGGTGTTAGTGCCAGTTACTCGTTAAATTGGAAGCGTCCATTAACTTAAAAAACTCATGTTTTAAACTACCTACAGCTCGTCGATGTGCTGAAATTAAACCACAAGAGAGGCAAGGTTGGGTTTAACTGGCCCGTGAGGACCTCACATAGACTGAATAGTCTTATCAGACGTCTGTTCAACGATCAGAAACCAGGACCTATTTTATAAAATAAGCCGTTATCTAGGCAGGACCTATGCTACTTGCTGCCTATAAATCTGATAGCTGTGCCTCACTCGCACTTCCTACATTTTTTATCACTGACAAGGCCTATTTTAAAAGCATGTGACGCCAGAAGGCAGTGTCCAGTGAGAATCTCCATCATTAGCCTACTTTTTCCTCTCTTCAATGATAGGAGTAATTTTTTTTATCTAAGGTTGTAAGACCTGCTCATGATCTTCGATATTTTGCTAATCTTCCAATTCTCGTCGTGCTCATTTTAACTTTTCCTAGAAATTATAGGGGAGTGGACCTACAAGTTTTATACCGACTCCGAACGGCATCTACAAGATGAATTTTCACTGAGAAGCTTTTCATGGCAGAAACAAACTCGGAGTGTTTGCAAAATCACTGTTGAGGAGCAACCCCGCCTTGAAAAATTGTTTAAATTGAAAAAACTTGATTCTAATTTTTTAGGTGGAGTACACTACCACCACACCTCGGTAGCCGATGTTTCATAAAAAGTCGATGACTCGTCGATGAAAAATTGAAAATTTGCAATTTTTTGATAAAAAACCACAACTTTTTCATAACACGAAAAAAACAGATTAGCGATGAAATGCTGATAACTGAGAACTTTTCGATAACAATTTGATAAGTTTTTGATAGAATAATAATAAACAATCGAAAAGTTTTCGATTATAAGTCGGTAAGTTAACGATTACGAAGCGCTATTTGGTCGACAAAACATCGATAACCCATTGATAGACTCAGTTATCGATCGCAAGTTTATAAAGAAACAAAACGATAACCGGTCGATAAAATATAGATAACATGGCCTCATAAAGGAGAACTGCGAGACTTGAGAAATCGAAAGTTTAACTTCTCGCTATATTATCGAATAACGAAATACACACAAAGCTCGCGACCTTCTCAGCATCCAGTTTAATCGCTGCGATGACAGTTTTATATAAAGCGACTTAATGGAAAGTTGAGAAGGTTATGAACTTTACGAGTAATTTGAGATTCGAGAATAAGCCAAGAAGCCGAGCTCTCGATTTCTTGAAATTCACGCCTATGTTCTAGAAAAAATCCCAAACTATACATGTACTATTGACAATGCAGCGACTAGCTTGAATTTCAAGTTTCGATAATCTTGCGAAAATTAAAATTTCCGATTTATCGAGTCTTGAAATTCTCGCTTGCGTTCGAGAAGAAATCGTAAGCGTTGGTTTATAGTACATACATTTTGTGCCTAAATAAAATCTTTCACCGTTATTTGCCATAAAATAAAAGATCTCCAACAACGAACAAGCCACTGGTTCACTGACTTAATATAAAACATTGGTCGTTTGTGCAGTCATAACTGTTCGGTTACAATTATGCATATGAACATATGCATATACATATGAACCGGCAAACTGCATAACTCCAAGAAATTGTACCTTATATAAAGCTTATGGAAGGACTCGTCCTTGGAGTGCTCGAGTGAAAGGTTCTCCGGAAAATATGATCATAGTACAATGAATAAATATCAAAAGCCTTCGGTGGGTAGGATATGTTATGTGGACGAAGACGCTTCGACACAGAAAGTAAGACTGTCGACACCTCTATTTGGAAACAGAGGAAGTGGAAAACTTCCATGGTGTATGAGGGTGAAAATGGAGGAAGACGTGCTTCCAATTGGCGTCAAGTAAAGCGAAACAAGGCGTCAGTTACTGATCATGAGCCTGAAACGACGATGATGAAGCAGATTACAGGAAGACTTATGGTGAGGGGTGTAAACGTCTTGAATCATCATATATATTATTTCTGATTGCTGTTTAATGTACGGGTCCCTTTTTCGCTCTTATTTGGAATCCAAATCTATAAATAAAGTTTTGGTTGTAAGATGGGGATATGGGCTATTAGCGAGCTTTGGGCAATTTTGGTCGTAGTGCTTTTGTTTAGCTATATTTTATTAAAATAATTTGTTAAAAATAAACGATTGTGAGCACACAAAGAAATCTATTTGTACTATGGCACTATTGTGAATATTTGCACTGCATTACCGGCAGTTGCTACCAAACGCCAGAAGATAGATTGATAGAACAGCTGATTTCTGTTGATATTTGATAAAAGACTCTTATATTGGTTGCGCAAGATGTGCACGGGTCCGGCTAGTGTTCCCTATAATAATGGCTGCTCTGTTTATAATAGCTAACACTATTTTTTGCGCGAAAATTTTAAAAAAAAATGCACCTTTATGTATATAAATGAAACTGACTGCATTAAGCGCGCAGTTGCTGCGTTAGTCGACAATAATGAAATCATATATATGAGTATATTAAAAACAATTTTCCAGGAATTAAGTATAGCAGCTGCGTCGTGGTTACCATTCAACCATCATTGCAACCAGGTTGATTTGGACTCTGAATGGACTCTGCAGACTGCATTGCTGGTTATTTTGTCGTTGTTTTTTTGGACCTGTTTCGTATGTTTGTATGCACTTTCATCTGCTTTTTAATATAAATTAAAATTTTATTATGAAAATCAGCTGGGTACATTTTTATTTGGAGGAGAAAAAAGGTGCCGCAAAACAAAAACAAAAAGCAAACGATTATTGAAATATTATGCAAGTTAAGTGGAACGTAAACTTAACAGTAAATAAAAATATCGAAAACGGAAGAAATAAAAATACTGCAATGAGTTGAATTTGTTGCAAATTCTATGCGTTATAGAAAGCCACCATGAGAGCGACTAAAGATGCCGGAAGACTAAACCCTCACAAATTGACGGAAGAAATTCAGTCACCTTTTGCGAATAATAGGTCTGACGAAATATTGGACCTTTATGATCATATATTAATTTGAGCTTAGCAGCCAAGCCGGTTTTGTCTGTTGAGCAACAACAAACGCCAGCTATCCTTGTTTGAAAAAAAAAAACAACAAAAAAAATGCTCTGATTGTGAGCACCAAGGGAGATCTAGTGCGAAGGTCATCCCTTTTCCTGTTTTCAAAAAGGGTACAAAAAGAGCATTAACTTAAAATGACTCAACCTTTGGTTCAAACTTTAGTATTTTTATAGTTTTACTATGTTCATATATTCATAAGACTCATGCAGCTCATCATTTATTCTCCTTCTATAGACGCCGGATGCATCAACTCAATGCACGGAGTGCTGCTGATTTTTAAGCTTGTTTTCACTATTGATGCTGGCGCCCAAATATACGAAGTAGTTCGCTGGTTACCAAGGGGCTAATGAGCTCTATATTTTCTTGATGACGGAAAGTACTATGTTTTACCCTGATTCACTGCAAGACTCACCCTTTCCTATGCAAGAGAAGGCATATCCTACGGCGCCAACGATGTCAATAGCATCAGCATACGTCTGCAAGCTCTTAGTATGTATAATTATTTTCTCTAACATATTCATAAAGAAGAGCGCTTGAGAAACCTTTTTTGATTTAAGGTGGCTCAAAGAGGTTCTTCGAAATCCTTATTTCTTCACCTTCGTTTTTGATGAGCTAGGCGGGTAGCCCGTCGTTACACATCGCCTTGTTTCTTATTATCCGTGATAGTCTAGTGGTGGGACGTAAACTCTGTCATCAGGGATTGGGAGATCGAGTTCGCTTTCTTCGTCGCTATTGAGTAGTGAAGAAAATGTTGCCATGTCGTTTTTATCACTCCAGCAGGAGTTTTTTGGTATTGAAACCTTACATCACGGAATTTCTGGTAGAATTTTCGAGCTTTATTCCTATCAGCCAGTAAATGAAGCTCGAATTCACTCCGTTTTACCCACGGGTGTTGGCGTATAGATTTATCTATGCTTCACGAAATGCCTACATTCAACCCAGCGGTGCCGTTTGCTTCTAGTACCGTTGGCACCTTCCAAAACACTGGCACGGTATTACGCCTTCCGTCAACAATAACCTTCCCGATATTTGGATGTATTTTTTTATGCCGAAGTCTAGCACAGAAGATGACCATATTCTGAGCCGCGACGAAGTGAATCAACTTCAACTCTTTGGAAGGTGTAACATCGTGAAGGTTGAATTTTCCAACTGTAGGTCCAAAGACAGCTTCCGTGACCACTCTAGATTTAACGTCGCCAATCTAGTTTTCTTTTAGAACCCGCCACTGTATGTGTCAACTACTTTCTCTTAAATAAGCCTTTGCCATTGACAATACTTACCGGAAAAGTCTCTATATCGTACCACAAAACCAACGCGGTATCCCCGCATTACTCTTCCCTCCTCTTGAAGACTGCGTGAAGGTCTAATGGGAAAACGTTTATTCCGTCGTCAGAAAATAGGGCCTCGAGCTCGCTACTTTCCTCGCTATATAGCAATGAGTGTTGCCCAGTCGCTTTTATCACTCCAGCATGAGTTATTGAAACCTTCCATCACCCACCGGATTTTCTGGTAGAATTTTCCAGCTTTATTCCTATCAGCCAGCAACTGAAGCTCTTCGAAATCACGCTTTGCGTGGATAATAGTGTTAAAAGGCTGCCCAGTAATACATATATGGTTCTATTCTGAGCTAATTTTCGTTCAAAAGAAGCAAAAAGGTTACAGCGGCTGCCACCAATAAAGTTGAGCGGGTAAAAATGCAGCTATGAAAAAAATGTTTATGCCAAATTTCGTTCGGATTGGGAGATTTTGATTGGACTTATAGCATTAAAAGTATTTTGGAAAGAGTAACAAAAAAGAGGCCGGTCACGCCCATTTTCAAAATTGGTTTGAGTTTTCTTCTTAGTTCCACCGTACCACTACTGAGGAGGAATATCAGTCAAATATAGTTAAATAACATAGAGCTATTGCAAACTTTGTTAAGGTTAGACCTTTAGGAAAAGTGGGTGTGGTCTTTAAACGATTGTGATTATCTTCCCTCAGTCTATATAATTTAGAAAGGATAGTGTCTCTGCCAAATTTCAATGGAATATCTTCAACGGCTTTTAATTTACGGCTTGCTAAACTTCCAAATTTTCTTCTTCTAAAAGAGGTTGGTGCCATGCCCATATTCCAAAATTTTTTGGAATTTTTGTTTTGCATCATAAACCTAATCTACCTACCAAAAGTCTATATTCTAGACCTAGATAAGCCCGTATACCGAATATTGGGATCTCAATATTTGCTCAAGATATCGTGCCAACGGACGGACAAACGAACAGATGGACGGAAGGACATGGCTTAATCAATTTTTTTTCGACACTGATGATTTTGATATATCTGGGAGTGTTCAAGAGAAAAGTTCTTCGAAAGATTTATGGACCTCTACGCATTGACGATAGCGAGTACCGAAGATGATTTAACGATTAGCTGTACCAGCTATACGCAGACAACGATGTAGTCCAGCGAATTAAAACGCAGCGGCTGCGCTGCCTAGGCCATTTTATGCGAATGAAATACCACGCTCCGGCCAAGAAAGTCTTTCTATCGGAACCCGCCTGTGGAAGCAGAGGTAGAGGGCGGCCCCCACTCCGTTGGAAGGGCCAGGTTGAAAACGATTTAAACTCCCTTGGTGTGACCAATTGGCGCCGGTTGGCAGAGAGAAAGAGCGATTGACGCGCCTTGTTGGACGGCCTTAAGTAAGCAAGAAGTCTCTATATATCTATTTCTATATCGATTCATTTATACCTGTACAACCAACCGTTATCCAGTCAAAGTTATAATACCGTGCGTACAAGTACAGCTGGGTATAAAAATACAAAAATTAACGCTGGAGTGTAGGTAAAAAGATTGGAAGAAAATTAAGTAACACAACTTGGGAGAGAATGCCGTTGCATGAAATTAACAAAAGAACAACAAAAAACAAGTAAGGAAGGTTAAGTTCGGGTGTAACCGAACATTACATACTCAGTTGAGAGCTATGGTGACAACATAAGGGAAAATAACCATGTAGGAAAATGAACCGAGGGTAACCCTGGAATGTGTTTGTATGACATGTGTATCAAATGAAATGCATTAAGGAGTATTTTATGAGGGAGTGGGTCATAGTTCTATAGCTGGACGCCATTTAGGGATATTGCCATAAAGGTGGATCAGGGTTGACTCTAGAATTTGTTTGTACAATATGGGTATCAAATGAAAGGAGTTAATGAGTATTTTAAAAGGCAGTGGGCCTTAGTTCTATAGGTGGACGCCTTTTCGAGATATCGCCATAAAAGTGGACCAGGGGTGACTCTAGAACGTGTTTGTACGATATGGGTATCAAATTAAAGGAATTAATGAGGGTTTTAAAAGGGAATGGTGGTAGTTGTATATGTGAAGGCGTTTTCCAGATATCGACCAAAATGTGGACCAGGGTGACCCAGAATATCATCTGTTGGATACCGCTAATTTATTTATATATGTAATACCACGAACAGTATTCCTGCCAAGATTGCGAGGGTTTTTATTTCGCCCTGCAGAACTTTTTCACTTTCTTCTACTTAATATGGTAGGTGTCACACCCATTTTACAAAGTTTTTTTCTAAAGATATATTTTGCGTCAATAAACCAATCCAATTACCATGTTTCATCCCTTTTTTCGTATTTGGTATAGAATTATGGCGTTTTTTTTTCATTTTTCGTAATTTTCGATATCGAAAAAGTATGCGTGGTCATAGTCAGATTTCGGCCATTTTTATACCAATTCAAAGTGAGTTCGGATAAGTACGTGAACTGAGTTTAGTAAAGATATATCGATTTTTGCTCAAGTTATTGTGTTAACGGCCGAGCGGAAGGAAAGACGGTGGTCTGTGTATAAAAACTTGGCGTGGCTTCAACCGATTTCGCCCTTTTTCACAGAAAACAGTTATCGTCCTAGAATCTAAGCCTCTACCAAATTTCACAAGGATTGGTAAATTTTTGTTCGACTTATGGCATTAAAAGTATCCTAGAGAAATTAAATGGAAAAGGGCGGAGCCACGCCCATTTTGAAATTTTCTTTTATTTTTGTATTTTGTTGCGCCATATCATTACTGGAGTTGAATGTTGACATAATTTACTTATATACTGTAAAGATATTAAATTTTTGGAAACATTTTACTTAAAAAAATTTTTTTTTTAAAGTGGGCGTGGTCGTTCTGCGATTTTGCTAATTTTTATTAAGCATACATATAGTAATAGGAGTAACGTTCCTGCCAAATTTCATCATGATATCTTCAACGACTGCCAAATTACAGCCTGCAAAATTTTAAATTACCTTCTTTTAAAAGTGGGCGGTGCCACGCCCATTTGCCAAAATTTTACTAACTTTCTATTCTGTGTCATAAGTTCAACTCACTTACCAATTTTCATCGCTTTATCCGTCTTTGGTAATGAATTATCGCACTTTTTCTGTTTTTCGAAATTTTCGATATCGAAAAAGTGGGCGTGGTTATAGTCCGATATCGTTCATTTTAAATATCGATCTGAGATGAGTGCTCAGGAACCTACACACCAAATTTCATCAAGATACCTCCAAATTTACTCAAGTTATCGTGTTAACGGACGGACGGACGGACATGGCTCAATCAAATTTTTTTTCGATCCTGATGATTTTGATATATGGAAGTCTATATCTATCTCGATTCCTTTATACCTGTACAACCAACCGTTATCCAATCAAAGTTAATATACTCTGTGAGCTCTGCTCAACTGAGTATAAAAAAAAGAAACTAAAGAATCAACGACTTTCACAGGCAGAGATGACAAGCGATATGTCGTTCATATTTGCACAGAATTTTGCAGTTTTGCTTAAACTTCAATTTGAGCTCGTTTCAATTAAAATTCTTCAACAAAAAAGAATGCTTAATATAAAGTAAATCAAGAAAAATACAAATTTATATGCATCATATAGTTAGTACATACATACATACGAATGTTTATGTGCATGTAAATACACAAAAAAAAAAAAAAAATATTGGAGACAAACTAAATTTTTTGATGGTTTTTTAAAAGCACGAAAAAAAAAACAAATGTGAAGCTCATACAACAACAAACGCACTTATATTATATTTGCAACGAGAAACAAAAGGCAGCAACAGTAAAAGAGCAATAAATTTTAAGCCGCCAAAAATTAAAGCAACAACAAAAACAACAGCAATATATATATAATAAGAACAACACGATTAATGGTCACCAAAAAAATATTTAAATTGCAAGTAAAAGAGGCTGAGGGAAAAATTTTTTGCCGAAAAAAGAACACAAAACAAAAAACGTCCTCAAAAAATTTTATCCGTAATGCATACCCACCGTAGATATATAAAACATCCAGTGACTTATGAACCAAATTGGGTAAACAAAAACAAATGAAGCACCGTCAGCGACGACAGTCAATAAAGTGGGCGAAAAAATAAAACAAAATTACAAAAAAAAAAAACATCGCGTATATAAAATAAGAAAAAAATAAATTCAGAAATCCAGAAAGATAATTTAGCGATTGTAAAAAAAAGTATATCAAGAGGATAGCAGCAGCAAAAAATTAGCGCATCAAAGATATGGCAACATTGATATATATTTTGCGACAGTACTCGAAATGTTATATATCAACACGAATTCACTTGTTTGTGTAGACATTTAAATGTTTTTATTAGGGTGGCTTAAGTTGCATTGAAAAAAACTTTCTAGAAGACCGGCTGCTTTCGCGGAAAGAAAATAATATATAAATTTTCATTGAAATAAAAATTGAAGACAGCTTGGACGTCGATATTTGCATATGAGCATATCACCGGCTGAATGGAATATCACCTCAGTTATCGCTGTGAAAACACCACATATCGGAATTCGTTTGAATAAGGCAATATCTTAAGATATTTTTCATAAACGCCTTTGTTCGAATTATGTTTGGAGATAGAGCGTTGTCGAAACGATTGCAGTCGATATATTTTTGATCTGAGTTAAAGAGATTCAGAGTTAAACCAAGCAGTCACGAAAATATCGTTAAAATAACCAAGGAGTAAACAATTCTGAATGACTCCGAAAAAGAACATTTTTTGTGATCCCAAAATAGTTTGGTAATTATTTTTCTTAAAAGTGCCACCGAAATGGTTTCCAAATGATCCCTAATACTTGTAACTAAATGTTCCTAAATTAACCGGAAATAGTCCCGAGAAAGTACTAAGATGATAAGAAACCCATACGAAAATTGTCCTGAAAAAGTCCAAATCAAATTTAAAACAGTTATGAAATGGTGCCACTGTAGCCCGAAATATTTCTTTAGAAAGATATGGGAGTGGGTGGGGGAGTAGGAGTTGGATTGGGAATAGGTGTGGAATTGCCAATAGAAGTGGGAGTAAGTGTTGGATTGGTAGTGGGACTGAGAATAGAAAAGAGAGTGGGGCTAAGAGATAGAGTGGAAATAGAAGTAGTAGTACAGGAAGGCCGAGATAGAGGGGCAATGTAATTGATAAAATATGGAAGGAGAAGTGAAAAACAGAGAAGAAGAGCAGAGGAATATAGCGATGTGCACAGGAAACAATATTTTTCAAATGTGGCTGATTATAGGTCAGGACAACAGCTTCAGGATGTGCCAGTATCTAAAATTTTTAAATGAAGTTTTGCTTAGACCCTACTATTTCACCCAACTTACAAACTTACCCATACATCCATGGCCAGAGACATCCAGACGGCGAACGAAATATAACGACAACAAATAAATAATTTAATAAAGAAAAAATCTTAGAGAGACCTCAAAAAAATTTAAGTAAATGCGTTGAATAAAAAAATTGTCTGCAACTAAAAAAAATACAAAAAAAAAAAACCAAGCAAAAAAATTTTTTGTGGAAAAATGGAAGGCTCAAAAAATAATAATGAAGGCAAAACGGCGAGGTCGCCAGACAGCGGACATCAAAGAGTGCGTTTCTGTCGCATTTTTTTCTGCTACTTGCACCAGAGTTCTTATTGTTGTTGGTGTTGACTGTTGCTCTTATATGTTTACGGCTGCAGGATGACGACGGACGGACACACACCACAGCTACATAAAACATCTTCACTCAAGCATTGGCAGCGCCGCCATTAAAATAAAATTAAACACAAAATGCAAAATATTTTACAAAACGTAGCAAAGCGAAGCAAAAAAAAAAATCAGAAATAAAGTAATGAGAAAAAAATTATAAGTATCATACAACAACAAACACACCACCAATGATCAGCAATGTGGCAGTAGACAACAAGCAGGTAAACGTAAAACCCATAGCGATTATCTGTTGCAACTGTTCGACTGCCGTGACCAACTTGGTGGTGGCTTTTGTGTTGCACAACCGTTAATATGTACCGGAGTAAGAATGTTTGTGTGTATGTATGTGTACAATGTTGCATTGGATGGACGCATATTTTGCGCTCATATTTAAAATAAAGTCAAGATGATATTAATGAAGCTTATGTGACGGTGTTAGCATTGTTGTTGTTGCTGATGTTCGTCCTGTCCGGTTGCATGAAGACATACAGGTGCGGGTAGACGAAAAATTTATAAACGTACGAGAATATTGAAAAAGTTGCACATGTTTTGCGCTGTTTGTCATTATAGTTGTTACATACATATCTGTGTGCATACCTTCATACAGGGTGGTCTATATTGGGGTAAAGCAACCGGCTCCAAAATATGTAACCAGTTCGAATAAGGAGTCCGGTTATGCAAATAGGAAACAATTCGAAATGAACAGCAGATTGCAACAAAAAACAACAATCAGTTAGAAAAAGCATCCATTTCCAAAAGAGCAGCAATGCGAAAAAATACCCGTTGTCAAAAAAAGGAACCAGTTCCAAAAAAAAAAAAAAAAAAAAAAAAATCATGCAAATATCCGGCTCCAAACAAAATTACCCAGTCTGAAAAAGATGTGTCAAAAAAGCAATCTAGTTCGTAAGAATCATATTGTCCCAAAAAAAATTTCAGTTCGAAAAAATCCGGCTCCAAGAAAAAAATATCCAGTCCGAAAAAAATAATCAGTTTGAAAAAAGATTCCGGTTTGAAAATATAAGCACTTTAAAGAAAATCGTTTTCAAAAATATTTAAAAAAAAGCAATGAGTCGAAAAAACATCCGGTTCCATAACACCTGATCAGTTTGAATACATCATCCAGTTCTAAATAAACTAATTTTCTCAAAAAAGTCAACCGGTTCCAAGTAAAGGTAATCAGTCGGTAAAAAGCATCCAGTTCCAAAAAAGTAGCAAATTAAAAAAATTTAAATCGATTCATAATTTGCAACAACGCCCAAGATTTCTAAAAGAGTAACAAGTGCGCAGAAAAGTATGCAACATTTAGAATCATTACATGGGACTTAGGCGGTTATTTCTTATGACCATATGCTGCTAAATTTGTTTTAGATGGAGTTTTAGCGTTAACGAATGTTGGAACTTCGGTTTTGGTTAAAAAAAAATAACCGATTTAAAAAAGCAACTGGTTTTATAAAGGACTCGGGTTGAAAAAGGTAAACGATACCAAAAGAGAAACCTACCCTCCAAATTCCAACTTTCGCTAACGCTTAAATCCGTCCCAAAAATATCAAAAACCCTAACAAGCGTACAGAAAAGTATGCAACATTTAGCACAACACCATTAGGATTAAATAACATACAGAATTAGTAGGTACCTGAAATGGTGAATAAAAGGAATAGCAACAAAAAGGCAATACTTAGAGACAAATTTCAAAGCGAGCAGCGGGGCATTCATATGGCTGAGTGGTTAAAGGCATCTGCCTTTACACTGGTATGAATGTTGGAGATTCGAGTTCAATACTCAGCTCCCGAGAAGCTAGCTTATGAAGAAATGAAATTCAGAAACAAGTCCTAGTAACCATCGTCGTTTGTAAACTTTGCAATTTTTCTCTAGTATCAATAACAAAACAATTGTACATATAAAGCAATATGACCTAGTCTCGCTGATTAAATATAGATGATAACAATTTAGTACCATATTGCCACCAGGAATAACAGCCTATCTCCTATACTTTTACATAGGACTTAGGTGGTTATTGCTTGTGGCTATATGATACTACATGTTGCATACTTTTCTCCGCACTTGATACTGTTTTTGAAATTTTTGACGATGGAGTTTTAGGGTTAGCGAAGTTTGGAATTCCGGTTTCATAAAAATAACTGGACTTGAAAACTAAACTAACCGGCTACAAGAAAATACCTAAATCTTGCTGAACAACTGGCTTCATAAAAGTAACCGGTTTCAAATGGGCAACCTATAGCACTATCTTTTTCTCAAAAAGTAATCGGTTTACGAAAAAATAAACGGTTCATAGAAGATCGCCGGTTACAAAAAAATGATCGGTGTTCAATAACTACCCGTTTTCTGAAAATTTGTTGCTACTAAAGAACTAACCGATTCCCAACAATTTCCGTTTCCTATAAGCTAATCGGGTTCAAACAAATAAAATATTATCAGTTTCATAAAAGTAACCGGTTTACAACAAATAATCGGTTCAATACAGGCAACCGGTTTCATAGAAGTAACCAAAAAATTTACGAAAAAGTTACCCATTAGGAAAATTGGCTATCACATATGTAACAAGTAAACGCTTTTACAGTACTTAAGTAAATAAAACTACTAAAATTATTCTGATCTCGAAACTCAAACACTAAAAAAAGGCACGAAAAAATCCCGAAAAGTATTCGAAAATCCAAAGTTATCTGCCAAATATATATTTCAAAATTAAAACTTATCGATGCTAACAAAAACACTTTACGACCCACCCTTTACCTACATTTATGCGCATTTAGGTGCAAGCCAATATGTTTAGCTCGTTGCAACACGCCAAAGACTCGAGCTTTGGTTCAATAAAACTCCAGTGGGTTATGGTAGAACGAAAGGTTGCTGCTGTCTGTTACCAACTCAATTTAAACTGTTCGATGTGCATGTAGAGCCACAGAAATAAAACGCAAAAGTTGGATCCTTAACTTTTTTATTGCTCTCAATAGTCATAATGGTCCGAACTTTCCTATAATTATCTCTATGTTTTGTGGCTCACGAGCCTCCTCTATACACAAGTAAGGTAGTCGGTTCTTATAAACCATCGTTGAGATTAACTACCTTTTGGACTATGATGCGTTGGTGGTCCAAAAAGGTCGATGCAAAGCGAAATAGGAATTATGTGAGTTGCATAAGAATTTGTATGATCAACATTAACAGCTTGTTGCTTTATCCAGAACAAATACCAGTATTAAACACAACTGTGTAGGTGTTAGCGATATTGATCTAACTTATCGGATATTTCCTAGGAAGGCAGCCTGCTCGCCCTTTACATAACAGACACTTGGCGGAGGATCAAAACCACCACATACATGTAACAGTGGAAGTATTAAGGTAGGGTTTTTACACCCGATACTAGCTTTCTCTTGTCCGATGTAGTGTCAAAAAGTTGTATGTATATCCTCAATTCTGGCTTGATTGGCACAGGTGCTAGGACTGGAAATTGGTTTCGAGTTTTGGTTATGCTAGCCTGCTTAGGCCTAGGCTAGAGGTAACTAAATCAAGACTCACTTCAAGCCTTAAGTTCAAAGATTACTAGGCTAAATTTGAGTGTAATTAAGCACTGAATTTAACACCGAACATATAATGCAGGGTTTCTGTAAGTCAGGATGTATAGTTTCGATCACCTCTCCTTTTCTCTTCTTTCCTTAAATTTAGTATACAATTCCACTCTCCTTATCTTATCAATTAATCTTTCTCTCTCTATTGTTTACCCTTCGCTATGCAACTATATTTAATTTTTCTTTTGACTCCTTACATTCACTCCAAATGGCGCCAGAGCAGAAACGCGCTTCCGCAGATGCGAGTGCGAGGAGCCAAAAATAGCAGAGGAACATGTGCTGCTGATCTAGCGCCGGGGCGCACGCCAGTACATAACCATGCCGAACAATATAAAAAGCGTCGCTATGAAATCCCGCCCAACGTAATAAGTTAATGGAACCCGCCAGCTCGCCATCACACGCCATGAAGCAGAATGCCAGGTTAATGGCGTGCTTAATTTCCCTCTACTCCCACTAAGTTTTCAGGGTTGTAATTAGAGAGCATACCTGAGAAGAGAACCATGGCCTGTGAAGTTTTGGAGTCATTCCTTCTCAAAGCCGTGATATCGTTACGCCACAGCTAATCCCATTGTACTATTCCGCTGAATAGAAGGATGGAATTGGTTTACTTCATTTGCCTCGCAACAAACTGATCATGAAGGTAAGATTATTCCTTCCCATATATGCTCAAAGGGGTTGCAACGGTCTATTAGAGACACTGTCAGATCTGCCTCCCCCTTATCGCTATATATAGCATACCTCACGGTCCTGTGACTGAGTCTTTTCTGCCTCTTTAAAGTAGACTCGTCGTGTTAAAAGTGCACTATTCACCATTTCCTATAGCAAGGGGCGCAACCTTCATTATTGTGTAACATCCCCCAAAACGATCTTAGTAGCCATGATTAAGATCCATATATTATCCTCTGATATCGAGGGGAGCTTTGAAGGTTTGAAACCACTACCTCTCCATCGTTCTGTTCCGCTGAATCAAAGAATGAAATCGACTTACTACGTTTACCCAGCAACAAAATGACGATGAAGGTAAGATTCTCTCTTCTTACATCTGCTCAAAGAGATTGCTACAACTAAATGGATATACAGTAAGGTCTGCTCCGCCCGTATTATATCGCTTTGGGATAAGCGCGGTCACACCATTAGCCGCCTAATCTTTCCTCTCTTTTCTATTTCTCCTCTCTTCTGATTTGTAGTTTTGGAAATTTTCTGTCTTTTCGGTACATCTAACATACCTGGAGCTGAGCCTCCGTGGCTCTATAAAGTGGATGTCTTCAAAGTAAACTCTTTGCCATTTCCTTTAGTAAGGACACTTTGCCTACCTTGTGTTATGTATACCGAAATTATATTAATGTACCTTGAAAGCTGTCACAAGAGCCCGAAAACCCCGTTTCATCGTTTCATTACTCATTTTTCTACCGCTCTCCCAGCATTTGTTCCCAAAACACCTCAAATTTGTTATAAAGGACGCATTAGCAGTTGAGTTCCGAATCCTGTTCCTTGTGCACTTTTATGCCAGTGCCTACATTAGGGTGGGTGGATATGTATGGACGAAAGTTAACTGATATCGCGCCATCAATTTTTCGATAGGATTTGCGCTCAGGAAAAAAAATTCCACTACGCATATCCAAAAAAATAATTTTCGAGCCAGCGAAATAAAATTTTTTTGACCTTTTTTCGACTTTGATTTTTAAGGTTTTTTTCATGACCTACTAAAACAATTTTCATATGTATACCCTGTCCGACCCAAAAATGTCCGCTAAAAACGTTGTCGATAACAAAAAAATATATTTTTTTTTCAAAAAACTATATACATGAAAATTTTACAATAAAATGAAAATTTTTTTAGTTGGTCATGAAAAAAACCCTAAAAATCAAAGTCGAAAAAAAGTAAAAAAAATGAAATTTCGGAGGCTCGAAAATTATTTTTTTGGGTATGCGTAGTGGAACTTTTTTTCCTGAGCCCAAATCCCATCGAAACAAGTAAGGAAGGTTAAGTTTGGGTGTAACCGAACATTACATACTCAGTTGAGAGCTATGGTGACAAAATAAGAGAAAATAACAATGTAGGAAAATGAACCGAGGGTAACCCTGGAATGTGTTTGTATGACATGGGTATCAAATGAAATGCATTAAAGAGTATTTTAAGAGGGAGTGGGCCATAGTTCTATAGGTGGACGCCATTTAGGGATATCGCCATAAAGGTGGATCAGGGTTGACTCTAGAATTTGTTTTTTATTTCGCCCTGCAGAACTTTTTAATTTTCTTCTACTTAATATGGCAGGTGTCACACTCATTTTACTAAGTTTTTTTCTAAAGTTATATTTTGCGTCAATAAACCAATCCAATTACCATGTTTTATCCCTTTTTTCGTATTTGGTATAGAATTATGGCATTTTTTTCATTTTTCGTAATTTTCGATATCGAAAAATTGGGCGTGGTCATAGTTGGATTTCGGACATTTTTTATACCAATGCAAAGTGAGTTCAGATAAGTACGTGAACTGAGTTTAGTACAGATATATCGATTTTTGCTCAAGTTATCGTGTTAACGGCCGAGCGGAAGGACAGACGGTCGAATATGTATAAAAACTGGGCGTGGCTTCAACCGATTTCGCCCTTTTTCACAGAAATAAATTATCGACCTAGAGTCAAAGCCCCTACCAAATTTCACAAGGGTTGGTAAATTTTTGTTCGACTTATGGCATTAAAAGTATCCTAGACAAATTAAATGAAACCACGGAACCACGCCCATTTCGAAATTTTCTTTTATTTTTGTATTTTGTTGCACTATATCATTACTGGAGTTTAATGTTGACATAATTTACTTATATACTGTAAAGATATAAAATTTTTTGTTAAAATTTGACTTAAAAATTTTTTTTTTTTTAAAGTGGGTTTGGTCGTTCTCCGATTTTGCTAATTTTTATTAAGCATACATATAGTAACAAGAGTAACGTTCCTGCCAAATTTCATCATGATATCTTCAACGACTGCCAAATTACAGCTTGCAACATTTTAAATTACCTTCTTTTAAAAGAGGGCGGTGCCACGCCCATTGTTAAAAATTTTAATAATTTTATATTCTGCGTCATAATTTCAACTCACCTACCAAGTTTCATCGCTTTATCCGTATTTGGTAATGAATTATCGCAATATTTGTGTTTTTCGAAATTTTCGATATCTAAAAAGTGGGCGTGGTTATAGTCCGATATCGTTCATTTTAAATAGCGATCTGAAATGAGTGCTCAGGAACCTACATACCAAATTTCATCAAGATACCTCAAAATTTACTCAGGTTATCGTGTTAACGGACGGACGGACATGGCTCAATCAATTTTTTTTTTCAATACTGATGATTTTGATATATGGAAGTCTATATCTATCTCGATTCCTTTATACCTGTACAACCAACCGTTATCCATTCAAAGTTAATATACTCTGTGAGCTCTGCTCAACTGAGTATTAAAACGATATCGGTTAATAAATCGACCCAGTCTAGCCCACATACTTTCATAATAACCCCAAGAGCCTTTTGACTCATATTTAAAACTAATATTTGGTCCATTATCTTTACCACTTTTAATGAAACAAATTACCTGTACATATTTTCTAAATAAAAGCATTCATAGCACAGAAGCGGGAACATAATCAAAATTAAATTCAATTTAAAGCCTAAAATCCTCTTGATGCCACAAATTACTAATCAAAGAGTTCACAAATATCCCTTACACCCTCACATTGAGACAGTATCCACTCACTCAAATGCACGGTAAAAGATATTTCAAAAAAATGAAAGCATAAAGACGAATTGACGTCGTGTTTTGTGTCGGTAAATTGTCGTAATTAATGAGTGAACAGAGATCATTTCAGCGCTCCAAAAACAAGCAGTCAACGGACATATGAACATACGGTCTATCGATTTATGTATATTTGATTTTTGCAAAAACGCATTTTTAGTGTGCGGAAATTTACGATTGTGGCTGCTGTAGGCAAAAAGACGACAGATAACTACTCGACTGTCAAGGCGTTTAAATGCTACAGGTCAGTCACCGGCTGAATGCGACTGCGTGCAAGCAACGGACCGGACGATGAAAAGAGAAGGCTGTGGATAAAACGTCGCTGGCTGGAAACAGAGGACAGACAGACAAACACATGCACCAATGGATGGATGGATGGACGTTGTGTTGCTGCTTGGTTTCTTAGTTGGCTTAAAATGGCGGGTGGAGGTGGATTGATAAACAAGTGTATGAGTATATCGCCATCGTCACACATTTGCGCCTGTGCGCAGATGCAATCACTGAATTGTGAATGCGAGATGCGCTATATGCCAACAGATAAACAAGAACAGAGCAATGCCGGTAGGGATTCCAAGAAATTAAAAAAGGCAAAACGACGATGAGACAGCAACAACCCAAGTCGTTCAGGGGATTGGATGTGCGTATGGGCGCATGGGTGTGTGCGTGTTTTGGTGTGGTTTGCATTGCGACAAAACGATCGTAAATAATTTTCATTTGATTTAATTTTATTTCGATTCACAGTTTAACAGATCGACTGATGGTCTTGTAAGACTTACTTAAACTCAAAGTAAGTGGCCCTTCTTATGCGTACATTTTTAACTACACACATATCTCGTGGTAAATATTTATGTATATTCACATATCAGTCTTCAGTGGAGCAATGCGTTTGATGTGCTCATATCTGATAGTTGCTTCGATGACTGTGTCATTAGCATTGCCTGAGTAATCGTGGGTAGGGGCGTCAACGTTTGAGCTAAGAAAACGTGTAGATACAAACACAAGACGAATTCAGTAGAGGTGGTGTTATCCCAACAGCTGATTGCTTCTTCTTGATAATTTTCCATACAAAGCCTTGTACAACAATATGTCAGTTAATCGAAATCAATGAAACATTTCTTTTGACTTGACATTCTTCTGCACGGCGAATTGGTTGAATTCGCTTTGCCACCACCTGGTATGGATTCGCCTTGATACAAACATAAAGCGGCAAATGATAGATATATGTATGTGAGTCGAGAATGGGACTCAACCCACAAATAATATTGTGATGTGTGAATGGAAATTCATATACACGTCAGTATGTCAGTGCAAATTTACATACAAACTTACAAGACGTTATAATTTGTCTCGACTTTTTCTGGATACCGTTAAGTAGAGTCCAAAAACTTTCCGGAAATCGGTCCTGATTTTGTATGTGTAAACATCTTTGCTCACGGCATGGAGCAATCTAGGATGTAAGCGCACGAAGGTAAGTGTAAGCGTAAGCGTGGTCTAGTAGTAGGAAGTAGTAGTAAGAAAACAGAGTTCAAGCGTAGGGTAGATGTGTGTGGGATTGGTAAGCTGAATTTAAACGTAAGAGTCAAACCAAACACCGCTGTATAGCCAAATGGTTAGCGCAGCGTGCCTAAAGCGTACTGATGATGAAGGCTTAGAATCGAAATGGATCTATCTGCGCAGCTATGGCAGGTTGTCTGAAAAATTATCTACTTTCTATTCCAAAAAACAAAATACAATTTTTCAATGATAGAAAAATTAAAAAAACAATAATCATTACAAAAAATTATTGTTCTGGCCTTGAGCTCATTTCGAACCTTGAAAACGTAGTAAATTTGATAAGCGAGAACAGTTTTATGAGCTATCGGTGTGTTGTCGTAAGATTGTGACAAAATAAGGAAAATCACCATGTAGGAAAATGAACCTAGGGTAACCCTGGAATGTGGTTGTATGACATGTGTATCAAATGGAAGGTATTAAAGAGTATTTTAAGAGAGAGTAGGCCATAGTTCTATGGATGGACGCCATTTAGGGATATCGCCATAAAGGTGGACCAGGGCTGACTCTAGAATTTGTTTGTACGATATGGGTATCAAACGAAAGGTGTTACTGAGCATCTTAAGAGGGAGTAGGAATTAGGTCTATAGGTGGACGCCTTTTCGAGATATCGCCATTAGGGTGGGCCAGGGTGACTCTAGAATGTGTTTGTACGATATGGGTAGCAAATGAAAGGTGGTAATGAGTATTTTAAAAGGGAGTAATCCTTAGTTCTATAGGTGTACGCCTTTTCGAGATATCGCCATAAAGGTGGACCAAGGGTGACTCTCGAATGTTTGTACGATATTGGTAGCAAACGAAAGGTGTTACTGAGCATTTTAAGAGGGAGTGGGCATGAGGTTTATAGGTGGACGCCTTTTCGAGATATCGTCATTAGGGTGGGCCAGGGTTGACTCTAGAATGTGTTTGTACGATATGGGTATCAAACGAAATGTGTTACTGAGCATTTTAAGAGGGAGTGGGCCTTAGGTCTATCGGTGGACGCCTTTTCGAGATATCGCCATTAAGGTGGGCCAGGGGTGACTCTAGAATGTTTGTACGATATGGGTATCAAACGAAAAGTGTTACTGAGCATTTTAAAAGGGAGTGGGCATTAGGTCTATAGGTGGACGCCTTTTCGAAATGTCGCCATTAGGGTGGGCCAGGGGTGACTCTAGAATGTGTTTGTATGATATGGGTATCAAATGAAAGATGGTAATGAGTATTTTAAAAGGGAGTAATCCTTAGTTCTATAGGTGTACGCCTTTTCGAGATATCACCATAAAGGTGGACCAAGGGTGACTCTCGAATGTTTGTACGATATGGGTATCAAACGAAAGGTGTTACTGAGCATTTTAAGAGGGAGTGGGCATGAGGTCTATAGGTGGACGCCTTTTCGAGATATCGTCATTAGGGTGGGCCATGGGTGACTCTAGAATGTGTTTGTACGATATGGGTATCAAACGAAAGGTGTTACTGAGCATTTTAAGAGGGAGTGGGCATTAGGTCTATAGGTGGACGCCTTTTCGAGATATCGCCATTAGGGTGGGCCAGGGGTGACTCTTGAATGTTTGTACGATATGGGTATCAAACGAAAGGTGTTACTGAGCATCTTAAGAGGGAGTAGGAATTAGGTCTATAGGTGGACGCCTTTTCGAGATATCGCCATTAGGGTGGGCCAGGGTGACTCTAGAATGTGTTTGTACGATATGGGTAGCAAATGAAAGGTGGTAATGAGTATTTTAAAAGGGAGTAATCCTTAGTTCTATAGGTGGACGCATTTTCGAGATATCGCCATAAAGGTGGACCAAGGGTTACTCTAGAATGTTTGTACGATATGGGTATCAAACGAAAGGTGTTACTGAGCATTTTAAGAGGGAGTGGGCATTAGGTCTATAGGTGGACGCCTTCTCGAGATATCGCCATTAGGGTGGGCCAGGTTGATTCTAGAATGTGTTTGTACGATATGGGTATCAAATGAAAGGTGGTAATGAGTATTTTAAAAGGGAGTAATCCTTAGTTCTATAGGTGGACGCCTTTTCGAGATATCGCCATAAAGGTGGACGAAGGGTGACTCTAGAATGTTTGTACGATATGGGTATCAAACGAAAGGTGTTACTGAGCATTTTAAGATGGAGTTAGCATTGGGTCTATAGGTGGACGCCTTTTCGAGATTCGCCATTAGGGTGGGCCAGGGGTGACTCTAGAATGTTTGTACGATATGGGTATCAAACGAAAGGTGTTACTGAGCATTTTAAGAGGGAGTGGCCATTAGGTCTATAGGTGGACGCCTCATCAGATATCGCCATTAGGGTGGGCCAGGGGTGACTCTAGAAAGTTTGTACGATATGGGTATCAAACGAAAGGTGTTACTGAGCATTTTAAGAGGGAGTGATTAGGTCTATAGGTGGACGCCTTTTCGAGATATCGCCATTAGGGTGGGCCAGGTGTGACTCTAGAATGTTTGTACGATATGGGTATCAAACGAAAGGTGTTACTGAGCATTTTAAGACGGAGTAGGCATTAGGTCTATAGGTGGACGACTTTTCGAGATATCGCCATTAGGGTGGACCAGGGGTGACTCTGGAATGTGTTTTTGTACGATATGGAAATCAAATTAAAGGTATTAATGAGGGTTTTAAAAGCGAGTGGCCCTTAGATATATATGTGAAGGCGTTCTCAAGATATCGACCAAAATGTGGACCAGGTGATCCAGAAAATCATCTGTCGGGTACTGCTAATTTATTTATATATGCAATACCACTAACAGTATTCCTGCCAAGATTCCAAGGGCTGTTGATTTCGCCTTGTAGAACTTTTTCATTTTCTTCTACTTAATATGGTAGGTGTCACAACCATTTTACAAAGTTTTTTCCAAAGTTAAATTTTGCGTCAATAAACCAATCCAGTTACCATGTTTCATCCCTTTTTTCGTATTTGGTATAGAATTATGGCATTTTTTCATTTTTCGTAATTTTCGATATCGATAAAGTGGGCGTGGTTATGGTCGGATTTCAGCCATTTTTTATACAAAGACAAAGTGAGTTCAGATAAGTACGTGGGCTAAGTTTAGTAAAGATATATCGGTTTTTGCTCAAGTTATTGTATTAACGGCCGAGCGGAAGGACAGACGGTGGACTGTGTATAAAAACTGGTTGTGGCTTCAACCGATTTCGCCCATTTTCACAGAGAACAGTTACCGTCATAGAATCTATGCCCCTACCGAATTTGAGAAGGATTGGTAAATTTTTGTTCGACTTATGGCATTAAAAGTATTCTAGACAAACTAAATGAAAAGGGGCGGAGCCACGCCCGTTTTGAAATTTTCTTTTATTTTTGTATTTTGTTGCATCATATGATTACTGGAGTTGAATTTTGACTTAATTTACTTATATACAGTAAAGATATTAAATTTTTTGTTAAAATTTGAATTAAAAAAATTTTTTTTTTAAAAAGTGGGCGTGTTCTTCATCCAATTTTGCTAATTTTTATTTAGCACATATATAGTAATAGTAGTAACCTTCCTGCCAAATTTCATCATGATATCTTCAACGACTGCCAAATTACAGCTTGCAAAACTTTTACATTACGTTCTTGTAAAAGTGGGCGGTGCCACTCCCATTGTCCAAAATCTTACTAATTTTCTATTCTGTGGCATAACGTCAACACATCTACCAAGTTTCATCGCTTTAACCGCCTTTGGAAATGAATTATCGCATTTTTTCTGTTTTTCGAAATTTTCGATATCGAAAAAGTGGGCGTAGTTATAGTCCGATATCGTTCATTTTAAATAGCGATCTGAGATGAGTGCCCAGGAATCTACGTACCAAATTTCATCAAGATACCTCAAAATTTACTTAATTTATCGTGTTAACGGAGAGACGGACGGACGGACATGGCTCAATCAAATTTTTTTTCGATACTGATGATTTTGATATATGGAAGTCTATATCTATCTCGATTCCTTTATACCTGTACGACCAACCGTTATCCAATCAAAGTTAATATACTCTGTGGGCTCTGCTCAACTGGGTATAAAAAAAAATGTTATCGACATATTATTGACCTACTAACGTAAAATTATCGATTATTTATCGAAAAATTATCGATTCGATATCAAAAAGTTATTGATTTGTTTCAGGTTTCATACTTATATCTTTATTAAGTCAAATGGTAGCAACCTTACTGACTAGATTACAGGTTAACTTAGTACTAGTTTAACAATTTTAAAGTAAGATTTACTGAGATAAGTAATACTCAATACGTGCCTTAAACAGAGACCTTGCAATGGCAAAGTTCAGGTCAAGGCTTCTGGATAGGCGATTAAATTCTACAAGACCTCTTAGAAGAGGTGCAATTTGTTATCAGAATGTAACCAATTTGTTATCGGCGCGTTTTCGATTTGTCATCAAAAATTTACCGATTTGCAATCAAAAAAACTTCGATATGTTATCGATATATTACCGCAAAGTTATCCACTATTTATTGAGGAAAGTAATATTTGATATCGAATGTAAATCGATTCCTTCGCGAGTGTAACCCGTTTTGTTATCGGTGTGCTGTCGATTTTTTTATCGTCGGCTCATCTTACTTACTTACTCACTTAATTGGCGCTTAACCGTCTAAACGGTTATGGCCGTCCAACAAGGCGCGCCAGTCACTCCTTCGCTCCGCCAACCGGCGCCAATTGGTCACACCAAGGGAGTTTAAATCGTTTTCCACCTGGTCCTTCCAACGGAGTGGGGGCCGCCCTCTACCTCTGCTTCCATAGGCGGGTTCCGATAGAAACACTTTCTTGGCCGGAGCATCATCTTTCATTCGCATAACATGGCCTAGCCAGCGCAGCCGCTGCGTTTTAATTCGCTGGACTATGTTGATGTCTGCGTATAGCTCGTACAGCTCATCATTAAATCTTCTTCGGTACTCGCCATCGCCAACGCGTAGAGGTCCATAAATCTTTCGAAGAACTTTTCTCTCGAACACTCCCAAAGCCGCTTCATCTGCTGTTGTCATGGTCCATGCTTCTGCCCCATATAACAGGACGGGTACGATAAGTGACTTGTAGAGTATGATTTTCGTTCGCCGAGAGAGGACTTTACTTTTCAATTGCCTACCTAGTCCAAAGAAGCATTTATTGGCAAGATTGATTCTTCGCTGGATTTCAGTGCTGATGTTGTTGCTAGTGTTGATGCTGGTTCCCAAATAAACGAAGTCTTTTACTATTTCGAAATTATGGCTGCCAACAGTAGCGCGGTTGCCAAGGCGCATATGCGCTGACTCTTTGCTCGATGACAGCAGGTACTTCGTTTTGTCCTCATTCACCATCAAACCCATCTTTACCGCTTCTTTTTCCAGCTTGGAGTAAGCAGAACTAACAGCGCGGGTGTTTAGACCGATGATATCAATGTCATCAGCATATGCCAGTAATTGCACGCTTTTATAGTATATTGTTCCAGTGCGGTTAAGTTCTGCAGCTAGTATAATTTTCTCCAGCATCAAACTAAAGAAATCGCACGATAGGGGGTCACCCTGTCTGAAACCTCGTTTAGTTTCGAACGGCTCGGAGGGGTCCTTCCCAATTCTGACTGAGCTGATGGTGTTGCTCAACGTCGATTTGGCGCATTGTGAAAATCTGGTCGATGGTAGATTTACCAGGTCTGAAGCCGCACTGATAAGGTCCAATCAGCCGGTTCACGGTGGGCTTCAATCTTTCGCACAATACACTTGAAAGGACCTTATATGCGATATTAAGAAGGCTGATTCCACGATAGTTGGTGCATTTTGCAGTATCCCCCTTCTTGTGGACTGGGCAAAGAACACTTAGATTCCAACCGTCGGGCATGCTTTCGTCCGCCCATATTTTGCTAAGAAGCTGCTGCATGCGCCTTACCATCTTCTCGCCGCCGAACTTGAATAGCTCCGCAGGCAATCCATTAGCGCCCACGGCCTTGTCGTTTTTCAATCTGGTTATTGCTATTCTAACTTCGTCATAATCGGGCGGGGGGACATATATTCCATCATCATCGATTGCGGGATGGGGTTCTTCATCTCTGCGCGGTGAATTGCTGCCTCCATTTAGGAGAGCAGAGAAGTGCTCCCTCCATAATCTAAGCACTCTCTGGACATCAGTTACAAGGTCGCCGTTTTCATTCCTACAGGAGTTTGCCCCGGTCTTAAAACCTTCCGTCTGTCGCCGTATTTTTTGGTAGAATTTTCGGGCGTTATTCCTGGTGGCTAGCAGCTCAAGCTCCTCGCACTCACGCCTTTCTGCTTCTGCTTTTTTCTTCCTGAAAAGGCGTCTCGCTTCCCTTTTCAACTCACGATAGCGTTCACACACTCCTCTTGTCGCGCTCGCTTTTAACGTAGCCCTGTAGGCAGCATCTTTTCTTTCGGTTGCAACGCGGCATTCTTCATCATACCAGTTGTGTTTTCGTGGCCGCCGGTAACCAATTTTTTCCTCGGCGGCAGTACGAAGTGCTTTGGAGATATGCTCCCACTGCTCCTGTATTCCTTCAGGATGAGTTGTGCCCTCCGAGAGCAGGTGTGAGAGTCGAGTTGCGAAATCATTGGCAGTCTGTTGTGATTGAATCTTTTCGACGTCTAGCTTTCCTTGTGTTTTTTGTTCCTTGTTTTTATCCGCGTTGAGGCGGGTGCGTATTTTGGCTGCAACGAGATAATGGTCCGAATCGATGTTAGGTCCTCGGATCGTGCGCACATCTAAAACACTGGAGGCATGCCGTCCGTCTATCACAACGTGATCGATCTGATTGCGAGTATTTCGATCAGGAGACAGCCATGTAGCTTGATGTATCTTTTTATGCATAAACCTCGTGCTTGATATGACCATGTTTCGAGCACCGGCAAAGTCAATCAGCCTCAGTCCGTTAGGAGAAGTTTCATTGTGTAGGCTGAACTTTCCGACTGTAGGGCCAAAAACACCTTCTTTGCCCACCCTGGCGTTAAAGTCGCCAAGCACGACTTTTATATCATGACGGGGGCAGCGCTCGTATGTGCGTTTTAATTGTTCATAAAAAGTGTCTTTCACCTCATCGTCTTTCTCCTCTGTCGGCGCATGGGCTCAGATGAATGATATATTAAAAACAATTACTTTTATTCGGATAGCGGCGAGACGCTCGTCCACAGGCGTGAACGCCAGCACTTGGCGACAAAGTCTCTCTCCCGACGCCGAAACTGCGCTTATTCGCATGGCCACTCCAATATATGTCACAATTTTTGATCTTCTTTCTTCCTTGCTTCGTCCAACGCATTTCTTGGATGGCGGTGATGTCAGATTTTGCTTTGACGAGGACATCAACCAGCCGGGCATCTGCACCAATCCCATTCAGGGAGCGGACGTTCCAGGTGCATGCCCTCAATTCATTGTCCTTCAAACGTTTGCCATGGTCGTCATCAATAGAGAGTGTATTTATCCGAGGCTTGTTGTTATATTTCATTGGAATATGGTTTTACGTGGCGGGTCCCAAGTCCAGCGCACAACCCGCTCAGCGGGGGTGAAAATATTACTTGGCACGTTTATATAGCGAGCCGCTTGCTCCAAGACAGACGCCCGCTTGCAGCCGCACCTAGAGGTGTACAGACGCTGCCGATGAAATCTCCCCCGGCTAGCCCTTAAACCGATTATGTCAGAGTGGCCTAGCCAGGTTGTCGCCTTCTCACATTAGCTCACCGCTAAACGGGTGTTTAGCGGCTATCCAGAGGATACTTGGCCGCAAGCGACCGGCAGTAGTGAGCTGCTTGAACCGCATGCAAAAGAATCACTCTGGCCATTCCCAGGTGAATGGCGGTCAGAAGCTTTCCCCACTTTCGTGGACTTCTACACACGGCCCCACCCTCCGACAGGTACTGATAAAACTTGAATATAAAATCGATAACATATCTGTATCATTATTATTAACTGACGCTTAGACGCCTAAGTGATTTCGGAAGCTTCGTAAGCCAGCTATACCTGTTTCGCGATAAATGGAGCCAATTGGAAGCACCATGGGAAGTTAATTTTTTCTTCAGCTGTCTCTCCCAACTCAGTGGGAGTCTCCCGCTTGCTGTGCTTCCAAACTGCTATGTAGATTGAAATGTTTCCTTGGCTGGAATGTCTTCAACCATCCGTAAAGCACGGCCCATCCTGCGAAGCCTCTGGACTTTTATTCGCTGCACTATCTTCGTATTTGCGTAAAGCAGATCCGGCTCATCATGATAAGTCCTCCGCAGAACTTTTCTCTCGAACATTCCAAGAGCTACTGTCTTCTCTCGACACTGTCTATGATCCCGAGACAATCATCAGTAAAGGTATGTGAGCACTTGTAGAGCATGATTTCTGGTGTGTGCAGTGCAACAATGTTGCAGAAATCATATGTCTTCTCTAGTTTCTTATAGACGCCATTCTTATCCCTGGCGTCCGCATCGTCTGTTTGTGCGTAAGCGCATACTCATTCATAGCCGTGAACGACAGCTTATGGCGGCGAAATTTCTTCCCCCCATGAGCTAACGCAGGATTATAAAAGGTGTCATCCCCTAGTACCTGACTTTGGTTAAGACTCCCCAGTCCTTTGTTTGTAATAGCGGCTTTGCATAGCCTCCGTCTCTATCTTATGAGATGCAATGTAATAAATAACATTCAACTCAGATACAAATCAATTATTTAAAAAGAAATTGAGGTACTAAATTGGCACACAAGTATTCAAATATTGCTTAGAACCAAAAATAAGATTCCCTTACTGTCTTCACATTTTTCCATCTGCTCTTTATATTGCTTTGCCAAATGTCTGCTGTCTATGATTATTAAAAATTTCCAACCAATTTTTTACTGCCACATCTTATTGGCTTTCTTAAATTTCTTTACCACAGCATCAATTGCGACTTAGACTCAGTTGAGACCCGATCAGTTAAGTGGCGCTCAGCTTAGTTCATCTTATCCAGTTTCACAGATTGCTCTTGGCCTCACTTAGCCAATTGACAGTTATATGTAGATGTTTTCATTGTAGATTTTTTTTGTTCGTGTTCTTGTTGCTGGTGTCAGTTGCTGTTGGTGGTTGGCTCACTCTTTATAACAACATTTTCATTGCTAACTCTGCGTTGTGGTAACCATTTACTTAGCTTTTTTCTGCTGCTTCTTCTTATTGCAGTAAGTTTATTGGTTGCTGTGCTATTTTATTTTTATAGTTGTTATTTTGACAGTTAGCAATGACAGTGTGGTTCTTGTTGTTGCTGCTGTTTATGCTTTAGCTGATATTTTTTGCAGCCTAATTTTCTTCTTCCTCTCCTTTATTTAAATATCTTGTAAATACTTTTAGTTAGATGCGAAGATTTTCGCGGGCATTGACATAGGTCAAATGACGTTACAACAATTACAAATATCTGTACTCATATGGACCTGTATACTGTATGTATGTATGCGCATGTGTATATGTGTGTTCAAAGAAATGCAGTTTTAAATACTTCATAATATGCCGATATATTTACATATACAAGTATGTAGAAGGAACCCGTCGAGTTTATAGATAATAGCAGCTTCTACGTGTGTATGCTGTTGGTAATAAAAAGAATCTCTCTCAAGCAAACACTGATTACCATTCGGACTTATATGAGATCGCCTACATGTCAGTGACGGTGCACACCATGCATATTGTATGATTTGCAGCCAAGGGTATATTAGGATGCATTTCATGAGAGGTTTTCCAATATCGAGCAACCTCGGGAAATAATGGCGATCGTACCAAGACGAAACCCAGCCGTCCCCAAAATAACCGACCTGGAGATTTAGCAAAGTGATTAGTTGAATGCGATAATCTCGAAAGAGGCAGAAATGACTCAGTCCTAGAGCTGCAATAACGAGAAATCTACCTCTGAAGCCATAAAGTAAATAAATTTAAATTCATGTGTTTTGGTAGAAAATCATTTCAAGTGCACAATTATACGGTTGGTGACTACCGGCTGGAGCAAGTCACTAGACTAATTGACCTGGGTGGTACATTGGACCCAAAACTTGACTTTAAATTTCATATTGAAACTTGTGTCACCCGATCGAAAGGAGTTCTTGCTTTTGTTAAACGATGGTCTAAGGAATTTAATGAGCTCTACGTTACAAAATCGCTATTTACTGCTTTAGTGAGACCTATATTGGAGTATGCATCAATCGTTTGGAACCCGCGGTATCAAATCTATCGTGACAAGCTTGAATTGGTTCAAAAACAATTCCTACTTTTTGCTTTGAGTCATTTGGCGTGGGATCCAACAAGAAATCTTCCCTCTTGCAACAGTCGGTTAAAGCTTATAAACCTACCTACTCTCGAGAGTCGCAGGGAAATGCTTGGTGTGTTGTCTATGGTGAAATTATTGAGAGGAACCGTGAATAGCCCGTTTTTACTTTTCGGTGTGTTATCGGTTCTTTATTCTAAAATTAACGATTTGCTTTCGGGACGTTACTCATTTGTTATCAGCGCGTTATGGATTTGTTAAAAAAATTATCGATTTTTTCTCGAAAAGTTACCGCTTTGTTATCGATTTACTGTCGAAAAGTTATCGATCACCTTGCGAAATGTTATCAAAAACCTATCGATTTCTTGTCGAAAAGTTATCGATTTGATATCGGAGTGTTACCAATTTGCTATAGACTTATCATCGCCGTTTCTTCGGTTTGTTATGAAACAGATACCGATAAACTTCAATATAATATCAATGACACATCTGTAACCAGTCGATAACGAATAGAGAGGTAACCAATAAGAACTTAGTCAACTTGCAGCCATGGCAAACCTATAGGCAGTCGATGCTGAGAATAAGAACTTATTTCTTTATGGAGTGCTCGACGACGACACTGAACAGTGTCCTAAACAGCCAGAACTGACGCTTCATTCTTGATCTTTTCGTACTAGTTCTGCCAACTTATTACGAGGGTTTTTTGCGAAGGAAATCGCATACTGCTTGACTACCGCTTCGTATTTACCCTATCCTTGGCATCTCTCACGTGAATCTTGCCACTATTTGTATCTAAAGCGGTACTTTGCTTTTAGACAGGCCCACGAAAATTATTCGATTTTTTGCGTTAAATGGTGTGGTCCCACGAATTTCGAAATGGATCTATAAGCATATCTTGCGCCATGTCTAGCGGTTGCCAATAATAAAACAGTTTTTCCTACACCATTTAATTCCGTACAAATCAAACGTGTAAATTTCTTGCGTCGAACTCTATTCTTAAATTTATAATGATGTCTTATTCTTCTTTGCTATTCTGCATACCAAGACCAATCGCAGCTACAGCATCAACATCAGCATTAATGTAACAACAAAAACAATAACTTCACATAGAATAACTGAATTTTCCAACTACATAGTTAGCTCTTGAAGAATTTTCTATTGCTGGGAAAAGTATGCAACTTCTATAAACTCACAGGCAACGAAATGGAGCATGCAAAAAATCTAGCAAACCAAACAACCAACGCCAACAACATAGTATTTCATTAGAATACATTTATGTGCATATTAGAGATGTTACTGTTATTCGTATTCATGACAGTATAAGCGTTTGTAAAAGATGTAGCAGAATTTCTGCGTAAATTTTTCGTTGGCGGTGAAATTTGACAAAAAATGGAAATAAACTGGAAGAGATAATCATATTATTTTGGCCACGGAAAAGGAAAATTTCAACAGGCGCAGTTAACTGCTTATATGTTCTTCTGAAACGTCTATATGCCTACGGCTACGACTACAGTTTGATTTCTTACTCTACTTATGCAAAACAACAAAATACTTGTATGATTGTACGCGGATACGCTTTAACGCTAATACGCTTACGCTAGTACGTTCTGCACTAGTTTTCTTCTTCGTTGGTACCTGGTACCTACTAGCGCTACTACGCTGATCCGTTTTCACGCCCATACGCTTTTACGCCTATACGCTTTATGCTTACACAAGCGTGTGCTTAAGCTATTGCGCTTGTATCCTTTTACTATTATGCTAATGATATAGTATATTACAAGTATATATTTCTTATATTCTTATAACAACAACCACTTGCGGTGTGACTGAGTATAGCCCTACCCTATACCCATTCGTAAGAAGATTCTTTGTTATCCTTCTTAAATAACCCAGTGCAGTCCTGGACATCGGCAGAGAAAGCCTTTCCTCTTACCTATTTTGCAACTTCTGCACAGGGAAGTTGTTGATATACGCGATTTTGAATGCATCGGTAAGAGTGACCTGTGAAGGCGGCTGTAATTACTTTCACCGCAAAGGTGTTTACTCTAAGAAGGAATCTCACTCTTTGCCATTGCAAATATGGCTATAAAGTCCTTGAGGCCCTACAATAATCCCGGTTGATCTACATCAGAGGTCTGCAATCGATGGCATAATTGAGCTCTCATTGGGTATGCGGAGGGCTTTAAATTTTTCGGGATCTATGACCTACAGCATGTTTGTTGCCCTGTTTTTTATATTCTTCTATTTTTTTCTCAGGAGATGGAGAAACCCCAGTATTGGTCGGTCGGAGCATAAGGCGACCTTTCTTGGCCAAATCATCTACAGAAGTATTGCTAAGCCCAGTCACACATACTATATCCGAATTTATAAAGTTTGACTTTAAAAGTCTTTAAGGCATTCTGGATTGCCAACAAATATGCTTACATTAGTATCTAAGATTTTAATGGCATATGGTAGTCTAGTGGCAGTTCCTATGGCATTTGCCTCCTGATGGAAGTTACTAAAAGAGTTAAGAATTTAAGAAATTCACTGTACTGCAGATGCCTCGATCATTCGCAGCCCTTGTTCCCTTTCAAATTTTTAAGCTGTATGTGTAGACTATTATGTCTATAAAATATTTTGTCAGCCTCAAATCATTTTGGCAGAGTCAGAACTGAGCTCGCCTGAAATTGGTGTTCAGTTTTTCTCTGAAATTCGTACCCACATTCGCATTAACGGACATCTAAAGTTCTAAGTTTGTAACAGCCCTAGCAAATATATAAATAAATATACATATGTATGTATATATAAGCTTGCAGAAGTTCAACTCGGTTATATTTAACTTTTGCATTTCTCACTGTTTTGTCGATTTGTCGTTTTGTGTGAGAAAGTTCAAAACCAAAAGAGTATAAAATGTAAAAAAGTAAAACGGCGATAGCAATCCGACGATAGAGCAAAGTAAGATATGTTGGTGCAGCGAAAAGAGTTGCAGGGGGAAAGCGACAAAATGGTATGAGGGGATGTTGGCTAGAAGTGGAGTCGTCATGCATTGGTCATACGATACCGTAGTTAGCTGAAAACAGGTTCACTGCGCATTAAACTGAAATTCTTAGCGCCTCACATCACATGCCATTCTGCACAGTTTCCAATAGTTTTTCTACTTGTTTACTCTTATGTACAGCGCTATGTGCAGTTTATTAACTGAATAAACGTCAGAGACATTTTGTGCACACATAAAAGTACGTTACTTACTCATTGTTTAAAAACAGGGTGTATGGAAAAAGTCGTAAGCATATTGAGGTTTCAGTGATTGCTGGGTCAAGAATGGGCGTCATGAAGAAATTTCTCATATTTATGAGTTAAAACTACATAAATAAATAAATACAAGGCGCAATATACTCCGAAGAGAGGGAGTGCGGAGGGGCGACAACGCTTAGAAAACCTTTCTTCTAATTGAAAACACATGTGAACCCAGGATCCTCGGTGTGGTAGGCGAAGCATGGTACCATCATACTACGGCGGCCGCCAAATACTTGCTAACATATTTTGTCACCTATTCATTTGTTAAAATGCAGTTCTTAATTGGGAAAAATGTTAGAAAAGTACAAGCGAGAGGGAAAAATAATTACACTTACAAAACCTAAAAGCACTCATAGCCAAAACAAATGTCAAATTATTTTTTTTATGCTTTGCTTGGAACAAAAGTTGAGAGTTGTGACCGGGCTTTAAGCTTAAAAAATATTGTAACCAATTTACTGAAATTCCTCTTATTTGCAACCCTCTGCTAACGTTCGTATCACTAAAGTGTTGAATAAAATAACTCCAATATTCAATAGTGCAAAATGGTCTTTATTAGAATACTTCACAATTAAACTTTACTTCGAAACTGATAGCGTGTTCAAATCAAACTGATTGCTCATGCCGCAACTGGTGCTGCTTTTATACTCTTCGGTTTCCTCGTTGGCATATTTCTAGGCATTTCTCCTTCTAGAATTTATAAGTTCGCTGAAGATTGCATACTTTTGTGAGTATCTCAGAATTATTCATGTGTATGTGTGAGAACTAATTTGGTGATGATTGTATACCTTTGTGAGAATCTCTCCGCTGCTGTATGTACATATATGTAGACATTATGATTGATTTGTTTATGTAGATACAAGTGACTGCTTAGTATCGGCTTAGAGATGATATTATCCATTAGTGTTGCTAATATTCGTCACACTTCCCTCCACCTAAGTCTGATCGTCCCGATCAGACAAATTTCCTGATCCAAACGCCGCCAGCCTTTCCAGATAAACCACTTTCATTTTGGTTCGTGGTTTTCCAATGGCTTGTATGCGGTAAACTACATCATTAATCCGTTTTACAACTTTGTATGGGCCTTCCCAGTTACACTGCAATTTCGGGGACAAACTTTTTTTCCGTTGTGGGTTGTATAACAGCACCAAATCTCCTTCCTGAAAACCTTCCGAATTAATTGCTTTATCGTATCTGGCTTTCATCTTGTCACTCATAATCTTTGTTCGTTGTCTTATCAGATCGTGTATTTCTCTCAGATCTTCTTCCAGAACACCAGTGGATTTCTTGATATTTCTCTCCGCATCGGCATCTATCCCAAACTTCAAATAAGCTGGTAGTCGAAGGTCATTGCCAAAAATTGCTTTTGCAGGGGTTTGGCCCGTTGTCTCATGCATTGCTGATCGGTAAGCCATCAAGAATAATGGTATGCGGGTATGCCACCCTTTATGGAACTTGGCCGCTACTTTTTTTAAGTGCTCCTCCAATGTTCTATTGAATCGTTCCACCATACCATCGTACTGATGATGCAATGCAGTTGTCCGTGTTTTTCGAATACCCAACTTCTCACACATTTCTTGGAACACAGCTGATTCAAAATTCCTGCCTTGGTCAGAATGTAACTCCATTGGTACACCATACCTTGCAACCCAATTGTTTATAAACACTTCTGCTACTCTTTCCGCTTCTTGGTTTGGGATTGGGTATACCTCTGACCCATTGCTGAAATAATCCATAACCACCAGTACATATTTGTTTCCGCAGTTGCTAGTAGGAAATTGACCTGCGACATCCATAGCGATCCTTTCAAGTGGCACGCGAGAGGCCATGACTTCGGGTTTTGGGCCGCTGCAAACCTCGCAGTTCGCAATCCACTCATTCACCGACTGACGGCAACCAACCCAATAGAATCTCTGTTTAATGTTCTCGAGCGTCTTCGTGATTCCAAGATGACCTCCGCTAGGACCATTATGCAGCTCGCTGAGCACGTCAGGAATCTTCTTTCTGGGAACAACTATCAGTTTCTTCTTGCATTGACCATCCTCACTGTCCCATACTCGATGCAAGTAACCGGATATAAATTCTAAACTGTTCCACTGTGCCCAATATGAGTTCGCAAAGGGACTCTCTGCTGACATCTCCTCTCTGTTTGGTCTTTTGTTTCGCTCGAGATCTTGCATAACATGTGACAGATCTATATCTTCTAGCTGGCACTTTCTTAGCTGTTCCTTGTCCCATTCATCTGTACATGTTATAGTCATTAGCCGGACATCTATAATGTCTTCTTTAGCCTCGGCCTTTGAACAGTGCTTGCATTCCAAACTACATGGTCTGTGTGACATTTCGTCAGCATTTCCATGGGTACTACCTTTTCGATGCTCAATGGAAAAGTCATAGCTTTATAGTCGCTCGATCCACCGTGCCAATTGTCCTTCCGGATTACGGAACTTCAGAAGCAATTTGAACGCTGCGTGATCTGTCCTGACGCGGAATCGCTGGCCGTAGAGGTATTTGTGGAAATGTTTAATGCACTCTACCAATGCCAATAGCTCTCTCCGTGTAATGCAATAGTTCCTCTCTGGTTTTCCAATTGAACGGCTGTAATATGCAACTACCTTCTCCTGTCCATCAACCAGTTGTGATAAAACGCCTCCTATGGCATATCTGCTTGCATCTGTATCTAGAATAAACGTTGCTCCTGGAATCGGATATGCCAACATTGGGGCAGTGTACAAACGCTTTTTCAATGTTTGGAAAGCGACTTCTTGCTCCTTCTTCCATTCAAAAGCTTTATTTTTTTCTTTTTAGCTCGTGGAGGCTATGTGCTACGCTGGCAAAATTTAGTACAAATCGCCGGTAATATGCGCACAGCCCAAGGAAACTTCTCAATTCATGCAGATGTGGTCTTGGCCAATCCTTCACTGCTTCTATCTTTTCATTCGTGGTGCAGATGCCCTCCGTCGTTATTTTATGACCCAAGTGACTAACTTGCTTCTTGAACAGAGAACACTTTTTGGGACTAAGTTTCAGACCATCACCAGCTATTCTTTGGAAAACCTCCTCCAAGTTCTTCAGATGTTCTTCGAAGCTCTTTCCCAATACGATGATGTCGTCTAGGTACACTAAGCAGGTTTTCCAATGTAGTCCTTTCAGTACCTGATCCATGAGTGTTTCAAAAGTAGCTGGTGCATTACATAGTCCAAAAGCCATCAGTGTAAATTGCCAAAGACCATCACCGAAACTTTAGGCTGTTTTCTCTTTGTCTTCCTCCTTCTCTTCCACCAGTAGCCGCTTTTCAAGTCCAGCCTGCAAAACCATTTCGTACCAGATAGCGAGTTCAGAGTGTCGTCAATTCTTGGCAATGGGTAGCTATCCTTTTTCGTAATGTCATCCAACTTCCGGTAGTTCACGCAAAACCTCATTTTTCCATCCTTCTTCTTTACAAGTACTACCGGTGAGCCCCATAGAGTAGCTGATTGTTCGATGACGCCGCTGTCGCCAGTGGAACACTACGAGGAGCTTGATGGATCAGCTTCGCATCTCCAGTGTCAATTTGATGTTTCACAACGTTGGTGCGGCCTGGTTTGGATACATCTTGGTCAAATATGTTCGCGTACTTTAGGAGCAGCTGTTTTGCCTTACTCTGATAGTCTTCCTCTAGCCCCTCCGTCCATGCCGTGATGTCATTTGAAAGATCAGTATTACTAGTTGAAACGTATTCCTGGAGCTGTCCACAGTTAATAACTACTTCAGCCTCTTGGCATCTTCCCAATATAGCTCCATTGGTCAGTTTGAGTGGTGACTTCAACTTATTGAGTACTCTTACCGGAATACGTCCATCTTGTTTTGTCATAGCTAGGGTTTTTCCTACAAGTACGTTTGGTGCTGATTTGTTTGCTTCTGATTTTGGTGGTATTTGTTGACTCTCTTCCACCAGCACTCGTTTACTGCTGTAGCCTCTGTCGTAGCCGAAATTAAGTGGCACATCCATGTTCTTATATCGCATCGTCTTGCTTTGCATATCGATCTTGTAGCCTTGGTCGATTAAGAAGTCCATTCCAATTATGATTTCATCCACAATCTCTTCCACCATAAAATTGTGTAATACCGTGACGTTCCCAATTGCTGCTTCACATGCTACTTCTCCAATTATCTGGGTGTCCTCTCCCGTGGCTGTTCGTAATCATACTCCAAGCAATGGTCTTATATTCTTGTTGGCTAAATCCGATCGAATGATGTTATGAGATGCACCCGTATTTATAGTAAGTAAACGTTCCTTTCCATCCACATGTCCTCCGAAAGTAAGATTGCTCGAACTTCTTCCAATTTGCGAGATAGAGATTATGGGGTATTCAATTGCGGGAGCCAGCTGTCACCCCTTGCGGCTGACTTGCTTTAGTTTAACGATTGAGTGATCTTGGAGATTTGCTCATATCCTTCAGCTCTGCATTTACGACCACCCACATTTATGGAACTATTAGGGTTGGTGTTGCAATAACGCGCAATATGCCCTGACTTTTCACACTTAAAGCATTTGGCTGCATCATTATTCTTTTGCAGCGTTCCCTTCAATGCTTCCAAAATTGCGTCTACCCACTCTGGTCTTTCCTATTCCACACGATGGACCTTGTAAGCTGGCTTACTTAAAAGTGACCCTGTTTACTGAGTCAGTTCATGAGATACCGTTTCAGCAAATGTTAGCTTTGGGTTTGCGTATGTAGCTCGCTTCGTTTCGGCGTCCCTTATGCCATTTTAAAACTCTCAATCTTTACCCTCTCAGTGTATTCCACTGGTGCGTCCGTATTTGCCAAATGAGCCAACCTTTTAACATCCGAAGAAAACTCTTGGAAAGTCTCATTAGCTTTTTGGTAGCGGTTTTGCAACTCTATTTGGTATATCTGTTTGCTGTGTTCGCTTCCGTATCGTCTGTCTAGAGCGCTTATCAATGTTTCATAGTGTTCCGTTCATACTCTGGAATTGTCTGTAAGATTTCAGCTGCAGGCCCTTTCAATGCCACGAACAGTGCAGCAACTTTGTCTTCAGCATTCCAGTTGTTCACTGCTACGATCTTATCGAACTGTAGCTTAAAGACCTGGAAAGGAACAGAACCGTCAAAAGATGGAGTTTTTACCTTCGTATTACTCGTTGAAGCAGCCGGCCGATTAAGTTGCAACTCCTGGATACGTCCTCTCCATCCACATCCTCAGCATCCACCTCGGCCTCGATTTTTTCCTCAAACTGCATTATTTTCTCGTCCATACGTGCTTCGAGTTTTGATGATATGCGCACCTCTTGTGCTTCCAGTTGTAGTGTTATGCGTGTCTCTTGTTCTTTCAGTTGTGTTTCCATCTTGGTTGTTATACGAGTCTCCTGCGATTCCAGTTGAGATGCCATATATGTCTTCTGTTCTTCGAGTTGAGATGCCATTTGCGACGACATTACTGAAATGCGTGTCTCCTGTGCTTCCATCTTGGATGTTATACGTGTCTCCTGGGATTATAGATGGGATACCATATACGACTTCTTTTCTTCCAGTTGAGATAACATTTCGGTTGATATTTGTGACGACATTTGCTTCAATACTACTAATATGGCGTAAGTGTCAACACTTGCCAATGGATACGGAGTCTCTTCTTCTCCATTTTAGTCGCTGACTCTTCCGCATCAGGATAAAAGGCATACTCGTCCACATTAATTCCTCCCAACTCCATTACTTCTCGTAGCCGTGCTTGAAGTTCGATCTTATTGCCAGTTGTATTCAATCCCCGGTTCTCCAACTCCTTTTTCAGTTTCTGGATCCTTAATTCGCTTAACTTTGCCATGTCCAAGTCGTATTCGAAATCTTCGGAATTTATTCAACAATTTCTCTTTTGACACCAATTGTAACGAATTGACTGAAATTCCTCTTATTTGCAACCTTCTGCTTACGTTTGCATCGCTAAGCTGTTGAATAAAATAACTCCAATATTCAATAGTGCAAAATGGTCTTTATTAGAATACTTCACAATTAAACTTCACTTCGCAACTGATAGCGTATTCAAATCAAACTGATTGCACATGCCGCAGCTGGTGCTGTTTTATACTCTTCGGTTTCCTCGTTGGCGTTTCACATTCTAGAATTTCCAATTCGCTGAAGTTCGCATACTTTTTTGAGTATCTCAGAAATATGCGTGTGTATGTGTGAGAACTACTTTTCTGATGATTGTATACCTTTGTGAGTATTTCTAGGCTGCTGTATGTACATATATGTAGACATAATGATTGATTTTTTTATGTAGATACAAGGGACTGCTTAGTATCGGCTTAGAGATGATAGTATACCTTAGTGTTGCTAATATTCGTCACAATATGAATACCAAATTAGTCCAACAAATACGGAAAGAAACCCCAACAGTTCCAGATTTAAAGTTAAGCTACTTCCAAATATTTATAGCACACATAATATAAGGGGAGTTTAAAAAAATTTCTAGGTATGCCATATTAAGAACAATGCCTAGATTAGTTCAGTTTGACAGAAAATGTACTTGTGTTGAATTTGGAATATTTCTAATTGCAAATTACCAGATTGAGCGCAGGTCGCGAACATTTCAATTACTCGTATTTCTTATTATGCTACTGAATCACGATGTCTAAGACCGAGAGATCACCTTGCTTACCCTTCGATGTAATATGGCGGATGTGAACCCATAGAAAACTGCGCTATTTGAAGTTCAGAATGGAAATATTTGTCCAGTAGGGAGCCGGTGTTAGTGGGTCCAGGAAAAACTGACGCGAAATACTCAGACAGGAGCTGAAACAAATTGCTCAGAGAGGAGCTGACGTGAAGTATTCATAAAGAAGCTGAAAGCGAAGTGTACAGAAAGGAGCTGACGTGTACAGCAACAGGCGCGTAGGTTAGAAAGGACTCGTCAGAAGAGGCCTACACAAAATTGAGAAAGTTTCTGATGGACTTTCACAACGGAACTGCCAAGGCGATTATTTCGAATGCGGTGCATGCAGCTAATTAGGTACTCTTGCATGCTTGCGCTCAAATATTCTCTGGGTAGTCTCTATAAATCTGTTTGGTGGTAAGCTAATGCTAATGCTAAAAGGCCTGACAAAAGCTCGGTCTAATTAACCTCGAAGGTTTATATCGATATGTATTTTTTGCACATTTTATTTAAGGGACTTTGTATATTTGTAAACCAGTGTTAACACAAGCAACAACATCAGCTTAGAAATCAAGCGAAGAATCGCCCTTGCCAACAAATGCTTATTTGGACTAAACAGCCAATCGAAAAGTGAAGTCCTCTCTCAGAGAACTAAAATCATCTTCTACAAGTCACTCTGGGAGTGTTGGGGAGAAAATTTCTTCGAAAGATTTACGGCCATCTAGGCGTTAGTGACGGCAAGAACCGAAGAATATTTAATGATGAGCTGTAGGAGATTTACGCAGACATCAACATAGTCCAGCGAATTAAAAAGCAGTGCCTACGCTGACTAGGCCATGTGATTCGAATGAAAGATGACGTTAAGAAAATATTTTTTATCGGAACCCAGAAGAGGCGGCTTCCTCTCCAATGGAAGGATCACATGAAAAACGACTAAAGTTCCCTTGGTGTGACCAATTGGCACCAGTTAACCCAACGAAGCGACTGGCGTTTAAGCGGCAATTAAGCAAGTAAGTAAGTAATGATGCTTTCATTAGTTCTTGCGAATTATCCGCATCAAAATCTTCCACAGCCAAAAATTTAAGTAAGATAATATTAGGCTCTTTATAACACCCACAAAAATGTTTAGAATTCACTGTCATTGCTTCCTGGAATTAGAGGATATTTAAAATAACCAAATAATATATGTTTATAGTTAAAAAAAGGTAGCTTCATTAAACGCACATTACGCTTATTTCTATAACTTATCTACGCGTAAATGAGAATTTTGACGTCACCTCCTGCGTTGAAAACATTCCGCCTGCCACAAAATTCCATGACGTCATTTCACTGGAACCGTTTGGCTTGAGAGTACGAATAGACTAGTAAATAAGCATTGGACATTTGAAGAAGCGAGGAGTATTTATTGAAAGAACAAGTTGAGTGTGTTATAAAGATGATTACGTCATTCATAGTATGCTGAAGAGGATAATGGATAAGGAAACAAATTGAAATTGTGAAGAGAAGGAAAAACATGGAAGTTAAGTGAAATTTGGGTTATTTATTATTGATGAAATGTCATTGGCAAAAACGATCTGAAACTAAAATCATATTTGTCGTTGACATTTATGTACAATTAAGTTTATTAAAGGAGCTGGATTTGGTGATGTTATGAGGTTTGTTTATTCTTTTACTTGTGGATATCTACTAAAATAATCTTCAAATCAAAAGCACTTTACTTAACATTTGCATTTTCAAACCTCACTCAACCTTTAAACTACCTTGAAATCTATTAATCGCAGTATCTTTCTTTGAATAAAAAGTTCTTTTCATATAGTCAGTTATTACTCATAATTCATAATTTAATTCAACATTCTGTAAACATAATTTTCTGCACGAATAAAATAGAGTAACACTCGTTTATGTAGTAATGATAGGGTGACAAAAAAAAAATATCTACAATATTGATGACGCCATCGAAAAAGTTATAACTACTTCACAAATGTAGCTATTGAAGTAATTGGTTGAGTTTTCTACATAAAAGCGCTAATTGAGCGCAATCTCTCTGCAAAATAAAAAGTTTTAATTATTTAGCAAACATTCGGATTCAAAAAGTGTCATAAAAGTCATGTCAATCCTAGCGATTACACTCATTATGAGCTCTTTTACGAGCTAGAAATTAGTGTATTTCTCTTCTTACTTATAATGGTCGTCCGACATGAGTCTTATTATATACATTACTTGAGTCTAAATAGGAGTCCTATAAGACCCCTTAACAGGAGTCAGGTAGAGTCTGACGCTTATAAGCAACTTATAATTTACTTCTTATATAACTCTTTGCGGAGTCATTTGTATACATTTTATAGTAGATAAGAACTTTCCCCTCCCTTGAGGACGAGTTCCTGAAAATGAGAAAAGGAGTTCTGCAAAATTACGCCCAATTAGCACAATTTTCAGACATTTTTTTATCCTTTTCAGGAACTCCAGAACTATTGAAAAAAATTTTTTAATATTAAAAGTTTTTAAAACTTCGAATTTAGGAAAATGTGATTGATTGTTTGCAGAAATTTTGCAGAACTTTGTTTTTTTTTTTTAGGAACCCCAGAACTATAAACACCAATTTTTGTTACATTCAAATTTTTTAGACATTTTTCGACTTTTTTTTCGCAGACCTTTTTTCTCCTTTTCAGGAACTCTAGAGCTATTTGAAACCTATTTAGAACAGTTTTTTCTTTATCTGTTTTGTGAGATTGTGCACTCAACTTCACAGATATGCTGTAGTAGTAATAGTAGAACAGTGCCAAATGCGTAATTTTAATAAATTTTTACAAAATACGGATTGCATCTGTAAATTGATTTAATTATTTTCTATGAAATGGGAAAACAAATTAATTTTAGTTTTTTACTAGTAGTATTAAATGTTTATACTCACACGTTTTATACTCAGTTGAGCAGAGCTCACAGAGTATATTAACTTTGATTGAATACCGGTTGGTTGTACAGGTAAGAATGAATCGAGATAGATATAGACTTCCATATATCAAAATCATCAGTATCGAAAAAGCATGTCATTGAACCATGTCCGTTCGTCCGTCCGTCCCTCCGTCCGTCCGTTAACACGATAACTTGAGTAAATTTTGAGGTATCTTGATGAAATTTGGTATGTAGGTTCCTGGGCACTCATCTCAAATCGATATTTAAAATGAACGATATCGGACTATAACCACGCCCACTTTTTCGATATCGAAAATTTCGAAAAATCGAAAAAGTCCGATAATTCATTACCAAAGACGGATAAAGCGATGAAACTTGGTAGGTGAGTTGAACTTATGACGCAGAATAGAAAATTTGTAAAATTTTGGAAAATGGGCGTGGCACCGCCCACTTTTAAAAGAAGGTAATTTAGAAGTTTTGCAAGCTGTAATTTGGCAGTCGTTGATGATATCATGATGAAATTTGGCAGGAACGTTACTCCTATTACTATATGTATGTCCAATAATGCTAAATAAAAATCGGAGAACGACCACGCCCACTTTTAAAAAAATTTTTTTTTAAGTCAAATTTTAAAAGAAAAGTTAATATCTTTACAATATATAAGTAAATTATGTCAACATTCAACTCCAGTACTGATATGGTGCAACAAAATACAAAAATAAAAGAAAATTTTAAAATGGGCGTGGCTCCGCCAATCCTTGTGAGATTTGGTAGAGGCTTAGATTCTAGGACGAAGACAGTTTTCTGTGAAAAAAGGCGAAATCGGTTGAAGCTACGCCCAGTTTTTATACACAGTCGACCGTCTGTCCTTCCGCTCGGCCGTTAACACGATAACTTGAGCAAAAATCGGTATATCTTTACTAAACTCAGTTCACGCACTTATCTTAAAGCACTTTGTATTGGTGTAAAAAAAGGCCGAAATCCGACTATGACCACGCCCACATATTCGATATCGAAAATTACGAAAAATGAAAAAAATGCCATAATTCTATACCAAATACGAAAAAAGGGACGAAACATGGTAATTTTATTGGTTTATTGACGCAAAATATAACATTAGAAAAAAACTTTGTAAAATGGGTGTGACACCTACCATATTAAGTAGAAGAAAATGAAAAAGTTCTGCAGGGCGAAATCAAAAGCCCTTGGAATCTTGGCAGGAATACTGTTCGTGGTATTACATATATAAATAAATTAGCGGTACCCGACGCCTTCACATATACAACTTCCACCACTCCCATTTAAAACCCTCATTAGTACCTTTAATTTGATACCCATATCGTACAAACACATTATAGAGTCACCCCTGGTCCACCCTTATTGCGATATCTCGAAAAGGCGTCCACCCATAGAACTAAGGCCCACTCCCTTTTAAAATACTCACTAACACCTTTCGTTTGATACCCATATCGTACAAACAAATTCTAGAGTCACTCCTGGTCCACCTTTATGGCGATATCTCGAAAAGGAGTCCACCTATAGAACTAAGGCCCACTACCTTTTAAAATACTCACTAACACCTTTCATTTGATACCCATATCGTACAAACAAATTCTAGGGTCACACCTGGTCCACCTTTATGGCGATATCTCGAAAAGGCGTCCACCCATAGAACTAAGGCCCACTCCATTTTAAAATACTCATTAAAAACTTTCTTTTGATACCCATATTGTACAAACGCATTCTAGAGTCACCCCTGGTCCACGTTTATGGCGATATATCGAAAAGGCGTCCACCGATAGAACTAAGGCCCAGTCCCTTTTAAAATAATCATTACACCTTTCGTTTGATACCCATATCGTACAAACAAATTCTAGAGTCACCCCTGGTCCACCTTTATGGCGATATCTCGAAAAGGCGTCCACAGATAGAACTAAGGCCCACTCCATTTTAAAATGCTCATTAACACCTTTCATTTGATACCCATATCGTACAAACAAATTCTAGAGTCACACCTGGTCCACCTTTATGGCGATATCCCGAAAAGGCGTCCACCCATAGAACTAAGGCCCACTCCATTTTAAAATACTCATTAACAACTTTCATTTGATACCCATATTGTACAAACAAATTCTAGAGTCACACCTGGTCCACCTTTATGGCGATATCTCGAAAAGGCGTCCACCCATAGAACTAAGGCCCACTCCATTTTAAAAAACTCATTAACAACTTTCTTTTGATACCCATATTGTACAAACGCATTCTAGAGTCACCCCCGCCCCACGTTTATGGCGATATCTCGAAAAGGCGTCCACCGATAGAACTAAGGCCCACTCCCTTTTAAAATAATCATTAACACCTTTCGTTTGATACCCATATCGTACAAATAAATTCTAGAGTCACCCCTGGTCCACCTTTATGGCGATATCTCGAAAAAGCGTCCACCCATAGAATTAAGGCCCACTCCATTTTAAAATACTCATTAACATCTTTCATTTGATACCCATATCGTACAAACACATTATAGAGTCACCCCTGGTCCACCCTTATTGCGATATCTCGAAAAGGCGTCCACCCATAGAACTAAGGCCCACTCCCTTTTAAAATACTCACTAACACCTTTCATTTGATACCCATATCGTACAAACGTATTCTAGAGTCACCCCTTGTCCACGTTTATGGCGATATCTCGAAAAGGCGGCGTCCACCCATAGAACTAAGGCCCACTCCATTTTAAAATACTCATTAACAACTTTCTTTTGATACCCATATTGTACAAACGCATTCTAGAGCCACCCCTGGTCCACGTTTATGGCGATATCTCGAAAAGGCGTCCACCGATAGAACTAAGGCCCACTCCCTTTTAAAATACTCACTAACAGCTTTCATTTGATACCCATATCGTACAAACAAATTCTAGAGTCACCCCTGCTCCACCTTTATGGCGATATCCCGAAAAGGCGTCCACCCATAGAACTAAGACCCACTCCATTTTAAAATACTCATTAACAACTTTCATTTGATACCCATATTGTACAAACAAATTCTAGAGTCACCCCTGGTCCACCTTTATGGCGATATCTCGAAAAGGCGTCCACCTATAGAACTAAGGCCCACTCCCTTTTAAAATACTCACTAACACCTTTCATTTGATACCCATATCGTACAAACAAATTCTAGAGTCACCCCTGCTCCACCTTTATGGCGATATCCCGAAAAGGCGTCCACCCATAGAACTAAGACCCACTCCATTTTAAAATACTCATTAACAACTTTCATTTGATACCCATATTGTACAAACAAATTCTAGAGTCACCCCTGGTCCACCTTTATGGCGATATCTCGAAAAGGCGTCCACCTATAGAACTAAGGCCCACTCCCTTTTAAAATACTCACTAACAGCTTTCATTTGATACCCATATCGTACAAACAAATTCTAGAGTCACCCCTGCTCCACCTTTATGGCGATATCCCGAAAAGGCGTCCACCCATAGAACTAAGACCCACTCCATTTTAAAATACTCATTAACAACTTTCATTTGATACCCATATCGTACAAACGCATTCTAGAGTCACCCCTGGTCCACGTTTATGGCGATATCTCGAAAAGGCGTCCACCTATAGAACTAAGGCCCACTCCCTTTTAAAATACTCACTAACACCTTTCATTTGATACCCATATCGTACAAACAAATTCTAGAGTCACCCCTGCTCCACCTTTATGGCGATATCCCGAAAAGGCGTCCACCCATAGAACTAAGACCCACTCCATTTTAAAATACTCATTAACAACTTTCATTTGATACCCATATCGTACAAACGCATTCTAGAGTCACCCCCGCCCCACGTTTATGGCGATATCTCGAAAAGGCGTCCACCTATAGAACTAAGGCCCACTCCCTTTTAAAATACTCACTAACAGCTTTCATTTGATACCCATATCGTACAAACAAATTCTAGAGTCACCCCTGCTCCACCTTTATGGCGATATCCCGAAAAGGCGTCCACCCATAGAACTAAGACCCACTCCATTTTAAAATACTCATTAACAACTTTCATTTGATACCCATATCGTACAAACGCATTCTAGAGTCACCCCCGCCCCACGTTTATGGCGATATCTCGAAAAGGCGTCCACCTATAGAACTAAGGCCCACTCCCTTTTAAAATACTCACTAACACCTTTCATTTGATACCCATATCGTACAAACAAATTCTAGAGTCACCCCTGCTCCACCTTTATGGCGATATCCCGAAAAGGCGTCCACCCATAGAACTAAGACCCACTCCATTTTAAAATACTCATTAACAACTTTCATTTGATACCCATATTGTACAAACAAATTCTAGAGTCACCCCTGGTCCACCTTTATGGCGATATCTCGAAAAGGCGTCCACCTATAGAACTAAGGCCCACTCCCTTTTAAAATACTCACTAACACCTTTCATTTGATACCCATATCGTACAAACAAATTCTAGAGTCACCCCTGCTCCACCTTTATGGCGATATCCCGAAAAGGCGTCCACCCATAGAACTAAGACCCACTCCATTTTAAAATACTCATTAACAACTTTCATTTGATACCCATATTGTACAAACAAATTCTAGAGTCACCCCTGGTCCACCTTTATGGCGATATCTCGAAAAGGCGTCCACCTATAGAACTAAGGCCCACTCCCTTTTAAAATACTCACTAACAGCTTTCATTTGATACCCATATCGTACAAACAAATTCTAGAGTCACCCCTGCTCCACCTTTATGGCGATATCCCGAAAAGGCGTCCACCCATAGAACTAAGACCCACTCCATTTTAAAATACTCATTAACAACTTTCATTTGATACCCATATCGTACAAACGCATTCTAGAGTCACCCCTGGTCCACGTTTATGGCGATATCTCGAAAAGGCGTCCACCGATAGAACTAAGGCCCACTCCCTTTTAAACTGGTCATTAACACCTTTCATTTGATACCCATATTGTACAAACAAATTCTAGAGTCAGCCCTGGGGGCCTACTCTGTATTGGGATGCGAAAGGCGTTGCGATTCGAAATAAAATTGCGATGCGAAAGGTAATTGGAACTGTGTAGCGCTATCGCATCGCTAATAATGTCGCTTTTTTATTATTCGCTTATTTTTTGCTTGAGTATGCATCACTGACCCAGTGTTGCAAGAACGTTTTCAGAAAAGAAGCTAAATGGCCAAAAAAAAGCTAAAAACAAATTTTAAGTTAAAAAAAGCTAAAAATTTAAGGCAATTTTTCAAGGATTTTATTCATTTTCCATAAGAGTTTTAGCATTTTAAACAATTTATACATCTAGTAAAAAATGTAAATTAATTTTTACTCCAAATATAATTTACAGATGCAACCTGTGTTTTATACAAATATTTTAAAGTTAATCATTTGACCACTTCTCTACTGCTGCTACAACTATTTCACTGCTTATACATAATGTCTAAAAATATTTCGTTATCACAGGATTCTTCATCATCTGATGAATTGCAATAAATATTTGATTTGTTCATTTGTTCAATGAGATCGTTTGTAAATCATGGCAGCACTTATTTTCTTTCCTTAGCCTATATCTTACATATAAAATTGAATTCGATTTCGCTGCCTTTTGGCTTCAACACAGTTGCATTACGTTCCAACAAAAGTGGTGCAAATGCTTATTGTTTGTTGTGCTCTGCACAATATTTGTATAATGTTCAATGTTGAAAATCCTCCCAGTTCAGAAATTGAACCGGAAGAAGTGACCGTTAATTTTATTCTTAAATTCTCACGGTCCATTCTTTGATTATGGACAAATTGTTCTTTGGCAAAATTTTGCTTTTTTTTCTATTTTGAATGTAAGTCCCATGGTTTTGAAAATGTTCTTCAAATTGTTATTCATCTCGTTTAGGACTTTTATTGAGTTGCTTTGGTTGGATTGCATTTAGTTGGGACACTCTTCCATAAATTATTGGCCGTTGTCTTTGCGTTGGGCGTTTTAAGTAACCCTTTGGCCAAATCTGGGTGTGTTGCCATGAAATCCACTAGGATTTCAAATTGTTGCTTTTGTGTTTGTTTAGTCTTTGGAGTTGCCCTATATATTTTTAAAAGAATATACAATGAATATAAAGACATCAATTTATAAAATCATCAATTAATACTTACATATTTGAACAATGCGACTGCCTATTACTTGTAGCAAGAAAAATGCGAAAATCAATGCTGTTTGACACTCGCTTTCGCTATACAGAGTGCTAGCAATGCGAAAAGGGACAAAAATTGCGAATGGGCAAAATGTGAATGCGAATGTCGAAATATGCATGCGAATGTCTAAATACAGAGTACCGATTTTGCGATTTCGCGTATTTTTTCTTTCGCATCGCAATACAGAGTAGGCCCCTGGCCCACCTTTATGGCGGTATCCCTAAATGGCATCCACCTATAGTACCATGGCCCACTGCCTCTTAAAATACTCTTTAATACCTTCCATTTGATACACATGTCATACAAACACATTCCAGGGTTACCCTAGGTTCTTTTTACAACATGGTGATTTTCCCTTATTTTATCTCCATAGCTCTCAACTGAGTATGTAATGTTCGGTTACACCCGAACTTAGCCTTTCTTACTTGTTATGAATAAAATGAACGAAACGCCTGGAAAACTGCCTTAAACTTTAAGCTTTTTTTTAGCCTAAGCAGTTTTTATTAGCCTTTTTTAGCTTATTTATTGTTGTTGTTCATCTCGTCTTTTTCTGAAAATATTCTGTCAACACTGCAGAGGACGCCGTACTGATTGGCCTGAATGACTCAGGTAAAGAGAAGTCCTTTTTCGTTATACGCAACATTGGCGGGATATAAGTATGCGCCACTCTGCCCCCTCCTTCTCTACCTTGATAAAAAATGCCCCGATATATGCCATCTTAGCCCGCTAAAGCGCAAGGTCACGAACAATAGTTAGGTGGAAAGAACGGTGGGAAGAATCGAGATAAGGGCGCATCTTCATGCTTGTTCAGAATATAGGGGAATGGTACGAGCAAAAACGCAGCGAACTAAATTACCAACGCCCACAGATATTGAGCGTTGACGGCGGCTTCAACGAATATCTACATAAGCGTGGGATAGAGAAGGATCCTTTTTGTCCACACTGTCCCTCCGAATTGGAAAGCGCAGAACACGTAATGTTACATTGCCCTCGTTTTCACGGCGAAAGAATCTCTGTACACAGAGTTTTTGGAGAGGACCCTTCTATTAAGAATTAAGTTCCCCAAATGTGCAGACAAATAGATTGTTGGACTTCGGTGAGCAATATGAACTTTATAGTTATGACGCAATTGACGCATGCAGAAAGGGAGCGCAGAGAAATGGGCATGCGAAGTAGTGATGTAATTCCTCCTTTTTCAGGGTATTTTAGTTCTTGGATGTACTAGTGCTAGTTCTATCTCCATTCGGAGTTAGGCTTTGTGATGTTATGATGCTGCCGTAGTAAGGGTAATGTTCCAACATATGTTTCTTAATCTGTTCGGAGTAAAGTTTATGTTCTCATAGAAGTTTCTAAAACCTTGCCTTTCAGATTATCCTATACTTCTCTCAGTACTTAATGTGTCTCGCTTTGCTGTAGAGCTTTCGAAAATTTTTTCTCACATCTGATAGATCCTGAGTTAATCTGTCTAACGATTTGCTCTCTATTTCTGGTTTTGCCACTAAGAAAAAATTTATAACACTGCCATGTTTTTTGTAATGACCCAATTTTATAGATACCCTAAAACTTTTTTACAAGTTGACATCTCAAGAAGACGTCAAAATGAATTAGTAGTATACGACGGTCAATTCAGAGAAAATAATGAGTAATAAACTAAAGATTATTTTTAATTTGATATCCCCACTCGTTGGAGATCTCACAGAAAAGGTTCTCTCTTCCATGCCTTAAGTGGATTATACAAAACCATAATCAACTGGCAACAATAAATACTTACTCACCCTAATTAACATACTTACATTTATATTTATTAAGAGAAGGACACTTTTATTGGGTCGAGGACAAGTTACTATTGACATTGTGATTATTTTCTCATGTTGTAACATTGAGTAGTTCAAACGCACTAATGCTTCTTTCATTCTGTGTGCCAATGGCCACGACTGACTGTCGAGGTGAAAATGATTATTATTTTAGATGTTGGCTAAGTGAAACACACACATAGACACATACGCCCACACGCAACCCCACATATGTATGCGTAGTTGGATGCCTCAGGGCGTTAAACGAATGAAGGAAATTATTATTTATAAACGAAAGAAGTTGAATAATTTCAAGGCAAGTACTTGAATATTGTTTTCAGAATAAAAGCAAGAAATGTTAGTGTAGCGAGAAAACGTTAAGAATCTATTTTAGAGAAAACAGAATTTACGGCGCATTGTTTATGCTAATCGAATTAATATAAACGACATATGTCTGCATTTTTTCGTGGCAAATGAAGAAGCGTTAATTAAGTCTGTTTATTCAAAACACCGATTAGTCTAGAGCGGATTTAAGAGGCTGATTTTGAGAAGATTTATTCCGAATTGACAACCACGGTTTGCTGAGATATCGTCATTATAATGTTCTGGGTAGAGCACGCTTAAATACCAAACATTTTACTATATTTTGAATAAAAGTTGGAGATGCGTGTTTTCTCTGTGTTTTGTGAGTTTGGGTTCAAACCCCGGGCAAAGCAAGATCAAAATTTTAGAAATAAGATTTTTCAATTAGAAGAAAATTTTTCTAAGCGGGGTCGCCCCTCGGCAGTGTTTGGCAAGCGCTCCGGGTGTATTTCTGCCATGAAAAGCTCTCAGTGAAAACTCATCTGCATGTAGGTCCCGTTCGGCCAATTTGTAGGGAAAATCAAGAGGAGAACGACGCAAATTGGAAGAGAAGCTCGGCCTTAGATCTCTTCGGAGGTTATCGCGCCTTACATTTATTTATTTTTTTTAATACCAGCTTTGAAGCTCTCTGCCTTGCGGGATCACTGATGTCCTGGACCGAAATTGCGAGCGCGACAAAACGCTCGTGGATGCAATGCGATCCTCTCCTGAACGACTTCCGGAGGAGTAAAGTAGTCTCCCCTAACGTGTCATTGTACATATATTTTGAGAACTACACGCTCCTCGCCATAGGAGATGACATACCCTGAACCTGAAACAGCTGCTTCGTCGAGGGTGCCCCGAGCAAGCTTGAATTGTGCGATGGAAAGAAAACCCTGTCACTAGAGCAGTATTTCAGTACTATACAATCGCCGTAGATGCGCTAGCAAGTGCTTTGGACTCTTTTTGTCATCTATATACACAATTACCAGTGAAAATTAATTAATTCCTGTTGCAAGATTTGACAAGTTATGAGGCTTGGTCCATGTAAGGGTATTAACAGACCCAGATAGTACGTATGATATCCAAGCCAAGGATAATGTAATGTTTGGAGATTGAAAATAAAGTAATTTAGGTTGCAGTGCCCATTTTGCGGCACCAGATAGAATTAACTGCCATTGAAGCGGCAGCAGATTGAATTAAGTTCTTTATTCAAAAGTTGTTTCTATTATACAAAATTTCTATGAGCTAAAATACTTACTTACACTAATACTTACAAACTAAGTGTATAACACACATATACGTTCAGTTCAGTTCCCTGGGAACTGCATTCTAAGCATAAATAAAATTAGCTGTGGAATCTGCAACGCCAGCACAAATGAATCATGTTAATAATTTGTCTACAGGTAAAGGCTTGTTGCGAGCAAGCTCCAAACAGTAGCATACCAAGGTTCAGGTTACCAGATGATGTACGGTGTACAAAATATATGTTTGCACAAATGAATGAATGTGTCAATAGAATCTCAAGTCGTACCAAAGCGAGCCAAATATATGTAGGTACAAATGTATTAATATGTATGTGAGAGTCAATGTATTTTAAGACATTACAAAACAGGTTCAAATATATGTTTGTACAAATGAATGACTAACATAATGGGTGAATGCTACAGCAGTCAGCTAAATCAGAAATTGTTTCGAAAATTGCACAAGCTCCCTTCTAGGCAGGACAAAGACTTGTTCATTTTAAAATAAATAGTTAATTCTCTCGGTGTAAAAAATTACATTCTTGGGAGATTTGATGATACTGTTGATGGTTAGTCGGGCTTTGCCAGGTTACCTTTCCATTTGTGTGATCCCACTTTTTGGAACTGATTACTTTTTTTGAACCAAATGTTTTTTAATAAACGATTTCTTTCGAAATTCAGGAGAGTCTTTAGTTGTTCCATGTGCAAATTTTAAGCCGAATTTCAAAAGCAACGAATATTGATAATAATTTTTTGCCTGGGCCTTCGAACAGTGAGGAGATAGTAAAAACATCAAACAAAAATATATATTTAAATGAATCCGAAATCGTAGTTTTCGTGGTGACACTGATGAAGCTTCAAAAAGTTTTACAACAACACCACCAATTCTGTATCAAAGTCCATATTATTTAAACGACTTCGATAATGGTACCGTGAATAATGAGTTTTTGCAATCCCAAGAAGTAATGAAATATTCTACATATATCTTGGTAAACGAAACATGCCAAGTATTTTGCTATTACCGTTGATGCTATTTAATAATTCAATTATAATTTGGTATACTCTAGGTAAACATGAAATCCCACTAAAAGATTGTCGTGCACAAGGGTACGATAACGGCGCCAATACGAAAGGAGCTTACAACGGAGCACTACGTCACATTCTCGACAAAAACTCGAATGCTGATTACTCGCCTTGTGCAACCCACAGTCTGCATTTATGTGGTGTTGATGCTGCAGATGCTAATGTACGGCTGCAATTACTTTCTTCGGAGTTGTACAAAAACTATTTTCAGCAGAAGACCACAACCATGGATATCCTCAAAGAAAATGTATCGAGCTGTAGCATTCTCAAGTACGTCAACAAATTCGAATGTATCTTGCTGTCCTCAATTTGGTTAAAATTACTGACTACCATCAATGAAAGAAACGTGGTCCTCCAAGCTAGAGACGCCACCATAAATGTTGAGGTCCGACATCTAGATACATTATTAGCTTAGCTGATTTGAAGTTGATCAGGAACCAATGTGAAATAAGTTTAAACGAATGCAAAACAGTTGCTATTCAATTAAACATCTCGCCAAATTTCCGGACATTCGAAAGAGAAAACCCAAAGGACGTTCCGAAGATATTTTAAATGAGATGATTACGGATGATTCAGAGTCTGATTTTAAAAACAATATATTCCTGGTGATCTTTGATTCGGTAATCACGGGCATTACTGAACGATTTGCAGCTATAAGAAATTTGAACGAGTCGTTTTCCTTTTAGTGACAATTTGAAGACATGGATGAAACTACGGTGCGGGCGAGCGCAGCAAGGTTTGTCGAAAAATACAAGTCGGACATTTCTCAAAGCTTAGAATGCGAAATAATTCACTTGAAACACATTTACGAAGCAAATTTTGATAAAGGTCTGTCACCATTCGAATTGCTAAATGCCATTTACATATGTTCAAAATCGGTATACGATGTTCCCCAACATTTGTGTTGCTTTACATATCTTTTGCAATATACCTGTCACTGTAGCTAGTGCAGAACGTTCCTTCAGCGTCCTTTCAAGAATCAAAAACTGCCATAGATCGTGTTCATCTGAAGAGCAGCGAGTTTTAGGACCTGCCATGCTCTGTGTTGAATCCGTTTTGGCAAGACAGTTAAATTTTGATATAATAAAAAATTTGGCAGCGAAAAAAGCAAGAAAAGCCACTCTTTGATATCCGAACCTTCTATATTGAATAATTAAAATTTACAATCATCATTAAATTTTTCAGAAATGTATTAAACCAAATAACTAGAAAAGATTATTTGAAACAATATGTGGCTGAATTTTATTTCTACGTTACAATAAAATAGTATAAATAGTAAATATTCTGAAAATTTTTTTTTGATGTAATCTATCAATAATGATTCATGAATGAGACGTATTCAAATGTATTAGTAGATTTTTTTTTGGGGCCCGTAAAATATTTAGTCCCGGGCTCGGATTTTCTCTCTACGGCCCTGGGCACAGGTTACTAGTTTCGAACCTGGTACTTTTTTCAGCCCGGATACTTTTTTGAGACCGGTCCTAGGTTCAAATCCCGGCAAATCTACAATGGAAATTTATAAAAATATATTTTCAATCAAGTTTTCTAAGCGGGACCGGCCCTACGAGTGCATTTATGCCATCAAAACGTTCTAATTCACCTGTTTGCAGATGCGGTTCGGAGTCAAACATGAAGGTCCCGCCTTGTCAATTTGTAAGAAAAACTAAAAGGTAGCAGGACGAAAATTAGAAGAGAAGCTCTGCCTTAATCTCCTCGGATGTAAACCGCGCCAAGTATTTATTTCTTTTTTTTTAGATCTAGGGACTTTTTCAGGAACTGTTACGTCATAGAGTCGGGTATATTTTTGGAACCAGATACTTTTCAGGGGAAGCTACTTGTTCATAACCGGGAACTTTCTCAGAAATGGGTCGTACTTTATAAGCTGATCCTTTTTCGAAACCGCTTAATATTTGAGAACCGAATACTTCTTTTCAGACTTTTTTGATGCAAGGTACTTTGTAAGTATTGGCTGCTAATTCAGGCCGGGTTTAGTTTTTAGAGCCGGGTATTTTTTTGTAACCGGCAGATTCTTAAAAACCTGTTACTTTTTCAGAACCGCCTTATTTCTCCGGCAGTTTCTTGGAGCTCTTAAAGAGCAGACAACTTTTTCGAAATCGGCAACTTTTTCAGGACTAGATTTTTAGGACTCGTTATTTTATGAGAACGGGGTATAATTTTGAAAAATGGTTATTTTTTAATACGAGGTACGTTTTAAGAACAGGTTAACTTTTCCGAAATGGGCCAGAGAACAATCCAGGGAATAGTTTCTAAATGATCCCAGTCACAATCTCAAAATGGCCTCTAATTGATCTAGAAATGGTCCCGAAATGATCCCAAAAACAGTCCTGAAAATATCTTAGAGTTGAAATTGGAATAATTACGAAATGGTCCCATCTTCAATCCGAAATAGCCTGTGGACTATCCTGTGTTAGTCAAGAAATTGTCTGAATAATATTTCCCAAATGGGACATAAATGATTTCAAAACGGAAACGGTCCAAAAATGGTACTTACCTGTGAATTTGTTTAATAAAATTACACTAAGGATTCCTGCTTTAACCATTTTTCTCTATATAAAATTTTTATATCCGAGACATGACTCCCTTTTGATCCAGGTGTGCGATGTAAGTCTATTTCAAATGCTTTCAACTGACGCCCAAAGAAACTCGCCTGCGCATTACGCAAATACAGCACACACATGTTAAGTTACATAGACAGTATTTTCATACTCAGTTGAGCAGAGCTCACAGAGTATATTAACTTTGATTGGATAACGGTTGGTTGTACAGGTATAAAGGAATCGAGATAGATATAGACTTCCATATATCGAAATCATCAGTATCGAAAAAAAATTCGATTGAGCTATGTCCGTCCGTCCGTCCGTCCGTCTGTCCGTTAACACGATAACTTGAGTAAATTTTGAGGTATCTTGATGAAATTTGGTATGTAGGTTCCCGGGCACTCATCTCAGATCGCTATTTAAAATGAACGATATCGGAATATAACCACGCCCACTTTTTCGATATCGAAAATTTCGAAAAATCGAAAAAGTGCGATAATTCCTTACCAAATACGGATAAAGATATGAAACTTGGTAGGTGAGTTCAACTTATGACGCAGAATAGAAAACTAGTAAAATTTTGGACAATGGGCGTGGCACCGCCCACTTTTAAAAGAAGGTAATTTAGAAGTTTTGCAAGCTGTACTTTGGCAGTCGTTGAAGATATCATGGTGAAATTTGGCAGGAACGTTACACTTATTACTATATGCCTGTTTAATAAAAATTAGCAAAATCGGAGAACGACCACTTCCACTTTTTAAAAATTTTTTTTTTAAATTTAAATTTTAAAAGAAAAGTTAATATCTTTACAGTATATAAGTAAATTAAGTCAAAATTCAACTCCAGTAATGATATGTTGCAACATAATACAAAAATAAAAGAAAATTTTAAAATGGGCGTGGCCCCGCCCTTTTTCATTTAATTTGTCTAGGATACTTTTAATGCCATAAGTCGAACAAAAATTTACCAATCCTTGTGAAATTTGGTAGAGGCTTAGATTCTGGGACGATAACTGTTTTCTGTGAAAAAGGCCGAAATCGGTTGAAGCCACGCCCAGTTTTTATACACAGTCGACCGTCTGTCCTTCCGCTCGGCCGTTAACACGATAACTTGAGCAAAAACCGATATATCTTTACTGAACTCAGTTGACGTACTTATCTGAACTCACTTTGTATTGGTGTAAAAAATGGCCGAAATATGACTATGACCACGCCCACTTTTTCGATATCGAAATTACGAAAAATGAAAAAAATGCCATAATTATATACCAAATAGGAAAAAAGGGATGAAACATGGTAATTGTATTGGTCCATTGACGCAAAATATAACTTTAGAAAAAAACTTGGTAAAATGGGTGTGACACCTACCATATTAAGTAGAAGAAAATGAAAAAGTTTTGCAGGGCGAAATCAAAAGCCCTTGGAATCTTGGAAGGAATACTGTTCGTGGTATTACATATATAAATAAATTAGCGTACCCGACAGATGATGTTCTGGATCACCCTGGTCCACATTTTGGTCGATATCTCGAAAACGCCTTCATATATACAACTAAGGGCCACTCCCTTTTAAAACCCTCATTACCTAATTTGATACCCATATCGTACAAACACATTCTAGAGTCACCCCTGGTCCACGTTTATGGCGATATCTCGAAAAGGCATCCACATATAGAACTAAGGCCCACTCCTTTTTAAAATACTCATTAACACCTTTCATACCATATCGTACAAACAAATTCTAGAGTCGCCCCTGGTCCACCTTTAAGGCGATATTTCGAAAAGGCGTCCACCTTAAGAACTAAGGCCCACGCCCTTTTAAAATACTCATTAACACCTTCCATTTGATACCCATATCGTACAAACAAATTATAGAGTCACCCCTGGTCCACGTTTATGGCGATATCTCGAAAAGGCATCCACCTATAGAACTAAGGCCCACGCCCTCTTAAAATACTCATTAACACCTTTCATTTGATACCCATATAGTACAAACAAATTCTAGAGTCACCCCTGGTCCACGTTTATGGCGATATCTCGAAAAGGCGTCCACATATAGAACTAAGGCCCACTCTTTTTAAAATACTCATTAACACCTTTCATTTGATACCCATATCGTACAAAAAATTCTAGAGTCACCCCTGGTCCACCTTTATGGCGATATTTCGAAAAGGCGTCCACCTATAGAACTAAGGCCCACTCCCTTTTAAAACACTTATTAACACCTTTCGTTTGATACCCATATTGTACAAACGCATTCTAGAGTCAACCCTGGTCCACTTTTATAACGATATTCCGAAAAGGCGTCCACCTATAGAACTAAGGCCCACTCCCTTTCAAAATACTCATTAACACCTTTCATTTGATACCCATATAGTATAAACAAATTCTAGAGTCACCCCTGGTCCACCTTTATGGCGATATTTCGAAAAGGCGTCCACCTATAGAACTAAGGACCACGCCCTTTTAAAATACTCATTAACACCTTTCATTTGATACCCATATCGTACAAACAAATTCTAGAGTCACCCCTGGTCCACCTTTATGGCGATATCTCGAAAAGGCGTCCACCTATAGAACTAAGGCCCACACCCTTTTAAAATACACATTAACACCTTTCATTTGATACCCATATTGTACAAACGCATTCTAAAGTCAACCCTGGTCCAATTTTATAACGATATTCCGAAAAGGCGTCCACCTATAGAACTAAGGCCCACTCCCTTTCAAAATACTCATTAACACCTTTCATTTGATACCCATATAGTACAAACAAATTCTAGAGTCACCCCTGATCCATCTTTATGGCGATATCTCGAAACGGCGTCCATCTATAGAACTTAAGCCCACGCCCTTTTAAAATACTCATTAATACCATTCATTTGATACCCATATCGTACAAAATAAATTCTAGAGTCACCCCTGGTCCACCTTTATGGCGATATTCCGAAATGGCGTCCACCTATTGAACTATTGCCCACTCCCTTTTAAAATACTCTTTAATACCTTCCATTTGATACACATGTCATACAAACACATTCCAGGGTTACCCTAGGTTCTTTTTACAACATGGTGATTTTCCCTTACTTTGTCTCCACAGCTCTCAACTGAGTATGTAATGTTCGGTTACACCCGAACTTAGCCTTCCTTACTTGTTGTTGTTGAGGTTAGTGCTGTAATAATAATTTCCTTTCAAGTATAAGCAACATTGCGTACATACCCTTTAACCTTTACACACCCTTATACACCGTTAATATCATTTAAAAATGTATTTAGTAGCTACATTTTGAGCCATTGTCTACGGCTCAAAGCTCATTGTTAGTGTCGGAAATGTTGTTACAAGCTTTACAGGGGCGCACTTTAGCGCATCCAAAAAACAGTGTCTATTTTTATGAGCAACAACAATTATGACAACAACGTAAGCAACGGTGGTGTATAATAGCATTACAAATAAAACCGGCAAAAGGATAAGTTGTAACCATATTTACTTGTCTAATATTAAATAACACCAGCAACAACATTAACGAAGAAAAGAAAAACCAAAGGCATAACGAAATACAAAAGTACATATTTAGCAAACATTTAAATTTTTCATTTACAAAAACAAAAAACAAAGCAGAAGGTGAGCATTGGCAAGACTTGAAAATGTGGCGTGTCTATATAATTGTGTGACTGTTTGTATGAATCTCATTTAAACTTATGCTTCCTTCGCTCACACCACGTGCGCACATCTCCTAATTTCACCAAATTCGGCCGTTTTCATTCTCTTCCCCCAAATCACCACACCAAACTTAGCAAGCGCTCAGGTGAAGCATACAATTTTGATGCGCTTCGTTGCCACTTTTTATTAAGTTGGTGCTTATAATTTTTTATTTTTTGTTTGAAATATGTTTCACCATCTTACACGCCTAGAACAACGGCGTCTGTGTTTTTTGAGCCGTACAAGGGTAAGGTGGCAAATTAATGACATAATTAAATTCTGTAAGCATATAATGTAAAGAACAAAGCTATTTCAAAAGTAGCAACGTGATACGTTTATACATATTTACAGTTTAAAATATTTAGGACGTCCTTATGTATATTTCAAACGGGGAGGTAGTACTTCGCGCCTGCTGTGTTTTATAAAAGGTTATTCGAAACAGATGATAAATAGTATTTGAAGGTAATTATTCCTTTACTAATTTAAATAATAATATGGAGGCGCGGGTTGACAAGAAGAGATGCAAGTTTTATATAATTGGATTCGAGTTTTACTGAAGTCGATAGCGTCCGGAACCTACGGCTTTACAAAAAGAAATACTCAATTTTCAATACTTATATAGTAATATCGCATAAAAATCCTGTTAAGTGTATTGTGCGAAAGATTGAAGCCCAGCGTTAATCAGCTGATTGGACCTTATCAGTGCAGATGAAACGGCTCTGAGAGAGGTCGAGGGAAAAGTTCTTCGAAAGATTTACGGACCTCTACGTGTTGGCGACAACGAGTACTGAAAAAGATTTAATGATGAACTGTACGAGCTTTACGCATACATCAACCTAGCCCAGCGAATCTAAACGCAACGGCTACGTAGCTAGGCCAAGATTTGCGAATAAAAAAAGACGCTCCAGCTAAGAAAGTATTCTTATCGGAACCCGCCTATGGAAGCAGAGGGAAAGGGCGGCCTCGACGCGGCTGGAAAGTTCAAGCGGAAAACAATTTAAATTCCTTTGGTGTGCCCAATTCGCGCCAGTTAGTAGAGGGAAGAAGCGACTAATGGTCCTTTTTGGACGCCCATAACCGTTTAAGCGGTTAAGGGCCAATTTAGGAGAAGGAAAGGAATAGTGATCTCATAGATGAGGAAGAACAATGGTATTTAGCGAATATAGGTTTAGAGTGTAAGGAGATGAGAAGGAAATAAAAATCTTTTATAATAGATGCAAGCTCTGGCCTTGTGTGGGTAATTAGGTGTATATATTGTCACGGATATTAGCATCACTAAGCTATACCATCACTAAGGCGATGCTAAGGCCATGCCAAGCAGTATTTACGTCAATAATCAAATCATGTATACACATATAAGGCAGCCGAAAGAGATGTCACACACAGATGCATTTACTTATACGCCTATGTGTACTCGAGAGACTGTAAACTACAAACATTCACATCAATAATTCAATCATTATGTATCTACATAAACGAATAAATAATTGCGTCTACACATATGTACGTATACGAGCAGCGGAACGGCAATGCACAAACACATGCATATATCTTATCTGAGTTGTCACAAGAGAGGGCAATAATTTGTGCACGTAGTTGTGGCTGGCGATTTTGTAGCTGAAACTAACTAGTAAGTTCTGGAAATAGAAGAGCCTAGATGTATGCAGCGTAAACTATAAAAGTGGCGCAAGCGAGTAAGAAGTAATTCAGTTTGAGTTGAGCTATCAATCAGTTTAATTAAGCACGCGATCTGGCCGCCAATAGTAGAGTTTCATTTGAGTTATCAATCAGTTTGGTTATTAAGCCAGCGATTAGCAAAGTATAAGTGTTATTGTGAAGTACTCTAATAAAGGCCAGTCTTCCATTATTCAATATTGGAGTTATTTATTCAACAGTTTAGTGATTCGAACTTAGCAGAGGATTGCAAATAAGAGGATTTGCAGCAAATTTGTTACAATTGGTGTCAGAAGAGGAATTGTTGAATAAATTCCAGAGGACAACAAGGACATGGCAAAGTTCAGTGAATTGAAGATCCAGCAACTAAAGAAGGAGTTGGAGAGCCGTGGATTGAATACAAGCGGCGTTAAACTTGAACTTCAGGCACGGCTACGAGAGGCAATGGAAGCGGAAGGAATTGAAGTGGAAGAGTATGACTTTCATCTTGATGGCGAGAAAGTAACAAAAATTGAAGAGAAAAACGAAACATCGCAGACAGTTACGAGCAGAGATTTGAACATGATTTTGGCTGCAATATCTGCTCAAACATCGACAATGTCATCACAGATGGAATCCCAAGAGACACGAATAACATCGAAAATTGAAGCACAAGAAACGCATATGTCAGAAATGTCGACACAGATAACATCCAAGATTGAAGCACAAGAAACGCGTATGTCAGAAATTTCGACACAGCTTACATCGAAGATTGAAGCACAAGAAACGCGTATGTCAGAAATGTTGACACAGATAACATCCAAGATGGAAACACAGCTCGAAGAACAGAAGACATATATGAGATCCCAACTGGAATCGCAGGAGACACGCATAACATCAAAGATGGAAGAACAAGAGGAGCGCTTATCACTGCAGGTGGCACAAATGTCTTCACAGTTAGAAGCACAGGAAGCAAGGGTAACATCAAAGCTGGAAGCGCAGGATGCAAAAATAGCTCAATTTCAGGTAGAAGTCGATGATTTGAAGGGTCGTATGGAGCAGTTACAATTAAATCGTCCAGCAGTTTCAGCGAGTAATCCAAAGGTAAAAACACCATCCTTTGACGGTTCTGTTCCTTTCCAGGTCTTTAAGCTACAGTTTGAGAAGACCGCAGCAGTGAACAACTGGAATGTGGAAGATAAAGTTGCCGGACTCTTCGTGGCATTGAAAGGACCAGCTGCCGAAATCTTACAGACTATTCCAGAGTACGAACGGAACAGTTATGACACATTGATGGCTGCTGTAGAACGGCGATACGGAAGCGAACACAGGAAACAGATATTTCAAATAGAATTGCAAAACCGCTACCATAAAGCTAACGAAACTTTGCAGGAGTTTGCTTCGGACATTGAAAGATTGGCTCATCTTGCAAATGCGGATGCACCCGTGGAATACACGGAAAGAGTGAAGATTCAGAGCTTTATAAATGGCATACGGGACGTCGAAACGAAGCGAGCCACATACGCGAACCCAAAGCAAACATTTTTTGAAACGGTATCCCCTGCATTGACTCAGGAAACGGCGTCATTATTGAGTAAACCAGCATACAAAGCTCATCGTGTGGCAGTAGAAAGGCCGGAGTGGGTAGATACAATTTTGGAAGCTCTGAAGGGATCACAAGAGAAAAATGCCGGAGTTATGAAATGTTTCAAGTGCGGTAACCCAGGTCACATTGCACGTCATTGCAGTAGCAATACCAATAGTTCCAACAATGTGGGTGGCCGTAAACGCAGAGCTGAAGGAGACGAGCAAATCTCCAAATCCACTCAGTCGCTAAACTAAAGCGAGTCAGCCGCAAGGGGTGACAGCTGGCTCCCTCAATTGAATGCCCCATAATCTCTATCTCGCAAATTGGAAGAAGATCGAGCAATCTTACTGTTGGAGGACATGTGAATGGAAAGGAACGTTTACTGACTGTAGATACTGGTGCATCTCATTCCATCATTAGAGCGGATTTAGTCAACAAGAAGATAAGACCATTGCATGGAGCAAGATTGCGTACAGCCACTGGAGAAGACAGCACGGTTCTAGGAGAAGTATCATGTGAAGTCGCTATTGGGAACGTCACGGTAGTACACAATTTTATAGTGGCAGAGATTGTTGATGAAATCATAATTGGATTGGACTTCTTAATCGACCAGGGCATCAAGATCGACATGCAAAGCAAGACGATGCGATATAAGAACATGGATGTACCACTTAATTTCGGCTACGAGAGAGGCTACAGCAGTAAACGAGTGCTGGTGGAAGAGAGTCAGCGAATACCACCAAAATTCGAAGCAATCATCTGGGCAATGGTTGATGGAGATTGTGGGACAAACAAATTGTGGGTTGTCGAAGCAGCAAACAAATCAGCACTGACCATACTGGTAGGAAAAACCCTGGCTATGACAAAACAAGATGGACGTATTCCGGTAAGAGTACTCAATGAGTTCAAGTCACCACTCAAACTGACTAAAGGAGCTATTTTGGGAAGATGCCAAGAGGCTGAAGTAGTTATTAACTGTGAACAGCTCCAGGAACACGTTTCAGCTAGTAATACTGATCTTTCAAATGACATCAAGGCATGGACGCAGGGGCTAGAGGAAGCATATCAGAGTAAGGCAAAGCAACTGCTCCTAAAGTACGCGAACATATTTGACCAGGATGATTCTAAACCAGACCGCACCAACGTTGTGAAACATCAAATTGACACTGGAGATGCGAGGCCGATCCGTCAAGCTCAACGTAGTGTTCCACTGGCGAAGCGGGAAGTTGTGAGTCAAATCATTCAAGAAATGAGCGACAGCGGCGTCATCGAACCATCAGCTAGTCCATGGAGCTCACCGGTAGTACTTGTAAAGAAGAAGGATGGAAAAATGAGGTTTTGCGTGGACTACCGGAAGTGGAATGACGTAACGAAAAAGGATAGCTACCCATTGCCAAGAATTGACGATACTCTGGACTCGCTATCTGGTACGAAATGGTTTTCCACACTGGACTTGAAAAGCGGCTACTGGCAAGTGGAGGTGAAGGAGGAAGACAAAGAGCAAACAGCATTCAGCGTCGGAGATGGTCTTTGGCAATTTACAGTAATGCCCTTTGGACTATGTAATGCACCAGCTACTTTCGAGAGACTCATGGATCAGGTATTGAAAGGACTACATTGGAAAACATGCTTGGTGTACCTGGACGACATCATCGTATTGGGCAAGAACTTTGATGAACATCTTAAGAACTTGGAGGAAGTTTTCCAGAGAATAGCTGGCGCTGCTGTGAAGTTAAGTCCCAAAAAGTGTGCGCTGTTTAAAGAGGAAGTCAATTATTTGGGTCACAAGGTAACGACAGAGGGCATCTGCACTGCGAACGAAAAAATAGAGGCTGTAAAGGATTGGCCAAGACCACAGAACCTACATGAATTGAGAAGTTTCCTTGGGCTGTGCACATATTACCGCCGATTTGTACCAAATTTTTCCAGCGTAGCCCATAGCCTCCATGAGCTTACAAGAAAAAACAAAGCTTTTGAATGGAAGAAGGAGCAAGAAGTGGCTTTCCAAACATTGAAGGAGCGTTTGTGCACTGCCCCAATGTTAGCATATCCGATTCCCGGAGCAACATTTATTCTAGATACAGATGCGAGTGGATATGCTGTAGGAGGCGTTTTATCACAACTGGTCGATGAACAGGAGAAGGTAGTTGCATATTACAGCCGTTCGATTGGAAAACCAGAGAGGAACTACTGTGTTACGCGGAGAGAGCTGTTGGCATTGGTAGAGTGCATTAAACATTTTCACAAATACCTCTACGGCCAGCGATTCCGTGTCAGGACAGATCACGCAGCATTGAAATGGCTTCTGCAGTTCCGTAATCCGGAAGGACAATTGGAACGGTGGATCGAGCGACTTCAAAGCTATGACTTTTCCATTGAGCATCGAAAAGGTAGTACCCATGGGAATGCCGATGCAATGTCACGAAGGCCATGTAGTTTGGAATGCAAGCACTGTTCAAAGGCCGAGGCTAAAGAAGACATTATAGATGTCCGGCTAATGACTATAACGTGTACGGATGAATGGGACAAGGAAGAACTAAGGAAGTGTCAGCTAGAAGATGCAGATCTGTCACATGTTATGCAAGGTCTCGAACGAAACGAAAGACCAAGCAGAGAGGAGATGTCAGCAGAGAGTCCCATTGCGAAGTCATATTGGGCACAGTGGAACAGTTTAGAATTGATATCCGGTTGCTTGCATCGAGTATGGGAGAGTGAGGATGGTCAATGCAAGAAGAAACTGATAGTTGTTCCCAGAAAGAGGATTCCTGACGTGCTCAGCGAACTGCACAATGGTCCAAGTGGAGGTCATCTTGGAATCACCAAGACACTCGAGAAAATTAAGCAGAGATTCTATTGGGTTGGTTGCCATCAGTCGGTCACCGAGTGGATTGCCAATTGCGAGGTATGCAACAGAGCGAAAGGGCCCAAAACCCGAAGTCATGGCCAGATGAAGCAGTATATTTCAGGTGCACCATTTGAAGGGAGCGCCATGGATGTCGCAGGTCCATTTCCTACTAGCAACCGCGTAAACAAATACGTACTGGTGGTTATGGATTATTTCAGTAAATGGCCAGAGGTATACCCAATCCCAAACCAAGAAGCAGAAACAGTAGCAGAAGTGGTTAAAAACGAATTGGTTGCAAGGTATGGTGTACCAATGGAGTTACATTCTGACCAAGGCAGGAATTTTGAATCAGCTGTGTTCCAAGAAATGTGCAAGAAGTTGGGCATTCGAAAAACACGGACAACTGCATTGCATCCTCAGTCCGATGGTATGATAGAACGTTTCAATAGAACATTGGAGGAGCATTTAAGGAAAGTAGTAGACAAGTACCATAAGGACTGGGATACAAGTACCATAAGGACTGGGATACACACATATCATTACTCTTGATGGCCTACCGATCGGCAGTACATGACACAACGGGCCAAACTCCCGCAAAGGTAATTTTTGGCAATGACCTTCGACTACCAGCTGATTTGAAGTATGGGATAGATGCCGATGCGGAGAGGAATGTCAAGAAATCCACTGATGTCTTAGAAGAAGAGCTGAGAGAGATACACGATCTGGTAAGGCAATGAGCAAAGATTATGAGTGACAAGATGAAAGCGAGGTACGATAAAGCAATTAATTCGGAAGGGTTTCAGGAAGGAGATTTGGTGCTGCTATACAACCCACAACGAAAAAAAAGGTTTGTCCCCGAAATTGCAGTGTAACTGGGAAGGCCCATACAAAGTTGTAAAACGGATCAACGATGTAGTGTACCGCATACAAACCACTACCAAACCACGAACCAAAATGAAAGTGGTTCATTTGGAGAGACTAGCAGCGTTTAGATCGAGAGATTTGTCTGATCGGGACGATCAGACTTAGGTGGAGGGCAGTGTCACGGATATTAGCATTACTAAGCTATACCATCACTAAGGCGATGCTAAGGCCATGCCAAGCAGTATTTACGTCAATAATCAAATCATGTATACACATATATAAGGCAGCCGAAATAGATGTCACACACAGATGCATTTACTTATACGCCTATGTGTACTCGAGAGACTGTAAACTACAAACATTCACATCAATAATTCAATCATTATGTATCTACATAAACGAATAAATAATTGCGTCTACACATATGTACGTATACGAGCAGCGGAGCGGCAAAGCACAAACACATGCATATATCTTATCTGAGTTGTCACAAGAGAGGGCAATAATTTGTGCACGTAGTTGTGGCTGGCGATTTTGTAGCCGAAACTAACTAGTAAGTTCTGGAAATAGAAGAGCCTAGATGTATGCAGCGTAAACTATAAAAGTGGCGCAAGCGAGTAAGAAGTAATTCAGTTTGAGTTGAGCTATTAATCAGTTTAATTAAGCACGCGATCTGGCGGCCAATAGTAGAGTTTCATTTGAGTTATCAATCAGTTTGGTTATTAAGCCAGCGATTAGCAAAGTATAAGTGTTATTGTGAAGTACTCTAATAAAGACCGTTTTTCCATTATTCAATATTGGAGTTATTTATTCAACAGTTTAGTGATTCGAACTTAGCAGAGGATTGCAAATAAGAGGATTTACAGCAAATTCGTTACAATATTTTTTCGATAAAGTAGTATCTGTGTAATGTTGAAAAGCTAATAATTCAAAATTTTCCCAATTGTGTCAAGAAAAAGTATGTGCTGTTAGGAGATAATCTAGATGGGAAATAATAGAGTATAAAAAGAGAGCGGAAAGGAAGAGGGAGCGGTGGAAGAGAAATATGTGGAGTTAAGAGAGTGAAATTGAAAAATATAAGCCGGTAAGTATTCAGGATTAGATTTTGAGTTTTAAAGTGGAGGGGTACCTTTCCTGAAGAATTTCTTACATTTCCGCAGCTTTCAAGTATACATCGAGTTTTTATGTAGTAGTTCCATATTTTAGAATATGAGCATGAAGTGAAGAGGAAGAAAAAATTTAAAACGATGTTGGGAGAGGCGCAGAAGGAAGTGAAGATCGGTGAGAAAAGAAAATGGAAATTTGAGGAGTAGAGAGAGGAAAGATATAGGATATGAATATGGATATTTAGAGTGAAGAAAGAAGTAGACAAGCGCACAAGGAGATCGAAATACGAACGACTTGGAAGAGAAAAAAGGAGAAAAAGGGAAACGCCTTAAAGTCTTTTCAAAAGAGTGTCCACTTGTCAGAGGTTAAGTAAGAGAAAAACGAATAGGATGAAAAATATAATAAGGAAAGGATGACAAAGATAGAGAAATGAAGAAAGATAGGAAGTGGAAGAGAAAAGAAGAGAGAGAGACAATTTGAAAGAAATAATATAGTAAGAGCAATAGTTGAAAAAATAAGGACCGTTGGAGGGAGAGACAAGAGAAGAACAAAAGAAAATAGGATAAGTGACAGCAGCGTCAAGATTGGAAAGAAACTGAGGAGCAGATGGGATGAGAGATAGGAAATACAATGCAATAATGGATTTGATTATTTTCATTTCGAAATCACTATTTTGGCATCGGATAGTTTCGGGCTATCCTCGGATTATTTCGGGACAATACCGAGACCATTGCAAGACTATCTCTGTACTAACTGTAGATCATTGCGGGTCCATTTCGGAATAATTTTGAAACTACTTTAATATTCTTTTAGCAGTGTCGGAACTACTTTTGTAAAATTCCGCAAGTTATTTTTTTACAATATTAAGGCATTTTTAAAGACCATCTATAGACATTTCGGGATTATATATGGAAAAAATTTCGAAATCATTTGGGCATGAATTTCATATTCTTTTATCTGTGCCGATGCTACTTTCATATTATTCGCAGTTTTTACGAATTTTATGCTCAGTTATTACGAATTTTCGCAATAACTCTCAGAAGGACGGCTACTTAATAAGAAAAATTTTCATAAAAGCTTCCCTCTAGCCTGGATTAGGACGGATGGTCCTTGAAATAATAAATTAATGTAGGGTTATATTTATATTCAACTATAAATGAATCTACTTTAAAGAAATTGAATTTTTGTTCTTGTTAATTTTTCATATTTCAATTTTAAAATTATTCTTTCAAAAATTTTCATTCGGTTATGAATTTTAAAAACAAACTGTAATATACATTTAAGAGCCGTTATAATAAATATGTTTTATACAATTTTTTTTTTTTATTTATATTTATCGGCTACCACATTGGCGATCAGCCAGCCTTTTTAAAAGCGTACAAAACAACCCCAGATATAACGACAGCAAGATTAGCAGAAAATTTACAAATGCTCGGTGCCATTACTTGGTCATCTTGTTGAGATCCTGAACGTATAAAAGCTAGAATGAATGTATAAAAGCTAGAAAGCAGCAAAAGCAAAAGCAGTAGCAACAACAGCAAGAAGATCCTCGTTGATGTAAATTGCTAGAGCATTAATCAAAAGCAAAAAAAATATATCTCAGCTAAAGCTATAACATTGGTTCATACACAATTTGCATTTTTTACTTACTTACTTACTTAATTGGCGCTTAACCCTCTAAACGGTTATGGCTGTCCAACAAGGCGCGCCAGTCGATCCTTCGCTCCGCCAACTGGCGCCAATTGGTCGCACCAAGGGAGCTTAAATCGTTTTCCACCTGGTCCTTCCAATGGAGTTGGGGCCGCCCTTTACCTCTGCTTCCACAGACAGGTTCCGATAGAAACACTTTCTTTGCCGGAGCATCATCATTCATTCGCATAACATGGCCTAGCCACTGCAGCCGCTGCGTTTTAATTCACTGGACTATGTTGATGTCTGCGTATAGCTCGTACAGCTCATCACTAAATCTTCTTCGGTACTCGCCATCGCCAACGCGTCCTACCTCTACGTGCATTTGCATTTTTTATATGATATCAAATAACAGTAAAACAAAATAGTTGGAGCCGAACAATACACATTGAGCTGAGAGCGCAATCCTTGTGCATTTTGAGCCAAAATTTTATTCAAAGCCAAAAATTAGATACAATAAGCAGTGCGATTTATTATTAATATAACATCCGGTATACAATTACAATTATTCCAGTCTAAAATCCAATTCCAAACTACAATCTAAATTTAACTAAAAAATTCATTTGAAATAAAGAGCAGATAACTACAACAACTACAATAGAAGGCAGGTACAAACAACAACAATAACAAAAGTAGTAGAAGCAGCAGCTCGCCTGCGAGTACAGAGAACGTGTGGAGAAGGAACTTAGGAAAATTTGTTATGCAGTTTTGGGTCTTCTAAAAAATATACAATTGCGACAACTATCAGCAACAAATAAAGGGGCTTGGTGAGCTGTAACTAACATTTATTTTATATAAATTTATATTATTTATTTGTATATGTATATGTATCAAAATAAATTAAACTTTCTTGATTTTTGAATTTGTAAACGCTTCTTTCCGGACATTTTTCTTATAATATAGTTTTTGTAGTTATTATTTCTTCAAACTGGCTCTAGGTCAATAAATTAAACAAGTTGTTGTTGTTTTTGTTCCAATATATTTCGATCTCCAACGGAGATCGTCATCGGGGACTACAATAATAAATAAATAAACACTTTATTTTACACAATTTATCACAGGCAAATTTATATATATGTATGTATAAACATATTAGCATTACTGCAAATATACATACATTAGTTCAGATGTTAGGTGGGCAGCGTCTGTTCGAGATGCTGTTGTTGAACTAATTTTCGCGAGTCAAGTAAGTGGCGGTAGATGTGTGCACACATTTCAGAATCTTTCTTGTAGTTCAATCTTTTGTTCTCGTCCGTGTCTATTATGTGGAGCATCTCCAAAGTAAAGCGTTTGTTGTAATGCTGTTCTTGCTGTAGTATGCTCACAGCGTCAAAGTCTGGTTTATGTCCGCTCTCCGCACAGTGGGCCGCAACTGCTGTTTTATGTGTATTGCTTGATTGTAAACATTTGATGTCAGATCGGTGCCCTGCTATTCTTGTTTTTAACTTATTTTTCGTTGTGCCAACATATTCTTTCGCACAAATGTTATCTCCGTCTCCTGCACATGGTATCTTGTATACAATATTGTTTTTCTCCATCGTTTCTAATTTACTTTTCATATTCTTGAAAAATATTTGGTTTGTGTACGCCGGTTTGTGTGCAATTCCGATTCTTTCTTTATCATAAATATTTGAGCATTGTAATCTTTCGGAAAAGCCAGGTATATATATAATAGATTTATATGTGATCGGTTTTTTACCTTCGATTTTTGATTTGGTACCCTTATGATGCGTGTTTATCAACCCACGTATTACCCCGGACGGGAAATCGTTCATCTTGAGAATGTGCTCGATACGTTTTTTTTTCTCAGGGTGAAAAATTGAATCACTAGTATCTAAAACTCGCCGGATAAAATTTTTCGCTGTATTAAAAATCATACTTTTCGGATGTTTAGATAAATAATTTATAATACGTCCTGAAGATGTAGGCTTTTGGTACCAATCTACTTTAATTTTATTGCTTATTTTACATACCAAGGAGTCTAAAAATGGTAATTTGCCATCTTTTTCCAACTCCATCTTGAATTGTATATCTTTGTGGTATGAATTTAGCAAATCGAAGGTTTCGTCCAGTTTATCCTCCTTTACTAATGCAAACACATCGTCTACGTATTTACTAAGTAGTCTCGTGTTCTTTACTACTTTTCCTAAAATTTCTTCCATTACAATGTCGGCGACAATCGGTGATGCCGGAGATCCCATTGGAAGACCCTTTAATTGCGTATATATTCGTTCCTCGTACTTAAAATATCTATTTTCACAAATACAAAACGTCACTATTTCCATAAAAAGATTTTTAGGCATATCCGTATATTGTTAAATCTCCTCCCATTTCGCCCGAATCGCCTGTATAGCAAAGTCTGTTGGTATACTTGGAAATAGTGATATAACATCAAACGATACAAAACGCTCATCATCACATATATAGTTGTCATTGACTTTGTCCTTAAATTCTATTGCACTTTTAACATTGAACACCGATTTCATCGTCAAGTTTTTTAAAATATTAGTCAAGTACTTACATAAATTATAGGACGGAGCATTTATCATGGAACAAATGGGTCTTAATGGCATATTTTCCTTGTGAACTTTTGGTAAACCATACATTCGGGGTGGAATAGCTGTGCGCGTGGTCATTTTATATTTTTCTGTTTTTGTTATAAGACCTAATTTATGTAATTTTTCTACTAATTGGTTGTTTTTGGTCTGTAATCTTAGTGTCGGATCTTGGCGTAAAATTCGATATATTGACATATCATTCAATATGTTGTCCATTCTTAACCTATAATCTGTTTTCTCCATAGCGACGGTCACGTTTCCCTTGTCTGCATTTAAAATTACAATTTCTTTATTTTTGTTCAGAAATCTTCGCGTTCGCTCCACTGTATCTTTGATGGCCATATCTGTTTTGTCACCTCTTCGCTTTGTCATCGACTCTTTTATAAGCAATGATATTTTCGTTCTCGCGGATTCCTGTTCTTCTTTGTTCTCTACGCTCTGTACCAATTCCTCACCATCCGCAATGCATTTAAAGAGCGGGAATTATTCTTTTGTTATTGGTAAACCAAACTTTGGCCCTTTTGCTAGCAGCGCCTCCACATCAGGTGGGAATTCCGTATTTGTTTTGTTTACCAACCAATGCTTGTTTTTGTTGGTTCCTAATATTTGTGCATTTCTCTCGTCTCGCAGTTTTTCAAACTTTAATTTTTGTGTGTTTTTACATTTTGTAGCTTTTTTGCATGTAAGCCGCTGCTCGCTTTCAAATAGAGCTGTGACGTCATCCTTTTCCATATATTGGCCTAGTTTCTCCTTTGTAATCATAATTCGTTTTTCCTTTTCCTTTAGAAGCTCATGTTTATATTTTATGTATATATACATCTATATACATACATTAGTATATTTGCAGTAATGCTAATATGTTTATACGTACATATATATAAATTTGCCTGTGATAAATTGTGTAAAATAAAGTGTTTATTTATTTATTATTGTAGTCCCCGATGACGATCTCCGTTGGAGATCGAAATATATTGGAACAAAAACAACAACAACTTGTTTAATTTATTGACCTAGAGCCAGTTTGAAGAAATAATTGTTAAATTTAAAGGTCGCCAAAAATCAAAATTTGTTATAAATACGGAAGGCACGCCGTAAGGGTAGACACTCAATGAAGATGGTTTACGCCAAGCTGAAGAGCAACTACAACAACACAATAAGAAATCGCATCAACAGGTTCAACACACAATCCCTACAGATAGCCAAGCTACGGTCTAGTATTAAGTTTTTATTACAGTGCAGAAAATCCAAAATTATACCCAAGTTTATACAAAATACGACCAAACTTGACTACATATTTACCGTCGATAACTATATACCGAAACATACCAAACACACACTGGAGAGACATATACACTTATTTCACAGTAAAATACTAAGCACACTAATAAAATATAAACATGAGCTTCTAAAGGAAAAGGAAAAACGAATTATGATTACAAAGGAGAAACTAGGCCAATATATGGAAAAGGATGACTTCACAGCTTTATTTGAAAGCGAGCAGCGGCTTATATGCAAAAAAGCTACAAAATGTAAAAACACACAAAAATTAAAGTTTGAAAAACTGCGAGACGAGAGAAATGCACAAATATTAGGAACCAACAAAAACAAGCATTGGTTGGTAAACAAAACAAATACGGAATTCCCACCTGATGTGGAGGCGCTGCTAGCAAAAGGGCCAAAGTTTGGTTTACCAATAACAAAAGAAGAATTCCCGCTCTTTAAATGCATTGCGGATGGTGAGGAATTGGTACAGAGCGTAGAGAACAAAGAAGAACAGGAATCCGCGAGAACGAAAATATCATTGCTTATAAAAGAGTCGATGACAAAGCGAAGAGGTGACAAAACAGATATGGCCATCAAAGATACAGTGGAGCGAACGCGAAGATTTCTGAACAAAAATAAAGAAATTGTAATTTTAAATGCAGACAAGGGAAACGTGACCGTCGCTATGGAGAAAACAGATTATAGGTTAAGAATGGACAACATATTGAATGATATGTCAATATATCGAATTTTACTCCAAGATCCGACACTAAGATTACAGACCAAAAACAACCAATTAGTAGAAAAATTACATAAATTAGGTCTTATAACAAAAACAGAAAAATATAAAATGACCACGCGCACAGCTATTCCACCCCGAATGTATGGTTTACCAAAAGTTCACAAGGAAAATATGCCATTAAGACCCATTTGTTCCGTCCTATAATTTATGTAAGTACTTGACTAATATTTTAAAAAACTTGACGATGAAATCGGTGTTCAATGTTAAAAGTGCAATAGAATTTAAGGACAAAGTCAATGACAACTATATATGTGATGATGAGCGTTTTGTATCGTTTGATGTTATATCACTATTTCCAAGTATACCAACAGACTTTGCTATACAGGCGATTCGGGCGAAATGGGAGGAGATTAAACAATATACGGATATGCCTAAAAATCTTTTTATGGAAATAGTGACGTTTTGTATTTGTGAAAATAGATATTTTAAGTACGAGGAACGAATATATACGCAATTAAAGGGTCTTCCAATGGGATCTCCGGCATCACCGATTGTCGCCGACATTGTAATGGAAGAAATTTTAGGAAAAGTAGTAAAGAACACGAGACTACTTAGTAAATACGTAGACGATGTGTTTGCATTAGTAAAGGAGGATAAACTGGACGAAACCTTCGATTTGCTAAATTCATACCACAAAGATATACAATTCAAGATGGAGTTGGAAAAAGATGGCAAATTACCATTTTTAGACTCCTTGGTATGTAAAATAAGCAATAAAATTAAAGTAGATTGGTACCAAAAGCCTACATCTTCAGGACGTATTATAAATTATTTATCTAAACATCCGAAAAGTATGATTTTTAATACAGCGAAAAATTTTATCCGGCGAGTTTTAGATACTAGTGATTCAATTTTTCACCCTGAGAATAAAAAACGTATCGAGCACATTCTCAAGATGAACGATTTCCCGTCCGGGGTAATACGTAGGTTGATAAACACGCATCATAAGGGTACCAAATCAAAAATCGAAGGTAAAAAACCGATCACATATAAATCTATTATATATATACCTGGCTTTTCCGAAAGATTACAATGCTCAAATATTTATGATAAAGAAAGAATCGGAATTGCACACAAACCGGCGTACACAAACCAAATATTTTTCAAGAATATGAAAAGTAAATTAGAAACGATGGAGAAAAACAATATTGTATACAAGATACCATGTGCAGGAGACGGAGATAACATTTGTGCGAAAGAATATGTTGGCACAACGAAAAATAAGTTAAAAACAAGAATAGCAGGGCACCGATCTGACATCAAATGTTTACAATCAAGCAATACACATAAAACAGCACTTGCGGCCCACTGTGCGGAGAGCGGACATAAACCAGACTTTGACGCTGTGAGCATACTACAGCAAGAACAGCATTACAACAAACGCTTTACTTTGGAGATGCTCCACATAATAGACACGGACGAGAACAAAAGATTGAACTACAAGAAAGACTCTGAAATGTGTGCACACATCTACCGCCACTTACTTGACTCGCGAAAATTAGTTCAACAACAGCATCTCGAACAGACGCTGCCCACCTAACATCTGAACTAATGTATGTATATTTGCAGTAATGCTAATATGTTTATACATACATATATATAAATTTGCCTGTGATAAATTGTGTAAAACAAAGTGTTTATTTATTTATTACTGTAGTCCCCGATGACGATCTCCGTTGGAGATCGAAATATATTGGAACAAAAACAACAACAACTTGTTTAATTTATTGACCTAGAGCCAGTTTGAAGAAATAATTGTTAAATTTAAAGGTCGCCAAAAACCAAAAAAAAAAAGTTTTTGTAGTTATTTTAATTAACAATGTTTCGTTCACCATACATACATACACACACATCTACACCACGAAATCAAGTAAACGATTCGATTATCGATTTGGACAATGAAAATTATCTAAATGATTTACCAAATCTATAAGCGAATCGAAATAACGAAATTTTTGCTACATCTGTAAAACTTCCCCAATTTTGGACCAATTGCGGTTCATACATGCTGAAATGCAATTTAGTCGAAAGAACATTACTCAGGAAGGGACAAGATATGAATATGTCATAACTGCACTTCCGCAGGATGTAATTATGACAATTCTTGATTTGATTCAAAATCCCCCTGAAGATAATAAAATTTCTGCATTAAAGCAAATTTTAATTGAACGGCACTTATTAAGTGAGAATGCCAAGTTAGATCGAGTGTTATCCGTTTCAGAAATGAGAGATCGTAAACCTTCTGAGCTTTATCGGTCTCTAGTGCTACTCTCTGGAAACAATTTTAGCAAGGAAATTCTTAAAAAGCTGTGGATGAGGAAGTTACCAAAAAATGTAAGTGTTATTCTCGCTAGTTCGAATTCGACTGAAATAAGTGAATTGGTTAAATTAGCCGATAATATTTGGGAAGTTTTTAATAAAAATGAAATAGCTTCAGTTGGCAATTTTCCAAATTCTAAAAGCGAAAATGCAATTATCTCAAATTTGGTTCAAACAACTAACATTATTTGCAAAAATTTTGAAAAATTATCATTAGAGATTAGTGAAATAAAAAATCAGATGAGTCAAAATTATTCAAGGTCCCGATCTTTTAGTAGGAATCGTTTTAGAAGTCCATCTAGATATCGATCAAAATCTCGCGACAACTCAAATTGGCTCTGTAGGTATCACTATAAGTTTGGTAATCAGGCTTTGAAGTGTGAACAACCATGTGCTTTTAAAAATAACAATAGTTCGACAAACTAAAGTATTCCGTTGTTGCAGCGACGAACAATGGAAACTTAGATATGTCAACTCGTCCTTTTTTGTATTTGACAGAGAGAACATATTGAATATGTTAATAGATGGTGGAGCAGAAATTTCAGTACTTCCGGTTTCAAAATTTTCAAGTTCGAAAAAGTCGGATATTATTTTAACGGGAGCTAACGGTTCAACGATTTCAACACACGATAAAAAACTTTTAAATATAAATTTAGGACTACGTCGCGAATTTTCGTTCACGTTTTTAATAGCGGATATAGCCAAACCAATTATCGGTGCTGATTTTCTGTGTAAATATGGCCTCTTAGTTGATATTAACGCCCCGATTCTGGTGTGGTAACAACATTCTTCACCACGGTAACGAAATCATGTGGCAACTTATACACCCTTTTGGTATTCTACCCGAGTAAGTAGCCGGATAATTTTTCTACCCACAAAACTAGGTGGTAATATCAAAATAACCACACAAAATCTATTGTTTAGAAAAAGGCAATCCCGAAAAATAAAGAATTGTAAGAGCAAATAAGTAAGCATAATAGTAAAAAAGTGTTACCTCTTGCTATACATATTTGTTTACATTATGTACTTTCACAGTATATATTACAATATAGCTATGCATGTATGTACATATATACACATCGTCCCGTTTATTCGTTAACCTCGTATCTACGAGTGACACATTTTCGGTAAAGCCATGACTGAACCATACAAGGTGGCAGCATGGTGACATACATACAAACATAAACAAAAATTCCATGTACTTTGTTTTTGTAAATTCGATGGAAAAATGTCAAAATCGTACTGGGCCGGAAGTTGATGTATCAAATCAAATAAAAAAAGTTTATATTCAGCTGTCCCATGCTGCCACCTTGTATCGTTCCGCCATGGGTAAAGCGAAGGAAACCAACTTTTAAATTTCACACATGCCCCTATTACGGTTGACAATTCAACTTAGTTGTGTTGTAATTAAAACAACTCAACTTTAAGAAAACTCAAATCCTGTTTGGTATTACGAATTACAACTTATTTCAGTTGAAGTTGAATTGATGTTGCCAACCTAAGAAAGTGATGATTTGACAGATAAATGGACATCTGATCAATTTGTTGCGGAAAATTAAGCATTTGCAAAAGTGATTTAAAAAGCAAAACGGATATTATATTAAATCTATTTTATAATGGCGAAAATGTTGGCGATTGATATGTCGCGAATACGAAAAATATTCGCGTGATCATTCCAATCCCTCGGAACTAGCAAGCACCAACTAAGAAAATGTTTAAGTGACAAATGATGAGTTTCTAATGAAGTTATTTTTCAGATTTGTAAGGAAGAATTTTGCTCATTACTAAACACAATTAAGGACAATTTCTGCAAGCGTGTTCGAGGGAAGGCTTTACCCCTATTTTGAAATTATGTGCCACACTCAAATTCCTTGCTGATGGCAGCTATCAAAAATGCTGTAGAAATGATTTTGGTGTTGGATTGGTTTTAGATATTATTGAGGAGTATATTTGTGAGAAGTGGATTAAAACCCAAACAGCAAAAATTGTATTTTACTCTAAAACAGGATTCCCAGGAGTAGTGATTAGTATCAATGGGCCTCACGTTCGCATAATTTCACCTATTTGGGCTGCATCCGAACTGCGGTCAGCCTCGTCCAACTTCGGAATGTCGCTCCATAAAGTGAAAAGGTTATTCAATGTAATCCTTCGTTTAAACATTGTTTTTTCTATAAATGTGTACAAAATTGTTGATTATTGCTTGATTAAAAAAGGCGTAACTACCTGCTTTCAATTTTTTGTTTTTATTCAGTAACGTCTTATGAGACCATGCACCATCTAACTCTTATCAAAGGTGGTGTTTCGATCTCCGTTTTTAGGATTCGAAAGCGGAAATTAAAAATCTTATTTCTGTCGAAAAATATTTACAAAAACCCACAAAATGGCCCCGAGAGGGTCCGAAATGTATGGCCCGATCCATAGTTTTTTTTTGCACAGAACATCTTTCTGCGTTGGCGGCCTTCGGTCGCAATTTGTAAAAATAACCCTGGGTGGATCCAACGCCTTTCTGCATTAGTGTGTACAAAACATCTGCAAAACACAACAACCACATGAAAATTTGAACCGAAAAGATATGACAGAAATTAAATTTTTAATTTTTGTTTTCGGATTCTAAAATCGGAGGTCGAAACGTGTCTTTTGCTACCAACTTTGAAAATCTTTGTTAAAAATTAGGTGGCGAACCGGCTTGTAAAACGTTACTTTTTTTCAGAACAACTGTAAAATTGTATGAGACAACTGCTAGTAATCAGTTGTAAGATTTTGACGTCTTTGACAACTACACCAACACAAGGTTGTAAACGGTAATGCCACCAAAAGTTGTTAGATTAGACAACTCAACCGACATTTTTTTTTTGACAGGTTGAGTTGTAATCTGTAATACCAAATTGCGAAATTTCAACCCAACCAGAGTTGAGTTGTGAACGGTAATAGGGGCAACAGACACTGGTGAGTTTTTCGGTGAATAAAAGAACTGGTAACGATTTTCTGTTACATAATGTTCTGGGTACTATTTTAGCGGTAACGCTCAAAATCGGGCCATAAACGCAAATGCTTTGTAGATCCGGTAACAGGTCTTTCAGTTAACACAATTTCATGTGTTTGTAACGTTTCGCTACCAAAAGTGTTCACTGTTGATAACAAATTTACAAAGTTATTGAAAGAATTTGCTTCTTTATTTTCTGAACCTGATTATTCACAACCAGTTAGATATACAACAGTTAACGAACACGTCACTGAAGGAAATTTGCCATTTTCTAAACCAAGGCGTTTAGATCCTATTAAATTCAAAGTAGTAACTGAATTCGATTTTTTAGTAAAGAGAAGGACATGTAGGCCTTCTAATTCAGCGGTAGCATCTCCTCTGCATCTTGTGCCCAAGATAGAGTTAAATGACTGGCGTCCTTGTGGAGATTTTCGAAGATTAAACGTTGTAACCGTCTCAGATCGTTATCCTTTGCCCCATGTTCATGACTTCAACATGAATCTCACCAAATTCCAATGGCAGAAGAGGATAAATATAAAACTGCAATCACTACGCCTTTTGACATGTTTGAATTTGTACGAATGCCTTTCGGACTTAGAAACTCCGCACAAACTTTTCAACGGTTTCTTAACGAAGTAGTGAGTGATTTAGACTTCGTTTTTACATACATTGATGATCTTTTATTGGCAAGAGAGGATGAGTAACAACATTTTAAAGATCTTCGCGTACTATTCCAGCGCCTCACAGAGTACGGTTTAAATATAAAACCAAGTAAATGAACTTTTGGCGTTACAAATGTTGACTTTTTAGGACATAATATTTCTAAAACGGGAATTAGGCCCTCGGAATAAAAAGTTTTAGCTATTCGCAAGTATGATCGTCCAAAATCTATTAAGCAGGCACAAACATTTATTGGTATGGTTAATTATTACCATCGATATATACCAAAATTAGCAGAGTTTACAACAGTTATCTATGATTTAATTAAAAAGACAAATAAGAGGCGAGACAAGATTTTAATTTGGGACGATACATCTAATAAAGCCTTCGAATGTATTAAAGAAAAGTTTATATCTGCGATATTGTTAAATCATTTTAACAAAGATGCAAAACTTTCTTTAAATGTAGATGCATCCAATATGGCAATAGGTGGCGTCATACATCAAACGTTTAATAATAAGTAAGAACCACTTGCATTCTTTTCAAAGAAATTGTCTCCATCCGAAATTAAATATAGTGCATTTGATAGGGAACTATTAGCTATTTATTTGAACATTAAAAATTTTCGTTACCTTCTAGAAGGACATCAATTTACAGTTTTCAATGATCACAAGCCTCTAGTGTTTGCGTTAAATTCAAAAACAGAACGCAGTCCAAGAAAAACTAGACATATGATATTAGGTATATTAAAGGACAGGAAAATGTTGTAGCTGACACATTATCTCGTGCGTTTGAAGTAGAAGCCATTAATAATTCGGATAATAATTTCAAAATTTTACAAAGTGAAAAACAACAAGACAGTGAATTAGGCAAACTTACCTCAGAGCAAACATTTCTGAATTTGAAACTAATAAAAATTCCTGTTCTTAACTTTAATATATGGTGTGAAGTGTCAGGAGAAAATCCTAAGCCTTTCTTTCCAAACATTTAGGAACAACGATATTTGATATGTTGCATGGGATTTCACATCCTGGTAGTAGAGCTACTCGTCGTTTGATGGTTAAGAAATATTTTTGGGCCAATATGAATAAAGACATCAATATTTGGTCCAAAGAATGTATAAGTTGTCAAGAACAGAAAGTACGTCATCATACAAAATCTCCAGCTATCAAAATTCCAATTCCAAAAGCTAGATTTGAACACACTCATTTAGATATTGTTGGACCCTTACCTGTTTCGAAGGGATATCGTTACATATTAACTGTAATTGATAGATTTACGCGTTGGCCAGAGTCATTCGCGCTAAGAGATATTTCTGCAGTTAGGGTTGTAAATAAATTTTTGGGGTTCCATTGAAAATAACAACGGATTAGGGCTCCCAGTTTACTTCAAACTTATTCTCATAATTAACGAAACTTCTTGGAAGTCATCAAATAACGACTTCTTCCTATCATCCCCAAGCTAATGGAGTGGCAGAACGCTTCCATAGACAGCTTAAATCTTCAATAATTGCTAGGAATGGGTCCGGGTATTGGTGTGGAGAGTTACAAATAGTGCTTATGGGTTTGCGATCGAATTTTAAGGAAGATATTTCGGCAACACCAGCTGAAATGTTTTATGGACAAAATTTAAGATTACCTGGTGAATTATTTGAATCAACTACTGAGAATGTAACTTCAGCGGATATTTTAAGTAGTTTGCGTGGACATTTTAAAAATTTTAAATCAAATTTAGAAAAAAAAAATAAATGTAAGGCGCGATAACCTCCTAAGAGATCTAAGGCCGAGCTTCTCTTCCAATTTGCGTCGTGCTCCTCTTGATTTTCCCTACAAATTGGCCGGACGGGACCTACATGTTTTATGCCGACTCCGAACGGCATCTGCAAGGCAGATGAGTTTTCACTGAGAGCTTTTCATGGCAGAAATACGCTCGGAGCGCTTGCCAAACACTGCCGAGGGGCGACCCCGCTTAGAAAAATTGTCTTCTAATTGAAAAAACTTATTTCTAAAATTTTGATGTTGCTTTGCCCGGGGTGCGAACCCAGGCCATATGGTGTGGTAGGCGGAGCACGCTACCATCACACCACGGTGGCCGAACAAATTTAGAACATCATCAAAATTCTAGCGGTATTTTTGTTCCAAAAGATTTAAAAGATTGTCATTATAGAGTTATTGAAAAAAATATTAAAAACTTTAAAGTTGAGATGAATAATGAAATTAAATATATCCCTATTGATCGTTTGAAACCAGCAATGGTTGATAAAATACAGCAATGGTTGATAAAATACAGATACCTAACATGAAAAAAAAAAGAAAGTTACTTTTAATTTATTTATCTTTAAATCTCCGGGTGGGAAAGTAATGTAGGGTTATATTTATATTCAACTTTAAATGAATCTACTTTAAAGAAATTTAATTTTTGTTCTTGTTAATTTTTTATATTTCAATTTTGAAATGATTCTTTCAAAAAATTTCATTCGGTTATGAATTTTAAAAACAAACTATAACATACAATTAGGAGTCATTATAATAAAGATATTTTTTAAAAAATAAAATAATGTGTGTATAATTTAATAGTGGTATATTTATCGACTACCACAACTAATTCTTCTGAAGGGAGAGAATAGGGCCTCTAAGTATATTATGGTCCTTTGGATGGTTATAAATTTTTGATGATTATTTTCACGTCAATAAAAACAAGTAAGGAAGGCTAAGTTTGGGTGTAACCGAACATTACATACTCAGCTGAGAGATTTGGAGACAAAATAAGGGGAAATAATCATGTAGGAAAATGAAGCTAGGGTAACCCTGGAATGTGTTGACATGGGTATCAAATGAAAGGTGTTAATGAGTATTTTAAAAGGTAGTGGGCCTTAGTTCTATAGGTGGACGCCTTTTCGAGATATCGCCATAAACGTGGACCAGGGGCGACTCTAGAATTTGTTTGTACGATATGGGTATCAAATTAAAAGTATTAATGAGGGTTTGAAAAGGGAGTGTCCCTTAGTTGTATATGTGAAGGCGTTTTAGAGATGTCGACCAAAATGTGGACCCGGGTGACCCACAACATCATCTGTCGGGTACCACTAACTTATTTATATATGTAATACCACAGTCAGTATTCCTGCCATGATTCCAAGGGCTTTCGATTTCGCCCTGTAGAAATTTTTCATTTTATTCTACTTAGTATGGTAGGTGTCACACCCATTTTACAAAGTTTTTTCCAAAGTTATATTTTGCATCAAATAACCAATCTAATCACCATGTTTCATAAATTTTTTCGTATTTGGTATAGAGTTACGGCATTTTTTTCATTTTTCGATATTTTCGATATCGAAAAAGTCGATATTCGGATTTTGGCCATTTTTAATACCAAGATAAAGTGAGTTCAGATAAGTACGTCAACTAAGTTTAGTAAAGATATATCGACTTGTGCTCAAGTTATCGTGTTAACGGCCGATGGGAATAACAGACAGTCGACTGTATATAAAAACTGGGCGTGGCTTCAACAGATTTCGACCATTTTCACAGAAAACATTTATCGCCATAGAATCTATGCCCCTACCAAATTTCACAAGGATTGGTAAACATTTTTGTTCGACTTATGGCATTAAAAGTATTTTAGACAAATTAACTGAAAAAGGTCGGAGCCACGCCTATTTTGAAATTTTATTTATTTTTGTATTTTGTTGCACCATATCATTACTGGAGTTGAATGTTGACATAATTTACTTATATACTCTAAAGATATTCAATTTATTGTTAAAATTTGACTTAAAAATTTTTTTTAAGTGGGCGTGTTCGGCATCTGATTTTGCAAATTTTTATTTAACGCACATATAGTAATAGTAGTAATCTGCCTGCCAAATGTCATCATGATATCTTCAACGACTGCTAAATTACAGCTTGCAAAACTTTTAAATTACCTTCTTTTAAAAGTGGGCGATGCCACGCCCATTGTCCATAATTTTATTAATTTTCTATTCTGCGTTATAAGGTCAACCACACACACTAAGTTTCATCGCTTTATCCGTCTTTGGTAAGGAATTATCGCACTTTTTCGGTTTTTCGAAATTTTCGATATCGAAAAAGTGGGTGTGGTTAGAGTCCGATTTCGTTCATTTTAAATAGCGATCTGATATGAGTGCCCAGGAACCTACATACCAAATTTCATCAAGATACCTCAAAATTTACTCAAGTTATCATGTTAACGAACAGATGGACGGACGGACATGGCTAAATGAATTTCTTTTTTCGCCAAAATCATTTTGAGTCTATATCTATCTTGATTAGTTTATGCCGTTACGAGTTACTGTTATGCGAACAAAATTAATATACTCTGTGAGCTCTGCTCAGCTGAGTATAAAAAAATGCCCCTAAAATAAATGTATTTAACAAATGCCACACAAACAACATGTTCTTGACTCTTACTTAGGCAGCGTACATCAATGTTAAATAGCTACTAGTGTCAAGTACAGTGAAAGCTTTGCTCGGCAATCTTCGAGTATGACGCATAACATACTTTGTTCTGCATGTCATCATTAATCAAACTCTACTTTTTTATATGTACAGTGAAAGCTTTGCTCGGCAATCTTCGAGTATGACGCATAACATACTTTGTTCTGCATGTCATCATTAATCAAACTCTACTTTTTTATATGTACATATATTATATATTTTTAGTTACCGATATTTGATTTCCTTAAAAATAGATTTCAAAAACATATTAAACATTAACCGAAAAATGAACTGGAATGAAAAATTTGAAATGGGTAATTCCAGCCTATAGTATAGGGGATTGTTATGACAATCAGTGACATCGAGAACTAAGTTATTTAGGTCGAGTATCTTCATGCGCCGAATTATTAATTTCAAACATTTTTTTAGTTATACACTATAAAAGTCTCACAATTTTATTACATTCCAAAAACTTGTAAATTTCACGAATGACAACTATCAGTTATGACAATTATCAGTTAGTTTAACTAAATGTCAACTTACTTTCCTAAGCGCCACCTGTTGGTAAGTAGTTAAATGGTTAGATGTCGTTTTCAAATTGAACATATGCCTCTAGTGTTCAACGGTAGCAAATTACCATGGTGAGATATCTTTTTGCTATGGTGAAAAATCTTTATAATAGTAATCTGTGAGAAATTGCAATTATTCATTTCATATTTTCCAAAAATTTAATTTAAATATATTTTGCTAGAATTTGCCACGTTGCCTTGATATTGCATTTCAATTTTATTAGCGTGTGTGAAATGAAGAAAATTAAGTCGAATCATGTGTAAGATATTTTACGAAGAATTTTTACTTTAATATTCCCCTTTAAAGCTTTAATAGAATATGAGTAAGTAGAGTACTATTTCGTCTAACTACCCCAACCCTAAATGGCAACCCTGCTAAAAAATGTCCCTATTGTAATGCGTAGTGAAATACCTTTCGTTTGGTACCCATATCGGCATATATCATGCAATTTTTTTTAATTTCGAATAGGTGGCAACCTTGTGAAACATTCTGAGTGGCGACACCTGGGTAGAAAGCCCTAGAAGGTGATACATTATCTCTGTGCCAAATTTCATTTAAATCGGTTGAGCCCTTTCCGAGATCGTTCCACTATACAAACATTCAAATATACAAATATACAAGAATTGCTCGTTTAAAGTTATAAGATAAGTTCACATGAAACCAGCAAAAATAGTCATACAGCAGCTTTGACTCAACAACTGCAAGGCATAACTGAATTTTGTTAAAAATTATTTCTTTCTCTACTTGCTCTTCATTAAAAGGTTCATACATAAGTACATAAACATATATCTACCCACATTGGCGACTTTCCTTCTCCATCGAATTAGAGGATCTCAAATAGCAATGAAAAAGTTTTCGTGTTTACATTCCAGCTTTAGACACCAACTCTGCTTGATGTTAGCTTAAGTCAAATTATTATTATGTGTATATAAAAGCTATATATAAACTTTAATTTACCGATCTAAAATATAAGTACAAGCACATATAAATATATCTAACATTTATGGAAATTCACAAAGCTTATGCTAGTAACAAAAAAAAATGAAAACATTTTTGTTGCCTCTTTACATTTATCCACTTATCTAAATATTTTCTCCTTTTATGCCTCACAATTCATTATAACTTTGCTTAAGCAAATTTAAAAACTTTTGTTCTTGTTTTTGTACAACAGTGGCGTCTTCAATTCAACTCAGTTATTAATGATAATTTAAGGCGTGGAAAATCATTTAGGGTAGAACTTTGAAAATGTTTAGAAATTTGAGTACACAATTGGCATACATGGCGTATACGTAACAAATTAAGTAAAATTTGGTTGTACTAAATAAGAGATTTTGAATTGAATAACAAATTTGCTTCGTTCATGTTACGGTGTGTCTAAAAAGTAAATAAATTGATAAGCTTGTGAATTAACGCTGATATTAAAATTTGCTCTTATAAAAAATAACATGAAACATATCTTTGCCGTTGGTATGAGGGAGTTCAGAGTGTAAGCTGTATTCGAGAATACAAAATGTAAGCGTAAGTGCTTTCATTACACTGTAGTGTAATGTGAGAAAGATGTACGTAGTAGCGTTGATTTGGGCGCAATATACTGAAAATCAATTAATGAAAATTGTCAAAAAAAAAAACACAATCGATGAAATATTGAGAAGAAAGTGAAACGACAAAGGAAAATCGGTACAAGTATAAAAGATGAAGCAAAAGAAGTGTAGGAAAAAAAATAGCAGAGAATATCGATAATGATGCGGATGATAGTAATGATGCTCATGGTTATCACCACGGTTGCTAGGCCAAGGCAAAACCAGAAATGGCAAGGAATGAAAGATATGAGTTAGCGGTTTGTTATCAGAGAGTTGTCAACATGGTTTATACGAGCTGTCGATTTATTATCGAAGTGTTATAAGCTTGCTATTAGTGGATTATCGAAAAAATTTCAATTTTTTTTATCGAAAATTTATCGATTATTTACAGAAAAATATTAAAATTTTGTCGAAAATTATCGATTTGATTTTGAAGCGTTAACATATTGTTATCGGCATATTAACGATTTGTTATCGACGTGTTGCGAATTTGTTACAAATTTGCTATCGAAGTTCCATCGATTTGTTATCAAGGTGTCATAGGTTTGTTATGAGACTAAAATATGTCGATAAAACTTTAATATAACATCGATGACACATTTCTAACCTATCGATAACAAGCTGGTAAAAATTTATAAGTAGCCGGTAGTCACTGCCTAGAAGGTTTAATGTATATTAAGCGTTCCCGAGATGGTTGGTACCTTAATGGTGAACATACCAATCTACATTCGCAAAAGGACCATCAACATCGATAACGCTCTCCAAAGCCTTCGGGGAGTGTCTTTATTCTTTATACAACAACAAAAACAACAAATGAATTTACAATATTAAACGCTGGCCGAGGTCTTTGTAGCTGAAAAATGCTGCAATTTTATTTCTGTTATTGCCTGTACGTTTTTTATTTTATTTATGCAATTAAATATGTTAGGGTGTGTCCCAAATGTAGTTCGAATGACGTTGTGCCACCCTTCGATAGAATTATTTGTTCGGGCTTCACTCATTTGGTGCTATTATACATAATACATCCATAATTTGATTGGATATAACGCCTTCTTTCGACGTTGCTGTGTTCCAGGATGTTACCAGACGGCTGAAAAAAAAAATGTTGGTAAATTTCTGAAGTCAAAATTCAGAAAGTTATCAGAGAGCAAAAAACATTAAATTTTGCGCAAAATACTACTTTCTGAATTTTGACTCCTGAATATTGACTTCTGAATTGTGATTTCTAAATTTTTGTTTCTGAGTTCTTACTTCTGAATTTTGGCTTTCTGAAAAGAGTTCTGACTAATGTTTTTGGTTTTCTGAAATTATGGGGGGAACCACTGGATCCACCATTGAAAAGGCTTCTCATAATATAGCATGCAGGTGCAACGGACAATATTCATTAACTTTGGCAATAATTAAAATGCTTATATTCGTGACCTACAACATAGACGTCCCGCTATATTCTAATCGCAATCAGATCACCCTTGTTTAGCAATCCTGCAGGTGTGATCAAGGTCATTCAGCTCCCTATCTACACGAGAAATCTGGGATCGCTAGAGCCTCGCTATAAAATGCGTTGGCAATCCATTGCATCCCTGAGTGCCACGGTCGCTAAGTTTGCTGCTGGTCCAATGCCATTACTCATGTATGACTTGATAGTTACATGCACACATCAAGAATAATTACAGAATACTCCCAAAAGAAGAAAAATACTTTCTGTATTCATAGTACTTTTAATGAGAGGTGTAGGGAATGGGGTTGGTTTCCCTAAGTGAAGCTTAATAGCATCTGACGACAGAGCCACGGATGACCAATGTCGTCGAGATTTTACTAAGTGGTCGATCCTCATAAGCAATATGGAACTTCAAAAATTACTTATAATTGTTTGCGAAAAGGGCCACGAATGTCTTCTGTCGTCATAAAAATTAGAAGTGCCGTGAAAAATAATAAATTACGCGCAAGTCAAGTTTTAATCTTATTTATTTGCCAGTGGTTGATCGACTGACTGATGTCCAAAAATTCTTACAATGCAAAGCTCGAATTTAGCTAAGGAATTGAGTGCATAGTCAAAATATGAAAATAGCTTACCGTTAGGTTTGCATTCCTGAACGGTAGTGGCGAATGTTATTAGGATTATAGCAACTTAATATTACATACAGTACTGGTTATAGAAATGAACTTAACGAGCGTTAAATGATTACAATGCACAAATATCAAAAGAACATAACAATATATAACATTTGCTTAATTATTAATAATTGTATTCAAGTAATAGTATGCGCCGTTACAGAGGTAACTTTCAAGGCGCAAAAAGGGCAGGTTTTCACTGCAGCTTTAACATTAATTAGACATTCCTATCGAGCTCAAAGAACATCTCGTTTAATACTATAACCCAAATCAATGCTTTGTTTTGAGCTCATGATAGGAAAATTTCGTTTCCCCGCCCTTAATATATGCATGTTGCTCCTTATAAAGATTTGTTATTGACGACCTCAATCGGCATATTTCTTTTTTTGGTTAAAGATCGCAAGTGCTTGTTCATGAGGATCATTAAATCTGTCCATACACCCTCCTCTCATCTTAATAAATGATTGTTGTGATTTTCTGTATAGTATTTTACTTGGGCCCCAGTATACTAGATTGTTTTATTTTGATAAGAAGCAGTATTCCCATTACTCGCTCTTTGCCGGTACCGTTATTGTTAAATTAAAATGCCATTTGTAGTTGGTAATGCAGCACAGTTATTGTTATTTTACAGCATCGGATATGGTTAAATTCAGTGGCATGATAACTTTGTGGAATGTTGTTATGTCCTAAAAAGAGTTACAGTTGTTGTTACGGCTATTTTAGCGGTAACGTTAATGGTAACAGTCAAGTTTAGTACTACGGTTATGTACTTAACCTACGGTTACGGCTACTGTTAGGTTATAGTATTTATATTAGTTAACAGACGAAACAAGCAACCGGCTCCATAAAAGTAATTAGTTCGAAAGAGTACTCGTTTCCAAAAAAGTATCCGTCTTTCGAAAGAAAACTGAAGCAGGGAGTAACCAGTTAGAAATCAGAAACTATTTCCAAAAAAAAAAAAAAAAAAATACGGTTCAAAAAATTTAATTGGTTCTAAAAAGTTCTCTCATTCAGTAAAACTAACCGTAAGTAAAGCAACGTTCCACACAAGAATTATCGCTATCAACTTGGGGTTCGGTATGAAAATCGTACAGGGGCCTATACCAAATTTTTTGGTTTGTTTATTTAACGATTTTTCTGAAGCTTTGCTTTCTTCCCAGCAATTTATACCTAAAAAGATTTAATCTCTAGTTCGCTCTAAGCGTAACCATATTCAAGTGATTCGAAAGTAGATTATTACATTGTTTTTCAGGCTAACTCTGAGTTCTAAGAACAAATCACACAATAGCGGAAAGCCACTGCAAGCAAAATTTCATTGAAATTCACATATAGCACACACGCAATGCCTACTCAAACACCTACAAATAAGCCAACATAAAAACACCCACAATCACATTAATCAGCGTATGTTTGTAGGTATTTATTAACGCTCTTTAAGTAGACATAAGGATGCAATGAAATTTCTACGAATCATAGATGTGAGATCACAATAGTTAAACACTTGGCATTAAACCAACACAGAAATGTGCGCATTTATATACACACATACGACAATAATGATATGTACACGAATGTGTATGGGTAGGTGAGGCGTATAGCAAATGCTTTTAAATGTATGTACCCTGCAGAAAAGATGAGAGATAATCACGAAAAGTGTCAGTTTCGCACTACAGGTTTAATGACAAGCTTCAAACTGATGTAAATAGGATGCACAGGGGAACAATTGGCAGGATAACTCTTACCAAGCACGCTTGAGTGTGAGCTATATGTATTTGAATCAAAGACCCGAAGGATTCGAATATCACAGAGCGACTTGTGACTGCATAAGATAGCCATTTCGTAAGTCAACACAATGTTGAAAGAGTCAGTTGGAAGCGCTGCGAAGGTATAGAATTGGTACTTGGACCGTTTCTTAGTGCAATATTTCTACGCTAGTTTGGGACTAGTTCAACTCGCTGTTTCGTACCTATACTCATATTGCCCACAATTAAGTTTTAATCTGACAAACATTGTGATGGTGTTTTGTTGGTGTGAGCTTTATCTCTCTTGTTGTCGTGCGCTTATAGTCGCATATAAACGGCTATCAAGTCACGGATGAAGTGAACCTCTTTAACGTTTGTCACAAGAAAATTTAATTAACGAGGATTCACACACATTAGGGAGGAGGGAGGTAAGAAAGATTTGGTTTTTTCGAAAAGCTAGGAAGCATTCTCGAAAAGTAAACGTTTTCATAAAAACAGTAATTTTCATAAAATGTACTCCGTGCAGATCATTATCGCTGAATTCACGTATGGTCCAGTACCTCCAAGTTATTTGTTTTTAGCAACAAAAAAATAGGGTGGGTGGGGGGATGGAAAGGGTCAAATTGCAACCACTCTAGAAAGGCGCAACTTTAGGATCTTTGAAAATATAGCTTTCTGTTCAAACCTTTACATTTTTTACCAACACTTCAACTCTCCACGTTTAAGCCTTCAATAGCATTTTCACCCCTGAAATTGAAATACCGAGTAAATATTTAGCAGCGTGTTGCATGAAAATGTAGTGCTAGGATAAAATAAAGTTGTTTATGTATACGTACCTTAAATAGCCTTTGACAACACACTTTAAGTTGGCAATGCGGTCGTCAAATGCAACTTCAGCTAAAGTCACAGAAAAAGAATAGAAAATTACAATTTTGGTCAAATCGTGGACGGACGTGTCCAAGTGTACATTTTTGTTTAAATTTTTTTAACCGAGAGGCTTTTTACAATGTGGCGGCGGCGGCCAACCAGAGCGTATTGTTGAAGGTCTCATTACGGCGACATTGCGGAGGCGGCGACCTCCAAGAAAAATGAGTGGACGGCTTTACAACCACAACGTTTGGAAGTTCAAACGTAGAAATTTTCTGATGTCGTCGTTAAAAAGTGGTAGAAGGGGAAATGGTGGAACTTTCAAATTTAGTATAAAATTAAGTTATTCTATAAGAACCAATATTCTTTGATGACCAAAAATTAAGCAACTCAGAACTCTGCACATATGACGGAAGGACACCTTGTGACGAAATTAGCCTTGTTATGCCAATTTAAGTAGCATGCACACACCATATTCAGTTACCACTACAAACGTAGCTACTGTAACAATGATCAGCAAGCGAATGATAATGCACAGACAAATTGCAAGTAGTCGCTTGAAGGGACTTCATTCGTGCGACAGTCGCCTTACAGCGAGTTCGTTAACTGGTTATAACGACATATAATTAAGTAAAAACAATTTTAATTTGAAAATTCATCGACGGCGCGAAGGACCAACCATAAGGTACGTCTATAATGCAAACATTTTGTGTGAATAGATGAAATTTCCTTATATTTCACAGGCTCTGATGTGAAGGAACTTAATTCCCTCCTTCTTCTTCTCCCAGGCACAAGTGGCTCCAGCTCCACCATATTTACGGGGCCAGGTCACCTAATAAATACTGGGTATTTATCCACCGATTTCCACTGATCCATTTCCGACTCGCCGGACCCCGATTTCACTAAGCCCCGATTATTTGGATCGATCGATCAATGACTCATCATTTGCACATTACCGATTCACCTATTATATCCACCCACATTCACCAATCCATCAATTCGTCAGCTGCGACTCGCCGGACATCGATTTGACAAACCACCGATTGCCTGGAAATCGATCAACCGATTCTTTACTTGCGCATCGCCGATTCACTAATTCCCTCCACCAATCTAGCGATCCATCATCTGCTATTCGCCGGGTATCAATACCACCAACCACCGATTGCTTAGGAATCGATCTACCGATTTGTCATTTACGACTCACCGGGTATTACCGAAATCCGATCACAGTTCACCGACTGCACGAACAACCCTAAAGTGTCCGTCAGTCGATCACCCGTCCCGCGCCTATCTACCGTCACACCTTCTATTAATAAACGGTTGGTAACAGTTCCTCTCCAATATTACATCGAGATACAATTCTCCGCCACGGGGTGCGGATGTCTACATCTGAACCATAAACCGACAACAAAGTAACGTGTATTAATTTAGAAAGCAAATAGGTGCCTTATCGACACTCTATTGACTGAGTGCTAATCCAGCCTTCGAAAAAACCCATCTGATAGCCCTTAAATGCAATTTCAAAGTAAACTAGACGAGCTAGACAATAAGATTGTTTAAAAATATTTATCTGTGCGATACTTCCTTTCAGAAAAGTACCATGGTTACTTTGTTGCAAAATTACTGTTATACAGCCAAATTAACAGTGGATTTTCGAGATTTTTAGTTCGCTCCAAAAATAATCGTTATATTTTGATTTTTCTATTTCGCTCAGATAGCAAGAGCTACTTTTTTGTGTTTTGTTTTATCTTTCGCTCGGAAAATATAAGTTATTTTCAAGTATTTTGTTTTGTTCAGAAAAAACAGGACCAGTATCCTGTCATACGATTCGTGATCGAGTTCAATTTTTTAAATTGCAATAGCACTGGAATGCGGACTCGGATGGGTGTAACATGTAAAATAGTAACTACGAGTACTTGGTAGATTCATTATGTGTTTTCATATTTACCAATACTTTGACAGAGTCATATTTATCATTTGAGCAAAATGGTTTTCCATACATGGCCGTTTTTAATTTGCCCTGAATTTAATAGTTTTTTTGAAGTTTTCTTTTTCGCTTGAGAAATCGCAGTTGTTATTCAATATTTTTTGTTTAACGACGCACAATTGCTGTTATTGTGCAAACGAAAAAGAAAATTATATAAATAATTCTTACTTTCTTTCTAAGCGAATTAAGAAAACTCAAAAAATAATTGTTATTTTTCAAATGAAAAATAAAACTCAAGAATAATTGTTAAAAAACGATTGATGTAAAAAAACTTATAACTTCCCGTGGTGACAGCTCGTGGTTTCTTAGAACAAACCAAAACCCGAATACAATACTGGTATATTATATTAGTTTGAGTTAACATGGCTTAACCTCATATTACAAATGTTGTAATGCCATCTCAAATACCCAACTGCCGTGAAAGTGCGAAAAAATGTTATTTTTATAAGTATTTGGGGTTGATTTCGCTGGCCTAAACAAACAAGAGCTTGTGCTATACGTTTGCAGTTCCGACTCTCTAAATTTTTATAAAAACTTGCTCCCTACATTCCATTTTCGCTCACCGCTCTAAATTTTTTGTTTCCCATAGAAATAGTCTCTTCACTTCTTCGTATTTATGTGCTCCGGAATTTTGCGCTCACAAAATTTTACTCCGCAATCACGAACAAATATTACTCATACGACATGGTGCATCCTAAAGAGCCAACTGCTGTTGTAGCTGAAAGTATTTATGTATGTAGTGTTGTAGCTTTTACATAAACAAAAAATATGTATATATACATAATTTTTTTGTTGTTGTTATGCTTGAGTAACGTTGACATGTTGAATAAATTTCTATTAGAGCTTCGTAAGTTTGCTCTCTCTCTGCTTTTGCTCCATAAAATGTGTATATGTATGTATGGGTTTGTGTACATTATTATCAACGTTACTCAAGCATAACAACAACAAAAAAATTATGTATATATACATATTTTTTTGTTGTTGTTATGCTTGAGTAACGTTGACATGTTGAATAAATTTCTATTAGAGCTTCGTAAGTTTGCTCTCTCTCTGCTTTTGCTCCATAAAATGTGTATATGTATGTATGGGTTTGTGTACATTATTATCCTTTAAGTAAAATATTTATTCAAGTATACACGCATACATATATGTGGTACATGTTTGTATATAAAGTATATATAAATTTGTACATACAACAAGAGGACTTTGTATCTTCGCATAAATTTGCAAAGTGATTGTGTTAGTTTGCTCCCATTTTCATTTTGTACGAGAAAAGAATGAAAAAAGAAAAAATACATAAAATTAAATAAAGGAACAGAAGACTGTAAGCTAACACAGTAGAGTTCGTTGAATGCATACATACATACATACATAAGGCAATAGCACTAAATTGCGTGTCCTTATTTATGAGCGTGCATGTACCGTTAAATATGACGGCATACCGATACTATCACACAATTGTTTTCATATGTATGTACGTAGTAAGGCTTGAGTGTCGTCGGCCGTTTCAATAATTTAACTGGAGCATGTTGCGCTTATTGGAGTAAGAAACCACCTGTAAATAGATATACAAAAATGTGCATATAAATATGTCTGCAGATTATAATACTATATGCATAAACATATGTACGTATGTGTAAATATATATTTATTGCATCAAAAAAATAGATGTCGTGCCAGGTTACTTAGCACTAAAAATTATGCATAGATAATTTAGAATAAAACGTTTTTAAATTTTCACTTTGATTGTTGAGTTAAAAGTTTAAAGTGGCGAATTTTAAGTGTTGAAATTTTGCATTAGAGCTGTAAGGAAACAAGTACAAATCGTAATGAATATTATTAAAGTCCCCATGCAGAGTTTACCTACTTTTTCTAAGTATTAATCATTTAACAAAAAAATATAAATGACTATATTATTATTACTTTAAGATTAATAATCAATTTATTAATAGAACTTATTAGATTATTAATCACAATTAATAAGTGACTAACGATTAATTTTATAATTAGTTAACCATTCAATTAAATAATTTGATAAGGAATTGATTTTGCTTTAATTTTTTATATGTTTTACTATATATAATTACTTGATAGATTCTAATAGTCCTAGTCCTTATTAATTGAATTATAAATGAATTATTTGATTTCTCTTAATTGTCATTCTGTTTAAAATTAGTTTCGATCATTTTTTGGTGACAAAGGGTCTTCAGCATTTCTGATTATTATGTACGGCTATAAATTAGTTAATTTATTAATTGTTATTTAAGATTAGTTAATTATTTTTTGGTTTGAATAATATTTTAAAAAATTTCAAGTTATTACATTTACTTAATTATTATCAATTAACCTGAAAACTAAGCTCCCCAGCGACATGAATAACATCATTATGAACAATTTTCGTAAAATTTTTATATATTTGGTAAGTGTTAACTGAAAATCATCAACTAATTAAATTAATTATATAATTATGAACAGTCAACGAATTAATTAGTTCTTAATTTTTTAGATAACTCTTATTTGTGGCAAAAATTTTAAAAATTTCTAGGTAAGGTCTTTGATGGTTAGTTTGTTTGTTCACTAATTATTGAAGTAAAATAATTATAAGTTAATTAGTGCTTAATTTGATTACTGATTTCTCATTTAATTAGTCATTTAATTTGTTCATTTACATTAATTTAATTATAGTTTATGCTCTTCAGCGACATGATTAACATAATTAAATATCATTTTCGCTTAATTAATATTACCTTTATTGTCTGATTATTTTAATTACTTTATTGTATTAATATTTTTATTATTTTTGACAATGTTTGGTTGCACATTTTTCAATATCAAACAAATTTTCCTTCTTAATCTTAATTTGTAGTTTATTTGCGAGTTACCCACAAACTAAAATCTCTCTATATATAATACTAGCTTTACCAGGCGCACGTTGTAAAGCCCGAGATCGAATGGATGTTGCATTATTTTTTCTGTTTTGTTTGTTGATAATTTAATTTATTGTTCTGTAAATTGAATTGAATTTTGTACGCATGTTTGGTGAAATTTTCTGTATTTTATTCTTGAATCTTATTGTATCTTATTTTATATTATTGTATTGCTTTTACCGCTGATGATTGTTGCTTTGATTACATTCCGAAGAAGAATGACTGGTGAGACAATTTTCAAAGTTGATATATGCGCAGGCATTTCTTTTGGTTCTAAGGAGTATAGAAATTCATTTGGATAATTCACAATTTTATCTTCATCTGTAACTCTGTCGATCGATTCATATTTCGTCACTTCACCAGGAAATTGATTTTGAAAGCGGTCATTGATTTTGTTAACATGATCATTTTCGGGAGCTAAGATAGTTCTTTCGCATAGCCAAAAAACAAAAACATTTAAATTTAAAATTCTTAATTCTGAAATATGAAAAACTTTCGTCTCGATCGAAGGAACCTCGAGCCAAAATTTGGTGATGATCGAAGTATAGCAAACACGTTTTCATAGGGAACACACACACAGAATTTGATTTCTATAGAAGATGTAGATAGACTGAAGCTAAACAATTTTTTTAACAGCGGCAGATTACTAAACGTCCAAAAGACATAACAGCTAAACTCAACAATGCAGTCAAACTTTAGGTGTTAAAATAACTTAAGTTTGTACGGCAGCCATAGTTTTTCCCCATTCCACATTTTACTGGAGGTTTTAGGACTTAACGTCACATAGCTCCTTACAAATTTTAATTATCCTACCATTGCGACTTCTATATATATACAGTATAATATATTCGATTTGTATGGGAGGTGCCACGCCCCCTTTTTTCCAATTCCATATTTTCTTGGTGGTGTTAAGGATTGACCTCAAATAACTCCTTACTGAATTTCAATGTTCTGGCATGTATACCTTCAAAGTTATGCAGTACCAAAGATTCCATTTGAATGGGAGGTTCCACGCCCCCTTTTTCCCAATTCTGCATTTTCTTGGTGGTGTTAGGGATTGACCTCATATAACTCCTTTCTGAATTTCAATGTTCTGGAATGTATACCTTCAAAGTTATGCAGAACCAAAGATTCCATTTGAATGGGAGGTTCCACGCCCCTTTTTTCCTAATTCCGCCTTTTCTTGGTGGTGTTAGGGATTGACCTCATATAACTTCTTACTGAATTTCAATGTTCTGGCATGTATACCTTCAAAGTTATGCATTACTAAAGATTCCATTTGTATGGGAGGCGCCACGCCCCTTTTATATATCGAAATTTTTTTCAGCCCAAAACCTTCCCGTTGATCGAAGGAACCCATAACCAAAATTTGGTGATGATTGATGTGTGGGAAATACGTTTCCATAGCGAACACATACACACACACACACAGAATTTGATTTATATATATATATGGCTAAACCGATTTGGGATTTCAAAATCAACTAACCATCATCTCTCCTTCCTGTATCTTTCCTAAAAATTTCATGGCAATATGTCGAGCCGAGTGTTATGGAGTGACAATCAAAATGTACACTTCTTTTTATATATAGAAGATAGATAAAGGTTATATAATTAGGTTAAATTAGTTTAATTGTATTAAATGAACTATAATTAAATTATAAAAGAAATATAGTTCATAACAGTTTGACTAATATATTTTTTTCATTTATGTTATACTAGCTGACCCGACAGACGTTGTTCTGTCATTGTACTCTTTTGTTGTTGTTTAAAAAATTTTCATACCTTCCGAGCATGGAACTGATAACTTTACTTTTCTAGTACCTTGCACGCCTGTTGATGAAGATAATGTGTGGTTTACAGGCGTTAGTTGAACTTACTGTCATTTGAATAAAATACTTTTTAATTGTAAATAGAATAGTTGCTAAATTATTTTTAAATCCTTTTGAAAACAACAAACATTTTAGTGTTAAACAACAATCCGCAATATCAGTAAATTGGCCTACTATGTTTTCGTGTTAATTCAAATCATATTTTCCTATTTGAAATTTTATGTCACACCAAAAGATGCAACATTATCCGCTGGGTGTACTACCATAAGTGAAAAATTTATCTTCATAACGATGCATTTTATTCTGCTCAAAGTTATACAAAAAATCTTCAAAGTTTTAGCTAGTATACCTTTTGAAAATATGTGGCATAGAGTTATGGGACGTAAAATTGTTAGTTTTGCCAAAATAAATACAGGATCTTGAATTTTAAAAATATTTCTACAATTTTGACAACTTTGGGATGATTAAGTTATTTCCTCTATTATATATTTTTGGTATAACTTTAAGCGGCAAAAAATCTATCAATATAAGAACACATTTTTACTTCAAATAATTCATTTGACGCACAAATAGTCATTTTTATATATAGATTACAAAAGTCTTGTGGAATTCTCAAAGGTTGGCATTGGAAAATTTTTAATTTGTGTTGCATACACGAAAGGGTTATATAAAAGAAATTTATTTAGGGTGACATCTGACAAAATTTTTTCCATCCACTCTGATTCATATACTGGTGCGTAAAACAACCAAAGCCGCATAAATAATAACAACCAAACCCGTACTATTAGCTAAAATATTGATAAATTGAAGATTTTCCCATTTTTTATTTTTGCTGTAAATGAACAGTCAGTCCGATCGAAATAAAGGAAAGAAAAAAATTTTGAAATCGGTCAAACCGTTTTTGGGTAATAGCTAAATATTTTTTAATTGCAGTTTTTTAAATAACTTTTTTGTCTCAAATGATCCCTGAATCAGATCGAAAATAATAGAAAAACAATTATTCAAATCGGTGTAGCCGTTTTTCAGTTTTGAACGACCTAACGCACACAAGTTCATTTTTATATATATAGATTATGTTATGTTTTGTCCTAAGGGGTTGTGTTATGGGTCATTCAGCGTTATGTTATGTAATATTTACAGCAGCATCGCGAAAGCAGGTAGTGAGTTCTAAATTCAATTCATGCCATTTAAATACAAAAACGCAAACAACTTTCTGTTAAAGCGGTCGCATCGCATTATTTTATGTAACACTGTGTTTTGTTATATTAAACATGTTTATGTTACGCTATTTCCTGGTCTTGCGGCCCCCACTCCGTTGGAAGGACCAGGTGGAAAACGATTTAAACTCCTTTGGTGCGACCAATTGGCGCCGGTTGGCGGAGCGAAGGAGCGACTGGCGCGCCGTGTTGGACGGCCATAACCGTTTAGATGGTTAAGCGCCAATTAAGTAAGTAAGTAAGAAAGTTTTGCTACGTTATAAAGAAAATTAATGCAAACTTGGCGCGATATACCTCGGAGAAGATTTTGGCCGCGCTTTACCTATTTCTTGCCGTCTTGTCGTCGTATCATCTCCGAACGGCATCTGCAAATCAGATGAATTTTCGCTGGGAAGCTTTTCATGGCAGAAATACAATAGAGTGTTCGTCAAACAACTGCTGAGGGACGACCCGGCTTAGAAAACCCTTTTTAATTGGCAAAACTTGTTTCAAAAGTATATTGCTTTTGCCGGGACTCGAGCGCAGAATCTTCGCTGTGGCAGATCAGCACGCAATCACAATATTATGCATACATACATATATATCTATGTAAGAGCGAATTATCATCCAGTTTCTGAGCCGGCAACCGAGAAAGACTGATGACTCACATCACAGATGATGTGTGATATATTATTTAATAATAAAAAACAGCTGTGGCAAATTCATTTGCCGTTTCTGTTTTAAATTGTGTGATCACAAAATAGCTCAGATATGTGTGTTCGCCGCTATGGAGTCCTTCTAAGCCCCTAACACCGGCGATGGGGTGCCTACGCTAGTTAGGGCAGATGAGGGGAACAGTAAATGAACATATTGTATAGCGTCTCTCTTCTTCTTCTTATTTTTGTGTCAAAAGCGTCAAAAACTTTTGTAAAATTATTATACTTCAATGTGACAAACCTCCCGAGAGGGAATGTGGGCATACGACCGCACATATACTTATTACTCTTATATTTTTATATGTCACTGACTAAAGAAAAATGAATAATGCGAATGCACATAAAAATTTATTCACTAATCAACATACATACTCATACAAATAATAGAAAAACGCCACAACGCCTCTTTGTATGCAAAATATATCATCTTAAAATCAATGCAAGTGTTCAACTTATTTACTATGTGAAGCATAAAATGCGCTACGTACAATGATTTTTGTTGATTTTGTTGTTAAATGTGTAATTCATTTGTATTTTGAATTTATTTTTTTTGTTTCAAAAAAAAAAAATTTATAGCGAATTGTAGTACAGCAAAAACTAAATGCGAACACGAACACATACGACCAAAAACTAAACTTTTTACACGCATGCGACAGTATATTTGATAGTATGCAACCGGAAAAATAAGTACTGCATGCAATGCATGCAACAACAATAAAGCATTCGCTCTTTGCAAGAAAAAACTACAAAATATAGCAAATAAATTAAAAAAAAACTAAAAATATAAGTGAGTGTAAGCAAAACAATGTCTAAATGGTATTTATCTATAGTGTTGGGCAAAAAAAAAGTACCATAGGGGGGTTGACTTATAAAAATAAAAGATAGGTACTTTAGAAAATATTTAGAATAAAAAATTAATAAACTACATTGAAATTTTTAATCACTTAATCTAAGTTTGAAAAAAATGAGTTTTTTTTTATAATCGTTTAAAAAAATTTTTCAAATAAAGAAAATGTTGAAAACATTTTCCAAGGATTTTTTGCAAAAAAATTTTGAATTTTTGAAACTTTTTTGAAACAAAAAAAAAGTTAAATAAAATTATGAAAATTTGTAAGGTTGAAGCTATTTTTAATTGCTATTGTCTTTGAAGTACGAGCAGTTCTCTTCTGACATACACTGTATTCAAATACAAGTTTAATATTAAATTCAAAAATTTGGAAATTAAAAAAAAATTACATATTTTGCATATGTAAAAATTTTTCAAACATTTGTTTTTAACTTAGCTGCATTTCATTGCCGACTTTTTTTTTAAAAAAGCATTGAATTTGCGTCAAAAGTGCTTGGCACAGAAAAAATGGTTTTAATTTTTTTTGTGTTTTTGCTTAAATTTTTTTTAAAGAAATATGTAAAAAAAAATTTGAGCATTATTAATAAATGCCAATTTTAAAAGTTTCACATTTATAATAATTTTTTTTACATTTGTTAAAATTTATCTAATTACTAATTTACTTGCAAATTTTTTTTGGAATATTTTTTCGGGAAATTATATAAAAATCTTGGGTTTTTGTAAACATTTTTGTTATTATTTAATTCAAGAGGCTCAAATAATTTTTGTTTTTAAAACAACTGTAAAAAATTTTAAAAATTATTTTCTTATGCAAATCCAATTTGGAGAACTTGAAAGCCAAAAAATGCATTCCCAAAATGTAAAAATTTTCCATAATTAGTTGTTTCCAGTTTTGAAACTTCCTCCGTTTAAGTAAATAATTAACTTAAAATTTTGTAGTTTTTCAAAACTTTTTAGCTTTTTTTTAATTTACTTTTTTATTAAACTTCTAAGACTTCACGATTACTTGAAGTTTTCGATTATGGTGACTTTCTATTTTGAAAATTTTATAAGCTTTTTGACTTTTCCTAAATTTGATATCACGAAATTCCATAGCTTATTGCTTACAGTTTAATATTGTCCTAAATATTGTCAAGTTTTGAAAGGCTTTGAAATTTTCGAAAATTTGTATAAATTGCACTAGTAAAAATATTTAGAATTTTTTTTAAAACGAATGTTGTTTCTAAATTCATATTTAATAAGAATTTAAAAATAATGGCTAGCTAAAATGCCGTGCATTTAAAAAAATTCATACGTTCAAGTATATCTTGTTTGTAGATTTTAACTTGCAATAATAAATGATTTAAAAAGCCATATAATTATATTATAAAAATTTTTAATTTTGATATACTGTTTTGTAATTAGAATAATAATTTTTTTAAACCTTTTATTTTTGTAGTAAAATCTATAAAAAATCCTTAGAGCGATTCTGAAAATTTTAAAAATTTGAAATTTTTTTTTATTTAATGCAAATATTACTTTTGACATTTTTTAAACATATTTCAACTTGCAGTTATGAAAAGTTTACACAAACTCATAAAGTTTACAACAACTAAGGCGTGGCGTGCCTGAATGCGTTTGTAACACTTCAACCATCGTAGAAGTGCGGGTTCAAATCCCACTCATGGGAGAAAAGGCTTTGAGGAGATTTACAAGGTATAATCGAAACAGCTGTCGCCTTGTCCGTCCTGATGTCACGTCGTTAAAATTTTTCCCAAATTATTAAATGAACTCATAAGTATTTTTTAAATATTAAATTTTTTCCGTAAATAAAAAATAAAAAGCTTTTGAACAATTTTTAAAAATTCTTCAAAACAAAGTTTCAAAACTCAAATGATTAAAACGACATATAAAAAGACAAAGAAGCTTTTATTGAAATTTTCTGTTTAGAATTTTCATGTTCACTATCATGTTTACTAAAAAATTTGAAATATTTTTAAATCGATTTGATCATTTATTAAGCTGCAAGAGTAAAAAGGTTTAAGAATTCCATGCGCCAAAACTGTATAAAATTTCAAAGTAGATTTTGAAAATTAATTTTGAAGTCATTGAAATTTATATTTTGTACAAATTTCGAAATTAACAAGTAAGAAAGTCTAAGTTCGGGTGAAAGTGAACATTACATACCCAGATGTGCACTTGAAACGCTATTGTTGTTTGCTTTGTGTTGTTAGTAGTGTTATAAGGCTGCCCAATAATACATATATGGTTCTATTCTGAACTCATTTTCGTTCAAAAGAAGCAGAAACGATACAGAGGCTACCACTTAATAAACTTGAGTGGGTAGAAATATAGTTTTTCTTTAGATATGGGGGATTTATTTGAAAATAAAGATATAACAGAACAATAAACATAAAAACACAAATTCCATTGTACTAAAAAGCGTTAGGCTTTGTTAACTATGAAATTTGTATAAATACCCATTTTCGTAGCAAACAGTTGTAGCTATGGAAAAAACGTTTTTGCCAAAGTTCGTTCGAATTTTGTCCACCTTATGGCTAGAGTAACAATAAATGGGGCAGGTCACGCACATTTTCAAAATTTGTTTAAATTTTCTCCTTAGCTGAACCATACCACTACTGAGGTAGAACATCAGTCAAATGTTAAGTAACATAGAGCTATCGTAAACTTTGATAAGGCTAGACTTTTAGGATAATTGGGCGTGATATTTAACCGAGTTTGATAATCTTCACTCAGTCTATATAATTTGGCAAGGATCAAATTTCAATGTTTCTGATTTACGGTTTATTAAACTTCCAAATTTTCTGCTTCTAAATGTGTGTGGTGCCACGTCCATATTCCAAATATTTTGGAATTTATGTTTTGCGTCATAAAATCAATCCACCTAACATGATTCATTAGCTTATCTGTATTTTATTTGAATAATCTAATTTTTTCCATTTCAATTTAATTTTCGATATCAAAAATGTGGGCGTGGTTATCGTCTGATTTCATTCATTTTCAATAACAATCTATTCTGGGTTCAGATAGGCGCGTATACCGAATTTGGTGAAGATATCTCAATATTTGCTCAAGTTATCGTGTTAACGGATGGTCAGACATAGCTCAATCAATTTTTTTTTGATACTGATGATTTTGATATATGGAAGTCTTTATCTGTCTCGATTCCTTTATACCTGTACTCCCAACTGATATCCAATTTCAAAGTTATAATACCCTGTATACATGTACATCTTTTTCTTTTTAATTCTTCTAAATCTGTACTTAGATTAATCTAAAAAAATAAAATAAATACCTTAAAAATTTTGAAAGCAGAACTTTGTATTCTAATATACATAGAAGGCAATTGGGATAAGTTTACAACATCAAAGGCATGACGTGGCTGAATGCGATTGCAACACTTCAACCATCGTAGGAGTGCGGGCTCAAATCGCACTCCCGGGAGAAAAAGCTTTGAAGAGATTTAAAAGGTATAATCAAAAAAGTTGTCGCCTTTTCCGCCCTGATGCCACGTTGTTTATAACGTTGCTTCAAATAAATGTTTTCATACGTTTAAAAGCACCTAAGGTAATCCCCGCTTAATTCATACATATAGTAAATGTTGTTGAACAATTTGTAGAATAACAAACAGCACAACAAGTTTTGAAAATTTATTTTAATAATTTTCGAGTTCCCTTAAGTGAATACACTTTTACGAGCCAAAAGCGGCGTACATGTCTATTCGTAAATTTCCATAAATTTTGCGAAAGTGTTGAATACTTTTTAAAACTATTTTTGAATTTTACTAAACTGCTTACTCAAAGCTACCTTAGATATTTTGAAGTTTTGTTAAATATTTGTATATATATGTATTTTTTTAATTAACAACTAGTTGGGTTTTTGAAATTTCCCACTTACACTTTTAGTGTTCACCAGTGTACTTAAACACGAGTACGTAACCTTTTTACGTTGCTAGCTGCCTTTACTGTGAAGTGTTAAATTTGTACTTGTTGTGCCACCCACTTGTGGCAGCTGCCATGCAACTAAGCAAGCTTAGTGCCGCTGTCATTATTGTTGTTAGTTTTGTTGTTATTCTGGCACCAGTGGCAGCGACAGCGAGTCCAACGACGGTACGGTAATAAAATGAAATGACTTTTTTGAACCCACTGTGCAATGGCGCCACTCTTTGTTCACCTCTTGAGATTTGGTTTCGCGTGTGACACAAAACCCGCCTTTACGCCATGCACCCTCATCACGACAAGCAGCCCTTTCCCTTCCTTCATTTCTCTCTTATCATTTACATATTGTTTGTTTCACTTTGTTTTGCCCTGCCCCTCTCCCTGTGTCTGCCACCCCCCTGCCTCTAGGTTTGTGTGGAAACAACATTTTTTTTATCGTCTCATTCTCCATTAATAATTCATTTGCTTTTCTGACTTTATTTACTTTGTTATAAACACTCAAAGCTGGCAAAGCGAGAGCTACGATTTGGACGGAGGCCAACAAATCCAGGCGTTCAGCAAGTAATAGAAAGTAAATTTTCTTCCCTTGTTTGTAAATTTCAATATACATTTGCACACATACATACACACCGTCACATGTATGGGATGTATGCGTGCATAGCTTTGAATGTATATGGGTGTGTACGTGTTGAAATATTTTTCTTTTCGCATTGGATTTTTGCCACAAAATTCGTTAGAGAAAGATCTCAGGGTTTGCGTTTTACAGTTCTTTTTGTTGTTGTCGGGTTGGTAGTTGATTTTATTGCGTTCGCATGGCATAATCCTTGAGGCATTCGTATGTAAGAACGAAGACTCTTTTATATTGCTAACTAACACATGCACATAGGTATTACATGGAAAAGAGGAGGGTAAAAAATTGTTTAAAGGTACTTAGTATATAACGAAAGCTAAAGTATGTTGAAATGTATTTGAAACGGTGTGAAGAATACGACTTTTCCGTTGAAGCACTGTGGAGCAGTTTAGAAAAATAGCGCACCTTCATCAAATCTACTCTGCGACATACACCATATACCTGCAACCTCTGCCCTTTTATTACCACAGGACTCCCCGACACAGTTGCCTTAAATCAGAACATTCTTTAGAAAGTCGTTCCCTATGCGACAGTAGCCATCAGCCTAATTCTAGTTTTGAGCTCATTATCCCATTAACGTAAAGTGTTTAGAGACGGTCGTTATTGGCTGACCAGTTCAAGCAACTGACGGCTCAAAAACTGAGTTTGGGTCAGAAGCTAGGGTGCTTATCGACAAACTTGGCTCATCTTTGGAGTTCTTGGTTCCATTGGTTGGAGAATTCGAAATCTTATGCCCATTTAGTATGTTTCGCATGGTGGTGGAATGCGAGGAGCGCATTGGGGTCAAACTGTACTGGAAGTGTTGTCTAGCCCGATTACAATTCAAATTAGTTTTCAATTGAACTGGCTAGGGTGGGTTCAAAACAAGTAGGGACGCAATCAAAAATAAAACAAATACTTGGCGCGATTCACATCCGAGAAAATTTAAGTCCAGATTTTCTTCCAATTTGCGCTGTGCTCTTTTTATTTTTCCTATAACTTGGGACGAGCCCAACTTGTTTTATATCGACACCGAAGGGCCGCTGCAAAGCAGATTATTTTCAATGAGAAGCTTTTCATGGCAGTAATATACTTCAGGTATTTGGCAAACAGATTCCGTGTAGTACGCGGATAATACTTCTACCACACCACGGCATCCAAACCTTTGCCGTACTTACTTAATTGGCGCTTAACCGTTTAAACATTTATAGTCGTCACGTCGAGTCGGATAATAAGACAACCCTTAACCCAGTACTGGGTAGCTTTAAAACCTATTGCTATTCGCTGACAAGAGCTAGACAGCTAAAGTTCAAACCGCAGTATAACCGCAAAGGCAAGGCATATAGGGACAAAAGGGATCCCAATAGCGAAGATTCAAGCACCTCGAAAGCTGTTAGGATAAAGGGGCTAGAAATGAAGGCGATATGCTATACGCAGTGATCAACTACATGAAGGTAACGTTAAGATTTCCGCTCTCGGAAAAAAGCCCAGGAATAGTACAGCTGCCGGTCAGGCAATCTCCATGAGAATGAAGATGAATAAATAGTAGCAATACCTTTGGCCAGATGCCTTTTGAAAGGTGGATATGGAGTTTTTCCCAACGTACAACTGTGTGAACGCGTGATTTAAGGATGGATACAGGGTTAGGTTAGGTTGAACTGGCCGGTCAATAAAGACCTTACATTGAGTGAATGTGTCCAAAGTGTTTCCAGAATTTGTTTGACGACCAAACGGAAGAATCCCAATCAGGTGCCAGGACATATGTTATAGAATAACTCCGTCCTCTTGGAAACTAATAGCAGTTTTCTGGGACCCAGCTTAATTGCTGTCAAGATCTGGCAACTCTGTCGCCCCTGCTAGCAGGATCCTTGCTCTGGCCAACGCAGGACATGAACAGAGAACGTACTCAAGCGAGATATGAGCCACTTTATGAGTCTAATATCGTAGGTTTTGCACATGATCTTAGAAATTTTGCAGCCCCGCGCTTTTGTCCACGCATTTCCTGCTTGATGGATCATATGCGACTCCTGTCTTCTTTTGATTTCTCCCAAACGGATTTGGACGTCTATCGTCCAGTGTTGCACACTCGTTTGCCAACTCATCGGCATTTTCGTTACTTTCTATCCATTTATGACCGGGAACCCAGTAAAGGTGTATGGTTAGGCCTGAGCGAAGTTTTTTCAATGCTTCTTTGCATTCCAGAACACTTCTTGATGAAGTACTTTGTGAGATTATTACCTTAATTGCAGCCTGACTATCAATATATAAATGGATATAGCGCGAGTATCTTAATTTAAGGAGTTGGGAGAAGATGTAGGCGTAACGATGAAAGGGATGGAGGAATTTCATTTCGGATTTTAGGAAGAGGTTGTATAGTTGCATCTTCGGCATTCCCAGAACGATGAAGAAGAAATAGTAGCAGCAGTCCGTTTGGGCAGATGTATACCGAAAGAGTAGAGGGAGTTGTTCCTAACAATAAAAGGACAGGTGTGAACAATTGACTTAGGAAGGTGGACAGAAAGAGTCTTAAATCCAGAGTCAAGGAGGAGATGTAGACGTATCGACAAAGGTATTGGAGGACGACATAAAGCGCTTAGATGCACCGAGTGAACTTCTTCTAACCCTTGAATAGGGTTTATTTTACGCCGCGCCAATGCAGAAGATCTCGTGCGAGCTGCAGTCATCGCTCTAGTACACATATGCCCAACTATGCATTTTTTCATACATCCGAGCCCCGGATCACCTCCCTCAGTCAAGGAGTGGTGGGGGCAATATAGGGTTGAGAGCTGTCATCGGAGTTGAAACAAGATTATTTCTTTTGCAGAGCTTTGAATGCCTTTGGCTATTTTGGAGATTTTTGAGATAGGTAGACTTATAAGAGCAGGTCATCAAACCAGAAAAACATTAAATAAATCAACTTGGACGCCCAATGATGTATAGCTCAAGTGAACTACTTTTGGAAAAATACCACTACACAGCAGGTGCTCTCCTGCAGAAATAAACTCTTTTGTGTTGAAAAATTTCCAAATACTAATTTTTATTACTAAACGCTAGGTGTTGGGGTGGTATAAAAATTTCAGCGACCGTCTCAAATTTAGAGGACGACTGAGATCAAATCAGTCTTGTACACATTCGAGGAGGTGCACTTATCCTAAAATTCTTGATGCGCTATATTTAATTAATTTCAACATGCAGAAAGGATTTATTTCTACTATTCTGAGCTCAGCTTATTTGTTTTGGTCGTACTCTGTCCCAGTGTGCAAGGGCTCGCAACTAAGACTACGTTTTCGAAGTGCGAAAAAATTACAACGCTTACGTACAACTACTACGTATATCGAGTTAACATGTTAGGGTGGTTCTAAAAAATGCAAATACATTATTTTTGTTCACGTTGTACATAATGTTAGCTTAGGTGTAGGTAGTACAATGAAGCTTAATGTGGGAACAATGTGCATGGTAGAGTTGATATGAGCGAAATCTAACAGTAAATCAAGGCAGAGCATGGTAAGGCAAGGAAAGGGAAGAAAAAAAGAATAGGGGAGAGAAAGGAAAGATAAGAAATCAAACCCGAATGTTGAACTGAACCGTACGCCGTGTTATCGATTTATTATCGTTTTGTTATTGATGAGTTATTGGTTTGTTATCGACGGGTTATGGACTTCTAATTAATTTTTTACAAGTTATCGATTTCTTATCGATAATATATCTATTATTTATTGATATTTTATCAAAAAGATGTCGATATCGATATTTTATCAAAAAATGTCGATTATTTATCGAAATCTAATTGATTTGCTATCGGAAAGTTATCCATTTGTTATCGTAGCACTACCAATTTATTATCGGCGTGTTATTGAAGCTATCGAAAAGTTACCGATTGCCGACGAAGCTCCTCTAAAAAGTCTTAAAATATTTTTTCTGGTAAAGTAAAACAGACGTTGTCCTGCCCTAAATTTGGCCTATCTGCATACATTTTAATAAGCTTTTTCCGTCTGAATCTGCCCTCCCTCCCTCTTCACTTTTTCCTAATCCTTTTATTCACTCCTTCCTCAGTCTTTTTCGCTTCATCTATCAATTTCTTCTTATTCTTCTGCATCCCTTATTGCCTGTCCCAGAGGGTGGTATGTATTTTATTCCATTCCCAGTCCCAATCCCACTCCGAGTCTCAGTCCCAGTCCTAGTCCTAATCCCAGTCCCAGTCCATCTCGGGATAATATATTACTCTGTACTAAAGCACTCATCAACAGCTTTCATTTGATTTCCTTATTGTATAAACACTGTCTAGGCATTCACTGGCCCACGTTTTGGCCTATATCTCGAGACCCTAGTCACCCAGGGGTATGAAAATTACCCTCTGATAAAGCACTCATCCACAGCTTTCATTTGATATCCATATTCTATAAAAAAATTCTAGGGGTACCCGGGTCCATGTTTTGGCCTATATCTCGAGACCCTAGTCACCCAGGGGTATGAAAATTACCCTCTACTAAAGCACTCATCAACAGGTTTCATTTGATATCCATATTCTATACACACATTCTAGGGATACCCAGGTCCACGTTTTGGCCTATATCTCGAGACCCAAGTCACCCAGGGGTATGAAAATTACCCTCTACTAAAGCACTCATCGACAGCTTTCATTTGATATCCATATTCCATAAACACACTCTAGGGGTACCCGGGTCGACGTTTTGGTCTATATCTCGAGACCCTGGTCACGCAGGGGTATGAAAATTACCCTCTACTAAAGCTCTCATCAACAGCTTTCATTTGATATCCATATTATATAAACACATTCTAGGGGTACCCGGGTCCACGTTTTTGCCTATATCTCGAGACCCTAGTCACCCAGTCACCTATTCTATATTTCAAGTTAGATTAAAATCCACGCGGGGTGCAAAACAATTTCAAAATCGGTTCAGTAGTTTGGGAGTCCATTGGCCTCAATTGTGTGACACGTGTTTTTTATATATTAAGAAGAAAGATTATAAATTTTATGTATCCGCATTTTCCCTACCTCAAATATGTCTTTTATCCGATTCGCCGTTTTAAAGTTATTGGGATACGGTGAGGGTGAGCCATTGTTTTCTTAAAAAATAATTTCTATTATAAGCCGACTATTGCTTTATCGATTTTGGTTGTTAAGTAAAAAAGATAATTTAATTTATCCCTTAAAAGTCCCTTTGGTGAAATATGAACTTCGACTTTTGTTCGAAGCTATAATCGTGTCTACTTCAAGCTTATGCCTTTCTCATTGATATTACCATTTTAAAGATTCCCAGCCAGAATTTTTTGAAATTTTGATCGAAAAATATTGAAATATCATACCCAAAGATGATTAAAAACGTTAAAATTTTAAGAACTTTCTATTCGAAAATTAATGTATCGTTGGGAGAAAATGTACGCTTAATGTGATTATTCTTGACTTATTATTTATGGTTCATATTTCGAAATCAGTTTTTATTCATATTTGATATCATTGTAAAATTGAACTTTAACTGTTTTAAAGCAATATTTTACTGCTTTTCACAGTCATTTTCCGATCATATTCGTGAACATTTTTCAATCGGTTTGGTTGAGATTTTTGAATCATTTTTGATTACGATTATCGTGCATTTATTCTCAATATCTCATTAAAAATAAGATATTACATAATAATCTTATTTCATCAGAGGAAGAGAACTATTTGAACCACTATTTGCGAATTACCAAACAGACTTGACAGATAAACATCTGCGACTACAACATCCAAAATAAAATCAACATCTTTAAATACGATACGATACGGGATGTTGAAGCCGCAGCCAGGTATGTATGTCTAGAGAGTTCCACTTACCTTGGGTTCAAATACTTCACAACCTTTGTATTGTCCAAGCATTATGTATTTTCTGGGAAGCCGAAGGTGGAGAAATGGTTGGGGAAATCTTCGATCACGAGCAGCATTTACATTACATTATTTCATTGCATAATTAAATAATAAAATTTTTATATATTTTTTCTGAACCTCATGATTGAAAAAATGTGTGTATGTGAAAAAAAAAATAAGATGAAACGTAAAATTTTAAAAAGTATAAAATTCAATATTTAGTCAACAGAGATAGTCAGAAAAGATTCATAAAGCTGAATGGTTATAAACTTTTGCTCACCCCAAGTAAACACAATTGATTCAAATATGATTCGAAAATGGGATTGGAAAACTACATTAAATTTTTGATCAACAAAGGGACGCAAAATTTTGATAATTCTTTTTGTTGATTTTTATTAAATATTAAAAGTTAATCATCAAAGGACTTCAAAAATGATTCCAAAAAGTGATCGAAAAATGCTTTTCAATTCTTGATCATGAAAAGTATTCATATTTAATTATTTCTTTTGTTCAATTGTATGATACTCATTATTTAGTCAGAAAGAGCAATCAAATTGTATTGATATGTCAGGAAATTCAAAAATTAATCATCTGAATGCTGACTGCGTTGTGATTGAAAGAAATCGTGCATTTGATTTTTAAGAGCCACCCTTAGTTACACACACATCTAGATCAGTATGTATGTATTTTTATGTGTTCACATTTATGAGCTTCTTTAGGTATCCTTAAAACACAAACAAGCATTTCGCATACAGATAAGTATGCATACACAAATATTTTCTGAAGCATTATTTATTGTCTACATTAGGGTGATACTTTTATGTGGAAAGAAGATGTTTACTGCAAGCTTCAAGAATTTATATTTGGTGTTTTGGGCTATGGCATTACTGGGAATAACATTATAAAAAAATATTTTCTTATTTAAGCAGTTGCTTCACATATGAACTCTTCTGACCCCTTTACAACACAACTTACTCTAGTCGGTACTAAAATTTATTTGTATATTGTGACGAGTATTAGCAACGCAAAGGGATACTATCATCTTTAAGCCAATACTAAGCAGTGACTTGTATGCACATCAACAAATAAATAATTATGTCTATATATATGTCCATACAAGTAGCGGGGAGCACAAACCCATGCATATATCTGAGATACTCCCAAAAGTAGGCAATCATCGGTGGAAGTATTACTCACAAATACACGCGCATATGAGAAGATATAACGTGCATCTGTAGTTATGTTATAGCTGGTAATTTTATAGCTGGTAAACAAGTAGCAAATTCTATAAATAGAAACGCCTAGAAATATGTCAACGAGGAAACAAAAAAGTATAAAAGCAGAACCAGCTGAAGTACGACGAATCAGTTTGATTTAAGCACGCTATCTGTCGAAAAGTAGAAGTGCTATTGTGAAGTACTTTAATAAAGGCCATTTTATATTATTGAATAGTGGAGTTATTTATTCAAAATTTTAGTGATTCGAACGTTAGGAGAAGGTTGCAAATAAGCAGGATTACACTCAATTCGCCACAATATGTTATACATATGATTGTATGCCTGACAGTGGTATTACTAAATAAAGCTAGGGCACTGAAATGCTAGATATTTGGATTTATAATGATCACCCTAATACACATACATATTTAGCAACATATACATGCTTGTTGCAATAAAGCGCTGCAGCATAAAAATATCTCAACTTTTACACAAAAACCAACGCGAAATATAAAAATATTAATTTAGATACAAATAGGGGGACAAGAGGAAGTGCACATAACGGCGAAAGTATAAACACGCATACATACAAAAATATCAGTACACATATAAGCAGAGGATTTGACTTTTCTTTTCTCGTTTCTTTTTTTTTTGTATCGTTTCGATTCATTTTTCATTTTTATTTCTCTCAAAAAAAAAATTTACGTTTGAAAATTGTTCGCCTTTGACGTTCATTTGGTGTTAGCGAAGTGCTCTTTGTGGCCACTTAAGTTGATGTTTTTCATGCGGATACAAACATAACAGCGTACAAATACACACACGCACTTAAAGAAGAAATGCCATACAATTCTTTCCGCCATTGTTTAGTTAATGCTTGCAACCACTTAATGGGCGTTATGAGGTCAAGTATGTGGTCTTTCTTTACTGTTTCGAGAGTTTAATTTGATTAAGAAATAAATTTGATATGGTTTGATTAAATTTAATGTATTGAGTAATATGTTTGGTAGTGCACATAAAAGTGCATGTGAGGAATGAGTTTTAATGGAATGGGACTAAGTTAAGATAACTACAGTTATTGTGTGGGACTATGGGGTACTTTGAAATATTACAGCAGCGCCTGAGTATTTTAGACTACATAGATAAATATTATGATGTACTCCGGGGGCTTTTCATACAGCTACAAAAGTTGATTACATTCTGGATTATGGATACAGATTTCGCTATCGTTAAAATATGGAATTCACACTAAGCGCGAATAAATACTAGTGCTTTCAGAAGTGAGGTCAATCTGCTAAGTTTCCTTATATCATCAAAGCCAAACGTAATTCCAAAGGATCTGAGTTTGAAGGCACAGTTCTTTTTGAAAGTTTTCGCGAAATGCGAAGCAATTTTGGCTTTCATATATTTTCAAAGCTTCAAACGTTGTTAGCACTCTGTAAACTCTAAAAACTGTCTCTAAGTAATAGAAGTGAAAGCCCTTTATAGATTATAACTAAACCAACGCATCTAGCTTCAACTCCGTCTTTAGCTTAAGGCTTTATTTGTATAATCTTTACAAATTCAAAAGCTATTTGTTGTTAATGTTTTTTTTAACGCGAATATTCTTCCTGAAGACCTAAAAAGAGTTCCGCATATTGGCAGTCCTTTACCGGATGCAATCTGGATCACTCGGGTATTAGCACCTTCTGGTTCTATCCTCTCTGCCTAGAGAACGAAACTCCGAATTTGTGGATTTTAGTCGCATGTTACAATAGGCGTGCCCTCCTCAGGAATATTCGAAGCTCTCGAAGCTGCAGAGATCAGCAGCTAATATTTGTATCAGTATGATAGTGAGAAATGAAGAATCAGTATTTGCAAATACTTTTAGTGTCAACAGAAGAGTAGAATTTTAAAGACAATATATAGGATTAAAATCCAGAACAAAAACGGAAGTCGAAGCTCGACCGAAACCAGGACATGGAACCCGAGTCTTAATTGGATCCGAAAGCGGTAGAACTGAAATGCGAAGCAAAACCACAACGAAAACAATATCAAAACTAAGACCAAATACGGAACCAAAATTGGGAAACAAAACCTAAACGCCAAAAAAAAAAAGTAGAAACCTGATCGAAACCAGGAAAACAACTCTAGCCGGAGCCGAAGCCGAAATCGGAACTGAGACCGAAACAGGAATGTACCACCAAACAGAAACAAAAGCCGACCGAAACCCGAACCAAAGCGAAGCCGAAACCGATACGGGCAAAACCCGGATCGGGCAGAAACCGGAAGCGAATACAAATCCCTAAATAAAACCGGAACCGAAATTGACACCCAAATCTAAGCCAAAGCCGAACTCAGAATAGGACCACCTAGAAACCGAACCGAAGCGAGGACCGAAGCCAGAACTGAAATGGGAAGTAAAACCGGAACCGAAGCACAATCGGACCACAACTTGAACCGGAGCCAAAACGGAGACCGGAACTATAATCGAAACTGAAACTAATACGAAACAAAACTGTTACCAAAACCAGAACCAAAAACAGACTGAAATCCGAAATAAATCGAGGCCGGAAAGCAAACGAACCAAAACTGGAACGATCAAGTCTCAGTGACGTCATGAGTGGGATAACTCATCTGGTTGATATGGAACAACCTTCGAAACTGATTGTGGCATTGCCTGAATTAGCACTTATTTTAAGTTCAGGGATCGTAATAGTTTTAGATTTTATTATAAAAATTGCTTTTTAAAATTAAGAATTAAAAAACTATATAAAAATAAATTTTATTTAAATTTAAAAATAACTGTTATTTTACGAATAATTAAAAAAACGAAACCACTATTGGTTACTTTAAAATGGAGGTAAAAGTTAAAATATCAAAATTTTCCGACCGAAATAAAAAAAAGAAAATACATGTTATTTTGCGAGCGAAATAAAGATCCCAAAACACAACTCTTATTTTTTGAGCCTAACAAAAAACTAGAAAATAAAATTCCTAAAAACGGTCATCATTCAACCGAAAAAAAAATTATTTACCACCCCAAAGTAGAAAAATCAAAAAATAACTGTTATTTTAAATTCGAAATAAAAACCTCAATAATATACTGTTACTCTGAGCGCAAAAAAAAAATAAAATTAAAAATAACTGTTACTTTCAATAATTTTTTTTTTAAATAAATGAAAAAAAAAAAAAACAAAGTCCATTTTTCGATATTGTCAGTGTAATAAGGTCGTCTTCCCTGGGTTGAATAATCCCTTTAGTATGATTTGTTTGTTTTAAATTTTGACAGTTATGTGCTATTCCTGTTTGTAAAGTTGTTTTCGTGGATATATTGCTGGAAAGCTTGAAATATAGAACCTGTTTTCGCCGCAGCTGCTGTATGTAAGGTTGCGAAGGCTTGCGCAACCGCGTCCTATGTTAGTTGTTAAAAATATGCCTTCTAAATAAAACAAAGAGCAAGGCCCGATAATCTCCGAAGAGATTTTAGGCCGAGCTGATCCTCCAATTTTCGTCGTGCTCCTTTTATTTTTTCCTACAAATTGGCAGTAGGCGTGGTACGCTACCACCATACCACGGCGGCCGCCTTCTAAGCTTATATTTAGTTATGACAACAAGTTATTTTATGCACATATATACACTTGTAACTAATTTAATAGTCATCTAACTTTATACATTTCCTTTTTTGACTAAAGTTTCCAACAAAAATTTTATCAATTTAATTTTTGCACACTTCCAATTTCATTATTTTCACAATTTTACTTGTTTTCTTTGTAGTCAGCTTTGGTTCACAAACTTATTGTTGTTGTTGTTTTCTTCCTTTTACAATTTTCATAATATAGTTGGGTATATAACTTAAGTTGCGGCCACCGTGGTGTGATGGTAGCGTGCTCCGCCTATCACACCGTATGCCCTGGGTTCAACTCCCGGGCAAAGCAACATCAAAATTTTAGAAATAAGTTTTTTCAATTAGAAGAAAATTTTTCTAAGCGGGGTCGCCCCTCGGCAGAGTTTGGCAAGCGCTCCGGGTATATTTCTGCCATGAAAAGCTCTCACTGAAAACTCATCTGCCTTGCAGATGCCGTTCGGAGTCGGCATAAAACATGTAGGTCCCGTCCGGCCAATTTGTAGGGAAAATCAAGAGGAGCACGACGCAAATTGGAAGAGAAGCTCGGCCTTAGATCTCTTCGGAGGTTATCGCGCCTTAAATTTATTTTTTTATATAACTTAAGTTGTTGTTGTTGTTATTAAAAAAAATATTTTAAATTGTTCAAATCCGTAACATACGTACGCTTAATGTTCAGTTATATACAAACACTATTTATGAAAAGTTCGTAAACAAATTTATAGAGTGCTCACTACTTTTTGGCAAAAGAGATTTCGTTATCCAATATGCCACTGATGCTAAAGCTGTGAGTGTAGTAGTGAAAAATCGCAGCAATATTTAAAAAGAAAATTTAAAAATCAAATAACAAATAGCAACACCGTACTTATGTATATACATACCAACTAGAGGTTTACGCCGATCACTTTATCGGCGGCGGCGGCGCAGGCACTTTTATTTACCGGCGGCGGCGGCGTGGACGGCGCGCCGAATACGCCGTCGTTCTTACTTTAAAAAGCTTGATTTTTCTATTTAAAAAAATAATATTTAGAAAAGCGTTTATTTGTTTGTATTTAAGGAAATGAAAGTTTTGGCCATTTCGTAAAGATCCAGGGTTTTTGCCTCAAAGTCTCGCAGATCTTTCAAAAAATTTTAGGAGTAGCTCCATGCGGAGGAACTGTCCTCCGTCCACTTACTCCAGGAAGATTTTGAACCTAACCCCGGTATAAGCGACTGGTACTGCTGCGTCTGCTGAAAAAAGTTTAAGTACTTAAAATGGTCACCCCTCACTAGGGTAGGCGCCTTGTCGTTGGTGTGAGGTATTAGCCGAACTCCATAGCGCCCGACTATAAGGCGGAGCTGTTTAGGACTGACATCTACGCCGTTTCGCTTCATACGAGGGCGGCGGGATGTCGGAGACCAAGAACTGCCAACCCCCTAATCCAGGGTGTTATGCTGACCGTGCCAATTGGACGATTTGCAGCCCGATACCGGGCCACCGCGGGAAGTATTAATGGCCTTACCACAGTAAGGGGCGCTGCTGTGGCGGACGGTTCTTTCCCCGTATATACTACTGGACCGCTGAGCCCGCCTTGTCGGGCAGGTGGTCATACGACCAAGATGAACGACTCATTACCTGATTGTAATAAGGACGATGTAAAGAGGAAGAGCGAGAGTAGTGCTAATTCAATGAACTCCGTGTTGGAGAAGCACACAAATGAAAACGGAGTAGAAGAGTGGAGAAGGGTACGGAGCAGAGGAGGTAAAAGAGCTCTCTCGCAGTACCGTGTAGCACTAAGAATTGTACAGCACTTGGGAGCAGTTGTCGACCCAACAGAAGTGGAGATCGAGCGCTTGGAGTGGGCCTATGAAGCGGTAAAGTAGGTCGAATGCAGTTCAAAAGGTTTGCTGCGAGAAACCCTCGGTTCTGCAACCGGTACGAGGAGGAAGAAGCGTCGAATGGCAGAATAAAGAGGCAAAGTTCGGCGGAAGGCAACAAGCCTGCTTTCAAGAGGCAGAAAGGACCCAGTCCTATAGCCGCGAGGCAGGGCAGTCACATAGATAAGACAAGTAGGCCCAAAGCTGTAAGACAGATGGGCTCCAATAGCGAGGTAGCAACTACCTCGAAAGCTGCGAGTCAGAGGGGAGTTCCAATTAAGGAAGTAGGAGATAAGCCAAAGGGAGATAAAGCTAAGACTCCGGCTTTCTCGGAGGCGCTAAAGGGATTTAACGCTAAGACTCCGGCTTTCTCGGAGGTGCCAAAGGGAGATAACACTAAGACTCCTGCTTTTCCCGAGAAGATGAGTGATGTGGCAAAGCAGTCACTGACTCTGGCGCTGGTTGATCGTAGCAGTCCTTTCGGACAAATTACTACTGAAAGGTGGAGATCTGTGGAAAGGGAGCTTATTAGCTTAATGCTTAAGATGATGCGGGAAGAAACAAGTAAGCCTCTTCCAACCTTTGATTCGGGGGGATGGTATAATGGCGTGAAGATGATAGCGTGCGACAACATCGCGAGATTACTGTGGCTGGAGGAAGTGGTTCCAAACCTCCAAAGGCAAGGTACGAACGCGCGGTTTGAGATGGTGGATAAAGCGCAAATCCCCACGGTACCAAAAGGTAAGGTATGGATACCATGCGTGATGAAGTCGGAGGATACACTGCGACTTCTGCAGAATCAGAATCCGAACATACCGACACAGGATTGGAAGGTATTTACTGTATCTCGGCCTACCGAGGATGGTCAGTTCTACATCTTCCAAATAAACAAGCAGGCGGAGGATATTTTGTACACGCAGCTTGGCAAAATGTCCTTTGGCACTGGTAAAATTTACATGCGACTCAGGAAAAGAAGTCCCGAGGATAAAAATCCTAACACGCTAGAGGTGGGCGAAGTCGAAAAGGACCTCAAAAGCCTAAGGGAAAAAAGACAGGTGGAGGTCCCCGACGTCACCACGAACATGCTAGAAGAGGACCAACCGCTAAATGGTGCTGTGACTCGCACAGAGGAACACCCGGCACAACAGGCACAAGAGGCTGAAGGGGGCCTCGAATACTATAAACCAAAAGGGCAAGGGGAGGACGACGACGTCAAGACGAAGGTGCTGGAGGGGGCAAACAGCCCAATGGTGCTGCGAGTCCTACATATAAACCTCCAACACAGTAAAGTGTCTTCGAGCGAACCCCTCCCAACCCTTGAGGAGGGTTCGTTTGACGTGGCGCTGATCCAGGAGCCGTGGCTCTCATCGGGAGGGAATATTTCTGGACTTAGTGCGCGCGGGTTTGGCGTTTACTACGCGCAAACGGATGGACGGGTGCGAGCTGTAGTAATGGTAAGGGAACAGCTGCATTCATATATGCTGCCTAATTACACCACTGAGGATCTCGCAGGGGTGGCCGTTGAGCAAAAGAATAATCAGGCATTTATCCTGGCATCCTGCTACATGGCCCATGCTGCGGAGGCTCCACCGATGGAGTGCAAAAGGCTAGTACAGGAGGAAAGGCGCAAAGGGCGGTTGGTCATAGGCGCAGATGCAAATGCGCACCACAATGCGTGGGGAGGAGCAGATAAGAACGAGAAAGGCGAATCTCTGTTTTGTTACATCCTGCAAACCAATTTGCAGATAGCCAACAGGGGAAATGTCCCTACATACATTGGTCCAACATCCAGCAAAGTTCTGGATATTACATTGGGCTCCGAGCGTGATATATCAAGGTATGATTGGATGGTTCTTGATAGACCATCCTTCTCCGACCATGCGTCTATCAGCTTCAGCATCCCCTAAAGAGGGTAGAGAAGGGAAGAACCTTTAGAAACCCTAGGTCAACGAACTGGACTAAATTCCAGAAACATGTAGAAACAAAACGGGACAACCCAAAGAGATTGCTAATGTAGAGGAACTGGAGAAGTCGAATGAATTCCTAACAAGGACGCTTATGACTGCGTATAACAAAGCTTGCCCTCTAAGAAGATTCAGAGGAAAAGCAAAGCCACAATGGTGGAGCAATGAGTTGAGTCTTCTAAGAAGACAGGTACAAGAAATGTTTAAGCTCGCGAAGACGGCGGAAAGCGAAGTGTGTCGGGACGAGTACAGGGATCTACTGAGGATCTACAAGCGTGAAATTACTAAGGCGAAGAGAAACTCATGGAAAAGTTTCTGTACGGACATAGAGTGCTCCAACGAAACAGCACGGTTTAAAAAAGTCCTAGCAAAGGGAAACATAGTCCAGGGACTAATAAAGAAAGAGAACGGGGAATGGTCACGTAATAGTTAGGAATCCCTTGAGGTGCTTCTCAAAACACATTTCCCATCGGGAGACGGTTTAGAAGAGCCAGCAGACACCACTCACACTTCGATCACGGAGCTAGTAGTGCCGGACTTGGTGACCGATACCAAGATCGAGTGGGCAGTGAAGACGTTTTCTAAGTTTAAATCGCCGGGCCCAGATGGTATATTCCCGGCCATGCTACAAGTCTCAAGTAGGGCGGTCGTGGAATGGCTTAAAATAGTATTCGATGGGTGCATGTACCGCACTCTTGGAGAACTGCTCGTGTATCTTTTCTACCAAAGGCGGGGAAGATCAGTCACGTGTATCCCAAAGACTATAGACCCATTAGCTTAACATAATTTCTGCTCAAAACCTTTGAGAGGCTGATAGATGTGTACATAAAGTCCAACGTGGATGAAAAGCTGCTCTCCACAACACAGCATGCGTACACCAAAAGCATAGAGAAATCCCTGGAATATAAGGAGTATGCTCTATGAGTCTTCTTGGACATTGCCGGGGCTTTCAATAATGTTGCAAAATGGGCGATTATGGATGGTCTTAATTACATTAAAGTACATCCTGCCTTAATCAGATGGATCGGCTGCATGTTAAATTGCAGAAAGAAATCAGTGGACAGCGGTACGCCGTAGGGAGTGGTGCTACCACCTCTGCTGTGGACGCTGGTCATCAACCAACTGCTCAGGCGATTCGATGAGGGATCCTTAAAACTTACGGCTTACGCAGATGACGTTGCAATTGTCATAAGTGGAAAGTGCCTTCCAACGATTAGTTCTTTGTTGGATCGGGCGGTTCGAGATATTCGTACCTGGGCATCTAATGTCGGGTTGAAAGTCAATGCGGAGAAGACGGATATGGTCTTGTTTACAAAGAGGTACAAGGTCCCAAATTGGACCAGGCCTAAGTTAGGAGGGGTGACCTTACAGGAGAAACCTTGCACAAAATATCTAGGAATCATCCTAGGCATTAAGCTGTCATGGAAGCTCAACGTGGAGGAGAGGGTCAAGAAGGCCTCAACGGCACTCTATGCATGTAAAAGAATGCTAGGGTGTACATGGGTCCTATCGCCCTCTCTTTCTCATTGGGTTTTTACAGCGACAGTAAGCCCTATTCTATGCTATGGAGTTCTTGTTTGGTGGAAAGCCACACAAAAACCAACATACCTCAAAAAATTAGAGGGATATGCAGGCTATCGATGCTTAGTATTACGGGAGCCCTGAAAACAACCCCGACAGCTGGACGGTATGCCATTCTGCACATCCTACCTGTAGACCTAGTAGCAAAGAACAAAGCGTTAACGATCGCAACCAGGCTCGGTGTTTCGGGGCAGCTTGGGCGCCGACCATATGGCCATAGTAGTATAGCGTTATCAATCACAAGACGAACAGACTACATGATTCCCTATCTGCGCTTCGAGGGAGATATAAAGGCCACAATAGAGGTGGACGGTTGGCGCAATGGTGCGAAAATGGCGGACCAGGCGATCCATGTGTACACCGATGGTTCCAAAGTAGTGGAAGGAGTAGGGTTTGCGGTATACTGCGCTGATCCGGAAATAAGCAGATCCTACAGGCTGCCGGATTACTGTAGCGTTTTCCAAGCAGAAATATTAGCCGTAACCAAAGCAGTAGAAACCCTGGAAGAGAATAGCTTAAGTTGCAACAGTGTTAACTTTTATATTGACAGTCAAGCAGCAATTAAGGCAATAATCTCGCATAGCACAGCATCTAAATGCGTGTTAGAGTGTAAGCAGTCTCTGGAGAGAATCGGAACAGGGAGAAGCATACATCTATATTGGGTCCCAGGGCATATGGGAATAGATGGGAATGAAAAAGCGGACGAACTAGCTCAAAAGGGCGCATCCCTTGGAGCTTGCTCCGTAAATGTCCCAATTAGATTTGGCGAGATTAAGCGAAAGCGAGAGGTGCATATGATCGACCAAGCGGGAAAGGCGTGGGTTCAAGCGCGGGGCTGTAAAGTGTCGAAGATTATGTGTAGGTCTTACAACCTTAGACTAGCACAGTTGCTCCCATCATTAAAAAGAGAGGACTGTAGACTCATGACGGGTATTCTGACTGGACACTGCCTTCTGGCGTCACATGCCTTTAAATTAGGCTTGTTCAGTGATAGCAGATGTAGGAAGTACGGGTTGGAGGAGGAAACGATGGAGCACGTTCTGTTCTCGTGCCCTGCACTTGCCAGGCTAAGACTCCGTCTATTAGGAGTGATACAGCTGTCAGATTTAGAAGCAGCAAGTGGCTTAAGTCCCAGGAAGCTTCTAGTATTTGCCAAGAGGACGGAGTTATTTTATAACATAGGTCCTGGTTTTTGATAGGGTTTTCCAGTCTGGTCATTAAAACAAACTTCTGGTAACACTACGGACTCAATCAGTCTATGTGAGGTCGTCATGGACCGGCCAGTTCAACCTACCAAAAATGGTTACACTTTTGTCTGTATGTCCCGCATAAAGCGTAGTTTCGCCGAAGGAGATGTTCTGGGCCAGCCCCTAATACTCGATGTCGACACGATTTCTTTAAATCATTTATGGCTCCTTAATACTTATTACTCTCGTAGCACAGTTGTAACGATTAGCACCAACGCTGGCCTATTGTTAGTCGCGCCAAAGGGCGCATCTGGTTTTTTCGGCTGTTTTAAGAGCTGTAATTCCCGATGTGCGAGCCAGCACAAAAGCGATAGGACTGCGACTTCGAACTCATACCTTCGTGAACGCCACTAGAAGCTCCAGTGGTGTAGATCCGAAGACTTTGAAATTTTGGGGAGTAACTATTCGGCCAAGGATGCCGCCGCCCTCGAAATCATAAGCAGTCCAAGTGCATATTTTTGCTTAACTCGCGTGTGAAAATAGTATAATCCTACACCATTTAAATTTTATAAGGACCCTGGATAAATTTTTTTAAATGTAGCCCAAAATTTGCAGACGTTTGTGTTCGAAACATTGTTTCAATAGTCTTCGTTAAAGCAAAACGATAATGTTTAGGATCACTCCTTGGAATGCTTTACCAAACGTCATCAAACAAATGAAACGTTACGTACCGTCAACTGAAGGAAATTTTATATTGACTATATGGCAGCACTGTCACATAGATATATGTACCAGTATTTTTCTCTTAATTTTGTGTCATTTCATTTTGCGCTTATAATTTTTTCATAGTTCATCATTCTTAATAAACGGTTCAATCTGTTCAGTTATATTATACTTAATTCCGCGGTACAGTTATTGCTAACATTTTGGTGCCTCCTGTGAGGATTATTTTTTGGTTAAGTACAAAATGGCAGAATTCAAATTGCGTTCAACGGCAGTCAAATCATTATGGCGCAATCTTGAGCGCGTAAATAGTGAGACAGTCAACGAGATGGATGTATTTCAGCTGGAACAGGAGCTGAAAATGCTAGAATCACATTTTGCGCGATTTACGGAGAATCACGACCACCTAATTGGATTAGCTGAAACTGCGGAAGTTGCGGCACATGAAGCCCTGTGGGAAGATATCGAGCAGGTGTATGTAGAAGCGTGTAGCAAACTTAATCTCCTCATTGCCGCATGCAAAGAAAAATCACTGCCCACATCAAATGCGCTTACACGCAACAGCCCTACTGCAAGCTTAGAAGGTTGCTCGTTGGATCTAAAACTTGATCCATTAGCTATTCCACAATTCGATGGTGACATGTGCAAGTGGTTGGCGTTTAAAGATGCCTTCGAAACATTAGTGCATCGGGCTTCCTTACCAGAAGCATTCAAGTTGGGCAAACTTCGGCAAGCTGTTAGTGCCAGCGCAGTGCCATTAATCGGAAGAATCTACTCAGGCGGCTACGAAGAGGTGTGGAAGGCTCTTAAGGAGTGCTACGACAATAAGAAGCAACTTGCGGAAATACACGTGTCACGTTCCTTAACCTCAAAGTTCCTACAGAGGAATCGGCTAAGGCATTACTTGCTATTGTTGATACGGTGCACGAGACCCTTCGTGCCCTACGCGTAATGGAAATCCCTGTTCAACATTGGGATGTTTTGGCGGTGCCAATTGTGGTATCGAAATTACCAGCGCTAACGAAGAGAGATTGGTCCATGAAGTGTTTGACGCATGAAATACCAACTCTAGACGATTTACTTAAATTTTTGAAGAGACGCGCTCATAGCATTGTTCCAGAACCATCCAGTGGGCAATCTGCGCGACAACAACGACAAGTGAAATCTCACATGGCATCCACTGAGGTTGGCCAATGTGCACATTGCCAAGGTGCTCATCGAATCACAAGGTGCCCCGCTATCACAGCAATGGGGATAGATGAGCGCTTTGAAGCAGTCGAAACTTTAAAGCTATGCTACAATTGTCTACGTAGTGGTCATTCTTCACGCCAGTGCCCCTCTGGTGATTGCAGAAGCTGTGGCCGTAAGCACAACACGCTTTTATGTAGTGACAAACCCAACAAGACGGCTTTGCCTGCAGTGCCGGACGAGGCTAGTGATCAACCGAAGCCAAAATCAACATCATGACTAACCGTACCTGCGAAAGCCTGCGTTGCGCAATCCCACGCAATCACTCTTTTGGCAACAGCGCGTGCATATGCATTTGGAGAAAGCTTAATTCAACGCATGGCTCGTATTTTATGTGATCCGGGATCGCAGGTAAGCTTCATAACGGATCGCTTGGCAAACTCTTTGCAGCTTTATCGTCGTAAATGTAATGTAAATGTGGAAGGCGTCGGGGCTACAGTAAACACCCGAGCAAATGGCAGCACAACGTTCACACTTAAGTCGACAACGAAGGATTTCAGCATACAACTTGAAGCACTGGTGTCCATCACGTCTGAGACTCCCGCAGTGAAGGTTAACGTAAGCCAGTGGTCACATCTGAAAGGACTCGATCTGGCTGATATTTGGTTTGGTACGCCAGGAGCAATCGACGTTCTCATCGGTGCAGATGTATGGGGACAAATCGTACAGGGTGAGGTCATCGGTGCACGACCAGACGAACCTTGCGCCCAGCGTACACACTTTGGTTGGGTGGTATTTGGCCCTGCAACAGTATTTTCAGTTTCCAATGTTTCATCGCTTTCGTTTAAGACCGTCGTTGGCGAAGATGACGTTCGCCTAGAAGAACTGGTGCGCAGGTTCTGGAAGATTGAAGAGGTTCCAACGGCGGATGAATCTGACGAAGATGAGTGTGGTAAGATATTTGATACCACACACTCCCGCACACAAGACGGACGTTATGTCGTACACCTGCCCTTACGGCGCGACGCTCCACAGCTTGGAGAGTCTTTCTCGTTGGCCATGCGCTAGTTCGAGTGGCTGGAACGACGCTTAGTTTCAGACCCTACACTGAGAGAAAACTACGTAAAATTCATGAGAGAGTATGCTACTTTGGGCCATATGGAGAAGGTAGAATCACCGTACGACCATACGGCGCCGACCACTACTGGTTTATCGCTCAACGACATTCAGCTGGTGGGTCCAACAATCCAGGACTCGCTAATCAACATCCTGTTGCGTTTCCGGCGTTATCAAGTGGCAATTACTGGTGACATTGAGAAGATATTCCGCCAGGTTTTGGTGGCACCGGAGCTTCGAGACTATCAGAGAATCATATGGCGAGAGGCTCCTTCCGACGAACTGGGCATATATCGTTTGAAAACAGTCACATATGGCATGGCGTGCAGTCCATACAACTCTGTTCGTGCTTTACTACAATGCGCACATGATAACTACTCGACCGTTCCTGATACTACGAAAGCGATCATCGCGCGTCAGGAGATACTCCATTCGTTCTACGTTGATGATTTTTTAACAAGATGCGACAATGTATCCCAAGCCGTTGACCTAGCGTTGAACGTTGACACCATTTTTTCCAACGGTGGATTTAAGCTAAGGAAATGGAATTCCAATGATAGTAAGGTTTTGTTGTATTTATCTAATAACCCGTCTCTTTCTAGTTACACGTTCACGGCATCTGTGGCAACGGTATTGCGACTGAGGTGGGATTCGGTATCCGATCAGTTATTCTACCATGTCGATCTTAATCAGGCAAGTCAGATACCTACAAAGCGACATGTGCTCAGCAAGGTGGCACGTCTTTTCGATCCGGTTGGACTGATAGCACCCGTAATCATAACAGGAAAGCTATTCATTCAGAGAATGTGGTCTGCGGGTCTATCTTGGGACTCGCCTTTACCCGAAGAACTCCGTGACGAATGGCTCAAGTATCGTTCTACTTTGGAGGCCCTTAGCGAAATCCGTATCAATCGCTGGTTGGGCATGGTTCGGAATAATCAACCCACGTTACACGGGTTTTGTGACGCCAGTTCACAAGCATATGCTGCTGTTATATACATCCAAATAAATGACGCGGATGGTGTGCGCTTATCATTACTAACTGCACGACCAAAGGTAGCACCATTGAAAGGTGCGACGATACCCCGCCTTGAACTTTCGACTGCGCTTCTCCTGGCTGAGACTTTGCATAATGTGAGAGGTGCTTTGCGTTTGGACGCATCTCCGTACATTTTATGGTCCGATTCCGCGATCGTATTGTGCTGGCTAAAGAAGCACCCAACAACACTAAAACCATTCGTATCAAATAGAGTTCGCAGTATTCAAGAGCTAACATCTCTTGATTGCTGGTACCACGTTCGACCAGTACAGAACCCTGCCGATTGCGCGAGTAGGGGCATCACTCCAAAGGAATTGCTGAATCATCGGCTTTGGTGGCGTGGGCCAGGTTTCATAGAACTTCAGTCAGCTGAGCAAGAAATTCTACTTAGTCAAGAAGAATCAGAAGTACATCGTAGTGAAATGCGAGTTAGTGCAACAGAAAAGACACTACTGTACCGATAACATCATCCCATGTATGATATAGAATCAGTAGTTTACATAAAAAGTATGGTCCTCTTTAAACATTGTCTATCTATCTATTAACCATTATTAGAAACCAAAATATTGTAAGCAAAGATAAGATTTCTATTTAAACATAAACCAAATACAAACATAAACAAAACATAAACAAAACCAAATAAAATATTATCAGTGAACAAAATATTCCTATTCAACCATTGTAAGCATAGATAAGATTTCTACTTAAACATTATCAGCAGCCAATAAACAAAAGAAACCAGAGCATATAAATAGATGATTAAGCATAGAAATAAGTTAGTCTTCTATTACACTGAAGCATATGAACTTCAGTTTAGAATTCATTAAAGTACATATAGATACAAATAAAGTATATTGTTTTATTTAAAATCGAAAGTACATACTTAACTGGGGGCTCAATAAGTGAATAAGTGAATAATAAAAGGAACTCCTAAAAAATCAAATTCCACACGTCCTGAAAAAGAGGACAAGGAGAACCAGAAAATAAAACTGGACCTCTTCCGCAAAAAACGATTACAAGTGTTTGACCAAAGCAGGGGAATCATTATGGAAGCAAGGTTAGTAACCTTGGAACAAGCTTATGCCGCTATAGAAGCACAATTAGCCCAGCTGCGGCAAGCGCAAGTACCTAATATCGAAGAATTCCAACCGATAAGTCCCAGGATAAACAATGCAAATGAAATAAATCTGAGACTATTCGAACGGCTACCAGTGTTCAACGGAGACACATCCAAATACAGGAGATGGAGGGCAACCATTATATCAGCAATGAGTCCCATAGAAGCCTTTATTAATACTAAACCATATTACGATGCATTATTTATAATACGTCACACGAAGATCGAAGGAGAACCAGCAACTCTTCTACAGAATCATGGCACAGTGTTCCACTTACAAGCAATACTCAATCGCCTAGATTACAGCTACGCCGCTACTAGAAGCTATAACGCCCTCATAGAGGAAATGAAAAGACAAATACAAGGAAAACAGACGCTATCCGAATTCCACAGCAAGATCTGTCAAATATTTAATTTAGCAATGACTAAATGTGAAATTGATTACCCAGGGATATACTCACTCTCTACAGCAGGTCACAAAAGAAATGGCCATAGATTGCTTCCGCAATGGCATAAATGATGAATTTACTCAACACACATTATATGCAGCAAAACCAAGAGATTTAGAAAGTGCATGCGCAATTGCCACGGAGATTCTTTATAAAAGGCAGAATAATCCGATACGACGAGAAGCGTATAACTACCCTAAACAGCCACAAAATGAAAGGAGGTATCAACAAGGAGTTCAACCTATTCCCCATATGGGAAGATCAAACCCGACACCAATGGACGTGGATACATCAATAGGAAGATTCCGGCAATCCACGAATAATCAGCATCAACAACAGCAATCGTATCAACAGAATCCTTTCAGAAACAACTATGAACGACAAAGAGCAGGATATGCACCTTTTAATCCCAATAGAGGAGAACCATTTAAACGAAACCACCAACCAACGTCATCAAGATATAATATAGTACCGCAGAAACTACAAAGGATCAATCAAATAACGGATAATAATAGTGATCAGTCATTAAAGGTAAATATAGATGAAAGTGAATTTGAAAATAGAGCTACTTTTTTAGACGAGTAAATAATCTGCCGTGTCTTCAGATTATTTTACATGATAATAAAAAACTTTCAGTTTTAATAGACGCAGGCTCGACATTAAATTATATTAGGAAAAATATTCCAAATGGAAAGACCTTTCCAGTTAAACAATTTGTTCGTAGAACTCTGAATGGTTCAAACACAATAAACTCAGCTAAGAAGATAAGAATGCTAGGACAAGAATTAGTATTTTTTGAAATCGAAGAATTAAAAGAATTTGATATGATATTAGGAGAACAATCCTTGAGAGAAATGAAGGCTAAGATAGATCTGTTCGAATATAAAATGATGTATGTCAGGAGAACAGAGCAGAAGAAAAAAGAAATGGATGTCAGTCAAGTAAATTTCACAATAGATGAGAGCAAATATAAAAAAGAGGTTGAAGAAATTATGAGAATTAATGAGGAAACAAATCCTATTTTACCATTTACAACAACAATTGAAGCCACGATTCGCACTAAAACTGAAGAGCCAATATGGACGAAACAGTACCCTTACCCCTTTTCAGACAATAATTTCATAAATAAAGAAATAAATAAAATGCTAGAGAATAATATAATTAAACCCAGTAAGAGTCCCTATAACTCACCCGTTTGGACTGTACCAAAGAAAGGAACTGACGAGTTAGGAAACCCTAAGAGAAGAATGGTCATAGACTTCCAGAAATTGAATAGCGAAACCATTACCGATAGATATCCCATACCTGATGTCAACATGACAATACAGAATTTAGGTAAAGCAACTGTTTTTACAACCCTAGATTTTGGAGCAGGTTTCCATCAGTTAAAAATCAAGGAGTCAGACACCGAAAAGACAGCCTTTAGCATAAACGGAGCAAAATATGAATTCTTAAGGCTGCCGTTTGGACTAAAGAATGCACCTTCAATATTTCAAAGATGCGTAGATGACATATTAAGAAATTACATAGGAAAATTCGTACATGTATATATAGACGATGTGTTAATATATTCATCCTCACATGATGAACATATGGAACACATAAGAATTGTTATAAATGCACTGCGTCAAGCAAATATGAAGATTTCATATGAAAAATCTCATTTTTTCAAAGACAGCACTGAATATTTAGGACATATTATTAAACATAACAGAATAACTGTAGACCCACAAAAAATTGAGACCATAAAAAACTACCCTGTGCCTATGAATCTGAAAGAATTAAGATCATTTTTAGGGCTAGCAGGATATTATAGAAAATTCATCAAAGACTACGCCAAGATTACCAAACCCCCACCATTGTTTTTAAGAGGAGAAAACGGTATCGTAAAGAAAAAGCAAAGTGAAAGAATGCAAATAAAATTAGATGAGGAAGCCATAAAAGCGATGAATATATTAAAAAAGGAATTACAAGCACAAGTCGAACTCTTTCAACCCGATTTCAATAAACCCTTTGATTTAACCACGGACGCAAGTAATTTTGCCATAGAAGCTGTGTTATCCCAAGGTAGAAATCCCATTTGTTTTATATCAAGAACACTAAGCGAGACGAAACAAAAATATAGCACAAACGAAAAAGAGTTATTAGCCATAATTTGGGCACTACAAAAACTCAGAAACTATTTATATGGACGATCAGACCTTACAATCTATACGGATCATCAGTCCTTAACCTACTCTATTTCAGAGAAGAACCCTAATAATAAACTAAAAAGGTGGAAAAACCAAATAGAAGAATACGGTGCCAAAGTGGTATACAAACCAGGTTCTCAAAACATCGTTGCGGATGCACTAAGTCGGCAACAAATTAATCAATTAACCGACTCAGAATCGCAGCACTCTCAACTCAGCTCACCCACTGAAACCATAAGAAGGGTAGGCACTAGCTTAAACCATTTTAATAATCAAATTATTATCCAAACTAACAATTGGTTAGTAAGAATAGAAAGTAAAAATATATTCGGAAAATTTAGACATACCATATACTTCACAACTATAGAACAATTGATAAGTGATATTAAAGGCGTACTACACCCAAACAATATTAACGCCATAATCACTACCGAAGAAATTCTATACAAAATAAAAACTACACTAGTACAAACTTTCCCAACCACTACTTTTGTAATAACAAATGCATTAGTCAGAGACATCACTGACGAAAATGAACAGAATGATATGTGAGATATGTAAAAAATGTAAATACGACAGACGTCCTAATAAATTACTTTACGGAAAAACACCAATACCAAATGAAGTAGGTACACATCTGCACATGGATACATTTTTTTTGGACAACCAAATATATATAACTACAGTAGATAGATACTCAAAATTCTGCTATATAAGAAAAATACCAGATAAGAAAAACTAATACATATATTTGAATGAAATACTATCCCAAATATTCCCATACGCAACGAACCTAACAACTGATAACGACCCGACATATGTTAAAAATCCTTATACGATCGACTACATATACAGCACACAGCAGTGCCACCACAACATTCGACAACGAACGGTCAAGTAGAGCGGACGCACAGCACAATAGTGGAGTTAACTAACTTACTAGTAAAGGAAACCAAAGGTAAACACGAAGAGGTAATATTCGAAGCAGTACGACAGTACAATAAAACCATTCACTCGGTCACAGGACATAAACCCGAGGACGTTTTTTTCAACAGGGGAGGATACGACTATACAGTCATCAGAAACAGAATTCGTTATAAGCAAGAAATAGATATCACCCAACAGAAGGCACCGAACAAACAAATTATTTATGAGAAAGGTGATATTATTTACGTTAAGAGAAGCCGAAGAAATAAAAAACACTATAGATTTATGAAAAAAATAATTGAACAGGATAACGGTAAAACAGTCACAACAACTGATAAAAGAATAATACACAAAGATAACATCCGTACGAACTAGAAATGAATCTCACAATAATAATAATCTTGCTGTGCATAAACAGAATTAGTTCAGACACAAGTATTACAGACCTGAAAGGAAAAGATTATATATTAATAGAAACGAATCCAGCTTTTATATTTGATAGCTATGATTATTTATATCATATTACAAATTTAACTAGAATATTAACACCTTACCAAAATATATTAAACTCAAAATATAATTCAAATCCTGAAGTGAAAATATTACACCGAAAAATTGAAATATTAATAAAACAAATTAATCCAGTTAATAGATTTAAAAGAGGATTAAACGCTTTAGGGACAATATGAAAATGGATAACAGGTACACCAGACCACGATGATGAAGTAGAGATACAGACAAGAATCAATCAACTAATTGAGGGACCCAATAAACAAAAAATAATAAATAGTAATTTCGAAAAAATGTTAAACAAATTAAACCCCAAGGATTTCTCTGAAAAATTAATACTCACAGAAGTCTACAATGAACTTAATACTCTCCTAACTACAATTAATTTAGCAAAAAATAACAACTTCCTGTCAACTTCATTGGACTTAGAAGAAATTACAGAAATCATTGCGAAAGAAAAAACAAATGTTTTAACCATAAATATTTTAGAATATGCAGAAATTAAAATTGTTAAATTCAAACAAAACTTTGTAACAGTTTACAAATACCCAAAAATCAAAGAAAAATGTGAACAATTCTACATCCACTCATTAGCTTCAAAAAAAGGAAAATTAGTTATGGATAAAAATATTGCTTTATGTAAAGGAAATCAATACGTAAGAATCAATAAATGTAAAGATTTTATAGATCAAACTATATGTAAGCAGAATAAAAAGGACGGATGTACAATACAAATATTAGAGAAAAATAATACTCAATGTAAAATGATAAAAGAAAAGAATCCACCCTTTATTAATTATGGTAACGGAAACATTATTATTAGCGGATTGAATATATTAAACAACGAGATTTTAGATGGAGATTTTTCAATTTATTTCAAAACCAATATAACATTAAATAACGAAGTATATATAAACATTAGGGAAACTATGGTAAAAATACTCCATAAAAAGCATAAAGAAAATCTAGATATATTAGAATACTTAGAATCTCAATCAGAATACAAGTTCAATAATCTAAACGAAATATTATCCATATTTGTACCAATTGAACAAAATCCAATCAAGACTACATTTATAACTATATTTATTATAACCCTATTAATCACAATAACCAAACTATTATTAGAATTTAGAGTAAGGAGAAGGAATATACTTTATCAAAGAGCACTAATACAATGTCAAAAAGACCATGAAGAAAGAAAACAAAAATTACTAGAGTCCAAATTGTAAATGAGGACATTTAATTTTAAGAGGGAGGAGAGTTAGTGCAACAGAAAATACATTACTGTACCGATAACATCATCCCATGTATGATATAGAATCAGTAGTTTACATAAAAAGTATGGTCCTCTTTAAACATTGTCTATCTATCTATTAACCATTATCAGAAACCAAAATATTGTAAGCAAAGATAAGATTTCTATTTAAACATAAACCAAATACAAACATAAACAAAACATAAACAAAACCAAATAAAATATTATCAGCGAACAAAATATTCCTATTCAACCATTGTAAGCATAGATAAGATTTCTACTTAAACATTATCAGCAAGATCCTTTTTTGAACATTATCAGCAGCCACTAAACAAAAGAAACCAGAGCATATAAATAGACGACTAAGCATAGAAATAAGTTAGTCTTCTATTACACTGAAGCATATGAACTTCAGTTTAGAATTCATTAAAGTACATATAGATACAAATAAAGTATATTGTTTTATTTAAAATCGAAAGTACATACTTAACTTGCGCATCGTTTCAGGAGTGGCTAGTCTTCCTTCTACCTATCCACTAGCAGCTCGACGCCTAGATGGTCAGGTCATACCATTGGACGAAAGATTCAGTTCCATGCAGCGATTATTGGGTACGGTGGCCATCATGCTGCGTTGATTGGGTAGATGTCGACACCTTCGCCAACCGGTCATAAGCGCCAGAGAAAGAGACGACGCATTGGATGTTTTGATTCGCATTGAGCAACAGAGACACTTCAAAGTCGAAATGAATCAGTTGAAGACTGCTTCAGGTTTGTCATCTTCCAATAAATTAATCTCATTGAATCCATTTATAGATGAGCATCAGATGTTACGTGTCGGAGGTCGGCAGATGTAGAGGATGATCAACGTCTTCCTATAATACTTCCGAAATCTTCTCCTTTAGTTCAGCTTCGAATACGACAAGTCCACGAGACCACGCTCCATGGTGGAACCCAGCTGATGCTGCATACTTTACGACGGAGGTATTGGATATGGAATGATAGACAGGCCATCAAATCTTGTATACACAGATGTGTGGTGTGTCGTCGTCATCGAGGTCAAGTGTTCCAACAGCAAATGGCTTCGTTACCCGGGCAGAGAGTTAAGCCTGGAAGACCATTCGTCGTAGGATCACTCCTTGGAATGCTTTACCAAACGTCATCAAACAAATGAAACGTTACGTCCCGTCAACTGAAGGAAATTTTATATTGACTGTATGGCAGCACTGTCACATACATATATGTACCAGTATTTTTCTCTCAATTTTGTGTCATTTCATTTTGCGCTTGTAATTTTTTCATAGTTCATCATTCTTAATAAACGGTTCAATCTGTTCAGTTATATTATACTTAATTCCGCGGTACAGTTATTGCTAACAGATAATTTAGAATGAAAGTCGACCAATTTAAGGTTGAAAGATGTTAAGGTTATATTCTCAGTCCAAACTGTTGCTTTCCTGCCTTTTGATACAAGAATTCATTATAAATGACCGCGTAGCTTCAGTTTTCAGACTAGTTCGACTGTCCACCACTTTAGGGTATTAGCACACACGGTCCTTAGTTCGACTGTCTTGGGAAAACACCACTTTGAGTGTTCTTGCGAAGCACAAAGCCTACGTATTCACATTTGTAAAAGGAGCCGTAACGTGCAATTTCGCAATTGGATTCTTATAACTGACAGTGATGCGTATCTGTTGATATTCCTTTCGACCATAACCGTCCAATTTTCGACATGAAGAATAACAGAGTCTTAAATGAGTAGAAAATATAGTACCGCGCCGGAGACGGCGGCGGGCAAAAAACGACGAAAATCGGCGGCGGCGGGGGCATTTATCAGCGGCGTATATCTCTAATACCAACCATATGTATATAGGTAAATTTTGAACGTTCATATAAAAGTCAAAAAAGTTAAAGTAGATAAACTTTGTTTGAATGGAATGAAAGAATAGCATAAAAACACAAATATACGTAAAACAAAAAGGAAGGCTAAGTTCGGGTGTAACCGAACATTACATACTCAGTTGAGAGCTGTGGAGACAAAGTAAGGGAAAATCACCATGTTGTAAAAAGAACCTAGGGTAACCCTGGAATGTGTTTGTATGGCATTTGTATCAAATGGAAGGTATTAAAGAGTATTTTAAGAGGAAGTGGGCCATAGTTCTATAGATGGGCGCCATTTAGGGATATCACCATAAAGGTGGACCAGGGCTGACTCTAGAATGTGTTTGTACGATATGGGTATCAACTGAAATGTGTTATTGATAATTTTAAAAGGGAGGGGGCCTAAGTTCTATAGGTAGACGCCTTTTCGAGATATCGCCATAAAGGTGGACCAGGGGTGACTCTAGAATTTATTTTGTACGATATGGGTATCAAATGAAAGATATTAATGAGTATTTTAAAAGGGCGTGGGCGTAAGTTCTATAGATGGACGCCTTTTCGAGATATCGCCATAAGGATGGACCAGGGGTGACTCTAGAATTTGTTTGCACGATATGAGTATCAAATGAAAGGTGTTAATGAGTATTTTAAGAGGGCGTGGGCCTTAGTTGTATATGTGGACGCCTTTTCGAGATATCGCCATAAAGGTGGACCAGGGGTAACTCTAGAATGCGTTTGTATAATATGGGTATCAACCGAAAGGTGTTATTGATAATTTTAAAAGGGAGTGGGCCTTAGTTCTATGGGTGGACGCCTTTTCGGGATATCGCCATAAACGTGGACCAGGGGTGACTCTAGAATTTGTTTGTACGATATTTATTTATTTATTTATTTATTTATTATTTAAAGTCGACGACAAACTACGGTCGACTGCATAATATAAAAGATATATAAATATACAACTCAAAAGATAAAATTTAAGATATATCGAGCTTTCAACAATGTTATATTACAAACAAAGAAATATTAATGAACATTACTATTTAATTTCAGAATATAATAATAATAAGAAATATGAGCAGAAATAAGATCTTATGCCGAAATCTTATACTGGCGGAATGCATCAGATTCCGCTCAGCATGATTTCGGAATGCAGTGGATTCCAATCTCCCTGTTGGAATGCAACAAGATTCCAATCAGCATGTCATGGGAATCCGGCAGTGCTAAGAGTAGTGTAATGAGGATACGCCATCACAAGGCATAAAAAAGTAACATGACCTGTGTTGTTGGAATGCACCGGATTCCAATCAGCTCGATGCCTGACCCATAAGATTATACTGCCGGAATGCATACGATTCCGGTCAGTGACTCTTGAAAAAGCATGTTTTTTACGTTGTTGGAATGCACCAGATTCCAATCAACACCGTACTGTCTTGTTCCTTCTTAATGAGACATGTTGATAAATGTTCCTCCATCCTTAAGCGAGATAGTTTCTGTTTTTTTTTTATCGAAGGAATAAAATGCCGGCAAATTAAATTAGCTTGTATCTCTTAAATTAGATAGGCAAGTATTGCATTACGTATAGTGGCAAAAGTACATTCAAGACTGATGCAGCTATACAAGTCATTGTAGTGCGCGCACCAGATAAGAAGAGGATTATTTTTAGCAAAGTTTCGTCGACAAAGGGGTAAATAGAAAGGAACGTAGTGTCTGGATACTCTAGGGGGAACCGCAAAAAACAAGCGGCTGAGGAGGTCCGCGGAATCAATTTCTCCAATAATGAGCTTATGGATGAACAATACCCCCAGTAATATTCTCCGATTTTCCAGAGTGGGTAAGTTAATAAGAAGAAGTCTACTTCTGTATGGAGGAAGGTGGAGACTTGAGTCCCAATTAAGGCCGCGCAATGCAAATATCAAAAATTGCTTTTGAACTGACTCAAGACGCTTTATATGCTTTTGAGGAACAGGGGACCAAACGCATGAGCAATACTCGAGTATTGGACGAACCAGCGATGTGTAAAGAACCTTAGTGAGGTACGGATCATCGAACTCTTTACCCATCTTTTAACAAATCCAAGTAAACCCAACGATTTGTTGGCTATAGATGAAATATGCATGTTAAAATTCAATTTCGGATCAAAAAGGACACCTAGATCATTTGCAATAGATATACGCTCCAAAGGCGTACCATCTATTACATAAGATTTCAATGCTGGCTTCACTCGGTGAAATATCATATGCTTATATTTAGAGCAATTTAAAGCTAATAAATTTGTTGTGCACCAACATTGGAACGAGTCCAAGTCGGCCTGAAGAAGATCCAAGGAACTCAAATCGGTAGGACAGTAAGTGTAGCAAAGTTTTACATCATCCGCATACATTATAGTATGGGAATATAATATTGTCTGTGGCAAGTCATTAATGAAAAGGGCAAAGAGCAAAGGGCCTAGATGACTTCCCTGGGGTACGCCGGAGGAAACTCCGAACGATTCCGACAGATTGCACTTGAACAGGACTTTTTGGGTCCGGTTAGAAAGATAGCTTTTCAGCCACATTAATAGGTGAAACGGAAAGCCCAGTAAATCAAGCTTATGAATAAGCAACTCGCGGTTGACGGTATCAAATGCTTTGCTGAAGTCCGTGTAGATGACATCCGTTTGCTTGTTCGCTAAAAATCCTTCCATAACTATAGAGGTGAATCCAAGCAAATTTGTAGTGGTTGACCTTTGACGAATAAAACCGTGTTGGCATGGAGATAAAAGACTAGAACACTGATATTGCAGTTGATTGGTGACAATCTGTTCAAAGACTTTAGGAATGACTGAAAGTTTAGCAATACCCCTGTAGTTTTCAACTTTTGACCTACTACCTTTTTCATGCAGGGGTATAATAAAAGACTGTTTCCAAAGTGCCGGGAATGACGCAGATCCCAGAGATAGCTCAAATAATTTTAAAATAGGCTCATACATATTTTCGGCGCAGTACCTAAGCACGCAGCTAGGAACACCGTCCGGTCCCGGAGAAAAGGTGGGCTGCAAAGATTGAAGACTCCGAAGAACAATATTACCATCAATAGCAGGATTCCTAATGTAATTCGAGCTATCTAAGCGATAGGGATATTGACCAGAATGAAAACCACTGGATGAATACGTGGACTTAAAGAACTCAGAAAATAGTTCAGCAACGTCGTCATCAGTGCAAGCTTTTTTACCTCCATAGGTTAATGAGGAAGGATACCCAGAAGTTTTCCGCTTTGAATTTACGAAACTGTAAAACTTTTTTGGATTTCTAAAAAAATGGGCTTTACAACAACTCAAGTAATTTTTATAACAAAGCTGAATAAGACGGTGAAATTTAGAACGAGCTATTAGATATTTAGAGAGGTTAGCAGATGCTCCAGATTTCTTGAACCTCTTATAAAGCCTAGATTTGATGTTATTAAGTCTGATAAGTTGCCTTGAAAACCAAGGGGGCTTATTCGAACATAGGGTATAGCGAGTAGGAATGCAGGTATCAAAGAAGCTATCAAGCGTACTGTAAAATATAGAGATAGCCGAATCGACATCAGTGCAAGCATAGAGATCCGACCAATCATGGGAAGCCAACAGATCATTGAGCATAATGAAATTCGCTATGTAGAAGCATCTAGATCGGGGACGAGACTGTACTTGAATCCTACGGGGTAGGCTGATATCAAGTGATATCTCTAGCGTAGGGTGAAGAGGGTCTTCTGGAAGGGATAAAGGTGGTATTTGCGTAAGGGCAGTACCCACCGAGCCATCCACAAATACTAAATCCAGCATTTTATTTCCACTATTTGGAACATTGTTAATCTGTAAAAGAGATGAGTCTAACAAGCAATTGAGAAACTCATGTTGAGCAGTGGGAGTTAAAAAGTTTGAATCACTTATATTAACCCAACTAACTGTTGGCAAGTTACAAGTCGATCGTTATCTCCCAACTGCGAATGCAAATCACAGATGGCCGAGCTATGACTAGCATAAACATCCATATCCGAACGAGGTGGTATATACGAACAGCAAACAATTACGCTATAGCTACCGAATGAAAGCCTAACTGCTATGAATTCGATATGAGAGATATTGTCCAGCGAAATCAACTCGGACGATAGGTTAGATTCAACAGCAATAAGGACACCTCCCGCTCTAGAGATGCGATCACGCCGATAAACAGCATATTTATTTGAAAAAACCTCAGAATTGTAATTATCAGGCTTTAGCCAGGTCTCCGTAAAAGCTACAACTTGTGCAGAAAAGTTGAAAGAATTAAGGAAGAATGGAACAAGTTTTGATCGTAAACCACGAACATTTTGATAATTAATGAGAAGACGGGACAGATCAGCAATTACCTATGTGTTGTTATTACTGTGTTCGTCATACCGTTTTTTAGCTGTAATAAAACAGGTTCGGCCCTCGCCTTTCTGGTGAACAAGTGAACCACAGTATGCTTGGGCCAAAAAGAGGAATCAAATACCTTACCGAAATATTCATCTGAAACGGATATTTTAAATGAGGAGATGTCTCTCTCATATTTAAAGTTAAATTTATACACATTGATGTTACTAGTGGGTGCAACACCAAGTTTAGAGCAAACGTAATGAGCAATGTCATTTTCGGTAAGCGAGGCGTGTAATCGGGACACAAATACAGCCCTACGAGGTGGCACGGCAGTCACCTGCAAAGGAGTAGCGGATAGCGCACCAGAGAGCTGGGAAGGTGCGGCCGTTATAGCGTTGGTTATCGAGCCCGTACTATTTTTTTTAGGTACACTTGTATCGCTAGCAACAACCCCAGTATCGGTAACTGTTATTGTTGGAGCTAAAAATACCGGTGGAGGTGTAGGATGAATTGGGGAGTCCAGCGAAATCAACATTGGTGACGTAGAACAAACAGCCGCAAAGGTACCACTATTAGTTGGGTATCCATTGAAAGGTGTTAATGAGTATTTTAAAAGGGCATGGGCCTTAGTTCTATAGGTGGACGCCTTTTCAAGATATCGCCATAAAGGTGGACCAGGGGTGACTCTAGAATTTGTTTGTACGATATGGGTATCCAATGAAAGGTGTTAATGAGTATTTTAAAAGGGCATGGGCCTTAGTTCTATGGGTGGACGCCTTTTCGGGATATCGTCATAAACGTGGACGAGGGGTGTCTCTAGAATTTGTTTGTACGCTATGAGTATCAAATTAAAGGTGCTAATGAGTATTTTAAAAGGGCGTGGGCCTTAGTTCTATAGGTGGACGCCTTTTCGAGATATCGCCATAAAGGTGGACCAGGGGTGACTCTAGAATTTGTTTGTACGATATGGGTATCCAATGTAAGGTATTAATGAGTATTTTAAGAGGGCGTTTAAAGGTGGACCAGGGGTGACTCTAGAATGTGTTTGTACGATATGGGTATCAAATTAAAGGTATTAATGAGGGTTTTAAAAGGGAGTGGTGGTAGTTGTATATGTGAAGGCGTTTTCCAGATATCGACCAAAATTTGGACCAGGGTGACCCAGAACATCATCTGTTGGATACCGCTAATTTATTTATATATTTAACACCACAATCAGTATTCCTGCCAAGATTTCAAGGGTTTTTTATTTCGCCCTGCAGAACTTTTTCATTTTCTTCTACTTAATATGGTAAGTGTCACACCCATTTTACAAAGTTTTTTTGTAAAGTTATATTTTACGTCAATAAACCAATCCAATTACCATGTTTCATCCCTTTTTTCATATTTGGTATAGAATTATTGCATTTTTTTCATTTTTCGTAATTTTTGATATCGAAAAAGTGGTCATGGCCTTAGTCGGATTTCGGCCATTTTTTATACCAATACAAAGTGAGTTCAGATAAGTACGTGAACTGAGTTTAGTAAAGATATATCGATTTTTGCTCAAGTTCTCGTGTTAACGTCCGAGCGGAAGGACAGACGGTCGACTGTGTATAAAAGCAGGCCGTGGCTTCAACCGATTTCGCCCTTTTTGACAGAAATAAGTTATCGTCCTAGAATCTAAGCCTCTACCAAATTTCACAAGGATTGGTAAATTTGTGTTCGACTTATGGCATTAAAAGTATCATAGAAAAATTAAATGAAAAAGGGCGGAGCCACGCCCATTTTGAAATTTTCTTTTATTTTTGTATTTTTCTGCACCATATCATTACTGGACTGGAATGTTGACATAATTTACTTATATATTGTAAAGATATAAAATTTTTTGTTAAAATTCTCCGATGTTGCTAATTTTTTTTTTATTTTTTTATACATATAGTAATATGAGTATTGTTCCTGCCAAATTTCATCATGATATCTCCAACGACTGCCAAATTACAGCTTGCAGAAATTTTAAATTACCTTCTTTTAAAAGTGGGCGGTGCCACGCCCATTGTCCAAAATTTTACTAATTTTCTATTCTGCGTCATAAGTTCAACTCACCTACCAAGTTTCATCGCTTTATCCGTCTTTGGTAATGAATTATAGCACTTTTTCGGTTTTTCGAAATTTTCGATATCGAAAAAGTGGGCGTGGTTATAGTCCGATATCGTCCATTTTGAATAGCGATCTGAGATGTGTGCCCAGGAACCTACATACCAAATTTCATCAAGATACCTCAAAATTTACTGAAGTTATCGTGTTAACGGAGAGACGGACGGACGGACGGACATGCCTCAATCGAATTTTTTTTCGATACTGATGATTTTGATATATGGAAGTCTATATCTATCTGGATTCCTTTATACCTGTACAACCAACCATTATCCAATCAAAGTTAATATACTCTGTGAGCTCTGCTCAACTAAGTGTAAAAATATATATGTATACATACATACATTTGTATGCAATAAAAGTGTATGAGGATACTGGGTGGTTGCAGGTGATTGCGGGAAATTGTTTGCACATTTTTCTTCTTTATTTGTATTTTTATTACGGCTTCTTTGCCAAAATGTTAATTTTTCCCTTTTATTATACTCAGTTGAGCAGAGCTCATAGAGTATATTAACTTTGATTGGATAACGGTTGGTTGTACAGGTATAAAGGAATCGAGATAGATATAGACTTCCATATATCAAAATCATCAGTATCGAAAAAAAATTCGATTGAGCCATGTCCGTCCGTCCGTCCGTCCGTCTGTCCGTTAACACGATAACTTGAGTAAATTTTGAGGTATCTTGATGAAATTTGGCATGTAGATTCCTGAGCACTCATCTCAGATCGCTAGTTAAAATGGACGATATCGGACAATAACCACGCCCACTTTTTCGATATCGAATATTTCGAAAAGCGAAAAAGTGCGATAATTCATTACCAAATACGGATTAAGCGATGAAACTTGGTAGGTGGGTTGAACTTATGACCCATAATAGAAAACTAGTAAAATTTGGGACAATGGGCGTGGCACCGCCCACTTTTAATAGAAGGTATTTTAGAAGTTTTGCAAGCTGTAATTTGGCAGTCTTTGAAGATATCATGATGAAATTTGGCAGGAACATTACTCTTATTACTATATGTCTGGTTAGTAAAAATTAGTGAAATCGGAGAACGACCACGTCCACTTTTTAAAAAAAAAATTTTTAAATTCAAATTTTAAAAGAAAAGTTAATATCTTTACAGTATATAAGTAAATTATGTCAACATTCAACTCCAGTAATGATATGTTGCAACAAAATACAAAATTAAAAGAAAATTTAAAAATGGGCGTGGCCACGCCCTTTTTCATTTAATTTGTCTAGGATGCTTTAATGCCATAAGTCGAACAAAAATTTACCAATCCTTGTGAAATTTGGTAGAGGCTTAGATTCTAGGACGATAACTGTTTTCTGTGAAAAAGGGCGAAATCGGTTGAAGCCACGCCCAGTTTTTGTACACAGTCGACCGTCTGTCCTTCCGCTTGGCCGTTAACAGGATAACTTGAACAAAAATGGATGTATCTTTACTAAACTCAGTTCACGTACTTATCTGAACTCACTTTGTATTGGTGTAAAAAATGGTCGAAATCCGACCATGACCACGCCCACTTTTTCGATATCGAAAATTACGAAAAATGAAAAAAATGTCATAATTATATACCAAATACGAAAAAACGGATGAAACATGGTAATTGTATTGGTCTATTGACGCAAAATATCACTTTAGAAAAAAAACTTGGTAAAATGGGTGTGACACCTACCATATTAAGTAGAAGAAAATGAAAAAGTTTTGCAGGGCGAAATCAAAAGCCCTTGGAATCTTGGAAGGAATACTGTTCGTGGTATTACATATATAAATAAATTAGCGGTACCCGACAGATGATGTTCTGGATCACCCTGGTCCACATTTTGGTCGATATCTCAAAAACGCCTTCACATATACAACTAAGGGCCACTCCCTTTTAAAACCCTCATTAATACCTTTAATTTGATACCCATATCATACAAACACATTCTAGAGTCACCCCTCGTCCACGCTTATGGCGATATCTCGAAAAGGCGTCCACCTATAGAACTAAGGCCCACGCCCTCTTAAAATACTCATTAACACCTTTCATTTGATACTCATATCGTACAAACAAATTCTAGAGTCACTCCTGGTCCATCTTTATGGCGATATCGCGAAAAGGCGTCCATCTATAGAACTTAGGCCCACGCCCTTTTAAAATACTCATTAATACCTTTCATTTGATACCCATATCGTACAAAATAAATTCTAGAGTCTCCCCTGGTCCACCCTTATGGCGATATCTCGAAAAGGCGTCCACCTATAGAACTTAGGCCCACTCCCTTTTAAAATTATCATTAACACATTTCATTTGATACCCATATCGTACAAACAAACCATATCCCTATATGGCGTCCATCTATAGAACTATGGCCCACTTCCTCTTAAAATATTCTTTAATACCTTCCATGTCATACAAACACATTCCAGGGTTACCCTAAGTTCATTTTGCTAAATGGTGATTTTTCCTTACTTTGTCTCCACAGCTCTCAACTGAGTATGTAATGTTCGATTACACCCGAACTTAGCCTTCCTTACTTGTTTTTTTATCCTTTTATTTGGGTTTTCTTCTGTTATTTTTTTACGTTTACACTTATTTTCCATCTCCATCTCCTGTCGCAGCTGCACGTCACTTTGGAGACAATGCCATTCGTATGCTTCGTTTACATGCCGCTTTTGTGTGTGGCGCCGCTCGTTCACCCACTCGCATACGTTTTGAGATTTTATCGCCACACAGTGGGTAATTATGATCTGGACAAGGTGCAATATATAACTGTGTAAACGGTACAAACAAGAGGTCACTCAGTTCCAAGATGCGGATTAACTCGATATTGGGTGAAATTCCCGAAAATATATTTATTTGCATTGGGGAGCTAGGTTTTGAGGATTGCTTTTTTCCACTATCATTACCTAGCGTTGAGATATTAATATGTTGTAGGTTTTTCGGTGCGTGGGAATACTTTTCGTCTATCAGGATCAAGAGATTGTAGCGAAATCATTTCGAAATACCAACGAAATAGTGTTGTAATGGCTTAGACATGAAATAGTCTAAATACTTATTCAACTTTTATCCTTAAACAGGCCCGAAGTAATCCTGAAATGCGCCCAATGCTATTTATTAATTTATTTATGTAGTAGTCTACAAATTGAGCAATTTAAACAGACTAAATAGGAAATAGCGGTATGTTTAAAAATAATATGTCTTACACAAGACGAATGTGCAGTGTAAAACATTAAGTAAACGATCTTAAGAGTTATAGTTACATATTTGATATTAACAGGTGACATATATAATTATATGCGCGATAATTTAAATAAATAACTTCACTTTAAAGGAGGGTATGAGTTTTGTATACGTATGCCCAGTAAGGGCAGGTGAAGGTGCTCAGAAGGGAGCTGATGCGAATTGCCCAGAAAGGAGCTGATTGCCCAATAGGGGGCTAAGAAGAGGTGCTCAGAATCTATCTCGAACAACACCCTGAAACGATCCAGAAATAATTGCGAAAGGATCCGCAAATAGTTCTGGAATAATCTCAAAAGCTATTCTAACAAAATTATGAAATTTGGATGAAATGATCCGGAAATAGATAATTATTACGATATTAGCTTGAAACAGACGCAAAATAATCCCGAAATGAATATGTAATAAAATAATCCTGAAGTAACCCCGAAATAAACAATACCTAATTGATACCAACAGTATCTTAAAGACAGCCCCGAAATAGTCCAGAGATGATCACACAATGATCCCAGAAATTGTTTCCACATTATCATGGGACAGACCCGAAATATTACCGAAGTAGCCTCGAATTTATTCCGAAACGAATGCGAAGTTATCTAAAAAATAGATCCAAATAGGTACAGAAAAATAGTACCAATACTATCTAGAGAACATAAACAAAATTGTGCTCAATTATCACGAAACTGTCCCGAAAGCGATTCCGGAAATATTCTAAGACAGACCAAAATTATACCAGAAAAGCCTAGAAATTATACAGAAAACAATTCAGATTTTGCAATGGACTCCAATCGAACCCAAAAACAATTTCGAAGTGCTCCTAACATAATACCTCGAAATGATACAGAGATGATTCCGAAAAATTTGTGATATGATCCATCAAGGAATTCTGAAACTATGCGTAATTAGACCCGAACTGATCGGGAAATAGTATCGAAATAGTTCCGAAGAAGTCACGAAATGATCACAATATTATTCCGAATGCCCCTTCCCTCTTTAACAAAATTTCGATTTATATGTGTTTTATACCAAATATGATTAGTCTAGGTCCAACAAACTCAGAGTTGCATCGATTGAAAAAGCTGTTGCCTAGGTGCTGCTTCAGGGGAGGCGGTGGAACTGCTCAGTTTCCGATCATTGGCCAGATTTAACGAACATAAAGTGATATCAATTAAAAAGAAGTAAGGACGGGACTGTCTTCGGCTGTGCCGAAGGCTTCATACCTTTCATGAATGGGGCTGAACAATAATCTTATCCCGTTCGTAATCTCCAAATAATCGGATGTATAAGACAAGAAATATATAGATGTATATACCTAAACGATTTCTAAGATAAATATAAAATAAAAAATGGCAAAAACCCCCTTATCTGAACGATCGGTTGTATGGGATATATATTATACATAGCTCCGATCGAAATGATTTATACAAGAAATCTTCTTTGATATTGTTAAGAATATTAGCAAAACTAAGGGGTGCTGCTATCTCTAGGCCGATGCTAAGCAGTGACGTAAATTCACATCAATAATTCAATCATTATGTATCTACATAAACGAAACAATAATTGCGTCTACACATATGTACCATGTATGTACGCGAGCAGCGGAGAGTCAATGCATAAACACATGCATATATCTGAGATACTCCTGAAAGTATGCAATGAGAGAAGCTATAAAATCGTGCAATTATAGTTTCACCTGAGAAGTTTGAGAGCTGATGGCAACTAGTAGATTCTGGAAGCGCCTAAAAGATGCGAACGTTGAAATCAGAGAGTATAAAAGGCAGCAAATGTAGAGGCGCTGGAATTCAGTTTGATTTGAGCTATCAAGCAGTTATTGATTAAGCACGCAATCTGTCGGGCAACAGTAGAGTTTTCATTTGAGCTATCAATCAGTTTGGTTACTAACCAAGCTGTTCGTTGCAAAGTATAAGTGTTATTGTGAAGTACTTTAATAAAGGCCATTTTTTCATTATTCAATATTGGAGTTATTTATTCAGCAGTTTAGCGATACGAACGTTGGCAGAAAATTGCAAATAAGGGGAATTGCAGTAAATTCGTTACAATATATTACAATATATATCACGAAGTTTCACGTTTTTATATTGGAAACTAAGGGAGAAATGGCCAAAAACCTTTCTATCTGAACGATCGGTTGTATAGGATATATACTATATATAGCTCCGATCAAAGTGTTTTTTCAGGATATCTTCTATGATAGATATATATATATCACCGAGTTTCACGTTCATACTTTTTAAATTGCGGCAGGAATGACCAAAATCGTCTTATCTGAACGATCCGTTGTATGGGAGATATATGTCATAGTGGTCCGATCATACCGGATCCGCAAAATGTCTAATATAATACAAAAATACATCCTGGTGCCAAATTTCATTGAGATATCTCAAAATTTGAGGGACTAGTTTGCGCTCAAACAGACAGACGGACAGACGGACGGACGGACGGACAGACGGACATGGCTATATCAATTCAGTTCGTCGCCCTGGTCAATTCGGTATACTTAATGGTGGTGATCTTCTATATTTCTCAACGTTACAAACATCGGACCAAAGTTAAAATACCATTTCATGTTCATGAAAAGTATAATTACTAAAAATTAACAATATTTCCAGTCCAGGTGGCGTGGGACCTTCCGCTTTCCAGAAAATATTACCACTACAGCGTTTGAGACCATTGCTCATAGGTGTGTCAAATTTCATCCAAAAACAAATATGTATCCGGACATCTTGTCATCCATATTTTCGAAATAATCACTTTTTTCATTTATTAATCTTATAATAAATATTTTCCTTCTATCATTAAAAAACTCAAAACTGTACACTGTACATCAAGCGCTTATATACTTCTCGTAACGTATGGTACGGCTTCTTGCTTTTTCGGGTTGCTCCCATGACACTCGACCGACACATTTGGTTCAGTTCAGTTCAGTTAACAAGTTTCCACAGTTTTTCGCAACGTTGTGGAAATACGAAAAATTCTAATGCACATACATACATACATCCTTTTAAGGCTCCAACATTAGCAAAAACAACTACAACAACAACATAAGCAACAACAAAGAGCTGAGCGAAATTTGTTAACTTCTCGTTTTATATTTGTTTCTTATTTTGATCTTTTTTCCTTTGTGTTCTGCCATCAAGTAGGGAGCCTGCATGCAAGTGTGTGCGTGTATGTGCTTTTCACCAGATTTTTCCTTTTTTCGTTGGTCGCGCTTCTCTTTGCTTGCTTTATTTTGATATTTCTATTTTGTTGGCCCAAAAAACTTTTATGTGATTTTCATGTGGAAGTTTTTACCCGAAAAATACAAAAATATCACAGCGCCAGCAGCAGGAGCAGGAGCAGCAGCAGAGTTTCATGCATGCACACAACCATTTACAAAAATAAAATATAACACAACCACAAAAACAAAAACCTTATATAATTCTTATTTCATATGATATGACCCTAACCCGATGGTGAATATTAGTTTTATGGCGAATTCCTCATACTTTGTACTGCCGCCGAGGAAAAAATTGGTTACCGGCTACCACGGAAAAACAACTGGTGCGATGAAGAATGCCGCGTTGCAAGAAAAGACGCTGCCTACAGGGCTGATGGATTGCCGGCGGAGCTATTCAAGTACGGCGACGAGAATTTGGTAAAGCGCATGCATCTGCTTATTTGCAAAATATGGTCGGACGAGTGCATGCCCGACGATTGGAATCTAAGTGTTCTTTGCCCAGTCCACAAGAAAGGGGATACTGAAAACTGCGTCAACTATCGCGGAATCAGCCTTCTTAATATCGCATATAATGTTCTGTCAATTGTATTGTGCGAAAGATTGAAGCACACCGTGAATCGACTGATTTTGCCTTATCAGTGCGGCTTAAGAACTGGTGAATCTACCATCGACCAGATTTCACAAACCCGCGAAAAAAGAAACGACACAAATCACCTCTTCATCGATTTTAAAGCAGCCTTCGACAGCAAGAAAATTCGTTGCCTATATGCCGTTATGCCTGAATTTGGTTTACCCGCAAAACTTACACGGCTGTGCAAAATGACTTTGAGCAATACCATCAGTCCAGTCAGAATTGGGAAGCACCACCCCGAACCGCTTAACCCCTCTGGAACAATATTATGTAAAATCGTCCAATTACTGGCATATGCTGAATACATTGGTATGCTTGACCTGAACACCCGCGCCGTACGTTCTGCTTACTCCAAAGTGGAAAAAGAAGAGGTAATGATGGGTCTGATGGTGAATGAGGACAAAACGAAGTACCTGCTGTCATCGAGCAAAAATCGGCGCATATGCGCCTTGGCAACCACGCTACTGTTGGCAACCATATTTTCGAAATAGTACAAGACTTTGTTTATTTGGGAACCAGCATTAACACTAACAACAATATTAGCTCTGAAATCCTGCGAAGAATCACTCTTGCCAATAAATGTTACTTTGAACTATGTAGGCAATTGAAATGTAATGTCCTTTAAACGGTTAAGCGCCAATTAGGTAAGTAAGTAAGTAACTTGCTATATAAGGACCATTTATAAGGCTTACAACCTGCTAAGGAACAGGCTTACATAAGGCGTCGTAATAAGGAAATTGAGTAAAATAGCCTGATTATAAGATTTACGAACCAAGAATAATATGGAATAGTATGCCATATTTTAACCTATTTATAAGTCTAATTGCGAATATTAGAGTTGCATAGGGAATCAAACTTGCATAGGACTTATAATAAGACAACACCTGACCTAAAATTCCAACCCAGAACGTGTATATCAGCCACGAAAATATTTTCTTCAAAAAGTCTTTTGCCTGATGTCATTTCCTAGATGTCGTTTGGAGTTGGCCTAACACACGTAGCCCTCGCCAAATTGTAGGAAAGATAAAAAAGTAGTATACCCGAAAGGTATAGGACTTACTTGTTGCATAACTAAGCCTAAAATAAGGCGTTATTATCATAAGGGGTATGTTGTCCTGTATTAACCTTATTCTAAGGTTTATCTATAAGGAGTGAAACCAGTATTCCTTATTGCTTACAAGCGCTTATGCCAGTTTTTGCTGGGCGTGCTCGTATAGCTACAAACACACACACACACACAAACTAAAATCTTATATACACCCGCTAGAAGGACGCTTATTCGCTTGCCATGTTTTTCTTTTGTTTTTCGGTTTTTGCTTTTTTCTCTTGTACATATATGCTACTGGCGTAGCCTCTTCTACCTCCCTCTGGGGAGCATTGTTCCATCGCATCGACCGTATGTTACCAACATTGGCTTATGCTGCAGTTGATATTTTATGCAATTGTTGTAGTTTTTGTTGGTTTTGCTATTGCTAGTGCTCAGTGTGTGTATATGTGCCTATGTACATATGTATGTATATGTGTCAGTTTGTACTTTTATTATCATCAGTTTGCGTCAAATGCCTTTTTCTTTTATTAAGGATTTTTTGTTGTTTTTTATACTCAGTTGAGCAGAGCTCACAGAGTATATTAACTTTGATTGGATAACGGTTGGTTGTACAGGTATAAAGGAATCGAGATAGATATAGACTTCCATATATCAAAATCATCAGGATCGAAAAAAAATTTGATTGGGCCACGTCCGTCCGTCCGTCCGTCTGCCCGTTAACACGATAACTTGAGTAAATTTTGAGGTATCTTGCTGAAATTTTGTATGTAGGTTCCTGGGCACACATCTCAGATCGATATTCAAAATGGACGATATCGAACTATAACCACGCCCACTTTTTCGATATCGAAAATTTCGAAAAACCGAAAAAGTGCGATAATTCATTACCAAAGACGGATAAAGCGATGAAACTTGGTAGGTGAGTTGAACTTATGACGCAGAATAGAAAATTAGTAAAATTTTGGACAATGGGCGTGGCACCGCCCACTTTTAAAAGAAGGTAATTTAAAATTTCTGCAAGCTGTAATTTGGCAGTCGTTGGAGATATCATGATGAAATTTGGCAGGAACGTTAATCATATTACTATATGTATGCTTAATAAAAATTAGCAAAATCGGAGAATTTTAACAAAAAATTTAATATCTTTACAATATATAAGAAAATTATGTCAACATTCCAGTCCAGTAATGATATGGTGCAGAAAAATACAAAAATAAAAGAAAATTTCAAAATGGGCGTGGCTCCGCCCTTTTTCATTTAATTTTTCTAGGATACTTTTAATGCCATAAGTCGAACAAAAATTTACCAATCCTTATGAAATTTAAAATAACTTATTTCTGTCAAAACGGGCGAATCGGTTGAAGCCACGGCCTGATTTTATACACAGTCGACCGCCTGTCCTTCCGCTCAGCCGTTAAAACGAGAACTTGAGCAAAAATCGATATATCTTTACTAAACTCAGTTCACGTACTTATCTGAACTCACTTTGTATTGGTATAAAAAGTGGCCGAAATCCGACTAAGGCCATGACCACTTTTTCGATATCAAAAATTACGAAAAATGAAAAAAATGCTATAATTCTATACCAAATACGAAAAAAGGGATGAAACATGGTAATTGGATTGGTTTATTGACGTAAAATATAACTTTACAAAAAAACTTTGCAAAATGGGTGTGACACCTACCATATTAAGTAGAAGAAAATGAAAAAGTTCTGCAGGGCGAGATAAAAAACCCTTGCAATTTTTGCAGGAATACTGATTGTGGTGATAAATATATAAATAAATTAGCGGTATCCAACAGATGATGTAATGGGTCACCCTGGTCCACATTTTGGTCGATATCTGGGAAAACGCCTTCACATATACAACTACCACCACTCCCTTTTAAAACCCTCATTAATACCTTTAATTTGATACCCATATCGTACAAACACATTCTAGAGTCACCCTCGTCCACCTTTATGGTAATATCTCGAAAAGGCATCCACCTATAGAACTAAGGCCTACTCCCTTTTATAATACACATTAACACCTTTCGTTTGATACCTATATTGTACAAACGCATTCTAGAGTCACCCCTGGTCCACCTTTATGGCGATATCTCGAAAAGGCGTCCACCTATACAACTACCACCACTCCCTTTTAAAACCCTCATTAATACCTTTAATTTAATACCCATATTGTACAAACAAATTCTAGAGTCAGCCCTGGTCCACCTTTATGGCGATATCCCTAAATGGCGTGCACCTACAGAACTATGGCCCACTCCCTCATAAAATACTCTTTAATACCTTTCATTTGATACATACAAACACATTCCGGGTTACCCTCGGTTCATTTTCCTACATAGTTATTTTCCCTTTATTATGTCATCATAGATCTCAACTGAGAATGTTTTTTTTGTATATTTATGCACATACGCAAGCATTTAGGTGATGATAGCTTCATACCCAACCAAAAATTGTTTTAGCAATTATTGACCATACTGCGATCCATGCCAAATGGGCAGTAAAATGCACTTACTGCCTCTTGGGAATTTTAATGTCAAATGAATTTTGGATTCAGAAGTCAGAGTGAAAGATAAAGAAAGGTTTTAAATTTGATATTTGCTTGAACATTTTTAAATTTCTTAAATAAAAATTCATTTTTCTTCGATTTCACTTTACAAATTTTACTGCCTTTTTGGTTGGCAAAATAGTAATTTCGGTGCTTTCTCTGTTCATTTTTTTTAACGGATGGCAAGTGTTATTAATTCAGTTATTTATTAATAAGCCTAGACAGCCTTTTTGCGGGTTCGCAATATTACACGATAGATGTCGCTTCAACTTAATACTTGGAAAGCATTGTCTTTCTAATCCCGTTTGTGTTAGCTCAGTACCACTTACAACTTCTCTCTTAAAGCTCATCAAGATTCACTTGATAGCAACAGGTATGATGTCAGAGTTATCTAAATGCTTGAAGTGTGATAACTCAAGAACACACAAAGGCGGCACACAACCGCGCAAATGCTTTGGTTTAAAGTTTTTTTTTCTATCGCTTCCCTTTTTCATTTTCGACAAACTATTCGCGATAGCTATCGCTTTCTGTTAGACGTGGTCCTGTAAGTAGTAGGAAAGATCCTTTCATAAATATATTGTAACGAATTTACTTGCAAATCCTCTTATTTGCAACCCTATGCTAAGTTCGAATCACTAAACTGTTGAATAAATGATTCCAATATTTAATAATGCAAAATGGCCTTTATTAAAGTACTTCACAATAACACTCAAACTTTGCAACGAATAGCTTGCTTAATAACCAAATTGATAGCTCAAATGAAACTCTACTATTCAAAATAATACTTCTCTTGCTCGCTAGATAGCATCTTAATCGAAATCTCAAATCAAACTGAATTCCAGCGCCTCTACAATTGCCGCCTTTTATACTCTCGGATTTCAACGTTCGCATCTTCTAGGCGCTTCCAGAATCTACTAGTCCGGCAGCTCTCAAACTTCTCAGCTATAACTACAATTACATGATTTTTTTCTCATTGCATACTCTCAGGAGTATCTCAGATTATATGCATGTGTTTGCGTATTGACTCTCCGCTGCTCGTATACGTACATGGTACATATGTGTAGACGCAATTATTGTTTCGTTTATGTAGATACATAATGACTGATCTATGGATGTGAATTCACGTCACTGCTTAGCATCGGCTTAGGGACGATAGCATCGCTCAGTGCTGCTAACATTCGTTACACTGCCCTCCACCTAAGTCTGATCGTCCCGATCAGACAAATCTCGCGATATAAACGTCGCTTGCATCTCCAAATGTACCACTCTTCTACTCCGTGGTTCCTCAATGCTTTGAATGCGGTAGATGGTATCACTGAACTTCTTCACGACCTTGTACGGGCCTTCCCAACTGCACCGAAATTTGACTGGAACACCTTTCCGCCGGTGAGTGTTGTATAGCAGTACCAAATCTCCCTCCCGGAAACCTTCCGAATTATTTTCCTTGTCGTACCTGTGTTTCATCTTACTACTCATTATCCTGGATCGTTCCCTCGCACTCTGTTGCTTGGCCAATGAAGAGTTACTTCGCAGAGCTTGATCTTGACGTATTGACTTTGCATCATCAGTATCCTCTTGAGGTTTCACAACAGTAGTGCGCGCTGGCTTGAAACCACCCTTGCATTTTTTCTGGAAAATTCTTTCAGTCGTTTTAGTGCGTCCATTAGGGTTTGTCAATGCCGGTCTTTTTCTCGCAGGTACTTTTAATTTCGCTTTATTTGGCCCATTCGATCCATCAACCTTTTCTTTTAACTTTCGTGGCCTTTGTCGAGTCTTTTCCACCATTACTCGATTACTACTGAACCCTTTCTCCAACTTGAAGTTAAGTGGTATATCCTGTTTCTTATACTGAATAATCCTTCTCTGCATGTCGATCCTGATGTCATAGTCAACTAAGAAATCCACTCCCAATATAACTTCATCAACGATCTCCGCCACAACGAATTTGTGTAAAACCATGACCTTCCCAATTAGGACTTCACATATCACTTCTCCCTGGACTTGGTTATACTCGCCTGTGACCGTACGCAATCTTGCTTCAGGTAATGACTTTACTCTCCTGTAGACCAAATCAGATCGAATCAAGGAATGAGATGCGCCCATATCTACAGTGAGTACATGTTCTTCGCCCTCCACATTCCCTCTGACGGTAAGACTGCTCGATTTTCTACCAATTTGCAACACAGATATCACAGGGCATGCAATAGCTGGATCTAGCTCTCGATCTCTACCTCTTACTTGCTCTTGCTCATCTCCTCCAGCTTTGCGTTTACGGCCACCCACATTGTTGGAACTACTAGGATCAAGATCGCAATGACGGGCAATGTGACCGGACTTCCCGCATTTGAAACATTTGATAACTTTTTCACTCCGCTTTTGCGATCCTTTCAGCGCCTCCAATATTGCGTCTACGCACTCTGGCCTTTCCACCTCCACACGGCGTGCTTTGTAAACTGGCTTACACAGAAGCGACACTGTTTCCTGAATCAGAGCTTGTGACACCGTTTCTGCGAATGTTGGCTTTGGGTTTGCGTATGTAGCTCGCTTTGTTTCGACGTCCCGTATGCCATTTATAAAGCTCTGAATCTTTACCCGTTCAGTGGTTTCCACGGATGCGTCCGCATTTGCCAAATGTGCCAAACTTTCAACATCCGAGGCAAACTCCTGCAAAGTCTCATTCGCTCTTTGGTGACGGTTTTGCAACTCAATTTGGAATATCTGTTTTCTATGCTCGCTTCCATAACATCTCTCGACAGCGGCCATCAATGCTTCATAGCTGTTCCGTTCGTACTCTGGAATAGTCTGTAAGATTTCGGCAGCTGGTCCTTTCAATGCTACGAAGAGTGCAGCAACTCTATCTTCAGCATTCCAGTTGTTCACTGTTGCGGTCTTCTCAAACTGTAGCTTAAAGACCTGGAAAGAAACAGAGCCGTCAAAATATGGAGTTTTTAACTTCGTATTGCTTGCTGAAACAACTGGGCGAATTAGTTGCAACTCCTGTATACGACCTCTCAAAGCATCCACCTCTGCCTCGAATTTTTCTTCAAACTGTGTTATTTTCTCGTCCATACGCGCTTCGAGTTGTGCAGAGATCTGCGATGATACCTGTGCTGAAATTTGTGCCGAAATTTTGGATATTCGTGCGTCTTGTGCTTCAATTTTAGATGTTCTTTCTGACGATATCTCTGAGATACGTGTCTCTTGTGATTCCAGTTGGGATGCCATATATGTCTTTGCTCTTCCAGTTGGGATGCCATATATGTCTTCTGCTCTTCCAATTGTGATGCCATATATGTTTTCTGTTCTTCCATCTTGGATGTTATCTGTGTCGACATTTCTGACATACGCGTTTCTTGTGCCTCAATCTTCGATGTAATCTGTGTCGACATTTCTGAAATACGCGTCTCTTGCGCTTCCATCTTGGATGTTAAACGTGTCTCCTGCGATTCCAGCTGAGATGCCACTGTCGATGTTTGAGCAGTTATTGCAGCCAATATCATGTTCAAGTCTGTGCTAGTAACTGTCTGCGATGTTTCGTTTTTCTCTTCAATTTTTGTTGTTGTCTCGTCCCCATCAGGATAAAAGACATACTCGTCCACATCAATTCCTTCTGCTTCGATTGCATCTCGTAGCCGTGCCTGAAGTTCGAGTTTAACGCCGCTTGTTGTCAATCCATGGCTCTCCAACTCCTTCTTCAGTTGCTGGATCTTCAATTCACTGAACTTTGCCATGTCCTTGTTGTCCTTTGGAATTTATTCAACAATTCCTCTTCTGACACCAATTGTAACGATTTTTACTTGCAAATCCTCTTATTTGCCCTTTTTCTAGGATCGTATCGCTAAACTGTTGAATAAATAACTCCAATATTGAATAACGGAAAATGGCCTTTATTAAAGTACTTCACAATAACACTCAAACTTTGCAACGAATAGCTTGCTTAATAACCAAATTGATAGCTCAAATGAAACTCTACTATTCAAAATAATACTTCTCTTGCTCGCTAGATAGCATCTTAATCGAAATCTCAAATCAAACTGAATTCCAGCGCCTCTACAATTGCCGCCTTTTATACTCTCGGATTTCAACGTTCGCATCTTCTAGGCGCTTCCAGAATCTACTAGTCCGGCAGCTCTCAAACTTCTCAGCTATAACTACAATTACATGATTTTTTTCTCATTGCATACTCTCAGGAGTATCTCAGATTATATGCATGTGTTTGCGTATTGACTCTCCGCTGCTCGTATACGTACATGGTACATATGTGTAGACGCAATTATTGTTTCGTTTATGTAGATACATAATGACTGATCTATGGATGTGAATTCACGTCACTGCTTAGCATCGGCTTAGGGACGATAGCATCGCTCAGTGCTGCTAACATTCGTTACAATATTAAAATTTTTGATCGTACCAGAAAAAAAGTGAAACATTTTCTCACATTATCCGCTTAAATCAATCCATCGAAGAATGTTTCCACAAAATAAGTCATAAGACAGTTGTGTGACGAGCTCATCAGATATATGCTCTATGTCGAGCTTACTTACGAAAAGACGTGGTCCAATTTTTTTTGTTTGAAATTTCAAATATTCCTATCATTCAAAAGGTTGAAGTTATCGATGCATCTTTTTCTTGTATATCGAGCCGAAGTTAAGGTCCTTATCCACCTTGGTATAAAAGGCGGCAAGCTCGATTTTATTACTGTACCGGGGTGGATAGGGGTAGTTGGGGTCACATGCATTCAATGAACACATATTTATACGAGTCGTATTTTGATGCCATCTAGGCATAAGCGCAGATTAACTACCAACTCCCCATAAGTGAATATCGGAACCCGCCGAACCATTTACTTTCCCATAACAGATCTTAACCCAGCGGTTGGATGTGGTTTCCTAATATGACCACTATAGTAAGGGTTTCAAGAACAGACTGACTTCGTACTTGCATGTTTGCAAATCGGGAGTGTAAGTTGGCACCATTACCTTTCTTGAATCTAAACACCTATCCTAGCGTTGGTTTTTTGATCAGATCAGATCAATCGAATCATATTTATAACAGATCACAAAATTATGGAACTTGTGGCGAATTTTTTGACTATCTCGATCTAATCCCCATATAAGGAGTTTTCCCTTATATTACACCGCTTTCTTTACTACGTGTGACATTGTCGTCAGCACAGACCATGAACGATGTATGCACCTATTCTAAAGCTCGATCACAAGATTCACTAATCTCTACAGGAACAATCGGAACTGCTTAATTTTACATTGCTAGGTTGTGGTATGCACTTTAATGTACCGAATGCCCTAAGCTCATATAACCTGGCAGATTACACCCGCAACAGGGTATGCATTTCTAAACTATTTTCGAAATATCGGTTCAAATCGTCGGATAGATATACGCGCTTTATTCGAAATTTGAATAGAGAAAAATAATGCTTGGTGGCTATAGAAAATTTATCTGAAATAACTTTAGTTCGTTGAAAACAGGCAGATCATATATGATTCTTAAAGCAAAGTCATCCCTATAACAGTCGTGAAGTAGTGCCAAAACGCTTCCGGAACTAGTCCGGAACGGTCTTAAATTGATCCCTTAGTAATTTCAGAAACCGTCCGAAATTGATGCAAAATTCATTCGAAATGATCACAAAATTGTCCAGAAATACGTCCAAAATGATGTTGAAAACACTCATGAAATATCACGGCCTTGAATGGATTTCGAAATAGTCCTCAAATTATCCCTTAAAGATTTGAATTAGTCCTTAAGACAGTCCCGAACTAACGAAACGATCTCAAAAACCATACCGAAACATTTCTGAAATGATCCCGAAAACATTCCCGACTAGGTGGCAACTATACTAAACTTTTTTTTTTATTAATATAATAATTATTTCTAAATAACTTAATAATAGTAAAATTTTCACTTTAATGATAAAATTAAAACAATAACAAATAAATATTCATAAATAATAGGGCTATCCTTATTGGTCCGGAAATTAAATACACACATCTTTGAAATTTTTTCATGCTTTTTTGTTATTTTTTAAGTACTTTGCTGTTTTTTTATTCATATTTCGTGCTGGAACTGCCACTTCGATAATACTCTATAACTTTTTTAACGCCTTATGGAAGCCTTATAAGTAGATAAAAATATGGCATAGAAATATAGGGAAAGAGAGAGAGAGAGCAAGATTTGAAACATTTATCTGATGAGCTATATATCCTGGGATCAGGTGAAATAAGTACTAGGAAAGTTGAATACAATCAGCCCAATTCTAAATAAAAATTCCGAGCGAGTTTTTTCCCTTCTCCCATTACTCGTATTCTAAATAAAAATTTCTTGTGAGTTTTTTCACTCCTTCCTTTCCTATTTTCTGAACAATGTTCGAAAAAGCGGAAACCGGTTATGGGAGAAAAGTAGGTATTATGAGTGTGAGTGAGAGGGAGATTTATCGGCCATTTCTTAGGAGTTTTTCACTTGTCAAATTAATGTAATGTAATGTATTTATTCTTTTTTATTTTATTCTTTTAAGAAAGAACACTTATTTGTACAAATTTGTGCTAAAATAGGTACATTCTTCCACAATATTCTTTATTTTAAGTCGAAAAGTATATCATAAGCAACGGAAGAGCTCTTGGTATATTTGATGCAGCCATCCAAAATTTCGCAAGGATTTAATCGATTTTTCCATACGACGAAGATGAATTCAACTCAACTTGGCCGCCAGAAAATTGTTTTGCTGAATGGAAGCAGGCAACTCCGGCGGAGTTGTGTTATCCCGCCGTCTTCTTCTTCTTGTGCTCCTCTGTTGATGTTGCTGTGGCACTAATTCATTACTCATTTCAGTGAATACCACATGAAATGCAATACTGTACATTTTATATATTTGATTTCTTAATTTCAAACAAATTTGCATCAATAATTAAACTTTTAAATTTTATGAACAAAATAAGAAATACGCAATGAAACTTCAATTAAAAAAACAGCCGACCTCGAAAATTCGAAATTCCTATTCCCCAATTATTGATCTCCCTAGGAGAAAAGAATTGGAGGAATTTTTGCGCGGGAATAAAAAAAATCACGAGAACAAAATTCCGAGGGAACATTTAGAATTGGGCTGAATATATGTATCTAATTCTTTTTACAGATTGTAGCCTTCAAACTTGAGCGCTAAAAAAATGTTCAAGAATTTTATTGCACGCACATTTTTTTTTTGTTGGGTATTTCTCTACAGAATTCTAATGTCAAAATGTAAGTGTGTAAATTTGCTAGAAAATGTGTTTCATATATAAACGTGTGTCATCATATCGGCGCCGGAAGTTAGTGAACCATTAGAAAAGTTTTAATTTTTTTTATTACAATGATATTTCAATGAAAATCAATTATAATGTTTTATCTCTGTTCGTTGTGCTACTCAATGTTGCAATTCTATATAAGTAGCTACTCAAAAGTTTAGTTTCGTATGCTTACCTTACACTCCAAAGGCTCTAGATACGAATGTCATATAAGTAAAAATGACAGACGTTCTTAAAAATCAAAAAGTGAAGTAAGCTTAATAATTTGAATTAAATATCACATGATAACGACCGGGTGATATATGAGATCACGCATTTATTTCATCTTCTTCACAAAACATAGTTTGGATTATCTATGGTGTTCCCAAGTCCTACGGTGATGGTATAGCGGGTGGAGTAACGGTTCGTTATGCATTATGGTATAACATTTATCAAGGGTATATATTTTGGTTTATATTTTCTGAACGAGAGAAGAAGTAATGAAGAAAAAGCCAACAAAATTACAAAAAAAAAAGGAATTGAAGTTGCAACAAAAAAGCAAAAAAGGAACAAAAAAAATATTTTAACAGAAGCAACGTTATTTATCAAGTATTCATCACCACATCCCATCGATAAGATAGCTGCAATAAAAACGCATAGTTCATGGAGGTAGGAGAGATCTTAACAAGATACGTTGAGTGGCAATAAAAATCGGAAAAACGAGCAATAACAACACAAACAATGGCAAACATCAACGTTCATTTGCACAGACAATATCTTTTCTTCTTTTACATTTCATGGCGAAAGATTAATAAAATGTAGAGAACAAAAGAAAATGCACAAAGATATATTAATATTCCTGTGGAAATAAAGAAAATGTAATAAAATGGAAATATATGGTTTTTTTTCCTGGTATTACTAAGAAGTACGCAAAACACGCAAGCAAACAAAGAAGAGAATACTTGCAAACTTAAATTGTTATGCAAAGTTTAGTATGAGTTTAAAAATCTTTAAGGAGACATATCCTGTGCTGAAAAACGAAATGAGAAAACCATGGAACTTGTCGCCGATTGCTGAATGTGATAGAATTTATTTAGACTCACTGAGAGTTCGCTTATTTCAAGAAAATAGTTTCATATATTCGCTATATTTCTTTGTCATGCTCAATGTGATATCACTTACTGTTTTTCTTTTTGAAAAGTTAAAGCCACTCTCCGCAGGTTTTGGGGATTGTTACCGATGATGATGGGCCTTTTGTCGGACGTGGTTGTTTGTTGCATCGAAAATAAATAGCTCACCTTAAAAAAAAACATTATTTAAGGCGACTGCAGACAAAGTGACAGACCCAATATCCCTTAAGACGGTATAACTCTACGCGGTCTCGGGTAATTCTTAACGCAATGACGTCAGCAGCGCCAAATATGTGGACAATATTAATTGGTAACACTTTAAATACTTGGGGCAGAGATTTCACTTACGACTGCTAAGAGCGGGTATAGACTCGGTGTCATTACGCTCATCTTGAAACACCTAGGTCATATTCGTTTCATAAGGAACTGAGGAGAAGGACGTAATCGTGAAAAATACCTTACATATATAAAAATTGTTCTGAAGAATACCTTGCTATAATTTTTTTTTTTTAATTTAGGTCTTAAAATTTGATTGAGTAGCGGTCTACATCAGAATTCGGTCGGAACAATCTCAATTGCAAGTCTTAAAGAGCTGCCAACATAGGAACTTAGCCAAATTATGACGCACAGTAGTTTGTGTTGTTCAAATTAAGCTCCAAGGCCTCTGGTATTGTATCAGGAATAAAAACCGAATGAAATTGAGGGAGCGAAAATAAATAAACTAATTTTGAAACGAGAGTGTGTAAGTATATTTGAGAAAAGAGCAAACATATTTGAGAATACGGAAAAGATTTTTGAAAATGATCAAATCAATTACGGAAAGGGAAAATTAAAATGAGAACAAGATAAATCTATTTAAGAGTAGTAAAAGTGTTTGAAAAAGTGAAATTCACGAAAAATTTACTTCAGAAATGGGTATTAAAGGCAGATTTGCACATTTATTTGAAAAAACGAGAAATGTGACTTATAAAGATCAAACCAATTTTAGAAAATAGCAAATTAATATCAGAACGGGAAAAAAATATAAGATAAAAGGCAAACGTTTTTGAGAGTACGCTAAATGTATTTCAGAAAGATCAAATTTATATCAGAGATAAGAAAACTTGAATGTATTTGAGCAAGTGAATTTAGGAACTTACCATCATTAATAATATCCATTTTCAAATAATTTTCATTTAACCAAACACATAAGTTTTTAATATCCATTTGATGCACGAAAATAAGTATTTTGTAGCAAATAAGTTCGCAACATAAACCCAACAATCACAGTAAATGCTCAAAGGACATTCACATGTTTGAGGAAGTTGCAACAAGCAAATACAAATGGATGCAAAAACGGAATCCAGCCAAGTGACTAGGTCGAACTCATGTGCGCGCACACAAAAACGCATGTAAATTTAGTTAAAGGAGTCACAAAGGTAAGCAAAGGGTATAAGGAAGTAACGAACGGAAAAGTCGCCAAAAAATCGACATTAAATTTCGCGAAACATCCATTCACATGATTAAGTGATCGTGTGTAAGTATGAGGCTTGGCAAGAGTTTGTCTTCATTGCTTTTATGTGGAACGCATATGGGAGGGTAATAAATGCATATGCTTGTGTGTATAATTGAATGTCGTCGCTGCAATTACCAGCCAACAGACGCCATGGTACTCAGTAAAGACGTCCGCCTTGCAACGCCCTTTTCTCTTTATTTCGGTTTGTTTTTTGCAGTTTATACTGTAATTACGGGGGTGTAACATTTACCAGAGGCGTAACAGTATTTCTAGAGATGTAGTTACTGCAGCTAATAATATCAAACTTGGGCTTATCACAAGGAAAAAGGATTCCAGAACTGCATGTATATGATGTATATAAATCTTACATAAATCGCAGATCGGACAATATGGATCACCATTGAGCAAATTCATATTCAACATCTGAACTACGAGATTTGGATACTGCTTCAAGTGCTGCTGATAATTTTATGTCAATACGTGCCAAAAGGGTTTTTTGACGTGCGCTTATCAGCCCAAAATAAGCTTTGTAGTAGGTGGTTACCAAAAGATTCCAAAAATGCAAAAGAAGGTCTTCCTGATATCGGTCACTTTGACTTTATTAAGGGCAAGACTGTCTTTGCGCGAAATTGATACCTTCATTCCCTCGAAAGAAATTCAATTTGGGCTCTGTATTCATGAACTTTTCCATAAATCGGCCGATGCTGGAAGGTAGGGTCGGTAAATCGCGAGCTCATACTGCCCCACCATTGAAGCACCACCCAAGCCACAGTCACCGTAGTTTAGGACGCGGTGGCTATCTATTTACGCTATGAGCTGCTTGCCACTTAGGCCTCCAGTCAGTTAAGCAAACATTGGACATATACTATTCTGATGAAAACATTGGGTACATAAAGAGCGCGGTTATATTGGAGCCTCGATGCTAACTGTAAGAGGAGCTACAAAGATTTTTCGAACAAAATCCGTAAGATGTGTAGAATTGCAGCTGCAATACAATAGCCCTGCATCACCTTTCTGAAGTAGCTGCAATAAAGATGGTATTGCGCTGTGGAATCGCATAGTATGTGCTCCACCCTTTTCTCCATGTTGAGTACCTGTGGTGCAAATACCTGTTTCGCTCTTGGGACATAAGTACTACGGTGCTAGCTTATCAGCCACATAACTTTGCTATCGACTCACCAGGTCTATGGTCTACCTTCTATATTGGTTAACTAGACGTGCTATGGAGATCACGAAGAGCTATGTGACTACCTCTGGATGTTTTCAAAGTTCCAAATTCCGAGGGTTGAAGGACCTTGAGAAGCCTTGATCTAAGCTTAAAAAATAAACGCATACCAAGAATACCTTTGTACTTTGTCATGTTCGGAGTTTAGTGTGGAGCCGTTACCCCAATTTTCCTATTGTACACGTCCATAAAGAAACCAACATTTTCCGCGTGCTTTGGATTTGGGCGTGACACATTTGTGCGAATGCATATTTTAACCATACTACGAATCTGAACCCACCCTAGTAATGTTCCTTAGGTTATTAAAAATAGCTGTGATAAATTCCCTAAAATTGGAAAACCGTAAACAGCTCATAAAAAAAGTCAACGAAAAAAAGGTCAATTGACGTTATCACTCCAAATGACAATAAGATCAATTGGTCTTTTGACCAGTCAGTTCAAGGGGTCATAACTGCAGATGACTTCGACGTTAGTTGAGGTGGTCATTTGGTCAATTGACGTTACGGCCGTTGCCCTTATGCCACCCCATCTAAAATTTGGTAGGGCATTTACATTACATAAACAAAACTTTCAGAATAGTTAAATTTTTAAATGAGCGCACATTTTTAAAAAGAATTTTGCTTTGTTTGCCAAACTTGTTAAAAAAGTCACACCCTATTAACATTAACACATACTGAGAAGTGAGCTAGTTCGTAGCATAACGCTTACTCGTATACCCTTAAATACCTATGTCTATGTATATATATCTACAAACATACATAAGTTCTATGAGCTTAACAGCGTTTGTTTGATATGCCGTCCTTGTTGTCGTTGTCCTCGTTTGAATGCAGTGTATTCACCTTCATCCTTGTGGTGCCTTGTTGGTAGCGAATTGACGGCATTAATAATGCAAGTGCACTGTTGTACTCGAAATTTTGCCTCAAACACAACGACCACCCAACGACGGTTTTGTGTTCTGAACAGAGATCGTTCGTTGCACGTAAATGCAACAGTGTTGGCGTCGGCAATGACGTCGGCAATGTTGTAAGGATAATTTTTGTTTGTTTTTTACTTCCAGGAAGACGTAAAATCTACGTTATACTTCATTGAGCGGCAAAAGGGATGTTAAATGTATTTTTTTGCTATCTTCTTTTAACGCTTTTATTTGTTTTAAATACACATTGTCGCAACAGATGCGATGCTGAGGGAGGAAAAGGAGGGTAGGTGCATTCCTAAAACATGTGCGATTAGACATGAACCTTGTAGGAAGTTTTGTGTGAAATTTAGTCTTACTACAAGGCTAAATTTAATATTGTAGGTTTGAATAAAGTCAACATCTTTGAAAAAAGCTAATAAAAGGTTCATATTCTATTAATAAGGATCAGGGACTTTTAGATCGTGACAACATAAGGCGAGGCAGCTGTGAGAGTGTTGGAGAGAAAAATAATCGAAACTAATGGTTGCTAGGCCAGAGGGTAGTTTTAGTGGAACCCTCTAAAAGAAATATAGTACTTAAGAGGAAGGCTTCCATTTCTATGCGTAAATGATCTTAGGACTTTTATTACCTCAAAATTCCGCCGTGTGGCAGAAATGGAAGCGACTGGCTCTGTTAACCGGTCGAATCAAAAAATAAGTAAGTAAGGAACGGGAAAATGTTTCCCTATCATGAATAACCCTAGGCCTTTTCACCTTTTTCTCTACAGGCACTTCCCCTATACGGCTCCGATCGATATGCCACTCACCAGTCAAATGAAATTTTTTATTGAAATCGAGTCAACTCCGAATGCTAATAGGGCCTTTTATATGGCCGCTTATGGGCCATTTTTCAAAGATCATTTAACATCCATAAAGGCGCCCAACAGAAATTTCCTGCTATCGAGCGACACTTCTATAAGTTTAGCGACTGAACAAAGACTAGATTAGGTTTGCAATTGGCGTCACGAGATGTCGAAAATCTCAGGAAATAGTCGAACATGCCATTTAATTCTTACAAAAGAAACAAGAACCCTTTTGTTGTTTTAAAGTATTTTTAGGAGTATTGCCAGAGGCGTATTAAATCAAACTTCGACACTTCGAGACAAAGAAATATGTCACCAAAAAGCGTAAATGGCATACAGTCAGCTGCAGTAAAGTTCTTTGTATTTATAGAGGAGAACTGTAAGGACTTGAGGGGCTAACGGACTACGAAAATTGGATTTTCTAGGGGGATGAATGTCGTTCCCCTTGCGTATTCTAGATCTCCCGAGTTGTGTCCGTTAGAAATCTTAAGGTCTATTTACCGATAATCACCTATCTGCGATACCCATTTTACAGGATTACCCTCCGCTTTTTTCTCCTGTCCTACCAGTTGGAGGTTAATTAACTGATCTTGCCTTGTTGACGAACCGTATACTGAAAGCTCTGAGGTCAGTAGGTGTTTCAATACATGTAGGTTATACCCAGCCAGGGGAGCACTGTTCTATGCCGGAGTCAAATTATTCTCGAGGGCATCCCCAGCAGAGAAGGGCTGCTCCTTCCATGAACTATTCCTGCCTTGAAGTGACAGATGCCAGTTTAGCTGTTGCTTCAGACAGCGCTGTTTCTGCTCGAGAGCTGACCATCAAACTGTGATGCGTTAGAAAGAGATCGGCCTATCAACCAAGGTGAAAGTTTCAACCTCTTACTTACTTACTTAATTGGCGCTTAACCGTCTAAACGGTTATGGCCGTCCAACAAGGCGCGCCAGTCGCTCCTTCGCTCCGCCAACCGGCGCCAATTGGTCACACCAATGGAGTTTAAATCGTTTTCCACCTGGTCCTTCCAACGGAGTGGGGGCCGCCCTCTACATCTGCTTCCATAGGCGGGTTCCGATAGAAACACTTTCTTGGCCGAATCACTGTCATTCATTCGCATAACATGGCCTATCCAGCGCAGCCGCTGAGTTTTAATTCACTGGACTATGTTGATGTCTGCGTATAGCTCGTACAGCTCATCATTAAATCTTCTTCGGTACTCGCCATCGCCAACGCGTAGAGGTCCATAAATCTTTCGAAGAACTTTTCTCTCGAACACTCCCAAAGCCGCTTCATCTGCTGTTGTCATGGTCCATGCTTCTGCCCCATATAAGTGACTTGTAGAGTATGATTTTCGTTCGCCGAGAGAGGATTTTACTTTTCAATTGCCTACCTAGTCCAAAGTAGCATTTATTGGCAAGATTGATTCTTCGCTGGATTTAAGTGCTGATGTTTCAACCTCACACCATTTCATATTGTGACTTGAAGATGCTATTCTCTGGAGTTAGCCGTATTCACTTTCATGACACTTTTGCTGGTCCAGACCTTCAAGAGGAGTAACACCCAGAGTTCGATGATATTTGCCAGTTGAAGATGTTTTCCAAGCGAAGTCCATATTAGTGCAATGTTTTTTGACAAACTCTTTTGAGATTTTCAACTGTGTAAGTTTATTTTCATCGTATCAAACGCAACCAAAAGATTTATAGGGAAAATATTTAGAGTAGGTCCTTTAGAAAAATAAATAATTGTGTGTGTGGCCTATGGACGGCCAAAATCCTCCCTCGAAGTTGGCGAAATGTTCACAGTAGGTCCTCGCGGTCAACCGGTTTTTTTCTGGCTATATAAAATTCAATTTGAAAAAATCTGAGCCTATTTGGTTAAAAATATTGATATTTAAATATAAGTTTGAAGTCTACGTATTTATCAATATAGAACTTTGGAAAACTGTAATTTAAATCACGTATTATTAGAGAGGCGTATCCAAAATACGGTTTACTGTTTCCACATATGAGTACGGGGTGAGAGTGGGAGTGAAGAAAAATTTTAATTCGCTATATTTTCGCAATTATTTGAAGGCGCTTTCTAATATTTGGTACATAGATTCTCCATATTAGGAAATTCAGGTGATAAATGTAGAGGGAGTGGAATTGATATTGGGAGTGAAAGGTCGAAAAGTATTTGGGAGTGGGAGGAAGGTATAGAATGAGAAAGGTATCAAAATAAAGTGCAAAAGGAGAAAACAGGAATAAGAAACAGAAATTGATGTTAAGGTAGATGAGGATGGATAGAGTATTTAAGAGGAAAGTGAGGACTTATTTTAAAATGTAGGCCAACCATTTTGCGCACAGGAAAACATCTGTCGGTTATGCTAACATATATATAAAAAATTCAAAATTATAGATTTGGCTACTGGGTCTTAAGTACATAGTATACCGTATATGTATCACGGTATATAAAAGGAGGGTGCATAAACTCAATCTACAAATTTAAGTTGCAACTTTATAGGTTTTCATTTATTGAATAAATAAAAAGAGTTATTGTGGAAAATATCTCACTACCCTACATATCTAAATCGTTATCTGTACATATTGTATTTGAAGAGTTGAATAACATATTTGCAAAGCAAGGGAAAAAAAGGAAAGAAAGCTCTGAACAGTTTGAAGTATTAGACGTACCATACCACGGTAAGGAGCAGTTCGTGATGCGTAAAATATGGCTGAGTATTCTTGGAGTATGGCAAATAGGCTTCGCAATTTTTAAAGGCATTGCTAGCAATCACACAGTAGGCGGCATTTGGAAAGGATGCGCAGAGAAACTGAAGGATAAGCTACAAAAGTAAACATCAAATTGTTGATGTAAGGAGAGAATTAGAATAAAAGAAAACAGCAACGGTAATTTATTGCGGTACTATCTGTATGTACAGTATGTTACTTCCAATATGCTAGGGTAGGTTTATTTTGAGTTTTAGTTTAAGTTTAAGGTTTAGTTTAAGTTATAGTTTTAATTTCAGTTTCAGTTTCATTTTTAGTTTAAGTTTTAGTTTTTATTTTATTTTTAGTTTTACTTGTAGTTTCAGTTCTAGTTTTAGTTTTAATTTTAGTTCAAGTTTTAGTTTCAGTTTGGATTTTAGTTTAGTTCTATTTTTAGTTTAAGTTTAAGTTTTAGTTCTTTGCTTCTAGCTTTAGTTTGAATTATAGTCAAAGTTTCGGCCCATTTTCCAGTGTTTGGATCCAACATAATTTGCGTTTAACTTTTTATCCAATCTCAATCCCAACTTAAGTTTCTCATACTGTTCCTATTTAAATCATGACTTTTGTTACTGTTTCTCTTCCAGTTTTGACTGGAATCTCAATTTGTTCCCTAAATCGGTTACGATAAGATTTCTGTTCAAATTAGATTTTTCATCGGTTTTGGGGTTGGCTTCCTATTTTTGTTCCAGTTTCGGTCATTTTTTCTAAATAAATATGACACCTTATCGGTTCAACTATGACCTTTATTGCAAATTAGGCCCTGTATCTGTTCTCGGTTCTAGTTTCAATTTTAGCTCTTGTTTTTTTTCCCGTTTTGGCCTGGGCTCCGATTAATTTCCGTTATTTGTTTCACTTTCAGTTTTGGTTTTTGTTCCAGTTTAGGTGCTTCAAATATCATTCAATGTCGGTTTGGTCTTGATATACGCTCATTCTCGTTGTTTTGGGGGTTGTTTCAGTCGGTTCTTTCCGTCTGTACTAAGCTTATACTCTCGTTAATAATGAATACTTATTTTCAAGTTCTTGCTAAATTTTTGGTTTAGGTCGGTTACTTCAACCAGTTTGGAAATTTTTTGTGTCCCTGTTTCGATTCAGGTTTTGTTCTGGATTCAGCTTTTATTTTAGCAATGCAACGTTTTTGTTGATAGCCTGGTGGAATAAAAATAATTGTAAGAGAAATTATCAAATGGCTAGCGTCATAGAATATTGAGAGCATCCGAAATATCCATACACAAGGAGGAAAATTTTATACGACCACGATATTTTATCAGGTAAATTGAAGAGCTTAATGCCAGGGTAAAGAACCCAGCGCTATAAAAGCTAGATTTCAAGGAAGAGGAGTCCATTCTTCAATTGTTCTATATGATAGGATGACCATAGATAAACTAACTTAATTTTATGGGCGCACGTATATTTGATGGTCTGGTGGAGATAAAACGCGTGAATTTTTCGGTCCTACCTTTATTCAGTTGAATGGAAAACTAAGTGCTTTATTGGGGATTACTTGGGGAATATCTTGTTTGATAAATGATAACCTAACCGGCACATTATAGGAGCTGTGATAATATGCAAATATGCTTCGTTGTGAAAGAGTGGAGAATTTCTATACACAACCTTTCAAAATAAGCTAATCCCAAGTCGAGAATACACAACTTTCAGCCTAACTTGGCATCTGTTTAAGTGCTGGTTAAATTATATCCTTGCTGGCAACATATTTTACCAATTCCGTCCCACATCTACCGCTCCAACGTTATGGTAATGTTCTTAAAAAAATAGGAAATGAAACTAAAGAACTAAACTTACACTTTAATGTAAAGGTGACAAGTGACTGACTATTGGATAGTGGGAGAGCAGCTTTGATTGTTTGTCACTACCAGAAACAAATAGATTGGCCTTTTGTAATTTGCAGTTAAATACCAACACTACAAGTACGATCATATAAACTTCGACTTGTACTGTAACACAAAAAAAAAAAAACACCATGGAAATATTAACTACAACTGCACAATAAACACTAAGGTTTGTGTGTGTATGTATGTAATTACAAGCAATTTTCCTTGCATAAAATCATATACTCATGTTGTTGCATTTGTTTGCTATTTTGTTTATCCTGACATTGCCTTGTTGACTTGATGCCAAGCAACTTAACAAAGTTCTTACTTAACCAGTTGCCTCGTTTTTCTCTTGTCCTTTTTTACTTTTTGATTTTCTTTATAACATTCCTTTTAGTATAACTTTTGTTCGTATGTGTGTGTTTAAAAACTTTTGCTTGCTACTCTTATTGTAAATTCAGTTGAAGAGCAGCAAACTACGAAGGCGATGGCAACAACAATAGTTGACGTGATGTAAAGTATGAAGGCAACAACAAAAAAAAAAAACATAAAAAAATTTGAAAGAAAACAATAGTTGAATCTAAACAAGAGAAATGAGGTTGAAATCGGGTGTGATGGAAAACTATTTACTTGCTTGTGGGTGTACATATGTATACCCAGTAGTACATTTGAAATGGTCAACTAGTAGCGTAGAGTTTGTTGACAAAATACAAACTAAAGTCGAAGGCTAGGCCATCAAATTTCACTTAAAATAAAAACAAGATTTTTGCAGACAAATCAACTACCGCACAGAGAGTAAAATAGGCGATAAGAGTTGGTCAAATGAATTGGGGTGACCTCTAAAATAGATATGATCTGGTTTTATTTGCCACTTTCTTATTTCGGTATTCCAGTTATAAAAAAAATATGCCTGGACCTGAAACATTTTTTATATTAAATTTTCGATGTTTCACAAAATTTCCAAAAAAAAATTTTTGTTTTTTTTTTTTTAATTTTCGAAATCGAAAAATACTACCTGGTTATTGTTTAATCCGTAATCCAAAAACTGATTGCTTTTCCTTACAATACATTGTACAACAATAGTCGGCTAATCGAAATCAATAAAAATTATCTTTTGACTCGACATTCTACTGCATGGCGAATTGGATGAATTTGCTTTGCCATTAGCATGTATAGACTCACCTTGGACAAATTGATTTACTAGTTTGAAAATTAATGATTTTTTGAGCTTTTTGATATTTTCGATATCTAAAATTTTTGTATGTTTCTGAAAATGCAATTAAATTCATTATTTTTGGTCCATTGACTTCCTCGGGATCAGGAAAGAAATCCACGGGCATAAAACCGGGTTTTGCACTTTTGGACCCTTGCGCTCCTACAACTTTGTAGGCTATATTTCAATATAGAGGATTTGTTATTATAATTTGAAAACTATTTCGAAATTTTCGCTATTGAAAATAAATCGTGATTAAAAGTCGACTTTTGACTATTTTATAAAAGTTTTGAACTTGTGAAGTACTTAAGAGTTATACTTTTACGTTTTGAGTATGAGAAACCGAATAGTACAAAATTCTCAAAAAAATTCAGATCTTACGTTCTGACACTTTTAAATACCAAAAAAATGGCATGGACCTCATACAATTTCGAATGTTTCCCTTTGTGAGGTCAAGTGTGATTTGACCATTTCGAAATTTTCGATATCGAAAGCAAACCCTGGGCACAATCTGAAGATTTTGGAAAGGCCTTATGAAAATGAAATGAAGCCCAAGATAATTCAGCTTTTAAGTTTTATGAATTTTAGATACCGAAAATACGCCATGATTTTCTCTCCAGTACGACGTTTCCTCTTAAACATTGGCCAAATATAAAATAAGAGCACTAAATTTTCAAAATTATAATTTAATATTTTCTAAATTGTCGCTATCGCGGCTACAAATCCAATTTTGGCTTTATCTAAAGTTTTGAGCATATGAAACAAAAAGTAACAAAAAACAGGTAAGGAAGTCTAAGCACGGGTGAAACCGAACATTACATACCCAGCTGTACTGTAATGCTGTTGTTGTTTGTTTTGTGTGCTTAATAATGTTACAAGGCTGCGCAATAATACATATAAATGTGGTTCTATTCTGAACTAATTTTCATTTAAAAGAAGCAAAAAGGATACAGAGGCTAACACCAATGACCTTGAGCGGGTAATAATGAAGTTTTCCTTCAGATATCGGGATTTCCCTACTATTTATTTTAAAATAAAAAGATAGCAGAACAATAAACATAAACACACAAGTGCCATTGTACTAAAAAGCGTTATTACAATAAAAAGGGCAGGGTTATTAACGAAATTTTCCAACTTTTACTAGAAATAGCTAATTACCTGCATTTACGCACTTTTACAAAATATTAAAGCTCTTCCTGTCGTAAGAGGCGACTAAAATACCAGATTCAAGGGGCTGTGTAGCGTAACCCTTCAAATTGCCAACGTACTATATAGCTTCTCCAACCCAAATTGTCAACCTCACCTATCCGCGGCGAATCCTGTTTCACTAACAGACGGGGCTTTGGCAACCCCAAGTTCCAAGGTGACCCTCTCAAGGGGTTGCCAGCGCAATATATAGCTTCTCCAACCCATTTGTCAAACTCACCTACCCGTGGTAAATCCTGTGTCTTTAACAGACGAGGCTTTGGCGACCCCAAGCTCCTCATGGAACTTGGGGATGGGCAGGGAAGGATGGCCTGAAGGTTTATCGTGGCCATATGAATCGTTCCCGAGATGGTCGGGCTAGCACCTTAATGGTGCTGTGTTACCGGAGCGTACCGGATCTGTATCTGGCAAAGGACAATCACATCGATAGAACTCCCCAAAGCCTTCGGGGAGCAACCTGATAGCTACAAAAACAACAAAAACAACATTTTATTCGTCCACGACCCTTTTAAAAATCTTTTATATAAAAGTGGGCGTGATCCTTAACCGATTTCGTTAGTTTTTCTTCAAAGCATGCCCTATAGTAAATCCAACTTCTCTGCCGAATTATGTTACGAAAGGGTTAATGATTTTTGATTTATGATTAATAATATTTGCAAAATCGATTTCATCACACGTGGGCGGCGCCAGGCCCGTTTTAAAAATTTGTTTCAAATTTTTATCAAGAGTCTCAACATTAGTCCACACGTCAAATTTCAACATTCTAGGTGTATTATTTACTAAATTATCAGGTTTTGTGTGTTTACAAAGTGTTATATATATAAAAAGTGGGCGTGGTTATCATTCGATTTCGCTCATTTTCAATACCAATCTATTCTGGGTCCAGATAAGCTCGTGTACCAAATTTGGTGAAGATATCTCAAAATTTACTTAAGTTATCGTGTTAACGGGCGGACGGGAGGACGGACGGACATGGCTCAATAAAATTTTTTTCGATACTGATGATTTTGATATATGGAAGTCTATATCTATCTCGATTCCCTTATACCTGTACAACCAACCGTTATCCAATCAAAGTTATAATACCCTGTGTACAAGTACAGCTGGGTATTAAAACTCATTATCAGCCCAATTGGCCGCCAGAAAATTGTTTTGCAGAATGAATGCAGGCAACTCCGGCGGATTTGTGTTATCCCGCCGGTTTTCTTCTTATGCTCCTCTGTTGATGTTGCTGTGACACCAATTCATTACTCATTTCAGTGAATACCACACGAAATGCAATAATGTGCATTGCTTATACCTTATTTCTTAATTTCAAACAAATTGGCAACAATAATTAAACTTTAAAATTTTTTAAACAAAATAAGAAATGAGCAACGAAATTTCAATTGACAAAACAGCTGACTTCGAAAATTCGAAATTCCTATTCCCCAATTATTCTTCTCCCTAGGAGAAAAGAATTGGAGGAATTTTGCCGCGGGAATAAAAAAATCCGCAAATAATAATAACAAAATTGCGCGAGAATATTTAGAATTGGTCTGTATATGTTGTTAAAAAGTTCTATGTTTTTGAAATTTTCGAAACATTTTCGGTAGCGAAAATAATTTTACTTCTAATCCGAGGTTTTACAGAAATTTTGAATATGTGAAACAGATAAGTAAAAAACGCGTTTCCATTAAGTTTTAAGATTTGGAAATTTTTTGAAATTCTAAGATATTGAAAACAAGCCATTTTACAGTTCGATTTTGACCGATTAATAGGAGTTTTGAGTACGTGAAACAAAAAAAGAAAGAAACTCAATACAGTAAAATTTTGAGGGTTTTCGAAAATCTTTGATGTCGTAAATAAGGTGTTTACGTGAAATCGAATTTAAAAATAAACTCAGTATAATAAAATTGTATTTTAAAAAATTTTGTTAACAACAATAAGGCAACTTCCAAAACACGATTTATTTAAATTTTCGAAATTCTCGATATTGAAAATAAACCACCTTACATAGTTTCCTTTAATTTGGCTCTTGTTGTTGATGCTAAATAGAGATAGTTAAACTTGACTGAGATTCTCTTTTGTCGAATGTTTGCTTCCGGCGTGTTTAGACCGACAATCACGTTTACGATTTCATATCACAACGTTGTTGTTACCACTTAAACACCCCCGAAAATACAGTCAAGTGTTTGGATGTGGGCAGTTCTTTTCTGAAATAGATCTTAGTAAACTGTGTATATGCAAAATTTCCCAAAAAATAAAATTTCCATAAGAAAACTAGCACTAAATCCTCTATTTCACCAATATCCTTTTCTAACAAAGTGGTAGTGAGAGTCGACAGCAAACTTCGACTTTTGACTGCATTTTTTGCTATTTGCCGCATACACCCCAGATGCTGAACTGAACTATTGTTACAAGCAAACTTAGCTGAATATCAATTGTTACATTTTTATTATATTTGTTTGTATTGTGTACACATATTCGTTAGTGTAAATTGTTATTCAACTCTTGGCCCTCCATAAAATTTATTTCATTTCATGCTTCTTCTCCCTCTCATTTCAAATACTCTTTTCAAATTTGTATATTCTTGTTGAAGATTTTCCAAAGAATTTTTGATTTTACTTTTCACTTTCATTATTTTACTCTTACAATCCAAAGCTGCATTTGCCACCATCATTCCCAATTGCTATTGCCATCACTATCAACTTTATGCAACTGCAACATGCAATTTACTGTTTTGTTGTTTGTTTGATTTTGTCACTTTTTCCCATTTCACCACATCCTCTACCAGACACTAATCGCCTGCATTACCTCATCAGTTGTTTGTGCTTTTCTCTTTTCTATTTTTAATTTCTTTTTTAAAATTGTGTTATATTCCATTCTCACGCTTTTCTCATGCCTCATCACATCCACCTTCTCAGGCTCTGCAGAAAAACGTCTCAACTACCAAAGACTGTTGTGTCAAAATCTTGGCATCCGTTAAGTTCGGTACGTGTGAATGGGCATTTGTGTGTGCAAGTGTGTGTTTGCTTTTGTTGAAGCTTATGGCAAAAGTAGTGTCGAATATAAATACGAAAGCACATATGCTACTCCTGCTGCATGAAGCAGTATGTACATATGTATTTATGTTTGCTTTTAAGTCACCTCTTATGCATTGCAATTTTTTACGTGCTTTGTGCATATTTTTCCTGGTGCATCCTTATTCTCATCCTCTTCAGCAGTTTCTTCGTCTGCACCCATATTTACTTTTTTTAAGTGTAAAGTCAACCTCATTGTGTGCAAGTGTGCAAGGAGTTAAACAAGAAGTACTATAAATATAATAAAAAATAAAATTGATGAAGAAATTGTTAAATAAAGTGCAAAGAGAATGAGTGTAAAAAAGTGCATGTCTTAGCTTTTGTATATAAACTTTTATGTTCGTTTTTTATGCGCTTTTAGTTGCTTGCTTAAAGAAATTTATAAAAATTACTTTTTTTTACTGTTATTGCTTTAGCGAAAACTATTTTCTGGAACAAATTTAATGTACGTATGTGATTTTAATATGAAATTTATGCAACAGTATGGGTGAGAAATAGTAAATTGTGTGGCGTTTTGAATTTTTCTCGATAGTTAGTTCTGGCTTGGTATCATTTCAAAAATATCACGTATACGCCCCGGCAGGCATATGAATAAAAAAATAAGCAAACACTTTTTCTTCTGGATTTCAGCTCACAGAGTATATTAATTTTGTTCGCATAACGGTAATCTGTAACGGCATAAACTAATCGAGATAGATATAGACTTCTATATATCAAAATGATCTGGGCGAAAAAAGAAATTCATTTAGCCATGTCCGTCCGTCCGTCTGTCCGTTAACACGATAACTTGAGTAAGTGTTGGGGTATCTTGATGAAATTTGGTATGTAAGTTCCTGGACACTCATCCCAGATCGCTATTTAAAATGAACGAAATCGGACTATAACCACGCCCACTTATTCGATATCGAAAATTTCGAAAAACCGAAAAAGTGCTGTAATTCATTACCAAAGACGGATAAAGCAATGAAGTTTGGTAGGTGGGTTGACCTTATAATGGGAAATAGAAAACTAATACAATTTTGGACAATGGGCGTGGCACCGCCTACTTTTAAAAGTAGGTAATTTAAAAGTTTTTCGAGCTGTAATTTGGCATTTGTTGAAGATATCGTGATGAAATTTGGCACGAGTGTTACTCCCATTACTGTATGTGTGCCAAATAAAAATTAGCAAAATCGGATGACGAACCCACTTAAAAAAAAAAAATTTTTTTTAGGTCAAATTTTAACAAAAAATTTGATATCTTTACAGTATATATGTAAGTAAATTATGTCAACATTCAACTCCAGTAATTATATGGTGCCACAAGAAATGCAAAAATAAAAGAAAATTCAAAATGGGCGTGGCTCCGCCCTTTTTCATTTAATTCGTCTAGAATACTTTTAATGCCATAAGTCGAACAAACATTTACCAATCCTTGTGAAATTTAGTAGAGGCTTAGATTCTAGGACGATAACTTATTTCTGTCAAAAAGGGCGAAATCGGTTGAAGCCACGGCCTGCTTTTATACACAGTCGACCGTCTGTCCTTCCGCTCGGCCGTTAACACGAGAACTTGAGCAAAAATCGATATATATTTACTAAAGTCAGTTCACGTACTTATCTGAACTCCCTTTATCTTGGTATAAAAGTGGTATTACATATATAAATAAATTAGCGGTACCCGACAAGCGGCGTCATTTCTATTTTGTCAATAGAAATAAAATGGAAGTAAAAAAAAAACAGACAATAAAATAAACAAAATTATTTTGGGCGTTTTTAATCATAGTTAATATTTTCTTCTAAACTTTTTGCTTCAGTTTGCTATAATTTATACTTGTGGCAGCCGCGTTCAAAGTAATCAAATAGCCAACACTTGCCTACGGTCGTCGTCAAGCCTTGCTTTAGTGTTGTTGTAGACGCCGTGTTGAATGTTATGAGCCCTTGTGCCGAACCAACTTTTTTCGTACCGCGGATAAGGTTCTATTAGACGTTTTGTCCAACCGCACAGGCTAATTGGCCGCTATCAGTGCGCCCGTTGAACTGGAAAATATACGGTCGAGCAGATTTCCACTATTTGCCAAATATTTGAAAAGCTCTATTGGAATATAATTTACACATCGCTTCTTAAAGCTGAAAGCTTTGGCCTATGATTTCTAGCCCCCTCTTACGACAGGCAAGCCTTTCGCTGGAATAATCTCGGTTAGCGCCTCAATTGGGAGTAAAACATCTTTGTGGTACTAATATGCGGGAAATTGGCACTGATTGGAAAGTTTGTTGGGGACCGTATAATTTCAGTTCGAATATTTTATCATTCTGGACCATCATTTTCAGAATAATTTTCTAGAATATTTGTATCTATTGTGATAACTTTTTGAGAAGTGTAGTCCAGTCGCTGCAGGAAGTTGAAAACCATACTAACATTATTCAGCCAAGTTTGAACGATGAAGAGCAAGCAGCTTAGCAATTTTTTATTTTGAATGTAGAAAATATCGCAAACATACGGCAAATTAAAGAACAATATCTCAAATCGATAAAAGGGCCTGTCAAAACCAGAATCATTTTAAAAATTGCGATACCGGATTACGATTTGATGTACCGAAGGTTTTTAGAAAAGTATAGACATATTACTGAGTCTAAAATTTGTCGGCCTTTGTTACCGCAATGATGTTTTCTGTTGGTATTTCTTAAAACAATTTTAAAACTTTTGTTCTAATGGTTCCGTTGCGATGCATTGTAAGCACCCCACTGCGTATACGTAACATATTACCGACCTAAACTGTATATCATGCCTGAACGGCTGAATGAATTTAGATAACATTTGGAAAAAGGTAGGTATTACACTTTCTACTAACAGTTAATTTTTTAATATATTTGTACCTCAGTCAAGCCAAAACGGTTGGACGAATCTGGCTCAAACTTGGCGCATACCTTGCCAATACTCCGAAATGATCTAATGGCTTGGCTTTTTTGAGCAGAGATGTAGATGAAGTTAAAAATGAAAATGAAAATTAAAATGGAGATGGCATTCTGAGTGGAATTGGAAAAGGGCCTGGAGGGTAGGATATGTTCGTGCAGATTGAGTAAAAAAGGCAGACGGAGATGATTATATTTGAAAATAGTAAAAAATATGTATGTAAAATTAGCGACGGGGAAAAATGTATTAAGTCCGATATGTATTGATTTATTATGCTATCAAGGAAATCCCAGAAAGCCGCTTTCTCATTCATGGAACTAATGAGAGTTTCAGAATTATATGTCTCTTCTCATATCCCTATCTTTGTTTACTCTGGTGTCTGTATACAGTAAGAGCCCACTGGAAAGTGCACCTCTATACAGTGAACCAGTGAACACTGAAATATTAGCAAATTCTTTCAATAAACATTCTTAACTTTAAACATTTCTCGTTTACTAAACTTCAATTTATTTTATAAATATCAACATAGATATAGTCAAAAGCCTGAAATGCTGTGAGAAGGACACCCAATATTCCTTTCCTGGAAAGCACTAAGAGTTTTGGTAAGCCAAATATATGCATACTCTGTTTTTTTGTACCCTTTATCTTGTTCCATCTTATTTTTCCTGTTCGTTTTCAGATATCACTGTATTTTCATTCTTCTATGGATATTTAACTTAAATTGAAGAGTTTTCCATTTACTGAGACTATTATTGAGAAAACTTAAAAATGCACCGGCAAGTGGGTAAGAACATAAAAAGTCGGCAAAGCGTGGAAGTAAAGAAGAAACAAAAATATGGAGCGGGAAGCATAAAAGCAAAGAAAAAAAAAATAAATGTGAAAATAAACGAATAACGAACTGTATGCAGCAAAAACTTGCTACTATTAAAAATGAACAGAAAATTCGGGGTGACTACGGCAGAGAGTGACGCAAGATGCAATTGAGTAGAGCAGAGTTTGAAGCTAGAACGGAAGAATACAAGTGACAATGGCTGGCGTGTGATATGTGGCCGACTTGTGTGATGAATATCATTACGAGCAAGAATATAGGAGAACATATTTAGTTAGATATATATATGCATATATTAGATAGCTTTAAACGAGCAATTCTCGTATGTTCACTTATATCTCGGATGCTGCTTAGCTGATTTGAATCAACTTAAACACATAGATATTGGGTCACACACTAAGACTTTATATTAAGGTGTTGACACTGAAGTTGTCTTCACAAGATTGCCAAACTATTGATACATATTTGTTTTATTAACAAAAAACACCACAAATTAGAGCGTGAAATGAATAATGAATCATATTAAAAGAAAGTTTTGTGAGGTTGCCACATAATCTTATTACATTTATTTTGTATGCATTTTCCGTGATAGTATCGCATCAGCTAAGAGGATTTGAATAATTGCGGTATTCACGTCCAGGTTTGAAAATTTTCTAACAGGGTTTACTAAAGCAAAGCATTATATATAGAAATATGTTTTAGCAATTTGGTTATTGTTATGGTTATTGGAGCTTTTCGACAAATAAAATAAAGATAAAACACAAACTTTTTCTTTTTCCTCTACGCGTTTTGATAATTCCGTCTGCATCAGGGGAAATATATGTATACATTAAAAACAGCATAAAAATAACTTATAATATTTGTTTTGAATAATGCTTTATTTTATGTTAAGGTGTAGAGCCTCCCTGATAAGGATGAAAAAATTCATTGAAACGCGTAGAAGAGAAACTTTATGTTTTGTCTGGATTCGACAAACATTTGGTACATTAAGGTGCAGCCAGTCTTTACAAGGCTGCAGCAAATCTTCGCAAGGTTGCCACCGAGATCATCACGAAAACTGCTCAAATCGATTTGCATAAAATTTGGTACATCATTTAAACAGTTTTTCTTTTTTCGAATTCGTTTTAATAGAAAAAAATTTTCAAAAAAAACCTATATTTTCAAGTAATAAGCAAAAAAAAAACACAATTTTTATAATTTTAATGTAATTTATTTAAACAATTTTTGTTTTTATTTTTCAAAATAAAAGTAATGTTACTTTATTATTTTCTAAAATCTTCATTCGTGGTTGTTTTTCACGACTTTCTGCTGTAACTAAATATAAATAAATAAATGTAAGGCGCGATAACCTCCGAAGAGATCTAAGGCCGAGCTTCTCTTCCAATTTGCGTCGTGCTCCTCTTGATTTTTCCCTACAAATTGGCCGGACGGGACCTACATGTTTTATGCCGACTCCGAATGGCATCTGCAAGGCAGATGAGTTTTCACTGAGAGCTTTTCATGGCACAAATACAATCGGAGCGCTTGCCAGACACTGCCGAGGGGCGACCCCGCTTAGAAAAATTTTCTTCTAATTGAAAAATCTTATTTCTAAAATTTTGATGTTGCTTTGCCCGGGAGTTGAACCCAGAGCATACGGTGTGATAGGCGGAGCACGCTACCATCACACCACGGTGGCCGCCTGCTGTAACTACCTTCATGTTTTTATACTCAGTTGAGCAGAGCTCACAGAGTATATTAAGTTTGATTGGATAACGGTTGGTTGTACATATATAAAGGAATCGAGATAGATATAGACTTCCATATATCAAAATAATCAGGATCGAAAAAAATTTGATTGAGCCATGTCCGTCCGTCCGTCCGTCCGTCCGTTAACACGATAACTTGAGTAAATTTTGAGGTATCTTGATGAAATTTGGTATGTAGGTTCCTGAGCACTTATCTCAGATCGCTATTTAAAATGAACGATATCGGACTATAACCACGCCCACTTTTCGATATCGAAAATTTCTAAAAACCGAAAAAGTGCGATAATTCATTACAAAAGACAGATAAAGCGACGAAACTTGGTAGATGAGTTGAACTTATGACGCAAAATAGAAAATTAGTAAAATTTTGGACAATGGGCGTGGCACCGCCCACTTTTAAAAGAAGGTAATTTAAAATTTTTGCAAGCTGTAATTTGGCAGTCGTTGAAGATATCATGATGAAATTTGGCAGGAACGTTACCCCTATTACTATATGTACGCTTAATAAAAATTAGCAAAATCGGAGAAGGACCACGCCCACTTTTAAAACAAAATTTTTTTTTAAGTAAAATTTTAACAAAAAATTTAATATCTTTACAGTATATAAGTAAATTATGTCAACATTCAACTCCAGTAATGATATGGTGCAACAAAATACAAAAATAAAAGAAATTTTCAAAATGGGCGTGGCTCCGCCCTTTTTCATTTAATTTGTCTAGGATACTTTTAACGCCATAAGTCGAACAAAAATTAACCAATCCTTTTGAAATTTGGTAGGGGCATAAATTTTATGACGTTAACTGTTTTCTGTGAAAATGGGCGAAATCGGTTGATGCCCCGCCCAGTTTTTATACACAGTCGTCCGTCTGTCCTTCCGCATGGCCGTTAACACGATAACTTGAGCAAAAAACGATATATCTTAACTGAACTTAGTTCACGTACTTATCTGAAGTCCCTTTATCTTGGTATAAAATATGCCGAAATCCGATTTTGATCACGCCTAATTTTTCAATATCGAAAATTACGAAAAATTAAAAAATGCCATAATTCTATACCAAATACGAAAAAAGGGATGAAACATGGTAAGGTTGTTTTATTGACGCGAAATATAACTTTAGAAAAAACTTTATAAAATGGTTGTGACACCTACCATATTAAGTAGAAGAAAATGAAAAAGTTCTGCAGGGCGAAATAAAAAACCCTTAAAATCTTGGTAGGTATTACATATATAAATAAATTAGCGGTATCCAACAGATGATGTTCTGGGTCACCCTGGTCCACATTTGATCGATATCTGGAAAACGCCTTCACATATACAACTACCACCACTCCCTTTTAAAACTCTCATTAATTAATACCTTTAATTTGATAACCATATCGTACAAACTCATTCTAGAGTCACCCCTGGTCCACATTTATGGGGATATCTCGAAAAGGCGTCCACCTATAGAATTAACCCTCACGCCCTTTTAAAATACTCATTAACACCTTTCATTTGATACAAACATATTCTAACGTCACCCCTGGTCCACCTTTATGGCGATATCTCGAAAAGGCGAACACCTATAGAACGAAGGTCCACTCCCTTTTAAAATACTCATTAACTCCTTTCTTTTGATACCCATATTGTACAAACAAATTCTAGGGTCGCCCCTGGTCCACCTTAATGGTGATATCACGAAACGGCGTCCACCTATGGAACTAAGGATTACTCCCTTTTAAAATACTAATTAACACCTTTCGTTTGATACCCATATCGTACAAACGCATTCTAGAGTCACCCCTGGTCCACATTTATGGGGATATCTCGAAAAGGCGTCCACCTATAGAATTAACCCTCACGCCCTTTTAAAATACTCATTAACACCTTTCATTTGATACAAACATATTCTAACGTCACCCCTGGTCCACCTTTATGGCGATATCTCGAAAAGGCGAACACCTATAGAACGAAGGTCCACTCCCTTTTAAAATACTCATTAACTCCTTTCTTTTGATACCCATATTGTACAAACATATTCTAACGTCACCCCTGGTCCACCTTTATGGCGATATCTCGAAAAGGCGAACACCTATAGAACGAAGACCCACTCCCTTTTAAAATACTCATTAACTCCTTTGTTTTGATACCCATATTGTACAAACAAAGTCTAGAGTCAACCCTGGTCCACCTTTATTGCGATACCCCGAAAAGGCGTCCACCTATAGAACTAAGGCCCACTCCCTTTTAAAATACTCATTAACACCTTTCGTTTGATACCCATATTGTACAAACAAATTCTAGGGTTACCCCTGGCCCACCTTTATGGCGATATCTCGAAACGGCATCCACCTATGGAACTAAGAATTACTCCCTTTTAAAAAACTCATTAACACCTTTCTTTTGATACCCATATTGTACAAAAAAATTCTAGGGTCACCCCTGCTCCACCTTTATGGCGATATATCGAAACGGCGTCCACCTATGGAACTAAGGATTACTCCCTTTTAAAATACTCATTAGCACCTTTCTTTTGATACCCATATTGTACAAACAAATTCTAGGGTCACCCCTGGTCCACCTTTATGGCGATATCTCGAAAATGCGACCACCTATACAACAACCACCACTCCCTTTTAAAACCCTCATTAATACCTTTAATTTGATACTCATATCGTACAAACACATTCTAGAGTCAACCCTGATCCACCTTTATGGCTATATCCCTAAATGGCGTCCACCTATAGAACTATGGCCCACTCCCTCATAAAATACTCTTTAATGTCTTTCATTTGATACACATGTCATACAAACACATTCCAGGGTTTCCCTCGGTTCATTTTCCTACATGGTTATTTTCCCTTATGTTGTCACCATAGCTCTCAACTGAGTATGTAATGTTCGGTTACACCCGAACTTAACCTTCCTTACTTGTTTTCTATAACACGTTTGGAAACAGATGTTAACAACTTTACATATCTTTCTGTTACTTGTAAATGCATTGCAATATTAGGATCATCTAGTGTTGGCCCATCATAATCTAAGAATTGTACCAAGTGATCGTATGGATTATTTCTTGTGAATGCCGGCACAGATACTAAATTATCGTCATTCAGATCAATCATATCAGTATAATCTGAAGCATTAAAATTGATATTATATTTTTTTTAAACTCTGAATTTAGTTGGATCAAGTATTTTTCCTCGATAGTATAACATTTTTTTGATAGCTCTAACACGTATGGCTTTCCTATCATCAAATAACATAGTTAATAAAATGTTTTCTGGAAAACGTTTTTGCTATACTTCTAACAAAAAAATCCCTCCATACAATTTGATCCGCTCTAATAAATATATATATTGTAACGAATGTTAGCAGCACTGAGCGATGCTATCGTCTCTAAGCCGATGCTAAGCAGTGACGTGAATGCACATCAATAATTCAATCATTATGTATCTACATAAACGAAACAATAACTGCGTCTACATGTATGTACCATGTACGTATACGAGCAGCGAAGCGGCAATGCACAAACACATGCATATATCTTATCTGAGTTGTCACAAGAGAGAGCAATAATTTGTGCACGTAGTTGTGGCTGGCGATTTTGTAGCCGAACTAACTAGTAACTTCTGGAAATCGAAGAGCCTAGAAGTATGCAGCGTAAACTATAAAAGCGGGGCAGGCGAGTAAGAAGTAATTCAGTTTGAGTTGAGCTATCAATCAGTTTGATTAAGCACGCGATCTGGCGGCCAATAGTAGAGTTTCATTTGAGTTATCAGTCAGTTTGGTTATTAAGCCAGCGAGTAGCAAAGTATAAGTGTCATTGTGAAGTACTTTAATAAAGGCCATTTTTCCATTATTCAATATTGGAGTTATTTATTCAGCAGTTTAGTCATTCGAACTTAGCAGAGGATTGCAAATAAGAGGATTTGCAAGCAATTTCGTTACAATTGGTGTCAGATGAGGAATTGTTGAATACATTCCAGAGGACAACAAGGATATGGCAAAGGTCAGTGAATTGAAGATCCAGCAACTGAAGAAGGAGTTGGAGACCCGTGGATTGAATACAAGCGGCGTTAAACTTGAACTTCAGGCACGGCTACGAGAGGCAATGGAAGCGGAAGGAATTGATGTGGAAGAGCATGTCTTTCATCTTGATAGCGAGGAGACAACAAAAATTGAAGAGAAAAACGAAGCATCGCAGACGGTTACCGGTACAGACTTGAACATGATTTTAGCTGCAATATCTGCTCAAACATCGACAGTGTCATCTCAACTGGCAGAGCAGAAGACATATATGGCATCACAACTAGAATCGCAGGAGAACCGAATAACATCGAAGATTGAAGCACAGGAAACACAAACTTCTTCACAACTTGAAGAACAGAAGACATATATGGCATCCCAACTGGAATCGCAGGAGACACGCATATCATCAAAGATGGAAGAACAAGAAGAGCGCTTATCATTACAGGTGGCACAAATGTCTTCACAGTTAGAAGCACAGGAAGCAAGGGTAACATCAAAGCTGGAAGCGCAGGATGCAAAAATCGCTCAATTTCAGGCAGAAGTCGATGATTTGAAGGGTCGTATGGAGCGGTTACAATTAAATCGTCCAGCAGTTTCAGCGAATAATCCAAAGGTAAAACACCATCCTTTGACGGTTCTGTTCCTTTCCAGGTCTTTAAGCTACAGTTTGAGAAGACCGCAGCAGTGAACAACTGGAATGTGGAAGATAAAGTTGCCGCACTCTTCGTAGCATTGAAAGGACCAGCTGCCGAAATCTTACAGACTATTCCAGAGTACGAACGGAACAGTTATGACGAATTGATGGCTGCTGTAGAACGGCGATACGGAAGCGAACACAGGAAACAGATATTTCAAATAGAATTGCAAAACCGCTACCAAAAAGCTAATGAGACTTTGCAAGAGTTTGCTTCGGATATTGAAAGGCTAGCACATTTAGCAAATGCGGACGCACCCGTGGAATACACCTAAAGGGTAAAGATTCAGAGCTTTATAAATGGCATACGGGACGTCGAAACAAAGCGAGCTACATACGCAAACCCAAAGCCAACATTCGCAGTAACGGTGTCACAAGCTCTTATTCAGGAAACAGCGTCGCTTCTGTGTAAGCCAGTTTTCAAAGCACGCCGTGTGGAAGTAGAAAGGCCAGAGTGGGTAGACGCAATATTGGAGGCGCTGAAAGGATCGCAAAAGCGGAGTGAAAAAGTTATCAAATGCTTCAAATGCGGGAAGTCCGGTCACATTGCACGTCATTGCGATCTTGGCCTTAATAGTTCCAACAATGTGGGTGGGCGTAAACGCAAAGCTGGAGGAGATGAGCAAGAGCGAGTAAGAGGTAGAGAGCTAGATCCAGCTATTGAATGCCCTGTGATATCTGTGTCGCAAATTGGTAGAAAATCGAGCAGTCTTACCGTCAGAGGGAATGTGGATGGCGAAGAACATGTACTGACTGTAGATACGGGCGCATCTCATTCCCTGATCCGATCTGACTTGGTCAACAGGAGAGTAAAGCCGTTACCTGGAGCAAGGTTGCGTACGGTCACAGGCGAGTATAACCAAGTCCAGGGAGAAGTGATATGTGAAGTCCTAATTGGAAAGGTCATGGTTCTACACAAATTTGTTGTGGCGGAGATTGTTGATGAAGTTATATTGGGAGTGGATTTCTTGGTTGACCATGACATCAAGATCGATATGCAGAGAAGGGTGATGCGTTATGAGAACCAAGATGTGCCACTTAACTTTAGTTTGGAAAAAGGGTTCAGCAGTAATCGGGTACTGGTGGAGAAGACTCGACGAAGGCCACGAAATTCAAAGGTAAAGGTTGATGGAACAAATGGGCCAAACAAATCAAAGCCGAAGGTACCTGTGAGCGAAACACTGGCGTTGAAAACCCTAACGGACGTACTAAAACGAAGAAAGAATGCAAGGGTGGTTTCAAGCCAAGGCACACTAGCGTCGGAACGATATGATTATGCAAAGCAAATCCGTCCAGCGCAAGCTCTGCGAAGTAGTTCTTCATTGGCCGAGCAACAGAGTGCGAGGGAACGATCCAGAATAATGAGTAATAAGATGGAACACAGGTACGACAAGGAAAATAATTCGGAAGGTTTCCGGGAGGGAGATTTGGTACTGCTATACAACCCTCACCGGCGGAAAGGTGTTCCATCCAAATATCGGTGCAGTTTTGAAGGCCCGTACAGAGTTGTGAAGACGATCAGTGATGTCATCTGCCGCATACAAGCAATTGGGAAATCACGAAATAGAAGAGTGGTACATTTGGCGATGCTAGCAGCGTTTAGATCGAGAGATTTGTCTGATCGGGACGATCAGACTTAGGTGGAGGGCAGTGTAACGAATGTTAGCAGCACTGAGCGATGCTATCGTCTGTAAGCCGATGCTAAGCAGTGACGTGAATGCACATCAATAATTCAATCATTATGTATCTACATAAACGAAACAATAACTGCGTCTACATGTATGTACCATGTACGTATACGAGCAGCGAAGCGGCAATGCACAAACACATGCATATATCTTATCTGAGTTGTCACAAGAGAGAGCAATAATTTGTGCACGTAGTTGTGGCTGGCGATTTTGTAGCCGAACTAACTAGTAACTTCTGGAAATCGAAGAGCTTAGAAGTATGCAGCGTAAACTATAAAAGCGGGGCAGGCGAGTAAGAAGTAATTCAGTTTGAGTTGAGCTATCAATCAGTTTGAGTAAGCACGCGATCTGGCGGCCAATAGTAGAGTTTCATTTGAGTTATCAGTCAGTTTGGTTATTAAGCCAGCGAGTAGCAAAGTATAAGTGTATTGTGAAGTACTTTAATAAAGGCCATTTTTCCATTATTCAATATTGGAGTTATTTATTCAACAGTTTAGTGATTCGAACTTAGCAGAGGATTGCAAATAAGAGGATTTGCAAGCAATTTCGTTACAATATATTATATGTGTATCAAATGAAAGGTGTTTCACAGAATTGTGCCAGGCTATCCATGTTCAATGTATTTATGTACGTATGAGAACAAGTTAGTTGTTCAAAAACTTTCTTTTCCTCTGTTGTGTCGGCAAGTAGGGCGAAACTTGCATATGCAAATTATTGTGCTGTTGTGTTTGTGCTTGTATGTCGCATTGCTAGTTTTTAGTTTCATTCAAGTTTTTCTGAAGAAGCTGAATTTCTACTGCTACTTCTTCTATGGTGCTGCTACGCCAACTCAAAAGGGATGAAAAGCAATTGGGCAAAGTAAAACTTTTCAGCAGCTAATGGCTAGCTGTAAAAAATGCATTTATTTACTCGAAACTGTATATACATACTTCAACATATAAAACACCAACACACGCGCACCTTCAAGTGCTACTGCAGTATAACTTTTGATGCAAACTAACCAAAACAACAAAAAGGATGAAGGAAAAGTTGAAAATCAATGACAGCGGTTCAAGAAAAGCACCCAAGCTAAAGTGTGAGGTGGCTGCAACGCACACAAGAGCGCAAGAGTCGCGCAAGAAGTTTGTCTTTTGGTTTCCGATCCATCAGCATCAGTGGCTGTGTGCACAAAGCAAATCAACCCAATACAAAAACACCAACAAAAGTTGTGTAGTAAAACTAAAAGTCTTTAGTAAGACTGTAGAAAACTTAAAGCAGCGACAGCAAAGCGGAAGCGGTAAGGACAACAATGATGCCTGTGTGCGTTTCTTTGGCTAAGACGAAGAAGTTGCGAGTCGTTCAAGTGCCAGTAAAAGATAGTGATAGTCGCCGTAATTGCAATAGTACCGGTTACTATCATCTATATACAATATCCATACACACAAACGCAGCTGTTCATGTAATAACTAAATAATTGTAAGGATAAGATTTTCTCTGGAAAATCAAACAATAAGACATGGTGACTGGCAGCATCGAAGCGAAAATGCAACACAACTGAAGTAGTTAACGTAGTTATGAGAAGAGTGAGTGGGGCAAGAAGTGGTAGCTTGGTTGGCATTTCTAGTGCGGTACAAATTTACGAACATACACTTTGCAGTATCGCTACTTAAGACTTAAGCAAAGTAAGCACAAAAATACATACAAATAAAATTGCACGTGAAGTATAGGAAATGTGGTAATGCTGCATCTTTTGCAAAATGACTGAAAAGTTCTATATATACAGCAGAAGACACGAAAATAAAAATGTTATTTTTATCAAATTTCGTTAAATAAATTCTTCTTTGTTTTACGTTCGGTAATTTAGAAATAGCTTCTACGAATTTTGTAACTGATACTTTACGCACTAATTTCATAAACGTTTTCGAAAAAATTCAAACTTTTTATACCGAGTATCCCGAATTTGTTTTTGCGAATGCAGTTTTGTAGCCGAGTCAATTCTAGTCTAGCGCAGTACAAATTTTAGGTCTCTACAAATTTACATTGACTTTTGACAATTTTTTTTTCGAATAGTGCCTTTTGGAAATAAAATTGTCAAAAATCAGTACTAAATTTCAGAGACCTTTAAGTTGTTTTTGTTTGACTAAAACTATGGGTCAACTATATGTTTGGGTCATCTCAACAGCAACAACATACTTGTATTCAGATTGTCAAAATCTACGTGTTGGTATTCGGCGAATGGAATGGAGACAAATTATAAAACGATTTGAATCTATATTTTAATAAAAAAAATTTCAACATTGTCAATATATTGGTTACATTTAGCATTTGCCATTGTTTTTTGACAATCCTTATGCCATTGCAATGAAAAAAAAAGAAAAAACAGAATAAGCTGATCAGATAAGCCAACATTTAACAGAGCCGTGATTAACATTGATTGTGCTATAAAACTGCATGCTCAAAAAATTAAGAAAACTTTGAACAAAACATTAAAAATTTTCGTCAAATATTCTTGAATTTCCGAATCTTTTCAAAAACGGTTTGGAATTTCATTTGAAATAGAAGAACTTGAAATGATGAAATTGTATAAAAATTACCACTTCTATTTTCATTTTCGCTGCTGTATCTATCTAGCCAAATGTATATTTGTGATAAATAGGTATTGTATCGTGCAATTTTAGCAGACAATGATTTTATGAAAAAAAAAAAACAATATTTTGCTCTATTTAAATGAGTACGTATTAGGTAAAAGCGTAATTTTCTTATGTACTTCCTTTGTATGAGTGTAAACGGAGTTTGTTATTGTTGCTTTTTCTCTTGACTACTTGAGACATTCACCTGAAGTTAATTTTGATGGTTAGTAGGAATTTTTTATATGAAAAGCAGGTGCCTCATCTTTAGCAAAATAAAAAAAAACTTTTCCTCTATACGCAAACATAAATATACATCAGTGAATGGTGGCCTTATCGACTACTTAGAGCAAGCCACTGAGTGGATCCAATTTGATATTTTTGAGATTTGTTCTCAATCATGCCACTCCCAATCTTACCTCCACTCTCATTCTGAATCTCATTCTCACTTGAACTTTTTGCTTGAGTTTCAGGATCACTTTCGCGCTCACACTCACTTTAACTCTCATTATCTCTTTTAGTCTAACTCTCCCTTCCGCTACCATGTGGATATTTGGAGTTTTCCAAAAGGTGGCATCCCATTCCCTACTTTTCAAAATTTCAAATGTCATAGTGCTTTATATGTAGTACACATTATCTTTGACTTGAACCACCATTTTTTAATGCTATGAGAAATAAAACTGTACCCTATTTTCTTAGAGTACCCCTAACAATACCAAGCACATAAGTTGAGAATTTTGATTGCCGTCAAATATAGTTTGGTTTGTGTGGTACTGGCCCATGTTAAAAAATTGTATTCAGACCAATATATGTATCAAACATGTATATCCAAATATCATTAGAGTGATCTGATTTCAGTTTATGAGTAACTTAAATTTGATCCTACCGAGACGTGTTACACCTCCAACTTTTCATTATTTATTATAGGCAGAGAAGGGACTGCTCATTTACGAAAACCAAGCAAAGTCGCTAGTAACGAAGAATTTTAGACAATGAAACACAGGCTACAGTGATTTCTATTATCACACTCTCTGATGTGTTCTCTAAACGGTACGGCCAAAATAAGTTATTATTATTTCTATGCTGGTGACTACACAATAACAGCAAGATACCCAGCCCCTAAATAGGTCAACTAGTCTTCAGAATAAACGAATATCTCTGTCTTTATATTTTTGTTTATCTCGCACAACACAGCAACAACAACAGAGTGAGCTGACACTAAATATATCAGTAGCAAGCAAACTACCCAGCGCACATTGGTTTAAATCGCAGTTTTTTTGGCATAAAGTCAAAAATTTTACTACAAATATTTTCAAATTTAATAATGTGCCTGTTTAGTTAGATGCCCATGTATACTGGAAATGTGCACAATTTGTTTCCTTTATGCAGCGTATACATCTCGCAACGCTACAAAACCAGATGTTTTTGAAAAATATAACTTCGGTGGTGTGTATCGAAATAAAGTTCAGTTTTCCTTGGAATTTACTTCAAAACGTCAAGTTAAAAATTGAAAGTCACGTATGGATAATTCAGCAAACGGTATAAGATTTAAGTTGCGAAGATTTTTACATATCTGTTCATTGGGTTCCTTAAAATAAGGTTTAAGTCGTGTAGCTTTCTGTGAAAGGTAGAAGTTTTTTTTATGTGGGGGAAAACTAGGGGGGATACTGCTGGGGACTCAAACTATTGATGCTCAATTACCTGCTGAAGTTTCTTTTTTTATGTGGTAATAATATTTCTTGCGCATATTTGTTCATTGCAGAGCAAGTTCAGCTTTTACGTGGACATCTGTTGTCAATTTGGGTGGAAAAGAATAAAAATTAATTGGGTGTTAGAAAAATTCAATGGCGATATGTTAACAAAGAGCGATGAATTTTTCGTAAAGTAAGTGAAAAAAGGACTAGAAAAATGCGGCAGACATATGGACAGATTGAAAAGCTTACGCTCAGATTGGCTTGCAACAATCATACCTATCACAATAGATAAACCTAAAATTTCAAAAAAAATTCGGACGGCTGTCTCTAACATATGAGGAGGGAACACCAAGACTGAAACGAAAACTTGCTACGGACTTATTCAGGGAGCACAGTACTTCACTTTTGGTTCGCACTGCAGCAGTGTCAGCAAAAAAGTCAAAGGATAGATATACTGTGTGTATTTTAAATCAGACTTTAAATACTTCGGATGCATCAAATATGAAAGATAAGTTGGAGTCAAAAATTGGAATCTCTCTAACAGTGGATGAAGCTTTTGCTTTCATAATTGAAAAATCGTTCACGAAAAAGCAATACAACAGTATTAGATCTTCAAACTTAGAAAAGAGCTGCAACATATACCCAAGTTATAATAGCATTTTGAAAGCTAAAACAAAGCCTAGACCTAAAGAAATTGTCGTAACCGAAACTACTGCAGAAGTAACCTTACAAAAATTACTCGACCATACAGCATCAAGAATTTTAACTCTTTGGGCGAAAGTGCGTCGGAGACCAGAAATAAATATTACAAAAGCGAGAGAAGGGTACATGCTAGACAAAATTCTAGGGCCAACAACCTTGCTGACGTCTTTCACAGGGCGTTGGACTCCTCAGATCCGTTAATCTCCAGTATAAGTGCTAATAAACACAGCCGTTACAAAAAAAAAAAGAAATACCTGAAGAAGTAATATTGATGTTACGGATGCCATCTTTCGTCGAATCAAGCGAGCATAACCTTGATGAATATTCTGTTGATGTAGATGTTCAAGGCGATCATTACTTTGATATTGAATTAGAGTTAGATGACGATTAGAATAACAACCCTTTTTTAATAAATTTTTTGCATTTTAACTTACTTAATTTAAATAAATTCTTAACTTATATAAATATAATTAAGCCTAATATAGATATGTATGCACTAAATAAATATATATATGTATAGTATAAGTTTTTGTAAAAAAACCTGAAATTTGATTTGAGGTTATATGGCAGCTATGTGAAGACGTCGTCCCATTCAACAAAATTCTTTTCCAAAAATTATCTATGAGGTTATTAGCAAATGTGCGAAGTTTCAAAGTTCTAATTACATTTGCCTAGTAAAAAAAAAAAAAAACCGCTATTCAGACACCACTCTGCAGCGCGCCCAAAATACTGTAACGAATTTTACTTGCAAATCTTCTTATTTGCAATCCTCTGCTAAGTTCGAATCACTAAACTGTTGAATAAATAACTTGAATATTGAATAATGTAAAAATGGCCTTTATTAAAGTACTTCACAATGACACTTATACTTTGCTACTCGCTGGCTTAATAACCAAACTGATTGATAACTCAAATTGAACTCTACTATTGGCCGCCAGATCGCGTGCTTAATCAATAACTGATTGTTTGCTCAACTCAAACTGAATTACAGCGCCTCTTCATCTGTTGCCTTTTATACCCTTTGGTTTCCTCGTTCGCATTTTTCCAGAATGTACTAGCATTGTCCATGAGCTCTCAAACTTCTCAGCTATAACTAAAATTGCACAATTTTATACATCTTTTAGGCGCTTCCAGAATCTACTAGTCCAGTAGCTCTCAAATTCTCAGATATATGCATGTGTTTGCGCATTGACTCTCCGCTGCTCGTATTCGTACATGGTACATATGTGTAGACGCAATTATTTATTCGTTTATGTATATACATAAAGATTGAATTATTGATGTGAATGTTTGTAGTTTACCGTCTCTCGCGCGCAGATAGGCGTATAAGTAAATGCATCTTTGTGTGACATCTCTCTAGGCTGCCTTATATATGTGTATACTTGATAGGATAATTAACGTAAATACTGCTTGGCATGGCCTTAGCATCGCCTTAGTGATGGAATAACTTAATGATGCTAATATCCGTGACACTGCCCTCCACCTAAGTCTGATCGTCCCGATCAGACAAATCTCCCGATCTAACTGCCGCTAGCATATCCAAATGTACCACTCTTCTAATCCGTGGTTTCCCAGTGGTTTGTATGTGGCAGATGGTATCACTGATCTTCTTCACAACTTTGTACGGGCCTTCCCAACTGCACCGAAATTTAGCTGGAATACCTTTCCGCCGGTGAGGGCTGTTTAACAATACCAAATCTCCCGCCAAGAAACCTTCCGAATTAAAGTTCTTGTCATGCCAGTGTTTCATCTTACTACTCATTACCCTGGGCCGTTCCTTCACACTCTGTTGTTTGGTCAATGAACCACTTCGTAGAGCTTGCGCTGGACGAATTTTCTTTGCATAATCGGTATCGTTCCCACATTTTACAACAGTAGTGCGCTCCGGCTTGAAACTACCCTCGCATTCTTTCTCGGAAATTCGTTGCTTCGTTTTCCTGCGTCTTTTAGGTTTTGTCAATGCCAGTGTTTTACTCGCAGGTACTTTTGATTTTGATTTATTTGTCCCATTCGATCTATCAACCTTTACCTTTGAATTTCGAGGCCTTCGTCGAGTATTCTCCACCAGTACCCGATTACTGCTGAACCCTTTTTCCAAACTAAAGTTAAGTGGCACATCTTGGTTCTTATAACGCATCACCCTTCTCTGCATATCGATTTTGATGTCATGGTCAACCAAGAAATCCACTCCCAATATAACTTCATCAACAATCTCCGCCACAACAAATTTGTGTAGAACCATGACCTTCCCAATCAATACTTCACATATCACTTCTCCCTGAACTTGGTTATACTCGCCAGTGACCGTACGCAACTTTGCTCCAGGTAACGGTTTTACTCTCCTGTTGACCAAGTCAGATCGGATCAAGGAATGAGATGCGCCCGTATCTACAGTCAGTACTCGTTCTTTGCCATCCCCATTCCCTCTGACGGTAAGACTGCTCGATTTTCTACCAATTTGCGACACAGATATCACAGGGCATTCAATAGCTGGATCTAGCTCTCTATCTCTTACTCGCTCTTGCTCATCTCCTCCAGCTTTGCGTTTATGGCCACCCACATTGTTGGAACTATTAGGACCAAGATCGCAATGACGTGCAATGTGACCTGGGTTGCCGCACTTGAAACATTTAATAACTCCGGCATTCTTCTGTTGAGATCCCTTCAGTGCTTCCAAAATTGTTTCTACCCACTCCGGCCTTTCTACTTCCACACGGCGTGCTTTGTACGCTGGCTTACTCAAAAGTGAGGCTGTTTCCTGAGTCAGTGAATGCGATACCGTTTCAGCACACGTTAGTTTTGGATTGGCATATGTAGCCCGCTTCGTTTCCACATCTCGTATGCTATTTATGAAGCTCTGGATTTTTACCCTTTCAGTGTATTCCACGGCTGCGTCCGCATTTGCAAGATGAGCCAATCTTTCAATATCTGAAGCAAACTCCTGCAATGTCTCATTTGCTTTTTGGTAGCGGTTTTGCAACTCAATTTGGAATATCTGTTTCCTATGCTCGCTTCCGTAACGTCTCTCTAAAGCGCTCATCAATATTTCGTAGTGGTTCCGCTCGTACTCTGGGATGGTCTGTAAGATTTCCGCGGCAGGCCCTTTCAGTGCCACGAACAGAGCTGCAACTTTATCTTCAGCATTACATTGGTTCACTGCTGCGGTCTTCTCAAACTGTAGCTTAAGACCTGAAGAGGAACAGAACCGTCAAAGGATGGTGTCTTTACCTTTGGATTACTCGCTGAAACAGCTGGGCGGTTTAGTTGTAACTGCTCCATACGACCTTTTAACGCTTCTATTTCGGCATCAATTTTGTCCTCGAGTTGTAAAATTTTTGCATCCTGCTCTTCCAGTTTCACAAAGAGCTGCGATGATACCTGTTCCGAAATTTGTGCCGACATTTCAGATATACGTGCCTCTTGCGCTTCCAGTTGAGATGCCAAATATGTCTTCTGTTCTTCCAATTGTGATGTTATACGGGTTTCCTGCGATTCCAGTTGGGATACCATATACGTCTTCTGTTCTTCAAGTTGTGAAGAAATTTTTGTTTCCTGTGCTTCAATCTTCGATGTTATTCGGTTCTCCTGCGATTCTAGTTGTGATGCCATATATGTCTTCTGCTCTGCCAGTTGAGATGACACTGTCGATGTGTGAGCAGATATTGCAGCTAAAATCATGTTCAAGTCTGTACTGGTAACCGTCTGCGATGTTTCGTTTTTCTCTTCAATTTTTGTTGTCTCCTCACCATCAAGATGAAAGACATACTCTTCCACATCAATTCCTTCTGCTTCCTTTGCCTCTCGTAGCCGTGCCTGAAGTTCAAGTTTAACGCCGCTTGTCTTCAATCCACGGCTCTCCAACTCCTTCTTCAGTTGCTGGATCTTCAATTCACTGAACTTTGCCATGTCCTTGTTGTCCTCTGGAATTTATTCAACAATTCCTCTTCTGACACCAATTATAACGAATTTTACTTGCAAATCCTCTTATTTGCAATCTTCTGCTAAGTTCGAATCAATACACTGTTGAATAAATAACTCCAATATTGAATAATGTAAAAATGGCCTTTATTAAAGTACTTCACAATGACACTTATACTTTGCTACTCGCTGGCTTAATAAACAAACTGATTGATAACTCAAACTGAACTCTACTATTGGCCGCCAGATCGCGTGCTTAATCAATAACTGATTGATTGCTCAACTCAAACTGAATTACAGCGCCTCTTCATCTGTTGCCTTTTATACCCTTTGGTTTCCTCGTTCGCATTTTTCCAGAATGTACTAGCATTGTCCATGAGCTCTCAAACTTCTCAGCTATAACTAAAATTGCACAATTTTATACATCTCTTAGGCGCTTCCAGATTCTACTAGTCCAGTAGCTCTCAAAATTCTCAGATATATGCATGTGTTTGCGCATTGACTCTCCGCTGCTCGTATTCGTACATGGTACATATGTGTAGACGCAATTATTTATTCGTTTATGTAGATACATAAAGATTGAATTATTGATGTGAATGTTTGTAGTTTACAGTCTCTCGCGCGCACATAGGCGTATAAGTAAATGCATCTGTGTGTGACATCTCTCTGGGCTGCCTTATATATGTGTATACTTGATTTGATTATTAACGTAAATACTGCTTGGCATGGCCTTAGCATCGCCTTAGTGATGGAATAACTTAGTGATGCTAATATCCGTGACAATACGTTTGTCTGGCGCACATATGCCCATATATGAATGTACTAAATCTATCCGTTTATAAAAACGCAAATATGCACCAAGTTTTAGGAAGTTGATTTTTTCAATGCAAGTTGGGTAGTTTGGGTATGTAGGGGTATTGCTAAATGTGGATATATGCATATACCAACATATCAAAACTTAAATATCTCTGAGAGTTCGAATACCAGGACAATGATACGTGGCGGACAGATGCCCAACAGCGATAATGTATTAGTAGAGGAAAGAAAGAAAAATAGGAAAAAAAGGCGTGTTACCTCCCATAAAAATGTTTATTTCCATATCGAACATCTCCTGTACCGATTAATTCATATTGCTGAAACTTAGCATAGCCTTCAATGTTGCTTATGTCAAAGCTGTATCGAAAATTGGGGTATATTGGAAAGAGGGTGTAGGATCCATATATATTGCTATTATGGGTGGTTTCGAAAAAGGAAGTGCACATACATAAAATTCTATAACCATATCAACGGTCTGGAATTTTAACCTGCAAAGTATATTTTCTTCCAAAAATTATTTTTTGGTACAGTTTGATAGAGCATTAATCCAGCAACCTTAAGTTTTAAGCACACACAAAGTAAAACCCCTCTTTGACAAGTTTACTTCCTAAGATAAGAGTTTTTATTTAACATGCCTCATCAAAAAAACTGGGTTGGTCAAATTTTCGATCGAGGGCGATTCTAGTTAATATAAACCAATCAATGCACACAAAGCAGCCCAGGTCACGTTGGCTTCATAATCTGTTAGATACTGATCTAATGTCTTACTTTGTGCTACGTCACCTATTAATGAAATGATTTCTGGGAATGACAGCTAATGATTGGCTTGTGGTCATGTTGTCCAGTCAGCGTGGTTTTGCTCAAACAAACTGTATTGATCTAAAACTATACTTTTGTGACTTATATCAAGCTTAAGCAGTAAAGTGAGTGAGCTGGATCTAAATCCTTTCAGGATGTTGGTTGTTTGCCCATTTTTCTGTTTTTTTCGCAATTGGTCTGAATATTTCTTTATTAGATTTATTTAACAGGCTCTCAGCACGCCTCCACCACACTCCGACACTTCTGGTGCATTTGTGTATAGTGAGATTTCGTCATCCTTAAAATGGCTTGCCCTGTCTTGTCGGGGGAAAATGCATTTAAAAAATTCATGTAAAATATGACTTCACACGGAAGTCCCATGAAGACTTTCGGTATCTAGGTGTAACTGTAGATCAAAATATGAACTGGGGCATCCACATATCCCGCCTAAAGCATTATCTCCAATATTCTTTTCGTTGTTTCTATCATCTTAGATCTTGCTGCTCTAACTATATCCTTAAAACAGGTTATTATGCGATTTTTCATTCTAAAGTGTTATATGGTATCAGGTGTTGGATGGGGGGCATCCTTCAACAAAATTCAGTCTAGCATAGTTTTACAAAAAATTGTTATTCGTAAAATATCTATTGTAAATCGACTGCATCCATCAAGAGAGCTTTTTAGAGGTGAAGAGATTCTTCAAATAAGAGACCTTTATTTTTCTAAAGTTTTAAAAATCTTTTTCATTAGGTGTGGTAATCTGCATAGCATGAGGTCGGAAACTTATAACCTTAGGATGAACTTTCATCCTACAGTTATTGTACCTCCTTCCAGAACCCCACATTCAACAAAGTTTTATACAATTGTATCCAGGAAACCCTTCACCATACTACCCTCCGAAATTCGTGCCATGAGGATTATTCTACAATTTACAAAATGTGTGAAATCCTTTCTTCTGAGTTTCTCACATAATGAAATCGAAGTTTTGCTACGACCTATTCAATAAGCAGCTTAATAACAGGGACCAAAAAAAATAATAGTAGTAACTTTCTTTACTTTATTTTATATACCTACACCAATATTTCTTCTTTCACTTACTTTTAGCTTTCCCAATGGTAGCATATTGTAATGACGCTAAAAATCATATGTAGGTTTTAAAAAAAATATAACTTAATTTCAATATTTAGCAATCACCCCACTGCACTAATGCACTAATGTTTTAATATTTTTGATAGATATGACATTTGTCACTATGTTAAGCTTAAAATAAAAATTTTCTTACCTTTTTCATATATCTACACGATCTCATACACATATTATGCATTCGTTAGTTTATACTTCATAATGTTAACCTTTTTTTATTTTGCTATTGTAACTTTGCTACATATCGTTAGCTTAATGTGAAAATGTGCTATGTCACTTTTTTTGAAAAAATCGTATTTCAATGTAGTTTTAAAACTGAATTCAAAATAAATCGATCACAAAAAAATATTTAAATTTTTCATTTTTACGTGCTGTGGGCAATGATGTGTAAATGTGCTAAGTCGTCAGCTGTTAAAACAAAATGTTCTAAGTCAACCTGTCAATAATATCAATCTAAATTACTAGTAATTTCTTTGTGCGCGCATTTTATTTATTAATTTAATTCATTCAGTCTAAAAGTACATGTTTTGTTGTTGTTTTTGTATTAACGATAAAGGCACTCCCCGAAGGCACTGGGGAGTGCTACCGGTGTTGATGGCCCTTTGCCGGATATGGATCCGGTACGTTCCGGTAACAACGCACTATTAAGGTACTGCTAACTCGACCATCTCGGGAACGATTTATGTCACCGCACTAAAACTTCTAGGGCATCCCACCCCCTAGTTCCGTGAGGAACTTGGGGTCGCCAGAGCCTCGCCTGTCAATGACACAGGATTCTCCACGGTTAGGTGAGTTCACAATTGGGTTGGAGAAGCTATATATTGTGCTGGCAACCCCTTGAAATTGGATTTACCCAATTGAGACATGCTTTTTGTGTATGATAAATGCTTTGCGCTGACTATAATCTACTTCAATTCTTACTTGTCGATAACTACATGCTTTCTTACTAGTTAAAAATAGAAAACAATTAAAGTTTAAACTTATATAAGCTGTTATTAAAATTAATAACATTACTGAATCGGTTTGCTAGATGTGTAGTCCTATTTATAGGTTCATTCATAGCATAATTCGTTTTATGAGTTATTTCGATAAATAATCTATTATGCCGAAGACCACGCAGTGGAATATATGGAATGAGCAAAGTAGATAAATCAGAGTAATTTATGCTCAAGTTTATTACATTATAGGCAAGCATGAGTGAGATAAAAGTTCTTCTGTCATGCAAAGCCTGAAGACCAAGCAATTTGTGACTGCTGGTATATGATGGGAGGCCGTCTGGCCAGTGAAGCATACACAAAGCAATTTTGTAAAAAATTTTGGAACTTTCTCAATTTTATAGGAGTTAGATTCATAGAAAGGATTCCATATTATTGCGCAATATTCAATTCCACTTCTGACCAAGGATATATAACATGCTTTCAACATCATAGGGTCCTTAAAGTCACTGGTGTTACGTCTACTGAACCCAACCATTGCAACAAATTTTAAAACAACGAAATCAATGTGATTAGAAAAAGAGAGTTTGGAGTCAAAAATTACCACCAAGTCTTTACTCTCTTGACAACGATTAAGAGATTTGGCATTTAGTTTGTAGATAAAGTATGTGGCAGTTGTCTTTATGGAATAAGACACAACACAGCATTTGTTTGAATTTAAAAATAAGTTATTGTCTGCGCACCATCCGGCAAAAGAGTCCAGATCAGAACCGTTAGAAATAAAATAAATAAATAAATGTAAGGCGCGATAACCTCCGAAGAGATTTTAGGCCGAGCTTCTCTTCCAATTTACGTCGTGCTCATTTTTTTTAATTTTTCCCACAAATTTGCGGGACGGGACCTATTTTATGCCGACTCCGAACGGCATCTGCAAGGGAGATGAGTTTTCACTGAGAGCTTTTCATGGCAGAAATACGTTCGGAGTGCTTGCCAAACACTGCCGAGAGGAGACCCCGCTTAGAAAAAATTTCTTCTAATTGAAAAACCTTATTTCTAAAATTTGGATGTTGCTTTGCCTGCGGTGTGAACCCAGGGCATACGGTGTGGTAGGCAGAGCACGTTCCCATCACACCACGGTGGTCGCCAATAGTTAGAAATAGTTTGACAAATAAATAGTATTTTTTGTGAAATATATAGTTTTAGTGTTATATTTTAATCATTAAAGGGGAGGAGTGATGGGGAAACATATTAAGTAAAAAGTGCTAAGTCAGGAGAAAAAATTTGTTTTGAGTGAGGAAATTGTGCTAAGTCATAAAATAGCTGCTGGGTTAGCATAAATGATTTTTATTTATCTTTTTCATAGCTTCTATACTCAAAAGTATTGCAACTAAGGTAAGTTTTGGAAAAAAGGTTATTTCAGAAATTATTCAGTTTTTTTCGTCTGCTGTAAAATTCGTAAAAAGTAACTTAGCACATTTTCACATTAAGCTAACGATATGTAAATAGATAGGTATAAGAAAAACTTAATAAAAATGAAAAATGAAAATGAAATATAACTGTGACCAAGCAGGTTGTTGTTTTAGCACTCAGATTGCCTCAGTCTTAAGGTGGATCCTCTTGCAGTGTTAAATATGGTCGAAGACTTTGTTTTGTCTATCAGATATGACCTTAGTGCGCCTGATGTCCCTCCACATGCTGCAGCCCATATCTTGTTCGGCTGTTCAAGACAGTACTACTAGTCGTCCGCACGTTGGTATAGGTTTACTGAAATATGTGTATAGCAAATTATTACCTTGGGTGTCAGACCCTTGTAGCGTGGTGATAACGTGCCCCGTCTACCACATCGATTATCGTGGGTTAAACTCCCGGTCAAAGCAACATCGAAAATTTAGAATAAGATTTTTTTTTTTTTCAATTAGAAAAAGTTTTTCTAAGCGACAGTGATTTGGCAAACACTCCGAGTGTATTTCTGCCATGAAAATTTTCTCAGTGTAAATTCATCTGCCTTGTGGATGCCGTTCGTGGTCGACATAAAACATGTAGGTCCCGTTCCGCCAATTTGAAGGAAAAATAAAAAAAAAGGAGCACGACGCAAATTGGAAGAGCAGCTCGGCCTAATATCTCTCTATCGCGCCTTGCTTTTATTAAATTATTTAGTCCGGCCCCAGTTTTTTATGACTATTCTGTTGCACAAATCGAAAGTAATGCAATCAATTTATAAACCTAAAAAAATTAGGAAGCTTAACTGGAAATCTAACATCTAAGACTTCAAGTTAAGCTCGGTTTTTTTTTTTTTTTGGTGTTGTTATTAAACCATATCAGCCCAATTTTGCCTTGGTTGACATGGAGCTAACTTTTAGCGAACCACGACCGAAAATACGAAGATGCCCTTTTTGGATTTTGAAGATAATATTTTATCTATAATCATCTTGTTGAGTTTTTCCGACACCTTCCCACGTCTAGGAACAAATAAATCATTTTCGCGATTTAATGAAGACTCAAAAATGGCTCCCTCTCATGTTTGCGAATTGAGTAGTTTTTGAAAATAGAAAAAAAATAATAATATACAGCGGACAAAAATAATTATGAATAAGGAGGGACTTAATATAGGATCGGTCAGATAAGTCGCTTCTGAGTACCATACTGCTGACTTAAGTATCATGTAGGATGAAATTTTTTTAAATCACGCAGAAGACAAAATATGAAGTAAAAGGTTATATATTATTGATGTTACAAAAACAACTTTCAAGTCCTTTTTGGATCTACTTTTTATTCTAGAAATTATTAATAAATTTAAGGACTAAACGGAACCGAAAACGACTCCGCTATGTGATTTTTATTAAAGTAATAAATATATATATTATAAATAGTTTAAAAAATTTCTAGTGGCAAAGTAAAAATTGCCCATCACTGCATTGAACTAATTTTCTGGTCATATATACCTCTCCCTTTCCATCTGCTTAAATTTTTAACATTTAAATCTGAAAATAAATACCAAAGAGCGAAAAACGCTTTTCTGGAATGCTTTGTTAAACTTTAAGTAGCAACTCGCCTGCTGCATTACATTAAGTATAATATTTGTTTGACGTAAATAAACTAAAACGGAAATGTAGGAGGCACAAATACACAAACACATACACAAGGCATAAGTTTAAGAAAGTTTTAAAAGACGCGTCTCTGGAATACTAACAACCAACACTACAAAAAACAAAAATCACGAAAACTTTACAGAACGAACCATTGAAACTTAGACGGAAGTGGTATTGGTAACTCCAAACTCTGCCATTTACTCCATGCATTCAAGGAGCAGCAACAGAAGTTGCAGTTGCAATCTCGAACATAAAATTCTCCTTTTGACTCCGCTTTGCCCTATCAGGCACTTGTTATTTTATTATTTCTACTCGTATTCCGTGGGCAAAAAACGACTATGTGGCTATTGATTTGTTTTTTTTTTTTTGTTTTTTTTGAGCATTACCTATAGAGGAAATTCTCGCAAAAAAATATTCGAGCAACCATTTGCCAAAGAAAACAAAAACCAAAAGAAAAAGCAAAAGCATAAGAATAAGAAACGAAATAAAATTGAAATTGAAAAGTTGCACTTTAATAAAGTAAAAAGCGTAAATGTTTTGTTTGTATTTGTACAGCGGCAATGTGATGATAGTTTAGGCGGTAGAGGGTGTTAAGTGTCGACATAGCGTAGGAAGGTAGAAAGGACGCTTGTTTAGACAGTTTTTGACTCATCGAAGGTGCTTTGTTGTTAACGGTAATTTTTACTTTGAAGCTTTGGCGCAAGAGGTTTCATCCTTACTTTTATTGTTTTTGTTTTTACTTGAACGTTGCTTTCTTAAAGTTCGTTTGCACACTTTTGCAACTCTTGTATGTATGTATGTATGTTGGTATGAGTGCACGTTTATATGCAACTGCAAATGCCTATGATTTCCTGAAGACTGGGAAATAAGCATTTATTTGTCAGATTCGGTAGCTGTCAGTGACCATTTAGAACTACAAAGATTTGCAAGTAATTTTCATTATTTGTTTCAATTGTAGCTGCACTTAACGTTTGAAAATTTTGTTTTTAAGTCTATTGAAAGATTTTTTAATGGTGTTTGTATTTTGCATTCCTCAGTTTGTGGGGCTCCCAAGCTACATTTCTGGTACAAGATGTGGTGGCAATAGTAATACTTAATTTACGAGTTAAGTACTGTGGAAGGGCTAGAGGAATTAATAAAGAACTGGTGTTGAACGGAAGGGAGGGGAATGAAAGGAAAGAGAAAGGCAAGTAAATAAAAGGAACATAAAGGAAGCTGGAACCGACACGGTTAATGGTTTTTTATTGATGGGTTATGGGCGTGCTATCCATTTCTTACCGACGAGTTGTCGGTTTATTACAGGGGTGTTATCGACAACGCAGAGACGAGTTATCGATAACAAAGGCTATCAACTTTTTTTGCGGAATTATCAAATTTACCGACTTATTATCGAAAAGTTTTCAATTTTTTATCGAAAGGTTATCGATATGCTTTAGGAAAGTTATCAATTTTTCACCGCCTGTTATCAATTTGTTATGGGAATTAACTGAAAAAATATCGATTTTTTATGGACAAGTTGCCGAAAATTTGTCGATACGTTATAACGAGCTATCGATTTACGTCTACCGAGCAAGCTTCAAAGGATGCGCCTTTTTAGCTAGTTCGTCCGCTTTTTCATTCCCATCTATTCCCATATGCCCTGGGACCCAATATAGATGTATGCTTCTCCCTGTCCCGATTCTTTCCAGAGACTGCTTACACTCTAACACGCATTTAGATGCTGTGGTATGCGCGATTACGATACAGTAATCCGGCAGCCTGTAGGATCTGCTTATTTCCGGATCAGCACAATATACCACAGACCCTACTCCTTCAACTACTCTGGAATCATCGGTGTACACTTGTATCGCCTCGTCCACCTTTTGCGCACCCTTGTGCCAACCGTCCACCTCTATTGTGGCCTTAAGATCTCCCTCGAAGTGCAGATAGGGAATCAGGTAGTCTGTTCGTCTTGTGATTGATGACGCTATACTATTATGGCCATATGGTCGGTGCTCAAGCTGCCCCGAGGCACCGAGCCTGGTTGCGGTTGTTAATGCTATGTTCTTTGATACTAGGTCTACAGGTTGAATGTGCAGAATGGCATACAGTGCAGCCGTCTGTGTTGTTTTCAGGGCTCCCGTAATGCTAAGCATCGATAATCTGCATACCCCCTCTAATTTTTTGAGGTATGTTGTTTTTTGTGTGGATTTCCACCAAACAAGAACTCCATAGTATAGAATGGGGCTTACAATCGCTGTAAAACCCAATGAGAAAGAGAGGGCGATAAGCCCCACGTACACCCCACCCTTCTTTTACATGCATAGAGTGCCGTTGAAGTCTTTTTGACCCTCTCCTCCACGTTGAGCTTCCATGACAGCTTACTGTCTAGGATGATTCCTAGATATTTTGTGCAAGGTTTATCCTGTAAGGTCACTCCTCCTAATTTAGGCCTGGTCTAATTTGGGACCTTGTACCGCTTTGTAAACAAGACCATATCCGTCTTCTCCGCATTGACTTTCAACCCAACATTAGATGCCCAGGTATGAATATCCCGAAGCGCCCGATCCATCAACGAACTAATCGTTGGAAGGCACTTTCCACTTATGACAATTGCAAATTCATCTGAGTAAGCCGTAAGTTTAACGGGTCCCTCATCGAATCGCCTGAACAGTTGGACAGAGAGATAGCTCGTCGAAACTAATTCGCAATCGATAATAAGCCGACAATATAGCAATAACTTTGCGGTATTGGTTGTTGCTGATATGAAGCAATAAAAGGTATCGTGTGGTTTTCTTTTATAGACGAAGGAAAGTGGTATATAACAATGTGAACTGAAAGCTGCTTTTGGTATGGAGATTATCAATTATTAGCAAACGTTGTATTTTTCAAATAATCATTTATATACTGAAAGAAAATATTTCGTTCTTGTTTAAGAAGATTGACTTCAACATCTAAGGTTTCCCCGTTTCCGTCATCACGTCTAATATTTTTACTAAAAATTTAGTTTTCTTATTTAATTTTATTTAAAATTTTAAAAATTTTAATTAAAATGTTGCCAAGCTATAAATACGAATTAGATTATGAAATTCATCCTAGTGACGGTGCTCTTCCTAATTAACAACTTATTCATAGCTAAGAAATAAACTTGGATGAATTTAATAGAGTTTTCTCGAAAAACAGTTCAAAAGTAATTTTGCTTTTTGAACAGATAATGGCGCAACTGCCACAAAAAACTTTGCCAACATAGCACAAAACTTCAAATAACAAACACTTTACTTTTCATATAAATACAAAACTAAGAAGTCAAAAACAAATGCATAAATACTTGTACGTGCGTGCGTCACACAACCACATGCACAAAAACATGCAATTGTAGTTAAGATCACTCATACGCACTGGCAACCAATGGAAAGGCGAAAGCCAATGGAAGGCAAAGAACTTGGCGACGACAAAGAAAATAAGTTGCAAAAAAGCCAACAAAAAAAAAAAAACAAAAAAAGAAAGCAAAACTTAACTTATTTACTAGCCAAATGGCTAAATTGTAAATTAACTCAAACAAGTCTACGCCACAATGAACAAACGAACAAACTTGCATGTGAATGTTGCTGTGTGTGTATAGGTATCTACATACTTGAGTTTGTACAAAGGCAGGCAGCCAGCCAGTCGACAAACGGTGGGCTATTAAGTTTAATATTAAGTTGATTGTGTGCTGTGCAACACAATGTGGACAAAATCATAGCAAAATAATTTTCCAAACTTTTGCGTCACTCACACCAAACAAACAACAAGAAAGCAACAGCAACGAGCGGCAACTAAGTACAAGTATCTAATAACAATAACAACAGTTACACATACTTACATACATTGAATGAACTAAAATTCCTATATAATACGTACAAATTCTTGACTAAAAACCAACAAAGGGACCATAAAAGCCAACCAAAAAAAATGTAGACTTGCTATACACATACATACATACATATCTAGCTCTGCATGCGACAATGCGGCAGACGAAAAAATATGTGAAATTTGGAGAAGCAAATGAATAAAAATAAACTTTGCGAAGAACAAAAAAAACTTCTTTGAGAAATAAATATGAAATTAGAAGAAGATATAAAAATAAAATGCGTCCGAATATTCTAGTGTGGCTTGGCGAAATCGTCGGCTATAAAAAGCGCCACAGGACATTCACATAGTGGCGACAAAATCGTATTAAACCATGCTTCTGCAGCATTGACAGCAAGGGCGACATGAAGGCGAGGCAATAGAAGGCGCCAGGAGAGAAAACCGACAACCTGTAGCAAAGTCGCAAAGAAAATGAATTAGAGGAGCCGCAAGTGATTAGTCGCGTATAGAATTTGCAGGTTTGGTTAGTACGTAAAAGCTTTTACGTTTTCACTGAGATCTAAGAGATCACATACTCTGTCACGTTTTTCTTCCAAAGTAGCTTCCAAAAAAGCGACTTGAGTACTAAGTACTCGTAAAGTTCGTTTGTTTAAACTAACAGGAGTACGTCTAGAAAGCTAATATTTTTAAGTTACCTAGAGCCGGCCTAGGGATCGCCAGCACAACAGAAGTAACATTATCAGAAGATTTTCAACAGCTTCTTATCTGTAAAAGACAAGTTAACGTTGGATAATAGGTCTTTTATAGATGTTTTATAGGTATCGAATTATTATCATCGAGTTATCCGTTTGTTACAGGCTTCTTATCGGCGACTTATCCGCCTTTTATTGGTGTCTTATCGGCCTGTTATGGAAGGGTTCGAGATGAGTCATGGAAGTTGAGTTGCCTTGAAGTTTTATCGGTATCGCTTTCATAACAAACCGCTGAGTCATCGATTACAAATCCATAACATATTGGAAACATACTGCTAAGAAATCGATAGCATTACGATATCAAATCTATAACTTATGAAAACAATGTATAGCTTTTCGATGAAAAATTAAAAACTTATTTAAGCAAACAAATCGATAGATTTTGAGAAAATATCGATTGCAAATTAATAGTTTTTCTATAAAAAATCTATAGTTTTTTAGCATATCGATAATTTTTTGATATTTATGCGATAACTTTTTGATAACTAATCAATAAATTTCTTAAAATATAGCTACAGCTTTTCGATAGCTAATCGATACCTTTTTCTTAACAAATTGATAACCTCTTTAATTAAAAACTTTTCGAAAGCCAATCTGTAACTTCGTGTTAACATATCGATATATTTTCGATGGAAAATCAACAACTCTTCTATAGTTAATCGATAAATTTTCAATAACAAATCGATTAATCGTCCATAAAAAATTGGTACCTTATTTGGAGACGTTATTTAAAATCAAAGTGTTTGCTGGTGTCAAATCTTAGAAGAAGAAACCCGCGAAAAGAAACTGACACACATCACCTCTTCATCGATTCAAAGCTGCCTTGGACATCCCAAAAAGGAGTTGTGTTTATGCAGAGGAAGTGGAGGAGGAGGGCGACGTCAACTCCACTCCAAGGCTCAGGTAAACATGATGAAATTTCCATTGGTGTTACCAATTGGCGACTGTTAGAAAGAAGAAGGAATGGGCGCACCTTGTTAGGCGGCTATAACCGTTTAAATAATTAAGCACCAATTACGTAATCAAGAAATACTTTTGTCTTGGCAATATCACAATTCTTTCAAACTTTCAACAACAGTCAGTTGTGAAAAATTAGAATGGATCTCAATTACGTACATAAAAGTTGCAACTTGGTAAAAGATGGACTACCAGGAAGTTTCTTTATCGGGACAAGATATTGGTTGATAATTTTTTATTGTAGCTCACAACTGCTAGAACACGTCCAAAATTATCAGAAAATGTGTTAAAATTTATACCAAGAATCACGAGCCCGAAAGCAAAAATGCAAAACTTTAATTCGGCCAAGAGAAATACGTAATTTTGATGATTTCGTTTTGTACACACACATTTATTTAGAATGGTGTTCTGCGTAGATATGGGTTTGACCCCCCAAACTGGCGTTGGACCAATCCCTGTGCTTTTTTTTAAAAGCGCAGGCAATGCGGAAAGGTTTTCTGCTTAAAAATACTATGAATCCCACCCCTGGTTTGCAAGCAGACCGGAGTTAATTTTCAGGAAGTTTTTTTTGACAAAAATGAAAGTTTTACACTTTAGCTCTGGGATTCGCCATCCAAAACGCGTCTGATGACACGTCTTTTGTTATTTCAGGACTTTTTCTACTTGAATTGACAACTCATCTTATCAATTGATTTAGAGAAAATCTTCACACCGACCTTATTTATACTGATTTCAGTAAAGCATTAGACAAATTATCTCACTCCTTACTCTGCGTACTCTGGGACTCTGCGTATAATCTTTCCGTTATACTAGTCGGTTGAAGCTTACCAATCTTCCAACGATTGCAAGTCGTCGAGAAGTGCTAGGCGTAATATTTATGGCTAAACTTAGTTACTTACTTAATTGGCGCTTAACCGTCTAAACGGGTATGTCGCTCCTTCGCTCCGCTAACCGGCGCCAATTGGTCACACCAAGGTAGTTTAAATCGTTTTCCCACCTAGTCCTTCCATCGGAGTGGGGGCTGCCCTCTACCTCTGCTTCCATCGGCGAGTTCCGATAGAAACACTTTCCTGGCCGGAGCATTATCTTTCATTCGCATAACTTGGCCTAGCCAGCGCAGCCGTTGCGTTTTAATTCGCTGGACTATGTTGATGTCTGCGTATAGCTCGTACAGCTTATCATTAAATCTTCTTCGGTACTCGCCATCGCCAACGCGTAGAGGTCTATAAATCTTTCGAAGAACTTTTCTCTCGAACACTCCTAAAGCCGCATCATCTGCTGTTGTCATGATCCATGCTTCTGCCCCATATAGCAGGACGGGTACGATAAGTGACTTGTAGAGTATAATTTTCGTTCGCCGAGAGAGGACTTTACTTTTCAATTGCCTACCTAGTCCAAAGTAGCATTTATTGGCAAGATTGATTCTTCGCTGGATTTCAGTGCTGATGTTGTTGCTAGTGTTGATGCTGGTTCCCAAATAAACGAAGTCTTTTACTATTTCGAAATTATGGCTGCCAACAGTAGCGTGGTTGCCAAGGCGCATATTAGCTGACTCTTTGCTCGATGACAGCAGGTACTTCCTTTTGTCCTCATTCACCATCAAACCCATCTTTACCGCTTCTTTTTCCAGTTTGGAGTAAGCAGAGCTAACAGCGCGGGTGTTTAGGCCGATGATATCAATGTCATCAGCATATACCAGTAATTGCACGCTTTTATAGTATATTGTTCCAGTGCGGTTAAGTTCTGCAGCTAGTATAATTTTCTCCAGCGTCAAATTAAAGAAATCGCACGATAGGGGGTCACCCTGTCTGAAACCTCGTTTAGTTTCGAACGGCTCGGAGAGGTCCTTCCCAATTCGGACTGAGCTGATGGTGTTGCTCAACGTCATTTTGCACAGCCGTATAAGTTTTGCGGGGAAACCAAATTCAGACATAGCGGCATATAGGCAGCTCATTTTCGTGCTGTCCAAGGCGGCTTTAAAGTCGACGAAGAGGTGATGTGTGTCGATTTGGCGCATTGTGAAAATCTGGTCGATGGTTGATTTACCAGGTCTGAAGCCGCACTGATAAGGTCCAATCAGCCGGTTCACGGTGGGCTTCAATCTTTCGCACAATACACTTGAAAGGACCTTATATGCGATATTAAGAAGGCTGATTCCACGATAGTTTGGTGCATTTTGCAGTACCCCCCTTCTTGTGGACTGGGCAAAGAATACTTATATTCCAATCGTCGGCATGCACTCTTCCGCTCATATTTTGCTAAGAAGCTGCTGCATGCGCGTTACCAACTCCTCGCCACCGTACTTAAATAGCTCCGTAGGCAATCCATCAGCGCCCACGGCCTTGTTGTTTTTCAATCTGGTTATTGCTATTCTAACTTCCTCATAATCGGGCGGGGGGGACATACATTCCACCATCATCGATTGCGGGATCGGGTTCTTCATCTCTGCGCGCTGAATTGCTGCCTCCATTTAGGAGAACAGAGAAGTGTTCCCTCCATAATCTAAGCACTCTCTGGACATCAGTTACAAGGTCGCCGTTTTCGTTCCTACAGGAGTTTGTCCCGGTCTTAAAACCTTCCGTCTGTCGCCGTATGTTTTGGTAAAATTTTCGGGCGTTATTCCTGGTGGCTAGCAGCTCAAGCTTCTCGCACTCACGCCTTTCTGCTTCTGCTTTTTTCTTCCTGAAAAGGCGTCTCGCTTCCTTTTTCAACTCACGATAGCGTTCACACATTCCTCTTGTCGCGCTCGCTTTTAACGTAGCCCTGTAGGCAGCGTGTTTTCTTTCAGTTGCAACGCGCCATTCTTCATCGTACCAGTTGTTTTTTCGTGGTCGCCGGTAACAATTTTTTCCTTCGGCGGCAGTACGATGTGCTTTGGGAATATGCTCCCACTGCTCCTGTATTCCTTCAGGATGAGTTGTGCTCTCAGAGAGCAGTTGTGAGAGTCGTGTTGCGAAATCATTGGCAGTCTGTTGGGATTGAAGCTTTTCGACGTCTAGTTTCCCTTGGGTTTTTTGTTCCTTGGTTTTAGCCGCGTTGAGGCGGGTGCGTATTTTGGCTGCAACGAGATAATGGTCCGAGTCGATTTTAGGTCTCGGATCGTGCGCACATCTAAAACACTGGAGGCATGCCGTCCGTCTATCACAACGTGATCGATCTTATTGCGAGTATTTCGATCAGGAGACAGCCATGTAGCAGCCATGCATTTATTTCTAGCCCTATTCTTTTGAACGAATTTTAACGTCCAATCACGAGCGCCAATACATACAAACCTCTTCTTTTAAGGCAGTGCAGCACTAATTTCGAAGTAAATGAACCTTTTCGGTATTTGTGTCATGATTCTAACACTTATTCTTATTCATTTGATATAACTGATTCACTTTTTACCATAATGAAAACTTGTCCTATCCAATCTTAACTCGTAACACAAAATAATAAAATTAAAAAAATGTTTACGAACTAAAAATGTTCACTTTTTTAACAACGTAGTATATGTTTAATTTCTAACTGTTATGTATAATACTCAGCTCATGTTTTTTATTCTGTAGCTGAGCAGTTTTAGGTCTCAACGCTTAACAAACCTCCGCCAATCAACAACTCGGCAATAACAAATCCGTGCATCATGCGGATGCGCCGCCCCTCGCGTTGGTTGGGCAGGTTTCGGAGGGTATTAATCCGTTGGGTATTATTATTAAAAAAAAAAAACCGTTTTAAGTCGTTGAACCAAAACTGGAGATTATTTTAGAGCCAAGTGTTGTAGTATTATTTTAACTGAATCAAGTATGTACCTAGTGACATACAAATAAATATATTTCCGTTCACATTACAATTTATTTATGCATTTTAAAACCCCCTTAAAAATGATGGCTCTACAAAGCTACCGTTTTGTTATTGAATTTATTAGCTGTGTTGAAAACACTGAGTTATACATTTATTATTTCCCGTATATACACATACAGACACATACCCTGAAGGGAAGTCAGTAACTAGTGATACAAATTCCTGGTTCGGAACTAGACTTAAAGTGACAAATAAATACTAGTTTGTTAGTAACTAAATTTTTTCCAGTTATAAAATCAACAGTTTGGTCTTTTGTATTATGTTTAACATATATTTGAGAAATAGGCCACCAAGAAAAACTGATACCAACTTAAGGAGCTTCAAATATCAGTTTGCCTTTTTTACCCACACTTTCCCACCGGTTCGAAACTATAGAAATAGGGGATAATATCGTACTAGAAGCAACGTCTAGAATTCCGGTCCCGTTCGGATCCAACGAATTATTACCAATAAAAGAACAAAATATTGTTTTTTTTTTGCATCCAATATATTTTGCCAACCGTATACATAGAACACATCTAACAAATTTGTGGCTTTGTTAAAGTAATTCATAATGAATTAAACTTAATAAACTTGATGAGCACAGATGGATTGCTCTCAGTAGTGCATTCATTTTTTTAAGAATTCATCAATGTTGAAGATCTGTGTTTGACTTCCTTTTCAGGCGTGTGAAATTAGTTGGTCTTGCTGACAGGGCTAGAATGAATGGGTTGGGGTAAGTTAGAAGCCTCGTGTTGTATGAAATAGCATACTTTTTGATTTCTTCACACTAGTTCGGAACTATCGAAAAAGTGTCAATAAAGAAACTAGTTCTAAATTTGAAATTTTTATCTAGTTCGGTATTAGAGAAAAGGGCATGCGTCGGGGAAAATTTTCACCGCCTAGAATATTGCCACTTTAAATTCGCCAGTCGAAAACATGTAAAAGAGATAGATGGCGAACTAGTAGTGGTTCCGTATGTTCTAGAGGCGCAGCAGTTTTGAACTATCGATTTTCTCTACAAGGTACGTATATATGTTAGACTGACCCGATTTTGCATCATATCTTTATATTTTCGATGCTGAATGCAACTTTCGAATAGGTCTGAGAGGTCATTTGCCACAGTTTGGAGGCGAATCCCGAAAATTTACCCTATGCGAGTGTTCATTTTTAACGAATTTTGGCCATTCCGTTTTAGAGCTTCCTTGCAGAGAAGGCGGGGATAGTTGGTGAAAAAAAAAATTGATCCGATAATAAACTAACTATATGTTTTCGAGGTCGCTGAACACGATGATGGTATAAGTTTTTCTCTACAATCAATATATCTCGAAAAAAACACGAAAAATTTACAAAAAATATACAAAAAATAGGAAATTGTCACTTTGAATGCTAAAATAAAACTGTTTAAAACTTATGTTTTCCAATATGTAATACTGTATAATGTAGAAAATTTGAAGAGCTTTCAGATACAGAGAAGCCGGCTCAATTTGAATTAACTCGCTTAGAGATATGAGCAAAATACTTAAATGATCCTATAACGAAAAACAGTAACATTACGTGTAACCGAGTCAATGACTTTGGGAATTGACTCTTGAGGTTAATTCTATTGTATTTTTTTAATAAGTTTTGGAGTTTCTAGAAAAAAAGCGAATCACGCACGGCACGATTACGCTGAATTTCTACAGCTGTCACCGTTGGTGATGGCAAAACCGGTAGATTCAAAAATAACAATTAGAGCTCCTGAAGCAGTGCACCGTGCCCGATGGATGGCACAAGTAATATACTGTTTGAAGATCTACCTTTTCCGGGATTACTTTCTCTTAATGGAGAACGAGTTGCTTGCTTTGGAAATTTTAATTTTTTGACATTTACATGGAATACTCGTCTACATGTGAACTCCCTACGCACGCTCCAGAAAACGACATCCGGCTCTTACAAGCGATCTACCATTATGGAGATAATGTCAATGAAGGAGTATACGATGTAGCCTCAAAGACATTCCTTGGCCATACTTGGTACCTGAATGAGCTCACAATTGGTTTATCTTTTTTGATTCGCCTTTGAGTATCGCCCTGAAAAAAGTATGGTACGGGCGTTTGAGAAGAAAAGTCAAGAAACGAAAGGTTATCGCATCCCCGTGGATCTAGAAGATATACGTGAATTAAAATGAAGGAATTGATAACCTCGAAAACCCTCGAATTCTTTACTCCGGACGGAATATCGACGGATTTTTAAAAGAAAAATCCTCTGGCATGAGCGCGAGATAAAGATTATCTTCTGGGCTTGGAAAGAGTGAAACATTTCAGAGTGACGAATGATGTGGCAGAACGTTTTGTAATTCTGTCAGAGAATCAGAACGGGACACTTACAGCAACCGAAGAAGGATATCAGAATCTCTTTACAAATGTAAATTTCAATAGAAAAGTGTTTCCCAGTTGCAAAAAGGGAAAAAATTGAAGTGACGTTTTTTGGAATATCTTTATTTGTAATAAACTTGAGCAATTTAAACTATAGTTAGCGCGGACGGAGAAATTTTTGATTTTTAAAAAAATGGAAACTTTGATGAATATTGTACATTTAATTATCAAAAGCTAAAAAACAAAGTTAAAAAAATATTGGAATTATTACCGAATTAAAAGTTTAAAAACTTAGAATTAACCCCAAGATTCCATTCCCAAAGTCGTTGACCCGATTACACGTAATACTACAGTTTTTCGTATTAAGATCATTTAAGTATTTTGTTCATATCTCGAAGCGAGTTGATTCAAATTGAGACGGCTTTTTTGCATCTCAAAGGCCTTCAAATTTCCTACATTATGCTGTATAACACGTTGGAAAACAAAATTCTTAAACAGTTTTATTTTAGCATTCAAAGTGATAATTTCCTATTTTTTGTACATTTTTTGTCAATTTTTCGTGATTTTTGCGAGATATATTGGTTGTAGAGAGAAACTAATACAGGCATCTTGCTCAGTGACCTCGAAAACATATAGTTAGCCTATTATCGGATTAATTTTTTATCATCAATCATCCCCGCCTTCTGTGCAAGGAAGCTCTAAAATGGAGTGGCCAAAATTCGTAAAAAACGGACACTCGCATCGGGTCAATTTTCGAGATTCTCCTCCATACTCTGGGAAATGACTTCTGAGACGTATTCGAAGGATTTTAGCATTCAGCATCAAAAATATAAAGATATAATGCAAAATCGGGTCAGTCTAATGTAAGTGTGCTTGTATACTAATTTGATATAATGAGTATTGTTAATATATGCAAAACAAATTGAGTTTATAAAGTCATACCGTTTTGTTATTTTTCTTTCATACCAGTTTCATTTAAAAATTAATATATGTTCAAATACGATAATATACAATAACGTCTCTACATATAAACCTACGCGTGTAATCATAAATTTACAGCGTTAATTAAATACACAAACCAACCCCGGTTATAATAAATCAAAAATAACTCAAATTTTGTTTTATATTACGATCAAATTACCACTTCATTTTTGATTAAAAAGTTGTTAAGCTCGCTTATTTTTCAGATATGTAGTGATACTCGGCAACAACAACTGAAGCATGGTATGTCGATACTTAGTTCATATAAATATATTATTAAACAAAAGGCTAAAATTCATTGAATTTATTATGAGCCACTTTACCTTTATTTACATAAAGTTTTAACAAATGTTATGTTAGTAACTTTATGCGTTAAAAAACTAATCTATAGTAATAATTTTCGTATGCTTGTACAGATGTATGTTTTACAAGATTAACTTCTGTATTTAAAGTAAGATAAACAAGTAATGAAAATGTTATTATGAATCAAATGAAGACGTTAAACAGCGAATTCTTTGTCAAAAAATTAAATCATATTTTAAATCATATTTTATAGATTTGATCATTATGATTTTCAAGGGCATCTACTGCATGAGTCAAGTGCAAATGCTTTTATATATTAACTTATATGATTGTTGGGTGTGAAATCCTTTGTCTCAATTATTACAATTAATGTAAAGTGAGACAAATTTATTAACTTAGCTGCTTCATTCAAAGTAGATTGAAGCCTTAAATCCTTCATCTAGTCAAAGAAGACTAAACTTCACAATATTAAACGGCGATCTTACAAGACGATCTTCTAATCCAATTTGCGTCGTGCTCCTTTTTATTTTTCCTAATAATTGGTGGGACGAGATCTACATGTTTTGTGCTGACTCCGAATGGATGAGTTTTGCCCAGGACTTTAACCCAGGACGTTTAGAGCGATAGGTGAGGCACGCTACCAACACATCACGGCGGCCTACTATGACTGAAGAATCTACATAAATTTTGCAAACAGGCGTTTATGGCCGTGATGGACGCTTCTTCGATGGGCTTGGTACAATCAATTCACATTCAAAGTCCAGTCAAAGTTGACTAGAGTTTAACCCTGCCACTTTGGCCGTTTAAGTTGGGATGAGCAGCAAAATTGTTTGTTATCGAACAAAGTGGCAAGGTTGGACTCTAGTCAACTTTGACTGGAGTTTATACTCGCTCTGCAAAACCGAGCATAATTGTGCGAAAGTTAAGTCATGGGAAAGTTAACTGCGATTAGCTCAATCATAGATAATTTTTTGCGATCCGCTACTTATCGTTACACCTCCAATAAGGACAACGTTCGAGGTGGAGGTGTTGCTATATACTGTAAAGCTTCCTTACATCCAAAAATATTGTATCGGTCAGAGCATGAAAGTGAAGTTGAGAGCATCTCTATTGAGATAGGTGACGCTCGGGTAAAATGTTTTGTTGCTTGTGTCTACAACCCTAATAGATCCAATGACCTGACAGTCCTATTTCAGAAATTGTCGGAATTTTCTATATATTATGAGCATGTGATTATATGCGGGGATTTTAATATAGATATTCTTAATAATGACTCCCGTAGTAAGTCCCTTATAAATAACTTTATAGCGTGTGATTTAAATATTATAAATCCATTAGCAACTCGCTTTGCTAATAACAGTAAGCCTACCTTGCTTGACCTAATTTGTGTTAACAATGTCAATTACGTAAATCATTTTGACCAACTCCCTATGGAAGGTATATCTGACCATGAAATGCTGTTCTTATCCTATGATTTGCAATTCAATGTAAAAGAACCCGGCTTTGAAATAACGTATAGGAATTACAATGGTGTAAACTTAGGAGCCCTTAGTGAAGAGGCTTCGCGTCTTGACTGGAGTGGATGTTTGTCATTTTCTAGGTTAGACGAAAAATTACAATATTTTAATAACCACGCTAATTACCTGTTTAATACATACGTCCCGCTAAAGACGGTAAAAATCCAGAGCCATAAAAAACCGTGGTTTACATCAGAGATCTTGAAATTAATAAAAAACGAGAGAGAGCTTACAGGGTGTGGAAGCGATGCCAGAATGATTACCACTGGGAAGCTTACCGTCTCTTATGGAACCAAACCAACCTCTGCATCCGAAATGCTAAGGTAGCTTACTTCAGCATTAGATTTGATTGCAAACTTCCTTCCAAAATTCTCTGGAAAAATCTTCGCTGTTTCGGAATATCTAAAAATAATCATCTGCAATGCAACGTAGACCCCAATGTTTTGAATGCACATTTCTTACGTGATCATACAAATCATAGTACACCTAATGCTAATGTCAATAAGGATAACGAAGATATGATTGCGGTAAAGAATAGATCGAATACCAATATTTTTGATTTCACAGTAGTAACAGAGGGTGATTTGGTGGATGCTATTTTGGCTATTAGGTCCAATGCAGAAGGAATCGATGGCATTAGCGTACGTTTTATCAAGCTTTTTCTTCCTTACGTAATCTCCTCGATAACGCATATATTTAAATTTTCAATCACATCCTGTGGGTTTTCAGCTCAGTGGAAAAGGGCTAATGTCATTCCGGTTCCTAAACCAGAGACTCCGGTTTCATGCAAAGACTTTACACCAATAAGCTTGCTACCTGCGCTACCCAAAGTATACGAGAAATTACTATCAAAGCAGATAACTGACTATGTTTATAATAACCGTTTACTATCTGAGGCTCAATCTGGATTTAGAAGAGGGCATAGTTGTGCTACATCTATGTTAAAAATTCTTGAGGACATACGTCCAGCCTACGACCAAAATGAACTCACAGTCCTAGTTCTTCTAGATTTCTCAAGAGCTTTTGACATGGTTGATTATAAAATATTACTTCGCAAGCTTGAAACAGCATATAACTTCAGCCCTTTCGCAATTAAGTTAATGCAAAGCTATCTCACTGGCCGCTTTCAGCGAGTTCAGTGTGATGATAAGTTATCTGATTTGAAGCCCATAATGTATGGTGTTCCGCAAGGATCTATCCTAGGCCCAATATTGTTTACTCTGTTTATTAAAGATATAGTCACTTGCTGCCATAATGTGTATATTCATCTTTATGCTGACGATACCCAAATTTACATATCTCGTCCGATCGGGCTTTCGGAAGATTTATTTATTAGGCTGAATGATGATTTAAGACGCATCGGGAACGGGGCTCTTTTAAATAACTTGTCTCTGAATGTTAAAAAATCTAAGGCGATGGCAATATCGAACTTAACATATGATTTAAGCAGGCTTCCTGAAATTATGCTTAATGGCGATAAAATATTTTTTCACGATGCTGTCACCAATTTAGGATTCAAAATCAATTCAAATCTGATCTGCACTGACCATATCAACTTTGTGGTTGGTAAAATCTATAATATCCTTCGTAACTTATACAGAACTGCCTATTTATTACCACGAGACGCTAAAATGAAGCTAGTCAAAGCTCTTATAATACCTCACATTTCTTATGGAGAACTTATTTATGGTAGCCTTGATTCGCTGTCGCTTAATAAATTGCAGCTAGCCATAAACAATACTGCTCGGTTCGTATTTTCTAAGAGGAAATTTGACCATATATCTTCGTACGCTGCCCAAATTCTCGGAAGCGACGTTTGTACTTTCCTAAAAATTAGAAATTTATGTTTCTTACACAAACTACTACATTTTCAATATCCGCCTTACTTATTTAATAAACTAACTTTGTGTCAGTCTACTCGGACTCTGAATCTATTGATCCCTAACTTTAAGTACGTGACATCCTCCAGAATGTTCTTTGTCAGTACAATCCGTCTTTGGAACTCACTACCCTCCAAGACGAAAGCAATCAGAAAAGCCAGATGTTTCAAACTAGCAGTAATATCCTTCCTTAATCCATAACTTATCTTAATTATATAATTCTATCAACTTACTTTAAATTATATAATTCTATCATTGATTATTCAACTAATGGGCCAAGGATGCTCATTTCACACAATGTACTTATAAAAATTAATAGTTTTTTTTTTTTTAAATGTTATTATCTACTTTACCTTTTATTCTTCAAGAAAACTCCTCTTTATATGTAATTTGTAGTTGTAAGATCTGATTGATGTACTATCTAAAAGACATAGTCTTACTTGTACAAATATGTTCAAATAAATAAATAAATAAATAAATAAATACTAAACATATTAAGTAAGTACAAAAATAGTCTTTTTGTTGTGTAAACGCAGTAATCATTACATCAGTTATCATATCGTACACCTAGATCAAAATAGCGACTCAAGTAATCACAATGCTTGGAAAACGCCAAAAACTGACAGTCTCTCCCATATGCACCAAAGCTATTTAAAATTTTTAGAAAGTCTTTTCTCGTTGATTAGTGGAGCTACTAAAAAATAGAGTATACAGTGCGATAAGTAATGAATTGGTGTGTCCGGAGATACTTATAGTTTCGAAATTTCAGATTGTTGAGTTAGCTCCGCATTGATCTAGGTTAGCGATTTGATGTGATGGAATGTGAAATATGTACTTTGGACATACTTCAAAGTCTTATCAAACATTAATTATCGCTTACGCTTTTCTGAAAACAATGCCGTTGGCTTCACTTGACTGTTTCACAAAAATTAATGTAATTAAATAACTAAAAATTAAGAGATAATGGAATAATTTTAATGTTTAAAGTTTATTGCGAATAAACAAAGTGCTTTAATATACAATGTTGCGCATAGATCGTATCTCTGCATGATAGAAAATGTTAATTATAAAATAAAATTTAACCCTTAAATTTATATGTAAATTAATTAATTATTTAGTGTTTTTGTTTTACTTTGCTCTAAACACATTAATGCCTGTGGCAATGGTAACACCTTCCAGCAGCTGAACAAAGTGAAGTTGGCTTGATTTGATTGGTAAGCACAAATAAGTTTTAATTGTTTATATCTTTTATACACATACAGTGTCAAACAATATGTATACTGAGAGTGGGAAGTTTGTTTTTAAAAAGTTTCGAATTTTAGGTAAAGTTCCAAGGAAAATAACACAATTAAAGCTTGGACTTATTTTGAATTTAGTAGCTGAGCGGTTTTTAAAATAAGCATATGAACCAGCAAAAGTGTGAGTTAAACATTATTGAGGTTGTCAAGGTCCATCCGTAACTTATAAATAAAAATAAATAAATGTATGTCGCGATAACCTCCGAAGAGGTACGCCGACCTTCTCTTCCTATTTGCGTCGTGCTCCTTTTTTTAATTTTTTCTACAAATTGGCGGGACGGGACCTACTTGTTTTATTCCGACTCCGGAAGGCATCTGCATCTGCAAGGCGTGAACTCAGTTCAAGTACACTGGCCACTAGGCCTACACGCGAAAAGAATGGGAAAACCCTCACGAAAGGTGTACATCTGCAGCCAAGAGGAATTTAAGATACTGATTCAATTATGCTGGGTATGGATGATATATGGAAGTCTATATCTATCTCGATTGCTTTATACCTGTACAACCAACCGTCATCCAATCAAAGTTATAATACCCTGTGTACAAGTATAGGGTGGTATAAAAATTGCATTGAGGACAGCACAACACCGAACCCGCTTTATATTTAAAGCAAATTTGACAATATCGTTCCACTATATATCAAATATCCACCTTATCAGAAAATCAACACAACAAAACGAATCAGTTTGGGAATTGTTTGTATAGTTTCAGTTATGAAATTTATAAACGGGTTTTCTCGAAATATCCAAAATAAAAAGAAGAAGAATTCAAAGCGGCGAATTTTGATAAAATTTGTCACTGCTATTTTTCTGTTCGCTGCTGTACCAATATACATCTACTAATAACTGTAGTATTTAGCATAAATCATTCGCGTCGTAGTTCAATTTTTATTGTTTAACACATAAATATGCTTATGAATATTTCTAAATAAATTTAAGGTCAAGTTTGGTAGTCACATTTACTTTGAAATTCATCAAATTTTGAGCGTATCTAAATACTCGTAAAAAATCAATTTGTACACATTTCATTCTGATATATTACCTCATTTTTTAATATCGGCGGAAAAAACTGGTCTTTCATTCCGATTATCTTCATTTTTGATTTACTTTATTTATTTCGTGATTGTTTATTGTTTTCTGTAGATTTTAGATTTCTAGCTAAAAATAAGTAACAGGTTTTTACTTCCGTTATATTATTTTTATTATTATTATTATTAGGCCTGGAAGCACTGCGAACTTTGTTCAGATCTATTGTGCATGACCTTTCAGTCTAATTCGGAAAGTGGAGGTTTTTGATGTATCTAAGTACCACTTCAGGCTTTTTATTCCATATCACATAGGTTTTAAGGGTACCACCACCTCCGTTATATTATTTTTATTATTATTATTATTAGGCCTGGAAGCACTGCGAACTTTGTTCAGATCTCTTGTGCATGACCTTTCAGTCTAATTCGGAAAGTGGAGGTTTTTGATGTATCTAAGTACCACTTCAGGCTTTTTATTCCATATCACATAGGTTTTAAGGGTACCACCACCTAGATGAGGGATTCTCTGCCTTGCCAGAGCGGCGCATTCGCAGAGAATGTGAACCGGCGTTTTATCATCCAGCTCAAAGAAACGACAATTTGAGTATCGGATAGATTTAACTAATTTAGGTGATATCGTAGAACACAGTGTCCCGTATAGTACCAAGTGAGAGTGCGTAGGTGCTCCCTGCTAAGATTAATAAGTTTGGCTGATATTTTCGTTGTCGGAAATATAAAGAGTTTGGCCTGTCTTTGCCCTGGGCAGTCAATCCAGTGACGTCTATATTGTTTTGTTTCCCAGTTACTTATGGTTTCGCTGGTGTGTGCTTTTGTGAGTCCACAAAAGGGCTCTGGACCATTGAATGCTGCTGTAGCACCTTGCTTTGCTAGGTAATCTGCATTGTTCATTACCTTCATATCCATGATGTCCGGGAACCCATCCTAACAAAACCTTGTTTTTGGCGCCTAGGTCAATAAGGATTTCAAAGCAGGTATCCACTAACTTCGTTTCATTATTTTAGTTTCGTTTGATGTTTTCCCACCAAATTCCATACAAAATTGGAGACTCTTGCAATTCATTTCCCGGAGAGATAGAGCCGTTAAACTTGAAACACACATCGTGCCTAGGGGATAATTTAACATAAACGAAAAAATTTTCGCTAGGGCGTCCATAGACCATGAAAATTAAAAAAAAAAAAATGGTCCGAACTTGGAAATTTTGCTTTACTTTTTTAAGGATCTTACTATAACTCAGAGACCTGAAACTTTTAAATAAACTTTGGGCTCTATTTGGTTATAATTATTAAAATAAACGAGTTTTCAATATTTGACAGGGATCGAGATGTTAAGAGATATTTAGAAAGCTCATTTGCAACATGTGGGATCTTACGGCAGCTACTTGAGTAACTCCGTAGATTCTTGAAACTAAAAACATACTTCAGAATCAAGCAAAATAAAAAATTTGCTGGGTGGTCCAGAGATCGTGAAAAGTAAAAAAACGTTCGAGCTTTGAAATTTCGCTTTTAAGTTTTAAGGAACTTCCCTATAACCAGAGACCTGAAACCTTGAACGAAACTTCGACCTTTATAAGATTATAACATCTATATATATAAAAAGAAGTGTACATTTTGATTGTCACTCCATAACTCGAGAACGGCTCGACAGATTGCCATGACATTTTTAGGAAAGATACAGGTAGAAGAGATGATGGTTAGTTGATTTTGAAATCCCAAATCGGTTTAGCCATATATATATAAAAATCTAAATTTGTGTGTGTGTGTGTTCGCTATGGAAACGTTTTTCCCACACATCAATCATCACCAAATTTTGGTTATGGGTTCCTTCGATCAACGGGAAGGTTTTAGGCTAAAAATAATTTCGATATATAAAAGGGGCGTGGCACCTCCCATACAAATGGAATCTTTGGTACTGCATACCTTTGAAGGTATACATGCCAGAACATTGAAATTCAGTAAGGAGTTATTTGAGGTCAATCCTTAACACCACCAAGAAAATATGGCATTGGGAAAAAGGGGGCGTGGCACCTTCCATACAAATGGAATATATTATACTGCATATATCTGGAAGTCATAATGGTAGGATAATTAAAATTTGTAAGGAGCTATGTGACGTTAAGTCCTAAAACCTCCAGTAAAATGTGGAATGGGGAAAAACTATGGCTGCCGTACAAACTTAAGTTATTTTAACACCTAAAGTTTGACTGCATTGTTGAGTTTAGCTGTTATGCCTTTTGGACGTTTAGTAATCTGCCGCTGTTAAAAAAATTGTTTAGCTTCAGTCTACATCTTTTATAAAAATTAAATTCTGTGTGTGTGTTCCCTATGAAAACGTGTTTGCTATACTTCGATCATCACCAAATTTTGGCTCGAAGTTCCTTCGATCAAGACGAAAGTTTTTCATATTTCATATTTCAGAATTAAGAATTTTAAATTTAAATGTTTTTGTTTTTTGGCTATGCGAAAGAACTATCTTAGCTCCCGAAAATGATCATATTAACAAAATCAATGATCGCTTTCAAAATCAATTTCCTGGTGAAGTGGCGAAATATAAATCGATCGACACAGTTACAGATGAAGATAAAATAAAAAAAAAATAAATGTAAGGCGCGATAACCTCCGAAGAGATCTAAGGCCGAGCTTCTCTTCCAATTTGCGTCGTGCTCCTCTTGATTTTCCCTACAAATTGGCCGGACGGGACCTACATGTTTTATGCCGACTCCGAACGGCATCTGCAAAGCAGATGAGTTTTCACTGAGAGCTTTTCATGGCAGAAATACACCCGGAGTGCTTGCCAAACACTGCCGAGGGGCGACCCCGCTTAGAAAAATTTTCTTCTAATTGAAAAACCTTATTTCTAAAATTTTGATGTTGCTTTGCCCGGGAGTTGAACCCAGGGCATACGGTGTGATAGGCGGAGCACGCTACCATCACACCACGGTGGCCGCCATGAGATGAAGATAAAATTGCGAATTATCCAAATGAATTTCTATACTCCTTAGAACCAAAAGGAATGCCTTTGAAAATTGGCTCACCAGTTACTTCTTCGGAATGTAATCAAAGCAACAATCATCAGCGGTAAAAGCAATACAATAATATAAAATAAGATACAGGAATAAAATGTTTTAACAGAAAATTTCACCAAATATGCGTACAAAATTTAATTCAATTTACAGAACAATAAATTAATTTATCAACAAACAAAACAGAAAAAATAACGCAAGATCCATTCGATCACGGGCGTTACAACGTGCGCCTGGTAAAGCTAGTTTTTTATAAAAGGTGTTTCCAAAATGGGACAGGAATCGAGATATTAAGAGGCATAAATAGTTTAGGTCACCTTGACAATGAAAAAATGGAGAAAATAAAAAGAAGATAAGAAATGTTTTAGTACTTCCTTTGTATAAATGGACCAAAAGAAATGAAAAATGTCTCTTTAAACAATCACATAGTCTGGCTGAGCTACGGTATTCAAATTTTAACATAACCACTGTAACAATTTTTAGGAGGAACTAAAATATAAAGGTGGAGTTGAATAAATGGGCCCTCAATTTAATCTTTGCCTAAGTTCAGCATTTATATTTTTGTTTCTCATAAAAAATTTTACAGTGGTTATATTAAAATTTGAAACAAAAGTTCAACAAATTACAAAAATTTACATTTATATACAGCACTTTTATCGCGATTTTGTGTCCAGATTTTCTCCTCGCTGCATTTTGAATATGGTCGGAATTGGGTCGTGTCTGGATTTTGTTTTTTGGCATTGTGTAAGTTGCAACTACTTCATACTTGCCTAGGGGTCCCGATAGTTCACGATTAATTTTTCCTAAAAATTGGCGGCACGGGACCTACATGTTTTATGCTGACTTCGCATGGGCATGAGTTATCACTGAGAAGCTTTTTAAGGCAGAAATACACTCGGAGTCTTTCCCAATCTCTACCAAAGGGCGACAACGCTTGGAAAGCCTATTTTCTAATTGAGAAAAACTTGTTTATAAATTTTTTATGTAGCTTGTGATCATTTGTGACGATATCGGATAAATATCCGGACTACTTTGCGTACTATTTTAAAGATGATTTTGGAATTAAAACCAGATCAATGAAGAATTATTTCCGAATAATATTTAATTGTTTTAGATGAAAGCTATTTCGTTTTATTTTCAGGAACATCTCGAGATGTTTTAAGAACAAAGTAGAGGTTATTGGGGCATCAATTTAATTTTCGGATCAGTTCTAGACTATCTCGGGTGTTTATTCTACATTACTTTAAAGATAACTGCCGGACTTTCTTATCACTGTTGGAATTATTTTCGCATTCATCTAGGAATGATTTCGGAGCTCTATACAAAATTAATATATGGGATCCTTTCGAGAATATTTCGAATGGTTTGGCGACTAACTCCAGGTAACTTGGTTTTATTTCAGTTATCATTTTTCGAATATTTCGGAATCGTTTCAAAACTAAATAAAAACAGTTTGAAGGATCTTATTTGGTATATCTTGGGCTCGTTCCCTCACCAATCGGCCCTGGAAGTTTTTATGAATCGTTAAAACTGCAAATATATGGAATGTAACATATATACACAGAGGGGGATGGGGCGTCAGAAGAAAAGAGGTAGAAAAGATTTTCTTCAGGCTCATAATATATATAATATAAAAAAACATATGACACATCCCACCTCTTGATCCAAACTGCAGTCAATTATAACGCGACCAGCTGACCACCTCTTTCACAATTAAAGAAAAAACAAAATGATCGGGAAGAATCTGCGAGGCCTGCTAGCCAAAGATATTTGGTCAACTGTTTTTCTATGAACGAGGAAGCTGATAGTGCATTTAAATTGCATTTTCCATAATTCCAAAACTTTTTATGGATAATACTTTCACAGGGAAAAATATAACTGAAAAAAATAAGACCGTTGTTACGACGAAATACCATAAAAATTTTTTTCCGATTCTTGACATTTTCGCAATCAAATTTTTCGATTGATGAATATACAAATTTTTCAAAAAAATTATCCATCTCCAAATAAGGACTTTTTGTGAAGTAGACTTCAGCTGATTTATATTGGCTTATTTTATTTATTTTCTATTTGAAACTGAAACAAATTGTGTTAAAGCTATCACGAATTTCGGTTTATTTAATTTCTATATAAATATTAAAATGATACATTCATTAGACGTTTTATCTTATACTTCATATAAAGAAAACAAATGTTAGTTTTACTCTTTTTCCACTCTATTATGGCTTCCCAATAGCTATTTTTTGTGACCGTTAACTTCTTGATGTTTGTTTTTTCGTCTTTTTTAATCGCCCGTTGTTTTAATACATTGACATTAACGGCATCATTTGTTAAATTAATATTATCTAAGCATTGTATCTGCCTATCTGATTTGATTATTGCTACTTTTTACCAGCCATCATGTGCAGCCTTAGATTGAATTTTTTTAAAGTTTATTATATGAATACAAATACTTCATTTGAGCTCGCTTGCCGCTGACTAGTTTCCTGTTTTGTGTCAACGATTACAGTTGTCTTGTTGGCTTCACATTATTGGCTGCAGTCGCTTAACGGTGGCGTATAATTTGTTGAATGGTTTTTAATTTGGAATTATGTACAATAAAAAATGTACGTTGGATAGAATGTTCAGTTGTCGTTGGTTTCGTGGCAACAGCATTTGGGTAGTTGAGAGCAGTGAGTTGTTTTGATCGTAGACGGTGACGATTGTGAAAGGTGGCATACTTGGGGTGGTCCACAGTAGATGATTAATTTGGTTATAATCAAAATAAAAAATAAAAGGGCTACAAATCCTACATTGAAGTGATTCGTATGCTTAGGTTAGGTTAGGTTTAACTGGCCGGTCCATGACGACCTCACATAGACTGAATAAGTCCGTAGTGTTACCAGAAGTTTGTTTTAACGCCCAAACTCAAAACCACTATCAAAACCAGGACCTATGTTACAAAATAACTCCGTCCTCTTGACAAATACTAGAAGCTTCCTAGGATTTAAGCCACTTGCTGCTTCTAGATCTGACAGCTGTATCACTCCTAATAGCCGGAGTCTTTGCCTGGCAAGCGCAGGGAAAGAGCACAGAACGTGCTCGATCGTATGCTTGGCCGTAACCAATTTGATTCTTTTTGATTTATTGAATTGCAATATTTCAATAAAAGGGGTTCACGTATTTTTTAGTACGTCCCTTGGTTGGGCGAAACCAAAAGAGAACATTCATCACTAACAATGTTATTAGAATTTCACACTGTAGTATATTTCGCTGATCATTTTGCGTTGTTATACTTTTGGTGCTTCATGTTTTCGAACGCGGCCATCAAGTTATCTCTACATCTTATACTCTGTCAATGAAAAGTTGTAGTAATGGAAGTTGCTATACCACGAAAGTTGGTTCGGTTTTTGGCGGGTAATCAAACATTATGAAGACCGTATGTTCAGTTGATTTAGAGTCTTCCTTCGTTCCCTTTACATCAAGAACGATTAAAGGCATGTAATATCCTTGCCCTCTGAGTTACGATGCGTTGGCGACGAAATCATCCCCTCCCTACACAGAAGAATGAAGATGGTTATCCTGTTACCTACTATTCACTGAACATGTCTTCTGTTATCGAAAAGCTCATAGTGAAAAACACTAGCTGGGCCCGGAATACGCCTAGGAATGAAGAATGAAGCTCTGCTGTGCATTTTACAACCATCCGCGAAAACTCAGATGTAGAAACTTCCAGTAAGGTCGTCATATTTCCAATCCTCATTTGAAGAAAAGTGGATAGTTAAGCTAATATCAAAGACTGTCGCAGAATATTGCAGCACATTTTTTTATGGTACACGAGTCTTTAACTTTGCGCTCTTTACAGAAACCCAACTTCCAAAGAAAAAAACCCTTTTTACAGAGACCCTTCTTCCCGAAAACTATGGACACCTTGAGACGAGCATGATCAAATCACCCTTATGATTGTAGCTCATCTCCACTTGCACCAAACCAGTATCGAATATCTGCCTTACTCAAACAAGCAGTGGCATTTCTTGATAAAAAATGCTACTTTAGGCTAACTAGGGCAAACGAAAATTATGGCCACTAAAAATACCCGTCCTACTTCCTGGTGCAAAAGGCTTGGTTCTGGGAAAAATATTTAACGATGAGTTGATTAGCTGTACGAGATTTACGCAGATATCAACATAGCCCTGCTAAATAAAGTACAGCGTCTGCGCTGTATAGGTCATATTATGCGAATGAAAATGATATTCCGGCCAAGAAATATTTAATACGACCAACTGAACCTTATCGAGAAACTTGGTTTGGCCCTACGCTTTGTGTTGAGCCTACAGATCTGATGAAGGCTCTAAAGTATTCGCACATACGTATATGGCACTGTCAAGTATGAGAATGTAGGTTAAAACTTGGGGTTATGATAAAAGTGGTGAATGGCCCTAGTTCTGTTTTTAATGGGTTACATTAAGTCCTACTATTTCCGCCCAACTTCTCAACTATCTTTATGATCTCAGCATGATCCCCATGACCACAGTGTACTTACGCCCACACGTGAGAAGTAATACTTCCTTAGCATAGTTAAAAATGATCATAATTACTAATCTAAGAAAAGGGCTACCAGTACCATATTTCAAGAAAATCGAACCTTGGATAGAATTTGATCCAATAGATCGGCCCTTGGCCCACTTCCCGGAAAGAAACTTCACAGGAATACTATACGGTTTATTATGAAGCATATCTGTAAATGTAAATAAAATCGGCGGAGTGGTTTCGGGATCCACTAGCTGCATGAGTACAAGTTTGTCCCTCGTGCATTAACTACTACATAAGAATTAAAGTACAATTCTGTATTATTTCATTTGAAATACCGCTCCACTCAAATGGTACCCGCTGCCAAAACTCTTCCAGATTTGTTGGGATTGATCGGTAATATTCTAGCCGTCTTTTCACAATAGATCAGAAATGCTCAAACAGATTGAGATCGGGAAATCGCGCTGGCCACTACTTCAATAAGAATTTCCTTCCGAAATACATTCATTCAGATTTTTGGACGTATGCTTTGGGACGCCAACCCGTTGAAATATGAACTCTTCCCAATAGTTTCTTCTGTCCACAAATTCAGGTAAATGGGTCTGGAAAATATGCCAGAAATGTTCTTACCTGATTATTCCATCGATTTTTTGCAGTAGTCCAACATGGCACCATGCGAGCAAACCTATATCATGACAAATACTCCGCCGTGCTTCGCTGTATCTTTGACATTGTTCCTTTAAATGTTCTACCGGGGTCAGTTGAATCAAAGTTTAATCGTTTCCAGTCTGGGAAGACCATTCAATGCAACTATGATGAGATTTGAAGAAAAAGTCGCACTCAAAACAAATATGCTCGTACGGTACACAGCAAACAACCACTACATTTTCAACATCTTACTTTTGGGTCACATTTTTTAAAATTTCACTCTCGTCAGTTTTTTAAAGCGCGCCTTAAGAAGTATAACTTCAAAAAGCCTCATATTTTCGTATTGAAATGAAAAAGTTGGTTATAAGTATATAAAATATTTACGTTTGGAATCCCCCTCATACCACCACACTTACGTAGGTACATTTTGGTGTAATATTTATAGTTGCGCTTTTTTTGCTGTCAATTGCGGGTGTGCTGAGGCCGCTACCCGCTGTGCTACTTTATTGACGTTCACGCCGACGCGACGCCCCAAGTTGGTTTCACGCTGTCAACCGTTTTATTTGCTTAGCGCTCTTTGCTAATTGAGTTTGTTTTAATTTTATTATTTATTTATTATTGCTCTATCGGTAAGCGGTAAGTGGCGGTTGCTGCCGTTTGATTGGCACTTTTTAGTGTCACTGTGCACAAGAGGGGGAGTTTTGGTTACAAAAAAGTTCGTTTTGGCAAAAAAAATTTGAAAAATTAAAATATCTAATTTTAGAAAGCATATCTCGGCATAGAAAAAAGTGAAAACTTATAGCTTTTGCTGAAAGAGGAATAAGGTCTGCACAATATAATTTCCCCCGTACCTATACATATATACATATCTATTGCAATTGATAGCATATTTATTATGTAATTTTTTTATATGTGCACTGTCTGCCTTGCGGCTGCCGTAAATATATTTTTCATTTGTTTACTTTCTACATATTTACTTATGATCTTTACTAGTTTTTATTATAATTTTCTAACTTTGTTGTTGCATTACTTTGTTTTCATGTTGTGTTCGCGCATGCGCGTTTATTTGATTTGACGATGCTTTTGTTTTGAGATTGTTCGAAACATGTAGCCAACAAAAAGAGCAAAAGATAAAGTTGACAATTTTGTTATTTTTGTTGACTTTTGTGCGGTTTGTTAGCAGAAAACTTGTTTGAATTTTTAGGTTTATAGCACTGCAGTCGCTTGACTCCATTCGTTTTTAACACGCTTATATTAGATTCACTTGTATGTATGCTTATTTGTAACTCTCTAGGCTAGATGCGCAAAGGAGAGTTAGACCCATCTAGACGCAATTATTGAAGACTCGCGGCAGTGGTTAAATAACTCGCTACAAAACGAGTTGTGCTTAATAGCGGAGATACGAACCTCTACGCTACGGCATGTTTTTTAGTTTTTTATACCTTTCATGAACATGAAATGGTATATTAACTGTGGTCTGATGTTTATAACGTTGAGAAATATAGAAGATAAACTCACCATTAAGTCTACCGAATTGATCAGGGCGACGAACTGAGTTGATATAGCTATGTCCGTCTGTCCGTCCGTCTGTCTGTTTGAACGCAAACTAGTCACTCAAATTTTGAGAAATCTCAATGAAATTTGGCACAAGGATGTACTTTTGTATTATATTAGACATTTGTCGGATTCGGTAGGATCGGACCACTCTAACATATATCTCCCATACAGCCGATCGTGCAGATAAGACGATTTTGGTCATTCCTGCCGCAATTTAGAAAGTATAAACGTGAAACTCGGTGATATATATTCCAATATATCATAGAAGATATCCTGAAAAAATCACTTTGATCGGAACTATATATCTAATATATCTAATATCTAATATATATTATAAATGGGAAAGTTTGGATGTTAAGATGTTTGGATGTTTGGATGTTTGGATGTTTAGATGTTTGGATGTTTGGATGTTTGGATGTTTGGATGTTTGTCCAGACGTTTGTCTTTGTGACTCAATAACGCAAGAACGGCTGGACCGATTTGAATGAAATTTTGCACACATATAGCCAATAGTCTAGAAGGATCTACTAGCTATATATTTTTCAAAAGGGGCGTGGTCCTCGCCCCCTAGGAACAGTTATCATTTAATTATTATATTTTTTCGTCTTTGCGACTGAATCACGCCAGAATGGCTACACGGATTTTGATGAAATTTGGGACACAGACAGTAGTCTACTAGCGAAATTTTTTTCGAACATGGAAAGAGGGGTGGGGGTCCCACGACCCTTCGAGAAATTATTTTTCATAATTTTTACACATTATAACTTTACGTATACTGGCCTTCACCAATATCACAGACTCAAGGGGTCAAATAAGTCGAGGGCTTACAAAGTAAGCAGTGACACCCTCCGCCCGCCCCCTTTATCACCCCCTCTGGTGTAAAATCCATAAATTGTTATAACTCAATCTAAATTTTCTCCTAAATCAATAGTTTTTGGTATCTGGTACATACAGAACGAGATCTAGACAATTTTGGAGGAACGATCAGTGGTCCTCTCCTCTACTCCCGCCATCCGCCCTCCATCAATTGTTTTTATTAGCACGCTTTTATTAGCTTTACCTGTATGTTTCTATCTAACTTTTTATTCGCTCCAATGCGCCTGCTGCCTTATTAACATGGTTTTATAATTAGCTTCCCTTTATTTGTAATCCCGTAAGGGTCATATCGAGACCCTTCCGGGATCATTTCTGGATGGTTTTCGGGATCGGTCCGGGATTACGCCGGGGTAATTTCGGGAGTTTTTCGGGACTATTTCGGGATCATTTTGGGACCCTTCCGGGTTCATTTCTGTATAGTTTACGGGATCCGTCCGGGATCCCATCGGGGTTATTTTGGAACATTTTCGGGACTATTCCGGAATCATTTCGGGACTATTTCGCGATCATTTGGGGACCCTTCCGGCATCATTTCTGGATGGTTTTCGGGATCCGTGCGGAAACTCGTCGGGGTCATATGGGGACTTTTTCGGGATCATTTGAGGGCTCTTCCGGCATCATTTCTGGACGGTTTTCGGGATCCGTCCGGGACATCGTCGGGGTCATTTTGGGACTTTTTCGGGATCATTTGGGGGCTCTTCCGGCATCATTTCTGGATGGTTTTCGGGATCCGTCCGGGATCTCGTCGGGGTCATTTGGGGACTTTTTCGGGATCATTTTGGGGCTCATCCGGCATCATTTCTGGATGGTTTTCGGGATCCGTCCGGGATCCCGTCGGGGTCATTTCGGGACTTTTTCGCGACTAATACGGGATCATTTGGGAACCCTTTCGGCATCATTTCTGGATGGTTTTCGGGATCCGTCCGGGATCCCGTCGGGGTCATTTCGGGACTTTTTCGCGACTAATACGGGATCATTTGGGAACCCTTTCGGCATCATTTCTGGATGGTTTTCGGGATCTGTCCGGGATCCCATTAGGGTAATTTCGGGACTATTAGGGGATCATTTGGGAACCTTTCCGGCATCATTTCTGGATAATTTTCGGGATCCGTCCGGGATGCCGACGAGGTCATTTCGGGACTATTTCGGGATCATTTGGGATACCTACCGGCATCATTTCTGGATGGTTTTTGGGATTCGTCCGGGATCCCGTCGTGGTCCTTTCGGGACTTTTTTTCGACTAATACGGGATCATTTGCGGACCCTTTCGGCATCATTTCTGGATAGTTGTCGTGATCCCGTCACGGTCATTTCGGGACTATTAGGGGATCATTTGAGGACCTTTCCGGCATCATTTCTGTATTGTTCTCGGAATCCTTTCGGGATCCCGTCAGGGTCATTTTGGGACTTTTTTTGGGCTAATACGGGATCATTTGGGGATCCTCTAGGGGTCGTTTCGTGACTTTTTCTGTTTTATTTCGGGATCATTTGGGGACCCTTCCGGCATAATTTCTTGATGGTTTGCCGGATCCATCAGGATCATTTCGGGACCATTTTGGGATCATTTGGGGACCCTTCCGAGATCATTTCTGGATCCGTCCGGGATGCCGTAGGAGCCATTTCGGGATTTTTTGTTACTTTTCCGGGATAGTTTTTGGACCCTTCCGGGATCATTTCTGGATCTGTGCGGGATCCCATCTGGGTCATTTCCGGACTATTTCGGGATCATTTTGGGATCCTTCCGGAATCATTTCTGTATGGTTTTCGCGATCCGTCGTTGATTCCCTCGGAGCCATTTCGGAACCTTTTCTGGAGTATGTCGGGGTCATTTGGGGACTTTTTCGGGATCATTTGGGGCTCTTCCGGCATCATTTCTGGATGGTTTTCGGGATCCGTGCGGGATCTCGTCGGGGTCATTTGGGGACTTTTTCGGGATCATTTAGGGGCTCTTCCGGCATCATTTCTGGATGGTTTTCGGGATCCGTCCGGGATATCGTCGGGGTCATTTGGGGACTTTTTCGGGATCATTTGGGGGCTCTTCCGGCATCATTTCTGGATGGTTTTCGGGATCCGTCCGGGATCCCATCAGGGTAATTTCGGGACTATTAGGGGATCATTTGTGGACCTTTCCGGCATCATTACTGGATAATTTTCGGTATCCGTCCGGGATGCCGACGAGGTCATTTCGGGATTATTTCGGGATCATTTGGGATACCTACCGGCATCATTTCTGGATGGTTTTTGGGATTCGTCCGGGATCCCGTCGGGGTCATTTCGGGACTTTTTCTCGACTAATACGGGATCATTTTATTATTATTATTATTATTTTATTTATTACGGCCAAAAAAGCCTAATTCATTGTATAGTACAGTTTACAAAATTCATAATTGTTTCCTAAAACTATTTCATTAAACAATTTCATTTGCGGACCCTTTCGGCATAATTTCTGGATAGTTGTCGGGATCCGTTCGGGATCCCGTCACGGTCATTTCGGAACTATTAGGGGATCATTTGAGGACCTTTCCGGCATCATTTCTGGATAGTTTTTGGAATCCTTTCGGGATCCCGTCAGGGTCATTTCGGGGCTTTTTCGGGATCATTTAAGGATGGCTTTCAGGATTCGTCCGGGAACCCGTCAGGGTAATTTCTGGACTTTTCCGAGACTATTTCGGGATCATTTTGGGACCTTCCCAAGATCATTTCTGGATGGATTTCGGGATTTGTCCGGGATGCCCTCAGGGTCATTTTGGGACTATTAGATGAGCATTTGAGGACCGTTCCGGCATCACTTCTGGATGGTTTTCGGTATCCGTTCAGATTCCCGTCGGAATAATTGCGGGACTTTTTCGGGATCACTGGGGTCCCTTCCAAAATCATTTCTGGATGGTTTTTGGGATTCGTCCGGCATACCGTCGGGGTCATTTCGGGACTTTTTCTCGACTAATACGGGATCATTTGCGGGCCCTTTCGGTATCATTTCTGGATAGTTGTCGGGATCCGTTCGGGATCCCGTCAGGGTCTTTTCGGAACTATTGGGAGATCATTTGAGGACCTTTCCGGCATCATTTCTGGTTAGTTTTCGGGATCCTTTCCGGGTCCCATCAGGGTCATTTCGGGACTTTTTCGGCATCATTTAAGATTGGTTTTCAGGATTCGTCCGGTATCCGTCAGGGTAATTTCTGGACTTTTCCCAGACTATTTCGGGATAATTTTGGGACCCTCCCAAGATCATTTCTGGATGGATTTCGGGATCTGTCCGGGATGCCGTCAGGGTCATTTTGGGACTATTAGGTGATCATTTGAGGACCTTTTCGGCATCACTTCTGGATGGTTTTCGGTATCCGCTCAGGATCCCGTCGGAATTATTGCGGGACTTTTTCGGGATCATTTGGTGTCCCTTCCGGCATCATTTCTAGCTGGTTTTTGGGATTCGTCCGGCATCCCGTCGGGTTCATTTCGGGACTTTTTCTCAACTAATACGGGATCATTTGCGGGCCCTTTCGGCATCATTTCTAGATAGTTGTCGGGATCCGTTCGGGATCCCGTCAGGGTCTTTTCGGAACTATTAGGTGATCATTTGAGGACATTTCCGGCATCATTTCTGGATAGTTTTCGGGATCCTTTCGGGGTCCAGTCAGGGTCATTTCGGGACTTTTTCGGGATCATTTAGAGATGGCTTTCAGGATTCGTCCGGGAACCCGTCAGGGTAATTTCTGAACTTTTCCGAGACTATTTCGGGATAATTTTGGGACCTTCCCAAGATCATTTCTGGATGGATTTTGGGATCAGTCCGGGATGCCGTCAGGGTCATTTTGGTATTAGGTGCTCATTTGAGGACCTTTCCGGCATCACTTCTGGATGGTTATCGGTATCCGATCAGGATCCGCTCGGAATCATTGCGGGAATTTTTCGGGATCATTTGGGGTCCCTCCCAAGATCATTTCTGGATGGATTTCGGGATCTGTCCGGGATCCCGTCAGGGTCATTTAGGGGTGCGTTCGAGATCCCGTCAGGGTCATTTCGGGACTTCTTCGGGAATATATCGGGATCATTTCTGGATGGTTTATGGGATCCGTCCATTACCCCTTAAGGGTCATTTCGGGACTATTAGGTGATCATTTGAGGACCTTTCCGGCATCACTTCTGGATGATTTTCGGTATCCGTTCGGGATCCCGTCGGAATCAATGCGGGACTTTTACGGAATCATTTGGGATTCCTTCCGGCATCATTTCTGGATGGTTTTCGGGATTTGTCCGGGATCCCGTCGGGGTTATTTCGGGACCTTTTCGGGGCTAATACGGGATCATTTGGGGATTCTCTAGGGGTCGTTTCGTGACTTTTTCTGTATTATTTCGGGATCATTTTGGGACCCTTTCGGCATAATTTCTTGATGGTTTGCCGGATCCATCAGGGTCATTTCGGGACCATTTTGGGATCATTTGGGGACCCTTCCGAGATCATTTCTGGATCCGTCCGGATGCCGTAGGATCCATTTCGGATATTTTTGTTACTTTTCCGGATAGTTTTTGCACCCTTCCGGGATCATTTCTGGATCTGTGCGGGATCCCATCTGGGTCAATTCCGGACTATTTCGGGATCATTTTGGAATCCTTCCGGAATCATTTCTGTATGGTTTTCGCGATCCATCGTGGATCCCCTCGGAGCCATTTCGGAACTTTTTCTGGAGTTAGTCGGGATAATTTAGGGACCCTTCCTGGATATTTTCTGGATGGTTACTGAGATCCGTCCGGGAGCCCGTCAGGGTAATTTCGGAACTTTTTCGGGACTATTTCGGGATCAATTTGGTACCCTTCAGGCATAATTTCTGTGTGGTTATCTGGATAAGTCTAGAATCGTGTCGTTGTCATTTCGGGTTTTTTTGGGACTACTTCGGGAACTTTTGGAAACACTTACGGGGCGTTTCGTGGCTTTTTCTGGATAATTTCGTTATCATTTTGGGATCCTATCAGGTTATCAGCTCATAAAGTTCTTTTTTTTACTCAATTACAAAAATAAAATGCATTAGACAGAAAAAAATTATAAACAGATAACTTTATAAGCAGGCTAACGTGAATAGCCCACATATTTCATTTTCTCCTTGCGGACGGGGCCGCGGGTAAAGGCTAGTATATTATAAATGGGAAAGTTTGGATGTTAAGATGTTTGGATGTTTGGATGTTTGTCCAGACGTTTGTCTTTGTGACTCAATAACGCAAGAACGGCTGGACCGATTTGGATGAAATTTTGCACACATATAGCCAATAGTCTAGAAGGATCTACTAGCTATATATTTTTCAAAAGGGGCGTGGTCCCCGCCCCCTAGGAACAGTTATAATTTAATTATTATATTTTTTCGTCTTTGCGTCTGAATCACGCCAGAATGGCTACACGGATTTTGATGAAATTTGGGACACAGACAGTAGTCTACTAGCGAATTTTTTTTCGAACATGGAAAGAGGGGTAGGGGTCCCACGACCCTTCGAGAAATTATTTTTCATAGTTTTTACACATTATAACTTTACGTATACTGGCCTTCACCAATATCACAGACTCAAGGGGTCAAATAAGTCGAGGGCTTACAAAGTAAGCAGTGACACCCTCCGCCCGCCCCCCCTTTATCTCCCCGTCTGGTGTAAAATCCATAAATTGTTATAACTCAATCTAAATTTTCTCCTAAATCAATAGTTTTTGGTATCTGGTACATACAGAACGAGATCTAGACAATTTTGGAGGAACGATCAGTGGTCCTCTCCTCTACTCCCGCCATCCGCCCTCCATCAATTGTTTTTATTAGCACGCTTTTATTAGCTTTACCTGTATGTTTCTATGTAACTTTTTATTCGCTCCAATGCGCCTGCTGCCTTATTAACATGGTTTTATAGTTAGCTTCACCTTATTTGTAATCCCGTAAGGGTCATATCGAGACCCTCCGGGATCATTTCTGGATGGTTTTCGGGATCGGTCCGGGATTACGCCGGGGTAATTTCGGGACTTTTTCGGGACTATTTCGGGATCATTTTGGGACCCTTCCAGGATCATTTCTGTATAGTTTTCGGGATCCGTCCGAGATCCCGTCGGGGTTATTTTGGGACATTTTCGGGACTATTCCGGAATCATTTCGGGACTATTTCGCGATCATTTGGGGACCCTTCCGGCATCATTTCTGGATGGTTTTCGGGATCCGTCCGGGATCCCGTCTGGGTACTTTCGGGATCATTTGCGTACCTTCGAGAGATAAATTCTTGATGGTTTCCGGGATCATTACGGGACTTTTTCGGGGTCAGTTTGGGTCCTTTCCGTAATCATTCCTGGCTGGTTTTAGGAATGCGTCCGGGATCCCGTCGGCGTCATTTTGGGACTTTTGCGGGATCATTTGGGGTCTCTTCCGGCATCATTTCCGGATGGTTTACGGGATCCGTCCGGGATCCCGTCGGCGTCATTTTGGGACTTTTGCGGGATCATTTGGGGTCTCTTCCGGCATCATTTCTGGATGGTTTACGGGATCCGTCCGGGATCCTGTCGCGGTCATTTTGGGACTTTTGCGGGATCATTTGGGGTCTCTTCCGGCATCATTTCTGGATGGTTTACGGGATCCGTCCGGGATCCTGTCGGGGTCATTTTGGGACTTTTGCGGGATCATTTGGGGTCTCTTCCGGCATCATTTCTGGATGGTTTACGGGATCCGTCCGGGACCCTGTCGGGGTCATTTTGGGACTTTAGCGGGATCATTTGGGGTATCCTCCGGCATCATTTCTGGATGGTTTACGGGATCCGTCCGGGATCCAGTCGGGGTCATTTTGGGACTTTTGCGGGATCATTTGGGGTCTCTTCCGGCATCATTTCTGGATGCTTTACGGGATCCGTCCGGGATCCTGTCGCGGTCATTTTGGGACTTTTGCGGGATCATTTGGGGTCTCTTCCGGCATCATTTCTGGCTGGTTTACGGGATCCGTTCGGGATCCTGTCGGGGTCATTTTGGGACTTTTGCGGGATCATTTGGGGTCTCTTCCAGCATCATTTCTGGATGGTTTTCGGGATCCGTCCGGGATCCTGTCGGGGTCATTTTGAGACTTTTGCGGGATCATTTGGGGTCTCCTCCGGCATCATTTCTGGATGGTTTAGGGGATCCGTCCGGGATCCCGTCGGCGTCATTTTGGGACTTTTGCGGGATCATTTGGGGTCTCTTGCGGCATCATTTCTGGATGGTTTACGGGATCCGTCCGGGATCGTGTCGGGGTCATTTTGGGACTTTTGCGGGATCATTTGGGGTCTCTTCCAGCATCATTTCTGGATGGTTTTCGGGATCCGTCCGGGATCCTGTCGGGGTCATTTTGACACTTTTGCGGGATCATTTGGGGTCTCCTCCGGCATCATTTCTGGATGGTTTACGGGATCCGTCCGGGATCCTGTCGGGGTCATTTTGGGACTTTTGCGGGATCATCTGGGGTCTCTTCCGGCATCATTTCTGGATGGTTTACGGGATCCGTCCGGGATCCTGTCGCGGTCATTTTGGGACTTTTGAGGGATCATTTGGGGTCTCCTCCGGCATCATTTCTGGATGGCTTACGGGATCCGTCCGGGATCCTGTCGGGGTCATTTTGGGACTTTTGCGGGATCATTTGGGGTCTCTTCCGGCATCATTTCTGGATGGTTTACGGGATCCGTCCGGGATCCTGTCGGGGTCATTTTGGGACTTTTGCGGGATCATTTGGGGTCTCTTCCGGCATCATTTCTGGATGGTTTACGGGATCAGTCCGGGACCCTGTCGGGGTCATTTTGGGACTTTAGCGGGATCATTTGGGGTCTCCTCCGGCATCATTTCTGGATGGTTTACGGGATCCGTCCGGGATCCTGTCGGGGTCATTTTGGGACTTTTGCGGGATCATTTGGGGTCTCTTCCGGCATCATTTCTGGATGGTTTTCGGGATCCGTCCAGGATCCTGTCGGGGTCATTTTGGGACTTTTGCGGGATCATATGGGGTCTCTTCCGGCATCATTTCTGGATGGTTTACAGTATCCGTCCGGGATCCTGTCGGGGTCATTTTGAGACTTGCGGGATCATTTGGGGTCTCTTCCGGCATCATTTCTGTATGGTTTTCGGGATCCGTCCGGGATCCTGTCGGGGTCATTTTGGGACTTTTGCGGGATCATTTTAGGGCTCTTCCGGCATCATTTCTGGATGGTTTACGGGATCCGTCCGGGATCCGTCCGGGATCCTGTCGGGGTCATTTTGGGACTTTTGCGGGATCATTTGGGGTCTCTCCCGGCATCATTTCTGAATGGTTTTCGGGATCTGTCCGGGATCCCGTCAGGGTCATTTCGGGACTTTTCGTGACTACTTCGGGATTATTTTGGGACCGTTCCGGCATCATTTCTGGATAGTTTTCGAGATTTGTCCAGGATCCCGTCGGCATCATTTCGTGACTATTTGGTGTCATTTAGGGACACTTCCGGGATCATTTTAGGTCTCTTCGAAACCGGTAATTCAGCACACATGGCCGTGGATTTACGGCAAATTATTCGTAATTAAAATTCGGTATGTTTTATCTTTAATATATCACAGCTTTTTCGTTCTATTTTTAAATGAATCCTGTAACGAACTATTACAACTATAATTAAAATTTTTGTAATATTTTAACCAACTAAATACCCGAAAAAGCAACACTGCTTTCATTTAAAAACTTCTTTTTGTTTTTAGCTAATTGTAGTTTCACTCCTTTGTTCTATGAGTAGTAATTTTTCACCCCTGTCATATCAATTAATTTAACTTAGAAACAAAATGTATTTTTTTTAATTCGAAAAAGATGTATTGTACTATTCATGTAAGCGTGCCCATCAGCTCAGTTAGTTCTTTTTTTTACTGTATTAAAAAATAAAATACATTGACAGGAAAATTTTTAAACAGACAACTTGATAAGCAGGCTAACGTGAATAGCACATATATTTTATTTTCTCCTTGCGGACGGGGCCGCGGGTAAAGGCTAGTATATTATAAATGGGAAAGTTTGGATGTTAAGATGTTTGGATGTTTGTCCAGACGTTTGTCTTTGTGACTCAATAACGCAAGAACGGCTGGACCGATATGGATGAAATTTTGCACACATATAGCCAATAGTCTAGAAGGATCTACTAGCTATATATTTTTGAAAAGGGGCGTGGTCCCCGCCCCCTAGGTACAGTTATAATTTAATTATTATATTTTTTCGTCTTTGCGACTGAATCACGCCAGAATGGCTACACGGATTTTGATGTAATTTGGGACACAGACAGTAGTCTACTAGCGAAATTTTTTTCGAACATGGAAAGAGGGGTGGGGGTCCCACGACCCTTTCGAGCAATTACTTTTTAATAATTTTTACACATTATAACTTTACGTATACTGGCCTTCACCAATATCACAGACTCAAGGGGTCAAATAAGTCGAGGGCTTACAAAGTAAGCAGTGAAACACTCCGCCGCCCCTCCCCCTTTATCACCCCCTCTGGTGTAAAATCTATAAATTGTTATAACTCAATATAAATTTTCTCCTACTTCAATAGTTTTTGGTATCTAGCACATACAGATCGAGATCTAGACAATTTTGGAGGAACGATCAGTAGTCCTCTCCTTCTACACCCGCCATCCGCCCTCCATCAATTGTTATACTCAGTTGAGCAGAGCTCACAGAGTATATTAAGTTTGATTGGATAACGGTTGGTTGTACATATATAAAGGAATCGAGATAGATATAGACTTCCATATATCAAAATAATCAGGATCGAAAAAAAATTTGATTGAGCCATGTCCGTCCGTCCGTCCGTCCGTCCGTTAACACGATAACTTGAGTAAATTTTGAGGTATCGTGATGAAATTTGGTACGTAGGTTCCTGAGCACTCATCTCAGATCGCTGTTTAAAATGAACGATATCGGACTATAACCACGCCCACTTTTCCGATATCGAAAATTTCGAAAAACCGAAAAAGTGCGATAATTCATTACAAAAGACAGATAAAGCGACGAAACTTGGTAGATGAGTTGAACTGATGACGCAGAATAGAAATTAGTAAAATTTTGGACAATGGTCACCGCCAACTTTTAAAAGAAGGTAATTTAAAAGTTTTGTAAGCTGTAATTTGGCAGTCGTTGAAGATTTCATGATGAAATTTGGCAGGAACGTTACTCTTATTACTGTATGTACGCTTAATAAAAATTAGCAAAATCGGAGAAGGACCACGCCCACTTTTAAAAAAATATTTTTTTTAAAGTAAAATTTTAACAAAAAATTTAATATCTTTACAGTATATAAGTAAATTATGTCAAGATTCAACTCCAGTAATGATATGGTGCAACAAAATACAAAAATAAAAGAAAATTTAAAAATGGGCGTGGCTCCGCCCTTTTTCATTTAATTTGTCTAGGATACTTTTAATGCCATAAATCGAACAAAAATTAACCAATCCTTTTGAAATTTGTTAGGGGCATAGATTTTATGGCACTAACTGTTTTCTGTGAAAATGGGCGAAATCGGTTGATGCCACGCCCAGTTTTTATACACAGTCGACCGTCGGTCCTTCCGCTCGGCCGTTAACACGATAACTTGAGCAAAAATCGATATATCTTTACTAAACTCAGTTCACGTACTTATCTGAACCCACTTTACTTTGGTATGAAAAATGAACGAAATCCGACTATGACCACGCCCACTTTTTCGATATCGAAAATTGCGAAAAATTAAAAAAATGCCATAATTCTATACCAAATACGAAAAAAGGGTTGAAACATGGTAAGGTAATTGGATTGTTTTATTGACGCGAAATATGACTTTAGAAAAAACTTTATAAAATGGTTGTGACACCTATCATATTAAGTAGAAGAAAATGAAAAAGTTCTGCAGGGCGAAATAAAACACCCTTAAAATCTTGCCAGGTATTACATATATAAATAAATTAGCGGTATCCAACCGATAATGTTCTGGGTCACCCTAGTCCACATTTTGGTCGATATCTGGAAAACGCCTTCACATATACAACTACCACCACTCCCTTTTAAAACTCTCATTAATACCTTTAATTTGATACCCATATCGTACAAACTCATTCTAGAGTCACCCCTGGTCCACCTTTATGGCGATATCTCGAAAAGGCGTCCACCTATAGAACTAAGCCCCACACCCTTTTAAAATACTCATTAACACCTTTCTTTTGATACCCATATTGTACAAACAAATTCTAGGGTCACCCCTGCTCCACCTTTATGGCGATATCTCGAAACGGCGTCCACCTATGGAACTAAGGAATACTCCCTTTTAAAATACTCATTATCACCTTTCTTTTTTCTTAATTACATTAAAGTACATCCTGCCTTAATCAGATGGATCAGCTGCATGTTAAATTGCAGAAAGATTACATCACAATGGGGATTGTACGAGGCCACGAAATCAGTGGACAGGGGCACGCCGCAGGGAGGGGTGCTATCACCTCTGCTGTGGACACTGGTCATCAACCAACTGCTCAGGCAATTCGATGAGGGACCCGTAAAACTTACGGCTTACGCAGATGACGTTGCAATTGTCATAAGTGGAAAATGCCTTCCAACGATTAGTTCTTTGATGGATCGGGCGCTTCGGGATATTCATACCTGGGCATCTAATGTCGGGCTGAAAGTCAATGCGGAGAAGACGGATATGGTCTTGTTTACAAAGAGGTACAAGGTCCCAAATTGGACCAGGCCTAAGTTAGGAGCGGTGACCTTACAGGAGAAACCTTGCACAAAATATCTAGGAATCATCCTAGACAGTAAGCTGTCATGGAAGCTCAACGTGGAGGAGAGGGTCAAGAAGGCCTCAACGGCACTCTATGCATGTAAAAGAATGCTGGGGTGTACGTGGGGCCTATCGCCCTCTCTTTCTCATTGGGTTTTTACAGCGATTGTAAGCCCTATTCTATACTATGGGGTTCTTGTTTGGTGGAAAGCCACACAAAAAACAACATACCTCAAAAAATTAGAGGGGGTATGCAGACTATCGATGCTTTGCATTACGGGAGCCCTGAAAACAACCCCGACGGCTGCACTGTATGCCATTCTGCACATTCCACCTGTAGACCTGGTAGCAAAGAACAAAGCGTTAACGACCGCAACCAGGCTCGATGCTTCGGGGCAGCTTGAGCGCCGACCATATGGCCATAGTAGTATAGCGTCCTCAGTCACAAGACAAACAGACTACATGATTCCCTACCTGCACTTTGAGGGAGATCTTAAGGCCACAATAGAGGTGGACGGTTGGCGCAAGGGTGCGCAAATGGCGGACGAGGCGATACATGTGTACACCGATGGTTCCAAAATAGTGGAAGGAGTAGGGTCTGCGGTATACTGCGCTGATCCGGAATTAAGCAGATCCTACAGGCTGCCGGATTACTGTAGCGTTTTCCAAGCGGAAATATTAGCCGTAACAAAAGCAGTAGAAACCCTGGAAGAGAATAGCTTAAGCTGCAACCGTGTTAACTTTTATATTGACAGTCAAGCAGCAATTAAGGCAATAATCTCGCATAGCACAGCATCTAAATGCGTGTTAGAGTGTAAGCAGTCTCTGGAGAGAATCGGGACAGGGAGAAGCATACATCTATATTGGGTCCCAGGGCATATGGGAATAGATGGGAAAGAAAAAGCGGACGAATAAGCTAAAAAGGGCGCATCCCTTGAAGCTTGCTCCGTAGACGTCCCAATTAGATTGGGCGAGATTAAGCGAAGACGAGAGGTGCACATGATCGACCAAGCAGGAAAGGCGTGGGTTCAAGCGCGGGGCTGTAAAGTGTCGAAGATTATGTGTAGGTCTTACAACCTTAGACTAACACAGTTGCTTCTATCATTAAAAAGAGAGGACTGTAGACTCATGACGGGTATTCCGACTGGACACTGCCTTCTGGCGTCACATGCCTTTAAATTAGGCTTGGTCAGTGATAGCAGGTGTAGGAAGTGCGGGTTGGAGGAGGAAACGATCGAGCACGTTCTGTGCTCGTGCCCTGCACTTGCCAGGCTAAGACTCCAGCTATTAGGAGTGATACAGCTGTCAGATCTAGAAGCAGCAAGTGGCTTAAGTCCTAGGAAGCTTCTAGTATTTGCCAAGAGGACGGAGTTATTTTATAACATAGGTCCTGGTTTTTGATAGGGTTTTTCAGTTTGGTCGTTAAAACAAACTTCTGGTAACACTACGGAATCAATCAGTCTATGTGAGGTCCTCATGGACCGGCCAGTTCAACCTACCTACCTACCTTTCTTTTGATGCCCATATTGTACAAACAAATTCTAGGGTCACCCCCTGGTCCACCTTTATGGCGATATCTCGAAAATGCGACCACCTTTACAACAACCACCACTCCCTTTTAAAACCCTCATTAATACCTTTAATTTGATACCCATATCGTACAAACACATTCTAGAGTCACCCCTGGTCCACCTTTGTGGCGATATTCCGAAAAGGTGTCCACCTATAGAACTAAGCCCCACACCCTTTTAAAATACTCATTAACACATTTCTTTTGATACCCATATTGTACAAACAAATTCTAGGGTCACCCCTGGTCCACCTTTATGGCGATATCTCGAAACGGCGTCCACCTATGGAACTAAGGATTACTCCCTTTTAAAATACTCATTAACACATTTCTTTTGATACCCATATTGTACAAACAAATTCTAGGGTCACCCCTGGTCCACCTTTATGGCGATATCTCGAAACGGCGTCCACCTATGGAACTAAGGATTACTCCCTTTTAAAATACTCATTAATACCTTTAATTTGATATCCATATCGTACAAACACATTCTAGAGTCACCCCTGGTCCACTTTTATGGCGATATTTCGAAACGGCATCCACCTATAGAACTGAGGCCCACTCCCTTTTAAAATACTCATTAACACCATTCGTTTGATGCCCATATTGTACAAACAAATTCTAGGGTCATCCCTGGTCCACCTTTATGGCGATATCTCGAAACGGCGTCCACCTATGGAACTAAGGATTACTCCCTTTTAAAATACTCATTAACACCTTTCTTTTGATACCCATATTGTACAAACAAATTCTAGGGTCACCCCTAGTCCACCTTTATGGCGATATCTCGAAACGGCGTCCACCTATGGAACTAAGGATCACTCCATTTTAAAACCCTCATTAATACCTTTAATTTGATACCCATATCGTACAAACGCATTCTAGAGTCACCCCTGGTCCACCTTTATGGCGATATCTCGAAACGGCGTCCACCTATGGAACTAAGGATTACTCCCTTTTAAAATACTTATTAATACCTTTAATTTGATATCCATATCGTACAAACATATTCTAGAGTCACCCCTGGTCCACCTTTGTGGCGATATTCCGAAAAGGTGTCCACCTATAGAACTAAGCCCCACACCCTTTTAAAATACTCATTAACACCTTTCTTTTGATACCCATATTGTACAAACAAATTCTAGGGTCACCCCTGGTCCACCTTTATGGCGATATCTCGAAACGGCGTCCACCTATGGAACTAAGGATTACTCCCTTTTAAAATACTCATTAACACCTTTCTTTTGATACCCATATTGTACAAACAAATTCTAGGGTCACCCCTGGTCCACCTTTATGGCGATATCTCGAAACGGCGTCCACCTATGGAACTAAGGATCACTCCCTTTTAAAACCCTCATTAATACCTTTAATTTGATACCCATATCGTACAAACGCATTCTAGAGTCACCCCTGGTCCACCTTTATGGCGATATTTCGAAAAGGCGACCACCTATACAACAACCACCACTCCCTTTTAAAATCCTCATTAATAACTTTAATTTGATATCCATATCGTACACACACATTCTAGAGTCACCCCTGGTCCACTTTTATGGCGATATTTCGAAACGGCATCCACCTATAGAACTAAGGCCCACTCCCTTTTAAAATACTCATTAACACCATTCGTTTGATGCCCATATTGTACAAACAAATTCTAGGGTCACCCCTGGTCCACCTTTATGGCGATATGTCGAAACGGCGTCCACCTATGGAACTAAGGATTACTCCCTTTTAAAATACTCATTAACACCTTTCATTTGATACCCATATCGTACAAACGCATTCTAGAGTCACCCCTGGTCCACCTTTATGACGATATCTCGAAACGGCGTCCACCTATAGAACTAAGGCCCACTCCCTTTTAAAATACTCATTAACACCTTCCGTTTGATGCCCATATTGTGCAAACGCATTCTAGAGTCACCCCTGGTCCACTTTTATGGCGATATTTCGAAACGGCATCCACCTATAGAACTAAGGCCCACTCCCTTTTAAAATACTCATTAACACCATTCGTTTGATGCCCATATTGTACAAACAAATTCTAGGGTCACCCCTGGTCCACCTTAATGGCGATATGTCGAAACGGCGTCCACCTATGGAACTAAGGATTACTCCCTTTTAAAATACTCATTAACACCTTTCATTTGATACCCATATCGTACAAACGCATTCTAGAGTCACCCCTGGTCCACCTTTATGACGATATCTCGAAACGGCGTCCACCTATAGAACTTAGGTCCACGCCCTTTTAAAATACTCATTAATACCTTTCATTTGATACCCATATCGTACAAACGCATTCTAGAGTCAACCCTGATCCACCTTTATGGCTATATCCCTAAATGGCGTCCACCTATAGAACTATGGCGCACTCCCTCATAAAATACTCTTTAATGCCTTTCATTTGATACACATGTCATACAAACACATTCCAGGGTTTCCCTCGGTTCATTTTCCTACATGGTTATTTTCCCTTATGTTGTCACCATAGCTCTCAACTGAGTATGTAATGTTCGGTTACACCCGAACTTAACCTTCCTTACTTGTTTTTATTAGCACGCTTTTATTAGCTTTACCTGTATGTTTCTATGTAACTTTTCATTCGCTCCAATGCGCCTGCTGCCTTATTAACATGGTTTTATAATTAGCTTCACCTTATTTGTAATCCCGTAAGGGTCATATCGAGGCCCTTTAGGCATAATTTCTGGATGGTCTTCGGGATTCGTCCGGCATCCCGTCGGGGTCATTTCGGGACTTTTTCGCGCCTAATACGGGATCATTTGGGGACCCTTTCGGCATCATTTCTGGATTGTTTTCGGGATCCGTCCGGGATCTCGTCGGGGTCATTTGGTGACTTTTTCGGGATCATTTGGGGGCTCTTCCGGCATCATTTCTGGATGGTTTTCGGGATCCCGTCGGGGTCATTTCGGGCTTTTTCGCGACTAATACGGGATCATTTGGGAACGCTTTCGTCATAAATTCTCGATGGTTTTCGGGATCCGTTCGGGATCCCGTCGGGGTCATTTCGGGACTTTTTCGCGACTAATACGGGATCATTTGGGAACCCTTTCGGCATCATTTCTGGCTGGTTTTCGGAATCCGTCCGGGATCCCGTCGGGGTCATTTCGGGACTTTTTCGCGACTAATACGGGATCATTTGGGAACCCTTTCGGCATCATTTCTGAATGGTTGTCGGGATCCGTCCGGGATCCCATCAGGGTAATTTCGGGACTATAAGGGGATCATTTGGGGACCTTTCCGGCATCATTTCTGGATAATTTTCGGGATCCGTCCGGGATGACGACGAGGTCATTTCGGGACTATTTCGGGATCATTTGGGATACCTACCGGCATCATTTCTGGATGGTTATTGGGATTCGTCCGGGATCCCGTCGGGGTCATTTCGGGACTTTTTCTCGACTAATACGGGATCATTTGCGGACCCTTTCGGCATCATTTTCGGCATCATTTCTAGATAGTTGTCGGGATCCGTTCGGGATCCCGTCAGGGTCTTTTCGGAACTATTAGGAGATCATTCGAGGACCTTTCCGGCATCATTTCTGGATAGTTTTCGGGATCCTTTCGGGACTTTTTCGTGATCATTTAAGGGTGGTTTTCAGGATTCGTCCGGGAACCCGTCAGGGTAATTTCCGGACTTTTCCGAGACTATTTCGTGATCATTTTGGGACCTTCCCAAGATCATTTCTGGATGGAATTCGGGATCAGTCCGGGATGCCGTCAGGGTCATTTTGGGACTATTAGGTGATCATTTGAGGACTTTTCCGACATCACTTCTGGATGGTTTTCGGTATCCGTTCAGGATCCCGTCAGAATCATTGGGGGACTTTTTCGGAATTATTTGGGGTCCCTCCCAATATCATTCCTGGATGGATTTCGGCATCTGTCATTTAGGGATGCGTTCGAGATCCCGTTAGGGTCATTTCCGGACTTCTTCGGGACTATATCGGGATCATTTCTGGATGGTTTACGGGATCCGTCTAGGATCCCTTAAGGGTCATTTCGGGACTATTAGGTGATCATTTGAGGACTTTTCCGGCATCACTTCTGGATGATTTTCGGTATCCGTTCAGGATCCCGTCGGAATCATTGCGGGACTTTTTCGGAATCATTTGGGATCCTTCCGGCATCATTTTTGGATGGTTTTCGGGATTTGTCCGGGATCCCGTCGGGGTTATTTCGGGACCTATTCTGGGCTAATACGGGATCATTTGGGGATCCTCTAGGGGTCGTTTCCTGACTTTTTCTGTATTATTTCGGGATCATTTGGAGACCCTTCCGGCATATTTTCTTGATGGTTTGCCGGATCGATCAGTGTCATATCGGAACCATTTTGGGATCATTTGGGGACCCTTCCGAGACCATTTCTGGATCCGTCCGGGATGCCGTAGGAGCTATTTCGGGATTTTTTGTTAATTTTTCGGGATAGTTTTTGGACCCTTCCGGGATCATTTCCAGATCTGTGCTGGATCCCATCTGGGTCATTTCCGGACTATTTCCGGATCATTTTGGGATCCTTTCGGAATCATTTTTGTATGGTTTTCCCGATCCGTCGTGGAGCAATTTCGGAACTTTCTCTGGAGTATGTCGGGGTCATCTGAGGACTTTTTCGGGATCATTTGGGGGCTCTTCCGGCATAATTTCTGGATGGTTTTCGGGATCCGTCCGGGATCCTGTCGCGGTCATTCCGGGACTTTTTCTCGACTAATACGGGATCATTTGGGGACCCTTTTGGCATCATTTCAGGATAGTTTTCGGGATCCGGACGGGGTCATTTCGGGACTATTTCGGGATCATTTGGGGTACCTACCGGCATCATTTCTGGATGGTTTTCGGTATCCGTCCGGGATCTCGTCGGGGTCATTTGGGGACCTTTTCGGGATCATTTGGGGGCTCTTCCGGCATCATTTCTGGATGGTTTTCGGGATCCGTCCGGGATCCCGTCGGGGTCATTTCGGGACTTTTTCGCGACTAATACGGGATCATTTGGGAACCCTTTCGGCATCATTTCCGGATGGTTTTCGGGATCCGTCCAGGATCCCATCAGGGTAATTGCGGGACTATTAGGGGATCATTTGGGGACCTTTCCGGCATCATTTCTGGATAATTTTCGGAATCCGTCCGGGATGCCGACGAGGACATTTCGGGACTATTTCGGGATCATTTGGGATACCTACCGGCATCATTTTTGGATGGTTTTTGGGATTCGTCCGGGATCCCGTCGGGGTCATTTTGGGAATTTTTCTCGACTAATACGGGATCATTTGGGGACCCTTTTGGCATCATTTCTGGATAGTTTTCGGAATCCGGACGGGGTCATTTCGGGACTATTTCGGGATCATTTGGGGTACCTACCGGCATCATTTCTGGATGGTTTTCGGTATCCGTCCGGAATCTCGTCGGGGTCATTTGGGGACCTTTTCGGGATCATTTGGGGGCTCTTCCGGCATAATTTCTAGATGGTTTTCGGGATCCGTTCGGGATCCCGTCGGGGTCATTCCGGGAATTTTTCTCGACTAATACGGGATCATTTGGGGACCCTTTCGCAATCATTTCTGGATAGTTTTAGGGATCCGTCCGGGATCCGGACGGGGTCATTTCGGGACTATTTCGGGATCATTTGGGGTACCTACCGGCATCATTTCTGGATGGTTTTCGAGATTCGTCCGGGATCCCGTCGGGGTCATTTCAGGACTTTTTCGCCACTAATACGGGATCTTTTGGGGGCCGTTTCGCCATCATTTCTGGATGGTTTTCGGGATCGATCCGGGATCCCGTCATGGTCATTTCGGCACTATTTGGGGATCATTTGGGAACCTTTTCGGCATCATTTCTGGATAGTTTCCGGGATCCGTCGGGGATCCCTTCAGGGTCATTTCGGGACTATTAAGGGATCATTTGAGGACCTTTCCAGCATCATATCAGGATTGTTTTCGGTATACGTTCGGGACCCCGTCGGGGTAATTTCGGGAGTTTTTCGGGATCATTTGAGTTCCCTTTCGGCATCATTTCTGGATGGTTTTCGAAATTCGTCCGGGATCACGTCGGGGTCATTTCAGGACTTTTTCGCCACGAATACGGGATCATTTTGGGGCCCTTTCGCCATCATTTCTGGATGGTTTTCGGGATCCGTCCGTGATCTCGTCATGGCCATTTCGGCACTATTTGGGGATCATTTGGGAACCTTTCCGGCATAATTTCTGGATAGTTTCCGGGATCCGTCGGGGATCCCTTCACGGTCATTTCGGGACTATTAAGAGATCATTTGAGGAACTTTCCGGCATCATTTCTGGATAGCTTTCGGGATCAGTCCGGGATCCCGTCGGGGTCATTCCGGGACTTTTTCTTGACCAATACGGGCTCATTTGAGGACCTTTCCAGCATCATTTCTAGATGGTTTTTGGGATCCGTCCGGGATCCCGTCGGGGTCATTTCGGGGCTTTTTCTCGACTAATACGGGATGATTTGGGGACTTTTCGGCATCATTTCTGGATGGTTTTCGGGATCAGTCCGGGATCCCGTCAGAGTCATTTCGGGACTATTAGGTGATCATTTAGGACTTTTCCGGCATCATTTCTGAATGGTTTTCGGTATCCGTTAGGAATCCCGTCGGGGTCTTTTCGAGACTTTTTCGGTATCATTTGGGTTCCCTTCCGGCAGCATTTCTGGATGGTTTTCTGTATCAGTCCGGGATCCCGTCGAGGTTATTTCGAGAATTTTTCGCCACTAATACGGGATCATTTGGGGACCCTTTCGCCTTCATTTCTGGATGGTTTTCGGGATCCGTCCGGGATCCCGTCAGGGTCATTTCGGCACTATTTGGGGATCATTTGAGGACCTTTCCGGCATCATTTCTGGATAATTTTCGGGATCAGTCCGGGATCCCGTCGGGGTCATTTCGAGACTATTTCGGGATCATTTGGTGGTCCTTTCGGCATCATTTCTGGATGGTTTTCGGGATCCGTCCGGAATCCGGTCGGGGTTATTCCAGGACTTTTTCGGAATCATTTTGGGTACCTTCCTTCGTCATTTCTAGATAGTTTTGGGGATCCGTCCGAGATCCCGTCGGGGTCAGTTCGGTACTTTTTCGGGATCATTTAAGCATGGTTTTCAGGATTCGTCCGGGATCCCGTCAGGGTAAATTGTGGACTTTTCCGAAACTATTTCGGAATCATTTTGGGCCAAAATGATTCCTGGATGGATTTCAGGATCTGTCCGGGATCCCGGCGGGGTCAGTTAGGGGGCCGTTTGAGATCCCGTCAGGGACATTTCGGGACTTCTTCGGGACTATTTCGGGATTATTTCTGGATGGTTTTCGGGATGCGTCCGGAATTCCGTCGGGGTTATTTCACGACTTTTTCGGAATCATTTTGGGTACCTTCCTTCATTATTTCTAGATAGTTTTGGGGATCCGTCCGGAATCCCGTCGGGGTCATTTATGGACTTTTTCGGGGACAATACGGGATCATTTTTGGACCCTTCCGGCATCACTTCTGGATGGATTTCGGGATCTGTACGGGAACCCATCAGGGTAATTTCGGGACTTTTTAGGGACTATTTCGGGATCATTTGGGGACCACTTAGGGGTCATTCCGTGACTTTACCTGTATTAATTCGGGATCATTTGAAGACCCTTCCGGCATCAATTCTTGATTGTTTGCCGGATCCATCAGGGTCATTTCGGGACCATGTTGGGATCATTTCTGGATCCGTCCAGGATGCCGTAAGATTAATTTTGAGGTTTTTTATGCTTTTTCGGGATAGTTTTGAAACCCTTCCGGGATCACATTTGGATCCGTGCGGGATTCCGTCGGGGTCATTTTCGGCCTATTTCGGAATCATTTTGGGACCCTTCCGGAATCATTTCTTTATGGTTTTCGCTATACGTTGTGGATCCCTCGGGGTCATTTCGGAACTTTTTCGGAGCTTTTTCTGGACTATGTCGGGATAATTTAGGAACCCTTCCTGGATGGTTTTTGAGATCCGCCCGGGAGCCCGTCAGGGTAATTTCGGAACTTTTTCGGGACTATTTCGGGATCAATTTGGTACCCTTCAGGCATCATTTCTGTGTGGTTCTCTGGATAAGTCTAGAATCGTGTCGTTGTCATTTCGGGTTTTTTGCGACTACTTCGGGAACTTTTGGAAACACTTCCGGGGCGTTTCTGGATGGCTTTCCGGATCCGTCCGCGATAGCGTCGGGGTCATTTCGTGGCCTTTTCTGGATAATTTCGTTATCATTTTGGGATCCTATCAGGTTATCAGCTCATAAAGTCCTTTTTTACTCAATTACAAAAATAAAATGCATTAGACAGAAAAAAAATTTTAAACAGATAACTTTATAAGCAGGCTAACGTGAATAGCCCACATATTTCATTTTCTCCTTGCGGACGGGGCCGCGGGTAAAGGCTAGTAGTATATATCCCATACAACCGATCGTTCAGATAGAAAGATTTTTGGCAATTTCTCCCTTAATTTCCAATATAAAAACGTTAAACTTGGTGACATTTATTCTAATATATCATAGAAGATTTCATTAAAAATCATTTCGATTGAAGCTATATATAATATATATCCCATACAACCGATCGTTCAGATAGACAAATTTTTAGCAATTTCTCCCTTAATTTCCAATACAAAAACGTTAAACTTGGTGATATTTATTCTAATATATTGTTACGAATGTTAGCAACACTAAGGGGTACTGCCATCTCTATGCTGATGCTAAGCAGTGACGTGAATGCACATCAATAATTTAATCATTTTGTCTACACCTATGTACACGCAGCGGAGAAGAGATGCACAAACACATGCAGATATCTTATCTGAGATGCTCCTAAAGGTATGCAATTATGATTGTGGAAGTATCGCTCACACATACAAGCGCATGGGGTATGAGAGAAGCTATAAAAATTATACACCTGTAGTTGTAGCTGAGAAATTTATAACTAACTAGTAAGTTAAGGAATTAGAAAAGCCTAGAAATATGCAACGAGGAGGTCGGACAGTATAAAAGGGCGACAACAGTGGAGGCGAGAGATCAGTTTCATTTAAACTATCAGTCAGTTTGGTTATTTAGCAAGCTAGTTGCAAAGTACAAGTGTTATTGTGAAGTACTTTAATAAAGGCCATTTTGCCATTATTCAATATTGGAGTTATTTATTCAACAGTTTAGTGATTCGAACTTAGCAGAAGGTTGCAAATAAGAGGATTTGCAGTAAATTCGTTACAATTGGTGTCAGAAGAGGAGTTGTTGAATAAATTCCGACATGCCAAAGTTAAGTGAGTTGAAGATCCAGCAACTGAAGAAGGAGTTGGAGAGCCGTAGATTTAATACAACCGGCATTAAACTAGAACTTCAGGAACGAATACGACAGGCAATGGAATTAGAAGGAATTAACGTAGAAGAGTATGACTTTCATCTTGATGGCGAGGAAACAACAAAAATGGAAGAGACAGTTACGCAAAAAATTACGAGCACGGAATTGAACATGATTTTGGCTGCAATATCTGCTCAAACATCGACAGTGTCATCTCAACTGGAAGAACAAAAGATAAGTATAGCATCCCAACTGGAATCACAGGAGACACGTATAACATCTAAGATGGAAACACAGTTAGAAGAACAGAAGACATATATGGCTGAGCAGTTGAAAGCACAAGAATCTCGCATATCTTCGCAACTGTCAGAACAAGATGCAAGGATATCATTAAAAACTGGAAGCGCAGGATGCAAAAATCGCTCAATTTAAGGCAGAAGTCGATGATTTGAAAGGTCGTATGGAGCAGTTACAACTAAATCGCCCAGCTGTTTCAGCAAGCAATCCCAAGGTAAAGACACCATCCTTTGACGGTTCTGTTACTTTCCAGGTCTTCAAACTACAGTTTGAGAAGACCGCAGCAGTGAACAACTGGAAAGCGGAAGATAAAGTTGCTGCACTGTTCGTGGCATTGAAGGGACCAGCAGCCGAAATCCTACGGACGATTCCCGAAGGAGAGCGGAATAATTATGAAGCATTGATGGCTGCTGTAGAACGACGTTATGGAAGCGAGCATAGAAAACAGATATTCCAAATTGAGTTTCAAAACCGCTACGAAAAAGCAAATGTGAAATTGCAGGAGTTTGCTTCAGGTATTGAAAAACTGGCTCTTCTTGTAAATGCGAACGCACCCGTGGAATACCCTGAAAGGGTAAAAATCCAGAGTTTCATAAATGGCATACGAGCTGTGGAAACGAAGCGGGCTACATATGCGAATCCAAAACTAACATTCGCAGAAACGATTTCACAAGCTCTGATTCAGGAAACGGCGTCGCTTTTGTGTAAGCCAGTTTTCAAAGCACGCCGTGTGGAAGTAGAAAGGCCAGAGTGGGTAGACGCAAAATTGGAGGCGCTGAAAGGATCGCAAAAGCGGAGTGAAAGAGTTATCAAATGCTTCAAATGCGGGAAGCCCGGTCACATTGCACGTCATTGTAATCTTGGTCCTGGTAGTTCCAACTTGGGTGGCCGTAAACGTAAAGCTGGAGTAGATGAGCAGGATCATGCCAGATGTAAAAATCGAGAGCTAGCTCCAGCTATTGAATGTCCTGTGATATCTGTGTCACAAATTGGAAGGAAATCAAGCAGCCTTACCGTCAGAGGGAATGTGGATGGCAAGGAGCGTGTACTGACTGTAGATACGGGCACATCTCATTCCTTGATTAGATCTAATTTAGTCAACAGGAGAGTAAAACTGTTACCTAGAGCAAGGTTGCGTACCGTCACAAGCGAGTATAACCAAGTCCAGGGAGAAGTGATATGTGAAGTCCTAATTGGGAAAGTCACGGTCCTATACAAATTGGTTTTGGCGGAGATCGTTGATGGAGTCATATTGGGAGTAGACTTCTTAGTTGACCATGACATCAGGATCGATATGCCAATAAAGATTATGCGCCATGAGAACCAGGATGTGCCACTTAACTTCAGTTTGGAAGAAGGGTTCAGCAGTAATCGAGTGCTGGCGAAAGAGATCCGACAAAAACCGCAAAAGTCAAAGGCAGCAGATCGGGCAAGGGTTGATGGAACGAATGGGCCAACCAAATCAAAACCGAAGGTACCTGTGAGAGAAACACTGGCATTGACAAAACCTATTGGACGCACAAAAACGAAGCAACGAATTTCCCAGAAAGAATGCGAGGGTAGTTTCAAGCCGGAGGGCACTATTGTTGTGAAACGTGGGAACGATACTGATTATGAAAAGCAAATCCGTCCAGTGTAAGCTCTACGAAGTAGTTCATTGGCCAAACAACAGAGTGTGAAGGAACGAACCAGGGTATTGGGTAGTACGATGAAACACAGGTACGATGAGAACAATAATTCGAAAGGTTTCTTGGCGGGAGATTTGGTACTGTTATACTACCCTCACCGGCGGAAAGGTGTTTCATCCAAATTTCGGTGCAGTTGGGAAGGCCCGTACAAAGTTGTGAAGAGAAACAGTGACACCATCTACCGCATGCAAACAATTGGGAAACCACGAAGTAGAAGGGTGGTTCATTTGGAAATGTTAGCAGCGTTTAGATCGAGAGATTTTTATGATCGGGACGATCGGGCTTAGGTGGAGGGCAGTGTGACGAATGTTAGCAACAGTAAGGGGTACTGCCATCTCTATGCTGATGCTAAGCAGTGACGTGAATGCTTATCAATAATTTAATTTTTTTGTCTTCGCCTATGTACGTACACGCAGCAGAGAAGAGATGTACAAACACATGCAGACATCTTATCTGAGATGCTCCTAAAGATATGCAATTGTGATTGTGGAAGTGTCGCTTAAACATACAAGGGCATGGGGTATGAGAGAAGCTATACAAATTATACATCTGTAGTTTTAGCTGAGAAATTTATAACTAACTAGTAAGATCTGGAATTAGAAAAGCCTAGAAATATGCAACGAGGAGGTCGGACAGTATAAAAGGGCGACAACAGTGGAGGCGGGAGATCAGTTTCATTTAAGATATCAGTCAGTTTGGTTATTAAGCAAGCTAGTTGCAAAGTATAAGTGTTATTGTGAAGTACTTTAATAAAGGCCATTTTTCAATTATTCAATATTGGAGTTATTGATTCAACAGGAACTTAGAAAAAGGTTGCAAATAAGAGGATTTGGAGTAAATTCGTTACAATATCATAGAAGATTTCATGAAGAAATCATTTCGATCGGAGCTATATATAATATAATGTCACGGATATCATAAAGTCCTTTTTTACTCAATTACAAAAATAAAATGCATTAGACAGAAAAAAAATTTTAAACAGATAACTTTATAAGCAGGCTAACGTGAATAGCCCACATATTTCATTTTCTCCTTGCGGACGGGGCCGCGGGTAAAGGCTAGTAGTATATATCCCATACAACCGATCGTTCAGATAGAAAGATTTTTGGCAATTTCTCCCTTAATTTCCAATATAAAAACGTTAAACTTGGTGACATTTATTCTAATATATCATAGAAGATTTCATTAAAAATCATTTCGATTGAAGCTATATATAATATATATCCCATACAACCGATCGTTCAGATAGACAAATTTTTAGCAATTTCTCCCTTAATTTCCAATACAAAAACGTTAAACTTGGTGATATTTATTCTAATATATTGTTACGAATGTTAGCAACACTAAGGGGTACTGCCATCTCTATGCTGATGCTAAGCAGTGACGTGAATGCACATCAATAATTTAATCATTTTGTCTACACCTATGTACACGCAGCGGAGAAGAGATGCACAAACACATGCAGATATCTTATCTGAGATGCTCCTAAAGGTATGCAATTATGATTGTGGAAGTATCGCTCACACATACAAGCGCATGGGGTATGAGAGAAGCTATAAAAATTATACACCTGTAGTTGTAGCTGAGAAATTTATAACTAACTAGTAAGTTAAGGAATTAGAAAAGCCTAGAAATATGCAACGAGGAGGTCGGACAGTATAAAAGGGCGACAACAGTGGAGGCGAGAGATCAGTTTCATTTAAACTATCAGTCAGTTTGGTTATTTAGCAAGCTAGTTGCAAAGTACAAGTGTTATTGTGAAGTACTTTAATAAAGGCCATTTTGCCATTATTCAATATTGGAGTTATTTATTCAACAGTTTAGTGATTCGAACTTAGCAGAAGGTTGCAAATAAGAGGATTTGCAGTAAATTCGTTACAATTGGTGTCAGAAGAGGAGTTGTTGAATAAATTCCGACATGCCAAAGTTAAGTGAGTTGAAGATCCAGCAACTGAAGAAGGAGTTGGAGAGCCGTAGATTTAATACAACCGGCATTAAACTAGAACTTCAGGAACGAATACGACAGGCAATGGAATTAGAAGGAATTAACGTAGAAGAGTATGACTTTCATCTTGATGGCGAGGAAACAACAAAAATGGAAGAGACAGTTACGCAAAAAATTACGAGCACGGAATTGAACATGATTTTGGCTGCAATATCTGCTCAAACATCGACAGTGTCATCTCAACTGGAAGAACAAAAGATAAGTATAGCATCCCAACTGGAATCACAGGAGACACGTATAACATCTAAGATGGAAACACAGTTAGAAGAACAGAAGACATATATGGCTGAGCAGTTGAAAGCACAAGAATCTCGCATATCTTCGCAACTGTCAGAACAAGATGCAAGGATATCATTAAAAACTGGAAGCGCAGGATGCAAAAATCGCTCAATTTAAGGCAGAAGTCGATGATTTGAAAGGTCGTATGGAGCAGTTACAACTAAATCGCCCAGCTGTTTCAGCAAGCAATCCCAAGGTAAAGACACCATCCTTTGACGGTTCTGTTACTTTCCAGGTCTTCAAACTACAGTTTGAGAAGACCGCAGCAGTGAACAACTGGAAAGCGGAAGATAAAGTTGCTGCACTGTTCGTGGCATTGAAGGGACCAGCAGCCGAAATCCTACGGACGATTCCCGAAGGAGAGCGGAATAATTATGAAGCATTGATGGCTGCTGTAGAACGACGTTATGGAAGCGAGCATAGAAAACAGATATTCCAAATTGAGTTTCAAAACCGCTACGAAAAAGCAAATGTGAAATTGCAGGAGTTTGCTTCAGGTATTGAAAAACTGGCTCTTCTTGTAAATGCGAACGCACCCGTGGAATACCCTGAAAGGGTAAAAATCCAGAGTTTCATAAATGGCATACGAGCTGTGGAAACGAAGCGGGCTACATATGCGAATCCAAAACTAACATTCGCAGAAACGATTTCACAAGCTCTGATTCAGGAAACGGCGTCGCTTTTGTGTAAGCCAGTTTTCAAAGCACGCCGTGTGGAAGTAGAAAGGCCAGAGTGGGTAGACGCAAAATTGGAGGCGCTGAAAGGATCGCAAAAGCGGAGTGAAAGAGTTATCAAATGCTTCAAATGCGGGAAGCCCGGTCACATTGCACGTCATTGTAATCTTGGTCCTGGTAGTTCCAACTTGGGTGGCCGTAAACGTAAAGCTGGAGTAGATGAGCAGGATCATGCCAGATGTAAAAATCGAGAGCTAGCTCCAGCTATTGAATGTCCTGTGATATCTGTGTCACAAATTGGAAGGAAATCAAGCAGCCTTACCGTCAGAGGGAATGTGGATGGCAAGGAGCGTGTACTGACTGTAGATACGGGCACATCTCATTCCTTGATTAGATCTAATTTAGTCAACAGGAGAGTAAAACTGTTACCTAGAGCAAGGTTGCGTACCGTCACAAGCGAGTATAACCAAGTCCAGGGAGAAGTGATATGTGAAGTCCTAATTGGGAAAGTCACGGTCCTATACAAATTGGTTTTGGCGGAGATCGTTGATGGAGTCATATTGGGAGTAGACTTCTTAGTTGACCATGACATCAGGATCGATATGCCAATAAAGATTATGCGCCATGAGAACCAGGATGTGCCACTTAACTTCAGTTTGGAAGAAGGGTTCAGCAGTAATCGAGTGCTGGCGAAAGAGATCCGACAAAAACCGCAAAAGTCAAAGGCAGCAGATCGGGCAAGGGTTGATGGAACGAATGGGCCAACCAAATCAAAACCGAAGGTACCTGTGAGAGAAACACTGGCATTGACAAAACCTATTGGACGCACAAAAACGAAGCAACGAATTTCCCAGAAAGAATGCGAGGGTAGTTTCAAGCCGGAGGGCACTATTGTTGTGAAACGTGGGAACGATACTGATTATGAAAAGCAAATCCGTCCAGTGTAAGCTCTACGAAGTAGTTCATTGGCCAAACAACAGAGTGTGAAGGAACGAACCAGGGTATTGGGTAGTACGATGAAACACAGGTACGATGAGAACAATAATTCGAAAGGTTTCTTGGCGGGAGATTTGGTACTGTTATACTACCCTCACCGGCGGAAAGGTGTTTCATCCAAATTTCGGTGCAGTTGGGAAGGCCCGTACAAAGTTGTGAAGAGAAACAGTGACACCATCTACCGCATGCAAACAATTGGGAAACCACGAAGTAGAAGGGTGGTTCATTTGGAAATGTTAGCAGCGTTTAGATCGAGAGATTTTTATGATCGGGACGATCGGGCTTAGGTGGAGGGCAGTGTGACGAATGTTAGCAACAGTAAGGGGTACTGCCATCTCTATGCTGATGCTAAGCAGTGACGTGAATGCTTATCAATAATTTAATTTTTTTGTCTTCGCCTATGTACGTACACGCAGCAGAGAAGAGATGTACAAACACATGCAGACATCTTATCTGAGATGCTCCTAAAGATATGCAATTGTGATTGTGGAAGTGTCGCTTAAACATACAAGGGCATGGGGTATGAGAGAAGCTATACAAATTATACATCTGTAGTTTTAGCTGAGAAATTTATAACTAACTAGTAAGATCTGGAATTAGAAAAGCCTAGAAATATGCAACGAGGAGGTCGGACAGTATAAAAGGGCGACAACAGTGGAGGCGGGAGATCAGTTTCATTTAAGATATCAGTCAGTTTGGTTATTAAGCAAGCTAGTTGCAAAGTATAAGTGTTATTGTGAAGTACTTTAATAAAGGCCATTTTTCAATTATTCAATATTGGAGTTATTGATTCAACAGGAACTTAGAAAAAGGTTGCAAATAAGAGGATTTGGAGTAAATTCGTTACAATATCATAGAAGATTTCATGAAGAAATCATTTCGATCGGAGCTATATATAATATAATGTCACGGATATTGCATCACTAATTTATCCCATCACTAAGGCGATGCTAAAGCCATGCCAAGCAGTATTTACGTTAATAATCAAATCAAGTATACACATATATAAGGCAGCCCAGAGAGATGTCACACACAGATGCATTTACTTATACGCCTATGTGCGCACGAGAGACTGTAAACTACAAACATTCACATCAATAATTCAATCTTTATGTATCTACATAAAAGAATAAATAATTGCGTCTACACATATGTACCATGTACGAATACGAGCAGCGGAGAGTCAAAGCGCAAACACATGCATAAAAGCTGAGAAGTTGAGAGCTCATGGACAATGCTAGTACATTCTGGAAAAATGCGAACGAGGAAACCAAAGGGTATAAAAAGCAACAGATGTAGAGACGCTGCATTCAGTTTGAGTTGAGCTATCCATCAGTTATTGATTAAGCACGCGATCTGGCGGCCAATAGTAGAGTTTAATTTGAGTTATCAATCAGTTTGGTTATTAAGCCAGCGAGTAGCAAAGTATAAGTGTTATTGTGAAGTACTTTAATAAAGGCCATTTTTCCATTATTCAATATTGGAGTTATTTATTCAACAGTTTAGTGATTCGAACTTAGCAGAGGATTGCAAATAAGAGGATTTGCAAGTAAAATTCGTTACAATTGGTGTCAGAAGAGGAATTGTTGAATAAATTCCAGAGGACAACAAGGACATGGCAAAGTTCAGTGAATTGAAGATCCAGCAACTGAAGAAGGAGTTGGAGAGCATTGGATTGAATACAAGCGGCGTTAAACTTGAACTTCAGGCACGGCTACGAGAGGCAATGGAAGCAGAAGGAATTGATGTGGAAGAGCATGTCTTTCATCTTGATGGTGAGGAGACAACAAAAATTGAAGAGAAAAACGAAACATCGCAGACGGTTACCAGTACAGACTTGAACATGATTTTAGCTGCAATATCTGCTCAAACATCGACAGTGTCATCTCAACTGGCAGAACAGCAAACATATATGGAATCGCAGGAGAACCGTATAACATCCAAGATGGAAGAGCAGGAGAACCGAATAACATCGAAGATTGAAGCACAGGAAACACAAATTTCTTCACAACTTGAAGAACAGAAGACGTATATGGTATCCCAACTGGAATCGCAGGAAACCCGTATAACATCACTAATGGAAGAACTGAAGACATATTTGGCATCTCAACTGGAAGCGCAAGAGGCACGTATATCTGAAATGTCGGCACAAATTTCGGAACAGGTATCATCGCAGCTCTTTGTGAAACTGGAAGAGCAGGATGCAAAAATTTTACATTTTTCGAGGACAAAATTGATGCCGAAATAGAAGCGTTAAAAGGTCGTATGGAGCAGTTACAACTAAACCGCCCAGCTGTTTCAGCGAGTAATCCAAAGGTAAAGACACCATCTTTTGACGGTTCTGTTCCTTTTCAGGTCTTTAAGCTACAGTTTGAGAAGACCGCAGCAGTGAACCAATGGAATGCTGAAGATAAAGTTGCAGCTCTGTTCGTGGCACTGAAAGGGCCTGCCGCGGAAATCTTACAGACCATCCCAGAGTACGAGCGGAACCACTACGAAACATTGATGAGCGCTTTAGAGAGACGTTATGGAAGCGAGCATAGGAAACAGATATTCCAAATTGAGTTGCAAAACCGCTACCAAAAAGCAAATGAGACATTGCAGGAGTTTGCTTCAGATATTGAAAGATTGGCTCATCTTGCAAATGCAGACGCACCCGTGGAATACACTGAAAGGGTAAAAATCCAGAGCTTCATAAATGGCATACGAGATGTGGAAACGAAGCGGGCTACATATGCGAATCCAAAACTAACGTTTGCTGAAACGGAATCGCATGCACTGACTCAGGAAACAGCCTCACTTTTGAGTAAGCCAGCGTACAAAGCTCATCGCGTGGAAGGGGAAAAGCCAGACTGGGTAGACGCAATTTTGGAAGCATTGAAGGGTACGCAGCAGAAGAATAATGATGCAGTCAAATGCTTTAAGTGTGGAAAGCCAGGGCATATTGCGCGTTATTGCAACACCAACCCTAACAGTTCCAACAATGTGGGTGGTCGTAAACGCAGAGCAGAAGGAGATGAAAAAATCTCCAAGACAAATTAATCGTTAAACTAAAGCGAGTCAGCAGCAAGGGGCGACAGCTGACTCCCTCAATTGAATGCCCCATAATCTCTATCTCACAAATTGGAAGAAGGTCGAGCAATCTTACTGTCGGAGGACATGTGGATGGAAAATAACGTTTACTGACTGTAGATACGGGTGCATCTCGTTCCATCATTCGGGCGGATTTAGTCAACAAGAAGATAAGCCCATTGCATGGAGCAATATTGCGTACAGCCACTGGAGAAGACACCCAGGTAATTGGAGAAGTAGAATGTGAAGTAGCAATTGGGAACGTCACGGTACTACACAATTTTATAGTGGCAGGTATTGTTGATGAAATCATAATTGGAGTGGACTTCTTAATCAACCAAGGCATCAAAATCGATATGCAAAGCAAGACGATGCGATATAAGAACATGGATGTGCCACTTAATTTCGGCTACGAGAGAGGCTACAGTAGTAAACGAGTGCTGGTGGAAGAGAGTCAGCAAATACCACCAAAATCAGAAGCAATCATCTGGGCAAAGGTTGATGGAGATTGTCGGACAAACAAGTTGTGGGTTGTCGAAGCAGCAAACAAATCAGCACTGACCATACTTGTAGGAAAAACCTTGGCTATGACAAAACAAGATGGACGTATTCCGGTAAGAGTACTAAATGAGTTCAAGTCACCATTCAATTTGACCAAAGGAGCTATTTTGGGAAGATGCCAAGAGGCCGAAGTAGTTATTAACTGTGAAAAGCTCCAGGAACACGTTTCATCTAGTAATACTGATCTTTCAAATGATATCACGGCATGGACGCATGGGCTAGAGGAAGCCTATCAGAGTAAGGCAAAACAACTGCTCATAAAATATGCGAACATATTTGACCAGGATGATTCCAAACCAGGCCGAACCAATGTTGTGAAACATCAAATTGACACTGGAGATGCGAGGCCGATCCGTCAAGCTCCACGTAGTGTTCCACTAGCGAAGCGGGAAGTTGTGAGTCAAATCATACAAGAAATGAGTGACAGCGGCGTTATCGAACCATCAGCTATTCCATGGAGCTCACCGGTAGTACTTGTAAGAAGAAGGATGGAAAAATGAGGTTTTACGTGGACTACCGGAAGTTGAATGACGTTACGAAAAAGGATAGCTACCCGTTGCCAGGAATTGACGACACTCTGGACTCGCTATCTGGTACGAAATGGTTTTCCACACTGGACTTGAAAAGCGGCTACTGGCAAGTTGAGGTGAAGGAGGAAGATAAAGAGAAAACAGCCTTCAGTGTCGGTGATGGTCTTTGGCAATTTACAGTGATGCCTTTTGGACTTTGTAATGCACCAGCTACTTTTGAGAGACTCATGGACCAGGTACTGAAAGGACTACATTGGAAAACATGCTTGGTGTACCTGGACGACATCATCGTATTGGGCAAGAACTTTGATGAACATCTTAAGAACTTGGAGGAAGTTCTCCAGAGAATAGCTGGCGCTGGTCTGAAGTTAAGTCCCAAAAAGTGTGCGCTGTTTAAAAAGGAAGTCAATTATTTGGGTCACAAGGTAACGAAAGAGGGCATCTGCACTGCGAACGAAAAAATAGAGGCTGTAAAGGATTGGCCAAGACCACAGAACCTACATGAGTTGAGAAGTTTTCTTGGGCTGTGCACATATTACCGCCGATTTGTACCAAATTTTTCCAGCGTAGCCCATAGCCTCCATGAGCTTACAAGAAAAAACAAAGCTTTTGAATGGAAGAAGGAGCAAGAAGTGGCTTTCCAAACATTGAAGGCGCGTTTGTGCACTGCCCCAGTGTTAGCATATCCCATTCCAGGAGCAACATTTATTCTAGATACAGATGCGAGTGGATATGCTATAGGAGGCGTTTTATCACAACTGGTCGATGGACAGGAGAAGGTAGTTGCTTATTACAGCCGTTCGATTGGAAAACCAGAGAGGAACTACTGTGTTACGCGGAGAGAGCTGTTGGCATTGGTAGAGTGCATTAAACATTTTCACAAATACCTCTACGGCCAGCGATTCCGTGTCAGGACAGATCACGCAGCGTTGAAATGGCTTCTGCAGTTCCGTAATCCGGAAGGACAATTGGCACGGTGGATCGAGCGACTACAAAGCTATGACTTTTCCATTGAGCATCGAAAAGGTAGTACCCACGGAAATGCTGATGCAATGTCACGAAGACCATGTAGTCTGGAATGCAAGCACTGTTCAAAAGCCGAGGCTAAAGAAGACATTATAGATGTCCGGCTAATGAATATAACATGTACAGATGAATGGGACAAGGAACAGCTAAGAAAGTGCCAGCTAGAAGATGCAGATCAGTCACGTGTTATGCAAGGGCTCGAACGAAATGAAAGACCAAACAGAGAAGATATGTCAGCAGAGAGTCCCATTGCGAAGTCATATTGGGCACAGTGGAACAGTTTAGAATTGATATCCGGTTGCCTTCATCGAGTATGGGAGAGTGAGGATGGTAAATACAAGAATAAACTGATAGTTGTTCCCAGAAAGAGGATTCCTGACGTGCTCAGCGAGCTGCATAATGGTCCAAGCGGAGGTCATCTTGGAATCACGAAGACGCTCGAGAAGATTAAACAGAGATTCTATTGGGTTGGTTGCCGTCAGTCGGTCACTGAGTGGATTGCGAACTGCGAGGTTTGCAGCAGAGCGAAAGGGCCCAGATGAAGCAATATAATTCAGGTGCGCCATTTGAAAGGATCGCCATGGATGTCGCAGGTCCATTTCCTACTAGCAACCGCGGAAACAAATACGTACTGGTGGTTATGGATTATTTCAGTAAATGGCCAGAGGTATACCCAATCCCAAACAAAGAAGCAGAAACAGTAGCAGAAGTGGTTAAAAACGAATGGGTTGCAAGGTATGGTGTACCAATGTAGTTACATTCTGACCAAGGCAGGAATTTCGAATCAGCTGTGTTCCAGGAAATGTGTAAGTCAGTGGGCATTCGAAAAACACGGACAACTGCATTGCATCCTCAATCCGATGGTATGGTAGAACGATTCAATAGAACATTGGAGGAGCACTTAAGGAAAGTAGTAGACAAGTACCATAAAGAATGGGATATCCGCATACCATTATTCTTGATGGCTTACCGATCAGCAGTGCATGAGACAACGGGCCAAACCCCTGCAAAAGTAATTTTTGGCAATGACCTTAGACTGCCAGCTGATTTGAAGTTTGGGATAGATGCCAATGCGGAGAGAAATGTCAGGAAATCCACTAGTGATTTGGAAGAAGAGCTAAGAGAAATACATGATCTGATAAGGCAACGAACAAAGATTATAAGTGACAAGATGAAAGCCAGATATGATAAAGCAATTAATTCAGAGGGTTTTCAAGAAGGAGATTTGGTGCTGTTATACAACCCACAACGTAAAAAAGATTTGTCCCCGAAATTGCAGTGTAATTGGGAAGGCCCATACAAAGTTGTAAAACGGATCAACGATGTAGTGTACCGCATACAAACCATCGGTAAACCACGAACCAAAATGAAAGTGGTCCATTTGGAAAGGCTGGCAACGTTATTGTGAAGTACTTTAATAAAGGCCATTTTTCCATTATTCAATATTGGAGTTATTTATTCAACAGTTTAGTGATTCGAACTTAGCAGAGGATTGCAAATAAGAGGATTTGCAAGTAAAATTCGTTACAATAATATATATCCCATACAACCGATCGTTCAGATAGAAAGATTTTTAGCAATTTCTCCCTTAATTTCCAATATAAAAACGTTAAACTTGGTGATATTTATTCTAATATATCATAGAAGATTTCATGAAAAAATCATTTCGATCGGAGCTATGTATAATATATATCCCATACAACCGATCTTTCAGATAAGGGGGTTTTTGCCATTTTTTATTTTATATTTATCTTAAAAATCGTTTAGGTATGTACATCTGTTCACTATATATTTCCTATCTTATACATCCGATTATTTGGAGATTACGAATGGGATAAGTTTATTGTTCAGCCCCATTCATGAAAGGCATGAAGTCTTCGGCAGTCCCGTCCTTACTTGTTTTTTATTTAATTTGGCGGTTCGATTTGTTTCTTTATGAAATGAGTGGTATGTTTTTCGTCTTGCGAATTTATGGGGTTTGTTGGAAACTTCTATGTTTATCAGTGATCAATTAAACAGATATACTTATTTCTCTCTCTAAATGACAGTAGCGAAGAGGGCAAACAAATAAACACTTATTTGGTAGTGAAAATAAATAAATCTTTTTAAAATACTCCCTCTTGATTCGCTAGCTCAAAAATGTCAAGTGATGACTTGAAGCATTTTATATATTTTTTATACGCAGCGCGCTTTTCACGCAGATTGTATTAACTTTGGTAATATAACGGTTGATCGTAGCGGCATAAAAGAAACGAAATAAATAAAGACTTCCATACATCAAAAAGGAATTGAATTAGCCATGTCCGTCCGTCCGTCCGTCTATCCGACACTCTGCTTTTGATCATGATGATTGAGTAAATTTTGAGATATATTATTGATATTTTGTACATTGGTTCGTTGGCACTTATCTCCCATTGCTATTACAAATGAGCGAAATCGGATAATTACACGCCCACTTGTTAATTATATAACATTTTGGAAAACAAAAAATACCTGATTATTTAGTAAACAATACCCCTAGAGCGTTAACATTTTGTGTGTGGACTGTTACTGAGACTCTTGATAAAAAAGTTGAAATACTTGAAATGGGCGTGGCACCGCCTACTTGTGATAAAATAAAGTTTATAAATATTATTAATTATAAATAAAAAACCGCTACACATATCATAACAAAATTCGGCAGAGAGGTTGCCTTTACTATAAGGAATGCTTTGAAGAGAAATTAACGAATTCGGTTAAGGAACAAACCTACTTTTATATAAAAGATTTTTAAAAGGATCTGGACGAATAAAATAAGCTATATCTTTGCGAAAAGAGATTAATATCAATGGTAGTTTACTTTCTAAAAGTAATTATTATTTAAAATATATTCTTACGAATTAACTGCAAGTCCCCTTATTTGCAATCTTCCGCTGAGTTCGAATCACTAAACTGTTGAATAAATAACTCCAATATTTAATAATCGCGGGTTCGAATCGAGCTCAAGGCCTAACAATAATTTTTTATCATTATTATTGTTATGATAAATTTTTTAGAAGCGGCGCCTAAACGTTGCCGATGAAGGAATTTAGCAGTTCCCGAAATGGATCTATACAACGAGCTTTGGCAGTTGTCTAAATTTTTTCTTTCTTCTATTCTAATTTAAAAATTTTTTCAATTAAGAAAAAATTTATCATAACAATAATAATGATAAAAAAATTATTGTTAGGCCTTGAGCTCGATCCGAACCCGCGATCTTAAAATCAGTAGGCCGATATAACAACAAAAATTGTTAATATTTAATAATGCAAAATGACCTTTATTAAAGTATTTCACAATAACACTCAAACTTTGCAACGAATAGCTTCCTTAATAACCAAACTGATTGATAGCTCAAATGAAACTCTACTATTCAAAATAATACTGCTCTTGCTCGCTAGATAGCGTTTTAATCGAAATCTCAAATCAAACTGAATTCCAGCGCCTCTACAATTGCCGCCTTTTATACTCTCGGATTTCAACGTTCGCATCTTCTAGGCGCTTCCAGAATCTACTAGTCCAGCAGCTCTCAAACTTCTCAACTGTAACTACAATTGCATGATTTTATAGTTTTTCTCATTGCATATTTTCAGGAGTATCTCAGATATATGCATGTGTTTGTGCATTGACTCTCCGCTGCTCGTATACGAACATAGTACATATGTGTAGACGCAATTATTGTTTCGTTTATGCAGTAGATACATAATGATTGATCTATGGATGTGCATGATATCACTGTTTAGCATCGGCTTAGAGTTGGCAGCACCCCTTAGTTTTGCTAATATTCGCAACAATATTAAAATATTTGAAAGTGGGTGTGGCACTGCCCCTTTTTGACTAAGCAATTTTTAATGTTTCGCGAGCCATAACTCGAAGCAAAATTAACATTTCGTTATAAAATTGGGAACACATACCTTTTTATAGCAGGAAATATTTCTAGTAAAAATGGACGGGATCTATTAAGGCCCACGCTCATTTTTATTATAAACAAAAAAAACAAAAAAGATATTTAAAAGGGTCGTAGACTAGAATAATAAGGTTTATCTTAGCTAAAAAAGTTACACCCGGACTTAGACTCCCTCACTTTTTTTGGGAATAGTCTGTGTTTAAAATATGCCTCAATAATATTAGAAAAGTAATTTATCTGAATTGAGCGGTACAAATGAAACTCACACTGAGTATATAATGTTCGGTTACAACGGAAGTTAGGCACCCTTACTTGTTATTTATTTATTTTGTAAACTTAATTTTATAAATTGATATTAGAGAAAAATAGCAAATTTTACAAACGGCGATGGTTAGTAGGACATGTTTCTGAATTTCACTTCCTCACCAGCTAGCTTCTCGGCGCTGAGTATTGAGTATCCAAAAAAATGTTACTAAGCTTTTCAAAAGTGCGCCTAAAACATTCCACACAATTAGGATTAAACAACATACATAGTGTATGCACCTAATAGTGAAAAAAGGAATAGCAACAAAAAGGCAATCCTTAGAGATCAATTGCAAAGCGAGCAGCGGGGCATTCATATGGCTGAGTGGTTAAAGGCATTTGCCTTTACACTTGTATAAAGTATGAATGTTGGATATTTCGAGTTCAATACTCAGCTCCCGAGAAGCTAGCTGATGAAGAAATTAAATTCAGAAACATGTCCTAGTAACCATCGCCGTTTGTAAACGTTGTAATTTTTCTCTAGTATCAATAACAAAACCATTGTATAAAGCAATATTAGCAAGTCTCCCTAATTACATACATATTGTTACGAATATTTAAGCTAACAAACACAGTTTAACTGTAACTAAGGAGTGCTGCCATCTCTAAGCCGATGCTAAGCAGTGACGTGAATTCACATCCATAGATCAATCATTATGTATCTACATAAACGAAACAATAATTGCGTCCACACATATGTACCATGTACGTATACGAGCAGCGGAGAGTCAATGCACAAACACATGCATATATCTGAGATACTCCTATAAGTATGCAATGAGAAAAACTATAAAATTGTGCAATTGTAGTTACAGCTGAGAAGTTTGAGAGCTGCTGGACTAGTAGATTCTGGAAGCGCCTAGAAGATGCGAAGGTTGAAATCAAAGAGTATAAAAGGCGACAATTGTAGAGGCACTGGAATTCAGTTTGATTTGAGTTGTCAAGCAGTTTCGATTAAGACGATATCTAGTGAGCAATAGCAGTATTATTTTGAAAGTCAGTTTCAATTAAGCTATCAGTTTGGTTATTAAGCCAGTTAGTTGCAAAGTATAAGTGTTATTGTGAAGTACTTTAATAAAGGCCATTTTTCCATTATTCAATATTGGAGTTATTTATTCAACAGTTTGGTGATACGAACTTAGCAAAAAGGCAAATATGAGGATTTGCAAGCAAATTTGTTACAATATGTTAATTTTATAAATTGAAAAGTAGTGCGTGTAGTAAAATTACTTGGGAATTTTTTAAATTGGTTTTTGGTTTTATAACCGGAAAATTACTCTCCAAAGACAAGGGCGGTCTCACAGATAAGGGCAGCTCTTTGTGGGTATGAATCCTGTACGTTGCGAAGCCAGCAATTTCTGTTTCGAACCTATAGCCTCTGAGACACTTTGAATGATTTGGTTCCAACTTACGGATAGGACCTATCAAAGCCCTTATGTCAGTTTCCATTTACCCCGCTTTCCCCCTCCGTAAATTGTGTAAGTATATTTTTTTGCAATGTCAATTGTGTTAAGCGTTGTTGCACTTAATTGAAGGTTTGAGATGACCCTCGCTCCTAGTTGTTTTTTTGTACCGTAAATGGGAGTAGTGTTAGTAATGGAGACATTACAGACATCGAGGTTAAAGTCTATGCAATAGGAAGAGCTGGATAGTATATGCTCAGATACCAATGCAACGTTCTTTCTCGAGAATCTGGCAAACTTAATTGGAAATCGCTTGGAGGTGTTCTATCTTATCTATGGTAGTCAGACGAGTATCAGCACTATGCGGTACTTCTGTAATGAAACGGACTGGATACAGCAAGGAAGTCGAAAATATGGATGCGTTTGTGACGGAAAATGCTGGAATCCATAACACATTGTACTATCTCCCACAAAACCAACAAATTTTTCCTTGCCCGAGCTTGCGATCAAAGATGATGAAACACTGATATTCACATATAAAACTATTAGCGCTGTCTTTGTGCTTATGTGTTATGCGTCTCCGATATGATCGCCGGGCTTGAAACAAATTGGAGAACGTTGCAGGCCTGTCAAAAAACGCATTCAGGTCACAAGATGTCTTCATATGACGCCAGAATATCATATACACAATGAGGTGAGAATATCCCAACTTGAAAAAGAGAAACAAAATGCTGAACAAACAGTTTCTGTTAAATTCACATAAATCTGGGTATCGTAAAAGACAACTGATTGATGTGAACGCCCCTCCTAGGCATATACGGTGACCACTCCGTAAACATTACGAACAGATTCGGTAACCCCAGCGGGTTAAGGGCTTAGAATATACACGCGGTAGGTATGCCTGTCGTAAGAGGCGACTAAAATACCAAATTGATTCAACCCGTAGGGTAACCCTCTCAAGGGGTTGTCAGTGCAATATATAGCTTCTCCAACCCAATTGTCAACCTCACCTACCCGTGGGGAATCCTGTTTCATTGACAACCTCTCTCTCTCTCGCTCTGGCGACCCCAACTTCCTCATTGAACTAGGGGGTGGGAAGGGTGGGATCGCTTAGAAGATTTAATGTGGTCATATAAATCGTTCCCGAGATGGTCGGGCTAGTACCTTAATGGTGCTTTGTTACCGGAACGTACCGGATCTATATCCGGCAAAGGACCATCAACATCGATAACGCTCCCCAAAGGCTTCGGGGAGTGTCTTTATCGTTAATACAACAACAACAACAGATTCGGTACACAAAAACTCATTCTTGTAAACCAGATGCGCATATAAAGGCCCTAAGCATCATATACAAAGGGTCGGCAAATTCTTATGCTGATAAATGCCCGACGAACGCCGTTCCTATAGTCAAATTCCAGATTGCATTCACAATGAGCAATGAGTCCTAACGCGGAGAGCTCCCACGAAAGTCCTTCCAGACTGGTCTTATCCAAACAGATAAGATCTGAATCTGGTTTCGATCGGGAAGAGGATACTTCGTGAAATTTCATGAATTCTTAATTACTTTTTGAGTGTAACACTCTGAGTTATTTCACAATATAACTGTATGCAAGATACATATATATCTAATTACATACACATGCTTACCAGATACTCGTAAAAAGCCTACCTAAATCAATGTTTTTATACTCAGTTGAGCAGAGCTCACAGAGTATATTAACTTTAATTGCATAACGGTTGGTTGTACAGGTATAAAGGAATCGAGATAGATATAGAATTCCATAAACAAAATCATCAGTATCGAAAAAAAATTGGATTGAGCCATGTCCGCCCGTCCGTCCGTCTTTCCGTTAACACGATAACTTGAGCAAAAACCGATATATCTTTACTAAACTTAGTCCACGTACTTATCTGAACTCACTTTATCTTGGTACAAAAAATGGACGAAATCTGATTATAACCGCGCCCACTTTTTCGAAATCGAAAATTACTAAAAATGCCATAATTCTTTACCAAATACGAAAAAAGGGATGAAACATGGTAATTTGATTGGTTTATTGACGCAAAAAATAACTTTAGAAAAAACTTTGTAAAATGGGTGTGAAACCTACCATATTAAGTAGAAGAAAATGAAAAAGTTCTGTAAGGCGAAATCAAAAGCCCTTGGTATCATGGCAGGAATACTGTTCGTGGTATTACATATATAAATTAATTAGCGGTACCCGACAGATGATGTTCTGGGTCACCCTGGTCCACATTTTGGTCGATATATCAAAAACGCCTTCACATATACAACTACCACCACCCCTTTTAAAACCCTAATTAATACCTTTAATTTGATACCCATATCGTACAAACACATTCTAGAGTCACCCCTGGTCCACCTTTAGAACTATGGCCCACTCCCTTTTAAAATACTCTTTAATGCCTTCCATTTGATACCCATGTCATACAAACACATTCCAGGGTTACCCTAGGTTCATTTTCCTACATGGTGATTTCCCCTTATTTTGTCTCCAAAGCTCTCAGCTGAGTATGTAATGTTCGGTTACACCCGAACTTAGCCTTCCTTACTTGTTTTATATATTTTTTTGTCGGTTGGCGGTCGCTTGTTTACTCTCAACACGAATGTACTCTTTAAAGTAAAACAAAAATACTTAACAAACAAAAACTAAGAAAAATAATACGTAAACGTGTACTTCAGCCACAGTCTTCTAATTAAGTTAATTGCAAAAAAAGGTAAAACGCAAAATCAACGTTTGGCTAATGCAAATTTATACAAATGAAAAATATGTGCTTGGAGATCCTGCCGTTGAATGCCGCGCCAAATGAGTGGTTCAAGGAGGCGAATGTGTGTTCTGTGGATGAGACTTGACGCGTCTTTTGACATTTAATTTGTCATTGCTGTACGTACACAGAATGTTGCACAGAGACAAATTGAGGCTATCGTCAGAAATATATTTTTTTAGAATTTTTTTTTAATTTCAGCGCGTGCTGCTCCTTCGTAGTGGAATATTTACATAATGGCATATTTTTAGGCATATAATGGTAAGTATGGAGTTCTAGTACTTAATTATTCAACGTTTGTTTGACTTTTCGATGGACCGTAAGTAAGCTTTTTGCTAGTTCTCATATACTTGTCAGGAGTATTGTATATAAAAGTTTACAAAAGGGTTTACATTTCTTTCATACACGTTTTATACATACTTCTGTCCTTTTGTATGTATGTTTCACATAATTTGGTATCATTTTCACATATCTTTTGTTGTAAACCATTGCTGTGAATTTAACAGGAAAATGAATAAATGGTCTGTTACGTATGCAGAAATGTCCGAAAAGTGAGCTTGTTTGGTTATGCTACTTACTTACTTAATTGGCGCTTAACCGTCTAAACGGTTATGGCCGTCCAACAAGGCGCGCCAGTCGCTCTTTCGCTCCGCCAACCGGCGCCAATTGGTCACACGAAGGGTATGTTAGCTACATATTTATTTTGCATTACCTGCTATTTTTTATTTCCCTCCTTTTGTGTTGGCGTTTAACAGTCTATACAATTTTTCTGGGGTTCTTTTCTGATTGACGATAACTGACACCAATTGGTTACACAAAGGGAAGACAAGGCTTTCTACCCCTAGCGAGTTAGGGGACTTAGTATATACCCGCGGCATGTATGCTTGTCCAAAGAGGTGACTAAAATACCAAATTGATGTAAAGAGGTTGTGTATACCAACCCTTTCAAGGTGTTGCCAGCGCAAAATATAGCTTATCCAACCCAATTGTCAACCTCACCTACCAGTGGTGAATCCTGTTACTCTAACAGCCGATCTATCGCGACCCCAAGTTTCTCATGGATTCAGGTGGCGGGAGGGCGGAATGGCCTTGAAGGTTTCATGTGGTCTAAATCGTTTCCGAGATGGTCGTACTGGTGCCTTAATGGTGCTTGTTACCGGAACCTACCGGATCTTCATCCGGCAAAGGATCATCAACATCGATAACACTCCCCAAGAACAACAACAAGGCTTTCCTCGTTTGGTTTTTGCAAAGTAGTGGAATTCACTCCTTTAAATGTCATCAGCGAGAGCCAATAGGTGCAAAAGGAAACTTTGCGGAATATAATCCTTTTACGCCGATTTTGTCCTTAATGCTCTTATAGAGAATATTTCTAAAACATAAACAAAAGCTCCGTAATGCATGGGTTATATCCGACGCTTCGGTTGCAAGCGCGAGGTCTAAGTACTCTGGAAACTCGTAAAGTTCGCCCTGGGGTTGATACGGAGCCACTAAAGAAGCAATTTTTTCAGAAACAATACATTTTGGGCTTTTTGAGAAAAGTTTCGTACTTTTTACCGGTAACAAAAGTTACCGAAAAATTATTGTTTTATTATCGGCTTATTATCGAATTACTATCGTCTACCAAAATTTCCTTCTTGACCCTGGGTATACATTTTCTTCCCTGTGACCAATAATGGAAATTGTTGCATTGCACATATCCTGAATGAATCTTTGTATTCGTGTACCTTGTATTTCAGAGCTCCATGTTTCTACAGGGAAGAGTAAAAGTTTTCTGAGTCTAAAATTTGTTAGTTAGAACCCCTCTTACTTATGGCGAATGCAATTGGGGTTCGGTAGAACAGTTTTGCCACTTTTCAAATTGAAAGAGCCTGTTTTAGCATTAGCTGAAAATATTTAAATTTTATTCTGGATTCGGTTATATTTAAAATATTTAACTGATACTACTCAAATAAAAGGACTAATGTCTCTTCAGCATCCACATTTGTGGATCAAATGTTCGAAATTAATGAAATGGGGACGGAAGCGTGTAGTGTCATCACAGACATAATGAGGTCGTTACGGATTCTAGAAAGGGGGGCTACGAATAGGCAACAGAACCAGAACCAAATCGTGGGCTGAGAACAACTACAACCATCCAAATGACACCACCAGGGCAAACGGTTCTCACTTGTGCTTGGACACGGATTGGGGACAAGACCTCTTCAACCACCAATCAGCGAGCGATATATACTGTACTCTACTAAAAAACAAAAAAATAATAATGAAAATAAAAAAGTTAAAATATACAAAAAAAGCTAATAATTATAAATTAAAAATAATAAAAACTAAAACAAAAACAGTATGAAAAAAATTCTAGTAAAATAAAAAAAGAAACAATTAAAAGAAATTATAAAAATGAACCAAAAATAAACAAAAAAACATCAAATATGAATTAAAGTAAAATAAAATAAAAACAACTTGGAAACAAACAAATATAAATGTATTTTGGACGGATGAGCGTAACTTATACAAACGCAGCCACATGTCCTCTCCAACCATTCCAAACATGCTTTCTTATTGTGACTCAGTTCCAGTCAGTTCCTTGCAAATGGAACGCCGGGGCTTAACGCGCTTGGTTTATGGAGTGATGAACAAGCAACAGAATACCCCGCGAGTATGGATAAGTATGTATGTAAACAAATATTTTGGAATTAACGAGGGCGGAAATAAACGGGCATATAAGCAGCGGGGTTATATTCCTCGTTTATTGAACAACGTGCGAATTTGAAAGAATCGCAATGTGGTTCCAATCGACGTAGAGCATAGTGCTAAATCCCCAATCCAGTGGAATACTATATCGCAGTACCGGGCGGGAGCGGTACTTAGACGATATGAGATTTAGTGCGGTTAGAGTCCCATATTACCTTTGAGCACTCCTATGCATCCTTCTCTGAAAAAAACATTTTGAAGTGCAATCACGAAATGAGATTACAAATATGTCGCGATTCCCCAGGCATTACACTTTTAAGCAATTGTTAGTACTTTGTCTTATTACTTTACTGAGCTTTACATATTATTTCAAGATCCTTATTTTAATATTTCGTCATAATTTTGTTGTTCGGATAGTCCACAGGGATCACACGCGTTGCTCCATTTTTTGTCATAAACATCATTTCTATGAATTTTTTTAAACAGTAGGCAGAGGACTGTTGAGATGAGACATTAATACATTAATTCAAAATATTCGAGCATATAGACGCACATACATACACAGGTTGTATTCCAAATACGAGTATATATTTTTTCAGCCACCCACACAACACAAAAAGTGGTGTAATTTGAAAAATTGTGCTTGAAAAAATTTGTATAAAAAATTTACTGACAACAAGTGAACAAAAGTATTTTTACGCTTTTACAAAACATACATATGTACATATACATACATGTATACATATATGCATTTACATTTGTGTTTTCGAATTGCGGTGAAATCAAAAATTATTCATTTTTCATTTGAGTAAAGCCTTTTTGTCTGTGTCCCAAAGGAGTCACTCGTTCCAGGGCATACCATTTTTTTATACTCAGTTGAGCAGAGCTCACAGAGTATATTAACTTTGATTGCATAACGGTTGGTTGGAATCGAGATAGATATAGACTTCCATATATCAAAATCATCAGTATCGAAAAACAAAATGGATTGAGCCATGTCCGTCCGTCCGTCCGTCTGCCCATTAACACGATAACTTGAGTACATTTTGAGGTATCTTGATGAAATTTGGTATGTAGATTCTTGGGCACTCATCTCAGATTGCTATTTAAAATGAACGATATCGGACAATAACCACGCCCACTTTTTCGATATCGAAAATTTCAAAAAATTGAAAAAGTGCGATAATTCATTACCAAATACTCATTAAGCGATGAAACTTGGTAGGTGAGTTGAGCTTATGACGCAGAATAGAAAACTAGTCAAATTTTGGACAATGGGCGTGGCACCGCCCACTTTTAAATGAAGGTAATTTTGAAGTTTTGCACGCTGTAATTTGGCAGTCGCTGAAGGTATCATGATGAAATTTGGCAGGAACGTTACTCTTATTACTTTATGTCTCCTTAATAAAAATTAGCAAAATCGGAGTACGACCACGCCCACTTTTTAAAATTTTTTTTTTTTAATTCAAATTTTAAAAGAAAAGTTAATATCTTTACAGCATATAAGTAAATTATGCCAACATTCAACTCCAGTAATGATATGGTGCAACAAAATACAAAAATAAAAGAAAATTGCAAAATGGGCGTGGCTCCGCCCTTTTTCATTTAATTTGTCTAGGATGCTTTTAATGCCATAAGTCGAACAAAAACTAACCAATCCTTATGAAATTTGGCAGAGGCTTAGCTCCTAGCATGATAACTGTTTTTTGTGAAAAAGGGCGAAATCGGTTGAAGCCACGCCCAGTTTTTATACACAGTCGACCGCCTGTCCTTCCGCTCGGCCATTAACACGATAACTTGAGCAAAAATCGATATATCTTTACTAAACTCAGTTCACGTACTTATCTGAACTTACTTTGTATTGGTGTAAAAAATGGCCGAAATCCGGCTATGACCACGCGCACTTTTTTGATATCGAAAATTACGAAAAATGAAAAAAATTCCATAATTATATACCAAATACGAAAAAAGGAATGAAACATGGTAATTGTATTGGTCTATTGACGCAAAATATAACTTTAGAAAAAAACTTGGTAAAATGGGTGTGACACCTACCATATTAAGTAGAAGAAAATGAAAAAGTTTTGCAGGGCGAAATCAAAAGCCCTTGGAATCTTGGAAGGAATACTGTACGTGGTATTACGTATAAATAAATTAGCGGTACCCGACAGATGATGTTCTGGATCACCCTGATCCACATTTAGGTAGATATCTCGAAAACGCCTTCACATATACAACTAACGGCCACTCCCTTTTAAACCCCTCATTAATACCTTTAATTTGATACCCGTATCCTACAAACACATTCTAGAGACACCCCTGGTCCACGTTTATGGCGATATCTCGAAAAGGCGTCCACATATAGAACTAAGGCCCACTCCTTTTTAAAATACTCATTAACACCTTTCATTTCATACCGATATCGTAAAAACAAATTCTAGAGTCACCCCTGGTCCACCTTCATGTCGATATCTCGAAAAGGCGTCCACCTATAGAACTAAGGCCCACACCTTTTTAAAATACTCATTAACACCTTTCATTTGATACCCATATCGTACAAAAAAATTCTAGAGTCACCCCTGGCCCACCTTTATGGCGATATCTCGAAAAGGCATCCACCTATAGAACTAAGGCCCACTCCCTTTTAAAATACTCATTAACACCTTTCATTTGATACCCATATCGTACACAAAAATTCTAGAGTCACCCCTGGCCCACCTTTATGGCGATATCTCGAAAGGGCATCCACCTATAGAACTAAGGCCCACTCCCTTTTAAAATACTCATTAACACCTTTCATTTGATACCCATATCGTACAAACAAATTCTAGAGTCACCCCTGGTCTACCTTTATGTCGATATCTCGAAAAGGCGTCCACCTATAGAACTAAGGCCCACGCCCTTTTAAAATACTCCTTAACACCTTTCATTTGATACCCATATCGTACAAACAAATTCTAGAGTCACCCCTGGTCCACCTTTATGGCGATATCTCGAAAAGGTGTCCACCTATAGAACTAAGGCCCACACCCTTTTAAAATACCCATTAGCACCTTTCATTTGATACCCATATTGTTCAAACGCATTCTAGAGTCACCCCTGGTCTACCTTTATGGAGATATCTCGAAAAGGCGTCCACCTATAGAACTAAGACCCACTCCCTTTTAAAATACTCATTAACACCTTTCATTTCATACCCATATCGTACACAAGAATTCTAGAGTCACCCCTGGCCCACCTTTATGGCGATATCTCGAAAGGACATCCACCTATAGAACTAAGGCCCACTCCCTTTTAAAATACTCATTAACACCTTTCATTTGATACCCATATCGTTCAAACGCATTCTAGAGTCACCCCTGGTCTACCTTTATGGAGATATCTCGAAAAGGCGTCCACCTATAGAACTAAGACCCACGCCCTTTTAAAATACTCATTAACACCTTTCATTTGATACCCATATCGTACACAAAAATTCTAGAGTCACCCCTGGTCCACCTTTATGGCGATATCTCGAAAGGGCATCCACCTATAGAACTAAGGCCCACTCCCTTTTGAAATACTCATTAACACCTTTCATTTGATACCCATATCGTACAAACAAATTCTAGAGTCAGCCCTGGTCCACCTTTATGGCGATATCTCGAAAGGGCATCCACCTATAGAACTAAGGCCCACTCCCTTTTAAAATACTCATTAACACCTTTCATTTGATACCCATATCGTACAAACAAATTCTAGAGTCAGCCCTGGTCCACCTTTATGGAGATATCTCGAAAAGGCATCCACCTATAGAACTAAGGCCCACTCCCTTTTAAAATACTCATTAACACCTTTCATTTGATACCCATATCGTACACAAAAATTCTAGAGTCACCCCTGGCCCACCTTTATGGCGATATCTCGAAAGGACATCCACCTATAGAACTAAGGCCCACTCCCTTTTAAAATACTCATTAACACCTTTCATTTGATACCCATATCGTTCAAACGGATTCTAGAGTCACCCCTGGTCTACCTTTATGTCGATATCTCGAAAAGGCGTCCACCTATAGAACTAAGGCCCACGCCCTTTTAAAATACTCCTTAACACCTTTCATTTGATACCCATATCGTACAAACAAATTCTATAGTCACCCCTGGTCCACCTTTATGGCGATATCTGGAAAAGGCGTCCACCTATAGAACTAAGGCCCACACCCTTTTAAAATACCCATTAGCACCTTTCATTTGATACCCATATTGTTCAAACGCATTCTAGAGTCACCCCTGGTCTACCTTTATGGAGATATCTCGAAAAGGCGTCCACTCCCTTTTAAAACACTTATTGCACTTTTCGTTTGACACCCATATTGTACAAACGCATTCTAGAGTCACCCCTGGTCCACGTTTATGGCGATATCCCGAAAAGGCGTCCACCCATAGAACAAAGGCCCACTCCCTTTTAAAACACTTATTGCACTTTTCGTTTGACACCCATATTGTGCAAACGCATTCTAGAGTCAACCCAGGTCCACTTTTATAACGATATTCCGAAATGCGTCCACCTATAGAACTTAGGCCCACTCCCTTTTAAAATACTCATTAACACCTTTCATTTGATACCCATATAGCACAAACAAATTCTAGAGTCACCCCTGGTCCACGTTTATGGCGATATCTCGAAAAGGCGTCCACCTATAGAACTTAGGCCCACTCCCTTTTAAAATTATCATTAACACATTTCATTTGATACCCATATCGTACAAACAAATTCTCGAGTCAGGCCTGGTCCACCTTTATGGCGATATCCCTAAATGGCGTCCATCTATAGATCTATGGCACACTCCCTCATAAAATACTCTTTAGTGCCTTTCATTTGATATACATGTCATACAAACACATTCCAGGGTTACCCTAGGTTCCTTTTACAACATGGTGATTTCCCTTACTTTGTCTCCACAGCTCTCAACTGAGTATATAATGTTCGGTTACATCAGAACTTAGCCTTCCTTACTTGTTGTTTATATTATTTTGAAAACGCCATAATTTTAAAAGTATACACGTGCACGTAGTCCACGACACACACACACATAAAGTTAAAGCGCATTCTAAAATGTGCTAACGTGCATATCATTATCATTCCATTTGTAATTTCAGTAGGCCCACAGCATCGAGTAGGAAGCTGATTTAGTTTGCTGCCTGTTTTTAGTTAACCAAGTTCATTTGGCGCGTAATTTCGCCTTCGAATTTTTCTTGTTGCTGTTGCAGTTTGCTCTGAAGTTTATTAGTATATAACCTCCTGCACTGCAGCGGCTGCTATGCTATAAGCTGTCGTTTATAGATATACAGACAAGTGTTGCCGTTAAATTGCTTTGTTCGTGTTGCCTTTAAAGTTTAGCGACAGATTTTGTGAGCTTGTATGCACTGTGGCGGGAAAAAATATGGCAACTTATAGTATCGACTAGATTTAAATACCCTTACATCTAAATCTCTCTTGGAAAACAGAGCTGGAAATTTATAAATTAAATAATGGTTAAGAAAACAACCGCTTCATTGAGACAGTACCGAGCACGGAAGCCAACTTGATTTCTTCTTAGGTAGCAACAAAAAGGCTCGGAAAAGATTGGGTTAGGTGTTAGTTTACGTTGAAAGGACTGAGCTGAGAAGATGCATCGCCAGTAATGATGATGTCCAAAATGGTAAGTAACCCTTACTGTACTAGCTACGGTGAATCTTACCACTTCGTGGAGTCAATAAATTTAGCTATTCCCCTCTTTTCGAGCTTCGATACTTTCGCAACGTCATTGAAAAGCGGTGGACCGTACAATAGTACACAAGATACTGAACGCTTCCTGCTCCTCAATACATCTACTGCCGTGGCAATAATTGTAAGACTCGATGCCAGTCGCGTGAGTACCAAACAAACGGGGCCCAATGAGAATCCCTACAAGGCACGAGATCCCTAATTTATTCAGGGCCAAAAGGGTATAGAATGGTTAAGGCTGCCTTTGAGAATTCATCAGCTCTAAAGTTTCCTTAAGTAAGTATATCTGTGTGTGCAGGTTCCTTTGTAGGGCTGATAATAAAGTATTTATTGGTCCATTTCCTTGACAGATTTGCGGCATTTAGTGATCGAATTTGAGCTGTCGTCACTTGAGTCTACCAAAGTTATTTCAGTTTTCCCGTTTTCGAGTACAGGTGCCAAATGATTTACAGAACTCTCAAAAGTCGGGAAGGCAAAAATCCCACTTTCTATAGCATATAGTCATAGGAAATATGTTGAGGGTGCCCTGAACAGCATGTTACCTTTTTACGTATTCTTGTCGTGTGGAAATTCACACTGGTTAATTCCTGGTGAATATGTTTCAAGAAGTCCAATACTCATACAGTCCTCATAAGGAAAAAAGAAAAGCTTTTGGCCAGAAAATCGTTCAGTTTCGGGTGAAAGGCTGTCCCCGCCTTTGGTAAAAAACACACAGCTTACATATATAACCTTTAACATAGGCTTAATAGGTTAGGAGTTGGGTTACAGCTTGTCCCTGAAAAAATATTCCATACCTGGTTACTTATAGGGTCCAAAAGTTGATATGGCTCAGTCAAGGTTCTTCTCATCTGGAATTTATTTCCCAAAAAGTGCTGAGGGCGCTACCACGCTGATCTGGGTAGCATGCTGAAAAGTGTGTATCTAAAACCAGGTTCATAGTGTCCGCGCTGGAATCAGCCCAGGTACCGTTGAACTTGTGGACGCAACTAAGAAGCCTTTGTGTTTGAGGCACCATCCTCCTCAAAAGGGAGGCAGGAGATGTATATTCAATTTCGTTATAAAAGCTTAGGAAAGCACTGAGCCAATCGTAGACACTTACTTTAGTTTTTTAACGTGCTCACGATGTTTCGCGACCACTAATTTTAGCTTTACTAAAGGCCCCTATACACGTTGCAGATAAACTTCCCGCAAAAATATGGCATAGTGAAAAAATCTTACTTGCATTACGGAGCGAAAATTTGAGTATAATTTTCATACTTTTAAAGAATGTGGGATGTCACGAAAATAACAAATAAGGAGGCTTCATCACAACAGGAGCTGGGCTGACAACACTTTGAAAAATTCCCACTCAATTTTTAGTACTTGTTTTCCATATTTGCTGCAGAGGATAACAAAGAAACCAGGTTGCGTTTCCCATATCACTATTTTATTGCTCAACACTGTTTATATCACCTCCCACACATTCACCCACGTCATCCTACGTCATACATTTAACCGACGTAAAACATATATTAATTTTAGAACACCAACACACAAATTAAAACTTTTTACACTCCTATTAAATTCAAATGGTTATAAAATACATACAAACATACTAAGTACCTACTGAATAAATACATACAAACATATTTATATATACCTAAATCACCTTATAGAACAGTGCAATGTATATTACACTGTGCAACCATCTTCCCAACTGTGATCCTTTTCACCAGTTTCTTAGCTTTATCCCAAGTTACATACCTCGAGAATCACGAAGAACGTATAGGAACGTACGTATAGGGACTTTTAAGCCTCACTGCGAATTGCTCCGAGTGAAGAACTTCCTTGATTTATTGAAGGGATTCCAGAAAAATGTTACCTCTTCTAGCCCATGCAATTTTCGGTACCTGGGACCGACTATATTTAGCAATACATCCTGTACGAAAGCACATTACATAAGAAATCTTTATGCCGTATTCCAACTGTCACTTTCGAAGGTCATATTATAGATCACACTACCAGGAGGATATGTTTCGAAGTATATCTTCTGTCCTCCTTCGTTGTTAAGCGTAGTGCTCTTATTTGACAAGGTAGTGTTGTTTATATTTATTTCTGCAGTGTAAGTACTTCTGGTTTTTAATTTCCCATTCTATGTAGAAAACTATTTAAAAATTAGTTCAGGACGAAGACAACTTATCTACGTCATCACTTTAAATAAATGATTACCCTTGTCTTCAACAACATCTTTAATACGCGATTATGTCGTATATTCCTTCATTCACAACGATCAGCCGAGCTTCTCTTCCATTTTGCGTTGTGCTCCGTTTTAGTTTTTTAAACTTTCATTGAGAAGCTTTTGATGGCTCCAATGCACTTGAAGTACTAGCCAAATCACTGCCGAGGGGCGGCCCTGCATAGGAAAACCTTTTTCTAATTTAAAAAACGTTTTTTCCAAAAGTTCGATGTTACTTTGCTCGGGACTTGAACCCAGGATCTTCGATGTGATAGGCGAAGCACGCCACCACCGCGCCACGGCGATTCTGCAATGTGCAGAGCATGGAGTCCGAGGTTGATTCGAGCGCTAAGCTTGTACCTGTGTTGGAACCAACTATGTTTGCCATTAATCGATGCCATATGATAGAATGGCGAGCATTTCGAACGTCCGGAGTGACCAACAAGACTATACTTGGTGGCATGCTGTCTAAAATTTCTTCGTCGCATCTTTCGCCGCTGCTATGGAGTGCCTTCTCCGGAAACCACGCTTTTCATCAAACAGTCCTACCTCATCCTCTTCTGCTGCGACTTCTCTGATGCTCTTGCATTTACCTGCTGAATCCAGCTAGCACAGTCAGAAATAAGTAAGGAAGGCTACGTTCAGCTAAGAGCTTTGGAGACAAAATAAGGGAAAATCACCATTTAGCAAAATGAACCTAGGGTAACCCTGGAATGCGTTTGTATGACATGGGATTCAAATGGAAGGTAAAATAGTATTTTAAAAGTGGGCCATAGTTCTATAGGTGGACGCCTTTTCGAGATATCGCCATAAAGGTGGAGCAGGGGTGACTCTAGAATGTGTTTGTACGATATGGGTATCAAATTAAAGGTATTAATGAGGGTTTTAAAAGAGCGTCGCCCTTAGTTTTATTTGTCAAGGCGTTTTCGAGATATCGACCAATATGTGGACCAAGGTGACCCAGAACATCATCTGTCATGTACCGCTAATTTATTTATATATGTAATACTACGAACAGTATTCATGCCGAGATTCTAAGGGCTTTTGATTTCGCCCTGCATAACTTTTTCATTTTCTTCTACTTACAAAGTTTTTTATAAATTTATATTTTGCGTCAATAAACCAATCCAATTACCATGTTTTATCCCTTTTTTCATATTTGGTATAGAATTATGGCTTTTTTTTCTTTTTTCGTAATTTTCGATATCGAAAAAGTGGGCGTGGTCACAGTCGGATTTCGGCCATTACCAAGATAAAGTGAGTTCAGGTAAGTACGTGAACTAAGTTCAGTAAAGATATGTCGATTATTGCTCAAGTTATCGTGTTAACGGCCATGCGGAAGGACAGACGGAAGACTGTGTATAAAACCTGGGCGCGGCTTCAACCGATTTCGCCCATTTTCTCAGAAAACAGTTAACGTCATAAAGTCTATGCCCCTACCAAATTTCAAAAGGATTGGTTAATTTTTGTTCGACTTATGGCATTTAAAGTATCCTTGACAAATTAAATGAAAAAGGGCGGAGCCACGCCCATTTTGAAATTTTCTTTTGTTTTTGTATTTTGTTGCACCATATAATTACTGAAGTTGAATGTTGACATAATTTACTTATATACTATAAAGATATTCAATTTTTGTTAAAATTTGACTTAAAAAATTATTTTTTTTTTTAAGTGGGCGTGTTCGTCATCCGATTGTGCTAAGTTTTATTTAGCACACATATAGTAATAGGAGTAACGTTCCTGCCGAATTTCATTATGATATCTTCAACGACTGCCAAATTACAGCTTGCAAAACTTTTAAATTACCTCCTTTTATAAGTGGGCGGTGCCTTTGTCCAAGTTTTACTAATTTTCTATTTTGCATCATAAGGTCAAAGCACCTTCTTTGGTAATGAATTATTGCACTTTTTCTGTTTTTCGAAATTTTCGATATCGAAAAGATGGGCGTGGTTGTAGTCCGATTTCGTTCATTTTAAACAGCGATCTGAGATGAGTACCCAGGAACCTACATACCAGGAACCATCGAGATACCTCAAAATTTACTCAGTTATCGTGTTTACGTACGGACGGACGGACGACTAAGTGAATTTCTTTTTTCGCCCAGATCATTTTGAAATATATATATATATATATATGTATATATATACATATGTATATATATATATATATATATATATATATATCTCGATTAGTTTATGCCGTTACAAAAATATGACAAGGTGTTGGTAGCTCACTTGGGAAGATGCGTTGCGACTTTGGGCTTTTCTAGTTTTTATACCACGCCATGCTGTTTTAGTTTTTCTTCATGGAGTGGTTCAGTTATTGTTGAGAAATATGATCATTTCTTCTGGATTGGAGAAGAAAGTCGACAATTTTTTTGCTTTCATATTTTCCATGTATATTACTTTATCCGGTGGAGACAAATTCATAATATTTTTTCAATATGCTTCTCCTCAGGCGTACCAGCACTTTCCCGGAAAGGTTTCCCAGTATGCAAGTTTGTTTTGCTTGATGGAGTCGTCTATGCCTTTGTTCGCTATCTTGTATGCTTCCAATTTGTACAGATAATTAAGGCTGCCATGCCAAGTCCTCACAACCCTATATTTCCTAAACTCTTTTTTGCGGAACCACCTGTTTATCTGCTTCCTCTTTTTTGAAAGAAGAATGGAAATGGAAAGTTGGCAGTAAATTGAAACTGCCCCCGCTGGTTCTATCCTTTGATTTGTGCTGCAACTTAGTAGCAATAAATTACACATTCGCCGGTAGTGGTAGTGTGCTTGTAAGCTAATACAATCAAATACTTCCACGCTACGCCTAAACGCTTTCAACTACGACACTAATATACTTATGTTGTTTTTACGGTAATATGGTACTAGGCATCGACGATAGGACACTTACGGTATTACGCTTTTATGCTTTACCGATACCACGCTGATACGTCGGTATGCGTGCGTTAATACGCACTTACGCTTATACGCTTAAACGAATCCATGCTAGTGTAAATGTGTTCTGCTAATACGTGTTCGCATTTATACGCTGCTTATACGCTCTTACCCTAATACGCTTTCTCGATACCACGCTGATACACAAGCACGCTGATACTTCTACCCGCTAACACGTCGGTGCACATGCGTTAATATGTACTTACGCTAAAACGCATAAACTACACCGCGCTAGTACAAATATGTAATCTGCTAATACTTGTTCACGCTTCCACCCCGACACGCTTACGTTAATACACACTTACGCTATTACGCTTGCGTGCTTATACCATTTTGCTACAAGCACACTCTTCATTTGGGTCTTAGTTTTGATAGGTTTAATTTATTTATCTCCATTGATATCTGATATATCGGCCAAAATGATGTTGCACTAAAACTTAAATGTTTGGACACAATATGGATAGTGTAGGAAGGGCGGAATTCATAACGTCAATATCGATACCACTTTACTTTAATATCTCCAAAATATTTTTGGTATTATTCTGGGTTTCCTGCAGAAATGCACTATATGAAGAATTATAAATTAATATAACCATAGCAAGCAAATTTTACCTAAAATGCCACAGATTTTGCCTTTTTTTCACTCGTCGTCACTTGCCCCTATCAAAATACTCGTACTGTTGCACAGTGTCAACCAACAAGACTTAAATACGTCACCCTCATAGTCACACGACAGCAACACAAAGTTCACTAGTGCTTCTAGCGCTCGTCCCACTCGTACCTTTTCGTTTGGCATATACACACACACACATTCATTTATTACAGACTACTTTGCATATTTTGTTGCATAGGTACAGGCGTTGTGACGCTGTTTTCATTTAAAATTATACTCCCCCCACTTACGGTCACACCCAGCAGTACTCGCGCACTTCTCCCTCACATTTAATTTTCTTTTGCTGATTTCGTTTGAATTTCTTTTTGTCATTATTATGGTTGGCTTATGTTGTTGTTGTTGAGCTAAGCGCGTTTTTTTTCGTTTTTTCTCTGTGTTATTTGTGTCATACAGCATGTTGAAATGGTGATTGTGGGAGTCAAGGATATTAGGGGGACTCATGTAACCGTATAAATGCCTTATAAAGTGTGTAAACGTATAAATTTATCTAGTTTACGCACGAGCTGTCAAATTTTGTATGAAAAATCATTTACACAATTTGTATAAATTTACGCGCACATTTCATTGTGTAAACGCGGTAAACTCAAAGGAATGCAACCTTGCAGACATTACAGACGGCATTTTCATCAAAAATATCCAACATCAGCAAGTAAAGGCGTTATAGTTTTGATTTTTCACTTAATCTTGGTATTTTTTAGTTTGTATAACAATCAAAAAAATTTTTTTGGAAATAATACAGCTGAAAAACAATCAAGTTTATCAAGAGTATTACTAGGTGCGTTCATATAACCGCGTGTGTAAATGGATATAATTTTACACCTTATAAGTTTATATGCTATCATGAGTCCCCCTATTATTACCGCTGCTGTCGTCTATTCTCGCTTTTGTTTGTTTGTAATTTTATCAACTTTTTTTGTTTGGAAATTTTCTTTCGCAGACTTTATTTTTCTTTCTATTTGTTTTTCGCTCATTCTTGATATACATTTTTTATAACTTTTATATTTTGTTTATTTGTTAATTTTGTTTGTTTAAGAAGCTTTTTTTTGTATTTTTCCTTTTTCGCAAAAGTTAATCGATAAAACGTGGCTCCTTGCGATTGTTTGTATATTTATGCTTATGTGGTGGTGCTGGTGTAATTGTATTCTGTTTTAGTATGCAAATTTTTGTTATTTGCTTTTAAGGATTTCTGAAGCAACAATTTTAATGTTCGGTACCTTACAGATAATACTAAGACTTTAAAATAACTCAAAATTAAAGGCGGATTATCTTCACATGTGTGAATATTCTTATTTCCGAAGTAAAGGAGAATTAAAACCAATTAGGGTTTGGGATATTTTTAGGTTACTAATACGGATACAGGGTGACCTTACCAATTTTCATTACCATGGCTCATGGGATAAATTTTCTTGGGCTAACACCAATTTTTATATGGCTGAAGCCAGTGTTTGCATTTGCTAGTCCAGAGCAGCAGAAGGAACGAAAAATATGTTCTGCTGCCGCTTAGGATCTGTGCATGAAAAGAGCAATACCATAAAAAAGTAAAAGAATTTCTCTGGCCCTGATATGAGCGGAGCAAATATCCGAATAAAAACTACTAACAATATGCTATGTGTAGCAAAAAAAATTGTGTTGCTATGTCCTCTTTTAGACGTTGTGTTAATTCAAAAAAAGTTTGGATAAATTGAACTGACCGGTCCGTGAGGACATCACATAGACTGAATGAATCAGCTATCACTGACTATACGTAATTTAAAGGCATGTGACACCAGAAAACAGTGTCCAGTCGGAATATCCATCTTGAGCCTACAGTCTACTACTTTCAATGATATGAGTAGCTTTGTTAGTCTAATGTTGTAAGACCTACACATGATCTTGGAAACTTTGCAGTCCCGCGCTTGTATCGATCGATGCCTTTCTATCTATAATGTGTATTTCTTGCCTTCGTTTAGTACCGTCAAATTTGATTGCGACGCCTACGATGCAAGTCCTTCTCCTTCTCTATGTGTATCGCCTCCTCTGGCGTTTGGGCGCCATTGCGTAGGAGCCTCATTAAATAACAGGTGTGTATACTTCGAAGCACCCGATCTATCAAAGAGCTGAAGATTTAGATTTAGTTTTATTCATTCATTTTCCTTACAAAATTAACAAGTATGTATGTAACAGATAACATTATAATGCAAGAAAAAGAAAGGCATTCTTTAAAAACAGTATTTTATTATTGAATGCCATCTCAAAATTAAATTAATGGAAAAAAGTGTAGGGGGCGGGGGAATTAAAAAAAAAAGAAGAAAACAAATTATAACGATTAAGAATAACAACTTAAAAGTTAAATTTTAAGAATAACAACTGCGTTTAAATTACTTGGTGCCAGGGTTCAGAAAATTTTTGACATTGTTACGAATATTAGCAACACTAAGGGGTACTGCCATCTCTAAGCCGATTTCAGTAAATTCGTTACAATATTGTGTGATAGTTGTAAGAGAAATGATTTAACATTCCGCACGACATCCATTTAGTTTGATTTCGGGATGATTTTAGGGGCCATTAGGGGTAGTTTAGGGGCCATATCTACATTGGGGTGATTTCAGGGTCGTTTGGATAGAGGAGGCCTAGGGACCTATTTGGGGGTCATTACGGCATGATTTTGGAAAATTTTTTGACGTTTTGCCGCCGTTATTTCGGCATTATTTGGTTCATCCTGGATAGCTTCGGGGTCATTATCATGACTCTGGAGATTATTTACTTTCGGGATCCTTTGGGAGCCATTTGGGTAACACTTCGGCCCTTACGGGGTTTTCTTAATCATTTGAGGGTCATTTGAGGATCGCATCAGCGTCAATTCCAAAAGATTTAGGGACTTTTTCGAGTTCCTTCCGTGGTCATTTCGCAATTGATTTGGCATTATTTCGTGATGATTTTATAAACTCTTTCCGAGTTCTTATGGGGTCATTCTTTGATCGTTTAAGGATCACTTCGGGGTCATTTCGAGTCTTTTCGGGATAGTGGAAAATATTTCGAAATTCTTCTGTTTTCATTACTTCGAAACATCGAGAGTAATTTGGCGTCATGGCTTCATGGTTTTTGAATCCTTGCGGGCCATTTCTCGATCATTTGAAGGGCATTTGATGAAAGGTCGGGATAACTGTGGGGTTGATATGGGTAATATCAAAGCTTTGTAGCTTATGGTTAAATATTATATTATGAATTGAATGACTTTGGCTGCATTTTCTCTCTCAACCAAAAGTCTCATTACTTTGAATGAAAGATATTTCATTTAAGGGGGGTGATTTTAATTCAAAAATGTTCACGATATTATTCTCCCACTTGAGCAGCTGTTTTTATGCTAATCGGGAGGTACGAGTATTCGAAACATTGGAAAGCCCCATATTTATAATTTGCTCGTGCTGCTTTTTTCTGAGTATACAGTTGAACATAAAGCTCTTTTTTGAAGAATACATACCAAGCTTTGTAAACCTTTGATTGTAAATGTAAGCCTCAAATCATTTGACTAGAACTATGGTCCTACGCATAAAGCCAAGGGCGCGTACGGAAGGTGCTTTTGATAGGGCAAGACTGGTTGGTGTCAGATATTGCGATGTAGGGATAACTGGCGTACCTCATTATGAAACGAACAAAATCAGCTAAGAACTAAACCCCTTTTGAGTTTCTGAGAATCAAATACAAAACTTTCCGCTCTATATAAGTAGTTTGTATTATGTTCGATATACATAAATGTATGTATTATATATACTTTATAAAATAAATAAAAAATCATGCCACTCCTGGAAAAGGATTTATTTTGTTACGATTATATTAAAATCAGTCGTGCGCAATCATTCGACGTTAAATAAAGCAAACACCTAAGTTACTGGTATGTTGAAGTGATATACATACATATGTAAGTTCATACAATCATTTGAATGTATAGACTTTTAATGGCTGAGATATTGTTAGTGCATTTGTGCACCTGCCAAAAGGAGCGAATTCACATATACATATATGTACATACATACATACATATGTATATACATATGTACGTTTATACCGACGTATGAATTCACATGCCTACATATATATTTACATCTGAATGTACTTAAATATTAGCAAATTTACCTTTATCAGCAAACTCTGCTGGCTTCCAAGCTTGCACACACATACACGCAAACACAAATGTGTATACATGTTTGTTGAAATTTATGAATATGCGCGTACTAAGTCATGCACATGTACAACAACAACCAAAAAATGTATACCTTTCATAAAGCTTAATCTCTTTGATGAAAATGCCTAATACACTATACCGAGAATTTGGAAGTACATATGTTACGATATGATAAGATGACGAGAGATGGATAGTAACACTATTTTGTAACAATCTGGGGTTTTTTCTAAAGTTTTAACTCGCTTAATTTGTTTTTATTTTTCAATTGAAATATTTTTCAAAGCCAGCAGAAAAAACTATGAAGTTTTAGAAAAAAAAAGCCAAATATTTTTGTTATCTATATTTAATATATTTATGTGGGCTTGTTAAAAATGTTTTCACCCCTTTAACGGCTAAACTATGATTCAAAGGTATAAAAACTAATACTATATGCATAGGTCTTTTGAAGAAGCACGGCCTACACTGTTAAAACAATTCAAAAAAGTTTAATATAGCGATACATTTTAATTTAAAAAATACACCACTACATAGGCCAAAACAAAATAAAACAAATAAAATAAAATAAAAATATAATAACAATAAAAAAACAAATAAATAAATAAATAAAACAAAAAATGTAACAAAACCATATTAAATAAAATAAAAAATTACTAAAATAATATTAAATAAAGTAAAATAAATTGAAATAAAATAAATTCAAATAAAATAAATTAAAATAAAATAAAATAAAATAAAATGAAATAAAATGAAATAAAATAATATAAAATAACATAAAATAAAATAAAAATTAATAAAATAAAATAAAATAAGAAAAAAAAATAAAATAAAGTAAAATAAAATAAAATAAAATAAAATAAATGAAAATAACATAAAATAAAATAAAATAACATTTTGATAAGAATTAATAGCCTTTATATTAAATAATATATTTTTAAATTTTTGAGCTGAAGGCCAATTTAAATAAAAACACAACTTTTTGTATTATAGTTGTATAATTTATTCTTGTCGATATTTTGGCTTTATTCTAAAGCCATCTTCGGGATTGGGGGTATAAAAAAAAAAAATATATTAAAATAAAATAAAGTAAAGTAAATATGTTGAACTTTAGCTGGCTCGAGGTCAATAACAGCTAACAATGCTCCGCGTCAAGTTATAAAGACGTGCAAAGAAATATCCTTGAGAACGGTTAACGCGGAATAACCGAAACATATTGGAATAAATTTGTCAAAAAACCTGTGGTTTTATTCAACGTAGTTCTATTGTCCTCGAGCCAGCTAAAGTTCAACATACTTACATATAAAAAGGTCGCTAAAAACATTCAGTTTATAAAGTAAAATAAAAGAAAATAAAATAAAATAAAATAAAAGAAAATAAAATAAAATAGAATAGAATAACTCATATAAGTAGACAACATTTGATTAATTCGTTGTAGTTTTATAAATAGAACAAAAACAATAACAAATGCCAAGTTTCTCTGAAAACCGCCTTACAAACAGGCATAACTTCAACACATTACTACATACGAATTATGTAATGTGTGGAAGATAATATATGCGAAGAAGGCAATTGGGAAAACCTTTACAACAACTAAGGCATGACGTAGCTGAATGCGTTTATAACCATTTCAACTATCGTAGGAGTGCGGGTTCGACTCCCACTTCCGGGAGAAAAGGCTTTGAAGAGATTTACAAGGTATAATCGAAACAGCTGTCGCCTTGTCCGTCCTGATGTCACGTTGTTTAAATTTTTCCCAAATTATTAAATAAATTATAAAATTAGAAATATAATATATATATAAAATATATATTTAATATATATATATATATATATATATATATATATATATATATAATAAAATAAAAAATGGCGGCCACCGTGGTGTGATGGTAGCGTGCTCCGCCTACCACACCGTATGCCCTGGGTTCACACCCCGGGCAAAGCAACATCAAAATTTTAGAAATAATATTTTTCAATTAGAAGAAAATTTTTCTAAGCGGGGTTGCCCCTCGGCAGTGTTTGGCAAGCGCTCTGGGTGTATTTCTGCCATGAAAAACTCTCAGTGAATACTCATCTGCCTTGCAGATGCCGTTCGGAGTCGGCATAAAACATGTAGGTCCCGCCCACCCAATTTGTAGGGAAAATCAAGAGGAGCACGACGCAAATTGGAAGAGAAGCTCGGCCTTAGATCTCTTCGGAGATTATATATAATATATATATATATATATAATAAAATAAAATAAAATAGAAATATAATATATATATAAAATATATATATAATATATATATATATATAAAATAAAATAAAAAATGGCGGCCACCGTGGTGTGATGGCAGCGTGCTCCGCCTACCACACCGTAAAGCAACATAAAAATTTTAGAAATAAGGGTTTTCAATTAGAAGAAAATTTTTCCAAGAGGGGCCGCCCCTCGGCAGTGTTTGGCATGGGCTCCGGGTGTATTTATGCCATGAAAAACTCTCAGTGAATACTCATCTGCCTTGCAGATTCCGTTCGGAGTCGGCATAAAACATGTAGGTCCCGCCCGCCCAATTTTTAGGGAAAATCAAGAGGAGCACGACGCAAATTGGAAGAGAAGCTCGGCCTTAGATCTCTTCGGAGATTATATAATATATATATATATATATAATAAAATAAAATAAAATAAAATTAAGTAAAGTAAAATAAAATAAAATAAAATAAAATAGAATAGATTAAAGTAAAATAAAATAAAAAAAAATAAAATAGAATAAAGTAAAATACAGTGAAATAAAATTAAAAAAATCGAAATAAAATAAAATAAAATAAAATAAAGCAAAATAAAAGAAAATAAAATAAAACAAAATCAAAAAACACAATATAAAATAAAATAAAATATAATAAAATAAAATAAAATAAAATAAAACAAAATAAAATAAAATAATATAAATTAAAATAACATTAAATTAAATCATATTAAAGTAAAATAAAAAAAAATAGAATAGATTAAAGTAAAATAAAATAAAATACAATAAAATAAAATAAAATATAATAAAGTAAAATACAGTGAAATAAAATAACATAAATCAAAATAAGATAAAATAAAAAATAAAATTATATAAAATCAAGTTAAGTAAAGAAATAAAATTAAAAAAAATTTAACATTGTATGATTAAAGAATAGGAAAGGAAAGAAAATTTCAGGAAAGGAGGGAAATGAGAAAATTGGAAGGGCAAGGGAAGGAAAAGAAAGCAAGGGAAAGGAAGCGGAATGACGAAAAGAAAGGAAAGAAAAGAAAGGAAAGGCAATGGTTAAATTTCAGCCACTGCCCTCATCCTATTACGGGTTCGAGATGTGCGCGATTCGTGTCAGTTATATACTCTTATATTCCTAGATTGGTATTTGTAAGTACAAAAAAGCTTTCAACTGTTTCCCTTCCGTTTTTCCCTTACCTTTCTATCGTTAAATGAGGAATGCCTTTAAATAAAGACATATGTATGTATAAGGCTCAGAAAAGGAAAAAAAGCGGATATGCTAGAAGCATTTACAGTGACTTCGTGACTGCTGTAGGATCTTGAAAAAAACAGTTAAACTCACGCAGTTACAGTTATGGTTATGATTACGCTTACAGTTATGGTTGACATTCTAGTTCAAGTAAAAATTACGATTACGCACATTGTTACTGTTACAATTATAGTAACGATTACCTTTACAACTATGGTAACTATTATGATTACTGTTACTTTTACAGTTACTTACACGATAACCGTTACTTTTACAACTAAAGTCACTATTATAATTACTGTTACCTTCACAGTTACGTTCAGTTTTGAGATAACTGTTACTATTACAATTACGATCTCCGTTAAAATTTTTGTTACGTTCACAATTACGATCAAGATTTAAAATAAGATCTCTATTACCATATCTGTTACGATGACAGTTATTGTAACGGTCACAGTTACAATGGCATACTATAACGACTACTATACCGGTTCCTAACTGCAATGATAAGAGTGGTGGTAACAGTTATGATTATCCTACTTGTCCAGCAATGCTCCCACGATGGTTTAATGCTAGTATGCCCAGAACTGCATCACAAGAAAACTCATTATAGCTAAATTATTCCATGCATTTTTTAGTGAAAAAAATACAATACTTTTTTTTTGTGGGGATAGGTGAACACATCTATACTCTGTAGGAGCTTGAAATTCATATATTTTCAATAGAACAATAGAACAGATAACTCTCGATATCCTATCATTTCGGATGATCACCGTCGTGCTCGCAAAACTTTCTTGAAGTTTTTGTAATTAAGTAAGGCCATATTTTGGAATTTTAAATGGGGAATGATTAAATTATTTGATGATTTCATGGATTACATTCACCATGCTTTAAAGTTTATTAGTGATCATAGGAAGCAGCACGCCCGTCATATGCTTTTAATCGCTAACTGCCTTTGTTGCTGGGTGTGTAAATGTCAGCGATCTGCGTAAATACAAAAGTAACGATGTACATACATATATTCTCACAGTGAGTATATATGTTAATATGTATGTATGCATATGTAAGTTAAAATACAATTCAAATGACAATTCGTGAAAGATAGCAGCATATTTTGCTGCATTGACTACCAACAACAACAAAACATACAACAAAAATATCAAAGTTGTGAGCATTGCTTAATACTGTTGCTATAACAAAACTGAAAAATTACAACGACACACAGCAACAACAATAACAAACCAAGCAAAGGTGTCTAAGTTCCGGTGTAACCGAACATTATATACTCAGCGTGAGCTTCAATTGCACATATCATTTCAGATAAATTACTTTTCTACATAACACGTGGCACCGCCCGTTTAAAAAAAATGTCTCCCCATTTCCTTTTACAATAAAACTTGATAAGTGAAATTTCATTGATTCGAAACTATTTTTGCTAAGTTATAGCTTATTATTCTAGTCTCCGACCCTTTTAAACTTGTTTTATATCTAAGTTGCCGTGGTCTTTAATCGATCCCGTCCATTTTCTAGAAATATTTCCTGCTATAGGGAAAATCTGTGTACCAAATTTTATTACGATCCGTTAATTTTTCTTCGAGTAATGGCTTCCGAAACAGAGAAAATTGCTTAGTCATAAGAGGGGCGATGCCACGCCCATTTTTTTAAATTTGAAGTTTTTCCTATTTACTGTTATGAATACACTTGGGAAATGAAATACCATTGATATAAAGCTCTTTTTTGCAAAGATATAGGTTATTTTATTCGTCCGCGACCCTTTTAAAAATCTTTTATATAAAAGTGGGCGTGGTCCTTAACAGATTTAGTTAAATTTTCTTCAAAACATTCTTTATAGTAAAGGCAACCTCTCTGCCTAATTTTGTTTCCATAGGTTTAATAATTTTTGATTTATGATTAATAATATTTTTAAAATTGATTTTATCGCAAGTGAGCGGTGCCACGCCCATTTTCAAAAATTTTTTCAAATTTTTATCAAGAGTCTCAATATCAGTCCACATGCTAGGTGTATTAGTTACTAAGTAATAAGGTTTTTTGTGTTTTCCAAAATGTTATATACATATATAAAAAGTGGGCGTGGTTGTCATCCGATTTCACTCATTTTCAATACCAATCTATTCTAGGTACAGATAAGCTCGTGTACCAAATTTGGTGAAGATATCCCAATATTTACTTATTTATATAAGTTATTGTGTTAACGGACAGACGGATAGATGGACGGGCGGACGGACGGACATGGCTCAATCAAATTTTTTTTTCGATACTGATTATTTTGATATATGGAAGTATATATCTATCTCGATTCCTTTATAACTGTACAACCAACCGTTATCCAATCAAAGTTAATATACTCTGTGTGCAAAGCACGCTGAATATAATAAAAGTAAAATCGCAAAAATGGCGCGTGCAACACATGCAACATGCCACACAATGCGGCTAAAAGCAGCAGGCAAATAAATGCCAACAGCGACAAAAACAACGACAAAATCATGCAATAAATTCAAATAAACCTAAAGAAGAAACTACCATGTAGGAAAGAAAACTGTTTTTTCGTCAAAGATTGCAAGAGGTTTTTCATCACGTCGTACATCTGGATCAAAACAGCGATCAACTAAAAAAATCGTGCTTGGCGAGTTGAACACAAAAATTAGTCTTTGGTCATATAGTTGAATAATGTAGCCTCCGCGATGTTATATCTTCTAAAGTGTTGAGTATGATTGCCCTCGCCGCGGCTCGAAATGTGGTAATAGATACTAACAGATCTTTATCAAAAGAACGAAGCTAAACAAATCATTCCGTGACCCATGACATTAAAAGCACCAGTGTTCTCCATGTGTGCAGGGCACAGATCATTGATGATTACTCCACTGCGACCTAAAGACCTAGCCGATGAGTGGAAGGTCATTTCTCACTCACTACATATAGCCGTTGTAAACATCATCGGAAAAAGAAACGCGAGGTCAGAGAAGTTACGGATGCTCGCTGGTAGGAATAATGCCTGAGAATTTTACCAGAAAATCTTTTGGGCCCGGAAAGTTTGAATATTAGGAAAAATACCCTGCGTAAACAATAATAATCTCCTGGAAAGCAAATTACAAAGCGTGCTTAGTTCAAAGATAAAATACTTCTCCTAATTGGAATTTACTTAAGTGTCCCAAACCACAAGTGAGACGATCCTGAATATTATCGAATAAGTGGTTCTATTTTTGGCACTATGCGAGGGAATGAAGTTTAAAGCCAACGATCTGATTATATCTTATCAGTGTTGTTTCGTACCATCTTAATCGTAATGGTGGCGGCAATAATGGAGGAATTGTTAAAATTGGTATTATATTTCGATACTTGAGCTCTTCACAATGTAATACTTCAGAAGAAAGTTAAAACGACTCACTGGGTGCACATCAACGCCTTTATAGTTTCACGCTACCTAGCCTGAAAAGGAGCCCCTGTTTTGCCATTATGTGCCTAGCAGGGGAAACATAGCCAGCCTTTCCTAATAGGCAAAGCCAAAAAGTCGAAGAACGCATTTGAAAGTAGTGCCGTTCACAATAAAAATACTTAGCGTTACCTATAAAGGCACTGACTATTTTTTTCTAAGTGGGTGCCGATCAGAAAATTCTAAGTGGGTCATTATTTTAAACTTAGGTAGCATCTGAAATAATATACGAAGATTCCATATGGTGCCTACACCTAACTATTTGTCCAGGGATCAGCTAGAAAATTGGAGAGGCAGACCTCTCGAGCGTATAAATATTATTATTATCTATTCAGAATATGTAATAGTTCTTAAAAAACCAGCCAATCTCTATACGCATCTTATAGAGACATTAACATTTGGACAATACATAAATTAACTGAACAAACCTGTTCGTAAATGGCGAAACATGTTTATTTTGGACACATTTTGTATCGGCCCCAGCTTATGTATAGATTTTCTCGGATTATTTTCTAGCTGAGTATCTCAAAGTCGTCCATCGACACGCGGCCGGATCCATACCTAAGGGGAAGAGGTCGTACAGTTTTCAAGAAGGGAAGGGTCCTTATTGGGTCTATGAAAATGTTACGGCGCCCAAGTTTGAAAAATAGGAAAGGGGAGAAATCGGTGGAGTTGAGGAAAGCACTTCCTTCCACTTTCTCTTTGTAATAGCGAAACAGAATAGCAGGCAACGGACCAATACTGTAGCAAGGCTTCCCACGCTTGCTTTGAAATTTACAAACGAAAATAAAGGAGACTTAACGAAACTACCGCCGACCACCTTGGTGTGATGGTAGCGTGATCCGTCTACCACACCTAAGATCCTAGGTTCAATTCCAGGGCAAAGTATTTCTGCCATGAAAGGCTTTTCAGTGAAAACTCTTCTGCCTTGCAGATGCCATGCGGAGTTGGCGTTAAACATGTGGGTGTCATCCTGCGAATTTATAGGAAAAGTAAAAAAGGGAGCTCGACACAAGTTGAAGGAGAGGTCCGACCTAAAATCTCTTCGGTGTTTATCGCGCCTTGCAATTAATTATTTATCAAGACATTACCCGAAATATTTGGAATTAGAAACAATTTTCCTACACGGCTTGATATGCGTCAACACATATGTTTCATATGTATATGTTTGTTTGTACATATGTATATATGGGGTATTCCATCCTATTTCGACCAATTTTGAACCCGACCTCTTTAGAATTGGCTGAAAGTTTTTCTTCTTTTTCTAGCTTACGAAAGACGTTTTTCAGAAGTTTTTCAAATTTTTTCATCCAACTCGAAAAAGTTATGAATTTAAAAACAACACCGTTTTTGTTTTCAAAATGCTATAACTTTTCAAAAATTGACCGTTTGGGATCTTTTTTTTTTAAATTTGTTTTTAAATAACTTTTCAGAAAAAATTCAAAATAATTTTTAAAGTTTTTTTTGTTTGTAATTTTTCAGTTTTTCGAGATTTTTCGAATTTCGCCTTTTTTCTTTTTTTTCTCATAAAAAACTTCAATCAATTCTGCAATCATCCCCATTAATCCCGGAGTGGGCCGAGAATTTTTTTTTTTTATTTAATTGAAAAAAAAAAAAACTTTACAATTTTTTTTGTATTTTTTCCGAAAAGTATATTTAAAAAAAAAAAAAAAAATGATCCCAAACGGTAAATTTTTGAAAAGTTATAGCATTTTGACAAAAACACCGTTTTTTTTTTTCAAAATATTTAAAACTTATTTTGAGTTGGAAAACGGTGTTTTTTTCAAAATGCTATAACTTTTTCAAAAATTGACCGTTTGGGATCAATTTGTTTTTTAATATGTTTTTAAATGTACTTTTCGGAAAAAATATAAACAAAATTTTAAAGTTTTTTTTTCAATTAAATAAAAAAAAAAATTCTCGGCCCACTCCGGGATTAGTGGGGATGATTGCAGAATTGATTGAAGTTTTTTATGAGAAAAAAAGTGCAAAATTCGAAAAATCTCGAAAAACTGTGAAATTACAAAAAAAAACTTTAAAAATTTTTTTGAATTTTTTCCGAAAAGTACATTTAAAAACAAATTTAAAAAAAAAGATCCCAAACGGTAAATTTTTGAAATAGTTATAGCATTTTGAAAACAAAAACGGTGTTTTTTTTTTTAAATTCATAACTTTTTTTGAGTTGGATGAAAAAATTTGAAAAACTTCTGAAAAACGTCTTTCGTAAGCTAGAAAAAGAAGAAAAACTTTCAGCCAATTCTAAAGGGGTCGAGTTCAAAATTGGTCGAAATGGGATGGAATTCCCCATATGTATGTACGTATGCGTATCACCCGCAAGTACCCGATAAATTCCAAATGAATTTCATTTTACAAACATATTAGCAACATTGTAAACAACATATGGAAATGTTGCCAGTTAAAATAGCGGAAGAAGAAAATCGAAACTATGGAATGGGCAATGCTGTAGCATTTCAAATTTACAATAATGCTTATGCATGAATGAGAAAACAAATAAATTTGGGTATATAGCCACGTTGGAGTGAGAGGGAAAAGGGAAGCAACGAGTGCAAGAGCAATGATTATGTAAAATATGTTTGTACCAGTTGTAATGCAATTGCAACAAGCTAATGAGTTGAAAAGTGAGTCGAGGAGGTAGGGAAAGGAATGCATGAACAAAGATATGTGTGTAAAGGTAAATATTTGATGTGAGCAAAAATAGATGGGTCAGTGCAAGGTAGAGGTTTACGCCGGAGTTCTTACTTTAAAAAGCTTTATTTTTCTATTAAAAAAGATAATATTTTGGAAAGGTTTTGTTTGTATGTATTTAAGGAAATTAACGTTTTTGTCATTTCGGAAAGATCCGGGGTTATTGCTTCAAAATCTCGCAGATCGTTCAAACATTTTCAGGAGGGATTCTCCCTCGTTCACTTACTCCAGAGAGGCTTCGAACTTAACCCGGTCTGCTGAAAAGAAATAGAGATACATAAAATGATCACACTTTTGTCTGTATATCTCGTGCAAAGCGTACTTTCACCTGGGGCTAACTCCTAATAATTGTCGCGAACACAGTTTCTTTAAATCATTTGTAGCTCCTTGGCAGTCACGCGCAAAGGCGACTTACTTTTGCTATTAACGGTCTATTAATACTCGTGACTATCGTGGTACAGGGCGCATCCAGTTTTTTCGAGCTTCCCGATGATTAAGACCTACAATTCCCGATGGCAATCCCTACCACCAGTCGCTACCAGCTATAGGACTGCGACTTCGAACTCATATGCACCTTCGTCGACGCCACTTTCCTAGAAGCTCTAGATGTAGCTCCGAAGACCTTCCAACGGATGCTTTTGTTGCGCTATGCTGCCGAGCTACACCAGAGAAACACCTTGAAACGTTAGTGAGTGACTATTCGGCCAAGGATACCGTCATTGCGTAATGGGTGAAAATCGTGTAATCCTCAGCGCATCTGCATAATTAAAATTTTACAAGGACCCTGGATAAAATATTTAAAATGTAGACAAAAGTTTGCAGACGTTTGTGTTCACATCATTTATTTCAATAGTCTTCGTTAAATCAAAACAATATTTTAGAATGAAAGTCGGCCGACATTAAGATGAAAGATGTTTACTGCTGTGTTCCGGCCTTATGATATAAGAGCTCATTATGAATGACCGCTTAGCTTCAGTTTTCAGACTAGTTCGACTGTCCACTACGTTAGGGTAGTAGCACACACGGTCTTTATTTCAACTGTCTTGGGAAAGCTTTTGCTTCACCACTTTGAGTGTTCTTACGAAGGACAAAGCCTCACCTGGTAAATACATATATATGCTTACGTATTCACATTTGTAAAAGGAGCCGTAACGAGTGGGTGTTATGTACACTTGGTTGATAGGCTATAATCAATGTGATTTACCCCTTTCGACCATATCCGACCAATTTTCGGTATGAACAATAAATTGCCTAAATAGTCTTAAACGAGTAGAAAATATAGTAATGCGCCGGACGCCGCCGTCGTGCCGATATTTTTGACATTCGGCGGCGGCGTGCGAAAAACAACCGTAATCGGCGGCGTATGTCTGTAGTGCAAGGTACCGAGTGCTTGAGAGATTATATAACCCTGATTCGTATTTTTTGGGAGAAATTATGGTGGATGAGCTATGGAACTTTTTGTTGTGCACTGGAATTTTAATGATTTTTATGATGTTGAATTTTTCAACCCGAGAAAACAAAATTGCAATTGAAACAAAAGACATAAATTGGAGTAAAATCTCTGCCTACAACTCCCCACCCATTGCCGCGCAGTTTAACAAATCAATCTTTACCTTGCCTCTTATCTTGCTTTTAAACACAAATTTGTCTTTGTGTATGTTTGTTCAATGTGCTTTTCATGCTTACAGCAATTTTGAGCGGTCATTTATGACCCGCTTAATTTTCACTCGTCCAATCTATCATAACATATACATACATACATTTCAATCTTCGAATTACTGCTCATTTTATTTTTGCTCTTTTTTCAATTTAGCGTTTATGTTCGGCTTGTTTTAAACATTAATTTGAGAGAGGAGGCACACAAATCACAACATTCTCACCTATGTAAATGTACGCCCATGCAAAAGTATTACTCTCATCAATAAAATTTTCAAGGAGAGCAAGTTACTCAGAGCGCCGCACTAAGTGGGTTGCCTATGTCATGTAAAAAATTTGGGTTGCCTTTGCAATTTTTGATTTCGTCTACTCTCGTTTTATATTTCTGAGTTTTTATTTCGCACCCTCCTACCTCACTCAGTCAAACAATCTCTCTTACACAATATAAACATTTTTCTCTGCCGTATTTTGAAAATGAGCACAACTTGCTTTAATTAAATTTTTTTATACCCAGATGAATCACAATATTCATTTATGTATAACATTAATCTGATATTGGTGAATTGCTATAATATAAATGAAGCAATTGAGAGAGATTTAATAAATAACTAAAACGCGCGATATACCTCTGAGTAGATTTAGGCCGAGTTTTTCTTCCATTTTGGTCGTGCCACTATATAACTTTTTCTATTCTAGAAATTTGCGGGACGGGAACTGCATATACGTTTTAAGCTGACTCCGAGCGACAGCTGTAAGCAGATGCATTTTCGCTGGGAGGCTTTTCATGTTGAAATACACTCGGAGGGGTGACCCTTAGCACTTTTTTCTAATTGAAAAATCTTTTTTCCAATTATTTTAACACTGTACTTTGGTGTGGTATGTGAGCAGGCTATCGCCATATACAGATATATATGGAAAAGGTTTTGGTTGATCTATGTCCGCACGTCCGTCGTTGTCCGTACATTCTCAAGCGTCTGCCCTTCCGTTAACGCGATAATTTCATATTTCGTATTTATTTATTCAGTCTATGATTTACAATAATCTTACAGACTAGATTAACAAAAAAATTCTTATATATAAGTAGAAAGTGTTAAAAAATTAACATAATATAGAGAATAACACATTTTTAAAACAAAAGCGTGATACGGAAAAATCAATACAATGATCATTGTTTAATGAGTTGATGGCAATTAGAGCGCGTGTGATCGGCCCATTTAGAGCATAACTAGACTTAAACTGATCAATAGAAAACATGTTCTGTTGCCGCAAATTCCGCGATGGAACGTAAAAGTTCAAAGACTCCAAAAGCATGGGACAATCGATACTGCCATTAATAATGTCTTAGATAAATATTATCGATGAGATAACCCTTCTACTCTCTAACGTATGCAGATTTATTAGCCTACACCTTGAGATATATGAGGGGAGGGGCAAATCAAATTTATATCAGATAAACAGTATTTCATAAATATTTTTTTTACACGTTCAATCCTTTTCTAATGTACCTCATAACAGGGACTCCATATTATGGAACCATATTCAAGTCTAGATTGTACAAAGGCATTGTACAATAGCTTTTTAGTATATGGGTCCTTAAACTCAGATCCATTTGAGCAGAAGATGTCTTTACCAAATTTGGGAGACCCCGGATGATAATAATGCCCAGTTTTTCGATATCGATTATTTGAAAAAATGGAAAAATGCGATAAGGCACTAACAAATACAGATAAAGAAATTCCACTTGGCGGGTGAATTGACTCCATGATGAAATATACAAATTTGGTAAAATTTTGAAAAATAGGCGTGGCATTTCCCCACGTTTTAGGAAAGCAAGTTATGAGTTTTGCTCGAAAGCCCTTAAAGATATCATGTTGAGTTTCAGCAGAAGCTTTTTTCTTGCTTTTATCTATACACCGAGAAAACATTAAGAAATTCAATTGAAGGCCAGGCCCACTTTACAGAAGTCATTTATTAAAGCTCCACCTGAAAAAATGTTCACTATTTTTACGGTTTGTAACTACAATATACGGATATTTCACCTCAGTAGCGACATGGTGGCGAAAAGTAGGAAACTTTAAAAAATTTCGAAAGCCCGCCTGTTGAAAAATAATCTCCCTATAATACTTTTAATGCTCTATGTCGAACAAAAATTCGCCATCCCTAACAAAATTTGGTGAGAGCTTTATTTGCACGGCAAAAGGAGATGCTTCGCTCACTATTAATAACAAGCCGCTCGTCCGTTAAATTTCACAGGTCTGACTTTAAAGAAATTCTAAATGAAAAAAAATGGTGTTCCTCCTAGGTAGTTATATGGTACAAAAAAGTGCGAAAACTTCGCCCGCTCCACAATATTTTGAATGTCATAAGGCTAACAATATGCTACCAATTCCAATTACTAATTTGGAAAAACATGGTTTATATAAGATTTTAGCTCTCTATTCACTTAATGTTCGTGAAATTTCTCCTTAAAATTTTCCTTATCAAATGTGAGATGCTATAACTGCGTATATGTATAATGTTCAAATTCATCAGAACTTAGATTTCCTTACTTGTTATCAATAATAAATGCTTGCGTGGTGTCACAAAAGGGGCTCTCATTTTGTTGCCTAAGCTCTCTCTCTCTTTCAAATCACTTGTATGAATTATTGAGTGAGACACACCACTCGCTGTCAACATGCAGGGGAGTTTGTTTTATTTACATATTTAACAAAGTAAAGTAACCAATGTCGCTCGTTCGTAAACGGTTATGTTGGTGTATGTGTATGTACACTTGCACAAGTATAAGTGCCCAAGGGCTGATGCAGTGTGTAATGAGCCAGAGCATGTTAGAAATCAATTCTATGCCACCTAATCTTCCTACGCTCTCATCTACCACAAGTTTAATTGTGTTTAGTATAAACATTTATACAAGAGCGTGTATGCATACGACACACACACACACTTATAAATAACTATGAATATATTGAGCGTCGCACTTTTGTTTGCCCTCTTCTTTCACTTAAAGCATTCTCATTCATTTGTTTTCTCACTACCTCCCCCGCTTGCACCCGCATCAATTTAATCGTATGGACTTTCGCAGCTGATTTCTGACTTTTGCTGCTACGTTAGCTTTATCGTCGACGCTGACTGTACTGCTGCAGTCAGCGCTGACATCGACTGCGCACAGCCAGCGTCAACGTCATCGTTTTGGGGCAACGAACAGCAATGCCATCCAGCCATCGTTGGGTCGACCAGTTTTTGCCGTGAGCAACAGCCATGACTCGTTTGTTTGCATGCTCTTTGTGTATGAGTGTGTGCGTGTATGTATGCATGATACAAAAACAATAAAAACAATCAAAGCATGCGGGAATGCCACTAACAACCAGCAAGTCGCCAACAGCACATCAAAACAAACGTCGCACTTCGGTTGCTCGAAGTCGTAACAAAAAGCCAATTTTGTTACTTAAATGTTCACGCTATGTTTATCTTTTACATTCGGTTTCTTCTTATTAGGTTCTCATCTCTCATCGTTTAAGTATTTGATAAGCTTAAATTGTGGCAGAGTTGCCGTTTGTATTTAACATGTATGTATATAATTTTGGCAGCCACCGTGATGGTAGTCTGCTCCGCCTACCATACCGTATGCCCTGGGTTCACATCCCGGGCAAAGCAACATCAAAATTTTAGAAATAAGGTTTTTCAGTTAGAAGAAAATTTTTCTAAGCGGGGTTGCCCCTCGGTAGTGTTTGGCAAGCGCTCCAAGTGTATTTCTGCCATGAAAAGCTCTCAGTGAAAACTCATCTCCCTTGCAGATGCCGTTCGGAGTCGGCATAAAACATATACATAGGTCCGCGTCCGGCCAATTTGTAGGGAAAATCAAGAGGAGCACGACGCAAATTGGAAGAGAAGCTCGGCCTAACATCTCTTCGGAGGTTATCGCGCCTTACATTTATTTATTTTTATAATTTAGGTATTCATATTAATATAAACAAATAAAATGTAAGACGCGATAACTTCCGTAATCTTTCCTACAAATTGGCGAGACCTACTTGTTTTTTTTTTTACGCCGACTCCGAAACTTTTATATAGCCCAATCAATTTTGGTCTTACAAACTACAAGTTATAGATGTTTTAAGGTTCGTATTGACTTTTAACAATTCCATACTGCAATTTCTTATATAGAATAAATGTGAAACACTTTTCAAATTTTGAGAGACCTATAATTTGCGCTTTGTTAAACTTAAGTGATTTGGCTTCGAAACTGCACATTACAAAAAATTCAGAAAACTGCAAACCCAAAGTTCGAATCTTTCGTAAAATTTCCGGCAATTTAAAAATTTATGTGTAAGGTTTACAGTTTGAAACTCACAGTTGTGGTTAGCTGATGGGTTAAACAAAAAAACCAGGTGCAGCTATAGGACCTACGCCCATTAACAAGTACCCCGCCACATACAATTAGAGTGAGGATAAATAGACCAAAGCGTTGTTTGATTGTCGTGAACGGATGGCATCTATCCATCCTCTACTGCAGGTGGAAAATGTATGCTAATCTTAGAAATGATATGTAGAAAGGCAATAGTGGTCTTTAAGCCCACAATAGCAAAAAATGCCTAGTTTTTGGCGAAGTACTTCAGGCCAATCGTTTGACAACATTTTATTTCAAAGTAATATATAATATCGCAGACCACTAGATCAAATCAAACACTCTGAAGAAAACACCTCTACATCCAAATTAGCATGCCTATAGGACAGAGAGGTCGACTAACAGTTCCCTACATCTGATTAACAAAGAAGTTTAAGGTGCGCTTGGGTGCGGAAGAAGTGCTTTGGTTCTTCCTAATACAGAGAGGGACGGTTTGACGGGCTCAAAATAACCCATACAGGAAGAACGGCATCTTTTGTCAAGAGGTTCGGGGACAATACTTTTATTACTGGAAGAAGAATATTTGAGTGCATCCTTAGTCATATAATACAACGATGATTGAAGTAGATGAAATACCGGCGTACAGAGGTGGGGCTAAGCATCAACCCTACAAAATGGTCTTTATTCCGTTCAGCAGTAGAAAGGGACAAATATATGAGACAAAGTGCATTTTGTAGTACTAATACAGTTTGTGACCAAGCAATATACCTGGGAGTCATATTTGGCTTCGGGCTATTGATTAGAAAACTAGTTGACAACACCATATCCAATGCTATAAGACTAATAACTCTGCAAAGTCCTGGGGATAAAGCTTCAGGATTTTGAGATGACTGTATCCAATAATAATAAACCACCCTGCACGAAAATTTAAATATCTCATTGCGGGCGCCACATACTGCAGCTTGATCCTTATTCACTGCATTGTCTTGGTCTTTTACACTACGTGTCAGGTATTAAGTATGAAGTTCTCTCAAAAATTATTAGCAAGATTCGATCCGATCTGTAAAATTTATGAAACATCTACATCAACATGGGACACCTAGCAAAATTTTGCAATCCCACGGGGTCTTGAACTATGTGTAAGGTTTATAGTTTGAGCTCAACGGGGTGTTACTTAAAAACTGATCGCAAGATTCCATGCTCTGTATGGATTTTCCAAATATCTCTATCTCCACAACTTCTGTTTACCCTATGTGTTTACCTTAGTGGATTTTAAGCTTCGTCCAAAATTTCAAGTCCATAGCTTAGCGAGAAATTATCTAAAATTTGAAAGTAAAATTCTCGAATTGGAACGAGTTCTTCAAACATGACGATCCCTGCACCGCCTATCAACAGTCTTTATCCCTCGAGTTGCAGCGGGTTCTGAATTATGCTTCAAGTTCCAAGGAAGATTACTCAAAAATCAATTTCAACATTCTCTGATTTCGTATTGCAATTTGCGGACTGACAGCAAACGAACCTAATATAAAGAAAGTCAAAAATGTAGATGGCAGCCCTACCAGTCCACAATATCGAGGTGATAACAAAAAAATTTAAGTCAATTTGAAAATTCCATAACCGAAATGAGAACGATTTTGATATGTTAATATTAAAACATTGCGGTGGTGAACGAAGTGATCCGATGAATTTGGACGAATCATTGTATTATATGTATAGGGGTGTGTATATGGCTCTATATATATGTGTGTTTGTTTTCGATTTTGTGTATGCCATATTCTTACGCTCGAACAGTGTTGATAGCTCTGCGTTGTGGTCGCTAAGCATTCAACCGACGACCATTGTGTGGCTGAGTGGCTGTGACGACCGAGTAACTCTTTTATGATACTACATGCATATGTTTGTACTTATGTGTGCTCTTCTGGATGAGTATATGTTAGCATTTGAATACACAAGCTTGCTGAATGTAAAAGCAAAAGCAAGTTGGACTAGAGAGGTGCAATTCATATGCGTTTGTTTGTGTATGAAGTTCCGAAAGGGGGGGGGGGGGGGAGGGGGGATCAAGTACTCTGGTTTGGATTAAGCATGCCACGAAACAATGCCGGAACAAGCTATGCGCAAGTAGCAGTCAAACACACACATACTCTATTACCCTCACACATGATAGGCATTTTCAAATATCAGACCACGACGTATAATTTCAACGAGCGCACATTTACTTACAAAAACATTCGTTTGTATGTGTGTATGTATGTGACTATATTTGGAGCTATGTGAATTAATAATGAGCCAAGTGGATATACTACAACTTGCTTGTTTGTTTATATAATTTTGTGAGGGCGTGTGTGTTTGACTGATTGTTTGCGGTATACACAGCGTGAGTGAGTAGACTAAGTAATTGGGAGCAAGCAAGGTGGAGCAGGTTTGGACCAGTTGTTAGCAAGCATTGAGCGCCCATGTTTGGATATACTAAATATGAATATATACAAACATATATGAAATAACTACATATAAACATATCTACGTCAATGCCTGGCTTTTGAAATAAAATTGAAAATAAAAAAAAAAACTAAATAATGCAAATGGAGAGCCAACTGTGAGAGCATCAAATGACACGATTTGGTGCACAAAACGAATGCCTCGTTAATGATGCTCATTCGCTGTGTTTATATTTGTTTGTAGCGCACAAGTATGTTGATAGATTGATGTTTATACGTATTTAAGTTGTTGTTGTAATGATATGATATTTGTTGCTTTGTTTGCTCATTTCAATGTTGTTGCTTCTTTAGTTGCTTTGATTATTGCTGCCAACATTCAGCAATTGCATCAGATGTTTGACTGAAATCCATGGCACTTATGGGTGTCGTTATCGTTGTTGTTGTTGTTTTTTTGTATGGACATATGTAGCTGCGTATTTTGTGCGTTTTTACATTTTGTGTTATGTTCTTTTTTTTATCGGTTGGTTGTGCAAGTGAGAGCTTTTGACGGCTCGCGGCATATGCTGACAAACAAATTGACAGAAATATTCCCACAAATAAATGCTGTAAAAGTGCTTATATATTAGGGTGGCTTAAGTTTGCTGTGATTTAATTAAAAAAAATATTGATTTAAATTTTTTTTTCGCAGGAATTGTAGCGATTATGATAACAGAAATAATTGGAAGTCTGGTTAATAACGAACTGCTTAAAATCGAATGGAACTAATCAAGTTCTCATGAAGGCGCCTTAAAATATTGCACACTGTTTGGACTAAAAACACATATTGTATACATTTGTATCTAATTATGTATAAATTGCTATACTCAGCGACAGACAGACTGCGGTGCCAGGACATATGTTATAGAATAATTCCATCCTCTTGGCAAATACTAAAATATTTATATGGCTTAGTTTAGTTGCTGAATCGAGACATGGCAGCTCCGCTTCCTTTATAGCTGGAGCCTTGACTTGAGCACCTGGAGAGGTTAAATAGTCTAGGGGCTACAAACGGCCAACAGGGCCTGATCACATCATTCCGAGCGAGTTAAACACTATAAGGGAAGAGTCTAGCCAAAGGAGGCCTGCCTAGATGAACAAGACTAGCGCAAATTTCTAGGACTTGGGCAGTACAGGCAAAGGCACTAATTAGGGGATACAACTTGAAGCGTTACAAAGCCATGACAAACCTCCCAAAAAGCAGATTGGCTCCGTTTTCCTTATAGCTGGAGTGTGGCAAAATTAAATAGTCTAGGGGCTACAGAGGATTGGAAAGAAACGAGCAAGCAGACAAGCTGAGCATTATAAACCTCCCAAAAAGCAGCCTTAGAATTTTAACAGGCATATCCATAGGTCAGTGCAGACTAAAGAACCACATGCACAAACTGGGTGCATGGTTAAAAAGCATCTGCCGGTTCTGTGACACCTAGTATGAGGCTGCAAAACATAGCCTGATTGAATGCGATGTAAACGCGAGAAAAAGGCTAAGATCCTTGGATTGCTTAACTAGGAAAATAGCAATATACAAATTTTAAAGCCGAGCACCCCTCTGAGGTGCTGTGAAGACAATGGGGGTACAATAGACCAATAGGTTGCAACGCATATCCTCACAACAATCTTTCTATTTATTGAGTATAAAAGGAGCAAGAGCAACAAAGAAAGAAATCCTTAGTGAAGCAGGGCATTCATCTGGCGGAGTGGACTAGTATGAATGCACGAGACTTTGAGCTCAAAACTCAGCTCGCAAAAAGCTAGCTGATGAAGAAGTGGAATTCAGAAACAAGTCCTTGTAATGACACCCATAAGCAAAGTTTTTTTTTCCTACATCAATAACAAAAAAATGTTATGAAGCAACATGAACCCGTCTCTGTAGGAATTATTTCGGTGTATCTTCATTACCATTTATGCATTCAATTTGAAACTGTTTTTGGGTGAATTTGAGTTTTACAATCTTTTTGAAACCAATTCGAGACTATAGACGATGCCAAGTTAGCACTTTTCAATACCATATCGGCATTGCTTTCGCCATCAATTCGGAACTATTTATGGATAATTTCAAGTATGCTCTCCAGAGTAATTCGACCCTTTTTAGAAATAATTCCGTGGTTGTTTTCACTCCGAAGTGATTTTTTTGTGTGTTTTTGAAATTGTTTCAGGATTATTGGGGAATTACTTGAGAATAATTTGGCTAACAGTTAGGGATAATTTCAAAATCGTTTGGAATCTTTTAGTACTATTTCGGTGATTTTTCCTTTCGAAAATCTTGACTTTTTCAAGATAATTTGGAAATTTTTTTTCGTGAGTTAAGTTAGGTAGGACAATATTATTATTTTGATACTCTCTCAGCATTATTTAGGATCTCAGTATCATTTTAAAGAGACGATTTCCCACTAATTATGTTATTTCTAAAATGATTATAAAACGCGAAGAGGAGGCTAACCCCATCTGCACCAACCTCCACTTGCGCACCAAAAAAATTTTATTTCTCGAGTAACTAGACTAGCAGTCGCTTGGTCGTAAGGTCACACAACGAAAAAAACAGAAAAACAAAACTTATACAGATCGCATGATCTTCCTTGAGCATTAAAAAAATGTTGCATAAAAAATAAAATTATGTGAGTTTTAAACTTCACAAGAGAATTCGGTCTCTTTAGTGCTTTATAAAATATGAAGTTTCATAAAAATTTTGCTATAGTACAATATAGGTGGACACCGTTTACCGTTAAAAAGGAAATAAGTTCGAGCATGATAGGCTGAATTGCAAATCATGTTTTATTTCTTAAATGTTACTCATACGCCCTGGCACACACCAATTTTACACCCCATCGCAAACTCACCCTATTGGCATGTTTTAGTAAATTTATATTTTTATTACAAAGTCTACCCTCACCTGCCAAGAAATCGAAAATTTCAATAAACACCGTCCAGGAAATGGGTCAAAATAGTTTTCTGATGTGTAAATATATTTGCTCACGGTGTGGAAGAATTCAGAATGTAGGCGTCTGTTAGCGAAATGTTAAGGGTGAGTTATGAGCTACCGAAATTTTTATTCGTTATTCAAAATATTCTGATTGATGATAATCGGTCATTCTTATTTTTGTAAATTTTGAGTAAAGAGTTGAGTTATTATTCCTATTTCCTATTATTTACTATTCCTATCCTCTATTTAAAAAATTTGGAATAACAATAATAAAAAAAATGAACCCTCGAGATGCCCTGAAAATGTACCCATATGCGTACCAAGTTCGCTTGTAGTTCTGATGCTTCTTATGGTAATATTGAGATGATTTTGGGGAGTATTCCCAGGGTTTTTGGGGTAATTTCGGGGACACCCTATGGATCCTCCCGGGGTCTTGGGTTCATTTTGGGGTTATTTCGGGACTCCCTCGGGGTCATTTGGGGGTCGTTCTGGGATGGCTTTTGGGACTCCATCGGGGTCATTTGGGGGTCATTCGGGGATGGTTTTGGGGACTCCCTCAGGGTCATTTGGGGTTCATTCCGGGATGGTTTTGGGGACTCCCTCGGGGTAATTTGGGGGTCATTCCGGAATGGTTTTGGGGAATCCCTCGGGGTCATTTGGGGGTCATTCCGGGATCTTTTTGGGGACTGCCTGGGGGTCTTTTGAGGGTCATTCCGGAATGGGTTTGAGGACTCCCTGGGGTCATTCCGGGATAGTTTTGAGGACTCCTTCGGGGTAATTTCAGGGTCATTCCGGAATGGTTTTGGGGACTCCCTGGGAGTCATTTGGGGTCATTCCGGGATCTTTTTGGGGACTCTCTGGGGGTCATTTGAGGGTCATTCCGGGATGGTTTTGGGACTCCCTCGTAGAGGTTTTCGCCGATCCCTTTTTTGGCGGCGGCGTAGGCTCTATTATATACCGCCGCCCACGCCGCCGCCGCTGGTATTCTTACTTTAAAAAGCTTGATTTTTCTATTTAAAAAAATAGCATTTAGGAAAGGTTTTGTTTGTGTGTATTTAATGAAATCAACGTGTTGGCCATTTCGGAAATATCCGGGGTTTTTGCCTCAAGATCTCGCAGCTCCTTGCGGAGGGATTGGTCCTCCTTCACTTACTCCAGAGAGGCTTCGAACCTAACCCCGGTTTTCCGAATTGCTGCATCTGCTAAAAAGAAATAGAGATACATAAAACAGCCACACTTTTGTTTGCACATCTCGTGCAAAGCGTAGTTTCGCCTAGGATTAACTCCTAATAATCGTCGCGAACACTATTTCTTTAAATAATTTGTGGCTCCTTTGCGGTCACGCACAAAGGCGACTTACGGTTGCTATTAATGGTCTATTAATACTCATGACTCTCGTGGAACAGGGCGCCTGCAGTTTCTTGGCTGTTTTTAAGAGCTACAATTCCCGATGTGCGAACAATAGCAATCCCGACCACCAGTCGCTACTACACCTCCTGACCCGCACATCATATGCCAGCTATAGGACTGCGACTTCGAACTCATACCTTCGTCGACGTCACTTTCCTAGAAGCTGTAGGTGTAGCTCCAAAGACTTTCCAACGGATGCTTTTGTCGCGCTATGCTGCCGAGCTACACCAGAGAAACACCTTGAAACATTAGGGAGTGACTATTCGGCCAAGGACGCCGCCTTCGAAATCATAAGCAATCTAAGTGGAAGTCATTGCGTAATCGGTGAAAGTCGTATAATGCTCGGCGCATCTACATAATTAAAATTTTACAACGGCCCTGGATAAAATTTTTAAAATGTAGACCAAAGTTTGCATACGTTTGTGGTCACATCCTTTATTTCAATAGTCTTCGTTAAATCAAAACGATATTTTAGAACGAAATTCGACCGATTTTAAGTTGAAAGATGTTTACTGCTGTTTTCAGGCCTTATGATATAAGAGCTCATTATGGGAGACCGCGTAGCTTCAGTTTTCAGACTACTTCGACTGTCCACTACGTTAGGGTAATAGCACACACAGTCATTAGTTCGACTGTCTTGGGAAAGCTTTTGCTTCACCACTATGAGTGTTCTTGCGAAGGACAAAGCCTGACCTGGTAAATATATGTGCCTACATATTCACATTTGTAAAAGGAGCCGTAATGTGGAGGTGATATTTCAACTTGGTTGATAGGCTATAATCAAAGTGATTAAGTCCAAGTAAATAGTTTTGAATAGGGCCGCCAACTTTATGTCAAACCGGGAGACTTGGGTGTTGAAGGATGAAGTGTTAAAATTAAAATTAACATTTCAGACGCTATTATATACTTTCGAAAATAAACACCAGATGTTTGAATATAAGGCCAAATGATTTTTCAAAACCTTCTCATACTTCCATATAACCTCAACTTAAGTATGAGGTAAGAATCATTTGCATCACTGATTTGGCTTATTCTTTCAGCCAATCGCAATATAAAATTTTTTTTAAAAATCTGCATCTTTTTTGCTTTTTTAACAACTTGAGGGCAATTTGAAAACATTTTGAAACGCCTTGGGTAATTTTATTTGAATTCATTATTCATTATTAATTTTTTGAAAAAAAAAAAAATGCAAATTGAGCATATAAATCTCTACTATATATTTGTGAAAGTATGTCTGTATGTATGTTTGGACTGGCAGCCTAAACCGCAGAATGGAATCGAACGAAATTTTGCCATGACATACCCTGAGTGCGTCAATCTATGGTGGGCTATATAAAAAAAGTTTTCGACAAGGGAGCGTGGCACCTCCCATACAACTGGAATATTTCGTAGTCAATATATCTGAAAGTATTAAAGCTAGACGACTGAAATTAGGTGAGGAGGTATATAAGACTAATCCCTAACCTCTCGGGAAAAATTGGGGATAGCGAAAAAGGGGCGTGGCATCTCCCATATAAATGGGGGTTGGGATTAGTCTAATATATTAGTCTACATAGTACTGCTTTTATTTATACCCGAACGACGTCGGGTACTCTTCTAGTTTATTATATAACTTTTCGTTTAGTGTTTTGTTTTAATAACTTGGTGAAATGGGCGATGTAAAGTCCGTGTTAAGCTGACATCGAAAACGCTCGTTTTTTTAAATAACTTTTGAATAGTTAGAAAGAGTTAAATTTCGCAATTAGTTTCTTATAACTGGCAGTGATGCGCATCCGTTAATACCACTTTCGACCATATCCGACATGAACAATAAATGGCCTAAACAGTCTTAAACGAGTAGAAAATATAGTAACGCGCCGGACGCCGCCGCGCCGATATTTTTGACATTCGGCGACGGCGTGCGAAAAACGACCCTAATCGGCGGAATGACCCCCAAATGACCTCTAGGGATTCCCCAAAACCATTCCGGAATTACCCCCAAATGACCCCGAGGCAGTCCCCAAAACCATCCCGGAATGACCTCCAAATGACCCCGAGGGAGTCCCCAAAACCATCCCACAATGACCCCCAAATTACCTCGAGGGAGTCCCCAAAGCCATCCCGGAATGAACCCAAAATGACCCCGAGGAAGATCCCAAAACCATCAAGAAATGACCCTCAAATGACGTCCAGGGAGTCCCCAAAAGCACCCCGGAATGACCCCCAAATGACCCCGAGGGAGTCCCGAAATGACCCCAAAATGAACCCCGAAAGACCCCGGGAGGATCCATAGGGTGTCCTCGAAATTAGCCCAAAAACCCTGGAAATACTCCCCAAAATCATCTCAATATTACCATAAGAAGCATCAGAACTACAAGCGAACTTGGTACGCATATGGGTACATTTGCAGGGCATCTCGAGGGTTCACATTTTTATTTTGGATTAACTGAATAAAAATTGAAATTTTATTGTTATTCTAAATTTTTTAAATAAGGAATAATAACTCAACTCTTTACTCAAAATTTACAAAAATAAGGATGACCGATTATCATCAATCAGGATATTTTGAATGACGAATAACTTTTTATTCATCAATCAAAAAATTTAAAATGATGAATAATTTTTTATTTTTTACTTTTTCGTCAATCGTTATTCAAATTTGTTGATAACGCCCATCCCTGATTCAAGCTACCCAATGGATAATATAAGATATTTTCCCGCATCGGAATCCGTGATTTTTATTTGAGGCTCCTTTGGGTTGCTAAACGGGCAACCTTAACAAAATTACTCAACTTTAATTAAAGTGAGTGTATTTTAGAATCAAGCAACATTAGGTGAACTTTAAAATTGCTAGGTTGTAAAAAGGACAGCTGGGTGGTTTGGCCCATTTGATTTCTTTAATAAGGTATCAACTCCAGCGCTGTATGTTTCACCCGTGTCATGATTGATCTTTTGTAGTTATTGTCCGAGCACTTTAACGCTCCCAGATATTTTTATACTCAGCGTGCTTTGCACATAGAGTATATTAACTTTGATTGGATAGCGGTTCGTTGTACATTGTACAATGTACACGTATAATGGAATCGAGATAGATATAGACTTCCATATATCAAAATCATCAGTGTCGAAAAAAATTTGACTGAGCCATGTCCAACCGTCCGTTAACATGATAACTTGAGTAAATATTGAGATATCTTCACCAAGTTTGGTACACGAGCTTATTTGGACCAAGAATAGAATGGTATTGAAGATGAGCGAAATCGGATGATAACCACGCCCACAAAAAACCTGCTTATTTAGTAAATAATACACCTAGAATGTAGAAATTTACCGTGTGGACTGTTATTGAGACTCTTGATAAAAAAAAAAAAAAATTTTAAAATGGGCGTGGAACCGCTCACTTGTGATAGAAACAATTTTGCAAATATTATTAATTTTCTGGTTAATTATTGATCTCAAGGCCGCAAGGCTAAATAAAAAATGTGTGGTACCACAAAATACATGGTGTTTTATTTATCCTTGCGGCCTTGAGCTCAATAATTAACCAGAAAGTTAAAATACACTTATAAAGCTATTAACAAAACCCAAAAATATTATTAATCATAAATCAAAAATCGTTAAACCTATCGTAAAAAAATTCGGCAGAGAGGTTACCTTTACTATAACGAATGCTTTGAAGAAAAACTAACGAAATCGGTTAAGGACCACGGTCACCTTTATATAAAAGATTTTCAAAAGGGTCGTGGGCGAATAAAATAAGCAATATCTTTGCAAAAAAGAGCTTTATATTAATGGTATTTCATTTCCCAAGTGGATTTATAACAGTAAATAGGAAGAACTTCAAATTTAAAAAAATGGGCGTGGCACCGCCCCTTTTATGACTAAGCAATTTTCCCTGTTTCGGAAGCCATAACTCGCAGAAAGATTAACCGATCGTAATAAAATTGGGTACACAAATTTTCCCTATAGTAGAAAATATTTCCAGTAAAAATGGACGGGATCGGTTAAAGACCACGGCAACTTAGATACAAAATAAGTTTAAAAGGGTCCTAGACTAGAATGATAAGCTATAACTGAGCAAAAAAATAGTTTTGAATCAATGCTATTTCACTTATCAAGTTTTATTGTAAGAGGAAAAGGGGAGACATTTTTTTTTTTTAAACGGGCGGTGCCACGTATTATGTAAAAAAGTAATTCATCTGAAATGAGATGTGCAATTGAAGCCCACGGTGAGTATATAATGTTCAGTTACACCCGAACTTAGACACCTTTACTTGTTTGCTTTGCTTTTAATTTTCTCTAACGAAATTTTTTTATATCCCACAGTTCCTTGCGTTTTTTATTCATCTGTTTATTCTCTCCCAGTATAATAGCTGAGGTGGACGTGAACGAAAATTAATAAAGTCATGTGAGAGGACTTTTGCAGAGAGTTAAGTTTCTTATTTTTTTAGAATGGGCGCGAAAACAGACGAGAGTTCGGAAAAGATTTGACAGTAGACTGGATTGAAAATATGTGAAAGAAGGACATTATGGGCATTGCTCTAGCTGGTTAGAGTAAGTGTTGGATAGAAATATAGAAGAGGGAAAAACTGGTATTCGCAACTTAAGAGAATAACAAACAAACTCTCAGTTATAAAGATTGAGAGAAAGTTTTTCTATGTAAGGCAGAGCGGGAGTGCTTAATTCGAAGTAAGACAGAGAACGTGATATTACGAATATTTGAGAAAAGTTCAATTTTCAAAGCCAGCTTTTTGCATGCATATGTGTGTATGTACATATGCATGTGTTGCAGATTCACATCCTCCTGGTTGGGTGGAAAGGTGACTCGCGATTTTTTTTTTGTGTGACCAAATCTACTCACTTTGTTTTCTCTCTTCCACCGTCATTTTTGTATATTTTTGTTGTCAATTGCCATTAAGCCAAACAAGTTAACAGCGATAAAAAGCCAACAATAGCAACAATGCCAATATTGACAGAAAAGAAATTTGTTGGCAGCAGCTTCTGCTTCTCCCGCTTCTATCTCCAGAGGTTTTTGGCAACCAGAGTTGGATGCGCTTATGCTATTATCTTTTGGTTCTTTTTTCGTTTCATTCTGTGTTTTTTTTCTTATGACACAATTGTTGTTTTCTTGGCTGCTGGCGCTATCAAATCTGTTGCACTATGAGTACTCTCTGCTGTTGGTGGGCAAAAAAGAAAAGCAGATAGCTGTGTATTTGAACTTTTGTAGTTCAAGCACGGTAAGGAGAAGCAGATGTTTGAATGTATGCACACAAGCATACTCAATGATCATTATTTTTTTACTACTCATCCTAGCTTTTGTTATTTTTTCTTGGGGACGTAAGCACAACAATATGGGAGCTTGCCATCGAATGAAAATAGACACACATAAGTAAGGAAGAAAGCTCGGGTGAAAAATAGCATTTTATACTTAGCTGTGAGGGTTATCTTAGTTCTCGAAATCGGATTCACACTCTCGTTAAAAGAATGACTGTCCGCAATTTGTACTTGTAATAGTAATAGCCGATTTACTATCTTGCTTTTATTATCATCTCGTTACATAACTGACTTTAATTGGACGAACCAAAAACACTTCGGTCTTTTTTCGACACCGTCAATGAGCTTTACATGAGGCCAGTTATGACAGTTATGACGAATGTGTAACAGAGTGTGGATTTTTCATCGCGTACAAACTTTATTTTTCAAAGGCCTACATACTTCTAAGTAGGACTTTTGGTTATGAGCATTACAGCTTTAAGCTTCGACTTCGATTTGGGGATTTACCTTGGGTCCGATTTCGTTTCGGTTTCGGGTCCGTTTACAATTACAGTTCCGGCAACAACTCCATGATTCTGTCCTTATGTCTAGTTTGGCTCCGGTATCTGTTTTGGTTTCAATTTTGGTTAGAGTTTTAATTTCGGCATATGTTCTCGTTTAGGTGCGATTTTAAGTTTCGGTCTCTGTCCCTGTTATAGTTACTGTTCAAGTTTCGTTTCTTAATCTGATGGAATCCCTGTTAGATTGGAGCTCTTGCTACGATTTGTTATCAGTTTCGGTTTCGATCGGCTCGAGGCTCTGTCCCAGTTCCAGCTGCGATATGTTGAGAGTTTCTTGTCTTTGAATCGTTTCCACGTTCAGTTCCTAATCCGATCTCTTATGCATTAGGTTTCAGAAAAGTAAGGACATTTTCGGTTCGGGTCAGTTCCAGTTCCTTCCTACTTTCAGTTCCGACCCCGATTAGTTTCATGTTCGGCCCAAGTTTTTGCAATGATTGGCTTCCACTTTCGATTGATTCTAGGTTCTGTTCCAGTTCTAGCTATGATTTGGAGGTAGTTATAGCTCCGGTAGTTCTCTACTTACTTTCCGTTCGCATTTGTTTCTAGGCTTTGTCCCAGTTCAAGCTACGATTTTGTGGCACTTCAGTTCCATTTGGTTCTAGGTTTATTTCCTAGGTTTAGCTTCCGATCAGTTCTAGGTTCGGTCCTATTTTTAGCTACAACTTGGTGTGAGTTTCGGTTATATTTTTTGGCCTATTCTTATCACAGATTCCTGTTTCGGACTCCACTAAAGTTTTTGTTTCGATTCGAGCACTGATGGGTCCATACTAGTTTCTAATTACAGTTTGGTTTCCGGTAGTAGCACGCTGTCTACGCCAGTTTTGGTTTTGTGCCCTGATACAATCTTATAATGATTTGTGGTTGCACTTCGGTTTCCAGTTTCGATTTATTTCGGTTACAGGTTCCGTTCTAGTTTTTGATTCGACCCAGTTCCATTTTCAGCTTGATTTATTTTCTGTCCTATTTTCAGTTCTAGTTGCTCTTTTTGTTCTAATTACAGGTGCGAGTTCTATTTAGCTTCCAGTTGCACCTTTCATAGGTGGCTCTTGTTTAGTTTCTAGGTTCGTCTGGCATTTCCTTCTCTGTTCCATTTCCAGTTTTGATTACAATTGCGGGCTTGGTTCTACTTTCAATTATAGTTATAGGTTTCGTTCCGGCCTCGGCATTTGTTACATTGTCTTCATTCCTGAGTCGTATCGGAACATAGTGTTGTAGTAATACAAGCCTTTATCCGGCAGAAAGATGCCTAACTTGACTGGGAGCAGATTCGGTACTGCGTTCAACGGAAGTGTAGGAGCTATTACCACTCTGGGGGAGAGTCTTCTTTTCTAGAAATCGGTAAATGGAAAATGCCTGTATTTCCTTGGAAGGCTCAAGAAATCTTACTTAGCAATATGGCACTCTAAGCTCAGCTAGGTATAAAAGCAAACAAAAATCACAAATCGAGGATTGTGTTGATGTCATGCGACATTGGCGACCTGAATGAGAATAATTGTTTTTTGTTATTTTGCTTAATGTGTTTTCTGCTTTGACTGTTGGCACAGCAAAGCAATTTTTATGGCACTTGTTGTTGTTGTTGTAATGATACGCTTTTTCTTTGCAGTCTTGCCACCACTTTTGCAGTATTTATTGGTGAGTGTGATGGAGCTTGTGAACATAAAGACTTCTGCTGACCGGTTTTTGGCAATGCTGCCGTTGGATTTGGTCGTTTTTTTGTGGTACTCAATAGGAAAAATACTTTTATTCCAAATTTTTGTAGTACTTGTATTATTGTTGTAGTTGTTATCGCCTTTTTATTCGTACTCGAGGTGGGTGGCTGTTTGGACGTTGCAATCACTTAAGCTTGATGATATTTGTTTTTGTGTTATAAAATACCAATACATGATTTTATTTTCTGTGCACAACATTATTCCGAGATATTTCAGATCTTTCCGCTATTTATTTTGTTTACTTTTTTTTAATAATTGATTTAGTGTTTGTGTATCGCGTTTCACGTGCGAACGCCTTTATGTATGATGTGTGGGAATTTGTGCGTTTTTTGGATGATGGATTTCTTGAGTATTAACTTTCAGTATTTTTGAAGTTCAAGTTAAACCACAGCAGAAGTAACTTCACCAGAAATAAATTATATGGGGCCTTCTGACAAGAGCTTGTTCGACTTCTTAACGGTCACGTCCGATCGCGACAAGTTATTGGCCTACTATCGGCTTACTATCGACAGCAAATTATCACCTCCTTCTTGGTTATTTGTTATAGCCGGCCTACAGATGTGCCATCGATGTTTTAATAACGTTTGTTCAGTATCTGGTTCATAACAATTCGATGAGCCTTTGACAACAAATTTTTAACACTCCGGCAAAAAATCGATATTTTTAAATAACATATCGATAATTTTTCGATGGAAAACTGATAGTTTTTCGGTTACGCCTATATGACGTCGCTACCAAATTGGCAAAACCTCGATAACGAATCGATGACATTTCGATAACTAATTGATGGCTATTCGAGAGATAGAGTGCGGCCCTCACTCCACTGGAAGGACCAGGGAGAAAACGATTTAAACTCCCTTGGTTTGACTAATTGGTGCCAGTTGGCAGAGAGAAGAAGCGAATGGCGCAACCTCGCTGGAGGTCCATAACCATTTAAATGGTTAAGCGCCAATTAAGTAAGAAAGTAGTATATCGATATGTTTTCCATAAATAATTGATAGTTTTTTGCAGAAAAAAAAAATAGCACTTCTATAACAAACCAATGAGCCGTTGATTTTGTAGTAAAATTTGCACAGTATCTGACAACAAACCGGTAATTTTTCGGTGGCAAATCGATAGTTTTTCGATAACGCCGATACAAAGACAAAACCAAATTGGTAATACCTCGGTAGCGAATCGATAACTATTCGATAAAATTTCAAAAAATAAGCAATGATTTTTCGATAAAAAATTTATAACATATCGAAAAAGTTTTGATAAAGAATCGATAACCTACCAATAAATTTTTGGTAGAATATCGATATCTTTTCACAAAAAATCAATAACACTTCGAAAATGGAAAGACACATTCTTGATAACAAACCAATAAATCACTGATAAAAATCATTTACTCATTGAAAACCTTTATTATAGGTAGAAAATTTATAAAACTTCGAAAACAAATCGATAAGTCTCTAAAATATTGTGACGAATATTTACACCACTACTGATACTAGCATCCCTAATCCGATACTAAGCAGCCACTTGTATGTACGTAAACAAATCAGTCATCATTTACACATGTACATACAAGGCAGCAGAGAGATACTCACCATCATCCGAAGTAGTACTCACATATACACACGCATATTGCTATGCGAGAGCCTATAAACTACAAATATACATGTACATATATGGCTGATAAACAAGCATGAAGTTCACGAAGTTACTAGACCTTAGGAGGAATGGGTGGACGAGGCAACAGAGAGTATAAAAGCAGCGAAAGCTGAGTAGTGAGTAAGCAGTTTGATTTAATCACGCAATTGGTGTGAGGAAGAGTTATTGTGAAGTACTTTCAAAGTAGGCTAATAAAAACAATTTTGCATTATTGAATACTGGAGTTACTTATTCAACAATTTAGCTATTCAAAAGTTTGCAGAAGGTGTAAAATAAGCGGAGTTTCCCTAAATTCGTTACAATTTGTGTCAGAAGAGGAATTGTTGAATAAATTCCTAAGATTGCGAATACAACTTGGACATGGCAAAGTTGAGTGAGTTGAAGATCCAACAACTGAAGGAGAGGATTGGCTACTACCGAAGCCCGTGGATTGGCTACTACTGGCAATAAATCTGGGCTACAAAGACGACTAAGGGTAGCCTTGGTATTTAAGGAATCAATGGTGACAAGTATGTCTTTCATTCTGATAGCGACAAGGCAACAACAAAAATGGAAGAAAAAAACGAAACACCGCACACAGTGAAGAGTACAGATTTTAACATGATATTGGATGCAACATCGGCACAAACACCGACAATGACATCTCAGCTGGAGTCACAGGAGGCACGCGTTTCAGAAATGTCGGCGCAAATGTCATCTCAATTGGAAGAACAGAAGACATTTATGTCATCTCAACTGGAAGCGCAAGAGGCACGTATGTATATCTGAAAAGTCGACACAAATTTCGGAACAGGTATCATCCATCGCAACTCTTTGCGAAACTGGAAGAGCAGGATGCAAAAATTTTACAACTCGAGTATAAAATTGATGCCGAGATAGAAGCGTTCAAAGGTCTTATGCAGCAGTTACAACTAAATCGCCTAGCTGTTCCAGCGAGAAATCCGAAGGGAAAAACTACATATATTGACGGCTCTGTTCCTTTCCAGGTATTCAAGCTTCAATTTGAGAAGACGTCAGCAGTGAACAACTGGAATGCGGAATATAAAGTTGCTGCACTGTTCGTGGCATTGAAAAGGCCTGCAGTTGAAATCTCACAGACTATTCCAGGGTGCGAGTGGAACAGTTGTGAAGCATTGATGGCCGCTGTCGAGAGACGTTACGAAAGCGAGCATAGGAAACAGATATACCAAATTGAGTCGCAAAACCGTTACGAAAAGGCGAATGAGACTTTGCAGGAATATGCGTCGGATGCTGACAGATTGGCTCATCTAGCAAATGCAGACGCACCCGTGGAACACACCGAGAGGGTAAAAATCCAGAGCTTTATTAATGGAATATGGGACATTGAAACGAAGCCAACATTCGCTGAATCAGTATCCCATGCGCTGACTCAGGAAACAGCATCGTTCTGTGTAAGCCAGTTTTCAAAGCACGCTGTGTGGAAGTAGAAAGGCCACAATATGAGAGGCGCTGAAAGGATCGTAAAAGCGGAGTAATAGAGTAATCAAATGCTTCAAATGCGGGAAGCCTGGTCACATTGCACGTCATTGCAGCACCGGTCCTGGTAGTTTCAACTTAGCTGGTAGTAAGCGCAAAGCTGGAGGAGATAAGCAAGAGCGAGTCCGATGTAAAGATCGAGAACATGCCCCAGCTATTGAATGTCCTGTGATATCTATCTCGCAAATTGGAAGAAAATCGAGCAGCCTTACTGTAAAAGGAAATGTGGATGGCAAAGAACGTGTACTGACTTTAGATACGGGCGCATCTCATTCCTTAATCCGATCTGATTTGGTCAACTGGAGAGTAAAGCCATTACCTGGAGCAAGGTTGCGTACGATCACGATCCATCCACTGGCGAGTATAACCAAGTCCAAGGAGAAGTTGTATGTGAGATCTTAATTGGAAAGGACACGCTTCTACACAAATTCGTTGTGGCGGAGATTGTTGATGAAGTCATATTGGGAGTGGACTTCTTAGTAGACCATGACATCAGGGCTGACATGCAAAGAAGGAATATGCGCTATAAGAACAAGGATATATGTACCACTTAACTTCAGTTTAGAGAAAGGGTTCAGCAGTAAGTCAGTGGTGGTGGAGGAGATTCAACAGAGACCACAAAAGTCAAAGAAAGTAGATCGGGCAAAGGTTGATGGAACGAATGGGCCAAACAAATCAAAACCGAAGGTACCCGTGAGAAAAACACTGGCACTGACAAATCCTAATGGATGCACGAAGCCAAGCCGTGAAGCGCATGCTCTACGAAGTAGTTCATTGGCCAAACAACAGAGTCTGAGGGAACGGTTCAGGATAATGAGTAGTAGGATGGAACGCAGGAACGACAGAACAATAATACGGAAGGTTTCTTGGAGGAAGATTTGTTACTGCTTTACAACTTTCACCGGCGGAAAGGTGTTCCATCCAAATTTTGGTACAGTTGGGAAGGCCCGTACAAAGTTGTGAAGAGGATCAGTGTTACCATCTACCGCATACAAACCATTGGCAAACCACGAAATAGAGGGGTGGTTTATTAGGAGATGCTAGCAGCTTAGGAAGAGGGCAGTGTGACCAATATTCACATCACTAAGTAATACTAGCATCCCTAATCCGATACAAAGCAGCCACTTGTATGTACGTAAACAAATCAATCATCATTTACACATGTACATACAAGGCAACAGAGAGATACTAACCATCAGCCGAAGTACTACTCACATATACACACGCATACGGCTATGTGTGAGACTATAAACTACAAATATACATGTACATATATGGCTGATAACCAAGCATGCGGTTCGCGAAATTACTAGACCTTTGGAGAAATGGGTGGACGAGGCAACAGAGAGTATAAAAGCAGCGAAAGCTGGATAGTCAGTAAGCAGTTTGATTTAAACACGCAATTGGTTGTGAAGAAGAGTTATTGTGAAGTAATCTCAAAATAGTCTAATAAAAAACATTTTGCATTATTTAATATTAGAGTTTTTTATTCAACAATTTAGCGATTCGAACATTTGCAGAAGGCGTAAAATACGTGGAATTTCCCTAAATTCGTTACAATATATACACAAATACTAAATACAATATAAAAAACCCATAACTCGTCGATAACAAACCTAAAAAAATCGATAACGTGGCGTATGATTTTGGTGCCGGCTTTGCTGCAGGGCGTCAGTGTATTCGACTGGGGGGAAATAACTGTAGCCTTACCACAGAAAGAGATACTGCTATGGCGGATGGCTATTTTTCTCCATTTTCCATACCGGGCCACTAGGTCCATCATGTCGGATCCAACAACCAAGGAGCACTTTTATCTACGATAGAGATGAAAAACGAGAGAAAGACGTTGCAAGTCGGGAAAGAGAAACCGCAATAAAAGATGATTTCGAGCTCCATGTTAGTGAGCTTACTGAGGGAACTGTCGGAGAGACGGAAGAATTATATAGAGTTGAGAAGGGAACGAAATGGAGATGGTAAGTTAACTCTCTCATAATAACGGGCAGATTTTAGAGTTTTAAACCGCTTGGTAGTCGTGGTCTTTTCAATTGGCAGAGGGAGTGACTGGAAGCAGCTCGAAAGCTTTTTTTTACTAATATCCGCAAAATCATTGAATGTAAGAACAGGCATCAATTAGATAAGGGTCACAATTTGTTTTTAAAAAGATATAAACAGAACCGTAACATTAGTTAGCCGAGATGACAGTACTTTATTAATCGGAAAAGCGAAAGAGGAAATCATAATAGCAAGAAACCTTCCATCAGAAGGGAAGGAATAAAGTTATGCCAAGAAGAGATGTAATCGTGTTTAAGCTGAAAGATGATGAGAACACTCCTTAGAGAGTGCAAACGGGGCTACCTTGCTTCCGAGTTTTCCCCAGAAGATGGAAAAAGTCACGAAGCAGTTCCACATTAATCTTCATGGTCTACAGAGGGACGCCGTTCTATAGAAAGGGGTCTGCTTAAAGTCATGCTCAAGATGATTCAAATACATCGCTACTATCCTTCGATAAAGAGGGATTGTATAACAATGCTAAGTTGATTACCTGCAACAGAAACTCGACCCTGAAACAAAGGAACATAATCTATATAAGCAAGAAGGAAGAGGCTATCTATTATTCAGAGGTTGAAAAATGAACTTTGTCATGGACAGTATGTATATGCTTCTCAGCTGACGAAGTCCTAAGGTAAAAAGGACTGAAATTTCTCAAATACAAGAGATGTGGCATTTATCTAAAGGAAAAGTTTCAGAGCACAGCGTACGAGAATTCACAGTTTATTACACGAAGACAGAATGGGGAATGCAGTAATGGCACACAACGCAAGTCACACCTTTTTGTCTCTCTGTTAAGGCTCAAGAAGCCAGTTTATGTTTTGTGGTTAATGACATAATTCAATCTTTTTAGCAACCCACTTAGTCCCCATGACTGATTTCGGCAACGAAGCTGCTCATTTTGACTTGTTTTCAATGGGGAAATATCAGTTGACCTGATTTTAATTGTCGAAATTGGTTAGTTTTTAGTCAACCTGTGAAAATCTCAGCTCCACTTCACCGTCTCAGAAAACCATATAATCCGCATCGATGATTTCGAGAACTTTGGACGTTGAACGAATTAAGTATATCATTGAAGAATTTTAAATATATTTTTTAGTTCTTTATTGCCGCTAACGGCAATTCCATAGATGTGTAGTATACATACATACATACATACATACCTTATAAAATGATTGCTTGCATGTATTAATGTGAAATTTTCCAACATCAACCTTAAACTTTGTTATGTATAAACTTTTGACTAAATACCGGTACAGAAGCATAAAAGTGAGCTCAAAAGGGCGGCATTAGCAACATCATCAACACCATTCAGCTACCCAACTATGAACTGCATTTTTGTTGTTGCCAAAACCGGTTTTATTGTGGCAGTGCGAAAGCGTGAAAGCGATATGAGGCAAAATATGTTATGTTGATATAGCAACCATAACAACAAAAACAAAACTAACAGCAATAACAAACAGAGGAAAATGGCTACAGGAGCATAACTCTAATGCGATAATCATAAAGCAGCAGCAACAAAAACAAAGTGACGATATAACAATCTTACTCCTCATACTTCTACTTCGTTTACTAAGTGCTAGCATGAACTTAAAGACAAAAATTGTTTACGAAATATTGCTTGTATGCGTACTATAAAGGTGTGTATGTTTGTATGTATTGTTTGTTCACCTACAAAAATGCAAGCACAGATGAGCGTTGAGTGTGGAGTTGTTGCAAGTGCACGAAACACAAGGAGTAATTGCAATGCATTCCATTTGTTGAAAACCGATCTAAGGTAAGCTGTCGTATGTTGGTATTGCATTAGTGATGTCAAAACTGATTTGAGTAACCGGACTAGAAGAACCCGGTTATTTTACGTACTTATTATTTTTGTGCACTATATTATGTTGATTTTGTTGCAACAACTTTTCGATGTTCGTTTAGTTGTAACCGAAAAAAACACTCCGCAGACAAAAGGGTGGTTACAGATAAGAGTAGTCCTTTGCATATATAGATTTAAGTCGATTATTGCTAAGGGCGTGCCTTTCTGCGGAGTGTTCCAAGCTCCTTGAGCTGCCCTACTAACGAAAGAATTATATTCGACGATGTGACTATATTTGGTTGACTGGTTTCCAAAGTACTACTCTTGCATTCAAATACGTATTCTTAAAGGGCTGCTGCTTTGAGGGGGAAATTAGAAAAAGTGTGTGGCATTTATTGCTTCGTTCGCTGATGAGTCACCTGTGACTACAAAGACAATGAGAATCCTGTCACACTATATTTATTCCGTCGAGTTTATTGGGAAGATCTTCAGATTAAACATCTTGAATGCGCTACACAACCGCGAAGTAGGTGCTCCACTTCATGCTGCGCCCCAAAAGATTAATGCTGCAATATGAGATAATTTTTTCTAAACCCAACCTTGCTGCATGAGTCCCCTATTTTACCCGACACAAAATTGTAGGCTTAGTGGGTAACGTTACGGATGCGAGCTGCCCTTTAGTGTTTGCACCTTCTGATATTAGGTCGAATGCTTCCTGAACGATTTTTTGTCCCCTTTATGATTCCTGTGTCCTATTACCAGGAACACGCTATATCGCATAATATCCATAAGAGGTTTAAGAACTCCCTTTTTCCTGCGAAATGAAGAGTAAATCTAAATGATTCGAATACATCATCCCCATCGTTTCCATATATAATTCCATGTCCCATTACGCAAACTTAGGAAGTAAAGTAATTTCTCGTCTTGGAAAATTTATGACTCTCTACTTACCAGTAATTACGATTGTCTATATGAAACATGAGATGGGTGCTATAGGGGTAGAGCTTTCTGTGCCTTCGTGGAAGCTAGTCCAGCAAGATTAGGTTAGGAGAAAGTGCATTGAGTGCAGGATCGAAAAATTTACCTTAGATATCTCCCTTAGATTCTCGGAAACCGTGCACCCAAAAATCTATCTCTTATCTTTAGTCCTAGGCATCGGCAAACAAAATATGTAATAGGACCTTGTCACCTCGCTTCACTGATAGTCTAACCCTCGACTTTCCTGAGGAGGAAGCCCAATGTTGCTCGTCCAGAGCTCTCCGCCTCGTTTGTATTCAATCCCGTTATCCGATTAATTGAAAGTAATATTAGTTTAACTTTGTTGCTCAGTAGCCTTTCTCTCTAGTTCAGTGGTGACACACCGAGAAGCCATATTGTTTTTCAATCATCCGCTGTCTTGATATTCAAATTAAATAATCACGACTGCAGGATTCTTAGATAGCAGCCAACCATCGCGCTTTTTAGTGGCTATTGATTTCGCTAGAATATATAAGTATAATAAAGTATCCACTGCCCACATTGCCATTTAGTTGGGAGCCATCCGAAAAGAAGACCAAAGACTGAGATTATGAAGTCCTGATATTTTGCCATTCGCGTATCTCCGGATTGCTATAGTAAAATGTTGGCTTGCTGAGATCTCCTATTTTTGCAGGGAATGCGCGCTATCTGTTAAAGGGCATATCAACTTCGGTGGAGTTCACCATAAGCGTCTGTTGAAAAGAGGTTGAACATAACATCCTTTTAACTGAAGAATAGAGCGTGTAGGCCTTCGCTGGCTTGACGTTGGGATCACTTTTCTTTGACCATTTAACGCGTCCTTCAGTAGATCGCTTAAAGTTTGATGATATTTTCCGATAGATGCTGGAGTTATGGCATCTACGTATGCGACAACAAGTCTTGTCATAAGTGAGGTGCTCGCCGTAAGCTTCGCCAGTAGAGGAGAGACACCCCTTAAGCTGGTGTATTACTTACGGCGTGGCTCTAGATGTATACCGAATTTAACAGCAGTCTCCCGAGAGATTCGATAGCCGTTGTCGTTGAAAGCTGCATCACGTATTCCAAAAGTGACCGATCCAGCCACTAATTCGTCGACCACGGCTTACGAATAGGCATTGTTCAACGCTCCCTCTGTGTTTGGAACCATCTCCTCCCGACTTTGTGGGCTTAGCGTGTAGTGTTTGTGATATCTGTGGACGTGGCTGTACTCATTTAAATCGTGTAACTTGCAGGCGGACTCATCCGATTCGGTTATTTAGTTATTCTTAACCTCCCCCAGAACTATATCACATACAAAATACATACAACTGGTCAGCTTGGCGGACGAAGATTTGTATCGCAATATTCAATGTCAGTGAGTGAGTTGGTGGACGAGCTTCTGAGTACCTTTGGGTTGAGAGGTGAGGCTAGAAAAACCTGTTTGTTTCTTTATACTGCTTTCCAAACGACAGAAGAGCAAGAAAAGTCAATGAATGCAACGAGAAAAAGAACTACAAAAACAGCAACAACAACAACAATAACAACGAAATACAAAAATGCATACATTTGCTGCTTCATTTTTGAGTTTTCACTGGCTGGCATCTGCAGTCTGTTTTGTTCTCGATTTTGCACAAAACTTTTTGCCAAAGCAAGCAGGTGAATTCTCTCCAGCATAGCACCACAATACTGCGCAGAGTCTGTTGTTGTTGTTGGTATTTCAAATAATGGTTCTGTTGTTGCTCCTGCTGAGTTGTTGACCGCCAAAAAATGTGCAGCATCTGCCATGAGGTTCATATGTGTTTGTGGGTGTGTGTGTGTGTGTGTTTGTATGTTTTGCCAAGTTGCAAAAGCAATAAGGAAATGCTGATTTTTTACGGTTTAAATTTATAGATCGCATATCGTACTATATATATGCTTATACTTAGTATGTTTGTATGTGTGAAAAAGTTTGATTTTGCGCTCATTATAATTTTACTAATAACAGTATTTTAAAATGGATTTAGTATGACTAGTGAGCACCTTTAACGGAGTAGAGGTGAGAATATGACTCTTTTACTGTTTTAAGTTCTGGACGTATGAAACGATTTAAATTTTCATGATGCTTAAAAAATGTGTATAGTCTTTAGATAGTGCTGGAATAAAGTTAGGACATACAAATAAACATAAGCCCGCGCTACGCCTTCTGAATTAAGTTAAGAGGAAGTGCATGGGGATTTGCTATACTCTGGGATATTTTTGTCCATTGTGAGAGATCTCAGTGAGAGCTGGGTGGCGGAACGGACCACTTGCTTTTTCTGATCAACTCAAGTAGGTTGGTTGGTTGGTTGTTTGGAATGGCGACTCCCAATTGAGTCCAATTAGCGCTCATGCGCCGTTTTGATACCACAAACTCGTGAGTTAACCAATGAAAGGGGGTATTCTTACAAATACTAATGAACATTTTCACGCGCCTCAGGGAAAAATCCGTCCCCCTATGTCCATCCCGTGGAGTTTATGAATTTGAGAACCTCTCCCCCATAACATCCTTGAGTTCTGGGAGGTTTTCGAAAAGGGGCTTTCCAAGAAACTTAATTCTGCTTCGACAGTGTGCTGAGCATTCACACAGCAGATGCTCAACCGTTGCCTCCGCCTCCGGATGCTTGCAGCTGCGACAGGAAGTATTGTGTTCCAGTCCCATCCATGCCGCATGTACCCCAATTGTCCAATGCCCCGTGAGCACCGCAACTACTCTGGATATATCCCTTCTATTCATCTTTAGGACAGCTACCGATCGTTTTTCGTTACATAGTGGCCACATGCCCTTGGAAACTCTACAGGTCCGCAACCGATTCCACCTATTGTTGGCCTCACCCAACCAGTGCTGGGAGATGCGACCCTTGATGAGCCCCAGGGGTGCAAGGACCTGCATCGCTCCTGAGATATCAAGAGCCGCTCCACGCCGTGCCAGCTCATCCGCCATCTCGTTACCCTGGGCGTTTCGATACCCCGGCACCCATATAAGGGCGGCTCGCCAGAATCATGGCGCTCTCCTTACACTGCCCAACCAGGTCTGATGATATCGTCTCTGACCCGAGTGCCCACCGCCACCTGGCTATCGGAGAAAATGGCTACCCTGTTACCGTTACCTTTGATATCCATTAACGCTTTGCACGCCTCTCGGATAGCGAAAATCTCAGCTTGAAACACACTTGCCGAGTCGGGAAGCCGCATACATAAGGACGTGGGCGGTATAGAATAATTATAATAAACTATTTATTCTATAAATTTTTATTGAATTATTTTTAAATATTAATTCGTTTAACAAAATTTTATATTCTAACATAATTTTCTTATTTTGATAACTTCCAAAATTTTCATTTAAAAATGTAACTTAATTATTTTAAAAAAATTTAAAAATCACAAGTAAGAAACAAGTAAAAGTATTAATATAAATAAAATAAACAACTTAGTATAGACCCTACAGGCGGGACAGTCGCAAATACTCCCGCTCCCACTCCGCAAGCCATTTTGGATCCGTCCGGGAAAACAGAGATGTGGAATCTCCGAGTGATCCCCCTATCTTTCCAATCTTTCCTTGTAGGGAAGAGAATTGTGTAGTTTGTGTCGAAGACTCTCTTTGGACATATGTAGGCCGTTTCTGCCAAGATTCGGGTGTCGTTAATATTGAGCAGGATATGGCCGTTTCCGTATGTACGATCTCTCCAAATGCCCAACTCCCGAAGCCTTAGGGCCCCTTGAGATGCCCTTTCCTTGATAAATAAATCTAACGGTGGAACATTGCAAATCACGTTTAAAGCTTCCGAGGGACACGACCTAATTGCCCCCGTGATCGCTCCGCAGGTAGGTCGTTGATCTTTCCCTAGCATGTTTGTTATGTATTTCACCTCTACCGCCTTCCACCATACGAGTGCCCCATATGTCAGAATTGGTCGAATAACTGCCTTATACATCCAGGCCATGAGGTCTGGCCTCAAGTAGGAATCAAAGATCCAATTTCACAACCACTGCCAGACGTCCGCTGCCCTTATTTCATATTCCTCGATTTTTCTCAGGAGAGAAACCGCCTAGGGGTAGTAGTATGGAGCTGTCCGCCTCGCGCATTTCCATTTCGGAACCTATTCTAGCCATCTTATCTGTAAATTCATCCTCTTTAATAGCGGTGGCAGAGGTACTCAGTTAAGTTAGATATTGAGGTCCCTTATGGGCGCCAGTGATGTCCAACACCTCCGATCGAAGTTCGACTTTATCACTTTAGAGTCTAGTGCCTTTAGGCCTGGCTGTCGACAAAGATTTGTACGTTGATGTCTGAGACTGTATTGCTTCGGAGTTATTTCGCTGCTCTCTCTATGGCATATACCTTCGCCTTGGAAATGCTGCATGCGTCAGGAATTTGGACCCCAAATTTGCCAACCGTAGAACGGCGCCTGTGGGTATATACCAATTATTTTCCCTATGTTTGAACAGCTCGCAGTTAGTCCGCATTTCGCCAGTGCCTTGTTATTTTCAAGCCGAAACTTTGTCATTCTCTGCTCACCAAAGCCGGGTGGTAACACATATTCCATCATCAGCGATTGGTTATTGGACTCGTAATTCGCTTTATAACTGGAAATGAGGTGAAGGATTTCGTCGACAAACGTAGAACTTTCTGTGTGTTGGTTATATGGTCACCATTATAATTCCTGTAGAAATTTTCACTTCAATATAAAAAACTCCTCACACTAACGCCGTCCGGCCTCACGCCTCTTTCTGATAAATAGCCGTCACATGGACGCCGTCCCGCCTCATGTATTTTTCTTCTAAATGAGCGTGCTCATTACTCCTTTCGTTAATATAACTCTCCCTATAGACGCCTCACATTTCTTTCTTCAAAAAAGGCGTCATCATTACTACTTGCGTTATAATAACTCTCCTATACCACTTTCGTTGCTGCACTCGAACACAACTTGAACCAATAAACAGCGCCTATTGTGACATGTTGACTACTGATTTTTCTAACTGTTAGACGAAAGCTGTCTTATGAAGTTTAATATAAGACAAGCGTGCATTCCAAGTACATAATCTTACAATATTTGCAGTATCACCAGCTCAAAAAGGAGATTTCATCCACGGGTTGCTGATACTTTTTTATTGGCACGAATTTTAAAGTGGTTGACCCTAATACCAGCGCATAACCTACATACTAGATTTTAATTTAAGTCGTCTCTTAAAGACTATTACTTAACTGATCTATGTTACTATTGGATTTTATCGGCGTTATTGGGAAAGTGTATTTGTGCTGTTCTGACATCGAACGTTCCAAGAAACTATTCCGCCATTTAGAAGTAGTGTGAGCACTTGAATCTGTATTTGTCTCTACATTTGTCCAAAACCAACTTCCAATGATCAGATTCAAAATCAAAATTGATACTTGTATGTGCTGTTTTCCTACAGGGAATGTACAAAAATCAAATGTATTTTTACCTTGCTAATCTTACATTCACTCAACATTTCTTTGTCTTAATTTGCAAGTTTGAGAGTTTAAGCCGTTTTTTAGTGTGTTGTTGTTTGTCTTTTCTATTGCCACATTTATTGCAATCGCAATGTAAAATCGATATTTGACTCTTAAATTAGATAAATTGCTTTAGCTGTTGCTGTTATTATTGTTGTTGTTCAATTGGTGCATTGCTCTTTTTTTCGGCGTTCGGTTAGGCTTTTTGTTTGTTGTTTAAACTGTAAATAAACTGTTACTTGCTATTGCTCTTTTTTTATGTTTTGTGTGAGTGTAATAAAATCTCTGCTTGTTGTTATTGCGCATTGGTGCTGTTTTTTATACTCAGCTGAGCAGAGCTCACATAATATATTAATTTCGTTCGCATAACGGTAATCTGTAACGGTATAAGCTAATCGAGATAGAAATAGACTTCCATATATAAAAATGATCTGAGCGAAAAAGAAATATATTTAGCCATGTCCGTCTGTCCGTCCGTCCGTAAACACGATAAATTGAGTAAATTTTGGGATATCTTGATGAAATTCGGTACGTAGGTTCCTGGGCACTCATCCCAGATCGATATTTAAAATAAACGAAATCGGACTATAACCACGGCCACTTTTTCGATATCAAAAGTTTCGAAAAAGAGAAAAAGTTCGATAATTCATTACCAAAGACGGAAAATGGGATGAATCTTAGTAGGTGGGTTGACCTTATGACGCAGAATAGAAAATTAGTAAAACTTTGGACAATGGGCGTGGCACCGCCCACTTTTAAAAGAAGAAAATTTAAAAGTTTTGCAAGCTGTAATTTGGCAGTCGTTGAAGATATCATGATGAGATTTGGCAGGGACATTACTCCTATTACTATATGAATGCTAAATAAAAATGAACAAAATCGGATGACGAACACGCCCACTTAAACAAAAAAATATTTTTTAAAAGTCAAATTATAACAAAAAATTTAATATCTTTACAGTATATAATAAATTATGTCAACATTCAATTTTCTGTGAAAATGGGGGAAATTGGGTGAAGCCACGCCCAGTTTTTATACACAGTCGACCGTCTGTCCTTTCGATCGGCCGTTAACACGATAACTTGAGCAAAAATCGATATATCCTTACTAAACTTAGTTCACGTAATTATCTGAACTCACTTTATTTGATACAAAAAATGACCGAAATCCGACTATGACCACGCCCACTTTTTCGATATCGAAAATTACGAAAAATGACAAAAATGCCGTAATTCTATACCAAATATGAAAAAAGGGATGAAACATGGTAATTGGATTGGTTTATTGACGCAAAATATAACTTTAGAAAAAACTTTGTAAAATGGGTGTGACACCTACCATATTAAGAAGAAGAAAATGAAAAAGTTCTGCAGGGCGAAATCAAAAGCCCTTGGAATCTTGGCAGGAAAACTGTTCGTGTTATTACATATATAAATAAATTTACGGTACCCGACAGATGATCTTCTGGATCACCTTGGTCCACAGTTTGGTCGATATCTTGAAAACGCATTCACATATACAACTAAGGGCCACTCCCTTATAACACCCTCATTAATACATTTAATTTGATACCCATATCGTACAAACACATTCTATAGTCACCCCTGGTCCACCTTTATGGCGATATCCCGAAATGGCGTCAACCTATAGAACTATGGCCCACTGCCTTTTAAGATACTCTTTAGTACCTCCCATTTGATACCCATATCATACAAACACCTTTTGGAGTCACCCCTGGTCCACCTTTATGGCTATATCCCGAAATGGCGTCCACCTATAGAACTATGGCCCATTCCCTTTTAAAATACTATTTAATGCCTTCCATTTTATACCCATGTTACACAAACACATTCCAGGGTTACCCTAGGTTTATTTTCCCACTTGGTGATTTTCCCTTATTTAGTCTCCAAAGCTCTCAGCTGAGTATGTAATGTTCGGTTACACCCGAAGTTAGCCTTCCTTACTTGTTTTGTTTTCATTTTGTTATTGATATTTACTAGAGCCGTTAATGTATGGCTACTACAAGCTGGTGGGCTTATGTGTGTTTTGCCCATTGTGGTAAACTGGTAAGTGCTTTGTGAGAATTTAGCTACGAGATTACCGTTCATTTTGTAACTTGGTTGGTAATTTTTGTTGTTGTTATTTTTATTATACTCAGTTGAGCAGAGCTCACCGAGTATATTAACTTTGATTGGATAACGGTTGGTTGTACAGGTATAAAGGAATCGAGATAGATATAGACTTCCATATATCAAAATCATCAGTATCGAAAAAAAAATTTGATTGAGCCATGTCCGTCCGTCCGTCCGTCCGTCTGTCCGTTGACACGATAACTTGAGTAAATTTTGAGGTATCTTGATGAAATTTGGTATGTAGATTCCTGGGCACTCATCTCAGATCGCTATTTAAAATGAACGATATCGGACTATAACCACGCCCACTTTTTCGATATCGAAAATTTCGAAAAACCGAAAAAATGTGATAATTCATTGCCAAAGGCGGTTAAAGCGATGAAACTTGGTAGATGGGTTGACGTTATGACGCAGAATAGCAAATCAGTAAGATTTTGGACAATGGGCGTGGCACCGCACACTTTTACAAGAAGGTAATTTAAAAGTTTTGCAAGCTGTAATTTGGCAGTCGTTGAAGATATCATGATGAAATTTGGCAGGAACGTTACTACTATTACTATATATGTGCTGAATAAAAATTAGCAAAATTGGATGAAGAACACGCCCACTTTTTAAAAAAAAAATTTTTTTAAATTCAAATTTTAACAAAAAATTTAATATCTTTACTGTATATAACTAAATTAAGTCAAAATTCAACTCCAGTAATGATATGATGCAACAAAATATAAAACTAAAAGAAAATTTCAAAATGGGCGTGGCTCCGCCCATTTTCATTTAGTTTGTCTAGAATACTTTTAATGCCAGAAGTCGAACAAAAATTTACCAATCCTTGTGAAATTTGGCAAAGGCTTAGATTCTAGGACGATAACTGTTTTCTGTGAAAAAGGGCGAAATCGGTTGAAGCCACGACCAGTTTTTGTACACAGTCGACCGTCTGTCCTTCCGCTCGGCCGTTAACAGGATAACTTGAGCAAAAATGGATGTATCTTTACTAAACTCAGTTCACGTACTTATCTGAACTCACTTTGTATTGGTATAAAAAATGGCTGAAATCCGACCATAACTACGCCCACTTTATCGAAAATTACGAAAAATGAAAAAAATGCCATAATTCTATACCAAATACGAAAAAAGGGATGAAATATGGTAACTTTATTGGTTTATTGACGCAAAATATAACTTTGGAAAAAACTTTGTAAAATGGGTGTGACACCTACCATATTAAGTAGAAGAAAATGAAAAAGTTCTACAAGGCGAAATCAACAGCCCTTGGAATCTTGGCAGGAATACGGTTAGTGCTATTGAATATATAAATAAGTTAGCAGTACCCGACAGATGATTTTCTGGATCACCTGGTCCACATTTTGGTCGATATCGCGAGAACGCCTTCACATATACATCTAAGGGCCACTCGCTTTTAAAACCCTCATTAATACCTTTAATTTGATATCCATATCGTACAAACACATTCTAGAGTCACCCCTGGCCCACCCTAATGGCGATATCTCGAAAAGGCGTCCACCTATAGACCTAATGCCCACTCCCTCTTAAAATGCTCAGTAACACCTTTCGTTTGATACCCATATCGTACAAACATTCTAGAGTCACCCCTTGCCCACCCTAATGGCGATATCTCGAAAAGGCGTCCACCTATAGACCTAATGTCCACTCCCTCTTAAAATGCTCAGTAACACCTTTCGTTTGATACCCATATCGTACAAACATTCTAGAGTCACCCCTGGCCCACCCTAATGGCGATATCTCGAAAAGGCGTCCACCTATAGACCTAATGCCCACTCCCTCTTAAAATGCTCAGTAACACCTTTCGTTTGATACCCATAACGTACAAACACATTCTAGAATCACCCCTGGCCCACCCTAATGACGATATCTCGAAAAGGCGTTCACCTATAGACCTCATGCCCACTCCCTCTTAAAATGCTCAGTAACACCTTTCGTTTGATACCCATATCGTACAAACATTCTAGAGTCACCCTTGGTCCACCTTTATGGCGATATCTCGAAAAGGCGTCCACCTATAGAACTAAGGATTACTCCCTTTTAAAATACTCATTACCATCTTTCATTTGATACCCATATCATACAAACACATTCTAGAGTCACCCCTGGCCCACCCTAATGGCGACATTTCGAAAAGGCGTCCACCTATAGACCTAATGCCCACTCCCTCTTAAAATGCTCAGTAACACTTTTCGTTTGAAACCCATATCGTCCAAACATTCTAGAGTCACCCCTGGCCCACCCTAATGGCAATATCTCGAAAAGGCGTCCACCTATAGACCTAATGCCCACTCCCTCTTAAAATGCTCAGTAACAGCTTTCATTTGATACCCATATCGTACAAACAAATTCTAGAGTCAGCCCTGGTCCACCTTTATGGCGATATCCCTAAATGGCGTCCATCCATAGAACTATGGCCTACTCTCTCTTAAAATACTCTTTAATGCCTTTCAGTTGATACACATGTCATACAACCACATTCCAGGGTTACCCTAGGTTCATTTTCATACATGGTGATTTTCCTTATTCTGTCTCCATAGCTCTCAACTGAGTATGTAATGTTCGGTTACACCCGAACTTAGCCTTCCTTACTTGTGTTTATCTCAATTTTGTTTTGGTTTTTAAATTTTTGTAGCAATCACTATTGGCACTATTAAAACTTTGATTTTTTGTTGTTGTCATCGCTGTAGTTGATTTTGCCATTGTTTTTCCCGCTTTTGGTTATGTTCCAGTTTCAGTGCGGTGCAATTGATCTTTGGCAGTGCTATAACAATAACTAAAATAAAAACAAACCTACAAGCGCATATTCATAAATACATATTTACAAGCCGACTTAGTATCTATGCCATGGTAATGTTTTTTTTTTATAGTTTGCTCTTGCGTATATAATTAGGTGAAAGGTGTATACCATCGAACAAACAAACAAATACAAGGTTTTTTATTGTGACTATTGTTTGCACATCACATGGGGTTAATAATATTTACATAATTACACACACACACCTGCACATGGGCAGTCTTTTACGATTTGTTAACATTCATTTCGTTTTAATTTCATGTGGCGTTTAATTATTATTTATACAAACTTACAAATAAAATACGTTGCAACTGTGATGATAATGATCATATAACGGTACCTCTTCGTTACGTTTAAGTTTACGGGAGTTAGATTAGGTGGTGTTGGCCGTGGTGGTGGAAGTTCTCTTGGACAACAAGAAGGTCCGTCCGATGTGATACCACATAAAATAAAATAAAATAGCAGTGACATAGTTATACCTACTTAGAGAACTGTAGCTTAGCTTCGAATGAGACTGGTCTCAACCTTAGATAAATACTCTGGAGATCCAAGGGAGTCGCGACCGCAATAGGTTCGCCTAGTTCTGGCAAAAGCTGGGCAATTAGTCATAAAGTGATTCGATTATGACTCGAGGCCCATATATGCATCGAAAAAACATTTTTTTTAAATTGTTGGTGTTGCTTTGCCCGGGACTTGAAACAAGGACTCTTGGTGTGGTAAGCGAAGCACCACACTACACCAGTTATATTGGCTGTATATGGTTTAGAGAATCGCAACGATAGAGTTAAAGATAAGGAAGACATTAATATTGGACTTTTCCTTCGGAGAGTCAAATTCGTAGCGAGCAAGATATTTACACCTCGTCCTTGAGGTGGCTATACAAAAGAACATTTAGTGATAAGATGATTACATCTGTAAAAATTTCAAGCTTTAGCTAGGCTGGGGTTTTTCAGAATATTAAGGCGCAACGATTGGGGTAGTGCACTTTAGATTTTCAATTACCATGTATAGATAAGCTTTCGAAAATCCTATCCTATCCGCCGAGCGCGAGTCAACAGTTGACCAGAAATACTTGCATTTGCTTAATTGCCTTGAGGACTGCGGAGTCCCAAAGTATCTACATTTAGTTTGTTAGTGATCGCCTGTATAAATAAATCAGCATGTCCGTTGCCAGGTATATCCCTATGCCCTGGCACTCAGTAATTTATATCTAAACGTTGTTTGATGTTGTTGTGACTTTCTCACGCGTTTATTATTACCAAGACAATATATATTAGGTTTATTTCATTAGAATTATCAAATACATTAAATAAAATTACAAATCAAATAGGTGTTAATTAAATGCGTCTGCTTCGGCTGCTCTTCATCTTGTTACTCAACGTTATTACAAATCGCTGTCAAACTCCTTCGAGTTACATTTAGTTTTGCCAGTTGATTACTTCCTGGATAGGGTATCCAACATCTCCCCTTTTAGCTAGATCGCGTATTGCTGATGCCAAGCTGGAGGACGCCTAGTACGATCTTCTATATTCGCGTTACTCTCTTGCTGCCCTGAATCTGCATTTCCTGGCTGTGTTGACCATTGAGACGATGAATCACTCTCAAGTTCAATTTGGGATTGATCAGTGTCAAAAGCGCGCTTACGAATTTAATTTGCGTGTGACTTAACATTCCTAGTTCTACCATTTTCAGTAACTTCGATGTTGTAATTAACGCTGCCAATCTTTTCTTTTTTTTAAATACTTTGACAAAAACTTTCTGGTTTACATTAAACTGTCGAAGTTTAGTACCATGTTTTTTGTCGAATTGCGTTTCCATTTTTGTATTCTTTTGCATATTGTCAAATTGTGGTTTCTTTACAAAATCTATTTCTGTACGAAGCTTTCTACCCAGGAATAATTCTGCTCGTGTTTTTTCCTCCCCACCATTTGGATTTGGTGTTGACCGATATTGTAATAGAAATTCTTGAAGATTTGAATTATCTTTCGTTTCTTCTGCAAAACATTTTTCTAAGGTTTGCTTAATTGTGTCTACGAATCTTTCTGCTTGGCCACTACTTTGTGGATGGTATGAAGCTGTTTTGAAATGTCTTATGTTTCTTTCCTTACAAAATCGTTCAAAGTCTGCACTGGTAAGTTGTGTCCCATTATCCGATAAGATACATTCCCGATAACCGAAACGGTTGAAAACATCTGATAGAATTTCTTTGACTTTGACTGTTGATATTGTTCTACACTGATATGCTTCAGGCCACTTTGAAAATGAATCAACTATAATTAGATAGTATTTTGAACGAATAGGTCCTGCGAAATCAATGTGAATACGCTGCATTGCTCTTTCTGCAATGGGCCACGAACTTAAATTAGATGTCGTGGGGGTTTTAGCATTGAGCTGGCATTTCTCACAGGTGCGCACACAATCTTCAATGTTTTATCTGTATTCGGCCAATACACATGCCTGCGTGCAATTGCTTTCATTCGCTGTTGTCCTTGATGACCTTTATGTATAGTTTTCAAAATTCGATTTTGATATGTCGACGAAACAACAATGCGATCACCATGTAATAATATGTTAACAACAACTAAAAGTGATTCCCTGCGATTGAAATACGGCATCAATTCGTTGCTTTGCAGTGATTTTGCATCTTTGTGCCAGGCTGTTTGAACATGATGTATAACTTTTTGTAACAGTGCGTCTTTTCGTGTAGATTCGTCAATCATATGGTGAGTAATTGGTAGTGTATTTAAACTTTCATGTACGATTGATCTCATGTTATATTCTAATGTAGCACATGCTAGGACAAAATCTTCATCATCAACTTGCTGTGGCGGTATCAACCTTGATAACATGTCGACATTTCCAAAATTTTCAGTCTTTATGTGCTCTATCGTAAAATCATACGACATTAACGTGAGAGCCCCCTATAGAAAACAATAATTTTCGATTTAATTTGGATTAATATATTTAAACATTATTTTTTTTAAAAGATATTTTTCATGACTTCAAATATTTTAATTTTTTGATAATTAAAAATAAACAATCAAATAATAATAAATTTAAAATATAAAAAGTATATTTGTTACAAGCAGATAACTCTACATATACTTTGTGGTAATTTAATAGATTTAGTAGAAGGAAAATTTATAAAGTTATCTTGTGTTGAAGTATTTTGTGTTGTATTAATGTTAGAATTTTGAGTTGTATTGTGAGTCATGATGCTATTTGTATGGTTGATATTTTGATTTTCTGAATTTGTAAATTTACGAGTTCGTATTGGTGAACGTAGAACCATATGAAAAGAAATTTAAATGAAAAATTTGAAAATAAGAAAATATTTAAGAATTTTGATTTTTTAATTTTATATAAAAAATAAATAAATTTAAATAACTTATATTAAAATTTTTAAGATATAAAAATAATCTTAAAATAAATTTGAAAGTTAAAAGGTTTAAAATTTTAATTTAAATTATAATTGAAAAATTTTAAATTTAATATTAAAATAAAAATTATACTTACATAAAATTAAATTTAATAAAAAATATTAAAATTAATAAGTAGTTGATTGATGATTGTTTAAAAATATCTTGAAATTAATATCTGGATTGTTTGATATCGTAATGCTTTTAAAATATGCAATGGCTTTGTTGTTTTCTTTGTAAATCTCTTAATTTTCATCGTGATGTCTTCATTTTAAATCTGTTCTTGTGTGTATTGCGTGCAAAATTGTTGTTGTGGCTTGGATAACCCAATCGTTGTTTTTAAGAGTATTAGGTTGTAAATGTTTTTATTTTGTTTACACACACGTTTTTAGAGTTTTTTATGTTTTTAATTTGATTTTCAACATTTATTCTATGTTTTAATGTTTCGTATAAATAATTCACAGCGACTGTTATATGAAATTTGCACAGAATGTTGTTGTATTGCTTCTTGTTCACAAATGTATAGCGAATACAAATATAGTTAAATTATATGCACAAGAATTTCAATAGTGCTATTTATTAAATTTTTTATTTAGTTAATTCTTCAGCGCGTACTGCATTATGCTATTTTAATTATAACAAATATGGAGGGATAGTTATGTACAGTTAACCACCAAATATTTATTTTATTTTTAAAAATTTATTTTTGTTTATTTTTTGAGTTTAAATATTTTCAAACTAATTAGAATTTTCTTTTTTTGAAGTTATTCAAACATTTTAATTTAACATGAAAACTCAATTAAAAATTATTTTAAAAATTAAAGTAAAGAATACAAAGTTGTTAACACTATATTTACTCCAGGGTAGTATATTGTTTTTTAGAGTTCTTTATTAATTAACGATTCGTAGAAAAATTTTATTTTTATTTATGTTGCATAAAATTTATAGCATGTCTACTAGTAAATTTCTGCTATAAGTACTTTATGTTTTTATTTGATTGTCCGCACTTATTTTTACAATAGTAAATGTTTTAAGCACTTTCAAAACGAAATATTTTTAAAGTTAATTATAGCTTCGTATTATAATCACTAAATTCATAATTTTTTGTTGATGCCGAATGTATTTCCAAATTGGATTTTAAGTAAACAAACTGATGGCTGTTCGTTTAGTCTGTTTCGCACAACTATTTAAGTCGTTGTAAAAATGACAGAGTAGTTACTTTAAAAATGCGAAATTTTTTGTTCAAAAAATCATTTATCACAAGCACGAGGTATTATATATACAAGCACGGACAGATATAGTTTCAGATAATAAATGGATTTTAATTAAAAATTAGCGAATGGAAATTTTCGTAATCATTACAGTCATTAATGAAATAAAATATTTGCGCAGGATCGTTGGTAGGATCGCCAATATATCAACATTCATGTTGATATTTTAAAAAAATCTTTTATTTTGATTTTAAGTATAAAAATTAATTTTTGTTTATTTTTGAGTTTAGATATTTTCCAACTAATTAGAATTTTCTTTTTTTGAAGTTATTCAAAATTTTAAGTTAACACGAAAACTCAATTAAAATTATTTTAAAAATTAAAGTAAAGAGTACAAAGTAGTTAACACTATATTTACTGTATATGTAGAGTTATCTACTTATAACAAATATACTTGTTATATTTTAAATTTATTCTTATTATATAAGTTATTTTTTAATTATCAAAAATTTAAAATATTTTGAGTCATCAAAAATATCTTTTAAAAAAATAAAGTTTAAATAAATTATTCAAAATTATATAGAAAATTTTTATTTTATATATCTCAAATATTTTAATTATTTGATAATTAAAAATAAACAATCAAAGAATAATAAATTTAAAATATAAAAAATATTTTTGTTACAAGCAGATAGCTCTACACCCCCCTCTGAAGTCTACTCGATGAGTGAACCGGAATGCCTTTTTTGATCCGAAAATTGAAAGTAATGGTTTATGGTCAGGGCGTAGTATAAAGTTTTGACCATACACCATGCGATGCAAGTTTTTCTGTTCCATCTGGCATAATATGAGAAATTTGTGCCCCAAGGCCCTGCATAAAAGCATCTACTGAACCTATAATTGGTAATTGCGGGTTAAAATGTGTGAGCATCAAATCTGACGTTAAAATAGTTTTGAAATGATTATTCGCATTTTGTTGACCAATACCATGTCTTTTGTATTTGTAACAATTCATCAAGCGGTGCAAGAATCGATTTTATTGCTGAAATGAATTTACGATAGAAATTTACTGAACCAAGAAATGCCCTAAGTTCGTTAACATTAGATGGTCTTGGCAAATTTATGATAGCTATTATTTTATTACGGTCTGGACGAATGCCTTCACATTTGTCATAATTCACGGTAATATTGTACTCTGTAGTACTTGTCTAATCGATTTAACATGTTGACTGAAATTACTACTTGCTACAATAACGTCGTCTAAATATGGTGTTGCTTCTTCAACGGCTGTTAAAACGTTCTCTATTGCTTGTTGGAATGCACCTCGTACCGATTTGATTCCAGGTACAAGCCTGTTGAATTTATATAATCCCCGATGTGCATTTATGGTCAGAATACTTTTGGTGACTTCGTCAACATCGAATTGCATATACGCATCATTAAAATCAAAAAGTGTAAAATACTTACGACTTTTGAGGTTTATGAAGATGGCTTCTGGTAATGGTAATGGATGAAAGTGTGTTTCTACACATGCGTTGAGACCGGTTGAGTAGTCAGCAAAAATTCTGATTTTACCATTTGGGCGTTTGACTATTACAATTGGTGCTGCCAAATCTGAATAGTTTGTTGGTGTAATGACGCATGCATCCTGAAGTCGGTTTAACTCTGCTTTCACCACTGTTGTTACTGAATACGGGACTGGACGTTTTGGACAAAATTTCGGAATAACATTTTTTTTAATGGTAGAGGAATTTAAATTTTTTCGCAGTGTCCAAGCTCTTTACGGAAAACCGTTGGACATTCTGACTTGAATTTTCTTATATGCGCTACTTGATTCTCTGATTTTTAGGTATATCCCAAAGACCAAATTCTTAGAAGAAATTTGCGCCTGCGATAATGAGACCAACCACCAAAGTGACTAACACCTTCATTTTTGTTTGTTTCACCTTGGTGTGCGATGCTCGCAAAAAATTCGCCCTTGAACGCAATTTTGTTACAGTTAGCGTCACGTGCTGTATGCTTGGTTGCACACAATGTTGGCATGTTTATATTCTTCCATAAACTTTCCGAAATCATGGTGCAATCTGAAGCTGTGTCCAACCGAAGTTATGTTTTAACGCCATTAATACAAACTTCTATGTGCCTTCTTAGTTGTGTGAAATCGGTTATAATTTTTGTTTGCGCAGCTGACTCAGTTGATTTCGACGATTTGTTTGTTTGTTGTGTTGTGTTTTCACAATCTGTTGTTGTTGTTGTTGCTGTTGTGAACTGTCTTTTTGCCACTTGTTACGTTTGAACGTATTGTTTTTCTTTGCAGTGCAATATCCCTCTTTATAACCCGTAACTCCACATTGTGTACACTTGTGACTCGCATAAGAACAAAACCGATCATAGTGCATTCCTCCGCAAAACCAACATAGAGACGGTGGAGGTTTTGTAACATCTTTTTTTGACTGATTGCGATTCTGATTTACCTGCGTACGAACTGCGTATGTAATTGATGAAGTATTCCCAATCATCTTGTTATCTTTCTGACGTTGGGGTATTCGTTGAATTTCAGCATTGATTAAATCCAAAGTAACTGGTTTACTGGGTTTTTCTTCTTACAACATCTTAAGGATTTCATTACAAAAAACTACATCTTTTGTAGCTTGCAGACCGCCAACAAATATTAAGCATTTTAGGATATCGCTGCTGCATGTAGTCAGTTTGAATTTCTCACACTGTATATTTACTTTTGCTATGTAGAATGTGTAGTCTTCCAAATGGTTTTTAACTATTTGGAAACATTTGGAAACTACAGAACTGACTTTGCGCAGCAAAAGCCTTGTTTTATCTGCTTCGCTAAGTTGTTCAGCGTCTTGTTCGAATATCTCTTGGTACCTCGTATATCGAGTCTCAAATGTGTGGTCTTCTTCAGGTGCGTATACAAATTCTTGAATTTGTTTTGATAGAATGCCCATCAACTGCTCCCTGTTGAGGCTATTTGGTGCGGGTGTTACGTTTGCTGTACGATTATTGGTAATTTCTGCCATTACATTTTTAAGAAGCTCTTGTGTAGCTTTTTGGGTTTGACTTTGATGTGTTAGCAGACGTGTTAAAACTCGTTCAATTGTCTGCGACATGATCATCCCAATTTATAGTTGTCGTATATTTTTACTCGTCGCCAATTTTTATTTTTCCTCGTCGCCAATTTTTGTTGTGATTTTATCACGCGTTTATTATTACCAAGACAATATAAATTAGGTTAGTTTCATTAGAGTTATCAAATACATTAAATAAAATTACAAGTTATAAAGTGTGTGTGTATTAAAAGCGTCTGCTTCGGCTGCTCTTCATCTTCTTATCCAACGTTATTACAAATCGCTGTCATACTCCTTCGGGTTACATTTAGTGTTGCCAGTTGATTACTTTTTGGATAGGGTATCCAACAGATGTCACAGCAAATGAGGTCTGGCAAGTCTTCAGGCAAAGCTTAGCTTAATTATCCAACACTGAACGCAGCGGCCACCGTAGTGTGATGGTAGCGAGCTACGCCTACCACACCGATGATTCTGGGTTCACGCCCCAAGCAAAGCAGCATCAAAATTTTAGAAACAATTTTTTCGATTAGAAGAAAATTTTACTAAGCGGAGCACGACCCAAATTGGAAGAAAATCCCGGCCTAACATCCCTTCGGAGGTTATCGTGCCTTACATTTATTTTTATTTATAAAACGCAATATAGCATCCCATCCACCACATCCTCAACAACGGCGACTTCCTCTGCTGTGATCTGGCACCCCAAATTTCTGGGAGATACCGAGCTCCTGGCTTAAAGATTTTTAGCATTGTTCACCAGTCCAGAACTACATATAGGAGAATCGGTTTGGTTTCTATATCATACCTCATCACTTAATTTCCTACAGGGTTCAAGCTTTTGCGTGAAGGACATCTTTTTATCGCTAAAAGCTTATGCTTGAATGTGCTGTTACATTTGCAAACACACGAAACCCAAAAAATGACGATGAGCTAATACAGACGTCAATTGGAAATGGCATAAACAAGAATTAAAGTACAAAATTAAACAAATGCAATAAACGTAAAATTCAATAACAAATTAATAATATCAACAATTTAACTTTGCATTTGTATTTGTATTTGGGACCCCGGCTACCAAGCCATAAAAAAAAATTAATTAGCATAGTGCCTTCGAAAGTCACATCAATACCTACGAGGAAAAAAAGGCAATGAGCTTAGTCAAAAGAATAATACGGAAAAGTGACGTTAACTTAAGCAGCCGCCGCTGTTCGCAGGATGACGATTAGTATTGGCATATGTTAAGCTTATTAATTGACGGACGACAAGAAATACCTGTTGCTAATTGAACGGCAAACAACTGCTTAATAAATGCAATAACAACAACAATAACAATAAAAAATGCAATTACAACAAGAACACTTGACGCTAAGCGTAGGTAAACAGCAGCTGGTCTTTCTTGTTGCTCATTACTTGTTGTTGTTGATTTTTGCCTTTATTCCTGCATTTCGTTCATTCATTTGCTCTATCAGCTGTTTGCTCACCGCAAGTATTTACACGAAAATCGCGTGTTAGCCTAAAACAGCTGCTAGCTACCGCATATGATTAACACACACTGTTGTTGTTGCCTTCATAGTGGTGGTAGAATTTCTCAAATCTTAGTTTTTTCGTAATATTAACGCCAATGGCTGTACAAAGTGTCAAATCGAACAGATTGCTGATAAAATGTGTGTCGGCATATTTAAAGAAGATTGGGTGACAAGCGTGAGTTTTTCGAAGTTTCATTTGTGTTGACAATTCGGCACATCCGTTCGGCTGCTTTTGGTATTATTGAGATTTTATTGATATGATTGGCGGCCACCGTGGTGTGATTGTAGTGTGCTCCTGGGTCAAGGCCCGGGCAAAGCAAAATCAATATTTTAGGAGTAAGGTTTCTCAATTAAAATACAACTTTTCTAAGCGCGGTCACCCGTGCCCAGTGTTTGGTAATCACTCCGAGTGCATTTCTGCCGCAAAAAGCTCTCAATGAAAACTCATTTGCTCGCAGATGCCGTTCGGAGTTGGCATTAAATAAGTAGGTCTCGTTCCGCCAATTTATACGAAAAATTAAAAAGCAGCACGACGCAAATTGGAAGAGAAACTCTGCCCAAAATCTCTTCAGAGGTTATCGCGCCTTACATTTATTTATTTTTTTTATTGATATGATTACGAGAGAAAAACTTAGCCAGATGATAAATTATTCTCTGAACAGCTGTTTGTTATTTGAATTTGGCCAAGTAGTGTTTTTTTTTCATTTTAGTTATCGATAGAAGATTCTTATCACTTCGGTAACGTTGTCGATAACAGATAATAAATCGATAACTCAATGATAAGAATTAGATAATACTCCAATAACAGCCGATAACTTATCGATAACAATCCGTTAGCTCTTCGATAACATATTGGTAACGCCCCGTCCGATTTTGGTCCGGTTTCGGGTTTCTTTTCTGCTATTTTCTCTCCTATCTTGGTTGGCCTAAGGTCGTAAGACCTGTAAATGATCTGCGACACTTTGCATAGCTGAGCTTATATCCACACCTTTCCTGCTTGATTGATCACATGCAAACCCTGCCTACTTCTGATTTCTCTCAAGTGGATTAGGACTTATACTGTAGGTTCACAGAGTATGGTGGGAGGAAAGGAAATGCAAAGAAAAAATAAAAGAATTATCTCATTCTTATCGACGGCTTATGGGCGAGGTATCATTGTTTTTTCGACGAGGTTGGCTATTCATTTGGTAGCGGTGTGTTATCGAAGAGGTATAGAAAAGCTATCGATTTTTTATAGAAGTGTTTAATTTGTTTGTTTGATAAAATATCGAAAAGTTATAGATTTACTTCGAAGTGCTCGGAGTGCTTTGTTATCGACGTGTTATCGGTGTGTCAACGACGTGTCATCGATTTGTTATCGATTTGGGTTCGATGAATTATCAGGTGGTTATCGAAGTGCTATCAGTTAACTATCGATAACAAAGTTATCGTCTTCTCATCGGCTTGCAATGAAACAGATATCGATATCACTTCAAAAAAATATCTAATTTATACCTAACGAGCGCCGAAACATTCTAAAAATATTCCCGTAAGAAGAGGAAAACCAATAATTAACGCCGAGGACAAGCGTTCGGCTTTTTCGCAGTACATGGTTGGAAATTTTAATTTGAGTCTTAAACTTTTTGGGCTACACATATGGCCAAACATTTTTGGTTTTAAATGCAGACCTTGCTAAGTTTAAAACGAAATGCTCTCATATGACTGGTTTTGAATTGAAATATTTCAGTATAAATTTTAGTACCGAAATTTTCCATTTTTCAAAGCTCTGGACTAAAATTTGAACTTAAATATATCCGAAATTATTTAAAAATGCTGTATTGGTAAAACTTTTTGGGTTTATTTTTAAATTTTCCATCGAAAAATATATTTTTTAAGTACCTGGACTAAAATTTAAACCAATATAAATAAAACACAAGGCGCTATAACCTCCGAAGGGATTTTAGGGCGAGCTTCTCTTCCAATTTGCGTTGTGCTCCTTTAAATTTTCCCTACAAATTGGCGTGACATGTAGGTCCCTGTTTTACGACGACTCCCAACGCCATCTGCAAGGCAGATGAGTTTTCACTGAGAAGCTTTTCATGGCAGAAATAGACTCAGATTTATTTTTAAATCTCTCCCAGGGGCGACCCCGGAACTTCGGTGTGCTAGGCGGCGCACACAACCACCACACCACGACGGACGGTCGGCTCTTAGAAACTATTTAGTGCTTTTAAAAGTAGTAAAATAAGCTTTAAATCAGCAGTTAACTTTGCTAGGTTTAAAAAATAAACTTAAGTTTTTGACCGTGTACTTACCACCGAGTTAAGCTTTAAAGCATTTTCAATGTCGCTCCATTTCCTACAAGGATATTTCTGAATATTTTGTATTCTTAGATTTAACAAATAATTTACATTTATTACAGAAAAAAATAAACACACATACACACACACATACAGTCATATCCACACAAAGTAGGATACAATGTTTAACCAAATAAAGGTAAGTAGCAGTTGGTAGCATACAAAATTTATGCATTCATTCTTTTAGCAATTATGCGCATAAATATTTACATAGATGTACATATATATAAGTGTACATATACTTGTATGTATGTATGTGTGTACCGGCTTTTTGCTATACGACCTTTTTGGCTAAAAGCTTTGCGCTTCACCTTGCGAAAACTGTTAATAAACGTAATTATATTTTGCCTTTTGTGTGTGTGTATGTTCTCTGCTTTTATTACTTTTCATCTTATTTATATATCTTCATCTGTTTTCTCGAACATTTATATTCACTTCAGCTTTTATGCCTTGGTCTTATTGACTACCGCTTTGTAGTTGTAATAATTCCGACTTGGTAACGAGTCTTCTTCTTCTTTGTTATATTAACACGTGTCTTGTATATATCCATGGCCTTGGTTATTGCGACGCGGAATGGCTAAAATGCCTGACACAACTCCTGCTTTAAATAAAGTTAATGATTTCAATTGGTCGTATTCGCGTGTTCGTGCAGAGATGATGTCCTTTGGTTCTAGGCATAAATTATTGGTCCATATATATCATAGAGTTAGATGGCAGCCCTACATGGAAAATCGAAGAAAAAAATCCGTTTCCAAGATAGTTGGCTGTTGTTGTTGTTGAAGCAGTGCTTTGCCTTATTCAGTAGGTGTGACCACATACAAATTGTCATCAGGGGTGCTTCAACAGGGGTGGACAAGAGAGAGAAATGTGTTAGAGGCGTTGGTTCCACATTTCAATGGAAAAGATGGTTGGTGTCATGTGGGGACACGTTACAAGCAGGATATACAATATGTTATTTCGGGGTTGATTCTGGATAGGTAAGAGCTTAACCTGCTACTGTATCCAGATCGAAGTTGAGCGCGTCTCCCTGGAGCCATTGCTTTCCTCCTCTCCGAGTTCAGGGTATATATCTTTAAGAACGGGTTCGCCGAGTAATTCCTGGAATAGAGTTCGGACGACGTTTTGCGAATATCACTGAGAACCTCTTCGTGCTTTTTTTCTACATGCGGCTGAGTTCTCAGGTGCCGTATTTCCTCATAATGCTTACGAGGATGACCTCTTAGGCTTACCCTAGGAGGTGTCCCCTTCAATCAGATGCCTGTTGGGATGCCCAGGTTTCTAGGTATTCAACAAAAACTGTTTGTCTAGCATTTAATTTCTCTCCCTAGTGGGGAATGCTCTCACCTCACTTTCCAGGTGGAGTTCTGGGGACATAAAAAGATAGCGGTTCTGAGAGCGGTGTTTTGGCACACCTGTATTTTTTTCTTAGGTGTAGCATTTATGCTCGGGGATACGTGCCATGCAAGTATCTTCATCTTTACCACAATTGCTGCTGGCGAGAGTTTTGAGGATTTATTACGGCTTTGGATTTAAGGTACAGTTGCGGATGCATGCTCGCCAAAATGTAGTTCCTGATCGAACTTCACACACAGTATTTTTGTATGTAAGACAGTTGGTAGCGTAACGCCATCGACGTCTATGTCCAATATGGTCGACATTTGTTTTGTGTAAGCTGTAAATAAGGTCGCCAATGATTTGGTCGGTGACAATGTCCGGTTTCGCGAGGCGAAAAAACTGGACAAATCAGGGAGATAGTTGTTTGTTTTATTACATAGCTCATCGACGGGTGGGCCGGGACCTGTGGCCATTGTCGTGCATTCATCGGCGCAGGATGCAATGGTAACTCCTTCTGGTGGTTAAGTTAAACAAAAGCGGGAATAGGACACCATCCAGTGGCACCCCTTTTTTAATTCTTCTGCACCCGTGGTCCATGGGCACGACGAATTTGCAAATGGGATGAAAGGTTCCGAAATAGACATAAGCGAGGCCAAAAGCTCTATGCGACTGCCGCTGGGTTACCTACTGAGGATAATGAGATTTGGGCAACAGAACCAAGCGTGTTCTTTGCGATGTCTGAAGGTCCTTATGGCGATATTTGGGTGAGAAAGAACTAGCTTCTTTCTCAAGCTTCACAAATCTTCATTGAGAGTACTGAAGGGTTTCAACGTAGCTCATTGCGCTATTGCGCCAATGGTTTGGCAGTGGTGCATACCAACAAGCTCCCACTGCAGAAGCTTTCAGAATGATGAAGAAGAGGAGTCTGCAAACAAGTTTTTTGATAGTGTGGCAGTGGTTTAGAATTACGATCTCTCACTCCTACTTAAGTTAAGCAGAAAAAGTAAGTGCTTCGTTGAACACTGCTAGGAAGTAATCTGGTTGGACGAATGGCACTCGCCAAGGGCGCTCAGAATGGAAAAAATGTCTCTGAGTGGTAATATAGGAAATTTCCACGCGCGTATTCTAAACCTAATCTAACCTAAGTAAGTTTCTCATGCCATGGTAGCTAACTTCTACCTTACCTTACCTAAATCATCGATACCTGGGTAGAGTGGTAAAGTATTACGCAAATTATTACGCTTACCTAGCTAGCTTTGAGTACGCCTTGCAGGACGATATCAATATTCGCAGAAGTGGAGCACTTTATAAAGACCTTTGCGCCATCCCATCTTTTTTAAGCAATCGCCAAATCTTATGCAAATCACACTAATTTGATTAATACGCAAAACAAACCCTATCACAGACTTAATATTTCACTCTGAATTCACGCTGACTTAACTCAATTACTTAAGCTGACAAATTGGTTGTGTAGCGGCGCAACACCCAGTAGACAAGAAAAAAAACAACAAGAAAAAAATTAACAAAACGAAATGGTAATATTTATTGTACAACTACAAATTGCATTATCACTCATCAGTCATGAGCGATACAACAACAAACAAATCAACAGCATTTCAATTGTAAAATAAATTCTATAAACAATCGCGCTGCAAAAAAGCCAACCAATTCAGATTGAACTCAAGCAGTGTTAAGCGTTAAGGAGCACAGAGACGCACAAACTGATTTGCAGACATGCGGGCGGCTTGACATCTAGAGCCAGACACATTTACGTCTTGTCAAATTCATTGTGTTTCTTAATCAATTTTGACACTTTCAAATGACACTTAATGCATAGCTACAAAACTCATTATAACTATTAGCGCTCGCACTGTGCGGTGTAGATACTATCTACTAAAATACATAAATAACTGAGTTAAAGAAATTGTTGAAGACAAAAGACGACGACAGTCAATGGAATGCATAATTGAAGATGAGAAACTCTTACGTACATACGTTCAACTGTCAGCGGTGACAGCGGCTGTCAAATGCAATACATACTTCACCGTTTTTGGGTGTGTCATTTCTTTGTGTACTTGAAATGCTCATCATAAGCGGAGGTTGTTGCTATATGAGTTACTGTTGTTGTTATTATTATTCTTGTCATTTATGCTTATGCTCCCGCTGATTTGAATCCGTACTTATGTATTTACTTTAGCCTGATTATTACGATTGTTACGTGGCACACTCGTTGTCATGTCACCAGGATGCAGCGGCGACGTCTGATACACAGTTAAAGCTTTGTTGTTGTTGTTATTGCTGTTGGCAGCGGATTATGATTTTTGTTGTGCTTATTATGGCAATACCGTTTATCATATTAAAGTGGCTCAGTAAAAAGGGATGAGTGTTAAATATTGCGCTTTTAAGGCAAAAACAATTTATTTTATGATTACTTAAATGTCAAAAGACGAAAAGGAACGCAATGACAGGAGTGAAACCTTGTTATCGGTAATGTACAATTTGTTAAGCGCGGTTGTGAAGGGTTGTCTTTTGATGGATAACTCAGAACGATATTTAGTTCATCTTGGAATGTGTGGTATAGGTAAGAATTAGGCAGCAATTTCTTTATGAACGACGTATTGGCGACATACCGCGTAAATTGGTAAACCTTCGAATTTTGCAAACTTAAGTGTAAGGCGGCCTGATTGGCAGGTGCGGCGATGAAACTATGATAAGAAGTTTAAGGAGTATTTAAAAAACGGGATAATAATCCACCCCTTCGAATATGAATTTTTGACAAGCATCTTATTGCTAAGAAATATCCCAGAAGTCTGTAGGGCTCTAGAAAATAAATTTTTCGATGATGACCTAAGTTGCGCACCAGTACCCGGTAACTACCGCTACTCATCTGATATATCATTAAAAGGAGATACAATTTTTTTTTAAATATTTCCTTTATATAATTGGACCAAAATGCAGCGGAACGCAAGCGCGATGTTCGAGACTCCAGAAATCGAGACTCAGCATCTCGCGAGATTCTCGTGTCTCGAAATAAGCGTAAATCTTGCGAGGTTATCGACATTCAATTTAGTCGCTGAATTGGCAGTATTATATGCACTCCGCTGTCATTTGTATTCGAGAAGATAAAGAATACTGCCATTCCAGTGACTCAATGCAATTTTGAGAAGCTCGTAAGCTTTACGGGTATTTCGAGAATCGAGAGTCTCGAGCGAAGCAGAGACTACCGAAAAATTTCTTTTGCAACAATTTCGAGAAGTCGTAAGCTTTAGTCCAAATATCGCGATACCTGCCTCATCTAGGTCAATTTTTTCTCCTAAATGTAGCACTTTTATAGTGCTCTACGCTATGTTGAAAGCTTTAGGTCTTCAGGTTATTAAAATTCGACAATAACATTTTCAAACTCGAAATAGTTTTTGAAATGCCTGCACGTTTTTTCCCCATGTTTCATCGGGCTCTGCAGTATGTTTCAAGTTCTAAGAGTCTAGTTCCTAAAGAAGTAACTTAAACATCGGCTGAAAGATTTTCCATATCTATGCTGGGAAAACACGAAACTGAATTGGGCCGTTTTCCCACTCAAACTTTTTTTGATTGTTGATTTCTAAGGTTTTTCCAGAAAGGGTAGCCACTTGGTCCTTAGCTGGATAGCAATCCGTACATAGTCCCTTTTAAAGAGCTTTAGCCCAACTACCTAACGAAAAGCCATTTTGATGCCAAAAATTTCGTCAAACCGAATTGAGTGCTATATCGATATGTATTTTAAGCAGGCTGAGTTGTTTTTAAAATTAAGAATTAAGAAGGATCCTGCACGTGTCCTTACAATTGCCTGCACAGATCGCTAGAAGTTAAGGGTGTCGCGCCTAGATCCACCCAATAGACTCCCTATCCTTCCTTCATTGTAGTTTGGCTTGTCCATGTTGATATTGCATAGCTCGTGGTGCTATTTAGCTTTTGCTGAGCTGTCTTCACGAAAACTTTCGAACTTCGAATCTTAAATTTACCCCTTGGCTGCGATTAGGGGTATGTTTATTTCGACACTGATTATTTCCTCATATCATTCCGCGGAGCCCCTACATGCCAACTCATTAGCCGTCTCAATTCCTTTGATTCGCCCATGACGCAGAACCCAGGTAATGTATATTTCTAGAGAGTGCGCTAATGCAACTAGAATATGTTTGTATGACCCTTCTAGCTTTGAGCTATTGTAACTTGCGCAGAATACTTCACTGAATCTCAGTGCTGTTTATGCCGAGGTACGTAGTCTGTTGCAAGTAGGTGTAAAATGTGGTCTAAAGATGCCATGGCGCAGGTGCGACAAGCTTCTGTGGCACCAGCGTAGGTAGTGCGCTTAGCTTTCATTAGGCTGATAAGAGTGTAGTCCTTACTAAGCGTTTCTCACCTTTCATTAGAGCCCTACGTCAATGCTGGTCGCACTATTGCCTCATATAGTCACAGCACTTAGCTTTAGACTCCTGAGATGCTTACAGGCGTTGAAAGCGATGCAGATTTTCCGTACACGCTTCTCGATGCACGCTTTCCAGTTGAGTTTACAATCCATTGTTGGTTCCAGAAACTTGGTAATATTTGAACGGATTATTTACTGGCCATTTAGCATTGGTAATTCAAAGGAAGTGAGCAGATTCATCTTTTCCAGATTCAGCCTAAGGCTATCGCTATCGGGGAAATCACATCGTCAGCGTACGCCACAATCTTCACTACATTGGATTGGATACATTGAATTTTGCTAGGATGACATTAATAATAAAGAGCCATAGCGAGGTGTGAATCTCCCCCATCTTTCCGTTCCTCCTAGCTCAGCTGATCTTCCTCATTGCTTCTTCCACCCGTGACCTTTGTCGACTTTTCCCTGACATACGCATGTTGTGCTGTCGAAAGAAGATCTTGTTAATTGTATATAAAATAATCTCTCAAGTGTTTTTGACACGAGAGATATGATACTTATTGTTCTAGCTCATGTCCCCATCTTCCTTTGTGATGAAAACCATCACTTTTTTCCTCCGCGAATACGGAATACGATATAACAAAGGTAGGCTGTTAGGATATAAATAAGTTCCTTAACCAAAGATTTTTGGGTCTTCTGCTTCATAATGGAGAGAACACCACCTACCCCTGGCGCGAAGCTATTTTTTACTTAGGCAAGTTTATCGTCTGCCAAAATTTCCATGCGGAGAGTGAGCATTTATAAGGCAGCTCAGCTTTCAGGGGCTGATTCTGTCCATGTTCTATCAACGTGCTTGGCAAGGATCTTTTTTGAATAATTGTTGGCTAAAATCTGCGGGGTGTATGGGATATCTTCTATTTTTTTAAAAGCTTTTATTTAGCTTGACTCTGTGTCACGTTGTTTACGAACTTTGTAATTGAAATTTAAGTAACTTCGGGATAAGCTACAAGTTTGAAACTTGGAATATAGTTCAGAGCCCGATGACAATGCAATAAAAACACTCTGCTAGGTAGCGCATGGACCGATATATTTTAAAAAATCGTATTTTTGGTCCGATTTGGCTTATATTTGGAACACATATTACATACAGAAATAGAAAGCGACCCATGAAAAGAAAATCGCTGTCAAGTTGTTGTTGCTGTATTAACGATATAGACACTCCCCGAAGGCTTTGGAGAATGTTTCGATGATGATGGTCCTTTGCCGGATATAGATCCGGTACGCTTCGGTAACAAAGCACCATTAACCCTCCGATAGATTGTGTGGAGTCTGGCCAGACGAGAAGGCCTTATTTTCGTGAATAACTTTTCTGCTACCCACCCGATCATGAAAAGCTTTAGTGACTTTTTAAGTTTAGAGGCGGTCTTTATAATAATTCCGAAATCGACATTTTTATACTCAGCTGAGCAGAGTTCACAGTTATGCCGTAACGGCATAAACTAATCGAGATAGATATAGACTTCTATATATCAAAATGATCTGGGCGAAAAAAGAAATTCATTTAGCCATGTCCGTCCGTCCTTCCGCCCGTAAACACGATAACTTGAGTAAATTGAGGTATCGAAATAAAATCTGGTATGTATGTTCCTGGGTACTCATCTCAGATTGCTACTTAAACTGAACGAAATCGGACTATAACCACGCCCACTTTTTCGATATCGAAAATTTCGAAAAACTGAAAAAGTGCGATAATTCATTACCAAATACGGATAAAGCGATGGAACTCCGTAGTTGGGTTGACCTTATGAAGCAAAATACAAAATTAGTAAAATTTTGGACAATGGGCGTGGCACCGCCCACTTTTGAAAGAAGGTAATTTAAAAGTTTTGCAAGCTGTAATTTGGCAGTCGTTGAAGATATCATTATGAAATTTGGCAGGAACGTTACTCCTGTTACTATATGTGTGCTAAATAAAAATTAGCAAAGTCGGATGACGACACGCCCACTTTTCAAAAAAAAATTTTAAAAGTCAAATTTTAACAAAAAATTGAATACCTTTACAGTATATAAGTAAATTATGTCAAAATTCAACTCCAGTAATAATATGGGGAGACAAGATACAAAAATGAAAGGAAATTTCAAAATGGGCGTGGCTGCGCCATTTTTCATTAATTTTTCTAGAATACCTTTAATGCCATAAGTCGAACAAACATTTACCAATCCTTAGCAGGGGAAAGAACGTGTATTACGGGAGTCCCTGTCGTGAAGACTTACCTCCGGTGTAAAACACAGATCAATGTCCGTTGATCTTCGGCCCAACAAGTTGGTACCAATGCGGTGAGCTGGGGTGTTCAAGTCAACCAGCCTTGGTTTGGCCGAGGAGGACTATCCATCCTCCTCTTCCATTTTCGGGTAATGGCACCCGGTTGCACGGCAACTCCACCGCGAGTTCCGTGCTTGCCTCAAGGTCCCTCTTTCATTGATTTTGATATCTCGGTATCTGGTTAACAAGTTAACCAGATTGAGATATTTGGCGGCGAGTGGTTTTGCTTAGATGTTGCTTAAGGGCCGCACTACGTTGACAAACGAAGTGAGCCTTGGCATCCAATTATGCGCCGTCAACACCAAACACCATCACAATTTAAATCAAGGGATGTGACCAACCTTTTCCGCACACAGACCTGTGAGTGCCGAGTGCCCGCCTCAACAATGCCCCTCGACATCGCTTGAGGCCACACTACGTTGACAAACATTGTGTGCCATATCGTCTTCTATTGGCTTCCATTTTCGCTACTAATTTCGCTCCAAATACACTCCTACCACAATTAAGGGATGTGGCCAACCTTTTCCGCTCACAGACCTGTAAGTACCGAGTACCTGCCCCAGCAACATCTTTGCACTGTAGTCCGCCACACTACAGTGATTTGACAACGTCAAATCTTGCCACATATAGGGTGTGGCCATCCACACAGCGAACGCCTTCTATTCGCTTGCGCAGTCTAAAGCAGCCTCAAAACATCTCAAAAGACGAGATGAGCACCGGCCCACTCGTACAATTATCGATTGCTTTTTGGCTGACGATAGACATGCGCTCTTTCACCATCTTTCGTCGACTTTTGTACAGCATTTTGTCACAATTTAAGGGATGTGACCAACCTATCATCTGCCCCTCAGGGTCAGCTTCTCAATGAAATTGGGACCGCCGTGGCAAGCATGAGACCGAATTCTCTTGGGTCTTGGGTCCCCAAGGGAAAACAAGTCTACTCAGAGCGTGTGTCATAAGTGAACTCTGTTAGAAACCACAGCCACCGCGATGCTCCCACAAGGGGGCCATCCCAGGACAGGAGGTGAGACCTGAGTACAAAGCATCGTTTGATGCAGTGCACCAGATCACACTGGCTTCTCCTGCTCCCGCGGTAGCACTTTTTATAAAGACCTTGCCTAGGGTCCCACAGGGTGATACACCGCGTCCACCCTGCTACCTTTCGAGTAAAACACCTTACTCATGGATTGGGTACCCATGGTATTATGGTCGCCTTTTACGACCGGTATACCTACCGTGGGCATATTCTAACCCCTAACCCACAGGGGGCCTTGGCAGGGGAATAGATTCTATGACGAAAACAGTTTTCTGCGAAAATGGGCGAAATCGGTTGAAGTAGAGATATACACCGCCGATAAACGCCGCCGCCGCCGCCGATTAGGGTCCTTTTTCGCATGCCGCCGCCGAATGTCAAAAATATCGGCGCGGCGGCGGCGGCGGCGTCCGGCGCCTTAATATATTTTCTACTCGTTTAAGATTGTTTAGGCCATTTATTGTTCATGTCGAAAATTGGTCGGATATGGTCGAAAGTGGTGTCAACGGATGTGCATCACTGCCAGTTATAAGAAACTAATTGCGAAATTTAACTGTTTCTAACTGTTCAAAAGTTATTTACAAAAAAAAAAAAACGATGTTTCCATGTCAGCTTAACACGGACTTTGCATCACCCAATTCACCAAGTTATTAAAACAAAACACTAATAGAAAAGTTATATATCTAATAAATTTATATGCTCACTTTGCATATTTTTTTTCAAAAAATTAATAATGAATAATGAATTCAAATAAAATTACCCAAGGCGAACATGTTTCCAAATTGTCCTCAAGTTGTTAAAAAAAGCAAACTAACCAAAAATGTGCCGATTTAAACAAAATTTATATTGCGATTGGCTGAAAGAATAAGCGAAATCAGTGATGGAAAATATAGTAGGTTCTAGGGGCATAAACACTCTTTTGAAATGATTCTTACCTCATAATTAAGTTGAGGATATATGTACGTATAAGGGTTTGAAAAATCACTTAGGCTTACATTCAAACATCTGTTGTCTATTTGCGAAACTATACACAGGATCTGAAATGTTAATTTTTATTTTCACACCTAATCCTTCAACACCCAAGTCTCCCGGTTTGAGATTTCCTAAAGTTGGCGGCCCTATACAAAACTAGTCCCTTGGAGTGAATCACATTGATTATAGCCTATCAACCAAGTTTAAATATCACCTACACGTTACGGTTCCTTTTACAAATGTGAATATGTAGGCACATATATTTACCAGGTGAGGCTTTGTCCTTCGCAAGAACACTCAAAGTGGTGAAGGAAAATCTTTTCCAAGACAATCGAACTAAGTACCGTGTGTTCTACTACCCTAACGTAGTGGACAGTCGAACTAGTATGAAAACTGAAGCTACGCGGCCATCCATAATGAGCTCTTATAGCATAAGGCCGGAAAACATAAGTTAACATCTTTCAACTTAAAATCGGCGACTTTCATTCTAAAATATCGTTTTGATGTAACGAAGGCTATTGAAATCAATGTTGTGAACACAATCGTCTGCAAACTTTGGTCTACATTTTAGAAATTTTATCCAGGGTCCTTGTAAAATTTTATTATGTAAATGCGCCGAAGATTATACGATTTTCACCCATAACGCAATGATATCCACATAGACTGCTTATGATTTCGATGGCGGCATCTTTGGCCGAATTGTCACTCCCTAACGTTTCAAGGTGTTTCTCTGGTGTAGCTCGGCAGCATAGCGTGACAAAAACATCCGTTGGAAAGTCTTTGGAGCTACACCTAGAGCTTCTAGGAAAGTGACGTCAACGAAGGTATGAGTTCGAAGTCGCAGTCCTATAGCTTCTGTGCTGGTATATGGTGGAGGGTCAGGAGGCGTGGATGAGACTGGTGGTCGGGATTGGTATTGTTCGCACATCGGGAATAGCTCTTAAAAACAGCTATAACAACTGGAGGCGCCCTGTACCACGAGAGTCATGAGTATTAAAAGACCATTAATAGCAACCGTAAGTCGCCTGTGTGCGTGCCCGCCAAGGAGCCACAAATAATTTAAAGGAATTGTGTTCGCGACGATTATTAGGAGTTAACCCTAGGTGAAACTACGTTTTGCACGAGATATACAGACAAAAGTGTGACTATTTTATGTTTCTCTATTTATTTTCAGCAGACGCAGCAGTACCAATTCCAAAGACTGGGGTTAGGTTCGAAGCCTCTCTGGAGTAAGCGAACGAGGGACAATCCCTCAGCAAGGAGCTACTCCTGAAAATTTTTGAACGGTCTGCGAGATCTTGAGGCAAAAACCACGGATCTTTCCGAAATGGCCAACATGTTGATTTCCTTAAATACATACAAACAAAACCTTTTATAAATATTATTTTTTTAAATAGAAAAATCAAGCTTTTTAAAGTAAAAACACCGGCATAGGCCGGCGCGCCGCCGCCGCCGCCGGTATATAATAGAGCCTACGCCGCCGCCGCCGATAAGGTGATCGGCGTAAACCTCTAGCTGGAAGCCACGCCCAGTTTTTATACAGAGTCGTCCGTCTGTCCTTCCGCTCCGCCCTTAACACGATAACTTGAGCAAAAATTGACATATCTTTACTAAATTTAGTTCACGTACTTATCTGAACTCACTTTATCTTGGTATAAAAAATAGCCGAAATCCGACTATGACCACGCCCACTTTTTCGAAATCGAAAATTACAAAAAATTAAAAAAATGCCATAGTTCTATACCAAATATGCAAAAAGTGTTGACCCATGGTAATTAGATTGTTTTATTGACGCAAATTATAACTTTAGAAAAAACTTTGTAAAATGGGTGTGACACCTACCATATTAAGTAGAAGAAAATGCAAAAGTTCTGCAGGGCGAAATTAAAAGCCCTTGAAATCTTGGAAGGAATATGGCGATATCTCGAAAAGGCGTCCGTCTATAGAACTAAGGCCCATTCCCTTTTAAAATACTCATTAACACCTTTCATTTGATACCCATGTCATACAAACACATTCCAGGGTTACCCTAGATTCATTTTCCTACATGGTGATTTTGTCTCCAAAGCTCTCAGCTGAGTATGTAATGTTCGGTTACACCCGAACTTAGCCTTCTTACTTGTTTTCTTTTCTGGCCAAACGACAACGCTAAGATGTGTTGAATTTATTCACCGTTAATTGGAGGGTTAAGGTACTAGCCCGATCATCTAGGCAACGATTTATATGACCACATTAAACCTTCAGGCCATCCCTCCCTCCCCACCCCCTAGTTCCATGAAGAGCTTGGAGCCGCCAGAGCCTCGTCTGTTAATGAAACAGGATTCGCCGCGGGTAGGTGAGGTTGACAATTGGGTTGGAGAAGCTATATATTGCGCTGGCAACCCCTTGAGAGGGTTGCGCTACACAACCCCTTGAATGCGCCAGGTGGCGCAATAAAAGAGATATTCCAAAAAATCGTATTTGGGTCCGATTTGGCTTATATTTGGAAGACATAGATATTACATACAGGAATAGAAAGCGGTTTATAAAAAAAATATCCCGCTAGGTGTCGCAAGGATCGGGACATTCAAATTGTGGTCCGATTTGACTCATATTTTGAACAGATATTACATAAAGTCCAATAATAAGTGAAATTTGAACAAAAAAAAAAATTCTTTGGAAATCGCTTTAGAAATCCCTTTTGAAAATAAATTCGTGCTAGTACCTAGGACCTACCTAATTATTTCCTCGCATTTAATATTATTATTACTTAATGTAAGTATTGTTTTCAATAAAACCGCTTAACTAAATTTTTTTTTTATTATTTTATTTTATCTCATAATACATTTAAAATTTTCATCTTTACTCCTTATTCGAGCGGTCAACAAATCAAATGCTTAACAGGAAATAATTATTTAAATACAAATTTTGATGTTGTTATTTAAATAAAGTGCTGAAAGGGTAATATTTTAACAAATATTTTGTGTAAATTATCTCATAAATTATATGAAACGAGCCAAAACGTCAGAGGTGCGCGCATTCATTCGTTGGGCTTGAAAATGACACAGAGCCCAACGAGCGCACAAAACGGTGGCCAAATAATAAATTTACTCAAACAATCACAAATGAATACGAAAGCATGTAAAATATTTACGTTTATGAAAAATTTAAATAAAAATGTGATTGTTATGTCACATAATTTGTAGCGTTAAATGATTATATGCGAGGAAATAATTTTAATTGCTTCTATGTAGATTAGTTTTGTTGTTGGAAGCAAAGAATTGTTTATTGTTCGCCGCAGGGCTGTTGGTGCTAATGTTTAGCTGTGTTTGTGGAATCATGATAATTTTTATTATTACGTTTTGCTGCCTACTTACGCATATGATTTGATCATAATTTTAAAATTATCGTTGTTGTTGTTGGTGCTACTGTTTATTAGTAATGTAGATTTTTGGTATTTGATAGCGATTTGGTTTGTGAAATGCAGCAGTTGGAAAATATTTTGTGCTTACTCTTGGGTATTGTTTAAAAGATGGTTACATTTTGACTTTTGACTACTGTATGCATGTATGTTTATGCATTTAACAACTCATAAATAACTGTTTGCTTTGTTTTTATTTTATTTTTTTAATCGCTATTGTCAGCAACAGATTTAAATGAGATTATAAAGGGATTAATTTGAATATAATGTGCGATGTGTCACTTTGAAAAAATTATTAAATAATTAAAAAATGTATATGTATAACAATGTACAATGTACTGTTTATAGCTATGGCGTTTGAAGATAAATAATTAAATGCAAGTCGTGATATACCTGCGAAGTGAATTCAGGCCAAGCTTCTCATCTAATTTGCGTCGTGCTCCATTTTGAATTTTCCTGCAAATTGGCGGTACGGGACCTGTATTTTTCACGCCGACTCCGAATGGCATCTGCAAGGCAGATGAGTTTTCACAGGAAGGTTTTCACATGGCAACACCCCTTAGAAAAATTTTCCCCTAATTAAAAAAAAACTGTTTCTAAACTTTTTATGTTTCATTGCACGGGAATCGAACCACGGATCTTCGGTGTGGTAGGCGAAGCACGCCACCACCACACAACGGCGCCCGCCGTTTTTATATTTATACTAATGAAGTCCGATGCGTAAACATACTGATGTACATCCAAAGAACTAATGTTTTTAAGTTAACTGGAACTCGCTCGAAGGTTAAAGTTTATCCGCAAATATGTTATTTTTCTAGAAACAATTTGGGCCAGATTACGTATGGTTCCGTGACAGTTTGCGTCGCAGTCACTCACATTCACAGTTACCACTATATAACACCACAAATTTCATAAAAGCATTCAGGACTCACTGAAGTGAATGAATGCTCCTACATGATAAGAATTTTTGTTCAAACGAGAAAAAACAACTCGTTGCATTTTACATTAGTCACACCTTAGTTTCGGTATATTTCAGGAACATAGGATGACCAACGATTGTTGGCGAAATTTTGGCGAGTATAGAGGAGCTGTCGGTTTGTTGTCGCTCCGATAACTATGTGATAACTTTTCTACAATTTACCGTTTACTTTCCGGTACCATATCGATAATTTTTGATGACAAATCACTAACTTTTTGACAACACATTGTAAAATAATGGAGAGTTTTTCAAAAATAAAATTGATAACCTTTGTTATCGGCAGAACATTTTTATCACTTCGATAACACATCGATAAATGGTCTATACCACTTTGATAACATACCTATAATAAACCGATAGCCCTTCCACAAGAAATGAATAATAGGCCATAGCTTGCTTCAAATGATTTTCATTTTTAAAACTGCCGCTATTGGCAATACAACTAAAGAGTTTTATTCACTTTAGCGCTATTCTTTAGCATATGGTTGAAGGGTTGATGTGTAGTCTAGCCGGAAAGTCTGCATTCAGTAAGCCTACGAGTAGTTGATAGATTTGCTCCTGCAATGATTTCTATTATTAAATTATACACCCTGTCAACATTTCAAATGCCATAATTTTCTTTGTATGGAAAAAACCCTTCATGAAAATTTTGAAAATTTTCCTTAAAGCAAAGTTGAACTTATGATTACTGGCGTTTTGGCCTTTTTCTTTTAAAATGTGCCCTCTAATTGATCGCCGTTTTTCGACACAGAGGGTGAGAATAACAACGGTGCACATCATTTATGGGGTTTTTTTTTAAAAAATAGGTTATCTACATGTTGCACTTCTAAATTCTAATTCCTCAACTTGTAGGTGATGGTACCCATTTGTTGATTCAGAGGAAAATATTTTGTGAAAAGAATACACAAATCTATGAAAGAGATTAGAAGAACTACATCTTTTCAAAAACGGGCAAAGCCCACGACATAAAAGCTGTTGTATTGCAGTTAGAATAGCTGATCTAGTATGTTTATGTATTTAAGAGAACTATGAAGTATAACGAAGTGGTTCCCAAATGGCTTCGAAATAACCCGAAAAAAAAAATACCAAAATGAATCAGAATAGTGATGAAATAGTTTCTAAAATTATCCCGAAACAGACTATAAACGATCTTGGAATGATCCTGAAGGCAATGCCCAAACACACATAGTCCCGGAAATATTGTTCCTGAAGTAGTCCTGAATCGATCCAAAAACAGTCTTGGAATGATTCCAAAAAGATCCTAAAATGATCAGAAATAAAACCCGGTAATGAATTTCGGATAGATCCTGTAACAGTTTTATAATTATACTAAAAAATTGAGCATCATACATCTGATTATACTGATAAAATGCTCTTTTTGAAAATGTTGTTTTTAAGACCGTTACCAATGATAACAATAATAGTTGTTTTTTTTTTCAAGCGACCTTGAAGAAAACGCTTCGACTAGCTTAACAGTTTCATCATTGCGAAATCATATATTTGGTGGAAGCTTACCAGTTAATTGGTACTTTTTCTGCTTTCTACTTGTGGGGCAGTACGTTTTTGACACTCAACCAGAGAATTACAAAAACAAAATACATTGAATGCGTGTGCCACCATGCTGTTATTTTCGTTTATCTGCCCAGTCGTACGCATGCAAATTTCAATCGCTCGTTCACAATAGTGCTCTTTTTCTAGTCAAATGTTGCTTAAGCGATTTACTCTCAAACCGCTTAGCGAACTGAACTAGCTTAGTTTTTGTTGTCGCTCTCTATGCAATTCTCTAATAATGAAATTCACTTAAATAAAATCAAAAGTTAAAAAATACAGTAAAAATAAAAATCTTAAGTAGAAGGCTAGAGAAACAGACTCAAATTAATATAAAAAACTTTACCTGAGTACGTATGACACTAGGTTACCTTTCAACTTTTACGTGTGACCTCCACACCTTGATATGTCTGTATATCACACACCAAGAAGTGTTCGCAAGTATCATACTAAAGCTAATGGCTATACAAACCAATTTGTTAAATTCGTATTCAAATAAATATGAGAATCAACTTGCGCAATATAAAAAAAAATGTTCCGGATCATTGCGGGCTCTCAAGGTCATCTATCAAAATCAAATTCATTTATGAAATTTCCTATTTTTGGCAGCTGTAAAGCTAATCACGAAATGAACAAAATATACTCGATATACTTGAGCAAATAGTAATGTTGATGCTACTATAAATAGATATTTAAATAGCAATACATATGCAATAATTTATAAACATTTAATTTTATACAGTGCGCCTTAATTTGACGTTCCGCTTATTCTTATTAAATTATTGTTGATTTGCTTGCTTTTGCTGGTATGTGTGAATGAATATTGTGTGGTGCTCAATTAGTTGTTGTTCTTTGAGATGATTGTGTAAATTTGACAGTCGAGCACAAAATGAGAGCAATTTTTATACTCAGTTGAGCAGAGCTCACAGAGTATATTAACTTTGATTGGATAACGGTTGGTTGTACAGATATAAAGGAATCGAGATAGATATAGACTTCCATATGTCAAAATCATCAGTATCGAAAAAAAATTTGATTAAGTCATGTCCGTCCGTCCGTCCGTCCGTCTGTCCATTAACACGATAACTTGAGCAAAAATAGATATATCTTCACTAAACTCAGTTCACATAATTATCTGAACTCACTTTCTATTGGTATAAAAAATGGCCGAAATCTGGCTATGACCACGCCCACTTTTTCGATATATAAAAATTACGAAAAATGAAAAAAGTGCCATAATTCTATACCAAATACGAAAAAATGGTTGAAACATGGTAATTGGATTGGTTTATTGACCCAAATATAACTTTAGAAAAAAACTTTGTAAAATGGGTGTGACACCTACCATATTAAGTAAAAAAAAAATGAAAAAGTTCTGCAGGGCGAAATCAAAAGCCCTTGGAATCATGGCAGGAATACTGTTCGTGGTATTACATATATAAATAAATTAGCGGTAACCGACAGATGATGTTCTGGGGCACCCTGGTCCACATTTTGGTCGATATCTCGAAAACGCCTTCACATATACAACTACCACCACTCCCTTTTAAAATTCTTATTAATACCTTTAATTTGACACCCATATTGTACAAACACATTACAGAGTCACCCCTGGTCCACCTTTATGGCGATATATCGAAAAGGCGTCCACCTATAGAACTAAGGCCCACTCCCTTTTAAAATACTCATTAACACCTTTCATTTGATACCCATAATGTACAAACGCATTCTAGAGTCAACCCTGGTCCACCTTTATAACGATATCCCGAAAAGGCGTCCACCTATAGAATTAAGGCCCACTCCCTTCTAAAATACTCGTTAACACCTTTCATTTGATACCCATATCGTAAAAAAATTCTAAAGTCACCCCTGGTCCACCTTTATGGCGATATCTCGAAAAGGCGTCCACCTATAGAACTAAGGCCCACACCCTTTTAAAATACTCATTAACACCTTTCATTTGATACCCATATCGTACAAACAAATTCTAGAGTCATCCCTGCTCCACCTTTATGGCGATATCTCGAAAAGGCGTCCACCCATAGAACTAACGCCCACCCACTTTTAAAATACTCATTAACACCTTTCATTTGATACCCATATCGTACAAATTAATTCTAGAGTCACCCCTGGTCGACCTTTATGGCGATATCTCGAAAAGGCGTCCACCCATAGAACTAAGGCCCACTCCCTTTTAAAATACTAATTAACATCTTTTATTTGGTACCCATATCGTACAAACTAATTCTAGAGTCACCCCTGGTCCACCTTTATTACGATATCCCGAAAAGGCGTCCACCTATAGAACTAAGGTCCACTCCCTTTTAAAATACTCATTAACACCTTTCGTTTGATACCCATATTGTACAAACGCATTCTAGAGTCATCCCTGGTCCACCTTTATGGCGATATCTCGAAAAGGCTTCCACCCATAGAACTAAGGCCCACCCACTTTTAAAATACTCATTAACACCTTTCGTTTGATACCCATATCGTACAAATTAATTCTAGAGTCACCCCTGGTCCACCTTTATGGCAATTCTCGAAAAGGCGTCCACCCATAGAACTAAGGCCCACTCCCTTTTAAAATACTAATTAACATCTTTTATTTGGTACCCATATCGTACAAACTAATTCTAGAGTCACCCCTGGTCCACCTTTATTACGATATCCCGAAAAGGCGTCCACCTATAGAACTAAGGCCCACTCCCTTTTAAAATACTCATTAACACCTTTCATTTGATACCCATATCGTACAAACAAATTCTAGAGTCACCCCTGGTCCACCTTTATGGCAATATCTCGAAAAGGCGTCAACCCATAGAACTAAGGCCCACCCACTTTTAAAATACTCATTAACACCTTTCATTTGATACCCATATCGTACAAATTAATTCTAGAGTCACCCCTGGTCCACCTTTATGGCGATATCTCGAAAAGGCGTCCACCTATAGAACTAAGGTCTACTCCCTTTTAAAATACTCATTAACACCTTTCGTTTGATAGCCATATTGTACAAACGCATTCTAGAGTCACCCCTGGTCCACCTTTATAACGATATCCCGAAAAGGCGTCCACCTGCAGAACTAAGGCCCACTCCCTTTTAAAATACTCATTAGCACCTTTCATTTGATACCCGTATCGTACAAATAAATTCCAGAGTCACCCCTGGTCCACCTTTATGGCGATATCTCGAAAAGGCGTCCACCTATAGAACTAAGGCCCACTCCCTTTTAAAATACTCATTAACACCTTTCATTTGATACCCATATCGTACAAATAAATTCCAGAGTCACCCCTGGTCCACCTTTATGGCGATATCTCGAAAAGGCGTCCACCTATAGAACTAAGCCCCACTCCGTTTTAAAATACTCATTAACACCTTTCATTTGATACCCATATCGTATAAACAAATTCTAGAGTCACTCATGGTCCACCTTTATGGCGATATCTCGAAAAGCCGTCCACCTATAGAACTACGGCCCACTCCCTCTTAAAATATTCTTTAATACCTTCCATTTGATACCCATGTCATACAAACACATTCCAGGGTTACCCTAGGTTCATTTTCCTAAATGGTGATTTTCCCTTATTTTGTCTCCATAACTCTCAACTGAGTATGTAATGTTCGGTTACACCCGAACTTAGCTTTCCTTACTTGTTTTTTACTATTTTAGGAAAGCGAATGGTTTTTGTTGGCATCAAAAAAGTCAATGCAAAGAATTTGTATCTTGAAACAAACCATTAGATGGTCTCGATAAATCTTCCTGAATGAACGAGTCTGCTAAGCAGGATAAAGTTACACAGCAAAAATAAAAAAAATGTTTGACAAAAATTGATCCCAGAGAAACCACAGATCGTTTCGACGTGTAATAACCTAGCTCTTTATTAGTCCTCGATGCACTGCGACCTTTATTAAAATTAATTAAGCATTAAAACAATTTGGCCTCTTGGCATTTAATCATTTGTTGTCTGAACTGCTTGGTTTCCCAGTTACTTATGATTTCCTTAGTAGGTATGTGTTTTATGAGTCCGCAAGAGGGCTCGGGCCATAGAATGCTGCTATAGTACCCTGCTTGGCAAGGTAATCTGCTGGTTTGTTACCTTCATGTTGCTGCTGCCCGGGAGCCCATCCTAACAATACCTTGTTTTTGGCGCTAAGATAATTAAGGACTCAAATTTGTTCATTTTCTTGCCTTGAAGTAATTTTTTAAGACTGCAAGGCACGTAAGGCTGTCTGGCTGTCCGACATAATGTTCTTTCTCCAAACTCAAACTTCTATGGCACGGATTTCTGCATGATAAATAGTGGGATAGCATCCCATTGGTATCGATTTCTTAAAGTTTGCTCATAGATATCAACCCCCGTTTTTCGGTCATAAAACTTTAGTTAGTAAGTGAACTAGACTTCTGAGTCGGGGTCAGTATATGGGTAGATTCCCTGTTTCCCAAAGAGTCCCGTGCACAATTATCAACATGTTCTGTGCATAGGGGCCATTACATCACGCAGTAGCAATATAAGACTTTCTCTCAATTTCCTTATTGCTTTCATATGCCCTGTCAGGTTTCATTTATTTAGCTCAGGGATATTTTGAATTGCAAGTGCTGCAAGCAATGTCCCTTTCTTTATAAGTATAAGAAAGGGGGGTGTTCTCTCTTAGACATTAAGTGCATCAGAGGACTTTCTCATCGCACACATAATGCCAATTCAAACTTATCGATACAGTTTGATTAGTTTTGTGATTGCTGTTCATTGCATAGGTGACAGTTGGTTTCACAACAATATTAAGTGTCCAGTATACCTTTTGGAAGATAGTGCCATTATTATACCCAGCTGTACTTGTACACAGGGTATTATAACTTTGATTGGATAACGGTTGGTTGTACAGGTATGAAGGAATCGGATAGATATAGACTTCCATATATCAAAATTATCAGTATCGAAAAAAAATTTGATTCCGCCATGTCCGTACGTCCGTCTGCCCGATAACACGATCACTTGAGTAAATATTGAGATATCTTCACCAAATTTGGTACACGGGCTTATCTGGACCTAGAATAGATTGGTGTTGAAAATGAGCGAAATCGGATGATAACCACGCCCTTTTTTTTATATATATAACATTTTGGAAAACAAAAAACCTGATTATTTATTAAATAATACACCTACGATGTTGAAATTTGACGTGTGCACTGATATCGAGACTATTGATAAAAAGTTTAAAATGGGCGTGGCACCGCCCATTCGGGATAAAATCAATTTTACAGATATTATTAATCATTAATAAAAAACTGTTAAACCTATCGTAACAAAATTCGGCAGAGAGATTGCCTTTATTACAGGGAATGCTTTGAAAAAAATTTAAGAAATCGGATAAGGACCACGCCTACTTTTATATAAAAGATTTTTAAAAGGGTCGTGGACGAATAAAATAAGCTATATATTTGCAAAAAAGAGCTTTACATCAATGGTTTACATTTCCCAAGTGGATATATAACAATAAATAGGAAAAACTGCAAATTTAAAAAATGGGCGTGGCACCGCCCCTTTTATGACTAAGCAATTTTGTATCTTTCGGGAGCAATAACTCGAAGAAACAAGTAAGGACGGGACTGTATTCGGCTGTGCCGAAGACTTCATACCTTTCATGAATGAGGCTGAACAATTATCTTATCCCATTCGTAATCTCCGAATAAACGGACGTATAAGATAAGAAATATATAGTGAACAGATCTACATACCTAAACGATTTCTAAGATAAATATAAAATAAACAAGTAAGGAAGGCTAAGTTCGGGTGTAACCGAACATTACATACTCAGTTGAGAGCTGTGGAGACAAAGTAAGGGAAACCAACATGTTGTAATAGGAACCTAGGGTAACCTTGGAATGTGTTTGTATGACATGTGTATCAAATGGAAGGTATTAAAGAGTATTTTAAGAGGAAGTGGGCCATAGATCTATAGATGGACGCCATTTAGGGATATCGCCATAAAGGTGGACCAGGCCTGACTCGAGAATTTGTTTGTACGATATGAGTATCAAATGAAAGGTGTTAATGAGTATTTTAAGAGGGCGTGGGCCTTAGTTCTATATGTGGACGCCTTTTCGAGATTTCGCCATAAACGTGGACCAGGGGTGACTATAGAATTTGTTTGTACTATATGGGTATCAAATGAAAGTTGTTAATGAGTATTTTAAAAGGGAGTGGGCCTAAGTTCTATAGGTGGACGCATTTCGGAATATCGTTATAAAAGTGGACCTGGGTTGACTCTAGAATGCGTTTGTACAATATGGGTTTCAAATGAAAGGTGCTAATGGGTATTTTAAAAGGGTGTGGGCCTTAGTTGTATAGGTTGACGCCTTTTTGAGATATCGCCATAAAGATGGACCAGGGGTGACTCTAGAATTTGTTTGTACGATATGAGTATCAAATTAAAGGTGTTAATGAGTATTTTAAAAGGGCGTGGGCCTTAGTTCTATAGGTGGACGCCTTTTCGAGATATCGCCATAAGGGTGGGCCAGGGGTGACTCCAGAATTTTTGTGTACGATATGGGTATCAAATGAAAGGTGTTAATGAGTATTTTAAAAGGGTGTGGGCCTTAAATCTATAGGTGGACGCCTTTTCGAGATATCGCCATAAAGGTGGACCAGGGGTGACTCTAGAATTTGTTTATATGATATGGGTATCAAATGAAAGGTGTTAATGAGTATTTTAAAAGGCAGTGGGCCTTAGTTCTATAGGGATGCCTTTTCGAGATATCGCCATAAAGGTGGGCCAGGGGGACTCTAGAATGTTTTTGTACGATATGGGTATCAAACGAAAGGTGTTAATGAGTATTTTAAAAAGGCGTGGGCCTTAGTTCTATAGGTGAACGCCTTTTCGAGATATCGACATGAAGGTGGACCAGGGGTGACTCTAGAATTTGTTTGTACGATATGGGTATCAAATGAAAGGTGTTAATAAGTATTTTAAAAAGGAGTGGGCCTTAGTTCTATATGTGGATGCCTTTTCGAGATATCGCCATAAACGTGGACCAGGGGTGACTCTAGAATGTGTTTGTACGATATGGGTATCAAATTAAAGGTATTAATGAGGGTTTTAAAAAGGAGTGGGCCTTAGTTCTATATGTGGATGCCTTTTCGAGATATCGCCATAAACGTGGACCAGGGGTGACTCTAGAATGTGTTTGTACGATATGGGTATCAAATTAAAGGTATTAATGAGGGTTTTAAAAGGGAGTGGCCCTTAGTTGTATATGTGAAGGCGTTTTCGAGATATCTACCAAAATGTGGATCGCGGTGATCCAGAACATCATCTGTCGGGTACCGCCAATTTATTTATATATGTAATACCACGTACAGTATTCCTTCCAAGATTCCAAGGGCTTTTGATTTCGCCCTGCAAAACTTTTTCATTTTCTTTTACTTAATATGGTAGGTGTCACACCCATTTTACCAAGCTTTTTTCTAAAGTTATATTTTGCGGCAATAGACCAATAAAATTACCATGTTTCATTCCTTTTTTCGTATTTGGTATATAATTATGGCATTTTTTTCATTTTTCGTAATTTTCGATATCCAAAAGTGGGCGTGGTCATAGTCGCATTTCGGCCATTTTTTACACCAATACAAAGTGAGTTCAGATAAGTACGTGAACTGAGTTTAGTAAAGATATATCGATTTTTGTTCAAATTATCGTATTAACGGCCGAGCGGAAGGACAGACGGTCGACTGTGTATAAAACCTGGGCGTGGCTTCAACCGATTTCGCCCTTTTTCACAGAAAACAGTAATCGTCTTAGAAGCTAAGCCTCTACCAAATTTCACAAGGATTGGTAAATTTTTGTTCGACTTATGGCATTAAAAGCATCCTAGACAAATTAAATGAAAAAGGGCGGAGCCACGCCCATTTTGAAATTTTCTTTTATTTTTGTATTTTTCTGCACCATATCATTACTGGAGTTGAATGTTGGCATAATTTACTTATATGCTGTAAAGATATTAACTTTTCTTTTAAAATTTGAATTAAAAAAAAATTTTTTTTTAAAAAGTGGGCGTGGTCGTTCTTCGATTTTGCTAATTTTTATTAAGCAGACATAAAGTAATAAGAGTAACGTTCCTGCCAAATTTCATCATCATATCTTCAACGACTGCCAAATTACAGCTTGCAAAACTTCAAATTACCTTCATTTAAAAGTGAGCGGTGCCACCCCCATTGTCCAAAATTTTGATAGGTTTCTATTCTGCGTCATAAGCTCAACTCACCTACCAAGTTTCATCGCTTAATGCGTATTTGGTAATGAATTATCGCACTTTTTCGATTTTTCGAAATTTTTGATATCGAAAAAGTGGGCGTGGTTATTGTCCGATATCGTTCATTTTAAATAGCGGTCTGAGATGAGTGCCCAGGAACCTATATACCAAATTTCATCAAGACACCTCTAAATTTACTCAAGTTATCGTGTTAACGGACAGACGGACGGACGGACGGACGGACATGGCTCAATCGAATTTTTTTTCGATACTGATGATTTTGATATATGGAAGTCTATATCTATCGCGATTCCTTTATACCTGTACAACCAACCGTTATGCAATCAAAGTTAATATACTCTGTGAGCTCTGCTCAACTGAGTATAAAAATAGGTAGGTACTTTGTGTGAGGATGCAAAGTTTCAGGTTTTTGTGGTCTGCGTGTAAAAACTATGACTACGAATCACGTATTTCAAAAATATATGACGTAAACGTAAATATTTGATGAAATTTGATGAATTCTGAAGCTTCTAGCCGTAAAAAAGGGGCAAAAATGGCAGTTTATATGAAGTATATAATATATATACCACCGATCTCTATGATTTTTTCAGACAAAAATATATGCTATATACGTAAGCATTTGGTGAAATTTGAAGCTTCTAGCTGTTAAAAGGGGGAATAAAGTGCGCAAAGTTTCTTATCTGAACAATCGGTTGTATGAGATATATACTATATATACAACCGATCTCTATAATTTTTTCAGACAACAATATATGTCATATACGTAAGCATTCGGTGAAATTTGAAGCTTCTAGCTGTTAAAATGGGGCTAAAATTGCGAATATATTTATATACTATATATGTATACTATATATACCACCATATATATAATATACTATATATACCACCGATCTGTATGATTTTTTCAGACAACAATATAGGCTATATACGTAAGCATTCGTTGATATTTGAAGCCTCTACCTCTTAAAATAGGGCAGCAATTACGAAAAGTTTCTTATCTGAGCAATCGGTTGTGGGGGATATATACTATATATACGACCGATCTCATCAATTTTTTCAGGCAACAATATGTGCAATATACGAAATTATATGGTGAAGTTTGAAGCTTCAGTCTGTTAAATTGAGTAAGATATTACAAAAATCCTCTTTTTCTGAAAAATCGGTTGTATGGAGGATATATGCTATAGTGGTCCGATCCGGCCAGTTCCAACAAATGTCTAATCGGACACCCAAATACACCCGCTTACCAAATTTTATCAAGATATCTCAAAAATTGAGGGACTAGTTTGCATACAAACCGACAGACGGACAGACGGACATGGCTAAATCAACTCAGCTCTTCAACCTGATTATTTCGGTATACTTAATGGTGGGTCTATCTATTTTCCTTCAAGGACTTACAATTTTCGGTTTCGTGACGAAATTAATATACCATTTCATTTTCATGAAAGGTATAAAAATAACGGATCGTAATAAAATTGGGTACACATGTTTTCCTTATAGCAGGAAATATTTCTAGTAAAAATTGATAATATTGGTTATGGACTACTCCCACTTTTATATTAATGAATTTAAAAAGGGTCGTATGTAAAAATAATAAGTCAAATCTTAGCCAAAAATAGTTTTGTATCAATGGTATTCTGTGCCATTATAACAAGAAATGGGAAAATTTTCAATTCTTGAAAAATGGGCGTAGCACTGCCCCTTACTTACAATGTATTTCCCAACGTTTCTGGAGCCATTACTCGACGAAAAATCCGGGCCCGGGACTAAACAATTTACGGGCTCCCTATAAAAAATCCACTAATGCATTTGATTAACTTGAATTAATGACGTCTCATTCATGAATCATTATTTATGGATTAAAAAAAAAAAAAAATTTGCAACATCAACTAAATGATTTTTGAACTAAGAGCTGAAAATAAAATTAACACAGAATATTTACTTTTTATAATATTTTATTGTAACGTAGAAATAAAATATCTCGTTTAACAGCCACATACTGCTTCAAATAATCTTTTCTAGTTATTTGGTAATATTTTAATACATTTCTGATAAATTTAATGATGATTATAAATTTTAATTATTCAATACAGAAGGTTCGGATATCAAAGAGTGGCTTTTCTTGCTTTTTCGCTGCAAAATTTTTATAGTAATATCAAAATTTAACTGTCTTGCCAAAACGGATTCAACCCGAAGCGTGACAAGTCCTAAAACTCGCTCTTTAGATGAACACGATGTATGAAAGTTCTGATTCTTGAAAGGATGCTGAAGGAACGTTCTGCACTAGCTACAGTGACAGGCATAGTGCAAAAGATACGTAAAGCAACACAAATGTTGGGGAAAATTGTATACAGATTTTGAACATATATAGATGCCACCTTGGTATAATTGTAGCGTGCTCCGCCTACCACACCGTATGCCCTGGGTTCACACCCCGGGCAAAGCAACATCAAAATTTTAGAAATAAGTTTTTCAATTAAAAGAAAATTTTTCTAAGCGGGGTAGCCCCTCGGCAGTGTTTGGCAAGCGCTCCTGGCGTATTTCTGCCATGAAAAGCTCTCTGTGAAAACTCATCTGCCTTGCAGATGCCGTTCGCAGTCGGCATAAAACATGTAGGTCCCGTCCGCCCAATTTGTTGGGAAAATCAAGGGGAGCGCGACGCAAATTGGAGAGAAGGTCGGCCTTAGATCTCTTCAGGAGGTTATCGCGCCTTACATTTATTTTTATTTATTTAGATGGCATTTATCAATTCCAATGGTGACAGACCTTTATCAAAATTTGCTTCGTAAATGTGTTTCAAGAGAATTATTTCGCATTCTAAGCTTTGAGAAATATCCGACGTTTATTTTTCGACAAATTTTGCTGCGCTCGCCCGAACCGTAGTTTCATCCGTGTCTTCAAATTGCCACAAAAAGGAAAACGTCTCGCTCAAATTTTGCATAGCTGAAAATCGTTCAGTAATGCCAGTGATTACCGAATCAACGATCACCAGGAATGTATTGTTCTTAAAATCAGACTCTGAATCATCCGTACTCATCTCATTTAAATTATCGTCTAAAATTTTTTCCCATTGGTTCCTGATCAAATTCAAATCAGGTAATAGGGCATCTAGATGTCGGAATTCAATATCTATGGTGGCGTCTCTAGCTTGGAGAACCATGTTCCCTTCCTTTAATGGTAGTCAGTATTTTCAACTAAGTTGAGATCAGCGATTTTCTGACAAGTTTTTTGGTTACAATTCACGAAAGCCAAAAACCGTTCTTGAATTGTAAAATTTGTTGCTTTCGAATTGAATTGGAGTTAGCTCACAATGAGCGTAGTCAACGTGACTAGCATCAGGAATAGCATCAACAATAATAGCAAAATACTTGGCTTTCTTGCCTTGATCTAATATAATTTCCCTCACGTGCTTTACTATATTTCTATAAACTCGTTCTGAATGTCTGGGGAAAGATAGTGAAGTTGTAAGCGTTTGTTGTGAAATCCTAACTTCCTCCAAATGATCCCTAAGTATCGGATCATAATGACTTATGAGATCTTAGATGCCCAAAAAAATGTACATCGTTTCGTTCACCAAGATATATACCTTCGCCTTTGAAAGCTAGACTTCTTTCACCCAAAAATAAAATAGTGTCCAAAGTTCTATATAAAATTTCTTTCCACTTTTGAGTTTCAGTGATTAGCTGTTCATTGGTAAGTGTATCAATTGTAGCCTCTTTTTGAATTAGATTTTGTAAAGATCGCCATTGAATATAACATTTAATGTGATCTTGAGTATTTTCGTGTGATGACAGTTTATAGTATAGCTTCTTCCATACCTGGAATTTCGATTATCCGCACAAAATTTTAGGTCGATTTAAATTATTGGGGCTTAACTGACGACATGGAAGGCAATAAAAAGCATTGCTACTGGCACTCCACACTAAACAGTCACGCTCCACTTTCTCTCCATTTGGCAGGGTTCTGTTTAACAACGTGGTAGGAAATGTCTCGTCATGACAATCACGTGGAAAAATAACAGGACACTTTTGATGACCTCGACGAATTGTTTTGTTGACTTCTTCAGATCGAAAAAACTCATTATTCACCGTACCGATATCGAAGTCGTTTAAATATTTTGAACTTTGATACAGAGTGTGGTGTTATTGAGAGGTGGTATTGTTGGAAGAATTTTTGAAGATGAACCTTCATCAGTGTCACCACGAAAACTTTACGATTTTGGATTCATGTAAACATCCATTTTTGTTTAATGTTTTTCTTGTCTCCTCAGGCCCAGGCAAACAATCATTATCAATATTTGTTGGTTTTGAAATTCGGCTTAAAATTTGCACATGGAACAACTAAAGACTCTCCTAAGTAAAAAAAAAAATTATTAGTACCTCTAAATGGCGGGCCCCTGAGAAACCCCGGGCCCGGAGGAATCCCGTGTGTTTATGTTTATTGTTCTATTATATCTTTATTTTAAAATAAACAGTAGGGAAATCCCAATACTTAAAGGAAAACTGCATTATTATTCGCTCAAGGTCATTGGTGTTAGCCTCTGTATTTTTTTGCTTCTTTTAAACGAAAATTAGTTCAGAATAGAACCATATGTAAATGTATTATTGCGCAGCCTTGTAACACTATTAAGCACACAAACAAATAACAACAGCGTTCCAAGTGTACAGCTGGGTTTGTAATGTTCGGTTTAAGCCGAACTTAGATTTTCTTACTTTATTTTTCATAGAATCAAGTACAGGCGAAGAAAGCTCTTCTTGCTTTGTTTTGCTTCTATTGAAAACTGTAATTTGATGCCGTCTAGAGATGTTTTTGGCATGTTTAGTTGTCTTCTCCCGGGAAAAAGGCGCTAGGACAGTTTTGTTAAGATTGATAATCAGTCCATTGGTGTCACCTTGTTATAATGCGCAGGGCTTGGTGCATGCGATTGGATATTTTGGCCTCGCATTCCAATGATGAAGATTACTAAGAGATCTGCATACCTCAAATACATTGAATTTCAGTAACTGAAGGAGGTCTTATATGATTAGGGTGAACAAGAAAGAAAAGAGTACACACCCTTGAGGAAATCCTCTAGTGGCAACAATTAACTCAGTTGTTTCACTGAGCTCAATACTGATATTTATTCCTTTTAGCATTGATAGCACCTAGCGAATGAAGATTGGGCTTTTATCCTTACCAATCATAGCTTCTTTGATAGCTTGGTGTGTCGTGTTATCGAAAGCTCCTAAGATGTCAATAAAAGCACAGAGGCTTATATTTTTAGACTTCTAATCCTTTCAAATCTTTTTCATGAGGCTGTGAACAGCCGTCTTCGTGGTTGCTCATGACTGATGATTCAGGCAAAATGATTCCTTCAGAGAGGAAGTTTGTTAAAGTTAAACTTCCTAATAGCTTTTACTCAGTTGTTGTTGGTTTATATATGTGTAGTAAAGCCATACATTTATATCATAGTGAGCGATTTGTGTATTTTGTATTTAACGTCTTTATTCCTGATATTAAGTAATAAAATTTATTAATTAAAATTTTCAGCTTTGTTTAAGAGTTTATTAGCATGACCAACGCAATATAATAAACAACACAGCATGATTTTGATACTCATTTATGGTAATGAATATTTAGGATTTTATTACGTTTGGCTACTTTGTATTTATGTATTTATATTCAAAAATTTAGAATTGTATGCCAATAATTGTCGGTAGCAAAATAATGAGTACATTAACAATAAATAACATTAAATAAAAAACAAGTAAGGAAGGCTAAGTTCGGGTGTAACCGAACATTACATACTCAGCTGAGAGCTTTGGAGACAAAATAAGGGAAAATCACCATTTAGCAAAATGAACCTACGGTAACCCTGGAATGTTTTTGTACGATATGGGTATCAAATGAAAGGTGTTAATGATTATTTAAAACGTAGTGGGCCTTAGTTCTATAGGTGGACGCCTTTCGAGATATCGCAATAATGGTGGACCAGGGGTGACTCTAGAATATGTTTGTACGATATGGGTATCAAATTAAAAGTATTATTCAGGTTTTTAAAAGGGAGTAGCCATTAGTTGTATATGTGAAGGCGTTTTCGAGATATCGACCAAAATGTGGACCAGGGTGACCCAGAACATCTTCTGTCGGGCAACGCTAATTTATTTATATATGTCATACCACGAGCAGTATTCCTGCCAAAATTCCAAGGGCTTTTGATTTCGCCCTGCAGAACTTTTTCATTTTCTTCTACTTAAAATAGTAGGTGTCACATCCTTTTTACAAAGTTTTTGCTAAAGTTATATTTTGCGTCAACAAACCAATCCAATTACCATGTTTCAACTCTTTTTTCATATTTGGGACAGAATTATGGCATTTTTTTCATTTTTCGTAATTTTCGATATCGGAAAAGTGGGTGTGGTCATAGTCGGATTTCGGCCATATTTGATACCAAGATAAGGTCACTTCAGATAAGTACGTGAACTAAGTTTAGTTAAGATATATCGTTTTTTGCGCAAGTTATCGTGTTAACGGCCGAGCGGAAGGACAAACTGTTGATTGTGTATAAAAACTGGGCGTGGCTTCAAACGATTTCGCCCACAGCAGACAGTTATCGTCATAGGCTCTATTTCCCTACCAAATTTCACAAGGGTTGGTACATTATTGCTCGACTTATGGCATTAAAAGTATTCTAGACGAATTAAATCAAAAAGGGCGAGTTACGCCCATTGTGAAATTTTCTTTTATCTTTGTATTTTGTTGCACCATATCATTACTGGAGTTGAATGTTGACATAATTTACTTTTATACTGTAAAGATATTAAATTTTTTGTTAAAATTTTTTTTTAAGTGGGCGTGTTCGTCATCCGATTTCGCTAATTTTTATTTAGCACATATATTGTAATAGGAGTAACGTGCCTACCAAATTTCATGATGATATCTTCAACGACTGCCAAATTACAGCTTGCAAAACTTTTAAATTACCTTCTTTTAAAAGTGGGCGGTGCCACGCCCATTGTCCAAAATTTTTCTAATTTTCTATTTTACGTCATAAGGTCAACGCCCCTACCATGTTTCGTCGCTTTGTCCGTCTTTGGTAATGAATTATCGCACTTTTTCGGTTTTTCGAAATTTTCGATATCGAAAAAGTGGGTGTGGTTGTAATCCGATTTCGTTCATTTTAAATAGAGATCTGAGATGAGCGCCCGGAAACCTGCGTACCAAACTTCATCAAGATACCTCAAAATTTACTCAAGTTATCGTGTTTACAGACGGACGGACGGACGGACATGTCTAAACGAATTTTTTTTCACCCAGATCATTTTGATATATAGAAGTCTATATCTATCTCGATTAGTTTATGTCGTTACGGATTACCGTTATGCGAACAAAGTTAATATACTCTGTTTTGATTGCAAAAGAAAAAAAAATTTTCGCTGGAAATAAAAAATTAGTCGCGCTATAATTATTTAATTTACTATGTACAAAATACTATATTCTGTTAAAACATATATATATATTTGTTGCTAAATGAAGGTTTTTGTATATATATAATATGGGTGATACTCTTACTTAAGACTTTTAATAAAATATTATAATGTTGGATTTTATTTGTTGATTTCATTGTAGTTTAAAATAAATAATTATTAGATAATCTGAGTAGAGCTGATGTTATTTCTTGAGCTCATGATATTGGATTAATCGAATATTCGAATGTTTTAATACCTGATTCCCTATCTGCGCTTCGAGGGAGATCTTTAGGCCACAATAGAGGTGAATGATTGGGGCAAGGGGCGATGTGTACACAGATGGTTCCAAAGTAGTGGAAGAAGTCGGGTCTGCGGTATACTGTGCTGATGAGGAAATAAACAGATCATACAGGCTTCCGGATTACTGTAGCGCTTTCCAAGCGGAAATATTAGCCGTAACCAAAGCAGTAGAAACACTGAAAGAGAATAGCTTAAGCTGCAACCGCGTTAAGTTTTATATTGACAGTCAAGCAGCAACTAAGTCAATAATCTCTCGTTTAGATGCTGTGCTATAGCATCTAAATGCATGTTAGATTGTAAGCAGTCTCTGGAGAGAATTAGGACAGGGAGAAGCATACATCTATATTGGGTCCCAGGGCATATGGGAATAGATGGGTACGAAAAAGCAGATGAAATAGCTAAAAAGGACGCATCTCTTCAAGCTTGCTCCGTAGACGTCCCAATTAGACTGGGCGAGATTAAGCGAAGGCGAGAGGTGCACATGATCGACCAAGCGGGAAAGACGTGGGACTGTAAAATGTCGAAGATTATGTGTAGGTCTTACAACCTTAGACTAGCTAAGTTGCTTCTATCATTAAAAAGAGAGGACTGTAGATTCATGACGGGTATTCTGACTGGACACTGTCTTCTGGCGTCACATGCCTTTAAATTAGGCTTGGTCAGTGATAGCAGATGTAGGAAGTGCGGGTTGGGGGAGGAAACGATCGAGCATGTTCAATTCCTGTGCCCTGCGCTTTCCAGGCCAATACTTCAGCTATTAGGAGTGATATAGTTGTCAGATCTAGAAGCAGCAAGTGGCTTAAGTCCTAGGAACCTTCTAGTATTTGCCAAGAGGTCGGAGTTATTTTATAATATAGGTCCTGGTTTTTGATAAGGTTTTTCATTTTGGTCGTTAAAACAAACTTCTGGTAACACTAAGGGCTCATTCAGTCTATGTGAGATCCTCATGGACCGGCCAGTTGAACTTAACCTAATACTCGATTCTCAGAACTCGATTATTAAAATTAAATAATCGTATATCGTCGATTATTGGAATAATTGCTTGTTGTCCATTATTCGAATAATCGCTGCTGAACGATTCTTTGATTGTTAAAATATTCATATGTAAGCTCTAAGCATAAAACCTCAATGCTTTTCATTTTAAACCAATGTGTGTATTTGCTACTCCAGTACTCCTATCAGTAGCAACAAAAAATATGCTCTCTAAATAAGAACGATATTATTTTTGTAGCAGAACGCTAGGGCCTATACTTTTATGGTAATTTCGGGATCATTTTGGTCACCCCAGAAGGTTTTAGGTATTATTTCGTTATCATTTGGGGATGGTTTTTGGAGCCGTTCGGGGTCCGTGACTATTGTACGGACTGTCGGAATCAATTTATGGTAATTTACTGATGATCTGGAGACTATTTTGGGATTATGCTGGGGTAAATTTAGGATCATTTCCAGGTAATTTTGGCATGTTTTTGGATACTGTTTCGAGGTGATTTCGGGATCAATTTGAGGCTATTTCGAGATAATATGGGTACTATTTCGTGGCCGCCGTGGTGAGATGGTAGCGTGCTCCACCTAAAACAACGAAGATCGTGGGTTCACGCCACGGGCAAAGCAAGTTTTTTTATAATTAGAAGACAATTTTTCTAAACGGAGTCGCACCTCGGCAGTGTTTGGCAAGCGCTCCGAGTGTATTTCTGCCACGAAAAGCTCACAAATAAGCTATAACTAAATAGTTTTGGATCAATGATATTTCACTTATCAAGATTTACTGTAAGAGGAAATGGGGAGACATTTTTCTTTTAAATGGGCGCTGCCACGTGTTTGGAAGAAAAGTAATTTATATCAAATGAAATGTACAATTGAAGCTCAAGCTGAGTATTAATGTTCGGTTGCACCCGAACTTAGACAAATTTACTTATTTATAGTAAAGGCAACCTCTGTGTCGAACTTTGTTATGATAAGTTTAACGGTTTTTGACTTATGAATAATAATATTTTGTAAAATTGATTTTATCTCAAGTGGCGTACCACGCCCATTTTCAAAGTTTTATCAAGAGTCTAAATACCAGTTCATAAATCAAATTTCAACATTCTAAGTGTATTATTTACTAAATAATAAGGTTTTTTGTGTTTTTCAAAATGTTATAAATGTACATAGTGGGCGTGGTTATCATCCGGTTTCATTTTATTTTAAATAGCGATGCGAGCTGAGTTCCAAGAAACTCAAATACAAAATTTCAATAAGATAACACAATATTTAATCAAGTTATCGTGTGCATAAACAGACGGACGGAGCATTTTGATATATGGAAGTCTATATTTATGTCGATTCTTTTATGCCGTTACGATCAACCGTTATGTTACCAAAGTTAAAATACTCTATGTGTAGAGCACGCTGAGTACAATAACTTTTAACAAAAACAGCAAAAAATGTGAAATTTTGTTTCCTCTAGGCAAGCCAAGGAAAATCAAAATGTTTATCTAATCACTTTAAATTCCACATGCGTCTACTCATCCAGTATTTTTGTTGTGAAGATTTGGCGATCTCTATGAAGCCACAAAATAATTTTTTGACATTGATAATATTTATTTACTAGCAGACTCGGCAGACGTTGTTCTGCTCAAAATTTGGTCTATCTGCATACATTTTAATAAGCTTCTTCCGCCTAACTCTGCCCTACCCCTCTACACTTTTTCCTAATCTTTTTATTCACTCCTCCCTCCGTCTTTTTCGCTTCACCTATCTCCATCTTCGTTTCATTCTATCTCTTTCTCAGTCTCCTTCGTTCTTTTCTCTTCTCTCAATTTTTTCTCATTCTTCTTCATCTCTTATTGCCAGTCCCAGAGGGTGGTATATATTTTGTTCCAGTCCCATTCCGAGTCTCAGTCCCAGTCCCACTCTGAGTCTCAGTCTCAGTCCAAGTCCTAGTCCTAATCCCAGTCCCAGTCCGTCTCTGGTATACTTCCTGGAAAAAATCTTCGTAAATTCTATTATAGGCAAATTTATATACGAAATTTCAGGCAAATCGAATAGGACATATGTAAATAGGTATGTGGGTATAATTAATTCTTGTCTTTATTTCGGCTTCGCATTCATATTTATCAGTTTTGCCAGGTTGATGCGACTAAATTGAATATCACAATGAACTTTAGAGCTCTCAGCAACACCTTTCATTTGATATCAATAATACACACACATTCTAGGGGTATCCGGGCCCATGTTTTGGCCTATATCTCGAGACCCTAGTCACTCAGCGGTGCAAAACTTACTCTGTACTAAAGCATACATCACCAGCTTCAGTTTGATACGCATAATATAAAAACATATTCTAGGTGTATCCGGGTCCATGTTTTGGCTTATATCTCGAGACCGTAGTCACCAATAGGTACGAAAACTACCCTGTACTAAAGCACTCATCAACAGCTTCAATTTGATACCCACAATGTAAAAACATTGTCTAGGCGTTCACAAGTCCACGTTTGGCCTATATCTCCAGACCCTAGCCTCCCAGTTGTATGAAAATTATCCTGTACTATAGCACTCATCAACAGTTTTCATTTGATATCCATATTGTATAAACACATACTAGGGGTACCCGTGTCCACGTTTTGATCTCAAGACCCTAGGCACGTAGCGAAAAAAAAGGCAGACGTTGGCCAATTCTCAGACCTACCCAATATACTCACAAAAATTTCATGAGAATCGGCTCAGCCGTTTCGGAGGAGTTAAGCCTCTAACACCGTGACACAAGAATTTTATATATTAGAAGATTAATAATTTCACAGATACTTAACACATCTTTTCAATATTTAGGCGAATCTAAAAATTTATATTCGGTTAAATTTTTATACTCAGTTGAGCAAAGCTCACAGAGTATATTAAGTTTGATTGGATAACGGTTGGTTGTACATATATAAAGGAGTCGAGATAGATATAGACTTCCATATATCCAAATAATCAGGATCGAAAAAAAAATTGATTGAGCCATGTCCGTCCGTCCGTCCGTCCGTTAACACGATAACTTGAGTAAATTTTGAGGTATCTTGATGAAATTTGGTATGTAGGTTCCTGAGCACTCATCTCAGATCGCTATTTAAAATGAACGATATCGGACTATAACCACGCCCACTTTTTCGATATCGAAAATTTCGAAAAACCGAAAAAGTGCCATAATTCATTACAAAAGACCGATACAGCGACGAAACTTGCTAGATGAGTTGAACTTATGACGCAGAATAGAAAATTAGTAAAATTTTGGACAATGGACGTGGCACCGCCCACTTTTAAAAAAAGGTAATTTAAAATTTTGCAAGCTGTAATTTGGCAGTCGTTGAATATATCATTATAAAGTTTGGCAGGAACGTTACTCCTATTACTATATGTACGTTTAATAAAAATTAGCAAAATCGGAGAAGGACCACGCCCACTTAAAAAAAAAATGTGTTTAAAGTAAAATTTTAACAAAAAATTTAATATCTTTACAGCATATAAGTAAATTATGTCAACATTCATTTCCAGTAATGATATGGTGCAATAAAATACAAAAATAAAAGAAAATTTCAAAATGGGTGTGGCTCCGCCCTTTTTCATTTAATTTGTCTAGGATACTTTTAACGCCATAAGTCGAACAAAAATTAACCAATCCTTTTGAAATTTGGTAGGGGCATAGATTTTATGACTTTAACTGTTTTCTGTGAAAATGGGCAAAACCGGTTGATGCCACGCCCAGTTTTTATACACAGTCGTCCGCCTGTCCTTCCGCATGGCCGTTAACACGATAACTTGAGCAAAAATCGACATATCTTTAATGAATTTAGTTCACGTGCTTACTTGAACTCACTTTATCTTGGTATGAAAAATGAACGAAATCCGACTATGACCACGCCCACTTTTTCGATATCGAAAATTACGAAAAATGAAAAAATGCCATAATTCTATACCAAATACGAAAAAAGGGATGAAACATGGTAAGGTAATTGGATTGTTTTATTGACGCGAAATATAACTTTAGAAAAAACTTTATAAAATGGTTGTGACACCTACCATATTAAGTAGAAGAAAATGAAAAAGTTCTGCAGGGCGAAATAAAAAACACTTAAACTCTTGCCAGGTATTACATATATAAAAAAATTAGCGGTATCCAGCAGATGATGTTCTGGGTCACCCTGGTCCACAGTTTTGGTCGATATCTGGAAAACGCCTTCACATATACAACAACCACCACTCTCTTTTAAAACCCTCATTAATACCTTTAATTTGATACCCATATCGTACAAACGCATTCTAGAGTCAACCCTTATCCACCTTTATGGCTATATCCCCAAATGACGTCCACCTATAGAACTATGGCCCACTCCCTCATAAAATACTCTTTAATGCCTTTCATTTGATACACATGTCATACAAGCACATTCCATGGTTTCCCTCCGTTCATTTTCCTACATGGTTATTTTCCCTTATGCTGTCACCATAGCTCTCAACTGAGTATGTAATGTTCAGTTACACCCGAACTTAAACTTCCTTACTTGTTTTTTATATAATTAGTACATATATTTTTGCTTATGCAGACTTGAACAACATCTGGCTTTTCAAACACGCTGAATGTATACATATATTAAGAGGTATTTTGTATATTTAGCCGTCAAGTCGAATGCTCTGTCTGCCAGAAAAGCTTTTCGTTTTATTTATATTATTTCAGTTTGCCACGGTATGTGCGTTATTGTTAAATCGAATATTTTTATTTGTGTTCTTTCGGGATTTATTTGTGTTTTACTGTCAACTACGCAGCCGCCTTAGTTTCGACGTCTTGCCAACGACCTCATTTAATTATGTTTGATTTTTTTAGCTTCTGTGTTTTTTTTTTGCTTAAGCTATTTATGTTTCCTAATAGACGGTTAAGCTAATAAATAAAATTTTTCTTTTAAATAATTTTTGAAATTATGTATAGCCACTGATAGTTTTATACAAATTTTTATTTCCAAAAACCACTTTAAGGAATTAATAGTTTTGACTAATAAAATTTATGAGTTTAGTTGATATGTGTAGCATATTATTTATGAAATTGTGCCACGCTTTGTTTTTGTTGAATAAAAATGTCTACAAAATATGACATATTACTTAAAACTTGCTGTTTTTTTTTGGGGTCAAACCATAATTATGCGACATAAACTATGCTACTTCTAATTTGTATTTCTGACAGCTTAAAATAAAAATTTCCAAGGGACAGCTGTTTCCATTATACCTTGTAAATCTCTTCAAAGCCTTTTCTCCCTGGGGTAGGATTTGAACCCGTCCTCCTAGGATGGTTGAAGTATTACAAACGCCTTCAGTCACGTCATGCCTTAGTTGTTGTGAACTTTATCCCAATTGCCTTCCCTGGATATTTTATTCTTTGCACGGTACATACTTTGTATGTAATCATAATATGATTTTAATATATTATATTAAAGTTATGATTTTTTTTGGTGGCGGTTTCATTGAAACTGGTATTTTTGCTTTTGTTCTATTTATAGAACTACAAAGAATTAACCAATGTTTTCGATTTGTATGAATTAAGCGAGATTTACAAGGTGTAATCGAAACAGATGTCGCCTTGTCCATCCTGATGTCACGTTGCTTAAATTTTTTCCAAATTATTAAATCAATTATAAATTAAAAATGGCTTGAAATAAATGTTTTCATAAACTTAAAAGCAATTAGGGCAATCCCCGCTATAATTCATAAAAAAAATTCCTATAAAATTTACAATTCGAAGTAGTACTAACTTGAAAAGTTTTCCAAAGGTTAGGATAGGTAGGATAGGTTAGGTGGTAGCTGCCCTGATAAGGATAGCTCACTTGGACAACACGAAGGTCCGTTGTGATACCACATACACCAAAAATAACGGTGACTTAGATCTAGCTACTTAGAGAATCGTTGGGTAGCAACGATAAAGCTCCGAATGATACCGATCTCAACTTTCGATATATCCTCGGGAGATCCAAGTGAGTCGCGACCGAAGTACTTTCGCCTAGTTCTGGCAAAAGCTGGACAATCAAGCATAAAGTGATTTGGTGATTCCACCTCATCATCCTCCATACAGCTGCAGCAGGATGGAGTTTCCAGTATATTGAGACGTACCGCATGCATACCCATGGGACAGTGCCCTGTCAAAACCCCAATGACCATTGATAAGTGAGCCTTAGTGAACCCAATTATTTCAGCAGACCTCCTGCCATCCACTTTTGGCCAGAAAGATCTTGCTACCCTGCAAGACGTGGTATCCGCCCAACGTTTGCTGAGCTGATTCGAGGCCCAGCTATGGAGGAGCAATCCACAGGTGGCCAGCGGGATCCCGAAATCCCTACAGCCATCTTCATCCGGTTCAGTTGTACCGATGCGGGCTAAGAGATCCGCTTGACAGTTACCAGGGATATCACTATGGCCCGGGACCCAGATAATCTTAATTGTAAAATAATTCGATGCAATCGCAAGCGAGGTCAGGCACTCCCAGACCAACCTCGATCGCACTGTAGTTGAGCTCAAGGCCTTGATAGCCGCTTGGCTATCAGAGTAGATGTTAAATTCCCTAACCGTGGTAGCACTGGATAGCATTCCATCCACTGCATCCTTAATCGCAGCAATTTCCGCTTGGAATACACTGCAGTGATCAGCCAACTTAAACTTGCGGCTTAAATTTAGCTCTTGACAAAAGACACCCCCACCAACCTTTCCATCCAGCTTTGACCCATCCGTGAACAAGTTAACCGGTCCCATGCCCCAGATAATTCCTCTTCCCCAATCCTCTCTCTCTGGAATAACTGGGGTGAAGGTTGTATAGGGAGCAGTTATCGGCATACAGTAGTCCGTTCTGTCCGGGATGAAGTCGAAACTGGTAAGAAGGCTAGAGTGTCCGCGGTCAGAAAGTCTATATCCCATATCACGAAGCCTGACCAACGACGTCACCGCGGCCGCCTTTCCCGCAATATCTACTGGGTATATGTTCAGCATGACGTTCAGTGCCAAGGTAGGTGTTGTTCTGAGAGCGCCACTGATACCGATCAGCACCGTCCGTTGCACTGACACTAACATTTTGGAGGTGCTCGCCGTGTCCAGTGCTTTCCACCAGACCAGCACCTCATATAGCAGAATCGGTTTGACCACCATCTCATAAAGCCAGTATACTATCCTTGGCGAGAGTCCCCATCTCTTCCCGATAGCTCCTCTGCAGCAGTACAAGGCAATGGCGGCCTTCCTGGTCCGATCTTTCACATTGGGTCTCCAGGACAGTTTCTTGTCCAAAACAATCCCCAAATATTTAACCCTATCAGAAAGTACCAACGGTACCCCTCCAATCGAGGGAGTTCTGAAATCGGGCATCTTATATCTCCTTGTGAAAAGGACCAATTCCGTTTTTCCCGGGTTGACCGCCAATCCACATGATTCAGCCCACCTAGCCACAGTATCCAGGTAGCCCTGCAGAACATCGCGCAGGGTGCCCAGAAATTTGCCTCTGACTAGGATAGCGAGGTCATCTGCATAGGCAACCACCCGACAACCATTGGCTTCCAGCTCCACAAGAAGCTCGTTGACTACCACAACCCAGAGGAGAGGAGATAGGACACCCCCCTGTGGCGTGCTCCTGCACACCTTCCTCTTAATTATGGCCCCTTCCCACTCAGCTGCGACAATTCTGCCGCATAGAAGTTTGCTAATAAATTCAACCAGAGCCGCCTCGACTCCTAAACCCACCAGAGCTCTTTCGATTGCCCCCGGTAAGACATTGTTAAAAGCTCCCTGGATGTCTAGAAAGGCACCCAGAGCACACTCTTTGTGTTCTAGGGACCCCTCTATTTGCTTTACAATCGAATGGAGAGCCGTTTCCTTCGATCTGCCCTTGCAGTACGCATGCTGTGAAGCCGACAGTACCCCCAGAGGTATCCTTTCCCGTAGGTACAGGTCAATTAACCGCTCAAACGCCTTAAGAAGAAACGACGAGAGACTGATTGGCCTGAAATCCTTCTTCTGCCGGCCTTCGGAATGAAAATAACCCTAACCGTGTGCCAAGACTTCGGGATATAGTTAAGCCTGAGGCAGTTAGTAATATGATGGCCAACCAGCGGCAGGAAATCCCCAAAGACTTTTGAAGCTGCGCAGGAATTATTCCATCCGGGCCCGGAGACTTATAGGGCTTGAACGACCCTTCCAAAGGTTTGTAGAATGACATTTCTATACAAATTTGCTTTTTAGAGCCTCTTAGAATTAACTTGAAGCCGTTTTCGAACAAGCGGCTGATATAGGGTGGCCTTAAACACAGTCCGCAACATACAATAACGAAATTTACAAACAATATATAACCCAGTCAGAATAAAAATTTGCCTACATTTAATGTAATTCAGTGTTTTGCAAATAGAAGTCTAATTAAAAAGCGGTATTAACATACGCTCTAAAAGTTTTTTGAATAATCAAAAAAAAAAAGAAAAATAAAAAAAATTTAAATTCGGCTTGCAAAAAAATGAATTTTGCCCTCTACATATTGTAGGTATTTGAAAAAAAAATGCAAAGTTTTAAATACCTCCGAAAAGATCTAAGCCGGGCTTATCTTCCATTTTGGGTCGTGCTCCTTTTATTTTTCATACAAATTGGCGGAAGGGGATCTATATGATTTATGTCGACTCCGAACGGCATCTGCAAGGCAGATGAGTTTTCACTGAGAAGCTTTTCATGGCAGAAATACACTCGAAGTGTTTGTCAAATTACTGCCGAGGGGCGACCCCGTTTAGAAAAATTTTTCTAATTGTAAAAAACTATTTTCTAAACTTTTAATGTTGCTTTGCCCGGGAATGGAACCCAGGATCATCGGTGAGTATGCTACCATCATACCACGACAGTAGGTATTAGGCATTAAATTCCTTTAAAATTGTGGTGAATTTTTATACAGGCATCCGAACTGTTATTCCTTTTATAATAAGTCCTTCAGAAAAAAATATTTATGGACGTTTAATTTATTAGTCTGAAATATATTATCAAATCCGGATTTTTATTTTACAATAACAAACATTTTCAAGAGTCTCTACAGATTTCAAATCTGGATATTTAGGAGAATCGATTGGTGGAAATTCGTTTAATTTGGATGAGTCATTCATAGTAATGGGACCGGATTTTTATTCTGTCCTTAAAAAATAAATGTCCGGATTAAACTTTTTTTCCGGAGTTAAAAAATAAAAGTCCCAATTTTGCTTTTATATGTGGAATTTAAAAAAAAAAATGTCCAAAAAATAAAAAGGAAGCACGATACGTGTCATGATATAATTATAGGGATCCTATTTTTAAGCATCGTTTTTTTTTTACAAAGGTAAATGTTGGGTTGTTGTTGTTGTTGCAGCAATAACGACACTCCCTGAAGCACCATTAAGGTACTAGCCCGACCATCTCGGAAAGATTTAGTATGGCCACATGGTACCTTCTAGTCCACGCCGCCCTCCCACCCCCAAAGACCATGGGGAGTTTGGGGTCCCCAGAGCCTCGGCTGTCAAAAAACAGGATTCACCACGTGTAGGTGATGCTCATATTTTGGCTGGAGAAGCTATAAGTTACGCCTGCAACCCTTTGAAAGGGTTGCGATACACAACCCCTTAAATCAGTTTAGTATTTAATTCGTCTCTTACGACTGGCATACTTGTCGCGGGTATATTCTTAGCCCCACAATTGACATCGATTCCATTCTGTATTATTTATTCATTAAGCACAGTCGATTGAAACATTGTCAAAGAATTTCAGGAGCATAATAATTCCGAAGCAACAAAATGATGCCCGGGGAGTTAACGCCAAAAAAATGGTAGTACTACTCGCGGTCCTTGCTTATTTTTTAAGAAGGAAATAACATCCGTTGACAAATGGAAATACCAACCGCGGCGCTTTTTCCTGTAGGATATTTCATATATAATATTTTTTTATATATATTCTTTTAGTTTCGTATTTTAGAAGAGCACGAGTTTAGCGTTTGAATATGATACTTAAAAATCAATTTTGTAGAAAAAACGTAAAAAGCTTCACTTTAAGTCATGGGGGCGAGAATTGTCAAGCGGGACTTCATTTTGTAATATTTTTATTTTTGCTAATAACTTTAATCGAATACAAATTCAAAACAAATATTATACTTATGAAATCACAAATTATATTTTCGGTCTTCTCTATTTTTATGTGACCTTGTGCCACTTTTCTTTTATATTTGGCGCTCTTATTGTTTCTTAACCTTGCTTACTTATGTATGGTTCAATTATCTACGCACAAATTTATTGTTTACTGAACAGGCAACACAAAAAATTCCAATTAATTTAATCGTTTATTTGGATAATATTTATTTACTTAAATATACTGATTATATGTATGTATGTAAATTGGTGATACACAAAACAATTTTACTGGACAAAACACTTTTATTGTGTAAATTCGAAAGAATTATAAACAAATGATAAAAAAACTGAAGTGAATTGTGCATAGAAATTTTTGATGTTATACTTCTTTAGGCGCGTTATGAAAAAAAAAAATAAATATGATTAGAGTGGAATTTTAAGGTGTGACACAAAAGGCAAATGGTTGAAAATGCAGCTCGTGTGGTTATTAGCTGTGAAATGTATGAGCGTACTTGATTTGAGTGGGACTTACACTATATCACACTATGCAATACATATATACATTTTGAATTAGATCGAATGGTGAAATAAAATAATTACAAAAAAAAATTTTAAGTTAAACGGTTGTATTGAAAACAATATTTACATGAAATAATAATAATACGAAAAGCTAGAAAATAATTAGGTAGGTCCTAGGTACTAGTCATCACACTCCTTATCAATATAGGGAGTTGATCAGACAATTAAATAAAAGCGTTGGGCGCGTGAAATTTCTAAAAATGTGAGGCGTAGCATAACCTGATTAAGGTTCAGTTGGTTTTACATATGACTATCAATAGAAATATGACGCGTCCAATGCTTTTATTTAATTATCTGATCAACGCCCTAGATTGATAAGGAGTGTGATGACTAGTACCTAGGACCTACCTAATTATTTTCTAGCTTTTCGTATTATTATTATTTCATGTAAGTATTGTTTTCAATAAAACCGTTTAACTTACAATTTTTTTTTTAATTATTTTATTTTCAGGTTTTTAGTCTTTATTTAATTGCCTATTATTTCTCATTCTGTTTAGTTCCTTTACGCCCCGATTCTAGTGTGGTAACAACATTCTTCACCACGGTAACGAAATCATGTGGCACCTTTTACACCCTTTTGGTATTCTACCCGTGAAAGTAGCCGGATAATTTTTTACCCACATAAGTAGGTGGTTACATCGAAATAACCACACAACAGCTGTTGTTTAGAAAAAGGCAAAACTGAAAAATAAAGAGTTGTAAGCGCAAATAAGTAAAAAAAAAATAAATGTAAGGTGCGATAACCTCCGAAGAGATCTAAGGCCGAGCTTCTCTTCCAATTTGCGTCGTGCTCCTCTTGATTTTCCCTACAAATTGGCCGGACGGGACCTACATGTTTTATGCCGACTCCGAACGGCATCTGCAAGACAGATGAGTTTTCACTGAGAGCTTTTCATGGCAGAAAAACACCCGGAGCGCTTGCCAAACACTACCGAGGGGCGACCCCGCTTAGAAAAATTTTCTTCTAATTGAAAAACCTTATTTCTAAAATTTTGATGTTGCTGCCCGGGGTGCGAACCCAGGACATACGGTGTGATAGGCGGAGCATGCTACCATCACGCCACGGTGGCCGCAAATAAGTAAAGATAATAGTAAAAAAGTCTTGCCCCTTGCTATATATATTTGTTTACATTATGTACTTTCACAGAATAAATTACAATATACCTACATATGTAGAGACTTATCATGCATAATATGCATATACACATCCTCCCGTTTATTCGTTAACCTCGTATATACAAGTGAGACTTTTTCGGTAAAGCGAGCACGGAAGCCACACCATGTTTTCATTTGGGACCAAAATTCATCGAAAAAAATTACCATTATTAGTATAAAATACAAAATTTTAGGATGTTTCCATATAAAATTTTACTAAGCATAGTGAAGACTTTGCTTTAATTCAAGCTGAACAAACAAATAGATGTGCACGTAACCAAAAATGGTACTATATTTTGACATATTTTGACACAAACCAAACGTTGTGAACCTAGTTTTGGTCACAAAGCTCTTGGTTCTAGCATTATGTTGTTGATTCCAATGAAATAAAATGTATAGTGCTGTTAGGTTTTAGCATATATGTGTTTGGGAATGTACCTAGCCCTTTGCAGCAATATATGAGTATTACATATATGGGTTTAAGTAAGAAAAGGTTCAAAATTTGGGCTCTGGTGTTGCCGAACTATGTATGTGGAAAACTCAGTAAATCATAAATGAAACTATGCAATTTTGTTAGTGCTATTTTTATAGGTGCTTACTTTTTCCCTTAACGTTTAAACTTCATATCAGAGCCTAGATTCAGTAAGTGTGAGTTTTGATTCCAGGCCTCAGGGGTTCTGCTAGCACCTACGGGAATGATTTTATACAAAACATTTTTTCCGAAATCAAATCTCTTTTGCATTTGCTTCCTTCTGTATTTGAGTTAAAATTATTCTTGTGCCAAGATACTTAGTTTTCAATTACCTTGCGTGGCTTCACACCACAATAGTCCTGGAATTCCTTGAACTCATTGAGCTAGGTGAGAAAGATTTAAATATCAACGTGCCAAACGAGAAGTAATGCACAGAATTTCTTTGTATAAGGTTTGAAAGTCTTAGGCTTACGGCAGAGTGCTCGCTATAAGCTATTCTAGGCGAGAAGCAATTTTTATTTTCATATATTTTACATAGTGCTGTGTTACCGATCGAAATATCTAGCCGTTATTAATATTATTATAAAACAAGAGTTTTTTTTGATTAATTGGTTATTTCGTCAACAATTAATGACAATGTGTTTGCAAACACTTTTCTTTTTAATGCCTGGCATAAATTACATCCTAGGTGAAATGTTATTTTTCTGGTACATTTTATTGACTGAGCACTTTTTTATGGTGAGAGTTCCATTGAAGTAAATTCAAAATTATATGGCGGCTAACGAAAGTTTGGCGAATTTTTGGGCAATATTGTGAATTTTTACCTGAATGAAAAAGAAAGAAAAGTACGAATCGTGGCTACTGCCTAAAAAGGACCAAAATTGAAGAAATGGGACCAGCGGACCAAATCGGGTTGGAAGGGACCATTTTTGGTCCAAACGGACCAAAGTGGCAACCGTGAAAGCGAAGAAAACTACCTTTCAAATTTCTCCACAGACACTGGTGAGTTTTTCGGTAATGACAGCGTAACCACTTGGGCCAGAATCGCGGATAAAAGAACTGGTAACGATATTCGGTTACATAATGTTCTGGGTACTCTTTTACCGGTAACGCTCAGGATCGGGGCGTTAGAGACTCATTATTACAAGGACTCTTTCCTGGCAATTTTTTACAACCTAAGTCCTCAATACATAATCCTTCCAAAGACTTTACTCGACTCTGCGCCACGTATGCTTGTCCCTCCTCCCACTCAAAAATATTTTGATGTCACTTCTACTAGACTGTATGCAATATTTGTTCCAAATATGAGCCAAAGGGAACATCCTAGGTCGCTTTCTATTCATGTATGTATTATGTGTTCCAAATATGGACCAAACCAAATCGGACCACAAATACGATTTTTGTGAATATCTTGATCATTACGCCACCTAGTGGCGATTGTTTTTGATAGGTCGCTTTCTACTCTTGTATGTATTATGTGTTCCAAGCATGAGCCAAGTCGGACCACAAATACGATTTTTGTGAATATCTCGATCCTTGCGCCACCTAGCGGCGACCTTTTTTTCATAAGTCGCTTTTTATTCTTGCATGTATCATGTGTTCCAAGCATGAGCCAAATCGGGCCACAAATACGATTTTTGTGAATATCTCGATTCATGCGCCACCTAGCGGCGATTTTTTTATTATTATTGCATTGTCATCGGGTTCTGAAGCTTCATGCTTGTTGCTTATCGGGAATTTACTTAAATTTCAATTACAAGATTCGTTCACAATGGCCGTGCGGCCGTGCATGCGGCCTGCCTGTCAACTCAAGCTAAATAAAACCGTTTAAAAAACCAGCATACGCTAGCGTTATTAAGCTAAGAGAGTGCATTTATAGGTATGTATGAATGTACGTACATACATATGTATGTATTTTCATTCCATACAAGCTCGACATACATACATTATGTTGCTAAAGGCTAATACTGTTTTCACACAGAAACCAAATGATCTCATTTCACCTTCTAATGAAATCGTAAATTTTTTGCTTTCACACATAAGTAGCTGCTCGATTAGTATGAAGGATGAAATGTCAAGCGAATAAAATGACAATGCTATATGACAGACAATGACATTGAACTGAACACACCAAAAACTAAGAAACTGAACGCTCCCAACAGAGTTGCATTGTGCTTTTGACTTCATTAGGCATTCGATTAGTCACTAATGAAATAATTATAGATTCGAATTTTGTAGGGAAGATTGAGCTCAATAAGCGTCTTAATGTAGAAAACTGCCTTTATTATTCAATAAGCCGTCTGTGTGAAAACAGTATAAGAACGCATATATATCTTGGAAAATACTCTTTATGTTCAGGTAAAGTTCCTCTCCAAGAAGTGGACCAGATATCGATCTATTGGAACAAAATCTATTCACTGTTCGATTTGCCAGAAATTTGGTATATACATATGTAGGTAGCCCTTCGTCTAGTTTAGTATTTACGATACTTTTTAATGATGCCAAAGAAGTATAACTTCGCACGTGGGTACATAGTACACGCTCCTATTTTTTTATACTCAGCTGAGCAGAGCTCACAGAGTATATTAACTTTGTTCGCATAACGGCAATCCGTAACGGCATAAACTAATCGAAAAAAGAAATTCATTTAGCCAGTTCCGTCCGTCCGTCCGCCCGTAAACACAATAATTTAAGTAAGTTTTGAGGTATCGTGATGAAATTTGGTATGTGGATTCCTCGGCACTAGATCGCTATTTAAAATGAACGAAATCGGACTGCAACCATGTCCACTTTTTCGATATCGAAAATTTCGAAGAACAGAAAAAGTGCGATAATTCATTACCAAAGTCGGATAAAGCGATGAAACTGGGTAGGTGGGTTGACCTTTTGTCGCAGAATAGAAAATTAGCAAAATTTTGGACAATGGGCGTGGCACCGCCCACTTTTAAAATAAGGTAATTTAAAAGTTTTGCAAGCTGTAATTTGGCAGTCGTTGAAGATATCATGATGAAATTTGGCGGAAACGTTGCTCCTATTACTATTTGTGTTCTAAATAAAAATTAGCAAAAGCGGATGATGAACACGCCCACTTTTTAAAAAAAAAATTTTTTTAAGCCAAATTTTAACAAAAAATTTGATATTTTTACAGTATATAAGTAAATTATGCCAACATTCAACTCCAGTAATGATATGGTGCAACAAAATACAAATATAAAACAAATTTTGAAAATGTGCGTGGCCCCGCCCTTTTTCATTTAATTCGTCTAGAATATTTTTAATGCCATAAGTTGAACAAAAATTTACCAATCTTTTTGAAATTTGGTAGGTGATAGATTCTATGACGATAACTGTTTTCTGTGAAAATGGGCGAAATGGGTTGAAGCCACGCCCATTTTTTATACACTGTCGACCGTCTGTCATTCCACTCGGCCGTTAACACGATAACTTGAGCAAAAATCGATATATCTTTACTAAACTTTGTCCACGTACTTATTTGAACTCACTTTATCTTGGTATAAAAATGACCGAAATCCAACTATGGCGACGCCCACTTTTTCGATATCGAAAATTACGAAAAATGAAAAGAATGCCATAATTCTATATCAAATATGAAAAAAGGGATGAAACATGGTAATTGGATTGGTTTATTGACGCAAAATATAACTTTAGAAAAAACTTTGTAAAATGGGTGTGACACCTACCATATTAAGTAGAAGAAAATGAAAAAGTTATGAAGGGCGAAATAAAAAGCCCTTGGCATCTTGGCAGGAATACTGTTCGTTGTACTACATATATAATTAAATTAAAGGTACCCAACAGATGATGTTCTGGGTCACCCTGGTCCACGTTTATGGCGATATCTCGAAAAGGCGTCCACTTATAGATTTAAGGTCCACTCCCTTTTAAAATAATCATTAACACCTTTCATTTGATACCCATATCGTACAAAAAAATTCTAGAGTCACCCCTGGTCCACCTTTGTGGCGATATCCCGAAATGGCGTCCACCTATAGAACTATAGCCCACTCCCTTTTAAAATACTCCTTAATACCTTCCATTTGATAACCATGACATACAAACATATTCCAGGGTTACCCTAGGTTCATTTTCCTACATGGTTATTTTCCCTTATTTTGTCTCCAAAGCTCTCAGCTGAGTATGTAATGTTCGGTTAAACCCGAACTTAGCCTTCTTTACTTGTTACTTATTCACAGATCTCAGTGGAAACTACCAGTCGAAGGAGGCAGGTCTTATATCTCAAAGGTGCAAATACTAAAAAATTTCATACAAAATTTGTAAATATGCATATTATAGAAGCGCCCCGACTTTTATAACAAATAGCCTATTGTTCCTGCATACATGCATATATTTGCATAAACAAAATGCATAAATAACAAACATGAGTGTCAACAGAGGTTATCACTTTTATTTAACATATTTAAAAAAAATGTCCATCAACAACAAGAACATGCACGAAAGACCAAACAAAATACCAATAAACAAATAAATTAAAAAAAATTGTGCTTTAAAAATAAATAACATAAATGTTTAAAATTAGTGTCAAACAAATGATTTGTTTTGAATCACACAAATTTATCTCCAACGCTTTTTCTGTAGGCCGGCCAGCTGCTTAAATGACAAAATGTCCAATTGACTATTAAAACGACACAAATAATCAACATAACGTAAATCTTTAAAATGCTTTGCGGTTAGCGACAAGTCGTTTGAATGATCCCAAGACCGAGCGAATATTTCAATCTCTGCCTTGTAGGTATTGGGACTTTTCTACAAATTCAAATAAGTGTTTAAATATATAAACAAATTCGTATAATTATGTGCTATAGAACTAGTAACATACTTTTAATTGGATGAGCGACGATCTATAGAATGCCGTATGTGGATGCCGCATGCATTTAGGTCGATGACAATGCAGAGAAAAAATTTACTAAAGTGATAATATTAAAGACTTCTTTTAAAAAATTCTTCACTTTTAAGATCTATACGAAACTAGCCCATACCCATAGCGCAGTCCGCAACATCTAATTATTGCGAATTCTATCGGAGTATAGATGGGATCCGGAAAACAGTTCCGAGATAGTAACAATAGGCACAAAAAAAAACAAAACTGAAGATATTGCGCACAATCGCTAAATAGAACGTAGATAAGCCTCAAATGAGCCATATAAGGAGGAATATACTGATCTTTTTTTTTAAAACGTGTGGTCCAATGCATCCCAGAAACACTTTTCCACGAAATTATCACTTAACAGTCTAGAAATATGTCCGAAAACAGTCCCGAATGGTCTGGTGATAATACACAAATATCCCGCAGCTATTATTGCGATACCCTTTCCGACGAGCATCCGAAATAGTCCCGAATATATTTTGAAAACAATTTCAAAATGGTATATAATTACGAAAATAAACAAGAAACTGATTGGTTACAGTCCCGAGAAGATCTGGATCTTAATTCCAAAAATGTTTCGAAATTGCTAAAAAATGCTGAAGTAGCCCCGGGGGGGTCCCTTAAATAATCCAAGACAATATTGAGACGGTATCGAATTAATCCCGAAGTAATCTACAAATAGTCCCGAACTGGCTCAAATAGTCCCAAATTTATCCCAAAGATCTTTCAAAATAGTCCTAAATTGGTCTCGATATGATTCCAAAATCAACCCAAAACTATTTTGAGATGGTCCGAAACAGATCGCAAATAATCCCGTTGTGATCCAGAAAAAGCATTCCTTTTGCACAACTGCTTTGATCTCCATATGTCCATATATGTATTTTTTTATACTCAGCGTGCTTTGTATACAGTGTATATTAACTTTGATTGGATAACGGTTGGTTGTACAGGTATAAAGGAATCGAGATAGATATAGAGTTCTATATATCAAAATCATCAGTATCGAAAAATAATTTGATTGAGCCATGTCCGTCCGTCCGTCTACCCGTTAACACGATAATTTGAGTAAATTTTGTGGTATCTTGATGAAATTTGGTATGCAGGTTCCTGGATACACATTTCAGATCGCTATTTAAAATGAACGATATCGGACTATAACCACGCCCACTTTTTCGATATCGAATATTTCAAAAACCCGAAAAAGGGCGATAATTCATTAAACATAGACGGATAAAGCGATGAAATTTGGAACGAGGGTTGACCTTATGATGCAGAATAGAAAATTAGTAAAATGTTGGACAATGGGCGTGGCACCGCCCACTTTTAAAAGAAGGTAATTTAAAAGTTGTGCACGCTGTAATTTGGCAGTCGTTGAAGATACCATGATCAATTTGGCAGAAACGTTACTCCTATATGCGCTAAATAAAAATTAGCAAAATAGGATGAAGAACACGCCCACTTTTTAAAAAATATTTGCAGACGTCAAACTTTAACAAAAAATTTAATATTTTTACAGTATATAAGTAAATTATGTCAACATTCAACTCCAGTAATAATAAGTTACAACAAAATACAAAAATAAAAGAAAGTTTCAAAATGGGCGTGGCTCCGCCCTTTTTCATTTGATTTGTCTAGAATAATTTTAGTGCCATAAGTTGGACAAAAAATTTACCAATCCTTGTGAAATTTGGTGGGGGCATAGCTTCTATGACGATTACTGTTTTCTGTGAAAATAGGCGAAATCGGTTGAAGCCACGCCCAGTTTTTCTACAGAGTCGACTGTCTGTCCTTCCTCTCGTCCGTTAACATGACAACTTGAGCCAAAATCGATATATATTTACTAAACTTTGTTTACGTACTTATCCAAACTCACTTTATCTTGGTATAAAAAATGGCCGAAATCCGACTATGACCACGCCCACTTTTTCGATATCGAAAATTACGAAAAATGAAAAAAATGTCTTAATTCTATACCAAATATGAAAAAAGAGATGAAACATGGTAATTGGATTGGTTTATTGACTTACTTACTTACTTAATTGGCGCTTAACCGTTTAAACGGTTATGGCCGTCCAACAAGGCGCGACAGTCGCTCCCTCGCTCCGCCAACCGGCGCCAATTGGTCACACCAAGGGAGTTTAGATCATTTTCCACCTGGCCATTCCAACGGAGTGGGGGCCGCCCTCTACCTCTGCTTCCATAGGCGGGTTCCGATAGAAACACTTTCTTGCCGGAGCATCATCTTTCATTCGCATAACATGGCCTAGCCAGCGCAGCCACTGCGTTTTAATTCGCTGGACTATGTTGATGTCTGCGTATAGCTCGTACATCTCATCATTAAATCTTTTCGGTACTCGCCATTGCCAACGCGTAGAGGTCCATAAATCTTTCGAAGAACTTTTCTCTCGAACCTTCCCAAAGCCGCTTCATCTGCTGTTGTCGTGGTCCATGCTTCTGCCCCATATAGCAGGACGGGTACGATAAGTGACTTGTAGAGTATGATTTTCGTTCGCCGAGAGAGGACTTTACTTTTCAATTGCCTACCTAGTCCAAAGTAGCATTTATTGGCAAGATTGATTCTTCGCTGGATTTCTGTGCTGATGTTGTTGCTAGTGTTGATGCTGGTTCCCAAATAAACGAAGTCTTTTACTATTTCGAAATTATGGCTGCCAACAGTAGCGCGGTTGCCAAGGCGCATATGCGCTGACTCTTTGCTCGATGACAGCAGGTACTTCGTTTTGTCCTCATTCACCATCAAACCCATCTTTACCCTTCTTTTTCCAGTTTGGAGTAAGCAGAACTAACAGCGCGGGTGTTTAGGCCGATGATATCAATGTCATCAGCATATGCCAGTAATTGCACGCTTTTATAGTATATTGTTCCAGTGCGGTTAAGTTCTGCAGCTAGTATAATTTTCTCCAGCATCAAATTAAAGAAATCGGTCACCCTGTCTGAAACCTCGTTTAGTTTCGAACGGCTCGGAGTGGTCCTTCCCAATTATGACTGAGCTGATGGTGTTGCTCAACGGCATTTTGCACAGCCGTATAAGTTTTGCGGGGAAACCAAATTCAGACATAGCGGCATATAGGCAGCTCTTTTTCGTGCTGTCGAAGGCGGGTTTAAAGTCGACGAAGGGGTGATGTATGTCGATTCTTTTTTCACGGGTTTTTTGTAAGATTTGGCGCATTGCGAAAATCTGGTCGATGGTAGATTTACCAGTTCTGAAGCCGCACTGGTAAGGTCCAATCAGCCGGTTCACGGTGGGCTTCAATCTTTCGCACAATACACTTGAAATGACCGTATATGCGTAATTGAGAAGGCTGATTCCACGATAGTTGGTGCATTTTGCAGTATCCCCTTCTTGTGGACTGGGAAAAGAACACTTATATTCCAACCGTCGGGCATGCACTCTTCCCCCATATTTTGCTAAGAAGCTGCTGCATGCGCCTTACCAACTCATCTCCGCCTTACTTGAATAGCTCCGCAAGCTATCCATCAGCGACCACGGCCATGTTGTTTTTCAATCTGGTTATTGCTATTCTAACTTCGTCATAATCGGGCGGAGGACATATATTCCATCATCATCGATTGCGGGATCGGGTTCTTCATCTCTGCGCGGTGAATTGCTGCCTCCATTTAGGAGAACAGAGAAGTGTTCCCTCCATAATCTAAGCACTCTCTGAACATCAGTTACAAGGTCGCCGTTTTCGTTCCTAGAGGACTTTGCCCCGGTCTTAAAACCTTCCGTCTGTAGCCGCATTTTTTGGTAAAATTTTCGGGCGTTATTCCTGGTTTATTGACGCAAACTATAAATTTAGAGACAACTTTGTAAAACGGGTGTGACGCCTACCATATTAAGTAGAATAAAACGAAAAAGTTCTGCAGGGCGAAATCAAAAGCCCTTGGGATCTTGGCAGGAATACTGTTCGTGGTATTACCTACATAAATAAATTAGCAATACCCGACAAATGATGTTCTGGGTCACCCTGGTCCATATTTTGGTCGATCTTGAAAACGCCTTCACATATACAACTAAGGGCCACTCCCTTTTCAAACCCTCATTAATACCTTTAGTTTGATACACATATCGTAAAAACACATTCCAGAGTCACCCTGGTCCACATTTATGGCGATATCTCGAAAAGCCGTCCACCTATAGAACTAAGGCTCACTCCCTTTTAGAACACTCATTAACACCTTTCATTTGATACCCATATCGTACAAACGCGTTCTAGAGTCACCCCTGGTTCACCTTTATGGCGATATCCCGAAATGGCGTCCACCTATAGAACTATGGCCCACTCCCTTTTAAAATGCCCTTTAATACCTTCCATTTGATACCCATGTCATACACATTCCAGGGTTACTCTACTAGGTTCATTTTCCTGCATAGTGATTTTCCCTTATTTTGTCTCCAAAGCTCTCAGCTGAGTATGTAATGTTCGGTTACCCCAGAAATTATCCTTCGTTACTTGTTTGATCTGAGCTAAATACATTCAGAGTTATATCGACTCGTAAAAAGGTTCCAGTGGGATTGGAGGAGTAGCGATGGTAGCGCGCCACTGTCGACTTTTCCAAAACTGCTTTGACATCTAGCTGTATGCTTCATATAGCAAATACTGTCTTATGAAAACGGGTAAAGGGGAGTAAGAGGCGGGGTTTCTGGCTGCTCCACTGCGCAATGCTGCTTAGACCATATGACCACGCTACCAAAAATTATTGGTATAGGACTAAAGCATTCAGAGTTATTATTATTACTAGGTCTGGAAGCACTGCCACCTTTATGCAGATCTATTGTGAAAGACCTTTCAGCTTAATTTTGTATCTGGAGGCTTTTGATATATCTAAGTACCTCTTCGGGCTTTTTAATCCATATCACGTAGGGATTAAGACTCCCACCACCTAGATGGGATAGTCTCTGCCTAGCCAGAGCGACGCATTCGTAGATTATGTGGACCGGCGTTTCATCATCCAGCTCACAAAAACGACAAATTTGGGTATCGGATAGATTTAACTTACTTAGTTGATATCGTAAACTGCAGTGCCCCGTATAGTACCCAGCGAGAGAGTTCTTAGGTCCTCTATGCTTAGATTAATGAGTTCGGCTGATACTTTCGTTGCCGGAAGTATAAACAGTTTGGCCTGTCTTTGCCCTGGGCAGTCACTGCAGTGACGTCTGAATTGTTTAGTTTCCCAGTTACTTATAGTTTTCCTGGTGTATGCTTTTTTAGTCCACAAAAGGATTCTGGACCATAGAATGCTGCTGTAGTACCCTGCTTTGCTAGATAATCTGCATGTTCATTACCTTCATGTCCCTGATGTCCGGGAACCCATCCTAACAAAACCATGTTTTTGGCTCCAAGGACATTAAAGATTTCAGTGCATCCACTAGCTTATATGTAACTGTGTAGGATTGCAAGGAACGCAGGGCCGCCTGGCTGTCCGACATAATGTAGATGCTCTTCGATGTTGAGCCTCTCCACAGACGTTCTCTACCACTACTAGCATTTTGAGTTAGAGTAATTAACATTTTTTTTTTTTTTAATTTAAAAATACTGTTTCAAAAAAAGAGAGATAAGGGTATCCGCAAACTTGTCCAGGCTCGTTATAACATTTTAAAGGGCGTAGACTAAAATTAATTTATCAAAGAATATTTACTTAAACTTATAAAGGCCAAACAAAATAAAAGCTACTGTGTAGAGCCTTATGCGCCTCTTTTTCAAGAAAATATCTGCTCATTTGTTCTGGCGTATTGTAATCAGTAGCCACATTGGGTTAACTAAATAGCTTGACTAATAGGCGTACATGGTAAAACACTTTATAATTTGTTCCAGGGAAAACTCCATCAAAATGGCTGCTTGTGAGCTACTTGGGCACGGCCTCTCCGACTGTGGTGCTCAACAGTCAATCTAGAAAATTCAATGTATGTTCGTTTGGGCACTTATAACTTTTGAGCCAGAGCATGGAATGCCATGAGATTTTGCATAGTGATTCTAGGCGTTCCTGGAAGTAACTTAGGCATATTTTTTTGTGATGGAACTTGAAACCAATTTTTACATGCGAGCGGATCCGCGGGTCTAGTCTAGCCAACTATAAATGAGAATTTCAATCAGAGAATAGGTGTTCCAGAGGACAGGATTATGACAAGAGAAAGCGTTACTGGTGGTTTTAAACAAAGCGGTGTGAGAACTTCAGCCGAGCAGAACACAAAAGATGTTCCGCTCACTGCTGATGTCCTGTATGAAGCATATTGAAATACTCGCATAGGAAGTGGGTGACCGTTTCTTTGAAAATATATTGTGAAGAATATTAGTAACACCAAGTGATACTCACATCACTAATCTGATACTAAGTAAATAAAGCCACAACAACAATAAAGCAAGCTGCCATACTTGTATGTACGTAAACAAATTAATCATCATGTACACTCATACATACAAGCAGCAGACGGATGCTCACAAACGCATGTCATCATCAGCTAATACTTCGCATATGGTTACACACTACAAATAAACGCGTTTATGACTAGTGACCAGGTAGAGGTTTCTAGAAGAAGAAACGTCTAGACATTTGGGTAGAGAATATGAAAGCAGCAGAAGCTGAGTAGTCCGTGTTCAGTTTGATTTAAGCACGCTATTAGTTACGAAGTATAAGTGTGAAGTACTTTCAAAGTAGTCTAATAAATACCGGCTTGCATTATTGAATATTGGAGTTACATATTCAACAATTTAGCGATACGAACGTTAGTAGAAGGTTTGGAATAAGCGGTAATTCCCCAAGATTCGTTACAATATTGTACGAAGCGCACACACACGCCATTAAAGGGTACTACCATTATTTCCGCATGTAGATTCAACTACTACTGTCCCGTAATTGTGACTCCGACTCCGAATACCGCTTTACTTGAACTACTTAGTAGATCATTTTAGACCTGTTTGTGTCGAGTAAGATGAGACTGTCTTTACACGCTACATTGGCCAATCTATTTACGAGGGAAACGAATAGGCTGCGAGTTAAACTTTTAACTCCATATTTAATGAAGAGACGAAAGGTTTAAAAAGAATCTAAAATAACATTTCCATACAAATTTTGAATGAAAAAAGGTTTATTAACATAATTATTTATGAATATATAGGGGTTAGTTTATAATGTCGTATTAAGTGCTGTTTTGCTCGGGATAACACTAAGTCCGCTTCACGCCATCCTGGTGTGTGGCCAACTAAGCGCACCTGGCTGGTGGCTGTCATGACAGTTTTGAATTCTATTGGCCGTTTGGGACTCCATTTATTTACAAAGCTTTATTACTTTACTCCTGCTAAGACCTTATGTATGTCAACAAGGGTGCGCCTGGCTGTAAGCCCTTTGCATTATATAGCACGATGTAGAATTTTATCTTTCGCTTGCGATGACAAAAATATAATCCCCGTAGCAATGATAGAGAACATTGTTTCCCAGCAGTCGTTGTTGGAGTCCATTCATTAAGCCCGGACTCCGGTGGGTAGACTTTTGAGGTTTTAAGCTCAACTTTGTAGATTTCCGACGAGGTTTTGGTCATCCGTTTTTGAAGTCGATTTTTTATCCGCTTTTGTACCCACTATATTTATCTCCTTTTCAGTGTATGATTAGTATATATTTAGAGCCGTACTCCAACTGCTACTAAGTAAGCATGTTCTTTGCTTTTGAGTAAATAACGTTAAACTGATTGGCCTGATTTTAATTTCTTAAGCTTTTATTCACACCTTTGAGATATAGGCTAATATGAGGTTATCTACCTTGTAAAGTATGGGATACATTTCTATAAAAACCCTTGATATATGCCGTCTACTTTCAGCAATGTTTAAAACTCAAATGAAACTGGTACCCTTATACATGCATCCTCAGTAAAGAAGTCGTTGGTAAGCTTCAAATTCATGGGCGTGGGCCTGACTTTTCTAGTAATAGAGAAAGTGGTGGTTTACGTGGCAATCGATTATCCCCAAGGCCTTGATTCAATATGAAGTACAAAGTCTTTTAAAAATGAACAACATTCTGCGTCCATCCAATGAATTTTTAATTTCCAACCAGGCTTCGAAATTAATCGATATTTACACACTTTTATCCATAAAAATTAATTAACGGCAAAACATAAATTGTATCTGTCTTATTTATGTATTTAAGCAAGATTTAATTATTATGAACCACAAATTATTGAATCTAGACATTTAAGTATGATTTTTAATTAAAACATCAGCAACAATGTTGCCTCTCTATTAATGTTGCTATTTGTATTTTTTTTTTATAGGTTGCACGTTTTTTCGCCAGCGCAATTGCTTATTTAATTTACAACGAAATAATTCATTTTTATGTTATCTGATGTTGTTAAAGTGGACATTAGAACTTGTTAAATTGTCTAATACCAATTAATGTAGCAATAAAGTTTCATCCACAACAGCGGCAACATGTTGTTAACATAAATGTGAGCTGCGCATGCGCGCATGCTGCGAGAATATGGATACAGTCAACATGCGATTTTAAGTGCAGAAGTGTGGGTTAAATTGCTAAGATGTTGTGCAGCAAGAACATAAATGTGATTCGTTGGTGTTTTTACTGTTATTAAAGTCTTCACGTGTATCCATACAAACATAATTATGATTAAGTTGGTACCACTAAACTTGTGTGTACTGATTTTGCTTTTACTGTTTTTTTTTTGTTAAAACATTTGTTTACACTAATTAAAGAGTCCATCAAATGTCAAGGTGTGTTTCTCTTCCAACAGAGCCAACCTTTTAATACTAATTTGAATTTAACAGCAAATTTTTCCTAAAACATTTGCAAATTAAAAAGGCACAATATAACAAGTAAGAAAGTTTAAGTAAACGAGGCCATGCATTATATACTCAGATGTCACATTCACATGTATAAATATTAAACAAAGATTAAAAGGGAAGTATCCAAAGCAATGAGTAATATAAAAGCTATTTCAATTTTTGCAAATAACGCATTCCGAAAGAGGTTAGAAATATTTAATAATAATAATAACAAGTTAGAAAGTCTAAGTTCGGCCAAAGCCGCGTATATGTTACCCAGCTGTGTACTTTCACATATATGTATATGTGAAGGATACATTTTAAGAGAGGGCGTGACCGCATTCATTGTGCCTTGTGTCAATTTTTCAATCTTCGAAATTTTCGATATCGAAAAAGTCGGCTTGGACATAATGCGATATATGTACATCATTTTAAACTTTTTTTTTTTTTGAAATCTGTATATGTTTCGAGTTCAGATATTTTTTCTTTTTTTGAAATTTGTATATGTTTTGAGTTCAGATATGCTCTTGTACTAAATTCGGGTATATAAAGTGGGAGATGGTTTGACAACTATAGACTTATTAAAATAATGCTCTTACCAAACTTCGTAAGTATTGGTTGATTTTTGTTTGATTAATTTCATTAATACTTTTCACTATAAAGAAAAGAGGCGGGAAAATTGTTGAATTATCTTTGCTCTACAATATTACTTCTGGGGTGAAGTATTACACACTTCAAGAAACTTTTCATCTTAAAGTGAACATGGTCGTCAGCCGTCTTTGCTAGTTTTTAAAATGATATCTTCAAGAGATTTTGATTTACGACTTGGAAAAATTTAAAATTTTCTGTATTAATGTAAATATCGGCGATGTGACGCCCATTTTCCTTAAATCCTTATTTCCATGTTGCGTCATAGAATCGACCAACTCCTTAAGTCCGATACTTTTACGGATTTACCCTAGTTATTGTGTTTGCGGACAAACGTATGGACGTATGGTGGCCCAAAACAATTTTTATTCGATGCTAATAATTTTGAAAAATATATTTATTATCTGGGGCCTTCAGTTATGGCGTTTTCTTTTCTGTAAACAATTTTACCCTTATGATGCACTCTTAGATTTTTAGTTTTAAAATATATTTTCTGGCGCTCTGCAAATTAGCTCATTTTATAGGTAATGATACCCCTTCTCTTATTTAGAGGGAAATATTGTGTGAAAGGAGCATAGAAACTAAAAAGAGAGCTGCGAAGGACCAACAGGGTGACATTATTTTCACAAAAGAAAGTTATGAACATAGCCTCTATGCCTCAACGATAATAATAACAATCCAATTTATTGTACTTAAGGTTTTGTTTGCTTGAAATTGGGTCCATAAACAGCTTTTAGCCAAGATTAATTTAAATAATAGCTTTCGGAGCCAAGTGTGGGAGGGTAGAGTGAGAGAAACAGAAAACCTTTTCTGAAGGGAGCAAGCGGACGAGATATTTAAAAGAACAGATAAACGGGAAGGGAACAAGGAGAAAAAGTTGGGAAAAATGCGGAAAAATGGGGAGGAGAAAAGTAGTAATAGAGGATTTGAAAGAAATAGAACGAGAAGAACAAGATATGAGAATGATCGATTCAAAATCTAACGGGTCTGCAATAAAATATTAAGTATATATCTCAAAAATCCACTACAAAATTTTCTTACTCTAATCTGTTTGGTAATTTGGATCATTTTGTTGTTCGGTAGGTCATCCCTTTCTATTTCCTCATTCTCACTCGCTTTTTTATTACAGCTTCCCCGATTTTCTTCTGTCTTTCACTCTCCATATTTTAACAACGCCGGTTCTTTCAGCCAATTTATTTGAATATCGCCTTACACATATACCTCTGCGCTTGCTTGTGCCTATTTGCATATTTTTTTCTGGAGATTTATTTTCTGTGCCCTTTTAGTCCTCCTTTTCCTTTCCTTATTACTTAAAATATATTGTAACGAATATTAGCAACCCTAAGAGGTACTGTCATCTCCAAGCCAATGCTAAGCGGTGAAGCAATGCAAACACACACGCGCATGAGCTGTGAGAGAATCTATAAAAATTGTGCATCTGTAGTTATAGCTGAGAAACTTATAGCAGATAACTGACTAGTAGATTCTAGAACAGAACCGTCTAGAAATGTCAACGAGGAAACCAAACACTATAAAAAGCAGCAAGATTAGAGGCGCGAGAATCAGTTGGATTTAAGACGCTGTCTAGCGAGCAATAGCAGTATTATTTTGAAAAGCAGTTTCATTTAAGCAAGCTATTAGTTATGAAGTACCAGTGTTATTGTGAAGTACTTTAATAAAGGCCATTTTGCATTATTAAATATTATAGTTATTTATTCAACAGTTTAGCATTACGAACGTTAGTAGAAGGTTGCGAATAAGAGGATTTGCACTAAATTCGTTACAATATGGATTTCTTCTGATAACAGCAAAATTTTAATCGCCATGAATCACATTGCCGGAAGTAAACGCTTGTTTACGCGGCCACACGTAACATCGTATCATCGTATCCAACAATCCAGTTTTATACGCCAACACGTCCTCGCCATCAATCTAAAATTCACCACATCAAATTCATCATCATCAGGCTACAGCCAACCTTAATTGTCACTGGGCCATTGCTAATTTTTCATATTTTGCAAATCATCATCGAGATTTTTCTACGGCTTTACACTGTATTTCTTTGCCATACCTAAAAGTTTTAGAAAATTTGGCAGACCATCACCATCGTCGGTTTTTCCTTTGGACTACCAAAAATTATACAAATTCATCAAGAAAAATCATTATACTCGCGAAATCGTTGCGTTGTAACACTCAAAGTTTTACCAATCATACTCAGAGGCATCCAGTATTTATAAAGTGCATTCGCAGCAACGTTTCAGTTTACAAGTAGAAGCATTTCTCCACACTCTGTGAACTCAACCTGTGGTTACGCAAACCTTCCGAGCAGCTGGTAAACTGAAATCATCGAGTGATCGAACGTTCTGATCTGTGGGAGAACCCAGATACATCATATTTGCTTTCTGAATAGCATTTGCGACAATCTTCCAGTTTTATATACCTTATTCCATATTGTTATAACTCCATTATTGTACTCAACCAGAATTATTGAAAGTCACCCATCGGGGAATAGAGAACCAAATTTGAACACAATGCAAGGAAAACCTTCTTATACGTAAGCGGTCACACACGGTGCCAGGTAACTTATTTTAAAATATATGTGTTGGTCAGTCCTCCACACTGTGAAGAGGGACACGATGCTCCTCTTGGAGCACTAGGGGTCACCGACTTGAGCACACCATACTGTTATGGAACCTTTGACAAGCATACTTACTCTGGGTTGACAATTGTTTCGCAGATGTACCAAGTTTACCAGGTAGCACGAAGAAGATGATCGGCATCTGCCCGTGTGCGTCTAGCTGTCCCGGAGCTTAAGCCACTTATGTGGGTTCGTTGACCAAACGACCGACCAAACCATTACGACAAACCCAAGGCCTAACAAGAAAAAATTTACGCACACGTAAGGGTTAAGGAATTTCTTACCTCATCACTCAATATGATCGTTGATTAACCTTTTTAGAAAGCGACACAACACTTTGTCTTTTGCCTAGCGGTTCTTCTACCAAATACTTACCGCTCTTAACCCACCCAACCATGACTTCTCAGATGTTAATGAGATATCCCAAAGTAAAGCAACAACAATAACGAATTTCAGACCATTATTAAAAACTTAACAATTCATGTTTTATTTAATAATAAGACTAATGAACTAAAAAGAAAAAGATCAGAATTTGATTTCATACCAAATTTAGTACTAAAGCAAAAAAAGGTACCAATATTTACTATTAGGCTTAAGTCCGAACACCTATAGGAACGGCATGGAATCGAAACTATATGCAAAAAGGAATCTTACAAACTTACTAAAGAGTGTGTGATATTTAAACAGGTGAAATATTATTAACACAGAGAAACGAATCATATTAAATCAAATATAAGTTATTTGATTGAAATTTCCGCAGTTTTGAAGTATGTTACGAATTCAGTATTAGTAAATATTAATCTCATATAATTTAAAGACATTTCTAATACCAACTCGTTTCGTTGATTCTCTCGTTCTCTCACGATTCACTAATCATACTTAATGATCATTAACACGGTAGTTAAATAAAAAAATTATATGTACATATGCAAAACAAAAAAACCAAATGGTATGAAAATATAACAATTTTATTATAAACTTACGTGCATTGATGTTGCAGGAACTCGACGAAGGCCTTCTACGATGCTTCTGCTTTGCTGTAAAATGGTACTTTAGCACATATGTAAATATTCTAATTAGAATTTGATATTGCGATTGCTTCGAGTTGCAATCAGATTTTTGTTTTCTTATTCTTATTGGAACGCCAATTGACATTGGAAACTCTCTCTCTCCAATCACTTAAAAAAATATCACTCTCTCCTTTTCTAACTTGAAGATTTAATTATAATAAACTATATTATTATACTAATTTTACTTTAATTTTCATGAACCATGAAACTCAAAAAATTATAATTTTCTTTGTTAAATTCAAAGGAAGTTCATTGATATCTTTCGCACACATTTAATTTAATAAAATTATGTCACCTATACTATATTTTTCTCTTTCTTTCATATTAAGTATGTATATACTTGTGTCTTTAAGTTATATTCCAAAAGCAAGTATACATATTCGTATATTTTTGCTTTTATTCGAAAGATTTAATTTTTACATTTTTTTATGTTAAAAATTGTTTCCGGGTTTTCCCTTTCTTTTTTGAACATCCCATATTCCGAAATTTGTTTAACTTAAATTTTTCTATTATAAAAAAAAAAATTTTCTATTATATTGTAACGAATTTGCTGCAAATCCTCTTATTTGCCCTTTTGCTAAGTTCGAATCACTAAACTGTTGAATAAATAACTCCAATATTGAAGAATGGAAAAATGGCCTTTATTAAAGTACTTCACAATCACACGTATACTTTGCTACTCGCTGGCTTAATAACCAAACTGATTGATAACTCAAATGAAACTCTACTATTGGCCGCCAGATCGCGTGCTTAATCAAACTGATTGATAGCTCAACTCAAACTGAATTACTTTTTGCTCGCTTGCGCCACTTTTATAATTTACGCTGCATACATCTAGGCTCTTCTATTTCCAGAACTTACCAACTATTTCGAGTGTTTATAGTTCTCATATAGTTTCTACTTGTTTACAATTTTCTACTTTTCATCGTCTCTCAGATGTATGTGAGTTTGTAGTTTACAGTCTCTCGCACACACATATGCGTATAAGTAAATGCATCAATGTGTGACATCTCTCGGCTGCTTATATGTGTGTATACATGATTTGATTATTGACGTAAATATCGCTTAGCATCGCCTTAGTGATGGTATAGCTTAGTGATGCTAATATCCGTTACAATATATTTTTTTTTCTCGATTTTCACCTCGAAAATATTTTTAGTCAGACTATTACGACTATACCGCGACAAAACTAGTTGTATACTGGAAGTCAAGAGGAACTTGGAATTTCTCGATTTTTCACGACTCTTGACTGCATTTACTTATGTATGTATATACCTTTTTATACTCAGTTGAGCAGAGCTCACAGAGTATATTAACTTTGATTGCATAACGGTTGGTTGTACAGGTATAAAGGAATCGAGATAGATATATACTTCCATATATCAAAATCATCAATATCAAAAAAAAAAAATTCGATTGAGCCATGTCCGGCCGTCCGTCCGTCCGTCCGTCTGTCCGTTAACACGATAACTTGAGTAAATTTTGAGTTATCTTGATGAAATTTGGTATGTGGGTTCCTGGGCACTCATCTCAGATTACTATTTAAAATGAACGATATCGGACAATAACCACGCCTACTTTTTCGATATCGAAAATTTCGAAAAATAGAAAAAGTGTGATAATTCGTTACCAAATACGGATTAAGCGATGAAACTTGGTAGGTGAGTTGAACTTATGACGCAGAATAGAAAATTAGTAAAATTTTGGACAATGGGAGTGGCACTGCCCACTTTTAAAAGAAGGTAATTTAGAAGTTTTGCAAGCTGTAATTTCGCAGTCGTTGAAGATATCATGATGAAATTTGGCAGGAACGTTACTCTTATTACTATATGTCTGCTTAATAAAAATTAGAAAAATCGGAGAACGACCGCGCCAACTTTTTAAATCAAATTTTAAAAGAAAAGTTAATATCTTTGCGGTATATAAGTAAATTATGTCAACATTCAACTCCAGTAATTATATGTTGCAACAAAATACAAAAATAAAAAAAAATTTCAAAATGGGCGTGGCTCCGCCCTTTTTCATTTAATTTGTCTAGGATACTTTTAATGCCATAAGTCGAACAAAAATTTACCAATCCTTGTGAAATTTGGTAGAGGGTTAGCTTCTAAGACGATAACTGTTTTCTGTGAAAAAGGGCGAAATCGGTTGAAGCCACGCACAGTTTTTATACACAGTCGACCGTCTGTCCTTCCGCTCGGCCGTTAACACGATAACTTGAGCAAAAATCGATATATCTTTACTAAACTCAGTTCACGTACTTATCTGAACTCACTTTGTATTGGTGTAAAAAATGGCCGAAATCCGACTATGACCACGCCCACCTTTTCGATATCGAAAATTACGAAAAATGAAAAAAATGCCATAATTATATACCAAATACGAAAAAAGGAATGAAACATGGTAATTATATTGGTCTATTGACGCAAAATATAACTTTAGAAAAAACCTTGGTTAAATGGGTGTGACACCTACCATATTAAGTAGAAGAAAATGAAAAAGTTTTGCAGGGCGAAATCAAAAGCCCTTGGAATTTTGGAAGGAATACTGTTCGTGGCATTACATATATAAATAAATTAGCGGTACTCGACAGATGATCACTCCTGGTCCACATTTTGGTCAATATCTCGAAAACGCCTTCACATATACAACTAAGGGCCACTCCCTCTTAAAACCCTCATTAATACCTTTAATTTGATAACCATATCGTACAAACACATTCTAGAGTCATCCCTGGTCCACGTTTATGGCGATATCTCGAAAAGGCGTCCACATATAGAACTAAAGCCCACTTTTTTTTTTTCAAATACTCATTAACACCTTTCATTTGATACCCATATCGGTCAAAAAAATTCTAGAGTCACTCCTGGCCCACCTTTATGGCGATATTTCGAAAAGGCATCCACCTATAGAACTAAGGCCCACTCCCTTTTAAAACACTTATTAACACCTTGGACAGCGAAAGCACTGTTGACGTCCCGTCAATAGCGGGATCTGTCATCAGTGCTAGTCGTCTGGATGATAGGGCCGAGGAGGAGCTCCTGGCCTCCGAGGGCGAATCATCGATGGCGGGATCCGTCATCAGTGTAAGTCGTCTGTTGGGGGAGGAGGAGGACCTCCTAGTCTCCGAGGGCGAAGCCGCCAAGGATGGGGTGCAGAAGAAGAAGAGTGGTGTTGATGGAAATCCGTCAAATCAATCTTCAGCATTCTAAGGCGGCTTCCGCAAACTTGTTGCTCTGTCTTGAGAAAGGCGGAGTGGATATTGTCCTTGTCCAGGAGCCGTGGCTGAGTAGTAACGGCGGAAAAATTTCTGGATTAAGGACGGGAAAATTCAACACCTTGGTGCATGGGGAGGCAGGTAGGCCTAGATCCTGTGTGCTTATTAAAAAGGAATTTAAAGCTTTTATTCTCTCTAATTTCAGCAATGCTGACGTAACCACGGTCTGCCTCGAGCGAGGCAGTAGCGAATTGTGGGTGGTCTCAGCGTATATGCCCCATGGGGACGTAACGGGACCACCGCCTGTGATACTGGGCGAAATCACCGCTGAAGCAAGGCGGAGAGGTGTTGGCGTAATCATAGGTGCCGATGCTAATGCACACCATAGCATATGGGGGAGCTCGGATACGAACACCAGAGGTGAGTCTTTATTTACTTTTATTGTAGATGAGGGACTTTGTATATGTAATAGGGGGAATGACCCGACTTTTATTACTGCGGTAAGGGAGGAGGTCTTGGACCTCACCCTGATTAGCAGAGAACTGGAAGATCGGATATCTGGATGGAGGGTTCTCAACGAGCACTCTTTCTCTGATCACCGATATATTCAGTTCTCGGTGAATGAAGAACGTTCCGGTAAAATATCTTTTAGGAACCCTAAAAGTACCAACTGGGACTTGTATTGTAGGAAGTTGGGAGAGCTATTGCCTGAGGCGCCTATCGCTGGTTCGGACCTGTCCGAATCTGAAATAGACGATCTGGTGGAAAACTTCACCTTGGCAGGCAATAGCGCCTTTCAACAGTCCTGCCCACTGAAAACTTACAGGGGGAAGGGCAAGCCGCCCTGGTGGTCTGATTCCCTTGACGACCTAAGAGCGTCCAGTAGGCGGCTCTTTAATAGAGCCAGGAGGAGTAGACTACCCTCGGACTGGGAGCTCTATAAGGTGAGTCTGGGGATTTATAAATATGAAATAAGGTTAGCCAAGCGGGATTCATGGCGAAGCTTCTGTGAAAACGTGGAGGGCTGCAATGAATCCGCGAGGCTTAGAAAAATACTCTCTAGGAATCCCGCCCCTCGGGGGTATCTGAGAGATGATGGTGGGGACTGGTCGATGAGTAGCGAGGAGTCCCTGAGACTTTTACTGGACAATCATTTTCCCGATGTCCCAGTTGCGCAGGGATCTTCGCTTGCGTGGTCGGCGGTTGCTGGCCATGCAGAAATGCCTGCCATCCCACTACGGGAAAGTCAAATATCCTGGGCTATAAATTCGTTCAAGCCCTATAAGTCACCCGGTCCGGATGGCATCATTCCTGCGCAACTTCAAAGGTCTTTAGGGATTTCCTGCCGCTGGTTGGCCATCATCTACACTAACTGCCTCAGGCTTAACTATATCCCTAGGTCGTGGCACACGGTTAGGGTCATCTTCATTCCGAAGGCCGGCAGGGGCTCTCATGTAACACCTAAGGATTTCAGGCCAATCAGTCTCTCGTCGTTTCTTCTTAAGACGCTTGAGCGGCTGATTGACCTGTACCTACGAGAAAGGATACCTGGGGGGTTACTGTCGGCTCCACAGCATGCGTACTGCAAAGGCAGATCGACGGAAACGGCTCTCCATTCGATTGTAAAGCAAATAGAGGGGTCTCTAGAACATAAAGAATATGCTCTGGGTGCCTTTCTAGACATCGAGGGGGCTTTTAACAATGTTCTACCGGGGGCAATCGAAAGAGCTCTGGTGGGTTTAGGAGTCGAAGCGGCTCTGGTTGAATTTATTAGCAAACTTCTATGCGGCAGAATTGTCGCAGCGGAGTGGGGAGGAGCCATAATAAGGAGGAAGGTGTGCAGGGGCACGCCACAGGGAGGTGTCCTATCTCCTCTGCTCTGGGTTGTGGTAGTCAACGAGCTTCTTGTGGAGCTGGAAGCCAATGGCTGTCGGGTGGTTGCCTATGCAGATGACCTCGCTATCCTAGTCAGGGGCAAATTTCTGGGCACCCTGCGCGATGTTCTGCAGGGATACCTGGATACTGTGGCCAGGTGGGCTGAATCATGTGGAGTGGCGGTCAACCCGGGAAAAACAGAATTGGTTCTTTTTACAAGGAGATATAAGATACCCGACTTCAGAACACCTTCGATTGGAGGGGTACCGTTGGTACTTACTGACAGGGTTAAATATTTGGGAATTGTTCTGGACAAGAAGCTGTCCTGGAGGCCCAATGTGGAAGATAGGGCCAGGAAGGCCGCGGTTGCCTTGTACTGCTGCAGGGGGGCTATCGGAAAGAGATGGGGGCTCTCGCCAGGAGTAGTACACTGGCTTTATGAGATGGTTGTCAAACCGATTCTGCTATATGGGGTGCTGGTCTGGTGGAAAGCACTGGACACGGCGAGCACCTCCAAAATGCTAGTGTCAGTGCAACGGACGGCGCTTATCGGCATCAGTGGCGCTATGAGAACAACACCTACCTTGGCACTGAATGTCATGCTGAATATACATCCAGTAGATATTGCGGGAAAGGCAGCCGCGGCCCGGTCGTTGGTCAGGCTTCGTGATATGGGTTATATGCTTTCTGATTTCGGACACTCTAGCCTTCTTACTAGTTTCGACTTTATCCCGGACAGGACGGACTATTGCATGCCGGTGGCCGCTCCCTATACAACCTTCACCCCAGTCATTCCCCCGAGGGAGGAGTGGAGAAGAGGAATTATCTGGGGCATGGGACCGGTTAACTTGTTCACGGATGGGTCGAAGTTGGACGGAAAGGTTGGCGGGGGGGGTCTTTTGTCAAGAGCTAAATGTAAGCCGCAAGTTTAAGTTGGCTGATCACTGCAGTGTATTCCAAGCGGAAGTTGCTGCGATTAAGGATGCGGTGGATGAAATGCTATCCAGCGCTACTACGGTTAGGGAATTTAACATCTACTCTGATAGCCAAGCGGCTATAAAGGCCTTGAGCTCAACTACAGTGCGATCGAGGGTGGTCTGGGAGTGCCTGACCACACTTGCGATTGCATCGAATTATTTTACAATTAAGATTATCTGGGTCCCGGGCCATAGTGATATTCCGGGTAACTGTCAAGCGGATCTCTTAGCCCGAATCGGTACAACTGAACCGGATGAAGATGGCTGTAGGGATTTCGGGATTCCGCTAGCCACCTGTGGATTGCTCTTCCATAGCTGGGCCTCGAGTCAGCTCAGCAAACGTTGGGCGGACACTACGTCTTGTAGGATATCAAGATCTTTCTGGCCGAAAGTGGATGGCAGGACGTCTGCTGAAATAATTGGGTTCACTAAGGCTCACCTATCAATGGTCATTGGGGTTTTGACAGGGCACTGTCCCATGGGTATCCATGCGGTACGTCTCAATATATTGGAAACTCCATCCTGCTGCAGCTGTATGGAGGATGATGAGGTGGAATCACCAAATCACTTTATGCTTGACTGCCCAGCTTTTGCCAGAACTAGGCGAAAGTATTTTGGTCGTGACTCACTTGGATCTCCCGAGGAGCTATCCAAGGTTGAGATCGGGATCATTCGGAACTTTATCGTTGCTACCCAACGATTCTCTAAGTAGTTATATCTACGTCACCGTTAGTTTAGTTTATTATATGTGGTATCACAACGGACCGTCATGTTGTCCAAGTGAGCTTCCTCTCATCAGGGAAGCTACCACCCAACCTGACCTGACCTGACCTTTCGTTTGATACCCATATTGTAAAAACGCGTTCTAGAGTCAAACCTGGTCAAAGTTTATAACGATATACCGAAAAGGCATCCACCTATAGAACTAAGGCCTACTCCCTTTTAAAATACTCATTAACACCTTTCATTTGATAGCCATATAGTACAAACAAATTTTAGAGTCACCCCTGGTCAACCTTTATGGCGATATCTCGAAAAGGCGTCCACATATAGAACTAAGGCCAACGCCCTCTTAAAATACTCATTAACACCTTTCAATTTTACTCATATCGTACAAACAAATTCTAGAGCCACCCCTGGTCCACCTTTATGGTGATATCTCGAAAAGGCGCCCACCTATAGAACTTAGGCCCACTCCCTTTTAAAATTATCATTAACACATTTAATTTGATACCCATATCGTACAAACAAATTCTAGAGTCACCCCTGGTCCACCTTTATGGTGATATCTCGAAAAGGCGTCCACCTATAGAACTAAGGCCCACGCCCTTTTAAAATACTCATTAACACCTTTCATTTGATACCCATATTGTACAAACCCATTCTAGAGTCACCCCTGGTCCACGTTTATAGCGATATCTCAGGCTAGCGGCGCAACCAACGCTTCAAAGAGATTTACAAAGTATAATTCAAGCAGCTGCCTCCTGATTTTGCTTTATTTAAATTCTTCCCAAAATATTCAATAAAATAAATCATAAAAGTTCTAAAACAATCTGAAAAAAAAAAAAAAATAGTCGAGATCATGGCCTTTTCTCACACTTGATTACCGCATCCGATATATTTTCGCTGCCATAAGTAGAAGAAAGCTAATTTGTCCACTTCATTATAATAGCTGTGTGAAAATGAGCTTTTAAAAACTGATAGCTCAACTGCGACTTCCATCACCATAGGTAAATCAAATCGAAGAACGAAGACTTTGCTTTTTATAGGCAACAACTTCATTTACTATGTATGTAAATACGTAAATGTGTTTCGGTCGGTTGGAGTTCAACCAACCAACGAAGCCACATACGCACAACTATCGCTGCTCATCTTACCACCGGTGCTTTCGGTTAAGAACGTCTAGGCGGACATGTCGACACATTTATTTGCTTGCTTCTGTATTATTGTTGTTGGTGGTTTCTTTGTTATACTTTTTTTTGGCCATTTGTAGCGATCAGTAGTTTTTAGGTCATCGATCTGTGAACATTTAAATTTATTTGTTATGCCGAAAGTTTGTTTGATTGTTGGTTGATTATTTTACATATTTTTGATTTGTTAGGTGGATTTATTGCTTCAACAAATTTGGTGTTTTTGGTTATTTGGATTTGTTGTTGATTGCTGATCAATGATCTAATCTACCTTCGGTTTGAAATTTATACAAGTCATAGCTAACAGTTAAAATTTTTCAGTATTTCTATTAAGAAGGTTAAAAGTTCTTTCTTTCTTTGGTTATGGTTGAAAAAACTAAGTATGTAGAAAAAAATTTCTAATTAACTTCTTTCTCCAAACATCAAATAAGGATCTCACTACAGTGGTAGGTCATTAAACTGTTAAATCGGCGCTTAAACTTTTCCTAGCAGGTCAAGTTTTGGAAATGCGGATATCACATTAAAAAAAAGGGTGCTTATTATGAGTACATTAATTGAAATGTGTGTAAACAATCCAAACAGTTTCTCTTTTATTTGTATTGTGTTCAAAGAATCTCGTTTGAATCCGTCACACTTAGTGAAAAAAGTTTATATGGACTTATTCGGTTCCCCATATGAAGCTGAATGGAAACAGCGATTTACCGCACAGTGATGACGAACTCGATCCCGCAATCGATGATGATGGTATAAATGGCCCCCCATCCGATTATGACGAAGTCAGAATAGCAATAACCAGATTTAAAAACAACAAGGCCGCGGGCACTGATGGATTGCCTACGGAGCTATTTAAATACGGTGGCGAGGAGTTGGTAAGGTGCATCCATTAGCTTTTTCGAAAAATATGGGCGGGCGAGTGTATGCCCGACGATTTGAATCTAAGTGCTCTTTGCCCAATCCACAATAAGGGAGATATTGCAAACTGCACAAACTATCTCGGAATCAGCCTTCTTAATATCGCATATAAGATCCTGTCAAGTGTGTTGTGCGAAAGATTGAAGCCCACCATGAATTTTGGACCTTATCAGTGCGGTTTCAGACTTGGTAAATCTATCATCAACCAGAGGTTTCACAGTGCGCCAAAACAAAACGAAGTACCTGCTGTTATCGAGCAAAGATTCAGCGTAAATGCGCTTTGCCAACCACGCTACTGTTGGCAGCCATAATTTCGAAATAGTAAAAGACTTCGTTTATTTTGGAACCAGCTTCAACACTAGCAACAACATCAGCACTGAAATCCAGCGAAGAATAACTCTTGCCAATACATGCTACTTTAGACTACGTAGGCAATTGAATAGTAAAGTCCTCTCTCGGCAAACGAAAATCATACTCTACAAGTCACTTATTGTTCCCGTCCTGCTATATGGTGCAGAAGCATGGACCATGACAATATCAGATGAAGCGGCTGTGGAAGTGTTCGAGAGAAAAGTTCTACGAAAGATTTATGGACCTTTACGATGAGGCAGCCCCTTACGCTGGAAATACCAGGTGGAAAACTATTTATACTCCCTTGGTGTGACCAATTGGCGCCAGTTGGCAGAGAGAAGAAGCGACTGGCGCGCCTTGTTGGATGGCCATAAACGTTTGAACGGTTAAGCGTCAATTAAGTAAGTTCGTGAATATATGAACGAACCGAAAATACTGCCCATGTTAAACAATCCCGAATTTGTTACAAAATTTTCCGGAATAGCTCCGCAATGATTCTTAGGTAATCACGGAATTGTTCAGAAACTATATCGCATTAGTCTCAAAATGACCTGAAACATAAAGGCAGTCCGGAACATTGTCTCGAAGTAATCCAGAAATGATCTCGAAAAAGCATTAAAACGATTCCTTAAACAGTTCCTATATCGAATGGTCACGAAATCTTCAAAATGATCCTGAAAACAATTTTCAAATAATCAGGAACTTATCCCCAATTCAAAAATTATAGCGAAATAATATCGAAAAAGTTCGAAATGATTCGGTGCAATAATAGTACCCAAAATTCTGAATTTATCCTAAAATAATCCCGAAAACTATTTCGTAGACCAGAAAATTTTCCCAAATCCTCCAGAAATTTTAAAGGAATTATAGCAGAATTTTCTGAAAATAGTCCAAAAATGATCCCGAAAGCTCTTCAAAATCATGCCGCAAGAGTGCCGAAATGATCGAAAAAACAATTCCGCAATAATAAAGAAAGTTTAAAAATGTACCGGAAATAGTTCCGATAACTCTACCGAGACAGCTCCTCAATCATTTTAGGGTTGCTCCGTCCCCCCTTTAATGCGTAGGTGGTTCTGAAATAGTCGCTTTGTGTGAAAATCTCCCACATTCGCTATAAGAGCGAAATTGAGTCGTCAATAAATGAAAAATATGAAAAGCAACTAAACTATGGTTTAAAACACAGGGCTTTTTTTCACAAATTCAATCAATAATTAGTTTCGTATATTGTGTATGCAGCTCTACTCTTAATATGCCTACATTGCGTCCTGCATGATTAGCTCATTGTCTGATTAGTTCTTATTTACTTGCCCCTTTTTGCAGATGTTTTCACTCCGATTTCATTTTACATTTATTTTTATCTGTCTGCTGAGTATTTTTGGATTCGACAAAATGATTTCCACACGGCTTTTCACATTCTTTCGGTATAATATTTTACAGTGTGTTAGACCGTACAACATTTGCTAGTTAAATGTTATCCAGTCTCTATGAGCTAATATTATTTCGAAATTGCTAATTTGAATACTACTGATTGACAAACTTTGAATTTGCGTAATAGTTGAATTCATTTAGGGTCAGATTATGTATAACGCGGTGACATTTAATACCAAAAAGTTTACAAAGACACCCGGGTTAATTATCACTCACTGAGGTTAATGAAAGCTCTTGTATCATACGAATTCTGGTTCACACGAGATAATATGACTCGTTGTAGTACATATACATAATATGCCCCTTGGTCTAGGATGATGAAGAAGGAGATACTATTGCTTTGATTTTTTATATGGGTTGTACTGTTCTCTTTTGCTTCAGAATGCCTCATGGAGTAGATTAATTGCGCACGTTTATGCCTGTAAAAGTATTATCGGGACAGGTGCTCTTTTTATCTCTATGGAAACGGTATCAGGATTTGTTTCATGACCACCCTATTTCACATAAACTGTATTGAATTTATGCTGAGATTGGAGATTCCTCAAACGAATTCTGTAGTAGGACTTTCTTCAAACTAATTATTATATAAGTCGTTGATCAAATGTGTGCTGATTCAGCATTGCTGAGATAGGGCATAAGATGAATAAGGTTGATATTCCATTCAGCAGTCGATTTGTGGTGTTTATAGTTGCTTCTCTACAACTTCGTAATGGGTTGGCATCAAGAGTTGAGAATTTCCGATATCTGATAATTATTTATGTATCTGTATAATTATTTATTATTTTGAGTTTTATCATATTCTCATCTTATAAGTTAATTTTTAAAATAAACCCACAGTGCCTTTGTTGCTAAATATGTTGTACAATTGCTTGGCATTCACTGCCGTCTTTGGTAACATGTCTATTATGCGTTGTTGACGTGCTTGTTGCTATTAGTAGTGCTGCTTTGGCAGGGCCCTCTTCTTATTTTCTGTATTATTTACTCACTATTTGCATTTCAATTTGAGCTCGTTGAAATGTAATTATTTTTAGAGTATTTACGCGCCTACCATTACTTTTTTTAATTTTTATTGGGATTTCTCTGCCTACTCTTCGCTTGGTATAAACACGTGCTGCCGTGTGGATGATACAATAAAAATGTGTATGAGGACCGTTTCATCTCAAAAACGTTTAGTGTTCGTGATCTGCAAAATAAACAAATATATTTTTAAAAATTTGTCGCGGATTTTGAGCTCTCGGTACAAAACCTTAGCTTTTGATTTTCCCAAGATTTGATTTAATGGCTTTTTTGAAGATTTTTTGAACTTTTTTCATTTGGAATCCATAATGCTATATTAACACTAATTTAATATTATTTAGATCTTGTTATATAACATTTTTTTTAACATTTAGCCTCTTATAATAATTCATTTTTAACATAATTTATATCAATAAATTCAGTGCATTGCAAAATTCAAAGGCCTTCTAGAAATAAATGAAAAACTTATTTGTTAATTCATAAATGGTGTTAATAAAAAGACTTAACTAAACTCTTAACAGAATAGAGCTAATAATTCACTCAATTTGTCAGAATGAATTAACAATCTAAATGCAAACTATGCTAAGGGTGGATAACGCCGCAATTTTTAAGCATTTTATGCGTTACTGCATCAAAGCTTATTTGTTATTAGAGCTGGGTTCCAGAAAAAAGTCAACCATATATCAGCAATGTTGTAGCTATTCAGTTTTAGAGTGCATGGAAATATTTTATATGGTCGTAGACAGATCAATAGATAATAGATAACAGCGCAATAATGCAACGCAACACAGCATTATGCGATATAAAATACGAGTTATTACAACAAAAACAAAAGCTTTATAAAATTTTCGACCTTAAATAAAAATATGTATACATTTTCCAGCATCCTGGCATGACATTGTAATAGCTTAGAAGGTGAGTAGATAAGCTTTGAAACGTTATTGACTATAAGCATACTTCTTCACGGTGATAATGGTGATAACAAGTGAGACATCACAAGATTAAGTAGAGCTACACAGAAAGGTAAACATGGGAAGATAAATAAAAAAATGGAGAGGAAAAATGAGGGGACTAAGTTAAATAATAGGACTAGGGAGTACGTTAAGAAGACCGAGAAGGACCTCTCCCATAGAGGTAAGGCTTATAATAAGTATGCGGCGAAGGAGAATGTATGTGAGGGATAAAGAGTAGGAACAGAGTGAATGTTAGAGGGAAGAAGAGGGATGTAGTGTGGGAGAGATATGTTGTGATAAAAACTGGTAACATAAAAGGGAGAGTCGGAGGGAGAAAGGATAAATAGATGAGAAGGTGGGAAACCGAATGGAGGGGGAGGAGTTTGGGAAAAAGTGGGACGAAAGTTAAGATACATTTGTTGATTGTAAAGGATAGCATGAGGAGAATTAACATTGAGCAGGAAAAAGGAGGGACAAAGACGGAGAAGCACTGAATGTTTTGAAAGAATAGCAAAAGAAAGACGGACAAAGAGGGAGAAGGAAAATGGAAGAAAAGGGAAAAAATGCAAGGTGCGATAACCTAAACATTGACGGGACCTACATGCTTTGTGATAACTCCGAACGGAAACTGCAAAACAGATGAGTTTTTATTGAGAAGCTTTTCAAGGCGGAAACACATTCGGAGTGTTTGCCAAATCACTGCTGAGAGGCAACCGCGCTTGGAAAAAGAGATGGAAACGGAAAGGAAAACGTGGAAAGATATTTTTTTAGAACATATTCGTGCCGCTAACGAGGAGTATAAGGGGCGTTATTCTTGGATTAGTCTTCAATATTCACAGATAGAGGATTTGTCACCAACTTGTAATAAATTCACACATTTCTTGGATGCAAATAGGAGGTGGACGGTACGGGTAATGGTAGATGAGTGCGATAAAGACTTTAAAAAGCTGTTATTTATATATTCTCTCTTCGTTCAGGACACTTCACGGCCCCGTACTGGCTACATCCCATTTCCACAGTGGATTTATGTGGTGAGGCCATTAAAAATCATTAATTTAACTGCTATAACCTTTGTTCAGAAACATAGTAACAGCCGTATAGATATTAATATTTCGTCTCTGAGTTGGATTGTTGTTCGGACGGTCAACCACGGCTTGAGCAAATACAGGCAGATTGTATGAGAATTCTTAGTGGATTCCAATGTAAAAGTGAATATGTATCTATCTCTAGCGGCCGCCGTGGTGTGGTGGTAGCGTGCTTCGACTACCACACTGAAAGGCTTCAAGTTGTATGCAAAGTAATATCGAAAATATGGTAATTCGAATAGCATGGCCTAGCAGCTTTTGCTTGGTTTAAGTCTTGGTCAGATAACGCTGCTGCACCTCACAGCAACAAAGTACCAATTTTGGACCAGTTATTTAATTCATAGTGATTAGAGTTCGCAGATCCTGCGATCTTTTGGCGAGGATAGCTTGCAATATGATTTTCTCAGTTGCAGCGATCTTTTTCAAAACACTGACAGAAAGGGAGTATCATCTACATCGTAATGCGTAATCACGCTTGAGAATGAGTCTAATCACATATCCAATAACAATAATTTTCACAACAGTACAAAGAGATGCTATAATATGAATTTATTATTTAGGTAGTTTTTCACTGCTAGATGTTATTACCTATTTCTATAAGACGCAATTGAGGTTAACTGCGAGGTATACCGCTTCTTATTTGAATCACATTCCCATCGGTTTATATTATCGCAGCTCATTAACCTCATGGATCGGACTGCAAACAAAAGCACGAATGCGATACGCTTGAAGCCCCATTACAAGCAGTTTTTTAAGAACGGCAGATCGAGCGATACTGGCGCCATCTGACATGAAGAAGTAGCCTACTTCCAAATATTACTTGCACGAAAATCATTTGCTTTGGCTAAGGGTGCTTTCACATTTTGCAAGTGAAATTATTTTTCACAGCTGAAAACTGCATTCATACAAATGAAAAGGACATGAAATATGTGGGATTCAAGGTATTGATAAGCGCAATACAAAACTTTATAGCTTCACAGCTTCCGCAAACCAATTGTCAACCTCACCTACGCGTGTGGAATCCTGTTACAAATATTAATGTATCATTCATACATTTAGCAAGAGAGGAATTAGGGATTGGGGGCGGGATGGCCTAAAAATTTTAATATGGGCATATTAATCGTTCCCTTAATGGTGCTTTTTTACCGGATCTGTAACCGGCAAAGTACCATCAGCATCGATAACACTCACCAAAACCTTCAGGGAGTGTCTTTATCGTTAATACAACAACAACAACACAAAGTATGTAAGCAAATTATTATCTTATATAGCCAGTATGTTTTAACAGTGTTTTGTGAAATTTTGTATTTGAATGGGCAAGGCGAAATAAACTACAGTTGCGGGGATGTTACTGACATGCATAACAGCTCCGACACATAAGCAGTTTTTCATATAGATGATTTTAACACATGCTTATGCATTATGAGCGACACTAGCGCCATCTGATATTGAAAAGTAGCCAACTCCCCAATTTTGTTCTAAGCAAATCATAAGAAGAAGAATTTGACATTTCCTTTGGCTAAGGGTGTTGGCACACTTTGCAAGTGAAATTATTTTTCCCACTGGTTGGTAAATTTTCTAACATTTTTCACAATTAAAAACTGCAATATAACAACCGAATACGACACAAAATATGTTAGTAAGTATTTTTGTTGTATAGGGAGAATGTTTACAACAGTGCTTCGCGAAATTTTGTATGTGAATGGGCAAGGCGTAATAAACTTCAATTGTCATTATACTATGTTCAAACAGAAAAATCAATTGAGTTAATTTCGATTTAAATTGAGTGGTGTTCATACAACTCAATTTGACTTGCACAATAGTAATTTAATAGCTGGTGGCTTTCTCTACAGCAACAACATACCTTTGTTCAGACTGTCAAAATGTACGTGTTGGTATTAGGTGAATGGAATGGAATGAAAAACTAAAATTTTGAAATTTGTGTGTGTTATAAGAAAATATGTTTAATATTTTGGTTTCATTTTGAGTTTGCCATCTACTTTTGACAATCCCTACTCCAGTGAAATGAAAAAAATAAAATCAGCTGATGAAATGGGTCAACTATATAGCTGACCATGCGTAACTGACGTTTAAATCTACTCAATAAACATAATTTACAAGGTTGCATTTGCAGTTTGAAACAATTTATTACGCATTTTTTTAAATTGACAATTAATTATTACAATTTATTATATGATAAATTGCGTAATAAATTGCCCAAATTGTATAAAATGCCAATTTGTTGTGTGTTTGTACATAGTCTTAGTCCGATATGGCAATTTGTTCGCAATTCCCCGAACAGTGTGATTAAATGATAGGTGAATGCGTGTCGACCCTTATTTTGATACCATTGATATAATCTTAGGCTCTTCGACTATTTATCCGGAAGAAATCTGACTCCTATATCCTGGAATCACGATTATAGTATATTCTGGTATTAGGCAACAAGCGTTAGAATAGCTCACTACTTTGTATCTCATGCTCATGTCAACAGCAAAACGAAATCAGTTTAATGTTATGCTATGTTCAAACAGAAAAATAAATTGAGGCAATATCAATTCAAATTGAGTGGTGTTCATACAACTCAATTTAGCTTACACAATAGTAATTTGATGGCCGGTTAGCTCATCTCTACAGCAACAACATACCTGTGTTCAGAATGTCAAAATGTGCGTGTTGGAATTAGGTGAATGGAATGGAATGAAAACATAAAACTTTAAAATTTTTGTGTGTTGTAAGATAATCTGTTCAATGTTTTGGTTTCATTTTGAGTTTGCCATCCTCTTTTGACAATTCCTACTGCAGTGAAATGAAAAAAATAATATCAGCTGATGAGATGAGCCAACCATATAGTTGAGCCATGCGCAGCTGACGTTTAAATCTACTCAATAAACACACTTTACAAGGTTGTATTTACAGTTTGAAACAATTTATTACGCAATTTTTTTTTAAATTGGCAATTTGTTATTACAATTTATTATATGATAAATTGCGTAATAAATTGGCCAAATGGTATAAATTGCCAATATGGCGTGTGTTTGTACCTAGTATTAGGTATGATATGTAGCAGAAGAAGAAGCAAAGTGCTACGCTTGCTTTGCCTAGTCTGGTCTAAACTTATGTCTAACTGGTTTGGTGCTTGCATACAGGTGATCTTAACCTTGAATGAGGTGATGAGGGATTGTCCATGCATACCAATGGCTACACGTCATAATATGGTAGACGTCATAAGAATGAAATGCGTTGGCAGTAGTGGTGACCAAACCAATACAATATTTACAATAAAATAGGTTCATGGGGGACGCGCTTAGAGCAAAATACTTTGTCCGTTCCTCTTTCTCTCGCTAATCTGAGTGAGTAGGGAATTGCGTGTCAAAAGCCTGTGTTATCCACTCTTCAATTTTAAAGCGCAACATGATCACCACGGAACTTGTAGAAAAGAAAATGGCCCTACGTTAAGTAAAACAAGTAAGGACGAGACTGTCTGCGGCTGTGCCGAAGACTTCATACCTTTCATGAATGGGGCTGAACAATAATCTTATCCCGTTCGTAATCTACAAATAATCGGATGTATAAGATAAGAAACATATAGTGAACAGATGTGCATACCTAAACGATTTTTAAGATAAATATAAAATAAAAAATGGCAAAAACCAATATCTGAACGATCGTTTGTATGGGATATATATTATACATAGCTCCGATCGAAATGAGTTTTTCACGAAATCTTCTATGATATATTAGAATAAATATCACCAAGTTTAAGGTTTTTATATTGGAAATTAAGGGAGAAATTGCCAAAAATCTTTCTATTTGAAAGATCGGTTGTATGGGATATACATATAATACATCCTTGTGCCAAATTTCATTGAGATATCTCAAAATTTGAGGGACTAGTTAGCGTTCAAATAGACAGACGGACGGACAGAGGGACATGGCTATATCAACTAAGTTCGTAGCCCTGATAAATTCGGTATACTTAATGGTGAGTCTATATTCTATATTTCTCAACGTTACAAAGATCGGAGCAAAGTTAATATACCATTTCATGTTCATGAAAGGTATAATTAAGCCACCTCAGGGCATCAGAACACATAAAAAGACGAGCTTCTTAAATATATTCAAAATTCTGGAGAAAATAGGACCAAGGTTTATCTAATAATTGTTACAATAATTATGTTCATAAGCACATAAATATATATTTATGTTAATAAAAATGAACAAATTAACTTAAATACACTTTCACATATTTACTACCATAACTTTTGACGTTTTACTATTTTAAACCACCGACATTTCTATTCGTGCACACAATTTTTTTTTAATCATGCAACAAATTTATTGCAATGTTGCACGCATTCACATTTTGCATTTTTACTGAGTGCATTTATAAAAGAGTTTAGCTGTATGTGAACATTTTTTTATTTAAATATGTAGCCTCTTCACTTGTGCTTTATTTAATTGCTGCTTGCTATTGCGTGGCAAAAGTCATAGTCAATGTATTTGTTGTTGGTCTTCTTTCTATGCGTGCAAGTGCAACACAGCAAATTTGTAGCCAATAAAACATTGCATTTTGCTGCGACAGCAGACTTGAAGCGGCAGACAATTGTTGCCCACCGATTTGGGGCAAACATAGCCAAGCACAGCAGACAGCAGACACAATCAGGCGGGTAAGGTGCATACATTTTCACGCTTCTACGCTTTCATCTACCGCAAAACAAGTGTCCGTCTACACTAATGATTCATTTTATACATATTTGTAGTTACCTTATTTTTTTATTTGCACTAACTTTCAGGCAAAAGTCTAAAGTTCTTTTCCCCTAGAAGGTATCATGAAAAAAACAAAGAAACTAACCCTAACTAACTAACTTTAATTTTGTCATTAGAATGTTCTTAACAACATCTAATAAATATATGATGTCTGTTTTGTCGAAGGCTGAGATAGCACTTGATCATTCCAGAATAAAATATAGATTTCATAAGCCTCCCTCAATAAACCTGCAATAATTATGTGCTAGGATCGAATAAGCACACAACGGCTAAGATGCTGAGAGGGCAACAGCTTTCCAAACAAAGATAGTGGGGAGCTAAAAAATGAAGTGTCCTGGTTTTCCGGTATACGACAGAAGAAGTATTCCTTCTTCTTATACCAATCCCTCGCAAACTTGCAGTTTCAATAATATGTTTGATATCATGTGGGCACATACTATATTGTGTATGTCGGGGTTGATTGTAGTAAGAGTAATTAAGAGTTTAACCTAAACAATATGCAGATCGAAATTGTGTTAGAGTGACGCGCGTCTACCTGTGAAGTCTGCTTGCCTCAACCTTCGGGTATGGTATTCTGAGAACAGGTTTCGCCGGGAATTTATCGGAGTATGACTTTTCCGGCTCTTGTGTGCGGAATTTCTTCCTAGTACTTGCGTAGCGTCTTACGTCCTTAGAGTTGGAGTCTCTCCAATCTGAAGTTTGTTAGGCTGCCAAGGTAACTCAGTACTTAACAAAACTATTTGCTCACCATTTCTTTTCTCTACTTTATGGAGGTTATTCTGACCGCACTGTGAAGATACTGTTTCGACTACATAAGAAGACATCCCGGTGTGTTGTTTAAAGCTCGTCTTGAAAAGATGCGTATAACACAAGCGGTTGGCCAACTGCTGAAGAGGTAGCTTTTCTTTGCTCAGTTCGTAAAATGGAAACACTTCGTATTCATTTAATGATATATTAAGCTAATTTTTAACAATTAATTTTGTATGAGCACTTGAGCGGCCACCGTGGTGTGATGGTAGCGTGCTCCGCCTATCACACCGTATGCCCTGGGTTCGCACCCGGTCAAAGCAACATAAAAATTTTAGAAATAAGGTTTGTCAATTAGAAGAAAAATTTTTTAAGCGTGGTCGCCCCCCGGCAGTGTTTGGCAAGCGCTCCGGGTGTATTTCTGCCATGAAAAGCTCTCAGTGAAAACTCGTCTGCCTTGCAGATGCCGTTCGGAGTCGGCATAAAACATGTAGGTCCGGTCCGGCCCATTTGTAGGGAAAATCAAGAGGAGCACGACGCAAATTGGAAGAGAAGCTCGGCCTTAGATCTCTTCGGAGGTTATCGCGCCTTACATTTTTATTTTTTTATTTTACTTAATATCATAAATTATAAGATTCTTAAGAATTGATGAGCTTAACACCGGTAAATAATAATTGCTATTCAATTATTATTTTTGCTTATTGGGAAAAAACTGAAAGTTATAAATAAAATAACCTACAACCACTTCTGAAGACTGATCACATCAAAGAACCGGCTCAGTTGATCAAAAATAGTCAAGAAAAAACTAAAACCTGAAAAAAATATCTAAAAAATTTACCATAATGAAGCTGAAAAAAATTTTGACATCTAGCGGCAAATTTGTTAATTTGCAAACACACCCACATTAACTAATCGTTTTCTTCGCGCTCATAACAAACCGAAACATCAACAAAGTAGCTACAAAATGCTAAATTGATATAAAATTGAGTAGAAAAAAAAATCCTGAAAAATCTAATTGAGGCAGAACAAAGAGAAGAAGCATGAAATTTATACTCAGCAACAAAATAAAAAAATATAAGGGTATCACTTAACACAGTTTCATATAAAATAAAAATTTTACATAAAATAAAGAATGCCATATACAATTACAAAACAAGTAAGAACGGGACTGTCTTCGGCTGTGCCGAAGACTTCATACCTTTCATGAATGGGGCTGAACAATAATCTTATCCCGTTCGTAATCTCCGAATAATCGGATGTATAAGATAAGAAATATATAGTGAACAGATCTACATACCTTAACGATTTTTAAGATAAATATAAAATAAAAAATAGGTAGGTAATCTGTGTGAGGATGCAAAGCTTCACGTTTTTTGTGGTCTGCATGTAAAAACTATGACTACGAATCACGTATTTCAAAAATATATGACGTAACCGTAACTATTTGATGAAATTTGATGAATTTTGAAGCTTCTAGCCGTAAAAAAGGGGCAAAAATGACAGTTTATATGAAGTATATAATATATATACCACCGATCTCTATGATTTTTTCAGACAACAATATATGCTATATACGTAAGCATATGGTGAAATTTGAAGCGTCTAGCTGTTAAAAAGGGGCAGAAATTGCGCAAAGTTTCTTAACTGAACAATCGGTTGTATGAGATATATACTATATATACCATCGATCTCAATGATTTTTTCAGACAACAATATATGCTACACACGTAAGCATTTGGTGAAAGTTGAAGCTTCTAGCTGTTAAAATGGGGAAGAAATTGCGCAAAGTTTCTTATCTGAAAAATCGGTTGTATGGGATATATACTATATATACCACCGGTATTTATGATTTTCTCAGAGAACAATATATGCTATACACGTAAACATTTAGTGAAATTTGAACATATCTAAACGATTTTTAAGATAAATATAAAATAAAAAATAGGTAGGTAATCTGTGTGAGGATGCAAAGCTTCACGTTTTTTGTGGTCTGAATGTAAAAACTATGACTACGAATCACGTATTTCAAAAATATATGACGTAAACGTAACTATTTGATGAAATTTGATGAATTTTGAAGCTTCTAGCCGTAAAAAAGGGGCAAAAATGAGAGTTTATATGAAGTATATAATATATATACCACCGATCTCTATGATTTTTTCAGACAACAATATATGCTATATACGTAAGCATTTTGTGAAATTTGAAGCTTCTAGCTGTTAAAACGGGGCAGAAATTGCGCAAAGTTTCTTATCTGAACAATCGGTTGTATGAGATATATACTATATATACAACCGATCTCTATGATTTTTTCAGACAACAATATATGCTATATACTTAAGCATTTGGTGAAATTTGAAGCTTCTAGCTGTTAAAATGGGGTAGAAATTGCGAAAAGTTTCCTATCTGAACAATCGGTTGTATGAGATATATACTATATATACAACCGATCTCTATGATTTTTTCAGACAACAATATATGCTATATACGTAAGCAATCGGTGAAATTTGAAGCTTATAGCTGTTAAAATGGGGTCGAAATTGCGAAAAGTTTCTTATCTGAACAATCGGTTGTATGAGATATATACTATATATACAACCGATCTCTATGATTTTTTCAGACAACAATATATGCTATATACGTAAGCAATCGGTGAAATTTGAAGCTTATAGCTGTTAAAATGGGGTAGAAATTGCGAAAAGTTTCTTATCTGAACAATCGGTTGTATGAGATATATACTATATATGCAACCGATCTCTATGATTTTTTTCAGACAACAATATATGCTATATACGTAAGTATTCGGTGAAATTTGAAGCTTCTAGCTGTTAAAATGGGGCTAAAATTTGCAAAAATATATATATATATATACTATATATATATACTATATATACCACCATATATATACTATATATACCACCGATCTTTATGATTTTTTCAGACAACAATATATGCTATATACCTAAGCATTCGTTGAAATTTGAAGCCTCTAGCTCTTAAAATGGGGCAGTAATTACGAAAAGTTCCTTATCTGAACAATTGGTTGTGGGGGATATATACTATATATACGACCGATCTCATCAATTTTTTCAGGCAACAATATGTGCAATATACGAAAGTATATGGTGAAGTTTGAAGCTTCAATCTGTTAAATTGGGTAAGATATTACAAAAATCCTCTTTTTCTGAAAAATCGGTTGTATGGAGGATATATGCTATAGTGGTTCGATCCGGTCGGTTCCGACAAATGTCTAATCGGACACCCAAATACACCCGCTCACCAAATTTTATCAAGATATCTCAAAAATTGAGGGACTAGTTTGCATACAAACAGACAGACGGACAGACGGACAGACGGACATGGCTAAATCAACTCAGCTCTTCAACCTGATTATTTCGGTATACTTAATGGTGGGTCTATCTATTTTCCTTTAAGGACTTACAATTTTCAGTTTCGTGACGAAATTAATATACCATTTCATTTTCATGAAAGGTATAATTAAGCTCGAATAAACCTTATAAATATACAAATTATAGAAGTATATAAATTTGTATAGCCATTAAACTATAAATTAAATATCAGTTTTTAATTAGCGAGACAAGCTCATATTGCTTTATACATTTTTTTTTCTTTTATTGCTATGAGAGAAAAATTACAAAGTTTACAAACGGCGATTACTAGGACATGTTTCTGAATTTCACTGCTTCATCAGCTGAACTCGAAATCTCTAACATTCGTACTTGCCGCAGATGCCTTTAACCACTCGGCCATATGAATGTCCCACTGCTCGCTTTGCAATTGGTTTCTAAGTATTGCATTTTTGTTGCTATTCATATTGTTGCTATTTATACACCATTAGCTTAGTAACATTTGGTAAAACTAAAATGCAGGAAAGGGCAAACTTTCCATAATTTACGGTTAAGTTAGTGTGGCTGCCTTTGTTCAAGGCAAGAATGTATGGGTAGGCCTTATGGCTCATTATGATATGTACAACTTTGAATTGCTCTGGTCTTCCAGCGTTCATAAACGGCCGCTAAAACTGAATCACCATGTTTATTTGGCATTGCAATAATGTTCCCGACTGCCTCAAACCAACTTCTCATAGATAAGAAGCACCGGTTTAAGCATCTATGTTCTGTTGAGGCGAGGCAAATATCTGAAAAAGTACTTGACATCATATATTTCACCTTAATCGCTGCAGCTGCAACAAAAATCTTTTGTCGATATCTCCATTATTAGTTCAATCATCAGGTCAAGAGAGAGCCAATCGTGTTGGACAATAAAGCTTACCCAGATCTGGCTAGTCACGCTTCAGATGATCTCCTGTTCCTAGTAAGGATGCATATCTAGCATTGATTGACTTTTACCGTGGCTCTTATAGCTAGGTCATCAAAAGTACAGTTTACGAAAAAGCATCTGAGTCCGGTGGAACTTAGCACTTCCGCTGCAGATGCCGGAGGTAACTTGGACAGAATTCGCCTTGCAAGTAGCCACTTAGAGGATAGCCCCTTAAAATATTTCATACCCCTTTTAAATATAAATACCAAAGGGGTTGGGATTAAGTCTATTATTACTTCTTTTTGTTCCTCTTGTGTCAACTGATAGTGGGAATGGTGAAATTTGTATAGTTTTTTAATGATATTTTTGAGTGACTGTAATTTGTGTCCTTTTAAGGCAGAGTACCATCTCATTTCCACTGAGACACCACTCTTTACACAAACAATTTTTAAAAATTAGGGCATTTTGCAACAGCCTCAAAAGTAGAGGGTCTACAGTGCGGTTTTGGAGGAGGGGAGAGATTAATATTGAAGAAGGCATGTATTGAAATGGTGCCGTCTTCTAGTGTTGAATTAACTATCCAGTTTTGTAAAAGGAGCTTCACGTACTGCAACGGAGTTGTCACACCAGACTCCGTTCTAGCACCGTCTCCCGAATTCGCCCGAGATAGTTGGCAGGGCATCATGAAAAGACAGTACTGGTCTAATATATTATTATTTTTGTGCCGACTTGCATTGGCTTGTATTTTTGTATCGAAATTATCGTTTTTATTACCTGGATTTTTTTTATCGATCGTCTTTTTAAGTAATTTTTTTTGTTGAATTAGTTATATTGCTTTTTTCCTTTTTTCGATCTTACTCATTGGTTCTACTGTTTTTTTCATTGCTCCTAACGGTCTACAATTTAATCGATTTTTTCAATCTTCGAATTGCCGGAAAGTGCGAAGTTTAAACAATGTATCTCTTTCTGCTCCACCCTAATACGTCTATATACATATGGATATCTATATGAGTGTAGGTACATATCAGTGAGCTGCAATTATTCATGTTTTAAGGTTATTAGTGGACTAACCAAAAAATTAGTATTAGTGCGTATGCAAACAAAGAATATCAAGCACTTATATCCACTAACACACATTTACATATTCATGCTTCGTAAAATGAATAACCGCTCATAAGCCACGAAGCAGTTCAGTACTCAATTGTCATGTTGAGCAAGAAAGTCAACTGTGTTATACGAAAACACTAATTTGAAGCAGTATGACTAACAGTATAATAAAATGAATATAGTCATATCAGTCTTCTGACGCTAGCAACACAACGATGTACACGAAATTAAACTGAATACAGCGCTAAAGAAAAACCGATAATAAACGAAGTATACAGCAGAGCCGGCCAAAAGTTGTACATTGTGCAATTTGAGTCCGTATTTTCACACATACACTAACGATGTGCGATCACGATCGTTTGCTTTCGCTTGTCACTCACTAAAATCAACAGTGAATGCAAAAGGAAAAGTCCATGCTACTTTTTGGGCACATAATAAAAACAATATGCTGCAAGGTTAAAGTAACTTTTAATACGTTTTAGTTAGTATTATTATTATTAAGTTCCTTTGAACATATATATTAATATTGGCAATTTAAATATTAATAATTAATAATAATTAATTAATTATTAATAAATATTGACAATTTAATATAAGTAACTTTTTATACGTTCTACTTAGTTTTATTAATTTTTATACATTTTTTTTTATTGAATAACTTTATGTTTTGAAAATATATATTTCTACCTTTACATTTACTTTGTTTTGTAGTTCTTTCTTAATGAAAAAGTGATTTTTTTAAGTAAATTTTGCATTCAAGAAACACCATACCTTCTTTTATAAAAATTTTTATCTGGCTAGCTCGACCTCCACGTTCTTAGTTATATGAATATAAGTAAATATTGTTAGGATTAACTTGAAATCAAATAACCAGAGTCGTTTTTAATTTCGAACTTCACAGTCCACATTTTCTTTTAGCACACTGTGGGGAGTTGTCACTCAATTTTTACACACACTTATGCAATTGTTTTAGTATTTGTGTGGCCGGCTCTGGTATACAGTGTATTACACACGAAACCAATATGCTACTGAGCTAAAGCGACTATAATTTCAGTTTATACTCAACAATGTCATATATGTATGCGACATATGTATGTGTTGCGGGGCACTCCTTTGTATTTTCTATTTTATGTGCTAGTCACTCATAGTGTTTGTCTGTACTTGACTAAGTACACATTTAGACACAATTTTTTGGCTCATGACTAAGTGCACTAATTTTATTAGTACTCAAAGCAGACCTCTGATACATATGTGCCTACGCCAACGATTCCGCAGACATTTAGCAGCACTCAAAATTCTCATAAATTAGAAACGCTCCGTAGTAGAACGAAATGTTTAAGCCGCCAAATGACAAACAACGAATTAACAAATTAATAAATTTGAATAACGTGTAGAGTGTTAGTGGAGCAGTAGCAGAGCAGGTAGAGCAAAACTCAGAAGACAAAGAGTAGGTTTAAAATCAAGAAATTTAATAAATAAAAAAGCTTGAAAAAGATTTATGGAAAAATATCAAGTCGTGACTGTTTTGTCGCTTTTGAGAATTTCCATTGTTTTTGTTAGTTATGATTTTTTAATTTCTTATTTTTTTTTATTTCTCACCGAAATGTTTTAAACCTAAAGCCAACTTCGTTTGTCGATCAATTTTTGATATAAAAGGTTGATTTACGTGCTACAAATTCAGGCGAAATTTTTGGAAACAAGGCGCATGTGCGTATTTAGCACGAGTACATCTACAATTATTAAAGCTAATGATTAAAATAAAATAATAAAAAAAAATTTTTAACTTAAACGGTTTTATTGAAAGCAATATTTACATTAAGTAATAATAATACTAAAAGCCAGAAATAATTATGTAGGTCCTAGGTACTTATCATCACACTCCTCATCAATCTAGGGTGTTGATCAGGCAAGTAAATAAAAGCGTGGGCAGCGCCAAATTTCTATTGATAGTCAACCGTTCATAACTTTGCAAATAATATTTTCATATACATCTTAATATATAAAAAACACATGTCACAACATTTTTGGCCGCGATGGACTCCTAAACTACAGAACCGATTTTGAATTTGTTTTGCACCTCGTGTGTAGTTTGATATGACTTGAGAGATAGGATAGGTTATATCGCAGTTTATAGTCGCAATATTATTTTATTGCAATTTTTTTTATTTGTTTCTACGTAATAATAAAATGTTACGTATACGCAGTGGCACTCATATTTTCAGGTGGTGCGAATATACTTCCGTGTAATTGCTTGGTGTTTAATTAAACCTGCTTATCAATAAAAAATATTATAGCGAATGATATCAAGTATAGCACATCACAGGCCGTCGATAGGGGGGGAGGGGGGGATTCGAAGGGGGCCCGCGATTTAGAGCTACTATGACATTTTTTTAATTCAGGAGAGTCTTTAATTGTGTAGAGGGTAATTTTCATACCCCTGGGTGACTGGGTCTCGAGATATAGGCCAAAACGTGGGCCAGTGAATGCCTATACAGTGTTTATGCAATATGGATATCAAATGAAAGCTGTTGATGAGTGCTTTAGAACAGAGTAATATATTATCCCGAGATGGACTGGGACTGGGATTAGGACTAGGACTGGGACTGAGACTCGGAGTGGGATTGGGACTGGGCACGGAATAAAATACATACCACCCTCTGGGACAGGCAATAAGGGATGCAGAAGAATAAGAAGAAATTGAGAGAAGAGAAAAGGGATAAAGAGAAGGAGATTGGGAAAGAGATAGAATGAGACGAAGATGGAGATAGATGAAGCGAAAAAGACTGAGGAAGGAGTGAATAAAAGGATTAGGAAAAAGTTTAGAGGGGCGAGAGCAGAGTTAGGCGGAAAAACTTATTAAAATGTATGCAGATATACCAAATTTAGGGCAGAACAACGTCTGCCGGGTCTGCTAGTATATACATATATATAATTAAGATCAACCGAACTTTAATGAGGTTTTGTCACGCTTTTTATTTATTTGTCTGATCAACACATTAGATTGATGAGGAGTGTGATGACTAGTACATAGGATCACCTAATTATTTTCTAGCTTTTAGTATTATTAATATTTAATGTAAATATTGCTTTCAGTAAAACCGTTCAACTTAAACATTTTTTTTAATTTTTTTATTTTCAAGTTTTTATTTAATTGCCTATTATTTCGCATTATATTATTCGGCGACCACCGTGGTGTGATGGTAGCACGCTCCGCCTATCACACTGTATGCCCTGGGTTCAACTCCCGGGCAAAGCAACATCAAAATTTTAGAAATAAGATTTTTCAATTAGAAGAATTTTTTCTAAGCGGGGTCGCCCCTCGGCAGTGTCTGGCAAGCGCTCCGATTGTATTTCTGCCATGAGAAGCTCTCAGTGAAAACTCATCTGCCTTGCAGATGCCGTTCGGAGTCGGCATAAAACATGTAGGTCCCGTCCGGCCAATTTGTAGGGAAACATCAAGAAGAGCACGACGCAAATTGGAAGAGAAGAGAGATCTCTTCGGAGGTTATCGCGCCTTACATTTATTTTTTTTTTTTTTATGAGCCAAATGGGACCATACGTATGAGTTTTTTGAATATATCGACCCATGCGCCACCTAGCGGAGTTTTTTTTTCTATTGATTTGTCATCGGGTTCTGAACTATATTCCAAGTATCAAGGTGTAGCTTATCGGGAAGTTACTTAAATTTCAATTACAAAATTCGTAAGCAACGCTACACAGAGTCAAGCTAAATAAAACCGTTTCAAAATATCTTGACTACCTAAGCTTAATCGGATAAATCAAACGCCAGAAGTCTGATCAAAGCAAATTAGGGGGAAAAAATAATTCCAATTTTATCTCTACTCTGTTGAGCTTGCCATAGGATCTCTTATTTGTGTATTTTTTTTGCTGCGCGCTGATCATGCACGCTCTTCTTCTCATCTCACAGTCGCCACTTCAGTGATCCTATTGCGAACGATTATCAGCAGTACCTGTACGACAGACGGCAACCGGCAATCGGCAGTTAGCAGGCAGCAACTAACAGCCACGTCAAGACACGCCCATTTTTAATGCATATTAATTACGTTTAATGCGACATGTGCTTGCCACCTACTCGATTTGTTTAATATTTACTTGTGCTATTGCTGTTGTTCCGGCAGATTTTATTGTTGTTGCTAGCACTAATTTGCCTGCCAGCATAAAGCTTAAATTCGCTCGTTTGTACAAAGTTGTGGTATGTAGATCAATCGAAAGCGTAGCCATCTGTTCGAATGTGTTTATTGGTTTGATGGGAAGCACTTATTTTAACCCATTAAAGACCAAGTATATAAATATTTGTTATCTATAACAAAACTATATTGAACATAATGGTATTTAAATAAGTAAATATGTGCTGATGTGTAAACAATTGGTGGTTCTTCCTCTTCTACACATCGACAAGTCTTGTAAAGACAACCTTTGGGTATATTACCTTGATGGAGCATTGGCGAAGTATCGCCGGGATCACTGATGACTTCTGGGACATGCTTTCCATAAGATAATCGATTATTTCTGCTGGAAGAATTCTGCCAAAGCAGCCAAATTTCGACAGTCTTAGCGAAAGAACGTGATTTTGTGAGACAACTACGAGGCATTTGAGTTAAGGCCATACATGTTAGAAATAAAAGCGTTTTAAACTTTTATGCTTTCAATTTCAGATTCGGTTGCCAATCATAGTGAATACTTTTTTAAAATTCTTTACTTTTTACAGCTGACAGAAAATTTGTGAAGTGGGCCGCTCAATATTTTTTTAAAATAAAAACTTGTTTCCTGAAATATATTTAAACGGGCGGTTCATAACGATGAAAATCTTAAACTAAGACAATTTACTTTAGAGTTATAGATATAAATATATTCGCATCGCAGCAATCTGAAGAGTGTTCCTGTGAAGTTGCTTTCCGGAAAGTGGATTAGGGGCCGATCTAAAACGACAACAACAAAAAATTCTCTTCATGGTTCGATTTCCCTGGGAACCTGACTGGGACTGGGACTGGGGATGAGACTGGGACTGACCCTTGGACTTTTGCTGGGACTGTAACTGGAACTGCATCTGGAACCTGGAATAAGGGATAGAGAAGAATAAGAACTAGAGAGAAGAGAAAGGGGGAAGGAAAAAATACTGAGAAAGAGATAGAGTTAGGCGAAGGAAAAGAAGTGAGAGAAAAGACGGAGAGTGAGAAAGAGACGCATAGAAAGAGAAAGACAGAGGGAGGAGTGAATAAAGGGCAAAGGACATGTAGGTGAGAGGGGAGGGGAGACTAGGAAGTAAAATATTCTTAAAACTTATGCAGATATACTAAAGTTCGGGCAGAACAAGGTCTGCCGGGTCTTCTAATTGCTTATAAATTCGAAAATATTTCGAGGTTGTGTTTTGAGTTGTCGTTGGGGCCGATAAATATTAGGTGCATTAAAAAACTGAATCTTACGAAAAATATTGGCCCATTTTACAATTTTTTACTCAACTTAAATATTCATGTTGGCCCACAAAGGGTTAAATGTGAACTAATCGTTACAAGAATGACAAAAATCAATCTTACCAATAGGTAGGCAGCACGCCACCCACAAACCTTTTCAAAAACAAATAAATGGTCAATAACATCGAAAATAATTTGTATTTCGAGAATATTTCGAAACCGTGTTTTCATTTATCGTTGGGCATTATAACCACTGGTTTTACTAAAAATGCGATTTAAAAAAAAATTTTGTAACATTTCAAACATTTCTCAATTGCACTTTCATGCTGGTCTACAAAGGGTTAAATGTGAATTAATCGCCCATGTTTACATTATTCCTGCAAACCAATTGAGCGGCTCAACGCTTTGCTGTGGCGTATTAATTGCTAAATGAGGCGTGGCTTGTTGATAGTGGTAATTTCCAAAGGATTTATGAAACAAAAACAACAAAGACAAAAGTAGCACACATACACTAAGCTTAATTTTATTAAATAACTACACGCTTTTGCGCAGAACAGATTAATTAAAAATGATACAGCGCTGAGCGCTCTTGGTTAGCAGTGATTATGGGATTATGGCATGCCGCTCAAGTTGTTTGTTTAAGGAAATTAATTAACGAAAATATCAACAAATCTATGAAATCGGTTGAAACAAAGAAGAAACCCATCGCTTTCAGCAACAATCAAAGCATAGCTGCCCCACACAGCGCAATCGAAAGGTAAAAATTAATTAACTGTCAGGCGGTTGTCAAACGTTTAAACGCTTATCGGTTCAACTAATTGCGCTGCGCTCTAAAGTAAGAAGGATTCAGACGGTAAACACCCTTTAAGTTTTTAGCCGCTCTTTTGTGCATCTTTAGCTTATATGAAATATTTATTTATATATTTGTGCGCCAACAGCGGAGGTGGAGATGTTTGTATTTTTATTAATTTCTTTTTATTTAGTTATTTGGCTTTTGAAAAAATTGGCACTATACGATGTGCAGCGCATACAGAATTAGGCGGCAGAGGAGTCGCGCTGTTAGCAGGGTTTCAAATGACGTAGTGACACTACAAGGCTGATTGGCGCATGCGCACGTTGACTTATTAAAACAAAAGCTATAATGTATGCGATGGTATTTAGTGATTTTGCCAAATGAGACAATATTCTTACATTTGATTTTAGCACTGTTTTTATGTATGGATATGTATGTGTATCTCTTTGTACGACGCCAGTCTAAGTACGGCTTTATAATGTAGCTATTGTGTTAGCCACGTTAAGCTGATATGATGAGCGCACGCTTCTGAGGATTAACAATTCTTGGAATTATTTTATTGAGAATTTTATGAAGGTTATTAGTGATGAGATGAATTTCTAAATTATGGAATTATCTAACGTTTGAATTTATTTATTGTGTATTGTTCATACATATGAATGTGTGTTTGTGGAGCCCATCCGTCCCAAATTTTCAGGTAAGTATCTTCTACTTTGACATTTGTATCTTGATGACATATTCAAGTTGATTTTATAGAATATGTATCTCATGTGTGGCTGCAATAATTAAGCAAAATTTTATTTTTTGCTTTTTGGGAGCTCCAAAATTTATTTAAGCAATTTCGATTCATTTTGTTCATTTTCCGACACTTTAGTCGTGTTTATTATACCCCAAAAATATTAAATGCCTATAAGACTTAGAGCTTGTCAAGAAAAACAGGAGGAAATCTAAGCCACCCTGGTGAAGATAGAGGTTTATTTTCCTAAGCTGGGTAAATGAAGGTGCGATAATTATTTACTTTCGGTCGCAACTGCTAAAATCATCAAAATCTCTTGATCGCAATACAATTTTTAGTTTCCGCTTCGGATTCTTGGTCCTATGTCGAAGCGAGTCTTTTGACACCTGTTCCGATATTTTTGGATGAGCTTTATCAGTTGTGACTTAAAGTAAAGTATTATCAAAGGCCTATTGAAAGGTGAAACAGTACAGTGACTGATTAATATGAGGGACGAGAAAAGGTAACGCTGCAAACTACCTTTAGACGCTAGGAAGATATGGATAGAGGGTACTTAAGTGCATAGCACTAAATCGTATGCTTAGCTTTTGGAGGATGGATCGCTTGATCTGCCTTACAAAGCGGAAAGGTATGACCTACAACCCTAATACAATTCTTGCTCTACATACTTACACTAGAGGCAAGTCGCAAGTCACTGCAAACGTTGCTCATACAGCCAGGGCGTGTTGGCATACAGTGCAGACTTTAGGCCTTACTATTTCTTATCATCCCACACGTTATAAACTAAATGCCTTGAGAAATATCAACCGAAGAAACTTGATAATGGGTTGGAATAGGGCCATTTCCACTGCTAGAACAACAGGGTAGATGCATTGTAAGTAGCGAAAAATACTACTTCGCTTTATAAGTTATCGAAATAAGTGAAAGTGGCTGCAGCGCGTAGAAATATTACCTCTTTTATTTACGAGCCAAGGAAGGACCAGTAGTGGTAAATGCCAACAATAAGTTCTCTAATGTCCTCTACATCTACTACTTCGAAATACATTTAAGAGCGGGTTGAATACTTAGAAGGATCTTTTCTTGTTCTATAGGAGGTACGAAATGCCTACGTTCAGGGAGACGGGTAATTTTACAGAAGCAACAGATTACAAAATATGTTGCAATCATACAAGGGAAGAAAGCGAATGAAGCCTTCACTTTCCTTCATTGAGTATTTGTGACACCTATAAAGCCCATCCTTTATTTAAAAGACCTTACTAAAGGAAGTATTATATGGAGATCCACAATGGAAAACAAGATTATACAAATTTTATTTATTTAATTATTGGAGAAAAATTTAAACAGCGGGACATCAGGATTGAAAAGGCGGGAGCTGTTTCGATTAAACATTGTAAATCCCGTCGAAGCCTTTTCTCCCGGGAGTGGGACACGAGCCCGAATTACTGCGATGACTAATCTAATAACAAACAAATTCAGCCAAACCCATGCCTTTGTTGTTGTGCAACTTTTTCCATTCTTGTCACCACATGCTAATTTGGAATGAGATTGCCTGAGACGGCAATTGAGAAGTAAAGTCACCTCTCGGTAAACGTAAATAATACTTTACAAGTACTTTATCATACCTGTCTAGCTATATGTTGCAGAAACATGAACCATGACCACATCAGATGAGGCAGCACTTCCAGTGTTCGAGAAAAAAGTTTTTTGGTAAATTTACGGGCCTCTACGCGTTGGTTGGGGCGAGTAAAGAAGAAGATTGAATTATGAGATGTAAGAGATTTCTACGAAAATCAAGATAGTCCAGCGAAAAAACTAGCGTCTACGCTGGCTAATTCATGTTATACGAATGACAGATTATGCTTTAAGAAGGTATTCTTATCAGAACCGAACAGAAGGACCAAATTTAAAGGATTTAAAAACCCTTGGTATTACCATTTGGAGTCAGTTAGCCTAGCGTAAAAGCAATTTGCCCGAACTGTCGAATGACCAAAACAGTTTAAACGTTAACAGTCATGCCATAAAAAATTTGGAAATGTTGACCCATATATACCACCAGGTAGGCCCAACATCAGTGCTGATAAATTTGCACGATATACTTCAAAATACAGCTCGTGGGGAATGCAGTAAAGAAGACTAATAACTAGGTTGGACCACAAAATGTTCATTAAATGGGTTTGAAAGAAAATGGACTTTAGAGACTTGCCTTTAATTTCGATATCACAACCGGCCCAGGACATATAGGTCAAAGTGTAGGATAAACTAAGTTAATATACCATTTCCTTTTCATGAAAGGTATAGAAAACTTTTGGCAAAAATATGTCCCAAAATGAAATATACAACGACACTTATATTCCTCCTTCGACGTAAAATTTTGTACTCTTCTTTTTTATGACTTTCATGAAAATGAAATGGTATATCAACTTCGCCACCAACCTCAAAATTGTAAATCCTTAAAGGGAAATAGATATAAATAAGTATACCGAAATGATCAGGTGAAGATCTGAGTTGATTTAGCCATGTCCGTCTGTCTGTTTGTATGCAAACTAGTCCCTCAATTTTTGAAATATCTTGATAAAATTTGGTGAGCGGGTATATTTATGTGTCCGATTAGACATTTGTCGGAGCCGGCCGAATCGGACCACTACCGATTTTTCTGAAAAATAGAATTGTTTTCACATCTTCTCAATTTATCAGATTGAAGCTTTACACTTCACCATATGCTTTCGTATATTGCACATATTGTTGTCTGAAAAAATGGGTGCAATCGGTCGAATATAAAGCATATATCCCGTACAACCGGTTGTTCAGATAAGAAGATTTTCGTAATTACTGCCCCATTTTAACAGCTAGAGGCTTCAAATTTCACCGAATTCTTACGTATAGAGCATTCATTATTTTTTGAAAAAATGTATAGATCGGTGGTATATATAATATGTATCTCCTACAACCGATTGTTCCTAATTTCTGCCCCATTTTAACAGCTAGAACCTTCCAATTTCACCATATGCTTTCGTATAAAGTAGTTATTATTGTCTGTATAAAAAAATAAATGTAAGGCGCCATAATTTCCGAAGAGATTTAAGGCCGAGCTTCTCTTCCAACTTACGATGCGCTCTTCTTATTTTTTTTTTCGTACAAATTGGCTGGATGGGACCTACTTGTTTTATGCCGACTCCGAACGGCATTTGCGACGCAGATGAGTTTTCACTGAGAGCTTTTCATGGCAGAAATACACTCGGAGTGCTTGCCTAACACTGCCGAGGGGCAACCCCGCTTAGAAAATTTTATTCTAGTTGAAAAAAGTTATTTCTAAAACTTTTGATGTAGCTTTGCGGTAGGCGGAGCATGCTACCATCACACCACGGCGGCCGTATATTGTTGTCTGTATACTCTCATAAAAACTACCATTTTTGCCCCATTTTTAACGGCTAGAAGCTTCAACATCACAGCCGAAGACAGTCCCGTCCTTACTTGTTGATACTTATTTCTGAACATCACTCAAAAAAACAAAAAACAGTATTTTCGGCTGGGCACGTTTACCGCTTAACACGGTTAACGCCATCACGGCTAGCCAACTTTGCAAAAAACGCGCGTCAAGGTTAAAAAGTTATTAAGATTGTTGACAGCTTGTGAAGTTCGCGAAAAACTGCAATGAATATATTTTTATACCCAGCTGTACTTGTACACAGGGTTTTATAACTTTGATTGGATCACGGTTGCTGGTACAAGTATAAAGGAATCGAGATAATATAGACTTTCATATATCAAAGTCATCATTATCGAAAAAAATTTTATTGAGTCCGTCCGTCTGTCCGTTAACACGATAACTTGAGTAAATATCGAGATATCTTTACCAAATTTTGTACACGGGCCTATCTGGACCCATAATAGATTTGTAATGAAAATGAGCGAAATGGGACGATAACCACACCCACTTTTTATATATATAACATTTTGGAAAACATAAAAAACTTGATTATTTAGTAAATAATACACATAGAATGTTGAAATTTAACGTGTGGACTGATATTGAGACTCTTGATAAAAATTTGAAAAAAATGTTTTAAAATGGGCGTGGCACCGCTCACTTGTGATAAAATTAATTTTAAAAATATTATTAATCATAAATAAAAAATCGTTAATCCTATCGTAACAAAATTCGGCAGAGAGGTTGCCTTTACTAAAGGAATGCTTTGAAGAAAATAGGTTAAGGACCATGCCCACTTTTATATAAAAGATTTTCAAAAGGGTCGTGTACGAATAAAATAAATTATATATCTTTGCAAAGAAGAGCTTTATATCAATGGTATTTCATTTCTCAAGTGGATTTATAACAATAGATAGGAAAAATTTCGAATTTAGAAAAATGGGCGTGGCACCGCCCCTTTTGTGACTAAGCAATTTTCTATGTTTCGGTAGCCATAACTTGAAGAAAAATTTGTTCAGAATAGGACCATATGTATGTATATGTATTATTGCGCAGACCTGTAATACTATTAAGCTCACAAAACAACAACAGCATTTCGAGTGTACGGCTGGGTATGTAGATAATGTTCGGTTTCGCGCGAACTTAGACTTCCTTACTTATTGTTTTTGTATTTATTTATATACATACATATATTTCATAGATACTTTAAGATATTTCTTGTGTACCTATATAACTGTCTGAAATATTTGCGAACTATTAGCCATCGCATCATCACTTTGAAAAACGAACAAACAAATTCAAATAAAACTGGATTTTTTAAAGCTTAGAGTGCGAAAGATAATGCTTAGAGTAAGCACGTAGAGGAGCTGCGTGACAATTGTCACATATTGAAATTCGTTTAAGTCATCCATCAAATGTTACTTTTATTTATGAGGAACAGTACTAAACGAGAACTTACCGTTAGGTGTTTTGATTGAAGACTTAAGGCAATATATTTTAGAACAATTTTGGTACTTTTTCTTTAGGTTTATGAAAAAATCGCGGAGAACAAGATGTGATGCTGCGCTGGCTGACTATGCGTAATCACTACTGGATAAATTGATTTCTAGAAAAAATTCGAAGTGTGAGCTCGGTTGAAAGGAAGTGTTATGCCTTTGACATATAACGGAATATCTGCATTTGATGTTCTTTTTTAAGCAAACGTTGAAGCGTGAGCTTCAATTATATAGTTCATTTGAGATAAATTACTTTTCTTCATAACACGTGGCACCGCCCCTTTAAAAAAGTCTCCCAAATCCCCTTAAAAAAAAAAACTTGGTAAGTGAGAGATCATTTACAATACTATTTTTCGCTAAAATATAGCTTATTATTCCCGTCTTTTAAACTTCTTTAACAAATCCCGTTCATTTTTACTAGAAATATTTCCTGCCATAAGGAAAATATGTATATCCAAGTTTATGACGATATGTTAATTCTTCTTCGAGTCATGGCTCCCGAAGCATAGAAATTTGCTAAGCCAAAAAACGGGCGGTGCCACGCCTATTTTATGTTTTCTTTTATTTTCTAACTTATAATTCCATTTAGAAAGTAAAATACCACTAATATTAAGCTCTTTTTCGGAATGGCATAACTTATGATATTCGTCCCCTTTAAAAATCTTTTTATAAAAGTGGGCGTGGTGCTTAGCCGATTTTAAAAAATTTGATTTTATTCTCATTTCTTGTTATAATTCCACTTGGTCAAAAAAAAAAAAAAAAAAAAATTGATACGAAGCTCTTTTATGCAAAAAAAGCTTATTGTAGTCGTCCACGATCCCTTTAAAAATCTTCTATATAAAAGTGGGCGTGATCCTTAACCGATTTCGCTAATTTCTCTAGGAGTCATTCCTCAGCTCTCTGCTGAATTGTTATGATAGGTTTAACGGTTTTTGGTTTGTAATAAATATCACTTGTAAAATTGATTTTATCACAAGTGGGCGGTGCCATGCCCATTTTCAAAAATGTTTTCAAATTTTTATCAAGAGTCTCAATATCAGTCCAAACATAAAATTTCAACATTCTGGGTTTGTTATTTACTAAATAATGAGGGTTTTTGTATTTTCCAAAGTGTTATATATATAAAAAGTGGGCGTGATTATCATCCAATTTCATCCATTTTCAATACCAATCTCTTCTGGTTATAGGTAAACCCGTACACCGAATTTGGTGAAGATATCTCAATATTTGTTCAAAATAACTTGACGGACGGACAGACGGTCGGACGGACGGACATGGCTTAATTAATTATTTTTTTTTTTTTGATACTGATGACTTTGATATATGTAAGTCTATATCTATCCCGATTCATTTATACCTGTACAGCGACCAGTTATGTTACTACAGTTAATATGCTCGGTATGCAAAGCACGCTGAGTATAAAATCGGTGGTATGAGATATGCAAAATTTCCACAAACAGTGCCTATTTATAAACTTTCATCTGGTCGTACTTTTAGTATATTAATCTCGACCAATGATATTCCAATTTTCGTCCAGTAGTAAATAAGTGGAGTGGAATACTTTAAAATACTGCAAGGCTTTATTAAAAACGTTAAAGGAAGCGAAAATTCATCGATAAAATCGTTGATGCAAGCGTTTCTGCCCAGAAGAACAAAATTGATTCATTTACAATGAGTAAAATTTGAGCAGAACACCAAATCTGCAAAAAACTGGTGAGTACCATCTCAGTTTCTAAAATAAGTAAATGTTGTTAAATATAAAATTAACCGAAAACTTTTCTGGCATAAACGAGTTCCTTTCTAACATGTATCAAGTTTGACCCTATGAAGAAGAAGTCTAAGAGTCATATAGATAGGAATGCAAAAATGTTCTAAAAGTGGACTGTGTTTTACCCCTTCCCCACTCTGAATATATTTCAACTATCTGTTATTTGGGTTATATAGGTCAAGGCCTCAATAATTTGGGAAAAGCGAGTGAAACAAAGAACTATTTTCGAAACTGTTTGTATGCTAATTGAGCAGCTATCACAGTGTAATTTTGGTGTCATTTTTAGACAATTTCGGAATTTTTTCGGAACAATTGAAGAATGATTTTAGGATTAATTTCAGATGGTTTCGATCTTTTCAATACCATTTAGAACTATCATTGGTGATTACTTTCCAGATCTTTGCTAGGCTATTTCGGGATCATTTCCGTACTGCATCGAGATTATTTTGTAATATTTTGTTACTATTTCGGATTTGTCTTCAGATTCAAGTCAGTTATATTTTGGAGCTATTTCGGGATATTTCCAGGACTACCTCGGAGCTATTGCTGTTGTTTCGAGATTGTTTTTAACATTATTTGGGAAATATTTTCATTATAACTTCGGCATTTCAAAACCACTTAAGGACTGAACATGGAATTGTTTTGAGATAATATTTTACTATCTTTGTTTAGTTTGCAATTGTTTTGCGGTTCATTTCCGGTCTATTTTGTAGCTATCTCGAGATATTTTTGCGACTACTTCGAGGTGGTTTTTGTTCTTTCGCACTTGTTTTCGGGATCAATTACACACTAGTATGGCACAATTTTTGTGATAATTTCGGGACTTCAAAATCATTTTAGGGATGAACTTGGGACTGTTTGGAAATAATTTCGGACTATCTTCGTACAATTACGGAACATCTTTTTTCGAAATATTTTCAGGACTACTTCGGAGTGATTGTTGTTGAGACGAAATTGTTCCCGGGGTTGTTTAGGCACTCTTTCCCAAAAGTTTTCCACCACTTTAGGGATGAGCTTGGAACTATTTCGAGATAGTTTTTGGGACTGTTCAATGGACAATTTAAAAAAAAATTGAGATTATTTCAAAATACTTTCAAAATCGTTTAGGGGTTATTTTGAGTCCACTTCAGGGATCATTTTATATTATTTTAAAGTTTATTCCTGTATTATGTTAAGGGTCACTTCTACTAATTTTCGGCATAATTTTTTAGAACAGTTTAGAATATACTTGGATAATTTTCTGACTGTCTTAGGAAATTTGTGTGATTGGGTTTGTAAATACATACTTTGCAACTGCTTAGAGATAATTTTGAAGCTATTAGGGAACTGTATTCGTGACAGCTTAAGGATTTGTTTCTAGGTGTTAACTTCTCCAGGGCACATCTTTCTTCTACATTTTTATAACTCTTAGTCTATTGGAAACTAATACGGCGTTGAAACATTATTCGAAGATATTCTGGGACGGAGTGACCTGATGTTATAAGGAGTTTCCCAATCTGCAGCAAATAGTCTTTCAATTACTCCGTAGTTAATTGTAGTTAAGGCAATAAGATTCCATTTTTCAATTCAAAACACGTTCACACGATATAGCAAAAATACTATGTAGACACAAACAAACTGACATAAATCTTCATAAATATTTACATACATTTCATAAAAGAATATAGTATGTAAATGTAAGTCATGCCGTATAAGTGTAAAAATAAATTGGCAAAAAAATTAGATAAAAATAAATGCTATGCAGAATTTCAAATGCCAACCATCATGGCACGCTTGAGCGCAGGAGCGCGTACCCAGTTCATTATGAGCTCACGGATATTTTGCAATTCAAATGCTACAAAGGGAAAAAATCAAAATAGAGAATAAAAAATCAAATCTAAACAAGTAAAGGTGTCTAAGTTGGGGTGTAGCCGAACATTATATACTCAGCGTGAGCTTAAATTGTACATTTCATTTAAGATAAATTACTTTTCTAGATAGCGCGTGGCACCGCCCGTTTAAAAGAAAAATGGTTCCCCATTTCCTCTTACAGTAAAACTTGATAAGTGAAATATCATTGATTCAAAACTATTTTTTGCTAAGTTATAGCTCATTATTCTAGTCTACGAACCTTTTAAATTTTTTTTTTATATCTAAGTTGCCGTGGTCTTTAACCGATCCCGTCCATTTTTACTAGAAATATTTTCTGCTATAAAGAAAAAATGTGTACACAATTTCATTACGATATGTTAATTTTTCTTCGAGTTATGGCCTCCGAAACATAGAAAATTGCTTAGTCACAAGAGGGGCGGTGCCACGCCCATTTTTTAAAATTTGACGTTTTTCCTATTTATTGTTATAAATCCATTTAGGGAATGAAATGTCATTGATATAAACTCTTTTTTGCAAAGATATATCTTATTTTATTCGTCCACGGCCCTTTTAAAAATCTTTTATATAAAAGATCCTTACCCGAGATCGTTAGTTTTTCTTCAAAGTATTCGCTATTGTAAAGGCAACCCCTCTGCCGAATTTTGTTACGATAGGTTTAACGATTTTTGATTTATGATTAATAATATTTGTAAAATTTATTTTATCATACCGCGCGCCACACACATTTTAAAAAAAATTTTCAAATTTTTATCAAGTGTCTCAATATCAGTCCACACTCAAATTTCGTCATTCTAGGTGTATTATTTACTAAATAATCAAGTTTTTTATGTTTTCCAAAATGTTATATATATAAAAAGTGGGTGTGGTTATCAGCCGATTTCGATCATTTTCAATACCAATCTATTGTGGCTCCAGGTAAAGCTCGTGTACTAAATTTGGTGAAGATATCTCATTATTTACTCAAGTTATCGTGTTCACGGACAGACGGATAGACGGACGGACGGACGGACGGACGGATATGGCTGAATCAAATTTTTTTTTCGATACTGATGATTTTGATATATGGAAGTCTATATCTATCTCGATTCCTTTATACCTGTACAACCAACCGTTATCTAATTAAAGTTAATGTACTCTGTGTGCAAAGCACGCTGAGTATAAAAAAAACATGCACAAACCATAAATAAAATCACAGAATCAAAATAGTGATAACTTGTCACAGACAAGACATCCGTGAGATGAACTAAATTTATCTACAATATACGGCTACATTTCAAATGTACGTTTGTATGTATGTATGCATGTGTGTACAAGCAAAGCAGCGAAAAAGAAAATATTTAGCCATAATATAAATGACAAAAAACGTAGATATTTATGCCATTTCAACTCATTGAGGGGGTGATGGGTAGGCGACAACAGCAACAAAGCCACCAAATACAATCTGCTACCACCAGCTCATGGCTGTGGTTGTTGCTTGTCGTCTTTGCAAGCAATATAATCGAGAATCGCATGGATATCAACTACTTTGCACTTTGCCAGATACTTAACGCAGAGAAATTTACAAGTCATGCCTGCCGCAAATTGCGATGCGTACCAATGCTATACAAAAACCAACAACAACAGCAAACATATGGCATGCAATATAGAGGGGAAATTCTGCAAGGCAATACCCCGTAAAACGAATTAGAGACAGTCACACTAAGCGACAGTTTCGCACTATAGGTTTAATGACTACCTCTGAACTGGTGTTAATTACATGCATTAGTAGCCAAATCTGTACTAATAGCGCTTGAGTCTGAGATATATGTATTTAAATTAACTAATCAAATGCAGCGACTCTTTCAGAACCACCCACGATTAAATCAGTGGGACAGAGTTAAAATTATACGGTCTCTCAATGAAATTTGTATATACTTTTAAGAATATTTAGTGGAACAGTATTTAATGACGAGCACATTTCTTGGTAAGAAATTAAAACGGAACTCTTTTTGTTTTTGAGATGCACAAGTCGTTGTTTTTGTTCCACCATCATATGTATACCCTTGAATCGTAAAATTTCTAAATTTGTTAGAAAGGAGAATCGAAAGGCTCACAGACTTGTTCTGACTAGAGCCTGCAAAATTCTCAGCAGTCTTCGTGGTGGTCCTTTTAGCTTCTAAAATGGTCGGTATGTGGATTACCCAACTTTTGAAAACTAATAATCTCCGAATTTGTTTCGTCGTAAATTATGTGTCCGTGACAGTTTCTTTTCAGATATGAATCTGGTATGTTTAGGTTCTAGGACTTTTATGTCAGAGCAATGTTTTCTACATATTTGCCACAGTTATCCGTATCCCTGTCGGCCCTAACTTTTACTCCTGGGTGTAAATTTAATATGTACGTAATTATATGTACAGTATTTTATGATATTTTGTTGTTGTTGTAGATTTGTGTATGCAAGATCACAAATTCGCGATCGGCGTATGCGCGTTTCTCAACTGTGTAATGGATGCACTGGGGCAATTGCAATGAGCAACAACAAGAAACACAATAAAAATTGGTATTAACAGCAACAAATTGTAATATATTTAGGCAATTTTCAACGCTTGTTGACAAAACTGTCAACGAAGTAGCAACAAAATTGTGCATGACACCGAATGAGGCATCCAAATTGTGCATCCGAACACATGTGGCATGGACGTACGTACGCATGACACGCCAGCCTATTATTACATACCACTAAATATGTATGAATGTGTGTGTAGATTGAATTTAAACAGCAATATAAATGGCAAACACGTCGAAGTTTAGAGACTGAGGCGGTAACGGTAACTGCAACACTGCAAACTGTCAGACAATCAGATAAAAAGAAAAATGCTAGAGAAGAAAAATAAAAAAGATGTGACGAATTCACAGTTTGCCGCTGTGAAAAATTGCTACTGCTTATCGTCCGCTCATCGCACCCGTCCCTCCAATTCGTTCTGTCACGAAAATTGCTTGCAACTCAATAGCGAAAACAGCAAGCAGACAGCAACAGGATGAGTTAGCGACATTTTGATATGCATCAACGATGTTGCCGCTGCTTGGTTAAGTGAAAAATTTGCTCGAATTGCTGCTATTTTCGAAAATGGTGCAATTAAAATTTTTTATTTTTGAAAAATCCTACATAATAAAATGTTGGTGAAATTCATTTTTGGGGTGATGCTGTGTATTTAAGGAGCTTATAAATTTTGTTTTTGGATTTTGTTGAGTTGATTCTGAGGGTTTTTGTGAGACAGGAAATTGTCCATAATTTGAGGTATGCGTCTGCGAATAGGTAATAGGGAGGAGCGCTAAATGTTATAAATATATCAAATGTAAATTGTAGCAAAATACATTTTCGGTATCACAAATGAGTGACATATGGACATATGTAGATTGTGCAATAATTGATTATTTTGTTGTCGCAGTTGAATGAATGTATATAGAGGCTCCCTTTCTCTTCATACTTGGCGGTTAACTTTGTCTTATAAGTGGAGGCAGTCGAAGACTCCAAGTAAGAAGTAGCTGTCCTTTTCTTGACCTTCAAAAGTAGCATGACTAGCCAAGAGTTTTATTGGTAATGTTCTAACAGTTGGGATGTTTCGTTTGTTGTTGTTAAATCTTTATAAGTAAGGTTTTAACCAGTTCCAATATCCATAACAAATTTGAGCCAAAGTTACGCATGTCTCCCTGGAAAGTGTGTTTTCCTCCTCCGCAACGGTGATACGAATGATAACAAAATTGTGCGGGCGTTACAGAACAATGGAGCTACCAGACATAATCCCGCACGATCCTCAGGATAAATATTTTGGGTTATATGCTGCTGCTATGTTATCTTATATTATGTTGTATGTTGTTGTTGTTGTAGCAGTGCTTCGCCCCATCCAATAGGCCTGACCGATCAAAAATTGTCATCAATGTCCTCTAACGGGAGTCCCATGAAACTTGATGTTTTAACAGGGGTGAACTATAATGAAAGAGGTGTTAGGGGCGTTGGTTCCACATTACAATGGAAGAGATGGTTGGTGTCATGTAGGGACACATTGCAAGCAGGGCATACATTTTGTATGTCGTGGTTGATTCTGGATAGGTAAGAGTTTAACCTGTTACAGTATCTAGATCGAAGTTGGGCTAGAGTGACTAGCGTTTCGCTAGGGAGTGTGCGTTCCTCTTCTGCAAGTTTAGGGTATTGTTTTTGAGTACTGGATTCACCGGGCAATTCCTGACATAGAGGTCCGTCGCCTGTTTATGGAGTTCACCAAGGACTTGCTATGTTTTTTGGCTTCATACGGCTGTGTTCTCAGGTGCCATATTTCCTCACAGAGCTTACGGAGGTGACTCCTTAAGCCCCTGGGCGGTGTTGGGTCCTCAATCAGATGTTGGGATGCCCAGGTTTCTGGGTATCCAACAGAAACTGTTTGGTTAGCATTTCATTTATTTCCCTTATTGGAAGTATTCTCGCCTCATTATGTAGATGGTGTTCTGGGGACATAAGCAGGAAACCCGTTGCGGTTCTGAGGGCAGTATTTTGGCAGGCCTGTAGCTTCTTCCAGAGGGTAATATTTAGGCTTGGCGACCATATTGGAGACGCGTAGCATGCAATCGGCTGGCCAATTGCTTTGTAAGTGGCAATGAGCGTTTCTTTAACTTTTCCTCAAGTACTGCCAGCAAGAGATTTGAGGATTTTATTACGGCTCTGGATTTTCGGTACAAGTGCGCTGCATGCTCACCAAAATGTAGATCGAACGTCACACCCAAGATTTTGGGGTGTAAGACAGTCGGTAGCGTAGTGCCATTGACGTGGACGTTCAAAATGATCGACATTTGGGACGCCCATGTTTTAAATAAGGTCGCCGATGCTTTATTGGGTGATAATGTCAGGTTTCGCGAGGTGAAGAAACTGGAGAGATAAGGGGGGGGGGGGGGTAGCCGTTTATTTTGTTGCATAGCTCATCTATCTGTGGGCCTGGGCCTGTGGCCACTATTGTGCAGTCATCGGCGTAGAAAACGATAGTAACTCCTTCTGGTGGCGAAGGTAACTTTGATATGTAGAAGTTAAACAACAGTGGGGATAGGACACCACCCTGTGGCACCCCTTGTTAAACTCTCCTTGGTTTAGATGTTTCGTTTCTAAATTGCACCGATGCCTGCCGTCCACCAAGAAAATTTGTGGTCCGCCTTTCAAGACTTGGGGAAAGGGTTGACCGACCCTTCCAGGTCTTGCAGTAACTGCCATGGTTGACCGTAGCAAAAGCTTTTGATAGGTCCAACGCAAAGAGTACTGTCCTATGGAGAGGGTTTTGATTTAAACCGCTAATGGCATTTAGCCCGGTGGTAGTGATGTGTAGTTTTCTAAAGCCATGCTGATGAGAGGCTAGTGGCAAATTCGCCTTGAAATGGGGCAGTAAAATGGCTTCAAGCGTCTTGGCTACTGGCGATAGGAGAGATATCGGGCGATATGACTCTCCTATGTTAGATGGTTTCCCAGGCTTTAGTAGTGGGACCAGCTTGGGCATTTTCCGTTTATCGGGAATGACAAGGGTGGAAAGAGACAGGTTGAAGAAATGTGCTAAATATTTAAAACACTTATTTCCTAGGCTTTTAAGCATCGGCATGGCTATGTTGTCAGGGCCCACCGCTTTAGATGGTTTAGCTTGACCGATGGCATCTTCAACCTCTTTGGCGGTGATGGTAATTGGGGAAGCGCTGAATTTATGTTTGTGCGCGTGTCTGTCGGCCCTTCGTCTAGCTTTGTCAACCGTAGAATGCATTATATATTGTCGGCAAAAGGCGTTCGCGCATTTTTTCGCATCCGACAGCACTTTATCGCCAAAGGCGATGGAAATTTTGTCGTTGTGCTTGGACGGACTAGATAGGGACTTTAAGGTGGACCAACCAGCAGAGATGTTACAGCTTCTTAGATGCTCCTCCCATTTCGCCCGCTTGTGTTCATCCACAAGCAATGTGATGTGTTGGTTTATGTCCCTTATTTGTCTTGCAAGGTCACGTTCTCTCGCTAAATTTGCGGCCTCCGCCGGAAAGTGAGGCCGAATTTCGGCAATTCTTCCGGCGGGAATAAAGCGAGCCGCGGCGGATTTAGTGACCTTGCGGAAAGCACGCTCCCCTTGGCGAGAATCAGTCGGGATAGGGAGAGCAGCAAAGCGGCTGTCTGTAAAGGATTTATATTCTCCCCACTTTCCTTTTTTAAAGTTTATGAAAGTGCTTTTTTCAGAGATGATGAAGTCCGCGGTACGCAGGTGGTAGAATGCAAATGTTACCATCGGTTGCCAGTTGACGCAGTTTACGAGTCCTGCGCTCACGATTGATATATCTGGCGAACTGTGACAGCTTCCTACCATACGAGTGGGGGCGTCTCCGTTTATTGTGCAGAACGTCGTTTCTCCTATTGGATCCGCCAACATCTCACCATTTGTCCGCCAGCAAGTTTGAATGCCATAGGTCGTGATGGGCAACGAAATCGCCTAGGATATTGCGATTGTCGCCAGTGAGTAACGCACTTATATTAGGGCGGTATCCACTAGGGCAGCAGGTGGCATGAGGGATGTAGATGTTGATGATTTCTAAGTTTACATCGCCTGACCGGATAGATAAGCGATGACGTTCCAGGGCATTGTCCCTGCAGTAAAATGGCTTCAAGCGTCTTGGCTACTGGCGATAGGAGAGATATCGGGCGATATGACTCTCCTATGTTAGATGGTTTCCCAGGCTTTAGTAGTGGGACCAGCTTGGGCATTTTCCGTTTATCGGGAATGACAAGGGTGGAAAGAGACAGGTTGAAGAAGTGTGCTAAATATTTAAAACACTTATTTCCTAGGCTTTTAAGCATCGGCATGGCTATGTTGTCAGGGCCCACCGCTTAAATGGTTTAGCTTGACCGATGGCATCTTCAACCTCTTTGGCGGTAATGGTAATTGGGGAAGCGCTGAATTTATGTTTGTGCGCGTGTCTGTCGGCCCTCCGTCTAGCTTTGTCAACCGTAGAATGCATTATATATTGTCGGCAAAAGGCGTTCGCGCATTTTTTCGCATCCGACAGCACTTTATCGCCAAAGGCGATGGAAATTTTGTCATTGTGCTTGGACGGACTAGATAGGGACTTTAAGGTGGACCAACCAGCAGAGATGTTACAGCTTCTTAGATGCTCCTCCCATTTCGCCCGCTTATGTTCATCCACAAGCAATGTGATGTGTTGGTTTATGTCCCTTATTTGTCTTGCAAGGTCACGTTCTCTCGCTAAATTTGCGGCCTCCGCCGGAAAGTGAGGCCGAATTTCGGCAATTCTTCCGGCGGGAATAAAGCGAGCCGCGGCGGATTTAACGACCTTGCGGAAAGCACGCTCCCCTTGGCGAGAATCAGTCGGGATAGGGAGAGCAGCAAAGCGGCTGTCTGTAAAGGATTTATATTCTCCCCACTTTCCTTTTTTAAAGTTTATGAAAGTGCTTTTTTCAGAGATGATGAAATTCGCGGTACGCAGGTGGTAGAATGCAAATGTTACCATCGGTTGCCAGTTGACGCAGTTTACGAGTCCTGCGCTCACGATTGATATATCTGGCGAACTGTGACAGCTTCCTACCATACGAGTGGGGGCGTCTCCGTTTATTGTGCAGAACGTCGTTTCTCCTATTGGATCCGCCAACATCTCACCATTTGTCCGCCAGCAAGTTTGAATGCCATAGGTCGTGATGGGCAATGAAATCGCCTAAGGTATTGCGATTGTCGCCAGTGAGTAACGCACTTATATTAGGGCGGTATCCACTAGGGCAGCAGGTGGCATGAGGGATGTAGATGTTGATGATTTCTAAGTTTACATCGCCTGACCGGATAGATAAGCGATGACGTTCCAGGGCATTGTCCCTGCGGCCGACGTCGGGATCAAATATATGATATTGCATTGAGTGGTGTATGAAAAACGCGAGACCGCCTCCATTCCCGCTCTTTTATGTGGACATTGTACCCAGAACAAGTCTGCGGACCAGATCTTGCTGTGAGTTTAGTCTCTTGGATCACAGCAATGCGGATGTTGTGCCGCTTCATGAAATCGACTATCTCCGTGATCTTACCAGTTAATCCATTACAGTTTAACTCCAGAATTTTGAAGTGCAACGGGGGAGACGTCGTCACTCTAGGAGTAAGTGACGAGTGACTACGCCCGGGGTTGTGAGAGGCTAGGATGCAATTGCTGTTATGGCCCGGAGACTGGTCGTCCCTGGGTAAGCATTGGGGTGTCCGGTGTATTTGGGTTTGCGGCCTGGCAATACGGCGCAATGAAGCCCATCGGGGGGTTTCCGTCACGAAGACCAGAACATATAGGAAAGTGGCACCTACCGCGGCAGGAGCTGCATTGGGCGGATGTCGCAAACATATATATTCTGTGCTTGCAGACAGTGCAAAAGGTCAAAGGGACTAAGAGTCTGTTTCCCTGACCTACACGATTGCTGCCGGAAAAGAAAGGAAAGGAAGACGGGGGCGGGGGTGATATACGGCATTGCTGTCCACTCTGCTACGGAGATTGTAGTTATGAGTGGGAGAGGCCGTATGAGCTGGAGGCACTATAGGGCGCGAGCAGCTGGGGGAACTAGTAGTAGCTTGCTGAGCAGCGGAACTACTGGAATATAGTGGGAGGGAGGGGGAGGGGGCTAAGGCGCAGATTACAGGACGCCCTTGGGCGTGAATAGCAGGGAGCTACAAGAGATTTATAGAAATTACGGGGACGTCTGGTTTTAGCCCGGTCTAGCCCGGAACAACCTGTCCGATGCAACCATACCTTGCACGAGACACACTGACAAGAGTATAACCGTCCTAAAAATATTATTTTCCGGCAAAGGCAGCAAAACCATTTCTCAGGTCCGGGGTCAGGAGACGGACCTGGATTGGGTTCGATACATGCCCGGAGCAGGATAGTATGGAGCAGTCCCGCTGCGAGGAGCTGCCGGAGGGATGACAATTTGTGGAAAGGACATAACGAATTAAATGGGGTTACACTGAAATGACAGACCTTGGTCGGGAAAATCCCGAGTCGCTCCGGTACATAGAACGAACTGCCTTGGGAAGCGATATTATGTTGTATTATGTTAGGCTTTGTTATGCTATGCTATGTTATGTTATGTTTTATTATCTTATGTTATGTAATGTAATGTCATGATATGTTATGTTATTTTATGTTGTTATCTTATCTTAAGTTACGTTATGTTATGTTATGTTTTGTTTGGAGTAGCTTGCCACGTCTAATCGTGCTGAAAGTGTTGGGGCGCTATGCGCATTTTCCTTGGTAGCGTTTCTAGACTCGATGTAGTTATTTACTTGATATTTACGCCAATTAGCGCGGTGACACTAATTTGCTGAAGCCATGCTGGTAATTGGATTTCCGAAGATAAAAAATGTGCTGGGGTAGCAGAACAGTTTATAAACTCTTCCTTGGCCCTGAAAAGAGGAAGAATTCGATTTTTAGCGTTCATGTTGAGGGAATAGATGCTCAGTACAGCTACGAGTATTGCGATTCATTTAGAATTCTCTAAAATCCACTCACACCTAGATCCCTTAGATTATTGCCTGACTCATCCCCAAAGTGGTTTTATATCGGTATGACTATGGTTAAGGTAAAGCCCATTGGATGGCTTCATGTATGTATTTATGTCTTGGGTGGTAAAGGCTATTGGCGCAATATTGATCTCTCGCATTCGACATGAACTTCATGGTTGTTTACAGGTTACATGACTGCAGTATGTGCTTATGGATATCGTCGCGGTTGCGAAGTCAAGCCAATGCAAGGAAAGGGAAGGAAAGCCGAGGAAAATAAAAATTTGAAATCAAAACTGAAGCCGGAACTGAAACCGGTTAGCGTGTTATTAATTTGCCATCGAAGTGTTAACAGTTTGTTATCGATGAGTTATAGGTTTGTAATCGACGCATATGGGCATTTTATTCATCTTCTACCGACTAGTCATAGGTGTGTTATCGAATATTTGTTACAGATTTTTATCGATGAGTTATCGAATATTAAATTTTATTATACTAGCTGCAGAACTTAACCGCACTGGAACAATATACTATAAAAGCGTGCAATTACTCGCATATGCTGATGACATTGATATCATCGGCCTAAACACCCGCGTTGTTAGTTCTGCTTACTCCAAACTGGAAAAAGAAGCGGTAAAGATGGCTTTGATGGTGAATGAGGACAAAACGAAGTACCTGCTGTCATCCAGCAAAAAGTCAGCGCATACGCGCCTAGGCAACCACGCTACTGTTGGCAGCCATAATTTCGAAATAGGAAAAGACTTCGTTTATTTGGGAACCAGCATCAACGCTAGCAACAATATCAGCACTGAAATCCAGCGAAGAATCAATCTTGCCAATAAATGCTACTTTGGACTAGGTAGGCAATTGATAAGTAAAGTCCTCTCTCGGCGAACGAAAATCATACTCTACAAGTCACTTATCGTACCCGTCCTGCTATATGGGGCAGAAGCATGGACCACGACAACAGCAGATGAAGCGGCTTTGGGAGTATTCGAGAGAAAAGTTCTTCGAAAGATTTATGGACCTCTACGCGTTGGCGATGGCGAGTACCGAAGAAGATTTAATGATGAGCTTTTCGAGCTATACGCAGACATCAACATAGTCCAGCGAATTAAAAAGCAGCGGCTGTGCTGGCTAGGCCATGTTATGCGAATGAAAGATGATGCTTCGGCCAAGAAATTGTTTCTATCGGAACCCGCCTATGGAAGCAGAGGTAGAGGACGGCCCCCTCTCCGTTGGAAGGACCAGATGGAAAACGATTTAAACTCCCTTGGTGTGACCAATTGGCGCCGGTTGGCGGAGCGAAGGAGCGATTGGCGCGCCTTGTTGGACGGCCATAACCGTTTAGACGGTTAGGCGCCAATTAAGTAAGTAAGTAAGTATCGAATATTTGTTATAGATTTTTTTTCGAAAATTTATTATCGAAAAAGATTGGTTATTTATCGATTGCCTTTTGAAAATTAATCAATTTTTTTTAAAGTTATCGATCTTCATCAGAATGCTACAAATGTGTTATCGGCGTGCTTTCGAAAGTATATCGATTCGTTACAGAAAAGATTTAGGTTTGTTATCGAAAAGTTAGCGAGTTGTAATCGACAACGCGTCGGTTTGTGGTGAAGCAGATGCCTATAAAAAATCAAAATGAAACCAATAAAATATGCCGATAACAAACCGATAGCTCGGCGATAATAGGTTTTCTAGTCATACACCTGATATGCTGTATGTGTTTTACGCAGATACGAAGATATTGCAGCGAATAAAGACCCAAAGGCTTTGCTGGCTAAGTCGTATATATAAATGGGCGAACAGCTCCTTCTAAGGAAGTATTTCAGTCTACACCTCAGTTTGGAAGCAGAGCAAGGGAGACCATTAAACTAAGTTGCGAGAGGCAGGTACATGAAAAGTTGACCTTCCTTGTTACTCCAAATTTGCGCCAGTTATCGCGAAACAGGGATATATGTTACGAAATGGCCAAAATCGCTTAGGCAGTTAAGCGCCAATTCGTGATGATGCCCTTTTTCAAACGGGGTCGGCAGCGGTTTTGACAAATACTCCTAGTGTATTTCTGCTATGAAAAGCTTCTCAGTGAAATTCATCCTACAGATCGCGTTCGCACTTTGCATTCAACTTACAGGTTCTACCCTGCGAATTTGCAAGAAAACTTGAAAATTAACGCGAGGCAAGTTGGAAGACAAGCTCTGCCTAAATCTCTTCGGAAGTATGTTGTGTATTTTATTTATTCACTTCAACCTTAGCTTGTAGCTGTAGATGTGTTTTTAACTTTAAGGAGGATTACCGTTTAACTCATCTATTTTCGATTTAGTTTCTGTCTCCGTATTTGTAATGTTTTCTTCATTACCTAGTTTCACCACCAACGTCACATTTGCCATCATTATCCATAATATTGTGGCGAATATTAGCATTGCTAACATCACTATGCTGATAGTAAGTAATCACAACGACAGTAAGCCATTTACACACATGAATTCATAGAAGGCAACGAAGAATATTTCACATACGCGTATGTAGTCAGCAGTTAAGAGCGAAGAAGAAAGATAAATAATCACACATCACGTTATCATCAGCTAAGAGCAGAAGCTGTTACTCATACATACACATGCATATAGCTTTATGGAAAATATAAACTACAGATATACATGTATATAGCTAAACAACCAAGTATGAGATACAACTGTTCCAGAAGGCATCTTCGTGGAAAGTCTAGACCTTACGGGGAATAGGGGAACGAGGCTAATTGAGAGTAGAAAAGCAGCGTGATGCAAGCTATAATCAATCAGTTTGATTTTAACACGCTTTTACCGAAGTACAAGAGTATTGTAATTGGGAAGTACTACTACATCAGGTATTGCCATATTGAATATTTGAGTTATTTATTAAACAGTTCAGCAATTCGAACGATAGCAGAAGGTGCAAAATAATCGAAATTTGCCAAAATTCGTTAAAATATCATCATCGTTTTCTATTTCTTGCTATTTTGCTTTTCTTCTACCTTTTCTTTCAATTTTGATTTCACGTTTTCTTCCTTAAACCTTACCGTTTCACTTTTTATTATGACTGTAGTCACTTATTTATTTCTTTTGACTATCAGACTTTTGGTTTATAACAATTTTCTAAGGCCAGAATATTTTTCAAAAATGGTCTTTTCTCAGAATTTTTGCCATAATTGGGATTCCAATTTTTTGAACAAAAATCTGAGATAGGTATTTGTTTTTCGAAGGAAAAAGTTTCGTTTGACTGAAAAACCTTTCTTTTGACCTGAATAGGAAAATTACCCCTTTGGTTCCACCTATGCTTTATTGTAATGGCAAATCCATTAAGAAATGTTTTTCTAAATCACAGCCAGTCACTCAGTCACTTAATATGCGAATTTGATTTCTACTCTCTTGAATAATAACAAAACCAGCAAAGGTTTTTGTATTATTGCATCACATCCTATTTGAAAGCGCGCTTCAATGCTATTTGATAAATAAGTTGAGTAAATAAAACAAATTTTCAATTATACATACATATGTACATATCTACATACAAAATATTTGCATATTTAATGTTTTGAAAGATATTGTTTATTGCAACTGTATTTTTTTTAAGCCATAATATTACAAAAATAATAATAGTATTACAAAAAAAAACAAAGTACATTGATACATGTATACATACAAACACATCCGTGCACAAGGCAAATTTCTAAAAAAAATTTTTCTCTCTGAAATAATTTCATTTCATTTGTCAATAAAATAACATAAATTAACACAAGTTGTGTGTAAAATGCCGCCGTTGCACTCACACATATGCAAAATTTTTATGACATAAAATTTTCGAAAATATGTTAGGTGAAAACTAATTTGATATATCGAAATTTAGTAGATTGTATGCATGATCGGCATAGCGCTTAAATTTAGCAAATTGTTTTGTACAAAACATTAATGTATATGTAGTATATATATATAGCCAGCAAAAACTGGCATCAGCGGTTGTAAGCAATAAGGAATACTGCTTTCACTCTTGACAGATAAAACTCAGAATTAGCTAAAAAGAGTACATCATAGGAATTATGCAGCAAATGAGCGTTTTCTCTAAGGTAAAAAAAAAAATTTTGGCTAAACTTAAAGGATACATGATAAATAGAACCAGTAATACTTGTAATCATAATCATACTCGCTATATTACGTTATTATAACACCTTATGTTAGACCAATTTTAAGTGGCTTATAAGCCCTATATAAAAAGTTCGAAGAAAGCAAGCAATACTTTATAAGAAGGCATAATGTAAGTCTTATTTGGTTTGGTCAATAAGCCCTAGAATAAGGTTATTATATTTTTGCTAACGGTTTATAATAATTTCTTATTTTATGTATACATAACATTATATTTCAGATAATCCTTAAAAAATTAAGCCTTTTATAACGAATACGCCATTCAACTTATATTTCTTATAGAATTAAGGTCTGATACTATAGGTATTGTAACGAAGCTTTCCTGTGCCCCGATGCTTCTTAAATAATTGCTGGGATATACTCGCCGTGTCCAGGGTTCTGTACAATAAATTTATATTTTGGGGCCCTTTTCCAAGTCGTACAATTCACTTTATTCAACTTACTTTACTATTTACAACAAACATCCACTGCGTGGTCTATTCGGTAACAGGCCACCCGAGTCCCGTTTAGCGTGCCTGCTGGCGTGATCGCTTACGTTGGTATTACTAGGTTATTTGTGCTGGCTAACGGTCCATCCGGTCCCATTAGCGCGTGGTTATGGTATTTCTTGGTGGCGTGCCTACGCAGGCGTTCGTCGCTGAGAACGTGCTGCTGTCGCTAACTCTATTACTGTGCTGACGGTCGTGATTAATATGTTGTCGCTGAGGACGCTTGATTACGATGGATATGCGGTCACTAAGGACGCTCGTTGCTGACGCTTTGACGCTGGCGTTGCTGGCGTTAAAAAGAGAATGTTGGTAGACGAAAAATTAAAATAGTGGTAGAATTTGGTAGATTTTTTTTTTTTCAAGAAAACAATAGCTACATTTTATATTTGTACAAAACAATTCATATTTTATTGTAAAACAAATAAGGCACATTTCACGGAAATAACACTTAAAAAAATGTAAACAAAACAAAAAAATTCATGTAAATTTGTATATACATAGCTTATGCCTATATCATACTTGCTTTTTTTTCCTGTATTTTGAGCTTGAAATACTGAGGAGACTTTACCGATACGTCTCATCACAACAACAATTTTACAATGTACCAATATTTTTCTGCCACAAAATAACCGACTTTGGTATGATATCGTTTACTTACAACTTTTTTTATTTTCTTTCAAAGTTATTCATAAAAAACTGATGAACATATCGCACACAGCGAGCTCATTTACTACATTTCTTTCATAAACAAATTTATTTCTTGTTTGAATTTGTGCCCAAATTTTTCAAAATAAAAACCGAATTTCAACAAAAAAAATTGTCAGAAAAAACAAAAGAAAAATCTAGGTCCATATGGGTGTTATTAAATACAAGGAACAAAATCACCTTCTACAAAGTAAAATTTTTTATAAAATCTTATTAATTTAATTGGAGGCTGAAATAAAGTCCGTCCGATACAATACTCTTTTATTAATATTTGATTGGAAATGCTTGAAATTTTTAATCCATTACGCTTGGCGGTTTTTATGTCCTTCATTATAGAGAACTACCTTTCTGGGGCTGCACTACTGTGAGGTAATATTGCTAAGGAGAACATTTATTCACTTAAATTTTATTTAGAAGACTTTTCAGTTCTCAATTTTATCCATCCTTTAAGAATATCGTCGGAAAATATCTTTTCTATTATTTACTTATCATATAACATTAATGATCCCCATTCGTTGTTAAGAATTTCCATGGAAGTCTTGTGAAATGGAAAAGCTTTAATTAAGGGAACAATCATTGTCATTTGACTAGAATTAATATTTTTTTCATCAACATATTCCAAAAGGTGTAACTTTTCGTCTTCGAAATTGAATCGTTTCTTAATTTCTTTACAAAGGCAAATGTTGGTAGATTTTTGAACTTTCGTTGTAGAAGTGGTAGAAAATGGGCTAAAAAGTTGGTAGATCTACCAATAAAGTGGTAAAGTCCGTGCACTAGGTATACGGCCACTGGGGACACTCGTTGGTGACGTTTTGACGCTGGCGTCGCGATTAATATTTAATCACTGAGGACGCCAGATTAAAATGGATATGCGGTCACTGAGGATGCTCGTAGATTGACGCTATGTTGCCGTTGGCGTTGTCGTTGCGCCGGCTGTCGCGATTTGTATTTAGTCACTGAGGATGCTTGATTATGATGGGTATGTGGCCGCTGGGGACGCTGGGTTGTGATGGTGGTCGCGATTATTATTTGATAACTGAGGACGTTTGATTTTGATGTGTATGCGGTCACTGAGGATGCTGGGTTGTGATGGGTATGCGGCCACTGGGGACGCTCGTTGGTGACGCTTTGACACTGGCGTCGCGATTAGTATTTAGTCACTGAGGACGCTTGATTAAAATGGATATGCGGTCACTGAGAACGCTCGTTGATAACGCTCTGCTGACATTGGTATTGTGCTGGCTGTCGCAATTAGTATTTCTTCGCTGAGGACGCTTGGTTAAAATGAATATTCGGTCACTGAGGACGCTCGTAGGTGACGCTCTGTTGCCGTTGACGTTGCGCTAATGCCGAGAGAGCCGTCGCTGTCAGGTGTCGCCTAGCAGTCGACCGTGATGGGTCGGCGGAGCGCATAAACCTTAAGACTTAAGCGTATAATGTGCGAGGAAAATCGCAACACTCACGTACGGTCCAGTCTGCGTTTACGCCGGGTGGTGATGTCCCACATTGGTCAAAACCTATTTACGGGCTATCACCATCCGCTCGTAGATACGATTAATAATCACAGTGCCGGGCTATACCGTTTGATAGCGTCGCCGTCTCTATTGCTGGTACGGTTGGTTTTATCGGCGTCGCTTTTACTGCGTTCACTCGCGTTGATATGGCGGCTGAGGGTTGACGGTAGCGGAACGGCGGTGCGCAACCTAAAGCTTGGTTTGGCTTAGTTCGCGTCTAACCTAAAGATCATGTCTAGTATTGCTCAAAAACTATTTACGAGCTATTACTCTTGAGCTTAGATCCGTTGGCTACCACGGCTCCGTGCTGACTGTCCCATATTGATCCGTGCTATTATAGACGATGCGTTGATTTTGGTTGTGTTTGATGACATGTTGCGCCTATGTTGTTATGGTCGGTCGTCTCACGGTAGAAGCTCTCGTTGTTGTTGTCGTATGACTTGGGTATCTTGCTGTTTGATGTTGCGGTTGAAGTTGGTATGGCCGAGTCTATTGCGTTGTGTATTTGTGTGTTTGACTTGATGTAGGCATAAAATGTTTATTGTGTGATCGCGTTGCTGGCTTCGCTAAGCCTGATGTTGCGGTGATAGTGTTGTATGTTGCTGGTTTTGTTCAGCTTTATGTTGTGTGATGCTGATTTCCTTCGGTTATATGTTGTCATGACAAAGTTGTGTGGGCCAAATTTGGTATCAATATTTGGTCCTCACAGTATTTTGGCCAGATGAAATAAGTCTTATATAAGGTAAAAATGTTTTGCTAGGTATGCACACACAGTAGGTGCATTTCGTGATTGTGAAGTGAAATATATTTTGCATTGATGCATTTGCATATGTATATGTATGCATATATACTCCCATGATAAAAACATCTACAAGGTATAACCGTTCTCTCTTCTGTGCGCAGTATAATATTTAAAAATCATTCTCAGAACAAAAGAAAATAAAAAAAATAAACATAGTAAAATATTCAAATTTGTTTTAATTTGAAAAAAAAACAAAAAAAAAAAAATAATAACTAAATATGTATTTGTGCAGTTTAAAAATTTGGAATTTTTTTATTGCGATTTTCTATAATCTCATAAACGGTTATAACTGGTGGCTGCTTATATCATGTGCAGTCGTATATACATTAGGGCGGGTCGATTTAAAAATCGCTCATTGCTCTGTGAAAATCGTATTCCAGGGATCAAAATAAGAAACTTTGCCAAAGGAACTATACCTTTAAAACAAATTCTGATGTCCCCCAATTTGGGTCGAACTTTTGGGTAGGGGCAAATTTTGAAAAATCCCACTTTGACCCATTTAGAGTGCTCCAATCGAGTTCAAATGTATGATCGACCACCACTAACTTTGGAGGCCCGACCCACCGATGCCAGTGGCACACTCCCTGGAACGCCCCTGGGGGTTCACCATACAAACGTTTCAAAAAATCGCCGGTTTTGCAATTTACATGAAAAAATCAGCTAAATGGCTATCATTTTTCTTTATTTTTATTTATTTATTTATAATAATATTTATTATTTATTTATAATAATATTTTAAAAATATTTTTATTTGCCTTCAAATATTATAATTTATTAAATTTTGATGAGCTCGAGGCAGTTTAAAAAAATTGAAACACAGTTTAAATTTTTATATTTCAATTTTATTTGGTCGATATTTCGATCTCATTCTGAGATCATCCTCAGGAACTGTGGACAAAAACAACAATTAGTTAACATGTAAACAATTTTCAAACCCTAAGTGGTATTATGTTTAGGGTTTGAAAATTGTTTACATGTTAACTAATTGTTGTTTTTGTCCACAGTTCCTGAGGATGATCTCAGAATGAGATCGAAATATCGACCAAATAAAATTGAAATATAAAAATTTAAACTGTGTTTCAATTTTTTAAACTGCCTCGAGCTCATCAAAATTTAATAAATTTATAATAATATCTATTTTTTCTCTTAAGAAATTTATTTAGTCAGAACATATGTAAATGAAAAAATTAATTTAAGTGAGTTATAGAAAAGAAACTAAAAAAATTTTTGTTTGAAGTCTTTTTTACTTTTAAGTCTGGGCAATTTCGCACGGCTCTCTAATGTCGTCGCCATAACAGCCTCTACATTTTCCGGTATAACCGGTTTGGAAACGCTAGCTAGCAATTGAACATGTCATTCCGTTCCTTATATGTGTGATGGAACTTTTGGATCTTTAAACGGTGGATCATCTTGATTTAAATATTATTTCAATGTATCGTTCGGAATGCTTCGCATGAATGGTGGTTCAAATACGATATTTATATCATTCAAATTGATCATTTCCGTATAACTTGTGCAATTAAAGTTTATATCTAGTTTTTTATAAACTCTAAGTTCCATTGGCTCTTCAACATCGGTTCGATAGCGTAGAATTTTCTTGATGGCACAGTCGCGGTTTTCTTTGCTATCATCAAACAACATTGATAACAAGATATTTTCCGAATGCGCATAATATAAATTATCTTTAATTACTTGATTGACAATTTTGCGTAAACGAGGTTCTAGAAATCGTGACCAACCAATGAACTTGAAAAATAATGCCCTGCCGTACACAACAGAGCTGTAATACTTGATATTGGAGTACATTGGCACATAACATTTAATTATAAATTCAACCAGAATTCTTAAATTTGAATCTGGACTTTCCGTTGTCACATATAATCGCAATAATCTAGCGGCCTTGGTGAGCCACCGAGACAAACGCCCGGGGCTGCCAAATTTCTAATATCATGTGCGAATCCTATGACGTTAAACTCAAATTGTTGCTCATATCTCTAAAGAGAGAAGTCTAAAGGCCTGCGATGCCTGGCACATGCTTATAAATTAGGACTCCTCAGTAACAGCAGATATAGGAAGTGCGAGCTGCAGGAAGAACATTTAGTGTTCTTGTCATGTAGCCTCGCTAACAATATGAAAAACAAAATATTTTTCAAGTGCTTGATGGTGCTTTGGCCGGGACTTGAACCCAGGTCTTTTGGTGTGGTAGGCGGAGCACACTACCACTACACCAAGCAAATGAGCATCAATTTACTTGATCTAAGGATGCTTTATATCTGTGGTTACAAGCGATAACAACTTAAAACGACTTAGGAAAGAAAATCTAATATTTTTTCTATGAGCTGGCAAAAGTTGTTTTTGGCTTAAGTTTTTGAACATCGTTGTTATGAAATTCAGCAGTTTTTCTGTATAGGATATTTCTGGGCAATGGAGTTACTTCACTTCATATAGTACTACGATAAGAGAATAAAAAGGCCAGCGAATAGGTACAAGATAAAAGTAAAGACTCATATGATACAAAATGAAGATCAGAGGTGGGCAAATTTGGTTTTCACATTCATGCGTGAAAATGGTGAATTTTCGTTGCAACTCTGTTGCTCCCGTAAAGAAAAATATTTCGTGTTAATACAAGAAACATAGAAATGAGTGCATTTGCCCCCTACTCACGTGGGTTACGAAACTAAAGAAAAATCAACAAACTTAAGAAATATAAGAAAGAAATCAATTATATTTTATTGTTTGCTTATGTTGCAATTTTCCTACATGGCAAACAGAAGTGAACAGTGTCAATAATATTTCAGTGTCCCTAATTTTAAATTCTCTATAAGGAGATGAGTTCCTCAGATGTGGATAGAAATCCTGATGCCTCTAGAATCGACTAAACCGTCGTAGAATGATCCAATCGGCAACCTAAGTTCTAGTTGGTGATTGCTCCAAAAAATACACTCATAATATATACGCTTTTTTGTATTTATAAAATTGTTTCTTTAGAGTATCAATTAGCTTAAAAATGTTTGAGAAACAAATATATAAATTAACTAGGATGTTTAGGTTTAAGAAGAAAAAAACAAAATCTTTTCAATTCGCGTCGAAAGTGAAAAGACGTAAAGGTATTTTTAAATGAAAAACAAGTAAGGAAGGCTAAGTTCGGGTGTAACCGAACATTAAATACTCAGCTGAAAGCTTTTAAGACAAAATAAGGGGAAATAACCATGTAGGAAAATGAACCTAGGGTAACCCTGGAATGTGTTTGTATGACATGGGTGTCAAATGGATGGTATTAAAGGGTATTTTAAAAGGGAGTGGAACGTAGGTAGGTAGGATATATGTGGACGCTTTTTCGAGAAATCGCCATAAAGGTGGACCAGGGGTGACTCTAGGATATGTTTGCACGACATGGGTATCAAATGAAAGGTGTTAATGAGTATTTTAAAAAGGAGTAGCCCTAAGTTGTACATGTGAAGGCGTTTTCGAGATATCGACCAGGGTGATTCATCTGTCGGGTACCGCTAATTTATTTACAAACATTATTCCCGCCATGATTCCAAGGGTTTTTGATTTCGCCCTGCAGAACTTTTCCACTTTCTTCTACTTAATATGGTAGGTGTCACACCCATTTTACAAAATTTTTTCTAAAGTTATATTTTGCGTCAAAAAGCAAATCCAATCACCATGTTTTCCTTTTTTTCGTAAAAAATCGCCGCTAGGTGCGCAAGAATCGAGATATTCACAAAAATCGTATTTGTGGTCCGATTTGATTTGGTCCATATTTGGAACACATACTACATACATGAATAGAAATCGACCTATGATGCCCGATTTGGCTCATATTTGGAACAAATATTGCATACAGTCCGGTAGAAGTGACATCAAAATATTTTGGAGTTGGAGGAGGGACAAGCATACGTGGCGCAGAGTCGAGTAAAGTCTTTGGAAGGATTATGTATTGAGGACTTAGGTTGTAACAAATTGTCAGGAAAGAGTCCTTGTAATAATGAGTCACTAAATGAACTAAATAGAATGAGAAATAATAGACAATTAAAAAAGACTAAAAACTTGAAAATGAAATAATTAATAAAAATTTTTTAATTTAAAGGGTTTTATTGAAAACAATATTTACATGAAATGTAATAGTACGAAAAGCTAGAAAATAATTAGGTAGGTCCTAGGTACTAGTCATCACACTCCTTATCAATCTAGGGAATTGATCAGACAATTAAATAAAAGCGTTGGACGCGTCATATTTCTATTGATAATCATAAGTAAATCCAACTGAACCTTAATCAGGTTATGCTACGCCTCACATTTTTAGAAATTTCATGCGCCCAACGCTTTTATTTAATTGTCTGATCAACGCCCTAGATTGGTAAGGAGTGTGATGACTAGTACCTAGGACCTACCTAATTATTTTCTAGCTTTTCGTATTATTATTATTTCATGTAAGCATTGTTTTCAATAAAACCGTTTAACTAAACTTAATTATTTCTTAACCTACACATACATAATTATGCTAACACTAAGAAACTAAAAATATGTACATCTGTAATACTGGTATGCAAAGTCAGCATATTACTTCATTGACCTATTTATGGACACAATGTAAAATAATTGTGTGTGAATATTTTGGTGATTCACACTGATAAACTGACACTGACAATTAGACATTGCGATCGGCACGTGCATTGATCGGCGTGACTAACTGAGCAAAACTATGATGGTGTGAAATGACATGGGTTTCGTATTCGGCATTCAATTGATGTTGACTTCCCGCTCGGGTCAATATAATTTATGTAGAACAATATTGTAATATGACTGCACTATGTCTGTGTGTGGCAGGTTCATAAAAAATGCATTGGCATAGAAGTTCATAATGCATAATGCCGCAAATGTATTGCATAGGTGGGCATAACGCACAAGGCTACAGTGAGTTCAGATAAGTACGTGAACTAAGTTTAGTAAAGATACAACGATTTTTGCTAAAGTTATCGTGTTAACGGTCGATCGGAAGGACAGACGGTAGACTGTGTATAAAAACTGGGCGTGGCTTCAACCGATTTCGCCCTTTTTCACAGAAAACAGTTATCGTCATTGAAGCTATGCCCTTACCAAATATCACAAGGATTGGTAAATTTTTGTTCGACTTATTGCACTCAAAGCATTCTACACAAATTAAATGAAAAAGGGCGGAGCCACGCCCATTTTGAAATTTTCTTTTATTTTTGTAGTTTGTTGCACCATATAATTACTGGAGATGAATGTTGACATAATTTACATATATACTGTAAGATATTAAATTTTTTGTTAAAATTTGACATTAAAATTTTTTTTCTAAAGTGGGTGTGTTCGTCATCCGATTTTGCAAATTTTTATTTAGCACACATATAGTAATAGGAGTAACGTTCCTGCCAAATTTCATCATGATACCCTCAACAACTTTTAAATTACCTTCCTTTAAAAATTTTACTAATTTTCTATTCTGCGTCATACGGTAAACCCACCTACCAAGTTGCATCGCTTTACCCGTCTTTGGTAATGAATTATCGCACTTTTTTTTTTTTCGAAACTTTCGATATCGAAAAAGTGGGCATGGTTATAGTCCAATTTCGTTCATTTTAAATAGCGATTTGAGATGAGTGCCCAGGACCCTACATACCAAATTTCATTAAGATACCTCAGCATTTACTCATGTCATCGTGTTCACGGACAGACAGACGGAAGGGCGGACATTACTAAATGAATTTCTTTTTTCGCCCAGATCATTTTGATATATAGAAGTCTATATCTATCTCGATTAGTTTATGCCGTTACGGGGTACCGTTATGCGAATAAAGTTAATATACTCTGTGAGCTCTGCTCCGCTTAGCATAATAAAAACCAAATAAAAACAAGTAAGGACGGGACTGTCTTCGGCTGTGCCGAATACTTCATACCTTTCATGAATGGGGCTGAACAATAATCTTATGCCGTTCGTAATCTCCGAATAATCGGATGTATAAGATAAGAAATATATAATGAACAGATCTACATACCTAAACGATTTTTAAGATAAATATAAAATAAACAAGTAAGGAAGGCTAAGTTCGGGTGTAACCGAACATTACATACTCAGTTGAGAGCTATGGAGACAAAATAAGGAAAATCACCATGTAGGAAAATGAACCTAGGGTAACCCTGGAATGTGGTTGTATGACATGTGTATCAAATGGAAGGTATTAAAGAGTATTTTAAGAGAGAGTAGGCCATAGTTCTATGGATGGACGCCATTTAGGGATATCGCCATAAAGGTGGACTAGGGCTGACTCTAGAATTTGTTTGTACGATATGGGTATCAAATGAAAGGTGTTACTGAGCATTTTAAGAGGGAGTGGGCCTTAGGTCTATCGGTGGACGCCTTTTCGAGATATCGCCATTAAGGTGGACCAGGGGTGACTCTAGAATATGTTTGTACGATATGGGTATCAAATGAAAGCTGTTAATGAGTATTTTGAAAGGGAATGGGCTTTAGTTCTATAGGTGAACGCCTTTTCGAGAAATCGCCATAAAGGTGGACCAGGAGTGACTCTAGAATATGTTTGTACGATATGGGTATCAAATGAAAGCTGTTAATGAGTATTTTGAAAAGGAGTGATCCTTAGTTCCATAGGTGGACGCCGTTTCGAGATATCGCCATAAAGGTGGACCAGGGGTGTCTCTAGAATGTGTTTGTACGATATGGGAATCAAATGAAAAGTGTTACTGAGCATTTTAAGAGAGAGCGGGCATTAGGTCTATAGGTGGACGCCTTTTCGAGATATCGCCATTAGGGTGGGCCAGGGGTGACTCTAGAATGTTTGTACGATATGGGTATCAAACGAAAAGTGTTACTGAGCATTTTAAGAGGGAGTGGGCATTAGGTCTATCGGTGGACGCCTTTTCGAGATATCGCCATTAAGGTGGACCAGGGGTGACTCTAGAATATGTTTGTACGATATGGGTATCAAATGAAAGCTGTTAATGAGTATTTTGAAAGGGAATGGGCTTTAGTTCTATAGGTGAACGCCTTTTCGAGAAATCGCCATAAAGGTGGACCAGGGGTGACTCTAGAATATGTTTGTACGATATGGGTATCAAATGAAAGCTGTTAATGAGTATTTTGAAAAGGAGTGATCCTTAGTTCCATAGGTGGACGCCGTTTCGAGATATCGCCATAAAGGTGGACCAGGGGTGTCTCTAGAATGTGTTTGTACGATATGGGAATCAAATGAAAAGTGTTACTGAGCATTTTAAGAGGGAGTGGGCATTAGGTCTATAGGTGGACGCCTTTTCGAAATGTCGCCATTAGGGTGGGCAAGGTGTTACTGAGCATTTTAAGAGGGAGTGGACATTAGGTCTATAGGTGGACGCCTTTTCGAGATATCGCCATTAGGGTGGGCCGGGGGTGACTCTAGAATGTGTTTGTATGATATGGATATCAAATTAAAGGTATTAATGAGGGTTTAAAGGCGAGTGGCCCTTAGATGTATATGTGAAGGCGTTCTCGCGATATCGACAAAAATGTGGACCAGGTGATCCTGAAAATCATCTGTCGGGTACTGCTAATTTATTTATATATGCAATACCACTAACAGTATTCCTGCCAAGATTCCAAGGGCTGTTGATTTCGCCTTGTAGAACTTTTTCATTTTCTTCTACTTAATATGGTAGGTGTCACACCCATTTTACAAAGTTTTTTCCAAAGTTATATTTTGCGTCAATAAACCAATACAGTTACAATGTTTCATCCATTTTTTCGTATTTGGTATAGAATTATGGCATTTTTTTCATTTTTCCTAATTTTCGATATCGATAAAGTGGGCGTGGTTATTGTCGGATTTCGGCCATTTTTTATACCAAGATAAAGTGAGTTTAGATAAGTACGTGGGCTAAATTTAGTAAAGATATATCGGTTTTTGCTCAAGTTATTGTGTTAACGGCCGAGCGGAAGGACAGACGGTGGACTGTGTATAAAAACTGGGCATGGCTTCCACCGATATCGCCCATTTTCACAGAGAACAGTTACCGTTATAGAGTCTATGCCCCTACCATATTTGAGAAGGAGCCACGCCCATTTTGAAATTTTCTTTTATTTTTGTATTTTGTTGCATCATGTCATTACTGGAGTTGAATTTTGACTTAATTTACTTATATAAAGTAAAGATATTAAATTTTTTGTTAAAATTTGAATTTAAAAAAATTTTTTTTAAAAAGTGGGCGTGTTCTTTATCCAATTTCGCTAATTTTTATTTAGCACATATATAGTAATAGTAGTAACGTTCCTGTAAAACTTCATCATGATATCTTCAACGACTGCCAAATTACAGCTTGCAAAACTTTTAAATTACCTTCTTGTAAAAGTGGGCGGTGCCACGCCCATTGTCCAAAATCTTACTAATTTTCTATTCTGCGCCATAAAGTCAACCCATCTACCAAGCTTCATTGCTTTAACCGCCTTTGGCAATGAATTATCGAATTTTTTCGGTTTTTCGAAATTTTCGATATCGAAAAAGTGGGCGTGGTTATAGTCCGATATCGTTCATTTTAAATAGCGATCTGAGATGAGTGCCCAGGAATCTACATACCAAATTTCATCAAGATACCTCAAAATTTACTCAAGTTATCGTGTTAACGGACAGACGGACGGACGGACGGACGGACGGACATGGCTCAATCAAATTTTTTTCAGATACTGATGATTTTGATATATGGAAGTCTATATCTATCTCGATTCCTTTATATATGTACAACCAACCGTTATCCAATCAAAATTAATATACTCTGTGAGCTCTGCTCAACTGAGTATAAAAACAGGTAGGTACTTTGTGTGAGGATGCAAAGTTTCAGGTTTTTTGTGGTCTGTGTGTAAAAACTATGACTACGAATCACGTATTCAACAATATGTGACGTAAACGTAACTATTTGATGAAATTTGATGAATTTTGAAGTTTCTAGCCGTAAAAAGGGGGCAAAAATTAGAGTTTATATAGGGTATATAATATATATACCACCGATCTCTATGTTTTTTTCAGACAACAATATATGCTATATACGTAAGCATTCGTAGAAATTTGAAGCCTCTAGCTCTTAAAATAGGGCAGTAATTACGAAAAGTTCCTTATCTGAACAATCGGTTGTGGGGGATATATACTATATATACGACCGATCTCATCAATTTTTTCAGGCAACAATACGTGCAATATACGAAAGTATATGGTGAAGTTTGAAGCTTCAATCTGTTAAATTGGGTAAGATATTACAAAAATCCTCTTTTTCTGAAAAATCGGTTGTATGGAGGATATATGCTATAGTGGTCCGATCCGGTCGGTTCCGACAAATGTTTAATCGGACACCCAAATACACCCGCTCACCAAATTTTATCAAGATATCTCAAAAATTGAGGGACTAGTTTGCATACAAACAGACAGACGGACAGACGGACAGACGGACATGGCTAAATCAACTCAGCTCTTCAACCTGATTATTTCGGTATACTTAATGGTGGGTCCATCTATTTTCCTTTAAGTGCTTACAATTTTCGGTTTCGTGACGAAATTAATATACCATTTCATTTTCATCAAAGGTATAAAAAAAGGAAAATTGAAAAAAAGGAAAAACACTTTGACGGAATAACATATTTTTTAAAAGCAGCCTAGTATGTATACATTACTTATATATATGTATATAGGACATATGTATATAACTGCATGCATTTACTTCAAACAATTGTTGAATATGATAAATTCGAAATTTATTGCGCTAGCACCATGATACATATAAACAAATACATATGTACAAACACATAAGATATACAACTGAATTATAATGTAAGATATTTCACATATGAAAAGGTAACAACGATAACATTAAAATATAACTACATATACTTATAAATAAATTCAAATTTCTGAGCCACTTATAAACATTAAGGTACATTAGGATAGGTCATATCGTTGGGATCAAAAACTTGTAACCAAGCGTTTAGGAGTAACGTAATCGTTGAGGAGCTCTAAAACAAATGCGCAAGGATCCACAAATATAAATAACTGACAGAATTCTTTGTGAAAATGTAGTGATTTCATTTAAAGTTTTGAATAAAATGAGATGGCAATGAATTGAAAAGAAGGGGATAGTAAAACAAGGCAAAAAAATAGGGATGAAGAAAGGAAAGATATGCAACCATAACGAAAACCAGCCGATGTGTTATCTATTTATTATCAAGGTGTAAATATTTTTTATAGATAACAACCGCAAAGTTATTTTTATCGATAACAACCGTTACCTTTAATTTGGCAGCTTGATATTCACTTCTTATCGGTTGAAGTATTATTGACGAGGTACAGAAGATTCATTGATTTGCTATCGAAAAGTTATCGATTTGTTATCGAAAAATATCGATTTGTTACCGAGAAGTTTTCTATTTCTTATCGCAAAGCTATCATTTTGCAATAGAAAAATATCGATTTGCTATCGATTTGCTAGTAAAAATACCATATTTTATCCAAAATTTTCTTTAATAAATCCAAAAATTGATCCGAAAAGAAATCGAAAGCATTTTTATAAAAAATCGATAGCAGTTCAATAGCTTTTTGACAACAAGCACGTCGATAAAATTCCGATATTAATAATAGCCCGAAATGATACCGAATATATAACTTTTTGATAACAAATCGATAGTTTTTTTTTATAAAAAAATCTATAGATTTCAATAAAAGTTCGATAACTACTGGCATATACACCTGAAAAAAATTCCGATATTAATAACAGCGCAATAATTTTTCGCATTTATGAAAGAATTTCTGTTACCAAAATTGTTCTACAATAGTCCAGAAATTATACTGAATTAGTCGGTAATATAGTCCCGAAACTATCTCGAAATTGATCTGGACTAATGCCAATATCAATTTTTAATATATTCACTTGATATAATGATTGGAATAAAAAGAAATGAGACAGGAGACAAGCCTAACGAATTTTATACCCTACATTGAGCAAAGTGATGAACAGAATCGATTAAGCCTGTCTTCCTGTAAGTTGGAGCGAAAAAACGTTTGCAAATTTTAGTGCATTGAGCTGGTGGGAGATCAAGTGAGCGAGTAGAATAATACTAAAGTGCCAAATAAGTACTAGTTCGTTAGGAATTTATTTTTTTGTTATTAAAGATTTGTATATTTCATATTTAACATAGGTTTGAGAAGTAGGCAATACAAAAAAAAAAAAAAAACAGCTACCACTTTAAGGAGCTTCGACTACGAGTATGCCTGTTTTCCCCACACTTTCTCACCAGTTCCGAGCTTTCGAACAAGGGGATAATATCGTACAAGAAGCAAAATGTAGAATTTCGTTTCGGTTGAGAGCCAATGAAATGGTACCCAAAAAAGAACTATATCTTAACTTTAAACTTTTACACTAGTTCGGAACTATTGAAAAAGTGACAAGTAACAACCAACCTATTCTAAAGTGGAAATCTTTATCTAAATCGGAATAAGGTAATGCAGCGGGAACAGTTTTCACTGCCCAGTACATCGCCATATTAAACTCGCCGGTCGAAAGCACGTAAAAGAGTTGGATGGCGAGCTAGGAGTGGTTTGGAATGCACAAGGAGCGCAGCAGTTTTGAGCTAGAGATTTTCAGGGATATCACATTTTTGCTTAACGATTGAACGAAAAATGAATTGACCCACCCTAATATGAATAGCTATACATTTCTTATACACATTTTTGGCTGTTGATTTTTTGACAGCCGCGCACAAGCGATTTGCAAATGAAATTCGCGGTTTTACATTAAGACATCGGTGCAAAAATTACACCGACGCCTGTGGCGTTGCAAATTTCTGCTGCTGCTAAAAACTAAATGTTACATTTTATAGTGTTTTTAGATTATTTGATATAAAGTGATCGTGTAATTTTGTTAGATCATTAGGTGTATTTGCTGCAATTTACGTACGAACGACTTTGCCTTTGGCTGCTGCTGCGAGTATTCGCTTCTCTAATCTATTAATAAATAATCAAAATAGATAAATCAGTTTTGTAGATTACATAGACGTGCATATATGTATGTATGTAAGAACAAAATTTGTTTTTGAGAGATTTTTAAAAAATTATTGAGCATTTACTATTTCAATGATTTGTCGGAGTGAAACGTAGATTTCCAATTTGGTTTTTAGATAAATCGTTTACACTTAATAACTAAAAATAAAATTGCATTTGATACATTTGATTTTTCAGTTCTTCGATGTTAGTATTGGTCGATGTTCCATTCTTTCTAAAGATGACTTTACTTAATCCTTACAAAAAAAAAAAATAAAATTGCTACAGGGAACGCCTGCGGAAAGCGAAATATCGTAAAGATAGTTCCGAAGTAATGTTCAGTGATCATGTCAGGGCCATTAAGAAGTTATATTATGAACATTTTTTGGAACTATTCTGGAAATATTTTTGGGATCAACGCCGAACTACTTAGATATTGCTTCGGAACCTTTTTGGGTATATTCTAACTTTCATTCTGAAATTGTTTGGCGTTCAAATAAAAAAAGAATCCTTGGGTAATAAGAAGAAGAGTAACGAGTTTTATTTGAACCACTTTCGTCATATTTCTCATTTTAAGTCCTTTTAAAAAAAATTTTATTGAGCCATGCCCGTCCGTCCGTCCATTAACACGATAACTTGAGAAAATTTTGAGGTAACTTGATGAAATTTGGTATGTGGGTTCCTGGGCACTCATCTCAGATCGCTATTTAAAACGAACGATATCGGACTATAACCAAGCCCACTCTTTCGATATCAAGACGATCAAAGACGGATAAAGCGATGAAACTTGGTAGATGAGTTGAGCTTATGACGCAGAATAGAAAATTAGTAAAATTTTGGATAATGGGCGTGGCACCGCCCACTTTTAAAATAAGGTAATTTAGTAGTTTTGCAAGCTGTAATTTGGCAGTCGTTGAAGATATCAGGATGAAATTTGGCAGGAACGTTACTCATATTACCGTATGTATGCTTAATAAAAATTAGCAAAATCGGAGAACGACCACGCCCACTTAAAAAAAAATTTGTTTAAGTCAAATTTAAAAAAAGTAAATTTTTTACAGTATATAAGTAAACTACGTCAACATTCAACTCCAGTAATGATATGGTGCAACAAAATACAAAAATAAAAGAAAGTTTCAAAATGGGTGAGGCTCAGCCCTTTTTTATTTAATTTGTCTTGGATACATTTAATGCCATAAGTCGACCAAAAATTTACCAATCATTGTGAAATTTGGTAGGGGCTTAGATTCTAGAACGATAACTGTTTTCTGTGAAAGAGGGCGAAATCGGTTGAAGCCGCGCCCAGTTTTTATACACAGTCGACCGTCTGTCCTTCCGCTCGGCTGTTAACAAGATAATTTGAGCAAAAATCGATATATCTTTACTAAACTCAGTTCACGTAATTATCTGAACTCACTTTATATTGGTATAAAAAATGGCCGAATCCGACTATGACCACGCCCACTTTTTCGATATCGAAAATTACGAAGAATGAAAAAAAATGCTGTAATTCTATACCAAATACGAAAAAAGGGATGAAACATGGTAACTGGATTGGTTTATTGACGCAAAATATAACTTGAAAAAAAAAACTTTGTAAAATGGGTGTGACACCTACCATATTAAGTAGAAGAAAATGAAAAAGTTCTGCAGGGCGAAATCAAAAGTCCTTGGAATCTTGGCAGAAATACTGTTCGTGGTATTACATATATAAATAAATTAGCGGTACCCGACATATGATGGTCTGGGTCACCCTGGCCCACATTTTGGTCGATATCTCGAAAACGCCTTCACATATACAACTACGACTACTCCCTTTTAAAATCCTCATTAATACCTTTAATTTGATACCCATATCGTACAAACACATTATAGAGTCAGCCCTGGTCCACAGTTATGGCGATATCCCTAAATAGCGTCCACCTATAGAACTATGACCCTCTTAAAATACTCTTTCATACCATCCATTTGATACACATGTCATACAAACACATTCCAGGGTTACCCTAGGTTCATTTTCCTACATGGTGATTTTCCCTTACTTTGCCTCCATAGCCCTCAACTTAGTATGTAATGTTCGGTTACACCCGAACTTAGCCTTCCTTACTTGTTCTTCCTTGTTTTCCCTTTTCCTCCGTTTCCGTCAGCCCTTACCTTTCTACTCGTTTTCATCTTAGCGCTCATATGTCCCTATGATTCTACTTTACCTCGTCCATCTCATCTTCCTTTCTTTCTCCAACTGCAATTTATCACCCTAATTCTTAGGATAATTAAACAAAATATTAGGTATATATTTTTGAAAAATGTTGCTCTGCGTTTTGAAAAAGTTTATCTTCATTTCCATTTTAGTCGATGTCTTCTGCCTTGACTAGATGTAATCTTTGGTGCATAAACATCATCTATGGAGATCGGAGACCATCCAGAGCGAGTTACAGCTGACTTTACCTTACAAAGGAAATTTTTCGTTGTAATAATTAACTCAAATGGAGGTTGGACCTGCGTTTCAGTATTAAGATATTTTTAAAGTTCCTTGTGCTTCTTGCAGTTGGAACCGTTACAGCTGGAAGAATACAACCAAACATCCTATTCCAGGTCACTTGGCTAAGATCGCTTAAATTCAGCGTCTACACTTCTGTGGATAAGACTAAGAGCTTCTGGGAAATTTTTCACTCATAAAAATATTCGAGTTGATTATCGCAGTGTCCCTTAAATCGAAAATTGTGATGAAAACTCTAAACCTTCTCAAGTGGTTCAATATTCCTTCAAAATTCTGATACTCTGGGTAGCGTCGGAAATAAATTTTTTAGGTAGGATATTTCTTTCAACGCATTGGTGTCAAGACCTGGTGATCTGTATATATACATGTTTGGTCTCGCCCACGCTAAAACTTCCTTACATATTTCTAGATTTGATACAAATAACAAAATATCTTAAATATTAACTATATTCTTCGACTTTTCTAAATTCAATTTAAATGTGTAAAAGATATACCACACTTTAAATAATTTCATATAAATGGCTACATATCGATATAATTTTTTTTGATATGCATTTATAAAACGAAAGCGCACTCTAAAATTATGTTATTAATTTTCTAATAAATTTACCACAAATCGCAGAATGTCAAAACCGCATTAATCGTTAATGGTATGAGACGACGGACGACAGAGTCGACGCAAATGGCACAAATGGCTAAAATGGCCTATGGGGAATGGCCGACGTGACATTATAATTCATAAACTAATTTTTACGCCGACACACAAATTCGCACAATTATTCATTCTTTTTTTTCGCTAATTCAATTTTATGTGAGAAGGACACACGTATATTATGTGAATGTATGTATGTGTATAGTATATACTATATACGTGTGTATATGTCGTAATAGTACAAGCGATTTATATCGAAAATTTGTATTTAGCTTCACATAAATTCAACTGAATATGCATTTGCGCATATTTAATTTTTGCACTTGTAAAATTACAACAACATATGCTACAACATTTTTATTTGAATTCAATTTTTGAATATTACACTCGTTATCGTTATGGTGGCATCTGTGATATAATGATGTTAGAAGTAGCATTTGTGTACCTATTTACATGTGTATGTACTATGACCCGTGGTTAAAACTTTACGAATAGATTGCTATAAAACAATTGACCGTACACTTTTATGCTATGCATCCGCAATATGGTTGCCGAGATTGAAAACACACTGGAGGAACGAAAGGCTTGTCAAAACACCGCGCTCAGAACATGCGTACGCGATGTCTTGTTTTGTCTTCTGAACACCAACTACACAGTGACGCGAGTACACCCTGTAAATGAGAGAAATGAAATGCTGAATAAACTGTTTCGGCTGAATTTAAAGATGCCTAGCCTTCCAAACAGGCATCTCATTGAAGATGTCCCGGTTTTCAGGAATTTCAGAAAACATACCCGTTAGCACTAAGAAAAAACCAGACGCTTTAATAATTTCAGCCGTACGAAGCAAATGAGCATGGAAAGGCACTCAACGACGTACATAAAAAGTCATTGTCCTACTACATAAACAAATGAGCCAAGATCTAGCATTCCGGAATTGTTGTATTTGTAATCGAATTTGAAAAAAAAAGTTTGATGACGTAGCGCTTTTGAAGTTTTTCGACTTATTACATTTCTCTCATATCTCGCTATCAGTGTTAGGAGTATTTAAAACTATTACCTGAGTAAACGACTACGACGGAGTAAAAATTAATTGTTCGGAGTATATTTTTTATTCCTTTTTGAAAGCGGGCGAACAACTAACATCAAATTGATTTGGTGACTTAGCAATAACTTCGATTGTGTTTTTGCCATGAAATGTTTCTCAGCAAAAAAGTTATCTGCCTTTGGAGTCGGACTAAAACGTGTAGGATGACTAATTAACGCACAGCGCCGTCAAATTTTCCACTCTTTTTAAAAGGCTTCAGGTACTAGAATATTAAATAATACGAAATCTTTTGCGCACTCCTACCCTCATGTTCTCTTAAACCGGCTATAGATTATTCATTCTGCCTTCCACTCAAATGAAATCGCTGACAAAAGGCTCCAGATAGTTTTTTTGTCCATTGGCGGTCTAAGGCAAAGTGTGATGTGCTTGTGAAGTGTATGCGCGATGCTAAGCGTGATGTTATATTATTCTAGATTTTATGCACTCCGATTTCTGCTAGTCTTTAACCATTGTATGCTTGGTGTATGTTGGAACGATTTTCCGTCATTCCTTATCAAATTTGGTTTCGATACAAACCGGTTTCGGCATTGTGCCATCATCAGTGTCGATTTTCGCTCTGATATTGTCAAAATTGATACTTGTGTATATTTATGTGTATGTGCTGTGTGTTCATTCAGAACCGAGGGTTATTTTTACTAATCGATTTATGTGGCTGACTGACCTGTATGATTTCTTTGTTTCTTGTAAACAAGTTTTTAAGGCTCAAATATTGTGTCAGAAATTGTGTTTATCTCTTCGTTTATTATTCAATCGTCGAGCGTTTTCTGTTTGTAGATTTCCATTTTTTCGAGTACGTTGAGACGTCTGCACACAGAGTATATTAACTTTGATTGGATAACGGTTGGTATAATGGAATTGGAATAGACAGATATAGACTTCCATATATCAAAATCATCAGTATCGAAAAAAATTTGATTGAGCCATGTCCGTCCGCCCGTTAACACGATAACTTGAGTAAATATTGAGATATTTTCACCAAATTTGGTACACGAGCTTACCTGGACCCCGAATAGATTGGTATTGAGAATGAGCGAAATCGGATCATAACCACGCCCACTTTTTATATATATAACATTTTGGACAACACAAAAAACATGAATATTTAGTAAATAATACACCTAGAATATTGAAATTTGACATGTGGACTGATATTGAGACTCTTGATAAAAATTTGAAAACAATTTTTAAAATTGGCGTGGCACCGCCCACTTGTGATGAAATAAATCTTACAAATATTATTAATCATAAATCAAAAATCGATAAACCTATCGTAACAAAATTCGCCAGAGAGGTTGCTTTTACTATAAGGAATGCTTTGAAGAAAAATCGGTTAAGGAACACGCCCACTTTTATATAAAAGATTTTTAAAAGGTCTTGGACCAAATTTAAAAAATGGACGTGGCACCGCCCTTTTTATGACTAAGCAATTTTCTATGTTTCGGGAGCCATAACTCGAAAAAAAAGTAACGGATCGTAATAAAATTGGGTACAAAAATTTTCCCTATAGCACGAAATATTTCTAGAAAAAATGGACGAGATCGGTTAAGGACCACGCCCGCTTTTATATAAAAGATTTTTATAAGGGTCGTGGAGGAATCAAATAAGTTACACCTTTGCAAAAAAGAGCTTTATATCAATGGTATTTCATTTCCCTAGTGGATTTATAACAGTAAATAGGAAAAACTTCAAATTTAAAAAAAAACGGGCGTGGCACCGTCTCCTAAGCAATTTTCTATATTTCGGGAGCCATAACTCGAAGAAAAATAAAGATATCGCAATGAAATTGTGTACACATATTTTCCTTATAGCAGAAAATATTTCTAGTAATAAAATAAAAAAAAATTTAAGTTAAACGGTTTTATTGAAAACATTACTTACTTTAATTAAACAAAAGCGTTGGGCGCGTGAAATTTCTAAAAATGTGAGGCGTATCATAACCTTATTAAGGTTCAGTTGGTTTTATATATGACTATCAATAGAAATTTTATGCTTTTATTTAATTGTCTGATCAACGCCGTAGATTGGAGTGTGATGACTAGGACCTAGGACCTACCTAATTAATTTTTCTAGCTTTAAGTATTATTATTACTTCATGTAAGTATTGTTTTCAATAAACTAAACACACACATTTTTTTTTTAATATTTTTATTTTCAAGTTTTTGGTCTTTATTTAATTGCCTATTATTTCCCATTCTATTTAGTTCTTTTAGTGACTCATTATTACAAGAACTCTTTCCTGACAATTTCTTACAATCTAAGTCCGCAATACATAATCCTTCCAAAGACTTTACTCGACTCTGCGCCACGTATGCTTGTCCCTCCTCCAACTCCAAAATATTTTGATGTCACTTCTACCGGACTGTATGCAATATTTGTTCCAAATACTAGCCAAATGGGATATCCTAGGTCGCCTTCTATTCTTGTATATATTATGTGTTTCAAATATGAGTCAAATCGGACCACAAATACGATTTTTGTGAATATCTCGTCTTTGCGCCACCTAGCGGAGATTTTTTTCATAGGTCGCTTTCTATTCTTATATGTTATTATGTGTTCCAAATATGAGCCAAATCGGACCGCAATTACGATTTTTGTGAATTTCTCGATCCTTGCGCCACCTAGCGGCGATTTTTTCTTATTATTGCATTGTCATCGCGTTCTGAACTATATTCCAAGTTTCAGGCTTGTAGGTTACAGAGAAGTTACTTAAATTTTAATTACAAAATTCGTTCACAGCGGCCGGCAATGCAGCCGTGCACCCTGTCAAGTTAACCTAGCTAAACCCTTTAAAAATGGACGGGATCGGTCAAAGAACACGGCAACTTAGAGATAAAGCAAGTTTAAATGGGTCGTAGACTAGAATAATAAGCTATAACTTAGCAAAAAATAGTTTTGAATCAATGATGTTTCACTTATCAAGTTTTATTGTAAGAGGAAATGGGTAGAATTTTTTTTTTAAACGTAGAAAAGTAATTTATCTGAAATGAAATGTACAATTGAAGCTCATGCTGAGTATATAATGTTCGGTTACACCCGAACTTAGTCACCTTTACTTGTTTTGTTGTAATCTCTGTATTCTCTAAACTCTGTATTTTTGTATTCTCTGAACCTCGTTCTCATTTGCCGTCCTGTTTGTCCTATGTAATTGTGTTTGCACCTGCAGGTAAGCTTGTATACGCGGTGGCTGCTAAACGGGTCCTCTGAGTTAGTGTTAGTTCTTAGTTTTCGCCCTAAATTGTTCGATGTTTTGAACGCTGTCTTAATGTTGTATTTTTTAAATAAGTTTGCCAATTTATATGTTGCTTTTCCAGTATATGTCATAGTCGTCCAGGTGTTGTTATTTTCCATTTCATTATTTCTTTTCGGTTCTTCATGCGTCCTTCTGATCTTATCTACTAGTGCTTTTTTATATCTGTTGTTTGCAGCAATGTTATATATGACTTCAAGCTCTCTCTTATATGCTTCTTGTGTAAGAGGTGTTCTTTAAAGTTTATGTACCAAATGCTTTAATGCTGCATTTTTATGCTGTTGAGGGTGATTTGAGGTATTATGTATTATTGTCTCGGTGGCCGTTGGCTTTCTATATATGACGTAGTTAAATCTTTTGGCTTCTTTATCAATATTTATGGTGAGGTCTAGATAGTTCATTCCTCCGTCTTTTTCGGTTTCCATTGTAAATTTTATATATTCCGTGCTGCTTGTTGAGGTACTCCAGTACAAGCTCTTCGTTATTAGTAGTTAAACGCATATTATGTCATACACGTATTTAGCATAAAATTATACGCCCAATTTGGACTTCAGCTTCTGTATGTACTTTTCTTCCAGATTTTGCGTGAACACTTCCATAAGAATGGCGGATGTGTGGCTTCCCATTCCAAGACCGTTTGTTCGTCTATATATTTTATTGTTGAATTGAAAATAGTTTTCACGTAAAGTGGTTCTTAGCGTATTTCTGATTTGCATACTTTTCACTTTGTTTTTTATTATGAACTATTGTTTGCTAGGTTAGGTTAGGTGATAGCTGCCCTGATAAGAAAAGCTCACTTGGACAACACGAAGGTCCGTTTTTATACCACATACAACAAAAATAACGGTGACCTAGATCTAGCTATTTAGAGAATCGTTGGGTAGCAACGATAAAGCTCCGAATGATAGCGATCTCAGCTTTGGATAAATACTCGGGAGATCCAACTGAGTAGCGACCGAATTACTTTCGCCAAGTTCTGGTAAAAGATGTGCAATGAAGCATAAAGTGATTTGGTGATTCCACCTCACAATCCTCCATACAGCTGCAGCAGGATGGAGTTTCCAGTATATTGAGATGTACCGCATGGATACCCATGGGACAGTGCCCAGTTAAAACCCCAATGACCATTGATAGGTGAGCCTTAGTGAACCCAATTATTTCAGCAGACCTCCTGCCATCCACTTTCGGTCAGAAAGATCTTTCTATCCTGCAAGACGTGGTGTCCGCCCAACGTTTGAAGAGCTAACTCGAGGCCCATCCATGGAGGAGAAATCCACAGTTGGCCAGCGGAATCCCGAAATCCCTACAGCCATCTTCATCCGGTTCAGTTGTACCGATGCGGGCTAAGAGATCCGCTTGACAGTTACCCGGGATATCACTATGGCCCGGAACCCCGATAATCTTAATTCTAAAATAATTCGATGCAATCGCAAGCGATGTCAGGCACTCCCAGACCACCTTCGATCGCACGGTAGTTGAGCTCAAGGCCTTGATAGCCGCTTTGCTATCAGAGTAGATGTTAAATTCCCTAACCGTTGTAGCATTTCATGCACCGCATCCTTAATCGCAGCAACTTCCGCTTGGTATACACTGCAGTGATCAGCCAACTTAAACTTGCGACTTACATTTAGCTCTTGACAAATCGAGAGAGTTCTGAAATCGGGCATCTTATATCTTCTTGTGAAAAGAACCAATTCCGTTTTTCCCGGGTTGACCGCCAATCCATATGATTCAGCCCACGTAGCCACAGTATCCAAGTAGCCCTGCAGAACATCGCGCAGGGTACACAGAAATTTGCCTCTGACTAGGATAGCGAGGTCATCTGCATAGGCAACCACTCGACAAACATTGGCTTCCAGCTCCACAAGAAGCTCGTTGACTGCCACAACCCCGAGCAGAGGAGATAGGACACCCCCTGTGGCGTGCCCCTGCACACCTTCCTCTTCATTATGGCCCCTCCCCACTCCGCTGCGACAATTCTGCCGCATAGAAGTTTGCTAATAAACTAAACCAGAGCCGCCTCGACTCCTAAACCCACCAGAGCTCTTTCGATTGCCCCCGGTAAGACATTGTTAAAAGCCCCCTCGATGTCTAGAGAGGCACCCTGAGCATACTCTTTTTGCTTTCCAATCGAATGTAGAGCCGTTTCCGTCGATCTGCCCTTGCAGTACGCAGGCTGTGAAGCCAATAGTAACCCCCGAGGTATCCTTTCCCGTAGGTACAGGTTAATCAACCGCTCAAACGTTTTAAGAAGAAACGACGAGAGACTGATTGGCTTGAAATCCTTAGGGGATACATGGGAGCTTCTGCCGGCCTTCGGAATGAAGATGACCCTAGCCGTGACAATACTTCGGGATATAGTTAAGCCTGAGGCAGTTAGTGTAGATAATGGCCAACCAGCGGCAGCTGACTATGTCAAAAGTCTCCGATAGTGGTATTGATGGGTATAAATTAAGGTATACACTACACTAGACTGACTGAGCGTTGGCAAAGGTCGGGGCTATATATACTTATAACATAAAAAAATTGCATGGCAACAATGTAAAAAGAAGGAAATAAAACGAAATAGAAAAGGAGGAGAGAGGAAAGGAAATATCCAGGAAGTATCCAAAACCAAAACCAGACTGCGCACATAGAGGTATTTGAGCAATCTGGGCGGCCAAAATTATTTTTCTGCTTTAAATAGTTTAATTATGTTACTCGTGGTGACTTTACTTATATTTAACTTTTTATTTAATTTTATTATATATACAGTGGTCCACAAAAGTCTCCGGACAGCAAAGTTTCTTAAAAAATCATTGGTTTTTGCTTGAAATTGTTTAATTATGTTATTCGTGGTGACTTCACTTATATTTAACTAATTATTTTATTTCATTATATACACTGTGGTCCAAAAAAGTCTCCGGACAGCAAAGTTTCTTAATAAGTCTTTTTGCTTTAAATTGTTTAATTATGTTATTCATGTTGATTTCAGTTATATTTAACTATTTATTTTATTTTATTATATATACAGTTGTCCAAAAAAGTCTACGGACATTCTAGTATATTAATTAATTCTAGTATAATAATGTACAACATAAAAGCAGAACGCACGTTTCGCTGATTTTTGGCATTTATTTTTATATACCTGACATCGAGAATTCTAACACAATTTATTAAGTAATTATCAAAAAAATTTAATCCTGCGGAAAAATAGGGAATTTCTATACATGGGTTACATGTGCGGTATTACCAGACTAGTAAATAATCAATACTAAAGCTACAGCTCGTATCCCAATTCGATACACTGTTATTTGTAACAGAAGTCCAGTCGCATGGTTAGTTATCATTCTTTAGGGCTCATCATTAGAGGGTATATCAGGTAGGTTATGATCACTATATTGAAGCATAGCAATGGTTTAGTTTGCAAAAGTTTGCGATGTTTTCGTTCTTTTTGGCCTCATACCTGTCATCACTGGGTCAAAATTCAGAAGTAACCTGTAAACATTATAAAACATTTAGTTGCATTAAATTAAATTTTCATTTACAAATTCAGTTTTACCTATTTAATATGTCCAGGTTGCAGGCTTCTCTAGAGAATTTTCTTGCAAAAATTTGCCGATACAGTCGAATGTATTTGCTTCTGGATTCTGCTGCCTCTTCTCCAGGTCCATGGATCAGAATTTTGTGAAGTATTTGCGTCATGGGATGCCATCAGTTCTCGTTAAAACTTTCCGCATCTGATTCTTTCATGTGATTGATAAATTATTTACGGGTGTTTACTCGAGCAGAGAAACCTTAATTAAAAAAAATCTTAATACAGCTATATACAGAACATACAAAAAAATGTTAGTCATCGATTGCAGTTTTTGGGCTACATTGGCCAAATAGATCTAGGATTCGGTATTAGCACATTGATTCACCAAACAAGATCAAAATCCTACAATTGCGTTTCTAAACGTGAGATTATCGTCCAAACTGAGTTTTATAAAAATCAGACATCTTTTAATATAACTGCCCACAAGATTAGGGGGCGTGGCACGGTACCAATCATCACCATATTGCATATATATTATTTTTATGCTACAACAAGATTACGCGCCGAATTTCAACAAAATTGGAGTACGTTTACTATTTTTTATTGCTCACCCTATGGAGATGGCACAACTGTGCAACGCTCAAGATTAGCAATTTTTTTCAAAAGGCGGGAATAGGCGGGACCAATCTTTACAATATTTAAATTAACAAAACACAGGCTTTCTAAAAAAATTGGAATCAATGCGGGGCAAAGCGGGGCACTAAAACAAAAACCTTTTAGAAAAAAAAAATTAGGAAAAAGTTTTGCCTCAATACATCACTTTTTAAAAATTGTATTACGAAGGTGTTAAGGTCTATATAAATCTTAAGATACATAAATATTATACACATTTACCTGTTTCATAAGAATCCATCGCTTCTTTTTTATAAACTTCACTGAAACCCGTAAAAATATCAATTGAAAATGTATATACTCTAAAAACGCGAAAAACTGCTGCAAGGTACGCACGAATGGTCAAACTTTGAGTGGATGTCCACACTAGGCATTTGAGTTATGAAAATAAATAATTATATGACTCTAATACGCTAGAGTATTGGCCTACTAAAAATACTATATTTTTTTATTTGCTGCGTTTTGAAAAGTTGATTTTTGGCCGCCCAGATTGCTCAAATACCTCTATGTGCGGCGTGTTATGGATTCGTCATCGAAGTGCTAATGGCTCGTTATCGAAAACAGCCTTAAGCGATGAGTTATCAGTTTATTATCGAAAAATTATTGAAATGCTATAGAAAAGTTATAGATTTTTTACCGATAAGTTATCCCTCTGTTACTGGCGTACATGGTATGCTAATAAATTCTTTACGACAAACTATCGGGTTGTTATCCATTATGTATGGATTTGTTAATAAACTTGTTATCGGTAAAAAACTTATCGATAAGCTGTAGGTATTTTATTGACAAGTTCTCGGTTTGCTATTGAAAAAATAGCGATATTTTAAGAAAAAATTACTGGAATTTTTTCAAAAACTTGCCCAAATATTATCGATGTCTTACTGGCGTATTTCTCGTACCCTCGGTTTGCTTACGACGAATTATTGGTTTGTTATCGGGTTGTTAATGAATTTTGTATCGATAAGAAATGTTGTCGATGACTTAAAAAAGAGTTATAAAAGAGTTATCGGTTTCCGGAAAGTTATAAAATGTATCGATTTCTTAGCGGAGTGTTACCCATTTGTTATCGATGAATTATCGGCGTGTAATCGATTTATTACTGACGAGTTATCGGTTATTATAGACGAGCTTTCGCAGTGTTTGCTTTCAGTATCTACTCACACATTTTTGTTTGCATTTTGAAATATAAATATAATATAATTTGATCTTCATATGTAAATCGATCGACAGATTTATATTTCGTCACTTCACCAGGAATTTGGTCTGAATGCGACCATTGATTTTATTAATATTATCATTTTTTGGAGCTAAGATTGCTCGTTCGAATAGCCAAAAATATATATATATATATATTAAAATTCTTAATTCTGTAATATCAGAAACCTTCGTCTTCATCGAAGGAACCTATAGCCTCAATTTGTGATGGTTGAAGTGTGGGAAATACATTTCATTGGGAACACACCCACAGAATTTTTATTTTTATAGAAGATGCAGCTAGACTGAGTCTAACAAATTTTTTTAACGACGGCAGATTACTAAACGTCCAAAAGGAATAACACCCAAAGTCAACAATGCAGTCAAACTTTAGGTGATAAAATATCCTAAGTTTGTACGGCAGCCTAAGCTCTAAAAATTCCATTAGTAGGGAAGGTCCCACGCCCCCTTTTTCTCCATTCCACATTTTACTGGAGGTGTTAGTACTTAACGTCATATAGCTCTTTACCCATTTTCATTATCCTACCATTACTACATCCAAAGATATGCGGTATGATATATTCCATTTGTATGGCAGGTGCCACGCCCCCTTTTTCCCAATTCCACATTTTCTTCGTGGTGTTAGGGATTGACCTCAAATAACTCCTTACTGAATTTCAATGTTCTGGCATGTATATCCTCAAAGTCATGCAGAACCAAAGATTCCATTTGTATGGGAGGTGCCACGACCCTTTTATATATCGAAATTATTTTCAGCCTAAAACCTTCCCGTTTAACGAAAGAACATATAACCAAAATTTGGTGATGATTGAAATGTGGGAAATACGTTTCCATAGCGAACATACGCACACACACACACACACACACAGAATTTGATTTTTATATATATAGATTTGTTTGTTTTTTAAATATTCATAGCAAGCAGCATTGGTGTATGCCTCCTCATCTCAAGCATTGTTGTTTAATCGTGTGAGTACCAAAAATGCGTACATTTTTCAAATGCAAAATTACTCGCTAAATAATTTTTGAGCACTGAAGCAAACTGGCACTACAACAACACAAATCGCAACAAAATAATTTACGATGCATTGGCTGTTTCGCTCGTTTGCTCACTGGCTAACAGACTGGGTATGCAGTTGTGGGACAGATTTGCCAATAAAACAAAACCAAAGAAAATGTTGTCATATGCCCCACTGTAGTTCGAGGGATATTTTAAGTGGTGGTACAACATGTCGTATACGTAACATAATTATATCTATTCGTATTCATTAAAATAAATCCGTAAATATGTAAGATGCTTTTGGCGCATATGTACACAGAGACATATGTATGTATGTATGTTAAGTGATCATTGTTGTATGTATATTTAATGTGTTGCACACACTGTTTTGATATTTGTGTTTACGTTAATCGTGAATTTGCAGGTGCAAATTGCTGACGTTGGTTAAATGGTACAAAGGCATATTTACTACATGATACTCTGCTATTAATATAACACGGGGGAACTTGCATTAAGTGAGTGGTGAACAATATTGCCATGAAAAGTTGGCGTAATTGTCGATTTATTTGATTTTTTTTTAATTTTTCTTTTTTTCAGATTTATCTCTCTATTTCAGTTGCTTGCACTGCCGGTGAAAGTGCAATGTAGGCGTGTGCACTGTAATTATATTGTTGCTTTGTAAACTGTGTGTATTATATTTTCAACCATGTGTAGGCACTTGCATGGATGTAGGTATGTATATGTATTAATCTGAGTTCGTATTAATTTTGAAATTATTATTTTAGCGCATCACCAACACAGCTAACATATATGTGTTTGGTAGTTTACAATGCTCGTGGATTTTGTGCGGAGTATAGGCTTGAGCGCACATATGTAAATGTATAAGTTTGTGAATATATACATATGCAGAAATGTAAAAAAATTATCAATAAACTTGTTTTCATTGTGGCCAAATGAATAATTGAAAATTTTGCACGCAGAAAAATTAAACTACAATCATTGTGGCAAATAGGAAATTTTGGCGGCCACCGTGGTGTGATGGTAGCGTGCTCCGCCTACCACACCGTATAGCCTGTGTTCACACCCCAGGCCAAGCAACATCAAAATTTTAGAAATAATGTTTTTCAATTTGAAGAAAATTTTTATAAGCGGGGTCAACCCTCGGCAGTGTTTGGCAAATGCTCCGGGTGTTTTTCTGCCATGAAAAGCTATCTGTGAAAACTCATCTGCCTTGCAGATGCCGTTCGGACTCGGAATAAAACATGTAGGTCCCGTCTGGCCAATTTGTAGGGAAAGTCAAGAGGAGCACGACGCAAATTGGAAGAGAAGCTCGGCCTTAGATCTCTTCGGCGGTTATCGTGCCATACATTTATTTTATTTTTTTTTTAAATAGGAAATTTTGGAATCGACAATTGACGCCAACAGAAAATTGTAAATCGAATTAAAGGTGGCCAGAAAGAGAGAGAGATGAGATGAAAAAAAATGAGTGGAGGAAAATAATATTTATTACTATCGACTTTTCGGGGTAGATTATTTCAAATCTGCTTTTAATTTTTTTCTAGCAGCTTGAGTTTTCTAAATACTGGCATCATACAAAAAAAAACCTTCTCAGTGGGCATATTCCCATAGAAGGTGTAGTTACTGTTGTACTCCATTGCGTTATATATTATGAGTTCAAAAAAGAAAATGTTGTGTGTAAAAAATCCAAAGATTTTTTGTTTTATTTGTTGCGCGTATATGTTCAAGGAATTTCGTTTGACTCCGGTAGACCTAGTGAAACGAGATTATAAGGACTTATTCGGTTCCCCGTATGAACTTACTATCAACAACGCTGTATTCCAAGTTTCGTATGTAATAGTGTTGTTGAGTCCTTACGCTTATGGGCAAATAAATAAAACTTCATTTCACGTACCAAACTCCTTAGTTATGGCCTGAGCTGTTAGACTGTTATTCTGTGTGGCAAACATAATAAAAATAAAGCGCTAAATCACTCTGAATGGATTTATTCCAACCTAGTGACTGCTATTCGACCAGTACTTGGTTGGTGTTAGACATTCATCAGCACCTGAACCCAGTACATCCCGGCATCATTCAGAGGATTTCAAATACATTTCTATGTATATCATTTTCAAAACTGATCCAAAAAGGTGAAAGCTGAAATTTTCGATGTCCCAAAGATATGAAAGCTAATTTGTGACGAGTTCGTTTGGATTGTAAAAAAACTTTTTAAGCAACAGGAAGTTACCTAGCTTCTCTGAGCATATAGACCAACTGATGCTACAGTTTCAACATCTGTGTGTAAACATGAGTATCAAGATGCGTTTTGTTCATAGTTTACAAAGTATTTCGAAAACTAGAGCTGCTTGGAAAAAACGGCCTCTATATTTGGAAAAAGGGTAAAATTGCAGCGGAATCCGAATCGATCAATGTTATTAATGTAGCCAAAATGTATCTACAAGAAAGTTGTTCGTAACATAAAACTGAATATTAAACTTAGCCTACACCTAATTCGAAAAAGCACATTACGCGTATTCCAAAGAAATTTCAAATCCGAATACCAATTTAAGTTTGGAAAGAATTCCCGATGCGAGAACAAAAATTGAAACCAAAGCAAGAACTTTAAAAACTGTTTTATCAGAAGCGGAATTGTAATTAAAACTCAAAAATGGAGCCGGAATCAGAATTTATTCCAAATCCATGACTTGACAACAAAACCAAAATTTGGACCCTGGGAGGTGGTTTTCGTTGAAGGCTGTGGCGAGAACAGCCGCTCTAGCGTATTATCTTGCTGTATTTAATCCGAAAACGAGGAAATACACGATGAACCATTGAGGCCGATGCGCAATGCCCACAGATGTTTCCAGACAGATAATTTGCCAAAGACTGAGAGAGAGTGAGGGTAGATGAATAGAAAGCGAGAAGTCAATGGTGTGAGCGCAGAAAGCGTTTCTTAGAATAGAGGCGCAGGTGCAGTATCCAGGGCACGGCAGCGTTTGTACAATGCAGTGAATACACTTACGCTTACAACCTACATGCTCCCATACAGCATGCCAATCGCATCTACTACGCCTACACTTACATATATTCTACATTTCTTTATATAGTAAATCTCTTTCATAGACTAGCTTACGCTCACATTAACTTTAATCTTACATAGTATATTCTCCAATAACGTTAGCAAACATATTTACACATGAGATACTCCCAAATTTGGGGAGGGATATTTATTAAGAAGGCCTCTCTTATTAGGCCTCTCTGCTTAGACCATGACATAGTAGGTGCCTTCTGCTTCACGCTAGGTAAACATACTTGGTTCATCACGTCTTTATTCATATAATGAAAAAGTCTCAACATTCTAGGATGAACGATTGAATTAAATCCTTCACCTTATCTCTCGACCCCTGTCAAAACCGGAGACAAAGTGAAAGGAGTTAAATATAATTGTAAGCCTCTAACCGACAGACCGGTTTATATTTTCACCTTTCGTTTTCGCAGCGGTGTAGTTGGCTGTAGCATTCGCAACAAGAACGAAGCTTGCGTAAATTTAATCACTGCAAAAATATTGTGACACATAATCAACAATTATTTCAAGGGCACATTGATGATGATGATGATGATGGTGTCCACGCAACAAGTGTTGATGAAGCCTTGTGCTTAACATTAACATACAATTACAAGTAAAAAAAGGAAATAAATGAAGTAAGATGAGGGTTGTTTCAGCTGTACTGATGGCGTTATACCCCATAAGAAAATTGAAATATTGATGGTTTAGTTACGACTACTACGAGTGTGACTCTTACGATTGCAGTACCGCAAGCATTATGGGTTATGACAATGGTTACACGTTTGGCTACCATTACCGTTACGGTAGCGATCATGGTTACGTTTACGTAAACGATTACGAATAATGGTTATAGTTGCGGTAACGGTTATATTTATTATAAGGTTACGGTTAAGTTTACATTTATAAATATGATCTTGGTTTTGCCTATCGCTATACAATCTAAAACACCTTTTTACAAATCAAGGGCCTCGAAATATCATTTTTAGAAGTTTTAAAAATAATTTGTAATTATTTTGAATATGAGTTGAAGTTTTCATCCAAATTATTGCTCTTCCTGTTATGTTTACAGACATTGGGTCAATGCTAATTACGAGTTCATGCTCATGAAAGGTATAAATATTTTCGACTACAACAAAACCAATTAACAAAAGAATATCAACTGTAGTTAGAGAAAATGTTAACTGCTATAAGACGCGACAGAAATGACAATACTTGTTGTAGTATGCTTATATGCGGGGCATTAACAAAAGTTCGCTTACTGCAACTAAACGAATTCAAAATGCAACTGGGGTAATATCAATCTATAGTTCCATGAGGCACCCAGTATACATAAGTACATTTTTGGGATTGCTTATTTGAAAAGTGTTTGCTCACCTGTTCCATTTAACTTCAATTAATGCAGTTTTGATAGTTAAATTTTAAATTTTAAAGTTATAAAGTGATGTATATAGCCTGGTGAATTTGACTTAAATTTTCCTTCATTATCGAATGCTCTCCTACCTAAAGGTATCCCAGGAGTTCGCTTTCTCCAAAAATTTGCTTATTTTCATTCATAATTTTCTTTCTTCCTAAATTTCCCCATAGATTTTCTTTAGTTGTTCCGCACGTAAAATTTTCAACGAGTTCGCATTCGTACTGAAAGTTAAGTTGAGTGGTAGCTAACCAAGTAGGGGAGGCACATTTCGTTTAAACTACATGTATGTCCACTGTGATACCACTTGAAAAAAGAAGTCACTTATATGCTGCTATGTCTGAATTCAAGTTCCCTGCAAAGTTAATATGGCCCTGATAAACTATGTTATGCAACACGACAAGCTCCGTAAGGATCACGAAGGAGTACTCTTATCCATTGAAACTAAGCGAGGTTTCAAACAAGGCGACTCACCTTCGTGCAATTTTTTTAACCTTATGCTCGAGAAGGTAGTTTTGGCAGCAGAGCTAAGCCGTGATGGTACAGTCTAGTGTAGGAGATATAACTATGAGCTGTATGTCCTCTAGGCAGTTTTTAGGATGGTGCAGCGAGTAAAAGCCTAAAAGCTCTGCGAATATTATAGCTTGACCTCACTTGTGCTTCCAATTGGTGGCAACTATCGCGAACCAGGGAAAGGTAGCGTAAAATTTTACAAAACGGTCAAATCTCTTAGGCGGTTAAGCGAAAATTTATGATGGTGGTGGCGACACCACGTGAAGTTAAGGCTATGCAAACGATATGCACTTAGAGAATCGTTGCATTCTAAAGACTTCTGACAAATCATTCGGAGATCCTAAGAGACCGGTGCCAAAATAGTTTCAATAGCAAGCATGAAGTTATTCAATGATTTCACTTTATGATACAAAGAGCTGCTGCAGGAAGAGCTTTTCACTATGTTTAGGCGTGTCTCATGCACTCCCGGACCCGTAAGAATCACAACTTTTGAGGTTAAAGAGGCAAAGTGAGTTCAATTATTTCGACAAATTTGCTATGCATTTCTGACCAGGAAAATTTCGTCACTCTAAAATCTCGCTAATATTCCCGGTGGATGCTAAGCTAATCCAAAACAAGAGCAGGTCGCCAGCCTACTGCGTGATCTCTACAAATATTTATAGAGCTCAGAGATGTACAGGGCAGTTTTTTGAATATTTCTATGCTCCAGAATCCAAATAATTCCAAGTTCCTGGGCGATCGAGCTTTGCTCGGCAACCACCGAGTATGCCGTATAACATACTTTGTCCTACATATCATCATTAATCAAACTCTACTTTAATATGTACATATATTATATATTTTTACTTACCAATATTTGATTTCCTTAAAAATTGATTTCAAAAACATATCAAACACTAACCGCAAAATGAACTGGAACGAAAAATTTGAAATGGGTAATTCCAGCCTATAGTATAAGATTTGTTATGACAATTAGTGAAATAGAGAACTAAGTTATTTAGGTCGAGTATCTTCATGCGCCTAATTATTAATTCCAAACATTTTTTTAGTTATACACTATGAAAGTCTCACAATTTTATTACATTCCAAAAACTTGTAAATTTCACGAATGACAACTATCAGTTAGTTTACTTAAATGTCAATTTCCTTCCCTAAGCGCCATCTGCTGGTAAGCAGTTAAATGGTTAGATGTCGTTTTCAAATTGAACATATGCCTTCATTGTTCAACGGTAGCATATTACCATGGTGAGATACCTTCTTGCTATGGTGAGAAATCTTTGTAATAGTAATCTGTGAGAAATTGCAATTATTCATTTCATATTTGCCAAAAATATGCATTTAAATATATTTTGCTAGAATTTGCCACGGTGCCTTGTTATTGCATTCAAATTTTATTAGCGTGTGTGAAATTAAGAAAATTAAGTCGAATCATATGTAAGATTTTTTTACGAAGATTTTTAACTTTAATGTTCTCCTTTGAAGCTTTAATAGAATATGAATAAGTAGAGTACTATTTCGTCAAACTACCCCAACCCTATATGGCAACCTTACTCAAAAATGTCTCTATTGTAATGCGGAGTGAAATACCTTTCGTTTGATACCCATATCGGCATATCTCATGCAATTTTTTTTCAATTTCGAATAGGTGGCAGCCCTACTCAAAAATGTCCCTATTGTAATGCGGAGTGAAATACCTTTCGTTTGATACCCATATGGGCATAGGTATCTCATGCAATTTTTTTCTAATTTCGAATAGGTGGCAACCTTAAATGGCAACTCTACTCAAAAATGTCCCTATTGTAATGCGGAATGAAATACCTTTTGTTTGAAAATCATATCGGCATATCTCATGCAATTTTTTTAATTTCGAATAGGTGCAACCCTAAGTGGCAACCCCAATCAAAAATGTCCCAATTGTAATGCGAAGTGAAATACCTTTCGCCTGATACCCGTATCGACATATCTCATGCAATTTTTTTTTTTAATTTCGAATAGGTGGCAACCCTAAAAGGCAACCCTATTCAGAAATGTGTATATTGTAATGCGGAGTGAAATACTTTTCGTTTGATACCCATATCGGCATATATCATGCAATTTTTTTTTAATTTCGATTAGGTGGCAACCCTAAATGGCAACCAAATCAAAAATATCCCTATTGTAATGCGAAGTGAAATACCGTTTGTTTTATACCCATGTCGGCATATATCATGCATTTTTTTTAATTCGAGTGGGTGGCAACTTTGTGAAGAATTCTGAGTGGCAACGCCTAGGTAGAAAGTCTTAGAAGGTGATATATTATCTCTATGCCAAATTTCATTTAAATCGGTTGATTTAAGAATTGCTCGTTTAAAGTTATAAGATATTAAAATAATTCAAAGAAAGCTTAAATTAGGTCACAGTCGAGTTCAAAGACAATACTATCGTTTGGTTATCCGATTACGTATTAAATTCTCTAACTGCAGTAACACTGAATAGCAGCAAATAAACCGCGCCTTTAATTAACGCGATTTTCGTTTGGAACACATTACCTACTTAAGTTAAAAATTGCGGCTCACCTTGAGCTCCTGGCAGAAGCGCACGCTGAAAATCCAATTTTTATTTAAAGTAAGGAAAGCTAAGTTCGGGTGTAACCGAACATTACGTACTCAGCTGAGAGCTTTGGAGACAAAATAAGGGAAATCACCATGTAGGAAAATTAACCTAGGGTAACCCTGGAATGTGTTTGTATGACAGTTCTATAGTTCGAGTATTTTAAATGCGAGTGGGCCTTAGTTCTATAGGTGGACGCCTTTTCGAGATATGGCCATAAAGGTAGACCAGGGGTGACTCTATAATGTGTTTGTACGATATGGGTATCAAATTAAAGGTACTAATGAGGGTTTTAAAGAGAGTGACCCTTAGTTGTACATGTGAAGGCGTTTTCGAGATATCGACCAAAATGTGGACCAGGGTGACCCAGAACATCATCTGTCGGGTACCGCTAATTTATTTATATATGTAATACCACGAACAGTATTCCTGCCAAGATTCCAAGGGCTTTTAATCTCGCCCTGCAGAACTTTATCATTTTATTCCACGTAATATGGGAGGTGTCACACCCATTTTTCAAAGTTATCTCTAAAGTTATATTTTGCGTCAATAAACCAATCCAGTTACCATGTTTCATCCATTTTTTCATATTTGGTACAGAATTATGGAATTTTTTTCATTTTTCGTAATTTTCGATATCGAAAAAGTGGGCGTGGTTATAGTCGGATTTCAGCCATTTTTTATATCAAGATAAGGTGAGCTCAGATAATTACGTGAACTGAGCTTAGTAAAGATATATCGGCTTTTGCTCAAGTTAGCGTGTTAACGGACGAGCGGAAAGACAGACGGTCGACTGTGTATAAAAACTGGGCATGGCTTCAACCGATTTTACAAATTTTCACAGAAAACAGTTATCGTCCTAGAATATAAGCCCCTACCAAATTTCACAAGGATTGGTAAATGTTTGTTCGACTTATAGCATTAAAGTATTCTAGACAAATTAAACGAAAAAGGGCGGAGCCACGACCATTTTGAAAATTTCTTTTGCTCTTGTATTTTGTAGCACCATATCATTACTGGAGTTGAATGTTGACATAATTTATTTATATATATATATATAATCAATTTTTTGTTAAAATTAGACTTTAAAATTTTTTTTAAAAAGTGGGCGTGTTCTTCATTTGATTTTGCTAATTTTTATTTAGCGCATATATAGTAATATTGGTAACGTTCCTGCCAAATTTCATCATGTTATCTTCAACGACTGCCAAATTACGACTTGCAAAACTTTCAAATTACCTTCTTTCAAAAGTGGGCGGTGTCACGCCCATTGTCCAAAACTTTACTAGTTTTCTATTCTACGTCATAATGTCAACCCACCTACCAAGTTTCATCGCCCTATCCATCTTTGGTAATGAATTATCGCACTTTTTGAATTTTTCGAAATTTTCGATATCGAAAAAGTGGGCGTGGTTATAGTGCGATTTCGTTCATTTTAAATAGCGATCTAAGATGAATGCCCAGGATACCTCAAAATTTACTCAAGTTATCGTGTTTATGGACGGACGGACGGACGGACGGACTTGGCTAAATAAATTTTTTTTTTCGCCCAGATCATTTTGATATATAGAAGTCTACATCTATCTCGATTAGTTTATGCCATTACGGATTGCCGTTATGCGAACAAAGATAATATACTCTGTGAGCTCTGCTCAGCTGAGTATAAAAATTATTTAGAATTTCACTCAAAATTCGGTTAAGTCGCCACAACATTTACCAGCGAATTCCGTTTTCGTCTTGTCTTCCTCTACTTCACCCAATTAGCAACTCCATCATTATCTATATCATCATAGTTCTATTTTTTTTTTCTTTTTCTTGCTCCTTTCTTATTCTTCCTCTTTTTCTTCTTTTATCTCTTGTTCTCTTCTACCCAGCTTTCCTTTCCTATTTAATTCTAGGTTACCCAGATTTGTCTTTTTTCTTACTTTCCAATCTCTGTGTTTATGTTAAGATTTGGTTTATATGCACTCACTGTATATTTCGCGCAAGCGCGCATACAGAATATCATTCTCTCTCGGCTGCAAAATTGAATCTTGTTTCTTAAGGGCCCTGTTCGAGCATGATTTCCACAAATTTTGACGTAACATAGCACATTATTTAAAAAAGCTATTCAATCGAACTCTGGAATATTGTTTTTGAAAAATATTCCTAAATGTGGTCGATAGTTCATTTGAATTTTAAAAATAGCTTGCTATATTCCCCATATTAACCAAATGCTTAGAAAATATCACACCTGAAGCCTGCGAACTAGCATGGGAATAGTCTTTAGAGAAAAAACATTGATATTTTGTGGAGGTTTAGCTACCTTAAAGCAAAAACCGAACTTTTCTTGGTACCCCCGCATACATATTTTCATTTGTATGATAACAACAGGAGCAATAACATTGCGGCTGGGTGATTTTAAGTGAAAAATTGCAATTTTAACGCCCGCGCGCACACTCAAGCTAAGCTGAATGAACGCATGCTACGTGAGTGCCAACCTTTCGTATAGAAATGCGGATAACGCACTGCAGCGACGTCGTATCGACAGTCAGGCCGACTGGGCAAGCAAAAGCGCTGATGCGACGAATATGTAGAATGGATATGGCACGAAAGCTCATTATACATACTTATGTACGTATTTAATACAACAACAGAAATTATATATATTTGTTTATCAAGGCGACAAGAAACACCAGGAATGAAGAGTTGACTTTTGCTTTTGAACGTGCAGTCGCCTTGGAATGGACAATAAAGCAGGCGGGCAGACAAATGGGCAGACGTGCCTAGACAACGGCAAAGCTTTATTTTGAAACAGAAACAACGAAATACATGAAAACAACAAAAAATGTATTAGAGGTTTACGCCGATCACTTTATCGGCGGCGGCGGGACCGTTCAGAGTATCACATTGTCCACATATATTGGTTTGTTTGACGATCTGAAACAAGATCAAAAAGATCCGGGGATCTTGCCTCAAAATCTCGCGAATCGTTCAAAAAATTTCACGAGTATCTCCTTGCGAGGGGAGTGAGAAATACTTAAAATGGTCACACTTTTGTAGCGTAGTTTCACCGAAGGAGATGTTCTGGGCTAATTCTAATACTCGTCGTCGGCACGACTTTAAATAATTTGTGGTTCCACGCTGGTCACGCAGAAATGCGACTTACGGTTACTATTAATTATCTAACAGTCATTACTCTCGTGGCACAGTTTTAACGATTAGCGGTTAGGAATTTTGTATCACTGATTTCGCTTTCACTGGTGGCGGCCGAGGTGCGGTGGTAGCGTGCTCCGCCTACCACAACGAAGATCCTGGGTTTATGCCCCGTGCAAAGCAACATCAAAATTTTAGTTTCCAATTAGAAGAAAATTTATCTAAGCGGAGTCGACCCTCGGCAGTGTTCGGCAAGCGCTCCGTGTGTATTTCTGACATGAAAAGCTTCCCAGTGAAAAGTCATCTGCCTTGCAGATGCCGTTGGGAGTCGGCATAAAACATGTAGGGTTCCGTTCCGCCAATTTGTAGGGAAAATTAAAAGGAGCACGATGCAAATTGGAAGAGAAGCTAGCCTAAAATCTCTTTGGAGGTTATCGTGCCTTACATTTATTTATTTATTGATTTCGCTTATTCCTTAAAAAATCGGCACATTTTTCGGGTAAGTTGCTTTCTTACCAAATTGAGGACGATTTGAAAACATGTTCGACTTGGGTCATTTTATTTAAATTCATTGTTCTTTTTTTAAATTTTTGAAAAAATTATGCCAAGTGAGCATTTAATTTTATTGTATGTGACCCGGCCTTTGAAAAGGTGGCTTATGACTCAAAAAGATATTGCGAGAAACAGCTGTTAAAGATAAACAATGCATTTCTTCAGTTTCTTAGTAGTTTTCTTTTTTTTTTGTGAGTCAAAAGCCACCTTTTCATAGGCCGGGTCACATATAACTGTTCCTTTAGTGTTTTGTTTTAATAACTAGGTGCATTCGGTGATGAAAAATCCGTGTTAGCTGGCATTGAAAGCGCCTGTTTGCTCAAATAACTTTTGAACGGATAGAAAGTGTTAAATTTCGCTATTGGATATTTATAACTGGCAGTGATGCGTATCCCTTGATACCCGTTTCGACCATATCGGAAGAATTTTTGAAATGAACAATAAATGGCCTAGACAGTCTTAAAACATTAGAAAATATAGTAACGCGCCGAACGCCGCCCCCGCCGCGTCGATAATTTGGCATTCGGCGGCGGCGTGCAAAAAACTACGATAATCGGCGGGGGCGGCGGCGTTTATCGGCGGCGTATATCTCTAATATGTACATACAAACCTTTTGAAGTTGTTGTCAAGGCATGTCTCTACGCTCACCAATTCCGGTCACCAATAAAGTGGGTAGTTGTACGCATCCAAGTTGGCGTTGCGTCGCATTGTTGTTGGTGTCGAATTCTGAGGTAGTTTGCTGTCGCTAGCAGCAATTGACCGTGATGAAGGTGAACCGGATGGTTTTAATTCTCTTCCACTTCCACTCAAAAAAAAAAAAATAAATAAATAAAACATGATTTCAATTTCATTTTGTCGTTTTTTATGCACTTACTCGCAAATAAGTAAGAGTGTATGTGTGTGCGTATGTTGGTGTCCTTTTTCTTTTGAGTCGCTGGCAGTCTGTCATTGTTGTCGATTTACTCATTACAATTATACTTTTTTCCATTATTTCTCATTGTGATTAAAATTGCGCCGCTAAATTGTTCTTCAGAGATATGCGTTGATATGATGAAAGAGGCTAAAGATATAGTAATTTCATAATAAAATAAAATTAAGATATTACTTGGACGTTTTGCTTACTTCATGGGCACGCCGCACAATGGGGCTTAATATTTTGAAAATCACCTAGAGGACTCAAAACTCAATCTTTTCCAAAAATCAATACGGAATTTTATTAGTTGAGTTTGATCATTGCAATTTTAGTCCATATGTATGTATGTATGTAATAGGTCATATTAAATACAAATACAATATTTAATGATTGTTTGCATCGCACCCACATATCATCTGTATGAGAAGAACTACCAAGCGAGCGTGGCCGTAGCTCATTTGCGAGCACGGATTTATTACACCGGTATTTTTATATATCTGACCACAAAAACAATTCGCAGCTAATATCGATTGCTGGTTTGTTTACTATTGACCTGCTTTGTGTTATTTCACGCTCATGTGGGTATGAACAATAGTTTCGCACCCAGCTCGGCTAATCATGTTCCGCCAATCCTGGTCTATTGCTTGAGCCTCCTGAAAGTCAATAAGATGTCTGGCTTTTACTGTTTCTATGTCGGGACTTTACTTATCAATGAGATTGGAAGAGGGAGTAGTAATGAAACGGATAGTGTGATAGGAAGCGGTCTAGGAGTGTATGTGGGAATGGTAATGGGAGTAGGAATACAAGTGCAGGTGGAAGTGGGACTGAGATTGTATTGTACGTATTGTATATACCAACATACAAACAAACCTCCGCACTCATACAATAGACGGGGATGCCCTGCAGCATTTTATAAAATAAATGTAAGCCGCGATGACCCTGAAGAGATTTTAGGCCGAGCTTCTCTTCCAATTTGCGTCATGTTCCTTTTAGTTTTGCATAAAATGTTTCTTTTATGCCGACTCCGAACGGCATCTGCAAGGCAGATGAGTTTTCACTGAGAAGCTTTTCATGATAGAAATATACTCGGAGTGCTTACTAAACACTGCCGAGAGTAACCATGTTAGACAAATTTTCTTCCAATTGAAAAAACTTGTTCAAAAATTTTCATGTTGCATTGCCCGTGGCTTAAACCCAGGAGCTTCGGTGTGGTAGGCTGACAATGCTGCCAACACACCACGGCGACCGCCCTACACCATTATCCCTCAGAATAATGTCATTCATTGGAATTTCGTTGTATTTTAATTAATGCTTTTCAAGATTCAAATAAAGGAGTAGAAAAATTGTATATGTAAATTTCATGCGAATTATTTATATGGGGTTCAATATCAAAAACTTTTAAAATAAGTGTCTTTCCTTCCAATTTTTTTCGCAAAATGTCATTTACTTATTGGTTCATTTAAACATGCCACCCAAATTGACAGTTCTCGAGAAACTTTTTTTGTATATTCAAAGAATTTCAGCGAAGAGACCGATGAGTAGCGAATTAAAGGAACAATATATATTTTAGATATGTACATATGTGCACATGTAAGACGCCTTCAATTTATTTATGTTTGTAAGTATATGCACGATTTCAGACACATGCATATTCAAAAGTGCATACCCAAAGAAGCTTGGGAGTTAAGATACCTCAGCTCTTTTTTCTTTAATTTTTCATACAAATAAATCACACAGAACATAAGTAAAAACAGCAAAAATGTAGAGATTTTTTTGTTCTGCGCCAAAATATTGACACGTTATTTGCACAATAAAGAAGGTATGCGATTTTTTGTCTTATAACTGCGACGTATTAAAGGAAAATAAGACAAACCCAGATCAAGTTTCATATTTAAAAATGTAATCATAAAATGATGTCCGAAAATCGAATAAAAAAGTGTATCAAATATGTTAAAGATGCTGAAGAAAAATATTGACGAAAGCCAAGTAGTACACAAAAAATACATATTTCACAGCAAGCAACTGAATGGGACTTTCTACAGACGTGTCATGCATTGATGGCCGCAGCATAATTCTTTTGATAGTATCGAGCATAATCCAAACAAAAACGCCAAACAAAGGGTTTTTATTTGTATGCTCCCAAGGAGAGGTGATCATGGATAAGAAGGGTTAGCCAATCATGAAGGTTTTTTTAAACAAATAAAATATTTCGCATGACAGGCGACGATCGTCAACAGGTGTAGAGTAAAACCCAAGAGCACTGTTCTCATATTTGGCAATGTTCATTGCCAAACTTCCTACAATGCTGAGGATTTTACTATATGAACAACAGCAACGTAACCTGTCATTGTTGTGTGCTTTATAAACGCCCTTTTGCGATGATTTTTCCTGGACAGTGATGATTGCCAAAACTTAAAATCTAAGTTCAAGTAAGGATGGAATGTTCCTGACTATAACCCCGAGTACTTCGCAAAGTGTTATGTGATCCTCGCAAGCACAGTACAAAACAGAAAACATTCGAGGGACCAATGAACATTCTAATAGATCCACTAAAGTATACTGCCTATCCCAACAGAAAAACGTGCCTGCCGAGGAAGATGCATGCTCAGCTTGCAAAGCCCCATCCACACAGCAATAGAAGTAGCTCAGTGAGGCTAGCTGATATAAAATCAACATAATTGTGGTCCAAACGTACTGTAGGAGCAAGTTTTCTTGGAGTTGCATTTTATGATGGGGTCCACTAAGTGAAGTCACCCTTTCGTAAAATCAACAAACTAATATAAATCAACGAAGGCATTAGTGATGCAAACTGTAGGTGGGAAGAAAGCAGCTTTCGAAATAAAAAATTTTGGCATGAGTTAACGAGGCATTGATTTACATTAATAAGCTTTTAGGAACAGCTGATCTACCAGTTGCGATCAAGGGAACGGAATCAACATGTATCCTAAGGCTTCGTGAAATGGATATCTGAAAAGAGCATATATTCTGCAACCTGAATTTCGCCATACGTGAATGAACTGCTTCATCCATACTTAAAAAAAAAATACGGATCCAAAATTATCTCCGTAGTAGGGGCAGCATTCCTGGCATCACTCTTGATGCGCCCATATTTATGCACGAACCGTACTCAGACATATATTTTGATGTCGTAAGATCAACAAAAATTTTGGTGCTTTTGGAAATCATCAATAGCTCCGCAGTCCACCCAAGGAAGTGTCTGTGGACACCTTGGCACCTGGTCTTCTACAGGGCTGGACAATGGCATAGAGACGCTTTCTGTCTCTACCTCGCCCCTGCGGCTGGGGCAGAAGTCTTTTATTTGCAGGCCCCATGGGCGCCAATAAAACAGGGATCCGTGAACGGAGATCGCAGTCAGTGATTGCATGTACTCAGAGGAGGGTTCACCCAGCCATCATAAGTGATTGTTAGCAAGCTGATGCCTTCCCTTGCTAGCTCATCAGCAGCGCTAATACCGGCGAAGTAACTGTGGCCTGGGAACCATATTAAGCTCAGGTGGCACTTATCAGCTTGCTTGTTTAGAGCTTCCCTGCACTTTTACGCTACTAGTGACGCTGTATCACTACAATGCAGGAATTTTATGGCAGCTTAGTTGTCGGAAAAAATGGAAACAGAGTTAGCCACCGGCAGTTTAATTAGATAGAGAGCAGCTTCACAGATGGCTATAGGCTCAGCTTGAAAAATACTGCAGTAGACTGGTAAGCGTAGACTCTCATTTATATAGAGCTTCCTTGAGAATATTCTACTACCAACTTTGTTGTTTACTTTGGAGCCGCCCATTAAGACGGAGATTTCTTGACTTCCCGGTTCCATGCAATTTGTCCACTCGCTCCTCTCTAAAGTCTTTGTGGAAAATGTGTTGTTCCAGCAAGGGGACGGTATTGTATGGTCTAGCTTTAAGAATATATCGGGGACTTGTTTCAGGATCTATGCATGCCCAAACCGGCAGTTCCTCCAATGTTCGGTTACATTGAGCCTAGCCACGTTATAGGTGGCAGAATATTTCCCATAAAGGTCAGTGAGGAGAAGAAATAACATGGTTTCAAGAGCTTTGGTGGGAGTGGACGGAAGGGCACCGAAAGTAGGTCGTAGTAGGTCGCACCACTGCACTATGGAAAATAAAGGCCAGTTTCTGATTAAAAATCAAAATTTTTTATTTCTGAATATTATGTTCTAAAATTTTGCACATATATAGAATAAGGCTTCAAATGGAATGTAATTTATTATGCCTTAATTTAAAATCATACCTTAAAAGATAAAAGAAATTCAAAATTTTTAAAAATATCCAATATTTATTTTTTAACAATGAATACTATTATTTTATGCCTACAAATAGTAAATCAAAATAAAGGTCAATTTAAATAATAAAAACATAAAAAAATGGTGACTGAAATTGAACACAGATTAATTAATTAATTGTATTATTTACTATTGTTATTGTACATATACATATGTTTATTATGTTATTTATACCTGATGAACTTCGGGATCTCAAATTAATTCGATCACTTTCAAAAGATGTAAGGTGTCTTCATCAAGTTCTTTCACGTTTTTAGTGTACAGTTTTCTAATGCTGGTTATGTAAGGATCCGAAGGATAAAGAAGAGTATGAAATACGTCCTCGTTTGTAGAGGATTTTGATCATTTTCTAGCATGATATAAACGAAATTTTTTATAATGCTTATAACGGGATTCTTGTGCATCTTCCGAAAGTTGACCAATAGGAAGTACTGCAAAATGCTTTATGACACTTTCTCCATGAATCAAAATTTTGTGATCTAAAGATGGCATGTAGTGTTATTCATAATTGCTCACAGAGATCCTGGCAGTCTCCATAGCATAACTACTAAATTTTTCAGCATTTATCATTGAAAGAGCTTACAAAATTATGTAAAGTCGTTTAATCAAATTTATACACTCCTGTAATTTCAGCAGAGCAGCATGCATTGTGAAAAATTCTTCTGGAAGTATTACCGTCATTAGTATTACCACTTACTTGCCTTGGTTCGTGGATGATCAATCTTAGCTCTTCACGGAAACGCCTTTGTACCAGAGTTTTCTTCTCTTGCCTTAGTCGTTTCTTTTCTTCGCTTGTGGCTCACCATGTTTGGAAAGACAGATTATAGGAAATATGTAAAATCATTTCCATACAATGAATCCAGTCGTGTAAAGTAGACAGTCCATATTAATAAGAATCTTCATTTTCAGGCCTAGCAGTCACTTTAGTCAAATCGTTCGTTTGTCCCGTAGTAAAACTATTGTGCTTTCGTTAAATCCAAGTCAATAAATATGCTCAATGCTTCTTCATCCGTAAAAATTTTTGTCTGCCTTGCGTCTTCTATGAGACTCGAGAATAAGGTCTTATTTTCACTGTCAGCAAACCTTAATGTTTCCACAAATTTAGCTTTTGTTCCTTTTCTTATCGAACGACCTTTGAAAATATGCATTATAGACGTGTTCAAATCCATATTAATTAAATATCATTGTATTTTTTCTTCTTTTAATGGATTCTGACAAATATGGATAAGGCACGCAAGGTCTCCCACGTTTTCCAGAAGAAGTAGATGGTGTGGAGTCAGTTGTAACGTCTTCAGATTTCGGTAAAGTTACTGAATATAACGATTTTAACCAATTACTGTTTTTCATTAAAAATGTATCCTTTTTCTGTGAAGCATCTGCCCATCGTTTATTAAAAGTATGAATAATATGTCTTTGAAAATCACTGAGGATGAAACATAAGTTGTCTTCAGATACATGATAATTTTCTTTTAAAACTGTTGATAATGCCTTCAATGATTTTCCTCCTTCGATATACGAAAATATTATTTCACGTTTAAAACACTTGAAGGTAGACATTTTGAAGAGACAACAAAATTCGTAGTTATTTGTATTCGTAACAACTACACTTCTGTTAATTCGCTAATATTTTGTTCTGTTTATATACTAATTTGAAATATAAGGAGAGTGCGTTGAAACAAAGGGTATTTTGGAAATTTCGTTATAATCGTTTTTAACCTCGTTAGTTTCCTGCCTAAGGTGTACATTCATAAGAACTCCGTCAAGAAAGTTTAGAATTGTAGGTATATTATGCAAAACTGCACTTAATGCTTTACTTTTTTATTGTTTAAAATAGGATTCAACGCTCAGTGTCACACGGGAGAACTGGACTTTTTATTGGTGTGCAACTTGTTTATTAATATTTTCACACGCAATATGAGTGCAAAAGAGAAAAACTTCCTAATATCAATGAAAAATTACAAAAATTACCAGAAACTATTAATGTACACAGCAACATTTAAAACCCCAATAGATAGCGAGCGGTTTTCCATTTTCTGACTTTTATCACATTTTTAATAGTTACTCCGAAAATCGAAAATTTCCGCAGCTTTTTTTTATTTGATTATGTTTATGGATAGCTAGGCTATAAACAAACATAAAATGTAAAGCGTGGGTAAACTAGGGCAACCGTCAAAAGTCTCGATGAACTTTAAAAAAACTTTTTTTCACCCTTTTATGTTGCAATTATTTTAAGGTAAACATAAACACAATATTAAAAATGTATTAGTTGTTTCATATTCTTAAAAAAACGAGGTTTCCAGAAATACATAATGCATCGTACCTTTTCCTGTAACGTATAACATTAAAATCAATTTGAAAGTGATGAAGGGAATGGGCTTAACATCGACGTCCGTCAAAACTTAAAGTTTGTGATATTGTAAAAAAAAAATTATTTCATATAATATGTATAATTTTTCGATATAGTAGTCTAGTTTGGTCCTTATACTATTGATTGAAATAAAAAAGCATGCCAGTAGCGACATCGAAAAAACAATTTTTAATCAGCAGTTGTTTGACGATTTTCCATAGTGCACTGCCGTGTAGATCAATCGTACAATGTGAGGCTGAAGACCCCAGCGTTCTTCCACATTTCGCACCCAGGCCAGCTTCTTCTAGCTGGGAAATCATTAATTTTAGTATGTCTAAGAACTATTTCACGTCAAGAGCTGTAAATATAGCCCTCTAGTGTTCTTAGGAGTGTGTATCCGTCGTACAACGAAGAATGGTTTATCTCCATTAATGATAAGGATAAACATAAGATTCCTAAACAGATTAGTTGGGTTACTCATCAGGAATTATAGTGGCTCATGTGGTTTACTGATCGAACAAACTACTTCAAGTCAGAGTTGCAACTTGACGCAGGTGTGGAGAGCGACTGTGGAACGAATGCGGATCTTCTTACATATTTACCTAATCCGATCATCTAAGCATGCTATCTTGAGGATGGATCCTGTGCAAATCAACTTCCGTTGGAATGTTTAGAGATATAATTGTTTGAATATTATTAGTTATTTAATTAGTTTTTATTACTTTTAATCAACTCATTGTTTGAGTATTATAAGTTATTTGTTTAATTTTCAATATTTTATTACCTTACCTGATTATTATACTCAGTTGAGCAGAGCTCACAGAGTATATTAACTTAGATTGCATAACGGTTGGTTGTACAGGTATAAAGGAATCGAGATAGATATAGACTTCCATATATCAAAATAATCAGGATCGAAAAAAAATTTGATTGAGCCATGTCCGTCCGTCCGTCCGTCCGTCCGTCCGTCCGTCCGTCCGTCCGTTAACACGATAACTTGAGTAAATTTTGAGGTAACTTGATGAAATTTGGTACGTAGGTTCCTGGGCACTCATCTCAGATCGCTATTTAAAATGAATGATATCGGACAATAACCACGCCCACTTTTTCGATATCGAAAATTTCGAAAAATCGAAAAAGTGCGGTAATTCATTACCAAATAAGCATTAAGCGATGAAACTTGGTGGGTGAGTTGAGCTTATGACGCAGAATAGAAAACTAATAAAATTTTGGACAATGGGCGTGGCACCGCCCACTTTTAAATGAAGGTAATTTAGAAGTTTTGCAAGCTGTAATTTGGCAGTCGTTGAAGATATCATGATGAAATTTGGCAGGAACGATACTCTTATTACTTTATGTCTGCTTAATAAAAATTAGCAAAATCAGAGAACGACCACGCCCACTTTTTAAAAAAAATTTTTTTAAATTCAAATTTTAAAAGAAAAGTTAATATCTTTACAGCATATAAGTAAATTATGCCAACATTCAACTCCAGTAAGGATATGGTGCAACAAAATACAAAAATAAAAGAAAATTTCAAAATGGGCGTGGCTCCGCCCTTTTTCATTTAATTTGTCTAGGATGCTTGTAATGCCATAAGTCGAACAAAAATTAACCAATCCTTGTGAAATTTGGTAGAGGCTTAGCTTCTAGGACGATAACTGTTTTCTGTGAAAAAGGGCGAAATCGGTTTGAAGCCACGCCCAGTTTTTATACACAGTCGACCTCTGTCCTTCCGCTCGGCCGTTAACATGATAACTTGAGCAAAAATCGATATATCTTTACTAAACTCAGTTCACGTAATTATCAGAACTCACTTTGTATTGGTATAAAAAATGGCCGAAATCCGACTATGACCACGCCCACTTTTTCGATATCGAAAATTACGAATAATGAAAAAAATGCCATAATTATATACCAAATACGAAAAAATGGATGAAACATGGTAATTGTATTGGTCTATTGACGCAAAATATAACTTTAGAAAAAAACTTGGTAAAATGGGTGTGACACCTACCATATTAAGTAGAAGAAAATGAAAAAGTTTTGCAGGGCGAAATCAAAAGCCCTTGGAATCTTGGAAGGAATACTGTACGTGGTATTACATATATAAATAAACTAGCGGTACCCGACAGATGATGTTCTGGATCACCCTGGTCCACATTTTGGTAGATATCTCGAAAACGCCTTCACATATACAACTAAGGGCCACTCCCTTTTAAAACCCTCATTAATATCTTTAATTTGATACCAATATCGTACAAACACATTCTAGAGTCACCCCTGGTCCACGTTTATGGCGATATCTCGAAAAGGCGTTCACATATAGAACTAAGGCCCACTCCTTTTTAAAATACTCATTAGCACCTTTCATTTGATACCCATATCGTACAAACAAATTCTAGAGTCACCCCTGGTCCACCTTTATGTCGATATCTCGAAAAGGCGTCTACCTATAGAACTAAGGCCCACGCCTTTTTAAAATACTCATCAACACCTTTCATTTGATACCCATATCGTGCAAAAAAATTCTAGAGTCACCCCTGGCCCACCTTTATGGCGATATCTCGAAAAGGCATCCACCTATAGAACTAAGGCCTACTCCCTTTTAAAATACTCATTAACACCTTTCATTTGATACCCATAACATATAAACAAATTCTAGAGTCACCCCTGGTCCACCTTTATGTCGATATCTCGAAAAGGCATCCACCTATAGAACTAAGGCCCACGCCCTTTTAAAATATACATTAACACCTTTCATTTGATACCCATATCGTATAATCAAATTCTAGAGTCACCCCTGGTTCACCTTTATGGCGATATCTCGAAAAGGCGTCCACCTATAGAACTAAGGCCCACACCCTTTTAAAATACTCATTAACACCTTTCATTTGATACCCATATCGTACACAAAAGTTCTAGAGTCACCCCTGGCCCACCTTTATGGCGATATCTCGAAAAGGCATCCACCTATAGAACTAAGACCCACACCCTTTAAAATACTCATTAACACGTTTCATTTGATACCCATATCGTACAAACAAATTCTAGAGTCACCCCTGGTCCACCTTTATGGCGATATCTCGAAAAGGCGTCCACCTATAGAACTAAGGCCCACACCCTTTTAAAATACTCATTAGCACCTTTCATTTGATACCCATATTGTACAAACGCATTCTAGAGTCACCCCTGGTCCACGTTTATGGCGATATCCCGAAAAGGCGTCCACACATAGAACAAAGGCCTACTCTCTTTTAAAACACTTATTACACTTTTCGTTTGACACCCATATTGTACAAACGCATTCTAGAGTCAACCCAGGTCCACTTTTATAACGATATTCCGAAAAGGCGTCCACCTATAGAACTAAGGCCCACTCCCTTTTAAAATACTCATTAACACCTTTCATTTGATACCCATATAGTACAAACAAATTTTAGAGTCACCCCTGGTCCACGTTTATGGCGATATCTCGCAAAGGCGTCAACATATAGAACTAAGGCCCACGCCCTCTTAAAATACTCATTAACACCTTTCATTTGATACTCATATCGTACAGACAAATTCTAGAGTCACTCCTGGTCCATCTTTATGGCGATATCTCGAAAAGGCGTCCATTTATAGAACTTAGGCCCACGCTCTTTTAAAATACTCATTAATACCTTTTATTTGATACCCATATCGTACAGAATAAATTCTAGAGTCACCCCTGGTCCACCTTTATGGCGATATCTCGAAAAGACGTCCACCTATAGAACTTAGGCCCACTCCCTTTTAAAATTATCATTAACACATTTCATTTGATACCCATATCGTACAAACAAATTCTTGAGTCAGGCCTGGTCCACCTTTATGGCGATATCCCTAAATGGCGTCCATCTATATATCTATGGCCCACTTCCTCTTAAAATACTCTTTAATACCTTCCATTTGATACACATGTCACACAAACACATTCCAGGGTTACCCTAGGTTCCTTTTACAACATGGTGATTTCCCTTACTTTGTCTCCACAGCTCTCAACTGAGTATGTAATGTTCGGTTACACCCGAACTTAGCCTTCCTTTCTTGTTAGTTATGTATTTGATAAATTGAATTGTTTGCTTAATTTTGATTATTTTTAATTACGTGATTATTTTTTATAAACTGATAGTTTGATTATATTTAATTATATGATAAATTTTAAGTATTTGCTTATTTTTAGCTACTTGACTGTTTTAATTTAAGACAATGTCTACTTTGATTAACATCTTAATGACCAACAATAATGTTTATTTTAGATTATTTTAATAATTAATTAATAACTAACTGCAAGGTCATACGAAAAAAAAATTAATCATTTAAATTAGAAAGGCAAATAAATTAATGATTATCTCTCTATCTACCTATACCTTCTATATATATATACTAGCCTTTACCCGCGGCCCCGTCCGCAAGGAGAAAATAAAATATATGTGCTATTCACGTTAGCCTGCTTATCAAGTTGTCTGTTTAAAAATTTTTTCTGTCAATGTATTTTATTTTTTAATACAGTAAAAAAAAAAAGAACTAACTGAGCTGATGGGCACGCTTACATGAATAGTACAATACACTTTTTTCGAATCAAAAAAAATACATTTTGTTTCTAAGTTAAATTAATTGATATGACAGGGGTGAAAGAATTACTACTCATAGAACAAAGGAGTGAAACTACAATTAGCTAAAACCAAAAAGAAGTTTTTAAATGAAAGCAGTGTTGCTTTTTCGGGTATTTAGTTGGTTAAAATATTACAAAAATTTTAATTATAGTTGTAATATTTCGTTACAGGATTCATTTAAAAATAGAACGAAAAAGCTGTGATATATTAAAGATAAAACATACCGAATTTTAATTACGAATAATTTGCGGTAAATCCACGGCTATGTGTGCTGAATTACCGGTTTCGAAGAGACCTAACATGATCACGGAAGTGTCCCTAAATGACACCAAATAGTAAAGAAATGATGCCGACGGGATCCTGGACAAATCTCGAAAACTATCCAGAAATGATGCCGGATGGGTCCCAAAATAATCCCGAAGTAGTCACGAAAAGTCCCGAAATGACCCTGATGGGATCCCGGACGGATCCCGAAAACCATCCAGATTTGATTCCTGAACGGTCCGCAAATGATCCCGATATAGTCCGAAAAAGTCCCGAAAAAACTCTGACGGGATCCCGGACAAATCCCGAAAATCGCCCAGAAATTATCCCGGAGGATTCCCAAAATCATTCCGAAATAGTAGTCACGAAAAAGGCCCGAAATGACCCTGACGGGATCCCGAAAACCATCCAGAAATGACTCTGGAGGGATCCCCAAATGATCCCGGAAAAGTCCACAAACCATCCAGAATTGATCTCTGAAGGTTCCGCAAATGATCCCGAAATAGTCCCGAAAGTCACGAAAAACTCAGACCCATCCCGAAAATCATGAAGAAATTATCCTGGAAGGGTCCCAAAATTACCCCGAAATAACTCCGAAGGGATCCCGGACAGATCCCGAAAATCATCCAGAACTGAGCTCTAAAACGTCCGCAAATAATCCAGAAATAGTCCGGAAAAAGTCCCGAAAAAACTCCGTCGGGATCCCGGACAGATCCCGAAAATCACCCAGAAATTATGCCGGAGGGGTCCCAAAATGATTCCGAAATAGTCCCGAAAAAGTCCCGAAATGACCTTGAGGGGATCCCAGACCGATACCGAAAACCATCCAGAATTGATCTCTAAAGGGTTCGCAATTTATCCCAGATAAAGTCGCGAAAAAACTACGAAGGGATCCCGAACAGATCCCGAAAATCATAGAGAAATTATCCCGGAAGGGTCCCAAAATGATCCCGAAATAGTCCCGAAAAGGCGCAAAATAACCCTGACGGGATCCCGGACGGATCCCAAAAACCACCCAGAAATGATCTTTAAGGGCAACTGACCCCGAAATAATCGTGAAAAAGTCCCGAAATTACCCCGACGGGATCCCGAAAACCATCCAGAAATTATCCCTGAAGGATCCCCAAATGATCCAAGAGCAGTCTCGAAATTCCCTGACATTTTCCCGAAAAGTAAAAAAATAAACCCGACGGGATCTCGGACGGATCCCGGAAACGATCCAGAAATGATGCCGGAAGGGACCCCAAATGATCCCGAAAAATTCCCGAAATTCCCCCGATGGGATCCGTCCGGGATCATCCAGAAATGATGCCGGTTGGTACCCCAAAATGATCCCGAAATAGGTCAGAAATGACCCCGTCGGGATCCCGGACGGATCCCCAAAAGTATACAGAAATGATGCTGGAAGGTGAAATGATCCCCTTAAAGAAAGATGAAAAATGAAATGATCCCCTTATAGTTCGGAAATGATCCTGACGGGATTCCCGACGGATTCAGGAAACTATCCAGAAATGATGCCGGAAAGGTTCCCAAGTTATCCCCAAATAGTCCCGAAATTACCCTGACGGTATCCCGGGCGGATCACGAAAACCATCCGGAAATGATGGCGAAAGGGTCCCCAAATGATCCGGCATTAGTCGCGGGTTCCGAACTGACCCTGACGGGATTCCCGAAGGATACCGGAAACTATCCAGAAATGATGCCGGAAAGGTTCCCAAGTTATCCCCAAATAGTCCCGAAATTACCCTGACGGTATCCCGGACGGATACCGAAAACCATCTAGAAAAGTGGCCGGAAGATACCCCAAAAGATCCCGAAAAAGTCCTGAAATGATCCAGACGGGATCCCGGACGAATCCCGAAAACTATCCATCTAGGTACCCCAAATGATCCCGAAATAGTCCCGAAATGACCCCGCCGGGATCACGGGCGGATCACGAAAAAGTCCTGAAATGACCCCGACGGGATCCCGTACGGATCCCGAAAACCATCTAGAAATAATGCCGGAAGGTACCCCAAATGATGTCGTAATAGTCCCGAAATGACATCGACGGGATCCCGGACGGATCCCGAAAACCATCCAGAAATGATGCCGGAAGAGACCCCAAATGATCCCGCAAAAGTCCCGAAATGACACCGACGGGATCCCGGACGGATACCGAAAACCATCCAGAAATGATGCAGGCAGGTACCCCAAATTATCCCGAAATAGTCCCGAAATGACCCTGACGGGATCGCGGACGGATTTCGAAAACCATGCAGGAATGATGCCGGAAGATACCCCTAATGATCCCGAAATAGCCCCGAAATGGTCCCGACGGGATCCCGGACGGATCCCTAAAACCATCCAGGAATGATTACGGAAAGGACCCAAACTGACCCCGAAAAAGTCCCGTAATGATCCCGGAAACCATCAAGAATTTATCTCTCGAAGGTACGCAAATGATCCCGAAAGTACCCCGACGGGAAACCATCCAGAAATGATGCCGGAAGGGTCCCCAAATGATCGCGAAATAGTCCCGAAATGATTCCGGAATAGTCCCGAAAATGTCCCAAAATAACCCCGACGGGATCCGGACGGATCCCGAAAACTATACAGGAATGATCCCGGAAGGGTCCCAAAATGATCCCGAAATAGTCCCGAAAAAGTCCCAAAATTACCCCGGCGTAATCCCGGACCGATCCCGAAAACCATCCAGAAATGATCCCGGAGGGTCTCGATATGACCCTTACGGGATTACAAATAAGGTGAAGCTAATTATAAAACCATGTTAATAAGGCAGCAGGCGCATTGGAGCGAATGAAAAGTTACATAGAAACATACAGGTAAAGCTAATAAAAGCGTGCTAATAAAAACAATTGATGGAGGGCGGATGGCGGGAGTAGAGGAGAGGACCACTGATCGTTCCTCCAAAATTGTCTAGATCTCGTTCTGTATGTACCAGATACCAAAAACTATTGATTTAGGAGAAAATTTATATTGAGTTATAACAATTTATAGATTTTACACCAGAGGGGGTGATAAAGGGGGGGGGGGGGGGGGGGAGCGGGCGGAGTGTGTCACTGCTTAGGCCAGTATACGTAAAGTTATAATGTGTAAAAAATATTGAAAAATAATTTCTCGAAGGGGTCGTGGGATCCCCACCCCTCTTTCCATGTTCGAAAAAAATTTCGCTAGTAGACTACTGTCTGTGTCCCAAATTGCATCAAAATCCGTGTACCCATTCTGGCATGATTCAGTCGCAAAGACGACAAAATATAATAATTAAATTATAACTGTTCCTAGGGGGCGGGGACCACGCCCCTTTTCAAAAATATATAGTTAGTAGATCCTTCTAGACTATTGGCTATATGTGTGCAAAATTTCATCCAAATCGGTCCAGCCGTTCTTGCGTGATTGAGTCACAAAGACAAACGTCTGGACAAACATCCAAACATCCAAACATCCAAACATCCAAACATCTTCACATCCAAACTTTGCCATTTATAATATACTAGCCTTTACCCGCGGCCCCGTCCGCAAGGAGAAATTTAAATATATGGGCTCTTCGCATTAGCCTGCTTATCAAGTTATCTGTTTAAAATTTTGTTTTCTGTCTAATGCATTTTATTTTTGAAATTGGGTAAAAAAAAAGAACTAAATGAGCTGATAACCTGATAGGATCACAAATGATCCCGAAATTGTCCAGAAAAAGCTACGAAATGACCCCCACGCTATAGCGGACGGATCCCGAAAACCATCCAGAAATGCCCCGGAAGGGTCTCCAAAAGTTCCCGGAAAAGTCCCAAAAAAACCCAAAATGACAACGACACGATTCCAGACGTATCCAGAGAACCACACAGAAATAATCCCTGAAGGTGTTCCAAAATGATCCCGAAAAGGTTCCGAAATGACCCTGACGGGCTCCAGGGCGGATCTCAAAAACCATTCCGAAAATATCCAGGAAGGGTCCCTAAATTATCCCGACATACTCCAGAAAAAGTTCCGAAATGGCTCCGAGGGGATCCACGATGGATCGCAAAACCATACAGAAATGATCTTGGGAGGGTCCCAAAATGATCCCGATATAGTCTCGGAAAAGTCCAGAAATTATCCTGACAGGATCCCGGACGAATCCTGAAAACCAATCTTAAATGATGCCGAAAAAGTCCCGAAATGACCCTGATGGGACCCGAAAGTATCCCGAAAACTATCCAGAAATGATACCGGAAAGGTCCTCAAATGATCTCCTAATAGTTCCGAAAAGACCCTGACGGGATCCAGAACGGATCCCGACAACTATCCAGAAATGATACCGAAAGGGCCCGCAAATGATCCCGTATTAGTCGAGAAAAAGTCCTGAAATGACCCCGACGGGATGCCGGACGAATCCCAAAAACCATCCAGAAATGATGCCGGAAGGGACCTCAAATGATCCCGAAAAAGTCACGCAATTATTCCGACGGGATCCTGAACGGATACCGAAAACCATCCAGAAGTGATGCCGGAAAGGTCCTCAAATGATCACATAATAGTCCCAAAATGACCCTGACGGCATCCCGGACAGATCCCGAAATCCATCCAGAAATGATCTTGGGAAGGTCCCAAAATGATCCCGAAATAGTCTCGGAAAAGTCCAGAAATTACCCTGACGGGTTCCCGGACGAATCCTGAAAGCCATCCTTAAATGATCCCCGAAAAGTCCCGAAATGACCCTGACGGGATCCCGAAAGGATTCCGAAAACTATCCAGAAATGATTCCGGAAGGTCCTCAAATGATCCCCTAATAGTCCCGAAATGACCGTGATGGGATCCCGACAACTATCCAGAAATGATGCCGAAAGGGTCCGCAAATGATCCCGTATTAGTCGAGAAAAAGTCCCGAAATGACCCCGACGGGATCCCGGACGAATCCCAAAAACCATCCAGAAATGATGCCGGTAGGTATCCCAAATGATCCCGAAATAGTCCCGAAATGACCTCGTCTGCATCCCGGACGGATACCGAAAATTATCCAGAAATGATGCCGGAAAGGTCCCCAAATTGTCCCCTAATAGTCCCGAAATTACCCCGACGGGATCCCGGATGGATCCCGAAAACCATCCAGAAATGATGCCGGAAGAGCCCCCAAATGATCCCGAAAAGGTTCCCAAATGACCCCGACGAGATCCCGGACGGATACCGAAAACCATCCAGAAATGATGACGGTAGGTACCCCAAATGATCCCGAAAAAGTCCCCAAATGACCCCGACATACTCCAGAAAAAGTTCCGAAATGGCTCCGAGGGGATCCACGACGGATCGCGAAAACCATACAGAAATGATTCCGGAAGGATCCCAAAATGATCCCGAAATAGTGCGGAAATGACCCAGATGGGATCCCGCACAGATCCAGAAATGATTCCGGAAGGGTCCAAAAACTATCCCGGAAAAGTAACAAAAAATGCCGAAATGGCTCCTACGGCATCCCGGATCCAGAAATGATCTCGGAAGGGTCCCTAAACGATCCCAAAATGGTCCCGAAATGGCCCTGATGGATCCGGCAAACCATCAAGAAATTATGCCGGAAGGGTCCCCAAATGACCCCGAAATAATACAGAAAAAGTCACGAAACGACCCCTAGAGGATCCCCAAATGATCCCGTAATAGCCCCGAAAAGGTCCCGAAATAACCCCGACGGGATCCCGGACAAATCCCGAAAACCATCCAGAAATGATGCCGGAAGGGATCCCAAATGATTCCGAAAAAGTACCGCAATGATTCCGACGGGATCCCGAACGGATACCGAAAATCATCCAGAAGTGATGCCGGAAAGGTCCTCATATGATCACCTAATAGTCCCGAAATGACCCTTAAGGGATCCTGGACGGATCCCGTAAACCATCCAGAAATTATCCCGATATAGTCCCGAAGAAGTCCTGAAATGACCCTGAGGGATCTTGAAAGCATCCCTAAATGACCCTGACGGGATCCCGGACAGATCCCGAAATCCATCCAGAAATGACCTTGGGAGGGACCCCAAATGATCCCGAAAAAGTCCCGTAATGATTCCGACGGGATCCTGAACGGATACCGAAAACCATCCGGAAGTGATGCCGGAAAGGTCCACAAATGATCACCTAATAGTCCCAAAATGATCCTGATGGCATCCCGGACTGATCCCGAAATCCATCCAGAAATGATCTTGGGAAGGTCCCAAAATGATCCCGAAATAGTCTCAGAAAAGTTCAGAAATTACCCTGACGGGATCCCGGACGAATCCTGAAAGCCATCCTTAAATGATCCCGGAAAAGTCCCGAAATGACCCTGACGGGATCCCAAAAGGATCCCGAAAACTATCCAGAAATGATGCCAGAAAGGTCCTCAAATGGTCTCCTAATAGTTCCGAAAAGACCCTGACGGGATCCCCGAACGTATCCCGACCCCGAAAGGATCCCGAAAACTATCCAGAAATGATTCCGGAAGGTCCCCAAATGATCCCCTAATAGTCCCGAAATGACCGTGATGGGATCCCGGACGGATCCCGAAAACCATCCAGAAATGATGCCGGAAGAGCCCCCAAATGATCCCGAAAAAGTCCCCAAATGACCCCGACGAGATCCCGGACGGATCCCGAAAACCATCCAGAAATGATGCCGTAAGAGCCCCCAAATGATCCCGAAAAAGTCCCCAAATGACACCGACGAGATCCGGGACGGATCCCGAAAACCATCCAGAAATGATGCCGAAAGGGTTCCCAAATGATCCCGTATTAGTCGCGAAAAAGTCCCGAAATGACCCCGACGAGATCCCGGACGGATCCCGAAAACCATCAAGAAATGATGCCGGAAGAGCCCCCAAATGATCCCGAAAAAGTCCACAAATTACCCCGACGAGATCTCGGACGGATCCCAAAAACCATCCAGAAATGATGCCAAAAGGGTCCCCAAATGATCCCGTATTAGTCTCGAAAAAGTCCCGAAATGACCCCGACGGGATGCCGGACGAATCCCGAAGACCATCCAGAAATGATGCCTAAAGGGACCCAAAATAACCCCGAAAAAGTCCCGTAATGATCCCGGCAACCATCAAGAACTTATCTCTCGAATGTACGCAAATGATCCCGAAAGTACCCCGACGGGATCCCGGACGGATGCCGAAAATCATCCAGAAATGATGCCGGAAGGGTCCCCAAATGATCGCGAAATAGTCCCGAAATGATTCCGGAATAGTCCCGAAAATGTCCCAAAATAACCCCGACGGGATCCCGGACGAATCCCGAAAACTATACAGAAATGATCCCGGAAGGGTCCCAAAATGATCCCGAAATAGTCCCGAAAAAGTCCCGAAATTACCCCGGCGTAATCCCGGACCGATCCCGAAAACCATCCAGAAATGATACCATAAGGGTCTCGATATGACCCTTACGGGATTACAAATAAGGTGAAGCTAATTATAAAACCATGTTAATAAGGCAGCAGGCGCATTGGAGCGAATAAAAGGTTACATAGAAACATACAGGTAAAGCTAATAAAAGCGTGCTAATAAAAACAATTGATGGAGGGCGGATGGCGGGAGTAGAGGAGAGGACCACTGATCGTTCCTCCAAAATTGTCTAGATCTCGTTCTGTATGTACCAGATACCAAAAACTATTGATTTAGGAGAAAATTTATATTGAGTTATAACAATTTATAGATTTTACACCAGAGGGGGAGATAAAGGGGGCGGGCGGAGGGTGTCACTGCTTACTTTGTAATCCCTCGACTTATTTGACCCCTTGAGTCTGTGATATTGGTGAAGGCCAGTATACGTAAAGTTATAATGTGTAAAAATTATTAAAAAGTAATTGCTCGAAAGGGTCGTGGGACCCCCACCCCTCTTTCCATGTTCGAAAAAAATTTCGCTAGTAGACTACTGTCTGTGTCCCAAATTTCATCAAAATCCGTGTAGCCATTCTGGCGTTATTCAGTCGCAAAGACGAAAAAATATAATAATTAAATTATAACTGTTCCTAGGGGGCGGGGACCACTCCCCTTTTGAAAAATATATAGCTAGTAGATCCTTCTAGACTATTGGCTATATGTGTGCAAAATTTCATCCAAATCGGTCCAGCCGTTCTTGCGTTATTGAGTCACAAAGACAAACGTCTGGACAAACATCCAAACATCCAAACATCCAAACATCTTCACATCCAAACTTTGCCATTTATAATATACTAGCCTTTACCCGCGGCCCCGTCCGCAAGGAGAAAATGAAATATGTGGGCTATTCACGTTAGCCTGCTTATAAAGTTATCTGTTTAAAATTTTTTTTCTGTCTAATGCATTTTATTTTTGTAATTGAGTAAAAAAAAGAACTTTATGAGCTGATAACCTGATAGGATCCCAAAATGATAACGAAATTATCCAGAAAAAGCCACGAAATGACCCCCACGCTATCGCGGACGGATCCCGAAAACCATCCAGAAACGCCCCGGAAGTGTTTCCAAAAGTTCCCGAAGTAGTCCCAAAAAAACCCGAAATGACAACAACACGATTCTAGACTTATCCAGATAACCATACAGAAATGATGCCTGAAGGGTACCAAATTGATCCCGAAATAGTCCCGAAAAAGTTCCGAAATTACCCTGACGGGCTCCCGGACGGATCTCAGAAACCATCCAGAAAATATCCAGGAAGGGTCCCTAAATTATCCCGACTAACTCCAGAAAAAGTTCCGAAATGGCTCCGAGGGGATCCACGATGGATCGCGAAAACCATACAGAAATGATTCCGGAAGGATTCCAAAATGATCCCGAAATAGTCCGGAATTGACCAGATGGGATCCCGCACAGATCCAGAAATGATCACGGAAAGGTGCAAAAACTATCCCGGAAAAGTAACAAAAAATCCCGAAATGGCCCCTACGGCATCCCGGACGGATCCAGAAATGATCTCGGAAAGGTCCCCAAATGATCCCAAAATGGTCCCGAAATGACCCTGATGGATCCGGCAAACCATCAAGAAATTATGCCGAAAGGGTCCCAAAATGATCCCGAAATAATACAGAAAAAGTCACGAAACGACCCCTAGAGGATCACCAAATGATCCCGTATTAGCCCCGAAAAGGTCCCGAAATAACCCCGACGGGATCCCGGACAAATCCCGAAAACCATCCAGAAATGATGCCGGAAGGAATCCAAAATAATTCCGTAAAAGTCCCGCATTGATTCCGACGGGATCCCGAACGGATACCGAAAATCATCCAGAAGTGATGCAGGAAAGGTCCTCAAATGATCACCTAATAGTCCCGAAATGACCCTTAAGGGGTCATGGACGGATCCCATAAACCATCCAGAAATGATCCCGATATATTCCCGAAGAAGTCCCGAAATGACCCTGACGGGATCTCGAACGAACCCCTAAATGACACTGACGGGATCCCGGACAGATCCCGAAATCCATCCAGAAATGATCTTGGGAGGGACCCCAAATGATCCCGAAAAAGTCCCGCAATGATTCCGAGGGGATCCTGATCGGATACCGATAACCATCCAGAAGTGATGCCGGAAAGGTCCTCAAATGATCACCTAATACCAAAATGACCCTGACGGCATCCCGGACTGATCCCAAAATCCATCCAGAAATGATCTTGGGAAGGTCCCAAAATTATCCCGAAATAGTCTCGGAAAAGTTCAGAAATTACCCTGACGGGTTCCCGGACGAATCCTGAAAGCCATCTCTAAATGATCCCGAAAAAGTCCCGAAATGACCCTGACTGGAACCCGAAAGGATCCCGAAAACTATCCAGAAATAATGCCGAAAATGTCCTCAAATGATCACATAATAGTTCCGAAAAGACCCTGACGGGATCCCGAACGGATCCCGACAACTATCCAGAAATGATACCGAAAGGGCCCGCAAATGATCCCGTATTAGTCGAGAAAAAGTCCCGAAATGACCCCGACGGGATGCCGGACGAATCCCAAAAACCATCCAGAAATGATTTTGGAAGGGACCCCAATGATCCCGAAAAAGTCCCGCAATTATTCCGACGGGAATCTGAACGGATACCGAAAACCATCCAGAAGTGATGCCGGAACGGTCCTCAAATGCTCACCTAATAGTCCCAAAATGACCCTGAGGGCATCCCGGACAAATCCCGAAATCCATCCAGAAATGATCTTGGGAAGGTCCCAAAATGATCCCGAAATAGTCTCGGAAAAGTCCAGAAATTACCCTGATGGGTTCCCGGACGAATCCTGAAAGCCATCCTTAAATGATCCCGAAAAAGCCCCGAAATGACCCTGACGGGATCCCGAAAGGGTTCCAAAAACTATCCAGAAATGATGCCGGAAAGGTCCTCAAATGATCCCCTAATAGTTCCGAAATGACCGTGACGGGATCCCGAACGGATCCCGACAACTATCCAGAAATTATGCCGAAAGGGTCCGCAAATGATCCCGTATTAGTCGAGAAAAAGTACCGAAATGACCAGTCCAGAAATTACCCTGACGGATACCGGACGAATCCTGAAAACCAATCTTAAATGATGCCGAAAAAGTCCCGAAATGACCCTGATGGGACCCGGAAAGGATCCCGAAAACTAACCAGAAATGATGCCGGAAAGGTCCTCAAATGATCTCCCAATAGTTCCGAAAAGACCCTGACGGGATCCCGAACGGATCCCGACAACTATCCAGAAATGATACCGAAAGGGCCCGCCAATGATCCCGTATTAGTCGAGAAAAAGTCGCGAAATGACCCCGACGGGATGCCGGACGAATCCCAAAAACCATCCAGAAATGATTTTGGAAGGGACCCCAATGATCCCGAAAAAGTCCCGCACTTATTCCGACGGGAATCTGAACGGATACAGAAATGATGCCGGTAGGTATCCCAAATGATCCCGAAATAATCCCGAAATGACCTCGTCGGCATCCCGGACGGATACCGAAAATTATCCAGAAATGATGCCGGAAAGGTCCACAAATGATCCCCTAATAGTCCCGAAATTACCCTGATGGGATCCCGGACGGATCCCGAAAACCATCCAGAAATGATGCCGGAAGAGCCCCCAAATGATCCCGAAATAAAACAGAAAAAGTCACGAAACGACCCCTAGAGGATCCCCAAATGATCCCGTATTAGCCCCAAAAAAGTCCCAAAATGACCCTGACGGGATCCCGAAAGGATTCCGAAAACAATACAGAAATGATGCCGGAAAGGTCCTCAAATGATCCCCTAATAGTCCCGAAATGACCGTGACGGGATCCCGACAACTATCCAGAAATGATGCCGAAAGGGTCCGCAAATGATCCCGTATTAGTCGAAAAAAAGTCCCGAAAGGACCACGACGGGATCCCGGACGAATCCCAAAAACCATCCAGAAATGATGCCGGTAGGTATCCCAAATGATCCCGAAATAGTCCCGAAATGACCTCGTCGGCATCCCGGACGGATCCCGAAAATTATTCAGAAATGATGCCGGAAAGGTTCCCAAATGATCCCCTAATAGTTCCGAAATTACCCTAATGGGATCCCGGACGGATCCCGAAAACCATCCAGAAATGATGCCGGATGAGCCCCAAAATGATCCCGAAAAAGTCCCCAAATGACCCCGACGAGATCCCGGACGGATCCCGAAAACCATCCAGAAATGATGCCGGAAGGGATCCCCAAATGATCCCGAAATAAAACAGAAAAAGTCACGAAACGACCCCTAGAGGATCCCCAAATGATCCCGTATTAGCCCCAAAAAAGTCCCAAAATGACCCTGACGGGATCCCGAAAGGATTCCGAAAACAATACAGAAATGATGCCGGAAAGGTCCTCAAATGATCCCCTAATAGTCCCGAAATGACCGTGACGGGATCCCGACAACTATCCAGAAATGATGCCGAAAGGGTTCCCAAATGATCCCGTATTAGTCGCGAAAAAGTCCCGAAATGACCCCGACGGGATCCCGGACGGATCCCGAAAACCATCCAGAAATGATGCCGGATGAGCCCCAAAATGATCCCGAAAAAGTCCCCAAATGACCCCGACGAGATCCCGGACGGATTCCGAAAACCATCCAGAAATGATGCCGGAAGAGCCCCCAAATTATCCCGAAAAAGTCCCCAAATGACCCCGACGATATCCCGGACGGATCCCGAAAACCATCCAGAAATGATGCCGGAAGAGCCCTCAAATGATCCCGAAAAAGTCCCCATATGACCCCGACGAGATCCCGCACGGATCCCGAAAACCATCCAGAAATGATGCCGGAAGGGTCCCCAAATAATCGCGAAATAGTCCCGAAATGATTCCGGAATAGTCCCGAAAATGTTCCAAAATAACCCCAACGGGATCCCGGACGGATCCCGTAAACTATACAGAAATGATCCCGGAAGGGTCCCAAAATGATCCCGAAATAGTCCCGAAAAAGTCCCGAAATTACCCCGGCGTAATCCCGGACCGATCCCGAAAACCATCCAGAAATGATCCCGGAAGGGTCTCGATATGACCCTTACGGGATTACAAATAAGGTGAAGCTAATTATAAAACCATGCTAATAAGGCAGCAGGCGCATTGGGGCGAATAAAAAGTTAGATAGAAACATACAGGTAAAGCTAATAAAAGCGTGCTAATAAAAACAATTGAGTAGAGGAGAGGAGAGGACCACTGATCGTTCCTCCAAAATTATCTAGATCTCGTTCTGTATGTACCAGATACCAAAAACTATTGATTTAGGAGAAAATTTATATTAAGTTATAACAATTTATAGATTTTACACCAGAGGGGTAGATAAAGGGGGGCGGGCGGAGGGTGTCACTGCTTACTTTGTAAGCCCTCGACTTATTTGACGCCTTGAGTCTGTGATATTGGTGAAGGCCAGTATACGTAAAGTTATAATGTGTAAAAATTATTGAAAAATAATTTCTCGAAGGGGTCGTGGGACCTCCGCCCCTCTTTCCATGTTCGAAAAAAATTTCGCAAGTAGACTACTGTCTGTGTCCCAAATTTCATCAAAATCCGTGTAGCCATTCTGGCGTGATTCAGTCGCAAAGACGAAAAAATATAATAATTAAATTATAACTGTTCCTAGGGGGCGGAGACCACGCCCCTTTTGAAAAATATATAGCTAGTAGATCCTTCTAGACTATTGGCTATATGTGTGCAAAATTTCATCCAAATCGGTCCAGCCGTTCTTGCGTTATTGAGTCACAAAGACAAACGTCTGGACAAACATCCAAACATCCAAACATCTTAACATCCAAACTTTCCCATTTATAATATATATTAGATTAGATATTAGATATTAGATTAGATATTAGATATAAATCTTATAAAATAAAGGCGCTAAATGCCATGTACGCACATAACTTCACACAGAATTCTCCATTTTAAAACGGTTCTTTGCATTTGAAAGCTTAGCTACGTGAGATGGTACAGTTGATATAATTTGAAGGTATATGTTATAGGGACGCGGCAAATTGCCCAAATGTATTAAAAAATCATGAAATTTTTGTTTACACAGATATAACTCATAAATGGATGGATGGATTTAAAAAATTCTGCTTTTCATTAAAACTTTGAAACATTTTCCTTCGTTCTGCATCAAAAAAATACTTGATTCCTTTCATATATCAGCCAAATTGTTTAAACAAAAGTAACATTTTTACCCAAAAATCCGTGTGTGTGGTTGCTCGGTGTCAACTGTGCGCACATATTGCTATTGAGTGAGGCGACACAGCATCCGTTGCGTTATTTAACTTTGGGAGTACATTTATATGTATGTATGTATGTATGTATTTTCATATCATATAAGCTGGACATATTTTTTAGAAGAAGAATGCAAACATCTCTTGAAAAATACTCTTTCGCTAAAAATAATGAACACTTCCTTAAAAGTCTTAAAAAAAAGTTTTATTTTTTGGTATTTTTGCATGTATATGCTAATATTTGTGCACTAAGGAAATTTAATTCTTCAATATATTTTTTATGCTAAGGTAATCCTTGGATGTGTTTGTACAATATGCCTATCAAATGGAAGCTGTTTATAAGTACTTTGATACGGGGAATTTTTCGTACCATGGGTGATTAGGGTCTCGAGATATAGGCAAAAACGTGGACCCGGGTACCCCTAGACAGAGTTTATACAATATGGATATCAAACGAAAGCTGTTGATGAGTGTTTTAGTAAAGGGTAGTTTTCATACCTATTGGTGGCTAGGGTTTCGAGATATAGGCCAAAACGTGGACCCAGATACCCCTAGAATGAGTGTGTAATATGGATATCAAATGAAAGCTGTTGCTGAGAGCTTTAAAGTAATTTTAATTGCGATATTCGATTTAGTCGCATCACCTGGCAATACTGATAAATATGCATGCGAAGCCGAAATAAAGACATGAATTAATAATACCCACATACCTATTTACATACGTCCTATTCGATTTGCCTGAAATTTAGTATATAAATTTGCCTATATTAGTATTTTAACGAATATTAGCAACACTAAGGGGTATTGTCATCTCTAAGCCGATGCTAAGCAGTGACTTGATGCACAATCAATCAATATGTCTACACATATGTACGTACACGCAGCGGAGAAGCAACGCACAAACACATGCAGATATCTTATCTGAGATATGCAATATAATTGTGGAAGTATCGCTCACAAACACACGCGCATGAGCTGTGAGAGAAGCTATAAAAATTGTGCATCTGAAGTTATAGCTGAGAAACTTATAGCGGATAACCAACTAGTACATTCTGAACAGAACCGCCTAGAAATGTTAACGACTAAACCAAACAGTATAAGAGGCGACACCAGTAGAGGCGCGAGAATTAGTTTTGTTTAAGCATGCTATCTGTCGAGCAATAGTAGAGTTATTTATTGTGAAGTACTTTAATAAAGACCATTTTGCATTACTAAATAGTGGTGTTATTTACTCAACAGTTTAGTGATTCGTACTTAGCAGAAGGTTGCAAATAAGAGGATTTGCAGTAAATTCGTTATAGTATTTACAATCCTTTTTTCCGGGAAGTAGACCAGAGACGGACTGGGACTGAGACTCGGAGTGGGACTGAGACTCGGAATGGGACTGCAACAAAATAGATACCACCCTCTTGGACTGGCAATAAGGGATGAAGAAGAATGAGAAGAACTTGCGATAAGAGAAAAGAGGGAAGGAGAAGGAGACTGAGAAAGAGATAGAGTGAGACGAAGATAGAGATAGATGAAGCGAAAAAACGGAGAGAGGAGTGAATAAAAGAATTAAGAAAAAGTGAAGAGGGGGGAGGACAGAGTTAGACGGAAAAAGCTTATTTAAATGTATGCAAATAGACAAAATTTAGGGCAGAACAATGTCTGCCGGGTCTGCTAGTTAATATTATAAAAATGTAACAGGTCTGGTTTAAACTTGGTATGCGGTGGATTGGTATTGTAATAAAATTCAAACTTCCTCACTGAGGCCTTCAACGCTTTCTTTCCGTAAAAAGTCTCTATGCACATCTAACCATGTCCAGTTAATTTAGTACAACTATTGCGCATGCGCGATGATATAATTAAAATAACTCATGGACATAATCAGCCAAAGCATCAATAACAGGAAATTTTATAAAAGAAAATCGTATAAACAATTAAAATTACAAAAAATTGGAAACAAAAAAAATTGTACAAAAAGTCACAGAAGGCAATAAACAACAAATAATCCGGTCAAGCTAAAACTACCAAGAAGAACTACCAAAAACAAAAAACTTGAATGGGGTAAGCAACCTAGAGTAAATAGATACAGTCAACAACATGCGGCATAAAAATCACAACAACCGGTAACGCCTGAGCAGCGCTGCCAACAGCGCTTATGAGGCCACTCTCAGGCAGCAACCGAAAGCTTTGTATTATTTATAGACAGCCATACAAACAAACATATATCTCTACATCTTCGGAAGCGCACACTTAATCCACTTAAATGTAACGCAACCAGCTACTCCATAGCACAAGCACATGTACCTCAAATGCACAACAACAATTGCGGACAACTGGTAAAACTCAGTAAAGTCGAAAAATAAATAAAAAATACTACAAGTAAAAGCCAACGGGTCAAAGTGATCAAGGCAATTGCTGTAAGTATTAAAAAGAACAATAACAGCAAGTTTGCGCTGAGCAGCAGCAACACAATTCTTGCTTCTATCGCTGACTCAGCAACAAAGGGCATGCAAATTAGCGGGCTGGATTCTTTGGTCGGTTCGTCGTACGGTCTGTCATTTGCTGGAGCAACTCAACTGACTGGCTGATTGTGACCGCGGAATCGCGTTTGCCAAACAAATTGAGCAAATAAAATTTCAATTTGCAGTCAAAATGAACAACAACAACCACTATAACAAAGAGTATGAATCCGGTGACTAAAAACAGATAAGTAAAACAAATTTAAATCAGAACAAAGAAAAACGCGCGATCATGGCATAGGAAGATGAACTTACCTACATATGTATGATCGTATATATGTAATACTTATATTATATTGGTATGGTTGAGCGATCACATCGTGATCATGACGAGAACCTAAACATAATAAACGATCACTGGTAAAAGAGCATAAAAGTGAAATAATAAAAGAAACAAAACGAAGCTGAAAGAAAATCACCCAGCATGACAACTGCGAATATACCTCAAGGCGAATATAAAAACAACAGCATCAGAAGTAAGACCAACAACGATATTATCAAAAATAACACCAACATTTACTCTGTATAAATCAAGTGGCAAGATCAGCGCTCAGAAATAAAAAAGAATAAAAACTACAGCAACAACTTACCAACAATGCAATTGGCAATAATAAAAGAGAAACGACACAAAAACAAAACGATCAGATTCCATTGCGTGAATTGAACCATACAAACTGTGCGATTCTGAGTGTCAAATCAGCGGAAAAAATCGTGAAAAAAATGCAGAAGCAAAGAAAAAAAAAATTGTATAAATGAAATAAAAAATAAAAATAAAGAGTAGATATCTGTCCACAGCTTCGCATTCAAATCAGGTTTCACACGCATGCGCGCCGGTCAAGCAGCCAGTACGAGTACATATGAATATGAAGGTAGGTGAATAGTAGGAAATAAGAACGAGAAAATTAAGAACAGACATTAATGAAGTATGAGCACAAAAAAAATATATATATTAAAATAAATTAATGTAAGGTGCGATAACTTCCGAAGAGCTTTTAGGCCGAGTTTCTCTTCTAATTTACGTCGTGCTTCTTTTAATATCCCATACAAATTGGCAGCACTGGACCTACATTTTTTATGCCGACTCCGAACAGCATCTGCGAAGCAGAAAAGTTTTCACTGAGAGCTTTTCATGGCATAAATGCAGTGTAGAATGCTTCCCAAACACTGCCGAGGGTCGACCCCTTTAATTTAAAAAACTTGTTTCTAAAATTTTGATGTTGCTTTTCTCGGGTCGTGAACTCAGTATCTTCGGTGTCCAGGGGTCCAGGGCTGATCGCGAGAAATGTACGAGTAGTTGTATCATTAAACTTCGACTGCTTCGTGACTCAATCCTGACCACTGCAACATTATATTGAAATATGTTAAACACAAAGCATTAAATATTTTCCTTACGAGCATGCACGCCCTCGGTTTACCCTCTATATGAGTGTTAAACAAGTAAAGGCTTTTGGTTTGTAGGCCCATAATGTTTGATTTCCAGACTCAGGGCTCCTGCACTAGGTAGATAACAACGTCCAACATTCTTCCAAAGAGGGACCAAAAGGTTATCTGTGGACGAGCCTTGGCTCGTACATTTTCATTTTGTGCTACCAAATGCGCGCCTGAGTTCTCCTGGGAGGAGCTAAAGCCGATATGATCTTCAACGAAAGATCATCAATTACGTTGCTAATATTAGCATTGCTCGAGGGAATTCCGGGAGAAAACGTTTGAGCATTGCATAACCCTACTGCCTCAGCAGTTCTTATCTCAGCTTTAGGTAGGCAGTTTCGAGTTTTTTTATCCATCAGGTGCTAAGCGACCATCACCATCTCAAATATTCTGCCCTCACTGAAGCCCCGTAAGGTCATAACTTGCCTTTCGTTATTGTTCTCAGCTTCTACAAGAGCATCCTGGGGGTGATCTCTGTTCACCGCGCTATAGGTAGGTCTTGCTTATGCTGAATCCTTAGTTTAAGAACCTTTCCTTTTTAACATTGCATTCGTTCACCTCCAGCGACCGATTCGTCTTTGTTAAATGCCGTGGCTTTGTTTGTTGCTGTTGCGTCTGTTTTACTGTCTTATCGGGGAGCGCAGAATGGTACTCCTTGACCGCCGCTTCGCACCAAACATAGTCCCCGGCTTCATTATTGGCGATATTCTAATTAAGAAAGCCGTCAGATAGCTAGCCCTCATCAGGATTCCAAATTATTGCAAAGCTGCTCTTGCTATCACCTTCTTCTTTTTTTTTTTTTTTTACACTCCAGAACTATAGCAAATTTGGGTCTCCCCAAAGATTCCAATGTAATACGTAAGCATCTTCACCGCGGAGAGCCGAAAAACAATGAATGAACTAAATTTAGATTGTATGGAATAAAATGCTAAATTCGAAAAACCAAATAGTAAATAGATAAAAAAAACTTTAGTTGAGGGTAAATTGTAAATGACTCTGATATGTTTTCCGTGGATGAGATAATATTAAAAGAAAAGAAAACTGGAAAGAGTCGAGCACCATTTTCTGGCCAAGAGTGTTCACTTTAAGTGGAGGTTTTAAAGTAACAACAACAACATGTTATGATAGCATTATGAACTCTTTCAGCATATGTGAGTTAGTCACAGACCAGCCAGTTCGACCTAAGATATTATGAGTTCGACTACAGTTTTAATTTGCTTAAAGATGATGATGGCACGCTATTAAGTAAGCAATATGTAAAACGTAAATCTTTATAGCCGATATCTTGAGTTTTATGACTAACTCATTACAAATCTCTGTTTCTGTTTTTTGATCTTGTTTTTGTTCTTACTTACAAATTTTGCGATCCATTCATTAGTGAGTATGAACAAATATTTTGCCTCAAAGGTGTCGAAAAGCCTATCAAACCAAATATGCTAATGCTATATTTAATAGCATTGAAGTTGGCGATCAAATAAATGTTGCAAAGGCTTACATTAATGACAACAACAACAACTAGAACTACAACAACAACACCAAGTAAAGTAATAAAATGAAATATTTGTCTAACAAGTACAATCTTGTGTTGCTAGCAGCACAGTTGGCTGGTAAACAGCAAAGATAAAACAGCGCAGTCGATTGAGATATAGAGACCATAAAAATTGCAATCACTACAAATAGAACAATTGTACTTACTCAAATGAGATTGGCATATAAATGAATAAAAAGATAAAAAATGTTATGGATTAATTAAAAGCGCGTAAATTTTCGTTTTGTTTTCGGTTATTTTGTATACGCATGCGCGCATATGAGAAAATTAGTATGACGTTGGAAGAGAAGTTATTATTGGAAAAATATAAATCAAACAAGTAAGGAAGGTTAAGTTCGGGTATGTAACCGAACATTACATACTCAGTTGAGAGCTATGGTGGCAACATAAGGGAAAATAACCATGTAGGAAAATGAACCGAGGGTAACCCTGGAATGTGTTTGTATGACATGTGTATCAAATGAAAGGTATTAAAGAGTATTCTAATAGGGAATGGGCCATAGTTCTATAGGTGGACGCCGTTTAGGGATATCGCCATAAAGGTGGATCAGGGTTGACTCTAGAATTTGTTTGTACGATATGGGTATCAAATGAAATGTGTTAATGAGTATTTTAAAAGGGAGTGATCCTTATTTCCATAGGTGGACGCCGTTTCGAGATATCGCCATAAAGGTGGACCAGGGGTGACCCTAGAATTTGTTTGTACGATATGGGTATCAAATTAAAGGGGTTAATGAACATTTTAAAAGGCAGTGGGCCTTAGTTCCATAAGTGGACGCCTTTTCGAGATATCGCCATAAAGGTGGGCCAGGGGTGGCTCTAGAATGTGTTTGTACAATATGGGTATCAAACGAAAGGTGTTAATGAGTATTTTAAAAGGGAGTGGGCCTTAGTTCTATAGGTGGACGCTTTTTGAGATATCAACATAAAGGTGGACCACGGGTGACTCTAGAATGTGTTTGTACGATATGGGTATCAAATTAAAAGTATTAATGAGGCTTTTAAAAGGGAGTGGTAGTAGTTGCATATATATCGGCATAAAGGTGGACCAGGGGTGACTCTAGAATGCGCTTGTGCAATATGGGTATTAAACGAAAGGTAGTAATGAGTATTTCAAAAGGGCGTGGGTCTTAGTTCTATAGGTGGACGCCTTTTCGAGATATCGCCATAAGGGTGGATCAGGGGTGACTCTAGAATGTGTTCGTACGATATGGGTATCAAATTAAAGGTATTAATGAGGCTTTTAAAAGGGAGTGGTAGTAATTGTATATGTGAAGGCGTTTTCCAGATATCGACCAACATGTGGACCAGGGTGACCCAGAACATCATCTGTCGGGTACTGCTAATTTATTTATATATTCAATAACACTAACAGTATTCCTGCCAAGATTCCAAGGGCTGTTGATTTCGGCTTGTAGAACTTTTTCATTTTCTTCTACTTAATATGGTAGGTGTCACACCCATTTTACAAAGTTTTTTTCTTAAGTTATATTTTGCGTCAATAAGCTAATCCAAATACCATGTTTCATCCATTTTTTCGTATTTGGTATAGAATTATGGCATTTTTTTCGTTTTTCGTAATTTTCGATATCGAAAACGTGGGCGTGGTCATAGTCCGATTTCGGCCATTTTTTATACCAATACAAAGTGAGTTCAGATAAGTACGTGAACTGAGTTTAGTAAAGATATATCGATTTTTGCTCAAGTTATCGTATTAAGGGCCGAGCGGAAAGACAGACGGTCGACTGTGTATAAAAACTGGGCGTGGCTTCAACCGATTTTGCCCTTTTTCACAGAAATAAATTATCGTCCCAGAGTATAAGCCCCTACCAAATTTCACAAGGATTGGTAAATTTTTGTTCGACGTATGACATTAAAAGTATCCTAGACAAATTAAATGAAAAAGGGCGGCGCCACGCTTATTTTGAAATTTCCTTTTATTTTTGCATTTTGTTGCACCATATCATTACTGGAGTTGAATGTTGACATAATTTACTTATATACTGTAAAGATATAAAATTTTTTGTTAAAATTTGACTTTAAAAATTTTTTTTTTTAAAGTGGGCGTGGTCGTTCTCCGATTTTGCTAATTTTTAGTAAGCATACATATAGTAAAAGGAGTAACGTTCCTGCCAAATTGCATTATGATATCTTCAACGAATGCCAAATTACAGCTTGCAAAACTTTTAAATTACCTTCTTTTAAAAGTGGGCGGTGCCACGCCCATTGTTCAAAATTTTACAAATTTTCTATTCTACGTCATATATTCAACTCACCTACCAAGTTTCATCGCTTTATTCGTCTTTGGTAATGAATTATCTCACTTTTTCGGTTTTTCGAAATTTTGGATATCGAAAAAGTGGGCGTGGTTATAGTCCGATATTGGACGGACGGACCGACGGACGGACGGGCATGGCTCAATCAAATTTTTTTTCGATCCTGATGATATTGATATATGTAAGTCTATATCTATTTCGATTCCTTTATATATGTACAACCAACCGTTGTCCAATCAAAGTTAATATACTCTGTGAGCTCTGCTCAACTGAGTATAAAAATAATAATGCCTGTTGGAGCGCTCAGAATTACTACATATGCCAAAATTGGGCACTCGCCGTGGTGTAGTGGTAGCGTGCTCCGCCTACCACACCGAAGATTCTGGGTTCAAGACCCGGGAAAAGCAACAACGAAAACTTTGATGCATTCCCATTTTTAAGAAGTGGTAATCTGGAAATGCTAAACTTTTTTTTTAATATAACCAAGCATTGTCGCACATTTTCACTTTAAAAAAAATATATATAAAAAACTACTGTTATAATAACGAGTTTGAGCATCCGAGGCTGGACGATATTAATGAGAATTAAAGACCATCAGGGGCCTTAGAGCATCGATTTGCCATCCCATGCTACCTAAAGTCTTAGTTGCTTTCACTTATAACAAACTCAGTTGGGTCCTCATTAAAGAAAGCATTAAAGGATTTATTAAGAGCCCTTATTGCGGTGTATACCGTGTATCGTGATCCAAATAAAACTCGTTATTAAAATTAAAAAAAAAAACCGAAATGGTGAGTTCTTTGAACGACACACGTTTTCTCGTGACCATACGTACTCATTAGATCCATGTTTTAATACAATTTTTATAAATATATAGTTTCAATAATTCACAATTATAATTTGAGTGAAATTGATTTTTTATCCGTGATCATATAACACGATACGGGCCCTGGTCTGCGCAACGTCGGCTATCATCAATCTTGAAAAGGCCGGAATCACTCACGTCGTAGAAACCACACACAGAGCGTAAAATTCTTTGCAATGAGAACAAAAGGCTACCAAAACTAAAGAGAAATGGAACATTATCCTGAAACAGTGAGAAAATGGTCCCAGTGTGAGACATGAATCATCACCTAAACTTTTCTGCTGAGGAAGTCTCTCAACTCTTCTGTGAAGGAGTCTTGGAATATTTGTTTTTTAAATCTAAGAAAGAAGATAAATGCATAACTCCCCTTTTTTGGTTGGTATGCCGATATATCTAAAAAAGCTCAATATTTCCCCCGAATCCGGTCTTCAGCTCCTAAAACGTTTCACATAGCTAGATGTACTCTACTGCACACCCTGAATCACATTTGGTTTTTTAAAGAAGTTTTCAATGCAGAGGCCTGAATTTTCTAGAGTGTCATAGATAAATGGGCTTCTCAAGACCAAAATAATGACGTTGGTATTCTAAAAATTGAATGTCAAATAACCAATTAATTAATAAATTAATTTGATGCTGGAGAACTAGCTGCAGAACATGACCGCTCTGGAACAATATTCTAAAAGAGCGTGCAATTACTGGCATGTGCTGACTGAAGCGGTAAAGATGGGTTTTATGGTAAATTAGGACAAAGAGTCAGCGCATATGCGCCTTGGAAATAGTAAAAGACTTCGTTTATTTGGGAACCATCATCAGCACTAGCAACAGCATCAGCTCTGAAATCCAGCGAAGAATCACTCTTGCCAATAAATGCTACTTTGAACTAGGTAGGCAAATTAAAAGTAAAATCCTCTCTCGGCAAACGAAAATCATACTCTGCAAGTCACTTATCGTTCCCATCCTGCTTTTTGGTGCAGAAGTATGGACCATGACAACATCAGATGGAACGGCTCTGGGAGTGTTCGAAAGAAAAGTTCTTCGAGCCATTTATGGAACTCTACGCGTTGGCGATGGCGAGTACCGAATAAGATTTAACGATGAGCTGTACGAGCTATACGCAGACATCAACATAGTCCAGCGAATTAGAGGGCCGCCCCCACTCCGCTGGAAGGACCAGGTGGAAAACGATTTAAATTCCCTTGCTGTGACCAATTGGCGCCGATTGTAGTGGGATGGCTATAACCAATTAAGTAAGTAAGTGAGGAGATGTGTTTGCTGAAGTAATACCATGAAAAAACTCTAACTTCTTTCTCTACTTGTTCACTGCTAAGCTTTAGCGTGCGATAAATTATTAGCCGCTGCGTTGGTTCGCACCTCTCGAATGAGTTTCTTGACCCTAATTTTTTTACCATAATGAAATTTCTTGCTTTGTGGTATTGTTAGCCTTTTGGTAATAAGAAGTTTAACCGAAGCTACTGATTTGAGCAAATTCATTCTTTCACCTTTTCGGAGGATTTTTAAATGCGTAGACTTTATTCAATTTCTAATTAAAAGCTCCTTGATTAGATATTAAAAGAATAGAATAAATCTAAAAAAAAATTGTATTATTTAAATTATGCAAACAATAGATATGCGAGAGTTAAGTTAAATTTAAAATACTTCTTTTTAATTGGAAAAATAATTTGGAATTTATGAAAAGCGAGAGGTGGAGAAAAGTAGAAGTAACTGCTGATTTCCAAATACCCCACATGTCCGTCATTGGTTAATAGATAACTTAACCGAAATTCCGATACCTTCATTAGATTTGCTATAAGAGTTTATCTTAACCCATAATCGTCCTGATACTTTCCTTTGAGGTTTCTTTATGGCGACTTTGGGGAAGTGAAATAGCGCTTTTTCACGGCGTCGTTTGCTTAGGCGGATGTGTTTCGCTCATCCGAGGTGTATATTCTGCAAAAACGCGGTGTCTTATCCTAGGATTACAGGTGCACCCGATTTCAGGCTGGTGTTTATTTTGTTTTGATTTTTTCGCTCAATAACTCTAGTGGGTTTCCACTGCATGCCGATATCTCTGTATGCCATATAGTCGCTGTAATCAATCCCGTTTATTAGATGTAAATGAGTATGGTTTTCTCAGCCAGAATACAGAACACAGCATTAGTAATAAGTTGTATCAATTTATCCCGCACCGCCAATAGATTGGCACCTTACAACAATTTAAACGCTCACATTTGTATATTACGGTGGTAGACTAATCTTAAGCTTACTTGTCAAAGTGTTGTTTCCCGTTTCCATCAGCAACAGCTAACTGGCTTCGATACAGAAAATAATTATTTGAGCCATCTATCTCTAACTGAAACTATTTTCTGGGTTTACTCTGTTTGGATATCTGTGAGTGTTTGCCATTCTAAGGATTATTGCTCGCTCCAGGATCCGCCATGCAGAACGTAAAGTATATAATGCAGAAATAAAGAAAAGTTTATATAATCCGTGAACCGTCAAGTAATCTAAAAAAACAATAAGCCTTTTTAAAACTATCTTGACTTAACCTATCCTGACTTTTTGTTTGAGTTTTGTAGAAGAAGTAAAGGTGGAATGCGTTAATTAGATGCTAATGGCATAACAAGGAGTCTCTCCTACTTTACATAATTTCGTTGTTGTATGTATTACTTGGCACTTCGCACTAATTGAGCTGTTTGACTTAATTACTTACTTAATTGGCGCTTAACCGCTTAAACGCTTATGGCCGTCCAACAAGGCGCGCCAGTCCCTTCTTTTCTGAGTTAAATGGCGCCAATAGTGACACCAAGGGAATATAAATCGATTTTCATCTGGTCGCTCCAGCGTAGTGGGACCACACCCTTGCATAGGCTTTCTTTGCCGGAGCATCATCTTACATTAGCATAGTAAAGAATACCCAACCTAGCCGCTACATTTTAATTCGCTGGATAATGTTGGTATCTGTAAAAAGCTCGTACAGCTCATCATTAAATTTTCTTCTGTACTCGCCGTCCCCAATGAACAGAGGGCTGTGGAAGAACTTTTCTCTCGAACACTGTCAGAGCCCCTTCATCTGATGTTGTCACGTTCCATGCTTCTGCACCATATAAAGGATCGGGTACGATAAGTGACTTGTAGATCATGGTTAACGTGCGCCGAGAGAGGGCTTTACTATCTAGTCCAAAGTATTGATTCTTCGCTGGATTTCAGAGCTGATATTTCTATTTGAGTTAATGTTTAATAGTTCCCAAATAAACGAATTTCTTTACTTTTTCGAAACTATGGCTGCCAGAATTGCCGTGGTTGCCTAGTTGAAAATGTGCTGACTGTTACCTGGATGATAGCAGGTACTTCGTTCTCATTCGCCATCAAACCCATCTTTTCCGCTGCTTTTTCCAGTTTGGAATAAGCAGAACTGAACTGGTTCAGGCCGATAATATCAATGTCATCTGTATGACTACTCTCACCCGTTTTATGGGAAGTGCCTTGAATAATAATTGCTTGCCTTATCCAATATTTGTTTTGTAATTCCACAAAATATCTGGCATATATCTCGTATCCAACTTTAAAAGTGGTATTCTGTCGCACCTGCTGTAGTCCTTAATTTGGAATTTTTCAATATGGGTCATTCAACCTTATCCGTTATTCGTATCATTTCTTATAATATATGTAACTTATCTGAAAGCGTCGATTTATATAGTCGATAAAACTAACAACGACAGCTCTGGCTAATATCTTAAGAAAATCGAGAATTAACGACTGAGCGATTATAAAGCGCTCATCTTAAATTTGGTACCAAAATACTTACGTATAAATACATACAGGTATTCAAGTAATTGCCGATGTTTCTGTTGGACCATCAGCATCACCAATTGACATAGGTGCCACCAACAGCAACAGCAAAAACAAAAAAACAACAACAAAGAATCAGGAAAGAATGCAAGACAACCATGAGAGCGACAGCAATACAGTCCCTAGTGGCGGCAGTACAACAGACGTAGAAACAACAAGTAAAGGTGTCTAAGTTCGGGTGTAACCGAACATTATATACCCAGCGTGAGCTTCAATTGCACGTTTCATTTAAGATAAATTACTTTTCTACATAACACGTGGCACCGCCCGTTTAAAAGAAAAATGTCTCCCCATTTCCTCTTACAATAAAACTTCATAAGTGAAATATTATTGACTCAAAACTATTTTTTGCTAAGTTATAACTTACTATTTTCAACTACGACCCTTTTAAAAATCTTTTATATAAAAGTGGACGTGTTCTTTAATCGATCTAGTCCATTCTTTCTAGAAATATATCCTGCTATAGGGAAAATCTGTGTACCCAATTTTATTACGATCCGTTAATTTTTCTTCGAGTTATTGCTCCCGAAACATAGAAAATTGCTAAGTCACAAAAGGGGCGGTGCCACGCCCATTTTTTAAAATTTTAAGTTTTTCCCATTTATTGTTATAAATCCACTTGGGAAATGAAATACCATTGATATAAAGCTCTTTTTGCAAAGATATAGCTTATTTTATTCGTCCACGATCCCTTTAAAATCTTTTATATAAAAGTGGGCGTGGTCCTTAACCGATTTCGTTAATATTTCTTCAAAGCATTCCTTATAGTAAAGGCAACCGCTCTACCGAATTTTGTTACGATAGGTTTAACGATTTTTGATTTATGATTAATAATATTTGTAAAATTGATTTAATCGCAAGTGGGCTGTGCCACGCCCATTTAACATTTTTTTTCAAAATCAAAGTCTCAATATCAGTCCACACGTCAAATTTCAACACTCGTGCACCAAATTTGGCGAAGATATGTAAATATTTGCTCAAGTTATCGTGTTAACGGATAGACGGACGGACGGACGGACATGGCTCAATCAAATTTTTTTCAACACTGATGATTTTGATAATATCGCATATAAGGTCCTTTCAAGTGTATTGTGCGAAAGATTGAAGCCCACCGTGAACCGGCTGATTGGACCTTATCAGTGCGGCTTCAGACCTGGTAAATCTACGATCGACCAGATTTTCACAATGCGCCAAATCTTGGAAAAAAACCGTGAAAAGAGAATCGACACACATCACCTCTTCGTCGACTTTAAAGCCGCCTTCGACAGCACGAAAAGGAGCTGCCTATATGCCGCTATGTGTGAATTTGGTTTCCCCGCAAAACTTATACGGCTGTGCAAAATGACGTTGAGCAACACCATCAGCTCAGTCCGAATTGGGAAGGACCTCTCCGAGCCGTTCGAAACTAAACGAGGTTTCAGACAGGGTGACCCCCTATCGTGCGATTTCTTTAATTTGATGCTGGAGAAAATTATACTAGCTGCAGAACTTAACCGCACTGGAACAATATACTATAAAAGCGTGCAATTACTGGCATATGCTGATGACATTGATATCATCGGCCTAAACACCCGCGCTGTTAGTTCTGCTTACTCCAAGCTGGAAAAAGAAGCGGTAAAGTTGGGTTTGATGGTGAATGAGGACAAAACGAAGTACCTGCTGTCATCGAGCCAAGAGTCAGCGCATATGCGCCTTGGAAACCATGCTACTGTTGGCAGCCATAATTTCGAAATAGTAAAAGACTTCGTTTATTTGGGAACCAGCATCAACATTAGCAACAACATCAGCACTGAAATCCAGCGAAGAATCAATCTTGCCAATAAATGCTACTTTGGACTAGGTAGGCAATTGAAAAGTAAAGTCCTCTCTCGGCGAACGAAAATCATAATCTACAAGTCACTTATCGTACCCGTCCTGCTATATGGGGCAGAAGCATGGACCATGACAACAGCAGATGAAGCGGCTTTGGGAGTGTTCGAGAGAAAAGTTCTTCGAAAGATTTATGGACCTCTACGCGTTGGCGATGGCGAGTACCGAAGAAGATTTAATGATGAGCTGTACGAGCTATACGCAGACATCAACATAGTCCAGCGAATTAAAACGCTGCGGCTGCGCTGGCTAGGCCATGTTATGCGAATGAAAGATGATGATCCGGCCAAGAAAGTGTTTCTATCGGAACCCGCCTATGGAAGCAGAGGTAGAGGGCGGCCCCCACTCCGTTGGAAGGACCAGGTGGAAAACGATTTAAACTCCCTTGGTGTGACCAATTGGCGCCGGTTGGCGGAGCGACTGGCGCGCCTTGTTGGACGGCCATAACCGTTTAGACGGTTAAGCGCCAATTAAGTAAGTAAGTAAGATGATTTTGATATTTGAAAGTCTATATCTATCTCGATTCCTTTATACCTGTACAACCAACCGTTATCTAATCAAAGTTAATATACTCTGTATGCAAAGCACGATGAGTATAAAAACAACAAAAGACCTAAACGCAACACCAATTTTGCAGAATAATCGAGAATTTAGCTGGTGCTGCTGCTGTTCCAACTGCCATTGTTGTTGGTGGCTGATGGCGATGATGACCGTGGCGACGACGCAGCAAGGCATAAAATCAATTGAGCGATCAAGTGTCTTTGGGGCGAAACGGAAGGTGGAATAAATAAAACAATAATCATGATAATGAAGTTAAAGTGAATTTTGAAGAATTCCGTTTTGGCATTGCCATTCGCTTTGTGTGCATTGCAATGCAAACGATAAGTATTTTTGCTGTTGTTGTTATTGCGTTTTGTTCTTAATTTTATTGTAAATCTCGCTTTTACTTATTATTCCTCATTTAATGCCACGTTGAGCGAAGTCTCATTATAATGGAGTGAGTGTATTTGTGTTTCCTCTCTTTTCAGCTGTGTAACTGTCCCTTATCGTCTCGCACTTAAGAGTTAAATAGTGCTGACGGCAATGACGACCTCCATGATATATCCGTTTTCGCACCGCACGTAATCGCCTATGCTGCGCTATCCCAGGGATCGGATTAATGCAAATATGGAATTTATGGAATTCTTTGTACACAGCACACAATTTTACTAAACAACAAATCTACAAACCCAGTAAGCACCAGAATGAAAAGCGCGATCTCAAAGCGAAGGTGTGTGAAACTTTTTAAATTCGCCTCGATTCGGGAAGGGGAGGAAAAGAGAGGTCGTGCATGGAAAATTCCAGGCATGCTTAACGAACGAAACGATATCATTTCGTTACGATAATCAACGTTAATAAACGAAACGAAGTCACTTCCTTTCGTTTATTAACGTTAAGATCGTCAAATTAACGTTAATTTGGCGTTCTTAACGTTAATAAACGAAACGAATGACTTCGTTTCGTTTATTAACGTTGATTATCGTAACGAAATGATATCGTTTCGTTCGTTAAGCATGCCTGGAAAATTCCAACACTTACACTCCTAGACATTTTTGTTCAGGGTGAAGATCTCCAAAAATGTCGGGTTGGGGTACATTCAATCAACCAGATTAATTCCTATTTAGTCGACAATCATGGTGGAATAACCGGGTGAAGTAAGCCATAAATTGTCTCGCTTTAAATTCTTCTTTGTTCTGTCATTCGGCTATCCGAAAAATTTTCACCAATGTTGTCCCCGAAAAAGTGTAGTTTTTTGCATTTTTCAGGTAGTTTTAGTACTTTTTTCACATAAATCAGTAGATGAATATCGACGGACCTTTACTGTATTTAATTATAGAAATTCATCATTTGGATATCTTTGGTATTGGCCTCCATAAGTGAGGCCGTGCTAAACTATTACGTTCATATTGTTGATGTTTCCATTACATATATATGTTAAATTTGTTCCAAAAAATTTAAACAGGTCTTTGTTAAAACAAACTATTTATGTTCACGACATATCCAACAAGGATTTTCACCTGTGCAGCGCTACTGAAAACTTTCAAGAAATGTCATTCCTGCATCAAGAACACCAAAACTGTCGTGTTACACCTTATTTAGGTAAAAACTTCGCTAAAAAATCTACTTCTAAATATAGTTACAATAAATTGTAACTCACTGTTGTTGTTTTGCCCTAAAAGTCAGACCACTAAAATAAGAGGAATGTTACAATTATGGATTGTAATTTAGAATAAATGACTCCGGCTCGATCGATTCAGCATCTTCTAGTTCTAGGCCGACTGCCGCGAGGCCATTATATCCCCTGTCATATTTTAGTAAATAATAACTTGGTAATATTAGTGAAACATCATGAATTCAACTGTCAAATATTTTGATCTTCTGATCAAGTTTTTATGATATATTAGAAGGGCATAGGTTTTACTTCCGACTCTCAAGGACAAATCAACAGAGCAGATGGAAATAACAATGAATTTTTAGGTATGGAAACACATCTAAAAGTATTACGATCACTTCGAAGTGTGACTGTAAAACTTTCCATTAAACCCGAAACCCATTTAGGTGCACAAAGTTACTACAGTTCAACTAAACAATGGATAACACCTCTCCCTTTTATGTCTGGTATTTCGATGAAAGCTTCAACTGCAGTTGAAGTTGAGGTCAGTTTACTTTAGATGCACTATTGAGTTGTACTGCTCATCACAGTTCAAGTTCTTTATTTTTGTTCGATGCCACAAGTAATATAAGCTCGCACTGGCCCTGTGTATCCCTTTTGCACTGGCGTTAGGTGGCACTGATATTCTGAAAAGAAAAGAAAACAGTGTTTCTGTAATGGATTTCGTATAAAGCCTTTTCTTTTTCTACTCCCATTTTTTAAAAGCGGGTAAAAATTATACCCTCTTTTAACCGTTGAAAATACATCCCTACCGTTTTAGATAGCGTACATCTTCTGTGTTGTTTTATTTACTTCACCTGGTGATTCCACAATGTTCGCCAATTTTCACTTGCTTTGCCAAAAGAAATTACGTAGGAGCAAAAGACCCATCGTCCCCACCTTCACCAGACTCTATTTAAAAAAAAGTGTGTGCCAAGAAAGCTTTGTCGCCTTGCTTGCAGTGAGGAATCGACTCATTTAGTGATAAAGATACTCCCCGAAGGTTATAACTTGTGTTATCGATGTTGATGGTCCTTTTACGGATAAAGATCCGGTATCTTCAATTTAAGAAACCCAGCCGAATCAACAGATGGAAGCGCTCCTCTCGCGTTGTGCTGCAATATCGTAATAATGAAGCTACAAATCTCAGTTCGCCGCAAATTCGAGACGAATCCTTTGTGCTTGTTGGGAATGCACGTTGTACATTTGATTATGTGTATGTATGTGTGTCTCTGTGTATATATTTGAAGCAATGCCACTTATCGTAAATTATATTAAACGATAAATGTCAGACATATTTTGAGTTAAACTTAAAATTCATTGCAAATATCAACGACTGACGGGCAGCAGCAGGCTAAAAAGAGCAATAAATATGAATTATTACATGTATGTATGTATGTATGTAAACAACAGAAAATTAAGCAACAAACTACAAATGCTAAATTTAAAACAATAAGCTAAAGCAACAACCACACAAATAATAATAACAGTAAGTTAGTCAGCCAGTCATTCGTGTGCAAATTAAGTAAACAAACTAACAAGTTTTGTTGTTGTTGCTTACACTGAATATAGTGTTTATTGTTATTGTCAATTTTGTTCTTATTATTGTCGTATATGAATATCTACTTTTCCGCTTGGAAGTGAATCATTTCATGGTGGTATGCAAATTCTTATCATGCAAATGACAGTGTGACCAACAATCTTAATACAGATGTATGTATGTATAGGGATGTATTAATTTGAACATCAGTATTAGGGTGGAGCAAAAAAAATTTTAACTTTTAATTATACAAAGCAAGCAGACAGGATCTCTTTAAGCTATTTGAAGTAATTTTTCTCCTTACTGTAAACATAAAGATACTGTCCGAAGGGTTTGAGGTGTGTTATCGATGAAATGGTTTGAATGGACACGTACTGGCTGGCAATCGACCACCCTCCGGTCAAGTAGACCCCATTGGGCATTTAATCACTCCTCGCAAGGTCTAATGGGCCACCAAATCCTTCGCCCCTTTAAGTCTCTTGGAGCCAATAATATATTTCCCGCAGAACTAAAAGTGGAAAATGGGGTTCTATGTCCCATGCTCTCGGAAATCTGTTATGCCTGTCTAAGGCCCTGTCTAATTTCAAAAATGGGGATAGAGGCACAGGTAGTCTTCATACACAAGTGAACTCTCAACGCGCGTACTCCAAAGGAAAATACGTACAGACAGCACTCAATGATATTACCAGTAGTCAAGTAGCGATCCAAGATCTTCAAGACAGGCTCACTACCTCATACGTCGCACATGAATGCAAAAAGTTGCTAAACGAACTAGCCTCTCGGTGCACCACAATGAAGATGTGGGTCCCTGGTCACAGTGGTGAACCTGAGAACTAGCGACTGTGTGGCTGATGAACTAGCGAGGAAAGCTACTGATTAGACCGAGGTAATTAATTCAGTTCGCATCTTGCCACGTGCAAATACTTCCTCATTTCTAAATTTACCTATAAAGCCATTGTCAGATGGCCACTAGAATCCACCTGTGGGACATGTCGACAAACTTGGCCTCGCATAAATGAGAAGTGAACTAGGTTTCTTATCAATCTCAATTGTCTTTCCTTAGGTTCATTGATTGGGGTATTATTGCTACACTATCTGACGACGGGGAGGGGAGGGCAGGGGGTATACAGGATGAACGCATAAGATGTTTGGCATGAAAATCCGCTAACGACATTTCATTTAAACACGCTTATATTAGCTTCACTTGTACGTTTGTATGTGTGCCGCTCTTGTATTAAAAAAAAATGTTACGTATACACACCGCTATCCGCCATTTCAGGTGGGTGGTACGGAGGCTTGCCTGTAATTGTTTGGTTTTTAAGCGCCTGTGTCAATAGCGAATAGCTAATGAAAAATTAAATATATCTTCAGTCACACCCTAATACAAATTCGTAGACACATCAACTCTATAACAATCCAAGAATATGCGTCCTGCCTTTGGGTTGAAGATGCACGCTAAAAGCTGTCTTAAATCAAAATTTGAGCGATTATTTATTTACTGCGGTGGTAACATTCATTTGCGGTATTTCGATTTACTGACATTTTTATTACGGTTCCCTACTGATTTATATTGAATTGCGTCAATTAAGCAAATCGGTAGGTACTAAGTAGTTATTATAAATGTATATATGGACGAACATGCATATATGTATGTATGTACATCCGTGGGGTACAAATGGCGCTTCTACGAATAAGTTCTAAAACATTTTTAAGATTTTCATTTCCTTTGGCTTGTGCCTTCATAATGTTTGTTGAGACAAATCCTTTTCAAATTTGCCAGATCGTTAAATTATAACATCTTATTTTTATTGTCACAAGCACAAAGCCTTCATGCCGAGGTTGTGTGAAGGACACATCAGATAATCACCAAAGGATCTTTAGTGGCGACCTGAACTCTTGCGGAACATTTTATTACATTAAAAAAGGAGGCGTGGCTAACTGTTGTTGTTTTTCAACTTCAGGAAAGTCTTTCTCGTAAGACTGAAAAGAAGTGTGACACTCAAAAATACGTTTATGAATGTTTCTTCCTTCAAGGATTCTCGGTATCGATGTTGGACGGATTTAGGTAACTTTTTTGTTCTAATGATAATATGACTTGATTCTATTTGCTTTATCCCGAATTTGGCTTAAACTCTTCAAAATGATTTCAAGTTTTTTTCGAAATAGGGTCTTCTGGATCCTGTTCTAAACTTGTCGTTGTTTTGGATCAAGTTTCGGTTCTTTAAACTACTAATACCGTTTTTAAATATCATTAGCCTAGATTCGTTATACTGGGACAGCTTCGTTTCATTATGATCCATACCTTCTTCTTAGTAAAACATATCCGAGTTCACTTTGCCTGTCACCAATACGGCTTCCATTCGTCGTTTAATTCATAGATTTAATTGAAGCCTGTTTAGGAAACATTCCGACTCTTATAGATGCAACTATTCTTTGTTTTTGTTGCTGTAACGGCAAGATCTCTATCTGAAGTTTTTGAACAGTACTCATTTTAAATTTCTGTTTATATTTCACTGTGAAATCTTAGTAAAGCAGAAGAACCAATTATGAGAGATGTCATCACGCCAACTGAAGGACAAGAATCGCTGCGTCGAGTTCTTTGTATCATCATTACATATATGCTTTTTTTCTGCTTCGAGGCATGATTTGTCCTTTCAATAGAATTTTTAAGTCTCACTACGAAACCTTCGACTGTAAGACACCCTTATTTTTTGAAAGGCTAACGTCCAAACCCAGTATCAAGTCCAGTTGGGGAGAGTTCCCTAGATCGCTACTGCGAATAAAAACCCGGATTGAAATTACAATAACAAGAAAGCATATGCTGCAAGGATTGGGTAGAACATCACCAATTTCCCTAGGTTCTTCATCGCTATCTCCATTTCAGAGGGAATAGAGGAGTTCCCTGCAAAACCTAAACACGCTCTGAATAATCGTTACTAGCTCCAAACTCCAACATTCGCTAACGCTAAAACTTCAAGCGTGCAGAAAAGCATTTAGTTGCATATTGTCAAAAGGAATAACCGCCTAGGTCCTATGTAAAAGTATGAAAGTTAAGCTGTTATTCTCTGTGACCCTATCACAATAAATGTTGTATACCTTTCTGTGCGCTTGATACTGCTTTTGATATTTTTGGCGATAGAGTTTTGGCGTTAGCGAAGGTTGGAATTTTGGGCAGGTCGTCATTTTTTTCTGATTTGAATTTGACCCGGGCTGGATATTTTTCCGTCTTTCGACGAATTTTTGGTAATACTTGTCCTCGATAAATTAATATTCTATAATAAATCTTGTAAAATAAAGTCGCTAATTGTTATTGTACGCCCATCACTTCACACAGAATGAACCTATTTTAAACCGGTTTTTAGAATTTGAAAGCTTAGCTACGTAGGATGGATATTTTCAATCTAATTTGAAGGTATATATTATAGGGGCGTGGCAAATTGCCAAACTGTATTAAAAGCAAAAGTAATTTGTTTACACAGCTATTAATTCGAAACGGTTGTATCGATTTAAATATTTATACTTTGCAGTAATAATTTGAAATAGTTTCCTTCGTTCTGCATCACAAAAAAAAAAAAAAAAAAAAAAACTCAAAAAGCTTAACACCGGCTTATATTAATTAAATATTCAATTATTATGTTTTTCTAAGAGAAACTGAAAAGAAAGAAAGAAACATTTACTGGCATATTGCGATGGTACCATTTCGAAAACCGCCACGTAATCATCATCAGGAATTTCGTAATGTTATCAAAGGCTTCATCGAGATTTCTAAAGTTTCTTTTTCGTTGAGAATGAGAAGCTGTGTAAACTCGTGCTCAGTTTTGCATATTTATTTTTTTAGTTTTTTTAATGGTGTGTTCAATTTATACTTATTATTAAGAATTCATGAGCTTAACACCGGCTCTAGTATAATAATTGAATATTCAATTGTTATGTTTTTCTAAGAGAAACTGTACGTACATACATAGCATCCAGCATTCGGTAGTGTTATTTAATTTCGGGGTTAAATTTATGGGTACATATGTATGGATGTATGTATGTATTTTCATTTCATATCAGCTTGACATATGTATGTGTAAATAGTTCAAACATTTTATTGAAATTCTTGAACACATTTATTGGTATGTTTGCATGCATATGCAATGTTTATGCACTAAAGAGATTTAATATCTCTATCTCCATACATATAAAGAAGGATGTATGTTTGTATGCAGCTTGTGGACTCCGAAACCACTCCGCCGATTTTATTCGAATTTGCAGGTTCGCTTCATGGCAAACCGAGAGTGTTCATGTGAAATTGCTTCCCGGAAAGTGGGCCAGGGCCCTTTGCCTCGAATAGTATTTACGACACTTTTTCCGGGAAATGGACCAGGGTCTGACTGGGATGGTATTGGGACTGGGAATTTTGGGCTGGGACTGTAACTGTAACTGGGACTGGGAAAAAGTGATGGAGAAGAATAAGAACTAGAGAGAAGAGAAAAGAGGGACGGAGAAGGACTCTGAGCCTGATGGAGGCAGACGAAGGTAGAACGGAAAAAGAAATGGAAACGACGGAGAGGGAGAAAGAGATGCATAGAAGGAGAAATTCATAGAAAGAAGTGAATAAAAGGGCAATGAAAAGGGGAACGGAGAGTAGGAGGTAAAACTTCTTAAAAGTTATACAAGTATACCAAATTTAGGACGGAAAAACGTCTGCCGGGTCTCCTACACAAGATTGCTGTGCACATGTATTTTTATGAAGGTCAAATGTCTTCATCGACATAGTGATGAGGGGAAATCGGCAGAGGCTATACATCGCTCACCTCTGTGTATTTTAATAATTTTATACGGAAAATGGGCGTGGTTATGAAGCGATTTTGTGATTTTGGTCTAGGGCATTTATATAGGAAAGATGCATAATGAATTTCTTTATCTTCAACTATGTCTTCAAATATCTTCAACTGTTCTCGAAATCGGTCAAAGTTTCTAAAACACACGAGCGGCTTCAGTAGATGTTACCACGTCCGTTTTTCAAAATAGGTCAATGCGTGTCTAAACCCATCCTTGCGAAGTCATTCTTCAAAATTTTTAGCATTCTAGCTTCATAAATTATAAAGGTAATTGCAAATGGGATGGAGATACATGGAAGAAGGTATGTAGAAAACTAGGAAGAATAATGGAAGATAAAGTAGTAGAGAATGGTATAATTGAGCGTAGCTATATTCCTACTAAACCAATTTTAAGTAAAAGTCTTAGTCAAGGTCAGCAAAAGAAGTAAGTCAAATGAAAGTTGTTGCAAAAAAACCTTGTAAGGATAGTCCTTCGCACGGATTGGCTAACGGATGATAATGATTGAGACTACTGATTTTTTCAGTTGAATCAAAACGGTGAAAGTAAACGAAAAACCGGCTGAAGCTATCGAGAAAAATAGTCAAACGCTACCACCGATAAAGCCGGTAGAGGACACCGAAAACCTATTTTATGGGCTTCCACTTTTCAGAACAAATACGTACAATGTATTACAATAGACCAAGAATTCAACACCGTAGTTTTTGTTCTCTATTGACTCAGACAATCGCTCTAACTGCCGAGTAGAAAGTGATTGGGAAAAATACAAATATAGTTTGTTGAATACATACACGACGTTCGCTTAGACAGATTTATACCCAAATCGTCCTAAATTCGTACCAGTTTCAAGCTGAGCCCAGTAGGCGCGAAATGCTGAAGGAAGTTTTTCGCAGCCAGACCTACTCCAATAAATTCTTCATTGAAATATAAGTTTGGATATTACTTACATATGCTTATCTAACTTCAATTTCGGTTGTGTGCATTCTCAATAACGCCAACAAAAAGTGATTTTCTACGTAAGCATCCATATTGGAATATCAAAAGCCAGAAAAAAAAACAAGTTATCATGCACCTACTCAGCTAAACCTACAAACATAAATAACTTCAACAAACTTTACGTTCAAATATGACACCACATTTACCTTTACACACTAATCATAATCGGTCCTTCGATATGACATAAACACAAACACAGACACATCATCACATACTCTCATGACGCTTTTATCCGCATTCCTTAATGTAACACAAAGAATGAAACCAAAAAGCACTAAAATCACTAAATCCTTACATGCTTCGATGTGATAGCGGCAATGGTGGTGCACTACTAGCATTTGTTAAATGCATAGCAGATATGAACTTAGAATCAGGTAGATGTATCTACGGATCTCGTTTACGCCGCTGTTGAGTGGTGCGACCACCTGAAGCGGTGGCATGTCTGCATGTCTTTGCTAGTCAAGTTGTAAACTGACGATGCTTTCATGTGCCGATACTCCTCTGTTTCTCGAGTTTTATATGCAAGTTCTATGGCAGTTCAATGCAATAAGCCAACCAACCAAGCAATGAGCTCAACAATCAACCAAATAGTTAAAAACAGTCACTCAGCTATCCTCACTCCTTTTAGTGTTGTTGACATTTTAGTTACGTTTTAGAATTGTGTGAATGTCTGGTGGTCGATTTTTATATTATGCTTGTTTAAGTGTTGCTTTTGTGTAGTTGTGTGTATGCGATCAAGCTCAAACCCTGCAAGAAAGAGTAAATGTGGTTATGATCTCTTTGCATGCATTGTTTCAAAGTTTTTTCCGCAGGGTCTCTTAGAAAATCAATGCGCTCCTGTAAGCCTGCTCAGCGTGCTCGATGCTCTTAGCAGTGAATCATTGTATAAATCTGCTTTACATGTGCAAGAGATGTAAGATGAGCCGGAAAAAAATTGTGTTATCGACAGCTTACGGATGTGTCAACGATTTTATGTTGCAAGATTAATGTAACTGTCATCGATAGCAAACTGGTAGCAGGCCGATCACCAATTTGTAGGAATCCAAAAATAAATCGATATATTTGCGATAACTTTTTTTAAACAAACCGAAATTTTCATACAGAATCGATAAATTTTCCCCTCATAATCGATCATTTTTGTTAGTAAACCGATAACTTTCCGATAAAATACCAATAAATTTTCGATTTAAAACTATTAACCTTTCCATAACTTAACGTTAACTTTTTGATAAAGAATCCAAATTTTTTTCATAACAAATCGATAACTTTTCGATAACATTCGATAGCTTATTGGTAATTTTTTGATAGCAATAATAATAATAATAAACCCAGCAGTTTTCAATAATATTCGATAAAAAATCGAAAAATTTTCGATAACTTTTCAATACTAAAACGATAACTTTTTGATAACATACCTATTATTTGTCGATAACTATTTAATAATGTATAGATGGCAAACCGATATCATCGACAAACAATGGATATTCGATGAAATTTGCTATTAATAACAATTCGATAACAAATGGATCATACTTCGTCGAAAACACACAAGCGTGGAAGCTTATTGACTTCGCTGTCGAAATAGGATGTGTGAACCTGTCTCCTGATCGAAGAAGTGACAGATATTCAATCTAAGAGGTTCAAATACTCTAGAGGTCCATATACTCGCATGACACTGCGCAGTAACGAAAGAGCAGGGAGTAATTCAACGTAACAGAAAATTCGCGGTAACTTCAGCCAGCTCTATCACTCCTCTCTGCAACCATCGATATGACAGTGTAACCGAGCAGTGAGAGCACATTTCTCAGTCACTACGAACGGATTTTAAGCCAGGCCGGAAAAACATAGCGCCACACTGTGCACGAAAGCAGAAACTCCGGTTTTGCAGCAATATCGTGGCTTGAGAAATAAAGAGGCCGTTTTGGAAATTTTATGTACGTCTGATTTACTCCAAAACTTCACTTGAAGTTTCAGGAAAGGCATAGATTCCTGCATGGTGATAATGCCGCCCTTGTAGCTGACGTACAAAGTATGCCTAAGGTATAGAGGGAATACTTCTCCTCATTTCTTGATAGCGACAGATATCGCAAACCTTTACGCCTATCGACTGTGACAAGGTTATGAAAGCAATATGCAGGCTTAAAACACGAGCGCATGCCTCGAGGTGGTGAGTATGTGGGTTAAGTATGTGCTGCCCAATCCACAAATAAGAAGGCACCAAAAACAATGCCTCAATGGCGAGATCACTATCGTTATCATTAATTATTATTTTTGTTTCGCGAATAGTGATTGCAATTGGAAGCAATAAGGTTATATTCAGGCTTGTGAACTCCCAAGTTAGTGAATGTAGCCCCTTCCACTTTTCCCAAATACGATTATCGCAGGGAATACGTTCTGGATCGGATCGTCTTTACCGAATCACATAACATGACCTAGCCAGTAAAGCAATTTGAGATTTTTTATTTGCGCTATATTCATATTTGCTAATTTAGGCTCATACAGTGATGTTGGCATTACAGACCCTAACCGTAAGCTTTCCGGGTGATTTTTGTACTCAGTTGAGCAGAGCTCACATTATAATAACTTTGGTTGTACAGGTATAAAGGAATCGAGATAGATATAGACTTCCATATATCAAAATCATCAGTATCGAAAAAAAAATTTGATTGAGCCATGTCCGTCCGTCCGTCTGTCCGTTAACACGATAACTTGAGTAAATTGTGAGGTATCTTGATGAAATTTGGTATGTAGATTCCTTGGCTCTCATCTCAGATCGCTATTTAAAATGAACGATATCGGACTATAACCACGCCCATTTTTTCGATATCGAAAATTTCGAAAAACCGAAAAAATGCGATAATTCATTGCCAAAGGCGGATAAAATGATGAAACCTGGTAGATGGGTTGATGTTATGACGCAAAATAGAAAATTAGTAAGATTTTGGACAATGGGCGTGGCGCCGCCCACTTTTACAAGAAGGTAATTTAAAAGTTTTGCAAGCTGTAATTTGGCAGTCGTTGAAGATATCATGATGAAATTTGGCAGGAACGTTACTACTATTACTATATAAAAAATTAGCAAAATTGGATGAAGAACACGCCCACTTTTTAAAAAATTTTTTTTTAAATTCAAATTTTAACAAAAAATTTAATATCTTTACTGTATATAAGTAAATTAAGTCAAATTTCAACTCCAGTAATGATATGATGCAACAAAATAAAAAAATCAAAGAAAATTTCAAAATGGTCGTGGCTCCGCCCATTTTCATTTAGTTTGTCTAGAATACTTTTATGGCCATAAGTCGAACAAACATTTACTAAATTTGGTAGGGGCATAGCTTCTATGACGGTAACTGTTTTCTGTGAAAATGGGCGAAATCGGTGGAAGCCACGCCCAGTTTTTATACACAGTCCACCGTCTGGCCTTCCTCTCGGCCGTTAACACAATAACTTGAGCAAAAACCGATATATCTTTACTAAACTTCGTCCACGTACTTATATCAACTCACTTTATCTTGGCATAAAAAATGGCCGAAATCCGACCATAACCACGCCCACTTTATCGATATCGAAAATTACGAAAAATGAAAAAAATGCCATAATTTTATACCAAATATGAAAAAAGGGATGAAAGATGGTAATTGGATTGGTTTATTGACGCAAAATATAACTTTGGAAAAAACTTTGTAAAATGGGTGTGACACCTACCATATTAAGTAGAAGAAAATGAAAAATTTCTACAAGGCGAAATCAACAGCGTTTGAAATATTGGCAGGAATATTGTTAGTGGTATTGCATATATAAATAAATTAGCAGTACCCGACAGATGATTTTCTGGATCACCTGGTCCACATTTTGGTCGATATCGCGAAAACGCCTTCACATATACATTTAAGGGCCACTCGCTTTCAAAACCCTCATTAATACCTTTAATTTGATATCCATATCGTACAAACACATTCTAGAGTCACCCTAATGGCGATATCTCGAAAAGGCGTCCACCTATAGACCTAATGCCCACTCCCTCTTAAAATGCTCAGTAACACCTTTCGTTTGATACCCATATCGTACAAACATTCTAGAGTCACCCCTGGCCCACCCTAATGGCGATATCTCGAAAAGGCGGCCACCTATAGACCTAATGCCCACTCCCTCTTAAAATGCTCAGTAACACCTTTCGTTTGATACCCATATCGTACAAACATTCTAGAGTCACCCCTGGTCCACCTTTATGGCGATATCTCGAAAACGCTTCCACCTATAGAGCTAAGGATTACTCCCTTTTAAAATACTCATTACCACCTTTCATTTGATACCCATATCGTAAAAACACATTCTAGAGTCACCCCTGGCCGACCCTAATGGCGATATTTCGAAAAGGCGTCCACCTGTAGACCTAATGCCCACTCCCTCTTAAAATGCTCAGTAACACCTTTCATTTGATTCCCATATCATACAAACAAATTCTAGAGTCACCCCTGGTCCACGTTTATGGCGATTTCTCGAAAAGGCGTTCACCTATAGAACTAAAGCCCATTCCCTTTTAAAATACTTATTACCACCTTTCATTTGATACCCATATCGTACAAACATTCTAGAGTCACCCCTGGCTCACCCTAATGGCGACATCTCGAAAAGGCGTCCACCTGTAGACCTAATGCCCACTCCCTCTTAAAATGCTCAGTAACACCTTTCATTTGATACCCATATCGTACAAACAAATTCTAGAGTCAGCCCTGGTCCACCTTTATGGCGATATCCCTAAATGGCGTCCATCCATAGAACTATGGCCTTCTCTCTCTTAAAATACTCTTTAATACCTTCCATTTGATACACATGTCATACAACCACATTCCAGGGTTATCCTAGGTTCATTTTCCTACATGGTGATTTTCCTTATTTTGTCTCCATAGCTCTCAAATGAGTATGTAATGTTCGGTTACACCCGAACTTAGCCTTCCTTCCTTGTTCCTACTGTAATGGCTTGGAACTAAAGCTAAATCGAACGATGTTTAAAATGAATTTCCCGAGGGCCAATAAAGGAATAAATGGGCTCGTAATTCGAAACATAACCCCTCGAATCTTTTTCAATGTTCAGGGAGTGGCATCGAATTTTTTTAATTTTCCGAAGTTCTGCTATTACATTACATATCTCTACCAAAGTGCGCGTAATCTTTTTATATATATGACTCTAAAAACAGGCCCATTCCTAGCATTGAGCATGTTCGAGTTTTTCCATGCCTACAACGGCACAGGCATTGTTCGAGTTTTAGTCAAATTGCTTGCTCATTGTGATCTGTCCAATGTATTAAGATGGCCTTTAGCTATCTACGAAGTGCATCGATATACTGAACTTCCCAAATCCAAACAAGCTCTGCAGTCTATGAAATTTGTAGTTAAGTTTGCTTTTCTTATTTGCATTGCTTGATGTTACTTATCTGCCTGTCGGTTTGTCTGTCTGCCTGTGTGCCCATCAAATTCCGCCTGCTCATGCCCTATTCCTTGCGCAGCTAATAGCATTTCACTACGAAACAGCAACAACCATATAAAATATTACAATGTGTTGGACTCACTGAGTGTGAATATGAATACGAAAGCGAATCCTTTTCCACAACTACGTTTTTAAGACACATAAAAACACAACTACACCAACGAGGCATTAAAAACAGTGATATGTAAGCTTCGTACCTCTGAGAATCCATTTATACTCCTTTTTGATTTCTAGCTTTTATTTGTTGCCAATGTTTTTTGCACCTTTCTTTATGCATTCATTTTCTCTGTAGAGCCACAATAAGTCGCTTGTTTTCTATTATTTGTTACTTTGTTAGTTTGTTTGTACGTTCTACTTGTGACTATTGCAAGTGGTGGATTTGTTGCACTGCTGCTGGTTGTCATTGCCATTGAAATGGGGCTTCTCACTTATAGCTGAGTTTAATATAGCGATGTTATTGCTTTATTGTAGCTGGTGATTTGTGTGTCTTTATATGCCCTGATGTCATGTGGGATGAGCTATAACTTTACAAGCAATTGGTTAAGGTGTGCCAATGCCTATCACAATTCAGTATCTTAGTGCTGAATGTGTGTAGAAAAAATCTAATTCCTACCATAGGATAAGCAATACATAGATTTTGAAATTTTATGATTCCTGGCGACTCGCTATGATGCCATTATTATCGATGAGCATGCACTATGGTGACTGCGTTATTGCTGATGTCATTACCTTTGTTGACGTAATTTTTATACCTAATTGGCTTAACTTTCCCTTTTTTGATAAGTAAACATATTTACTTAAGATACGAGGGTAATCGTACTTCAAGGTGAATGAATTATCGGCCCGACCCCTTGAGGGTTTCGTGTGGTCATACTAAATCTTTCCGAGATGGTCGGGCTACCGGATCTATATCCGGCAAAGCATCATCAACATATATAACACTCCCCAAGGCCTTCGGGGAGTGTCCTTATCGCTACAACAACACCAACTACAATGAGTTATCGGTTGGTTGTTAAATAGCTTCCGATATATTATCAAACAAATATCGAATGTCGATATATATACTATCAGAAAATTATTGATTTGCTATCGAGTGCGACCAATTTATTATCGTCGTGTTATCCACATTTTTTTGATTCATTATAATAAAGTTATAGAAAAGTTATCGATTTGTTATAGAAAAGTCATCGTTTGTTATCGCAAGGTTAGAGAATTGTTATCAGAAAACTATCGATTTGTTATCAAAAAGTTATAGATTTGCCCAAAAGGTCCCAATTTCTTATTGGCTTTTTATCGATTTGTTTTCAATTTGTTCCCGATGCGTTTTCGAAAAATTATTGAATTGATTTCAAAAGTTGTAGAGTTTTTCTCGATTTTTTATCGGCGTGTTATCGTTTTGTTACGACAAATCGCTAAGTTATGAATCAGATACTAATAAAATTTCAATTTAAATCGATAGTACATTTGTATATCGTCGATAACAAGCAGATTAAAAACCAATTGGAAGCCTATAACGATAACAAGCCTTTACCAACCGCCAACTCTACGATAATAATTCGATATAGATAATGAGACGAGAATAAAACAACAACTTTCGGTATTGGTGGTTTTCGATAACAAACCGCCAATTTCGAAGTGTTTGTTTTTAATTAAGTCACCTTTGTTTAGACATCGTACTTTGTACTCATGCCTTTTTTAAAGGAAAGCAGCCACAGGTAATGACTACCAATAAGAAATACCACAAAGCAGTGGAATTCAAGGGGTTGTTAGAGCTTTATAGCTTATCAGCTTCTTCACCGCGATTTTTGACTTGACCTCCGCCATTCGAATCGTTGATGATGTGTTAGTCTGTACACCAGCAACAAGGAAAGATAATTCGCTGCTGACATGCCACATATGAGATAACTATAGCACACAGCTGTCCGAAAGTGATTGACCTATTGAGCGAAAAACACAGCAGTTTGAGGCTAAAAAACCAAAAGGCCATCAACAACATCCATAAAGAATCCATTAAATCGTTTGTCAACTATCAGTCGGAGTACGTCATAATTGGAGTTTTGATATCTTCTCTAGCAAAATAACGTGATCTGCTATCGGTGACGCTACTCAGACTCAAACCATTCACTGAACTATCTGGACTATATTCGCAAGATGCAGAAGAAATATCATGGCAACTGATATTGCGAAGCTTCTTATGAATCACAGATCAGGGACGATTCAGTCTATGGACGCTGAAGGCCAGAAGAAGGCGAGAGAGGAAATTTTTTGAATGCAACATCTTGATCTGGATCAACGAGCTCCCAAGGGCGGAATAGAACGAAGTCCGATGTGAGACCAGATAAGCAGTTGGAAAAGTTCAAACCACAGGCAGACCTTGACACGAGTTTAGATAACAGATCAAACTTACCCACTCGGGGAGATTAGGCTGAGTAGATGGCTGCTAGCAGAGGGCTGATGCTCGAAGTTGACAACATCGGAGTTGTATGTCTAACGGGCGTCAAATTAGTCGACTGCGGTAGAAAGAAGCCGCCGAAGCTTAGTTGGAAGTGATTTATCGCTCTGGGATACTTCAAGGAGGTAAAGAGCTAATTGCTTTAGGAGCACTTTAAGTGAGTACATTTTATATGATCTTAGTGTTTCTGTTACCCCTCCGAAGGGTGTTTGCTGTACGCATTTCCTAATCTTTGGTATTTGATCCCAGTTTCCCCCCTTTCCCCTTTAGTATTACACTTTGTGTTGAGGGAAATGGACGTTCACTCCATTGTTTTTGAGCTCTAATAAAATTTACTTCAGTGCGGCGACCTAAAGAAGCGGCGAGCGAACCCCCGGTTATATTCACGTTTTCGGGTGTGGTTACCCAAACCATCTACGTGGCACTGACGGTTTTAGTTTTTAAGGAAATAAGCAACTGGGTATAAGTAATTACCCGTAGTTCATACTAAACTTTTTCACCTGTTGTGGTTAATACTCTACGTAGTTTATGAATATGCTAAAAATACACCAGTCATAAGCGACCGACCACCAGCGACAGGCAACCTTCACACACATACACACGCACACATGCTTTTCGAAGTTTTGTGCACCTATTAAAATTGAAAATCGGGGATGTGGCAAATACTACAAAATCAAAAAGTGAAAAAAGCGCAATAACAACAAGTAAGAAAGGCTTAGCTCGGGTGTAACCGAACATTACATACTCAGCTGAGAGCTTTGGAAACAAAATAAGGGAAAATCACCATGTAGGAAAATGAACCTAGAGTAACCCTGGAATGTGTTTATATGACATGGGTATCAAATGGAAGGTAGTAAAGAGTATTTTAAAAGGGAGTGGGCCACAGTTCTATAGGTGGACGCCTTTTCGAGATATCGCCATAAAGGTGGACCAGGGGTGACTCTAGAATGCGTTTGTACGATATGGGTCTTAAATAAAAGGTGTTAATGATTATTTAAATGGGAGTGAGCCTTAGTTCTATAGGTGGACGCCTTTTCGAGATATCGCCATAAAGGTGAACCAGCGGTGACTCTATAATGTGTTTGTCCGATATGGGTATCAAATTAAAGTTATTAATGAGGGTTATGAAAGGCAGTGGCCCTTAGTTGTATATGCTGAATTTCATATCAAATCCAATATGCGTTGAACCCGACCCCCTCAGAATTTGATGAAATTTTGCATGAGGTTACATCTTACCCACCCAAATACAACCTCATTTTTAGAAATTGCATTTTCGAAAAATTGTGGGCGTGGCAAGGTATCGAAATATCCGAAAATATTAGAAAAATGACGATCATAGGTACATTTAAAGTGTGATTACTACGGAATGGCTTTACCGATTTCAAAGACCTTCATACCGTTAAAAAGGTATTGAAATAAGCTTTCAAAAAAAACACTGTAAAAATTTTTAGTGCACTAAAAAAAATTTTTTTTTTTAAATAAAATTAAAACTGAAAAAAAAACACTTCAAAGATCAAGCGATTTTGAAAAATAAAATTTTATTTTAGAAAGGTCTATTTAATATATATAACATATCTGAAAACTAAAATGGGTTTTTTTTTTAATTTTTTTAAGTAAATGCATCTCTTGTTTACTTTCTCTTATTTGGATATCACGCGTGTAAGGCCACCGGAAGATACCGTAAATTATAATAATAATACGTCCGTTCAATTCAACAATCTAGTTAATTTTCCTTCTCAAAATACAATTTTCCAAATTCAAAACCTGAACTCGTTACAATATTTTTTTCAACGAATCACGTACACTTGTTCCCCTTACAAATACATTTTCAACAAATCGAACAAATGTACGCCCTTTTAAACATATTCACACAAACACTTATATAATAATCAAATTTCAAACATAGAAACAATTCTCAAAATGAAAATACGTTACATACACAATTCCATATTTTATATAAACTTGAACAAGACAATATTCAAATTGACAAATAAAACAAATACATACAAACATATAAGGGAAAAGTAAATGAAAATATGTTGCTAACCATTTGAAACAAAGCTTTCTATATATACATGAAAACCAAATATGTTATACAGTTCAAATACACAAGTACACATACTACAATTCGACCATCCTGACAATTTGAGATCCCCTGATCTCCTATTTTATAATTAAACTACATATCTTAAAACAAATTATAAAACACAATTCAACAGCAACAAAACATATACTACTACTCGACCATCCTGACAATTTAGATCTCCTGATCCAGTGCTTTTTCGTGACTTTGCTCACATACCGAAAACCACGGTCGCATATTACCTATTGCCCACACTCCAACATAAAGTGTCCTAGACTGTTGTAATCCTTCTACATCTTTCACCACATAACGGTCATTTTTCAGAACTTTAGCTATCATATATGGACCTTTAAATTTTGGGACCAGCTTTTTATGTACACCAACATGTGAATCAAAATTTTTCAACATAACATAATCTCCCTCTTTAAATATGATAGGAGCCCTCCGTTTGCTATTAACATACTCTTCATTATACTTTTGTAATTTTTTTTCATTTTCCGCTGCATTATTTCTGACATCAACAAGAGACCTTGGTTCTTGAATATGTTCTGCTTCAACTAAATTTTCTCTCAACACATCTACCACCTTACCTCTCTGCTTTACCCCAAAAAGCATCACACTTGGATATTCTTTAATAGTCCTGTGCAAAGTGTTATTTAATGCGAATTCAACAGTTTCTATAACATTATCCCAATAAATATTTTCACCCAAACTTACCAATTTTGAAATCATAGGTCCTAAACTTCTATTTACCCTCTCAACTTGACCATTTGCTTGAGGTGAACCTGTGGCTATTTTAATGTGATTAATATTCTCTTCTTTCAAAAAAATTAAGAAATCACTTGAAGTGTCTGTCAGACACTATAACTCTAGGACGACTATACGATCGAAAATAATTTTTTAATGCAGAAATAACTTCTTTGGTTTTTCTTGTCTTAGTTGGATATAATATTACAAATTTTGTAAACGCATCAACCATTACTAGCAAATATTTAACTGCTCTTGAATTATCAATAGGCCCATAGTGATCTATATGAACTACTGCAAAAGGCACACTTTCCTTTGGAATGGTATGTAAAAAACCTTCCTCTCTACCATATTTAGCTGAAAATGTTATACACTTTAAGCAATTTTGTATATGACACATAATTTTTTGTTTCATATGGGGAAACCAATAACTTTTCGAAATAATATCCATCGTTTTATTTACCCCTAAATGTCCCAGTTCATCATGATATTTATATAAAACATGACTTTCCATACTCTCTGGAACATAAAACACAACCGATCCATTATTCGTTTTCCTATAAATAACTCCATTACGCATTTCATATACACCATTTTCCTTTTTTTCTAACAAATCACGCAACTTTTTCAACTTCTGATCCTTATTTTGGCAAATAATCATATTCTCCTCAAAGGTATTGGAACGACTGAGCGCATCCACATGTTGCATACGACTTCCAGACCAGTGTTCTAACACATAATCATAATTTTGAAGTTCTAAAGCCCACTTAGCTATTCTGGGATTCATTTCTTTTTTATTTAATGTTAAAGTTAACGAATTACAGTCTGTAATAATTTTGAATTTCAAACCTTGTAAATAAATTCTAAATAGTTTTAAAGCATATATAATCGATAACGTTTCAAGTTCAAAGCTATGATACTTTGACTCTGCTTCACTTGTTCGTTTAGAAAAATAAAAGACCGGATGCATTTTTTCATCTTTCTTACGCTGCATTAAAATTGCCCCAAAACCTACACAACTAGCATCACAATGTAACTCTGTTTCATCATTTGGATCATACAACGCTAAAATAGGCGACTCCAACAATTTTTGCTTAAGATTTTTAAAACATAACAACTCGTTTTCTCCAAACTGAAACTTTCTGTCTTTTTTTGTTAAATCATATAAAGGTTTCGCAATTAACGAAAAATCTTTTACAAACCTACGAAAGTACGAACAAAGCCAAGAAAACTTTGAACTGATTGTAATTTATTTGAAATCGGAAAATTTTTAATTACTTCTAATCCTTTATCATCCGCCCTTATACCATCCTCTGTAATAGTATACCCAAGATATTTCACACGACTAACTAAAAACTAACATTTATCTAATCTAAGCTCTAATTTATTTTCAACTAAATTTCGAAAAACTTCCGTCAAAATTTCTAAGTGTTCTTCTACAGTTTCAGTAGCTATCATTATATCATCTAAATATATGATAACTTTACCCTGTTTAATCATATCTGCAAATACCTTATTAACAAACCTTTGAAATGTAGATGGAGCATTTCTCAACCCAAATGGCATTCTCAAAAATTCAAATTGTCCAAGCGGAGTTATAAACGAAGTAAATTTGATTGGTCTGGCTCCATAAAACATGAAAAAATCAATTTTTCAAATCTAATTTCGTGAAAACTTTTTTATGCACCAGCCTATCAAGCAAATCATTAATCAACGGTATTGGATAATTATCTTTAACTGTAATTTTGTTAAGAGTCCTAAAATCAGTACACATCCTAAGATCCCCAGTTTTCTTTCGAACCAACACTATCGGTGACACAAACTCAGATTCACTTGGCCTAATAATATTTTTCTCCAAATACTCATCTAATAATTTTTGAAGTTCATTTTTTTCACTATATGAGAGACGGCGAGGTGGACGACTAAACGGTTTAACACTATTCAAAGTCAGTCTCATCTGACACTTAACCTTTGGTTCTATAAGACGTGGGCACGTAACATAATACTTTTTATACAAATCAACAAGTTTAGTTTGATCAGAAAATTTTACATTTTCTCCAAATTTGAGATTTAAATCAGTATTATCGCTTGGAGAAATTGCTAACAATTGCTTCTCAAATATATCTTCACTACAGTTTTTCATATCAACGTCAGACACCAACTCATTTACCTTTTTCTTATCTTCGCAAAAGTGTTTCATCAATATTTTAGTACATTCTTTTTTGTCAACATCATTTTTATCTCTTTTATTAATATTTTCACAACTTTCCCTCAATATTTTAAACCCTCCAATTTTCAAAAAATCTCGACCCAAAACTGCATCATAGCCCATGGTCCTATCAGCCACTACAACAAAAGTTATAGTAAATTCCTTATCGTCCAATAATATAGAACACAAAAATGTTCCAAAGGTTTTAACTCTTGTTTTATCCAAACCAAAAAATTCTGAATTAACACTTAAAAATGAATTAACATCGACTTCGTTAGGAACACTAGACTTCCGAATAAGACTAATAGGACTTCGGGAATCTATCAAGCAGTCTAAAGAAAAAGAAAAATTACTAAAATTTCTAACAACAAATAAAAAAGGTCTTATATATTCATCTTCGTCCATGTGATGTACTGTCTTTTTACGATCTGGACATTCATTAAGAAGATGTGACTTGCTTCCACAGCCATAATAACCCCTTTCTCTCTAATGGGTTTTTGACATTCTGATGCATAGTGACCCATCGAGTTACAGTTGTAACACCTTACTTTAGAACTGTTGATATTTTTTACATAAGAAGATTTTATTACTACTTCTCTTTGATTTACTTTCGAAAACGCTTGCAACAGCTGCACCTTGTTTCTAAAACATTGTAAATAGCCTTGCATACGCAACTGTTCGTCAGTTATACCATCTATAACATATTCAATTAACTCATCCTCATCCAACTTTAATGGATTTGCCAACATAATTTTATCATTAAAATATTCTACAAAACTTTCTTTTTGCTGCCATTTACGTATTTCAAAATTTCTACGCAAAACCAATTTGCTATGTCTTGTGTCAAATACTCTTTAACCAACTGCGTAAAATTTTCAGCTATAAAATTTGGTTTTGAATATAACCATTGTTGAGCTTTGCCCTTTAATTTTCCTAGAAACAACAATTTCATGTTACTCTCGTTGACAGAATACATGGCCTTGACATTTTGAATTTGCATCACCCATGTATCTACGTCACTACTGCCATCATAATCCGGCAGTAAGCCTCTTATATTATCCAAATTCATACTATTTGAATTATCTTGAAAACATCGTGTCAAGTTTGCATCCGCATGCACACCATCCCCGGTCATTCTACGCAAAAATTCATTTTCTCTAATTAACAACTCTTTTTCACGCCTCAACAAATCTGCCTCCCGTTGAATATGTAAAACACTAACTACTGGATCACTGCTTTCATCTGACGATTGTTTCTTAGACATTGTATTAAGAGGTTCATCTTCTACATGTATCTCATCAGCATTACCCTCAATACAATCATCATTTGCAGAATATACAATAGGGCAAACACCCCGCTGACCAATAGGTACTTCATTTAACCTCAAAACAAGCGTGGTTTTGCATCCTGATGTTGGCAAATTTAATTGCCGCAACCATTGACGTAATTGACTAACAGAATAGTCTTTTGCACAAATAGATTCCTCCATCATAAAAAAATATTTACATATACGTATATATATATATATATATTAAAAAAAATAAATCAACAAAAAAAAATTTTTTTTTTTTGTTTTATGGGGTTTTTTTTCCTTTTTCTCCCTTATTCTTTTTCAAGTTTTTTTTTTTTTTTGTTTTTTTTTTATATTATTTTTTACCACTCGTTGCCTCCTCTAATTTAAAACAGCACCCCGCTTTCTTCCAAATTTCTTTTAAGTCTTCGTAATAATATTTCTTCTTCAACTGCTAATCTGCTTCCAAAATTCTTACAGGACACTCTCCTTTCTGTATTTCACCTTTTTTGTTGCTCACTCCTTTTCTGAAAATTTTTACTGCTCACTCCTTTTCTGACATTTTTTACTACTCAATCCTTTTTCATATTCTTAACTTTTTTAATGATCATCCTTTTCTGAATTCCGCTTCAACTGCCTTAGCGGCTCACTCTTTCTGCTTTAATTTCTTTCCAGGACACTTTTTTTGTACGATTATAACATCTCAGCTCATCAACATCTCTGATTCTCATAAATCTTTAAATTTGTTGCTTCAAGATGCATATTCCGCTTTTCATCATTCCAAATCTCTTTTTTCATGTATAAAAATTCGCAAATCTCCAGGCTACAAGTTGAACTTTCGCCAAATGATTTAATTTCTTTTTTTTATATTCCGGTCGTTTTTTTATTTAAAGTTATTTAAAAAGTATTCAAATTAACGCAATGTCATTCTTTTAAGGAACGTTATTTCAGCTTTTTATTTTCACCAATAAAAGAAATTTATCTTTATTAAGAATAGGTTCGCCTCACTTCTGAAAATTGTAAGGCCACCGGAAGATACCGTAAATTATAATAATAGTACGTCCGTTCAAATCAACAATCTATTTAATTCTCCTTCTCAAAATACAATTTTCCAAATTCAAAACCTGAACTCGTTACAATATTTTTTTCAACGAGTCACGTACACTTGTTCCCCTTACAAATACATTTTCAACAAATCGAACAAATGTACGCCCTTTTAAACATATTCACACAAACACTTATATAATAATCAAATTTCAAACATAGAAACAATTCTCAAAATGAAAATACGTTACATACACAATTCCATTTTTTATATAAACTTGAATAAGACAATATTCAAATTGACAAATAAAACAAATACATACAAACATATAAGGGAAAAGTAAATGAAAATATGTTGCTAACCATTTGAAACAAAGCTTTCTATATCAAACATGAAAACCAAATATGTTATACAGTTCAAATACACAAGTACACATACTACACGCGTAAATTAATCAACCAATTTGAAAAATTTTTATACCGTTAGAAAGGTATTAAAATCACCTTTGAAAACATATACTGTAAAGATTCTATATTACACTGAAAGAAACAAATTTTTTTAATTTTTTCTAAATTTTTTTTTCAAACTGGGAAAACACTTCAAAGACCAAACGATTAAAAAAAGAAAAATTTTTTTTAGAAAGTTAGATTTAATATATATAACATATCTGAAAACTAGAAGGGTGTTTTTTTCTTTTTTTTTAATTTATTTAAGTAAATGCATCTCTTGGTTACTTTCTGATATTTTGATATCACGCGTAAACTAATCAACCGATTTCAAAAATGTTGATACCGTTAGAAAGGTATTAAAATCACCTTTTGAAAAAATATACTGTAAAAAATTTTTGTTCCAGTGGGGTGCACCCCAGCTAACATCAAAATAACGGCTCGAATACTTCACCTACAAGGAAAAGGTCGGCGGCTCAATGTACTTGAGACCATGGAGATATACAAGTTAAAAACATTTGACGGCAGGATAATAAACGAACAAACCAAAACTATCTCTGACGAAATATTTGAACCGTTAAAACTAGTTTACAAAAAATAGCACAATTTACCAAACGGCAAAAATCACCGATTTCTACCTACCTCAATCTACCGCTTAGCTAACAAGCGGTATGTCTAGGTACCTACAAAAACAACCCTTGGAAAAGGTAACAATTCGGACGTATCAATACCGCCCACACATACACGCATATTAACGTTACCTACCACGGACACATATATTGACATTACCGGCCACAGCACCCATGGACTATAAAAAACAACACAACGGATAGACACAGACCAGAACGAAATTAGGCATTGATATGGAATCAACTAATAAATACAGATGTGTGCAGCTATCAAGAAAATGTTCCTCTCAGCTTCGAAACATTAGCTTAAACGAAGCAGCGCTGATATCTGAGCATTTTCCAGCAGTCTCCGACATTCATCGTTGCCGTATTTGCGAAAGTTGTCGCTTTAAACTTAAGGATGCTATCAAGATTGCTGATAATCAGCTTTCTACTGAAACGGAAAGTGAAGAGGCACAAGAAATCTTGACTAGCGGTGAATTGTATCAAGAATATAAGGAAGTTCCAACATGCAGCAGCTATACTAAATCACTCGAACGCAACGAACTCGTCGACAATATAAATAAGCACGTTATTCCTCATCTTGGAAGCCATCCATCGCCAATGAAGTGAAAATATTTAGAAAGGGATTCATACTGCAAAAAAAACACAGCAAATTGCGCAAAGTATTTCGGATTCACTTGGAGGTGGTTCACTGTCAACTTTATCAGAAGACCTAAAGAAGATCAAAGCTTACTACGAACAAATTTTGGAGAACATGAAATATCAAATTGAAAACTGCTCAAATAATTTGGATAAGCAAAAAATATTATCTCTATTACCAAACACCATGACATCTAAGGAAATTAAAGACATTTTTGGGCATGATTTATCTTACGAATTGATAAAAATTAGCAAAGATATACAAAAAAATAAAACAAAGTTTTCGGACGTCAAACGCTCTAGCATGGACAGGCGTAGTTTACCTGAACAAACTAGTAAGTAAGCAAATATTCCGAAAGTCAGCAGTATGAGCTGCGCAAAGTTGTATATTAAATCTAAATAAATAAAAATAAAAAATTAACTTTATCAAGCGTATGTCTATTTATTGTGCGTGTCTGAAAAATTTGATAATACGATTCTTGTTCGAATCTATTAGAATACTTAGTCATAGTATCTGTATCTGTATAACTTCCAAAGTATAGCTAGGTACCATTTTTGTCACACAATAATAGCAAAATAAAAAAAAAAGTTAACAAGAGATGGTTTTACTTATAAATTTTTTTAAAAGAAAAAAAAACACCATTCTAGTTTTTATATTAAATCGACCTTTCTAAAAAAATTTTTTTTAAATCGCTTGGTCTTTGAAGTGTTTTCCCAGTTTGAAAAAAAAAATATAGAAAAAAATAAAAAAAAATTTTTTTTCAGTTTTTTTCTTTACAGTATATGTTTTCAAAGGTGATTTTAATACCTTTCTAACGGTATAAAAATTTTTCAAATTGGTTAATTAATTTACGCGTGATATCCAAATATGAGAAAGTAACCAAGAGATGCATTTACTTAAAAAAATGAAAAAAAAAACCCATTTTAGTTTTCAGATATGTTATATATATTAAATAGACCTTTCTAAAATAAAGTTTTATTTTTCAAAATCGCTTGATCTTTGAAGTGTTTTTTCAGTTTTAAATTTTATTTAAAAACAATTTTTTTTTCAGTGTACTATTATTTTTTGAAAGCTTATTTCAATACCTTTCTAATGGTATAAAGATCTTTGAAATCGGTAAAGCCATTCCGTAGTAATCACACTTTAAAATTACCTATTATCGTAATTTTTCTAATATTTTCGGATATTTCGATACCTTGCCACGCCCACAATTTTTCGAAAATGCAATTTCTAAAAATGAGGTTGTGTTTGGGTGGGTAAGATGTAACCCCATGCAAAATTTCATCAAATTCTGAGGGGGTCGGGTTCAAAATGTACGTTTTTTCAGCCTTTGATATGAAATTCATCATATGTGAAGACGTTTTCGAGATATCGACCAAAATGTGGACCAGGGTGACCCGGAACATCATCTGTCGGGTACCGCTAATATATTTATATATGTAATACCACGAACGGTATTCCTGCCATGATTCTAAGGGCTTTTGATTTCGCCCTGCAGAACTTTTTAATTTTCTTTTACTTAATATGGTAGGTGTCACACACATTTTACAAAGTTTTTCTAAAGCTATATTTTGCGTCAAAAAACCAATCGTATTTGGTATAGAATTATGCCATTTTTTTCATTTTTCGATATCGAAAAAGTGGGCGTGGTCATAGTTGGATTTCGCCCATTTTTAATACCAATATAAAGTGATGTCAGATAAGTACGTGAACTAAGTTTAGTAAAGATATATCGATTTTCGCGCAAGATATCGTGTTAACGGCCCAGCGGAAGGACAGACGGTCGACTGTGTATAAAAACTGGGCGTGGCTTCAACCGATTTCGCCCTTTTTCACAGAAACCAGTTATCGTCCTTGAGTCTATGTTCCTACCAAATTTCACAAGGATTGGTAAATTTTTGTTCGAATTATGGCATTAAAAGTTTCCTAGACAAATTAAACGAAAAAGGGCGGAGCCACGCCGATTTTGAAATTTTCTTAAATTTTTGCATTTTGGGGCACCATATCATTACTCGAGTTGAATATTGATATAATTTACTTATATACTGTAAAGATATTAAATTTTTTGTTAAAATTTGACTTAAAAAAAAAATTTTTTTTTTAAGTGGCGTGTTCGTCATCCGATTATGCTAATTTTTATTACACATATAGTAATAGGGGTAACGTTCCTGCCAAATTTCATCATGATATCTTCAACGACTGCCAAACTTCAGCTTGCAAAACTTTTAAATTACTTTCTTTTAAAAGTGGGCGGTGCCACGCCCTTTTCCAAAATTTTACTAATTTTCTATTCTATACCAAGTTTCATCGCTTTATCCCTCTTTGGTAATGAATTATCGCACTTTTTCGGTTTTTCGAAATTTTCGATATCGAAAAAGTGGGCGTGGTTATAGACCGATTTCTTTCATTTTAAAGAGGGATCTGAGATGAGTGTCCAGGAACTTACATACCAAATTTCATTAAGATACCTCAAAATTTACTAAAGTTATCGTGTTAAGGGCAGGCGGACGGAGGGACGGACGGACATGGCTAAATGAATTTCTTTTTTCGCCTAGATCATTTTTATATATAGAATTCTATATCTATCTCGATTAGTTTATGCCGCTACGGATTACCGTTATGCGAACAAAATTAATATGCTCTGTGAGTTCGGCTCAGCTGAGTATAAAAACAAACACAGTTAAAATTGAACATGCCACAGGTTCTACATAAAAACTTAAAGCACTGTGGACATTTGTTTGTGGGTAATGTTGGAAATGTTCATATGTGATGCATTGCTTTATCCAATGATTTAATGCAACAATAACAACACACCAACAACACTCACACATATGCATTTAATAAGCAACGCCTTCGTATGCCAAAATGCAGTAGTAGCATTCATCTGTGAGTTGCACCTCTTGGACGGTAGTTGGTAAAATTGCAGGGAGCTTGGGTTTTTGATTATTGTTGTTGCTGTCATATCTAGAACGATTTGCTACGCATGGAATTTTGCAGTTCCATTACTACTGAGCTATGTCTAGCAATAATTTTTGTTGCCTTAAATACGTTTTGCATTGTTGTAATCCATATGCGAAGCTAGAAATATGCCCCGTGCATATCAATTGACTACCTACCTTTTATTTAACGAATGGTGGCTTGTTGTTGTTGTACATAAAACAAATGCATTACTCAAATTTGATGCGCTTGCGGCTTACGTTGGTCATATGGGATGGTTAGATGAGTGCAACAACAACTGCAATATTTGACACATGAATTTACGCAATATGACTTCAGCTTTGTTTACGTGCTACAACACCCCGTTGAAGAGTTTAAGTCCATATTCGCAGTTCCCTTTGATTGTATGTAAAGTACATGTCGGCTTGTTGATGTCATCATGTTGTTCTTGTTCTCTTGAGATTTACATATGTACATAGTCTTTTTCTATTCGTTAAATTGTAGTTTAGCAATTTTCATTTGACCACTCTATAATTTTGTGGCATTGGAGTCCACTCGTAATAAGTTCTTTTTCAGAAGGGTATTGGGTATTGTTGTTGTTTTTTTTTGTTTCTGGTTTTTTTTTCTTCTGACGATTGTGAAGATGCATTTGATAATGATATTTCCACTAACTGCATGTTAGAGGGCACCAAATGGCATTGAGCGTAGAAAATAGCTTTGAAATTATTTGTAAAGTTTGATGTTCGAAACCAAACAAGGGGACCACCTCTTCAAAACTGATGTTGGAGAAACGTTATAGTACTGGCCCTTATAATACTAAAAAACACGCCTCGTAAGTTCTGCCTTCTCTATACTGTATAAGTAAGCGAAAGAAGTGCATCTTGCGTTAGACGAGAACAATACAATACTTGCAGTTGTCTAATTAGTAACCCTTGTTAACAGCCAAGTCAATGTGTGCACTCCAAGCGGGTTAGGGGGCTTAGAATATAGTCGCGGCAGGTATGCCTGTCGTAAGAGGTGACTAAAATACCCAAATCAAGGAGCTGCTATCGCAAGGCTCTGGCGATCCGAAGTTCCTCATGGAACTAAGGGTGGGGACGGGATGGCCAGAAGGTTCAATGTGGTCTTCTTAAATCGTACCCGAGATTGTCAGGCTTGTAACCCAATGGCGCTTATTTCCGGAACGTCCCGGATCTAAATCTGAAAAGGGCCATCAACATCGATAAAAAACTTTTGGGGAGTACTTTTGTCAATAAGAACTTCTTCGGACTAAGGGGTATGTATTTGAAAAGTATAATTTTCTCTCAACTAACAAAAGTTGCTAATAATAATAAAGTAAAATATTAAATCAATAACAATAACTTGAAGTGATATACAGCAGCGGAGAGAAAAATAGAAGCGGAAATTTGTTTTTAAAATTTTTATTTTTTATTTTTGATGTTTCAAGAAAAAACTCCTATGAATTTAGTAGTTGAAGATATGCAAATCAATCTTAGAAACGTTTTCTGAAAAATTTGAAATTTCGAGACAATTCTCCAAAAATTTCGAACTTATTATTTGAGGTGCTCTGAAGTACGCAGAGTATGCAGAGTAGGTCGAAATAAAGGTTCTAAATTTTCTCGAATTTTTGAATTTTTTTAAAAAAGATTGGTGTGCATAGCTTCAGTCAAAGAGTTTTTATTTGTTAAGAGCCATCACTCGATAATTTGGCAAATTACTCGATGTTTTCTCAAGGGAGTCGCTGGTTTTTTGTTGTCAGATATATTTATAAAATTGCCTTGTATATATTTACGTGGCGTATTTGTGTTTATTTTAATGATTGCGTTAAATTAATGAATTAATTCTCATTGCAAAAATCGCAATTAGGCAAAGTCTCTACACCGTATAAATATATAGGATGCAGTTTAAGAAAATTATATAAAACTTCCTTGAGAGAACATTCGGCATGATTTGTTGTTTCCAAAGTATCGAGTGACGGCTCCTAACAAATAAAAACTCTTTGCTTCAGTTCAAAACTCATAGGAGCTTTTCTGAAAATATTGCAATAAAAAAATGTAAAATTTTATTTACGAAAATTGATTAAAATTGCCACTGCTATTTTTTTGATCGCTGCTGTACTTTTGAATTTTTTCTGATGTGATAACTTTATTCAACTAATTACATTCTATCGGAACCCGCTTATGGAAGTAGAGGTAGAGGGCGGCCCCCACTCCGCTGGAAGGACCAGGTGGGAAACGATTTAAACTCCCTTGCTGTGATCAATTGGCGCCGGTTGGCAGAGAGAAGGAGCGACTGGCGCGGCCATAACCGTTTAATCGGTTAAGCGCGAATTAAGTAAGTATTTACATACGGTTCTGAAAAAAGTACCCATTTCTGGAGAAGTACTCGGTCCACAAACAGCTACCTATTTCGAAAAAGGCACTGGTTCCAAAAATTATGCGGTTCAAACAATGTACCCTATCACTAAAAAAAACAGTTTCGACAAAGTATTTAATTTTGGAAAAGTAGTTGGTTTCGAAACAGGACCCGAATCGAAAAACGTAAACAGTCCGAAATTGTATACAGATTTGACAGTTCTAAAAAAGATTCTAGTCCGAAAAGGAACCTAGTTTCAAAACAAAAAAATTTGTTCCGAAGTTGTAGCGTGTTTCAAAAAACATATAATTTTGAAAAAGCTCGCGTTTAAAAAACGTAACTGGTACAAAAAAGTACCCGATTGTAGTAAAACTTAATATTTCTTAAAAATTAATAGTTGTTAAAAAGTGTTCAGTGCTAAAAAAAAGATGCTGCCGTTCTAAGAATGTACCTGGTTTTAAAAACAAAGCGATTTTGAAAGGTCAAAAGGATAAAGGTTTTGAAAAAGTACCTTTCTAAAATAGTAACCGGTACCGAACAAGTAACTGGCTCTAAAAAAGTAGAGTTCCGATGAAGTTTCTGGTTCTAAAAATGTAAATGGTTCTAAGGAAGCACCGGATTCCAAAATATTACCGCTTCTAAAAAAGCAAACTGTTCTAAGAAACTAACCGGATCCTAAAAAACTACAGGTTCTTAAAAAGTGAACGGTTCCTAAGAAGTAATCGGTTCTGAATAAGTAACTGATTTTGTGAAAGATATCGGATCTGAAAAAGTAACCAGTTCTGAAAAGGCAACCGGTTTGCAAAAAGTAGTCGGTTTTGGAAAAATAACCGATTTTAAAAAGGTTTGAAAAGTATAATGGGGAGGCTACAATTTTTGGAATGATCAACTGGGAAAATAAAAAAATGGTATGGCTTCCAAACATCATACATCACTCTGCACAATTCAATATTCCATACATATTTTTGCCGAGCTGCATGATTTTCTAGAAGTTTTCTAAGGTTCCTTCAAATTGTATGAGGCTGCGCAACTAGGCGCGATGTTGAGTTATTACGTTGATTTCTATAGTAGCACCACGAGTACTCGCCTTTGACAAAAGACCAATTGGCAAAATTTCGACTCAATGGCACACAGTTACCACTTCAAAGATCATGCGCAAATCTTACTGTGCTTTAGTCTTACAAAATTGCTTATATCTCTAAAGAGAGAACACTTAAGGCTCACGATGGGCAAACTAACTGAACACTGTCTTCTTGCATCACATGCTAATAAGTTAGGCCCTGTCAGTAAAAGCAAATGTAGGAAGTGCGAACTGCAGGAAGAAATGGTTGAGAACGTTCTGTGTTCATGTCCTACGCTGGCCAGGTCAAGGCTGCAGCTATTAGGGGCGGTAGAGTTTGCTATTAAGCTGGGCCCTAGAAAACTTCTAGTATTTGTCGAGAGTTCGGAGTTATTTTATAACATTAGTCCTGTTACCTGATTGGGGTTCCTCAAATTGGTCTTCAAACAAATTCTGGTAACGATAGTGACACATTCAATCTATGTGGAAACTTTATTGACCAGTTCAACCTAGCCTGACCTAGACGACTTCACTGTTTGTCCTGCCTTTGAAATGCCTTTAGATAATGAAAACCGTGTTTTTATTCATACAGTGAAACCAATCTCTCCATATTTTGCGGCTAAGGACAATTACTCAATTTCGTTGAACTTGCTCAAGGCACAAGGCAATCAGTGAACTTCGCAACACTTTCGTCAGCCACAGAATCGTTTCCCCCTTCACGAGCCACAATGCATTTATAATTCCTTAACTGTAAATATATTTTTTTCCAATTTGTCATTAATTTCGAATAAATATTATTACTGTATTTTATGCTCCAAATGATTTTTAAATTTCTTTATGCATTGCCCTTTTCCTTACTGCTTGGCATCCATTTTTGTAGCTTTCTTTGGCGCTATTTATTATATTGAACTTAAGAAAATGTTTTTATTGATTCCTTCATTATCACATCCTTTCAGCTTTTGGTTTGAAGAAAATCAGAAAACGTGCTTTTGTGTATTCGTAACTGATTATAATAATACTTGTCCTTGTAATATGTACATTTAGCTTTCACCTCTATTTCATCATTTATTGACATTCAAAGCTCCTATTCTGAAAATCCATAACACTAAGTGCATTCTCAGAATTCAGATATCCTGATGAATGTAGGAGCAGGTTGTGCATAACTTTGTTAAATTGTTTGCTTTTGTTGTACTTACAGTTTGTTGTTAGCTTGCAACTTATTTTGCTGTAGTACCAAACTATAACTGCGCTTTTATTACTATCGAACTACGAAATGCAGTAGAATGCTAAGGTGGGAGAATATTATGGAAGCAGTATTGAAATGAAGGGAGAAGTGAGTTTGCATTTGAAAATAGCAAACGGCATCATACAAAATAGCAACAAAAACCAAAAATTCTATGAACAACCAGTGGTGTAGTCAAAGTTCAACCAAAAGTTTAGAAGGGTTTAATTCAGAAAAAATGATTACTTCAAAAAGCTAATGATATTTATAAGTGAGATAAGTTTAGGTTAAGTGGCAACTTAACCGGTAAAAGAAGTCCACTTAGACTACGTGGAGATACGTTGTGATATTACAAAAAAACAACTGTCACGTAAGCTTCAATTACTAAAAAATCGCGGTGTAGCGACGACAGAGTTTCGAATATGACTGATTTCGACCTTGGATACCTTCTCTGGGGATCCATTTAAACCGTATCTCAAATGCTTTCGTCCACTTCGGAAGAGTTATAAAGTGCGTCGATGACTCCACCTCAACCTCCTTCACGCAGTTTCCTCATCACAGGTTTTCCTATGTGTTAAGACATAACGTATATACTTTCATTAGACCCATCGTTTCCTGCCGAAAGGATCCCACTACAAACGATGGTGCTCATATGTACAAGAATAAACTATATATGGTCAGCGAAACCCCGAATTCATTACAACCATCCTCGTCCGCTTTAAGTGCGCTCCCTCGGTCTAAGAAATCCGTCCTAAAGTTACATGGGCTGTTTCTATACCGCGGAATCCAGATGATCCTAGGGTTAGAAAAATGTAAGCAATGGAAAGCGAAACCAGGAACCCCTCGAGCGTACCAGAAGACACTACAATGATTGCAAGGCTTGGACATGCCCCGAATACCGATTATTTGACTGAAAACTGCGCTATAATCCTTACCTTTGAACTTGGATTCACCCGTGAAGCAGTTAACTGGTACGTTGGTGCAGTTGGGTCCCTCATTACATTTTTGAATGAAGTTGTTTAAGCCCTGACTTATCGGCACACTGTAGCCTATCATCTCTGGAATAAAAATATATATAAATAAATAAATTTAAGGCGCGGTAACCTCCGAAGAGATCTAAGGCCGAGCTTCTCTTCCAATTTGCGTCGTGCTCCTCTTGATTTTCCCTACAAATTGGCCGGACGGGACCTACATGTTTTATGCCGACCCCGAATGGCATCTGCAAAGCAGATGAGTTTTCACTGAGAGCTATTCATGGCAGAAATACACCCGGAGCGCTTGCCAAACACTGCCGAGGGGCGACCCAGCTTAGAAAAATTTTCTTCTAATTGAAAAACCTTATTTCTAAAATTTTGATGTTGCTTTACCCGGGGTGTGAACCCAGGGCTTACGGAGTGGTAGGCGGACCACTCTACCAATCCACCACGGTGGCCGGCAGTATATATATATTGCAGGCAATACCGCCAGATGTTTAACATTAGATTCAGATCCAAACTGGTCGTTCTCTGGAATACCAGCACTCTATAGAGGCGTGGGGACTTAACTCCAAACTGCCTAGTATTGCCGGTGGTCTCTTTTGTGCAATACAACGCAACCTTCGATAGGTGTATTAGGACCCTTTTTAAACAAAAAAGAAAGACACTCAGAGCGAATTCTTTGTATTCTAGGGATCACCTTTCTTCCTATATATTTTAACTTTTTGGTGTTTTATGGAACTGACACATAACCAGCGCCAGGTAGACTAAGGCTGAATGGCGTTAAGTGTGCGATTACTGGTTTGTTTTAGTTGGTATAAATACTATCAGTGGGCATTGAATATTGCTGAGACTGTCAAACAAACAATTCAATATCCTCTCATCGATTTTTCCAGGCATCCCATCCTATCCTTCGATAATTAATTTTAGGTTTCCGAAGCCTAGCCTTATAAGTATTATATCGCGGAATAGCGGTTGACACTCAGCATGAATTGACCTTCAGTAGCATCCCAAAAACTTGGATGTATTTATAAAAAGCTGCACCTAGGTGAAATAAACTTTGTTCGGGATCATACATTTTGATTTAAATTTTAATTACTTGGAACATATAGTTCCTCATGTGTAAGTCTTCAAGAGATCCCCGGCTGCAGTCTAGCATTCATTCAAGGTAACCAAATATTCGACCAAAATATGTACTTTTAACTTAAAATTTTGGGACCCCATTTGTAGTTCATGTTACATACGCCCATGTACATAACATTCACGATGAAAGCGAATAGTGAAAATTTGAGCGCCAAAAAGGAAACATTAAAAGCATTTGCCATCTATCGCTATTGGCAACGCTGTCAGGAAGTTGCAAGTATCACCAAAGCACATACTACGATTTCTACTATTTACTTTTCCGCATGTATCTAGGTATATACTAGTGTAGCCTTCAAAGTAGTAGGAGGTGGAGCTGTGGTCAATGTTGGTTAACATATACAGAGCTTCAATCTGTGTAGGTAGCTGTTTTGGAAAAGCGAAGGTGGCACCATATGAGCTGTTGTTAGTGCTGTAAACAAGTTTATTTCCTAAATCACATTTCCAACATTGCTTAGCATTGTTGCTTTATCGTGGATGTTTTTTTTTTCTCTTTGTGTGTGTAGTTGTTGTGCTCTTGAAGTTTTCTACTTTTGCTTGCTCGTTAGTCCCTGCTTAGAATCCGTTCACCATCATTGACGGTTGTTACGCGGAAGCTGTGAGATAAATGTGCATCTACTCTACGGCGTTATGTTTAACTTAGGGGGAAAAATACTCTGTTCCTCACTGAGCGAACAAAAGAAGATGGGTTCGTTGATCAGGCAGGTAGGCTAGGCTGAACAAAGATACGCATCTAAAACATGATAAGTAGGATGGCTGGAGATCAGGAAGTAGCAACGCACCTCGGTGTTACCAGAGAAGAGGCTAGAGTTCACCTGATCTATAACTTCTCGCAGTTCATTTAAGCACCCTGCGGTTGAGCAGCATCACACCTCAATGTTAACTTGATTCAAACAATAGCAAACAAATTCTACTCAAGGACATTTTACAGATTAATGATTATCGATTATAGATAATAGATTATAGATATTCGATTATTGGTTATAAGTTATATATTAAAGATTATAGGTTATAGAATATAGATTATAGATTATATATAATGATTATAGATTTTGGATTATAGACTATATATAATAGATTAGAGTTTATATATCATAGATTATATATTATATATTATAGTTTATATAATATATTTTATAGATTAAAAATTATAGATAATAGATTACAGCTAATAGATTATAGATTATATATGATAGACTATAGGTTATATATCATAGATAGATAAAAAATATAGATTACAGATTAAAAATTATATATTATAATATAGGTTATAGATTATAGATTATGAATTATAGACTAATATATGATAGATTAGAGATTATAGATATTAGATTATATATTATAGATTATATAATATATTATATATTATAGATTATATAATATATATTTTATAGAATAAAAATTATAGATAGAGATTATAGATATTATAGATATAGATTACAAGTAATAGATTATAGATTATATATGATAGATTATAAATTAAAAATTGTATATTGTAAATTAAAAGTGATAGGTTATATATTATAGGTTATAAATTATAGATTATGAATTATAAATTAGAGATTATAAATTATAAAATAAAGATTATAGATTATAGGTTCTACGAGTAGGTATTAGATTATAGATTACAGATTATAGGGTACATATTGTAGGTTAAAGATTACATATTATGGATTATAGATTATAAGTTAAATATTATAGACTATAGATTATGACTTGATAACAGATTAAAGGTTATAGGTTATAAATTCGATATTATAGATTAAAAATTAGAGATTATAAATTGAATATAGATTATAAATTATTGATAAAAGGTCATAGATATTAAATTAAAGGTTATAGGTTATAGGTAAGCTGTGTTTTTACATCTATATGTTATTATTATTATTTATTATTATAATTAATTATAAGTCATTGGACAACAAATCCTTATAGACTACATTATGAATCTAAGAAAGTATTACATACAGCTTAATTGTAATTAAAATATACAGCTTAAAAAGCGGAATTCAAAATTATCAAAAATCGGCTCTTGGAAGCGAAAAATCAAGATAGACTTTTTTACTCAGTACATTGAACTCACAAGTAGCGCGATTAAAGGAGCATAACTATCGTAATTTGTTCTGAAGTTATATCCATAGAAAGGGAAGTAATGCCGAAGAAGTCGTTGAGGAACATTAAAGCGAATCCTTTCGAACAGATCAGGACAGTCAATAACCCCCTCAATCACATTGTATACAAAAGTTAAACAGAGTATAGATCGCCGACTCTCAAGAGACTTGAGCCCTAAGAGCATACGCCGAGAATAATAGGATGGCATGGGTTCTGAGGAGTTTAATGGACGAAGAGCATACTTAGGAAACAATTTTCTGTATCCTCTCTATTCTATTTATGGCTAGCTGAGTACAAGGCCTCCAATAGACTTAAACTTTATATGGGCTGCCAAGCGTTGAACTTTATCTACACTTCTGAAATTGCTGCGCAGAAACTTAGGACTCGCAAATTTCAATACGCATTATACTCAGATTCTACTGAAATCTGTGTCGATGGTATATCTCTACACTACCTCTATGTATTACCTCTACCAGTGGTGTGTGTCCGCTATTACTATACATTTCACCGCAATCGATTCAGCTATAGGTTATACACTATGGCCAACATAGGAGTGCGTCTCCGCTTTTCGGTACAAACCGTTCTGTAGCCAGTCATTTAGCCACTGCCGCTGGATTTGTCTCCTAAATATGATCTAAGTGAAGATAAGCGCTTTTCTTTTACCCGCGAACGTAGATGTACATACGTGTAAAAAACACGGTTATTATATATAATAGATTATATATTAAAGGTTTTGATTAATAGATTTAAGATTATAAATTATAGAATACATGTTATGGATTACAGATTATACGTTAAAAGTTATAGGTTTTTGGTTATAGATTATAAATTAGGGATTTTAAATTATAAATTAGTGATTACAGATTATCGATTATAGATTTAAAATTATAAATTATAAATTATAAATCATAGGTTATGGGGTATGGAGTGTTAATTATAGGTTTTAGATTATAGTTTATATATAAAAGATTATAGATGAGAGATTTTGGATTATAGATTATAGATAATATATTAAGGATTTAATATTAAAAAAAATAAATGTAAGGCGCGATAACCTCCGAAGAGATCTAAGGCCGAGCTTCTCTTCCAATTTGCGTCGTGCTCCTCTTGATTTTTCCCTACAAATTGGCCGGACGGGACCTACATGTTTTATGCCGACTCCGAACGGCATCTGCAAGGCAGATGTGTTTTCACTGAGAGCTTTTCATGGCAGTAATACAATCGGAGCGCTTGCCAGACAATGCCGAGGAGCGACCCCGCTTAGAAAAATTTTCTTCTAATTGAAAAATCTTATTTCTAAAATTTTGATGTTGCTTTGCCCGGGAGTTGAACCCAGGGCATACGGTGTGATAGGCGGAGCACGCTACCATCACACCACGGTGGCCGCCAAGGATTTAATATTATAGATTATATATTAGAGATTATAGATTATAAATATAGATAGACTATAGTTTGTAGATTATATGGTTTAGATTAGAGATTAGATTATAGGTAACGGATTAAAAGTTATTGTTGCAGGACTACTTATATAAAATTTTCGAATCATTTCGGAGCCATATGGAAATAAATTTGGGATAAGTACGCTATTATAATCGGATAGTTTTCGGGCTCATTTTGGAAGCTTTTAGATATTACTGCGGTAGTAATTTGGAATTGCTGTTGGGTTCATTTTGGTACTATTTTCTATTGTGCTCGGTATCAGTTTTTAGTAGTTTTTGTGATCAGTACGAAGCCATTTGGGCTAATTTCAAGATAATTTCGAAACTATCTCTGAATCATTTCGGACCTATAGGTAGCAATTTTCGGGGATGCTTTAGGTTACTTTCGTTTTAACTTTCGTTGAGGCGCTTCCCACGTATAATGTCGGTTTTTGCAGATTAATTTTCGGCCAGTTAGAAGCCGTCTGAAATCGGATGAAATGTAACCTCAAAAATTTTATTTTTTGGTTGTTTCATTCTACCCTAATGCACATTTGCACTTAAATGCAATTATGTTGTTCCTGTCTATTTGAGATTGCGGTTTTGATGCGTTTTTAACGCAAAATCAACACAATGTGACGTTTTGTAACTAAGTATATCTGCTATAGTTGATTTCGTTGTAAAACTAATACGTTTAGTTGTTATTGTTGTAAGTAGATATATGATCACACATTTTGGGATTTTAGACATTTTGACCACTCATTTCAGCTACTGTGACAATAGCAAACCAAAATGCAAAATATTTTGATATTTGAATTAGATGACACACAATGAAAGTTTTATATACTTAATTGAGTTCTGCATTTTGAAAAAATAAAAAAATAATTGTTGAAGCTTTGAAAAATTATTCTCTCTTGGCAATTTAATCTACATTCAAATAGTGAAAGATACTTTTTTCGAATATTCATAAATTCAGCAAAAATGTTTACCACTCATATACCAACCACCATTCTTTCACAGCGTTACCAATTAAAAACTTAATATATAATTATTATTATTAAGTTATAAAAAATTCAAATGTAAAAGTTGTCATTCATTAATCAAGATAGCAACAAAAACATTTCCTAGGCTTGAAATGCAATATTGTAAGGTGAGATGTTAAGTGCAACTGAATAACAAATTGCAAACAACAAATCAATAAATATTTTTTAAGTTGCAAGTAAATGCGTTGCAGGTGAATGCAACATGCGGTGGAGAACAACAATCACAACGGGCAATTAAATAACAGGTGAATGTAGAAAATTAGACGAAGAAAACAGTTAGGCAGCTGCCTGCATCGGTGCTATGAAGTCAAAAATCCAAATTAGTGGGGCAATAACCGACGAAAAGCAGTTTTTTTGTTATGTTTTCCCGTTAAGAGCATTATACTCGCAACACTCAATAAAGCAAACGGAAAATTGAATAATTGGAAAGCTACTTCAATGAATCAGTTTTTTTTATTATTAATTGATATTTAATTTGAGATTTTTTTTAGGTAATTTTAATTGTTATTGTAATGTTATAATGCGTGTTAAGATAGGCAACGTCATGATGCAATAACCCAAAGAGGTGAAGTCAATATAAGGCTGGACCCTCAGAGTATCACATTGTCCACAACTAAGGAATATGGAAACAGACTGTTGCATCAATAAGATTATTGACGATCTGTTATAAAATCATGAAATTGCGGATGACGGTCTGGGAGGCTTGTAATACAAAAAATTAGGATTGACGGTTTACGGGCCCAAGACCATATATGTATCTATGTAAAGCAATTGCTGAGGTAGGCTCATTGAGGAGAAAGAGATGGCTGTTCAAGAGTATATAGCGGCATAGGTAATCTTTCTATTAACCTACTTTAATTTCATTATCTCAAATCATTTTTCTTCTTACTTTTATTCTCACCCTCCTTCTTCCTCTTTTTCTCTTTAAACATGTAGGTTTCCTCACGCCAATTTTTAGGGAAAATTAAAGAGAACGCGACGAAAATTGGAGAGGAAGCTCACCCTAAACCTCCTCAGAGGTAAATCGCGGCAATTATTACATTTTTTTATAACTTTCTATAGTGAGTCGATGGCGATTTTAGGACCACTCAAACTTCCGGTTCAATGAATTATAGTCGCGTGTGATGACGACAATGCCCCGGTGGTGGTGTATGAGGTTCGGCCGTTGCATTCATCATTGTTCAACCTTCATCCGTCCAAGCCTTTTTCAGTGCAGCTTTTGATTATTCTTCTTTTCTCCACCCTTCTCTCCGGCTCTTCTTCTTTATCCCTCATGATGTTCTACCATCCATTTTCTCGCTATGTTTTTTCGCACTTTATCTCTCTCTGATTAGATTTTCATAAAAAATTTAATTTAGTTTTGCGGCCTTGGATGAGAACATTGAACTTGATAATATATACTTAGAATGCCCATATTTAAGTTATTTTGCGTTCACAAAAAATTGTATGCAATAACCTGCTATGCATATTTTTGGAGGGGTGGCATAAGGTCAATGGCCAAAACATCAATTAACATTATGACCACTACAAAGAGCTAAACGATCACTTCAAATATTCATAAGCTCAATTGAGTTTATGACCTTTGTTAGTTTGACTTGTGGCTGCTTTAGAAAACTACATTTGACACAATGCCCATTTCGGGAACAGACCATAACATTATAGAGGAATTTAAGCTCAGCACAAACGTCAAAAGAATCCTAATGGTGGGTCTTTTAGTTACTTATGATCTTATTTCAAAGGCATCCTCAATGGCCTAGCTTTTGATCCGATATTGCACTGAAATAATACTAATATTTAGAAAATTACCGCGCCGCAGGCGAACATTTGTAATAAACAATCATGCGACAGACTAAACGTCTAACCCGTCCTGCTGAAGTTTTTTTTCGTGCTGATCTTACGCTGATCTTATAGCCACAGCCTTTTTATTGAAGTGGTCATAGGACCAAAAGGAAATTTCTTAAAAGGCCCCAAAGTCAAACTAAGCAAGGTCATGGACCATTTGAAGTGATCTTAAAGCCTATCTTATGGCAATATTAAGAGGTAATGATGGTTGGACTTATGTCACCCCACCACATTTTTAGACAATCCCTAAAATTTTCATTTTAATAGGTTCGGTAGTTTTCAAAAATGACGTTCGAACATATAAATTTATTTAATTATACATAACCTCACATATCGCTGATTGAAACTTTTTTCACATCTTTTTTCATTACCATTTCTCCTCATTTTCAACGTTGTCCATCAACGCTTTTTCACAACAAATTTACACTATTTTATGACCGTAATTTGATTTTCTTGCTACTTTTTCGTTTTCTCATAAAATTTTTTTCTTTTTCTATGATCTGTGGTCAGTGAAGTGAATGTTTGTCAGTCTTTTGAATTGGGATGTTTTGTTGCTTTTTTTATTTTGGGGTACCTACTTTTGTTTGTTGTTATTATTGTTTAACTTACTTAACGCTTATTACTTTCACCAACATATTCAAAAGCAATGCTTTTAATGTAACAACAACAAGAAGCATCACTGCTACCTACAGCGATTGCAACAAATTAACCAACGTCTTTTAACAACAAACACAAGAAGTGAAAAATAACAACAAATTTAAGCTAAAGCAAGTAGAGGTGTCTAAGTTCGGGTGTAACCGAATTTTATATACTCAGCGTCAGCTTCAATTGTACATTTCATTTCAGATAAATTACTTTTCTACATAGCACGTGACACCGCCCGTTTAAAAAAACTTTCTCCCAATTTCCTCTTAAAATAAAACTTGATAAGTGAAATATCATTGATTCAAAACTATTTTTTGCTAAGTTATAGCTTATTATTCTAGTCTACGACCCTTTTAAACTTGTTTTATATCTAAGTTGCCGTGGTTTCTAACCGATCTCGTCCATTTTTACTAGACATATTTTCTACTATAGGGAAAATTTTTGTACGATCCGTTAATTTTTCTTCGAGTTATGGCTCCCGAAACATAGAAAATGGCTTAGTCATAAAAGGGGAGGTGCCATGCCCATTTTTTAAAATTTGAAAATTTTCCTATTGTTATAAATCCACTTGGGAAATTAAATACCATTGATATAAAGCGCTTTTTTGCAAAGATATAGCTTATTATATTCATCCACGACCCTTTTAAAGTCTTTTGTATAAAAGTGGGCGTGGTTATTAACCGATTTCGTAAATTTTTCTTCAAAGCATTCCTTATAGTAAAGGCCGAATTTTGTTACGATAAGTTTAATGATTTTCGATTTATGATTAATAATATTTGTAAAATTTATTTTATCACAAGTGGGCGGTACCACGTTTTCAAATTTTTATCAAGAGTCTCAATATTAGTCCACACGTCAAATTTCAACATTCTAGGTGTATTATTTACTAAATAATCAGGATTTTTGTGTTTTCCAAAATGTTATATATATAAAAAGTGGGCGTGGTTATCATCCGATTTCGTTAATTTTCAATACCAATCTATTCTGGGTCCAGATAAGCTCGTACATCAAATTTGGTGAAGATATCTCTATATTTACTCAAGTTATCGTGTTAACGGGCAGACGGACGGACATACGGAGATGGCTCAATCAAATTTTTTTTCGACAGTGATGATTTTGATATATGGAAGTCTATATCTATCTAGATTCCTTTATACCTGTACAAGCAACCGTTATCCAATCAAAGTTAATATACTCTGTGTGCATAGCACGCTGAGTATAAAAAAAAAAACATCTGAAACTCACAAACGATTGAAATGCTCATAAAAGCCAAACGGCATGCGTATAGTGCAACAACATCACAGTCAGTGTTGGCAAGCGTGAATGTGAGCAGCGACACAAACTTCAATTATTACCTAAAAAAAACAAGTAAGGAAGGTTAAGTTCGGGTGTAACCGAACATTACATACTCAGTTGAGAGCTATGGTGACAACATAAGGGAAAATAACCATGTAGGAAAATGAACCGAGGGAAACCCTGGAATGTGTTTGTATGACATGTGTATCAAAGGAAAGGCATTAAAGAGTATTTTATGAGGGAGTGCGCCATAGTTCTATAGGTGGACGCCATTTAGGGATATAGCCATAAAGGTGGATCAGGGTTGACTCTAGAATGCGTTTGTACGATATGGGTATCAAATGAAAGGTATTAATGAGTATTTTAAAATGGCGTGGACCTAAGTTCTATAGATGGACGCCTTTTCGAGATATCGCCGTAAAGATGGACCAGGGGTGACTCTAGAATGCGTTTGCACAATATGGGCATCAAACGAAAGGTGTTAATGAGTATTTTAAAAGGGAGTGGGCCGTAGTTCTATAGGTGGACGCCGTTTCGAGATATCGTCATAAAGGTGGACCAGGGGTGACTCTAGAATGCGTTTGTATGATATGGGTATCAAATGAAAGGTGTTAATGAGTATTTTAAAAGGGAGTAATCCTTAGTTCCATGGGTGGACGCCGTTTCGAGATATCGCCATAAAGGTGGACCAGGGGTGACCCTAGAATTTGTTTGTACAATATGGGTATCAAAAGAAAGGTGTTAATGAGCATTTTAAAAGGGAGTGGGCCTTAGTTCTATAGGTGGATGCCGTTTCGAAATATCGCCATAAAAGTGGACCAGGGGTGACTCTAGAATGTGTTTGTACGATATGGATATCAAATTAAAGGTATTAATTAGGATTTTAAAAGGGAGTGGTGGTTGTTGTATAGGTGGTCGCCTTTTCGAAATATCGCCTTAAAGGTGGACCAGGGGTGACTCTGGAATGCGTTTGTACGATATGATATCAAATTAAAGGTATTAATGAGTATTTTAAAAGGGAGTAATCCTTAGTTCCATAGGTGGACGCCGTTTCGAGATATCGCCATAAAGGTGGACCAGGGGTGACCCTAGAATTTGTTTGTACAATATGGGTATCAAAAGAAAGGTGTTAATGAGTATTTTAAAAGGGAGTAATCCTTAGTTCCATAGGTGGACGCCGTTTCGAGATATCGCCATAAAGGTGGACCAGGGGTGACCCTAGAATTTGTTTGTACAATATGGGTATCAAAAGAAAGGTGTTAATGAGTATTTTAAAAGGGTGTGGGGCTTAGTTCTATAGGTGGACACCTTTTCGGAATATCGCCACAAAGGTGGACCAGGGGTGACTCTAGAATGTGTTTGTACGATATGGGTATCAAATTAAAGGTATTAATGAGGGTTTTTAAAGGGAGTGGTGGTTGTTGTATAGGTGGTCGCATTTTCGAGATATCGCCATAAAGGTGGACCAGGGGTGACCCTAGAATTTGTTTGTACAATATGGGCATCAAAAGAAAGGTGATAATGAGTATTTTAAAAGGGAGTATTCCTTAGTTCCATAGGTGGACGCCGTTTCGAGATATCGCCATAAAGGTGGAGCAGGGGTGACCCTAGAATTTGTTTGTACAATATAGGTATCAAAAGAAAGGTGTTAATGAGTATTTTAAAAGGGTGTAGGGCATAGTTCTATAGGTGGACGCCTTTTCGAGATATCGCCATAAAGGTGGACCAGGGGTGACTCTAGAATGAGTTTGTACGATATGGGTATCAAATAAAGGTATTAATGAGAGTTTTAAAAGGGAGTGGTGGTAGTTGTATATGTGAATGCGTTTTCCAGATATCGACCAAAATGTGGACTAGGGTGACCCAGAACATTATCGGTTGGATACCGCTAATTTATTTATATATGTAATACCTGGCAAGATTTTAAGGGTGTTTTATTTCGCCCTGCAGAACTTTTTCATTTTCTTCTACTTAATATGGTAGGTGTCACAACCATTTTATAAAGTTTTTTCTAAAGTTATATTTCGCGTCAATAAAACAATCCAATTACCTTACCATGTTTCATCCCTTTTTTCGTATTTGGTATAGAATTATGGCATTTTTTTCATTTTTCGCAATTTTCGATATCGAAAAAGTGGGCGTGGTCATAGTCGGATTTCGTTCATTTTTCATACCAAGGTAAAGTGGGTTCAGATAAGTACGTTAACTGAGTTTAGTAAAGATATATCGATTTTTGCTCAAGTTATCGTGTTAACGGCCATGCGGAAGGACAGACGGATGACTGTGTATAAAAACTGGGCGTGGCATCAACCGATTTCGCCCATTTTCACAGAAAACAGTTAAAGCCATAAAATCTATGCCCCTACCAAATTTCAAAAGGATTGGTTAATTTTTGTTCGATTTATGGCATTAAAAGTATCCTAGACAAATTAAATGAAAAAGGGCGGAGCCACGCCCATTTTTAAATTTTCTTTTATTTTTGTATTTTGTTGCACCATATCATTACTGGAGTTGAATATTGACATAATTTACTTATATACTGTAAAGATATTAAATTTTTTGTTAAAATTTTACTTTAAAAAAATTTTTTTTTTAAAAGTGGGCGTGGTCCTTCTCCGATTTTGCTAATTTTTATTAAGCGTACATACAGTAATAAGGGTAACGTTCCTGCCAAATTACATCATGATATCTTCAACGACTGCCAAATTACAGCTTGCAAAATTTTAAATTACCTTCTTTAAAAAGTGGGCGGTGCCACGCCCATTGTCCAAAATTTTACTAATTTTATATTTTGCGTCATAAGTTCAACTCATCTACCAAGTTTCGTCGCTTTATCTGTCTTTTGTAATGAATTATCGCACTTTTTCAATTTTTCGAAATTTTCGATATCGAAAAAGTGGGCGTGGTTATAGTCCGATATCGTTCATTTTAAATAGCGATCTGAGATGAGTGCTCAGGAACCTACATACCAAATTTCATCAAGATACCTCAAAATTTACTCAAGTTATCGTGTTAACGGACGGACGGACGGACGGACGGACGGACGGACATGGCTCAATCAAATTTTTTTTTGATCCTGATTATTTTGATATATGGAAGTCTATATCTATCTCGATTCCTTTATATATGTACAACCAACCGTTATCCAATCAAACTTAATATACTCTGTGAGCTCTGCTCAACTGAGTATAAAAAAAGTCGCCGAAGTACTAGCAATGGCAACAATACTCACTTAAAGCTGAGTCAAGCTTACAATAATAATAACAAACGTGAATACCTATTTAGCCAATAGCAATTTATTGCCTCGCACAATACCAAGTCTTTTTTACGGCTGCTGTATTTTTGCGTACCTACGTTGAATTAACCGCTAAACTAAGCGATAAAGTCAGCGCCTTGCTACCGAGCTGCCGTAACGCATCGTACAATGTACATGAACCGCTAGTTGCTCAATTGAGCTTTGCTAAAGTTTGTATACCTTTCATGAATACGAATCCTGTCTATATTTATGAGATGTTTGTAAGTAAGCGAGATATGCCAACTTAGAAGAAAGAAATTTGGGGCAGAATAGCATGACTTCGAGAGACTTTATGTACTGCCTGATGGGAATACTGTCCAAAAACTCAGCGGATGACGCAAGGTTTCACAACCAAAATACATAGTGGGTTTATGTTTTCCCCCATTGCTACATAGGAAGGGATGTGACCAACGGGTATCCAACTCCTTATGACAAAAATACGTTCGAAACAGGACTATGGCGAAGTGAGAAAGGAAATAACTCGCTTAAAAATAACAATAATATACCTAGCAACAATGGATAAGCCGCCGAACGTATCAGCACGGTGGAAAAGAGTTGATAAAGGTATTTCGAACGAACGCATTCTACTATTTTTACTACTCGACATATTCTGCAGAAAGATCACGATAAGGGAGTCAAGCTTTCCTCCTCTGAGCCATTCGAGACCTAATTAGGCGTCAGATAAGTGGACATAGATTTATTTAACCTGTTCCTGGAGAAACATATTCCAGCGAAAGGTCTCAACCCCGATGTTATATCTTATAATAGTAGCATACATCAGGGGTTGATCCTGTCTTCTCCAGATTGGCCAAAGATCGGAAGAAGTGAGTCTTGCGGTGAAGAAATATTTTCTGGTATCGAAGATAATCGATGCATTCTCACCATGCCAGCTCGTGTGGGACGGAAGATGGAGAAGGACTAGATCTTCGCTAATGCTCGCAATTGGAACGAGTTATAGCGAAACAGCGATTTGGATTTTCGGCAAAATCGCCAATCCACTAAGAGAGTTTTTGCTTTGGTCGACAGATAGGGCCACATTCGAAACATATATTCTCTATCTAATCTACAATGTAAGTGCGAGCAAAAGATGTACCTTCTTTACATCTGCCACATTATCGGCATATCGCTAATCCTTGACATTGCTAAAGCAAATTGTAAATCAATTCCTTATCCTCACAGCTTCAGCAGAGAGGGTATGCGCCGTCGCTATTTTTAAGACGTCCGTAGATTGTTTAGTTTAAGAAACAAGCTCCTTCTATTCCTGGCCACTAGGACATTGACACCTCAGAAGCATCCCGGCGAATTCAAATCAAGTGCGTTGTATTATACTTAGGTATACTTCTGTAGCTCTCTTAGGAGATAGCACAGTGGTGGCCTTACGAAGCTAGTTAGTATATATTTTGAAATATTATTTATCGATCGCACTATAAAATTAAATTTTTATTATAATGTTATGCCCGTGGACACCACCGAAGGAGAAACCCAGCTGACCCACTTTCATGAACTTCACAAAAGAAAAGTGGGTTGAATATAAAGCATATACAGCTAGTCTTTCGAGAATACTCCTCATAAAGGTAAGAAACGAAATGCCAGCACAAAACATCTCGGACGTTTGTGCAAAAAAAACAATATATATATATATTAAAAGGCTCACACAAAGAGTCGGTAAAGCACTATGCCAATAAATGCTTAGCGTGTACCCCCCCCAATAACAAATACCCGAAATTCGCAGTTGAAGAAAGCAGTATCCCTTCTAATGGCTGGCTTAGATACTCTGGCTGATAGGCTCTGCAAGAACCAAGAAGCCGGTATGACCTTTGTTTAACTTTTGCGAAGCTCTCGTTCCCCAACACAAGGTGTTACCATTGGTACTATTTATATCCGATTTTATCAAGTTAGATTCTATTGTGTTTAAGGAAGCCTAGCTGTGAACGAAGATCGTCAAATTGATTTCTGAAACTGTGCTGGAAAACTTTGTAAGGGCCTGGATGCCGGCACGACTTATTAAACTTCAGATTATTGGTGCGCAGCTCAGCCCTAGTTTTATATGTTGTCTGCGGACGATGCCTTATGTTTTGTACCTGAAAGCCAAAAATTGCCATAGTCTTTGGATCCATATTCTGGCAAGATATTCTGGAACCTTTTCGCTGCGCTGGCAAAAAGTGTTGTTGTAATCAGCGGTACTCTTAACCACCAGTTATGACCTCTGCATATTTGGAAATAATTCCTTGGTTTGTGTTTGCGATTGCGTTTGCTTATATGCGTATGCGTTCGATTCTTTGCTTTCAAAGTTTAAGTTTGCCACAATTAAGGGATGTGACCAACCTTTTCAACTGAGAGGTGACCAACCGCCTTGAGGTGACCAATCGCCACGGGCTGTCTTCTTATGTCCCCAGAACACCATAATGAGGCGAGAATACTCCCCCTCAGGGAGAGAAATGAGATGCTGACCAAACAGTTTCTGTTGAATACCCAGAAACCTGGGCATCCCAACAGACATCTGATTGACGAACCAGCACCGCCTAGGGGCCTAAGGAGTCATCTCCGTAAGCATTTGGAGGAAATACGGCACCTGAGAACCCAGCCGTATGAAGCGAAAAAACACAAGCAGGTCCTTGGTGAACTCCATAGACAGGCGTCGGACCTTTATGTCGGGAATTGCCCGGTGAATCCAGTACTTGAAGAAAAATATCCAGAACTCGCGGAAGAGGAACGCATACTCCCCAGGGAAACGTGTGTCACTCTTGCTCAACTTCGTTCTGGATACTGTAACAGGTTAAACTCTTACCTATCCAGAATCAACCCCGACATACAAAATGTATGCCCCGCTTGCAATGTGTCCCCACATGACACCAACCATTTCTTTAATTGTAATGTGGAACCAACGCCTTTAACACCCCTTTCCTTATGGTCCACCCCTGTTGAAACGGCAAGTTTCCTTGGACTCCCGTTAGAGGATATTGATGACAATTTGTGATCGGTCGCGGCTATTAGGTGGGGCGAGCATTGCTACAACAACAACAACAACAACAATCTCTGCATATTTCTTCCAACCTTTCAATGATATATTGAGGGCGTAACAAAAACTTTCACAAAAGTTAAATTAAAATTTTGTTAAAAAAAATTTCACGATGGAATCAACAATGCGACATCACCATCATCACAATGCGTAACAACATTAAGCACAACAACACATCGTAAACAACAACAATAGCAGCAACCATCATAAAAGCTGTCAAAAATGTAACGTCTAAGGGTGATGGATAGCAAACACCTTTCACATTCACAAAACAAAAAAAACAAAAAAATACCTAAAACAAAAACAAAGTAGCATCATGTGCAGATAAATAAACGTACCCACAAGAAGAACAAACTACTCGTACCTACATCCATTGGTATAAATATTTACAAGTTAACAAATTGTAGAAATTGGAAAGTTTCGAAAGCGTCGTCTAAACCTTTGTGCGCAACAAGCACAATCTTAGCCGCGGAGCAACGTCATTTAGAGTTTGCCCACGGGCCATTTGTTGATCTGCAGTTGGCGCGCAAGCACAACAGATTTACGTAGTTATATCGTATTTATTTCGTTTTTATACTCAGTTGAGCAGAGCTCACAGAGTATATTAAGTTTGATTGGATAACGGTTGGTTGTACATATATAAAGGAATCGAGATAGATATAGACTTCCATATATCAAAATAATCAGGATCGAAAAAAAATTTGATTGAGCCATGTCCGTCCGTCCGTCCGTCCGTCCGTTAACACGATAACTTGAGTAAATTTTGAGGTATCTTGATGAAATTTGGTATGTAGATTCCTGAGCACTCATCTCAGATCGCTATTTAAAATGAACGATATCGGACTATAAACACGCCCACTTTTTCGATATCGAAAATTTCGAAAAACCGAAAAAGTGCGATAATTCATTACAAAAGATGGATAAAGCGACGAAACTTGGTAGATGAGTTGAACTTATGACGCAGAATAGAAAATTAGTAAAATTTTGGACAATGGGCGTGGCACCGCTCACTTTTAAAAGAAGGTAATTTAAAATTTTGCAAGATGTAATTTGGCAGTCGTTGAAGATATCATGATGAAATTTGTCAGGAACGTTACTACTATTACTATATGTACGCTTAATAAAAATTAGCAAAATCGGGGAAGGACCACAACCACTTTTAAAAAAAAATTTTTTTAAAGTAAAATTTTTACAAAACATTTAATATCTTTACAGTATATAAGTAAATTATGTCAACATTCAACTCCAGTAATGATATGGTGCAACAAAATACGAAAATAAAAGAAAATTTCAAAATGGGCGTGGCTCCGCCCTTTTTCATTTAATTTGTCTAGGATACTTTTAACGCCATAAGTCGAACAAAAATTAACCAATCCTTTTGAAATTTGGTAGGGGAGTAGATTTTACGACGTTATCTGTTTTCTGTGAAAATGGGCGAAATCGGTTGATGCCACGCCCAGTTTTTATACACAGTCGTCCGTCCGTCCGTCCGTCTGTCCGTTAACACGATAACTTGAGTAAATTTTGAGGTATCTTGAAGAAATTTGGTATGTAGATTCCTGAGCATCTCAGATCGCTATTTAAAATGAACGATATCGGACAATAACCACGCCCAATTTTTCGGTATCGAAAATTTCGAAAAATCAAAAAAGTGCTATAATTCATTACCAAATACGCATTAAGCGATGGTAGGTGAGTTGAGCTTATGACGCAGAATAGAAAACTAGTAAAATTTTGGCCATTGGGCGTGGCACCGCCCACTTTTAAATGAAGGTAATTTAGAAGTTTTGCAAGCTGTAATTTGGCAGTCGTTAAAGATATCATGATGAAATTTGGCAGAAACATTACCCTTATTACTTTATGTCTGCTTAATAAAAATTAGCAAAATCGGAGAACGACCACGCCCACTTTTTAAAAAAAATTTTTTTTAAATTCAAATTTTAAAAGAAGTGTTAATATCTTTACAGCTTATAAGTAAATTATGCCAACATTCAACTCCAGTAATGATGTGGTGCAACAAATTACAAAAATAAAAGAAAATTTCAAAATGGGCGTGGCTCCGCCCTTTTTCATTTAATTTGTCTAGGATGCTTTTAATACCATAAGTCGAACAAAAATTAACCAATCCTTGTGAAATTTGGTAGAGGCTTGGCTCCTAGGACGATAACTGTTTTCTGTGAAAAAGGGCGAAATCGGTTGAAGCCACGCCCAGTTTTTATACACAGTCCACCGTCTGTCCTTCCGCTCGGCCGTTAACACAATAACTTGAGCAAAAATCGATATATCTTTACTAAACTTACCACACGTACTTATCTGAACTCACTTTACCTCGATATAAAAAATGGCCGAAATCCGACCATAACCACGCCCACTTTATCGATATCGAAAATTACGAAAAATAAAAAAATGCCATAATTCTATACCAAATACGTAAAAAAGGGATGAAACATTGTAACTGGATTGGTTTATTGACGCAAAATATAACTTTGGAAAAAACTTTGTAAAATGGGTGTGACACCTACCATATTAAGTAGAAGAAAATGAAAAAGTTCTACAAGGCGAAATCAACAGCCCTTGGAATCTTGGCAGGAATACTGTTAGTGGTATTCCATATATAAATAAATTAGCAGTACCCGACAGATGATTTTCTGGATCACCTGGTCCACATTTTGGTCGATATCCCGAGAACGCCTTCACATATACATCTAAGGGCCACTCGCTTTTAAAACCCTCATTAATACCTTTAATTTGATATCCATATCGTACAAACACATTCTAGAGTCACCCCTGGCCCACCCTAATGGCGATATCTCGAAAAGGCGTCCACCTATAGACCTAATGCCCACTCCCTATTAAAATGCTCAGTAACACCTTTCGTTTGATACCCATATCGTACAAACATTCTGGAGTCACCCCTGGCCCACCCTAATAGCGATATCTCGAAAAGGCGTCCACCTATAGACCTAATGCCCACTCCTTATTAAAATGCTCAGTAACACCTTTCGTTTGATACCCATATCGTACAAACATTCTAGAGTCACCCCTGGCCCACCCTAATGGCGGTATCTCGAAAAGGCGTCCACCTATAGACCTAATGTCCACTCCCTCTGAAAATGCTCAGTAACACCTTTCGTTTGATACCCATATCGTACAAACACATTCTAGAGTCACCCCTGGCCCACCCTAATAGCGATATCTCGAAAAGGCGTCCACCTATAGACCTAATGTCCCCTTCCTCTTAAAATGCTCAGTAACACCTTTCGTTTCATACCCATATCGTACAAACATTCTAGAGTCACCCCTGGCCCACCCTAATAGCGATATCTCGAAAAGGCGTCCACCTATAGACCTAATGCCCACTCCCTCTTAAAATGCTCAGTAACACCTTTCGTTTGATACCCATATCGTACAAACATTCTAGAGTCACCCCTGGCCCACCCTAATGGCGATATCTCGAAAAGGCGTCCACCTATAGACCTAGTGCCCACTCCCTATTAAAATGATCAGTAACACCTTTCGTTTGATACCCATATCGTACAAACACATTCTAGAGTCACCCCTGGCCCACCCTAATGGCGATATCTCGAAAAGGCGTCCACCTATAGACCTAATGCCCACTCCACACTCAGTAACACCTTTCGTTTGATACCCATATCGTACAAACATTCTTGAGTCACCCTTGTTCCACCTTTATGGCGATATCTCGAAAAGGCGTCCACCTATTGAACTAAGGATTACTCCCTTTTAAAATACTCATTACCATCTTTCATTTGATACCCATATCGTACAAACACATTCTATAGTCACCTCTGGCCCACCCTAATGGCGATATCTCGAAAAGGCGTCCACCTATAGACCTAATGCCCACTCCCTCTTAAAATGCTCAGTAACACCTTTCGTTTGATACCCATATCGTACAAACATTCTAGAGTCACCCCTGGCCCACCCTAATGGCGATTTCTCGAAAAGACGTCCACCTATAGACCTAATGCCCACTCCCTCTTAAAATGCTCAGTAACACCTTTCGTTTGATACCCATATCGTACAAACACATTCTAGAGTCACCCCTGCCCACCCTAATGACGATATCTCGAAAAGGCGTCCACCTATAGACCTCATGCCCACTCCCTCTTAAAATGCTCAGTAACACCTTTCGTTTGATACCCATATCGTACACACATTCTAGAGTCACCCTTGGTCCACCTTTATGGCGATATCTCGAAAAGGCGTCCACCTATAGAACTAAGGATTACTCCCTTTTAAAATACTCATTACCATCTTTCATTTGATACCCATATCATACAAACACATTCTAGAGTCACCCCTGGCCCACCCTAATGGCGACATTTCGAAAAGGCGTCCACCTATAGACCTAATGCCCACTCCCTCTTAAAATTCTCAGTAACACTTTTCGTTTGATACCCATATCGTACAAACATTCTAGAGTCACCCCTGGCCCACCCTAATGGCGATATCTCGAAAAGGCGTCCACCTATAGACCTAATGCCCACTCCCTCTTAAAATGCTCAGTAACACCTTTCATTTGATTCCCGTATCGTACAAACATATTCTAGAGTCACCCCTGGTCCACCTTTATGGCGATTTCTCGAAAAGGCGTTCACCTATAGAACTAAAGCCCATTCCCTTTTAAAATACTCATTACCACCTTTCATTTGATACCCATATCGTACAAACACATTCTAGAGTCACCCCTAGTCCACCTTAATGGCGATATCTCGAAAAGGCGTCCACCGATAGACCTAAGGACCACTCCCTCTTAAAATGCTCAGTAACACTTTTCATTTGATACCCATATCGTACAAACAAATTCTAGAGTCAGCCCTGGTCCACCTTTATGGCGATATCCCTAAATGGCGTCCATCAATAGAACTATGGCCTACTCTCTCTTAAAATACTCTTTAATACCTTCCATTTGATACACATGTCATACAACCACATTCCAGGGTTACCCTAGGTCCATTTTCCTACATGGTGATTTCCCTTATTTTGTCTCCATAGCTCTCAACTGAGTATGTAATGTTCGGTTACACCCGAACTTAGCCTTCCTTACTTGTTTGTTTGTATGTTTATCTAACTGCGCGCACTCATTCACAGCGACTAGGAATAAAAAACAGTTAATTTTTTCACCTTTTTGCTAGCCACAGAAAAAGTAGCAGAAACCAACTTAACTCAATATTTGTGGATCAATCCGACGGTCGGTCATCAAATGTTTGTTATATACGGATTTGAGTTTATGTAAAAAAAAAATAATCATTTGTTCAAGCATCATATATGGCGCATGCGTACCGTTGCGTCGCTGCCATAATACGCAAACAGACAAAAACATAGCCAGCCATCCACCCGCTGGTGTTATTGCGCGCGGCTGAGTCAAAAGAGTATTGGTGTTAATAATGTTGCAGGTAGAGGTAGCCGTGAAAGAAAGTGGTGAATGTTGTAGCTAAGCTTGTCTGTTTTTTTGCCTTTGTCTTTTTATTTACCATTTGTTGATTTATTTTAATTTTTTTAATTTCTTAATTTGATGTTTTTCTAGCCCTGTCATTTGTACATAACTTGACTAACACACCTACATCCTACATAACTGTTATCACGTTTTGCTTTGCTGTTATCTACTTTTGTAGCTTTTATTGTATAACGGTATTTATTTGGGTTTTCTACTTGTTTTGCCATACATACATACATATGTTCATGTTTGCGTTGCTTCCGTTGGTGCCTTTTTTTTCAAATTAAAAAATTTAGACCCGCAATTTATTGTTTCTAAACAGAAAAACAAACCTCATAAAAAAACTGAGACGTTTTAATCATCTCTGGCAATAAGCGTTAGCATTTTTAATTGTTTTACTAAATTTTTTTTCGTCACACCTTACCAATAACCATGAATAACAGATATGTAAACAAAACTACATACATTAAAAAAACTTGCACATATTATTTAGGAATCATTCTAGACAGAAAGTTGTCGTGGAAACTCAACGTGGATGAGAATTTGAGGAAGGCCTCGGCGGCACTTTATGCATGTAAAATGGGGGTTTATCGCCTCATTGGATATTTACAGCGATTGTAAAGTTTTTCCTCTACTATGGAGTCCTTTTTTGCTGCACAGCCACGCGGGGGGTATGCAATATTTGGTATATATGTATATTCTATAATTAGCTTCTATATATGGAGTAATTTAGGTAGGAGAGATAGAAGCCGTGCAAGTGGTAGTTGGAGTGCGAGTGGAACAAAAGTGTAAATTCGCGATATCTCATTTATTATTTGAAGCGGGGATCCAATATTTGTTATATGGATTCCATACATGAGGTATTTTGCTGAAAGAGGCAGAGACCGTGGAAGTGATAGTAAAAGTGAGAGTGGAAGACAGTTGTAAATGGGAGAGATATAGAGCAGAAAAGGCAGTAAGAGTGGGAAGAGGAATGAGAGAAGAAGTGGGAATGAGAGAGAGAGAGTGGGAATGAGGGAACGAATGGGAATAACAGTGGCAGTGGAAGAGGGAATGGGCTTGGGAGTGAGAGGGAGAAGAGAATGAGAAGGGAGTGGTGATAAAGGCAATAAGGAAAGGAGAGGAATAAGAAGGCGAAATGGAAGAAAAATTTGTAAAGTTGTAGTATATCCGATTAAAGGGAGTGATAGAGGGAAAGGAAGTGCACTTTTCAAATACATCAACGTCGGATGGGCACGCAAATAAATTTAAAACAAAACAAGTAAAGGTGTCTAAGTTCGGGTGTAACCGAACATTATATACTCAACGTTAGCTTCAATTGCACATTTCATTTTCTACATAACACGTGGCACCGCCCGTTTAAAAAAAAAATCTCCCCATTTCCTCTTAAAATATAACTTGATAAATGAAATATCATTGATTCAAAACTATTTTTTGTTAAGTTATAGCTTATTATTCTAGTCTACGACCCTTTTAAACTTGTTTTATATCTAAGTTACCGTGGTCTTTAACCGATCTCGTCCATTTTTACTAGACATATTTTCTACTATAGGGAAAATTTTTGTACCCAATTTTATTACGATCCGTTAATTTTTCTTCGAGTTATGGCTCCCGAAACATAGAAAATGGCTTAGTCATAAAAGGGGAGGTGCCACGCCCATTTTTTAAATTTGAAATTTTTCCTATTTATTGTTATAAATCTACTTGGGAAATGAAATACCATTGATATAAAAATATTTTATATTAAAGTGGGTGCGGTCCTCAACCGATTTCGTTAATTTTTCTTCAGAGCATTCCTTATGGTATAGGCAACCTCTCTTCCCAATTTTGCTACGATAGGTTTAACGATTTTTGATTTATGATTAATTATATTTGTAAAATTGATTTTATTAAAAGTGGACGGTGCCACGCCCGTTTTAAAAATTTTTTCCAAATTTTTATCAAGAGTCTCAATATCAGTCCACTCGTCAAATTTCCACATTTTAGGTGTGTTATTTACTAAATAATCAGGTTTTTTGTGTTTTCCAAAATGTTATATATATAAAAAGTGGGCGTGGTTATCATCCGATTTCGCTCATTTTCAATACCAATCTATTCTGGGTCCATATAAGCTCGTGTACCAAATTTGGTGAAGGTATCTCAATATTTACTCAAGTTATCGTATTAACGGGCAGACGGGCGGACGGACGGACATGGCTCAATCAAATTTTTTTTCGACACTGAACTATATCTATCTCGATTCCTTTATACCTGTACAACCAACCGTTATCCAATCAAAGTTAATATACTCTGTGTGCAAAGCACGCCGAGTCAACGAGAATAAATATAATAAAAGCCACCAGTCTGCTACGAGTGGCGAGTAACTCGCAGGAAATTAAAAAAAATTTATGCCTAATGTTTTCCATGAGGGAAATTTTCAATCGCCTCGCATTTATCCATGTCGTGTAGGCACCTTATATAAATGTGATTTTTGAAAAGAGAACTAATTAATTAATTAAATACAGTCGGAAAAATAAACACAAATACCCCACGAAAAGGAATAAAGACATTTATGCACATCTCGCCCAAAAGATCCTGCTAGTACCGCGCGCAAAGTAACGAGTGACGTCTTTTATTATATTTATCCTCTTTGGCCGAGTATAAAAATAAATAAGTGGAAGAAAATTTGGTTCAATTAAAAAAGTAGATAGATTAAAAAACTTGAAAATAAAGTTGAAGAAAGGAAAATTAAGTAAATATACAAACGAAGAGGAAATAAACTAAGTAAAATAAAAAAAATGTATGGTGGTAATGTGCCCGGAGAATGACACAAGAGATCCTGGGTTCAAGCCCACGGAAAAGCAACATCAAAAAATTATTCTAAGCGGGGTCGCCCGTTGGCAGTGGCTTGGCAAACATCCTTTTATTTATTTATTTTATTTACCAGGGGAAAAGAAGTGCCAATGCCTTCTTTACCAAAGATAAGGAGCACTAGTAGGAACACTTTCGGCTAACATCTTTTTAATTTAAAAGCTTCTGAGTTAAAATTCATAAGCTTTGCAGCTGCCATTCGGAGTGGGCGTACAACGTATAGGTCCCGTCTTACCACTTTAAAGGAAAAGTCATTAAGAGGTACGATAAAAATCGGAAACGCATTTCGGCCTATATCTTCTCGGAGGTAAATCGCGCCATGGGTTTCATCTGTGGGTTTTCAAGTTTATTTTCCAGTGTACTTTAAAAGGTGTGGCAGTTGTAAAATTGGCATTTTTACACATTTCTCTTTACATTTGTTTTCAATCATTTAGGTTAACTATAACACATAGACATATTTATTGTTTTTTCAAATGATTTTCCTCATGATTTCAACTCTGCAACTGAAACAATGAACTTTAACAACAACAAGTAATTACATTAACAACACGCCATACCACACCCTTGACCACCATAGTACGGTTGCTCAGCCGTATCGGCAAATTGTCGAATTGGCTCGCTGGCACTTGTTGGAAATTAGCACAAATTGTCCATCAACAATGACTCAAGCAAAATGGTTTTTTAACTAAGCTGTTGAATAGATGCTGATGAAAGAGGATGTTGCTAAAGTTAGCGATGGGAAACGCGCTTTTTTTATAATCATGCCCATAAATATTTATGTGTCCCTATAAGAAATTATATTTAAATCTACTTCTTAATCCCAATATTCCAATCGAAAGGTTTGGAGTGGTGTGATGGTAGCGTGTTCCGACTACCACACCGAAGATCCTGGGTTCACGACCCTGGCAAAGCAACATAAAAATTTTAAAAACAACTTTTTTTCAATTTAAGCGGGGTCGCCCTCGGCAGTGTTTGGCAAGCACTCCGAGTGTATTTATGTCATAAAAAGCCCTCAGTGAAAACTCATCTGCCTTGCATATGCCGTTCGGAGTCGGCATAAAACAAGTTGGTCCCGTCCCGCCAATTTGTAGGGAAAATTAAAAAGGAGCACGACGCAAATTGGAAGAGAAGCCCGATATTAAATCTCTTAGGAGGTTATCGCGCAAGATTCGTTGCTTAAGTCGCGGAGGGGCTTTTTTAAAAAAAGAAGATATAAACCAAAGGCAGAATACGCTAAGAAAATCAACACGACTGAGTAGGGTGTGTCTCTGAATCCAACTAAAGTTTCACTTTATTACAGTCAATAATGAAACTTACAATTTACTGACAATAATATTAATAATTATTGCTTACTAAGTAGAATTAACTAGCTGTGTACTTAGTGTTTTGTTAAATAGCAGAACTCCCAGAATTGCCAGTTGACAACTTTAATTTAGACCGGATATTAATACTTTTGTTTATTTGTGATTTTTAAAATGAATTGGTCAATATCGTCTGCTGCTGAATCTGCACTTATATAACTTGGCGAGCTATTGACCTTATTTGGTAGAGTAGCGGAATTATACGTAACTACCCTCCCTTTTAGATTGGAATTCTCCTGAATTCTACTATTTAATTTTATAATTACTTTATTATGTTTAAGAATTGAAAATATTACAACCATTATTATTATAATAATTATGCTTACGATGCATACATATGAAACTTTGCTATGGTTATACAAGCTTGCAATACTCTGTAAATTTATTTTATTAAGTTTAATGACATCCGTTAAAGTTATTTTTTCTGTAAAATTCCATATCATTTCATTTTGAATGTATATCGTTTTTTCTTCAATATTTTCTTTTGAATTTGAAAAATAATAATCATTTATTTTTAGTGAACAGTTCGTATATTGTAACAAGTTATTTTCTACTAGAATAACTGTATTTTCTGTACAAGTTTGATTTATTAATAAGTTTCGGGCATTCTTAATAAGAATTGTATCTATATCAATTTCTATTATTTCTAGCTCTTTGTTTTTAGTAAATTGGCAATTTGAGTTTAAAATACAATGTGTGCTTGGCTTTAATTTTCCTAGCTGTTTATTTTCTTCAAATTTATACGTTTTGTTGTTGTATTCAAAAATATCTTCGATTTCATAGTCAATCTCATGAAAGGAATCGTTTGGTATTCGTATAATGCATCTAACTTGAACATTTTTATTTTTATACTAAGTATTAGAAACGTATTATTAAAAAATGCTTTTCCAGATTGTAGGTATTTTAGCTTATCGTAGTCAATATCATACTTCATTATTTCATTACTTGTTAAGATATTAGGGTGTATTATCTTGTACTTGGCTGCCACTACGCTATCAAGTATCTGTTCTATTCTAGTTTTCAGCAGTTGACTTTTTGTTAATTGCTCTAAATATAAACTTCTTTCATATTCCTCATCAAGTGATTTTTGTATAAGGTTGAGTCCTTTTTCTATTTTAATTTTATCGTTATTTATAATCTCGTTAATCTGCTATAGGGTGATGCTAAATAATCGTTTATAAGGACCTGTTTATTAATTTTTTCTCCTGTTTGTAAGAGGTGACTTTTTATATCCTGTCTATCCTCGTCGCCCATCGTACCAAATATCCATTTTGATAAGGTACCGCCTGCATTTATCAGCCCTCGCTTGTGTCGTTTGTTTTTCGGTCTAAGGTTAGTAAGTTGCTCCTTGTGTCTGCTATTTCGAGTAATAAGGGGTCTTTGTAATTTGCTTTCGTTGATACTACGTTGTCCGTCATTTTGTTTAAAATGTCTTCTATCCTAGTTATATTAATCATGTGTAAGATAATTTCAGTGTCTTTCACGATTTCTTGCGTCTTAAATTGAATGTCTGTAAATCCTGACTGATCCTTAATTTTAGTCACGACGATCTCACAATAGGATCTAGACGTCCATTGTATCATCAATATTATCATCATTATTATCTGTAAATTTAAGAGGTCTTTTAATATTACATGGATGAATTCCCTTGAGACTTTTCTTCTTATATTTTTTGGTTGTTCCTTGTGCCTTAATGCTTTATAATTTTTATAAAGCCTCTTCTCCTAGTTTCTACGTAGCTTTCTCGTTTCTTGTTAAGTTTATCGATAAATTTTCCCTTAGATAACTCCATATTTTGTCTAATTTTTTCTTTACTAATCTTGTCATTTTGTACTTCTACCGGGATGCCTTTTGTTGTTGAATGATATATTTCATTATAAGTTCTTATTGCTTTTTGCATAATTTGATTGATTGGTAATTTCTTGTTCAAATAATTTATTATCCTAAATATCTCAGCCACAGAGTTGTGCATTCTTTCAATATCTGCATTTCCTGTGTGGCTATTAGGTTTCGCCAGGTGTAGTTCGATTCCTTCTTGATCTAAAAATGCCTTCAAACGTACTGTTTTGAATTCATTATCCGCGATTATTTTCTCTGGTTTGCCTATTTTCGAAACATGGTTTTCTAACTGTTCAATTATTGTAATGTGATTTCTATCTGTTAAGGCATATACTGCTCCAAATTTGGAGAATTTGTCTGTAGAAAATGAAACCGCTTTATAACATAAGTGTCTATATGTATTATTTGATTTATATCCGATGGTGTTTCAGTGTAAAAAATTTACGTTTGATGGGATTTCGATCATACTTAACTTCTTTACAAATGTCACATTGGTTAATGACTATTCTACTCCTTGGAGGTATCAGCCAACTGGCTGCGGCACATATATACCGCTTGTTTGGCTATGAACTATATTCCGTGTGCATGGAGGAGCGCCACGGTCATATTCATTCCTAAGGCAGGCAAAGCCTCTCATTACGAGCCGAAGGACTATAGACCTATCAGTCTTTCATCCTTCGTACTCAAGACCCTAGAGAGAATAGTTAGCGATTTTCTCACTACAAGCATTGATAGGAATCTCATTTCGGACTATCAACACGCGTACACCAAAGGTAAATCTACGGAGACTGCGCTACACAGCCTAGTCTCTACTATAGAAACATCCTTGTTCGAAAAGGATTATTGTCTTGTGGCCTTCCTAGACATTGAAGGAGCATTCAACAACATAAGTCCAGACGCCGTTAACATTGCTTTAACTGATCTGGACGTAAATAGACCCCTAGTGGGACTAATTGATCAACTGCTCAGGGGAAGGAAAGTGCTCTCCTCACTGGGGAAGGTTGAGGTAACACGATTTGTCGCAAGGGGCACGCCCCAGGGTGGTGTCCTTTCCCCCTTACTATGGAACCTAACGGTAAACTCGCTATTAAGAGATACTAGTTGGGGGAGCGGGAAGGTCGTGGCATATGCTGATGACCTAGCGATTATCTACAGAGGCAAGTTTCCTCAAACTTTGTGCGACTTGATGCAGGTAGCATTGCGAGAGGTTTCCTTGTGGGCTTCCCGATGTGGACTCAGCGTCAACTCCGATAAAGTAGAGCTTGTCTTATATACCAAACGATACAAAATACCATCGTTGAACCTACCTGAACTAAACGGGGTGCGCCTAAGCCTGGCAGATAAAGCCAAATTTTTAGGCGTAGTTTTAGACAAAAAGCTGAACTGGAAGGACAACGTTATCCAGCGACAAAAGAAAGCGTACATTGCATTATATACGTGTAAAAGAGCCATTGGCAAAAAATGGGGACTCACCCCCAACATATGCAGATGGATTTATACCGCGATTATCAGACCCATACTGCTGTATGGAGTAGTCGTATGGTGGCCAGCCTTGAGCAAGGCGTCAAACCTAAACTTGTTGGGTAAAGTCCACAGATCCAGCATGATAAGCATAAGCGGGGCTCTAAGAACAACGCCTAGCGAAGCTCTTCAGGTCATTCTTGACATCTTTCCACTGGATCTGGCTGGTCATCGAGCAGCGGCAACGTCAGCCCTGCGTCTAAGGGAGTTGTCGTGCTGGAACAACAGTACCACAGGACACTCAAGTATACTAAACAAATACAGTTTTCTCCCTCCTAGCACGGATCGCTGTGCGACCACAACAGTTGCGGAAACCAACTTTAAGATAAACATACCCAGCAGGGATGACTGGACGGAGTCGGACAAGTGCCTTGCTATGGGCAACAGCATTTCCATATACACGGACGGCTCCAAGCTAAACGGGAGAGTTGGGGGTGGAGTATACTCAAGGGACCTTGACCTCCAGCTCTCATTCAGACTACCCGACCACTGCAGTGTATTCCAGGCAGAAGTTGCAGCCATAATGGAAGCCGCAGCTAGGATAGGGACATACATTGTCGGCAAAGAAATTTTTATCTTCAGCGACAGCCAAGCTGCCATAAAATCCCTGGGCTCCCACTCGTTCAATTCTGAACTAGCACTAAACTGTCGCCGATCTCTTCAAGAGATGGCTCAACAGAACCGTGTACACCTCACATGGGTCCCTGGACATAGGGATATCGAGGGAAACTGTATTGCAGATGAACTCACTAGGCAGGGTACAACCAAGCAGGTTCTTCCTGGACAAGAACGCTTAGGTATGCCCCTGTCCACATGCAAGCTAATGCTAAAAGAGCACATCTACCGTCAAGCCGACGAAAGATGGCTACAAACACCGGGATGTCGAACGTCGAAAGAAACCTGGCCTAAATGGGATCCTAAAAGGTCCCGTCACGTTTACAACCTAAGAAGGGATACAATTTCCACACTTGTAGGGGCACTAACGGGTCATTGCCTCATAGGTAGGCATGCAGAAAGGCTAGGAGCGCCTTATCGTCGGTGCTGTAGGAGTTGTAAAGAAGATGAGGAGGAGGAAACGGTGGTTCACCTCATTTGCAACTGCCCAGCGCTAAGCGGAGCACGGCAGCGCTTTCTGGGAGCTCCATTTCTTGATACTATGAGTCAGGTTGTGGAGCATGACGTCAAGGACCTGGTAGATTTCATCAGGTCCTCAAAATGGTTCGAAGAGGAGAGGTAACGGTGTTTTTCGTGGTATCACAACGGGCCTAGTACTACTGGCCTAAGTGTGCCCTCGGGCAGCCACCCCAACCTAACCTAACCTAATGACTATTTGTACCAATTCTATTAACTTGGGAAAATAAATTTTTTCTTTAATTTTTTTATATGTCTCCTGGATGCCTGAATGCATACTCTCTTTTACGTGGTACAGTGATATCTGCTTCACTGCCTCTACCTCCGTTTCAATGTCTCTTGCCCTCATTGTACATTTATAGAATTTTAATTGGTTGTCATCTGAAAACATTTCCCTTAACTTCTGTTGGACAATGTTATATTTCGTATCGGTAAGCTCTGAGTATATTCCAACTGATCCTTTGGTGATATACTTTCTAAAGATTTCTCCCATTTTATTAAAATCGCTTTCCGCTATAAAAATTATTCTTTTTCCATGTAACTGTTTTATTTCTTCGATCTTGTTTTTAGTTAAAATAATTTGTGTTATATATTTGTTTACAATTTCTTCTTTGATAAAAAAATGATCTTGGAGATTTTCTTCCGCTGAATGCATTGTAGCCATCGTCTCATCTTCTAGGTTATTTATCGTTTCCGAATCAATTTTCTTATCCTTCACTATTGGTAAATCCCTGCATTTACCAATTTCTTTCACACTTTCCATTTTATCAACTTCATTATCTATTCTACTCAAAAAGTCTGCTACTTGGTTTTCCTTCCCTTTTAAGTATTCTATGTTGAACTGATACTCTCCTAATTTTAGAAGCCATCGTTGATGTCTAGGTTACATGTCTTTTTTTTATATTTAGCATGTAGGTATTTTATTGGCTGATGGTCTGTAAAACTTGTAAACTTTCTTCCGTAAAGGTATGGTCGTAAATAATTAACACTCCATAAAATCGCTAAAAATTCTTTATCTGTAGCAGAGTAATTTTTTTCGTGATCATTTAGTGTTCTGGAAATATAGCATATCGGATGCCCTTCTTGTGACATAACAGCACCGATTGCATAGTTCGGCGCATCAGTAGTTAGAGTAAATGGTTTATCAAAATTAGGATATCTCAAAATTGGGTGAGAACTAATTAGTATTTTCAATTTTTCGAATGCTTCTATATAGGTTGGATCCTTGGTATTGATCTTTACGTTCTTTTTTAAGAATTTTGTTATAGGATGTGCTACTCGTGCGTAGTCTTTTATAAATTTTCGGTAGTAACCTGTCACTCCTAGGAAACTTTTTATTTGTTTCTCCGTTTAAGGTAATTGTAACGCTTCTATTACCTTTATTTTACCCGGATTTGGTTTTAAGCCATTTTCTGTTAAGATGTGCCCCAAAAATTCAATTTCTTTTTTCATGAAAATGCGTTTGTCCATTTTAACCTTTAAATTTTCTCTTTCTAGCAACTTAAAAATTGCTGTTATTTTCCTTACATGCTCCTGAGGGGATGTACTAAATATCAAAATGTGATCTAAGTACACCACACATGTTTTATTGATGAAGTCTCTTAGAGTTTCATTCATTAGACGTTTAAATGTTGCCGGGGCATTTTTCAATCCAAATAGCATTCTAATAAATTCATACAACCCGTGAGGTTTTTCAAACGCCGTTTTCTCTCTATCTTGTTCCCTTATTAAGATTCGTTGATAACCTTTGGCTAGATCTAATGTTGTAAAGTATTGTGCTTTAACCAGTATGTCCAAAATTGAATTAATATTAGGAAGAGCAAATTTGTCATCTATTGTTACTTCGTTCAGTTTTCTGCAATCTATCACAATTCTATATTTCCTTTCTCCAGAATTATCCTTTTTTTGGGTACAACAATAAATGGGCTAGAATATCGTGAGCTACTTTTTCTTATAATTCCTTGTTCTTCCATTTCTTTTATTTGTTTCCTCACCTCTGCCTCATGTTGTGGGGGATATCGATATAATTTGCTGTTAATCTGTCCGTCTGTCGTCGTCCTAATTTCGTGTACAACCTTCGTCGTGCTTATTAGTTGGTCACCTTCTTTAAAAAATAAGCTTTTAAACCTTTTTATTATTTTTTCAACCTCCTCTCTTTCTTCCTTGTTTAAGTGGTCAAGTCTTATTCTGCTCCAGTCAAACTTGTTTGCTTCTAACGTATGAATTTCAAGATTTTTATACGGGTTACTTTCAAAATAAGTTGTTTTTTCATTAACTGTTATACATCCATCCACTAAATTGATTGTTGTGTTAAAACAATTGGGTAGATCGATGCCTATTATAAAATTATATTTTCTGCCTTTTAATGGAGTTACTTCCCACTTCACTCTTGCATAATTCGGAAGATTAAATTCCGTTGGGGCTTCCGTCAATACTTCATATTTAATTATATCATTTTTAGTTATTGTACTAAATGCGATTGGATTCTTGAGCAAAATTTTTTTGAAATCGTTTATGTCACTATCGATTAAACTTATACTTGCTCCAGTATCAATCAGAGCAAAATATTTCTTGTTCCGCAATGTAAGCGTTATGGTGGGAAGACATCCGAGCTGGTCCATCGAAAAAATTGTGCTCCTCTTCATCTGAGTTTTCATTAAATTGGGTCCTATAATATTCACAATTATTTAATTCTTCTATTCTTTCTTCTTGGTTTGCCCGAATTTTTTCTAAATTACCAATCTCCATCGGTTCCGCTCGGTTTTGCCTTGGTTGATTACCGCGATTTTGAACGGAATTTGGCCTAGGGTTTCCTACCTTTGGGTACCTCTGAAGTTGATTTGAACTACTTCTGTAGTTATTATTTTGGTAATAATTTTGAGGACTCTCCTCCTTTGTAATGACACATTTTCCCTATTTTGTTATGACCCTTGCTGATTTTGTCTTACTTGTGCTGAGTTTCCTTGATTATTTCTAAAATTACCAGAGCTTCTCTCGCCTTGGCCTGTGTTTTTATTTGGAACTTGTGGCGTTTGGTTATAGTTTTTCTTCGGCCAATCTCTATACCTTTCTTCCCTTCTATATATATTTCTATATTCGGGTCGGATACACGTATCCTCGAATCTTCTTTGATTCATTATGGATATAATTTGGCCTAATTCCCTACATTCATATATTTTGTCTAGCAACGTGCCCTGTGCCATCTCCTTCGTTGTGTTTACTAAGAGACTATCTATGCTAGTGAGATCTATTCCCTGTCCTCCCCTATAGTATACTATAAGCTCATCGGCTTTATACTTGATATTTTGAATTTCAACAGCCAGTTCACTTACCGAGTTCACCTTAAGGGCTGTGATCCGTTTATAGATCTCGTGAGGCTCCGTGTCGGGCTTGTATCTCATCTTTAACACTTCTTTTATCAGTTGCCAGTCGTCTGGGCGAGGGATATTTATTACTACGTTTGTCGCTTCGCCCTGTATGGTCCGGAAGAAGATCATCCTCGTCGCCTCCTTCTTCTCGTTTTCGTTGTCTGTTGTTGACAGCAGGTATTCTGTGCTTGAGAAGAAAGTGTTTACCGATACATCGCCTCGCCCGGTGAAAATTCGTATCTGGGCGATGTTCTTCGACAGCCGATCCGTCCTCGTATGGTCCGCTCTGTGTTGCATTGTTTGTGGTGCACTACAATCCTGTTGCGTTCACTTCACTGTCACTTATTTCAATATTTTGTGGGTGGTGTTCTACAAATTTATTGTGATCACTGCACTGCCACTTTTTGTTGCTGATAACAAGTTTTATTTTGTTTTTATTTATTTTATATCCTAGAGGGTCCGGCCAACTCCTGAGTTGACTACGGAATCGCAGGATTGTATACGGGTGTTAATTAGTATTATATATTTTAAGGGGAACGTTTTCCGTAACCGATCCTTTTTATTTTAAAAGGACTTTCGACTGCGCCAGATTCGTTGCTTAAGTCGCGGAGGGGCTTTTTTAAAAAAGAAGATATAAACCAAAGGCAGAATACGCTAGGAAAATCAACACGACTGACTAGGGTGTGTCTCTGAAGCCAACTGAACTTTCACTTTATTACAGTCAATAATGAAACTTACAATTTAAATAAAAAAGCTGTGTACTTAATGTTTTGTTAAATAGCGGAATTCCCAGAATTGCCAGTTGACAACTTTAAGTTAGACCGGATATTAATACTTTTGTTTATTTGTGATTTTTAAAATGAATTCGTCAATATCGTCTGCTGCTGACTCTGCACTTATATAACTTGGCGACCTTAATTGGTAGAGTAGCGGAATTATACGTAACTCGCCTTACTTTTATTTATTAATTTAGTCTTTACAATAAACTTGGATTTGAAAAATATAAAAAAAAAAAATAAAGATTTAAAATTTTTTTTCAAATAATTAAAGGAAACAAAGGAATACACAAATATTTTTTAAATTAATTTATATTTTTATGTCCCCAGCAAAAAAAAGCATATTTTATGATCTAAACTTCAAAAGATGACGTTTCCTACAGGGTATGCGGAGCTATTTTGACGGCACGTTTTTACCTTAGCTTGAGTTGCATGTCACTATTGCCAATGTCGCTGTTGGGTCAGTTCATGCGCCATGTGAATGAATCTGGAAATACAAAAATAATTACAATTCCAATAAATAATTACATTTGTATGTACAGACGAATTATAAGCACTTTAATAACATCTTATACTAGACATAAGCATAGAACATTAAATATATGTATGTGTGAATAATAACAATTATTGTAATTATATAAATCGACTTGCATACATATTGAATTTGTTTCTTCTTAGTAAAAACAAGTAAGGACGGCTAAGTTGGTGTGTAACCGAACATTACATACTCAGCTCAGAGGTATGGAGACAAAATAAGAGAAAATCACTAGGTAGGAAAATGAACCTAGGGTAACCCTGGAATGTGTTTGTCTGACATGTGTATCAAATGGAAGGTATTAAAGAGTATTTTAAGAGGGAGTAGGCCATAGTTCTATGGGTGGACGCCATTTAGGGATATCGCCATAAAGGTGGACCAGCGTGACTCTAGGATTTGTTTGTACGATATGGGTATCAAATGGAAGGTGTTAATGAGTATTTTAAAAGAGTGTGGGCCTTAGTTCTATAGGTGGACGCCTTTTCGAGATATCGACATATAGGTGGACCAGGGGTGACTATAATATGTTTGTATGATATGGGTATCACATTAAAGGTATTAATGAGGGTTTTAAAAGGGAGTGTTGGTAGTTGTATATGTGAAGGCGTTTTCGACATATTGACCAAAATGTGGACCAGGGTGACCCAGACCATCATCTGCCGGGTACCGCTAATTTATTTATATATGTAATACCACGAACGCTATTCCTGCCAAGATTCCAAGGGCTTTTGATTTCGCCCTGCAGAACTTTTTCATATTCTTCTACTTAATATTGTAGGCGTCACACCCATTTTGCAATTTTTTTTCTGAAGTCATATTTTGCGTCAATAAATCAATCCAATTACCATGTTCCATCCCTCTTTTGGTATTGTGTATAGAATTAAGGCATTTTTTTCATTTTTCGTAACTTTCGATATCGAAAAAGTGGGCGTGATCATAGTCGGATTTCGGGCATTTTTTACACCAATACGAAGTGAGTTCAGATAAGTACGTGAACTGAGTTTAGTAAAGATATATCGATTTTTGCTCAAGTTATCGTATTAACGGCCGAGCGGAAGGACAGACGGTCGGCTGTGTATAAAAACTGGGCGTGGCTTCAACCGATTTCGCCCTTTTTCACAGAAAATAGTTATCGTCATAGAATCTATATCCCTACCATATTTCACAAGGATTGGTCAATTTTTGTTCGACTTATGGCATTAAAAATATCCAAGACATATTAAATGAAAAAGGGCGGAACCACGCCCATTTTGAAATTTTCTTTTATTTTAGTATTTTGTTGCACCATGTCATTACTGCAGTCGAATTTTGACATAATTTACTTTATATACATACTGTAAAGATATTAAATTTTTTGTTAAAATTTGACTTAAAAAATAATTTTTTTTAAGTGGGCGTGGTCGTTCTCCGATTTTTCTAATTTTTATTAAGCATACATATAGTAATAGGAGTAACGTTCCTGCCAAATTTCATCATGATATCTTCAACGTCTGCCAAATTACGGCTTGAAAAACTTTTAAATTACCTTTTTTTTAAGTGGGCTGTGCCACGCCCATTGTCCAAAATTTTACTAATTTTCCATTCTGCATCATAAGTTCAACTCATCTACCAAGTTTCATCGCTTTATCTATCTTTGGTAATGAATTATCGTACTTTTTCGGTTTTTGGAAATTTTCGATATCGAAAAAGTGGACGTAGTTATAGTCTGACATCGTTCAATAGCGATCTGAGTTGAGTGTCCAGGAACCTACATACCAAATTTCATCAAGATACCTCAAAATTCACTCAAGTTATCGTGTTAACGGACAGACGGACGGACGGACGAACGGACGGACATGGCTCAATCAAATTTTTTTTCGATACTAATGATTTTTATATATGGAAGTCTATATCTATCTCGATTCCTTTATACCTGTACAAATAACCGTTATCCAATCAAAGTTAATATACTCTGTGAGCTCTGCTCAACTGAGTATAAAAAATGCTTATATTTAGCGTGAAGTATACGATTTTAGAAAGGAAATGAAATTGGTTTTATTTCTTAAATTAGCATGTTATCATAGATTTTGTTGCCTGGGGTGACTAGAGCAGTAGTGCACGGACTTATAAGGTTTGATTTTCTTTTTCACAAGAAACTCTTCAAGTCAGTGTTTAACTTTAACCCCAATTAAATCTCTGTCAGTGTGAATATCTATCCACTCGCCACTAATAATGATAACTATGAAGATACCAGCCATCTGAGCTCAAACTATTAACCGACAACAATAAGATCATAAACTGATTGCCAATTCCTGACAAACCAGCTGGAAGGGCGATCCCACAAACCGTTGCTTCCCATAAATTCAGAAACATATTTTCTCAGAAAACATTAGTCAGAACCTTTTTCAGAAAGACAAAAACCAGAAGTCAAATTTCCGAATCAAATTTCAGAAAGTAATCAGACAACAGAAAAAACAAAGTTTTTCTCAAAATTCAGAAACGCTTATTTATTGGATAGGTATAAAGAAAAAGTAGGACAATATAAAATTTTTAATTGTGTGCAATTGCAAATGTATTTACAATAATGTAACGAATTTCGGGGAGTTCCGATTATTATGCACTTTCTGCTAACGTTCGTATCGCTGAACTGTTGAATAAATAACTCCAATATTCAGTATTGTAATATGGACCTTTATCTAGTCTACTTTGGGAGTAGTACAATTATACTTCAATATCACGTACTTCATAACTAATGTGTGTTTAAATCAAACTGATTAACAATTACTCAGCTTGCGCTGCTTTTATACTCTCTGCTGCATCGTGCGTATATTTCTCCAAAGGTATAGACGTTTCACCTTCTAGAACTGTTCATTCTCCTGCTTAGTAATTTAGTTATATGCATGTGTACGTGTGAGTAAGAACTTCGGCTGATAACTACATATGTGTGTGTGAGATATCTCTTCACTTCGAGCCTGGTTATGTGTGTGCATTTACTTCTCGTCATGTATGTGTGTAAATGATGATTGATGTGTTCATATACACAAGTGTAGCTTGCTTTAATTTTTTTGTGTTGTGATTATTTACTAACAGCATAGTGATGCTAATATTCGTAACAATATTAAACAAACGCTGGTCGAGGTCTTTATATTTTTTCTTGCGTTTTCGATATGGCACGCCTCCAGCTCAAAATTGCAGCAGTTTTGTTTCTCTCATTGCCTGTACGTATTTTTAATTTATTTATTAAATAAAATATGTTAGGGTGTATCTCAAGCGCACTTCGAATGGTGTTGTGCCACCCTTTGAAATAATTATTTGTTCGGGCTTCACCCAATTTGGTGATATTATACATATTCTATAATTCCATTGGATATAACGCCTAACGTTGCTGGATTTCACGTAAAATATGTTTATTTTTTTGCTGTCTGATTACTTAGGGAATTTTGAATTCTGAATTTTGATTTTTGAGTTTTGACTTCTGAATTTTGGCTTCCTGAAAAAATGGTTCTGACTAATGTTTTCTGAAAAAATGTGTTTCTGAATATTTGTTTTCTGAATTTATTAACGATGTTTCTGAGAACCCACTTAATTAATATTTTGTGAGAAAACGAACTAGACCACCTTTATTATCCTTCGTTCAGTAAAGTTTAAATTAATTTCGAAAGTTGCTTACTCTTTGCGCGAAATCTGTAGATGTTTCACTGAGCATCCTCGTGAACGCCCATTTCCCTGAGTGCATTAGCAATCCAGAAAATGAAGTTTTACAGAACTCAACGCTTCTCCTAAATGAAGCCATTTTTTTAATGAAAAATTAAGCTTTCCGCTCCCTGTGACACTCCAGCGATTCGTCAGAAGAGAAAACAAATCATGTTAGAGAAGAAGTGTTGAGAGCGAGTATTGCTATAATCAATATATAGAACTCAGCTTATCGGCATGCCAAGTCTGAAGTTCACACGAAAACGATGAAATATCCATAAGCTTTACATCCCCTCAAAGTACTTTATATATTCACTTATGGTCGCCTCTAAAATCTAAGATTCCTCGCTAAACGGTGTCGCTATATTACGACGTCATCAGCGGTACCGCTTTATTGTAAACTTCCCCCGCCGCTATGACAGATTTACGCTGAACTTTTTCTGTTGATATGGTACGTTTTTGATGATTTTTCATAAATATGTTTTCTAATTTTTGTTAGCGTTTTAAAAGAATTAGAATTCAAAATTAGGGTCTATGTTTATGATGTAAGAACACAGAGGGCAAAGACAATAAAAACGTACCTGAGCGGTTAGAAGACTTTGTTTCAAATTAGATATAGTTTAACCCCATTCTTTGTTGGTTGACATCCTTAGGTATCCCTGCAGCCTTCTGGGTTGATTATGAGTGTCAGAGTAAAGCTACAGAAAGCTATTACTTACTTACTTACTTACTTAATTGGTGCTTAGCCGTTTAAACGGTTATACTTCCATCATATTAACCAACAATTTTTGGAAAGTACGTCTCCACCTTTGTTGTGAAAGAATCCACACTTTCTGAATGGTTGTGGGGCCATTGTTTTCAATACGAATATAGGATCGTTGGCCAATCAGCTGTACATTCTCTGTGATCAGTCAGATATATTAAGTTTTAAATCTGTTATTTCTATTATATGTCTACTTTAGCTGTTGTAACGAAGTCATACACGCGCTTTGCTCTTATATTGTCCTCTAGTCAAACGATGAAGTAGCATGGGAAAATACTCCCATGCTCCAAATATCATTTTAACACTATAAAAAAATCAACTTAAATTTTAACAAACTTTCAAAACAAATACTTTTATAAATTTACCGCTACTTATGTACAGATCTGCATGCACTAAGGTATTAGCTACCCACTATTTTATTTATCTAATGAATATTTTTGTGCGCTTAAAATTTCTCATCATCTTTATGCTTCGAATGGTTGGTTAATTGTGTTTACCAATGCTGACATGTAATTAATCAAAGTCTATGTATGTATGTGTAGCGCTAAAAAGATACACATATGTAAATACAAATTTATCTAAATAAAAAATGAATTAAAACCCGTAAACTCTTGATATTAATTTTTGTATTTCTCAGCAGCATGTCGCACGAATCATTGTGAAAGGCGCCCAAATGACGTGTTATGTAATTTAATTAAGTGTGAAATTAGCATTTTTTGACACATACTATTTATTAAGCAAAAAACAAGAAGACACCCACTTCAATGATTTAAGAAAAGATGTTAATGAAATAACATTTTCTCCGTGCAAACAATGGCACACATACATATATATATGGCTTTTCACGTCAGGTTTCCCAATCAAAAAACTTGGTTTCTCCAAAATCCGCCATAATTGGGAAATATTATCTAATGGTAATCTCCGATCAGTTTGATTAATTTATTTATAGTTTTTCAGCTTTACTGATCTATTAGGGTCAAGTGCAAATAAAATACGATTTATTCCACCATTTAGCCCAACGTTCCGATAATTATCCTTATCTTCTTCAGGGGTGGTATTGGTATTTAAAAACGATTTTATTATTACTTTACTAAAACATTATAATGCTACCATCACTGTATGGTAAACTTTTCAAAATATCATCATTTTAGGGTACCCTTGCAAAAATATTGACCGATATATGAACATATTGCGCTAAAATAAAATGTCGGATATTAGCTTTCTTTTCTAGCGCTTTTTTCAATTAATATTACAACAACAAATTAAAACATACAAAAAAAAAAAAGATAAGAATATTCTTGTAGCGTTTTGTAGGAATTTTTTCAAAAAAATTTAAAAATTTTAAAATTTTGTAAACATTTTGTCATAGATATTGCAGGGCCTGTTTGAAATTTTAAGCCCTAGCTTCCCTGAGAGGTAAATAAAAAGTGTGTCTGCACCTTTGTACGCGCGTGAGAAGATATACTTCTTTGGCATTATTAAAAATGGGAGCCATCAAGAGACGCTTGCCAGATGTGAAATAACTATGTGCATAATTTTCTTAAAGTAATATGAATAAAAGAATATATTGCGACAGGAATTTATGGCATAATGATAACACAAGATATTACGATTTTTTTCGCATTGATTCCGAAACGACCCGGGAAGGATCCCGACAAAGTCCCCAAAATCTTCCCGAAATTACCCTCAAATGAACACAGTATCCTCTGAAATGATCTCATAACGACCCCGAAGAGAAGCCGAAATGACTCGGGAGGAAATCATTCAGAAATAACTCCAGGAAATGGCCTCAAAACAGCCACGGTAAGATCACGAGGAGTACAAAAATCACCCCCAAATGACGCCGGGAAGACCCAGAGAGAGTCCTTAAAATCATCTAAAAGTATTGTAAATAATTACCTAGGCAAAGGGCTACCTAAATACCAAATTTAAGGCAAATTGAAATATGAATAGAATTCGTTCGATTAGATCGAACCCTGGTCTACTTACCGTCAATGGAACACTCTCCGGACTTATATGAAGCTATCCCGCAAATTTAAATTAAATCGGCGGAGTAGGTTCTTAGTTCATAAACTGCCTACAAACAAATATATATTGTTCTTCAAATACATTTATGGATAGATTAAATCTCCTTAGTGCATAATTGTATTTTTTCTCTTTTATCAATAACAAAAACAATTGTATAAAGCAATATGAGCATGTATCGCTAATTAAATACAGATAATTACATTGATATAATAGTGAACATCGGAAGTGCTGCTTAAAAAATGCAATACCATAAACATATAACAATGTTACTAAGCTCTTTAAGCGCGCCTATAATTATTCCACACAAAAAAACATGTAGAATAAATATGTACCTAAATGGTGAATAAAAAGGAATAACAACAAAGGCAACACCTAGAGACCAAACGCAAAACAAGCAGAGGGGAATTCTAATGGCTGAGTGTTTAAATGTCTTTACACTACTATAAAGTAAGAATGTTGGAGATTCGAGTTCAATACTCAGCTCTCGAGAAGCTAGCTGAAGAAGAAGTGAAATACAGAAACATGTCCTAGTAACCATCGCCGTTTATAAACTTTGCAATTTTTCTCTAATTCAATAACAACAAGTAAGGAAGGTTAAGTTCGGATGTAACCGAACATTACATTCTCAACTTAGAGCTATGGTGACAACATAAGGGAAAATGACCATGTAGGAAAATTAACCAAGGGTAACCCTGGAATGTGTTTGTATGACATGCGTATAAAATGAAAGGTATTAAAGAGTATTTTATGAGGGAGTGGGCCATAGTTCTATAGGTGGACGCCATTTAGGGATATCGCCATAAAAGTGGATCAGGGTTGACTCTAGAATTTGTTTGTACGATATGGGTATCAAATGAAAGGTGTTAATGAATATTTTAAAAGGGAGTGATCCTTATCTATAGGTGGACGCCGTTTCGAGATATCGCCATAAAGGTGGACCAGGGGTGACCCTAGAATTTGTTTGTACGATATGGGTATCAAATGAAAGGGGTTAATGAGCATTTTAAAAGGGAGTGGGCCTTAGTTCTATAGGTGGACGCCTTTTCGAGATATTGCCATAAAGGTGGACCAGGGGTGACTCTAGAATATGTTTGTACGATATGGGTATCACATTTAATGAGGGTTTTAAAAGGGAGTGGTGGTAGTTGTATAGGTGGTCGCCTTTGCGAGATATCGGCATAAAAGTGGACAAGGTGTGACTCTGGAATGCGTTTGTACAATATGGGTATCAAACGAAACGTGTTAATGAGTATTTTAAAAGAGAGTGGGCCTTGGTTCTATAGGTGAACGCCTTTTCGAGATGTCGCCATAAAGGTGGACCAGGGGTGACTCTAGAATGCGTTTGTACAATACGGGTATCAAACGATAGGTGTTAATGAGTATTTTAAAAGAGAGTGGGCCTTAGTTCTATAGGTGGACGCCTTTTCGAGATATCGCCATAAAGGTTGATCAGGGGTGACTCTAGAATATGTTTGTACGATATGGGTATCAAATTAAAGGTATTTATGAGGGTTTTAAAAGGGAGTGGTGGTAGTTGTATAGGTGGACGCCTTTTCGAGATATCGCCATAAAGGTTGACCAGGGGTGACTCTAGAATATGTTTGTACTATACGGGTATCAAATTAAAGGTATTAATGGGGGTTTTAAAAGGGAGTGGTGGTAGTTGTATAGGTGGTCGCCTTTTCGAGATATCGGCATAAAGGTGGAGCAAGTGTGACTCTAGAATGCGTTTGTACAATATGGGTATCAAACGATAGGTGTTAATGAGTATTTTAAAAGAGAGTGTGCCTTAGTTCTATAGGTGGACGCCTTTTCGAGATATCGCCATAAAGGTGGATCAGGGGTGACTCTAGAATATGTTTGTACGATACGGGTATCAAATTAAAGGTATTTATGAGGGTTTTAAAAGGGAGTGGTGGTAGTTGTATAGGGGGCCGCCTTTTCGAGATATCGGCATAAAGGTGGACCAGAGGTGATTCTAGAATTTGTTTGTACGATATGGGTATCAAATGAAAGGGGCTAATGAGCATTTTAAAAATGAGTGTGCCTTAGTTCTATAGGTGGACGCCTTTTCGAGATATCGCCATAAAGGTTGATCAGGGGTGACTCTAGAATATGTTTGTACGATATGGGTATCAAATTAAAGGTATTTATGAGGGTTTTAAAAGTGAGTGGTGGTAGTTGTATAGGTGGTCGTCTTTTCGAGATATCGGCATAAAGGTGGACCAGGGGTGACTCTAGAATATGTTTGTACGATATGGGTATCAAATGAAAGGGGCTAATGAGCATTTTTAAAATGAGTGGGCCTTCGTTCTATAGGTGGACGCCTTTTCGAGAAATCGCCATAAAGGTGGACCAGGGGTGACTCTAGAATGCGTTTGTACAATATGTGTATCAAACGAAAGGTGTTAATGAGTATTTCAAAAGGGCGTGGGGCTTAGTTCTATAGTTGGACGCCTTTTCGAGATATCGCCATAAAGGTGGACCAGGGGTGACTCTATACTTTGTTTGTACGAAATGGGTATCAAATAAAAGGTGTTAATGAGTCCTTTTAAAAGAGAGTGGCTCTTAGTTCTATAGGTGGACGCCTTTTCGAGATATCGCCATAAAGGTGGACCAGGGGTGACTCTAGAATATATTTGTACGATATGGGTATCAAATTAAAGGTATTAATGAGGGTTTTAAAAGGGAGTGGTGGTAGTTGTATAGGGGACCGCCTTTTCGAGATATCGGCATAAAGGTGGACCAGGGGTGATTATAGAATTTGTTTGTACGATATGGGTATCAAATGAAAGGGGCTAATGAGCATTTTAAAAATGAGTGTGCCTTAGTTCTATAGGTGGACACCTTTTCGAGATATCGCCATAAAGGTGGATCAGGGGTGACTCTAGAATATGTTTGTACGATACGGGTATCAAATTAAAGGTATTTATGAGGGTTTTAAAAGGGAGTGGTGGTAGTTGTATAGGTGGTCGTCTTTTCGAGATATCGGCATAAAGGTGGACCAGGTGTGACTCTAGAATGCGTTTGTACAATATGGGTATCAAACGATAGGTGTTAATGAGTATTTTAAAAGAGAGTGGGCTTTAGTTCTATAGGTGGACGCCTTTTCAAGATATCGCCATAAAGGTGGACCAGGGGTGACTCTAGAATATGTTTGTACGATACGGGTATCAAATTAAAGGTATTTATTAGGGTTTTAAGAGGGAGTGGTGGTAGTTGTATAGGTGGTCGCCTTTTCGAGAAATCGCCATAAAGGTGGACCAGGGGTGACTCTAGAATATGTTTGTACGATATGGGTATCAAATTAAAGGTATTAATGAGGGTTTTAAAAGGGAGTGGTGGTAGTTGTATAGATGGTCTCCTTTTCGAGATATCGACATAAGGGTGGACCAGGTGTGACTCTAAAATGCGTTTGTACAATATGGGTATCAAACGATTGGTGTTAATGAGTATTTTAAAAGAGAGTGGGCCTTAGTTCTATAGGTGGACGCCTTTTCGAAATATCGCCATAAAGGTGGACGACGCGTGACTCTAGAATATGTTTGTACGATATGGGTATCAAATGAAAGGTGTTAATGAGTATTTTAAAAGGGCGTGGGGCCTAGTTCTATAGGTGGACGTCTTTTCGAGATATCGCCATAAAGGTGGATCAGGGGTGACTCTAGAATGTGTTTGTACGATATAGGTATCAAATTAAAGGTATTAATGAGGGTTTTAAAAGGGAGTGGTGGTAGTTGTATAGATGGTCGCCTTTTCGAGATATCGGCATAAAGGTGGACCAGGGGTGACTCTAGAATGCGTTTGTACAATATGTGTATCAAACGAAAGGTGTTAATGAGTATTTCAAAAGGGCGTGGAGCTTAGTTCTATAGTTGGACGCCTTTTCGAGATATCGCCATAAAGGTGGACCAGGGGTGACTCTAGACTTTGTTTGTACGAAATGGATATCAAATGAAAGGTGTATCAAATGGGTATCAAATAAGTATTTTTAAAAGGGAGTGGCTCTTAGTTCTATAGGTGGTCGCCTTTTCGAGATATCGCCATAAAGGTGGACCACGGGTGACTCTAGACTTTGTTTGTACGAAATGGATATCAAATGAAAGGTGTATCAAATGGGTATCAAATAAGTATTTTTAAAAGGGAATGGCTCTTAGTTCTATAGGTGGTCTCCTTTTCGAGATATCGACATAAGGGTGGACCAGGTGTGACTCTAGAATGCGTTTGTACAATATGGGTATCAAACGATTGGTGTTAATGAGTATTTTAAAAGAGAGTGGGCCTTAGTTCTATAGGTGGACGCCTTTTCGAAATATCGCCATAAAGGTGGACGACGCGTGACTCTAGAATATGTTTGTACGATATGGGTATCAAATGAAAGGTGTTAATGAGTATTTTAAAAGGGCGTGGGTCATAGTTCTATAGGTGGACGTCTTTTCGAGATATCGCCATAAAGGTGGATCAGGGGTGACTCTAGAATGTGGTTTTACGATACGGGTATCAAATTAAAGTTATTAATGAGGCTTTTAAAAGGGAGTGGTGGTAGTTGTATATGTGAAGGCGTTTTCCAGATATCGACCAAAATGTGGACCAGGGTGACCCAGATCATCATCTTTTGGATACCGCTAATTTATTTATATATATAATACCACGAGCATTATTCCTGCCAAGATTTCAAGGGTTTTTTATTTCGCCCTGCAGAAATTTTTCATTTCATTCTACTTAATATGGTAGGTGTCAAATCCATTTTACAAAGTTTTTTTCTAAAGTTATATTTTGCGTCAATAAACCAATCCAATTACTATGTTTCATCCCTTTTTTATGGTATTTTTTTTATTTTTCGTAATTTTCGGTATCGAAAAAGTGGGCGTGGTCATAGTCCGATTTTGACCATTTTTTATACCAGTACAAAGTGAGTTCATATAAGTACGCGAACTGAGTTTAGTAAAGATATATCGATTTTTGCTTAAGTTATCGTGTTAACGGCCGAGCGGAAGGACAGACGGTCGATTGTGTATAAAAACTGGGCGTGGCTACCACCGATTTCTCCCTTTTTCACAGAAATAAGTTATCGTCCCAGAATCTAAGCCCTCACCAAATTTCACAAGGATTGGTAAATGTTTGTTCGACTTATGTCATTAAAAGTATCCTAGACAAATTAAATGAAAAAGGGCGGAGCCACGCCCATTTTAAAATTTTCTTTTATTTTTGCATTTTGTTGCACCATATCATTACTGTGGTTGAATGTTGACATAATTTACTTTTATACTGTAAAGATATTAAATTTTTTGTTAAAATTTGACTTTAGAAAAATTTTTTTTTAAAGTGGGCGTGGTCGTCCCTAGATTTTGCTAAGTTTAATTAAGCGTACATATAGTAATAGGAGTAACGTTCCTGCCAAATTTCATCATGATATCTTCAACGACTGCCAAATTACAGCTTGCAAAACTTTTAAATTACCTTCTTTTAAAAGTGGGCGGTGCCACGCCCATTGTCCAAAAATTTTACTAATTTTCAATTCTGCGTCATAAGTTCAACTCACCTACCAACTTTCATCGCGTTATCCGTCTTTGGTAATGAATCATCGCACTTTTTCGGTTTTTCGAAAATTTCGATATCGAAAATTGTTGATTTTAAATAGCGATCTGAGATGAGTGCGCAGACACCTACATACCAAATTTCATCAAGATACCTCAAAATTTACTCAAGTTATCGTGTTAACGGACGGACGGATGGACATGACTCAATCAAATTTTTTTTCGATCCTGATGCTTGTGATATCTATATCTATCTCGATTCCTTTATACCTGTACAACCAACCGTTATCCAATCAAAGTTAATATACTCTGTGAGCTCTGCTCAACTGAGTATAAAAACAATTTTATAAATCAATATGAGCATGTATCTAAGTAAATACTGATTAAAATTTTGTTGTTAATTTCCCCCGCTGTCACTTAGCGGAATTTAGCTCCTTACTAAATGCATTGCTATCAGATCAACTCAACTATGTAATAACTCTTGTATTAAGTTTGTAGTTCATTAAGCTTTGAATCACGTTTTATATTACAGTTCTCTAGCTAATAGAAAAGCTACTCAAAATATGGTTTCCTAAATTCAAAATCTCCATCTTCAGTGTCATTTTTTGTTCTGATCCTGCCGAGACTTGATGGAAAATTGTTCCAATAAGCATTAATTGGTTGGTTTTTATTTGAAAATATAACTGTATATATGAGTTAACTTAATCTACCATCATTATAAATATCTACGCATATGTTCTCATAGAAAGGTGTGAACAAAATATCTAAATCCGAATTATTCAAGCATTTCTTACCCAACGTTAAAAGAGATCTTGTCTTTGGTGGGGTAGACAATGTATGCGAGATGGCTCGTTAGTTGGTCAATGACTGAAGACAAAATTAAAGAGTTTATGTAGCGTTGAAGCTGGGAGGGCGTCGCTGTTGTGAGCAGCACAAACTTAATTAGACTGAGACTGATACAAAGAAATGAGAATGTGTATGTACAAAGATGCTTTGCACATAAAGAAAAGCCAAGCGATTCGATTTAAGCTTCATTTGTTTGTTTTATGATAACTTTATTACCAGACGACAAAGAAAATTATCAACACACAAAATTTACAAAATTACCTCTGTGTCGTAAGGTCAGATGTGGGGTAATTAGAAAGTTGGCGAAAATTCCACAGCTAAGTCGGTGAGTTATAGAAAAATTATAGGTTTATGATGTCTTTAACATCTTTAACTATGCACACATAAACGACCGCGACTATACGAACAACTGATTTTCAGGAGGCCTACTCAAACAGTTATTCCAACAATTGAAAATATGTTAAAACTGGTTTAGGTTTGGTTCAACTGGCGGGTCAATTATGACCTCACATGGGACTGAATGTGTCCATAGTATTGCCAAAATTTACTTGACGAATAAACGGAAAACCCAAAAAGGCACCATGACTTATATTATAAAATAACTCCTCTTGTCAAATACTACAAGTTTCTTGAAGTTAGCCTTAATGCTGCCTCGTGTTCTGGCAACTGTGCCGGCCTTAGTATCTGGAACCCTGACCTCGCAATCCCAGGACATGTACATAGAATGTGCTCTCTTTAGAGAGACTAAGATTGTAGGATTTGCAGCCCCGCGCACTTATTCGCGCCGTTCCTGCTTGATGGGTCATATGCAACTCCTTTTCCCTTTTGACTTCCATCAAGCGGATTGGGATGTCCACCGTTGGAATTAATCGAGTGCAGAACCCTCCTCTGCCAACTCAATGGCCTTTTCGTTTTCTTATATCCCTTTATTACTGGTAACTTTGTATAGATGCACGTTCCGGCCCGAGTTTAGTATCTCTAGTGTTTTTTTGCATTCTGGGAAATTTCTTCATGAAGCGCTGCGTTAGATTATTGCTTTAAAGCACGCATAATTTCTGCTACTTGATTTATATCCGCCAACTACACCTGAAAGTCAGTGTAGTATTATAGCTGCCTATAGAATCTACTTAACCCTGTATCGACACAAACACGGCAAAACCGATCCCTTCTAATAATTTGGATCCATCGGTGTACACATACAAATAATGTATATTCTACCCTTTCCGCACTTTTGCGCTAACCATGCAGTACATTTTTCAAAGCTCAAGGACGGGACCATATAGTCTTTTCGCTCTTTATTTATTTATTTATTTATTACGACTCTTAGAGCCTAGATCAACACCTAAAAGCATTACTGCATTAATTAACAATATGTACTATGTACGAAATTGAACTTAAATTAGTATCTGAATTTGAAACATGAATTTGAATTTGAAACATGTATTTGAATTTGAAACATTTAACACAAATTCATTCGAATCCTAATATTTATTTTATACTCATTGATTTCGCATGAGCATATAATCTTTTCTTAAATAAGTTATTATTACAATTCTTAATATTTGCAGGTAATTCGTTGAAGCATTTTAACCCTTTGTAAAAAATACTATTTTTTTCAGACTCCGTTTTGTAATTAGGTAATTTAAAATCATTTCTCTGCCTCGTATTTCTGTCATGAACCTCGTAGTTAAATTTAATACTTGATTTAAGATAATCAGGCAAATTTCCGGTTTTTATGTTGTATAAAAACTTCATACTGTGGAAAAATATTTGCTGTTTTACGCTCATCCAATTCAAATTTTGTAGCATATCTTTAATGCGGGTATCAAAACGTTTACCTAATATAAAGCGCATAGCTTTATTCTGCATTTTTTGTAGTTTATCGATTTGCGAATCCTTCAAGATAAAGAAAATAGAGAACAATGTATGAAGTATGGCTCAATTATGGACCTATATACTTTTTCTTTATAATAACTACTCAAGTTTTTACAGGTTCTTTGAATGAAATATATTTTTTTTAGCTATTTTACCTGTTATATAATCAACATGGCCATCAAATTTTAGTTTGCAATCTATTTGAATGCCGAGATATTTAATCATCTGCACCTTTTCAATTTTAGTATTATTTATTTTAATAGTTTCAAAATGAGCAATATTCTTCCTTGTTATAATCATATATTTAGTTTTTTCAATATTGATTTTTAGTCTGTTATCACTCATCCAAATATAGAGAGCATCTAAATCACTTTGCAGTTTTTCTCTTATTTCATGTTCGTTCCTACCATTTATGGAAATTAGTGCATCATCCGCAAATAGTTTTATGGTACTGAATTTCAATATAGACTTAATATCATTAATATAAATGTTAAATAAAATTGGAGCTAGCACAGAGCCTAGGGGTAAACTAATCTTAACGTCAACTTCGTCCGATAATGCTAAACCAATTATTGTTCTTTGCTTATGATTTGTTAAGAAATTATCAAACCAATCGAATTCAATATCTTTAATACCAATGCTTGATAATTTTTCTAATAATATTTTCTGATCAATAGTTTCAAAGGCTCTCTTGAGATCAATGAAAACTGCAATGATCAACTTTTTGTTATTAAGTACTTCTTTCCATTCAGCTATAACCATGTTTAAAGCTGTTTCGCAAGAATGATTCTGTCGAAATCCTGACTGTTATGGTATAAGTATCTTATTATTTTTTAGATATTTAACTAATTGATTTTTAACCACCACCTCTAAGATTTTCTCATCACTGGCCAAAGTATTTATTGGTCTCAGCTCCTCTGCTTTAATAGTATTTGCAACTTTTTCTATTGGGACTATAGTCGAGGTTTTCCATATGGTTGGAAATATGCCACTGCTTAAACTTTGATTTATAATTTGAGCACAGAAAAAACCTAAATATGGTATTACATCTTTCACAACACCATCTGATAACAATTTTTTTCCACCTCTTTTGGCTTTAAAGTTACTGACAATTTTTACGACGTCATCCGTGCTAACTTGGTCAAATTTAAAAACACAATTAGTTAAACTAGCTATATTGGCAAATACTTCTATATTGCTACAAATCTCTTGAATGCTATCCACAAAATATTTATTTAAATTGTTGGGAATATGCGATTCATTATCATATATTAATCCATGAATTACTATTTTCTTTATTGATGAAGTTTCCTTTCCCATACTTATTTCCTGTTTAAAATGTTTCCACATCATTTTACTATCATGGCTATTGCTGTTTATTTTATGTTCCATATGTTTGATTTTTTTAATTTTAACAAGCTCTTTGTATTTTTTTTTATGTTTCTTTACTCATCCCATTCTCCTGAAGTTTGCGCCAGTTTATACAGTTCAAATTTACATTTATTCATATTACCTAGCTCATTGTCATACCATTTATTCATTAATTTTAATTGAACAACTTTTTCATAAGTTAGATTTTGCATAACACTCAAAATATTGGTATTAATGATCGAAACTTTATTATCTAAACTTACTCTGTCAAAATTTCTAAAATCACATATGCGCAATTGATTTGTAAGTGATTCAATATTATAGTACTCCCATGACGTAATTTTTATAATTGCTCCTATTTGCTACTTTCTAGATTTGGCTTTAACTTGAATGTATCATTTATATGCTGAACATTCTTTACTGAATGCAGCATGGTGTACATCCGCCTCTAACAGTTTTTCTGTACAATTTCACAACAATTTACACAATTATAAGCAGCTGATGTATAATCTTTGAAGTCGTGATTACCTCCACATTTAATACAAGCTTTTTTGTTAATACATTCAACAGCTTTATGATTGAAACCCAAACAATTAAGAAACACAAAAAATACTCTTTCATATTCAATAGTAATACAAGAGTCCCACTCTACATTGATTCTCTTTTGTTTCATGATATTTTCATATGTTTCTCTATCAGTTTCAACAATAGCATTAAAACACTCTTCTCTTCGACTAAAATTTTCAAAAATCTTTACAATTTTAAATTTTGTACCATGGCGGAACGATACATAAATAAAAGTTCCTTGTGCTTTGTTTTTGTAAATTCGATGGACAAATGTCAAAATCGTACTGCACCGGAAGTTGATGTATCAAATCAAATAAAAAAGTTCAAAATCAGCTGTCCCATGCTGCCACCTTGTATCGATCCGCCATGTTTTGTACCCTCACATATACTATTTTGCTTCGTAATACATTCTACTAAGCGCTCACTACTAAGTCTCTCAGTTAAAGCAACAACTTTAAATAGTTTTTTCATCTCTCTTTTATCTTTAGTTTTTCCATCTCAAATTCATTTCCAATTTGTTCCGCTATCTTCTTCTGCAATAGTTCGCATGATTCCTTGTTCTTGCATTGCACTATTATCCCGCCGTTGTTGATTTCTTTCACTGCTGTTACATGACATTCTGTTGGTTCAAACACTGTTTTTAGCGCTATTTTGGTATGTTTCTTTTTCTTAGCTTTATCTTTTGGTTTAATAACTAGCCTATTTTCATTTAGTGTGATTGCTTGTGCATATGTAATTTTGTTTTTAACATTTGTGTTGTTGTTGTTGCTTGCATTATTGCCCGATAAAACTTCGCTTAATTTTTCGTTATTTGTTTCTATTGTTTGTGCCAACTCTGCTATTATGTCTTTTCTCATTTGATTTATTTTAATTTCCACATTATGTTCTAAGAGTGAATTGAAGTCCGTCATTAGATTGATTTTCAACTGTTGAATCTTATTAAATAATGCTTCTTCAATAATGTCCTTCATTTCTACCTTTCCGAGCCTCTTTTGGTCACAATTTTGTATCAAATGTTTGATTTCAATGAATTTGGTGTTTGTATCACATAACGAACATTGATTGCAAAACCACTTTATATTCGCAATTTCACTCAACAATTTAATTTCTTGTCTTTTCATATTGCTGCATTTTATGCAGAAAAAACAGCCACAACCCCTGAACATGAAATTGAATCGTCTATTTGCACTAATTTTACCATGCACTCTTTGCACTCGGATGGCGGCATTTTGCCATCAATTTATTAATAAATTTATTTCACTGTCTTTTTATACTCAGTTGAGCAGAGTTCACAGAGTATATTAACTTTGATTGGATAACGGGTGGTTGTACAGGTATAAAGGAATCGAGATAGATATAGACTTCCATATATCAAAATCATCAGGATCGAAAAAAAATTTTATTGAACCATGTCCGTCCGTCCGTCTGTCCGTTAACACGATAACTTGAGTAAATTTTGAGGTATCTGGATGAAATTTGGTATGTTGGTTCCTGAGCACTCATCTCAGATCGCTATTTAAAAATAACAATATCGGACTATAACCACGCCCACTTTTTCGATATCGAAAATTTCGAAAAACCGAAAAAGTGCGATAATTCATTACCAAAGACGGATAAAGTGACGAAACTTGGTAGGTGAGTTGAACTGATGACGCTAAATAGAAAATTAGTAAAATTTTTGACAATGGGCGTGGCACCGCCCACTTTTCAAAGAAGGTAATTTAAAATTTTTGCAAGCTATAATTTGGCAGTCGTTAAAGATACCATGATGAAATTAGGCAGAAACGATACTCCTGTTACTATATGTATGCTTAATAAAATTTAGCAAAATCGGAGAACGACCACGCCCACTTTTCAAAAAAAAAATTTTTATTAAGTCAAATTTTCAAAAAATTTAATATTTTTACAGTATATTAGTAAATTATCTCAACATTCAACTTCATTAATGATATGGTGCAACAAAATTCCAAAATTAAAAGAAAATTTCAAAATGGGCGTGGATCCGCCCTTTTTATTTTAATTTGTCTAGGATACTTTTAATGCCATAAGTCGAACAAAAATTTACCAAGCCTTGTGAAATTTGGTAGGGGCTTAGATTCTGGGATAATATCACAAAAATAGAAAAAGGACGAAATCGGCCGAAGCCACGCCCAGTTTTTATACACAGTCGTCCGTCTGTCCTTCCGCTCGGCCGTTGACACGATAACTTGAGCAAAAATCGATATATCTTTACCAACAAACTCAGTTCACGTACTTATCTGAACTCACTGTGTATTGATATAAAAAATGGTCGAAACCCGACTATGACCACGCCCACTTTTTCGATATCGAAAAATACCAAAAACGAAAAAAATGCCATAACTCTATACCAAATATAAAAAAGGGATGAAACATGGTAACTGGATTGGTTTATTGACGCAAAATATAATTTTAGAAAAAAACTTTGTAAAATGGGTGTGACACCTACCATATTAAGTAGAATGAAATGAAAAAGTTCTGCAGGGCGAAATAAAAAACAATTGAAATCTTGGCAGGAATACTGTTCGTGGTATTATATATATAAATAAATTAGCGGTAACCAACAGATGATGTTCTGGGTCACCCTGGTCCACATTTTGGTCGATATTTGGAAAACGCCTTCGCATATACAACTACCACCACTCCCTTTTAAAAGCCTCATTAATACCTTTAATTTGATACCCATATGGTACAAACAAATTCTAGAGTCAACCCTGATCCACCTTTACAGAGACAAAAATTGGATATTTCTTATACATATAACTTATTCATAGACCCTCAATGGTTTAAAAAAAAATATCATAAAAAATTACAAAAGAGGTCAATAAACTTAAAAAAAAAAGTGCGCTTGCGCAAATGAAATATGCAATTTACAAAATATTACCAAATGCCAGCTTAAAGCCAATTTGTTTATTATTTTTTATTCTCTATCTCTTATTGTCTACTTTCAATTGGTTTTTGTTAATTTGATATAATTATTGATAATTTCTGTGCAATTGTTATTGTTTTTTTTTGATCAATGGTGCTTTCATGTTAGCCAATTTTTTAATATTTTTTGAATTTGTTTGTGTAAAAATTGAATCTTGCATGTAAGTAAAATGAAAGCGATGTTAATTAGAATAAGTAAAGTTGTCTAAGTTCGGGTGTAACAGAACATTATATACTCAGCGTGAGCTTCCTTTTATTTCAGATAAATTAATTTTCTACATAACACGTGGCACCGCCCGTTTAAAAAAAAATTTCTCCCCATTTCCTCTTACAATAAAACTTGATAAGTGAAATATCATTGATTCAAAACTATTTTTTGCTAAGTTATAGCTTATAATTCTAGTCCACTACCCTTTTAAACCTTTCAAATTTGTTTCATATCTAAGCTGCCGTGGTCTTTAAACGATCCCGTCCATTTTTACTAGAAATAATTTCTACTATAGCGAAAATTTGTGTTCCCAATTTTATTACGATCCCTTAATTTTTCTTCCAGTTATGGCTCCCGAAACACAGAAAATTTCTTAGTCATAAAAGGGGTGACGCCACGCCCGTTTCTTTAAATTTGAAGTTTTTCGTATTTACTGTTATAAATCCACTTAGGAAATGAAATACCATTGATATAAAGCTCTTTTTTGCAAAGACATTGCTTATTTTATTCGCCCACGACCCTTTTAAAAATCTTTTATATAAAAGTAGCCGTGGTTCTTAACCGATTTCGTTAATTTTTCTTCAAAGCATTCCGAATTTTGTTGAGATAGGTTTAACGATTTTTGATTTATGATTAGTAATATTTGCAAAATTGATTTTATCACAAGTGGGCGGTGCCACGCCCATTTAAAAAAACTTTTTCAAATTTTTATCAAGAGTCTCAATATCAGTCCACCCGTCAAATTTCAACATTCTAGGTGTATTATTTACTAAATAATAAGGTTTTTTGTCTTTTCCAAAATGTTATATATATAAAAAGTGGGCATGGTTATCATCAGATTTCGCTCATTTTCAATACCAATCTATTCCGGGTCCAGATAAGCTCGTGTATCAAATTTGGTGAAGATATCTCAATATTTACTCAAGTTATCGTTTTAACGGGCGGACGGACGAACGGGCGGACGGACGGACATGGCTCAATCAAATTTTTTTTCAACACTGATGATTTTGATATATGTAAGTCTATATCTATCTCGATTCCTTTATACCTGTACAACCAACCGTTATCCAATCAAAGTTAATATAAGTACTCTGTGTGCAAAGCACGCTGAGTATAAGAACAACAAACAATAATTTGTGTGGCTACTACGGAGCAAGAACAAAGGTATCTAACGGTTTATTAATAACTTGATTGGGGTATTTATCACATTTCAACAAATAAAGACTTTGTAATTTAATTCAGTAAATTTCGGTAAATGCGTGCAACTTGTGTGGGTATAACACATACATACATACAATTTTGCTTCATGACAAACGAGTTTGTTAATGGTCAAGAATCATGACTAGTCAAATATGATGACGCTACGCAACAGTATGGGGAACTAGACTAAACCTAGTTATTTTTAACGATAGTTGATGTCGAACGATTCTTAAAGCTTAGCAGATATAAACAGTGACTACCGATTAGACTGGACCACCGAAGCTCGATTTCAGTCATAGTTTAATTGACGGAAGTTTAGGTTAGGTTGCACTGACCAACTAATCGGGCGGAATTGGCGCATAATATAACCAGAATTTGTTTGACGAGCAAATGGTAAAAGCCCAAGTTTTCTGGGATCTAGCTTACTTGCTTCCTCGAGATCAGGACACTCTGCCGCCCCCAGTAACTGGTGCCTTATCCTAGTGAGCAAAAGGCATGAACACAGAACATGCTCCACCGTTTTTTTCTGCAGATCGCATTTTCTTTATCTACTGTTACGAAGGCCTTAATAAGCACTTTCCGGCAGAAGGCAGTGTATAGTTAATATGCTCACCGTGAGCCTAATATTCCTCTCGTTAGAGATATAAGCAACCTTTTTGAGCCTAATGACGTAGGATTTGCACATGATTTTAGAAATCTTGCAGCCCCCGCTTCTGTCGTCGCCCTTTGTATATGATAGGTTGTATGCACCTCCTGTCTCATTTTGATTTCTCCCAAATGGTTTGGGACGTCTAGGGTGAGCGCTGCACCCTACTTCGCCAACCCATCCGCCTTTTCGTTACCTTCTATCCATTTATGACCTTATACCTAGTATAGATGTATGGCCCAGCCAAGTCTCTCCAATGCTTCTTTGCATTCCAAGACACTTTTTGATAAAGCACTCTGTGATATTAATCCTTGATTGCCGCCTGACTATCAAAATATATATTTTCGCGATTTATGCTGCTTTCTTCACTGCTACAATATTCGCCTAAAATGTGCTGCAGTGATCTGGCAGCCTACGGGATCTACTTTATTCTGGGTCAACACATTAAACAGCAGAGCCGACTCATTCCTTTAATTTGGAACCACGTGTGCACGTGTGTAGTATGTTCTGGCATTTCAGCACCCTTTTGCCAACCCTCAGCTCTATTATGGCCTTAGGATCTCTTTCGAAGCTGAGGTGCAGGACCATATAGTCCGTTTGTCCTATTTTTAATGGCGCTATACTGCTAGAGCCATATTTTTCGCACCAAAGCTACCACGAATACCATAAACATGGTTGCAGTTGCTAACGCTATATTGGTCATTAGGTCTGCAGGTGGGATGTGCAGAATCGCACGCAATATGCATACCCCTTAACATATTTTGGTACTTTTTTGTCTGCATCTCCACCAAACTAGGACCCCGTAGTTAAGTATCCGTTTGACAGTTGCCGTAGCTATCTAATGAAAGAGCTTTGTCGATAGAACCCATGTACGCCCTAGCATCCTAGTGGAAAGAATAGCTCCAGTGTTCCTAGCAAACGCGTTCTGAGTAAGCGGTAAGAGTTATCGTACAGGTAGAAAGAGGACTTGTCTGAAAGTACCCGTAGTCGAACAAAAAGGATTTCTCCGACAGTACCCTTAGGGTATGACGAGGATCAGTCCGACAGGACCCAAAGGGGTACAAAGAGGCCCTGTGTAAGAGTATTCGTAAGGATATAAAGGATATTAGAAAAAGGATCTATCTGACATAATCCGTAGTGGTATAAAGAAGAGCCGTCCAAGACTCTCGTTCAGGCACAAATGATCTCTCCTTAAGAAGTACTAAAAAAAGGGTCACTCCAACCCATTAATCTAAAGAGATCAAAACTGGCTATAGTTGCATATTCCTTTGCGACTAGCTTCGCAGCTTCCACAACCCAATTAAAATTACGATTGTATCACAAAGTTGTTAACCAGGTGAGGCTCCAGCAACCCAAATTCCTAAAATGAAGCTGGATGTAGAGCACGATGGCCTAGCGGGTTCAAAGTGGTCATGTTAAATCGATACCGAGATGATCAGGCTGGTACCCTTTTTGTAATTGTTACCGGAACATAAAGGATCCAAAAAAGAGCATCAACATCAACGACACTCCCAAAAGCATTCGGGCTGTATTTTTATCGCTATACAAGTGTTGTTGCTGAACTGTGGGCATCAATCATGGCCAGTTATGTGTTGTCTAGCAGCTTCTTCTATGGTATACTATACTTATCTTAACCCGCGGCTCCGTCTGCACGAAGTAAACAAAATATATGTATGTTTCTGCTGAACTACAACTAAATATTTGCTTCGTATTTGTTGTCTGCTTTTCGAGGGAGGTTTTGGAAGTTTTATCAATGTTGATGGTCATTTGCCGGATATTGATCCGATACGTTCCGGTAAATACTACGAATTATGTACTAGCCCGACCATCGCGGGTATTGATTGATATGACCACCATCACGTCATCTAACCGCCTCGATCTTAAAGAGCATGAGGTCGCCAGAGTATCGCTAAATAAAAAGGATAAGATTGACAATTGGTTTGGAGAAGCTTTGATTGCGGTAGAAACACCTTGAAGGGCTTGCACTATACAACCCCTTGAATCCCGCATTCTCTAGACCCACATACAAGTATTGTTACCTTCGGCTTTGTTACTATCGCGAAGCCGTTTCGAAAAAAATTCTTCTACAATTCTTAGACCTGATCCCAAAATCAAAACCGAAATAGTCTTAATCATTCTTAAAATAGTTCAAATTTGTTAATGAAATAGTACTAAAAAGGACTTGCAATAATCCTTAAAGTTTCAAAATAGTGGCGAAATGATGTCAAACACAATTCCGAAATGATCCGAAACAGGTACAATATAATCAAAAGGTCCGATATAGCTTCGAAATAATCCCGAAATGATAGTTAAGTTAAAGTGGAAAGGTTCTCTTATGCAAATTTGTTTTCAGTATTCATTTAGCACCCACGAAACCGCATATCGTTAACTGAAAGATTCAAAAATTGTAATAAATAATAAACTGATTGTTCAAATACTATACTTTCTAAATATATGTAAGTCGTAATGTCATTTAGTTGGCCATAAGATTACATAAACCTATTTATTTGGCTTAATCAATAAATCCAGTTTATTTTGCAAATCAGTGGTCTACACCGTCTATGACCAAACTTATGTTGCAACTAAAACAACAAAGAGCAAAAGCCAAAGCAATACTCTAACGGCATGTGTTGTTCACACCGCTGCTGTTGCTAACGACGTCAAAATGAAATTGTTCGTACGAATTTTTGTTAAATGTAACACAAAGATCGTGTTGGATTTGTTAGTTTGTTATTTCTCATGTTTGCTCATTTATTTCGAGATCTTTTAGTTTACTTGATTTTTGGATTTTATACCCAGCTGCTCCATTAAAGATATTGGTCTAACAGACACAAAATTATTCGAGAATTTGACGTCTTTAGGCGGAGGTCCAAGAGAGTAGCCACTAGCAACGATAAAATCCTTATTCTTCTGGCACAAACCATACTCAAGTAGTCAAGTCCGTTGAAACATTTATCCGCGTAAAAACCAAATGATTTAAAGGTGATTAGCCATTAAAGAACCGCCGTTGGATGTTGTCGTTCTCATAGAAGATGTATTGAATGATGTTAATTAAAGAGTAAGGTTGCTTTCCAACGTAATGTGGTAGGATACAAGAATAAAGGCCTGTTCTATGTTCCGCTCGATGGATACTACCGCTAAGTCCACAGTGCTGAAATTAGTTACCCTACATTAGTATACAAGCTTCCCACCCTGTCCTCCGATTTCGCGTATTTAACACTAAGCTCACCCTCACTGTACAAAAATGTTCCCTCCAGAAAGATGCTAAGATGTTTTTTTTTTTTTTATACTAAGAGGAAGCACCGAAAGCCCTCATAGTCAGTGTGGGACTTTAACCGCACTAAACCTCCTACCGTCTGAGTACCAGTTACCCCCCGGTACTTCCGTCGAGTATTCCGTCGGGAGGTAGGTTGAGCACTAAGCTCTACGTCTGTCGGGGTCACGTTGCTGTACTTAGATAATCCCGCGGTATAGTTAAAGCTGGGGCTGTCACGCCTAGCTTACTACCTGAATGTGCTTGACACATACCACTTCTACGAATATTTCCAAGCATTAAACACTGTGCACATGCTTGTGGCATGTTTGTGCGTTCGACTACTTGTATTGTAGGGTTTTTTTAAGCTATTGCATAGATTTTATCGCAGGCTTGGCAACTAAATCAAAAAAAACCATAACGGATATTTGTCAAAAAAGATCCGAAAAGGCTCGAAAAGGTTCGTAAAGGTTCGGTGTTAGCAACAGGCCAAATACATAAAATTGGATCATTATCATAAACAGCGGTGGGCACCACTACATTTACACGGTTACCAAATTGAGAATGTGTTAGTAAACACGAACGCGTAGCGAGCACCAGTGTTGCCAGGTTAGCCTTTTCGAGGCTAGATTTAGCCTTTTGTTTTTGCCTTTAGCCTCGAAATTTTGGGTTTAGCTTCGTGACTATTTCTAGCCTTTTTTAATCCGAATGTATTTTTAATAATTTCTAAAATAAAATAATTTCAATAGTTCCTGTTAACACCTAATACCTAATAATATGAGTTCTCTACAAAAGATTAATTCTTTTTCTGCTGAAAATTCGTTGACAGTTTCAAAGCCAGATGTATTTTCTTACTTTGAAAAAGAGAAGTATAGTTATTCTTCAAGTCAAATAGCATTAATAGAGCTGCAGTGGCGAAAACTTATAACTATACAATGGAAAATGTACACTCCACCATGGAATATTGGTCGGAAGTCCGAGAACATAAAAATGCATTAAAGGAACCACCATTTTTAGAACTTGTCGAATTCATATTTAGTTTTTTAGTATTACCACTCAGTAACGCGGAGGTTGAAAGAATTTTTAGTGGCATGAAAATTCTGAAAACTAAATTAAGGAACAAACTAAAAATTAAAATGCTTAATGCGCTGCTTTATATTAGATGCTCGTTAAAACGCTTATCTAAATGTTGTAATACTTTTGAAATTACCGATGATCTCATATCTGTGGTAAATAGCCAAATTTTATACGCAGACCTAAGCTCTTCTGATTCTTCAGACGGGGAATATTATATATAAATAATTAGTTTGTAATATTTTTTTTTTTTGTATATACACATATGCAATCATTTAAAGTAATTCCATGTGCTAGTCAAGGAAAATGTGCCTGATATATTTTGAAACAAGAAGTTATGTTTATAAGTTTTTATTTTCAAATGTTTAAACTAAAATATAAAAAAAAATTTAATGAATTAACCAAAAAAATTTCTGGCCTTTTTTAGCTGTTTTTTTTTCTAAATTTAGCTTTTTCTAACCTTTTTTTTTGCCAATCTAGCTTCTTTTTTTTCATCACCTGGCAACACTGCAAGCCAACCTAATAAAACCGTACTGCGTTTTTTTTGCGCACGCAAACAACCGGCGTTTTTTGCCCTAACCCAAAAAAGCATGCGTTGCGACAATGTAAAGCATGTGTGCAAACGTCAAATCTAAATGTCACGCAGAAAAAAATGGAAATCGAGTTAGGTTTTCACGCAGCAAATTCAATTTGAGTTGCTCTCATACAAGTTGTATGTGCATGAGACATTTTTGACAGAAAATGACTGGCGTGCGTTTATATTAAGGTCGGCTTGTTGGCAGGTGCTAAGCTCACGCCCACCCCGGATCATAAAGTTAAAGTTAAAGTTAAAGTTAAAGTTAAAGGTAAAGTTAAAGTTAAAGTTAAAGTTAAAGTCAAAGTTAAAGTTAAAGCTAAAGGTAAAGTGAATGTTAAAGTTAAAGCGAAAATTAAAGTTAAAGTTAAAGTTAAAGTGAAAGTTAAAGTTAAAGTTAAGGTTAAAGTTAAAGTGAAAGTTAAAATTAATGTTAAAGTTAAAGTTAAGGTTAAAGTTAAAGTTAAAGTTAGAGTTAAATTTAAAGTTAAAGTTAAAGTTAAAGTAAAGTTAAACTTAAAGTTAAAGTTGAAGTTAAAGTTAAAGTTGAAGTTAAAGTTAAAGTTAAAGTTAAAGTTAAAGTTAAAGTTAAAGTTAAAGTTAATGTTAAAGTTAAAGTTAAAGTTAAAGTTAAAGTTAAAGTTATATGGGTATCAAATTAAAGGGAAGTGGCCCTTAGTTTTATATGTGAAGGCGTTTTCGAGATATCGACCAAAATGTGGACCAGGGTGATCCAGAACATCATCTGTCGGGTACCGATAATTTATTTATATATGCAATACCACGAGCAGTATTCCTTCCAAGATTCCAAGGGCTTTTGATTTCACCCTGCAAAACTTTTTCATTTTCTTCTACTTAATATGGTAGGTGTCACACCCATTTTACCAAGTTTTTTTCTAAAGTTATATTTTGCGTCAACAGACCACTACAGTTACCATGTTTCATCCCTTTTTTCGTATTTGCTATATAATTATGGCATTTTTTTTCATTTTTCGTAATTTTCGATATCGAAAAAGTGGGCGTGGTCATAGTCGGATTTCGGCCATTTTTTACAACAATACAAAGTGAGTTCAGATAAGTACGTGAACTGAGTTTAGTAAAGATATAACGATTTTTGCTCAAGTTATCGTGTTAACGGCCGAGCGGAAGGACAGACGGTGGACTGTGTATAAAAACTGGGCGTGGCTTCCACCGATTTCGCCCATTTTCACAGTGAATAGTTACCGTCATAGAATCTATGCCACTACCAAATTTGAGAAGAATTGGTAAATTTTTGTTCGACTTATGGCATTAAAAGTATTCTAGACAAACTAAATGAAAATGGGCGGAGCCACGCCCATTTTGAAATCTTCTTTTATTTTTGTATTTTGTTGCATCATATCATTACTGGAGTTGAATTTTGACTTAATTTACTTATATACAGTAAAGATATAAAATTTTTTGTTAAAATTTGAATTTTAAAAATTTTTTTTTAAAAAGTGGGCGTGTTCTTCCTCCAATTTTGCTAATTTTTATTTAGCACATATATAGTAATAGTAGTAACGTTCCTGCCAAATTTCATCATGATATCTTCAACGACTGCCAAATTACAGCTTGCAAAACTTTTAAATTACCTTCTTGTAAAAGTGGGCGGTGCCACGCCTATTGTCCAAAATCTTAATAATTTTCTATTCTGCGTCATAACGTCAACCCATCCACCAAGTTTCATCGCTTTAACCGCCTTTGGCAATGAATTTTGCATTTTTTCGGTTTTTCGAAATTTTCGATATCGAAAAGTGGGCGTGGTTATAGTCCGATATCGTTCATTTTAAATAGCGATCTGAGATGAGTGCTCAGGAACCTACATACCAAATTTCATCAAGATACCTCAAAATTTACTCAAGTTATCGTGTTAACGGACGGACGGACGAACGGACGGACGGACGGACATGGCTCAATCAAATTTTTTTTGGATCCTGATTATTTTGATATATGGAAGTCTATATCTATCTCGATTCCTTTATATATGTACAACCAACCGTTATCCAATCAAACTTAATATACTCTGTGAGCTCTGCTCAACTGAGTATAAAAACAAGTAGGGAAGGCTAAGTTCGGGTGCAACCGAACATTACATACTCAGTTGAGAGCTATGGAGACAAAATAAGGAAAATCACCATGTAGGAAAATGAACCTAGGGAACCCTGGAATGTGGTTGTATGACATGTGTATCAAATGGAAGGTATTAAAGAGTATTTTAAGAGAGAGTAGGCCATAGTTCTATGGATGGACGCCATTTAGGGATATCGCCATAAAGGTGGACCAGGGCTGACTCTAGAATTTGTTTGTACGATATGGGTATCAAACGAAAAGTGTTACTGAGCATTTTAAGAGGGAGTGGGCAATAGGTCTATAGGTGGACGCCTTTTCGAAATGTCGCCATTAGGGTGGGCCAGGGGTGACTCTAGAATGTGTTTGTATGATATGGGTATCAAATGAAAGATGGTAATGAGTATTTTAAAAGGGAGTAATCCTTAGTTCTATAGGTGGACGCCTTTTCGAGATATCGCCATAAAGGTGAACCAAGGGTGACTCTAGAATGTTTGTACGATATGGGTATCAAACGAAAGGTGTTACTGAGCATTTTAAGAGGGAGTGGGCATTAGGTCTATAAGTGGACGCGTTTTCGAGATATCGTCATTAGGGTGGGCCAGGGGTGACTCTAGAATGTGTTTGTACGATATGGGTATCAAACGAAAGGTGTTACTGAGCATTTTAAGAGGGAGTGGGCATTAGGTCTATAGGTGGACGCCTTTTCGAGATATCGCCATTAGGGTGGGACAGGGGTGACTCTAGAATGTTTGTACGATATGGGTATCAAACGAAATGTGTTACTGAGCATTTTAAGAGGGAGTGGGCATTAGGTCTATAGGTGGAGGCCTTTTCGAGACATCGCCAATAGGGTGGGCCAGGGGTGACTCTAGAATGTTTGTACGATATGGGTATCAAACGAAAGGTGTTACTGAGCATTTTAAGAGGGAGTGGACATTAGGTCTATAGGTGGACGCCTTTTCGAGATATCGCCATTAGGGTGGGCCAGAGGTGACTCTAGAATGTTTGTACGATATGGGTATCAAACGAAAGGTGTTACTGAGCATTTTAAGAGGAGGTGGGCATTAGGTCTATAGGTGGACGCCTTTTCGAGATATCGCCATTAGGGTGGGCCAGGGTGACTCTAGATTGTGTTTGTACGATATGGATATCAAATTAAAGGTATTAATGAGGGTTTTAAAAGCGATTGGCCCTTAGATGTATATGTGAAGGTGTTCTCGCGATATCGACCAAAATGTGGACCAGGTGATCCAGAAAATCATCTGTCGGGTACTGCTAATTTATTTATATATGCAATACCACTAACAGTATTCCTGCCAAGATTCCAAGGGCTGTTGATTTCGCCTTGTAGAACTTTTTCATTTTCTAATATGGTAGGTGTCACACCCATTTTACAAAGTTTTTTCCAAAGTTATATTTTGCGTCAATAAACCAATCCAGTTACCATGTTTCATCCCTTTTTTCGTATTTGGTATAGAATTATGGCATTTTTTTCATTTTTCGTAATTTTCGATATCGATAAAGTGGGCGTGGTTATGGTCGGATTTCGGCCATTTTTTATACCAAGATAAAGTGAGTTCAGATAAGTAGGTGGGCTAAGTTTAGTAAAGATATATCGTTGTTTGCTCAAGTTATTGTGTTAACGGCCGAGCGGAAGGACAGACGGTGGACTGTGTATAAAAACTGGGCGTGGCTTCCACCGATTTCGCCCATTTTCACAGAGAACAGTTACCGTCATAGGATCTATGTCCCTACCAAATTTGAGAAGGATTGGTAAATTTTTGTTCGACTTATGGCATTAAAAGTATTCTAGACAAACTAAATGAAACTGGGCGGAGCCACGCCCATTTTGAAATTTTCTTTTATTTTTGTATTTTGTTGCATCATATCATTACAGGAGTTGAATTTTGACTTAATTTATTTATATACAGTAAAGATATTAAATTTTTTGTTAAAATTTTAATTTAAAAAAAATTTTTTTTAAAAAGTGGGCGTGTTCTTCATCCAATTTTGCTAATTTTTATATAGCACATATATAGTAATAGTAGTAGCGTTCCTGCCAAATTTCATCATGATATCTTCAACGACTGCCAAATTACAGCTTGCAAAACTTTTAAATTACCTTCTTGTAAAAGTGGGCGGTGCCACGCCCATTGTCCAAAATCTTACTAATTTTCTATTCTGTGTCATAACATCAACCCATCTGCCAAGTTTCATCGCTTTAACCGCCTTTGGCAATGAATTATCGCATTTTTTCGGTTTTTCGAAATTTTCGATATCGAAAAAGTGGGCGTGGTTATAGTCCGATATCGTTCATTTTAAATAGCGATCTGAGATGAGTGCCCAGGAATCTACATACCAAATTTCATCAAGATACCTCAAAATTTACTCAAGTTATCGTGTTAACGGACGGACGGACGGACGGACGGACGGACGGACATGGCTCAATCAAATTTTTTTTCGATCCTGATTATTTTGATATATGGAAGTCTATATCTATCTCGATTCCTTTATATATGTACAACCAACCGTTATCCAATCAAACTTAATATACTCTGTGAGCTCTGCTCAACTGAGTATAATAAAGTTAAAGTTAAAATGAAAATATAGTTAAAGTCAAAGTTAAAGTTAAAGCTAAAGTTAAAGTTAAAGTGAAAGTTAAAGTTAAAGCTAAAGTTAAAGTCAAAGTCAAAGTTAAAGTTAAAGCTAAAGTTAAAGTTAAAGTTAAGGTTAAAGTTAAAGTTAAAGTTAAAGCTGAAGTTAAAGTTAAAGCTAAAGTTAAAGTTAAAGTTAAAATTAAAGTTAAAGTTAAAGATAAAGTTATAGTTAAAGTTAAGGTTAAAGTTAAAGTTGAAGTTAAAGTTAAAGTTAAAGTTAAAATTAAAGTTCAATTAAAGGTTAAATTTAAAGTTAAAGTTAAAGTTAAAGTCAACGTTAAAGTTAAAGTTAAGGTTAAAGTTAAAGTTAAAGTTAAAGTTAAAGTTAAAGTTAAAGTTAAAGTTAAAGTTGAAGTTAAAGTTAAAGTTAAAGTTAAAGTTAAAGTTAAGGTTAAAGTTAAAGTTAAAGTCAAAGTTAAAGTCAAAGTTAAAGTTAAAGTTAAGGTTAAAGTTAAAGTTAAAGTTAAAGCTGAAGTTAAAGTTAAAGCTAAAGTTAAAGTTAAAGTTAAAATTAAAGTTAAAGTTAAAGTTAAAGTTAAGGTTAAAGTTAAAGTTGAAGTTAAAGTTAAAGTTAAAGTTAAAATTAAAGTTCAATTAAAGGTTAAATTTAAAGTTAAAGTTAAAGTTAAAGTTAAAGTTAAGGTTAAAGTTAAAGTTAAAGTTAAAGTCAAAGTGAATGTTAAACTTAAAGCGAAATTTAAAGTTAAGGTTAAAGTTAAAGTTAAAGTTAAAGTTAAAGTCAACGTTAAAGTTAAAGTTAAGGTTAAAGTTAAAGTTAAAGTTTTTTTTTCTATTGGGTCTCCGCTTCAAGCCGCTATCTCCGCACGATGTGCAGTCGCCGTCTTCAATTCCCGTGGTTATCTTTGCAGAAGCAGGGAGGCCACGCGTGGGTTGACACAGGTCCTTATGGGAGTCTGTGTTCAGAGCCAGAATACAGCGTTAGTCAGGAGTCGTATCAACTGAGCCTGCACCACCAACTTAATGGCGACGTGCTTCGAACGTACTTGAAGACCTGCCAAGGTTTTAACGAGACGGAGACGATGCCGATATTAACCTACCAGCCGTTTCGGCAAGGTGTCACCCTTGCTTATTAAGGTAGTAGCCTATCGTCATCGCCAGCCCGTAGCAATCAGTTCATAATCATATTTCCAGTTTTGGTCAACAGGATCTTACTGGTCTCGATCCTGTGGATGCTTGATGGGGTATTTTAGGGCGGCATCCTATCGCCCTTCCACCGGAACTTTGGGATGTGTTGCCCTTAGAGCAACACATTCCCATTTTTCCACTGGATTGCTCGTTTTGGTTCGCCCTGAGTACTTAATTCACTCAGTACCTCCCGTCTTGTGGGAAGCGTTCCTCTATCCACCACCTGAGGAGGCGCCCGGTAGGGGACCGGTACACCCGCGGGTAAAGTTAAAGTTAAAGTTAAAGTTAAGGTTAAAGTTAAAGTTAAAGTGTTTCGTGGAAGGAGGAAATGCTTTATGCACTGACCGGGATATTTAAGCGCGAGACTCTCCGAGTGTAGGACTCCCTTCTTCCATGAAGGCCTACCCACTAAAACCTAACCTCCCACGGCCCGCGCAAATCCCCGTACATGGGACCGCGTTTAGCATTACTTCGAGTACGGGTGCGCGCTACGTGAGCTCTATGGCTACTCTCACGCTAATGGGCTAGGCATCCGTCTTCTCGTTTACTGGTAAGTATATGCCTCACATATGTGCTGACCGTATCCCATCTGTCTCTTCGACAGGTCATGTTATTAATGACACTGCCCGGGGATAGGTCGCCAAGTACCTCTTCTACCCTCCTTCGCTGATGGGAGAAGTGCCTGCATTCGAAGAAGGTGTGGCGTACATCGTCTATTTTCCCACAGTACAGGCAGCTCGGGCTATCAACCTTACCCATTCTGTGTAGGTATTTGCGGAAGTAACCGTGTCCCGTTAGAAACTGGGTCAGGTAAAAGTCTACCTCTCCGTGCGGTCGCTTCAACCATGGATTCAGTTCAGGGATTAGTTCCCTAGTCCACTTTCCTACGATGCTGTTGCTCCACTGATCTTGCCAGCGTCGGATCGATTCTTCTCGCGCCTGCATAGCAACAGCAGCTCTACTTGCTTACGATCCGTTGTCATATATTGTTTTTCTTTCCTCAACGAGAAGATATATCGGTATGGTTCCCGCAACGACCAGGACAGCTTAAGCTGATACCGTGCGGTAAGCCGAAGATATTCGCAGCGCCCCTCTGCGTTGGACCGAGGTGAGGGCGACTCGGTTCTTCCGGTATTTCATTGCGTTCGCCCAGATTTCTGCACCATATAAGAGTATAGAATCCGAGGCTGATGCAAGCAACTTCCTTGTGCATGGCTTTGGGCCACGTGTGTTTGCCATTAATCTACTCAACTGCGCTATTATGCGCGCAGCTCTTTCGCAGGCCCCTCTTATGTGATCCGAGAAGTTGAGTTTGCTATCTAACCTTACTCCCAGATATTTCGTTGAAGCGAGTGTTTCTATTGGCTGGTCCCCAACCATCATGTTCCTGGTAGTGGGAATACGTCTCTTTGTGAGGATGACGATCTCCGTTTTGGCTGTTGTAAACTGGAGACCGTGCTCAGCCATCCACCTATTTACATTACGCATGACCTGGTTTAATTTTAGCTGTGCCAGCTCGCAGCATGTTGCTGTTATCACAGCTGCCACGTCGTCTGCAAAAGCAACGAGGAAGATGCTTTCTGGCATGTCTAATCGAAGAAGACTGTCGTAAGTTATATTCCAGAGATCGGGACCTAGTGCCGAACCCTGGGCTGCTCCACCTGTTATTTTTACCTTTTTTTAACTTGTCATATATTAGATACCTCTCTCTTAGGTAGTCCCTTAAAATTTCTAACAAATATTGCGGTACTTTGGAAGTGCTTTCTAGTGCCTCAAGCATGTCCTCCCACCTAGCTGAGTTAAAAGCGTTTTCGACGTCCAGCGTGACCAGCAACACTATAGGTCTTGCTCTGTGGCACGCTGTCTCGGCTTTCTTGACTGCGTCTATAACTTCTGCTATGGCATCGATTGTGGAGTGCCCCCTCCGAAAACCATGCTGTCTGGGCGACAGTCCTCCAGCGTCCTGTAACGCTCTGGTGAGGCGTTGCTTCAGGAGACTCTCCATCAATTTCCCTGCTGTGTCCAACATACATAGGGGACAGTAGGATGATGGAGAGTTGGGATCTCCTTTCCCTTTTGGAATGAGAACAAGTCGTGCTGTCCTCCATATGGTGGGGAAAGTTCTTTCTTCGAGACATTTGTTGTACATGTGCAACATAAATTCTGGGCAGTTATTTGCAGCTAGTCTAATTGCCTCGGCGGGTATTCCGTCGGGCCCAGATGCTTTCCTAGGTTTCATAGTTCGCACGGCAGTTTTAAGCTCTTCTTCTTGGAATGGTTCCACGCTGCGATCTTCATGGGTAACGTACCCGCCCTCCCTTGGCAGTTGGGTGGGAAACAGGCCATCCACAATGTTCCTTATTTGGTTCTCGTCCATCAGCTGGTTTGGCGGACGGAACTTCTTCATTACTATCTTATATCCCTGCCCCCAGGGGTCTCGATCCATTTCCTCGCAAAGCGCTTTCCAGCACTTAAGCTTGCTTTGCTTAATGGCAGCACTAAGAGCTTTCTTCGCTCCTTTGTACGCTTCCGACTTTTCTAGAGCCTCAGGCCTGCCGCGCGCGCGAGTTGCTAGCCTTCGCATCCTGTGGCATATTTTCCGCAGCACCGCGATTTCGCTATTCCACCAGTATACCTGCTTTTTACCCCTCCATACTCCCCTCCGTGGCATAGAGCGGTTGCAAGCGTGGCGAAGACAGCTCATTGTCTTTTCAACCGTCTCTTCCGTCGGACTGGAGTTGCTGATTATCCGTCGGGCATCCCCCAGTACGATGCGGAGAACGTGGCAGAGTCGACCTTGGATGCATCCCATGCTTTTGTTCTACGTGGCCCGTTCGGAATCTGCCTCTGACCGGGATCGTTTAGGTGGAAAGTGATGTAGTTGTGATCGCTGGCAGTCAGATCCTCTATGACTCTCCATCCAGCAGCGGTCAGCAGCAGGCTTCTGAAACTACTGTTACATCGGGGATCGAGTATCCAAAGCCTGGCCGTCCGTATGTAGGGGTCGTACCAGTGTTAAGCACGTTCAAACCGAGCCTGGCTGCCATCTCAAGGACTAACCTTCCACGGGTGTTAGTCTGCGGCATTCCCCATTCGACGGCTCTTGCGTTAAAGTCTTCCGCCACAACCAGGTTACTAGTTAAGTCCCTCAGGTAGTCTTCAATAAGTTCAAGCTTGTCCCTGAACGTTTGAATGGGATCATTCGGGGACAAGTAGCAGCTTATTATTGTGGTATTATTCGTAGTTAGGCGGAAATAGCCTTGTCCGGCAACACGGTTCACAATATATAAAGTTAAAGTCAAAGTTAAAGTTAAAGTTAAAGTTAAAGTTAAAGTTAAAGTTAAAGTCAAAGTTAAAGTTAAAGTTAAAGTTAAAGTTAAAGTTAAAGTTGAAGTTAAAGTTGTTATGGATATCGCATCTATGATGGAAGCAGTAAGAAGGCGGTCGGCATGATATGTAGGTGCACAGTGGCTAGTCATTGTCGACTGGGGCGGGTCCTTGCCAACCTTACTGATCCTGCGCCATAAACAGAAAAAGGTTCCTATCATGCCTATCAAAACTAACAGCTGTCAAATTCAAAAAAAAAAAACCGACAGAAGCGCAGAGTCCGACTCAAAACGCTTATAAATTCAAACTAAAACAACATCCGGCCGAACCAGATGTCACGGACAGACCGTTAACATTCAAAATTTAAATTAACAAGTAGGGAAGGCTAAGTTCGGGTGCAACCGAACATTACATACTCAGTTGAGAGCTATGGAGACAAAATAAGGAAAATCACCATGTAGGAAAATGAACCTAGGGAACCCTGGAATGTGGTTGTATGACATGTGTATCAAATGGAAGGTATTAAAGAGTATTTTAAGAGAGAGTAGGCCATAGTTCTATGGATGGACGCCATTTAGGGATATCGCCATAAAGGTGGACCAGGGCTGACTCTAGAATTTGTTTGTACGATATGGGTATCAAACGAAAAGTGTTACTGAGCATTTTAAGAGGGAGTGGGCAATAGGTCTATAGGTGGACGCCTTTTCGAAATGTCGCCATTAGGGTGGGCCAGGGGTGACTCTAGAATGTGTTTGTATGATATGGGTATCAAATGAAAGATGGTAATGAGTATTTTAAAAGGGAGTAATCCTTAGTTCTATAGGTGGACGCCTTTTCGAGATATCGCCATAAAGGTGAACCAAGGGTGACTCTAGGATGTTTGTACGATATGGGTATCAAACGAAAGGTGTTACTGAGCATTTTAAGAGGGAGTGGGCATTAGGTCTATAAGTGGACGCGTTTTCGAGATATCGTCATTAGGGTGGGCCAGGGGTGACTCTAGAATGTGTTTGTACGATATGGGTATCAAACGAAAGGTGTTACTGAGCATTTTAAGAGGGAGTGGGCATTAGGTCTATAGGTGGACGCCTTTTCGAGATATCGCCATTAGGGTGGGCCAGGGGGTGACTCTAGAATGTTTGTACGATATGGGTATCAAACGAAATGTGTTACTGAGCATTTTAAGAGGGAGTGGGCATTAGGTCTATAGGTGGAGGCCTTTTCGAGACATCGCCAATAGGGTGGGCCAGGGGTGACTCTAGAATGTTTGTACGATATGGGTATCAAACGAAAGGTGTTACTGAGCATTTTAAGAGGGAGTGGACATTAGGTCTATAGGTGGACGCCTTTTCGAGATATCGCCATTAGGGTGGGCCAGAGGTGACTCTAGAATGTTTGTACGATATGGGTATCAAACGAAAGGTGTTACTGAGCATTTTAAGAGGGAGTGGGCATTAGGTCTATAGGTGGACGCCTTTTCGAGATATCGCCATTAGGGTGGGCCAGGGTGACTCTAGAATGTGTTTGTACGATATGGATATCAAATTAAAGGTATTAATGAGGGTTTTAAAAGCGATTGGCCCTTAGATGTATATGTGAAGGTGTTCTCGCGATATCGACCAAAATGTGGACCAGGTGATCCAGAAAATCATCTGTCGGGTACTGCTAATTTATTTGTATATGCAATACCACTAACAGTATTCCTGCCAAGATTCCAAGGGCTGTTGATTTCGCCTTGTAGAACTTTTTCATTTTCTTCTACTAATATGGTAGGTGTCACACCCATTTTACAAAGTTTTTTCCAAAGTTATATTTTGCGTCAACAAACCAATCCAGTTACCATGTTTCATCCCTTTTTTCGTATTTGGTATAGAATTATGGCATTTTTTTCATTTTTCGTAATTTTCGATATCGATAAAGTGGGCGTGGTTATGGTCGGATTTCGGCCATTTTTTATACCAAGATAAAGTGAGTTCAGATAAGTAGGTGGGCTAAGTTTAGTAAAGATATATCGTTGTTTGCTCAAGTTATTGTGTTAACGGCCGAGCGGAAGGACAGACGGTGGACTGTGTATAAAAACTGGGCGTGGCTTCCACCGATTTCGCCCATTTTCACAGAGAACAGTTACCGTCATAGGATCTATGTCCCTACCAAATTTGAGAAGGATTGGTAAATTTTTGTTCGACTTATGGCATTAAAAGTATTCTAGACAAACTAAATGAAACTGGGCGGAGCCACGCCCATTTTGAAATTTTCTTTTATTTTTGTATTTTGTTGCATCATATCATTACAGGAGTTGAATTTTGACTTAATTTACTTATATACAGTAAAGATATTAAATTTTTTGTTAAAATTTTAATTTAAAAAAAAATTTTTTTAAAAAGTGGGCGTGTTCTTCATCCAATTTTGCTAATTTTTATATAGCACATATATAGTAATAGTAGTAGCGTTCCTGCCAAATTTCATCATGATATCTTCAACGACTGCCAAATTACAGCTTGCAAAACTTTTAAATTACCTTCTTGTAAAAGTGGGCGGTGCCACGCCCATTGTCCAAAATCTTACTAATTTTCTATTCTGTGTCATAACATCAACCCATCTGCCAAGTTTCATCGCTTTAACCGCCTTTGGCAATGAATTATCGCATTTTTTCGGTTTTTCGAAATTTTCGATATCGAAAAAGTGGGCGTGGTTATAGTCCGATATCGTTCATTTTAAATAGCGATCTGAGATGAGTGCCCAGGAATCTACATACCAAATTTCATCAAGATACCTCAAAATTTACTCAAGTTATCGTGTTAACGGACGGACGGACGGACGGACGGACGGACGGACATGGCTCAATCAAATTTTTTTCGATCCTGATTATTTTGATATATGGAAGTTTATATCTATCTCGATTCCTTTATATATGTACAACCAACCGTTATCCAATCAAACTTAATATACTCTGTGAGCTCTGCTCAACTGAGTATAAAAATAAAATATCCAACGCAACAAAAAAAAAATTACCGAACCGGAAATGACCGGTTACCACAAGTTCAGAATCAAAATCAAAAAAAAAAACAAGTAAGGAAGGCTAAGTTCGGGTGTAACCGAACATAACATACTCAGTTGAGAGCTATGGAGACAAAATAAGGAAAATCAATCTGGGGTAACCCTGGAATGTGGTTGTATAACATGTGTATCAAATGAAAGGTATTAAAGAGTATTTTAAGAGAGAATAGGCCATAGTTCTATGGATGAACGCCATTTAGGGATATCGCCATAAAGGTAGACCAGGGCTGACTCTAGTATTTGTTTGTACGATATGGGTATCAAATGAAAGGTGTTACTGAGCATTTTAAGAGGGAGTGGGCCTTAGGTCTATCGGTGGACGCCTTTTCGAGATGTCCCCATTAAGGTGGACCAGGGGTGATTCTATAATGTGTTTGTACGATATGGGTATCAAATGAAAGCTGTTAATGAGTATTTTGAAAAGGAGTGATCCTTAGTTCCATAGGTAGACGCCGTTTCGAGATATCGCCATAAAGGTGGACCAGGGGTGTCTCTAGAATGTGTTTGTACGATATGGGAATCAAATGAAAGGTGTTACTGAGCATTTTAAGAGGGAGTGGGCATTAGGTCTATAGGTGGACGCCTTTTCGAGATATCGCCATTAGGGTGGGCCAGGGGTGACTCTAGAATGTTTGTACGGTATGGGTATCAAACGAAAGGTGTTACTGAGCATTTTAAGAGGGAGTGGGCATGAGGTCTATAGGTGGACGCCTTTTCGAGATATCGTCATTAGGGTGGGCCAGGGGTGACTCTAGAATGTGTTTGTACGATATGTGCATCAAACGAAAGGTGTTACTGAGCATTTTAAGAGGGAGTGGGCATTAGGTCTATAGGTGGACGCCCTTTCGAGATATCGCCATTAGGGTGGGCCAGGGGTGACTCTAGAATGTTTGTACGATATGGGTATCAAACGAAAGGTGTTACTGAGCATTTTAAGAGGGAGTGGGCATTAGGTCTATAGGTGGACGCCTTTTCGAGATATCGCCATTAGGGTGGGCCAGGGGTGACTCTAGAATGTGTTTGTACGATATGGGTATCAAATGAAAGGTGGTAAGGAGTATTTTAAAAGGGAGTAATCCTTAGTTCTATAGGTGGACGCCTTTTCGAGATATCGCCATAAAGGTGGACCAAGGGTGACTCTAGAATGTTTGTACGATATGGGTATCAAACGAAAGGTGTTACTGAGCATTTTAAGAGGGAGTGGGCATTAGGTCTATAGGTGGACGCCTTTTCGAGATATCGCCATTAGGGTGGGCCAGGGTGACTCTAGAATGTGTTTGTACGATATGGGTATCAAATGAAAGGTGGTAATGAGTATTTTAAAAGGGAGTAATCCTTAGTTCTATAGGTGGACGCCTTTTCGAGATATCGCCATAAAGCTGGACCAAGGGTGACTCTAGAATGTTTGTACGGTATGGGTATCAAACGAAAGGTGTTACTGAGCATTTTAAGAGGGAGTGGGCATTAGGTCTATAGGTGGACGCCTTTTCGAGATATCGCCATTAGGGTGGGCCAGGGTGACTCTAGAATGTGTTTGTACGATATGGGTATCAAATGAAAGGTGGTAATGAGTATTTTAAAAGGGAGTAATCCTTAGTTCTATAGGTGGACGCCTTTTCGAGATATCGCCATTAGGGTGGGCCAGGTGTGACTCTAGAATGTTTGTACGATATGGGTATCAAACGAAAGGTGTTACTGAGCATTTTAAGAGGGAGTGGGCATTAGGTCTATAGGTGGACGCCTTTTCGAGATATCGCCATTAGGGTGGGACAGGGGTGACTCTAGAATGTTTGTATGATATGGGTATCAAACGAAAGGTGTTACTGAGCATTTTAAGAGGGAGTGTACATTAGGTCTATAGGTGGACGCCTTTTCGAGATATCGCCATTAGGGTGGGCCAGGGGTGACTCTAGAATGTTTGTACGATATGGGTATCAAACGAAAGGTGTTACTGAGCATTTTAAGAGGGAGTGGACATTAGGTCTATAGGTGGACGCCTTTTCGAGATATCGCCATTAGGGTGGGCCAGGGTGACTCTAGAATGTGTTTGTACGATATGGGTATCAAATGAAAGGTGGTAATGAGTATTTTAAAAGGGAGTAATCCTTAGTTCTATAGGTGGACGCCTTTTCGAAATATCGCCATTAGGGTGGGCCAGGTGTGACTCTAGAATGTTTGTACGATATGGGTATCAAACGAAATCTGTTACTGAGCATTTTATGAGGGAGTGGGCATTAGGTCTATAGGTGGACGCCTTTTCGAGATATTGCCATTAGGGTGGGCCAGGGGTGACTCTAGAATGTTTGTACGATATGGGTATCAAACGAAAGGTGTTACTGAGCATTTTAAGAGGGAGTGGGCATTAGGTCTATAGGTGGACGCCTTTTCGAGATATTGCCATTAGGGTGGGCCAGGGGTGACTCTAGAATGTTTGTACGATTTGGGTATCAAACGAAAGCTGTTACTGAGCATTTTAAGAGGGAGTGGACACTAGGTCTATAGGTGGACGCCTTTTCGAGATATCGCCATTAGGGTGGGCCAGGGGTTACTCTAGAATGTTTGTACGATATGGGTATCAAACGAAAGGTGTTACTGAGCATTTTAAGAGAGAGGGGGCATTAGTTCTATAGGTGGACGCCTTTTCGAGATATCGCCATTAGGGTGGGACAGGGGTGACTCTGGTATGTTTTTGTACGATATGGATATCAAATTAAAGGTATTAATGAGGGTTTTAAAAGCGAGTGGCCCTTAGATGTATATGTGAAGGCGTTCTCGTGATATCCACCAAAATGTGGACCAGGTGATCCAGAAAATCATCTGTCGGGTACTGCTAATTTATTTATATATGCAATACCACTAACAGTATTCCTGCCAAGATTCCAAAGGCTGTTGATTTCGCCTTGTAGAACTTTTTCATTTTCTTCTACTTAATATGGTAGGTGTCACACCCATTTTACAAAGATTTTTCCAAAGTTATATTTTGCGTCAACAAACCAATCCAGTTACCATGTTTCATCCCTTTTTTCGTATTTGGTATAGAATTATGGCATTTTTTTCATTTTTCGTAATTTTCGATATCGATAAAGTGGGCGTGGTTATGGTCAGATTTCGCCCATTTTTTACACCAAGAAAAAGTGAGCTCAGGTAAGTACGTGGGCTAAGTTTAGTAAAGATATATCGGATTTTGCTCAAGTTATTGTGTTAATGGCCGAGCGGAAGGACAGACGGTGGACTGTGTATAAAAACTGGGCGTGGCTTCCACCGATTTCGCCCATTTTCACAGAGAACAGTTACCGTCATAGAATCTATGCTCCTACCAAATTTGAGAAGGATTGGTAAATTTTTGTTCGACTTATGGCAATAAAAGTATTCTAGACAAACTAAATGAAAATGGGCGGAGCCACGCCCATTTTGAAATTTTCTTTTATTTTTGTATTTTGTTGCATCATATCATTACTGGAGTTGAATTTTGACTTAATTTACCTTTATACAGTAAAGATATTAAATTTTTTGTTAAAATTTGAATTTAAAAAAATTTTTTTTTAAAAAGTGGGCGTGTTCTTAATCCAATTTTGCTAATTTTTATTTGGCACATACAGAGTAATAGTAGTAACGTTCCTGCCAAATTTCATCATGATATCTTCAACGACTGCCAAATTACAGCTTGCAAAACTTTTAAATTACCTTCTTGTAAAAGTGGGCGGGGCCACGCCCATTGTCCAAAATCTTACTAATTTTCTATTCTGCGTCATAACGTCAACCCATCTACCAAGTTTCGTCGCTTTATCTGTCTTTTGTAATGAGTTATCGCACTTTTTCGGTTTTTCGAAATTTTCGATATCGAAAAAGTGGGCGTGGTTATAGTCCGATATCGTTCATTTTAAACAGCGATCTGAGATGAGTGCTCAGGAACCTACATACCAAATTTCATCAAGATATCTCAAAATTTACTCAAGTTATCGTGTTAACGGACGGACGGACGGACGGACGGACGGACGGACGGACATGGCTCAATCAAATTTTTTTTCGATCCTGATTATTTTGATATATGGAAGTCTATATCTATCTCGATTCCTTTATATATGTACAACCAACCGTTATCCAATCAAACTTAATATACTCTGTGAGCTCTGCTCAACAGAGTATAAAAAAACAAACGGCTGAAAATTTAAAAGAAAACAAACAAAAAGAGAATTGGGCCGAATATATAGAGGGGCGCCGCGGGTGTTGTTGCGACGCCCGGTGCATTTGTCCCACCCTCAAAAACCATGGCCACCGACGCACCTAAATTTCGGTGGCCCCTTACCTGGTAACCCCAAGTGCCTTCTAAATAAACAAAGAAGTCATCATTCCCATTTAAAATTACAAATTTATTCAAAATTCATTATTAATATGTTGTTGTTAAACCTTTTCTTTGAAAAATCATTGGATTATTAGCTAAATTTCTAATATAAACTATACTCTCTAACAACAAAGATATTCAAATTAATTTGCTTATATTTTGTTAACCAAAAATATATATAAAGTTCTGTTTTGGTTACTATCATTAGGGGCTGGTGGGTGTGTTGGGTGTTGGTGTTGTTGGTTGCGAGTGTATATAAGTTACATCCATACATACTTGTTCTATACACATACTATTTTAGTGTTATATAGTTTAGCCCCTTATTCATATTGGCCTTAAAGTACATTGTTACAATAATCACCTATTATTTGCTTTTTTTTTCACTTACAAAAATTATTATGTTGTTATAGTAGAACTTATATTTGAGTGTAACAAAATACCAAATTGGTATAATGGCATAGAATAATGATAATAATATGTAATATGTACTAAGAAAATTTGTTATTAAAGCAATAAAGATGAAATTGTGATAGCACTATGTATTATATGCACGTATATTATTTTCTTCTTCTTGTTCGAAAGATATTGCCCGCAATAGGGATTCATATGTATATATATATATATATATATATATTGCATTTGTATGATATAAGAAAAAAAATTGAATTGAAATCCTTTCGCCAATTCGTGCATAATCGACGAATGGCTGCTGTCGCAAAAAAAATTTTCTTTAAATTTATGGTTGAGCTCCAAAAATGGAACGCTAAAACTTTTCAAATGATACAGACCGCTTTTCTTATGACTAAAAACTCATCGAGCTAATTTCAATCATTTTGAAGCAAGAAAAAATATCATAAAGTGAAGAAAAGGAGATGTATGCTCCTTGTTGTATAGCCAACAATTTCGAGTATTCAATAATACAATTTGACAAAACAATCGACCCCTGTTAAATAGTTCAACCGGACTGTATAGAACCCTCCAAGTACCACTTAGAAGTTTCTTTAACTACCCTGCAAAAACGCTCTCGTCATTCCACGGCATTTGACCAGACACTCTACAGTCATAGGTTATATTCATAGTCACATTTGCAGGAGCGTGGGTAAGTTTTATGACCAAATTTTTTGTAGGGTAATTATATCTAAAGTTATACTTTGCTGGTACTTACATGGCCGTCAGTGTACGTACCATGGGTCTCTGCCGGTGTGGTTACCGGTGATCTTGTTGTTGCTGGTGAAGGTGTCGCTGTCGTCGGTTATGGCGCGCGGTCTTGGGCGCGCTGTGTTGGTACTGTTTGTGGTTGTTGCGCTCTCGTTCGAGGTAATCGAATGAACCTGGTGGCGATAAAACTTCGTGCTGACCTTTACGATCTGGATGACTTGGTAATTTTGGCGTTAGTTGTATTACGCGGCAGCGTACCTCTGGCCCTGGAGGCGGAATTGGTGTCGGACGCTTTTCCGAAGGTGGTAGTGTACTGCGTAAACGTAGCGAAAGGCATTTATCTTGGGATACCAAGGGTTTCTCATCAACAATTAGTTTAGTGCCGCACGAATCCGAATCGGAATCACTAGAACTTTCCTCACTAGGGGTGACCGTGAAACACCGCCCTACTTCAACTGGATATTCTATACGTTGAGCTTGTGTCAACACAACACACCCGTTGTAAAGTTTATTACCACCCAAAATAGACGAGTAGAAACTAGATTTGTCGGAATGAACTCTGTCGGTACTTTGCGCTATCGACTCTTTCCTAGTTTTTGGGCATTTACCTGTTTGTTCTTCTAGTAGTTGGTTTAAGGAATCGGCCTGCAATTCCTCGTTGCAGTCTCTTGGTTCTTCAACAATACTCGCTTGAATACGTGCACAGCCGGCTAGGGTGTTTTGCGATTAGTTGAATATAAGTGGGGATGTGCAGTTGATGTAGCAGTAATGTTAATGAAGCAGTATAGGTGCTTGACGCCTTTGCTGTTGAAGTTGCGCAAATAGATGTTACACGATCCTTTGTATAATCGCCGGGCCGTCAAAAATTAGGGTTAAGCAAATCACAAATGCCGGAAACTCATGGCAATTTTCGCTCGTTGTGGTTTCTCAATTTTTTCAGACTTCTTCTTGCTTTGTCATGCCGGCAACTCATGGTAATTTTTTCGCTAGTGATCGCCGGTCTTTCTTTCTTGTTATACTCAGTTGAGCAGAGCTCACAGAGTATATTAACTTTGATTGGATAACGGTTGGTTGTACAGGTATAAAGGAATCGAGATAGATATAGACTTCCATATATCAAAATCATCAGTATCGAAAAAAAATTTGATTGAGCCATGTCCGTCCGTCCGTCTGTCCGTTAACACGATAACTTGAGTAAATTTTGAGGTATCTTGATGAAATTTGGTATGTAGGTTCCTGGGCACTCATCTCAGATCGCTATTTAAAATGAACGATATCGGACTATAACCACGCCCACATTTTCGATATCGAAAATTTCGAAAAACCGAAAAAATGCGATAATGCATTGCCAAGAGCGGTTAAAGCTATGAAACTTGGTAGATGGGTTGACGTTATGACGCAGAATAGAAAATTAGTAAGATTTTGGACAACGGGCGTGGCACCGCCCACTTTTACAAGAAGGTAATTTAAAAGTTTTGCAAGCTGTAATTTGGCAGTCGTTGAAGATAGCATGATGAAATTTGGCAGAACCGTTACTACTATTACTATATATGTGCTAAATAAAAATTAGCAAAATTGGAGGAAGAACACGCCCACTTTTTAAAAAAAAATTTTTTTAAATTCAAATTTTAACAAAAAATTTAATATCTTTACTGTATATAAGTAAATTAAGTCAAATATCAACTCCAGTAATGATATGATGCAACAAAATACAAAAATAAAAGAAAATTTCAAAATGGGCGTGGCTCCGCCCATTTTCATTTAGTTTGTCTAGAATACTTTTAATGCCATAAGTCGAACAAAAATTTACCAATTCTGCTCAAATTTGGCAGTGGCATAGATTCTATGACGGTAACTGTTCACTGTGAAAATGGGCGAAATCGGTTCAAGCCACGCCCAGTTTTTATACACAGTCCACCGTCTGTCCTTCCGCTCGCCCGTTAACACAATAACTTGAGCAAAAACCGATATATCTTTACTAAACTTAGCACGCGTACTTATCTGAACTCACTTTATCTTGGTGTAAAAAATGGCCGAAATCCGACCATAACCACGCCCACTTTACCGATATAGAAAATTACGAAAAATTAAAAAAATGCCATAATTCTATACCAAATACGAAAAAAGGGATGATTTAAAATGATTGGTTTATTGACGCAAAATATAACTTTGGAAAAAACTTTGTAAAATGGGTGTGACACCTACCATATTAAGTAGAAGAAAATGAAAAAGTTCTACAAGCCGAAATCAACAGCCCTTGGAATCTTGGCAGGAATACTGTTAGTGGTATTGCATATATAAATAAATTAGCAGTACCCGACAGATGATTTTCTGGATCACCTGGTCCACATTTTGGTCGATATCGCGAGAGCGCCTTCACATATACATCTAAGGGCCACTCGCTGTTAATACCTTTAATTTGATATCCATATGGTACAAGCACATTCTAGAGTCACCCCTGGCCCACCCTAATGGCGATATCTCGAAAAGGCGTCCACCTATAGCACTAATGCCCACTCCCTCTTAAAATGCTCAGTAACACCTTTCGTTTGATACCCATATCGTACAAACATTCTAGAGTCACCCCTGGCCCACCCTAATGGTGATATCTCGAAAAGGCGTCCACCTAGAGACCTAATGTCCACTCCCTCTTAAAATGCTCAGTAACACCTTCCGTTTGATACCCATATCGTACAAACATTCTAGAGTCACCCCTGGCCCACCCTAATGGCGATATCTCGAAAAGGCGTCCACCTATAGACCTAATGCCTACTCCCTCTTAAAATGCTCAGTAACACCTTTCGTTTGATACCCATATCGTACAAACATTCTAGAGTCACCCCTAGCCCACCCTAATGGCGATATCTCAAAAAGGCGTCCACCTATAGACCTAATGCCCACTCCCTCTTAAAATGCTCAGTAACACCTTTCGTTTGATACCCATATCGTACAAACATTCTAGAGTCACCCTTGGTCCACCTTTATGGCGATATCTCGAAAAGGCGTCCACCTATAGAACTAAGGATTACTCCCTTTTAAAATACTCATTACCACCTTTAATTGGATACCCATATCGTACAAACACATTCTAGAGTCACCCTGGCCCACCCTAATGGCGATATCTCGAAAAGGCGTCCACCTATAGACCTAATGCCCACTCACTCTTAAAATGCTCAGTAACACCTTTCGTTTGATACCCATATCGTACAAACATTCTAGAGTCACCCTTGGTCCACCTTTATGGCGATATCTCGAAAAGGCGTCCACCTATAGCACTAAGGATTACTCCCTTTTAAAATACTCATTACCACCTTTAGTTTGATAAACATATCGTACAAACACATTCTAGAGTCACCCTGGCCCACCCTAATGGCGATATCTCGAAAAGGCGTCCACCTATAGACCTAATTCCCGCTCCCTCTTATAATGCTCAGTAACACCTTTCGTTTGATACCCATATCGTACAAACATTCTAGAGTCACCCCTGGCCCACCCTAATGGCGACATCTCGAAAAGGCGTCCACCTATAGACCTAATGCCCACTCCCTCTTAAAATGCTCAGTAACACCTTTCGTTTGATACCCATATCGTACAAACACATTCTAGAGTCACCCCTGGCCCACCCTAATGACGATATCTCGAAAAGCGTCCACCTATAGACCACATGCTCACTCCCTCTTAAAATGCTCAGTAACACCTTTCGTTTGATACCCATATCGTACAAACATTCTAGAGTCACCCTTGGTCCACCTTTATGGCGATATCTCGAAAAGGCGTCCACCTATAGAACTGAGGATTACTCCCTTTTAAAATAATCATTACCATCTTTCATTTGATACCCATATCATACAAACATATTCTAGAGTCACCCCTGGCCCACCCTAATGGCGACATTTCGAAAAGGCGTCCACCTATAGACCTAATGCCCACTCCCTCTTAAAATGCTCAGTAACACTTTTCGTTTGATACCCATATCGTACAAACATTCTAGAGTCACCCCTGGCCCACCCTAATGGCGATATCTCGAAAAGGCGTCCACCTATAGACCTAATGCCCACTCCCTCTTAAAATGCTCAGTAACACCTTTCATTTGATTCCCATATCGTACAAACACATTCTAGAGACACCCCTGGCCCACCTTTATGGCGATATCTCGAAACGGCGTCCACCTATGGAACTAAGGATCACTCCTTTTCAAAATACTCATTAACAGCTTTCATTTGATACCCATATCGTACAAACATATTCTAGAGTCACCCCTGGTCCACCTTTATGGCGATTTCTCGAAAAGGCGTTCACCTATAGAACTAAAGCCCATTCCCTTTTAAAATACTCTTTACCACCTTTCATTTGATACCCATATCGTACAAACACATTCTAGAGTCACCCCTGGTCCACCTTAATGGCGATATCTCGAAAAGGCGTCCACCGATAGACCTAAGACCCACTCCCTCTTAAAATGCTCAGTAACACCTTTCATTTGATTCCCATATCGTACAAACACATTCTAGAGACATCCCTGGCCCACCTTTATGGCGATATCTCGAAACGGCGTCCACCTATGGAACTAAGGATCACTCCTTTTCAAAATACTCATTAACAGCTTTCATTTGATACCCATATCGTACAAACACATTCTAGAGTCACCCCTGGCCCACCCTAATGGCGACATTTCGAAAAGGCGTCCACCTATAGACCACATGCTCACTCCCTCTTAAAATGCTCAGTAACACCTTTCGTTTGATACCCATATCGTACAAACATTCTAGAGTCACCCCTGGTCCACCTTTATGGCGATTTCTCGAAAAGGCGATCACCTATAGAACTAAAGCCCATTCCCTTTTAAAATACTCATTACCACCTTTCATTTGATACCCATATCGTACAAACACATTCTAGAGTCACCCCTGGCCCACCCTAATGGCGACATTTCGAAAAGGCGTCCACCTATAGACCTAATGCCCACTCCCTCTTAAAATGCTCAGTAACACTTTTCGTTTGATACCCATATCGTACAAACATTTGAAAGAGTCTTTATTCAAGATCTTTCGGGTTCTCAGGATTTCTGGATTCCGATTAAATAAAAACGCTGCCGATTTATGCACATTAGCACATTATAACTAACAATTCATGTTTATTAAAGTTTAAAGTTAAATATATGAAAATATGTGTGTTTAAATGAAATTGATTAAATAGTTTAATTTAGTGAAAGTAAAATGAGTATTAGAATGATTTCTCTGCCCGTTGCCGAACCGACGTTGTTCACGGCGCGTTGTTCAAATCTAAACTGCTCTTTTGTCGCTGACATTGAGTAAGGGTTGCCAATTGATTATTATTCCGTTCATGTGCAGAGATGATGTATTTCGTAGGATTAATTACTAAGGTAGGGTCAGCCTAACCGTTGTATTATATTGACCATAGATTAGGTTGCCTTTATATTATATTGCTCGTATACTTAGGATGACCTTACATTCGGCCAATCCTGATTACTGGAGTCGCCCTCGGCTCCGTCGTCGTCGTCGTCAAAACCATCAAAATTGGGTAAACTACACCATGGCTTCAACTTATCTGATGCAAAAATTGAAGTATAATGTCGTTGCTTACGTTTTGATCCAGGTATGTCTTCAATGAGATACCGGTCTTTACCTATAACCTTTGTTATCAAAAACGGCCCTTTGTACAGTGGCTCCAATTTGCGAGAACCACCAGTGCTCACCTGTTCATTTTCGGCGAGAACAAGATCGCCGACGTTGTACTGTGTTGGGTTACGATGTCTTTCGTCGAATTTAGATTTTGCTTTCTCTCTTTGCTGATTTATTCGATGCACGGCATCTGTTTGTATCTCTTTCATCTCGTCGTTGTTGATAGTTTTATCTTCATGTAATGCTAATATCAATTTGTTTTGTAAAATATCTCTAGGCTTATAACCGAATAAAAGTTCTTGGGGTGTTCGCTGTGTTGTTTTATTCTTCATCGTGTTAATAGCCCACTGTATACTTTGAATTTGTTCATCCCAGTTTTTGTCGATTTCAGTTGATGGAAGTAACATACCCATAATAGTTCGATTTGTACGCTCGGCATGTCCATTTGCCCGTGGAGTTCGAACTGCGTTTAAAATCTGCTTGATGTCGTGATTGTTACAATAATTCTTAAAGTCATTTGATGTGAATGCTGTCCCTCGATCTGTTACGATACGTGTAGGCACTCCACAATAACTGCTCACCTCATTCAATAGTGTCAATACATGTCGGGTTGCAGTACTCTTAACTGCTCGTACTACCGTAAATTTAGTATTGAGTCTACTAAAACTATAATATGCTCGTTTCCCTTTTTACTACGGGGAAAAGGTCCAAGATGATCAATATGTATTGTTTTAAATGGTACAGGATCGATTTCATCGTAATGGTACGCCCCCTCTGTTTTACCACCCCGCTGCTTATTGTACGCACACTCGACGCATGATTGTATAAAAGATTTTATGAAATTTCGCATACGTGGAAACCAAAAGTATTTCTGTGTTTCTTCTAAAGTTTTCTCCGTGCTAAGGTGTTTAACTTTCTCATGTACGCTAGCTATAATTTTGTATCGCATTGATTTTGGTACTAACCATAATTTATCACCTTTCTGTTTTCGGTAAACCCGCCCATTTTCGAGTTTATATTCTTCGTTTGTAATTTTGTCACCGCTTTCTAATTTCTCAATAATAGAACGAATATTATTGTCTTGCTGTTGCATACTGTACATCCAATCTCCCATTTCTATTGTTGTTTTTGAAATTTTTAAGGATGCTGTCTCTATATCTATGCTTTTTTCGTTTGGTGTTCTGCTTAGGAAATCAACATGTTCCATCCTCTTGCCTGGTCGATGTTCTAACTTAACAATAAAGTCCTGGATACGTAGCCACCAACGTGCAATTCTTGGTATCAACTCACGCTTCTGCATCGCTGTAGTAACTGCATTACAATCAGTCACCACTACAATTTCTTTACCTTGGACGTAATATCTAAAGCGCTCTAGACTACTAACCACTGCTAAAACTTCGAGTTCATAGCTGTGAAAACTACGTTCGCTATCTGTTGTGGATCTGCTATAATACGCAACTGGTTTCCAGTCACTGCCTTCCCGCTGTAAGAGCACGCCTGCAATGCCAACAGAACTGGCATCAGTATGTATTTGATGATCTGCTTCAACGCGATAACCTGCCATCACCGGCTTCGATGTTAACGCTGTCTTCAACATCAAAAATGCTTTCTCTTGCCTATCAGTCCATTTAAACTGTTGATCTTTGCGTAATAATTCACGCAACGGCTCGCTTATAATCGAGTACCCTGGCACGAAGCGTCTAAAATATCCGCTAAGACCTAGAAAACGTCTTATATCGGTTACGGATTTTGGCACTGAAAAATTATTTACAGCCGCCGTCTTTATATTGCCTGGACTTACACCACCGGGGTGAAGTTCATGTCCTAAAAATTCTATTGTCTGCTTCATAAATTCGCATTTGTTGATATTTAAAGTGAGATTAAGTTGGCGTAAAGCTTCAAATACTCTAGTCAACTTTTCGTACATCTCGGATATATTATTACTACCAACCAATATATCATCCATATAGTGAATCATGTCACCAGGTTGAGTCCTATCTTTAATGTTTTGCATTAAACGCTGGAATACCGCCGGCGCATTTCTAAGCCCGAATGGCATTCGCTTAAATTCAAATAAACCGTCTGTTGTTATGAACGCAGTGTATTTTCGACACTCTTCTTCGATTGGTACCTGATAGTAACCACTATTTAAATCTAAGACTGAAAAATATTTGTATCTCAAGGCTTCGCTCAGCCTTTCTTCTATGTTTGGTGTAGGGTAAATTTCTTTAGTTGTAAACTGGTTTAGTCGCCTGTAGTCAACGCAGAGGCGTTCACCGCCGTTTTTCTTCTTAACCAAAATAATTGGACTTGCGTATTCCGATTTCGATGGGCTAATTATGTCGCATGACAAAAGCTCATTAATCATTTCTGTTACAAGATGCTTTTTCGGCTCAGGAACCCTGTATGGTTTTTGAGCAATCGGTGTATTCGTTGTCAGTTCAATTCTCATTTTCGTCGCATTAGTTAAGCCAATGTCACAAAGCTTTTCTGCAAAAACGTCCCTATTATCTTCCAATAACGCTTGCAAATTTGAATTCACGTCGTCTATACTACAATTAATGTTACTAAAACTCGTTACTGGTTTTTCCACGACTATCTTCTTCACCTGCGTAGAAAATGTAAAGTTGTCCGCTTTTATTTCTGCTACCATGCAGTCATTTCTAAAAATATCTTGGCCCAAAAGTACGTCCGTCGTTAAAATATCGTCATCGACCACAAATAAATTGACTTTTAAATTTATCTCATCAACTGTCATGCATACGTTGACCTTATGCTTTAATGTACGTTTTCCACCGCATATACCTAGTATTTCTGCAGCGCATGGATATATTTGGATGTTCAACTTTTCTACAGCTGATCGCTGGATCATACTAGATTCACTTCCAGTGTCTACGAAAGCTAATAATGACTTACCATTTACAATGACTGATTTTTGAAAAAAATTTGTTGATTCTTGTAACTGAGAACGCTTAACAACAACTGCTTTTTTCCCGCAATTTTCTGCTTCATTATTTGGATGAAGTTTATTACAGTCTTTACATTTACGATTCTGTTTCAATTTCGGACAATTTCGCGCGATATGTCCACCTTCTTTGCAATTGTAACACGTTACGCTTTTCGTTTCGACCGCGCTTCGATTGATATCTTTAGCACTTTCTTTATTGCGATTGTTTATGTACTCGTTTTTAAACTGTTTTGTTACCGACATATTTTGTATATAATCTTCAATTGTTTCGCGCATATCTTTAAGAGAATTAAACTTAATTGGAGCTATTGCTATTTGCAACTCACGATGCTTTAAACCGTCGCGAATGTATTTTATAATTGTACTTTCAGTCAAGCCATACCGTCGGCCTAGTCCGCTCATTCGAAAACAATATTCATTAACTTTTTCGTTTTGCATTCGCGTTGCACTTGCCATTTTATAATGAATTTGTGCGTCATTCAATTCAAAACTAAATTCACTTTTTAACGCACTTGCCAAATCAGGCCAATTAGAGTAAAATGTTGGTGCAGCATCTAACCACATTCGTGCAGCACCTTTTAATTTACTGTACACTGCCAAAAGTAAACATTTCTCATCCCATTCGTATGCACTTATTGCACTGTCCACCCTATTAACAAATTGTGTCACTGTTAGAGAGCTTTCGTTCGTTGGGTTAAATTCTGGTATTGTCTCAGCAATTTCTTTTACACTGGCATTTCTGCCCACCACTCTTATTGAACTTTGAGGTGACATAACTATGCGCTCTTCATTTACACTAGAGCCACTACCATTCACTTCTTGTGCATTTGTCTGTTGACTTGGAACCAAACTTTGTATTTTTGTCATCATAATTTCCATCATTGCTCTTAAATCATTTACTTGCGTTTGTAAATTTAATTCAGAATTCTCGATTTGGATTTCATCACTACCTAAGAAATCACACAATCGTAACACTAATTCAGCTTTTGTTCCCGTAGTTGAAAGATCATTATTACGCAGCTGCTCTTTCAGCTCGTCTACTTTCAACGTTGACACTTTTATTTTCATTTTGCTATTTTGTTTACTTCTTTTAAAACGAGTATTCTAATTAGAATTTGTTTACTTATTTGTTTTGCTTCACTCTTCCTTTCGTTTGAGTTTTATGACACGTTGTCTCTTTTGCCTATTTATATTTTCATATACACGAATGGTCGTGTAAGCGAGATCGACACTTTGAAATTATTACAACAATAACATTAACGACCATTGTCGTATTCTTTACTCGTTCACTAGCACGCTCTACACGCAGACCGCAGAGTTAATAAAAAAAATCTTGTATTTATTACTTCAAATACAAAGTTCTGATTTCTATTTTCTATGTTCATCAACCGTTCGTACATTCGTACGCCCGATAACTATACTTTGCCACAGTTATATTCGTACGTATATAATTCACAATTTCTGCTTTCTTGCTTTTGCCTTTTTTCCCCCGCAAACCGCTCGTCCATTCGTACGCGCGATAGGCAACAAATTTTGGGCAACAACTACAACACGCAATTTGAAATCAACCACCGAAATTCACTTGCTCTGTCTTACTTTGTATGTATCACCGACCGATCGTCCATTCGTACGCGCGACAGGCAACACAACAACAATTACAACATGCAATTTGAACACAAACGGATTTTCGTTGTTTCTTTGCTTGCAACTTACGATTTATAGCAACGCTCTATGACACGAAGAAAAAACATGACAATATCGTATGCAATTCAAATACTTTCCGTTGATACTGCTTTATCGATAATGCTTTACCGACGCTCGTCCATTCGTACGCTCGTAGGCAAACACAACAACAAAACATATGTATGTACATCAACTTTCGGTTTGAGTCTTATGTACAGACTTTGAACATGTCTACACTTGTCAGAATGTTGCATGTATTCTGATGCAATCTTCCTGAAACGAACGAATCTTCTCAAGAATTCGTTGTTTACACACACACATATTTTTGTTCTATTATATTTCAATATAATTCACACTGTCACTGTGAGGCTATGCGGAGCATCCCACTTCTGAACTGAAAGAGTCTTTATTCAAGATCTTTCGGGTTGTCAGGATTTCTGGATTCCGATTAAATAAAAACGCTGCCGATTTATGCACATTAGCACATTATAACTAACAATTCATGTTTATTAAAGTTTAAAGTTAAATATATGAAAATATGTGTGTTTAAATGAAATTGATTAAATAGTTTAATTTAGTGAAAGTAAAATGAGTATTAGAATGATTTCTCTGCCCGTTGCCGAACCGACGTTGTTCACGGCGCGTTGTTCAAATCTAAACTGCTCTTTTGTCGCTGACATTGAGTAAGGGTTGCCAATTGATTATTATTCCGTTCATGTGCAGAGATGATGTATTTCGTAGGATTAATTACTAAGGTAGGGTCAGCCTAACCGTTGTATTATATTGACCATAGATTAGGTTGCCTTTATATTATATTGCTCGTATACTTAGGATGACCTTACACATTCTAGAGTCACCCCTGGCCCACCCTAATGGCGATATCTCGAAAAGGCGTCCACCTATAGACCTAATGCCCACTCCCTCTTAAAATGCTCAGTAACACCTTTCATTTGATTCCCATATCGTACAAACACATTCTAGAGACACCCCTGGCCCACCTTTATGGCGATATCTCGAAACGGCGTCCACCTATGGAACTAAGGATCACTCCTTTTGAAAATACTCATTAACAGCTTTCATTTGATACCCATATCGTACAAACAAATTCCAGAGTCAGCCCTGGTCCACCTTTATGGCGATATCCCTAAATGGCGTTTATCCATAGAACTATGGCCTACTCTCTCTTAAAATACTCTTTAATACCTTCCATTTGATACACATGTCATACAACCACATTCCAGGGTTACCCTAGGTTCATTTTCCTACATGGTGATTTTCCTTATTTTGTCTCCATAGCTCTCAACTGAGTATGTAATGTTCGGTTACACCCGAACTTAGCCTTCCTTACTTGTTTTTCGATACTTTTGTATCGCAACTTTCGCCCATCACCATTCACTAGGTGTGTTCGCACGAAAACGCTCCCAAGTTGACCGTAGCTGTAGACCATAACAGCAGACCGTAACAAAGTTAAAGTTAAAGTTAAAGTTCAAGTAAAGATTAAAGTTAAAGTTAACGTTAAAGTTAAAATTAAAGTTAAAGTTAAAGTTAAAGTGAACGTTAAACTTAAAGCGAAAGTTAAAGTTAAAAATAAAATTAAAGTTAAAGTTAAAATGAAAGTTAAAGTTAAAGTTAAAATTAACGTTAAGGTTAAGGTTAAAGTTAAAGTTAAAGTTAAATTTAAAGTTAAAGTTACAGTTAAAGTTAAAGTAAAAGTTAAAGTAAAAGTTAAAGTAAAAGTTAAAGTTAAAGTTAAACTTAAAGTTAAAGTTAAAATTAAAGTGAATGTTGAAGGTAAAGTTAAAGTTAAAAATAAAGTTAAAGTTAAAGTGAAAGTTAAATATTAACTTCTCATTTATTCAATAAAAGTAAAAAATTTTTTTTCTTATCGGTCATCACGCTTAAAGAGGTTAACTTGAATTAATATCAAAGAAAAAACTTGAATTAATATCAAAGAAAACAAACTGTTGCATAAATATTATAATTGCATAAGTTGATAATATGCAATAGCTTTACCGCGGCAGTCCCCGAGTGCCACACGTCCTTTTTTTTTATATATGTATATATATAAATAAATAAATTTTTTCGTGTTTCCGTCTTTTTTCCATTTAATTTTAATATTTTTTTTTATTTTTTTTTTTATTTAATTTTAATAGGTTTTTTCTTTTTTCCCACAATACGGAAAGGCGGATTTTCTCGTACTTCCACCGGTTGGAGAGGCCTTGTCTCCAATCCGTGTATAAACCCTGATTATATGTGAGACGTTTACACTCCTACTCGTTGTTTCTACAGTTGGAGAGGCATAGTCTCCAAACCGTAGGTTTGTCGTTGCGTGTATGTTGACTGCTTTTGGTCACACGGTTGAAGAGGCCTTGTCTCCAATCCATCGCCTGGTTTACTATTACATTACCTACATATATTCCGGTCTTTTCTTTTTTTATCATTCTCACGCCGCTAATTGTATGGAGGCCTTGCATCCAATACTCGACTTTTCAGATGCTAAGATGTCGTTTTCTACATTTGTAGATATCTGCATAAGATATTGATATTATTAATATTAGCTATTTTACGGGAATGGCCTATAAGAGAAAACCGAAGTTGGATAAGATTGGATACGCTTTGGGTATATGGGGTGGGTTTCCCTCTTCACCATAAAAATCAAACACTCTACCCTTCCTTTAAAAATTCACAAATGGCTTTTATTTAACGTTGTAACTCATATAGCTAACATAAACTAATCACTTTGATATCTCTATATCTATAAATAGCCTTTTAATTTATATGTTAAAATCACTCAAAACTTCACAAGCGAATATTTCACGACAATGGTAGCGATAGCAGGACGGTAATTAGCGAACTAAACTTACATATTAAGCAGTAAAATTTTCAGCCTTCTGCGCAGCTTGGAAACGGTAACTATTTATATAGGGGGACTCATGTAACCGTATAAATGCCTTATAAAGTGTGTAAACGTATAAATTGGTGGTTCATTAAGGTAAGTATTTTAAGACATTTTCAGGGTATTTCATTAGGTAAGTATTTTTGCAAAAGTTAGGTATATTAGCAAACGTAAGTATCTTAAAAATAGTTATTATGTCAATACTTCATGTTACAAATAAATTTGTAAAATCATTGTATACTACAATTTATAGGTCAATTAAATTTGGGCTCATGTATCCAACAGAAGTCTTTGCATAATCTTCCTGACTAGCACATTTCGAAGTAGTTGTTTCCTTACTGTTGGGTTCACTCTATCGTCCAGTGGGCTTAATCTTCCTCACTGTTCTGCGACTGGATCATTTCTCCCTTGTTGTTGTTGTTGTTGTAGCGATAAGGTTGCTCCCCGAAGGCTTTGGGGAGTGTTATCGATGTGATGGTCCTTTGCCGGATAAAGATCCGGTACGCTCCGATATCACAGCACCATTAAGGTGCTAGCCCGACCATCTCGGGAACGATTTATGTGGCCACATTAAACCTTCAGGCCATTCCCCCTCCCCACTCCCAAGTGCCATGAGGAGCTTGTGGTCGCCAGAGCCTCGTCTGTTAGTGAAACAGGATTCGCCGCGGATAGGTGAGGTTGACAATTGGGTTCGGAGAAGCTATATATTGCGCTGGCAACCTGAAGGGTTGCGTTACATATCCCCTTGAATCTGGTATTTTAGTCGCCTCTTACGACAGGCATATCTACCGCGGGTATGTTCTGATCCCCTAACCCTCTTAATCAATTGTAATATCGAGAGTTTTGTCAGCGAACTGCCTTAGACCTACTTCTATAAATTCTGCAGCACACATAGAGGAATTATAGATTTGTTATGGAAGTGTTATAAAATTGTTGGCGATATCAAATTTTATTGATTTTATATTGACAAGTTTTTGATTTAGTATCGTATATTTATCGAATTGTTATCGAAGTGTTAATAATTTGGAAAGGAAAGTAAAAAAGGCGGACGAAAAGAAAGATAAGAAGTTAAAACCAAACCCATAACCGAAGAGGGAACTAAAAACAGATGACGTATTATTAACATTTTATCAAAGTTATATGTGTGCTATCGACGAAGTATGGAAGAGTTATCGATTTGTTATCGAAGTTTTATAGATTTGCTTTCAACAACAAACGTTATTGATGATCTATCAATTTTTTATCGACGAATATTTCAAAGTTATCGACTATTTATCAAAAAATTAGTGTTTTATTATCAAAAAGTTATCGATTTGTTATGGGAAAGGTATTGCTTCGTGTGAGAGTGTTACCGATTTGTTATCGACGTAAGAACGGTTTGCTAATAAAAATTTTGATTTGTCTTCAACGATTAATCAGCGGGTTATTGACTTGTTAGCGAATAGTTAGCGGTTTGTTATCGATAAGTTATCGAATAATTACAACCTCTGCTGCAAAATTTAATATATTTACTAATCGAGTTCCAAAACTACTTCCTGATCCCTTACTTTGGAACATGAAAGTTAGATTGGAGATACATAGGAGTATGAAGATAAAATAGAGTGTTGAGGAGAGTGGAATGGTGAACATTTCAACTAAAGACAAGAGGGCACGACTATCCTGTGTTTAAATACTAGATATTATCAAAGCATGCAACTGGGTGTATGAGTTTCAGTGTCATGATAACTTCGCCCTCCTTACATGCTTTTAGTTGCAATGCAATCGATTAGATAGTTCAACTAGTAAATCCAAAAAAATTAAATGCAATGAACTAATAAAATTGCAAAAAAAAAAAAAAGAAACAAACAAAATGGAAATAAAACAGTTAAATGCAACAAATAAGCAAATGTATATCGAGCTACAAAAAGAAAAAGAAAAACGACGCATGTGATTTCAATGCTTAACTTACAACAAATGTAGCCAAACACAAATGTTATGATGTACATATGTATGTATGTGTGTATCACATGAAAACGCTTACAAAACGCTATTGGTCATTCGTTTGACTTACATAGATGGCCATAAGCGATGTCGATATGCGGCCTAGCTTGGGACTGATTTTAATCGCAATCGATGGCCACAGCTTGATAAATATGCAGTTAGGCATTAGGCCTCAGCTTACTAATGCGCACACATACATACACACACACACATGCATAGATAGATACATATATTGTTAGTGGTATGCCGCATATTGTTGTTGTCCACTTGTTTGTTGTCTGCTGCTACCACCTTCAATTGCAAACATAATCAATTAAGCATTTTGTAAGCTGCTTAGCAAACGGTGAGGCGTGATAATCCGCACAGATACAAGAGATACAAACAAGCAAAAGTGCAACACTACATTGCAAACTTGCATACTTATGCACATATCTATAAGTGTATGTGTTGGGCGTTGGGCTTGTTTTTGTGCAACATTTATCTACCATGTACATATGTATGTATGTATTTATGCTAAGCAGATAACAAGCACAAGCCAATACCACTTGTTACTCAATACTGTTGCAAAAAAAAAACCAAAAAAGTAAATAAATCAGAAAAAAAAAACAAAAAAGTAAATAAAGAAGAAAAAGAAATCAATAAAACAAGAAGAGAGGAATTAATTAAATCGCTTGTGAAGTAATCAGCATTGCAAATCGGTATCTAAATGTATTATCGATATTGCTGTTTATGTGTAACCATATATTGGGCAATACCCTGTACGAATTTCATTTTTGATACTATTTAATTTTTTTAGCACGCTCGTATAAGCTTTACTTATATGTTTGTATGTATGCAACTCTATTTTTTCGTACCAAATAATGAGAAAGAAATCTTAAGTAAAGGCACCGGTACCCGTCCCTTCAGTTGGTAGGGATATGTTTGCGTGTAATCGGTTAAATCGCTGGTTTTTAATGAAATAATGGACTTCTTGTCAATTCGTTTTAGTATCGAATTTATTTATAACGAACTATAATTTATTGCTTTAAAAATAAAAGTTGTATTCCTGTAAATCTGGACTGTGCCAAGCCCGTTTTCCAAAATTTTACTAAAGTGGTACTTCTCGAGAGACGCCAAGGTTTGTCAGTTTATCAGCACTCATCAATGATTTATCACAATTAAACTTGACGTGATTTACCTCCGAGGAGATTTATGCCGAGCTTCACCTGCAATATGCGTTGTGCTTCTTTTTAAATTTGCCTACAAATTGGAGAAACGGACCTACATAATTTATGCCGATTTCGAACGGCAGCAGGGTCGAAATTTCTCAAGTGGGCCACTTTAAAATCAATTGTCTCAGTTTTCATTGATTAATAGGGGTTTTAATCGGTTTAGAGGTAAAAACGATCTCCCCAAAATATGTTTGCAAAAAATATTTTTTTCATTAGTTATTAACAGTTGATCATGTTATTTGAAAAAATTAATAACTCGTGAACGGTTTATCGAAACTCAAAGTTTTCTACATCAAAACTTTCGTCCATTCATATACTTTGCCATAAAAAAAATGTTTTTAATTACAAATTGTTATTTTGCTAAAAAATCCTGTTTGTTTTAAATAATTAAAAATGAATAAAACTTCTCCGCCTGCGAGAAAATTGTGACTCATTTCATTCAATTCTACAATCCCTTAACAAATGTTGGTGAAAAAAATGCATTATTTTGCATTAGGTCAAAAGTTATACATGTTTTTGTGACTGCGCTCCTACATCCAGCGCTAGACGGAACCTACATATTGTAACGAATTTTCTGCAAATCCTCTTATTTGCCCTTTTGCTAGGTTCGTATCGCTAAACTGTTGAATAAATAACTCCAATATTGAATAATGGAAAAATGGCCTTTATTAAAATACTTCACAATAACACTGAAACTGTGCAACGAATAGCTTAATAACCAAACCGATAACTTAAAGGAAACTGACTTTCAAAATAATACTGCTATTGCTCGCTAGATATCGCCTTAGTCGTAAGTGCTTGACAACTCAAATCAAACTGAATTCCAGTGCCGCTACATCTGTCGCATTTTATACTCTTTGGTTTCCTCGTTCGCATTTTCTAGAATCTACTAGTATTGTCCATGGGCTCTCAAACTTCTCAGCTATAACTAAAATTGCACAATTGTATACATCTTCTAGGCGCTTCCAGAATCTACTAGTCCAGTAGCTTTCAAACTTTGCACAATTTTATAGTTTTTCACATTGCATACTTATAGGAGTATCTCAGATATATGCATGTGTTAGTGCATTGACTCTCCGCTGCTCGTATACGTACATGGTACATATATGTAGACGCAGTTATTGTTTCGTTTATGTAGATACATAATGATTGAATTATTGATGTGCATTCACGTCACTGCTTAGCATCGGCTTAGAGACGGCAGCACTCCTTATTTTTGCTAATATTCGTAACACTGCCCTCCACCTAAGTCTGATCGTCCCGATTAGACAAATCTCTCGATTTAACCGCTGCTAGCCTCTCCAAATGAACCACTTTCATTTTGGTTTGTGGTTTGCCAATGGTTTGTATGCGGTACACTACATCGTTGATCCGTTTTACAGCTTTGTATGGGCCTTCCCAGTTACACTGCAATTTCGGGGACAAACCTTTTTTTCGTTGTGAGTTGTATAGCAGCACCAAATCTCCTTCCTGAAACCCTTCCGAATTAGTTGCTTTATCGTACCTCGCTTTCATCTTGTCACTCATAATCTTTGCTCGTTGCCTTACCAGATCTTGTATCTCTCTCAGCTCTTCTTCCAAGACACCAGTGGATTTCTTGACATTCCTCTCCGCATTGGCATCTATCCCATACTTCAAATCAGCTGGCAGTCGAAGGTCATTGCCATGAATTACCTTTGCGGGAGTTTGGCCCGTTGTGTCATGTACTGCCGATCGGTAGGCCATCAAGAATAACGATATGTGTGTATCCCAGTCCTTATGGTACTTGTCTACTACTTTCTTTAAATGCTCCTCCAATGTTCTATTGAAGCGTTCCACCATACCATCGGACTGAGGATGCAATGCAGTTGTCCGTGTTTTTCGAATGCCCAACTTCTTGCACATTTCTTGGAACACAGCTGATTCAAAATTCCTGCCTTGGTCAGAATGTAACTCCATTGGTACACCATACCTTGCAACCCATTCGTTTTTAACCACTTCTGCCACTGTATCTGCTTCTTGGTTTGGGATTGGGTATACCTCTGGCCATTTACTGAAATAATCCATAACTACCAGTACGTATTTGTTTCCGCGGTTGCTAGCAGGAAATGGACCTGCGACATTCATGGAGATCCTTTCAAATGGTGCACTTGAAATATACTGCTTCATCTGGCCATGACTTCGGGTTTTGCGCCCTTTCGCTCTGTTGCATACCTCGCAGTAGGCAATCCACTCGGTGACCGATTGACGGCAACCAACCCAATAGAATCTCTGCTTAATTTTCTCGAGTGTCTTCGTAATTCCAAGATAACCTCCACTTGGACTATTGTGCAGCTCGCTGAGCACGTCAGAAATCCTCTTCCTGGGAACAACTATCAGTTTCTTCTTGCAATGACCATCCTCACTCTCCCATACTCGATGCAAGCAACCGGATATCAATTCTAAACTGTTCCACTGTGCCCAGTATGACTTCGCAATGGGACTCTCTGCTGACATCTCCTCACTGCTTGGTCTATCGTTTCGTTCGAGCCCTTGCATAACATATGACAGATCTGTATCTTCTAGCTGACACTTTCTTAGTTGTTCCTTGTCCCATTCATCCGTACACGTTATAGTCATTAGCCGGACATCTATAATGTCTTCTTTAGCCTCGGCCTTTGAACAGTGCTTGCATTCCAAACTACATGGCCTTCGTGACATTGCATCGGAATTTCCATGGGTACTACCGTTTCAATGCTCAATGGAAAAGTCATAGCTTTGTAGTCGCTCGATCCACCGTGCCAATTGTCCTTCCGGATTACGGAACTGCAGAAGCCATTTCAACGCTGCGTGATCTGTCCTGACACGGAATCGCTGGCCGTAGAGGTATTTGTGAAAATGTTTAATGCACTCTACCAATGCCAACAGCTCTCTCCGCGTAACACAGTAGTTCCTCTCTGGTTTTCCAATCGAACGGCTGTAATATGCAACTACCTTCTCCTGTCCATCGACCAGTTGTGATAAAACGCATCCTATAGCATATCCACTCGCATCTGTATCTAGAATAAATGTTGCTCCTGGAATCGGATATGCTAACATTGGGGCAGTGCACAAACGCTCCTTCAATGTTTGGAAAGCCACTTCTTGCTCCTTCCTCCATTCAAAATCTTTGTTTTTTCTTGTAAGCTCATGGAGGCTATGGGCTACGCTGGAAAAATTTGGTACAAATCGGCGGTAATATGTGCACAGCCCAAGGAAACTTCTCAATTCATGTAGGTTCTGTGGTCTTGGCCAATCCTTTACAGCCTCTATTTTTTCGTTCGCAGTGCAGATGCCCTCTGTCGTTACCTTGTGACCCAAATAATTGACTTCCTTTTTAAACAGCGCACACTTTTTGGGACTTAACTTCAGACCAGCGCCAGCTATTCTTTGGAAAACCTCCTCCAAGTTCTTAAGATGTTCATCAAAATTCTTGCCCAATACGATGATGTCGTCCAGGTACACCAAGCATGTTTTCCAATGTAGTCCTTTCAGTACCTGGTCCATGAGTCTCTCAAAAGTACCTGGTGCATTACAAAGTCCAAAAGGTATTACTGAAAATTGCCAAAGACCATCTCCGACGCTGAAGGCTGTTTTCTCTTTGTCTTCCTCCTTCACCTCCACTTGCCAGTAGCCGCTTTCAAGTCCAGTGTGGAAAACCATTTCGTACCAGAGAGCGAGTCCAGAGTGTCGTCGATTCTTGGCAATGGGTAGCTATCCTTTTTCGTAACGTCATTCAACTTCCGGTAGTCAACGCAAAACCTCATTTTCCCATCCTTCTTCTTTACAAGTACTACCGGTGAGCTCCAGGGACGAGCTGATGGTTCGATGACGCCGCTGTCACTCATTTCTTGTATAATTTGACTCACCACTTCCCGCTTCGCCAGTGGAACACTACGTGGACCTCGACGTATCGGCCTCGCGTCTCCAGTGTCAATTTGATGTTTCACAACATTGGTGCGTCCTGGTTTGGAATAATCCTGGTCAAATATGTTTGCGTACTTTAGGAGCAGTTGCTTTGCTTTACTCTGATAATCTTCCTCTAGCCCCTCCGTCCGTTCCGTGATGTCATTTGAAAGATCAGTGTTACTAGATGAGACGTGTTCCTGGAGCTGTTCACAGTTAATAATTACTTCAGCCTCTTGGCATCTTCCCAAAATAGCTCCTTTGGTCAGTTTGAGTGGTGACTTGAACTCATTGAGTACTCTTAGCGGAATACGTCCGTCTTGTTTTGTCATAGCCAGGGTTTTTCCTACAAGTATGTTCAGTGCTGATTTATTTGCTGCTTCGACAACCCACAATTTGTTTGTCCCACAATCTCCATCAACCTTTGCCCAGATGACTGCTTCTGATTTTGGTGGTATTTGCTGACTCTCTTCCACCAGTACTCGTTTACTGCTGTAGCCTCTCTCGTAGCCGAAATTAAGTGGTACATCCATGTTCTTATATCGCATCGTCTTGCTTTGCATGTCGATCTTGATGCCTTGGTTGATTAAGAAGTCCACTCCAATTATGATTTCATCAACAATATCTGCCACTATAACATTGTGTAGTACCGTGACGTTCCCAATTGCTACTTTACATTCTACTTCTCCAATTACCTGGGTGTCCTCTCCCGTGGCTGTACGTAATCTTGCTCCAACCAATGGTCTTATCTTTTTGTTGACTAAATCTGATCGAATGTTGGAACGGGATGCACTCGTATCTACAGTCATTAACCGCTCCTTTCCATCCACATGTCCTCCGACAGTAAGATTGCTTGACCTTCTTCCAATTTGCGAGATAGAGATTATGGGGCATTCAATTGAGGGAGCCAGCTGTCGCCCTTGCGGCTGACTCTCTTTAGTTTAACGATTGAGTGGACTTGGAGATTTGCTCATCTCCTTCAGCTCTGCGTTTACAACCACCCACATTGTTGGAATTGTTAGGGTTGGTGTTGCAATGTCGTGCAATATGACCTGGGTTGCCGCACTTGAAACATTTAATAACTCCGGCATTTTTCTGTTGTGATCCCTTCAGTGCTTCCAAAATTGTGTCTACCCAATCTGGTCTTTCCACTTCCACACGATGAGCTTTGTATGCTGGTCTAATCAATAGTGAGGCGGTTTCCTGAGTCAATGCATGTGATACCGTCTCTGCAAATGTTGGCTTTGGGTTTGCGTATGTGCCTCGCTTCGTTTCGACGTCCCGTATGCCATTTATAAAGCTCTGAATTTTTACTCTTTCGGTGTATTCCACGGGTGCGTCGGCATTCGCCAAATGTGCAAGCCTTTCCACATCTGACGCAAACTCCTGCAAAGTCTCATTAGCTTTTTGGTAGCGGTTTTGCAACTCTATTTAGTGTATCTGCTTCCTGTGTTCGCTTCCGTATCGCCTCTCTAGAGCGCTCATTAATGTTTCGTAGTTGTTCCGCTCTCCCTCGGGAATAGTCTGTAGGATTTCAGCAGCAGATCCTTTCAATGCCACGAATAGTGCAGCAACTTTATCTTCCGCACTCCAGTTGTTCACTGCTGCGGCCTTCTCAAACTAAATCTTAAACACCTGGAAAGGTACAGAGCCGTCAAAAGTTGGAGTTTTTACCTTCGTATTACTTGCTGAAACAACTGGGCGAATTAGTTGCAATTCCTGTATAGGTACGACCTCTCAAATCATCCACCTCTGCCTCGAATTTTTCTTCAAACTACGTTATTAACTCGCTTCGAGTTTTGATGATATACGTGCCTCTTGCTCTTTCAGTTGTGTTTCCAACTTTGATGTAATCTGTGTCGACATTTCTGAAATACGTATCTCATGTGATTCCAGCTGGGATGCCATATATGTCTTCTGCTCTTCCAGTTGAGATGACATTTGCGACGACATTTCGGATATGCGTGTCTCCTGTGCTTCCATCTTGGATGTTATACGTGTCTCCTGCGATTCCAATTGTGATGACATATACGTTTTCTGCTCTTCTAGTTGTGATGACATGTTGGTGGATATTTGTGATGACATTTCTGTTATACGTGCCTCTTGCGCTTCCATCTTGGATGTTACTGTCGATGTTTGAGCAGTTATTGCAGCCAATATCTTGTTCAAGTCTGTGCTGGTAATTGTCTGCGATGTTTCGTTTTTCTCTTCAATTTTTGTTGTTGTCTCGTCCCCATCAGGATAAAAGACATACTCGTCCACATCAATTCCTTCTGCTTCCATTCCCTCTCGTAGCCGTGCCTGAAGTTCGAGTTTAACGCCGCTTGTATTCAATCCACGGCTCTCCAACTCCTTCTTCAGTTGCTGGATCTTCAATTCACTGAACTTTGCCATGCCCAAATTGTATTCCCAATCTTCGGAATTTACTCAACAATTCCTCTTCTGACACCAATTGTAACGAATTTTCTGCAAATCCTCTTATTTGCCCTTTTGCTAGGTTCGTATCGCTAAACTTTTGAATAAATAACTCCAATATTGAATAATGGAAAAATGGTCTTTATTAAAATACTTCACAATAACACTGAAACTGTGCAACGAATAGCTTAATAACCAAACCGATAGCTTAAAGGAAACTGACTTTCAACTGCTATTGCTCGCTAGATATCGTCTTAGTCGTAACTGCTTGACAACTCAAATCAAACTGAATTCCAGCGCCTCTACATCTGTCGCCTTTTATACTCTTTGGTTTCCTCGTTCGCATTTCCTAGAATCTACTAGCATTGTCCATGAGCTCTCAAACTTCTCAGCTATAACTAAAATTGCAAAATTTTATACATCTTCTAGGCGCTTCCAGAATCTACTAGTCCAGTAGCTCTCAAACTTCTCAGCTGTAACTACAACTGCACAATTTTATAGTTTTTCTCATTGCATACTTATAGGAGTATCTCAGATATATGCATGTGTTAGTGCATTGACTCTCCGCTGCTCGTATACATACATGGTACATATATGTAGACGCAGTTATTGTTTCGTTGATGTAGATACATAATGATTGAATTATTGATGTGCATTCACGTCACTGCTTAGCATCGGCTTAGAGACGGCAGCACTCCTTAGTTTTGCTAATATTCGTAACAATATTGTGACGAACATTAGCACTCCTATGTACGTAAACAAATCAATCATCATGTACACACATACATACAAGGCAGCAGAGAAATACTCACAAACGCATGTCATCATCAGCCGAAGTAGTACTCACATATACACACACATATGGATACAAACTACAAATATACACGTATCTGTTGGTAACCAAGCATGAAGTTCACGAAATTACTAGACCTTAGGAGAAATGGGTGAACGAAGAACCGAGAGTATAAAAGCAGCGCGAGCTGAGGCATGACTAAGCAGTTTGATTTAAACACGCAATTACTTGTGAAGTACCCTCAAAGTAGTTTAATAAACGCCACTTTGCATTATTGAATATTGGAGTTATATATTCAACAGTTTAGCCATTCGAACGTTAGCAGAAGGTTTGGAATAAGCGGAATTTCCCCAAATTCATTACAATTTGTATGTATTTTATGCCGACTTCGACCGGCATCTGTATGGCACGTTAATTTTCGCTGATAAGCTTTTCATCGCATAAATACGAAGTGTTTGCAAATCACTATCTAGTGGATATCCCGTTTAAAAATAGATTTTCTAATGTATTGTTGTGTTAATTGTTGCTAGAATTACAGTCAGCACCCTCCGTTTGGTAGGCAAGTACTATCAAACCACAGCAATTGTAGCTTTTACATTGTTCTTACTATCATTGTTCCCCTTCAATTTCCTCTTCTTTCTCCCTCTTGCCTGGTCCCTGCATGTTTCACCAAAACTATCGTAAGCTGTAGCCTTTGCTTCGTCTTGTTTTCGGTGTTTCCCTTTATCTTCCATTAATTCTCAACTTCCGCTGACCATACCAGAGTTAAGCCGTTACGCAGACATAGCGACAATAGATACAGCAGAGGTAGCACAGTAGCTAACCGCAGCAGAAGCACGCCGACGAATGGCGCAACTCAGAGACATCGACGCAGACCAAAGCAGAGTCGCACCCACACGAGTCGCAATAGATTATGCAAGGCGCAACTGAGAGGCTACGACACAAAATAAAGCAGAGGAGCAGCAAAAGACCAACTCTTGTTGGGACCGCGCGCTAACTGGACGCTTCTAAATGAACACGAGGGGACTGACTTACTGCATAGTAAAGATGGAATTAAGTGAAACAAATATATATTTAACATCTTCATATATAGTTTTTAAGAGTTAATCAATAACCTAAATTATTAAATGAAAATGATTTTCAACGTGTTCCGAAATACAAATTTATTATAAACAGACACGGCGAATATACTCCAGCAATTAGTGGAGGAGCATCGTGTCAATATAAAGCTTCATAACAATTTTTTGCCCTCTTTGCTTCCCATTTTCTAACCTACTCTGAGTTTTTTATTTACCTCGCTGTCTTTCTTTGCGTTTCCTGTTACACTCCTTCATTATTTTCTATTTTTCTTGCTCTTCGTCTTCCGCTGTCGCTCTTTCGTTTTTCATCACCCACACCTTCACGTGTTCGCCTAGTTTTGCTTCCCTTCATCTGACTCTTTTTTACACTCCTCTTCCACTTCTTTCCTCCCCTCTTCTTCATGTTCTTCATGAGGTCCTTTAGACTTAGTTACTTTTTATTTAGAGACAGACGTGCATTAGCTTTTTTCACAATGTTCATCTCCTGTCAATGTTCTTCACAGCTGAAACTTCTTGGACGATTTGTGATCGATTTGTCGTCGAAAAAATAATGATTTGGTTTTGAAAAGATATCGATTCGTTTTGGGAAAAATACCGACTTGTTAGTGAAAATTTGTCTATTTCTTATAGTAGATTTTTTATCAAAAAATTATCGATATCTTATCGAAAAAATATTTATTTGTGATTAATTTGTCATGCGAAAAGTATGTATGGGAAAAATTTGTTAATCAAACGTTATCGATTTGCTATGCCAATAGTATGCCGATAACGTTCCGATAGCAGTTGTGATAGACAACTAACCTATAAGAAGTCAACAACATGTCAATAACGATCCGATAATAAAAAAGGCCGATAACTTTTCGCATTCAGAAATTTATTTTTTCGAACTCTCTGGTCTCTGGGTTTTGCAACTAAACATTTCGCAACCAAATATAACTTTGGTTTGTTTGTATGTAATTGTAATGAGCTTCATGAAAATATCTTTAGGTGTTCACTAAAATATACGATTGCGTAATATTGCAATATCAACCTCATTCAATCAATCATTGATCAGTTTAATCACGCTTCATCATTACGAACATAATTGCCAATACCTTAAAATATATTTGCCGTCTCCATTATGTCAAGCAGCATATCACAAAACAACAACAAAAAAAAACATCAATTCAAAACCAAACCATTTTTGGCCTGAAGCAACGTAGATATTACAAACAGATATTGTTTTTAACAAAAACAATTACAACAATTGAAAATTATATCTAGACACTGCCAACAAGCCAACAAACACGGTGGCACAAATCCTTAGCGGCAAATAATCAAAAAAGACAACGCGTCACTGCACAAATTGTCAAATGACAAAAGCATGCGTCGGTGCATAAATGGTAAATTGTTGTTATTGCTTTCTTTTGCAAACGTTTTCTTAATGCAACAACTTTTATGAAAATAGAAAAGATGAAATACTTTAAAGCCATAGTGCAATAGCTAAGTCGCGGTAGTTGTGGAGAACTAATTTAGTCAACGGAGGAGCTAGGTAAGTAAGCTAGGAAATAGAGATTTGGGCGATACATAGAGACAGCGGTGTTGGATCGCTGAATAGACCGCCAGATATGGCTATGGAACCAGTGCCCACAATGCTTAGAAGAATAATGAAATTTGTAATTGGAAGATTGAGGGTTTTGAAAGGGAGGGTTGACCTACAACTCCACTTACTCGGTCTTACGTTAGTTCATAAAGAAAAGAAATTGGTTCGCTGCAAGAAGTTTTTCAGTGCACATCGAAAACAGGTAAATAGGTAATGAGGTCGTAAGATAACAGCTCCGAGACTCTGTTTATAATTTCGTAGTTATCACATAATCTTAGGGTAATTTAAGATGAATTTTGCTGCAGAAATGCTCAAACCTTTAAAACTGCGGATAAAATGAAATTTATTAATTTGCCAAAGGACTACCATTCAAACCAATTTTTAACGTCATTCTTGAGCGGAACTTTTTGCTATCAATGAGATCTGTAGTATATTTCTGTTAGCTTAAGAGTACGCTAACTGGGAAAGCCATCTCAATAAAGGTCACAACTCTAGTTCGAAAGCGACGACATATGAAGATTGACAGGTTGAATAGTGCATGAAATATTTGGAAAGGAAACGGCATCTTTTTGAAGGTCGAACCTGTTTGCCTTTTCAAACCGGTTACTTTTTGGAACTACTTTTTTGAACGGTTATGTTTTGGGACCAGTTACTTTTTGGAACCGGTAACCTTTGAACCGGTACTTTTTGGAACCGGTTAATTTTTTTAACAGGTTACTTATTGGAACCGGTTTCGCTTTTGAATCGGTTACTTTTTGGAACCAGTAAATTTTTTGAACCGGCTGCTTTTTGAAACCAGTAAGTTTTTTGAACTGGTTACTTTTTGCAACCGGTTACTCCTTCGAAACAAGTTGCGCCATCGAAACCGGCGAATTCATAAGGATTGGTCAATTCTTCGTTAGAAACCATACACACACCCGGCCACCCTTTCAAAATTTGTTATTCCCTCAAAACCGGTTACTCCTTCGAAGCTGGTAAATTCTACGAACTTGGTTACCCTGCGAAAGCAGTTGCTCATTTTTAACCGGTTACTACTTCGAAATCAGTCACTTCTTAGAAATCGTTTACACATTCGAAAGCGCTTAGACCTTTCGAGTCGGTTATATCTTCTAAAACTCGAAAATAGTTACCTTTTTGAAACCGTCCAACCTTTCATAACCGAGGTTTCCTTCTTAACCGGTTACTCTTTCGAAACCGGTTCCTTTTTGGAAACCAGCTACCCCTTATAAACCGTATTCTCTAAGGAAAGTTGTTACTCCTTATGAATTTGTTCTTCTTTGGAAACTAGCTACATCCTAGAGACTGGTTCTTTTACAGAAACGGGCTAGTCCTTCGAAATATTTTGGAAACCAGTTCTTTTTTGGAAGCCAGCTACATTTTCGGAACCGTTTATTCCTTCGAAACCTGTACATTTTGGAAATCATCTGCTTTTTCGGAACAACATACTACTTCGAAAATTTGTGTGTCTTCGGAGCCGCTTTCTTTTCCGAGATTATTTATTTTCAAGCCGTTTATGCCCTCGGAACCAGTTATTCTTTCCATACTATAAACGATTTTGATTCATTAACTTGTGACTAAATGAACCCGAAAACGTTCTTGAAATGGTTAACAAATTATCTCGGAAATAGCCCAGATGGCAATCTCGTTATTACAACTGAAACTGTAATGACAATAATGGCAGTCCCGAAACAAATCAAAAGTGATTCCAAAGCGGTGCCGAAATAATCTCAGACTGTTTCTGAAATGGCTCTCGACCGGTTTCAATTGATGCAGAAACCTTTGCAGGCTATCAAGGAGCATGCCTACTACTACACTAGGGTACAGCCGAAGGTTCAAGAAGTCAAATAAACCTTTACCGAGGCAGTCGTCAGGCTGGTATCGGATTCAATCTGGCACTCCCCTAATTTTTGATGTTTTTGAGGTTAGGACAACAAAGCAGAATTATGTACTAGAAATTGATAAAGCAATGCCGACTTCAAAAGCTGCTACCTTCATGGGCAGCAAAAGCCCCTTCGCCCCCACAGTACGAGTTTTGGACTTCCAACTCACACTACTTGCACAGGAGGAGCTGTTCTAAACCAAATAGTGATAGAGCTAGGAAATATTTTATTAGATATTCAAACTTTGTGGAAGATATTTTCAATGAAGCATTCTCTGCACCGGCACAAAGCTCTTCATTTAACAATGCGGTTCCAAGATTCTCTTCTTAGACATTCGGTACAGAGCCAAGCCATCCTCCTCCTCACTTACAAGAAGCCTTTACTTATTGGGTATATTATTAAATTAAGAAATTTTGTATTTTTCAGCGAAAAAATGCTGCGCAGGCGCAAATTAAATTCACGCAACGCAACACAATAAACGTGAGACCTGCCAAATACCCAATAAACTATAAAAAATGAGAAACAAAAAGATGTTAAACGATTACAGCAACAATATTGTCAACAAATTACAAGCACACGAAACAAAGCTAAACTGTTTGGCACTGAGCTACCAAGAGTGCCGCGAATGAGTTTGCATGCAAGTTTTTATGTTTTTTTGTTTGTTTGTTGGTGCAAATGCGATAAGCATAAACCTAAACACAGAGGGCGGAGGCGGTGGTGGTAAGTTTGTATTGAAGTGTATTGCGTTTGGTGGCAATTGTGGCCAACCACTTTAGGTTTTGCTAATAATGCAGTCGAAAATCTATATATCTAACAGCATGTGTGTGTGTGTCCCTGTGTCAAAAATTAGGTGTTGGCGTTAGTTGTTGTTATTATTTGTTGGTTCATTAAACTCTCAATATGTCAACGCTGCGTCACCAATATTGTCTGCCTTCAAAATCGCCCAACCCCACACATAAATGGCGGCGACAACAATGGAATATTGAGCGATAATTTGATGGAGTGCATGAGTGAGTATGTGTGTGTGTGTGAGTGAGTGTCACTGCGTCACTGCAGCGCTATAAATATCGCGTTTATATATAGTTTTTGAATTTGTTGTTGGTTACTGCTGTCGCACTGATTATGTCATACAATTTTAGTTGCAATGCAAGTCAAAGTAAAAACCAAACATAAAACCAGCAACAACAAGCAATTGCAGTAGCAACAACAACATACATAATTTGTCACGCAAATGCAAGCTATTTTGTTCGTTCGCATGTACGAGTTATATACAAACTAAGTTATAAGCCCCACTAACAACAGCAGCGGCACCAGTGGCAACAGCACTTATTTGTTGGTTTTGCTATGGCCCGATGCTGACACATCGACAGTACGTCGACAATTTCAAAGAGCAATTCCGTCTATGCATTTCAGCATTCGTATCCACGACAACCTATTATCTGTATCTATCCGTAAATATAGCTGAAAATATACGATATAGTCAATATTGTACTTATATTTTCTAGCGATGCCAATACCGATAACACAAAAAACACCGTCAGAAAAGTTTGATTAGCTTCGTGTATAGTTGATAATATAACTATATATTTTTTAAAATTTTATTTATTTTATTTTAAAATATTAATAATAACATTGAAAATTTATAAATACACTATATTTACTCCCCCTACAAGAAAATTTGAAACAAACAAATTATTAATTAATATTAAATGTAACCTTTTTTTTGTTTTTTGTTGTTTAATGTATTTGTATTTAAATTAGTGTTAAGAAGTATGTTTGCTGGTTTAAGTAAATCAATTGAAATATTTTTAATAGTATTTTTGTATTGAATTGTAAATGTTTTTTGTTTCTTAGAGATAACTTTAAAAGGTCCTTCATAAGGTGATTCTAAATTAGATTTACGAAGAACTTTAACAAAAACATACTCACAATTTTCTAATTGTTTAGGAACGAAAAAATTTTCTTTGTTATGATGAAAAACTTTAGAACGAACAAGCGAAAAATATTCTCTTATTTTATGAAGAGCGTCATTAGAAAAATCATGTTCTTTATTACTATTTGAAATAATTAATTCACCAGGTATTCTAAGTGTTTGGCCATAAAAAAGTTCAGCAGATGAACATTTTAAATCTTCTTTAATAGAAGTTCGTAAACCAAGTAGAATGAATGGTAAAATGTCAGACCAATGCACCGAGTCGTTTGATGCTATAATTGCTGCTTTTAAAGTTCGATGAAATCTCTCTATCATGCCATTTGCTTGGGGATGGTAAGGAGATGTATGAATTTTATGAGAACCTAAAAGTTTAGTTAATTCTGTAAAAAATTTTGAGGTGAATTGTAAACCTTGATCTACTGTAATATTTAATGGTATACCAAATCGTGGTATATAATTTTGAATAAAAGTTTTTACTATAGTATTTGTTGTTTGAATTGAAAATGAGGTTGGTTAAATATGAATTTACTTGTATTGTGAAGTTTATATGTCTATTGTTGCAAAATTTCTCATTTCTGTAAATGATAAATATATACTTTTCAATATAAACTGGAGAAAGAATGTACATAATTAATATAAATAATAAATTGATTATTGTTTAAAATGTTTAAAATATATTAAATATATAAACATTAATTTAATTTAATAGTAATTTTAATTTAATATTATTTAAAACAAAATCAATTGTAAAGTTAATAAGTTATTTGAATTGTTTAAAGAATGAAAATATTGTTCCAAATTAAATCTTTAAAAAGTAAATTATTTAATTTGAAAATATAAAAAAAGATATAATCTGAAAAAATTAATGAATATAAATAAATAAACAATGCTTAACACTTGCTGTGAACTCTAAATTTTGAAAAATTGATTGTTGTTAATGTTTCCACAAAAATTTGATTGTTGTTAATAATAATAATTGTATTGTATGGTGCTCCAAATTATTTTTGTAATTAAAGAAATGTTGATTGTTGTAAGTTGATGATTTTAAAATAGCCCAAATGTTACTGGTAAACTTTGCATAAAGTATTCTCTCTTTGAAATTTTGATTGAAGATATTTCTTTAAATAAGTATTCGTGTATTTTCTTCTTATTTATTCGCAATGGTTTTAGATAAGTTTATTGTAGTTGATGGTCCGATGGACAGGTTCGCCATTATATAGTTGATAATATAACTATATATTTTTTAAAATTTTATTTATTTTATTTTAAAATATTAATAATAACATTGAAAATTTATAAATACACTATATCGTGTTGGCTGGAAATACGGTTATATGTGCCTGACGGTTTGGAGCAATCCAAATACTCAGATGTGAACTTTTTGGACTATTCCAGGACTGCTTCTGGATTATTTCAATATAATTTTTCCAGGAATAATTTTCGGGACTTCTTCAATTCTGGTAATTTCAAGACTATCGCGTAATCAGTAGTTGAGAATCTATTTTTACCATAATTTTTTTCCAAAGGTGAGCTAGCAAAACAAGGGTGGGCTATCCTGAGCTACTCTTGGTCAGACGAACCACATAGTTTATTTAAAAGTCGCATTTCGGGATGCCACCTTCACACATCCGGTAAACCCAGAGATATATTTGGATCGCTTATGAAATGTTTTATTATCTGGATAAGTTCAGACTAATTTCAGGACTGTCTAGGTATATTTTTTAGGATTATTTTGGATATTTTAAAGCTACTTTGATATTGTTCTTGAAGATATCTGACTTTTATTCAGGATAAAGTTTTCTAGGTCATTTATGGACGGCTTCCGAACATGAGGTCAATAAATGGCATCAATTCTAAAAACTAAGTGAATTTGAATCTGATTCGATAAGGTCCTTTTAACGTCGGGAGGATCTTTTTCATTATCTGCTTCCAAAGACGGATTATGCTAAGAATACTTGCTGAACCAGAGCATCGGAGTGTTTGCGAAATCACTGTGAAGGGTATTTCTTTATAAAAAAAATATTTAAGTATTTTTGGTTCGTGTGTTCATGTCCTGAGCGCGCGAGGTCAGTCTCCAGCTACTAGAGGCAGCAGAGTTCGCATTTATCGAAACAGAAATTAAGCTTGGTCTAAGGAAGCTTCTAGTATTAGCCAAAAAGGGTTAAGCGAATTATATTAACACTGGACACATTCAGCTTATACGAAGTCTTTATTTACCGGCCAGTTCAACCAAATCTAACCTTGCTGGATTTGACGCCGGGAGTTGAGCCCAGCAAGTCTTACAAAGCAGGCGAGCACATTACCTTCACACTATGGCAGTCTCTACCACATAGGGGTCCACAAATCTTTCGTTAAAATTATCACTCTAATATTTCCAGACTCCAACTGCGCAAATTTGGGTAGGGGAATCTTAGTTCTTCTTATGCGTCTTCTCGGTTTTCGTGTTTTCTATGGTTGTATTCGATCTAAACGTGGATTTGTAAGTAGCTCCATTTCTTTCCATTGCAGTGCTGAATTCTTCGTTGTACTGGGTGTCTTTTAGTGATTGCCGATGGTCGGTTTGAATTGCACTCTCTGAGAGAGCAGGGCCAAGAAACGTACTAAATGGCAGATTGAAGCCTTCTAACATCATGCTTTCCGTACACGCTTTTAGTCGCGCAGAGTATTTATTTTGTCCGCTCGTCGCTCTCTAAGTAATCAATCAGGTTATGTAACTTTTGATCTTTGGGAAGCCATGTAGCTTTTGACTTCAGCTTGGATGTTTTTAAACCTGGCACTGGATATAGCCATGATACGAATACCATCGAACTCGATCACCATTAATCCATTAGGCAGGTTTTCGCATTGAAATATGAACTTCCCATGCTGGCATTGATGTAGTCAGGAGCAACGTTTTTTATTATAGCGGAGCAGCGCACGTATGTATGCTACAGCCGTTCGGAGGCACCGTTCTTCTCCCGTTCGTAATCCTCTTTCAAAAATGAACTGCTGTTCTTGGCTATTTATACGTTTTTATGGTCCTGTTTCCTTGTCCTTTCGATAGGTCGATTTTCAGCCCAATTCTAAACAAAAATTCCATGCGAGTTTTTCCCTTCTCCCATTCCTCGTATTCTAAATAAAAATTCGTGTGAGTTTTTTCACTTCTCGCTTTCCTATTATTCTGAACAATGTTCTAAAAAGCGGAAACTGGGTATGGGAGAAAAGTAGGTATTATGAATGTGAGGGAGAGGGAGGTTTCTCTGCCAATTCATAGGAGTTTTTTCACTTGTTAAATTAAAGGGAATGCATCGAAATAGTTAAAGGAAATTGGTTCTTTTAAGAAAGAACACTTATTTGTGCACATTTGTGCTTAAATATGTATGTACATTCCCCCACAATATTCTCACTATTAATACAACAACAACAAAAACTACAATATTCTTTATTTTAAGTCGAAAAGTATAACATAAGCAACGGAAGAGCTCTTGTTATATTTGATGCAGCCATCCAGAAATTGCGCAATGATTTTTTAAGAAGGCTAAAATAGATTTTGGCAAATGGCGAAAGGCGAACACAAATCGACTTGGCCTCCAGAAAATTGGTTTGCTGAATGAAGGCAGGCAACTCCGCCAGATTTGTGTTATCCCGCCATCTTCTTCTTCTTATGCTCCTCGGTTGATATTGCTGTGGCACCAATTCATTACCCATTTCAGTGAATACCACACGAAATGCAATACTGTGCATTGTTTATATTTTATTTCTTAATTTCAAACAAATTCGCAACAATAATTAAACTTTTCTATTTTTTAAACAAAATAAGTTCGCGCAAACGAAATTTCAATTGACAAAACAGCTGACTTCGAAAATTCGAAATTCCTATTCCTCTGTTATTGTTCTCCCTGGGAGAAAAAATTGGAGGAATTTTTTCGCGAGAATAAAAAAATCCGCGAGAACAAAATTCCGAGAGAATATTTAGAATTGGGCTGTTTATCTCTTGGATGCCACGAAGACATCATCCAGTCAAAAAGATGCACGCTAAGGCGCATGCACTTAAATTTTGGGCCCTTAACTTCTGCGAACACCGTGGTGTGGTGGTAGCGTGCTCCGCCCACCATACCGAAGGTCCTGAGATCAAGCTCCAGGTAAAGCAACATCAAACATTTAGAAAGCCAAGAAAAGCTTCTTAGTGAAATTTCATCCGCCTTGAAACTGCTCTTCGGAGTCAATATAAAACTGGTAGGTCCAGAGCATACAACTTACTCTGCGGTAAATGATGATACGTTACATATTTGTATAGCGAACGGTTTGCGTCTTGGAACAACGCATGTCTTGTATTACGCCCACTTCATGGTTGATAGACAGTTCCGATGAAAAACCTATAGCTATCCCTTAAGTAAATTATATTGGATTGGTCTTACTAGGCTGTTGCCATCTTATATTAACTTACAACTCAACGGATGCCCGGCATCTGCCCTGGCGGTATTTAGTGCAAGCACTCGGAGAGTTCCAAAAACCGTATTTTTCGTAATTAGGAATCCCACCCCAAAAACTTACAACCAAAAAGATATTGTAATATATCCTATGTAGTTTCACATCTTCTTCACTCCGATGCGATAGATCTGCCTTTGCGCCCAAGTTAATGTTTAGGTCACAACAACAACCTTGGTCGGAAAGTGGATATATCGACACTTCCGTCGTGGCGTTCCAAATTTCATAACTCAATGTTGAAAAATAAAAACTATTTATATTTATTATAATTTTGGCATGACGGTAAAACTAATAATTAATGAAAAGCAAGAAAACAATATTAAACAATGGCAGCAATTATAAGAAACCAAAAGAAAAAGCAAACAAACTTAGCAACTGGAGTAACATCATCCAGCAATTCATGTTGTTTGTGTAAACGAAAAGTGTTGTTAACACACGAGCGACAAAGTAAATAAAATAAATTTCCCAACAATTGTCTTGGCATGTGAAATGATGAGACGATGAGGTGACGAAAATATAATGGCATAGCCCTGAAGGTTATACATTGTACAATAAATAGGCGCTACATTGAGACGGGTACTTTGGGGGCTGGGGGAAGCTATCGCGGCGCTGGTGCGAGCGTGTGACTGCACCCACGATTCACGTAGCAATTTGATGTTAATATTGTTACCCTCAAAATTGCTACTAATTTCAAAGCTTAAATGGAATTTGAACTTCATACAAAGTGTCAGCAGCAAATCTTTTATGTATTTTATTACGCATGCGCGGCGACCTGTGATGAAAAAATGAAAAATGTAAAACCTGAGTAAAAGTGATGTGTATAGATGTTTTGAGGAAGGTACATGCATATGTATATGTAGCCGTGTAACTTTTATTTATCGAATTTTGAATTAGAACAGCTGTTTACTTGTAAAAATAAAATTAAAATGTCGGAAGCAAAGATTATAGCGACAATCCTACCCCCAATACCGTTTTAAATACTATTAATGATGGACTATCATTTTTCTGATGTCCCGGTTTTGCAAGAATGTTTGTCGTCAATGTGCGGGTATGCAAACTGTGTGAATTTATTCTGAAAAATTTTCCTTTTCAGATCATTGAATATAAAGACTTCTAGTGGTTGTGAAACGGGCCCCTGGAGTAGGCCGTTAACTTTTCCAAAGATGATGGACCGAATGGAATTACTCCTGCATAATTCCACTGTTCTTTCGAAACTTTAGGCCTGTAATTGGGTTACGTACCGACGTTGTGGACCACGTACCGAAGTAATAAATCACGGTAAAAGCCAATTTTATTCCAAAGTATCTCGTATATCTCCTAAAGGCTTCAGACCATGGCATATTAGTAGATTGTGCCTTCGAATGAATTCATAAATAAACTTTTGTGTAATAGAAGAGTCACCGCGGAGGGTTGTAACAACGATGGAGGGGAGAGTTGGTAGAGGCATAGCAATAGAAATTGTTCTGTCATCTCTCTATAAACCATTGGATGTCGGGTATTTACCAGTGTCAGGCGTACGTCCCTGAACAGGCTGCGGTGGGAATAATGAGTAGTGGGCAGAGTCATGTAGTTTGGTGATCAATTTTAACACAATAGAGCTAAGAAAAAAAAAATACTCGAGGAGATATAAGATCTCTGCTTTCAGAGTTGGAAACTCATATAGACGTTAAAGCTAGAATGCCTTGCACTGATGCCGAAAAGGCATGGTGGCCAGGCGCTACTTGTGCGGTATATGGAAATGTTCTTGCTCCATCTACTAAATTGTTGTCCGTATAACTGGCAGCGGTGGTTGGTATCGATGTCATACAAAGAACAATACCTAACTTGCCTACTAATATAATGCTTAAGATATATCGGCTGTAAATGGTCGGCAGGGCGACTGAGACCCGGAAGTAAATCAGGATACGTGATATGAGGTATAACCTATGTAACTCTGGGTAGCTCCAGCATTTTTTGAAACTATGAATATCTCAAGCAGACAGATTATTATGCACTAAATACTGCCCTCTGAATGGGCTTCAACATCTTCATTCCGTCGAAAAAATAATAAGGAATGAAGGACTTGACTTGTACTATTGAAAAGTTCAATGCTTCGTAAATTCTCGAAGTTGTAAGGGAATTTCGGTGTAGCCGATTTCTCTTATGATATCGAAATAAGTTTTGAGTTCAACCTGTCTGGTAACTAGAACGTCTTCTAAATAGAAGTAGTCACGTTTAATATCCATCCAACAGATAAGTGTCGAATGAGGTCCTGAGCGCGACTCTGATCCCATTGAGGCTGGTCTGAGAATACCATTGCTCGCAATTACATCCACTTATTGTAAGATTATAATCATCAGGATTTCATGACAACTATAACGGTTTACCTGAAATACAATTTAACCAAAGGTACCGCGGCTTCCTTTGGTCAATTGTAGTCTGCTCTTGAACGAGCCAGCACCCACTAGATTCCAAAAGCCATTTGGCTGAAAATGTATAGCTATCATTCTGCCGAAGTGTTAATTTTGTCTAAGACATATTTAACGTGTTAGTTGAAGTTTTTATGAGCCATTGTCCAAAGAGAGCTCATGCAGGCGTCTTAATATACTGGAAAACCATTTTATGCAGCAAAACGATAGAGAATGATGGGGTCTAATCACCGAGGCAACTCATACTCGACTATCTAGTTTTTTTCATAGCTATGCGAAAATATATTGATATTGGTGCACTCGGATCTTCGAAAGATTTATGTATAGTCAAAAGCAGTCAAATTTGAAATTTTATCAACGGACATTCAACTAAGCTTTCCACCGCTGTAGCCACCACTTAACATAACCCTAAGCTAACCTACATATGGTAGGCGAGCATACTATCCACATGCCATGGAGAGTGGCAGTACCTTTCTAAGAGTTTCAGGATGTGGCCAAACTCTTCGTTAGTCATAATGGCTTCAAAAGGCAGCAGAGACATATGAGCGCTTTATTTTATCATTTTTTTCTCATCTAAATCAACACCGTGCTTTTTATTTCTTCTCATTTAAATGAAATTTTGCTACTGTGCAGTGACTTAGTAAGTCTAAGAAAGTAATTATTGCCTCCTGACGTAAGTCGTCATGTGGATTGACTGGTGACTAAAGTGAAGACACTTAAAACATATTAGACAGCGGCAAGGTAACCCGAATTTACTTTATTCAAAAGCACGCACATGTATTAGGGTGAATCGTTTTGTTGTGAAAAATAATAAAAAAAAAAAAATCAGGGACTTATTTTAATAGTTATTTTCTTTCTGGAAGTTAAAAATCTTTAGGCCCGTTATGAAAAATTTAAGTGCGTGTGTTCAATGGGTTTGAGGAGGCACTTGAAATTCGGTACAGGATTACCTCTTTGACAAAGATAATATTTGAGGAACTTTCTTTCCGGGAAGTGGACCAGAGGCGGACCTATTCTATGCAAAACAGTTTATAGTTGCTTGAAATTTGGTATCGAGGTATTTCCTTTCATTTCGGATAGTGGACCCGAGTCTGATCTATTCTAAAAAATCGAATTTATTGTGTAGAATTCGGCGAGTGTTCCAGTGAAGTTTCTGTCCAGGAAGTGGTCCAGGGACCGATCTGTGCGATCAAGTTCTATTCACTGTTCGATTCACCTGAAATTTAGAGTACAGCCTAGATAAGTATTTCTAATATAGGTAGCTCTTTTATCATTACTTACTTACTTAATTGGCGCTTAACGGGTAAAACAGTTATGGCCGTCCAACAAAGCTCGCCAATCGCTCCTTCTCTCCGCCAACCGGCGCCTATTCGTCACACCAAGGGAGTTTAAATCGTTTTCCACCTGGTCCTTCGAACGGAGTGGGGCCGCCCTCTACTTCTGCTTCCATAGGCGGGTTCCGATAGAAACACTTTCTTCGCCGGAGGGTCATCTTTCATTCGCATAACATGGCCTAGCCAGCGCAGCCGCTGCGTTTTAATTCGCTGGACTATGTTGATGTCTGCGTATAGCTCGTACAGCTCATCGTTAAATCTTCTTTGGTACTCGCCATCGCCAACGCCTACAGGTCCATAAATCTTTCGAAGAACTTTTCTCTCGAACACTCCCAGAGCCGTTTCATCTGATGTTGAGCCATAGGCCACCGATAACAACAGTTCCGTCTCAGTTATTACCGGAAGATGCTATGGCAGTGGACATTATTTAAAAATAATAACATTCGATAAATAAATTAAGTGTATTATATCTTAATGTAAGAAAAGAAATATTTTTTATTTAATTTTCAAACTTAAACTGCAATTTAATGACTTTGTTGACTATTTTGCCAGTCCTTTTATTACTTTATGGTAATTAATTATTTGCATGCAATAAAAAATTATTCAGGCGCGTACATAAATGCACGCACACATTTTTTTATTTTTAAATAAATATGTTATTGAGTAGGGTTGCCGCCAAACCTTAATTATATATATGATTGAAGCTAAATGATTTCTAGAGCGAAGTTTATGAAATTCCTATTAAACTTTCCATGTTACAAGAAAACTTAATTAAAAGTCATATTGAAATCAGAAATGCATGCCCATACGAATATTACCATGACATAGTGAATCACCCTAATAAAAAATTATAAAAAGAAAATTATTCCAGTACTTATTTACATAGACCCTCTCATATTTGTATAAACAATTAATTTTTTTTTCGTAAGCATTTCTTATTGTTATGAATAACTTCAATTCTCAGACTTAATTATTTGTTACTTTTTAAACACATTTTTTGTTTTTTCTTCATTCGCTGGTCTCTTTTAAGTTTGCGTAAATGTAAAATTAGTAGCTTATCATTTGGCATCTGAACGAAAAAACGCGATGTGACTCGCTGAATGAAGCCGTTCAAGAGCCACAGAGCTGAGAGAAAAAAAAACTCGAAAATGCCTAGGGTAACTTCTCACTTTGACCCCAAAACAGTGATGTTGACGGTATAGAAACACAAAACCACCAGTGGTAACCGTGTTGTTGTAGTAAAAAGCGTTAATGCGGCGGGTATTGAGTGACACTGAATTTGCATTGTAAGGTCTTTTATGGCTATTAATTGTATAAGCCAACTACATAAATATGTATGTAAATAGCAAACTTTAATACCAAATTGAGTGGCTGACTTGTGTGACTGATTGTTCCGCTTGATGGCATAGTTGACGCTTCTGTGGCTGTTAATGAGTGTAAAATCAACTTTAAAGAAATGAATATAAACTTACATATCCTTAGTAGAAATATACTTATTAGTATGCATTTTAGACTGTTACTAGAGTATATTCATTTGTAAATATGTTTGAGCTATGAGTGGCAAGTTCATGTTTTATCGGCTGTGAAAATCGCTGAAGTAAACACATGCAACACATTTGGAAGGCACTAATTTTCGTTTTTTGTTTTTAGTTTTGTTTTGCTGAGAATACAGATGTACACAAATATATTCAAATTCCTTTGTATATATGAAAAGTAATTCATGCAATCATATCATGGTCGTCTGTTCTGTGGTGGGATTTTTGATTCAATCCGAAAGTTATCTGCGTGTTTATGGCGTCTAGCGCGGTGGTAGTGCTATGTACTTTTCGAACGCTTTGCTGATGATTGGCAAGACGTAAGTTTGCAGTGAAGAAGGGATCCTTCAAGAAGAAGGGAATGACTTCAAGCGATAGGAGAGATATCGGAAGATAATATTCTCCTACGTTAGCTGGTTTCCCAGACCTTAGTAGCAGAACCACCCTGGGCATTTTCCATTTTTCGAGGATGACGGGATAACCAGACTTCACTATAATCAGTGGAAAATGAACTTGATCTTTTGGCCTCTTATATATAAATCTATTACACGCATAACCTACGGGAAAAAGGTGATCATTTGGATCATCTACAGGATGACATTTTTTTATTCGAATTTCTAAGGCCTAGAACTTGAGCCATATATTGTCGGCTCTTGGGTGGAAATGAAAACTGTTCATCTAATGTTACCCAGTACCCACTGAGCGTCATTTTCAAGAACAGGTGCTACTGCCACCGAGAAACCTTATCGCGTGACATGGATAAATGATTAATAACTACTTTTGGCGCCTTTTTAAACGGTTTTATTTAGCTTGAGTCTGTGTAGCGGCCGGCCGTTATGAACGAATTTTGTAATTTAAATTTGAGACACTTCCCTATATAAGTTGAAACTTGGAATATAGTTCACAACCCGATGACAATGCAATAATAAGAACAAAAACTCCGATAGGTGGCGCATGGATAGAAATATTTCAAAAAACCGTATTTGTGGTCCGATTTGGCTCATATTTAGAACACATGATACATACAGTCCGCTAGAAGTAACATCAAAATATTTTGGAGTTCGAGGAGGGACAAGCATACGTGGCACCCAGTCGAGTAAAATCTTTGGAAGAATTATGTATTGAGGACTTAGATTGTAACAAATTGTCAAGAAAAAGTCCTTGTAATAATGAGTCACCTAATGAACTAAATATAATGAGAAATAATGGCAATTAAATAAAGACTAAAAACTTAAAAATAAACAAATTAAAAAAAAAAATGATTAAGTTAAACGGTTTTATTGAAAAAAATACTTACATGCACTCGGCGGCCACCGTGGTGTGATGGTAGCGTGCTCCGCCTATCACACCGTATGCCCTGGGTTCAACTCCCGGGCAAAGCAACATCAAAATTTTAGAAATAAGATTTTTCATTTAGAAGAAAATTTTTCTAAGCGGGGTCGCCCCTCGGCAGTGTCTGGCAAGCGCTCCGATTGTATTTCTGCCATGAAAAGCTCTCAGTGAAAACTCATCTGCCTTGCAGATGCCGTTCGGAGTCGGCATAAAACATGTAGGTCCCGTCCGGCCAATTTGTAGGGAAAAATCAAGAGGAGCACGACGCAAATTGGAAGAGAAGCTAGGCCTTAGATCTCTTCGGAGGTTATCGCGCCTTACATTTATTTTTTTTTTTTTTAATACTTACATGAAGTAATAATAATACTAAAAGCTATAAACTAATTAGGTAGGTCCTAGGTACTAGTCATATCACTCCAATCTAGGGCGTTGATCAGACAATTAAATGAAAGAGGCGTAACATAAGCTGAATAAGGTTCAGTTGGTTTTACCTTTGACTATCAACAGAAATTTGACGCGTCCAACGCTTTTATTTAATTGTCCAATCAACGCCCTAATTGAATGAGGAGTGTGATGATCAGTACCTAGGACCTACCTAATTTTCTTCTAGATTTTAGTACTATTATTACTTTATGTACATATTGTTTTCAATAAAACCGTTTAACTTAAACATTTCTTTTAATTATTTTATTTAATATAAGTATGCATATAGAAAATAATGTGAGCATGTGAGTATGTATGAATGTGTGTATCTATGTAGGTAACGAACTACGCAACCACTAAGCTGATTTTGATCAAATTTTCAGGACAGCTTCATAAAAACCCAAGAAGTGTTTCTGGAGCAAATTTCTTACGTGGAGAGTACTGGGGATCGACCAAAACCAAAGACTCTTTTATGAACCACTCACTGCGCAACTCCATTTAAAAAGGCATATGAGTCGATTTTCGAAAAAAAGTTTTGTAGTGGTAATTTTAGTAATGGTAAAGCTATATATATTTTATTTGCAACCAGAAAAAAATTCAAAAAAAGATTTCATGCCCTTTCCAAAATGGAGCTAACCAGTGTGTCCACTGGGCGGCTTATTTATTGATAGAATTCGTTGAAATTTGGTTTCGTCCCTAGACTAATATTATGCTTTTTTTCTAAGAAGTAAAACAGAAATCACCCAATTCCAAAAAACTTATTTATGTTCATAAATTTCGTTTTCTTATACTTATCATGCAGGTGTTTCCATTTGCTAGCACCAAGACTGCTGTGGATACTGGTCACCAACCAACTGCTCAGGCGGTTCGATGAGCCACGCAAACAAGTTTCAGAAATCATAAGTGGCATGTGTCCGCCTAAAGTTATATCTGTGTTAGATCAGGCGCTTCGTGATGTACATGCTGGGTCCCGGGTTAACCGGGACGAGGAAATGATATATCCAAATCCATGTAAATCTTTGTGGACAAGCCAAATATCGGCATATTGGTTCGGTTGTTTCAATTATCAAATTAAAAAAGTGTATGTAAAAAATAGAAATTCGATTAATCGCCTATTCCCCAATAACTTTAATCTATTGCAATAGTTATTTTTTGGTCTGCATATAATCAAATGACAAATTCATATATTATTTTATTTTTTTCCCAACCTTATCAATACAAGATCAACTCGGTTTGTCAGTAAAACTACGCATAAACTTATTCTGCAGTTTTTTAGTCGACTTTACCTGAAGCCGAACTGGCAGGGTTAAACTCTAGTTAACTTATCAACTATTTTTGTTCATTCGAAATGGCGTCGAATATACCGAACAAGCATTTAGGTTTGATTACCATTAGAGCTCATGTTGATAACTACATAACATGCTTCTAAAATGTCAAAAGTTATTTCGAAATACATAGTAGTGTTTATTTCTCACAACAAGCAGCTGTTGGCTTTGGTGGTGCCACCTCAACTCGAAATCCAATATAGGATATCAACTGGAACAGTGTGCTGGATATTCATTTGAGAACTATACAAATCTCTCATATGTTTGAGAATACTTTGAGAATGACGTTGGAGATCAACTCGATAACTATACATTTTACCAAATTTCTCATAGGTTGGATAGTCTATCCAACCTACCTACCTAGCCTTTTTACCGCTTTCCAACAAACTTAAAAAATTATTTTGTTATCGTAATTATTATTATTGAAAATTCTCCCCTTGGTTTTTTTATTGTATTATTGTGTTATTATTTGTTGTATTGTTTTATGATAGACAGCGGCTAGTTGAACGCTATCGACTGATGAAGGTACAACGATAGTGCCGAAACAATTGCATTGTTTTTATTATTTTGAATAATAAAATATAAAAAATATATTAAGTAACTAATAAGGTGTTTGTGTTTTATTTCTCTTGTGAAAAAATTCACTTAGCACTCAAAATCAAATAATTATTTTGGATAGTTATAAGAAAATTATGTTAGATATCAACTTGAGAACTACCAGGTTTAAGAATAATTAGGGAATGATATTGGATACCAGCTACAGAACTAAATTTATATATCTCTAAGGGTGCAGAAATATTTTTTTCCATGTTTGCTGGGTAAACAAATTCCAGCTTTTGCTGTATCTACAAATATATATCTATATAATAAAAAACCGATGTTTCCGTACAAAAAAAGTCCAAATTTCATAATTGTTTAGCTGAAACTATCCAAACCCATTTCAAAAAGGTTTCAGATAAATTTATAATAAAAATTGGAATTTTTATTTTGAGTTTGGCTGTCCAGAGAATTCGGTACTATGGTTTTGGAAATAAGGTTTTTAGGTTCCTTTTTTGTTAATTTTTTGTTTTGTTGTTTTTCTTCATTTTATTTTGTTCTGAAATATGAAGTTTTTTTTTCTCGGACTAATAGCTTCTTCCTTAGAATATGGGAACTTTTTCGGATAGGCAGGTTTGTAGTTCAATCAATTTTAGCCTGACAAAGTACAAGTTTTAGGTCTCTCAAAACTTTTATTGATTTTGAAAAATTGTTTTACTAAAGGAAGTCCAAAAATAAAAAAAAAATTATTTTAATACACCTTTAATAATACAATAATATTGTGGCGAATTTTAGCATCACTAAGCTGTTAGTAAATAAAGGCACAACAACAATAGAGCAAGCTGCCAATCTTGTGTACATAAACAAATCAATCATCATTTATACACATACATACAAGGCAACGAAGAGGTACTCAAAAACACTTGTACTTATCAGCCTTACTCACACATAGACCCGGCTATAAGATAAACATAAGCTACAAAGATATATGTATATAGAAATTACCAAGTAGGAGATACAACTATTCTAGAAGGTGAAATGTATAGCCCTTAGTAGAAATATGCAGACGAAACAACAGAGAGTATAAAAGCAGTGCAATCTGAAGCATGACGAATCAGTTTGATTTAAGCACGCAATTAGTTGTGAAGTATAAGTGTTATTGTGAAGTACTCTCAAAGTAGTCTAATAAGCACCATTTTGCATTACTGAATATTGGAGTTATTTGTTCGACAATTTAGCGATTCGAACGTTTGCAGAAGATGTATTATAACAAGAATTTCCCAAAATTCGTTACAATATCATAGGCAAGGGCTAGTTGTCCGGAATTTTTTTTTCATCGTCCATATTAAAAAAAAAAAACTTCGTTTAAAATTTTTGTACTGACTTTTCCGGACGAATGCGCACGGTTAAAACTCAAATAAAAAGTTCGAAATTTTTGTAAATCTTCTTGAAAACGTTTTTGAAATTGGGTTTCTTATATTTTCGGTTACAAAATCTATTAAAGTTGTTTCATTTATTATCGAAAAAAGAAGTTAATTCAAGAAATTTCATAAAAATTGCCATCGTAGCATTTTCCCCATTTTTAAATCTTTTTCGAAGATATATGTGAGATTTGTTTGTTTTGTTTTAGTTAAAAAACTCATAACATTTTTTTTAATTATCGAAAATTATTAAAGAAACATTTAGTTCCCCAATTTTAAGGAAAACTGCCTGTTTATTTTCGTGATCGCTGCTGTAAATAAGAGCAGATACAGTTTAAACCATTTCGGGTGAAACCGAACAATATATATCCAGCTGTACACTTGAAATGCTGTTGTTGCTTGTTTTGTGTGCTTAAAAATGTTACAAGGCTACGCAATAATACATATACACATGGTTCTATTCTAAACTTATTTTTCTTCGAGTTATGGCTCCCGAAACATAGAAAATTGCTTCGTCATAAAAAGGGCGGTACCACGCCCATTTTTTAAATTTGAAGTTTTTCCTATTTATTGTTATAATACCATTGATATAAACCTCTTTTTTGCAAAGATATAGCTTATTATATTCGTCCACGACCCTTTTAAAAATCTTTTATATAAAAGTGGGCGTGGTCCTTGACCTATTTCGTTAATTTTTCTTCAAAGTATTCCTTATAGTAAAGGCAACTTCTCTGCAGAATTTTGTTACGATAGGCTTAACGATTTTTGATTTATGATTAATAATATTTGTAAAATCGATTTTATCACAAAGTGGGCGGTGCCAAAGCCATTTTTTTTTTTAATTTTTATCAAAAGTTTCAAAATCACTCCACACCTTAAATTTCAACATTCTAGGTGTATTATTTACTGAATAATCAGGTTTTTTGTGTTTTCCAAAATGTTATATATATAAAAAGTGTGCGTGATCATCCGATTTCGCTCATTTTCAATACCAATATATTCTGGATCCATATAAGCTCGTCTACCAAATTTGGTGAAGATATCTCGATATTTACTCAATTTATCGTGTTAACGGACAGACCGGCGGGCATGGCTCAATCAAATTTTTTTTTCGATACTTATGATTTTGATATATGGAAGTTTATATCTATCTCGATTCCTTTATACCTGTACAACCAACCGTTATCCAATCAAACTTATAATACCCTGTGTACAAGTACAGCTGGGTATAAAAACTAAAAGGCACGCAAACACGCCGTTTTGGTATTCCAGTCTACATGGATATTTGATGTTTAGCACCGTAGCACAGAGGATCGTGTCTCCGCTATTAAGCACAACTCGTTTTGTAGCGAGTTATTTAACCACTGCCGCAAGCCTTTAATAATTGCCGCTAGATGGGTATAACTCTCCTTTACGCACCTAGCCTAGAGAGTTACAAACAAGTATACATACAAGTAAAACTAATATAAGCGTGTTAAAAATCTGCAAGCTTTTGACTGTAAGGACTTCAACGGATATCGCTCCCCCATCAGCACCCTTGTGAGTTTTGTAAAGGACACAACCGAGTTATACATCCAAAAAATGTCTTCTAATAAAATTTAAATGCTTGAAGTTAAAAATTTTATTCTCTAATAGATATACATATAGCACATACATGCATACATACATACAAAATATAAAGGGAGGAAACTCTGGCGCACCAACGAATGTTCATTTCGCTGCACCACACAACTGTAAATAATAAAAATTGAAATAATAATCGCAGTGCTAAATGAGGGGAGCAGCAGTAAATGTGATAATGTTATTGTAACTAAAAGTGAGAGTGGTTAGAGTTCTTGAGGGAATGAGAACCTAGTACACATTATATTAATTGGCAGCCACTCTATTAATATCCAGATACATACAAGTAAATATTTATTATGCCATCCCCTCCCCACCAACTTCTTAGCCAAATATTTCCTAGGCAACAAATTTGTTGAAATAATATTTAGTTTTACAAAATTTTTATTATTGTTGTTGTTAGTATGTGAGCAAATGTTGATTTGTGTTGATGATGTTGCATGCCACATTTGTTGATTTTTCTTCTTGTTGTTTCGCTCTTCCGTTATTTTTACGAATATTTATCAAGCAGAGTGCGATTGCTTTCGATGTTGTTGTTGTTATTGCTGATGCTGCTGGTATTGTTGATTATAGTGGGAGTGCCTCTTAGTATTGGCCCTTTGCTTATTACTTGCTCATTTAATAGCTATTTCTTTCTTTAATTTTTAATTCATTGTTTTGTTGATCTTTTGTTTGGGGGGAGGAGTGAAGCAGCACATTGAATGTATTTTGGTATATAAACATAATTGCGCTTTTTTTCCAAGGCAGCTGCGTTTATGTTTTTGTGCCCTCAAAAGGCGATATTTAAAAATAAATTTTCGAATTGCATAGAAATATTTTATTAGAGAGGAATGGTTATGCTAGATGCGTTTCTATCATTCTGTTTGAGGGGGGAAAAGCATTGCATTGCAAGTATAAAGCGAGCAGATTTTATAAATTTTCTATTCACATGAAATGCTTTTTAAGTGCGTGATGTTTACATTTAATTATGTGACCCAAATATGTTTCTAAGTGAAACATGCTCCCTTACAACCTGATTTCAGATCTGTTTTTGGAAAAGTACAGATGCTTATAAGTTTGTACCTAGATATGTATGTATGTAAGTAAGTTCATTTCCATTGATGTCAACGAAACATTTTAGCTCTTTAACCCCATTAGGAAATTTCATTGCCTCTTTTCGATTTTTTATTAAATGTTTCCAGATAAGGCGATTCTATACGGTGAATTTGATCCAATTCGCTGTGCAAGACGTATCCATACCAAGGCGAATTCAGTAACTACCAGGTGTTGTTATCCAAACAGCTGATTGCTTTTTCTTGATTATTTTCCATGCAGCACCTCGGTAAAACAATATGTCGAAATCAATGCAAATTTTCTTTTGACTTGGCATTCTTCTGCACGGCAAATTGGGTTGAATTCGATTTGCCATCACCTTGTATGGACTCGCCTTGATTTATACAGAGTGATGGCCAATTCGCATGGTCAATTCGCCATGCAATATGAAGTCAAATATATTGGCATGATACCCGACTGCAAACTAAGCTGACAAGGGAGCTAGATGTGAGATCAAAGAAAGTTCTGGCAATATATTGCACCTGCAAAAGGGCCTTCAGAAGAAAGTGGGGACTATCACCACATCTCATCCATGGCATGTATAACACGGTCAAATAACCAATACTAAAGCATGGAGCTCTTGTCTGTAGAAAGGCGCTAGACAAAAAGAGCAATTAACATAGGGCTGCGAAGGTGTAAAAGATAGCATGCCTGGGTTTGTCATAGACAGGGAGGGGTGCTCCGTAGGAAGCGCTTAACGCAGTTTTTCACTTGATGCGTCTACAAGTTTTCGTGTGGGAATTGGGTGTAAAACGGACTCTACGACTATTGGTGTCCAACATGTGGAAATCAACCAAGTATGATCACGCGATGATATTAGATGACATGATAAGAAAACGGTTAAACAGAATCGCAACTAATCTAACGCCCGACACCGACAATATAATGGCTGTTTTTGAATTCCAGTTGCAGAAAATAAGATAATCTTTAAGGGAGGCATGCAAAAAAGTAGGGGCATAATGATCTATATATACGGCTCGAAATTGTACCGACTTTCTGAATCAAGCAGGGTCTTGTAGGCGGCGGTCGACGGGCATGTTTCTACATTTTTGGTACTGCTTTTCCCGGGCCCTGAACCTAGGATTTTTGGTATGATAGGCGGAGGACGCTACCACTTTACCATGGCGGCTGAGCACCAAACGTATCCCTTTGCTGGGTTCCGGGGCACAGCAATAATGAAGGTAATGGAATTGCAGCTAATATAGCACGGAAAGGTCTCGAAATAAACATTAGCGAGGCGAAAAGCACCGTACGATCACAGCTGGGTTATCCCTTAGGGATAATTGATATTACGACTAGTTGTGGATCAACCGGTAGGGTTACGAGGTCTCAAGGTCCTTAGGGCCATATTTGGATGGGAAAAGACTAGATTTCTTCTTAATCTAAACAAATCTGAAGGAGCTGTTATCGCAGGTCATTGCGCTATTGCACCAACGCTCCGGTGGTGGCGCATACCAACAAGCTTCCTCGGCACTCCTGAACAAAAATGATCTCGAGTGGAAGTGTGGGAAATTCCCACACACGCCCTCTTAACCGAACCTTACCTATAGCTTGTACTTGCAAGTATATTAGCTTCACTTGTTTGTAACTCTCTAGGCTAGTCGAGTTAGACCCATCTAGCAGCAATTATTGAAGACGGCAGTGGGGTCAGTCCAAATGAAGTCAATCAGGGTCTAGACCCCACCTCCTCAGATTTGCATGAATATTTTTTTATAGTATCTATGGACAAATATAACAACCCGTATTTTGCAGTTTACCCAAAATTGCTTTAGTTATTTTATAATGATTTTTTATAAATTTTCGGTTTTTAGTCGATTTGCACCTTTTTATATTCGGCGACAAAAGGTACTTTTCAGCAAAAAGCCTGTTATGGACTTACTTTTTAATTAAATGCTGTCAAACTTACAGTTCTAACTTGAAATTTCACCAGAATTCCGAAAATGAGATTATAAATAACATAGGTCTTGTCTAAATATGTGTTTTCATCCTTTAAAGTTGATATTTAGAATTTTTTCTCAGCATGGTCTTCTCCATAAATGGTCAAAACTTGTTTCTAACACCTGGTACAAAGCTAAGAAAGATGTAACTTAAAAGAAAATGGAAAATACTATTATACTATAAAATAAAATTTGTGGGTATTTGATGGTAAGGCACCTAAAAAAAGCTGAATCCTTGTATTTTTTAAAATCAACTCAGTTAATGTTAAACATTGGTAAGTAATTATTTATATTGACTTATCATTTAAGTCTACAATCAACTCCTTTAAAGTAATTGTAATATATGATAAAATAAATTTTAGTCTTACTTGAATTACTGGTTGTCTCTAATTATGAAGCTCAGTTGAGTTCGCCTAAATACTTGAACATCTATGCAAAATCGCACTGTTAAGATATGAAACACAAAAAGTAGTGATAGATACAATGCCAGATAACTAGTTTTTATTACCTCTTTACTTGTATCAGGTAGAATTACGTTTAATTTATAATATTGGAGTTTAAACTTGGCTTCTCCTAGGCTAGAAAGCTTTTAAATTTTTGATGCTCTTTTTAGATAGGCTGAATTCCCTTCTCCCAACTTTACTTCTTCGTTCGGGTACTTCTAATTTGCTAATTTTATTGGTGACAAGTTACCCCCAGCACTTATCCTCTCTTCCACTGTTTCTATGATCTGGGCAAAAAAAGGTATGAGATGGCCAGTGAGAGTGCATGGAATTGATGTAAGCATTTTGATGATCATCATCAATGTATATGACGACTCCTATGAAGCACTGACTCTCATACACACAACCTATTTAGGTATTTGCCTGTAGACTAGGTAGTATCAGTTCCTGTGTCAAGCTATATCTTAAGGCAAAGGCCTCGTCGCTACTCACAAGCTTTGCTGCTATTTCATTCTTTGATATAGGTTGAAAAAATGAAAAGATCTTGTTCCAGGTACTGTTTTGAAATCTGAAAATCGTTGGATCCAACCTGGTTTTTAAATAATTCTACGACGGTTATATCAATATTTTGAAAATTTATTTTTGAGAACTGTTGCTCACAAAATTTGAACATTTCTTTTGGTCTTTATATGGCCTTTGAAGATTTGCTCTATTGACTGAACGCTTCACTGAGCCGCCTGTACCATCACAAGCACATTTTCCATGGCTTGTGGCTGAAAAGTCCAGGAAGCTTCCAGGTTGAAATCTTCTTTGTGAAAACACAGATTTACCAAACTCTTGAAATTCTTGTATACACTTGCACATCCGCCGGTGATGTATTCCATAGATGTTACGTTTGCTAATTTGTCTTTGATATAACTGCAAATTCTTTGTACTTCATAAACAAAGTTAAAATCGTGTTTCATATAGTCAGATAAAAAACAAAATGATTGCTGAGAAACACTGGAGCTATCAGCTTCTCTGTAGTATACTACAACTGGGTGCACAGTGCATGAGGAATGAGTCCAATGATAGCTTTGAATTTCATCTTATAATTTTCGGAAAAATCCATAAAGCATAACATTTCCTTTGAAGACAAGCTTTCTTTCCTTTGTTTTATATATTCCAACATATATAAATATTTATTCCTCCATCCAATGAGTTCTTGATTTTCATCTGACAAATTTAAGACTAGCTGATTTTCTTTCCTGTTAGTAAAATCTTGACTGTGACAAGAAGAACTTGTAATCAGGCCCACAGTACATTGTTCCTCAGATACAGATGTCGAACCTTCTTCAGAACTCATTTTAAATTAGATCTATTATTCAATTAGTTTTAAACCCTAAAAATACATAAAAAAGAAATGTTTGTAAATACTTTTTCCGCTTGCTACCCAATTATTTTTAATTAAAAAACTCATGCTTAATAATTCTAGCAAAGAGTTTTGATTAATAAGAGCAGTCACTCGTTTTTTTTTTTTTTGGTAAATGCTGCAAAATCGTCCAAAAATTGGAATAGCACAAGGTGGCTACACCGCATCTATCTATAAATCTTATAAAATAAAGTCGCTAAATGTCATGTATGCACATAACTTCACACCGAATGCTCCGATTATAAAACGGTTTTTTGCATTTGAAAGCTTAGCTACGTGAGATGGTACAGTTAATATAATTTGAAGGTATATATTATAGGGGCGTGGCAAATTGCCAAAATGTAGTAAAAAATCATAAAATTTTTGTTTACACAGCTATAACTCATCTACGGATGGATGGATTTAAAAAATTCTACTTTTCAGTAAAACTTTGAAATATTTACCTTCGATCTGCATCAAAAAAAAAACTTGATTCCTTTCTTATATCAGCCAAATTGTTTAAACAAAAGTAAAATTTTTATCAAAAAATGCGTATGTGTGTTTGTTCGCTGTGAACTGTCCGCTCTAATTGCTTTTGAGTGAGGCTTGATGCGGCTACATACGTACATATATAGCATTCGCTGAGTTATTTAACTTCGGGCATAATTTTATAGGTATGTATAGATGTACATCACTACATAGTATAAAACAAAGTCGCTTTTTCTGTCCCTATGTCCCTTTGAATGCTTAAACCTTTAAAAATACGCAACGGATTTTGATGCGCTTTTTTTAATAGATAAAGAGTGATTAAAGAGGAAGTAACGGATGAACATATTTGGCTGAAAATTGGTGGGGGTAGCTTAGAACTAGGAGACAGACATAGGCTAATTTTTATCCCGTTCTGGATAGGGTCTTGATATCAAAACATGGACCTGGACATGTTTGTACAATATGGGGATTCGAATGTAAGCTGTTTATGAGTAATTTCTTACGGGGTATTTTTCGTACCCGCGCGTAACTAGGGTCTCGAGATATAAACGAAACGTGGACGCGGGTACCCTTAGAATGTGTTTATAGAATAGGGATAACGAATGAAAGCTGTTGATGAGTGCTTTAGTACAGGGTAGTTTTCATACCTATTTGTGAAGGGTCTCGAGATATAGGCCAAAACGTGCATCAGGGTAACACTAGGATGTGTTTTTACATTATGGGTATCAAATTGAAGCTGCTGATGAGTGCTTTAGTACAGAGTAATTTTTATACCGCTGGGTGACTAGGGTCTCAAGATATGGGCAAAACCTGGACCCGGATACCCCTAGAATGTGTGTGTAATATGGATATCAAATGAAAGTTGTTGCTGAGAGCTTTAAAGCAATTTTCATTGTGATATTCGATTTAGTTACATTAACCTGGCAAAACTGATAAATGTGCATGCGAAGCCGAAATAAAGACATGAATTAATAATACCCACATAACTATTTACATACGTCCTATTCGATTTGCCTGGCAATAAAAGATGAAGAAGAATGGGAAAACCTTTAGAGAAGAGAAAAGAGAGAAGGAGAATGAGAAAGAGATAGAGTGAGACGAAAATAGAGATAGATGAAGCGAAAATACGGAGGGAGGAGTGAAAAAAAGGATTAAGAAAAAGTGAGGAGTGGGGGAGGGGTTGTGAGGGAGCAGAGTTAGACGGAAAAAGCTTATTAAAATGTATGGAGATAGACCAAATTTAGGGCAGAACAACGTCTGACGGGTCTGCTAATACGTAATAATGTAAATACATAAAAATACTTCTTTAAGATAAAAATTCGGAAAAAGTGTTGTGCTTTAAAGCGATCTCTAGTCAATCGTAGCAAAGTGGTGGTTCTTATTAATTAAAACTTATAAAGTCTAATCCTTTACAATTATTTCACTTACCAACAATTTTGTTGTTTAAAATAGAAACACTTTTTATCACTTTTTTGTAGTTACCAAAAATACATCTATTAAAATAATCTTTGTTTTACACAATGCACTCAATGACTGTAACGGTACTATGCTACCAGCTACAGCTTTAAATCAAGGTTGCCACATTGATAAAATATTTTTGAACATAATACCTTAAAGACCCAAACACATTCGACTTTTACGTCGCTTTGGCGCTTACGTTGCCGATTACAAGAAATCTAACGATTCAAGCATTTTTTAGGTCACTTACCATCAAATACCCACAAATTTTATTTTGCAGTATGATAGAATTTTTCATTTTCTTTTAATTAACATCTTTCTTGGCTTTGAACCAGGTGTTAGAAAAAAGTTTTGACCATTTATGGAGAAGACAATGCTGAGAAAAAAATTCTAAATATCAACTTTAAAGGATGAAAACACATATTTAGACAAGACCTATGTTATCTATGACCTCATTTTCGGAATCCTGGTGAAATTTCAAGTTAGAACTGTAAGTTTGACAGCATTTATTTAAAAAATAAGTCCATAACAGGCTTTTTGCTGAAAAGTACCTTTTGTCGCCGAATATAAAAAGGAGCAAATCGACTAAAAATGGAAAATTTATAAAAATTCATAAAACAATTACTAAAGTGATTTTGGCAAAACTGAAATATATGGGTTGTTATATTTGTCCATAGATGCTTTAAAAAAATTTTCATGCAACTCTGAGGAGGTGGGGTGTAAAATTTGCTTTCGCTGGTTGATTTCATTTGGACTGACCCAGTGGTTAAACAGCTCGCTACAAAGAGAGCTGTGCTTAGTAGCGGAGACGCAAACCTCTGTGCTACGGTGCTATCAACATCAAATATCTAAGTGGATTGTAAATACTAAAACGGAACCATATTTGCGTGTTTTTTGGTTTTTTAAACTATATTTATTTTGTTATTCATGGAATTCTTAATACGAAATAAAAAAACTTTTAGAACCCGTATTTGCTTTAAATATGCAAAAAGGTACTTAATTCGTTCACAAATTGCATAATTGAATAAAAAACGCATCAACAGTAGCATTCATCAAATTTCTCTCCTCAGCACTTTTATTAAACTCCCCAAAAACACACAACTTTTCTGCTTATGTAGATGGAAATATAAGAAATTGTGTGCTAGACAAAAACAGATTTTCCGTGTTTCCATAATTCTTTTTGTTTTCACATATGCGAAAAAAAAGAAAATCCATGTGCCCCACTGCAGACTGCTTTGTTTTTGATGCATCATCAGTTGCAGTTAAAACTCTGCTTGCAGCATTTCCGCATAGTTGCAACATGGCATGCGATTACTGTTGTGCTATAGTAAGCTCTAAATCAACATACAAAAATTTATTTATATAGATATACATTTTATATGCATTTCCAAATACTTCACTTACAGCACTGTCACAATTTCCATTCGCACTTTGCCACATCTGCTGCATGGCAACAAAATTCATATTTAGCCACAAAGTACTTGCTTACCTCCTCAGTCGGCAGTGTTTGTGCACACATGTGGCAAGTAACTGTGCAGTGTGGAATGCCTCAGTGATATATGATGGTTTACCCCATGAATGTAGATATGTGCACATATGTGTGTGAAGATACGCGTGTTAGATATTGAAAGTGAATATGTATGTATGTAATAAAATAAGGCAGTGAAATGGGGTGCGCATCAACTGCCACATGCCAGGTCCATTCTGCCTTAGTTTTGGGTTCCTAATTTTACCACTTGATATTCAATGTTTTCCCTAACTACAAAAACAAATATCAATATTATTCCAAATTTTTCTTGTTTTATGCTCACTTTACAAACGACAATTTATATTCATTCAAATTCGTCTTTCGCCTCACCGCTGGTACATATGGCGTATTCCACAGTAATTGACACCAAGCGATATAAAAACAAGCTCATCAATTTTTGGTGAAAGCAAATAGATCGTAGGCACAAAATGTAAGTATATATAAGTAATTAATAAAAATCTTATTCTTGGCAGTTGGGGCAGCTAACTGCCCTCCAGTGGCTCAATGAAACAAGGCTAATCCGGTTCATCTGTGCACACCCCGCGGGAATACCGCTAGGCATAACGTCACGGTAGGGAAGGCGATTTAATCCTCATTTCTTCGCATGAGCATTTCTCTGTCGTACCACGACTAGGAAAGCCATTCTGCTCACAACAGCCATAAAAATGTGTTAATATTTTAAGGGAAATAAATTCCTTATGGAAGTACCCTCTCCAAAAACTTTGCATCGCCGAGAAAATGAAGGCAATGAGTAGTGCGTTTTTCGATTGGGTGGGATATTGCGACAGAGAGGATCCACCTCGATTTTACGATTATGTAAATACTCCTTGGAACCGCCGCGCCCAGTCGATATCAGGGTGAGGTAGTTGTTTGTTCGCCGTGCTTCCACTCCTACCACTCCTCTACGTCCGAACTAACGTGAAGGCTCAGCGCTTTCTCATCGATTCTACACACCGTTCTTGCCACCTCACTTTTGCTGTTGGAAATTGTACGCATTGGGGCTATACTAGCTTTGGACATTTCTTTCCCACCGCCCTGAAGTGCTCCTCAAAATATAGTTTAGAATCAATGTTTCCTTCTAAGTATTTCAAGTAAGGCTCTGAATTTTTTTTCATAATCCCCTTTGATTAGACCCGAGCTCAGCAAAACGACTTCTATCTTAATGCTGGTCACCTCAAGCCCCGTCAGCCATTCCTTTATTCATCCTACGTCATCATTACATAATGCTTGGTGTAGATCCACTTTCTTCTCAACTATATCGACAATAGTATCATAAGCGTGGCGACAGTTTACGTGCAATCGGGAAAGTTGTTTTGTAGCAACCTATCATGCATCGCAGTCCAGATATTTGTGCTTTCTTGGTCCCTCATCTGTATCAAAATAGAGTTCACTATTGCTAAAATATATCAATTTATTCTGCGCAGGTTAGCCGGTGTGCTAAAGTTTCGTAGTGCTGTCATTATCTACATTCAGTTCAAGGTGTTAAAAGCATTTCTTATATCCAAAATAATCAGTGCACAGAGCTTCCTATTATTTTGTCCTCCTGTTACGGCTTCGCGGTCTATATTGGCAATGGTTTTTCTTACATTTATGGTGGATCTTGGTTTTAGAAATCCAAATTGATTATTTGACAAGCCACCTGGGCTCTTCAGGGTCTGCTGTAGACACCACCCTCCTCAACGTGGAATGTTCCACTTACATTTATGTAATGATACACATGTACTATTAGATAAGTGTGCGCCATACGCATTGGCACCATTTTATTGCTTTATTTTTCACCGCTCACATTTCTCATACTAAATTTATTCCTTTAAAATATCTACAGAACTGTTGTCCTTCAACAGCTGTTTTATTTTTGATTTTAGTTTCGTTGTCAACGCTATCAATAAAGCCCTATGTACATGTTTATTCACATAAGGATGTATGTCGTTGGGGTATCTGCCACATGTGTCTTAAAATATCATTTTATGTAGGGTGATTGGCTTTCTTTGGGCTTAAGTTTACTTTAAGAATTGTGTGGGTGTTAAAATTAGTTTTGGGTATGTATAGAAAAACATACATACTATCTAGGTACATCTGTATATGTAGCACCTTATTACTCCCTTTTATTCTATGGAATTATAAAGGAAAAAAACAGATTTTGGCGTGCAATCAATCCAATTTAGGATAAACGATAAAGATCACTATCAGCCCTGCAGACGCTGTTATGCCCTAACTTTGGTCTTCTTGCATAACTTCAAAGAATTTGTTTACCTCTTACTCTCCCTCCCCCTTCTCTACATTTTCCTTATGCTATTATTCACTCCTCCTTCGGCCTTTCCCTCTTTCTGGGTCTATTTCTCCCTCTCCGGGATTTCTATCACCAAATTTTTGTGCTGATGTAGGGTGTATTTTCTGAAATCATTCGCAGAACTTTCCTCTCTAGCATTCGCAGACCGCTTCATAAAATGTGGTCAGTGCCCATGCTTCTGCGCCATATATACGATAACTTACTTGTAGAGCATGATTTTCGTTTACCGAAAGAGGACATTACTTTTCAATTGCTCAGCTTAGTCCAGAGAGGCATTTATTGGCAAGAGCGATTCTTCGCTGGGTGTCAAGGCTAGCGCTATTGCTAGTGCCCATGCTGATTCCCAAATAAGTATTTTACTATTTCAAACTTATGGCAACCAACAGTGGGGGTTGCCAAGACGCAAGTATGTCGACTCTTTGCATGATGACAGCAGGTATTTAGTTTTGTCTCATTCACCATCAAAATTGCACGAAAAGGGCTCACCCTATATATCTATATTTTGTTTCGAACAACTAGGAGAGATTCTTCCCAATTCTGACTGTACAGTTTTGTGGAGAAACCAAATTCAGACATAGCGGCATAAAGACAGCTCCTCTTCATGCTGTCAAAAGCAGCTTTGAGATCGGAGAAGAGGTGATGCATGTCAATTATATTATCGCAGGTTTTCTCCAATTTTCGGGCGTTATTACTGGCAGTTCAAGCTCTTCGTTCCCTCATCTCTCTGCTTCTCCTTTTTCTTAATTCCAATTGATCTTATGCGGGTTTGAAGGGGTCATAATGTCAATTGACCTATTGTTGACCTAATGTCACCCCACTTCTCTTCCAATTTGTGTCGTATTTCTTTTTAACTAACTTACAAATTGGCGGGACGTGACCTTCATGTTTTATGCTGACTCCGAAAGGCTTCTTCAAGCAGACGAGTTTCCATTGAGAAGTTTTTATTGCAGGAATATCCTTAGAGTTTTTGTTAAGTCACTGCAGGGGGCAACCCTGCTTAGAAAATAGTTTTTCAATTGAAACAGATTTTTTCTGGACCCTGAACCCAGGACCTAGGCGAACATGTTACCAAAAGACCTTTGCGGGTGCCAAACAGATTCGACCGCATCCACACGATTTTATACTCAGCTGAGCAGAGCTCACAGAGTATATTAACTTTGTTCGCATGACGGTAATCCGTAACGGCATAAACTAATCGAGATAGATATAGACTTCTATATATCAAAATGATCGGGACGAAAAAAGAAATTCATTTAGCCATGTCCGTCCGTCCGTCCGTCCGTCCGTAAACACGATAACTTGAGTAAATTTTGAGGTATCTTGATGAAATTTGGTGTATAGATTCCTGGGCGCTCATCTCAGATCGCTGTTTAAAACGAACGAAATCGGACTACAACCCCGCCCACTTTTTCGATATCGAAAATTTGGATAAACCGAAAAAGTACGATAATTCATTACCAAAGACGGATAAAGCGATGAAACTTGGTAGGTGCGTTGACCTTATGACGCGAAATAGAAAACTAGTAAAATTTTGGACAATGGGCGTGGCACCGCCCACTTTTAAAAGAAGGTAATTTAAAATTGTTCAAGCTGTAATTTGGCAGTCGTTGAAGATATCATGATGAAATTTGGCAGGCACGTTACTCCTATATGTGCGCTAAATAAAAATTAGCAAAATCGGATGACGAACACGCCCACTTTTAAAAAAAAATTTTTTTAAATCAAATTTTAACAAAAAATTTTATATCTTTACAGTATATAAGTAAATTATGTTAACATTCAACTCCAGTAATGATAAGGTGCAATAAAATACAAAAGAAAAATTTCAAAATGGGCGTGGCTCCGCCGTTTTTCATTTAATTCGTCTAGAATACTTTTAATGCCATAAGTCGAACAAAAATTTACCAATCCTTGTGAAATTTTGTAGGGGCATAGATTCTATGACGATAACTGTTTTCTGCGAAAAAGGGCGAAATCAGTTGAAGCCACGCCCAGTTTTTATACACAGTCGACCGTCTGTCCTTCCGCTCGGCACGATAACTTGAGAAAAATCGATATATCTTTACTAAAATTAGTTCACGTACTTATCTGAACTCACTTTATTTAATAAAAATGGCTGAAATACGACTATGACCACGCCCACTTTTCCGATATCGAAAATTACGAAAAATGAAAAAAATAATTTTGGAATTTATATACCAAATATGAAAAAAGAGATGAAACATGGTAATTGGATTGGTTTATTGACGCAAAATATAACTTTAGAAAAAACTTTGTAAAATGGGTGTGACACCTACCGTATTAAGTAGAAGAAAATGAAAAAGTTATGCAGGGCGAATTCAAAAGCCCTTGGAATCTTGGCCGGAATACTGTTCGTGGTAAATTAGCGGTACCCGACAGGTGATTTTCTTGGTCACCCTGGTCCACATTTTAATCGATATCCCGAAAACGCCCTCACATATACAACTAAGGGCTACTCCCTTTTAAAACCCTCGTTAATACATCTAATTTGATACCCTTATCGTACAAACACATTCTAGAGTCACCCCTGGTTCACCTTTATGGCGATGTCTCGAAAAGGCGTCCGCCTATAGAACTAAGCCCCACTTCCTTTTAAAATACTCATTAATACCTTTCATTTGATACCCATATCGTACAAACACATTCTAGAGTGACCTCTGGTAAACCTTTATGGCGATATCCCGAAATGGCGTCCACCTATAGAACTAAGGCCCATTCCCTTTTAAAATACTCATTAACACCTTTCATTTGATACCCATATCGTACAAACACATTCTAGAGTCACCCCTGGTCCACCTTTATGGCGATATCTCGAAAAGGCTTGCACCTATAGAACTAAGGCCCAATTCCTTTTAAAATACTCATTAATACCTTTCATTTGATACCCATATCTTACAAACACATTCTAGGGTCACCCCTGATCCACCTTTATTGCGATATATCGAAAAGGAGTCCACCTATAGAACTATGGCCCACTCCGTTTTAAAATACTCTTTAATACCTACCATTTGAAACCCATGTCATACAAACACATTCCAGTTTTACCCTAGGTTCATTTTGCTAAATGGTGATTTTCCCTTATTTTGTCTCCAAAGCTCTCAGCTGAGTATGTAATGTTCGGTTAAACCCGAACTTAGCCTTCCTTACCTGTTCATATTCCAATTTTTAAATGTCTTCTAAGCACGTATTTATTCTTTCGTATGTTTTGTTGTAACAAAGCTATGATTTTTGCGGGATGGCCTAGAAGGTTCAATGTGGTCACATTAAATCGTTCCCGAAATTGTCGTTAATAGTGATTGTTGCCGGAACGTACTATATACGACAAAGGACCATCAACATCGATAACACTTCCCAAAACCTTGGGGATTGCTTTTATCGCTACAACAACAACAATATGTCTCAGGAAGGCATTGGTTCATATACAGGTGTCAACTTTCGCTTAAAATTTCGTATAGATTTAACCAATGCTTTGAAAAAGCTTTAAAATAGCCTAGAAATTTTGCCGGCTAAATGATTGAATCAAAAGTAAACGGGAGGCACTATGCGGATTGTAATAGCTTCATCTTCAAACGACAGCATTCTAGGCCTTTATCATAATTTTACACTACGTAAAGAAATTAAGTGCATGCATATGATCATACAATAAGAAATTTATTAGCCTGTCAAAGTGCAGCGACCTTTAAAATCATCCAACCATGTATCAAGAGTACACAATCCACTGATAATACTTATACAAATATACATATGTGTACATGTGTATATTTAGAAAATTAATTAAATTGCAGTAAAGCTAATATTGAAAAAAAAAATGCTCCCCCAACTTAACTGTCAGCAAATCTTCCTCTATCCAAACCAAACCAAAGCCACTCCACACCAGAACAAACCAAAATGAGCCAATGTGAAAAAGCGTAGAAAATAGTGTCGGTACGAACTGATCGACAGCTACTCAACCAGCGAAGCAAACAATCCCACCACATAACAACCAACAAAACAATCAAACAAGCACGGAATTGAAGGTGGAAAGCGAATTTATATGATGAGCTATTGGGAAGGTAGAATTGGTGAAGCGTCGTCCCTCATAAAACAAACTATGCGAAATTTAGAATTTTTGAATTTTCCGCGAATCGTAAACACATCATCATATTTGTTTACGGTGGGGTGAATTGTAGTGCACTTACAAAGTTGCTAACTAAAATTGTCTATTTGTTGGTTTGTAAGTACATTGTACTAGTCAAAATATACATACATACATACATTCATGTGAGGAAGGATTGCTTTTAGCCTCGTTGCACTTGTTACGCCGCATTGTCTGCGTCTCATGCGATTGGACAGCGGAGTTTTATGAAATCAAAGAGGGGAAGAAACAAATTATACATGATAAGTTCGTCTGAAAGGGAATGTTATATAATTAGCTGTAACCATTATAACATCCAAGGTATTCGATGGCTAATATTTACTATGTATCATATCGAAGGCCCTATCTTCCTTAGGGCAAAGCAGTTCTACTGTGCGGTATTTTATACTCAACATGCTTTGCATACAGAGTATATTAACAAAACAGTTGGTTGTACAGGTATAAAGGAATCGAGATAGATATAGACTTGCATATATCAAAATCATCAGTATGGAAAAAAATGTATTAAGCAATGTCCGTCCATCCGTCTGTCTGTTAACACCATAACTTGAACAAATATTGAGATGTCTTCACCAAATCCGGTACTACGCTAAAAACGAGCGAAATCGGACGATAACCACGCCCAATTTTTTGATATAGAAAATTTAGAAAACTGGAAAAATATGATAACTCAAAAACCAGTACCGCTAAGCTAATGAATTTTGGTAGGTGGATTGGTTTTATGACGCAAAACAGCGTCCAAAAAATTTTGGAATATGGACGTGCCACCACCCACATTTAAAATAAGAAAATTTGGAAGTTTAACAAGCCGTAAATCAAAAGTAGTTAAAGATATAACATTGAAATTTGGCAGAGACACTATCCTTGCCTGAGTGAAGATAATCAAAATAGGTGAAATACCAAGCCCACTTATCCTAAAGGTCTAACCTTAACAAAGTTTGCAATATCTCTATGGTATTTAACAAACAAATTTTGAAAATGGGCGTGACGCACACCTTTTTCGTTAATTTTTCCAAAATACTTTTAATGCCATAAGTCGGAAAAAAATTTCTCAATCCGAACGAAATTTGGCATGAACATTTTTTTCATAGCTACAACTGTTTGCTCTGAAAATGAGCGAAATCGCCTGAAAGATATTCCTACTTTTTACACTCAGCGTCACACAGAGTATAATAACTTTGGTAACATAACGGTTGATCGTAACGTCCTAAGCGAATCAAGATAAATATAGGCTTCCATATATCAAAATGCTCAGGATAAAAAAGGATTTAATTTAGCCATGGTCGTCCGTCTGTCTGATGATTTTGATATATGGAAGTCTATATCTATCTCGATTCCTTTATAACTGTACAACCAACCGTTATCCAATCAAAGTTAATATAATATGTGTGCAAAGCACGCTGAGTATAAAAAGCAAACAATTAAAATTTTTTGAAATGGGCGTGGCACTTCCCCTTTTTTGACCAAGCAATTTTTTATGTTTCGGGAGCTCAAAGAAAAATTAACGGATCGTAAAAGATTGGGTTACTTATAGCAGGAAATATTTGTAATAAAAATGAAGGGAATCGGTTAAAGGCCACGCCCACTTTTATATATAAAGGATGTTTAAAAGGGTCGTATACTAGAATAATAAGCTTTATCTTAGCGAAGAAATGGTTTGTTTTAATAATATTTCACTTACCAAGTTTTATTGTAAGAGGAAATTTTAAGACATTTTTTTAATGGGTGGTACCACGCCCCTATTTCTATCAAGCACAACATTTCTAAAGCCTAAAAAAAAAATAAATCCTTTGTAACAAAATTCGAAAAAATAATTTATCTGAAATGAACTGCACAATTGAAGCTCATGCTGAGTATATAATCTTCGGTTACACCCGAACTTAGACACGTTTACTTGTTTTTGGGTAATTTCAATTAAAGATGTTTAATTAATTTCTTTAATTTTATGAGATGCAATCGTTTATGCTTGGAGAAAATAAACAACTTAATATGCTCATATAGTTAGAAAGGGGGGTGAGAAAAGGGAGAAGCAGCATCAGATGGAGTGCAGAATGAAGAGTGAGTGGTAGGGGTGAGGAATATAGGGAGTTAAAGGAGGGGAGAGATTATTAAGTACAGATTTAGAAAATAAAAGGGAAGTGCGAGAGATTTAGTAAGTAAAAAGTTGGCGAAAGAAGAGGTGAAGTGAAGAATAAGAGTGAGTTGTGAAACCATTCACCATCATGCATAAGTCAACCAAACAGCTTTTCCAAAAAACCAATACCGATATCGGGATTTAGTTTTCCTGCGGCAGCAAAACGCCGGACAGTAGCAAAATAACAATCGAAATTTGTCTTTATACTAAAAGAGACTTGATTTATTTTAAATTTCAGGTATTAGGGTTGCCGGACATAGGTATCGTGATAATTCCACCTTCTGTTTTTTCGACAGCCTGTTTGGATCTATATTTAAGGTTAACTAAAATTTCATCCATAGGTTACATTGTTTTTGAACCGGGCGTTACAATGGGAATAAGAACTTCATATATTCGAAGTTTCAAATCTTTCGAAAAGATAGTGTTTCAGTCAGACGAGGAAACGCTGAAGAGACTCGGGTGCAAATGGGTACTTGTCATCGGGAAAGATGTTCCATGTGTTTGTGGATGATCATTTTTTAACCGCTCAGTCCAACACTTATCCACCAAGGTAACTGGCATTGACACAAACAAAGCCGTCAACCTAGATATCCAATGAAAATTCATTATTACTTAGAACATCATATCAGGCGGCTCCGGGAGTGTTCAGGAAAAAAGTTATTCGAAAGGTTACGGTCGGTGACGTCGGGTACCGAAGAAGACATCAACATAGCATAGGGAACTAGAACACTGCGGTTTATAGATTCATAGATCATGTCATGTGACAGAAATATGGTTTGGAAGCAGTAGAAGAGGGCCACTTCAATTCGCTGGAAGGATCAGGTGGAAAAGGATTTCATTTCTATGGTGTGGTTAATTTGAGCCAGTTAGCTCGCCGAAGAGGCGACTGGTATGACTTGGTGGGCGGCACGTACGGTAAGAACGGCTAAGGGACAATTAAGTAAAAAAGTCAAACTTACCACTGACTGCTGTTCGGATTCATGTTCGAACAATTAATGGAAAAGTAACCAGTTTTGTCCTCGGTGGATAATAAATCCAAAGAGTTGAGAAAAGCATGAAAACTATAGCTTCTTCCAACGGTTAAATTAGCTTTGTGGTTTTGAAGATGAAATTCAAAAGAGATTTCGCTACTAATATTGGTCGGTTCCGTGTAACAAAGACTCGCCACGATCTGCTCCAGGCAGGGACGTTGCTTGGTAGAACGATGTGATTAACAATTTTTTTGATAGAGCTCATCTTTTTCTTATTTGGGGCTAAAGGTTTTGAACGGGTTTGCTAGTTTAGCAAATCAAGCGAATCGCTTCTTCGCTGTCATACCTATCACCGATTGGCTTGGGTTGAACAATTTTAACGTGAATATCGGCAAATCACTCCAGCTTCAGAGAGCGCTGTAAATTTCTGTAGGAACAAAGTATTCATGCTTTATTGACCGGCCAGTTCAACCTAACCTTAAGTATTTTTGAGTTGTGGAAAGATCGTTGCTTATTATTGTAAAGGACCGAAAGTGAGTGCTTTCGTTTCCTATCCTTTCAAAACGAAGCGCTCCCGGAACTATTGTGAAAATAAAGCTACAAAACAAATGGCGTGCAATTTGTCAATCGAATTATCGGAAACGCACAAAAGTGTCAATGAAACTAAAGTAATTTTTTAAATTTTTGTTATTAAGCGGGGAGTACTATTGTTGCTTTAATTATATGAAACCCTTTTCAAAGCAATTTTTTAATTTTTATTTATTTAACTTTTTGGGAAAAACTAAAAATTTAAAAATTGCTTCAAAAAGTGTTTTCATGCATTAAAAGCAGTAACGGTACTGCCCGCTTAATAACAACAACTAAACAAAAATAAATTGCTAAATTATTTGTGTTTCTAAAAATAGCACAAGGCCCAATCTGTTCATAAAATGAACCTGCCAACAGGTTCATCTTGGTTGTACGATCACCTGCCCCACAAGTCGCGCTCGAAGCAGCCCGCTATTGGGGAGGCTCCGTCAAATACAGCCGAAAATAACAGCTGCCTGCAAATCGTCCAGTGGACACGGTTCACATAATACCCTAGATTAGGGCGTTGGTAGTTCTTGATCACTGAACTCCCGCCGCGAAATAGCGTAGATGCAGGCCCTTAAGGAAATGCACTGAAGATGAAGATTTGTTGATTGGCAATACTTTCTCTATTTATAAATTGATATAGCTAGGCAATCCTAGAAGGAGGTCTAGAGGATTCCGTATGACACCCTTACCTGCAAATTTAGTACAGGAAATGCTCTTCTTCTTAGTGTATGGTATGTATGTGGAGGGCTATTTCAACTTGCTTGACTTTGAGTCTTTAAGAAAGTTAATCGTCTATTAAGAAGAAGATAAAAATTACAGAAGCGGTAGGTGTGACACAGCTAGGTATAATAAGCAAACAAAAAAATCGAAAAGAAATTCGCATATAGAAAAGATGGGGAAGGAACTAAAACAGTCAGTCGTGGCCAACATCCAAAACTTCACTCATAAATGCACGTATGAGAGAGCCATACATATGTATATATATATATACTACGGCGGGTCGATTTAAAAATCGCCCATTGCTCTGTGAAAATCGTATTCTAGGGATCAAAATAAGAAACCTTGCCGAAGGAACCATACCTCTAAAACGAACTCTGATGCCCTCCCCCCCTTTTTGGTCGAACTTTTGGGTAGGGTCAATTTCAATTCTACCTGCTGTGTCTTGTGGTGGCTTAAAAAAAACACAAGCAATTTTACGATCTGCATTTGTGTCACAGTGATACCTTCATTTTTTAAAACGGCTGAATAAAAAACCCACACAACTATGTTTACGACATGCAAATGCATCACAGTGATTAATAATAAATAAATTAATGAATAATTTTTTTAATTTCTTTTCTATTACTAAGTTAAATTCATTTTTTCATTTACATGTGTTCTGACTAAATAAATTTCTAAAGAGAAAAATAAACTCCAAAAAGAAAAAACATAGGCATTTCAAAGTGGGATTTTTCAAAATTTGCCCCTACGACCCAAAGGGGGGGACATCAGAATTCGTTTTAGAGGTATGGTTCCTTCGGCAAAGTTTCTTATTTTGATCCCTAGAATATGATTTTCACAGAGCAATGGGCGATTTTTTTGCCTCCCCACAAATCGACCCGGCCTAATATATACCCAGCAAAATTATGCGTAAGCGGTTGTAAAAATTAACCAATGTTGGTTGAACTAAAACGACATGCCAATTTCACACAGAGGCTTAATGAAATAATTTGTCAAGTTTTCAACATTAACGCCCTAATTGAACTCAATCTTCTAAACAAAATACAATTTTTTAATTATCTCACTATTGCTTTATCTCATTATTTATTTATTGGCAATCAAAAATAAACTATTTTCAATAAATTACGAAAAAAAGAAAAACAAGTAAAAATTCATTTTAATTTTCGCTGCATTTGCTGCAAAAGATAATATGGATTTTTCGAAAACAGGCACATATGTATTTGGTTAGGTGCAACGTCCATGGGTAGTTGCGCATGCATTTTATTTTGATTGGACTTATAGTTAAGAAGGTAATGGCTGCTTTTCATTTCAACTATTTTTTGTAAAAACGAATTATTTTTTGGGGCTGCTGACAGATGTTCGCTTAATGAAGCAAAAGGCTCTGTATGAAAAGGGAAACTTAATTATTTCATTAAATAGAATTCTGATTCGATTAAGTTTCTGTGTGAAAATGTATAAGACCTGTTTTTTTCAGTACAAGTTCAAATCAGTTTGACAATTTAAACTACGTTTAAGCTTATTTTGCAGTTGTTCTGTCTACTTTAACTGATCTTTAAGCTGAGCTCAAGCGCCCGATCTGTTCTGTTATTTTCGTTCCCTCGCAAATGCATCAAATATAGAGTTAGTAGTTAGTAGTCTGTAAGAATTTTGTTAATAATATGCTGTATAATTTTTTCATTGGTAGTCTGTAAGAACTTGTGTTCATAGACTTAATAAGTAAATAAATAAAAATGGAATATTTTTTACAAAGAAAAATGTTGTTACTGAAGTTGAGAAAAAATGGTTCTCGACTTCTCCTAAGTGAGATTCTCTTATTGTACTCAAATGTAAATTTACAATACTGGAGTATGTTTATAAAAATAAAATAATTTATTATTTATATTAGAGAAAAAAGGCAACACTTAGAGACCAATTGCAAAGAGAGCAGCGGGCCATTCATACGGTCGAGTGGTTAAAGGCATTTGCCTTTACACTGGTATGAATGTTGGAGATTCGAGTTCTATACTCAGTTCCCGAGAAGCAAGCTGATGAAGAAGTGAAATACAGAAACATGTCTTAGTAACCATCGCCGTTTCTAAACTGCAATTTTTCTCTAATATCAATAACGAAACAATTGTATAAAGCAATATGAGCAATACTCGCTAATTAAATACGAATGATAAAATAATTTATGAGAATAAATAATGCTACTAACCAAATGATTATTTCTCACAAGAAACATATGTTAGCTTTGGTGGTTACACCTTGGAGAAGTTTTTTTTTTTTTGCAACCAATTCAACTCGACATCTGATGTAGGACATCAGCTGGAGAAATGTGCTGAATATTCATTTTGGACCTTCGAATTTCTGAAAATCTCCCAAAGGTTAGAAAATAATTTGAGAAAGATGTACGGTATCAACTCGAGAGCTATACATATTATAAAATTTACTAAAGGTTTTATAGTGATTGGCGCAAGATGTCGGATATCGCCTTGAGAAATATCATATTTGAGAATAATTGGGAAATGGTGTTGGATATCAAGTTCAGGACTAAGTGTATATTCCAAGAAGGCTGGAGAATTATTTTATCCATTTATGTTATGTAAACAATATCCAACTGTTGCCGTGTCTACAAATTATCTGGATAAAGAAAGGCCAGTGTTGCCATACAAAAAAGCCTATCCCAAAGGCGGCTTAAAATGTGACTAAAGAACTGCTCTGTAGTTTAACTGGGACTTAAATTGGACTATAGTTCAAGCAAAATCAGTTTAAGCTTAGCTTAACCAACTAATGAAAAGCCGGGTCTAAGCGAAATAAGGCGTTTTCAAATATAATGTCATAAAACACACTGCAGTCGATATATGCAGTTATATTTTAGACAAACGTTTTACCTGTTGATATAAATGCAGAAGAGTAAGTACTTTTTTGAAGAGTATTAAGTTGTACTTCTCACAGGTTTTTTGCTTTACGGCTGCACGCCTTTTGGCCAAATGAAATAAGTCTTTTATAAGATTTGCATTTTTTTGTTGGGTATTTATGTGCACACATGTACGCATGCAAACACTTTCCGGTTAGTGAATGCCTTTAATTTTTTTTTATTTACATACTTATTAAGGTTTATCTCTATTTCACAGGCCGGGAAAAAAATTGTTTGGAAATCATCTTGAATAAATAATCAGTTTTTTGTAACTCATTTTGCCTTATAATAATCCAATTTTTGTAAATTTTTATTTCATTTCTTGTTGGTAATTAAAGGAAGGGGGAAATATTGTGCAAACACCGGAAAGTGTTGAATGTAGTTAAACCAAACTAGCAAAATAGAAAACTTGTATGAAATTTGTGAGAGAATAAGTAATATGATATCTTTGAAAATATATGTGCTTTTTTATATCTATAAACGTTTACGCTTAAACTTTATATGGACTGCTAAACGTCAAACGTTAAATGCTCCTCTGAAATTACTGCGCATAAAATTAGTACTACTAAATTTATACTCAGATGTAACTGAAATATGCTTCTATGTATCATCTCTTAAAATGGTGTGTGTCTACAATTCATCGCACCGATTCAGCTATATATCATACACTATGACCACCAGAGGTTTGTGTCTCCGATTTTAGATACACCCTGTCCTGTAGATAGTTATTTAACCACTGCCGCTAGATGGGTCTCCTAAGCATTATTTAAGCGAAGATAAGCGTTTTTTTACGCGCAAACGTATACGTATACGCGTGTAAAAAAAAACACGGCTAATAGTTATGAGAGCATGTGAGTGCTTTGGATAGTTGAATTAATAATAATGTTTTTTTTTATATGTTTCAACTTTTATACATATTTGAGTGTAAACACCATAACTATCAAATAATGCTCAAAAATAGGAATGAGTTGGTATTAAAAGCACTACGTTGGTTTTGAAATAGCGTTAATTGTTAAAACTTATGTTTATTGATTAATTGATTAGTTCTAGCAAGATATTAATTTTTAAAGTACATGAACACTTGACTGATTGTAATAAGTTTGCAGTATTTTATTAACACATGACTTATATTATTTGTTCATTGCTTTTTTTTTAAAATGTTTTAGTTTTACAACAAATTTAATTTAGCTGGATTTAATACATTTTTTATTTTTTTTTAAGATATTGTAACGAATTTACTTGCAAATCTTCTTATTTGCCCTTCTGCTAAGTTCGAATCACTAAACTGTTGAATAAATAACTCCAATATTGAATAATGGAAAATGGCCTTTATTAAAGTACTTCACAATAACTCTTATACTTTGCAACTAGCTTGCTTAACAACCAAACTGATTCATAGCTCAAATGAAAACTCACTCTTCGCCTCTACTGTCGCGCCTTTTATACTTTTTGATTTCTCATTGCATACTTCCAGGCTTTTCCATTCCAGAGCTTCTTAGTTAGTTTCAGCTACAAAATCGCCAGCCACAACTACGTTTATAACTTCTCATATAAGTAATACTTGCACAAATTATTGCGCTCTCTTTTGAGCAATTCAGAAAAGATATATGCATGTGTTTGTGCATTGCTTCTCCGCTGCTCGTATACGTACATGGTACATATGTGTAGACGCAATTATTGTTTCGTTTATGTAGATACATAATGATCTATGGATGTGCATGATATCATGATATCATTGTTTAGCATCAGCTTAGAGATAGCAGCACCCCTTAGTTTTGCTAATATTCGTAACAATATTGTGACGAATACTAGCAACACTAAGGAATAATATCATCTCTAAGCCGATACTGAGCAGTGAATTGTATGCACATAACCAAATTAATCATTATATCTACACATATGCCCATACAAGCAGCGGAGAGCAACGCACAAACGCATGCATATATCTGAGATACTCCCAAAAGTAGGCAATTATTTGTGCAAGTATCACTCACATATACAAGAGCATATTAGAAGCTATACACGTGGATCTGTAGTTATAATTTTAGAGCTGGTAACTAAGTAAATTCTGGAAGCGCGTAGAAGTATGGAACGAGGAAATCGAAGAGTATAAAAGAGCGCAATCTGGGCAATCATAAAATATGTTTAATTTAAGCACGCTATCTGTCGAGAAGTAGTAGTATTTTGAAGTACTTGAACAAAGGCCATTTTGCATTATTGAATATTGCAGTTATTTATTCAACAGTTTAGTGATTCGAACGTTAGTAGAAGGGTGCAAGTAAGCGGAATTTCAGTAAATTCGTTACAATTGGTGTCAGAAGTGGGATACACACATATCATTATTCTTGATGGTTTACCGATCGGCAGTGCATGAGACAACAGGCCAAACTCCCACAAAGGTAATTTTTGGCAATGGCCTTCGACTGCCAGCTGATTTGAAGTTTGGGATAGATGCCGATGCGGAGAGAAATGTTAAGAAATCCACTGGTGTCTTGGAAGAAAAGCTGGGAGAGATACACCATCTTGTAGGGCAACGAACAAAGATTATGAGTGACAAGATGAAAGCCAGATACGATAAATCAATTAATTCGGAAGGTTTTCAAGAAGGAGATTTGGTGCTGTTATACAACCCACAACGAAAAAAAGGTTTTTCCCCAAAATTGCAGTGTAATTGGGAAGGCCCATACAAAGTTGTAAAACGGATCAACGATGTAGTGTACCGCATACAAACCATTGGCAAACCACGAACCAAAATTAAAGTGGTTTATGTGGAAATCTGGCAGCGTTTAGATCGAGAAATTTTTCTGATCGGGACGATCAGACCTAGGTGGAGGGCAGTGTGACGAATACTAGCAAAACTAAGGGATACTATCATCTCTAAACCGATACTGAGCAGTGACTTGTATGCACATAACCAAATTAATCATTATGTCTACACGTATGTCCATTCAAGCAGAGGAGAGCAACGTACAAACAAGTGCATATATCTGAAATACTCCCAAAAGTAGGTAATTATTTGTGCAAGTATCTCTCACATATACACGCGCATACACGTGCATCTGTACTTATAATTTTATAGCTGGTAACTAAGTAAATTCTGCAAGCGCCTAGAAGTATGGAACGAGGAAATCGAAGAGTATAAAAGAGCGCAGCCTGAGCAATCATAAAATGAGTTTGATTTAAGCACGCTATCTGTCGAGAAGTAGTAGTATTGTGAAGTACTTGAATGGCCTTTATTTTTTTGCATTATTGAATAGCGGAGTTATTTATTCAAACGTTTAGTGATTCGAACGTTAATAGAAGGTTGAAAATAAGCGGAATTTCAGAAAATTCGTTACAATACGAAATAATACATTGCAGGTACTCGATGCAACAAGTTCTCTACAATATATTTTCAAAAAACTTCCAATTTACCAAAAACAGTAACAGTGCTTTTAAAAATATTTTAACCTGTTTTGATTTCATATCTTACTTAAATGCTTAATTGGGGCTTAATGGTTAACACGGACTGAGCCATCCGATGAGCTAACAGGCGCCTACTGGAAACACCAAGGGACTTACTTCGTTTTCCACCTGGTCTTTCCAGCGGGTTGGGCGCCGCCCTTTTCCATTGCCTCCATGGGCAGGTTCTTAAACTTAAATATAAATAAAGAATTTAAAATAATATAGCTATTGAAATGAAAATAAGGTACCATAAAAATTAAAATAATGAATAATATGAACATATTTTTTTAATCCGACCCGGCGATTTAAATTTCCAGAAAGTCGTCACCGCCATTTCGATTTTGGTATCGGCCACCAAGTCTCGCATTACCCGCTACGTGATCGAAGCGTAAGTGCTGGCTGAAATGTTTATGGAAAAGCGCCTCAAGGAACTACGTGACCATGCCCCGCTCTCTTTCTTTATTAGTCCTTAAGCAATATTTCCCCATACTAGGAATTTCCTCAACGGCGTTGTTTCGCTGGAGCACTTGATGTGCGCACATATATTTTTCTACGAGACTCTTTTTAGCTTCTAGATACCAAGCAGGTCTCTATATTCATCCCTTTACGACTCACTTTCCGCGATTTTGCTGTCTTAAAAATTTCTTGTGCATGTCTTCTAATAATACTCAGCTCCTGGCTTCACCATAGCGGCTTTACCTGTTACACGTGGTCTTTGGGATTCTACGGTTTCTCTATATTGGCAACCTTTTTGTTTGTCCCAGTTTCGTTTATATATGTTTCTGGAGTTTGGTCCAGCTCATTAAACTGTTGTTTTCTAAAGGTTCCTCATTTCTCTACCCTCATAAACTACACCATCCAGCTGATATACTTTTGGCCGGAGAAGGATGGCCTAACAAAGACCCTCCGACCTTCCAATCATCCCTTCATATATCGCGTTCAGACCTCATTGTAATATCAAGAACATTGCTGAATGTTGCACCAATATATGTAGGAACACTATCCCTGTTCGCTACCTGCAGTTGGTAACAAATTAGAAACACACGTCTATAATATTTATCGCCTCTTCCCAATGCATTGTTGCACGCATTTACATAAGCGCCTATGACAAACCTCCCTTTGCGCCACTCCTTCGGTGGTGCCTACTCAGTGTGATCCTTATAGCAGGATATCAGGATAAATGGCTGACTATTCTTCTGCCTGACGAACACCACAGTTGAGTCGCGTCCTCAGTAATATTATTAGGCAGAATATTTGAATGAGTGATGTGTGTTCTGCCTTCTCTGAATTAGATAAAGAAGCAAAAAAGTTGGTCTTGCAGACAAGACGAAGTACTAAGAAAGAATCGAATCATTCTCGCCTTGGCAGCCACGTAACTTTTGACAGATATAAAAACAAGACTTGTGAGGCTCGGAATCATGGACGCAGAGAATATTAGATAGCCGTTGGAGGTTTCGAATGTTAAGTTCTCCGGAAGATTAGTAGTCCTGTCCGTGGTGCCGACGGCGAGTATCGAAGGAAGTATAATGATGAGCTGTATGAGCTTTACTCTGATATGACGATAGTGCAACGAATAGAAACCCAAAGGCTTCGCTGGCTATGTTAAGCGAATGGACGAAGATGCCCCGGCCAAGAAAGTATTTGAGTGAAGGGAAGCACTGGGAGTTGGTAGAGGCAGGTGGAGGAAGACCTGACCTCACTTGGTGGAAACAGGGATAGTTGGCGTGACTTGTTACGAAACGGCCAACATCGCCTAGGCAGTTTAGCGCCAATTAATGACGATGATATGAGTGTAGCTGTTTCCTTACCATGCTTGCAGTTCGCACTCTTCTTTCCAATGGAACGCAGTAAACGGAAAATACTCGCGCGCTGAGCCCGATGAGAGCCATGGTTACTAGATATAAAAAAAATAAATAAAACGAAGGTAAAATAATGAAACACATAAAATAATCATTTAATTAGCTTGAAATTTTACAATGATGTGAAGTGGAAAATAACTGAGAATAAATAAATAAGAGGAATTATTTCAGTAATTGAAATTATTTATTATTGAAGTAAATTTGTAATTTTAAATATGAAAATTAATTCAAATAGTTAACTAAAAATAACCAAATATTAAGATGTAATCAGAAAACTTAAAGATTATTCAATGAAATTTATTATTTGGATTATTTAACTCTTTTTTGTTATGATTGTTGTCAATACAGAAAGTAAATATTAAAAATATTTTCCAATTGATCTTTATTTGGAGCCAAATTCATGTCCAAATCATTCCAATTATAGTCCCGAAATGATCTCACAGTGATCTTTATATGAACCAAAATGATATGATTGCGGCAGCATGCGATCTGAGTCCAAAATACAAAATAAAGGTGCACCAAAGGAGACCTTGTGGTAACGTAATGAATTTTATTTGCTCTGACCACGAATTGAAAATAGTCGCAAAAGTTTACGAACCGGGTACGAATTACAGCTTTAAGTTATCTTAAAGAAAACCAAGTGGTCCGGTTCTTCATTTATTTTTTTGCACCGAGTATTTTGCTGATTATTTGATTATTCTCTTTCAAGCTGACATGGAGTTTTCAGCCCAAACTTTCATTAACAACTTTCATCATCAAAAACAAATGTTTGTAGCCTCGATTCGTTGTGCTTTTTTACCTTTCCTTACATTAAACATCAATGGTGTGATGTGACATCATATATTCACATCAACATATCAAATGTTGACATCACATCCTCATAGTCGCATCACATCATTGATGCATCATGTAAATGTAGATATTTAAGATCGGTGTAGTTTTTCATTAAAAATTTTCTCCTTGGCAACAAAGATATTGACGTATAAAATGTGAAGAACGGAACAAAAATTCCAGCAGAATTGCCACTATGCATATAGCTCATCTACGTCAAAAGACAATAATACTTTTCAACACGGTTCGCGTCTTTACTGCTTTTTGGAGATGTAAGTCTAACATTGGTTATTTGATACAGTCTATCATACAACGTTCGTATCTATTCTAAAATATAAGTGAGCGCACACGCTCCATAACCTTGTTCCAAATTTTCAAAAACGCTGCGATTCATTGCTTTGATTTGTTGCGCGCAATTTTTTGTCATACCCATGTTGCTGCTGTAAAATTTAATACCCGTGCATTTCTACTTATATACATACCTACCACCAGCAGCAAAATATTATAAAATAAAGTTTAACTCAAGCGTCAATAACACCAAAAATCATAAACAGCGATTTTAGATGTTGGCAGTCACTCAATTCGTCAACTGAACGCTGCAATATGTCATGGTGTTGGTCGTACAATGAATTTGCGAGAAATTTTAGATTTATTTTATTTAAGCTGAATAGACTTTAACACTTTGGCATTAAATCGGAAAGGCAACTATGTAGCTATGCTCCAATGTAGCAGGAGTTGTTGTTCGAAGAATCATTATTATTGTAACGAATGTTGGCAGCACTGAGCGATGCTATCGTCTCTAGGCCGATGCTAAGCAGTGACGTGAATGCACATCAATAATTCAATCATTATGTATTTACATAAACGAAACAATAACTGCGTCTACATATATGTACCATTTACGAATACGCGCAGCGGAGAGACAATGCACTAACACATGCATATATCTGAGAAGTTTGAGAGCTACTGGACAATGCTAGTAGATTCTAGAAAAATGCGAACGAGGAAACCAAAGAGTATAAAAGGCGACAGATGTAGAGGCGCTGTAATTCAGTTTGAGTTGAGCTATCAATCAGTTTGATTAAGCACGCGATCTGGCGGCCAATAGTAGAGTTTCATTTGAGTTATCAATCAGTTTGGTTATTAAGCCAGCGAGTAGCAAAGTATAAGTGTTATTGTGAAGTACTTTAATACAGGCCATTTTTCCATTGTTCAATATTGGAGTTATTTATTCAACAGTTTAGTGATTCGAACTTAGCAGAGGATTGCGAATAAGAGGATTTGCAAGTAAATTCGTTACATTATTATCAAGTATGCTGACGTGGCGGCCACCGTGGTGTGATGGTAGCGTGCTCCGCCTACCACAACATCAAGCAACATCAAAATTTTAGAAATAAGGTTTTTAAATTAGAAGAAAATTTTTCTAAGCGGGGTCGCCCATCGGCAGTGTTTTGCAAGCACTCCGGGTGTATTTCTGCCATGAAAAGCTCTCAGTGAAAACTCATCTGCCTTGCAGATGCCGTTCGGAGTGGGTATAAAACATGTAGGTCCCGTCCGGCCAATTTGTAGGGAAAATCAAGAGGAGCACGACGCAAATTGGAAGAGAAGCTCGGCCTTAGATCTCTTCGGTGATTATCGCGCCTTACATTTATTTATTTATTTATGTTGAAGTATTGATAGCTACAGTTGCAGAGTGTGTAAAATAAATATAAGGCGCCCTATACCTCCGAAGAGATAGGCAACAAAAATAATAAGCTGAAAAAAGCATCTAGATAAAATTCACCATTCAAACAGGTTATGTAATAACCTAAAGAAAAATCGGCAAACCCCATGTGGGAACTAGAGAGAGTTTTCTCTTCGGTAACGTACGTTTTCCTTACTTCAGCCTGTTTTAACGCTAGACAAAAGTCTTTAGTAGGTTCGAACCTAAAATTTTAAGGCTAAAGCTAAGTTGAAGACGAGGAAAGTGTTCACTTAATTGGGGTGTCTATTAAGTTAGAATTTTCTGTACATATCATTGAGGCCATGACTTAACGTCGTAAACAAATCTACCAACAAAAAAACAATGGCATCTAAAACAAACTGTGGCATTTGTATTAATTTTTGTTGCGTTAAATGTTTGCCTTAAACTTTTGTTATTTTTATACTCAGTTGAGCAGAGCTCACAGAGTATATTAAGTTTGATTGGATAACGGTTGGTTGTACATATATAAAGGAATCGAGATAGATATAGACTTCCATATATCAAAATAATCAGGATCGAAAAAAAATTTGATTGAGCCATGTCCGTCCGTCCGTCCGTCCGTCCGTTAACACGATAACTTGAGTAAATTTTGAGGTATCTTGATGAAATTTGGTATGTAGGTTCCTGAGCACTCATCTCATATCGCTATTTAAAATGAACGATATCGGACTATAACCACGCCCACTTTTTCGATATCGAAAATTTCGAAAAACCGAAAAAGTTCGATAATTCATTACAAAAGACCGATACAGCGACGAAACTTGGTAGATGAGTTGAACTTATGACGCAGAATAGAAAATTACTAAAATTTTGGACAATGGGCGTGGCACCGCCCACTTTTAAAAGAAGGTAATTTAAGAATTTTGCAAGCTGTAATTTGGTAGTCGTTGAAGATATCATTATGAAATTTGGCAGGAACGTTACTCCTATTACTATATATACGCTTAAGAAAAATTAGCAAAATCGGAGAAGGACCACGCCCACTTTTAAAAAAAAATTTTTTTAAGTAAAATTTTAACAAAAAATTTAATATCTTTACAGTATATAAGTAAATTATGTCAACATTCAACTCCAGTAATAATATGGTGTAACAAAATACAAAAATAAAAGAAAATTTCAAAATGGGCGTGGCTCCGCCCTTTTTCATTTAACTTGTCTAGGATACTTTTAACGCCATAAGTCGAACAAAAATGAACCAATCCTTTTGAAATTTGGTAGGGGCATAGATTTTATGACGTTAACTGTTTTCTGTCAAAATGGGCGAAATCGGTTGATGCCACGCCCAGTTTTTATACACAGTCGTCCGTCTGTCCTTCCGCATGGCCGTTAACTCGACAACTTGAGCAAAAATCGACATATCTTTAATGAACTTAGTTCACGTGCTTACTTGAACTCACTTTATCTTGGTATGAAAAATGAACGAAATCCGACTATGACCACGCCCACTTTTTCGATATCGAAAATTACGAAAAATTAAAAAATGCCATAATTCTATACCAAATACGAAAAAAGGGATGAAACATGGTAAGGTAATTGGATTGTTTTATTGACGCGAAATATAACTTTAGAAAAAACTTTATAAAATGGTTGTGACACCTACCATATTAAGTAGAAGAAAATGAAAAAGTTCATTAACACCTTTCATTTGATACCCATATCGTACAAACACATTCTAGAGTCACCCCTGGTCCACCTTTATGGCGATATTTCGAAACGGCGTCCACTTATAGAACTAAAGCCCACTCCCTTTTAAAATACTCATTAACACCTTTCGTTTGATGCCCATATTGTGCAAACAAATTCTAGGGTCACCCCTGGTCCACCTTTATGGCGATATATCGAAACGGCGTCCACCTATGGAACTAAGGATTACTCCCTTTTAAAATGCTCATTAACACCTTTCTTTTGATACCCATATTGTACAAACAAATTCTAGGGTCACCCCTGGTCCACCTTTATGGCGATATCTCGAAACGGCGTCCACCTATGGAACTAAGGATTACTCCCTTTTAAAATACTCATTAACACCTTTCATTTGATACCCATATCGTACAAACGCATTCTAAAGTCACCCCTGGTCCACCTTTATGGCGATATCTCGAAAAGGCGACCACCTATACAACAACCACCACTCCCTTTTAAAACCCTCATTAATACCTTTAATTTGATACCCATATCGTACAAACATATTCTAGAGTCACCCCTGGTCCACCTTTATGGCGATATTTCGAAACGGCATCCACCTATAGAACTAAGGCCCACTCCCTTTTAAAATACTCATTAACACCATTCGTTTGATGTCCATATTGTACAAACAAAGTCTAGGGTCGCCCCTGGTCCACCTTTGTGGCGATATCTCGAAACGGCGTCCACCTATGGAACTAAGGGTTACTCCCTTTTAAAATACTCATTAACACCTTTCATTTGATACCCATATCGTACAAATGCATTATAGTCACCCCTGGTCCACCTTTATGGCGATATCTCGAAAAGGCGACCACCTATACAACAACCAAACTCCCTTTTAAACCCCTCATTAATACCTTTAATTTGATACCCATATCGTACAAACGCATTCTAGAGTCAACCCTGATCCACCTTTATGGCTATATCCCTAAATGGCGTCCACCTATAGAACTATGGCCCACTCCCTCATAAAATACTCTTTAATGCCTTTCATTTGATACACATGTCATACAAGCACATTCCAGGGTTTCCCTCGGTTCATTTTCCTACATGGTTATTTTCCCTTATGATGTCACCATACCCCTCAACTGAGTATGTAATGTTCGGTTACACCCGAACTTAACCTTCCTTACTTGTTTGTAATATTTTCTATCTTTCTCGTAGTTTACTTAGTGGCATACTTATGACAAATTTTTTTATACTTGTGTATATGTATGTATCTGCGAGCGTATTTTTGTATGTCAGCCAGACAAATATGACAGAAATTACAGCTGACAGCTTCTTACGACGAACCAACGAATCAGTGTTGTATGACACAAAGCTGCCTAACTAATGACTTAAATATCGAATCTCACTCCCTCAGTCAGTGTTCAAAATAAAGAGAAGCGCATTAGTATATATTTGACATATGGCCCTGTAAGAAGTACTCAAAGTAATGTATTGAGAAGTAATATTTTTCAAAGTTGTCAGGTTAATAAGTTTGTGAATCTAATGCCAATAGTTCTAACAATTTACCAAAAGATGCCGTCAAGAGCTTTGTAGGACATCGGAAAATTAAGATTCAGCAGTGCAACCAGTGAATCAGTTTTCGCTTGTACGTCAAGCAATAAAAATCTTACGCGTCAATTCTGTGCACATATTTTTCCCCACTCTTCTTGTACACTCATATTATAGAAAATATTTTCCTTTGTATTAGAAGCTGGAGTTGTGCATCACTGTAATGAAATTGAATATGCACTTGAACTTTATATAGACTGCTAGTTGTGTAAATTTATCTGAACTTATGAAATTATGGCGCATAAAATTAGCACTGCTAAATTTTAGTATACACAAAGACTCTCTAAATATAAGATGGTACATTGTAGAGTTCTAAAGCTTTGTGGAAATTGTGGGACGGCTGCACCAGGAATTCACCATACTTTTTGCTATGCTATCCGCCTCAACGTAGCTGATTTTTTAAGGCTGTTTAACTCTGTAATCTTTGCTGTAATTTATTTTGCTTTTGGAAAAATTACCTATTTGAAATAAGCTGGCTGAAAAATATTGGCATAACAGCTTAAGTTAAATCAACAATGGAAAATCTTGGAAAATTTAAGCAGATGTGGCAAATGCGCGCTTTCGTTGAACGAAATGTTGGCAATCTGTTGATCATCACTAGGAAATTAGCTACATTCCATCAATTAAGCAGCACTTTAGCAATACTACTGTTATTATTTGGCTGCTCAAACATATCCATATTAATTGTGCATTAAATCTAAAATATAAAACTCAAAAATGACTGCTTGTTATGTCCGCAACATTTATTTAGTTCAAAGTCACAGCCAATAATAGCCAAAGCCATAATAATTTACACGGGTCATCAATTCTTTCTCTGATTCAAAAGCTGAACTACCAGCGCTACCGTCATCAGCTCAGTGTCATCATTGCCAGTAGCGCCAATAACACCAAACTCGTGCCTGATACACAAAAGTCGTTTCACTCAATAGCGCCAGTGAAATGTACTACGCACTCACTACTTAGTAGCGTCAAAAGTTCGCTTGGAGTCATTGCGTCAATGAGTTACCATTGACCTGGCACCGCATTGGCGCTGGCGCCATGCATTTTACACCACGAAAATTGCGCGAATGCCCAGGCTCATGACTTTTTTAATCCAGATGGTGAAAACGAAGCAGGAGCAAAACGTATGGTGTATTCCTGGTGCAGCCGTCCCACTCTGTGGAGAATGAACGACTCTACAATGCTCCCTCTTATTAATCTACTCTCTTTGGTATACAGTATACTCAGTTGCAACTGGTCTCTCCGTTTTATCTCTACACTATTATCCACTTCATGACCAAAAATGGTGTGAGTTCACTATTTAACGCAACCGAATAAATTATAGGTTATGCACTACGGCTACCAGAGGTATGTGTCTCCGCTATTCAAACATCCCGTTTCGTAGCGAGCTAGTTACAATTGCCGCTAGATGGGTCTCCTAGACATTAGTGATGATAAGCGTTTTTCACCCGCAAATGTAGATGTATACACATTTTAAAAAAACACGGCTTATATAGAAGACACACCATCGTATTTATGTCCTACAGGGACTCAGTACAAATTTCGGTGTATGTGTGTGTATTTAGCAAGTTCTCATTTTTTGACACAAGCAATATCCATAAGTAGTTGCTGCCACAATATTACTAACAACTTGCGTACACTGTCGACATTGTTATCCGCCAACGGCACCAACACCGTGATCGCCATCACTAACACACCGCTTCAAATGGTATCAGGGCAATCGTTGTCAAAGGCGTCAGTCCGGCCATCAATCGTCAATTGCTGTGAAATTGTATACGCTTTTATGGTGATGGAGGAGCATAAATATATTGAAACAAACACACAAATTGATAAATATTTCGCATATGTCATTTATAAATACATTTGAATGACAAATAGACAAATGCATTTAATATAAGGTTAAGATTATTACAAATAGTTATTTTTAGTGTACCTAGCGGCCTGCGTGCTGGAGATCGCGTGCTTGCCTAACAAACCGTACGTCCTGAATTGAAGTCTCGGGAAAAGCAACGCCAAAATAGTTTAGAAAAAGATTTTCTCAGAAGGGTCGCCCCTCGGGAGTGGTTTGGCGAACACTCCATGTGTATTTTTTCCATGAAAAGTTTCTCAGCGAAAGTTCATCAGCTTTACAGCTACCGTTCGGAGTCGACATTTGCAGGAAAAGTTAAAGTTTAGCACGTCGCATATTGGGAGAAAAGCTTTCGAAAATTGCTCCTGCCGGTATGGCTGGGTCTTCTAAGTTCTAATTATTAAATAGCGGTTTATCTGTATAGGTTAATTGAAGAAGGCGTGCGTAGGAATTTTCCACACTTTCACACAAAAAATTTTTGTAAACTGTGAGTGTCCTCAACGAGTTCCGGGTGATGGCACGTTCAATAAAATTACTTCCTAGTGATCCTCGACGAACCACTTGTTTTCTCTAATGAACTTAAGTAGAAGCAAAATATCCACTTTCACAAAATCTGCCAGACTGTCGAAAAACCGCGAGCCTATAAAACAGAGTCGTCTTGTGTACAGTCCTCGACATTGGCATCCTGACAGCTTCTGCAAAGGGAGCTGGCTGATATGCGCCGCCATTGGAGAATTGAAGCAATAGCCCAATGAACTATGATGACAACTGTAAGTACTTTCATTGCACATTTATTTAGCTTGAGTAGGAAGCTAGTTATTTTCCTATTCAAACATGCCCATAAGAACCTTGCGGTCCTGAAATTAACGCAGTTTGTCTGCTGCAAGTCCCTTGCCCTAATCTCATATTCCTCGACTTTTCTCAGGCGATAACCCAATGGCGTTCATACGGAGCTATGCTCCTCATTTATTTCCATTTCGGAACTCTTCCTGGCCAAGTCATCGGCAATTTATTCCCTTCAATATCGGATCCAGCAAAGTGAGACATTGGATGCCTTGTGGACGCCAGCGACACTCGGAACCAGTTTTGTTAAGTTAAATTCTAATGCCTTAACCTGGCTATTGACAAAGATAAAAAAATGGAAATTTTCTTATTTTGATTGCTCTTCTCATTTCGGTTACTCTTTCTATTTTAGTTTCTGTAATGATTTCTGTTCGAGTCTATTTTCAAGTTTCTCTTCCCTTATGCTTTAGGTTCCATTTCGTTTCGTTTTTCAGTTCCTGTTCCAATTTTTCTTCATTGTCTTTGTCCCAGTTTCCTGATTCTGTACTGATTTTTATTCTTATTTTTTATTTTTATTTCTGATTTCAGTTTCCATCCCAGTTTCATCGCACTTTCTTTTCCAATTTCAATTCCAGTTAATATTTCTGCTTTTTGTTTTCTGGTATCAATCCTAGGTTCTGTTCCAGTTTTATTTCCAATTTCTTTTCCAGTTTCAATTCCAGTTTTTGTTCCAGTTTTAATCGCACTTTCTGTTACAGCTTCAATTCCAGTTTCAATACCCCTTTCTGTTCCAGTTTCAACATATACATTCTTCTCTTAACCTCTTCCATATATCAGTTTCATTGATTGTTTCTGATACAGTTTCTGTTCCTTTTCTTTTTTAATCCTGTTCAAAATTTTTGTTTAATTTCCAGTTTCTGTTAATTTTCCTTTTCTAATCCTGTTCCATTTAAGTATAATTCCCATTTTCTCTAAATTTTCTCTTCCAAAACTGCTCCAAATTTCAGTTTAATTCCCAGTTTATGTTACCTTTCTTTTCTCAGCCTGCTCAAAATTTAAGTTTCAATTTCGGCTCGCTTCGTTTTCCGAGTTTCGGCCACCACTTTCACTTAGCTTCTTTTTATCTTCCATCTTCGTTTCTGGCCACTAATCCAATTTCTGCTTTGTTCCGATTCCTATTTCAATTTATTTCGGGTTTGGGTTCCAATTCCTGTTTCAAATTTGGCTGAGTTCCTGTTCGAAAATTGACTCAGGTTTGCTCCAATTTTGGTTCCGCTTACAGTTCAGATTCTTCTTACTGTTCCAATTTATATTGATGCTTGGTTTCTCTTTGGGTTTCAGTTCCAATGATTGCTCTCAGTTGAGCTCAGTTTCGTCTCGAGTTTCAATTCTAACATTGGTTTAAAATTCTGCCGCATTTCGTAGTTTAGATCAAGATTTAGTTGTTGGTTTCTGCAAACTAGGTTCAAATATTGTGAAGGTTTTTTGGTGATGGATCCTAATAAGTTTGAGTGAGTGTGTGAGCAGTACTGGGTATTCAAAAAATGATATTTATTGTATACTTACGTTTATTTACCTACTTCATCTTGATATGGCTATAGCAAATACTTTTTGCTATCGCCATTCCGAATAAAAAATACGACCTTTACCCAAAGCTAGCACGTTAATTTGCAATGGACATGCCTATGTCCAAGGTTTATGGCCAGATTAGATTTCATTTTGGCAATAACCAAACAACTTTGCAGTGAAATTGCAATAAAACTCAGAGGCTACATATGAACTTATATATGAACAGATGTGTACATACATACATATGTACTACATATTATGCACTCAGTCATACGCGTTGCCGCGACTTTCCACGAAAATCTATCAAAATTCAATAGGAGCGCAATTTCGCGAGCAGAAGGTCATAAACCATACACCATCCTCATGAAACTCAAACCCCCCACTACCCTGGGGTCTGTTATTGAAATAACACAGCATCGTCGTTATCCAACGAAGCAATAGAAACTCACTGCACAATAGCAACAAAATGCAGCAGCAGCCAACATCATATCGTCGCATCAAAAAATATGAAATGTTCATCGTCATCAGCATCCGCAACGTCTCCATCACCACCACCATCATTGTCCTTACCAATAGCAGCATCGTGTAGTCAACCTAAAACGCATCGTCAAAAACTTATCTACTACTACAAAAGTACAATGCAAGTATGCTTCTTGTGCTTGAGTCAGAAAATGTCTGGTAGGTGACGATGTTGTTGCTCATACTTACACCAGATATGGTGTAGGTTGTGGTGTTAAACGGGGAGCAATGGAAACGCATTCACTAACTCGTGGTAGTGCAAATGCACTAACAGTGAAAATCTGTTTGCCTGATGATTGAAACGTTGAAGATGCAAATGCTGCGCAGTCTGCAATGAAGCTGATGACAATGAAACGAACGCATATGGCAATGAAGGTGGTGTGACGGAGAAATTTTCTTGCTTTTGCTTCCGGTAATGTTGATTAAACCAGTTTGTGTTCTGAGTTGGATGGAGTGAGTGCTTTAAAATTGAAGTGCACAGAATGCACTGTGAGATGTTGCGAAGTTTGTTTGGGGTTATTTGGGAGATGAGATCAGATCAGATTGAATGCGATTAGATGATATATGATGAGATGAGTTCAGGTGACATGAGAGGAGATGAAATGAGACGAGTTGAGATGAGATGAGATAAATGATGTATATCCATACACCTTAGGAGGATTTTAAGACTCAAAGAAAATCGCAGCAGAGTCAGTCGGGATATTGCTACTGGTACTAGTACGATAGCATACCAGATTAATGTCTGTAAAAGACTGCTCACATTCGAAACGCTTTAAGCTTCTCCAACACAATTGACAATCTCGCATTCGCATTGGAATGCGAATCTTATTTGTTTAGCACGCGAGGATTTGGCGAGCCCAAGATCGTCACAGAATGGGGAGTTTGATGACCTGCAGGTTCAACATACTCATATCAAACCGTTAAAGATATGTCCGGGCTTGTACCTAAATCGTGCTATGTTCCGCAACGGACCATAACATTAACCGGCGAAGGGCCATCATCATCGATAACTATAGAGAACCTCAACAGTCCTCGCGATTGCTCAGAAACATGTGCCTAATCTATATGTTTACCGTATGCCATCTTCACACCGTCAGCTCATATTTTTGATGGCACTGTTACTAGGTTAGGGGGCTTAGAGTATCCCCTTGGTTGACATAACGGTCATAAGAAGCGACATAAATACACAGAACCAAAGGTTCGGGGGTCAGAAATATCTTTGCCGAAGCCTTCCTTTTCCAACTCATGCTCACTAAGACGCCCCTATATCTTTATAATAAGCTTTCTTTCACAAGATCCGCTCGTTCAAACGACCTTATAGTACCCACATTTGAATCTGTTGCGTCGACTAGACTATTCTTCGTGAACACTATACGTACCTGGAATTCTATTCCCAATGCTATAAGAAATAGTATAAGTAGGAGCATCTATAAGAATGTTATCTATAACTATTTTTCTGATAATAGTATGTAGACTGGCCGTATTTGATCACGATACTAGAATAAATTACAAATTACAAATTAGGTTTTATGGATAGTCTTGCAATATATATATATATATATATATATATATATATATCTGTTTATATCAGTATCATGTAACTGTTTATTTTCTTTTTGTACTACTACTTATAATTATCTTTCCTTTCATGTTGTACTATAAAAGACCTCGAATCTTATTGTACTAATAATTTTGATCATTAAATAAATACATACATACATACATACTGTTACTGGGTTAGGGGGCTTAGAGTATCCCCATGGTTGGCATAACGGTCGTAAGAAGCGACATAAATACACAGAACCAAAGGTTCGAGGGTCAGAAATATCATTACCGAAGCCATCGTGATTGCCTCAGAAGGTCCTTTTGCCGTAGAGTACCGTATTCGTATCTGATAAAGGACTGCCCACATCAGCAGCAATCTTCTAAACCTACGGAGAGTATTTTTGCCGTTTCTATAGCTTCATCATTATACTGCAACTGTTACGTACGTTGCCTTTATTTGCGCGTATAGGCAGTTGGGGGTTTCAAACTCTCTCATTCTATGAAGATATTTACGGAAGTAACCCTGTCCGATTAAAGATTGACCTAGCTAGAAGTCGAAGTCATCCGCACGGATTCATTTTCTGAATTGTTTTTATGATTCAATTTCTAGCAATACTACTGCTAGACTATATTTTCCAGCTTTATTTGTGCTTGTATGGCAACAAAATCTCTACTCGCTTCTGCGCCGATATCGCTCTGGATTGTGTCTGGTCGGGGTCTCTCAAAATTGTCGGGATACCAAAAATAGAGATAAGTAGAGATAATGAGGTCAATACCCGACATCGTTGCCTTCCTTCGTTTTTTTTAGGTAGTTAAGCACTAATCGATTTTATGCTTTGGAGAACTAGGATTGTAGTCGAAAATTTATTTCAAACCAGGAATACACGCTGAACAGTTCCATAAGTCCAAACACAAATTTTATAAATATCAAGTTTAAAATTAGGTGATCGCGAAGCCCTGGAAAACCGCGATCACTGACGAAAATCTTAGTTTTTAACGGCAAATTGAAAGCAAAAAAAACTTAGAAAAAAGCAACAAAACTTTCAGCTCTATTAAAAACGCAGGGTAAATGTCACCCAATAAGGGACACAAATTTTTTCAAAATGATCTCATGTTTTTACAGTGTATTTCCTACCGCCAAAAAAAAAATAAATTTTTTACTCAATTTCAACGAAATCTACATGAATTTGCAAAGCTCTGCTGCTTTAAACTTCACAAATGCAATATCACAATTGGGGATCCATGTACATATTTTGGTGGTGCTGCAACAAAAAACCAAGCAGAATGCCGCCACCATCACCAACAGCAAGCACCTTATTGGAGCATCTATCTATCTATATCAGCAAAGTAAATGCAGCTACAAAATGCGGTCGTTGGCATTTGTCGTCAACAATGCATACAACATAACATAACACACACACTCCCAAGCGCAACAGCTAGAAAAGAGGTTCGGGAGACTAACGAGTAGAACATTCATCACCAAACCCAACAAAATACATGATAAAAGAGCGACTTCTCCCCACAGCTGGTGTTTGGGGGGGGGGGGGGGGGGGCAGCCATATGAACAGTGCAGCTGCAATTGAGTTTGGGACGCGTTCGCGCATTGAACGAACGAACGAACGCGACTTGAAATATTTGGAGGATTTTTACAGCTGCTGCCTGTCGCCAGGCGGGCTCAGTATTCTGCAACAGAATTCTAATTGGAAGAAATTCGGGTGTGGGGGCAAAATAGCTGACACAAAACAGAAATGAGAAAAGAGCGCACAAATATGCAGTAGCTACATACAACTGCTAAGTGATTGAGGAGGTAAGGTGGGGCATGTTTATGTTTGTATGTCCGAAAGTCGGTGCATTAAGGCCAAATGTGCACATAGCAATAGTCAAAAGCGCAGCAACAACGAGGATGAAGAGAAAATTTACTTTGGCGCGGCTATAAGCTCCTCTACTACAGTTGCTGTTGCTGCAATTCACTAAAAAATTTACCATTTTTGCTATGAATTGTGTATTTTTTATCTTTTTTCCCCTCTACTTGGCAACACAGTGCTCCTATTTTTTTGGTTTCTATTTCCCGGCTGCTAGATGTTGTTACCGTTGTTGCAGATCATATTTGTTGCAATTCCATTTTGGGCTCACTCAATTCACTTCACTTTGCAACACAAAGTTTTCCGTATTTTTGTGTGTTTTTGTTTGCGAGCAGAGTATGCAGAGAAACTTGAACAAAAGCAAAACAAAGGCGTGTGCGAAGTGTACTCGTAAGATTTGATCTCGTCCTAGACAAGTCGTTCGGGTCCCTAATAAGCCGTGACCGAATCATTTTCGTCTAGTTATGGAAATCAAGCGTAAAGAGATTGGGAGATTTCACAGCATGAGCCCCTTTACAATAAAGGTCACCCAGTATATTACGACGTTCCCTCAGTCACCATTGGTAGATACATAAGTATCCATTCCATGAAAGAGGTAATCTCCGCCTAACATTTTTTACGCTGCCTGGAGTTCCATGTTTAGAGGAGCATACTATAAGTGACCGGCGAAGCTTCGAATTGCCTCATTAAGATATCTACGCAATAATAGCCCAGGACGCAGTTAACCTTAATATGAAAATTGTTTGACAAAAGCGCAAGGTCAATCGTCACAGCATACACTCGATTGCTTTGCAGTAAAAACTTTTCTGATTGAAAAAACCTTTTAGCAACTTTTGCTTTGCCCAGAACTTGAACCCAAGACCTTCGGCGTTGTATGCGCGGCACGCTGCCACCACACCACGGCCGACGAATTAGTTAGTATCCCATACAATTTGGCGTTCTGATAGAGCAAGGCGAAATTAGCAAGACGTGCATTGCCAACACATTTGGTACAAAATATTTTGATATTACATTGTGCGGGACTCGAACCTAGGGCCTTCGGTTTGATACGCGACAAGAAGCCAATCGTTTCTGTGACAACAAGACACTAGAAACTAGCACTTTCATTTTCGAATCATAACATTATCCTACTAGCCCATTGTACTCTTTGCAGTGCTCAACAACATCACCCCATATCGTTGATTATATGGAGATTTCGAGCATCGCTGGCATTTATGTGGCATTTAATATCTCCCAATTCTAATCAGATGCCCTGGAAGGGGAAACTGGTATCTCCTGTCGCATGCTATTACGAGAGTGGATTTGTTCTTCGTGGTCTCAAGGTGAAAATGCGTAAAAGCTCCAATGAAGGCGTATAGCAAAAAGCTCCCTTGGGAGAAGCTAGCAGGATGAAGAGACAGAGGAACGTATTCATAATTCTTGCTGCCGATGTCTAGGATGGCAAACAAAACGACACAGATTTCAAGGCGCATAATAATCTGACAGAGGTAAGAAATATAGATATTTCCATCCTTGGTACTTATATTCTTCTGTTTATTTTAGTGGACCCGTACTGTGCGAGAAATTGTGAAAAACGAGATTGAAACGTTTGCGAATAATTTTCGTATCTTTCAGTACTCTGTTCACCATCATTCAACCAACCGCTTATGTTTACAACAATATGTTGTTGTTGTTGTTTTTTATTTGAACGTTGCACGTTAGTTCATTTGTATACCAGTAGTGTTGCGAACATTTGGCACTCATAAATGCAACGATAACCATTTTCGTTTTGTTGTTGTTGTGACAATCTCTAGTTGTTGTTGTTGGTGTTGTGCCAGATTTTTATAGTTCGCCAGTTATATTGTTTGTACGTTGCTACACATTCGAATTCCGCATTTAAGCTTTTGCTTACACTTCTCATATTTCTGTATGTACATATGTGTTTATGTGTGCGCCTGATGTATGTACCAGTTTTGTCCTTTCCCACGCTGTCACCGTTGCTCTCTTGTGGTTTTAACTTACTACCCCACCTTTTTTTTTAGTTTTTTTCCATTTAAATTGGGTTTATTACCTTGCGCTGACAAAATTGTATTTTAATTACGAATGTAAATATGTAAAGTCGCAAAATTAGTGTGGACTTTCACAATAGCAAACATATATAAAAAATTATTCCAGATAGTTGGAATGCATTTAAAATAGATTTATTAGGTTGCATCGCAGTCCACTGCTCGTAAGCTGAGTGTGGGCGAGAGAGTGATGAGGAAATGTTATATCTACCGAGGAGCCCTCTAGCAACAAGCTTTCTTGCATTTACACGCTTTTTTCCAAGCCGTAATATACTTCGACGATATTGCTCTGCTTGAAGACCGTCTTGCAGAGATTTTCCCCATTTTTGCGAAAAAACGTAAAACGTATTTTTGCTTCCTTTATATTAGGTCAGTTATATGTTTGCCCACAAATTTCAGTCTTGAATCTTGGAACACTCTCCAGAACCAAATGAAAATGAAACATGACAACCAAACCCGGAGAGGTAGCAACTTGAAACCTCACACATAGTTTAAAGGGCCGATACAATGTAATAAAAGGAAAAAAATCCGCTATGTGTCGGGTTAGTTTCCCCCGGATCATTTTGGATCTGTTTGAGAACTTTTTAGGGATGACATTGATACTATTTTCGGAGTAAATCAAGATTACATTCGGAACTACTTCGTGATCTTTTGTGATTGCTTTGGGTATAGTTTTGAAATTAGTTTGGGATAATTGCGGGCCTCAAAATATTTTTTGTTGATTTTGGGATATTTTTGCGGGATTGCATTTAGAATGACTTTGAAACTATTTCGGTTTTGCGTTAGCGATTATTTCCCCTCTATCGTGGTATATTATCAAAATGATTTCGGATTTATATTCATGATCATTTTGCTATTGTGTTCCGTACTATTTCGTGATTATTTTGAGGATATATCTTCAGACATTTTTTTTATTTCGAGTCTGTTTCCTATAATTTCAGTACCATTTCTCCATGCTCCTGAACTCTTGATTTCAGGATTGTTTCCGGTTTCATTTCGACGCAGTCTCTAGATCATTCAGGCATTAGTTTTGGGATTACCTTCGAATCATATAAATTTCTGTATTATTGTGTGGATTATTGAGAGACTATTTCGCGACCACCCCTCACCCCTTTCCACTATACATAGCCGGAAAAACGAAATGATATTACATTGTTTCTCGACTATGTAGCGTCAAACGCGAGGCAATCTGAGAGCTTATTTAGTCATCAATTTTGCTACACTCGTCGATAAATTAAGCCAGAACTGTGCTATTGGGTGTATGCGAATACCATAAAACAATAAAAGGGGATCCCTTGTACATCTTATCCCGAATTTTAACCGGTGTTCATGCTTAGAATTTTTGGCCAGATGGAGAAAGTTCTCCAAAGGGATCCCTACATTTATCGCACATCATTAATTAAATTAAAATTAAAATTAAAATTAAACTTAAAATTAAAACTAAAATTAAAATTAGAATTGAAATTAAAATTAAATTTAAATTTAGAATTAAATTTTTTTGTCGTTTTATGGGCCTACTTATTTCGGTTCCGGGTTCAAATCGAGCTCAAGGCCTAGTTTAAAACTTAAATTTAACGTAAGATTAGAATTCAAATTAAAATTAAACTTAAAATTAAAATTAAATTTAAACTTAAAATAAAAATTTAAATTAAAACTAAAATTAAAATTAAATTTAAAATTGGACTTAAAATAAAACCTAAAATTAAATCTAAAATTAAAAAAGAAAACAATAAAGATCCCCTTGTTCTTCTCTTCCCGAAATTTAACCGGTGTTCTTGCGTAAGAATTTTTGGTCAGAGAGAGAACATTCTCCAAAAGCAGTATTACATTTAGCGCTCACCACTAATTAAATTAAAATTAAAACAACAATTAAAATGAAAACTAAATTTAGAATTAGTAGAATAAACGTTTTAATTAAAATTTAAATTAAAGGTAAAACTAAAACTAAAATTTAATTTAAAATAAAAAGTTTTATTTAAACTAAAATGCCGGAACGGCAGCCATTTTTCCCAAGGCTGTGGCAGGGGTCCCTGGACCTGGCCACTCCGAGCCAAGAGAAAACAGGGCCGCAACAGCTACTTCTACCGCGGGAGCGACTGCATTGGAAACGACGGGTCGGCTCCCCATGGACGACAAGAGGGCAACCTCAGTCAATACGGTCTTAGGTGATCTGACGGAGGGAAGCACCAGTATGGCGGCGAAGGGAGTTGCGCTGGCAACGGCGAACACTGAAGCGCCTGCTAATGCTGGGCGCCCGTTGACGCCGGTACGGCAACTGTTCTCTCCACGGCTGTGACAGGGGTCCCACGATCTGGTCACACTGAGCCAAAGGAGAAAGGAGCTATAAGCAAGACATCATCCGGGGGTATGACCGCGAGGGCAACTACGGGTCCTACCCCTTCTCAAGAAGAGTCCCACAAGGGATCGTTCCACAGGAACAAGAGAAGGGCTGCAAAAGTCCTGCCAAGGTATGACGGCGTTCCGCTGGAATCGCGGTCAGAGAACGCCAGGAATTCGGTGCAAAGGGCGAGAGCTCTACTGCCGAATTTTCGGGGTTCTCTGCAAACAAATGCAGAAAGCCCAACCCCATACAAGTGTCAAAGGTCCGACGAGGATATTAAACCACCGTCGAAAAGGCAACAGAATCACCCCGCGGTAGCCAAACCCAGCTTTGCCGAGGTAGCCAAGGGCCGGATCCTTATAGGAATCCTGGACCGAGGGAATGACCGTGGTGCAATCCCTAAAGACCAGTGGCCGTACGTCCGCAATGAAATCGGTAACGCCGTTCTCGACGTGCTGATGGAGTCTCAGGGTAGTCCGCCATGAGGTTCTGATGTAGGATGGTACCAGGGCCAAATCAAGGTACGCGCTTGCGAAGACGTAAGGTCTGTTGCGCTGTACAAGGGAGCAGCCGCAAAGCTGGGACAAGTCTATCCCGGGGCGATTATTGAGGTCGTCGACTGGAAGGACATTCCGGCTCGACCAAGGGCTAGGACATGGGTTCCAGCAGTTCCAGCAGAACCTGAGAGAATTCTCAGGATGTTGCAACTAATGAACCCGGCTCTCCCAATGCAGGACTGAAGTGCATCCAAGTCGAGGACGCTGTAGGACCTAGAAGACAGGTCGTGTTGGCCCTGAATAAGAAAGCCCTCGATCCCCTTAGACAGAGCAAAGAAAGAGTGATTTACGGCCCCGCCGAGGGCGTAATTCACGTATACCGTGGGGACCCACAGCGCGCATCACTTTCGAGTGCCTCTTTGGACACGGAAATTGAGGCACCCGAAGTGGAAGCGGAAATCTCCGACGCCGAACGCCTGGTTTCCGCCACGTCAAATTGCGCAGAGGCTCTGGGCAATTCGCCGATGGAGGATGATCTGCTGGATAGCGACGGAGAGGATGACAACACACGGTGATGGAGGCAGGGCAGTCTGAGCTAACTCATGCTGAGGTTGCTCCAGATAAACCTACACACAAGTAAGGCAGCCTCGGCTGCCCTCATCAGTCGCCTTTCTAAAAGCGATGTAGACGTGGTCTTTATCCAAGAACCCTGGGTGAACAACTCAAGGATTGCGGATTGGGGGCCATTGGGTTTAAGCTCATCCGATCTGCAGATGAAGGTAAAGTTAGAACCTTAATTTTATTAAAGTCTGAGCTAAATATCTTTCTCTTACCTAATTATAGCAATGGTGACGTTACAGCGGCCAGCTTGGCAAGCGGAGGCACCCAATTAACGCTAGCCTCCGTTTATATGCCGTACGATGCAGAGGAACCTCCTCCGCAAAAGACGGTAAAGGATCTGGTGGCCGACTCAAGCAAAGGCTCATAGGTCCGACGTAAACACTCGTGGTGAGTCACGTTTTGATTACCTTTTAACAACTAACCTGGTAGTTTGCAATGTAGGTAATGAACCAACTTTTATTACTAAAAACCTTTAAGAGGTTATTGACCTCACTATTTGTAGCGAAAGCGTTTTTGGGTGGGTTAAAAAATGGCGTGTTCTTGAGGAACATTCCTTCTCAGACCACCGGTATATTGAAGTAATATTAGAGTTCTTCGTCGATCAGCCCATTGCGAGACGTAACCCACGTAATACAAACTGGGAACTAAATAATGAGCTGTTAGAAAGAGAAATACCTGCACTGCCCCACAAAGCCCCGCATCAACGGAGGAGCTGGAGGGTCTGGTAGAAACCTTCACATCGGCATTCTCAAATGCCTTAGAACAGGCTTGTCCAATGCCAAAACTACGCGGTAAGCGTAAACCTCACTGGTGGTCCCATGATACTTCGTAAATCCTGTAGAGAACAGTTTAACAAAGCCAAATTCCTTGATAACGGGTCACAATGGCTAGAATACAAGGACAAAATAAGGACCTACAAAAAAGTCCTGAGACAAGCGAAGAGAGCTTCATGGAAAAATTGCACTGTAGTCGAAAGTGTCGTTGACACTTCAAGACTACGGTGCGTGCTTTCTAAGACGCAAACAGCTATTAGCTTTCTGCGGAGACCAAATGGTACCTGAATCAGCACAGAATGGGAAATCCTAGAGCTGCTTCTGGGCGCACATTTCCCGGGAAATATGACCAACCCACAGGAGGTACCTGCAGCAAACCAAGCTGTGAATATACATCACTGAGGAGAGGGTGAGGTGGGTAGTTAAAAGTTTTAAACCTTTTAAGGCTGCTGGACCAGACGGGATTGTCCCCGCTCAACTTATCTACTCTTTGGAGTTATCAGCCAACTGGCTGCGGCACACATATACCGCTTATTTGGCTCTGAACTATATTCCGTGTGCATGGAGGATAGCCACGGTCATATTCATTCCTAAGGCAGGCAAAGCCTCTCACTACGAGCCGGAGGACTACAGATCTATCAGTATTTCATCCTTCGTACTCAAGACCCTAGAGAGAATAGCTAGCGATTTTCTTACTACAAACATAGATAGGAACCTCATTTCGGGCTATCAACACGCGTACACCAAAGGTAAATCTGCGGAGACTGCGCTACACAGCGTAGTCTCCACTATCAAAACATCCTTGTTCGATAAGGATTATTGTCTTGTGGCCTTCCTAGACATTGAAGGAGCATTCAACAATATAAATCCAGATGCCGTTAACAATGCTTTAACTGGTCTGGACGTAAATAGACCCCTAGTGGGACTGATTGAGCAACTGCCCAGGGGAAGGAAAGTGCTTTCCTCACTGGGGAAGGTTGATATAACACGATTTTTTCGCAAGGGGCACGCCCCAGGGTGGTGTCCTTTCCCCTCTACTATGGAACCTAACGGTAAACTCGTTATTAAGAGATACTAGTTAGGGGAGCGGGACCTCTGCGAAGCCAGTCACCTTGTAGCGGTGCAGGGGCTTATGCCGATCGCATTTGATACTAATTGGTTAGATGGGAGCGGCGCAACCGCGCTCACCTGACAGATATGGTCGAATGCTATCGGTAACCGGGAACTGTCACCTCCTAATCCAGGGTGTCATGCGTCACCGTGCCCATTGGACTGGTTTGCAGCCAGGAGGTTCACAACACCGGCTGTATTATAACGGCGCCTCCCCAACACCAGGCCACCTTGGGGAGTAACCATGGCCTAACCGCGTCAAGGGGCTCTGCCGCGGCGGACCAACCCAGTTCCCCAATTAAATAATAGACAACTACGCTTGCCACGTCAAGCATGTTGTCGTACGACAAGATTGGATAAACAAACAAATAAAAAGAACAAAAAACAAACAACAACAGCAACGCAACAAAGAAAACGGGCTCCAATAAGAGCAGCGGGCAAAGCAGTAGCAGGCCACGCAGATACTCCAGGAAATTCCTGGACAGCCTCTCTAGAGAGGAGGCAATGCTCTTTTTAGAGCATATGAGGGACGATGAATCTCCCTCCACCAGCGCTGGAGTGCGCAGAGAACCGGCTCTTAAACCCGCAAACCCTAAGGGCAATACAGAAACCCAAGGAAAGCAACGCGGGCCAGAAGAGCATAGTAAGCAAAATGCGACGAAACCCGCGATCCCCAGAGGCATCTCGGCCACTGGTGAGCAGCGCGGGCACATCAAAAAAGGGGAGCAGGAGGGGCAGGCGTCCAGGAACAAACCCGCGAACCATGGAGGGCCCAGTACCACCATAGAGCAGCGCGGGCCCCCCGACTAGGCGTAGCTCCGACGGTACCTCTATGCAAATGAGCGAAGGTAGCAAAAACAACCATAGCAGGCCCTCTAGGGAGCCAAGTAAACATGGGCGCTCACCGTCGAGGCAGGATTCTGGAAGCAGCTCACAAGGCAGCTGCGACAGGTCCCAGAAAGGGAGCGACACCGAGCGAAACCGGGAAGAGTGGAAGCGGCCCAATAGAAGGCATAACAGGGGCAGGCAACCTGCACTACCACCACCGGGCAGACCACGATCGCTTACAGATAAATGGCGCCTGGGACTAAGTGGGTCTGGTACAAAATGGTATCTCCGATACAGGCATAAACCAGCCCACGAGAACAGTACAGCGACCGCCGAACGGAGAAACAGAGTCGGAAGCAAAGAACAGCCAGCGGTAGCTGGCCAGCATACACCCGCTCCCGCTGGTAATCGTAGGATCGGGCAGATCACACCGGAGGAAACTCCCAGCTCAAAGAGGCAACGGGCCCATGCTCCGCAGAACACGGCAACCATGCGCCGGGAGAATTTGAACAGGGCGACTGGGAGACCCGCTGAAGTAGCACCAAGACAGCAGAGCTACTCGGATGCCCTCAGGGGTACCCGAGTGGCGGTGCTGCCCAGGAACTACTCGGCGGATGCCCTAAGTCAGGAGGACCTGACAAATCTCCAGGAGCTAATTATGGATGGAATGTTCAGGGGGTGTGGGCATGCTCTAGTATTTTGCGGGGTGTACTTCCGAGCAGGGTTCCTCCTCGTTGACTGCGAGGACAAGAAAACCGCAAAGTGGCTCGAGGAAGTAGTGCCAACACTCGAGGGGTGGACAGGGGCACAATTATGCACAAGGCGCGGGGATGACATACCGCCCACGCATAACGTGACAATGTCCCTCCCCAGGAGTGCGGACCGCCCCAGAGAATTTGCGATCCGGCTCCTCGCTAACCAGAACGAGGGCCTTAAGACGCAGAGGTGGCGCGTTATAAATAGCAGCGCGGAAGAAGCGGGCCTACGTCTCGACGTGGGCATTGATGAAGAATCCTACCAGCTCACACGACACGTAGGAATGGATTCAAGCTGCACTACAGGTACGGCTTGATCCAAGTAAGACCCTGGAGGCAGAAGCTACCAGGGAATAGTGAGCGGCAGGAAGACAAGGCGGTCGAGGACGCCGACATAGGCAAGATGTCGGACGAGGACATGTCAGATGCGAGCACCGACACCATCAAGGCTCGTGTGACTACAAACTCTCGTACCGCAGCGAGTAATAGCGATGAGGCCGCGGAACAAACGGAACAACAAATACCCACCACACAGGAGCTCATTGAGGGCTTGGACCTCCAAGAGCTGGCACTGGACAAGCGGGAGGACAGCGAAAGCGGGCTGTCTGATTACGACGACCCGATGAGGCCGGCCGGGCCAAAATGACCGGCTTAAGCATACAGATAGCCCAGATCAACCTCCACCACGCCATTGCAGCTTCGGCTGTACTGGCGAGGAGGCTTGCCTCGGATGATCTGGGCATAGCCCTCATACAGGAACCTTGGGCATACAAGGGACAGGTGATCGGCCTTAATGTAAGTAACAGTAGAGTAATTTGGGATCTCTCCCAGCAGAGACCTAGAGCATGTGTAATGCTTAAAGCAGATATTAACTATTTTTGCATTACAGAGTTTTTAAGTCGAGATCTGGTGGCGGTACAAATAGATGCGGAAGTCAATGGTGAAGACTCCAGCATTGTGCTAGCCGCAGCCTACTTCCCGGGGGACGACAACATGGTCCCCCCAGATAACGTACAGAAGCTGGTAGCTCACTGCAGAAGAGCGAAACTTCCTCTAATCATAGGAAGCGATGCTAACTCCCACAATACGGAATGGGGCAGCAGTGATACCAACCAAAGGGGTGAGTGTTTGCTAGAATATATAGCCAGTAATGATTTAAGCATATACAACATCGGGAGTAAACCGACGTTTGTTACGAGAGCTAGGGCAGAAGTCCTTGATATAACGCTCGGCAACAACCTAACTGAGAGTATGATCTCGAGATGGAGGGTCTCAGAAGAACCCTCCCTTTCGGACCATAGAATCATAAGGTTTGAGCTGGGCGCTATGTCGGGGCAAACCAACCCTAGAAGAAATCCCAGGAAAACAGACTGGGACAGCTACAAAAGTATTATAGAAACTAACATAGATAGCCTTAAGAGTAAAGGCAGAAGTACCAATTGTACCGAGTTAGAGAGCAGGGTGGAAAGGACAAATCAAATAATGATAGATGCCTATAACTCCAGTTGCCGGGTCTCCTTGATTAAAGGTAAGAAGGCAACCCCCTGGTGGTCTTATGACCTGACGTTGCTAAGGAGGAAAGTCAGGAAACTCTTTAACGAGGCAAGGAGAACCGGCAACTGGGAGGAATACACCCAGAATCTAACTAAGTACAATAAGGAGATAAGAAAAGCAAAAAGGGAAAGTTTTAGGAATTTCTGTGAGGGAATTTCCAGCACGCCTGCAGCGGCAAGGCTACACAAGGCCCAAGCCAAAGAGCAGAGACAGACAAACCTAGCAATCAGACTCCCAGACGGTAACTATACCGAAATGGGGGAAGAGCGAGCAAAGGCCTTGCTGCAAGCACATTTTCCTGAGGCGTCACCGCAAGTACCGGAACCTGTGTTCCCCAGAGTTAGACCAACCCCATCAGACTGGCAACTAGCAAACTCCCTCTTTTGTGAGGCCAGAGTTAGATGGGCAGTGGAATCTTTTGAGAAATACAAATCTCCGGGGGTGGATGGCATCTACCCGGCGCTAATGCAGCAAGGGACACAGATCATCCCACATCTCGCCAGGATCATGAGAGATAGCCTGGCACTGGGATATATACCCACGATGTGGAGAAGAGCAAGAGTAGTATTCATACCAAAAGTAGGTAAAAAGGACTATTCACAAGCGAAGTCCTTCAGACCAATAAGTCTAACCTCCTTTGTCTTGAAGGCAATGGAAAAGATAATAGACCAAGAAATCAGGTCGAACGCCCTCAAGAGCTGGCCCCTACATTATAGCCAGCATGCCTACAGAGCGGGTAGGTCCACGGATACAGCTCTGTACCAGTTATCATCTGAAATACAGAGGGCGTTCGAAACAGGGGAAACAGTGCTTTGCGCTTTCCTTGATATCGAGGGTGCCTTTGACAACACATCTCACGAAAGCGTAAACATAGCACTGCAGAGAAGAGGAGTTCAGTTGCCTATCCAGAGATGGATTGACAATCTACTCCGTACAAGAATCGCTGAAGCTCAAGTAGGCAGCAGCGCAGTTAAGGTTATTACCACGAGAGGGTGCCCCCAGGGAGGTGTCCTGTCACCCCTTTTGTGGAGCCTAGTAGTGGATGAACTCCTGCAAAAGCTATCAGACAGTGGCATAAGATGCCAAGGACATGCTGACGACATCGTCATAATTGCAAGGGGTAAATTCGAGAGTACGCTCTGTGATATAATACAAAGAGCATTGAACATTACAAGGGAATGGTGCGCCAATGTGGGTCTTAACATCAACCCATCTAAGACAACCATCATCCCCTTCACCAGAAGAAGGGTCCTACCAGCCCTGAGAGCAATAACAATAGATGGCGTGGAACTAGAATATGGAACCGCAGTGAAATACTTGGGGATCATGTTTGACACCAAGCTCTTATGGAAACAACACTTCGACTCCATGAAGACTAGGGCCACGAGGTCCATCATGGTATGCAAACGTCTAGCAAGCAAATCATGGGGCTGCAGCCCACACGTGCTAAGATGGATGTATACCATGATAGTAAAACCTATGATAACATATGGCTCAATAGCCTGGGCATCAAGAACAACTCGGGCGACGACGAGGCAAGCACTGTCGAAACTTCAGCGACTGGCATGCGTGTGCATCACGGGAGCTATGCGCACATGCCCCACAACAGCGCTGGAAGCTATCCTCGATCTAACCCCGCTGCATTTATCGATAGAGCAGTCATCCAAGCGAGCCCTCCTTAATATCGTCAAGGAGGGCTCGGGCAAAGGTAAAGTCATATCGTCTCGGAACATGGAGGAATTGAGAGAGAAGATCCCAATCTCTCAACTCCCGAGGGATGATATCCTCAGGCAGATAGTATATGAGAAAAGATATAAAGTAGAACTGGGAGACAAGGGTACGTGGGAAGAAAACAGAATTGAGAGCATTCAGCAGCTAAACAGTATAGTATGGTATACCGATGGCTCGAAGACCCCAGAGGGGATTGGATCTGGAGTCGTTGGACCCAGAGCCAAGATATCAATACCCCTGGGAGCATACCCGAGCATTTTTCAAGCGGAGGTATTCGCCATAAGACAGTGCGCGGACCTGAACCTTCAGCGAAAATACTCCAATGAGAAAATTGCCATACTCAGTGACAGCCAGGCCGCCCTCAAGGCCATCTCGGCATTTGAAATAAAATCAGCACTAGTCCTTGAGTGCGTGGAAAGGCTGAATCAACTAGGAGCACACAATGACCTACTGTTGGCCTGGGTTCCTGGGCACAGGTGAGTCGAGGGAAACGAGCAGGCGGACAGCCTGGCCAGAGAGGCAGCAACGATACGACCTATTGGTCCTGAGTCGTTCCTGCCAGTAGGCCCGCAGGAAATTAGGGGGCATCTATTAGCAGAAGAAAAGGAAAACAGGGAAAAACACTGGCGTAATATGCCAGGCCTGAGACAATCTAAGCTACTGTTAGGGGGTTACTGCACAACTCGATACAGGGCATTTATAGGCCTCTCGAAAAATAACCTAAGAATTCTAACAGCTATTCTTACAGGACACTGTAGACTGAACAGTCACATGCAAAGGCTGGGTATAATATCGAACAACACATGCCGATTTTGTGATCGATCAGCGGAGACGGCGGACCATATCCTCTTGGAGTGCGATGCAATCTCAAGACGTAGAGCTAAGTTTATGGGCTCACCATGGCCGGAGCATTCTCACATCAAATCCCTCAAGCTAGCGATTGTCTACAGAGGCAAGTTCCCTCAAACTTTATGCGACTTAATGCAGGTAGCATTGCGAGAGGTTTCCCTGTGGGCTTCCCGATGTGGACTCTGCGTCAATTCCGATAAAGTTGAGCTTGTCTTATATACCAAACGATACAAAATAGCATCGTTAAACCTACCAGAACTAAATGGCGTGCGCCTAAGACTGGCAGATAAGGCCACATTTCTAGGCGTAGTTTTAGACAAAAAGCTGAACTGGAAGGACAACGTTATTCACCGACAAAAGAAAGTGTACATTGCATTATATACGTGTAAAAGAGCCATTGGTAAAAAATGGGGACTCATCCCCATCATATGCAGATGGATTTATATCGCGATTATTCGACCCTTACTGCTGTATGGGATAGTCGTATGGTGGCCAGCCTTGAGCAAGGCGTCAAACCTAAACTTGTTGGGTAAAGTCCACAGATCCAGCATGATAAGCATTAGTGGGGCTCTAAGAACAACGCCTAGCGAAGCTCTTCAGGTCATTCTTGACATCCTTCCATTGGATCTAGCTGGTCATCGAGCAGAGGCAACGTCAGCCCTGCGTCTAAGGGAGTTGTCGTGTTGGAACAACAATACCACATAACACTCAAGTATACTAAACCAATACAGTTTTCTTCCTCCTAGCACGGATCGCTGTGCGACCACAACAGTTGCGGAAATCAACTTTAAGATAAACATCCCAGCAGGGATGCCTGAACGGAGTCGGATAAGTGCCTTGCTATGGGCAGCAGCATTTCCATATACACGGACGGCTTCAAGCCAAACGGTAGATTTGGAGGTGGAGTATATTCAGGTCCCTTTGACCTCCAGCTCTCATTCAGACTACCCGACCACTGCAGTGTGTTCCAAGCAGAAGTTGCAGACATAATGGAAGCCGCAGCTAGGATAGGGACATACAATGTCGGCAAAGCAGTTTTTATTTTCAGCGACAGCCAAGCTGACATCAAATCTCTTGGCTCCAACTCTTTCAATTCTGAACTAGAACTAAACTGTCGCCGATCTCTTCAAGAGATGGCTCGACAGAACCGTGTACACCTCACATCGGGCTCCTGGACATAGAGATATCGAGGGAGACTGCATTGCAATGAACTCGGTAGGCAGGGTACAACCAGGCAGGTTCTTCCTGGACAAGAACGCTTAGGTATGCCCCTTTCCACATGCAAGCTTATGCTAAAAGAGCACAACTACCGCTAAGCCGACGAAAGATGGCTACAAACACCGGGGTGTCGAACATCGAAAGAAACCTGGCCTAAATGGGATCCTAAAAGATCCCGTCACGTGTACAACCTAAGAAGGGATACAATTTCCATACTTGTGGGGGCACTAACAGGTCATTTCCCCATAGGTAGGCATGCAGAAAGGTTAGGAGCGCCTTATCGTCGTTGCTGTAGGAGTTGTAAAGACGATGAGGAGGAGGAAACGGTGGTTCACTTCATTTGCAACTGCCCAGCACTAAACGGAGCACGGCAGCGCTTTCTGGGAGCTCCATTCTTTGATAATCTGAGCCAGGTTGTGGAGCATGACGTCAAGGACCTGGTAGCTTTCATCAGGTCCTCAAAATGGTTCGAAGAGGAAAGGTAACGGTGTTTTTCGTGGTACCACAACGGGCCTAATACTACTGGCCTAAGTGTGCCCTCGGGCAGCTACCCTAACCTAACCTAACCTAAAATACGAAAATAAAAGATAAGTTTAATATTAAAAATAAATTAAAATTATAACTGAAATTAAAACTAAAGTTGAAATAAAAATTAAAGTTAAAACTAAGATTAAAATTAATATTAAATTTAATTTTAAATTGAAATTCAAATCAAAATAAAACTAAAAATAAAATTACACTATTCCCTCCGCGCGTGTACGCAGCGTTGTGTACTCTCTCCGCTTTTGTTCATCGTGGCATTGGATGAAATTATGAGGCGTGCGACAAACGCCAGACATGAAATACCCCTTTCGATCATTTAGAAGACTAAGAGTATGCAGACGATGTCTGTCTGCTAAGTCACAGAGGTACAAACCTACAATATAATTTAGAAGCCGTGGACGGATACGCCAAAAGGGCCGGGCTAAGTATCAATACCGACAAAATAAAAGTCATAAAATGCGGTTATAATGTCTCAGCAAGACCAACAATGTTCACTGTCGATGGAGACGAATGTGTAGAATCCGCAGTTTACCTCGGCAGTATTATTTCAAATAGAAGCGGTGCGGACGAGGACGTTACATCCCACATAAATAAAGCAAGAGCGGCTTTCGGCCAACTGACAGAAGTATGGAGGTCCAGTCATATATCATTGAAAACTAAGTTGCGACTTTTTAATTGTATGCTTGTGAGACGTGGAAAAGTTCAAGCTTAATTGAGAAGCGCCTGCAAGTTTTTATTAACAAATGCCTACGCCGAATCCTGAAGGACAAGCCAAACAAAAGCAGCCACAGAAATTGCAAAATGCAAGTGGTCGAGGATTGGACACTCGATTAGGAGGCCTACAGATAATATAGCAATGCAAGCATTGCGGTGGAACCCGCAGTGAAGCAGAAGACCCGGGGCGGCAGCGAAAACCTGGCGTAGAACTATCGATAAAGAATTGGAAGATGCAGGTTACACGTGGAATAATGTCGCGAGGATAGCACCAAATAGAATAGGATTCAAATCGGTTGTCGAGGCCTTATGCTCCAATAGGAGTTAAGGAAGAAAAGAGAAGAAGAGTTCCCTCCGCGTAAGAAAGACTTCAATATGAATGTCCCCTTCTGACCTCGGGCTTTCATATTCCGCCTCAACTATTTACTCTGTATATAAGCATGCGAATAGGAAGCCTTCTACAAATATTCATAGAAACACCAGGGATTTTAAACAGCAACAGCGTTATGTCCTATTTCCTTGCATTTGTAAGGCAGGTCGTTTAATTATACACTCGTACGCCCCACCTCCCTGTCCTAGCTCATTCACATACATAAGCTTCTTTTGCAAAAATTGTATTATATTTTCTATTAACGTACATACATATATAAATATTCAGCAAGTGTGAAGAAGTGATCTGAGTACCTCCAAGTGGTGCATTGAGTGCCATTGTTGATGCGAATTAAATATGTATTCAAAGAGCGCGTGGCAAAGAGAACACCAAATGAATGAAATTGGGTGCTTGACTGGCTACAAATATGAGGCAAGTGACGAAGTCTATGCTTAGTTAGGAGCGCGCACTAGAGGTTGGGGTGAGAACCTGTAATGTAATGCACATACTGGTTGTTGGGTGTTTGAAGGTAGTTGAGCTGAGGCATGCCATCTTTTGTGGAGTGAGGCGCCACAAACTGTACACCGAATCATCTGTGGCGCTGATGCAATAGATATGCTGCAGCAAGTTTGTGATGAGCTTTGTTGGCGCAGCAAAAGCAGTGGGTAAAATTTTTTAAAGGATTTGTTTGAAGTTTGTTTTTAATGTTTTACTAATGCATGTACAAGAGAATGTAGGTATTAGTGTGATGTTTAGAAATATTTAGCCAATTCTTTTCCACGTCTTTTTAACGACTTGCTATTGCTCTGAGTACTTCAGCGTTTTTCCGAGTAAATCTCATTTAATTATAAGTGGGTTGAAAAAATGTTGGTGAGCATATATTCTTACGAGGGAAAGCCTATAGGTTTTGATACTCTTTAGTTGATATCTAAATCGAGCATAATATGAATATTAAGTGGAAATTAGTAGTCTTCCCGACTTAAGGAGCTATAACTGTTAATTTATCATAAAAATCCCAGAGGAAGCTCAAGAAACTAAAGTGGAATCGGGTCTATGCGATAATACTTAAATATGTAAGAGCCAGGTTGCCGACACCAGTGCAAGATACAATTATAATGGATAGCATAGCAAATATAATTCTCCATTGTCACAAAATTAGGAAATATAGAGAAGACCATATCAGGGCGCCTGAAGAGGACCTACAATTTACTGCAAAAAGTATGAAAAACAATAAGGCTATAGAGACAGAGGGGGGCAAAGCAGAAGTCATTAAAGAAATAGCAAAACAGCGCCAAACTGGATATGCATTTGACATGCATAAGAACGGATTATTGCCTTACACAAGGAAAAAGCTACAACTAGGGTTGATTTGCGAAAGTAAAGTGAGTCTAAACGCGCAAATGGCAAATTGTGTACAATGCTCTATATAGCTGGAAAGCTTTTGTAGAGGCTATAGAGGAAAGAGGACTGTCACCATCACAGCATGGCATATAACCTGGAAAATGAATTCTAGGCGATATCCAACGCGTCACTACTAGAGTAGAAGTGGACACAAGAAACACGCTGTACAGATTGAAATGGGAAAATAAGCTGACCGCCTTAAAGCAACCAAGCTTTATTGAAAAAGAATGTCACCATACACCAACCTTCAGATGGCCCGAAGGGCCCAGAAATTTTACTTAGGTTTTTCCGACTCCGAAAATCATCTGATAAGTCAAAAGGGTTTTTGATTGAAAGCTTTGAACGCCTTCCCGAACCTGATCTTATAAACTTCGGTATAATGGGAAAGCTTTCTAAACTCTTTAGCAAAGCGGCCACCATCACAAAACAAATCATTGTTATTTTAGCAGTGGATAGATCCCCAATTCCTCTAGTCTCTATTACCATGCCCATTATCAAGCCTCTTCGATGGATAGTTCTCAAGGAGTTTAGTTTGCAATGTGGGCGATATTGAGAAAAAGGATAATATCCCAAAGTTTACAGTCTATGGCACGAAAAAATATTACTTCAGTCTGCAGTGATTGGTATGACGCAAAGGCAAGGATGCAACACTTTTCAAGGTCCTTCGATTGTTACGTGTGACAGGATGCAACCCCCAATTACATGCCAATGTTAGAAGAGCATATAAAGTATATAGTCGTGGTTGCCCGGATATTGCAGAACAACAGGATAGAAACACTTTTCAATAATAGCTGAATTAAAAAATAAAATAAATCTTTCAAAGTTAACTAAATTTAAATTTTTTCTTGTCACACTTCTGGTGCTACAATCACAAAAATTGTATAGGTTGTCTTGTTTTGATTTCGTATTCAAAACACATTGCGAGCATTTTCTATTAGCAATATTACATATACATATGTTATTATCATTATTATTATTATTAGGACGCTTTTATTAGCTTCACCTGTATGTTTGTTTGTAACCTTAATTCGCTTCAACGTGCCTGCTGCCATATTAAAATGATTTTATAATTAGCTTAAACTTATTTGTAATCACGTCAGGTTCATATCAAGACCCTTCCGGGATCATTTCTGGATGGTTTTCGGGATCCGTCCGGGACCCCGTCGGGGTTATTTCGGGATCATTTTGGACTTCCTCCGGGAACAAGTTTTAGTTTTTTAAAGCGTTGATAGGTATCTAGATCTTGTTCTCTCTCCTTCGCGGGTGTACTGCGAAGAATCGTTGAAATCTATTGTAAAACCATGACCTTCTTCGCCTAGGCCTACCTCGTCTGGAGCAATACCAGCTTTAACCATTATGTTATGCAGTACGACGCAACTCGTAACAATAGCTGCAACTGTTTCGTGGGAATAATGAAGCACCCGGTGCTTTAGCAAACACCAAAACGAGACTTTACAACACCAAATCCTCTTTCTATACAATTCCTTGTGGATGAATGTATCTTATTATATCTTCTTTCTTTATTGGTGTTCGGGTTTGAAACCGGCGTGAGAAACCACGGTTCCAATGGGTATCCTTGATCTCCAATGAGCCGAGACTTTCGTTGGTAAGGAACAGATCTTGCGTTGTGCTTTCTTATCAAATACTCCCGTAAATCATACGTGGCCCATATTCCAGAATCATGAGTCGCTCCAGGAAATTTGGCACTCAAAAATGTGAAGCACAAACGATGACCACATGCCTTAAACATTTTTAAATGATGGACGCATACCGTATTTTTAAATAAAAGCAAGATTTACCCCATCACCATTCATGCTGTAGTAGCCCTTTCTATTTAGATATTGGCTAAGAGGTCGCTCCACATTTTTCGATGGCGGAGCAAATATTGTAATGTGGGTGCAATCAATTCCTCCTATCGTACTATTTATACCGAATATCCGGAAAAACCTAAAATTGTATACATATATATATATATATTGTAGTTTAAAAATGTTCGGTAAAATATAACTAGATATACCTTGTTTTAACAATATTCTCTTCGTCGACTGTGCGCGGAAATTCGATTTCTCTGCCCTTAACCCTCACAATAAGGTTTGACACAGCCTTCAAACTCCGCGAAAGGGACGATTGGCTCATTGGCAAGATGTAATTGTTGCCCACGCATTTCTGGTAGGATCAATTGGCAAAAAAGTTCAATACGGCCAGAATCCACATAGTTGCGGGCAAAGACGTCTTTTGGTCATCGTGCGGTTCCAAGTCATCAATAAGGCGACGTCACAGTGTACGGGTCAAACGAAAGCTGTGCAGAAACACATTTTCACTCAAGGAAAATGGATCACTGGCATCTCTTAAAGATTTTAAGTACCTGGAACGATCTTTATTTTCCGCTTTTTCCTCATCTTCCCACAATAATAGCAAAACTAATAAATATTCTTCCATTTTCTATCGATCGCACAATAACAGCATTCTAATTTAAATATATCCGTATAAATTAAATTATCAAGATCCTTTGACTTATTGGCAATTTGTCAGCGAAAATCTTTTTTATTTTTTACACAGAATAGCAATAAATTGATAAATTGTCCAATTTGACAAATAAGCAAGATGGTGAATTTGTCAAGTGCACAGAATAGGGCTGTGAGTATACAACATTGACTATCAGAGGTAGCTGATAAAAAATTCTTTTTACAATGCAGCATCCCCATTCTTTCATATATATCATATAACGTGAAAATAGCTGGAAACTAATCACCACTTAACGGTAAGCTCTCGTGAACTTTCATTAAAGTGAGCATTTCTACTTGGTCACTATTTTTCGAGTTTAGTTCTGGGTATTTCTCATGCTTAATTTAAATTTGATTGTTGCTCTTACTCACGAGCGTGAACACACACATACATACACACATATATAGCACAAATATATTACCTGCTACGAAATTCGCTCTGATAACAATTGTTGTTTGGTACAATGATAGCGGTGCTATTCGTTGTTGTTGCTTGTTTAAATGGTTGTGCTTGTGGGGTTTTCGGACTCACTTTGCTGTTTATGCTCTATATCAGTGACTGCTCCTCGGATTCCAATTTCTCCATACCTCATTTTATGATTTGTGCTCTTTTTTGCTGAGTTAAATTCTTGTTCTTCTTCTTGCTCATTTTAAATACAACTGAAATTTGCTATCATCGTTCTATGTGCGCCTGTTACATTCCGACTCAAACTGAGAGAGAGATAAAAGCATCTCGTTTGCGTTTGCACAGATTTTTCAAGTTACACATATAAATACTCATGTATTATGTTGTTGCAAATTTGAGCTATTGTTTTTGTTGTTGCTGCTTCCATTATTAGTGCAATGACAAATTTCATTTGCGCCGCTGTGACAAAATTTTGTGGTTGTTTTGCCCTTTGGAACGATATGTAGAGAGTATTGGTATGCACTCATATCTATGAATTGCTCTTTTGTTCACTTTAGGTATACTATCCAGGCGTGCGGAGATAGTGAGGTGCTGAGTTAATTTTACAATATGGCGTTTAGGAACTTTTCAAAATGTGTAATTCTAGACACTTTGCTGCAGTAACTTTGAGTGGTGTTGTTGTTGTTTGGCTATATCTGAAGTTCAAATCTCTTTGTGGGGTGTTTTAGTGTCGGTGTAATGTTTGTGCACATTTTGCAATTGAGTGCCATTCACTGGTATGGGGAGCCGAAATATTGTTATGCTGAGTGTAAACTTTGTGAAAATGGGCTGCTGGAAATTGACGAGTAGCGACAATTGTGAAAGTTTGTTTGCAATTGGGGCGTAAACTGTGGGTCAGTACATAGAAGATTGAGAAGTGCACAGTGAAAACATTTTAATTACTATTTTAATCTTTTTCCATCAAAACTGCGTCTGATCGACATTAGCTTCAAGTACAGGCGGGCATCAGACTTGGTTAAAGCGGTTTGCTTCGTAAACGTGCAATGTTCAACTTTTACCCAGGGATCAGCTTGTTCGCTTGGTTTGGAATCTGCCGTTCCAGTGAAAAAAAAAAGTCCTCGTATTGTAAACTGGTTTATGTCCTGTCCTTAATTGGAACGATTCCTTCGCCCAGATGGTGGATATTCTCTTGAAAGCAAAAGTAAAAGATATCACCGCCGTCCAAGAGATAGCCAGTTTTGTCGCCGTGAGCTGCCGTTGACCAATGACGATGCATGTCTTTCCATTATCTATATAAAGCCAAGATTATTAAACGTCTCCTGTACCTAAGCGCAGGCGGAAGATGAGAATGATGAGGAAAAATTACGTATTCGGCGAGCCATAATGTAGATGCCACTCTTGGCGGCTTTTAAGCCAATATGGTCGAAAAAATTTATAGTTGGATGTATTAAATCTCATCTAATGAATGAATCTAATGAATTAAAGCTTCGCCGTCGCCCGAAATATTATTATTATTGTTATTATTATTATTATTATTATTATTATTATTATTATTTATTTATCTCAAGTACATTAAGAATTGGAGTCTTTTCATTGCACATATTCACGAAGTTAATTACAATTTTTCTTCTTAAATTTAAGCTTAAGCTAACATTAGTTCTAGACAATACGACACAGACGTTCTATATGTTCGAATCCAGCACAGTTTTTAAATATGAAAAAATATCTTTGAAGCTACATAGGTGTTCTGATCAATAAACGCGCAACATGTTGCGATGGACAGATGACGTGCTTGCAGCATTTTTGAGATGAAAAACGCAATGAAAGGATATAGTGAACGAACAATCACATAATACAAGAAGAGTAGGCAGAACACAACAAATTAAGTGGCGTTAGGCTGGTATGAAAGCCCTTGGCCGGGAAAAATACCTAGTTGCTCTGGTACATAGAAACGGCTGCCTTGGGAAGTGAACTGCTACAACAACAACAACACCAAGAGTATGTGAACGCCAACTCGAGATTAAGGGGACAGGTAGGAAACCTTACGAAAAGCTTTAACTAGAAACTCACAGGAGTAGCGGTAGCAAATTTTGCCAAATAACTTCCCTGCAAACGGGAAGTTTCAAACTCGGGGTAAATTTAATTAAGAACAAGAACGGCGAATTGGGAGAGTGCTTACGTTATTCGGAAATCTTCTCTACCCTCTCGTATAGAGACAGCGACGAAGCGATCAAGGAAACCGTTTAGACCGACCCGAAAATCAAAAACGATGGTACTCATGGTCTGCCTCACGCATGCTGATGAATTTCATTCAGAGTTATTCAAATACGAGCAAAGCAGTTGCAAAGTAAAGCATCTCTTGCCAGGCAAACCATCGTTAAAAGAATCAAGCATCAGTCGCTCCGTTCCCCAACCCAAGTTTTGCGACTAGATTAAATATTTTTATCGGAACTGCTTTTAAAAGAGTCAAATAGAGCACATTCTTTCATCCATTGGGAACTCCAATTGGTGCGTTAAAAAATTTAGTACGGGATGAGTTCTCATCTTTAATTGGCACTTAACAGCCTACCCTACCTACGGCGGTGAAGTCTTCCTCGACCGACCTCTCTCAACTCAGCGGATGTCTCTCATTCCTCTGCTTCCAAGCTGCGGTGTTGACTGCTATACTTTCTTGGCCGGAGCATTTTCCTCCATTCGCATAACATCACCTAGCCAGCGAAACCTTTCGCTTTTTAATCGCTACAGTATCGTCATATTTGCATAAAGGTCATGCAGCTGAACATTATATGTTGCTCCTTCGATACCCGCCGTCAGAATCACGGAATCGTTTTCTCTCGAACACTCCAAGATCCATCTCATCTTCTCTCGACATTATCCATTATTTCGAACCATACTTCAAGACAGGTATGATGAGCAACTAGTAGGGTGTGACTTTTGTTCGTCGAACGAGGACTTTACTTTTTAATTGCCTACTCAATCCAATGTAGCACTTGTGGGCAAGAGTTTATCGTGATTTGATAAGCTGATTGTTAATGCTGGCTTCCAAAAAGAAAAAATCCTCCACAGTCTCGAATTTGTATACGTCAACAGGAACGTGCCTCACGGCAAGACCCACTTTATTTGATTTTTTATCTAATCCAGAAAGGCAGGACTCACAGCTCGCTTCTTAAGGCCTATACTATCAAGAGCATCAGTATACGCCAGTAGTTGTACGTACGGTTAAGTTCTGCTGCTAGAATAGTCCTGTAAAGCATTATTTTAAAGAGATTGTACGAAAGGGAGTCACCTTGTCTGAAGCCGCGTTTGGTTTCAAATGGCTCGGAGAGATCCTTCCGAGTCCTTACGGAGCTGGTGGTGTTGCTCAACGTCATTTACCAAACCTTATTAGATTTGCAGGGAACTTAAATTCAGACATATCAGCACACACGCAACTTCTTTTCGCGCTGTCAAAGGTTGCTTTGAAGTCGAAAAAGGGCTGGTGGCTCATGATTATCTTGAGTGTTCTTCCACGTTGATAAGGTCCAATCAGTTTGTTGACTATCGAGTTCAGTCTTTCACATAGTACGCTAGACAGGACCATAAATATGACATTCAGCAGCCTGATGGCAGTATATTGCATGGTTTGCGGGATCACCTTTCTTATGGATTGGACAGAGTACACCTAAATTCCAATCTGAAAGCATGCGCTCATCCGACAATATTTTGCATAGGAGTTGATGCATGCTCTTTACCAACTCTTCACCTCCGTGTTTAAACAGCTTGGTGGGTATTCCGTCAATTCCTAGATAAGTTAGATGGGAAAATCGTTTAAAGAGCTGTGCGCAAAATATGTAAGTTAAGTCTGGAATTATGCTCGCACCGAAGCCTCGCACAACTGTGGCCAACTAGGGCATGCACATTTCATAAATTTCTACTCTATTTAACAGATCGTCCATCAGCGCGTTTATGCGCTATGCATCGCCAACTGACTCCAATGAGTTCAATTTAATTTTCACCTTTTTTTACTGGCAGCCAGTGCCACACAGTTGCAGTTATTATGCCTCAAATATCTACTTATACCTGCGTTACCTGTCATTTAGAGTTGTTAACTTTTTACTTTAGTGACCAAAAAAAGATAAACACGTTTTGACATCTACATACATGTTCATGCATATATTTTTGTACACAATTTTAGGTATACATACAAATTCATATGTTGTTGTGTTCTATGCCTTTCAAAACAAAAAAAAGGTTCTAGTTACTTATGTACATATATGTATATAAAATGTTAAAACCGCATTGTTTCTTTAGCTAAGTGTAGTGGTAATATGTGAAAGTGTTGGGGGGGGGGGGGGGGGGGGGGGGGGAAGGAAAGCCGTGAAACCAAAGCCGAAACCAGATGGCGAGCTACTAATTTGTTATCGAAGTGTTAACGGTTTGCTATCGGTAAGAACCGTTGTCGACGGGTTATCGTCTAAAAATCATAATAGTATCGGTTTCCATTAGCGTATTATAAATGAGGTACATACGAGTTATCGATTTTTTATGGAATTGATATAAAAATGTGTTATCATCACAGTATTTAAAAATATAAAAGCTAGTTTTAATCGCATAAAAAAATTTATAGAATATGGGACGTAACTAACAATATGTCATTCAAACCCCCAAATAAGCCGAAATTCGTTTTTATTGTAAAAGTAATAATTTCGGTAATACGGTCGCTTAAAAATCGCTTGGAATTTTTAGAATTGTTTTTGGGTCAAGGCGACTTTAAACCTGCTCAAAAGTGCCACCTTGTTAGACTAAAATATAATGGTTAGCCCGGCAGTAATATTTTTTACTCAAAACGAAATGAAATCAACGAAATAGTTCCCAACCTAACGTACATAAATACATCAGAAAATATGTATTAATGTACCTATGCCTGTGGTGCCGTCCGGTGAGGGTGACGAAGGTAAGTGAAAAGGTTAAGCGCAGCGAGCGTGTACTAAATACATGTGTGGTTGCGCATGGGCATCGCTTTAGTGCAGCGTCTGTGGTGTATGTCAACTACTCTGGCATGCAATGTTCTTCAAAACAGAGCACTGAAGCAAAAAAAAAAAACAAATATTACTTACAATAAACTATGAATGGAAAGTTTAGAAGAGAAAACAAATATAGCATTGAAGGTAAAGAAAAAGGTTGAAAAACAATTTTATTTTTATTTTCAAAAGATGTGTGCAGCAGCACAAGTAGACAAAATATTCAAAACAACAAGAAAAGAAGAATACATAAGTTTATATAATTTTGTGTATCAAAGAAGAATATTCTATAACTCAAACATTTAGCTTGATCAGATATTGTAGCTGCTTTGTCTGGGAGTCAGTTTTTTCCCTACTTGACTTCTTTTCAGCCATATATTTTTGATTAAAATTATTTAATTTTCCTATTTCGACAAACGACTCATTAAGCGGTTACCCTTTGTTGTACTCTCTCTTTTGTACTGTTAAAAATTATACAAATATTTTTAGTAACCTTAATGAAGAAATAATAGGCAATCAAATTTTAATGTTATTGAGAAAATGCTTTCATGGACTCAATTAATAGCAAAACATATTTAGAATGTGGTATCATACATTCTTACAAAGTGTGTGCTTAGCATCACAACAACATTTTTTTCGTTTAGAGCCTCTTACACTTTTTCGACGATGTGAGGGCTTAGCCAAATTCCATACCGCCCGACTATTAACATAGCTGAACTGTTAAGGGGCTTCCTCCATCTTCATTGTTTTGCCTCAAAGCAGGTAGCGGAATGCCAATGCCAATCGTGGTGGTCCAATTTGCTATCAACCCTATACTGTTTCGATGACTTGAAACAAAAGGAATATACAACGGCATAAAACCGGATATACTGGGCTGCCTCGAGTAGTAACGATTACCTTACCCCAATAAGAGGCACTGTAGTGGAGGACGATTTCTCTTTCGCATATTTTATATTAGACCGCTTAGCAATTTTGTCGGGTAGGTAGTCACTCATGTTGAAAAGAAGTGGAGATATGGATAATAGAGTCGTATGCTGGGTAAACCAAAACCCCTACAAAGAAGCTGTCTGAGAGGAGAATAGGACGGAAGGTTTCGAAGTAGAGAAAATAAGTTACCGCTCATCGCCCGGAAGCCTTTTTAGTTTTTCAGCACTTGAAAGACGTGGTCAACCCGACCGACCGGGGGCAATTCGTTGACAAGGGTTTTACTACGGAAAACCAGCATCAACATTAGCAACAACATCAGCACTGAAATCCAGCGAAGAATCAATCTTGCCAATAAATGCTACTTTGGACTAGGTAGGCAATTGAAAAGTAAAGTCCTCTCTCGGCGAACGAAAATCATACTCTACAAGTCACTTATCGTACCCGTCCTGCTATATGGGGCAGAAGCATGGACCATGACAACAGCAGATGAAGCGGCTTTGGGAGTGTTCGAGAGAAAAGTTCTTCGAAAGATTTATGGACCTCTACGCGTTGGCGATGGCGAGTACCGAAGAAGATTTAATGATGAGCTGTACGAGCTATACGCAGACATCAGCATAGTCCAGCGAATTAAAACGCAGCGGCTGCACTGGCTAGACCATGTTATGCGAATGAAAGATGATGCTCCGGCCAAGAAAGTGTTTCTATCGGAACCCGCCTATGGAAGCAGAGGTAGAGGGCGGCCCCCACTCCGTTGGAAGGACCAGGTGGAAAACGATTTAAACTCCCTTGGTGTGACCAATTGGCGCCGGTTGGCGGAGCGAAGGAGCGACTGGCGCGCCTTGTTGGACGGCCATAACCATTTAGACGGTTAAGCGCCAATTAAGTAAGTAAGTAAGTAAAATAAAATAAAAAAAAAATAAAATAAAACAAAATAAAGTAAAATAAATTTAATAATCAAATAAAATAAAATAAATTAAAATACAAAAAAAACAAAAAAAAAATTTAAAAAAATAAGTCAAGTTAAATTAAATCACAATTAATTAAAATAAAATAAAATGAGTTGAAATAAAAACAGAGTGAAATAACATAAAAATATAAAATAAAATAAAACGAAAAGAAACAACAAAAAATTAAGCAATAAAAAACAAGTAAGGAAGGCTAAGTTCTGGTGTAACCGAACATTATATACTCAGCTGAGAGCTTTGGAGACAAAATAAAAGAAAATCACGATGTAGGAAAATGAACCTAAGGTAACCCTGGAATGTGCTTGTATGACATTGGCATCAAATGGAAGGTATTAAAGAGTATTTTAAAAGGGGGTGGACCATAGTACTACAGGTGGCCGCCTTTTCGAGAAATCGCCACAAAGGTGGACCAGGGTGACTCTATAATGTGTTTGTACGATATGGGTATCAAATTAAAGGTATTCATGAGGGTAAGGGATTGGCCCTTAGTTGTATATGTGAAGGCGTTTTTGAGATATCAAACCAGGGTGACCCAGAAAAAGTTGACGTGGTCACAGTCGGATTTCGCCCATTTTTAATACCAAGATAAAGTGAGTTCAGATAAGTACGTGAACTAAGTTTAGTAAAGATATATAGATTTTTGCTCAAGCTATCGTGTTAACGGCAGAAGGAAAGACGGTCGACTGTGTATAAAAATTGGGCGTGGCTTCAACCGATTCCGTCCATTTTCACAGAAAACAGTTATCGTTATAGAAGCTATGCCCTTACCAAATTTAAAGGATTGGTAAATTTTTGTTCGACTTATGGTATTAAAAGTATTCTAGACAAATTAAATGAAAAAGGGCGGAGCCACGCCCATTTTGAAATTTTCTTTTATTTTTGCATTTTGTTGCACCATATCATTACTGGAGTTGAATGTTGGCATAATTTAATTATATACTATAATGATATTGAATCTTTTGTTAAAATTTGACTTTTAAAAATATTTTTTTTTTTAAAGTGGGCCTGCTCGTTATTCGATTTTGCTAATTTTTATTTGGCACAAATATAGTAATAGGAGTAACGTTCTTGCCAAATTTCACCATGATATCTTCAACGACTGCCAAATTACAGCTTGCAAAACTTTTAAATTACTTATCTTGTTTGGTTGATTTTCCGACGGGGTGGATAAATGATGTATATTGGAACGATTTTCCGTCATCCCTTGTCAAATTTGGTTTTGAGACAAACCGGTTTCGGCGTTGTGCTATCGTCAGTGTCGATTTTCGTTCTGATCTGTTATTGTCGTTTGTCCTGTATTTATAGTTCGTAGGTATATGAGCAGGTATTGTCAAATTGATGCTTGTGTATATTTAGCTATGTGTATGTGCTGTGTGTTCATTCAGAACCGAGGGTGGTTTACTAATCGATTTGTGTGGCCGACTGGGGTAGGTAGAAATCTGTGATTTTAGTCGTTGGACCTTCTTTGTCGGTTTTTTGTTTTGGTGTGTTAATTGTTTTGTGTTTATTTGTTGTTGTGTGTTTGTCTGTTGTACCTGTGTGATTAAGTTGTCTCCTGTAAACGAGTTTTAAAGGCTCGAATATTGTGTCAGAAATTGTGTTTATCTGTTCGTTTATTATTCTACCGTCGAATGTTTTCTGTTTGTAGATTTCCATGTTTTCGAGTACGTTGAGCCGTCGGCCCTTTTTCTGTATGTGAAGAACCCTAACTGTTTTATTGATATTTGCTGGGGAGCATTCATTCTCGACCATGTGATTCGCGAAGTTAGACTCGGGTATAATGTTTGGATTCCGTATTTTTTTTGTTGTAATCTCTAATAGGTTCTCTGAACCTCGTTCTTATTTGCCGTCCTGTTTGTCCTATGTAACTATGCTGGCATCCGCAGGTAAGCTTGTATACGCCGTGGCTGCTAAACGGATCCTCTGAGTTAATGTTATTCTTAGTTTTCGCCCTAGATTGTTCGATGTTTTGAATGCTGTGTTAGTGTTGTATTTTTTAAAGAAGTTTGCCAAAACCAAATTTGACAAGGGATGACGGAAAATCGTTCCAATATACATCTTTTAAATTACCTTCTCTTAAAAGTGGGAGGTGCCACGCCCATTGTCCAAGATCTTAATAATTTTCTGTTCTGCGTCATGAGGTCAACCCACCTACCATGTTTCATCGCTTTATCCGTCCTTGGTAATGAATTATCGCAGTTTTTCGGTTTTTCGAAATTTTCGATATCGAAAAAGTGGGCGTGGTTATAGTCCGATTTCATTCTTTTAAATAGCGATCGGAGACGAGTGCCCAGAAAAGTGCGTACCAAATTTCATGGAGATATCGCAAAATTTACTCAAGTTATTGTGTTTATTGACGGACGGACGGACATGGCCAAAAGAATTTTTTTTTCGCCCAGATCATTTTAATATATAGAAGTCTATATCTATCTAATATACTCTGTGAGATCTGCTCAGCTGAGTATAATTAAAACAAAATTATTAAAATAAAACAAAATGAAACAAAAACAAGTAAGGAAGGTTAAGTTCGGGTGTAACCGAACATTACATACTCAGTTGAGAGCTATGGTGACAACATAAGGGAAAATAACCATGTAGGAAAATGAACCGAGGGTAATTCTGGAATGTGTTTGTATGATATGTGTATCAAATGAAAGGTATTAAAGAGTATTTTATGAGGGAGTGGGCAATAGTTCTATAGGTGGACGCCATTTAGGGATATTGCCATGAAGGCGGATCAGGGTTGACTCTAGAATTTGTTTGTACGATATGGGTATCAAATGAAAGGTGCTAATGAGTATTTTAAAAGAGAGTGGGCCTTAGTTCTATAGGTGAACGCCTTTTCGAGATATCGCCATAAAGGTGGACCAGGGGTGACTCTAGAATTTGTTTGTAAGATATGGGTATCAAATGAAAGGTGTTAATGAGTATTTGAAAAGGGAGTGGGCCTTAGTTCTATAGGTGGATGCCTTTTCAAGATATCGCCATAAAGGTGGACCAGGGGTGACTCTAGAATTTGTTTGTAAGATATGGGTATCAAATGAAAGGTGTTAATGAGTATTTGAAAAGGGAGTGGGCCTTAGTTCTATAGGTGGATGCCTTTTCGAGATATCGCCATAAAGGTGAGCCAGGGGTGACTCTAGAATTTTTTTGTACGATATGGGTATCAAATGAAAGGCGTTAATGAGTATTTGAAAAAAAGTGGGCCTTAGTTCTATATGTGGATGCCTTTTCGAGATATCGCCATAAATGTGGACCAGGGGTGACGCTAGAATTTTTTTGTACGATATGGGTATCAAATTAAAGGTATTAATGAGAGTTTTAAAAGGCAGTGGCCGTTAGTTGTATATGTGAAGGCGTTTTCGAGATATCGACCAAAATGTGGACCAGGGTGATCCAGAACATCATCTGTCGGGTACCGCTAATTTATTTATATATGTAATACCACGAACAGTATTCCTTCCAAGATTCCAAGGGCTTTTGATTTCGCCCTGCAAAACTTTTTCATTTTCTTCTACTTAATATGGTAGGTGTCACACCCATTTTACCAAGTTTTTTTCTAAAGTTATATTTTGCATCAATAGACCAATACAATTACCATATTTCATCCCTTTTTTCGTATTTGGTATATAATTATAGCATTTTTAATTTTTCGTAATTTTCGATATCGAAAAAGTGGGCGTGGTCATAGTCAGATTTCGGCCATTTTTTACAGCAATACGAAGTGAGTTCAGATAAGTTCGTGAACTGAGTTTAGTAAAGATATATTGATTTTTGCTCAAGTTATCGTGTTAACGGCCGAGCGGAAGGACAGACGGTCGACTGTGTATAAAAACTGGGCGTGGCTTTAACCGATTTCGCCCTTTTTCACAGAAAACAGTTATCGTCCTAGAATCTAAGCCTCTACAAAATTTCACAAGGATTGCTAAATTTTTGTTCGACTTATGCCATTAAAAGTATCTTAGACAAATTAAATGAAAAAGGGCGGAGCCACGCCCATTTTGAAATTTTCTTTTATTTTTGTATTTTGTTGCAACATAACATTACTGGAGTTGAATGTTGACATAATTTACTTATATACTGTAAAGATATTAACTTTTCTTTTAAAATTTGAATTAAAAAAATTTTTTTTTAAAAGTGGGCGTGTTCGTTTTCCGATTTTGCTCAGTTTTATTAAGCAGACATATAGTAATAAGAGTAACGTTCCTGCCAAATTTCATCATGATATCTTCAACGACTGCCAAATTACAGCTTGCAAAACTTCTAAATTACCTTCTTTTAAAAGTGGGCGGTGCCACGTCCATTGTCCAAAATTTTACTAGTTTTCCATTCTGCGTCATAAGTTCAACTCACCTACCAAGTTTCATCGCTTAATCCGTATTTGGTAATGAATTATCGAACTTTTTCGATTTTTCTAAATTTTCGATATCGAAAAAGTGGGCGTGTTATTGTCCGATATCGTTCATTATTGTCCGATATCGTTCATTTTAAATAGCGATCTGAGATGAGTGCCGAGGAACCTATATACCAAATTTCATCAAGATAACTCAAAATTTACTCAAGTTATCGCGTTAACGGACGGACGGACATGGCTCAATCGAATTTTTTTTCGATACTGATGATTTTGATATATGGAAGTCTATATCTATCTCGATTCCTTTATACCTGTACAACCAACCGTTATCCAATCAAAGTTAATATACTCTGTGAGCTCTGCTCAACTGAGTATAACAAGGAAAGGTGTTTAAGTTCGGGTGTAACCGAACATTATATACTCAGCGTGAGTTTCAGTTGTACATTTTATTTCAGATAAACTACTTTTCTACATAACACGCGGCACCGCCCGTTTAAAAACATGTCTCTCCATTTCGTCTTACAATAAAACTTGATAAGTGAAATATCATTGATTCAAAACTATTTTTTGCTAAGTTGTAGCTTATTATTCTAGTCTACGACCCTTTTAAAATTATATCTATGTTGCCGTGGTCGTTAACCGATCCCGTTCATTTTTACTAGAAATATTTTCTGCTATAAGGAATTTATGTGTACACAATTTCATTACGATATGTAAATTTTTTCGAGTTATGGCTCCCGAAACATAGAAAATTTCTTAGTCATAAAAGGGGCGGTGCCACACCCATTTTCAAAAATTTTTGTGTTTTCCAATTTAATGCTATAATTCAATTTAGAAAGTAAAATTCTATTGATACAAAGTTCTTTTTTGCAAAGATATAACTTATATAATTTTTATTCAAAGTATTCCTTTTAATAAAGGCAACCTCTTTGCCGAATTTTGTTACAATAGGTTTAACGATTTTTGATTTATGATTAATAATATTTGTAAAATTGATTTTATGACAAGTGGACGGTGCCACGCCCATTTCAAAAGCTTTTTGCAAATTTTTATCAGTCCGCACGTCAAATTTCAACAATCTTGGTGTATTATTTACTAAATAATCAAGTTTTTTGTGTTTTCCAAAATGTTATATATATAAAATGTGGGCGTGGCTATCATTCGATTTCGCTCATTTTCAACACCAATCTATTCTGGGTCCAAATAAGCTCGTGCACCAAATTTGGTGAAGATATCTCAATGTTTACTTAAGTTATCATGTTAACGGACAGACGGACGGAAGTACGCCGAATATAAAAATAAATAAGTGGAAGAAAATTTGGTTCAATTAAAAAAAGTAGATAGATTCAAAAACTTAAAAAAAAATTGAAAAAAGGTAAATTAAGTAAATATACAAAAAAAAAGAGGAAATAAACTAAGTAAAATAAAAAAATGATATGATGGTAATGACACCGGAGATCGTGGGTTCAAGCCGAGGGAAAAGCAACATCAAAAAAAGTTATTCTAAGCGGGGTCGCCCGTTGGCAGTGGTTTAGCAAACATTTATTTATTTATTTATTTTATTTACTAAGGGGAAAGAAGCGCCAATGCCTTCTTTACCAAAGATAAGGAGCATATTTTTAATTTAAAAGTTTATGAGTTAAAATTCATAAGCTTTGCAGCTACCATTCGGAGTGGGCGTAAAACGTGTAGATCCTGTCCTGCCCCTTTAGAGGAAAAGTCATTAAGAAGCACGGTAAAAATTGGAAACGAATTTCGGCCATTATTTTTTGTGAGTTACAAGCCACCTTTTCATAGGCCGGGTCACATTTAAAAAAGTATTAAATTATGTGTGTGTTTGTGGTAGCCTATCATCATCACCAATTTTTGAGTATAAGTTCCTTCGATCAAGACGAAGGTTTTTCATATTTCAGAACTAAGAATTTCCCGTTCTGGATAGGGTCTTGAGATCAAAACGTGGACCTCGGTAATCCTGAGATATGTTTTTACAATATGAGTATCAAATGGAAGCTGTTTATGAGTGCTTTGATACGCGGTATTTTTCGTACCCCTGGGTGACTTGGGTCTCGAGACATAGGCGAAAACGTGGACCCGGGTACCCCTAGAATGTGTTTATAGAATATGGTTAACAAATGAAAGCTGTTGCTGAGAGCGTTAAAGTAATTTTCATTGTGATATTCGATTTAGTCGAATGAACCTGGCAAAACTGATAAATATGCATGCAAAGCCGAAATAAAGACATGAATTAATAATACCCACATACATCCTATTCGATTTGTCTGAAAGTTTGTATATAAATTTGCCTATATTAGTATTTACGATCCTTTTTTCCGGGAAGTAGACCAGGGACTGGCTGGGACTGTGATTAGGACTAGGACTGGGACTGAGAGTCGGAGTGGGGCTGGGACAAGGAATGGAACTGGAACAAAATACATACCACCCTCAGGGATTGGAAATAAGGCATGAAGAAGAATGAGAAGAACATAAGAGAAGAGAAAAGAGGGAAGAAGAAGGACACTGAGAAAGACATAGAGTGAAACCAAGATAGAGATACATGAAGAGAAAAAGACGGAGGGAGAAGTGAATAAAAGGATTAAGAAAAAGTGAAGAGGGGGGAGGGCAGAGTTAGACGGGAAAAGCTTATTAAAATGTATGCTGATAGACCAAATTTAGGGCAGAACAACGTCTGCCGGGTCTGCTAGAAGTAATAATAAAATATAAAAAAAAAACTTAATTGCAATAAAATAATAAATGATAGTATAAGTAGTATTTGCTTTTATCCAAGGAAGAATTGAGGCAATCGATCCTTGGCAGCCACGTTACTGTTGACGGATATAAATTTCAACCAGAGAAGTATTTCGTCTATACGGAAACCAGCAGGGTCTATGTTGAAATCAAACAGATAAAAACCCCTCACTGGATGAACAAGAGCTTCGTTCTATATGTCGCTCTTCATACCTGGCCTCACCCATGGCTCGAAATACTCTGAACCGTACTGTATGAAGATGAGATGGCTCTTGTAGTGTTCGATAGAAAAGTTCCCCGGAAAATTTTTTGTCCATTCTATGATGCAGACATCTGTATCGAAAGAGGAATAATCATGCGTTGGCTTTACGCAGATACGAAAATAATACAGCGACAAAAATCCGAATGGCTTCGCTGACTGGCCGCCATTTTGAAGAGAGAATGGGGGGAGGGAGAAGCAGTTGGAAAAAGATTTGCGTAAATTTGCGTAAGTTTTTGCGAAGCAGGGAGGGTTGGAATGGCTTTTTGCGAAACGGCCAAAATCGCTTGGGCGGTTAAGCGCCAATTAATAAATAACTGATATATGTACTTTGCTATATAAAAATACCAAAATTTTCTAGAGTGATCAGAACCAATTAATGGTCTCCTCATATACGCAATCAATTCGACTAAACTATCTGTATTAGCTTTATGATTTTATCTTCTAGCATCGACAGTCTTTCTCGATAAACTTTAAGATGAGTCGACTTCCCTATAACGCCCCTCTATGCTAGCAATATTAACCCAAAATGCAATAGAGGCCCATTTAGTAAGAAAAAAATTCATTACTATACGAATCCTTTACATATAATCATCCCCAATATATCAAAATTCTATTGACGTTCCCTTCGTACGCTCGAGGCATGAAGAAATGACACGACAAATATGTATGGCTTAAGTCACAAAATTCCAATAAGAATTAAGTGTAATTTGCTTTTGTTGCAAGCTGCAATTGAACTCATGTTGCATTGACACGTGCTGTTGTTTGTTGCCAGCAGTGTTATTTAGTTCGGTATTAATTTGTCCAAAAAAAAAACAAAAAAATAAAAACAAATTAAAGGCATAAAACCCACAAAATAAGCGAAAACCTAACAAAGTTGCATTTAAAAGGCAACTAATAAGAGCTGAAAGCAAATGTAGAAAAAATGTCAGCTGTTGTTATTATTGTCATTTATCCTTCAAAATTGAATGCGCATACGTACGCATTGCGTGAATAGTTGTTGTTGTTGTTGTTGTCCTTTTTGATATTATCTGGCATTAAATAATACGCGCACAAGCATTCATACTTGCGGCACATCATACAAATGTGGAAGCTTAAGAGGAGGCAAAAAAAGATATCCGAAGGACTCAGAGCAATTTGTTACAATCCTAGAGACAAATACGTATATAAAACTCATAAGTGGGCATGCTGTTCGAAAATGTGCGTTGACGAGATATTCCGCGTTCCTTTTTATCTATTTTAAATTTGAATCCAGGAGTTTAAGTGATCGTCGCGCGAAGGATGGGCAGTAAAAAAACCAAATTTAATGTCAGTTGAGTATTCGGCTCTACTTCAGACGGGATAAATGTGATCTAAGTCGTCTATGGGATAAGCTGGATCAACTACATAGTATTGAGCAAATCTTATATGTAGGAAAGTTTGGAGGGGTGACACAAGGTCAACGGTCACAATGTCAACTGATCTTATGACTACTTTAAATGTTTGTGATCAATTGATGTTATGACCAAATAAATGATCAAAACGTCAAATTTCAATTGGTTACAATGTTAACCTTATTGGCATTATGACCATCCTGCTTTTCCGAAAGATTCATAAAGTCAACTCTTATTTCCCAAGTGGCCATAAGATTAACTGTTTTGTTTCGCATCTCCTCATAACAAAGTGTCAACAACTGTTGACTTACAGTGATGTTTTACTGTTTTCGCTATATTTTGTGCAGAGAATTTAATTTCAAACTTGCGGACACGGCGCTCTTTTTCCTTTATTTAGGTTCCGTTCTAGTGAAAAAGGTGTTAAAAAACTGGCACAAAGAGGTGCTCTCTGCGATAAGAAGAAATTATTCAAATAAATGTAAAAAAAAACGCGCTATTTTTTATTCCAAATTTTCGTCTGTGGCGCCACTTGTCTCACACTGTCCCAAATCGGATATAAGGCTGGACCGTTGAAGAATCCTTTGAAAAAAGGAGTCTTATGGTTATGGTCTATTGCTCGGAATAATCATAAGATCAAACGAAATTTTCAAAATTAGGAAAGGTCATAATGTCATTTGGCCTTATGATTATTTGAGGTCGGCATAAGGCCAATTGACCTTATGGCCATTGGAAGTTGTCATAGGGCCAAATGATCATTTAACTGTTGACCTTATGTTACCCCAAAAGGAAACTCGGTGCCGACTGGCTTTAAATAGCATCAGATGACCTCTTGACTTTTTGAAGGTGTCATAAAGCCTATCGACCTATTGGTCATTGACTTTATGTCAATCCAAAAGGAAACTCGCCGCCGACTGGCTATTAATAGCTTCAGATACTAAATTCTCTTGTAAGTAAAACACAACTCCAGAGCTTACTCAATAGCCGCCGTTTCCACTTAACAGACGCTGCACAATCTTTTCGCTACTTGATATCCTCTAATGGAATAAGTACCCGTCTGGCATTTTTTACGGTTGTGACCCATTAATGAACAAACTTTAGGCTTTTTCACTTAATACCTCGATAAATTGGACAAATTACCGTAAAATTTACTAATAACTGGTATCTTTTTACTGGCACCACAATGTGCCCATCTTAGACATGACTGCTGCTTCTGTGCTATCAAAAAAGATCGGTAGACAGAGTACCAATAGGCGGATTGGATATTCTTCCTTGTAAATTTATTAAATGCAGGAGCGAGAAGTTAAGTTCATTTACGCACATACATATATAAGTCTGAACGTACATATATGTTGTTAAGTATATACTACATGTGTATATATAACACCACGATATTTGAAACAAAGGACATGCTTAACCTGATGCGTGGAATTGACGTAAAGATCGACAGTAGGTGCATCAAAGTACAAGCAGCTGCCACCGAAAAAAATATAAAAACAACCACGGAAAATTGAAAAGGTTATTCGAAGTACCAACAATGAAATGAAGACAAAACGAAGACTAAGGATATTCGGTGCATCTTTATTGTAAGAAGTAAAAAAAAATTAAAAAAGGGATCTTTAAGTAAGCGTCACATCGTCACTTCGCAAGGACTTGTGAATTCATTGGAATTGCTCTTTGTACTTTTTTTCTGAAGTTGCTTTGTTGTAACGGCTGCATTTTTTTATTTCCAATGAGTTTTGACATTCGTAAATCATCGAAACAGCGGCTGTACGCTGCAGGTAGCCTAATTTAGTGATGCTGTCACCACAACAATTCATAAATGTGTAACGTTCGAACATGAATATTTTCATTTTTGTGCACTTTGAAGGATATACTGCCAAAAGCAAAAAACAAAAAACTTGTAAATTACTCGCAAATATATTTATTCCATTTTAATAAATTTCCTTGTTTAATTTTAGCTTTGCACCTCTCGTAAGAACCCTCGAACCCTTTATAATCCTTCTAGAAGGCTTAATCTTGGTTTTGCAATGCACAGGTCCTTGTAAAAGTTACGTATTGAGTCTTACTATCGAGAAAATTTATCTGATCCTTGATTTAACTGTTACTTAGCTTTAAGTTAAATTTTAAATGTAGTCAGTAAAGTTGCTGAAAATGAATATGGATATGGATATATAAATATTAACTTTTTAATTTTTTAAATTTTATTTTTATTTTTATACTCAGTTGAACAGAAATTTAGTATGTAGCTTCCTGCGCACCCATCTCAAATCGATATTTAAAATGAACGATATCGGACTATAACCACGCCCACTTTTTCGATATCGAAAATTTCGAAAAAACCGAAAAAGTGGGATAATTTATTACCAAAGACGGATAAAGCTATGAAACTTGGTAGGAGAGTTGAACTTATGACGCAGAATAGAAATTTAGTAAAGCTTTGAACAATGGGCATGGCACCGCCCACTTTTAAAAGAAGATAATTTAAACGTTTTGCAAGCTGTAATTTGGCAGTCGTTGAAGATGACATAATGAAATTTGGCAGGAAAGTTAATCCTATTATTATATATATATGCTTACTAAAAATTAGCTAAATTGGAGAACGACCACGCCCACTTAAAAAAAATTTTTTTTTAAAGTCGAATTTTAACAAAAAATTTAATATCTTTAGAGTATATAAGTAAATTATGTCAACATTCAATTCCAGTAATGATATGGTGCAACAAAATACAAAAAAAGAAGAAAATTTCAAAATGGGCGTGGATCCGCCCTTTTTCATTTAATTTGTCTACGATACTTTTAATGCTTGTGAAATTTGGTAGGGGCAGAGATTCTAAGACGATAACTGCTTTCTGTGAAAAGGGAGATATCGGTTGAAGCCACGCCCAGTTTTTATACACAGTCGACGGTCTGTCCTTCCGCTCGGCCGTTAACACGATAACTTGAGCAAAAATCGATATATCTTTACTAAACTCAGTTCACGTACTTACCTGAACTCACTTTATCTTGGTGTTAAAAATGGGCGAAATTCGACTATGACCACGCCCACTTTTTCGATATCGAAAATTTCGAAAAATGAAATAAATGCCATAATTCTATACCAAATACCAAAAAGGGATGAAACGTGGTGATTGGATTGGTTTATTGACGCCTTCATATAAAAAAAATAAGGGCACTCCCTTTCAAAACCTTCATTAGTACCTTTAATTTGATACGCATATCGTACAAACACATTATAGAGTCACCCCTGGCCCACCTATATGGCGATAACTCGAAATGGCGTCCACCTATAGAACTATGGCCCTTTTAAAATACTCATTAATACCTTCCATTTGAAACTCATGTCATACAAACACATTCCAAGTTTACCCTGGGTTAATTTTCCTACATTGTGATTTTCCCTTATTTTGTCTCCAAAGCTCTCAGATGAGTATGTAATGTTCGGTTACACCCGAACTTAGCCTTTCTTACTTGTTTTTATTTTATTTTTTTCTATTTTATTTTATGTTTTTATATTTTATTTTGTTTCATTTCATTTTTTCGGCATTATTGATCGTTATTTTTTGAAATTAGTTGAGAATCCTTATTAAAATGAAGTGTGGACTGCTTTTAAGCCATCAGTTGGACATCCTTCCGAAACACTTCTTAATGCTTTGGGTCTGGTTTGGGATGTTCTTGGAATAGCTTGGAAGCTATTTTGTCACAAAATCGGGACGTTTTAATAATGACATCGGCTCTGCTTGGCAATAAGACTTGGGATTACTTTGGGATTGCCGGATTATTTCAAACTCCAGATTATTTTGGAACAATTTATGACTTACGCGGGACTATGGGGTGAATATTTTTATATACATATATCAATATATATATTATTTCGGCATTATTCCGGGACTGATTGAGAACCATCGTTTATTTCCGATTCAATTTCGAGAGCGTGACACAATTATTTGATGACTTGTTTCGATATTATTTGAAGAAAATTTGAGTTTTCGAGACCATTTCGGGACTTCCTTGGCACATTTGGGAACCTCTGCGGTATTAAATGGGAACAATGTCGGCACTTCCTTAGGACCATTAGTAAGGCCTTTATAGATTAACTCGAGCGCACTTCGGGCAGACCTTGGAATTTTATTCAAGAAATCTTCGGAAAAATTGCAAAGGCACTATTTTAAGACAACTTTCACGACTACTTCACTATTTCATACATTTGTCCACTAAATTTTCTGAGCTGTGTAGTGTTTATTTTTAAAAATAGTTATAGGATTATGTTCCGTCTCACCCTCCAGGGAGATACGCGTCACTTTGGCAAAACTTCGATCTAGATACTGCAATATGTTAAATTCTTCCAGAGTAAACCCAATGAATGTCCTGCATGTAATGTTTCTCCTGAAATACCAACCATCTTTTAAATTATAATATGAAATCAGAGCCTCTAGCACACAAGCGTCATTGCGCCAGCCTATTGAAACTGTAAATTTCCTAGGACTTCCGTTAGAGAATATCGATGACAATTTGTGTGTGATCGCACCTTTCATCGGGAAGTGAAGAAATTGTGTATGGTGCACCTTCTGTACGATTCACCCAATTAAGAGCGCCGTGAGGAGTCTTATGTTAAAAATCTTAGGATATAATGAAACTTCCATAACTAAGCGGAAAGCACTAATAAACTTTAAAACAATTTTAATATATACATAATTACTTAGTGTGTGTGTTTACAGCCAAATTCAATTGCTCTGTACTACGGCATTCAAGATGCACATCAACGCATGCGCAGCGCGAAGGCAGTAAAAAAAGGAAGCAGATCAATGTAATAAAAGTCGATCAGCTCCTTTACGGTCTGACATTCTTCCTGTCGGAAATTTTTGGTTGATGTTATATGTATTTTATACGTTCGCATATCGCCTCATTTCAATTTAATAGCAGTTTTCATTTTACATTACTTATAACTGACTGAAGCCACTTTTCTTATTATTTACGTCGTAAACTCGATCAATTTAATTCAATAATATATACGTATTTGAGTTCAGCTTAATACGCAAAGAGTAAGGATGTGCAAGACGCCTTTCATCAATGATGTATACTTGCAAACACGCTGCTGATGCCTTATGTTGTTTTTTTTCTAGATTCCGTCTGGAGTTGTATTCCTTTTTTTTTGGTAGCCAGGATGTATGACAGATGTTATGTGATAATGCCACGTAGGTACGACATACGTACATATCCAGGTACTCACTTATAAAGCCATAGGTAATTACACCACCACCACCATCAGCATTACCAACCGATCGTTAAACATATGCAAACGGATCAACGCCATACATAATTCAGTGATATCCTCCAAAAAAGGTTTGTGTTTTAGTTGCGGCGGCATTCACTGTTGAACCTTTGTTATTCCGTTTTTTTTTTGTCGCTTTATTTCATCATCATATTTATGTTTTAATACTCTCCAGTTGAGCTGATTTCCATACATTGTTTTGCACGATTAAATGTTTGTATGAATATCATCTGTCATTGATACTCTGTTTACTCGTGTGCGTCCGTATTGGACTGCCCTTTGCGGTTACTTCGATCGTGTCTGTCGTATTTCTTTGGTATTATTTGTCGCTGTTGAAGGATAATCATCACAAATGCCATAAATTGCTTGGAAATTAACAGGAAATAAAGTAGCCTGACATACATATATATTTATGTATGTTCCTTTTGCTTAAGTAAGCTTCCATACGAACATCTTTGTTGTGGTTAGATTCAAATTTACATGATTCTGGAAATTGGGAAGAAATCTTATATTACACATTAAATGAATTAAGAAAACAAAATAAGAGGGCGTCATTATGTTTATGGAGCATTCCACGGCTGGTAAAGACAAGCTATAAGACCAACTACTCTGCGAAAGATGCGATTAGTCTTGGATGAGTACGGGATAAGTCGCGAAGGAATATGCGACTATATCCAATTTTGATTTCTTTATATGGGATCTCTTTATTGGAGTAGTCCTTTTGTTTGAGCATGTTATATGGAGAAACCAATTGTATCTCTTTATACCCCTACGAGTACCTACTGTAGAACAGGTCTTTTTCTACTCTCCTTCATATCCTTACCAGCAATGTTCGACAAGTCCTCATTGTACCCCTTTAAGTACTGTCGGACAGATCCCCATACGGATACTGTCGGACAAGTATTCGTTTCTGCCCAGCGTAGGGTTAGTTGAATCGAGACTTATTTAAACAGGAGCAGGTCAGCGGATACTTAATACTGGAAATTTCCCCTTGGAACCGCTACAGAGAAGATAAAATCACGTCATTATTCGTGACATTAAAAGAACCTTGTGCGGAGACCTTACAGATAACTTCTCCGGTACCCAAGCGGGTCAAGAGGGTTATAATATTTCCGCAGTAGATTAGAGGCGATTAAAATCTAGGACCGAAAGCTTTAGCGGACAACAAATTCGGTCCCAGGGTAGTCGGTCTAGTATCGGAAGGTGTTAGTCCTGCATTCATTCCGGAAAAGCATCGCCTATATCCGTTATACTTCCTAAGCCTTCCTAAGCCTTGAGGGAGTTCTGTTCGAGCTAAGGACAAAAATAGCAGAGGAATTTTCGAGGTAAAACGAAATAGTTTTGATGCATTGATGCCCGCGGTTGAAATACGATATGGTACGAGAAAAGGAAGCAAATATATTAAATACTTTGGCAGAAGACTTATCAGACTTTGCAGGAATTTGCATTCGACATCGAAGTATAGGCATATGAAGCAAATGGAGATGCACCCTTGAAGTACATAGGGTAACACTGCAGAGGTTTGTTAATAAAATATGTGAGGTCAATAAGGGGTGAACTGCCTAGCGATAACAAAAGAAACATTTATTGTGACGGTCTTTCTTGCTCTGACGCAAGGAATAACTTACTTAGGCCGTATTTAGAATCGGAATTGCCAGAATAGGGTAACTAGATGTCGGAGGTACAGTCTCAAATGTTAGTGTACGGGTTATAGCATTAATATGCGTAGCCTGCGTAAGACTGCGTCAGATTATCAGTCGGGATAAGAAACACATTACCGATGAAAGAAGTGGAAACTGGCCTTGAAAGGACAACTGAAGCCTCATTTCTTATGTAATCGCCGACGGAAATTAATCAGCTGTCACCCTGATCGAGGGATCATAGTTATCACAATTATTAGAATTGACTTGGTCGATAGGAGTGCTTTGGACAACAATGGATGAAAGTATTGGAAAATATATGACCGACAGCAGTACTCAGATAAGTATACACTTATCCCAATTCTCAAGTCACCTTCTCCATACCCCTTTCCCTCTCCTCTCCTTCTTCTTTTCCACTTGCGTCTCCCTCTATCTCTCCATCTCACTCACCCACTCTCTCTTCCTCCCCTTCGGGGTAAACTTATATTCATATTGGGACCTCTATCCCCTCAGCCATTTGAATGTCCTTTGCCTTTTGGTTGCTTATCATTTTAAACACACTTTGGTTCATTTATACCAAATGTTTTTAAGCTCGAATTAGGTGGAATAATTTTCGGCACGTTCAACTGAACTTGATCAGTGACATTGGTTTTTTTAGCACTACATTATTAGCAAGAAGTTCACCTGTGAAATAACTAGATATCCCTTGGATATGAAAAGACACAAAACGGTATACTAAACTTGGTCAAAATCGACAAGACGACTGATTTCCTACCAAGATGAACCGCTATAATTTTAGTATAGATGTATGTGTTTATTATGTTTTATAGTTTTTTTTTTTTTATTCATGCCTCCATAAAAAAATTATCCCCTTTCATAACAACTACTCAAATGAATATACAATTTACATTAATTTCTATAGCGCATAAAATCTCGGCAATGGCCCGAAGATAGCATTGACCTCAAATATGCAACAAACCATATTGCAACAAAAACAAGTAAGGAAGGCTAAGTTCGGGTGTAATCGAACATTACATACTCAGCTGAGAGCGTTGGAGACAAAATAAGGGAAAATTACTATGTAGGAAAATTAACTTAGGGTAACTCTGGAATGTGTTTGTATGGCATGGATATCAAATTAAAGGTGTTAATGAGTATTTTAAAAGGGAGTGGGCCTTAGTTCTATAGGTTGACGCCATTTCGGGGTATCGCCACAAAGGTGGACCAGGGGTGATTCTAGAATGCGTTTGTACGATATGGGTATCAAAAGTCCCGTATTGGCCGGGACATCCCATATTTTTCACAAATTTTAAAGTGTCCCGCCGGCAAATGCTATGTCCTGGAATTTTCAAAATATTAAAATTAATAAATTATAATATGCTACGAAACGTGGCCATATTTGCGGCTTCGATTGTATTCAGCTCATTAGCATATTGCATGCAACTCTGTAAAGAAGAAAAATTCATCCTACCCTGCAAAAATTGTGTGACCAAAAACGCACACAGCCACGCTGCACGATCACATTAATAGGAACGAAACAGAAAAGTTTGTGAGAAATCTACTCTGGTTCTAAATATTGTCAATGTCTGACATTTCGCACACTTAAATATTGTAACGAATTTACTCGCAAATCCTCTTATTTGCCCTTCTGCTAAGTTCGAATCACTAAACTGTTGAACAAATAACTCCAATATTGAATGATGAAAAAATGGCCTTTATTAAAGTACTTCACAATAAAACTTATACTTTGCAACTAGCTTGCTTAACAACCAAACTGATTGATAGCTCAAATGAAACCCTACTATTGCCCGACAGATTATGTGCTTAATCAATAACTGCTTGATAGCTCAAATCAAACTGAATTCCAGCGCCTCTACATTTGCTGCTTTTTATACTCTCTTATTTCAACGTTCGCATCTTCTAGGCGCTTCCATTTCCAGAATTTACTAGTTGCCATCAGCTCTCAAATTTCTCAGCTGTAACTACAATTGCACGATTTTATAGCTTCTCTCATTGCAAACTTTCAGGAGTATCTCAGATATATGCATGTGTTTGTGCATTGATTCTCCGCTGCTCGTATACGTACATGGTACATATGTGTAGACGCAATGATTGTTTCGTTTATGTAGATACATAATGATTGATCAATGGATGTGCATGATATCACTGTTTAGCATTGGATTAGAAATAGCAGCACCCCTTAGTTTTGCTAATATTCGTAACACTGCCCTCCACCTAAGTCTGATCGTCCCGATTAGACAAATCTACCAATCTAAACGCCGCTAGCATCTCCAAATGTACCACTCTTCTAAATCGTTGTTTCCCAGTGGTTTGTATGCGGTAGATGGTATCACTGACCTTCTTCACAACTTTGTACGGGCCTTCCCAACTGCACCGAAATTTGGTTGGAACATCTTTCCGCCGGTGAGGGTTGTTTAACAGTAACAAATCTCCCTCCAAGAAACCTTCCGAACTTTTATTCTCATTGTACCTGCGTTTCATCTTACTACTCATTATTGTTGATCGTTCCCTCGCACTCTGTTGTTTGGCCAATGAACTTCTTCGCAGAGCTTGCACTTGACGGATTGACTTTGCATCATCATTATCGTCTGGACGTTTCACAACATTAGTGCGCGCTGGCTTGAAACCACCCTTGCATTCTTTCTGAAGAATTCTTTCAGTCATTTTAGTGCGTCTATTAGGGTTTGTCGATGCCGGTCTTTCTCTCGCAGGTACCTTCGGTTTTGATTTGTTTGGTTCATTCGTTCCATCAACCCTTGCCCGATCTGCTGCCTTTGACTTTTGCGATCTGCTGCCTTTTGTTGCGCCACAACGAATTTGTGTAGAACCATGACCTTCCCAATTAGGACTTTTCATATCACTTCTCCCTGGACTTGGTTATACTCGCAACCTTGCTCCAGGTAACGGTTTTACTATCATGTTGACTAAATCAGATCGAATCAAGGAATGAGAAGCGCCCGTATCTACAGTCAGTACACGCTCCTTGCCACCCACATTCCCTCTGACGGTAAGAATACTTGATTTCCTTCCAATTGCGACACAGATATCACAGGACATTCAATAGCTGGAGCTAGCTCTCGATTTTTTGATCTGACACGCTCTTGCTCATCTCCTCCAGCTTTGCGTTTACGGCCACCCAAGTTGGAACTACCAGGACCAAGATCGCAATGACGTGCAATGTGACCGGGCTTCCCGCATTTGAAGCATTTGATAACTTTTTCACTCCGCTTTTGCGATCCTTTCAGCGCCTCCAATATTGCGTCTACCCACTCTGGCCTTTCTACCTCCACACTGCGTGCTTTGAAAACTGGCTTACACAGAAGTAATGCTGTTTCTTGAGTCAGTGCATCGGATACCGTTTCTGCGAATGTGGGTTTTGGGTTTGCATATGTCACGAGCTTCGTTTCTACGTCCGTATGCCATTTATAAAACTCTGGATTTTTACCCTCTCGGTGTATTCTACGGGTGCGTCCGCATTTGCAAGATGAGCCAATCTTTCAATATCTGAAGCAAACTCCTGCAATGTCTCATTTGCTTTTTGGTAGCGGTTTTGTAACTCAATTTGGAATATCTGTTTTCTGAGTTTGCTTCCGTATCGCCTCTCTAGAACGCTCATCAATGCTTCGTAGTTGTTCCGCTCTCCCTCTGGAATAGTCTGTAGGATTTCAGCAGCAGATCCTTTCAATGCCACGAATAGTGCAGCAACTTTATCTTCAGCACTCCAGTTCCAGCGGTCTTCTCAAACTGTAGCTTAAAGACCTGGAAAGGAACAGAACCGTCAAAGGATGGTGTTTTTACCTTTGGATTGCTTGCTGAAACAGCTGGACGAGTTAGTTGTAACTGCTCCATACGACCTTTTAAATCATCTACTTCTGCCTGAAAATGAGCCATTTTTGCATCCTGCGCTTCCAGTTTTGATGATACCAGTTCCATAATTTCTGCCGACATTTCAGATATACGTGCCTCTTGCGCTTCCAATTGAGATGCCATATATGTCTTTGGTCTTCCAGTTGAGATGACTCTTGCGACGTCATTTCTGAAATACGTGCCTCCTGTGATTCCAGTTGGGATGCCATATGTGTCTTCTGCTCTTCCAGTTGGGATGCCATAAATGTCTTCTGTTCTTCCAGTTGTGATGAAATTTGTGTTTCCTGTGCTTCCATCTTCGATGTTATTTCTGACGACATTTCTTTTACTGTCGATGTTTGTGCAGATATTGCAGCCAAAATCATGTTCAAGTCTGTGCTCGTAAATGTCTGCGATGTTTCGTTTTTCTCTTAAATTTTTGTTGTTGTCTCGTCTCCATCAGGATAAAAGACATATTCATCCACATAAATTTCGTCTGCTTCCATTGCCTCTCGTAGCCGTGCCTGAAGTTCGAGTGTATTCAATCCACGGCTCTCCAACTCCTTCTTCAATTTACTCAACAATTCCTCTTCTGACACCAATTGTAACGAATTTTCTGCAAATCCTCTTATTTGCCCTTTTGCTAGGTTCGTATCGCTAAACTTTTGAATAAATGACTCAAATATTGAATGATGGAAAAATGGCCTTTATTAAATTACTTTACAATAACACTTATACTTTGCAACTAGCTTGCTTAACATTAAAACTGATTGATAGCTCAAATGAAACTCTACTATTGCTCGATAGATTGCGTGCTTAATCAATAACTGCTTGATAGCTCAAATCAAACTGAATTCCAGCGCCTCTAAATTTGCTGCCTTTTATACTATCTGATTTCAACGTTCGCATCTTCTAGGCGCTTCCATTTCCAGAATCTACTAGTTGCCATCAGCTCTCAAATTTCTCAGCTGTAACTACAATTTCACGATTTTATAGCTTCTCTCAATGCATACTTTCAGGAGTATCTCAGATATATGCTTGTGTTTGTGCCTTGATTCTCCGCTGCTCTTATACGTACATGGTACATCTGTGTAAACGCAATTATTGTTTCGTTTATGTAGATACATAATGATTGATCTATGGATGTGCATGATATCACGGTTTAGCATCGGCTTAGAGATAGCAGCACCCTTTAGTTTTGCTAATATTCGTAACAATATTCTTTTTGCATGGGGAAGTGTTGTGTTTTAAAGTGATGTTTCAAAAATGGATCCATAGAATTTTGAATTCGAATTAAATGTTTGACATTTCGCAAACCCAAATATTTATTTTGCAAGGCACGTGTTGTGTTTTAAAATAACGTTTGGAAAATGAATCCATAGAATATTAAATTCATATTAAACACAGTAAACGTGTTAATTGTTAGCGTGTTTCATAAAAATATTTGTTATAAATAAATGAGTTTAAAAAGTTTAATTCTATCTAAAAATTATTTCGCCGAATGAGCAACCCATACAAATATATAGGTGTTTCTTATTTTTCAAATGTCGCGGGAAATTTTAAAAATCCCGGGAATTTGGCTCAAATTTGAGGTTTGTCCCAGGAACCCGAAATAAAACTCTGGCAGCCCTAGTATCAAATGAAAGGTTTTAATAAGTAGGTGGACCAGGGGTGACTCCAGAATGTGTTTGTACGATATAGGTATCAAATGAAAGGTGTTAATGAGTATTTTAAAAGGGAGTGGGCCTTAATTCTATAGGTGGACGCCTTTTCGAGATAACGCCATAAAGGTGGACCAGGGGTGAATCTAGAATGCGCTTGCACGATATCGGTATCAAATTAAAGGTACTAATGAGGGGTTTAAAAGGGAGTGGTCCTAAGTTGTATATGTGAAGGCCTTTTCGAGATATCGACCAAAATGTGGACCAGGGTGACCCAGAACATCATCTGTCGGGTGCCGCTAATTTATTTATATATGTAATACCACGAACAGTATTCCTGCCAAGATTCCAAGGGCTTCTGATTTCGCCCTGCCAAAATTTTTCATTTTCTTCTACTTAATATGGTAGGTGTCACACCCATTTTACAAAGTTTTTTCTAAAGTTATATTTTGCGTCAATAAACCAATCCATTTACCATGTTTCATCCCCTTTTTCATATTTGGTATAGAGTTATGGCATTTTTTTAATTTTTCGTAATTTTCAATATCGAAAAATTGGGCGTGGTCATAGTCGAATTTCGGCCATTTTTAATACCAAGATAAAGTGAATTCAGATAAGTACGTGAACTAAGTTTAGTAAACATACATCGATTTTTGCTCAAGTTATCGTGTTAACGGCCGCACGGAAGGCCAGACGGTCGACTGTGTATAAAAAGTGGGCGTGGGTTCTACCGATTTCGTCATTTTCACAGAAAACAGTTATCGTCATAGAATCTATGCACCTACCAAATTTCACAAGAATTGGCAAATTTTTGTTCGACTTATGGCATTAAAAGTATTCTAGACAAATTAAATGAAAAAGGGCGGGCCACGCCCATTTTGATATTTTCTTTTATTTTTGTATTTTCTTTCACCATATCATTACTGGAGTTGAATGTTGATATAATTTATAAGTAAATTAAAAAGATATTAAATTTTTTGTTAAAATTTGCCTTAAAAAAATTTTTTTTTAAAAAGTGGGCGTGTTCGTCATCCGATTTTGCTTATTTTTATTCAGCTCACATATGGTAATAGGAGAAACGTTCCTGCAAAATTCATCATGATATCTTCAACGACTGCCAAATTACAAAAAACTTGTGCAAAACTTGTGTTGCAAAACTTTTAAATTACGTTCTTTTTAAAGTGAGAGGTGCCACGACCATTGTCCAAAATTTTACTAATTTTCTATTTTGCGTTATAAGGTCAACCCACATACTAAGTTTTATGGCTTTATCCGTCTTTGGTAATGAATTATCACACTTTTTCGGTTTTTCGAAATTTTCGATATCGTTCATTTTAAATAGCGATCTGAGATGAGTGCCCAGGAACCTACACACCAGATTTCATCAAGATACCTCAAAATTTACTCAAGTTATCGTGTCAACGGACAGGCAGATGGACGGACGGACGGACAGACGCGCATGGCTCAATCAAATTTTTTTTCGATACTGATGATTTTGATATATGAAGTCCATATCTATCTCGATTCCTTTATACCTGTACAACCAACCGTTATGCAATCAATGTTAATATACTCTGTGTGCAAAGCACGCTGTGTATAAAAAGAAAAATAAAATGTGTATGCCTGCCTGCAACTTGTTTCACTTGACCGCTGAAAGCAATGAGTTATTATAAAAGCAATTCGAATAAAAAACAGAAGCAGAAAAATGTATAATGACAAGAAAAGCATACGAAGCACAAAATTGATAAAAGTAAAACGCAAGAATATGAAAAAAATAATATCTTAAGCAACCATGTGGTATGTGGCAATCTACGTATGTATGTGCTACATGAGGAAAGTAAGTACGAGGTACGCTTACATATTTACATTTGCAGATATTTTCACTCTGAGAGCTCTTAATCATGCGCATCAACGCCAACAGCAGTCAAATCTCATCAACAGCAACGAGCAGCGAGCAACACAACTTTCAAACAACAGCAACGGTAAACAACTAACAGCAGTTGTAAGCAGTTGGCAGCAAGCATTCACATCAACTTTGGCTGCATCATCATTAGCAACAATAGCTTTTGATAGCTGTTGATGTAGCAGCGTTTGAATGGGTTGTGGTTGTTTTGTTTGCTTGGTGCGATTGTGTGAGTGTTGGCATTTTCATATGTGGAGCGCAGCGAGTGCAGCTGTATTCAACACAGTTGTTGTTGCAATAACAGTTTCGATGCGACTTCAATTGTCAGTCGACGAAATTGCAAATGCATATATACGATTGCCGACATATATATGTGCAGGGGTCATTCTATGTCAAATCGATCACTTGCATGCTTCCATTCTAACTTTTTTCTTTTTCTCCCATTCCCTAGTAATATTTACTTAGTTCTCCTTCTCTCTTTTCCATTTCTCATTTCCCATTCGCTTTTTGTTTTCCTTCTCTCTTCACGCCCTGTTTATTATCTTTTTAAGATTTCTGCTTTCCCTCTTTCTCTTCTTTACCCCCCTATTATCCCACGATTTTTTATTTTTCTTCTACTAGTTAATTTTCCTTCTTTGTCTTCCCGCCTCTCTTATAAATCTATAGTTTTCTTCAATCAACTGCCTTTCCGTTTTTCTTCTCCCCACTATTTTCGTTCTCCTTATCTTCCTGTTAAATCCTCAAATCCTCTATTAATAGTCCTCTTTAAATTTCTTTCTTTGCATTTTCGTTTTCTTTCTTTATCTTTCTCTTCCTATGATCCCTTCCCCAAATATTCCCTTCCTTTCTCTTTGCTCTTTCCCTCCCTTTTATTTTCCTTTGCCGTCTCCTTTTTTCACCTCTTAATCGCCTTTTCCAACTACCACGCAACTTCATATATTCCATCTTATCTCTTTCGTCTTAACCTATAAACTTTTGATAGCGAAACGATAACTCTTCGATAAAAAATCGATTATTTTATAAAACTATGTCGGTAAATAATATGATCGATAACTTTTGGACAAATCGATACATTTTTGAAAACAAATCGAAAACGATTTAGTAATAATTTAATAATAATTAACATCGACAAACAATCGATAACTTTCCGATAATAAATCGTAAAGTTTTCGATAAAAAACTGATATTAAGTCGATAACGAACAGTTAACATTTCGATATTAATTCAATAACATGCATTCGGGTTTTGGTTTTAACATCGACTTTGACTTCTAATCTTTCCTTTCTTCTCCACTCCTTTTCTTTTTCCCCTCCGTTCCGCTCCTCTAATTAGTTTTCATTTCTTTCCTTTCCTCTCATTTCATTTCCGTTTACGTCCCTTCCCCTTCCCTCTCTTTCCTGTCTTTATATTGGCTTCCCTTTTCTTCTTTCCCCTTCTCATCGCTTCCCTTCTTTGCTTTAATTTCCCTACACTTTACCTTCCTTGCCTTGCCTTGATTTGCTTTCTAATTTTGATAACATCAGTTCTACATCAGTTCCTCTTACAACCTGCATTCCCTCATACTGCATGCCAATGGCACACATTCCCAGAGACGTATCCAGTAGCCTAAATTAGTCCAAGTTGCAAATGTCTTCAGAATTTGATCAAATGGCTTTAAGCAGTTTCAGAGAACACCTCGCCTGACACATTGTGTCCTTCGGTTTCCTACAAACGACATCTGTGACCCTCCCTGTCTCCTGCTTTAGTTCATCAGAGAAAGCATGTGGTTAGTTGAGGGCTACTTAGAAGAGGTCTGGTTGTTCGCATGTTCTCACTGTGCTCGTTCACAGTGGACAAAAATGTCACCGATAGGAATTTTGCACTAATTAGTCAAACATCACTTGTCAAAGATAACCCACCAATGTTCTCCACACATTCATAAAGATGATGATATGCGGTTCATTACACAGAGATCGAATAAAGTCTACATTCGAAATTTACAGCGTTTTGACACCTACAGCTACTACAGAAACTTACAACTGACTTAATACATACCAAGGGCGGGTATGTGCTCCGAAATTATTAACGAACTGTAAGTTGTAAGTTCAAATACCCCAAGAGCTTTTTGACAATCACATCTACATAAAATGCTTACTACATATGCCTACGTGCAACTTCATCAATATATGAAATCTATATTTAAGTTTGAAAAACTTCATTTACATAAATGAGATGTAAATGTGTATGTGTGTGCGTGCATTGAAAAAATGCGTTAAACCGTTAACGCTTCCGTCAAGTTGCAATATTTATTTACACACAAAAAAAAAGAGGTGAAAAATAAATCATATGGGACAGCAGTGACAGAGCAACAGTCGCACAGTTGGACTTCGAAAAATTACGGTAAATATTGCTAACAGCTAAAGTGATAATAGAAGTTGTTGTTGTTAAGATGCAGTGTCACTCACATTCAATGATGCTCATTCAAAATCAAAACAGCAGAAACATCTCAGCACTCATTCAAAATTCCCCTATACTTACATACATACATACAGACAAATACTTTCCATATATATGTAATCCATTTAAATGTATGTGGGTAGTTCCATATTTAATCGAATCACGGAATCACGTTTCGAAGCGACCAATTTTAACCCGATCGAGTATCGGTAACTTTATTCATCATACAAGGCTCAGAAAATTTCCAAGAACACTTTTACGTTTTTCGAATTTCTTTTCAATTATTTTCTTCAAAATATTATAAGGTATTATGGGGTCTTAGGCCATTTCTTATCAATGTTTGCTACTTCCATCAACGGATTATCTACTTTTGAGCTTAACCTATATAGGAACCACAAATACGCAATAACGTGGAAATACCCATGGCAGATATGCCTCTCGTAAAAGAGGACTAAAATAACCAAATGGGATTGTGTAACGTAATCCTTTCAAAGGGATGCCAGCGCAATTTATAGCTTCTCCCACCCAATTTTCAACCTCACCTGCCCGTGACGTATCCTCTTTTTTTACCGCCCGAGGCTCTCGTGACCCTAAATCCCTCATGGAACTAGGGGGTGGGAGCGGGATGGTCTAGAAGATTCAATGTGGTGATATGTGATAGACTTTTGCTACAATCACATCATTCATCTTCTCCAAGTTAACCGGAGCTTAATCTCCGAGTAAGCAGCTGTATTCGCTAGCTCTTGTTTGCTTATCAGCCACTTCATATCTTCCTAAAAATAAAACCTAAATACTTGGAGCATGCTACCACCACACCACAGCCGCCGCCGTATTGAATCTTAGCTTGGCATATCATAACTATTTTCTATTATCTCTGCACTCAGAGAAAAAATAATATAATATTAACAGTTCTCTGCTGTTGTTTTTAAAAACCGCCAAAACAAAAAATTTTTCGTTAATCTAACGGATTTATGGGGTAAAGGAACTATAAGAAACTGTTTCTATAACAAATAAACCTGTTCAGCTTATTACAACAAATTATTGCCAAAAATTATGTTTTGCATAACAACAGACACTGTTGTATTAACTGTCTCCCTGTAGACTTGAACCCTAAAATTGTTAATTTAAGCTGTTGGGCGTGACTGGTAATTCAATAAATGAATCTGTTGATTACTAACAGAAATCGCAGTTGATTTTCCAATTACTACTGTTAGATACATAAATCCCTCCATTAAATTACCAATTGCCACTGTTAAATAAATCATACATCTGGTATTTCCCTTTATCTGGTAACAACTAACAGAATTTGCAGCTGATTTAAAAATGAATCTTGTTGAACCAACCGCATTTCTGTTAATTTGTATTTAAAAATTAGCAAGCCATGATTTTTTGTGAAAAAATCAAGTGAATTGTGAAAATTTATAAAGTGTTTTCGGATCGCGGATAATTTATAATTTTTAATAATAATATGGACGTATACGATAGTGATTTTTATATATTTATATGTGAAAGCGAAGAAGTGCAGGCAGACGAAAGGCTTTCAAGTTTGCTAACGGAATAGGAATTGGACAAAATTTATCTTACACCCCTATTATGAACTCATACGATACACGATAAATGCGTGCAATCTGTTATACCGATTAGGAAATAAATTCTAGCGTGTGAAACCCGATAGTTAGCGTTTATCGTTTATCGTGGTATTGTCATACGCTACCTATCGTATTAGCTGTTAAATTTTCTACGCTAGCTATCGTTGATAAATTTTTGCACGGTACGTTGGGAGCTATTTAAATAAAATTAAAAATCCAAAAGAATCTAAATAAAGTGTTATTCCCAACACTCTGTTGCAACACCCTGGCAAGAAACCTTAAAGTCGCACAACCCTTCAAAATATTTGGGACGAATGACTTATTTTTACGGGCGCGCAAACTGCTTTCTACTTCTGTTAAGACATACTCTGAAATTTATTTTTTTACTTCTGGTATGTCAAGTACTTACAGTGTAGAGTTCATTTTAAGAAGATTGGAAGCATCTCCCAATTTTCTTCTTTCTATGGCCTTTGTTCGAGTTTCGTCAATTTGTTCATTTGAGCTTACATAAAAGCAAAGACTGACTGAAGAATAAAGATGTTGCAGGGACGAGAAATAGTGTGAAGCAAGCTTCACAAAACCTCTAGTAGGTCACATTCACCATTTACCACAGCAGAATTTGTTAAACTACCACTGTCTGTATTTGTTATTTAACAATTATGTACAAATAATTATTCAGGTAAACTGTTAATAATTTAAAATATTTACTCTATAAAACTCCAATCAGTGTATTTTTTGTGCTTAAATTATGTTAAAAGTGTTGTTAAAATTTTTGGTGTGGTGGAAGTGACCTACTAGAATTTTGTAAAGCTCCGTGCTTTCCACTGAAGTTCGCGCATGCAACATCTTTATTCTTCAATCAATATTTAATAAAAGGCAACAGAGGTAGCAGAAAACATGATTAATATTACGGCTTTTAAAAACTTTTGCCACTTTTACGTACAAGAAAATTGAATTTTTAGTATTTGCGTTTTGTTTTGCTATCTTTTTCGTATAGATTCACAATAATTTGTAAACAAAACTCTGCTGTCATTCACAATAGTACATCTATCGAGCGGTTGGAAATCACAATATGAAAGCTGATTTTTTATGATACGCTAGCAAGCGTTTATCATTTATCGTATAAAAATTCATAATAGGGGTGTTATACTAAGAAGTAAGTTCCTAATTAAATTTTTTTTATTAAAGTTTGAAATATCTACACATGAAAAATATATAGTTTATTGAGTGTTCGTTATACTTATGATTTATATAAGAAAAGGGATATATTTGCAAAAAAAAGTTGCAGTGACTGTGCCTGCGAGTACAACAAATTGATGAAATATATTTTTACGAATATTAGCAAAACTAAGGGGTGCTGCTATCTCTAGGCCGATGCTAAGCAGTGACGTGAATTTACATTAACAATTCAATCATTATGTATCTACATAAACGAAACAATAATTGCGTCTGCACATATGTACCATGTGCGTATACGAGCAGCGGAGAGTCAATGCACAACCACATGCATATATCTGAGATACTCCTGAAAGTATGTAATGAGAGAAGCTATAAATCGTGCAATTGTAGTTACAGCTGAGAAGTTTGAGAGCTGATGGACTAGTAGATTCTGGAAGCGCCTAGAAGATGCGAACGTTGAAATCAGAGAGTATAAAAGGCAACAAATGTAGAGGCGCTGGAATTCAGTTTGAGTTGAGCTGTCAAGCAGTTATTGATTAAGCACGTAATCTGGCGGGCAATAGTAGAGTTTCATTTGAACTATCCATCAGTTTGGTTGTTAAGCAAGCTAGTTGCAAAGTATAAGTGTTATTGGGAAGTACTTTAATAAAGGCCATTTTTCCATTATTCAATATTGGAGTTATTTATTCAACAGTCTAGTGATTCGAACTTAGCAGAGGGTTGCAAATAAGAGGATTTGCAAGCAAAATCGTTACAATTGGTGTCAGAAGTGGGATTGTTGAATAAATTCTAGAGGACAACAAGGGCATGGCAAACTTAAGTGAATTGAAGATCCGCGATTGAAGAAGGAGTTGGAGAACCGTGGATTGAATACAACCGGCATTAAACTCGAACTTCAGGCACGACTTCGAGAGGCAATGGAATTAGAAGGAATTGACGTGGAAGAGTATGTCTTTCATCTTAATGGCGATGAGACAACAAAATTGGAGGAGAAAAATGAAACACCGCAGACAATGGTGAACACAGACTTGAACATGATATTGTCATCACAAATATCCACCAACATGTCATCTCAACTGGAATCGCAAAAGACAGATATAACATCTAAGATGGAAGAACAAGAGGAGCGCTTATCATTGCGGGTGGCATAAATGTCTTCACAGTTAGAAGCACAGGAAGCAAGGGTAACATCAAAGCTGGAAGGGCAGGATGAAAAAATCGCTCAATTTCAGGCAGAAGTCGATGATTTGAAGGGTCGTATGGAGCAGTTACAACTAAATCGCCCAGCTGTTTCAGCGAGTAATCCAAAGGTAAAAATACCATCCTTTGACGGGTCTGTTCCTTTCCAGGTCTTTAAGCTACAGTTTGAGAAGACCGCAACAGTGAACAACTGGAGTGCGGAAGATAAAGTTGCTGCACTGTTCATGGCGTTGAAAGGGCCTGCAGCTGAGATTTTACAAACCATTTCAGAGGGCGAACGGAACTGTTATGAAGCATTGATGGGCGCTCTAGAGAAACGATACGGAAGTGAGCATAGGAGACAGATATACCAAATGGAGTTGCTGAACCGCTTCCAGAGGCCTGGTGAAACATTGCAAGAGTTTGCGTCGGATATTGAAAGGCTAGCACATTTAGCGAATGCGGACGCACCCGTGTAATACACTGAAAGGGTAAAGATTCAGAGCTTTATAAATGGCATACGGGACGTCGAAACAAAGCGAGCTACATACTCAAACCCAAAGCCAACATTCGCAGAAACGGTGTCACAAGCTCTGATTCAGGAGACAGCGTCGCTTCTGTGTAAGCCAGTTTTCAAAGCACGTCGTGTGGAAGTAGAAAGGCCAGAGTGGGTAGACGCAATATTGGAGGCGCTGAAAGGATCGCAAAAGCGGAGTGAAAAAGTTAACAAATGCTTCAAATGCGGGAAGTCCGGTCACGTTGCACGTCATTGCGATCTTGGTCCTAATAGTTCCAACAATGTGGGTGGCCGTAAACGCAAAGCTGGAGGAGATGAGCAAGATCGAGTAAGAGGTAGAGATCGAGAGCTAGATCCAGCTGTTGAATGTCCTATGATATCTGTGTTGCAAATTGGTAGAAAATCGAGCAGTCTTACCATCAGAGGGAAAGTGGATGGTAAAGAACGTGTACTGACTGTAGATACGGGCGCAACTCATTCCTTGATCCGATCTGACTTGGTCAACAGGAGAGTAAAACCGTTACCTGGAGCAAAGTTGCGTACGGTCACTGGCGAGTATAACCAATTTCAGGGAGAAGTGATATGTGAAGTCTTGATTGGAAAGGTCACGGTTCTACACAAATTCGTTGTGGCGAAGATCGTTGAAGAGGTCATATTGGGAGTGGACTTCTTGGTTGACCATGACATCAAGATCGATATGCAGAGAAGGGTGATGCGCTATGAGAACCAGGATGTACCACTTAGCTTCAAGTTGGAGAAAGGGTTCAGTAGTAATCGAGTAATGGTGGAGAAAACTCGACAAAGGCTACGAAAGTCAAAAGGAAAGGTTGATGAATCGAATGGGCCAAATAAAGAGAAATTAAAAGTACCTGCGAGAAAAATACCGTCATCGACAGACCCTAATGGACACACTAAAACGACTGAAAGAAATTTTCAGAAAGAATGCAAGGGTGGTTTCAAGCCAGCGCCCATTACTGTTGTGAAACGTCCAGACGATAATGATGATGCAAAGTCAATCTGTCAAGTGCAAGCTCTGCGAAGAAGTTCATTGGCCAAAGAACAGAGTGCGAGGGAACGATCAAGAATAATGAGTAGTAAGATGAAACGCAGGTACAATAAGAACAAAAATTCGGAAGGTTTCTTGGAGGGAGATTTGGTACTGTTATACAACCCTCACCGGCGGAAAGGTGTTCCATCCAATATTCGGGGCAGTTGGGAAGGCCCGTACAAAGTTGTGAAGAAGATCAGTGATGCCATCTACCGCATACAAACCACGGAGTAGAAGAGTGGTACAACTGGAGATGCTAGCGGCGTTTAGATTGGGAGATTTGTCTGATCGGGACGATCTGAATTAGGTGGAGGGCAGTGTTACGAATATTAGCAAAACTAAGGGGTGCTGCTATCTCTAGGCCGATGCTAAGCAGGGACGTGAATTTACATCAACAATTCAATCATTATGTATCTACATAAACGAAACAATAATTGCGTCTACACATATGTACCATGTACGTATACGAGCAGCGGAGAGTCAATGCAGAAGTTTGAGAGCTGATGGACTAATAGATTCTGGAAGCGCCTAGAAGATGCGAAGGTTGAAATCAGAGAGTATAAATGGCAGCAAATGTAGAGGCGCTGGAATTCAGTTTGAGTTGAGCTATCAAGCAGTTATTGATTAAGCACGCAATCTGGCGGGCAATAGTAGAGTTTCATTTGAACTATCAATCAGTTTGGTTGTTAGCAAGCTAGTTGAAGAGTATAAGTGTTATTGTGAAGTACTTTAATAAAGGCCATTTTTTCATTATTCAATATTGGAGTTATTTATTGAACAGTCTAATTATTCGAACTTAGCAGAGGGTTGCAAATAAGAGGATTTGCAAGTAAAATCGTTACAATATGTAGGTACAATAGCCACATGAAAACTTGCGACAGTTTTTTGCAAATATCTCTAGTCACAATATTTTTTTTTCTTTCTGCTTTCGGATTATTGATACCGGGGTCAAAACGCATAATTTAATATCTCTCTTGCAACTATATATTTTCATACGCAAACTAAATCGGATCAAGCGAAAATGCATATTTAATTTGCAATAAAATTATTTATTGAACCTTTTCTAACCATGTATATATATAGATACTTGTTTAGAGACGCGAGCGTTGGAATTGAAGGTTGTAGGTACTTAATTGAAATCGACTTGGACAAAACTTTTCCGTCAGTTGAGTAGGCACTAAAGCGAAATTGCGTGAAAAAACCAAATTGTGGAAAAACGGGAGGTATGAATACTTTTCTAAATAACACCTTTTTCTTTATACTTTTCCAACTTTAGTTTAACAAATGACAAGTCGTACATCATTTCTGTCATTATTTCAACTGTCGATGCACTCTGATTTTCAGTTTTTTTCTATCTTGCAGTTTGGCGAAGATGAAGATATAACGTCTGCGATTCAAAAAGTTAACCAATGGATTAAGGAGAACGAGGGTGTTTCATTCAGCACTACACCTTTGAGTGCATCACAAAGTTCGCATGGTTCGCTTGAGATAATAATGCACATCCATAAGTATGCATGGATCTGTGGCATTATTATTTTATAATAGACATTCAAAATATTCTGGCACATTATCCTCGAGGAAAAGACGCCCTCGATTATTACGTCCATCAACAAACTTAAAAACTTATTATTTGTTTATGCTTTATTTAAGTAATGTTAAATGAAGTTTCAAAATTAATACAAGTTTTTTGTTCAATAGGTATCCAGTGTGTAATTTATTATTTTAAACACAGTTAAGTATTATTTTTAAATATCCATATTTAATAACTAAAAATATATAAACGAAATGAATGAAATAAAAGTTAACAAATATATCCACCCCGTGTTTTTCAACATTTTGGAAACAAAATTTTTTAAAAAAACAACCAGTTTGGACTTTCCAAAAACACATTTTCTCTTAAGTCAACTGCATTTTTGTATTAAATAAACAGGTTCAACTTTAATTACACAAAAAAAAAGTGGCAAAATAACCGTCTAAACTGTTAATAATTACCAGATGAACTGGTGAACCAACGAATTAATAATAGTTGATTGAACAGAAATGAAAATTTAACAGTGAAACCGTTGAGCTGTGAGCAACCGATAAGCATCTGTTGTTTTAACAAATAAATCTTTGGATGTGATTTGCATGTTAAATCTGTTGTCTCAACCCCTAGTTTGGTAAATATTACAGTATTTTTTCTCTGAGTGTGCTTTTCAGCCGTCCAGGTACTTCGTTCCTCACTATTATAAGTTCCTCCTTTACTCTGCCTTATTGTGGCGTCTGGCTTGACTCTATATGTTAAGACTGGGTCACTCCACTTCCTACTCTTAAAAGCTGTCGAACCACCATTCTCGCATAGCTGTTTTTTCTTCCTATACTAGACTGCCTTCTCCTCAGTTCGGTGGCTAAATTAGCAGTGATCACACCAAAGTGTATGTCAACGCACTGCCTATGAACTAAGTTAACTTACAGGCTCATATCTAGCCCTTGCCGTCTCATTTGTTCACGACGGCTTCTAATTAAAAAAGCTCTCTTTCCTATTCTGTCTCGCACTTTTTCCCTTTGTCGCTTTCTCTCCGAGTGCAGTCCCTTCATGACAATTCGCTTTTTCAACGAGTTTAATCATTTAATGCATCCTCCCCTATACAGGTCTGAGTTTTCGCTTGTAGCTGTTTTTTTCATCCGATCTTAAGACACAATTTTATGAGGATTACAGTCTCTAAATACAGCAGCCAATAGGCACCACTCGTCACTGACATCTTGCCGTCATCATATGAAGCAGAAGAGCAAAGATGCAGGCTCCTAAGTCGCTCTGCCTTATAATCGGGCACTTTAAAACACGACTAAGACCTTCTATAAGATGCATGTCTAATTAAAGAAACATGACTCTTAAAATTTGGGAAAGGAAGAAATATCATTTTGTTTGACTATCTTTGATTCTTTTGTAGTACGAAAGCCAGGTATAAACATCCTATATTAGCCCGAACTGTCGTAAGAAAGCTTTGCTTGGTTTATGTATATGGTTATGTCCGAAACGTGGGTGAAATTGTTCCAAGTTTTATGGAACTATTTTATTCACAGATAAGCTACATACATACCATCATATGACGCCAACAGTATTCTCCTTAATAATTTTTAATTCTATTCATGAAATTTTCCATTTAGGTATTCACAAGCACACTGCAGTAATCCTGTATAATACTGAACGGCGTTGCGTTATTGAGTTGATACCGAAGGTGGCGATAGTGGCGCTGGAGAAAAAATTAGGTTCTGACTTCGTGCTCTTAATAGTGGCATCATTGGTTAACCCAATCGCTAATTTCATTGCATGTGGATCAAAAACTGCTTTACAACAAAGTGGTATCACGAAGTATGCCAAGGATTCGCGCTATTGTGCGGCTCTGAAGAAGCAATTAACGCAATGGCGCGGGCTGCATGGTATCACCATACAAAAATTGGCGCCAACACCCAGCACTTCACTGCAACAATCCAAATCCAAATAAAATGTGAATTAAAATAAATTGTGGTCCAGACATTTCAACAAACAAAAGTAACCAATAAAAAGAGCATATGAAAAATGAACACAAATAAAATATAAATTAAAATAAACAAAATCTCTATATTCACATCAACCATACGGGAATCGAGCCGATAAAATAGAGAACAAAACACTTGCATGTTGCAAAAGGTAAAGGTGAGAAAAAGTGTACCTGCATTTGAATGCATTTCATCAAAAGAATTGGGAAAAAAATTACACAGAGGGATATGCGATAATACCAAAAAATCAGAACTTTCTCACACAAAACCGAATAAAACAAAATAAAAACAAGTAAGGAAGGCTAAGTTCGGGTATAACCGAATATTACATATTCAGCTGAGAGCTTTGGAGACAAAATAATGGAAAATCACCATTTAGAAAATGTACCGAGGGTGACCCTGTAATGTGTTCGTATGATATGGATTTCAAATGGAAGGTATTAAAGAGTGTTTTAAAAGGGAGTGGGCCACAGTTCTATAGGTGGACGCCATTTCGGGATATAGCCATAAAGGTGGACCAGGGGTGACTCTAGAATGTGTGTTGTACGATATGGATATCAAATGAAAGGTGTTAATGAGGGTTTAAAAAGGGAGTGGACCTTAGTTGTATATGTGAAGGGTGACCCAGAACATCATCTGCCGGGTACCGCTAATTTATTTATATATGTAATACCACGAACAGTATTCCTGCCAAGCTTCCAAGGGCTTTTGATTTCGCCCTGTAGAACTTTTTCATTTTCTTCTACTTAATATGGTAGGTGCACACCCATTTTACAAAGTTTTTTCTAAAGTTATATTTTGCGTCAATAAACCAATCCAATTACAACGCTTCATCTCTTTTTTCATATTTGTTATAATATTATGGCATTTTTTTCATTTTTCGAAATTTTTGATATCGAAAAGTGAGCGTGGTCATAGCCGGATTTCGGCCATTTTTTATACCAAGATAAAGAGAGTTCAGATAAGTACGTGAACTAAGCTTAGTAAAGATATATCGATTTTTGCTGAAGTTATCATGTTAACGGCCGAGCGGAAGGACAGAAGGTCGACTGTTTATAAAAACTGGGTGTGGCTTCAACCGATTTCGCCCATTTTCACAGAAAACAGTTATCATCACAGAATCTATGCCCCTACCAAATTTCACAACGATTGATAAATATCTGTTCGACTTATGACGCTAAAAATATTCTAGACGAAATAAATGAAAAAGGGCGGAGCCACGCCCATTTTGAAATTTTCTTTTATTTTTGTATTTTGTTCCACCATGTCATTACTGGAGTTGAATGTTGACATAATTTAATTATATACTGTAATGATATTGAATTTTTTGGTAAAATTTGATTTTAAAATTTTTTTTTAAGAGGGCGTGTTAGTCATCCGATTTTGCTAATTTTTATTTAGCACACATATAGTAATAGGAGTAACCTGCCTGCCAAATTTCATCATGATATCTTCAATGACTGCCAAATTACAGCTTGCAAAACTTTTAAATTACCTTCTTTTAAAAGTGGGCCGTGCCATGCCCATTGTCCAAAATTTTACTAATTATACTCAGTTGAGCAGAGCTCACAGAGTATATTAAGTTTGATTGGATAACGGTTGGTTGTACATATATAAAGGAATCGAGATAGATATAGACTTCCATATATCAAAATAATCAGGATCGAAAAAAAATTTGATTGAGCCATGTCCGTCCGTCCGTCCGTCCGTCCGTCCGTTAACACGATAACTTGAGTAAATTTTGAGGTAACTTGACGAAATTTGGTACGCAGGTTCCTGAGCACTCATCTCAGATCGCTATTTAAAATGAACGATATCGGACTATAACCACGCCCACTTTTTCGATATCGAAAATTTCGTAAAACCGAAAAAGTGCGATAATTCATTACCAAAGACAGATAAAGCGACGAAACTTGGTAGATGAGTTGAATTTATGACGCAGAATAGAAAATTAGTAAAATTTTGGACAATGGGCGTGGCACCGCCCACTTTTAAAAGAAGGTAACTTATAAATTTTTCAAGCTGTAATTTGTCAGCCGTTGAAGGTATCATGATGAAATTTGGCAGGGACGTTACTCCTATTACCATATGTACGCTTAATAAAAATTAGCAAAATCGGAGAAGGACCACGCCCACTTTTAAAAAAAAATTTTTTTTAAAGTAAAATTTTAACAAAAAATTTAATATCTTTACAGTATATAAGTAAATTATGTCAACATTCAACTCCAGTAATGACATGGTGCAACAAAATACAAAAATAAAAGAAAATTTAAAAATGGGCGTGGCTCCGCCCTTTTTCATTTAATTTGTCTAGGATACTTTTAACGCCATAAGTCGAACAAAAATTAACCAATACTTTTGAAATTTGGTAGGGGCATAGATTTTATGATGTTAACTGTTTTCTGTGAAAACGGGAGAAATCGGTTGATGCCACGCCCAGTTTTTATACACATTCTTCCGTCTGTCCTTCCGCATGGCCGTTAACACGATAACTTGAGTAAATTTTGAGGTAACTTGATAAAATTTGGTATGCAGGTTCCTGAGCACTCATCTCAGATCACTGTTTAAAATGAACAATATCGGACTATAACCACGCCCACTTTTTCGATATCGAAAATTTCGTAAAACCGAAAAAGTGCGATAATTCATTACGAAAGACAGATAAAGCGACGAAACTTGCTAGATGAGTTGAATTTATGACGCAGAATAGAAAATTAGTAAAATTTTGGACAATGGGCGTGGCACCGCCCACTTTTAAAAGAAGGTAATTTAAAACTTTGCAAGCTGTAATTTGTCAGTCGTTGAAGATATCATGATGAAATTTGGCAGGGACGTTACTCCTATTACTATATGTACGCCTAATAAAAATTAGCAAAATCGGAGAAGGACCACGCCCACTTTAAAAAAAAATTTTTTTTAAAGTAAAATTTTAACAAAAAATTTAATATCTTTACAGTATATAAGTAAATTATGTCAACATTCAACTCCAGTAATGACATGGTGCAACAAAATACAAAAATAAAAGAAAATTTCAAAATGGGCGTGGCTCCGCCCTTTTTCATTTAATTTGTCTATGATAATTTTAACGCCATAAGTCCAACAAAAATTAACCAATCCTTTTGAAATTTGGTAGAGGCATAGATTTTATGATGGTAACTGTTTTCTGTGAAAACGGGCGAAATCGGTTTATGCCACGCCCAGTTTTTATACACAGTCGTTCGTCTGTCCTTCCGCATGGCCGTTAACACGATAACTTGAGCAAAAATCGACATATCTTTAATGAACTTAGTTCACGTACTTACTTGAACTCACTTTATTTTGGTATGAAAAATGAACGAAATCCGACAATGACCACGCCCACTTTTTCGATATCGAAAATTACGAAAAATGAAAAAAATGCCATAATTCTATACCAAATACGAAAAAAGGGATGAAACATGGTGAGGTAATTGGATTGGTTTATTGACACGAAATATAACTTTAGAAAAAACTTTATAAAATGGTTGTGACACCTACGATATTAAGTAGAAGAAAAGGAAAAAGTTCCGCAGGGCGAAATAAAAAACCCTTAAAATCTTGGCAGGTATTACATATATAAATAAATTAGCGGTATCCAACAGATGATGTTCTGTGTCACCCTGGTCCACATTTTGGTCGCGATCTGGAAAACGCCTTCACATATACAACTACCACCACTCCCTTTTAAAACTCTCATTAATACCTTTAATTTGATACCCATATCGTACAAACACATTCTAGAGTCACCCTGGTCCACCTTTATGGCGATATTTCGAAACGGCGTCCACCTATGGAACTAAGGATTCCTCCCTTTTAAAATACTCATTAACACCTTTCTTTTGATACCCATATTGTACAAACAAATTCTAGGGTCACCCCTGGTCCACCTTTATGGCGGTATCTCGAAACGGCGTCCACCTATGGAACTAAGGATTACTCCCTTTTAAAATACTCATTAACACCTTTCATTTGATACCCATATCCTACAAACGCATTCTAGAGTCACCCCTGGTCCACCTTTATGGCGATATCTCGAAACTGCGTCAACCTATGGAACTAAGGATTACTCCCTTTTAAAATACTCATTAACACCTTTCTTTTGATACCCATATTGTACAAACAAATTCTAGGGTCACCCCTGGTCCACCTTTATGGCGGTATCTCGAAACGGCGTCCACCTATGGAACTAAGGATTACTCCCTTTTAAAATACTCATTAACACCTTTCATTTGATACCCATATCCTACAAACGCATTCTAGAGTCACCCCTGGTCCACCTTTATGGCGATATCTCGAAACGGCGTCCACCTATGGAACTAAGGATTACTCCCTTTTAAAATACTCATTAACACCTTTCTTTTGATACCCATATTGTACAAACAAATTCTAGGGTCACCCCTGGTCCACCTTTATGGCGGTATCTCGAAACGGCGTCCACCTATGGAACTAAGCATTACTCCCTTTTAAAATACTCATTAACACCTTTCATTTGATACCCATATCGTACAAGCGCATTCTAGAGTCACCCCTGGTCCATCTTTATGGCTATATTTCGAAACGGCGTCAACCTATAGAACTAAGGCCCACTCCCTTTTAAAATACTCATTAACACCATTCTTTTGATACCCATATTGTACAAACAAATTCTAGGGTCACCCCTGGTCCACCTTTATGGCGGTGTCTCGAAACGGCGTCCACCTATGGAACTAAGGATTACTCCCTTTTAAAATACTCATTAACACCTTTCATTTGATACCCATATCCTACAAACGCATTCTGGAGTCACCCCTGGTCCTCCTTTATGGCGATATTTCGAAACGGCGTCCACCTATGGAACTAAAGATTACTCCCTTTTAAAATACTCATTAACACCTTTCTTTTGATACCCATATTGTACAAACAAATTCTAGGGTCACCGCTGGTCCACCTTTATGGCGGTATCTCGAAACGGCGTCCACCTATGGAACTAAGGATTACTCCCTTTTAAAATACTCATTAGCACCTTTCATTTGATACCCATATCGTACAAACGCATTCTAGAGTCACCCCTGGTCCACCTTTATGGCGATATTTCGAAACGGCGTCCACCTATAGAACTAAGGCCCACTCCCTTTTAAAATACTCATTAACACCATTCTTTTGATACCCATATTGTACAAACAAATTCTAGGGTCACCCCTGGTCCACCTTTATGGCGGTATCTCGAAACGGCGTCCACCTATGGAACTAAGGATTACTCCCTTTTAAAATACTCATTAACACCTTTCATTTGATACCCATATCCTACAAACGCATTCTAGAGTCACCCCTGGTCCACCTTTATGGCGATATCTCGAAAAGGCGACCACCTATACAACTACCACCTCTCCCTTTTAAAATAATCATTAACACGTTTCATTTGATACCCATATCGTACAAACGCATTCTAGAGTCAACCTGATCCACCTTTATGGCTATATCCCTAAATGGCATCCACCTATAGAACTATGGCCCACTCCCTCATAAAATACTCTTTAATGCCTTTCATTTGATACACATGTCATACAAACACATTCCAGGGTTTCCCTCGGTTCATTTTCCTACATGGTTATTTTCCCTTATGTTGTCACCATAGCTCTCAACTGAGTATGTAATGTTCGGTTACACCCGAACTTAACCTTCCTTACTTGTTTTCTATTTTGCGTCATAAGTTCAACGCACCTACCAATTTTCATCGCTTTATCCGCCTTGGGAATAAATTATCACACTATTTCGGTTTTTCGAAATTTTCGATATCGAAAAAGTGGGCGTGGGTTTGGTCCGATTTCGTTCATTTTAAATAGGGATCTGAGGAACCTACAACGCCCAGGAACCTACATACCAAATTTCATCAAGATACCTCAAAATTTACTCAAGTTATCGTGTTTACCGACGGACGGACGGACATGGCTAAATGAATTTCCTTTTTCGCCCAGATCATTTTGATATATAGAAGTCTATATCTATCTCGATTAGTTTATGCCGTTACGGATTAACGTTATGCGAACAAAGTTAATATACTCTGTGAGCTGTGCTCAGCTGAGTATAAAAAGTAATATATATTCAGAACAGCCATGAAGCAAAGAACGGAAGAGCTCGAAACAAAAAAAAAAATCAACCACACAGAATCGAGTGTACTCGCATATCAACAAACTGACAAACAATTGATGGCAATATTACTACAGACAAAATATGTATATTTACTTTTATCGAGTTATACATACATACATACATATAAATAAATATATCGGAGGACCGCATTTATGTAAATATGCATACATAATATGTAAGTATTTTTTAAAGGGAAAATGTGTTGAATCAGAAAGAACTGCCCATGAGACCTTACATATACATAGAAACATATGTACATATATAGATGAACGCATCATCGGTTTCGGCCTTTGACGATTATCCGGTCCAGGTTCAGTCCGTTCATTGTGTTGGGTTTAACCAAGGGAAGGTATATAAAAACTTAGGCATGTACTTATGTATGTAAGCGAACAAATTGTCATGTATGTAAATATATTTATAAATAAAATTGAAAATGCTTCTAAACAAAGTATAACCAATTGGTGGCAACAACAACAAGTGTTAATAATTTTCTTTTTTATATCCGATGCACGTTTTATATTTTTAGTGTGAAATATTTGAAACTGAGGATATACATATTTCTATTTAATACGACTAAATCCCCTTGCTCTATATTTTGGACTCTTTCCTCCTTCAATATTAAAACGAACTTTTACACTAAACATTCAATTACCCTGGCGGGATTTTAGAAAGCACGTAATTTTCTCAGCAATGCTCACTTACTTATTTTCTTAATTGGCTCATAGCCGTGTAATTAAATTGGTCACACCAAGGGAATTTAAATCGTTTTCCACCTGGTCCTTCCAACGGAGAGGGGCCGCTGCCATCCTCTGTTTCTATAGACTAGTTCCAATAAAATTACTCTTAGTCGGAGCATCATCTTTCGCATAACATGGCCTAGCCAGAGTAGCCGCTGCGTTATAATTCGCTGGACTAGGCCAGTGTCTGCGTAAAGCAGGTACATCTCATTATTAAATCTTCTTCGGTACTCACCATCGGCAATGCGTAGAGGTCTGTAAATCTTTAGAAGAACTTGTGTATCGAACACTGCCAGAGCCGTTTCATCTGATGTTGTGATGGTCCATGCTTTTGCACCATATAGCAGGAAGGGAATGATAAGCGACTTGTAGAGCATGATTTTAGTTTGCCTACCTAGTCCAAAGTAGCATTTATTTGTGGGATTGATTCTTCGCTTTGTCTCCATTCACTATCAAACCCATGTTAACAGCTTCTTTTTCTAGTCCGAAACAAGCAGAATGTAAGGCGCGGCTTTTCAGGCAGATGATATTAATGTGGACAGCATACTTCAATAACTCACACTTTTTTAGAATAGAATATTGTTCCAGCGTGATTATGCTCTGCAGCTTGTATTATTTTCTCCAGCATCAAATTCAAGAAAGCGCATGATAGGGGTCACCCTGTCTGAAACCCCGTTTAGTTTCGAACGGCTCGGAGAGGTCCTTCCCAATTTGACTGAGCTGATAGTGTTGCCTAAAGTCATCTTGCACTGCCGTTAGTGTCGCAGGGAAACCAAATTTGGCCATTGCGGCATATAAGCCGCTCATTTTCGTGCTGTCGAAGGCGGCTTTAAAATTAGCGCAGAGGTAATTTGTGGCATAGAGTGACCAATTTTAACGAGATTTGATAAGAAAATGTTTAATCTTCTTACAGAAGTTGAAAGAATATCCGGAAAGTTAGGGTATGTTGAAACCTAAGTAGCTCCTTACATGTGATGTACCGCAATAAAACTGGGCTCTCCCAGTATTTGTAACTAAAAGTTTTGTGCACAGTATGCAACGACGTGATGGTAGCGTGGTCCGCTTACTACACCGAAGATCCCGGGTTCACACCCCGGGCAAAGCAACATCAAAATTTTTAGATTTAGAATTTTTTCAATTAGAATAAGATTTTTCGGGGTCGCCCCTCGGCAGTGTTTGGCATGCACTCCGCGTGTATTTCTGCAATGAAAATTTCTCAGAGAGAGCTCTTCTGCCTTGCAGATGCCGTTCGGAGCCGGCATAAAACAAGTAGGTCCCGTCCCGCCAATTTGTAAGAAAAATTAAAAAGTGCACGAGGGAAATTGGAAGAGAGCTCGGCTTAAAATCTCTCCGGAGGTTATCGCGCCTTACATTTATTTATTTATTTATGTAACGACGTGATCGAAGATATAATACTTTCCTTAAGTGTATTTAAAAAAAAAAATTTAATAGGTTAAGTTGAACTAGCCGGTCAATAAAAACCTCACATAGACTGAATGTGTTCATAGTGTTACCAGAACTTGTCTGACGACTAAACGGAAAAACCCCAATCAGATGCCAGGAATTATGTTATAGAATAACTGAATCCTCTTGGCAAATAGTAGACTTTTTCTAGGACCTAGATTAATTGTTGCATCGAGATTTGGCAACTCTGACGCCTCTAATAGCTGGAGCCTTGACCTGGCGAATGCAAGACGCGAACACAGAATGTACTCAACCGTTGTTTCATCCTGCAGCTCGCACTTCCTACACCTGCTGTTACTGACGAGGCCTAACTTATAAGCATGTAACGCCAAAACGGCAGTGCCCCGTTAGTATGCCCATCTTCCCTCTTCAGAGATATGAGCCAGGTTGTGAGTCTAATATCGTAGGCTTTACACATGATCTTAGAAATACGTACAAGCAAAAAAATATCACAAAAAGATAATGATTAAATTGTAGCAACTTCTTAGGTTCTATAGTAATGCCAATATGCTTGTTGATAATGCTATTTATGTGTGTTTGACGATGTCTAACTTTGAACGCTGTGAACCCCTACAATTTTTGCTTTGCTCTTTTTTTGTCCATTATGATTTTTTATCCAAACTTTTTTGTTTTGTTTTCTAATTTTTCTATTTGTCGTTCCAGAACTATCGGCTAATAAAAGAAGAGCAGAAACGTCCTGAAGAAATGCATTGTTTATCTTTAACAGCTGTTTCTCGCAATTTCTTTTTTGAGTCATAAGCCACCTTTTCATAGGCCGGGACACACATACATATATACATGCATATACTTATGCAAAATCGTTTACTTCAAGGGAAATACTTGCATTATTTCAATTAAATTGTGTTATTATTCATTTATTTCAATTAAATTGATATGCTTCATCGCGATGAATCGCCAACATTGTCAAACCATTCAGCCGCTCCTTACATGGAAATGAAAAAAAGCTAAGATATTAATCTATATAAAGCAATGTAGTGATTATTTTAAATTCCTGTACCGTAGAATTGCGAAGATAAGTCTTTAATCTTTTAAGGGTTGAAAATGTACGCTCTGATGTGGAAGTGGAAACGGGGAGTGTTGCAAAAATTTTAAGCAATTGAAATAAGTTATTAAATGACGTTTTGTCGCAGCTTTGAAGTGCGTCCAGCGCAGTTTGTGGTGAAAGATTTTTTCGCTTTAAAAATGCCCTCCATACATTGGTTTCTGCTACAATATTTTTAATTTCAATGTATGGCTCATAAAACTGACTTAGTTTCAATAAGTTCGCGTCATTAACATCAGTACGGTTAGCCGAAAAAATTTAAGCAAATCCTTTGAAGATTGTTTTATGTTCATTGAATCGAGTATTAATTTCCATTATTATATGGTCAATAAATGGGTGTAAGACCTATACTTTGAAATAATCGGCTAGATCTTGCGGAACTTGCGGTTAGATTTCAACTGTTTCTTTTTATACTCAGCTGAGCAGAGCTCACAGAGTATATTAACTTTGTTCGCATAAAGGTAATCCGTAACAGCATAAACTAATCGATATAGATATAGACCTCTATATATCAAAATGATCTGGGCGAAAAAAGAAATTTATTTAGCCATGTCCGTCCGTCCGCCCGTAAACACGATAACTTGAGTAAATTTTGAGGTATCTTGATGAAATTTGGTATGTAGGTTCCTGGGCACTCATCTCAGATTGCAATTTAAAATGAACAAAATCGGACTATAACCACGCCTACTTTTTCGATATCGAAAATTTCGAAACACCGAAAAAGTGCGATAATTCATTACCAAAGACGGATAAAGCGCAGAAACTTGGTAGGTGGGTTGACTTTATGACGCAGACTAGAAAGCTAGTAAAATTTTAGACAATGGGCGTAGCCCCGTATATTTTTGAAAGAAGGTAATTTGAAAGTTTTGCAAGCTGTAATTTGGCAGTCGTTGAAGGTATCATAATAAAATTTGGTAAGAGCGTTTTTCCTATTCCTATATGTGACCCAAATAAAAATTGGCAAAATCGGATGACGAACACGCCCAATTAAAAAAATTTTTTTTTTTTAAGTAAAATTTTAACAAAAAATTTAATATATTTACAGTATATAAGTAAATTATGTCAACATTCAACTCCAGTTGCACCATACAAAATACAAAAATAAAAGAAAGTTTCGAAATGGGCGTGGCTCTGCCCTTTTTAATTTAATTTGTCTAGAATGCTTTTAAGGCCATAAGTCGAAAAAAAATTTACCAATCCTTGTGAAATTTGGTAGGGGATAGATTCTATGACGATAATTGTTTTCTGTGAAAATGGGCGAAATCGGTTGAAGCCACGCCCAGTTTTTATATACAGTCGGCGCTCTGTCCTTCCGCTCGGCCTTTAACACGATAACTTGAGCAAAAATCGATATATCTTTACTAAACTTAGTTCACGTACTTACCTGAACTCACTTTATCTTGGTATAAAAAACTACCGAAATCCGACTATGACCACGCCCAATTTTACGATATCGAAAATTACGAAAAATGAAAAAAATGCCATAATGCTATACCAAATATGAAAAAAGGGATGAAACATGGTGTTTGGATTGGTTTTTTGCGCAAAATATAACTTTAGAAAAAACTTTGTAAAATGGGTGTGACACTTACCATATTAAGTAGAAGAAAATGAAAAAGTTCTACAGGGCGAAATCCAAAGCCCTTGGGATCATGGCAGTAATACTGTTCGTGATATTGCATATATAAGTTAATTAGCGGTACACGACAGATGATGTTCTGGGTCACCCTGGTACAAATTTTGGTCAGTATCTCGAAAACATATAAAAGTAAAGGACATTCCCTTTTAAAACTCTCAATACCAACTTTCATTTGATACCCATATCGTACAAACACATTCTAGAGCCAGCTCTGGTCCACCTTTTTGGCGATATCTCGAAAAGGCGTCCACCTATAGAACTATGGTCCACGCCCTTTTAAAATACTCTTTAATACCTTCCATCTATTAATATGCGATAACTGAAAACATCACCACTGAATTTTTCAAGATTTGACAGCAGCTACAGTGTTGTATTTCAGAATATGAGGAGGCCAGATGTACTTGGTAACTTTTGAAAAGTGAGGTATCGTTATGTATCAAAAATTACGAATCTTAGTTCGTTACCAGTACTTACATACAATAATCTTTTTTTGCTAAAATCACGTGCAATTTTGATTTAAAATATTTGAAAATTGTTGAAGTGATTATATCGTTAGTTCCATGGAAGGCTATCTGAGTTCGATTTGATTTTTGAAAAACTGACACCTTTCGCTTGTTTGCTAATTTTGTATTATTTTGTTTAATTTTACTTATTTTTGTTTTATTTATGTTTGTTTATTTTTGTGTTCATTACTCAGGCTTTTATTTCTTGTTTTTATTTAATTTTATAAATAAAAATAAATACAATAAGATAAACTAAACAAAAATAAAATAAAGTTAAATAATACAAAAATAAGTAATTTTAAACAAGAAATACTAAATTAGCAAACAAGCGAAAGGTGTCAATTTTTCATAAATCAAAACAAACTGAGATAGTCTTCGACGCAAATAAGCGAACTGAGATAGTCTTCGTTAGGACCGACGATATGGAATTTCATGAGTACTGTATACTGCATATCAAAACTAAACATTAATATTACCTTCCCACGTACGTACTTATATAGAGATTTTGATTTTCTCTTGTATTTTTGTGCTAAATCAGAAGGAAAATTGGTAATTTTAATATCAATTACGAAATAAAATAAGAAGTTGAGCGACGAAGGGTTGACGGTCTACCGCTCTCCCCTGGATACGCCACTGATTATACACTGTGCACGAAAAGAGAGCGGATGGATATCTGTTTCACGAAAAAAAAAAAAAATGCCTTGTCTACCTTGAATAACTTCCTATTTCCAAGTTTCTTTCTAAAACGCTCAGTCTCAGAGTTCGGTTGAATAGCGCAATACTTAAAAACCGCCCAATCTGAGCAACAATTCAATAAATTTTGACATTAGCTGGGCATTTTATGGCAAAAAAGTCTGAGATAAGGTGTCCCTCATTCAAATTTTGAGGTAGGGCGATTTTGAAACAAAATATGAAAAAGGCCTTTTTCAAACAACATTTTCGGATAGGCCTAGAAGATATTATTAAAAAAAAAAACGAAATCACGCTCTCGAAAACACAAGTTCAAAAACGCCTTAATTAAGAATTCGTTTGCAGAAATCTCTATTTCGTAAATTCCGCCAAAACATTCTATCTCAGAATTTGATTGAAAAACATTTTCAGAAATCCGTTTAGGAGGGCGATATCTAAATTTTTTCGGTATAAATGCCCTTTCTTAACTGAAAATGCATAGAACCAATGCTGGGACGGGGCGTTTTTCCAAACAAATTCTAAAATAGCGCGATATTATACTAATTCGACAAGCTGTTGTTTTTGGCCCCTTATTTTTTGTATTGAAGTTTTATCTGTATCTGTTTCAAAACAAGCCGATCAGTGGCGGCACCAAATCTATAACTCTTTAATAAAATTCGACAAAGAATCGATAAGAAATCAATAGGTTTTCGATAACAAATCGATGACTTTTCTATAACAAGTCGAGAGCACGAGTTAAAAAATCGAATTCGATGAGTAATCGATAACTTTTTGGTAATACATCGTTAACTTATAGATAGATAATCGATAACTTTTTAATACCAAATCTATAACTTTTAAATTTTAAATTTTCATTAAATGTTCGATAAATAACCAAAAAATTTCCGAACACTTTTCGACAGCATATCGATAACTTACTAATACAATACAAAATGGATAACTTTTTGATAACAAATTGATGTTTTTTTTATTAAAATTCGATAAAATTTCGATAAAAAATTTATAATTTTTATAAACATATCGATAACTTTCCCATAAAAAATTTATAATTTTTTTATAAAAACAGATAAATCTTTTTTATTCTCTTTATTTTCTGGAAAAATAAGCGGAAAAGATAGGTTTGATGGTGAATTAGGACTTAATGAAGTAACTGATGTCATCAAGCAAAGAGTCGAAACACTTGCGTCTTGGCAACCACGTCACTATTGACAGCCATAATTTCGAAACAGTAATGGACTTCGTTTATTTGGGAACCAGAATTAACCCAAACAACAACATCAGCATTGAAATCCGTAAAAGAATCAGTCTTGTCAATTAATGCTTCCGTGGACTTGGTAGCCAATTGGAAATTAAGTCCACTCTGGAAAAAAAATTAGAAAACTATAAGTGATGCTCTACAACCCATCCTAATATATGGCGCAGAAACATGGACACTGACATCAGATGATGCGACTCTGGGAGTGTTCAAGAGAAAAGATCTTCGAAAGATTTATGGGCTTCTACGCATCGGCGACGATGAGTACCAATAGCCATACAAGCTTTATGCAGACACCAGCATAGTCCAGGGAATTAAAACGCAGCGACTACGGTTACGCCATTTTATGCGAATGAAAAATGATGCTCCGGCGAAAAAAGTATTTCCCACTCCGCTGGAAAACTGTTTAAACTACCCTTGGTGTGACCCATTGGCGTCAGTTAACCCAGCGAAGAAGCGACTGTCGTCATACCCTTTTACATGGTTAAGCGCCAATTAAGTAAGCAAGTAAGTAAACTTTTAAAACACGCTGTAAACACTCACATATCACATAACGCCTTTCACGATACATGTCGGTGTTGTACAAAGATAGCTCTCAACAAAGATAACCGGACATGAACAAATTCACGTAGGCGGTAAAATACAATAAATCGATAAAAGTAAATATAATGAAATAGAAAAAAATCAAATAATTAAATGAAAAACTTTGACTATGATGAAGAAGTAAGTACGTAGATATAGAATAATATGTACGAGTTAACAACTAACTGACGAAGTAAGCTGCTTCTTTCCACTTGTGCCTAGATACAAAAACGAGTCGAGTCTTGGCGAACTATTTGGCTCACTGACTGCTTGATTGACTGAATGTTTGACTATGATTATGATGGTGGGACGTAGAGTGTGAGTTGGAAATTGTCATGACGTGACTGAGCAATACACTGCCAAGAGAGTGTACGAAAGAGGAACAGAAAATAAAAATAAATACCAAAATAAACGAAACGTTAAGAACTACAAATTAACAATGTGTTATACATATAAACCACCGTTTATAATACAAAAGAAGCTATAGTTTAAATGCTTCAAGAAAAACGAAGAATATATAAAAAAAAACAGATAACAGACAGACAGACTAAACGGCAGAGAGACATTCAATGGTGTGGAAGATATCATGCTTAGGTCGAACGCAGACTTTATGCCTATTTTTTTTTGCTGTGACTGAGTTCAAAGTATATTATATGTAAGCTTGTATAAAAAACATGTATTGCTTATCCACATAAATGTTGAAAAGTAGAAATGTTGACTCAAAACGAACTCAAACCAATGCACTAACCGAACATTGACCGCCACTTTCTCAGACTGAGCATTTCTGTGTGTACGGATGTATGTTTATACACATATACATACATATATTTGATGTTCTGTAGACTATGTATTGGATCAACTATAGGACAAAAAGTCGGTCGTTTGATGTACTATGTCCAGTTGTTGTACAAAGGTAACCAACACGCGACGACAAAAACAAATACAAAAAATAAATAGAAAAAGAAATAAATTATAAACAAAAATTGTTTGGGACAAGGTGTGGATACAAGTTCAAGTGAGAACCAGAACAGACATTGGTCATAGCAGCAACACCAACAACACAAATTATATCGAACGAAAAATATGAAATGAAGCATGAATTGAAAACAAGATGATGCACAAAGAATGAAATCGCACCGGAGTTATGCATATTCATTCTGGTAGCTTAAGGAAAGTTGACCAAATTGACTCATAAATGTTGGAATGCCGAACTGAACAGAGATGTATTGAAAAAAAATTTCAGACAAATTTCAATGATATTCGAGGCTAAAATCAAACAGATAATATGACCTTTAGATTGTTAAACCTCGCGATGTAACTTACTTTCGGTTATGTCGGTCCAACAAGGTGCGCCAGTCAAATCATCCTTAGTAAGTATAAATGGCGCCTACTTGTCACCTCAAGGGAATTGAAATCGTTTTTCATCTGGTCCTTCCAGCGGAGTGGAGGCATAGCCGCTGGACTTTGTTAATATCGGCGTAGAGTTTGTTCAGCTCAAAATTAAATCTTCGTTGCTGACGTGCAGAGTTTTTCGTTTTTTTTTTTTCGAACACATCCAAAGCCGATGCTGTCATGGTCTATGTTTTTCACCATAACGCAGGACGCGTACGAAAATTCACTTGTAGAGCATGATTTTGGTTTGCCGAGAGAGACTTAACTTTTCAATTGCCTACATACTGTAAAAAAGCATTTAATGGCATGACTGGTTGCAAAGACGCAGGTCCGCCGACAGCAGTAGGTACTTCATTTTCCTGTCCTCGTTCAACATCACACCCATCTTTTCCGCTTCTCGCTCCATTTCGAAGTAAGCCGAACTTAGAGCGCTGGTGTTCAGGCCAATGATGTCAATGTCATCAGCCTACGCAAGTAATTTCACGCTCTTAAAAAATATTATTTTCCAGAACACGTACTTTGCCCACCCTGGCGTTAAAGTCGCGTAACACGACTATATTTTCAAGGTGGGGTAACGCTCGTATGTTAGTTCTAGGTGCTCGTAGAATGCGTCCTTCACCTCATCGCCTTTCTCTCCCGTTGGTGAATGATATTTTAAAAAGCTTTGATTTCAATCATATAGCTGCGATCCGCTCGTCATCGGCGTAAAATTCGATTTCCCATCATGAATCCGACACTGAAACTGCGATTTACTGCTTTGGAATTCCAGTAAACATCCAAATGTGACATTGATAGTTTTTTTTGACATTTTTTATTCATCGCTTTTCTAAGATGGCGGTGATGTCAACTTTCGCTCCACCAGGATATTAAACATCCGGGCATCTGCACCAATCCCATTAAGGGAACGGACACTACAGATGCATACCCTCAAATCAGATTCCTACGAACGTTTGCAGTGCTCGGCCTTAGTAAGGGGTTGTCTTTTATCTGTGGCGTTTTGTTGGTTTTCACGTGGCGGGTCCCAATCCTACTTCACAACCACTACAGATTTAAGTGCTGTTGGTACAAGTATGGCTGCCAACTGTACGGCCCTGCATCCGATAAGCACCAGTTCGGTGGTAGCCATTTAACCTTTGGTGCGGAACTGCAGCTTTGTCTTATTGTTTCCAGTATATGATGCAGGGCTTAAACACCAAAGCAGAAATCAATGATTTGATTTGCTAACTTGTCAGGTTTAACCCAAAGTGCGATAAATTTCAAGACTTTGATGATTCGGAGGAAGTTATTTTGGTGTGAGTTTAAGAAAAAAGTAGCAGTATGGGAACCTTCTAATTTTTATTGTTATTTTTTGTTGTTAGCATTCCTTATTTCGATACGCATCCGGTGTTGCCTTACAGTTGCCTAACCTTTGTGTTTTTCGAATCATACGTTTTCCCGACTAATCGTATCAACTTTGAGGTGTGACAGCGGAAGTATCGCATCTCTAAACCAAATTGATGCGGCGTTACGTTTTTAGACAGAATAGCCAGCTGAAAGAATTTAAATCACTTCTTTGTCAAAATAAAGTTGTTACTTCACAAATCAATTAAAACACATCGTAAAAATTTTGTGCTTTGTGTTGAAGCAATAAATCAATCAATACATTTGACAAAGTGTTAGGACACTGGTATTTTCTACTTTTCTTCACAGTGGACATAAAATTATTTCTATAAACAAAACTACGAACAAATGTCTATGTAACCGTATTCTAATAGTGGATACATTTGAAAGTCACTTTAACGGCCTTGTCAAATTGTGGTGATCGGATTATTTTGTATCGCAACTTTTTTATGACCCCATTAAGCTGATGAACGCATAAAATTTGTTTCGACTTAAAAACCTTTTAAAGTAAATGTTTGATTTATTATTCGCACTTAATTGAATTAAAACTTCAAATCTTTTTATGGATTTCGTAGAAGGTAAATTTTTGGTATCCAACAATTATGAGTATTTCACTAAGAAATTAATGATAGCAACGGTTTAAATCCAAGGATTTGTGTTTGGCACACGTTCAATTTTGACGTTAGTGCTTAAGACGATTATGAAAGTTAACCAAAAAGTTCTAGGGTTCTGAATTTTTTCCTTTACAAATTTATGTGAAAGCGGCACGCTCCCAAAGTCGTGCCATATTTTAGGGAAAATGTAACACGAGTATTGACTCATAGAGTATTATTCTTATGTGTTGAGAAAATGTGCAAGTCCTCAAACGGTAGGCATTCTGACGGAGGTTACAGAATTTTACTGGTTCTGAGAGAAAATGAAAGGTCGGTGGTAGAAATGGAAGGTCTATTAAGAGTGGGAAAGAAAGGCAGTAAAAACGGGACTTATCATTTTTTTCCATTCAAAGTAGGACCTACCGATACATACACTAACACAGGGGCTCTCCGTTTTTTCTTTACTGGCCGTCATGTTGTGGTGCTTGCGATCTCTCCAATATCACGAAATCACTAAGAGTCACGCCACCTATATGGGAGATTTTCTGCCTTGTCAGATTGACGCACTTGCAGATAATGGGAACCGGCGTTTCATCGTCCAGCGCCCCAAATATTATCTAGTGAGAGTTAGGACCTCTAGATTAATGAGTTTGGCTGATACTGTCGTTGCTCTGAGTATAAACAATTTGGCTTGTCTTTGCGCTGGACATTCAATCTAGTGCGGTCAGAATTGCTTTGTTTCCCAGTTACTTATGGTTTCCTTAGTATGTGCCTTTGTGCTGCCTGGCTGTTTGATATAATGAGGATACTCCTCGAGTATAAGCCCATTCGTAGACATTCTCTACCGCAAACTTTTATTGAATGAATTTCTGCTTAAAAAATTGTTTTCGATTACTTTGAGTTCTCCCCATAAACGCCAGCTCTAATCGATAACTTTTCGATTAATTCTCGATAATAATCGATTTCGAACCGATAACAAATACATAATAATAGCAGCCCGATAACTTTCACAAATAAATTTTTCCGAGCCTTAAAAAAAAGTGGCGAAATAACCCCGTGCAAAATCCAAAATGATTGCGAGATGATCTTAAAATAATCCTACTTAAAAGGAGTATCGGAATGGCCGTCGTGATGTGGTGGTAGCGTGATCGCCTACCACAACAAAGATCCTGTGTCCAGTTCCCGGGAGAAACAAGTTTTTTCAATTAGAAAAAAGTTTTCTAAGTGTAGGCCCCGTGTGAAGTTCTACCCAAAATCTCTTCGGAGTTTATCGCGCTTTGCATATTCCTAAATGAAGCTGCTCACGCTCATTCCTTTCTTCCTTTCCATTTTTTGATTATGAAAAGACGTTCGATTATCTTCAAATTTGCAGTAATTAATGTAGGCTTTATTGTATTGAGTACAGACACAGGTGTGTAGGTATTGAATGGGAGAAACTTGGTGGTAAGTATAACTTTTGACTTACATATGCAGCTCTTTCTAGATCTAGGCTCGCAATATGTACTTATCAAAATATTTTCAGCTAAAAAAACGATACAGTATACCTATTTCTAATAACAGAGATTAGGTTGAGTTGGTTTGCTGGTCCGTGAGAACGTCACTCAGACTGAATGAGGCAATAGTATTTTCAATAACACAACAACATCACTATTTCATAACAAACAGCAATTTTCAAAAAGCGGACAATGCGTATGCTAATTAGGGTGAGGAAACATTTTTTTTTTCTTTTTGTTATAGTGAAAATACCTTCAAAGATCGAATTGTGTAAACGTAAATTTATTATTTTAATTTTTAAAGGTGTCACATCGCTACTTTTGCTTTTCAATACAAGTCGTACGAGGAATTACATACAAATTGAAGTTGAATATTAACCTCGAACAACTACTAAACGAGTGAACTTTGAAGGCCTTTTTTGTAGTCCGGTACATTTTGCATAAGAATATTTAATATGAAAAAAACTTGAAAATTTCTCGTACGACTTTTATGGAAAAACTATAGTTGCGATGAATTGATTAAAGTTAGAATAAAAAGATGAAATTTCTACATACTATATCTCTTTGAATATCCTGAACCATATTTTCACTACATGAAAAAAAAATGTTTTTGGCCCACCCTTGTGCGTATGCATATATATATGCGAGAATTTAAATTTCTTAAGTTCTATTCTCCCATCAAATTCCATTGTGGTTCATAATCAAGACACTTGAACCACTTCATGGAATGATAAGTTAATATTGTTTTCTTATTACTCAACGCAGTTGTTTCGCCACTTAAGTACATTTATATGTGTCCCTGTAAGAAATATTAACAAAAAAACTATAAAGACCAATATTATACCGGGCAATGCTATTTGCTATATGTAAATATTTAAAGTGTACCTTCAGTGTCCTGGTAACTAATGACTTTGAATGTTTCTCCAAAATCCAAGGAGATATGGGCACATTTCCCTGGACATTTGGTTGGGTCGATTTGTATCGACGAAAGTTAACCTATATGCCGCCATCGATTTTTCGATAGGATTTTAGATCAGGAAAAAATGTTCCACTACGCATATCCAAAAAAATAATTTTCGAGCCTACGAAAAAAAATAGATTTTTCGACCAAAATTCTTCTAAATCTCCATAAAACAATTTTTTTTTTTTTTCAAAAACTGCATTTACAAATTTTGCATTTGCCAATTGACAAAAAAAAAAAAAAAAAACACAGCACACAACAGAAAACGGCCATACAGCTGATTTAGCGAGTATACGAATACTTGATAAAAAGAAACAAGGAAAAACCAGACTAACATTGGAAAGCTTAAGAATTTTACAAAACAGAGACAAAAAAATAATTAAAAAGGAAGATACCGATGACGTCGCCGCTGCCTATACTTTATGCCTATAGTCAAATTTATTAGGTTGTATGACAATGATACCACAAAAGAATGGTACAAATAATATTATTTAGAATAATTTAATAATAAAAACAATATAAATATGTTAGTGTGATAAATGTTTCATTAGGGTGTTACGTGTTTATTTGTGATTTGTGATATTTATCATGTATTTAAGTGTATATAAAAATGTGATGTAATATTAGTTTTAATTTCGGTTTTTACCACATGTTTTAATGTTTTTTGTTGTTTTTTCTTAAATAAACAGATGTCGCCCTGAAGAAGCTAGAGAGACTAGCGAAACGTCGGGTAGAGAAATGAAATAAAGTTTTTATTTTACATCTACATTGACATTGGTCAAAAAGCCTAACCAAAATTTACTTCTATAAATAAATTGATCGGAAAAATTCATTATACATAAAAAATGATTTGGAGCCATGAAAATGAAAAAAATGCATAAAAAATCGAAAAAATCGACGAAAGTTAGCAAGGTTCGAAAATTATTTTTTTTTTTTGGGTATGCGTAGTGGAACTTTTTTTCCTGAACCCAAATCCTATCGAAAAATCGATGTCGCGATATCTGTTAATAAATCGACCCAGTCTACTGGACATAGTCAAAGTTTTCAGATCTGCCATTTAATATGGTACAGGTTTCTATTTGTTCTAGATTTGTTCCAATATTTCGTGAGAACAAGAGCTTTAAAGTATTAAATTAAATTCCTTGTGGGTATGCATTCTCTAAAATGTGACATATGTTGGTGGTCTCGACTTTCATGACAGTTCTGTGTTTTTTTTTTTTTTTTAACAGCTGATAAGAGCGTTACTCTTTTTTATCATTTACTGCGGCCAACGCGAGTTTCAAGTTTACAAAGGCTTGTCAGCAAGTGCAGTCAAATAAATTAAATATTAATTACAAACACAAGTACATGAGTATACATATATATATATATATATATATATATATATATATGTGTACTCTGACGTATTTAAGTAAGTCAGAGTCAACTTGTTTGGTCCCCAATATATTTCTTATCTTTAGCTGATAACCAAAACCCACATGACTATTTTTTGTGTCCTCCTTAAAAGTATGAATTTGAATTTTTTGTACACTGCTGTCATAAACTATAGCACAGATCAGGGCTTAACCGCATTGACGAAGTGACTGATAACAGTTAGGAACACCAAGGAGTTGCAAGTCATCATCTACTTGTGTGTTCAATGCAGAGAGGGCGGGTGTCGAAAAAATTTATTTTTATACTCGCATTAGATACTTGCAGCGTCTTTAAAATTAAAAACATTTGCTGAAAAACTTTCCTCCCAAATGCTCTATTGCTCTTCTCATCTGAGTTTGAACTGTCTATTACTCCACCCATTGTATCTATATAGGGGCTATACTCCTCAATTGGCATTAAGCGAGAAAAGGAATTCGATTCAGGCAGATTCTGTGACATAAAGGCGGCTGGATATACGATTTGAAATATCATATAAATCTAGCCAATAGAGAACCTACCACTCCTGAAGCCTCAATCGTAAAAACAATTTTTAATACGGTGAGCTTCGATCTTCGGCCATTCGCATTGAACTTGTCCCGGCTTCGAGACCTTCCGTTGTTCGTCAAGTTATTAGACAGAATTTTGGATTTTCTTCAAAGTAGCCAGCATCTCAAGCACCCTGTACTTGCTCCTTATTACTTTTTCTGGATTCTATTTCCTCTTATCACATTTTTAGTAGCGAAAATATAATTGGACATCATATCAAAACCAGGCTCAAACGTCAAGTAGGAGGTCCAAGTGAGGATATTAAGCTCTTCTCTGGAGGGGGTTGTATGACTTGGTCGGGGTAGTTCTCTAATAGTGTTGTTGTGCGGAACGCGGACAATGGACCATAAACGTAGATGAAACTATACAAAGCTTCCAACGAGTCTCTTTACCGCTGCAAGAAGAAGAATTAGAAAAAGAAGAACAACAAGATAACGATTGGGATAGCGGTTTTAGATTAGAAGGTATCGAGATATTGTTCTTGGGGAGGCTTAAAGGAATTTCGTAGATGTTAACAGTGCCTAACGTCATTTTCAGTTAGTCGAATTTATGAGAGGGCTCACCAGTCAGAAATAAAGAGGGAACTACTGTGAGCAGACGCCACCGTTTAGAAAAAATATTTTTAATGTTACTTCTATCGAGACAGGCTGTCAAACTATAACAGGGATCCGCAATTCATAGCACAATTGCGCTTTCATTGCGTATACAAAAGCGTAACCACATCCAATTTTCGGAGACCTATGATCTAAAAGAAACCACTTTCAGCCCTTACTCGATCGGAATACCGCTGGAGATTTGTGATATGCCTATATGTTAATTAATTAAAATAAAGCGAAATTTACTATATGCCCAATATGAAGGATTGGACTTGAAACACCTCCATTGCCTTGTACTGCTTTAGGGGGAAAATTTGGTGGTATATAATGCGACTTTGCCCTGTGGAGGTCAAGTCCGATGGAACGCACAACATAAATAAAAAAAAAAAACATGTAAGGCGCGATAACCTCCGGAGAGATCTAAGGCCGAGCTTTTCTTCCAATTTGCATCGTGCTCCTCTTGATTTTCCCTACAAGTTGGCCGGACGGGACCTACATGTTTTATGCCTACTCCGAACGGCATCTGCAAGGCAGATGAGGTTTCACTGAGAGCTCTTCATGGCAGAAATACACCCGGAGCGCTTGCCAAACACTGCCGAGGGGCAACCCCGCTTAGAAAAATTTTCTTCTAATTGAAAAATCTTATTTCTAAAATTTTGATATTGCTTTGCCCGGGGTGTGAAACCAGGGTGTGGTAGGCGGAACACGCTACCATCACACCAATTTACTTAATACTACTCCCTGCCCAAAGCACTGGCGGAAGTGACTTATCATGGGTAGTTAATTATTTCCACGAATGGATCTAATATGGACAGGAAGGTTGATGTAGTGGTTTTGTAAGCAGCGATGTAAGCAGAAAGGTTAAGCTGATTCATAACAGTAGAATATCTCGATCGAAAGTTTCCACAATTAAAGACGTCGTAAATGCTATCCAGTGCTTCTACGGTTAGAGAATTTAAAATCTATTCGTATAACCACCCGCTATCGAAACTCTGAGTGTGGCCTAAGAATGCCTGGCATTCCTTGCGATTGCTGAACTATTTTAATATTCTTTATATTAGTTTTTGTTCACTTCCCGTTGAGCTACAGTCTTGAGACTTGGAACATAATTCAGAACCCGATAACAGTTTAGCGTGAGAGAAAAAAACGCTAGGTGTCGCAGGGTTCGTAATATTTTGCATTTGAGGGAGTTTAAAATACGCTAAGGACTTGAAATTTGGAACGTAACTTAAAACCCAATAAAGTGCAATATTTGGTGTACAAAAAACTATAAGATTGAAAAGGGATCGAGATATTTAGAGATATTAAGAAATTCCACACGGAGCATGTGGAATTTAGCAATTAGCTTTTAAGTTTTTTCGTATTGAGCTTGAAACTTGAAACCTTACAATGTAACAAAATGAGAAGAAACTTCCGGTAGGTAGCGCATGGGTAGCTATAACTGAAAAGTTCATACGAGATTTGGAATTGGACATTGGTTTTTAGGCGACTTCCCATTGAGCTACACACCCGAAGTTTAATAATGTTAAGCCACACACATATTACACAAAGTTTTGCTACACAAGTTTTGCTTTTAAATCTCTATTAAAAATATCTTATGGATCGAATCAAATGTTGCGATAAATTTTTGAAACTTAAAACCTAAAGATAGTTCAGAACCCGACGACAATGCATTTAGTTAGAATACAAATTCCGATAGGTGGCGCCTGGAGCGAGATGCTAAGAGCGAGATGATGAGTTTGAGATCAAGTTCCAAAGAGCCTCTCAACGAGCTAGAAACTTCAAATCTTACACATAGTTCAGAGGACTGAGTAATTGCGCTAAGTGACGCACTGGCCGAGATAGGAACAATTTTTATACTAGATTTGAGATTCCTCGATCGATTTTTATATAACTTTCAAGAAAGGTAAGGGCTTCAAAATACAAGCAGTGGAATATGTAGAAAAATAAATTTTTTGTGCGCATTTAAATACTTGTTTTTTGTTTTCGATCCCTTCACGCTTTAGTTATGACTTGGGGTTACAGCAGGGACTGTATTCAATGTCTTTCAAACAAATTCATCTAAAATGAAATTGATTTTGTGTTTGTAGCCACGAGTTTCTCTCTGAAAATTAAGCCATAAGCAAAATATATAATTTTGTATGATTTTAATGATCTCTGTGTATCTCGTACTTATTCATGGTTTCTTTTAATCAGATACGTATTAATTGCGCAATGTATGAAAATGAAACGCTCGTCTTAAGAGCGACAACAAAAACAAAACGAGCATCATCATCAATTGCAAAAGCTCATAAAATCTAGTAACTTTCGCCAGCGCCAGCGAATCGCAACCATACTTGTGATTTTACAAAAACAAAGCGTTGCTACTACTACCTCCTAAGTACAATGCGACTACAAAGGTATGGCTGTTGTTGTTATTTCAGTTGCAACCGCTGTAAGTATTGTTGATATTTGAAAACGCTTAAGATCCAGCTGCTGCCATTGCGCAGCAGCTATTGAAATTTATTTTTCCCAATTTATTCCCTTTTGCTATATAAACAACAAGCAATGACTGCCGCTACGTTTAAAATAAAACAACAATGCTAAATATGCGCAACAAAACGCAACAACTACAACATCGCTGAGGTCATAAAATGCAATTTTCCCTTTCGCTATTGCTTCAGCTTTCCTGCAAAATACAAAAAGGAAAAGAAAGTCTACAATCAAAAACCAAAAACAAAAAAATATTTGTTTACTTTTCTTGTGGTACGTCGCACTTAGTTGTAAGTACGGCTATTGTTGTTGTTGTCAGTTGTTGCTGCTGCTGTTGTCCGTTGATCATAACAGCGAATTGGCAATTTGTGGCGTGATTGTCTGCGATAGCTGAACGACAGCAACAAAAAGGCGATTGCCTATACTCAAAATATTTTGCTGCTTACAGTGGCGATTGCTATTAATATATTCACTTCATTTGTTGTGGTGTGTTGTTGTTGTTTCTGCTTCTGCTGCTGCTCAATGGAATCTGTATAAGATGGAAAAGTTCAAATTTTCGCGTATTTACAACTAAATATTTGTTTACATACTTAATACAAAATGCAACGCTTGGTATCTACGAGTGAAGCAGTGCATAGTGGGCCGTTTTGAAAAAGTTTTTCTAAAAATTAAAGGCTTATATTTATTGTAAAGGAGTAAGCTAGGAAATCGATTGCTAGTTCACACCTCATTCGATTATTGTCTACCAAACCGGAAAATTAATTGTGACTTTCACTCATAGCCCTACAAAAAAATGTAAAAGGCCTCGAAGTTTTCAAATCAAGTAATCTTCACATTTCTTAACACGTCAGGCTAATGATCAAGCTTTTTTCAAGGACATACACCAAAAAATACTCGCTGCATGCTGTCAATTCTAAAATATCACCAATCAATTTTAAAATTTGGAGCTATAAGAGGTAACTGAAAAAATTTTGGGCACTAAGAGCTAACCCAAAGGAGGTGTACCTCTCTTGCGAACCCTAATCATAGACGAACTTTGGCTTTTGGATAGAAATGGATTTGAAATTTGAGAAAACAATATATATTGACAGCCAAGCAGCAATTAAGGCAATAATCTCGCATAGCACAGCATTTAAAAGTGTGTTAGAGTGTAAGCAATCCCTGGACAGAATATGAACGGGGAAAAGCATACTGGGTCACAGGGCATATGGGAATAGATGTGGATGAAAAAACGGATGAACTTGCTAAAAAGGGTGAATCCCTTGAAGCTTGCTCCGTAGACGTTCCAATCCGATTGGACGAGATTATAAGATGGCGAGAGGTACACACGATCGGCCAAACGGGAAGGGCGTGGGTATAAGCGCGAAACTGTAAAGTGTCGAAGATTTTGTGTAGGTCTTACACACTTAGAGTAATAAAGTTGCTTCTATCATTAAAAAGAGAGGACGAATGGGTATTCTGACTGGACACTTCCTTCTGGCGTCATATGCCCTTAAATAAGGCTTGGTCAGAGATCGCAAATGTAGGAAGTACGGGTTGAAGGAGGAAATGATCGAGCACGTTTCATGCTCGTGCTGTGTGCTTGCCAGACTAAGACTCCAGCTATTAGAAGTGATACAGCTGTCAGATCCAGAAGCAGCAAGTGGCATAGGTCCTAGCATTTGCCAAGAGGATGGAGTTATTTTATAATATAGGTCCTGCTTTTTTACGGGGTTTTTCATGTTGGTCCTTAAATAAACATCTGGTAACACTACGGACTCATTCAGTCGATGTGAGGTCCTCACGGACTGGCCATTTCAACCTAACCTAACCTAATATCTGCTGTTATGGTACCAAGGGGATATCTTACAATATTATTATTGCTAAAACCTTCTATTCGGAGGTGAAAACTATTCATGTGAATACCCGCAAACAAACAAAGTCACGAGCACTTTATTAGGCTGCACTTGACTATTACAAAATATGCGAGATATATGTAAAAAGAGTAGACATTTAAGTAATTTTTCATCTACCTTTTTGTAGTCTGGTGCACGGTTGCCAACTGTGCAGTTCCCGACCGGAAAATTCGGATTTTGCGCTGATTGCCCGTGTCCGGTTTTGATGCCTAACCGAACTTCCGGTCCGGTTTTAAGATTTTCAGTTTAAAAATTACACATATAATTCTTACTATACAATTTTTGATCCCTTTGTTATTTGTATAAATTTTTCACTGACAGCGCTAAGCATGTATTGCCTTAAAGCACGATGTGGTAACGACACTCAATCAGCTGTTCAGTCTTTTGATTTTGCTTAAATTTGAAAATTGGTAAAATTTATTCGATCATTTTGGTAAAATGAGTGAAGGGTCTAAGCTTTTTCCGATTGCAATTCGTTATTTTATCAAACATAGGTGATCTCAGATGGCTCTCATTGACTTTTATGAAGATGCAGATGAATTGTCCAGTACAATTGCCAACATTTTAAAATTTAGAAATTTCTGAATTCCTTAAAATGAAAAAGGAGCTTTCTTTTTAAAAAGAGTAAAGTTAGAAAAAAAGTATTCGTTTAAGTAATCCAAATTAAAATTTTTTAATTATTTTAGTTACATTGATTTCTGACGCCTTTAGTTTACCATCATTTTTGTTTTAAAAAATATATTAAAGATTTTTATTTTTGATAATATTTACGTGCCCGTGCCTTTAGTAATGATAAACTATATACGGAAATATTTGTTGTACAGGTTTTTATGTTTTGTATTATTTAGTGAGCTATTTTATATATTATTTTATATGTATACATTGTTATATAAAGATTAAATGCTTTTGTGCAATTAAAAAATTTATGTACCTTTTACCTACATACCTTATATACAAATGTTTGTATACTAATATTAATGAAATAACAAATTTATTTCTTTTTAACTTCTGTTCGTTAAACTTGAATTTTCTCAAAAAGTTGGCAACCGTGGTCTGGCGGTCCCATAACACTAAATCAGAATATTAAACACTCAATTTAGCAAACTGTGGTGCCAAATATTTAAGTATAAGATACGATTTCTCTAGTTATACAAGTATGGTTTTTGTGTCTTTTAAAACATAAGAAAATAAGAATATTCCTCTTGGTGGTTGTAACTAATATGCTTCAGCTTCGTTCCTACGTAAAATAAACGATTTTGTCCAAAATCCATGAAAGTATCCCAGTGTGCGATGGTAAATGCGACTGAGGGCTTTTGAGCTGGTGCTGTACTCGTGCTGCTAAGTTTGTTGTTGTTAGTGGGAGAGATCATTATGAACGTTGTAACAATTAGCCGTAATTTATAGACAATCATGCGCATGCGTAGCCTTTTTGAAATGCTCTCCACGCTGGCTATTTCAACTTGAACGTAGATGACCAGCGAATGCTGACCATCGAAAAGATTAGGTTATTGCAGTCAGTCGGCGTTGTCGTCGCTAGTTACGGTATAATGGCGCATGTATCATTTTACCTGCAGTGTGGTTGTGTGCGAGGTATAGCTGAAGTGGCTGTGGCATATTGGCTTCGTTCGTTTTGAGATTTCAAGTTGCCTAATACATGGGCGGAATTTGAAGGTGAAAGCTCTTTTCTTATATTGCCACTGCTGATTTGACCGATTTGGAGTTAAATATCATGTACTTATAAGATATAATAAATTGTTGGCTCGTTTGTTTAGATCTAATTTAAACCTTAATCGCCATAGTTTTGTGAAATTTTTGCTGTCATGGAAAATTTTGTAAAAAACGATAGTCGTTTAAATTTTTTTATGAAGCCAAATATGTTTGCGTGATCCCCGACTCCAAGTTAAGCTTTAAAGATACATTTGCGGACGAATAAAATAAAGCTCTGGTAGCGTTTTAAATGCGCAACAAAACCTGCAGACAGATATCTCCACCATTTGGCTTAACTCCTGAGAAAAATCGAAGAATACACTATACCAACGAATCTGCTGGCAACCAACGGGGATGATTGTGTCGTCTTAACGTCCTTGTGGTCATGTTTTAATTTCTTTTCAAACTGAACAAAAATCTGCATTGAGCGCTTACGGGGAATGAGAAGTCGACTCATCACTTTTTATAGCCATATCTAGAACTGCATACAATACGACTTAAATTTATGGACACCAAATGAAATTGAATGGATCTCCCACAACTTCCAATGAAATTCCAATGCTGGAGAAGATAGTTTCAGCCACTGAGCCTCATTAGTTTGAAGCAAGCGCCTGGGCCTGGCGGCCGCCGTGGTGTGATGGTAGCTTGCTCCGCCTATTACACCAAAGATCCTGGGTTCACGCCCCGGGCACAGCAACACCAAAATTTTTAGAAACAAGTTTTTTCAATTAGAAGAACATTTTTCTAAGCAGTGTCGCCCTCGGCCCCTCTCAGTGAAAACTCATCTGCTTTGCAGATGCCGTTCGGGGTCGGCATAAAAGAAGTAGGTCCCGCCCCGCCAATTTGTAGGAAAAGTTAAAAGGGCACGACGCAAATTGGAGAGAAGCTCGGCCTAAAATCTCTTCGGAGGTTATCGCGCCTTACATTTTAAGCGCCCGCGCCTTAACTCTGCTTTCTCATGATAGAATAAAATTGTAAGCAAACGAATCTAAAGGTGGACGTATTTGCAGCATATAAGACTTTTGTCTGATACGGAACCTGAGCTAATATCAAAATTAATGTCAGTTTAGGAATGAAGTGGAAAATAACTATTACCAACACCCCGTTAAAGTCCGAGAGGCCATATATCATCGGTCCCATGGAAGGCTGTTTTTTTTCATTTTTCAAGTGGAAGTCTAGCGCAGTTCAATACTCGTCTGTAGAATTAACACATTTCGTTTTTCTTTGAAGAAAACAAACACATTTCGACCCCAGCAAGCTCATCAGCTTCGACCTTATGACCGTAAAGCCACATCTCAATAATTGCGCCCAACGTTGGACCCGAACCCATGATTTTAAGACTAAAAGCTTCATGCTCTATTGAGTGAGCTATTGAGGCCAGCGAGGAAGAACCCTCTCTTTGTTCCTAAACAGAGAGCTACATTCAACCTAAGAGACTATTTAATGTAATATATCTTTATATATACATTAGAATAAAGGTACACTGTGTTACTAAAGGTTAAACAAAACAAATTTAACCAAAATCATTCGCACGGTTACTTTCAGAAAAGGGTTAAAAATAAAAATAAAATGATATAAGTTTGTATGCATTTGACTACTTACCCATTGTTGTTGCAATTAAATAAATATGTATATTGCAAGCGCATGTTGGCGCAGTTACTTTTCACTTTATTCAACTGTCCGTCACAACATCGCAAAGCGTTGCAATAACAGCCAGCTTCTCGTCACTCGCAGCTTATTACATGCAGCAACTGTCATCATGTTTAGGGGGCAACATGGGGGCACATGTACAACATCCGTAAGTAAGTATGTGGGGCAATTGTTTGGCAATCACACAGCTGCAACAGCAGCTAAGTTTTTTAATGCATCGATGTATGTGTGTGTGTGTGTATTTCTGTAGTAAAAGTCATGCGCTCATTTGCCGCTTTTCATGTTCAACCATTTGCCATCTTTGCGTCGATTAGTCTATCAGTCAGTGAGTTGTTGTTGTTGTTAATGTTGCATTTCATCAAGCGTGACACCTAGTGCAAGGCGACGTTTAACCTACAAACGATTCAATGAAAATTATTAAAAATGGAACTGAAACGGCTTAATGTTTGAAGCTTTTTTCACTTCATATTTTCAACAGTTTGATTTTTGTTATACACAATGAACGACAGAAAACATTTTCTCTCAGGTTTGATAAAGTATTGATTCTAAGGAGCTTTTCGAATCATTTTTAAGATGATTTCGGAAAGATGAAACCTCTCCATTTAGTAAGTAGTGAAAATCCAATATTACAGATTTATTAAATTATGTAATTATTATTGGAGAAATAATGTACCCTCTAGACGAGCGAAGATCACTGTCCACATGAGCGTTACTTATCGATATTGTCTAGGAGGTGCATGAGCAAACCCCCATCTCTATGCATTTTAGGAAAAGCAGTGAATGGAGACCATGTGCAGGCATCAAATGTCTGAATGATATAACTGAGCCGGACCAAAATACGCTCCCTCACATACCCGATTTGACTGACACCCTTCACGAATGTACAATTATTTCAACTACTGACCGAAGGTGCGCGCATCACCAGAGCCCAGTTGAACCAGAAGACCAGGCATGTGCTAACAACATAAATTGGCATGCACCAGTTTTTATACCTGTTTGGTTTACATAATAAAAAAAAAGCTTAGAAATTAAACGGAAAATAAATCTTGCCAACAAGTGGTCCTTTGGACTGAGTAGGCAATTGAAAAGTAAAATCCTATCTCAAAAATTTCGCTCTACAAGTCGCTCATCAAACCTGTCCTGGTGTATGGCTCGGAATCATGCACGGTGACGAGAGAAGAAGAGATGGCTTTTGCAGTGTTTGAGAGAAAAGTTTTCAGGAAGATTCATGGTTCTGCCCGTACTGCCGACAGCGAGCATCGAAGGAGGTATAATGATGACCTCTATGAGCTTTACGTAGGTGTCCACGATAGTGCAGCACATAAAAACCCAAACGCTTCGCTGGCTAGGTGATCTTATGCGAATGGACGAAGACACTTTCGGCAAAAAAAGTATTTCCGCAGAAGGGGGAGACCTCCACTGAGTTGGGCGAGGTAGTTGGAGGAGGAAATGACCTCCCTTGGTGCTCCCAATTGGCGTCGGCTATCGCGGAACAGGAACAAATTTCTTTAGTAAATTCTTGCCTGAAGCGACCAGCCAAATTCGGTTTATTGACTCAGGTAAAGAAATAAATAGAAGAAGGGTAGAATCAAAACAATATGCTAAATACTATTTCCAGCTGGCTCTTAGCAGCCCGTCGCCGCAACCAGTACTGCTGTCATATCGTTCTGCAGCTGTTGCTCTTCGCTTTAACTCTAAGAAGGTGAACCCAACTCCACAGAGTTACGGTACGACAAAGATCTCTGTGTTCCGTTAAATGTTTCCAATATATACTTGAAGGACAGCAATTTTAAATCCTCACCGACCATAAACCTTAACCATAAGCTTTACCAAAGCAAGCAAATCAGGAATCTTGGTTTTCTTTGCCAATTCATTATCGACCGGATTGACAGTGTTAGTGTTTACCACGTCGTCAACTTTGAATGCTAAGAAATAAGTCAGTCTTCTGCCTAAGAAATTATAAAATATTTAAAAAAAAACTCTGGTCTAAATTTAAAAAAACTTAAGGTTTGTTGGGCAGAAGTTTCGTAGAACTTCATTTAATTCTTCGGTACTAAATAAAATGAAATTTGGCGTCCTAGCAAAATCACGACTGATCAAGGGCGTCAATCTCAATCCCCTCAGTCCAATCTGCATAAACTTCAGATCAAAGCATTCAAGATCTTCGGCCAAAAGGCATCCATCCGGCTCAAATAAAATCATGGAAATGTTCCATCAAAATTCGATGATTTCTAAATGTTTTCCTATGGAACAGTGGGTGAAAGTATAACCGCAGGTCGTTGTGGGCTATCGATCTACTTTGCAAGCAGGCATCAAGGCAATGCCAATTAAGATGATATATATATGGTAGCATGATTCGACTACCAGAAGAAGTTTTCGAATCTAGCAGAACTCGAATTTTTAGCTAATCCGATATGTTACCTACGATTAATCGATTTTTTATGAAATACAGATACTGATCAAACTTACATATAAAGTCGATGAGAAAACAGTAACATGACTCCGAAATAGCTAACCGAAAACTCGACGATAAATTGGCTTCCGATAATGAGCCAACAATAAAACAATAACTTGTCGATATGTTATTGCTTGTTACCGATAAGAGGCCGACGATGCTCCCCAAATAGTTGATTTAAAAAATTAGTTTTCTAGACTACTTACAACTTACATTGGAACTCAAGCCTTTTCCAATTTAGTAAGCCTTTGTTGTAAATTTAACAGAATAAAGATTAAACAATTCCTACAGCCACAATATCTAGCTGTAATTCTTAACTCAATATATGGGCTGCAAGAAGCCAGTCTTCTTTTTTCTACAATATGTGAGCGTGACTTTCATCAGTACGAAGATTAAATAGTTCGTAAGGTTTAACATTTTTTTTTTCACTGGTGGTCACCTTTGCGTCAGGCATACGATATTAAACAAGGAGCGTTCACAATGATATGACAACTGTCAAACGGACGGAGAGACGTGAGATAAGCATTTCCGTGAAAAGCCGTTTTGGCTCTGCCCTTTTTCTGTTCAGCTGCTGAGGAGCCGACACGCGTTTTTTTTTCAATCCAAATAAATCGGCAGTTATGGCAAACGATTTGCTATTTTAGTGAAAAGTTTAATGCATAGCGCTTACGATAATATATCGCGAGTGAAGTATTTTCGTGAACTTTATACAAGTACGCCGAAAATAGTTCCAACAAGTAAAGGTGTCTAAGTTCGGGTGTAACCGAACATTATATACTCAGCGTGAGCTTCAATTGTATATTTCATTTCAAATAAATTACTTTTCTATATAACACGTGGCACCGCCCGTTTAAAAAAAATGTCTCTCCATTTCCTCTTACAATAAAACTTGATAAGTGAAATATCATTGATTCTAAACTATATTTTGGTAAGTTATAGCTTATTATTCTAGTCAACGACCCTTTTAAACTTGTTTTATATCTAAGTTCCCGTGGTCTTTAACCGATCCCGTCCGTTTTTACTAGAAACATTTTCTACTATAGGGAAAATTTGTGTACACAATTTTATTACGATCCGTTAATTTTTCTTCGAGTTATGGCTCCGAAACATAGAAAATTGCTTATTCATAAAAGTGGCAGGGCCATATCCATTTTCAAAAAATCTAGTGTTTTCCAATTTAATTTTATAATTCGATTTAAAAAGTAAAATTCTATGATACAAAGCCCTTTTTTGCAAAGATATAGCTTAGTTTACTCGTCCGCGACCCTAAAAATCTTTTATATACAAGTGGGCGGGGTCCTTAACCGATTTCGTTAATTTTTCTTCAAAGCATTCCTTACAGTAAAGGCAAACTCTTTGCCGAATTTTGTTACGATAGGTTTAAAGATTTTTGATTTATGATTAATAATATTTTTTAAAATTGATTTTATCACAAGTGGGCGGTGCCACGTCCAATTTAAAAAAATTTCTAAAATTTTTACCAAGAGTCTCAATATCAGTTCACACGTCAAATTTCAACATTCTAGGTGTATTATTTACAAAATAATGAGGTTTTTTGTGTTTTCCAAAATGTTATATATATAAAAAGTGGGCGTGGTTATCATCCGATTTCGCTCATTTTCAACACCAATCTATTCTGGGTCCAGATAAGCTCGTGTACCAAATCTGGTGAAGATATCTCAATATTTACTCAAGTCATCGTGTTAACGGACAGACGGACGGATGAACGGGCGGACATGGCTCAATAAAATTTTTTTTCCACACTGATGATTTTTATATATGGAAGTCTATTTCTATCTCGATTCCTTTATACCTGTACAACCAACCGTTATCCAATCAAAGTTAATATACTCTGTGTGCAAAGCACGCTGAGTATAAAAACGGACTGGCGGAAAGAGCGACAAACATTGTGGGTTTTCCTGTGAACCGCCGAATTTAAAACTAAACATTTCAAGAAACGAGTTGCGCTTATTCCTGGCGAGTGTGTCCTCAATGACTCCGCGAAGATTTGGGAAGTCATCTCCATGGGAAATCTTTAAAATGCGTGGTTTGCGGCTACTATCGCTTAAAGATAACGAATAGCTATTTAAGTATTCTTCATAAACTATCAGAAGAGATCCGATCAAGAAAAAAACAAAAAAAACAAAAAAGTAAGGAAGGTTAAGTTCGGGTGTAACCGAACATTACATACTCAGTTGAGAGCTATGGTGACAACATAAGGGAAAATAACCATGTAGGAAAATGAACCGAGGGAAACCCTGGAATGTGTTTGTATGACATGTGTATCAAATGAAAGGTATTAAAGAGTATTTTATGGGGGAGTGGGCCATAGTTCTATAGGTGGACGCCATTTAGGGATATAGCCATAAAGGTGGATCAGGTTGACTCTAGAATGCGTTTGTACGATATGGGTATCAAATGAAAGGTGTTAATGAGTATTTTAAAAGGGAGTAATCCTTAGTTCCACAGGTAGACGCCGTTTCGAGATATCGCCACAAAGGTGGACCAGGTGTGACCCTAGAATTTGTTTGTACAATATTGGTATCAAAAGAAAGGTGTTAATGAGTATTTTAAAAGGGAGTGATGCTTAGTTCCACAGGTGAACGCCGTTTCGAGATATCGCCATAAAGGTGGACCAGGTGTGACCCTAGAATGCGTTTGAACGATATGGGTATCAAATTAAAGGTATTCATGAGGGTTTTAAAAGGGAGTGGTGGTTGTTGTATAGGTGGTCGCCTTTTCGAGATATCACCATAAAGGTGGACCAGGGGTGACTCTAGAATGCGTTTGTACGATATGGGTATCAAATGAAAGGTGTTAAAGAGTATTTTATGAGGGAGTGGGCCATAGTTCTATAGGTGGACGCCATTTAGGGACATAGCCATAAAGGTGGATCAGGGTTGACTCTAGAATGCGTTTGTACGATATGGGTATCAAATGAAAGGTGTTAATGAGTATTTTAAAAGGGAGTAATCCTTAGTTCCATAGGTGGACGCCGTTTCGAGATACCGCCATAAAGGTGGACCAGGGGTGACCCTAGAATTTGTTTGTACAATATGGGTATCAAAAGAAAAGTGTTAATGAGTATTTTAAAAGGGAGTGGGCCTTAGTTCTATAGGTGGACGCCGTTTCGAAATATCTCCATAAAGGTGGACCAGGGTGACTCTAGAATGTGTTTGTACGATATGGGTATCAAATTAAAGGTATTAATGAGAGTTTTAAAAGTGAGTGGTGGTAGTTGTATATGTGAAGGCGTTTTCCAGATCGCGACCAAAATGTGGACCAGGGTGACACAGAACATCATCTGTTGGATACCGCTAATTTATTTATATATGTAATACCTGCCAAGATTTTAAGGGTTTTTTATTTCGCCCTGCGGAACTTTTTCATTTTCTTCTACTTAATATGGTAGGTGTCACAACCATTTTATAAAGTTTTTTCTAAAGTTATATTTCGTGTCAATAAACCAATCCAATTACCTCACCATGTTTCATCCCTTTTTTCGTATTTGGTATAGAATTATGGCATTTTTTTCATTTTTCGTAATTTTCGATATCAAAAAAGTGGACGTGGTCATTGTCGGATTTCGTTCATTTTTCATACCAAAATAAAGTGAGTTCAAGTAAGCACGTGAACTAAGTTCATTAAAGATATGTCGATTTTTGCTCAAGTTATCGTGTTAAGGGCCATACGGAAGGACAGACGAACGACTGTGTATAAAAACTGGGCGTGGCATAAACCGATTTCGCCCGTTTTCACAGAAAATAGTTAACATTATAAAATCTATGCCACTACCAAATTTCAAAAGGATTAGTTAATTTTTGTTCGACTTATGGCGTTAAAAGTATCCTAGACAAATTAAATGAAAAAGGGCGGAGCCACGCCCATTTTGAAATTTTCTTTTATTTTTGTATTTTGTTGCACCATGTCATTACTGGAGTTGAATGTTGACATAATTTACTTATATACTGTAAAGATATTAAATTTTTTGTTAAAATTTTACTTTAAAAAAATTTTTTTTTAAAGTGGGCGTGGTCCTTCTCCGATTTTGCTAATTTTTATTAGGCGTACATATAGTAATAGGAGTAACGTCCCTGCCAAATTTCATCATGATATCTTCAACGACTGACAAATTACAGCTTGCAAAAATTATAAATTACCTTCTTTTAAAAGTGGGCGGTGCCACGCCCATTGTCCAAAATTTTACTAATTTTCTATTCTGCGTCATAAATTCAACTCATCTACCAAGTTTCGTCGCTTTATCTGTCTTTGGTAATGCATTATCGGACTTTTTCGGTTTTACGAAATTTTCGATATCGAAAAAGTGGGCGTGGTTATAGTCCGATATCGTTCATTTTAAATAGCGATCTGAGATGAGTGCTCAGGAACCTACGTACCAAATTCCATCAAGTTACCTCAAAATTTACTCAAGTTATCGTGTTAACGGACGGACGGACGGACATGGCTCAATCAAATTTTTTTTCGATCCTGATTATTTTGATATATGGAAGTCTATATCTATCTCGATTCCTTTATATATGTACAACCAACCGTTATCCAATCAAACTTAATATACTCTGTGAGCTCTGCTCAACTGAGTATAAAAAAGTTCAAAACGCAAAAGAGCGGTATTCAGGTTACGAGGTTACATAGGCGCATGTACCATATCGCTGACCTTAAATTACATTGGGTGACTATTCGTGATGCGTGAAAGCTTAGTAAAGAAAAAATAAGATACATAGTTTGTTTTCAATTAGCATAATACCGAAATTTGAATACATTATTATTAGTCGAAACTCATACAATGAATAGATTTAATTAGGAAAACAAAAGTTTGTTTATTTTGATAAGAAGACTCCTCAAATAATTATCACTTGTTTTCGTGAATTTTAATGTTGTTAAGTAATTAAATTGCACTAGTTAAATACATTGTATACAGTGTACATACCACTAAAACAAAAAAACCGGAGGAAAGTCGATATAAAAATTCTAAACTAAATTGTATTAAGAAAATAAAAGCGGAAAGAGCAAAGAAGCTACCCCTTAGAATACCCCTTCACATAATGTAATAAGTCGACGTCACTGGACTACGGTAGTTGCGGGAATAGGTGTAAATGGTACACCGAAGTAGAAGAGTAGTATGCAATTGAAATGGTATACCCATTCTCGTTCATAATAATCTTGTTAATTATATGTAAAAGTTTTGTCACATAAATATGACTAGGTAGGTGAGTGAAAATTCTAATCAATTAACTTAAAATGTACATAGCTCATTACCGCGCAATAAAATCTACGCTCGTCGAATGGCAACAACAGCAGGCGCCTGCTGAGAGTGATTGGGAGACAGAGTTGTAAGTATGTATTTTTATGAATTATCTACTCTTATTTGCATATTGATTGACTTCTCGCTCATCAATTAATTAAACGGTTTTATTTAGGTTGACTTGACATGCTGCAAGGCTGCACGACCGGCCGATGTGAACGAATTTTGTAATTCAAATTTAAGTAATTTTCCGATAAGCTACAAGCTTGAAGCTTGGAATATAGTTCAGAACCCGATGCACTAAAACGAAAAAAAAATCGTCGTTAGGTGGCGCAAGGATCGAGATATTCACAAAAATCGTATTTGTGGTCCGATTTGGCTCATATTTGGAGCACATAATACATGCCAGAATAGAAAGCGACCTATGAAAAAAATCGTCGCTAGGTGGCGCAATGATCGTGATATTCACAAAAATCGTATTTGTGGTCCGATTTGGCTCATATTTGAAACACATAATACATATAAGAATAGAAAGTAACCTATGAATAAAATCGCCGCTAGATGGCGCAATGATCGAGATATTCACAAATATCGTATTTGTGGTTCGATTTGGCTCATATTTGGAACGCATAATACATACAAGAATGGAAAGCGACCTATGAAAAAAATCGCCGCTAGGTGGCGCAATGATCGAGATATTCACAAAAATCGTATTTGTGGTTCGATTTGGCTCATATTTGGAACGCATAATACATACAAGAATGGAAAGCGACCTATGAAAAAAATCGCCACTAGGTCGCGCAAGGATCGAGATATTCACAAAAATCGTATTTGTGGTCCGATTTGGCTCATATTTGGAGCACATAATACATGCAAGAATAGAAAGCGACCTATGAAAAAAATCGTCGCTAGGTGGCGCAATGATCGAGATATTCACAAAAATCGTATTTGTGGTCCGATTTGGCTCATATTTGAAACACATAATACATATAAGAATAGAAAGTAACCTATGAATAAAATCGCCGCTAGATGGCGCAATGATCGAGATATTCACAAATATCGTATTTGTGGTTCGATTTGGCTCATATTTGGAACGCATAATACATACAAGAATGGAAAGCGACCTATGAAAAAAATCGCCGCTAGGTGGCGCAATGATCGGGATATTCACAAAAATCGTATTTGTGGTTCGATTTGGCTCATATTTGGAACGCATAATACATACAAGAATGGAAAGCGACCTATGAAAAAAATCGCCACTAGGTCGCGCAAGGATCGAGATATTCACAAAAATCGTATTTGTGGTCCGATTTGGCTCATATTTGGAACACATAATACATACAAGAATGGAAAGCGACCTATGAAAAAAATCGCCGCTAGGTGGCGCAATGATCGAGATATTCACAAAAATCGTATTTGTGGTTCGATTTGGCTCATATTTGGAACGCATAATACATACAAGAATGGAAAGCGACCTATGAAAAAAATCGCCACTAGGTCGCGCAACGATCGAGATATTCACAAAAATCGTATTTGTGGTCCGATTTGGCTCATATTTGAAACACATAATACATATAAGAATAGAAAGTAACCTATGAATAAAATCGCCGCTAGATGGCGCAATGATCGAGATATTCACAAATATCGTATTTGTGGTTCGATTTGGCTCATATTTGGAACGCATAATACATACAAGAATGGAAAGCGACCTATGAAAAAAATCGCCGCTAGGTGGCGCAATGATCGAGATATTCACAAAAATCGTATTTGTGGTTCGATTTGGCTCATATTTGGATCGCATAATACATACAAGAATGGAAAGCGACCTATGAAAAAAATCGCCACTAGGTCGCGCAAGGATCGAGATATTCACAAAAATCGTATTTGTGGTCCGATTTGGCTCATATTTGAAACACATAATACATATAAGAATAGAAAGTAACCTATGAATAAAATCGCCGCTAGATGGCGCAATGATCGAGATATTCACAAATATCGTATTTGTGGTTCGATTTGGCTCATATTTGGAACGCATAATACATACAAGAATAGAAAGCGACCTATGAAAAAAATCGCCACTAGGTCGCGCAAATGTCGAGGTTTTCAAAAAAATCGTATTTGTGGTCCGATTTCGTCCATATTTGGAACAAATATTACATAGAGTCCGGTAGAAGTGACATCAAAATATTTTGGAGTTGGAGGTGGGACAAGCATACGTGGCGCAGAGTCGAGTAAAGTCTTTGGAAGGATTATGTATTAAGGACTTAGGTTGTAAAAAATTTTCAGGAAGGAATCCTTGTAATAATGAGTCACTAAATGAACTAAATATAATGAGAAATAATAGGCAATAAAATAAAGACTAAAAACGTGAAAATAAAATAATTAAAACAACATTTTTAAGTTAAACGGTTTTATTGAAAAAAATAATTACATGAAATAATAATAATATTAAAAGCTAGAAAATAATCAGGTAGGCCCTAGGTACAAGTAATCACACTTCTCATCAATCTAGGGCGTTGATCAGACCATTAAATAAAAGTATTGGACGCGTAAAATTTCTATTGATGGTCATATATAAGACCAACTGAACCGTAATCAGGTTATTCTACGCCTCACATTTTTAGAATGCGATGCGTAAGTATCTCTTGATGGTTGGGCAGGGAAGAGACGAACAGGGGAGAAGGCAGCGTTGATCAGGGGAATTAGCCACATCCGATCTGGTCCGTCCGTTTTAGTTGAATAAGTGGTTAGAGGAGCAGTGTTTCTGGTCCGTTTTTTTAGTCAAAGTGCATGATATTTCTTTTGGTATGTGGTCAGGTAACTTCAATAAGTGCGGCAAAACCCACCCTGTTCCGGCAAGCTAAGCACCAGGATTACGTTAGCATGCACAGCCGGTCACTTTCGGTTGCCATAGAAAGAACTTCATTACAATTATTAAAACAAGCTACTAAGCAGTGACTGAATTAAAAATTACATCCACCTCTTCGTTCAAGTTTATTTGTTTCAAGCCACGACCGTATCCATTAACTTCATAGCGGCAACTTGAGTTTGATTGGCCAACTAAATGTGAATTTTTCTTTATAAATTCGCTTGGGGGTGTAGCATTAAGTAGCTGGTTCTATATCTACCACCCTTTCTGACTAAAATTTTCTTAGCATGGTTAGTTATTGCTTCGCCAAAGCAACAGGGAGACCCTGCATAAACTGAACATGGTTCTCAGTATAGCAAAGGGGTTGCCTTATGGCGATGGTGAAAACAAGACCGTCTTCGCACATCATAAATGTTAAGAATTAAAGAATACACTGGCAGACGCAAAGTACACCTGGATATGGGTCCGGAAAAATCTTCTTGATCCGAGCCAAACAAGGCAAAAGTAGACAGTACCTAGATACACAAAACTTGCCGCGGTCATCCGTGAAAAGCAATAACAAACTGTCAAGGCCTTGGTATGTCTGCGTCACTGCTCGATATAGTTCAGCTCTTATTTATTCTTGTTTGAATTGAGGGCAGATCAAAGCAATCGAAACATATTAAATTTTTGTAAATTGGAGGCTCCTAATTTTTTTTCTTGATTAGTATTTAACTTGGCACTTAATATTTTCCATTCTCTCTAAAGTCATTCGTATTCGATTTTTTTACTATTTAATACACCGTTGTGATTATAGTTTAAAAGCTGTTTAAATATATATACATATATGTGAGGCATACAAATCACTTACTATATGTTGTAGGTACTTACACAACTAATCTTTGGTCTGACCGATTGGAACGCCCATGAACCGCATCTCATTTGCCAAAGAGCCAAGTTACAAATTGCAAGTCGAATTCTATTGCGCACTCGGCCAAGACACTGTAAGAGAGCTACAATTGCAACAAGAACCACAAAACCAAATGAAAAACAATTGACGCCACTAAAAGTGATCGTAACAAGTCGACCATAACTCACAAAATTTAAATCCGTACATATTGTATACTTGGTACAATAGCAACAAATAGAAAATCATTCAGCCAACAATAGAAACAAAATGCTGCAACTTAACAAACGCGCCACTGCGCAACTTGAATGTTGCAGCAGCAGCAACAGCAGCAACAAAAAAAATTAAACAAAAGCAACAATGACAACGATATTTGCACACATTTCAGTTGTAATTTGGTAAATTATTTTGTCTGCTTTTGTGCTCATTTTTATACTCAGCGTGCTTTGCACACAGAGTATATTAACCTTGATTGGATAACGGTTGGTTGTACAGGTATAAAGGAATCGAAATAGATATAGACTTCCATATATTAAATCATCAATAACGAAAAAAAATTTGATTGAGCCATGTCCGTCCGTCCGTCCGTCCATCCGTCTGTCCGTCCGTCTGCCCGTTAACACGATAACTTGAGTAAATATTGAGATATCTTCACCAAATTTGGTACACGAGCTTATCTTGGCGCAGAATAGATTGTTATTGAAAATGAATGAAATCGGATGATAACCACGCCCACTTTTTATATATATAACATTTTGGAAAACACAAAAAAGTAAATAATACACCTAGAATGTTGAAATTTGACATGTGGGCTAATATTGAGACTCTTGATAAAAATTTGAAAAAAATTTTTAAATGGGCGTGGCACCGCCCACTTGTGATAAAATCTATTTTACAAATATTATTAATCGCAAATCAAAAATCGTTAAACCTATCGTAACAAAATTCGGTAGAGACGTTGCCTTTACTATTCGGAATGCTTTGAAGAAAAATTTACGAAATCGGTTAAGGACCACGCCCACTTTTATATAAAAGATTTTTAAAAGGGTTGTGGACGAAAATAATAGCCAATATCTTAGCGGAAAGAGCTTTGTATCAATACAATTTTACTTTCTAAATTGAATTATAACATTAAATTGGAAAACATTAAAATTTTTGGAAATGGGTGTGGTACCGCCCCTTTTATGATTAAGCAATTTTCTATGTTTCGGGAGTCATAACTCGAAGAAAACTTAACTTATCGTAATGAAATTGTGTACATATATTTTCCTTGTAGCAGAAAATATTTTTAATAAAAATGGACGGGATCGGTTAAAGACCACGGCAACTTATATATAAAACAAATTTAAAAGGGTCGTAGACTAGATTAATAAGCTATAACTTAGCAAAAAATAGTCTAATCAATGATAATTCACTTATCAAGTTTTATTGTAAGAGGAAATGGCGAGACATTTTTTTTAAACAGGCGGTGCCACGTGTTATGTAGAAAAGTAAATTATCTGAAATGAAACGTACAATTGAACCTCACGCTGAGTATATAAAAAATCGGTTACACCCGAACTTAGACAACTTTACTTGTCGTATGTAGCTTTAGAGCATACTTTTTTGCTGTTACAAAAATTAACTTCAAAAATTAACTACAAAATTGCAACAATCATTGATGGAGTTTTAACATTGGCAACATTTCATCAACGCGTCAATGCAATATCTATTTACATAAGGGTGGTTCCGAAAATATTTTGGAAGTGTTTATCGTCGAAAAGTAGTTCCATGAATTGGTTGTTGTTGTTGTTGTAGGGACAGAGGCACTCCCTAAAGGTTTTGGGGATTTCTATCGATGTTGATGGTCCTTTGCTTGATATAGATCCGGTACGTTCAGGTAATAAGCTACATTAAGGTACTAGCCCTACGGTCTCGAGAACGATTAATGTGACCACATTGAACCTACTAGCCCCACTCATAGTTCAATGAGGAACTTAGGGTCACCAAAACCTCGCCTGCTAAAAAAACAGAATTCGCCACAACTCGGTTAGGTTGAAAATTGGGTTAGAGAAGCTATAATTTGGCATGCCCTTGAAAGGGTTACGCTACACAATCTATTGAATCAGTTGGTTATTTAAGTCGCCTTCTACGACAGGCATATCTGCCGCGGGTATATTCTAAGTCTCCTAACCCGCTGGGGTCATACATGAGTTGGTTAATGGCTTTGATCTGCCTACTGGAAATTACAGGTACAGAAAGAAGAAGAAATATAAATTTCACCAAGTACACCGATATAATAAAAACGGCGAAATTATTTAATTTAGCCTACCGGGCTCCCTATCTGTCTCAGCAGAAATCCAAATACCTGTTCAATACAAATTTTCGAAACAATGAAAAGGAGTGGGAGCCGAGATATAATTTTATTATTCTTCATCAAGGAGCTCCTCGAGTTTAGCTCGAACTTCGCAATTCAAACAAAAAATTGTTTAGTTGGTACAAATAAGTATTAAGAGACTCTTTGACTAGACGCAGCACAAAATAGCGTGCCAAAAGGGATTTAAGTGTCTGGACCTCGACTAAGGAAGATTTCATCTTTTATCATTTATACCCAAAACCCATAGCCCTGCTCATAAACACTCACATTGGATTGAACGCAGGTGAAAACTTAAGCTATTGTAGCAATATGAACATTATACCGGCTCTTAGTTTAAAAAATATGGTATCTAAAAAAACCTCCCGCTGTTTTTGGGGAATGTTATCGATGTTGATATCCCTTGCATAGACCCGTTACGGAAACAAAAGCTTAAAGTACTATTCCGATTACCTGCTAGAAAAAAATTATTGTTCTGGCCTTGAACTCGAATTGAACCTTGAAAAGTAAAATAAATTTTATCGAACCTTGAAAAGTAAAATAACTTTTTTATGGAAATGTTATCGATTTGTTATCGGAAAGTTTTGTATTATCTATCGTAGAAATGTCGATATGTTATCGTAAAGTCACTGATTTTGTATCAGTGTGTTTCAAATTTCGTATAGAGGAGTCGTCAGTTTGCTATGAAACAGCAATATAAAATCGATGATATATCTGCTACTCATCGATAACATCGATTATACACAATCGCCCACTATTAATAAGTTTACATCTCGCTTTGCGAAAGCTAAGTAAAAATCGCCGTTCTAACAACCAACACTAGTGCGTATTCCCGGAGAGATTCCTCAGGGTTTGCTTATGATCCCTCTAAAGCAATAAGAGGCGGCTGCGATTGTATTAAGCTTTCGTGACAGCTTGCCATCTAGACTCGAATATAGGAAGCCGATAGCAAACCGATAAGTCGACAATAATTTCGCTTAATAAGATGGTAATAAAAAAATGACATCTCGATATCAGGTTTTACCGATAAAGAGCATAAGAAGCCCTTCTGAAATACCCTCTACAACTTTATTTCTGGTAAAGCTACTTCTGTTTTGGTTTAACTTCAACTTTGGCCGAGCTCTAGCATATATGTTTACACATCGAACTTCACGAGTGCTTAGTACTCACGCCTTTTTTGTGTGTCCCGTTATACCATGCGATTTTTTATTTTCATAACAATAAGTGGTCTTTAGTTTTGATCATAACCATTTATCGACATATATTTCGATCGAGTATGTTATTAGAGCTTCCAAAAAACGTTCCAATTTACTCGAAACGTTCGGTATGTTCTAGCTAAGCGGATTTCGGAGTCAGATTCAGTACGTCGACATGAAGAGAAGAATATGGGTCTGGTGATATATACAAACTACTTTTTTAATTCCTGTTCCAGTGAAATCAAAACTTTACTACATTATAATTGTTTTTGTTTTATCGGCCTATTGATAAAGGATTCAAGGCTCGAAACGAGCTCAAGGCCAGAACAATAAGTTTTTGTAATGATTATTGTTTTTTTAATTTTTCTATAATAGAAAAATTGTATTTTGTTTTTGGAATAGTAAGTAGAAAATTTTTCCGACAATCTGCCATAGCTGCGCAGATAGATCCATTACGAAGGGTGCTAAGCCTTCATCATCAGTACGCTTTAGGCACGCTGCGCTAACCATTTAGCTATACAGCGGTGTTTGGATTGACTGATAAATTGCTACTTCTATTCCTCTTTACCAACTATATTTGATCAGCGTTGCCCCATATGTTGCAAAAAAAAAAAAAACAACAATAATCATTTCAAAAAAATATTGTTCTGGCCTTGAGCTCGATTCGAACCTTGACTCCTTTATCAATAGGCCGATAAAACAAAAACAATTGTTAATAAACCAAGAGCACTTGGGAAATGTCAAACAAAGTAATTGACAATAAACAAATCCAACATTATCAGTGTCTTGCAAGAGATGGCCCAACGCTGATCAAATATAGTTGGTAAAGAGGAATAGAAGTAGCAATTTATCAGTCAATCCAAACACCGCTGTATAGCTAAATGGTTAGCGCAGCGTGCCTAAAGCGTACTGATAATGATGGCTTAGCACCCTTCGAAATGGATATATCTGCGCAGCTATGGCAGGTTGTCTGAAAAATTTTCTACTTACTATTCCAAAAACAAGATACAATTTTTCAATTATAAAAAAATTTAATAAAAAAATGATAAAACAATTTTAAGGACTACCTTTATATAAATGGACCAACAAATAGAAGGGAATTTTCCTTTAATACAGATATGTCTAGTTGAATTTTGACTAAAAAACTTTAACAATAGCTCTTGTAAAAGAATTTTACGATTTAAAACTACAAAAGGTGGACCGCGAACTTTCAATTTAAGGCAAACCATGTACTTGGGATTAACTAATTGATTATTTAAAATTTAAACACGCGCTCTACCTTTATAATTTTAAATCCCAAAATTTTTTACAAGAGCTTTGTTAAAGTTTTTTAGTCAAAATTCAATTAGACTATGTCTGTGTTAAAGTAAAAATTGCCTTCTATTTTTTGGTCCATTTATATAAAGGTAGTCCTTAAAATTTTTTTATCATCTTTTTATTTTAAATTTCTTAGTACTGCCTACAAAAATTGCAATTGCAACTTTGATTAGTAATTTAAGTAATTCCTAATTGAAAATTCCCATCTTTATTTATTTGTTCAAAATAGCAAGATTTATGATAATTAGTGGAATTTTCGCTGACAACACTGGCGAAAACAACAGAATTCCACCTCGCATCATAACAAGAGAATTCCACCTCGTTTGTCAGCTACTTAATTTGCACAGCTGGAAATCGTGGTGAGATTGCATACGCCTGAAAGTCTAAAAGAATCGTGGTGAAAGTTGCGTACGCCTAAAAGTATGCAAGGACGAGCATTGAGTTGGGCCTTCAACGAGGAGGAATTCTACACCGCCTGCAACACTCAGGATGCTAGCCATGAATGTATAGCCTAATCTTCTAAATAGTTCGACTTGTGCATTACGTAGCTCAAATTTTTTGATCAAACATTGCACTGTCAACGAGTTTTAAACTATATTTCAGGTTTCAAGTCTCTAGATATCCAGGAAGTTAGTTAAAAATGGATTGCAACATTCCCAATTTAAAAATAGTTTTCTCAATATCTCGATTCGCGTGCCATCTAGCGAATTTTTTTTGATCAAGAGTTGCATTGTCGCCGGGTTCTGACCCACTGCCCAAGTTTCAAGTCTTTAGTTCAACGGCAAGTTACTCAAAAATCGATCGCAAGATTACCTACGTTTTTCAAGGATTTGTAGTTATCTCACTTAGCGCGTCTCCTAGCGGGATTTTGTTTTCTGTAAATTGTATTGTCGCCAAGCCTCGAACTGTGTGCCAAGTTTCAAGCCTCTAGGTCACCGCGAAGTTAGTTAAAAATGTATTGAAATATTTCCAAATTAAAATTAATTTTTTGATCAAATATTGCATTGTCACCGGGTTCTGACTCACGGCCCAAACTTCAAGTATCTAACTTACCGGGAAGTTACTTAAAAATCTATCGCAAGATTCCCTGCGTTTTTTCAGGGATTTTTTTTTTATCTCGATTCCTCTGGCACCTGGCGGCATTTTGTTTTCCACGAATTGTAGTGCCATCGACTCGCAAACCATGTGCTAAGTTTCAAGCATCTCGATCACCGAGAAGTTATTTAAAAGAATATCGCAAAATTTCCATTTTAAAATTAATTTTCTGTATGTCTCGATCCGTGCGCCACCTAACGGATTTTTTTTCACTTACATTAGTTGCTTTTTTTCCAAGCGAGTTTGAAAAGAACGCTTCAACTAGCTAAACAGTTTCATTATGGCAAAACCATAAAGATGGTGGAAGTTTATCAGCTAATTGTTACTTTTTTTAGCTGCTATGACATTTCTACTTCTAGCGCAGTATGTTTTCGACACTCAACCAGAGAATTACAAAAAAAAAAATACATAAAATGCGTGTGTTTGTTTGTATGTATGTCACCCTGCCGCCACGCTGTTATTTTGTTATTTTTGTTTATCTGCACATTCGTACATTCATTTCATTCGCTCGTTAACAATAGTGCCCTATTTTTGAACATGCAACACTATACAACACTATTAATCACGTCGGCAATTACCTAAGCGGTTTCAGCTGAAGCTGGAAACACAATGCCCTGACGCCGCGAAATATACGCGACGAACAACGCCTTGTCAAAAATAGAATCCCCATAATTACATGAAGGTGAACAAAATGAACGCCAAGAGCGAAATTTACGCGACGCTGCCGGGCGATGACGACAAACACCCCAAGGGTTGCTGCCGTTCAATTTTCTAAGTATAAAAAAAGAAAACATGATATCCAAAAACAATTTTTTTCTTTACATATAATTTTTAAATTAATTTCTTAACATTTTTATTTATTTTTTATTAATTTCTTAACATTTTGGGCGTGTTTTAGCAGTCAAGTGCTAAAACAGAGAATTAAAAAGTTTTAATTGATTTCATCTTTATTTCTGAATAATGGCCACTCTGAATAAACAGCGTCAATTTCGTCCGGCCTTGTGTTCTAAGTAGACGAAATGTCTGGGCGTAATTTGAAAAATGTCATCGCCCGACGCAGCGTATATCGTCGCCGCTCGGCACTGTGTTTCAAGCATTAAACCGCTTAGCCAACCCAACTCGATTACTTTTTATTGTTGCTCTCCATGCAATTCTGTTAGCTAGATAATATTTTAATTGTAATAGTTAGCAACGAAATATAGATATTGTAATGTCAAGTGTCTAGCTCAACGGTAAGTTACCGAAAAAGACTTTTCCGTGGGTCAAAAATTCGTATGGAAATGAGGGGACAAACATGAAAGCGACTTAATATAAAGGTAAAAAAAAAAAAACAATAATCATTACAAAAAATTATTGTTCTGGCCTTGTGCTCGTTTCGAACCTTGAATCCTTTATCAATAGGCCGGTAAAACAAAAACAATTGTTAATAAACCAAGAGTACTTGGGAAATGTCAAACAAAGTAATTGACAATAAACAAATCCAACATTATCAGTGTCTTGCAAGAGATGGCACAACGCTGATCAAATATGGTTGGTAAAGAGGAATAGAAGTAGCAATTTATCAGTCAATCCAAACACCGCTGTATAGCTAAATTGTTAGCGCAGCGTGCCTAAAGCGTACTGATGATGAAGGCTTAGCACCCTTCGAAATGGATCTATCCGCGCAGCTATGGCGGGTTGTCTGAAAAATGTTCTACTTACTATTCCAAAAACAAGATACAATTTTACTGTTACTACATGATTATACAATTTTGGCCCAGCAATGTAAAGATCAAAAGTGGTTAAATAAAACTAAACACATACATAGATACATTGTTATAAAATTGGATCATTCAGGGTGCTCAAAGTGCTTGAACTTAAGGCGTTCTGCATAAGCGTAGCAAAATACTTTTTTCTAAACAATTATTAAAACAAACTTAAAATAATTTTAAATGAAAATAAAAAGCTTGGGCCAATACAACACCAACATTGTAACAAAATAGTTGCTTTATACAATCAGTAATTCATCTGCAAACGACCTCGAACCAACAAAAGCAAAAATATGAAAAATAAAATAAACTGAAATTATTGGCACAAAATAACAAAAAAAAGACCAAGTTAACAAAAATAGTAAAACATGCAAATACACAGCGTTATGATTAGAAGCAGCAGCAGCAGCTAAAAATCAACAACAATATAAGCAGCAAGCTAAAATATAAGTTGTAATATAAACCTGACGAAACATTGACGAACACCAAACACGCGCTTCCAACAAACAAAACAAAATAAGCAGCGTAATACAAAAAAATTAGCAAAGGGGCGTGACAATGCAGTTTTTAATGGGGGCTGGAAATCAAATAATTCTATAAAATAAATATCGAGGCGTATCCTCCAATGCGAAGTAAGTGCCAACAAAATTTACAATAGGGTTACTCCACAGTAAGAGGTGGGACGGATTGACTCGACTTTAACTTAAAACTTAAGTAATTTCCCTTCCTTAATCGCTTATTGGCGAATACTCATTCGATACAAAGCTAAAGAAATATACGGGTTTGTAATTTATAATAAAAACGTATTACTTTTTAAGAGTGACGGGTGGGACTACGAAACACCCGCCTTTATAAACGGATGACGTCACTTTCCAATTTCAGACAAACTATAAAAATCTTTTCAGAATTCTCATATGTTATAGTGATAAGCTAAAATCAATTTATCAGAAAGAAGAAGAGCTTCGTAGGCACCAACAAGTTATTTTATTATTGGTTTATGCGTAATAACGAAATAATACCGTCGAGTTTTCGTTTTTTATCGAATCTTTGTTGCCTTCTTTTTCTTATCGGCTTGTTATCGAAAGGTAACACAGGCGTCATCGAGTGTATATTAAGTTTTAAAGGTGTTTGTGTCATAACATACCGATGCATCCTTAACAAATCGATAACACGTCTATAATAAATTGGTAACACTCCTGTAAGAAATCGATATTTTTTCTATAGTAAGTTGATAAATTTTTTATTACAAAATCGATAACTTTTCTATAAAATTCCGATAAAAAATGTGCAACACTCCAATATACATAAATCTATAAGTTTACGCAAACAAATTGTTACTCTTTTGATAATACAGCGATAAATTTTTTCGTGGGTAATCGATAACTTTTTTATAACAAATCGATAAACTTTCGATAATACACTGATAAGAAATTGATAAAGGTCCGATAACAACTTGATAACATTCTGTTAAAATATCGATAAATTTTCGTTTGATAAATAGATAACTTTTTTATAATAAACCAATAGCTCCTCGATAAAGAATCGAACTAAATAAATTTAAGTTAATTTAATTTAATGAAATTTATTTTTATTTTAGCTTGTCTTGTTTTATTTTATTTTAATTAATTTTATTTTATGTTATCTTATTTTCTTTTATTTTACTATTTTTATTTAGACCAATTTGAAACTATATGGTTTGCTGGGTAGAGCTTTTATGGTCGTTTTAATAAGTGTACTTTGTTGTTTTTGTATTCTTTGACGCGTTTCGACGCTTACTGCGTCATCATCAGAAAGCTGTTTTTATTTGAAAATATATCAAATGTATAAACATTAACTACTTTATCCAACAATAAACATGAAAATTTTATCTTGACAATTGTTACTTACATTGTTTAACTAATTGTAATATCACAGTTTAAAAACACACATACATATTTACATATTATCAAGTAGCACTGATTTGCGCTTGTTTCTTTGCTCTTTGTACAACTGCGGTAAAGATGTTGCTTATATTGTTAGCGTCCTCTTCGAAATTCATAACCTAGTGTATTTTTTGTTGTATTCTTAAGCTCTCCAAAGTTAGACATGTTTTTTCTCTTTTTTCTATGTCTAATATTTGTGCATGGTCAAAATCCGCTGTATGGTTACTCTTTGTAAGGTGCTGTGCGAGAGCCGTTGTCATCTTCTTATTTTTCGCATCTGTTCTGTGTTCATTTAGCCGCATACCCAGTTGTCGTTTTGTTGTGCCTTTATAGTATTGATCACATTTTTCACCCACTTTGCCATTACATTTTATTTGATATACTACATTGTTCTGTTGCTCTTTTTCCACCGGATCCTTTGTTTTTGTAAAAATATTTCTTAGAGTGAAGTTTGGCTTGTGTGCATAGTTCACATTTTTAATTTGCATTATTTTATGCAGATTTTGGTTGTCGCTGGTATGAACGTTGGAGATTCGAGTTCAATACTCAGCTCCCAAGAAGCTAGCTGATAAAGAAGATATATTCAGAAACATGTCCTAGTAACCATCGCCGTTTGCAATTTTTCTCTAATAACAATTATTTTATTTCATTTAATTTTATTTATTTTATCTTTTCCTTAAGCTCCACTTTGGGCTATACGTTATACATCGGTTGTATACAACAAGAAATATAAAGCTATTTATACTAAATATACATAGGTATATTCATAATAATCTATAAATTACATGTCAATGTCTAAAAACGAACGAACAATGAATGTTTTTGATAGGATTACTGCTGTTTGAATAACTAGACGCTTATTTTCTAATTGTAGTTTCTCCAGGGTCATCATAAGGGTTTTGGGTATCACGCCTGTTGATGAAATAATTACTGGCTCTATGCTTACTTTATCAAGGTGCCATAACAGCTTAATTTCCTGAGCAAGTCCTATGTACTTTCTTTTCTTTTCTGTGTGCACGTCTTTCAAGTTGTGCGTGTTGGGAACCCCAATATCAATTAAATACGCGTTCTTTTCTTTCTTTTCTTAGAGGACTATATGCGGCCTGTTATGGGGTATGCTTCTGTCTGTAAGTATAGTGAGGTCCCAGTATAATTTATATTTGCTACTTTCTAGTACTGCAGAGGGAGTATATTTATAATACGGGACCTCTTCTGTAAGCAGATTCGTCCGGATTGCCGAGCGCTGGTGGACGATTTTCGCTACGTTTTTATGTCGTGCTAAATAGTCTGTTGCTGCGAGCATAACGCAAGCTTCTGTTATGTGCTATATTGTTTCTGACTGCTGTTGGCCTTCCGGCATTTCTCACTGCCGATTTCAGCGCGTACAATGTACTTTAAGTAATTTTTTGTGGCGATGACTTGGTCCTGTATTGCTATCATGAGGCCCTCAGTCGCCATAAAGATTCCTGAATTCTTCAGCCATAGGTTTGAAGCAACGGGATCGATCCCTGGTTGGCTTAATGAATGGGGGTGTCTGTCATGGAGTGTTTTCATTTTCCATTCATCAATGAGTCGTGCTGTATGTATAGAATCGCTTTCTTCATTCTGTATGTCGAGATTAAATAGGTTTAAAGGCGTATTGGTTTCTTCCGCTCCGCATGCAGCTTGGTGTAGTGCTGTGTTCTGCCCTAAGAAATACTGGCGTAGGTTTGCGATCTGTTTTTTACATAAATGTTGGATATCTATCAGGCCACGCCCTCCTAGACTTCTAGATAAGTTTATTCTCTCCACTCCAGATTTCGGGTGATGTGCTCCGTATTTTGTGAGCAGAGTTCGAGTCGCTCTTTTAACACCTTCCAACTGCGTGTCAGACCATTTTAATACTCCGAAACTATACATTAGCACTGGTATCGCAAACGTGTGTATTGCCTTAAATAAATTCCTGCCACTAAGACCCGATTTAAGGAGTGATCTGGTCCTATCTAGGAAGCAGTCAGTGATGTTCTGTATCATAGCATTATGATGTATTCTAAGGGAAAATTATGCATTACTACATTTCCGTGCTGAACACTCAGTCTTTTACATTTATCTAGCCCAAATGTCATACAAATATCTCGTGAGAAATCTTCGGTTAGTTGAAGGAGCTCATTCATGTGCCGCTCGGATGCTGCGTATAACTTAATATCGTCCATATAGAGGAGGTGTGAAACCTTATACGATGCACCTTCTCTTCCTTTTATGTTAAATCAATTTTTGGTATATATATTTCTTTGTTTGTGGTATGCTTGTTTAATTTAATTTAATTTTATTTTATTATATTTTATTTTACTTTATTTTATTTTAATTTAATTTATTTTATTATATTTTATACTAGTGTGCCCGGCAGACTCATTAAAATTCAAAAATTGAGACGCGCTTAACCTTTCCACCCTTTATATCTCTTTTTTTCTACTTTATCTTCCACTGCCTTCTTATGCTGGTCCATTCCAATACCCGACACTATGCCTGTATTTACATCAAAATTGAAACTGTGGATGTGTTCGTGAGAATAGAATCATCGTGCTGGAAGTGGTTTAGTAGTTGATAAAATAAGCAAAACCAGGTAGGATGCATTGTGAATGATAACTAAGTGTGATATCTTCTGCATAGACGTCAAAATTCCAAAGTGATTGGATCACCTGATTTGTATTTGACTATCGCTGTCTCATTCTGTATCTCTTTCTATCACCCGCTGAAGGCAGGCGCCGCCATATTGAACACCCTGTCAAAACGCTAAAAAGTAGCCTTATTGAACATCCTGTCAATCATTTGACAGATAAGATATCACACTTAGTTATCATTCACAATGGTAGGATGTATGCACGCACGTTTTCTAACACTCAAAAAATATTACGTTAATATACGATACGAATATTATTATTGCTTGGGTTTAACAAAAAATGTAAACAAAATTTATTGCTAGTATAAAACCATTGAAACCTTTTGCGCATGGACGTTTGTTTGCAAAATATCTGTTTGTAAACGCGCGAATAACTAAAAGCCTAATTTGATGTTGTGACTATGCTTGTTTAGTGAATACTAAACCAAAGAGAATAATCATACATATGTGTGAAGCGCTAATAATTATTTCACCAGCTGACGACCACTGATTTACATTCAAGCTATATCTATCCCCCATATATCAACCACCTACAAACACTACGCTTAAGCTTACGCTTACATTCACGATTCTCCCATACCGTTAGCAAAGTTGTTCACACACCAAAAATGTTGCGTTTACGCATCAGTACCTACTCGTCTTTTCCGCTGATACGGATATGTTTGCTTGTAATTGTTAAGTTTTTAAGCAAACATCGTCTGATTATATACAAATTCCTTCGAATATAATCTATCGTTATTTATTCTACTCGTTGATAAGTTTTGAATTTTGAAGTTTTCACAGCCGATAGGAGGCGACATTCCACTCAATCTTCGATATGTCCTTTTTTAGGTTCATCTATTGATTTTACAGTTATTATGTGCAGATTACTAGTTTCTTTATGTTTGGAGTGATGTGCATCTGAGGCCCATTACCCCCTTTTCCCTCAACTGCCCCACCCTAGACAATCTAACAGCCACTGCTGTACCACAAGCAAAATTTATTTGGCAAATACGCCTCCATCAGCCAAACAATTACTTTGCAATCACCTCCAAAAAAATTGCTATGCTTTTGTTGGTCATTATTTTGGCGTTTATAGCCACGCTTGCAAATATTGTCGATAGCCGCTGCATTGTTGTTTTTTATTTTATTGCTTGTTTCGTCTTAGTTTAGTGTAATTTTTTTTAATCGGTTATATTTACTTTACTTGTAGGTATCGCTTTATTGTTGTTGTTTTGTATATTGGCGTATTTTAACAAAAACCTATTTACAAAGCAACAACAACCACAGCAATAGCAATGATAATTTGAAACGCCCAACAATACGTCAATGCCAAACTAATGCGATCAGTGACTGATTGTTGTTATTTATTTTGTTTTTATTTACTATTTTTTATTTGTTTATTTACTATTTTGTATTTTGTATTAAATGAATGAGCGCAACAGCAACGCAACGCCATTCACTGGCAATGACATCAGTGTCAGATATACTTAATAAACAGCTACAAACGTAACGGTAAAAACAAGAATTTAATTAGTTGCTGATTGTTTAAATCTAGCACAAGAAGTTTACTACAAGCTTTTCGATAGGTTAAAACCGAAAGGGTATTTTTTTTTTCACTGGAAGATAAATCGAAATTGTATCCGTAGTGGGAAAGCGAAAACCATTTTCGAATTGTATTTGAATTTTAATGTTTTGCGAGATAGGTTCATTTCTTTATAAATTTTTTCTTTTTCGTTGATATTAAATGAATAAATAAAAAAATTGATATTAAATAAAAATCTTAAATTTGCACTAAATGATGGTTACTAAAACATGTCTCTAAATTTCACTTAGCCTTTCAGGTGCTGAGCTTTTAACTCGAGTATGCCTGCATTTAAACTGGTGCTAAGGCATATGTCTCTATTCACTCAGCCATTCGAATGCTCCAATGCCCGCTTTGTAATTTGTCCATAACCATTGCACCTTTGTTGCTATTCCTTTTAAACACACTATAGTACATGGATTGTATATGTTTTTAAGCTCAAATTGTGTGGAATATATTTCGGCGCGCTCAACAGAACTTAGTTAGAGACCCTGAATTTAAATCACTACGAAATTAAAAAAAGGTATTGTAACTAATGTTAGCAGCACTGAGCGATGCTATCGTCTCTAAGCCGATGCTAAGCAGTGACGTGAATTCACATCCACATATCAATCATTATGTATCTACATAAACGAAACAATAATTGCGTCTAAACATATGTACCATGTGTGTATACGAGCAGCGGAGAGTCAATGCACAAACACATGCATATATCTGATATACTCCTGAAAGTATGCAATGGGAAAAACTATAAAATCATGCAATTGTAGTCACAGCTGAGAAGTTTGAGAGCTGCTGGACTATTAGATTCTGGAAGCGCCTAGAAGATGCGAACGTTGAAATCCGAGAGTATAAAAGGCGGCAATTATAGAGGCGCTGGAATTCAGTTTGATTTGAGATTTCGATTAAGACGCTATCTAGCGAGCAAGAGCAGTATTATTTTGAATAGTAGAGTTTCGTTTGAGCTATCAATCAGTATGGTTATTAAGCGAGCTATTCGTTGCAAAGTTTGAGTGTTATTGTGAAGTACTTTAATACTTTAAGGCCATTTTGCATTATTAAATATTGGAGTTATTTATTCAACAGTTTAGTGATTCGAACTCAGCAGAAGATTGCAAATAAGGGGAATTGCAAGTAAATGCGTTATAGTATTTTTAGCTGCAAATTAGGCCAATTATTTGGTCTTTTCAATGATATGCTTATATTATGGATTGTCAGAATCAAAACTTTGGCATTTTTGTGAAATTTTACATGATTTAACAACAGAACTGGAATTCTAAGAGGTTGAAGGAAATGTCGATTTTCTATTTGGTTATCATCTCTGTTCATTTCTTGCGTCTAAACTTCTTCTTATTTTCTTTACAAACGTTAATCTCCAACTGAGCACAACTTCGCTGGTGTTTGAAATAATTATGAGAGTATGAAATTTCTCAATTTGCATCAAGCATCTAGTTTTGAAAATGTGCACTTTAGTTTGGGAACGCTTTCAGAGGTTATTCCAGATGCATATGTTAACTATTTTTATGCATATATATAAATATATTCTCAAACTGATCTCAATCATGGTGAGAACGGAATACAGTCGAAAGGAGTTTTTATAAATTTTTTTATTCGTACTCAAGTCAAAAATAATGTATGAATTAAGAATTTTGGCTCTATTGTTTCATCGTATTCAACAAAGCATCACAAATCAACAAAGCTCTCGAATTTTTCCTAGACTTCTCGCTCGGTTCTCGATTTTCGAGCTTTCCGACATTCAATTTATTTGCCGTATTTGGAGTATTATATAAAGTTTACCATTTCTTCTGAAACACAAACAAAACTCTCTTAACCCATTTTCTACCGCTGTTGCGTTTTTGCAACGGAAACTTCGAGACTTTAAAACTCTTATGAAATAAAAAGTGTCTGTTAGTTTTTCGACTTTACAATAATATTTCGACTTTGATCTTTACAGGTATGGCTTAAATTTGTATTACCTTGGTCTTGTATCGATTTACCACATGTTTGAAAAATGTCTTAAAAATAATGATTTTTTTATGTTGTTGGCTGAGTAAAAATAAAAAATAAAAATCTAGTTTTGTTTCAAGTTTTTATACAAGAAAACATGAAATTTATATGTTTGTCAAACTTCTGCCCATTCAGCCTTTGTTTTCTATTTAAAATCAGCTGTTAAAAGTAGGTGTTGCGAAAACGCACCGCTGGCTAAAACGATGCATTTGACATTTAGCTTTTTATGACATTTTATTTGGCGCAAAAATTGATGTTTATATCAGTTTGTTATAACATTAGCCTATTGTGCAAAGGAAAATTTAAGGAAAGACACTTCAGAGAACTTTTCATCGTTTTTGGTAAATATTGTGGGTATTTAGTTTTTTTTTTTCTTGTATTTTGGTTAGCTTTTTAATATATTTATTAGAAAACAATGAATCGTCAGCTTTCTTAACAATTGGGCAAATTGAATCCTATACTAATACATCATTGAGGATAAAGGTGAAGAAACATCGGTTTCTGCTAAAAGAAGGGAAATTAATAAAGTTGTTTCGAAAAATACATTCCAACAGCAGATGTTGATGCAGTGAGTGATTAAGAACTTATTGATGATAATGAGTTGCTAACAGATGTACCAGCTATGACGGATGTATGTGGAGAGCCCGAAGTTGAGGTTGAATCAGATGTGGAAGATTTTGGGTCACTGCCACCATATTTATCTGAAACACCTGACGACGGACTATATTGTCCTGGAAAAAACATCACTCATACTGCAGAAAAAGATTTCGGTACACCCAAATGGAAGAAAACCAAACGTATTGAATTTAATTTCGGATGGTACCATATGACAAGAAAGTTGGTTTAGGAGCATCTGTCGTGCTATCATTGCTGGAAAATGTTTCAAATCCAGATCATCATGCTATTTATTTTGATAATTTCTTTTCGTCATATTATTTGTTTTGTTTATTGAACGAAAAACGTTTTAGAGCGACTGGAACTGTCAGAGCAAATCGTCTTAGAGGTGCTGAAAAAATGCCCAAAACTGGTAGAAACCTCAAGAAACATGAATTTGACTACTGTTCCGAAATAAATAACAAGCTTTTTGTAGCTCGATGGCAAGACAATGCTGAAGTAATAGTAATCTCTAATTTCAGAACTGTTGATCCTGGTCTAAAACTGAGAAAAAAAAGGTTACTGTTAAAAAACATGGCCTTATAATGACTATAATCAACATATGGGAGGAGTAGATCTCCATGATAATGCAGTAGCTAATTACCATGTTGTCATTCGTGGAAAAAAATGGTGGTGGCGCCTATGGATCAATTCAGTGAACTGTACAATTGTTAATGCATGGAAAATTCATTGCTTGGTTAGTAAATCAGAAGGAACTCGTCCTATGTTTCAAATTGCTTTTAAAACGGAAATAGCATTATTATCTCTGCTTTTATATTGCGAAGAAGAAATTTATTGAGAAAGTAGTCATCCATCAGGGATGGTGTCTGTATGTACAAAATTCTAAAAACAAAATTCTGATTTTATAAATTCTGCTTTTTTAAAATTCTGCTTTCTAAATTCTGCTTTCAAAATTCTGTATTACAAAATTCTGTATTAAAATATAATGTTAACAATGTTAAAGAGGTCATGTAATTATTTTGAAAAAGTGCGCCATGCTCAGTAATTCTGCGTAGTATACCCTCGTGCGTAGGCGCCCTTCGGCCGCACTTTAAAAAAATAACCCTTAGCCGATCCAACACCGGCTACGTCATGCCATGATTGCGCAATTTTGACTTCCAGAATTAAACATGCAGAATTTTGAAACAGCAGAATTTTACAAAGCAGAATTTTAAAAAAGCAGAATTTTGTCACCCAGAATTTTGTAATACAGAATAATGACACGCTCCCATCCATCAGACATTGAAGAAGCAGAGAGACCACTTCATCTTCCTCGAACTAACGTCCGTGATTATGTAGTATGGAAACCTTCAGGCAACAAACGTAAAATATGTGCCATGTGCCATTCGCAAACTGTTTATGAATATAAAAAATGCAATTTGAGATTACGCCCAAAATATTTGATGATTATCATACAAAATTGGACAGTAAGAAAAAGCTGTGTTTATTATAATAAGGTTAATTAATACAAAATAAAAATATTTTTAAGTTTATAAAATAAACTACTGCAACCAAAAACATTTTCAAAATCATTATTGGCTAGACTTCGGAATTTATTTGATTATTTAAGTGCATCACATTTTACAGCGTTTCTCCCAACGTTGCGTTTTCGCAACAGTCTCTCCTGTCGCATCCAGGAGACCCATCAGCCTGAAAACTTGTAATAGCGTTCAGTAGTCCTATAATAGCAACCACACAAAATTTCATGCGATTTCCTTCACGGAATCGAGTATCGGGAGAAAATGGGTTAAGAATCATATATAAAAAAACTACGGAGTGCGTATAATACTGTCAATGCCTTAATTTAATGTCGAGAAGTTCGCGAGGTATACGAGTGTTCAGGGAATATCAATAGAAGTTGGGTTTTCGATTACTCAAGTATCGAAAATCTCGCTTGTGTTCAAGAAGTCATATCCGAGTTGAAAGCATCAATAGCCTTAAATTCAGCTTAGGCACTAAACCCCCTATTTGATAATGCCATATCTTAGGTACTTCCGTTAAATATACCGTCAGTAGATGACTTGATTTGTTGGCTTATTTTGTTATTTTGGGTCTTATTACCGCAAGCACCTTGTGAGTGCATGAGCTGAGAATTTTTTAAGTTTTTTTTCTTTCTTCTTCTTAGAACATCTCAGTTTCCGATGCTTAGTGAATTTTTATACAGATGTACTGTCCGCTCGATTTGAAAACACCTACATTATAGTACTCGCCTTAACCATTTATCTTAAGTTACTGATACAAGGCTTATTGGATGTGTGGTCTGGTTCCTGACATCACTTCTTAATCTAGAGATGTAGAAGAAAAACTACCACAAAGTGAACTTATTTCGGTCAGAAAAGATAGGTTTTTGATCCAAATTATATCAGGTCTGTTACAAATTCTTTGTTTCCAGATCCTTTCTATTCTTTTAGAGAGAATTTAAGGTAGCATCGTCCCTCGGATTCAGCAGCGTAATTCATTCCGTTAAAAGGACTCTGTTTCAGACCGCGTTGTTTTGTGTGTATTTGGCTTTTCACATAAGATATTCTAAATTTATTTAAAAAAACTTCGTTTTTTCAAGCAGAGTTTCCTATTGGAGTCTGATAAACATCCTTTGGGTTTCGGCGTTGCTAGATATATGGAGCACGTGGAAAATTTTATCCCAGAGTTCCAGGACTTTCATGTGATTTAAATATATTTTGCGTATTGTGATTTCGGCTGATTATACTAGATTTTAAGCTCTTTTCTAGGAGTTATGCTAAAGTAGTACTCGTTTTCCTGAGTTCCAGTTTTGTTCGGTGATAGATGGTTATTGAATTTTATCATCAGCCTGTGGTGAGCCGGATTTAATGAAAGAAGTGAATTAATCCTCGTGAATGTCGGCTAAAATCTAACGCAAAACTGTTCAATCATATGGCTATTTATGTGTGTATATCACGACTTTCAGGTTTGGATGATGCAGGTACCACCCTATAAAATAGAGCTACCAAAGCTCTGGCTTAGTTGATAGTTGGTACGTTGGGGCTTTCAAAGTATGCGTATAGTGGTCACCCTAACTATAAGATACCGCGTAGAGAACGGGGTACTCGCAGGCTCGGTCGATGATAGTGAAAAGTCCGCCAGGACATTTTCCTTAACGAGCATTCCATGGGAAATCATTACCTTTTCGCCGATTTTTGAGTTGCTCTCCTTATTAATATTAATGCACCCAATAGTTTGTCTAAAAAAGTTAAGGCTTGCCTTGAGTTAAGTTCAGAAAGTAAAAGTGCCTACGATTTGTCCCGTACCAACTGTGGAATACTCCATAACTAGGTGGTATCAACGACACCCTACTCCGGTTGATAAAATCTTATTTGATGTATAGGTTCTGCTTTCTGTTTATGTGCGAAAAGAACCAATTCAACCCGCAAAAGGCAAGAGCCTTGATATTTTGAAAGAGAGTCGGCTCATTAGCGTTTCGGCACCCAAGTCTGTTAGCTTCACAATCTGAACTGTGAAGAACATTTTATGTGTAAGACCGGCTTAAGCACCAAAGATAACGGGCTTCATGGTCATACTCACAACTCAGCTCAGAACTTCAAGCCATAAGTAATGCTCTGCTAGTCTCTGGCCATATCTGCACTGAAAGGTGGGTTGGAAGCAAAAACGATGTTTAGATTGATAGAACAGCCATTAAGTAATCGAGAAAGACTTTCCAGTAAAATTCGCAGTTGGAAAAAAAGAGATAGAAGAGTCTCTTTGCTTTGCTTAGACCAAATGAAAATTAGTTATCGGTGTTTCTAAATAGTTCAAGATATGACGAAGAAGAAACTCCTGCTACATTTTTGTACTTTTCTAAAAGTTTAGTATTAGCTAAAAGGCACAAAAAATCATATGCATATGTATATGCCTTGAGCTATCTTAACTATTTTAAGTTAAAACGACTTAGTTGCCACCCATGCCTATATTAAGACTCATACCAATTTTTATCAACAGTTGCCATTATATTTAATCGTACGTATGCTCCACAAATATCTAGAGGTTATTTATTTTGTCTAATCAATTGCCTGCCAATTGCATAACAACCGATTTGCATACGTTACCAAAATATAAAAAATATACAGTGACGGCAACTTAAAATTGTTTTCTTTTTGTTGTGGCAATGCGGTCTAATTCGGTCTGTCAGCGGCTATGCGAGCAATCACATCAAATCAAATTCAAATCGATGCAAATGTGAAAATGCACAAAATTCCCACTAATTAATTGTACTTACTTTGCAAAAAAAAAGTGAGGGATAACAACTGAAGTTACAACTATAACAACAACCAACTTTGTATGGAACAATTGCCACAACAAATAATCGTATTAACTATGGCAAACGCGTAAAAAAATTGAAACTATTTGTTATAGCTAGACGGAGCCCAACCCACCTGAAAAACTAAAATTCAATTCGCTCACAAGGGAGCTATTTGTACCCAATGCATGCTAAACTAATTGCGTTTTCTTTTCTTGAAAAAATGTTACCCTCATGTGGCACTCTTAAAATCTTTCTTTTAACCTAGGTCACCTAGCGCTATGCAAAGTGGCTCTATTTGTAGGTAATGAGACCCCTTTTCTTATACATTGGAAAATATTTTGTAAAAGGAATACACAAACTCACGAAATAGAGGAGAAGAAACAACAGGGCGGCATTATTTTAAGAAAAGAAAACGCCATAAATTAAAATAAGTTTAAGTTTAACGAGGTAATCGACTTTTTTGTAGTGGTCTTCAAACAGATCATTAAATAAATACATTTCCGATGTAAAGTTATGGGGAGCTATGAAGAGAAAATCGATACTTCTCTGCGTTGTCAGCTTCATCCCTAGACAAAATCACAACTTAACAAAAAAATGACAGAAATGAGTTAACAAGATGACCGACCTATAGATTTGACAGCCAATAGTCTAGCGATGGGTGGTATGTTAACATACAGAGGTATGTGTTAACGTGGTCTAAGACTGCAGCAATATTATATTGGGTGGCGTTAAAATGTGTGTAAATTTATCAAAATGTGTAAGATTCTTTGTTGCTTCAAAATTAAATTCAGGTAGATGGGGCATCGAGGGGCAATGCTTTACCTCAACAAGATGAAGGGAAATTGGCACGATCATCCCCCCAAGTTCAATTAAATTTCTTCGTTCGTATCAAATTTTCACTATCACAGATAGGCTGGTGCTTATTGACGACTCGTGGTTCTATAATAACGATAACAGTCCTATGAGATAGCTCGTTATAGATTTGGCAGGTAAATAGTTTGGTCACAGCGACTGAAAATCACAGTAGATTACAGCTTGGTAGAAGTCACAAAGACTGACACCCTTTCTCCTCGATTTGTGTTGCGTTGTCGCAGTAAAATACGACTGCGACTTCCCGAATAAAATAGGAACCTGCTGCGACATCCACAGGTGCAACGATAACAGCAATAATCACAGGTTGGTCAGTTCATATTGCCATGGCTCATCGTTCCGCTATGACGAGAGCTGTGATTGGTTGTGTCATTAAAATTACTAATAACCTTAATTATAAACTGGGAATTAGATCATAATGAGCAAACATCGTAAAAAGATCGCTGTTATTCACAGTCATGACTCAAGTTGTTTTTAAAAATCGCGGGATCTGCGCCATTGTTAATCCAAATGCTTGGTCTAATTACACCATATTTCACACTGGTTAGTCTAACACCACGTTTACACATGCCTTAATCTATAACAAATAGCGGCGAGTGTAGCGTCAAGTGTGTAGTGATGAAATCTTCTATGCCTCGTATTTTGCTCTAGTATGTTGAAAAGTTTCAACCTAAAAGAATTTGTGTTCTGTATTGCTTAGGACAGCTCCTATCTCTTACTTCACTGCAACGTAAAATGTCCTATTCGATTTTTGTTGTTCGAATTTCATATAAATTTCACCGATACCTAACACTTGACTTCCTCTACGAGCTGTTCCAATTAATTAAAATATGCCATATGTTGGTTTTTAAGAAAAGTTTACAAATTTATTCGTTGGGTATAATATTTACACCTTCTCATGTATCGGGTAATTGTAAAATTGGCATCTAAACCGCATCTAAATCGCTTAAATGTCTAACAGAGGCACGCCCCTGGGTAGGGGCTTGAAATGCCTACCATTTGACTGCATAAGTGGTCATACAATTATAGATGTATATCTAAAACAGAGCTGCAAACCACTTCAAAGGAACATAATATTGTTCAGCAGTTCAGAGTATTTCCGAAAAACATAAATTTTTTTTTGGTTTTTAAAGACAGTTTAACACGCATGAAATAAATAAAGTCGAATCGTCCCCATACGAAAATCAATGTTCAACAAATACTATCCTTAATTTGAAATTTTAATTGAGAAGCTCTTAAAAAAAATGGTTTGTTTTTGTCCTCCTTCACTATATCTATGCAGAAATTTCCGATGGCATCTTCTTAACAATTTACATTGATCAGGTAGCTTGAATTTGCGGTTTATATTGAGCTCCTGAAGATAACCCAGCCGCCAACCTTATTTTCCAACTTCGACCCATTCATGGGCTAGTTAGATGGTCCACTGCACCAGCTAGGCCCCTTACCTCATTCTTCTTTCCAGGACATTTAGTCTTTTGGTCCTCAAAGAGGTGAGTTGTCGGCATAGAATAGTATGTCTTGGCTGGATTTAACATTTTAAGAATACTCGAGAACCAGCGTATGGTGAGGCCTTAAGCCATATCATTAAACATGATCCACGTTAAAGCCGCAGCCGACTTATTCGCATTTCGTCATACTTTTAAGGGCCTAAATGTCTTGTTTTCGGAGTGCCGCTGTCTGCAATGACCACTGTCCGCTGTACAGACACCAGGATTCCGGTAATATTCGTCGTAACCAGTACATACCACCAGACCATCACCTTTTAAAGAGTGTCCGACTGACTTCTTATTTGTTAAGATAGTGCACATTGCATGGTGAGAGGTCCCAGCTCTTACCTTTGGCCTTCCCTCGGCGGCGTAGTTCAACTGAGGGTTTCCTAAATCTCTCCTCAACGCTAAGTTTCCAAAGAGCTTTCTGTCCAGTATAATTCCTTGATAGCTAATCGTATTATTCAACCAAAAGCACCAACTTTACTATTTCAGTCGAAGGACGCCTGAAAGTAGGTGCTTTATATCTCTTTGTAATAAGAACAAGTTATATTTTGCTATGGTTGGCAGCCTGTTCCTAGGACTCTGTCGTTCTATTCACCATATCTATATGGCTAAAGCCGAACATAGAGCATTTTTTTTAGAATTGTCCCCCTGACCAGGATTTTCAGTCATCTGGCTTCTAGTTTCAGCAGAAACTCGTTTACTACCTCCACCCAAAATAGAGGGTACAGAAAACAAATTTCTTCTATTTCTTTTTGTAGCGATAAAGACACTCCCCGAAGGTTTCTGGAGTGCTAGCGATATTAATGGTCCTTTGCCGGATATACTTCCGCTACTTTGCAGTAACAAACACAATTAAGGCACTAGTCCCTTTTTAACCACATTGAAACTTCACGGCCATCCCACCCGTCCCACTCTTAGATCACGATGAGTTCGTATCCCGCTAAGCATGTGTTCATATTTGTAACAACATTCGCCTCGGGTAGGTACACTGAAAGAAATGGTGCTAGTAAAATCAACAAATCGGTTCTGTTGTTCTTGACGTAACGGAGATTCGGTGAAATTGATCGAATTATGGTTAATTCGACCGAGTTCTTTGTCAAGCGAACAAATTAACAAAATTCTGTAAAATTGACAGATTCCTAATCAATCTAGCTGATTTTTCTGTTAACCAAATTGATCTCACTGGTCATTTCAACAGCGATCAACAGTCAATACATGAGCAAATTTCAAAGAGAATTTTACGCTCACTGCGCTCTCTACTTTGAACTTATGACGATGGTGCGACTTGTTAAAAAAAAAAACAACAAAATAAGAAAACCACCAAATGGAAAAAACACACAAAATGGGAAAACAACAAAAAACTAGTTTCTCGGTTATAAATACAAAACGAAAAACCTTTTTTGAATTTACTGTGCAAAAAATTATGAGACACCGGGACACCTATTTATCGGGTACAATTTTGCAACTTCTCCTCCAAGCGAAATGCAAAATTGCGTCCTCGTGTTGCAAAAGTGTTGTTTGAATGAACAGGATTTTTCCAAAGTTAGTAACATTTTGTTCAAGTTTTACGAATTTTCACTCACGCAAACGAATCTAGTAAGATAATAAAAAACATGCTTTTTTAATGTTGATGTTTCCGATAACATAAAAGGTTGAGTTGTGTTGGAATCGTTTCAACTTAAAGTGTTACGAAAATTAAACTTGCCGAATTACATGCAAAGTTACCCCAGTGGTGAATTACCTTCCTGCGATTTGATTCTTTACTTTTCTAAAACATATAAGTTCTCTATTTAAAGTGTTATGTCAAACATTTATACTACAAGTTTTGTTCGAAAAAATCAAGTGTGGCAACTACATGAGAGAGAAGAAATTGAGAATAAGCTAAGCTGCAACTGACTGAATTGAGAAACAGTTTTGTGACTACTATTTTCATTTCTATTTGCAAAGCGAAGTTCAAAACTATAAATTAAATATTTTTGGTTTGTAACGCATGGTTGTAAACGCATTCAGCTACGTCATGCCTGTTGTAAAGTCTTTCCCAATTGCCTTCTTTTTGCATATTTTAATCTTTTACACATTGCATACTTCGTATGCAATTATGTGTTAAAGCTATGCTTGGTACGGCGGTTTTTCAAAGAAACTTTGGTTTTGTTGCTGTTTTCGTTCTATTTATAGCACTACAACGAATTAACCAATCTTGTCTGTTTGTATGATTTTTAATAATCGGGGATTGCCCATATTGCTTTTTTTTTAAATGTATGAAAACATTTATTTGAAGCAATTTTTTAATTTTTTATAATTTATTTAATAATTTGGGAAAAATTTAAACAACGTGACATCAGGACGGACAAGGCGACAGCTGTTTCGATTATACCTTGTAAATCTCTTCAAAGCCTTTTCTCCCGGGAGTGGGAGTCGAACTCGCACCCCTACGATAGTTGAAATGGTTGTAAACGCATTCAGCTACGTCATGCCTGTTGTAAAGTCTTTCCCAATTGCCTTCTTTTTGCATATTTTAATCTTTTACACATTGCATACTTCGTATGCAATTATGTGTTAAAGCTATGCTTGGTACGGCGGTTTTTCAAAGAAACTTTGGTTTTGTTGCTGTTTTCGTTCTATTTATAGCACTACAACGAATTAACCAATCTTGTCTGTTTGTATGATTTTTAATAATCGGGGATTGCCCATATTGCTTTTTTTTTAAATGTATGAAAACATTTATTTGAAGCAATTTTTTAATTTTTTATAATTTATTTAATAATTTGGGAAAAATTTAAACAACGTGACATCAGGACGGACAAGGCGACAGCTGTTTCGATTATACCTTGTAAATCTCTTCAAAGCCTTTTCTCCCGGGAGTGGGAGTCGAACTCGCACCCCTACGAGAAGAAGAGAAGAGATTTACAAGGTAAAATCGAAACAGCTGTCGCCTTGTCCGTCCTGATGTCACGTTGTTTAAATTTTTCCCAAATTATTAAATAAATTATAAAAAATTAAAAAATTGCTTCAAATAAATGTTTTCATACATTTAAAAAAAAAAAGCAATATGGGCAATCCCCGATTATTAAAAATCATACAAACAGACAAAATTGGTTAATTCGTTGTAGTTCTATAAATAGAACGAAAACAGCAACAAAACCAAAGTTTCTTTGAAAAACCGCCGTACCAAGCATAGCTTTAACACATAATTGCATACGAAGTATGCAATGTGTAAAAGATTAAAATATGCAAAAAGAAGGCAATTGGGAAAGACTTTACAACAGGCATGACGTAGCTGAATGCGTTTACAACCATTTCAACTATCGTAGGGTGCGAGTTCGACTCCCACTCCCGGGAGAAAAGGCTTTGAAGAGATTTACAAGGTATAATCGAAACAGCTGTCGCCTTGTCCGTCCTGATGTCACGTTGTTTAAATTTTTCCCAAATTATTAAATAAATTATAAAAAATTAAAAAATTGCTTCAAATAAATGTTTTCATACATTTAAAAAAAAAAAAAAAAGCAATATGGGCAATCCCCGATTATTAAAAATCATATAAATTAAATAAATTATAAAATATAAAATTTGGTGAAAGTGCGTGTAATAAAACAAAATAATAAAGTGTAAAATGTTTAATGTGTGCCAGCATATTTGACGTACGTTAGTGCGTACATATGTATGTATGTATGTAGCAAGCATGCGTATTTATGTATTCACATATTTACGTATGTATGTATATGGCAACATAGTACTTTCATACAAAGCTGTCGCAATAACTTTTTTGTTCATTTGACTACTAAAACGGTCAATTACGAATAAACGATTTGTGCGCAGTTGATTCAACATTTTGTTGCGATGGATAAAAATTCACAGACATTTCGGTTGAATTGAACCGTATTTTGGTTGATTTTACCAGTCTTTTTCTTTCAGTGTAGGTTTGTTATATGGATTTGGTACGATGTGAAGCTATAAAGCTTTGTACTGGACTGACAGCCTTTATGTCCCGCACAACCTATTGTAGCCTGCCTCTGTACACCTTTCCTTCGAATGTGCACCGGTCAAATCTCGGTTTGCATACCTGAAACAGACAGGGCCATTGGCCGCATTGTGGTTGAAACACAAACGGCAGTCAAGTTTGAGAATGCTCTGGGTAATACGCAGTAGGTACTACACATGTAAGCCAAGACCTCGGGGACACTCATTACAGGCAATGAGTTCAAATCAATAAAATTGCACAACATTTTGAAAAATGCAATCGATTTGGATTTAAATGTGTGCTGCTGCTGCCGTACGCTGTGGTGAGCCAACATGAATTGTTGTCTCCCTGCCACCGCGCGCGTCAAGCGTCGTCGTCATTAAGGCGCATAGAGGCGGACAGCGAATGAATCGGTTGCAATTTGCCTATTTTTGCTTAGTTAAATACAAAATACAAAATCGAGAAAACAAAACAAATGCAAATTATCCATCGTTGATGTGTGCCAAGTAAGCGGCTGCTTTTTGTTGTAAATTGTTGTGGTTACAATTGCAAGTGTTGCCACCACCACCCTCGGCGACGTTACGTTAATTTTGCATTGTTTTTACTTTGTTTTTTTTTTTTATGATTTTTGTGTTTCGCGCCAAATAGGCAATATTTCCATTTTTGTATTTGTGTTATTGTTGTTGTTGTGATTTAACCACATTTTTTGCGTAGCGCTTTTGTGTGCATAGCGTTAAAATAAAAATTCAGAATAAAAACAAGTAAGGAAGCCTAAGTTCGGGTGTAACCGAACATTACATACCTTGTCAGCTGAGAGCTTTGGAGACAAAATAAGGGAAAATCACCATGTAGGAAAATGAAACTAGGGTAACCCTGGAATGTGTTTGCATGACATGGGTATCAAATGGAAGGTATTAAAGATTATTTTAAAAGGGAGTGGCCCTTAGTTTTATATGTGAAGGCGTTTTCGAGATATCGACCAAAATGTTGACAAGGGTGACCCAGAACATCATCTGTCGGGTACCGCTAATTTATTTATATATGTAATACCACGAACAGTATTCCTGCCAAGATTATAAGGGCTTTTGATTTCGCCCTGCAGAACTTTTTATACTCAGTTGAGCAGAGCTCACAGAGTATATTAAGTTTGATTGGATAACGGTTGGTTGTACATATATAAAGGAATCGAGATAGATATAGACTTCCATATATCAAAATAATCAGGATCGAAAAAAAATTTGATTGAGCCATGTCCGTCCGTCCGTCCGTCCGTCCGTCCGTTAACACGATAACTTGAGTAAATTTTGAGGTATCTTGATGAAATTTGGTACGTAGGTTCCTGAGCACTCATCTCAGATCGCAACGAAACTTGGTAGATGAGTTGAGCTTATGACGCAGAATAGAAAATTAGTAAAATTTTGGACAATGGGCGTGGCACCGCCCACTTTTAAAAGAAGGTAATTTAAAATTTTGCAAGCTGTAATTTGGCAGTCGTTGAAGATATCATGATGAAATTTGGCAGGAACGTTACTCCTATTACTATATGTACGCTTGATAAAAATTAGCAAAATCGGAGAAGAACCACGCCCACTTTAAAAAAAAAAATTTTAAAGTAAAATTTTAACAAAAAATTTAATATCTTTACAGTATATAAGTAAATTATGTCAACATTCAACTCCAGTAATGATATGGTGCAACAAAATACAAAACTAAAAGAAAATTTCAAAATGGGCGTGGCTCCGCCCTTTTTCATTTAATTAGTCTAGGATACTTTTAACGCCATAAGTCGAACAAAAATTAATCAATCGTTTTGAAATTTGGTAGATCTTATGAAGTTAACTGTTTTCTGTGAAAATGGGCGAAATCGGTTGAAGCCACGCCCAGTTTTTATACACAGTCGTCCGTCTGTCCTTCCGCATGGCCGTTAACACGATAACTTGAGCAAAAATCGACATATATTTAATGAACTTAGTTCACGTGCTTACTTGAACTCACTTTATCTTGGTATGAAAAATGAACGAAATCCGACTATGACCACGCCCACGCTTCCCAAGGCAGTCGGTTCTATGTACCGGAGCGACTCGGGATTTTTCCCGACCAAGGACTGTCATTTCAGTGTGACCCCATTTAATTTGTTTCGTCCCTCCCACAAATTGTCATCCTCCCAGCAGCTCCTTGCAGCAGGACTGCTACATATTCTCTTACTCCGGGAAGGTATCGAACCCAATCCGGGTCCGTTTCCTGACCCCGGTCATGAGAAATGGTTTTGCTGCATTTGCCAGAAAAGAATCTTTTTAGGACGGTCATACTCTGTTCAGTGTGTCTCGTGCAAGGGATGGTTGCATCGGACAGGTTGTTTTGGCTTGATCCCAAAACCCGACGTCCACGTAACTTTTATAAATCTTTTGTGGCTCCTTGCTGCTCACGCCCAAGGGCGTCCCGTAGTCTACGCCGCGTATCCCCACTACTTTCCAGCAGCTTCGCTGCTCAGCAAGCCACAACAAGTACCCGCTGCTGCTCGCGCCCCACGGCGCCAACAACTCAAACAGCTGATACCACTCATAACTACTACCTTCGTAGTAGAGCTGGTAGCAATGCTGAGCATCAGCCCCTGCCCCCGTCTTCTTCTCCCCCCCTCTTTTCTGGAAGCAATCGTGCAGATCAGGGAAACAGACTCTTAGTCCCTGCCTCCGTTTGCACCGTCTGCCAGCACAGAATATATAAGTTTGCGACATCCGCTCAATGCAGCTCCTGCCTTGGGTGGTGCCACTTTCCTAGATGTTCTGGTCTCCGCGACGGCAACCCCCCGACGGGTTTCATCGCGCCATGTTGCCAGGTCGCAAACCCAAATCATCCGGGTACCCCAATGCTTGCCCAAGGCCGCCCAGTCCCAAGGCCACAACAGCAATTGCGTCCTGGCCTTCCACAACCTAGGCGTAGTCACCCCTCACTTACCCCTAGAGTGGCGGCGTCACCCCTCATGCACTTCAGAATTCTGCAGTTCAACTGTAATAGACTAACTGGGAAGATTACGGAGATAATCGATTTCATGAAGCGGCACAACATCCGCATTGCTGCGATTCAAGAGACTAAACTCACAGCAAGATCTGCATTGCAGACCTGCTCTGGTTATAATGTCCACAGGAAAGACCGCGAGAGCGGAAATGGAGGCGGCCTCGCGTTTATTATACACCACTCTGTGCAATATCATATGTTTGATCCTGGCATCGACCGCAGTGACAATGTCTTAGAACGTCAAGGCCTATCTGTCCGGTCAGGCGATGCAAATCTAGAAATCATCAACATCTACATCCCTCCTGTCACCTGTTGCCCCAGTGGATACCGCCCTAATATCGAGGCCTTACTCACTGGCAACAATCGCATTATCTTAGGCGATTTCAATGCCCATCACGACCTATGGCATTCAAACTTGCGGGCGGAAAGTAGGGGTGAGATGTTGGCGGATCAAATAGACGAAACGACGTTCTGCACAATAAACGGAGACGCCCCCACACGTATGGTAGGAAGCTGTCATAGCTCGCCAGATATCTCAATCGTGAGCGCAGAACTCGTAAACTGCGTCAACTGGCAGCCGATGGTAACATTGGCATCCGACCACCTGCCCATACTTATTTCGTTCGAGCGTCCCGCCGACTTCATCGTCACCGAAAAACGCACTTTCATAAACTTCAAAAAAGGAAAGTGGGAAGAATATAAATCTGCAACAGACAGCAGCTTTGCTGCCCTCCCTATCCCGACTGATGCCCGCCAAGGGGAGCGTGCCTTCCGTAAGGTCATTGAATCCGCCTCGGCACATTTCATTCCCGCCGGGAGAATTCCCGAAATCCGGCCCCACTTCCCGGCGGAGGCCGCGAGCTTAGCGAGGGAACGCGACCTTATAAGACAGCTTGATCCAGGCGACCCCCAAATAAGGGATATAAACCAACGCATCCGATTGCATGTGGACGAACACAAGCGGGGGAAATGGGAAGAGCACCTAAGAGGTTGTAACCTCTCTACCGGTGTAGGTAAACTTTGGTCCACCGTAAAGTCCCTATCGAATCCGACTAAGCACAAAGACAAAGTTTCCATCGCCTTTGGCGATAAGGTGCTGTCGGATGCGAAAAAATGTGCGAGCGCTTTCTGCCGACAATATATAATGCATCCTACGGTCAACAAAGATAGACGGAGAGCCAATAGACACGCACATAAACACAAACTCAGCGCGTCACCAATTACCATGACCGCTAGAGAGGTTGAGGACGCCATTGGTCGCGCTAAACCATCCAAAGCAGTGGGCCCAGACGGCATAGCCATGCCGATGCTTAAAAATATAGGGAAAGAGGGTTTCAAATACTTAGCGCATGTCTTCAACCTGTCTCTTTCCACCTTTGTCATACCCGAGAAATGGAAAATGGCCAAGGTGGTCCCGCTACTAAAGCCTGGGAAACCAGCTAACGTAGGTGAGTCATATCGTCCGATATCTCTCCTATCGCCAGTGGCAAAGACGCTTGAAGCCATTTTGCTCCCTTATTTCCAAGCACATTTGCAGCTAGCCCCTCATCAGCATGGCTTCAGAAAACTCCATAGCACTACCTCCGCGCTAAATGTCATTAGCACCCAGATAAATTGCGGTCTGAATCAATATCCCCACCATAGAACAGTACTCGTAGCGTTAGACCTATCAAAAGCTTTTGATACGGTCAACCATGGCTCGTTACTGCAAGAGCTGGAAGGGTCCACCCTTCCCCCATGTCTTAAAAGGTGGACCGCAAATTATCTGGGTGGTCGGCAGGCATCGGTGCAATTCAGAAACGAAACATCAAAACAAAGGAGAATTAAACAAGGGATGCCACAGGGTGGTGTCCTATCCCCGCTTTTGTTTAATTTCTACATATCTAAGCTACCTACACCACCGGAAGGAGTCACAATCGTTTCCTACGCCGATGACTGCACAATAATGGCCACAGGCCCAGGCCCAAAGATCGATGAGCTATGCAATAAAATAAACGGCTATCTCCCTGATCTCTCCAGTTTTTTCGCCTCGCGAAACCTGGCATTGTCACCGACTAAATCGTCCGCGACCTTATTTACAACATGGAAGCCCCAAATGTCGACCATATTGAACATCCACGTCGATGGCACTACGCTACCGACTGTCCTACACCCCAAAATCTTGGGTGTGACGTTTGATCAGGATCTACATTTTGGTGCGCACGCAACCGCAATTGTTCCAAGAATTCAGAGCCGTAATAAAATCCTCAAATCCCTTGCTGGCAGTACCTGGGGAAAAGATAAAGAAACGCTCTTGACCACATACAAAGCAATTAGCCAGCCGATTACGTGCTACGCGTCACCCATATGGTCGCCAAGCCTAAAAACCACCCACTGGAAGAAACTACAGGCCTGCCAAAATACTGCTCTCAGAATCGCCACGGGCTGTCTTCTTATGTCCCCAGAATACCATCTGCATAATGAGGCGAGAATACTCCCCATCAGAGAGAGAAATGAGATGCTGACCAAACAGTTTCTGTTGAATACCCAGAAACCTGGGCATCCCAACAGACATCTGATTGACGAACCAGCACCGCCTAGGGGCCTAAGGAGTCATCTCCGTAAGCATTTTGAGGAAATACGGCACCTGAGAACCCAGCCGTATGAAGCGGAAAAACACAAGCAGGTCCTTGGTGAACTCCATAGACAGGCGTCGGACCTTTATGTCGGGAATTGCCCGGTGAATCCAGTACTTGAAGAAAAATATCCAGAACTCGCAGAAGAGGAACGCATACTCCCCAGGGAAACGCGTGTCACTCTTGCTCAACTTCGTTCTGGATACTGTAACAGGTTAAACTCTTACATATCCAGAATCAACCCCGACATACAAAATGTATGCCCTGCTTGCAATGTGTCCCCACATGACACCAACCATCCCTTTAATTGTAATGTGGAACCAACGCCTCTAACACCCCTTTCCTTATGGTCCACCCCTGTTGAAACGGCAAGTTTCCTTGGACTCCCGTTAGAGGATATTGATGACAATTTGTGATCGGTCGCGGCTATTAGGTGGGGCGAGCATTGCTACAACAACAACAACAACAACAACATGACCACGCCCACTTTTTCGATATCGAAAATTACGAAAAATGAAAAAAATGCCATAATTCTATACCAAATACGAAAAAAGGAATGAAACATGGTAATGTAATTGGATTGTTTTATTGACGCGAAATATAAGTTTAGAAAAAACTTTATAAAATGGTTGTGACACCTACCATATTAAGTAGAAGAAAATGAAAAAGTTCTGCAGGGCGAAATAAAAAATCCTTAAAATCTTGGCAGGTATTACATATATAAATAAATTAGCGGTATCCAACAGATGATGTTCTGGGTCACCCTGGTCCACATTTTGGTCGATATCTGGAAAACGCCTTCACACCACTCCCTCTTAAAACTCTTATTAATACCTTTAATTTGATACCCATATCGTACAAACTCATTCTAGAGTCACCCGTGGTCCACCTTTATGGCGATATCTCGAAAAGGCTTCCAACTATAGAACTAAGCTCCACGCCCTTTTAAAATACTCGTTAACACCTTTCATTTGATACCCATATCGTACAAACATATTCTAAAGTCACCCCTGGCCCACCTTTATGGCGATATCACGAAAAGGCGACCACCTATACAACAACCACCACTCCCTTTTAAAACCCTCATTAATACCTTTAATTTGATACCCATATCGTACAAACACATTCTAGAGTCACCACTGGTCCACCTTTATGGCGATATTTCGAAACGGCGTCCACCTATAGAACTAAGGCCCACTCCCTTTTAAAATACTCATTAACACCATTCGTTTGATGCCCATATTGTACAAACAAATTCTAGGGTCACCCCTGGTCCACCTTTGTGGCTATATCTCGAAACGGCGTCCACCTATAGAACTAAGGATTACTCCCTTTTAAAATACTCATTAACACCTTTCATTTGATACCCATAACGTACAAACGCATTCTAGAGTCAACCCTGACCCACGTTTATGGCTATATCCCTAAATGGCGTCCACCTATAGAACTATGGCCCACTCCCTCATAAAATACTCTTTAATGCCTTTCATTTGATACACATGTCATACAAACACATTCCAGGGTTTCCCTCGGTTCATTTTCCTACATGGTTATTTTCCCTTATGTTGTCACCATAGCTCTCAACTGAGTATGTAATGTTCGGTTACACCCGAACTTAACCTTCCTTACTTGTTCGTTTTATGCTACTTAATATGGAAGGTATCGCACCCATTTTACAAAGTTTTTTCTAAAGTTATATTTTGCGTCAATAAACCAATCCAATTACAATGTTTCATCCCTTTTTTCATATTTGGTATAGAATTATGGCATTTTTTTTTTCATTTTCCGTAAATTTCGATACCGAAAAAGTGGGCGTGGTCATAGTCGGATTTCGGACATTTTTTATACCAAGATAAAGTGGTTTCAGATAAGTACGTGAACTAAGTTTAGTAAAGATATATCGATTTTTGCTCAAGTTATCATGGTAACGGCCGAGCGAAAGGACAGACGGGCGACTGTGTATAAAAAATGGGCGTGGCTTCAATCGATTTCGCCCATTTTCACAGAAAACAGTTAACGTTATAGAATCTATGTCCCTACCAAATTTCACAAGGATTGGTTAATTTTTGTTCGACTTCTGGCTTTAAAATTTTTATAAACAAATAAAATGAAAAGGGCGGAGCCACGCCCATTTTGAAATTTTCTTTTATTTTTGTATTTTGTTGCACCATATCATTACTGGAGTTGAATGTTGACATACATAATTTACTTATATACTGTAAATATACAAAATTTTTTCTCAGAGATGGTTTTTGCCGGCTCGAGGTCAAATATTGATTTTATAATAAAAACAACAAAGTTTTAATTTTGTGTTCCGATATAAAATTAAAACTTTGTTGTTTTTATTATAAAATCAATATTTGACCTCGAGCCGGCAAAACCATCTCTGAGTTATTAAATAAAGGTCGCCAAAATAATTATTATATTAAATTTTTTGTTATAATTTGACTTAAAAGTGGGCGTGTTCGTCATCCGATTTCGTTCCTTTTAAATAGCGATCTGAGATGAGTACCCAGGAACCTACATACCAAATTTCATCAAGATACCTCAAAATTTACTCAAGTTATCGTGTTTGCGGACGGACGGATAGACGGACATAGCTAAATAAATTTCTTTTTTCGCCCAGATCATTTTGATATATAGAAGTCTATATCTATCCCGATTAGTTTATGCCATTACGGATTACCGTTATGCGAACAAAGTTAATATACTCTGTGACCTCTGCTCAGCTGAGTATAATAAAAAAACATTCAACTAAACTCCATTGAATTATGCACAGCAGCAGGGCAACAAAAACTCCCAATTTAGTTGGTTGCAATGCAATTATCGTTGTTGTTGTTGAGCACACGCCATCATCAAGCTATTGGACGGTATTTGAGTAGTTGTTGTTGTAAATAAAATTCGGCCTGCGTTCATGTTACCGATAAATAGTGAGCACACGGAAATGTCAACACTTTTCCGAAATTCAATTTTAAATTAAGCTCCAGCGGATTAGCGCAGTGATTTTGACGAACTGAATAGATATGGCAACACTATACATAGGTGTTGATTGATACCGTAATTTCGGTATAAGTGGTAGGTGAATCTAATCGAAAATTGGTCATAACGCAGCCTTTTGAGGGATAGAAAGAATAGAAGGATTAAGGATAGTACCATGACCTGAGGACTGCTGTGACCCCTTTTCTTCACAGCGATGCATACAGACGTTTTACAGCCTATGTGGTTTATATTCTGGTCAACGGGAGCCAATAAAAATGTGCTCACAGTCTCATACGCATAGTCAAATAACCCTCAGAGGCCGCCCGGCAGAACGCCCAGTCTATGCATGTGACTCCTAAGCAGGGCCGTAGAGAGAAAATCCGGGCCCGGGACTAAACAATTTACGGGCCCAAAAAAAAATCTACTAATACGGCTCATTCATGAATCATTATTGACGGATTACAGCAAAAAAAAATTTTCAGAATATTTACTTTTTATAATATTTTATTGTAACATGGAAATAAAATTCTCTCTTAACAGCCACATATTGTTTCAAATAATCTTTTCTAGTTATTTGGTTTAATACATTTCTGATAAATTTAATTATGATTATAAATTTTAATTATTCAATATAGAAGGTTCAGATATCAAAGAGTGGGTTTTCTTGCTTTTTTCGCTGCCAAATTTTTTATTATAATATCAAAATTTAACTGTGTTGCCAAAACTGATTCAACACAAAGCACGGCAAGTCCTAAAACTCGCTGTTCAGATGAACACGATCTATGACAGTTTTTGATTCTTGAAAGGACGCTGAAGGAACGTTCTGCACTAGCTACAGTGACAGGTATATTGCAAAAGATACGTAAAGCAACACAAATGTTGCGGAAAATTGTATACAGATTTTGAACATATGTAAATGGCATTTAATAATTCGAATGGTGACAGACCTTTATCAAAATTTCCTTCGTAAATGTGTTTCAAGTGAATTATTTCGCATTCTAAGCTTTCAGAAATGTCCGACTTGTATTTTTCGACAAACTTTGCTGCGCTCGCCCGAACCGTAGTTTCATCCATGTCTTCAAATTGCCACTAAAAGAAAACGTCTCATTCAAATTTGTCATAGCTGCAAATCGTTCAGTTATGCCCGTAATTGCCGAATCAAAGATCACCAGGAATATATTGTTTTTAAAATCAAACTCTGAATCATCCGTAATCATCTCATTTAAATTATCTTCAGAACGTCTTTTGGGTTTTCTCTTTCGAATGTCCCGAAATTTGGGGAGATGTTTAATTGAATAGCAACTGTTTTGCATTCGTTTAAAATTGTTTCTCATTGGTTCCTGATCAACTTCAAATTAGGTAATAAAACATATAGATGTCGGACCTCAACATTTATGGTGGCGCCTCTAGCATGGAGGACACGTTTCTTTCATTAATGGTAGTCAGTAATTTGAACCAAATTGAGGACAGCAGGATACATTCGAACTTTTTGACGTACTTGAGAATGCTACAGCTCAATACATTTTTTTTTGTGGATGTCCATGTTGTTGTTGTTGTTGTTGTTGTTGTAACGATAAGGTTACTCCCCGAAGGCTTTGGGGAGTGTTGTCGATGTAATGGTCCTTTGCCGGATACTGATCCGGTACGCTCCGGTACCACAGCCCCATTAAGGTGCTAGCCCGACCATCTCGGGAACGATTTATGTGGCCACATTAAACCTTCAGGCCATCCCCTCCCTCCCCACCCCCAAGTTCCATGAGGAGCTTGGGGTCGCCAGAGCCTCGTCTGTTAGTGAAACAGGATTCGTCGCGGATAGGTAAGGTTGACAATTGGGTTTGGAGAACCTATATATTGCGCTGGCAACCTGAAGGGTTGCGCTACACAGCCCCTTGAATCTGGTATTTTAGTCGCGTCTCACGACAGGCATACCTACCGCGGGAATATTCTGACCCCCAACCCGCTAGGGAGGGTGTCCATCGTTGTGGTCTTCTGCTGAAAATAGTAGAACATTTTTTTACAACTCCGAGGAAAGTAATTGCAGCCATACAACATTCTGCAGCATCAACACCACATAAATTCAGACTGTGGGTTGAACAAGGCGAGTAATCAGCATTCGAGTTTTTGTCGAGAATGTGACGTAGTGCTCCGTTGTAAGCTCCTTTCATATTGGTGCCGTTATCGTACCCTTGTGTACGACAATCTTTTAGTGGAATTTCATGTTTACCTAGAGTATACCAAATTATAACTGAATTATTAAATAGCATCAACGATAATAGCAAAATCTTGGCTTTCTTGCCTTGATCTAATAAAGTTTCCCTCACGTGCTTTGCACAAATTTCTATAAACTCGTTCTGAATGTCGGGGGAAAGATAGTGAACTTGTAAACGTTTGTGCTGCTGTTGTTGAATCCTAACTTTCTCCAAATGATCTCTTAGTATTGAATCATAATGGCTTATGAGATCTTAGATACCCAAAAAATGTCCATTGTTTCGTTTACCAAGATATATACTATTTCATTGACTTCTTCAGATCGCAAAAACTCATTATTCACTGTACCGATACGAAGTCGTTTAAATACTATGGACTTTGATACAGAGTTGGTGGTGTTTTTGGAAGAATTTTTAAGGATGAACCTTCCTCAGTGTCACCACGAAAACTTCACGATTTCAGATTTATTTAAATATACATTTTTGTTTAATGTTTTTTCTATCTCCTCACTGTTCGAAGGCCCAGGCAAAAAATTATTATCAATATTCGTTGTTTTTGAAATTCGGCTTAAAATTTTCACATGGAAACACCAAAGACTCTCCTGAATTAAAAAAAAATGTCTTAGTACCTCTAAATCGAGGGCCCCCTGAGAAACCCCAGCCCGAGGGGAATCCCCCCATTCACCCCTCCATCTCGTCGGGCTTTTTCCTAGGTGTGCAGTGTAAAGTCTAGCTAATTATTAATATATTAACTCAACTCATATTTAGACAGTGTAATGATTGCTTTGCCACCATAGCCGTCCAGACCTTTATAGCTCGGTACCCAAGTAAAGGAAGACCTCATGGTAGGCAGATAATCTGTTCAGATTTTTCTACGCCTTCTAGGAATATTGAGGATTTAAACTCAGATGCAGACAGTGCCCTAAGCACAACCTGACTGTCGTCCATCGCGTTGCAGAATATTTAACTTCCTAAAGTAATAGATGTGTTGATTCTTGGACCGCATAAGAAAAATGTACAGTACGCTAATGATATTGATGGTATTCGCCTTACAAATTTTCAGTGAGGTTTGTCTCCTCTCGATTAGAAAAAAAAGACAAAAAAAGTTGGTCTTGCAGTAAATGAGAGAAGACGAAGTACTTACTCTTATCTTAGAAGGAGTCGGCGCATTCGGCCTTGGCGGCCAAGTCATTGTTGACAGATATAAATTCGACACTGTGAAGGACATGCAAACAAGTGCTTTTTTGGACAAGTCATACGTGATGTATGGCATGGAATCATGGACGGTGTCGAGAAAAGATGTGATAAAAGATGTGAAAAAAATTATGATACTGTTCGTGATGCTGACGGCGAGTATCGAAGGAGGTATTATGATGAGCTGCATGAGCCTTACGCAGATAGAACAAATGCCCAAAGGCTTCGCTGACAAGGTCATGTTATGAAAATGGACGGAGACGCTCTGGCCAGTAAAGTAGTTCAATAGACATCGCAGTTTGGTAACAGAGTAACGGGGATATCTTCACTGAGTTGGAATAGGCAGATGAAGGAAAACTTGACCTCCCTTGTTGCTCTCAATAAGCGTCAGTTATCGAGAAAAAAAGATTTGTTACGATACGACCCAAATTACTTAGGTGGCTAAGCGCCAATTAATTGTTCGAAAAGTTATAGAGTTATTATCGAAAACTTGTGGACTATTTATTTAAAATTTATCGAAAGTCCTACCAATTTGTTATTGACATGTTATTCATTTGTTATCGATATTTATCGATATGTAATTGATATATTATCGACTAGCTATTGAAAAGTTATCGATTTGTTATCGAAAAAATATAGATTTCTTATTAAAAAGTCATCGACTTTTTAGCGAAAAGTGATCGATTTATAATTATTTTATCGAAAAGTTTTATCGATTTGTTAGCGATGACTCATTGGTTTGTTGTGAAATAGATATCGATACAATTTCAATATAAAATCGATGGCATATCAGTTTCCCGTCGATACAAAGAAGATATGCAACTACTTAAAAGCCGTTGACTCGGCAATAACAAGCCAAATCAAATCGATAACTCGACGATAATAATTCGCTGTCGACAATAAAACAATAATTTGTCGAAAGTAAATTTTTGCAGAACATGGCTTTTACAACGTTTATCACTTCAACGATTAAATTATAGTATGATATGATATCGTATGCAAACGGGCAAGTGATATTTTTATGAAGCTCCTCAGCTCGATAATAAGAGTATATACTTTAACCGATGGGCTTCAATTTCAAATTATGCATTCAATCTCTAAACGAGTATGAAAACTATGCTTGCGGTGTTTATCCGCTATCTCTCCCATCAAAAGCAAGTGGCACCAACGCTGTTACATATTTACAGTGTGTACTCTCGTTGGGTTCAATGCAAAATTCTAGACAAATTATATGGCATTAACATACTCGTCCGTGCATTCGATTGTATCGTGGAATATATCGGTGGTCACATGCGACGTATGTTTGTAGATTTGCAGTTGCTGGAGTTTGATTTTTGATTGACACACAATAAAATTATCAACGCACATTGTTGGTTCATTTCCAATGGCACGTGGCTTCGATAAATATCGATATGATAATTTGATACAATTGATTGAATTCTTGTTCCATGTAAAATAGCTTAGTTTCATATTTTTAAAATAATGGGAAATATTAATTGCAAGACTGCGGGAAAGTGAGCATATAATTAGGGGATTATGGTAATTGGCACACGCAAAACCTTTTAACGGGGAAAGGAAAGATATTAAAAGGGTGTGATATGCACATCCTTTGATAGGGATATTTTTTATACTCAGCTGAGCAGAGCTCACAGAGTACTAATACTATATATATACTAGATAAAAATTAGCAAAATGGGATTACGAACACGCCCACTTTTTAAAATTTTTTTTTTTTTAAATTCAAATTTTAACAAAAAATTTAATATCTTTACAGTATATAAGTAAATTATGCCAACATTTAACTCCAGTAATGGTATGGTGCAACCAAATACAAAAATAAAAGGAAATTTCAAAATGGGCGTGGCGCCGTTCTTTTTCACTTAATTTGTCTAGAATACTTTTAATGCCATAATTCGAAAAAAAATTTACCAATCCTTGTGAAATTCGGTAGGGGCATAGATTCTATGACGACAAATTTTTTCTGTAAAAATGGGCAAAATCGGTTGAAGCCACGCCCAGTTTTTATACACTGTCGACCGTCTGTCCTTCCGCTCGGCCGTTAACACGATAACAAAAATCGATATATCTTTACTAAACTTAGTTCACATACTTATCTGAACTCACCCTATCTTGGTATAAAAAAGGCCGAAAACCGACTATGACCACTCCCACTTTTTCGATATCGAAAATTACGAAAAATTAAAAAAATGCCATAATTCTGTACCAAATATGAACAAAATGATGAAACATGGTAATTGGATTGGTTTATTGACGCAAAACATAAATTTGGAAAAAACTTTGTAAGATGAGTGTGACACCTACAATATTAAGTAGAAGAAATTGAAAAAGTTATGCAGGGCGAAATCAAAAGCCCTTGGAATCTTGGCAGGAACAGTATCGTGGTATTATATATACAAGTAAGTTAGCGGGACCCGACAAATGATGTTCTGGGTTACCCTGGTACACATTTTGGTCGATATCTCGAAAACGCATTCACATATACAACTAAGGGCCACTCTCTTTTAAAACCCTCATTAGTACCTTTAATTTGATACCCATATCGCACAAAACGTTATAGAGTCACCCCTGGTCCACCTTTATGGCGATATCTCGAAAAGGCGTCCACCTATAGAACTAAGGCCCACTCCCTTTTAAAATACACATTAACACCTTTCATTTGGTACCCATATCGTAAAAACAAATTCTAAAGTCTCCCCTGGTTCACCTTTATGGCGATATCTCGAAAAGGCGTCCACCTATAGAACTATGGCCCACTCCCTCTTAAAATACTCTTTAATACCTTCCATTTGATACACATGTCATACAAACACATTCCAGGGTTACCCTAGGTTCATTTTCCTACATGGTAGTTTTCCCTTATTTTGTCTCCAAAGCTCTCAGCTGAGTATGTAATGTTCGGTTACACCCGAACTTAGCCTTCCTTACTTTTTCTTATATCACTGTGCGTAACAACAAAGGTAAGAACAAGCATATCTAGTGAGAGGTTAGAAATTTTGGTTCACAATTTGTTGCTAAGGAAAATCAAACTGGAAAATATTTGTCGAAATTAGGCCTAGCTTACGAGAGGACAGTCGTAACTTTGAGATGACAAAAGTACCTGGCTAGCTCATGTATGCAATGACTGATACTCAACGAGTTAAATGATATTGGCAAATTGTCCATACCTCATGATAACTGTTACCAATTGGAAATCTTCAAGAGAGGAAAAGTCTACAGAAACTTCACTCTTTCGAAGCCAATGAAACCTTAAGATTTTTATTTGTTTGCCTTTGTTCGTACCTGCTTAAAGTTCTTACGACTCATCATAACCTTCCTTTGATAGATCACGGGAAAGACTATAAATCTTCAAAATAACCTCTCGAATACTCTAAGGGCTACCCCATCTTTTTTAGAGAGCGTCTATGATAACGAGGCGTACATCAGGACAGGTATGATGAAACCCTTGTATAAACCGCGCGACTTTTTATTATATTTTATTTTGTTATTCACGAGAGGCTTTTACTTTGCAACTGACTGAGTGATTCTCAGTTGGCCTTCAAGGCATACATTTCGATATCATTTCATAACTATCTCCAGGTCATCTCCGGTACTATTTTGGGATCACTTTTGAAACAGGTCGCGATTATTTCGGACTATCTTTGTATAGTTCCAGGATTATTTTCTGTATAGTGTCAGTACTATGTCGGGGCTATTTCGAAACTTTTTTTAATTTGTTCGGATTTTTACTTAAATAATTTCGGGACTACTTTCAATATCATTTCGGCGCTCGTTTTCGCAATATTTCGAAACTATTTTCCGTCGCTTCGGGATTGTGTTCGGGACGGTTATAAAGCTTATTTAGGCCTAATTCGGGATTATATTTGAATATATTAATAATGGTCAAAAATATTTTGAGATCATTTCGGGATTGTTATGCGATCATTTTGCAAGTATCTACATATCTCGGGAAAATTTTGGGATGATCTGGAACTTTTGCGACACAGTCTCGGATATGTAAGGATAACTTCAAGACCGTTTCGGAATAAATCCAACTTATTTTCGCAAATATTTCAGGGCAACTGCAAGCTTGTTTTTGGTAACTAACAGCGCAACGATAACAACAGGTATTAAACAATGACTTTTTTTTTGCGGGTTTTCAAACTTGAAATAATTTTCAATGATAGTTGTTTTCCAAGGGCGGACTTGCGAGAAAAAGGGTGGGCTATCCTAGGCTAACTTTAGGCTAACTTTAGGCAAACGAACTACAGAGTTTTTACAAATTATTCGCACATCAGGGTGCCATATTAACACAGCCAGTTTAGATATCCTACTCGTATAGGAGGAATGTAAGAGTTTCTAACCTATTTTGGTTTCATTCGGAAACTACATATTTTAAACTGACAGTTTTCAAGCGGTTTCGTTTTTATATTACTGGGGTTTTAAACTAAGACAGTTACTCTGATGTTGTCTCACCAAAATGTGTGTTCATAACTGTAAAATTATTTGAAAGGCTCTATTTTTATTATAAAAAAATTACAATAAAATAATTGGCAAACATATAAAATAAGGTTCCGCTAATTGAGGCGATGAAATGATTGAGAAGTGCAAAAAACCAAATGCGAATAGCAATCAGTTTGATGTGGGACAACATGTGTGGCCTTAATTTCCAACAAAATGCTTAACAGCAATCGTTGCAGCTAAGAATATTGAAGGTAGACAAATTGTCCCTGAGAATTAGTTCGTGGCATACTGCAGATACCTAATATGATCATAGGTAAGATTACTCATAATGCTTTGGTGAGAGCTTAACTCTGATGGGTTAAAGGCTGAGCTTTCTTCAAAATACTGAAACTGGATAGCTTAATGGTTCGAAAATGTGGTATAGATTGTTGAATTGCACAAGCTCCACTTCGATGCTCTGAATTGTAATCAATAGCCTAAGAGAGGAACCCACTGCCGGAATGTGTTCCACTGCCTTAACTGCTCCTCTATAAAGTCGGCCTTAAAACTCTAAAAATTAATATTTGTATGTGTTAGTGCTATTTGACACATTTACTATTATTTCAACAAATATTCTTACGAAAATATCTATGCATATTTTAATGCACTTGATTTCTAAGCGTAGTGACTTTAATGGCTCAGGTTGCGCTAACCAAGATCTTGCAAGTCGTTGCAGCTTGTGGTGCCAGTTTTAATACATACGGACATATATTCATATGAAAAAGGCAATCTGTCAAAGAAGCGCCCGGACAATGCAACTGCCAAAGTGATATTTAGAACTATGCTCATACAATCCCTGTCAAATTATTTACAAAATTAAGTCACGATTTTGAGTGCAATAACCAAACAATCGCAGCAATCCAAAAATTCAAATCAAAAATTTAACACCAGAAATAGCAACAATGGTCTTAACATACGTACTTAAAACTGCAAAGTACCTGCACGTGTAATGATTGCTGTTATTGCTAATTTTGTCATATTGGCGAAAAACTCCGAAACTGATACAGAGTCAAGCACAGCCAGAGAAGCAAAGTGGCATTGAAGCAAAAATCATTGATTTTTCGAAGCATAGTGGGACTATTTAATTTTTTAAAGTGGTATAGAAACCCCGCCTGACTTATTCTGCATTTCCTATCCTAACTTTGGTTTATCCCCATAATTTTCAAGAAGTTTTGAGAAGTTGTTATCTCTTACCCTCTCTCCCTCTAACTCCCTCTCCATCACCCTCTTTAATTCTCTCCCTACCCACCTCCAACTCTCGGCCCAGTCCCACTCTTACATTACCCTCTTAGTGTTCATCACACCCACCCTCCGCCACTCTAGTAAAATTTCCAACAAACACATTTTGTTTAATAGGTTGGTCCCTATTAAACCAATGAACGCCAAATGGTCTAGAACCAACTAAGAAGGCTTACAACTGAACGATAGTGACATTCAAAATTCAATAAATTTTTGATAACAAATCGATTATAAATCGATACATTTCGATAAAAAAAAACAATAAGACGCCGATAACAAATGAGAGAAACTCGGATAACATATCTATAACGAATTGTGGCGAATGTTGACATCACTAGGCTGTTAGTAAATGATCACGCAACATCAAAAACATGAATCAGCCACACTTACAGTACATGTACAAATTAAAGCAAGGCAACGAAGAGATATCTCACACACACAGATGTAGTCATCAGCCGAAGTAGTTACTCACACATACACATGCATATGGCTATAAGAAAAATATAAACTACAAATATACTTCCATATGACTAAATTACCAAGCAGGAGATACAACAGTTCTAGAAGGTGAAACGTCTAGACCTTTGGAGAAATATACGGAAGAGGCAACAGAGAGTATAAAAGCAGGGCAAGCTGAGTATTAGCTAATTAGTTTGATTTAAGCACGCTATTAGTTGTGAAGTACTCCCAAATTAATCTTAATAAAGACTAGTTTGCAATACTGAATATTGGAGTGATATATTCAACATTTTAGCGATTCCAACGTTTGCAGAGGGTACATAGTAACCAGAAATCCCCAGAATTCGTTACAATGTAATCACTTTTTGGTTAAAATTCGATAAGTTTTTGCGAATAATACATTGATAACTTTTCAATAAAAAGCGATAACTTTTCCATTAAAAATCGATAACCCAAAGATAACCTTTGTTTTCAATATCAAATTAGTAACACTTATTTTAGATAACAAATCCATAACTTGTCTAAACTTCGTTGATAATACACCTACATTACTGGATGAGTTATGCTAGGTAGCTACAATATGTATCTAATTTTACGACCGCTAATTCAAAGTTCCATCACTCAGCTGAAAACTGGCCGGTAGCTCAAATAAAAAACCGTTGAATTTTACTCACACTGTCCCACTGTGCGATGTCTTGCGCTTTGAACTACGAAACTTGACGCCTGTCATTGTGACAACTCCTTTGTTGCTAATAAATAAGTAAGTATGCCACAGTTGTTGATGAAATGATTTGTGGGTTATTTGAACTTTTGTTGGCATATTTGGAAATTTTCGGCGTTGCTCGTATGTCTGTTAACTGTACTGATTACAAATGTGGCAACAAAATCCACTATATGCATGTAGGTTGTAACAGAGTGCAGCAGCATTAGCGCAACTTAAATTATAGGTCCGACACATAAGCAGTTTTTCATATAGATGAGCTCTAACACATGCTTATGCATTATGAGTAGATTGCACGTATTTTTATGGAGAACGGTAGAATGAGCGACACTGGCGCCATCTGATATTGAAAAGTAGCCAACTCCCCAATTTTGTTCCAAGCAAATCATAAGAAGAAGAATTTGACATTTGCTTTGGTTAAAGGTGTTGGCACACTTTGCAAGTGAAATAATTTTTCCCACTGGTTGGTAAATTTTCTAACATTTGCGCAAACCAAAACTGCAATATAACAATCGAATACGACACAAAATATATTAGCAAGTATTTGTGTTGTATAGGGAGAATGTTTATAACAGTGCTTCGCGAAATTTTGTATGTGAATTGGCAAGGCGTAATAAACTTCAATTGCTACGTCTGAAGTTCCTTCATATTTACAAACGCAACATCTTGGTTGATTGTGGCGATGTTATTGGAATGCATAAGCTTGTGTTAAACGCATCTATATGAAAAATGTCATTGTGTCACCGCCTTTACAAAGACGCAGTAGCAACATATGCCACATACAAGTGGTGCACATGTTTTGAGTACTTGACCAACAACAAACAACGGTGTGATTATTTTACTGTTTTGCAGTGGCTGCATAAGAATTCTGTTGATGGCCAAAGCGCGAGAAAATTTAAAAAATATTAGCGTTTACCAAACAAAAATAAATAATATAAAAATATTGAATTTTGGTTTATGTATTTGCTTGTGTGTAATGTCTGCATGACTGCTGCTGTTGTTGCACTCACAATTACTGTTTTTGCTTGGGTTGTTGTTGCCCACTAACTTTGCTAGTTATTTGATGGCGTTGAAGGCATTTGCGATTGCCGCAATTACTGTATAAAAAAATCGGTCGATCATGCATCGAGTGGCGAACTTTTGGGCAACTATAAAAGTGAATGGGCTGCTGCGACTGAGGCAGATCAAAACAACAATTGCTTGACAGCAGCAATATTTACTGATTGAGCCAACAATATTAGCAGTAAATGGGCTGTGTTATTGGCGCTGTTGCTGTTAATGGCATTTAAACCTTTTTCTTAAAAAATTGTGCAACACTCGTTTTAGTATTGTTTATTTATCGCTGCGTAGGCGCAATTTTTAATCTAATAAATACGGAATCTACGCACCATAAGAACGTAAAATGCTTTTGTTGCGTTTTTCCTCGCCATGCAACTATTACTATTGGTGTAGTGATTGTTCACTGTTTCTTAGAAAATTGGGTATTTGAATCAGATTGCCACTTGACTTGTCAGTAATCTTTAGCTTAACACTAATCTAGGTAAGGTACTGTTTTTTCCAACTATCTCTTAAGCAAATTTCAAATTATGTTTCCATTTCTGTAAGTGCCTAGCATACCCGGCAGACTTAGCCCTGTCCAGAAACCCACTATACCCACTTATAATTATACCAAACTGATCAGGATGACGAGCCGAGTTTATTTAGCCGTCTGTCTGCCCGTCCGTCCATCTGTTTGTCTGTATGTCTGTTTAAACGCAAATTCGTTCCTCAATTTATGAGATATATTGATGAAATTTAGTGACCATTTGTTGGAACCGGATCGGATCATTATAAACAAATATCACCCATACAACCGATTTTTCGAAAAAGAGGGTTTTGCTATTTACTCCTCAATTTAATATCTAGAAGATTGAAGTCTCACAGGATGTTTAGAAAAAGTTTTTAAGATCGGTCGTATTTATATTATATATCCGACATAACCGATTGTTCAGATGACAGGCTTTTTTCCATTTCTTCCGCATTTTAATAGATAGAATCTGGCAATTTCACAGGATGCTTAATTATATATCATTCGATATTGTCTGAAAAAATCGTCAAGATCGGCGTATGTATAATATAAATCCCATACATCCGATTTTTCAGATATTATGAATTTTTTCAGCAAATTATTCTTCAGCTTCATCCATGAAAGTTATTTGGTCTTCCGCACAGTGGTCCATTCCACTCCCAAACCAATTCCCACTCTCACTACCACTTTCACTCCCTCTCTAGCTCTCTCTCCTCCATTTCCTCTTATATATTTCAATAGTGGCAGTTGATGTATATTGGAATGAGTTTTAATCATCCCTTATCAAATCATCATTAATTTGGTGCTTTTCCGCCCAGCTGTTTCTGAGTTAATAACAATGGGGAACAGAAATTGATACTGGTATCGTTGGATATACATTTTAAATCGGATCATGTTATTTCATTCTCATAACATTTCTTGTATTGCATTTTTGTTTTGTTTTTTTTTTTTTTAAATAAGTGTTAAGGGATGGACTATTTCGTCAGAGTCAGTATATTTTTGTTAGTTTATTGTATATTGAACTCAATAGTTCCGAGCTCTACAGTTTAGTTATTGAGTTGCCTTGAAAGTCTTTTCAGCGGAAACTCATCTGCTTTGAAGATTCCGTTCAGAGCCGGTATAAAACATTTAGGTCTCGTCCCACCAATTTGTAGGAACAAATTTTTACGGAGATACATCGCGCCTTATTTTTATTTCTAATACAACTTTGCTCACAATATGGATGAATACAGATTGTAATCGCAAATGTAGTGACTGCTCATTAGTATAATGTGGAAACAAAGTACGTGGTAGAGTTAATATGAGCGGAAACAGACAGAAAATCAAAGCAAGGAGAAGAAAGGTTTGTTATAGGATTGCAATCGACGAAGTATGGACGATATATCGATTTTTGAACGAAGTGTTTTAAATTTGGTAAAAATAATAAAGGTTTGTTATCGAAAAGTTATTGATATTTTATCGAAAAAGTATTGACCTGTAATCGAAAAGTTATCGGTTTGTTATCAAAATGTATTGGTTTGCTTTCTATTTATTATCGAAACGTTATAGATTATTTATCAAAAAGCTATCGAATTTTAAGTAAAAGTTTTCCATTTGCTAACGAAAAGTTCCAAATTTGGTATAGGCATATTGTCGATATTTTATAGATTTGTTGTCAGTTTTTTATGAAAAGCATATCGATCTTTAATCGAAAAAAGTTCGAAGATTTTGGGGAGTGTTATCGATGTTGATGGTCTTTTGTCGGATAAAGATCCGATACGTTCCGGTAACAAGCACGATTAAAGTATAAGCCCGAAAATCTCGGGAAAGACTTAACACGACTACATTGAACTTTCTATACCATTCCACTGCCAATTTTTATGAAGAACTTACGGTCATCAAAGCCTCGGCTGCTAAAGAAACATGATTCGGCACGAGCAGGTGAGGTGTTCAATTGGGTTGACGAAGCTATGAATTGCGCAGCCATCCCCTTGAATCATTCGTATATCGGAGTGTTACCAGTTTTACCACATCGATTTTCTAATGACAACTCATCAATTTCATTAAAACTTCGATATAAAATCATCTCTTACTCGTCGATAACAAGCCTGTTAGAAACCAATAAGAAAATTTTGACTTGGAGATAACAAGTCTATTGTGCACAAACTTGTCGGTATCGGTTGTTACTGATAAGAAACCGACGAAGCTCTACTGAAAAAGCTCGAAAAAAGCTTATGGCTTAACATCGACCCCTGGATGACCTGTAGTTAATCCAAAAACATTAGTTTTCTAAACGTACACCTTATTTTCATGAGTCCCGTTAGATGGACGAATAAGTCGAATAGATATACTTAAACAATTAGGAACATTTCTTAATAAAAATTAACGTGCGTGCCCACTTTTTGCACTCATTTGAATATCGATCTGAGCTTTTTTTCCCAATCACTACCCAATTTCTATCTCAATATTCCCACGCATATAATTTTTTGCTATGACGTAATAAACATCACCAAATAATCGGGAAACGTAACATGCATGACGATTGCCGGAAAATAGCCAACATTTTCTTCAACATTCAGTTCAATAGAAAATCGATAAACTAATTTGTTATGAAATTATTTTCGGCGCCAAATCGAAGGAGAAATGCTTTAAGAGTTGCTAAATTTCAGTAGAGACAGCCAATTGACATATGGAAATATTTATAGAAATACCGACAACATCAAGTGAGTGTGGTTAGCCGAATGACAGCCAAGCACTGGCAGTGGCAATACAAAAACACCACAAACATAGCTGGAATTTGTGATATTTGCACGATTGTTTTTGATATCACTAATCAATTCAACCAATTTAATGCGTATTTATGAGTATGCATGTATGTGTGTATGTAGCAATGGGCAGCTGCAACATTTGCGTAATCAGAGTTAAACGTGTTTGAGTTGCGAAAATTTACAGCAGCCAAGTTAAAAATAAAACGTATTAAAGAGTAATTATGGAGCCTATGAGTGCGTATTGAAGATTGACAGGTACCTACAAATAAAAACAATTATCGAGGAGATTAAGGCCTAGCTTCTCTTCCAATTTACCTCGTGCTCTCCTTTAATTTTCCCTACAAAATAGCGGGCAGGGACATGTTTTATGCCGCTTCGAACGGCAGCTTAATTTTATTGTGGAGCTTTTTCTCTAAACTTTTGATGTAACTTTTCCCAGGACTTGAACCAGGGAGAGAACGCTACCACCAAACCACGTCGGCTGCCGCTGGGCAGGTATCTGTGTAAGCACGTTAGGGTGCAGCTCATTTGTTATGTAGCAGACTTGAATCGCTGTTGTTGTTATTGTTGTTGAGTTAACGACAAAGAGGCTCCCCGAAGGTTTTGGGGAGTATTATCGATGTTGATCGTCATTTGTGAGATATAGATCCAGTACGTTTCTGTAGGAAAGCATCATAAGCATGTACTAGCCCGACCATCTCAGGAATGATTAATATGACCACATTAAACCTTCGAGCCAACAACGCCTCCCCACTCCGTAGTTCCATGAGAATTTTTGGGGTCGCTAGATCCTCGCCTTCTAAATATGTGTTTGATACGTTCATATTTGTAACAGGATTTCCCTCGCGTAGGTGAGTTTGGCAATTGTGTCGAGGAAGCTCTGAAGCTTTAAAGTTTTGTATTGCACTTGTCAATCCATTGAATCCCCTCCTACCTTTGTAATATACTTTTGCGGTTAAAACAACGACAGCGATAACTGACAAGACAACAGTGGAAATTACATTTTATTTAAAGCAGTTCTGACAAACCATCTCCTCAATTTGCGCTTAGCTGTCTAGGCGATTTTTGAAGTTGATTGAAAAGTCTCGCATAAAGTTTCTCCTATCTGTAAAGATAAACGCTCGTAATGGGCAAACTAATAGGGTATTGAAAAATTACAAGTCAAGGCCGCAACCGGAACCGTGTTATCAATTTGTTATCCAAGTGCTTACGGCATTTTATCTATTAGTTATGGATTTTTTCAACGAGGTTTATAGAAGAGTTATCGGTTAGCTATAGAAGTGTAATTAACTTGCTCTCGATAACAAAGTTTACCGATTTACTATAAAAGAGTTATCCATTAAGATAGAAGAGTTATCGATTTGTTATTGATTTATCAGCGGATTGTTGTCGATTTGTTATCAAAAAGCTATCGAATTGTTCTAAAACTTTTACCAATGTGTTATCGATAACGCTCTTCTTAAATAGCACGAAAACCTCCGTTTCTTCTGCTTCTCTGTTTCAGCGCCTGTATTTTCTTATGTGGGGCTCACTGGAACCCTAAGAAGTCCACAGTAGTGATAAGTCTTAAGTGAGAGCCCCATTGCTCGGTTACGTCATCAGGTTGGATATTGCTTTGAGTGAACACGTACGTGTGCCAATTTGAGTTTTTGTCATTGTAGCTGCAAAAATACGCCGAGTTGGTTTAGCGAAGTGTTTCGTATGTAGGAATTAGTACCGGCTTTATCATCTTCTGGGAGCTATATTTTAACCTCAGTTTGATTTGTGAATTTTTTTCCCCTGTTATCGCGGGCCTTACCGCGAAAATATACTAATTTTCTTAGCACTGAGAAGCTAGCTGGGCTGAGTAATCATCACTTGTTTGTTTCGCAAGCAGATTTTCTTCTTCCTTCGCTTTAAATAGACGTGTGCGTATTTTAGCTGCCGCAAGGTAATGATCTTTCTAGATATTTGGATCTGGTGGCGTGCACATACTCATCAACAAAAACCAATGCTACACCTGCTCTCTATCACGCGTTTTTTGTTCAGGTGACCTCTGCTGTATTTCTTCATTCTTAGACCTGGCAACGCAGGTAAGTATATATTTTGTTATTTCTCCGTTACATGTTCCGTAGGAACTAATGTTTTATTAAAACGCCTTCCCTTGATTTGAAGGGCGGTAAGATGTTCGTTTACAGTTGCAGTTGAAAGTACTCTCCAATATAATGGCTAGGTTTAGATCTTCCCTATTTGAGGCCATTATGTTGGACTCCGCAAGACCTGATGTTCTTTTTGCCCTTTCCGTCCATCGCGTTTCTTGTAAGACGGTGATGCCAGCAACAGTGCCAATGTCTGGAAGACTCCGGATTTTCTGGGTTCATAGCCCTTAAGCACATTCTTTAAAAAAAATTACATGATAACAAAGTTCTCATTAGAGTCATGTCCTGTATATTCATTTTAGGTGCCAGATTGCAAGCCCAGAGCACAACTTCGGAAAGATAATATATTTTCCACTAGTTAAAATTTTGTTGCGATCTCTCAGTGCAACGTATAAATTTGTTTTCAAAATTTTGCAAAAACTCACAGCATTAATGATTCAGCCAATTTGAATCTAGAAATAATTTGATATTTCATATGTATTGTTTTCAAAAAATAAACTCACCACACAAAGCTTATAAATTTGCCAAATTTTATATTTGCATTGCTTAGTTAGGAGACAACAATGGCGACATCAAATGTCGACGACCAAATTCAGCTCATTGCACAGCCAGACCATTTGATATTAACCTCATAAACATACATACATACATAAGCACTTTTTTACTGGCTAATACTCAAATAAACTGTTGCGCTTGAATTCGCCATCAATCAGCGCTGGCGGCAACAACAATGCAAGCGCCGCCGATGTCGCCCCTTTGGTTCAATCGACGCACCGCCATCCAACACCCAAAATATAATAAAATTATATGGTTTTGTTCTTGCCATTTATTATTATTCATTTTCATTTGCAGTGACAAGCAATATGCTCACGCTTATGTTTACGCTCGAGTTTATTGGTCTCCGTTGACTTGGTAAATCAAAAGTTTGTTAAAGAATTTTGTCAACAAAGAGCTTTATGTTTTTTTGTTTTGGTTGATTTGCATGTAGGGGCAATGATTTTTGTGGTTGACTGCATTGTTTGTTTATACAAAATAAAAAGTAATGCAAATAGATAAATATTAAAATATTTTCCTGTACAAAATATAAAGCGCAACAAATAGCATACAATTAAGATGACTAATCAATGTGGGGCAAGAACATTTGTAATGGTTGCACCTTGTTTTTGTGAATTATGTTGTGCAGTTTTTGTTGTAATTGTTATTAAATAAGTGCGTAGCATGTGTGGCTCAATCAATGAATATTATCAGGGCATATCTTAAAACGAGACACCTATGCTTGCAACAAGAATCGGAAAAGACCAAACCCTTTGCAACAAATTTTATATATTTTGGACTACACTCGGGATGTTATTAATACAACCCCATAGCCTTCTTACAATCGCTTCCATCTTTGTTCGTAAGCTGGTGCTTGGAAACAAACGGACCAATTTGCTGTCCTCGCATCTTCATAATACCTCGTGCTTCTTTTCATAAATTTTCTGAAAGGGTTAAGATTTTTTTTTTTTTTTTCTTTTTTAAGAGAACTGTCAAATTCAATCACAATTTGTTTAATACACTTTGGCTAAGAGTGCATATTCGAGTACTTTGCGTTTATAAGTACCTTATTAGGCATCGAGTACGTGGGTACAGTATCGAGCTATCGATTGTTCAAGTCAAATAACATCTATTGTATTTTTAAAAATTTTTCTCTGAAATTGCATTTCAAGATTTTCTACATTTGGCAATTTTGTGTTCCCATTTAAAAATGCACCAAAAAGCATAAAGCTCATAAACTGACTTCCGGCAGAAGGGCCATCATTTGGGATTTTTTAGAATAAATCACCAATTTCTGAGTCTTCTTCGGGATTTGGCGTATCGTAAAGATGTGGTCGTTAGTAGACTAACCAGGACCAAAGCCGCTCTGATAAGTTGCAATCACTTCGTTGACTTTGAGCTTCAGGATTTCTCGTAAAGGAATGCTAACTAAAAACTGATAGATTTTGAGAATATTGGCTTCCAATCATAAATTAGGTGTCACAATAAAGTCGAAATCCATTTTTTTAATTTAATTAACTACACCGGCACACAAAACCAGAAATAGTCTATACATTTATGAAGATTCACATGTAATTTAAAGCAGAAATTGGAAATTTAAGGTAATTGTGCAAGGTTTGGGGCGTTCTTAAAACTGGGCCGACTTTTTTGATGGGGCATTCAAAGACGCGTATTCAAGAATAAGAATTTGGAACCTTACATATTTTGACCGTTCAAAAGTTATGAATAAAGGAACCAATGCCCATAGAATAGAAATTTTATTTATCTTTCAACATAATTGAATGTTTTTATAAAAGGGAAGCTCGTGAATGCTCGCAAATCGAGAACACAATTTTGCCGTTGGTTGAAAATTTAAGTTTTTTTTTCTAAAACGCCTTTACTGAAAGAAGGAAGGTTTTAACTGAAGTTTCTAGTAGATTTATCAGTTTTCTCGGTTTCCAGGACTGAAATTCGATTTTTTTCACTAGTTTGGGACTGGTTATAGCAATGAACAGAAAAATAGCAGTGGCAAGTTTAATAATATTTTGCCTTTTTGTGGATTTTCGATATTCTAAGAAAGATCTTATGTATATTTAATATTTGAAACTATGCAAACAAATTTCAAAAACATTTTCGAAAAAGTTCGAAAGACCTGGAAAATTTCTGGAAATTTCGAACTTATTAATTGGAGTTCTCTAAACGTTTTTCATTTTAACTATTTTTTATAGAAAATTTAATATTATTTTTCGGTTGCTGGCGGATGTTCGTTAATGCAAGCAAGTGGGACTGTGTGAAAATGAAAGCTTAATTAATTTAATTAAACAAACTGTGATTTCGTTAAGTTTCTGTGTGAAACTGGTATTATGTACGAACATAAATAAATATATATTTTGGGTAATATCTTAACACAATCACCATTCTATGTGATCAAGAAGTGACTTAAGCATACCCGCTTTAGGTTAGGTTAGGTTGGGGTGGCTGCCCGAGGGCACACTTAGGCCAGTAGTACTAGGCCCGTTGTGATACCACGAAAAACACCGTTACCTCTCCTCTTCGAACCATTTTGAGGACCTGATGAAATCTACCAGGTCCCTGACGTCATGCTCCACACCCTGACTCATAGTATCAAGAAATGGAGCTCCCAGAAAGCGCTGCCGTGCTCCGCTTAGCGCTGGGCAGTTGCAAATGAGGTGAACCACCGTTTCCTCCTCCTCATCTTCTTTACAACTCCTACAGCAACGACGATAAGGCGCTCCTAGCCTTTCTGCATGCCTACCTATGAGGCAATGACCCGTTAGTGCCCCTACAAGTGTGGAAATTGTATCCTTTCTTAGGTTGTAAACGTGACGGGACCTTTTAGGATCCCATTTAGGCCAGGTTTCTTTCGACGTTCGACATCCCGGTGTTTGTAGCCATCTTTCGTCGGCTTGACGGTAGATGTGCTCTTTTAGCATTAGCTTGCATGTGGACAGGGGCATACCTAAGCGTTCTTGTCCAGGAAGAACCTGCTTGGTTGTACCCTGCCTAGCGAGTTCATCTGCAATACAGTTTCCCTCGATATCCCTATGTCCAGGGACCCACGGTTGTACACGGTTCTGTTGAGCCATCTCTTGAAGAGATCGGCGACAGTTTAGTGCTAGTTCAGAATTGAACGAGTGGGAGCCCAGAGATTTTATGGCAGCGTGGCTGTCGCTGAAGATAAAAATTTCTTTGCCGACAATGTATGTCCCTATCCTAGCTGCGGCTTCCATTATGGCTGCAACTTCTGCCTGGAATACACTGCAGTGGTCGGGTAGTCTGAATGAGAGCTGGAGGTCAAGGTCCCTTGAGTATACTCCACCCCCAACTCTCCCGTTTAGCTTGGAGCCGTCCGTGTATATGGAAATGCTGTTGCCCATAGCAAGGCACTTGTCCGACTCCGTCCAGTCATCCCTGCTGGGTATGTTTATCTTAAAGTTGGTTTCCGCAACTGTTGTGGTCGCACAGCGATCCGTGCTAGGAGGGAGAAAACTGTATTTGTTTAGTATACTTGAGTGTCCTGTGGTCCTGTTGTTCCAGCACGACAACTCCCTTAGACGCAGGGCTGACGTTGCCGCTGCTCGATGACCAGCCAGATCCAGTGGAAAGATGTCAAGAATGACCTGAAGAGCTTCGCTAGGCGTTGTTCTTAGAGCCCCGCTTATGCTTATCATGCTGGATCTGTGGACTTTACCCAACAAGTTTAGGTTTGACGCCTTGCTCAAGGCTGGCCACCATACGACTACCCCATACAGCAGTATGGGTCTGATAATCGCGGTATAAATCCATCTGCATACGTTGGGGGTGAGTACCCATTTTTTGCCAATGGCTCTTTTACACGTATATAATGCAATGTACGCTTTCTTTTGTCGCTGGATAACGTTGTCCTTCCAGTTCAGCTTTTTGTCTAAAACTACGCCTAAAAATTTGGCTTTATCTGCCAGGCTTAGGCGCACCCCATTTAGTTCAGGTAGGTTCAACGATGGTATTTTGTATCGTTTGGTATATAAGACAAGCTCTACTTTATCGGAGTAGACGCTGAGTCCACATCGGGAAGCCCACAAGGAAACCTCTCGCAATGCTACCTGCATCAAGTCGCACAAAGTTTGAGGAAACTTGCCTCTGTAGATAATCGCTAGGTCATCAGCATATGCCACGACCTTCCCGCTCCCCCAACTAGTATCTCTTAATAGCGAGTTTACCGTTAGGTTCCATAGTAAGGGGGAAAGGACACCACCCTGGGGCGTGCCCCTTGCGACAATTCGTGTTACCTCAACCTTCCCCAGTGAGCAGAGCACTTTCCTTCCACTGAGCAGTTGATCAATTAGTCCCACTAGGGGTCTATTTACGTCCAGATCAGTTAAAGCAATGTTAACGGCTTCTGGACTTATGTTGTTGAATGCTCCTTCAATGTCTAGGAAGGCCACAAGACAATAATCCTTTTCGAACAAGGATGTTTCTATAGTAGAGACTAGGCTGTGTAGCGCAGTCTCCGTAGATTTACCTTTGGTGTACGCGTGTTGATAGTCCGAAATGAGATTCCTATCAATGCTTGTAGTGAGAAAATCGCTAACTATTCTCTCTAGGGTCTTGAGTTCGAAGGATGAAAGACTGATAGGTCTATAGTCCTTCGGCTCGTAATGAGAGGCTTTGCCTGCCTTAGGAATGAATATGACCGTGGCGGTCCTCCATGCACACGGAATATAGTTCATAGCCAAACAAGCGGTATATATGTGCCGCAGCCAGTTGGCTGATACCTCCAAAGAGTAGATAAGTTGAGCGGGTACAATCTCGTCTGGTCCAGCAGCCTTAAAAGGTTTAAAACTTTTGACTGCCCTCCTCACTCTCTCCTCAGTGATAGGTATATTCACAGCTTGGTTTGCTGCAGGTACTTCCGGTGTGTTTGTCATATTTCCCGGGAAATGTGTGTCCAGGAGCAGCTCTAGAGTTTCCCCTTCTGTGCTGGTCCAGGTACCATTCGGTCTCCGCAGAAAGCTAATAGCTGTTTGCGTCTTAGAAAGCACGCACCGTAGCCTGGATGTGTCCACGACACTTTCGACTCCAGTGCAGAAGTTTCTCCATGAAGTTCTCTTCGCTTGTCTCAGGACTTTTTTGTAGGTTCTTAGTTTGTCCTTGTATTCTAGCCATTGTGACCCGTTATCAAAGAATTTGGCTTTGTTAAACTGTTCTCTACAGGATTTATGAAGTAGGTCCAGATCATGGGACCACCAGTGAGGTTTACGCTTACCGCGCGGTTTTGGCAATGGACAGGCCTGTTCTAAGGCTTTTGAGAAAGCCGATGTGAAGGTTTCTACCAGACCCTCTAGCTCCATCGTTGATGAGAGGCTTTGTGGGGGCAGTTCTGGTAGTTCTCTTGCTAACAGCTCATTATGTAGTTCCCAGTTTGTATTACGTGGGTTACGTCTCGCAATGGGCTGATCGACGAAGAACTCTAACATTACTTCAATATAGCGGTGGTCTGAAAAGGAATGTTCCTCAAGAACACGCCATTTTTTAACCGACCCATAAACGCTTTCGCTACAAATAGTGAGGTCAATAACCTCTCTACGGTTTTTAGTAATAAAAGTTGGTTCATTACCTACATTGCAAACTACAAGGTTAGTTGTTAAAAGGTACTCAAAAAGTGACTCACCCCGAGTGTTTATGTCGGAACTACCCCACTGCACGTGGTGTGCGTTTGCGTCTGTCCCAATTAACAGATGGCCTTTGCTTGAGTCGGCCACCAAATCCTTTACCGTCTTTTGCGGAGGAGGTTCCTCTGCGTCGTACGGCATATGAGGCTAGCGTTAATTGGGTGCCTCCCTTGACAAACTGGCCGCTGTGACGTCACCATTGCTATAATTAGGCAACAGAAAGATATTTAGCTCAGACTTTACTAAAATGCATGTTCTCACTTTACCTTCATCTGCAGCTCGGATGAGCTTAAACCCAGTGGCCCCCAATCCGCAAATCCTTGAGTTTTTCACCCAGGGTTCTTGGATAAGGACCACTTCGACGTCGCTTTTAGAAAGGCGACTGATGAGAGCAGCCGAGGCTGCCTTACTTTTGTGCAGGTTTATCTGGAGCAACCTCAGCATGAGTTTGCTTAGACTCCCCTGCCTCCATCACCGTGATGTTGGGATCCTCTCCGTCGCTATCCAGCAGAGCATCCTCCATCGACAAATTGCCCAGAGCCCCTGCGCAATTTGACGTGGCGGAAACCAGGCTTTCGGCGTCGGAGATTTCCGCTTCCACTTCGGGTGCCTCAATGTCCGTGTCCAAAGAGGCACTCGAAAGGGATACGCGCTGTGCGTCCCCACGGTATACGTGAATTACGACCTCCCCGAGGCCGTAAAACACTCTTCCTTTGCTCCGTCTAAGGGGCTCGAGAGCTTCCTTATTCAGGGCTAACACGACTTGTCTCCTAGGTCCTACAGCGTCCTCGACTTGGATGACACTCCAGTCCTGCGTTGGGAGAGCCGGGTTCATCAGTTGCAGCATCCTGAGAATTCTCTCAGGTTCTGCTGGAACCCATGCCCTGGCCCTTGTCCGAGCCGGAATGTCCTTCCAGTCAACGATCTCGATAATCGCCCCGGGATAGACTTGTCCCAGCTTTGCGGCTGCTGCCTTGTACAGCGCAACAGACCTTGCGTCCTCGCAAGCGAGTACCTTGATTTGGCCCTGGTACCATCCTGCATCAGAACCTCGCGGCGGACTACCCGGAGACTCCATCAGCACGTCGAGAACGGCGTTGCCGATTTCATTCCGGACGTACGGCCACTGGTCTTTAGGGATTGCACCACGGTCATTCCCTCGGTCCAGGATTCCTATAAGGATCCGGCCCTTGGCTACCTCGGCAAAGCTGGGTTTGGCTACCGCGGGGTGATTCTGGTGCCTTTTCGGCGGTGGTGGCGGGTCATCGGACCTTTGACGTTTATATGGGGTTGCGCTTGTTGGCAGAGAACCCCGAAAATTCGGCAGTAGAGCTCGCGCCCTTTCCACCGAATTCCTGGCGTTCTCTGACAGCGTTTCCAGCGGAACACCCTCATACTTTGACAGGACTTTTGCAGCCCTTCTTTTGTTCCTGTGGAACGATCCCTTGTGGGAATCTTCTTGAGAAGGGGTCCGACCCGTAGTTGCCCTCGCGGTCGTACCCCCGGATGATGTCTTCATTATGGCTCCTTTCTCCTTTGGCTCAGTGTGACAAGATCGTGGGACCCCTGTCACTGCTGTGGGGAGAACAGTCGCCATACCGGCGTCAGACGGGCGCCCAGCATCAGCAGGCGCGTCAGTGTTCGCTGTTGCCAGCGCAACTACCTTCGCCGCCATACTGGTGCTTGCCCCCGTCCGATCACCTAAGACTGTGTTGACTGAGGTTGCCCTCTTGTCGTCCATGGGGAGCCGACCCGTCGTTTCCAACGCAGTCGCTCCCCCGGTTAAAGTAGCTGTTGCGGCCCCGTTTTCCCTTGGCTCGGAGTGGCCAGGTCCAGAGACCCCTGCCACAGCCGTGGGAAAAAAGGTTGCCGTTCCGGCGGTTGGTCGGTGTCCGACAACAGCAGGCGCGTCAGGGTTCGCCGTTACCAGCGCAACTCCCTTCGCCGCCATACTATTGCCGCCCCCCACCAAGTCGCTCTTCACTTTAGCGTTGGTAGCATTGGTAGCCCTCCCTCGTTCACTAGGGCGTATGGATGCCAATGCTGTTGTCCTTCTCCCTGTGGAGGAGAACGGATTATCATTTGCTTGTTTTTTTTTATTTTTGTTGTTCATCTTGTTCGTGCGACCCCTTGCTAGACGAGGCCAGCTTAGGGTCACCTTATTGAAAGGGGGAAAAGTGTCGTCCGCCGCGGCAGAGCCCCTTACCGCGGTAAGACCATTTTTACTCTCTGAGGCGGCCCGGTGTCAGAGAGGCTCCGTACAAATACAGCCAGATTAACCTCCCGGCTGCAAACCATCCAATGGGCACGGTGCCGCATAACACCCTGGATTGGGAGGGGACAGATCTTGGTCATCGCTCACCCCAGGACTAGGCCACCGCAGCCATGGAGATCCATGTGAACCTGCATCCTACTGGGTGGCATAGTCCCGTGGTCAGCGACTAAGCCCTCGCATCGCGGCAAGATGTCTGCCCTTCGCGAGGGCTTTAGTTATAGAAAAATCCATTAAACATTTTGGGGACAAACACTGAGCGCTATCAGCTAACAAACATTTTTTTGTTTTTGTTTTTGTCGGCCTATTGATAAATGATTCAAAGTTCGATTCGAGCTCAAGGCCAGAACGATAATTCTTTTCTAACGATAATTATTGTTATTTTTAAATTTTTCTAAATTTGCAAAATTGTATTTTGTTTTTGGAATAGTAAGTAGAAAATTTTAAAGACAACCTGCCATAGCTGCGCAGATAGATCCATTTCGAAGGGTGCTAAGCCTTCACCATCAGTACGCTTTAGGTTGCAAACACATTTCTGTCGGTTGAGTGATAAAAAATCTGTTTTATGAACGGCGACCTGCGCCAACTGCCAAATGAAATAATTATCCTAAAATTTCAAGGAAATGGACTTCTTACCGCTTCACTCTAATTTTAAGACAGTTGGGTTTGCTAAAAGCGCCCATTAATTTACCTACACTGTTTGTTAACAATCCAGTCCAATGCGTATGGGTTAGGTTTAACTGGCCAGTCAATAAAGACCTCACATAAACTAAATGTGTCACAGTGCTACCAGAATTTGTTTGACGACCAAACGGAAGAACCCCATTACGTTCCAGGACTTATGTTAGAGAATAACTCGGTCCTCTGGGCAAATAATAGAAGTGTTCTAGGACCTAGCATAATTGCAACTAAGCCGTCCCCAATAGCTGGAGCCTTGACCTGGCGAGGACAGGACATGAACACAGAATGTTTTCAACCGTTTATTCCTGTAGCTCGCACTTCCTACATCTACTGTTACTGACAATGCCATACTTTAAGCTTGTGTTGCAAGAAGGCAGTGTTCAGTTAGTATGCCCATCGTGAGCCTCAAGGTAACCACTACGCTTTCCTGCTTAATGCATCATATGCAACTCCTGTCTCCTTTTGATTTCACCCAAACGGATTGGGTCATCTATCGATTCAGCGAGTGCTACACACTCTTTTGCCAACTTATCGGCCTTTTCGTTACCTTTTCTCCCTTTACGACTAGAGACCTAGTATAGATATCTGATCCGGCCTGATTCCCAATGCTTCTTTCCATTTCAGGATACTTCTTGATGAAGTACTGTGTGAGATTTTTGCCTTAAACGTCGCCAGACTATCAATATATATTTTGAAGCGACTGCAGCTTAATCAGGTTTCCTCCAAAATGTTTGCTGTTTGCTGTTGCTGTTGTTCTTCACTGCTATAATTTCAGCCTGAAAGCCGCTGCAATAATCTGGTAGCCTGTGGTATTTACTTATTTCTCGATCGACACAGTAAACAGCAGACCCGTTACGTTAATTTAGAACCATCGGTATACACGTGTATAGTAAGGTATGCCATTTCAGCGCCAACTCTCAGGTTCTATTAAGGCCCCCAGATCTCATTCCAGGCTCAGGCACGGAACGATATATTCCGTTTGCCCGATATTAGATGGCGCTTTACTGATATGGCCATACGGCTTGCACCAAGCTGGCGAGAGGCCTTAAGCCTTGTTGCAGTTGCTAACGCGATATATTCGGCCAATAGTTCTGCGGACGGGATGTATAGAATGGCATGCAATGCTGCTGTCGGGGTAGTTTTTAGGGCTCCCGCTATGATAATAACATCAATATGTATGAGTGTAAACATTGCTTTGTTATTGAACTTAATCATTTTTTTATTTTATATACTTTCATAATTTACTCCTCTATATTTAATATGATAATGTAAATTATATAACCTTCTGCTATTACATTGGTTTTTTATCATTGCTATTTATCTTTGTATTTTACTATAATAGATCTTAGATCTTATTGTACAAATACTCTTTTTACAATAAATGAAAAATGAAATGAAATAACCCTCCGATAGACTGTGGCGTCTGGCCAGACGAGAAGGCTTTATTTTCGTGAATAACTTTACTGCTACCCACCCGTACTTTTTTGTGTGGGTGTCCACCGAACAAGGACCCCAAAGTATGGGCTGGAAGATTGCCGTAAATACAAAATGTGAGCGTTTAAGTGATAGGCCCTAGTGCATTCTAGCATCCTCTTGCATGCATACAGTTTCTCTGAGGTTTTCTTTGCTCCTCTGTTTCACATGGAGTATCTACGACAACTTACAATCTAGTATAACTTCTACATATTTTGTGCTATATTTTTCTTGTAGGGTTATTTATCCCTTCGAACTTAGGCTTAGTCCAATTAGGAACCATATATTTTCTAGTAAATTATAACTTTTTGAGCGTTGGCGGATAACCCGGCTAAAGATACGCAGGCATATGAATCCCGAAACTGATTTTTGTTGGGCATCTGCCGCTTATGATGACTGAAACGTCATCTGCATATGCCGTATGTCCACGCATTTATGGCTGCCAATACTTTTTAGGTGCTGGCGGCTTTTAAAGTACAAAAATTATTGATATTTAGACACAACCAACCTCTCGCAGTGTGCGGGGTTGAGATACGAAATAGTTCTATGGAAATTTAATTGGGCACAACTTACGTGTAATTCAAAAATTCATTCATCAATTTTGCACTTGTGCGCTTAGCTAATACGACAAAAGCTATGTATATGTATGAATATCAAAATAAACAAAAAAAAAAAAAAAATCAGAGATAATTTTCTATTAGCATTTGCTCGTCGACAAAAATACTGCGCGCATAACTAGCGATAAGCAATGAATAATAATCGCTAAAACCTATGTTTAATGCTCTTACATACCTTAAACATGTACATATATATACAGCAGCGAACATAGAATAACAGTGGCAAAGTTTTATCAAATTGCTTTAGTAGAATCTTTTTATACTCAGCTGAGCAGAGCTCACAGAGTATATTAATTTTGTTCGCATAACGGTAAACCGTAACGGCATAAACTAATCGAGATAGATATAGACTTCTATATATCAAAATGATCTGGGCGAAAAAAGAAATTCATTTACCATGTACGTCCGTCCGTCCGCCCGTAAACACGATAACTTGAGTAAATTTTGAGGTATCTTAATGAAATATGGTATGTAAGTTCCTGATCACTCATCTCAGATTGCTATTTAAAATGAACGAAATCGGACTATAACAACGCCCACTTTTTCTATATCGAAAATATCGAAACCCGAAAAAGTGCGATAATAAATTACCAAGGATGGATAAAGCCATGAAGCTTGGTAGGTGGGTTCACCTTATGACGCAGACTAGAAAGTTAGTAAAATTTTGGATGATGGGCGTGGCACCGCCCACTTTTAAAAGAAGCTAATTTAAAAGTTTTGCAAGCTGTAATTTGGCAGGAGCGTTACTCCTATTCCTATACGTGTATTAAATAAAAATTAGCAAAATCGGATGACGAACAAGTCCACTTTTAAAAAAGAATTTTCTTTAAAGTAAGATTTTAACAAAAAATTTAATATTTTTACAGTATATAAGTAAATTATGTCCACATTCAACACCAGGATTGATATGGCGCAACAAAATACAAAAATAAAAGGAACTTTCAAAATGGGCGTGGCTCCCCATTTTTAATTTAATTTTTCTAGAATACTTTTAATTCGAACAAAAATTTACCAATCCTTGTGAAGTTTGGTAACACATAGCTTTTATGCCGCTAACTGTTTTCCGTGAAAATGGGCGAAATCGGTTTAAGCCACACCCAGTTTTTATGCACAGTCGATTGTGTGTCCTTCCGCTCGGCCGCTAACAAGATAACTTGAGCAAAAATCGATATATCTTTACTAAACTTAGTTCACGTACTTATCTGAACTCACCTTATCTTGATATTAAAAATGGGCGAAATCCGACTACGACCACGGCCACTTTTTCGATATCGAACATTTCGAAAAATTAAAAAAATGCCATAATTCTATACCAAATACGAAAAAAGGGATGACGCATGGTTGTTGGATTGGTTTTTTGACGCAAAATTTAACTTTGGTAAAAAAATTTGTAAAATGGGTGTGACACCTACCATATTAAAGTGAAAAAGTTCTGCAGGGCGAAATCAAAATCCCTTGGGATCATGGCAGGAATACTGTTCGTTGTATTACATATATGTGACCCCGTCTATGAAAATGACTAAAAAAAAAATTCCAATTTTTTTCTGTTTTCGATAGCTTTTGAGACTCTCTTTCACGTGGTGAAAACCAGAAAGTCATAACTTGCTTAGAATTGTACTAAAAATGTAGATAAAGAAGAGCACAAATGAAAGACGATGAGGCCTTTGGTTCCTTCGACGCCACCTTGGAGACTGGTGAAGCATCCTCAGATTTTTTTGATAGCATTTTTTTCGAGGGCAATGAAGCCAAAATATCGGTCGGAAACTGGTTTGTGCTTTGCATGTTGGGCGTGACTGTTCATAATGTAAAAGAAAAATGACTAAGAAACTGAAGAAATGCATTGTTTATCTTTAAAAGCTATTTCTCGCAATTTCTTTTTTGAGTCATAAGCTACCTTTTCATAGGCCGGGTCTTACTTACTTACTTAATTGGCGCTTAACCGTCTAAACGGTTATGGCCGTCCAACAAGGCGCGCCAGTCGCTCTTTCTCTCCGCCAACCGGCGCCAATTGGTCACATCAAGGGAGTTTAAATCGTTTTCCACCTGGTCCTTCCAACGTAGTATGGGCCGCCCTCTACCTCTGCTTCCATAGGCGGGTTCCGATAGAAACACTTTCTTGGCCGGAGCATCATCTTTCATTCGCATAACATGGCCTAGCCAGGGCAGCCGCTGCGTTTTAATTCGCTTGACTATGTTGATGTCTGCGTATATATCGTACAGCTCATCATTAAATCTACTTCGGTACTCGCCATCGCCATAGCGTAGAGGTCCATAAATCTTTCGAAGAACTTGTCTCTCGAACACTCCCAAAGCCGCTTCATCAGCTGTTGTCATGGTCCCTGCCCCATATAGCAGGACGGGTACGATAAGTGACTTGTAGAGTATGATTCTCGTTCGCTGAGAGAGGACTTTACTTTTCAATTGCCTACCTAGTCCAAAGTAGCATTTATTGGCAAGATTGATTCTTCGCTGGATTTCAGTGCTGATGTTGTTGCTTGTGTTGATGCTTGTTCCAAATAAACGAAGTCTTTTACTATTTCGAAATTATGGCTGCCAAATGTAGCATGGTTGCCAAGGCGCCTATGCGCTGACTCTTTGCTCGTTGACAGCAGGTACTTCGTTTTGTCCTCATTCACCATCAAACCCAACTTTACCGCTTCTTTTTCCAGCTTGGAGTAAGCAGAACTAACAGCGCGGGTGTTTAGGCCGATGATATCAATGTCAACAGCATATGCCAGTAATTGCACGCTTTTAGAGTATATTGTTCCAGTGCGGTTAAGTTCTGCAGCTAGTATAATTTTCTCCAGCATCAAATTAAAGAAACCGGTCACCCTGTCTGAAAGCTCGTTTAGTTTCGAACGGCTCGGAGAGGTCCTTCCCAATTCTTACTGAGCTGATGGTGTTGCTCAACGTCATTTTGCACAGCCGTATAAGTTTTGCGGGGAAACCAAATTCAGACATAGCGGCATATAGGCAGCTCTTTTTCGTGCTGTCGAAGGCGGCTTTAAAGTCGACGAAAGGGTGATGTATGTCGATTCTTTTTTCACGGGTTTTTTGCAAGATTTGGCGCATTGTGAAAATCTGGTCGATGGTAGAGTTACCAGGTCTGAAGCCGCACTGGTAAGGTCCAATCAGCCGGTTCACGGTGGGCTTCAATCTTTCGCCCAATACACTTGAAAGGACCTTATATGCGATATTAAGAAGGCTGATTCCACGATAGTTGGTGCATTTTGCAGTATCCCCCTTCTTGTGGACTGCGCAAAGAACACTTATATTCCAACCGTCGGGCATGCACTCTTCCCCCCATATTTTGCTAAGAAGCTGCTGCATGCGCCTTACCAACTCATCTCCGCCGTACTTGAATGTCTCCGCCATCATCGGGTTCTTCATCTCTGCGCGGTGAATTGCTGCCTCCATTTAGGAGAATAGAGAACTGTCCCCTCCATAATCTAAGCACTCTCTGGACATCAGTTACAAGGTCGCCGTTTTCGTTCTTACAGGAGTTTGCCCCGGTCTTAAAACCTTCCGTCTGTCGCCGTGTTTTTTGGTAAAATTTTCGGGCGTTATTCCTGGTGGCTAGCAGCCAGTACCAGTTGTTTTTTCGTGGTCGCCGGCAACCAATTTTTTCCTCGGCGGCAGTACGAAGTGCTTTGGAGATATACTCCCACTGCTCCTGTATTCCTTCATGATGAGTTGTGCTCTCAGAGAGCAGGTGTGAGAGTCGAGTTGCGAAATCATTGGCAGTCTGTTGTGATTGAAGCTTTTCGAAGTCTAGCTTTCCCTTTGTTTTTGTTCCTTGGTTTTAGCCGCGTTGAGGCGGGTGCGTATTTTGGCTGCAACGAGATAATGGTCCGAGTCGATGTTAGGTCCTCGGATCGTGCGCACATCTAAAAGACTGGATGCATGCCGTCCGTCTATCACAACGTGATCGATCTGATTGCGAGTATTTCGATCAGGAGACAGCCATGTGGCTTGATGTATCTTTTTATGCATGAACCTGGGTATGACCATGTTTCGAGCACCGACAAAGTCAGTCAGCCTCAGTCCGTTAGGAGAAGTTTCATTGTGTAGGCTGAACTTTCCGACTGTGTTGCCAAAAACACCTTCTTTGCCCACCCTGGCGTTAAAGTCACCAAGCACGACTTTTATATCATGACGCGGGCAGCGCTCGTATGTGCGTTCTAATTGTTCATAAAAAGTGTCTTTCACCTCATCGTCTTTCTCCTCTATCGGCGCATGGGCTCAGATGAATGATATATTAAAAAAATTTACTTTTATTCGGATAGCGGCGAGACGTTCATCCAGAGGTGTGAACACCAGAACTTGCCGACAAAGTCTCTCTCCCACCACGAGTCAGACGCCGAAACTGCGCTTATTCGTATGGCCACTCCAATAAATGTCATAATTTTTGATCTTCTTTCTGCCTTGCTTCGTCCAACGCATTTCTTGGATGACGGTGATGTCAGATTTTGCTTTGACGAAGACATCAACGAGCCGGGCATCTGAACCAATCCCATTCAGGTAGCGGACGTTCCATGTGCATGCCCTCAATTCATTGTCCTTCAAATGTTTGCCATGGTCGTCATCAATAGAGAGTGTATTTGTCCGAGGCTTGTTGTTATATTTCATTGGAGTATGGTTTTAAGTGGCGGGTCCCAAGCCCAGCGCACAACCCGCTCAGCGGAGGTGAAAATATTACTTGCACGTTTATATAGCGAGCCGCTTGCTCCAAGACAGACGCCCGCTTGCAGCCGCACCTAGAGGTGTAAAGACGCTGCCGATGAGATCTCCCCCCGGCTAGCCCTTAAACCGATTATGTCAGAGTGGCCTAGCCAGGTTGTCGCCTTCTCACATTAGCTCACAGCTAAACGGACGTTTAGCGGCTACCCAGAGGATACTTGGCCACAAGCGACCGGCAGTAGTGAGCTACTTGAACCGCATGCAAAAGAATCGCTCTGGCCATTCCCAGGTGAATGGCGGTCAGAAGCTTTCCCCACTTTCGTGGACTTCTACAAACGGCTCCACCCTCCCCGAGGTCACATATAAATAAATTAGCGGTACCCGGCAGATGATGTTCTGGGTCACCCTGGTCCACATTTTGGTCGATATCTCGAAAACGCCTTCACATATACAACTAAGGGTCACTCCATTTAAAACCCTCATTAATACCTTTAATTTGATACCCATATCGTGCAAACACATTCTAGAGTCACCCCTGGTCCACCTTTATGGCGATATCTCGAAAAGGCGTCCACCAGTAGAAATGTGGCCCACTCCCTTCTAAAGTACTCTTTAATACCTTCCATTTGATACACATGTCATACAACCACATTCCAGGGTTACCCTAGGTTCATTTTCCAGCATAGGGATTTTCCCTTATTTTGTATCTAACGCTCTCAGCTGAGTATGTAATGTTCGGTTACACCCGAACTTAGCCTTCCTTACTTGTTTTTTTTATATTTGATGATGTAAGAAAAAACGTGCGGCCGCCGTAGTGTGGTAGTAGCGTGCTCCGCCTACAACACCGTACATCCAGGATTCAAATATCTGCAAAGCAACATGAAAAAATTACGAAACAAGTTTTTTCAATTGGAAGAGATCGCCCCTCTGCAATGATTTGGTAAGCACTCCGAGTATATTTCCTCCTTGAAAAGCTTCCCAGTGAAAACTCATCTGCCTTACAGATGCCAAAACATGTAGTTCCCTCCCACCGATTTGTAGGAAAAATTAAAAGGAGCATGACGAAAATCGAAAGAGAAGCTAGGCCTTATACTCCTGCGAGGTATGTGCCGACTTGCCTTTATTCATTTATTAAGAAAAAACTTACATGAATATTGATACTAAAACTATTCAATTCAATCTCAAACACGTTTTTGAAAAAATTCGAAAATCCCAGAAAATTTTGAAAATTTTGTTTAGTTTTTTTTAATTTTGTTGAATATGCTGTTTTGTAGCCCAACCAATTTTAGTCTTACAAATTATAAGCTATAGGTCTCTTAAAATTTGCATTGATTTTTGATATATTTTTTTCCTTTTTTTTATATTTTGTTTCCATACGAAGAGGGCACCGTTTTACTTTTTATATGGAATAAAATCTGAAAATAAGTAAAACACCGACTTGAATTTTAAGTGGTCTATTTTTGACCTCTGTTAGACTAAAATTGATTGAGCTTAACTTCAAAATTGTAAACTCAAAAACATTCAGAAAGCTTAAAAAGAAATTTCGATATTTTCGTAAAATTTTTTCGTGTTTTCGAATATTTTCGAAAACAGTTTTGAGATTGGTTCTGAAGGCTTAAATTACAAAACTATTGGGAGGCTTTTCTTCTTTTCAAGTCAAAAATCAATGCAAATATTAAAATAATTATAAATCACTTGTACTTCGTTAAGCAAACATTGATTGGGCTACAAAATTGCCTACCAATAAATTCAGAAAACACTTTGTAGGAAGTTCGAAATTTTCCTAAAATTTTCTCAAATTTTCGAACTTTTTCGAGAACGAAACCATTTATAAATTGTCGAGTTTTTTCGAAAATGTTATTGGGATTGATTTGCATAGCTTTAGTTACAACAAAACTTATGGAAGTTTTTTCTTAAGTGATTACAAATAAAAATAGAAGAATTAAATGGACGCAATTTGATCGCCACTGCTATATTTGTGTTTGCTACTGTACTATGAGAGCAATTGCATATTTTTTTATATGTTAATCTTTGCAAATATAAATGCAACAAGAGGAATGCATATTTGTATTACAATGAGCTCATAATTGAAATGCTAACGCGGACACACATTTGTATATGTATATACTTATTAAAAAATTTATGTATGTGTGTCTGTGAGTACCGAAAAAAACGATAACAATAATAAAACAAAAGAACAAAAAACATTATTTATTTTGCTTATTTATGTCAAGCATAATGAATAGACATACTTTTTGTGAAAAACAGTTAAGACGACAATCATTATTAAATTTAATTAGCACGTCACATGTACACTGCTGTTCACCACTACCATCGAACTTACATAAGTAATATTAAATTTATAACAAATCTTGATTAAAGCTATGATACTTGTGCAAATACGTTATTTTTTTATACAATTTGTATAATCACATGAGATCATAATATTTCTGAGTGAATCCCAGAATTTTTGGTGATAAGCATATACGCTAGGGTGGTCCATATAAAATAAATGATTTTTTCCAGTCTCACCCGTTCGAATGGTAATAGGCTAAGTCAAAAATATCACATTTAGATTTTGGTGCCGATTTGAGATGTTTAAGTGCGGTCGCATAGGTCTCACAGTTAAGACTACTCTATGGAGACTGGAGAAATTAAGATTGAATTTTTTGACTTTCGAAACCCAAAGTCATAATACTATAGTTGCTGATATCACATATACTTTTTGGTCGCGTTTGGAGAACAAAACGGCAGTTGTTCGACAACAAATCGATAAATTTTCGATATACAAATCAATAACCTGCTGATAGCTGCTTAATAACACATCGACAACATTTTTGTCGATTGCGTGTTTATTACGACTCCAAAATGGATAAATGGACAATACGCACAGAAATAATCGATTAATAAGTTAAATAATAGATAACATTTCGAAAATATATCGATAACAAGTCGCTAACTTTTATTTAGTTATTTAGTCTACAAATTTAACAACTAATCGTCCAAAATATGATTATTAAAAATATAAGTGATCGAAATTTATAAGTATAAGTATAATAAGTTGTCGGGATGGACTGTGATGCCGAGCAACTGGAGCTGATTATATTAATGCTGGCGGAATGGACTCGATTCGAGCAGCTAGTTGATATATTTTCTCATACAGTAATTAGGGCTCCATTGTCTAAAGGTTGGAAAGGACGTTATTCTAAGCCTCCCGCCAAATCATTATAGTTTGCATTTACTGTCCAGTCAACAGATATTTTTTTATTACGAGCAACGCGTCGCAGGTTTCAAAATTTTTGCAGTGCTTATGGAAATCAGTTCACAGAAAACGGACAGGCATTTTGAAATTCGATCTGCATGTGCTTATATGAAGTGGTTGAAAATGTCTAGATGGTCTAATGGGAACACTAAATATAATTTCACCAAGCAGACACGGGCTTTTTATCATCCCTGGAAGCTGTATAAGCCTCGAGCTGTTGGAGTAGGTAGGGAGAATCCTGGAGGGATCCCACGGTAAGTTTCTTAGCACGAAAAGTTTAAATTACTTTTGAACCGATTCTTATTTATTACAGTGGGCCTGATAACGTGCGTTCCAGGTTATCGAAGCATATTCCAATAGCGGACTCACCAAAGATATAAAGAGAGTTTTAGTAATATATGGATCATTGAGTTCTTTAGATCAACGTTTGACGAACCTCAAAGTTCATTTGGCTCTGTTCATGACACATTATATTTGCTGTTAAAAATGTAGTTTAGGGTCCATTGCAACGCCCAAGTCTACGAAGCTAATGACTTGCTTAATCATATACTCATGGGATTGGTAGGATTTCCTTGTGAAGCACATGAACTTCCACTTCGGCAGGTTTAGTATAATTACATTTGCATTAAACTATTCAACTAGGTTATACAGATCAGGATGAAGACTATATCTATCTTCTTGTGACGAAATATGCGTAACAAGTTTGGCATCACCAGCGTACATTACCGACTTGCAGTAGTTTCAGAAAAAAAAATCGATAACTTTCCGATAAACTTTGTTATCGATAGCAAGCTTATAGTGCTTCGTACACACCGACAGGTCGTTCGTTTGGTTATAGCTCTTCCATGCGGTGAGCAAAGATGTTCTTACATCAATAACTATAAATTATTACTGAAGCTTTATATAGTGGCAAGCGTTGTTTAAAATTACAGAAAAGCGGCTTAAAAGTGACTACGAATCACAGAGTATTTGCATATGCTTATATAAAAGTAGCTTCAAACACCCGCAACAATAATGCATTTGTCTATGTACTAATAATAAATTGTTGTATGTACTAATAAATACGTAATAACACATGACTATGTACATACGTATGTAGGAGAACATATAATAATAGATATATCAGCACATTAATAAACATACATACATATATACGGCGGCTACCTGGTGTGGTGTTGGTAGCTTGCTCCACCTACCACGCCGAAGATGCTGGGTTCAATTCCCGGGCAAAGCAACATCAAAAATTTAGAAAAAAGTTTTCCTAAGCGGGACCGCCCTTGTGCAGTGACTTAGCAAACACTACGAGTGATAAAATTCTCAATGACAACTCATCTGCTATGCAGATGCCACTTGGAGTCGCCATAAAACAATTAGGTCCAGTCCCGCCATTTTGTAGGAAAAATTAAAAGGAGCACGACGTAATTTGGAAGAAAAGCTGGGCCTAAAATTTCTTCGGAGGTTATCGCGCGTTATATTTATTTTTTATTTGGTATATACATAAATATGTATAAGCAAATCATTACAAATTTGTATACAAATAAATAACTAAATACATACAATTTATGTAGTCATAAAGCATGAGCAAAGATTTATGTACGAGCATAATTATATACATACCTACGTACAAATGTAGTAATATATGTACCTCCATACATATGTAGCCTCCATTTGTAATATTGCTAAATATTTGTGTTTTCTTTTTATGGTCATTTGAATTTATGCTTGTTGAAGTTTTTTTTATTGTCAACGGATTTATGGGTGTAAGATTTCTATTTAGGTCTATTTCAATTTACAAAGTTACATAAATATATATACATGTATCGAAATACTATGGCATATGAGTATGTGCCATTGTTGTACGTTTAATTAGCATGAATTATCTATTTGCTACGTATTGAAAAGTTCAATAGAGACTTCAAAAATAATTGGCTCGCAAAAAATTGAAAAAAATTTAAATAAAAATTTACGATTATAATATACCAAGCATAATACAATGAGACAAAGGTTTTTGTTGTCTGGTGCCGCTGTCAACAAAGTTGCAAAAAAAAATAAAAAATTATAAAAAGATATAAATTATCACCTGTTATTTGTAAAGTTATGTTTAGTGAAAACAATTCTACAAAGTTGACTGTTATTCATATATGTTAAGGTAAATGGAAAAAGTTGAAATGCTTATCCAGCTGAAAAAGGCCACATAGTGCCACCAAAGAGTTGCATGCATTTCTTTCCACAAATTATCGCGAACAGGCGTGGGTTTAATTCGCAGACAGATCTTTATAACTAGCACTTAGTTTAATGAGCGGGATAAGCACAAACCCTCCACTTTCCATTGAATTTTTTTGTTGGTGACTTTCGTTGCCAACGTTTTGGTGTGTTCTAAACTACGCTTTCTGCGAATGGAAGACAGGTAACTAGTCGCCGGCCGCCCGCAAAACTTCTCTAAAAAGTGGGTAAGAATGTAGTTAAAAGGACCGGATAGATCTCGACTGATTTAAATGTATTTATTGGTCAAATAACAGAGCTGTACACCGTTCACCGATAATATGGCACCGGCCCTCATGGCGTTCATCATTAAACCAACTATTCAGGAGGTTCTTTGGTCAACCAATTTAACGATACCACAGTCTACAAATCATCCAAAATTTATACTGACAATAACAAAATATAAACTAAAGCCGGCACCGAAACAGAGATAGAAACAAATTTGGATACTGAAACAGAAATCGAATAAGATATAATATGAAACGGCTACCGCAACCGTAATCGATAACAAAATTGAATATAAGAATCAAAAACGGAATAGAATACAGATAGCAAAAATTGTTACTTAAATAAAAAATGAAATTGGATTGAAACAGAGACCCCGAGAAACGAAAAGCGAAACAGAAACAGAAACGGCGACCGAAACCGAAATCTAACCCTAGAATAAAAAACGGAAATAATACAAAAGCAGAAATCAAAATCACACGGATACAGAGCCCAAAGTATTAACAGAAACGGAGGGAATAAATTGAAAACGAGACAAAGATTACAACGAAACTGATACCGAATACATAAAGTGAAAGATATATAAACAGAAGCACTAATTTAAAGGAAAGTTGAATCGGAATCTGTAACCGAAACAGACACAGAGACCCACAGATTAACAGAAACGGGGGCAATACCTAAATAGAAACCGAAACCGAAATCCAAACAGTTAAAGGGAACAAAGAGAAAATGAGTTCGAAAAAGATTGATCAAATTAGAGATGCGAACAGAAGCGAATACCGAAACAGACATACCGCAGCAAACACGAAAATGGCCTGGCAATGTTTTATTAAATTTCGTGAACTAATTTATTATTTTTTCTTTTTGATAATTTTAGAAAAAACTTCATTAATTTTGTGTCCGAAGCCATGCAAAGCAATTTAAAGAATGTCTTAGAAAAAACCGACACAATTTCGAACTTTTTAGTTAAAGTTTTCATAACTTATTTGAGTATGCAGCTTTTTAGCCCCGTCAGTTTTAATTTAAAAGGGCGCAAGCTATAGGTTTCTCCAACATCGAACTGATTCTTGACAATTTGCTCGCCACTCTAGCTAATGAAATATAAACGGAAGCAAAGCGACGATTTAGGCGTAAACTAAGAATTAAACATACACGGATAGGGAAACTGAAAAGTATGGAGAAACAGAAATGGAACGGAAAAAGAAACAGAAATTGGAGTGAAAAATGAAACGAAAAGCAACTCAGAAACGGTTAGCAGAAAAAACACATAGAACTAAATTCAGCCGAGACCGATCAGCTTCACGAAACTGGTATAAGGAACAGTAAGACGTAGACAAATAAAAACGGGTAGAAAAGTGAAGAGCGAAACAAACACAGAAAACTAAATTTTTACGAAAGCAAATTTCGAAAAAGGCACAAATTCAGAAAGAGCAACGGAATATAGAAGAAAGCAATAACGGAGAGGACAAAAGGAATTGAAAACAAAAGAAAAGCGGATAACGGAAAACAAATAATTAGACAACCAAATGTTAGCGAAGACGAAGATCTCAACTGAATGGAATGGGTAACAGAAAGTGGAACTGGAATGGAAAAAACAGACTGAAGAACAAAAACGGATCAAGACAAAAAAGACATAGAGAAACCGAAACGCATTGAGAAACAGAGACGGATGGAGGAATAAAAGTGGATAGGGAAACCGAAGACGATATAGAAACAGAAACGGATAAAACAGAAACAGAAAAGACTGATGAAATAGAAACCGAGGTAGGAGACCGAAACAGAAAGAAGAAACTTGATTAAAACTTATACCGAGATGGGTACAGACACTTAGAACGAAGGAAATGAGGAGCACATACGGAAGCACAGACCGAAACAAGCACGGAAACAGAAACAAATATAGAAACAGAAGCACCAGTCAGAGCCCATTGCACCACCAGCGGTTTGGGGGGCTTAGAATTTACCCGCGGTATGTATGCCTATCGTAAGGGGTTACCAAAATAACAAATAGATTAAAGGGTTGTGTAGTGCAACCCTTTCAAGAGGTTACCAGCGCAATATATAGCTTCTCCAACCCAATTGTCAACTTCACCTGCCTGTGGGGAATCCTGTTTCATTAACAGCCGAATCTCTGGCGACCCCGAACTCCTGATAGATCTAGGGGGTGGGAGGGCGAGATGGCCTGGGGGGTTTCATGTGGTCATACCAAATCGTGCCCGAGATGGTCGGGCTAGTACCTTTATGGTGCGTGTTACCGGACCGTACCGGATCTGCATACGGCAAAGGACCATCAACAGCGATAACACTCCCCAAGGCCTTCGGGGAGTGTCCTTATCGCTACAACATCAACAACAACAACAAGAGCCCATTGCACATTAATTTAAGTTTCAGGCTCTTTCTTTTTCGAAAATACTTACTTATAGTAATTATTATTTCTATGGCCTCAACAGATGTCATCAAACTTCCTATCCATTTTCTCATTTAATTCTTGATAACAAATAATACTATCACAAAAAAGCTGAAGACAGATTTGTTTAGCTCTGTTGTGCGATACATCAATGAACCCATTAATTATGTTGTGTCGTATGCTCGCATCAGATGCCACAGGCCATATAATTGAAAACCCCTGGGTCTATTAATATCAAATCGCTTTAAAATCGTTGTTTTTTTTATCAGTCGTGATGTTTGGAAAACTACCCGAATGTAAGTCTTTGTATAATAAAATCTTTTCCAGCAAATATTTACAGAACAACAAACCTTCCGATTGAGCGAGTAATTTTCCAAAAGTAATCAAAGCTCAGATACAAATCAATTTGACCTATGCATTCATTCAACAACGCCCACCAGCCAAAACGCATTCACATACCAACTAACACTTGTATTTCGGTATAAATTAAACGATATGAACTTATTTCTCTTATTTCTTTACAAAAGTCACTTACACGCATTTTTTATTCTTTTTCTTTTCTTTTTGTTTAAGTACATTTGTATGGGCGACCAATTCAGTACTTCATGTCGCATTCCATGTCAATTACGGTCCACTTATGTGTGATTGACCGGCACAAATCTCGGGAGACACCAGACTACAAGCGAAAACAAAAACAATATAAAAACAAGAAAAATCAACAATAATAACAACAACAATGAAAATTTGCTAAATGGCTTATTGGACTCAAGTGGGTATGCGTTGAAACCCTACAACAATGATTGCTTAGCAACAAATAGTGGAAAGTCCAGCGGCAATGTTTATTAAAACGCCAACGGCTACAACAACAAAAAGGTAACAACAACCACAACAAATACCTTACAAAAATTTCAATGAAAATGGCAGCGACAAAGAAAGCAATCAATAGGCACAACAACAAAATTTTTGCTTATAACGGAAAATCAGCAACAAATGATATACCAACAACAAAGCAAAGAGGTGGTGGGGTGATGCTGGCAGCTTCATATATGAAGGTGACAAAGGTAACGGTGATTGTAACCGTAACGGTAACAGCTTACAAAAAGGGTATAACGATTGAATGACTAAACGAGAAAAAAATCAAAAACCGTTGCAACAACAACATCAGCTTTTTGCTGTCCAATACAACATCAAGTTGCAGATATATATTCTACATTAGTGACAGCCAGGTTAATTCCCTGGAGTCCCAAGGCAAATGTAAATAAGACGAAATGACAACACAGCACAACAACAATGAGCAGCAACAAAAGTAAAACTTTCAAAGAAGTAGCCATATGAATGGGACAGGCAAGTTCATGTAGTACAGTCATTTGCAAGAAAAATGGCACTAATTTTTATTTTCAGAAATAGTTGCGATTAATCGAAATTTTAACATGAAGATACATATGTGTGCAAAGGTGGGATTGGGTTGATTGGTAGCTACTTCGATAGCATAAGCTCGCTTGGACGTAAGATATAGATTGGGTAAAGTTTAGAGGTTGTACGGGGAAGGCTCCCAAGCTTTTTCTTGCTTTTGAGTTTCTAATATCAAAGCAAGAGTCGATTGTCTGTAGTCCTGGACATCGGCAATAAGATTGGCGAATATAATTCTCTTCCTTACAGCCTATGAAGAGATAACTTGTTAGTATGTGCCATCGTCGATGTATTTGTGTGATAGTAGAATGCCTTTTATTACGTTCGCTTCAATTATGGTCATACGGACCTTGAAACCTCCCAATTGTCCCGTTCTTAAAAAGTATTCTACGACTCGCATATGATGTATCCGAAGAATGCTTGTGGGGAGTTTTCCGCCTCGCATATATGTATTTCGGAAACTTAACTGACCACCTGCGACTCCATTCCGTGCGATATTATTGTGACCTACAGATTCATATTTGATCAAATTTCATACTAATCCCTTTGAGAGAGAGAGAGCGAGATCTGAGTAAACGGAAGCCGTAGTATTTTTGCTTAGTTTCCGCAATAGATGGACAGTAAGTATGAAATTACTCTAGGATTCCACCTCATCATTCTTTATGCAGCTCCAGCAGTAATGACTTTCAGTGTTTTTTACTGATGTACTGCATTGTGTCTCATTGGATATGACAAAGAATAAATAAGTCTTGGTTATCAGATCGTTTTACATTTTCCCTTCCAGTCACCTATGCTGAAGGGAAGGAGAAGGAAAGGAAGTGTATGCTGGTTAAAAGACTTAGAAAACTCTCCCAGTAGATTAGACTTGTGCTCGTAGATCATTAGATTTGAGGGGTTAAAAAAAGTCGTAACTGAGTCAGTCGAGCCAGTACCGGAAGATGCTTGAATTTAAGTTTAACAGATTCCTGTCTGGCAAAGGACTTCAGTATATGAAGTATTTTTGCAGTGTTCGTTTGTGAAGTGTTTGTGAAGGATTTTTGCGGTTAAAACAACAACAACAACAGGAAATCCCCACACACATTTTCTTAGCTGACTGGAGCTCCGCTAATTGGTACCCGATCAGGCTAATAGATCCTGGTGACAGTCACCTGGGATATTACTAGCGCTCCAAATATTAGATGATACTTAGGTTATGTTAAATTGAAAGGATTGGGCCAAGAAGTTGCATCCCAGTTCGACACTTATGCTACGAATGGGCAAATTGCTCTTCCTTAAACCGTAAGTAAATCTTACTGTGCCAGCTACTGCAGATCGAACCCCTTCGTGGAACCAATAAATTTAACTGTCATTTTAATTTCGAGCTTAACATCCTCAGGAAATCATTTGAAAATGGTTCACCGAGAGCAGCGAACCTCCCTTTGTTTAGTGCCGGACAGTGGGACAGATTATACTGCACGCTTTCCTCCTCAGCACTGCGTATTGCTAACTTTTCGGCTTGATAAACTCTACAAGGGGCGGGAGGAGGAAGAAAATATTTAGTCCCAGTAAATATATTGATGGCACCCTGAACAGCATGTTGCCTATTTGCACACTATGCAGTTCTTATTGAAAATGTTGCAGGGAGTGCAATAGTCAGTCAATAATGGTATTGAGACTGCGGCTTTGGTGCTCAAGATATTACCATGGCTACTTCCACCATTCTTTCAACTTTCAACACAGTGTCAACCAATCTGGTAACCCTGAACATTTGAACCATTACTGACCGAATGAAGAAGAGAAGAAGAAGTTAGTTAGTTGAAGTTACTCGTGAGCGCTCGACGCGTGTGCGTCTCGTATCCTTTTTAAATAATTGAAATTTATCAAATATATATATTAAACTCTGTAAATCCTGACAAAATGAATTATTAAAGTAATAATTAAAACATTAACAACTAGTGTTGTGACAATTTTCAGAAGTGAGCTGAATTCGCGCACTACAAAAGTGAAATACACGCTCAAATGTAATATAAAATTAAGCACCATTCGTTTGTGCTTGCGCGCTTCGTTAAAAAGCCAAGAAAAATTGTGAAATTCTGAAACACGCATACGAACGTAAATTTTCATGCGTTGTGTCGATCGGTAGGGTTGATAAAATAAATCATGATGCCGAAATTCAGTGATTTAAAAGTTGAGCAATTACGTCGAAAATTGCGAGACATCGGTTTATCCACCGCCGGTAATAAATCGCAACTCGTGGAAAGACTATGCGAACATTTCAGTGAGGAACGTTTCACAAGTGCTTTAAATGATAGTGCAAACGTAAGCAAAAATAGTCAGGAAGTCGAATCTTCCTTCGTACATACACAGCATGAAGACAGGCCACTGAGTAGCTCATCGCCAGTTACAATGACGTTGCCTGCATCTTCATATTCATGCATCGAAACTACGGCAAATAGTGCAGCGATAATGGCACCTTTGCAAAACGAAACACGATTTGCGTGTAGAAGTACAGAAGCAAACGTTTTTCTACCGACGTTTTATGGTAGCACGCCTATGTACTCCTCGTCTTTTCTGCCCAACGTACAAGGGCAATCGAATATGCTAATTCCATCGACCGACGTATATGGTCAACGTTTATATGGAAATTCGAATGCATATATTGTACCAACAACGTCATACGGAGTTCATACATATACAACTCCATACAACGCATTTTCTCTGCCAAACGTTCAAGAGCAGCAGAAAATTCATAATTCAACGGCTAGCGCAAGTGGCAGCAGACACGTTCATTGGGGTGCGCAAACGATAACGCCGCAGCCAATATTCTCTGCCGCAAACGCAGTCAACGCTAACCTACCGCGCAGTGATACAATGCTAACCGACATGAACGCGCAACAACATGTTGAAATACCAACGAGATGATCAAACGAAATTTCAATCGGTAACGGACAAAATTTTTGTTGTAGAAATGAAGCGACAAATTCATATCCAATACAGCAAACGAGTGTGAACAGTAACGAAATAAGAATAAGTGCAATGCCAACGAGACAAGAACAAATAACGTCGCAAGAATTTGTAAATGTAAACAAAGAAGATAATAGAAAAAGAATTTCAGTTTTCGGTGACGTTCGTGATATAATTGCAATTCTACCGTCGTACGATCCGTGTAAAAAGATAATAAATTCAGAACAATTTATAAATCGTGTTAACCAACTGCGTAGTGTTTATTGTTGGGAAGATAAAATTCTATTGTATGCAATACAAACGAAACTAGAAGGTGTTGCAAAAATGTGGATAGATGCCAGTGCGGAAATCTTTACAGATTGGCAACATTTTGTGTACGAATTTCTAAACGAATTTCCATGTTCTTTGAATGCTGCGGACATTCATATGGAACTTATGAGCATGAAAAGAAATAATAGTGAAAGTGTAGAAGCATTTTACTATCGTGTATTGGCGACTGGTCGCCGAGGTAAAGTTGACGATGCGTCAATAATAAAATACATAATTAATGGTATAAACGAAAACGGTTTAAAGCAGTGTGTATCTGTGCATAATTATCAAACATGTAGTGAATTGCTACGAGCGATTGTGAATTATTGTAAGCACAATAATTTGAAAAGCACGAATTTTGCAAATGCAAAACAAAACGAAGAGCCGACAAAGGCAAATACGAAAATAGAGAATCAGAGAAAAACAACGATATGCTACAATTGTAATAAGGCTGGACATTTATCGCGAAACTGTCCTGAGCCACAAAAACGCGAACGATGTGCAAAGTGTTCGAAAGTGGGGCACTCCACAACCAATTGCAAAATAAAAACGCCGAAAGATAATTGTAACACCGTGAATGAAATCAAAAGTGATTTTATAATTAAAAATATTGAAATAAATGGTGTAAAGACAAATGCTTTTATAGATACGGGTAGCAGTAGAACGTTAATAAGAAAATCACTCGCGCATAAAATCGGAAAAATCGGTGAATGTTGTGTTACATTAAAAGGTTTCGGTGGAGCATCATATAAATGTACGTCCAAACTGAATGTAATGCTTAATATAGACGGAAACGAATCCGAGACGGAAATGCTAATCGTAGATGATGAAATGATTGATTATCCAGTGCTAATCGGTATTAACGTAATATATGACGCTAATAAACAATTCGTATTCAAAGGAAAAGAAATGTGGGTAGTCGAAAAACCCAATAACGAAATTCTAAGCATCACAGATGGTGAATTCGGTGAATTAAATAAGATGTTACGAAAACATGATCGATGTTTCTCTGCTGAATCGAGTTCAGTGGGTAAAACGAGTATAGTTAAAATGAATATTTCATTGCTATCTGATACGCCAATTAATATGAAACCATATAGACTGCCATTCGCGCATCGCCCTATCGTAAAAGAGATTATCGAAAATCTGTTGAAAAGTGAAATAATCCGACCATCAAATTCTCCGTACGCATCGCCTATTGTGCTCGTGGAAAAGAAAAATAAAGAGTTCCGAATGTGCGTGGACTACCGACAACTAAATAAAATTACCGAAAAACAACCATATCCAATGCCAATAATTGATGAACTTTTCGCGATGTTATCTGGTAATCAGTTTTTCGCGACCTTAGACTTTAAAATGGGTTATCACCAAATCGAGGTAAACGAAAATTCGAAAAAGCTAACCGCGTTTGTGACGACGGAAGGTCATTACGAATATAACCGGATGCCATTTGGTCTCGTTAATGCTCCGGCAGTTTTTCAAGAAGCTATGAATAAATTAATCGAACAGTGTAAATCGAAAAATATAATTGCTTATTTGGACGATGTGATTATACCGAGCAAATCAGTTGAAGAAGGTATACGCAAATTAGATGATTTTCTGTGTGTCGTAAAAGAGAACGGTCTAACGTTAAGATTGGACAAATGTGGTTTTTTAAAAGACGAGATCGAGTTTCTCGGACATAAAATATCACGCGATGGTATCAAACCAGGTGATCGGAAAATACAAGCAATAAAGAACTTTAAAATACCAAATACGCAAACGGAAGTTCGCCGATTCCTCGGGTTAACCGGATTTTTTAGAAAATTCGTAGAAAATTATTCATTAATTTCGCGTCCGTTAACAAGACTAATAACGAAAGCATGTGCTGAAAAATTTGAATGGGGCGAAGCTCAACAAAACGCGTTCTCAACGTTAATTAATAAATTATGTAGTACACCAGTGTTAGCTCTATACGATTTTAATGAGCAACATCAGGTGCATACCGACGCAAGCAGTATAGGAATCGCAGCAGTACTATTGCAATCGAAACGTGATCACGACGGCTGGCAAGCTGTAATGTATTTTAGCCGCCACTGCACACCGGCTGAATCGACCTATCATAGTTACGAGCTTGAGGTATTGGCTGTTGTGGAAGCATTGCAACGCTTTCGCATTTATCTACTGGGTAAGTCATTTAAAATATTTACTGACTGTTCTGCTATTTCGAGCCTGAAAGCTAAAACGCCACCAGTACCACGTATTTCAAGATGGTTAGTCCGTTTGATGGAGTATGACTACGAGATCATACATCGACCAGGTAGTCGAATGACGCACGTCGATGCAATGAGCCGTGCTCCTATCCCGGCTGACAAAATACAACGTGTTGACGTAGTTGACGACGATTGGTTGTTGACAATGCAACTAAAAGATCCATACATACGAGAAATAATTTCAGTTCTAAGGGATGAAACTGTGTCCACCCAAGCGAAACAATTCCAAAAAGAATATTCTTTTGAACGAAACAGATTATATCGACGAATAGACAACAAGTTACTTTATGTGGTACCAAAAGCTGTACGTTGGCGTATAGCTCGATACTGCCATGATGACTTTGGACACTTTGGTGTTGATAAAACGATTCAACGCATTCTTAAACATTTCTGGTTTCCGAAAATGCGAAAATACGTCAAAGATTATGTAGCATCCTGTATAGAATGCTGTTATAACAAAACGAAAGGAGGAAAACCCGAAGGTGTGTTATACACCGAACCAACCGAACCTATACCATTTAGACTCTTACATATCGACCACTTGGGGCCGTTTGTTAAGAGTAAACGCGGTAATACGTACGTCCTTGCAATAAGTGATGCATTTACCAAATATATCGTCGTAAAACCGGTCCGTAGTACAAAAACGTTACCTGTCATTCAAGCATTAAACGAGATTTCGAGTTATTTTGGTCTCCCTGCTCGAATAGTAACGGATCGTGGTACTGCGTTCACATCCAAACAGTTTGTAAAATATTGCAATGAAAACAACGTAATACACATAAAAACTGCGGTACGAACTCCACGCGCTAACGGTCAAGTGGAGCGTGCAAATCAGGTTATATTAAATTACCTTCGTACGACGTCTTCGAATCCGAAAGAATGGGATGACCAATTGCGCAATCTACAATGGTCAATCAACTCACAACAAAATTCGACAACTGGTTATTCTCCCAACGAACTAATATTCGATTTTAAACTAAACGACATAATACATAATAAACTTTTGGCCGCCGTAATCGACGATGATAATGAAGAAACGACATTAGAAAAACGGGACAATGCTATAACCTCAATCAATACTCAGCGACAAAAATGGAAGGAGCGCTTCGATAATAAGCACAAAACGCCCTCCATCTACAACGTTAACGATATGGTGGTGATACACAACGAACCATCTGCTACAGGGGAGTCACGTAAACTCGAACCCAAATTCCGTGGTCCCTATGTAATAGCGAAAGTTCTTGGGAAGGATCGTTACCTTCTTACCGACATCGATGGTATGCATCAAAGTCAAAAGAAGTTTACATCAGTCTATACCGCCGACAAAATTAAGCCTTGGTGTTCAATGCCACCTGAACTCGATGGCTTCAGCGATGATAATTTATCTGATAGCGACGATAATTTATATGATAACGAATATGATCAATCTACAGACATCGGGGGCGATGTCATTATCAGAAAGGGCCGAGCTGTCAACCAATCTGGTAACCCTGAACATTTGAACCATTACTGACCGAATGAAGAAGAGAAGAAGAAGTTAGTTAGTTGAAGTTACTCGTGAGCGCTCGACGCGTGTGCGTCTCGTATCCTTTTTAAATAATTGAAATTTATCAAATATATATATTAAACTCTGTAAATCCTGACAAAATGAATTATTAAAGTAATAATTAAAACATTAACAACTAGTGTTGTGACAACAGCTAATACAAAGATTCGAACTCCTCTGGACTTTTTGTAAGCGTTTGAAATTCCTGGCGTTTGTAAGCGCCAGCCACCAAACCACAAACATCATACAGTAGAATTGGGTGTACAGTGGCTGTATAGTTCCAATGCATTGCTTTTAGATAAAACCCCACGTGAAACGAATTGCTCATTTACAGGAGAACAATGCAGGTTTTGCTTTCTTCACCTGATCTTCTCTTTTTTCACTCCAGAGTAGTTTTCTATCCAAAATTACTCCCATATACTTTATCGCTTGAACCTTGTCTTTTGCCGTCAACCGTGGTTGGAATAAGATTCAGCATTTTGTACTTTGTTGCGAAGAGGACTACCTTATTTTTTTCTGGATTAACGCGAAGTTCCGAGCTTTTTGCTCAGTTATATAATGTAAATAAAGCAGTCTTCTGTAGATTGCAGAGAGTTTGTGTGAGTTTTCCCCACATAATAATAGAAAAAGATGATACTGAAATATTTAAAGTCAATTCCAAGCGAAGTCATATACTCCCAGACCACCTTTGGTCGCAACACAATCGCACTCAGAGCAGAAATTATCAGGTTGGCTATTTGAGTAGATGCTAAACACTTTAACCGTATTAGTTCTGGATACCATCTCATCTGTCTTATCATTACTCCGCTGACTTTCTCTTTACATTACAGAAGCTGAGCTTCTTACGGAAACCTCCGCTAGTAATCTTCCTTTCATCTGTCCACTATTATTGTTACGTGTGTCTTGCATCCTTCTCGTAGTTTCACTATTTAGGCATGAAGATGTTGAAGTCCGTGCCAAAGCTAGATGTCAACGCAAGGTGTTCTCTCTTGCCTGCACCATATAGTGAAGATCAGCTGTCTACGATATCGTAAAGCCAGTAAAATGAAGGTATTCGTATTATTGAGTTCGTAAGACAGCTTTCTGTCCTGTACAGTTCTGAGTTACTTTACCATATCAGAAAATTCCTGAAAACAGGAGTCTTATATTTCCTCGCTCTATCTATATAAGGTATCTAAATAGACCTACCAAATATCGCGTAAAAAATCCCGCTATCGATCTTTGAGCAGGGTTGCCTGGATATCTGCGAAGACAACCTTAAAAAAGCCAAGTTTTTCTTAAAATGCTGTTCCTATTCGTTCGTAAATTCTAGAACATAGTGTTCCGATTTTTGTTTGTTTTTTATTTCCAAATTTTATTTCTTTATTTTATAATTTCGGATTGTACAAAAATTTCCTGAGGAATAGCAACATTATTGCAAAAAAATAACACAAAAAAAAACAAACGAAAATTTTAGTAAAACTTATGAAATTGAATATGTTGCTTACTTTTTGTGGGCGACTGTATACAGACATATTGCTTCACTTCTACATACATATATGCATTTAAGTACGTTAAGTGCACAAAGTGTACACAATAACAATATTAACGGGACAGCAACGATTGCTGATGACAGACACAATTGTTTGCAATAAAAATACAAATACAAACAAATGCAATCAAAAGCAAACATTGAACCAACTGACAACACCAACAGCATCAATGCGTTTTGCGTGGGTTTGTGCAGATTTTTGTTGTTTTCAATGGGTGTATACTGTAAGGGTTTGAGGGAATGAACGGTGGATAAGTTAATGGGACTTGATGTCTGACTCATAGGACGGCAAGAGTTCTATTGTATGTAGCAGTTGTTGTGTGTGCAAATTGAAGTGACGATGGCAACAATAACAACCAGCAATACTGGCCTGCCATTTACATGCATTGTGTTATTGTATGACAACTACAAATGAGTTCTTACTTTAGCACAAAAACATTGTTTTTGGTGACTTCACCCAAATAATTAAATTAATTTTACGCTTCTTAATAACAATGCACCTCGAGGCAAGCATAAGTTTGTGCGCAGTTTATTATTTTTATTAAAGTTTTTTTTTTTTTTTTGTTCAAAATGGATTGAGTTGTAAAGTATTTAATGTACAGATAGACAAGATCAAACGCATTTGACAAGCTGACCTTAAAATTACTTACAAATATGTCGATATATGTAGGTATATTCAGGGTTTTCGAGATTCGGTCTTTCTGACCGCTCTATATGATGTGACACCTAATAGTCGACAAAATTGCTATTGGAAAATTGTTCTACGGATAAGTAAATTAATTGACCCTAGGTTGACAATACAAAACTCCGTTAAAACTAGCTACAGGTTAAGACATAAAAGACAATCCCACGGTAACTCATGTCTATCGTAAGGTGTTACCTAAATCCTCAAACGAAACAGTTTGTGGTGTCAACAGATCCTATACCCGACAACGGAACTGGTAGCTGAAAGTGAATCCGACCCCATTGGACAATTCTTAACATTACCCGGTATTGTGAGACGATTCCTATCTCCAATCTATCTCGTTCCCTCTCAATTAAATTTCTTTGCCACCATGCTCGCAGACCATCAATTCACCGAGCTCACAGACCTTCTTACTTGGAGTGCAATTCAGGTTTTAAAAAACAACTAAAATCTCTTTCTCTTCAACCTTATCGTCACCAAAGTTGTTATGGCTCTAATTAAATTTGGTGGACTAATTGTCCGAAAAGGCAAATTAAATAATTGTGCCTTACATAAGGCTAGACACAAGGTTCTTCCGAATTATAGGGAAGGCTTACGATAGGATCTTTTGGCGGTTCTTCGTCACTAACATCCCTCAGCCACAGATGGTTGTCCTAGTATCTTCATTGTGCTATTTTCCCGTTCAACAAAACCTCCCAAGTCAAAAGCCATATGGTGGAAGGCTATAGAGTTCGGATAAGCAGTCGCACCATTGCCTAGGTAGTAAAACAAGTAAAAGAATATGGTCTCTTTTGGCATTACTATGTTTTCTGCAACCATAATGTATGTATGATATAAAATACATTAGCGAAGATTGAAAAGTACATTATTAAACTTCTCCATATTTTGGTTGAAAATATGGGCTTGGGATGTTATTTGTAAGTTCTTTAAGGACTCGATTCATTCGCCTATTTCCCCTAGGGTCTAAATTTTTCACGAAAAGCCTTTTCCACCAGGAGCTTATTTATTTTTCATTTTTGTATTCCCTGCAAATAATGCGATTAGTCTAGGCTGAATCCGGGATGAGTTGCAAAGGAGTATGCGAATAATGCCAGTTTTTATCGCTTTGTATGCGTTGAACTGTTTCCTTTTGTTTGAGCATGTCCTACGATGAGACTAGTTGTACCCACTTATACAACAGCGGGAACGATAGGACACATATGGGAACGAATGAAGACTAATCCATCTTCTTATCAGTTTTGTGTTAGTTCACTGCCAGTTTTCGTATTGTACGGGGATATGTTCATTTTAAACCGCAATATTAAAACTTACACAAGATTGTTAAATTCATACAAGTAAACAAATTATTTCAGCGCCAACTCTTTCCAAGAGATATGGGTCGACGGTAATGGAACATTTGGTCTTAGTGTTTTAGGGTGGATATAGGGCTCCGCATTTTTCTGAAATTATTCTAGTAAATTTTTTTTATTTTACTCATTGGCCTCGTTGCCTTTTTTAATATTTCTAAAAATGCGTTACATATATTTCAAACTGACTAGTTCCAAATGTGCACAAAAGGGACTACAGGGGATCAATTATGCCCCAATGCATACAAAAGAGATTAATCAGAGACCAGTCTGTTTAGGGATTAATCGCACGATTTTTGCCAGGGAAGCGCTGTTTATTGTTGTGTACATGTAAATGTTCAATTTTCTCTTCTTTGCTCTTTGCTGCTGTTTGTATATGAGCGATTGCTTGCTTTACTGTTATTTTTGTACAGTATTTATATACTAGGAGCATAGAGATGTATCGAAATTGCTAATATTCGCCACAATATATATTTTATACTCCTTTTAAAGATGGAAGAATTTTGAAAAACGGAATTATTCTTAATTATTTTTCCTTTTAATTTGGCAACAGCTTTTGTGAACTATATGCTCACAATGGATTTTCAAACTGGACATTTTCTTCTATTCTTATAAAATCTACGTAATTTCTCCATGCAACCAGGGCTCGTATTATGATCCGTGATCGAAATACATGTCTCAAATCACAATATCCTGAAATGATGAATCGGATTAATGCCATATGTGAACTAGTGACAAAAAGCACTCGTTACAGCGGTAAGTTATTACAATTTTTATGGTCAATTTTTGGGTCGCGAGACTCGAGAAAAAGCGCCGCAACCAACGAAAGCATTGCAACCTTTAGCTTGAAAGCCACCGTAGTACAAATATCTGTTATAATAATAATCATTATTTTATTCAGTATTTACATATGTACGTAAGTACATACATAACTCGTATATACAATCATATGAAAGGACAGCAAAATGTGTCACGCATGAACAAATGAATTCTATGTGTCTGAAATGATTTTTTATATTAGTGGAATGAATAGAAAACAATGTCACACTATCCTGATATTTGGGTTGGACAATCATAAATTAATTCATTTTTGTATACAATTTCGACTAATGTAAATACGTAAACACTTATATACGTTTATATGTTTCGAATTTTTATATTTTCTTAGTCTCTGGCCCAATAAGTTTAATGGAAAATGCTGAATTTTTATAGGCGCGCTCGTAAATGTAAAAGTGATCAACAAAAATGTTATTATTTTCATAGACAATGTTAGTACTTACTTAGTTACGGATGCGTTTAAATGCCGACGAAAGTCATGCACATTAACTAAAAAGGATAATGTGAGTATATTATTAGAAGCCTAACAAATAATTTCGGGAATCCTTTGTGTGGTGTGTTAATATAAGTTATTTTAAATAAAATTTTTTCGATTTGTACAACCAAATTTGGATATGAAGGCAGGTTTCAAAGATTAAAAGTGGTTAGCGTTTAAAATCTCTATTGCGTCAGACAATGCTCTAAAACCAAAAATTAGTAAATCTATGTTACTCATACGCAACGTCTAACATTCCCGTTCCGAGCGTTGCATACAGAGAACTTTGAGTACAACCCCCAGAATTAACTTTTTTTTTAACCTTTTTATAAACGGGATATAAAATTTACCTAGGCTGGCGGTAATCTACATTTTTGTAGCAAGCAGAAACTGATTCTATAATTGGGATTACGTTTTGGAAAAAATACTTGCACGCTAATGGTTTTATTTTTTGGTGTGTAAAATAAACGCTTTTATTAAAAAATTGAATTAATTTAACAAACTTGAGGCAAGGCTTTCCCATGCGAACTAAAAATGCAGGTAAAGGTGAGCGAACTTACACTTGCCACTTTATCTACCTAGCCTCAATTTTACGTCTCCTCTTAGTTAAAACGCCCAAAGTCCGGGTTTAACTTAAGATAACTGAAACAGTTCACAATTTGTTGAACGTGCAGGAAGAGTTGGTTGTGTTTTATTGAAAATGTCACATGTCACAGAAACGGATCGATCTGGTGCCATTTCGATAGTTGTCCATTTCATTCTGCCTTCTGAAGCTTATTCCTCCTTATACTGGTTACTGTACCGAAGGTTTATCACAGCAAAACTCTTGAACTACTTTCGGCGCATTTCTGCCGCCTTACGGTCAATGATTTTCTCTTCTCTCGCTTATGACTCGATTTTTTCCCCCTGCCTTTGTTATAAACACAAGACATCGGGAAGGGCGCATTGAAATAAACCCGGGTATAGCCTCTACCTGGAAACTATTTACCAAACACATTTATTTGCACCAGAATACCGCCGCCCTCCCAAAATGCAGAACGGTACAGACAAAATGCCCAAAAACTAAAATGCACATAGTTGAAAGCTATGAAGTTCGGCTAAGGTAAAAGTAAGTAAAAGTCTTGAATAAACTGGTAATAACATATGAAAAAATTATCTTTCGACAAGTTGAAGTCCACATTACATTTCATATATTTTATAAGATGTCTACAAATATACCGGCTGAGAAGAGGTATTTTTTCCAAGCAGGGTCAGGGGGCCAGGAAAATAATAGCTTCAATGACATTACGCACTAAATCGACCAAGGAGTGATAACACTGGATCACAACAACCCAGCGGGTCAGGGGGTTAGAATATACCCGCGGTAGGTATGCCTGTCGTAAGAGGCGACTAAAATACCGGATTGGCCTGAAGGTTTAATGTGGCCTTATAAATCGTTCCCGAGATGGTCGGGCCAGCACCTTAATGATGCTGTGTTACCGGAGCGTACCGGATCTGTAAACGGCAAAGGACCATCACATCGATCACTCCCTAAACCTTCGGGGAGCAACCGTATCGCTACAACAACAACAACAACAACAACTGGATCACAAATTCCAACTTTTATTCTGCACCAGAGACGCCATTATGAAATTCCTATGTAAAATCACCCCCTGATTCCGAAAATCAAGGTTATTTTTAATTCTATGGTAACGTTTTTGAGATATTTACGAATTACGGTTTTTATCAAAGAAAAACAAAAAAAAAAAAAAATGGGTCCACTTAACCATATGTATCTCAAGAACGAATTGAGCAATTCCAAAACGGTTTGAAGCTTTTAAAAGGTAATAAAATTTTCTATGAACTGTGTAGACAACACTTTTTGCTAGGCCCTGCTGATTCAAAGATAACGAACAATCATTACGTATTTTTTCAATTTTTTTTTGTAAAAATATAAAAAATTGTATTTTGCGAGGAAGGATCTCGAAAACTTTTTATTTTTTCCAGATTTTTTCTCTCTAAGCTCTGTTTTATTGCAGAAAAAATAAGCTTTCATTCAACAACATCGATGGACTAATACAAAAGTTATAAGCATTCAAGTAAATATATCCATTTAATACTTAAATACCCTACTGGTACATATCTGTTAGTATTCGTATATCAGTTAGTTAGCAGGTAGATTTTCGAAGGGCTATTAGATACAAACAACTGTTAGTGTCGTTTTCTCAAACCCAGGTACATTTCAAGCAAGAGCATATTTTTAAGGCAGGTAGTGTTTTCTTTGGAATGTAAAGAAAAGTAACCTATGCGAGCGTATCTACAGTGTCATTACAGAACTAAATTCAACGGAAGCTACATTGTCAGAATAAAATTTAACTTTAGTTCCGGCTCCAGTTTCATTGTCAACAGCAGTATCTGATTACGCGGCATCATGTTGTACTGAAAACGAAAGAAACTCTTTATCACAAGCACAACCAAATGATTGGATAAGGGATTTGGAATTCTCAAAGGAAAAGACCGAACTAAACGCCTCTCGTATGCAAAAATTTACATTTGTTTCATCCGATGTTAAGGTAACAGATTATAGAACTCGTCACAAACAATTTTCCAAGTACTATGCGAAGAAGGACAGCGTTTTTTACCGGAAAGATATTGCTGGTCTATTCAAACAGTTTGGTGAACCATATGATTCAAAACAGTGGCGATTGTTCGGCAATAAATTAAGTTTAAAGGCCGTATTATTGCATATTGGCAAAGAAAAGCCATCTATCCCGACCGCGCATGCAGTAAATATGGAGGAAACGTATGAGATAATGCAAAAATTGCTCAAATTAATCAAATACGAAGAACATGATTGGAAAATATGTGCCGATCTTAAAGTCGTTGGAATGCTATGTGGTCTACAAAGTGGATACACAAAATACTGTTGCTTTCTATGCAAATGGGATAGCCGAGCTCGTCAAGACCACTACATCATAAAGGATTGACCAGAACGAATCGAGTTTCAAGTTGGGACAGATAACATAAAATACTCCCCACTTATAAAGAAGGAAAAAATAATTCTTCTTCCGCTCCACTTCAAGCTCGGCCTTATCAAAAACCTTGTCAAGGCTTTGGACAAAGAAGGCGAAGCTTTTCATCATTTGAAGACAATCTTTCCAGAGATTTTAGAAGCAAAAATAAAGGAAGGGATTTTTATGGGACCGCAAATAAGGAAAATGATGACCAATAACCATTTCAAAGATCTATTGTCACCAGTGGAGGCAGCAGCGTAGGATTCTTTTGAAAAGGCCGTTACTTATTTTTTAGGCAAACACAAAATTCATAACTACAAGATGACAGTGAACGACTTAATCAAAAACTATGCGGAAATGGGTAAATAAAAAAACATATTTAAGACCGTTTTCTCAGTTAACTTTAAAACCTATCTGCCCGATAAACAAAGAATTTGTATGAAAATTTTTAAATTTATATGAGAATATATAGGCTTAAATCTGAATTCATCGTCCAGTGTGAATAAACCAGAACGAGAAAAATGTAACAAATAGTTATTCTGAATTGAAAGATAAATCCAGCCTAAGTAAATTATATACTAATTTGTAACTTATGAATTTATCTAATTTATTTTTTTAATTTTCTTTCAGGAGTAAATGTGTCATTAAAAATTAATTTTCTACACTCCCATTTAAATTCTTTCCCCCAAAATATTGGCGATGAAATTGACGAGCATGGCGAAAGGTTTCATCAGCAAATGAAAATGATTGAAAGACGGTATCAAGGATTCTGGGATGTTGCTATGATGGGTGACTACTGTTGGTTTCTCATAAGAGAAACCGATCCTAATCTAAATAAGCGTCAAAACGAGACAAATAACTTTTTCAATCATAAAATGAGATCATAGAGATAAGACAGAATCATATATACATATGCTGTTATTTGTAGGGTACTTAAGTTTAACTATAAGGATATATTTATTTGAATGCTTATAATTTTTGTATTAGTCCATCGATGTTGTTGAATGTAAGCTTATTTTTTTGTAATAAAACAGAGCTTAGAGAGAAATAAATCTGCAAAAAAATAAAAAGTTTTCGAGATCCTTCCTCGCAAAATACAAATTTCTTTATATTTTTACAAAAAAAAAAAATTGAAAAAATCCGTAATGATTGTTCGTTATCTTTGAATCAGCAGGACCTAGCAAAAAGTGTTGTCTGCACGGTTTATGGCAAATTTTATTACCTTTTAAACGCTTCAAACAGTTTTGGAATTGCTGAATTCGTTCTGGAGATATATATGATTAAGTGGACCCAATTTTTTTTTTTTTTTTTTTTTAACGGTTATTCGTAAATATCTCAAAAAACGTTACCATAGAATTAAAAATAACCTTGATTTTCGGAATCAGGGGGTGATTTTACATAGGAATTTCATAATAGCGTCTCTGGTGAATTTTGGCTGTAAACCAGTGTAATTGGGAAGCTACTGAAAACCTTGGGATCTGCTGTTCATGAAATTTTGATTTTATTTTCCTTTTTGCCAAATTTGCTAAAAATATTGACTACCAGTTATATGAAGGTTTACAACAGAGTGGATCGGTAAATTAGGCGCTACGCTTTTACTGAAAAAGCCAACAAACAGCCTTTCACTCACCATTACTTAAAATGCTAGGCTTCTTTCGAATAATGAAACTTCCTACTCTCAATAAGACAGACGACAGACGACATCTAATTATGTAGTCCGTAAGCCTGAAAATGTTGTTTCCTTTTTCTACATTAGTCTTAAATATCGCTTAAGTATCCATAATAGACTAAGATCGCCAGTTGCTTCTCAGCCGTAGTAAGTAGGTGAAGCAAATTAGAAACACAAAGCGAGATCATCATTGGGAAAGCGCTGAAAGGATGTTATTTTTCCTCCACTAAATGACTGATTCTACCTTGCTGGGCAAAATAAGAACCCTACTACCTAGGTGATTAATTAAGAAATTTTAAGCGATGTCGAGGAAAGGAAAATTGAGGATAAATGAGAAGGACGAGGCATTAAGCCCAGAATTTGATTTGCGACAAAAGACAGCGTTTGACCATAGTGCTTGAGACAATGGAGGCAGATAGACGGCAGTTTGCTGACAAGAATTGTTCTTAAAAAATTATTTATTCTGCAACCGTATTGAGAAGGAAGAAGCTTCAGGTGGAAAAATAAGGCGTTGGTTTAGTGAATGTCAAAAGCTTGCTTCTAAGCGGCGGAAGAGGGGAATCGTCCCTGTCTCGAAACCATAGAGCAAGTTATCCGAAAAAAAAGACTTACAACTGCAATATTGTAATATACATATTCAGATGTAGAAAGTTGCGGGAGCGGGGAAGTATGTAGGTCGGAAGGTGCAGAGCAGAGAGAGAGAAACGAAACAATAGTAGTATGTCAATAAAACTTGAAGTTTATAAACTACAGTAGAATGCCGAAAAGACTCCGCCTACTCCAAATCCATAACAGAAGCTAAAGCTGTGACTTCGGCTATTGCCTAAAAGATGAACAAAATAACGAGATAAACATTATATAGATTGATTCCAGCGCAAATAGACCAAAGCAGTCCCTATAGCAAGTCGAATCCATAAAAGATGATGGCAATTCGCCGCTCAGAAAAATTTCAAGTCCAAATAAAAAAAGTTTCGTTGATTTCGATTAACTGCACATTGTTGTACGAATGAGTTGTATGGAAAATAATCAAGAAGAAGCAATCAGCTGTTGGGATAACAACAACTGCACTGTAGCCTGATAATTAAGAGATCTACGGAAGTAGCTGCTTAGTGCCGTGGAATGACACAGTATAAGTTGAATGGAACACAACCCTAATCAACTTGCGTGGCTTTGAAGCCTTAAAACTTGGAACAAATACAAGAACCCAATGCCAATGCAACACAGTGGGGAAAAACCATCGTTATGTGATTCATGATATTTTAAAAACTTGTCTGAATTTGGAAATCTTGTGGTCAAGTTTTAAATAACCTCCCGATGACCTATGGAAATGAAACGTTGAAATAAGCCTTAATACTTTGAATACTTAGGAAATATGAGAAAAGGAGAAAAAATTCGTCATTAAAAAAATTATATGATTTCAGGAACCTTGGGATCAAAACAAGTTTATCTAGGGGGTGTACAGATTTATTTATTTAAAAAGCTCGAACCGAAGGGAAGCAATATTTCGATCAATTATTAAAAAGACTTGCCATTTGAGCTACAAACTTGAAATTTGAAAAAAAGGAGAAAACCACAAGGAGATAAAAAAAACTGTTAACGAAACTTGTTGCAGCTTTGTGCCAATGCTTCGATGCAATAGGTGCGATCACTCACAAACTGTCATAGCCTCGGGAAACTTGCAGTTTCAATTGGGTTGTATCAAAATATTATAGCAATTGAAAAGATGTTTGGTGTCCTATGTATGCACATTACATTCTGGACATAATTTGGGTATGACGGGGTTGATCATGGCTAAATAAGACTCAAGGCTGTTACGATATCCAGATATAAATGATACCAGAATGACACACATCTTCCTAGTAAGTCTTATTTTCTCTACTGGGAGTACCGTCCGTTGCATTATGAGAACATAGTTCGCCGGACATTCGTCGAAATAAGACTTTGCCTACTCGTACATATATTGGGTGTATTTGGCATCATTCTGGCTAAGTGAGAGCTTAACCTTTTTCAGTATCCAGAACGAAATTGTGTCAGAGTAACCTCAAGAAGTGTGATTTTCTCTACTGCGAGTCTTGTTTAATGGACCCTTAGAACGGGGTTCGTCGCATATTTATCGGCATAAAACTGTACCTACTCGTAGTGCATGTGGTTAAGGGTCTGTTTTTGCCTACCTGGTTCAAGTATCTGAGCTCATGTGTGCCGGATGTCTTCATAACTAGTGCTTGCGGCAATGTCTCTTCGAGAGACATTTTTTTAGCATCTCGTTTCTTTGCTTTATATAGAGTATATTCCGTATCCCGTATTAATACTGGGCTCGGTATGACAAACCTGAAGCCTCCTTCAAAGTGATCCTTTTACACTCGCCGACCATATTACAAGTAGGTAGGAACGTTTCTTTATATTTGCTACAAGTGCTGCCAGGGACGAACTTCAGGATTTTTTACGGCTCTGTGCTTAAGATGCAATTGCGGCTGCGTGCTCGTACAAATGTGGGTAATTATCAACCATTCATTTCAGAATTTTTATGTGCCGGTCAGAGAGTAGCGTAATGCCATAAACGTGGAAGTCGCCAAAGACTTGGTCGGAGATATTGCCAAGTTATACGAGGCGAGCAAACTGGAAATACTGGGGATATAGTTTTTGGCTTTACAGCATAGCTCAATAGTGCAATGGCAAACACCTTTTTCCATTATTGTGGAGTAAAAAGAGTAAGAGCCAATGGTAACTCCTTCTCAGGAACTCCTTCTTTATTTCTTATTCTTTTGTTGTTAAGGTCCTGAATTGCAGCGATGCTTGACGATCCCAAAATGTCGCAGGGTGAGGTTGATTCAATTGAGTGTGAAGTGTGCTCGAAATACTTCGATACATTTTTAAATTAAACGCTGTTTTGTTAGAGATGCTGATCACATTGATTCTGTTTTATTTATTTGTAAAATTCTTTAATTAGACCCGGAAATTTGAAAATACTTGGATTTCAGAAATACAAATTCCCAAAGCTTTATGCACATTGCAAATATGAATATTAAAGCTTTAACTTGCAAATCATAACCCTCTTTGAAACAATAGCAAATTTGCATACTGTAAACAAATCCCAAAGTAAATACAATTCGGATATATTAATTTATTTGGTTTTTTCCATTTCATTTCGTTTCATTTGCCTTTTTTTTTTGGTTTTGAAATGCAAAAAAAAAAGACTGAAATGCAATTTTCATTAAATACTTCAACCCTAATTGTGAATGTATATTACTTTTGTTGCCATGAAATAAAAACATTTTTAATCCCAGTAACGGGAGTTGGCACGTGCATGGCAAAGCGCTTCCCACGCCCAATCGCTAGGGACGAAGACGACAGTTTGCAAGTTCAGCATTTCCTGCATGACAGAATATTAAACACTTGCATCCGTTGCTAAGTCTTTATGTATATGTGTACAACATTATGCTATTAAAGTAGTCTACATATGTACGTATAAATATATGTAATGCAAATGCTAGCTACTTTCGTTTATCTTCATCCACTTCGACATTTGGGAGCCCACCATAAATTGCAACAATTTGCTACACATGAAACGAAATTATCAACCCTGCATGCTCGTCTCTTGACCGACTATGAAATGCATACAAATAAAATAAATGTGCTTGTCAATTACCCAGTCAACCGAAGGGGAACTTGAGGTGCATCTAGGATATCTTTTGAATGATACATTGATCTTATTAGAGAAATGGATACCTCGAGCTTTGCCATTAAGCTCGATCATGCTTTACATTCACTCTTCTAGAGATGCTTTGATAGACCCTTTCTTGTGCATGGCATAAAGTGTCTCTATAATCTATGAGATTCCTAATGTAGTTGATTTTGGCATACCACAAAGATTCTTCTTTTTACTTGCATGGAGTTTCTGTATTCACTTGACCAGTTCTTTTCCGAGCTGTTGCAGTGAAAGTCATTTTTGACTCATTCAATGAAGCACTACTCGTTTGGTTACCTGGGTGACAGTTGTAGATTTATTAAAAGTGTATTTGTGTTTCTTTATAGGAAAGTTGCTGTCATAGTCAAACCAAAGAACGGAGCGTCAAATAATAGCTGGAAAGCGTAACGCCGGTGGAAAAACAAAATCACAAATGCAAATATGCCACCGCAATAAGTTTCAACTGCTGCCACGATTTTCAATACAAGCAATGTAAATAAGCGTAAGCTCACTAATGTATCGATGTAAATAGACTTATAAAAGTGGAGGAGTAATAAAAGTTCGATACGTTTGCTGATACCTTAAAAGAAGAGTTCACAGTTAAAATCTCCATAAGATATTTGAAACGGAAGTTATCGGCCACAAACCATTACCTAAGTAGTCACAACTTCCATTCAAGTTTCTTGGTTGCAAAGGTTTTATATATATCGTACACAAATCGAACACACCATGTCAAGATTGAGCTTGTGCAATAGACGAGGTAATAATTTACTCGCGCCAACCCTTACCTACCATGCTGCACTTTATCTTACCATTGATGATAAGTTTTATCTATAAAACCTAATGGGATTTACCCCTATGTGCTACAACAAGGAAACTACCCACTCTGTTCAAGGAAGTCTACCATAAACTCACACTAGTTAAATGCGGCTTTTTTTGGTGCAAGGCACTTTAACAGATAAAAGCTTATAATTTCCTTATACTTCTTTAATAAATTTTACCGAGAATATAGTGCAACAGGACATTATACATGAGTCAGTTTGCTAAATGGTTAGAAAATTCAACAGAAACTTGCAAATACGGACTAAGATTTGGGCTGTCAGATATTTTCAGGCTGTAAAGATATAAGAGTTCAGAGATTGTCAACTGGCTGTTCTTCAAACAAAAACAAATCATAACTTAGTAGCTGAACAACTGAACAACGTATCTACTAGGCTATGTACTCGGGGGTATGCCATGTATCCTGAATTATTTCCTAGGCCAGAGGTCGTCAGCTAGAGAAAAAATTTCTTCACACATATTATGATTATCTTTTGTTTAGTAGTCGCTGAACAAGCAAAGTAGCAGCATCGAAAGGGCCTATAGGTTAAAACATTTTTTCTAACAACACTTTTGTGCAGAATGTTTAACTGTTTAATGCCAGCAATGTATAATGTTTCATCTTTTTGTTAGACTCAAGTAATAAAATAATATTTTTAAATCAAATTTACGAATGATTTTTTTGTGTATTAACAAACGTGTGTGCATTCATATTGTCTCATTGCTCGTTAATCAACGACCAAGCCTGTAACACGATGATTTTACACTTACCAAACAGTCACAGTTTCAATTTTGGTGACCTCTATACGGACTTACTGAGTAAATAATAAGTAGGTTTACCATATAAAGTTATGCAAGTAGCTTACTAACAGATAGAGTGAGTTGAAAGTAGAAGATGAGAGGGGGACAAATACCGGCAGTGGGGCACAAAAATGCCTACCACGTGTTGTGGGTGCTGACTCGCCGGGGGCACCTATCTACTATGGAAACTATAAGATCTTTTAGTGTCGCTTGATAATAAGACGATCAAGAAGTCAAAAAAAGACGGAGATAAAAATGAAAATAAAGAAGACAAAGAAGAAGAAAAAACTGAGGATAAAAATGAGACGAAGAATAAAATCTAAAAGATGAAGCAAGTGGAAAAAAGGAATAAAAAGGACTGAAGAAAATATATAACAAGAAAAATAAGAAAGGAACTAAATGGGGGACAATGTGGAAGAAAATAGTTAAGAAGAGCAAACGGAACAATAAGAAAAAGAAGGAGGAAAATTTAAAGAAGAAAAAGAACATGAAATTTGAGAATATGTAAAATATAGAAGAAGAACAAGAAGACAAACACAGAAAGAATAAAGATTAAAAACGCAAATGGTAAGTAATAAGAAGGAGAAGAATGGAATTGTAGAATAATCAGTGGAACAAAACAAGAATAAGAAAAAGAAGGAAAATGAAACAGAATAAAGAGTATATTAAGAAATGGTATTTAAAAGATAAAGTGACGTAAAGAGAAAGGAAGAAGTGTTAATCCCAAACGGAGAATAGCAATCTTTATCTAAACCAAAGAAGAGAAGTCCTGGGAGAAAAACCAAGAAGAACATAACAAACAAAAAGACGAAAAAAACAAAATAAACTAGAAGGAATATAAGAGAAAAAGGGTTATTACATAAATAAACATAAAGGGAAAGAAGAAGAAGAGAAATAAGAAAGGAAGCAAAAAGTAAAAAGAAGAAAAAGGACGGGAAGGAAAATGTGCGAGGGAAAATAAAAAAAGAGCTAGATGCAAACGTGGGAGAGGAAGGTATATCAAAAACGATGAAGAAGAATAAGAAAAATAAGGAGCAGAAAAAAGATAACAACTACAACCAATATAAGAGTAAAAGGAACGTGAATGTAAATAATATGCAGGAAAAGAAAAAACAATAGCGGAGTTACCCCATTTAGAAAAAGGGCCAGAGTACCAAGTGCCAGTGACATTCGATGTTGTAACATACTTGGGAAACAAATGTTTTTCAATTAACTGAAGCAAAGGTAATTTCTCCAGAAACAAATAATTGCGAGCTTTGTGAAAAGACCTTCGACGCTTCTAGTCCGTAACAACCGACATAGAAAAGTTTTTATTTTATTATCGACCTTGCACCGGCTTTTTATCGCCAAGTCACCGGCTTCTTATTGGTTTCTTAGAGGGTAGTTATCGACGACTTGTGTTATCGAATTTTTAAAAAGAAATTTTATCGGTTTGTCATCCATAACAAACCGATGAGTCGCTGTAAGTAAATCGATAAAAATAGATTACAATCCCATAATAAGTCGTAAATTTTTCGAAAGCAAATCGATAACTTTCTTATAATAAACCGATAACTTTTCGATAAATAATCGATAATAGTTTGATAAAAAATCGATAGCTTTTAGTTAGCATAACGAAAACTTTACTGTAAATAACTGGATAGCTTTTCGATGATAAATCGATAATTTTTTGATGTAAAATCGATAACTTTTCACTTACAAATCGACGACTTTTCGTTAACAAAGTGATAACATCCGATAAAAAATTTGTGACACTCCGAAAACAATCGGTAAACTATTGATAACTTTTTGATAACATTTCGATATTCTTTCGACAAATAACTGAAAAATTTTAGATAATAAATCGATAGCTTTTCTATAGCTCGCAATAACACACTTACTCTTTCGATCCTTTCCAATGATTAATCGGATTATACTTCAGTTGTAATCATGACAAATATGAGGCGTTCACCACAGCCGAGCCCATAAAATAAAAAAAAATCCAGACTAAATATTTTTTGGAATAATAATAATTATCACGTACACCTTTTAGAGTGAATCCGCCCCTTTGCGCTATCAAGGTGGAATGTCCCCCAGCTAGCTCAGGGCGAGAGGTCGGGGCCTTAACCGTTGTCCACCTTGATGCGGAGCGGATGTTACAATCACCATTATACTTGCATCCGTATCTGTTTAATAATAACAAAAAAAAATCAAAAGCAAAAAAATGGGAAACTAACTAAAACAAGTAAAGGTGTCTAAGTTCGGGTGTAACCGAACATTATATACTCAGCATGAGCTTCAATTGTACATTTCATTTCAGATAAATTACTTTTCTATATAACACGTGGCACCGCCCGTTTAAAAAAAATTTCTCCCCTTTTCCTCTTACAATAAAACTTTATTAGTGCAATATCATTGATTCAAAACTATTTTTTGATAAGTTATAGCTCATTATTCTAGTCTACGACCCTTTTAAACTTATTTTATATCTAATTTGCCGTGGTCTTTACCAGATCCCTTCCATTTTTACTAAAAATATTTTCTGCTATAAGGACAATATGTGTACACAATTTCATTACGATATGTTAATTTTTCTTCGAATAATGGCTCCCGAAACATAGAAAATTGCTTAGTCATAAAAGGGGCGGTGCCACGCCAATTTTTTAAATTTAAAGCTTTTCCTCTTTATTGTTATAAATCCACTTGGGAAATGAAATACCATTGATATTAAGCTTTTTTTGCAAAGATATAGCTTATTTTATTCGTCCACGACCCTTTTTAAAATCTTTTTTATAAAAGTGGGCGTGGTCATTAACCGATTTTGTTAATTTTTCTTCAAATAATTCCTTATATTAAAGGCAAACTCTCTGCCGAATTTTGTTACGATAGGTTTAACGATTTTTGATTTATGATTAATAATATTTGTAAAATTGATTTTATCATAAGTGGGCGGGGCCACGCCCATTTTGAAAAAATTTTCCAAATTTTTATCAAGAGTCCCAATAACAGTCCAATTGTCATATTTCAACATACTAGGTGTATTATTTACTAAATTATCAGGGTTTTTGTGTTTTCCAAAATTTTATATATATAAAAAGTGGGCGCGGTTATCATCCGATTTCGTTCATTTTCAATACCAATCTATTCTGGGTCCAGATAAGCTATTGTACCAAATTTGGTGAAGATATCTCAATATTAGTTATCGTGCTAACGGACGGGTGGACGGACGGACATGGCTCAATCATATTTTTTTTCGATATTGATGATTTTGATATATGGAAGTCTATATCTATCTCGATTCCTTTATACCTGTACAACCAACCGTTATCCAATCAAAGTTAATATACTCTGTGTGCAAAGCACGCTGAGTACAAAAAGTGTAAAAATCATCAATGGAAACGGCTCTTTACGCTTTTAATACTGCTTTTGGAGGAAACCAAGTCATAACTGGCACATTTTGCGATGGTAAAAATATTGCACATTTGTTGGTCCCCCCCCCCCCCCCCCCCCCCCACTTGCGTGCTTAACGTAAATATTTCGAATGCACTAAGGGACAATTGAAATGAACACAACAGATGAATTAAATGAAAATGTTATCATCACCCCATTGTTGGCGTAGTTCATGAGCAATCATTGACCACCCTTAAGTGCGTTCAAAAACAGTTAGTGTGCATACAAATACAACATATAAATAGGTATGTAAATACTTGTATGAGCATTCAAGCACATTTAAACACACTTACATACATCACTCCTATGGTATTTTGTTAGTGGTGAAAAAGGTATTTGCCACTTGCATTAAGGGTGCATTCCACACACACATACAATAGAGACAAGTCTGCTGTGCGTATGCAAGAAATTATACCAGCTTAACGCTTTAAATTTTTCTCCTCATTTCATTTCATTTGGTATGATTTGATTTGATATCACTTCACGTATCTCAACTACGTAGATACAATATGCAGTAAATAAATTCTTGTCTGGTTTATTTGTTATGCTCAATAGCAGCTACTCATTCACTTAGCATAGTTTTCAGTTTCGATAATAATATGCTCGAGTAGTTTTATTGTGTTACCGCGAAATTAACTTGTTGATTTTTCTTTATTTTTCCTCTCATACACAATTGTCCTGATAATGGTAATTGAGGTTCCTGGAGATAGAGATCGGCGCAGAACTCAGCTGCAGCTGTTGACATTTTCTTTTGTTTTTGAATGGGGTGATTTTTTGTTAGGTTATATTAAGTTAATTTAAAGGCATTGTAGAAATTTTAAAACGTACATTTTTAATTTGAAACGAGTAAATAAAAAGCAAATAATATTTTGTGTGCATGTATGCCTGAAAGTGACGCAGATTTATGGCTGACATGCTGATGAGATTAAAATACGTTATAGCATAATAGAGATATGATTTGAAAACAAAAGATATTCGTAAGCAGGTTTAAGATAAATTTGTGTTGATTGGTCTAAATATATAGTTGGTTGGTTGGTTGCTGTGCTGCCCGGATACTAAAGACCCGAGCCCAAGAGCGGTAGAGAATATCTACGGAGAAGCTTATATTCTCAGAATTCTCTGCAAAATTCACTGGACAAGAACAAGGTTCTGCTTGGAGAGGTTCCCGGGCATCAGGAATACAAAGGTAAAAGGCAGACTACTCTGCCATACCGAGGGCTATAGCAGTTTTCTAGGGCCCTTCTTAAAACTCACAAAGGCAACCCGTAAGTAATTGGGAAACAAAGCAGTTTAGTCATCATAACAAAGACCCATTACTTATACTCCTAGCAACGATAGTATCAGCCAAACTCTTAATAAAATCAGGGAGGATCTAGGAACTCTTCCTGGATAGTATCAAGAGCCTGGAGTCTACGGTATCACCTAAGTAAGTTAAATCTCTCGGATACAAAAATATATAGCTTTTTTAAGCTTGAGGATGAAAAGCTGATTCACATTCTCTATGAATGAATTACTCTGTCAAAGTAGAGGCCCTTACATCTAAAAAAAAAAAAAAATAAATAAATGTAAGGCGCGATAACCTCCGAAGAGATCTAAGGCCGAGTTTCTCTTCCAATTTGCGTCGTGCTCTTCTTTATTTTCCCTACAAATTGGCCGGACGGGACCTACATGTTTTATGCCGACTCCGAACGGCATCTGCAAGGCAGATGAGTTTTCACTGAGAGCTTTTCATGGCAGAAATACACCTGGAGCGCTTGCCAAACACTGCCAAGGGGCGACCCCGCTTAGAAAAATTTTCTTCTAATTGAAAAACCTTATTTCTAAAAGTTTGATGTTGCTTGCCCGGGGTGTGAACCCAGGGGATACGGTGTGGTAGGCGGAGCACGCTACCATCACACCACGGTGGCCGCCGGCTCTTACATCTAGGTGACTTTTAATCGCCCCATGATATGGAGTAAAAAGCCAGAAGAAGTATTTAAACACATTAAAAGCATCCAAATGCAGACTGGAAAGTCAAGCATAACATACCTAAACAAAGGTCGCTGTACATCGAGGACCAACTAACACTTTCTCGTGGAATCAGTTGCTGCTGTTTCTAGTAGCACTAGTCAGCGCCCCGTTTAAAAAATTTGCTTCGGTCAAAGACCTTGCTGATATCTCTTACAGAGAAAGCAGACTAACAATAAAATGTGCGCAGATGGAAGCAAAGGAAGGTGCGGAAGCTTTCGAGGTACATTATCTACTCACATCAATAAAAATTAACAAACATAGCAAATTTCAGGAGATAGCGGCCTCCAGGTGGTCCTCGAACACCTACAAGAGAACAAAAAGAAACTAGGCCGACTTACGAAAGTAGGAGATTAGAGGACTTTCTAAATTGCTTAAAAAAAGAAACATTGAGGATCACTGCCACAATCACGGAACAGGAATCCATATAAAAATAATATTTGCAAAGTTAACTGCTGCATGAAGCGCAACGAGTGATGCTTGACTATCCGAGAAATTGCACACCTCGATCACTCTCACTGAGTCCGCCTATAGGAGCGTAGAGGCTCTCTTTTCATTCAGAACTTCCGCATGAGAGATAGTATCCGAGTGGGAAACATGGACTCACTGCGACTCATTAAGTTGATCAGAGAAGACAACAGCTCCCATTCAACAGTATGTTTTGGTACTGCAGGTAGAGTGAAATTGCGTCATAACTGCACACAAGGGGCACGGTGTATCCTTTTGAAGGGAACTTAACCTTATGGCACCTGACAAATCTAGAGATGCCATGTGATAATCTCCCTCTCAGGATACCACTGTGACCATAGGGCCGTATATAAAGATATCAATGTATCCTCTTAAAGGGAACTTAATATTATGGGACCTGACAAATCTAGATGTGCCATGTGATAATCTAGTGACATAGCCACGCCAGAGAGCCCTCTGAGGATACCACTGTGACCATACGGCCGTATATAACGACACCAAGAGTTTGGGTTTTAGACTCCAGCTCCTACTGACGATTCTTTTACACGAGTGAAAGGATATGAAAGCGATATTGGTTTACCAGCTAAGCTTATTGTCTATCTCAGTAACTTGATTTTTGGGGTAAGAATGAAGCCCCAGTGAAAGGACGCAGTCAAAAAATAATAATATAGAAATTTCGCCGTACGAACCAAGCGATGGACCAGAACATTGCGCAAACCTAGTAGACGCTCTTTTACTAACAAAGGGCGACCACCCCGTTCACGTAGACCACTTCGTACAATCTTTCAGCGGAGGAGAACTAAAACGCTGCTCCTTAGCACGAAGTCTGGAAAAGCCACCGGACATGACCGAAATCCGGACAAAGCCTCATCCCTCTATATGAAAAAATGTATGGAAGACTTTGTCTCCCCATTCTATCCGGCTGGGAAATGATGGAAATTCTCCTAAACAAATGACCGCTAGTACCTATTTTTCATCATAAGCCAAACCACAATAGACGACATAACCGAGTTTTCAAATGCAAAAAAAAAACTGACATGGTGTCCATGGTCTTAAGGAAGCAACAGGAGCGACGAGTTGTATAGAGCCATCCCCTACAAAGGGTATATCAGCATGAGATATGACTTCTCAAACCTCACTTACCAGTACCAAATTCTGTTTTTATCGCTAACAAAGCTCTGGTGACCCCAAAGCTCTTCACGGAAATAGAGAAATTTGGTTCAATTTGGTCACACCAAATCATTGGCAAAAATCATTGGAACTTTGATTCACTTACTTTAAGGGAGCCTCACCATTAAAGTCCATGTTTATTTATGTTTATATGATATATAACAATCGGAATTTCATTTTATTGTATGTTATTTTATTTTATTTGATTTTATTTTATTTTACTTTATTTTATTTTGTTTTGTTTTATTTCATTTTATTTTAATTTATTTTATTTTATTTTATTTATTTTATTTTGTTTTATTTTATTCTATTTTATTTTATTTTGTTTTATTTTATTTTATTTTATTTTAATTTAACTTATTTTATTTTATTTGATTTTATTTTATTTCAAAAGGCCGATAAAACAAAAACAATTGTCTTTCATTTAATTTTATTTTATTTAATTTTCTTTTACTTTATTTTGTTCTATTTTACTTCATTTTATTGTGTTGTATTTATATTATTTACTTCAACTAATTTTATTTTGTTTTTTATTATTATTATTATTTTTTTTTGATTTTTTTATTTTTTTTTTATTTAATCAGTTTTGGCTCAACCTGTATATAATGGTTTCTTCTCTTAATTATTTTACACAGACACATAAATATATTTAATGTATGTATATATGCAGGCACATATGTACACAAAAGGATTAAATGCATTATTTCCACAAAAGACTCTACCCACGAATTTTACCACCCTTTGAAGTGCTGCCATCAGTGAAACCGATACAAAAGTGTATGTGTGTAAAAATTTACCTTGTGCTTCCTGCACATAAAACACACACACATATCTACATACCTACAAAAGTATAAACTCGTATGTAATTATAAGTGAACCATTTCATAACAGGACCAAATGGACAAATAAACTTGTTTTAAATCGTACATCGAGGACTTTTCAATTTATTTGCACTCAGCACCAAAGCAGATATGTTACCTCATACATACATACATACATACATATATATATATATATATATATATATATATATATATTAGGCCGGGTCGATTTGTGGGGAGGCAAAAAAAATCGCCCATTGCTCTGTGAAAATCATATTCTAGCGATCAAAATAAGAAACTTTGCCGAAGGAACCGTACCTCTAAAAGGAATTCTGATGTCCCCCCCCCCCCCTTTGGGTCGTAGGGGCAAATTTTGAAAAATCCTACTATGAAATGCCTATGTTTTTTCTTTTTGGAGTTTATTTTTCTTTTTAGAAATTTATTTATTCAGAACATGTGTAAATGAAAAAATGAATTTAACTTAGTAATAGAAAAGAAATTAAAAAAAATTATTAGAAACTAGCGCTTTTACAGCCCCCTTTTAAAACCAAGGCATCACTGTGATGCATTTGCATGTCGTAAACATAGTTGTGTGGGTTTTTTATTCAACCGTTTTAAAAAATGAAGGTATCACTGTGACACAATTGCACATCGTAAAATTGCTTGTGTTGTTTTTTTAAGCCACCACAAGACACAGCAGGTAAAACTGAAATTGCCCCTACCCAAAAGTTCGACTCAACGGTAGGGAGGGGGGGGGGGGCGGCGGTGGGACATCAGAATTCGTTTTAGAGGTATGGTTCCTTCGGCAAAGTTTCTTATTTTGATCCCTAGAATACGATTTTCACAGAGCAATGAGCGATTTTTAAATCGACCCGCCCTAATATATATATATATATATATAGATGTTCACATTAAATGCGAAATGCCACAGTCATTTCACGCTTACCGCCCTCCATCCAAACGTCAACGCAGAACACTCATACCAGTTGTTTTTTGCTACTGCTGCTGCTACTGCTTCTGCCACAATGCAAGCAAGCAATGAAATGTAAAAAAAAAGACAAGCGTAAAAATGAGAATCGGCATTGGTAAGGATGAGGAGGTAAAAGCAGAGTAGAAATTGCAGTTAACATATTAAAAGCGCGAGACGAATGTTGTTGTTGTTGTAGCACGAGACGAATCGTATCGAGCTGCATTTGAACGAGAGAAGGGAAATTAAATTAATACTAAACACAAGTCATTGCAAATGTTAAAAAGGGGTGGACAAAATGGTGAGTGAGCGAAAGAGCAGCGCGTACAACGGACAGGAACGAGAGTTGAGTATATCCTTTAACGGAAATGCCATATCTGTGCTCGAAAATTCACCTCAACAGATTTAAGTGCGGCCAACAAACAATTGAATACCATTCACCAAATTCACACATTTACAAATGCAAGGCTACGTACATATATGGGATTATACCCAGTTCACCAATCTATGAACAATTCCTCGATATTCATGCTCGATGAGGCTATGCAAGAAATGCAGCAGAAACAGATTGGTGACATATCCTAGAGGCAATCCCATTTAGGCTGCTGTTAGACATGCCTGTCACCGAAAAATCCAACTACCAGAGGCGGTTTGTGCGCTGGGTTTAAGATACATATGTAAAAATAGTTTACAACGGAACAATAAGTAACAAGCCTCATTTAAAAACTACATATGCTTTGAGGGTCGTTACTGAAATATTCAGAAAATTATGCCGATGCCCAACTGGATGATGTTCGCCAGAAGGCAAATGTTAATAGCATCACCATACAAGAAACGCGATGGCCTGGCCGAGGCACGAACACAATATTGTGTTACGAATTCTATTTTAGGGGACATAAGCCGGGAAGTTTTAAAATATGACCGTCTTCAGTACCAGAAGCTTTTCATGATGGAATCAAAGGAAAATTTGTTTAAGTATTTTTGATGTTACATTTCCGGTCATTTCAGCGTAGGAATTTGGCTAAGTTAGATCAATAAATTGCAGTAAATTAGCCCTTTGACAATTTCAAATTGTCATAAAATCAATTTAATTTTTTCAAGTTTCAAGTGGGACCATATCCCTCGGTAGTGATTTGGCTAATATATTTCGAAATTAGTGGTCTTTCAAACAAATTCAGAGTTAGTGCATTCTTGATGCACTAGGAATCTCACGGAAATTTGAGGTGTACATTACCTTACGCTCAGAGTCCCACAGAATTTCGAACCAAATTGTTTATATTCCAAGTAACGAGAGTATCAGCTAAAGTTATTAATCTTAGCAGAGAGAAAATCTGACTAATTACTGTACGGAACAATGTAGTCTACGATTACACCTAAGTAAATTAATTCTACATTAATCTGACGCTTCTGTGATCGGAGGACGAAACGCCGGTTAACATTTTCTGCAAATGCGTGGCTCTGACGAGATAAAGACTATCGCATCCCTTGGGACAGATTATGTACGACGACTTTGACAGCGTCGCAATCACTAAGTTACCACATAAGGCATTAAGGTTTACTGTCACTCACTGAAGTGAATGAATACTCTTACGTGATAAGAATTTCGGCTCGCACGAGAAAAATGACTCGTTGCGTTATACATAATTCGCCCCTTTATCTCTTCGTGAAAGAGGTACTTAAATAATACTCTAAAAGCCTCCACATACAGTAACAGGCTGAAAGGTCTAGCTTAGTAGACGTTAATAAGAGTCGCAGTCGCATCTAGGCCTAACAATAATAAAAACAACAATTATTTTTCTTAATATAACTTTGAGATAATACGTTTTCAAAAGTTTGCAGAAGTTATCGGTTGATAGAACATTTTTTTTTTCTAGCTAGGCCTTCTAACGTTCGTCTCCGTCTTTTATATGTTGTATGGTTAACTGGGTATTTTTATATGTTTGTACTCATTTATGTTTGTGCAAATGTTTATCATATTTATTTTATTTGTATTTCTCTTCTTGTTTTATTTTTATATTTTTTTTTGTGCGCACATTATCCTCGAATTGGCAGTTCGATAAAAACACCCTTCAGGCAACAACAGCACAACAAATAATAAGTACAAAATATGAGAAGTCGAAAAACCACCTCGGATACCATTCATGACTAAGCTGTAGATACCTAAATGTCATTTTCATTCCCTTACTTGGTTGAGGCTCTCATGTATGAAAAGTTGTAGTAAGCCTTGATTTTGACATGTGAAATAGCGGGAGTTGACTGGGCGCACAGCAAATATTAGCACCATGCCGAGTACTAAAAATAATATGGTTTATATACGAACACAAAATGTGAGTGAATTTTATACGGGCGCAAGTATGGTTAAATGAGCAAACTAACTCGCAAGCAAACGCGAATATTATAGAGGATATGTAAGGGTGTTTTGATAAATTTTCGGCTCCCATGAAAGGATACATGCTCACAACTGTCATTCGTTTATTGTCAGAGACGAAGATGTGCATAAAGAGAGTGCGTTGAGAGAGAAAAATAGTTGTGTAAAGAAGGAATACGGTGAGGAGGGAGTTTTTAAAAATTTCGCAGAGGACCACCTACTCATGTTTAAAATATACATACATATACACGAACATATATACAATTGCATGTTTACGAATGTAGATTCATTTGGGTTGCAGTACTGATTATATAAATATATTCTATGGGAGAAGTAGCTGTGTCAAACGAGGTTGAAAGAAATCAAAAAAGATGCAAATATAAATGGCAAAACCTTTTGTGTATTAGTGAAAAAAGCAAACCTCGACTCAGGTGAAAGGAGCTGCATACATAAATACTAGCGAAGACATGATTACTGAGATCTTTGACCTTGAAAATATTTACACGCCAAATTTATATTAACTCGTACTTAGTATTAATTCATACGTTCTACCGACGTTATGGGAGTGGATATTTTGTCACCCTACCTTACTTATTCTTCATAGAAGTTTGATTTCGTGGAAGGGCGGATATTTAGCCAACAACCATAAAGTCAATTGACAAAATGTCCAAATGAAATTATCATAACGTAAATTTTCGAATGGTTTAAATGTCAAGGACCGCCCTGGTCTTGTGATAGCATGCTCGCCTACCGCACCAAAGAATCATGGTTGGAGTCCTGGAAAAAGCACCATTATAGTAGTTTAGAAAAAATCTTTTCGATGAGAAAAAAAGTTTTTCTAAGCGAGGTCAACCCTAGGCAGTGGTTTGCTAACACTCTGAATGTAATTCTGCTGTGAAAAGCTTCTCAGCAAAAATGTATCTACCTTGGATACGCCGTTTTTAATCGGTATAAAATATATAGTTCCCGTCCGGCCAACTTTTAGAAAAAATAAACAAATTGAAAGAGAAGCTCGATATTGAAAATCTGCTGCTTATGACCCTTTACTATTGTATCCGATCTGATAACCTAATATTTTATGTGTTTACTATCGTTGTTGCCATTTTTTTATTTTATCTTACAGATAGCTTCATTTAACATTTTCGTTTTGATCATTGCAGGGTGACACAAGTAAATCGATAATTGTAATAATAACATATATTATAGAAACAAGTAAGGAAGGTTAAGTTCGGGTATAACCGAACATTACATACTCAGTTGAGAGCTATGGTGATAACATAAGGGAAAATAACCATGTAGGAAAATGAACCGAGGGTAACCCTGGAATGTGTTTGTATGACATGTGTATCAAATGAAAGGCATTAAAGAGTATTTTATGGGGAGTGGGCCATAGTTCTATAGGTGGACGCCATTTAGGGATATAGCCATAAAGGTGGATCAGGTTGACTCTAGAATGCGTTTGTACGATATGGGTATCAAATGAAAGGTATTAAAGAGTATTTTAAAAGGGCGTGGGCTTAGTTCTAAAGGTGAAAGCCTTTTCGAGATATCGGCATAAAGGTGGACCAGGGGTGACTCTAGAATGCGTTTGTAAGATATGGGTATCAAATTAAAGGTATTCATGAGGGTTTTAAAAGGGATTGTTGGTAGTTGTATAGGTGGACGCCTTTTCGAGATATCGCCATAAAGGTGGACCAGGGGTGATTCTAGAATGCGTTTGTACAATATGGGTATCAAGCGAAAGGTGTTAATGAGTATTTTAAAAGGGCGTGGGGCTTAGTTCTAAAGGTGAACGCCTTTTCGAGATATCGCCATAAAGGTGGACCAGGGGTGACTCTAGAATGTGTTTGTAAGATATGGGTACCACATTAAAGGTATTAATGAGGGTTTTACAAGGGAGTGGTGGTAGTTGTATAGGCGGTCGCCTATTCGAGATATCGGCATAAAGGTGGACCAGGGGTGACTCTAGAATGTGTTTGTAAGATATGGGTATCAAACGAAAGGTGCTAATGAGTATTTTTAAAAGAAGTGGGCCTTAGTTCTATAGGTGGAAGCCTTTTCGAGATATCACCAAAAAGGTGGACCATGGGTGACTCTAGAATGTGTTTGTACGATATGGGTACCACATTAAAGGTATTAATGAGGGTTTTAAAAGGGAGTGGTGGTAGTTGTATAGGTGGTCGCCTTTTCGAGATATCGGCATAAAGGTGGACCAGAGGTGACTCTAGAATGAGTTTGTACGATATGGGTATCAAATTAAAGGTATTAGTGAGGGTTTTAAAAGGGATTGTTGGTAGTTGTATAGGTGGACGCCTTTTCGAGATATTGCCATAAAGGTGGACCAGGGGTGACTCTAGAATGTGTTTGTAAGATATGGGTATCAAACGAAAGGTGCTAATGAGTATTTTTAAAAGAAGTGGGCCTTAGTTCTATAGGTGGAAGCCTTTTCGAGATATCACCAAAAAGGTGGACCATGGGTGACTCTAGAATGTGTTTGTACGATATGGGTACCACATTAAAGGTATTAATGAGGGTTTTAAAAGGGAGTGGTGGTAGTTGTATAGGTGGTCGCCTTTTCGAGATATCGGCATAAAGGTGGACCAGAGGTGACTCTAGAATGAGTTTGTACGATATGGGTATCAAATTAAAGGTATTAGTGAGGGTTTTAAAAGGGATTGTTGGTAGTTGTATAGGTGGACGCCTTTTCGAGATATTGCCATAAAGGTGGACCAGGGGTGACTCTAGAATGTGTTTGTAAGATATGGGTATCAAACGAAAGGTGCTAATGAGTATTTTTAAAAGAAGTGGGCCTTAGTTCTATAGGTGGAAGCCTTTTCGAGATATCACCAAAAAGGTGGACCATGGGTGACTCTAGAATGTGTTTGTACGATATGGGTACCACATTAAAGGTATTAGTGAGGGTTTTAAACAGGGATTGTTGGTAGTTGTATAGGTGGACGCCTTTTCGAGATATTGCCATAAAGGTGGACCAGGGGTGACTCTAGAATGTGTTTGTAAGATATGGGTATCAAACGAAAGGTGCTAATGAGTATTTTTAAAAGAAGTGGGCCTTAGTTCTATAGGTGGAAGCCTTTTCGAGATATCACCAAAAAGGTGGACCATGGGTGACTCTAGAATGTGTTTGTACGATATGGGTACCACATTAAAGGTATTAATGAGGGTTTTAAAAGGGAGTGGTGGTAGTTGTATAGGTGGTCGCCTTTTCGAGATATCGGCATAAAGGTGGACCAGAGGTGACTCTAGAATGAGTTTGTACGATATGGGTATCAAATTAAAGGTATTAGTGAGGGTTTTAAAAGGGATTGTTGGTAGTTTTATAGGTGGACGCCTTTTCGAGATATTGCCATAAAGGTGGACCAGGGGTGACTCTAGAATGTGTTTGTAAGATATGGGTATCAAACGAAAGGTGCTAATGAGTATTTTTAAAAGAGGTGGGCCTTAGTTCTATAGGTGGAAGCCTTTTCGAGATATCACCAAAAAGGTGGACCAGGGGTGACTCTAGAATGTGTTTGTAAGATATGGGTATCAAACGAAAGGTGCTAATGAGTATTTTTAAAAGAAGTGGGCCTTAGTTCTATAGGTGGAAGCCTTTTCGAGATATCACCAAAAAGGTGGACCATGGGTGACTCTAGAATGTGTTTGTACGATATGGGTACCACATTAAAGGTATTAATGAGGGTTTTAAAAGGGAGTGGTGGTAGTTGTATAGGTGGTCGCCTTTTCGAGATATCGGCATAAAGGTGGACCAGAGGTGACTCTAGAATGAGTTTGTACGATATGGGTATCAAATTAAAGGTATTAGTGAGGGTTTTAAAAGGGATTGTTGGTAGTTGTATAGGTGGACGCCTTTTCGAGATATTGCCATAAAGGTGGACCAGGGGTGACTCTAGAATGCGTTTGTACAATATGGGTATCAAGCGAAAGGTGTTAATGAGTATTTTAAAAGGGCGTGGGGCTTAGTTCTAAAGGTGAACGCCTTTTCGAGATATCGCCATAAAGGTGGACCAGGGGTGACTCTAGAATGTGTTTGTAAGATATGGGTACCACATTAAAGGTATTAATGAGGGTTTTAAAAGGGAGTGGTGGTAGTTGTATAGGTGGTCGCCTTTTCGAGATATCGGCATAAACGTGGACCAGAGGTGACTCTAGAATGAGTTTGTACGATATGGGTATCAAATTAAAGGTATTAATGAGGGTTTTAAAAGGGAGTGGTGGTAGTTGTATAGGTGGTCGCCTTTTCGAGATATCGACATAAAGGTGGACCAGGGGTGACTCTAGAATGCGTTTGTACAATATGGGTATCAAACGAAAGGTGTTAATGAGTATTTTAAAAGGAAGTGGGCCTTAGTTCTATAGGTGGACGCCTTTTCGAGACATTGCCATAAAGATGGACCATGGGTGACGCTAGAATGTGTTTGTACGATATGGATATCAAACGAAAGGTGTTAATGAGTCTTTTTTAAAGGGAGTGGGCCTTAGTTCTATAGGTGGACGCCTTTTCGAGATATCGCCATTAAGGTGGACCAGGGGTGACTCTAGAATGTGTTTGTAAGATACGGGTATAACATTAAAGGTATAAATGAGGGTTTTAAAAGGGATTGTTGGTAGTTGTATAGGTGGACGCCTTTTCGAGATATCGCCATAAAGGTGGACCAGGGGTGACTCTAGAATGCGTTTGTACAATATGGGTATCAAGCGAAAGGTGTTAATGAGTATTTTAAAAGGGCGTGGGGCTTAGTTCTAAAGGTGAACGCCTTTTCGAGATATCGCCATTAAGGTGGACCAGGGGTGACTCTAGAATGTGTTTGTAAGATACGGGTATAACATTAAAGGTATAAATGAGGGTTTTAAAAGGGATTGTTGGTAGTTGTATAGGTGGTCGCCTTTTCGAGATATCGACATAAAGGTGGACCAGGGGTGACTCTAGAATGCGTTTGTACAATATGGGTATCAAACGAAAGGTGTTAATGAGTATTATAAAAGGAAGTGGGCCTTAGTTCTATAGGTGGACGCCTTTTCGAGACATTGCCATAAAGATGGACCATGGGTGACGCTAGAATGTGTTTGTACGATATGGATATCAAACGAAAGGTGTTAATGAGTCTTTTTTAAAGGGAGTGGGCCTTAGTTCTATAGGTGGACGCCTTTTCGAGATATCGCCATTAAGGTGGACCAGGGGTGACTCTAGAATGTGTTTGTAAGATACGGGTATAACATTAAAGGTATAAATGAGGGTTTTAAAAGGGAGTGGTGGTAGTTGTATAGGTGGTCGCCTTTTCGAGATATCGACATAAAGGTGGACCAGGGGTGACTCTAGAATGCGTTTGTACAATATGGGTATCAAACGAAAGGTGTTAATGAGTATTTTAAAAGGAAGTGGGCCTTAGTTCTATAGGTGGACGCCTTTTCGAGACATTGCCATAAAGATGGACCATGGGTGACGCTAGAATGTGTTTGTACGATATGGATATCAAACGAAAGGTGTTAATGAGTCTTTTTTAAAGGGAGTGGGCCTTAGTTCTATAGGTGGACGCCTTTTCGAGATATCGCCATTAAGGTGGACCAGGGGTGACTCTAGAATGTGTTTGTAAGATATGGGTACCACATTAAAGGTATTAATGAGGGTTTTAAAAGGGAGTGGTGGTAGTTGTATAGGTGGTCGCCTTTTCGAGATATCGCCATAAAGGTCGACCATGGGTGACTCTAGAATGTGTTTTTACGATATCGATATCAAATTAAAGGTTTAATGAAGGTTTTAAAAGGGAGTGGTGGTAGTTGTATAGGTGGTAGCCTTTTCGAGATATCGGCATAAAGGTGGACCAGAGGTGACTCTAGAATGTGTTTGTAAGATATCGATATCAAATTAAAGGTTTAATGAAGGTTTTAAAAGGGAGTGGTGGTAGTTGTATAGGTGGTCGCCTTTTCCAGATATCGCCATAAAGGTGGACCAGGGGTGACTCTAGACTTTGTTTGTACGATATGGGTATCAAATGAAAGGTGTTAATGAGTCTTTTTAAAAGGGAGTGGGCCTTAATTCTATAGGTGGTCGCCTTTTCGGGATATCGCCATAAAGGTGGACCAGGGGTGACTCTAGAACATGTTTGTAAGATATGGGTATCAAATTAAAGGTATTAATGAGGCTTTTAAAAGGGAGTGGCGGTAGTTGTATATGTGAAGGCGTTTTCCAGATATCGACCAAAATGTGGACCAGGAGACCCAGAACATCATCTGTTGGATACCCCTAATTTTTTTATATATATAATACCACGAACAGTATTCCTGCCGAGATTTCAAGGGTTTTTTATTTCGCCCTGCAGAACTTTTTCATTTCATTCTACTTAATATGGTAGGTGTCACACCCATTTTACAAAGTTTTTTTCTAAAGTTATATTTTGCGTCAATAAACCAATCCAAATACCATGTTTCATTCCTTTTTCGTATTTGGTATAAAATTATAGCATGTTTCGTTTTTGGTAATTTTCGATATCGAAAAAGTGGGCGTGGTCATAGTCGGATTTCGGCGAATTTTTATACCAATGCAAAGTGAGTTCAGATAAGTACGTGAACTGAGCTTAGTAAAGATATATCGATTTTTGCTCAAGTGCTATCGTGTTAACGGCCGAGCGGAAGGACAGACGGTCGACCGCGTATAAAAACTGGGCGTGGCTTCAACAGATTTCGCCCTTTTCACAGAAATAAGTTATCGTCCCAGAATCTAAGCCCCTACCGACTTATGGCATTAAAAGTATCCTAGACAAATTAAATGAAAAAGGGCGGAGCCACGCCCATTTTGAAATTTTCTTTTATTTTTGTATTTTATTGCACAATATAATTACTGGAGTCGAATGTTGACATAATTTACTTATATACTGTAAATATATTTAATTTTTTATTAAAATTTGACTTAAAAAAAAGTGGGCGTGATCGTTCTCCGATTTTGCTTATTTTTATTAAGCATACATATAGTAATAGGAGTAATGTTCCTGCCAAATTTAATCATGATACCTTCAACAACTGCCAAATTACAGCTTGCAAAACTTTTAAATTATCTTCTTTCAAAAGTGGGCGGTGCCACGCCTATTGTCCAAAATTTTACTAGTTTTCTATTCTGCGTCATAAGGTCAATACACCTACCAATTTTCATCGCCTTGTCTGTCTTTGGCAATGAATTATCGCATTTTTTCTGGTTTTCGAAATTTTCGATATCGAAAAAGTGAGCGTGGTTATAGTCCGATATCGTTCATTTTAAATAGCGATCTGAGACGAGTGCCCGGGAACCTACGTACCAAATTTCATCAAGATACCTCAAAATTTACTCAAGTTATCGTGTTAACGGACAGACGGACGGACGGACGGACATGGCTCAATCAAATTTTTTTTCTATACTGATGATTTTGATATATGGAAGTCTATATCTATCTCGATTCCTTAATACCTGTACAACCAACCGTTATCCAATCAAAGTTAGTATACTCTGTGAGCTCTGCTCAACTGAGTATAAAAAAAAATTTGGTTTCCCAGGAGGGTATCCATCTAATTTCAAAGAACACCTTTTTTATGTGAACTGATTGGAACAATGGGCGGTGCTACGCCTTCTATTGGGAAGAATTCATATCCGATTTAATTCCAAAGCTATTTGGTATGGTTTCCATTGAGTTGGTAGAGGTAGGAAGAGTGGAACTGGAAATGTTAGAGGTAATGGAAGTGGGAATGGGGAATGGGAGTAAGAGTAGAGTGTGAATGTGATTGGGATAGGAAGTGGCAGTGTAAATGGTACTGGGAATGGAACAGAAACTGGAACTGGAACTGGGACTGGGACTGGGAATAACGGATACATAAGAATAAAAAAACGGGAGAAAGGAAAAACGAAGGAAGAAGAATGAGAATAAGAAAAAGAGTTAGAAGAGATGCAGATAGATGGAGTGAAAAAAGGCGAAGGGAAGAGAGCTAGTGAGAGAGAGAGAGAGATGGAGACAGAGAAAAAGAACAAGGGAGGGAAAAAACGGAGAGAAAGAAAAAGATGCAGAGAAAGAAAGGCAGAGGGAGAAGCTAATAAAAAGAAAAACGAGAGTGTAAGAGAAAGGAAGATATAACAAACTTTCAAAAGTTATGCAGATAGACCAAAATTAGGGCAGAACTACGTTGGCCAGGTCTTCTAGATTTAAATAAAGAGTAATTGTCATGCTCCAACGTCCAAGAAGGCCTTCACCAAAACAGGTTAAATTTAATATAATATTTTCACCTTTAATTACTCTCTTCAAAGAAAATTACAACTGAGGTATTCACGTGACACTGGTAATCAGCTTATCTGGTTATGTGCTTATGTTTTAACACAGTTAGAAAATAACAAAATAAATTTTATTCAAATTCCGAACTATCTATTTATAGTTTTCCGAATATTTTAGGAACCCAGTTTTGTAGAAGATTTAATTCAGTCTTACGGGTCTCCTTAAATTATTGGTGATTTTTGACAATCGTTTTTCTTGAACGGTACCGAGGGCGAATTTTCAGAGAATTATGAATTGTTCTTTACTTAGTAAAATTGTTTAGGCTATACTGAACCAAAAATTTCATGAAAACCTCTCCAAAAATCGGTGTTCATAGAATTTAAAAAATATTTCTTAGAATATATATATTTTTTCTTATAAATTGTTAGATTTATTGAGCTATGAATGGGTTCATAGATTTTAAGCAAAAATATTTATATTCTAAGAAATATTTTTTAAGTCTATGAAAACTGGTTTTTGGAGAGGTTTTCATGAAATTTTTCTTAGAAAATATGTACTTTTTTGGTTCAGTGTAAAAATCTGCAAACCAGAAAAAATTCCGAAAACTCAAAAAAAAATTTCGAAAATTTTGTAACGTATTTTCGAAAACGTCATTCTTGAAAATATATATCAGCCAGATTATGCTACACTAATCCTCCCTCTAAACAAAACAACAATCTCTTTATTATAATTCCAGCCCATGAGGCGACGGCCGTGAAAGTGATATCTCAGAAGATCTTTTGTTCTCCGTAAATATAAGGAAGCGTAGAGTCAGAGACTTTCCGCCATAGCCACCTGCCATGAAAAGAGCTAATCGATCTAAGATCCCACGTCCGTAGAAATTTACTTTCACAGTTAAGCTGGGATCAAAGGCAGGATAGCTTTATATAGGATAGTAATCATAGTAGATGTATGAGTCCTTGGCTAGAGTGGTGCACCTTTGAGCCTAATATACTGAGTAAAACAATCTGAGAGACATTTTTTACTTCTGACTACGTGCAAATACTAGCCCGTGTCTATTTCAGCTTGGAAAGATTATTCCAGATGGACATTGGGGGAGTGAGGAGTCCAGACAAATTTGATCACGAAGAGCCATATAAAGATTTTTGTCAGAGTCGTAAGGAGGAAGAGCAGATAGTATGAAGCAAGCACAGGAGAAAGAGGAGTAGAATGGGAAAGGAGAGGGGAAGCAAAAGGAAGAAAGATGAGGAATAGCAAAAGTATCGGGACGCGGAAAAAGATAAGGAAAAGGAGCAGCAGACTCATATGGAGGAGAAGAAGGGAAATAAGGAGCAGATGGAGAAGGAGAAAGAGAAATTTTCACATTTAAGGATACATTTTCTTTAAGGACTCTAATTATAAATTTCTTTACTAATTACCAGTAGTTAAAAGAAAAGTTTTACAAAGTTTTACAAAGAAATTGTACGCAAATAAGTAACTAAACTTGTAAAAATAATTTCTATATAAAAGTTAAAAGGGAAAGTCTTAAAATAAAAACCAAAAACGTATATGAGAATGAAAAGCTGAGCTAAAGCAACTAAAAAAGAGAACAGCAACAGTAAAAGGTTTAATTTTTCGCTTAGAATGAAAGATGGAAAGAGTCGTTGAAAAAAATAAAGGCAAGTTGGTTGCTACGATACCCTTCTACACACACACATAAATAAACACTCACACAGCAAAAAAAAATTCTTGTAGGTGAATTATGAATGCAGACAAGCAGATAGAGCCGACTGACAGTTATTGTAACTGTTTGCTGTGAGCTAAAAGTGTATGCGTCTGTATAGAAGTCCCAATAAACAATAGAAAAAGGTATCAAATATTTATAAAAATTGTAATTTTTAAATTTATTTACTGCATTATTCCTTATTTAAAATTAAGAATTAAAAAAATATCAATTTAGTTTAAGGATATGAAATGGCATAATCTGACAACTATTTTTATTTTTTTAGTAAAAACTCTTCTGAGTTTTAGAATAATTATTTTTCTCAGTTACGTGTTTGAGCTAACAATGATAATTTCAAAATAACGCAAACTTTCCAAAAGTTTTTCAAATTGAATTATAATACAAATGTTTACTGGGATATGTTTTACCAGATTGAAGTAGTAGAAAACATAAACTGACAATGTGAAGTGGAACAACCTAGCTTAGGAACCATGCGAACCTAACGATGAACATTAAGTTGAGATGTTGGCAAGTAGGACGTATATTTAAAGCAAGTCCTCAAGGGATAACAGTGGGTGTTACATACAAATATATATGTATATATATTAAAATGTATTCGCATGCAGACAATCATTTAAAGGTGAAAAATACTTGCAGGTATGTAAGTAAGTATCTTTAATAAACAAATGAGGAGCATATAGTGTGTCACATACATATGTTTGTGTAAGGTCCTATACTCCCATACATACAAAGGAACTAGGAAAATATGCATATTATGTGGGGAGAATACATTAAAGTCTGTTTTGGGTGTAGTAATGGAAAATAATGTTTAAAAACGGAGATATGAAAGCCACTACAGGAGCAAATCTTTATAATCATCTCTGGGTTGGTAATTTTGTAATTTGTCGAAAAGAAATTTATAATTTAGACTAGATTATTTATTACTTACCTTGAATAAAATATTTCATCAACCTTGAAGAAACCTATATTTCCCAAATTGAACTTTAATATAATTTTTCAATTATTTTCCAAACACAGCTAGGTATAAGGAAATTGATTCCTGTCCAAAAGCGAGAAAAGGATAATATAAGTAAATAAATACAAGGGACTCGTTAACACAACAAAAACAACAGAGGGCAACCCCGCTGAGAAAAACTTTTTTCTAATTGAAAAAACTTGTTTATAAATTTTTGATGTTGCTTTGCTCGGGAATTGGACCCGGGATCTTGGGCGTGGTAAGCGGAGCAATCTACCACCATACCAAAGTTGACTGAATAATTTATTAATTTAATTTTTTTTTTTATTTTACTTTTGGTAAATTAATTTTATATTATTGCATAAATGTAATTTTTTTTTGACTTTTCTTAATTTTATTTTATTTCATTTTTATATGTTTTCATTTTATTTTTTTTTTTATTGTATCTTATAATAGTTTTTGTTTTTATCGGCCTATTGATAAATGATTCAAGGTTCGATTCGAGCTCAAGGCCAGAATAATAATTTTTTCTAATGATAATTATTAATATTATTTAATTTTTCTATAATTGAAAAATTGTGTTTGTTTTTTGGAATAGTACCTAAGTAGAAAATTTTTTACGCTGCGTGCCTAAAGCGCACTGATGATGAAGGCTTAGCACCCTTCCAAATGGATCTATCTGCGCAGCTACTTACTATTCCAAAAACAAAATACAATTTTTCAATTATAGATTAAAAAATAACAATAATTATCATTAGAAAAAATTTATTGTTCTGGCCTTCAGCTCGAATCGAACCTTGAATTATCTTATAATATTTTTTTTTAAATTTTTTTATTTTGGATTTTTTTAAATTGTTTTATTTTATTTCATTTTATTATACCTTTCATGAACATGAAATGGTATATTAACTTTGGTCCGATGTTTGTAACGTTGACAAATATATAAGATAGGCTCACCATCAGGTATACCGAATTGATCAGGGCGACGAACTGGGTTGATATAGCCATGTCCGTCTGTCCGTCCGTCCGTCTGTTTGAACGCAAACTAGTCCCTAAAATTTTGAGATATCTCAATGAAATTTGGCACAATGATGTATTTTTGTATTATATTAAACATTTGTCGGATCCGGTCGGATCGGACCACTATAACATATATCTCCCATACAACCGATCGTTCAGATAAGACGATTTTGGTCATTCCTGCCGCAATTTAGAAAGTATAAACGTGAAACTTGGTGATATATATTCTAATATATCATAGAAGATATCCTAAAAAAAGCGCATTGATCGGAGCTATATATAGTATATATCCCATACAACCGATCGTTCAAATAGAAAGATTTTTGGCAATTTCTCCCTTAATTTCTAATATAAAAACGTTAAACTTGCTGATATTTATTCTAATATATCATAGAAGATTTCATGAAAAAATCATTTCGATCGGAGCTGTATAATATATATCCCACACAACCGATCCATCAGATAGAAAGATTTTTAGCCATTTTTATAAGCTTTTATTTAGTTTCACTTTTGTTTCTGTAATGGAATCTTGCAAGTTTAATTTGATACACTTCCCGGTGTCCGATTGAGCTGAAATTTTGCACACATGTATAACTCCGATGACAATGCAATATTACTTTGTTAGAATTCGATAAATTAATCGATAACACAGTTATCGGTAAAGATTTGTATTTACTTTGGCATAACAGCCTAAGTCCCATACAAACCCGCCGGTACCTATCCGTGGATTGTGATATTTGGACGTGGTGAATCACGCGTATCACGCGTGGTGAATCTCAATGCTTGCGAAAAGCGGAGACACAACCCTCTGTTGTATTTCTGTGTATAACCAACGTAGCTGAATTTTTAAGGCTGTTTAACTCTGTAATCTTTTCTGTAATTTATTTTGCTTTTGGAAAAATTACGTATTTGAAAAAAACTGGCAGAAAAATATTGGCATAACAGCTTAAGTTAAATCAAGAATGGAAAAACTTGGAAAATTTGAGCAGATGTGGCAATTACGCGTGCCCGTTGAACGAAATATTGACAATCTATTGATAATCTCTAGGATATTAGCGACATTCCATCAACTTAGCAGCCCTTTAGCAATACTACTGTTATTATTTGGCCGCTCAAACACACCCATATTAATTGTGCATTAAATTTAAAATATACAACTCAAAAGCTGAACTACCAGCGCTACCGCCATCAACTCAGTGTCATCATTGCCAGTAGCGCCAATAACACCAAACTCGTGCCTGACACACAAAAGTCGTTTCACTCAATAGCGCAAGTGAAATGTACTACGCACTCACTACTAAGTAACGTCAAATATTTGATTGGAGTCATTTCGTCAATGAGCTACCATTGAGCTGGCACCGCATTGGCGCTGGCGCCATGCAATTTACATCACTAAAATTGCACGAATGTCCAGGCTCATGACTTTGTTAATCCAGATGGTGAAAACGAAGACAACAGCCGTCATTTTCAAAGTGTAAAAATTCTGTGATACAACGAACGCTAACGCCGTTAGGCTGTTATCGGTAAGTGTTGCATACTTTTCTGCGCACTTGATTTTGTTTTACAGATTTTTGGCGATGGAATTTTAGCTAAGCGAAAGTAGAATTTTATTTTAAAACAGATTTAACCCACAGATGAGAGATCTGCAATAAGTAGTTGTAAACTGAACGCGGCATAGGCAAATAAAATTAACTAAAAAGTAAGTTGATGCATTAAAAGAAATGGATAGAATGAGAAACGTTACAAATAACTAAGTAAAAATTACGTAACTAATTTAAACAATATTTTACCCTACTAAAAATTAAAAAAAATTCCTATTTAAATTAAATTTAAGAAAAAGGCTTTTCTAAGAACAAGCTTCTATTACTTGTTAATAAAACGAACTAAAAAGTAAAAAATAAAATTAAAGAAAAAAAACTTTTTTAAAAATAAGCTTTTATTATTGGTTAATAAAATTAACTAAAAAGTAAACAATAAATTGACTCTAAAGAAATATAACACTTTATAAGTTCATTGTAAGCTTTAACGATAATTAGGCTTTTTCGCCTGCAACAAAAGAATTCTATATTGTACATAATCATATATTTTTAACATTAAAACTTTACACCTAAATTATTAAACCTTACAGTTTATATCACAGTCCTAATTGTTCTAATAAAAGCGTGTTACATTGCGATAGCAAGAAAAGGAGATCCTAAATGTTCTTAATTATACCATCAAAATTCAACACGTTTTTTAATAGAACAATTAGAACTGTGATATAAACTGTAAGGTTTAATAATTTAGGTGTAAAGTTTTAATGTTAAAAATATATGATTATGTACAATATAGAATTCTTTTGTCGCAGGCGAAAAAGCCTAATTATCGTTAAAGCTTACAATGAACTTATAAAGTGTTATATTTCTTTAGAGTCAATTTATTGTTTACTTTTTAGTTAATTTTATTAACCAATAATAAAAGCTTATTTTTAAAAAAGTTTTTTTTCTTTAATTTTATTTATATTAATCTTAAACTCGTTTAGGTATGTACATCTGTTCACTATATATTTCTTATCTTATACAGCGCATTATTTGGAGATTACGAATGGGATTAGATTATTGTTCAGCCCCGTTCATGAAAGGTATGACGTCTTCGGCACAGCCGAAGACAGTCCCGTCCTTACTCGTTTTATTTTATTTTTTTTTTTTATTTTTTTTTTAATTTTTTTTTATTTAATTTTTTTTTTCTTTAATATATTTTTTAATTTTTTATTTCATTTTATTTTATTCAATTTAATTTAATTTGAGTTATTTTAATTTAATTTTATTTTATTTTATTTTTATATTATTTTATTTATTTATTTTATTTTTTTCAAATAATTTCTTGAGAAAATAACGCCCATACAATGAAATAAATATAATAAAGAATACGAACATGTTTAGGTGGCAACCCTAAATAAAAGTAGATTTAGTAAAATCGGCGTAAACCACTGCTGTCACCCAATTTTCATTTAATTTTTTAAAATGTTCAAAACGGTGGAAACATCACGGTTTTTCCAGTGAAAACATGTAAAAAAGTCAGGTATAAACCATCTCAAATTGGCAGCAATGCACAATGTACAGGTATAAAGAAATCGAGATAGATATATACTTTCATATATCAAAATCATCAGTATCGAAAACAAATTTGATTGGGCCATGTCCGTCCGTCCATCCGTCTGTCCGTTAACACGATAAATTGAGTAGATATTGAGATATCTTCACCAAATTTGGTACACGAGCTTACCTGGACCCAGAATATTGAAAATGTATTGAAAATGAGCGAAATCGGTTGATAACACGCCCACTTTTTATATATATAACCTTTTGGAAAACACAAAAAACAGGATTACTTAGTAAATAATACAGCTAGAATGTTGAAATTGGACGTGTGGACTGATATTGAGACTCTTGATAAAAATTTGAAAAAATTTTTTAAAATGGACGTGGCACCGCTCACTTGTGATTAAATCAATTTTACAAATATTATTAATCATAAATCTAAAATAGTTAAACTTATTGTAACAAAATTCGGCAGAGAGGTTGCCTTTACCTTAAGGAGTACTTTGAAGAAAAATGAACGAAATCGGTTAAGGACCACGCCCACTTTTATATAAAAGATTTTTAAAAGGGTCGAGGACGAATAAAGTAAGTTATATCTTTGCAAAACAGAGCTTTATATCAATGGTATTTCATTTCCCAAGTGGATTTATAACAATAAATAGCAAAAACTTCAAATTTTAAAAAATTAGCGTGGCACCGCCCCTTTTATGACTAAGGAATTTTCTACGCTTCGGGAGCCATAACTCGAAGAAAAATTAGTTCAGAATAAAACCATATGTATATGTATTATTGCGCAGCCTTGTAACATTATTAAGCACACAAAACAAACAACAACAGCATTTCAAGTGTACAGCTGGGTATGTAATGTTCCGTTTAACCCGAACTTAGGCTTCCTTACTTGTTATTCTTCCATTTTCTATTCTTAAATTTTTTTGGATTTTTGATAGTATTTAACAACTAATTTTTTTCATAATTTTTTTGTTGAAGTATCATCCAAACCCGTATCAACTCGTATCATCAACCTAGCGAATGTGAAGGAAAAATACGATTACTGCACAACTACATAGGACGTTTATGAATCAATACATTTCTGATCACCAAATGATTCAAGCGTGCATCACCTAACACGTCTCCTTCAAGTTCCTTTAACCTGATCCTACTGAGGTGCGGGCAATAATTCTATCATCATCGATTGCGGGTTCCTTATACCTGTGAGGTATATCGTTGTCTCCATTTATTAGGGCAGAGAAGTGTTCCATCCATAATCTAGGTACTCTACATACATCATTTACAAGGTCACCATTTTCATTTTTCAGGAGTTTGCCCCGGGCTAAAAGTCTTCTGGCTGTCGCCGAACGTTTTGGCTAAACTTGCAGGCATTACTCCTGGTACTCGCGGACATCAGAATTCGTTTTTGAGGTAGGGTTCCTTCGGCAAAGTTTCTTATTTTGATCCCTAGAATACGATTTTTACAGAGCAATGAGCGCTTTTTAAATCGACCCGCCCTAATATACATATGTATATACATACTTATTTGAATTTTCGTTACATTCACTTCTGTGCTTAAGTGTCTGTTTGTAGCGCGAGTTTAAGGATGCTACGACTGTGATACGATAAAAGGTGGGGTGCGGTGGAGGAAGGCTGCAAGGACTTGGTTTCTGGACGAGTATCATGGCTTAACACTCACTATGATTTTATTCTTTAGTTGAGAAGAGCAAAAAATATGTTACCACTGCAGCAAAAAAAAAAAATATTTTAGTGATTGTTTTGTTGTAGCTGCTGCTCTGCTATAACTTTTGCTTGCTTCCTTGCATATTTTATTCCATTCTTTTCCTCGTTTTTTTTATTAATTTTTTACTTCTTCCCCACTTTCATGTCGCACACACACACACACACACACACACACACACATACGTACATACCGCGGCACTATCTAAGTACATCAACGTGACCCCGACAGACGTTGAGCTTAGTGCTCAACCTACCTCCCGACGGAATACTTGACGGTAGTACCGGGGGGTAAATGGTACTCAGACGGTAGGAGGTTTAGTGCGGTTAAAGTCCCACACTGAATATAAGGCTTTCGATGCTTCCTCCTCGTAAAATAACAAAAAAAAAAAACACATACGTACAACGTTTCCCTGCAAAAATCGTGCGAATAATCCCTAATGAGATTGGTCTCCGATTGATCTATTTTGTCTACATTTGGTCATAATTGATCCCCTTTAGTCCCTTTCGTTTATAGTTGGGATTAGTCAGTTTGAAATCAACGGAGCCAATTTTAAGAAATATGTAAAAAAAACCGCAGCGAAATTAATAAAATAAAAAAGATTACAGGAGATTGAATCGAATTATTTAAGAAAAATGCGGAGCCCTATACCGAACCTAAATTACTAGGACTTAATGACTACGCCGGAGTTAGGATTTCATTTTCGGAGAATATCTTTTATTCCTTTTTCAAAAGCGGGCCAACAACTTACCACAAATAGATTTGGTGGCTTTTCAAACCCTTCGATTGTTTTTCTGCCATGAAAAATGCTACTAGTCCCTATTTGGTTCCTAATTGAACCGAAAAGGGACTAGTTTCCATATGTTCCCATATGGGTACAAAGGGGTTTGGTGCTATCGATCCCTTTCGGGTATAAATGGGTACAATTAGTCTCTCCATAGGACATGCTCAAAGAAAAGGGAACAGTTCAGCTCATACAAAGAGATTAAAACTGGCATTGGTCGCATACTCCTTTGCGATTCATTCCGGATTCATCGTAGACAAGTCGCGTTCTTTGCAGGGTTGCGTTAGCTAGCATAACGGCATATGATGGCATATATATTAATATAAAAAGAAACCAAAATACAAATTTAAGCTCTTATTTTCATTGCTTCTTACTTAAGCGCCATTCTCGTGTCATGTCAACGTAGGCGGTGCGTGGGGTCGTATGCGAAAAATTTAAAACTTAAAAAATTCTTTGAAATATCAAAATGATGCAAAATATCGAAGCAAAAGGTGGAGCGCTTACAGGCATTCTCATTATAAGACTCGACTGATTTAATGACGCTCTGCCTTTGCTACTGTCTGCAGATGCTACAACAAAAGCTCCACGCTTTCTTTCGTTGGAAGATATAGGCGTATTTTTATATGTGTGTGGGTGTGCGTGACTTGTGATTTATTTTGAATGTGTCAGATATAGGCAGGTGCTGATATGTGAGTGGTTGTATGTGTGTGGGGTAATACTGGCAACATTTGCATATCATCTATGTTATGCCTCTTGCTTTTAAATGTTTCGAAAGCATTATTTTAAATATGTTTAGCATAAATATTTCTGGTAAATGCGGCATCCGAATTTTGTTGCACGTTAGAAGTTCAAGTAGAATAAGTAATTTAAAAAATTGCGTACTTTTTATTATAACGAAAGTTTTCGACGTAGCGAGCAGCTGACGATTTATCCATTGGGCTCTCATATTTGGTCTATGTGTGGCTTTTTCGAGAATTTTTCGGACACAAAGCCGAGCTCTATCGTGTTGTGTATAGAAAAATCGTCTGTGAAGGAAGGTTTAAAGACTGTGGCTATTGAGCTTTTGATATAGTTATGCCCACCGGCGGGTCTACGTAGGGAGAACTGATGGCGATAAGACATTTGATGGCTCGGGGATTTTCTCCTTCCGCAGCTTCCAAGGGCAGCTGTTGCCGAGAATACCTTTCTGGCCAAAGCACCTTCTTTTAACATGTCCTAGGCAGCACAGCCGCTATATTTCAGTTCGCTGGATTATGCTGATGTATTCAAAAATGTCGTACAGCTTTTCACCGTTGCAAATGCGCCAATGTTCACAAATCTACAGAAGTTCTCTCGAATACTCCTAGAACCGTCGTATCCTGTAGCGGAACGGGAACGAAGAGTTACTTGTTGAGTCAGCTTTTCATTTGGGTAGACATGACCTCACTTCTGTTTTTTCTTATATTCTTCTCACTTAAATTATATAGGCTCGAAAGGATTCTTCCCAATTCTGACTAAGCTGGCGATGTTTCTCCACGTAATTTTGCTCATCCGCAAAAGTTTTTTTCACTGACTTTTTCCTCTGGATCCACACCTGTTTGTGCTTATTGCTAAACAAGAGCTTTTGAGTTTTTATTAAAGCAGAGATGTTATTTGCATAAAAAAAGGGGACCTATTGACTTTTTCTACTCAGCCTGAAGACAATACGTATATTATATATATAGGTATAATAAACATATTTTCTTTTTTCGATTTTTCCTGCAAAAGATTTATTGTTATTTCTTCACGAGTATCCAACAATTTCTTATACATAGCAATTTTCTCATTGCTTTCCCTACTTCTTATACTGACATACATACACATGAATATAATTTAACAAAAGTTTCTTCAATTCTTTACGTAATCACGTCCTTTTATTTTATTTTATTTTATTTTATTTTGGCATCCTTTACAGTAACATTTTTCACAATCTTTTACCCGCATTCCCATATCAATTTGCACACCGAAAGTCCCGACACAGCAAAACACTTAATATCACAAATTTCCTTCTTACCTCCCATCCACCACACCTAATTCCTCAATGGCTATATTTAAGCGCTTTGCTTTGCTTTTGTGTTGTTCATTTTATTTCTTGGCTTTCGTTCCTTTGTTATAAACTTACTTTAATACTTATTGCCATTGTTGGCCGCTTTTGTTGTTGTTACTTCTGTTGTTGCACTTATTGTTGTTGTTGTGGCTGCCATTGTTGCTATTAATGTTGCTGTCATTGTTAACAAAATAAAATAAAGCAAAAAATTGCAAAAAAAAATCGAAAAAAAATTGCGCTTTTTGCTTTTATTGTTATGGCTTTTGCATTACCTACTCCATCTCTATTTTTCTTCGTCTTCTACTTTTTTTATACTCAGCTGAGCAGAGCTCACAGAGTATACTAACTTTGTTTGCATAGCGGTAATCCGTAATGGCATAAACTAATCGAGATAGATATAGACTTCTATATATTAAAATGATCTGGGTGAAAAAAGAAATTCATTTAACCATGTCCGTCCGTCCGTCTGTCCGTCCGCCTGTAAACACGATAACTTGAGTAAATTTTGAGGTATCTTGATGAAATTTGGTATGTAGGTTCGTGGGCGCTCATCTCAGATCGCTATTTAAAATGAACCAAATCGGACTACAACCACGCCCACTTTTTCGATATCGAAAATTTCGAAAAACCGAAAAAGTGCAATAATTCATTACCAAAGGCGGGTAAAGCGATTAAACTTGGTAGGTGGGTTGACCTTATGACTCAGAATAGAAAATTAGTATAATTTTGGACAATGGGGGTGAAGGTAATTTAAAAGTTTTGCAAGCTGTAATTTGTCAGTCAGAAAATTAGTAAATTTTTGGACAAAGGGCGTGGCACCGCCCACTTTAAAAAGAAGGTAATTTAAAAGTTTTTCAAGCTGTAATTTCGCAGTCGTTGAAGATATTATGATGAAATTTGGCAGGCACGTTGCTCCTATTACTATACGTATGCCTAATAAAAATTAGTAAAATCGGATGACGAATACGCCCATTTTAAAAAAAAATTTTAAGTCAAATTTTAAAAAAAAATTTAATATCTTTACAGTACAGAAGTAAATTATGTCAACATTCAACTCCAGTAATGATATGGTGCAACCAAATACAAAAATAAAACAAAATTTTAAAATGGGCGTGGCTCCGCCCTTTTTCATTTAATTCGTCTAGAATACTTTTAATGCCATAACTCGAACTAAAATTTACCAATCCTTGTGAAATTTGGTGTGTGCATAGATTCTATGAATATAATTGTTTTCTGTGAAAATGGGCGAAATCGGTTTGAAGCCACGCCCAGTTTTTATACACAGTCGGCCGTCTGTCCTTCCGCTCGGCCGTTAACACGATAACTTGAGCAAAAATTGATATATCTTTAATAAACGCAGTCCACGTACTTATCTGAACTCATTTTATCTTGGTATAAAATATGGCCGAAATCCGACTATGACCACGCCCACTTTTTCGATATTGAAAATTACAACAAATGAAAAATATGCCATAATTCTGTACCAAATATGAAAAAAATTGATGAAACCTGGTAATTGGATTGGTTTATTGACGCAAAATGTAACTTTAGGAAAAACTTTGTAAAATGTGTGTTACACCTACAATATCAAGTAGAAGAAAATGAAAAAGTTCTGCAGGGCGAAATCAAAAGCCCTTGGAATCTTGGCAGGAATATTGTTCGTGGTATTACATATATAAATAAATTAGCGATACCCGACAGATGATTTTCGGGGTCACCCTGATCCACATTTCGGTCGATATCTCGAAAACGCCTTCACATATACAACTAAGGGCTACTCCCTTTTAAAACCCTCATTAATACCTTTAATTTGGTACAAACACATTATAAAGTCGACCCTGGTCCACCTTTATGGCGTTATCTCGAAAAGTCGTCCACCTATAGAACTAACGCCCACTGCCTTTTAAATAATCATTAGCACCTTTCATTTGATACCCATATCGTACAACACACATTCTAGAGACACCCCTGGTCCACCTTTATGGCGATATCCTGAAATTGCGTCCACCTATAGAACTATGGCGCACTCCCTTTTAAAAAATACTCTTCAATACCTTCCATTTGATACACATGTCATACAACCACATTCCAGGGTTCCCTAGGTTCATTTTCCTACATGGTGATTTTCCTTATTTTGTCTCCATAGCTCTCAACTGAGTATGTAATGTTCGGTTACACCCGAACTTAGCCTTCCTTACTTGTTTCTTATTACTAGCAGTTGTTCGCCTTTTCGTGTTACTTTGTATGCAGTCATCGTTTTCTTTCTCATTTTCATTTCTTCATTTCATTTGCTTTTAGCGCGCAATATTTTTTGTCGTCGCCGCTTTAGGGAGATAAGTTTGTGTGAAGATGTCTGCGCTTGTGTGCGTGCGTGTGGGCGAAAAATCAGGATGTGGGGTTTTGTTAGTATTTACTCTGACATATTTACACATGCATATATACATTTTGTATACTTTAGCAAATAAAATTTTGAACGATGGCAATGGTTGGAGGGTTGCCATGTCTGCATGGCGTCGCTGTGCTGTCTCGGCGAACAGCTTGTGAGATTAAAATGTGCTAAATATTGAATTGTTGTGAGCCAAATGGAAGGTTTGGAGGACAAAAACGGTATGCAAGCCGGCATCAGGCTGCATATAGAAAAAAATCAAAATATTCATACACATTTATTTTTTTAATTTTCATTAATATATATTTATGTTTGAAGCAATATCTGATAATATCTACCCATCTGAAAGTTGACATACAATGATGATACCTTATACTATATCCTACTAAGGATACTTCAAATTCCATAGAAAAAAATCTTCAACTCCTCGAGTTCCAACAACTCTGCCTCCCCTGGTAGCTTTTGTTTTGACCTCGCAATTTAGGGCACGAATACTGACGAAGCCTAATTTACAGGTACATGATACCAAAAGGCAGTTATCCTTAAGTCTTCAATCTCAAGAGATGAGTGAATATTTGTGAGTCTCAACTCGTAAGACTTGCACATGCTCTTATAAGTTTTGCACACCCGCTGTTCGATCTCCTTTCGTGCTCAATGCTACTAATGCCTGAATTTAGCTTCGCCCATTGAATTGCCACTTGGAAAGTATTAACATCGAAGAAAGGAATGAAGACCAAGTAATCGCGAAGTTCGTTGTGCTGTACGTCTGAAAACTAATGTCTTTCATTTGCTCGGCTTACTAAAATTTGAACTTCATATTGAAATAATGCGAAACAGGCAATGAAAGTTGCGGAATAAAGGCAGCACTATTTGTTGGTCTTCGACGAGGTGTGGAAATATTTTCAGAATGTTACTGAACCTTCGAGGTATCAACAAAAGATCTTTTTGTTGTTATTGATTACAAACCGACAACGGGTCGATATCTCACCGAGACACGAAGATTAACCACAAATCGTCTATAGCGTCGATAACAAAGCAATGATACTTCGTTAGTAAATCGCAAAATTTTCGATAGGAAATCGATATTTTTTCGATAAAATACCGGTATCTAGTCGATAGCTTATCGACAAGAAATCAGTAACACGTCGCTGAAAACCGATACCTCATCGATATCGTTAGTTATGGATAACGAGTTAATAAAAATTCGAGAACTCAACTAAACCTGGTCGATAACACGCCGATAACAAATGAATAAAAGCTCGAAAACTTTGTAACTTTGGTGGAATGAGAGGGAGATGTGGAGTGAACCAGAATTAAGATACTGCTTGTGGAATGAAAAATTACACGTAACACGAATGAAAATAACCATGGTATTGAAGAGAAAGAATGAAAGTGGGAGGAAAAAAGGAGTGTTATGGAGCGCAGATATAAATAGATTAAGCAGATATAAAGAGAGAGATGAAGTGGTAAGAAGATGTATTCAAGAGGGAAGCAGATATAACTTTTTTCTTTTCCATGCAAGAGTATACCAATTTTTTAAAAATCGAGGCTCTGACAGCCACAAGGTCCATATCAAGGGTTTTCTCTGTAATACTAAAGGGATCGTGCCATCTCATGCTAAAAGTACAGAAACAAGCATCCGCCACCAAATTTATTTTTTCTGTTTCAAAATGTTGTCTGTGTTCCTTCCTATATCAAGTTTAATACAATTTTCCTTATTCCGTTAAGCCGAAAAGAACAACACATTCTGCCTAATATTTATTTTCTAAGCTCAATGTGGTACACGTTATTATCATTCATTATTACTCACCAACCATCCCTCACACAGAATAATCAATAAATTTCATGGACGCTTTTCATGACAGAAAGACACTCGGAGTGCAAGCCAAATCACTACCGAGCAGCGATCGCGCTTATAAACACTTTTTTCTAATTGAAATAAAATAATTTAAAAAAAAAATTTTAAGTTAAACGGTTTTATTGAAAACAATACTTACATGAAGTAATAATAATACGAAAAGCTAGAAAATAATTAGGTAGGTCCTAGGTACTAGTCATCACACTCCTTATCAATCTATGGCGTTGACCAGACAATTAAATAAAAGCGTTGGGCGCGTGAAATTTCTAAAAATGTGACTGATTAAGGTTCAGTTACTTTTACTTATGACTATCAGTAGAAATATGATGCGTCCAACACTTTTTTTTTTATTTGTCTGATCAACGCCATAGATTGATAAGGAGTGTGATGACTAGTACCAGGATCTACCTAATTATTTTCTAGCTATTCGTATTATTATTACTTCATGTAAGTATTGTTTTCAATAAATCCGTTTAACTTAAAAAAAATTTTTTAATTATTTTATTTTCAAGTTTTTAGTCTTTATTTAATTGCCTATTATTTGTCATTCTATTTAGTTCATTTAGTGACTCATTATTACAAGAACTCTTTCCTGACAATTTGTTACAACCTAAGCTCAAAACATAATCCTTCCAAAGACTTTACTCGACTCTGCGCCACGTATGCTTGTCCCTCCTCGAACTCCAAAATATTTTGATGTCACTTCTACCGGACTGTATGCAATATTTGTTCCAAATATGAGCCAAATCGGGCCACAAATACGATTTTTGCGATTACCTCGATCCATGCGCCACCTAGCGGCGATTTTCTTTCACAGGTCGATTTCTATTCTTGTATGTATTAAGTGTTCCAAATATGAGCCAAATCGGTCCACAAATACGATTTTTGCTAATATCTCGATCCATGCGCCACCTAGCGGCGACTTTTTTTCATAGGTCGCTTTCTATTCTTGTACGTATTATGCGTTCCAAATGTGAGCCAAATCGGGTCACAAATACAATTTTTGTGAATATCTCGATCCATGCGCCACCTAGCGGCGATTTTTTTCACGGGTCGATTTCTATTCTTGTATGTATTAAGTGTTCCAAATATGAGCCAAATCGGTCCACAAATACGATTTCTGCGAATATCTCGATCCATGCGCCACCTAGCGGTGATTTTTTTCTTATTATTGCATTGTCATCGGGTTCTGAACTATATTCCAAGTTTCATGCTTGTAGCTTATCGGGAAGTTACTTAAATTTCAATTACAAGATTCGTTCACAACGGCCGTGCAGCCGTGCATGCGGCCATGCGGCCTGTCAACTCAAGCTAAATAAAACCGTTTAAAAACGTATTCCACAATTTTTGATGTTTCTTTGCCGGGGGCTTGATCACAGTATGTTCGTGGTGGTAGGCGGAGCAAGTTACCACCACACCAAAGCGGCCGCGCGGTTTATTATCTTTAATATTGAGATTGAGAATCCAGGATATTAACCTGTGGGCATGTGGAATGCAACTTGCTTCAAACCATTATCAGAAGCCATGATCCAAACCACACTTGCAAATATATTTGTTAATAGAAACAATGTTTTTATATCGTCCTTTTCTTATTTTAAGCCATAAGGGAGGTTTTGATGATCGTCACAAGATGAAAGTTTACATTAGCTAACTGCAGTCAGTATATCACCCTAAACAAATTCAATGTAATGAGGTCTTATAGCCACATAGCTTCTGCTAATAGCGCCTTTGCCTGCACGCTGTTAATATTGTTGTATACATGCTACTCAGTTTAGTCAGCCGTTAAATTGAATATATTGGAGTTGTCCAACTGAATCACTTACTTTTCCACGAAACCTGATATCAAAATTAACGCATCTGTAACTGCTTACACGGAGAAGTAAATACAGTTCATAGCAGCTTCCTGCAAAGCATTTACCTCTAGACATCCTTCACTTTTAGCATCTTCCAATATCACCTTCAACTCCTGCCGTATAACAAAAGCTATCCGAGCTCAACATCACATATATTGATAATATTCTCTTAATATTCTCTTACCTCAGTTGTTCCTTTTTCATGTCATTTGATCATATCATATCATATCATTAACGCAACAGCCGTGCGCTAACGTCACACACGAATGTGAAACGCAGCCTTTTGAATAGGCGCTCAGAAGGAAAACAAAGTCGATTCGAAAAGCAAAAAAATGTCTGTATGCAAGGAAATATGCATAACAGTGCACTACAGATTTATTAATGCCACTGTAGGAGGTAGCCTTGCTCTACACCCAACAACAATCAGCCGGATTCTTCTGAAGTTTTATTTACATGGCTACTAAAGCAAAAACAAAACCAAAAACAACAAGCAAGGAAGGCTAAGTTCAGGTGTAACCGAACATTACATACTCAGCTGAGAGCTATGGAGACAAAATAAGGGAAAATCACTATGTAGGAAAATGAACCTAGGGTAACCGTGGAATGTCTTTGTATGGCATGTGCATCAAATGGAAGGTATTAAAGAGTATTTTAAGAGGGAGTAGGCCATAGTTCTATGGGTGGACGGCTTTTCGAGATATCGCCATAAAGGTGGACCAGGGGTGACTCTAGAATTTGTTTGTACGATATGAGTATCAAATTAAAGGTATTAATGAGGGGTTTAAAAGGGAGTGGTCCTAAGTTGTATATGTGAAGGCGTTTTCGAGATATCGACCAAAATGTGGACCAGGGTGACCCAGAACATCATCTGTCGGGTACCGCTAATCTAATCTAATCTAATATTATCTAATCTAATATCTAATATATATTATAAATGGGAAAGTTTGGATGTTAAGATGTTTGGATGTTTGGATGTTTAGATGTTTGGATGTTTGGATGTTTGGATGTTTGGATGTTTGTCCAGACGTTTGTCTTTGTGACTCAATAACGCAAGAACGGCTGGACCGATTTGGATGAAATTTTGCACACATATAGCCAATAGTCTAGAAGGATCTACTAGCTATATATTTTTCAAAAGGGGCGTGGTCCCCGCCCCCTAGGAACAGTTATAATTTAATTATTATATTTTTTCGTCTTTGCGACTGAATCACGCCAGAATGGCTACACGGATTTTGATGAAATTTGGGACACAGACAGTAGTCTACTAGCGACATTTTTTTCGAACATCGAAAGAGGGGTGGCGGTCCCACGACCCTTCGAGAAATTATTTTTCATAATTTTTACACATTATAACTTTACGTATACTGGCCTTCACCACTATCACAGACTCAAGGGGTCAAATAAGTCGAGGGCTTACAAAGTAAGCATTGACACCTTCCGCCCGCCCCCCTTTATCTCCCCCTCTGGTGTAAAATCCATAAATTGTTATAACTCAATCTAAATTTTCTCCTAAATCAATAGTTTTTGGTATCTGGTACATACAGAACGAGATCTAGACAATTTTGGAGGAACGATCAGTGGTCCTCTCCTCTACTCCCGCCATCCGCCCTCCATCAATTGTTTTTATTAGCACGCTTCTATTAGCTTTACCTGTATGTTTCTATCAAACTTTTTATTCGCTCCAATGCGCCTGCTGCCTTATTAACATGGTTTTATAATTAGGTTCACCTTATTTGTGATCCCGTAAGGGTCATATCGAGACCCTTCCGGGATCATTTCTGGATGGTTTTCGGGATCGGTCCGGGATTACGCCGGGGTAATTTCGGGACTTTTTCGGGACTATTTCGGGATCATTTTGGGACCCTTCCGGGATCATTTCTGTATAGTTTGCGGGATCCGTACGGGATCCCGTCGGGGTTATTTTGGAACATTTTCGGGTCTATTCCGGAATCATTTCGGGATTATTTCGCGATCATTTGGGGACCCTTCCGGCATCATTTCTGGATGGTTTTCGGGATCCGTGCGGGATCTCGTCGGGGTCATATGGGGACTTTTTCGGGATCATTTGTGGGCTCTTCCGGCATCATTTCTGGATGGTTTTCGGGATCCGTCCGGGATATCGTCGGGGTCATTTGGGGACTTTTTCGGGATCATTTGGGGGCTCTTCCGGCATCATTTCTGGATGGTTTTCGAGATCCGTCCGGGATCTCGTCGGGGTCATTTGGGGACTTTTTCCGGATCATTTTGGGGCTCATCCGGCATCATTTCTGGATGGTTTTCGGGATCCGTCCGGGATCCCGTCGGGGTCATTTCGGGACTTTTTCGCGACTAATACGGGATCATTTGGGAACCCTTTCGGCATCATTTCTGGATAGTTGTCGGAATCCCGTCACGGTCATTTCGGGACTATTAGGGGATCATTTGAGGACCTTTCCGGCATCATTTCTGTATTGTTTTCGGAATCCTTTCGGGATCCCGTCAGTGTCATTTTGGGACTTTTTTGGGGCTAATGCGGGATCATTTGGGGATCCTCTAGGGGTCGTTTCGTGACTTTTTCTGTTTTATTTCGGGATCATTTGGGGACCCTTCCGGCATAATTTCTTGATGGTTTGCCGGATCCATCAGGGCCATTTCGGGACCATTTTGGGATCATTTGGGGACCCTTCCGAGATCATTTCTGGATCCGTCCGGGATGCCGTAGGAGCCATTTCGGGATTTTTTGTTACTTTTCCGGGATAGTTTTTGGACCCTTCCGGGATCATTTCTGGATCTGTGCGGGATCCCATCTGGGTCATTTCCGGACTATTTCGGGATCATTTTTGGATCCTTCCGGAATCATTTCTGTATGGTTTTCGCGATCCGTCGTTGATTCCCTCGGAGCCATTTCGGAACCTTTTCTGGAGTATGTCGGGGTCATTTGGGGACTTTTTCGGGATCATTTGGGGCTCTTCCGGCATCATTTCTGGATGGTTTTCGGGATCCGTGCGGGATCTCGTCGGGGTCATTTGGGGACTTTTTCGGGATAATTTGGGGGCTCTTCCGGCATCATTTCTGGATGGTTTTCGGGATCCGTCCGGGATATCGTCGGGGTCATTTGGGGACTTTTTCGGGATCATTTGGGGGCTCTTCCGGCATCATTTCTGGATGGTTTTCGGGATCCGTCCGGGATCCCATCAGGGTAATTTCGGGACTATTAGGGGATCATTTGTGGACCTTTCCGGCATCATTTCTGGATAATTTTCGGTATCCGTTCGGGATGCCGACGAGGTCATTTCGGGATTATTTCGGGATCATTTGGGATACCTACCGGCATCATTTCTGGATGGTTTTTGGGATTCGTCCGGGATCCCGTCGGGGTCATTTCGGGACTTTTTCTCGACTAATACGGGATCATTTGCGGACCCTTTCGGCATAATTTCTGGATAGTTGTCGGGATCCGTTCGGGATCCCGTCACGGTCATTTCGGAACTATTAGGGGATCATTTGAGGACCTTTCCGGCATCATTTCTGGATAGTTTTTGGAATCCTTTCGGGATCCCGTCAGGGTCATTTCGGGGCTTTTTCGGGATCATTTAAGGATGGCTTTCAGGATTCGTCCGGGAACCCGTCAGGGTAATTTCTGGACTTTTCCGATACTATTTCTGGATCATTTTGGGACCTTTCCAAGATCATTTCTGGATGGATTTCGGGATTTGTCCGGGATGCCCTCAGGGTCATTTTGGGATTATTAGGTGAGCATTTGAGGACCGTTCCGGCATCACTTCTGGATAGTTTTCGGTATCCGTTCAGATTCCCGTCGGAATAATTGCGGGACTTTTTCGGGATCATTGGGGTCCCTTCCAAAATCATTTCTGGATGGTTTTTGGGATTCGTCCGGCATCCCGTCGGGGTCATTTCGGGAATCTTTCTCGACTAATACGGGATCATTTGCGGGCCCTTTCGGTATCATTTGTGGATAGTTGTCGGGATCCGTTCGGGATCCCGTCAGGGTCTTTTCGGAACGATTAGGTGATCATTTGAGGACATTTCCGGCATCATTTCTGGATAGTTTTCGGGATCCTTTCGGGGTCCAGTCAGGGTCATGTAGGGACTTTTTCGGGATCATTTAGAGACGGCTTTCAGGATTCGTCCGGGAACCCGTCAGGGTAATTTCTGAACTTTTCCGAGACTATTTCGGGATAATTTTGGGACCTTCCCAAGATCATTTCTGGATGGATTTTGGGATCAGTCCGGGATGCCGTCAGGGTCATTTTGGTATTAGGTGATCATTTGAGGACCTTTCCGGCATCACTTCTGTTCGGGATAATTTTGGTGTACCTACCGGCATCATTTCTAGATGATTTTCGGTATCCGTCCAGGATCCCCTCGGGGTCATTTCGGGATTTTTTCGGGATTTTTTGGGGTCTCATCCGGCATCATTTCTGGATGGCTTCGGGATTCGTCCGGGATCCCGTCGGGGTCATTTCGGGACTTTTTTTCGACTAATACGGGATCAATTGGGGACACTTTCGGCATCATTTCTGGATTGTTTTAGGAATTCATCCGGGATTCTGTCGGGGTCATTTCGGGACTTTTTCTGGATTAATACGGGATAATTTGGGGACCCTTTCGGCATCATTTCCGTATGGTTTTCGGGATCCGTCCGGTATTCCATCAGGGCGATTTCGAGACTATTAGGGGATCATTTGAAGACCTTTCCGGCATCATTTCTGAATAGTTTGGGGGATCCGTTCGGGATCCCGACGGGGTCATTTTGGGACTATTTCGGGGATCAGTTTGGGGTACCTACCGGCAGTATTTCTGGATGGATTTCGGTATTCGTCCGGGATCCCGTCGTGGTAATTTCGGGACTTTTTCTGGATTTTTTGGGGTCCCTTCCGATATCATTTGGGTGGTTTTGGGGATACCGTCTTGGTAATTTCAGGACTTCTTCAAGATAATTTGGGGTCCCTTCCGGCATCATTTCTGGATGGTTTTGGGGTAATTTCGGGACTATTTCGGGATCATTTGGTGCACCTTCCGGCATCATTTATAAATGGTTTTCGGGATGCGTTAGGGATCACGTCGGGGTCATTTCGGGACTATTTCTCGACTAATTCGGTATCATTTGGAGACCCTTTCGGCATAATTTCTGGATGGTTTTCGCGATTCGTTCGGGATCCCGTAGGGGTCATTTCGGAACTTTTTCGGGATCATTTGGGGTCCCTTCCGGCATCATTTCTGGATGGTTTTCGGGATTCGTCCGGGACTCGTCGGGGCCATTTTACGACTTTTTCCGGATCATTTGGGGTACCTTCCGGCATCATTTCTAGATGGTTTTCGGGATCCCGTCGGGGTCACTTCGGGACTTTTTATCGACTGATACGGGCTCAAATGGGGACCCTTTCGGCATCATTTCTGGATAGTCTGCGGTATCCGTCCGGGATCCTGTCAGGGTCATTTCGGAACTATTAGGGGATCATTTGAGCACCTTTCCGGCATCATTTCTGGATAGTTTTCGGGATCCGTCCGGGATCCCGTCGTGATCATTTCGGGACTTTTTCGGGGCTATTTCGGGATCATTTGGGGTATTTGCCGACATCATTTCAATATGGTTTTCGGGATCCATCCGGGATTCCGTCAGGGCCATTTCGTGACTTTTTCGGGATAATTTGGCATAATTTCTGAATGGTTTTCGGGATCCTTCAGGAATCCCGTCGGGGCCATTCCTGTACTTTTTCGGGACTAATACGGGATGATTTGGGGAGCCTTTCGGTATCATTTCTAGATGGTTTTCTGGATCTGTACGGGAACCAATAAAGTTAATTTCGGGACTTTTTCGGGACTATTTCCGAATCATTTTGGGACCCCTCCTGGTTAATTTTTGTATGATTTTCGGGATCTGTCCTGGAATTTTAGTATCATCTTGTAACACTTCCGGGATCATTTTAGGTCTTTTCGCAACCGGTAGTTCCGTACACATACCTTTTAAATTATGAACTTTTATGCCCGTGGATTTGCTGCTAATTATTCGTAATTAAAATTCGGTATGTTTTATCTTCAATCTAACACAGCTTTTTCGTTCTATAATCGTGTAAGGAACTGTTATAACTATAATTACACTTTTTGTAATATTTTAACCAACTAAATACCAGAAAAAGCAACACTATTTTCATCTAAAAAATTCTCTTTGGTCTTAGCTAATTGTAGTTTCACTCCTTTGTTCTATGAGTAGTAATTCTTTCACCCCTTTCATATCAGTTAATTTAATTTAAAAACAAAATGTATTTTTTTAATTCGAAAAAACTGTATTGTACTATTCATGAAAGCGTGCCTTTCAGCTTATCTTCTCATTTAGTTCTTTTTTTACTAAATTACAAAAATAAAATACATTAGAGAAAAATAATTTTTAAACAGATAACTTGATAAGCAGGCTAACGTGAATAGCACATATATTTTATTTTCTCCTTGCGGACGGGGCCGCGGGTAAAGGCTAGTTTATTTATATATGTAATACCACGAACAGTATTCCTGCCAAGATTCCAAAAGCTTTTGATTTCGCCCTGCCAAAATTTTTCATTTTCTTCTACTTAATATGGTAGGTGTCACACCCATTTTGCAAAGTTTTTTTCTAAAGTTATATTTTGCGTCAATAAACCAATCCAATTACCATGTTTCATCCCTTTTTTCGTATTTGGTATAGAATTATGGCATTTTTTTCATTTTTCGTAACTTTCGATATCGAAAAAGTTGGCGTGGTCATAGTGGGATTTCGGCCATGATCCATGCCAAGATAATGTGAGTTCAGATAAGTACGTGAACTGAGTTTAACAAAGATATATCGATTTTTGCTCAAGTCATCGTGTTAAATCCGAGCAAAAGGACAGACGGACGACTGTGGATAAAAACTGGGCGCAGCTTCAACCGATTTCGCCCTTTTTCGCAGAAAACAGTTATCGTCCTAGAATCTAAGCCCCTACCAAATTTCACAAGGAGCCATGCCCATTTTGAAATTTCTGTTATTTTTTTATTTTATTGCACCATATCATTAATGGATTCGAATTTTGACATATTCTTAATATATAAAAAACACCTGTCACACAATTGACGCCAATAGACTTCTAAATTACTGAACCGATTTTGAATTTCTTTTGCTCCCCGTGTGTATTTTGATCTAACTTGAAGTATAGGATAGGTGACTGGGTGACTAGAGTCTCGAGATATAGGCCAAAACGTGGACCCGGGTACTCCTAGAGTGTGTTTATAGAATATGGATATCAAACGAAAGCTGTTGATGAGTGCTTTAGTAGAGGGTAATTTTCATACCCCTGAGTGACTAGGGTCTCAAGATATAGGCCAAAGCGTGGACCCGGGTACCCCTAGAATGTGTTTATAGAATATGGATATCAAATGAAAGCTGTGAATGAGTGCTTTATGAGAGGGTAATTTTCATACCCCTGGGTGACTAGGGTCTCGAGATATAGGCCAAAACGTGGGCCAGTGAATGCCTAGAGAGTGTTTATACAATATCGATATCAAATGAAAGCTGTTGATGAGTGCTTTACTACAGAGTAATATATTATCCTGAGACGGACTGGGACTGGGATCAGGACTAGGACTGGGACTGAGACTCGGAGTGGGACTGGGACTGGGACTGGGACTGGAATAAAATACATACCAACCTCTGGGACAGGCAATAAGGGACGCAGAAGAATAAGAAGAAATTGAGAGAAGAAAAAAGAGATAAGGAGAAGGAGATTGGGAAAGTCATAGAATGAGACGAAGGTAGAGATAGATGAAGCGAAAAAGACTGAGGAAGGATTGAATAAAAGGATTAGGAAAAATGGAAGAGGGGGGAGGGCAAATTCTGACGGAAAAATCTTCTTAAAATGTATGCAGATAGACCAAATTTAGGGCAGGACAACGTCTGCAGGGTCTTCTAGTGTATTTATATACTGTAAAGGTATTAAATTTTTTGTTAAAATTTGACTTTAAAAAAATTTTTTTTTTAAATGGGCGTGCTCGCCATCCGATTTTGCTCATTTTTATTCGGCATATATATATTGATTGGAGTAACGTTCTTGCCAAATTACACCATGATATCTTCAACGACTGGCAAATTACAGCTTGCAAAACTTTTAAATTATCTTCTTTTAAAAGTGGGCGGTGCCACGCGCATTGTCCAAAATTTTACTTATTTTCTATTCTGCGTTATAAGGTCAACTCACATACCAAGTTTCATCGCTTTATCCGTATTTGGTAATGAATTATCGCACCTTTTCGGTTTTTCGAAATTTTCGATATCGAGTGGCGAAAGTGGCCGTGGTTATAGTCCAATATCGTTCATTTTAAATAGCGATCTGAGATGAGTGCCCAGGAACCTACATACCAAATTTCATCAAGATATCTCAAAATTTACTCAAGTTATCATGTTAACGGACAGACGGACGGACGGACGGACGGACATGGCTCAATCAAATTTTTTTTTGATACTGATGATTTTGATATATGGAAGTCTATATCTATCTCGATTGCCTTATAACTGTACAACCAACCGTTATCCAATCAAAGTTAATATACTTTGTGAGCTCTGCTCAGCTGAGTATAAGAACACTAAAATAGTCCAACACTAAAAGTTACAATTGAAGCCAGCATCCATTCCCCAAGCAAAAAGAAAAAAAACGAAAAATGAAAAGCATAAGCAAACAACAATAAAAGCCTATGAAAAGTTGGTCTACAAATCGCGACGAATTTTACGCGCATACCCATCGCCTGTCATACCAAAGAAGGAGAACAACAACAACAAAAGTAGCCACATCAACAGTGCTGCGCATCATTGAAACTTTGGAGAAAAAGAAAAATTATTTAACGCGAAATATGCTCGCCCTACCTTGAACGGAGCGTGAGTGGAAGTGAGAAGGTGCAGGAGGATGGCCAAATATTAGCCAGTCATGGATGTATACTCGTACCAATGCAATGTTCAATTTTTTTAAGATTGTACAAGTAAAAGGTAGATTTTTGGGCATGTAATTGTTGGTGTGCTGGTGCGCTAATGGAGACGCGAAAATCAATAACCACAAAAGCAGTGGTGGGCAGATAATAAATCTTAAACATGTTAATAGAATATGTGTCCAAACGCAGTTAAATAAAAAATTTCAGTTGCTGACTTTTTTTGTGTGTTACGATTAATATTTTATTGTATTTTTGTTTAAGTTGCCAATCTATCAGCGAAAAACGCTAATTAGTGAATGGTTGAAAAAGAAAAATTGCCCGTCACTGCAATAAAATCCTTGTTTGGCATTTCTGTGAGATGCTTTTTCATTTTCGTCGAGTTTACTCATTTTCAATGCAATGACTTTTACATTTCAGTGGAAATCACTTTTCCAAAAGTTCTGAGCTCTTGACCTTTTAGTTCAAATTGCTACAGGGGCGTTAAAAAAGCTGTGACGGGTAGCACATAATATAAGATTATACTGAGCTGGGCGGCCCGTAAAGATCTCACATATACTAAATGCGCTCTTAAAATGGCCTGAAGTTTGTTTGACGAAATAATAAAAAACTCCTATCCAGAACCAGGACCTATTTTATAAAAAACATCTTTTCTTTCTCAAATACTTATTTTAGGGAATCCATCCTACTGTCCGCTTTTAGATCGAAAATCTCATCTAACTAGTCTAGCAAGTGCTTGACACGCGCACGTTACCGGACTTGCAACTCTTAGACTCTTCCAGTATTTCAGCCAATCTTCTGCCGGTACTGCGGCTCTGTAATCCCCATGTTAGATGCCATTCAGAAACTGCGTTTATGTTTCCCCGCGACATTGAATTTCGTTGCAGTTGTTTGAACTACTGAGCCTTAAAATATGCCCGTGTCTCTATTTAAGGAATGATCTAAAAACACTGGAATAATATTATGGCACCAAGGCGAACAGTCCAATGACCTTTATTTGAGAGCTAATCCGTAGAATGTCCAAAACCTTTTATGGCATATATTATCAAAATTTTATCGATTTGGTATCAAAAAATTAATGAGTTGTTAAAGGTTTTTTTGGGGCATGCTAATCAATTTGTTAACGAAACGTCTTCGAAAAGTTATCGACTTTTTTTCGAAAAATATCGACAAGTAACAATTAAGTTCCCGATTTGTTATCGGAGTGTTATAATTTTGTTTGTGGGGTGTTATCGATTTTATATGGAAAATCTTTCGCCTTGCTATCAAAAAGTTATCAAAATGTTTTATTTTTCATTCGCAAAGTTTCGATTTTTTATAGAAGTGCCAACAATTTTTTTGTGGCTAGTTTTCCAAATGTTATCGATTTGTCATCGAAAATTTTGGATTTGTGTCAAAAAGAGTAATCCATTTTATATCGGAAGCACGTCAAAGATCATGTTTAGGACTTACATCCTTAGAATAACAAAATTATTCTTTTCATTGAAAAGAGAGACATGTAGGCTCATAATGGGTATTCTCACCGGACACTGCCTTCCGGAGACACATGCTTTTAACTTCGTCATTGTCAGTGACAGTAGATGTAGGAAGTGCGGGTTGGAGAATAAAACAATCGAGCACGTTTTGTGTTCGTACTCTGCGCTACTAAAACCACGACTCCAGCGACACAGCTATCAGATCTAGAAGCGGCAAGTAGCATAGGTCCTAGAAACTTATATTATTTGCAGAGAGGATTCATTTATTTTGTAGCATAGGTCCTGGTTTCTGATAAAGTCTTTGGGGTTTGTCAGTTAAGTCGTTGAGCAAACTTCTGTTAACACACTCTTTGTGTCTAAAAGAACTCATCATTGGCCAGTCCAACATAATCCAATCATAATATGACTAACTGGATCAAAATCCTCGAACAGATGAATAGGTATGAGCACTGCGCGAGTGTTCTTGTATTTTTGTTTCTTTTACGTACTGACTATAAAGGGCGGTTAGTGCGGTTGTGGAGTGCATTCTGATGGGCTCCTGACGGCTGCTTTAAATCCAAAGGATCACAGTCTCGTCATTTGCGAATGATGTAAGGCGCTGTCGTCGTATTTCTGAACTCATATACCAAATCGCTGTAATTTTTTTGCTAGAATTGCTGATGCGCATTTTCGTGCTTATATACATAAGTTTGTATGTAAGTTTTCCTAAAACTAAATATCATACTAAGTAAATAAACAATAAGTAATTTCTTAACTTCTAACGATTTACCTAATAAAATTATATTAAAACAACTCAGCTCCTCTTTAATGTATCAAATAACTTGTATATTTATATTATATATTGTTGTTGTTGTTCCCACTTTATATACATTTGCACAAATTTACTGCTGTGTTACAAGTGATTTTGTATACAAGCAAGTTTATAAATATTATTCAACACTCCCTGAAGGGCGTAAATATATTAAACCATTACAGCACAATCAAACTAAAAATAGCAAAGAAGGAATGAGACACAAAATGAAAAAGTAAAAAAAAAATAAAATAAAAGAAAAAACCAAAGCAACAAAGCTATTCAACTTTCTACGTTAAATATTACAACGGTAGATGTGTGTGTGTGTGTGTATATATGTGTGCGTTTCATGTGAATCGCCCTTCTGAGCTATTTCAGAAAATTCATTTACTCAGTCCAGCTGAATGTTTTACTATTAGTTTGTAGCATTAAAAAAAAAAAACAAACAAAAAAAACAATAGAAAAACCATTCACGCCAACCACTTGCATACGCAATGCCCATAAACTTATGCCATCGGACACAAATACGCACAAACCCGCACAAATGTATGTATGTATGTATTGTAGAGGATTGTTTATACAATTCTCTTTCCGATATCACATGATTTTCTCATTTTCATCCTTTTATTTTAGTACGTGCCAGCAACAAAGCAACACCATACGTACACACTCACACCTACACATAGACAACCATACGTACAAGCCAACCGTCACACTTGCGGCTAACAGTTGCCAGTCGCAAATGACTAGTTGCCAGTAATTTGTTGTTGTTTTGTGTAATGTTCCAATGCAGGAAGCTACCACTCAGTGCCACTGTTCCGAATTGAATTATACGTAAACTCAAACTTTTCGATTTTGTTAGTCGATTTACTTGTATGAAGGGGGTGTGGAGCATAAGGTGGGTGAGGGCATACAACAATAGCTAGTAAATGAGTGCACAGACGCGCGCAAAGGATAATGGGTAGCGATGACAAAGATACACTGTGAAATAAAAATTATATACCCAACGGTGTTTAAAGAATGCTTTGCGAGCACACACTAGCCATAATAACGGGAGAGGAGGAAGCTCCTCATCAATGACCACGGATAGGGAATTCAAGTAGACACTATTTCTTTTCAGTTCCGAACCATTTCGAGCCCCTAATAATGGCTAACATGTCAGTGATGTTATACTTCACGACTTGGCGTGATTTATCCAGAAAGGGATATCCCATAAATTTGGAGCAAGTCGGTTGAGTGGCTGCCAGGGGTGCGTGTACATAGTCAGCTGTTTTTGTGTGCTTTCACGACTGAATAACCATCGGTTATAATATTACAACAACGACCTTAGCTCTTACATTGGTATTTAATTTGTATGAACACAAACGTTTGGGAACAAAAAGGACAGTAAGACCTAAACAATGAAAAGAGCTTACTTAACTTTCCGCAACGATCCCATTTTCATCAGAAACAAAAAGCAACAAAAAACAAGTAAGGAAGGTTAAGTCCGGGTGTAGCCGGACATTACATACTCAGTTGAGAGCTATGGTGACAACATAAGGGAAAATAACCATGTAGGAAAATGAGCCGAGGGTAACCCTGGAATGTGTTTGTATGATATGTGTATCAAATGAAAGGCATTAAAGAGTATTTTATGAGGGAGTGGGCCATAGTTCTATAGGCGGGCGCCATTTAGGGATATCGCCATAAAGGTGGATCAGAGTTGACTCTAGAATTTGTTTGTACGATTTGAGTATCAAATGAAAGGTGTTAATGAGAGTTTTAAAAGGGAGTGGTGGTAGTTGTGTATGTGAAGGCGTTTTTCAAATATCGACCAAAATATGGACCAGGGTGACCCAGGACATCATCTGCTGGATACCGCTAATTTATTTATGTATGTAATACCTGCCAAGATTTCAAGAGTTTTTTGTTTCGCCCTGCAGAACTTTTTCATTTTCTTTTACTTAATATGGTAGGTGTCACAACCATTTTACAGAGTTTTTCTAAAGTTATATTTTGCGTCAATAAACCAATCCAAATACCATGTTTCATCCCTTTTTACGTATTTGGTATAGAATTATGGCATTTTTTTCATTTTTCGTAACTTTCGATATCGAAAAAGTTGGCGTGGTCATAGTGGGATTTCGGCCATTTTCCATGCCAAGATAAAGTGAGTTCAGATAAGTACGTGAACTGAGTTTAACAAAGATATATCGATTTTTGCTCAAGTTATCGTGTTAACGGCCATGTGGAAGGACAGACGGACGACTGTGTATAAAAACTGGGCGTGGCTTCAACCGATTTTGCCCATTTTCACATAAAACAGTTAGCGTCATAAAATCTCTGCCCATACAAAATTTCAAAAGGATTGGTAAATTTTTGTTCCAATTATGGCATTAAAAGTATCCTAGACAAATTAAATGTAAAAGGGCGGAGCCACGCCCATTTTGAAATTTTCTTCTATTTTTGTATTTTGTTGCACCATATCATTACTGGAGTTGAATTTTGACATAATTTACTTATATACTGTAAAAATATTAAATTTTTTGTTAAAATTTTACTTTAAAAAAATTTTTTTTTAAAGTGGGCGTGGTCCTTCTCCGATTTTGTTAATTTTTATTAAGCGTACATATAGTAATAGGAGTAACGTTCCTGCCAAATTTCATCATAATATCTTCAACAACTGCCAAATTACAGCTTGCAAAATTTTAAATTACCTTCTTTTAAAAGTGGGCGGTGCCACGCCCATTGTCCAAAATTTTACTAATTTTCTATTCTGCGTCATAAGTTCAACGCAACTACCAAGTTTCATCGCTTTATCTGTCTTTGGTAATGAATTATTGCACTTTTTCGGTTTTTCAAAATTTTCGATATCGAAAAAGTGGGGGTGGTTATAGTCCGATATCGTTCATTTTAAATAGCGATCTGAAATGAGTGCTCAGGAACCTACATACCAAATTTCATCAAGATATCTCAAAATTTACTCAAGTTATCGTGTTAACGGACGGACGGACGGACGGACATGGCTCAATCAAATTTTTTTTCGATCCTGATGATTTTGATATATGGAAGTCTATATCTAGCTCGATTCCTTTATACCTGTACAACCAACCGTTATCCAATCAAACTTAATATACTCTCTGAGCTCTGCTCAACTGAGTATAAAAAACCTTGTCTACTTGCGCATTTTCATTTCACTATTTTTTTTTTTGTTTTTGTTGAGTTTTTTTCCTCTTATCTTTTTGTAGTCGTCATTTCGTCCTTATGTCTTCGCTCGTCCTTAGCATTGCCTCAGTAAAAGTAAACCCAACTACAAATAGATAAAAGTGTACTTACACACGTAGAAACATATGTAAATATGTATATAAGTCAAAGCAATACATGCAGGCTTATGAGTTTTCTACTGACGCACGCAAAGAGTACTCCGTAAGACCCATGCAGTGGATGGACAAAAGCTAGGAAAGAGTTCAAAAAATGGTGCGCAAACAATTACATGAGATCACATTGAAATAACAGAGCAATACATGTGTCAGTCTCACAAGTAGAACGTGCTGAAGCCGGATAACCCCAATACTTCTTTTCTTCTTTTTCAACAGTGTTTCGCCGCATCCAAAAGATGCCATTACTCACACGAATTGTCATCGATATATTCTAAAGGAAGTCCAAGAGAACTTGCAGTTTAAATTGAAAAAATGGTTGTTATCATGAGGAGACACATTACATGCAGGGCATGCTTCGCGTATGACTTTTTTGATTCTCAATAAGTACAATAGCAGACTTCTCATTGCATTACGAGTTTCGCTGACTTAACTTCGATTTGGACACCGTAATAGGTTTAACTCTTGCCAGTCCAGGATAGCCGCCCCCATATGATGTGGGTCCTGCCTGTGGCATTATAGAATCACGCCTCCTTGGTCGAACCAATATCACATAAACTGAATGTGTCCAAAGCGTTCATTAATTGGTGCCTTGCCGTCAAGGCGATTTTGGCCGTTGGGTAACGATTCATGTTTATCATTCCTTTTCAGCGATAACTAATGCATATTGTCGGCACCAATGGAGATCAGGTCTTCCTCTAGTTACCTCTCCCAACTTACTGAAGGCGTCCCTTTTTGTCTGCTTCCAAATACGGTTGTTGATAGGAGCACTTTCTGAGGCAGAGAAACTTCTTCAATTCTCGTATAATGGTCTAGCCAGCGAAGCTTTTGGGCTTTTATACGGCGCAATATCATCATATTTTTGTAAATCTCATAAAGCTCATTATTATAAGAACTACTTCGTTACTTGCTCGTCTTTAGTATCATCTTTCTGAAAAAAAAGACACTGGTCTTAATTAATCCACTAATGAATAAGAAAAGAGCACTTTGTAAGTCCTCCTTTGTGACACAAAACATATTAAATGCTCCAACGATTTTTACAAGGATTGTTTAATTCTACGCAACGCTATCCTTGGTTGGTTGTCAAACAAACGCACACATAGAGCACACATTACACGCAGCCAGGCGCTCCTCGCAATCAGTCAGCCACCCATTAAGACCCTTCTTACTTTGGTTTCATGACCGTTGACTGCCCGTCTGTACGGTTGGTTTACTAGTATCTACGAAGTTTGTTTCAACATTTTGCTCTTCACCTCTATCACGCCATGAATTTGCTGGGTATTTTAACTTGGTTTTACCGTTAGCTACTATTCCTGCACCCACTGCTGTTACTGCTGCTCTATTTTCATCGTTTGTCTGCTACATTCTGCTTGATTTTTGCTTTATATTCCATGTAGTCGTTTTGGCGCGTTGTCTGTCTGTCGATTTGGTTGCCGTGTTGGCATGTTGCTGGTGGGATTTGCCGTCTTAACGCCATAGTGGTTTGTCGATTTTTCGACTTTGCGTTGTAGTGTATGTGCATATGTGTGAGTGTGTATGTATAGCTTTGTCAGTTTGGTGATTTTCATTCAATTTTTTTCTTTTTTGGGTTAGTGTTGCCTCTGTTGGGGCTAAAGCTAAGCGTAAAATGGAAGAGACTAAAATATTTAGTTTTTGGTTGTGTAAATAGCGCGCAAAAGTAAAACAATTCCCCGAAAAACAAATCCGAGTTAGGTGAGTTGTGTGACTTGTAGGAGCTTTTGCGTATGTGCAAGAATTTTAATTTGGGCTATTAAAGTTTATTCCTTTACTAAGCATTGCATTAATGGTTTTGAGACAAATTCGAACCAGGTGGAATTAGGGTATACATGTACATTAGACTGGGTCGATTTATTAACCGATATCGCGCCATCGATTTTTCGGTAGGATATGGGGTCAGGAAAAAAAGTTCCACTACGCAAACCGAAAAAAAAAAATAATTTTCAAGGCTGCGAATTTTTTTTTTTTTTTTTTTTTTTTTAATTTTTTAGGTTTTTTTCGTGACCTACTAAAAAAATTTTCATATGTATACCTGTCCGACCCAAAAATGTCCGCTAAAAACGTTGGCGATAACAGTTTTTTGAAAAAAAAAAAAAAACATGTAATTTTTTTTAGTAGATCATGAAAAAAAACCGTAAAAATCAAACAAAAAAAAAAAAAAACAAAAAAAAAAAATTCGCCGGTTCGAAAATTCTGTGTTTGTGTATGCTTAATGGAACTTTTTTTTTCATGAGCCCAAATCCTATCGAAAAATCGATGGCGCGATATCGCTTAACTTTCATCCATACAAATCGACCCAGGTTAATATACCTATATATATACAAATGACTTCATCTACCTTTGTTCACTTTTGGTAAATAGGTAAAAGGGAACAAGTGACTCCTTCCTGCTGCACCTATCAAAAGCAGGGAATTTTTAGATTATTATATTGGGAAAGCTCCCCTATTTCTAGTAGACTAGGCAGTAAACTTCGACTGCGAATTATGTAAGTCTTATATACATTTTTTTTCGAAGGACTTCTCTACAAAAACACAATCACAAACAGTCTGCCAATACAATTCGCCGTCAGTAGCCTCTACTGAAGCCTCACCAATATTTGCTTTTTTGTATGTATATGAAACCGAGGACAACGCAGTTCCCTCAGAGGTTCCTCTTTTTCACTATGGTTTTTCCAACCGAGCAAGCTTTGCAAATTCTTCAAACATACGCGCCCAAAAAGCTGGAACAACACATATGAGACCCAGCTTTATCGCAGGAAATGTTGCGTTTTATCCTCTTAATAATTATAAGGATAGGATGAGATGTAAGTTTGAATTATGTTTAGTTATGTAAATTCCCCAAATACTTTAAGCTAAGATAAATTACAATATATCATTGGGCTGATGGTGATTTGCACATATACTCCAGTGAGGTACTAAACCAGCGCTTTCCATCCCACAATGTCGGGAAGAGCCTTGATATTGCATATAGATTATCTTGCAAAGTATACTTGGAGTATGGATGTTAGATAATGGGAAAGAGATCTAGCCACAGCAGGTGGACTGAAAAATTAGAGGGCTATGTAAGCTCAGAGTCACTAAAGACGTAATACGCATAGAGGGTTTTCAAAAACGAAAATAAATGTAATTTTAGCGCAATACAACTTCGCCTAGTTTTAGAATCAGCTTTTCCTTCATTTGTCATGCAAACCAAAAAACCTGGTCTCACTTCGACAAGGCTCAATACTATGCGATAAAAAAATATAAATGCACGGTAATACCAATCATTTTGTTCCCTGTATCCGCCCCAACCAAAAATCCTATATTACTTCCTTCCATTTCCGTGCAGTCCTTTTTTTGATTTTACTTCTACTACTCTTCTCTCTTGCATACTTTCTTCACCCAACCTTTTATTGCAACATTTTCTCTTTTATTTCTGTATCCCTGCACTCTTCTCCAGACAAGCTTATTATATTTTGCCAATAACGCTTTATTTTTTTTTCACAATTTTTTTGATCATCCCGTTCTTAATGTTTTCCCCTACCCCTCTCTTCTTCCCCTCAACTAATTCTTCTGTTCCTTTTACCTCTCCGTTTCCTTTTTACTTTCTTAATATCAATTTTCCTTTTTCTTCCACCTTCTTCTTACACTTCCTCTTCTTCAAAATTTCTATCTTCATATTAGTCTGCGTGCATCTTCCCATTGCTCTTCTTACCGCTTTTTATTCACTTCCCCACTTTTTAATATCTCCCGTCCTGCCTCACCTTTTAATTCTCTCTTCCTTAATGGTAACAACACCCTTTGCCTTTTCCACACTTTCTTTATTCCATTAACTGTGCTATATTTCTTTTTGGTTCTACGTCGGAGAGCTCGCTGAACCACCTTCATGCTAAATCAACACAGTATACAAAACCAATCACCTCCATTTTTTTAGAGTCATTTGCCAATTCTGGACCCTTGCACCAATATTTCGCCTCAATTTTTGCTTAAACTCCTAATTCTGCATAAGCGTATGCATGGAATCAGGATTGTCGGTGAGCTCATCTTTAGACGGCTAGTATAGTGCCATTACCATACGGCCTTCGCTTGATTTGCTCCGAGGCATCTTGTTTAAAAGTTCTAGGCCAATTGGTTTACATATGGAAACGCACTAAATGCGTTGGTCGATGTTTATATCCTAAATATCAGTTTGACCTCTGACAGTATTCAGATCGAAGTAGTTCCTAGATGGCGCGTGTTTTCCTGGGAAGTCAGCTTTCCTTAACTGCGATTGTCGGGTATTAATTCTAATATCTGGGTTTGCCGGGCATTTATCGGCATACGATTTTTCCGACTCTTTAAGTATGAGGCTGAGGGCCTGTTTATGCTCATCTACTTTAAACGCCTGAGTTGCTGTGTTCCAGGTTTCTTTATAACACTAGCGGATATGACTTTTGTCACTAGAATGTGTGGCCTCCTCAGTTGGGTGTCTGTATTTTCTCTCCTTTATGAGGGATATTCCCGCTTCGCTGTTTGGATGATGTAGGTGACATTAATAGACATCCCGTTATAGTTCTGGGGCCGATTTAGTTAAAAAAAAGTTAATTTTCGGTGTGGGTGTCTACAAAATAATGACTTTGTAGAAGCTCTGCAAAAATGCGATTAGCCTTGTATGAATGTGAGATGAGTCGCAAAGGAGTATGCAACTTTAGCCAGTTTTGATATTTTTATATGAGTTGAAGTGATGCCTTTTTTTTTGAGAATCTCTGTTTGTGCCTGAACGGGTAGTATAATCGAAAGTCTTGTGGAACATAAGGAAACCACTGCTTAACTCGTTTGTTTTCACAAGCTATTTGAATTGCAAGAACTCCCTTGCTTGTGTACAACAAGCTCACTAATTTACTCCATTCATCAGCCAAAGTATTAAAGTCTATTCATTTTCATACCTTCTATATGAAACATTGCGTAAAACGCAAACAATACCTCATTAAATCGCTATGCGATTTTCCATGAAATTTCCATATTTTACGCTTAGCGCGTTTCGAATCATCATCATATTCCTATTAAGCACGATGATATTTATGGAAGTTATTAATATAGCGAACTAAGTAGAAGGTTATGACAATAGACAAACAAGTGAAAGGCAATAGCTAAGATTATGGTCAATATACAAACGCGTTATTGCTAATAATTTTACATGAACGCACACACACATACACACATTCAAAGTCTGAAACATAATAACCCCATACTAATTCGAACCATAAACTCCACAACCACCACCAAAACTACAAGCATTATTAGTCTAAGCATCTAAACCAAAGTCAGTAGAATAGCTTCAGTCGAATGTTTCAAACGAATACCACTAACTACATAGATACGTACAACAAAAATAATAGAGTAACAACAGAAAATTATTTATTTGTGTATGTAGGTTGACTACCACTTTCTCCACCCTCCCACAAGGTCTCATCAGCTAAAGTTTTGTACGTATGTACGTCGATTCCTTGACGCGGCTCAACAACTGCCCTCGACCTCAACACAGTCGATAAGAACAATGAGGTTGATGGGCAACCGACCAAACGACCAACAAACAACCGACCAGCTCATTCAAACAAACAAATATACAGAACTGTATGCCGTTTTCGAAATCAATTCGAGTTGGTTTGAGTTGATTTGAATTGCGTTTAGTTGAAACTCGAGCGAATCTTCATTGCCAACAACAATTGCTAATAATGTACGGAACGAATTAGTAACGTTAGTTGCTGACAAAATCATTCCTATGTACGTGTGTGTGTGTGAATATACATTTTGCAGGTCATTTCTCTGTTGAGGGTGTGTCAAGTTTTGGATTGTTGTTGTCGTTATATATTATTCGTAAATATACATCACTTGAGTTTATCGTTTTTGTTAAGCTACATGGTGTGACAGTTAGTTAAGCATAAGTCGAAATGGGCGGATGAGCGCAGGGTGCTGGAGCATTGTTTTTTGGACTCCCTGGCTTGGAAAGATTTCATAGAGTCTAAGTTTTTCTGTACCAAAGCCTAGAATATTTGAGGGAACAGTTCCGACTCGCTCAGCTTTCAACGGTGGTCCTAAAAAGACCAATAAATTTAAAATATTTTTTGTTTGTTGGGATGTAAAGCCGTGTGGGACGTCTGCAAAGTGGAGGTCTTTTACCCTGTGTGGGGAGTCTATTAAGAGTTTAAGGCTGCTACCTGGGTTGATCAGCTTCAAATTGGCAAGGACTACCCTTGTCCTTAAACTTACCGAGCAACAACCCCGACAAGGGATCGGGGATCTTCCCCCAGCTGGGCTTAGAATATACCCGCGGTAGGTATGCTTGTGGTAAAAGGCGACTAAAATACCATATTGAATCTAGTGGTTGTGTAGCGTAACTGTTTCAATATAAAACACAATTGTGAAGCTCAAATACCCGTGGTGAATCCTGTTTCTTTAAAAGCTGAGGCCCTGGCAACGCCAAGTTCCTCATAGATCTAGGGGAAGGGAGGGCGTTGTGGCCTTGAAGGTTTCATAAGGTAATGATAAATCGTTCCCGAGATGGTCGAGTTAGTACCTTAATGGTGCTTATCATCGGAACGTACCGGATCTGCATTCGGCAAAGCACCATCAACATCGATAAAACTCCCCAAGGCCAAAATTAAAAAAAAAAAAAAATTGAGATATTAAGAGTTCAGAAAAACACGTCAGTTAGGACGATTTCCCTAGTTTGGGCTGCAACATACCAAGGGTGAAGACTGTCTGCTCACAAAACTTTACTGTGAGAAGTATGGAGCCGAAGGTATTGGAAAAGGAGCCGTATTATTCTGATCTAGAAGTAGCACGATGCAAGTTGAAAGGGAAGCTCGCCCTATATCTCCTCTGAAGTATATCGCGGATTGCATTTTTAAACGGTTTTATTTAGCTTGACTTGATAGGCTGCACGGCCGTTGTGAACGAATTTTGTAATTAAAATTTAAGTAACTTCCCGATAAGCTACAAGCTTGAAACTTGGAATATAGTTCAGAATCCGATGACAATGCAATAATAAGATAAAAAACTTCGATAGGTGGCGCGTGGATCGAAATATTTCAAATAATCTTATTTGTGGTCCGATTTGGCTCATACTTGGAACAAATATTACATACAGTCCGATAGATATGACATCAAACACCTTTGGAGTTCGAGGAGGGACAAGCATACATGGCGCTGAGTCGAGTAAAGTCTTTGGAAGGATTACGTAATTAGGACTTAGATTGTAACAAATTGTCAGGAAAGAGTCCTTTTACTAATGAGTCACTAAATGAACTAAATAGAATGAGAAATATTTACTTACTTACTTAATTGGCGCTTAACCGTGTAAACGGTTATGGCCGTCCAACAAGGCGAGCCAGTCGCTCCTCCGCTCCGGGAGTGTAAATCATTTTCCACCTGGTCCTTCCAACGGAGTGGGGGCCGCCCTCTACCTCTGCTTCCATAGGCGGGTTCCGATAGAAAAACTTTCTTGGCCGGAGCATCATCTTTCATTCGCATAACATGGTCTAGCCAGTGCAGCCGCTGCGTTTTAATTCGCTGGACTATGCTGATGTCTGCGTATAGCTCGTACAGCTCATCATTAAATCTTCTTCGGTACTCGCCATCGCCAATGCGTAGAGATCCATAAATCTTTCGAAGAACTTTTGTCTCGAACACTCCCAAAGCCGCTTCATCTGCTGTTGTCATGGTCCATGCTTCTGCCCCATATAGCAGGACGGGTACGATAAGTGACTTGTAGAGTATGATTTTCGTTCGCCGAGAGAGGACTTTAATTTTCAATTGCCTACCTAGTCCAAAATAGTATTTATTGGCAAGATTGATTCTTCGCTGGATTTCAGTGCTGATGTTGTTGCTAGTGTTAATGCTGGTTCCCAAATAAACGAAGTCTTTTACTATTTCGAAATTATGGCTGCCAACAGTAGCATGGTTGCCAAGGCGCCTATGCGCTGACTCTTTGCTCGTTGACAGCAGGTACTTCGTTTTGTCCTCATTCACCATCAAGCCCATCTTTACCGCTTCTCTTTGCAGTTTGGAGTAAGCAGAACTAACAGCGCGGGTGTTTAGGCCGATGATATCAATGTCAACAGCATATGCCAGTAATTGCACGCTTTTAGAGTATACTGTTCCAGTGCGGTTAAGTTCTGCAGCTAGTATAATTTTCTCCAGCATCAAATTAAAGAAATCGCACAATAGGGGGTCACCCTGTCTGAAAACTCGTTTAACTTCGAACAGCTCGGAGAGGTCCTTCGCAATTCTGGTTGAGCTGATGGTGTTGCTCAACGTTATTTTGCACAACAGTATAAGTTTTGCGGGAAACCAAATTCAGACATAGCGGTATATAGGCAGCTCCTTTTCGTGCTGTCGAAGGCGGCTTTTAAGTCGACGAAGAGGTGAAGTGTGTCGATTCTTTTTTTTTACTTACATTAAATAATAATAATGATAAATGCTACAAAATAATTAGGTTGGTCCTAGGTACTAGTCATCGCACTCTTCATCAATCTGGAGCGTTGATCAGACAATCAAGTAAAAGCGTTGGCGCGTGAAATTTCTAAAAATTTGAGGCGTAGCATAAGCAAATTAAGGTTCAGTTGGTCTTACTTATGACTATCAATAGAAATTTGACACGTACAACGTTTTAATTTAATTGTCTGATCAACACTCTAGATTGATGAAGAGTGCGATGACTAGTACCTAGGACCTACCTAATTATTTTCTAGCATTTAGTATTATTATTACTTAATGTATTGTTTTCAATAAAACGGTTTATCTTAACCCATTTTCTCACGGTACCAGATTCCGTGAAGGAAATGGCATGAAATGTTGTGTGGTTGCTATTATAGGACTACTGAACGTTATTACAAGTTTTCAGGCTGATAGGTCTCCTGGATGCGACAGGAGAGGCTGTTGCGAAAAAGCAATGTTGGGAGAAACGCTGTAAAATGTGATGCACTTAAATAATCAAATAAATTCCGAAGTCTAGTCAATAATGATTTTGAAAATTGTTTAATTGAAGTAGTTTATTTTATAAAGTTAAAAATATTTTTATTTTGTAATAATTAACCTTATTATAATTAAAATAGCTTTTTCTTACTGTCCAATTTTGTATGATATTCATCAAAACATTTTGGGTGTAATCTCAAATTACATTTTTTACATTCATAAACAGTTTGCGATTGGCACATGGCACATATTTTACGTTTGTTGCCTGAAGGTTTCCATACTACATGATCACGGACGTTAGTTCGAGGAAGATGAAGTGGTCTCGCTGCTTCATCAATATCTGATGGCTCACTACTTTCTTGATAGAGTTCTTCTACGCAATATAAAAGCAGATATAATGCTATTTCCGTTTTAAAGGCAAAATAGCACATAGGACGAGTTCCTTCTGATTTACTAACTAAGCAATAAATTTTCCATGCATTAACAGTTGGGCTGTTTACTGAATTGGTCCATAGGGGCCACCACCATTTTTTCCACGAATGCCAACATGGTAATTAGCTACTGCATTATCATGGAGATCTACTCCTCCCATATTTTGATTATAGTCATTTGTAAGTCCAGGTTGTTTAACAGTAACCTTTTTTTCTCAGTTTTAGAACAACGCTGTGATTCTGTTACAAAATTGTATATTCTGAAATTAGATATTACTGTTACTCCAGCATTATCTTGCCATCGACCTACGAAAACTTGTTATTTATTTCAGAGCAGTAGTCAAATTCATGTTTCTTGAGGTTTCTGTCAGTTTTTAGCATTTTTTCTGTACCTCTAAGACGATATGCTCTGACAGTTCCAGTCACCATAAAACATTTTTCGTTCAATAAACAAAACAAATAATACGACGAAAAGAAATTATCAAAATAAATAGCATGATGATCTGGATTTGTAACGTTTTCCAGCAACGTTAGCACGACAGATGCTCCTGAACCTACTTTCTTGTCATATGGTACCATTGATCCTTTATACGGTGCTACTGCATACAAATAACCAGTGTGTGAACAAAGCGACCAATACTTGAAACCAAATCGAATTGGTTTATTTCGAATGAACATTTTGCATGAATGTCAACCAAAATATGGTATCATTTGTTCATCAATGGACAAAGACGTTTCGAAAATGCCGAACTGCATATAATGCATCAATTAGAGGGCGAACTTTAGCAAATCGATCTGTAGCATCAATATCGTTATTATCCATTAAATGGAAAACTTTTTTTATCAATTGGAAGTTATTACGTGATAATGCTTGCTTAACTATAGGTACACCAAATGTTTGCTGTGTACTCCAATAATATTCAATATGGGGTACTTTATGATAGCCACTTAGAATCAAAATTCCGATGAAACGATACATCTGTTGTTTAGTAATATCTGTGACGATATTATTCTGATGAGCATTTATGTTTGCATTCACGAAGCGCATTTCCATAATTTCTTTGTCAAAAAAGTGTATAAATAATTCAAAGTGTTTTTCCACCTGTTTGAAAAATAAAATAATAAATAAATAGAACCAAAAAATTCTAACTCTATCATAGATTCAACGATATTCTTTTTTAGCGGTTCAACTGATGTTTCGTCAGGCGGTCCGAAATTAAATTCAATAGGTTTGGTTTTCTTCCGTTTGGGTGCACCGAAATTTTTTCTGCAGTATGAGTGATGTTTTTTCCAGAACAAGATGGTCTATCGTGAGCTGTTTCAGATAAATATGGTGGCGGTGACCTAAAATCTTCCACATCTGATTCAAGCTCGACTTCTAGCTCTCCACATACATCCGTCATAGCTGTTACATCTTTTAGCAACTCATTATCATCAATAAGTTCTTCATCACTCACTGTATCAACATCTGCTGGTGGAATGTAAACAACAGAAGTTATTTTTTTCGAAACAACTTTATCAATTTTCCTTCCGATGTTTCTTCACCTTCATCCTCACTGTCTGATGCATTAATATAGGATTCAATTTGCCCAATTGTTAAAAAACGCTGACGATTCATTGTTTTCTAAAAAATATATTAAAAAGCTTACCAAAATACAAGCAAAAAAAAACTAGATTTACCAAATATTTACCAAAAATGATGAAAAAGTTCTTCGAGGTGTCTTTCCTTAAATTTTCCTTAGCACAATAGGCTAATGTCATATCAAACTGATATAAACATCAATTTTCGCGCCAAATAAAACGTCATAAAAAGCCAAATGTCAAATGCATCTTTTTAGCCAGCGTTGCGTTTTCGCAACACCTATTTTTAGCAGCTGGTTTTTAATAGAAAACAAAGGCTGAATGGGCAGAAGATTGACAAACATATAAATTTCATGTTTTCTTGTATAAAAACTTGAAAAAAAAAACCACATTTTTATTTTTTATTTTTACTCAACCGAAAACATAAAAAAATCATTATTTTTAAGACATTTTTCAAACATGCACTCTAGAGTATAACGGGTCGCTTATCATATTTTCAACATCTAGTCAGCGGGATCCATAGGTCTCTCGTTGAATGGCATCCTAAGAATTGAATACCGAATACTTCATTCAATATGCCTGCGAATATCAGGCGCTGTGAGCACACACCCCAGTAAGGGTGAAATATAATTTTCCGTGATCCCGCTACGAGTGTTCGTGCGCGGATTGGTCGAACTCTTCGACAAAGAGAATTCAAAATTTGAAAATCAACCGAATACGAATACGCAACGATATTGTATGACAAGGGGATAGTTAGGCTAGACTTTAACTAACCACATCACGGAGGCTATTGACTTACATATTTGAACACATGAATATTCTTCGAGGAAGGCCTAGACTGTGGTAGGGGCATTTCATTATACACAGACGGATCGGAAGTGGATAAAAGAACTAGATCCGGACTGTACTCAAAGCACTTGACCTATGCAGTGTCTTTCAGGCTGACGTACATGCTATGGAGAGTGCAGCGAAATTGCTCCAGGACAGTACGGTCTGAGACAAAAATGTAACGAAATTTATTGCTAGCCAGGTTGCCTTAAAATCTTTATAATCCGTATTTATAAATTCGGATACCATGCTATCCTCGTTTGCGTCCATATGGCATCTTAATATCTACCTTTTCTGGGCCCTTGGGTATGCTATATTAAAAAGAATGAATTTGGAGATGGAATGGAAAGGAAAGGTTTGGAAATGGACAAATGCGAAGCAGGCAGCTTTAAAACAAAGTTCATTTTCAAGATAAACAAATCTGTAGCTGGAATACATATGGGTATCATTACGGGTCACTGCGCTATTGCGCCGATTCTCCAAAGGTGGCGCATACCAAGAAGCTTCCGTTGTAGCAGCTGTCAGAATGAGGAGGAAGAGGAATCGAACCATCACTTTCTCTGCCGATGTCCAGGACTGCACACGAGGCGACTCTGATTTTTGGCGACATGGTTTTTTGACAGTCTAGGCTGGGAAGCTGGATCTTTTGCCGATATTTACGGCTTAAAAAATAAAACACATAAACCGACTACAGCTCCGAATAAACTCAGATGTCCGAATGGGTGCCGAAGCAAAACCGATATATTATGGAAAACTTCCGAATTCGTAACAAAATGGTAAAAATGTTTTTGTATTAAAACTTATCCCAAACCAGTACGAAGCTATCCTGAAAAGATCCCTCACTGTTATTTTGAGGGTTCTGATACCATTATGAAAATATCCTTAAAGAATCAAGTTGAAGACCCATTAATAAACCTCTCCATATGACAAGAGATTAAAGAAAATTGCAATGATTAAAGATAAAAACCATCCATTCACCTGCCTTCCTTACTTTACTTGAATATAAAGCTGGTCGTATAAACGGTGTAGGTATCTGTAGAAATCCTAATTCTGGATTACAGTCAGAATAAACCAAGAGCAGCGCACCCTGTATTTTTTCTGACTGCTTTCAGGCTACTCGACCTACTACACATAAACAATATCTCCTTGCTTTTCCACTGGTTTACTGTCGTAGTATATCCTTTGCACCCAACACATTCGTCTACTTCATCATCAACATCATCATCATCGTCATTGAAATTTGTGCCAGACTGCCTTTGCCAGGCTTATTCATACAAACACACGCACACATACCCAACACTTTTTCAAACGACTACTACACCCACATCTCCAACTACCCCGTCTTTCATGCCATATTTTGTCTAAGCATGCCTGAGTTGCTGTAATATGCTTGGGCGCGATGTGACGGAAATTTTCAGGTTTTCATTGTGTAGACATGTCAAAATAATAGTCAACTTACATGCCGCATGCCGGTAGCAACAACAACAACAACAATAATATTACATAGCAATGCTAGCAGCCATAATTCGTTGACTGGATGGATGAATGATGTCGTCGTCGTCGACAAGGACTAAGCGCAAAATGTTCATAGTATTTTGGTACTTGTGGTATATGCGCGTTGAGTCGCTGCCACTTGACGACACAATCCGATGACATATTTTTGAATACATAAATCTACACATAGGCGTAGCTAGCTTTTAAGTGCAGATGGGGTAGAAGTCAATAATATATCCTATTTTTAAGCTGACACATAATCGGTCTTGCGATTTCGGAAAAGTTGGCAGTTCGAGTGTATGCCGAGACCATGGGAAGTAAGCATATATTTATCAGAGGAGGGATTGGAAGAGCTTTCTGTAATTGATTTTTAAACATGTTTATAGAAGAGCAAATTTCTGCGTACCGCTTTTGGAGCCAAGTTCAAATATGTCAGGAGATTACCGAAAATTGCTCCAAAAAGCAACAAAATCACTTTCTTAAAGGCGCCACGACAGAATAAATGAATATTTCTGAATCACTCATTTCTTGGACTCGGTATCCAGATGTCACTTATATTGTAAAAGGCGAAGGAAAACGAAATTAAAATCAAGCTGGCTCGCAATGCGCTGTAATAAAGTACATACTTCGGATTCTCAAACAGCTTTAGGTAAATAGCTTTACGGAATCTATCGATTGGGGAAATACCGTACCGACTTCGTTATTCATGCAATGTCTTCCAGGCTGAGGTCTATGCCATAGAGAGAGCAACCAGACTACTCCAGGACAGTAGAGCCCCAGACATCAATGTTACGATCATTTTCGACAGCCAGGTGGCCTTAACACCATACGTAATGAATGGGATGCTACTGAGTGCTAACCCGTTAAGACGTAGTACTATTTACTCTGATAGCCAATAGGCTATTCAGGCCCTGAATTCAACACAAGAGAGATCGAAGGTTGTCTGAGAATACGTTATATCGCATGCGATTGCGTGCACCTATTTCCATGTTGTTGTTGTAGCGATAACGACAATCTCCGAAGATTTTGTGAAGTGTTATAGATATCCTTATCCTTTTCCGGATAAGGATCCGGCACGCTCTTGTAAAGAAGCCCCATTAAGTTACTAGACCGACCATCTCGGAAGGGACTTAATATTATCACACTGAAAGGCTATTACGCCACCCCACCCTCTACTTCCAAGGGGAACTTTGCATCGCCAGAGCCTCGCTAGTAAAATATGTGTATAAAAAAATCATATTTGTTACTGTACCCTCCTCAGATAGGTGAGGTTGGCAATTCAGTTGCTTAAAGTATACAGCTTTGTATTGCGCTTATCAATCTCTTTGACCAAAATCATAACAGCATCCCGGGGCAACGCGCATCCCAATGGTAATGCGGATGTCTTTTCCCGCATGAGTGCAAATTAACGGGAAGTAGGTTGGTCATCAATGGCCTATTCTTGCACTGATTGCCCTCGAGTAAGCTGGGTAAACCAACTGGCGTCAGCTAACTCATGGAAGAACTAACTGGCGCGCCTAGTTAGACGCCCATAACCGTTTAGAGCCCATTAAGTATGTAAGCTAAGGAAACGCAGGCCGGACACAATTTCTTGCTGGGTATTGATTCTATAACTTGATCTAACTATGTTACTGAACATCAAAGGTACTATTTTATTACTCTCCCGGCAATAATATATGTCTTTCTAACATTTACTTGTCCCAAGGCCAAAAACTCAATCAATTCGCTGACTAGGGTAAATAAATGGATCTTTGGACCTATGAATGGCTTCTACAAAACAGTTGGTTCTTTTGTTTTTACTTTAACCACAAAAAGGGGAAAAGGAAGTGGGGCGGATATAGACAGTGTTTTTCCAGATTAGTTCGTATAAGATACCACAAAAAACAAGTAAGGAAGGCTAAGTTCGGGTGTAACCGAACATTACATGCTCAGCTGAGAGCTTTGGAGACAAAATAAGGAAAATCAGCATGTAGGAAAATGAACCTAGGGTAACCCTGGAATGTGCTTGTATGACATGGGTATCAAATGGACGGTATTAAGGAGTACTTTAAAACGGAGTGGGCCATAGTACTATAGGTGGACGCATTTTCGAGATATCGCCATAAATTTGGACCAGGGGCGGCTCTAGAATGTGTTTGTACGATATGGGAATGAAATGAAAGGTGTTAATGAGGGTTTTAAAAGGGAGTGGCCCTTGGTTATATAGGTATACGCCTTTCGAGAAAGGTGGACCAGGGGTGACTCTAGAATGTGTTTGTACAATATGTGTATCAAATGAAAGGTGTTAATGAGTATTTTAGAAGGGAGTGGGCCTTAGTTCTATAGGTGGACGCCTTTTCGATATATCACCACAAAGGTGGACCAGGGGTGACTCTAGAATGTGTTTGTACGATATGGGAATGAAATGAATGGTGTTAATGAGGGTTTTAAAAGGGAGTGGCCCTTGGCTGTATATGTGAAGGCGTTTTCGATATATCGACCAAAATGTGGACCAGGGTGACCCAGAACATTATCTGCCGGGTACCGCTAATTTATTTATAAATGTAATACCACGAACAGTATTTCTGCCATGATTCCAAGGGCTTTTGATTTCGCCTTGCAGAACTTTTTCATTTTCTTCTACTTAATATGGTAGGTGTCACACCCATTTTACAAAGTTTTTTCTAAAGTTATATTTTGCGTCAATAAACCATTCCAAATACCACGTTTCAGTACTTTTTTCACATTTGGTATAGAATTATATAATTTTTTTCATTTTTCGTAATTTTCGATATCGAAAAAGAGGGCGTGGTCATAGTCGGATTTCGGCCATTTTTTATACCAATATAAAGTGAGTTCGGATAAGTACGTGAACTAAGTTTAGTACAGATATATAGATTTTTGCTCAAGTTATAAAGTTAACGGCCGAGCGGAAGGACAGACGGATGACTGTGTCTAAAAACTGGGCGTGGCTTTAACCGATTTCGCCCATTTTCACAGGAAATAGTTATCGTCATAGAATCTATATCCCTACCACATTTCACAAGGATTGGTAAATTTTTGTTCGACTTATGGCATTAAAAGTATCCTAGACAAATTAAATGAAAAAGGGCGGAGCCACGCCCATTTTGAAATTTTCTTTTATTTTTGTATTTTGTTGCACCATATCATTATTGGAGTTGAATGTTGACACAATTTACATATATACTGTAAAGATATTCAATTGTTTGTTAAATTTGGCTTAAAAAGATTTTTTTTTAAAAAGTGGACGTGTTCGTCATCCACTTTTGTTAATTTTTATTTGGCACATATATAGGAATAGGAGTAACGTTCCTGCTAAATTTCATCGTGATATCTTCAACGACGGCTGTTTGAGCGACTTAAACTCTGAGTTTTTTTCTTTCGTTTGTTTCATAAGCGCTGAAATTCTCATCCGGCTTATGAAATATTCTAAAGACATAGTTTTAGTTTTTAATTTAAAATTGAGGACCTTCGAGTAGAAGATGGGGTGCCAATACCTCAGAGCCCAGTGCTCGCCTCCATATCACATTTTTTAAGGGGTCTTCAAATAGAAGATGAGGTGGCTCATTAGAGCGAAACCTTAGAGTTCCCTATGTTCGCCCCAAATTAAATAAATAAAGGTGTACCGCTGCTTTGCATCGTCCCGTGTTTTAAATACACCATAAATAAAATTAAAAATAACAAACTTAATAAATTGAATACATTAAAATAAAGATAAATTAAATAAATAAAGGTGTACCGATGCTAAAATACAGTCCATTAAAATAATAATTTATAAAATTATAAATTTGAAAAATGCTTGGTTGCAATGGGCTTTGAACCCGCAACCCCAAGCATTTGAGTCGGGTACGTCATCCACTATGCCACGACACGTACACCTACAAGCACATCACATTACTCCCTTATAACTCACATTAAAAACTCATATTTTAAGTCGTAAATTACAGCTTGTAGAACTTTTAAATTACCTTATTTTAAAACTGGGCGGTGCCACGCCCATTGTCCAAAATTTTATTAACTTTCTATTCTGCGTCATTAGGTCAACCCACCTACCAAGTTTCATCGCTTTATCCGTCTTTGGTAATGAATTATCGCCCTTTTTCGGTTTTTCGAAATTTTCGATATCGTAAAAGTGGGCGTGGTTATAGTCCGATTTCGTTCATACCTACATACAAAACTTCATCAAGATACCTCAAAATTTACTCAAGTTATCGTGTTTACGGGCGGACAGACAGACCGACGGACGGATGGACGGACGGACGGACGGACGGACATGGCTAAATAAATTTCTTTTTTCGCCCAGATCATTTTGATATATAGACGTCTATATCTATTTCCATTAGTTTATGCCGTTACGGATTACCGTTATGCGAACGGAGTTAATATACTCTGTGAGCTCTGCTCAGCTGAGTATAAAAAAGCGGAGGAAGGGAAAGGTGAGCTGCTGAGTCGATTGGAAGGTGATTGGCGCAGAATGACCAGTTAAGTTAAGATTAATGGTAAACGGGTGAACGCCCGGTTGAAGGTGGAACAATGAGTGATTGATCGTGAAAGGTTTTTGTAGTAGTCTCGGTTGGTGCATTATGGTATGACGATTGGTTGATTAGTGTAAAAGTATCAGTGCCTTGGTTTTTGTTATAAGCGGTAGATCCGTGAATGGTACATCAAAGCATTATATCGAGCGGTGAATGGTGAGTCGCTGTCTTGTGTATATGGTTCTAATGGACACATCAAAGCCTTGGAAACGAGGATGTGTGACTTGACGCACGAAAAGTATTGTAGGAGAAAGGATCTGCCCGTACAAGTTACGAGGAACACCTCTCATTATCAAAACTACGTTTTTCCCTGGTTCACTGACTATAAGTTTTGATAAAGAGTTTAAGAAACGCATACCATTCACTTCCGTCGTGCCTCTGCTTTTTAGTTTTGTGGTAAAGTTTACTATAGTGAGAGTGCAAGTAGTGGTAACTACTATAGGTGTGAAAGCAGAATTACATGGTTTAAGTGGACAAATATGCAAAGAGTCTAGTGCAGATCAATGACCCCTCTTTAACAGAGTACTCTTTTGATAATTGTAACGTGAAAGAACATATTTGTACCAGTACATGTCATGTCATGATCAGTAATTGTGATAGAATCTATATCTATCTTCACTTATGCCTACATATTTACATTTATATGATGATAACAGTATTCAATAGTATCTATATAAGTTAATGCTTTTAGGGTAGTTGCCTGTTGTAATTGCGCTTTACTCATGTCTGTAAATTTTGCGGCTGAAGGTAGATCTAACTATGCTACCATCTCTCGTACCACCCACCCACATCCTCACAATTCACAACTCACCTTTTGCATGCCAGCCATTGTCACTGCTCACTGCTGCCTTCTTGTTCCTAGTATTCTTAGTGTGGCGTTGTTGTTAGTGCGGCTCATTACAATGTGCTCCAAATCTATGTTAGGTTGCAGATTGAAAGCTTTTGATTTTGTGCATGGGGATTTTCATTATGTAGATATGTATATGTGTGATTTTATGCATGAGAATACATTTACGCATACATAGTGTACTAAAAAGTTCCATACTATCTTATTTACTCTCTTCCTTCCTCTTGTCTAACCATATAAAAGGTTTTGGCTGTCCAACAAGATGCATCATTCACTCAGTCCTTCGAAGGGTTTTTGAAACGATTTGATTCGGTCTTCACTAAAACTCCGGATTTTTTAAGGGATCCATAACTATTGCATTTTACTCTGGTTACGATATTCTAGAGCCAATATTTTTTACGAATATACCATCCTTCTTCACATTATCTTGAAGACTATATCATTTCCACTTCTCGCATTTACATACAATAATTTTTAACTGCCTTTTCTCCTTTTAATCCTCTTCTTTGACGGTGGATGGTCCTATACGCATGGGTATTATATATACTCGCCTAAGTTCTAGGCAGTTTTGCACTGTGTCTGTAATTTTTTCACACAACTAGTAATTAGACGACATGTTACAAAAAGTTATCGATGAGTTATCGTTTTGTTCTCGATGAGTTATAGGTTTGTTATCGACGGGTTATTCACGTAAATTCATTTCCAATAGAAGAGTTTTCCAAGTGATTTGCTATCGAAAAGACATTGACTTAATTTCAAAATTTTGTTTTGTTTGTTTATATTTTATGGAAAAATTATGAAACTTTTTTTAAAAGTTATCGATATGTTATCGAAGGATCATTTATTCTTTACCGGTGTGCTGTCGATTTGTTAATGTTATTTGTTATATGTTATCTATTATGTATCGAAAAATTGTCGACATATTATCAAAAAGTTTTCGATTTTTTTTGGAAAAGTTACTAATTGGTTATAGGCGTATTATCGATTTGCAAACGAAAAATTATCCATTTGTTATTGCAAAATTTTCGAATTGTTATCACAAAGTATTCGATTTGATAACGAAAGGTTATCGCTTTCTTATCGGCGTTACCAATTTATTATCGACGTTTCACCGATATGTTATCGACGACTTATCGGTTTGTCTTGAAATAAATACCGAGGAAGCTTCAATATAATCAATGACACTGTCCGAGCTCCTCCTGAAAATTGCGTCGTGATCGTTTTTAATTTTTTCTATATGTCAGATGAATTTTTTTACCCCGTCGATAACAAGCCGAGAGGAAAGGAATAAGAAGCCCATAACTCGTGTGGTTACAAGCCGATAGCTCGATGATACTAGTTCCTTTTTGATAGTAAGCCTATAGTAAAACTTGTTGGTATCGGTTGCTACCGATAAGAAGCCTACGAAGCTCTTCTCCAAAAGTGCGAAATTATTTATTTCTGGTAAAGTTACGTCTGTCGCGGCTGAACTTGGACCCTAAGCGAGCTGTTTGCTGTATGTTTGCACATCGTACTTAACGAGTATTTAATACCCACGCCCCTTTTTGGCAAACCCTTCACTTACTTTGGTTGTAGTGTGCATTTGTATTCAACGTCTTATATTGTACGTATGTTTGTACAGAAGCGTGAACTATTTCACCTAAGAGAATATATTTATGGTTACTCTTGAAGTGTGTAATCTCCGTTTGGTTGAAATGCGAAGCCGCCACCTGACAAAACGGACAAAAGAGATTACCATTATGTATTTTGCAGGCATATATTTGGATGATATAAAATTATGCGGTGGACAGTGGCATTGTTTAAAAGGCCATGTAGCAAATTAGTATCATTTCTAAGATGGATATCCTTGCTATTACTGCAAGCTGCAGACATTTTCCGGTGAACTTTTCTCTAAAATACTTAAAGGATCATCGCTTCTTCTTTCCTTTACTTTTCAATTGCCTACTCAGTTTAAAAAAGAGCTCAAGGAAAATTCAAGGAACGTCACAAAAAAAAAAAAAAAGGCGTGATATACCTTCGAGAAGAATTAAGGCTTAGCTTCTTTCCAATTTGTGTCGTGCTTCTTTTAAAATTTTTCCTAAGAATTGGCAGATGGGACCAACAACGGATGAGTATTCACTGAGATGGCATGAATTAACTGCATAGGGTCGACCACGCTTATAAAAATAATTTTTTTAATTTTTCTACTTATTTGATGTTGCTTTGCCCGGGAGTTGAACTCAAGATCGTCGGGGTGGTAGGCGCAGCATGCTAACTTCACTCCACGGTGGTTACCACGCCATGGCGGTCTGAGATATATTAAGACCAGGAAAGATCAATGCCGCAACAATGAGGTGCTCCCTCACGCCCAGTATTAGTATACTAGCGTTAAGGTAAAAGCTCGACGATGTAGTGTCAGGTTGAAAGACATACTTTTCTTCATTAATTCCTTACGACTCCGTAACCTATCGTAGTCTGACTCAATTCTGATTCTATTCGATCCACAGTTCTCGAACTCCTTTATCAGTTACTGGATCTTCAATTCACTCAACTTGGCCATGTCCTTGTTGTCCTATGAAGCTCTGGAATTTATTCCAAATTATCAAATTAGCAAATCTTAGGAATTTAATGATAATTATTCCCTTTTTGATATCATTCGAATCAGAGAATTATCCAATAAAAAAACTGAAACTACTATACTAGTAGAATTTCAAGATTTAGTTTATTCGCGTGCTTCACTTACACCGTGCTAAAATCAAACTGATTAATTCTTTCCCTTGATTGCGCTGCTGATATACTCTCAGATGCCTCGTTCGCCTCTTTCTACTAGGGTTTAGACTTTTCGCGAACAGCCTTACCAAATGGTTGCTTATTTACTTCTCTTATATCTCTGCATCTCGTATTTATTTTTCTCTTCTATGTACATATACCCTGCAGTCAAACCAACTAGTTGTATACTAGAAGAATACTAGTTTGCCAAAAATCTCAACTAGTATGAGTTCTATCTTTTTCCATATTACCAACTGGTATTTTTAACACGCCGATGTCCTAGGAAATATCAATTGCCAGCCTCTGCATCAGCATCATACCAATTGACAAACTAGTCATTATATACACCAACATCATACCAGATGACATACTAGTCAGCATACCCATCAGACTCACAATAATTAACATACTAGTCAGCCTTTGCGCCATTATTATACCAGATGGCATACTAGTTATTATATACACCAATATCATACCAATTGACATACTAGTCAGTAGACTGGGTTGGTCCCCATACAAAAAAAAAGTTGCTAATGTCCGCCCCTAAATTTGAAGATTATGTTGAGAGGGTTTCGGAAACATTTTTTAAATTTTTTTTTTTTTTTTGAAGTTTCGAAATACAGCCAAAAAGGGTTTTTCGTTGTAACTTGGTTATTTGATGACCGATTTTTAAAATTCATATGTCATTATTTTGGTCTTGAGAAGCTCCACATTTCCGTTCAATGTCCTTTTAAGCTATGAAGTCGTTTTCACATGATTAGGTCAGCTAACAAAAAATAATCTTCAAATTTAGGGGCGGGCATTAGCAACTTTTTTTTCGACACAGTCTACTAGTCAGTGTATTCAACATCAACATACCAGTTGGCGTACTACTCAGTCTATGCATCAATGTAATAACAGTTGACATAATAGTCGATATTTCCATCAGCATCCTACTATTTAATATACTAGTCTCAGCTGGGTTGAAAAATTACTTGAAAATTGATAAATTAGCTCAAATTTATGTTATTCATTATATTTCATATTGTTACGAATATTAGCAAAACTAAGGGGTGCTGCTATCTCTAAGCCGATAAGCAGTGACGTGAATTCACATCAATAATTCAATCATTATGTATCTACATAAACGAATCAATAATTGCGTTTACACATATGTACGTATACGAACAGCGGAGAAGCAATGTACAAACACATGCATATATCTTATCTGAGTTGTCACAAGAGAGGGCAATAATTTGAGCAATTATTACTCAAATGAGAAATTATACATCTGTAGTTTTAGCTGAGAAATTTATAACTAAGTAAAATTCTGGAAGCGCCTAGAAGATGCCACGAGGAAATCACAGAGTAGAAAAGCATCATCGGTAGAGGCGCTATGGGCAGTTTCGATTAAGACGCTATCTAGCGAGCAATAGCAGTATTATTTTGAATAGTAGAGTTTCATTTGAGCTATCAATCAGTTTGGTTGCTAAGCAAGCTAGTTGCAAAGTATAAGTGTTATTGCGAAGTACTGTAATAAAGGCCATTTTTCCATTATTCAACATTGGAGTTATTTATTCAACAGTTTAGTAATTCGAACTTAGCAGAAGGGCAAATAAGAGGATTTGCAAGTAAATTCGTTACAATATATATAAAAGGTATGTATATATATACATATGTATTAGGGCGGGTCGATTTAAAAATCATTCATTGCTCTGTGAAAATCGTATTTTAGGGATCAAAATAAGAAAATTTGCCTAAGGAACCAATCCTCTAAAACGAATTCTGATGTCCCCCAATTTGGGTCGAACTTTTGGGTAGGGGAAAATTTTGAAATATCTCACTTTGATCCATTTAGAGTGCTCCAATCGAGTCCAAATGTATGACCGACCCCCACTAACTTTGGAGGCCCGACCCACCGATGCCAGTGGCACACCCCCTGGAACCCCCTTGGGGGTTCACCATACAAACATTTCAAAAAATCGCCGGTTTTGCACTTTACATGAAAAAATCAGCGAAATGCCTATGATTTTTCTTTTTGGAATTTATTTTTCTCTTTAGAAATTTATTTAGTCAGAACATATGTAAATGAAAAAATGAATTTAACTTAGCAATAGAAAAGAAATTAAAAAAAAATTATTAAAAATTAGCGTTTTTACAACCCTTTTGAAACCAAGGCATCACTGTGATGCATTTGCATGTCGTAAACATAGTTGTGTGGGTTTTTATTCAACCGTTTTAAAAAATGCAGGTATCACTGTGACACAATTGCAGATCGTAAAATTGCTTGTGTTGTTTTTTTTAAGCCACCACAAGACACAGCAGGTAGAATTGAAATTACCATTTCATTCTTATTACCTCGTCTCGTAGACCATATATAACGCAACAGTTTTAGTGAATGCATTAAGTCGTTGTGAAGAACTCAAAGTGTGAAGTGCTAATTTCAGATACAAAAATATTTCAAAAAAAATAATAAGTGAAGTGACCATTCCAAATCAAAAAGTTTACAATGAATCCACCATCCTCAACACCGCAAGATAAATCAACTACATCAACAACTATCGAAAACCCAATGAGTCATATACCCAAGCAAGATGTTACTGTTTTTGGTGTGTCTACTGATTTAACTGATCTTAATTTACCAACCCATCTGGATATCTTGAGATATTATTTTTACTTAAGCGAACGTGCTAAAACAGAACAAAAAAAGTTTTCCCATAAATCATTCACTATTCAAGTACAAGATAAGTTGATTGGAATTTGGGAAAAACTTAGTATGGAAATAATGGTGAAAAAAAGTGTATTTAATAAATTGAATAAAGTGCTTGACAGGTATCAAGAGCAAATCAAAGAAGAAACAACACCCAACAATTTACAGACTATGTAAAGTCTCTGGAAACAATTTTTTACATTGGAACATATAAATGCGATTTGAAGGCAGCTCCATGTGCATGCGGCTGGGTTCCCGATCGCCTCAAAGAGTTCATGCACGATGAATTGCTGTTAAAAAGACCATTGCATTGGTTCGTTTGCCTTCTACACTTCAACGAACTTCCGTTTCGGCATTTGTTTGAAGCTTTGGATAAATCAACCAGCACTGGACCAAGATCGGCAACCGGAAAACAGCCGTCAAATCGAAACTTGTGAAACTCTTCCGGTAAGTTATTGCTATCACTCATTTATTATAATTGTCAACCATTTTTAATTATTTTATTATTATATATTTTCAGATGGTGGACGGCTTCCAGAAAATTGAGTTGCAAAATATGCCCCCTGCTCCAGAAAAAATTGAATTTTCCACCGATTCGAAGTACTTATACGACATGGCCCATGCAATTTCTAGCGGCGTGGTTCCTGTGGATCTGGCTAACATCAAACCAGGGAAAATTGTACATTCTCGGTGGCTCACCAAGGCCGCTAGATTATTGCGATTATATGTGACAACGGAAAATCCAGATGCAAATTTAAGAATTCTGGTTGAATTTATAATTAAATGTTATGGTCCAATGTATTTCAATATCAAGTATTACAGCTCTGTCGTGTACGGCAGTGCATTATTTTTCAAGTTCATTGGTTGGTCACGATTTCTAGAACCTCGTTTACGCAAAATTGTCAATCAAGTAATTAAAGATAATTCATATTATGCGCATTCGGAAAATATCTTCTTATCAATGTTGTTGGTTATAGCAAAGAAAAGCGCGACTGTGCCATCAAGAAAATTCTACGCTATCGAACCGATGTTGACGAGCCAATGGAACTTAAGAGTTTATAAAAAACTAGATATAAACTTTAATTGCAAAGGTTATACGGAAATGATCAATTTGAATGATGTAAATATCGTATTTGAACCACCATTCACGCGAAGCATTCCGTATGATACATTGAAAGAATATTTAAATCAAGATGATCCACCGTTTAATGATCCAAAAATTCCATCACACATACAAGGAACGGAACGACATGTTCAATTGCTAGCTAGCGTTTCCAAACGGGTTATACCGGAAAATGTAGAGGCTGTTATGGCGACGACATTAGAGAGCCGTGCGAAATTGCCCAGACTTGAAAGTAAAAAAGACTTCAAACAATAATTTTTTTTTAGTTTCTTTTCTATAACTCACTTAAATTAATTTTTACATTTATTTTTGTTCTGACCAAATAAATTTCTTAAGAGAAAAAATAGATATTATTATAAATAAATAATAAATTTTATTATAAATACATAAATAAAAATAAAGAAAAAACATAGCCATAGTGGTTGACTGTGTAAACGCCGTCCTGTTATGAGTGTTAATGGAGTTCAGAATGGTGGTAGTGATATGCACTTTACGGAAGTCATGCTTATGGCTGGATAACCGAACAATTTCATTTAAATGAGGGAATCATAACGGATTTAAACGTTTTCGTTACTGACTAAAGGGATAATATCAGTAGATACTGGCTGGGTTTCCGGTCTTTCTCTGTTATTCTGGAAAGGCATAGGCTTTTAACGACAAGTAGAAAAAATGTCCTAGGCTACTGATGCCCTCATGGCACAGGTGATTTGGCATCGGTATAGGTCTTCCGTCTGGGACTATTGATATGGATGGCTTGGCCTTTTCAATAACTTCTTTAACCTCTGTTGAGGTAACGGTGAGGGTTGACTCGTCATGCTTGTGTTTATGTGCCCGTTGATTTGGACGATATCTAGCATTGTCACCTGTCACTCGCGCACTTCCTCGAGCCGACAGACGAAATTCTAGTCAAATGAATTATTTAAATACTAACTAATATTAATAACACCATAAAATTATAGCCAATGAACCCTTCTAAAACTGACCAGTATGAATAACACCACAAAATTATAGTCAATGAACTATTCAAAAGCTGATTAGTATGAATAAACCCACAAAATTCTAGTCAATGAACTAGAATGTTTGTTGACTACTTTGGCTTTTGACTGCAGGGTATGTGTGAGAAATGTCATCTGTGCTCTTTGTTGCTGTGTACAAGTTTGTTTAATGTCGCCGACTACGCTCGCTCTTAGCTGCAGTGTAAATGTGTGCGCAGCTATTCATTGTCTTATCTGCATACAGTGTTGTTGTGGTTGAGCAGCAATTATTTACTATAGTGGTAGTTATATCACCACAACAAAATTGGTGAAATTTTATAAAAATGCCTTTTTTTCGTGTTCTTTATTTTCAGTGATCTGTGGATGTGGTAAAAATTTCGCTCACATATGGTATCCGGAAGTATGAAATTTACAGCAGCTGCGAGACTTAGCGATGGCACCCAGAGCCATGATTCAAAATCAAGGATTCTAACTATCCCAAATGAGATAGGTACGGAGCTTCCAACACACATGAAATAAATATTTATGTACAAAATGATGTTTACACGCCTACTTTGGATAAGAACAACTTTTTTCTTTTAGCCCTTTACTTAGTACGCTCATTATAATAATCTTTTATTTATTTTGATTTGTATATTCGGTAGTATGCGCCTATTTAAAACTTACCCTTTTTTAGTAGTTCCATAGATAGCTTAAACTAAAAAATTATTCATATGTACACATTAACACATATTTTACGAATATGATATTCCATTAATTAAACTTTGAAATTTGAGACCTCAAAATTTTTCCTACCCCCAACGCAACAAACTTGAAGTGAACAAATGTTACAAATCTAACAACTTTCAAGGCAAAGGGATAGACATACACATGTACGCAACAGTGGATGAGTAAAAAGTCATGCATTGTCATAACAATACTATTAGCTCTTAACAACATTTTAAAGTAAATTTGTTTTTGTAAAGCCAGCAACTCTCATTCATAAACTCAATACGGACAAAAAATAATAATTTCAAACACTTTTTGCTTTGCGGACAATTTCACCACTAAATAATGCAAGCAGCAAAGCGCTTTTAATAAAATCAAATCGTCCACCAACTTATTGCCCACCAATAAGCCAAGGTATTATTTTGTTTGTAAATTAACTACTGGTCCTCTGTGCTCATTTGTGTGGACCTTTGTGGTGAGTGTAGGTGTGTATGTATGTGTTTGTGTTGGTATGTCCGTTCATTCGCAATGAATGTCTGATATTTCCGTTTTCCTTAGCACATGGTGCAACAAATGTAGGTACACATGTACTTTTACTCCCACCTACAAAAATACTTGAAAGTTCAGATGTCTGTGTGCGCCTTTCAAACCCTCACACTCATTTGATTTAATACTTTTTATATACCCAATAGAGGCAGGTGACATATCACCGTATTAGGGAATGATGCCTGGAAGAAGTGAAAGAAATCATCAGAAGCAACCAAGTCAGTATAGCATTTTAACCGCACAAAGCCTTTTACCGCCGTAGAACCATTCCCATCATAACTACCTCAAAGAATACCGTCAGGACGTGGACTAACCACTACGCTCTATTTCTGTTATGGTCACAGGGAATTATTACAGAAGTTGACGGGCAAGATGAGTATAACAAGAACGTATTTAATGGTTGGAGAGTACAGGAAAAAATAACAATAATATACAAGGGTGAAATCAAAAGGATAGAGGGACAGAAGACAACAGAATTGCGCGATTAAAAAGAGGGATAGAGGGATATAAATATAGGAAAAGAAAGAGGTAGCAAAAAAGTTGAAGCGTAGCTTATGCATTGCTTGGTTCGATTGAGAAGGCGTCGTTAGATTGGACAAGTCAGGCAAATATATATCTAACCTAGATAAAGGTAGTGTGAAGGATGGTAAAGGGGATACAAAAATTAGGCAGACTCATAAAAGATTCTTCTGGGTATACAAAAAAAAAAACATTTTCTTTCAAAAGTAAGCTTTTTTTTACTTTTTGTAAAATAATTCTATTGAAACGTCGGTGTTGAAATCTCACGCGGCAAAATGCCACATCCTGTCAACAATTTCAACCAGCAGTTACAACGTAACATAAATGCCACAAATTCTAGTTGTTAAAAATGTAGCGATGAAGCGCATTAGTATTTCATGAGACCTCACAATTTTAGCTATTATTTGTTGTCTAATTTTCATGTTTACGAAAAAAAACTACAAAATAAGCGCTGCGTTAAAAAATCAAGCTTTTCATGGCAGAAATACACTCGGAGTGTTTGCCAAATCACTGCCGAGGGCCGACCACGCTAGAAAAATTGTTTCTAATTGAAAAAATTTGTTTCTGAATTTTTCGATTTTGCTTTGCCCGCGCCGTGAACCCAAGATTTTCGGTATGATAGACGGAGCACGCTACAACTACACCACGGCGGCCGCCATAATAAAAAGGCCACAAATATTTTCCGATCGAAATAAAAAGCTTTAAAATCTCAAAAACAGCAATAGTCATGCAACCAAAATAAAAAACTCCAAAACTAACTGTTATTTTCGTATAGAATTAAAGAACTCTATAACAGTTATTTTTCTAACAACATAAAAAAACCTGGAAAAAATATTATTATAAAGCAATGTTTTTATAAAATTCATAACTGCTTCTATACCTGATTTTAAATCTTTGTCGCACTGAAATTGGCTATGGAGGTTTATTTATTTTCTTCCTAAGAAACCCTTCTTTCAAAATGTAAATTTTGGAAACCTCCTCAAATTACTTTAATGTTTGATGTATAAGGAACCCATCAATTTGAAAAGGTTGTTTCCTGACCCAAATTTTTCTAACTTTTGTTAAAAGTTATTCTCGACCTCTGTTTTGCACCCTTAGTTGGAATTTATACGTTTCGTCAGGCTCATCGCTTGCTTTATTATTCAAGCTTTTACGTCTCACATTTTTGATGCTTTCGCTGTGTGACCTTTTCGTCCCTTTTAATCCAATTTCACCTCTTGTTTGATTTATTCTATTGTTTTATGTCTTTGCTTCATTTTTGTTATATATCAATTCAGACACGCTCTGTTTGTTTTTTTTTTTTTTCATCTCCGAGCATTTTTTTAGCTTAATTTTCTAGAAAAAACATTTTACTTGGAATTTATTTCTGCTTGTTGTCTTTGGCGTTAAACGCATTCCTCCAATCCCACCCACTTGCAAATTTTATCAATATAAGTTGTCTTTAGTCTCACTTGTGTCATGTCATACCCAAATTATGTTTGAACAATTTACGTTTCTTGAATTTCATCCACAAAATTTTGACCTTCATTGATCCTCTTTGTCTTTGGTCATACTTTTATTCACTTGGTCGTCTTATGCGCATAATTTGCTATCTTTACTTAGTTTATTATTTTTGCTTTTGTTATACTTATGTACTTTATATATATACATATCTGGAATATTTATGTATACCATAATTCATTTTTGTGGGACTGTAATTATTATTATATATTTTTTTTTTACCTTATTTAAGGCATATATTATGGCCTTTGATGAATTCTTTTGCATTGTTTCATTTAACTTTTTGGTTTTTATGCTGAATGGAGCTACACAGACACAAGCGCAGGGTAACCTTTGTTTTTGCTACGAAGCCTGTTTTTGATTTTGCTGTGGGCATGAAAATTAGTGAACAATTGATTGTATTTTAACACTGTAAGAGTGTTTTAAGCGGATAAGGGTTCAAGTATACAAATAACGGTATTTTAGGATAATGTTGAAAGATAGAAGATTCTATCCGCTTCCTTGTGTATGCGTTTGTAACTTAAACCCAAGTAATGGTTGCTCGGCTTTTGATGTTATTTAAGTAGGTCTCTTAATGGTTTGATATGTATGTGTGCATATTTTAGTCTTGGTAAATATCTTTGTAATTTTATAAGCTTTCGCTTTCTTAACCCAAAAATGTTACAACTAGTACTACGGATCTTCAAACACGGTTACTGGGCCAGGTATTTTCTTTAATTTTTGGACTTATAAATATCTATGGGTCGTCCACGCAGAATTTAAATAAAATTTTTTAAATAACTCAACAGTCATTTCATACATACTACTTAACATACTTAAATAGCTTTCCGTGTGGTTTCCTACCAAAGGCAAAGAAATTCGGTCATATGTCTCCTAAAGGCCACAGGTCCTTTAACTTCACATCAATTCTGCTCAAAGCCTTTGGGAAGCTGATAGACGTATATTTAATTTTTCTCCGCAACACAACACGTGTGCACCAATGGCAAATCGGTAGATACGACCTGCATAGAGTGGATATAGTTATAAAGAAAACCCTGGAGTATAAGTAGTATGCCTTAGGAGTCCTCTCGAACATTGCCGGGGCTTTCAACAATGTCTATAATCGGGCGATCATGGATGGTCTTAATCCCGCCATAACCATATAAATTAGCTGCATGTTACATTGCAGAAAATTAACATCATAGTGAGGGCTGTATAAGAACACAAAAGCGGTGAACAGGCACACGCCACAGGGCGGAGTACAATTACCTCCGTTGTGGATGCTGATCATCAACCAAGTTTTCGGGCAGTTAGATGTTGGACTCGTCAAGCTTACGGATCACACAGATGACGTTGCAATTGTGACGAGTGGAAAGTGCCTTCCAACGTATAGCTCTTCTCTTTGATGGGTGAGGTGTTTCGGAATATACATAACTGAGCATCTAACATCGAGTTGGTGACAATGTGGAGAAGACAAACACGATAAGATAGTAAGAGGTACAAGGTTCAAGATAGATCAGACCCGTGCTAAGAGGCGTAATTATGCAGGAGAAGATTTACTCAAAGTATCTAGAAATCGTTCTATCCAATAAGATTTTGTGGAAGCTCAACATAGCGGAGAGTGTGAAGAAAGCCTTGAAGGCACTTTAAGCATAGAAAATAATGCTGTGGTGTACTTGAGGTCTATTGTCCTCTCTGTCATTGGATATTTACAGCGACTATACGGCCTATCGTTTACTATGAAAAAACCACATATTCCACTTGTAGACCTGGTGGCGAATAACATAGAAATATTAACTGCAATTGCAGCTTGAGCGCACAACATACGGTGATAGTGGTATGGCGTCTTCAAATATTGGACAAATAGACTACCTGTTTTCCTGCTTGCGTTTCGGTGTATCTAGTAGAGCCACAATGGCAAACGAGGCGGGTTAGGGGGGTAAGAATATACCCGCCTAAGATATATATGCCTGTTGTAAGAGGCGACTAAAATACCAAATAATTTAAGGGGTTGTTTAGCGCAACCCTTTCAGGGTCTAGGGGGTGGGAAGGCGGGATAACCTAGAAGGTCGCATGCGGTCATAACAAATCGTTCCCGAGATGGTCGGGCTTTTTACCGGAACGTACCGGCAAAGGACCATCAACATCGATAACACTCCCCAAGACCTTCGGCGAGTGTTCTTATCGCTACAACAACAACAGGCGATATACAGGTTCCAGAGTAATACGCTGATCGGGAAATAAACAGATCTTTCCGAAAGTAGTAGCCGTAACTAAAGCAGTAGAAACACATGGCTTGATATCGAGGATTATATGTGAGTCATCGATTTTATATTGATATTTTGAATGTATGTGTTTTACAATAAACCGATGAGTCGGTATTTATAAATCATTATCATGCCGATAACAAGTTGGTTGCGCTCCGACTTTTCGGTGGTAAATCGATTCATTTTTTAAAACAAAATCGATAAATTTTAATATTTATGTATGTAGGTGACACTTTTGCCTTGTTTTGGTGTGTAATTCGCTCATATCAACTCTTCCATGTACCTTGCTCCCACATAACTCTACAGTGTAGGGACTATACTTACGCTGTCATTCTTTATTATTCCATACAACATACAAATATTACATACTACACCTACGAATAAACACTATCTAGTACTCGGATAGACATATACAAATATTTCACACTACACCTGCATTTACACTCTACATACACACATAAATCCCAAAATAGCACAGCACTTACAAAGACTACTCTTACGCTTACATTTAGACCTTACGCTTACGTTCATGATGCCTTCATACCGGGGATTCAGCGCGTTGATAAGCGCAATACAAAGCTTTATAGCTTCCGCAACCCAATTGTCAACCTCACCAATGGCCCAGAAAGTTTAATGTGGTCATACAAATCGTTCCAAAGATGGTTGGGCTAGTAACTTAATTGTGCTTTTTTACCGGAACGTATCAGATCTATATCCGGCAAAGGACCATCAACATCGATACCAGTCCACAAAACCTTCGGGGAGTGTCTTTGTCGTAAATACAACCACATTCCTTCATATCGCGAGCAAAGATTTTTACATAACAAAATTATAATATCTGAACCACAATCAGTTAACTCGCATGGTGTCGTGCTCATCGCATGTGCTATGTTTTAATGAAATTGTATGTGGGAAACCATAGAAACGCCTTTAATTTTGAGACTTTAGAACGAGTACGAAACTCTTTCGACCTGCTAAATTATCACAAAACGTCTTAAGCTCCCTACATTTGAATAAATAAATTTATGTTTTTCGCCAATAAATTACTAAGTGAAGCAGTAAAGTGTTTATATTACAAAGGTTTAAATTCAATTGATATCAAAAATATGCATGTAATAGCACACAAGATCATATTCAAGAAGAAGAAGAGAGATACAAAATTTAAGTGACTTCGGTTTATTAATTTTTCGTTTATCTTAGGATTCTGTCTGACTAAAATCACACAATTTCTAGTTCTTAATATTTTAATTTGATTAAAATGTATTTAACTGCAAGTTGTGAGATAATAAACAGACAGATAAGTGTATCTACTATTTGAAATATGAAAACCACAAAAGCTTTTAAATTTGTTGCAGCTGGAAGATACAAACATACAAAATACATATGTATATATACTGAATTTATTTATATGTGATTTAGTAATTGGCTTGTGGTCTATGTTTGTATGCAAATATATCCGTACATTTGTGTAAACTTTGCACAATAAGAGGATACAATTTTAAAGATAGGGAGCATAGACTTTAACACATATATAATCTAATTTAGAAAATAAATATGGTAGTAAAACTTCAGGATGCAAGCGCTTACTTCACTTATAACGTGCAGATCGCGCCGCTTGTATACACTCAGTCGCTTCGTTCTCCTATTCCTCCCAAGATTTAGACTTTCCCGTGCAGCCGCCTCGATTATTTGCTTATTTATTTCTCGTTTCTGTACCTCATATTAAACAGTGTATACTTTTTGATGCTTTGTTTTAGACCATCACCAGCTCCTGTTCAGAAAACTTCCTCCAAGCTCTCTTGATGTTCCTCAAAGTTCTTTCCCAATACAATGATACATATCTTCAAGGTGTACCAAACATGTTTTTAAATGTAGCCCTCTCAGTATCTGATCAATAGGTTGCTAACTGTAGCGGGTGCATTACATAGTTCAAAGGGCATCACTTTAAGTTGCCAAAGACCATATCAGACACTGTAAGCTGCTTTTTCCTTGTATTCTTCCCTCATTGCCACTTACCAGTAGGGACATTTGCGGCCACCGTGGTGTGATGGTAGCGTGCTCCGCCTACCACACCGTATGCCCTGGGTTGAAACCCCGGGCAAAGCAACATCAAAAATTTTAGAAATAAGGGGTTTCAATTAGAAGAAAATTTTTCTAAGCGGAGTTACCCCTCGGCAGTGTCTGGCAAGCGCTCCGAGTGTATTACTGCCATGAAAATCTCTCAGTGAAAACTGATCTGCCTTCAGATGCCGTTCAGATTCGGCATAAAACATGTAGGTCCCGTCCGGCCAATTTGTAGGGAAAACCTAGAGGAGCACGACGCATATTGGAAGAGAAGCTAGGCCTTAGATCTCTTCGGAGGTTATCGCGCCTTACATTTATTTATTTAATTCATATTGGCTTTGGCTATATACATATATATCTGTATTTATGTAACTACATATGCGCTCTGCTGTGATGCAAGTCTAATTAGATAAGCTCTTTGTAGTGTTACTTTGGCCAAGCGGGAAAATGTGAGCTAAATAGAAGAAATGAGCGAATGTGGCGTAATCGAATCATCAGCTGATCTATGGAGCTCACAGGTAGTACAGGTGAAAAAGAAGAATAAAAAAATTAAGTTTTGTGTAGACTACCGGAAGTTGAACGCCGTAACGGAGAATTGATGACACTCTGAATTACTTTTCTGGTGCGAAATGTGTTCCACACTTGATTTGAACTGTGGCTCACACCACGGTGGCCGCAAGTGTCCCTACTGGTAAGTGGCAATGAAGGAAGAATACAAGGAAAAAGCAGCTTACAGTGTCTGATATGGTCTTTGGCAACTTAAAGTGATGCCCTTTGAACTATGTAATGCACCCGCTACAGTTAGCAACCTATTGATCAGATACTGAGAGGGCTACATTTAAAAACATGTTTGGTACACCTTGAAGATATGTATCATTGTATTGGGAAAGAACTTTGAGGAACATCAAGAGAGCTTGGAGGAAGTTTTCTGAACAGGAGCTGGTGCTGGTCTAAAACAAAGCATCAAAAAGTATTCACTGTTTAAAAAGGAAGTAAGTTACTTGGGCCATAGATTGATGAAAGAGGGCATCTGCACCGCGAATGAAGAGATAGAAGCTGTAGAGGACTTTCAAAGACAACAGAATCTGCATGAATTAATTAGTTTCCTGGAGCTGTGCACATAATACAAGTCTAGGACTTTTCGGTTGAGCATCGCAGAGCTAGCACCCATGGAAACGCTTACACAATGTCACGTAGGCCATGTCATTTCATATGTAAACACTTTTCGTAAGCTGAGGCCAAAGAAGACATTATTGATATTCGGTTTATGTCAATAACGCATATGGAAGAATGTGATATGGAGAAACAAAGAAAGTGTAAGCTAGAAGACGTAGATTTGACATATGTGATGTAAGGGTTTTCACGAAACGAACGACCCAATAGAGAAGAGATGTTAGCAAGGAGTCTTGTTGCCAATTCATACATTCGGTTGCTTGCATCGAATATGGGAGAGGGGATGTTCAGTGTTAGAGGAAACTGAACTTTGTATGAGGGGAAAATTGCTTACGTTCTTTTTGAATTGAATGACGTTCCAAATGCAGATCATCTTGGATTCTCGAAGACGTTGGAGGAATGAAGCCGTTCAGTAGATTGCCAACTGCTACGATTCTCGTTTTCATGAATTTTTTATTTTTATTTTCATTTTTTATTTCCCTCACTAGGGTAGGCACCTTGTCGTTCGTGTGAGGGCTTACCCGAACTCCATGGCGCCCGACTATGAGGTGGAGCTATTTAGGACTGACATCTACGCCGTTTCGCCTCATAGGAAGGGGGTGGGATGTCGATGACCAAGAACTGCCAACCCCCTAACCCAGGGTGTTATGCGGACCGTGCCTATTGGACGATTTGAAGCCAGGGGATAAATTCGGCTGTATTCGAACGGAGCCTTCCCGATACCGGGCCACTTCGAGAAGTATTGATGGCCTTACCACAGTAAGGGGCACTGCTGTGGCTGATGGTTGTTTCCCCGTATATAATACTGGACCGCTGAGCCCGCCTCGTCGGGCAGGTGGTCGTACGACCAAGATAAACGACTCATTACCTAATTGTAATAAGGACAATGATAAGAGGAGGACTGAGTCGCAAGCCAAGGACGACAAATACGCATTAAGCGATGCGTCGGACTCGCGGAGCGAGAGTAGTGGTGATTCAATGAACTCCGTGTTGGAGAATGACACAAATGAAAAAGCAGTAGAAGAGTGGAGAAGGGTACGGAGCAGAGGAAGTAAAAGAGCTCTCTGGCAGTATCGTGCAGCTCTAAGAATTGTACAACGTTTGTGAGCAGTGGTCGACCCAACAGAAGTGGATATCGACCGCTTAGAATGGGCCCATGAGGCGGTAGAAATAGGTCGAAGGCAGAATGAAGAGGCAACGTTGGGCGGAAGGTGACAATTGTTTCAAGAGACAGAAAGGACCCAGTCCCAGAGCCGCGAGGCAGGCCAGTCATTTATGATTACCTAAAGCTCACGTGGAGGCTCCTGTTTCAGGTTCAATAATTTTAGCAGGAATTATATTAAAATTAGGGGGTTAAGGTTTATTACGAATTTTTTCATTTTTACAATTTAGTGGTTTTAAATATACTTATATTTTTATTAGAATTAGATTAGTTGGGGGATTTTGAATTTGTTTAGTTTATTTACGTCAAACTGATTTGAAATCTTTAATTGCTTATTCTTCTGTTTCTAACAAGACAAGTAGGCTGTAAGACACATGGGCCCCAATTACGAGGTACCAACTCCTCGAAAGGTGCGAGTCGGAGAGAAGTTCGAACAACGGAAATAAGAGATAAGCCAAAGGGAGATAACGCAAAGAGTCCGGCTTTCTCGGAGGTGTTAAAGGGAGTTAACACTAAGACTCCGGCTTTTCCAGAGAAGATGAGTAATATGGCAAAGCAGTTGTTGACTGTGGCGCTGGTTGATCGTAGCAGTCCTTTCGGACAGATGACTACTGAAAGGTGGATATCTGTAGAAAAGGATCTTATTAGCTTAGTGCTTAAGATGATGTGGGAACAACCAAGTAAGCCCCTTCCAACCTTTGATTCTGGGGGATGGTATAATGGTGAGAAGATGATAGCGTGCGACAACATCGCGAGCTTGTGGTGGCTGGAGGAAGTGGTTCCAAACCTCCAAAGGCAAGGCACGAACCCGCGGTTAGAGGTGGTGGATAAAGCGCAAATCCCCACGGTACCAAAAGTTAAGGTATGGATACCATTCGTGATGAAGTCAGAGGATACACTGCGACTTCTGCAGAATCAGAATCCGAACATACCGACACAGGATTGGAAGGTACTAAAAGTATCTCGGCCTACGGAGAAAGGCCAGATCTACATCTTCCAAATAAACAAGCAGGCGGAGGATATATTGTACACGCAGCAAAATGTCCTTTGGCATAGGCAAAATTTACATGCGACTCAGGAAAAGAAGTCCCTAGGATAAAAACCCTAACACGCTAGAGGTGGGCGAAGTCGAAAAGGACCTCGAAAGCCTGAGAGAAAAAAGACAGGTGGAGGTAGCCGACGTCACCACGAAGGTGTTGGAAGACGACAAACCGCCAAATGGTGTTGTGACTCGCACAGAGTATTACCCGGCGCAACAGTAACGAGAGGCTGAAGGGGGCTCGAATACTCTAAACGAAAAGGACAAGAGGAGACAACGACGTCATGACGAAGGTGCTGGAGGAGGACAAACAGCCCAATGGTGCTGCGAGTCCTACAGATAAACCTCCAACACAGTAAAGTGGCGTCGAGCGAAGTCCTCCTTACCCTTGAAGAGGGTTCGTTTGACATGGCGCTGATCCAGGAGCCGTGGCTCTCATCGGGATGAAAGGTTTCTGGACTTAGCGCACGCGGGTTTGGCGTATACTATGCGCAAACGGAAGGACGGGTGCGAGCTGTAGTAATGGTAAGGAAACAGATGCATTAACATATGCTGCCTAATTACATTACTGAGGACCTAGTAGTGGTGGCAGTTGAGCAAACTAACAAGCAGGTTTTTATCCTGACATCCTACTACATAGCCCATGCTACGGAGTTTCCACCGATGGAGGGCAAAAGGCTAGTACAGGAGGAAGGGCGGTGGGTCAAAGGCGCAGATGAAAATGCGCACCACAATGCGTGGGGAGGAGCAGATACGAACGAGAGAGGGGGATCTCTATTTTGTTACATCCTGCAACCCAATTTGCAGATAGCCAACAGGGAAAATGTCCCTACATACATTGGTCCAACATTCCGCAATGTTCTGGATATTATATTGAACTCCGAGCGTGATATATCGAGGGATGATTGGATGGTTCTTGATAGACCATCCTTCTCCGACGATACGCATATCAGCTCCAGCATCCCCCTAAAGAGGTTAGAGAAGGTGGGAACCTTTAGAAACCTTAGGTCAGCGAACTGGATTAAATTTTAGAAACAGGTAGAAACAAAACTGGACGACCCAAAGAGGTTCCCAATGTGGAGGAACTGGAGGAATCCAATGAATTCCTAACAAATAAGCTTATGACTGCGTATAACAAAGCTTACCCTCTGAGAAGATTTAGAGGAAAAGCAGCGCCGCCATGGTGGAGCAATGAGCTGAGTCTTCTAAGAAGACAGGTAAAAGGAATGTTTAAGCTCTCAAAGACCGCGGAAAGCGAAGCGTGTCGGGACAAGTACAGGGATCTACTGAGGATCTACAAGCGTGAAATTTACAGGGCGAAGAGAATTTTATGGGAAAGTTTATGTACGGACATAGAGTGCTCCAGCGAAGCAGCACGGTTGAAAACAGTCCTAGCAAGGGCAAGCATGGTCCAGGGACTAATAAAGAAATAGAACAGGGAATGGTCACGTAATAGTGGGAAATCCCTTGAGGTGCTTTGCGGCACACATTTCCCATTGAAGGACGGTTTAGAAGAGCCAGCAGACATCACTCACAACTCAATAACAGAGCGGGTAGTACCGGGCTTGTTGACTGGTACCACGATCGAATGCGCAGTGAAGTCGTTTTCTAAGTTTAAATCGCCGGGCCCAGATGGTATATTCCCGGCCATGCTACAAGTTCCAAGTAGGGCGGTCGTGGAATGGCTTACAATAATATTCGATGGGTGAGAACTGCTCGTGTAGTTTTCCTACCAAAGGCGGGGAAGATCGGTCACGTGTATCCCAAAGACTATAGACCCATTAGCTTAACATCGTTTCTGCTCAAGACCTTTGACAGATGTGTACATAAAGCCCAACGTGGATGAAAAACTGTTCTCCAAAATACAGCATGCGTACACCAAAGGCAACTCGGTAGACACCGCATTGCATAGGATGGTAATAAGCACAGAGAAATCCCTGGAATTTTAGGAATATGCTCTAAGAGTCTTCTTGAACATTGCAGAGCTTTCAATAATGTTTCTAAATGGGCGACTATGGATGGTCTTAATTACATTAAAGTACATCCTGCCTTAATCAGATGGATCGGTTGCATGTTAAATTGCAGAAAGATTACATCACAATGGGGAATGCACGAGGCCACGAAATCAGTGGACAGGGGCACGGCGCAGGGAGGGGTGCTATCACCTCTGCTGTGGACGCTGGTCATAAATCAACGGTTCAGGCGATTCGATGAGGGACCCGTAAAACTTGCGGCTTACGCAGATGACGTTGCAATTGTCATAAGTGGAAATTGCCTTCCAACGATTAGTTCCTTGATGGATCACGCGCTTCGGGATACTCCTACCTGGGAATTTAATGTCCAGTTGAATGTCAATGCGGAGAAGACGGATATGGTCTTGTTTACAAAGAGGTACAAGGTCCCAAATTGGACCAGGCCTAATTTAGGAGGGGTGACCTTACAGGAGAAACCTTGCACAAAATATCTAGGCATCATCCTAGACAGTAAGCTGTCACGGAAGCTCAACGTGGAGGAGAGGGTGAAGAAGGCCTCAACTGCACTTTATGCATGTAAAAGAATGCTGGGGTGTGCGTGGGGCTTATCGCCCTCTCTTTCTCATTGGGTTCTTACAGCGAATGTAAGCCCTATTCTATATTATGGAGTTCTTGTTTAGTGGAAAGCCACACAAAAAGCAACCAAAAAATTAGAGGGGGTGTGCAGACTATCAATGCTTAGCGTTAAGGGAGCCCTGAAAACAACCCCGACGGCTGCACTGTATGCCATTCTGCATAATCCGACTGTAGACCTTATGGCAAAGAACATAGCATTAACAACTGCAACCAGGCTCGGTGCCTCGGGGCAGCTTTAGCGCCAACCATATGGCCATAGTAGTATAGCGTCATCAATCACAAGACGAACAGACTACCTGATTCCCTACCTGCGCTTCGAGGGAGATCACAAGGCCACAATAGAGGTGGACGGTTGGCGCAAAGGTGCGCAAATGGCGGACGAGGCGATACATGTGTACACAGATGGTTACAAAGTAGTGGAAGGAGTAGGGTCTGTGGTATACTATGCTGATCTGGAAATAAGCAGATCCTACAGGCTGCCGGGTTACTGTAGCGTTTTTCAAGCGGAAATATTAGCCGTAACCAAAGCAGTAGAAACCCTGGAAGAGAATAGCTTAAACTGCAACCGTGTTAACTTTTATATTGACAGTCAAGCAGCAATTAAGTCAATAATCTCGCATAGCAGATCATCTAAATGCGTGTTAGAGTGTAAGCAGTCTCTGGAGAGAATCGGGACAGGGAGAAGCATACATCTATATTGGGTCCCAGGGCATATGGAAATAGATGGGAATGAAAAAGCGGACGAACTAGCTAAAAAGGGCGCATCCCTTGAAGCTTGCTTCGTAGACGCCCCAATTAGACTGGGCGAGATTGAGCGAAGGCGAGAGGTGCACATGATCGACCAAGCAGGAAAGGCGTGGGTTCAAGCACGGGGCTGTAAAGTGTCGAAGATTATGTGTAGGTCTTACAACCTTAGACTAATAAAGTTGTTTCTATCATTAAAAAGAGGGGACTGTAGACTCATGACGGGTATTCTGACTGGACACTGCCTTCTGGCGTCACATGCCTTTAAATTAGGCTTGGTCAGTGATAGCAGATGTAGGAAGTGCGTGCCCTGCACTTGTCAGGCTAAGACTCCAGCTATTAGGAGTTATACAGCTGTCAGATCTAGAAGCAGCAAGTGACTTAAGTCCTAGGAAGCTTCTGGTATTTGCCAAGAGGACGGTGCTTTTGTATAACATAGGTCCTGGTTTTTGATAGGGTTTTTCAATTTGGTCGTTAAAACAAACTTTTGGTAACACTACGAGCTCAATCAGTCTATGTGAGGTCCTCATGGACCGACCAGTTCAAGCTAACCTAACCTTTATTTTTATTTTTTGAGTGTATGAATACGAATCGTTTCTTAATTTCTACCAAAGAGTAGGAAATTTTGCACACATACCTTTCTCCAACTTTCGATGTCTAAATATATTCAAATGGCTGAGCAGCTAAAAGGGCTTGACTTTACAAACACGTTTAACTAAAAGTAAGTAAAACAACAAAATAATGCGTAGCAAAGGTGGCAAAGCAATTTTTGTAAGTAAAAATAAAACTTGAAAGGATAAAAATGCAAATTTAAGTAAGGACGCTTAAAAAAGGACAGTCTTGGCCAGAATCATAAAAAAATAACAAATAAAAGTGTTTTATGATAAAATAATAATGCGGAAAAAACATAACAAGAGGAACGAAATGAGGGCAACCTTAATTGTGCTACGAGGGAATCAGTTTTCTAACAGAAATGTACAAATAAATTAAGGAAAATATACGATCAAAAAAATTCGGACAATAAAAAAGGTGGTCAAATTAAAATTGTTTTATATCTTCCATTTGTACGCTTAATGGTAAGCTTATAATAATGGGAAGGCAAATGCCTACTTATAAAGAAAAACTGCTAGACAGGTATGAGTTCGGAGAAGTCGTTGAAGACGAAAGAATGAATTAGAAAACAACAGACTCGAACAAAATATTTATATATGTACATCGTTATTTATGTATGTACGCTAGACTGAGTTGGTTATCATACGATATAGAAAATTTGCAAAAGTCGGCCCCTAAATTTGTAGCTAATCTCGAGAAAGTCTCGAAAATTTTGAAAAAAAAAAATTTTTTTTTCGCGTTTTTGGTATGGAATCGGCTTGTTATCCGCATCGGTTTCTCATTGCATTGGCTGTTATCGACGAGCTACAGATGTGTCATCGATTCTCTACTGATGTTTTTTCGGTATTAATTCGTAACAAACCAACTAGTCGACGTTAATCGAATACGAAATCGATAACTTTTCGATAACAAATCGACAAATGCTAACAACAAATTGAATAATTATGAAAGAACTTCAGGAAGTTTTTATTCTTTACCTTTCCTCTGCAATCTCTTATTTTCTTCTCTGATTTCCCTCATTTTTCTCCACTTAAAACCTTTCCTACTTTCTCTTTGCTGAGATATCTCATAAATCTGTAACTTAGAGCAGACGTCGGCAGAAAGAAACTGCTGCTGTGTTAGTGAGAATGCAATGGTCGCGCAAATCTTACTTACTTACTTACTTAATTGGCGCTTAACCGTCTAAACGGTTATGGCCGTCCAACAAGGCAAGCCAGTCGCTCCTTCGCTCCGCCAACCGGCGCCAATTGGTCACACCAAGGGAGTTTAAATCGTTTTCCACCTGGTCCTTCCAACGGAATGGGGGCCGCCCCTACCTCTGCTTCCATAGGCGGGTTCCGATAGAAACACTTTCTGGGCCGGAGCATCATCTTTCATTCGCATCACATGGTCTAGCCAGAGCAACCGCTGCGTTTTAATTCGCTGGACTATGTTGATGTCTGCGTATAGCTCGTACAGCTCATCATTAAATCTTCTTCGGCACTCGCCATCGCCAACGCGTAGAGGTCCATAAATCTTTCGAAGAACTTTTCTATCGAACACTCCCAAAGCCGCTCCATCTGTTGTTGTCATGGTCCATGCTTCTGCCCCATATAGCAGGACGGGTGCGATTAGTGACCTGTAGAGTATGATTTTCGTTCGCCGAGAGAGGACTTTACTTTTCAATTGCCTACCTAGTCCAAAGTAGCATTTATTGGCAAGATTGATTCATCGCTGGATTTCAGTGCTGATGTTGTTGCTAGTGTTGATGCTGGTTCCCAAATAAACGAAGTCTTTTACTATTTCGAAATTATGGCTGCCAACAGTAGCGTGGTTGCCAAGGCGCCAATGTGCTGACTCTTTGCTTGTTGACAGCAGGTACTTCTTTTTGTCCTCATTCACCATCAAACCCATCCTTACCGCTTCTTTTTTCAATTTGGAGTAAGCAGCGCGGGTGTTTAGGTCGATGATATCGATGTCATCAGCATATGCCAGTAATTGCACGCTTTTATAGGATATTATTCCAGTGCGATTAAGTTCTGCAGCTAGTATAATTTTCTCCAGCATCAAATTAAAGAAATCGCACGATAGAGGGTCTCCCTGTCTGAAACCTCGTTTAGTTTCGAACGGCTCGGAGAGGTCCTTCCCAATTCTGACTGAGCTGCTGGTGTTGCTCAACGTCATTTTGCACAGCCGTATAAGTTTTGCGGGGAAACCAAATTCCGACATAGCGGCATATAGGCAGTTCATTTTCGTGCTGTCGAGGGCGGCTTTAAAGCGACGAAGAAGTGATGTGTGTCGATTCTCTTTTCACGGGTTTTTTCCAAGTTTTGGCGCATTGTGAAAATCTGGTCGATGGTAGATTTACCAGGTCTGAAGCCGCACTGATAAGGTCCAATCAGCCGATTCACGGTGGGCTTCAATCTTTCGCACAATACAATTGAAAGGATCTTATATGCGATATTAAGAAGGCCGATTCCACGATAGTTGGTGCATTTTGCAGTATCCCCTTCGTGTAGACTGGGCAAAGAACACTTAGATTCCAACCGTCGGGCATGCACTCTTTCGCCCATATCTTGCTAAGCAGCTGCTGCATGCGCCTTACCAACTCCTCGCCGCCGTACTTGAATAGCTCCGCAGGCAACCCATCACCGCCCATGGCCTTGTTGTTTCTCAATCTGGTTATTGCAATTCTAACTTCGTCATAATCGGGCGGGGGAACATATGTTCCATCATCATCGGTTGCGGGATCGGGTTCTTCATCACTGCGCGGTGAATTGCTGCCTCAATTTAGGAGAACAGAGAAGTGTTCCCTCCATAATCTGAGCACTCACTGGACATCGGTTACAAGGTCGCCGTTTTCGTTACTACATGAGTTTGCCACGGTCTTAAAACCTTCCGTCTGTCGCCATATTTTTTGGTAAAATTTTCGGGCGTTATTCCTGGTGGCTAGCGGCTCAAGCTCCTCGCACTCTCGTCTTCCTGCTTCAGATTTTTTCTTCCTGAAAAGGCGTCTCGCTTCCTTTTGCAACTCACGATAGCATTCATACACTCCTCTTGTCGCGCTCGCTTTTAACGTAGCCCTGTAGGCAGCGTCTTTTCTTTCAGCTGCAACGCGGCATTCTTCATCGTAGCAGTTGTTTTTTCGTGGTCGGCGGTATCCAGTTTTTTCCTCGGCGGCAGTACGAAGTGCTCCTGTATTCCTTCAGGATGAGTTGTGCTCTCAGAGAGCAGGTGTGAGAGTCGAGTTGCGAAATCATTGGCAATCTGTTGTGATTGAAGCTTTTCGACGTCTAACTTTCCTTGTTTTTTTTTTGTTCCCTGGTTTTAGCCGCGTTGAGGCGGGTGCGTATTTTGGCTACAACGAGATAATTGTCCGAGTCGATGTTAGGTCCTCTGATCGTGCGCACATCTAAAACACTGGAGGCATGCCGTCCGTCTATCACAACGTGATCGATCTGATTGCGAGTATTTCGATCAGGAGACAGCCATGTAGCTTGATGTATCTTTTTATGCGTTTCATTTTGTAGGCTAAACTTTCCGACTGTAGGGCGAAAAACACCTTCTTTGCCCACCCTGGCGTTAAAGTCACCAAGCACGACTTTTATATCGTGACGGGGGCAGCGCTCGTATGTGCGTTCTAATTGTTCATAAAAAGTGTCTTTCACCTCATCGTATTTCTCCTCTGGCGGCGCATGGGCGCAGATGAATGATATATTAAAAAAATTTGCTTTTATTCGGATAGCGGCGAGACGTTCGTCCACAGGTGTGAACGCCAGAACTTGGCGACAAAGTCTCTCTCCCACCACGAATCCGACGCCGAAACTGCGCTTATTCGTATGGCCACTCCAATAAATGTCATAATTTTTGATTTTCTTTCTGCCTTGCTTCGTCCAACGCATTTCTTGGATGACGGTGATGTCAGATTTTGCTTTGACGAGGACATTATTTTTTTTTTATTATTTATTTATTTATTAAACATTTCTTAATGCATATTTTAAATAAATTACAATATTGAAAGAGCCCATTCTATTACTCTATAGCATAAGAAAGGTACATGACATTTTTTATATTAAATTTTTAAAATAGTATTAAATGCCAGTTCACATATTAAAATTCTTTTTCAGTGTGGGGTGTATAGTTTTTAATAATATTATAGAATAAACTCATAATAATTCAGATAATTAGTTAAGATTACGATAGAGAAACAGTTGATATAGTTAAAAAAGTTACATATGACTTACAACAACGTCCTCAGCAAGGCTTCTAGATCGTAGTGGCTAAAACTAATCAGATACATTTTTATTTTATTTTGAAATAGGTTAAGATTTCTTATAACTTGTACAGAAGTAGGGAGAGTGTTGAACATTTTGCACGACGTGTATGTATAAAAACTTCTGAAGTGAGATGTCCTAGCATGCGGGATTTGTACCGATGGAAGCAGATTGCTCCTAAGGTTGTAGACTTCAGACGGATAACTTTCTAAGTACACCGATCTAATAAAGCAGCCGGGCATCTGCACCAATCCCATTCAGGAAGCGGATGTTCCAGGTGCATGCCCTCAATTCATTGTCCTCCAACGTTTGCCATGGTCGTCATCAATAGAGAGTGTATTTATCCGAGGCTTGTTTTTATATTTCATTGGATTATGGTTTTACGTGTCGGGTCCCAAGCCCAGCGCACAACCCGCTCAGCGGCGGTGACAATATTACTTGGCATGTTTATATAGCGAGCCGCTTGCTCCAAGACAGACGCCCGCTTGCAGCCGCACTTAGAGGCGTCTGTAACGCTGCCGATGAGATCCCCCCGGCTAGCCCTTTCATCGATTATGTCAAAGTGGCCTAGCCAGGTTGTCGCATTCTCACATTAGCTCAGCGCTAAACACCCGCTACCCAGAGGATACTTGGCCGCAAGCGACCGGCAGTAGTGAGCTGCTTGAACCGCATGCAAAAGAATCGCTCTGGCCATTCCCAGGTGAATGGCGGTCAGAAGCTTTCCCCAATTTTGTGGACTTCTACACACGGCTCCACCCTCCTCGCGCAAATCACTTGATGCATAATGTTTTGTTGTTCAGCGAAGATCGTTTGAGAACAAATGGTTGGCAAATAGTGAAACATGGACCAGATTTGTCAATATTTCAAGGGACGAACATAATCGGCGTTACGGCGCCAAATGCTCAGCGACTACTAAACGAACGATAATAAGAATACTTTTGAATTGAGGGCGAACAGTTGATTCACTGCTTGCCGCCTTCTGACTTAGAATCACAATTATATGACTCCCATTTCGCTTGCGCCTACAATTGCACTACAGTTAATCAGAGAAAGGCGCAGTTGTCAGCTGATCGATAGCAAGCAAACATCAGCTGAACAACAGCCAGAGCTATTCACTGATGGGTCAAATAATCATTGTTTTTTAATGGAGGCGTTAGCTAAAAATTCAGTTTTTTCACGCTTACGCCGGCGCGAGTTGAATAGAAAGGGTTCTGTCAATGCACAAGTCACCGTCCGCAACTTTCGGGTTACTTCGGCTTTCGCCTACTTAATTAAAGGTAACTCGCTTCTTTATGACAAGACGATCCCTTCTATTTCGCTTTGGCAAGGTTTTAAATTACCATACTGATCGGCGTATTCCGAGGTCTCAGTTCTGGCACCTTGCGAGCACCTTGTATTCAACTATGGAGCGGGAAGTGTTCATCGAGTCATCCAGCGCTAAAATTAAGTGTCTGAAAAATTTTATTGGACCGCTTTCTGAGCAGCCACTGCAAAGGTGCTCAGCACAAATCTTTTGAAGTCATCTTTTGCTCTCCCATCCAGGGGCGGAGTGGGGGATGGCGATTTAAATAAACTTTTTAAGTAAGATAAAGTGATCTAAAAATTTTTCATACAAAGACACATACATATCTACACTCATCTACAAAATTCATAATCACTCAGATTTTTCCAGTTTTTACTAAGTTTTGCTTCGACCTTCATTATTTTCGATATTTTTATAAAAATATGTATTATTATATAACACCAACAATCCAAACATACACTTAAGACTTTTTAGAAAATTCGGGAAAATTTCGCGAATTTTCATGCAAATTTTTAGTTTTCAGGAAGAATTTTTAGAATTTATCTCTCACTTTGTTTTGGGGAAACCCTCATTTTTTATTGATCTTGATGAGAAAGTTTATGTTTCATGAAAAATTTATTTATTATTCCATTTTTTCGGGTCGTGCATTGAAAACTTTTATACAGGTTTTGAAACATTATAAATGTGTCAATTAGGCTAATTCACCACTATTTTTATTAGTTATCTTAGCTGAAAAATACTAAAAGTTTATCCACATTTAAGCAGCTCTCCATATTGTTCATAAAGTTCGAGCCCTCGGCTTTCAAAGAATTTCTGCTGCATTAACCGAATTTCGGGCCGGAGGAAGATAGGTTCCATCAACTACTAAGAGCTGTCCAAAGAACTATAGATTGACTCAATTTTACATATTTTTTTTATCTTTATGTAGAATTATGTATAGTATAAGTCAGGGCGTGCCACAGTTCCCAAAATAATGGAGATTTCCTGGCGTGAATGTATTACTGCTGCCAAATAGTAACATATTAACGCGATATAGGGACTGAAATTTGCGAAGGCCTATATAAATAATTGTTTGTGACATTTTAAAAATATTGGTCCTTCTTTTGTTTTTCCAAAAGGAATTTTTGTCCAGAAAAAAGATGTGGTGTGGTAACCGTGATCATGAAATAGTGACCAAGGCGGCCAAATTTCAGCGAAAAGTACGCAATTCTTTCTTCAAATACCAGAATGGTGCATTTTTTCTGCTGATTTTCCCCACAGCGAAACAAATGGAAATTGGATATGAATATATAGCTAAACTATTCATTTCATAAAATATTTCAACCGGAGTGCAGATCTTGGGAGGGGGGCGGGGTGGTCGATTAGGACGATCTTATAAATTATACATACATAAAAGCTAAAAATTTTAAAATTTTATATATAATTAAAACAACTTTTATAACTTTCATAAGTTCAGATCAGAGTGGGGGTGGAAAGCGCCCCCCTCGCCCCCCCCTGGATCCGCCGCTGCTCCCATCATCTCTTTCATTAGCTTGATTTCTCTTCCTCCCGCTCCATATATATGAGATAGCTAGTAAAGGGTATAACAGCTTAGTTTTACTTTACTGTTTTGCAACCCACACTGTTTTCCAACTGCAGAAGGAAATTTGGAGACCATTTATTTTTTTTCTTTTTGGAATCGTATTGTTCTTGTTGTTGTAGCAGTGCTTCGCCCCATCCAATAGGTGCGACGAATCACAATTGAAATCGTATTAGAAGTTTGTCATCACGTGATGCCACTTCTTTAAGTTCAAAGTGCCGGAAAAATACTAGCCAGACAACGTTATACTACAAGGTGTTTTGATTTTCGATGACGATCTAAGGCCGATTTGAGGCAGTGCTAACACTGAATATGCAGACGGGTTTGTGATCTTCAGTGATAATCTTTTCTAATATCGCTGTGACCGTTTTTTTTTTTTTTTTGGAATATAAGTGGCACTTTTTTTTACACGCTTTACCTTCATTGTTCTTATGCTTCATTGCTCTTGGCCCTTTGTATGCTAAACTAATCCATTCAAAATTATAAAATTAAGGTTCGAAATATTTTCATAGTCATTGTGTGGGTACTCAGTTCTGATATTAAGAGCAAAAACTATATTTCTGGGAATCTAGCAAGTAAGAAGAATTAAAACGGGCCACCCTTGTATACATACATATGTACATACAAAAAAGGGGATACAAAAATGATAAAATGTATGACCCGCAAGCATTAGTCTGTGGGGGGTACACAAACCGATGCGTGGACGTACATATATACTTACTTTTGTGCATAAAATGTCCATCATTGTAATGGGAGTAGGCGACCCTCGCTGATGTGTTGCTCCCTTCACATAGCGACAGTCACAATTTGTTTTTCACATGGGTGTGTATACTCGCTTTTTTCCACAAATTCATATAACTGCACACAAAATACTTACGCATTTTTATAGTCAAACCTACATACACATATATGCTCCACCATTGATATTTATAAAGTAGCAGTAGCTGTGAAAAAGTGACATTACAGACGACAGTTTGCCATTTCTGACAAAGCCACTCCCACGGGATGGTAGCTCGTTCATATCTTGATCATAATAATAATTCACCCTTTCAGTTTTTTTCTTTTTGCGTAAAAACATTTTTTAACACATTTTTCCCTATGTTTTCCTCTACCATACGCAACCGTTTGAGGGATAGTAAAGTTGTGGATCCTTTTTTTGCTTGATTTTCAGCTTTTTCACATTTATGTGAAGTATTTTTCCAGTTGAAGCTTTAATCTTTTCTGGTTTTTTTTTACGAATTTCCATTACACGCAGAAAAGGTATACACGGCTTTGTGCTTGTGTGTGTGTGTGTTTGTATGTATGTTATGCATTCACTATTAATGGGTGCTTGTATACTTTTGGTAGCAAACGGCATTTGTTGCTTTTTCACTTAATTTTTTTTTTCGTTTTTTTTTTTTTCATTTCACTGTTACTTAACTTTCATAGGCGGGTACAGGGCAGCGATCTAATTTTATTTCTCTGAAACGCAAAATATTTTGTGTCAATGAGAGGGCATTTATCTTGAAAAAAGGTTGAATTAAACTTAAAATCGGAGATGTAAACTTGTTATAGGAAAAGTTAAAATAAACAAATTATTTCACAAATCTATTAAATCTTATAAAATAAAGTCGCTAAATGCCATGTATGCATATAACTTCACACAGAATGCTCCGATTTTAAAACGGGTTTTTGCATTTGAAAGTCTAGCTACGTGAGATGGTACAGTTAATATAATTTGAAGGTATATAATATAGGGGCGTGGCAAATTTCCAAAATGTAGTAAAAAATCACAAAATTTTTGTTTACATAGCTATAACTCATAAACGGATGGATGGACTTAAAAAATTCTACTTTTCAGTAAAACTTTGAAATATTTACCTTCGATCTGCATCAAAAAAAAAATACTAGATTCCTTTTTTATATCAGCCAAATTGTTTAAACAAAAGTAAAATTTTTATCAAAAAATGCGTATGTGTGTTTGTTCGCTGTGAACTGTCCGCGCTAATTGCTTTTGAGTGAGGCTTGATGCGACACATACGTACGTACATATATAGCGTTCGCTGCGTTATTTAACTTCGAGCGTAGGTTTATAGGTATGTATAGATGGACATCACTACATAGTATAAAACAAAGTCGCTTTTTCTGTCCCTATGTCCCTTTGAATGCTTAAACCTTTAAAAATACGCAACGGATTTTGATGCGCTTTTTTTAATAGAGAAAGAGTGATTGAAGAGGAAGTAACGGATGAACATATTTGGCTGAAAATTGGTGGAGGGGTAGCTCAGAACCAGGAGACACACAAAGGCTCCCGTTCTGGATAGGGTCTTGAGATCAAAACGTGGACCTGGGTAATCCAGGGATATGTTTGTACAATATGGGTATCGAATGTAAGCTCTTTATGAGTACTTTGATACAGGTATTTTTCGTACCCGCGTGTAACTAGGGTCTCGAGATATAAGAGAAAACGTGGACGCGGGTACCCCTAGAATGTGTTTATAGAATATGGATAACGAATGAAAGCTGTTGATGAGTGCTTTAGTACAGGGTAGTTTTCATACCTATTGGTGACTAGGGTCTCGAGATTGAGGCCAAAACGTGCATCAGAGTAACACTAGGATGTGTTTTTACATTATATATATTTATATATATTTATTTTTTTATTACGACTCTAAGAGCCTAGTTCAAAACTTAAAAATATGATTGCATTAATTAACAATGTGTACTTAATTTAAATTTTTAAATTAAAAAAATTTTTAATTATGACACATGTATCACTAATGCATTTAGATCTCAACGAATATATCATTTAATCGGCCTAGATTTGGTGTAGTCATACAACCGTCTGCTAAATAAGTTTCTATCACAATTAACTACACACATGGGCTGACTTCCGCTCCGAAGCCGGAAAATTCTTTTTGCCGAAGCGACACATTAGCCAGCTAGAGGACGCTATCCGCCAAAGAAAACAGACGAGCAGAGAAAATGCCAAGGACTATATCCTCGCCCTCCAGACGATGATTCGCCGCCACCCGACTTTGTGCAAAGAAGATCATCTAGAACGCATATATGTCGGACTACGGGTGGAGTATCGACTTTTTGTGAAGCGGGGCGAGTTCCAAACGATAGAGCAGCTTATGGAGCTCACCGACGAGTACGAACTGCTGCGAAGCGAAGAAGCCAAACAGAGCCGACTGTTAGCACATAGCTTAAGCACAGTAATAATCGAGGAGCTGGAGGAGCAGAATGATCAAATAACAAAGTCCCTATCCACACTCACTGACCGTTACGATACAAGAAACACCTGCTGGCGATGCAAGAAAAGCGGCCACCGCCGCTCCCATTGCAACAACAAAAGACGACTTTTTTGTTCTAGATACGGCAGAGACGGAACGCTCTCCAGGGATTGTGCATGCTACGGAATGAACCGAAATAATCCGATAACGCACGCACTATTATCATCCTTAGCCAAAGGGAAGGGGAACGACGGACGTTTTTACATACAGGTGTCCATCGAAGGATTGATGTGCCGCGCCCTGATCGACACGGGGGCCACCGTGACATACATCAATGAAGCCGTAAGAAGGCATCTGGAACGACGAAAGATTCCACCGTTATCCAATCGTCGCAACGTGCAACTCTCCGACCAATCATGCATTGCGAGCACCCACTCCTACCCGGTCAAGGTCAAATACAATGATCAAACAGCCAGTACGTTGGTGTCTGTTATCCCTAATTTGGCCGAGAGTGTTATCCTGGGTATGGACTTTTTGGCAAAGCGCAACGTTACCGTCTCACTGGATGGAAAGCCCCTTACCACAGCCGGTGCAACCAAAGCAAACGCACCCGTAACCCTGCATTACATAAGAGAAGCGGAACACCTCAACGAAGAGCGAAAGATAGACCACCTAGAGCTCATAGAAACACATCAAAAAGCACCCACACACCTAAAAGGGCCAAACACTGCCGCAGAACACATACACAACACAACACTAAAACAAAGTTATTACCGGGCCATCCTCCTCAGCAACAATGGTGAGCAACTCATCACTAACGCTCCGGCAACGAGCCTGAAGGATCATAACATCACCCACCGATTTACCAAATCGTGTGCCCCCCACAAAAATCCTACCGAACGCGTTATCAAAACAAGGGTGGCACAACGTACGAAACAAGACCATCGGTACTGGCAACGGGAATTACCAGAAAAAGCGTTCGCCATAAATACAACCCAACACAAATCAACCGCCGAAATAAATTTTAACCGCAACTTCGTTGGGCCGAGAGAAGCACGAACAAAATATGCCATGCCCGAAGAACCGCCTCCATTCGACGCAGTACCGTGGCCCGCAAATAAGCCACGAATACTGGACGCTAAGTTATTCTGGAACCCGCCATTAATAGCCGGCCATCTAAACGCCATCGTATGCGACAAACTAACCGCTGGTGACACTATACCGTATGCACCAAACCGAGAGCCGCTCGATAGTATTAATGGAAACCACGCCCAGACCTCTTTGCCCGGACTATGGCTAAATCGTATAAGGGTGTAACACGGCGCGTAGGGTGGACGAAGATCACGCCATAATCAAGCTGAAAGAACACTACAAGATTGTACGATTCGCTGGCTGAGGAGAACAAGATCCGACCTAGTTTGATAGGTTTTCTATACATGAAATGTAAATACCTTAATTTTGAAATGTAAATTTAAAATGTAATATAAAAATGTACATATGTATATACCTTAATCTTGAAATGTAAATTTAAACTGAATTTCGACTTGCAATGTAAATTTAAACACAAATGAAATGTACACATTATTGTTGAAAAAAAAAGAAGAAAAAAAAAAATCAATCAATCATAATAATAAAAACATCAACGAACACATATACACACATGTCGGCCGAGCCATCGGATTCAACCGATGATAAAACATACCTGGGCTCTGCCCATGGTAGTTCAGGCCTCCGCGCAAAAACCCTAGAATACCACAACCTTTCGTCCGCCGAAGTAGGAGGGGGACTGTAACGTAGCAAATGCTACGCCACAATATCTATTTCCTATTTTGCGCCCACCCCTAACATCATATTTTCCATTTACTGCCCACCCCTAGTAGTGTATGTACCGACATACATATATACATACATACCGGCCCAACAACCATCGCGCAAGCACAAAGCAAGCCAGCGATGGTGAACGCACAATGCTTGGGAATTTTCATTCGTTGCGCGCTGTGCGCGACAATGCGAGCATAATTCCCAACGTGTTCATAGTTACCTATAAATAAAATGATTGGCCTGAATACACCAGGCACACTTCGCCGTAGGTAAGTGAAGTGCGTGTCGGCCGCCACTGGCGGTTCTGCCGATGGTACTTCCCCCCAGGCCTATTGGGCAGCCTTACCCATATTCCAGGGACTCCCTTTGGGTCGAGGGGGGGGGGGGGGGGGGGGGGGGGGTAAAGTTACAAGGTCGGTTCTGCCGATGGTACTTCCCCCCCGCGGCCTATTGGCAACCCTAATATTTTGTTATCATCTCCTCTGAGTAAGACGGGACTCACCCCCCTATTACTCAGAGGAAGGGTAATGCACGTATACACGGCTCAGGTAAGAGGGGAACACTTCCCAACGCCTGCGGCGGGACAAACTCCCCTACTACCCTAGCCGAATACCCGAGCCAATATATTGTAGTTAGTAAGCCTCATACTAATAGAGACACTTCGCCGTAGGTACCATCATCATCGCGATCCCGATCCACGGACATCCCATCCCGAAGCCTAGCCACCCGTTGTCATAGCTATTTGGTGAGAGCCGCCGTCATCCAGTACTCTCTCCCTGGGCGTGATCCTAACTACCGCCGTCACTACTACCGCCGTTAGCACCCCTTAGCGAGAGCCACCGTCGTCTCCACCATCTCGGCTACCGCTAGCTAGCACTCTATCTCTCTCTCTGCGGAGAGCCGTCGTCCTTGGATTATAATATAAGCAATACTACTTAGTGAACATCTCTCTCTCTCTCTCTCTTCTGGATTCAAGGTTGTGGATATTTTAGCCTAAGAGCCGCGTGTGTGTGTGTGTTCGAAATCAAAACACTAATTTACTGTGTATTTATTTAGGTGGGGGAAGTGGGACCTCCATCCGACTCTGGATTGACTTGAGCATACCTCAGCCTTTGACCAAACCCACCTCATAAATGGCACCCGAGCAGGGCTTGAACCCTGGATCGTGGCTTATTTGCGGGCCACGGTACTGCGTCGAATGGAGGCGGTTCTTCGGGCATGGCATATTTTGTTCGTGCTTCTCTCGGCCCAACGAAGTTGCGGTTAAAATTTATTTCGGCGGTTGATTTGTGTTGGGTTGTATTTATGGCGAACGCTTTTTCTGGTAATTCCCGTTGCCAGTACCGATGGTCTTGTTTCGTACGTTGTGCCACCCTTGTTTTGATAACGCGTTCGGTAGGATTTTTGTGGGGGGCACACGGTTTGGTAAATCGGTGGGTGATGTTATGATCCTTCAGGCTCGTTGCCGGAGCGTTAGTGACGAGTTGCTCACCATTGTTGCTGAGGAGGATGGCCCGGTAATAACTTTGTTTTAGTGTTGTGTTGTGTATGTGTTCTGCGGCAGTGTTTGGCCCTTTTAGGTGTGTGGGTGCTTTTTGATGTGTTTCTATGAGCTCTAGGTGGTCTATCTTTCGCTCTTCGTTGAGGTGTTCCGCTTCTCTTATGTAATGCAGGGTTACGGGTGCGTTTGCTTTGGTTGCACCGGCTGTGGTAAGGGGCTTTCCATCCAGTGAGACGGTAACGTTGCGCTTTGCCAAAAAGTCCATACCCAGGATAACACTCTCGGCCAAATTAGGGATAACAGACACCAACGTACTGGCTGTTTGATCATTGTATTTGACCTTGACCGGGTAGGAGTGGGTGCTCGCAATGCATGATTGGTCGGAGAGTTGCACGTTGCGACGATTGGATAACGGTGGAATCTTTCGTCGATCCAGATGCCTTCTTACGGCTTCATTGATGTATGTCACGGTGGCCCCCGTGTCGATCAGGGCGCGGCACATCAATCCTTCGATGGACACCTGTATGTAAAAACGTCCGTCGTTCCCCTTCTCTTTGGCTACGGATGATAATAGTGCGTGTGTTATCGGATTATTTCGGTTCATTCCGTAGCATGCACAATCCCTGGAGAGCGTTCCGTCTCTGCCGTATCTAGAACAAAAAAGTCGTCTTTTGTTGTTGCAATGGGAGCGGCGGTGGCCGCTTTTCTTGCATTGCCAGCAGGTGTTTCTTGCATCGTAACGGTCAGTGAGTGTGGATAGGGAGTTTGTTATTTGATCATTCTGCTCCTCCAGCTCCTCGATTATTACTGTGCTTAAGCTATGTGCTAACAGTCGGATCTGTTTGGCTTCTTCTCTTCGCAGCAGTTCGTACTCGTCGGTGAGCTCCATAAGCTGCTCTATCGTTTGGAACTCGCCCCGCTTCACAAAAAGTCGATACAAGTAAGGCTCAGCTATGGATCTATAAACCTTTACTTTGTAATAATTACTTAAGTTTTTACAAGTTCTTTGAATAAACCATAATTTTTTTGCTATTTTATTTCCTGAATAGCAACATGGGCATCAAATTTTAATTTTCAATCAATCTGAACACCCAAATATTTAATCGTATTTACTTTTTCTATTTCCATATTATTTATTGTAATAGTTTCAAAATTAGCAATGTTTTTTCTTGAAATAAGCATGTATTTAGTTTTTTCTATATTAATTTTAATTTTGTTTGTACACAGCCAGATATAAAGTTCGTTTAATTCACTTTGTAACTTGATTCTTATATCATTTTCAATTTTGCCATTTATAGAAATTAGAGCATCATCAGCGAAAAGTTTTATGGAGCTGAATTTCAAAACAGAATTTATATCATTAATATAAATGTTGAATAAAATTGGTGCAAGAACAGAGCCTTGGGGTAGGCCAATCTTAACATCCACTTCGTCTGATATTATCGAACCAATTACTGTTCTTTGTTTGCGATTTGTTAAGAAATCTTGGAGCCAATCCAGTTCAACATCTCTAATACCAATTCCTTCCAATTTTCTTAATAATAAAATTTTTTTATCTATAGTTTCGAAGGCTCTTTTAAGATCAATGAAAACTGCTATTATCGCCTTTTTATTATTAAGTTCTTCTTTCCATTCAGCTAAAACCATATTCAAAGCTGTTTCACAGGAATGTTTTTTTCTAAATCCTGATTGTTGAGGTATGAGTATATTTTTTTCTTCCAAGTATTGAACCAACTGGTTTTTTACCACAAGTTCTAAAATCTTTTCATCACTGGCCAATGTATTTATCGGACGTAACTCCTCTGCTTTTATTGTGTTATTAACTTTTTCGATTGGCACAATGGTAGAAGTTTTCCAAATCCTCGGAAATATGCCACTACTTAAACTTCCATTTATGATTTTCGCATAGAAGTATCCCATATATGATATCATGTCTTTAAGAAGACCATCTGATAACAGCTTTTTACTACCTCGCTTAGATTTAAACGTCATGACAATTTTGATGACATCGTCTGTACTAACTTCTACAAATTTGAAAATCCCATTTAACTGAATAGGAAAATTTACTTCTGTATAAAATTCTTCTATATTATTGCAAATATCCTCAATGCTATCAACAAAATAGTTATTTAGATTGTTAGCAATTTCAGATTCATCCGTATATGCTGTACCGTTTATCAAATTTTTCTTGAAAGAAGAGTCTTCATTAACCCTACTTATTTCGAATTTCAAATATTTCCATATCGCTTTACTATCTTTACTATTCATCTGTATGTTATGCTCCATATGCTTAATTTTTTTAATTTCTACCAGCTTCTTATATTCTTTTTTTATGTTTCTATACTCATCCCATTCTCCGGATATTTGAGCTAGTTTATAAAGTTCTAATTTATATTTATTCATGTTGGCTAACTCTTTGTCATACCATTTATTAATTAAATTTAAGTGTACTACCTTTTCATACGTTAAGTTTCGCATGGCATTCAAAGCATTGCTATTAACCAACCCTACTTTGGACTCGAAATCAATTTTATTAAAGTTACTAAACTCGCACAAGCGCAATTGACTAATCAGTGCTTCCGTATTATAATACTCCCAAGAAGTAATTTTTTTAAGGCTTCTCATTTTTGACTTAGGACTGCTTTTAATTTTAAATTGGATGGTTTCATGATCTGATATTTGGTGTTCATCTAACTTTTCACATACTATATCATCAGTATTCGAAAAGAGTAAATCAATTTTAGTTTTTGATGTCGCAGTTATACGGGTATCAAAATCAACTTTTTGATTCATTGAATATGATTTAAATAGATCGATTAGTTGAATGCTATAAGTTGAGCTATTATTCAAATTGATATTCAAATCACCTACAAGAATATTGCTATCTGACAGTTCGCAAGTACTACCTAGGACGTTGCGCAAATAGTTAATAAAATCGGCATCACTTGTACTAGGAGAGTGATAAATCACTCCAATTTGCCATTTTGGGTTGAAGTGCTTCAATTTAATAAAAATACACTAAAGATTTTTATCTATTGCTTTGTTGCATTTAATGTTACATTCAATTGAATTATGTATGTAAATCAGCACACCGCCAGTATGTCTACTATGTGAATCGCATCGCACTAGTTTGTAAGTATGTATATTTAACTCTGAATTTAAAATTTCATTAGTGGTACATGTCTCAGCACATAATGGTTTCAAATTGATGCTGTTGATGAGTGCTTTAGCACAGAGTAATTTTTATACCGCTGGGTGACTAGGGTCTCAAGATATGGGCAAAACCTGGACACGGATACCCCTGGAATGTGTGTGTAATATGGATATCAAATGAAAGTCGTTGCCGAGAGCTTTAAAGTAATTTTCATTCTGATATTCGATTTAGTTGCATTAACCTGGCAAAATGATAAATGTGCATGCGAAGCCGAAATAAAGACATGAAATAATAATACCCACTTAACTATTTACATACGTCCTATTCGATTTGCCTGGCAATAAGGGATGAAGAAGAATGTGAAAAACTTTAGAGAAGAGAAAAGACGGAAGGAGAAGGAGACTGAGAAAGAGATAGAGTGAGACGAAAATAAATATAGATGAAGCGAAAAGACGAAGGGAGGATTGAATAAAAGGATTAAGAAAAAGTGAGGAGGGGGAGGGGGGGCATAGTTAGACGGAAAAAGTTTATTAAAATTTATGGAGATAGACCAAATCTAGGGCAGAACAACGTCTGACGGGTCTGCTAGTATACATATAAGATTCACCAAAATCCTCACATTAGTTTAGAAGGCCTCGCAGCACCTGACTTTTAAACTATTTCACTAAAACCAACCAAGCCCATCTCCCGTAGAACATTAAAGTTACAGTTACCGAAACAGAAGGCGCAGTATTCTCAGGCATATGAGTTTTAGACAGGCATCAGTTGCAGTCAGCAGTAAAGGTAGGAAGACACACAATCATAAAAAGGTTTGGAAGTTATCCTTAGGGAACTTTTGGAAACCAATGTCTCTGCTGGACCACTGTTATAGCAAGCGCTTGCTAAGTTATTTTTTTAAGGAAGTCAGACTTAGAAGGCAGCACATTTATCTCGAGTACTAAATGGTTTGAAAGACAAATGCGTACTGATATTGAAAAAGTCCAAAAAGAACGAAGCAAAATGATTAGATACTTAGAAAGTTATTCCGAAACTATCAAAAATAGTGCCGAAATATTTCGAAGATAGAAGCTCAAATAATTGTTGCGAAGTTATCCGAAAACAATCCCGCAATTATCCTGATGGAGCTCCTATATGGTTTTCAAAACAGTTTTGAAGTGACATTTAAGTGAGTCCGAAAAATTACCTGATTTGATCTGCTGATATCATCTATCTATCAGTCTAGTTTCAAATTAGTCTCGGCAAATATTTCCGCACGCACAAAGTTATCCTGAAACAAAAAAAACGCAAAATTATACAAAGATGCTGCTGGCAAAGACACTCAGGTTCTGCATGCCAGTTTTTAGTCTGCAATGACCGCAAGTAATCCTGTTAACCATCCTTATTAACTTTTGCAGATGTTTATACCAGCTCTATATCGCCTGTTGCTGTATCCCCTTCAATCTTTGTCTTTCGCAGACACACGGTTTGGTTCCAGTGTTGATTTATCAAATATGGCTCTTCCCTCCCGAGCTAACCCTTTATTTTGTAAATTCCTTATTTTATAAAGCTAGTCCTAAGGGCCTTCCACTTGCCTGCTTGACAAGATTATCTGCCTGCTTTGCTTATTGCCCTCCATTCCTTTAAGACCTTAAACCCAAGACGGCCTGATGTTGTTACTGGTCACCAAGAGGTTCAGTTTATCCACACAAAGACGAGTAATGATTTTATCTGAGTCGAGGATATTGCCTTGAGAGCCACCAGACTTTCGCTCAGTGTCATAATACACTGAGATTATGGCAAAGACATTCGCCTGAAAAATGCTCGTGAACCTTATCGGATTTTTTTTTTCCAAGTACAAATATTCCTCCGCTATGCCCTCTATACTATATGGGTCTAACTTTCATGGTGCACATCCATCGTAGGATCCTGGGACTAAATCACCAGGACTGGCTAAGATGCGTCTGTACATCACTGTTATAGTCTTGGAGGTTACATTGTTGTCAACATGTTTCCTCCGTAGTAACTTGGAGTCGAAAGTTACTCCGAGATATTTGGTTTCAGTTAATGTTTCCAACGGTACTCCATCCAGTGTGATTGCTTTCATCCCACAGACGGATCAACTTTTTGTAAAATTATGGATGGCCGTCTTGGTCGGATTGAGGTTCAGTTCTTCTTCTGAATGATATCACACAGACATATCGATGATTGCCTGACAGTAGCTGTAGGAGCTTGCCCACCACCCGGCTCCAAAATAGGGGCGACAGTACTCTGCCCTTTGTAGTTTTGATTTGTATCCTATAAAAATAGTAGAAATATTCCTAAAAGGTTTTAAATAGCCGTAGATCTATTCGAACCGTTTGCCTATGCCTTTCAAGATCCGCAAGAGTCCAAAACATTCGGTGAGCGTCTTTATCGTTACAATAACAACAACAATTAGCTCGTCATCAGTTTAGAGGCTATCTACTAACTGATTACCTTATTTATTATTGGCGTCCTACCATTAATTGTACATAATGTATATTCATTTTGTTTACTTTACAAACTACAACTCCCAAAATAAAAGCTGCAATACAAATGCTTTGGTACGCCAGGGCGTATGAGTAACTTATATATACCGCTCGGATAGTATGTGCATATGTATGCATGTACCCAATAAGTACAACTTATTCAATTGTATTCAGTAATAAGCATACATGCTAATGCTTTTACTTGTATAAATAAGATAATTAAGTTTATTATTGCATTCTTTTATCATACTCACATTGTGCTTATGTGACTTGTTGTCTCTTTCAATATAGTGAACCTAATACCTAATGTTAACAGGAACACAGAAAGCATAACAAATTATTTGTTTGTAAAGCATGAAGACTGGGATTCAGTTTTGGGATTATTTGCACTCCCTCTTTGTTAACAGAAATACTTGCGTGTTTATATACATATTTATGTATATCAGTTATATATTCATTTAGATATAAACTTTATGTTGTATGATATGATATTGTTGTTGTACTACTCGTACCCATAAAATGTGTATGTATGTATGTAAATAAACGTAAATATAATGAAATGAGGCAAATAATAAACTTGGCTCATAAATGCTCAATAATAATAATGCATGTTGTAGAAAGTACATAACTTTGTATATTATTTTACTCACACTATAATGCGTACAAATATATTTATTCATATACATAGAATTATGTACTCATATGTGTATACACATGTGGCTTTTTTGTTGAGTCATACAAATACAATAATATGATGTGTAAGTTATGCTAAATGTGCTGAAATGTATATGCATGTGTATCAATGCATGAGTATATTTGAAACTCATGACACTTCAAAATATATGTAGATAACAATAGAAGTAAGTATGAATAAATTTAGTTTCATATCTAAACCACCGCGAAGTTTAAAGTGTAGGATTACATCAAGTAGGTCGAGAATTAAATATTTTAACTGGCTCATGGTAAAAGTCATACTTTAAGCCAAACGCGCTAAAAATTTAAGAGCACCTCATAATTCGGACTTTCAGAATTCCAACAACATATAATACCGACAACATAACCACCGCTGTATAGCTAAATGGTTAACGCAGCGTGCCTAAAGCGTACTGATGATGAAGGCTTAGCACCCTTCGAAATAGATCTATCTGCGCAGCTACGGCAGGTTGTCTGAAAAATTGTCTACTTACTATTCCAAAAACAAAATACAATTTTTCAATTATAGAAAAATTAAAAAAACAATAAAAAAATTATTGTTCTGGCCTTGAGTTCGTTTCGAACCTTGTATACTTTATCAATAGGCCGATAAAACAAAAACAACTGTATAAACTTGTTGCGTTTTGCTATGGAACCTATATTCTGGAATATTTCATCATCGCTAAATTTTCTGGTTTTCACTTCGCATGAAGATATTTAGATATATTTTAGAAAGTGAAGTTTTTTCAAAAAAGGTAAGGGTGCACTTATTGCAATTTAATTTGGAGCTCCCCACTTTATGTCATTAATACTGGCTTTTCCTTTTTTTAGATCCCTTTTCGTTACGTTTACTTATTTCATTTTCTGGTAACGTAAATGATATTTATGCACTTTTTTTATTTTGCTACGATAGAGAAATAAAACAAATTTTCCTTTGAATTGTTCATTCATTGAGTTGCAATAAGTTTTTAGCAAAATTATATCCACTTCTGTGTATCCTGAATTTCCCTTGTTCGTTGCTTTCAAAGTGAATAAAAGGCCCCTTTAATTTGATAAATCGCAAAGCTCCCACTTGCCTTAACATGCTTTTTTGGTACTTTTTATCTTGCCAATACACACATATGTAATACCATATCCACCCTCAACGCTCATTCATCTAATTTCATGTCAATTATTGTATCTGAAGAAAAAATTGCCTCACGTTCGATCTTAAATAATGCCAAATACAGAGCTATTGATGTGCTTTTACACTAAAATGCCTAACTTGAGGCTATCATCGTCATCGTCATACTATCGCCATCTCCATTTACAGAGCAGATACTTCAACAGTGCTAAGAGGGTTGAGCGCAATTGATTAGTACGCAAGTGTAGGCGAGTTGATGAGAATGTATTGATAAATGTTTTTGGTTTTTTGTCTGTGCTAAATAATTCAGTTTTGAGATTACGGCATTTATGAAGAAAATATCCAGAATTGTTTCAGTGTCATCGCCTTAGAGCTAATAAGCAGACTCGAAAGCAAAAAATGTATCCCTTTAGTAAACTATGACCACGTTCGCTCTGTAGTTCTTTGATACATAAAGCAATTTTTATCTTAAGTAAAAGTGACATACATTCATGAAAAGGATTGTTTGCATGGTGCGAAGCCTAGAGCTGGCTTCATGGTCGGCACGCTAAATACACATCCGCTGAAAAAAGTCGAGAATTCTCGATGATAGTTCCGGCAGAATGTAGTTTAATATATTTCAGCAGCCATATATTATACACTGATGCCATAATCCAACACACGGTGTGGCATAGAAGACCAAAAAGTTTCAGGTTTATGCTGAGGATTTCGTTTTCATATGCAAAAAAAATTGTATCAATGGGCTGCTCGGGAGGGGTGATTAAATTCAGTTAACTTTGTGACCATTTAAAGTAGTCATAATGTCAATTGACCTTTTGGCCGTTGAATTTATGTCATCCCACCGTTTTCTTCACCCTTGCAAATAAAAGCAATCTATAGTTTGTTTAATAACGAGCTGCGTCTTCGTAAACAGTGGATTATTGTCGATCGATTGTTGTACCGTTTGCTTTAAGTATGAGCCATGACGTAGTAAATTCAATTTGGAATCGATTTGTTGCTTTGATGAGTCAACCAGAGCCAAAATTATGTTGTTGAGATGAAAGAGAGCTATAAAATAAAACAAATAAGTTCTTGTTATCTTCATTCAGTTCTCTGACCTGTCTATTATTATCCACAGCTTAGGAATTTTTTGCCATTGGGGTCGTGCTTTCTACAGGCAAATTTTTGCTACTATTGCATTGTTGAGACGGGTCATAGCTGCTACTCCATCAATCTTATTCATATTCATATTCATATTCATATTCATATTTATTGAGTCAATGGCAGAAACCTTACTGACTAGATTTACAAGTTTGCAAATTAACTTAAAACTAAGCAACTAAAATTAATTAATTCAAGGATGAGATAAATTTTCTCGATAGTAAGACTCAATCCGTAACTTAAACAAAGGCCTGGGCATTGCAAAGTCAAGATTTAACATTCTGGAAATTTTATTACACTCTTCGAGACCTCTTGTGAGAGGGGCAAAGCTAAGGTAATTGGTTCTCAGAACTTCACCGTAGAATATATTATGAGAGCGTAGAGATCTACTAGGAACTAGAAAATTTAACTGCTCCAATAGAGCTGAGCAATCAATAGTACCAGAGATAATATCGTAAATAAACATTAAATGTTGTACTGAGCGTCTGACATGCAGTGGCATAACATTTATAAGCATGCACCTGTTTATATAAGGTGGTAGGGGATTAACAAAATGAAGGGGTAGGAGGGCGAATCGAATGAATTTACGTTGAACCCTTTCAATTCTAGCAGAGTAAGTGCTGTAAATGGGATTCCATATGATAGAGGCGTACACTAATTTAGATCGCACTAATGAATTATACAATATACTCCTAGTGTATGGGTCCTTAAAATCCTTCACATAACGCCGTAAAAACGCTAAATTAGCATACGCTTTTGGTATAAGATAGTTAACATGGTTAACGAAAGTGAACGAAGAGTCGAAAATGACACCAAGATCACGAAATTCTTTGACAGAGGCAAGATATGTATTAGCGATATAGTATGTTGACGTAAGCGCACTTGTAGTTCTAGAAAACGTTATATGCCAACATTTACTACTGTTAAGTCTCAGATGATTATTAAAAGCCCACACATTAAGAGCATCCAAATCTCTCTGTAGGAGCAATGCATCAGATACAGTGGTGATACGCCTAAACAGTTTTAAATCATCAGCATAAAGTAAATAATTTGAATGCTTTAAATATAAGCCGACGTCATTAATGAAGATAACAAATAAGATTGGACCGAGAATACTACCTTGTGGCACCCCAGAGGTTGCCAAGAACTCATGTGACCTCATATTCTCGATTTCAACAAATAAAATTCGGTTTGTCAGGTATGACTTTAACCATGACAGAAAAGCTGAATGGAAACCAATGTACTCAAGTTTCTGAAGAAGTATCTTGTGGGACACTGTATCAAACGCCTTAGAGAAATCTGTATATATAGTATCAACTTGATACCCATCCTTAAAAGCAGAAACACAGTATTGCGAAAAAACAGCTAAGTTTGTCACTGTTGAACGACACGCAACAAACCCATGCTGACATGGATCGATTATTCCTTTAATAGCAAAGGCCAACTTCTCCTTTACTACTTTCTCAAACAGTTTTGAACAGGTTGATAGTTTAGAGATTGGCCTGTAGTTTTCTACCTCGCTCTTATTTCCAGACTTGAAGATTGGAGTAATAGAAGCCAATTTCCATCGATCAATGAAAACGGCAGTGGACAATGACACATTAAAGATATGGCACAACGGCACGTATAGCGAACTGCTACATTTTTTAACCAAAAAAGAAGACAGCCCATCAATATCTTTTTTTAAAGAAGATTGTAGGGACGAGATGCCAATAATAATATCTGATTCCGATACCAATAATGAGCCAAAGTCCAAGGAATTAGCTGTATCAGAACCAACCCTAACATCAGAAATATTAGAGTCAACAACAAAACTAGATTTGAAAAAATCAGCAAAAAGGTTCACTGTTTCCACTAAACTGTTTGAACTAATGCCATTAAAATTGACAGAGGTTGGAATATTGGAGCAACCTTTTTTTGTACGGACAAAGTTCCAAAACGCCTTGGGATTTTGCTTTAACTCTTCTTCGAAACGGGAGATGTATTTATTATATAAAAACTTATCAAGCACATTGAACTGCTTCATGTATAATAAATATCGATCTCTAAATGAAAAGTCGTTGGATGCTTTGTACAACTTAAAATACTTATTTCTAAGATTTTTAAGCTTTTTTAACCTGGTATTGTACCAGGGTAATTTATGTATTTTGCTTCGAAGAAGGGGGAGATTTCTACTAAATATATCAGATAACTGCAGCAGAAAAATTTCAAAGCATTCAGAGGCATTTTTAGCACAGAAAATAGACTTCCAGTCAATTTCAGCAATACACGAATTGAGTGCATCAAAATTTGCATCCTTGAAATTGTAGGAGGGAGTATTTTGAGTGGTATTGTTGTTAGGTACAAATTCAATGAATTTTAATAATAAAGATAAGGGTACGTGATGCATGTCCGATTTGCAGATAGGAAATTGACACTCAGATAAGTGAGAAATTAAATTTTCATCGACAAAAATAAGATCCAGTATGTTATTTAGCTGGTTCACAAATGAATTAATCTGAACAAAGTTGGCACTAAAAAGAGTATCTAAAAAATATATTTCATGTTGATGATTGACATTCATAGGTGTTAATAGATTGTCATTTAGCAATTTTGACCAAACAACCCTGTTCATATTAAAATCACCCAAAACGCAAAAATGACTGTTTACATTTTTTTCGTAAACTTCAAAAATATTATTCACATGCGCGCAGTACAGAGACTCATTACTACAAGGCGAAATATACGAAACACAAATAAACAACTTTCCAAACAGCCCACAAATAGAGACACACATTTGGTCCAGTAGCGAGTCAGTATTGGGGAGCTGAACGAAAGAAGAAAGGAGGGTACGTCTTACGGCAATTAGTACCCCGCCACCTCTTTGGCATCCCGTTTTGATTGGATCCCTATCCTTACGATAGGTATGAAACAAAGTAGTATCAAAAAATTCTGCGTCAAAGAAATCATTGTTGAGCCAGGTCTCAACTATGACAAACACATCATATTCACAGCGCGAAGTGACTAAGAAAATATCCTTAGCTTTAGTTCTCATCCCCGAGATATTTTGGTAGTAAATATTTACATTATTAAAAATTGAATTTTGCGGATTACTTACTAGGGGTTGAGCGTTTGGCCTTTGCCCTTTTGAAAAAAACGAAACGGCTTTACTTTAACATCAGTTGTTTTCCTTTCCGGGGTATAAAGTCCAAAGGAAGCTGGTACAATTCTGTGCTACGGCTCATGCAGATGACCTACAAAATCTCGAGGAGTTGCCCTTCTAGTGAACCGCCTCAAGTTATTTGTATCATCAATATTCCTTCCACAATGAAAGTTGACTGGAAAACGTGAATAGTATCACGAGTCTCGCAGCTCGATCATTGTTCAAGCTGCAACCAAATAACCAGTTACAACCCAGCAAAAAACACGATTACCTTAGAAGGGAAAGAGGAATCGAAATAAATTTTCGGAATCGCTTCCCTTTTCCCTTCTTTTCTTTATTACTTTTACATGGGCATGTCATTGGAGGTAAGCCCCTACTTTCTGGACCACCGTCAAACGAACTGATAACCAATTACAGTTACTATTGAAGAAGCTACTGCAGCATGCCTTACAGAGAAGCGGATGTAGAACGCCTTGCTATATTTAATCCATTAGAAGCAAAGCAAGAACGCCTTCGGTAGAAACAAATGCAGAATGCCCTTCTTCATGAAACCCATGGTATCGACGCAAGAACCCCTTCCGGAGAAGAGGGTTTAGAATGCGTTCCTATATTAAATCTTTAGAAGCGAATCAAGAACCCCTTCCGGAGAAGATTGTTTAGAATGCCTTCCTATTTTAAATCTATAGAATCGAAGCAACAAACCCTTACGTTGAAGGAGATTTAGAATGCCCTCCTATATTAAATCTATAGAAACGAAGCAAGAATGCCTTGCAGAGAAATAGCAATGAACCCCGTATATAAAATAAACTGCCTAAATTCTAAAGCCTTCCATCGCGGCAATTCTTGAAATCCCCTTGGTTTTCGTACGAAATCCTTTGGAATGTAGGGGGCTAAAGACGATAAAAAGGATGATAGTTCGATGCGTTTTTGCGGACTGACTTTAATTGAGCTTGTCCCCCTCAGAATAGAGCCAATCATTTTTTTAACAACCCCAAGGTCAATAAGATGCATGACATCCAAAGGGAATTGCGTGACCATCTTGATATTTATTTCCTCAAGGCAATGGACCCTGTCTTTATAAAAAGGTAAATGAAAACCTTTATCGGATCTATTTGCAAAATCAGAGTCAGTCCTTTGGTTCCCAGTAAATGGACGAAAAACTGTAGTATTTCGGATTCGTTCACCGAATTGCGTGCATTTAGAACACCCAACAAACGCTGTGTGCCCTTTTGTACCACAAATATATGATCGTGCGGGTGTGTCGCAAATAATGGCTCGTATAGATATCTTTATTGGCTTATTGTTGCATGTAAAACCATTTATTGCTAATGATTTAATTTCTTCTACAAAGTCGTGAAGGTATACATCAACAATATTAGGCTTCTTCTCACCAACGTAACTTCCAATAAGAAACACAGCGTTTGTTTTCAAATTGGAAACGCGACCCAAAGTAGGCCACAGACCTATTGAAGAGCTCTTAAATAAGGGCAGCCCATCTATACCGATATCTATCTGCAGTACATCTAAATTCTCCTCAGAAATTTCACCCACAAGTTTGTCTAACTGATTTTTGAGTCCTATGTGAAGATATTGCCCTGGTGACACTGTACGAGTTACACAGTTTGTAGTTTCGCCTATTAGAGTTTTAACACTTAAGGGTACACCCAGGTTTTCATATCTCAATATTCTTAAAAGACTGGCAACACATAGTACCAGGGGAAAAAACTCCAGGAACCAGTCCCTCAACTTGTTCCTAAGTGGTATCATTCCTAACGCAATATTTTCTGTATTAATTTCATTTTGTTTAACACTTTCACTTTCACTTTCACTTTCACGGTCACTATGTTGTCCTGCTCCTGACGAAGTATTGTTTATATTAATTTCATTTTGTTCAACACTTTCACTAAATTTTTGGTCTATTTCGGTTTTTTTTATTTTTATTAAACGTTTTAACTGTCTTTTGCTTAACATTTTTATTTTATTTTAATAACTCACTTTTTTATTTGATCACTTATAAAAGACGCGTCACACACGGATAACAATGCAGACTGAATTAAACAATTCCAAACATGATTGTTGTCGAATGGAAATTTCCACAGAAGGTAACGGGAGTTAGGATTTTTTTCTATTTATCTAGCTATTGCGCTTTATTGCATTACCCGTAATTGATCACAGAAGTGAATACAAATTAAGGTAGAGTAAAAATGCGCGTGCAACATCTCTGCTTCTTTTATGTATTGCCAGCAATGGGTAGGAGAAGCGAAATCATTTGAAGGAATTTCAATCAATGCCTTCTAGAATACATTATACTTCGAGCTGAATAGCGATTCTTTGCAGCATTACCGGCAATGGGTTGGTGAAGTGAAACTACCTTTAGAAGACATTACCTTAGAAGCGATTACCCTTAGTAGCGATTACCGATTTTTTGCTGGGAAGCCCTGCAGTACAATGTCCATTATTACACTTTAATCCTTCGGGGCAAGAAATGTCAGGAATTTAAAAAAAAACTCCCCTGAGCTCAGCATTTTAGTTCCCACGTGATTATTCGAAGAACCTTCGAGCGCACAAAGATTCGAAATCAAGTCCATATTAGCCACAACTTTCACCTCGACATCGATTCCAACCTCTTGAAATGGGGAGTATTATTTCTCGGATAGATTGAATTCATATGCAAGCAAGTTCAGCAGACCGCTTTTTCAAATGTGTTCTCAGCCTTACTTCTTTCTTGTTAATATATCGGTGGTGAAGCTAGCAATCGCAGTGGAGATCAGGGCACAGTCATCTGGCTTTGAATTATTATGTATACTTAGTTAGTCGACTGTAGAGACAATGATTTGCAAGATCCTTTCCATCTCTTTGACAAAGATGAATGACCATTATTAAACCAATGTTCCATACATATAATTCACATTGAGTACCTTGTAACAGCCCCAACATACTACTTTTGGATCTCTTGGATAATTATAATCCTCTTAGCTCGTGATTATACATCCAAATAAGGGCGTACTTCCTCATAAGCAATATTATCTCCTTTTTACTTACATATTTTGATAGCTAGTCCGAAGTGTTTACATAAGCGGGTAACCATATTCAGCAAAGGCTTCTACTTGGCCTATAAATTAAATAACGTGAAGGCGGTATTTTACCACTAGAAATATAGGAGAGGACAAAATATATATCCGCTTTGCGTACCTTCTGTCTATGTGAGAATCAGTCATGTGATGTAAAATTTTACGGCTCAAGTGACAACAATCAACGTGGCGAAAAACAAATTGATTTAGGAGACTCTCACGTCAGGGGTGTGACAGTGTAGGTTTAATATATGCTCAATAAAGTAAAAATAACTGAGTCGGAAGATCCTCTAAAGACCTGTTACTTAGCTCTATTCTGCTCAGTGAACTAGCTGATTAGTCAGCAATTGTCATATGTATTTTATCAGATATTAAAACTCGAAAATACCGTCATCCTCTAAGCGGAGTCTTACTGATCTCCGACAATGATTCGGACGCACCCAAAGTCAAGAAAAGCTGCTATAACAACAACGACATCATAAGCACCAGATAGCGAAAACTACACAACATCAATATCAATGAAATAAACACTAATTAGAGATAACCACACGACCGGAAGCTCGAGAATATAATGCACGAATTATACAGAGGATTGAATAAACAATGAGGTGAGGAGGCAAAAATATCGCTTTCAGAGTATATAAGGATGATTAAGCGAAGCATGAGATTAAATATACCTTAAAATCACTGTAAGAGAACTCCTGTGGAACAAGGAATTTTCAATTATCTTGGTGTGTTGGTTTTCCGACAGGGTGGATAATTGATGTATGTCATCCCTTGTCAACTTTCGTTTTGAGAGAGCCAGATTTGGGTATTGTGCTATTTTCAGAATTACTTTCCGTTTAAATTATTATCAAATTCCTTCATCACAATATTATAAACTGCAGTTATGTGAATTTCGCTTCTTCAGTCATCACTGACAGAATTCCCGGCAGGGTGTTTGCACTCCTTCATAATTATGTTGAAGGTCTTTTCTCAGCTTTGGACGACACGGTAGGTGTAAAATAAAGTGTTTGGTGAGAACGAATAAAGTTTGGCGAATTCTAAAAGAGGGTCACGTGAAGAGTATAGAAAATGTTTAGCTTAATAAGTAAAAGGGAAACAATTAAATAAACTTTGGTTAGCATAAAAGCGAAATATTAAAAAACAACACAAACAAAAACAAGATATTCGCAGCGACAACAAGAAAAGTTCCTCATCTAGCGGAATATTGCCTGAAGGAGCATAAGAGAAGGACACTTGAAATTTTGTGAATTTTTAGAATGAAATGAGGTCATTTTACTGTGGCATGTAAAATTCTTACACATATTTACATTCTCGCACACATACATATGAATCTAAAAGAATAAGGCACAAAGTTTTGGTATATAAGTGTGTGTATGTTATGCGGAAATCTGCTTTAAGAGAAAGTAAGAGAAGATCAGGTGAGAGGTTAGAGGTGTTTTGCTTGATATGGTTAACCAGAAACGAGATGTCGTTGTGCACCGCTGTTGGCATAAGCCCGCCAAAGTACGTGGTAGGTGTAATTTAATATTTCCACCAGCTTCCAAGATTGTCGTTTAAATTAATGTTAAGTACTTTGGTAGTGGCAAAAAGGTGTGGAAAAGGAATACAAATGCTAAATATATTTTTTAATTATATATATTAATTTGTGCATGGAGCAACTAAGCGGAAATTTCCACTAATAATTCAGGTTTAACTTAGTGGTAAAGAGTGGAGGGATGTACCAAATTATATGGGGTTAAACTGAAATGACACTCTTGGTTGGGACAGCTCCCGAGTTGCTCCTTTTGATTTTTCTTCTGTTGCTTTCCGATAAGAAAAGGAAAGGAGAGAAAAAGAAAAGAAAGCGAAGAAAAAGAAATAACAGTAAAACGATTTGTTGAATATATCGAAAAGTTATCGATATTCTGTCAGAAAGTTATTTCTTTCTTATAGAAGAGTAATTGAAAGTTTATCGGGCAGTTATCGGTGAATTACGGAAAGCTAACAATTATTTGAAAGTACAGATGCTTATCGAAAAGTTTTGAATATCTATCAAAAAGTTATCGATATGTTATCAAAAATTACCCTTTTCTATAAAAGTGTTATAACTTTGGTACCGAAAAGATATCGATTTGTTATTGAAAAACAATCGATTTGTTATTGAAATTTATCGATTATTTATCTAAAAGCTATCGATATGCTATCGGTTTTTTATCCGACTATTAGTTATTAAATTTGCTCCTAGCCAGCTATCGTGATTTAGTGGAAGCGTACTCCGCTCACTACACCAAAGGTCCAGGTTTCAAATCCGGTGCAAAGCAACAACAAGCATTCAAAAAAGATTTTTTCATAAAAAAAGTTTTTTGAAGCGGAGTCTACACCTCAGTTTTCCACGAAACTTAAAAAAAATAAAGGAAAATAACCATGTAGGACAATGAACCTAGGGTAACCCTGGAATGTGTTTGTATGACATGGGTACCAAATGGAGGGTATTAAAGAGTATTTTAAAAGGGAGTGGGCCTTAGTTCTATAGGTGGACGCCTTTTCGAGATATCGCCATAAAGGTCGACCAGGGGTGACTTTATAATGTGTCTGTACGACATGCAAATCAAAGGTGTTAATGAGTACTTCAAAAGGGAGTAGTCCTAAGTTGTATATGTGAAGGCGTTTTCAAGATATCGATCAAGAGGTAGACCAGGGAGACCCAGAACATCATCTGTCGGTTACCACTAATTTATTTATTTTGTAATACCACGAACAGTATTACTGCCATGTTTCCAAGGGATTTTGATTTCGCTCTGCAGAGCTTTTTCATTTTCTTCTACTTAATATGGTAGGTGTCACACCTATTTTACAAAGTTTTTTCTAAAGCTGTGTACATTTTGCCTCAAAAAACCAATCAAATCACAATCTTTCATCCCTATTTTCGTATTTGGTATAGAATTATGGAATTTTTTTCATTTTTCTAATTTTCCGATATCGAAAAAGTGGGCGTGGTCATAGTCGGATTTCTCCCATTTTTGATACCAAAATAAAGTAAGTTCAGATAAGTACGTGAACTAAGTTTAGTAAAGATATATCGTTTTTTGCTCAAGTTATCATGTTAACGGCCGAGCGGAAGGACACAAGGTCGACTGTGTATAAAAACTGGGCGTGACTTCAACCGTTATCACTCATTTTCACGGAAAACAGTTATCGTCATAGAGGTTATGCTCTTAATAAATTTCACAAGTATTGGTAAATTTTTGTTCGAATTATGGCATTAGAGGTATTCTAGACAAATTAAATGAAAAAGGGCGGAGCCAAGCCCATTTTGAAATTTTCTTTTAGGTTTGTATTTTTTTGCACCATATCATTACTGGAGTTGAATGATGACATAATTTACTTATATACTGTAAAGATATTAAATTTTGTGTTAAAATTTGACTTTAAAAAATTTTTTTTAAAGTGGGTCTGTTCGTCGTCCGCTTTTGCTAATTTTTATTTAGAACACGTATAGTAATAGGAGCAACGCTCCTGCCAAATTTCATTATACCTTCAACGACTGCCAAATTGCAGCTTGCAAAACTTTCCAATTACCTTCTATTAAAAGTGGGCGGTGCCACGCACATTGTCCAAAATTTTACTAATTTTCTATTCTGCGTCATAAGGTCAACCCACCTACTAAGTTTCATCGCTTTATCCGTCTTTGGTAATGAATTATGGCACTTTTTCGGTTTTTCGAAATTTCGATATCTAAAAAGTGGGCGTGGTTATAGTCCGACTTCGTTCATTTTAATTAGCGATCTGAGATGAGTGCCCAGAAATTTACATACCAAATTTCATTAAGATACCTCAATATTTACTCAAGTTATCGTGTTTACGGACGGACGGACGGACGGGCATGGCTAAATGAATTTCTTTTTCCGCCCAGATCATTTTAATATATAGAAGTCTATATCTATCTCTATTAGTTTATACCGTTACGGGGTACCGTTATGCGAACAAAATTAATATACTCTGTAGACTGGGTTGGCCCCCATACAAAAAAAAAAAGTTGCTAATATCCGCCCCTAAATTTGAAGATTATGTTGAGAGGGTTTCAGAAAAATTTTTTTAAATTTATTTTTGATCCTTCGGAATACAGCCGAAACGGTTTTTTCTTTGCAACTTGGTTATTCGACGTTCGGCTTTTAAAATTTTGGTCTTGAGAAGCTTCAAATTTCCGTTTAATGTCCTTTTAAGCTATGAAGTCGTTTTCACATGATTAGGTCAAAACCGTTTCGGCTGTATTTCGAAGGATCAAAAAAAATTTAAAAAAATTTTTCCGAAACCCTCTTAACATAATCTTCAAATTTAGGGGCGGACATTAGCAACTTTTTTTCGACCCAGTCTAATACTCGATGAGCTCTGTCAGCTGAGTATAATTAGGGCGAAACAGAATTCGAATCAAAGTTAGCTGAAAGTCAAGTCGGAGTTAGTAAATGAATCAATATTTAATCATGAATCCAAAACCAAAACCAAGCCAGAATTAAGCTAAAGTATAGTCAAGTCAATGTGAGGGCAAAGTTGAGTAAAAGTGAAGGCAAAGGCACGTCAAGATCTAGTCAAATTAAAATCCAATTTTAACCAAAGTCAAGCCAAAATCAAAGCCGAGTCAAGTAAAAGTCAATTCAAATCCAAGTCAAGTCAAATTGGAATAAAAGCTAAAGTCAAGTCACATTCGATTCAAAATCAAATTCAAGTCAAGTCAAATTCAAATCAAAATCAAAGCCAAGTCACATTCGAGTCAAAGTCAAATAAAGCCAAATTCATGTCAAGAAAAGTAAAAGTCGAGTCAAAATTAAGTCAAAATCAAGCCAAAGCCAAGGTCAAGATAAAGTCTAGTCAAACTCATATCAAAATTTAGTAAAGTGAAGTCAAATTCGGGCCAGAATCAAATCAAAGTAAATTGAATGTCGAGTAAAGGTCGATTCACAGTAAAGTCAAAGTCCAGTCAAAATCAATCAAAAGTCAAGTCCAAGTTAAGTCAGAAATTAAGTATACGCCCTGGTGAACGCTTAAAGCCATCATATAGCAAAAAGCGTACTAGTCTTATGAGTTCTCCGAAGGATTGGGTAACTGTGCCTGAAAGAGCAGGTCTTTTATCACCACCACCATAGAAGAAGAGAGAAGTTATATTCCTCCCGACAAATCTGCTATCCCTGTTAAAATCTATCAATCGTACTAATTTCATTAAGAGAAGCAAAAAAAGTTGGTTTGTCTGATATCAAACCTAACGGCTCATACGACCGCTCTAGCAAATCAGCGTCACTAAAACAGCAGCTTCATCGCAATATTGTAGGCAGTGCTTTGCTGTACGTAAAATATTTAAATTCGTGTCATTTGTCGCGCTACAGCTGCGGAATTCTCCGAATATATATTAATTTTTTAAATGGTTAAGAATTTGACGAACGAGCAACAAAAACGAAAATGATAACGATCAGTTTCACAGCTGCAGAAAATCATTAATTGAAGAAAATATATATTCAAAAAGCGGCACAGAAGAGAATCAAAATTTTAAAATATATTATTCAATTTTTTTTATAAGAAAACTTAAACAACATACCCGTAGGAAAATGTACCGAGGACTTTGCAAGTTACCAACAAATTGCTATCATTTCTTTACCTGTAGATTTGATATTTTTGCTACGCCAATGCAGAAAAAAACAGCTGACCTCTATCGAAATATTTGTCTTGTACTTTATTCATCCGACAGAAAGAAACTGAATACAAGTGATGAAAACGAGAATTCAGATATCTTATAGAAACAAATTCAGCGGCTCTTTAAAGCTCTCTGCGTCTTTACTATTTCTAAGCAAAAATCTGAAATCTATCTGTCACGAGTTTTAATTGGGTGTTCTCAATTAAATGCAATACAAATGTAATCGAGTTTTTTATTGTTGCGCCTTAACCAAAAAAACAAAAATAATATGTAAAGAAACTGTTATGACTGCAGACTCTAGATTATACATACATACAGTAACGAACACGAAAATAGCAGTGGAAATTTTTTATGAAATTTCGTCTATACAAATTTTTTTTAATTTCAGTAATTTACGAAAAACTTGCAACTAAAACTATGCAATTCAATCTAAAAAACTTTTCCAAAAAAATTCGAAAATTATCCTCAGTTGAAGAAATTTGATAAAATTGCCACTGCTATTTTCGTGTTCGCTGCTGTTCATACTTACAGATGATAGATATAACACCGTGATTTTTTCCTAGAAAACAGATGGTGATATATCGTATAACACGAACAAGTGTTGCTAATGTTGATGACTTCAGCACCAAACACCGTATCTTCAAGCTCAACTGCAAGATAAGCAAACTAAACAAACAATGCATATGTAGTCAATCACAAAAAAGTGGGTGAATTAAATGGAGTTGTTTGACGTTTTTCGATTTACGTTAGAAAAGGTTTCCCTTTTTTTCTTGTAGAACTAAATAAAACCTTATAAATTAAGAGGAACTTCTTCAAATTATTTATTGGTTTAATCAATCTTATTTACAAATATTTCGCTGGATATTTTAAAAAATCTATAAAATAAACGAAACGGTTAGAAGGCAAAAGTGGAAAGTACTTGTAATGTTTCATTTGTGGTACACAAAATACTTTGAAAATAATATTTTTAAAATCGTTATCAGTCACTCTGTATTTGCACATATCGAATATCGTACATTTTGATAATCTTTGAGAATATTTCGCTAATAATAACACTTAGCAACAGCAATTTTGAAACAATAAAACATGATAAGGTTCGATGTGTTAACATACAGGTGAACGTCTAGAAAGCATAAGCTCGCCCAGAGGTTGAAGTTAAACTACAACAGAGGTAACTTTACCAGAAACTTATCATTTCCAATGCCAACAATTCTTGATGCCGACAAATTCTTGATTTACCTTCGACTTAATATCGAGAGCGAATAACCACCATCGAGTTGTCAATTTTTGATAGGATTGTTATCGCAAGGTTATCGGCTACTTATCGATTTCTTATCAGTTTGTTATAGACAGGCTACAAAAGTGTCATCGATTTTATATTTAAATTTTATTGATATCCATATCATAAAAAAAATGAGTAATCGATAACAAATTAATAAAGCCGATAGTAAATTTGTACCATTCAAAGAAGATGTCGATATCTTTTCGATATTAAAAAGAAACAATTTTTACAACAAATCTGCGATTTTTCGATAACAAATGGATAACTTATCGATAAGACGCCGATGATAAATTGGCAACACTAAGATAATCAATTCATTACTTTTCGATAACAAACCATTAATCTATTGATAATATGCCGATAACTTTTTGATGAAAAGTCGAACACCTTTCTACAAAAATCGACAAATTTTCATTAACAAATTGAGAAATTGCCGATAAAAAATTGTTAACACTCTGTCAATGATTTTGTAATAATTTATCGATAACTTTCCGATATATATTCACAAATTTTTTTGTAATAAACCGATAACGTTTTAATAAAAAATAGTCAATCGTAGTAACAAATCGTACACACTTTTGTAGTATTTTTCCTCGTTGACTGTAAGCAAATTCCAAGTACACCTAAAGTCTTTTTACAGAAATAAACACTCTGAATTTCTACAGCTATTTAATATGAAGGAATAAAAAAATTTTTCTTAGGAAATTAGGGTTGGTGCTTTTTTCAGCTTTCAACTTTGTTTTCCTATATATTGCTTTTTATACTCAGTTGAGCAGAGCTCACAGAGTATATTAAGTTTGATTGGATAACGGTTGGTTGTACATATATAAATGAATCGAGATAGATATAGACTTCCATATATCAAAATAATCAGGATCGAAAAAAAATTTGATTGAACCATGTCCGTCCGTCCGTCCGCCCTTGATAACTTGAGTAAATTTTTGAGGTATCTTGATGAAATTTGGTATGTAGGTTCCTGAGCACTCATCTCAGATCGCTAATTAAAATGAATGATATCGGACTATAACCACGCCCACTTTTTCGATATCGAAAATTTCGAAAAACAGAAAAATTGCATTAATTCATTACAAAAGACAGATAAAGCGACGAAACTTGGTAGATGAGTTGAACTTATGACGCAGAATAGAAAATTAGTAAAATTTTGGACAATGGGCGTGGCACCGCTCACTTTTAAAAGAAGGTAATTTAAAAGTTTTGCAAGCTGTAATTTGGCAGTCGTTGAAGATATCATGATGAAATTTGGCAGGAACGTTACCCTATTACTATATGTACGCTTAATAAAAATTAGCAAAATCGGAGAAGGACCACGCCCACTTTAAAAAAAAAATTTTAAGTAAAATTTTAACAAAAAATTTAATATTTTTACAGTATTTAAGTAAATTATGTCAACATTCAACCCCAGTAATGATATAGTGCAACAAAATACAAAAATAAAAGAAAATTTCAAAATGGGCGTGGCTCCGCCCTTTTCCATTTAATTTGTCTAGGATACTTTTAACGCCATAAGTCGAACAAAAATTAACCAATCCTTTTGAAATTTGGTAGGGGCATAGATTTAATGACGTTAACTCCTTTCTGTGAAAATGGGCGAAATCGGTTGATGCCACGCCCAGTTTTTATACACAGTCGTCCGTCTGTCCTTCCGCATGGCGGTTAACACGATAACTTGAGCAAAAATCGACATATCTTTAATGAACTTAGTTCACGTGCTTACTTGAACTCACTTTATCTTGGTATGAAAAATGAACGAAATCCGACTATGACCACGCCCACTTTTTCGATATCGAAAATTACAGAAAATGAAAAAAATGCCATAATTTTATACCAAATACGAAAAAAGGGATGAAACATGGTAAGGTAATTGGATTGTTTTATTGAAGCGAAATATAACTTAAAAAAAAACTTTATAAAATGGTTGTGACACCTACCATATTAAGTAGAAGAAAATGAAAATGTTCTACAGGGTGAAATAAAAAACCCTTAAAATCTCGGCAGGTATTACATATATAAATAAATTAGCGGTATCCAAGAGATGATGTTCTGCGTCACCCTGGTCCACATTTTGGTCGATATCTGGAAAACGCCTTCACATATACAACTTAGGACCACTCCCTTTTAAAACCCTCATTAATACCTTTAATTTGATACCCATATCGTACAAGCTCATTCCAGAGTCACCCCTGGTCCACCTTTATGGCGATATCTCGAAAAGGTGTCCACCTATAGAACTAAGGCCCACTCCCTTTTAAAATACTCATTAACTACTTTCGGTTGATACCCATATTGCACAAACGAATTCTAGAGTCACCCCTGGCCCACCTTTATGGCGATATCTCGAAACGGGGTCCACCTATGGAACTAAGGATTACTCCCTTTTAAAATATTCATTAACACCTTTCTTTTGATACCCATATTGTACAAACAAATTCTGGAGTCACCCCTGGTCCACCTTTATGGCGATATTTCGAAACGGCGTCCACCTATAGAACTAAGGCCCACTCCCTTTTAAAATACTCATTAACACTTTCATTTGATACCCATATCGTACAAACATATTCTAAAGTTACCCCTGGTCCACCTTTATGGCGATATCTCGAAAAGGCGAACAGCTATAGAACGAAGGCCCACTCCCTTTTAAAAAATACTCATTAACACCTTTCATTTGATACCCATATCGTACTAACAAAGTCTAGTGTCACCCCTGGTCCACCTTTATTGCGATACCTCGAAAAGGCGTCCACCTATAGAACTAAGGCACACTCCCTTTTAAAATACTCATTAACTACATTCGTTTGATACCCATATTGCACAAACGAATTCTAGAGTCACCCCTGGCCCACCTTTATGGCGATATCTCGAAACGGCGTCCACCTATGGAAATAAGGATTACTCCCTTTTAAAATACTCATTAATACCTTTCTTTTGATACCCATATTGTATCACCCCTGGTCCACCTTTATGGCGATATTTCGAAAATGCGACCACCTATACAACAACCACCACTCCCTTTGAAAACCCTCATTAATACCTTTAATTTGATACCCATATCGTACAAAAACACATTCTAGAGTCACCCCTGGTCCACATTTATGGCGATATTTCGAAACGGCGTCCACCTATAGATCTAAGGCCCACTCCCTTTTAAAATACTCATTAACAACTTTCGTTTGATGCCCATATTGTACAAACAAATTCTAGGGTCACCCCTGGTCCACCTTTATGGCGATATCTCGAAACGGCTTCCACCTATAGAACTAAGGCCCACTCCCTTTAAAATACTCAGTAACACCTTTCTTTTGATACCCATATTGTACAAACATATTCTAGAGTCACCCCTGGTCCACCTTTATGGCGATATCTCTGAAAAGGTGACCACCTATACAACTACCACCACCCCCTTTTAAAACCTTCATTAATACCTTACATTTGACACCCATATCGTGCAACAAATTCTAGAGTCAACCCTGATCCACCTTTATGGCGATATCCCTAAATGGCGTCCACCTATATAACTATGGCCCACTCCCACATAAAATACTCTTTAGTGCTTTCATTTGATAGACATGTCATACAAACACATTCCAGGGTTTCCCTCGGTTCATTTTCCTACATGGTTATTTTGCCTTATGTTGTCACCATAGCTCTCAACTGAGTATGTAATGTTCGGTTACACCCGAACTTAACTTTCCTTACTTGTTTATACTCAGTTGAGCAGAGCTCACAGAGTATATTAACTTTGATTGGATAACGGTTGGTTGTACAGGTATAAAGGAATTGAGATATATCAAAATCATCAGTATCGAAAAAAAATTTGATTGAGCCATGTCCGTCCGTCCGTCTGTCCGTCCGTCCGTCTGTCCGTCCGTCCGTCTGTCCGTTAACACGATAACTTGAGCAAAAATCGATATATCTTTACTAAATTCAGTTCACATAATTATCTGAATACACTTTGTATTCGTATAAAAAATTACCGAAATCTGACTATGACCACGCCCACTTTTTCGATTTCAAAAATTACGAAAAATGAAAAAAATGCTATAATTCTATACCAAATACAAAAAAAGGGATGAAACATGGTAATTGCATTGGTTTATTGACGCAAAATATAACTTTAGAAAAAAACTTTGTAAAATGGGTGTGACACTTACCATATTAAGTAGAAGAAAATGAAAAAGTCCTGGTCCACCTTTATGGCGATATATCGAAAAAGCGACCACCTATAGAACGAAGACCCACCCCCTTTTAAAATACTCATTAACACCTTTCAGTTGATACCCATATCGTGCAAAAAAATTCTAGAGTCAACCCTGATCCACCTTTATGGCAATATCCCTAAAAGGCGTCCACCTATAGAACTATGGCCCACTCCCTCATAAAATACTCTTTAGTGCCTTTCATTTGATAGACATGTCATACAAACACATTCCAGGGTTTCCCTCGGTTCATTTTCCTACATAGTTATTTTCCCTTATGTTGTCACCATAGCTCTCAACTGAGTATGTAATTTTCGGTTACACCCGAACTTAACCTTCCTTACTTGTTTTTATTTATTTTTTTATATATTTTTTTTATATATGTATATAAAAAAGATATCGGTATTAAAAATTAATAATAAACGCGAAATTCGGCGAAAATTTTCGATTCCATAGAATGTTCGAAATAAAAAATCAGGATATTTTTAAGGTTTGGAATTTGCAATACCTTTTGAAAAGATTTGATATAGATTTTGCGCACATGCAATTACTGCCAATTTCAACAGTTGCCGTTACACCTCACTTGTTATTCCAATTTGTTCACAATAATAAAATAACTATAAAATACTAATTGGTTGCTAAGTGTAATAAGTTATTTGTAAATTTGTATTGCATTATTTCCTCGAAACTGATAACAGTTATATGAACAGGCACTATTATATACTCAGCTACCCTGCAGGAATATTCACCTACTCTATATTATGTTTATGAACATAAAAATCTTCGGCATCGAGACAAGGATCAGTTTTAATATAATTTTGAAAAATTTTTTCTTGTCTTAATCTACATTTTTTTTTTTTTTTTTTTGATTCGCCTGACCTAAGTAAATTTTTTCAAAAGACCATCTTTTGCAAAATTGCTTTGTAAAAGTTTGAAATTGTATACAGACGACGAAGGATGGCATTGCTTTTTTTCAAAAATCGGGTCTACTTCGATGTCTGGATTAACTCAAGTTCACTTAGGTCGTAATGCATTAAAATATAATGAAAAAGTAGCTGTTGGCAGATGGTTTGTCCAAAAGACATAGCTTAAATATCCTTCCAGATTATTTATCAAAATTTGTCTAACCATTGAACCATTGTAAATAATTGAATCACAGAAACGATTGGAAAATATTAAAAAAAAAAAAAACAAGTAAGGAAGGCTAAGTTGGTGTATAACCGAACACTACATACTCAGCTGCCAAATTACAGCTTGCAAAACTTTTAAATTACCTTCTGTTAAAAGTGGGTGATGCCACGCCCATTGTACAAATGTTTACTAATTTTCCATTCTGTGTCATAAGGTCAACCCACCTACCAAGTTTCATCGCTTTATCCGTCTTTGGTAATGAATTATCGCGGCCGTGATTATAGTCGCTCATTTCGCTCATTTTAGAGATGAGTGCCCAGTAACTAACATACCAAATTTCATTAAGATACCTCAAGTTATCTTGTTTACTGACAGACGGACGGACGGACATGGCTAAACGAATTTCTTTTTTCGCCCAGATCACTTCAATATATATAAGTATATATCTATCTCGATTAGTTTATGCCGTTACGGTGTGCAAGTAGATATCAAATCTTACGTCTGGGGTTTTCCCCAGGCATGCTTAACCAACGAACCGATATCATTTCGTTACGATAATTAACGTTCATAAACGAAACAAAGTAATTTCGTTTCGTTTATTAACGTTAAGAACGTCAAATTAACGAAATCATTTCGTTTCGTTTTCTGCCGTATCAAAACGGAATCAAATCGTTTATGTTGATTATTAATTTCAAACTATGCTGGCAAAGCTGATTGATGGCGGAGTCATTAAAGGTGAAAGCATTAGCCAAGCTGATTGCAACTTTTCTCATGAATTTTGACAGTACGAACATTTCTCAGAGTGTTTTTGACATTACCACTAACGAATTACACAAACAAATTATATGGAGTTTGTGTGTGTATGTGCGCTCGTTGTTACCACCTTACGGCTTCACCATGGCTATAGCATTGCCAGCACAATTCAAACATAAAGTATCACGTTTTTGTTAAAGTTTTTAACGTTAACGAAAGCTTTTCGTTTCGGTTAAAAACGAGATACAATTTATCTTGATAATTTCTTTATCGATAATATTTCGAAGTGTTTCAACGGAAACGGTGGAAATTTTTTGATAAACGATTAGCTTAACGTTAAGGTGCATCCCTGGTTTTCCCCCACAAACAAAACGTCAAGGATGCACTCGCTACATCGCCAACAACACGACACAATGCATAAGGAGCTACTAAATTAAGTATTTGTCTCCGTCTTGTCAAACAACTGAAAATAAAATCGAATACATAGTGAATGGTCGGAAGTATGTATATCAACAAAATCCTTGATGTATGCACTCTTCAAAGTCCAAATATCGACATAGTTTATATAACGTTTTGAAAGCCACAAATGCAAGTGCAGAAAAAAATTTGCGTCACTGTGAGCAGAACGAAGAAAAAAGGAAAGAACCGACTGCTGTTGATTCCACTATTCAACATTTTTTCATCTTTTCAAAAACGACCTTATATCGAATATGCACACAAAATGAATATTAAATATTATCACTTTAATTCAAACAAATTCTTACAAAAAGCTGGAAGCACAGACCAGAAGAAGAAAAGGCAATAAAATAAAAAACATAAAAATGGATGATGGCACCAGATTCGAGAAAACGAAACAAAATCACTTAATTTTATCTCAGACACTGACTTTCACCGTTGTACGCACCCGCGCATACCGCACTTGCAATTTCTCGATCACACATCAATTTATTTGTTGTACAACTTCACAGAATTCAAGTTGTGACATTTGTTACACATTTGAGCTTCAGATTTTACACATTGCACACGAACCAGTTGAAATCAGTCGGCTAAATAAACTAACGGATTAGCGGAGTTTTAAGCCACTTACAGAACGTCAAAGCACAAATGTTAGCAGCTGATCGATTACTTATGGTGGTTTTGGAAAAGTGGGTGTGTGCGGCCTTAAGAGTACAATTATTTTCTTTTTTTTAATTTTTTCATTCCTGTGGCATTTGAAGTGCAGTGCGTTAGTGATATGAGCCAAAGCTATGAAAACAAAAAACAAAAATATTGTTGTAAAAATATGTCTGTTTGTTGAAATCCAAATCCTCAGAAAAATAAAGAGGGAAGAAAGAAAAAAATCTATCATTTATGACCAGAATAGAGGGGAAATGGAGTAAAGTGCGTTAGCTGACTAAGCACAATAGCCGATTGCTAAATGAGAAATGCTTCAAAGTAGTGCAGAATTCTCGGAATTTCGAAGCCGTGCGATCGATGCGCTCTAAACGATTTATTAAACAATTTACTTTTAGTAAGTGAAAAACCTCAGTTTGTTAAAAAAAAATGTGTTTTCTAAATTAGGTTGAATGAGCTAACCTACTTATTTTGAATTATAAAATAGCGATATATATTAGAGTGTGTCACAAAAAAAATTTAAATCCTCAATCCTCTGATATGAGGCCAGACTTGAAACCAAGTGCCTTTATTCCAATCATGTTCTGTGATTACGTTATTTGAGTGTATTTTATGAGAGCTGTTAAAATCCTAATTCCACAGAAATGAAAAAGTTCAAATTCCAGGAACCGAAAATGCTATATTCTGTTAAATATGGCTCCAAAATACGTTCACGTAAAATAGAAAAATGTTTGATGCAGCTACAGCGAGTGCTTAAGTGAGTATACACAAATTTACATTAATAATCAATTAATAAAAATTTTTGGAAGTGTTGCTGAATTTCAGTCTTCAAAACTTTAATATAAAAATATTTTCTTCAACATGCTGCTAGGACAGCTCCAGATAACATTTCCATACAGCAGGGAACACAAAAATTGCAGTGCCAATTAGTAACAATTTTCCTCAATTTAATTTTTCAGTTTTTATTTTCCCTAACTCAAGAAAAAACTGCGTTGAACTTTTCAACTGAAACTATGCAAACCAGTTTTTAAAATGTTCTCGAGCAAATTCGAATATTTAAGAAAATTTTACAAAAATTTCGAAATTTTTTTAGAGCTTTTAGAACTTTTCGCGATTGCAATTTGTTGCCCAATCAATTTTAGTCTAAATTTTTTTGTTATAGATCTCTCAAAATTTGCGTTGATTTTTGGCAATTTTTTTTTTTCGAAGGGAAGTTCGCATAGATTCAAGTTTTATGTGGTAGGAAATTTTAAACGCAAAAAGATTGCCAAAAACTAATACAAATTTTGAGAAACCATCAACTTATTTTTACTTAAAATTAAAATGGATTGGGCTACAAAAATTCAGTCTCGAAAAATTCAGAGAACTCCGAATAAAACGATCCCAATTTTCGTAAAATTTTTTGGAACTTACGAAATTTGTCGAAAACTTTATTGGTCTCATAGATTCAGCTACAAAATTCATCAACGTTATTTCTTAAATTAACAAAAATAAAAAATAAAAATTGATAAAAGTTCCCACGGACATTTTTGTAAATTCACAAAATTATAAGCAAATATTTAAATATATTATAATCCGTAAATTTCTGTTAAAATAAAATCCTGCCAAATAGTAACCGATTCCAAAACAACCGATCTAAAAAATATAAAGGCTCCGAAAACAGCCCATTCTAAAAAAAAACTTGAAAAATCTGGTTCCAAAAAAAAAGAGTCTTAAAACATAACCTGTGCCAAGTATCCACATACGATAAATATACTGGTTACACGGCCACCGTGGTGTGATGGTAGCGTGCTCCGCCTATCACACCGTATGCCCTGGGTTCAACTCCCGGGCAAAGCAACATCAAAGTTTTAGAAATAAGGTTTTTCAATTAGACGAAATTTTTCTAAGCGGGGTCGCCCCTCGGCAGTGTCTGGCAAGCGCTCCGAGTGTATTTCTGCCATGAAAAGCTCTCAGTGAAAAATCATCTGCTTTGCAGATGCCGTTCGGAGTCGGCATAAAACATGTAGGTCCCGTCCGGCCAATTTTTAGGGAAAATCAAGAGGAGCACGGCGCAAATTGGAAGAGAAGCTCGGCCTTAGATCTCTTCGGAGGTTATCGTGCCTTACATTTATTTTTTTTTTTTTATTTAAAAAAAAACCGATCTCAAAAAAATTGGCTAGTTCCAAAAATAGATCAAGTAGCCGGTTCCAAAAAAAAGCTTTGAAAAAAAATGTTGGTTTAAAAAAAAAAGGATTAAAAAATTTTATCGTTTACAGTTCCATAAAAAAAAATGATCAAGAAATTTACCAGATTCAAAAAAAAAAAAAAAACATTAAAAGTATCTATTTTCAAAAAAAAAGGTTCTTCAAAATATACTGGTTCCAAAAAACTCTATTTCAAAGATATATCAAGTAGCTGGTTCCATAGAAAACCGTTTTGAAAAAAATTTTGGTTTCAAAAAAACCCGATTAAGAAAATTTTAAGTAGGCAGTTCGACGAAAAAAATATTAAAAAAAATTACCAGTTTCAAAAAAAAAAAAAATAAAACATTAAAAAATGGTATGAATATGTCTTCTTTCCCTACACTTTGAAGCCTTTTCTACTGATATTTCCACTGGTTCTGAATTGGAAATATTTATCCTTTGCGAAACTATACAAAATGTAACTCAACAGGGACAATTTCCACCGCCTTGGACATTGCCATATTAAATTCGCCAGTTGAAAACATTAAAAAGAGATAGCGAGTGAACGAATGGTGGTTCCAAATGCATCAGAAGCCCACCAGTTTTGAACCAGAGATATTCGCCAGAGGGTTTGTATATTAGTCTAGTGAGAAGATGTCCGTGGCGTATGAGTACAATTTTTTGGAGTTTTGGATTCTTTAAACCACTTATGAAAGAAAAATCCTGGTTCTCAAGAGATGCGCGTTTGAGTATTGCGATTGGTAAACCATGATCCAATTAAGAGAGGTTTTTGATGTGGCCTTTTTAAAAAAAGGTTACAGTCCGCGCTCATGATTGTTTTTTAGAAGGAAAGGAAAAAGCGGAAGAATTTAATACATTAATTAAAAACGTATTGAAATTCTCAAAAAAAAAACATCTGCATTAAATTCAGTAAAATTATATTAAAATAACAAAGGAAACCTGATAAATCAACGAAAATAAATCATTCTTGATAACCTTTGTTTATTTTATTTTAATTTCAAGTATAGATTTCTTGTAAATCAGACGATTAGTGCACAGTTCCACAAAAAAAGAAAAAAATGTTCAAAACAAATTTATTGTATTAAAAGACTTGTATTTTGTAAAATGGGCAACAGGTAACTGCAAAACAGCAGAAATGAAAATAGTGGCGAAAGTTACATCCCATTTACTGATAATTTCAAGGGTGAGTAGCAGAGCAAAAGTCGTTTTCATAAGTAATAGAGACAAAAGGACCTAAGTTAGAGGTCAGTTCTTCGTAAAAATTAGTTTAAAATTTTCTGTTATGAAAACAATGATGAAGGTTATAGACTTCGGGTTCGGATCAAACAATCTGTAGCGAAAACGTTCAGGGCAGACTACCTACACGGTGAACACATCGAATGATACCATCTCATAGAAATTCAGAAAAACACTGAACAAATTAGTGATAAAGAAAGATCTGGAGAGAAAAAAAAATACAGTGAGAAGATGCCTTTCGACATTGCTCCTCTACGCATAGTGATTGCACAGAAAACCAAGTCTCCCTGCTTAATATAGCTAAGGAGGCAAAGTGATTCATACAAAACCGATTAAATGTGTGGTAGAACACAAAATTGTCGAATGGGATACCAATGAGAAAAGACAAAAGAACAAAATCGACACTGATGATGGCACAACGCCGAAACCGGTTTGTCTCGAAACCAAATTTGACAAGGGATGACAGAAAATCGTACCAAGTTATATCACAAAAGACGATTCTTATCGAGACTAGAGATAAAAACACAAGCTCTTTGAAGGCAAATACTTGAATTCTTGGGGGCAATCGTCTTAGGTGAAAAAGACTGCAAGTGCCCAGCAAAGCTCCTTACTCCGTACTAACAGTAACTCTATCAGACGATATCAGTGGTAACACATCAATAAGTATGGCCAGATTTCAGAAATTTTGTATTTCATCGTTCCGTTTTACTAGGGTTGAGCGAAGTAACCCTTCGTAATGCAACCCAAGATACCTAGAAACTCCAGATCGAAGGGGCTGTGAAGCGCAACCCCTTCAGGTTGCCAGCGCAATATATAGCTTCTCCAAACCCAATTGTCAACCTCACCTATCCGCTGCGAATCCTGTTTCACTAACAGACGAGGCTATGGCTACCCCAAGGTCCTCATGGAACTTGGGATTGGGGAGGGAGGGATGGCGTGAAGGTTTAATTTGGCCATATAAATCGTTCCCGAGATGGTAGGACTAGCACCTTAATGGTGATGTGTTACCGGAGCGTACCGGATCTGTATCCGGCAAAGGACCATCACATCGATAACACTCCCCAATGCCTTCAGGGAGAAACCTTATCGCTACAACAACAACAACAATATACCCAGAAACTTACCGCTGACAATGACTGCCAAATTCATCAGTGTATACCAGCACACCTTGCCAGCTTCTACATTTAAAGTTCTGTAGCAGTTCGCTTACGACCATTATACAGAGCAGAGCAGGAAGCATCTTTCTTCTTAACTTCCTCTTTAAATAAACACAATCATAACATTATCGACTGCCGCGCTTTTTTCTGTGGCTTTGGGTAGATATCAATTAGCTTAAAAATCAGTAATTATTTCAAGATTTTTAAGATGAGGTCTTAAGTTATTGGAAAGGAAATTTTGATAATATTCCAAAACGCATAATCCAATTTCTGGTAGTACTATGATAATAGGGTCATAAGTAGTAAAGTATTACCTCATAATTTTATAACATAGGTCCTGGTTTTTGATAGGGTTTTTCAGTTTGGTCGTTAAAACAAACTTCTATTAACACCACGGACTCAATCAGTATATGTTAGTTCCTCATGGACCGGCCAGTTCAACCTAACCTACCTCATAATTCATTATATGCAATACAGAAGTAGCCGCTGCGCATTTAGATGGTATCTGCAAAAGAAATATACAACTAAAATAATCGCAATTGAAACAAGTAAGGACGGGACTGTTTTCGGCTGTACCGAGGACTTCATACCTTTCATGAATGGGGCTGAACAATAATCTTATCCCGTTCGTAATCTCCAAATAATCGGATGAAAAGATAAGAAATATATAGTGAACAAATGTACATACCTAAACGATTTTTAAGATAAATATAAAATAAACAAGTAAGGAAGGCTAAGTTCGGACGTAACCGAACATTACATACTCAGCTGAGAGCTTTGGAGACAAAATAAGGGAAAACAACCATTTAGCAAAATGATTCTAGGGTAACCCTAGAATAAGTTTGTATGACATTGCTTTCAAATAGAAGGTATTAAAGAGTATTTTGAAATGGAGTGAGCCATAGTTCTATAGGTGGACGCAATTTCAGGATATCACCATAAAGTGGACCAGGGTGACTCTAGAATGTGTGTTGTACGATATGGGTATCAAATGAAAGGTGCTAATGGTTATTTAAAAGGCAGTGGGCCTTAATTCTATAGGTGGACGCCTTTGCGAGACATCGCAATAAGGGTGGACCAGGGGTGACTCTAGAATGTGTTTGGACGATATGGGTATAAAATGAAAGGTGTTAATGAGTATTTTAAAAGGGAGTGGCCCTTAGTTGTATATGTGAAGGCGTTTTCGAGATATCGACCGAAATGTGGATCAGGGTGACCCCGAACATCATCTGTCGGGTATCACTAATTTATTTATATATGTAATACCACGAACAATATTCCTGCCAAGATTTCAAGGGCTTTTGGTTTCGCCCTACAGAACTTTTTCGTTTTCTTCTACTTGATATGGTAAGTGTCACACCCATTTTACAAAGTTTTTTCTAAAGTTACATTTTGCGTCAATATACCAATCCAATTACCATATTTCATCTCTTTTTTCATATTTGGTACAGAATTATGGCATTTTTTTATTTTTCGTAATTTTCGATATCGCAAAAGTTGGCGTGGTCATAGTCGGATTTCGGCCATATTTTACACCAAGATAAAGTGTGTTCAGATAAGTACGTGAACTAAGTTTAGTTAAGATATATCGATTTTTGCTCAAGTTATCATGTTAACGGCCGAGCGGAAGGACAGGCGGTCGACTGTGTATAAAAACTGGGCACGGCTTCGACCGATTTCGCCCATTTTCACAGAAAACAGTTACCGACATAGAATCTATGCACACACCAAATTTCACAAGGATTGGTAAATTTTAGTTCGCTTATGGCCTTAAAAGTATTCTAGACGAATTAAATGAAAAAAGGCGGAGCAACGCCCATTTTGAAATTTTGTTTTATTTTTGTATTTGGTTGCACCATATCATTACTGGAGTTGAATGTTGGCATAATTTACTTATATACTGTAAAGATTTTAAATTTGACTTAAAAAATTTTTTTTTTAAAGTGGGCGTGTTCGTCATCCGATTTTGCACATTTTTATTTAGCGCACATATAGTAATTGGAGCAAAGTGCCTGCCAAATTTCATCATGATATCTTCAACGACTGCGAAATTACAGCTTGCAAAAGTTTTAAATTACCTTCTTTTAAAAGTGGGCAACGCTACGCCCTTTGTCCAAAAATTTACTAATTTTTTGTTTCGCGTCATAAGTTCAACGCACCAGTCAAATTGCATCGCTTTACCTGTCTTTGGTAATGAATATTCGGTTTTTCGAAATTTTCGATATCGTAAAAGTGGGCGTGGTTGTAGTCCGATTTCGTTCATTTGAAATAGCGATCTGAGATGAGCGCCCAGGAACCTGCTTACCAAATTTCATTAAGATACCTTAAAACTTACTCAAGTTATCGTGTTTACAGACGGACGGACGGGTGGACGGACATGGCTAAATGAAATTCTTTTTTCACCCAGATCATTTTGATATATAGAAGTCTATATCTCTCGATTAGTTTATGCCGTTACGGATTACCGTTATGCGAACAAAGTTTATATAGTACTAGCTTTGCTCAGCTGAGTATAAAAATGGCAAAAAACCCCCTTATCTGAACGATCGGTTGTATGGGATATATATTATATATAGCTCCGATCGAAATGATTTTTACAGGAAATCTTCTATGATATATTAGAATATATCACCAAGTTTGACGGTTTTATATTGGAAACTAAGGGAGAAATGCCAAAAATCTTTCTATCTGAACGATCGGTTGTATGGGATATATACTATATATAGCTTCGATCAAAGTGATTTTTTCAGAAAATCTTCTATGATATATTAAAATATATATCACGAGATATCTGAAAATTTCAAGGACTAGTTTGCGTTCAAACAGACAGGCGGACGGACAGAAGGACATGGCTATATCAACTCAGTTCGTCGCCCTGATCAATTCTGTAAACTTAATGGTGAGTCTATCTTCTACATTTCTCAACGTTACAAACATCGGACCAAAGTTTATATACCATTTCATGTTCATGAAAGGTATAAAAACAAAAGCTTTTGAACTGTTACCTTCAAGAGATTTGCAGCACATTTACTTTTTTTTAATGTGTACGCAATAAAATTTGTTTTTCTTCTGAAAACTAAAACTTTCAATGCTATTTTAAAATTTTCTATAATATTCTAAACGGAGTTTGCAAAAAAGTAACACTTCAAAATTTTGGTAGTTTGGATTACGAAAAGTACAGGGTGACATATTTCTTAATGGGCAATCTTGTATAATTAAACAATGAACTATTAACAACAACACCTATGCACCACATAAATTGTTTTCTAGTTGTATATATTAATATGTGTGATCCCAGAAGCGAAATAATAACTTTTCCCCTTTCGACACAACAACTAAATGCAAATTCTGGGCAATCTCGCTATACTGAACTACTTACGTTTTGCTAGTTTGTTGTTTGCTTACCTTTCAAAATAGGCTTAATCAAATGGGCTTTAAAATTAACATATCTGCACGATTCGCCTTTCTTGGAATTGCTGAAAATTCGCTGTAGAAAATGCAATTAAAATATGGAACCTTCCTTGCTTAACTTAGAATAATTCAACAATTGTGAGGTATTTAAATCATAGCAAGTAAATAATATAATCTATGCATGTGACTTAATCTTTCATGTCAAATTATTTACTTATTGATTTATGCAAATATTTATTTGCGCACAAGTTGTAAGCACAAAATGACCATAAAATTGGTTAATAAAATATTATAAAATTTGTCAAAATATTTGTTTGTATAAACAAAGCACAATTGGCACATAATTCGACAATGTATGTATATTTAATTTGTGAGTTCTATTAAACAAAGATATTGTCTCAAATATTTATCACATACTAAAGTATATAAACATACATATATAGGTTTGTATATATGTATATACAAATATATGCTAAATAAATTATGAAAGTGTGTGTTTTATTGCAATAACTGTTTATTTACATACCAGCAAATGCATACATGCTTTTAGCATGCATTAATTAATTAAGTCTAAAATTAAAGCTGCAAGTGTGTATGTTTAATAAAGTGAGTCCGTGTGTAAATAAAATGTAAATAAATAAAGTTATGTGGAGCTTCTAATTACTCTGACTTCTGTTCTTCTTGAATAACTTTTGTTTATGTATTACACCTTTTAAGTTTATACTTTGGCACCGCACTTTATTTCGAACAAGCGTACCCGGCAAACATTTTCCTGCCCTTTAGTTGAAAGTGGATTTCCATTCCCTCTATATTTAATGGAATAGACAACAACTTTACTACATTTTCTTCCACCTCTCCTTCTTATTCCTGACCTCTACCGTTACCTCCACCCCCTTCTCAATCTAATTCTACCTCTCATTCCCCCTTCCACTCCCAATCTCATTACCATTCCCACTCCTGCTCCCTCTTCTACTCCCTACCTCTCCCATTTAAATTTTTCTATTTTTTTGTACACAGAGTATATTAACTTAGATTGGATAACGGTTGGTTGTACAGGTATAAAGGAATCGAGATAGATAAAGACTTCCCTATATCAAAATCCTCAGTACTGAAAAAAAAATTTGATTGAGCCATGTCCGTCCGTCCGTCCGTCTAACCGTTAACACGATAACTTAAGTAAATATTGAGACATCTTCACCAAATTTGGCACACGAGCTTATCTGAACCCAGAATAGATTGGTATTGAAAATGAGCGAAATCGTGATATATATATCACATTTTGGCAAACACAAAAACCTGATTATTTATTAAATTATACACCTAGAATATTGAAATTTGAAGTGAGGACTGATATTGAGACTCTTGATAAAAATTTGAAAATTTTTTTTTTACAATGGGGCGGCACCGCCCACTTGTGATAATATCTTTGAAAAAAAAGAGCTTTATATCAATCATTTCATTTCCCAAGTGGATTTATAACAATAAATGGGAAAAACTTCAAATTTAAAAAAACGGGCGTGGCAATGCCCCTTTTATGACTAATGGTGGTTTCTTTTCTACACCAAAATGTCGCCACTTTCAACGGCAAACATTTATAAGATTCTCACTTCGCCCTGTAAAATTCTAGCCACTTAAAATGTTCAGTGCCATCCTGCATGACTTGAAAAGAACAAAAATTTTAACCATTTTTACAAAAAATACGGTTCTTGTGGTTGTTCGCTGTTAACTGTGATCGCAAATTGGTTTTGAGTGAGGCATGTTGCGACCAATGAACTGCAAAAATCGAACACAACAACGTTCGATTACATTCGGCAACATGATCGTGTTCAATGATCCAACTTGCGTAAACGAACATAATCGACATTGATTTAAAATCAACCAACTTATTGCATGCGTGAATATAATCAATTCAGGCGTTTGCTCGTTTACCTCAACGGCGATTACATTCATCGGAATGAAAAGGCAAATATGAAAACCATTGTTTACTATATAGTTTGGCAGCTTAAATAGAGCTTTTGTTGCGAATAGAGTGGAAGGCAGTGGACTAGGCAGTCGAATGTCATATAATGAAGGAATTGATGTTCGGAGTTTTTTCAAAATTTGCCCGAAATCCTGAATCACAAAAGGGAATATAGTTAAGTACGAAAATGAAAAAATTTAGTTAGGTTTTGCTCCTGTTTTAGCAGGAGATTTTCATTTTAAAAATGTAATATACAAACCAATGTTCATTCTATTACTTTTTAGCAGGAGATTTTCATTTTAAAAATGTAATATATAAACCAATGTTCCTTCTATTACTCATTTTATCCATGGAGCTTCAAATGCACTTTAGAAAAACGTGCTTTTTATTTTTACGAACTTATTCCTCAATGAAAATAAATGAAATACGTATTAGTGTAAGCATTAATCATGTTTCTTACTTCTTAAATGTTCTGCCTAAATATTATAAATGTGTTAAGGGTAGCAGGACTAAAATATTATTGACAAATCTGATATGTCAAACTAATTTTATATATCAGATTGCGTCGCGTTCCAGGAGGATATGTTCCACCGTCTCTTCTGATCGATCACGAAATCGACATGAATAAAAAATTGTTTTTTATTTAGTTGAACGGCGATAGAAATTCTTAAATTTTTCAAGAAATCCAGGAGACTTCAAGAAGAACCCTAAGTTTTTAATTATTTGTGTTTTGCTTTGACGCTGGCGGTACGTTGTTTATAGATTGAAGCAATTAAAGCGCGTGTGTTCAAAGTCAGATGTAGACGCAACGCAAGTGCCAAAACGACTCAAAAGTCACCTTAAGCTTAGTTGCTTCACGTGTTATTTATCATTATTAATTAAAAATGTTGGATCTCGTAAGAAGCTAAAATTAGGCAAGATACACACGATACATAGCTTCGTTGACGCGTACAAAATATGGAATGCAGCTACGATTATCTACGCCTCAAGATTTCTTATGCTGTGCCTAATACGCGTCTATGAAGATACGCCTCGTGTGCATCTTCCCTTAGATTATTCTCAAAGAAAAAATACGAAGTATGCAATGTGTAAAAGATTAAAATATGCAAAAGAAGGCAATTGGGAAAAACTTTACAACAACTAAGGCATGACGTAGCTGAATGCGTTTGTAACCATTTCAATTATCGTAGGAGTGGGGTTCGACTCCCACTCCCGGGCGAAAAGGCTTTGAAGAGATGTACAAGGTATAATCGAAGCAGCTGTCGCCTTGTCCGTCCTGATGTTACGTTGTTTAAATTTTTCCCAAATTATTAAATAAATTATAAAATTAAAAATGGCTTCAAATAAATGTTTTCATACATTTAAAAAAAAGCAATACGGGCAATCCCCGATCAAATCATACAAAAAATGCTTTGTTTTTTAAACTTTGCTAATATTCACATACATGTCTACTATGGCTGTCGCTTCCATACTACTATTTCATTATTTAAAAAAAAAATAGTTCTGAAAAATGCAACCTTGTCACATGCATTCTCAAACACGGTTGCCACACCACGTTTTCATTTAAGACCAAAATGCAACGAAAAAGATACCAGATCTCAAAAAAAAGGGCCAAATTTTAGGTTTTTTTATTGGTATACAAATAATTGGGATGTTTCAATGGTTTAATATACAAAATTTTAATAAAATAGAAACTTGGTTTTAATTCAAACTGCACAAAGAAAAATAAAGTGCACCTTTAGATATTATGCGTTCACATTTCTAGGATTAGTCTATGTCTTTCACCAACTAAACGTTGTGAACCTAGTTTTGCTTGATTGCAATGGAATAAAGTGCATAGCGCAGTTATGTATTATTAAAGAACGGTTAAAAAATTTGCGTTGTAGCAAACTCAGTAAATCGTAAATAAAACTAAGCAGAGGTAGAAATGCTATTTTTATAGATGTTTACTTTTTCCCTAACAGTTTAAACTTCATACCAGAACCTAGATTCAGTAAGTGTGAGTTCGAACTCAAACTAAAAGTCAAGCGTCTTAAAAGTTTCAACTGTGTAATAACTGAATACCGATCGAAATATCTAATCACTAAAACAAGTCTTTTTTCTCATAAGTCCGTTGTTCATCAAAAATTAATGACAATGTGTTTGCCCGAACATTCAGCACTTCCCTTTTTAATGCCTTGCCTTAATTATCTACCGGTTTAAATGTCATTGTTCTGCTACATTTTATAGATACAGCAATTTTCATGGTAAGAATTCCATTGAAGTGTAAATTGGTTAGGTATTTCAATTATTTTATACGATGTTTAATGATTAAGTTGAAATACGACTTTTCTAGTCTTTAGATTTACCGGAAGTGCCGGCCACCATATTTATTTTCAAGGTTGCCCTCTATTTTCATATCGCTAGTTTTACAATATTTACAATAGGGTTGCTGAACTTCTAATAACTTAAGCTACATGTACATAATGAGTTTACAGAAGTAAATTGAAAATTATGTGTGGGTAATAGATTTGCCGAAAATTTTATTAGCAGTATTTTGAATTTTTGTTTCAACGAAAAAGAAATAAAAGACCCAAATCCGTGCCGAACAAGAACCAAAATTGAGAAAAAGGGACCAGGGGCCCTATTCGCTAACTGTGAGTTTTAAAATGTACACAAGAAATTGTGTAAACTTTGAAATTCTGATTCTGTAAAGCAAAACTGTGAACAAAAAAACTCACTGATAAAAACTTCGTGAGTTTTGTTGGCAGCCAGTGTACACTATTCTGACATTCAAAACTCATACGCACTGTTGCAGAATGACTTGTTTGTTTTCATGGCGTTTGATGAATATTTTCTCACTGACATAAGACTTTTGCATTCAGCGCTCATTCAGCAAAACAATGTACACAATAATTTACAGAATCGCATGAAAATTTAAAGTGTAAATTGTGTGTGCAAATGAGTTTTCAATGAGTGTACATTTTTCAGCTTTTCACAGTTACGGAATTGACCCCCAGCAGACCATAATGGGTTGAAAGGGGCCATTTTTTGTCCAAATGGACTGAGGTGGCAACCGTGTTCTCAAATGCAAGCTTCCACATCAAATACATATACATATAAGTACTTCGACATTAAGAAATATATTGTCGCGTTGTAAGCCAAAGTATTTTTACATAAAACCTTTTTGACCACCACAATACCACAGATTAAGTGTAAAATTTCACAAAAATATTAAATTTTTTCGAAAAATCACACCGAATAACTGCAGTTCTTGTTTACGAATTTAGAAACAATGAGAATGGCAAACACGAACGAGTATGAAATATAATGTCAAAACGTATATGCACATGGTTGTATTTCAATGCACGAAAATGCTTTAAAAACGCATGAAATTGTTAAATTAAAGTTGAAAAAAAATGTTAAAAACTTTAGTATAAAAAAAAGCTTCTTTTAATAACAACAAATACGCCTTATATATTCTATTTGTACATCAATTGGTAAGGTTTATCTCACTTTAAAATTTAAGCTAAATAATCTAAACAATTTTTGTTGTTATATCGGCCTACTGATTTTAAGATCGCGGGTTCGAATCGAGCTCAAGGCCTAACAATAATTTTTTATCATTATTATTGTTATGATAAATTTTTTCTTAATTGAAAAAATTTTTAAATTAGAATAGAAGAAAGAAAAAATTTTAGACAACTGCCAAAGCTCGTTGTATAGATCCATTTCGGGAACTGCTAAATTCCTTCATCGGCAACGTTTAGGCGCCGCTGCTATAACCATTCAGCCACCACAGCGGTTTTTTGTTTGTCTTCATTAATCCTACTTCTATTCTGGTTCGTGCCAATTGATATTCACACCACTGCGACATCTGTTGCAGAATAGCTGTGAAAATTGGACTTGTTTGTTGGCAATGCTGCCCTAGTGTCATATTTTATTGACACTTGTTTTTCCCCGTGCTCTGGGATGTATTAACAATTTTTGTTGTTATATCGGCCTACTGATTTTAAGATCGCGGGTTCGAATCGAGCTCAAGGCCTAACAATAATTTTTTATCATTATTATTGTTATGATAAATTTTTTCTTAATTGAAAAAATTTTTAAATTAGAATAGAAGAAAGAAAAAATTTTAGACAACTGCCAAAGCTCGTTGTATAGATCCATTTCGGGAACTGCTAAATTCCTTCATCGGCAACGTTTAGGCGCCGCTGCTATAACCATTCAGCCACCACAGCGGTTTTTTGTTTGTCTTCATTAATCCTACTTCTATTCTGGTTCGTGCCAATTGATATTCACACCACTGCGACATCTGTTGCAGAATAGCTGTGAAAATTGGACTTGTTTGTTGGCAATGCTGCCCTAGTGTCATATTTTATTGACACTTGTTTTTCCCCGTGCTCTGGGATGTATTAACAATTTTTGTTGTTATATCGGCCTACTGATTTTAAGATCGCGGGTTCGAATCGAGCTCAAGGCCTAACAATAATTTTTTATCATTATTATTGTTATGATAAATTTTTTCTTAATTGAAAAAATTTTTAAATTAGAATAGAAGAAAGAAAAAATTTTAGACAACTGCCAAAGCTCGTTGTATAGATCCATTTCGGGAACTGCTAAATTCCTTCATCGGCAACGTTTAGGCGCCGCTGCTATAACCATTCAGCCACCACAGCGGTTTTTTGTTTGTCTTCATTAATCCTACTTCTATTCTGGTTCGTGCCAATTGATATTCACACCACTGCGACATCTGTTGCAGAATAGCTGTGAAAATTGGACTTGTTTGTTGGCAATGCTGCCCTAGTGTCATATTTTATTGACACTTGTTTTTCCCCGTGCTCTGGGATGTATTAACAATTTTTGTTGTTATATCGGCCTACTGATTTTAAGATCGCGGGTTCGAATCGAGCTCAAGGCCTAACAATAATTTTTTATCATTATTATTGTTATGATAAATTTTTTCTTAATTGAAAAAATTTTTAAATTAGAATAGAAGAAAGAAAAAATTTTAGACAACTGCCAAAGCTCGTTGTATAGATCCATTTCGGGAACTGCTAAATTCCTTCATCGGCAACGTTTAGGCGCCGCTGCTATAACCATTCAGCCACCACAGCGGTTTTTTGTTTGTCTTCATTAATCCTACTTCTATTCTGGTTCGTGCCAATTGATATTCACACCACTGCGACATCTGTTGCAGAATAGCTGTGAAAATTGGACTTGTTTGTTGGCAATGCTGCCCTAGTGTCATATTTTATTGACACTTGTTTTTCCCCGTGCTCTGGGATGTATTAACAATTTTTGTTGTTATATCGGCCTACTGATTTTAAGATCGCGGGTTCGAATCGAGCTCAAGGCCTAACAATAATTTTTTATCATTATTATTGTAACAAGTGTCAATAAAATATGACACTAGGGCAGCATTGCCAACAAACAAGTCCAATTTTCACAGCTATTCTGCAACAGATGTCGCAGTGGTGTGAATATCAATTGGCACGAACCAGAATAGAAGTAGGATTAATGAAGACAAACAAAAAACCGCTGTGGTGGCTGAATGGTTATAGCAGCGGCGCCTAAACGTTGCCGATGAAGGAATTTAGCAGTTCCCGAAATGGATCTATACAACGAGCTTTGGCAGTTGTCTAAAATTTTTTCTTTCTTCTATTCTAATTTAAAAATTTTTTCAATTAAGAAAAAATTTATCATAACAATAATAATGATACAAAATTATTGTTAGGCCTTGAGCTCGATTCGAACCCGCGATCTTAAAATCAGTAGGCCGATATAACAACAAAAATTGTTAATACATCCCAGAGCACGGGGAAAAACAAGTGTCAATAAAATATGACACTAGGGCAGCATTGCCAACAAACAAGTCCAATTTTCACAGCTATTCTGCAACAGATGTCGCAGTGGTGTGAATATCAATTGGCACGAACCAGAATAGAAGTAGGATTAATGAAGACAAACAAAAAACCGCTGTGGTGGCTGAATGGTTATAGCAGCGGCGCCTAAACGTTGCCGATGAAGGAATTTAGCAGTTCCCGAAATGGATCTATACAACGAGCTTTGGCAGTTGTCTAAAATTTTTTCTTTCTTCTATTCTAATTTAAAAATTTTTTCAATTAAGAAAAAATTTATCATAACAATAATAATGATAAAAAATTATTGTTAGGCCTTGAGCTCGATTCGAACCCGCGATCTTAAAATCAGTAGGCCGATATAACAACAAAAATTGTTAATACATCCCAGAGCACGGGGAAAAACAAGTGTCAATAAAATATGACACTAGGGCAGCATTGCCAACAAACAAGTCCAATTTTCACAGCTATTCTGCAACAGATGTCGCAGTGGTGTGAATATCAATTGGCACGAACCAGAATAGAAGTAGGATTAATGAAGACAAACAAAAAACCGCTGTGGTGGCTGAATGGTTATAGCAGCGGCGCCTAAACGTTGCCGATGAAGGAATTTAGCAGTTCCCGAAATGGATCTATACAACGAGCTTTGGCAGTTGTCTAAAATTTTTTCTTTCTTCTATTCTAATTTAAAAATTTTTTCAATTAAGAAAAAATTTATCATAACAATAATAATGATAAAAAATTATTGTTAGGCCTTGAGCTCGATTCGAACCCGCGATCTTAAAATCAGTAGGCCGATATAACAACAAAAATTGTTAATACATCCCAGAGCACGGGGAAAAACAAGTGTCAATAAAATATGACACTAGGGCAGCATTGCCAACAAACAAGTCCAATTTTCACAGCTATTCTGCAACAGATGTCGCAGTGGTGTGAATATCAATTGGCACGAACCAGAATAGAAGTAGGATTAATGAAGACAAACAAAAAACCGCTGTGGTGGCTGAATGGTTATAGCAGCGGCGCCTAAACGTTGCCGATGAAGGAATTTAGCAGTTCCCGAAATGGATCTATACAACGAGCTTTGGCAGTTGTCTAAAATTTTTTCTTTCTTCTATTCTAATTTAAAAATTTTTTCAATTAAGAAAAAATTTATCATAACAATAATAATGATAAAAAATTATTGTTAGGCCTTGAGCTCGATTCGAACCCGCGATCTTAAAATCAGTAGGCCGATATAACAACAAAAATTGTTAATACATCCCAGAGCACGGGGAAAAACAAGTGTCAATAAAATATGACACTAGGGCAGCATTGCCAACAAACAAGTCCAATTTTCACAGCTATTCTGCAACAGATGTCGCAGTGGTGTGAATATCAATTGGCACGAACCAGAATAGAAGTAGGATTAATGAAGACAAACAAAAAACCGCTGTGGTGGCTGAATGGTTATAGCAGCGGCGCCTAAACGTTGCCGATGAAGGAATTTAGCAGTTCCCGAAATGGATCTATACAACGAGCTTTGGCAGTTGTCTAAAATTTTTTCTTTCTTCTATTCTAATTTAAAAATTTTTTCAATTAAGAAAAAATTTATCATAACAATAATAATGATAAAAAATTATTGTTAGGCCTTGAGCTCGATTCGAACCCGCGATCTTAAAATCAGTAGGCCGATATAACAACAAAAATTGTTAATACATCCCAGAGCACGGGGAAAAACAAGTGTCAATAAAATATGACACTAGGGCAGCATTGCCAACAAACAAGTCCAATTTTCACAGCTATTCTGCAACAGATGTCGCAGTGGTGTGAATATCAATTGGCACGAACCAGAATAGAAGTAGGATTAATGAAGACAAACAAAAAACCGCTGTGGTGGCTGAATGGTTATAGCAGCGGCGCCTAAACGTTGCCGATGAAGGAATTTAGCAGTTCCCGAAATGGATCTATACAACGAGCTTTGGCAGTTGTCTAAAATTTTTTCTTTCTTCTATTCTAATTTAAAAATTTTTTCAATTAAGAAAAAATTTATCATAACAATAATAATGATAAAAAATTATTGTTAGGCCTTGAGCTCGATTCGAACCCGCGATCTTAAATAATCTAAAGTTTTTTTTTTGAAATTTAGTCGAGAACTGTGCGTATGAATGTGCGAATTTCACCGATCAGCTGTTAGTTGCGCTACTTGGTAAAATTTACAATGATGAAAACTCCATGCGTCTGAATATTTGCATGATTCTTCTGCCCTTAAGTCACGGCGATAAGCTACATATAAATATACATATAAGCATACACAAAAACATTGCTTACGATTCTGTTTGTTTGCCGAACTAAACGATACTAATTCTCGTGCTTTGATTTTATTCTCCGCTTGCCTTCGTTTGATAAATACCATGGCGTAACGATACAAGGTGGCAGCACGGGACAGCTGATTATAAACTTTTTTTACATGGAACTTTTATCTACGTCTGTAGGTATGATCCCATGCTGCCACCTTGTATCGTTCCTATCATGCTAACAGAGTCTTGTAAGGACAGATGCTGAGATTGAATAAACTCGAGTTTATTCAATTATGAGTTTATTCAATATGGGTTTATTCGGATGATTGAATGTGAATGAAAGTTTTAGTGTTTGATTAAATCAAGAAAATTGTGATTTTTGCAGTTCACTGGTTGCGACACATATGTACGTACATATATAGCATTCGCTTCAGCTTCGTGTGATTCATCAGCTAATTGACAGGGCTGTTTTCAGCACCGTCAATGGCAGAGAGGGCAGGTAATGTTGCATTTTTGGCCATTTTTTAGGGGTAGGTTGTTGAGAAAAGATAATTATGCCCTCTATTGAGGCTAAGCTGATGTTACAACAGAACACAACTTTTTGAAGGGTTGGCGTGAAGGTGACATTTTCGTGTAGAAAAGAAAACACCATAAGCAATTTTCAATGTTTCGGGAGCCATAACTCGAAGAAAAATTAGCATATCGTAATGAAATTGTGTACACATTAGGCCGGGTCGATTTGTGAGGAGGCAAAAAAATCGCCCATTGCTCTGTGAAAATCATATTCTAGGGATCAAAATAAGAAACTTTTCCGAAGGAACCATACCTCTAAAACGAATTCTGATGTCCCCCCCCCCCCCCCCTTTGGGTCGTAGGGGCAAATTTTGAAAAATCCCACTTTGAAATGCCTATGTTTTTTCTTTTTGGAGTTTATTTTTCTCTTTAGAAATCTATTTAGTCAGAATATATGTAAATGAAAAAATGAATTTAACTTAGTAATAGAAAAGAAATTAAAAAAATTATTAGAAATTAGCGTTTTTATAACCCCCTTTTAAAACCAAGGCATCACTGTGATGCATTTGCATGTCGTAAACATAGCTGTGTGGGTTTTTTATTCAACCGTTTAAAAAATGAAGGTATCACTGTGGCACAATTGCAGATCGTAAAATTGCTTGTGTTGTTTTTTTTAAGCCACCACAAGACACAAGTTTTTTATTTTGATCCCTAGAATACGATTTTCACAGAGCAATGGGCGATTTTTAAATCGAACCGCCCTAGTACACATATTTTCCTTATAGCAGAAAATATTTCTAGTAAAAATGGACCGGATCGGTTAAAGAGCACGGCAACTTAGATATAAAACAAGTTTAAAAGGGCCGCAGACTAGAAAAACAAGCTATAACTTAGCAAAAAATAGTTTTGAATCACTGATATTTCACTTGTCAAGTTTTACTGTAATAGGGAATGGGGAGACATTTTTCTTTTAAACGGGCGGTGCCACGTGTTATGTAGAAAAGTAATTTATCTGAAATGAAATGTACAATCGAAGCTCACGTTGACTATATAATGTTCGGTTACACCCGAACTTAGACACCTTTACTTGTTATTTATAAAAATGGGTCAAAATTTCTGTTCACGCCTTTCTTCTTGATGACTCATATGCAACTCTTGTCCCCTTTTGATTTCTCCCAAATGGATTGGGACATCTACCGTCGACTCATCTAGTGCTGTACCCTTCCCTGCAAACATATCGTCCTTTTCGTTACCCTCTATCCTTTGTGGCCAGGAACTCAGTATAGATGTATGTTCCGGCGGGAGCAAAGTCTCTATAATGTTTCTTTGAAAAATGGTGGAAATGTTGTTATTGTAGGATATGTCAATTGTGAATAAAGTGGGACCACCTCCATTTGTATTTACTGGTACCTTCTTCAAGGATGTGTTGCTACAGATTAAACTTTAAATAAAATATACATTTGATCATTACTTTTACTGCAGTACTGGTTTACTTTGTGTACATAGCGAATCTTCCCCCATTGTTGGGCATATAATTTCAGATTGAAAGTGTATAAGACACACAATTAAATTCCTCTGTACACTGATGAGCATATTTTAATATTTTATTAGCTTAGCACATACATATAATCTATATATATATATATATATATATATATATATATATGTATGTATGTATGTATATACATATATAAATATATATATGTGCGTGTGTTTAAAAGTCTAATCTAATATGCCAATTAAACTTGTATGTAAGCATTTGTTTTTATATTCAGCGTGCTTTGCACACAGACTATATTAACTTTGATTGGATAACGGTTGGTTGTATAGGTATAAAGGAATTGAGATAGATATGGACTTCCATATATCAAAATTATCAGTATCGAAAAAAAATTTGATTGAGCCATGTCCGTTCGTCCGTCCGTCCATCCGTCCGTCCGATCATTAGCACGATAACTTGAGTAAATATTAAGATATCTTCACCAAATTTGGTACACTAGCTTATCTGGACCCAGAATAGATTGATACTGAAAATGAGCGAAATCGTATGATAACCTCGCCCACTTTTTATATATCTAACATTTATTATTAATCATAAATAAAAAATCGTTAAACCTATCGTAACAAAATTCGACAGAGAGGTTGCCTTTACTATAAGGAATGCTTTGAAGAAAAATTAACGAAATCGGTTGTGGTACTTAACCAGTTTTATATAAAAGATGTTTAAAAGGGTCGTGGATGAATAAAATAAGCTATATCTTTGAAAAAAAAAGAGCTTTATATAAATGGTATTTCATTTCCCAAGTGGATTTATAACAGTAAATAAGAAAAACTACAAATTAAAAAAAAATGGGCGTGGCACCGCCCCTTTTATGACTAGGCAATTTTCTTTAAGCGGCTACCGTGGTGTGATGGTAGCGTGCTCCGCCTACCACACCGTATGCCCTGGGCTCGCACCCCGGGCAAAGCAACATCAAAATTTTAGAAATAAGGTTTTTAAATTAGAAGAAAATTTTTCTAAGCGGGGTCGCCCCTCGGCAGTGTTTGGCAAGCGCTCCGGGTGTATTTCTGCCATGAAAAGCTCTCAGTGAAAACTCATCTGCCTTGCAGATGCCGTTCGGAGTAGGTCCGTCCGGCCAATTTGTAGGGAAAATCAAGAGGAAGACGACGCAAATTGGAATTTTTATATTTTTTTTTTATTTTTTTTTTTTAATTTTCTATATTTCAGGAGCCATTACTCGAAGAAAAATTAACGGATCGTAATGAAATTGTGTACACATATTTTCCCTATAGCAGGAATATTTCTAGAAAAAATGGACGAGCTCGGTTAAAGACCACGCCCACTTTTATATAAAAGGGTCATAGACGAAAATAATAAGCTATATCTTAGCGAAAAAGAGCTTTGTATCAATAGAATTTTACTTTATAATTTTAATTATAATATTAAATTGTTTTTGAAAATGGGTGTGGAACCGCCCCTTTTACGACTAAGCAATTTTCTATGTTTTATGATCCATAACTCGAAGAAAAATTAACATATAGTAATGAAATTGTGTACACATATTTTCCTTATAGCAGAAAATATTTCTAGTAAAAATAGAAGGGATCGGTTGAAGACCACGGCAACTTAAATATAAAACAAGTTTAAAAGGGTCGTAGACTAGAAAAACAAGCTATAATTTAGCAAAAAATAGTTTTGAATCACTGATATTTCACTTATCAAGTTTTACTGTAATACGAAATGGGGAGACATTTTTCTTTTAAACGGGCGGTGCCACGTGTTATGTAGAAAAGTAATTTATCTGAAATGAAATGTACAATTGAATCTCACGCTGACTATATAATGTTCTAATTACTTGTTTTATATTATATAATTGAAATAAGTCAAGTAGTATATAGAAGAATAGTTAATAATTTAATATATACAAAATTGAACATACTTTCCAAACAATTATTTACACTATCAAATACGTATATATACGTATGTACTTATATTAATCTCAATATAGATAGGTTTGTTAATGTAAATATGCATACAAGTAAGTATGTATGCATGTCAGGGAACTTATACGTAATTGTGCAAGTGAAGTGACATTGTTTTGTAGACATAATTAAAGTGTAATAACAAATTCACAGTTGAATATACAAAAAGTTGAATATACATTAGTGTTTTGATGCACAACCACATCAATGCAATATTATATGTGATAGCACCGTATCACAAAAAAAAAAAAACAAAAAAAAAAGCGAAAATTTAAGGAAAATTATGCCACTTTTCTTGTCGATCTTGAAGTCCTAAGTATTTCTGCTTATAACATACAAAATTGTGAATTACGGGTCAAAAGCCAGTTTTCGAAGCTATGGATATTTGCGAGCCTATAACTTTGTTGATTATAATCCGTATCACATGATTTTGGCGGTGTACGGGGAAAATTTTGTATGCAGTCACTTGGACACTACTTCAGGGCCAATTTGGAAAAATTTCAAGAAAAATTTCATGAAAAAATCAGCATCATTTTGGAATTGCTTCGAGAATATTTTGAAAGAGTTACAGCAACATTTCGTGATCAGGATAATTTACCGTATTATCTCGGCACTATTTCTGAAACAATTTGGAAGGAGTTTAGGATAATTTCGGGAACACTGTTAACATAATTCCAGAATAACTTCTAAATCTGTTCGAGACTACTTCGAAGACATTTTAGGAGGGGTACAAAATCACTTCGTTATTTGTGTCGAAGTTATTTCAACACTATTTCTGGACCAATATGGAACAATTTCAGGACTTCTTCGTAATTATTTTAAACTTCACATAGGACAACCTCTGAATCGTTTTCAGACTATTTGGAAACCATTTTTGGATTGTTATGGGATCACTTCGGTATTATTTTCGGAATCTTTTCGGGGAATCTTCAAAATCATTTCTAGAGACCTTGAGGACAATTTTAGCATCGTTTTCGGTTCACCTTCGTATTATTTTTGGAATCATTTCGAGACTATTTCGAAACCATTTTAGAACTGTTACAGGACCAGTTCGGTATTATTTTTGAAATTGTTATCTTCCGCATCATTTCGATATTGTTCCTGAATACTTTTAGCATTGTTTTGGGATCACTTCGGAATTGTTTTGGAAATATTTCGTGCACATTTTGGAACGAATTTTGGGACAGATTAAGCTTACGTTTGCGTTCTATTTGATACTATTTTTGAAATTTTTTCCAGACCAGCAATCTTTTATGCACAGATGAATCTTTTAAATATACCTTTCGTAACGTTCTGAACTCGTTCAGTCTATAATGAGGTCCTCACCGACCCGCCAGTTCAATCTACCTACCAAAATGTGGTTTATTTATTAGCCATCGAAATTTTTAAACTCTAAAAGAAAAATAGATAGACCGATTCGATTAGCTTTGACCATCTGTCCAGGGAGAGAGAGACGGATAAAGATAGTGGGAAAGAGAGGGAGAATACTTGGCGCAGATTAGAAAAATTTCTTGAGTGCCTCATGACTTTTAATTTGTAGGGAGAGCGAGGGTCACTTTATCCTTACTACCACCAATTAATCTGTGTGCCAAGTCATAATCTTCTAAACTTAAATCGAAATTTTATTAAATTTCAAGTCATCACAAACAAGAGATTTTGAATCGCTTCTCATTTTGTTTGAATTCGTCTTTTATCGATTTTTATTTGAATTCCCGCCAAGTTTTTAGCCTCACCCCCAAACATTTTTATCGCAATTCAATATTACGACATTGACTTCATACAAATATACTTGTACTATTATTTCTAAAACAAACTTTTAGCTATACAATTAAAAATTTGATTTTTTCGAAATTTCCAATATTTGGCAGAGTTTTATTAATGGAAAATTACTTGAGTGCCTCGTGATTTTTAATTTGTGTGAATTTTCGTTTGTTTAACAAATTTGTTGATTTTTATTTTACGATCGACGCCAAAATAGCCCTACAAATGCGCACACACACAATCACATAACTTAGATATACACATCTAACGTGGTCTAGAGAAATCACACACCACACCAATCAAGTCATAAGCATTTTACAAAAATAAACACACTTGCACACACACATTGATACGTTAATTTTAATTTTATTAATTTCTTTTTCTGGTGGTTTGACTACTGTCCGAATTTAATTGTATATTTCATGTGTATAAATTTTCATGAAAATGTGGCAAACTAAAACAACAACAACAAAAATTGTTAACATAAATATTATTGAACAGTTAAAGGCATCTGGTTTTAGTAGAAGTGTGTTTTGTAAATTTCTAAAAATTATATTAAAAATGTATACAAGCATATGTGATTGTGTATATGAATGTACAATTTTAGGTGTGTGTGTTTTTTTTTTTTGTTTTTTTTTTTTTTTTTTGTTTAAATGACGGTATTTCAATAACAAATTTGCAACAATTTATTCGACTATGACGTCAAGAATCAATAATAGATTTAATATAGTAAAATATTTTGAATAAATTGGATAATTTGTGATTTTAGTAATGGAAAAGTAGACATTGCAATGCTAAGGACACGCCTCGAACATTTTTGCGAAGTTCTCTCGAGGTATCTCTGCTAAATATAGGAACGGCACACTTCGAACGTAAGACCTTAAGGTAGCTGCCCATCGATTCAGGGAAGAATTTCATTTGACCACGTCGAACCTTCAATGTCATCCCAACGTCTCTTGCCATATGTGACTTGGGAAGTCAGATCCTCGCCTACAGATCTTACACATTCTCGTTTGAAACTATTTTAGTTTCGCGCATGGGCATGGTTGACTTTTGGGTTGGAGAATTTCTGAAACTATAAAATTTGGTAGTGCCCTGAATAACCTCTTGACCTACGGGGTAATCTTCGGCTGTGCCAAAAACTAATATCCCCAATACTCATAGTAGCTAACTTGTAAACTTATAAAGATTTAATAAAAACGACCTCTCAAAGAGCGCAAGCCATCATCCTACATAAAGGAAAGGTTTATGTTTTTCAAAAAAAAAAAATTCTCTGAAAACTGTGACACAAATATGTTGTATAGAGCACATATATGTAGTAATATTTTCCAAAATGGAAGCCTGTTGCTAAGCAATTGGTCACGAAGCTCGCCTTGTTAAACAGATTTTCGTGATCAAAATGATTACCAAGAAACTTTTAGTGAGGACCAGTTCAGAAGAAAGGACTTTAAGCGATGATTTGGTTCTGGAAAGCAAGAAGATTATAATGACGGTGATTTCAGTGAGGAGTGCCAAGTCAAACTCCTGTAAGTACTGTTCATGAAATAATGAGAGGAGAAGGGACCTCTCACATTCTCGTGCTGCATTTAGCAACTTGCATCACGTGGAAGCTGTAATCAACCCAAGCAATCGCGATAATAGTATTTCGGCGGCCATTCAACGTCAAGGACTTTGTTGCAATCAATCAACATTCAGCAACCTCACAGGAAGAAACCCTGGGTGGTCAGAAGAGACGGCGTTGAGCTGCAGGGGATAAGTCTGCTTGAAGGAGCCGAAAGGAAAAAAGTACACGTCGTCGCAGCACAAAAACCTGAGGTAAGCTAGCCGCGGTGATAAGACTTACACTTCTAAAGTGAAGTATGTCACGACGAGATGAAGTGATTGAGAAGCTAAAATAAGGTAACGAGGAACTTCAAATTTCTTGCAGATTTTGACAAAACTGTACAATTCACTTTTGAATGTTTCAGAGAAAATAAACGAAATGTCAACTTGTTCCCGACTACGACTTATAGATCGCGAAAATCCCAAGACAGAGGTCTACTGGGAGTTGGAGATCAGTACAAAAGAAGCTGCCTGACATGATCAAAAAGAAGTGGAATATGCTAAGTATATCGCTGTTATCTATCAATTAAGCAGAATTGTAAATGGGAATAAATAAACGGTTGGTACTCGAATTTTTAGATCAATTCACAGATCGAATTTGAGCTAGAATATCGAAGAAAAGTCTAATATGACCGGCTGTCTAATCAGTATTTAATTTAATCGAAGGAAATATGACCTTTATGGAATTTATTATACTCAGTTGAGCAGAGCTCACTAGTATATTAACTTTGATTGGATAACGGTTGGTTGTGCAGGTATAAAGTAATCGAGATAGATATAGACTTCCATATATCAAAATCATCAGTATCGAAAAAAAATTTGATTGAGCTATGTCCGTCCGTCCGTCCGTCCGTTAACACGATAACTTGAGTAAATTTTGAGGTATCTTGACGAAATTTGGTATGTAGGTTCCTAGGCACTCATCTCAGATCGCTATTTAAATATTTAAAATGAACGATATCGGACTATAAACACGCCCACTTTTTCGATATCGAAAATTTCGAAAAATAGAAAAAGTGCGATAATTCATTGCCAAAGACGGATAAAGCGATGAAACTTGGTAGGTGAGTTCAGCTTATGACGCAGAATAGAAATTTGGTAAAATTTTGGACAATGGCCATTGCACCGCCCACTTTTAAAAGAAAGAAGTTAGAAGTTTTGCAAGCTGTAATTTGGCAGTCGTTGAAGACATCATGATGAAATTTGGCAGGACCGTTACTCCTATTACTATATGTATGCTCAACGATCACTCCCACTGTAAAACAAATTTTTTAAAAGTCAAATTTTAACAGAAAAGTTAATATCTTTACAGTATATAAGTAAATTATGTCAACGTTCAACCCCAGTTATGATATGATGCAACAAAATACAAAAACAAAAGAAAATTTCAAAACGGGCGTGGCTCCGCCCTTTTTCATTTAATTTGTCTAGGATACTTTTAATGCCATAAGTCGAACAAAAATTTACCAATCCTTGTGAAATTTGGTAGGGGCTTAAATTCTAGAACGACAACTGTTTTCTGTAAAAAAGGGCGAAATCGGTTGAAGCCACCCCAGTTTTTATTCACAGTCGAACGTCTGTCCTTCCCCTCGGCCGTTAATACGATAACTTGAGCAAAAATCGATATATCTGTACTAAACTCAGTTCACGTACTTATCTGAACACACTTTGTATTGGTATAACAAATGGCCGAAATCCGACTATGACCACGCCCACTTTTTTCATATCGAAAATTACGAAAAATGAAAAAAATGCCATAATTCTACACCAAATACGAAAAAAGGGATGAAACATGGTAATTGTATTGGTCTATTGACGCAAAATATAACTTTAGAAAAAAACTTGGTAAAATGGGTGTGACACTTACCATATTAAGTAGAAGAAAATTAAAAAGTTCTGCAGGGCGAAATCGAAAGCCCTTGGAATCATGGCAGGAATACTGTTCGAGGTATTACCTATATAAATAAATGAGCGGTACCCGACAGATGATGTTCTGGGTCACCCTGGTCCACATTTTGGTCGAAATCTCGAAAACGCCTTCACATATACAACTACCACAACTGTCTTTTAAAATTCTTATTAATACCTTTAATTTGACACCCATATTGTACAAACGCATCTAGAGTCACCCCTGGTCCACCTTTATGGCCATATCTCGAAAAGGCGCCCACCTATACATCTACCACCACTCCCTTTTAAAACCCTCATTAATACCTTTAATTTTATACCCATATCGTACAAACATATTCTAGAGTCACCCCTTGTCCACCTTTATGGCGATATTTCGCAACGGCTTCCACCTATAGAACTAAGGCCCACTCCCTCTTAAAATACTCATTAACTCCTTTCGTTTGATACCCATATCGTACAAAAAAATTCTAGAGTCACCCCTGGTCCACCTTTATGGCTATATCTCGAAAGGCGTCCACCTATAGAACTAAGGCCCACGCCCTTTTAAAATACTCATAACGCCTTTCATTTGATACCCATATCGTACAAACAAATTCTAGAGTAACCCCTGGTTCACCTTTATGGCTATATCTCGAAAAGGCGTCCACCTATAGAACTATGGCCCACGCCCTTTTAAAATACTCATTAACACCTTTCATTTGATACCCATATCGTACAAACAAATTCTAGAGTAACCCCTGGTTCACCTTTATGGCTATATCTCGAAAAGGCGTCCACCAATAGAACTATGGCCCACGCCCTTTTAAAATACTCATTAACACCTTTCATTTGATACCCATATCGTACAAACAAATTCTAGAGTAACCCCTGGTTCACCTTTATGGCTATATCTCGAAAGGCGTCCACCTATAGAACTAAGGCCCACGCCCTTTTAAAATACTCATAACGCCTTTCATTTGATACCCATATCGTACAAACAAATTCTAGAGTAACCCCTGGTTCACCTTTATGGCTATATCTCGAAAAGGCGTCCACCTATAGAACTATGGCCCACGCCCTTTTAAAATACTCATTAACACCTTTCATTTGATACCCATATTGTACAAACGCATCTAGAGTCACCCCTGGTCCACCTTTATGGCCATATCTCGAAAAGGCGCCCACCTATACATCTACCACCACTCCCTTTTAAAACCCTCATTAATACCTTTAATTTTATACCCATATCGTACAAACATATTCTAGAGTCACCCCTTGTCCACCTTTATGGCGATATTTCGCAACGGCTTCCACCTATAGAACTAAGGCCCACTTCATTTTAAAATACTCTGTAATACCTTCCATTTGATAGCCATGTTATACAAACACATTCCAGGGTTACCCTATATGGTGATTTTCCCTTCTTTTTTCTCCAAAGCTCTCAGCTGAGTATGTAATGTTCGGTTACACCCGAACTTAGCCTTCCTTACTTTTTTTTGTATGCATTATCATTTTACCTTTCATGAAAATGAAATGGTATATTAATTTCGTCACGAAACCGAAAATTGTAAGTCCTTAAAGGAAAATAGATAGACCCACCATTAAGTATACCGAAATAATCTGGTTGAAGAGCTGAGTTGATTTAGCCATGTCCGTCTGTCCGTCTGTCGGTCTGTCCGTCTGTCTGTTTGTATGCAAACTAGTCCCTCAATTTTTGAGATATCTTGATAAAATTTGGTGAGCGAGTGTATTTGGGTATCCGATTAGACATTTGTCGGAACCGACCGGATCGGACCACTATAGCATATATCCTCCATACAACCGATTTTTCAGAAAAAGAGGATTTTTGTAATATCTTACCCAATTTAACAGATTAAAGCTTCAAACTTCACTATATACTTTCGTATATTGCACGTATTGTTGCCTGAAAAAATTGATGATATCGGTCGTATATATAGTATATATCCCCCACAACCGATTGTTCAGATAAGGAACTTTTCGTAATTACTGCCCTATTTTAAGAGCTAGAGGCTTCAAATTTCAGCGAATGCTTACGTATATAGCATATATTGTTGTCTGAAAAAATCATAAAGATCGGTGGTATATATAGTATATATATGGTGGTATATATAGTATATATATATAGTATATATATATATATTTTCGCAAATTTAACCCCATTTTAACAGCTAGAAGCTTCAAATTTCACCGAATGCTTACGTATATAGCATATATTGATGTCTGAAAAAATCATTGAGATCGGTGCTATATATATTATATACATAGCAGCTTCAAAATTCATCAAATTTCATCAAAATTGTTACGTTTACGTCATATATTTTTGAAAGACGTGATTCGCAGTCATAGTTTTTACATGCAGACCACAGAAAACGTGGAGCTTTGCATCCTCACACAGATTACCTACCTATTTTTATACCTTTCATGAAAATGAAATGGTATATTAATTTCGTCACGAGACCGAAAATTGTAAGTCCTTAAAAGAAAATAGATAGACCCACCATTAAGTATACCGAAATAATCAGGTTGAAGAGCTGAGTTGAATTAGCCATATCCGTCTGTCCGTCTATCGGTTTGTATGCAAACTAGTCCCTCAATTTTTGAGATATCTTGATAAAATTTGGTGAGCGGGTGTATTTGGGTGTACGATTAGACATTTGTCGGAACCGACCGGATCGGACCACTATAGCATATATATCCTCCATACAACCGATTTTTCAGAAAAAGAGGGTTTTTGTAATATCTTACTCAATTTAACAGATTGAAGCTTCAAACTTCATCATATACTTTCGTATATTGCACGTATTTTTGCCTGAAAAAATTGATGAGATCGGCCGTATATATAGTATATATCCCCCACAACCGATTGTTCAGATAAGGAACTTTTCGTAATTACTGCCCTATTTTAAGAGCTAGAGGCTTCAAATTTCAGCGAATGCTTACGTATATAGCATATATTGTTGTCTGAAAAAATCATAAAGATCGGTGGTATATATAGTATATATATGGTGGTATATATAGTATATATATATAGTATATATATATATATTTTCGGAAATTTTAGCCCCATTTTAACAGCTATGAGCTTCAAATTTCACCGATTGCTTACGTATATAGTATGTATTGTTGTGTCAAAAAATCATAGAGATCGGTGATATATATAATATATATATATGATGGTATATATAGTATATATATATAGTATATATATTTTTTTTTGCGATTTCGGCCTCATTTTAAAAGCTATAAGCTTCAAATTTCACCAAATGCTTACGTGTATAGCATATATTGTTGTCTGAAAAAATCATAGAGATCGGGGGTATATATATTATATACTTCATATAAACTGTCATTTTTGCCCCTTTTTTACGGCTAGAAGCTTCAAAATTCATCAAATTTCATCAAATAATTACGTTTACGTCATATATTTTTGAAAGACGTGATTCGTAGTCATAGTTTTTACATGCAGACCACAAAAAACGTGAAGCTTTGCATCCTCACACAGATTACCTACCTATTTTTATACCTTTCATTAAAATGAAATGGTATATTAATTTATTTTATATTTATCTTAAAAATCGTTTAGATATGTTCAAATTTCACCAAATGCTTACGTGTATAGCATATATTTTTGTCTGAGAAAATCATAGATACCGGTGGTATATATAGTATATATCTCATACAACCGATTGTTCAGATAAGAAACTTTGCGCAATTTCTTCCCCATTTTAACAGCTAGAAGCTTCAAATTTCACCAAATGCTTACGTATATAGCATATATTTTTGTCTGAAAAAATCATAGAGATCGGTGGTATATATATTATATACCCCACATAAACTCTAATTTTTGCCCCCTTTTTACGGCTAGAACCTTCAAAATTCATCAAATTTCATCAAATAGTTACGTTTACGTCATAAATTGTTGAAATACGTGATTCGTAGTCATAGTTTTTACACGCAGACCACAATAAACCTGAAACTTTGCATCCTCACACAAAGTACCTACCTGTTTTTTATTTTATATTTATCTTAAAAATCTTTTAGGTATGTAGATCTGTTCATTATATATTTCTTATCTTATACATCCGATTATTCGTAGATTACGAGCGGGATAAGATTATTGTTCAGCCCCATTCATGCCGAAGACAGTCCCGTTTTTACTTGTTTTGTTATTAATTACTGTCCTTATAAAACTATTCATATCAATAGTTAGTATATATATATGTTTGCCGAATTTTATACATTGAACATAAGATCCGTATAAAATTGTTCGTACGGTTGAGTAATTTGGGAACATAACGAAATTTTGCCATCAACCTTTGAGAAATAATTACTCATACGCCACGTTGGCCTTATCAAACAAGACTTGCAAAAAGGGCATAAGCCACAATAATACAAAAACTAAAAACAAAATATATTAAAGTAATAAGCTTTTTACCTAAAATCAAAAGCCATAACAACAAGTAAGGAAGGCTAAGCTCGGATGTAACCGGGCATTACATATCCAGCTAAGAGCGTTGGAGACAAAATTGTCTTTTTCATGGATACATAATAATTATAGCTGCGTTGGTGTCGTAGGGTGTCGTAGATAGTTTATAAGTTGTTTTTAATTCTATATCGCATACGTCCGGGAAATATCGACCAAATTGTAGACCAAGGGTGACGTTTTTTGGAACGATTTTCCTTCATTCTTTGTCAATTAATAATTCTTTGTCATAAATCACCATGTAGGAAAATGAACCTAAGGTAACTCTGGAATGTGTTTGTATGACACGGGTATCAAGTGGAAGGTATAAAACAGTATTTTGAAAGGGAGTGGGCCCTAATTCTATAGGTGGACGCCTTTTCGAGATATCGCCATAAAGGTGGACCAGGGGTGACTCTAGAATGTGTTCGTACGATGTGGGTATCAAATTAAAGGTATTAATGAGGGTTTTAAAAGGGAGTGGCCCTTAGTTGTATTTGTGAAGGCGTTTTCGAGATATCGGCCAAAATGTGGACCAGGGTGATCCAGAACATCATCTGTCGGGTACCGCTAGTTTATTTACATATGTAATACCACGAAGAGTATTCCTGCCATGATTCCAAGGGCTTTTGATTTCGTCCTGCAGAAATTTTTCATTTTCTTCTACTTAATATGGTAGGTGTCACACCCATTTTACAAAGTGTTTTCTAAAGTTATATTTTGCGTCTAAAAACAAATCCAATCATCATGTTTCATCCCCTTTTTCGTATTTGGTATAGAATTATGGCATTTTTTTCTTCTTCATTTTTCGAAATTTTCGATATCGTCCATTTTTAATACCAAGATAAAATGAGTTCAGATAAGTACGTGAATTAAGTTTAGTAAAGATATATCGATTTTTGCTCAAGTTATCGTGTTAACGGCTGAGCGGAAGGACACACTGTTGACTGTGTATAAAAGCTGGGCTTGGCTTCAACCGATTTCGCCCATTTTAGCAAAAAACAGTTGTCGTCATAAAGGCCATGTCCTTACCAAATTTCACAAGGATTGGGAAATTTTTGTTGGACTTATGGCATTAGAAGTGTTCTAGACAAATTAAATGAAAATTATTTTTATATTTTGTTGCATCATATTATTACTCGAGTTGAAATTTGGCATTACTTATATACTGTAAATATATTAAATTTTTTGTTAAAATTTTACTTAAAACAATTTTTTTTTAAAGTGGGCGTGTTCGTCATCCTAGATTTCTAATTTTTATTTAGCACACATTCATCATGATATCTTAAACGACTGTCAAATTAAAGCTTGCAAAACTTTTAAATTACCTTCTTTTAAAAGTGGGCGGGTGCCACGCCCATTTCCCAAAATTTTGCTAACTTTCTAGTCTGCGTCGTAAGGTCAACCCACCTACCACACTTCATCGCTTTATCCATCTTTGGTAATGAATTATCGCACTTTTTCGGTTTTTCGAAATTTTCGTTATCGAAAAAGTGGGCGTGGTTATAATCCGATTTCATTCATTTTAAATAGCGATCTGCCCAGGAACTTACATACCAAATTTCATTAAGATACCTCAAAATTTATTCAAGTTGTCGTGTTAACGGACGGACGGACGGACGGACATGGCTAAGTTAATTTCTTTTTCTGCCCAAATCATTTTGATATATAGAAGTCTATATCTATCTCGATTAGTTTATGCCGTTACGGGGTACCGTTATGCGAACAAAATTAATATACGCTGTAAGCTCTGCTCAGCTGAGTATAAAAACAAAAGAAATGTATGAAGGAACTGAAGAAACTTAATTTAGTCACATGTATTGCGTTCGATCAAAGCCCACAAAAGATCGCCATATCCGGCATACATACATATATGATGACCTGAATTGAGTGGCAACTACTAAAATAAAATAGTAAATAACGAAATAGTACATGAAGTTTAATTGCGGATTTCTGCCAAGCGCCCAGCCGAAATGAAGCAAAGCTATTTACTATGTGCCTATGTCTGTATTAATGCGGGTCAGATTTCCGACAAAAAAATTTCGGGCATATTCATGTTCTACGCAAAATTCTAAGTGGATATGCTCAACAAACCAAATTAAAAAATGAATCTAGAGTTTTCCACATTATCTAGATATTATGTTTCCTATAAAAGACCATTTACAATTATGTAAAGCAATGTTTTATTTTTTTTTTCAATTGATCGGGTCAGTGTTTAAGAATTGTGCTTGAAGTTTTCCCAAAAAAACCCTTGGTCAAAAATTAGATTCACCTGTATGTTGCCGATTCTTATAGACTACCATGTTGAAAAGCTGCTGGAACGTAGGGGCACAGCGGCAGGAATGATTGAATAACCAGCTTTGAGAGGGAAAATTCTAAAATTTAACGTGAAAAAAGCTCTGCAAAAGGGAAAGAGTACCGCGAGTATGTTGCATAGCTTAGCGAGTTCTATATATTAAAATAATATATATATTAAGAGATTTAAGGCCGAGCTTGGAGCTTCGTGGTGCTCTGTAAATTTTCCGGACGGGAACTACAAGTTTTATGCCGACTTCGAACTGCATTTTCAACGCAGATAAATTTTCACTCTTAACCAAATAACTTCCGAGAAGCGACCCCGATTAAATTTTTTTTTTAATTGAAAAAACTCTTTCTAAATTGTTGATGTTATTTTGCCCAGAAGTTGACCAGCGGGCACGCTACCAAAACACTACGGCGACCGCCAGATTACAATAAAATATTTAAAAGGAGTCCACTGAGTAGATCCGGGGTTTAAACCCACAAACTTATAATGATGTGTACCGGTCATTGCAGCAAGAATGGGTATACCGCATAAGGACCACTGCATTTTTTCAGTGTAAATACGCGGCTCTAGCAGGAACAAGTCCTAATATATCGGAAGGCCCTTTTTGGGAAATCTGGGTAGGTTGTCGGATATATGGATTCCAACTATTATTGGTCTTATTAACAGCTCTGGCTTGTTGTATTAATTACATTTCTGATGAAGGTTAAAACGAGTTTTTAATGGCTTTTCATTTGTTGAACGGTAAGTCTCCAAAAAACTGATCGCACAATTCATTCCCTTTCGTACGATTTCCTAAATACCTCGATTGGTGCATCCCCAGCCGAACATTTTGCGATGGCTATTTCACTGCCTTTGTTTTCTAAATTGTTATGCGGCTAACTTCGGAGGATGTTACACAACAATCGACCGAAGGATTCAAAATATCACATGAACTTTGTTATTGTCTCGATATGTGTGCGGCCTAGCGGATATATTTCACCTTTTGTTGCATTTTTTCGATCCTCTGAACTATGTGCGAAGTTTGCAACTCAAAGGGAATTTAATGGAAACTTAATTGCAAAAGTTGCAGTTTCGATACGAAATTTAAAAATCTATCGCTCCAGGTGCCACCTGTCGAATTTGGTTCCTTTATTTAACACATTTCCATCGGGTTTTCAACCAGGTGTGAGCTATTTAATGGCATACAATTCCCAAGATATTTTGGGCCCAGATTCACTTCCAAATTGGTCCGTGCTCATTACAAATTAGCGCGATTGGACCTCGTGTTTTATGTCAACAGTGAACGGCATCTGCAAGGTAGATGAATTTTCACTGAGAAGTTTTCATAGCTGAAATCTACTTGAAGTGCTCGCCAAATCAAAACCAAGGAGTGCGCCCGCTTAGAAAAACTTGTTTCTAACTGAAAAACTTGCTTTTAGATATTTGATGTTGCTTTGCCCGGAAATTGAACCCAGGATCTTCGGTGTGGTGGGCGGAGGACGATACCACCACACCACGGCGGTCGCCTCAATGGAAGTTATCTCAAAATTGTAACTCAAGATTTCACCCGATTCGTAAAAATGCCTTTATGCCTAGATCATAGGAGTATTTTATTTATTTGTTTATTTTTTTGAGCTACGTTTAAAGTTTAAACGTGCTTGACTCTATTGATCCAAAAATCGTTGTGTATAAGTTGATCAGTCCTAATGTGTTTACTTATGTTAGAATTCGCAAAGTATCCATAATGAGTATTCATAAATACATATTTAACTACATGAACAGCAGCTCACTCAAAATAACAGGGACACTTTTACATATCTTCCAGATTAAATACTTCTTTCCAAGAAAAACTTCTCCCAAAATTGGTATTTGTTTTTGACAATTTCTGTAGAGACTGTAAATCTGGATTCATTTCTCCGGTTGTACCTACTTTTTAATCGGTTTTATTTAGCTTGACTTGGCAGGCCGGCGGGCACGAATTTTGTAATTAAAATGTAAGTAACTTCCCGATAACCTACACGCTTGAAACTTCGAATATAGTTCAGAACGTGATGAAAATGCAATAACAAGATTAAACAAGTAAGGACGGGACTGTCTTCGGCTGTGCCGAAGACTTCATACCTTTCATGAATGGGGCTGAACAATAATCTTATGCCGTTCGTAATCTCCGAATAATCGGATGTATAAGATAAGAAATATATAATGAACAGATCTACATACCTAAAAGATTTTTAAGATAAATATAAAATAAAAAACAGGTAGGTACTTTGTGTGAGGATGCAAAGTTTCAGGTTTTTTGTGGTCTGCGTGTAAAAACTATGACTACGAATCACGTATTTCAAAAATATATGACGTAAACGTAATTATTTGATGAAATTTGATGAATTTTAAAGCTTCTAGCCGTAAAAAAGGGGCAAAAAAATACAGTTTATATGGGGTATATAATATATATACCACCGATCTCTATGATTATTGTTGTCTGAAAAAATGAAAATATGCTATATACGTAAGCACTTGGTGAAATTTGAAGCTTCTAGCTGTTAAAACGGGGCAGAAATTGCGCAAAGTTTCTTATCTGAACAATCGGTTGTGGGGGATATATACTATATATACGACCGATCTTATCAATTTTTTCAAGCAACAATGTGTGCAATATACGAAATTAGATGGTGAAATTTGAAGCTTCAATCTGTTAAATTGAGTAAGATATGACAAAAATCCTCTTTTTCTGAAAAATCGGTTGTATGGGGGATATATGCTATAGTGGTCCGATCCGGCCGGTTCCGACAAATGTCTAATCGGACACCCGCTCACCAAATTTTATCAAGATATCTCAAAAATTGAGGGACTAGTTTGCATACAAACAGACAAACGGACAGACGGACATGGCTAAATCAACTCAGCTCTTCAACCTGATTATTTCGGTATACTTAATGGTGGGTCTATCTATTTTCCCTTAAGGACTTACAATTTTGGGTTTCGTGACGAAATTAATATACCATTTCATTTTCATGAAAGGTTTAAAAAAAACTCCAATGGGTGACTCATGGATTGTGGTCCGCTCTGGCTCATATTTGGAACACATAATATATACATAAATGTAAAGCGACCTATGAAAAAAATCCCCACTAGGTGGCGCATGTGTTTGGCGCGTGAAATTTCTAAAAATGTGAGGCGTGGCATAACCTGATTAAGGTTCCGTTGGTCTTACTTACGACTATCATTAGAAATTTGACATATCCAACGCTTTTATTTAATTGTCTGATCAACGCCCTAGATTGATGGGGAGTGTGATGACTAGTACCTAGGACCTACCTAATTATTTTCTAGCTTTTAGTATTATTATTACTTAGTGTAAGTATTGTTTGCAATAAAACCGTTTAACTTAAAACGTTTTTTTAATAATTGTATTTTAGCTTTGCCTCTAGGTCCCTAAAAGCATTTATCTTAATATCAAGAGAGTTTAAATTTGTGCTCTAAAATTAGTAATTAACTTTCTCAGATGACGTAGTAGTACTTATCAAAGACTGGTTGCAAGTCACGAAACTGGCTATGCTCCTCTATGCAGCCTTATGTTTATACATATTGTTACGAATATTAGCAACACTAAGGGGTACTGTCATCTGGTAATGGAGTCGCAAGGAATTTATGTGGACGAGTATGTCTTTTATCCTGATGGGGACGAGACAACATGATTCTGGTTGCAATATCTGCTCAAACATCGACAATGGCATCCTAATTGGAAGAACAAAAGACAAATATAACAGCTCAACTGGAAGAACAAAAGACAGATATAACATCTCAACTGGCAGAACATAAGAAATATATGGTATCCCAAATGAAATCGCAAGAAAGGCGTATATCCGAAATGTCGTCGCAAATGTCATCTCAGCTGGAATCGCAGGAGAACCGTATAACAGCGAAGATTAAAGCACAAGAAGCACGAATATCCGAAATTTCGGCGCAAATTTCAGCACAGATATCACCGCAGATCTCTGAACAACTGGAAGAGCAAGAAAGACGTATTTCCTCGAAGTTGGAGGCGCAAGATACAAAAATTTTACAGTTTGAAGAAAAAATTGAGGACGAGGTAGATGCTTTGAGAGGACGTATCGAGCAGTTGCAACTAAATCGCACAGCAGTTTCAATGAGTAATCCAAAGAAAAAACACCATCCTTTGACGGTTCTGTTCCTTTCCAGGTCTTTAAGCTATAATTTGAGAAGACCGCAACAGTGAACAACTGAAATGCTGAACATAAAGTTGCTGCACTGATCATGGCATTGAAAGGGCCTGCAGCTGAGATTTTACAAACCATTCCAGAGGGCGAACGGAACTATTTTGAAGCACTGATGGGCGCTCTATAACGACGATACGGAACTGAGCATGGGAGACAGATATACCAAATGGAGTTACTGAACCGCTTCCAGAGGCCTGGTGAGACATTGCAAGAGTTTGCGTCGGATGTTGAAAGGCTGGCACATTTAGCGAATGCGGACGCACCTGTGTAATACACTGAAAGGGTAAAGATTCAGAGCTTTATAAATGGCATACGGGACGTCGAGACAAAGCAAGCTACATACGCAAACCCAAAGCCAACATTCGCAGAAACGGTATCACATACTCTGATTCAGGAAACAGCGTCGCTTCTGTGTAAGACAGTGTTCAAAGCACGCCGTGTGGAAGTAGAAAGGCCAGAGTGGGTAGACGCAATATTGGAAGCGCTGAAAGGATCGCAAAAGCGGAGTGAAAGAGTTATCAAATGCTTCAAATGCGGGAAGCCCGTTCACATTGCATGTGATTGCGATCTTGATCCTAGTGGTTTCAACAACATGGGAGGTTTTAATAACAAAGATGGAAGGGATGAGCAAGAGCGAGTAAGATGTAGAGATCGAGAGCTAGATCCATCTGTGTTTCAAATTGGTAGAAAATCGAGCAGTCTTACCGTCAGAGGGAATTTGGATGGCAAAGAACGTGTACTGACTGTAGATACGGGCGCATCTCATTTCTTAATTCGATCTGACTTGGTCAACAGGAGAGTAAAACCGTTACCTGGAGCAAGGGTGCGTACGGTCACGGTACGGGCGAGTATAACCAAGTCCAAGGAGAAGTGGTATGTGAGGTATTAATTGGAAAGTTCATGGTTCTACACAAATTCATTGTGGCGAAGATTGTTGATGAAGTCATATTGGGAGTGGACTTCTTAGTTGACCATGACATCAGGATCGATATGCGGAGAAAGATTAGGCGCTATAAAAACAAGGATGTGCCACTTAGCTTCAGTTTGGAAAAGGGGTTCAGCGGTAATCGAGTACTGATGGAGAAGAGTCGACAAAGACCACGAAAGTCAAAGGTAAAAGGTGATGGAACGAATGGGCCAAACAAAACAAAATCAAAGATACCTGCGGGAGGAACAGTGGCATTGACAAACCCGAACGGACGCACTTAAGCACGAACACAGAAGCCGGGGCGCACTACAGTTGTGAAACGTTAGAACGATACTGATTATGCGAAGCCAATCCGTCAAGCGCAAGCTCTACGAAGTACTTCATTGGCCAAACAACAGAGTGTGAAGGAACGGCCCAGGGCAACGAGTACTAAGATGAAACACAGGTACGACAAGGAAAATATTTCGGATGGTTTCCGGAAGGGAGATTTGGTACTGCTATACAACCCTCACCGGCGGAAAGGTGTTCCATCCAAATATCGGCGCAGTTGGGAAGGCCCGTAGAGAGTTGCGAAGAGGATCAGTGATGTCATCTACCGCATACAAACAATTGGGAAACCACGAAATAGAACGGTGGTTCATTTGGAGAGGTTGGCAGCGGTTGGCAGCGGTTAGATCGAGAGATTTGCTGATCGGGACTATCAGACTTAGGTGTAGGGCAGTGTTACGAATATTAGCAACACTAAGGGGTACTGTCATATCTAATCCGATGCTAAGGGTGACTTGTATGCACATCCATAAATCAATCATTATGTATCTACATAAACGAATCATTCATTATGTCTACACATATGTACTACGTACACGCAGCGGAGAAGCAACGCACAAACACATGCAAATATCTTATCTGAGATGCTCGCAAAAGTATACAATTGTAATTGTAGAAGTGTCGCTCACAAATACACGCGTGAATCTGTAGTTATATTTATATACCAGTAACTAAGTAAATTCTGGAAGCGCCTAGAAGATGAAACGAGGAAATCACACGGAATAAAAGCAGCAACAGTAGAGGCGCGAAAATCAGTTTTGATTAAGCACGCTATCTGTCGAGCAATAGTAGAGTTATTAATTTTGAAAGTAGTCTAATAAAGGTCATTTTGCATTATTATATATTGGAGTTATTTATTCAACAGTTTACTGATTCGAACTTAGCAGAATGTTGCAAATAAGAGGATTTGCAGTAAATTCGTTACAATATATAATAAAACTTAAAAAAAATGTTTTAGATAAACGGTTTTATTGAAAAAAATACTTACATTAAGTAGTAATAACACTAAAAATCGGAGAGACAAGTACGAGTTTTTTGAATATCTAAATTTTTGCGACACCTAGCGTGATTATTTTTACTAAAGCGGTTTCTATTTCTGCATGTCAAATATGATTTCCAAATATGATCCCAATCGAACCACAAATATGATTTTTGTGAATATCTCGATCCTTGCGCCACCTAATGGCGATTTTTTTTTCATAGAGCTTCAATCGGACCACAAATACGATATTTGTGAATATCTCGATCAATGCCCACCTAGCGGCGATTTTTTTCATAGGTCGCTTTCTATTCTTATATGTATTATGTGTTCAAAATATGAGCGAAATCAGACCACAAATACGATTTTTGTGAATATCTCGATCCTTACGCCACCTAGCGGCGATTTTTTTTTTTTCATCATCGTCATCGGGTTCTGAACTATATTCCAAGTTTCAAGCTTATCGGGAAGTTACTGAGATTTTAATTACAAAATTCGCGCTGGCCGGCCGGCCGTGCAGCCTGTCAAGTCAACCTAAATAAAACCGTTTAAAAATAAATATGAATGAACGTATCTAGTATACATACGTGGGTTACTATAAATATATGAAATAATGAAATGGAAAAACGAACAGACTCTCGGAATAATTTTTAAATTAAGTGCACCACAAAACAAAAACAATAAACAATAGTAAGGCCACCATTGAACTAAAAAAAAATAATTGTTTGTTCTATATTAGGGTTTGTATAGATCGATTAGGCAGTTTGTATAGATCGATTTTTTTACGCTGTACCCATAAATATGCGATTACAAGAATTCTAGCATATATTACATCTATAAAATACATAAAATAACGATACGTGCACCACCCCAAATGGTGCGGTATGTTTCTTATTTAAAACTACGTTTGTAATTGTAAGCTCTTTGAAGGTTAAGCACCGACCTTAAGCAGCAGATTTCAACTTATATGTTTGAACCCGACCAGCAGACGTTTAAAGTTCCCCCTTTGCATCATCCCTAATATACACATATATATAGCATATAGTTTCGTATTACGCATAAAGCTTTTAACGTCTATGCAATGACATTGCCCACGATTGCAACTGCGACGGATGATAGTCGACAACGACACTTGAGAGTGAAACTGACAGTAAAAGAGGAGATTAAAACAAATTAAAACCTTAAAGCATTATACATTAACTTACATATGTAAATGCGTTTACATATTATGGTACTATGGCACAATATCAAAAACTTTTGGGAAAAATACTTTGCATTAAACCTTAATTGTGGAGCTTATAAAACATGTCTTAGCTGTGTAAATGCTAGACAAGCCCAAGAATATATTAATAGGGGCGAGTGACTTAGGTTATCCCTTTTAAGTAAGTTAAAAAAACTTTTTGAGAAAGAGGATATTATAAATAATTTAATGTTGCTCTTATTTCATTTCGTTTATATAATTTTATTTTATTTTATTTATTTTTTTTTATTTAATTTATTTTTTTATTTTCATTTAATTTTATTTAATGTTATTTTATATTATTTGATTTTATTTCGTTTATCTTATTTTATTTGATTATATTTTTTTATTTTATTTTGTTTTATTTTAATAATTTTTTTTTGTTATATGTTTTGTTTTACACATTTTTTTTTTATTTAGATTAATAAAATTTTTTTGTTGTTTTCGTTAATTTATTTGGGTTTCCTTTATTTTATTCTAGTTTTTTATTTCAAAATTATTTTATTTTTTTTTTTTTATTTAACTTTTCTTTTTTTTCAATTTATTTTATTCTGTTTTATTATGCTTTCTTATATTGTTTTAGTTTTGTTTTACTTTATTTACTTTTCTTTGGGTTTTTTTTAAATTTTTTGTTTTATTTTTATTTTATTTTTTTTTTTTAATGTTTCGTATTTTATTTTATTACTTTTTTTTCCTTTCTCATTATCCAGCGTTTAAAACACCAGCTGCCATAACAACAATAAAACAATTAAAAGATATTAATTTAAAAAAGTTATTTCAATGATAGCGGAAGTTGTTTGCATCACTTGAGGTCATAAAAATTACACACTGAATTTTATTGAAGCAGTCAAAACAAATTATAAATATCGCATTAGGGTGAATACAAAGAGGATGTTCTATAAACATATTTTCGCCAATGTTAAAAGTCACTCTCTCCACACATTGTTATTCATTAATTTGTTTTGTGCTGTACTTGAATAAATCTATTATTCTTTCAATCAAAGCTGTCTTCGGTCAATTCTCAACGTCGTCATACAAACATTACCCATACATATATAATAATTGTAGATAAGTCATTTTTTAAGATCGGTCAAACCACATCCATATTTTTTGCTTAATCATTTTGCTCGTTCGACTGTCAGTCCATTCATTCGTTCATTCATGGAATGTGATTTGATGCGATGAACGATACATATGTATATAAAGATATACACTCTGCTCCCATCCATACGTCTCCATCTCGTCGGCGTATGTATGCTGTAGAGCCGGTGTTGTAAATTTGGAACGCTGTCATTTTCAATTTGAATTGCGGGTGTTAGATTTGAGTCGTTACGTTGTCTAAGGCATTGAATGACGAAATGCCACTACTGTGTGGACGATTGACCGCGCCTGAGAAATATTTAGATATTTTTTTGTTTCGTTTTGTATGTGCGCTTATGTTTTCAAGTATTTAAGTTTGTTAGTACTCACACATATTTCTTGCTTATTCAGCTAAAGTCAGCTAATCGAGCAGTTGATATGAATGCTTTGGTTACACTTTGTAGAGCTTACTTTTTGTTCTCTCTCATTTAGTTAAGTTTTTTTCTGTTTTAATTATTATTTTTTTTTTCTTTATTTGTTATGACACTGCGTACTTTTGTGTTACTGCTGTTTTTGTTTCGTTGGTTGTAATTGAATTTCAAAGCAACGCAAAGCAACTCAACTGAATGTATGTGAACTCAACTTGAATATTATTCGAGGGTATTTGCGTATTGGGATCAGGGACTCATCAATTAGTGAATATATTTTTTTTTGTATCTCCCTCTGTCTTTGCTTTGTTCTCTTGCATTTCGTAATATTATAATTTTTTTTTTGCTGGTTTTTTTCTGTGTGCCGTTTTATTTTTATATTAAACTTTTGTGTGTAATATGTATGTGGCTATTTACATATAGGAATAGTATGTACAGTAAATCGTACTAATATTGACAGAATATCGAAGCGTAAACTTTTGACAGTTTAACATAAGGAATATTGTAGAACTAAGCTTTATTTTAAAACGGTAAAAAGCAATTTAATTAACCATATTATCTATTTGAACAATTTCCACAATTTCCTCGAAATAACATTATGCTGGTCGTAAACTCTGCAAACGGAGGTCGGATTAAATTATAGAAACAATTAACCTCTCATTGAAATATCAGTATACATCAATAATAGTTAAGAAAAACTATTAGGGTCTATGAACTCATTCAGTCGGTGCGAGGTCCTCACGGGCCAGCCAGTCCAGCTAGTTTCTAATATCTGATAACTTTAGGTATAACTTCAAGTTTATTACTGAAAGATTTTCCGGTGAAATAGATAGTCCGTTTACAGTTTCCTGCTGTGTTAGGATTATTCTCGGGACTATTCCGTAATGTTGAGTATCTTTTGGTACATTGCAGAAATATTTCCGAAATGGTTTCGTTATCGTTGTAGATGAGCTTTTAAATAATCGGAAATAACACAGATTAGTTACGAAATTATCTAATAGTAATCTGCACCCGGATTAACTTTGAACACAATCTTCTTATGATCACAGAATGCTTCCGAAATGTGTCAATAAACAATTCCAACTTACCCCGAATATTTATGGGAACATTTCAAAATGGGCAAAAATTATATCGAAATCAGCCGAAATAGTTCTAAACTGCATCTGAATTGATCTCGAAATTCTTATTCAGTTGCTAGAAATAAGGTTCCCGAAATAGTCCCGAAACCATCTCAAATTTACTCGTGAAAATTTTGGTATTGATTTCAAAGTGTACTCGAAATAACAGAATTATTCCCGCAATCATCCTACTCCGACTATTTTTCATATATTCTCTTAAAACTCCAGAAGCGATCTAGAAATAGGCCAAAAAATATCTTAAACTGCACCCAGATCGACTTTGAAAACAATATTCGTATGATCATAAAATGTCCAGAAATCATTCAGTTAAGCCCGGATATATTTGATATAACATCGAAATGGTCCATAAATGATCTCAAAATCGGTTCCAAAAACCCACAACGTTTATTTGGACTAACTTTTAAAACGAGCTTCATATAATCTCAGAATGATTCCGGAAGCTGGTCATGAAATCATCCCAAATTTTTCCTAAATACTTTTGATAAAGTTTCGAAAATTTCCCAGAACGATCTAGAAATTGACAAACACATCTCAAATTGCATCCCGATCGATCCTGAAAACAACTAATAAATGATCTCAGATTTATACTGAAAATAGTTCCCAAATCGCTCCGAATTTTCTCTGAACATTTGTAGCATATTTCCGTTTTGGTGCAGACGTGATCTTTGAATTGTTCGGGAAAAGCATTAAGCTCCAATCACCCAGCTCGATCTCGAAAACAATCTTCATATAATGGCAGAATACCTTTGATCTTATTTCAATAAGCATCAGATATGATTTCAAGATCAGCCCGAAAACTTCCCAAACTGCAGCCGTATTGACTATCGGAGCCATCTTCATATAATTCCAGAATGATTCAGAAAACTAATAGCAAAGCCTACTCAATTCCAGGTATAAACGCTCAAAAAGTGATCTCGAAATTGGCCGAAAAACGTTTTACAATGCGCCTTGGTGGAATTTAAAACAGTTATTCAAATCAAAATCTCACAAACTGTTCCAAATTTACTCGGAATATGTGCTTCATAGTCTCGTATAGGTCAGGAAATTATTTAAAATTGCCTCCAAAAAATATCCTGATCTCAGAATGACTCCCGGAATAATCCCAAATTAGTTCCCAATATTATTGAACAGTTTTTGAAAAGTTGTTAAATTAATCCGAATTCACTCCGGAAAATTTTCAAACTGTACTTGGATCACCTTTAAAACAATCTTCTTAGAACCATAGCATGATCCAAAATTCCCCCAAAATAGTCTCGAAATTGGCCTTAAAACATCTCAAACTGCACTCTGACTGATCCCGAAAAAGATCGTTATTGATCCCAAATAGGTACCGAATGTAGTTCGTTAAATATTTCAAATTTAGTCCGAATATTTTTTTGATCATTTCGTGCTGCTCAAGAGATGATTCGAAGTTGTCCTGAAAACGTCTCAAAATGTAATTTTGAAATGGTCCAGAAATGATGTCGAAATCGAAATTTACTGCAAAAAGTGTCGGGAGTGTTTCGAAACTCTCTAAAATTTTCTCGAAATCATTCCAAATTGTTTTTAAACTGTAAACAATCTTTGTAAACGTTGTGGAATCTTATTGACTTGTACTGAGTAAAAATTTTAGTCATGAAGCTATTATAATAAATTGTACAATACTCGTATGATTCCAAAACAGTTCCAGAAGTATTGCTTAAATCGTCCCAAATTTACTCCGAAAATGTTTGGAAAAGTTTTTAAATGGTTGACAAGTGGTATAAAAATTAGTTTAAAATAAACGGAAGTTGCACCTTGATTGAACAGTAAAACAAGCTCAACCCTCAACCTCAAACCAAATTTAGTACATTTTAGTGATAAAGCGCAGTAAGCGCAGCTTGTAATAGCCAAAGTTTAAACAAGCTAATACATTATAAAATCTTAAAAATTTTATTATGCAAACTAAAAAGGTAAGCGAAGAATTGGCTTAGTCATAAAAAAATGCCACAATGTTTAGAATTACATCCTCAGGCGAATTTGTTATGTTTTTCTCGACTTTGTGATCACATACTCGTAAATGCGTAGTAAATACAAACGTTCACACATATCTTCATGTAGATCTATAGATGCGTACAATTTTGTGCGAATTTTTAGTGCATTAAAAGCCAATTTTGCGACAAATCGATGTCAATAAACCCACGCCTTTATGGTTCAAGCAAACGTCCAACTTTCATATATGTACAGTAAAACCTACCTTGAACGGACATTCATTTTAAATTTGTTTAGCCAGTTAACATATTTACAACCTTCTATTTTAAAGACAATTTTTATACTCAGCGTGCATGCACACAGAGTATATTAACCTTGATGGGATAACGGTTGGTTGTATAGGTATAAAGGAATCTAGATAGATATAGACTTCCATGCAGACATCGAAAATATCTATTAACAATTTAAAAGGTTTTGAAAATAGCATGGAAGTTACGCCAAATATTCAGATATTGTTAGATATACATTTGAGTGTTCTGCGGTCGACGTAATCTGTGTAACTGAAACTTGGTTCTCAAGTTGCATTAATGACATGCACTTTTCCCTTGAAAATTATACAATGGTTCGTCATGACAAATGTAGTAAAAAAGGAGGCGGAATAGCTACTTACTGTAAAAATAATATTAATATGAAAGTATTATCCCGATCTGAGCCCTGTGCCGTAAAATATTTGTTTGTTGAGCTGTCTGACAGATTCTCCAAAGCCCTCCTGTCTTGCGTATACAACCCAAAAAGGGATATAAGTCTTGAGCCGTTCTTTGCCTCGCTATCTCCGCTTGTTGTTGATTACCAAATCATAATCTTATGCGGTGATTTTAACGTTAATCTTCTTGTCCGTGACTCCAATGCTTCTAGCTTGTTGAACAATTTGTCTGTGTTTGGTCTCTCTGTAGTAAATTTATCCATTCCCACAAGGTATTCCAACATAAATAACCCAAGCGTATTGGACTATTTTATTGTGTCTGAACTTTCCTCTGTCTCTGCGTTTGACCAATTTGCATTTATATCGGATCATGACTTAATAGTCTGTACACTTGATATAAATCTTGGACAACGTGAGTCTGAAGTCACGTTCTCATTTAGGGACTTTCAAAACACTGACATGAACTTATTGGCTATGGATGTTAGCTCTGTGAACTGGTCCAATTGTGGTATTTTAGTAGTGTTAATGATAAGCTTGAGTTCCTAAATGAGAATCTGCTAAGTATTTTTAACAAGCATGTCCCCGAGCTATTTGGTAAGAAAAAATCATCGGTATCGCTCTGGTTCACGCCTAGAGTGTTGGCAGCAATCAAGGCGCGTAACAAGGCTTTATCTAAATGGAAAGCAAACCCTTACCAGTCTAACTGGAATTCGTTCAAAGCCGCCAGGAATAGAGCAACTTCCGTTATCAGATGTGAAAAGCGTAATTTTTATGTTGCCAAGCTTGACCCCTCCCTGCCTCCTAATGTTTTATGGCGTAACCTTAAACGCCTGCGTGTATGTGGTAGGGACAATGATGAAGCTTACACACTAGATCCTGACCTGCTTAATGAAGCCTTTGTTTTCTGCCCTACACCCGGCGCTCACCGTGGGTTTATCCCCCCCCCCCCCCACCCCCCCTCCAACGCCTGTTATTCCAGTAATACGTTTGAATTTGAAGCTGTATCGGACTTGGACGTCATAAAGTGTATAACAAAAATTAAATCGAATGCTAATGGTGTGGATGGGATTCCCATAAGATTTATAAAAATGGTGTTACCATTCATCATTGGAGCCGTAACTCATATTGTGAATCATTGCATTACTTCGTCTTGCTTCCCTAATCAATGGAAGATTGCATCAGTTCGACCCATTGTAAAGAAGAAGTATGCCGACACTCCTTCTGAGTTCCGTCCTATTAGTATACTACCTGCCCTGTTCAAAGCATTTGAGGCATTAATAGCCGAACAAATCTCAAACCACATGCAGAGATATCAACTTCTGTCACCTTTGCAATCTGGATTTAGGGCTAATCATGGATGTGCAACAGCTATGCTTAAGATCCTCGACGATATTCGTAGTCACTTCGATGAAAACTTACTAACGTTGCTGTGTCTGCTTGACTTTTCCAAGGCATTTGACTCAGTTGACCACGATTTGCTCTGCGCTAAGCTGAAGTCCTACTTTGGTTTTAGTTACAATTCATTAGCGTTAATTAAAAGTTATTTAGCCAACCGATACCAACGGGTAATTATCGCAAATGTCACGACTTAGTGCAGTAGTCTGCGGTGTGCCTCAGGGGTCAATTCTTGGGCCGTTGCTGTTTAGCTTATTTATCAACGACATTTTTACAGCCTGTAAATTAGTTACTATGCACGCTTATGCAGACGATGTTAAGCTTTACCTTTCTAGTCGTATTGATGACGTCGATGATCTCTGTTCTAAACTTAACGCTGACATCTCAGAAATTTTCCATTGGGCTAATCACAACGGGCTTCGTCTTAGCGCAAATAAAACTTACGTTTTACCTATATCAAAGAAAAAGTTGGCTGAGGCGGGTATCCCTACGATTTGTATTGGTACCGACCAAATTAAACTGGTGAGTAAAATTACAAACCTTGGCTTTGTAGTCAACTCCAGTTTGACTTGTGTTGATCACATTAACCAAGCTATAGGAAGGGTGTATGGCGCACTGCGAAATCTGAGGCTATCGGCGATGTTTACTCCTCGTAACATCCGCCATAAATTGGCTATCGAATTAATTTTACCTTATTTGACATCTTCCGAGTTGATATACAATAAGCTAGACTCCCACTCGGCTCATCGGTTAGACGTGGCCTTTAACCATATAATACGCTATGTGTATGGGCTTTCGAAGTTCGACCACATATCCCATTGGAAATCTAGCCTTCTGGGATGTCAAATATCCGACTATCTTCAAGCCAGGAGCTGCATTTTCCTTTTCCGACTCATGCTCACTAAGACGCCCCTATATCTTTATAATAAGCTTTCTTTCACAAGATCCGCTCGTTCAAACGACCTTATAGTACCCACATTTAAATCTGTTGCGTCGACTATACTATTCTTCGTGAACTCTATACGTACCTGGAATTCTATTCCCAATGCTATAAGAAATAGTATAAGTAGGAGCAACTATAAGAATGTTATCTATAAATATTTTTCTGATAATAGTATGTAGACTGGCCGTGTATTTGATCACGATACTAGAATAAATTACAAATTACAAATTAGGTTTTATGGATAGTCTTGCAATATATATATATCTGTTTATATCAGTATCATGTAACTGTTTATTTTCTTTTTGTACTACTACTTCTAACTATCTTTCCTTTCATGTTGTACTATAAAAGACCTCAAATCTTATTGTACTAATAATTTTGGATCATTAAATAAATACATACATACATACATACATTCGTTGAAAACTGAATTTTTTTGTCTCAAAAAACCTTACAGTTTGAAATTTTCGTTCTTTCTGATTATTGTTTTGAAAAACTTAAACATCTCAAACGAAAATAAAATTATAGAAATTTTTTCTGAGAAAAACATTTGAAGTGTATATAAGCTGAGTGAATATCGTACCGTGTAAATACACTATGGGCAGGAATAGGGTTGGAGGAAAAAATGCCACTAGAGACGTATTCCAATATAACGAGGAAGAAAATGTTGCAATGTAAAATGTGAAAAAGTAAATTGGCGGGCGAACATTTGACAAATTTAAAACGCCACATAATAACGAAGCACGGAAGATTTCTAGAAGGTTTCAGGGATACTTTCGAAAATAGCGAACTACCAAAGAAGAAAGTTAAAATTTCATACTCTATACTCGTACAACCAGAATCCTTAAAGAATTCGTTAATAAAAATGAAGGGTTCAGGGAGATAGTGGATCCCATCTTCAAAGCCCTTAATATGAATCCAATCAACTCCCATAATGTTATGGAGTTAATAAGTAATCGTGCCAAAGAAATAAAAAACGAAACAAAAAATGTGGTTGGAAAAAAATTAGTGTCAATTGAAATTGATTCCGCTACTCGGCTTGACCGCTCAATATTAGGCATTAACCTACAGTATATTGAAATTCAAAATTAATTCATCAGTAGTAACGCTCGGCCGTTAACAAGAAAATTTGAGCAAAAATCGGTATATCACTACACTTAGTTCACATACTTATCTGAACTCACTTTATCTTGGTATTAAAAATGACCGAAATCCGACTATGACCACGCCCACTTTTTCGGTATCGAAAATTTCGAAAAATGAAAAAATGCCATAATTCTATACCGAATACGAAAAAAGGTATGAAATATGGTGATGGGATTGGTTTTTTGAGGCAAAATATAACTATGGAAAAAACTTTGTAAAATGGGTGTGACACTTACCATATTACGTACAACAAAATGAAAGAGTTCTGCAGAACGAAATCAAAAGCCCTTGGAATCATGGCAGGAATACTGTTCGTGTTATTACATATATAAATAAATTAGCGGTACCCGAGAGATGATGTTCTGGGTCACCCTGGTCCACATGTTGGTCGATATCTCGAAAACGCCTTCACATATACAACTTAGGGTCACTCCCTTTTAAAATCATCGTTAATACCTTTAATTTGATACCCGCATCGTACAAGTACATTCTAGAGTCCCCCCTGGTCCGCCTATATGGCGATATCTCGAAAAGGTGTCCACCTATAGAACTAAGGCATATCCCTTTTAAAATACTCACTAACACATTTCACTTGATTCCCATGTCGATGAACACATTCTAGAGTCACCCCTTGTCCACCTTTATGGCGATATCTCGAAAAGGCGTCCACCTATAGAACTAAGGCCTATCCCTTTTAAAATACTCATTAACACTTTTCATTTGATTCTCAAATCGTACAAACACATTCTAGAGTCACCGCTGGTCCACCTATGTGGCGATATCTCGAAAAGGTGTCCACCTATAGAACTAAGGCATATCCCTTTTAAAATACTCACTAACACATTTCACTTGATTCCCATGTCGATGAACACATTCTAGAGTCACCCCTTGTCCACCTTTATGGCGATATCTCGAAAAGGCGTCCACCTATAGAACTATGGCCCACTCCCTTTTAAAATACTCTTTAATACCTTCTATCTGATACCCATGTTATACAAACACATTCCAGGTTTACCGTAGGTTTATTTTCCTACATGCTAATTATCCCTTGTTTTGTCTCCAAAGCTCTCAGCTGAATATGTAATGTTCGGTTACACCCGAACTTAGCCTTCCTTACTTGTTTTTAATTATTTTATTTTCAAGATTTTAGTCTTTGTTTAATTGCCTATTATTTCTGATTCTATTTAGTTCATTTACTGACTCATTATTACAAGGACCCTTTCCTGACAATTTGTTACAATCTAAGTCCTCAATACATAATCGTACCACAGACTTTACCCGACTCTGCGCCACGTATGCTTGTCCCTCCTCGAACTCCAAAACCTTTTGATGTCAGTTCTACCGGACTGTATGACATATTTGTTCCAAATATGAGCCAAATCGGATCACAAATACGATTTTTTTTTAATATCTTGATCCTTGGGCCACATATTAGTAATTTTTTTCTTATTGTTGCATTGTTATCGGGTTCTGAACTATATTCCAAGTTTCAAGCTTGTAGTTTATCGGGAAGTTACTTAACTTTCAATAAAAAAAGTGCTGCCTGACCAAGTCAACCTAAATAAAACCGTTTAAAAATTAACGGGATCGGTTAAATACCACGCCCACTTTTATGTATAAAGGATGTTTAAAAGGGTCGTAGACTAGAATAATAAGCTATATCTTAGCGAAAAATAAATTTTTATCGAAGATATTTCATTTGTCAAGTTTAATTGTAAGAGAAAATTGAAAGACACTTTTTTTAATGGGCGGTGACACGCCCCTAAAAAAAAGTTAATCCCTTGTAACAAAATTCGAAGAAGTAATTTATCTTAAATGAACTGTAAATTTGAAACTCAAGCTGAGCTGAGGTTACAACCGAACTAAGACACCCTTACTTGTTTTTATTTGGCAAATACATATGTTCGCAACCAGTACGATGTTTTTCAAACGTATAAATGGATACTCATTCTGTTACTTTGTCCGCTTACGTGGAGTTCGCGTCTGTCCAAAGGGAGGATTTTGGTTGATTTGCATTGAAAAGAGGTCTTAGTGTTCTCCGAAGAGAGGTTCGTGTCCGCTCGATAGAGGGTTTTTAACCCATTTCATAACAAATAACTGTTCGCATCCCGCAAAGCGAGTGTCCGCCAAATGGTGAGCATTTTGTTTTAAAAATTTTACTTTAAACTTGGTAAAAACTATCCGATCAAGGCAGGTGACCACTTAATTTAGGTGTCCATTAGGAGGGGTTTCTCTTTATATCAAAAGTATGTGTGAATTTACGCATAAGCATGCAGAGCTTATAAAACTTTAACTTCTCGATCATAAAAATTGAACCGTAACTTTGTTACAAGAGTAGCAGACTCTCACACACTCAGCTTGTATTGAAATGCAATGAAATAAAATGCGAAAAAGCAAACATTGTACATATCGTTAGGATCCCCAAGGTAGCTGGTGGGCCAGTGGTGATAAAACATATATGTGTATGTCATTATATATGTATGTTGGAAATATCTGTTATGTAATTTCTTGCGAAATTGTGGTACAATGTTGCCAGGCGTTGTTAGCTTTTGCATTGGAGAAATTATTTATTTCTTATGTGAACAAAAATTGTTAAGTGCCTTCGAGTATTTTCCTACTTCCTTGGCATGTCTACATTGGCTGATCGTGGTCACAAATTGCACATCTAATATGCCAATGAATTGCTTTATTATGAAATAAGTATGTAAGTACGAAAGTATAAAGGATGATATTTCCGAATTTATTTAGTCCTACATAGAATTTCTGCGTATTTAAAAAGTTGCGCTGGTTATGAACCAATTGCTTTGGCAGCCCAAGGGAGGACCAGTCAAATTTACCGCATATGCAGATGATGTTTCAGTCATCATAAGCGGCATATGCCTAACATTAGTCAGCACTTCAGAGGCACTTTCGGATGTCCTTGGCATCTGAAGTCGGGTCAACCGCCAACACGGAAAAAACCAATCTAGTATTACTTTATTTTTTATTTTTATTTTTTTATTTATTATTAGTCTACAAATTTAACAATTAATCAGACTAAATACAATTACGGATTACAGATAAATTACAGAAGCATAGGAAGTGAACAAAGTTTGTATTATAAAATATGTATATATATTATTAAATCAGTTGTCGGGATGGACTGCGATGCCGAGCAACGGAAATTGATTATTAGTGCTGTCGGAATGGACGTGATTTCGAGCAGCTGATGTATATTTAATACACAGTAAGTAGGGCTGCGATGAGTGAGAGGTTGGAAAGGACGTGATTCCAAGCCACCCACCTGAATCATTGCGTATTTAGAGTAGTCAGTAGATATTTTTTTATTACGTGCAGTGAGTCACACGTATCAATGTTTCTGCAGTGCTTATTGAAATCTTGACACAGACAACGAAGAGGTTCATGCATTTGAACATGCATCGATCAACACGTAATTAAATATAGCGGTTGGAAATACCTAGAGGGCCTAAAATAATAGTTTTACCATGAATAAAACACCAAACATCTCCCTAAGGCTCTGTAGTGTAGGCAGCTGTAAAAGTTTTAATCGACTGCAGTAGGGCGGTAGATTGCTTGCTGAATCCCAAGGCAAATGATTTAAAGCAAGAAGCAAAAATTGCTTTTGGACCAATTCCAATTTTTCGCTGTGTATCTGATAACGCGGGTTCCGGATAATGGAAGCATATTCCAATATAGGTCTTACTAACGATAAGAAAATAGTTTTAGTGACATGTGGGTCATTGAATTCCTGTGACCACCTTTTCACGAAAGTCAAAGTCCCTCTAGCCTTATTCACACACGATTCGATATGTAATGATCCCTAATTAGACTACACCCAAGATTGGAGGGGTGACCCTGAGAGAAAAGTATAGCACAAAGTATTTAGGAGTTATACTAGATAAAAAGTTGTCGTTGAAACTCCATATGGAAAAGAGAGCGAGGAAAGGCTCCGCGGTACTGTATGTCTGCAAGAGGATACTAGGCAAGTAGGGCGTATAACCCAAACTCTTTATTTGGGTGTTGGGCAACTGTCAAACCCAAACTTTACACAGAAAAATTCGTATACAAAAAAAGTTAGGGGGTATGAAGAGTATCAACTAGCAAAAATTACCCCGACAGGAGCATTGCATGATATTATACACATCCCACCTGCAGCCCCATTGTCATAAAATAACACGTTAGCAACTGCTACAAGGCTTAAAGCCTCAGGACAGCTTGAGTGCAGCCTTGAGGAAGCTTGATCACAGGTATTATGGCACAGCACTTAAGCGCCATCTAATATGGGACAAACGGAGTATATGGTTCCATGCCTGAGCTTCGTAAGAGATTTTGGGACTACAATTGAGTCGAAGGGTTGGCGCAAAGGTTCAGAAATGGAAGAAATGTAAATTTGTTCGGGTGTGCTATTTATTGTGTCTGGCCAGAAATAAGTACAACCTACCGGCTGCCAGGCTACTGCTTCATATTTTATAGCAGTGAAAAGAGCAGCAGAAATTCTGGAGGAAGCATGCGTCTCGTCAATATATATATTGATAGTCAGACAGTGATAAAAGCAATAGTCGCACACAGTACTTCATGAAAAAGTGTTTTGGAATGCAAAGAAGCATTTGGAAAAAATTTCGCTCAGGGGGACCATATATCTATATTGGTTTGCCGGTCATAAAGGGATAGAAGGTAACTAAAATGACGACGAGTTGACAAAGGAGGGTGCAACACTCGCTGAATAGACGACGAAAGTCCCAATCCGTTTTTGAGAAATCAAAAGGAGTCAGGCGTTGCATATGATCTATTAAGCAAAAAGGCAAATCATCTCTGAAGAGAGAAGACTTAAGGCTCACGATGGGCATACTAACTGGACACTGCCTTCTGGTGGCACATGATTATAAGTTTGTCCTTGTCAGAAATATCAGCTGTAGGAAGTGCGAGCTGCAGGAAGAAACGGTTGAGTACGTTCTGTGTTCGTGTTTTGAACGCGCCAGGTCAAGGCTCCAGCTATTAGGGGCGGCAGAGTGGTCAGGTCTCGAGGCATCAATTATGTTGGGTCCTAGAAAACTTCTAGTATTTGCAAAAAGGATGGAGTTATTCTGTAACGTCAGCCTTTGCACCCGATTAAGGTTCTTACGTTTGGACGTTAAACAAATTCTGGTAACATCATGGAGAAATTCAGTCTATGTGGTGTTTTTATTGACTGGCTAGTTCAACAATGCCGATTTATATGAAACCAGATTGGCTGTTATTGTTTTTGTTATGATTACTTGAAATAATAACACAAAAAATATGCTGCTAAATTGACAGTTCTTGCAATCATTTGTCTGATTTTCCGGTTACTGAAATCCCTCTACATATACCGCGGATGATTGCTCCACGAGAAGGCAGCTTTGTTTTTGATGGGTTGTTCCATCTAATCTTTGCGATGTCGTGTTGCTTATTTCCGGCTACGCAGAGACATCCACATGCACAGACGGCGATTGTTGGCTCGACAAAAATGCGTATCATCGCCTTGCGAGAAAGCTCAATTGTACGAGCTTTTAATGTTTTCAAGCCAAGCAGATGACATTATTCCTTCGCAAATTTTTGGGTATTTCTTACTTTTGGTTAGCTATCATTTGGAACGCCGTAAAATGAATTCAGACCGCTCAGTCTCTTTCATCTTATTAATTTCTACATTGGGTACAGGAATAATCCGGGGATAGCATCGGGTATATCATAACACAGGAATAAAGTTAGGTTAACAGAAATAGCTCACCCCTCCATTGTTAAAGAAATAAACTGGTACCAAGAGCACCAAACTTACTATATGTGCCTCTCTAGACATTGAGGCGGTGTTTAATAATGTCCTGCCTGGATTCATCAGAGAACCAGAAGAGTACAATATTATCCTTTTGCTTTCGAGTCCGTGTCACTCAAGTGCCTTCATTTAAATTTCACATAAACTGTTATGCATTAGATCGAAGGTACGTCGTACAACAGAGTAAGTGAAATTGTTTAAAATAATTACCCGCTTTGGATTTTAAAGGCAGTTTGGTTTTTTTAATGACAGTTTTTGTCTATAAGCTTCAGAAATTTAGAACTTCTGCTCAATCCATTTCCAAGATCTGCTAATCTTTCGTCTTGGTTGAAGATCGGATTTATTTATGGCTATATTGACCTGGATTCTAATAACGGCCTTTCTTTTGACCCCAATTCACTGGTGCTCATTAGATCGCTGACGATAAATTGTTCAACTATACGGCCACCTATCCTTCATATAGTATCTTCTTCTATATTCACATGTTTTCAGTATACTTGGATACGAACAATAAAGTTAACAAACACATGCTTACATATAAATTAGTGTAGCCATTATATCCATACCGCTATTTATGATCCTATCCGCACCTCAGCCGTAAATTCTCATAGCCACCCGCACACACACACCACCAATAATTCCATAGTCCACTTTCAGTAAAAACAAGTAAGGAAGCTTAAGTTCGGGTGTAACCGAACATTACATACTCAGTTGAGAGCTATGGTGACAACATAAGGGAAAATAACCATGTAGGAAAATGAACCGAGGGAAACCCTGGAATGTGTTTGTATGACATGTGTATCAAATGAAACGCATTAAAGAGTATTTTATTAGGGAGTGGGCCATAGTTCTACAGGTGGACGCCTTTTAGGGATATAGCCATAAAGGTGGATCAGGGTTGACTCTAGAATGCGTTTGTACGATATGGGTATCAAATGAAAGGTGTTAATGAGCATTTTTAAAAGGGAGTGGGCCTTCGTTTTATAGGTGTTTGCCTTTTCGAGATATCGCCATAAAGGTGGACCAGGGGTGACTTTAGAATTTGTTTGTATGATATGGGTATCAAATGAAAGGTGTTAATGATTATTTTAAAAGGGCGTGGGGCTTAGTTCTATAGGTGGAACCCTTTTCGAGATATCGCCATAGAGGTGGACCAGGGGTGACTCTAGAATTCGTTTGTGCAATATGGGTATCAAACGAAAGGAGTTAATGAGTATTTTAAGAGGGAGTGGGCCTTACTTCTATAGATGGACGCCTTTTCGAGATATCGCCATAAAGATGGACCAGGTGTGACTCTAGAATGCGTTTGTGCAATATGGGTATCAAACGAAAGGAGTTAATGAGTATTTTAAGAGGGAGTGGGCCTTAGTTCTATAGGTGGACGCCTTTTCGAGATATCGCCATAAAGATGGACCAGGTGTGACTCTAGAATGCGTTTGTACGATATGGGTATCAAATGAAAGGTGTTAATGAGTATTTTAAAAGGGAGAAATCCTTAGTTCCATAGGTGGACGCCGTTTCGAGATATCGCCATAAAGGTTGGCCAGGGGTGATTCTAGAATTCGTTTGTGCAATATGGGTATCAAACCAAAGGAATTAATGAGTATTTTAAGAGGGAGTGGGCCTTTCTGGACCAGGGGTGACTCTAGACTTTGTTTGTACGATGTGGGTATCAAATGAAAGGTGTTAATGAGTATTTTAAAAGGGCGTGGGGCTTAGTTCTATAGGTGGATGCCTTTTCAAGATATCGCCATAAAGGTGGACCAGGGGTGACTCTAGAATGTGTTTGCACGATATTGGTATCAAATTAAAGGTGTTAATGAGAGTTTTGAAAGGGAGTGGTGGTAGTTGTATATGTGAAGGCGTTTTCCAGATATCGACCAAAATGTGGACCAGGGTGACCCAGAACATCATCTGTTGGATACCGCTAATTTATTTATATATGTAATACCTGCCAAGATTTTAAGGGTTTTTTATTTCGCCCTGCAGAACTTTTTCATTTTCTTATACTTAATATGGTAGTTGTCACACCCATTTTATAAAGTTTTTTCTAAAGTTATATTTCGCGTCAATAAAACAATCCAATTACCTTACCATATTTCATCCCTTTTTTCGTATTTGGTATAGAATTATGGCATTTTTTTCATTTTTCGTAATTTTCGATATCGAAAAAGTGGGCGTGGTCATAGTCGGATTTCGTTCATTTTTCATACCAAGATAAAGTGAGTTCAGATAAGTACGTGAACTGAGGTTAGTAAAGATATATCAATTTTTGCTCAAGTTATCGTGTTAACGGCCATGCGGAAGGACAGACGGACGACTGTGTATAAAAACTGGGCGTGACATCAACCGATTTCGCCCATTTTCACAGGAAACAGTTAACGCCATAAAATCTATGCCCCTACTAAATTTCAAAAGGATTGGTTAATTTTTGTTCGACTTATGGCGTTAAAAGTATCCTAGACAAATTAAATGAAAAAGGGCGGAGCCACGCCCATTTTTAAATTTTCTTTTATTTTTGTATTTGGTTGCACCATATCATTACTGGATTTGAATCTTGACATAATTTACTTATATACTGAAAAAATATTAAATTTTTTGTTAAAATTTTACTTTAAAAAAATTTTTTTTTTTAAAGTGGGCGTGGTCCTTCTCCGATTTTGCTAATTTTCATTAAGCGTACATATAGTAATAAGGGTAACGTTCCTGCCCAATTTCATCATGATATCTTCAACGACTGCCAAATTACAGCTTGCAAAAGTTTTAAATTACCTTCTTTTAAAAGTGGGCGGTGCCACGCCCATTGTCCAAAATGTTACTAATTTTCAATTCTGTGTCATAAGTTCAACTCATCTACCAAGTTTCGTCGCTTTATCGGTCTTTTGTAATGAATTATCGCACTTTTTCGGTTTTTCGAAATTTTCGATATCGAAAAAGTGGGCGTGGTTATAGTCCAATATCGTTCATTTTAAATAGCGATCTGAGATGAGTGCTCAGGAATCTACATACCAAATTTCATCCAGATACCTCAAAATTTACTCAAGTTATCGTGTTAACGGGCGGACGGACGGACGGACGGACGGACGGACATGGCTCAATAAAATTTTTTTTCGATCCTGATTATTTTGATATATGGAAGTCTATATCTATCTCGATTCCTTTATATATGTACAACCAACCGTTATCCAATCAAACTTAATATACTCTGTGAGCTCTGCTCAACTGAGTATAAAAATTCACCCAGGGCCTTTTGGTTTTCACAAACGCAAACAGAAAAAAAAAATGATATATATATATTTATGTTCATTTGTCATATATGTATGTATGTATGTAATTGAAAATGTGTGTGCATTAAACTACAATGAATATACGCGGAAATGTACCCAGCTCTAGTATTTATAGCGCCCATAGCTACATAAATATGTATATTAATATATTACTATGATAGCTAGCTTGCAGACAACAACAACACAAACATATATACAATCATATGTATTTACATACCATATAGTGTCGCGCGACAGTTTTGACAGCTCGACAGCTATTGTGGTTAGACATTTGGTCTAAAGGTTGCTCTAATGGCGGGCGGTCGGCCATTTGTGCTGTATTAACTAACTTCGTCTGTTTGCTTTGGTTTGACGATTAGTGGAAGTCATAGCCGGCAATGTTGAGGTAATGCATAGATATATATATTATGTTGTTTTTGTAAGTGGCCTGTGGTTTAACTACTTGCTGCACACAGGCATATGTATGTACGTGTCTTCATACCATACATTTATTAGTTTGCATAGTTTCCTCTATTATCAACTAACAGTCTATTCGAATTTATGATAGTAGGCGTGTGAGTGCGTTTTACGCCACAGAACTGACGATTTGTGTAACCAAATGTCTCCTTCAAAACCACTATAACCATAGGCGAAGTCCAGATTAAGTATTCGTATGTTTATGTTACTTGCTACATTTGCACATCATTTTTTTACTGGAAGTGAAACAGTTGAACTTTTCAGGAAATTAACTAGTTAACAACTTGATTTTTTTGATGGCTGAAAGGAGGAAAAAGGGGACGAAAGGAAACGAAATGACAGGAAAGCAAAGCCAAGAACATGAAAGGAAAATAAATGAAAGGAAAATAAAAGAAAGGAAAAGAAAAGAAAAGAAAAGAAAAGAAAAGAAAAGAAAAGAAAAGAAAAGAAAAGAAAAGAAAAGAAAAGAAAAGAAAAGAAAAGAAAAGAAAAGAAAAGAAAAGAAAAGAAAAGAAAAGAAAAGAAAAGAAAAGAAAAGAAAAGAAAAGAAAAGAAAAGAAAAGAAAAGAAAAGAAAAGAAAAGAAAAGAAAGGAAAAGAGAGGAAAAGAGGAAAGGAAAGGAAAAGAAAAGAAAAGAAAGGAAAGGAAATGAGTGGAAAGGAAAGGAATGGAAAAGAACGTAAAGGAAAGGAAAGAAAGGAAAGGAAAGGAAGGGAAAGGAAAGGAAAGGAATGGGAATGAAAGGAAAGGAATGGAAAGGAAAGGAAAGGAAAGGAAAGGAAAGGAAAGGACAGGAAAGGAAAAGAAACGAAAGTAAAGGGAATGTAAGGAAAAGAAAGGAAAGGAAAGAAAAGAAAAGAAAAGAAAATGAAAGAAAAGAAAAAGAAAGGAAGGCTAACCTTGGATGTAACCGAACATTTTGTACTCAGCTGAGAGCTTTGTAGACAAAATTGTCTTTTTCATGGATACATAAAAAATAAAAATGGATACATACTGTAACGAATTTTGGGAAATTCCGCTTATTTGCAACCTTCTACTAACGTTCGAATCAATAAACTGATGAATAAATAACTCCACTATTCAATAATGCAAAATGGCCTTTATTAAAGTACTTCAAATAACACTTCTCGACAGATATTAGGGGGACTCATGATAGCATATAAACTTATAAGATGTAACATTATATCATGTGCGCGTAAATTTATACAAATTGTGTAAATGATTTTTCATACAAAATTTGACAGCTCGTGCGTAAACTAGATAAATTTATACGTTTACACACTTTATAAGGCATTTATACGGTTACATGAGTCCCCCTATTGTGCTTAAATCAAACTGATTCGTTGTGCCTCAGCTGGCGCTGCTTTTATACTCTTTGGTTTCCTCGTTGACATATTTCTAGGCGTTTCTATTTCTAGAATTTGCTACTTGTTTACCAGCTATAACAACAGATGCACGTTATTATAGCTTCTCGCATAGCCCTTGCGCGTGTATATGTGAGTGACACTTCCACAGATGATTGCCTAGTTTTGGGAGTATCTCAGATATAGATATATGCATGTGTTTGTGCGTTTCTCTCTGCTGCGTGTACGTACATATGTGTAGACATTAACCTGGGTCGATTTGTGTGGACGAAAGTTAACCGATATCGCGCCATTTATTTTTCGATAGGTTTGGGCTCAGGAAAAAAAGTTCCGCTACACATACCAAAACAAATAATTTTCGAGCCTGCAAAAAAAATGACGAAAGGGTAAATTTTTCGACCAAAACACTCCCCAAAACCCAAAAAATATTTTCTTCAAAAATCCGTTGTAAGAACGTTGGCGATAACAGTTTTTTGAAAAAAATATTCTTTGAGGTTTGGGAGTGTTTTGGTCCAAAAATTTATAATTTCGTCTTTTTTTTTTTTTGCAGGTTCGAAAATTATTTTTTTTTGGTATGCGTAGTGGAACTTTTTTTCCTGAGCCCAAATCCTATCGAAAAATCAATGGCGCGATATCGGTTAATAAATCGACCCGGTCTAGTAGACATTATGATTGATTCGTTTATGTAGATACAAGTGGCTGCTTGTTTTATTGTTGTTGTGGCTTTATTTAGTTAGTATCAGATTAGTGATGTGAGTAACACTTAGTGTCACTAATATTCGTCACAGTACAAATGGTAATACTAAAAAGTGGAGCAACATGCCTTTGCTATCTCTCTTAAGCTTTCAATTTGTTCTATTTGAAAATTTTTTTTAAATATGAAAATTTGGTTAAATTTGAACGGATTTTTTATCATTTTTTTTTTTTAAATCACCCCTGAAATATTTTCGAAGCGCTCCCAAATATGAGTCCGACAAGAGTCCGACAAGAGTCCGAAATATGTGCCTTGAGAAAATCTAAACCTATAGTCATAAAAGACTCATATATGACTCATATAAGGTGGAAATTATGAGCCGTATGCCAAGAATGTATTTTTAGTTTCGATATATGGAAGACTAAATTTATCTCGATTAGCTTATACCGTTATGGAATACCGTTATGCGAACTAAATTAATATACTCTGTGAGCTCTGCTCATCTGAGTATAATTATAGCTGCGTTGGTTTCGTAGGGTTTTGTAGATGGTTTATAAGTGGTTTTTAATTCCTATCACATACGTTTGGGAAATATTGACCAAATTGTAGACCAATGGTGACGTTTTTTGGAACTGTTTTCCTTCATCCGTTGTCAAATAAGGGAAAATCACCATGTAGGGAAATTAACTTAGGGTAACCCTGGAATGTATTGATATGACATGGGTATCAAATGAAAGGTATTAAAGATTATTTAGTTCTATAGGTGGACGCTGTTCCGAGATATCGCCAAAAAGGTGGACCGTATAATGTGTTTGTACGATACGGGTATCAGGTTAAACGTATTAATGAGGGTTTCAAAAGGGAGTAGCCCTTAGTTATATACGTGCAGGCGTTTTCGAGATATCGACCAAAATGGGGACCAGGGTGACCCAGAACTTCATCTGTCGCTACCGCTAATTTATTTATATATGTAATATCACGAACAGTATTCCTGCAATCATTCCAAGGGCTTTTGATTTCGCCCTGCAGAACTTTTTCATTTTCTTCTACCTAATATGGTAGGCATCACACCCATTTTACAAAGTTTTTTCTAAAGTTATATTTTCCGTCAAAAAACCAATCCAATTACCATGTTTCATCCCTTTTTTCGTATTTGGTAAAGAATTATGGCATTTTTTTCATTTTTCGAAATTTGCGATATCGAAAAAGTGGGCGTGGTCATAGTCGGATTTCATCCATTTTTAATACCAAGATAATGTGATTTCAGTACGTGAACTAAGTTTAGTAAAGATATATCGATTTCTGCTCAAGTTATCGTGTTAGCGGCCGAGCGGAAGGATAGACGGTCGACTGTGTAGAAAAACTGAGCGTGGTTTCAACCGATTTCTCCCATTTTCACAGAAAACAGTTACCGTCATAGAAGCTATACCCTTACCAAAGTTCACAGGGATTGGTAAATTTTTGTTCGACTTATGGCATTATAATTATTCTAGACAAATTAAATGAAAAAGGGCGGAACCACGCCCGTTTTGAAATTTTCTTTTATTTTTGTATTTTGTTGCACCATATCATTACTGCAATTGAATGTTGACACAGTTTACTTATATACTGTAAAGATATTCAATTTTTTGTAAAAATTTTACTTTTAAAATGTTTTTTAAAAAGTGGGCGTGTTCGTCATCCGATTTTGCTAGTTTTTCTTTAGAATACATATAGTAATAGCTGTAATATTTCTCCCAAATTTCATCGTGATATCTTCAACGACTACCAAATTACAGCTTGCAAAACTTTTAAATTACCTTCACGCCCATTGTCCAAAATTATACTAATTTTCTATTCTGCGTCATAAGGTCAACCCACCTACCAAGTTTGATCGCTTTATCCGTCTTTGGTAATGAATTATCGCACTTTTTCGGTTTTTCGAAATTTTCGATATCGAATAAGTGGGCGTGGTTATCGTGAAATCTGAAAAATAAGGCGCACTCCCGGGGCAGTATTCTTAGTGTAATTGGCACTTGATGGAATTTTTTCTGGACCTGCTCTCGATGGTTTGGAGATCCATAGGATTTTCCACAAAAGAATTTTTCCTAAAAAATTGTCTCATTTGGACGATTACGTTCGGATAAACAATTAATTTCCCAAATCAGTCCAAAAAGAATTTTGCAACAAAAGTCACACAGTGTTCTTCTCGACCACAAGACTTCACGCTGCCCAAATATCATCGCAAAATATTGACTTTGGTGAAAACGGTGCTCAGTTGAAAAAGCCTTACCCATCTATCTGTATCTAACTCCATTAGTTTATGCCGTTACGGGGTACCGTTATGCGAACAAAATTAATATACTCTGTGAGCTCTGCTCAGCTGAGTATAAATAGGTAAAGAAAAGAAAAGAAGGGAAAGACGTGGAGAAAAATTTAAAGGATAAAATTAAAGCAGGGAAGATGAAAAGAAATATTAGTATCCAAGACTGGAGCCGGAACCAAAAAAACGGTTTCTTACCGATAAGTTGTTGGTATTTAATCGATATATCAACAACAATTTACCGATATTTTATCGAAAATTTATAAATTTTTTTAAATAAAATATCGATAATTTATCAAAAATTTATAGATTTGCTATAGATTTATTATTGATAAGTTATTAATTATTTATTAAAGAAAATTTATGAAAAAATATGGATATGTTATCGATTTACTACCAAAGAAATATAAATACGTTATCAAAAACTTATAAATTATTTATTGAAATGTTATCGATGCGTTATAAAAAAGTAATCGAGTTTTTATAGAAAATTTCTCAACAATACTCTAATGATTTACAATCTAAAATTTTTGATGTATCGACATGTTATTGAAAAGTTATGGTTTTGCTACCGAAAATTTATCGATTTGTTATCAAACAATTACCAATTATTTATCAAAAAGTTATAGACATATTATCTATTTACTATCGGAAATTTACTATTTATTTATCATAAAAGCATCGGTCGATTTCTTATCGAAAAACAATGCAAAATTTTTCAAAAAGTTTTCGTATTTTATCGATTTTTTGTCGAAAAGTTATCAACTATTTATCAAAAAGTTATAGATATATTATCGATTTGCTATCGTAAAGTTATATATTATTTATACAAAATTTATCGGTATTTTACATAAATGTTATCGATTTTTTATCGAAAGTGTATAGATTTGTTTCGAAAAGTTAAACATTTGCTATCAAACAGTCATCGAAAATGTGTCAAAAAGTTGTAGATATGCTTTCGATTCATTATAGAAGTTACCGATGTGTTGTTATGAAAAAGAGAACAAAAGAGCTTTAATATAAAATCACAAATTTAGTGACAAATTTATAACCCGTTAATAACAAGCCGATAGGAAACCAATAAGAAGCCGATGACTTGGTGGAAACAAGCCGACAGAAATTCAATAACTCATCGATAATAGTTCGCTGTCGATAATAATCTAATAAAAAAATAATTTGTCGATATCGTGCGCTACCAAAAGGAAGCCTGCAACGCTTTTCTCAAGAAGCCCAAAACTCTTTGTTTCTGGTTAAGACAGATCTGTTGTGGCTTAACTTCAACCCCAGGGTGAGCTCTTATTTATTTTATTACTTTTTCAGACGTACATACACCTCTGTTCTCAGGCATCGAACTTCACGGTAACTTGTTACTCGCCCCTTTTTTGCAGAAGCATACTGGATACTTATCCAAAGCATAGCGGCAGCACTCTCCATTTAGGAAAAGGTGTTATCGTAGCAACAGCATCAACTTCAAGTTCTATAGCCTATAAACTGAGCAGCACACTCCACATCTAAACATCAGGGCGAATTCTCTCTAGTATATGCTTCCTAAGATACAAGATATTATCGTATCAACTTGCACTTGAAGAAAATATGCAAATATTAAAACTACCAATTGACTCTATAGATAAAGGCAGTTGTCTGACTTTTAGGGTTTGGAACTAATACTAGTTGTAAAGTGGTTTAGATGGTTGAATTTGACTTCAGGATATAAGGCATGATGCATTCTCAAGTGCAAATATGGACAAGGAGAAAATATTAATATATGTACATTGTACAAGCTATTAAATTTGTGGATATATCACTTTGTGCGTAAACATTGTTGTTTATTATTAAACGGTTTGTAATTTAAATCTTAAGTAATCATTACCAGTATTGTGCCATATTACGCCAGTAAACTCAGATATATTTATAGGGTTTTACAAAGACGTGAACACCTCTTAAATATCATTTCCTTCCATTCCAAAATAGATGGATATGCTAATGTTGAAAATGAATGAATTAGAAAATTAAACCATCACGATTAACTGCTTTTATTGGGTATTCCCTTTTCCAACTCATTTTTCTTGATTTCGGAGACTTTCCTGGTCATACCGTGGGCTAGTTCGTTCTTTTCAATATTGCTATTTCCAGGGACTGACCAAAAGCTCAAAATATTGAGTTGACCTGTAAGCACCAGAAAGACTCGCCATCTCCATATGCTTTAAATATCGATACATGGGTCACTGGTACCTCACTGCTCTGTTTGCTCTATATATGGCATTTGCCTCCATCTGGAAGACTCAAGAGACTGGTAAGACTGTCTAGCACGAGTTACAACCCAGCTCCAGTTCTTTTTCCAATTTTTCCGTCCCTCATGCTTCAGCAGTGAGGTTAATTAAGACATTTTCCAGAAAGACACGCCAGTTATAACATATTTTCTAAAACTGGCCCTTATTGGGAGCACCTGGAGCTTGAAGTCTTCCGGCATATTTTTAAGCCTTTCACGTAATAAAACCTAGCAGTCGAAGGCTCGAACAGCATATCATTAATGGCGGTTTTTTCTGGAAATAATGTCACCCTATTGACTTTCGTCAGCTTCCTCGTAGGACCGTGTATTCCTTTCATAAAATATTTCCCTCTAAACTTTAATTTCCCTCAGAACTTTAAATGATCTAATTCAAAAGTGTAACATGAGGATAACATTTCGTACAGAAAAGAAAGCGCTATAAGATTCCTTTATTATGCGTCGTTCAACTTTCCGCCTCAAATGATCCGGTTTCTTGTCGGTAACAACCGATACCGACAAGTTGTTCTTTTATTTTCGGCTTTTTCTCGATAGCAAATTACTGTCGTCGAGCAATCTGTTTGTTATCAGCTTATAACGACGGCTTCTTTTTGGTTTCTTATCATCTTTTTGTCGACAGGTTACAGATGTGCAACCTATTTCACATTAAAGATTTACCTCTACTTTTTTCATAACAAGACGATAATTCGTCGTGGACAAATCGATATCACACCGTTAAAAAATTAGAAGCATAACGATAACGAATCGACAATCTTTCGGTTATCTAATCGATGTAAAGTCGATAACTGTTCAGTTAAAAATCGATAACATTTCCATAACAAATAGATACATTTACCATAACTAATCGATAACCCTTTGATAGCATGCTCATGACTTTTTCATAACTAATCGATAACTTTTCGCTACCAAAGCGAAAGCTTTTCGATCACAAGTCGCGAATTCGTTTGATTACATTCCGATAACTCGCGGAAAAAAAATTTTTACATTTCAATAAATTATCTATATTAAATGGAAAAATATTTTGTAACATATCCATATTTTAGATAAATAATCTTAAATTTTTGATAACATATCGTTAAATGTTCAATAATATATCGATATCTTGTTGATATCAAATCGATAAAACGCAGATAACTCATTGGTAATCTTTACAAAATCTATTCATTGTCGATAAGAAATCGGTAGCTTTTCCATTACAAATCCACAATTTTTAAACGGTTTTATTTAGCTTGACGTGACAGGCCGGCTGCACGGCCGTTGTGAACGAATTTTGTAATTAAAATTTAAGTAACTTCTCGATAAGCTACAAGCTTGAAACTTGGAATATAGTTCAGAACCCACTGACAATGCAATAATATGAAAAAAACTCCGATATGTGGCGCATGGATCGAAATATTTCAAAAAGTCGTATTTGTGGTCCGATTTGGCTCATATTTGGAACACATAATACATAAATGAATAGAAAACGGCATGTGAAAAAATCGCCGCTAGGTGGCGCAAGGATCGAGATATTCAAAATGTACGTGTTTGTGGTCCGATTTGGTCCATATTTGGTACACATAATACATTCATGAATAGAAAGCGACCTATGATGTCCGATTTGGCTCATATTTGGAACACATAATACATACATGATTAGCAAACGGCCTGTGAAAAATCGCCGCTAGGTGGCGCAAGGATCGAGATATTCAAAAAAGTTGTATTCGTGGTCCGATTTGGCTCATATTTGGAACGAATAATACATACAAGAATGGAAAGCGACCTATGAAAAAAATCGCCACTAGGTCGCGCAAGGATCGAGATATTCACAAAAATCGTATTTGTGGTCCGATTTGGCTCATATTTGGAACACATAATACATAAATGAATAGAAAACGGCATGTGAAAAAATCGCCGCTAGGTGGCGCAAGGATCGAGATATTCAAAATGTACGTGTTTGTGGTCCGATTTGGTCCATATTTGGTACACATAATACATTCATGAATAGAAAGCGACCTATGATGTCCGATTTGGCTCATATTTGGAACACATAATACATACATGATTAGCAAACGGCCTGTGAAAAATCGCCGCTAGGTGGCGCAAGGATCGAGATATTCAAAAAAGTTGTATTCGTGGTCCGATTTGGCTCATATTTGGAACACATAATACATACATGATTAGCAAACGGCCTGTGAAAAATCGCCGCTAGTTGGCGCAAGGATCGAGATATTCAAAAAAGTTGTATTCGTGGTCCGATTTGGCTCATATTTGGAACACATAATACATAAATGAATAGAAAACGGCATGTGAAAAAATCGCCGCTAGGTGGCGCAAGGATCGAGATATTCAAAATGTACGTGTTTGTGGTCCGATTTGGTCCATATTTGGTACACATAATACATTCATGAATAGAAAGCGACCTATGATGTCCGATTTGGCTCATATTTGGAAAAAATATTACATACAGTCCGGTAGAAGTGACATCAAAATATTTTGGAGTTCGAGGAGAGACAAGCATACGTGGCGCAGAGTCGAGTAAAGTCGATGAAAGGATTATGTATTGACGACTTAGATTGTAAAAAATTGCCAGGAAGGAGTCCTTGTAATAAGGAGTCACTAAATGAAGTAAATTGAAAGAGAAGTCATGAACAATTAAATAAAGATTAAAAACTTGAAAATAAAATAATTAAACAAAAATTTAAGTTATACGGTTTTATTGAAAACAATACTTACATGACGTAATAATAATACTAAAAGCTAGAAATTAATTAGATAGGTCCTAGGTACTAGTCACCACACTCCTCATCAATCTAGGGCGTTGATCAAAGAATTAAATAAAAGCGTTGGACGGCTAAAATTTCTCTTGATAATCAGAAGTAAGACCAACTGAACCTTAATCAGGTTATGCTACGCCTCACATTTTTAGAAATTTCAAACGCCCAATGCTTTTATTTAATTGTCTGATCAACGCCATAGATTGATGAGGAGTGTGATGACTAATACCTAGGACCTACCTAATTATTTTCTAGCTTTTAATATTATTATAATTTCATGTAAATATTGTTTTCAATAAAACCGTTTAACTTAAACATTTCTTTTAAATTATTTTATTTAATATTCAACGCTTAAATTTTCGATAACAGATTAAATTTTCGCTGAAAAATCGATAACTCTTCCATAATATGTCGATAACTCGTCTATACCTTGTCGATAACACACCTATGACAAACTGATAACATGTCGATAAAAAATAGATAACGAATCGCTCATCGGAAGCAAATTGGAAACACGCAGCCTGGTTTAGGATCCTGCTTTGATTTTGACTTCTAGTTAATTTAAATTATGATAATAATAATAAAAAATGTTATAAAAAATATTTTCAAAATTTTCTGTATTTTCAAAAACGATTAGAAGACAGATGGGTTTAGAAAAGCAATTTAAATATAAGAACTTGGGTATATATTATGGCAAGTTGCTCGTACCAACAAGAGGAATCATAATTTCGACGTTTTGGTATAATGCATGCTATACAAATCGCTAGAGTATATAATACATACATGCACATATCTGTGACGTTTACAGGTAGGTAGGTTGAACTGGCCAGTCCATGAGGACCTCACATAGACTGATTGAGTCCGTAGTGTTACCATAAGTTTGTTTTAACGACCAAACTGAAAAATCCTATAAAAAACCAGGACCTATGTTATAAAATAACTCCGTCCTCTTGGCAAATATTAGAAGCTTCCTAGGACTTAAGCCACTTGCTGCTTCTAGATCTGACAGCTGTATCACTCCTAATAGCTGGAGTCTTAGCCTGGCAAGTGCAGGGCACGAGCACAGAACGTGCTCGATCATTTCCTCCTCCAACCCGCACTTCCTACATCTGCTATCACTGACCAAGCCTAGTTTAAAGGCATGTGACGCCAGAAGGCAGTGTCCAGTCAGAATACCCGTCATGAGTCTACAGTCCTCTCTTTTTAATGATAGAAGCAACTGTGTTAGTCTAAGGTTGTAAGACCTACACATAATTTTCGACACTTTACAGCCCCGCGCTTGAACCCACGCCTTTCCCGCTTGGTCGATCATGTGCACCTCTCGACTTCGCTTAATCTCGCGCAATCGAATTGGGACATCTACGGAGCAAGCTTCAAGGAATGCGCCCTTTTTAGCTAGTTCGTCCGCTTTTTCATTCACATCTATTCCCTTATGCCCTGGGACCCAATATAGATGTATGCTTCTCCCTGTCCCGATTCTCTCCAGAGACTGCTTACACTCTAACACGCATTTAGATGTTGTGCTATGCGAGATTATTGCTTTAATTGCTGTTTGACTGTCAATATAAAAGTTAACACGGTTGCAGCTTAAGCTATTCTCTTCCAGGGTTTCTACTGCTTTGGTTACGGCTAATATTTCCGCTTGTAAAACGCTACAGTAATCCGGCAGCCTGTAAGATCTGCTTATTTCCGGATCAGTGCAGTATACCGCAGACCCTACTGCTTCCACTACTTTGGAACCATCGGTGTACACATGTATCGCCTCGTCCGCCATTTGCACACCCTTGCGCCAACCGTCCACCTCTATTGTGGCCTTAGGATCTCCCTCGAAGCGCAGATAGGGAATCATGTAGTCTGTTCGTCTTGTGTTGATGACGCTATACTACTATGGCCATATGGTCGGCGCTCAAGCTGCCCCGAAGCACCGAGCCTGGTTGCGGTCGTTAATGCTTCGTTCTTTGCTACCAGGTCTACAGGTGGGATGTGCAAAATGGCATACAGTGTAGCCGTCGGGGTTGTTTTCAGGGCTCCCATAATGCTAAGTAACGATAGTCTGCATACCCCCTCTAATTTTTTGAGGTATGTTGTTTTTTGTGTGGCTTTCCACCAAACAAGAAATAGAATAGGGCTTAAAATCGCTGTAAAAACCCAATGATAAAGAGAGGGCGATAGGCTCCACGTACACCCCAGCATTCTTGTACTTGCATAGAGTGCCGTTGAGGCCTTCTTGACCCTCTCCTCCACGTTGAGCTTCCATGACAGCTTACTGTCTAGGATGATTCCTAAATATTTTGTGCAAGGTTTCTCCTGTAAGGTCACCCCTCCTAACTTAGGCCTGGTCCAATTTGGGACCTTGTACCTCTTTGTAAACAAGACCATATCTGTCTTCTCCGCATTGACTTTCAACTCGAAATTAGATGCCCAGGTATGAATATCTCGAAGCGCCCGATCCATCAAAGAACTAATCGTTGGAAGGCACTTTCCACTTATGACAATTGCAACGTCATCTGCGTAAGCCGTAAGTTTTACGGTTCCCTCATCGAATTGCCTGAGCAGTTGGTTGATGGCCAGCGTCCACAGCAGAGTTGATAGCACCCCTCCCTGCGGCGTGCCCCTGTCCACTGATTTCGTGGCCTCGTACAATCCCCATTGTGATGTAATCTTTTCCCAATTTAACATGCAGCCGATCCATCTGATTAAGGCCGGATGTACTTTAATGTAATTAAGACCATCCATAATCGCCCATTTTGCAACATTATTGAAAGCCCCGGCAATGTCCAAGAAGACTCCTAGAGCATACTCCTTATATTCCAGGGATTTCTCTATGCTTATTACTACCCTATGCAATGCGGTGTCTACCGACTTGCCTTTGGTGTACGCATGCTGTGTTGTGGAGAGCAGCTTTTCATCCACGTTGGACTTTATGTACACATCTATCTGCCTCTCAAAGGTTTTGAGCAGAAATGATGTTAAGCTAATGTGTCTTTAGTCTTTGGGATACACGTGACCGATCTTCCCCGCCTTTGGGAGAAAAGCTACACTAGCAGTTCTCCAAGAGTGCGGTACATGATTCAGTCGTATGCACCCATCGAATATTATTTTAAGCCATTCCACGACCGCCCTACTTGAGACTTGTGGCGAGGCCGGGAATATACCATCTGGGCCCGACGATTTAAACTTAGAAAACGCCTTCACTGTCCACTCGATCTTGGTATCCGTCACCAAGCCCGGCACTACTAGCTCCGTGATCGAAGTGTGAGTAATGTCTGCTGGTTCCTCTAAACCGTCTCCCGATGGGAAATTTGTATCGAGAAGCACCTCAAGGGATTCCTAACTATTACGTGACCATTCCCCGTTCTCTTTCTTTATTAGTCCTTGGACTATGTTTCCCTTTGCTAGGACTTTTTTCAACCGTGCTGTTTCGCTGGAGCACTCTATGTCCGTACAGAAACTTTTCCATGAGTTTCTCTTCGCCCTGGTAATTTCACGCTTGTAGATCCTCAGTAGATCCCTGTACTCGTCCCGACAAGCTTGGCTTTCCGCGGTCTTTGCGAGCTTAAACATTTCTTTACCTGTCTTCTTAGAAGACTCAGCTCATTGCTCGACCATGGCGGATTTGCTTTTCCTCGGAATCTTCTTAGAGGGCAAGCTTTGTTATACGCAGTCATAAGCGTCCTTGTTAGGAATTCATTCGACTCCTCCAGATCCTCTACATTAGCAACCTCTTTGTTGTCACAGTTTTGTTTCTACATGTTTCTGGAATTTAGTCCAGTTCATTGACCTAGGGTTTCTAAAGGTTCCTCCCTTCTCTACCCTCTTTAGGGGGATGTTGAAGCTGATATAAGCATGGTCGGAGAAGGATGGTCTATCAAGAACCATCCAATCATACCTTGATATATCACGCTCGGAGCTCAATGTAATATCCACAACATTGCTGGATGTTGGACCAATATATGTAGGGACATTTCCCTGTTGGCTATCTGCAAATTGGTTTGCAGGATGTAACAAAGCAGAGATTCGCCTCTCTCGTTCGTATCTGCTCTTCCCCACGCATTGTGGTGCGCATTTGCATCTGCGCCTATGACCAACCGCCCTTTGCGCCCTTCCTCCTGTACTAGCCTTTTGCACTCCATCGGTGGGACCTTCACAGCATGGGCCATGTAGCAGGACGCCAGGATAAATGCCTGCTTATTCTTTTGCTCAACGGCCACCGCTACGAGATCCTCAGTGGTGTAGTTAGGCAGCATATATGAATGCAGCTGTTTCTTTACCATTACTACAGCTCGCACCTGTCCTTCCGTTTGCGCGTAGTAAACGCCAAACCCGCGCGCGCTAAGTCCAGAAACCTTTCCTCCCGATGAGAGCCACGGCTCCTGGATCAGCGCCACGTCAAACGAACCCTCCTCAAGGGTTAGGAGGAGTTCGCTCGACGCCACTTTACTGTGCTGGAGGTTTATCTGTAGGACTCGCAGCACCATTGGGCTGTTTGTCCCCCTCCAGCACCTTCGTCTTGACGTCGTCGTCCTCCCCTTTCCCTTTTGGTTTAGAGTATTCGAGGCCCCCTTCAGCCTCTCGTGACTGTTGTGGAGGGTGTTCTTCTGTGCGAGTCACAGCACTATTTAGCGGTTGGTCCTCTTCTAGCACGTTCGTGGTAACGTCGGGGACCTCCAGCTGTCTTTTTTCCCTTAGGCTTTTGAGGTCCTTTTCGACATCGCCCACCTCTAGCGTGTTAGGGTTTTTATCCTCGGGACTTCTTTTCCTGAGTCGCATGTAAATTTTGCCAGTGGCAAGGACATTTTACCAAGCTGCGTGTACAAAATATCCTCCGCCTGCTAGCAGGACGCCAGGATAAATGCCTGCTTATTCTTTTGCTCAACGGCCACCGCTACGAGATCCTCAGTGGTGTAATTAGGCAGCATATATGAATGCAGCTGTTTCCTTACCATTACTACAGCTCGCACCCGTCCTTCCGTTTGCGCGTAGTAAACGCCAAACCCGCGCGCGCTAAGTCCAGAAACCTTTCCTCCCGATGAGAGCCACGGCTCCTGGATCAGCGCCACGTCAAACGAACCCTCCTCAAGGGTTAGGAGGAGTTCGCTCGACGCCACTTATTGTGCTGGAGGTTTATCTGTAGGACTCGCAGCACCATTGGGCTGTTTGTCCCCTCCAGCACCTTCGTCTTGACGTCGTCGTCCTCTACTTTCCCCTTTGGTTCAGAGTATTCGAGGCCCCCTTCATCCTCTCGTGACTGTTGTGCAGGGTGTTCCTCTGTGCGAGTCACAGCACTATTTAGCGGTTGGTCCTCTTCTAGCACGTTCGTGGTGACGTCGGGGACCTCCACCTGTCTTTTTTCCCTTAGGCTTTTGAGATCCTTTTCGACATCGCCCACCTCTAGCGTGTTAGGGTTTTTATCCTCGGGACTTCTTTTCCTGAGTCGCATGTAAATTTTGCCAGTGGCAAAGAACATTTTACCAAGCTGCGTGTTTTATTTGGGAGATGTAGAACTGACCATCCTCGGTAGGCCGAGATACAGTAAGTACCTTCCAATCCTGTGTCGGTATGTTCGGATTCTGATTCTGCAGAAGTCGTAGTGTATCCTCCGACTTCATCACGCATGGTATCCATACCTTAACTTTTGTTACCGTGGGGATTTGCGCTTTATCCACCACCTCAAACCGCGCGTTCGTGCCTTGCCTTTGGAGGTTTGGAACCACTTCCTCCAGCCACAGCAAGCTCGCGATGTTGTCGCACGCTATCATCTTCACACCATTATACCATCCCCCCGAATCAAAGGTTGGAAGGGGCTTACTTGGTTGTTCCCGCATCATCTTAAGCATTAAGCTAATAAGCACCCTTTCCACAGATCTCCACCTTCCAGTAGTCATTTGTCCGAAAGGACTGCTACGATCAACCAGCGCCACAGTCAGTGACTGCTTTGCCACATCACTCATCTTCTCGGGAAAAGCAGGAGTCTTAGTGTTATATCCCTTTGGCACCTCCGAGAAAGCCGGAGTCTTAGCGTTAACTCCCTTTAGCGCCTCCGAGAAAGCCGGAGTCTTAGCGTTATCTCCCTTTGGCTTATCTCCTATTTCCTTAATTGGAACTTCCCTCTGACTCGCAGCTTTCGAGGTAGTTGCTACCTCGCTATTGGAGCCCATCTGTCTTACAGCTTTGGGCCTGCTTGTCTTGTGTATGCGATTTCCCTGCCTCGCGGCTCTAGGACTGGGTTCTTTCTGCCTCTTGAAAGCAGGCTTGTCGCCTTCCGCCGAACGTTGCCTCTTCGTTCTGCCATTCGACGCTTCTTCCTCCTCGTACCGGTTGCAGAACCGAGGGTTTCTCGCAGCAAACCTTTTGAACTGCCACTTCTGTTGGGTCGACCATTGCTCCCAAGCGTTGTACAATTCTTAGTGCTGCACGGTACTGCGAGAGAGCTCTTTTACTTTCTCTGCTCCGTACCCTTCTCCACTCTTCTACTCCGTTTTCTCCAACACGGAGTTCATTGAGTCAGCACTACTCTCGCTCCCCGAGTCCGACGCATCGTTTAATTCGTATTTGCCGTCCTTGGATTGCGACTCAGTCCTCCTCTTTACATCGTCCTTATTACAGTTAGGTAATGAGTCGTTCATCTTGGTCGTACGACCACCTGCCCGACAAGGCGTGCTCAGCGGTCCAGTATTATATACGGGGAAAGAACCGTCCGCCACAGCAGCGCCCCTTACTGTGGTAAGGCCATTAATACTTCCCGAGGTGGCCCGGTATCGGGAAGGCTCCGTTCGAATACAGCCGAATTTATCCCCTGGCTGCAAATCGTCCAATAGGCATGGTCCGCATAACACCCTGGATTAGGGGGTTGGCAGTTCTTGGTCACCGACATCCCGCCGCCCTCGTGGGAGGCGAAGCGGCGTAGATGTCAGTCCTAAACAGCTCCGCCTCATAGTCGGGCGCTATGGAGTTCGGCTAAGCCCTCACACCAACGACAAGGTGCCTACCCTAGTGAGGGCAGTTTACAGGTAGCTACTTAGGAATTTATGAAATGATCAATGACGTCCACTACAATTTACTCTTTATTGGATTAAACGTCGATTTGCCGGAATTGTTAATAATAATAAAAATGAAACGCCTGAATTTGTGCAAACATTTGTAATTCCTAGATACATATATGTACATATGTACATATATCGATATATGTTATATACAACTTAAAAATATATGTAAGATTTTACATATGTACTCAAACTTCTACGGGGAGCACTACCGTAATAGCATATGGATATATTTATGTAAGAACATATTATACTTACTCATGTTTGTATATATTTACGTATATAAGTGGGTATGTGTGTTTGTATATGTACACATATTGTATACTAGAAGCAGAAGTTAATTAATAATGCAACACAACACAATTCTCCAAATCGACAATACTTACTCACCCACACCCTCCCTCACTCAGACGGACCATATATATTTACATTAGACTGGGTCGATTTATTAACCGATATCGTGCCATCGATTTGCCGATAGGATTTGGGCTCAGGAAAAAAAGTTCCACTACGCATACCCAAAAAAAATTATTTTCGAGCCTGCGAAATTTCATCGATTTTTTCGATTTTGTATTAATTTTTTTTTTCATTTTCAAGGCTCCAAATCATTTTTTATGTATTTTGTTCGTGTCAATTGGCAAATGCAAAATTGGTAAACGCAGTTTTTTGAAAAAAAAAATTTATTTTATGGAGATTTAGAAGAAAATTATATTTTTTGTGTATGCGTAGTGGAACTTTTTTTCCTGAGCCCAAATCCTATCGAAAAATCGATGGCGCGATATCGGTTAACTTTCGTCCATACAAATCTACCCAGGTTAATGTACATACCAACAGCAAACCGACTGTAAATTCTCGTCCACTGACTCGCTTTAATATGTACTTATTAGCTGTTATACTCCGCCGTGGTGCGTTGGTAGCGTGCTCCGCCTACCACACCGTATGCCCTGGGTTCACACCCCATCAAAAACATTTTAGAAATAAGGTTTTTCAATTAGAAGAAAATTTTTCTAAGCGGGGTCACCCCTCGGGAATGTTTGGCAAGCGCTCCGAGTGTATTTCTGCCATGACAAGCTCTCAGTGAAAAATCATCTGCCTTGCAGATGCCGTTCGGAGTCGGCATACAACATGTAGGTCCCGTCCGGCCAATTTGTAGGGAAAATCAAGTGGAGCACGACGCAAATTGGAAGAGAAGCTCGGCCTTAGATCTCTTCGGAGGTTATCGCGCCTTACATTTATTTATTTATTTATAAATAATTTTCCGATTGATCTTCATTTCATTTCAATTCAATTTTTTTTAATGCCATAATTTCTCAAGTATGTTATAAACAGCAAACCATTCGCTGTTGCCAACTGTACGAAAAATACACATATAAAACACCATGCAAAAAATTTTCCTTAGTCTCTAAAGAGAGTAGACTGAACGTGTCTTCATTGGAACTAGTTGGGTATTGCTAAGCCCGAATCATATTTTTTTGATTCCTTAGGTCAGACCCATGATAATAAGCGTGCGGTCAAGTTGAAGCATCGATACATAATTTCAGAAACCCCTATCGCATTGTCTCACTTAACACCTGTCTGTCTACCAAAATATATCGAAAGCATTTCGTACTTACCAAATCCTTTGTGGGTATATGTTTCTAGGTTTGCATGTGTTAATGTGCGAGTGCCGAAGAAAGGGGAGGTTCGTTTATACAACCGCTACAGTTGTAATAATAATTTGTATTTCTATATTTATTTCTGCTGCTCTTATTGTTATTTCCGTATTTTCTGGCTATATTTGTAGAAAAGTTGTATCGCACATACAGACATACGCTCTTGAGTATTTAGGCACGTATTTCTAGGTAAATGTGTATATTTGTTTTTATTTATTTATTGAATCTATATTGTGAATGGTTTTGTGATAACTCGTGTAGTTTTTGTGAGGCACAATAAAAATTGGGAAACATTTAGTAAAGTGAAAGGGGTTGTTAATAAATTTAGTTGCTAGTATTTGCTTTAGAAAGAAAATTCTTCAGAAAGCCAAACTTTTATTTATTTCTTTTTCTGTTTAATTTAGTTTAGTTTAATTTTATTTTATTTCTTTTTGTAATTTCTACCTTCGATGGTTAATAAAACAGCAGAAATGTCCGGATTAATTATCAATAATGAACCGGAAGTCTCTTTTCTTCCTTTACAGTGATGTATTTTTATACTCAGTTGAGCAGAGCTCACAGAGTATATTAAGTTTGATTGGATAACGGTTGGTTGTACATATATAAAGGAATCGAGATAGATATAGACTTCCATATATCAAAATAATCAGGATCGAAAAAAAATTTGATTGAGCCATGTCCGTCCGTCCGTCCGTCCGTCCGTCCGTCCGTTAACACGATAACTTGAGTAAATTTTGAGGTATCTTGATGAAATTTGGTATGTAGGTTCCTGAGCACTCATCTCAGATCGCTATTTAAAATGAATGATATCGGACTATAACCACGCCCACTTTTTCGATATCGAAAATTTCGAAAAACCGAAAAAGTGCGATAACTCATTACATAAGACAGATAAAGCGACGAAACTTGGTAGATGGGTTGATGTTATGACGCAGAATAGAAAATTAGTAAGATTTTGGACAATGGGCGTGGCACCGCCCACTTTTACAAGAAGGTAATTTAAAAGTTTTGCAAGCTGTAATTTGGCAGTCGTTGAAGATATCATGATGAAATTTGGCAGGAACGTTACTACTATTATTCTATATGCGCTAAATTAAAATTAGCAAAATTGGATGAAGAACACGCCCACTTTTTAAAAAAAAATTTTTTTTAATTCAAATTTTAACAAAAAATTTAATATCTTTACTGTATATAAGTAAATTAAGTCAAAATTCAACTCCAGTAATGATATGATGCAACAAAATACAAAAATAAAAGAAAATTTCAAAATGGGCGTGGCTCCGCCCATTTTCATTTAGTTTATCTAGAATACTTTTATTGCCATAAGTCGAACAAAAATTTACCAATCCTTCTCAAATTTGGTAGGAGCATAGATTCTATGACGGTAACTGTTCTCTGTGAAAATGGGCGAAATCTGTGGAAGCCACGCCCAGTTTTTATACACAGTCCACCGTCTGTCCTTCCGCTCGGCCATTAACACAATAACTTGAGCAAAATCCGATATATCTTTACTAAACTTAGCCCACGTATTTACCTGAGCTCACTTTTTCTTGGTATAAAAAATGGGCGAAATCTGACCATAACCACGCCCACTTTATCGATATCGAAAATTACGAAAAATGAAAAAAATGCCATAATTCTATACCAAATACGAAAAAAGGGATGAAACATGGTAACTGGATTGGTTTATTGACGCAAAATATAACTTTGGAAAAAACTTTGTAAAATGGGTGTGACACCTACCATATTAAGTAGAAGAAAATGAAAAAGTTCTACAAGGCGAAATCAACAGCCCTTGGAATCTTGGCAGGAATACTGTTAGTGGTATTGCATTTATAAATAAATTAGCAGTACCCGACAGATGATTTTCTGGATCACCTGGTCCACATTTTGGTCGATATCGCGAGAACGCCTTCACATATACATCTAAGGGCCACTCGCTTTTAAAACCCTCATTAATACCTTTAATTTGATATCCATATCGTACAAAAACATACCAGAGTCACCCCTGTCCCACCCTAATGGCGATATCTCGAAAAGGCGTCCACCTATAGACCTAATGCCCCCTCCCTCTTAAAATGCTCAGTAACACCTTTCGTTTGATACCCATATCGTACAAACATTCTAGAGTCACCCCTGGCCCACCCTAATGGCGATATCTCGAAAAGGCGTCCACCTATAGACCTAGTGTCCACTCCCTCTTAAAATGCTCAGTAACACCTTTCGTTTGATACCCATATCGTACAAACATTCTAGAGTCACCCCTGGCCCACCCTAATGGCGATATCTCGAAAAGGCGTCCACCTATAGACCTAATGCCCACTCCCTCTTAAAATGCTCAGTAACAGCTTTCGTTTGATACCCATATCGTACAAACATTCTAGAGTCACACCTGGCCCACCCTAATGGCGATATTTCGAAAAGGCGTCCACCTATAGAACTAAGGATTACTCCCTTTTAAAATACTCATTACCACCTTTCATTTGATACCCATATCGTACAAACACATTCTAGAGTCACCCTGGCCCACCCTAATGGCGATATCTCGAAAAGGCGTCCACCTATAGACCTAATGTCCACTCCCTCTTAAAATGCTCAGTAACACCTTTCGTTTGATACCCATATCGTACGAACATTCTAGAGTCACCCCTGGCCCACCCTAATGGCGATATCTCGAAAAGGCGTCCACCTATAGACCTAATGTCCACTCCCTCTTAAAATGCTCAGTAACACCATTCGTTTGATACCCATATCGTACAAACATTCTAGAGTCACCCCTGTCCCACCCTAATGGCGATATCTCGAAAAGGCGTCCACCTATAGAACTAATGCCCACTCCCTCTTAAAATGCTCAGTAACATCTTTCGTATGATACCCATATCGTACAAACATTCTAGAGTGACACCTGGCCCACCCTAATGGCGATATCTCGAAAAGGCGTCCACCTATAGAACTAAGGATTACTCCCTTTTAAAATACTCATTACCACCTTTCATTTGATACCCATATCGTACAAACACATTCTAGAGTCACCCTGGCCCACCCTAATGGCGATATCTCGAAAAGGCGTCCACCTATAGACCTAATGCCCACTCCCTCTTAAAATGCTCAGTAACACCTTTCGTTTGATACCCATACCGTACAAACATTCTAGAGTCACCCTTGGTCCAGCTTTATGGCGATATCTCGAAAAGGCGTCCACCTATAGAACTAAGGATTACTCCCTTTTAAAATACTCATTACCACCTTTCATTTGATACCCATATCGTACAAACACATTCTAGAGTCACCCTGGCCCACCCTAATGGCGATATCTCGAAAAGGCGTCCACCTATAGACCTAATGCCCACTCCCTCTTAAAATGCTCAGTAACACCTTTCGTTTGATACCCATATCGTACAAACATTCTAGAGTCACCCCTGGCCCACCCTAATGGCGATATCTCGAAAGGGCGTCCACCTATAGACCTAATGCCCACTCCCTCTTAAAATGCTCAGTAACACCTTTCGTTTGATGCACATATCGTACAAACACATTCTAGAGTCACCCCTGGCCCACCCTAATGACGATATCTCGAAAAGGCGTCCACCTATAGACCTCATGCCCACTCCCTCTTAAAATGCTCAGTAACACCTTTCGTTTGATACCCATACCGTACAAACATTCTAGAGTCACCCCTGGCCCACCCTAATGGCGATATCTCGAAAAGGCGTCCACCTATAGACCTAATGCCCACTCCCTCTTAAAATGCTCAGTAACACCTTTCATTTGATTCCCATATCGTACAAACACATTCTAGAGACACCCCTGGTCCACCTTTATGGCGATATCTCGAAACGGCGTCCACCTATGGAACTAAGGATCACTCCTTTTCAAAATACTCATTAACAGCTTTCATTTGATACCCATATCGTACAAACACATTATAGAATCACCCCTGGTCCACCTTAATGGGGACATCTCGAAAAGGTGTCCACCGATAGACCTAAGGCCCACTCCCTCTTAAAATGCTCAGTAACACCTTTCATTTGATACCCATATCGTACAAACAAATTCTAGAGTCAGCCTTGGTCTACCTTTATGGCGATATCCCTAAATGGCGTTCATCCATAGAACTATGGCCTACTCTCTCTTAAAATACTCTTTAATACCTTTCATTTGATACACATGTTATACAACCACATTCCAGGGTTACCCCAGATTGATTTTCCTTATTTTGTCTCCATAGCTCTCAACTGAGTATGTTATGTTCGGTTACACCCGAACTTAGCCTTCCTTACTTGTTGCTTATTCTTTTAATTAGTTGACATGGTTGCATTTATGATCTTACAACTCGGGCAGCCCGAAACTGTATCGGCCTCGATACATTATCTTAATTTCTATTTTTACTGTCATACATTTCTTAATCTAATACCTAATCTAATACAATTCGCTATTTGTGTTCAGAGTTACCGCTCGGCCAATCTGATACTGTAATCGATCTCGATACAGTATAAGTTAATTTCTAACAAATATTAGTCTGGTTCTACTGTGAAATATTTTCTTTGAAAACGGCTCACTAATACCTTCAACTCATACAGTGTATTGGCCGGTAACAGTAGATATGCATTTGGCACTACATTGCCTATGCCGTCTATTATGAAATCGATGATTTCTGTTTCGCCTATATTTGCCCGATTTCCTATTGCCTGCATCAATAGAACGTAGCAATTTAATGACTCGCTCTTTTTGTCCCACTTGCGTCTTGCCAACATCTTATAAACTTCGTTCCTCTGTATCGGCACGTCAAATTCCGTCTTAAGGGCATTTTTTACCTCGGCATAACTTAACGCTTTGGTGGTGCTAAGGAAAACCTTGGCTGTTCCCACGAGGCAGCGACGAAAAGCCAGCTATTTAAATCGTTCGTCTACTCTTGACGACTCCATTACTTCTTCGAAATCTTGAAGAAAATGTGCCACCGTCACTGATATATCATCACCACTGAACTTGGGCATAGCATGCTCTATATCGGCAAAATCCAGTTAAGTTTCTGTTGTACCCCAGTACTAGCTCTTAGCTCGTCGATTTCATTCATTAATTTTAACATTTCCATACGTTTTCGTACCGCCACCAGTTCGTCATCCACACTTATGGTCGTGGCTCTTGAGTCAGTTGGGGCAGGGTTTGATGGGGCGGCAGCAAAAACAGCAGGTGTTGAATTCAACCAAAACATCGGTAGTAGAGGCAGTTGGAACGGCAGTGGCTGCAGTATAAACGGCGGTAACGGCAATGGCGGCAGAGGACTCAATAGAAACGGCAGCATTTATCTCATTCATTTCGTCCGGAATGTTCTCCAATATATTTGTGTTCGGAGTGGTGTTCGTCGTATTTGCGGAGCTATTATCTCCCACGCCAACTATATTTTGCAGTAATCTGCGTAATTGTATAATGTTGGAAGTAGGAGGAAAATCCATATTATTTTCAGTTAAAACTTTAATAATGCCTTCTCGAGCATCCATTTTACAAAATAGTTGTTTATAATAGAGAGCGAGGTTCGTTAACACACCTGATTTATACCTTCGATGTTTAATAAAACAGCAGAAACGTCCGGATTAATTATCTTAATACTTTATTCTTCAGTCGTCAAATCAATAATGAACCGGAAGTCCACCATCTTCTCTCTTCTCCCTTTACAGTGATGTATTTTTGTTTATTCTATTAATTAGTTGACATGGTTGCATTTATGATCTTACAATTTTATTTTTTTATTTTATTTAATTTTACTTTATTTTATCCCACTTTATTATATTTTTATTTATTCTATTTTATTTTATTTTATTTTTTTTTTTCTTATTGTACTTAGTTTATATTTTATTACTTTTATTTATTTCTTTTTCTAATGTTATTTTACTTATATTTAATTTAATTAATTTTTTTTTGTTTACATTCTTTTATTTTATTTTACTGAATTTTATGTTATTTTGTTTTAATTTAATATTGTTAAATTTTGTTTGATTTTATTTTATTCTATTTTATTTAAAATTGTCTGCTTTGCCGGTTTACATTAAATATGGATTATAAACAACAAGATAGTTAATGCTATTTAATTCTATTAACTAGTTACATTGATTTGGTTATACAGTTGTTGGTAAGATTTTCTATAAACAATTAGATATGTATCAGGTTTTAAATTTGTATAAATCATCGTAGATTAGTGTATGCTTAATAATTTCCTAACTATAGAGCTTGTCGATAAAATAACGGCCTTCTTTATCGCTTGTCGCTTTTCGGTGGGTTGAAGATTCTCAAGGCTACAGATTAGTGATTTTTGGATAACTCCAGTTGAGGATATTATTGTAGGTATTATGTCGACTCTGTGGAGTTTCCACATCTCCTTAATCTCGTGTGCCAGTCTTTGATATTTTCTGAGATTCTCCGCATAGCACTCCTGTAGGTTGTGTGTATTTGGAACACCTATGTCTATTACGTAAGCCTGATTCTCCTGCTTATTTACGACCCTTATATCAGGTCGGTTGTGTGGCATGCCGCGATCTGTTAGAATAGACCGGTCCCAATACATTTTGAAAGCGCTGTTTTCTAGCGTTGCGTCTGGGGTATATGTGTAGTATGGGCATTCCGCTGTAATTAGATCATAACGCAGAGCTAGTGTTTGATGTGCGATCTTTGCTACCTGGTTATGCCTTGCTAAATATTCGGTAGCCGCCAATGTAGCACATGCACCGGTTATGTGGTGAATGGTTTCGGGTTGTCTTTGGCACCATCTACAATTATCATTTTCAATAGGAGCTCGCATTACATATTTGCTGTGGTTCCTTGTTGCAATAACTGGTCTTGGATGGCCAGCGTGAACCCCTCGGTTTCAGCGTAAATACCAGAGTGACTTAACCACTCATTGGATGCTGATTTGTCCACTTCTGCATGTTCTAGAGTATATGCGTGTCTTCCGTGAATAGCTTTCATTTTCCACTCTTGTATCAGAGACTGTATGTGCTTTCGATCGGACTGGAGCCGGTGCGTCGTAACATCATGTAGGTTTAGTGGAAAATTCTTCAAGTCTGCCTTGCGTATCGTTTCTAAGAGGGAGCTGTGTTGGTTTTGGAAGTATATGCGTAGCTTATGAACACATTTCTTGTGCAAATGTTTTATATCTACCATGCCTCGGCCACCATCCTGGCGTGGCAAGTCGATGCGTTCTATCGCAGATTTAGAGTGATGGACACCAATTTTTGTTAGTAGCGTCCTTGTTGCTCTTTTCACGCTCTCCAAATCTGTGTCCGGCCACTTTATTGTTCCGAAAGTGTACGTGAGTGCGGGAATCGCGTATATATTAATGGCTTTAAAAAGGTTGTTTCCATTTAAGCATGACTTAAGTAAGCTCTTGACCCTATCCAAGTATTCATTTGTTGTGATCAGCACTATTTCACTGTGCTGGATCCTTCGAGCCTGAAGCAAACCAAGGTATTTGTAACATTTACTTTCAGACATGCCATTATCCTCTGGCTGTCGCATAGCTGAAAGTTTCGCAGTACAGAACTCCCGTTTTCTACACTTAGTCTGCGGCATTTATCAATTCCAAATGACATTCTAATATAATTTGAAAAATCCTCTGTAAGCTCAGCAGTGTGTTTATTTGACGCTCGTTTGCGCCATATAGCTTAATGTCATCCATATATAGCAAGTATGACAGTTTTTAATGCCTCAGATGTGGAGATTTAATAGTAAACCCATACTTGGTTTCTTTTAGGTTTATATTATTTTATTTTATTTTATTTTATGTTATTTTATTTTATTTTATCTTATTTTATTTATTTTTATCTAATTTAAATAATTTTTTATTTTATTTGTATTTTTCTTATAGTACTTTATTTATGTTTTATTTTATTTTATTTTATTTTATTTTATTATTTTTTTAATTTAATTTATTTTACTATATTTTTTTTAAATTTTATTTATCATATTTTTTAAATTTTTTTTGTTTTATTTTTTTTTATTCTATTTTATATATTTTTTTGTTTTATTTTTTTTTTTTTTTTTTTTAATTTAATTTATTTTACTATATTTTTTATAAATTTTATTTATCATATTTTTTAAATTTTTTTTGTTTTATTTTTTTTTATTCTATTTTATTTATTTTTTTGTTTTATTTTTTTTTTTTTTATTTCAACCTTTTTTATTATTTTTTCATAGCTTACGGCCTTTTTCATAATTGCTCGAGTGTAACGTATATATATTTACGAAGCCACATATATATATATATATATATATATGTGTAAATATTTTCATTTTGTACTCTGATATTTCAATCTTTTCATTGCTGCCGTCAATTTGTTGCTACTTTTTGTCATTATTTTGGAATTCCGTATTCGGTGAACATATTGCACATATGTATTGGCATACGATTAAAACCCGCTAGAACTTTGTCTAGCCTCTGTTCAAATATTTTGTGAAATTATTTGTACGCTGCCATGTCATTTCACTTTAATTACGATTTTACGTCTATTTCACTTAATTTTGCATAATTTCTTACAACAACTTTTTATTGTTGCTATTATGTCTATTGTATAAATTAATAGCATTGTCTGTTAGTTCGTTGGTACTAATTGTATTCCAATTGTCTATAACTTTTTCTTTCACTTGACATTGAAGTGAATTATTTAGTTAACTGAATTGTGCTCTTCCAAATTAGACTTTTAAACAAATTTTCACTTTCATGAATCACAAAATATTAAGTAACTTTTCATTTTAACTTCAAACTCAATCCCCTCCCAGCGTCTTCCTTGAAAACTTGGATTTGGTTTTAGGTCGCCTTTGACAGCAGGAATACCTCAGTAACGATATGGAATATAACGCCTGCTGTCTGGGGGTACTTATTTAAAGAAATGAGGTACGATGGCATTACTTCCGTTATTTGGCATTAATTTCGTGGGCATTATTTTACTGCATCTGAATTACGGAGTGACTTAGGGGAAATAATAACGTTTTAGTCAGCGAAAGTGAATGACTGGATCTTCAGAGTATCACATTGTCCACAACTAAGGCATATTTAAGCTGTCGCTTGATTTCGATTTGGACCAAATCGTAAAGATGCGGATGAGTATTTTGGAGTGTATGTAGACCGAACGCCGAAAGATGGTCCCATTAAGCTGAAAAAAGTGGGCGATGTAGAAACATATAGCGGCAGATTTTCTTGCAACGATGCTTTAAAAAATCAGAAGTTGAAGATTTACCTGATGCCAAAAAGTTTTTTATTTTGTCTATAAAATCGTTACTTTAAACAGTACTGGCTAACCTTGAAAACGTATAGAGCAACATTAAATACTTCCAGCCTTATGAGTAAACCCAACAGAGGTTGTGCCGACTTTCTCTTTATGTCCACCTGCCACCCCCTCTTTTACCCTTTTCCACCGCTCTGACTTTTTCTCCCCTCTGCTTCTTCCCAATTTATCTTAATCGACCCTTTCGATATCCCAATGCATTTCATTATTCGTAAATCCACACCATTTCCTCGTACTCTTCCTTCTATTACTCCTATTTAAATCCCACTCACTCACTTTTACCCTTATCCTTATATTATTCTTACTCTTTTTGTTAAACTTATGTTCTAATTTCCTCAAACCATTACCCATATTCTCGCTCAAACCATTACCCTATTATTCTCCCTTTTCTTTAAGTTCCCTTTCCCTTTACTTTTCAGATTTGCAAAATAGTACCAAACATTTCCTCTCCCTACTACGTTAAAACCCAGGACCATTAAATTTTTGTTATTGTACTACCTACATCGCCTTTCAGTTTATTGCAACATCCGATACCTTCTCGAAAAGGCTTCAATTTTAGGGCTGACTTTCTCAACTTTCTTATATCGTATGGGGACCAACCCATCTAACTGTTTACCATGCTTCGGTATCATATCACAATGAATAAAACACCATTTTCCCTCGGACTCTGTAGCATAGATAGATAGATAATTAATTGAGGATCGCACTGCGACCATAGGTCTATTGTACCCTCAACTGCTTCACAGCACCTCATCCAAGCCTACTTCCCTGATGAACCCTAGCAGTTCACCTGGCTTGAGTGATTTAATATGAGAATGCTCTGGCCATGGTGAGCCCAAAAACTTAGCCCTACGTCTTGAGATTGCGTCACATTCCAGGAGTACATGTTCCGCCGTCTCCGCTGATAGATCACAAAATCGGCATGTGTTGTACGATAGTATGCCCAGCTTCTCCATGTGGCTGTTCAGTCTGCAATTTCCTGTAAGAATAGCTGTTAGGATCCTTAGGTTATCTTTCCAGAGGCCTACTAATGCCCTAAATCGATTTGTATTGTAGCACCCTAACAGTAACTTAGATTGCCTCAGGCCTGGCATATTGCGCCAGTGTTCTTCCCTCTTTTCCCTTTCTTCTACTAATAGATGCCCTCTGATTTCCTGCGGGCCTACTAGCAGGAACAGCTCAGGACCAATAGGTCGTGTCGTTGCTGCCTCTCTTTCTAGGCTGTCCGCTTGCTCATTGCTCTCCACTCCCCTGTGGCCAGGAACCCAGGCCAACAACAGTTTGTTGTGTGCTCCTAGTTGATTTAGCTTTTCAACGCACTCAAGGACTAGTGCTGATTTTATTTCAGACGCCGAGATCGCCATGAGGGCGGCCTGACTGTCACTGAGTATGGCAATTGTTTCATTGGAGTATTCGCGCTGAAGGTTCATGTCAGCACACTGGCTTATAGCGAATACTTCCGCTTGAAAAATGCTCGGGTGTGCTCCCAGAGGCGTTGATATCTTTGCTCTGAGTCCAATGACTCCAGATCCAATCCCCTCTGGCGTCTTCGAACCATCGGTATACCATACTATTATATTTAACTGATGAATGTACTCAATTCTGCTTTCCTCCCACGTACCCTTGTCTCCCAGTTCTACTTTATACCTTCTCTCATAGACTATCTGCCTGAGGATATAATCCCTCGGGAGTTGAGAGATTGGGATCTTCTCTCTCAATTCCTCCATGTTTCGGGACGATATGACTTTACCTATGCCCGAGCCCTCCTTAGCAAGATTCAGGAGGGTTCGCTTGGCTGACTGCTCTATTGATATATGCAGCGGGGTGAGATCGAGGATAGCCTCCAGCGCTGAAGTTTTGACAGTGCTTGCCTCGTCGTCGCCCGAGTTGTTCTCGATGCCCAGGCTATCGAACCATATTTTATCATAGGGTTTACTATCATGGTATCCATCTTAGCACATGCGGGCTACAGCCCCATGATTTGCCTGCTAAACGTTTGCATACCATGATGGACCTCGTGGCCCTAGCTCTCATGGAGTCGAAGTGCTGTTTCCATAGGAGCTTGGTGTCAAAAATGACCCCCAAGTATTTTACCGCGGTTCCATGTTCTAGTGCCACGCCATCTATTGTAATTGCTCTCACGGCTGTTAGGGCCCTTCTTCTGGTGAAAGGGATGATGGTCGTTTTAGATGGGTTGACGTTAAGCCCCACACTGGCACACCATCCCTTTGTAATATTCAATGCTCTCTGTATTATGTCACAGAGAGTACTCTCGAATTTACCCCTTGCAATTATGACGATGTCGTCAGCATATCCCTGGCATCTTATGCCACTGTCAGATAGCTTTTGTAGGAGCTCATCCACTACTAGGCTCCACAGAAGGGGTGATAGAACACCTCCTTGAGGGCACCCCCTCGTGGTATTAACCTTAACTGCGCTGTTGCCTACATGGACTTCAGCGATTCTTGTGCGGAGTAGATTGTCAATCTATCTCTGGATTGGCATCTGAATTCCTCTTTTCTGCAGTGCTATGTTTACGCTTTCGTGAGATGTGTTGTCAAAGGCACCCTCGATGTCAAGGAAAGCGCAAATCACTGTTTCCTCTGTTTCGATCGCCCTCTGTATTTCAGATGTTAATTGGACCGTGGATCTACCCGCTCTGTACGCATACTGGCTATGATGTAGGGGCCAGCTCTTGAGGGCGTTCGACCTAATTTCTTGGTCTAATATCTTTTCCATTGCCTTCAAGACAAAGGAAGTTAGGCTTATTGGTCTGAAGAACTTTGCTTGTGAATAGTCCTTTTTTCCTACTTTTGGTATGAAAACTACTTTTGCTCTTTTTCACATCATGGGTATGTATCCCAGTGCCAGGCTATCTCTCATGATCCTGGCCATATGTGGAATAATCTGTGTCCCTTGCTGCATTAGCGCCGGCTAGATGCCATCCACCCCCGGAGATTTGTATTTCTCAAAGGATTCCACTGCCCATCTGACTTTGGCCTCACTGAAGAGGGAGTTGGCCAATTGCCAGTCTGATGGGGTTGGTTTCACTCTGGGGAACACAGGTTCCGGTACTTGCGGAGAGGCACCCGGAAAATGCGTTTGTAGCAGGGCCTTCGCTCACTCATCCACCATTCCGGTATAGGTACCGTCTGGGAGCCTAATCGCTAGGTTAATCTTCCTCTGCTCTTTGGATAAGGCCTTGTGGAGCCTTGACGCTGCAGGTGTGCTAGAAATTCCCTCACAGAAATTTCTGAAACTTTCCCTCTTAGCTTTCCTTATCTCTTTATTGTGCTTTGTTAGATTTTGAGTGTATTCCTCCCAGTTGCCGGTTCTTCTTGCCCCGTTTAAGAGTTTCCTGAATTTCTTCCTTAGTAGTGTCAGGTCATGCGACCACCAGGGGGTTGCCTTCTTATCCTTAACTCGGAAGAGTCGGCAACTGGAGTTGTAGGCATCTATCATTATCTGATTTGCTCTATCCACTCTGCCCTCTAACTCAGTACAGTTAGTGCTTCTGCTCTTATTTCTGAGACTATCCGCGTTAGCCTCTATAATACTTTTGCAGCTGCCCCAGTCTGTTTTCCTGGGATTTCTTTTGGGGCCGGATTGTCCCGATACAGCACCCAGCTCAAACCTTATGATCCTGTGTTCCGATAGGGAGGGTTCTTCTGAGACTCTCCATTTCGAGATCATATTCTCAGTTAGGTTGTTGCCAAGTGTTATATCTAGGACCTCTGCCCTGACTCTCGTAACAAACGTCGGTTTGCTCCCGACGTTATATATATTCAAATCGTTGCTAACTATATATTCTAGTAAACACTCACCCCTTTGGTTTGTATCACAGCTGCCCCACTCCGTGTTGTGGGAGTTAGCATCGCTTCCTATGACCAACGGAAGTTTCGCTCTTCTGCAGTGCTCCACCAGCTTCTGCACGTTAACTGGAGGGACTGTGCTGTCGTCCCCCGGGAAGTAGGCTGCGGCCAGCACAATGCTGGTGTTGTCTCCATTCAACCGTGCCTCGATCTGCACCGCCACCAGATCCCGACTTAAAAATTCTGTAATGCAAAAATAGTTAATATTTGCTTTAAGCATTACACATGCTCTTATTCTTTGCTGTGAGAGATCCCAAATAACTTTGTTATTACTCACATTAAGGCCACTCACCTGTCCCCTGTAAGCCCAAGGTTCTTGAATGAGAATGAGGCGATGCTCAGATCATCCGAGGCGAACCTCCTCACCAGTACAGCCGAGGCTGCAATGGCGTGATGGAGGTTTATCTGGGCTATTTTTATGCTTGTGCCGGTAATTTTGGCCGGCAGGCCTCATCGGATCATCGTCATTCGACAAACCGCTCTCGCTTTCGTCCCGCCTATTCAGCTCCAGCTCTTCGAGGTCGAAGCCCTGGATAAGCTCTTGTGTGGTGGGGATTTCTCTTTCATCCCCAGGCTGCACGATTGTGTCCTTCTTGCTTGCTGCGGTGGGAGGGTTTGTGGTCTTGCGAGCTCTGATGGTATCGGTGCTCGCGTTCGTCACATTCTCGTCCGACAGCTCGCCTCTGTCGGCGCCCTCTGCCTCCGCCTTGTCTTCCGGCTTCTCATTATTCCCGGGTTGCCTCTGCCTCCAGGGCCTCACTAGGACCAGGCCTTGCCTATACTGCAGCTGAAATCCGTTCCTGCGTATAATTTGATACGATTCCTCGTCTATGCCCACGTCGAGACATAGGCCTGTTTTCTCTGCGCTACAGTTAATAACGCGCCATCTCTGCGTCCTGAGGCCCTCATTTTGGTTGACGAGGAGCCGTAACGCAAACTCTTTGGGGCGTTCCGCACTTCTGGGGAGGAACATAGTAACATTATGCGTTGGCGGTATTTCATCCCCGCGTCTCGTGCATAATTGTGGTCCTGGCCACCCCTCAAGCGTCGGTATCACTTCAACGAGCCACTTAACCGTTTTCTCGTCCTAGGAGTCTACGAGGAGGAGCCCTGCTCGGAAGTATACCCCGCAAAAAACTAGGGCATACTCACATCCCCTGAAAACTCCGTCCATTATGAGCTCTTGGATATTCGTCAGGTCCTCTTGACTTAGGGCCTCCGCTGGGTAGTTACTGGGCAGAACAGCCATTCGGATACCCCTAAGGGCTTCCGAATAGCTCTGCTGCCTTGGTGCAATCTCAGCGGGTATCCCAGTCGCCCTGGCTATATTATCCCTGCCCGTATGTGAAGTGTTCCTGGGAGCGTGGGCCCGTTGCCTCTTTGAACTTGGAGTTTCCTCCGTCATAGTTTGCCCGATCCTATGCTTTTCAGCGGGAGCGGGCGCATGCTGGTCAGCTGCCGCTGGCTGTGTTCTTCTTCCTTCTTTGCTTCCTCTTTGAGCATTGGCTTTTCTCTGCCCGTGGTCTGGTTCATGCCTGCGCTCATCTGCCCTGGCTCTTGCCTCCCTGGGCGACAGGCCTTCCTCGAGATATCGGAGATATCTTTTTACCCCAGCCCCACTCTTTTCAAAGCGCCTCTTATTATCCAGCGCTCCTGGACTGCCCCGTGGTGGAAGTGCAGGTTGTCTGCCTCTGTTGTGCCTTCTGTTAGGCCGCTTCCACTCCTCCGGGTTCCGTTCTTTACTGCTGCCTTCCTGGGAATTTCCATAGTTGCTCTGTGAGCTGCTACCTGAGTCATGCTCCGACGGTGAGGGCCTAGACTTACTCGTCCCTCTAGAGGGACTGCTAGGGTGGTGGTTTTCGTGCTTGGATGCACCGTCGTAGCTTCTCTTTGTCACCTTTTCTCGCTCTCCGGCAGTCAATTCTTTTGTTTTCCCTTGCGGCCCGCGCTGCGCAATGGAGGTACTGGGGCATCCATGGATAGCGGGTTTGTTGCCTGCCGCCGCCTTCTGCTCTCCTTGTTTACCTTGCCCGCGCTGCTCACCAGTGGATAGGGGTCCACTGGGGATCGCGGTTTCTCTGTTTCCTGGCTGGAATGGTCTTCGAGCCCGCGCTGCTCTCCTTGGGTTTTGGTGTTGCCCTTGGGGTTCGCGGTTTTAAGAGTGTACACTCCAGTGCTTGTGTAGGGGGATTCATCCTTCTGATGCTCTAAGAAGAGCATTGCCTCCTCTCTCGTGAGGCTGTCCAGGAATTGCCTGGAGTGCGTGCGTGGCCTACCGCTTCTCTACCCGCTGCTCTTCTTGGAGCCCGTTTTCTTTGTTGCGCTTTTATTGTTCTTTTTTTTTGTTGTTGTTCCTTTTTGTGCTTACGACAACTTGCTTGACGTGGCAAGCGTTGTTGTCAATGTTTTAATTTGGGGAACCGGGTTTGTCCGCCGCGGCAGAGCCCCTTGACGCGGTAAGACCATGGTTACTCCCCAAGGTGACCCGGAGTAGGGGAGGCGCCGTTATAATACAGCCGGTGTTGTGGACCTCCTGGCTGCAAACCAGTCCAATGGGCACGGTGACGCATGACACCCTGGATTTGTAGGTGAGAGTTCCTGGTTACCGATCGCATTCGGCCACATCTGTCAGGTGAGTGCGGTTGCCCCGCTCCCATCTGACCAATTAGTATCATATGCGATCGGCGTAAGCCCCTTCACCGCTAGACTGTCTTCGCAGGAGACTCTGTAGCATAGAAAGGTGTATAAGTATGGAATCACTAAAGTAGAGAGGAAGCTTCAGTGCTGTTTCGCATGGCAAGTCCGTTAAAGCAAAGAACAAGAATTTATTTTGAAACTATTGCAATATATGAAATAAATCTGATCACGTGTACTCTAAACGACATACATCGAAATAGATCTCACTAACGACGTAGACAATTGTTTTAATAAAAGAGCGAATGGATGAATTTTTAAGCGCAACGCTTACTAAGTGTTACGTTCACTTAGGTTGAGTGATATAGCATTCACATCGCGCTATTCAACCAGACAATTTAGGTCGGGCTCACGGCGGGTTAAGTAAGTAGCTTTAAGTATTACCGTAGAAGGGCGTGTCTGTCTTGAGAGGCGATTTAAATCCACAGATCCGAAGGCTCAAGGGGCTAGAAAAATCGTTCCCGTGGCAGGCGATTCAGGACCAGAATATTTTAGTACCGGAGGGTTCTGGATTCATAGACGGCAAAGAACATTCGCACGCTCCTCTAAACCTTCGGTAAGCGTTTTTGAGGTCAAAACAACTACAGCAATCACTATTTGGTTCGAGTCCAGCACAATGAAGCACACGATGCATCAATGTTTCGGTATATCATTGATAAACATCGATAAGTAAGCATCGACTTCAAGCCTCGCAGAACGTTCATACATCGTCCTTTGATGATGTTCTATCCCCAGCGGGTAAGGGTGCTTAGAATATACCCGTCGTAAGAGGTAACTAAAATAACCAACTGTTTCGAGGGGTTGTGTAGCTCAACCGTTTCAAGGGGATTCCAGTGCAATTTATAGCTTCTCCAACCCAATTTTCAACGTCACTCATACGTGACGAAATCTGTTTTTTTTTTATCAGGCGAGGTTGTGGGGACCCTAAGTTCATCATGGAACTAGCTAGTGGGGGCGGGATGGCCTAATGTGGTCATAATAAATCGTTCCCGAAGTGGTCAGGCTTATACTTTTATGGTGCTTTTTACCGGAAAATACTGGATCAATATAGGGCAAAGTACCGTCAACGAGAACAATACTCCCCAAAACCTGCGGGAATGCCATTATCGTTAGAAAAACAACAACAGCATTCTCCTGAATAATAGACTATATCTGGCCTTACACGAGCTGATCTTTTGTTAAAGCTTTTGTGAATATTTTAAGTACTTAAACAAAATTGCAACCTCTCGTTACAGGTCAAAATATCGATGACGTTTTCCATTGATGCTTTTGGTATACCATTTTGTTTTTACGTCACGAGAGGGCAGTGTAAATAAATTACGTAATCAATCTAAAATAAAATATAAAATTTTCTGGTAAAATTTATTCTTCTTTGACCATGCTGAAACATTATCAAAACTTTAATGGCCTTTTTGATGACTAATTTGTGACAGACAACCCTACAATATCTTGGCCTGAAACTTTTCTCCCATACCCAATTCTAAATTACGGTCATTATTGGTTTATAAGAAACTTATATTGCGGTTAGTTACACTTTGACTTTTCATTCAATATTTGAGTTTATTATTTATGACCGAATATACATTGCAAAAAAATAAAATCTATTATTATTTAATTTGTATATAAATCAGAATTGCTAAAAGGGCAAGCGATTTGTACAAAAGTACTCACACATTTCGTTTATTACTCACTCACTTTTTAACTTTGTGGGGCGTACGAGATGTGCGCGTACGTGTTGTTGTTTTTTTATTTGTAACCGGAGAAATTTCTTTGAAAAAGCAAATAATAAAAAAAAAATATTAAATGGTAATAATAATAAAATAAATGGGCGATACACTGGGTGGTTCACCAGAGTGCATGGGGAGTTGTCGAGTGTGACGTGCTTCCCGGTGCGTGCACACAACAAAAACAAGGTGACGCGCATTTAAGGGTTAAAATTCTAAATCAAAAGGACTTTTTCGATGGAAAGAGATATTTTTTATTCATATTTATATGCTGCTACTACTTAAAGCAATGTGTGTACATGTGTGTCTGTGTGTGTGATGCATGTCTGATATGACACGGGTTTATGGGTTGTTAAGATGATTGCAAAAATATGAACCGCATAAAAGCAGCAAAAAAGCATCATCAAATAAAGCTAACGGCGGGTGGTGACTAATGGGGTAACGAAAAGTACACATGAACGTATATCATTCAATATATATGTGTAACCGCTCTAATACCGCATACGGGTCATTCCATTTTAAACCAGAAAAATTTGTGATGAACACTTTAGGTTATTACTTTATATGATTAAAAACTAACGAACCACAATCTATTCAGAAAAATTTTCTTACATACACTCATGGACAAAATAATAGGTGTACACAGCTTTGGTTCTCTATTATTACAAGATTTTGCAAATGAAAGCAAATTTTGTATGGTTATATTAACTTATACTAAATATATGAAAATCAGCATAATTTATTAATTTTAAAGAAATTTTATTTAATAATTTGGGAAAATTTTAAACGCCGTGACATCAGGACGCACAAGGCGATAGCTGTTTCGATTATACCTTGTAAATCTCTTCAAAGACTTTTCTCCCGGGAGTGGTGTTTGAACCCGCACTCCTACGATGTTTGAAGTGTTACAAACGCATTCAGCCACGACATGCCTTAGTTTTTGTTAGCAGGTTTCAAAGAAACTGATATTTTTACTTTTGTTCTATTTATTGAGCCACAAAGAATTAACCAATGTTGTTAATTTGTATGAACTAAGCGGGGATTGCGCTAATTGCTTTTAAATGTATGTACGTTTATTTGAAGCAATATTTTAATTTAATTTATTTCATAATTTGGGAAAAATTTAAAAAAGGTTATAATATGTACAAACACACACCACATTGGCAATTTATACCATTTGGGCAATTTATTCCGCAATTTCTCATATAATAAATTGTAATAAAAAAAAAATAAAAAAATTGCGTAATAAATTGTTTCAAACTAAAAATGCAGCCTTGTAAAGTGTGTTTATTGAGTACATTTAAACATCAGTTTTACGTATGGCATCTGGTTGATTAGAAAGCCTTTGTAACCCATTTTAAAGTAGCTTAACTGCTTTGGTTGTAATTAATTGGGTAAGTATAATTTTGGTCTTCCATGATCGTGTTTGCTTCTGTTTTCTAATAAAACTTCCGAAATCATATTGTTACGAATATTAGCAAAACTAAGGGGTGCTGCCATCTCTAAGCCGATGCTAAGCAGCGCCTTGCATGCACATCCATAGATCAATCATTATGTATCTACATAAACGAATCAATCATTATGTCTACACATATGTAGGTACACGCAGCTGAGAGCAACGCACAAGCACATGCAGATATCTTATCTGAAATGCTCCTAAAGGTATGCAATTATGATTGGGGAAGTGTCGCTCACACATACAAGCGCATGGGGTATGAGAGAAGCTATAAAAATTATACATCTGTAGATGTAGCTGAGAAATTTATAACCAACTAAGTAAAATTCTGGAAGCGCCTAGAAGATGCCACGAGGAAATCACAGAGTATAAAAGCATCAGCTGTAGAGGCGATATAGGCAGTTTCAGTTAAGCACGCTATCGGTCGGGCAATAGATCAGTTTCATTTGAGCTATCAATCAGTTTTTTTTTTTATTAAGCAAGCTATTCGTTGCAAAGTATAAGTGTTATTGTGAAGTACTTTAATAAAGGCCATTTTTCCATTATTCCATATTGGAGTTACTTATTCAACAATTTTACGATACGAACGTTAGCAGAAGATTGCAAATAAGGGGAATTGCAGTAAATTCGCTACAATATATTTAAGTATTCACTTAACAATTTCTTTTTGAAAAACTATGAGCTTAACTTAGAAAAACTCTACAATTAGCCTCGTTTTTACTTTGTCTTAATTTTTGCCTTGTTTTTTGTAAGATGGCGGGTTCGAATCGAGCTCAAGGCTCAACAATAATTATTTTATCATTAGTAATATTATAATTAATTTTTTTCTTAAATGGAAAAATTTTTAAATTAGAATAGAAGAAAGAAAAAATTTAGTCAACTGCCAAAGCTCGTTGTATAGCTCCATTTCGGGAACTGCTTAATTCCTTCGTCGGCAACATTTAGGCGCCGCTGCTATAACCATTCAGCTATCACAGCGGTTGTATGTTTGTCTTCATTATTTCTACTTCTATTTTGTTCCTTGCCAATTTATTTTCACAGCGCTGCGACATCTGTTGCAGAAACGATGTGAAAATTGAACTTGTTTCATGACAATGATGCAATCTTTATCTTCATCTTAATTTTGTCCTTAACATTAATCTTCATCTTCGTCATCTTCACTTTCTCCTTCATCTTAGTTTTCATCTTCATCTTAAATGTAATCTTTACCTTCATGTTTATCTTTATCTTCATTTTAAACTTTATGTTCATCCACACCTTCTTCTTCATTCTCATCTTCATACATATCTTCTCCTTATACTATGGATAAAGATCCCATTCGTTCCGGAATATAACATCATTCAGTTAGTAGCTTGATAATTTCAGCAACAATTTGATAGGACCAGGTTGAACCTTCTAGGTTTTCCAACTCCCTCTTTCCGTGGGGAGCTTGGGGCCACCAAAGCCTCGTGTGCTTATTATGTGTATGATACATTTATATCTGTATTAAGGTACGCCTCGGGTAGGTAAGGTTGACAGTTAGGGTGGTGAAGCTGCATGACTGTAAAGCTTTGTATTGCGCTTAGCAATCTTCTAATCAGAATCCTCTAACCGAAGGCCAAGGAAACAAGTAGCTATAAAGGGGAGTGGAAGTGGGATGGCCTGTTCAATGTGTTGCGTATTAAATCGTACCCAAGGTGATCAAGCTAGCAATGTACTTGTGCTTGTTACCGGAACGTGCCGTATCAAAATCCGACAAGGGACAGTCGACAACGCTAACACTCCGGAGTGTCTTTATGGCTAGAAGAAGGGAAGTGAGTGTTTTTTTTTTTTTTTTTTCTTCGCCTTGTTATTTCCGCCTTCCAATATTATCAGCACATTCTTCAAGAAATGCCTTCCTGTTTCTTAAAATGTATTTCTATATTTCATAAACGTATAAAAACCCAAAAAAAAACATAAAAATTTTGCGTAGAATGGCCCATATGTAATTACCAAAATAGACGTACTTACAAATCGAACTTTAGTAAGTCTAACCTCACAGTAAAAAAAGTGTAAATAAAGATTAGAGCAATTCGCAATCAACTTGGATTTCCTTTGCCACTTGGTGTTTGCTGTGTACTTTTGGCCCTCCCGCCAGCCAGCCATTGTATTTTCTGCAACCCAAAAAGCTCGACTAGCTTGCACTTTGTTGTCTCGCTGTTGCCTGCATGCATTGTTGTTTTGGTGTCTGGCAATTTTAATTTAAAAATTTATGCAAATTTTTTTAATGCAACATAATGCCGTTATGACATATTGAACGGACGGTCGAATGACTGCGCCTTGCTATAAAGGCGGCTAACTACGCATGCGCACGCGCCTATTTTATGATTCAGCCACAAAAATGACATTTACATACATAGGTAGTTAGACATGCTAGGTATGTATATAGTTTCATATTTCTAGCCGAATGATTTTTTCTTTGGTTTGCTGAGACCACCTGCTGCGTAGATATGCTAATAGCACAGTTGGTGTTGTCGCCACGTAGTGATTATTATCACGAATAGGAAGTTCGATTCTAAAAATTTATTTTGACATAAACATAAAAATTTTATTTATAGCAAACTTAATTAATATTTAATTAGAAATGTGTGTTATTGTAAATTATGTGTGAAAGCTATTTGTTATATTTTTATTAACAACAACAAGATTCTTGAAGGTTATTTAGTAGGATGCACAAGCCAATACTTCAGCACGTTCAGAAGCTCTTCGATCGATACGAAGGCGGACGTCAGGCTTATAAACATACATACATGTGAAATAGGCATAAATTTGAAAGATGCTACATGCGCTGCAAGAAACTTTAGGGCAGTGCTGCGGATATAGGAAGTACTCTGTCGTTTATGAATCAGGTTCACTTCGGTATTAACCCCTTCAGGTACTCGCCTTAAACCTCTCATTTTGAATAGCCTCTTAACGCAAGGAAGCCTCAAGTGGAAATGTTGTAAGCCCATCAACCCAATTGGGGAGTAATTTTATTTTTATCAAAACTTTTTTTCGTATAGGAATGGAAAATGCTTAATGCATCATATTTGCTGCCGCAGCAACCGCGAGTCCGCGGACTAAAAACCACCCCATTTGGAATCGTCAACTACGCCGGGACCACTATTGAATTACATTCAGACAACTTTCCCTATTTCTTGCTTGTTGAGAGTATTTTATAGTTTCTGTATTCAGGTCTCGCTTTATTTCTCTGAGTGTAATTTCTACGAAGTTGCTGATTTGTGCCCACTTTTCTGTGCCATTCAGTATTTTTGCTGTAACATTATCGGCTGTTATTTGGCCGAGCCTTTTCTCGAGCATTTTAGGGAAGCATGTTCAGTGCCGTTCTCACCTGCATCGGCCTTTTTATACTCAGCGCGCTTTGCTCACAGAGTATATTAACTTTGATTGGATAACGGTTGGTTGTACAGGTATAAAGGAATAGAGATAGATATAGACTTCCATATATCAAAATTATTAGTATCGAAACAAAATTTGATTGAGCCATGTCCGTCCGTCCGTCCGTCCGTCCCTCTGTCCGCTAACACGATAACTTGAGTAAATACTTAGATATCTACACCAACGAGCTACACGAGCTTATTTGGACCCAGAATAGATTTATTTATTTATTTGTCAAGCAAACATACAACAACAAGTTACATTACAGTGTTTGATCTTAAATCAAGCTTAGCCTAATTACAATATTCAATTAATGTTACAGTAACACGTAGCATTAAGATTAGAGTATGGGAGCAGGATGGTAGATATGTATTTATGGCATAAAAAGTGCTTGGGTAAAGCTAAACAGGAGGATGAGGAAAAACAGATTGGTTGGAACTAAAAGGCCATATACATGTATGTCAGTTATTGCGCGAAGTAATGTAGCAGCTCGTTTTTGAAACGCACTGTGTTCTGTATAATTTTAAGTCGGACAGTTAGTGCGTTCCAGAGGCGGACAGCAAAAACGAAAAATTGATGCTCAGTTGTTAGGTTGCTGAACTTCATATTGAGTAAGATTCGCGATCGCGGGAATTTAATGAATTGAAGGCGTTGCCTGAATTATTTAGGCTCTTCAGATACAATGGCCCTGTGTAGAAGTGTCAGACATTTTAATTTAAGAAGGTTATCTAACGTTATGGAAGATAATTGTTTGGCAAAAGCTGATATGTGTTCACGACGTTTAACACCATAAACATATCTAGCGATATTGTTGTATAAGGCATTCAGTTTACTACGGCACAGGCTGTCACAACAGACATACAATTCACATCCATAAAACAGGGTTGGTACTCGTAATAGAAATGTTTTCGCTAACAGCAGTCGAATTTTCACTGGGGTAAAGTGTAGAGTGTTCAAAAGAGAGCGAATCATGCCGTAGGTCTTGCCTATTGCATTAAATATGTGATTATTCCAAGCCACCGTGGTGTGATGGTAGCGTGCTCCGCCTATCACACCGTATGCCCTGGGTTCAACTCCCGGGCAAAGCAACATCAAAATTTTAGAAATAAGATTTTTCAATTAGAAGAAAATTTTTCTAAGCGGGGTCGCCCCTCGGCAGTGTCTGGCAAGCGCTCCGATTGTATTTCTGCCATGAAAAGCTCTCAGTGAAAACTCATCTGCCTTGCAGATGCCGTTCGGAGTCGGCATAAAACATGTAGGTCCCGTCCGGCCAATTTGTAGGGAAAAATCAAGAGGAGCACGACGCAAATTGGAAGAGAAGCTCGGCCTTATATCTCTTCGGAGGTTATCGCGCCTTACATTTATTTTTTTTTTTTTTTTTTATTCCAAGTCAAAGTTCGATTGAAGATTACTCCAAGGTTTTTTACAGTATTAACAAATTTTACAACTGAGTTGTTTAGGATTACATTATCGTAGCCGTCAATTGCAAGAATCTTCTTTAAAATTACGATACATCGGGATTTGTTTGGGTTTAAAAGTAATCAATTATCACATGCCCACTTGTTTACACTTTCAAGATCATAGTTGAGGGTACTGATACAGTTGTTGGCGGAGACCACAGGACAGTTGAAATATAATTGGATATCGTCAGCGTAGATATGAACATCACAGTATTTTAACACGCTTTGGAGGTAACTGACATATAACACAAACAGGAGTGGACCAAGAATCGAACCTTGAGGAACCCCCTTTTTTATGAGTAAATAATTAGATAAAGTGCTGCCGGCACATACAGCTTGGGATCGATCGCTGAGATATGAAAGCAATAAACATAATGCTGGCGGTGAGAAGTTGAAGAGATTTTTGAGCTTCAGGGCGAGAATCGTGTAGTTGACCGTGTCGAATGTTTTTGAATGATCCAACAGCGTTAGAAAAGTAACATGGTTGTTGTTAATATCGTCCGATAACTTTATTTAAACAGTTGGACAGCTGCGATTCGTTCTAAAGCCGGATTGTGTCATATTAATAAAAGAATTGCGACTCAAAAAGAAGTTTATTTGAACCTGCATTGTGCGTTCAAGGACCTTAGACTAAAATGGCAGAATTGCAATGGGCCTATATTCACCATTGTTTTTTTTTTTTTATTGGAATAACCTTAGCCACCTTCCAGCATGGGAGAAAAGTTGACGTAGTCAGAATGTATTTAAGGCAAAGGTGACGAATGGCAATATTTTAGGGAGTAAGCACTTAAAAAATTTAGGGTGAACACCATCTAGGCTAGTGGCATTAGATTTTAAACTGAGAACGGACTCAACAACTGCACAATCATTCACGTTTGAGAACGAAAAACCAGGAAACGTATTGGCCAAACAATCGCTATATCTATCGATACATATGTTACTCTCACCGCTAGATATCTGAACAAATTTTTCGTTTAGCTCATAGACATCGATATCAGCCGCGGTAACATTGCCCCAAAACCAATATCACGAATGTGCTTCCATGTTAATGTACTTCCATTGCAGTGCTAAACCGGTGCTCATAATAATTAAGTTTTTGAAATTTTATGGCTTTGGTAACATCTCTCCATCTCATAGCTGCTCACACATTTTAATCGTTTCCACTTACGATACGCCTGGTTGCATTTGAGAATAAGGCCCTTGATATGGTTGTTAACCCAGGGACGCTTATAAACATTACAAGGTTTTGTTACAACTGGCACGTGAAAATCAAAAAGGGAAAAAATGTTGGACTGAAGGAAAGTTATTTGGTCATTAGCAGAAGTCAGGTTATAAACATACTCCCATGGAGTTCTATCAACGGCCTCTTTGAGCAGCTCATAACTAATATGTGCGAAGTCACGATACGAGTAGGTGAATGTAGTAGATGAAAATTTGAAGTCGTACGTGAGAAAAATTATATCATGCTTGGAAAAGTTTGGTGCAGAGAGCTGATCAAAGAGCAGGCTTCTGGACAAATCTTTGACAAAAAATACGTCCAAGACAGTGCTGCTTGACTGGGTAAAGTGCTTAGGGAATAATGTATTCACTGGGAGTAGTCACAGGGCTTGCATGGCAAGGCAGAATTTATTTTCGGAGAACAAGTCACTGTTGAAGGCACCGACCATCCCAATATTGCTATAATTTATGCTAAGATCATCAATAAAATCAGTAAAGCTGTCGAATTAAATATATTTGTTCGGTCTATAAACACATCCAATGAGTAATTGTGAGACCTTGGAATCGATTTCGATAAAGATATATTCAATCAAGCTGGAAGAATCTGATTTACATTTCAATCGGCATGATAAACACAAACACCACAACACCCCTCCCCCCCCCCCCCCCCCCCACCCATGTCCTTTACGATCTGAGCGAAGCAATGTATAGCCATCAACATGTAGCGAAGTGTCGCTATGCCATGCAGAGAACCAAGTCTCTGAGACACAGACAACATCAACGGCGAACGATTCAAAAATGTATCTAAACTCATCAATTTTACTTGATAAGATTTGGGCATTAAGGTCGCATATTTTTAAACCTTTTTGGTTGCTTACCCAATATTCGTATCATGTTATGTATACTGTCACAACCCCTAGAACGAAAGCTGCTAGAGCTCAAAACAACAAGATAGCCACTGCGCTTCAATACTAAACGAACGTACATACGTACTTACTTCCATTGGTATTGAAAATGAGCGAAATCGGATAATAACCACGCCCACTTTTTATACTCAGCTGAGCAGAGGTCACAGAGTATATTAACTTTGTTCGCATAACGGTAATCCGTAACGGCATAAACTAATCGAGATAGATACAGACTTCTTTCTATATATCAAAATGATCTGGGCGAAAAAAGAAATTCATTTAGCCATGTCCGTCCGTCCGTCCGTAAACACGATAACTTAAGTAAATTTTGAGGTATCTTGATGAAATGTGGTATGTAGGTTCCTGGGCACTCATCTCAGATCGCTACTTAAAATGAACGAAATCGGACTACAACCACGCCCACTTTTTCGATATCGAAAATTTCGAAAAACCGAAAAAGTGCGATAGTTCATTACCAAAGAGGGATAAAGCGATGAAAATTGGTAGGTGCGATGACCTTATGACGAAAAATATAAAATTAGTAAAATTTGGACAATGGGCGTGGCACCGCCCACTTTTAAAAGAAGGTAATTTAAAATTTTGCAAGATGTAATTTGGCAGTCAAAATTAGCGAAATCAGAAAGAAAAAAAAAATTGTTTAAAGTCAAATTTTAACAAAAAATTTAATATCTTTACAGTGTATAAGTAAATTATGTCAACATTCAACTCCAGTAGTGATATGGTGCAACAAAATACAAAAATAAAAGGAAATTTCAAAATGGGCGTAACTCCGGCGTTTTTCATTTAATTCGTCTAGAATACTTTTAATGCCATAAGTCGAACAAAAATTTACCAATCCTTGTGTCCCTGTGGTAGGGACATAGATTCTATGACGATAAATGAATTCTGTGAAAATGGGCGAAATCGGTCGAAGCCATGCCCAGTTTTTATACACAGTCGACCGTCTGTCGATATGCAAATAGAGATGAAACATGGTAATTGGATTGGTTTGTTGAAGCAAAACATAACTTTAGAAAAAACTTTGTAAAATGGGTGTGACACCTACCATATTAAGTAGAAGGAAATGAAAAATCTCTGCAGGGCGAAGTCAAAAGCCCTTGGAATCTTGGCAGGAATACTGTTCGTGGTATTACATATATAAATAAATTAGCGGTACCCGACCAATGATGTTCTGGGTCGCCCTGGTCCACATTTTGTTCGATATCTCGAAAACGCCTTCACATATACAACTAAGGGCCACTCCCTTTTAAAACCCCCATTAATACCTTTAATGCGATACCCGTATCGTACAAACGCATTCTAGAGTCACCCCTGGTCTACCTTTATGGCGATATCTCGAAAAGGCGTTCACCTATAGAACTATGGCCCACTTCCTTTGAAAATGCTCTTTAATACCTTCCATTTGAAACCCATGTCATACAAACACATTCCAGGGTTACCCTAGGTTCATTTAACTAAATGGTGATTTTCCCTTATTTTGTCTCCAAAGCTCTCAGCTGAGTATGTAATGTTGGGTTACACCCGAACTTAGCCTTCCTCACTTTTTATATATATAACATTTTGGAAACCTGATTATTTAGTAAATAATACACCTAGAATGTTAAAATTTGACGTGTGGACTGATATTGAGACTCTTGATAAAAATGGGCGTGGCACCGCCCACTTGTGATAAAATCAATTTTACAAATATTATTAATCATAAATCAAAAATCGATAAACCTATCGTAACAAAATTCGGTAAAGAGTTTGCCTTTACTATAAGGAATCCTTTGAAAACAAATTAACGAAATCGGTTAAGGATCATGCCCACTTTTATATAAAAGATTTTTAAATGGGTCGTGGACGAATAAAATAAGCTATCTCTTTATATCAATGGAGTTTCATTTCACAAGTGGATTTATAACAATAAATAGGAAAAACTTCAAATTTAAAAAAATGGGCGTGGCACTTCCCCTTTTATGACTAAGCAATTTTCCATGTTTCGGGAGCCATAACTCGAAGAAAAACTAACGGATCGTAATGAAATTGGGTACACAAATTTTCTCTATAGCAGGAAATATTTCTAGAAAAAATGGACGAGATCGGTTAAAGACCACGCCCACTTTTGTACAAAAGATTTCGAAAAGAGTCGTAGAGCCTTGTATCAATGGAATTTTACTTTCTAAATTGAATTATAACATTAAATTGTAAAACACTAAAATTTTTGAAAATGGGTGTGGTACCGCCCCATTTATGACTAACACTTTTCTATGTTTCGGGAGCCGTAACTCGAAGAAAAATTAAGGGATCGTGATAAAATTTTGTACACAAATTTTCCTTATAGCAGAAAATATTTCTAGTAAAAATGGACGGGATCGGTTAAAGACCACGGCAACTTAGATATAAAACAAGTTTGAAAGGGTCGTAGGCTAGAATAATAAGCTATAACTTAGCAAAAAATAGTTTTGAAACAATGATATTTCACTTATCAAGTTTTATTGTAAGATGAAATGGGGAGGCATTTTGTTTAAACGGGCGGTGTCACGTGTTATTTAGAAAAGTTATTTATCTGAAATGAAATGTACAATTGAAGCTCACGGTGAGTATATAATGTTCGGTTACACCTGAACTTAGACACCTTTACTTGTTTATTCTGTATAACTGTTGTAGTATCCATATCCAGAGAGCATTTGGGTTACATAGTTGTTTACCTCACCAAAGCTACTGGTGCTCCAGGCTTCCACATCTATATATACATATAAAAATCAAATTCTGTGTGTGTGTGTATGTGTGTGTGTGAGTGTTCGCTATGGAAACGTGTTTCCCACACTTCAATCATCACCAAATTTTGGCTATAGATTCCTTAGATCAACACGAATGTTTAAGGCTAAAAATAATTTCGATATATATAAAATGGGCGTGGTACCTCCCATATAAATGGAATGTTTGGTAACGCATAACTCTGAAGGTATATATGCCAGAACATTGAAATTCAGTAAGGAGTTATATGAAGTCAATCCCTAACACCACCAAGAAAATGTGGAATTAGGAAGAAGGGGGAGTGGCACCTCCCATACAAATGGAATATATAAAATATAAATATAAATCGATCTACACAGATACAGATGAAGATCAAATTGTGAATTATCCAATTGAATTTCTAAACTCTTTAGAACCACCTGGAATGCCTGCACATATATTAACTTTGAAAATTGGCTCACCAATCACGCTTCTTCGGAATTTAGACCCACCAAAATTGTACAATGGAACCAGACTTTGCATTAAGGAATTAATGCCGAATGTAATCGAAGCAACAATAATCAGCGGTAAAAGCAAAGGTGAAGATGTGCTCATACCACGGATCCCAATGATTTCTACAGATTTGCTATTCAATTTTAAGCGCTTACAGTTTCCTGTACGGCTTGCTTTTGAAATTACAATCAACAAAGCACAAGGACAATCGCTTACTTTTAAATTTAGAGAGTGCATGCTTTTCCTATGGCCAGCTATATGTTGCTTGATCTAGAGTTGGAATGCCAAACAATTTGTTTATCTTTGCACCGAACGAAAAAACCAAAAATATTGTGTACCCACATGCATTACAATAAGATACAATAATAAAATGTCTTAAATGAAAATTTCACCAAATATGCGTAAAAATTCAATTCAATTTACAGAAAAATAAACTAAGTTATCAAAAAACAAAACGGAAAAAATAACGCAACATTCATTCGATCTCGGGCGTTACAACGTACGCCGGGTAAAACTAGTCAGCCGTAGCGTTAATTCTTTGCTCTCTTTGCTAACGACTTTCATCAGCTCTTGATCCATCTGCGTTTTTGTTTCTCATAACCTTATTCTTTCCAGCCATAATAGACCGATGAGAATTATTTCTGTAATCACTTGTACGGCTGTTCCTGATACAGTGCGATAAGCGGTGGCTACGCTCAGAGCTGCTGTTTGCTTTAACGCTGCTAGATGCTTACAGCGATTTTTCTTCCGAAGTGTGTTTGCCTACAGCTCGAAGCCATACGGTAACGTAGGTGAGGTAATGTCCGTCAACTGTCTCCTTTTGCTTACCGTTTTTCCTCCGATGTTTTCCAAGAGCCTTTTTAGCAACGATACTTGTTTAGATTCGTTCTCAGTCGCAGTAAACTTGCGCCCAATATGTTAGTCGCGAGTAACCCTTGCTCCTAAGTTATTGACTAACTTCTTTTATATTTCGGGAGAAGATTTCAAATAGTACCTTCTACCTTATATGCATCCTTGTTAGGAGTATTAACTCTGTTTTTTCTATTACCAACTGGAGCCAGCGAGAACTTAGCCACTCCTTTGTGTGCATAATGACCTGGTTGAGCTTTATGTGTGCTTGTTATGTGTTACGGGCAGTAATGACAACGGCAATGTCGTCTGTATATCCGACTTTGAATAAATCATAGGCCATTTCATTTATATATATAAGGATATGTTCACTGGAGTTTGATCGTGACTACGTAGCGAACAACACGTATTCGGATATGGTTCTTTTCGTTGCCTTGTGCAAAAATAGAAAATTTAATTATCTAATATCGTAATCATTGTTTCAAAAGTCACAATAGTGGTTTAAAACCGGAGGAAATAGTGAGGCATAATTATGTGCGAGCGCAATGCGCTTGACTCTTTGCTAAATAAAATAATAAATACTGCAAATAATGACTTATAAAGAAAAAGAAGAAATGATACTGTAACAGAAAACACGATGTCAAAAAATTGCAAAAACAATTACTATGCAATACTAGATGAAGATCTGGAAGAGTGTAATGATGCATTCCAAAAATTTCAACAAAATGTGTATACCACCAAATTAAACAAAAACAGCGAAGAAACACGAGCTGATACTCAAAACAACGACTGTAACCCATCAACTAGCGCAGCAGCAGCCGAAGCTGCACCTGCAAGTCTAAATAACAAACATGAAGCAAAAACAATTACAAATTCAAAAAACAAAAGCAATATTAAAAACATTCCACCTATTAATACATTCGATGTAGAATCTAAACAAATAATTGAGCTGATCAAAGATGGTTTAAGTTAAAAATTTTAAAATAAAAGTACACAACCAAAATAAAATATCGATTTACTCAACAAATTTCGAAGACTATAAAAGAGTTCGCGGATATCTTGAAAAAGCCAATGTGAAATACTATTCATACACACCCAAATGTTTAAAAACTAAAACATACTTGCTGAAAGGCTTGAATGGCAATATGTGCAAATGTGAAGAAATTTTTAATGAGCTTTGTCAATATCAAAATGATAACCTTAAAATACTTAAAGTAACCTTAAAATACTTAAAGTTAGTCAATTTACTACCAAAAAATCGACAGAGAAAAACATAACGCTACCTATATTCATGGTTCAAGTAAGCGCCGACAACAACGTGAATGAATTAAAGGCCATTAAATGTATACTATACCATTGTATCAAATGGGAACATTTACGCAGACCCGAGATTCCACAATGTAGGAATTGCCAAAACTTGTTCCATAGCGCTACCAATTGCAATATGGCAGCCAGGTGCGTGAAATGTAGTGGGCTACACAACAGCAAAGAATGCCCTTCTTCTGGACGAGACTCTGCAGAAAAACCAAATCCTTACTGCGTACTATGCAAGAAGCATGGACGCCCAGCATCCTACAAAGGCTATGAGCGTTATAAAGAGCTACAGCAGAAAATGAGATTGAGAAAACAAAGTTTACCTACGGCTAAAGCTACCCACACAACCAACTCTAATTTTACTAATCCTAATATAAGCTTGGCCACCGTGGTGTGATGGTAGCGTGCTCCGCCTACCACACCGTATGCCCTGGGTTCACACCTCGGGCAAAGCAACATCAAAATTTTAGAAATAAGGTTTTTCAATTAGAAGAAAATTTTTCTAAGCGGGGTCGCCCCTCGGCAGTGTTTGGCAAGCGCTCCGGGTGTATTTCTGCCATGAAAAGCTCTCAGTGAAAACTCATCTGCCTTGCAGATGCCGTTCGGAGTCGGCATAAAACATGTAGGTCCCGTCCGGCCGATTTGTAGGGAAAATCAATAGGAGCACGACGCAAATTGGAAGAGAAGCTCGGCCTTAGATCTCTTCGGAGGTTATCGCGCCTTACGTTTATTTTATTTTTTAATATAAGCTATGCAAACGCAGCTAAAGTAGCGCAGGTCAATTTTAACACTCCCAATAACCAAAACCTACAAAACTCATTTCTAGTAAAACTAAAAAATACAATACTATCTCTAGGTAAACAAATTACAAACCTTCAGAAACAATTAGAATTGCAGACTGCCAGAGTCGATGCAATTTGTGGCTTAATGGACTCTGTATGAGCGTTAGGCCCTTACAAACTTTGATTAAATATAATTTAAATATTTTTTCTCTTAATGTTAACTCCCTTATAAATTTAAGCAGAAGACTAGACTTAAGTAAATTTTTAAAGGAGAGAAATCCAGATATATTATTACTCAATGAAACTAAGTTAAACCCGAAACATAAACTAAAGTTTCTTGGGTACAACTTAACAAGGAAAGAAAGGTCGGTAGGCATGAGAAGTGGTGGAACAGCGATACTTATCAAAGATAACATAAAGTTTACGAAAGTTTTTAATCATAAAATTGATAGGTTAACAGTCTTAGAAACTTGCATAATTAAAATACACATGCCTCCAAATAACATTTTGTACATAACAGCAGCATATTATCCGGCGGGGAATAATAACGACGCATTTAAAACGGAACTAAATACAGTTTTCGAAGCTCTAAATCTTGAACAACCTAATCATTACTACATACTAGCAGGGGACCTTAATAGTAAGCATACGGACTGGGGAAATGCACAAGAAAATCCTAAAGGCAAATCACTTAGAAATTGGCTTATGTCAAATGAGATAAAATACCGATGCAACCTGTACGCTCCCGTATCACCTTCATACTTTAGATCTAACTCGTTTTTAGACATCTGTATTGCCGATAACAGATTAGACATACAAAAAGACAATGACACGGTTAACTGTCTAAGATGCTTTAACTATGACAGCGACCATAACGCCATAGAAATAATTTCTCGCAGAGGCAGCACGAGCTTCTTTACATTGCTGGATAACTCCGTTATAAAAACGTTGGATTAAAAAAAAACACCCTAAGTTCAGAACTGCAAAACTGCAGCTCGGACAACAGACAATAGGAACTTGAAAAACGTTGAAATCGACCATCACTTAGACAAACTAAACAAAATAATTCTAACCGCCATAGGAAGGAATGTGCCAAAAAGAAGATCTGGCAGCATCACTAACACACTGGCAAACACACCCATTTTAAAATCTCTACTTTTAGAAAAAATTAAAACCCTCACCATTATAAAAAATTATAACCGCCTACAAGTACATTGCTCTTATAGTGCTATACAACAAGAAAAAGCTAAACTAAAACTAATAAAGAAGCTAATTCAGGACAACATCAAAATTCATATAAATAAGCAACTCGAACTCAAACTATCTTATATCAAGACTGACGATCCCTCTAAAATGTCTTCGATTAAAAAATCATTTCTTCCAAATCAGAGTGAGACCATCAGTCACCTTTGTATTCCCTTTACTTCATCCCCACTCATACAAGACATTATCAAAAATAACAAAGATATAGTTGATATAATTGGCGTTCATCTTGAATCAATTCACTCTTTAAAAGAAAACAATCCTGACAATCTAATCCATTCACAGGTTGAAGAATGCTTCAATGAGTTTTTAAAGACTAAAACTTTATTTGATAGCATCGAGGTAACCAAAACAACATTTAGCGCAGAAAAAAGGGTAAATAACCTTACCGAAGAACAACCCGAAAGATTCTTCATTCTTACTAATGACATTTCAGATGTATTTGCGAATTTGAAGGGAAAACTGTTATCAGGTTTAGATCAAATACCAAATATCATCCTAAAAAATCTTCCAACGGATATAATTCTAGAATATTGTACGCTTTTCAACAATATGTTGAAAGATGCATACTTCCCACCCATTTGGAAAACCGCCAAAACAATAGTTATACCCAAAAAGAACAAAGACAAAAACTGTCTTAAAAATCTTCGTCCGATCAGTTTGCTTCCAAACAGTAGTAAAGTATTCGAGGCAGTAATAAATATAAATATCAATAGAATTATTGAAAACAATGACTTAATAAGCCCCAAACAATTTGGTTTTAAATATGGGCACTCAACTACTCATACCATCAGCCTTCTCATTTCCGAAATAAACTGGAACTGGAATAAAAAACACGTCACAGGAGCTTGCTTCCTGGACATAGAAAAGGCTTTCGATAAAGTGTGGATAAAAGAACTTATAACAAAACTCATTGGTTATAAATTTCCCCTTCAATTATAATATTAATTTATAATATGCTTTCTAATAGAAAATTTTCGGTATATACAAACGGTATAAAATGTACGCGAGAATTTAATATAATAAATGGCCTACAGCAAGGTACTGTAAATGCCCCTCTTCTTTTTAACATCTACATACTAGACTTGCTGGATAAAATAGACAACATTATAGCCTTTGCCGATGATGTTGTAATTTATCACTCAGACAGTTCTATTGCTAATATAATCACAAATCTGCAAATCAAATATAATACTGTTGAAGAATATACAATAGATTGGCAACTCAAAGTAAACGCCAATAAATGTGGAACTGTTCTGTTTCGCCCCCATCAAAAAATGCAACTCAAATATTAAAAAATACTGGAAAAGATTCAAAATTATGTCTAACGAATCTAACTGTATAATTAAACAATCCGATAGAGTTAAATATCTCGGCATATATCTAGATAAATTTTTGTATTATAACGACCACATTAACCACCAAATAAAGAAAACCACTAGGGCGTTCCATGCTTATAAAAAATGTTCTCCACTAAATTTTTGTATAACAGGCTAAAAACGATCATGTATCAACCACTTTTAAGACCTATACTTACGTACGGATGTCCGATTTGGTATAACATATCACCATCATACATGGAAAGAATGAGAAAATTTTAACGGAAAATTCTGAGATCTTGCACCTCCTTGTATAGATCAGCAAGCAGTAACTATACCAAATACGTATCAAATGCGAAGGTTTAGGGTATAGCAAAAGTACCTAGAATTGACTGTGATATAATAAATCTGACAAGAAGACACATAATACGCTGTCTCGAGAAGGCCAATAACACATTGATAAGTGCACCCTTTTACGAAAGCGAAGAATACTTTTCGTTAGCTGCAAAAAATGGATTTACATCCCCAGAGTCATTCTTTTACCTTGACAGGAATGGATTTATACAAAATCAAGATCACATACCGATCATTTACCATATTTTTAGAAGAGCCAACGTAAAAGCAGTGACCTCAAAAACACTTAACGCAGAAAACAAACGTTTTGATACATACGTTTCTGTCAGAGACAAATTAGAAGCAGCTGCCATCATAAAGCAATGCTGGTGGCTAAACAATATATAACCACAAACACTAACTCATGCCGGACATCCGACATAACTTTACCTTACCTGATTTTATCATTTTATCTTTTCCCATAAATAGCTAATCAGGCATTGTTTTTACATGTTTTTTTCTTTGCAATATAATTATAAAGGACCTGAAAAGCTTTAAGTTAATGCAGTAACATTTAAATTGTATAAATTAATAAAATGTTATATTATATCAATATGAAGACCGTCAAATACATGAGAACTCGTCTAGAGTCATTGTATATCTATATTAAACAAGACAACTGAAACTATTGTTTATTTTAGTATCTAAGCTCATGAATATCAAATAAATAAACATTATTTAAAAAAAAGGATACGTTCACTGAGATAATTTCTTGTGATGCACTGTGGCAGCCTAGTATTTGGAGTCGCTGCTCCAAAGTGGCCAGGATCATTGCCCACCACGCGCTGTTCAAATCGTTTCTTATGTCTAAAGTTGCAAAGAAGAAAGCTCGTTTGGATTTTGCATAAACTCGCTGTGCAATTCCTACGCTTTTAAGGGCGTCTTCGAATGCGCTTAAGGTAGATTTTTCAGGCATAAACATTGTTCTACGGCAAATGCGATACGTGGTTTTAGGAGCCTTCCATATAGTAGTCGGGCTGTGTCGAGACCCTTCGAACCTTTGAGCCTTTTTATTTTAATCGTTTTCTAACACATGCATGCATTATGCGGAAGTATTCTAAGCCTCTAAGTACACCTGGGGAGTGTTGCCCTTATTTTAAACCTCAGTAAAACCATCTCTAATCCTAGCTAATCCATTGAAGTTGCTCAACGTCAGTGGATTTAATTATATAGTGGAAACCTGTAGAGAGTACTCTCTATATAAAGAAAATCCTAAATAAAATTTGACCCTCTCACGGATGCTTGGCTAGCCACAAAACTTTTTTAGAACATTTTAAAACTAGGCGCCGCACAGTGGACCGAAATTGAAAATTTGGGACTTAGGACTTTAAATGTACATTTTCGTATTCTGTGATCTTTTTCCATAATTTATTGTTATATAACATTTTTTCGTTAAACCTAATTTAAAAAGTTATGACACTTTTAGTAACCGGGCTTCATATCGACATACCCTAACGGAGAAAGAGCATATGTGTACATCTAGGTATTTTTTCCAATTTCCAGCAAATTTGGCTTTGGGTGTCCAATAAATGTACAAAAGTTCAACATGTACGCCAGAGAAACCATTCGAGTTTACGTCGAACTATATAAATGGTATTACATACCTTCAAGTGTACATAAAACTTTAGTACACGGAGCTTCAATAATAGAGCATTTTGGTTCCATTCTTATAAAGTTGTCCAAAGAAGCCGCTGAATCCAGAAATAAAGATTTTAGAGCATATCGTCGAGACCATGCAAGAAAAATTAGCCGCAGAGCCACAAATGAGGACATTTTAAATAATTTGTTACTTCTGACCAATTTATTTCATCGAGGATATCGAAATTACCTAGTAAGTATGAGGAAATATCCGACGAAGTGAAATCTCTACTACTCCTGCCGCAAAACCCCGACTATGGTACAGAAAATTTAATATTTTAGTTTTTCAATTTTAATTGGGTACGAATATACATACTACATATGAAACGCAAGATTTACTTAAAATAATAAAAATTGTTTGTTTTTTAGTTTTTTTTGTTTTTGGTCATATACCTATATGTATATTTGGAGATTTCATGGAATTTTGACCGATAGAATAATTTTTGACTTTATTTACTCTTTTGGTACTAACGAACAAGATGGAATAGTAAGCATCATATAAACAAAAGAAACAAAAAAAAATTAACGAACAAGCTGGAAGAGCTAAATTTTTGATTAAGCCTTTTTTGTATTGTTAAATGTAAATTCAATATAAAAAAATTAAATGTCTAATATGAATTATCTAATATTTTTGTTTTTAAATATTACCCAGAATTAAAAAGCGATTCGCAATACTAAAAAGAAAAAAAAAAAAAAAGAAAAAAAAAAGAAAATAAAAAAAAACCCGAACCTTTTCGAACCATGAAACCGAGTACATTGCATAGTATATAACCCTAATTATATAAATAAATTAATGAAGTTTTGAGGAAATGTGAGGAAAATGAGTTAACGGTAAAAATGTGATTTTTCCCATACACTAAATTTTTTTATTTGCTATAACTTTTTTGTTTACGACTTTATGAAAAAATACTCATATATAAAAACGTCATGTAATGAGACTTAAAATCGATCCCCATCAAAATTTTCGTGTTATTAACTAAAATTTTTTTCTTTTCCCTAAGTCCACTGAAAGCCAAATCCAGGCCACTGTGCGCCGTCAGGAGATATGGTTTCTGCTGATTCTGGTCTCTCATAAGAAATTTGTTTTGCCTGCAGGTTCATAAGATCCACTCCTTAATAAGAAATATGAACATATTAGTTTGGAAACCCACTTGATCTATAACAGGAACATATCTGCTGCAAATCACGCCTGCTTGTGAGCATGCGCGGCGGACCCGTTGGTTTCCGCCTAGATGCAGCGCTCTAAATAAATTGTCTGTACATAAGGCTCTTTTCGGGGGACGTGGGAAAAGCTTTTCTGAGTAATCGCTGTAAGATTTTAACTAGGGGAAAAACTTACATTCATAAGGCTTACATAGCAGTAGAACGCTCCTGTGACGATATATAAAAAACTTCAGTACCCATTTCTAGACTCTCCAGCACCTGCAACTCTTCCCATATGCTCAAACTTCTATATGCATAAATATCCTCCTATGAACAAACATATTTTAAATATTAAAATCCTATGAAAAATAATAATCAAGTTAATTTAATGCGTTATTTAACCACAAAACTTCATTTTAAAATTTTTATTGTGCATATTTGAATATTTTCTTTACCACGTTACGCCACTTAAGTCAACAACCTAATAATGGTTAACTTTGCCATACTTCGCGGTTTAAGCCTAGAAAAGAAAAGATGAAAACACACAAGAAAAAAATTATACAATACAAACGAATAAATAAAGGAAACAGATAAATATCCTGAACTGTTTGGAGTTTATTGGGCACAAAAGCATACAAAACGAAGTACTTCAGTTCAAAAACCAAACCAAAGTCAGCACGAAAGCCTAACAGTGAAGCGAACGACCAACGACAAATGCTTCAATGGACGATTAACTAAGGAAGCAGGAAGCAGTGACACAGGCGCACATATTCATAGGTATTACCCGCCAAAAAAATTTGATCACAAAATATTAAAGCTTAGTCAAATTAACGGTACTGTTTAATATTTGAGTTGAGCATTTTTCTCAACTTGTTCATTATTTGAGAAACATTTAGGAATGGCATTTATGTGATTGTGCCTAAAATATTTCCTTGATTTGGGACTAAAGTTAATTTTCAAATGCATCTCAAATTGAGAATGAATAAAATTTTTATTGGCAGTAGTCAACCGTTTGTCATACTTCAAAACCATTTATTAAATTATATTTGTGGAGATTCAGGTAAAAAGTATGGTTCTTAGAATCGGAAAATTAATGAGCCGTAAGGGCTTTGGTAAAATTAATTAACAAACTTTCATTCAAGAGAATTGTCCCAAAATATTGGGACCCACAAAATCGAGAAAAAATGATGTGCAGCGCCACACTTCAAGAGGATGTTCTGTCTCATTTACTTTCGATTATGGTAGTAAACGAGAAATACCTCGAAGTCTGTGGCTGCCGCTCCTGATTACACAGACCTACTTTTAAACTCTCCAAGATGGGGAGTGATGTTTGAACTTTTGGATATGTAACTAGGAAGGCACCCATTACCTCTCGTTTAGGGCATACATTGGCTTAACAAGATGGTAGCCGAGACGACACTATTACAGGAGACGCCAGTCTGATGGGACGCACTAAAATGGCAAGCATTTCAAAATGATTGGTCTCTATATAACGATCTGCACTAATTTGAATCAGCGGCAATCTAAAAATTAATCCACCTAATGTCTGAACATAGCGGACAGAAAATGCGGTCGCTATTTCCAGCAAGGTGGCTGCTATGGGGGCATTTATTAGTCAACGTGATATGTGCACTTCGACTTTCTCCCGGGGATAAAACTATTACTTGCAAGTTTGTATAGCTATCCGCTTGTTTGAAGACAGACTCCCGTGTTCAGGTGCAGCGAATGATATCCTCCAGTTATCGCTTAAGCCAATTAAGCCGTAGAGTCCTAGCCAGGTTGTCGTTTTCTCACTCACCACTAGACGGCTGTTAAGTGGCTTCCAAAAGGATACTTGGTCACCAGCATTCGAGAATAGACCTGGTTATTTCGAGGTGAATGGCGGTCAGAAGCTTTCCCCTCTTGCGTAAACGTATCCAAACACTCTGAACCTTTGATTGTCTCGAATTGTTTTAAGGATTAAGATCATCTAACCGTCTCTCTTTTGTGTATTAGGTAGATGTTATATAATCATCCAATAATTTATTCACACAATTATTGGATCTAAATCACTTAAGTCTATTTTGCCGTTGCGTCGCAAGTCATAACATTCATTTCTCTTTTGATATAACCAACGCCACTTGAGAGCAGCAATGAAGATCAAATCCTCCACCACTTTTAGTTTTCTAGCTCGGTTGAGTTCACTTCCCTACTCTAATGTCGGTAAAGGTATTGTCAGGGCCGTAAGCATGAGAAAATCAGGCCGGATACAGTACAGCTAACCATTAAATTTTCTTCGATAAAACCCACTGACATCACGGTAGAAATCGCAACAAAATCCAACAAACTGTTTCTTACAAGCAGCAGATAAAGAAATGCTCAAAACCACGTATAAAGTGACCCGTCGCTTGTATGCCACGCGTACCCAATATTGTCGCCGGACCTAAACCAAACACACTTTAGGCCACACGAAAATTTTAGGCCTCTCAAAACACCGCACTCAGAATGCCTACGGGATGTTTTCTTATGTCCCGAGAACGTCACCTACTCAATGAGGCGAGAACACTCCCCATGAAGAAGAGAAATTAAATGATGTACAAACTGTTTTGATGAATACCCAAAACCTGGGCGTCCGAACAAACATCTGATTGAAGAGGCCCCATTCCCAGAAACTTAAGAAGTCATCTCCGTTTGCATTATGAAGAAATCCGGAACTACAGAAGTCAGTCGTATGGAGAAAATAATCACGAAAAGGCCTCCAGATATATTCACAAAAAATCGTCGGACTACTATTCCAACAATTGCCTGATGAACATCGATCTCAAATACAAATACCTTGGACTTCAGTTTCGGAAACTTATCTTTCTGGGCCAACACTATTGAAATTGCAAGCTACCTCGGACCCCCGTCAGAGGACTTTGATGACAATTAGTGAGTGGTCGTACCTATTGGATGGGGCGAAGCACTGCTGCAACAATAACAACAACACGGTGAGGACTAAAAAGATTTTTGAGAACGGTGATAAGAGGCTCCCTATTGCGTAATCAGCTGAAGATAGCACTTGAGTATACTAAGCCTTGTATAGTTTCGAATTTTTGACATGGCTGCCAGGCGCAATCTGTGTTCTTTATTCCATATGATCGCATACATAATTTTTTTTGGCTGAACACAAGCTTAGAGAAGCGTTTACTTCAAGTTAAAGACATATATGAATGTATTAAAATATATACATTTTCACCCAGAAAAATCTTTGTACATTTATAAAAATCCACGCTGACAGCTCTCAAAAGCAGACGGCGACAGTCAGTCAGTTCGTCATATACAACAACAAATCTTATAAACCCAAACTCCAAATGTTTAAAAATTGCGTTTCAACCACGAATCTCACTCCTCATTCACTTAGCTTGGCGCGTGAATCCACGTACAAGACTTGTCGCATAGTCGCCTTGTCGAATGTTGAACTGAAAATTTCTTCCGGTTTCCGCTGTTGACGACTTTGCCATTGTCGTTGTAGTTGTCGCCGCCACCGCTAGCGCATAGACTTTTTTTATAATCTCACAATTTTATGACTGGATTTTGTTGGTATGGATTTTTTTCATTTTTTTCATTTATTCTACAATTGTTTTTATATACATATGTGCATATATATATGTATGTATGTTTCAAAATGTATGTTTCATGTTCCTCCTTAGAGTTGAACTGCGCCAGTTTATGAGTGCTCATATTCATGATTTTTTTCCTTATTATATACATTTTTTTCAAATTTACTTTTAGCGCTCCTTACTTCGTTTTAAAAAATTCTTTTTTTTTTTTTTGCTTCTGTGTATAACTGCGTATCCTCTTGAGGGGGGAATTCATATGACTCCAGCCAGATTTACATAAGTATTTAAATATATAAAAAAATAGCAGGGTAGTGATAGCGTTTTTATTTACAGCAACAGCGACGAGGGTTAAGAAGGTTATGTCAGAGTTGCTGCGACATCCTAAGTATCAACATCCTGCAGATATTTTTGGTACACCGACATACATACATATATATTATGTATGCTGGTTACGTGCAGCAGGCATTGTGTTTATTTGTTTTTTTGTGTGCATGTTTATATATGCAGTTATTTTTGTAAAATTCTAGCAGTTTTCAGTTCTATAACTCAAGGCATGATACTTTATTCCATATTTTTGTTAGGTTAGGTTTAACTTGCCGGTTAAAATAGACTGAATGACAATGACGTAAATTTTTTGCTTTCACGCAGAAGTAACTGCTCGATTAGTATGAAGGATGAGACAGACAATCATGGCGGAACGATACAAGGTGGCAGCATGTTGACATACCTACAAACAAAAAAAAATTCCATGTACCTGTAAATTCGATGGACAAATGTCAAAATCGTACTGCGCCGGTAGTTGATGTATCAAATCAAATAAAAACGGTTATAATCAGCTGTTCGATGCGGCCACCTTGTATCGTTCCGCCATGCAGACAATGACATTTGCTTTGAAAACTAAGAAACGGAAGCGGAACGCTGCCAACAGAGTTGCATTGTGCTTTTGACTTCATTAGGCATTCGATTAGCTACTAATGAAATAATAATAGATTCGAATTTTGTAGGGAAGATTGAGCTCAATAAGCGTCTTAATGTAGAAAATTGCCTTTATTATTCAATAAGCCGTCTGTGTGAAATTAGTATAACACTCGGTAGCCACACTTGTACCAACAGCAGATAAATCTGGGCAATATGCATCTTAATTAATGAATCAATGGCACCGATAAAAATCGATAACATTTATAAGAATTCAATAAAACTTCGATATCAAATATACAATACATATTTTTTCGATTAAAAATCAATAAATTCTTGATAGTAAATCGTAAATTTGTGAAAAGATCGACAACTTTTCGATTACAAATCGTTAAATTTTCGATTACAAACCAATAACACACCTATAAGAAATTGTTAACTCTCCAATAATAAATCAAACCATTAAATAAAAAATCAATAACATTCATAGTAATTCGATCAATTTTCGATATTATATACATAGGTAAAACACCTTAAACCAATTGAATTTTCGATAAAAAATCAGTAAATTTTTGATGGCCAATCGATTATAAAGCAATAACACGATGATAACAAATTGGCAAGACTCTAATAATATATCGAAAATTTTCGCTAAAAAACAATAAATTATCGATAAAAAATATACTAAAAACCGATTTACTTTTGATAACATATCGATGACTTTTCACGAAATGACCGATAACTTTTCGATAGCATTTCGAAAACAAATTGAAAGCTCTTTGATACAGCATCGTTAATTTTTCGATTACTTTTTTAGATATGGATAACCTTTGTCAAATAATCGATAATTTTTTATAACAAATCGATGATAAAAATATATAACTGCGATAGTATAGCTTGTTCATACCTCATCAATAACACATTTACAACAAACTTTTCCTTGCCTTGTTACGTCATCCTATATCGTAGTGACAACACTTACATACGCTTATATTCCAGCATACCAATCCCGCATATTACACTTACACTACCCACTACGCTTACATTCTGTATTCCCCCATACGGTGAGCAAAGATATTTACACATCAACAACAAATTGTTATCTCTTCCATAACAAAGGTTTCTTTTTGAATAGTTTCCTCAAATGGGGGGCGAGGATCCAACCCCAGCATCATTTTAAGTGCATGCAGTGGGGTGGGTATTTGGTTTCCTTCACGTCAATCTCCGCAATATTCTCTACGTATTTTGCTATATGATTTTCCTTCAGGGCTACCCAACTAGGCACGTATTGCGGACACCACGAAGCGAGATGCCTATACATTTTTAAATTTCAATCGCGCAATCCATGAAGGTAATTTTTTTTTAATTTTTTTTCAGCTCTGATTTCCACAACGTCATCTGCATACACCGTAAATTTCAATGGTTGTGAGCAGCCTCCATAGCAGAGGTGACAGTATCCCGACCAGAGGTGTGCCTTAATACACTGATTTCTTGACCTTATTTCGCCCCACATGACGGAGTAATCATCTTGCTTCTCATCATGGAGCTCATTCAACTTATCAGCACTTTATTGTTTTCAACACCTTCTCTATGTTTATATCTACAATATGTATTAGCTCATTGTTTACCGAATTTTTTTTTTTTGGTATAAGAGTTTTGTGTTTTGTATAACCATATCCAACATTATGTGTAGATTTATAAGCCTTTCAAGGGTTTAGAGCATAAATGATGTTAAGCCAATGGATCCGTGGTCCTTTGGGTACGTATCTTTTCCGCCTCTTATAGATGACCGACGCGGACATTTCTGCAAGAATGCGTAAGCTTGATTACGTTTTATATACCCGATGAAATATGCGAACCAATTTATGGAGTTTTTCGCTACTACATTTCCAATCCCCGTTTTAGTGTTTTATCACTGCTTGTCCTGTTTCATCCCTGGATAGTTTTTTCAGCTTTGCTAGATCATTATATGTCCTCACAGAATTTTTTGACATTCTCACTACCCTGCTTATTTCTCGTATGTAGATTTTCAAAACGCCTCTTTATTTATACCAGCCCTCCTCGCATTCTACGACTTCTGCTGTTTGCAAATATTACTCTTCTGGTTCCGAAGAATCTCCAACTCTTTCTTCAAATATGTAAGATGTTCTCTTTGTCGAGGTTTCATCAGAGGGCAAAGTTTATTATATGCATTTGTTTGCGCTTCTCTAACTTCTGTCCTATTACTGCCTCCTTTTGTTACCCCATTGTCCTATTCACAAATGTCTAAAGTTGGCTACCCTGAGGTATCTAAAGGCATTGTCCTTCTCTACCCACTTTAGGGGTATTTTAATATCACAGTCATGCATGGTATGAGAATAATGATCTATCAAGGATCCTTCAGAGATATTAAGGAAATTAACATACAACCTTTTGCTAAAACCTCAATTTCAACAATCTAGGATTTTGAATGGACTTCCGTAATGTTCGTTATCCCTATAACCCTAATGTTTATGGAACCTTAATGTGCAGATTGCGTGGTAGTTGGCATTTTCTAAAAAAAATTATATCTTTCGTAAAAACGTACTAAAACATACATACATTGTAGCAAAAGAAACCCTACACAAAATACATTTGTTTGTATGGACCGAATTAATTTGTTAAATGTTACTATCGGAATAGTCGGAATATATTACGGTAACTGTCGGTCAGCAAATTGGTCGGTTCCATAGGGCAAAAAAAAAAAAACTCAAAGTGAAATGTTTGTCACCAAATATGTCATTAGTATCTCTTATTATAACAGCCTTTTAAAATGTATATTTGTTTTTGTTGTATTCGAACTGCACTCTTTAAGAATAGCTTCAAAATTGAGGTTATGGTATTAGTTGGTTTTTGCAGTTTGAGTATCTTTAGCTTGTTGTGTCACCGATCCTCACGTGAGGACTCATATCATATTATTAGTCAAAGTTTTAAGATTCTATAATGTTAATATCAGCTGCCACTTTCTGCCACTAACTATGTTTTGCGACAGTTTTCTGATAGCGTCACCCTGATAAATTATTGTCGTATATTATATGTGCTCACATGTAACATACGATATTATTTTATCCAGTCGACGATATGCAAATGTAAACTTTTATGTGTGTTTGTGGTTTTGTTATTGTTATGTATGCAAGATCTTTTAATAACTTTAATTTCTTTATTTAATCCTATTAAACATTGTATTTGCGATAGACAAATATCTCTACTGGAAGTATTTTTGGCCACCAGCTCCATATAAGGCCGACCACTGTGGAAAGGTACTCTTTCAACTCTTTTCTCGGCATTGCGTTTGAGCACATATTATGAAGAGACAAACGTATCCTCTTATGCCTCAACTAGTACTGTCGATTCGAGATTTTCGTAGTTCCCCAACGGGCACTGTCGACCGGTCCACTATGCATCCCTTTATGTACTTTCGGACAAGTGTTCTGTATTATATTTAAGATTGAGCAATCATACCTACATATGTATATATAATGGCATGATGGGGATCAATAAAAAGATATGGTCGACGAAAGGGGATCATTCACGACACATTCTCTTTAGGGATTAGTCGCACGATTTTTCGCTGGAAATTTTCTAAACCCAAGAACCCTCACATACATAAACAGACATATGCGCACACAATCATTTACTACGTTTTTAATAATATGAGCATAAAAATGTATTATATATAAGTGTGTATGTGTGTACATATGTATGCGTGTAACCTCTTTTAGATCTCAAATATAACTTCCTCTTGCTAGCATTTTATGGTATCTACAGTGCAAAGAAAAAATTCAAAGGCACATCATACATGTTCACTCGAAGAAACATAAATATTGTAATAAGTGCATATCAAGTGTATAAGTATATGTGTGTGTGTGTGTTACACTCATACATAAATTCAACGCCAGTTTTATAGCTCTTAGATGGTAAAAATGTTGCACGTGTCAATTGAATTTTCGAGCAGATAGAATTTTTCTCATTCTTTTGTTGTCTCTTATCATCCTTCTTATACCATCAATTTTCTCACTCACCCTCATGCACACCCACGCCAACACCAACAACATTTCTATGCACATCTCAGCAACATTGAATACATTTTTGTAACTTTCTAAGTCAGAGTACTTTATCATCTGCGCCATGTTTTATAATATAAATGCTGAGCACTAAATATATAAGTTAGTGTGAGTATAAGATATGTATGTGTGTGTGTGTAAATATTTATGTATTTAGTATACGTTTGTTTGTATATGTAATAAAATGGCTGTTCTTTAGCTGATGTTCGGCATTTCTTTTTGTACTTCTTATAAAATCTGTGGAGCATCCTTATGCGGCAAGTATGACTAATCTCGCGGGAGTCACTAACCATCAATGTCTGCCACAAATACGTACCGAACACCACCACCACATCCACCACAGTCGAGAACAACAACAAAAATCATCACTATCATCGCAATTATTCTTTCCTGACATTAGAGCACATTTGTGCTGTTTAGTTGTTACATATTTAAGAATGAATTATTTTTACTTTTGTAAGCATATCATATAGCTAGTAGATGAGAATAGGATACACGGGATTTTTATACTCAGTTGAGCAGAGCTCACAGAGTATATTAAGTTTGATTGGATAACGGTTGGTTGTACATATATAAAGGAATCGAGATAGATATAGACTTCCATATATCAAAATAATCAGGATCGAAAAAAAATTTGATTGAGCCATGTCCGTCCTTCCGTCCGTCCGTCCGTTAACACGATAACTTGAGTAAATTTTGAGGTATCTTGATGAAATTTGGTATGTAGGTTCCTGAGCACTCATCTCAAATCGCTATTTAAAATGAACGATATCGGACTATAACCACGCCCACTTTTTCGATATCGAAAATTTCGAAAAACCGAAAAAGTGCGATAATTCATTACAAAAGACAGATAAAGCGACGAAACTTGGTAGATAAGTTGAACTTATGACGCAAAATAGAAAATTAGTAAAATTTTGGACAACGGGCGTGGCACCGCCCACTTTTAAAAGAAGGTAATTTAAAACTTTTGCAAGCTGTAATTTGGCAGTCGTTGAAGATATCATGATGAAATATGGCAGGAACGTTACTCTTATTACTATATGTACGCTTAATAAAAATTAGCAAAATCGGAGAACAACCACGCCCACTTTAAAAAAAAAAATTTTGTTTAAAGTAAAATATTAACAAAAAATTTAATATCTTTACAGTATATATGTAAATTATGTCAAGATTCAACTCCAGTAATGATATGGTGCAACAAAATACAAAAATAAAAGAAAATTTAAAAATGGGCGTGGCTCCGCCCTTTTTCATTTAATTTGTCTAGGATACTTTTAACGCCATAAGTCGAACAAAAATTAACCAATCCTTTTGAAATTTGGTAGGGGCATAGATTTTATGGCGTTAACTGTTTTCTGTGAAAATGGGCGAAATCGGTTGATGCCACGCCCAGTTTTTATACACAGTCGTCCGTCTGTCCTTCCGCATGGCCGTTAACACGATAACTTGAGCAAAAATCGATATATCTTTACTAAACTCAGTTCACGTACTTATCTGAACTCACTTTATCTTGGTATGAAAAATGAACGAAATCCGACTATGACCACGCCCACTTTTTCCATATCGAAAATTACGAAAAATGAAAAAAATGCCATAATTCTATACCAAATACGAAAAAAGGGATGGAATATGGTAAGGTAATTGGATTGTTTTATTGACGCGAAATATAACTTTAGAAAAAACTTTATAAAATGGTTGTGACACCTACCATATTAAGTAGAACAAAATGAAAACGTTCTGCTGGGCGAAATAAAAAAACCCTTAAAATCTTGGCAGGTATTACATATATAAATAAATTAGCGGTATCCAACAGATGATGTTCTGGGTCACCCTGGTCCACATTTTGGTCGATATCTGGAAAACGCTTTCACATATACAACTACCACCACTCCCTTTTAAAACTCTCATTAATACCTTTAATTTGATACCCATATCGTACAAACTCATTCTAGAGTCACCCCTGGTCCACCTTTATGGCGATATTTCGAAAAGACGAACACCTATAGAACGAAGGCCCACTCCCTTTTAAAAATACTCATTAACACCTTTCATTTGATACCCATATCGTACAAACAAAGTCTAGAGTCACCCTCCAGAAAGGCCCACGAATTCTAGGGTCACCCCTGATCCACCTTTATGGCGATATCTCGAAACGGCGTCCACCTATGGAACTAAGGATTACTCCCTTTTAAAATACTCATTAACACCTTTCATTTGATACCCATATCGTACAAACGCATTCTAGAGTCACACCTGGTCCATCTTTATGGCGATATCTCGAAAAGGCGTCCACCTATAGAACTAAGGCCCACTCCCTCTTAAAATACTCATTAACTCCTTTCGTTTGATACCCATATTGCACAAACGAATTCTAGAGCCTGGTCCACCTTTATGGCGATATCTCGAAAAGGGGTCCACCTATAGAACTAAGCCCCACGCCCTTTTAAAATAATCATTAACACCTTTCATTTGATACCCATATCATACAAACAAATTCTAAAGTCACCCCTGGTCCACCTTTATGGCGATATCTCGAAAAGGCGAACACCTATAAAACGAAGGCCCACTCCCTTTTAAAAATACTCATTAACACCTTTCTTTTGATATCCATATCGTACAGACAAAGTCTAGAGTCACCCCTGGTCCACCTTTATTGCGATACCTCGAAAATGCGTCCACCTATAGAACTAAGGCCCACTCCCTCTTAAAACACTCATTAACTCCTTTCGTTTGATACCCATATTGCACAAACGAATTCTAGAGTCACCCCTGGCCCACCTTTATGGCGATATCTCGAAACGGCGTCCACCTATAGAACTAAGGCCCACTCCCTTTTAAAATACTCATTAACACCTTTCGTTTGATGCCCATATTGTGCAAACAAATTCTAGGGTCACCCCAGGTCCACCTTTATGGCGATATCTCGAAACGGCGTCCACCTATGGAACTAAGGATTACTCCCTTTTAAAATGCTCATTAACACCTTTCATTTGATACCCATATCGTACAAACGCATTCTAGAGTCACCCCTGGTCTATTTTTACGGCGATATCTCGAAAAGGCGTCCATCTATAGAACTTAGGTCCACGCCCTTTTAAAATACTCATTAATACCTTTCATTTGATACCCATATCGTACAAACGCATTCTAGAGTCAACCCTGATCCACCTTTATGGCTATATCCCTAAATGGCGTCCACCTATAGAACTATGGCCCACTCCCTCATAAAATACTCTTTAATGCCTTTCATTTGATACACATGTCATACAAACACGTTCCAGGGTTTCCCTCGGTTCATTTTCCTACATGGTTATTTTCCCTTATGTTGTCACCATAGCTCTCAACTGAGTATGTAATGTTCGGTTACACCCGAACTTAACCTTCCTTACTTGTTTTCATATAGAAAGGAATTTCAGACTTAGCAAATGAAACTTATTTCGCCTTGCCCATTCACATATAAAATTTCGCGAAGCACTGTTATAAACATTCTCACTATACAAGAAAAATACTTGCTAGCATCTCTTGTCTTTTTTTATTTGTTAACATGCAGGTTTTAGTTTTGAAAAACCGAGGAAAGGTACAGAAGAATGGAAAAATAATACCAGTTGCAGAGTGGGGAAGCACCTTACCCAAAGCAAATGTCGAATTCTTGTTTTTAAGCTTTACTTCCAAGAAAAGTTGTAAGTTGGCTACTTTTTCATGTCAGATGGCGGTGTTTATGCGCTATGTTTCCTTTGTAAGCACAACGCACCAAGTCTTTCACAAAATTATACCGATTTACTTTGCCCATACTATAGACTATAGACCCATTAGCTTAACATCATTTCTGCTCAAAACCTTTGAGAGGCTGATAGATGTGTACATAAAGTCCAACGTGGATGAAAAGCTGCTATCCATAACACGGCATGCGTACACCAAATGCAAGCCGGTAGACACCGCATTGCATAGGGTAGTAATAAGCATAGAGAAATCCCTGGAATAAAAGGAGTATGCTCTAGGAGTCTTCTTGGACATTACCGGGGCTTTCAATAATGCTGCAAAATGGGCGATTATGGATGGTCTTAATTACATTAAAGTACATCCGGCCTTAATCAGATGGATCGGCTGCATGTTAAATTGGGAAAAGATTACATCACAATGGGGTTTTACGAGGCCACGAAATCAGTGGACAGGGGCACGCCGCAGGGAGGGGTGCTACCACCTCTGCTGTGGACGCTGGTCATCAACCAACTGCTCAGGCGATTCGATGAGGGACTCGTAAAACTTACGGCTTACGCAGATGACGTTGCAATTGTCATAAGTGGAAAGTGCCTTCCAACGATTAGTTCATTGATGGATCGGGCGCTTCGGGATATTCATACCTGGGCATCTAATGTCGGGGTGAAAGTCAAAGGGGGAGAAGACGGATATGGTACAAGGTCCCAAATTGGACCAGGCCTTTGTTAGGAAGGGTGACCTTACAGGAGAGACCGTGCACAAAATATCTAGAAATAAGTCTATATAGTAAGCTGTCATAGAAGCTCAACGTGGAGGAGAGGGTAAAGAAGACTTCAACGGCACTTTATACATGCAAAAGAATGCTGGGGTGTACGTGGGGCTTATCGCCCTCTCTTTCTCATTGGGTTTTTACAGCCACTGTAAGCCCTATTCTCTACTATGGAGCTCTTGTTTGGTGGAAAGCCACACAAAAAACAACATACCTCAAAAATTAGAGGGGTATGCAGATTATCGATGCTTAGCATTACGGGAGCCCTGAAAACAACCCCGACGGCTGCACTGTATGCCATTCTGCACATTCCACCTGTAGACCTGGTAGCAAAGAATAAAGCATTAACAACCGCAACCAGGCTCGGTGCCTCGGGGCAGCTTGAGCGCCGACCATATGGCCATTATAGTATAGCGTCATCAATCACAAGACGAACAGACTACCTTATTCCCCATCTGCGCTTCGAGGGAGATCTTAAGGCCACAATAGAGGTGGACGGTTGGCGCAAGGGTGCGCAAATGGCGGACGAGGTGGTACATGTGTACACCGATGGTTACAAAATAGTGGAAGGAGTAGGGTCTGCGGTATACTGTGATGTTCCGGAAATAAGCAGATCCTACAGGTTTCCGGATTATTGTAGCGTTTTCCAAATGGAAATATTAGCCGTAACCAAGCAGTAGAAATCCTGGAAGATAATAGCTTAAGCTGCGAACGTGCTAACTTTTATATTGACAGCCAAGCAGCAATTAAGGCAATAATCCCGCATAGCACAACATCTAAATGCGTGTTAGAGTGTAAGCAGTCCCTGGAGAGAATCGGGACAGGGAGAAGCATACATCTATATTTGGTCCCAGAGCATATGGGAATAGATGGGAATGAAAAAGCGGATGAACTAGCTAAAAAGGGCGCATCCCTTGAAGCTTGCTCCGTAGATGTCCCAATTAGACTGGGCGATATTAAGCGAAGGCGAGAGGTGCTCATGATCGACCAAGCGCGGGGTTGTAAAGTGTCGAAGATTATGTGTAGGTCTTACAACCTTAGACTAACAAAGTTGCTTCTATCATTAAAAAAAGAGGACTGTAGACTCATGAATGGTACTCTGAATGGACACTGCCTTCTGGTGTCACATGCCTTTAAATTAGGCTTGGTCAGTGATAGCAGATATAGGAAGTGCGGGTTGGAGAAGGAAGCGATCGAGCACGTTCTGTGCTCATGCCCTGCACTTGTCAGGTTAAGACTCCAGCTTTAGGAGTGATACAGCTGTCAGATCTAGAAGCAGCAAGTGGCTTAAGTCCTAGGAAGCTTCTAGTATTTGCCAAGAGGACGGAGTTATTTTATAACATAGGTCCTGGTTTTTGATAGGATTTTTCAGTTTGGTCGTTAAAATAAACTTCTGGTAACACTACGAACTTATTCAGTATATGTGAGGTCCTCATGGACCGGCGAGTTCAACCTATCCTAACCGAACCTACTTTGCCCATAACTGCTGTAAAGTCATTTACAACGTATAAAAAGATAAATATCTTTCGGTATTTACTATTGCCGTACATTGCTCCTTTTATTTATGAAATTTTCCGATTTTATTTCCTTTGTTGCATCTTTAGCTGCTCTTAATACATTTAGCAAGGAAAAAGTCACATCTCGAACTTGGCAGTATTGTGCAAACCTTCCTGCTGTTTTATGTTTTATTGGAGTATTTGTTGATTTTTACGAGCTTTTATGAGGGAAAAAGAAACAAAAAGTTTTTCCATTTACTTTGATGCAGTATTTCATCGCTCGCACACATAATTTGTATAAATGACAACAGAATCCAATACACCTGTGTGGAAAAAAAAGGCAGCAAAAATTGTTAAATTAAATATACTGAATTTAGAGTGCTGCAAGCCATCAGGAATAACGCCCGCAATTTTACCGAAAAAAATCAGCGACAGAAGGAGGGTTTTAAGTTCGGGGCAAACTCCTGTAAGAACGAAAGGGATACATTGTAACCGATATCCAGAGATTACTTTAATTACGATCGAATGTGTGCATGCCCGACGATTCGAATCTAAGTATTATTTGCTCAGTCCACAAGAGAGGGTATCCAGCAAACTGCGCCATATACCAAGGAATCAGCTTTCTTAATATCGCGTATAAGGTCCTGTCAAGCGAATTGTACGAAAGATTGAAGCCTACCGTGAATCTGCTGATTGGACCTTATCGGTATGGCTTCTACCATCGGACAGATTTCCACAATGCGCCAATACCTGGAAAAAAACCCGCGAAAAAGAATCTTCGTCGATTTCAAAACCGGCCTTGGATAGCACGAAAAGGAGCTTCCTATGTGCCGCTGCGTTTCAATTTTGATTCCCGCAAATCTCATACAACTGTGTAAAATTACGTTAAAGACACTATCAAATCAGTTAGAGCTGGGAAGGAGTTCTCTGAGCCATTCGAAATAAAACGAGTTTTCAGACAGAGTGATGCCATTTCGTGCGATTTCTTTAATTTGCTGCTGGGGAAAATTGTGCAAGCTGGAGCACTTACAGCAGGTGGAACAATATTCTATAAAAGCGTGCAATTAATGGCGTCTGTTGACAAGAGAAAACTTCTTCCAAAGATTTACAGACCTATAAGATTTAATTATAAGCTGAACCAGCTTTACGCAGGCACCAATATAGTCAAACGGTTACGCTGGCTTGGCCATGTTATGCGACTTAAAGACGATGCTGCTTCTAACAAAGTATTTTTATTGGAATCAGCTTATGAAATCAGAAGAAGAGGGCGTCCTCCACTTCCCTGGAAGGACCAAGTGGAAAACAATTGAAATTCGTTTGCTGTGACCAATTGGCGCCAGTTAACTCTAAGAAGAAGGGAATAGAGGGCTTTGTTGGACGCACATAACCTTTTAAACTGCTTAGCGCTAATTAGGGACGTTAGATAGTTATCACTTATTATTCTGTACTCGTAGTCACTTTTTGTTTATTTATAAATTCCTTTAATCTTCAGATTATTAAAATCTTACAGACTAGTTGTACAATAAGGATGGGCAAAATTCAGACGTTCATATGTAGGTTAGGTCGAATTGGCTGGTCAACAAAAACCTCACATTGACGGAATGTGTCCACAGTATTTGCAGAATTTGTTTGACGACGAAACGAAAAACCCCAATAAGAGGCCAGAACTTATGTTATAGAATAACTCCGACCTCTTGGAAAATACTAGAATTTTTGATTCCTGTGGTTCAAGCCACTCTACCAACCCTCATAGCCGGAGCCTTGACCTGGCGAGCGCAGGACATGAACGCAGAACGTGCTCAAATGTTTCTTATTGCAGCTCGCACTTCATATATCTGCTGCCGGTACTGGCGAGGCCTAACTTAAAAGCTTGTGACGCCAGAAGGTAGTGTCTGGTTATGCCCATCGTGAGCCTTGCATCTTCTCTCTTCAGAAATATGACCCACTTTGTGAATGTAATTTCAGAAGATTTCCACATGATCTTAGAAATCTCACAGCCCCGCGCTTCTGTAAACGCTTTCCTGCTTTAGGAACATATGTAAATCCTGTCTCCTCTTGATTTCTCACAAACGGATTGGGACGTCTACCGGTATAAATGTATGTTCCGGTTTGAAAAAGTTTTTCCAATGCTACTTTGCATTTCAGGAAACTTCTTGATGAAGTACTGTGTAAGGTTATTGCCTTGACGCGACTGCAGCTTAAGCACGCTTCCTCCAGAATTTCTGCTTCTTTCTTCACGGCTATAATTTCTGCCTGACAGACGCTGCAGTAATCTGGCAGCCCATATATACTTATTTCTGGATCGCCACACTAAACAAACACCCGATCCCTTCCATTAATTTGGAACCATCCGTACACACATGTGCAGTGTGTTCTGCCATTTCTGCATTCTGGCGCCAACTCTCCGGCTCAATTGTGGTCGGTCGAAGCTCAGGCACGGGACCATATATTCCGTTTGCTAGATATTAGATGTCGCTATTTTTCTATGACCATACGGCCTGCATTCAATCTGTCCCGAGGCCTTAAGCCTTGTTGCAGTGGCATATGCGATATTTTTTCGGCCATTACGTCTGCAGGCGGGATGTATAGAATGGCATGCAAAGCTGCTGTCGGGGAAGGCGTTAGGGCTCCAATTATACTAAGAATTCACATGTTGGATTTAGTTTCAACATATAACTCAGTTTATATGAATTTATAAGCCAATTTTTGATAATGTCCGTATGGACGCGATTCAGAGCACCAAAGTGGAGTTTGTTGGAAGGCTAGAAAGGCTTACTTAAACATTTGTCTTATCCTTGGTATATTTGAACTTCTTGACATGCCGGCTGTATCAAATAGAATTAAGTATGAATTTAAATGATTATGAAATATGTTGTTTGAGTGGACGTGATTGTGAGCATTACATGATCATATTAGTCGAGTGTACAAGAAACAGTCGACGTTTATTAGGGATTGGAAAGCATATTTTCTACATTGCTAACACTTTCCTATTCTATACGTACATATACCGTTATCTCTATTGGCATGAAAAGTGTAATAATAAGAATTATTTTATTACTTTTCAGGATTCAGTTCCGATTCTGAAAAACTAAATGGACTTCAGTACTCTGTTTAATAATGCGTATGGCTATATGATACATATTCACATAAGAACCCTGTAGGGAAGTTAGTAATAAGTGATGCAAATTTCTACTTCAGGACTAGACCTAAAGTACCAAATAAGTACTAGTTCTATTGTTATTACATTTTCTCTAGTTTAAAAGTCAACAGTTTTGGTTTTCATATTTCATGCTTAGCATATATTCTGCAATATTTTTCATTAAAAATTTAGTAACAGTGAAAACCTATGGTGATAAATAAGATCGCTAGTGAAAACTAAGTTTTTAGATTACTATGCCCAACCTTAGTTTGGAACTATCTTAAAAGAGAAAACATTTCATACTTTCACAGAACTTTTGATTCAAAATACTTTTCTTCCTTTCTTAAGTTGATTTCATAGTTCTAAAGTTCATTTTATGAATTCAAAGGAACGTTTGACTCTTCGAAAGTCCATATGAAATTTTACTAAAATTGAATTAACGTTTTCGTTTCTCGAAATTTCTCTCCGAAAAGGTGTAGGTCGGACTAATTCCGAATAGTACCAATACCCGCACTAGATCTACACAAACCATTTTTTAACTAGTTTAGAACTATGGAACAGGTTATATAGCGTGGAAAATTTGCACCGCCTAGAACATCGTCATATTTAATTTTCAAAGTGAAACATCTAAAAGAGATATGTAGAGACAGCAAACTAAAATAGGTTTCGAATAAAGCGAAAGTGCAATTGCTACAGGGTATTGTACACATTTCCACCATAAAATGTATTTTACTTCAATCGCTCTTTCTACTTATGTGCGATGAAAATCAGCATCCAACAAACGTTTTCAATATTGGCAACCGAAATTCTGTTTCCCTTTACTTTACCCAAGGCACTCGTCCTCCTCATATATCTACGCTTAACAATTTCTGATCGATTTCATTAATGTTGCCTGCAAGCACCCCCAAAGTGATGCTACGGGTACTTGGGATGCCTATGTATGTATATAAAAATATGGACGTACATATGTAGCCACAAAAGTTTTGCTTTTATTTATGGAACTTTTCCTGATTTTTATTTGTTTCAATTTTTTTTTCTTCTTTTCATCAATACCATGTAAATATTTCTTTCATTTCGATTTTTACTATTTATTTGCACTCATTTATGTACGTAAGGAAAATCTTTGTTGATACCCCAATAAATGAAAGGATAATTTTATCCCAAAATTAATATTAATAAACCGATAGGAGCGAGCAGGATATGAATAGCCACATAGGGATCTATGATTCGTTTTTGTTGAGGTTCGTTTGCAGAGAATAAAGTGAAATAAATTTATGTAAATACAGATGTGTGCCATCACACAGACATACACATATTGATTCTAAGATTATATTCTCATTGCTATTTTGTTTTAACTATCGGCCTTATTTTGCTGAATAATACAGCAATTGTTGCATAACAGGGAAAGCTGTTTAAATATATAAACTCAATGTGTCATTTTGTGAGAGACTACCCCTAACGTAGTAAAAACACGAGTTTCTTTGCTATGACTTCAGCACTTTTAACATAACTAATTTCAATTTAACTCAAAAGCGTGATTAGCAGAACTTAATAGAAACAAACATATATTTAGAAGATTTACGTGTAGTGGAAAATTGGATAAATCAATTTGGTGCAATATGGAATGGTAACTAAAAGCAAAGGAGCATCTTTAGAAATTCCATCAAGATTCGATTCATAAATATAGTTTTATTTGCACGAGCGGGATATTAGGCCTACTGTGAAGAGTTTTCGGTCAGCAATAGGTTCAGAATACTCGATCAGTCCATAGATGTTTGTTGGCATTGAAGAAATATTGGCGTACTGTGAGTGTGAGTTCAGAAGATCCATCCAAATGACTTGTTCAACGTCAGTGTCGTCGCTAGCCTCAATCATGTTGCTCAAGATCCAAGAATCAAAACTAATCAGAACGCGGTGCTGTTATTAGAAAATTGCTTGCGATTACATCGAGTTGTTTTATGATAAAGATTATCAGCAGAAGGATTTCCAAAATGATTGGGCTCACTAAGGATCATTTGTCAATGCTCATTAAGGTTTTGACATGACACTGTTCCATGGGAGTCCATGCAGTGCATCTCGATATACTGGAAAAGGCATCCTACTGCAGCTGTATGTAGCATGATTAGGTGGAATCATCGAGAAACTTTATGCTTGATTGCCCAGCTTTTGCCAGAATTTGGCGAAAGTATTTTGGTCGCGAGTCATCTAGATGCCAGGAGGATTTATCCAAGGTTGAGATCAGTCTCATTCAAAAATATATCCTTGCTACGCAACGACTCTCTTAGCAGTTATAGCTTACATCACCGTTATTTTATGTGGTATCACAACGGATTTGTATGCTTTCCATGTTAGGGTTTCCCAGGGTAGCTACGACTTAGCCTAACAGCAGTGCTGACTCCTCCATGATTTCAGTTGATACGATTGCGCAACTACGCACGCGATGTTTCGCTTCACCGTTTCTACGTTTGCGCTTATGCTACTACACGCTCACGCCTATGCGTCTCTACGCTCTTACACTTACGTTAACGTCAAATCATCATTCGACGTTCACGCTATCACATCAACGCTTCTTTGTTTATGCCACCGATGTTGTTGTTGTTGTTATATTAACGATAAGTACACTCCCCGAAGGTTTTGGAAAGTTGATGGTCCTCGGCCAGATACAGATCCCGTACATTCCAGTAACAAAGCACCATTAAGGTACTAGCCCATCCACCTCGGGAACGGTTAATATGACCATATTAAACTTTCTAGGTCATCTTACAAAATACGCAAGACCAGGGATGGGCGTTATCAACAAATTTGAATAACCACTGACGAAAAAATAAAAAATAAATTTTTATTCATTATTCAAGAAAACTTGAGTGATGAATAACATGGTATTTTTTATTCAAGCATTTCTTGAATAATGAATAACATTTCCTCGTTATTCAAAATATTCTAATTGATGATAAACGTCCATTCTTATTTTTGAAAATTTTGAATAAAGAGTTGAGTTATTATTCATTATTTACAAAATTTGGAATACAAATAAAATTTTAGTTTTTATTCAGGTATTCAAAAATAAAAAAATAAACCATCGAGATTCCCTGAAAATATACCCATATGCGTAACCAGTTCGCGTGTAGTTCTGAAGCTTCTTAGGGTAATATTGAGATGATTTTGGGGAGTATTCGAGGGGTTTTTTGGGGGCCGTTTGGGGGTAATTTCTGGGACACTTGGCATGGTTTAGGGGAGTACCTCGGGGTCCTCCCGGGGTCATTCCGTGACCTTTTTGGGACTCCCTCGGTGTCATTTGGGGGTCATTCCGGGATGATTTTGGGGACTTCCTCGGGGTCATTCCGGGATGATTTTGGGGACTCCCTCGGGGTCATTTGGGGGTCACTTCGGGATGGTTTTGGGGACTCCCTAGGGGTCATTTGGGGTCATTCCGGGATCTTTTTGGGGACTCCCTCGGGTCATTTGGGGGTCATTCGAGCGTCATTCCGGGATCTTTTTGTGGAATCCCTCGGGTCATTTGGGGGTCATTCGTGCGTCATTCCGGGATCTTTTTGGGGACTCCCTCGGTTTCATTTGGGGGTCATTCGTGAGTCATTCCGGGATCTTTTTGGGGACTTCCTCGGGGTCATTTGGGGGTCATTCGTGGGTCATTCCGGGATCTCTTTGGGGACTCTATCGGGGTCATTTCGGGATGGTTTTGGGGACTCCCTCGGGGTCATTAGGGGGTCATTTCGGGATGATTTTGGGAACTACCTCGGGGTCATTTGGGGTCATTCCGGGATCTTTTTGGGGACTCCCTCGGGGTCATTTGGGGGTCATTCCGGGATCTTTTTGGGGACTCTCTCAGGGTCATTTCGGGATGGTTTTGGGGAATCCCTCGGGGTCATTTGGGGGTCATTTTGGGATGGTTTTGGGGAATCCCTCGGGGTTATTTGGGGGTCACATCGGGGTCACTTGGGGGTCATTTCGGGATGGTTTTGGGGACTCCCTTGGAGTCCTCCAGGGGTCGTTTTGGGGTCATTCCGGGATCTTTTTGGGGACTCTCTCGGGGTCATTTCGGGATGGTTTTGGGGAATCCCTCGGGGTCATTTCGCGATGGTTTAGGGAAATCCCTCGGGGTTATTTTAGGGTCATTCCGGGATGGTTTTGGGGACTCCCTCGGGTCATTTCGGGGTCATTTGGGGGTCATTTGGGGACTCTCTCGGGTCATTCGGGGATCTTTTTGGGGACTCCCTCGGGGTCATTTGTGGGTCATTCGTGGGTCATTCCGGGATCTTTTTGCGGACTCTCTCGGGGTCATTTAAGGACAAATAGATTCGATCACCTGATTTTTAAGGTTCTATAACGGTCTCATCCTGCGTCTCTATCACCCGCTGAAGATAGCCGTATGATACGACCTACATAACATTAAAAAAGTCTCAAGTGACATAACTTGGATATCTGCGTTAAAAAAAAAAAATTTGTTTTAATTTGCATGTTTTCTTCTAGAGAGTGCACGCAGAAGCTTATGAAAATCAATATAAGCCATATGTGCAGAAAAACCGGGAAAAGCTGGTGAACAGTACATCTGGTGCTAGAAAAAAATTTAACCGTTCGAGCCGTCTGAAAAAATATGAAGACAATGTTGTTACCTATGTGCTCGAAAGTATGCGTCCCCTATCCACAGTTGAAATGCCGTCATTCAGAAAATTAATAGATGGTGAATAACTTTAATTGGAAGCGTGTCATTATTCTGTATTGCAACATTCTGGGTGACAAAATTCAGTAAATTGAAAAAAAATTCTGCTTGAACAAAATTCTGCTTTTTTAAAGTTCTGCTTTCTAAAATTCTGCTTTCAAAATTCTGTATTACAAAATTCTGTATTGCAAAATTCTGTATTAAAATATAATATTAACAATGTTAAAGAGGTCATGCATTCATAATTCCGGAAGTCGAAACACCGGAAATCAATATTATGGGAGTCAATATTCTGGAAAAGGCCGATCCACAACGGCTGCGCCATGCACAGCAATTTTGCGTAGGACACCTTTCTGCATAGGTGGCCTTCGGCACGGTGATGTCCTTCTGCGTAGTTCACCCTTCTGCATATGACGAAAATCACAAAACTTGAATAAAGCAGAATTTTTCGCATTAGACATGCAGAATTTTGAAAAAGCAGAATTTAAGAAAAGAGAATTTTAAAAAGCAGAATTTTAAAAAAGCAGAATTTTTTTGCAATTTACAGAATTTTGTCACCCAGAATTTTGTAATACAGAATAATGACACGCTCCCAATTAAAGTTATTCACCATCTATTAATTTTCTGAATGACAGCATTTCATCTGTGGAAAAGGGACTCATACTTTCGAGCACATACTAGGTAACAACATTGTCTTCATATTTTTTCTGACGGCTCGAACGGTTCAATTTTTTTCTAGCACCAGATGTACTGTTCACCAGCTTTTCCCGTTTTTTCTGCACATATGGCTTATATTGATTTTCATAAGCTTCTGCGTGCACTCTCTAGAAGAAAACATGCAAATTAAAACAAAATTTTTTCTTATGACGCAGATATCCAAGTTATGTCACTTGAGACTTTTTTAATGTTATGTAGGTCGTATCATACGGCTATCTTCAGTGATAGAGACGCAGGATGAGACCCCAAAACCATCCCGGAATGACCCCCAAATAACCTCGAGGGATTCCCCAAAACCATCCCAAAATGACCCTTAAATGACCCCGAGGGATTCCCCAAAACCATCCCGAAATGACCCCGAGAGAGTCCTCAAAAAGATCCCGGATTGACCCACGAATGACCCCCAAATGACCCCGAGGGAGTCCCCAAAAAGATCCCGGAATGACGCACGAATGACCCCCAAATGACCCGAGGGAGTCCCCAAAAAGATCCCGGAATGACCCCAAATGACCCCGAGGGAGTCCCCAAAACCATCCCGAAATAACCTCCAAATGACCCCGAGGGATTCCCCAAAACCATACCGAAATGACCCCGAGGGAGTCCCCAAAACCATCCCGAAATGACCCCCAAATTACCCCGAAATGACCACGAGGGAGACCCCAAAATTATCCCGGAATGACCCACGAATGACCCCCAAATGACCCCGAGGGAGTCCCCAAAACCATCCCGAAATGACCGCGAGGAAGTCCCCAAAATCATCCCGGAATGACCCCCAAATGACCCCGAGGAAGTCCCAAAAAGGTCACGGAATGACCCCGGGAGGACCCCGAGGTACTCCCCTAAACCATGCCAAAGTTTCCCAGAAATTACCCCCAAACGGCCCCCAAAAAACCCTGCGAATACTCCCCACAATCATCTCAATATTACCTTAAGAAGCTTCAGAACTACACGCGAACTGTTACGCATATGGGTATATTTTCAGGGCATCTCGATGGTTTATTTTTTTATTTTTGAATACCTGAATAAAAACTAAAATTTTATTGTTATTCCAAATTTTGTAAATAATGAATAATAACTCAACTCTTTATTTAAAATTTGCAAAAATAAGAATGGGCGTTTATCATCAATTAGAATATTTTGAATAACGAGAAAATGTTATTCATTTATCAAGAAATGCTTGAATAAAAAATAACTTTTTATTCATCAATCAAAAAATTTAAAATGATGAATAATTTTTTATTTTTTATTTTGATTTGTTTCATTTCAGAATGACTCAACCCTGCGCAAGACTACGAGAGCACCCCATAGCGAGGCATAGCACGCATGAGTACGAAGTGTCAAAAAATTGGCACATAAAATAACAGAATGCGACACATTTTTTGTGAGCAAAATGCGAGGATTTGAAACAATATCATTAAGGCAGAGTTGATTTTCATTCCGTGCACCATTTCAAAGACAAAGCGTTGCAACTCATCACTTATATGCTGCCAGATTGACGCATTTAAGAGTGCGCGTTTACGCTTATACGCTCACTTCAATATATTTCCTTGTTATGTTAGCACCCTCTACTCTTTCCCGCTTATGTCTTGCCACTATATCACGGCATTATGCAACCATATCTGATTGATAGTGGAAAATGCGAATTACACTGGAGATGGTGCCGAAACCAGTTTGTCTCCAAACCAAATTTTACAAGGCATGACGGAAAATGATTCCAGTATATATCAATATGACAAAGAGTACAGAAAGAAAAAACTTATGTCACTTTCCATAAAAAAAAATTATTTTTAAAAATCAGCGTACTTCAAAAGAAAACTCTTTCTTTTTCGCTCTTTTGAAATGTTATTAACCTTCGTGAAAGTCGGGATTCATCCCCTTGTATTGATAGAAGTTTTCTCTTTTGCTGTTGTAGCGTAGGAGCCCCTCACTCAACCCTCTTAAGAGGTACGCAAAACTTCTTTCAGCTTGTGCAATGTTCGTTCGCAGTTCTTCGCTGTGAAGAATTCACGTTAGGCCGGTAACCTTGTGGCAAAACCAAATTATTTAATAACTAAATTTGACTCGCAATAACCTCTGAAATTTTAAATATTTGTTGAGAAAGCATTGATTATGAAAAGCACTCTTTATACTCAGCTGAGAAGAGGTCACAGAGTATATTAATTTTTTTCGCATATATTGTAACGAATTTTGGGAAACTCCACTCATTTGAAACCTTCTGCTAACGTTCGAATCGCAAAACTGTTGAATAAAACACTCCAATTTTCAGTATTGCAAATTATCCTCATTTGGATTACTTCGGGAGTATTTCGCAATTATACTTCACAACCAATAGCGTGTTTAAATCAAAACTGATTACTGATTACTCAGCTGGTGCTGCCTTTATACTCTCCGTTGCTTCGTTCGCATATTTCTCCTAAGGTCTAGACGTTTCACCTTCTAGAACTTTTGTAGCTCCTGCTTGGTTACCATCTATATGCATGTATATTTGTAGTTTTTGTCTTTCTTATAGTCTTATGCGGGTGTATGTATGAGTAACTACTTCGACTGATGATTACATGTGTTTGTGAGATATCTCTTCGTTGCCTTGTATGCATGTGTGTAAATGATGATTGATTTGTTCATATAAACAAGAGTGACAGCTTCCTTTATTGTTGTTGTGGATTTATTTACCAACAACATAGTGATGCTAAAATTCGCCACAAAATCAAAATTATCTGAGCGAAAAAAGAAATTAATTTAGCCATGTGCGTCCGTCTGCCCGTAAACACGATAACTTGAGTAAATGTTGCGGTATCTTAATGAAATTTGGTATGTATGTTCCTGGGCACTCATCCCAGGTCGGTATTAGAAATGAACGAAATCGGACTATAACCACGCCCACTTTTGAGATATCGAAAATTTCGAAAAACAGAAAAGTGCGATAATTCATTACCAAAGACGGATAAAGCGATGAAACTTGGTAGGTGGGTTGACCTTATGACGCAGAATAGAAAATTAGTAAAAATTTGGACAAGCTGTAATTTGGCAGCTGAGTATGTGATGTTCGGTTACACCCGAACCTAGCCTTCCTTACTTGTTTTGACTAAAGTTTCTGTAAAGAATATATTAGGATATACAAATGTATGTACAAAAATACATATGTATGTATTTAAATATGTATTTATTTACCTTTCACATATTTATTCATTCCTATAAAACATTTAGAATATAGTTTCTGCCCTAAAGTTGTGCATAAACTTTCCTCCTGTTATTACCTTTGGTGGTAACATAACTTTTTATATGTAGTGTAAATACTTACATATGTATGTAGGTATCAAAATTTGTATTGTATTTATGTTAACAATTTGGTGTTACATTTCATTATTATTGTTCCGATAGCAAGATTTAACTTCATATTGTGGAAATTGTGTGAACGTAAAAACAATACGTAAGTAATTTCCCTCCCAAATTATCCTTAATAAAAGCACACATACATACACTTACATACATTTGTGATGTCCTGCTTATGTGTGAGTATCCTATTGTTTATACATTGATTGCTGCGTATTTCCTGCTCAAATATATGCCAATTCTTGTGCATTTCAAACTGGCGCTTGTGTATCGTCTTACATCAATGTAGCCAACAAAAAATTTCCATTTTCCTATTGGCTAGAGCTACTCAGTGTGCACTCGCAGTCTAAAAGTGTGAGCCAATAGATAACACACCGATGGCTCTAAGCTTGATGTAAATATAGGAAGATGTATCTTTTCAATGGACTTGGGACTTGAGATATCTTTCCGTTTTTCCGACCACAGTAGCATATTCAAGCACGTCACTCTCGTCACTTTAAGGAACAAACCTGATCAATATCCGGCAAGGGACCATCAAAATATCACTGGAAAGAGATGAAGGAGGAACTTCTCAAACCGTTTATCAGGACTTCTACCTAAGTACAAATCTTTGCGCTTAACTTAAGTATCGAAAGCGTGATTTGCGGTAGATTAAATTTGTATCACAAAATCATGTGTAAACAGGTCCATTCCCAAATTCCACGCAAGTCGAAGAGACATTCTGGTTCTGTGAAACGATGAAGTGAAACAAAATGTCCGTGCATTTCAAAAATATTACGTTTCAAATTTTTTTTTTTTCATATCACCGTTTCACAGAACAAAAATGTCCCCCCTGATTTTGCTACTCACACGGATCCACGGTTTGTCTACCCCACCTTTGCTCTTAATTTTATCGATCGGTTGAACATCACCCAATTTTTTCAGCGTCACTGTTCACCGATAAATGGACACCAATTTCTCATTCAAACTTCTTCTCTAAGCCAATATTTATCCCCCGATGGTTATTAGACTCGTCAGTACGGCGCTATATTTTGGAACCATTCCATGTCGAGTTCATCCTTATCTTGACCTACTCGAAAATCTACTCAAACAACTCCATGTTATGTTCAACTGAGATCTCCGATCGTGGGAACGTTTCCTAGTTTAACCTCACTTACAAATCTAATACATGTGGGTTTACACAAATAATGTTTTATTCTTCACAATTTTGTCAATTTTGTAACACAGTTTATTTCAATTCATTGTTTGTATTACATATTTATATTTATATATTTATTTTAAAACTAATTATTATTTATTTGAATGTTGTAAAAAAGCATATCATATTTTTAATATTTCATATTTTTAAATTCTCGTATTTTAAATTTACGTTTTCAAGTTCACGAGAAGACGACGACTGTTTTTAGAAACTACTACGTTAATTTAATCGTTTTTTCCTGAGCGTGTTGCTTTTCTATCTAAATGCACAGTGTTTCTATGCTCAGTGTTATCCGTTCCTACATTCCGTTTCCTGCATACATACATATGCTTAAATGTCAAAATTTCAATGTTTCCTTTCCAAGATCTTTCACAAATTGTTATTTCAAAAATTATTTCGCATTTATGTTTGTACAATCATTTGAACATATGTACATATGCACAAATTAAGATACCAAGATTTTCTCTTTCAATCGTTCTTTTACAAATTTCTCAATTTTTTTTTTTTTTTTTTTTTTTTGTGCTTTAATTTTTTACAGATTCTAAATTTCACGAAAAAGAAGGAAGAAAAAAAAATTATGGAAACTTTGAACACATTTTAAATTTAAAATTTTACTTTCAGCAAATTTTTTGACAAATTTGTATTTTCCTTTCTATGAAATTGTTACAAATATTTTGTTTGCTTAGACAATTTTCTTTATTTTGTTTTTTTTTTTTTTTATATATTTTAAAGATACGTAACTGGCATTTGTTTCGCTTCAAATTTCAATTCGTATTCCCTTCAGCTTCGCAGATGCTTATGGTTTGTTCTCTTTATCCCGCTTGACGGCGGTTTTTTCTTCTTTATTTATTAGCTCTTGACTCCTTTGATGTTTAATTTTTATTTTTAAATAGTTTTCTTCTTACCTCCTTTGTTGCTTCTTAGGTTATCTCTTATTTTGATTTTGTTTGAACTTCTTTTATTTTCTTATACTTTCATTTTGACATCATTCTTCTTTTTTCTTCTCGTTTCTCCTCTTTCTTCTTGCTACTAGCTTTTCCTACATACATGGAACGTACATGCTCACTCGCTTTCGTTTAACGACGAAAATTAAAAGTGCAGATGACTTCGGGCTCACGATGTAGCTTCGTTTCGTTTTCAGCATACATACATGGAACAAATTACGTTGACGCGTATATGCATATGTACACATGTATTTTCGCTTTGTCAAGTCTACTTAGTTTGCGTGGACACTTTGCGCTTACAAAGCCTGCTTTGGTACACCAAAAAAATTGTGGTACCACTAAAAGTACATAAATTTTTTTTTTTTTTTTTTTCGGTTTTACAACTTTTCAGAAATTTTGAAAAATTTTCACATGAACTTTTCACCACTGTTTATTTGTTTTAAACACATGCAAATTTTACTAATTTTTTAGTTCTTCCTTTTGGAATATTTGCTTGACGGCACTCTAATCCCGGTTGAGCCCCCAATTTATTTGTGGGTTTACACAAATAATGTTTTATTCTTCACAATTTTGTCAATTTTGTAACATAGTTTATTTCAATTCATTGTTTGTATTACATTTTTATATTTATATATTTATTTTAAAACTAATTATTATTTATTTGAATGTTGTAAAAAAGCATATCATATTTTTAATATTTCATATTTTTAAATTCTCGTATTTTAAATTTACGTTTTCAAGTTCACGAGAAGACGACGACTGTTTTTAGAAACTACTACGTTAATTTAATAGTTTTTTCCTGAGCGTGTTGCTTTTCTATCTAAATGCACAGTGTTTCTATACTCAGTGTTATCCGTTCCTACATACATATTGGAGAAGTCGGCGTATGTTGAAGTATGAAGCTCAAAGATAACAAAACTTTTTTTTTCCAAAAAATAACTGGAAATATTCAAACTGCTTAAAACGGTTGATATTTTGGTGAATTCAAGTTAAAATAACCATAAATGTTTCGAGTTCCGTTAAAAAAATATTACATAGATCATGGTCATTTTAAATATCCCGGAGCTAAAAACTAAACAGGTAAAATGGCAACCGTTGGGGTTTTCAAAAATAGAATCCGTGAATGAGGGAATTTAGGCGGAAAAGGTAGAGGGAGGGGGACAGGAAGTGTGAGTGGGAATGTGAATGGAAAAGAGAGTGGGAATGAGAGTGGGAGCGGTAGTGGAAGTATAGGAATAAGGAGGAGAAATGGAGAACAAAGTAAACGAGGTGGGATGGAAAGTGATAGAAGGAAGTAACGACCACTTCTCAAATGAATGCAAATCAATTTTCGGGCAGAACAATGTTTTCCGGGTACGCTAGTAAATAAATAAATGAATCTTATAACTACTTACACAATTTTTTGATAAACAACCCCCATCATATCCTACTACATCCTTACATATGTGCGTAAATTTTCATACGTTACATTTGCCAACAATTCTTGAACAAAGCCCATGTGTCCAAACAACCACTCAAGATATTATCCTGCGCATACCCACATACATATGCACATGCGTACATTCCTTTCTGCCTCTCATACCAACACTCACACCTATTTTCTATAACATTTACTTACAATATTATTTACATCGGCATTCATATGCTCTTACAATACTCTGATGAGCATATCAAATTTCTCAAATTGCATTGATTAGCTTCTCACTGGGAAATCGGATATTTTTTTTAGTCATAACTTCGATGTTGCTCGCTTGCGTATTCACTCGAGAATTGTCAGGATTATTCTACATTTGTTTCTTGGAAATTTATCAAATGATTATCAACGCTGTGGTTACCACAAAATCCACGTCAAGTGTAAGAGTTTATGCATGAGTGAAACTTACATAATCACATCTACAATTACACATGTATATTTATGTGTAGATATATGTATGTATGTGTTTGTGTTGGCGATTGATTTTTTAACAACCCTTTCGCTATCATCGAAAAAAATCACTAGCCGAATGTCAAATTTAAAGTCAATTTATAATCAATTATTTTAGTCTAATATGGCGTTACTTCACGCTGACTTTATTTATGTCATCCTAATTTCAAATATGTATGTAATATGAGTAAGGAATATGAATTTCGGCTGCACACGCATGTTTAAACAGGAGCTCACATATATACGTATATGTTACGACTTAAAGGTCAAATGAAACCGCGATGCGGCACCTTTTAACATGAAAATTAAATTTTTACGGGTTGAGTTTTCGATTTCATGAACAACATATTGATTATACCAAAAAAATGTTAGTTAGCTCATGCAATTAAAATAACATATCAACTGTTGAGTTGAATATCATTATATCTCGACTGCCAGTTCGAAAACGCCGTACCCCAGGATGTTTCTTGAAGAACGCCTTATCTCAGAATTTAATACAAAAACACCCTACTTTAGAATTTGGCGGCGGAACGTCATCTCATGAGATAGCGGAGTAATATTCTAATTAGAAGTCGATATATGAAGTTTCAGTGCACTTTGAATAGAAAAATAGTTTTTGTGTGTTGTAACTGTACCAGTGCTTCGTCCCATTCATTAGGTGCGACCACTCACTAATTGTCACAAATATCCTCTGACGGTAGTTCGAGGAACCTTACAGTGTCAACATACTTTGTAAATGTCGGGGTTGATTCTGGATATGTAAAGGTTTAACCTATTACCGTATCCATATCAAAGTTGAGCTAGAGTGCCGCGCATCTCCCTGGGGATGCTTACATTCTAAAGTTCGAGTTTAGGGTATTTGTATTTAAGAACCGGATTCACCGGGCAACCTTTGGCATAGTAGTCCGACGCTTTTTGGTGGATGCCTCTGAGGGCATTTTCATACTCCTTATCTTCAGACGGCTGGTATCTTAAGTGTCGAAATTCTGGGATGCCAAGGTTTCTAAAAACTGTGTGTTCAGCATTTCCTTTATCTCCTTTATGGGTAATATTCTCGCCTCGCTGTGCAGATGATGTTCTTGAGACATATGAAGACATGCCGTGGCAGCTCTGAGCGTGGTGTTTTAACGAGCCAGCAGCTTTCTCTAGTTTTTAGCTCGGAGATCATATTGGAGGCGCGTAGTATACAAGCGGCCCACCAATTACTTTATTATGAGTTAAGAACGCTCCTTTATCTTTTCCCAAAGCGCTGCCGGAAAGCGAGTTGAGGACTTTCTTACGGCTATGCACTTTATGCTGAATGCTCGCCAAATGTTGATCCTGATCGATCGTCACACCCAGTACTTTTGGATGAAAGGCAGTCGGTTGTGGAATGCCATCGAAGTGGTTGTCCAATATGACCGACATGTGCCGTGTCGAAGTTTTAAATATGGTCGCTGAGGATTTGGTCGGAGACAATACCAAATTTCGCGAGATGAAAGAACTGCGATGATTAGGAAGTAGTCACTGATTTTATAGCATAGCTCATCGACTGATAGTCCGGGTCTTATTGCCATTATCTTGGTGGGAAGGGAGTTGCGTTATGAAAAAGTGTAACAAAAGTGGCGAAAGGACACCACCTTGTGCCACCCCTTGCTCATTGGTTCCAGGTTTTGATGTCACGTTCCTGAACAGCACTGATACTTACCGACCAAACAGATAATTTGCAGCCACACCTTTTTAGACTGGGAGCATGGGTGTACCCTTTCAAGTCTTGCAGTAACCGTCTCTTCTTGACTGTATCTTTCGATATGTCTAGCGGTACGAGTACTGTTCTATTGTGGGGTTATTGACTCAGTTCGCAATTTATATGTGTGTTTATGGCGTTTAGCGCGGCGATGGTGTTATGTTTTTTTTGGAGGTTTGTGGTGGAATAAAGAAGCAACGCCGCTTGAACTGTCTTGGATACTGACGATGAGAGAAATATTGGACGGTATGGGTCTGCTACGTTAGCTGGTTTCCCATGCTTTAGTAGCGGTACCAACCTCGTCATTTACTTTAATCCTTCATGGTCGCTGCTTTGGTTGGTTTTAGCTAGTTTGATGACTTCTTCAACCTTTAATAGCGAACGCACTGTATCATTGCTTGTGTGCACGTCGGTTGGCCCTCCGTCTAGATTTGTAAACCGAAGAATGTATTACATATTTCCGACAAAACGCGCTCGCACATATTTCGCAACCGATAAGGACTTATCGCCAAAGGCGATAGATATTTTAATGCTGTGCTTAGTCGGGCTTGAGAGGAACTTTACGGTTGACCAAAGTTTCCTACACCGACAGAGATATTAGTTTCTTTCGGTGGTCCTCCCTTTTCTCCAGCTTGAGTTTGTCTACAAGCTGTCTGATGCGCAGGTTTATGTCCCTAATTTAAGGTATGCCAGGGTCTTGCTCTGTCATAAGGTCACATTCTCTTGCTAAAGGTGTGGCCTCCGTTGAATAATGTAGCTGAGTATCCGGAACCCTTTCAGCGGTAATATAACGAGCCGACGCTTTCTTTTGTGTTCGAGAAGTAGTGTGTCCTAAGTGGTGATTGTGGAGAGTTGGCATAGAAAATCTCATGATAAGCTTAGCATACCACAGCCATAAGCCTCGCGTTACTAATGTTGAAGGTCCTGGGAAAGTTCTAAAATATTCCCATAAGACCGTTTCCGAATGAACATTAGCAAACTGTCCTTCGTGACCTTTAAAATGCCACTGAGAGTGCCTTTGCTACAAACGATATACTCTGCAGCTTTTACAGTTATGGAAAGAGCTTTTAGTAAAATAGATCACCAAAGCCTTCATGAGAGCTGGTATGAGAATCCATATATAATAATGGACGCAAATTAAATGAGATCGGTAAAAACCGTCGGCCTCGTAGCAGAAGAACTCGCAGGGAGAGTTCCTTCACCGCTTCTGTAGAATCGAACGAGATCATACTAGAGGTCAACGAAAATAGAGCAAACCATTATTATTATCGCTGTTGATGGTTCTTTGTCGAGTATTGATTTGGTCCATTCTGGGAAGTAGCACCAGTAAGGTAGTAGCCTCACCATCGCGGGAACAAATTGATATGACCACGTTGAACGTTCTAGGTAATTTAGCTCCATCCTCTCTTAAGGAACATGGTGAGAAGTTTCATTTGCTTTGAAAATAGTTTCATTTGAATAGAAAAAAGTTTCATTTCCTTTGAAAAATGTTTTATTTGACTAGAAAAAAGTTTCATTCGATTAGAAAAAAATGCGATTCCTCTGAAAAAAGTTTAATCTTACTCGAAAAGGGTTTCATTTGATTTGAAAAATGTTTTATTTTATTTGTGAAAAGTTTAATTTGAATAGAATAAAGTTTAAGTTTGAAAAGAGTTTCATCTGATTTGAGAAAAGTTTCATTTCACTAGAAAAAAGTTTCATTTCCTCTGAAAAATGTTTCATTTGAATAGAAAAAAATTAATTTCCTCTGAAAAAAGTTTAATCTTACTCGAAAAGAGTTTCATTTGTTTTTAAAAATGTTTTATATAACTTGTAAAAAAATTGCAGGTTATTTCAGAAAAGTTTAATTTAACTTTAAACAATATTCCAGCTCTAGACCAAATCAAATATATAGAATTTAAATCAAACAAGTAAGGAAGGCTAAGTTCGGGTGTAACCGAACATAACATACTCAGTTGAGAGCTATGGAGACAAAATAAGGAAAATCAATCTGGGGTAACCCTGGAATGTGGTTGTATAACATGTGTATCAAATGAAAGGTATTAAAGAGTATTTTAAGAGAGAGTAGGCCATAGTTCTATGGATGAACGCCATTTAGGGATATCGCCATAAAGGTAGACCAGGGCTGACTCTAGAATTTGTTTGTACGATATGGGTATCAAATGAAAGGTGTTACTGAGCATTTTAAGAGGGAGTGGGCCTTAGGTCTATCGGTGGACGCCTTTTCGAGATGTCCCCATTAAGGTGGACCAGGGGTGATTCTATAATGTGTTTGTACGATATGGGTATCAAATCAAAGCTGTTAATGAGTATTTTGAAAAGGAGTGATCCTTAGTTCCATAGGTGGACGCCGTTTCGAGATATCGCCATAAAGGTGGACCAGGGGTGTCTCTAGAATGTGTTTGTACGATATGGGAATCAAATGAAAGGTGTTACTGAGCATTTTAAGAGGGAGTGGGCATTAGGTTTATAGGTGGACGCCTTTTCGAGATATCGCCATTAGGGTGGGCCAGGGGTGACTCTAGAATGTTTGTACGGTATGGGTATCAAAGGAAAGGTGTTACTGAGCATTTTAAGAGGGAGTGGGCATGAGGTCTATAGGTGGACGCCTTTTCGAGATATCGTCATTAGGGTGGGCCAGGGGTGACTCTAGAATGTGTTTGTACGATATGTGCATCAAACGAAAGGTGTTACTGAGCATTTTAAGAGTGAGTGGGCATTAGGTCTATAGGTGGACGCCCTTTCGAGATATCGCCATTAGGGTGGGCCAGGGGTGACTCTAGAATGTTTGTACGATATGGGTATCAAACGAAAGGTGTTACTGAGCATTTTAAGAGGGAGTGGGCATTAGGTCTATAGGTGGACGTCTTTTCGAGATATCGCCATTAGGGTGGGCCAGGGGTGACTCTAGAATGTGTTTGTACGATATGGGTATCAAATGAAAGGCGGTAAGGAGTATTTTAAAAGGGAGTAATCCTTAGTTCTATAGGTGGACGCCTTTTCGAGATATCGCCATAAAGGTGGACCAAGGGTGACTCTAGAATTTTTGTACGATATGGGTATCAAACGAAAGGTGTTACTGAGCATTTTAAGAGGGAGTGGGCATTAGGTCTATAGGTGGACGCCTTTTCGAGATATCGCCATTAGGGTGGGCCAGGGGTGACTCTAGAATGTTTGTACGATATGGGTATCAAACGAAAGGTGTTACTGAGCATTTTAAGAGGGAGTGGACACTAGGTCTATAGGTGGACGCCTTTTCGAGATATCGCCATTAGGGTGGGCCAGGGGTGACTCTAGAATGTTTGTACGATATGGGTATCAAACGAAAGGTGTTACTGAGCATTTTAAGAGGGAGGGGGCATTAGGTCTATAGGTGGACGCCTTTTCGAGATATCGCCATTAGGGTGGGACAGGGGTGACTCTGGTATGTTTTTGTACGATATGGATATCAAATTAAAGGTATTAATGAGGGTTTTAAAAGCGAGTGGCCCTTAGATGTATATGTGAAGGCGTTCTCGCGATATCGACCAAAATGTGGACCAGGTGATCCAGAAAATCATCTGTCGGGTACTGCTAATTTATTTATATATGCAATACTACTAACAGTATTCCTGCCAAGATTCCAAGGGCTGTTGATTTCGCCTTGTAGAACTTTTTCATTTTCTTCTACTTAATATGGTAGGTGTCACACCCATTTTACAAAGTTTTTTCCAAAGTTATATTTTGCGTCAATAAACCAATCCAGTTACCATGTTTCATCACTTTTTTCGTATTTGGTATAGAATTATGGCATTTTTTTAATTTTTCGTAATTTTCGATATCGATAAAGTGGGCGTGGTTATGGTCAGATTTCGCCCATTTTTTATACCAGGAAAAAGTGAGCTCAGGTAAGTACGTGGGCTAAGTTTAGTAAAGATATATCGGATTTTGCTCAAGTTATTGTGTTAATGGCCGAGCGGAAGGACAGACGGTGGACTGTGTATAAAAACTGGGCGTGGCTTCCACTGATTTCGCCCATTTTCACAGAGAACAGTTACCGTCATAGACTCTATGCTCCTACCAAATTTGAGAAGGATTGGTAAATTTTTGTTCGACTTATGGCAATAAAAGTATTCTAGACAAACTAAATGAAAATGGGCGGAGCCACGCCCATTTTGAAATTTTCTTTTATTTTTGTATTTTGTTGCATCATATCATTACTGGAGTTGAATTTTGACTTAATTTACTTATATACAGTAAAGATATTAAATTTTTTGTTAAAATTTGAATTTAAAAAATTTTTTTTTTTAAAAGTGGGCGTGTTCTTCATCCAATTTTGCTAATTTTTATTTAGCACATATAGAGTAATAGTAGTAACGTTCCTGCCAAATTTCATCATGATATCTTCAACGGCTGCCAAATTACAGTTTGCAAAACTTTTAAATTACCTTCTTGTAAAAGTGGGCGGTGCCACGCCCATTGTCCAAAATCTTACTAATTTTCTATTCTGCGTCATAACTTCAACCCATCTACCAAGTTTCGTCGCTTTATCTGTCTTTTGTAATGAGTTATCGCACTTTTTCGGTTTTTCGAAATTTTCGATATCGAAAAAGTGGGCGTGGTTATAGTCCGATATCGTTCATTTTAAATAGCGATCTGAGATGAGTGCTCAGGAACCTACATACCAAATTTCATCAAGATACCTCAAAATTTACTCAAGTTATCGTGTTAACGGACGGACGGACGGACGGACGGACATGGCTCAATCAAATTTTTTTTCGATCCTGATTATTTTGATATATGGAAGTCTATATCTATCTCGATTCCTTTATATATGTACAACCAACCGTTATCCAATCAAACTTAATATACTCTGTGAGCTCTGCTCAACTGAGTATAAAAATGATTATGTGTAAACATATATTTGCCAATTTTTATTTATGTCGATATTTCGACTTCATTCTGAAGGCATCTTCAGGAACCGTGGAATGCACCTGGTCGACTGACCGAATATATCGATATAAATAAAAATTGACAAATATATGTTTGCACATAATCAATTTGTAGTTTAAATTCTATATATTTAAAATAAAAGGCCGATAAAACAATAACAACAAGTTTAATTTAACTAGAAAAAAGTTTCATCTTACCTGAAAAAAGTTTCATTTGACTTGAAAAAGGTTTGCTTTGATCTGAAAATGCTAAATATGGATTTCAGAGAGCAAAATCCAATAAACCGAATTCAGATTCTAATTTAAACAAGTACGGAAGTCTAAGTTCAGGTGAAAACGAACACTACATACCCAGATGTACACTTGAAATGCTGTTGTTGTTTGTTTTGTGTGCTTAATAGTGTTACAAGGCTGCGTAATAATACATATACATATGGTTGTATTTTGAACAAATTTTTCTTCGAGTTATGGCTCACGAAACATAGAAAATTGCTTAGTCACAAAAGGGGCGGTGCCACGCCCATTTTTATAAATTTAAAATTTTCCCTATTTATTGTTATAAATCCATTTGAGAAATGAAGTACCATTGATATAAAGCTCTATTTTACAAAGATATAGCTTATGTTATTCGTCCACGACCCTTTAAAAAATCTTTTATATAAAAGTGGGCGTGGTACTCAACCGATTTCGTTAATTTTTCTTCAAAGCATTTCTTATAGTAAAGTCAACCTCTCTGCCGAATTTTGTCACGATGGGTTTAACGATTTTTGATTTATGATTAATAATATTTGTAAAATTGATTTTATCAAAAGATGGCGGTGCCACGCCCATTTTAAAAATGTTTTTTCAAATTTCCACGTTCTAGGTGTATTATTTACTTAATAACTAGGCTTTTTGTGTTTTCAAAAATGTTATATATATAAAAAGTGGGTGAGGTATCATCCGATTTCGCTCATTTTCAATACCAATCTATTTTGGCTCCAGATAAGCTCGTGTACCAAATTTGGTGAAGATATATCAATATTTACTCAATTTATCGTGTTAACGGGCAGACGGACGGACGGACGGATATGGCTCATTAATTTTTATTTCGATACTGATGATTCTATATCTATTTCGATTCCTTTATACCTGTACAATTACCGTTATCCAATCAAAGTTATAATACCCTGTGTACAAGTACAGCTGGGTATAAAAATGTAGTTAAATAAGACATTTTAAGACAGCTGCCTTAGCTGGTTATATTCGAAGCCTGCTAAACCCCAAATATCGTCGGCAAACTTTGTTTAAAAAAAAATGTTACTTTATGTGTTTACTTTTATTATGTTTACTTTTAAGTGAAAAATTAAAATGTGGACACAAAATTAAAATATGTGCCTCGTTTTATTTTATTTTAAACCCCTCCGTTTTACTTCGTATCTTTTTTTACTCTCCATAATTTGCGCTTCAGATTGTCAACCCCTCTGTTTTTAATGGGGCTCTAAAAAATTTTCTCTCGCTCTTTACTTTTCCAAGGAAAAGGTCAAATTTTTCTTTGAAATAATGAAGATTATTTATTTAGATAAGCGCGGGAGGCTATCAAAGGATACATCCAACCCACATTTGACTTACATGTGTGTGTGTGTGTGTGTGTGTGTATGGCGATAAAATAAAATGCAACAAAAAAGAACTGCCATTAAGTGAGCCTTTCACTTTTAGAATTTTATATTATTTTTTCTAAAAACACACAGTTGATTCATGCCATAGGAAATGGCAAAGATTGGTAAAACGAAACTTTTCTGGTTACTTAAGAAGTTTATGCTTTGTATGAATTTTTTGTTCAACAATAAACGTAAAAATGCACAAATAGAAAATACAGCATACAAAAGGGATAATAAAGAATTTGAAATTGCGAAATAAATTTTTTTGGTCACATAATAAATTCAACCAATTTTTATACTCCAAGTCAGTTAAAAAATCAATTCATCAATTTTAGTCACCCTTCCAACCCACGTTACGGTTTATTTAATAGCAATCCTTTGTGAATTTACGTGAATATATCACAGAACTTGAAATTTACCTCAAAAGTATGATGCAACAACAATAAGTGTGAGTATTTCTGTGTGTATTTGTATTTGTCATCAGTTTGCCAAAGGAATATGCCAAAATCCATAATGCTGTCAAAAAATGTATTGAGTATGTATGAGAAGTGCCTTTGCTAACAAGACGAGACGACACACCCACCAAAAATTTAAATTGAAAGCATTAGGGTGTGAAAAGTTGTTTAGCAATAGGTACTTTGCTTCGTGTAAAAGAATAATGACACAGAATTTTGTATATTTTCGCAAAGAATGATAAAAATACGCATAGGTTAGGTTTAACTACCAGTCCGTGAGGACCTCACAAAATCCAAATAAGTCGATAGTGTTATCAGAAGTTAGCTTAACGACCAAACCCTATCAAGAGCCAAGACCTAATTTATAAAATAGCTCTGTTCTTTTGGAACATACTTAAAACTTTCTAGAATCCATGCTATATGCTGCTTCTAAATCTAATAGGTGTGCCACTACTGAGAGGTAAATTCAGAGTCTGGCGAATGCAGGTAACGAGCACAAAACGTGTTCGATCATTTCCACCTCCAACCCGCACTTCCAGCCTCTGTTGTTACTGATGGGGCCAAATTTATGTGACACGGGAACGTACTGTGCATCACACTTTGTTAGTCTAAGCTTATAAGATATGCATGAACTTCGAGTCGCGCTTAGTTCCACGTCTTTCCTGATTTATTTATCATGTGCAGCTCTCGCGTTCGTCTAATCTCACCTTATTTGATTGGAACATCTACGGTACAAGCTTCGACCAATGCGTCCTGCTTAGCTAGCTCATCCGCTTTTTCATTTCCATCTTTTCTCATATGCTCATGAGAGTTTATGACCTAACTTGTGAAAACCGACACGGCTGCAGTTTAAGCTATTTTCTTACAGCTATTTTCTTCCCACTGAAAACTCTACAGTGATATGGCAGCTTGTGGGATTTCCATTATTTTGGAATCATGGTCTGCGCTCAAGCTGCCTCGAGATATTGGTTACGTTATTTTTTGAGTGGCCATCTACGAAACAAAGTATAAGATAAATTTTACAATCGCTGTAAATATCCAATGGGAGTGTAACACCGATCGATGCCACATACACCACAGCATTGTTTTATATTCCTTAAGTTCCGTAAAGGTCTTCTTTACTCTCTCCATCAAGTTGAGCTTCCACGACAGCTTACTGTCTAGAAGGGTACAAAGTTGTTCCTGCAAGGTCGTACCTATAAGCTTAGGCCTAGACCGATTTTGGGATATAATACCTCCTAGTGGAGAAAGACCGTTGGAGCTTGACCCAGGTATGTATATCGCCCAACCCATCAAAGAGCTCATTGTTGGAAGGCTCTCTCCGCTTACACCAACATCATTTGCGTACGCCGTAAGTTGGGCGGGTACCAAATCAAACTGTCTGATGATAAAACCGAGTGTGAACCTCAAAAGGACATTTAAAGTAATGCTTCTAAAGTAAAAAAAATGACATATCAATCTTAAAAATCGAATTTCGAACAAATAAGTTGGAACAATATCAGATTAACAAGGTTGCTCTATCTCCAAAAAGAGAAGATCTGAGTCTCATGATGGGAAAAATAACTGCACACTGCCTTCTGACGTCACATGCATCTAAATTAGGTCTCGCTAATAACGGCAGATTTAGGAGGTGCGAAGTCAAGCTTCCAGCTTCTGGTGGCGGTAGAGTTGCAAAATCTCGACGCAGCTATTAAGCAGCTAAGTTCAATAAAACATTTAGTATTTTCCAAGTTATTTTATAACACATGTTCTGGTACCTAATTGGGGCTTTTTCGTTTCATCACAAGCTTCAAAATTTAAGGGCGGACTTTTGCAAATTTTTCATTTCGTTTCCAAATCAACCCAGTCTAATGTACAGCTTGACTTGGACATTACGAGAAAAACGATCTTAAAAGAACGAGCTATCTCAAGATAGTTGTTGTTGCAAAGATTGTTTTTTGCCACATTTCATTCACAACATCGAGCCTGAGCAAATGTTAATTGAGATCAGTAGGCCCTATCGGTTTTGTGCGTGTATTGTCAACTTAGAATATTTAAAAAGCTTTTTTTTCTCTCTCACCTGATCCACCCTATTGTTATATGGTATACATATCTATGGAAGGACTCTTTTTTAGTTTGAATATGTGCATATTTATCTTTGGGTAAGTAATTTGTAAATTCATAACTTCACGTACATTTGTCCTTTAGACAGCATTTGACAAAAATCAATTTAATTTTACCAACACATGATTTCACCAAAACCAAGGCAAAGCAAAATCAATTCGATATTTCTTCCGAACATATAAAAAATAAATAAATGTAAGGCGCGATAATCTCCGAAGAGATCTAAGGCCGAGCTTCTCTTCCAATTTGCGTCGTGCTCCTCTTGATTTTCCCTACAAATTGGCCGGACGGGACCTACATGTTTTATGCCGACTCCGAACGGCATCTGCAAAGCAGATGAGTTTTCACTGAGAGCTTTTCATGGCAGAAATACACCCGGAGTGCTTGCCAGACACTGCCGAGGGGCGACCCCGCTTAGAAAAATTTTCTTCTAATTGAAAAATCTTATTTCTAAAATTTTGATGTTTCTCTGCCCGGGAGTTGAACCCAGGGCATACAGTGTGATAGGCGGAGCACGCTACCATCACACCACGGTGACCGCCTTCCGAACATATGGGAAAAGCAAATATAAACCGAAATATTTTCCGCACATATACAAATATTATTATGCCTTTACCAATACAGCTCTCACACACCTACGCCCATACCACTACTACCCCCACTCAAAGCCATACATCCTTCAACGGACTAATACCTTCTCATGCCATAGTACTTAGTTCAAATAAATAATACGACAAACTGAACCACCACACAATGGGTAAAACTACAACAATTACTTGACTGAATTTGTTCACAGTCGACAAGGGTTATGAAATCAAAAATAAGCAGTAGCACAAATAAGATCAGACAAACGAAAAAAACTTAGACGCAAAGAAAATTTCAAATAAAACTTATTACACCACAAAAGGTTGCTACTTGCCATCTTGGCCGGATGAATTGGTTTGGAAGAGTTGGTGTGGTTTGCGCTTAACCCTTTTGATGTTGCACGTCCCGCCTGATTGTCTACTTGGTTTGCCTGTCTGTCTCTCTGCCTGTCTATATGTCATATCTTCCATGTGCACTCCATTAACGTTTCTTCGGTAAGCTAAAATAAAATGAATAAAAAAATTTTATTCTGTGAAATAACCGTGCCATTGTTGTGATGCCACCTAAACGACAGTGAAGGCAAACAGCTTGGCGGCTTCCTATCGGCTTGCCGGAAATCCACTTGCCAAGTGAATCTTTCTACAGCCACTGTTTGCTCAACGCTGCTCCTCCTACTTTTGCAACTCCTTATTTACTTACTTCTTTCTACGTCTTCCTGTATTTCGTTTTTTTGAAAAAGTATGCGCATCGTCTTGTATTATATCGTAAAGCATATCCGGTTTGCATGCTCCTTGTTGGGCACAGAGCATACAACATAGAAGGGCACATTGCATTTCCATTTGCCTGTTTTAGCCGTACTGAAATGCCAGTATATTTTTAAAGTAAACGTGAAATTTTTGTGGAAACAAATGTTTGAAGGTAATGTAACTTAATTTGCATTACTTCTTCTAAAAAATACTAATTTAATAGAAATATTGGAGAACAAGTTCTTAAACTCAGTATCTTATTTTACATATTTTTTATATTTTTTCACTTTCAAGATAATGCAATTCCATTTGCATAATTTTTACACTCAGAGTGCTTTGCACACAGAGTATATTAACTTTGATTGGGTAACGGTTGGTTGTACAGGTATAAAGGAATCGAGATAGATATAGACTTCCATATATAAAAATCATCAGCATCGAAAAAAAAATTGATTGAGCCATGTCCGTACGTCCGTCTGCCCGCTAACGTGATAACTTGGCTAAATATTGAGATATCTTCACCGAATTTGGTACACGAGCTTATCTGTACCCAGAATGGATGAGTATTGAAAATGAGCGAAATCGTTCGATAACCACGCCCACTTTTTATATATATAATATTTTGGAAAACACAAAAAGCCTGATTATTAAGTAAATAATACACCTAGAATATTAAAATTTGACGCGTGGACTGATATTGAGACTCTTGATAATAAAAATTTTAAAATGGGCGCGGCACCGCCCACTTGTGATAAAATCAATTTTACAAATATTATTAATCATAAATCAAAAGTCGTTAAACCCATCGTAACAAAATTCGGCAGAGAGGTTGCCTTTACTATGAGGAATGCTTTGAAGAAAAATTAACGAAATCGGTTAAGGACCACACCCAGTTTTATATAAAAGATTTTCGGCACGAATAAAATAAGCTATATATTTGCAAAAAAGAGCTTTATATCAATGGTATTTCATTTCCCAAGTGGATTTATAACAACAAATAGGAAAAACCTAAAAATTTTAAAAAGTGGGCGTGGCACCGCCCCTTTTATGACTAACAATTATCTATGTTTCGGGAGCCGTAACTCGAAGAAAAACGAACGGATCGTAATAAAATTTCGTACACAAATTTTCCTTATAGCAGGAAATATTTCTAGAAAAAATTGATGAGATCGGTTAAAGACCACGCCCACTTTTATATGAAAGATTTTTAAAAGGGTCATAGACGAAAATAATAAGCTATATCTTAGCGAAGAGGAGCTTTGATCAATAGAATTTTACTTTTTAATTTGAGTTATAACACTAAATTGGAAAATACTAAAATTTTTGAAAATGGGTGTGGCACAGCCCCTTTTATGACTAAGCAATTTTCTATATTTCGGGAGCCATAACTCGAAGAAAAATTAACATATCATAATGAAATTGTGTACACCTATTTTCCTTATAGCAGAAAATATTTCTAGTAAAAATGGACGGGATTGGTTAAAGACCACGACAACTTAGATACAAAACAAGTTTAAAAGGGTCGTAGACTAGAATAATAAGCTATAACTTAGCAAAAAATAGTTTTGAATCAATGATATTTCACTTATTAAGTTTTATTGTAAGATGAAATTGGGAGACACTTTTTTTAAACGGGTGGTGCCACGTGTTATGTAGAAAAGTAATTTATCTGAAATTAAATGTACAATTGAAGTTCACGCTGAGTATATAATGTTCGGTTACACCCGAACTTTGACACGTTTACTTGTTTTTTATTGTTTTGTGACCTTAAACATGTTAGAATATATAACGTAATATGTTATGTAAACTTTACTATAAAAATAAGCTGTGTTTCAGAACCTAAAATGGACTTAGACCACTTTCAAAATTAATAAAATTACTTTTTTTGTTTGTGACAAGGACTAAGTCCACTTTTTTTTAAGAAATTAAATAATAGAAATTAGCCAATATTTTATCTTTGGTGTAGATGAATGTAATAGCTTTCAAATAAATAGGGAAGTTTTCATGTTAGATATAGATTTTTTTTATGTAATTAAAAAAATATTGTTAAAAATAAATATTAATTCATTTATCAAAAATTAAATTTACATTCATTTATTTATTAATGATAATATTGAAGATTTTGCCATAAATCTTTCTGCTCATTTAGATTATGCGTGATTAAGAGTTGAAATGGGACGTACATTTTTGTACAAAGGTGTTAATTTTATTTTGTTAAAGTTCTTTGGTCTTTCCCGACAAGGTAATAAATAAAGTATTTTGAACCCTTATCCACTCCCATAGATTTTTTTAAAGCATTTTATAGTGCATTCCTTATAAATCGCATCCAACATATCCTTAGCCAATTTACAGGTTCGCCAATATAGTTTTTAATCTTTTATGAATTGCTTCTTCCAAATAATAATTAATAATAATAAATTTTAAATAAATATTAAATAGTAAGTTTTATTTCAGTGGACTTAAACCAGTTTCAAAATAATTTTTTTTTTGGATTTTGTTAGCTAAGTAATTTTCAAGTCCCTAAAATCATAGCGATTTTAATGATACTAGACTTAAATTATTTATAAAAAAAGAGGTGAAGATATCTCAATATTTACTCATGTTAACGGACAGGCGGACGGACGTACGGACATGGCTCAATCAATTTTTTTTTCGATGCTGATGATTTTTATATATGGAAGTCTATATCTATCTCGATCCCTTTATACCTGTACAACCAACCGTTATCAAATCAAAGCTAATATACTCTGTGTGCAAAGCAAATTGAAACAGCTACCCACTCCCTTGGCTGACAATGAATATCCGCTCAAGGTATCACTGTATATATATAATATATAATAAGAAGCAGATTCATTTACCCAGATTGTTTCTGTGTTTCTTGAGTGCCATGAAATATGGGAACAACGGCTATGAATATGATTTCCTTACGTACATACACATGCACACAAATGTATATGAATCAAAATCGGGTTCCCGCATAAAGGGTTAAATAAAATATCGCAAAATATAAAAATGCATTATAATCCTTTGAGTAAACAGAAGCAATACGTGCAAGCAATCTTAATTTCATTTTTCAACGTCCTTTTTTGACGATTTGTGAATTGTTTGGGTTTTGTATTGAACTCTATTTGCCAATTGTGTTCAACTCAGAAAGGGGTTCGAAGAAAACAACAACAAAAAACGTATTGCTGTGAAACAATTTTAGCCCTTTTTTAAGCATGCAATCGCTCAATCGCTCGGTTTTGAACTTTCATTTTTGGTTGACCTTTTCAACCACGTGCGTTCCTTTGGGGTTTTGTTTAAGTAATATTTGCAATTTTCATTTTAAAATCAATGGGCAGATATTGGTTTCATATTTACTTGGCTGTCATGCAATTTACTCTCAAACCTCTTTACAAGGTTCCTTTCATGTTTTTTTGTATTTGCATATTTATAGAAAATTGAAAAGATTGCAGAATATCAATTTGAAAATTTTTTTTGTTGGTCCAAAAAAAGAAGAATTTGATATTTTTTTGTGGAAGACAGGTTAAGGATTATAAAATTCTTCGGTTGAGTTGTTTTTCGCAGAAACGGTAAACTAGAATCTTACTAAAAGAGGGTGAGTAAAAGAAAATAATTATACCGGCATCATCCTTTTCATCAGTAGGATGATGCTTGCCAGCTCAGAATGCAATTCTGATGTACACCGTTCTTATTTTTATTTTTTTTTGTTACAATGAAGCATCTGATCTGAATCAATTTGCGAACCGTTGTAAGGTCTTACTGTACAGCACAACGATGAAATGCTTCAATTTACCGCGGGGCCAATGGGAATAGATGGGAATGAAAACGACACGTCTCTCTATTAGGCGAGATTGAGGGAAGGTGAGAGGTGAACATGATCGACAGAGCGGGAAAGGTGTAGACCCAAGTCCAAAAAGAGAGGACTGTAGACTCATGACGGGTATTCTGACTCGGCATTGCCCTCATGCAACACATGCCTTTAAATAAGGCTTGGTCAGTGAGAACACATGTGGGAAGTACGGGTTGGAGGAGGGAACCTTCGAGCACGTTTTGCGCTTGTGCCCTGCACTTTCCAGGCTAAGGTTTCAGCTATAAGGAGTGATACAGCTGTCAGATCTACAAGCAGCAAATGGAAAAGGTCCTAGTAAACTTTTAATAGTTGCCAAGAGGACGCTGTTATTTTATAACATAGTCCTGGTTATTGATAGGGTTTTTCAGTTTGGTCGATCGTTTAATAGACTTCTAGTTACACTACAGACTCATTCAGTCCATGTGGGGTCCTCATGGGCCAGCCATTTAAACGTTACCTAACCACCGGGTCTCTGTAGAACAAAATATTTTCTTTTGGTTCCTTTCTTGACATTCCATTTATTAATGTCCTGCCTGGTGTCACTGGTATTACCCTGGTTGCCTTAGGAATCGAGGGGGTTCTGGATGAATTCAATAACAAATTTCTGTACAACAGAATTGTCCCAGCTAAATAGGAACGGACCACATAGAGAGTAAGGCATACAGAAACACACCAAAGGTGGTGTTCTTTCTCCTCTACTACGGGTTGTTATATTAAACGAATTTCTTGTAGAGCTAGAAGGCAGTGGCTGACGAGTTGTAGCCTATTCGGATGATTTGGCATTCATTAACAGTGGTAAATTTCTTAACACCCTGCGCTATATTTTTCAGGGCTATCTGGATCCAGTGACTAGGTGGGCTTAATCATATGTGCGGCAATCAACCTTGGATATAGCGATTTTGTACTTTTGCCCGGGAGGCACATCATCTCCGCTATCAGAAAACCCTCGATTGGAGAAAATTCGTTGATACTTTCCGATAGAGTTAAGTATCTGGGAACTAAAAGTATTGCACAGCAAACTGACCTGGAGAGCAAATGTAAAGTATAGGGCGAGAAGGTCGCGGTTGCCTTCTACTGCTGCGGGGGGACCACGGGTAAAAACTGGGGACTCTTTCCAAGAGTAGTAAACTGGCTTTTTGAGATGATAGTCAAGCCGGTCTTGCTTTATAGGCGAGTATTGCTAAAATATAATGTACAGCGTAGGTTGATATCAGCGGCGCTCTTAGAACACCACAACTCTTGCCACTAAACAACATCCTGAACATAGATCCAATGGATATTGCGGGCAAGGCGGCTCCGGCCTATTCACTCATTCCTACCAACCTTGACTTAATTTAAAACAAGACAGGTTATTGTGTGTCAACAACTGAACCTGTGCAAGCTTCTTAACAGTCATTTCCTCTGGAGAAGTGTGGAGAAGTTGGACGGGAAGGTTGGAGGAGAATTTTCTCGGAGAACGAAATGAAGGCAGTACATGGTATAACTCCGAAACCCTTACCCTGTGGGATAAATCAACAAAAAAGGATACGTAAAGACCTCACTCTTACTTAAAGGGTACATAGTATTACAGAAAGTTTAATCGATGACCAAACTGAAAAAGCCAAAAGTTATGCAATAATATAAATCTTTTTTCTTCGCAAGTGCCGGGCTTCATCTCATTTTCTGCTTCTAGATAGGAAAATCTTACTCCTAAAAATAAACGTCTTGAAATTGTAACTATTCTTCCTGATGAGTGCCATTTCCTCAAGAGTTCGCTCGATGACACATTTCTGTGCTGGAGGTTTATGTTTAGGAAACGCAACATCATTGAGAATTTGGTAGCGTGTAACTTCCCTCTTGCAATGCTAATTTTATGATCTCGAGGTCCGTCTGGGAATCCTCTGCTTCTAACGTGGTATGATTCTTATAATAAGGGCCTCGCTTTTTGCGGTGTATCAAAATACCGATGGGCTTATACGCCAGAAAATTTTGCCCAACTTTACGTGAAATAAATCTTCCATCGTCGTTTTAATTTGGAGGCTACCTCGTATATGCCACATTTTACCTCCTTCTATACTCGCCATCTGCATCAGGGGCAGGACCATAAATCTTCCGGAGAACATTTACATTGAATACTCCAAAGGCCATCTCATCATTCTTCCCACGCTGTTTATGATTCCGAGCCGTAGATGAGAGCAGGTGTGATGAGCGACTTATAGAGAGTCAGTCTGAGGGCTTCCGTCACTAGACAGATAACAACGATGTTGCAGTCATATTTCAAGTGAAATCCCAGATGCCTGGACCGCAGAATTCTCTTGTGAAACAAAAGCAGAAGTCCACAAGATTACTATAGAAAGATCGGGATAAGAGAAATCCAGGATAAAGCTGGAAGCTGACTGAGAACAGTCATGCCCTGAGGTGACATTATGTTTGGGCATTCCAGCATTCTGCGAACCATTTAAGAAAATCTGTATCATTACACATTTTTGGATCCCTTTCGGTAGACCATAAGCTATTTTTTATAGACACAGAGGCAGTAATGGGCCGAAACCATGTTCTAAACCCAAACTGAGTTTTAATTGATGACCCCTAACTAAATGGAACAAATAAGGAAGGCTAAGCTCGGGTGTAACCGAACACCACATACTCAGCTGAGAGCTTTGGAGACAAAATTGTCTTTTTCATGGATACATACAAATGGTAATACTAAAAAGTGGAGCAACTTGCCTCTGCTATCTTTCTTCAGCTATCAATTCGCTTTATTTGAATATTTTTTTTAAATATGAAAATGTGGTTAAATTTGAATGCTTTTCTTTACCTTTTTTTTTTTTAAATCACCCCTGAAATATTTTCGAAGCGCTCTTAATTATGAGTCCGATAAGGGTCCGAAATTGTAGACCAAGAGTGACGTTTTTTGGAAAAATGTTCCTTCATCCTTTGTCAAATAAGGGAAAATGAACATCGGGTAACCCTGGAATGTGTTTGTATGACCTGGGTATCAAATGAAAGGTTTGAAAGAGTAGTTTAAAAGGGAGTGGACTTTAGTTCTATAGGTGGACGCGAGATATCACCATAAAAGTGGATCAGGGGTGACTCTAGAATGTGTTTGTACGATATGGGTATCAAATTAAAAAAAAAAGGTTTTAAAAGGGAGTAGCCCTTAGTTGTATATGTGAAGGCGTTTTCGAGAAATCGACCAAAATGTGGACCCGGGTGACCCAGAACATCATTTCTCGGGTACCACTAATTTATTTCTATATGCAATACCACGAACAGTATTCCTGCCATGATTCCAAGGGCTTGTGATTTCGCCCCTTTCATTTTCTTCTACTTAATATGGTAGGTGTCACACCCATTTTACAAAGTTTTTTCTAAAGTTATATTTTGCGTCAAAAAACCGATCCAATCACCATGTTTCATTCCTTTTTTCGTATTTGGTATAGAATTATGGCATTTTTTTCATTTTTCGAAATTTTCGATATCGAAGAAGTGGGCGTGTTCGCGTCATAGTCGGATTTCGCCCATTTTTAATACCAAGATAAAGTGAGTTCAGATCAGTACGTGAACTAAGTTTAGTAAAGATATATCGATTTTTGCTCAAGTTATCGTGTTAAGGGCCGAGCGGAAGGACAGACGGTATACTGTGTATAAAAACTGGGCGCGGCTGCAACCGATTTCGCCCATCTTCACAGAAAACAGTTATCGTCATAGAATATATGCCCCAACCAAATTTCACAAGGATTGGTAAATTTTTGTTCGACTTATGCCATTAAAAGTATTCTAGACAAATTAAATGGAAAAGGGCGGGGCCACTCCTATTTTGAAATTTTCTTTTATTTTTGTATTTTGTTGCACCCTATCATTACTGGAGTTGAATGTTGACATAATTTACTTATATGCTGTAAAAATATTAAATTTTTTGTTAAAATTTGACTTGAAATTTTTTTTTTAAAGTGTCGTGTTTGTCATCCGATTTTGCTAATTTTTATTAAGAACACATATGTACATATAATAATAGGAATAACGTTCCAGCCAAAAAACTTTAAAATTACATTATTTTAAAAGTGGACGGTGCCACGCCCATTGTCCACAATTTTACTAATTTTCTATTCTGCATCATAAGGTCAACCCACCTACCAAATTGCATCGCTTTATCCGTCTTTGGTAATGAATTATCGCAGTTTTTCGATTTTTCAAAATTTTCGATACCGAAAAAGTGGGCGTGGTTATAGTCCTATTTCGTTCATTTTAAATAGCGATCTGATATGAGTGCCCAGGAACTTACATTATAACTTTGAGATACCTCAAAATTTACAATCGTGTTCACGGACTGACGGACGGACGGACATAGCTAAATGAATTAATTTTTTCGCCAAGAACATTTTGATATATAGAAGTCTATATCTATCTCCATTAGTTTATGCCGTTACGGGGTAACGTTATGCGAACAAAGTTAATATACTCTGTGAGCTCTGCTCAGCTGAGTGTAAATATGAACAGGCATATATACATGAAAGGCCTTCGTCCTTTTCCCGAACCATTGCAGATTTACTTTAGTCATCGATGACAACTGAGTCTGAAAAAAACTTCCTCTCAGAAGCGGTTTTTTCTTCGAAGTCCTTAAAAATTTTAATTACGGCCGCTTAAATCATCCAAGACTTTCAAATCACAATCAAAATATGCACAAATTTATTCCTTCGGAAAGAAGATTTTAATAAAACAGCGAATCCTTCGATTCGCACTCGCTAATCCTCAAACTTTCAGGGTATTGGTAATTGCTTTCGGAACTCAACCTTTTTACCAAACAAAATGAATAATCTATGCTGCGGCGACAGACTTAATGATAATTTTAACAAAATTCTTTTTTTTTTCTTTTGTAATTTGTACCTTCCTAACTTTATTTATAATACTCCCAAAGTAATTAACCAAAGTTAAGCGCCAAAGCAGATTGTTGATGCAAATCTTTGCCAGAGGCAAAGTCGCATTAATGCCATTGCTACTGAAATTAAAATTTCCACCCTTTATTTAAAGGAAATAAGAGCATTCAAGTCAATTTGACTAATTTAAATGCGTAATCACTCCATCTCACCTACACACATGTACACATGTATATAGGTATACGTATTTACATAAACTTTATATGTATGCATGTGATGTCCATTGCTAGGTGATATAGCCGGAATAATCTAAATCAAATGACTTCTTGTTAATTTGTTTAACAACATTAAATCACTTTGAAAGGTCACGCACATACCTAAAGGACAATATGCACTAAAAGTGACCCTGTAGGCAATACAGCCAACGTTTCAGTTGAGCTTGCTAGTAGTTGATTGGTTGTTGTCGCGAACCTGCATTGACCCCAACTACCTCGAAGGGGATACAACCCTACGGCAAATTTTCACTTAGGATACTTAAAAGAGAAATATCGGACAAGTTAAAAAGGCTGATGTAATTCGCATCAAGCATTTTCCTGAGTTATTTGAGACTGGAGGGAATTTTCCCCACCAATTATGTTATACTTGGGCAATGCGTCTCATCGTTTCTTCATTGACGAGGGTGGCTATAGTCAAAATTCCTTTACTCCTTTTTGCGTTATGCGACGGTTTTCCCATCGTATTCTCCTTGTTAAACTAGTTTTGAGTGATAATGTCCACGACTCGCTACAAAAAAGCCGAGTTATGCTGAGATATCTTGCCCGATATTCCCGTTACTTCCCGGGCCAGGGCCTTCTTTGCTGCTCAACATTCCTTTCTCAGCTTAGTTTAGTTACCAGTATTGTGCAGTGATATTTGGGGTCAGGAGAGGGTTTTATTTCTATAATGTTCAGCTTCGACATGTTGAATTGGGAGTTTTTGTTTTCCTAGTGAAGAGAACAAGCCCCATGTCTGCGGGATTCCCCCTCTCTACTTCAAACGAGGCTACGCTCTTTAATTTCTTAAGACTTTCCAGATTTCCTTTATTACCATTTTTCATAGGAGAGGCAACAGAACTCCTCTCTAATGCAAGGCAAGGAAAGGAATTCAGAAAAAAGGGTAGAGGAAAGAGAAGATAAAAAGTCAAAACAACATTTTCTCCAAAGTAACTAACGGTATGTTATCGATGAGCTGTCGTTTAGTTATCAACGGGCTATGATATTATGTCATCCATTTTTTATCGACGAGTCATAGGTTTTCTATCGAAAGCTTGTCGATTTACTATAAAAAAATTTTCGATTTTTTATTGAAATTTATTAAAAAGTACCGATACCGATAGAACTTGGCCTATTGATAGTGAACGAGGATGGGGGTCTTTTTATACATATTAGGTTCAATCAGGTGTCTGTCAGAATGCACAGGATGCTGAGTATTTAACATTAACTGTTCGTATTACATTTCATTTCTATCCCCTATGTTCTGGCGGCATAAGATGACATTCCGTGGCAGCTCTGAGCAACGTGTTTTAACAAGCCTACAGCTTCATCAAGTGTGTTTCTTCTAAGCTTGGCGACCATACCTGGAGGATGCGGCTGGCCAATTGATTTAAAGGTAGTTATGAACTTTTTTTTTCATCACGGGAAGATTTTCTTACGGCTCTGAACTTTAGGTGCAATTGAGGCTGCATGCTCGCCAAAATGCAGGTTGTTATCAAACGTTACACTCCGTCGTGAATATGGTTGCCGAATACTTGGTGGGTGATAGTGCCAATTTCCGCTAGGCAAAAAGAGTGGAAAAGCTAGGGAGATGGTTGCTAGGCCAGGACCTCTTTCTAATATCGTGCACTCATCGGTGTAGTAACCAATGGTGATTAGCCATTTTCGAAGTGCGCTTTAAAATTTCTTACAGGGTACATATCCACTTACACAAAATTTCATTCAAAGATTGGAAGCCACACAAAAAAGCAGAAAATATGTGTATAACAGCTGCCAACGTGTGCATAAAATCAAGGACAAACCGGAAAACACGCATTGAAAAAGTGATTCTAGACCAAATTTAACTTCTCGCACTCGAGCATGACCGTAGTTCACATATAAGTATTTGCTAACATGAATTGGTTGATAGCTCCTGGCGATCTTTTTCATTGTAGGCAATACAAATCAACACGCTGTGCACAAAATTTTATTAGCATAACCCAAGGCGCTCAAGCCGTTTGTACAATATTTTAAAGACGCACAAATCAGCAAATACTTCAATACACACGAGTAGCAGTAGCAACAACAACAACAACAACAAATAAGCATAACAGCAGTAACGACCTCAAAGCAACTGGAAGCAATAAATTTTTAGCAAAAGACACAAAATATGTTGATAAGTTTACTTACATCAGGCGAAAACAAGAAGGCTTACGTATGTATGATATGTATGTGTGTGTGTACGTATGTACGTACATATACATGGGTGCGTAAAAGCGTATACATTTAAACTTGTAATGTCATTCTCACAAACGACAAATAATTTGACGCACTACAGCATGAACTGATGACAGACAAGCAACCGTAACTAGTTGACAGACTGTCAAAGGCAATACGTCGATGGATGGTGGGGAGGGAGGAGTATTGAGTGTGAGTATTTTTTTGTTAATTTTTGCGCTTTTGAATTTGCTGATGCGGGGTAGATTTTATCTCATAAAAACGATGCAAACAGTGAACGTAGTTTGTAGACAAAAGGTAAAAGGCATAGCAAAATTAAGGATTTTTAGCGTTGAATCGCTGTGTAGTACACGTGCACACTAAGCAAACTCGGCCTTGTCGAATTCCGCACAAATGACTTCCAAGTATTGTTATGGAATCATTTACATATGTGAGCATACCAGTTGAGTGTAGAATTTTACACCGACGTGTATGAGAATTGCATTTTGTAAAATAGCATATCTTTCTTAAGGGTGATATCTTTCTCATTCTCGTTTTATTTTCCTTACACTTCCCATTGTTAATTTCATCTGTGTGACCCAGCTCCTTCTATTTTACTCTGCTTTTCTCTGTGGGTTTCAGTTTTTCCTTACCCTGAATCTTTATTTTCCCTTTTCATTTTCTTTACGCTTTTTGTAGTTTCTGCCGTTCCCTTTACCTTCACCTTTACCTTTACCTTTACCTTTACCTTCACATTTACCTTTACCTGGCTTTCAAAACTTCGTCAATATTTTACGGATACTGAACCGGCTGATATGTAGGGACCATACCTCAGGATCTCTTTTGTAAAACAACTCTGCTTTCTCGCAAAGAAGCTCTAAAGCAACTTCCCCGCTCTCAGCTTCGAGATCTTATAGCCGATGTCACATCTAATAGCTGGATTCCAAATCTGTACCGACCACCGGACATCAATACTGACATTATTTATAGGAGCAATGATACCAGGCAAGTAACTTTGTTCAGTGACTGTATACATACAAACAAACTTGAATTTGAAACCGCAAAAAAAGTTATTGGATCACCTTAATTGCTCCTCTCCTACATGGCCATCATGGCAGACACATATTTTAATGATACATTTTAAAACTCACCACTATCTCCTTCTGCATTTTGAGCTCCGTCTCTCTTTTGTCCTTAACTCTATTCCGTTCGGTGTTCCTTGCTGTGGTTAAGCCACCAAACACCTCCAAGAATATGGTTCTTTGCCGGATATAAACCTGGTTATTTTTTCCTCCTTTGGGTTTGTGGGTTTTAGTCACTACTTAGGTTAGGATAGGACTGGATTGGAACTTTCCAATGCCCTAAGTGGGGGTTAGTTGGCGCAAATTCGTCCTACTTAAGGTGCCTTATGGACGACAGCGAACACATTTGAGGTGGTCTGGCTGTCAACACAGATTGGTGTCAGAAATCGTTCTGTTGCAGCGCAATTTGGCTACTCTTTCTCTTACTGCAGGCATGCCTATCACAAGAATATTCTAAGCTCCTTAACGCACTGGATCTACTCCTTGCTGTGTTTTCTCTCTGCTTTGATAATTTCATGCCCACCTCTTTAGTTACTTCTTGCCCTTCCCGTATTTTTTTTCAATTTCAGAGTTTTCTTGCTTTTCCTAATATGCCATGGTTATCTATTTTTTAGCTCTTGCATCTTTTGCAGCCTTTGCTGGTATTCTTAATGCTGATTTACAATGAATCATTCAACAAAGACTTCGACTTTAAGAGATAGCAGATTGCTTCAGTTAACGTTCTACAAACGCTTTTCAGCAGGCCCGTAACAAACTTTAAATTAAACACATTTCTCACAAGCAAACTATGAGCAAAGTATTCATTGTAAAAGCGCCTTAGTGCACTCTCTTCAGTAGCTCACAGCTTCTTTAGAATCATTCAAAATCACATACCACACAATTCCATTATCGCACCTAAATTGTTATTGTTGCTTTATTAGGTTCGCATATTAAATGGAAATCTTCTTGATTTGTTGCGTGTGATCGTCGAAGATTTACCTACCCACACACATATGCACACATCCAACGACCAAGACACATCAATGGTCATATGCACCGCTTTAAAATCTGAAAGTCTGTGGCCTTCCCAATAGCTGATACAGCAACCGGTCGATCAACTGGTTTTGTGCCGCAGTCGTATTGCAACTGCATGTTATTGTGGCTGTTCATAATGCGTTATTTTAGTTTCGTAGGGGTTATTGTCGTCGATGATGTTGGCCCTTCGATTATTTCAGACCACATACACTTTTTTATTGATGTTTGTTGTTTTTTTATTATACTCAGTTGAGCAGAGCTCACAGAGTATATTAATTTTGATTGCATAACGGTTGGTTGTACAGCTATAAAGGAATCGAGATAGATATAGACTTCCATATATCAAAATGATCAGTATCGAAAAAAAAATTTGATTGAGCCATGTCCGTCCGTCCGTCCGTCCGTCTGTCCATTAACACGATAACTTGAGTAAATTTTGAGGTATCTTGATGAAATTTGGTATGAAAGTTGCTGGGAAATCATCTCAGATCGCTATTTAAAATGAACGATATCTGGCTATAACCACGCCCACTTTTTCGATATCGAAAATTTCCGAAAAAATGCGATAATTCATTGCCAAAGACGGATAAAGCGACGGAACTTGGTAGGTGGGTTGAACTTATGACGCAGAAAGAAAATTAGTAAAATTGGGACAATAGGCGTGGCACCGCCCACTTTTAAAAGAAGGTAATTTCAAAGTTTTGCAAACTGTAGTTTGGCAGTCATTATAGATATCATGATGCAATTTGGCAGGAACGTTACTACTATTACTATATATGTGCTAAATAAAAATTAGAAAAATCGGATGAAGAACACGCCCACTTTAAAAAAATTTTTTTTGTTAAGTCAAATTTTAACAAAAAATTTAATATCTTTACTGTATATAAATAAATTATGTCAACATTCAACTCCAGTAATGATATGGTGAAACAAAATACAAAATTAAAAGAAAATTTCAAAATGGGCGTGGCTCCGCCCTTTTTCATTTAATTTGTCTAGAATGCGTTTAATAAGTTCATAAGTCGAACAAAAGTCGAACAAAAATTTACCATTCCTTCTGAAATTTGGTAAGGGCATAGATTCTATGACTGGTAACTATTTTCTGTGAAAATGGGCGAAATCGGTTGTAGCCACGCCCAGTTTTTATACACAGTCGACCGTCTGTCCTTCCCCTCGGCCGTTAATACGATAACTTGAGCAAAAACCGATATATCTTTACTAAACTTAGTCCACGTACTTATCTCGAACTCACTTTATCTTGGTAAAAAAATGGCCGAAATCCGACTATAACCGCGCCCACTTTTTCGAAATCGAAAATTACGATAAATGAAAAAATGCCATAATTCTATACCAAATACGAAAAAAGGATGAAACATGGTAATTTGATTGGTTTACTGACGCAAAAAATAACTTTAGAAAAAACTTTGTAAAATGGGTGTGACACCTACCATATTAAGTAGAAGAAAATGAAAAAGTTCTGCAAGGCGAAATCAAAAGCCTTTGGAATCTTGACAGGAATACTGTTCGTGGTATTGCATATAGAAATAAATTAGTGGTACCCGACAGATGATGTTCTGGGTCACCCTGGCCCACATTTTGTTCGATATCTCGAAAACGGTGAAGGCCACTCCCTTTTAAAACCCTCATTAATACCTTTAATTTGATACCCATATCGTACAAACACATTATAGAGTCACGCCTGGTCCACCTTTATGTCGATGTCTCGAAACAGCGTCCACCTATGGAACTAAGGATCACTCCCTTTTAAAATACTCATTAACACCTTTCATTTGATACCCATATCGTACAAATACATTCTAGAGTCACCCCTGGTCATCTTTGTGGCGATATCTCGAAAAGGCGTCCACCTATAGGACTAAGGCCCACTCCCTTTTAAAATACTCATTAATTCCTTTCATTTGATACCCATATCGTACAAATACATTCTAGAGTCACCCCTGGCCCACCTTTATGGCGATATCTCGAAAAGGTGTCCACCTATAGAACTAAAACCCACTCCCTTTTAAAATACTCATTAACACCTTTCATATCGTACAAACACATTCGAGAGTCACCCCTGGTCTACGTTTAAAACTATGGCCCCCTCCCTTTTAAAATACTCTTTAATACCTTCCATTTGATACCCATGTCATATAAACACATTCCAGGGTTATCATAGGTTCATTTTGCTAAATGGTGATTTTCCCTTATTTTGTCTCCAAAGCTCTCAGGTGAGTATGTAATGTTCGGTTACACCTGAACTTAGCCTTCCTTACTTGTTTTTTTGTAAATTCAATTTCTTCTTACCTTTTGTTTTGGTTGGTTTTCCTTGGCTGCTGTAGTTGCTCTTCAAGGGGCTCTTACTTGCTTTTTGTTTGTTATTTTTCCTTATGTTGTCGTCTTTCTCGCGCGCCATCCGTCTCATATCGAAATATCGCGCATTTTGTGGTGAATATCTGTGCGCGATCAATTTGTGTATCTCATTTGTGGCAACAGGCATAACGTCAATATGCAATGGAAAATAAAATAATAACAAAACTATGTATGTATGTGTAGGTATACACAAATTCGGCACATGCACTAATTTGTTCAGGCTTTAGGCCGCACTTCTCCTGAGTGACGTATATTTATGCTAAACTACGATTCATGTTCGCCTTACTGAGAAATTTCGTGGAAGACTTACTTATAGGACGATCGCCGATCCCTACTCACACTATATTTAAAAAAAAATTGCTGTTTTGAGTGTTAGGCTCGAACTTGGGAGCCGTAGGACTTCAGTCAAGTGTTCTATATATTTACTTGCTAACTGCAGTCAAAATATTATCTAAATCGATAATCGTAAAAGTGTACACACATGACGGAATTTGTACGAGGGCTGGCTGATAAGCTTGTAAACTTAGATTATCCGCAAGGCTTCCTTGTTAGGTTCGAAGTTTCGCTCTTTGCCACACAATATATTTTCTTAGACAAACTTGTCAAGTTTGGTTGGTTCTACGTCCATAATCCTCTTAAGACTGCTGAGGAGGTTCCGGCTAACAACTTTGAGCCGCTATGCCTGTAACTCCTAACAAACCTAACATAAGGAGCTACGGTTTGCTAAAAGACGATCGAGTTGGACTACATAAATAACATTCAAGGGAAAGTGTGATGATCCACCTGTGAGCCAATCTCAGGTGCGATAAAAGCATTCCCATGTTCCACCATACGATATCTCTATAAAGGGAATTGCATTTCAAGATTCCCCTAGCTTTCATAATTTGGGCCTTTGGAAAGAGCCGTATAATGCTCAATAAAAATAGGTCCTATATCAGACTACATTCTTCCGAAAACAAAAAAGGTTTGCAAGGATGGGGAGCACATTAGGGTACTCGACGCCTAAATTTTCACGGAAGGACCTAAATTGGATTGTGGAGTAGACGAAGAAGTTTGGGCGGTATTCTCGTCCACGTTTTTTTATTATTCGTATTCTGGACTCAGCGCCTATTTTTGCTATCTACGAGATAGCGGCGAATTTTCAAGCTCTCAGACTAACGGCTATAGTATTAAGTCTGATTGGTGAGAATAGGGAGCTGCCAATGGCTCTGGGAGTTGTTATAAACCAGTCACATTTCGATAAGTTTGTGCGGCATAGATCAGATCTTGATGTTACCTGAGCGAAAGAGGTCGTTCCAACCAATAGTCTCATAAAGGGTTGCATCTTTCAGCACTTTTAAGCGAGGCACAGGTTTGAGGGGAAAGCATTAGCAGTCCCAATGAAATGATATTTCTAATTTAAATCTGTGAGGCGAGAGATAAAATTTAAGTTTTAGATGTCGCTGAAGAACGGATGAAGAGGCGGATGGAGGGGAAAGGAGAGAAATGTAAAAACGAGCGATAAAGAGGAGATAAGAACATAAGTAGATAGACAAGTATAGAGGAAGAGGTAATGGGAAAGTAAGTAGGATTAGCTAGGGAAAGAGGAAAGGCGGGGAAAGAAGAGGGATAGAGCATGTGCGAAAGTAAGGGTTTGCAATAAAACTTCTTGAAAACCACAGTTGAGGCAGGCAATTTCAAGACTATATTAGTTTACAAAATATCTCTTTTAGCGGAAAATGGACCTGGGTCCGGTCTGGATGAAAACATCTCATTTATATTGAAAGCTATGATGTTAAAGTAGGGGATAATAACGAAAAAAGAAAAATGCAAAAAAAATTTAGGAACCTCTGCATGTGGGAGGGGAAGTGAAAGCGGAAAAGAATTAAAAAGGGGCAAGGTAGAGAAAGGAGAAATACTGATGAATTATCAACCTTTCCTCGTACATTTGCATTCAAATAGCACCCGTTTCATTTCTTCCCGCATTTAATGTTGACCTTATTGCCATGGATAATGTTGTTTTTATTACAGACGCTTTCGGATTGTTGTGATATGGTGCTTTGTCTTTTAAATTCTTTTTTTTGTGTCTTCGTTCCCATAGCAGCCCATAGCAGCTTTCAACATGCAACAACTTCATTTGTTGTTGCTCAGGAGACGCTTTTGTGCAGTTTTTTTCGCTTTTTATTTTTTGTCTTGTCTTCTTCTCAAACAATATCACTACACTTTGTGTCTTCGAAGATTTATGGGTTCTGTTCTACAGCTTGTTCCGTCATCGGTGCGTCGTCGTCGTCGACGTCGGCATGATCGCCATCGTCATTATCGTCATCAACGCCATCTTCATCTTCGTTTTACACAGCCCTCATCGTCGTCGTCATTGTCGTCATCATCTCTTTTCCATTCAAATTGTCTCGTGATTTTCAATTGACGCTATTTTGACTCTGCTTGTCGCTGCGGTTATACTTCAAGTCTTCCTCTTATTACCCTGGTCGTACCCTATGTACCTACCAACATATTATGTTATAGAATTGTTGCTCGAGTATATTCCATGGCTGTTTGTGTTGTTCATCGTTGAGTCAACTGTTAATTGTGAAAATTATAGTGTTGAGAAATAAGTGAAGTGTTTGGAAATTGGATTTAAATTATGTTTTCACAAATAGTTTGAGAGTTTCATGCTACATATGATGCTTCATTTGAGGCGTTTGACTTGTAGAAAGGGCAGATCTTCCATTCACTTCATTTGTAAAGCAAGCAACAAGAGAGAGATTGGATCAGATTTAGAAAGGCTCTCGCGCGCCTATAAACAAACAATGGAGTTTGAAAGTATTGTGATGTAGTGCGGAAGAAGACGTAGCGGACGAAGACGGAGATGCCTCAGTTAGACGAGTATGAGTAAACACTTGCTGGGGTTGATACCATTCTGTAAATTTGTTTCGTAGTTTTGTGGTTGTTTACGTTGTAGGTACATACATTTTGTTTGTATCTATTGTTGTTCTTGTTGCCTGTTTGTTCGTCAGCTTGAGTGGATAAATTAGTGTACCCACGCTGTGGGAAATCGACAAATTATTTATGCGCTTTGGCATTTTGTGTGGATTTTGTATTTATTAAGTAGTAGTTAATTGTGTATAAGTACTGGCTTGTGTATTTGATTGTTATGTGTGGGTACATATGTATGTATGCATGAGAATGGAATAAAATTTATGGGAATCACAAATTTAATTTTGATTAATTAATTTTGTAAGGATTGTGAAGTAATTGATTTCAAAAAGTTATATATATGTAGTTATGTACGTACAGCAGCGAACAGAAAAAAAGCAGTGGCAATTTTTATCAAATTCTTAACTAATTTTGTATTTTTTTTTTTTTTTTTTTTTTTTTTTTGAACTAAGGCTGGATGCGAGTTTGCATAAATTGCTACCTAAATATAAAACAAAAAAACTAAAACACTGTAAACTTTCGGCAAGGGCGTAATTCAATTAGCATAGGTTTGTTCTCCAATGATGACAGAGCTTTGACACCCCCAAATTTAAAAATCTGGACTGGTTGCTTTTATGAAGTAAGGAAAACGGGTTATAATTCAATCCGCTTCAGCGAAAATTGTAGTAGAAAAGCACCTTTAGTAGTATGTTAGTAGTGATAATAAATTTGAAAATGCCAGCAAGTTTTGGGAGAAATAATTCATTTTCTACAAAATATTTCGTGAATTGATAAAGGGTTATGTTGGCTTGGTCATTCTTTCAGAATTTGTTTGAAGAATGCCGTACTTTTATTCAAAAATACACTATCTCAAAATTTACTTCAAAAACTCCCTATCTTAGCATAAGTATAATGCGTTTTGACACAAGGGGGAGTTAATGAAATGAGGAAATGAGATAAGGCGTTCTTCAATCTAATTCTAATATAGGGCGTTTTTGTGACAAATCCTGAAATGGGAAATTTGTGAAAAATATTTATTAGGACGATTTTGAACAGGCAGCTTACATGAGGTGATACTCAACTCTGTCTTAGATCTTTATATTCCAGCCTTGACTTTGAAAGAAGGGTTCAGCTTTTGTGCGGTCCGTTAAGTATTCATGGAAGTGTTCCAGAAAAACCTTTAGTTTAGAATGTTCGGAACACGTTCGTTTGATAATACCTCACGAGGTCCGAATATATCAAATAAGTATATACATAATATTCCAAAAATAAACCGATTCCACAAATTCTTAAATGCAGATAAATATTCCGAACATACGGATTGAATAAGTTAACATGCTCATTGAGTAAATTTGTTTATGGCATCTCCATTATTTACTAATGACCTTTTTACGTGAAACGATTTAATAGTCGGGTTTTTGATGTTGAACGAGGAATTTTGAATTTTAAATTGGTTTAGGCTTCGTATATTCAGCCACACTAATAGATCATGGCACAGTTACCAAATTCATCATAAAATTAAAAAAATTATTGTAAGGAATTATGCAGTTCAGTGCTTATTGGTTGTTTGTAAGCTGATTGCTTCCCATTTCTACTACTAACATTTTTCGAAAAATCGTAAAGAAACAACACAGTTAAAGGATGTCAATTCGCCTTGGGAGCAAAATGGCTGAAATTTTCAAACAATTTGTCAGCCGAGCAAACCTCTTGTGATTGAATCATGGGTAAGGCAGTGCAAAAAAAAAATTTAAATCTTTTTGAGCATACTTTTCAACCTAAATTGAAAACTCAATTTCAAAAATTTGTTTATTTCTTATTTATTTTTATTTTTATTTGTGCTGAAAGATTCTCGGCGGAAAAGGCCCCAAAATATGGGAGTCGACGCATTTTCAAGTATTGCTATTTGCTCCTACCGTGAATCCTTCACGGCTCATGTCATGAAGCATGTACATACTGCACATTGCAAATACAATAAAAGTTGTTTGTATTATTTGTATGCATAAAAAAACAATTTAGGTTGTTAAAGAACTTGCGCAGTTTTTATAGCTTTTTACCTAAATTGTAGCAGTGCTGGAAAGTTTCAGTGGAATATCAGTTTCGGTACCAACCGAAGCAGATTTCAAACCACGTCTTCTAAAAAAATTGGAAAAATCGAGAAAATTTTACGAAAACTAGGAGTGCTTAATTTGGAGTTCTTTGATTTTTTTTAGCATGCAGTTTTATAGCCCCATCAATTTTAGTCTTCCAAAGTACAATTTCAAGGTCTCCCAAAACTCACATTGCTTTTTGGAAAACAATTTTAAGTAAATTTTGCGATACCTATAACTGAATACTTGCAGGAATAAAATTGATTGTGCTACAAAACTGTATACTCAAAAAAATTAAGAAAACTCCTAATAAAAAGTTAAAAATTTGACTAAAATTTTTTCAATTTTTTTCGAAAATTTTTTTAAATTCAGTTGAAAAATGTATGGAACTTTCCTCTTAAAATATCGAAAAAAAAGCATTAAGTTGTCGAAATTTGAAAAATATTGGTACTGCTATTTTTCTGCTCGCTGCTGTATATATGTAAAATCTCGCAACTTTATTTATAGCCATGAACTAGGAAACTACTGAACCGATTTTCTTCGAATTTCGTAATTATCTGTAATATAATTTACCTTAAACTAAAAAATGCTTTTTGTTTCAATTAGTAGCCAAAATGGACGATGGCACGCCCACAGATAAGCAAAGATTTTAGTTCATTATAACTCCGAGACCATGCGATTAAATTTCAGATTTTTGGTAAATTTTTCTAAGATATATGTATATAACTAGCCTTTACCCGCGGCCCCGTCCGCAAGGAGAAAATTAAATATATGGGATATTCACGTTAGCCTGCTTATCAAGTTATCTGTTTAAAAAGTTGTTTCTGTCTAATACATTTTATTTTTGTAATTGAGTAAAAAAAGAACTAAATGAGCTGATAACCTGATAGGATCCCCAAATGATCCCGAAAATATCCATAAAAATCCACGAAATGACCCCGACGCTATCGCGGACAGATCCCGAAAACCATCTAGAAATGCCACGGAAGGGTCTCCAAAAGTTCCCGGAATAGTCCCAAAAAAAAAAATGACAACGACACGATTCTAGACTTATCCAGAGAACCACAAAGAAATGATGCCTGAAGGGTACCAAAATGATCCCGAAATAGTCCCGAAAAAGTTCCGAAATGACCCTGACGGGCTCCCGGACGGTTCTCAAAAACCATCCAGAAAATATCCAGGAAGGGTCCTTAGGTGATCCACGACGGATCGCGAAAACCATACAGAAATGGTTCCGGCAGGGTCCCAAAATGATCCCGTATTAGTCCCGAAAAAGTCCTGAAATGACGCCGACGGGATCCCAGACGGATTTCGAAAATTATCCAGAAATGATGCCGGAATGTCCTCAAATGATCCCCTAATAGACCTGAAATTACCGAAACCCATCCAGAAATTATGCCAAAAGGGTCCACAAATGATCCGATACCAGTCGATAAAAAGTCTCGAAATAACCCCGACGGGATCCCGGACGGATCTTCAAAATCATATAGAAATGATGCCGGAAGGTACCTCAAATGAACCCGAAATAGTCCCGAAATGACCCTGGCAGGATCCCGTACGGATCCCGAAAACCATCCAGAAATGATGCCGAAAGGGTCCTCAAATCATCCCGTATTAGTCGGGAAAGTCCTGAATTGACCCCGTCGGGATCCCGGATGGATCCTCAAAACAATATAGAAATGATGCCGGGAGGTACCCCAAATGATCCCGAAATAGTCCCGAAATGACCCCGACGGGATACCGGACGGACCCCGAAAACCATCCAGAAATGATGCCGAAAGCGTCCCCAAATGATCCCGTATTAGTCGAGAAAAATTCCCGAAATGACCCCGACCGGATCCCGGACGGATCCTCAAAACCATATAGAAATGATGCCGGAAGGTACCCCAAAGGATCCCGAAATAGTTCCGTAATGAACCTGACGGGATCCCGAACGGATCCCGTAAACCATCTAGAAATGGTGCCGGAAGGTATCTCAAATGATCCCGAAATAGTACCGTAATGACCCTGACGGTATCCCGGACGTATCTCGAAAACCATCTAGAAATGATGCCGGAAGGTACCCCAGATGATCCCGAAATAGTCCCGAAATGGCCCCAACGGTTTCCCGGACGGATCCCGAAAACCATTCAGAAATGATGCCGAAAGGGTCCCCAAATGATCTCGTATAAGTCGAGAAAAAGTCCCGAAATGACCAAGACGGGATCCCGGACGGATCCCGAAAACCATCCAGAAATGATGCCGAAAGCGTCCCCAAATGATCCCGTATTAGTCGAGAAAACGTCCCGAAATGACCCCGACGGAATCCCGGACGCATCCCGAAAACCATCTAGAAATGATGCCGGAAGGTACCCCAAATGATCCCGAAATAGTCCCGAAATGACCCTGACGGGATCCCGGACGGATCCCGAAAACCATCTAGCAATGATGACGGAAGCTACCCTTAATGATCCTGTATATGTCGAGAAAAAGTCCCGAAATTACCACGACTAGATCCCGGACGGATCCAGAAAACCATCTAGAAATGAAGCCGGAAGGTACCCCAAATGATCCCGAAATGGTCCCGAAATGAGCCCGACGGGATCCCGGACGTATCCCGAAAACCATCCAGAAATGATGCCGAAAGCGTCCCCAAATGATCCCGTATTAGTCGAGAAAAATTCCCGAAATGACCCCGACGGGATCCCGGACGGATCCTCAAAACCATATAGAAATGATGCCGGAAGGTACCCCAAAGGATCCCGAAATAGTTCCGTAATGAACCTGACGGTATCCCGGACGGATCCGGAAACCATCTAGAAATGATGCCGGAAGGTACCCCAAATGATCCCGAAATAGTCCCGAAATGAGCCCGACGGGATCCCGGACGGATCCCGAAAACCATCCAGAAATGATGCCGAAAGCGTCCCCAAATGATCCCGTATTAGTCGAGAAAAAGTCCCGAAATGACCCCGACGGGTTCCCGGACGGATCCCGAAAAGCATCCAGATATGATGCCGAAAGAGTCCCCAAATGATCACGTATAAGTCGAGAAAAAATCCCGAAATGACCAAGACGGGATCCCGGACGGATCCCGAAAACCATCTAGCAATGATGACGAAAGCTACCCTAAATGATCCTGTATATGTCGAGAAAAAGTCCCGAAATTACCACGACTGGATCCCGGACGGATCCAGAAAACCATCTAGAAATGAAGCCGGAAGGTACTCCAAATGATACCGAAATAGTCCCGAAATGACCCTGACGGGATCCCGGACGGATACCGAAAACCATCTAGAAACGAAGCCGGTAGGTACCCCAAATGATCCCGAAATAGTACCGAAATGACCCTGACGGGATTCGGGACGGATCCCGAAAACCATCTAGCAATGATGCCGGAAGCTACCCCAAATGATCCCGTATTAGTCGAGAAAAAGTCCCGAAATTACCCCGGCGGGATCCCGGACGGGTACAGAAAACCGTCTAGAAATGAAGCCGGAAGGTACCCAAATGATCCCGAAATAGTCCCAAAATGACCCTGATTGGATCCTGGACGGATCCCGAAAACCATCTAGCAATGATGCCGGAAGGTACCTCAAATGAACCCGTGTTAGTCGAGAAAAAGTCCCAAAATTACCCTGAAGGGATCCCGAACGGATCCCGAAAACCATACAGAAATGATTCCGAAAAGGTCCCCAAATGATCCCGTATAAGTCGAGAAAAAGTCCCGAAATTACCAAGACGGGATACCGGACGGATCCCGAAAACCATCCAGAAATGATGCCGTAAGCGTCCCCAAGTGATCCCGTATTAGTCGAGAAAAAGTCCTGAAATGACCCCGACGGGATCCCGGACGGATCCCGAAAACCATCTAGAAATGAAGCCGGAAGGTACCCCAAATGATCCCGAAATAGTCCCGAAATGACCCCGACGGGATCCCGGGCGGATCCCGAAAACCATCCAGAAATGATACCGAAAGCGTCCCCAAATGATCCCGTATTAGTCGAGATAAAGTCCCGAAATGACCCCGACGGGTTCCCGGACGGATCCCGAAAAGCATTCAGATATGATGCCGAAATGGTCCCCAAATTATCCCGTATAAGTCGAGAAAAAGTCCCGAAATGACCAAGACGGGATCCCGGACGGATCCCTAAAACCATCTAGCAATGATGCCGGAAGCTACCCCAAATGATCCCGTATTAGTCGAGAAAAAGTCCAGAAATGACCCCGACGGGATCCCTGATGGATCCCGAAAACCATCTAGAAATGATGCCGGAAGGTACCTCAAAGGAACCCGCATTAGTCGAGAAAAAGTCCCAAAATGACCCTGAAGGGATCCCGAACGGATCCCGAAAACCATCGAGAAGTTATGCCGAAAGGGTCCCCAAATGATCCCGTATTAGTCGAGAAAGGGCCCCGAAATGACCCTGACGGGATCCGGACGGAACCCGAAAACCATCCAGAAATGATGCCGAAAGGGTCCTCAAATGATCCCGTATCAGTCGGTAAAATGTCCAGAAATGACCCCGACGGGACCCGGACGGATCCCGAAAACCATCGAGAAGTTATGCCGAAAGGGTCCCCAAATGATCCCGTATTAGTCGAGAAAGGGCCCCGAAATGACCCTGACGGGATCCGGACGGAACCCGAAAACCATCCAGAAATGATGCCGAAAGGGTCCTCAAATGATCCCGTATCAGTCGGTAAAAAGTCCAGAAATGACACCGACGGGACCCGGACGGATCCCGAAAACCATCCAGAAAGGATGCCGAAAGGGTCCCCAAATGATCCAGTCTTAGTCGGGAAAAAGTTCCGAAATGACCCCGACGGGATCCCGGACGGATCCCGAAAACCGTCCAGAAATGATGCCGGAAGGGTCCCCAAATGATCGCGAAATAGTCCCGAAATGATCCCGGAATAGTCCCGAAAATGTCCCAAAATAAACCCGACGGAATCCCGGACGGATCCCGAAAACTATACACAAATGATCCCGGAAGGGTCCCAAAATAATCCCGGAATAGTCCCGAAAAAGCCCAGAAATGACCCCGGCGGGATCGTGGACGAATCCCGAATACCATCCAGAAATGATCCCGGAAGGGTCTCGATATGACCCAAACGGGATTACAAATAGGGTGAAGATAATTATAAAACCATGTTAATAAGGCAACAGGCGCGTTGGAGCGAATGAAGAGTTACAAAGAAACATACAGGTAAAGCTAATAAAAGCGTGCTAATAAAAACAATTGAAGGAGGGCGGATAGCGGGAGGAGGAGAGTACCACTGATCGTTTTTCCAAAATTGTTTAGATCTCGATCTGTATGAGCCAGATACCAAAAATTATTGATTTTAGGACAAAATTTACATTGAGTTATAACAATTTATAGATTTTGCACGAGAGGGGAAAGGAGGGGGGGGGGGGGGTGTATCACTGCTCACTTTGTAAGCCCTCGACTTATTTCACCCATTGAGTTTGTAATATTGGTGAAGGTCAGTATACGTAAAGTTATAATGTGTAAAAATTATTAAAAAGTAATTGCTCGAAGGGGCCGTGGGACCCCCACCCCTCTTTCCATGTTTGAAAAAAATTTCGCTAGTAGACTACTGTCTGTGTCCCAAATTTCATCAAAATCCGTGTAGCCATTCTGGCGTGATTCAGTCGCAAAGACGAAAAAATATAATAATTAAATTATAACTGTTCCTAGGGGGTGGCGACCAAACCCCTTTTGAAAAATATATAGCTAGTAGATCCTTCTAGACTATTGGCTATATGTGTGCAAAATTTCATCCAAATCGGTCCAGCCGTTCTTGCGAGATTGAGTCACAAAGGCAAACGTCTGGACAAACATCCAAACATCCAAACATCCAAACATCCAAACTTTGCCATTTATAATATATATTAGATATATAAATATAAAAAATAAAACAAATGTAAGGCGCGATAACCTCCGAAGAGATCTAAGGCCGAGCTTCTCTTCCAAGTTGCGTCGTGCTCTTCTTGATTTTCCCTACAAATTGGCCGGACGGGACCTACATGTTTTATGCCGACTCCGAACGGCATCTGCAAGGCAGATGAGTTTTCACTGAGAGCTTTTCATGGCAGAAATACACCCGGAGCGCTTGCCAAACACTGCCGAGGGGCGACCCCGCTTAGAAAAATTTTCTTCTTATTTAAAAACCTTATTTTTAAAATTTTGATGTTGCTTTGCCCGGGGTTCGAACCCAGGGTATACGATGTGGTAGGCGGAGCACGCCACCATCACACCACGGTGGCCGCCATATATATATTATCCAACTTCGAAGAATGTATGTATGTATGAATGCATGGGAAAGTAAAAAAAATCTAATCTAATATCTAATCTATTCTAATCTAATCTAATATATATTATAAATGGGAAAGTTTGGATGTTTGGATGTGTAGATGTTTGGATGTTTGGATGTTTGTCCAGACGTTTGTCTTTGTGACTCAATCACGCAAGAACGGCTGAACCGATTTGGATGAAATTTTGCACACATATAGCCAATAGTCTAGGTCCTCGCCCCCTAGGAACAGTTATAATTTAATTATTATATTTTTTTGTCTTTGCGACTGAATCACGCCAGAATGGCTACACGGATTTTGATGAAATATGGGACACAGGCAGTAGTCTACTAGCGAAATTTTTTTCGCACATGGAAAGAGGGGAAGGAGTCCGACGACCTCTTCGAGCAATTACTTTTTAATAATTTTTACACATTATAACTTTACGTATACTGGCCTTCACCAATATCACAGACTCAAGGGGTCAAATAAGTCGAGGGCTTACAAAGTAAGCAGTGACACCCTCCGCCCCTTCCCCCCTTTATCTCCCACTCTGGTGTAAAATCTATAAATTGTTATAACTCAATATAAATTTTCTCCTAAATCAATAGTTTTTGGTATCTGGCACATACAGATCGAGATCTAGACAATTTTGGAGGAACGATCAGTGGTCCTCTCCTTTTACCCCCGCCATCCGCCCTCCATCAATTGTTTTTATTAGCACGCTTTTATTAACTTTACCTGTACGTTTATATGTAACTTTTCATTCGCTCCTGCGCCTGCCGCCTTATTAACATGGTTTTATAATTAGCTTCACCTCATATGGAGACCCTTCCGGGATCATTTCTGGATGGTTTTCGGGATCGGTCCGGGATCCCGACGGGGTAATTTCGGGACTTTTTCGTGACTATTTCGGGATCATTTTGTGACCCTTATACACATTATAACTTTACGTATACTGGCCTTCACCAATATCACAGACTGAAGGGGTCAAATAAGTCGAGGGCTTACAAAGTAAGCAGTGACACCCTCCGCCCCCTTCCCCCCTTTATCACCCACTCTGGTGTAAAATCTATAAATTGTTATAACTCAATATAAATTTTCTCCTAAACAATAGTTTTTGGTATCTGGCACATACAGATCGAGATCTAGACAATTTTGGAGGAACGATCAGTGGTCCTCTCCTTTTACCCCCGCCATCCGCCCTCCATCAATTGTTTTTATTAGCACGCTTTCATTAACTTTACCTGTACGTTTCTATGTAACTTTTCATCCGCTCCTGCGCCTGCTGCCTTATTAACATGGTTTTATAATTAGCTTCACCTCATATGGAGGGATCATTTCTGGATGGTTTTCGGGATCGGTCCGGGATCCTGCCGGGGTAATTTCGGGACTTTTTCGGGACTATTTCGGGATCATTTTGGGACCCTTCCCGGATCATTTCTGTATAGTTTTCGGGATCCGTCCGGGATCCCGTCGGGGTTATTTTGGGACATTTTCGGAACTATTCCGGAATCATTTCGGGATTATTTCGCGATCATTTGGGGACCCTTCCGGCATCATTTCTGGATGGTTTTCGGGATCCTTCCGGGATCACGTCGGGGTACTTTCGGGATCATTTGCGTACCTTCGAGAGATAAATTCTTGATGGTTGCCGGGATCATTACGGGACTTTTTCTGGTTATTTTGGGTCCCTTTAGGTATCATTTCTGGATGGTCTTCGGGATTCGTCCGGCATCCCGTCGAGATCCCGTCAGGGTCATTTAAGGATGCGTTCGAGATCCCGTCAGGGTCATTTCGGGACTTCTTCGGGACTATATCGGGATCGTTTCTGGATGGTTTACGGGATCCGTCCAGGGCCCCTTAAGGGTAATTTCGGAACTATTAGGTGATCATTTGAGGACCTTTCCGGCATCACTTCTGGATGATTTTCGGTATCCGTTCGGGATCCCGTCGGAATCATTGCGGGACTTTTTCGGAACCATTTTTGGATGGTTTTCGGGATTTGTTCGGGATCACGTCGGGGTTATTTCGGGACCTTTTCGCGGCTAATACGGGATCATTTGGGGATCCTCTATGGGTCGTTTCGTGACTTTTTCTGTTTTATTTCGAGATCATTTGGGGACCCTTCGTGCATAATTTCATGATGGTTTGCCGGATCCATCAGGGTCATTTCGTGACCATTTTTGGATCATTTGGGGACCCTTCCGAGATCATTTCTGGATCCGCCCGGGATGCCGTAGGAGCCATTTCGGGATTTTTTGTAACTTTTCCGGGATAGTTTTTGGACCCTTCCGGGTTCATTTCTGGATCTGTGTGGGATCCCATCTGGGTCAATTCCGCAATATTTCGGGATCATATTGGAATCCTTCCGGAATCATTTCTGTATGGTTTTCGCGATCCGTCGTGGATACCCTCGGAGCCATTTCGGAACTTTTTTTGGAGTATGTCGGGGTCATTTGGGGACTTTTTCGGGATCATTTGGGGGCTCTTCCGGCATCATTTCTGGATGGTTTTCGGGATCCGTCCGGGACCCTGTCGGGGTCATTTTGGGACTTTAGCGGGATCATTTGGGGTCTCCTCTGGCATCATTTCTGGATGGCTTACGGGATCCGTCCGGGATCCTGTCGGGGTCATTTTGGGACTTTTGCGGGATCATTTGGGGTCTCCTCCGGCATCATTTCTGGATGGTTTACGGGATCCGTCCGGGACCCTGTCGGGGTCATTTTGGGACTTTAGCGGGATCATTTGGGGTCTCCTCCGGCATCATTTCTGGATGGTTTTCGGTATCCGTCCGGGATCCCGTCGGTGTCATTTCGGGATCATTTGGGGTCTCTTCCGGCATCATTTCTGTATGGTTTTCGGGATCCGTCCGGGATCCTGTCGGGGTCATTTTGGGACTTTTGCGGGATCATTTGGGGTCTCTTCGGGCATCATTTCTGGATGGTTTACAGGATCCGTCCGGGATCCTGTCGGGGTCATTTTGAGACTTTTGCGGGATCATTTGAGGTCTCTTCCGGCATCATTTCTGTATGGTTTTCGGGATCCGTCCGGGATCCTGTCGGGGTCATTTTGGGACTTTTGCGGGATCATTTGGGGTCTCTTCCGGCATCATTTCTGGATGGTTTACGGGATCCGTCCGGGAACCTGTCGGGGTCATTTTGGGCCTTTTGCGGGATCTTTTGGGTCCTCTTCCGGCATCATTTCTGGATGGTTTACGGGATCCGTCCGGGATCCTGTCAGGGTCATTTTGGGACTTTTGCGGGATCATTTGGGGTCTCTCCCGGCATCATTTCTGGATGGTTTTCGATATCCGTCCGGGATCCTGTCGGGGTCATTTTGGGACTTTTGCGGGATCATTTGGGGTCTCTTCCGGCATCATTTCTGGATGGTTTACGAGATCCGTCCGGGATCCTGTCGGGGTCATTTTGGGACTTTTGCGAGATCATTTGGGGTCTCTTCCGGCATCATTTCTGGATGGTTTACGGGATCCGTCCGGGACCCTGTCGGGGTCATTTTGGGACTTTAGCGGGATCATTTGGGGTCTCCTCCGGCATCATTTCTGGATGGTTTTCGGGATCCGTCCGGGATCCTGTCGGGAACATTTCGGAACTATAAGGGGATCATTTCATTTTTCATCTTTCTTTAAGGGGATCATTTCACCTTCCAGCATCATTTCTGTATACTTTTGGGGATCCGTCCGGGATCCCGACGGGGTCATTTCGGAACCCGCGACTAATGCGGGATCATTTGGGGACCCTTTCGCCATCATTTCCGGATGGTTTTCGTGATCCGTCCGGGATACCGTCAGGGTAATTTCGGGACTATTTGGGGATAACTTGGGAACCTTTCCGGCATCATTTCTGGATAGTTTCCGGGATCCGTCGGGAATCCCGTCAGGATCATTTCGGAACTATAAGGGGATCATTTCATTTTTCATCTTTCTTTAAGGGGATCATTTCACCTTCCAGCATCATTTCTGTATACTTTTGGGGATCCGTCCGGGATCCCGACGGGTCATTTCTGGCCTATTTCGGGATCATTTTGGGGTACCAACCGGCATCATTTCTGGATGATCCGGGATCCGTCCGGGATCCCATCGGGGGAATTTCGGGAATTTTTCGGGATCATTTGGGGTCCCTTCCGGCATCATTTCTGGATCGTTTTCGGGATCCGTCCGAGATCCCGTCGGGTTTATTTTTTTACTTTTTCGGGAAAATGTCAGGGAATTTCGAGACTGTTCTTGGATCATTTGGGGATCCTTCAGGGATAATTTCTGGATTGTTTTCGGGATCCCGTCGGGGTAATTTCGGGACTTTCACGACTATTTCGGGGTCAGCTGCCCTTAAAGATCATTTCTGGGTGGTTTTCGGGATCCGTCCGGGATCCCGTCAGGGTTATTTCGCGCCTTTTCGGGACTATTTCGGGATCATTTTGGGACCCTTCCGGGATAATTTCTCTATGATTTTCGGGATCTGTTCGGGATCCCTTCGTAGTTTTTTCGCGACTTTATCTGGGATAAATTGCGGACCCTTTAGAGATCAATTCTGGATGGTTTTCGGTATCGGTCTGGGATCCCCTCAAGGTCATTTCGGGACTTTTTCGGGACTATTTCGGAATCATTTTGGGACCCCTCCGGCAAAATTTCTGGGTGATTTTCGGGATCTGTCCGGGATCCCGACGGAGTTTTTTCGGGACTTTTTCCGGACTATTTCTGGATTATTTGCGGACGTTTCAGAGCTCAGTTCTGGATGATTTTCGGGATCTGTCCGGGATCCCGTCGGAGTTATTTCGGGGTAATTTTGGGACCCTTCCAGGATAATTTCTTCATGATTTTCGGGATGGGTCTGAGTTTTTCGTGACTTTCGGGACTATTTCGGGATCATTTGCGGAACCTTCAGAGATCAATTCTGGATGGTTTGTGGACTTTTCCGGGATCATTTGGGGATCCCTCCAGAGTCATTTCTGGATGGTTTTCGGGATCCCGTCAGGGTCATTTCGGGCCTTTTTCGTGACTACTATTTCGGAATCATTTTGGGACTCCTCCGGGATAATTTCTGGGCGATTTTCGGGATTTGTCCGGGATCCCGTCAGAGTTTTTTCGGGACTTTTTCGGACTATATCGGGATCATTTGCGGACCGTTCAGGAATCAAATCTGGATGGTTTTCGGGATCCCGTCAGGGTCATTTCGGGACTTTTCGTTACTACTTCGGGATTATTTTGGGACCCTTCCGGCATCATTTCTGGATAGTTTTCGAGATTTGTCCAGGATCCCGTCGGCATCATTTCGTGACTATTTGGTGTCATTTAGGGACACTTCCGGGATCATTTTAGGTCTCTTCGAAACCGGTAATTCAGCACACATGGCCGTGGATTTACGGCAAATTATTCGTAATTAAAATTCGGTATGTTTTATCTTTAATATATCACAGCTTTTTCGTTCTATTTTTAAATGAATCCTGTAACGAACTATTACAACTATAATTAAAATTTTTGTAATATTTTAACCAACTAAATACCCGAAAAAGCAACACTGCTTTTATTTAAAAACTTCTTTTTGGTTTTAGCTAATTGTAGTTTCACTCCTTTGTTCTATGAGTAGTAATTCTTTCACCCCTGTCATATCAATTAATTTAACTTAGAAACAAAATGTATTTTTTTTTAATTCGAAAAAAGTGTATTGTACTATTCACGTAGGCGTACCTGTCAGGTTACCAGCTCATCTAGCTCTTCTTTTTACTCTATTACAAAAATAAAATAAATTAGACAGGAAAAAATTTTAAATAGATTACTTGATAAGCAGGCTAACGTGAATAGCCCATATATTTTATATTCTCCTTGCGGACGGGGCCGCGGGTAAAGGCTAGTTATATTATAAATGGGAAAGTTTGGATGTTTAGATGTTTGGATGTTTGGATGTTTGTCCAGACGTTTGTCTTTGTGACTCAATCACGCAAGAACGGCAGGACCGATTTGGATGAAATGTTGCACACATATAGCCAATTGTCCAGAAGGATCTACTAGCTATATTTTTTTGGAAAGGGGGGAGGTCTCCGCCCCCTAGTTACAGTTATAATTTAATTATTGTATTTTTTCGTATTTGTGACTGAATCATGCCAAAACGGCTACATGGATTTTGATGAAATTTGGAACACAGACAATAGTCTACTAGCGAAATTTTTTTCGAGCATGGAAAGGGGGGTGGGAATCCCACGACCCCTTCGAACAATTACTTTTTAATAATTTTTACACATTATAATTTACCTTTACTGACCTACACCAATATTACAACTCAATAGGTCAAATAAGTCGAGGGCTTACAAAATGAGCAGTGACACCCTCCGTCCCCCCTTCCCCTCTTCTCACCACCTCTGGTGTAAAATCTTTAAATTGTTATAACTCAATATAAATTTTCTCCAAAATCAATAGTTTTTGGTATCTGGCACATACAGATCGAGATCTAAACAATTTTGGAAAAACGATCAGTGGTCCTCTCCTTCTCCTCCCGCCATCCACCCTCCTTCAATTGTTTTTATTAGCACGCTTTTATTAGCTTTACCTGTATGTTTCTTTGTAACTCTTCATTCGCTCCAAAGCGCCTACTGCCTTATTAAAATGGTTCTATAATTACCATCGCCTTATTTGTAATCCCGTTAGGGTCATATCGAGACCCTTCCGGGATCATTTCTGGATGGTTTTCGGGATCCGTCCGGGATCCCGCCGGGGTCATTTCGGGACTATTTCGGGATCATTTTGGGACACTTCCGGGATCATTTCTGTATAGTGTTCGGGATCAGTCCGGGATCTCGTCGGGATTATATTTTGGGATATTTTCGGGATTATTCCGGGATCATTTCGGGACTATTTCGCGATCATTTATGTATTTATGTATTTATTTATTTGAGTCTTTGAATTTATAGATTCTTACAGACTATATTATGCAAATTTTTACATTAACTTAATCCTAAGAAAAATAAGATCTTAGATTGTTAATTAAGGCAGCGTAAGGAAATGTATAGTCAGCACCTGAGGAGTTAAAAAACATATTCAGATCAGCACAAGCCCTAGATATGGGAGCATTTATACCATAAATAGTTCTAGAAAACCCAATTTTTAAGGGTTCAAACTGTCGGAGGTTTCTGCATGGTACATTAAACTGAATTTTATCAAGAAGTGATGGACAATCAACAGTCCCTGAAATTATGCCAATGACAAATGAGCAAGATAGAATGGATCGTCTATTTGCAAGCGTGTTTAGATCAATTAAAAGGCATCGAGATTCATATGAAGGCATTGGCTCAGAGAAGTTTAAAGATCGAAGAGCAAATCGTAAAAAAACTTTCTGAACACGCTCAAGCCGATTAGAGACGCCAATTTGGTAGGGTCTCCATATGACAGCCGCATACTCCAACTTCGACCTGACAAAGGCACAATATAGTGACTTCATAGTGTAGGGACTGGTGAATGCGGAACAATTACGTCGTATGAACGCAAACATTGCGTAAGATCGAGTTATGACATAGTTAACATGCGTAGAGAAATTAAATTTAGTGTCAAAATACACCCCTAGGTCTTTGATTTCTTCAACAGATTGCAATGTATAGATAGCCAGCGATACTATAGCAAGTACGAAGGGTATTAACTGATTTGGAAAAAGTCACATGAAAGCATTTTTTAATGTTTAACGATAAACGATTTAAACTACACCAGTTTTCGACATTATTAAGGTCTGATTGCAGACGTTCAGATTCGCCAGAACTATTTATAGCAGCAAACACTTTTAGATCATCCGCATACAGCAGATATTCCGCAAACGAGAAGCATGAGCCAATGTCGTTTATAAAAAGTATAAACAGGAGAGGTCCTAGAATGCTACCTTGTGGGACTCCTGAGGATGCAATGAAGGGACGGGATGTGGTATTATCAACATCTACGACACAGCGCCTGTTAGATAAGTAAGACTTAATCCACATCAAAAAAGTAGAGTGAAAACCCAAAGCAGCCAGCTTCAATAAAAGTATTCTGTGAGAAACTTTGTCGAATGCCTTCGAGAAGTCAGTATAAATTGTATCAACTTGAAATTTATTCTGAAAAGCAGAAATGCAGTATTCACTAAACACTGTTAGGTTGCTTACAGTTGAGCGATTTGGTACGAAACCGTGTTGGTTGATAGTGATTAAACTTTTAACCGCAAAATACAATTTGTCATTGACAATAATTTCAAAAAGTTTGGACACCGAAGATAGCTTCGAAATCGGTCTATAATTGCGAACATCGTTTTTATTTCCACTCTTAAATATAGGTGAAACCGTTGTCAATTTCCAGTCATCCACAAAAAGACCAGCGGCCAGAGAATTGTTGAAAATGATTGTGAGTGGCATTGCCAAACACAGACAGCTTTTTAGCAAAATGACCGAGAGGCCGTCAGAGTCAGTCTTAGTTGACGGCTTAAGTTTCTTTATGCCGTTTATAACATCCGAAACGTATACACGCAGAGACCCGAAGTTAAGAGAAAAATCCTTCGTGGAAGGAAAACTTGAATCAGAGAGCAAATCGGATTCAAAGTTGGAGCAAAAAAAATCAGCAAATAAATTAGCGGAATCTACAGCACTATTAGCAAATGTGCTATCGTAGAATACATTATTTGGAACTGTCGAAGAAGCCTTTTTAGATTTTATGAAGCCCCAAAAAGCCTTCGAGTTAGAAACTATATTTTTCTCAAAACTTAAAATGTAGTTTCTATACAGAAACTTATTCAAACAGTTGAACTCCATCAAATAGTATTGAAATTTAGAGTGGTGTACTGCATTCCCAGTTTTTTTGTACAGCTTCCCAAATTTGTTTTTTAGATTCCTCAAATGCATTAACCGCTTGGAATGCCAGGGTGTCTTGTATGGTTTTATTTTTAAAATAGGAACATGCTGCAAGCACAACTCATAAACCTTATTTTTAAAAGATGAATAACAAGATGTAACATCTTTGCCACAGAAAGCATCGCACCAATCAATGCTTGACAAGATTTCATTTAAGGTAGATAGGTCACAAGCGCTATAGTTAAATTTTATACCAGACTCAGGAGCAACGTCGGCAAATTCATAAAATTCCAACTCCAGAGAAAGAGGAACGTGATGTTTATCGGCTTGCGAGATTGGTGTGATGCATTCCGACAAAGTGTAATGAATATTATTAGAAATGAATACTAAATCTAGAATTCTATTTAAACCGTTATAGAAATGATTAATTTGAACTAATTCAGTACTTAAAATATTATCTATAAGGTGAATTTCGGCTGAAGAGTTGACATTAGTGGCCATAAGTGCACCCGTGTTATCAATTCGGGACCAATTCAAATGGCATAAATTAAAATCCCCGAGGACACAAAGATGGTTGTCACCAACAATATTTGATGCTAATGCAACAACATTGTCAGCATGTGCAAAGTATAAACCATCTGCACTATTCGGTGGAATATACGAGGCGCATTTAGGGACCACTCCGGCAACATTTCTGGATGGGTTTCGGGATCCGTTCGGCATCCAGTCGGGGTAATTTCGGGACTTTTTCGGGATTTTTTGGGGTCCCTTCCGGCATCATTTCTGGATGGTTTTCGGGATTCGTCCGGGACCCGTCGGGGTCATTTTAGGACTTTTTCCGGATCATTTGGGGTACCTTCCGGCACCATTTCTAGATGTTTTTCGGGATCCCGTCGGGCTCATTTCGGGACTTTTTCTCGACTAATTCGGGATCATTTGGAGACCCTTTCGGCATCATTTCTGGATAGTTTTCGGGATCCGTTCTGGATCCCAGCAGGCTAAATTCGGAACTATTAGGGGATCATTTCGGGTCCTTTCCGGCATCATTTCTGGATGGTTTTCGGTATCCACCCGGGATCCCGTCGGGGTTATTTCGGGACTTTTTCGGGATTTTTTGGTGTCCCTTCTGGGACCATTTCTGGGTTGTTTTGGGGATACGGCCGGGGTAATTTCAGGACTTCTTCGAGATCATTTGGGGTCCCTTCCGGCATCATTTCTGGATGGTTTTAGGGATCCCTCCTCGATCCCGTTGGGGTAATTTCGGGACTATTTCGGGATCATTTGGTGCACCTTCCGGCATCATTTATACATGGTTTTCGGGATCCGTCCGTTATCCCGTCGGGGTAATTTCGGGACTTTTTCTCGAATAATACGGGATAATTACGAACCATTTCGGCATCATTTCTGGATGATTTTCGGAATCCGTCCGGGATCCCGGCAGGGTCATTTCGGGACTATTAGGCGATCATTTGAGGACCTTTCCGGCATCCTATCTGAATGGTTTTCGGTATCCGTCCGGGAACCCGTCGGGGTTATTTCGCGACTTTATCGGGATCATTTTAGGTCCCTTCCGGCATCATTTCTGGATGGTTTTCGGCATTCGTCCGGGATCCCGTCGGGGTCATTTTGGGACTTTTTCGGGATCATAATGGGGTACCTACCGGCATCATTTCTGGATGGTTTTCGTGATCCGTCCGGGATCCCGTCGGGGTCATTTTGGGACTTTTTCGTGATCATTTGGGTTCCCTTCCGACATCATTTCTGGATGGTTTTCAGGATTAGTCCGGGATCCCGTCGGGGTCATTTTGGAACTTTTTCGGGATCATTTGGGGTCCCTTCCGTCATCATTTCAGTATGGTTTTCGGGATCCATCCGGGATCCCGTCGGGGCCATTTCGTAACTTTTTCGGGATCATTTGGATACCCTTCGGCATCATTTCTGGATAGTTTTCGGGATCCGTTCGGGATCCCGGCAGGGTAATTTCGGGACTATTAGGGGATCATTTGGGGACCTTTCCGGCATCATTTCTGTATAGTTTTCGCGATCCGTTCGGGATCCCGTAGGGGTCATTTCGGGACTATTTCGGGATCATTTTGGGGTACCTTCCGGCATCATCTCTAGATAATTTTCGTGATTCTGTCGGGGTCACTTCGGGACTTTTTCTCGACTGATACGGGCCCAAATGGGGACCCTTTCGGCATCATTTCTGGATAGTATGCGGGATCCGTCCGGGATCCCGTCAGGGTAATTTCGGGACTATTAGGGGATCATTTGAGGACCTTTCCGACATCATTTCTGGATAGTTTTCCGGATCCGTCCGGTATTCCGTCGGGGTCATTTCGGGACTTTTTCGGAGCTATTTCTGGATCATTTGGAGTATTTTCGACATCATTTCAGTATGGTTTTCGGGATCCATCCGAGATCCCGTCGGGGCCATTTCGTGACTTTTTCGGGATCATTTGGTGTCGCTACCGCCATAATTTCTGGATGGTTGTCGGGATCCGCCAGGAATCCGGTCAGGGCCATTCCTTTACTTTTTCGGGACTAATACGGGATGATTTGAGGAGCCTTTCGGTATTATTTCTGGATGGATTTCGGGATCTGTACGGGAACCCATAAGGGTAATTTCTGGACTTTTTCGGGACTTTTCTGAATCATTTTGGGACCCCTCCTGGTTAATTTCTGGATGATTTTCGGGATCTGTCCTGGAATTTTATTATCATCTTAGGACCCTTCCGGGAAACTTTTTGGTCTCTTCGCAACCGGTAGTTCAACACACATGCCTTTTTAAATTATTAGCTTTTATGGCCGTGGATTTGCTGCTAATTATTCGTAATTAAAATTCGGTATGTTTTATCTTCAGTCTAACACAGCCCGTGGTGTGATGGTAGCGTGCTCCGCCTACCACACCGTATGCCCTGGGTTCACACCCCTGGCAAAGCAACATCAAAATTTTGGAAATAAGGTTTTTCAATTACAAAAAATTTTTTCTAAGCGGGGTCGCCCCTCTGCAGTATTTGGCAAGCGCTCCGGGTGTATTTCTGCCATGAAAAGCTCTCAGTGAAAACTCATCTGCCTTGCAGATGCCGTTCGGAGTCGGTATAAAACATGTAGGTCTTGTCCGGCCAATAAGAGGAGCACGATGCAAATTGGAAGAGAAGCTCGGCCTTAGATCTCTTCGGAGGTTATCGCGCCTTACATACATTTTTTTTTTTTAACACAGATTTTTAATCTATAATCGTGTAAGGAACTGTTATAACTATAATTACACTGTAATATTTTAACCAACTAAATACCCGAAAAAGCAACACTATTTTCATCTAAAAAATTCTCTTTGGTTTTAGCTCATTGTAATTTCACTCCTGTGTTCTATGAATAGTAATTCATTCACCCCTCTGATATCAATTAATTTAACTTAGGAACAAAATGTATATTTCTAATTCGAAAAAACTGTATTGTGCTATTCACGCAAGCGTGCCTTTCAGGTTATCAGCTCATTTAGTTCTTCTTTTTTTTTACAAAATTACCAAAATAAAATACATTAGACAAAAATAATTTTTAAACAGATAACTTGATAAGCCGGCTAACGTGAATAGCACATATATTTTATTTTCTCCTTGCGGACGGGTCCGCGGGTAAAGGCTAGTATATATTATAAATGGGAAAGTTTGGATGTTTGGATGTTTAGATGTTTGGATGTTTGGATGTTTGGATGTTTGTCCAGACGTTTGTTTTTGTGACTCAATCACGCAAGAACGGCTGGACGGATTTGGATGAAATTTGGCACTCATATAGCCAATAGTCCAGAAGGATCTACTAGCTATATATTTTTCAAAAGGGGGGAGGTCCCCGCTCCCACGAACAGTTATAATTTAATTATTATATTTTTTAGTCTTTGCGACTGAATCACGCCAGAACGGCTACACGGATTTTGATGAAATTTGGGACACAGACAGTAGTCTACTAGCGAAATTTTTTTCGAACATGAAATGAGGGGTGGGGGTCCCACGACCCCTTCGAGCAATTACTTTTTAATAATTTTTACACATAATAACTGTACGTATACTGGCTTTCACCAATATCACAGACTCAATGGGTCAAATAAGTCGAGGGCTTACAAAGTGAGCAGAGACACCCTCCGCTCCCCCCCCCCCCCCCTCCCTTTCTCCCATCTGGTGTAAAATCTATAAATTGTTATAACTCAATATAAATTTTCTCCTAAATCAATAGCTTTTGGTATCTGGCACACACAGATCGAGATCTAAACAATTTTGGAAAAACTAGCAGCGGTACTTCTCCTCCCGCCATCCGCCCTCCATCAATTGTTTTTATTAGCACGCTTTTATTAGCTTTACCTGTATGTTTATATGTAACTCTTCATTCGCTCCAACGCGCCTGCTGCCTTACTAAAATGGTTCTACAATTAGCTTCGCCTTATTTGTAATCCCATTGGGGTCATATCCAGACCATTCCGGGATTATTTGGGGACCCTTTCGGCACCGTTACTGGATGGTTTTCGGGATCCGTCCGGGATCCCGACGGGGTCATTTTGGGACTATTTCGGGATCATTTTGGGGTACCTACCGGCATCATTTCTAGATGGTTTTCGGTATCCGTCCAGGATCACGTCGAGGTCATTTCGGGATTTTTTCGGGATTTTTTGGGGTCTCTTCCGGCAACATTTCTGGATGGCTTTCGGGATTCGTCCGGGATCCCGTTGGGGTAATTTCGGGACTATTTCGGGATAATTTGGTTCACCTTCCGGCATCATTTATACATGGTTTTCGGGATCCGTCCGTTATCCCGTCGGGGTAATTTCGGGACTTTTTCTCGAATAATACGGGATAATTTAGGAACCATTTCGGCATCATAACTGGATGATTTTCGGAATCCGTCAGGGATCCCGTGAGGGTCATTTCGGGACTATTAGGGGATCATTTGAGGACCTTTCCGGCATCATTTCTGCATAGTTTCCTGGATCCGTCGGGGCTCTCGACGGGGTAATTTCGGGACTATTTCCGGATCATTTGGGGTACCTACCGGGAACACATCTGGATGGTTTTTGGTATCCGTCCAGGATCCCGTCGCAATCATTTCGGGAATTTTTCGGGATCATTTGGGTTACTACCGGCATCATTTCTGGATGGTTTTCGGTATCCTTCCGGGATTCCGCCGGGTCATTTCGGGACTTTTTCGGGATCATTTGGGTTACCTACCGGCATCATTTCTGGATGGTTTTCGGTATTCGTCCGGGATCCCTTCGGGGTCATTTCGGGACTTTTTCGGGATTTTTTGGGGTCCCTTCCGGCATCATTTCTGGATGGTTTTCGGGATACCGTCGGGGTAATTTCAGGGCGTCATTTCTGGATGGTTTTAGGGATCCGTCCGGGATCCCGACGGGGCCATTTTGGGACTATTTCGGGATAATTTTGTGGTACCTACCGGCATCATTTCTAGATGGTTTTCGGTATCCGTCCAGGACCACGTCGAGGTCATTTCGGGAATTTTTCGGGATTTTTTGGGGTCTCTTCCGGCATCATTTCTGGATGGCTTTCGGGATTCGTCCGGGATCCAGTCGGGGTCATTTCGGGACTTTTTCTCGACTAATACGGGATCATTTGGGGACCCTGTCAGCATCATTTCTGGATTGTTTTAGGGATTCGTCCGGGATTCCGTCGGGGTCATTTCGGGACTTTTTCTCGACTAATACGGGATCATTTGGGGACCCTTTCAGCATCATTTCTGGATTGTTTTAGGGATTCGTCCGGGATTTCGTCGGGGTCATTTCGGGACTTTTTCTCGACTAATACGGGATAATTTGGGGACCCTTTCGGCATCATTTCTGGACGGTTTTCGGGATCCGTTCGGGATTCCGTCAGGGTGATTTCGAGACTATTAGGAAATCATTTGAAGACCTTTCCGGCATCATTGCTGGATAGTTTTGGGGATCCGTTCGGGATCCCGGCGGGGCCATTTTGGGACTATTTCGGGATCATTTTGGGGTACCTACCGGCATCATTTCTAGATGGTTTTCGGTATCCGTCCAGGATCACGTCGAGGTCATTTCGGGACTTTTTCGGGATTTTTTGGGGTCTCTTCCGGCATCATTTCTGGATGGCTTTCGGGATTCGTCCGGGATCCCGTTGGGGTAATTTCAGGGCATCATTTCTGGATGGTTTTAGGGATCCGTCCGGGATCCCGACGGGGTCATTTTGAGACTATTTCGGGATCATTTTGGGGTACCTACCGGCATCATTTCTAGATGGTTTTCGGTTTCCGTCCAGGATCACGTCGAGGTCATTTCGGGACTTTTTCGGAATTTTTTGGGGTCTCTTCCGGCATCATTTCTGGATGGCTTTCGGGATTCGTCCGGGATCCCGTTGGGGTAATTTCGGGACTATTTCGGGATCATTTGGTGCACCTTCCGGCATCATTTATACATGGTTTTCGGGATCCGTCCGTTATCCCGTCGGGGTAATTTCGGGACTTTTTCTCGAATAATTCGGGATAATTTAGGAACCATTTCGGCATCATTTCTGGATGATTTTCGGAATCCGTCAGGGATCCCGTGAGGGTCATTTCGGGACTATCAGGGGATCATTTGAGGACCTCTCCGGCATCGTTTCTGGATAGTTTTCGCGATCCGTTCGGGATCCCGTCAGGGTCATTTCGGGACTATTAGGGGATCATTTGAGGACCTTTCCGGCATCATTTCTGGATAGTTTTCGGGATCCGTCCGGGATCCCGTCGGGATCATTTCGGGACTTATTCGGGGCTATTTCGGGATCATTTGGGGTCCCTTCCGGCATCATTTCTGGATGGTTTTCGAGATTCGTCCGGGACCCGTCGGGGTCATTTTAGGACTTTTTCCGGATCATTTGGGGTACCTTCCGGCATCATTTCTAGATGGTTTTCGGGATCCCGTCGGGGTCATTTCGGGACTTTTTCGGAATCATTTGGGGTATTTTTTGGCATCATTTCTACATGGTTTTCGGGATGCGTCCGGGATCCCGTCGGGGTCATTTCGGGACTTTTTCTCGACTTATTCGGGATCATTTGGAGACCCTTTCGGCATCATTGCTGGATGGTTTTCGGGATACGTTTGGGATCCCAGCAGGGTAATTTCGGGACTATTAAGGGATCATTTGGGGATCTTTCCGGCATCGTTTCTGGATAGTTTTCGCGATCCGTTCGGGATCTCGTAGGGGTCATTTCGGGACTATTTCGGGATCATTTTGGGGTACCTTCCGGCATCATCTCTAGATAGTTTTCTGGATCCCGTCGGGGTCACTTCGGGACTTTTTATCGACTGATACGTGCTCAAATGGAGACCCTTTCGGCATCATTTCTGCATAGTCTGCGGGATCCGTCCGGGATCCCGTCAGGGTCATTTCGGGACTATTAGGGGATCATTTGAGGACCTTTCCGGCATCATTTCTGGATAGTTTTCGGGATACCGTCGGGATCATTTCAGGACTTTTTCGGGGCTATTTCGGGATGATTTGGGGTATTTTTCGACATCATTTCAGTATGGTTTTCGGGATCCATCCGGGATTCCGTCGGGGCCATTTCGGGATCATTTGGTGTCCCTTCCGGCATAATTTCTGGGTGGCTTTCTGGATCCGTCAGGAATCCCCTCGGGGCCACTCCTCTACTTTTTCGGGAATAATACGGGATGATTTGGCGAGCCTTTCGGTATCATTTCTGGATGGTTTTCGGGATCTGTACGAGAACCCATAAGGGTAATTTCGGGACTTTTCGGACTATTTCTGAATCACTTTGGGACCCCTCCTGGTTAATTTCTGGATGATTTTCGGGATCTGTCCTGGAATTTTAGTATCATCTTGGGACCCTTCCGTGATCATTTTAGGTCTCTTCGCAATCGGTAGTTCAGCACACATGCCTTTTTAAATTATGAGCTTTTATCGCCGTGGATTTGCTTCTAATTATTCGTAATTAAAATTGGGTATGTTTTATCTTCAATCTAACAACAGCTTTTTCGTTCTATAATCGTGTAAGGAACTGTTATAACTATAATTACACTTTTTGTAATATTTTAACCAACTAAATACCCGAAAAAGCAACACTATTTTCGTCTAAAAATTCTCTTTGGTTTTAGCTAATTGTAGTTTCACTCCTTTGTTCTATGAGTAGTAATTATGTCACCCCTTTCATATTAGTTAATTTAATTTAAAAACAAAATGTATTTTTTTAATTCGAAAAAACTGTATTGTACTATTCATGAAAGCGTGCCTTTCAGCTTATCTTCTCATTTAGTTCTTTTTTTTTCCTAATTACAAAAATTAAATACATTAGACAAAAATAATTTTTAAACAGATCACTTAATAAGTTATCTAACGTGAATAGCACATATATTTTATTTTCTCCTTGCGGACGGGCCCGCGGGTAAAGGCTAGTTTAAAATAAAGGTGAGTAAAGGAAGTGCAAATAGTATCGAAGTTTCGGAACAATTTTTATAAATTTAAACGACAAAAATGTGTTTGTTTTTATCTATGTATATACATAAGTCGTTTAGCACTCAATATGTATATATAAAAAAATATATAAAATATCGAAAAAATTGAAAAAAAAACAATCATAAAGCTTTAAAAATGTATATAGGTAAGGATTGCGAGAGAATTATGAATTCTGTTCCCAGTTCTAAAGTGCTCTTTCTCAAAATGTTTTTCAAAAACGCTCTGCCTGAGGATTTGATGCAAACGTGCGTTTCATCATTTTCTTCAAAACAAAATATTTTAAAATTATGCTTAGGCCCACTTTCAGAATGGCAAATTATTTTATAACTCAGAGTTAACTTCATATGAGAGGCTAAACTCATGCAGTTTTCGACAAGTTTTTTAAATTGACCTCTGGGTTAAAAAAATATTTGTCGTTCTGCAAGTGGGCCTTAGATTGGGAATTTATGAATAAAACTGTGAAGCAAAGGGTTTTTGAAATATATTCTGAAATAGAGTAATTTTCAAAAGTTTTCTGAGATAGGAAAGCCAAGTTAGGGTGATATTGCACTCTTATACACAAAGTTGAAAGCATATCTGAAAACAAAATTCTATTAACGTCCGAGTTTGCTTCAAGTAGATACTTGCTACATATATGTTTCCCGTATGGTTCCAATGGGTGTGAGGAGAAAAGGGATAGGGAAACGAAGAGGAAGTGAAATACTCTTACCCCTGCCTAGCGTGACAGGTAAAAAAGCGGCGGCAAAAGGAACGGTTAAAAGAGAGAACAAGGCAACGAAGAGAAGAGCAATTGGTGCATGGAGCAGAACAAATATATAAAATGATGATAAAAAAGGAGAAAGAAAGTGATGAAGAAGATACTATCAAGATCTATAAGAGTGTGAAATAGAAATAAGAAGAAATAGGAAAGGGGGTAGGATAAGAGTCAACGAGAAGGTATAAAAGGTCAAAGAGAAAGGAAGCAGAGGATAAAACAAAGAGTGGGCCGGAAAAGCAAAGAACTAAAAGTAGAGGAAATAGAACCAAAATTTAAAGGCTAAGGGAAGCGTGGAGAAGGAGCAGAGTCCCACACAATGAGGGGAGAATAAGATAGGTAAAGGCTAAAGTAGTGAAAATAATGGAGGGAGTTATGTGCATTAACTCAGATAGCCAAGGAGCGCTCATGGCCCTTAACTCCCCCATCACTTCGTCTAAGGCTGTCAGCAGCTGCATGAGATCGCTTCAAGGCGCAGCTAACTTGGCAAACATAGCCCTTATATTGGTAGCTGGTCACAGGAACATCGAGGGCAACGAGAAGGTAGACGAACTTGCAAGGGCAAGGGCACTTCTGGAGGCTGCGGAAGCGGTCGAGATGCAGATTCCAATTATATCAATCAAAAGAAATGTACATAGCGATTCAAGGAGTTAGGAGCCTTCAATTCGTACTCCTCGGACAGTTGCAAGATAACCGTACAAGCTTGTCTCAATTACAACAGTAAGCGAACAGAGGACCCTACTTAATAGGTAATCTTTATGATCACTGCCACAATCATGAGCCACTGCCCGCTTGGCTTCCATGCTCAGAGAATAGGGATCTATCTTAACTGCATTTGCAGAAGCAGCTGCGAGGAGGGCAACAAAGAGAAGTAGCACATTACCTGCGTGAATAAATTGCATGTTAACAAATGAATAGGAGACAAAATATGTTAGGAAGTATTTTCTTTTTGTTTTTTTGCATAGTGAGAGTATTTCTAACAGTGCTTCGCGAAATTTTGTATGTGATTGGGCAAGGTGAAATAAGTTTCAATTTCTAAGTCTGAAGGTTCTTTATATTTACAAACACAACATCTCGTGTCATTGTGGCGATCTTATGCCATGCATAAGACTGCGTTGAACGCGTCTATATGAAAAACTTCACTGTGTCTCGGCTTTAACTTTGAATCAAGCTCATTTAATGGCTCGAACACATAAGATTTTTAATGCAGCATCGTGCATTGATAGATGACTAGATTGCATGCGTTTGCATGGGAAGCGACAAATCTTATGCGTTCGAGCTTTAACTCCAACCGATGATTTAATTGCTTGTCTGGCGATTATCGTAGGCTGGCCTAAAACTAATCTCACCTGTGTTAGCGTCTGCTGTGTTAACGCATTCGACTGCCAGAAATCCAGATATGCAGAAAATGTGCAGATCTAAAATGATAACAAATGCCAAATGTGCGAATTTAATTCACCCTAACAAAAATATCAAATGCAACTGAATTCCAATTACAAATCAAATGGCGATTTAAACTATTTTCCTCACTCATTTTAACAACGACTTCAATTGTATTCCATGACGGATTAAAATAATACAGCTGAGGGTAGTTTTTGCCCTTAAAATTATTGTTTACTAATAATCCCAACTCAAGGTAATGAAGCTGAAAATTTTTCAAACACACAATATCTTATCTATTCGAACTGCATGCTGAGTGCCCCTAAAAGGTACGCAATTAATACTTACACACTTAGATATAACAGCAACAAAAAATACCGATCTCAATCAAAGCGTTTCAAAGCCACTTCAATGAATTGCACAAAATCTATCTTATCGCATCAGCAGGAGCCATCATAGCCTTTTTTGGGTGGTAACACTGTAGCACAATAACAACAACAAACATATCGAAATCATCAACTACTGTCAGAAGCAATCGTTGAAGATTATAGAACAACAACAACAATTATTAGTACGATATGCTACAACAAAAGCTGAGTGATATGCATTTCTATGCAATCGAGATATAGGAGGATAGATTTGCTCAATGCATGTTTGCATAAAAGCAAAAACAACTTTGCGGGTTGACGTGGGTGGGCGCATTAAGCAAAGACAAGCAGCGGCAAAGCTTTAAAATAGCCATCCATATAAGCACATACTTACATGGCAAATATTGTTGGTGTGCAGCATCCTTGACTTGGTGTGATGTGATGAGATTTTGTTGCTATTGCTGTTGTTTTTGTTGCCATCGTACTATAGTAATTCCGGCTCGAAATAATTTGCTACATTGACGACGAGTATGTAGCTAATGGAATGGGAATGTTTGCATGTGTCAGCAACCAACGGTCAGTGATGGGCAGTGTTTTTAAGCATCGAGTTCTCCTGTATTGTATAAAGTTATCACTTAAGCTTTTATTTGTAGGTACATATGTATGTTTGCGTAGATATTAAACCGATGATGTGAACGATTTTCTGTTTAGATTGAAGTTCTGCTTTTAGTGACTGGCGGTGATTGTTAGTGGCCACATTTGCAGCTGCATTCTGGCGTTTCAGTTGTTGTAACTTTGTGCAAGTAAGTTATTATAAATGCATTTATTTACATACGCCTGGACATATGTGTGACGTTGAAATACCCAAAACAAAACTATAAGTTATTGTAAGAAGTATTTTCCTTGTATTGACTTCATTATATTTATGACCTTTCAGCTTTGTATAAATGTTCGCTTCTTAGATGAAAATCATGCCTGATTATATAAACAAAAAAAAAAAAAAAAACATTGCAATAAATGAAAATAAGCTAATACAAGCTGACAATTTTTTGGCGGGTATATATGTGTTTGAATACCTATGAGTTGGGCAATATGTGGTCGAAGAGCAGCTACATTCACCTGCACGGATCATCAAGTGAAGTGCATTAAATACATACTCATGTTAGTAGATATGTGAAAAAAGCTGTTGCTCCGAAGGAAAAAGCTGACCAGGTAGATCCTTCAGGAATGTACAGTAAAGTGCATCATAGTATAGTACATTATAGTAAAGTATAGTAAAATATTGTATACTGCAGTACAGTACGGTGCAGTGCAGTATAATACAGTACCGGAAAGTAATGAGCACCTCACTGCAGTAAAGTAAAGTACAGAGCAGTACGGTAAAAAAAAGTGCAGTACAGTACAATACAGTATGCTAAATTACGGTACAGTAAATTACAGTAAAGCAGAGTTCAGTAAAGTACAGCACAGTTGGGTGCAACAGAAAAGAAAAGTAAAGTTCAGTAAAATCCAGTACAGTAAAGAAAAGTACGGCTAAGTATAGTACGAGGAAGTACAGTACAGCACAGTTCAGTATAGTGCAGCACAGTTGGGTTTAAAGAAAACAGTACAATAAAGTCCAGTACTGTAAAGAACAATGCAGTGCAGTACAGTAAAATACAGAAAATTACGGTGGAGTACAGTAATGTACGGAACAGTAAAGTATAGTACAGTAAAGTAAAATACAGTTAATTACAGTACAGTACAGTTCAGTACAATACAGAAAAATACAGAAAAGTACATTATAGTACAGTAAAGAATAAAATAGTACCCTGCAATCTTCCTCTAAATTTTAAACGTTTGTTTTAGTACTTCAAAGTACATTCAAAATTGTTTTTTTCTTGAAACTTGGCTGTTTGACATATTTTTTTTTTAAATTGATTCTTTACTACCCTTGCCTTGAGAAGATCTATAATTCCTCTTATCGTGTTGTAAAGGTCTGTAGTCGCTTTCACATAATCTTTTTCCTTAGCCTGATGAAAATAAAGAGGCTACAACTACAGAGCTAAAAACGGCATTAAAAGGATTTATAGAGATTCACAAGATAAAAACTATGACAGATAAAATTTTACAAGCAGATGTCAGAATAACAACTTACATCAAAATAAATTTGAATTGTATTTGCAAGGATCACAGAAAAAGCCAGAATTCGAGACCCTCGCAACATAAGCTTCAAATTTAAAGTCGGACTTTTGCAAATTTTTTGGTTCGACCCAGCCTGGAATAGTAAATTAAAGTACTGGCGCAGTGGTAATCGTCGTCTTAGTCGTAAGTACTTAGTTGTAGTAGCCGTAGTTATAGTACCCACTCATAGTTAAATTTCATTATTCGTTCACCGTAGTCATATTATTAGCTTTTTAATACTAAAAGAGCTGCATCATCACAATTGTATTCATTGCCGTTGATTTTGTATAATCTTAGTCGTTGTCGTAGTTTTTGTCGCATTCGTTTTCGCATTCATCGTCATAGTCATAGTTGTAGTCGTACTGATTATCGTTCATATCCGTATCCGTCATAGTCGTTGTCGTTGTTGAAGCCAACCGAAGATTTGGAATCAAATTAATTTGACCTCCTATCGCAAGAATATATTGACATTACCACTTAGATCCGTCAATTTCATTATATTCCCTCCTCCCGTGATGAACTTGTTCGTTAAAAACGTGAACGAATACATTCATTTTTGAAGCAAGATACGCACTTGCAGAAATATAATAATCATGGAAAAATCGTTGAGGCACTTTAGTGTCATCTTCAGAAATATCTTTTCCCCGCTCTAACTTTGGTTCTCGCTACGGCTATGTCTATGTGTACCTTCGGATATACATGTGCACGGATTTCGTCATAATTTGCAAATTGCGGTCGCCAGTTTCATAATTTCCCCCAGAACTTTTTAATTTTGTTTTACATTTTCAATTTGTTTTCGTTTCATATATCCGTAGTTATTTTTTGCAATTTTTTTTTTGTCATTTGTTTCCCTGCCATTTAGCTCATATCATTTTTCATGCTCTACTTATCTACTTCATTTGTCAGGTTTGGTTTTACTTGTCGCCACAGTTTGGTTAATTAATGATTGCTGTGTAAAGAAAGTGTAATTTTTCTTCTTCCCCCTCTCATCTCCGATGTTTCCGTTGAGTTCTTTCTTCTCCTTCTCTAATCACAATAAAACCTTATCAATGTATTCTTCTAGGCTTAAATACTTTTTATACCCAACGTGTGCTTGTACACAAGATTAGTATAACTTTGATTGGCAAACGGTAGCACGCAATGGCATAAAGAAATCGAGATCAGTAGATATATACTTTCACATATCAGAAATTATCAGCATGGAAAAAGTTTAATTTAGCCATGTACATCCGTCCATCGGTCCATTAACACGATAACTTGAGCAAAAATCTATATATATTTCCGAAATTTGGTATACTAGCTTATCTGGGCGCAGAATAGATCTATATTGAAAATGTGCGAAATCACACCATAACCTCGCCTACTTTTTCGAAATCAAAATCTTGCGAAAAATGGAAAAAATTCGATAATTCATTGCCAAACTTTATATGTGACTTGACTTTATAATGAGAAATAAAAATTTGGAAAAGTTTTGGAAAATGGGCGTGGCAACGCCTACATTTGGGAGAAGCCATAAATCCCAGGCCATTGCAGATATTATGTTGAAATTTAATAGTGAGGTTACCCTTACGGGATCGTCTGGCGACCACGTACACTTAAAAAAAACACTTTATTGCAGTTTGGAAAAATGGGAACAATTCAATACTCCAGATGGGTAAGGTGCTTCAGACGAGTAAGGTGCTGGATATTAATATGTTGATTGCCACTGTCAGTAAAAACAGAAATTTTAAAAAATTTTGAATAATAGGCGTGGCATTGCCTACAATTAGAAGAAGAAAATTTAAAAGTAAATCAAAATCCCTAGATGATATCATGTTGAAATTTAGCACAGATATGTGCTTTGTTAAAATAAGCGGAATCGGTTGGCGACCACACCCACTTAAAAAAAAACTATAAAAATTTCGAAAGATTAAAAAAAATGCTACAACTCATTACCAAGAACTGATAATTTATTAAAATTTAATATGTTGGATTGCTTTATGGAAAATACAAACTTGGTAAAATGTTTAGTAATAGGCGGGGTTACGACTACATTTAGGGGAAGAAAATTCAAAATTTCGCGGCGCATAGATCAAAATCCATTGAGGATTTGGCAAGAAGGTTATCCTTTTTATTCTAAATACCCCTTGGGAAATTAGAAAAATCGGTTTGTGACAACGCCCACTTAAAAAAACTGCTTTCGAACATGCTTGTTAACAAATTATTCAACACGCTTGTGGTATGTAACTGAACCGGACCGGCCAACTCAACAAAACCTAAGTTAGAGGAAAGTACGAAAATTTTGAAAACATTATAAATGGTTCTGGTACTCACACAAAACTTTCAATTCCAAAATCGAACAAAAAGCGGAAAATTTTAAAGAGATTTGATTTTGAGAGTAACTGTTTTAAAGCTGCTTACGCAGGGCGATATTTGCATGTGTATAAGTAGTATATTTCAGCATTAATATCATTTTGTGTTAGTCACATTCTCCTTAAATGTATCCTTAATGTGCATATATATAAATTCATATATATGACTTAGACTTCCTTACATCTAGTTCATCTCTTTTGGAGTAAAAAAAAACAAGCGAATATGTATATTCAAAGAACAGAACTTAAAAATTTTTAACCAAACGATAATCACATTACCAACAATTCATAGCCATTAACCATTGAAGCTCTTCTAAGAATATTTTATCAACTAATGCATGTAAAAAATATTTATGAACGGTTTTATCGACCTAACGTTTATATATAAACATATATATATATATAGATCCATACAATAAGTTAGCTACTTTGCCTGTGATAGCAGAAAAAGCCTCATCCCCGTTTTGACCCCGCTCACCCTCTTTGCACAAACACCTTTTCCCACCTTCAATTAGAGCTAAGCCAACTCTGGACAAATACAGTTGTACAAGTACTTACAGTTCCACTATCCATTCACTTCATAACATGTAGCGCCATATTCATATACATATTAATACATAACAGAGCTCCCAAATAACTATAAGCACATTTGAAGGTTTCATGTTAATTGTTACTGAAAGAGAGATAAATTTCGGTCAGGAAATAACTGTTAAGTTTTATTAAGTAAGACGAATTATTGTATGAAATTAACGTTTCGCTTGTTCGAAAAACTGATATTTCATACAAATCTTATTTTGGACACCTGCTAAATAATCGCAAAAACCAAACACATCTATATTTGTTTATTTGTATTTATATGAATAGCTGTATTTGTGCATAAATAAAACGTAAGCAAAATAATATTTTATTGAAATAATTTTTCACGTAACCACATTTTGCGATTTATTTCTTCAACGCTCTTTGCTCGCACTCGGCCTTCTTTATGATTTACATATATTTAAGCATGTGTATATGTACATTAGACAGTAACAGAAGATCAAATATTAGCATTAAACCACCAACGAAAAACAATATTTCAAAGTACATGTTTTGACTATAAATTTGTAATCGTTTGTCTAGGCTTATTTTAACGACTTTCCTAATAAAGTTCGGAATGACCACGCCTTGGTTTCCGGGTGGGTGGATTCGTCTTATTCTGCTTCATATATTGGAGCACTTTTTCACGAGCGGTATCGGAGGTTGTTATGGCTAATGTAGGTATCGAAAGCACCATCTCACACTGGTTTCGCTCAACCCTATTCAACTTGAACTCGAACTACCTAACTTGCCTTAGCCTAGTACTCTCCGCTACGTCTCTTTAGCCTCTATCTCAGAGTCAGAGATCTACGATGACCTTGCTTGGTGTGCTGTGTACTCCCGAACGGCGAGCTTTTGTATCTTATCGTCTGATCATCTTACCTCCTCTCTTTTCCTCCGTTTTTCCTAGTTATGTTGCCCCTGTATGTGGACTCTCGAGTATTATTGTGTCGCTTTTCATTGGGGATATTCATGTTTATGATCTTGAGAAGCTCCTACATTTTTTGAGGGGACGACGAAATACTGATCGGTAAAAAATTCGCTGGTGCAGGTATATTCTTTGACTTGAAGTTAGTATGAAGTTCAGCTGAAAGCAATTAAGTCAAATTAGAGGCACAATGCGTAGAAAGTCCAATTTTCGGAGTTTCACTGGAAGAATATTTATCGGGCGCAAGGATTCGTAGGGCTTGAAAAACTTAAGATGGTCTGTTCGGAAGATGGATTAAAGGAATTATTACACGACCAGTACTAATCTCCACCGAGCCATCAACAATTAGAACATTAGCACTTCTTGCTGGGCAGGAAAGCATTTTTAAAACCAACAAACTTGGAGATGTAAATCGTTTTGACTGTCAACATTTTATAATTCGAAACGGCCTAATATTCTTACATTAAGCTATCCATATTTAATTCAGATGATTATATACTTTACTGTGTTTGCATGTGTGCGAGAATTTTGTTGTTTTTTTGCTGAATTTCTTTTGTTATTTTTCATCTATGTCAATTTGTGTGAATATAATTATGGCACACATGTACATTAGAGTGGGTCAAATTTTTTTAGCACCGTTTTTTCCCCCATCATTCGTAGCAGATTAGAGATCGCGGCTTCACTCTGTATTGCGTAATCGCTTTACCCCATTGAAAGATAGTTCAGAAAAGACTTGAAAGAATATCCAAGTCTACAAATTTGTGATAGACGGAAAAAGAGCCAAGGTCTTAGAAATCTATATTTTTACGTAAAGTTGGAGAGCTATCCAACATTCTTCTACGCGCTTCAGTTTTTAAAATCAAAAATAATTATATTTAAGCAGCTCTAGATATTGGTTTATATGTTAAATTGTGTATTATTTATAGAACTCTTGAATCTGCTCTAAAATTTTACCCAGCCTAATGTACATGAGTATATGTCATATTTAATATTTTCTACTAGCAACACATGGCACTTCCAGCACCATCGCCCAAATCCCTCCAGCACAGAGTAATACCCATACATATAAGGCTATTTTGCTGAAATATACATGCTCACAGTGGTGTGCAATAAAAATGCAGCGTACAGTTTTTAAACAATATAGTTATAACTTCTTCAAATAAAATTTTAAACCATTTTTTATAGCTAATAAAATGCGATGATTCCGAGGCACGAAACATTCAACAGAAGTTTCTATTTTTTTTATAAAGAACATAATGTAAACTGAAAAACCTTTTATTAATGCCATATCTCACAATTGGTTGAGGACCAATCAGAAATTATTTCACAACTTTCTTTGAAAGAATATAATTAGAAACAAATAAGGAAGGCTAAGTTCGGGTTTAACCGAACACTACATACTCAGCTTAGAGCTCTGGAGACAAAATCGTCTTTTTCATGGATACATACAAATGGTAATACTAAAAAGTGGAGCAACTTGCCTTTGCTATCTTTCTTCGAAATTTTTGATATCGAAAAAGTAGGCGTGGCCATAGTCAGATTTCGCCCATTTTTAAAACCAGGATAAAGTGAGTTCAAATAACTATCTGAACTAAGTTTAGTAAAGATATATCGATTTTTGCTCAAGTTATCATGTTAACGGCCGAGCGGAAGGACAGACGGTTGACTGTGTATACAAACTGGGCGTGGCTTCACCCGATTTCGCCCATTTTCACAGAAAACAGTTAACGTCATAAGATCTATGCCCCTACCAAATTTCAAAAGGATTGGTTAAATTTTGTTCGACTTATGGCATTAAAAGTATTCTAGACAAATTAAATGAAAAAGGGCGGAGCAACGCCCATTTTGAAATTTTTTCTTAGTTTTATATTTTGTTGCACCATATCATTAGTGGAGTTGAATGTTGAATAATTTACTTATATACTGTAAAGATATTAAATTTTTTGTTAAAATTTTACTTTTAAAATTTTTTTTTAAATAGGCGTGTTCATCATCCGATTTTGCTAATTTATATTAAGAACATATATAAGTAGTAATAGGAGTAACGCTCCTGCCAAATTTCATTATGATATCTTCAATGACTGCCAAATTACAACTTGCAAAACTTTTAAATTACTGTCTGTTAAAAGTGGGTGGTGCTACGCCCATTGTCCAAAATTATACTAATTTTCTATTCTGCGTCATAAGGTAAACCTACCTACCAAGTTTTATCGCCTTATTCGTCTTTGGTAATGAATTATCGTACTTTTTCGATTTTTCGAAACTTTCTATATCGAAAAAGTGGCCGTGGTTATAGTCCGATCCCGTTCGTACCTCAAAATTTAATCAAGTTATCGTATTCACGAACCGACGGACGGACGAACGGACATGGTTAAATGAATTTCTTTTTTTGCCCAGATCATTTTGATATATAGAAGTCTATATCTATCTCGATTAGTTTATGCCGTTACGGCGTTATGCAAACAAAATTAATATACTCTGTGAGCTCTGCTCAGCTGAGTATAAAAACGTTCTAGGAAGAAAACTGTTTGGAGATATATATTTTTTACATTGTCAGCTGAGAGCATTTTCGAAACGCTTATATGAGGTGGTTTTTTTTTTCTTATAAAAAACGTTTTTGATATATATAAATTACTGAAATGGGTATTGTGAAGTGCAAGTCTGAGATAAAGTGATTTTAAAAATAAAAAACCCTGAGTAAACTTCTGAGATAGTCCTTTTTCGAACCAGCATCAGCTTTACTGCTGCATCAAAAAAAATTCGCTCCTTCTTTACAACTCAAAAATTTAGCCGTTGTCTTTTTTATTGCAAATTACTGTTAAATATAAGCAAAATTTGTATTATTATTGCACTTGTTATTGTTATTATTGCATTTTCTATTTGTGCCTTTTAGGCGCAGTGCGGTTGATTTGCTAATTCGTCGGCTCTCACTGTGACTAGCTCCTAAGCGACTGTGGCGGTCCTCGCACCGCCCATGCTTCGCGTTTTTTTTTTACTGAGCAACTAACCTAATGCGATAAGTGAACGTTCGCGATTACACTGACGCGTACATACATTTTTACTACATAAAAGTTCATATACATATATGCAATTATGTGGAAATAAGCAATAGACTGACCATAGAAATGAGACCTTTTCTAGGATTTGAAATTTTGCTGTCAAGATCACCTGAATCAAAGATTGGAAGGTTCGAGAAAGGATTTTTGTTTTATTGATCTGGTCTTTTATAAGCTGAACTATTTATGAGTAGCACCTGATCACTAATTCCAAGGTCGAACAGATCGTTCAATAAAGCACCGTAACGTAATGTAAATAATCATATATAAATTACAGGCACACATTTCTGAAGAAAGCGAAATCAAAAATCTCTAAATCCTTTGTTGATAAAATCAACAATATCCAGCTTTGTAGCGACGACTGATGCTTAAATATGGCTGGGTTATTCTGATGATTAACATCCTGTTTAATGTGATCTTGGTGGTAGGTTGTGAGTACCGTTTTATCAAATATATTATTTGATTCTGTGATCACATCATTGTATTTGAAGCTGCTGTTGGCATCTCATCACATTTTTTCGTCTTTGTTTCATTTTGATCTTACTGATCTTGCGTTTAATGATCTGAACCTCTTATGATGATTACTCGATCACTAAAATGTTATATAATATAAGTACTGTATAATTTGTCATAATCCAATATCTCTTATATTATTTTAGTTTATTGTCATTTACGAAATTTGATTTCACCACAAGATCACTTGCATTACCATATATATATATATGTGAGTCATAATATATTGAATACAGAGATTTCAAAAAAAAAGATTAGTCACTAAGTTCCTTACTAATAAAATCAAGAATTACTAGTAATCATATTGATCACTTATTTTCACAATATATCTCAGTTTGAGCAATAATTTTAATGGGATTTGATATGATGTGGGTATGATTCACTAATATCGTATGATAAATCAAATATATCATGTGACTTTGCCATCATATCATATTGTTTCAAGGCGTGTCTGGAATTATATCATGATCACTCAATTGCATTGTCGAAGAAGAAGACGCTATTATTTTGACCAATCTGATCCTCCTCATTCCTTAGCTAGCTTTTTATGTGAAAGCTGTTCCAAAAATTTCCGAAAAAAATTACGAAATGATCTGGAGATATAATCTAAAAATGTTACCAACGCAATCCCAACTCTATCCAGAATAGCAAAGAAATAATCCCGAAATAGTCACAAAATTCTTCAGAAATTATGCATAAATCAATCCGAACACAGTTTCGATGATCCCTAAAATCACGAATTAGTCACAAAGGCGATTGAGAAAAAAATATAAAAATTAATTGTTATCAGGGGCCGTGGAACCAGAATATTAGCTATATACCTGCCATATTTTATTCAAATCTATTTAGCGTTCTGGAATGGTTGCGTACAAAGGCAGACATCTCCAAACTTTCACATGTATAATATCAATACGTTGACTAGATTTCGTTTAGCTATTTTCTTCATCTTATCTTTCATGATATGATCAAAAAGCTTTTAAGAATACGTCGTGGTCAATTATTCAGGTTGTTATAATATCACTACTTGATTCCCCAAACTTCAACTTACTTCATTAAAGCTATAATTTCCTATACTAAATGCGAAATGATCGCAAGATCGCATGAGCCTAATAGGATTCAAAATAATGTGATTTCGATAATTTAAATTTGATTATTTAATTTATTTTATATATAATCAATAGTTTTAAGACATGATAGCGGTCAATGGCATTTTGGTGTGGTTTTTTAATATCCTCACCATATTCAATATGAGTACTTAATCATCACATGTTATGAATATCATTTGAACATCTGATTCAATTGATCTTGTGATCACATCATTTTGTTTCAAGCTGTCGTAAAGGAGTTTCACTTCATCGCTTTCCCTCAAATCAACTCATTACAGTTTGTTACAAACTGATGTGGTATGGCTTTGTAAAGAAACTAACTGCTATTCAAAAATCTTATGAAATACTATTGGTGATATCACCGAGATCACCTGATGTGATGATCGCTTAACATAAAACCGAATCTCGAAAGCAAAAAAATCGCTTATTTCTGGCGGGTCTAATGTCAATTCATCCATATAGGTATACCTACCTACCTACATCTATTGATCAGCCTAACCGAGTATCTATCTGTTATATAAATATGAGGTTAAAACGTTTTTTTTTGTTCTACGTAATATTGTTGTTGATCATTTGATAGTCGCTCGTAAGTTTTCGATTTGTTTTTTTTTTACATTGGCCGATTGTAGCTGGCCGATTACTTCTATTGCTTCTGTTGTTTTCGTTACTAGTGCTATTGTTGTTGGCTATGAAAATGCTATTGAAAATTTGCCTTGAAAAGTTTTTCCTGAAAAAAAAATAAAACATAAAGAAATAAACAAAAAGAGAAAAACGAAAAATAAAAATAAAGAAAAAGGCAAAGTAAAATAAAAAAGATTCAAAAAAAGAAAAAGAATAAAACAAAGAAAAGGGCAAAGAAAAATAAGAGAAAGAAAATTAGAAAAAAATGAGAATAAAAAGATAACGGAAAATAAAAAAGGAAAGAGAAAAGGAAAATAAAAACAAAGCGAAAATAAACACAAAAAAGCGAAAAAGGAAAACAAAGATAAAAAATAAAAAAGAAAACAAAGAAAAGGAAAACAAAATGAAAATCAAAAATAAAAAAATAAGTAAACCCCAAAAAAAAGAAAAAAAGAAACAGGAAAATAAGAAAAAAATAAAAATTAAAAAGTTTCAAGCAAGGAAATTATACTTCATAACAAAAGCAAAATAAAAAAAATGAATTAAAAAAGGGGAAAAAGAACGAGAAATGCGCAAATATAAAGGGGTAATAAAAAATTGAGTATATAAATTTTCGGTCAATTTATTTATAGTATTAACTAAGATTTTTTATTAGGCTATTTTGACCATTTGGCATTTGATGCAAATAAAACATCTTATTTCACCTTTCAACCCGACGTATTTAATAACAGAGATCACCCTTGAAAAAGCTAGGGAGACTAGCGAAACGTCGTGTTGAAAGATGAAATAAGTTGTTTTATTTGCATCAAACGCCAAATGGTCAAAATAGCCTAATAAAAAATCTTAGTTAATACTGTTGTTAAATACAGAGATCACCCTTGAAAAAGCTAGAAAGATGAAAAAAGTTGTTTTATTTGCATCAAATGCCAAATGGTCAAAATAGCCTAATAAAAAATCTTAGTTAAAGAATTTAGTATTTAAAAAGCACAAAAAACAGTAAACGTGAAAACAAGGGGAAAAAGGGTGAAAAGAAATGAGGAGTTATAAAAGGAAACGAAAAAGAAAACACTAACCTCAAGGAGTAAAAAAAGCAGAAACAAAAATTGAAAAAGAAGGGAAAGAGAAATTATGTATATTGGAACGATTTTCCATCATCCCTTGAAAAAATCGTTCCAGTATACATCATTTATCAACCCTGTCGGAAAATCAACAAAAAGAAATAAGAGGGAAAGAGAAGGTGAAAAAACAAATAAATAAAATGCAAGAGAAAGAAAAGAAAAAGAATATTACATCGAAAAAGAAAAAATTGCAAAAACAATCCCGAAAGGGGCCCAAAATTCTCCCGAACTCAATTCGGAAAAGATTCAAAAAAGCATTATCGCAATAGTGCATAAAAGATCTTGAAACAGTCCCACAAATTCCATGCATGATCCCAAAAAAATTCCGAAACTATCCCGAAGCGATCCGGAAATAGTCTCAAAATTATCCCCAATTGGTTTTGAAATACTATCGGAAATGTATCCAAAAAAAGCCTTTGACTATACCGAAGTGAACCCAAAATAGACTGAAAATAAAAGACAAGAAAATACCAAAATGGTCGCGAAGTGATCTCAAAATAATCCAGAAGACGACACCCGCATAATTGCGAAAGGTTTTTGCAATTATCTTGAAAACAATAATAATACGATATATACACATTGCTTCAGTGATACAGAGGCAGTCCCGAAATTTTTTCACAAAAGCTTCAATATAATCTTAAAAGCAATCCTCAAAGCAAAAATAAATGCTCGATTCGAACCCGCGATTTATGTAATAAATATAATATAATAATAATAATGTTAAATATAACAAGTAAGAACGGGACTGTCTTCTGCTATGCCGAAGATTTCATACCTTTCATGAATGGGGCTGAACAATAATCTTATCCCGTTCGTAATCTCCGAATAATCGGATGTATAAGATAAGAAATATATAGTGAACAGATCTACATACGTAAGCATTTGGTGAAATTTGAAGCTTCTAGCTGTTAAAATGGGGCCGAAATCGCAAAAAAATATATATGGGGTATTCCATCCCATTTCAACCAATTTTGAACCCGACCCCTTTAGAATTGGCTGAAAGTTTTTTTCTTTTTCTAGCTTACGAAAGACGTTTTTCAGAAGTGTTTCAAATTTTTTCATCCAACTCAGAAAAAGTTATGAATTTTTAAAAAAAAACACTGTTTTTGTTTTCAAAATGCTATAAATTTTTCAAAAATTGACCGTTTGGCATCTTTTTTTTTAAATTTGTTTTTAAATGTACTTTTCGGAAAAAGTTCAAAAAAATTTTTTAATTTTTTTTTTTTTTTTTTTGTAATTTTTCAGTTTTTCGAGATTTTTCGAATTTCGCCCTTTTTTCTCATAAAAAACTTCAATCAATTCTGCAATCATCCCCACTAATCCCGGAGTGGGCCGAAAATTTTTTTTGTATTTTTTCCGAAAAGTACATTTAAAAACCTATTTAAAAAATAAAATGATCCCAAACGGTCAATTTTTGAAAAAGTTATAACATTTTGAAAAAAACACGGTTTTTTTCAAAATATTTAAAACTTATTTTGAGTTGGAAAATGGTGTTTTTTTTTTTCAAAATGCTATAACTTTTTCAAAAATTGACCGTTTGGGATCATTTTTTTTTTTTAATATGTTTTTAAATGTACTTTTTTTCGGAAAAAATACAAAAAAAAAATTTAAAGTTTTTTTTTTTTCAATTAAATAAGAAAAAAAATTCTCGGCCCACTCCGGGATTAGTGGGGATGATTGCAGAATTGATTGAAGTTTTTTATGAGAAAAAAAGGGCGAAATTCGAAAAATCTCGAAAAACTGAAAAATTACAAAAAAAAAAAAACTTTAAAAATTTTTGTGAATTTTTTCCGAAAAGTGCATTTAAAAACCAATAAAAAAAAATTATCCCAAACGGTCAATTTTTGAAAAAGTTATAGCATTTTGAAAACAAAAACGGTGTTTTTTTAAAAATTCATAACTTTTTTTGAGTTGGATGAAAAAATTTTAAAAAATTCTGAAAAACGTCTTTCGTAAGCTAGAAAAAGAAGAAAAACTTTCAGCCAATTCTAAAAGGGTCGGGTTCAAAATTGGTCGAAATGGGATGAAATATCCCATATATACTATATATATACTATATATACCACCATATATATATTATATATACCACCGATCTTTATGATTTTTTCAGACAGCAATATATGCTATATACGTAAGCAATCGGTGAAATTTGAAGCTTATAGCTGTTAGAATGGGGTAGAAATTGCGAAAAGTATCTTATCTGAACAATCGGTTGTATGAGATATATACTATATATACAACCGATCGCTATGATTTTTTCAGACAACAATATATGCTATATGCGTCAGCATTCGGGGAAATTTGAAGCTTCTAGCTGTTAAAAAGGGGCTAAAATTGCGAAAATATATATATATACTATATACTACATATAACACCATATACATACTATATATACCACCGATCTTTATGATTTTTTCAGACAACAATATATGCTATATGCGTAAGCATTCGCTGAAATTTGAAGCCGCTAGCTCTTAAAATATGGCAGTAATTACGAAAAGTTTCTTATCTGAACAATCGGTTGTGGGGGATATATACTATATATATGACCGATCTCATCAATTTTTTCAGGCAACAATATGTGCAATATACGAAATTATATGGTGAAGTTTGAAGCTTCAATCTGTTAAATTGAGTAAGATATGGCAAAATCCTCTTTTTCTGAAAAATCGGTTGTATGGAGGATATATGCTATAGTGGTCCGACCCGGCCGGTTCCGACAAATGTCTAATCGGACACCCAAGTACACCCGCTCACCAAATTTTATCAAGATATCTCAAAAATTGAGGGACTAGTTTGCATACAAACAGACAGGCGGACAGACGGACAGACGGATATGGCTAAATCAACTCAGCTCTTCATCCTGATTATTTCGGTATACTTAATGGTGGGTCTATCTATTTTCCTTTAAGGACTTACAAGTTTGGGTTTCGTGACGAAATTAATATACCATTTCATTTTCATGAAAGGTATAAAATTAGCGAAACAGTCAGTTTATTGGTGCTTTATTGTTTAAATGGTTATGGCAGTTGAAGTATTAAAGCGTTAACCTTTTTTCAAGTTAAGCAGCTGCAAGGACCCACTGTGCATACATGCAAATAAACCTTTTCAAATACTATCATCAGTAATGACGTCTCCCGACACTCATTTCTAACTATCCACCCTAATATTTTTATACTCAGTTGAGCAGAGCTCACAGAGTATATTAAGTTTGATTGGATAACGGTTGGTTGTACATATATAAAGGAATCGAGATAGATATAGACTTCCATATATCAAAATAATCAGGATCGAAAAAAAATTTGATTGAGCCATGTCCGTCCGTCCGTCCGTCCGTCCGTCCGTTAACACGATAACTTGAGAAAATTTTGAGGTATCTTGATGAAATTTGGTATGTAGGTTCCTGAGCATTCATCTCAGATCGCTATTTAAAATGAACGATATCGGACTATAACCACGCCCACTTTTTCGATATCGAAAATTTCGAAGAACCGAAAAAGTGCGATAATTCATTACAAAAGACCGATAAAGTGACGAAACTTGGTAGATGAGTTGAACTTATGACGCAAAATAGAAAATTAGTAAAATTTTGGACAATGGGAGTGGCACCGCCCACTTTTAAAAGAAGGTAATTTAAAATTTTGCAAGCTGTAATCTGGCAGCCGTTGAAGATATCATGATGAAATTTGGCAGGAACGTTACTCTTATTACTATATGTACGCTTAATAAAAATTTGCAAAATCGGAGAAGGACCACGCCCACTTTTAAAAAAAAATTTTTTTAAAAGTAAAATTTTAACAAAAAATTTAATATCTTTACAGTATATAAGTAAATTATGTCAAGATTCAACTCCAGTAATGATATGGTGCAACAAAATACAAAAATAAAAGAAAATTTAAAAATGGGCGTGGCTCCGCCCTTTTTCATTTAATTTGTCTAGGATACTTTTAACGCCATAAGTCGAACAAAAATTAACCAATCCTTTTGAAATTTGGTAGGGGCATAGATTTTATGGCGTTAACTGTTTTCTGTGAAAATGGGCGAAATCGGTTGATGCCACGTCCAGTTTTTATACACAGTCGTCCGTCTGTCCTTCCGCATGGCCGTTAACACGATAACTTGAGCAAAAATCGATATATCTTTACTAAACTCAGTTCACGTACTTATCTGAACTCACTTTATCTTGGTATGAAAAATGAACGAAATCCGACTATGACCACGCCCACTTTTTCCATATCGAAAATTACGAAAAATGAAAAAAATGCCATAATTCTATACCAAATACGAAAAAAGGGATGAAATATGGTAAGGTAATTGGATTGTTTTATTGACGCGAAATATAACTTTAGAAAAAACTTTATAAAATGATTGTGACACCTACCATATTAAGTAGAAGAAAATGAAAAAGTTCTGCAGGGCGAAATAAAAAACCCTTAAAATCTTGGCAGGTATTACATATATAAATAAATTAGCGGTATCCAACAGATGATGTTCTGGGTCACCCTGGTCCACATTTTGGTCGATATCTGGAAAACGCCTTCACATATACAACTACCACCACTCCCTTTTAAAACTCTCATTAATACCTTTAATTTGATACCCATATCGTACAAACTCATTCTAGAATCACTCCTGGTCCACCTTTAAGGAAGGTTAAGTTCGGGTGTAACCGAACATTACATACTCAGTTGAGAGCTATGGTGACAACATAAGGGCAAATAACCATGTAGGAAAATGAACCGAGGGAAACCCTGGAATGTGTTTGTATGACATGTATATCAAATGAAAGGCATTAAAGATTATTTTATGAGGGAGTGGGCCATAGTTCTATAGGTGGACGCCACTTAGGGGTATCGCCATAAAGGTGGATCAGAGTTGACTCTAGAGTATGTTTGTACGATATGGGTATCAAACGAAAATGCTAATGAGAATTTTAAAAGGGAGTAATCCTTAGTTCCATAGGTGGACGCCGTTTCGAAATATCGCCATAAAGGTGGAACAGGGGTGACCCTAGAATTTGTTTGTACAATATGGGTACCAAAATAAAGGTGTTAATGAGTATTTTAAAAGGGAGTAATCCTTTGTTCCATAGGTGGACGCCGTTTTGAGATATCGCCATAAAGGTGGACCAGGGGTGACTCTAGAATTTGTTTGTACGATATGGGTATCAAATGAAAGGCGTTAATGAGTATTTTAAAAGGGAGTAATTCTTTGTTCCATAGGTGGACGCCGTTTTTAGATATCGCCATAAAGGTGGACCAGGGGTGACCCTAGAATTTGTTTGTACAATATGGGTATCAAAAGAAAGGTGTTAATGAGTATTTTAAAAGGGAGTAGTCCTTAGTTCCATAGGTGGACGCCGTTTCGAGATATCGCCATAAAGGTGGACCAGGGGTGACCCTAGAATTTGTTTGTACAATATGGGTACCAAAATAAAGGTGTTAATGAGTATTTTAAAAGGGAGTGGTGGTTGTTGTATAGGTGGTCGCCTTTTCGAGATATCGCCATAAAGGTGGACCAGGGGTGACCCTAGAATTTGTTTGTACAATATGGGTATCAAAAGAAAGGTGCTAATGAGTATTTTAAAAGGGAGTAATTCTTTGTTCCATAGGTGGACGCCGTTTTGAGATATCGCCATAAAGGTGGACCAGGGGTGACCCTAGAATTTGTTTGTACAATATGGGTATCAAAAGAAAGGTGTTAATGAGTATTTTAAAAGGGAGTAGTCCTTAGTTCCATAGGTGGACGCCGTTTCGAGATATCGCCATAAAGGTGGACCAGGGGTGACCCTAGAATTTGTTTGTACAATATGGGTACCAAAATAAAGGTGTTAATGAGTATTTTAAAAGGGAGTAGTCCTTAGTTCCATAGGTGGACGCCGTTTCGAGATATCGCCATAAAGGTGGACCAGGGGTGACCCTAGAATTTGTTTGTACAATATGGGTACCAAAATAAAGGTGTTAATGAGTATTTTAAAAGGGAGTAGTCCTTAGTTCCATAGGTGGACGCCGTTTCGAAATATCGCCATAAAGGTGGAACAGGGGTGACCCTAGAATTTGTTTGTACAATATGGGTACCAAAATAAAGGTGTTAATGAGTATTTTAAAAGGGAGTAATCCTTTGTTCCATAGGTGGACGCCGTTTTGAGATATCGCCATAAAGGTGGACCAGGGGTGACTCTAGAATGTGTTTGTACGATATGGGTATCAAACTAAAGGTATTAATGATGGTTTTAAAAGGGAGTGGTGGTTGTATAGGTGGTCGCCTTTTCGAGATATCGCCATAAAGGTGGACCAGGGGTGACCCTAGAATTTGTTTGTACAATATGGGTATCAAAAGAAAGGTGTTAATGAGTATTTTAAAACGGAGTAATCCTTTGTTCCATAGGTGGACGCCGTTTAGAGATATCGCCATAAAGGTGGACCAGGGGTGACCCTAGAATTTGTTTGTACAATATGGGTATCAAAAGAAAGGTGTTAATGAGTATTTTAAAAGGGAGTAGTCCTTAGTTCCATATGTGGACGCCGTTTCGAGATATCGCCATAAAGGTGGACCAGGGGTGACCCTAGAATTTGTTTGTACAATATGGGTACCAAAATAAAGGTGTTAATGAGCATTTTAAAAGGGAGTAGTCCTTAGTTCCATAGGTGGACGCCGTTTCGAGATATCGCTATAAAGGTGGAGCAGGGGTGACCCTAGAATTTGTTTGTACAATATGGGTACCAAAATAAAGGTGTTAATGAGTATTTTAAAAGGGAGTAATCCTTAGTTCCATAGGTGGACGCCGTTTCGAGATATCGCCATAAAGGTGGAGCAGGGGTGACCCTAGAATTTGTTTGTACGATATGGGTATCAAATAAAAGGTGTTAATGAGTATTTTTAAAAGGGAGTGGGCCTTCGTTCAATAGGTGTTCGCCTTTTCGAGATATCGCCATGAAGGTGGACCATGGGGTGACTCTAGACTTTGTTTGTACGATATGGGTATCAAATGAAAGGTGTTAATGAGTATTTTTAAAAGAGAGTGGGCCTTCGTTCTATAGGTGTTCGCCTTTTCGAAATATCGCCATAAAGGTGGACCAGGAGTGATTCTAGAATGAGTTTGTACGATATGGGTATCAAATTAAAGGTATTAATGAGAGTTTTAAAAGGGAGTGGTGGTAGTTGTATATGTGAAGGCGTTTTCCAGATATCGACCAAAATGTGGACCAGGGTGACCCAGAACATCATCTGTTGGATACCGCTAATTTATTTATATATGTAATACCTGCCAAGATTTTAAGGGTTTTTTATTTCGCCCTGCAGAACTTTTTCATTTTCTTCTACTTAATATGGTAGGTGTCACAATCATTATATAAAGTTTTTTCTAAAGTTATATTTCGCGTCAATAAAACAATCCAATTACCTTACCATATTTCATCCCTTTTTTCGTATTTGGTATAGAATTATGGCATTTTTTTCATTTTTCGTAATTTTCGATATGGAAAAAGTGGGCGTGGTCATAGTCGGATTTCGTTCATTTTTCATACCAAGATAAAGTGAGTTCAGATAAGTACGTGAACTGAGTTTAGTAAAGATATATCGATTTTTGCTCAAGTTATCGTGTTAACGGCCATGCGGAAGGACAGACGGACGACTGTGTATAAAAACTGGGCGTGGCATCAACCGATTTCGCCCATTTTCACAGAAAACAGTTAACGCCATAAAATCTATGCCCCTACCAAATTTCAAAAGGATTGGTTAATTTTTGTTCGACTTATGGCGTTAAAAGTATCCTAGACAAATTAAATGAAAAAGGGCGGAGCCACGCCCATTTTTAAATTTTCTTTTATTTTTGTATTTTGTTGCACCATATCATTACTGGAGTTGAATCTTGACATAATTTACTTATATACTGTAAATATATTAAATTTTTTGTTAAAATTTTACTTTTAAAAAAATTTTTTTTTAAAAGTGGGCGTGGTCCTTCTCCGATTTTGCTAATTTTTATTAAGCGTACATATAGTAATAAGGGTAACGTTCCTGCCAAATTTCATCATGATATCTTCAACGACTGCCAAATTACAGCTTGCAAAAGTTTTAAATTACCTTCTTTTAAAAGTGGGCGGTGCCACGCCCATTGTCCAAAATTTTACTAATTTTCTATTTTGCGTCATAAGTTCAACTCATCTACCAAGTTTCGTCGCTTTATCGGTCTTTTGTAATGAATTATCGCACTTTTTCGGTTTTTCGAAATTTTCGATATCGAAAAAGTGGGCGTTGTTATAGTCCGATATCGTTCATTTTAAATAGCGATCTGAGATGAGTGCTCAGGAACCTACATACCAAATTTCATCAAGATACCTCAAAATTTACTCAAGTTATCGTGTTAACGGACGGACGGACGGACGGACGGACGGACATGGCTCAATCAAATTTTTTTTCGATCCTGATTATTTTGATATATGGAAGTCTATATCTATCTCGATTCCTTTATATATGTACAACCAACCGTTATCCAATCAAACTTAATATACTCTGTGAGCTCTGCTCAACTGAGTATAAAAATAGCTCATATCATGCCTCTGTCCTCTTGAAAAATACTAGAAGAGCCCAGTTAAGTTGCTGTCTGGAGATCTGATAACTCTGCCGCGCCGAAGCCAAAATCTCACGTTCGCTCGATACGTGTGCATGTTCTTGCAGCCATCCCTACTTCCAACGAACTCTTTTAAAGCTTATTTCCTTAGAGAATGGTACAAATGGTACATGATACAAAGATCTGGAAAATATTCTGAATACAATCCCGAAACTATCCCAAAACTATCCTGAAGTGATATCGTAAATAATTACGAAAATTATCCGAAGATGCTTCCAAATCATTTCCGGAAACATTTCCCCAATGATAAAAAGAGATGGTTTTGAAATGATACTAAACACAGTTCTCAAATTGGTTCTGAAATTATTTCGAAAATCATGCAGGAAACATTTACTGAAAACCCCAAAATGATTTTTAAACAGTCCCGAAATGATTCCGAAACAGTTCCAAAATTATCCAACTGGGATCACGAAATTACTCCTAATCGATCCCGAAAACGGTACCGAAGGTTTTTCTTTTCAAATATCGGGACTTCCCTAAATGATCCCGAAATTTTCGCGAACACATTCCTGAAACGGTCATGAAGTACTACGGAAATTATCGCAGTCCCGATTTAGTCTAAAAATTATTCAGAAAACAATCTAGAAAATAATATCGAAAATCCTGCAGGAAAGTTTCGCAGGAAGACCGTAAATGATTTTGAAACTATCCCGAATTGATTCTAAAATTATCCAGGAGCAATAATGAAATTTTTCCTAATTGATCCCGAGAACAATCCCGAAGTATTTCTAAATAAAATATTGAAACATTCCCGAAGTGAGATCTAAACGACACTTAAAAGCCTGAAATGATTACTAACACAATCATGAAACAGTCCCTGAATATTTCCGAAATTATACGGAAAACAGTGCCAGATCAGTCTATAAATTATCCAGAAAACAGTTCAGAAAAAGTTCTGAAACTGTCCCGAAAACATTAATAAAATAGTATCGAAATTATCTCAAAATGATTCCAAAACTCTTCCAAAATGATCTTTAAAAGATCTCGAAATAGTTTCGATATTGTCTGGAAAACAATCCCAAATTAATGCTAAAATTATCGACAAACAATTCCGAAAGCATTTTCAAAATAGTTTCTAATAGATCTAGAATCATTTCTGAAAGGCTCAATAGAAAGATTATAAAATAGTCCCTCAATTTTCTATAAACGATCCCAAATTTTTTAGGAAATGATACAAAAATGGTTCTGAAATAGTTTAGAAAGCATACCAGAAACAGTCCCAAAATAATCTGAAATGTTGCCGATATTGATCACGAAAACTATCGTAGAATGAGACAAAGATAGTCCTCAAGCAGTACAGGATATATTTCGAAATAGCCCTAAAATTATTGCTAATACGAAACCGATAATATTTGGATACGTTCGCGGGATAGTCACGCAATGCTTCCGAAAATATCGTATTCATCATTTATTGGCCCCTACCCGCCGAAGCGATTTTGGCTGTTTCTTAGTAGGTGACGCCAACTATCTTTACTTCGCAATAACTGGGAGCAGCAAGGGAGGTCAAATCTTCCTCCACCTGCTTCTCCTAAACCGGTGGAGGTATCCCCCTTCCTCTTCTTTTAAATGGCGATGTCGATCGAAATACTTTCTTGGCTGATGCAGTTTCGTCCATTCTCGGCTCACAAAATAGTGTGGCCAGAATAGTAATGTCGAAACGACACAGAAACAGTCTTGTAATTTTCTTCGAACTAGTTCTAGTACGACCCCAAAAGCAGCCCCGAAATGGTTCTTAAATTATTGTAAAGAGGTATCAAAAGCTTTAAGTTTAGCGCAAAATAGCTCATTAGCCATTCCGTGGGAGGATTATGGCTCCAATCACTGCTTGCACCTTTTTCAAAAATTAGTTGAGCAACAAAGCATATAAACAAATTTTCTAAATTTTCAGTTTCCCACTATAGGCGATCTGTGTACCCCATCCCCAAATCCACAGCATCCAAACTTTCGTCTTAACAAGATAACATTTTAAATACTAGAAAACATAAGCAATTGGGCCACCCTAAAGTTCAGAAATTAAGTGTAAAAGTATGTGTGCTTGTCATTATGATTGCACATTGGCCTCACCGTCTTGGCAATCGGTTGATCGTTGCGATCAGCAACACTACTAAATACATTGCGACGACAGCAACAGCAGCAGCATCATGGAATGTGCCAACAACAACAAAGCACACACAATATGAATGGTGGGCAAAGCAAAATAGACAAAACGTTGCATTGCGACTGCAGTAAAAATCGTTGCAATAACAATACTCGCATTTCTATAGCCCCAAGAATTGTCCGAAGGTGCACAGTGTTTGAAAATGGAAATTTAATATGAATAATCCGTTCAATTTTGTTTTATTAAGAGACTATTTTCGGGAATAATTTGGGAGTATTTCGGAGTAATTTTCAAACACTCTCTGATTCCTTGCGGAACTATTTGGTGATTATACCGTGATAATTTCTAATTGCTTCCGGGATTGATTGGAATTACTTCGACATTATTTTGGGGCTATTTAGGTAGTGCAAAATGTGTATTCGGAGCTTTTTACGGATAATTTCAGTATTATGGAAGAGATCATTCTTCTCTTTTGTGAAATTGTTTGGGTTATCATTCAAAGAATTTTTCCGCTAATTTTGGGATAATATTTGCTAACATGTTGTGACTTCCTGCAGTTATCTGGGTTATGTACTTTGATCGAGGTTGAAGCAATTTTTAAAAAAGATTGAACGCACAATTAACAAATAAGTGTTTTTTAATTCAACCGAATTATTGGTTATAGACGTAATTTGTAACAAAATTGAAACCAAAACAAAAACCGGGCGGTTTCTTATTGGTTTTTTATGTAAGTTTTAACGACTTTTTATCGAGAATAACTATTACGGACGAGTTATCGATTGTTGTCTATATATTATCGGTTTGTTATCCGCGTGTTATCGACGAGAAGAGTTATCCATTTGCTATCGAAAAAATAACGAGTTTTTATCGATTTATACGTATTCCGAGTTGTATCGATCGTAATTTTCAAATTTCATTGAAAATATAAGAAAATTGTTAAAATAGATGAATAAATGAAATATAATAACACATTTCAAAAACTCTTATTATTAACAAAAGTGGAATTCAAACAAGCTTAAGCCAAGCCAAAAGGAAATATTGGCGGAATTCATGGCGAGACAGCTGCTTTGGTGTAGGCTTGCTTCAAATTTAACTTCTAGTAAGCTTCTTAAGTTAAGCGAAATCTCTTCAAGGAACTGCAATCATTTTTTGTTGCAAAGAAATAATACATAAATAATATGCTTACGCTTTGTTCGATAAGTCCTAAAGGTTACTGCACTCTTTTAACCGCCTTCGGACTATCTTTTCATCGCCTTCGCTATTATTACTGGAACTCAAACAAAACAAAATTGGATCCGTCGCAGTTATTTTTTATATATTTGGCAACCAGTTTCACAGTTCAATATATATTGTAATTTTCTTTTCTATCAATGCCGATCCGTGATTGTATGTTAAGATTTGGGTCCAGGTTATGTATGACTTCTTGACACTTTCCGTTGCAGTCACTCTTGTTCACATTCACTGTCACTACCTGAGGTGAGTGAATGCCATTATTATATTAAATGGAATTGGTTTACTTTACAAATAATGACTCGTACATAATTTTCCTCATAAATTCCAATTTTTAAACACTGTGCGTCGCCTACATGGCCGGTTGCAGTTCCATCGTTAAAGTTCAATTCTATTTTGAGCATGAAATCATCAGTTTGTGTATATTAATTTGTCTGCCTCATCTTCATTTGTGCGTTTTGACTTTCGAGTTGTCTGACTGTTTTATTACTATTTATTACCTATTTGTTTTTTGATCATTTCCTTGCTTGCTTTTTTTCTTGATTTGTTTATTTAATATTTTTTTTCCTTAAATTTTATTACTTTCTATCTAAATGCGCTTTTTCTTACCCATTTTGCATTAATGTTGGCATGTGTGTGTGCCGGTGTAGTTTTTTTTTGATTGCCTATAGCAGAGATGCACAATGTAGCCTCCGGGAGCAGAATTGACATACATATGGGCGCTTCCCAGAAATAGGCCACTAAATTTTAAAAATAAAAATATAATATAATTTTGAGCAGTAAATATCTCGCTCATACCTCCGACGTATAAAATACTTGAAATGTTCAAGCAGCTTACGGCGACTCCCGTGTACATCTCTGTCCTTAAGCCGTATTTAGTTTGCAGAGATTTCGTAGCTCGCTCAATGTGGTCGTTTTTAAAGTCTTGTCTCGCGATTATCATCAGCGTCGACATAATCATCATCGGTGCAAAAACGATTGCAACACCGTCAAAAAAAGTTCCAAATAAGCAGCAATAATATTATTATCAATAGCGGCTTTATGAGGAATTTTCGTCTTTCTTTTACTGCTAGCCACTGTTTTGGTTTTACCTCGATTTTTTATTGTTGTGATTTTGTAAGTTTTGTTTCTAGTACATTTTGCTGTTGGTCCCAGCATTCATTGTAGTTACGCTTGTCGTCAGTTTTTACTGTTGCAATTTTTTTTTTTTTGTTGTCTTTTATGTAGTTTTACTGCTCTCATTCGTATTTTGTTTAATAAAAAAATCGTTGCGGCTCTATCTGCGTTTCCCTCCATCCTCATGTTCATAATCATGTCGGCTCATCCACATACTTACATACATATATAATTTAGAGTGGCTCCTATAAATGAGATAAGCGCTTTTTCCAGTCTCACTCCTCCAGACTAGTATCTATGTAGGTCAAAAATATCACATATAAATATTGGTTCTGAACGGAGACGGTCATAGCAAGTTTTATGGGGATTCAAGCTCAGGTTGCCGTACCGATTATATTAAAATCTGAACTTTAGCTACCGCACGACACTCCTTAACCATTTTTTGTTGCAACTAAAATTTATATATGAGATTTTAGATGCAGGCATCACCGTATCAAATGATGAGACTTGAAAAAATTGTGCTTTTATTGTGTAGGGGCCACCTTAATATACATACTTATACAAGCAAACATATATATATAAAAATATATATTTATTTCTATATGCGATTTTTGTGGCAGTTTTATATTTGTGTCTCTATCTTTGGAATTTATTCGCTGAGCACCCTCACCTCTTCGTAGTCGACCGTAAGTTAGCGTACAATGTGCCTACTAGTAGCAGCCTTCGTCAGTGAACGTAATCAAATAGGCCAGTCCGTCCCTGGAATTCGGCGTAGAATTGAAACGGAGCATGACTATTTCCACCAGTTTTTTCCTTAGCACGACTAATTATTTTAGATTCTCTTTATCTTCTTAATTAATTGATATGAGGCTCGGAATCATGGACGATGCCTCTTTGAATATTCTAAGCAAACTTTACCCGATAGCTCTCGGTCCTTGCCGTGAAGCCAAAGGCGAGTATAAAAGGAAATCTGAGTATGTGCCTTACGATCTTTTCGCAATTCATAGTGAAAAAATAGCCAAAATCTTCGTTGTAAGAAGGCGTTCAGCCCAGAAAATATTTCTTGGGTCACACTTCGGCAACAAAAGCCTCCGCATTCTTCAATTCAGATAGCGCACGAAGTTTTCTATACAACGCCCTGAAGCAAAATGGCAATCCCTTCGCGGTTGTCTAATATCCTGATCAAATAAAGGTCAAATCTCTGGAAGGTTTTTAATTACTGCTACGAGAGGGGGGACCTTTGGGAGTTAACGGCTTCTCAAGCTATGTTACTTTAAGTTAGGTTGCGTGCAGACCAGTTAAGGGAGCTATTCCTGGATACTTTTTTTTGGTCCGTTGTATTGCCACATACTCTAAAGATGAAAATAGCTTTCGGTTACTTGGAAATCGCTGCATTGCAACGATAAAACTACGAATAGAGCACAGATCGATCTTAGAAATGTTCAACGAAAATTCGAAATCGCCCCGACTGAGATATCGATGGCTTGTAGCAAAATCTGGACAGCTGAACACAAAAAACACAATGATTCCACCGCGTCGTCCTCCATACAGTTAACACATCTGAGGCTGTCCAATATATTAAGGCGTATCGCAGGAATTTACATTGACGCAAGTGCCCTTTTAATACTCCCATAACCATGAACATATGATCTCTTGTAAACCCTAATCGACGCACGGCAAGAGGTGGTGTCAGCTCTGAGTTGTCTTACCCAACTCGAGGCCCGACTACGCAGATGCGGAGAGCAGGTGACCTGCTGGTCCCCAAATCCCAAAACTCCTCTGACAGACACATTAAAATCGCCCTTTCCTGCCTGTGTGATCAGCCTGACGAATTGCAGGAATATCCTTAAACAATGGCAGCCAGATATTTTTTATCAAAAAGCCTGAAGTCAAACAATTCCTCAAAGCCCTTGACCACACTGTGGCAGATTTTAGCACTTTGATCTACCGCATGCAAACACCGAGTCCATGAAAGAACACTTTACTCCAACCCTCCTATCCAGCCTAGATCCATCCTTGAATAGGCTCCAGCCATTTGGGAGTTTTGAATATAGCAACAGCAACATACCGCTGCACTGCTTCCAACCTTTTGACCATGGAAGAAGTTTGTACCACGCTAAGAAACCCTTTTTCTTAAGTATTTGATGTTGCTTTTACTGGGTTATGCACCCAGGTCTGTCGGTGTGGTATGAAAGCACTCTACCATCACACACGGTGGCCTTTCTTCGAAGGATAACCTATACTATAACTAGAAGTTGTATACCACACAAAAGACCAGATCTCTGTGTTCAACTATGCCGCAATTAACGATGGTATGGGTATGTCTGCCTCGCTTGCGCTTGTGTCGAACTACTTTAATATTAACATGATCTAGGTCTCGGGACATGTCACTCGGTAACAACTCGTCCTACCGAGGACGTAATAAAACCCCTTCTAGGAATATTTTCTGAATATATAAAAGAACAGAAAAGTTAAAAGCTTATTTAAAGTTTTACTTTTACTATTCTCGGCTCCGAATCAAAATGTATTTACCCGAGCTCCTTCTGAAATTTAAATTGAGCCCTTTGAAGTCATTATTTTATTAGTCCCACTTTCCTACAGGGATTACATCAATGTATTGCTAATACACCTGCGATGGGTACGTGTGCGCTTGAGGAGTATATTCTCATTATTGAACAACTTTTTGTCTTCATTTCTTTTCTTTTAAAATAGTACTTTTTTCTTTTCTGCGCATCTTTTATTAAATTTTTTATAACAGGCGTTAGCTGTCCCGTACCAGTTCATATAGCGCCATTCTTCACGTGCGCTTCAATAATGAACACAGACAAATGTTGCTTTGATTTTGGCTTAATTTCTCACATTGAATTATTTTTGAGTTTTGTGAAAATATCTAGGTGTGTATGTATGTATGTATGTATGTATGTACTCGTCTATTAGATTTTATTGGCCTTATCGTTTTAGCTTTCCACTCACTCATTTCATTACCGAATTGTGTGCGCCGGCCGTCGTCGTCTTCGTATTTCTCATAGGCAATCGACTTTCCCATACATAGCATGCAAATAGACAAAAGAAATCATATAATTGTCGACTTGAGCTTGTTTGGCATTATTAGGGTATCCATGTACATATTTACATATATGTATATATAAATAATTTCTCTTGATTTTTCTTTAAGTATTCAATGTGAAAATATTCCGCCCTCACTTCAACACAGCGCTACATCAAATCATAACCATGCCAACACCATCACCATTATGGGGTATAGCCATTGAGAGCGGGACGGAATCACTTTTAAATCGTTTTTATACCCAGTTGCACTTAATATACTTACATACTAGAGTTGCGACCCGCCTCATTAAAACCAGTTTCAAGAGGTGGGAAATACATCTCGGGTGAGACGATAATATTTCGCTTCCTCAAGCGCTCGATGTCTACTTCAATCGCTGCAATATGAACGACCCCGCATCATATACGATACACACTGTGCTATATAGAATCACTATGAAGTAATCCCGTAGCAAAGGGTTATGCACTGGATATATGGGCTGTCTCATTAAAGTAAGCCAAACGGTTAGACGATACCATAGTATTGTACTTGCTTGGGCGCCCCGAGCAATATATATGTAACACATATGGCCGGAATTAAATATTATAAAATAAAATAGGTAATCCCGTGCACCGATTGAAATATGCCTAATCAAAACCCTTTCGAATGAAAGGTAAAAATATTTTTGGCTAAAGGAATTTATTGCTTGCTCCGGCGCCTCAAATTTCACACTAACAGAATACAAAATACAGGAGGAAGAGTGGAAGCTTCCCCTTTATCTCAAAAAAAAAAAAGGTTGATGGCGAACAGGTGCAACCCAACCAACAATTTCACCATAATTGGGCATCATCTTTGTTGGCTGGAACGAATTGCTTTTCAATTGTTTTATACCTAGCAGTACTTAAATTGTACGTAATAATATTAAGAAAATGTATTATACATCGCAAGCTATCCCATACCCCGGTTTGTGTGCTTCAATTGGGTTCTAGGTCATTTAACCCATTTCCAATGTATGAAGAAAGTAACTCTCTGATTTGACCTCAATAATGCACCTGCCGACGCCTACTTTCATCGCTCAGTAATCTCGCAATATTTCTAGAAAACGATTTTTTCAAGGCTTTACACGCCCATATTTCCCTTCAAGACCGTTAAGTGATTTCTTATTTAAAAAATGTACCAGCAGCTTATTAGGATATATAGCAAACTTCGTTTTGAATGATTCTGTCATTCCTTATGGAAGCTAGGTTAATAACAAGGCACATCATGAGGACTTTTCTAAATGCTTTTGACTTTGCAAAATCGCAGACTTTAGGTGTTTCGGGATTGTGGTTAGGATCGTTTCGAGACCGTTTCGATTTTATTTTCAGGAAAATTTCTGGATTGTGGCTGGGGTCATTTGACTCTGGAAAAGTACCAACTCCCATTTAATTAAGCGGTGTTTTGAAAAACTGCACGGTTTATACTCAAGTCCTCGTTCTAAGAGCACAGTTGAAGCTTGGATAGCCTCTGGTACTATTTTTGAAACAATTTCATTTGTAGCTGGGATAGTTTACAAACTATTGCGTAACGGAGTTAGAGCCCATTTACCGATACCAAATGCGTAGGGTGGCTCTGAAAAGGTATCTGCTTCTGAAAAGTTAGCGGATCTGCCAAAGTATACCGATTTCCAAAAAGTATCAGTATCTAAATAAGAACTCTGTTTTAAAAATGAACCCGGCTATGAAAGAGTGACAGCCCCTTGAAAAATACCCCGTTCCGAAAATGTACCCAGTTTTAAAGAATGTCTGATCCTGAAACATTAATAGGTCTTGCATACTCTAGCTCCCAAAAATGAACCAGGTTTTTAAGAAATATTTAGTTCCAGGAAAATGACTGGTTCTGAAAAGTAAACTATGCTGATACCAAAGAAGTATCTGGTATTTAAAAAAATCTCACTTTGAAAAAGTCACAGTATGTAAGAGTAACACTGCATTAAAAAATAGCTGGTTCTGTAAAAGCACGTGACTCCGAAAATGTAACCTGTAACCGAATAAATATACAGTTAAGGAACAGTACCTTGCTCCGAAAATGTACCGGGTTCTTAAAATTTGTGACTCTAGAGGAACTGATCCTGAATTCTAAAGGAACGGATCCAAAGAAAGCAGTAATAAATATACACTTCTGAAGAAGTACCCGGTTCGAAAAAATTACCCAATTCTCAAAAATTGCCTGGATATGTAAACTTAATAGGTCTTTAAAAAGTACTTGTTTCCGAAAATGCACGTGACTCTGAAAAAGAGTCGATCCTTACGAAATAACTGGTTCAAAAAAAGTAAAAAAAAAATATGCTGTTCTGAAAAAGTTCCGGTTTGAAAAAGTACGAGGTTCTAAAAAACAACTGATTCAGAAAAAGTACTTGGTTCCGAAAACATATTCGCTTTTAAAAAAATACCTGACTCTGATAAAATAGTCATAAAAATATAACTGAATCAAAAGATGTATCCGGTTCGAGAAAAATATCTCACTCGGAAAAATTCATGGCGTCTGTAAAAGTAACAGGGTATGAAATAATATCTGGTTCAATAAAGGCACCCGGACTTCGAAAAAGTAACCGGTAACCGAACAAATATCCAGCTATCGTGAAGTACCTAGCTCTGAAAATGTACCCGGTTCTTTAAATGGATGATTTGGAACTGACACTGAACTCTAAAGAAACAGATTCAAAGGAAATAGAAATATATATCCAGTTTTGAAAAGTTATCCGGTTCTGAAAAATACCCAATTCTTAAAAGTACCTGGATCTGTAAACTTAATAGGTCTTGAAAAAGTACCTGTTTCCGAAAATGCACGTGATTATGAAAAGAAGTCGGTCCATATGAAATAACTGGTTCTAAAAAAGTAAAAACAAAAATATCCAGTTCTGAAAAATTCCCGGTTTTGAAAACGTGCCCGATTCCAAAATAGCTGATTCAGACTAAGTATCTGATTCCGAAAACACATTAGCTTTAAAAAAATACCTGACTGTGATAAAATAGGCAGTGCTGAAAAAATACGCGATTCTGAAAAGTGCCGGATATAAATAAATAAATACTATAAAAGTTAGTAGAAATAAAAAGAAAAACCCTGTTTCGAAAAAGTACCCGCTAATCTATCTTCGGGGGTATTTTTGAGAAAAAACTACAAAAAATCATTGAAATCAGTTAACGATCTGCAAAAAAGTATTTTTGAATAAATATATGCATTACCCCAGAAAGATTTCTTAACACACAATTGGGTATATAATTTTCCTTTTCATCCTATTTTGGCAATTCTCATTTGTTGTTATAAAGATCTGTAATATTGTATGCTGTGGCGTATGGTTGCATGAAATATTTGATAAACATATTGAGAAATTTTTCAATTTTTAAGTTTCAATTTTCTTAACGCTACTTAATCTCGTTTGACGTATATCATCAACGCCAATATGCACAACTGATTTACAAACATGCATATGTACATCTGTAGGTGTATGAGTGTTTATGTGCCAAATACAAAGCTATTTTTAATAAAATTGGTATAGAGTTAAAAATTTCGATTTTTAATTTTAAACACATAAAATAAATGAATTTATTCGCAAGTAGAAATGTACGAAGCATTGTCTAACATGGCTATTTAAACTAATGTACTTACATACATATGTATATATGTACATACACATATAAAGTACATTCTAATAAAAAAAAGTCAAAAACCAATGAATAGATTTGTAGCGTACAGTTAGCCATCGTATGAATGCCATGTGGGCATTTATAGCTTTTTGAAAAATGTTTTCTAAACAAAATATTAATTCTATATTAATTACCGTTATATTCACTTGTGCGCTTATTGTGCTTATTATTGTTTACATACCACATTTGTACATGCAAGTGTTAGTTTGTTAATTTAAAAATTTTCATATTGAATGAAATTTTGTTTCGTTGAATGGCATAAAAATATATTTGATGTGCGCGGGTTTCATCGTTATTTTGTTATTTTTTTTCTTCTTTCATTTACGTTTTCCTCTAAATAAATAAATATATTTTTAAATTTTTGTGTTTAATACACTTCGATGATTTTGTGAAATTATTAAATGTTGCAGATGTTAAAAATTTGTTAGTTTGTGATGGGCAAAATTTTGAATTTTTTTTTGGTAATTATTAGCGAGAAATAATAAAATTCTTCAAAACTTTTGTATTTGTGGTCTACATACCTGTTCGTGGAAATAATATTGTTTAAGCTTATATAATTCTGCATAAATGTCATTCATAGAACATAATTTTTTAGGTAATTTCGGGTTTACTTTCGGGTTTGGGAATATTTCTTCAAAGCTTCAAAGTTCTCTTAGGGTTTATTTAGAGAAACATTTCGGTATTGTTTCTAAGCTAGCTTTAAAACTAATGTGGTATAACTTCCGGATGTTTTTCAAGTTTATTTCGGGACTATTGTATGGATGGTTTCCGCACTAATTCGACGCCATTTGCAGTATGGTTTCAGAGCCATAAATTCGGAATATTCCGGATTTTTTTGTTGTCATTTTGCGACTGTTTAGTGATAATTTCGGGACTATTCATATCACAATAGTCCGCAGCTTTTTCTTAATTGTTTCAGAGTTTTTTAGGGTCCATTTCGATAAGTATTTTGAGATTGTTTTAAAGCTCACTTAGATACTATTTCGGGATAACTTCGGGATGGTTTTCACTTTGGCACTTTTTCGAGACGATTTCGGAAACATTTGGGAGCTAGATCAGGACAATTTTATGAAAATCTCTGGGTCATGTCGGCATGTTTTATTACCATTTTGCCAGTGATTGATTCGGGTTGGTTTCGGTTTGGGTTCTAGTTTCGGTTAGTGCTGTTTTTGGCTTTAGTGCTGGTATCGGTTTTGTTTTCAGTTTCACTTGAGATTACAATGCAATTTTAGCTCTAGATTTTGGTTGCGGCTCAGATCCCGAATTGGATACAGTCTTAGATTCGGTATCGTTATTGAATCATTTAGTATGTTTGTTTATATTTCGGTAGCATTTTTAGTATCGAGTTGGGTTTAGGGTTTCAGTTTTGGTTCCGAATCCGTTTCCGAAGTCGGGTAAGGGTTCATTTGGAATCTTCTTTCGGCTGCGGTATATGATATATATTTCAGTTTTGTTTGAGATTCTAGTTTCACGTTTGGTTTGCGTTGGTAGGCCCCTTTTGCGGGTTCGACAATAGTGCCAGCTAACAAAATAGGGGTTCCAGAGAGAAAAAAATCACACAATAAAGGAAAAGGAACTGGAAGGATAACGGTTAAGTGGGAAAAAGGAAGAGAAAAAAAGTAAGAACTAGAGTGGGAAGAAAATGGCGAACAGCAAGAAAAAGAAAGCGGAAGAGGAATAGGAACTATGGGTGAAAGGAAGGGGAACAGCAAGACGAAGAGAATAAAGAGGGGAAAACCCGAAAAACTAGGAATAGGCGGGAAGGGAGAAGAAAATATGCGAAGAAGGCAGAGGGTTGGGGAAAGGAAGGCAAACAATAACACAAAGTAGAGAAAGATTTAACAGTAGCAAGAGTTAATCCAAAAATAGACGCCCGTTGTGGTGGCGAGGCTGCAGCTCGGCAGTGGTTTGGGTAACACTTCGATTGTATTTCTGCCATTAAAAGTTTGCCAAAGCAAATTAATTTGCTTGCAGATGCCTTCGGAATTGGTATAAGTTAATAGGTGCCGTCACGCAAATTTCAAGGAACAACTAAAAATGAATGGTACACAAATGCGATGAAAATCTTGGCCTAAATCTTCTTCGAGGTATATCGTGCTTTGTATTTAAAAATCTTAAAAGCAGCAACCAGATGAACTATGTGTAATGCAATGGCTTTGGAACTATTTTTATAATAGACTTCATGAATGCAAAGCGAGGGCGGGCGTATCTATTATATTATTTAGATTTTAGGTTTTCATTCATGAATTCATAGCCAATCTTAAGCCAACAAAAGTTTTTTAGCCCAGTTATTAAAACCTTTATTAATATACATAATGTAAATGCAACAACACAAACTGCACAAAGATATTTATTTTCCATATTTCACTTCATTAATCGTTTTTAAATACCATTACTGCTTTTATACTTTACTCATTTATTGTTGTTATCAATACCAGTAACGTTTATGTAGCAAATGCTCATATAACTAAATTATCAAGAAATTAGAATTCAATGCCATAATATCCTGCCCTACAAGTGCGCACGTTTTCACTTAACTTAGTTAGCAGTGAATTAAAATAACACCAAACGATGATTATTAATTCTGCCTCATTTCAGCACAAAATTCATTTCCCAACACACAAAACTTCGTCTTAAAATGTACAAGTCTTACATACATACATACACACAACAAGTGTGTGTTTCATTTGAAGTACCTCCTTATAATTCCACAGCATGAATAAATAACAAACTTGTATTTGTGTCATCGCCTACTGGGGCATACAATTTTAAAAGCGCCCTTCAGCACCTCAAAGGTGTGGGGGTTATAAACCTCATCATCTCAATTCGTTTGGTCAAAATGTATTCAACTAACAACAACTTGCCACAAGTAATCTCGTTTTATACTGAATAATTTATGTTTCAACAACATACAACAACACAAACAAGTGTTTTATATAGGTACATATATTTGTTTGTTGTTCATATGTTTGGCTTTTACTCAATTCAGCGATAACCGGATTTAGCTTAACCACTCAATGTTCATTCATTTCTCTCATACTTTATCTCTTTACATTTGTGCGCGCTCTGTCTGCTGTGTGCGTTGCCTTCGGTTATAGCTCCTACCATCAGCTCGTCATCATCATCATCATACTCACTCTTCTTCTTATCGAGTTTTCAACGCATGAGCGAGTATTTAATACAACTTATTTGCCATTTTCATTTCCATACAATAATTGATTTGAGTGTTGAGCTGCCGTAACTGTGATTTTATGCTTCTTTATGTTGTCACTTTTTCATGCGGCTTTAGGGCTGCTTGTTTTGTTTTTGCATGTGAGTTTAAGTTAATTTTGTTGTAACTGATGGGTTATCTGTTTTTTTTTTTTGTACATTTAAAGATTTCATAGCACGTCGGGCCGCCGTGATGCGATGGTAGCTTGCCCTGCCTACCACGCCGAAGATGGTGGGATCCAGAGATCCAGGAACAAATAGCATTAAAATCTTAAGAAAATACTGTTTTAACTTATAAAAAACAAAAAACTTTCTAGCCAGGTTTCCTGTATTGGCAGTGACATATGGACAATAACTCGAGTGCATTTCTGCCATGAAAGGTTTCTCTATGAAAACTCTTCTGCCTTGCAGTTGCTGTTTGGAGTTGGCATTAAATATGTAGGTTTTGTACCGTCAAACTGTTGGAACAAACAAAATGGAGAACGACGCAAATTTGAGAAGAAAATTTCTCGGAGATAAGTTTAATAGCAGTGAGCTTAGAGAGAGTTCTTGGGGCCATAATTGAACCGGAAGGTTTGTGCGAGGATGCAGGAATGGCAGAACACACTATTCACGTGTATGCCGATGGCTTCAAATTAACGGAAGAGGTTGGGTCGGCATTTTACTGGGTCGATTCAAAAATAAGTAGATTCTACTGCCAGATTACTACAGCGCCTTTCAGGCGGAAATTATAGCCGTGAAGAAAACAGCACAAATTCTAGAGGAAGCGTGCTTAAGCTGCAGTAGCGTCAATATATGTACATATATCTTGATAGTCGGGAGCCGATTATGGCAATAATATCACACAGTACTTCAGCAAGAAGTGTTGTGGAATACAAAGAAGCATTGGAAAAACTTCGCTCAGGCTGAACAATAGATCTGTACTGGGTTCCGGGTCATAAAGGGAAAGAAGGTAATGAAAGGCGGATGAGTTGGCAAAGGAGGGTGCATTACTTGCTGAATCGACGGTAAAATCAAAGGGAGACAGGAGTTGCATATGATCCATCAAGCGGGAAACCAAAAAAAGCGCGGGGTTGCAAACGTTCCTATATCATGTGCAAGTCCTACGATATTAGACGCAAATAGTCGTTCATATCTCTGAAGAGAAGACTTAAGGCTCACGATGGGCACACTAACTGGACACTGCCTTCTGGCGTCACAAGCTTTGCGAGCTGCTGGAAGAAACGGTAGAGCACGTTCTATTAGGGGCGGCAGAAATGCCAGGTCTCGGGGTAGCAATTAAGCTAGGTCCTATAAAATTTCTAGTATTTGCAAGAGGACTTAATTATTCTATAACATAAGGCCTGGCGCCTGGTTGGGTTTCTTACGTTTGGTCGTCAAATAAATTCTGATAACACTATGCACACATTCAGTCTATGTGAAGTCTTATTGACCGGTCAGTTCAACCAAACCTAGTATTAAACACATAAGGCCGGATTTTTCCGAAAACCTTGAAACCTTCATTAATGATCTCAACAATAATTTGATTGAATTTGAAAAATTTATTAGATCTGAACAGTCAGCTGTATGGAGGAAATGTATTTTAAACGACCGATCATGGCGATTTTTGCAGACAAACACGTAGGACATATATTTAAAGCTCGGACTAAACTTCTAGCTCCGAGGTGTTCAAATGAGGAGGAGATGGCGAAAGACCTGTGTTCTGAATAACCGCATGTATGGTATATCCTCCTGTAGTAGCCCAATCCGATCGGTTCCAATAAATGATTACATAAAATAAGTAGGTAGGTTGAACTGGCCTGTCCATGAGGACCTCACATAGACTACGGACTCAATGTTACCAGAAGTTTGTTTTAACGACCAAACTGAAAAACCCTATCAAAACCAGGACCTATGTTATAAAATAACTCCGTCCTCTTGGCAAATACTAGAAGCTTCCTAAAACTTAAGCCACTTGCTGCTTCTAGATCTGACAACTATATCACTCCTAATAGCTGGAGTCTTAGCCTGGCAAGTGCAGAGCACGAGCATAGAACGTGCTCGATCGTTTCCTCCTCCAACCCGCACTTTCTGCATCTGCTATCACTGACCAAGCTTAATTTAAAGGCATGTGACGCCAGAAGGCAGTGTCCAGTCAGAATACCCGTCATGAGTCTGCAGTCCTCTCTTTTTAATGATAGAAGCAACTTTCTTAGTCTAAGGTTGTAAGACCTACACATAATCTTCGACACTTTACAGCCCCGCGCTTGAACCCACGCCTTTCCCGCTTTGTCGATCATGTGCACCTCTCACCTTCGCTTAATCTCGCCCAATCTAATTGGGACATCTACGGAGCAAGCTTCAAGGGATGCGCCCTTTTTAGCTAGTTCGTCCGCTTTTTCATTCCCATCTTCCCCATAAAATAAGAAAATATAAACACATTTAAAAAAAAATAAAAAATAAAACACCATGGCGTATGAGTAACATTTCTTAAGCCAGCAAAATTGATGATTATTTTTAAATCTTTTAGTACTTAAATGTCTTTTATCCATACATACATACATACATAGCCAAGGTTAAAATTTTTTTTTTCATCTAAGTATCGGAAATATGACAGGATAAACGAGCATAATGACGAAATTCCGAAAATAATCCAGCATTGCAATAAGGTGATGCATTTTTTAAAACGCGATAAGGAAAAGAAGAAGCAGAATGTTGGCGGAATGGCCTTAAAGGTTCAATCTGAACATATAAAATCGTTACCAAGATGGTCCAGCTTATAACTGATGTGCTTGTTACCGGAACGTGCCGTATCCATATAAGGAAAAGGACTATCAGCATCGATAACACACCTAAAAACCTTCGGGATTGTCTGTATCACTCCAACAACAACAAGTTTATAATTATTATCTTTACCCAGGCATTGACATAGATCAACGAATTAATACAAAGCGGCTACATTGGCTTGAGAAAGTTTTGCATATGAATGAACAAACTCCGGCTTTAAGCGTATTTTATGGTAAACCGCATATGTAAGCAAAGGATGAGGGTGCCCCAATTACTTTCAAAGGGCCAAATGAAGTACGATACGAAACATCTTTGAATCTACAGTTAGTTGGCGCCTGCAAGCAAAATAAAGAAGTGATTGGCGTAATTTGTTATACGGCCCAAATGGTGGAAAGGGTTGAGCGCAAGATAAACAATTTTGTAGCTGAATAAATAGAGTATAATGAGGAATTCAAAAACTGTGGTTTTAAATTCTTCTTAGAAAATTTTGTTTTTACTTTTTAAGTATTTTTGAATGCAGAAATTGAATTCAAACACTATCTTTACTATAAATGACTATAAATGAGATGTTTTTAAGACTTTAAGATTGCGGTTCCAAAACAGTTAACTAAATTCGCAAAAGCAACAGGTTCCAATAAATTAACTGGTTGTAAAAATGTAACCGGTTACAAAACACCAACCAGTATAGAAATTTATTAGCTCCAACACAGCAGCGGGCTCAAAAAACAGATCTGGTTCAAAACAAAAACTTCATCCATAAAAGTAAGATGCTGGTTGAAAATCAAGTAACTGTTTCCAAAAACAGTATTCGGTTCTAAAACGAGTTCCAAATAGGTAGAGATTATAAAAATGAACCGGTATCCAAAACCAAACTGGTTTGAAAAAGGTATCAGATCTAAAAAAAAGAATTGGTTTCCAAATAATAGCCAATTCCAAAAAAGTAGCTGTTGCGAATTACAAGTTGCATATATGTAACCGATTCCAAATGAGTAACTGGTTCAAAAAAGGTAACTTGTTTCAAAAATAAACCGATTCCATATTAAACATGTTAAAAACAAGTAAGGAAGGCTAAGTTCGGGTGTAACCGAACATTACATACTCAGTTGAGAGCTGTGGAGACAAAATAAGGGAAAATCACCACGTTGTAAAAAGAACCTAGGGTAACCCTGGAATGTGTTTGTATGACATGTGTATCAAATGAAAGGTATTAAAGAGTATTTTAAGAGGAAGCGGGCCATAGTTCTATAGATGGACGCCATTTAGGGATATCGCCATAAAGGTGGACCAGGCCTGACTGTAGAATTTGTTTGTACCATATGGATATCAAATGAAAGGTATTAATGAGTATTTTAAAAGGGCGTGGGCCTAAGTTCTATAGATGGACGCCTTTTCGAGATATCGCCATAAAGATGGACCAGGGGTGACTCTAGAATTTGTTTGTACGAACCGAGCATCAAATGAAAGGTGTTAATGAGTATTTTAAAAGGGCGTGGGCCTTAGTTCTATATGCGGACGCCTTTTCGAGATATCGCCATAAACGTGGACCAGGGGTAACTCTAGAATGCGTTTGCACGATATGGGTATCAAACGAAAGGTGGTAATGAGTATTTCAAAAGGGAGTGGCCCTTAGTTTTATATGTGAAGGCGTTTTCGAGATATCGACCAAAATGTGGACCAGGGTGATCCAGAACATCATCTGTCGGGTACCGCTAATTTATTTATATATGTAATACCACGAACAGTTATCCTTCCAAGATTCCAAGGGCTTTTGATTTCGCCCTGCAAAACTTTTTCATTTTCTTCTACTTAATATGGTAGGTGTCACACCCATTTTACCAAGTTTTTTTCTAAAGTTATATTTTGCGTCAATAGACCAATACAATTACCATGTTTCATCCATTTTTTCGTATTTGGTATATAATTATGGCATTTTTTTCATTTTTCGTAATTTTCGATATCGAAAAATTGGGCGTGGTCATAGTCGGATTTCGACCATTCTTTACACCAATACAAAGTGAGTTCAGGTAAGTACGTGAACTGAGCTCAAGTTATCGTGTTAACGGCCGAGCGGAAGGACAGACGGTCGACTGTGTATAAAAACTGGGCGTGGCTTCAACCGATTTCGCCCTTTTTCATATAAAATAGTTATCGTCCTAGAATCTAAGCCTCTACCAAATTTCACAAGGATTGGTAAATTTTTGTTCGACTTATGGCATTAAAAGTATCCTAGACAAATTAAATGAAAAAGGGTGGAGCCACGCCCATTTTGAAATTTTCTTTTATTTTTTATTTTGTTGCAACATATCATTACTGGAGTTGAATGTTGACATAATTTACTTATATACTGTAAAGATATTAACTTTTCTTTTAAAATTTGAATTTTAACAAAATTTTTTTTAAAAAGTGGGCGTGATCGTTCTCCGATTTTGCTAATTTTTATTAAGCAGACATATAGTAATAGGAGTAATGTGCCTGCCAAATTTCATCATGATATCTTCAACGACTGCCAAATTCCAGCTTGCAAAACTTCTAAATTACCTTCTTTTAAAAGTGGGCGGTGCCACGCCCATTGTCCAAAATTTTACTAGTTTTCTATTCTGTGTCATAAATTTTCGATATCGAAAAAGTGGGCGTGGTTATAGTCCGATATCGTTCATTTTAAATAGCGATCTGAGATGAGTACCCAGGAACCTACATATCAAACTTCATCAAGATACCTCAAAATTTACTCAAGTTATCGTGTTAACGGGCAGACGGATGGACGGACGGACGGACGGACGGGCGGGCGGACGGACGGACCTGGCTCAATCGAATTTTTTTTTTCGATACTGGTGATTTTGATATATGCAAGTCTATATCTTTCTCGATTCCTTTATACCTGTACAACCAACCGTTATCCAATCAAAGTTAATATACTCTGTGAGCTCTGCTCAACTGAGTATAAATAACAGATTGTAATGGCCTAACGGGGTCAAGAGCCCTTTTTAAATAGAATCCATTTAAAATAATACCTTCTTGCATAAGTCCATGCTGGGAATAAAGAGTAACTGTACGGTCAAGAATTTTAGTTTATTTTTTAAACCTGCTAAAGTTTTCTGCTGATTTTAAGCAATTTCCAAGATATCTTGGTTTTAATTTTGGGCCAATCTCTTTTCGATGAAAAGTATAAAATTAAAACCAGAAAGTTTTACCCGTACTACTTTTTTAAACTTGTTTGGTCTTTTTCCTCTACTATGATAGGATTAACCCAATTATTAATATATTTGGGTTTAAATTTTATTCCAGATATTTGAAAAATTTTACTTTTTTGGATTTAAATTTAAACCATAATGCTTTAATTCAAAACCAATCATATAAGCTAGTTTCATTTTAAACTTTGCAAGGTCTGCATTTAAAACCAAAAAACGTTTGTTCATATATGTAGACAAAAAGTTTAAGATTTAAACCAAAATTTCCAGACGTGTTGTACAAAAAATTTACTGGTTTCGAAAACTAAGCGGCTCCTTGTTTCCAATGACGTTATCTTTTCTGAAAATAATGTTGCCCCGTTAGTTCTTCTTTGGTTTCTCGCAGCTCTGTATGTTCCTTTCACATAATATTTCCCATTTCCTACAAATTCCGACTTTTTGCAGAGCGCAAGATGATCTAGTTCAAATTTTACAAATTGAGAGTGCAACATGAGGGTAACATTATTTCCAGAACAGAAAACGCCATAAAATAAAAAAATGCCAACCTATCCGGAAAACTAATTCAAAAGCTTTCTCAATGGTCCTGAAACCAATCCGAATCAATTATTAATAGATGCGATGGCGATGTCATGAAAATAATGCTTAAATTATTCTGAAAATAGGCATGATAAGTTCACAAACCGTTCTCCAAACATTGAAGCTCTAGCTAGCTAGATTTAAGGAATTCATATAATGGAGCCTCATCACGTACATTTAATGATTTCACAATATTTGAATGCAAAGTACAAACGCCAAAATAATAAAACGCACTTGAATATTTAAAATCACAGAATGAAGTGGGAATCCCTCAATTTTCGAAAGTCATCCAACACCAGCAACCCCATTAAGGCTAAATATTCCACATTTATGCGGCAGTTACTCACGAACGTACGTACCAAAAACGTGTCAGCTGAGACGACCTATCTTATGAGTGTGCAATGTAAACGAAAACTCACCGACGTACAACGCCCGTACGTACGTAGCCCGGAACGTAGAAATTAAAACAATTTTGATTTTTTCCGTAAGAACGTGTCAGCTGATCGCTCGCTCACTAGACAGAGTTGCCTAGTAAACTTTTGTGCGCTAATTTTTGATCGTTTGCAATTTTATGCGAAAACACCTAATTAAAGTTTGAAAAGTTGTGAAAATAATTCGAAATAATTATGTAAAAGTGCAGATTATAAATATGTAATCTATTTATACTTATTTAATATTTATTCCGGCCTTTTACAATATCAAAAATTAAATTGGAAAAAGTTGATGTTTCCATAAGCATACATGCAAAATGGTCAATGGCAACAGTGCTTATCTGTAAACAATACACACACAAATATGTTATGTACATATACACAGACGCACACATTGATTCCTACGGGCATGAGAGTTCGGTCAAACGTGCTTCGTATGACAAACGTCCGTACGTACGGCACACGTCGGTGGGTAACTGCCGCATTACTGTTGAATGAAAAAACCTGAATAAATTGTACCTACAACTGTTCATACATACATACATACACTTTTAAAACACAGTCATGCTATCATAACCACCCCTAGGACATAACCAAATATTTTCCATATTTATGTGGCATTCTAAGTTACAAAATACCTACAACCATACAAACATACAAAAGCGTATGCATGCATACATTTTAACCAAAAATTTACACACAATCATGCGATACAAAATCATATTACCGAAAACGATTTCTTCCTGTTAAGCCGATAGTGATGTGGCAACATACGTACATACATACAAAATTATACTTTGCTTCCCATTTTTTTTTTTTTTTCAGTACTACATGAATTCTTTTCCACTTTTTGGGGCCATAAAATATACCAAAAAAAATAAAAAGGCGAATAAATAAAGATATGATCTAAAGTGAGGGGTTTGAGTGAAAATTTTTAAATTAAATTTAAAAGCAAAACCTAGAATCAAATATCAGTAAATTCAAAAAAAAAAAGGAAAAGTGCCAAAAATATTCCAAGTGTGAGTATAATCAAAGTTAAGCGCATTTTCTCCGTTTTATTGCATTTCAAAAGGAAGACGCGAGTTTTATAACAAAAAGAATTCCAGTACGAGTATTCTGAAAAGCTACAACAATTACAATGATACATACGAGTAGTACATCAGAGTGATTTGATATTGCGATATCACCGCGCACAGTAAATTTCACTTTAGGGAGGGCAAGAGAGCATTTTCGAAAAATTAGAAAAAGAAAATGAAACTAGGAAAATAAGGATGCGGGAGGATATGTTAGGTTGAACTGGCTGCTCCGCGAGGAATGCACGTAGACTGAATGAGTTCATAATGTTACCAGACCTACTGTTTTCGCCTGAAAAACAATGCAGTGATCTGGCAGCTTGTAGGATTTGTTTATTCCCGCAGACCCTACTCCTGCCATTACTCTTTAGAAGAGGAGAGACGAAAAGAGAGATTAGTGGCCAAAACCGAAAAAAAATACCAAAGCCAGACCCGAAACGAGGCGGCGTGTTATAAATTTAATATCGAAGGGTTAGCGGCGTTTTAATGATAAATTATCGGTTTGTTAGAGACGGGTTATCCACTTTGTATCGACAAGCTATCGGTTTGCTACTGATGATTTATCGACGAGTTTTAAACAAATTTACGATTTTTTATCCACGAGTTATCGGTATGCTATCAAAAATATATCGATTTACTATCGAAAAGTTATCAAATATATATATCGATTTGTTATCAAAAACATAGAGATTTTTCATAGAACATTTATGAAAGTTTTATCAAAATTATTTCCTTATTATCGAAAAGTTATCGATATGCAAAATATGTCGATTTTTATCCCAAAAGTTTCGAATATTTAGCGAAAAGTTATAAATTATTATATTATCAAATAGCTATTGATATGCTGTTAAAAGTTAAACATTTTTTATCTGACCGTTTCCAATATTTATCAGCGTGTTGTAAATTTGTTATCGAAAAGTTATCGAATGTCTATCGAACTCTTATAGGATTGTTTTCAATTTGTTAACGGATGATGCTAGTTCGTCTCAAAATGCCGCCAAGATTTAAAAATCCCCAATAAATTTGCGTTCCAATTCTGATTCTAACTAAAAAATTATCACTCCACCGAAAATTTAATTATCATCTGCAAGTTTTGTGTGATGATCTTTCACACGGTCTTCGCCTTTCTTGCTTGGTTGATCATGTACAATGCTTGTCTCCTTTCCATCCCAATAAATATATTTTTTGGCCCTGGGGCTTTATGATACTTTTACCAGAATATTCTTCACGACTTCGTGACCATCTCTCTAGAACCACCTTAAGATCATGACATTTGTTCACCTCATTAACTTATCCATACTTTACAACCCCGCTGAACCGGTTACCTTTCTGATACAGTCAGGAACTCTTTTGCCAAACCACTCATTCTCTCGGGGACAGCCGGATTGGCAGTATCACCTCCTTTGGCTTCCAAGTAAAAGCCATACCCTTGACCTTACCTCATTTTGGCTTTTCACTCACCTTCATAGTGCAGCAATCCGAATAATAAACTCATAGCTACAAAAATTAGAACAAGTGATTAGGGATCGAGCAAGGGAGTATATATTTTTTTATATAAATGAGAAATTGTTCCAGTTGTTAGACAAGTGAGAAATTCTACAGTTTTGAAATTTTCGAAGAATAATATCGAACCACCCTAATGTATATAAGCACAATTACACAACGTATCTACATATATGTGCGCGCATATGTCCTTTTCATAATCTTCACATTCACCGAGCTCGCGTCGCCTTTTCATTAAACAACGTCAACATAGCATGTAAGCACTAAGTAAGGTATGTGCGGGATACATATGATACATATGATATACATACATAATTGTAACAAAAGCAAAAACAAACAGCTGTCGCTCAAAACATGGCCGAGCATTCGTGCAGCAGCGAATACAATTTTTTATAGAATTAATTTTTTTCTTCCTTCAATTTTTTTTTTCGTATTGTTTTGGTGAAACAAAAACACAGCATTCAAAGTGTGTAATATTGAGAGTCAAAGGAGCGCATGATAAGCTGAGAGTAAACGCGCAACAAAAAACTATAACAAACTAAAATTTGTATATGTAATACGTATGTAGGTAGGCATCATTGTCTTTAAAACGCTCAATGCGATGCGCAGGACACAAAATCATAGATTGAGGCAAAAACACTCGACCCAGAGAAGAAGCAGTTCAAGCGACAAATAATAAAACATAATTTTCCACCCTGCAGGCACAAATGCAACAATGAGGACATACAGCAGCCGAAACAGCAGTCAAATATATGTACATATGTATGTGTGTTGATAATAGTTCGTGTGTATTTATGTGTAAGTGTTTTTATAGCTGATACCATTGTTCATTCACGGGACGGAAGGAAGTGGAAATGTCCACAGAGAATGAGAACAGCAGGAGTCGGTTTTCGTTTGCTCTATAAACGCTCACTTAACGTTCAGATATACTCCCAGCGAAAGCATACAACAAACAAGAGAATACCGTAGTAAGAATATATGTGTGTGTCTGTACGTGAACGTATGCTTGTAACCAAAGCACATCTGCCTTTTGTGGTCGATATTTATTTGACTCATACTTAACTCAGCTGCATTGATGAGAGCTATCCTTGCAATGGTGGTTAGGAGTGCAAAAACAAAACTGTGACTGTTAATGCCTTTTCGTTGTAGCGTTGCCAAATGACAACATTTTTACCAACCAAATAAAATGTTTAGCAACGAAATATTTGCTTTGTTTTATTTATTTATTTAAACTAATAATTTCAAGTAGTACGTTCATAAAATGGAGTTGCCAACTAGAGTTACCCCCTAATCTTTTTAAAAAGTGAATATTTCAACTATTCGCTACTATTTTCGAAAAACTTGAACCGATTTTGACGAGATTTGGTACATAGAAGATAAATGAAGATCTAAGGCTTTCTGCGCAAAAGCTTCTACTGCTGCTAGGGTGCTTTTACGAAGTTGCCACCTATTTAAAAAATGTTATACCATGAATGAGATATACCAATAAAGATACCAGAGGGAAAGTAGTGTACATCGTATTTTAATAGAAATATTCTTAAATAGTGTTGCCACCTAGGCTTTCCACCTTAACCTGTTATACATATTTGTTGTATATCTGAAAACTGTTGGTCTCTCCTCGTTCATTTTAAAAACACTACTGCGTTTAATTGATCCTTACGTAACGTGTTTCAGTACATCAACTCGCCTACTGTATGTGCAGGTGAACAGAAACTGTACTTCGTTGGATTACCAATGTGACCAGGTGGTCCGAATGACAGGGATAAATAAATAAAGCGAGGCTGGTTATGTTCAGAAGGCGATGCAAGAATTGTAATTTAGACCACCGTCGATTCGGAGAGTACCGCTTATGCTTTCAAAGGGGTCTTTCACAAAGGGTGACTTGATACGGTGGTCAAGCCGATTCTATTCTATGGAGTTTTGGGCTGGTGGGCGAAATTAAACCCTTCTCTCATGTCCAGGCGATAAGCTGTAGGTAAAAGACACAGCATTCTGACCAGCTTCGACTTCAGCGCCGGGTTGCTATTATTAAAGATGCGGTGTATGGGACGATATTGGCCGCCATAAATGTTAGTCAGTTTAATATTTCCTTAGGTATTCAGGCGGCTATTTAAGCTCTATGGTCCGCCATCTTGAAGTCGAGGGATGGCAGGAATTTTATGACCTCACTCGTAATTCCAACTTCTTTTTGATAAACAAAATATGTGACCCGGCCTATGAAAAGTGGTTTATGACTCAAAAAAGAAACAGCTGTTAAAGATAAACAATGCATTTCTTCAGTTTCTTAGTAGTTTTTCTTTTGCATTATTTTTTTGAGTCATAAGCCACCTTTTCAAAGGCCGGATCACATATCTGGATGCACACTAAAACATCACTTGCAATTCCTATAGAGCCATTTACTTCCCTATATCCACTGAAGTAGAAGCGAAAGGTGAGCGTTGCTTACCTGCGTTAGATTTTTGATGGAAATTTTAGTCACATTATCTGCAACTTGGGTATCTTTACCAGGGACTCAAGCTGTTATTCCTTACAAAAAAAAAGAAAAATTTATTTTCGGGCTTTAATTTGTATAGCTCGAAAAAATTTTCATAAATAAAAGTTATATCCGGACTTTAATTTTTTTAGGACAAAATATCACTCCGGCTCTATATTTATGGAGCGGCTCATCCAAATGAAACGAATTTTTTTCATACAAAATTCTGTGCTGAGAAATATGCTCCCACTGCTCGGTGACAATGTCAGGTTGGCTATTGCTCGCGTCGCTTGCCTCTGGGTTATTTAAAACAGAAAGTAGCTTTTTTTAGGAACTAACAATTTTCTTACTTTTTTTCGTCGTATAATGTTATTCTTTGGTGAACCGAAATAACCCAATGCCTCGAAAAACAAAAAACACCTTCTTGCTCAATATCGGCTGAGCCAGGACAACGAGCGAGTTCGTTTTATTTTGGTCATCCGAAATCCACCAAACAAGCCCAAGACGGAAAGTTTGCATTTTTACCTTTCTTTTTTATCAGAGGTTACATCTGTCCGTCTTGGTCGAAAGCGCGCACAGGGCACCTAAAAGAGAATCAGCTATAGCTTACAACAATGACCGAAATATGTTTACTTACCAACTACTTTAGCCAACGAGTCTACCTGAGAAAAATTAAGCTATAAATTTTAGTACGATTGCACCAAACGGCAACGCTAATTGTCTGCGTGAGGGAGTGTAATTGTGGTGGCGTAAATTGAGAGAAATAAGGACCTTTAATATGTACATATATAAATACATAGATGCGCCTACAACATAGATAGACTTATGCCATAAAGTGGCACTAACAGCTATTGTAAGCATGCACTCATCCACGTTTAAGTATTTTTCATGCTCAGTACCATTTACTGTGATAGCTATGAATATGAAGAGAGCCTCTCCATACTTTTTTGATAAACTACTTCACTCTCAATACTAAAGTAGTTTTGCGCTCTCAAATGCTCTCGCTGCTACTAAAATACTCCTTTTTTACTACAATTTCACTGCGTATTTACTACAATATTACTACTTTCTTAGTACTATTTTAATACATTTTTCTACTCTAAACTAAAGATTTGTAAACATGTTTTTCCTCTAACTCTCTGTCAATAAAATTCCATTCAAAGAACACGAAACGCCATTGTACATGAACTGAGAGACAGCTGTCAGCGCTAAAGAGGCCTTGCTTCATTTAAGCACCGAATGGGCGACAAAATGCAGCAAACAAATAAGGAAAGGAGAGTATTAAACATAAACGTTGGTTTGTTGAGGGAAAAACCTTAATAAATGCGCATGATAGCATGCTATTTGGTGCTCCTTAACTCTCTTCTACCAATTTCGCCCTCATTTCATATTTTGTGATACGCTTTCGGGCTGCAGATAACATTTTGTGTATATTTTTTTTACCAAATTTTTTTCTTGGCCACAATTTCGTTTTTGTAATGCTTTACGAACTGACTGTGTGTGACTCTTCATGTCAAATGGTAGTAAATTTACTACATTTTTGCGTGCTAATTGAGTGATAAATTGGGAGTGGATTTTTGTGCACTTTTGGTTTTGTAGCCGATATATTTGTTCTTACATACATCGGCACTCAAGTACATAGTAATACTTCGTGTGACACAACAACGGTTGACAGCAACAACAACAGCAACAATATACACAACAACACTTAACACAAAGCCTCAAGCAGCAAAAACATACCTGAACTCTTTGGTATGCGCAATGAAATGTTGAGTGTGTGTGAATGGAAATGTGCATGTATGTGTTGTTGTTGTTGTAAGTATTTGCTGTTAATGTTGGTGTTAGCAAATGATATGATTACAGATTAAATTGTTTAAAGTTCTTATTGAAGGAGAATTAAATTTAAGCGGAACTGTGGACAGGGCCAAAACATACACACACACACTCACATATCTGAGACCGCTGCTGTATTTGTTTGTATGTAGGTATAAATACATATATGATTCAGGTCAAAAGTGGTCATAATAATGTTGACGTTGGCAAAAAAAAAAGACAGTGAGCGCGAGTTTTGGAAATTTTTTATTTGACTGCATATTGATTTCGTAGGCTGGTTTGTCGGCTCGTTCGTTTAGCGGTTGGTTTGTTGCTTGGCTGATTTGGTTAGATGCACGCTTCGTTTGCTTTTGAGGCGCGTGAGTTAGTTTTTATTTATTTATATATTTTGTTTACACTTTTTTGTATTTTGTGGACTCTTGGTGTTGCATTTTTTGATTTTGAATTTTGTTTGTTCGAAAAGAAGGGCGCACTGAGTGCATGAGCCACATATGTATGTATATATTAGCTGATGTATGCATGTGTATATCTGTGTGTGTTTTCAATATTTACACAAAAGCAATTTTGAAACATACAGCTGCATTGGTTTTTACGAATTTCAATATTTTGTTTGTAAATTTTTTGTTGTTGCTAACTTTTTGGCTTTTAAACATTTTGACGAATGCCTGATTTTTTTGTTTGCTCGCTCACTCGCTCGCTCGCTTGCTTGCTTGCTTACCTTGCCGCTCAGCCTGTTGTCTGCTGCTGCTGCTCATATCTTTTTGGGCATACACATGTAAATACATAGCGATATAAGTAGGCTTTTTTGTATAAAATCTGCTCGGTTTGTTGGCCTGTGAAATCTGTCTGTCCATCCAAGCAGCCATCCTTGTGTGTAACGTTTCAACGCGCATACAAAAGAGGCGATAAATAACGTTTAATGTTGTGTTGAGTGACTCTATACTTCACTCTATTTGGTTTTGCATTGTTTGTAGTGTTGTACCTACATACATATATTTACATACATACAAACGTTGCCATATGAAAGCGGTAGATTATTTGTATCTTGATTTCATTATTTTGTATGCTCTCTTGTTGTTTTTGTTATTTTTGTGTGCGCTGGTTTTGGCTTTGCTTTGCTGTTAGTCCTCAGGTAATTGGATGCGCTTTTAAGTAATTGAGCGATAATTAAGTGGTTAATGATTAAATGTGTTTATTTAAATGCTTACAATTTTTTTAAATACTTTTAAACATATGGCAATTTATATGTTAAAATTAATCAAAAATTTGACTTTGAAGTGCTTTATTTGGTGCTAAAATAAATTAACTCTTTATTTATTTTCTTTTTTATTTCAAGTGGCATCAAGATTGATATTTGGCCGATTTTTCACACCTTATTTAAACAATACGGTTTGAGTTTATTCAATATTTTGACTTATGATAACAAATGAACAAGATTAGTATTTATTTTGATAAACTAGCAGATCTGGCTGATGAAGATTCATTCGTTTAAAAAAAAAAAAATTTTTGGTTGCCTTTTCAAAATTTCTTGTATTTTGATCTAACCTGTAGGGAAAATCTCTACTAGTTCGCCCTTTATCCCGATAGCCCCGAAATATTATAAGAATTTTTAGTTCACGTCTAGTTCTTTTGTTGGTAATATTTCGTTGGTCCCGAACCGCACAGAAATTTTACTGATGCTTCTAGTCCGATTTAATCCCCTTTTTCGATAGTTTCGAAGCAGTGGAAGAGGGAAAAGAAAGGCATACTCATAGTTATTATCGCACTTGTACCAATTTGGTAATTAAGGTTTAGGTCTAAATCAAACATTTTTATCACTAGTTACTGACTTCCCTTGAGGATATGTATGTATAATAGATCCCAAAAAATATTTCGCAATAGATGCAAAAACCAATTTCTAAGAAATCCCGAAAATAGCATTTGGTCCATTCCGAAATGATTCGAAGATAGTCCTTGAATGCTGCAGAAAGCATTTTCCATAGAGTTTCGAAACCATTCTCCAATGGTGCTGTAATAATTTCCAGCTGGTTATGAAATTTATGGCCACCGTAGTTTAATGATATGGTGCTCGCTTAACACAGCGAAAGTCTCTTTTGGAGTTCAAGCCTCGGGGAAAGCCGCACCAAATACTCTGGAAAAAGTTTTTCATAGCGGACTGGTCCCTCGGCAGTTGTTTGGCGAATACTCCGAGTGTATTTCAGCCATAAAAATGTGCTCAGCTCACGAAAGCTAAGCTTAAATTTTCGCGTAGGTTCATTGCGTTTTTTATTCATAATTTTTTATCTTGAAATTGCGCCCAAGTTATCCAAAATTTTTTCGGAAATCTAACCCATTTAGTTCTCAATCTTGAAATTAAGCGGAGAAAGTTCGTCCATTGTGCTTAAATAGTCCCAAAATAGTTCCAAAACTGCTTGGATATTATCACCAAATAACTAAGTAATCCCGAATGAACTCCTAAATTAATTACTAAACAATAGCTTTAAGTTATTTGCGAAATATTCAGAAAATTATCCCAGAAATAATTTTAAACTCATCCCGAAATGGTCCCCACCCAATTCGATCAAATCTTAAAAATATATTTAGCTTGTAGCACAATTATATCAAAACGATCTTGAAAACAAAATCCAACTTATCCGATAAAAGGCAGTGATCCAGAATTAATCTAAAAAATATTTCGAACGAACTGATCACGAAAGACCTCAATTATACAACATTTCGGGGATAACCCCTTAGACCTCTAGACATCGAAACTTTCAATATTTATGATATTAATAAGATTGTGACTTCTGCACCTTTACGTCTACCTGCACCTCGTTCTTATTCTCCGGCTATTCATCTCTCTTGTCAACTCCTCTCTTTCACCTCGGCCCACACCTACATATATCTATTCAACCTTCCCCTCTAACTGCTCATTCACTACCGTGTATCGTTCTTTCTTGCTACCTCTTAGCTCCTCCCTCATCCTACATCCTTTCACTACCCCACTTTACCCTAGTACAATTTCCCTTTAACGTCAGTCATTTGATGTTCATTTTACGGAGAGAATGCTGCGGTTCAACAAAAAAAACTCCTGCATATACAAATACATAATTATCCCAGGATGATTTATCGTTTTCTTATGCCGTTCACCGTTCACGTTTTAAGGACAATAAATTGTGTTCATGTAGTTGAAGTCTCCGAAACTTTTGAGGAATTTAGACAGTAGGGACTTGCTACGTCCACTACAGTTTCCGTAAGGAAAGAATAAGGAGCCGAATGGTCGAAAAGGTCCCATGTGGCTATAACAAATCGTTCCCGGGATGGTCGGGATTGGTACCGGAACGTACTGGATCTGCCTCCGGCAAATGACCATCAACATCAATAACACTCCCCAGGGCCTTCGGGGAGTGTCCTTATCGCTACAACAACAACAACACGGAGCTAATGGTGGATTTTTGGAGGGAAAGACATTTCACCATCAAGTGCCGTTGTTCACAGTCGAAAACGAGCATCTCGCCGCAATCCGTTACAATATCGGCTATTTCAGTACAAAATTTATTTGCATGGTCAAATAGATGATGCGACAGACATGGTCCTTATCCATAAGGAAAAAAAATATATAAGACTACTACTTCCGCCAGGATATCAAAATGATGCTTGATTTAACTTTGACGGCTGGTTGGGCAACAAAGGGATACTGGATCCTATAATTGGAAATTTGTTCACTTGATAAAGTTGATGTACTAGTACGGTCATCTATAGAACCAAGTTTCAATATAACAAGTAAGGAAGTCTAAGTTCAGGTGAAACCGAACATTACAAACCCAGATGTACACTTGAAATGCTGTTGTTGTTTGTTTTGTGTGCTTAATAGTGTTAAAAGGCGCCGCAATAATACATATACATATGGTTCTATTCTGAACTAATTTTTCTTCGAGTTAGGGCTCCCGAAACATATAAAATTGCTTAGTCATAGAAGGGGCGGTGCCACGCCCATTTTTTAAAATTTGAAGTTTTTCCTATTTATTGTTATAAATCCACTTGGGAATGAAATACCATTGATATAAAGCTCTTTTTTGCAAAGATATAGCTTATTTTATTCGTCCACGACCATTTTAAAAATCTTTTATATAAAAGTAGGCGTGGTTCTTAACCGATTTCGCTAATCTTTCTTCAAAACATTTCTTATAGTAAAGGCAACTTCTCTGCCGAATTTTTTTATGATATGTTTAACGACTTTTGATTTATGACGAATAATATTTGTAAAATTGATTTTATCACATATTGGCGGTACCGCGTCCATATTTCAAATTTTTATCAAGAGTCTCAATATCAGTCCACATGTCAAATTGCAACATTCTAGTAAATAATCAGGTTTCTTGTGTTTTCCAAAATATTATATATATAAAAAGTGGTCGTGGTTATCATCCGATTTCGCTCATTTTCAGTACCAATCTATTCTGGCTCCAGATAAGCTCGTGTACCAAATTTGGTGAAGATATCTCAATATCTATGCAACTTATCGTGTTAGCGGACAGACGGATGGACGGACGATCGGACATGGCTCAATCACATTTTTTTTTGATACTGATGATTTTGATATATGGAAGTCTATATCTGTCTCGATTCCTTCATACCTGTACTACCAACCGTTATCCAATCAAAGTTATAATACCCTGTGTACAAGTACAGCTGTGTACAAAAATAAAGATTCTTAAGTTTTTCTTTAACGAGGAAAACGAAACCAAATTTATTGATGACAGGCAATGCACCACTCCGATAATAACCTTGAGTAGCCACGGTACTCGTTATATCCAAAAAGCGCGCATTGACTCAAAATTTTTCGATCCGAAGCTTAACAAGAAACAGACAGCTGAGGACTCAGATCCCACACCTTCTGAGAGGAGTCTTCGACTGGATGTTGAAATGGAAAAGTAGGAGGACAACTTTCACTCGACATATACCACAGCTGCCGTTGCCATTAGTCCTGGTACAATGAATGGTATGATGAAAACCGTCGCGGTACCTCAATTTGCGTGTGCGGCATATATTAGCCCTATCGTGACGCGACGAGGCAAAATAGGTATCCACTTAGAAAAGAGCAATGTGAGGACAAAGGACACGAGCCTGACGAGCTACATATGCTGGCTGATTGGATTGTAGCCCAATAATGCTACCAGAAAGGTTCAAAGGCCGAGGCCTTTACAGAAATGATAGAGGAACAATGTGTTTCAGGCGGAAGGGACGGCTGGATTAATAATCAAATTTAATATGTTTACGTGAATACCTACCTGGTTTAACCTTACGGTGTCACACAAGGGTCTTATTGCATGATCAGTGGTCCAACGAAGGCTTCATATTTTCTGCCAAACACTTCAGTGCATGATAGTTCGTACCACATTACTTTGTAATTAGGTGCACAATCACACGATCTTACTTCAAAGGAGAAAATATTGTATATCCGTTGAGTATGCTTTATTATCAACTTATCTAAAAGTTAACTACCTCCCATGAGAGATGAAACCACAGTCCTCGCGTTATGCTGGCTATGTGGACCCATACCAAGTACGGAAACCCGTATACAACTACCTATGATACAGTTTATATAAATGACAATCGCTTTCCCTGTTCATGGCGGACACAGTTTTTAATAACGACCGAAAGAGATTCGTAGAAGGGATAAACGTGTCCACATTGCTTCCTTTGGAGTTATACACCTCTCATAGATTTGATGAGCCATATTCTTATAGTCGCCTTTTACGACAGGTAAGACCGGACCCGGACGCCTTATCCGGGGAGAATGGAAATGTAGGTACATTTTCTTGGCGCTTCTAATTGGTTATAACTTTCTTTTCTTCTGAGAGGATTGACACATAGTCGCCACTTACGACCCATTTACACAAAATATCAATATCTTTTAATTCCAAAAGCAATATAGAGTTTCTAAACTACATTCTACACTCTACTCACATAAACCTTACTCAAAACATAAATTAGCTAAACACTTTCAAATTAACGCTAACCAAATCTATTACCCCTAAAGAAGTCCCATAATGCCAATCACTATATGCCACATTAATGCCACAAAAGGGCACCCAAAAGTTCGCTTATTAATCATTAACTTGGTTTTAGCACTTAGTTTTCACACAACACTAACATGGGACTGAATTAAATATTGCGGGTAGTTATAAAAATAAATGTTGTGAATGAATGAAGTGGGGAAAGAAAAACGGTACAACAACACAAGAACAATAAAGAAACAAACAAACAAATATTATTATGCTAAAAAATCCGCCCCTATCAACAGCTAAAAACGCTACTTAACATGCCACCCTGTCAGTTTGCCACTTAAAAAGCGTAAATCAACATATTTAATTTTATTCAAATGTACACACGCACCACACACACACAAAAGCATATGGAATATCGAAGTATGAATGTAGTATGTGAGCATTGTAACAAAGTATGAGCGCCATTAAAGCAAACATACAAACACGAACAAAGACAACAACTTACAACAAAACAGGCTAACAAAAAAGGAAATACCAAAAAGAAAAAACTAACGAAAAAAGTGGCAACAATGTGCCACAAAAATGCTGACGAGTGATATGGCCAAGATATTTAGATGAACACGTGAGTAATAATGGATAGAGAGAGGAATTAAAGGTAGTGCAACGATGAATAAGGAGAGCAGTGCAGAGCGGGGATGTTTATACATAAACGCCAAATATAGTAAGCGTAGAATGCAAGAAAAAATATATCAAAAAAATGTTCAAACAAAATTTAAAAAAATTAAAAAGAGCAAAAGACACCCAAAACGGAGGAAGTGCGTGTGTGAGAGCAACAATTTAATGTGTCAAAAATAAAACCCAAACAAATTGACATATGCACATGTAATTATTATATTAAGCAGAAATGGAAGTGTCATGCCGCCTCGGCTGTGATGATGATGGAGCGCAGAGTATATGACGAGAGATATGCCTGCCGGGAGAGAGAGAGAGTGTATAATAGAGAGCTGATATGTGCAAAGGCTATGAGAGGACATACCCATTTAAAAAATAAATTGTGACAGGAAAGCCAGGAGTCGATTTAAGTACGCGCCGACAGGAGCGGTGACAATTGAAAGATGCGATGCGAATACATATTTAGGTATGTACATCCGTATGCATTAGACTGGTTGTTCAAAAAAAATTTACAAAAACGACGCTATTGTTCGACGGGTGCTCGAGATTTTCTTTATATTTCACAACTTAAGCTTTAAGATTATTGGAAGAATTGCTATTCCAAATGGTGGTCGGCCCACCTTAATTATGTATGTATTTGTTCGACGGACTGCGGAAACTTTGTAATATCTTCCTCAAAATAGACTTAGAAAATTTGCTGGAGGATTAAAAAGCAAGCGTATAAGTTACTTTAATATTTGGTAGTGGCTATTCGTCTGGGAAATTTTTTATCATCCATAATGTAGAAATTTATGTAAAAAGTCAAAAAAAAAAATAAAAACACAATAAAAACTAAAATCGGAAATTCCTGTATTGAGTTATTTGCACGAATGTGGGCAGCCTTAATGTTTTTTTTTTTTTCAATAATTATTCACCGATTTTTTTGAAAAATACAAACTACTATCTATACGCTTAACGAAGAACGCACACCTTTCTAAATTACTTTTAAGTGGATATGTCACTACGCCATGGCGTATGAGTAACTTATATTGGATCGATTTTCCGTCACCCCATGTCAAATTTGGTTTAAAACAAACCGGTTTTCGGATAGTGCGATCTTCAGTGTCATTCAGAGAACAAATAATTACACTGAAGATGGCACAACGCCGAATTTGGTTCGCCTCCAAGGCAAATTGGACAGAGATTACGGAAAATCGTTCGGCGTGTAAAGAAGGAAGTATAATCATAAGCTTTTTGAGCTTTATGCAGATATAAAGAAAGTGCAGCGAAGAAATACACAAAGGCTGCTTTGAAGAAGAAAATGCTTCGTCTAAAAACGTATTTCCATCGACACCAGCAATTTAAAGCACCTGTACGGAGATTGAATAGGCAGGTGGCAGAAAACATGAACTCCCTTAGTGCCCCGAATCGGATAACTGGCGTAACTTGTCACGAAACGGTCAAAGTGGTTGAGCGCCAATTCATGCTGAAGATGAATCGATGTAGCCGATTAATAATTGTTGCAAGTCCCCCAGTGCGATGATCCATCCTTTCGGTATCACCTTTTGGTGGACAAAGTGATATTGAGACAGCTTCAGAGCTGAACGTGACCTGTTGTCAATTAGTGTTTCGTTTTTTCGTTCACGAGACAGCCAATTAGTTTGGTGTATCACTTAGTGCTGGAAACCGACACTGAAAATGACAAAGTCAGTCAGCCTCAACCGGTTGAGAGATGTTAGTTACTTCGTGGAACAAAAATTTTCCGAGTGTTAAACCAAGGATCCCTTTCCTTGCACATCGTGGCGTTAAAGTCGCCCGGCATGATTTTAATTAAATGGCGGGGCAGTCATAGTATGACTTTTCTAGTTTCTCATAGAAGCAGTCCTCAGCCCGTCCATCCTTCTTCCTGTATGGCGGTGAGTTTTGCCTTTGCCTTGAAGAGGACATTCACCAACTGAAACAACTGGGATTAAGTATCTTTTCCTAAAAAAGATCAGGCGTCCCATGTGCATGCCCTCAAGTCATGGCCTTTTAAATAAAAGTCCGTTAAACTTTTATCATGGTCGTCATCTAAAAGTCGGAGAATACCTTCAACAGCTGGACTTTTATTATTATTTTGGTATTAGAGACGTTAAGATAGAGTATGTAATTATAAGTAAGATCATGGACACACTAAATCCTGTTTGAGATCTAGAGACTTTCTCCCTCAAGCGAAGTGTAGCATATGTTGATTCAACTTCTTACTACAGAAATGTTTTGAAAGTTTTGTGATTATGTCGTTTAGCTTTGTTGAAAGCGGCCTGAGTTTGGAGCAACCTAATACACAAGCGCATATGTATGTATGTATTGTTTGTAAACATACATAGATATGTACAATCATATACATATGTATGTGAATATAACCGAGTTTATATTTATTTATGTACGTGCCTATAACTCTCACACGTTTGAAGAGGGGTATGGGGCAGATAAGCAACATAAAAATTATCCACAAACACATACAACAACACAAACGTACACGAACACATACACAAATAACCATTCAACTCAAATGCGATAAGAAACATTATGAGCGGGACTAAGAGAGGGTGGTGGAATGGGCGCTAGCGAAGGTTTGGTGGACAGCGTAATGCTGCTGAATTGACGACTGCTGAGCTATGATGGCCAACAAAGGCAAAGAAGCAGAGCATAAAAAGTGGAAAAAATATAGAAAAAAAAAATAAAGTCAAAATGAATCAAAAGCATAACGTTTACAAAATAATCAACACAAGCATAGTAGCCGAATCAAAAAATAAGAATAAGAAGCAGCAGCAGTACAATGAAGAAGAATAAGAGCAAGAAGCAACAACCGAGATATGAACAACAAAATACAAATAACACAACTGCAACAACAACAATGCGCAACCTAAAAACAACCAATAACAACAACAAATAACCACAAAGCCTGGAGCGCGCAGCCGATTATTGTACCGGGTCGAGATGGGGGTGATGTAAAGGGTGTTAAAGAAGAATGAGCGCACCAACGAAACAAACTGAAAATGTGTGAAATTTAGACACATACATATTTACACAAAGAGGTTAAATAAAAAGACACACATACAAACGAGATAACAACAACGCATACAACTCAATAAAGCAAACAAATAAAGATTATGAGCAGCTCTGTAGAATGGTTAAAAACCAGGCGCAGAGGCTGTGGGTGTACGAGACAACAGCAGCAGCTACGTAGACGCCAACCCAACAGCGGGTGAACGAAGCAGCGCGCGGTGCAAACGAGTTCATAAAAACGTACTAAGCAACAATGTCGCGCGGCGAACTTACAGCACAGCAACAGCGCGAGTCGTATGTAGATAGCTGTGTTTGTATATACGACAAAGTAAATTTATGCCGCGAGTTGCCTTCGCCTGCAGCAGAGGGCGCGCTGTCACAGAAGCTTAGAAAACAGCTACGAGCCTCGCCAGCGTCGCAGGGCCAATGAATGTTTGATATAATTACGTACATACATACAAACAAACACAAATAAACACATACGAGCGCGAGCTGCCACACATATACACGGACACGCATTGCGGTCGTTCGGTCGTTTTGCGCCCGTTAACACATACACACACATGCATGCGCGTTTACAAAATTTTAGGCTGAAATGGGCGATTGCTTGTGTGAACGCGCGCTTAAGTGTGTGTGCAATTGAAAGGTAAAATAAAATTTTAGCTGTATGCGTGCGCGCTCCATATCTATGTGAGCTACGCTGTATAGAGCGTTAACGCAAGCAAGTTGAAAACACAATGCCACAACAACAAAATACTCTCACTTCACAATTGTTTCTCCGCTCTCTGTAAAACTGTATAGTCGCGCGAGAGCAGCGCGCAGGCAAAAATATATGCTGAAGGGCAGCAGTTGAATGCGAGGTAGTGGTGACAGAATCTCATACAAAATGTCTTATTATTTTTCGAAATTTTTTTTGTATCTAGGTGTATGCGTATATAACTGTGCGAAGTACGAAACGAATGCTGCCCGAAACGAGTCAGTCGCGGTAGCACCCTACACCACTGCGTGCCGCAACCTAAGTCTATAGTGGTGGTACGAGAAGGTAGCCCAGAGCACGTCGTCACTGTTGTGCGAAGCTGACAACGAGAAAAAAGCAACAACGACAACAAATGTAAGAAGCGAATGTACGAGAGCAGCCACCAAAAGCAAGACAGAAAAGCAGGCAGCAAAGCAAGCAACAATCACACAAACGAACAACGAGTCCGACAGCCAGCCCGGCAGTACTATACGGCTACACGAAACACATTTAGGTAAAGCAGTTTTTAGTTACGAGTTTTGTGCTGTCGCTGGCAGTTCGGTCGCTAATTGAAGTTTAGTTGCTTTCTGGTTGCTGTCAAATGTCGTCATGTTTTATTGAACGTACGCGCGACGCGGTAATAAAATAAATAGAAGGAAAAAATGTTGAGATAAAGTTAATAAATAAGAGCAAAACTAATCAATTCAATTAACGAAAGAGAGGAAAATTTTAATTAAGTCTTTGATTAATGAATAACTTATTAAATCAAAAAATTTGTTGTCAGCGCTGACAAATTGGAATAAAAGCGTTTGATTGATAAGTTAAAAGAAACAAAAGAAGTGATTAATTGTGAACTAACAGATTAATTGAACAAAATAAATTGAAAACGACTTTTTATAAAGTCAAGTGAGTGATAACACAAAATCAAGTGGCACAACTAAACTGAAAAGAAACAAATTTTGATCAAAAATATTTGTGCTGTGAAAGTTTTATCTCACAAAAACAAAAGGCAGTAAAAGTTTCAAGGAAATATTATTAAATTTTCAACGCCAACCAGTTAAGTAATTTTTGCAAAACAATAACAACACAAACTGGTGCACTGTGCAACAAAAACAACAACAACTATTAAAAGTGACAGCAGTGAAATTTTTTTGATAAAACTGCCACACAGTTGAAACTGAAAAAAGCCAGTTGCAGAAATTTCAGCGAAAAACAGCAACAAAGTAAAATAGAAACAACGGTAAACATAAACATACAATTACAGTAACAATATTACAACAAAAAAAGGTGGAGTGTACGAAAAACAAAAAGAACACAATTTTCAATTCAAAAATTTCTAGTTTTTTAAAAAATTAAAAATTTAAAATTTGTAAAAAAAATTTAATTGCAAGTGCATTATAAAAGTGTATGATAGCAAAAAAAAACAAGGAGAACTGAAAGCACAGTTGATAAGAGAAAAAACAAAAATTTGTAAGTGAATATTTCAAAAAAAAAAATTATAACAAAAACAAACCCTAAACTTTATAATTGAAAAACAACAACAATATAATTTAAACAGACAGTGAAAGGAAACGTGAAACATTTGCACAAATAAAAAATCGCATTTTAAAACCATACAAAATTTTTCAAATATTGCGCAAACAATCTTCTTAAATTTCAAAATATATAACAATTTCAATCCAACTACGCATAATAACAGAAATTAAATGCTTAATCTAAAAAATAAAAAGCCAATAGCGTGTGCACGAAAATTTTCGAAAATTAAAAATTTGAAAAACTACAATTTTTAAAATTAAAAATTTCAAAAAACCAAAATTCATTCCCATCAAAAATACGTAAATATATTTTGTGAAGCGAGAAAAACGCTCATATCTGTGCTTAAAGTGTAGCGTTTGAACGCTAAATGTTAGTTCAAGTTGCACGAATTTCACAAAGAGCCGCAGCAGCAAGAGCGGTCGCACGCACACACACTCATACACTAACGCTCAAAAGTGAATGAAAAACGCGTTGCAAGCAACAAAAGAACACATGCAAGCTGACTTAAGCGAGCAGCAGCAGCAGCAACGCCAGCAACAGCAGATAAGCCATAAAATGTAAACAGCTGAAAAAGCAAAAAAAAAATACTGCAAAACATTTTTTTGGAAAGAAAGTTTGTTGCTACAAACACTGAAAAAAACTAATTAAAATGAATCAGTCAAATCCAAAAATTTAATATTGCTAAAGCAAAAAAGTTCCTCAGCAACAAATAAAAGTAGTTTCAAAGAGTTCACACACTTCACTCAAACAGTATTATTAAAAACAAAAATTTACACAATTAAATTTATTGCAACAGCAAATATTCCTAATAAGTGAATAACAAAATTATCGATAAACAGTGTGCGATAAGAAAAAACAACTGTATTTAAAAAAAAAATCTGAGATTTGTTGGTAATAATTGCAAAATAAAATTGAACACAATTATACATTTTTTTTATTTCGAAAAAATTTCGAGAAAATTTCGAGAAAGTTAAAAAAAAACATTTCGTAAAAAACTTGTTGAACCAAAAAAACCAAAGTAAAACACAAAACCAAACAAACAAAACTTGCCGCAAAACAACACATTTTACTGTGCATGTGTTAGTGCAAGTAGCCGCACAAATAAATCAGTGTTAATGTTTGTATTTTTCGAGCGATGCAACTGATTGTTGACAAAATTCCCATGTTTTCGAAACAAACAACGAAACGTAATTCCAAAAAGTAAGTTGAAAACTTAAAATGTAAATTCAGTTAATAAGTATAATACAAATATCAAAAAAAAAACTCACAAATATAATAATAACAAGAAAACCACACCAACAATGCGCACTTGTTAAAAATTTGAGATTAAAATGAGTAATGAAATCCCAAAGTTTGTATGAAAACAGTAACAAACAAAGTTTTGAAAAAATTTCCGATTTGCAAAATTTTTTAAAATTGTATACAATTTATGATGTCGCTTTACAGCATTTGCATTCTAAATAAAACATTAAAAACTAATAAGAACACAAGCAAATAAACAAAAATAACAAACACAAGTTTTTAAGAAAGAAATAATTTAAGTAAATTTAATTGCAAAGTTGAGCAAACAAACCAAAAATTGCTTAAACAAAAAACTTAGTGCAAAGCAACAAAAAAAAAAATACAAATACAAAGACAACAACAAAAATAAAAACAGCAACAACAGTAGAAATAACAACAACAACAATAAAAAGAGCAACAACAATATTAACAGCAACAATAATTGCTTGTATTTGCACATCATTCATGGATTTTTCTAACTGAGATTTAGGTAAAACATATTCATTTACTGATATGATAACCTAAAAATTAGAAAAAAATGTTGATAGTATTTTATTTCTTTTGTGTGTGTGAATTTAAAAAAATAAAAGTTGTAACGCTGCTTAATTTCGCCACTTGTGCGGTAATGCGTTTTTCAATGAATGTTGTATACTGAAAATTTGAAATGTTTTACATTTATTTTTTTTGATATATTTTTTGTTTGAAATTTTGTTGCACATTTGCGCTTATTTTGATTAATTTGTACTTCTAAATGAACTGGAGCTCTTATTTAGTGTGTGTTTATTGTTGTTGTTGTGATTTGACTTTTTTTTATAAAAAAATGCATTATTTTTTATATTTTTTTTTAAGTTTTAAAACTTTTTTTTTTTAATTTTCTGATAATTTTTTTTGCTTTCTTATGCAAAAGATATTTATTTATGCAGTCAATTTAAATATTTGATTTGTTTGAATTTTTAAAAACTACAAAACAGAAATATAAAAAATTGAAAAAGGAATTTTTTCTTGGATATAAAATTTGTTCAATATTTATGTGTCATTCGTGTAAATCATCATAATTTTGCAATTTGTTTTGTTGTTTTACGTGCGTGTTTTTATAAAAATTTAAGAAATGAATAAAATTTAGAAAACGGAAATTTTCACATACTTTTTCAAAATTTTTTCAAGTGCTTTAGGTGATATAGCTTAAGCATTCTTTTAAATATGTATATACATGTACATGTTTAATATTTATTTTAAGCGACATTGAAATATACCAAAAAAATTTCTAAATGTGTGAAATTAAATGATCCTAGAAATCCTAAAAATACACGACATTTCCTGTATCTTAATCCAACTAACAAAATTGGAGTTAAGAAAGAATCTTTCGTGGGACACTCGTATATAATAAAACAATTTGCTATTTTACAAGTCTTATGCTTGCTAGAGTTGGAAGATCCCGAAGTTTTTGAAGAACAACGTTACTTGTAACTGTGACATCTGTAGTGTCTTCAACGCAAAGTGATTGAATATAAAGAGAAATTTGACCTCAATCCCAGTTCACAGTAACGCTTACCTGTGATCGTTATCACTAGCCTATTCACAACTCTTGTACCAACTGATCAATATAATGCGAAAATGTAAATCAATTAATCCAAAAGTTTTGCTGTTATTGACTGACAGATGGCGCAGTCACAGCTTACTATCACATCTACCACTATTCTGTAAAGTCACGGGCTCAATGATTCACATTGCCACTGCATTTTTCTTGTGACGAGAGCTGTGATTGCCGTTATTTGTAAGCAGTATTACAAACGAGACTCAGATGCTGTCACAGCCAATCAGTGACGGCGATATATTCGTCTTAAATTTTTTTTCAACACTTGCCTACACTTTCAAATACAATCATACATATGCTAACTAAAGCTTTCAAATATGTCCTGACAGTATAGTTTTCTTCTTTTCGGAAAGAAAAATTCTCAAAATTCAAAACTGTATATCCTTAAATGCTAAAAATATTCAGCAAAATCATAAGAAAAATAAGAAATTATACCGTAAATCAAAATCAAATGCGAGTAGTCGTAAATGTGCCGTGAGTGCGAACCTCTGCTTACATCTCAAATTTCCGTGAATAGGACTTCGAGATAACACAAAATTTGTATATGTATTTGAATCACTGTTACTTCCCAACGCCTCACTTTTGGAACTGCTGTCATCAGCATCGCTGTTGTCAGCCCAGAAGATTGCCAAGACTTAATAAAATGCCCAGCTTTCCAAAATTAGAACCAATAATGAAGAAAAAACGTAAAGTACCAGCAAAATCAAAACAATGTAAAACAATATGCAACTGTGGAGAGCCAAGCAAACTTGATACAAATATAAAAGAAACGAGTTCATCTGTTCAAAAACATAACAAAAATAAGCAAAACAAAGCTACACGAAATGACAAATCTAAGAGTCCGCATATAAGTACTAACGAAACTAATCCCAACTTCGTAAAGGAGTATAAAGATAAAATCGCACACGATCTTCAATCTAATAGCACAGAAGGTTACACTAAGGCAAGCTCTACACATTTTGTGAAAAAGTACCAAGACCTAATAACTGGGAGTTTAGTTCCGTGCAGTACTAAAACTTGCCCCCATTTGATAGAACCGCAAAAAGAGAACGATACAATAAACCTTATAACAGAACGCTCACTTGATGTGACTGTCAAAACGATCCGAAACCTTACAACAAAGCAAAAAGAAACGTTAAACAAAAAAGCAAAGCTTGAAATCTCAAAGAAATGTACCAACGAAACTTGTCGTAATCTCAATAACAACTATGAAACAAAAGTTCGTAATGAAAATAAAGCCGATAATACAGAACAAGCTTCTAGTGAGCCTTTCACCCTTCTCGTAAAGAAATTTACTAACTCCAAGACAAAAAAGGAATCTGTTGAAGATCCTAAAACATGTAAGCCATCTAACAGTTCGCGCTTAAAAAAAACGTATAACGTTACTTCCGATAAAAAGCAATTTTCAGAAACAGAAGATACTTCTTATAGTTTGTCTAAGGAATCAGAAAGATCTTATTCAGAGAAACAAAATTCATTATCACGTCTTGAAAAGAAAGGCATAAAAAGTCGTTTAAGAAATACTGATACAGGAAATCTCGAATCAAAGATTGGTGAAAGCTCGAAAAGAATATTTAAAAAACATGAGAAGTCTTGCATAGGAACCATAGATGCGAAGAAGAGCAAAATATGCACGCCAACAAATTGTCCGGAATTACTAAAAATATTTGAGAAAACCAATAAACAAGCGCCAAAAACAATTGACCTTTCAACTGTAAGTACAAGTAAGCAAGAGCTCCTACTTACTAAAAAACAAAAAGAGATAAAACAACAAAACTTGACATCAAAACAATCTTTATTATCTGAATGTAGTGGGTATAACTCAACAATAAAGGAGAAAGAGCTCCAGCAACAGCAAAACTCTACATCTGAGCCAATGGGTAGAAGACGCGCTATGGTAACAGAAATGCCAAATCTTACCTCTTCGTATACAACTAATGATAGTGACTCACAATTTCAGTTTGGATATAGCAAACCACTTAAAGAGAAACCGAAGAACTGTATAGAAAGACCGAAAACCCCTAAAATCCAAACAATGAAGCATACAATCTCACAAACAGCAACAACAGATACTGAAACTCTACACCATCAGAAGAAAAGGGATGCCCAAAAAAAGAGCGCAAAAGAAGAAGTTACTTCAGAATTATCAATAGAGCAATTAAACAAACTCGGAAAAAATCATGACAGCAAAGTAAACAGAAAAACTAACATAGAGTATTCGTATAACACGAGCTCAAAGCCAACTAATAACAAAAGCTCTAGAAGTATATCATCACGCAGTCCAGTACATTTTGAAAACGAGTGCATATGTCGCTCACCGCAGTCTGTTCGAAGTGTTGTGAGAGTAAGGGACTCACGTGAAAGATTAGCAGATTTCGCGCAGCAACAAAAAAATGGTAAAGAGAATTCCTCATATAAAGCATTTAATCATACGAAAGCACTTAAAAAATCTAAACGAGATTCATCAACTGATTGCCAGCTGGAGTGTGTGTGCGTGAAATCCGAATCTGATCTAGGTTTTAAGAAAAAAATGTACGACAAAGATGAAAAGTTAAGCGTAGAATCACGCCAACAGACATCATCAAATGAATTATTAAGCCGACATAAATTCAAAGATAAACCATCAAGTAAATTGTTTAGTTCACATAAAACGCCATCCAAGTCCTGCGAATCTGGGCAGAAGATATGGCAAGAAATTAGTTCGACTCCAACGCTGGAGAGAGTTGCAAACAAGCGGATCACACCGTCTTTTACAGATAACTCTAAGTTGGCACTATTTTTCAAAGAAGAATCCTGGTATGTAAGCACGGACACAATCGAAGACTTGTATGATTTGAAACGAGATTCTTCAGGTGCGACAACAGAAATTGAGAAACGCATACGAACCACATCTTTGTTCTCCGACACAGAGGACAGTCTAAAAGACTTGAACTCGAATACGTTGAGAGAAAAATTGCATATAAATAATACCAAAAATACACCAACTAAGAAACGTGATAAAATGTATTTGGATATAACTGCAAGCGTAAGAGATACACTTGTTTTAAAAAATAACGAAGAGGCCAGTTTATACAACGAAAGACTGCAAAAGAGATCCGATGTTGGTTTTGAGAGGTTAGATAAAAATATACAAACGCAAATTGAAGTTAAGGTCGCATCAACACAAACATCTCAAATATATGAAAAAATTCAAATAAAATGTTGTTGCAATAATGAGCCGGAGAATGAACAATCACCAAAGGACTGTGAAAACGATTCTAGAAATTTTAAGCCAACAAAATCTAAGGAAGTTAAGAGCGAGCGTGAAGTAAGAAGCCCCAAGTACCCTGAATATAGTAAAATGTCCAAATATCATATGAAAACCCAAATTCACACAAGCGATCGAAAAGCAAAAAGACCACAAGAAGCAAGAGAAGAAAGAGGGGCAAGGCATATTAGAAGCTCCTTATTAAAAGCTGACAGCGTTTTACTAACAAAGCTATTGCACACAAAGAGAAATCAAAGAGCTGACGACTCCTCAAGCACTTTATCTGAATGTTTCTGTACAAAGAAACAAACAGATGAAAACATGAGGGAGATGTCAAAACGAGACAACAAGTTGGAAAAAAAGAACTTGATGATGCAAAAAAAATATCAAAGCCGAAAAGTACCGAGTCCCAAAGACTCTACATCAACTGCACTTAGTACAATAGAGCTAAAGCCCAAACAAAAAGAATCACATAAGAAAGAAGAAAATGTCATGCAAAAACCTGCACGCAGATACGCCGTGAGAGAACAAACTGTAAGGACTACGCCAGAGAGCGCTCATAGACAACAAAAATATGAGACTAGCGGTTTGGAGATTAGCAAATGTTTTTGTAAGAAATTTATACCCAATTGTGTCAAGGCACTAGCTTCAGGAGATACCAGAAGACATACTTTGATGAATAGTAATAATCAAAAAATTTCTGAAACAGATAATTTAAAACGTTCTACCTGCACATGTAGCTCCAAAGATAGTTACTACAATCAAACCTACAACGATGATAAGAGCATGAGAGAGATGCAGATAGCGCTAATAAAGGCAGAGCATAAGCAAGCAAAAGACATGAGAACAGTAAGATCAAGCAGGGAATCTGCACGTCAATCAGATTCACTTTTCTTCCAGGAAACATTAGAGAGTACAGTGAAACCCGAAACAGAAAAGAGACCTGATAAGAGATCTAAAGACGCAACAGAGAAAAAAGATAGTTTAAGAAATGTTGAGGGTACAAAGGAGAAGATAGAAACACGAGAGCTGAAAAGTTATAATAAAAATGTGCATGGTAAAGAAAACCAAGAAGGAAGAAGTACCAGAGAAGATCGAAATAGCAAACTTCTAAGCTCAGCTAAGTCACAGAGTCAAATAGGAAGCTTAGAGCAAGCTTTTGTTTTGCAGCAGCCACCTAAACCTAAAAAACAAAGACCATCGCAGCGAAGTAATGAACAAATAGAAGCTAGAAGTGCTTTAAAAATCTCTACGCAAGAAAACATAGGTAATTTGCAGAGCCTAACTAGCTCAGAGAGCCAACGAGAAAGCTTAGAGCGAGCTTTTATTTTACAACCGCCACCTAAACCTAAACCCAAGCCAGTTAGAAAAACTCAATCAAACCAACTTTCAGAGGACTCTTTCAAGTATCCAACCCTTTATCAAGAATTCAGCCATATAAAGCCAGAATAATGTGGAGCGCTAAGAGATTACAAAGATAATTAAATGAAATATTTGAAGGTAATTGAAACAGCTGAGTAAGAATTTATAGTTGCTAAGTGATCATTTTAAGATGTAATAAGGAAAGATTGCTACTGGAAATACAATTTTATACAGTTACTTTATGGACTGACTGAAAAGACAAAAAATATTTTCAAAGTCCGTTTGGAAAATTCATAAAAATTTCTTAGATGAAAGACTGGTCGACCTCAAGGTAAGACAGAGATCAAAACTCTTAAAAATGGTCAAAAGTTTTTCAAATATGAATTTAATATGAAATCTATTGGATTATAAAAAATCAATAAGTTGAGGTAGAAGGAAGCAGGGAGTCGATAACGGAAACACGGCCAATTTTGTGATCAAAGAATAAACGATATATGAAGCGAAAACTTGAAGATACAAAAACGCTGGGAATCAGGAGAAGGAAATAAAACGGTAGAGCTTCTATCGCTGAAGCTGAGTAAAACTTTAACTTAAAAAGAAATATGATCACTAGGAAGAAATACAAAAATAGATAAATACTCGTATATGAAATACATGAGGAGGAAGACACGAAAATAACATTTTATATGGAAATAACAAACTGCAACGGAATGCTGTATATTACCATGGCATGAGCGAAAAGCATGCAAAGATTGATCATGTAAACAGAGATCCGTTGTTCGATAATGAGAATGCAAGAAAAATAAATGCAAGCAAAAGTTGATTAAAAAGACGAAAACTTAGAGAAAAAAGACAATCAACGTTTGCTAAAGTTAAGTCAAATATTGATTTAACTGAAGGGAAAGCGAAGTAGCGATAATACGTAATCTATGAGAGAGTCATAACAGTGTAAATTGAAAAAAAAAAAATGCATAAAAAGGCATATTATTTAGCAATAATGGGGAAAGAGTAAAAAACAAGAAAATTCGAAGCTCGCTTTTAAAAAAAATGTCTAACAAAATTGATAGTAGCAGCGATTAAGAAACCTCTGAAATATCGAAGATCACTAAGACAAGATCGACAAACAATGATCAAACAACGATAAATACTGTAAAAAGTGAAAAATGGCAATGAGATAGTAATAAAAAACAACAAAAATAAGCAGAGAGATAACAAAATTAGCAAAATGGAAAGATAGAAGCAAAAAGTAGAAAAAAAAGAAATAACACGGCGCCATCAGTGATCATCAAAGTTGAGTGTTGAATGGCAGCATGTGATATGCAAAAAAAAAATAGTAAAGACAAGCTAAGTGACAATAACTACAATCATTATTTAAAAGAAAGACAAAAATATTATTAGAATGGAGTCATTTTTGCAAACAAAAATTGTTTGCCAAAGTCTGTGATCAGCAAGATCAGTAGAAGCACAGCACTATTAATAAACTCAAATGAAAAAGAGGTAAAGAGATCAAATATCAAATACGCAACATAAGTGCATAATAAACACATGAAAGAATGATATGGAGTGGAGGTGATCTTCAGTCAGGTACGAAATCTACGATCAGCAGAAAAAGAAGAGAAGAAGTAAAGTTGAAAAGAAATATGCCGGTATTAATTTATAATGAGAGCTACCAAAGAGGTGGGAAAATCTGAAAGTATATCAAAGAAATAAATTTATATAAGTAAGTTTTATTGTTATTGTAGAAACGCAAAATTCGTTCTGATTTGACATTCTACTTTAAGGCGAAATGGGTTCGACTTCGTTTTGTTATCACCCAAAGCGAATCTATACAAGGTAATGGCAAAGCCAACTCAACCCAATTCACCGTGCATAAGAATGTAAAGTCAGAGCTAAATTTGCATTGATTACGATTAACTGAAATATCGTTGAACCAAGGCGTTGCTTGGAAATTATCAAGAAGAGCAGTCAGCTGATAGGATAACACCACCTAGTACTGAATTCGCTTTGGTTATCACGTTATATTGATTCGCCTTGAACTTGGCAATGCTATTCTTTGTTTATTAGTTTTTAGTACTTTTTACTCAGCTGTTTGACTTTTCGCTCAAATAAATTTCATAAAAATTTCAATCAACAAACATTTTTTTTAATGATTTTATAAACTAGAAACAAAATTTAGTTGAGCTGCATAAATAAAAAGCCCAGCTGCTGCAAGCAAAAAGAAACAATTTTCGCATTTCAAATAATCACGCCTATTCGCTTTTGTTTTCGCGCTCACCAAAAACTTCTTACGGCCGCTCTAATAATTTTCCCAAATCACAAAACAAATACATATGTATTCAAATTCAGTGACCTATATATATAGAAAAACTACAACAATAACAAAAACATGTTCGTGTTCTTGCACACGCTTCATGACAGCGAAAAAGTCGAGTGTGAGTCAAGTCAACAGGGCAAGCGGTGGTGCGGAATTACTAAAGACGGAAAGGCGTTCAAGAAAACTTTCAAAATTTCTAAGCGCTAGTGGTGTAACTAGATTTATTAGTTTGTTTACGCGGTGAGTACAACTGCGCGTGAGAAAAGTTATGTAGCACCGCGCATGTGGGAGGTTGAATGTATGTATGTATGTATGTAGAAAATCACATATTGATGTGTGGAATAATTGTGAGCATCGATAAAGCCTTTGAACTTTCGTGTGATTGCTTAAGTTTAAAAATCGTTAATTACTTTATTTTAGTGAACTCAAATATTTGTGGAAACAAGTAAGAAATTTTACACATCTCTCTCTCTCTCTTATTGTTGCAGTAAATCACGATTCTATCCCACAAAGTATTTGGATGATTGTTTTAAACAAAGTTTACGCTACTGAGTCTTTGGGACGACTTTTCATGACTTTGAAGTGGTTTAATTAGCGAGTAAAAGGTGATTCGAAAATGATTCGCTCGCTCGATAAAAGCAACTCACATAGGCGTTTTAAGTTTTTTTTTTTTTCTGATGACTCAGGTGAAGGCTAAACAATGTTTAAAGGAAGGATTAGTAAAAGACTCCCAGAATATCAAGACAATTCGGTAGGAGTAATAGGATAATTCAGTATAAAAAGGTGTTATAGCATCAGCTGTTTGCTTTTTCTTGGAATTTGTTCGGCAAAATATGGCACACGATGAAGTCAGTAAAAAGAAATGGACTGTAATTTTCTTTTGATTTGACATTCTGCTGTGCGGCGAGTTTTGTTTAATTCGCTTTGCTTTCACCTTGTGTAAATTCGCATTAGCTATTTACGTCTTTGCCATATTTCACATTAGGCAAATTGGACTCGAATTCGCTTTGCTTTTACTAAGACGAATTCAGTAAATAGCAGAATACGTGTTTTTGTGATTTTCTAGGAAATTCTAGTAACATAAGATCAAAACGAAATAACGTACATATTCTTATAATTAGAAATTTTGTTTTTCGGTGAATTGAGTCTGAATTCACTTTGACTATACTTTGTTTAGATTCGCCTTGACTACCTCCTAGTAAAGATTCGCCTCGATTAAGTAGTAAAGGCGAATTCAGTAAAAATATACAACTTAGTATAAGCAAGACGAGCTGAGGAGAAATTTGGAACAGCTAAGTTCTACCTAATTGTTTTCTTGGGGAATCTCGTATTAAAGAATTCCAAAGTATGACAAAATTAGCAAAAAATTGTTTCACCATCGCCAAACGTACATATATACTTAATCCAAGCACCCCAGCGGGTTAGGGGGCTTAGAATATATCCGCGGCAGGTATGTCTTTCGTGAAAGGCGACTAAAATACCAAATTGATTCAAGGGATTGCCAGCGCAATATATAGTTTTCCCAACCCAATTGTCAACCTCACCTACCCGTGGAGAATTCTGTCTCTGTAACAATCGAGGCTCTGGCGACCCCAATTTCCTTATGGATCTAAGGGCGGGATGGCCCAGAAGGTTTCATGTGGTCTTACCAAAACGTTCCCGTACCTTAATGGTGCTTGTTACCAGAACGTACCGGATATGCATCCGGCAAAGGACCATCAACATCGATAACACTCCCCAGGTCGTTCGCTACAACAACAAAAACCTAATCCAAGCTAAGGCAAATGTTTACAAATTGAAAGCTGGCGAATTCAGATATATTTAACCATGGTGCCGAATGTCAGTTCAAAATAATATACATATGTGGTTTTATACTGAAATGTTGAATTTTTTTAGCTGTTATTGAGCTTTATTGAATTCGCCTTGATATGTAACTTGTATAGATTTGCCAAAGGCGAATTTAGTACATAGTGATATTAAGCCTATAGCTGATTGCTTCGCGATTTATCTAGCACAATCTAGTGCACACAAATTTTTTTTGATTTCCCATTCTCTGGCATGGCGTATTGGAACTGAATTCGCTTTCTTTTTATCTTGTATGGATTTACCATGGATACAATTGATGTTAAATAAACTTCTCTGTATTCTTTCTCTAACAAATCTGGATCTATGTTAAACCACTTTAGGGTTAAACAATATACTCTTTAACGAAAATGGCATATATTGACATGAAACAATTTCGAATTTAGCTTATCAATACAAATTTATTAAAGGCTTTTATGGTTAAGGAAACCCACAAAAATCTTAAGACCCAACTATCACCTTTTCGTAATTCAACTTATGCTATTTGAAAAAAAAAATCATATATAAACTTATTTTAAATAGACCATTTTTGGAGTGTTACTGAACTTTTTTTGTTGTTAATTTTTTATCACACTTGTTATTCTGCACACCCTAATTTACATACAATTTAAGCTACATTGACTTCAAGTTTATACCGTTATATGCTCATACATATTTACTAAGGTTTAGATATTCAATTCATAGTTGGGCATAGCAAAATTTTTGGGCGGTGTTTTGAAGCAAGGTTCCCACACGCCTAGCATAGCAGGTATTGTCTAGTTAGCTTGAACCCACTGTATGCATAAGATTCTATTGGTAATGCGATAAGTTCACACTACCTCTTTTATTCTACACCTTTATAAATATTAGTAACTAAATAGTACCAAATTTGTTCACTTACCCCAGAGGCACTAAAATATAAGACACTATGCCCAACTATGTGCAATTTTTTGTCACTCTGTGTGTTGCTACGTTTTTTTAGTTTTGCTGATAAAAATGCCGCTTAAAAATAGAAAATTAACTGGAAAACTAGCTTATCTTTTGAGGTTTGTTTTACCTACATTTTTTTCTTTTTTTTTATTATTTTTTTCTCTTTTGCGGTGCGCAAAACAAAGTTGTGATAATTATTTTGGGTCAAATTTTACCTTAATGTGTATATATATAAATAATTGTTCATAGTTAATTGTGTTTTTGCATTGCGAAATAATTTTGTATATTTGCGTGTTTATCAAAATAACAGAATAACAAGAAAGCCAGGGTATTCACAAAATTTGTCACGAATTTCGATAACCAAGCAAAAGAAAAAAGTATGTCTGTTAATTTCTGTGAACGAATTAATTTTAGGTCTTTTATCTCTAAATCTGACATACCCGAAGAATATTCTTTATTTATTTTGCCGTTTTCTGGTGTATTGGCAATTTTAATAAGAGCGAAATTCACTTTGATATTTTTCCAAAATCGCATCTTCCTTCTCAATTAAGCTCTCAAAAATTTCGTTTTGAAAAAGAAATTTAAAAAAAGTTAGAAAATGAAAGTTAGAAATGATCCCTATTTTTATTCTATTTTCTGTCTTGCATATTTAGTAAAGTTATTAAGGTACGGAACTATTTTTCGCACTAAAAGATACTGCGAAGCAATAAAAGCCACATTCTTTCTGTATTGTCCATCTTCAGTGTGACTTTCCGATCTAAATAAAAGCTTAAAGCCACAGCTATCACTCACAATAGAGACGGTTTGAGGTCAACGAAAAAAACTGACGCCTTTTAAAATATCGCCAAACAAATACTGTGTTGTGCCACCTTCAGTGTTATTTTGCGATCTAAGCGAAATAACAAAGATACAGCTATTATGCCCAACGAAGTAAATTTAAGATTAAAAAAAATAATTCACGAATTATAACGATATTTGATACCGGGTTCCTTTATTGTGCCATCGAAAAGTAATTCATACCTTATATCAATCTTTAAAATACTTACAAACCGGCGTCTGTGTTGTGTCATCTTCAGTGCTTTAAATGAAATTTTAAATTTTTAATGAACATTCTTAACGAAACATAAAATGTTCGCTATGTTAATACCTCCCAGTTTTTTCTTTTCTTTTTGTTAAAATCGATCCACAAAAAGTCTAAACCAGAACTCATACACATATTTATTAGATTTGGATGCTCCTGTTGACTCTTCATACTTTTACCAACATAAATATAATCTTACATATATATACATTCCTTCTCATCCAACATTTCCCGCATTTGCTACGTATGTAAAAAAGAGTTTGTTACCCGCCTTTCCCCCTCCGTAATATAAAAATAAAATTTTCTATTATTACCCACAACCAAAGGCATTGTGACTCTTGTGGCAGGGTAGGAGGCAAGTCAACAATAAGAAAATTCTATATGTTGTTGTTATTATACCTTTCATGAACATGAAATGGTATATTAACTTTGGTCCGATGTTTGTAACGTTGAGAAATATAGAAGATAGACTCACCATTAAGTATACCGAATTGATCAGGGCGACGAACTGAGTTGATATAGCCATGTTCGTCTGTCCGTTCGTCTGTCTGTTTGACGCAAACTAGTCCCTCAAATTTTGAGATATCTCAATGAAATTTGGCACAAGGATGTATTTTTGTATTATATTAGACATTTGTCGGATCCGGTAGGATCGGACCACTATAACATATATCTCCCATACAACCGATCGTTCAGATAAAACGATTTTGGTCATTCCTGCCGCAATTTAGAAAGTATAAACGTGAAACTCGGTGATATATATTTTAATATATCATAGAAGATTTTTTGAAAAAATCACTCTGATCGGAGCTATATATAGTATATATCCCATACAACCGGTCGTTCAGATAGAAAATTTTTTGCCAATTTCTTCCTTAGTTTCCAATATAAAAACGTGAAACTTGGTGGTATATATTCCAATATATCATAGAAGATTTCCTGTAAAAATCATTTAGATCGGAGCTATATATAATATATATCCTATACAACCGATCGTTCAGATAAGGGTTTGTATTTTATATTTATCTTAAAAATCGTTTAGGTATGTACATCTGTTCACTATATATTTCTTATCTTATACATCCGATTATTTAGAGATTACGAACGGGATAAGATTATTGTTCAGCCCCATTCATGAAAGGTATGAAGTCTTCGGCACAGCCGAAGACAGTCCCGTCCTTACTTCTTTTTTTTTTTGTCTTTCTTTTCTTCAATTTTGAATTGAGTCCAAGAAATTGTTACGATATGCTGGTATTGTTGTTGTAAATATATACATTTTATGCATTACTTTGCTATTGTAAATGCATACTTATATATGTAGGTACGTAGATATCGTGGCGGCTACTTTAACACTCCGGCTCTGGCAGCAGCGCAATTCATTTACTTGGCACTTTCTTTATTTTAGTTTTTCTCATGTCTCTGTTGTACGAGCTGTGGTGAGGCAGCTGGAGCGCAGCGACCTCGTAAACGAAACGACCGATTGGCAGATCATTCACTTATAAGCTATATATATGTACATATGTACAACGTATGCATGGAGTTAGTTATATTTGTTGTTATTTTATTTTGGTATTTCCTTAGCTGCCTTGTTTAGGCATTACTGTGCTGTTGTTGTTGTGCTCTCATGTCGATCAACACATGAGAGTAGGTTGCTGGCTTGCGCGCCCAGTAGACAATTTCATCGCTCTTTAGAGTTGTGCTTTTGCGTTCATTTCAGAGATTCGGTTCTTTCGTTCCTTTTCTGATGAACGAACAGGTTGTTCTTTTTGTTCATCAGTTCCTTTTTTTTCAAGCAAATTTGTTCACTGCTGCTCACACCCACGAAAATAGTCAACAAGTATAGATGGCGGTGTGTATGCAGCAATGCTTTGTGCAGGTATATTTAAATGTGTTATTAATAAAGACGTTAATATATATAAAACATATATATATATATATATATATATATGTATAATTAACTTCAAAAAAGTTACAAATTTCGGAAGATCCAGGAAGTTGAAAAAGTACAGACACAATATGGAAATATGGACTTTTCAAGTATAATAAATGTAAGAATTAGTTTCTTACAAAAGATGTTTTTCATGAATAGTCACACATAACTTTTTGTAGCAGTGCCACACATATCTTTAGTGTAAGTGGCATCACCGACATTCGTACTTACTGTGAATTTCTACGTATGTATGTATGAATTTACAATGTTCCCGAAAGAGAAGAGAGAAAGAATAACATTAGATAAAACGAACTAAAAGAACAAATAGAACCGAAATCGAAGATCTAGTTCACTTATTCAGTTGGGAGACCCAGTTAATTGAACAAGTTTAGAACGAAACGACTCAACTCTATCGCTCTTGATGGTTTTCCAATATTTGACGGAATATGACGTTTAAAGTCATTGCATTACTGATGTTGCATTCTCAAGCAGCGCAATTGTGCTATTTACGTAGTTTGTGCCTTGCAGGCAAAGTAATTTGTTTTAATTGTCTAGAACTCTCTTTTTATGGAGTCACAATTAGTCCAAAGTTGCAATTAATAACAACTAAAATCAAAATTTACTTTTTTACAGTGGCAGCTAATCAAAGTAAGGACTACAACTGGCATTTTAAAGTCATAACGAATAAACGTCAAAACTTTGAGACAAAAAAATTCAAACTAGTTTGTTTTCAATCACATATAATCTTGAACAAATTGTTACAACTTTTTGTGCAATCACAACTAATCAAAACAAAGTTTCAGTTGAGTTTGTAGAAAGTTTCAACTCGGCTATTTCAAATTTAAATTCAGCTTGATTGCGTTCACATTTCATCTGAATAAAAATATTGAACTACCTTTTATATATTCCCATTTATAAAAAAATGAGGTAACATTTTTACAATCACAACAGTTCTAAATTAAATGCTGAAACTAGCTGTCTTATAGCCACAACTAAGTCGCAACTAATTTAATAAAATGTTACGCGAACATTTCAACAATCAAAAGTAATAAAAACAAGTTTAATTAAGCTCATTCACATTCACAACTTATCAAAAAAATATTTGCGACTTCCTTTTTTGCAGTCACAACTAATCAAAATACATTTTAAATTAAACTTATTTAAAATCTCAGCTACCTTAGTTAAATTGTAAAACCTTGATTGCAGTCACTATTAATCTAAATTAAAATATCAAACTAACTTTCTTGAGACCTAAATAAAAGATTTGAGCTCGTATTTTCGAAGTCACAACTAGTTTAAGTACAATATTTTTCAATTATAATTATAGCTAAGAAATCTTTAGATTGGCATTTCTAAAGTCACAATAACTCAAAACAAATATTTTAATCTATTCCGTTTCCAGTCACGACTAATAAAATTAAAACCTTTAAAGTAGCATTTCTAAAGTGACCGTAATTCAAAAGAAATATTTAAATATTATCTTTAGTATTCTAAAGTTGCAGTAACTCCAAATAAATATTTCAATCTATTTCGTTCCCAATCAGGACTAGTCAAAATAGAATCTCTATATTAGCGTTTTTAAAGTCACTATAACTCAAACTAAATATTTCAATATTTTCCATTTCCAGTCATAACTACCCAAAATAAATATTTCGTACTATTTCGTTTCCAATCACAGCTAACAAAAAATAGAATTTTTCAGTTCTCAATTCTAAAGTTACAATCAATAGAAATATTTCAAATTATTTTGTTTCAAGTCATGACCAGTTAGCGTTTCTAATGTAGCAACTAATAAAAATAATAACTTTAAACTACTTTATCCATACCCAGTCACAAAAAAGAATTGGATTTAGCGTTTCATAAGTTACAACTACAACAACAGCTGTCTCATTCCTCACAAGGCAAAATTTGCTTTGTGAAGTATCCTGATCAGGGGCCTGTAAGTAATCCCCTAAAAGTTGTCGGCAGTGCTGTCTGCTCAATTTGTGTTTTGCCCGCCTACAGCCTTGATGCTTTCCAGTCTTAACTTTGCAAGAAAAGTCTAACCTTGGCTTTGATGGCCGTTAACTGTTTCGGGACCACAAAAGCCTGTTAAGAGCACGCTCTTGCCACGTGATCAGCCACTTCATTCCCTAAGAATCCCTCATCCAAAACCAGTTTTTGATCTTTGTGAGTTTTGGTTCAGCATTGACATTGCTTCAAGGAACTCAACTCTAAATAATTCCTTCAGTAAAAGCAATGAAGACATGCAATTTTTTGGTATTTGAAAGTGCGTATGTCATTACTGACGCTATTGATTAATAGCCTACTCCACCAAATCACAAACGGATAGTATAGCTGATAATTGGTCTACAATTCAGACCGCTCTCAGTATATGGCGGATTTCGCAATTTACCAATACTGGTAAACTCTAAAATGACCCGTAAAAGACTTGAAATTGACGAATGCCTCTTCCATCAGGGTATTTACAACGATATATATATGCCCAACTGTGTGCTGCTGTATTAATGTTACTTGAATTCTTGTTTTTGGGCAACCAAATATACATTTGGATGCACTTTGTTATTCATAGTTTCCCTTCAAAAGCGGATGCAACCATAAAATACTAAAACGATATACCTAAGTCCAAAGAGTATGTAGCAGATAGCAGATATTTTTAAATGAAGACAAATGCAGCTAAGAAGTGTCTGTAACATTGTAAGCAAAAAATCATTCATGTGCATGTTTGTATGTATATATACATACATACATCTATTCCTTTGAATTTCTTTCAGCATCTTCACTCTTTACTTTGACTCTGTGCATTGATGCTGCTAGCATCTTGCATCTATTTTTCTATACTTTGTTAGTTTGTTAGTTTGCTTTCTTGATTTTCGCAATTCCATCAAACCCAATGCCCTTCGTAGTTTTAAAGTAACTTTGTATATATGAATGTATATAAATGACATACTACATATACAAACGTATGTATGCATATATATGTCCTCTTGTAAATTTCATCCTTACTTTTTGGTTTCGTTTCTTTTCTTGGACACTTCATTCAAATAACAAAATCGTTTCCCAAGACTCCAGTAAAGCAAAATCTAAAAGGTACAGCGCAAAAAAAAAACCGTAGCAATAGAAAAAGTTAGTAAATGTTAATGGTGTATGTTGTTGGTATAGAAAATTTTATAACAGTCAGCTTATTTTTTTGGCTTGATTTTTCTTTTTTTCTAGTTTGCCGTTATCTAGGTCTTTTACTAAGAACAATGCCCTTATGCAGTAAATTTGTTATTCCATTCTAAATATTACTTGTTTGTTGGCACATCTGCCATTCAAACACAGCCCGCACAAAAACATGTTCCGCGCGCCCTCACTCATCGTGGTGCATCTCAGTCTGATTATAGTTCTGCATTAAGATGCACTGAGTGCAGTGAACTATAGGTTGCGCTATCGTTGAAACTTTTCAGGGGTACGAAGTTTTTCGGTAGATCTTGTTTCTATTCAGAAAGAGTTCAAGTAGTGTTTTTATAATGTATCCCATTTCATCAGTGAAGTGCCGAAAAATCTTGTAAACCTTTTGGGTTTTGGAATAGAGCTACAAATGAGCATGTTCTAGGCATACTTTGGCCTTCGCTTAACACTACGTACTCATGCAGTCTATTTGAGGTCTTCATGGACCATGAGTTCAACCTAGGCCTGCGGTTCAATGTCTTAATTAAGCAAAAAACGAAAACAGCGATAAACAATAATACTACCAGATAAAGACAATAAAAATAAAAACATGCAGAAAATTTAAAAGAACAACTATAAAATGAGGTAATTAAAAGGATTTATTGAGAAAATTGACAATGGGGTAGCAAAACAAAAATGACAAACGGTAGCAATAAAAACTAGAAGACAACAATAAGTATAAAACAAAAACTACAATTTAAAAATAAGCAAAAACTACAACAGCAAAAAAACGAAATAATCAATAAAAAGAATATAAAAAGGTGAGTAAAGGGATAGCAAAACAAAAACGATAGACGAAAATAACAAAACCCAAAAAAGAAAACAACAACAAAAATAAAACAAAAATGCATAGAAATAATTATAAAAATATTCAGAAAATTGACGAAGGGGTAGTAAAATAAAAAAGACAAACCAAAAAAATAAAAAATAAATCAACAAACTAAAGCACAATCTAACTGAATCAATGATAAGAAAAAATTAGCAAATTATAATATAGCACAACAAAAACAACAAACCAAAAAATTAAACAACAAGACAAAACGGAATAATTAGCATCATTTATGAGAAAAAATTAACAATGGGGTAGCAAAACGAAAACGGCAAACCAAAAAACAAAAAACAAAAACCAAAGCAACACCAACAATAAACAACAACAAGACTGAATCATTATCAGAAATCGAAGAAAGGATGAGCAGTGGGGTAGCAAAACCAAAACGAAAGAACAAAAGAAAACAACAACAACAAATTCAGCAACAAATGAGCGATTAGCAACAATCGTAAGAGAAAATTAACAATGGGATAGCAAAACAAAAACAAAACATCAACTCTTGTAAAATGATAAAAAAAACGACAACGCAGCAGTAAAAATAGCTGCAAGAAAAAACATTAATATAACAACAGCCACAAAAGTAAAAGCAGTAAACATTAATATAAAACTAAAACAAGAACAAAACAGTAGCGCAAGCAGTAAAGAGAAAAATTGAGAGTGGAAAAAATAATAACAACAAGAGCAATGACTATAAGAATAGTAATGGCAATGATAAAAATATAATAATAAAAATAGTAATAACAACAATAAAAATAATTACAACAACTATATTAATAATAACTATATTTACAAAAAAAACTTATATATCAATAAATACAATAACAAAATATAAAGTAAACACAATAACGGTAGAAATAAAAATGATATGTACAACAACATAGTTTGAAAAAATATATATTTATAACATATATAAAATAAACTGCCCGCTAAATCAAAAAAAAAAGTTAATAATAAAAAAATATTAATAAAAACTGGAACAGCAACAATTAAATTATTATAATAAACATTTACGACTAAACAAAACTACAACAAAGGCCATTATACTTATTCTCGAAATTTAGCAGCAAATTTCACAAGGACCATACCGACTATTGAATTTAATATCACCTTACTTTTCGAAAACTACTTATTAGATTTTGGTTGAGGAACGCCTTGTCTCAGAATTTTTTCATAAGCGTGGAAATAATGAGTTCTTCAACCGAATTCTAGGATAGGGCGTTTTTAAAAGTGTTTCACCAATAGGGGGTTCCTGAAACGACTGCCGCTCTAGGCCAATATTCCATTCAGCAGTTGGTATTCCCAACTAACTTATAGCCAAACAAAGGAGAGGAGTGTTTTCCCAATGTCTGTGTTTTAACCCATTCAAATTTTTGAAAAACACCCAGTAAAGAGAAGCAGCGACAACATTCTGACAGGTCAAACTATTGACTGTGATGTTATTTTACATAAAAGGGTTGATTTCTAAAAATGAAAAATTTTGAGTTGTTATTCATTTTCAGCTGTTTCACGCATTGGTTCGAAAAGTGCACTTATTTTATTTGAAAATTGGCGAGAGTTTAAGTAAAATCTAGAAATTTATGCAAACTCCTTTAACCTCTCTGTTTAGGATAAAACATTTTTCAAATTCATACAATAATTGCGCAGAAAATATACATATATTTGCTGTCATTCGCAATTTTGATCTACTACCACCAACGCTTTGAATGCCACATTTAAACCGGAAGTTCAGCGTATGAAGCTATTCACCCACGCTTGTGTGCGTGTGTGTGCATATGGAATTTCTAGTAAACTACCTGAATTTTCTGGAAATTTTTCTTTTATGTACATCGTTACATGCATTCCTTTTACATACATACAATTTTTACGTATAAAATTCGCTATTGCTAATGCACGCCATATGCGAGATGAAGACAGCTGCGCATGCGCATAAGCACGTGCGTAGGTGAGCCATGCGTGTAGCATCTACAAATCAATAAGCAGGTGAAAAACTATACAAACACATTTCTTATGCGCATATGTATATGTGTATGTTTATGTAGAGATGGACTCATTTCGTTTGTAAATATTTAGCTAAATTTATGTTGGAGTAAGTAATTTTTGCTGTTTGTGGGCTACTAATTATAGAAAATTATGTGCTTATATATTTACTAGTTTCATGCCAACCTTTGAAAATATATATTTATGTAGATGCATGCACATGTATGGGTAATTGCTTTTATGGATTACCTGCGATTTTGAGCTAAATAGTGAAACAGAGCTGAGATAGGTCACTACAGGCAGCTGCTTATCCTTTTTTAAGCAACGAATAGATTAAACAAATTAAGATATGTGGAATACGGGAAATTTCTTGAAGAAGTTATTTATGACAAACGTGGTGTATTACATGGTAATAGATATAAATGAAAAAAAGTATTTCGAGTAAGTGAGATGCAACTTGCAGGACCGAAAACCCTCCGTCACATATAACCATCCGTCACGTATGGCACTGTTTTCATGATAAGTACTGTATCTGCGAATCTAAAATGTTTCACATATCATCTGTTGAGTGAAATATCACCCTATCTCAGAAGGCAGTTCTAAAAGACTATAAGTCAAAATATTTTTCAATAGCGCCATATATCATGATTTTCTTCAGAAACGTCGTATCTCAGAACACTGTTGAAGAACGCTCTGTCTCAGAATGTTTTTTATAAACTCCCTATCTCATGTCAAAATGTATTGAATTGTTTTCGAAGCAAATATGGCGTTTTTGAAACAAATCCTGAGGAAAGACGGTATTCAAACACATTTCAAAATAGGGTGTTTGTCAAAAGTCTTTTTAGATACGGCGTCTTGGAAACAGCAAACAAAATAGGGTGATATTTCAATCAGCAGTCGATATATATGTTTTTATCTAGAACAATGATATTTACTGAAACGATTGTCCGTCTTCTCTTGTCAAATACGGTTAAGGGACAAACTGGTCTTGCCATTGTACCATCTTCAGTGTTATTTCTAGTTGTACTGCTAGAGAGCTACGAACAGGAATTTTAGTTTTATTCATTTAGGGTTGCTTTCAAATAAACTCAGTTTAAATGTAAAATAAAGACAAGTTTTATATCCTTGCTTATTTTTTCACGTCCGCCAAAAAGTCATATAAAATCTTAATTTAAATTGCAATACAGGTATTGGATAATTTTTTGCTTGGATTCAAAATGAACTATATAAAACATAGTGAACAGAAATTTTTTTTTAGAAATATGATTTGGTAAGCATCCTCGTCACATCCGTCACACTTACTTAAATATAAGTAATGAATTTGGAAATGGTCCCCTCTTATTCTTGGCGTGATCTTATCGTTTAGCACTTACATAACAAACTGTTTTTTAAAGATATTTATGTCACAATTTGACAATTAAGTTTTGAATTGGGCATGTCACACCCGTCACCATGGTGTTTGGAAATATAATAAGAAGAGTATTTCTTGTAAATTATTGCTTTTCAGCTAAATTTTACAGGTTTTTGCCACTTACTTGACATAGAAAGTGGTCACACCTGTCACAAAGGTCACTTCAGAATGTGGTATAGTAGTTACCGTTCTAATAGATTTTTATTACAGCTTACTAAGCTTTACAACTGACTGAATAAAATATAATTGGCTAGTACAAATCTCGTTTTTGTACTTGTCATATCTGTCACAGCTGCTTAAATTAATGTAAATCGTTTAAATGTTATTTATATAGGCATTGATGATATAAAATTTAATGTATAGCATAATCATTTAAAACATCTTTGCATTACTGTAAATAGCTGGATCGTAAAATTAAAGCAGAAATGTTACACCGTGAAATGAGTTCCCTGTTTTGTGAGAGCTTATTTGATCGTGAAAGCTTTAAAAGCTTATTTTTCTCAGTTGACGCTTTTAACAAATGTGAATGTGTATTATCGCTTGTATTGTCAGTGGTTTGATAAATATTTCAATTAAAAAACATACAACTCTTTCTCAGATGATACCTTGTATGCGTTTTAATGAGATTATCAGGTTATTAAAGCGGCAAGCTTAAAAAACCGATTTTATGGGAAATAGGATTAACTCAAATTAAAACAAATTGCCCTCGTCAATCTACATATTTTTACATCGACCATATCGTTTTCAAACAAAATTCAAATTAACAAAAAAATACTTGAAATATCAGAACTGCTGCTTATGCATAGGTTTTGTATTGCGCTACCCGTTTTATCGACGATCTAAAGTTTTTCGGTAGCCCCAAGCGCTGAAAAAACCCAAAACTCTCAGTCAATGACTTGACGAAACAATAAAAACTCAAAAAACAAACATTTATATATATAAATGTATGGATACGAAAGGCACTCACCTATGCTATTTATACTTTCTTACGGCACAACAATTATGTGAGAATTATGCGACTTTTTGCTGCTTCTTATAACACTTAAAAACCGCTGATTTCTATCGCTAAACCTCAAAGCAAAAGCGTTATATGACAAGAAAAAAAACAACAAAGAAAAATTTAAGTAGCGAGCAAGCAGCGCAAAGAAAGAAAATGAGCCTAAATGAAGCAGCAAAATTCACACAAGAGTCAAATCAAGCACATACGTCATCTACATACATAATTATTCCTTATACATATTTATATGCTATGAAAATTACAAAAAAAAAAAATAATAATAATACAAAATTGTTTCACCCTTCTTCAATTGAAATTATTTAAATGTGAAATGTGAAGAAATGCGAACCTTTTCAAAAACCATCTTAGTAAACAATGTATTATTGTATTTAGGTACTCATATGTTAATATGTTTGTGTTGCGTATACATATATAGACGCATTTAAATATACGCAACATGGATACTATTGTGTTATACAAAAACAAAAAACCAACAACACCAAAAAAAGTAAGCGAAACAAAATGTTAAATCAGAAAAGTACAGCCTCAATTAACTTTGCATGCCTTTAAATATAAAATACAATACAAAAGTGTTGTACATATGCGGTGACGGGGGTTAAGAATGTATACATTTTTATAATACTCTTGTATGTAGATATAACATACATAGTTATTTATATTGATATGGTTAAATTCCAATTTACCTGAGCTAGCAAACAAACAAATCGTCGTCATCAACGTCAACAATATCATCAGCGGCTATTCAACACTTCAAATGCTTTAAAATGAGTTGTGACGAAAGGGAGGGTTGAACATATATAAATCACAATTTGATATATTAGCACGCTACAGTAAAAGGACTATATTGGGAGTAGTGCAAATGGAGCTTTTATGGAAAATTGTTCTCAAATACTATAGACTTTCCGAGGAATAATTTCGTAGTATATTTTCAACCATTACTTCTCTAATGAAATGGTGCTTTAGGCTAAGGTCGCCGAAGTCCATAGTGAATAAACACAAATTGCGACCTAAAACAAGCAAGAATTTTTCATACACCCTTAGCTTTTTAGAATATTTTCAATTCAATGGTTAAAATTTAACACTATGGGCCATATGGGTTCTTCACTGAGCGGCCAGTTCAACCATGGTTCATCAAGGGTATTTCAATCTTAATTCTCTACAGTAAAAAAAAAAAAACTTAATAAAATGAATAAAAAGGCTCCCTGATGTCGTTGAAACGTCTAAATGTATGAGTTTATAGATCTACTAGAACTACTTTCCTTTATACAAATAAAGCATTTTTTCGGTCGATATGGTATTTTTATTCTTGGGCACAAAGATTTAAAAAATTAAAAATTTGTTTGACGAAATTTTTCAAAATTTTACAAAATATCAACTTTTTTGTTTCTGGTAACTACTTTTTAACTATCTTCGAGCTAACATATCGTCATTTTAAGTGGTGAAAAAAAGATCAATCAAAAAATAGAAAACACATTACTAAGCTAAATTTCCTAACTCAATAGGTATAAATAATTTCAACAAGCCAAGCTGTGGATTTCATCTACGCAGATAATACAATTGCACACAAACCTTTTTTTAAATTCATAAACACATAATTATCTGAGACCTTTTGTAATTTGGATATCCCAAAGCGCAGTTTAAATTAACCGAGTACACAATTTAACATCCCCGAAATCAAATCAAACCAATTCGGCTACTGATACCCCTTGATCTTGTTTTCCCTTCAAAATGTGTGCAGCAGCGCTGTTGGCATGCGAGATCCCTCTTTAGCGACAATTAAAGCATCGAAAAATATTAACAAATGATGCGAATAAACGGTTCAACACATACATACGCGCACACCTAGGTATGTTAGCAAATAATAAAACACTTACAACAACAAGAGTGAAAAAAAATCACGATCTACTGAAATTGAGGTATACGCAGAATGTAAAGCATTTTCACAAAATACAAATATTGACTTCATTCACACGGGAATTTCTCGTCAATCGTCAAACACACAGAGAACACAGCATGCTATACAACAAAAATGTATGCCTAGAAGGCATAGCATAACCAACAACACCAGCAACTATTTTTGAGTGTACTCATACATAGTAGAGATATACGCCGCCGATAAACGCCGCCGCCGCCGCCGATTTTGGTCGTTTTTCGCACGCCGTCGCCGAATGGCAAACATATCGGCGTGGCGGCGCGGCGCCCAGCGCGTTACTATATTTTCTACTCGTTTAAGACTGTTTAGGCCATTTATTGTTCATGTCGAAAATTGTTCGGATATGGTCGAAAGTGGTATCAACGGATGCACATCATTGCCAGTTATAAGAAACTAATTGCGAAATTTAACTCTTTATAACTATTCAAAAGTTATTTAAAATAACAGGCGCTTTCGACGTCAGCTTAACACGGACTTTCCATCACCCAATTCACCAAGTTATTAAAACAAAATACTAAAAGAAAAGTTATATAATAAATTTATATGCTCACTTTGCATTTTTGAAAAAATTAGTAATGAACAATTAATTCAAATAAAATGACCCAAGGCGAACATTTTTTTAAACTGTCCTCAAGAATAAGTGAAATCAGTGATGCAAAATCCTTTAGTAGGTTCTAGGGGCATAAACACTCCTTTGAAATTATTTTTACTTCATACTTAAGTTGAGGATATATGTACTTATGAGAAGGGTTTGAAAAATCACTTGGGCTTACATTCAAACATCTGTTGTTCATTTGCGAAACTATACAATAGCGTCTGAAATGTTAATTTTGATTTTCACACTTCATCCTTCAGCACCCAAGTCTCCCGGTTTGACATTTCCTAAAGTTGGCGGTCCTATCCAAAACTAGTCCCTCGGAGTGAATCACATTGATTATAGCCTATCAACCAAGTTTAAATATCACCTGCACGTTACGGTTCCTTTTACAATTGTGAATACGTAGGCACATATATTTACCAGGTGAAGCTTTGTCCTTCGCAAGAACACGCTAAGTGGTGAAGCAAAATCCCAAGACAGTGGAACTAATGACCGTGTGTGATATTACCCTAACGTAGCGGACAGTCGAACTTGTCTGAAAACTGAAGCTACGCGGTCATCCATAATGAGCTCCTATATCGTAAGGCCGGAAAACAGTAGTTAACAACTTTCAACTTAAAATCCTTCGACTTTCATTCTAAATTTGATTTAACGAAGACTATTGAAATCAATGTTGTGAACACAAACGTCTGCAATCTTTGGTCTACATTTTAAAAATTTTATCCAGGGTCCTTGTAAAATTTTAATTATGTAGATGCGCCGAGGATTATACGGATTTTCACCCATGACGCAATGACATCCACTTAGACTGCTTATGTTTTCGAGGGCGGCATCTTTGGCCGAATAGTCACTCCCTAACGTTTCAAAGTGTAGCTCGGCAGCATAGCGCGACAAAAGCATCCGTTGGAAAGTTTTTGGAGCTACACTTAGAGCTTCTAGGAAAGTGATGTCGACGAAGGTATGAGTTCGAAGTCGCAGTCCTACAGCTTCTGTACTATCATATGGTGTGAGGCTCAGGAGGCGTGGTAGCGACTGGTGGTAGGGATTCCTACTGTTCGCACACTGGAAATTTTAGCTCTTAAAAACAGCCGAAAAAACTAGAGGCGCCCCGTGCCACGATAGTCATGAGTATTAATAGACCATTCATAGCAACCCTAAGTCGCCTTTATGCGTGACCGCCAAGGAGCGACAAATGATTTAAAGGAATTGTGTTCGCGACGTTTATTAGGAGTTAACCCTAGGTGAAACTACGCTTTGCACGAGATATACAGGCAAAAGTGTGACTATTTTATTTATCTCTATTTCTTTTCAGCAGACGCAGCAGTAGCAATTCCAAAGACCGGGGTTAGGTTCGAAGCCTCTCTGGAGCATGCGAACGAGGGACAATCCCTTCGCAAGGAGCTACTCCTGAAAATTTTTGAACGGTCTGCGAGATTTTGATACAAAAACCCCAGATCTTTCCGAAATTGCCAACACGTTGATTTCCTTAAATACATATAAACAAAACCTTTCCTAAATATTATTTTTTTAAATAGAAAAATCAAGCTTTTAAAGTAAGAACACCGGCGTACGCCGGCGCGCCGCCTACACCACCGCCGCCGGTATATAATAGAGCCTACGCCGCCGCCGATAAAGTGATCGGCGTAAACCTCTAATACATAGATATTTACACACATTCATCAGACCCACATCAACCACTAAACATCAAATATGCCACACAAAATATGCCAGAAAGTAAATGACAAAAAAAAATACGTAGAACAACAACAACAAAAGGGGATGCACAACAACAATAGTTGTGAAAACAACAAAAACATCACCACCGCCAACCACAAAAACACCAACAACCAGCTGTCGCTAATAGAATAAGCGTAGCAATCAGAAAACCAACAATGCAGACAAAGTTTAACAATTGCCTATAATTTTCCAAAAGAAATTCAGGAAATCCCGATTCTGAGCGGCACAGTCAAGTATTTTGTAAACTTATACTCGTCTGCAACTATGTATGTATGTGTAAAATATTTTTGTGTCTTCAAACGTCCGTATTGTCATATAGCAGGTACTTTTTCAAGTATACTTGAAGACTGGAATTCGCCGAATTGGATAGCTGACAGGAAAAGCAAAAAAAAAAGAAAAGTAAAATAGCACGAGGGAGCGCAGTTGACTAAACCAAAATGAAATGCATACCAACTTCAACCCTTGCTATTAGGAAAAATAAGGAATGTGTAGACAATGCTTTGAAGGATTGTATTGGGTGTTGTCTAATAATCCATATTTTCACCAAAAAGAAAAACAAAAAACCAAAGATGTTTGCAAAAACAATACACTTGAATGGAAATCTCAGAAAAGGAGTGATGTATAAATTCATAAAAGTCGATACAAATTTGTGAGTGCATTTATGTATATCATTCCCTTTTTTCTTCGTTGTCTACCATTCTCCTACCCTCTTGTTTACATTTGTTTCTACACGCGGTCCTAACCGGCTTTCTTTACACCGAAATGTATTTTTCGCTGGAGTAGCTGCAGTAGAGCTGCAAAAGTATCGATATTCGGCATACTCGATATTTTCGATATTTAAGAGTTAGGGCTGCAAAGTATCAATATTCGGCATACTCGATATTTTCGATATTTAACAGTTATGGTATCGATATATCGCGATATATATCGAATCTTTTGTTATAGTGAAAAGCCCTTACTCAATTTAAAAGCAATATCAGGTATATATCAGACATTTATGTAAATATAATACATACATGTATATGGGGTATTCCATCCCATTTATACCAATTTTGAACCCGAACCCTTTAGAAATGGCTGAAAGTTTTTCTTCTTTTTCTAGCTTACGAAAGACGTTTTTCAGAAGTTTTTCAAATTTTTTCATCCAACTCAAAAAAAGTTATGAATTTTTAAAAAACACAGTTTTTGTTTTCAAAATGCCATAACTTTATCGAAAATTGACCGTTTTGTATATTTTTTTTTAATATGTTTTTAAATGTACTTTTCGGAAAAAATACAAACAAATTTTTAAAGTTTTTTTTTTTGTAATTTTTCAGTTTGTCGAGATTTTTCGAATTTCGCCCTTTTTTTTCTCATAAAAAACTTCAATCAATTCTGCAATCATCCCCACTAATCCCGGATTGGGCTGATTTTTTTTTTATTTAATTGAAAAAAAAAAAAACTAAAAATGTTTTTGTATTTTTTCCGAAAAGTACATTTAAAAACAAATTAAAAAAAAAAGATCCCAAACGGTCAATTTTGAAAAAGTTATAGCATTTTGAAAACAAAAACGGTGTTTTTTTTTTAAATTCATAACTTTTTTTGAGTTGGATGAAAAAATTTGAAAAAATTCTGAAAAACGTCTTTCGTAAGCTAGAAAAAGAAGAAAAACTTTCAGCCAATTCTAAAGGGGTCGGGTTCAAAATTGGTCGAAATGGGATGGAATACCCCATATATATATATATATATATATATGTAATATTGTCTTCATAACTTCGAAACGATCATAAAACAGATTCTGCAAAGTTGTCCGCGATGGTAGCTTATATAGCGAAGCGAGCGTATATACAAAGTTACGACACCCTTTGTCATCCTCTATGGGAAAAGGCTGAACGTCTTCGGTGGCTAAACCCCAGTAGGGTGATGGCAAAAGCCTTTTACGTGGTGATGGATCTTCATATGTTTTTTCATATAAAAATTAATCTTATTTGCCGAGCTATGTGAATCAACCTTTGTAGTTGTATGCGATCGTTCTAGATGGTGAAACAAATTGGACGTATTACCACTAGTTGTAAAACATTTTTTGCAATAATATTACTGATTTTGTCAAAATGAGTCCAAATGCTCGACTTTGTACTTCGTAGCTTTTTGGCAACACAATTTTCGTCTTCAAACTCGATGATGTCTTCTGGTGCGTGTATATCTACATATACGAATACATATATATAAGTATGTGTATAAAATATGAAAAAAATAACGTAACTTTCACATTGAACTTTTGTAAGAATTTATCAATATGCCGCTGGAAAAAGGAATAAGAAATGGGAATAAAGTACTCGATATTTAGAAAAAAAAACATCGATAATCGCCACCACGAACCTGGTATCGATGTATCGATATTTATATCGATACTTTTGCAGCTCTAAGCTGCAGTTCCACTTCGTGCGTAGGTTATATATAAGTATATAGTAGATACCAATCGAAATGGTCCACAAAATAAGATATTATTTTTTTTTTATTTCAAAAAAATTTTAAGCTTTTCTAATAAGGCGCTTAGTGCTTAAATTTTGGTAAATTCTTAAAAATTCAAAAAAAAAAACATTTTTTGAATTAAGAGTTGTGATAGAAACATCTAAATTTAAAATTTTTTTAAATTAAAAAATAAAATAAGTACTTGAAAAAAAGTATAGTTTGTTATTGTTTTCATTAAAGTTTATAAAATATTTAAAATAGCAATTTTAAGGAATTTAAAAATCTATATATTTTTTGTTTTTCATAACTTTTTTTTAATTTGTTATAATTACATCTTCTTCCCTTTCTTTCTTCGTAATAATTTTAGTGGGTTTGAAAACGTCCAAATTCGATTTACTTCAAAAATCTTAAATATGTACTCAAATCTTGACATTCGTAAACTCCAATTGAAAAATTTTCCAAAATTTTAAAATTTTAAAACATAAATATTTTCTACAAATTAATAAAAATCTTAAATTTGTTAACTTTTAAAAAATAATATATTGTTGTTTCAATAATCAACAAAACTGATTTGTTTTATAATTTTGCTCTTATCTTCATCAAGGTTTATAAAATACTTAAAATATTAATTTTTAAAAATTTAAGTGTCCGTGTTTAAAAAAAAAAAATATTTTTTTTTAGTTTTTTTTTAATTTGTTATAACCATAGCCTAAACTTTAAAATATTTTAAATAATTTAAAAATATGTATAATTAGTGGGACTAGGACTTATAAAGATTTCGTTTAGTTATATTTTCAAAATTTCTATTTAAAATACTTAGTATTAAGAAAAATGGAAAATTCAAAGTCAAAGTTTTTCGAGAATTTTAAAATTTACAATTTTTCAAAAATTTAAATCAACCTTTCAAAACATTGAAAAGCTTATCTTTTAAATAAAAATGAACAAAATTAAACAATTTTTCTAAAACTTAAAACCTTTTCAAAGAAAACCTTAAAGTTTTTCAGAAATTAAATTAAAAATGTTTTCAAATTTAAAATTTAAATTTTTATTGTCAATTTCAATTGAGGTTCTGTACTTTTACATTTTAATGAGATAATCTGACACTCCATTTCCCGCTCCTTTGTCACGCACTGTTACCCCATTTATCCCGCCTTTCTCACACTTACTCTTGCAACATTTCAAACCACCGATTACATCCTCGCTCTCTTTTTCCAACCACTCACTATCGCATTATCATTGTCATAAATTGTTTCTGTACAAACCTCGTAATAATCGTGTTTTACTTTATTAAATGCACAAATACCTACTTTCATACATATATTCAATGATTAATACGATTTTCTGATATTATTACGTTTCATAATTATACCCAACTCTTCAACATGAATGAAACGAATTTTATATTTGTTTTTTAGCTCGTCAAATGCATATTATTACTCAAAACAACAACCCTGTCAACCCCATTTAACTAATATGTTTGTATTTTATAAATATACGTATCGGCATATGTAAATATGTAAGTTCTGTGTACAAAAAGAAAAAATTTTAGCGCATTTAATAATAACATCAACGTACACAAATTTCATCCCTCCAATCAAGCGTCAACCACCGTTATATAACATAATGAGGGCGCGCTTGAATTGTGATACGTTACATAAGTAACACCCTGTAACACCCCATTATTCACATCTCACTGACACTGAAAAATAAAAACGGTGGCGAATTATTGTGGCTACTACATACATATAAGGGTTAACTACATACATATATACATATTGTGGGCATAAAACATGTTTGTATGTATTCCTAAATTGAATTTCTACCACTTTTTCTATAAATCGCTCGTTTTACATTTATTATTTATTATGTCTGTAGTTTGAATGTGGACAGCAAAAATTATTATGTGTATATAATTTACACTCAATGGCTGTGGTAGCTAGCAGTTTATTGAAAGCTAATAAACGTTTGTTTAAAAACGTAATGTTTATACTTGAGAAATTAATTAGTAAAGTGGTTTGTTTGAAAAATGTGTTCCATTGACGTCTAAAAGACTTCTTGACATGTTGAAAGATTTAATTTAGTTTTCGTACTTTATTTCTTTTCCTTATTCAAATATGGAGTTGTTTGTAACTGATTAACATTTACTTGATTAAAAATTACTTAATGTAAACATGGTATTAGTACCTACTTAATTAAAATTTGCTGTATGTAAATATCTTATAATTTGATTGCATTCTTGGAAGGTATTTTAATAAGGAAGAATGGTTTCGAATGCACATAATATAGACTGAGGAGGAAAAAAACGTTTATAAGACTTTATAAAATTTAAGATTTATGATAAAGGTTAGGCCCAATAAAATAATCCTTTTTTGTTTTTGCATTTACCTCAAACTAATCCACTGGTCAGTTGGCATTAAAGGCGTTTTTTAATGTCAAATAATTGACTCGAAGTCGATAAAGCAGTGTGAGTCAAAATCAAGCAAGTTGTAATATTAACAAGAATAAGAAAAGTAATAAGATTGGGAATATGAATAGGCATAGGATTTGGAGTAAAAATAGGAATGGAAATAGAATAGGAAAAATATTAGGGATAGGAATAATAGTAGGAATAGGAATCTAATATTATATTATAAATGGCAAAGTTTGGATGTTTGGATGTTTGTCCAGACGTTTGGCTTTGTGACTCAATCACGCAAGAACGGCTGGACCGATTTGGATGAAATTTTGCACACATATAGCCAATAGTCTAGAAGGATCTACTAGCTATATATCTTTCAAAAGGGGCGTGGTCCCCGCCCCCTAGGAACAGTCATAATTTAATTATTATATTTTTTCGTCTTTGCGACTGAATCACGCCAGAATGGCTACACGGATTTTGATGAAATTTGGGACACAGACAGTAGTCTACTAGCGAAATTTTTTTCGAACATGGAAAGAGGGGTGGGGGTCCCACGACCCCTTCGAGTAATTACTTTTTAATAATTTTTACACATTATAACTTTACGTATACTGGCCTTCACCAATATCACAGACTCAAGGGGTCAAATAAGTCGAGGGCTTACAAAGTAAGCAGTAACACCCTCCGGCCCCCCCTCCCCTTTATCACCCCCTCTGCTGTAAAATCTATAAATTGTTATACCTCTATATAAATTTTCTCCTAAATCTATAGTTTTTGGTATCTGGCACATACAGATCGAGATCTAGACAATTTTGGAGGAACGATCAGTGGTCCTCTGCTTCTACTCCCGCCATCCGCCCTCCTTCAATTGTTTTTATTAGCACGCTTTTATTAGCTTTACCTGTATGTTTCTATGTAACTTTTCATTCACTCCAATGCGCCTGCTGCCTTATTAACATGGTTTTATAATTAGCTTCACCTTATTTGTAATCCCGTAAGGGTCATATCGATACCCTTCCGGGATCATCTCTGGATGGTTTTCGGGATCGGTCCGGGATCCCGCCGGGGTAATTTCGGGACTTTTTCGGGACTATTTCGGGATCATTTTGGGACCCTTCCGGGATCATTTCTGTATAGTTTTCGGGATCCGTCCGGGATCCCGTCGGGGTTATTTTGGGACATTTTCGGGACTATTCCGGAATCATTTCGGGACTATTTCGCGATCATTTGGGGACCCTTCCGGCATCATTTCTGGAATGTTTTCGGGATCCGTCCGGTATCCCGTCGGGGTACTTTCGGGATCATTTGCGTACCTTCGGGAGATAAATTCTTGATGGTTTCCGGGATCATTACAGAACTTTTTCGGGGTTATTTTGGGTCCCTTTAGGCATCATTTCTGGATGGTCTTCGGGATTCTTCCGGCATCCCGTCGGGGTAATTTCGGGACTTTTTCGCGACTAATATGGGATCATTTGGGGATCCTTTCGGCATCATTTCTGGATGGTTTTCGGGATCCGTCCGGGATTTCGTCGGGGTTATTTGGGGACTTTTTCGGGATCATTTGGGGGCTCTTCAGGCATCATTTCTGGATGGTTTTCGGGATCCGTCCAGGATCCCGGCGGGGTCATTTCGGGACTTTTTCGCGACTAATACGGGCTCATTTGGGAACCCTTTCGGCATCATTTCTGGATGGTTTTCGGGATCCGTTCGGGATCCCATCAGGGTAATTTCGGGACTATTAGGGGATCATTTGGGGACCTTTCCGGCATCATTTCTGGATAATTTTCGGGATCCGTTCGGAATCCCGTCACGATCATTTCGGGACTATTAGGGGATCATTTGAGGACCTTTCCGGTAACATTTCTGGTTAGTTTTTGGGATTCGTCCGGGATCCCGTCGGGGTCATTTCGGAACTTTTTCTCGACTAATACGGGATCATTTGCGGACCCTTTCGGCATCATTTCTGGATAGTTGTCGGGATCCATTCGGGGTCCCGTCACGGTCATTTCGGGACTATTAGGGGATCATTTGAGGATCTTTCCGGCATCATTTCTGGATAGTTTTCGGAATCCTTTCGGGTTCCCGTCAGGTGCTTTTCGGAAATATTAGGAGATCATTTGAGGACCTTTCCGGCATCATTTCTGGATAGTTTTCGGGATCCTTTCGGGGTCCCATCAGGGCCATTTCTGGACTTTTTCGGCATCATTTAAGATTGTTTTTCAGGATTCGTCCGGGAACCCGTCAGGCTAATTTCTGGACTTTTCCGAGACTATTTCGGGATCATTTTGGGACCCTCCCAAGATCGTTTCTGGATGGATTTCGGGATCTGTCCGGGATGCCGTCAGGGTCATTTTGGGACTATTATGTGATCATTTGAGGACCTTTCCGGCATCACTTCTGCATAGTTTTCGATATCCGTTCAGGATCCTGTCGGAATAATTGCGGGACTTTTTCGGGATCATTTGGGGTCCCTTCCGGCATCATTTCTGGATGGTTTTTGGGATTCGTCCGGCATCCCGTCGGTGTCATTTCGGGACTTTTACTCGACTAATACGGGATCATTTGCGGGCCCTTTCGGCATCATTTGTAGATAGTTGTCAGGATCCGTTCGGGATCCCGTCAGGGTCTCTTCGGAACTATTAGGTGATCATTTGAGGACCTTTCCGGCATCACTTCTGGATGATTTTCGGTATCCGGGATCCCTTCGGAATCATTGCGGGACTCTTTCGGAATCATTTGTGGTCCCTTCCGGCATCATTTCTGGATGGTTTTCGGGATTTGTCCGGGATCCCGTCGGGGTTATTTCGGGACGTGTTTGGGGCTAATACGGGATCATTTGGGGATCCTCTAGGGGTCGTTTCGTGACTTTTTCTGTATTATTTTGGGATCATTTGGGGACCCTTCCGGCATAATTTCTTGATGGTTTGCCTGATCCATCAGGGCCATTTCGGGACCATTTTGGGATCATTTGGGGACCCTTCCGAGATCATTTCTGGATCCGTCCGGGATGCCGTAGGAGCCATTTCGGGATTTTTTGTTACTTTTTCGGGATCATTTCTGGATCTGTGCGGGATCCCATCTGGGTCATTTCCGGACTATTTCGGGATCATTTTGGAATCCTTCCGGAATCATTTTTGTATGGTTTTCGCGATCCGTCGTGGATCCCCTCGGAGCCATTTCGGAACTTTTTCTGGAGTATGTCGGGATAATTTAGGGACCCTTCCTGGATATTTTCTGGATGGTTTTTGAGATCCGCCCGGGAGCCCGTCAGGGTCATTTCGGAACCTTCTCGGGATCATTTTGGAACACATTCATCATCATTCATCATCATCATCATCATCATTTCTGTGTGGTTCTCTGGATACGTCTAGAATCGTTACGTTGTCATTTCGGGTTTCTTTGGGACTATTCCGGGAACTTTTGGAGACCCTTCCGGGGCATTTCTGGATAGTTTTCGGGATCCGTTCGCGATAGCGTGAGGGTCATTTCGTAGCTTTTTCTGGATAATTTCGGGATCATTTGGGATCCTATCAGGTTATCAGCTCATTTAGTTCTTTTTTTTACTCAATTACAAAAATAAAATGCATTAGACAGAAAACAAAATTTTAAACAGATAACTTGATAAGCAGGCTAACGCGAATAGCCCATATATTTAAATTTCTCCTTGCGGACGGGGCCGCGGGTAAAGGCTAGTATCTATTTATATTATAAATGGAAAGTTTGGATGTTTAGATGTTTGGATGTTTGTCCAGACGTTTGTCTTTGTGACTCAATCACGCAAGAACGGCTGGACCGATTTGGATGAAATTTTGCACACATATAGCCAGTTGTCTAGAAGGATCTACTAGCTATATATTTTTGAAAAGCGGCGTGGTCCTCGCCCCAGTTATAATTTAATTATTATATTTTTTCGTCTTTGCGACTGAACCACGCTAGAATCGCTACACGGATTTTGATGAAATATGGGACACAGGCAGTAGTCTACTAGCGAAATTTTTTTCGCACATGGAAAGAGGGGTAGGGGTCCCACGACCTCTTCGAGCAATTACTTTTTAATAATTTTTACACATTATAACTTTACGTATACTGGCCTTCACCAATATCACAGACTCAAGGGGTCAAATAAGTCGAGGGCTTACTAAGTAGGCAGTGACACCCTCCGCCCCCTTCCCCCCTTTATCTCCCACTCTGGTGTAAAATCTATAAATTGTTATAACTCAATATAAATTTTCTCCTAAATCAATAGTTTTTGGTATCTGGCACATACAGATCGAGATCTAGACAATTTTGGAGGAAGGATCAGTGGTCCTCTCCTTTTACCCCCGCCATCCGCCCTCCATCAATTGTTTTTATTAGCACGCTTTTATCAACTTTACCTGTACGTTTATATGTAACTTTTCATTCGCGCCTGCCGCCTTATTAACATGGTTTTATAATTAGCTTCACCTCATATGGAGACCCTTCCGGGATCATTTCTGGATGGTTTTCGGGATCGGTCCGGGATCCCGACGGGGTAATTTCGGGACTTTTTCGTGACTATTTCGGGATCATTTTGGGACCCTTCCCGGATCATTTCTGTATAGTTTTCGGGATCCGTCCGGGATCCCGTCGGGGTTATTTTGGGACATTTTCGGGACTATTCCGGAATCATTTTGGGACTCTTTCGGAATCATTTGGGGTCCCTTCCGGCATCATTTCTGGATGGTTTTCGGGATTTGTCCGGGATCCCGTCGGGGTTATTTCGGGACCTTTTCGGGGCTAATACGGGATCATTTGGGGATCCTCTAGGGGTCGTTTCGTGACTTTTTCTGTATTATTTTGGGATCATTTGGGGACCCTTCCGGCATAATTTCTTGATGGTTTGCCTGATCCATCAGGGCCATTTCGGGACCATTTTGGGATAATTTGGGGACCCTTCCGAGATCATTTCTGGATCCGTCCGGGATGCCGTAGGAGCCATTTCGGGATTTTTTGTTACTTTTCCGGGATCATTTCTGGATCTGTGCGGGATCCCATCTGGGTCATTTCCGGACTATTTCGGGATCATTTTGGAATCCTTCCGGAATCATTTTTGTATGGTTTTCGCGATCCGTCGTGGATCCCCTCGGAGCCATTTCGGAACTTTTTCTGGAGTATGTCGGGATAATTTAGGGACCCTTCCTGGATATTTTCTGGATGGTTTTTGAGATCCGCCCGGGAGCCCGTCAGGGTCATTTCGGAACCTTCTCGGGATCATTTTGGAACACATTCAGGGATCATTTCTGTGTGGTTCTCTGGATACGTCTAGAATCGTTTCGTTGTCATTTCGGGTTTCTTTGGGACTATTCCGGGAACTTTTGGAGACCCTTCCGGGGCATTTCTCGATGGTTTTCGGGATCCGTTCACGATAGCGTGGGGGTCATTTCGTAGCTTTTTCTGGATAATTTCGGGATCATTTGGGATCCGATCAGGTTATCAGCTCATTTAGTTCTTTTTTTACTCAATTACAAAAATAAAATGCATTAGACAGAATACAAAATTTTAAACAGACAACTTGATAAGCAGGCTAACGCGAATAGCCCATATATTTAAATTTCTCCTTGCGGACGGGGCCGCGGGTAAAGGCTAGTAAGTATATAAATAGAAACATGAATAGAAATACAAATCGGAATACGATTAGCAATACGAGTAGGAGAAGCGATAGGAAAAGGAATAGTATTAGGAATAAATATAGGAGTCGATTTGAAATAGAGATAGGAATAGGAATGAGAATACAAATAGAAATAGGAATGGAAGCAGACTTTAAGTGTTTAATTTCATGACATCATAGCTTTTGGTACAATAATAATTTAAGTGAATTATTAAACTTAGCTTTGAAATTTATACCAAAAATTACGATTTTTAACGGGCGGGACTTCGAAATCAGCTTTCTATGAAAGTGGATCATTTCACTTCCCAATCGTAGAAAAACTACGGAAATAAATATTATCAAAAATTGGTTGTACCGTATGTTTTGAAGAGAAACTAACATAAAAGTTGTACTTCAACCTTACTTGTACTTATATTTTATAAAGAAAAATATGAGCTTTTTTAAGCTTGTGGCAAGTAGGATAAATAATAAAGGAAACAGGGCCTTATAAAGCAATAGAAATTTTTGTAGCCTTCGTAGTGGGAAATGCTATAATTTTCATCACGTCCACTCTTCTTTCATAACTTTCATCACTGACTTTCCTATGGCCATCCACAACAACAAAACAACCACCATTATAATATCTAAAACTTTCTTAATTTTTCAGAATTAAAGACCGATGTGTGTTTGTATGCATAACACGCAGCGGTTAGCGTTAAATTTCTCCATTGGGATTAATTTTTCCACTTTTTATAAATGTTTTTCCAAGTGTTGATTTTTTTGTTTAAGTAATTATATTAAGAACTTTATTCCATTTAAATATGTAAATATTAACACGTGTTTGTATATACAGTGAATTACAAAAGTGCTTATGACATTTGACATTGTTGGCAGTTGATGTTGATTATCACAGCTAAAGTCGCATAGCTCATGCAGATAAATGCGATTTTTATGTTTAAATGAAAGTCACGTTTTCACAGTGGGATATCGCGCAAGAGTGTTTGGTGGTAAATTTCATATGACCGTTTTAACAATTAGATATGTATGTAGAGTAGACTTTTGAAGGGCCTAAAGTCAAACGGTTTTATATCTTCAATTTTCTAGACTTTTAATTAAAGCATATAAATATTGCCCTTGTTTGATCTCTTTCTTTCAGCGTGTATGTGAATTCACAAGTATTTAACTTTGATTGATTGCGCGTGCACTACTTGTTAAACTATTTACGTGATTAAAGTTTGATTTAATTAATGATTTGCTCATAAAAGGATGAAAAGGAAGCTGGGACTAAATTTACAATGAACTCTTCTTTACAATTTTCATAAGTTTACTGTCAATTCTTTTATTTAAGTCAAACGCTTGCTTGTTTTGTTAAAAGATATAGCAGAAAGCTTCGTAACGCATAACGCTTTTATTTTCAAAAATCTAAAAAGCTTTGGAAATAAGAAGATGTCATTTAGTTTGCTTTTTCTTTGCTAGTTTTTTGGGAAAAAATTTTATTTTGCACGAAGCTTAATATAGTTCCTCTTAAAAGCATCTTTAGTCTTTTGTGATTTTCTTTTAACTATATAAAAATCTGCGAACAACAAAAAAGTTACAAAATAGAAGGCAAAAGCTTTCGCAAATAAAATCTTCTGAAATGTGCTTTTCAAATAAAATTTGATTTTGAATCACACTACAAAGGTGCCGCACAGCTTTCTCAAGCACAGTTTACATGAATATATTTTATGGTAAGGTTTCAGCAAAAAATGTATTCTGCGCAAAGCTGGACACAGTTGCACAAATAAAGCAGGCAAAAACCTCGTATTTTAGAATGAAACAAAAATTATAAGGAAGACTTAAATGGTCTAGCATGAACTACAAGAAGATTGAAAAAAGTTTCCTAAGCCATATTTTACAAAAAACTTCTTGAAATTTGCTTAAAAGAGCTTAAAAGCTTTTACTATGAGCTTTCAGTTTAAATTTAAAATTGCAATCACACAAAAGATAAAATAAAAAATGAACAAATTTATTTAAGAAGATTTAAAATAAACAGCTTTTGCAAGCGCTGTTCACATTGCTAAATTTTAGCAAAAATTTGTTCTTCACAAACCACGACACATTTTCATTCAGAAAACAGATTAAAGACCTTGACACATCTTAGAATCGAAAAGGAATTAAAGTATAATTGGAAATCAAACTTAAATGATCTAGCATGTAAAAAGGAGAACTCTAAAAGCTTTTGCATAGTGTGTTTTACAAGAAAGATTTTATAGTTAGGTCATTTAACTAAAAAAAATTATCAGTCTACCATAAACTGAGAAGAAATATTGGAAAGAGGTTTAAATTTTTTTTTGTTGGAAAAAATCTCCATAGTAAGCTTTTGCCAAAAAAACCTTATTAAGTGAACTTTTTCCGAAAAAGGACATGAATTGCCTTGGAGAGTTTTTAGGAATTCTTAACCAAAAAAAAATTAAACAAAATCTCCCAAAAAACTTGCATTGTAGAAAATAAAGGCCTATGTTTTTAAATAACGTCGAATTTAAAATTTTAATTAATCTCTAAAGTTCCAACTAAATAAGAATTTCGGCTAGCACGACATATAAGAAGACTGAAAAAGCTTTTCAAGTGCGTGTTTTACAAAAAAACTTTGTATAACTAGCTCCTTAAATTAAAAAAAACTATCAGTCTCGCATAAATGTAAAAGGAAAACTGGAAAGACGTTTAAAATACGGTTTTTGAGAAAAATCTTTAGTGTGTGCTTTTGCCGAAAAATGTTAATAAAGTGAGCTTTTGCGAAAAAATTTAGAAAGTGAGCTTTTGTTGAAAAGGCCTAACTTAGAGGGTTCTTCAAAATTTTAAGCAAAAAATATAAAAAATAAACAAAATTTCCAGAATAAACTTAAATCGTTGTCTGTAAATTAGCTTTATAAACGTTATTGTTTTCTTTCTTAAGCCCTGGACTTTAAAAAAGTAATATCAAAAAACTATAAAATACAAACTAGCTTTATAATCTCATTAAAAAAATTTGTGTTTAGACAGGAAAAAACTTTACTTTTGAGTAACCCATCCTACAATATATTTGTCTGCAATAGCATTTACACAGATACATGTATACAGGCTATCTTTTCATTGGAGACTAACTAATCTATCTAATCTCAATCGTTAAATTGCTGATCAAATAATCACTAACCAAAAAAAAAAAAACACGCATAACTGGTTGATCAATCAACTGAATAACAATCACACAAACTTACAAATATACACTGTTTATTAATACACAAAAAATGTATACGGTATAAACAACATTTCACGTTTTTTTGTTTTATAAAGTTTTCAAGTGGAAGCGACTATGCAGAAAGATAGGCTTTGAAAACAAAATTGATGTATTATTAAGTACGAAGCGTAGGTATGCACTCGTGGATATATTTAAACATGTTCATAAATAAATAAATAAATGTAAGGCACGATAACCTCCGAAGAGATTTTATCTTCCAATTCGCGTCGTGCTCCTTTGCAATTTTTCCTACAAATTGGCGGGACGGGACCTACTGATATTATGCCGACTCCGAACGGCATCTGCAAGGCATATGAGTTTTCATTGAGAGCTTTTTATGGCAGAAATACACTCGGAGTGCTTGCCGCTGAAACATGTTCCTAAAATTTGGATGTTGCTTTTCCCGTGGTGTGAATCCGGGATCTTCGGTCTGGTAGGCGGACCACGCTACCATCACCCCACGACGGTCGTGTTGTTGTTGTTGTAGCAGTGCTTCGCCGCATCCAATAGGTGCCCCCGACCACACATTGTCATCAATATGCTCTAACGGGACTCCAAGGAAACTGGCTGTTTCAACAGGGGTGCACCATAATGAGAGGGATGTTAGAGGCGTTGGTTCCACAATACACTTGAAGAGATGGTTGGTGGCCGTCGCACCTGTTCACACATATTGACGATATAAAAACATAATAAGCAACAACGTTTAGTTAACTTAATTTAAAAGCCTAAAAGCAAACAAAACAAGAAAATTATATGCGGGAGAGCAAAACCAACGCCCGACACCAATGATAACATACATAAATATATTGACGTTTGTAGCCACACTACCATTTTACCCATACAACCATACATATATACATATAAGCTGATACAAAAAGCCAAAGCAATACTTGCTATTTACGGAAGAAACTAAAATTGACGAATGTTATCTTTGTATGTACATATGTAGTTTTATAGTTATGTAGTTATAAACATACGGATGTATCATTTATTTTTGCTTTTGTTTTTTTACACCACCAAGTCTATTTGTTTGATACTTGACTTCAATACAAACCTATTTACTTCCATATAGCTCTTAAATGCCCTTCACACTTTCCGCTTTACTGCGACTCTCTTGGTACAAGAATATTACCTTGAGACATTTTTTGTATATCTCTGCAGGTGTTTGTATCTACTACGTAAATAAAAATACACATAAACTATAATGAGATATTGAACAAATAGATGTTTTTATAAGAATGTATGTATGCCTATACATACATATATATTTAGTTAAAAATCATCACGTGATAAGCTCTGTGGAACTTCATTTTTTAACAACGGAATTAATTACTGTTATCTGGATAAATATTTTTTTAGTTTTCATAGCCCCACCGGAGATGAGTTGGCCGATATTTATTGGAAATTTAAGTATTTTATGCAAATTAAAAAGGTGGCCGCGGCTGTTATTATTGTAAAATAGAAACTCATTACTAATTTTGGCTCAGCTGCTAGAAGTGCGGATCTCTCTATTTTCGTAACGAATATGCTGAACGAAGCTTTCATAGTATGGTGAAAGGTCGGGATTTAAAAGCTTTCACACTAAGAAAGATAAGAAGCTTACAAAGCTTTCATAATGTGATGAAAGCTCTGGTTTTCAAAAGTATAATCTACACTTTCATTAACTTGCACATTTTTTTTTTTTCAAATATAAAAAAAACTTTTTCAAAAGCTGCTTTCAATCGAAACGAAACAGATTCGAATATTTTATAAATTATTAGAAAAAAAGCGTTTTCGAAAGCTACTTTCAATCGAAACGAAACAGCTTCGAAAGAAGGAGTATTGCAAACGTTTCTATATAAATGGAAAGCTGTTGTCTACTTATTATTTTTCTTAATACACTGCACTTCAAAGCATTAAGCTTTTGCAAACACATTTCACGTTTTTCAATTGTTAGGTATATTTATTCACAAAAGCTTTTTAAATAAAGCTTTTAAAAGGTTTAGAAACCCTTAATTAAGTTTCACGAAATTAGTATCTGCATCGAGATTATCCTATTTTCGAGAATTAGATTCATCAAAGCTTTTAAAAACCTTCAATAATGTGGAATTCCAAAAGCCCACACTAGGCTTTCTAAAACATAATTCCAAGGCTTCACTCTCATCAATTTTGACATTTGTCACACATTTTAGTATTCAAAAATTGTGTACGACTACATTCAGATTGCCTTGGTTTTCCTATTTTAGTTTTTTGTTATAAGAAAGCCTTGGAGAGTTCTAACTGGCGTTTAAAAATGTCCAGTTTTCTTCCACCCTGGATAAATTGAAATTAACAAATAAGAACTCTCTAAAATAAAGTAATCTTTAATGATAATAGAAATAAGCTTTAACGAAGAGCTTTTGGAAATTAAAATTTTTAGTGAGCTTTTTTCAAGCACTTTTTTGTTAGAACTTTTCGCGCTTAAAAAGCTTCAGCTTTGTTTTCATACAAGTAAAACTATTGTAAATATATTTTGATTTCAAAAAAACAAATTTTTGAGATACAAAGCTGTTGCTTCGAACATCACAAAAAAGCTTCATCATCCAGAGCTATCTGTCCACATATTTCCCTAGCAAATCACATGCTTTTAAAGTGAAATAAAATATGTTTTATTTGTCGGAATGCATACGTAGTTATTAGTATTCAAAGAAATAAAAAGCAACAATAATAAACAAAAAGAAAAGGGTATTCTTAGTGTATAGTATGAAAATAAAAATAATAACGGTAAAGTTAAACAAAGTTGAAAAAATACAAACAGCATATAATAACAGTTGTTATTTACGATTGACTAAGTAAACAACAACAAGAGAAAAAACGATAGCAACAAAACTACTAAAGAACTAATAATATACTTTCGTACATATTTAGCATTTATTGATTACCTGACGGTTGTAGGCGGGGCGCTTTCTACCACGGCGAGACGACTTAATAAAAAAATTAAATAAAAGCTGTGAGTGGTGGTGAATTTATGGTTGTAAAGTTGAAGTTGCTTAACAATGGGCTTTTAAAATAAATAAAAAAAAGTGGTAAACCGAAGAAAGTCTAGCAATTATACAGAAAAAAGTTAGGAAAGCTTTTTATATTGGCCTTTCTCCAAAAATTGTTCTGCAGCTTTAAGATAAATCCCTAAGCAAAATAGGTTTGGCAAAATTACAACAGGCCACCGTGGTGTGATGGTAGCGTGCTCCGCCTGCCACACCGTATGCCCTGGCTTCGCACCCCGGGCAAAGCAATAAGGTTTTTCAATTAGAAGAAAATTTTTCTAAGCTGGGTTGCACCTCGGCAGTGTTTGGCAAGCGCTCCGGGTATATTTCTGCCATGAAAAGCTCTCAGTGAAAATTCATCTGCCTTGCAGATGCCGTTCGGAGTGGGCATAAAAAATGTAGGTCTCGTCCGGCCAATTTGTAGGGAAAATCAAGAGGAGCACGACGCAAATTGGAAGAGAAGCTCGGAGGTTATCGCGCCTTACATTTATTTATTTATTTTTAGATACTGCCAACCCTTTTAGTGAGTTAAGAGGCGATGATCATTAAACTATGAAATGTTAGTTACTGTACGAACCAATCATAGCTTTTTACGAATTCAATCAAGACTTCTCTTCAGCTTTTATAACGAATTGAAGAAATTCAATCAAACTAAATAATACATAAATTAAAAAATATATTTTTTCAAAAAAGTTTTTTGTAGTGAGCTTTCTTCTAAACCTTGTCTTTTCAAAAATGCTTAAACAGTAAAAATTTTTCAAATAGGCAAAAACTTGAAAGAAACGTCAGAAAAAACTTTTAAAATTAATGTTTTGAAAAAATTCTTGGAAAAAATGGTAAAACATCCTTATTCTGAAAAATCTTTTATAGGGTTAAGTAGACTTGAAGATTTAAGCAGTTTTTTTGCACAATAATATTAGAAAAAAATGCAAAAGTTTTGCCAGAGAGCTTTTCGCAAAAAAAATTTTATAGAGAGCTTTTGCCAAAGGGCTTATTTTGCAGTTTCTTTAACGAGTCTTTAAAAAAAATAACTTTTGCAAAAAAATATAGGTGCGTTTGTGTTAATTAATTTTCGCAAAAATGCCTATTATTTTATAAGTCATTTTGATTTTAGGAAGGCATAGCGAGCTTATTGGAAAAGACTTTGCAACAAACTTTCAAAATTAAGTAAAATCTTTAAATCTAACCAATTAATTTTTGCATCAAATTTTCAAAAAAATATAAAAGCTTTTGTAAAAAAGGTTTTTGTATAAAAAAAATTATGGTAAGCTTTTGCCAAATAGCTTGTTTTTTCTGGTGTATGTATATATATTATATATATTGGTTTTTTCTCTCAATCCTCCCAATTTGTAAAATACACTCATTTTTTAAATTTTCCGATATATTAATGTACCTACAATTCTAATCACATGACTGTCAGACAAATTCCCAACTGCTTTCGTCATTTCATCAAGCGTTTTTTTAATTTTTTTTTTTTTTGATAACGACTTGCTCTACAGACTCATATTAAACAGTCAATAAATATCGCTACAAGTAATAATTATGAAATTAATTTGATAGATTTGATTTGATACGCGCACTTGCGTTTGTTATTAGTTCACCCACTGAACAATAGCTAAATGCTTGAACATATGTATTTATTTACTAACATATATTATATACAAATTTATAAGCATACATATATAATATATATACATGCATTCCTAAAACTAATTATTATGAATATAGTAGGCAAACAAATAGGGCGTGTAACGAGTTGTCATTATCAATAACTTAATATGAGCTTTACATACATATATATAATAAATAATATACGTGTTAATAGTACAGGCGTTTTTTTTTAATATATAACTCTAACCTTCGTATGCTTTAGAAATAACTGTCGCGCCATTTACCTACCACTCTTATTTTTGTTGTTTTTCTACAAGTTATATTTCGTTCTACCTGCTCTCGTTTGTTTGCTTGGTTTTTTCCTCCTACCAGTCTCGCTATTCTGCACGTTCGCCTATAGAATCATACAAAATTATCTTATCATCGCGCCATGAAGTTTATTTATAGCACATACAAACACACAGATGTACAACCTAAAATTTTATATATTTTTTCATTTGTGTGGGTGTATGTCTGTGTAAGATTCAGTCTGCTTAAAGCTTCATTTGGCTATTTATGACACTTGTAAATAAGAAAAAGGCTAATTAAACGCCACATTTATGTGCTGTGTGCACGATTTAAACTGATTTTTTATTTTTATTTTTTCAGTGTACATAGCTTGAACTTCTGTATTTATGTTTTGTCATAAAAAGCTTAAGTTCTGATTTCAATTAGTTTATTTCACTTTTTTATTTGTAATTTTTGTGCAGTTCATAAAAATTGTGTTTAGTGCCCATCAATAAAGTCATTTGTCATTATTATTTGGTAGTCGTTTCAAATGGGGTAAATTAATACATTTTTATAAACAGTTATGAGACCAATTAAAAAAACATAAAAATCCCTTTTTAACAGTTATAATAAAATTAGTAAATGGGTAATAAAATGTGTATGGGAATTTATTAAGAAAAAGGGCAAAAATAAGTGTTATTGAAGGTGGTCTTTAGATGTGTGTTGATAAGAATGTGTGCAATGATATCGATAATTATAAATAAATCGAGTTTTTAATAAAGTTAAAGCAATACATAATTTTGTGTCTAATTAATTTTCGAATACACAGACTGTTTTCATACGGAATATTTATGTTTATCCTTATGTTAGTTGTTCTTGTAACCAATATCTTCTAGACTCTTCATTTCAAGTATAACAATTTAAATTTCAAATTAATCAAATATTTCACAATGAAATATATCGATCGTGAGTACTAAACTATAATTTTTAAAATATTTATAACTTACTTTTAAACAATATCTTCTAGATTCTTCATATCAAACTTATCGATTTAAATTTTGAATTTATCGATTATCTCAAAATAAAATATATCGACTATTTTTAAGCTTAGCGTGACTAAAACACCAAGTATCAAAAATTTGCAATAATTATATATATATTTTCAATGCGAAAAATTTAACAACGTATCGATAAATTTAATGTGGGTAATTTAAGTCCAAAAGCTTCGATAATTTTTAGCTTAAATATATCGATAACTTTCTTATACTTTTTTAAAATAATTTGTTTTACTTTTATAATAAAAAACGAGTAAAATTAGTATTTATTTGAATTTTACCTTTTTCGAAAAAATATGAATTTTCCTCGAATGAGTATATGTATTATGTCAATGCCTTGTATGGCGTCTAAGGTAGCGAAAATATGATTTTATCGATTCGTATATATCGATAAGCTTTTGCTTAAAGCGCCAAATACACGACACGAACATGTCCGCGAACATTCCCGTTATGTCATGTTTCTGCGACCTTTTCTGTCGTGAATGGTGGTGTTTGCCAGTTCGCGCAAATGTTCGCCAAGAATCAAAATATTTTAATTTTTGGCGAACATTTGCGCGAACTGTTCGTGCGTGTATGGCGAAATAGCTCATAATCGTAGTAATTTCTGAACGGAACAGACGTGCGCGGAAAAGTAAAATGGACAATAAAAAATTTCTGAGTGAATTTATTGAAATGTATAAATCTTTGCCATCATTGTGGCAAGTAAAAAGCAAAGATTATTGTAATAGAATTAAAAAGAATAATGATTACGCGAGTTTAATCGAAAAATTAAAAGAAGTAGATCCTTTTTCATTTTCTCTTTTTTCTTTCTTTTTCATTTCTTTTTTTCATTTTCATTTCATTTTCTTTTTTTGCGATCTTCTCTCTTTTTTTTACGCTTAATAGCCACAGCGAGCAATATTGCTGCAGCACAATTGTTGTCCGTATTCATCGCTGTCTGAAAGAGAACTAATGTTCGGCCAAAAGTTCGTATGGTGTATGGCCAAAGCTGCGAACAAGATTGCGGAATGTTCGCGGAAATGTTCGTGTCGTATATTTGGCGCTTAAGTGAGCGCGATTTTATCATCGATACCTTCCGATAACTTTTAATAAAAATTTTAAATATCCATAAATATTTTCAGTGCATATCTTTAAGTATGCCAATATATAGATATTTTTAAATTTATCTATCATTTTAACTGGCACATATTGAGTTTACTTTGAAATTCATCGATAAATTTCTTTTTTCAAAACGAAAGTTCCTAACTCGCACGCTCTCACGAAACAAATAATATTTATAATTTTAAGTATTCTACCGATAAATTTGAATTCAAAGCAACGATAGCAATCATACATGGCTTCAAGAAATTTTGTTGAAATATACATAGTTGCAATTTTACCTTGTTTTTGGCAAGCTACAAGCTGGTTATAAATGGACAGTTAGTAGTTAGTTTAAAACAAACTGGTCATAAGCTAATTATAAATAAACAGTTTATAGTAAGTTGAAAACAGACTATTAAGTATTTTTTGCGGAAGTACATTATTCAAACAAACCACGCAGGAAAACGGAGGGTGACCAACTTTTTGTAACAAGCAACAAACTATAAACTAACTATAAATAATTAGTTTGTAGTTAGTTGATTATCACATACGGTTGGATAAACTTTGTTTTTATGAATTTCCAAATTGAATAATTGACTTTCCAATCTTCTTTAACTTACACCAAATACTTCTTGAAAGAATTTAAAAAAATAACGGAATGGTGAAGCATACTTACTGTATGGCTACTTGAATTATCTGCAAACTTGAATGAAAAATTTATTCATAGCTTAAACCGTAGGCGGGTCGTATAAAAGCTAATACAAATAATCGTTAATAAGGCTCATGAGTGCAAAAGCACTTGCATAACTGCATACATATTTATGCGATTGTTCCAATGTACTCAACAGGCTAAGAAACAACAAGACAATTGTCCATAGATAATAAGAAGGGTGCTTTACTGAAGTCTAAGTAACGAAATTCAATGCGCTTTGTTAACGTTGAAATCATAAGCGCAAAGACATAAAGGGAAAGACATTTCTTTGTTATGTGTTATGATACAATGGCGGTGTAGCAAGTGCGTATGCATAAAATATGTTCATGAACGCGTAGGGCATAAAGTTGGCAATATTTAAGGCTATTGTTAGCTTGGATATGTGTCTGGGTAGCTAAAGGTATGCAAATGTTCCACAACTCGCAGCCCTTAAAACCAAGTGGGTGTGGGCTGAAAATTGAATGTAACTGTGAAACAGCCTTTATTTGTCTAATGAGCTTCCATTCAAACCAATTAAGAAAACTTTTTTATTTATGTCTTAATTGTCCTGAAAGCCTTTTTAACAGCTGGTATCCAAATGTTCTGCAGCGATTGTTTTAAAAATATTCGTTTAAAAGATATTTCATCATGGTAGCTGGAAAGCGATTTTACTTTCTCAAATCTCAGTAGTTGGAGCTGTAGTGAAATTTGTTTGCATATATTTTATTTAGAGAGGTCTTTAGATGATGTTTGCAACAAAAATGTTCCTAGATGGAGGAGAAGTACCTGTAAAAATGGTTGGCCCCACATTGGAAATTGGTTCTGTATATTGTCTTCTTGCAAAGGCTAGTGATATGTGACTCAACAACTTAACTTCACGTTAGGTGGCGATGCCTTGTATTGCCGTAGTATCAATCTCCTGCTTTTATTCATGTTAGGGAGTTCTGCTAGCTTGAAAAACCTTTTGTCAGTCACCTTAGTAACAAACGTTTCTAATGCCGGAGCGTACCTTGCAAATATCTGGCTCCCCTCAATCGCTATAAATTGCGCTGGGTCTAGGTCGTCCCGTTCTGTAAGCTCGATTGTCGTGGCAATTGCTATTGATCTTAGTTGTGCTGTGAGTGGGCAATTCCTTTATGTATTGAATAAAGAAAAAATGTGTTTATGAGAAACCATTTTGTAACTAAATAAGTTGACTAACACATTTTTTTTTTTTTCGTTTTAGGTAAGCTTTGACCCATAATCACACAAACAGAATTGTATATATAATAGTCTTAAGCCGTAAGTGATGAAATATTAAAAAAATGTTAACATTTTTATTTGCAACAATCAAATCAATTTTCGTTCTCAAACAACCAAAAATAAAACTAAATACTGCACTAAATCATCCACTAGATGTCGCTTAAAAGCAGTAATTTTTGGCAATCGTTTTCATAATCCGATTTGTTTCATAATCAGAACTTATGCAGGCAACTGAAAAAAGACTTAGTTTTCTTTTAATATGGGATCTACATCAAACCGAATATTTTTTACGCGCTGCATTATTAATTTTCAGCTTCACTCGACAGGTGGCGCTGAGACCTTATTTATGCTAGAACACCTATTCAATGGACTATTTAGGCTCATATTCGAAAAATTTTTGTATTATAATATTAAAAGAAAAAGAACTATAAAGATGATGCTTGATATTGAAAAAATCAGATTTTGCAAGTAATTGTCGTTAGATGGCGCTGTAGCCTGATATCTACTGAAAGCCGCATTCTGCGTCGATTTTATTTTAACTTGAGATATAAAAATGTAAATTCCAAAAAAAAAATTTCAGTTGCTTATAAGTTGTGTGAATTTTTGTGTTCGAACTAAAAAGGACTGATTGTTAGTTATAAGATGTAGCTCGCAATGCCGCTTCTGCCACATACGTATGAACTTATATATTGTAAAAAAGTTGGTTTCAAATATGAACAATAAACCAATCTAGCGATTAAGGTCTGTGCGCCCATCACTGCTTCATAGTAAATACAGTTAAAGCTAAGTACCAAAGTGACACGGATTCATATCTAATATTCCCTATCACTCCTCCAACACTCCCTTAAATATTCCTATCCTGTTACTGAAATAAAAACAAGGCAAACTGTGCTTAATAGATGCTAGCGTTGCCAGACAAAACCGCTTGAAGAGCGCCTAATCTGCGTTAGAAAATTCTCTTAAAATAATTTTTATTCCTATCCTTGTGCAAAAAAAGCTTCAAATTAACTAAAAGTTATTATTATATCGATTTAAGGTCATGCCATACCGCTTAAAACTAAAGCAAATTCAACAACCCCATATTTTTACCAATACCAATTTAAAAAAAAATATCTCAAGTACAATTCAATTCATTTCCGATGCTTTCAGCATCCTCATAGAGCATATGAAAATTCACCAAAAAAATTAAAACCAACGTGCAACCAATGCAAATATCAAAAAATCGCATAACTTCCCAAAAAACGCTTCTGTGGTGCAATAATAACAAAAAACGCACAACTCAAACTGCTTTGTTTTTGTTAATGAAAAAAGAAAAATTCGCGAAAAATGTAAAGAAACGCTTTTACCGTTTTTAGCCATTATTTTTCATGCCCCTTCCCCTCTTGGTAATACTTCTCTCATCCGCACGAGTAAAGAGGCGGAAATTTTCACAAGTCGGCACAGAAAAATACAAAAAAAAGCATGAAAAAATATTACACACTCATACCATAACAAATGCGGATGGATGGAATGCTGGTAGAGTGCGAACTGATGCATACAAGTGGAAAGCTCTTGCTATGGTGGTGGTTTAACAACAACAACATCAGCAAATACTTACAAAATAAAAACCTAAATCATGCCAATGCTACAACACACAACTGCACTATGCTGTAGCGGAGTATAGGTTTCATAAACTCGCCACGAACTCACCGTCTCGCCAACTCACCCACTCACTCATTCCACCATATAAACTCTCCATTTTACTCAGCTCAACTCAAATTCAACAACTCAATTGCATCCGGATATGGATTGAACGATTTTTATTTGCATTGTTGCCAAAGCTAGCGCGCTATCGGCTGAGGGCTGCTTTTTTTTATATTTTTGTTATTACTTTAATTTTTTATTTTCTTATTCTGTGTACATATGTAAATTGAAAATGGCAAAAAAACGAAGTATATGAACGTTATAAAAAAAATGCAAATATCCATAAGCCTTCAAAATCTATAATGAAAACCAGCGTCAACGATTTCCTTCCCTTAAAAAAAAGACGTGCAAATACATATGTTGCCGTAAGTAAGGTGTGTAGCAGATTTTAAGTTATTGCATTGTTGCTGCTTCGTTATACTATAGCGCAATGACGTCAGTAGAACCAATAGTAGGCTAGTTCTAGTTTCTTTGACAAAATATTAATTGGCTACACTTAAACTCAAATCGTTTAAATCGAGGATGATCCTGGTGCCGCCGAGAAACTGTTTCGTAATACTACAGCGCAATTGCGGCAGAAGCGCCAGTCATACTAGATTAGTACAAATTTGTCATTAAAACAGAATCAATTGGCTTCACTTCAACTCATTTTCTTTGACAGTATTTTGAAATACTCTGACGTTATGGCATGAGTAGCATCAGTCGCACTAAGCAAGTACTAATATTGCTCTGACAAAACATCCGTTGGCCGCACTTTATCTCAATAGCGGAAGCATTTCACCTAAGACTGCTAAAATAAAATGAAATGACCAACATCTGCTAGGTGCTTTTACCGAAAAGTGCTGTTTCAGAAGTTGAAGCTACCAACTACAACAACTGGCATAAGTACCACCTAAAGTCCTTAATTTGTTTTTCTGCTTTGTTTTTCCCATGTACTTAGCAGCGCCCAAAATGTTCGCTTGGCGCAATTGCGCTAACATCTTGCGTTTATTTCATGGTATCAGCTTTACAAAAAAAGAGCAACAATACCTAGCCTTATGTTGGAGGCATCATAGCACAGACCCGAAAGTCGAACACATAGACGTATATGCCTTCATGGTTACATACCCAACAATGCGTCAATACAAACACAGAAAAAAACCGGCGATTGCATTTATTGAGTAGTTAAAGATTTTCATTTCCCAAATGGCGATATTTTTGTTTGTTCCATTCTTCTGTTACTTTTGTTCGGCAAGCAAATGTGTATGTGTTTTTTTGCTACTACTAACATAGCTGTATTGAATCATCAACAAACTAATTTGCTAACTGTCCAGCTTCATTCTCTGCCTACGGTCTGCCTTGTGGCCGGTGAAGGTCTCACTGCTCCATCTCTACTTATGTATATGACTCCCATTTGCATTAGCCTGCATTTCTCAGTTGTTGTACAGCGTTCGATTGCAGATATTTCCTTTTATTAATTTTATTCAGTTTTTTTGTTTTTATTACACATTGCCATTTTAAGGGTGGTTTATACAATTACCAGTTGATCGGTAGCTGTATTTGTTCAATAGATTTTTTATTGCAAATATATGTATGTATATGGATGTGTATGCGTGATTGCACTGCCTTTGTTTTAGGCTACTACCTTTTGTGTGCAGTATTTGCTTTTTTATGTTTCTTTTTTGTCGGTATTGAATTTTTTGTTCTGTTTTAATATTGTAATATTTTTAGAGATTTCTGATTTTGTGGAATTTCAATTTTAGCCAGTTTATAGGGTTGGTTGCATTGCATATGATTCTTTGCATATGTTCGCTTCAAAGTGATGAAGCAGAAAAGAATGGCCCACTTGCACATACATATATGTACTTGCGAATATTTGTACACTCAATTTCAAATATGGATATGAAATTTATTGTAGAAGGCGCCCGTTTCCAAAAAATTATAAATATTTGTATGGATCAAAACTCACGAATTTAATTTTTACTTCCTTGGCTTTGTTTTTGATATACATACTATGCTCTGCTATATTTTATTATGTTTGGTTATTTTATGTTATCTTATGTAATTTCATGTTATGTTATATGTTATTTCATGTTAGGCTATGTTCTTTTATAATATTTAATGTTATGTTATATTAAGTTGTGTTATTTTTTCATGTTATGTGTTGGTTGAAAATGTTGTAATATTATGTAATAATATTGTAACGAATTTAGAGCAATTCCGCTTATTTGCAACCTTCTACTAATGTTCGCATCACTAAACTGTTGAATAAATAACTCCATTATTCAATAATGCAAAATGGCCTATATTAAAATACTTCAAATTAACACTTATACTTCGCAACTGATAGCTTGCTTAAATCAAACTGACTTTTCGTGCCTCAACTGTTGCTGCTTTTATAATGTTTGATTTCCTCGTTGACATATTTCTAGGCGCTTCTATTTCTAGAATTTACTAGTTAGTTAGCAGCTATAAATTTCTCAGCTATAACTACAGATGCACGATTTTATAGCTTCTCTCATAGCCCATGCGCGTGTATATGTGAGTGATACTTGCACAATTATAGCTTCTCATATGCGCGTGTATACGTGAGTGATACTTGCATACTTTTGGGAGTATCTCAGATATATGCATGTGTTTGTGCGTTACTCTCCGCTGCTTGTATGGACATATGGGTAGACATAATGATTGATTTATTGATGTACATACAATTCACTGCTTAGTGTTGGCTTAGAGATAATAATATCCCTTAGTGTTGCTAATATTCGTCACAATATAATGTTTTCTTCTGATATCAAATTATTTATTCTAACTATGTTACACTTTGGTGCTATCTTATGTTATGCTATAATATGTGTGTCATAGCATGCCACATTTGCTTTGTTACATTTTGTTCTGCTGTCAGATATGTTATGTAATGTGAATCCATCTTATATCTTAATCAGAATGAACATGCGGCATAGTTTAGGACGCGGTGACAACTTGATGTAAAAGAATGAACTGTTACAATAAGGTGTAGGGTTGAAGGAATTTCGCAAATTCATAAGAATTAAAAAAAATCGTAGGAAATTTAGAAATCGTATTATTTAGATCAAAACTCGAAACTCAAGTTCATATAATATGCAAAAAAGAATCTGTCAACTTACAGAAAGAAAGGAATGTATGAAAAAATGTGGTACAGTGAGATGAGATTTTGAAAAACCTAAAGTTTTTCCTAAAACATGCATTATCCACAGAAAAAGTAAGAAAATAATAGATAATAAGGTTTTTGTTTAACAGCTACGTTTATATGAATGCACTAATAATCAGGCATTGGATAAGTTACTTTTAATAAATACCTTTGTAGTGATCTTTTTTGACTATGAAATTTATTGAAAATAAAATTTCCCGAAATAATTGTTTTTTTTTTATTTAGACTTATAACATTTTTTAATATAATTTTTTTTATTTTTTTTGCTATTTTTTTACTTATAATGTCATGCTTTTTTCGAAATTTTTTTCATTCCATTTGAAATTTCTTTTTTGTATCGATTTTTTTTGCACTAAAAATTTTGTATTTGTTTTTTCCTAAAACACACAAAAAATACATAACAAACTTAGTCTTCTTGAAAAAGTTTACACACGAGTAACAGTTTAACAGCCGCATATGCTTTTTGCTTATTATTTACCATTTTGTTGAAGGAAAGTTTCCATACAAAAAGTATGTTTCAAATAAAATTAAAAAAAAGCAGAAAAGTATGCAAAAAAATTCTTAATTTATGGTTATGGCCGTGATAGCTTAAATTGTATAAAAAATGTGCATTTCATAGGAATTAGTATGGAAGTCATAGATGGTCACTTTGCAGCGCCAATCAAAAAAAAAATAAGATTGTGAAGTAAAATACAGTTGACTTCAAAAATAATAAACAAAAATGTTTGAATAAAAAAATGTGTCTAACCAAATTTAAAGGTTTGATAGTAATAGCATTGATTTTGCACTACAAGTTATAAGTAATCTTTATTTGGATACTTTAAATGGTAGTGAATTTTGGGTAAAAATTCTGTGTAATGCAAAAAGACTTGCTTCAATCGCAACGCTTTAAGGGTTATGTCAAATAAGTGAATGCAAACATATTAAGGTTAAACACAAGTTTCTAAGTAGAAAAGTAATGTATTTGAACTAAAAATTCAATGTAATGCATTCGAACTTGCAATTATCGGTACTTTTCGAAGGTAATTCCCATGAAGTTTAGCTTAAGATCCTATAAGTAAAATGAATTTGGACTAAAACTTTTATGTAATGCAAACAGTCTTGCATTAGACGTGACGTTCTGATAATAATGCTAGTGAATTTTGACTCCAAATTATAGATAATGCTAACAATATGTATTATATTTACAGTTTTAATGATAGTGATAGTGACTTTGGGCGAAAGAGTTCTAGGTAATGCAAGCGAACGTGCACTAATCATTACTTTTTGAGGTTGATGCTATTGAATTTGGATTAAAACCAATAAATGATGCACTCAAAAGTACATCAAACTTATATATTAATAAACAATAGTAAGAAATTTACATTCGAGTAATGTCGAGGAATATTCCACTAATATTAGGTAATACAAACATAATTACAATACATAAATCGACATTTTTGCTGGGAATGTTACTTGGGCTCAAAATTTTAAGTAGTGCAAACAAAATTGCATTAAAAGAAAATATTTAATAGTAGTGGATAGCAAATTATATTAAAAATAAATATTTGGAGATAATAAAATTGAAAAGCACGGAAAACTCTTCAAAAGCTCATACAATTGAACTCAAAATAGGTGCTTTATTGGTAAATTCCATGCTAGTACATTTAATGCAATGTGCCCATCTACGACACGTGCGTGTATGAGTGAATACTGGGCAGTAAACATTAAAATTGACTATCGTCATTTTTTTTTTGACTATGTGTGTATAGCGTTTAGTTTTAAAAATATCACTACTTTGTGCTAAAAAAATTTAATAAAATTGATTTAAAAGAAATTATAAAGTGTTTTTGTCTGCTTATATGAAATATGTAGTTAGGTGCTTATCTATGTAGTACGGCAAAATTAACTTTCACATAAAAAAGCGCAGTGAAAGTATTAAATATCAGATTTTGTGGCAGCAAATGCATTAATAGAGCATATGTTAAAGTTTTTTGTTAAATTATGGAATATAAATTTAAATGCATAAATAATACAAACATTGTGTGTGAAAAAAGATTATCCACATTTAGTTTTTTTTAATTCCTTTTTTTATTACCTATATACTATTGTAGCAAAATTTAAAAAACGTTACAAATGAAAAAATTTGTTTTATTACAAAAAAAAATTCTTTTCATTCCCAAACATTTTTTTATAAGGAAAAATTCCAAAAAAAAAAAAAAATACAATTTAAACAGATTTGTTTTAATTGAAGGCAGTTCATAACAAAGTGCTATCGAAAAAAATTTTTAAACTGTTCATATACAGTTGAACTCATACCACGTATGTATGTATGTATGTCTAAATGTATGTGTGCAAAAATGCATTTGTATGCGTGTGCTTAAATTTTTGCGCCTGCTTTCAACACCCAACAAAGATAAACCCTTGATTTGTCTACTTTTGTATACAAAAAAATTTATTTTTGGCTTTACACACACTTTGAATACCCCCACCCATCAACCCATCAAACAAACAATCAACCGCAAGCTTAAACGTACGCACATTCATATGTAAATGTATTTCAATTTATCTTATTTTTTTGTTGTGAAAATTTTACTTATTATTATGGTCAATGCGCTATTGCATTCTGTCGCTGACAGGATGACCACATAAAAATTTCGGACGTGAGTTATCAGTTGTGGCGGTGTGAGGTGGTGCTGCTGCTGAAGATGCTTGCTTTGCAAAGGGGCAACTGTATGTAGCACTTACATATGTACATGCATACATATATAAAAGAGTGTGGGTGTTAAGCAAACAAAAGTCAATGCCACAGACAGTTATCGTATATTTGTTAAGTTAAAAGCAAAATGTGAATATTCGCATAAATAAACTGGGAGGATATAAAATCATTTACATTTGAGAATGAGTATGAGTGTGCATCTACTTTTGAAGAGCTGTTACACAAAGTGCCTTTTGAAGTGAATATGTTTTGTAATTAAACTACAAAAGTTTGGACAACATTTTGCTTTAATATAAGAAGAAATATCATTAAGGGATGTCGACGTGTGTCACTCTTATTGGAGTTAATTTAATCACCCACACCTTTGATTTTATGGGCCGTCTATTTTTGCAAAAGGCTGAATATTGAGTTTATGTAACGTCAAAATATTTAGGGGAGAAATTAGTTTTTGGATTAAGAAGATGAATTATGTTTGTATCATACTTTCTTGCTCTATGTTGAAGCTTTGATCTATTCTGGGGACTTTATATTAATTGGAAATAGTGGAGTTAGTTTGCTTCACGAAGAGAAGCGTTGCTAATGATGGTAAGAGAGCCAAACTTAGCTCATTTCCTTTGAAGTATACTTAAGTTTTTTCATAACACATCCTTCTTCAACCAGTCTTGCAAAGGCTAGTGGGATGTGACTCAACAACTTAACTTCACGTTAGGTGGCGAGGCATTGTATTGCCGTATCAATCTCCTGCTCTAATGTGAATTAGGGAGTGCTGCTGGCATGAAAAACCTTTTGTCAGTCGCCTTAGTAACAGACGTTTCCAATGCCGGAGCGTACCGGTCAAATATCTGACTCTCCTCAATCTTCTGGGAGGGCTTTTGCCGTTACAACAACAACAGTGTTGGATTGCGTCTTGTGGGTGTTACTTAAAACTTTCCAAATTGTATTCCTGAAATTCCCTACCGAATTCTAGTATCGGTGCAACACTCCTAAATTTTCTGGCAGGGTTTTCATCGTTAGAACAACCACGGTAAGAACCCGGCGAAAATCTGTCTGTTTATTCTATTATCTGAATATTGGTTTTTCCGAATAGTGTCATATCCGGATTCTAAAAGTACGAATTGTGAGATGCAGTCATCACTTGGTTTAATTAGGCTCTGAACTACCTTATTTGACCGATAATATCTCGTCGTTGAAATCGAATTAAGGCCCGGCACCTAGACTCGTGTCATGATAATTTCATATGTCTAAACTATTTTGTAAATTCTGGCTTTAAGCTCGTAGTATGTGAAAATTCCAATTTGCATACATTTAGGGGTCGAAAATGTTTTGTAATATTTGCATACTTTGGGACGCAGCAAACAATTTTTTACAATATTTTTGGAATGAACTCTTGCAGTATCAGAATGTGTATACTGTTCTAGGTATAACTGGAAATTCAACGGTTTCTTCTGACAAAACAATGAAGCAAAATTTCAAATCAAAAAACTTTACTTTTACACTAATAACACCATATTGGAATACTTCTATCGTATCGCTGATGCGACATTTAATTGCATTTATTTTTTATTGATAAAACGAGTTTGACCATTTTGTCAGCAGGGCAGTAATGTCCGCAATTTTATGCCTGTGGCATACTTTTAGGCGCAGCTAACACCTATTTAGAGTATTCTTGTAATGGATTCTTGTGAAGATATTTTGGCAATGTCTTCCAAACAGTTAAATAAAATATTTTCTACAAGGGATCTAAAACTTAAATTCTCCACTAACAGTTAAGATTTTTTCGGTCTGTCTGACTTTAAAGAACAACGACCAACAATATGAGTTTCTTTCAATATTTAATATGATTAATCCCAATTAATTTTTATTTAATTTGTCTAAGTACTTAGATATGTCGACATTAACAAACGAACAATTCAGTAAGAGTTAAGTAAATAAAATTTATTAAAAAAGCGCTAAATTTACGCTGCTCCGCACATCACAACATCAAGGGCAGAAAAATTAATGCGAAAACAATATACATGAGCAAATAATAAAGCTAACACATTTAGGTATATATGTATGTATGTATGTAAATATATTTTCAAATAGATGAGCAGTGTAAGGGGGGAAGAAATTGAAATGCCCTATGCACGCAGACTTTAAAAAAAGTATTCCATACTAGAAATACATATCTACACAAGTATTTAGGTATGTAATCGTATTCGAACCCATAATATCGGATACCTATATGCTATATATATGCATATGAACAAATATAAGTAAGAATGTACCTTTGGTAAATAAATTAGTGATGTAGTGCCTTAGGAACCGGGTCTATCGAGTGTGGTTCAATACTGAAGCAGGTATTTGAACCACATCAAGCGCTGTTGCAAATTAAAATTTATATTGTTATTAATATATAGACTCCACTCAGGGGAATATCACTGTGTCCCGACACTTCTTATTTCAGAAAAGTTTTGAAAATCGCTCTTCTTCAAAATCATCCGAATTCAATATACTTTGAACTGAGATAAGGCGTCCAAGGAGATAATTGTGGAAGTAAAAAAAACTGAAGGTGAAACCATGTGAGAATTTTTAAATTAATGGGTTACATCATCTAATAACTATGTTTCTGATGACCATATCTGTTGTCGTTTTAGTGTGTGTTCCCGGTTCAATAACCAGCTTTAACTTATTTTGGTTTTTTTTCAGTCGAGCCATTTGGGGTATTTTTTCTTTCGATTTTTATGTACCCGGCACACGGTCTTACCAACCTAATTTTAGGGTTTTTGTCACCGGGTTCCATTTTTTTGGCTCTTCAATAGTCGTTTGTTTTGGGGACAAGTTTCGATTATGTAGAACCCGGTTCTAGTCTCGGCTATGTTCCTAAAAACCCATTTAAGACTCTTTTTTGAATTAAGTAACCATTTTATTGGATTCGGTACCATAAGAACTAAGTTTCCTTTAATCTATTTTAGGTTTGTTGATTCCATCAGAGCTGGTTTTCGTATCGAGTTTCTGTTAAACAAATTCATTTGAAGCTCTTTTGGAACTGAGTGCCGATTTTTCCTGACACGGGTATGAACCCAGTGTTAGTCAATTTAAGTATATTTTAAATTTTATTGTAACTGGGTCTGACTGCCATTGGAAGCAGTTACAGACTCGGTCTTAACTCGAACAAACACATAGGGAGTACTTTAGGACCCGAGGACCGATATTCAGTATATTTTGGTGTATTTTGAAATATTTTCTCTATATATTTGGAGCCGGTTGTACAGTCCGTCTCAGTTCGTATCAACTTATTTCGGGTTTTATTGGAAACTAGTTCCGATTCTAATAGAGCCGGATCCAAGCATGTTCTTGTCCGTATGTTTAGTTGGACCTTGTTCAAGACCAGATCTGGTCTTGTTCAAATTATTTTCGGTCTTTTGGAAACTAGTCTCGACTCCAATAGACCCGGCTTCAGACCTCGTATAAGTTTTTTATAATTCGATCATTTCGAAATTAGTTCGCGACTATATTAGAAAAGGCATCAGGATCAGCTTCACCTCCTTTAAAATGGCTTAAAATTTTTACGATTAGGGTAGCCAACCATTCCTTAATAGACTCAGTTCTCCATCCGGTTCCTTAAGACTGTTTCGCAGTATTTAAACAATGCGAATTTTTCATTACTTGATAATCCCGGTTCCACACTAATGCTTGGCTTCATCAGACCGTATTTTGGCATCGAGCCTCGATTCCAATTGACCCAGTTTTAAATATCCTCGCCTTCGAAATGGTAAAGTTATTTTGGATTCAAATCTCGATTGTACTGGATGTATGTCCAATTTTTCGTCAGTTATTTTAGGCTAGATTTTCAGTTTTTAAAAAATAAATCTGTCAATTCCATAAAAATCCCGGTTTCAGGCCCGGTTTCTTTGATATTGAGTTTTCTTAGAAAATACTGTATCAGACTAATGTTCGACTTCTTTACATAGTACTTTGGCTCTCGATTCCGTCTGTTATTTTAAAGAGTCAGGGTCTGATTTCACTGTCCCACTACCTTAAATACCTACATACATACACACATATGATATTTTCCGTGTATAATTGTGAAAACGAACTAAGTAAAGCACATGCATGACTTAAAAAAACACAAAAAAAAACAAAAAACACATAACAACAACACAGAAAGGTGGGTTTTGGGGCGGTTGAGTGGTTACATGGCTGATTGGACAAACGAAAGCTATAATGGAGTGGGGTTAAACAAAAAGTGATCCGGACAAGCTCGGTAAAGCAAAGTCCATCTTACAGCCATTGTGCTGTCTGCTATTACTTACTAGGGTGCATGGGGTTGCATATGCGACGAATTCATGCAGTTGCCGGCAGTTGTAACGTGTACACGCTCGATTTTATTTGAGGGTTGGTTGCGCGCTTTTCAAAGGCAATAATGATCAGAAGCCTCGAGGATGAGGATGATGATGTTGATGTTGATAATGATGACGGCAATGGTGCTAGTAATGATGGGATGAGACGGTTGTCAATAATGGTGGTGGTGGTGGTGGTGATGATGGCAGTGTGCAAATACGGCACATTATATGCTCTATAAAATTGTTTGCTCAACCTTGTTTTTTATTTTTTGCATTTCATTTGCTGTGACCATTTGAGCTTTGCATTATAGTAATTTTTTTTTCTTAGTTGTTTTTTTTTATTTTTTCAAACTTTGAGGCGAGGCGCATTAACGGGGGTTTGACTTCACATTTCATTTGTTGGCGTGAAAGCCATAAGCCAGTGAAACGACAGAAAAAATGTCAAAGACAATTGAAGGCAACTGGCCGCCTGCTCTTGGATGTGTGAGTGTTTGAAGCGTTGTAATGCGCTGCTATGTTGCGTAAAATAATGCCGAAAAATTAGAGTGTGAGATTTAAGTTGAGATTGAAGAAGTAAATAAAAGCAAAACAATAGTGGTAGCGATGCTAACCAGGCAAGTATTTGATTGCGATTATTGGTGCAAAAGAACTGAAAATAAAAAACAAAAACAGCAACAGCTGTGAAATCAAAGCCCTTTGTTAAACGCCTAATCGCGCTCTCGCAAAATTCGTCAGTATTATCGGCAAAAATCTAGCTCGAAACTACCACCATCGCTAACATCGCTTCTTGTATTATAATACATTTATTTGCAATCGAGCGCGCGCAAATATCGAAAACGGAATTTATTGAGCAAAATAAAATATCACAAAAAAAAAATTATATATTTAAACCTAAATCAACAATCAAAACGCGTTAGCCATGCATTTGGCGGGACTAGTTTGTGGGTTGAGGTGAAAGGTGATCATCATATTGGTTGGTGGTTGATGATGGCAAGCACATAACGCCATTCAAGCGTTAAGCGACAATAACAAATAACAAAACAATCGCACAAAAATAAATAATAGCAAATGGAAAAAAGTAAAACATTTGCGTCAGTCATTATTTTACATTGAAAGGTGTTTTTATGTATTATTTGACTACTTGGAAAGTGGAAAATTTGTATGAGAAATATGAACAAAAAACAGTTCGCTACGTACCTACTGCTGACATCACTGGCCAACAATAACTTAGTAAAACAAAATAAATTAAAATTTAAAAAACGTAAACATTTCGATAAAAAGGGCGTAATGATATTTAGTTTCATATTTATATGCCCTGCTGTTTAAAATAACAGGATATTATAAATAAGCCTTTTATAAATAACTGATTGGTGGTTTTATAAGTTTATCGATTTTTTGTTAGGTTAATAAAGTATTTAAAACTAAAAGTAAGTAACTATCAATAACTAAATAATCCTAAATTATTAATAATAATCATTAACAAATAAATGCAATCAATTAATCAAAACATAATCTAAAATATTTTTAATTATTATTTTCATTTAAAAATAATCCAAATTTTATACCTGTGAAATAACTCAAAAATAATCAAACAATTAGAGATAATCTAAGAATGACTTTTTAATTTTTCATATTTTGATATTTTGTTTAGTTTAACTGACTAGTGCGGATACCTAGTCTTAAGCAATAATCAAAAAAACAAAATTAATAACATTTAAAAATAATCGTGCAATCGAAATCAAAATTATCAATCAAATATTTTTTATTGGTAGGCTACTTTTTATTAGTCGATTATTCTTCAATATTTTAGTGTCTATTTTCTTAGTACGTTTATTCACTACTATTAATCATAAACAAATCAAAGAAAGAATAATGCGTCTAATAATTCTTTTGAGTGGATTGTTTTTAATTATTCCAATAGTTTTTATTATTTTTATATAAAGAAAGCAAAGTTTACGAACAATTTTCACAAGTTACCATTGAATAATATTGTGACGAATTTACTGCAAATCCTCTTATTTCCAACCTTCTGCTAAGTTCGAATCACTAAACTGTTGAATAAATAACACCACTATTTAGTAATGCAAAATGGTCTTTATTAAAGTACTTCACAATAAATAACTCTACTATTGCTCGACAGATAGCGTGCTTAATCAAAACTGATTCTCGCGCCTCTACTGTTGGTGCTTTTATACTCTGTGATTTCCTCGTTGCATCTTCTAGGCGCTTCCAGAATTTACTTAGTTACTGCCATAAAATCATAACTACAGATGCAGGTGTATAGCTCTCATATGCGCGTGTATTTGTGAGTGACACTTCCACAATTACAATTGCATACTTTTGGGAGTATATCAGATAAGATATCTGCATGTGTTTGGCGTTGCTTCTCCGCTGCGTGTACTTACATATGTGTAGACATAATGATTGATTCGTTTATGTAGATACATAATGATTGATTTATGGATGTGCATACAAGTCACTCTTAGCATCGGCTTAGATATGACAGTAACCCTTAGTGTTGCTAATATTCGTAACAATATATAAAGTCAAGATAAGTTGTCATTAGGAAAAAAAATGTTTAATCTATAACCTAATTTAAAACTCAGGGAGTTAAAACTAAAATACTAAAAAGGAACCAGAAGGAAATGTTCAAGCATATTTAAGTTTAAAATATTTATTAACTTAAGAACAATTAAAAATTAATTTCTTATTTATTTTCTATAATTGCTTAAATAAGTCATGATAAGAAGTCGTTAAAATAATCAAAAACAAAAACCATTCAAACTTTTAAAAGCTAAACGAGAAATCAAAATTAATCAATCAAATAAAAGAAGCCTAAATGGGTGGGACCGTGTGTAGAAGTCCACGAAAGTGGGGAAAGTTTTTTGACCGCCATTCACCTGGGAATGGCCAGAGCGATTCTTTTGCATGCGGTTCAAGCAGCTCACTACTGCTGGTCGCTTGCGGCCAAGAATCCTCTAGGTAGCCGCTAAGCATCCCTTTAGCAGTGAGCTAATGTGAGAAGGCGACAACCTGGCTAGGCCACTCTGACATAATCGGTTTAAGGGCTAGCCGGGAGAGATCTCATCGGCAGCGTCTGTACACCTCTTGGTGCGGCTGCAAGCGGGCGTCTGTCTTGGAGCAAGCGGCTCGCTATATAAACGTGGCAAGTAATATTTTCACCCGCTCAGCGGGTTGTGCGCTGGGCTTGGAACCCGCCACGTAAAATCATACCCCAATGAAATATAACAAAAAGCCTCGGATAAATACACTCTCTATTAATGACGACGATGGCAAACGTTTGAAGGACAATGAATTGGGGGCATGCACCTGGAACGTCCGCTCCCTGAATGGGATTGGTGCAGATGCCCGGCTGTTTGATGTCGTCGTTAAAGCAAAATCTGACATCACCGCCATCCAAGAAATGCGTTGGACGAAGCAAGGAAGAAGAAGATCAAAAATCGTGACATATATTGGAGTGGCTATACGAATAAGCGTAGTTTCGGCGTCGGATTCGTTGTGGGTGAGAGACTTTGTCGCCAAGTGCTGGCGTTCACGCCTATGGACGAGCGTCTCGCCGCTATCCGAATAAAAGCAAAATTTTTTAATATATCATTCATCTGCGCCCATGCGCCGACAGAGGAGAAAGACGATGAGGTGAAAGACACTTTTTATGAACAATTAGAACGCACAAATACGAGCGTTGCCCCCGTCATGATATAAAAGTCGTGCTTGGCGACTTTAACACCAGGGTGGGCAAAGAAGGTGTTTTTTGCCCTACAGTTGGAAAGTTCAGCCTACACAATGAAACTTCTCCTAACGGACTGAGACTGATTGACTTTGCCGGTGCTCGAAACATGGTCATATCCAGCACGAGGTTCATGCATAAAAAGATACATCAAGCTACATCGCTGTCTCCTGATCGAAATACTCGCAATCAGATCGATCACGTTGTGATAGACGGACGGCATGCCTCCAGTTTTTTAGATGTGCGCACGATCCGAGGACCTAACATCGACTCGGACCATTATCTCTTTGCAGCCAAAATACGCACCCGCCTCAACGCGGCTAAAACCAAGGAACAAAAAACACAAGGAAAGCTACACGGCGAAAAGCTTCAATCACAACAGACTGGCAATGATTTCGCAACTCGACTCTCACACCTGCTCTCTGAGAGCACAACTCATCCTGAAGGAATACAGGAGCAGTGGGAGCATATCTCCAAAGCACTCCGTACTGCCGCCGAGGAAAAAATTGGTTACCGGCGGCCACGACAAAACAACTGGTACGATGAAGAATGCCGCATTGCAACCGAAAGAAAAGACGCTGCCTACAGGGCTACGTTAAAAGCGAGCGCGACAAGAGGAGTGTGTGAACGCTATAGTGAGTTGAAAAGGGAAGCGAGACGCCTTTTCAGGAAGAAAAAAGCAGAAGCAGAAAGGCGTGAGTGCGAGGAGCTTGAGCTGCTAGCCACCAGGAATAACGCCCGAAAATTCTACCAACAAATACGGCGACAGACAGAAGGTTTTAAGACCGTGCCAAACTCCTGTAGGAATGAAAACGGCGACCTTGTGACTGATGTCCAGAGAGTGCTTAGGTTATGGAGGGAATACTTCGCTGCTCTCCTAAATGGAGGCAGCAATTCACCGCGCAGAGTTGAAGAACCCGATCCCGCAATCGATGATGATGGATTATATGTCCCCCCGCCCGGTTATGACGAAGTTAGAATAGCAATAACCAGATTGAAAAACGACAAGGCCGTGGGCGCTGATGGATTGCCTGCGGAGCTATTCAAGTTCGGCGGCGAGGAGTTGGTAAGGAGCATGCAGCGGCTTCTTAGCAAAATATGGGCGGACGAAAGCATGCCCGACGGTTCGAATCTAAGTGTTCTTTGCCCAGTCCACAAGAAGGGGGATACTGCAAAATGCACCAACTATCGTGGAATCAGCCTTCTAAATATCGCATATAAGGTCCTTTCAAGTGTATTGTGCGAAAGATTGAATCCCACCGTTAACCGGCTGATTGAACCTTATCAGTGCGACTTCAGACCTGGTAAATCTACCATCGACCAGATTTTCACAATGTGCCAAATCTTGGAAAAAACCCGTGAAAAGAGAATCGACACACATCACCTCTTCGTCGACTTTAAAGCCGCCTTCGACAGCACGAAAAGGAGCTGCCTATATGCCGCTATGTCTGAATTTGGTTTCCCCGCAAAACTTATACGGTTGTGCAAAATGACGTTGAGCAACACCATCAGCTCAGTCAGAATTGGGAAGAGCCTCTCCGAGCCGTTCGAAACTAAACGAGGTTTCAGACAGGGTGACCCCCTATCATGCAATTTCTTTAATTTGATGCTGGAGAAAATTATACTAGCTTCAGAACTTAACCGCACTGGAACAATATACTATAAAAGCGTGCAATTACTGGCATATGCTGATGAAATTGATATCATCGGCCTAAACACCCGCGCTGTTAGTTCTGCTTACTCCAAACTGGAAAAAGAAGCGGTAAAGATGGGTTTGATGGTGAATGAGGACAAAACGAAGTACCTGCTGTCATCGAGCAAAGAGTCAGCGCCTTGGCAACCACGCTACTGTTGGCAGCAATAATTTCGAAATAGTAAAAGACTTCGTTTACTTGGGAACCAGCATCAACACTAGCAACAACATCAGCACTAAAATCCAGCGAAGAATCTATCTTGCCAATAAATGCTACTTTGGACTAGGTAGGCAATTGAAAAGTAAAGTCCTCTCTCGGCGAACTAAAATCATACTCTACAAGTCACTTATCGTACCCGTCCTGCTATACGGGGCAGAGGCATGGACCATGACAACAGCAGATGAAGCGGCTTTGGGAGTGTTCGAGACAATAGTTCTTAGAGAGATTTATGGACCTCTACGCGTTGGCGATGGCGAGTACCGAAAAAGATTTAATGATGAGCTGTACGAGCTATACGCAGACATTAACATAGTCCAGCGAATTAAAACGCAGCGGCTGCGCTGGCTAGGCCATGTTATGCGAATGAAAGATGATGCTCCGGCCAAGAAAGTGTTTCTATCGGAACTCGCCTATGAAAGCAGAGGTAGAGGGCGGCCCCCACTCCATTGGAAGGACCAGGTGGAAAACGATTTAAACTCCCTTGGTGTGACCAATTGGCGCCGGTTGGCGGAGCGAAGGAGCGACTGGCGCGCCTTGTTGGACGGCCATAACCGTTTAGACGGTTAAGCACCAATTAAGTAAGTACGTAAGTAAACGAATAATGGCAATATTTTAAAATAAAGTCAAGATTAAAATCAATAGAAGTGATCGTATTTTAATTGAGCATGCGCTTGAATAATAAATAAAAGAAAATAATCCTATAATCTCATTTATAAATAATATTAAATATTTTAATTAATTAATTGTTAATCAAGAGATTATAACTAAACAAAAATGGTTAAAGCGAATCAATATTATGATGTTTAAACACTAACAAGTTTGTTAAAAACTTGGCTGAGCAAAGGATTTTTGTTGTTTTTTTGTAACCTATTAGGCTCCTTCCAGAATAATAAATAAATAATTGTCACATCCGTCACAAAGACTAATATAATTAAACTGCTTTGGTTAATTTGTTTACTTTTTTCTTATATTTTGGGGCATTAACGTAAATATATACATACATACTTTTTCAATTCTATTTAATTTTATTTTGTAATAATCGGAGTAACTCACTTATAGTCGTCACATCCGTCACAGTAACTTAACTCACTATAATTCCTTCAGTTTTCTCACCATAACCATTAGGTTAGGTTGGGTTGGCCGGTAAATGAGGACCTCACATACACTGAATGAATCAAAGGTGTTAGCGAGAGATTATGATAATTAGAATTCCTTTAATTTTCTTCTTGAAAGTTTTCATTCTAGGCCCTTTGTGTACCCTCAATCGCAGTTTTAAAAGCCTTCAGATCCGTTACCATGACTTGAGTCTTTATTTATTGCTATTTTTTTTTTTCAAAGAATTATTCACACTTCATAACAAATTCTCTGCCCAAAAACAAAAAATATCATACATACGCAAGGCATGTAGTATTTAATGAAATTCAGCTTAAAAATCAAAAACTCAATGAGAATCAACCACCAACAACAAACGCCTAAAATACAAAAAAAAACAAACACCAAAAACCATATACGTGGCAGTTTCTTCTACTCAAATCGCTTACAGGCAAAAGCGTGCACATCAACACCTTATGACGCCTCCATAACCCTCGTCAACTAATTTTGAATTCTTGCATTTTTACAAAATCCTCTACGCAATCGGATAATCAAAATTGTGTGCTAATAAAGCCTTATGTTGGATTGTTTAATAAAAGAAAGATTTGTATCTTAGTAACACGTTATTCAATGTACGTGGCTATTTTGGGATTATTGCATTATACAGGACTTACGCAGTTTAGTCGATTGATTGCCGCAGGAAGTTTATTGTTCTTGAAGCAAAAATTCTGTACATATGCAAATTTTCAACCCTCAGCTTCACTATTCAAGCTGATAGTTTGTATGCAAAGCTATACAGGATATTTTTATGCTTTCAATAACAAAATGAAAAGGAAATCACAAGGGTCAAAGAGCAAATGGCGAAAAGTGAAGGACCCATGTTTTTGGGAAACGGCTCAAATAAAAAAATAAAGAAAATAAGACTGCCAAAAATGTGTGCACACTCAATAGTGTGTGCGCTAATGTTTCCGCTATCTTTATCATTTCCTGCGTAAAGACGACTGCACGTGCCACAATATTAATAAACAATTCATTGAAGTTAGAAATTAAAATATGGCAGTAAGGGGAAAAAATATGCGAAAACAAATACTGCGCAAAAAAATAATTAAGTACAAATATCTTAGGAGTTTTAGTATATAGCAAAAAAAACTATATATAGTAAAAGATTTAAGAAAAATCCATGTAAGTGGAACTTCAAATTAGTTTTTGACATGGGTTAAGATAAAACTTTTAAAAGCTCTTTTTAGTTATGGCTGCCTGCAAAGCTTTCTATTTCTCAATAAAGCTTACGCTTTTTATATTCTTTCAATAAAGCTTAAAGCTCTTTACCTGTTTTGAAGTGTGTCTATATAAGGGCCGTATTAAATACTTTCCATCTAATACACTATTATTCAACTTTTAAAACGCTTTTCCCTCATGCTAAGGAAGAAAGCTTTTAAGTTTAAAAATGTAATTCTTCAAGTTTTTTTCGATTTATGCTTTTTTTAAGAAGTGCATTTTCAAAAATGTATGCAAGGAAGAAAGCTTTTAGCTTTAAGTGAGCGTTTTTATTATTACAGAAAGGGTTTACCTATTTTCATGAAATTTCGTGCTATACACAAAGCTCTTACCTCTTTGGGTTTGCAGTGAGCTTTTTTCATTATTCAAAGCCTTTCAAGTTGCGCATTATTACTGCTCTGCGCAGCAAATCCAACTTTGCCAAATATTAGCTGATACTTAAGCATTTCAGTAAGCTTTTTTTACTATGAAAAGCTCAGATTTTTTATTACTTCGCTCTATTATTGCTCTTCTCAGCAATTTCGGCTTTTCCAAAATGAAAAGTTGGGACGTATCGTATTATGCGATCTGCTTAAGTCCCAATAGCTCTGAAAACGTTAATTGGATTTAGGAAAGATGTAAAATGGTGGCTACCAGTACTCATTAGATCCAAAACTCACTATGATTTTTAAGAATCCTACGTAATCGATACGTAGTCGTAAAACACGATTCGGTCTGTAAATCTGCTCAAAATTTAGTCAAAGTTTTTCAGTGAGCTTTTTCATTGCTTTTTCAAATTTCGGCCTAACAGCTTTTTTAATTACATAAAGTCACTATTCCTTTCCTTGAAAATTCGTCCTATTACTGGCCCCTTATCATCTTATACGATCACGGATCAAAAACCAATTTCACTCAAATGATAAATATGAATCTGTCGAGCTTTTCGTAAAGATGATAAAACATTATGTATCTATTAAATACTTGCAGCCTTTGTTTCACATATTACCTCAATTTTAATCGCCATTTTAGTGCTACTGTGATTTAAAAAATTTAATTCGATCGCGGATCGTATAACACAATACGAGCCCTGCTTTTTACATTTGTCCGAATATACTTCATATTGCATGTTTATCTAATGGGTCTTAAGCCGCCCTTTTACCCAATTTTTTCAATTCCATATCCTCTTCCTTTAGTAATTTGGTTAATACGATATATGCTTTAGTTTGTTCTCTATTGAGTTTTATTAATGAAAATATTTATATAATGGAAACTAAAACCTCCAATCATATTGACATTGAGCACGTGTTTGCATCATTAAGCTACAAAGCTGTATGTACACGAAGCTTAAGTCCAAACTCAGACGCAATTCCGTTTTTTTTTTTTTAATTTATTTTGTTTTTGCATTATTCCACTCGTGGTTTACTTGTGCGATAACAAAAACAGATTTGCCATTTTTTCGGATTTTTATTATTACAAGCTTTTTTATTTTGCTTATAATGAATTTTGCTACTCATACCTCAGAAAGGGGATGATTTTTTATACTCAGCGTGCTTTGCACACAGAGTATATTAACTTTGATTGGATAACGGTTGGTTGAACGGGTATAAAGGAATCGAGATAGATATAGACTTCCATATATCAAAATCATCAGTGTCGAAAAAAATTTGATTTAGCCGTCCGTCTGTCCGTTAACACGATAACTTGAATAAATATTGAGATATCTTCACCAAATTTGGTACACGAGCTTATGTGGACCCAGAATATTGAAAATGGGCGAAATCAGATGATAACCACACCCACTTTTTATATATATAACATTTTGGAAAACACAAAAAACCTGATTATTTAGTAAATAATACACCCAGAATGTTAAAATTTTACATGTTCAGTCCACTGAGACTTGATAAAAATTAAAAAAAACTTTTAAATGGGCGTGGCACCGCCCACTTGTGATAAAATCAATTTGACAAATATTATTAATCATAAATCAAAAATCGTTAAACCTATCGTAGCAAAATTCGGCGAGGGATTGCCCTTACTATAAAGAATGCTTTGAAGAAAAATTAACGAAATCGGTTAAGGACCACGCCCACTTTTATATAAAAGATTTTTAAAAGGGTAGTGGAAGAGCTTTATATCAATGGTATTTCATTTCCCAAGTAGATTTATAACAATAAATAGGAAAAACTTCAAATTTAAAAAAATTGGAGTAGCAACGCCCCTTTTATGACTAAGCAATTTTCTATGTTTCGGGGTGCATAACTCGAAGAAAAATTAACATATCGTAATGAAATTGTGTACACATATAGCAGCAAATATTTCTAGTAAAAATGGGATCGATTAAATACCACGGCAACTTAGATATAAAATAAGTTTTAAAGGGTCGTCGACTAGAATAATAAGCTAAGACTTAGCAAAAAATAGTTTTGAATGAATGATATTTCACTTATCAAGTTTTATTGTAAGAGGAAGTGGGGAGCCATTTTTTTAATGAGCGGTGCCACGTGTTATGTAGAAAAGTAATTTATCTGAAATGAAGTGTGCAATTGAAGCTCACGCTGAGTATATCATGTTCGGTTACACCCTAACTTAGACACCTTTGCTTGTTCAATAATACCTTCTTATGCTTTGCATACATTTTAAATTATTTTTCAAAATATTTGCTTTCAAATCACTTCGCTTCACTAAATAAGGGTTGTTTCTGTGCCTCAATTTATTTTCTTTTCTCATTTTTTAAGCAAACAAATTTTCCTGAGAAATTGCTTGTCACTTTAAGTGTTTGACAATTGTATCAAGTTTTAATGAAGAGTTTACTTAAAAAGAGTTTTATTAAAATAAATTGAGTGCTAATATTAAGCTCAAGTGAGTCAAGTGTTGAGAGTCAATATTTGTTTGTAGATTTGAGTGATTGAAATGTGTACGATTTACTCGTATATACAGTGTAATGTTTGCAACAATATAGAGTGCAGTAATGTGTGGTCGTATATCGGCTGTGATAACAAACTTAAAATTTTGATCAAAACTAAAATTTAATTTGCTTAATTGTTATGAAATTTCGATAAAACGATAACCTATTTACATCATCTACAAAATTATAGTAGCAATTTTCCCTGTACAGCGCATTTAAGTAATAAAAAGTAATGTAAACTATAACTACTCTGACCCCGGTAGTAAGTTTTTTTACACAAACACAGTAGGGTGGGTGCGAAAAAATTCCAGAAAATGTTGAGCTTTTACATATAAAAATGTATTATTAATTAATCTTATTTATTTTTCAATTAAGCTCTTTAAAATGAAATGTGAATATATATTCTTTAATCGATTATTGTCGATAATAATCGATAACTTTCGATTTTAACCGATTTCAACGCTTTTTTACTTTGATTACTACTTACTTTACCATTGACTTTTGTTATCCATTTAGTTATGCCTTTCGATTTTGTATACACCAAGTTTTAGAAAAATTTATTTTTTGTTATCTATTTTTATACATTTTCATAAATTTTTCTTCTTCGATAAATTTTGGTTTTTACAGATACTTTTGTTTTTTTTTTAATATATGTATGTGACTTTTATTGTATTTTATGTTTTATTTTTTTATAGTTATAGTTTTAAGTCGAAATGTTTATTTAATAAACATTTGGACTTAAAGCTAGTGGATGCTAAGGACGCTAATAGCGCAACGTGGCTGAGCTATACTAATAACCCTCGCATCTGTTTGTCGCAGAAAATAAAAATTTTCGAGGCTGCTTCCAGATCCATTGTGTTTTACGGCGCGCAGGTATGGGGGGTTAACGAATTCGACCAAGTTGAGAAACTTCTTAGAATTTTCGTAAAGAAACTGATCTTCCTTCCCTCTAATACGCCAAACTACATGCTGCATCTGGAAACAGGCTTGCAGCCCCTATATTTACGTACGCTTCGCCTGCACATGCTCTATATCGCTCGTTGCTATAGCCTATCACATGACAGACTTCCGCGTATTCTAGTAGAAGAGACTGCCAACCTGGGGATTTCTTGGATAAACACTTGAAAAGAGTTTGCTAACACCGTCCATCATTTCACGTCTTTATTACGCAATTTCCATCAGCTAATACACAGACCTTCACTTTCTCGCTTAGAGATATAATACAAATAGGTTCCTCGAAATAGCTCGGAAGTCTACTACCCACGACCTTTATCCGGCCATAGTGCCGTTGGAGAGTTTGTATATCACTGATGATTACAGTGCATATGCAGCCAGTCTGTTCTCCGGGCACAGGGAGGTTTGTTAAATCTGAACGAAGGAATCTATAGAAACATATCGTCTCCACTTTGCACAGTATGTAACTTGCAGGAGCCAGAAGAGGTTTTTTACTCTATTGGCACATTTTCGATATATAACAACATTCGTTCCCTTTACCTTGGTGAAAGAACTTTAGATATGGCCAAGGTGGTTACCAGTTTAAATGGATTTAACTTCGAGGCTCTGGCTAAGTTTCTCGCGGATAGCTTTAAAATAAGGGACTTATTATTAAATGAATTTTTTTAGCTCGATAGTATTTTATTTAGCACATGGTGCGACACACAATATACTCTGTTATTGTCGCTAGGATCTACTTTAATTTATTTATTTAAGTGTTTCGATGTACGCAAAAGCATAAGTCATACTCTGTACCTGATTTTTTGGAATAAATTAATATATACTACTACTACTACTACTAGTTATAGTTTTATAAATGTCTTTCAAGCATCAAGATTTAGAAATAATTAAGTCTAGCAAATTTTTATCGATTTTGATAAATGGTTTCACTTCGCATACACCCGTTTATAATTATTTATCGATTTTTTTATTGTTTGTGATTTCTTTTGTTTTTTGATTGTTTGATTGTTTCTTTTGATTGTATGAAAATAATATTTTTATCAATATTCATACATACACACTGAGCTTTTTTTCCGATTTTATCAATTTCACTCTATAATTCTCGATATACATACATCGACGCTTTTGAGTTTGTGTTAAGACTTGTCCATTTTTCTTGCTCAGTTGCAAATGGAAAAACGTTTTTATGCGCCAATTATAATTTAAAAAAATATGCTTCTAAGAACTTTATATTCGATTATTATCGATTTTCGTGAAATTTTTTCGTTAATAGATTTTATTTATCGATTCCTGCCGATATTTATCTACTTTCACCAAAGACTTTTATCTTAGTTTAGTTTGCATTTTTTTAAAAACGAGAGACCTCGGCAGCGAATGATTGAACGTCGAACAGCTCGAGAACCTAACGAGTGCTTCGAGATACGAGAATTTCGCAAGAAGCTGGTACTCACGAGAAATATTTTTTTGACCCATTTCGAGAAATCGTAAGCTCTATTATCCTATGCACCATATCAAAGTTTATCAATTTTTTATTGACTCGATGCCTATCGATTTCGAATTTAATAAATTCTCGCAACTTTTTATTGATTAATCGATCTTCTATCGAAAATATTTTCAATTTGCACCAATGAATACTTCTTGGAATAAACACATGGGATTGGAAACGTTTTCAGCTCTTTGTAAGTTAAACTTATCTTGCGCGATTCTAGTGGATCTCAAAAAATTATTATCGTTTATTATTGGTTTTTATACTTCTAATGCTTTCATATAAAATTTTTCATTTTTTGTATCATCAATTCAGTTTGTATGGAATAGTATTCTTTCTTTTTGGCCGTTATAATAGTTATCGATTTAATCGATTTGCATGGACTAGCAATAGGTTATTTATCGATTTTCAGTGATCCAATGTTCTAATAATCAAAATCGTACATGTAAACATTGTGGAAAAGCTTCCAATTTCGGGAAGGTGAAGTAGGTTAGGTTGAATAGTCGAAGTCTTAGCCTGGCAAGCGCAGAACACGAGTCAAAAACGTGCTCAAAGTAGTAAGTCGGGCATAATATTTTCAAAAACTTAGTCCGCCTCACCTTAATACTTATCTCAATATACATATATTTTATTCATATCCATATATCGGCGACCTTCACTCGCATTACAAAGCTCAATTTTCAGCTACAAACCCATACACATACAAACATCGAATATGTACTCTCGTTCATCGCACGAAATCAGTTAGTACTGGTATCTTTGTTATCATCTATGAAAGCTTTGTAGTTTCAGTTGTTTTTTATAATTTTCTGTATCTATTGCGTACTTATAGAGAAATTTTGTTTTTTAATTTACTTGATTTGCGTCGTAATTAATCACATAATATTTTTCTACTAAGCTATATATTTACTAGCGAATAAATATTTTGTCGAGATAAACGTGCACGCACTCACATACTTCCATGCGTGTTATTGGTGCAAAGCAACTCATCATTACACTACAAATTACATATTTATGGATGTGTAGTTGCCCCATTTAGGATGTCAGTGCGTATGAGTAACATTTTTTTTAATGTGCTTATCAGATGGCGTGTGTTAAGCAATTACATGCTATATTGAATAAATAAATAATTATAAATATTTGCAACCCACTTTGTAGTAAACAATGTGAGAATTTGACTTAGTTTTTTAATAAATCAAAGAATTATTTTAAAGAATTTGATGGTGCCTAAAGGCGTTGACAGACTACACAACTTGATCCTGATTAAGTAAGCACTTAATTAGGTTCAAATGCAACCCCAAACAAACGACAGTATTTATAATTTTAACGGAATAATTATATAGCACCAGCTTAAATAGCACTTTGTCAAATATACAAATGTTATAATTAGCCAGCATTTTATCTTACTACAATTGAAGAGCTGCTTTCTTTACGTTACATATTTAAAATTTGCAACATTGTAAAAACAATAAATTTAATATTCAAAAAAATAATATTTTTACTACTGCCAGCCAAAATAAATTGCAATAATTTAGTGCATTTGCAGAAATAGAGACAATTTATGAGCAAAAAAATTCCATTTTATATATTCTAATATTTATTTATCTACGCTTACATAAATTTCACACCGGCACACAAAAAATCTGCTGAGCAAACACAAAGTGCTAATTGATATTGAATATATACATATGTAAATGTTCATACATGTATGTATGTACGTTTTTCAAAAAATCAGAATGCAAAAATAGCAATAACAAAAAAGTCAGCCAACAACTGGTTGTAGCTGAGAAATTGCAAAATCAAAAATTTATAATTTTTCTTCCTCTTTTTAAGTTCACGAGGAAGAAAGAAATGAAATGCACATTGGCATTTGCGTTATGAAAGACATATTGGTGTATGTAAAAATGTACATGTACAAAGCAGCGGTAGTAGGGTGATGAGTCTAACTAAACGCCTCTAATTACTAGAAAGTTTTACATTTATTTTAAAATACTTCAATAAGTACGTATAACCATTTTTGAGCCTTCTTCGAATTTAAAGTAAATTAATTAATTTATAATCAGGCCTACATTTTTTTATTTGTTTTTTTTTTTTAATAAATCACTTTTCAAAAGTAAGTATGAATAATTTACAATTTTGTTTTAATAGCGGGGGTGATATATTTCTTATCAACAGAAGTGTTGAAGCGAATCCTCTAGGGTGGTTTTTTTCAATATTTTTATCACATACAAAAATATTTGTTTCACACTAATAGAAAAAACCTGTGCTTAGAACCAACTAACTCGCTAACAGTTGTTATATATACATTTCTACATAGTGACATTCATGCTTATATAAATATTTGCGCATCGAACTTACAAGTGCAAGCTATTAAAAATTTATATCCGCTAACTATGAAGCGACCTTATGATCATATATATACATAGATATGTATGTATGCGCATACACGAACGTTGAATTCCCCTGTGAGCAATGCTGCAGCGGACGACCGCATGACTGCCTAGCTTTTGAAAAGTGAAACAACTAAAAAAACAAAAAAAAAAATTTTATGAGATAATTCCAAAAGATGAGATCAATTAATTGAAAAATAATCAAGCAATAATTTGTAATCAATTAATTTTAATTTAATTTAATTTAATATGATTTAATTTAACTTAATTTAATTAAAATTAAAAGTCAAATAATGAAGTGTAACCAAATAATTGAATCAATAAATTGAAAATAATTAAACCTCATTATTAAGAATTCATGAGCTTAACACTGGCTTATGATAATTGAATATTCAATTACTATGTTATGTTGTTAGTGTAGAAATGAGCTGAGAAAAACTGAAATAAATATGAAAACAAATACCAGCAGGATAGCCTAGTGGTCAAGGCAACTGCAGTTTCACCGTGTGATTCGCGGCTCGAATCTCGGTGAAACCTTTGATAACATTACGAAATTGCCTGATGAAGATTACGTTGGCGGTTTTCGAAATGGGTCCATCGCAATAAGCCAGTAAATGTGTCTTTCCTTCCTTTCAGTTTCTCTTAGAAAAACATAGTAATTGAATATTCAATTATTATAAGCCGGTGTTAAGCTCATGAATTATTAATAATAAGTATAAGTTGAACACACCATTAAACAAACGAACATAAATACTTAATTAAACCTCTAGAACAAAAAATGAAATAAAACATTCAAAAAAATTCGAATCTAATTATTCAAGATCTCTTCAAATCCAAAAAAAATAAAACTATGAAAATCATTGAAAAAGGTTACAACAATCATAAGCTTACAATAATCACATAACAAGAAATGTTGTTATACAACCAAAAGACTTAAATCGTCCAAATGACGGTAAATATTCAAATAGCGAAAAACCAAATAATTCAAAAAAAGAAAATATAAAAAACAACATTGCTCACGAACAATATCATAATAAAAATAATCAAAATACAAAGCAAGCAATTAAATGAATAAAAATAACTCAACAATTAAAAGTAATCATATAATTCAAAATCATCAAAAGTTTAAGTAAAATAAGCAATTCAGTAATCAAATTAAAAGAATGATCCAAAATGATCGAATAATTGAATATAATTAACTCAATAAAGTATAAAATTGGAAAAATTCTCAAATCAAATTATTAGAAATTATAAAAAAGTATTTTAAGATTGAGACTTATCAAGCAAATTAATCAAAACAACGAAAATTAATTATTGATACTCATATTTCAAATATTTTTAAATAATCCCAAAGCAATGAATTTTTTAAAAATTTCAGAAAATTAAAATTTGTTTGAATAGATTACACGTTTTTATTTATTTATTCTATCTAATGTTTTTGTTCTAAATATTTTTAATTATTTATTTCTTCTTGATTATTTATATATGGCTTATTTTTGTTGACTAATTGTTAATTGGTAAACACTCAAAAAAATGTATCATTGAAATTAAAAAAGTCAGAAACGTGAATGACTTCTAATTTAAATTTTAATCTCACTTTCTCCCGTCAATGATTTCAAATTAGAGACTTTGCTTTAGAGTAGTATAAAATATTCGAGCTGCAGTCGAAAATCATTACTTTGCTATTTTATTTCCTATAGGGATATTTTTTTACTCAGCTGAGCAGAGCTCACAGAGTATATTAACTTTGTTCGCAAAACGGTTATCCGTAACGGCATAAACTAATCAAGATAGATATAGACTTCTATATATCAAAATGATCTGGGTGAAAAAAGAAATTCATTTAGCCATGTCCGTCTGTCCGTCCGTCTGTAAACATGATAACTTGAGTAAATTTTGAGGCATCTTGATGAAATTGGGTATGTAGGTTCCTGGGCGCTCATCTCAGATCACTATTTAAAATGAACGAAATCGGACTACAACCACGCCCACTTTTTCGATATCGAAAATTTCGAAAAACCGAAAAAGTGCGATAATTCATTACCAAAGACGGACAAAGCGATAAAACTTGGTAGGTGCATTGACCTTATGACGCAAAATAGAAAATAAGTAAACTTTTGGACAATGGGCGTGGCACCGCCCACTTTTAAAAGAAGGTAATTTAAAAGTTTTGCAAGCTGTAATTGCGCAGTCGTTGAAGATATCATGATGAAGTTTGGCAGGCACATTACTTCTATTACTATATGTATGCTAAATAAAAATTAGCAAAATCGGATGACGAATACGCCCACTTTAAAAAAAAAATGTTAACAAAAAATTTAAAATCTTTACAGTATATAAGTAAATTATGTCAACATTCAACTCCAGTAATGATATGGTGCAACAAAATACAAAAATAAAACAAATTTTCAAAATGGGCGTGGCTCCGCCCTTTTTCGTTTAATTCGTCTAGAATACTTTTAAGGCCATAAGTCGAAAAAAATTTACCAATTATTGTGAAATTTAGTAGGTGCACAGATTCTATGACGATAACTGTTTTCTGTGAAAATGGGCGAAATCGGTTGAAGCCACGTCCAGTTTTTATACACAGTTGACCGTCTGTCCTTCCGCTCGGCCGTTAACACGATAACTTCAGCAAAAAACGATATATCTTAACTAAATTTAGTTCACGTAATTATATGAAATCACTTTATCTTGGTATAAAATATGGCCGAAATCCGACTATGACCACGCCCATTTTCCGATATCGAAAATTACGAAAAATGAAAAAAATGCCATAATTCTGTACCAAATATGAAAAAAGAGATGAAACATGGTAATTGGATTGGTTTATTGACGCAAAATATAACTTTAGAAAAAACTTTGCAAAATGGGTGTGACACCTACCATATTAAGTAGAAGAAAATGAAAAAGTTCTGCAGGGCGAAATCAAAAGCCCTTGGAATCTTGGCAGGAATACTGTTTGTGGTATGACATATATAAAGAAATTAGCCGTACCCGACAGAAGATGTTCTGGGTCACCCTGGTCCACATTTTGGTCGATATCTCGAAAACGCCTTCACATATACAACTAAGGGCTATTCCCTTTTAAAACCCACATTAATACTTTTAATTTGGTACCCGTATCGTACAAACATGTTCTAGAGTCACCCCTGGTCCACCCTTATTGCGATATCTCGAAAAGGCGTCCACCAATAGAACTAAGTCCCACTACGTTTTAAATACTCATTAACACCTTTCATTTGATACACATGTCATACGAACACATTCCAGGGTTACCATAAGTTCATTTTGCTAAATGGTGATTTTCCCTTATTTTGTCTCCAAAGCTCTCAGCTGAGTATGTAATGTTCGGTTACACCCGAACTTAGCCTTCCTTACTTGTTTATGTATGTATGTATACTCTACCTTTAACCATTTATCTAATCAATATGGAAATGTTTATCTTATCAACGTAATATGTATGTACAAACCAATCACATTTCAAGTAGGAAATTTCGTTAGTACTCTTTTTGAATCCTAATAGTTCTAAAATACCGCTGAGGCGGTGGAATAAACAGGTGAAAAGTTGTATTAGCGAGAAAGTACCCATGAAACACCCTTTACCTACACAACTTCATACAAATATTAAAGATAGCACTGTTCTTTGACTTTGCATATTGCATTCATGCACTCATAGGCTTACCGCACACTTCGAGCCAAAGTGAGCTAAGTCAACAATGTGAAGCTTTAAAGCTATCCATGTCAACGAGTATCCCAGTTCATTATCAAGCTCAATTAAATATAACTTCATTAATAGCCAAAAAAAAATTCATTTTAAAAACTGAAAAATCTAAAGGAGCTTATGTGGCAGACTGTCAATGTTTCGCAGTTTCTGCATAATACGTTTTTTCGGGTTGATCGCTGTTTATATAAAGCTAGAGTTGTGCGATTTTAATAAATTTATTTTCAGTCACCTGCGTACATTTGACCATTTTGGTGATCAAATTTTTATATTTTTTGTTTTTTTTTTTTTACACACATTAACATATTATTTTACTGACGGCAAGTAAACACGTACAAAATTGCTGACAAAGAAAATTTAAAGGTATACATACATATTTATAAAAAATGTACATATATACTTATTTATGTTTTTTGTATATATGTATACCCGCTGTCTTTTTTGTAAAGTCAATCTATAGACGAAATAAGTGAATGGCCGCTTAGCCGGCAATTAAATTAGAGGTGAGTGTGCGCGCATGCGCTTACCATTTTTGGCCTCCAACGACCTCACCAAAAAACTTACAAAATGCTTCAAACTTTACAGTGCATACTTTTAAATACATTAAAATATATTTCGTATATAACATGCAAATAAGTGTTAGGATTTTAAATTAAATTAAAAATATCTTGTATGATGCTATATACTAGATAAATATTTTACAAGCTACTTGTAGCGTAACTCACTCACTCACTCACTTGCTGCATAGTTTCTGTGTGTTTGTAGCTGTTCATAGTCTTAATTTGGTAAATTGCAGTTTGCTCATTTGATTGAATGTTTATACATATAGGATATATATTTACATAACTATTTATATTCACAACGGTGATTGACTGCTTTAGTGGCAAGTCGGGTTGCATTTTACGTACTTACATACATATGTATTTGTGTATTTAAGCTACATGACCGTATTAAGCATTGCTTATATACCAATTGCTAATTATTTAATGTTACTTGATGCATTTTTTTGCAGTTTACATTTTCTATTTATTTAAATTGTAATGACCTAAAAAGCAATGGAAGAAAAAATGAATAATTTTATGTTTGTCGTATAAAGTAAAACAAAAAATTATTTAAATATATTAAATCAATAATTATAATCGAAAAATAAAAAATAATACAACGTATTATTTCAATAAAAATACCCAAATAATATATAATAATCAACTAAGCAACATCAGTAAAATAATTAAGAATTATTTAAAAATCAAATATAACCGAATAATTAAAACTAGTATCGCCTGTGGTCGAATTCGACCAACGTGTATTTTTTTCAACTCAGTCTATGCATCAAGTGTTGGAAATATAGCAAACTGGTCTAACTTACTTAACTTTTTCTTTAAAAGTTTGAATTTGATCTAAGACTTTGTACTTTTTGATTGTATTTTCTTAAATTTTGTACAAACTTTTCACATGTAATTATAACGTTTTGGTATGGAGCTCCTTAAACAAAAATATAAAAATTATGTAAAATCAAATGAAATTGACATAGAATTATGGTGAGATTACTTGAAATTGAATTGAAAAATAGATTTTCCACACCACGCGGAAGGTCCCCGTTGGCGCGCTACCGAAGCTAGTTTTGGGAGCTTGGTTCCCCAGTAGGCCTATATCATCCATATACATATATCGCCCATTTACTTCAATAGTGTCATAATTCAAAAAACATGAACTTTTAGTTAAAAACGAAGAAATTTGCTAAAGGAATTTAGCCTATTTCACGCCACCCGTTTAATTTTGTATAAATACATATCTAATATGTAAGAGTGACACAAAACAAAAATTTCGAGTAGAATAGAGGATACCTTCATAAAAAATAAAATAAAAATATAAAAAAATTATTCATAAAAAAGTAAAATAAAAATATAAAAAAATTAGGTAATGGGAAAGAAGGCAGAGTTTACTAAAAAAAATTTTAATTAAAGAAAAAAATTAAGTACTGAAATTGCGAAAAAATTAAGTGAAGTGAACAAACAGTTCAGATAAAAACGCAATAAGTGCACTTAGACTTTTTTCCGGGTTTTATTGTGATCATTGTGGAAATATGAACATTCTAATGTTCGGATATTTAATGTTGGGATTCCCATTGAGCTCTATGTACGTAATTAATTTGTATTAAATTTGTAAACACTCCATTTCATGAATATATATGACCATATCTACCATAAAATATCGTCTGTGAACAATATAATACTAAGATATAACAAAGCAGAATAAATTAGAAAGAAAATAAAAACAAACAAAAACATTGAAATTATTCACGCAAACATATTTACTAAAATAAAATTAATTTCATAACTTTAAGCGACATAAACAAATTAGGGTGATGGGATCTAAGCATCCGATTAATGGATAAATAATCCAACAAAGTTAGCCTAATAATAAATATAGTGGATAATATACTGCCTATGCAATACGGCCGCTATGATGCCGGTTGCCGTTTTGACCTAAAATCAATTTGTTTCGTTTAATATGCAACCTGAAATTTTCCGACTCAGTCAAGTTGCATTTAAATAATAATAAACCAATTAATTTGAAATAAGAGAATATATAATAAAATAAAATAAGAACTTAAATAAATTAGCGTAAAAGGCAATATAAAAAATTTAATGTTATATTTTTGTAACTTTTTTTTTTGTTCAGTATAAGACGTACTTTATCTAAAATGAGGATTAAATCTGCAAATGCAAAAACATTCTCGGGCAAATTTGCCATTAGTTGTTATAAATAAATTTTCTTCAAAAAATTTCTGAGCCAAGACATCGAACTGGCATTGGCGACGGAGTGGTATTTCACTGACATATCGAGATTGGAATTAAATAAAATTTTACAAAGTTAAAAGCAAAATATTAAGTATTTTTGCATTCAAATAATTTAAAAACGTTTTTACATACTTCTGTATATTTTAACATTTGTACCTTGTATGTACATATGTACAAAGATATATGTAGATCTGTTTTGCTTGTATTGAAGCGTACACTGTCAATTAACAATCACTCATATACGTTGACTAAATAGAATAAGTTGTCAGAGCTTCAATGTCATATTGTGCGGTGACTTCGAAACGCTAATAATCATATTGTAGAAACCGATCATATAGTATATACATATTTGTATAACAGAAGACTGTTTTGGGAAAAAGAAATGTTTTTTTTTTTATATTTTCAAGTAGGATCAAACATACTGTTCTAACTCCCAAAACATTTTCCGATTTAGAGTTTACTAAGAAAGTCATTCTCAATACTTCTTTATTTGCAACACGTTTCGATGCAATTTTTCATCTTCTTCAGGGAGTCGATTTGTTTTTATATTTGAATCAAAATATTTTCCACGCCCAAACGAAGATCTTGAGCTCTGGTTGAATTAACTTAAACCGTCTAACGTATACATAGATATGTTTGAATCTACGTTGATCATTCGAATACGCTAGTAAATACGTTTATTTATATGCGTTTAACTTTTTTTATTTATTTAATTCGTGTTTTTTTATGTATGTACCCGCTTTACCGATCATTGGGCGTACGTGATCGCACACTTGATCAGCGCTGCGTTTATATTAAGTATAAACATATTTACCTTAAGTTGAAAAAAACACAAAAATAATGAATACTAAAACAACAATAATCAAATCAAAATGAATGCGAGTACAGAGTAGCAGAAACAACGAGGCAAAAGATACAAATACAAATGTACATACACATTTTAAGAAATTGCGATTTTTAATATAGCACCATTAGGGTGGCTCAAGTGAGATCGCTATAATGTAGATCAAACATCAAAATCAAGCTCACGTTTTACACGCCCAGAATTAGGTAAAGAAAGTAAAGTATCATATGGTTTTATAACAAAATAAAATGTTGAGATATAGGAACCAGGCTTTTATATAAATTATCTCACCTTAATCCTCAATGTATGTTTGCATATAACAGTATATGAAAGTGCGATTATATTGAATTTTTTTTTTCATACAAGAAGAAGAATGCCAAACTTGATAAATCGCAAAACAGACAATACGCCAGATAAAGTATAAAAAATCTACAAGAGCAGACTTTATTCTAAAAAGACAACACGCATATCGATATATACATAAATTTTAAAGTTAAATAAATTGCCTTGACTTAAACTGGTGTAACTAAAAATAGAAATGGAATCAACTTATATGAGCAAACTTTTGAACTTAATCAGTATAAGACATACATTTTAAAGTGACTATCTTGCTAGAATATCTAGTCTGTTTTTAATTAAGTAGGTATAGAGTAAGAAAAGCAGAATTCTTTTAAAAGCAGTAGAATGGCATTCACTATGACAAGCTTTTGCATACAATCTTATCTAAACTTTTTCTATAGCTTTTATAAATTCTAATTTATGCTGAAATTTGCATAGCCAGAAAAGATAACCTTTGTTGTTATAAGCTTTAAAAAGCTTTTGCTGCAGCCAGAAAATTTAGTAGCTGGTAGATCGATAAATTTTTTTATTATCTCAAGCTTTGCTGGTAAATTTATGTTAAGCTTTTGCTGATATGCATAAAAAACGTTTGCTGGCGCTTTCAACGACTCTAGTTTATCAGACCTTTTAGTTCATTTTCTGAAATACATTGCTGGAACACAAAGGCAATTTGGTGCCATCCAACTTCAAATAGCTAACAAAAGCACTTTTCATTCCATAGTAGACTACTCTCACGAAAAGTGGCCCATTGCTGCACAACCTCTGCCCCATTCTCTTTTCTTGAATGTATTTTTATACTCAGTTGAGCAGAGCTCACAGAGTATATTAACTTTGATTGGATAACGGTTGGTTGTACAGGTATAAAGGAATCGAGATAGATATAGACGTCCATATATCAAAATCATCAGTATCGAAAAAAAATATGATTGAGCCATGTCCGTCCGTCTGTCCGTTAACATGATAACTTGAGTAAATTTTGAGGTATCGTGATGAAATTTGGTATGTAGGTTCCTGGGCACTCATCTCAGATCGCTATTTAAAATGAACAATATCGGACTATAACCACGCTTACTTTTTCGATATCGAAAATTTCGAAAAACCCGAAAAAATGCGATAATTCAGTACCGAAGACGGATAAAGCGATGAAACTTGGTAGGTGGGTTGACCTTATGACGCAGAATGGAAAATTAGTAAAATTTTGGACAATGGGCGTGGCACCTCCCACATTTAAAAGAAGGTAATTTAAAAGTTTTGCAAGCTGTAATTTGGCAGTTATTGAGGATATCATGATGAAATTTGGCAATAACGTTACTACTATTACTATATATGTTACTTACTTACTTAATTGGCGCTTAACCATCTAAATCGGATGAAGAACACGCTCAATTTAAAAAAAAAAAAATTTAAAGTCAAATTTTAACAAAAAAATTTAATATCCGCCTGTCCTTCCGCTCGGCCGTTAAAACGATAACTTAAGCCAAAACCGATATATCTTTACTAAACTCAGTTCGCGTACTTATCTCAACTCACTTTATCTTGGTACAAAAAATGGCCGAAATCCGACTATAACCGCGCCCACTTTTTCGAAATCGAAAATTACGAAATATGAAAAAAATGCCATAATTCTATACCAAAAATAATTCTATATGAAAAAAGGGATGAAACATGGTAATTTGATTGGTTTATTGACGCAAAAAATAAGTTTAGAAAAAGCTTTGTAAAATGGGTGTGACACCTACCATATTAAGTAGAAAAAAATGAAAAAGTTCTGCAGGGCGCAATCAAAATCCCTTGGAATCTTGGCAGGAATACTGTTCGTGGTATTACATATATAAATAAATTAGCGGTACCCGACAGATGATGTTCTGGGTCACCCTGGTCCACATTTTGGTCGATATCTCGAAAACGCCTTCACATATACAACTAAGGGCCACTTCCTTTTAAAACCCTCATTTATACCTTTAATTTGGTACCCATATCGTACAAGCACATTATAGAGTCACCTCTGGTCCACCTATATGGCGATATCTGGAAAAAGCGTCCTTATATAGAACTAAGGCCCACTCCCTTTTAAAATACTCATTAACACCATTCATTTCATACCCATATCGTACAAACACATTCTAGAGTCACCCCTGGTTCACCTTTAGAACTATGGCCGACTCCCTTTTAAAATACTCTTTAATACCTTCCATTTGATACCCATGTCATACAAACACATTCCAGATTTACCCTAGGTTCATTTTCCTACATGGTGATTTTCCCTTATTTTGTCTCCAAAGCTCTCAGCTGAGTATGTAATGTTCGGTTACACCCGAACTTAGCCTTCCTTACTTGTTATTTATTTATTTAGTAAGTATATCATTGTAAAGTTATAGAAAAGCTTCATCTAAAACTTTATCCTAATCGAAATTTTACCTATTTTATTTTTTTCTCATATTGGAAGCTTGAAGTTCTTCGCAAACATATTTTACGCATTTCCAGCTTTATAACAAGCTGAAACATTACCAAAATGCTAAAGCAGATGTTTTTGTCAGAGCTTCCATTCGACCTTTCGCTATGATGCTTTGTTATTCCTAAATAAGCCAAAATTATTCTTATATCTTATCATACATGAATAATATCAAATGCATAAATGTCTTTCAAAGATAAAAGAGATTAGTTCCATTTCACATTCATAACTACCCGATTCATTAGCCAAATACTGTGACTAGGGTTTGTGCGATAGATTTCATGAGAGCTTTCACTATCATACTCTGTCAGCCGAAAGTCATTATTAGTTGTCTTATGTTATGAAACCTACCGCCATTTAGCGTTAAGCAGCAAATTAAACTTAAGAAATGCCTATTGAAAAGAAAAGTATAGGACCGATAATTATTATTTTACTCAACGTTTCGGCTCATGTTTTTTTTTATATGATATAAACCCAGATACCGACAGAATGCTTTCTATAAGTTAGGCTAGTCCCTACATTTCACATTCTCCAAGCTGGCTCCTTGGCACCTATTTAGTGCTAGTCGGAAAAAGAGCTTAGTGAACTGTTTGCAAAATTGATCTTAAGCTACCGTCGATGTGTTCGATAGTAAGATAAATTTGTATTGATCAATTGTTGGGTGATAGTTTTCTGAACGGTTGGGAGTTACGTAAAATTACTGAGCTATCTGACAGTTATTTGATATTTTAAAGTGTTGGTTATGAATACAATTTGTCCTCTTAATATTATGGATAAGAGTGAAAAATAATTTCACCAGTCCTTTTCCTTAATATTTAAGGATAATTATTTCATTTGTCAGTTGGTTCAACGCGCCGTTCAGAGAGCATAATTTCTATCACTCTTTGCAACGTATCAACAATAATAGTGTTCGCTGAAAGCGCCACTGTGACATTCACACACCATAGCAGACCATGTAGATATGTAGATATGTATATTAAAACATAACGGTTTTTTATGTTTTGCACACTTTTCGTGCAATTTTTTTCTTAAGTAAACTCAGCATTTGACTGTTTCAAAAAATTAAAGTTTTATCGGGCACCAAAGTAGTAACAAAAAAAGTTGTTTCAAAAAAAATTCCATCTTTTACATAAATTAAATGGAAATTAATGTTAGTTCAAAGGTTAAAATAATATACTTGAAATATACAACTTAAGCTAGCGTTAAAAAAAATGCATATTGTCTAAACCCGCGATGGCGATATAAATATTTTAAGTGAAATTTTGTATCACTAAATTATTTATTCCAACTAAACCAAATTTAAACTAAAATCATTAGACTCCCTGAGGAATACGTGAGAGCATCGAAACGCGTAGGAGGGAAAAGGAAAATTTAATTTTGCCTTCTAATTTCTCGGCCGTAAAGCTCTGTAAAGGCAAGCATAACAAATATATTTAGCCCAACAAGAAAACATAAACCAAATCACGTTTATTGTATGAATTGCATTCCAATTTTTGACGTCTAAGCAAAATAAACGTACTGTTTTATCATTTAAATCATTATGTTCGCTAATTACTGCACAATTTAAAAAATGTATTATATTTGGTTGGCCTGCCATGTCGTTTGGGTTACATATTCACTTAAGACCAACGAAGGAAATAGGAAAGACGAAAAACTTGTCTGTTTTCCACATTCATGCATGCTTTGCTGTAAATAAGAAAGAATAATGGCAGCTTATAATTTGGTGTAGTATTATTTCATTTTAAATGACTGGATTTAGCAGCTTTTAGGCCGATCCCTAAATAAAACCTAGGTTTATTCTCTTCTACGCGTTTCGCCGGGATTTAGCATCTTTATAAGGAAGTCTGTATTTTATACGAAAAACAAAATAACTTTAGATATGTATATAATCAATATGTATATTCCTGTAATAATTTTCATATTGATAATTGTTTTGTTCTTCCTATAAAATATGAACTTCTTGATGAAGTCGTGAAATAGCGTCGAAACGCGTAGAAGATAATAAACTTTGGTTTTGTTTAAAGATCGGCCCAAAATAATGGCATTTATATCTTTAGAACCTGGTGCAATGTAGATCATTTTTTATTATTTTTTCTTTATATATACCAATAAAAAACGAAGAGAAGAGACGACAAATGAAGAAAGATAAATATTTTGTTGTTTATTTATGCAACTGTGTAAAATAACACACCCGCGATTATGGAAATATATCCGAGCTAAAATATTTGATAAAGCTTTTTGTTCATACCGTCTAATGTACATATAAATACACGCACATAAATTTCTTGTCCCCATTTTGCTGTTATTGCATAGCCATTTAATTTCTTTTACTCTGATTTTTAGCATACCACTTACATATGTACATATATAAATACATACATACATGTAAACATACATCTACTATATTTTTGTATAATGCAATGTAAGCATATACTTTCTTATTGCTTTTGGTATGCTTTAATTATTTTTACCTTTAGTACGTATGTACATTTGCCAATCGTCGTCACAGTACGATCAGAACCCTGCAAAAAATCGTGCGATTAATCCCTAAAGAGATTGGTTCCCGATTGGTCTCTTTTGTCTACATTTCGGCATAATTGATCCCCCCCTAGCCCCTTTTGGGTACAGTTGGGATTAGTTAGTTTGAAATCTATGTAGCCCATTTTAAGAAATATTTAAAAAACGGCAACGAAGTGAGTAAAATTAAAAAGATTACAGGTGATTGAATCCAATTATTTAAGCAAAATGCGGAGGCCTTTTCCGAACCTAAATTACTACGACTTAACGATTACGCCGGAGTTAGAGTTAAATTTTCGGAGAATATTTTTATTCCTTTTCGAAAAGCGGGCAAACAACTTACGTCAAATAGGTTTGATGGTTTGACAGACCCTTCGATTGTGTTACTGCCATGAAAAATGCGATTGGTCCCTATTTGAGTCCTTATTGAACCGAAAAGGGCTAATCTGCATATGTTCCCATATGGGTACAAAGGGGATTGGGCCTATCGATCCCTTTCGGGTATAAATGCGTACAATTAGTCTCTTCATAGGACATGCTCAAACAAAAGGGAACAGTTCAACTCATACAAAGAGATCAAAACTGGCATGGGTCGCATATTCCTTTGCGACTCATCCCGGATTCATCCTAGACTGATCGCATTTTTGCAGGGAAGTAAACAAACACATACACACCCATACACTCGCATCTAAATGACGATATCATCGTTTAAATTTAAATGACTTGTGCGCTTTGCGATCGTTTATCGGATAACCAAACCACAACCTCATTGCTTTTGTTTAACACATTTTGTCAGTTTTGCACTTTACTTACATATACATACTTATATGTACATTTATACAAACATGGATACATTTAAAGAAGTGTATGCGCTATACATATACATATGCGCATCAAATTGATTCGCCAGTTAGGCCAACAACTAGTGTAGTACTTGTAGTTAGTACTCGCATAAATATTTTTGTACGCCATATACTCGGTGATTTGTTTCGCTTCGTTATCTCGTATTGCCTTCGTTTAGGTGTGCTAATAAGTATTTTATCGTTTTTGTGCACAAACAATTAGACGTTTATGTATATTAACATATACACATACATACATGACTAGATACATACAAGTACAATATAATAATGTGTGACAATTAGATTTTGCTGAGAGAGTTTAGCGTAATAATATGCCTGACAATTTAATTTAACATATTTTTTTCGATTTATTGCTAATTTTTATACTCGGTTGAGCAGAGCTCACAGAGTATATTAAGTTTGATTGGATAACGGTTGGTTGTACATATATAAAGGAATCGAGATAGATATAGACTTCCATATATCAAAATAATCAGGATCGAAAAAAAATTTGATTGAGCCATGTCCGTCCGCCCGTCCGTCCGTCCGTCCGTCCGTTAACACGATAACTTGAGTAAATTTTGAGGTATCTTGATGAAATTTGGTATGTAGGTTCCTGAGCACTCATCGCAGATCGCTATTTAAAATAAACGATATCGGAATATAACCACGCCCACTTTTTCGATATCGAAAATTTCGAAAAACCGAAAAAGTGCGATAATTCATTACCAAAGACAGATAAAGCGACGAAACTAGGTAGATGAGTTGAATTTATGACGTAGAATAGAAAATTAGTAAAATTTTGGACAATGGGCGTGGCACCGCCCACTTTTAAAAGAAGGTAATTTTAAAATTTTGCAAGCTGTAATTTGTCAGTCGTTGAAGATATCATGATGAAATTTGGCAGGGACGTTACTCATATTACTATATGTACGCCTAATAAAAATTTGCAAAATCGGAGAAGAACCACGCCCACTTTTAAAAAAAAATTTTTTTAAAGTAAAATTTTAACAAAAAATTTAATATCTTTACAGTATATAAGTAAATTATGTCAACATTCAACTCCAGTAATGATATGATGCAACAAAATACAAAAATAAAAGAAAATTTCAAAATGGGCGTGACTCCGCCCTTTTTCATTTAATTTGTCTAGGATATTTTTATCGCAATAAGTCGAACAAAAATTAACCAATCCTTTTGAAATTTGGTAGGGGCATAGATTTTATGATTCTAACTGTTTTCTGTGAAAACGGGAGAAATCGGTTGATGCCACGCCCAGTTTTTATACACAGTCGTTTGTCTGTCCTTCCGCATGGCCGTATAATACCCATATCGTACAAACAAATTCTAGGGTAACACCTGGTCCACCTTTAAGGCGTCCACCTGTGGAACTAAGCATCACTCCCTTTTAAAATACTCATTAACACCTTTCTTTTGATATCCGTATTTTACAAACAAATTCTAGGGTCACCCCTGGTCCACCTTTATGGCGATATCTCGAAACGGAGTCCACCTATGGACCTAAGGATTACTCCCTTTTAAAATACTCATTAACATCTTTCGTTTGATACCCATATTGTACAAACGCATTCTAGGGTCACACCTGGTCCACCTTTGTGGCGATATCTTGAAACGGCGTCCACCTGTGGAACTAAGCATCACTCCCTTTTAAAATACTCATTAACACCTTTCTTTTAATACCCATATTGTACAAACCAATTCTAGGGTCACCCCTGGTCCACCTTTATGGCGATATCTCGAAACGGCGTCCACCTGTGGAACTAAGCATCACTCCCTTTCCACCTATGGAACTAAGGATTACTCCGTTTTAAAATACTCATTAACACCTTTCATTTGATACCCATATCGTACAAACGCATTCTAGAGTCACCCCTGGTCCATCTTTATGGCGATATTTCGAAAAGGCGACCACCTATACAACTACCACCACTCCCTTTTGAAACCCTCCTTAATACCTTTAATTTGATACCCATATCGTACAAACAAATTCTAGGGTCACACCTGGTCCACCTTTATGGCGATATCTCGAAACGGCGTCCACCTGTGGAACTAAGCATCACTCCCTTTTAAAATACTCATTAACACCTTTCTTTTAATACCCATATTGTACAAACCAATTCTAGGGTCACCCCTGGTCCACCTTTATGGCGATATCTCGAAACGGCGTCCACCTGTGGAACTAAGCATCACTCCCTTTCCACCTATGGAACTAAGGATTACTCCGTTTTAAAATACTCATTAACACCTTTTATTTGATACCCATATCGTACAAACGCATTCTAGAGTCACCCCTGGTCCACATTTATGGCGATATCTCGAAAAGGCGACCACCTATACAACTACCACCACTCCCTTTTAAAACCCTCATTAATACCTTTAATTTGATACCCATATCGTACAGACAAATTCTAGGGTAACACCTGGTCTACCTTTATGGCGATATCTCGAAACGGCGTCCACCTGTGGAACTAAGCATCACTCCCTTTCCACCTATGGAACTAAGGATTACTCCGTTTTAAAATACTCATTAACACCTTTCATTTGATACCCATATCGTACAAACGCATTCTAGAGTCACCCCTGGTCCATCTTTATGGCGATATTTCGAAAAGGCGACCACCTATACAACTACCACCACTCCCTTTTGAAACCCTCCTTAATACCTTTAATTTGATACCCATATCGTACAAACAAATTCTAGGGTCACACCTGGTCCACCTTTATGGCGATATCTCGAAACGGCGTCCACCTGTGGAACTAAGCATCACTCCCTTTTAAAATACTCATTAACACCTTTCTTTTAATACCCATATTGTACAAACCAATTCTAGGGTCACCCCTGGTCCACCTTTATGGCGATATCTCGAAACGGCGTCAACCTATGGAACTAAGGATTACTCCCTTTTAAAATACTCATTAACACCTTTCTTTTGATACCCATATTGTACAAACAAATTCTATGGTCACCCCTGGTCCACCTTTATGGCTATATCCCTAAATGGCGTCCACCTATAGAACTATGGCCCACTCCCTCATAAAATACTCTTTAACACCTTTCTTTTGATACCCATATCGTACAAACGCATTCTAGAGTCACCCCTGGTCCACCTTTATGGCGATATCTCGAAAAGGCGACCACCTATACAACTACCACCACTCCCTTTTGAAACCCTCCTTAATACCTTTCATTTGATACCCATATCGTACAAACAAATTCTAGAGTCAACCCTGATCCATCTTTATGGCGATATCCCTAAATGGCGTCCACCTATAGAACTATGGCCCACTCATTCATAAAATACTCTTTAATGGCTTTCATTTGATACACATGTCATACAAACACATTCCAGGGTTTCCCTCGGTTCATTTTCCTACATGGATATTTTCCCTTATGTTGTCACCATAGCTCTCAACTGAGTATGTAATGTTCGGTTACACCCGAACTTAACCTTCCTTACTTGTTTAAGAGTAGATTTGTATGTATTGTAAAAGTTCACAAAAAAGTTTAGCCATGCTATGGCTAAAATAGTAATGGCTTTGGATTATAGAACAGATAAAAAGTGTTTTTAAAGCTTTGGGAAATATTTACACTTGTTTATTAGGGGAGCTTATATAAATTTTTTTTCTATTTAAGTTTGTGATCTTTTTCGGTATTTATGCCAAGATTATAACTCTCACTCAAACACATTTAATAGCTCGAACTCCCTTTTTTCTATAAAAAAGACTGTTCTCACCTCACTTCTCTTAATAATTAAATTAATAAAAAATACACAAGGAAGAGAAAGAAAAGTACTTTAACGTAAAGAAGAAAACAAAAAGGGAAGAGAAACAATGATGAAGAAAAAGCAAGCAAGAAAACGTGGAAAATGGTAATGAATATTAGGAAGAGAAAGATGAAGCAGGAGCAATTGAATAAAAAGAAGAGGAAGAAGAATAAAAAGAAAAGGAAGAGAGTAGTAAATAAAAAAAGGACACGAAACAAACAAGGAAAGAGGAGAGTAAACAAAGAAAACGAAAACAGTACGGAAAAGTATATGAAGGAAAACAGATACATATGAGAAAGGAAAAAGAAGAAAAGAGATCCAGAAGAAGAATACGAAAAAATTTACGAAAGGTGAAATAAGGAAAAAATTAGAAAAAAAATCAAAATAAGGGAAAAATACACATATGACAAAAAGAAGAGGTCGGGAAATCACTTAATCTAAGGAAGAGAAATAAGGATCAAAGAAGAAGGGGAAAGTGAGAAAAATATTAATCTTAAGGAGAAAAATGATAAAGAAAACTAATAATAAAGTAAATAAAGGAAAAATGAAAAATGAAAAGAATATGAAAAGAAGAAGTATAATGTAAATAAGAATTACAATATGAAAGCAAATTGTGCTCACTTTTTTAACTTGAAAGGTGAGAAGAAATAAGCTGAGCATAAAACGAGGAAAAGAACGAGAAATATAGTAATGAAGAGAAGAATAACAGGAGAAAGCAATAGGGAGAAGGAGGGAAAAAATTATCAGAAGGTGAAGGTGAAACAGAATAAGTAAAAAAATAATAAAAAAAAAGTGGAAGAGAAAAAATGTTTAAGGGCAATAACAAAAATTAGGAAGCGATAGTAGAATAGAAGATGATGAAACACTTTTGCTTAGCGCTCAACATTTTTTGTCGGAGTACAAGTGTTCTTTTTTTGTAAATTTTGGGCCAAAAAAATTTGCTATAAAACAAGGCGAATCCATACCAGGTGTTGGCAAAGCGAACTCAACCAATTCGCCGTGCATAAGAATGTCAAGTCAAAGAAAATTTTATTGCTTTCGATTAACCGACATATTAAAGTACAAGCCGCTATATGGAAAATAATCAAGAAGAAGCAATCAGCTGTTGGGGTAACAACACCTAGTACTGTATTCGCCTTGCTATAAAATATAAATTTTTGTTCATATTATATCTCCATTTTTTGTAGCTAACTGTACATAAAAATATATAACCATCAGAGTTATTCAAAGTCTTTCGCAATGTTGTCGCAGTCTAAATCAAGTTCTTTAAAATTAATCCGACAACAAACAATGATGTCAACATGCATGCAATCAGAATCTCATATCGGTCAGAAAAAATGCTAAATTATAAAGAGAAGACTTGATTGAATTCACAGACATATTTATGCAATTAAGTACTTATAAACAAACGTAAAATTTCTGTGTATCCACCTGCTGAGTTGATAGCGACAAGTTGTCATCGTCTATAGCGTTAGCTATACCATTGCTCCCACAATCGTCTTCAATGCTTTTAATCTGCATAGAACATATATGCGTGTATGTATGTATGTGTGTACGTTTATGAGCCTGTATATTTTAAAAAGGTTATCAGTCATTGGTTTGCATTTCAATTCATTTATTTTGATATTCCCATGGAAGTATGGGATTCATAACGTTTCAGACTCAACCTACTATCTATTTGTTTTATATTAGCTAACAGCCTTCATCTAGATAACAGCTTTTTGTACATTCAAACATTTATACAACTAAAATCAATAAAATTCAAAAATAATAAGCGTCAACTTGCTGTCGGTGTCCTTATGACCTTGAAGCTATGTATATTAGGGTGGGTCGATTTGTATGGACGAAAGTTAACCGATATCGCGTCATCGATCTTTCGATAGAATTTGGGCTCAGGAAAAAAAGGTCCACTAAGCATACCCATAAAAATAATTTTCGAGCCTGCAAAATTTCATTTTTTTTACTTTTTTTCGACTTTGATTTTGAAGGTTTTTTTTATGACCTACTAAAAAATTTGCATATGTATACCCTGTTCTTTTTTTCTGTTATTAACTGTTATCGCCAACGTTTTTAGCGGACACTTTTGGGTCGGAGAGGGTATAAATGAAAATTTTACAATCAAATGAAAATTTTTTTAGTAGGTCATGAAAAAAACCTTAAAAATCAAAGTGGGAAAAAGTAAAAAAAAATGAAATTTCGCAGGCTCGAAAGTTATTTTTTGGGTATGCGTAGTTGAACTTTTTTCCCGCAGCCAAAATTCTATCGAAAAATCGATGGCGCGATATCGGTTAATAAATCGACCCAGTCTAATGTATATTCAGTGTCACAAAACCCTGGAACACTATATATCTTTTACAGCGACGCTCGTCTATGACCTTAGTCCTCTTCGGTCGACACTGAAGATATCAAGCAAATACATATGTATATATTAAATATACACAAATTATGTCAAGGTATACACCCAGCGAACAAACAAGCTGAATTACTTGACTAACTAAATATTATACAAATACAAAGCGAATCATAGACACGCACACATATTTGCATTAATAAATGTTTTCATGGCGTCCAGTGGGCGCCTTTTTTTTTTGCTGTTTTCAAATGTAGCACAAGAAAACAAATTGAGATGAAGCTTCAAACAAAACCTCCCAAAGTGTGGGAGTTTGTCTGCCTATTTTTTGTTGACCTTCTTATTGCACTATCGTAATCCAACTTAAGTACATAAATGTTTGATGTGTTAGTGTATTCGTTTTTGACATTTATTGTGACAACTTAATTGACAGCTATGAAGTTGAGTATTTGATTATGAAGAAAAAATGCGAATGAAAGAGGGAGCTATTTTTTAGGACAGACAATAAAATACACATACATATATACCACATACCTACATAAATACATGCAAAGATACATATGTATGTGCGCGGTGAGTCTAGGTTATAAAAATAAAATAATGAGCATTTCTAATGAAAGTTAATAAAATGGTATGATATCCGCGTGATCCTTTTAATCATATCTATAAATTTTATTAATTGATCGGGTCCACCAGGAGAGCCGTTGTAAAAGCTATCGCAGGTAGAAAAAATGTTGGCCAGTCTCTTTAGAATCTTTCAACAACTATTTCATACATACCTTAAATTTTCTAGATGTCTTTGGTTTTTTTCAATTATCTAGTTTTCTTCCTTCTTTTGCTTAAATTTTATTTCATTTTATTTATTTTATTACATTTTATTTTGTTATATTTTATTCTATTTATTTTTATTTTCTTATATTTAATTTTATTTTATTTTATGTTATTTTTTTACTTTATTTTACTTTATTTTTATTTACTTGTTTTTTTTTTGGTTTAATTTTATTGTATTTTAGTTTATTTTATTTTTTTATTTTATTTTCTTATTCCATTTATCCTTGATTTTATTTTCCTTTATCTTATTTTATTTTATTTTATTTATTATTTTTTTCTTTTATTTGATTTTATTTAATTTCATTTTATTTTGCTTTATTTTATTTTATTTCATATTTTAATTATTTATATTATTATACTTTATTTTATATTATTATTATATTTTTTTATTTTATTTCTTTTTATACTATTATATTTCACTTTCTGTTTATTTTATTTTACTTTATTTTGTTATATTTAATTTTCGTTTACTTAATTTTTTTTTTTTTTTTTTTAATTCATTTTTTTTTTCAGTTAATTCAATCTTTTGTTTTATCAAATTTGTTTCCAATTTTTTATTTAATAGTTTACAGTTTTCTACAGCTGTGGCAATAAAAACATGTCCTGTGTCTTTTTTAAGCAAATACAGAGAGTATAGGCAATTTATGAAGAGTTGGCGGGTATGATCTTTTTAGGGCTAGTGCAAAACTTATAAGAAATTTGTGTCTGTCTGTTTCTATGTTTGTACGTGTATCATCTAAAAGCTACTACCTATAATGAAAAGCAATTTTTGCTCATGTATCGACGTTTAACTGAGCTAAAACATAGAGTCACTCCCATCACCTCCACTACATTTAAAATGTGGACATTTTAAATTTCAAGTCGCAGCCTCGCAACACCGCGGTCTTCTGCTTCTTGCGTATAGTACACATTTTAGTTTTAACAAATACTGAGCAATACTGTGATCCAGAAAAAAACACCTTTTCTGGTATCCACCGACATCTTTGCAGCTGGCGTTGGTTTATTGGAGCAAATGTTGACGCTGATCATTCATATACAAATATACTTACTTATTAAGTACATACATACGTGTGTTCTTAATATATGTATATACAACCATGAAAGGAGCATGAACTTCCTGTCTGTGCACCTTTGCTCAGTCTCACTTCTGTGCTTACATATTTAGATACATATTTGTCACAAATAAATATATGTATACATTCAGTATGTAGTATATACATATATGTATATGCGTGTTGAATGCAACAACAACAAAATCCAAAGTTGACTACAACGTTGGCGCTCAGCCGCGAATAACATGCATCAGAGCAAGCTGAATTTGATGCAATATTTTTTTATATACACACACATATGTATGTATGTATGTATATATATATATATGTACAAAATTTTGTTATATTTTTTGGAGTCGTATTTTTTTTTTTTTTTTGTTATCTTATGTGCTTCTTCTTCACTTATTTGCCTTTGTCAGCAGCTACACGCGCCGTTCGAAGGTTTTTTTCGACTCTTCCATTATAATTTTTTTCGTTTGACGTACTTGCTTTCTTTCCTCTTTGTTGCCTTCGCTTCTTGCATACATCTTCGCCTTTGTGCTCCAGCACTTGCATATGACTCTGAACTCATCCTTGAGTTAAAAATACAAACCAACTAAAAAGCTGGATGAATAACAACAAGCAGCATCTACGGTGCGTCGATAAAAAAATAAAAATAAATTTTATTATTGACAAAAGAAAAACATTGGGCCTCTAAATTTTTACGTCGTATATATATTGTTATCAAAAAAAAATATCTATAATAATACGCGATCATCATAATAGTACATCGAATGAGCAGGTGACGGACATAAGTGGATCTTAGAGACGCACGTGTTGCCATACGCACCTGTCGTTTGCTCAAATACTCCAACTACTCTCATGCAGTCAATTACATGAGCCCACATTTCATATCCTGTAAACGGCTTAAATTGTTTGGATGATTTAATTTTTTGTTGAATGTATTATTTTTTCCTTTATCTCATGAAATTTTCGCTCAATCCATTTTTACCCGTAACTTCTTTTCACTTAAGCCACCAGAGCTGATTACCTTTCCTACAAACCACAGTTATCCATTTTCTGCCAATATCACCTCGAATATCAAAATCAACTCATATTTTTCCTGAAAACTGCCAATTTTTCATAATTTAACTTAAAATTATAGCTGCCTAAAAGTATGTGAAGGAAATTTTGAATAGTGCTTCAACGCATATCGGCTATGAAGAATTTTATAATCCACGCCTCCTATATCTTTGTTTCTATATTCTTCGTCCGGATATTTTTTATAGTTAAAGGTGATCGGCTAAAAGAGCATGAAATATTTGTATCACGTCCGCTTTGCCCAGCATCAGTTATCGTACCCATTTCGAATAGACTCCAATGATGGCCACCTGTCAAATATTAATATGCTTTATAGCGTATTAGAAGAGAGAATGTCAAAGAAAAACGTTGTCAATGAGTGCTGCACATTTTAAAGAATGTCAAGCAAACACATTAATAAATACTGCATCCTTTTATAAGAAACCACTAGGTGACCGCTGCGGCTTAGCAGGTCGTTTGGTTTGTTTTGTGTATCGAATTTCAGGCATACGTATAATGAGGTAAAAAAATATTTGAGTTATATAACTTTTCAACTAAATGTAATATTTTGCAAGCTTTTGCGAAAGCGTTTACAAAAGCTTTAAAAATATCAAGTAAATTTCAGAAACGTTGCATACTTTAAGGTGCTAGTTTTAAGAAAAATCAAGTTTATATACTTTTAAGCACTCTATCCCCCCTCTTCAACGAATTTCTAATCTTAAACTCTTCTTCTTTCTTTGCAGAAAAAATGATGAAATGAACGCCGGTACGGGCTCCTCGAGGGCGCCAGCCTCCGGGAGCCAAATATCACCACAACTACCCGACGTGCAAACACAACAGCAGCAGCAGCAACAACAAGTGCAACAGCAGCAGCAACAACTACAAGCGCAACAGCAGCAACATCAAGCACAACAACAATTACAACAGCAGCAACAACAATCTGCACAACAAAATAATACATATAGCAACAATTATCCTAACATATATAATACGCCCAGTACACAAAATGGCATACCACCAAATATTGGCACATATTCTATGGGTGAACCAGATTCATTGCGCACACTAAAGAATACATTTGGGCCAAATTCAGAATTTACAACAACAGCCGGTTACGGCAGCTATAGTAATATGGTCACGGCTAATGGTAATGGTATGCAGCAGCAGCAACAAATGGATAATATGAATGGAATGAGCAGCGGTTATGGCCAGGTAAGTACACCGATGAGAGTTTGTTTGTGTATGTGTGAGGAAATATAGAAGAGAAATTGAAAAATTTGCATAAAATGAAAAACAAAATGCTGAGTGGTTGAAATATTACGTGCTTTTAGGCGAATGTGCTTGCTTTAATTGTAGGTTTTTTCAGTTTTTGCAAAATAACAGTCCGACTATTAATAAACATTGGTAATTTTTTCTTAGAAAACATGCACCTAAAAGTATGTCGGGTGCTTTGTTATTAGACGAAATAATTTTGTATATTATTTGTTTTACTTAACTTCCTTCACTTTATTGCTACGTTAATATAGCTTTTTCCAAAATGAGCTCAGCGTATACCAAGATAATATTTATTTTTAAAAGTATAGAACACCCTTCTAAGGCGCATTTAGAGTTAAAAGTTCAAAATACCGCATTTAGTTGTATATTTCAATTCAAAATGAAATTATGACTTTAAACATACTCTGGAAAATTTTTTGAGAAAAAATGCGCCTAAAAATATGTCGCATGCTTGTTATGGATAATTTTTTTTTAATAAGCTTTCTTTACTTTTTTGCTATATTATGATATACATATTTTTTACAGTAAGAGTTCAAGATTAAAAATCTAAAATATACTTTTGGGCATATTTAAATTTGCAAGACCATTCAAAATACAGTAGTAAGCTGTAAATTTCTATTAAAAATATTAGTCTTACTTAAAATAGACTGAAAAAATGTTATCGGCTCTTAAAAGTATGTCGCATGATTTGTTGAAAAGCAAACCATTTTTATTAAAATTTGTGCTTTCTTTCTTCACTTACTTAATATACCTTTTTCAAATGCGGTTTCTGTGTGTGCCGCTTTTATATTTGTATATTTTAAATTTAAACATAATAGCAAAGGAGACATTTAGGTCCATTCAAAATTTCAAGACCATTCAAAATGTAGCAATTAGTGGTTATTTCTATGCTTGAAAATTTTTGGAGCATGCACACAATAGAGTCTGGAAAGTTTACTTAGCTTTTTAGGCGCCTAAAATTTTGTCACTTTGTACATGCCTGTTATTAGGTCTTTATTACAAGCCGGACACGCCAATGAGGCCCATCATTAATTTTAAATCGGCACCATGTTACAAACTGTCCAAATATTTAAAAACGATATTGATAGATACTCTGGAGCTAAGGAACGAATATGCAATAGCTAACACAACAGAACTAATAGAGAGACTCGAGACCGTAGAGCTAACAAGAAACAGCAAATTGGTATCTTTTGACATAAAAGATTTATACCCATCTATACCACTATCGGAGACTTTGGACATAGTTAGCTCAGCAATAGTTCATAACACAAAAAAACAAAGTGAAAAGTATGCAAATCACAAATACGCTAAGAACCACTTTACGTCAAAACTATTTTCAATTCAACAATAAAATATATAGACAAACAAACGGTCTTGGAATGGGAAGCCACACATCAGCAATTCTTATGGAAGTGTTCATGCAAAATCTGGAAGAAAAGTACATACAGGAGCTGAAGTCCAAATTAGGCGTGTCATTTTATGCTAGATGCGTGGATGACATAATATGCGTTTTATCTACTAATAACGAAGAGTTCGTACTGGAGTACCTCAACAAACAGCACGGCAATATAAAATTTACAATGGAAACCGAAAAAGACGGAGGAATCAACTATCTAGACCTCACTATATATATTGATAAAGAAGCCAAAATATTTAACTATGACATATATAGAAAGTCAACGGCCACCGACACAATAATACACAATACCTTAAATCACCCTCAACATCATAAAAATGCAGCATTAAGGCACTTGGTACATAGACTTGAAAGCACACCTCTTATACAAGAGGAATATAAGAGAGAACTTGAGGTCATATATAATATCGCTGCAAACAACGGATATAAAAAAGCACTAGTAAATAAGCTCAGAAGGACAAATGGAGAACCAAAAAGAAATAATGAAAAGGAAAATAATAGCTGGACGACTATGACATATACTGGAAAAGCAACATATAAATTGGCAAACTTCTTTAAAAAATACAACATTAACACAGCATTCAAAACATCGAACAATCTAGGGCGAAAACTAAGAACTAACACCACGGCGTATACAAGCTTACCTGCGGATGCCAGCATAGTTACATAGGACAAACAGGACGGCAAATAAGAACGAGGTTCAGAGAACATATTAGAGATTACAACAAAAAAATACGGAATCCAAACATTATACCCGAGTCTAACTTCGCGAATCACATGGTCGAGAATGAATGTTCCCCAGCAAACATCAATAAAACAGTTAGGGTTCTTCACATACAAGAAAAGGGCCGACGTCTCAACGTACTCGAAAACATGGAAATCTACAAACAGAAAACATTCTACGGTAGAATAATAAACGAACAGATAAACACAATTTCTGACACAATATTCGAGCCTTTAAAACTTGTTTACAGGAAACAACTTAATCACACAGGTACAACAAACAAACACACAACAGCAAATAAACACAAAACAATTAACACACCAAAACAAAAAACCGACAAAGAAGGTCAAACGACTAAAATCACAGATTTCTACCTAACCCAGTCATCCACACAAATCGATTAGTAAACCACCCTCGGTTCTGAACGAACACACAGCACATACACATAACTAAATATACACAAGCATCAATTTGACAATACCTGCTCATATACCTACGAACTATAAATACAGGACAAATTACAACAACAGATCAGAACGAAAATCGTCACTGATGATGGCACAACGCCGAAACCGGTTTGTCTCAAAACCAAATTTGACAAGGGATGACGGAAAATCGTTCCAATATACATCATTTATCCACCCTGTCGGAAAAACAACCAAACAAGATAAGTCTTTATTAAGAACTTTTTGCCAAAATGTTGTTCGCTTATTGTGTTATTTGCATTGTAAATATAAATGTATGAGATTAAAAATGTATTTACTTACAGGAATACACCCTTCTTCTTTTTTTTTGTTTTTTTGTTGTTTAAGTGAAGCAGGATTTTAGGCGCTGAATTGAAATACCTCCAATGAATAACTGAATAAATTTGTTACTCAAATCTTGAGCTCCTTTCACTCGTTTATTTTTTTGTCTCTATTTTCTCTTTTTTACAGATGAGTGCCAATCAAATGCATGGCGGCAATGTGCAAAATCTTTATATGAATGGCAATATTGGTGGCACCGGTAGTGGTAGTCCAAGTGCCACAAATATGAATAGCACTGTCGGTATTGGCGGTGGCTCTCAAGTGCCAAGTAATCCAAATATGGGCATGAATACCGCTTCCAGTATGCAAATGGGTCATATGAATGCATATAATGGTGGTGGCGGTGGTGGTGTTGGCCCCAATGGTAGTCCCAGTATGGGGCCATCAAGGCATCAAGTAAGTATAAATAAAAACAAAACAAAAAAAAAAGGACAAGCACACAAATGTAAAAAAATAATGTTCCTTAACCTTTTGTGAGTTTCAAGGCCGTTTGTATGTGTCAGCATATGTGAACTGTATATGAAGGCAAAAATTGCAGTTTGCGCTTTGCAGTAAATTTATTTGTTGCTCTTTTTTTGTTTGATATCAATTATTTTTTCTCTTTTTTTATTCAACATCCTTTGTTATCCTTCAACGTGGCGCATCGAAACATTAAATCCTGTTCGCATTGGCTTCAGGGCGATATTGTGCACTAAGGATAGAAACGTGAATATGCACGAAATGAAAATCCATTGAATGATTGAATATGCTTTATGAACTCTTTAGGTTTTCTTTTACAAAAAATCGGTCAGCTAATAAAACTAAAACTATTTCCGTTGTTTTAAAAGCAGAATCATGAAATAAAAGTACCTGAAAGTATGCAATGGTAAATTTAGTGAGCATTTGTATAAATCTATTGTATATAAGTGCTAAATTTACTTTTTGATTTAATTTTAAAGTTTCTGCTTACTAGTGGCGTGTGTACTTTGGAAGATTTTCTTTTAATTTAGTAGACATTTTTATTATATTTAAAAAAAAAACTTTGTTTATTTGTTGCATCCTTTGGGCGCAAATGTACGAATTTTTAACTACCGTGCCTGTAACTATTGATTGTACAACCGAATAAAGTAATGATGCCCACCCATGTACATTTTTAAAACGTGCTGGTGCTAAAAGCTCCCTACATCCGAAAAACGTCGAAAGCTTAGTACTTAAAAATCTACCTCTAGCAAACAAAATGTTTTGATGTGCAACATGCTTCTGCAACGTCTGTATCACGCTCTATGTGAGAAAGCTGGAAAAAGCCCTCACAGATCAATCAATCTTTGACAAGTAGAATTGTTTTTCACTTAACCTAATAAAAATGGTTTTCAAAATTCCCCTCAACAACATATCGTAAAACTCTTTCAAGTAGCTTCTGTGTTTGGAATTTTTTTAACTTTTTCAACACATTTCTGTATATGGGATGCTAACTTGTTCATTTACAAAAGGCTCTCAATCCAATTATTTTCAAATTAAAAAGTATTCGCAAAAAGCTCGTTTAAAAAATTTCTTAATCAAGCTCAGCTGTGGGTCAATCTGTTAACAGCTGTTTACACTAAAAAGCTCTCAATCCAAAACTTTTCCAAAACAATAAATGTAAACAAAAATTCGTAAAAAGCTCGCTAATCGAATTTTCTTATGCAACAACTTTTAGCAAGGCGGAGTGCTATTCCGGACGACTAAACTTAAGAAACATTTTATCTCTGTGTAAAGTTTACTAATAAACCTTTTCTTTGAGCATAGAACAAAAATAGTTCCTAAGCTTTTTCCTCAGAGCTTTAATAAAAAAAAATTTAACGAAAGCTAGTCTAAGTTGCAAAAGCTGCTCCCTATTATTTGTTTAGTATATTTTGTTTAGTTAAAACTTTGTTGAGTTGAAATTTGGTTTATGTAATTATTTTTTTTTAGTTTAAGTTTTGTTAAATATGAATATAAGTTTTACATTCACCTCTACTGCATAATCTCTACACAAATCTGTTATTCATAAAAATGTTTGCATATTATCTATTATATTTACAGCGATTACTAAAATTACTTTATTAGCTTAATTTGTTACATACATAGCTTTTTTTACATTCACGTGTTATTAATGCGAAACAATTGAAAATTTGCCGCGTGTGCTTTGTTTATTTCGAGAGCTAGCAAAAAATTACAAAAACAAAAACATTTGTATGAATAAACATTTTGCGAAAAACTATTGCTTGCAAACTCGAAAAGTGTTTCAATTACACTCCGGGATGCGGCAAATTGGGATCCTAGCGATCCCTTGGTAGCTTTTTCTAAGCTTGCTGAAACGAGAAGCATACTTAAAGGAGCTACGACTCGCAAGCTAAGGCGGTTAACAAGCACAACTGTTTAATAACGACTTTAAAGCAGTGGTCACCAAAATTGAAGCTGTGGCTGTGTTAGTAAGAGTAAAATCAATATGCTGGTAGCGGTTTACTAGTTGATAAAAAGCGATGAGGTAAAAGGTATGCCCGTATGTTTGCTAGCACGCAGAAAATAATTTGCCAAATATCTGTTTGGAAACGCGCGATGAACAATAGCCTGCTCTGATGTTGCCACTCTGCTTGTTCAACAAATAATAAACGAAAGAGAATAATAATGTGTGCTCAAAATAAGGGCACATACATTTTTCAAAGGCCCTCCTATTTTACAATTTTTCTTGCACAAAGCATGGTACTCAATGCCGTAATTTTCTGTCATGGACAAGTAATCGGGATTTGGATATACCCAAATATATACATGGTATCGGTGTTGTGTACCCTATTATGTATGTATGTATGTATATTTTTATGTAAACAAATTTATTTATTTAATAGTTACTGATTTTTTCAATTACTTCTCTAAGGCTTTGTAAATCAAATGTACACGCGCATACAAGCACATACATAACAATAAATGCACATTTGAAAATATTGTGACATTTGCAACCAACTACTCAGCCGCAGCCTCAGCCTCACATGACTTAGTCAGACGAAGTGAGTGTGAACATTATTAATGTTAAATATAACAAATATAATGACAGCAATTATTCGACTAATTTTACTACAAAAATAAAAATTAGAAAAAAAGATATATAGATAGAGCGACATAGCGACCGAAAGGTAAGGTGCTAGTTAAAAAAAATATGTATATAAGTTTCTTAAATACAAAATTGGAAAAAAAACTATAAAGCACAGCTTGCAGCGCCTGAAGCTTTTATAATATTAAGCAACAGTGATCAATGATTTGCATTGAAAAGTGCATATACGTCAATCTCATGCAAACATATCTAGCACGATCGCAAAGGTATTTTCATGAACACTCTCGGTTAAAAAAATATCAGTAAAAATTATTTGCAATCTTATGAGGTATTTCGTAAACATTTTCGAAAAATTTCGAAAACTCCAGAAGTTTTAATTGTACGGAAACTTAAAAAATGCTTAAAAATGTATGCAAATTTTTTTAAAAATATGAAATTTTGTATTTTAAAATTCGAAAAGTTTTTCAAAATGTTGTGTTTGATTTTCAAAATGTCCGAAACTTAAAAATTTTCACGAAAATCTTAACAAAAAATATGTAAATCAGTTTCTTAAACGTTTTCGAAAAAAGTCTAGTTTTCAAAAACTATTAGAACCATTTCGATGCAATTTAATAAAAATAAAAGCTCTCATGAAAGATTATATATCTTTGACGAAAGCTTTATAAATAATTTCAAATCCATTTTCGAAATAATCCAGAAGCTCGAAAAATGCATTAAAATCATCATGAAAAATGAAAACTATGAAAACCAAAATCAAGAATAATTTGTAGAAAAATTCGAGAAGTTTTTACATCTACAAGAAAATATCGGAATTTTTCACGAAAAATCTGTGAACCAATTGCGTAAAATCTTTCGAAAAAATTCTAAACTAGGGGAAATATTTCAGTCTTCATGAAAATTTCGAAATTTTTAGGAAACTTTGTCTGGTTTTTTTAGTATTTTAGAGAAGTTTTTTAGTTGCAGTTTTGTAGCTGATTTTAATATATTGAATAATATTCGCATTTCGAAAAAGTTTGAAAACTTGAGAGGTTTTTCAAACCGTCATGAAGATATCCGATTTTTTGCGAAAACTCTGTAAAGTGTTCTAAAAAATACCAAAATTCCCAAAAATGTAAACCAACTTCTAAAATGTTTTCGAAGAAATTTGAGAAGCTTTCAAAATATTGCTAAGTTTTAACTACAAATAAGAAAATTTGTAGTACAGACGCTTTCTAATTAATGCGAAGTTTTTAGAACTTTTTGAAAATGTTTATCAAAACTTCTAAATTTTCTATGTAAATCAGTTTCGAAAAAGTTTTCGAAATAATCTGAAAGATTTCAAAAGCCTTCATGAAAATGTTCGAATCTTAAACGATAATTATAAAAAGCAAATACGAAAACTTTTGCCGAAATATTCATGTTTTTAAAAACCTCTAGCATTTCCGAATTTTATCGAAAACCTTTTTCGAATTTCTCTTACTCAACGAAAATTGCATGAAGATTTTTTAATAACTTCTCAAAATTTCGAATGTTTTTGAAATTGTGTTCGAAATCGGCTTATATAATCTTTCCGAAATTTTTAAAGCTTTCCTAAAGATGTTTAGAAGCTCCTTTAATTTTAAATAATAAAACTTGCAAATATTTTTTTTTTTGCTATTGTTTTAATCATAAGTGTATATCACAAGTGTTTGATCAATTTAATAGCTATATTTATGTACAGCTTATGCAATTGTGCTTTTAGCTTTAATAAATATATGCGTCTATATAATAATTTAGTACATTTGACATCGATCTATCTACACTATCTATTTATCTATTAATAGTTCTAAACATTTTTCTGTTTTATTTTTTTATTATTTTCATTAATTGTGTCATTGGATTGTTTTAATTATGAGTAGAGAGTTCTCGAAGCCGTTTGGTAATGCTACTGCTGCTGTCAATGATGAGCTGATTGTAGTCATCATATTGTAAATATGTATTGAGCAAATTCTAAGTACGAGCTTGTGCACAAATGCACTGAAGCGTTGCATATTGCAATCCTCTGAAATAAATGAAAACCTTGAAGTTAAATAGGAAAAAAAGTGTAGCATGAAGGATGCAATTGAAACGTTTGTTGCTCAATCACCTAGGGAATGGTGAAACTTTCTAAGCTTTAATGAGAAACCGTAGTAAAAGTTTTACAAAACCTTTGTTTCAAAGAGCTTTAATTTTTGCTGTTGAATCAATAAGAGAAAGCAGTTACAAAAAGTTTGAAAAAAGCTTAACTTAGAAGCTTTCGCATATTGTACAGCTTTTCTTTAAGCTTTGTAGTTTTTTTAATGATGGGTACAGGATGCTTCCGTTTATTTGAAGCCAATTAAAAAAAGTGTAGCATGAAGGATGCAATTGAAACGTTTGTTGCTCAATCACCTAGGGAATGGTGAAACTTTCTAAGCTTTATTGAGAAACCGTAGTAAAAGTTTTACAAAACCTTTGTTTCAAAGAGCTTTAATTTTTGCTGTTGAATCAATAAGAGAAAGCAGTTACAAAAAGTTTGAAAAAAGCTTAACTTAGAAGCTTTCGCATATTGTACAGCTTTTCTTTAAGCTTTGTAGTTTTTTTAATGATGGGTACAGGATGCTTCCGTTTATTTGAAGCCAATTAAAAAAGTTCCTGTCAGCTTTCGCAAGCTTCAAAGCATAGATTAAAGCTTTGCAGGTATGATTGTTTTGTAATGGCTTAACGAAATAGTCTCTTAGCTGTTGCAAGAACGCCAAATAAATATCTTCTTATTAAAAAAGATCATTTACCAACCAAAAAACCCTATGACGTAAAAAATATATGCGTTACTTAAAAAGCTCTTCTTGAGGACGTAAGAAGAACAAGGTTTATATCGTTATTTACGCAATTTACCAAACAATTGGCTTTTAATTAATTTACAATTCTTAAGAAAACTTTGAGATTTATCTGTCCGATAATGTTTTTTCGTTAAATAAAATTTGTGTTTATGGGGCAGATAATTTTTAAAGTTTACATGACAAAATGGCCGTCAGATTACAAAAGTATATTGTGGAGAGCAAGTTTAGCCATATTTAGGTCAATGAACTGAGTAATTTATGGCGACACCAGAGATTTTCGTTGTTGCCTTAAGAATATAGGTGAAAGGCTTAAGACCACTCACATGCTGTTTTTAATAGATCACAGTCCTCAGCCTGCACTGCGTTTGCAATAATATTTCTGTTCGTATTCTTTACCCGATATTCGATTGTTTCAGTCCTTTTATTTTACAAAATCCATAAAAAGCTTACCTCCACGAGTTCGGTTTATTGATTTCTTGCATCACTACTATGTACACAAGTAATGTAGTCAGTAGCCTACTACTGCTGTCTCATTTTGAAGGAGAAAAAAAATATATAATATTCGATGAGTGCGAAGTGCATTTACCATGAGTTTGAACTTCAGACATTTCAAGTATCGAATCGATTTTTTTATAAATAACACACTGAACCATACTACAAACGGCATACCTGTAGCGCAAATGCAAATGACTTTTGTGTATAGAAAAGAGAAAAGTATATGTATATTGACTACAATTGTCAGTAAATATATTACTTAAAAAAAAAAACTTTAAATTTTTTTTTGTAATTCTTATTACCTTTTTCCGATTTCCATTTTGCTTGTAACTTACTGCGTTGTATGGATTGTACACATTTGTTGTAGCTACCAAATCGCATGTTTAAAATAGTAAAAAGTACAACAATAATATGTACATACTTGCAATCAATGTACAGTAGATTTATTTTCCCCAAAGCTGTAATCTTTTGTAAGCGATCTAGAAATAAACAGAGAACTTTGTTTAACGTTTCATTACGATATTTTACTAATTTTGAATTTTATCTTCATAAGGGTGTTGTTGGATGCACTTGTCCCCTTTGTATTGCCAACAGCTTTATAATTTACTGCGATGGGTGGATATTTAATACTTATTTCGAAACTTGCGAAATCTACTAGCCACTGTATTTTATTTATAAGGTATTGTAATTCTTAAGACAAAATGCTGAAATTCTTTTAGTATTTTTTTGCAACTCTGTTACAAAAGAGTGCGTCTGGTTAGTCTGTATATTAAATATGCAGTTTTTAAGCGTTTTGTAATTTTTTTTTTGCGCTTTGACGATTTTTTTTCTACTTTCCTTAGCGGTTTTCCTTTTTTGTTTTTATTTTTATATTTTGCGCTTTTCAGTTAAAATTTCAACAGCAAAATTTAATTGTTTTAAATACCACATGACGAGGTGGCGAATGCATCGACACGCAAACGCTTGACGTACATGCATACACACATACATACACAGGTACACAAAACAAAAATAGTTAACTTAAAAAAAATTTAAATTCATTGCAAATATAATAATAATACTTAAAAAAAAGAAATAATGGCACATGTTAAGTGTTTAGAGAGAAAACAAAAAGTTAACAGCTGTGGCTATAAATACTAATAATTAAATGAAGTTAGTGCCAAAAACAACAAATAGATAGATGAAAAATTTTGCAAAATAAAAGTGGTTAGTAACACAATAAAGGGTAAATAAATAAGCCATATGTTTTTTATTTCAATTATTAAAAAACATAAAAGTTAGTAAAATTTGCATAGAAATCGTGTGAGCATGCGCTTACGCCTTTGTCACTCACAACTGATGAACAGAGTGATTGCGGTGACACCTTCGCCGGACAGTTAAGGTTAAAGTGAGCAATCACATTTGTTTGTTTGTTTTTTTTTTTTTTTTAATTACATAGATGTACCGCTGCGAGTATAAAACAAGCAGTAAAAATTATAAGCAAATTTCGTCAAATATTTTTTTTTAATTTAAAAACCCAAAACTTCGCTAACTGTCTTGTTAGGAATTTTAGGAAATTTTTCGAGTAGTCCAGTTCATTTGTAATCTTTTTCTTTTTTTCCCTGAAAGTACAAGGTGTCTGGATATTCGGATTTCATTTTTAAATATTTTTTATTAAGGGATGTTTGAAATTTTGTCCATACGAAATGTTTTCAACTTTATTTCCACTAAATTTCAACTAAATTTCCTAAACTTCTAATTAAAAATTTGGAAATTTTGATGAAAATTATCGAAAACTACTCTACTTTTAAAAACGTTTTTGAAATGGGCTTACATTATTTTCAATTCATTGAAGTTCTTTTGAACTTACGAAAATAAAACAGGAAAGTAATAAATGACAAAATGTTTCAATAATTTTTGATGTTATTTTCTTATCTCAGGTAAAATTTCATGAATGTAAGCGATCTGTAGGAAACTTAATACACTTATAGTTAGTAAATTTTTCAATATTCGGCTAGGAACTTAACTGAAGCTTTTTTTTTTTTTTGATTTATTTTCAACTAACTATATACTGATCATTTTCCAACTAACTTGTGGCTAGTTGAAAGTTTAACAGTTTTGAAATTCTTGATTTGTGTACGTTATCAGAGAAAGTTGACTAATAAAACAAATTTTTATTGAATTTTGTATGTAACCAAAATCTAGTCATAACAAAAACTCAATTAATCGATCAATTTTGCTCTTAATTAAGAAGTAATCGTAGTAATAAGTCAATTAGTCGATTCATACATTTTTTTTATTCAATTATTAGCTTTTAAACTTAATTAATCAAAAACTGAATTAATTGAGTAATCGCATTTTGAATTAATGAAATTTTTGAAGAAAAATTAATCAAATTATTTTTAAATAATCGATTAATTAGGCACATGACTAATTACTGATATTGATGAAGAGCATAGACTTAGCACCAATAGTTTTAGCGCAATATTACTCCTTCAATGGCCTAGGTGGAAATATTTCTCTATTCTTGCTTTTTTGTAGTGTTGGCAAAGTATGCGGTTTTTTTGAAGATCGGCGTCATATGTGGCTGAGTCTTCTGAGCCTGAGGGATTTTTATCCGCGACTATGACAGAAAAGTGTTTGGAAGAGCAACAAGTGTAATTAACGCTCTACTGTGACATCTAATGTCATTTAGCCGCAGCAGAAATCACACGTTCATCAGTTTACATTGTCGCAGGTAGATCTTCCCCTGACGAGAGCTGGGATTTGGTGATTGATTCAGTGTTGAAATTAAAATGTCCTCAGTCAGCATTTCACCGTGATAGTTCAGTCACTGTAACTAAATCAGAGGAACATCAAATTTTTTTTTAAGTTTTCATTCCAAACAATATTAAAAAATTGTTTTCTGGGATATTCTTGAAGCGACCATCCTCCTACCGATGTAAAATTAAAACATTTGGTATGGTAGGGAAGCACACAACACTACAGCCTCACTGCTGTGAAAAGAACACCGCAGTTTTGGTCATTGACTTCTTTGAGGGGCTCATTTGGTTGATGTTCAATCTTTCGTACGACGTTTGTTTACTTGCACTTCAATGAAGGACGGTCACATGGCCAACAATCCGCAGAACCTTCAGAGCTTCAAAGGGGTAGTTGGCTTCCTCTTTGCGCTATATAAGCCCTTCAAAGCTCATAAGCCATGTACATGATAACCACTTTCTTTGACTTAAATAACTTCTCAAATTCAAAATATTTCAAATACTCCCAAAGCGGTTTACGGAAACCCCAACTTGCACTGACATTTTTCTTCTTTGAGTCAATAGTTATTTTCAACAGCAAAACTTTTTGTGTATCAATATTTTTAAACAAAATTTAAATTACTCACCATAATGGCTGGCACCGCGGCCGTAGACGTACCTCAAGAAACACCCAACGAAAATCTGATAGATACAAAAGCTTCAGTGGAAGCAAAGGCTGACCATACGCCGCCTTTTGAAGACGACGATTGTGACGCATCAAGATGTAGTCACATACGGCCTTGGAACTCCGAACAAAATATGACAACCAAAGTGGCCTTTAAAAGTGCTTTGACCAAACAGACAAGTGATCATAACTTTTATGTATACACTGTTCCCTTCGATCCTTTTAGAGTTATAGTGGAATTGTATTGTAAAACAAAATTTGTTTTTCTCTTACTTTCAGATGAACCCAATGAGTCAAATGCAAAATATGACCATGGGTGGTGTTGGACCACAGTTAACACCTCAGCAACAACAACAACAGGTAATGAATGGACTAGGTCCAATGGCCAAAATGCAAGGCATGGCGAATGGTGGTTACGCACGTCGGAGCGCACCATATCCTCAACCACAAATGCATGCGGCGCAAAAGCGCACCAGCTATACCTCGATGGGAAATCCCGCACTACAAAATGTTCCTCCACAAATGAGTATGCAACATTATGGCCAACAAATGCATCCGCAAGCGGGTAGCGGTATACCAGTACCAATGCAAGCAGGTGCTTATGGACGTGGCGGGCCAATGGGTAGCTATGGGAGAGCAAATACAATGGGTCCGATGGGAATGGGACCAGGCGGTGGTATGGGTCCAGGAGGCATGGGTCCAGGTAGCATGGGGCCAGGCAGCATTGGTCCAGGCGGTATGTGTCCAAGTAGCATGGGTCCAGTCGGCATGGGTCCAGGCGGTATGGGCCCTGGTGGTGTGAGTTCAATTCAACGTGGTATGCCACAAGGCCCAGGTGGTTATAGTGCTGCAATGGCTCATCAACAAAATCAATATTATGCGGGAGTAAATGGTGGTGGTGGCGGCGGTGGTATGGGTCCGGCTGGTCCGGGTTCTTTAACAAATACCGGTGCAATGTATCAGAATCAAGGGTGAGTAGTTGTTTTTATGCGTTGTATGTATGTATGTGATATAATTTCGTCATTCCTAACTTTGATGATCCTCTCTCTATCCTACTTCCATCATCCCTTCTTTAGTCCAACGTATTGTATGCCAAATTACCAAATGTCCTGTTATCCAGCCATAGCCTCCTTGCAAGTTTATAAAGATTTATTGAATTCTTATTTCCCTGTGTAGTTTCCAGCAAAATTACCAACACAGTCCAGTTCCTGGTAATCCGACGCCGCCATTAACACCTGCCTGCAGCGTTCCATACATCAGTCCGAATCCAGATATCAAACCTATTATGGATAACTGTAAGTGTGATTGTTTCCTAAACCTTTCATCTGAGTGTTGAGAAAGTTTTTCTAATTTATTACTTGTTGTCGCTATCTTCTTTTTTCTCACTATCCCACGAAATCTTGCTGTATGCTTGGATTTGTAGGCGAGGAGATGCGACTGACATTCCCCGTACGTGATGGCATCATACTTCCACCGTTCCGCTTGCTGCACAACCTGTCTGTCAGCAATCACGTATTCCATTTGAAACAGAATGTCTATAATACGCTCATGTGTCGGTAAGTATGGACTTCCTTTTTGACGGAACTCTCTTTTTTTCTTTCCTTTACGTAACATGAAGTCTGATCGTCACATTTTTCTTTTTTTAGTTCTGATCTTGAGCTGCAGCTAAAATGCTTCCATCAAGACGATCGACAAATGAACACGAATTGGCCGCATACGGTAACAGTATCAGCAAATGCCACGCCCCTCACCATAGAACGTTCCGAGAAGACGGGTCAGGCTTTGCGGCCGTTATATCTAAAAGCAGTTTGTCAACCCGGTCGTAATACTCTGCAATTAACCGCTAGTTCCTGCTGTTGTGTAAGTATTTTTACATGAATATTTGCAAATTCTACCAAATAACATATGCGCCTTCGTATTTCGTACTGAGGCACTGTTGTACACACATGCCTAATCTGCTATTTTTTCCATTTTCCAGTCCCACTTATTCGTGCTGCAACTAGTCCATCGACCCTCCGTGCGGCATGTTTTGCAGAGTCTGCACAAACGCAATTGCTTACCCGTAGATCATTGTGTGGCCAAAATCAAACGTAATTTCATGGTCTGCTCAACGACTAATGTGCCACTGGAAGCTGGCGCCAGTAATATGGAAACGACCAAGTGCACTAAGATCTCACTGAAATGTCCGATCATGAAGTCTCGAATACGTATGCCCGCGCGAGGACACGAATGCAAACATGTACAGTGTTTTGATTTGGAAGCCTATTTGCTTATGAATTGTGAACGTGGCGCTTGGCGGTGTCCCGAATGCAAGTGAGTATTTAAAACAAAGAGCGGACTCGAACGAAATTTATTAATAATAATTCAATTCTTATTTTACTTGCAGTAAACCTGCGCTTACTGAAAGTCTAGAAATCGATCAGTATATCTGGGCCATTCTCGACAAACTTAATGGCACCGATGTGGATGAAGTCATAATTGATTCAAGTGGTAATTGGCGCGCGGCGCAAGGTTTACATCAAGGTTCTCCACTTAGCGCGATGTCAGCACAAATACCCAACTCAATGGCTGCACAAATGCTAGGACAAGGGCCTGGACAGATGCCAGGACAAATGGGTGCACAAGGTTCGGGCGGACAAATGCCCGGTCAAATGGGTGCTCAATCGCATGGGCAGATGACAGGGCAAATGGGTGCACAAGCGGCTAATCAAATGGGTGGTGGACAAATGCCTGGACAAATGGGTGGTGGTGGTCAGATGCCTGGACAAATGGGAGCGCAAATGCCGGGTCAAATGGGTCCGATGGGTGGACAACAAATGGCCGGTCAAATGGGTGGTGGTCAGATGAGTAGTCAAATGCCAGGTCAAATGGGTCACATGGGTGGCCAAATGGGTGGTCCCAACGTGACGAATATTAAACAGGAAAACACCTTCGATGATCAATCAAAAGTTATGTCACCATGGGATAACTCGCAGGCGATGAGTCCCTATATGCAGCATGACATGAATGCGAGCACGCCCAATGTAGCCGGCGCTGGTCAAATGTAAGTTAATGATAGCCCTCCCCAGAAAAGGGTAGCAAATCTAATACTGTCGGTTTCCTCACTTTATAGTCGCAGTCCATTCGACATGTATGGTGGTAGCGCTGGTGAAGTTGGTGGTGTTAATGATCAGCATACAAGTGATACGGGCAATTCTTTGGATCAGCTCAATGCTATGGAGAAAAGTTTAACAGATCAGGTGAGTATGGTATTACAACTGAATAAAAAATGTGTAAACCATATATACGACTCAACGCTGAACTTGGTATTTTAAATATTAATGCACGCCCTTATTTTTTATTTCCAACAGATGCCACACACACCGCACACACCTATGCATCCGATGACACCCGGCGGTCCACCTAGTGTGAGTTCGGCGCATAACGAACCTTCTACACCGAATGCGAATATCTCAAATGCCTCACCACAAACACCTGGCACCCCTGGTGGACAACCCGGTGGACCACCATCCAATCGTGCTTCTACGAATGATTCACATCAGCAGCAGCAACAACAACAATCAGTCCAACAATCACAACAGGAACAAATTATAAATTCTTTGATCAACTCACAGCCCAATGGTTTGTCGAATCTCAATGAAACAGATTTGAATGCCGAATTGAATATGGACAACAATGATGGTGCTGGAGATTTGAATGTAAGTTTTTAAACTTGTTTCTTTACTTCCAATTCTATCCACATCTTATAAATGAGATTTACTTAAGGACAGGCTGGGTAGGTTAAATTGAGTGGGAACAAGCCCATGACAGAAGGAACTCACTTGAAGTGACAAAGAGGCGTATTGTGATACCAGCTTCAATTACTCTAAGCATCACTACATGACAACTACATAATTGCGTATATGACTGACTTCGACCTTCAAATATCAAAAGAATTCAAGACTGAGGTGACCAGGGCAGATGCAAAAAATAACCGACTAAGCTTGAAGTGACTTAATGATTCCATCTTAAAGTGAAACCAACGAGCTCAGATTAACCTCCTTTGGGCAGAGGTGTCCAGCTACTTTCCTAGATTTAGTACTGGCTTACTGTTTCTTACAGTCCACAAGGGCTAACTGTCCAGAAGAAGAATGAAAGTGGCCAGCGGCAAGAGAATGCTCGGGACGAGAGACCAGAGTGATACGTGACAGTTTCCAAAACTTTAATCAAAAAAGTAGTTTAATAGCACTATGACTGAGGTCAAGCCCTGACAGCCCTCGACCAGGCGGGTTGACCGAACTCTCATCCAATATTGTATACCTCTGCGCTTACGAACCCTTATAAGTATTGCCAGCTCATCAGCATAAAGCACTACTTTGTACCCCCTGTGGCGTACCCGTTCTCAACTTTCTCAGCCGTCGATCCCCCCACTTTTTCGCGACAGCTCTGCCACTCAGCAACCAGTTGACTACGAGTTTATCCGACTCTGGTAGAATTAGTCGGCCAAACTCCTAGTACCAATGGCAACATTATTCAAGGCTCCCTCGAAATCAAGAAAGGCATCCAGCAAATATCTCAAAATTTTCTTTCTTTTTTAATTCCAGCTCCTCCCCGATGTCGATCCAATGGAAATTCTCTCCTACTTGGACCCGCAACCAGACCTAAATACACCTCCCTCAAGCGGTTCAAGCAATAACAACAATAATGATGATATACTATCAACATTATTCGATTGAGAGAATTTTTTGGATAAATTGTTGTAAGAAAATCAAAATGTGTGTAAAGACAAGAGAACGGTAAAACCACCCCCACAAACAGAGGCAAGAATGAAGCAAGAAAAAGAGTTACGGGAAATACGACAAAATGTGAAATCGGGTTAACTCATACACAATTACTTTCTACTCTCGCAGATCATCTAAACAAGCATGTCAAAATTAGTACTATGTAAGATAGGAAATTTTTGGGAATAAAACAACAAAAAAGTAGTGAATAGAAAAATGTTGATGTTTTAAGATGTCAAAATAAAAATTTTAAAATAAAACGAACAAATTCAAAATTCACATAAATACTTACGACTGCTTTCGAAGAAAAATCAGCTTGGTACAGTTGTGCAGAGATAATGAAATTTTTTTATTAGATAAACATGAGAAAATCTAAGTAAAAAAGTAGTTAAAATTGAATTGAAAAATCAAATTGTAGAAGCGCAGTTTACGGATTTACAACAAAAAATAAGTAAAATTGCAGAGAACTGCAAAAAGTATTTGCAAAAACAAATTTATGAGAGTGGGATGAGAAAAAATCTACTTTGCTATCTGTATATAGTATTATTAATATTTTAATCGATTTAAGCAAGGGGAAAAAAAATTAAAAATTAAAATATGTGAATATAAATGGCAAAAATCTGTGCGCAGTTTTCCGCAGCTAATCTTTGTTAGCGTAAGCTGTGAGCTTCTGGAGAAGAGCTTTTAGTGAAATGTAGCTTAAAACTTACTTTTATAGCTTATGCTGCACACAGATGTCGCTTTGCTGTTTAAAAAAAATATATATATAATTAATTATTTATTGTTAAAAAAACATATAAATAGTAAAATAAAGCTAATTAATATATAAAGTATTCCCATAAATTAGTGATGAAAATTAAAAAAAAAATTTAAAATAAAAAACCAACAATATCAAATGTGATTTTAAATTGTAAATGAAACACGAAACATTTTTTTTCATAATGCACATGTTTTAAATGTACAAAATTCAATGCTTTATAAACAATAGATTAACTAATTACATAAATTAAGCATTAACGAAAGGTTAAAAGGTCAGCAAATAAATATCAAAAAAATATGTAATAATCAGAAATAAAAAAAACTATTTTTTTTCTTACAAAAAAAAACATTTTAAAATTTGTTTCTTTTTTTAATTTTTATAACACTTGTGCAAAATTTTATAGTTATGAGATATATAACTGTTTAAATCTTTTTAATTAAAATTTTCTATGAAAAATTTGAAAAAATTTATAGTTGTTTTATTTTTAAGAAAACAATTTGAAAAACACAGCAGTAAGCATGAAATTTATATTTTTTTATTAATTTAGAAAAATCGACAAAACACCCATTCTTTATCCTAATATTACAACTGTACAAAGTATTAAAGTTAATAAAAAATAAAAAGAAATATTAAAACTAACTGATCAGCTTGTGTGTGTATATATTACGCGGGAAAAAACTAAATTAGCGACATAAGTTATCATTAATTCTTAATCAATGAGCACATGCGATTAAAAAAAAATGGCAGCAAAAATTATAGGTAAATTTTATCAGTTTTTTGCCTTTTCGTTTTCGCTAATTGAAAAAAAAATACACATATGAGCAAAATTCAAACCCGTTTTCGAAAAATCTATAAATTTTTAAGTCTGCATAAAAATTTCGAAAATAGCGAAAAATTTAAAAATAAGGTCTCCTTTCGCCGTATGTGGTATGCCGTGAAAACAACTCAAATCTTAAAACATAAATAAAACATTTTTGTGAATTGCACAAACTTTTCACACTCTTGCCTAGTTTTTCAGTGCGAGTTTAAACTCTAGTTAAAGTTGACTAGAGTTTAACCTTGCCACTTTGTTCGATAACATAAAATATCGCTACTCATCTCAGCTTAAGCGGCCAAAGTGGCAGATTTAAACTCTAGTCAACTTTAACTGGAGTTTAAACTCGCACTGAAAAATCCGGCCTTTGTATAATAAAAATCTGAAACACCGTGCAGAAAAAATTTGTCATAAAACAATTTGAATTTTTAGGCTGTTCAAACTTGAACCTTGTGAGTCTAAATTGAATCAGGTTATTAAACTGCAAACACCAAGTTTCCGGAAGTTCTAAATAAAAACATAAAATTTTTAAAATCTTCTCGAATCATTAATTTTTTTTCGAAAAGTTTTCGAAATCGGTATACACGCACAGTTTTCGTTATACGATTCGTCAAAAATTTTTTATTTCTTTTTTTTTCAATTAACGCAAAGACAAAATAAGAGAGAAGATTTGCACATTAATTTTGATGCTTTTTTCTTACTCGCAGGTGTATCTTTTATATTGGAATGGAGCGAAATAGCAAGAAAATGATATTTTTCTGTTAAGAATGAAATTTGTAGTTATAGAAATATAATAAAAATTCTTTAAAAATATTGAGGTTTTTTAAAAAATATTTTTGCGAGAGCTAGAAAGATTTGTAAATTCCACGTGTGGCAAATCATTGGTACTTGGAAACACAAAACCAAGCTTAAGGTTTGCGTACCTTAGGTATAAACATTTGAGAATTGTGTATACAAAAGTGTTTAGTATTGAAGACGGATTACTGCTATACATGGAGCGTGTTGGATTAATAATAAAAATTGTAAGGCTTCGTATAAAAAATTATAAAATTAAGCTCCTGCATAGGTTTGTTATTACTAGTGGTTCAATAAACACGTCATCGAAACGAGAACCTGTCACTTCTTCCTTCAGTTCTGGATAAAAACAAACTATTTTTATTAAACAAAGACTCTGGACCTTATAAAACCTCATTTATAACACTTTTTGATAAGTTGATCATTATAAGGAATACGAGTCAGAAAGTCTACTTCAGCCGGATTTCAGTAATTGTCATGGCTTAGATGCTAAAAGAGATCTCGCTTAAATACCATTCTGAAACTAAGGACGGTTGTTCAGCAGGAAAATCTGTCAAAACTAGGTTTGTTGGCAGTATCATAAATTGCCAGGTTTAACAAATTATCACTGAATTTCGCAGATAACGTTTCTATAGCATTTCAAAATCACAATTTTAAGAGAGCGCAGTGTCACAAACAGCTGATTACGTTATCTGTGTCATTTATTTCACCGGAAAATCAAAAAGCTTCAAAATACTTTAAGAGATCTTAGGCGATGGAGATTAAGCTTAAGCGGCATCCAAGAACCCGGCTGCTGAAGCGTCCCAAAAATTATTTTGCTGTTGCGGATTGTGCCCACATGAACACATCGCTTTCTTATCTTATTATATCGGTTTAACTTTACTTCGGCTTGGGATTGATTTGCTGAAGTTGAAAACCGCTCATAGATCGATCTGCAAAGTTTCAAGTCGGTGAGGTGGCGTTCGAATGTATGTTAGGGTAAGTCTATTTTTTCCTCAAAAAATCCCGAAGGCGAGAAGTTCTCTAAGTACCATTCCGAGCAACTTTCTCAAGCTAATATTAGTCTATAAATTGTTTATCTATAAAACTGCATGCTTGAAATTAAAAAGAAAAAAATTAAGGTGAAATGAATTTGTGATAGGGATCTTCAGTTAGGAAAAATGTTTCCTTGGTACCGGGAAATTCCAAATATTTTACAAATAATTTTTAACATCTATTTTTCGAATGGAAAATTATTGATGTATCGCCGGTTTTCGAATTTTCTGAGATTTTGGATATTTAAAAACTTTGTAAAACACGAAGTATTAAAAAAAGGAAAACTTGTTTATTCCATTTCGCTCCACCCTGATTAAATAAGTATATATATATATATATATGCGCCTAAAAGTATGTAAGCTGTAAGTATAATCCTTATGAAAACTTAAGAAATTCATAAATTCAATTTAGCTAACATGCTAAGTGCAGATATGCGTGTGGTGTGAAAGAGAAAGAGAGAGTGTCTGTGTCAACAGTAGTGAAATGTGAACAAAACTTTAATTGTTGCGTAATTTTAATAACTATTTTTTAATTAATTTTAGAATTAAAAATATGCAACTAAAACATAAATGTGCTTATAAAAAATTATATGTATATATGTATGTGTATAAATATTTGCTTACCTATACATACATACATTTTTACATAAACATACGTTGACATGTACATATATACTTAAATTTGTATATTTACTTACAGGATTTAAATTGTAATAAAACCTTTAAGATAAACAAAACTTAAGCATAATACACATATATATTACATAAATACATACATACATATATATGTAAAACAAAATACATATACACTTTAAGAATTTAAGAATTTAACTATAAATTAAAAAAAAAAAATTATAAAAACACAAAAAAAAATTATAAAAATTTTGAAAATCATAAAATCCCTACAACAACAAAAAGTATGCAAACAATATTGAATTAAACATTTTTAAGATATTAATCAGCAGAAGAAAAAACTAAAAAAATAAGAATTATAAATCAAATACATATAATGATTTATGTATTAATCTTAAATAGTAAATTAAGTGTATCAAAGCAAAAAATATATAATAAAACTCTTATTAATATAAAATGCTTAAAGTATTTAATTCAATTTACATACCTAAGCATGTGTTTATTGTATGTATTTGGCGAAACAAAAATCTAAATATTATTGTATATAAATAAAATAGATGATTTTGCGTGAAAAAATGATGGCATATATAAAGAAATAATTTGAAATTGATACAAAGTACACAAAAATAAAAAAGTATTAAAAAAAAACAACAAACATGCGATTTTTCTTTTTATTGGTTTATTTTTTGTATATACATACATATGTATGTACAAAGTGCCGGAACAGAAAACCGTCGAATATCTCGCCATGTATGCTCGCCTTTGAAATAAAGAGCGTCGTAATGCATAAAATTAAGGGGAAGAGTTAAAAAAATCTAGTCGATCCAGACAAATTTTATGTTATAATAGAACGAACGTCGGAGGATGAAAATTTAAGCAGTTGTCTTCCGTGTTTTTAGTGATAGTGGAAACAAATTTCAATTCTAATAAAAAAAATTTAATTTAGTGCTTGTGTAGAGATATGGTGACTGCAACTTTGTATTTGTTATTTCGTCACTTCTCTGCATATCTAGAGTTCGTTGGAATTATTCGCGCCGACCGCCGTGGCGTAGAGGTAGTGTGATGGTCTAACTAACCAAGAGTTCCCGACTTAAGTTAATTGTTACGTCAACATAAAAATACTGAACGTAGTCGCCCCTTGGATGTGTTTCGGCAAGCCCTTCGAGTGTATTTCTGCCATTAAAAGCATCCCAGCAAAATTCATGTGCCGTAGGAGATCCTGTTTTGGCTCGGTATAAAACATGTAGGTCTGGAATTTTGTAGGAGAAAACTAAAAGGCAGCACATCACAAATTTGAAGAGATCTTGTTCTATTTTATGCTGGTTCTCCCTGGCCCGATTCTAATATGCGTTAATATGCCGTCTCAGGTAGAAGCATCCACTCGTTTTAATTTGGAGTCCACCAATATATTCTCAAGATCACATGTGGCAAATTGTATACAGTTAATAAAATATTTGTAAAATCTCAAGTTTAAATAAAATATAGTGATACGCCAAAATAGTCTTTCGAATTTGGATAAAATTTGATATTACTACTTCTGTTTATGTTTGTGAGCTGCGGTTCCTCCTGTTGTCTTAATCCACCTCGACTACTTGATATCAAAATTCCCTTAAAAATTATTTCACAGAAAAAGCATGACCAGATCACTGTATTTTAAGCAACACATTTTTATGAGCAAGTCATAAATTATAGAATATCTACTTAAACTTCTTTCTTTTAATCTAATTAACAAAAATTGCAATCTTAGTTATCTTTTGTTTTAAAGCTAATACGGTATTGCAGTTTCACTGCAACACCACTTCTGTAAACTTTTAGTTAGTGTTTGGCGTTAACGAAATAGCAGAAATGTCACATATTTATATTAGATACTCCACTTCTGAATTCTATAGAACTGGTTTGCCGGCTCCCATGCTGGAAATAAAAATAATTTTACATTAAAATAAAAAAAAACAAGGCCAAAATATATTTTGTAAATATTACTTAAGAAACTTAATAAAAAAAGGGGAATGATTAAATGCATAGATATGTGGAAGTAAACACCGTAGTTAAATAAATCTTACCTTTCTTCTCGACACTTGTCAAATAATTTTTTACAATCAAATAAAAATCTAAAATTTCAATAATTAAATTAAATAATAAAAAAACAGTAGTGGTTTCAGTAAAAAAATATAAATTTAAAACTGATTTGGTGATTTTATTTTTTTATATTATGATTAATTACGACGTTAAAAAATTTATCATACATATTCTAATATATAAATGTTTGTAGCAAAATAAAACCTAGAAGCATGAAAAAATTAAATTAAAAACAGAAACCAACAAAATGCGAAAATTGTGATTTTTATTCTAAATAAAAATGCACATAGATTTCGAGCTAAATGCCGATTTACAAATTTAATCGTTAAATTACTATCTAGAGGTATCATAAGTAAATAGATTTTAGGATTTAAAAAACTAAATTTTTGTGTACATACTAACAACAAGTTAAATTACATAAATACATTTTTAGTTTTAGCGTGTGCCAGGTTCAGTGTAAAATGTAGTAAAAAAAAGCTGTCAGTCGGTAAAATGATTATGGAAAAATATAAAAAATAAAAAATTAATTTTTCATGGTTTTTAATTATTACCGTTGCAAATCCCATCCCCCCTTTAGTAAAAAGTGACAAAATTACGTTTTTCAATTTACATAATTGTCATTTATTTTTTATCAGCAAAATAAGTTTGTTGAATAAGTTTACATATTTTGAGGCATACATACTGTGGTTTGTAGAAGTGGGCAACAAAACATTTTAAAGAAATCTTTTAGAAAATTACTATTTCATACAAATTCCCAATATTATACGTACTAGATTGTATAAAGCATATCAAATATAGTTAGGCAATTCACAACGTCCCCTATTCGCCGTATATGATATGCTTTAAGCAAATTTTATATTGAAAACAATTCAATTCTTAAAATTTTACATGAATACGACACTCTTGTGAATTGCCCAAGTATATTTCATGAATTATTTTATGAAAACAGCTATTATTTTTTTTGTTATACTATAAATGACTGCATATTAGAGCGTATCATAAAATCTCCCCGTACTGCTTATACTTCTATTTAGCAGGTAATGATGAATTAAATAGTCAACACATGAAAATGGATAATGCGCTCTGTCGCTTAATGTAGAATGACTTCAATTTTCATTGATAATTTTTTTTTTTTATTAAAATGCTAAAAATTCCTCATATGTTGATGAATCTAGACGCTCTTGGTTTCTGTGTGCGCTACATTTGTTTCGTTCCATCGTTAAATTTTTTTCTAATTCCAACGACTCTTTTTCTTTTTTGGTTTTTCACTATCTTCACCACCACTTTTTCGTGCCGGTGGTGCACATATTGGAAGTAATGGTGCTGGTGCTGCAAAAACGCCCGTTTCCGGTACAGTTTGTTCCCAAGTCCGATCGCTGGATGCACGAAATTGTGACATATATTGTGCTTTGTATGCTTCACGCATAGCTGCATAGCGATTGGTTGCTGGTCCTGCAGCTGATATTGACTTGCTTACAGAGGCATATGATGAGGAATCATTTTCTGAATTTGCTTTTGTACTATTACTGCTGCCGCCGCCACTACCACGTTCACGATAACCCAACCCGGTACCACCGACGTTGCAAGCTTTCTTGCCCTTCCCCTGTTTGAAACGTGAGTTTCGAAACCATGAACTTTTTATTGCTAGTTCCATTAGATCTTCTGGGACTTCCTGATCAGCGCCTTCCAAGTTGCGCACCAAATGTCCAGCAAATTCTTTATCTTTATCTGTAACTAATGTATAGGCTGTACCCTTTTCACCAGCTCGTCCCGTTCGACCAATACGATGTGTATGCGTATCAATATCGCGTGCAATATCATAATTAATAACATTGCGTATATGTGTTATGTCAAGACCACGTGCAGCCACATCAGTAGCTACTAATATATCGCATTCTCGTTTCTTGAATTGTGTTATGACTTTATTACGATCTCCTTGATCCAAGTCGCCATGCAAAAGTAAACAATTGTATTCTTTTACCATGAGGTTATTGGCTACAGTTTCGGCATCAGCTTTTTTCGTGACAAACACTAGGACACTGCCTTCTGAGAGGAATTTTACCAAGTGGCAGAGAAGCCAATTCCATTTTTGTAAAGGATTAGGAAAGACATACACATATTGTGTAATATCCTGATTGGCTTCATTCAATTCTCCTTGTACCATCCTCACAGGATCGGTGAGGACATCACGTGCCAAGCGCTCGATACGCTTTTTAAAAGTGGCCGAGAAGAGTAATGTTTGACGGTCTGGACGCACGTGATTGCATATAGAGCGAACCTGTAAGTAGAATTTCTTTTCAATCAAGTGTAAAATATTCAAAATTGGATAAATATGTATATGTGTACAATTTAGGGATGTCCCGCCTATGTCATGCTAATCAATCTACCTGAATGACTCGATCTTTGAATATTCAGGTATTGTGCTTGTTTAGATATTCAAATACATCACCCTGGGTAAAAATCTCGCTGAAGACCTGTTCTCGAAACCGAAAAAGGAGTTCGCTTTGGAACCGTCCATATCAAACCATTTTATTTTACATAAACTGGAAATTGTTAAGGAATTTAGTTGAGGAAAAATATATGGATTAACCGGTTCACCGCGTATTAAAGAGCCAATGTAATCAAACTACTTGATCGTCACGGAAACTCTCGGCGATGACGAAATCCGAGGAGTGTCCTTGTCGGAGCAACAACAACAAGAAATCCGTTCTGAAGCTTTCCTGGAGAAAAAATTAGCATACGACCCACACCACACACTGGGGTCCCGCCAACGACATATTCACCGAGAGCGCGTATAGGACCATATGATCGTTCGAGCGATATAAATCTCTATGACTGCCAGCATCTATCAAGCATTACTGCAGCAGGAAGAGGATTGATTCCACACCAACCAAAGGTCATGGATGATAGTCTTCCACTGGCCTATATCTCGATGGTGTGGGGAAGAGCAAAAGTGGTGCCTCGAATATACTAAAAAAAGAACTACTCCACTGCGGAGACCTCCAGGCCAGTCGCTGTAACATATTTTGCTCTGAAAGCACTGAAGAAAATCATACATCACGAGATCAAATTCTTCTAGCGACCTACATTCAAGCCAGTAAGTCTAGGAGACGCAGGCGAAAGAGACACTGCGGTAAATGATCATATATATGGATAACGGGACTTATAAATACACTGAAGGACGAAGAGCAGTAAGTATTCACATACCTGTGGCTCGAAACCCATATGAAACATACGATCTGCTTCATCCAAAACTAAAAACGTGACTCTTCGCAAGTTTGTAGCCTTCATCTTAACCATATCAATCATACGACCTGGCGTTGCTACCACAATCTCTGCACCCTTCTCAAGCGCTTTACTCTGTTCCCATTTCGAACCACCACCATAACAGCATACAACATTTATATCATATACTCTGCCAAATTTTTTGGCTTCATTATATATTTGTAGTGATAGCTCACGTGTCGGTGCTAAAATCAATCCTATTGGACCATCACCTTCTCGCAGCTCACGTTGATCCATTACATGTACAAGCATTGGCCATATAAATGCTGCTGTTTTACCTGAACCAGTCTTTGCGATGCCGATAATATCACGTCCAGACAATGCTGTTGGCACTGCTTGTGCTTGTATGGGCGTCGGTTGCGTGTATTCGGCACGACGTACAGCCTTCATTAGACTTTCATCGAAGCCGAAATGCGCAAATGATGCAACTGGTTTTGGTGGTTCTGGCCCAGTAACTTTAACACCCAAAGTTTTGCGCAATTCGCGGACCTGTTCATCCGACAGGTTGGCTATCTCTTCATGTGGTGTATAGAAATTTTTTTCAAATGGTTCATAGTCAATTTGCGAATGATATATTGGTGGTAGGGGATCAATATCTTTCTTTTTGGGGGGTGCTATAGGATTACCGTCCTCATCATATTCAATTTCAATATCGGAGCCATCGTCACGTAAGCCAGCATTAGGATTTTCTTCCATATAACGGTAATAACTTTCTTCATCATCTTCATCGTCTATGTCGCCACGCACACCTTTCGCATTTTTGGCAGTTGCACTGAAACTGGTACTCACTTCTTTGGCAGGTGAATATACAGCACGTTCTTTACGTACTTTTTCTTTCTGTACTTGCTGTTCAATTCCTGCCATGAACTGATCCAAGGGATCTTCATCAGAATCGCTCTCTGTGTTATTACTTTTTACATACCCAGGTGAGCCAGGTGCCGGAATATATGCTCGCTCGGGTGGTGTTTGATCTTCGTCATCCTCAAAATAATCATCTTCGGTGTGTGCTTTACGTTTACCAATCAGATTTGATGATGCAGTAAATTGACTTATCGATTCCATAGATGTGTATCCATATTTGGTAGCACCTAGCGTTGCAGCAATATTTCGAGCCCCTAGTAAACCACGTCCACCACGAACACTCAGCGATGAAGGTGGAGGTACGGCATTCATTGAAGTACCAGTGGTACGATTAGGATTTACTTTATAGGGAAAGCCTCCTCCACCAATGCCTTTGTAATTACTCATTGTAAAGTAATCAAAGTCCTTTTTATTCACTAGGCACCAGAAAACTTATTGAAAATAGCCTTTTCACATAAAGTTGCACTACACTCAAATCGAACAAAAAGCAATAATTGACAACTAGAGCTAGTACACTATCGATGTCTTTTAATGTGATGAATTCGAAGATTTCTCGATTATTATTATCGGTTCCTTTCAATGAACTACCAACCAAATTTACGTAAATATTACAGTTGCTGCGTTCCAATCATGGTTCAATTATATGGTTGGCTCCATTGTTTACTATATAGTTTGGCGGCTTAAATAGAGCTTATGTTGCGAATAGAGTGGAAGGCAGTGGACTAGGCAGTCGAATGTCATATAATGAAGGAATTGATGGTCGGAGTTTTTTCAAAATTTGCCCGAAATCCTGAATCACAAAACGGATGTAGTTAAGTACGAAAATGAAAAAATGTAGTTAGGTTTTGCTCCTTTTTTAGCAGGAGATTTTCATTTTAAAAATGTAATGTACAAACCAATATTCATTCTATTACTTTTTTAGCCGGAGATTTTCATTTTAAAAATGTAATATATAAAACAATGTTCCTTCTATTACTCATTTTATATATGGAGCTTCACATGCACTTTATAAAAACGCGCTTTTTATTTTTACGAACTTATTCCTCAATGAAAATAAATGAAACACGTATTAATGTAAGCATTAATCATGTTTCTTACTTCTTAAATGTTCTTCTTAAATATTATAAATGTGTTAAAAGTAGCAGGACTAAAATAATATTGACAAATCTGATATGTCAAACTAATTTTATATAATAAAAATTATTTCATAAATTTCATGCATTTTATACATATGCATTATATCTTAAATTTTCTCTAACTATTCGTTTTGTGCTGACAAAATTTTGATTATGCATAACTTTCTTTGGCTATATAAGCTAACAATTCCAGGGGCCCTTTTCACCATCTTCGGTGAATGCTAACAAACACCTTATTTGAAAGAAATCGTCAAATAAAGGTTACTTTAAAATAACGGACGTTAAAAGTTCCCCTGTCACATGAGGAAAAATGAAATACAACTATTTTTATAACATGAAGATAGATAGAAAATTTATTGGGGATTGCACTGCGACCGTTGATTTATTGTGCCCTCATCAGATTGCGTCGCGTTCCAGGAGGATATGTTCCACCGTCTCTCCTGATCGATCAAGAAATCGACATGAATACAAAATTATGTTTTTTATTTAGTTGAACGGCGATAGAAAATCGGTTTTTTTTCCTAAAATGTAAGAAACTTCAAGAAGAACGTAAGTTTTTAATTATTTGTGCGTTGCTTTGACGTTGGCGTTGCGTTGCTTATGGATTGAAGTAATTAAAGCACGTGTGTTCAAAGTCAGATGTAGACGCAACGCAAGTACCAAACCGACGCAAAAGTCACCTTAAGCGTATTTGCTTTAGGTGTTATTTATCAATATTAATTAAAAATGTTAGATCTTCTAAAAATTTGAGCTTAGGCAAGGTACACAAGAGGCGTAGCTTCGTAGACGCCTGCAAAATATGGCATGCAGCTAAGATCTCTCTACACCTCAAGATTGCTTATGCTGTGCCTAATACGCGTTTATGAAGGTACGCCTCGTGTCCATCTTCTCTTAGATTATATTTCAAAGAGATTTTTTTTAGCTTTAAACATTGTTCATAATATTCATGTACATGACTACTACTATGGCAGTCCCTTGCATACTACTATTTCATTATTTAAAAAAAAAATTTAGTTGGGAAAAATGGAACCTTATCACGTGCATTCTCAAACACGATTGCCACACCATGTTGTCATTAGGGACCAAAATTTATCGAAAAAAGGACCAGACCTCAAAAAAAAAAATAACCAAATTTTAGTTTTATTTTATTGTTATACAAACAATTTTTTTTTAGTTTTATTTTATTGGTATACAAACAATTCGGCAAGTTACTAGAGTATCGTATTTGTTGTTAAAAGCGAAAATTGTAGGATGTTTCAGGGGTGTCCTATATAAAATTTTAATAAATGAGACACTTGGCTTTAGTTCAAACTGCACAAACAAAAATAAAGTGTACCTTTAGGTATCACATTTTCAAATTTTTAGGATAAGACTATGTCTTTCACCAATCTAACTTTGTGAACCTAGTTTTGCTTGATTGCAGTGAAATAAAATGTATAGCGCAGTTAGGTTTTAGTGAGGAACGGTTAAAAAATTTGCGTTGTGGCAAACTCAATAAATCGTAAATGAAACTAAGCAATTGTGTTAATGCTATTTTTATAGATGCTTTCATTTTCACTCACAGTTTAAATTTCATACCAGAGCCTAGATTCAATAAGTGTGAGTTTTGAACTCAGACTAAAAATGAAACATCTTAAAAGTTTCAACTGTATAATTGAATACCGATCGAAATATCTAAACACTAAAACAAGTCTTTTTCTATTAAGTGCGTTGTTTCGTCAAAAATTAATGACAAAGTGTTTGTCCGAACATTCAACAATTCATTTTTAATACCTCGCCTAAATTATCTCCCAAGTGAAATGTCATTGTTCTGCTACATTTTATTGATAGAGCAATTTTCGTGGTAAGAATTCCATTGGAGTAAATTGAAAATTATATGTGGGTAATAGATTTGCTCCAGCAATGTTTTGAATTTTTGTTTCAGTGAAAAAGAAACAAAAGTACCAAAACCGTGCCGAAAAAGATCTAAAATTGAGAAAAAGGGGCCATCGGACCATATAGGGGGGAAGGGAATGGACTGAAGTGGCCCCGTGTTCTCAAATGCAAGCTTCCACATCAAATACATATACATATGAGTACTTCGACATTACGAAATACATTGTCGCGTTGAGGCTAAGTATTTTTGCATAAAAGCTTTTTGACCACCACAATACCACAGATTAAGTATAAAATTTCACAAAATTTATACATTTTTTCGAAAAATCACACAGAATATCCGCAGTCATTGTTTACGAATTTAGACACAATGAGAATGGCAAATACGAACGTGTATGAAATGTAATGTCAATACGTATATGCACATGGTTGTATTTATATGCACGAAAATGCTTTAAAATTGCTTGAAATTGTTAAAATAAAGTTCAAAAATAAATGATAAAAAATTTAATATAAAAAAAAGATTCTTTTATTAACAACAAAAACGCCTTATATATTCTATATATATATCAATTGGTTAGGATTATCTCACTTTAAAATTTAAAGCTAAATAATCTAAAGTTTTTTTTTGAAATTGAGTCGAGAACTGTGCGTGTGAATGTGCGAATTTCGCCGATCAGCTGTTAGTTGTGCTACTTTGTAAAATTTACAATGGTTGGCTCATCTGTAAAGCAACAAAATATGATTGCTCAAATTGTAAAAATATGTGTATTGGTGTTGGTGAGAATGGTATGGAATGGAAACATAAAACTTATCAGTTTTTGTATGTGTAAGAAAATGTTGCCAATGTGTTGGTTTCATTTTGAGTTTGGCATCTTCTTTTGACAATCCCTTCGACCATGCAATGACATAAATAAAATCAGCTGATGAGATGAGCCAACCTGTACATAATTGAACCATGATTCCCAATAACGGCAACCACCATGGCGTAACTATACAAGGTGACAGCTGACCAGTAGGTTCATACGAATTGACACATTAACTTTCAGCGCAGTATGATTTTGACATTAGTCCATCGGTTCACAAAACCGAAATATATCGAACTTTTAATGATGGCTGCAGGATTGTCACCGCGACTACCACCTTGTATGGTTCTACCATGGCAACCACAGTTAAATCATGTGATTTAACGGCGCCGTTCCACTGCGCAGTCGCAATAATGGAACAAAAGTTTTTCCACAATGCCATGGCGCGGTCGGCCATTTTGGGCAGAAGGAGAGAACTTAGATGGCAAGCGTTGGGATCAGTTGGGTTTTGCCAGGGAATTGAGATGATAGCAACGCCGTGAACCTTACAACTTTGCGAAAAGCATTACCTATAAACTATGGGCTCTTAGGTGCGCATATTGGAATTAGAGCATAAAGTAACTGAAAGCGAAAAATCCAAACGAGATTTTCGGTAAATTTTTTTGAAGTGAATACGTGGTGTGCTTGGGCTACGGTTGCGGGCGTAATTTGTTGGTCGGCCGTGTGAGTGCTGGTGAATGTTAGCAGGATTTCAAGAACGCGTTAATTTTTATCCAAAAAGCCCCTATGAGAATAGTGTGAGGTAAAGAAATACCCTCTGTAAAAGGGGAAGTTTAATATTAAGACGACAACCACTGACCGCACAACAACATATAGGCCGTTGTAACCAACCACCACCACCAACAACAACAGAAAGGCCGCTTCATATAGGCCGCTGTAACCAACCACCACCAACAACAACAGAAAGGCCGCTTCATATAGGCCGCTGTAACCAACCACCAACAACAACAGAAAGGCCGCTTCATATAGGCCTCTGTAACCAACCACCACCACCAACAACAACCGAAAGGCCGCTTCATATAGGCCCACCGAAATAAACCGGACGCAACAACCGCCGGCCACGATAATAACTGCAAAGGCCGCTTCATATAGGCCCACCGAATTAAACTGACCTTGCACCAGCAATAACGACAACAACAGGGCGTAACAATTTAACCGGCCTTGCACCAGCAATAACAACAACCACAGCCTCGTTCTGGCTAAGTAGGTATTAGCCTACCGGGTGAGTCGTGCCTAGGTAGTTAGTGGTTTAACCAGTAGAAATCTGGCATAATCAAATATATTTTTTTCCCGATTTGACTTAACCAAAATAGAAGCTAGAGTTATGCAACCAACAAAAAAATTGTGTTAGAGTATATAAGCAATTGATTGCATTTGCTTAGATTTTTTTATACATAATGCTAATAAAAGCACTAGTTGGCTAGCACTTTATTATTAATAAAGAAGTTGTTTTTGGTACGCTTGGTAACTTTAGTTTAGAACTTTTATTTTATAATTTAGTATTCGTTATCAAAATGTTTAACGAATTTGATAAAAGAACTAAATTAAATTTATCTGTTTGCAAATCATAATTAAAAATTCTGTTTTGCGTATAATTCTATAAAAATATTATATTGATTTAAAACATCTAGTATTTAAACAAGCTCAGCCGTGTTTTGAATTTAATGTACTATTTATGAAATATACATACATATTTATGTAGATTGAGTTAGTAGCGTTAGGATCTTCCAAAAATTAAAGCAATAGAAGATAAATAAATAAATACCAATACACTAAAAATACAATACAAAGTATCACAAATGGATCTACGCTATACAAAGATTGGTGTTATATACCGAAATAAGTAGTTAATTGTCATTTGCCCTTTTTAAGTGGAAATGGTGATATCCGATACGTCGCTGCAAATAGAATTTGCTCAAGCTTTTCGGGGATCGGTGATAACTTTCCGCTTTTCTGTCGAACATTTTCCGCAAGGCCTGTGATTGACTGAGGTTTATTGACCTAAGCCCCGTCTTCAAGTAGATAAAAAAAAAAAAGAAAAGAGGTTTATGATGTTTGCATATCTCCGGTAGGATTGTTACTTTTCCGCTACATTATATAAAAAAAAAGGAAAAAAGGGGTGTTGAATTCGTTTGTGGTATTTTGATATGTATAATAATATGTAATTTATAAGCTGGTTTAGAATATTTGGATATATAAAAGTTAACACACTTTGTAGATAAGTACATAAATGCTTATGCAAAATAAGATAAATATTTAGGTCTACATGCAAACATGATGTACGTAATTAGATGCGTTACCGTAATTAATGCGAACTTCATTTAAATTTTAAAAAAAAAAAAGGGGGTGTTCCTTACTCGCTACATAGGTACATCCATGCATGGGCGTATACGTTTTGAATATACTTAGTCGGTAAGAAACATTTCATCGGAAGTTGTCAACCCCTGTAGTGACGGCTAATACGTATTGAAGTTTGCACTATCGGGCAATGAGTAATCAATCAATTTGATCAATGTTAAAATTTCCGATTATTGAAGCAAAAATCCATAAAATGAAATTTGAATGGTGCGTTATATCTAAGTACCATAACCAATGGGCAGTTAACGTTAATTACCCCGTAGAACTTATAAATGTTACATGGAATAGGGCTCAATGTTTTGTAATTGAGAGAAAACCAAAACAAGATTCAGTCGAAAATTAAAGGGCCAACGTAGGTCCCTATCTATATATATATATTACAATAATTATTAATTCAGTTTTTTTGTTATATAATGAATCATCAATAAATTTGTAATTGAAATGGGAATGCTGGCATTCAATTTTATTTAGAAGGCACGTAGGGCATACAGGTAAGGGGCCACCAAAATTTTAGGTGCGTCGGTGGCCATGGATTTTGAGGGTGGGTATAAGCACCGGGCGTCGCAACACCACCCGCGGCGCCCCTCTATATATTCGGCCCTTTTTGTTTTTCACCTTTTTATTTTTACTTTTCAGCTTTTTTTATTTCAGCAGTCAGTAACCGGTCGTTTCCGGTTCGGTTAGTTTTTTTTTGCGTTTAGTTTATTTTGAGTTCTTTTTTTTGAATTTAAATTTTTGAATTTTTAAATCTTTGAATATCAACGGTCTGTCCGTGAGATCCGGTTCGGCCGGATGTTGTTTTATTTTGAATTTATAAGCGTTTTGAATCGGCCTCTGCGCTTCTGTCAGTTTGTTTTGAATTTGACAGCTGCTCGTTTTGATAGGCATGATATGACCTTTTTTCTGTTTATGGCGCAGGAACAGTAAGGTTGGCAAGGACCAACCCCAGCCGACAATGAAGAGCCACTGTGCACCACAACATCATGCCGACCGCCTTCCTTACTGCTTCCCTTGTAAATGCGTTATCCATAACAACTGACACAAAAATATAATTCGCGAAGAATACCAAATCTTGAAAAAGCACATGGCAACAAGCCATATATTTAACAATTACAAGGAAAACATTTGTGCTACGGGTTTTTACGTTGTGACATGTGTTAGCTGCTTAGGCACGCAAACCCAAAAAAAAAAAACAATAAACGTCTATAGATGTAAAAAAACACAGCTAATAATGGCAACTAAAATTAGAAAATCACTGCACCTAGAAAATGACAATAGCTGCATTCACAGCGATCGCAGCATCACTGTTCTGCTGAACACATGATAGACTACTTTATCATCTCGATAATAAAAACGTCAATTCGGTTGGTGTGCAGGAAGGAGTTCTTTTTGTTTACAGGAAAAAGTAAAATATGGTAGAAAGTGCAGCAGAAGACTATGCAAAAATTTTGCAAAGCATAAATTTGGATCGTGAGGTAAACAACAACAAAACATGCGATTTGCTTTTAAATAAAAACTAAATAAATTTTCTTTTATAGATTAATCCAATTTGTATAAATATAGAGGATATGCTAGCGCGTTTGGACGAATTTGAGACGTTGCTTTCAAATGTAAGTAAACTGAGTATTTACATACATAAAAAAGAAAACTTTCTAAACAATAAAATATTATGTAGGTGCGTGCTGAAAATAACAGCATATTATTGAATCACATTGGTGGTATACTTACATTTGCTAATCACTTCCAAGATTTGCGTGAACGCATTGATAAGCTGGAACGATTCGTGGACATGGTGAATACGAATGTAAATGAAGTGGAGAAATCCATTAATATCGCCGAACTGGAACTCAACGTCCCCGATTATAGTTTAAAAGGTTTCCTTATTAAACCACTACTTGCCAAGGCCAAGGCGTCAACACTACCTGCGCATTCAATGGACCAACTGCAACAAACTAATTTAAAAGATGGTGTATTTCAGCCGGTACCAGTATTTAAAACAAGCTTACACTTTGCTGACAGCAGTCAAATAAGTTTAAGTGAAGAAGCGAAGGAAGAAAACCAAAGTTAGTATTAGACATAGGTTGCCTTTTTTTGGCCGCATCAAATGCTTGTTATGACTTCTTAGCTAGTGTTGTGGAATGAGGTTTCATATTTTAAGTAGAATCAAATGTTTAATTTGAAAAAGGAAATTATGAATAAGAGTAATTTTTAGCAAATTATACTTGCAGGTATATCCAAAATCGATCAAAAATAGGTGTAAGATATACAAATATGGGTTATTGAAGCAAAAGGTTGTATGCAATTTATTACAAAATATTTAGTCATTATGCGTTTACAGTAAACTTTACAAAGAAACTACGATTGGCTTCTAAAGCAGGTTATAAAATATATTTTGTTCCATGTTAAAATATAAATGTTTTTTAGTTAGTACAAACGCAGCTGGTTCACCAAACCGAAACTATTTCCTTCAAAATTGTACCAAAAGTACTGTCTCCGTACAAGCCCGCGACGAATAGAGATTGGGGAAAGACTTAATAGTGTCATCGGTATCTACTATCATCATGACCAACTGCACCTCTTTCTCGCAGGATTCGAAATATCTCCAGCCAGAATACAGCATGGCCGGATGTAAGACAAAACCTTCGTGGAGGTCTCGTGGGTTGTCAAAAGCCACTTAAATACTACACGAATCTTGGAAGAGGACTTTAATCAAAAGAGCTGCATGAGCTCTGGGTCGAAAAATCGTTAGCGACGCAGTCGGGCCTGTACCGGAAAGAGCTAGTACCAGAGGGTGTCGGATTATCATACGATACAAGATTTTCCACATCCATAACATCATCATCATATCATTCTCATACTCTTTTTGACAACAGAATGAAAAAACCTGTGCCCGATGCATCTCAATACATTCCAAGAGAAAAAGCTAAATGCTAAATAGGATTTCCGAACTTGCGACGGCTATAATGTTTATGGTAAAGATCGAGAGAGAGGTAACGGCGAAAGCCTCACATTTATTACCCATCCTACTGTACATTAAAACCTTACTATATATTGCCGCAGGGACATAACCTTGAAATGGATCGAATGACAGTAACAGACCGTTACTGGAATATTCCGGCACCCGATCATACTGAATCCATACCAAGGAAGGTTTTTCCACTAAGGAGAAGCTCTCAAAAGCTTTTTCTTCCTTTTGGTTGCTCTGTTTCGCCCTGCCAATAAGCGCGATAGCTCACATATTGTCATCAATATCCTCTTAACGAAGTTCCAAGGAAACTTGCAGTTTCAATAAATAAAAAAAAAAATAAATGTAAGGCGCGATAACCTCCGAAGAGATCTAAGGCCTCTCTTCCAATTTGCGTGGTGCTCCTCTTGATTTTCCCTACAAATTGGCCGGACGGGACCTACATGTTTTTTATGCCGGCTCCGAACGGATTCTGCAAGGCAGATGAGTTTTCACTGAGAGCTTTTCATGGCAGAAATACACTCGGAGTGCTTGCCAAACACTGCCGAGGGGCGACCCCGCTTAGAAAAATTTTCTTCTAATTGAAAAACCTTATTTCTAAAATTTTGATGTTGCTTTGCCCGTGGTGCGAACCCAGGGCATACGGTGTGGCAGGCGGAGCACGCTACCATCACACCACGGTGCCCGCCAATAGGGTTTCAATAGGGTTGGATCAAAGAGACATAGGTGTTAGAGGCGTTGGCTCTATACAGCAGTTAAAAAGATAGTTGGTGTAATGTGGCCACACATAACATGTTTATTTCGGACTCAATTCTGGATAGGTAAGAGCTTAAACCCTTCAATATATACATATAGATCGAAGTTGTCCGAAAGTGTCGCGCGACTCCCTAGGAAGTATACCCTTCACCCCTGCGAGTTTCGGGTATTGGATTTTGAAAACGCGTTTCGCCGTGCATTAATCTGCATACTCGACCAACCAAGTATGGATGGCGTATGGATAAACGGCTGAGTTCTAATGTTCCCTATCCCATGTCTTCTGGCCGTTTATTGAATTGAAATGTTTAGATAGTGCTAACCTTAATAGTCGTCAACAAACTTAATGGACTTCAGTTGTCTTTAAATCTTGGGAAGAATTTAAATTCGTCTGCCGCTTATGAATTACAAATGGTACTTAGACTTACGTTGGATTTTTCAATGCGGGTCTAAACTCCAGTTAAAGTTGATTCGAGTTAAAGCTGACTAGAGTGGCAAGGTTAAACTCTAGTCAACTTTAACTGGGAACTCTCATGGAAAAATCGGATTATCTCATTGGCATCTGACCACCTGCCTATACTTATTTCACTTGAGCGAACCGCCGACTTCATCGTCACCGAAAAACGCAATTTCATAAATTTAAAAAAGGAAAGTGGGATGAGTACAAATCCTTTACAGACAGTCACTTTGCTGCCCTCCCTATCCCAACTGATGCTCGCCAAGGGGAACGTGGTTTACGCAAAGTCATTGAATCCGTCTGGGCTCGTTTTATTCCCGCCGGAAGAATTCCTAAAATTCGGCCCCATTTTCCGGCGGAGGCTGCACATTTAGCGAGAGAACGTGACCTTATAAGACAGCTCGATCCCGGCGACACCCAAATAACACAAGCGGGCGAGATGGGAGGAGCATCTAAGTAGTTGTAACCTCTCTGCCGGTGTGGGTAAGCTTTGGTCCACCGTAAGGCCCCTATCGAATCCTTCTAAGCACAATGACAAAATTTCCATCGCCTTTGGCGATAAAGTGGTGTGATGGTAGCGTGCTACGCCTACTACACCGAATGCCCTGGGTTCACACCCCGGGCAAAGCATAAAAATTTTAGAAATAAGGTTTTTCAATTAGAACAAAATTTTTCTAAGCGGGGTCGCCCCTCGGAAGTGTTTGGCAAGCACTCCGAGTGTATTTCTGCCATGAAAAGCTCTTAGTGAAAACTCGACGCAAATTTGAAGAGAATCGCGGCCTAAAATCTTTTCGGAGGTGTTATGTTTGAAACGAGATGGCAGCGCCACGACAATAAATTATTTATATATACATCTGGCAACTGTGTTGCCAGAATATTCTTTATCTTCTTCTTTATTACTTTTTATCTTTCAATTGATATACTTTGACGCATTAACTTTAAAATGTAACAATTAACTTATTTCATTAATTAAATTAACACTCATATAGGTATAAAAGTGGTGTCAGAAGTGTATTTAAAAATGAGCCTTACACCGGTGGATTTAAAAACAGTGCTGGATGGGCTAGCATGAGCAATCCGAGGAGCTGTGTATAGTTAATACAAAAACTATTTCTTTAAAATATTATTATTTTATTTGTTGAAAATCAATTTCACAAAAAGCGTTTATTTTTATATCTTTTAAAAATTCTGAAAATAACTAACTTGAAAATTTTCATTTTGAAAGAACATTAATAGTAAAGTAAAATAAAAATAATTTACAAAAATACAGTATATTTAATTTAAGTAGATAACCCTACATTTACTCCCCTTCCAGTGAAACGATCAATAAAATTATATATTAATTAATGTTAAATGACATTTTTTTTGTGGAGTGTAGTGTATTTTTGTTTCGTGTATTAGTCATAATTGTATGTGCAGGTTTAAGTAAATCTATTGAAACAGTTTTAATAGTATTACCATGTTGAATTTTGAATGTTTTATTTTGTCTGGAAATAACTTTAAATGGTCCCTCGTGAGGTGGTTGTAAATTAGACTTATGAATAACTTTAAGAAATACGTATTCACAATTGTCTAAATTTTTGGGAATAAAATCATTTTCTTTGATATGATGAGTTATTTTTGATCGAACAATTGAGAAATGTTTTCTAAGTTTAGTAAGAGTTTCATTTGTGTTATCAATTTCATTATTATAATTAGAAACAACTAATTCACCAGGAAGTCTAATTGTTTGTCCATATACAAGTTCAGCGGAAGAGCATTTCAAATCTTCTTTAATAGAAGTTCGTAAACATAAAAGTATCCAAGGTAAAATCTCTGACCAATGTGTGGAGTCGTCTGAAGCTGTAATTGCAGTTTTTAAAGTTCTATGAAATCTTTCAATCATTCCATTTGACTGTGGGTGATATGGAGAAGTGTGAATTTTATGAGCCCCTAATAAAACAGTTAATTCAGTGAATAATTTAGATGTAAATTGTGAACCTTGATCTACTGTAATTTTGAGTGGAATACCGAAACTAGGAATATAATTTTGAACAAATGTAGTTGATACTGTTTTTGTTGAAATATCTTTTAATGGATATGCTTCTGGCCAACGTGTATGTCTATCGATAATAGTCAATATATATCGACTTTCTTTAGATATAGGTAGTGGACCAACTAGATCCATATGTATATGTTCAAATCGTCCTGAAGGAATATCAATTTTTTGAATAGGACTTTTCGTATATTTAGAAATTTTACATATTTGACAATTGATACAACTAATTGCCCAATTATTAATGTCCTTACGCATTTCTGGCCAAAAATATTTAGATTGTATGAGACGTCTAGTTGTTCGAACACTTGGGTGAGATAAAAATGAATTTTATCAAATATAATTTTTCTCATTGAATTAGGAACATATGGTCTAAAAGGTTTTTGAGTAATGTCACACCAAATATTGAGATTTAGAAGAGGAATATTAATTTCTTTTAAATTATTTTTGGAACTAAGATCTGAAATTAATTTTTTAAGAATTTCATCTTTTTGTTGTTCATCATATAATGTTTAAAAATTAATGTCTTTTGTTAAAATTGTATTAATATCTGGAATCCGTGAGAGAGTATCAGCTACTGTATTATTTTTGCCAGAAATGTATTGAATGTCATTGGTGAATTGTGCAATGTATTCAAGATGACGAGTTTGACGAGGTGATCTGTCTGTTTTTGAATTTAAAACATGTGTTAAAGGTTTATGATCAGTGTATATAGTAAATGTTCTTCCTTCAAGAAAATGTCTAAAGTGTTTACCCAGCCAGCATTTTTTGAAAATTTTGATCAAAAAATATTTAAATATCATACCCCAAGATGATTAAAAACGTTCAAATTTAAAAGCATTTTCTGTTCGAAAATTAACGTATCCTCGGGAGAAAAATGTACCATAAATGTGATTATTCCTGAATAATCATTTATGATTCCTATTTCGAAACGCTTTTTATACATATTTGATATCATTGTAAAATTGAGCATTAATAGTTTTAGGGTAATATTTGACTGCTTTTCACAGTCATTTTCTGATCATATTTGTGAATATATTTCAATCGTTTTGATTGAGATTTTTGAATCATTTTTGAATGCCATTATAATGCATTTATTCTTCATATCTCATTCAAAATATGATACTACATAATAATCTTATTTCATAAGGGGAAGAAAGCATGCGAAAGTGAGCTATTCGAACCACAGCTAACTCGCGAACAAACTTGACCGATATACACCTGCGACTACAACATCCAACATCAGCATTATCGTCTGCATCTTAAAATACGGATACAATACGGGATGTTGAAGCCGTATCCAGGTACATATGTCAAGATAGTTTCACTTACCTGGGATTCAAATAGCTCACAACCTATGTATTGTCCAATCATTATGTACTTTCTGGGAAGCTGAAGGGGAGAAATTGTTTGGGGAATCTTCGTTCACGAGCAGCATTACATTATTTTTGTCTTGAAGAATATCTTTTGCATAAATAATAAAATTTTTATATATTTTTTCTTAGCTTTATGATTGAAAAAATGTGTATGTGAAAAAAATAAAATTTTTAATGAAAAGTAAAATTTCAACAAGTATAAAATTCATTATTCAGTCAACAACTATAGTCAGAAAAGATTCAGAAAGCTGAATGAAAAATGATTATAAATTTTTGATCACCTAAAGTAAACACATCTGATTCAAATATGATTCCAAAATGTGATCGAAAAATGCTTTTTAGTTTTTCATCATCAAAAGTATTCATATTTGATTATTTCTTTTGTTCAATTGTATGATAACTCATTATTTAGTCAGAAATAGTAATCAAATTGTATTGATATGTAGGGAAATTCAAAATTGAATCACCTAAATGCTGAGTGGGTAATAGAGTTGTATATTGCTAGAAGTTCTCTATCAAAAGTAGAGTAATTTATTTCAGTTTGAGTTAATTTTCTTGAAAAATATGAAAGTGGTTCTAAGGAGTTGTTACTTATTTGTTGTAGAACTGCTCCAATTGCAACATTTGATGAATCTACAGCAAGTGATAGTTGACCATTTTTATCAAAGTGAGTGAGTAGTGTTTTTTTTGTAAAAATTTCTTAACATTTTCAAAAGCTGAAGTAGTTTTTCTGTCCAATTTAATTCTTTAAGTTTATTTTTGATAGCAAAATTTAACATTTCATGTAGTGGACTAAGTTCTTTTGCTAACATTTTAATATATCTATGGTAATAATTCACCATACCTAAAATTTTTTGTAATTTATTAATTGAGAGATGTTTTTCAAAATTAGAAATTATTTCAACTCGTTCAAAAGAAGGCCTGATTCCTTCACTAGAAATTTCATAACTTAGAAAGTCCAATTTTTCAACTCCGAAAATACATTTTGTAGGTTTAATATTTAAATTATATTTCTCAAGTTTTTTAAAAACTGTTTTTAAATGTTCTATATGTTCTTCCTCATTGTTACTAGCTACTAATATGTCGTCAATATATACAAAGATAAAATCTAAACCTGAAAATACTTCGTTTATGAAACGTTGAAATGTTTGAGCACTGTTTCGTAATCCAAATGGCATTCGTACGAATTCAAACATTCCGAATGGAGTTGTTATAGCTGTTTTGTGAATATCTTCTTCTGCCATTGGTATTTGGTGATATGCACGAATGAGGTCAATTTTTGAAAATATCTTTTTATTTTTTAAATGTATGTTAAGGTCATGAATATGAGGTAAGGGATACCTATCTGGTATTGTTATAAAATTAAGTCGTCTGTAATCTTCACAAGGTCTCCAGTCATTTGGATCTTTCTTAGGGGCCAGATGGAGTGGAGAAGCGATGTGAGAGTTAGAAGGTCTACATATACATATATAATTCAAACTCAGTTTTTGCTATTTTTAATTTAGTAGGATCTAGGCGATGAGGTTTAGAAAAAGGAGATACTCCTTTTATTTCTATTCGGTGAACTATTTTGTGTTGTACTTTTTCAGTATAATTAGGTTCACACGTAATAAGAGGAAATTCATTTAAAATATTTGTAAATTTATTTTCTGAAATAGGAATCTTAAGGGGAAATATATCGCAAAAACCAGAAGATCCAGAAACTTTTAATTTTGTTTTCAAATCTGTAATTTCTTTATTTTTAATATCTACCAGAATACCAAATTTTTCTAAAAAATTTGCACCGATAACGGGAGTAGAAATATCTGCAAGAATGAAAGGAAATTCAAAATCTCTTCTAAGACCTAAATCAATTTTTAAAAGTTTTGTTCCAAAAGTTTCTATGCTAGATCCATTAGCTGCCGAAAGTTTAAGGTCAGAAAAACGTTTATAAGTTTTAAATTTTGAAGAAGGAATAACTGAAACTATAGCACCTGTATCAATTAAAAAATTTAATTTATTGAATTTATCAAATATGAATAGACGGTGGGACGATTGATTATTAACTCCATTATTACCCACAGTCATAACGGATTTGTTTAGTTTAAAGAATTTGATTTTGAATTTAGATTATTTTTATTTACATTGAAATTACAGGGTTTAATACATTTGTAAGCATTATGTTTAAATTTTCGATGATACCAACATATATCATTATCATTATTAAAACTTCTAGATCTAGAAAAATTTCTGGAGTTAGATTGATTTCTTTCTCTAGATCTAGATCGAATTTTTAATTCATTGACATCGGTAGTAATTTGATTTAAATTTTGAAAAATTGTAGTAGTTAAATCAGTTAAATTTTTTACACATTGTGTAAGAATATTGTTTTCAATACTAGCTATTGAAGAAATTTTAGAAGAATGTGGTTTATTAATTAAATAAAAAAGTTTATCTGCAAGTGAAATTATATCAGTAATATTTTTAATATTACTTGAAGTTAAATGTATTTGAATATCTTTTGGTAATTTTCTGATCCATAATTTAAACTAACAATAGATGATGAACTTGTTAGTGTTTTCATATATCTAAAAAATTCAGATGGAGATCGATCTCCCAATTAAGTATTTGAAAATAATTTTTCAAGTCTTTTTTCTTCACTTAGAGAAAATCTTTCGCAAAGAATTTTTTTAATTGTATCATATCAGGGAGGAGGATTGATAACATCAACAATTTTGGATATTGTTTCTTGTTGAAGTGAAATAAGAACATTTTGAAATTTTATATTATCATCAATAATGTTATTTATTTCAAATTGTCCTTCAATAAGTAAAAACCATGTTTCAGGACAATCTGACCAAAATTGAGGTAATTTAAGGGATTTATTTGAATTGAATCTAAAGTTATCTCCTTGTGTAGAATTGTCTGAATGTGTGTCTGGAGTAGTATTAATGTTTGTATTTTGTGTTTGATTTAAAGACATTGTGTTATTCGAGTTATTATTTAAATTCTCTGAAAATGTAAAAGAACGAGTTTTAATTGATGAACGTAACACCATTAAAATCTAAAAATGTAATTGTTCTCTGGAAAGGAAGTTCACAAGAGAAAAACTAATACTTAAACGGGAAGTAAAGTTAAAAACAAATTTGAAAATATTTAATTGAATGAATAAAAATCCCATTCAATTAAAAGGTAATCAAGAAAAACAATTTTTTTTTTAAATAATTAAAAAGTTAAATATTAATAAAATATTAAAATAAATAAAAAATATGATTAAATAACTTGCTGTGAATTTCAATTAAAATTTTTATAATTGATTGTTGTTATCAAGGAATCTTCAAAAATCTTGCAATGGCTTTAAGTCAGATTATTGATTGTTGTTGTTGTCGATAAATTTTCAAAGTTGTTGCAATGGCTTTAAATTGGTTATTATTATTGCATATGGAAATCGTTTGGCATAAACTGTTCCAATATGATTTGGTGCTGCACTTAAGTTAATTGTTATTGCTTGTATTTTGATTCAAAAAAATACCAACGGAAATTTCGGAAAGTTGTAAAGTTTGATGAAAAAAAAATTAAATTCCGTGAAAGTGATATTAAATTATTTTGCTGTTGCATATAATGGTAGTTGTAGTAGCTGAAGTTGCATTAAAATTTGATTGATATGTTCCTCTACGAGTTATTTTTTATATTTTCTGCGTTATTTTGTCATCCAGATAAGATACATGTATAGATTTAATTGTCTATGAATGTAAAATAATGTACTTCACAGATAAATATTATAAATTCGCGTAAAATTATTCAGCATCTTTAGAAAAACAATTTAAGCACGATCGCCAATATAGTTAATACAAAAACTATTTCTTTAAAATATTACTATTTTATTTGTTGAAAATCAATTTCACAAAAAGCGTTTATTTTTATATCTTTTAAAAATTCTGAAAATAACTAACTTGAAATTTTCATTTTGAAAGAACATTAATAGTAAAGTAAAATAAAAATAATTTACAAAAATACAGTATATTTAATCTAAGTAGATAACCCTACACTGTGGAGGAGGCTGCACAGAATGCTGCGGCAAATACAAATGTAAATCGTTCGTTGTCACCCAAACCGCCACCGTTTAGTATTACGGAATGCAAATTGGAAGATAAAATCCTCAGTACAGGATTATTTCACACGTGTAGATTGGGCGTTACAGTTGAGCAAGGTTCCAGAAGCGGAACAGCACAAGTTCGTACGTGTACACATTGGGGCAGAGCTTAATACAGCGCTAAAAATTCTTGTTAGCCCAAAAACACCAGACTCGCTCAACTACAGCGAAATAAAAAATATTTTGATTCGCCATTTTGATGGCTGTAGGAATAAGTACGCAGAAAGTATCAAGTTCCGGCAAAACAAACAAGAAAAAGGAGAGCCGATTTGTAAGTTCGCACTTCGGTTAAGAGAAGCGGCTGTACACTGTGAGTATGGAGAATTCTTAGATAGAATGCTACTAGAGCAATTGTTGTATGGCGTAGAATCACGAGTTATTTGTAATGAAGTTATTGTAAAGAAACCAAAAAATTTTGCTGAAGCATACGAAATTGCGCATACAATCGAATTAACACAAAACGCCACAACATACCTATAGTGCACAGAAGTGTACAAACAAGCGAGCCAACGTATAAACTGGGATACGCACCAGTTAAAACAAAAAGAAATACAAATTCGAAAAACCCGAGTGGCGAAGAACCGATGCAGAGGGCAAAAGAGAAAGGGTCCAATTGTTACGGATGTGGGGGGTAGCACCTTAGAAAAGACGGCATACGCCCGAAAGTCTCAAAGAATCGTGGTGAAAGTCGCGTACGCCTAAAAATATGCAAGGACGTGCATTGAGTTGGGCCTACAAGGAGGTGGAATTCTACAACGCCTGCAACACTCAGGAAGCTAGCCATGAAGGTTGGGCTTAATCTTCTAAATAATTCGACTTGTGCGTTACGTAGCTCAAATTTTTTGATCAAGCATTGCACTGTTATCGAGTTTTCAACTATATTTCAGGTTTCAAGTCTCTAGATATCCAGGAAGTTAGTTAAAAATCGATTGCAAGATTCCCAATTTAAAACTAGTTGTCTCAATATCTCGATCCATGCTTTGCATGTGGAAGAGTGGGCCACATCGCCAATGTGTGTAAGACCAAATTAGATCAGATTTCAGTGGATGAATGTGAATCAGTTCAAAAACTAAACAGTGTTAATGCATGCAATGCAGTAGATAGAAAAATGGTTCCTATATATGTAGATGGGAAACAAATTCAGATGGAATTAGATACGGGTGCACCATGTGCAGTAATGACTTGCGAAACGATGCGTTCGATTAAACCAAATTTTAGGTTGTTAAAGACAGATCGACGATTTACAAGCTATACGGGCCACAAGGTGAACTGCATTGGACGGGTCAGGTAACTGCGACAATGGGGAAAACTTCACGACGACTTAATTTGTATGTCGTTCAAGGAGATTGTGATACACTTTGCGGCCGAGAATGGATATCGCAATTCGCACGAGAAATAAACTTCACTGAACTGTTTTCATCGTCTAACCGAATCAATACTATACATTCAACATCACCAAAACTATCAATAAACCAACAAACGCGCTTGCAACATCTCATTACACGTTTTGAGGACATCTTCAGTATGACAGCTGGGAAGTTGAGTGGGCCAACAAACGCGACTGCAACATCTCATTACACGTTTTGAGGACATCTTCAGTATGACAGCTGGGAAGTTGAGTGGGCCACCTGCAAAAGTAAAGCTCAAAGCTGGAGCAACACCAGTTTTCGCGCGATGTACCGATGGCGCTGAGAGAGGAGTATGTCCAGGAAATAGATCGTAAAATTCAGTCAGGTTTTTACAAGAGAGTGGAGCATTCAGAATAGGCCTCAACAACACACGTAGTAGCAAAAAAGAATGGGGTTATTCACATTAACGGTATTTATAAGCCCACTGTCAATCCAAAAATGATCATCGACGAACACCCGATTCCAAAAGCAGAAGATTTGTTTAATAAAATGAAAAACGCTACAATATTTTGTCACTTAGATATAACAGATGCATATACGCATTTAAAAATTGACGATGAGTTTGCGCATGTATTGACATTAAATACAGTGACGCATGGGTTAATACGACCTACCCTTGCGGTATATAGAGCAGCAAATATTCCAGCTATATGGCAAAGAAAAATGGAGACTGTGTTACAAGGTGTCCCAAATGTTTTATTTTTTTTTTTATGATATCTTGGTGTTTGCTGAAAACTTCGAGCAGCTACTGATAGTTTTGGAAACGACACTAAATCGCATTAAATCACATGGTTTGCATTTGAACAAGTCAAAGTGTGTCTTTGCGACACCATCGGTGGAGTTCCTTGGCCACCGCATCGACGAACAGGGCATACATAAATCCGAAAAACGCATTGAAGCGGTACTAAACGCTCCCAAGCCAACGACTTTCGAAGAGTTACAGCTGTTTTTAGGAAAAACCACGTATTATAGCGCATTTATTCCAGATTTGGCCACAAGTGCACGGCTATTGCGGGATATGCTGAAAAGAGAGAAATTTTACTGGACTAAGGAGGCAAACGCAGCGTCTGCCCTATTGAAAGAGACGCTGGTTTCACCTCAAGTGTTGATGCCATACGACCCAACACTACCTGTACTACTGGCAACAGACGCGAGTCCAACAGGACTAGGAGCCGTGTTTTCATATCGTTTAAAGAACGGGACCGAACGACCAATTGCATATGCAAGTCGAACATTGAATGCTACAGAACAACGCTATCCACAGATTGACAAAGGGGCATTGGCAATTGTGTGGGCGGTTCAGAAATTTTTCAAATATTTATACGCGCGTCATTGGATACTAATCACCGATCATAAGCCATTGTCACAAATATTACAACCTGACAAATCGCTTCCAGTATTATGCATAAGTAGAATGGCGAACTACGCAGACTTTTTAAGCAGATTTGATTTCGAGGTAAAGTACAAGAGCTCAAAGGCGAACGCGAATGCCGACTATCTTTCACCCACCCACTTTCAGCCACCGAAATCATTACAAATTAAGCAGTTGCAGCAGACAGCCATGACGAATCTAGACGAATATGATGAGTTCGATTGCCACGTGAATCAACCAATTACCACTAAGTTCAGAACACATAGTAAGAGAGTCCAGAAAAGATGAAGGAATGGGTAAAATAATTAAACTACTGGAAAGTGGCCAGTGCTTGAAAAGGGCAGGGTACAAATCCCCAGAAGTCAATTATAAGTTGTTCTCCGGATGTTTGACGTTCGAACATCGTGTTGTTATTCCACCAAAATATCGAAACAAACTGCTTGACAATTTACACACGGGGCATTTAGGAATTGTTAAGATGAAAGGGATTGCTCGCTCATTCATATACTGGCCGGGCATAGACAATGATATCGAGAATATTGCGAACCAATGTGATGCATGTGCAAGACAAGCAAACAAACCGGCAAAAAGTGAGGATCATCATTGGGAATACCCCCAGGGACCATGGGAACGTATTCATATCGACTATGCGGGACCTTTCGAGGGAGCGATGTTGCTGGTAATCTCGGACGCATACAGTAAGTGGTTAGAAGTGAGAGTTACTAAATCTATAACAGCAACGGCTACAATTGCGTTGTTGGACGAAGTGTTTGCGGCTTACGGCGTCCCGCTAACTGTCGTTTCTGATAATCGAACAAATTTCACTTCTGCAGAATTTAACAACTTTCTGACAGCAGTTGTTGTTAAATATCACAAATATTGAGCGCCGTTTCACCCAGCAATTAACGGACAAGCAGGGCATAGCGTACGAACAGTCAAGAAAGCATTGACAGCGATGAGTACTACGAGCAGTTCATTAAAGACAAATTTGAATGAATTTTTGAGGTAATACAAAAACGCACCGCATGCAACCACAGGGTCATCACCAGCACTACTATTTATGGGGCGACAGTTGCGCATAAGGTTGAATCTGATTCGACCAGAGGAAATTTCAAAGAAGGTAGAAGAGAAGCAATACGTAAAGTCCAAGAAAACTATTAGAGAGTTTGAAACAAATCAAAATGTTTACTTTTTGTCTGGAAATCCACGAATTTGTAAGTGGCTCAGCGGAAACATAAACGCACGTCTAGGTGATCTGCACTATGAAATACTCTTCAATGGGAAAAGTGTAAAACGGCAGGAGGACCAAATACGCAAAGCCCGGTTGGACCTGATAAAACAGCTCGGGAAGTGAATTATTACAAGGCGAGGCTGTCAACCGAAGACAACACTAATGAAACCGAGGCATCAGCTGAAGTAGATAGCACTGAAGCAATAACGCAACCGGTGGTTACTGAAACGGCGCAAAACGAATCGTGGGGATCGGAAGATTTTGAAGGCTTTGCTTCGGCCAATAGTACAATAGGGCAAAATCCTACATCGACACCGCATACAACACTCGAAACAAGTAGGATACCTCAAATTCCACGGCGATCAACCAGACAGAGAAGGGCACCTGTCGGACACTCACCTTAGCCCTTGCAGAGGAGGGAAACATGTTATGTATGAAACGAGATGGCAGCGCCACGACAATAAATTATTTATATATACATCTGGCAACTGTGTCCATTCTTTATCTTCTGCTTTATTACTTTTTATCTTTCAATTGATATACTTTGACGAATTAACTTTAAAATGTAACAATTAACTTATTCCATTAATTAAATAAACACTCATATATAAAAAGAGGTTATCGCGCTTTACATTTATTTATTTATTTTTGGCGATAAAGTGCTGTCGGATGCGAAAAAATGCGCGAGCGCTTTTTGAGGACAATATATACTGCATTCTACGGTTGACAAAGTTATACGGCAGGCCAACAGACGAGCACATAAATATAAATTCATCGCGTCTCCAATCACCAACACCGCCAAAGAGGTTGAGGATGCCATCGGTCATGCTAAACCATCTAAAGCCGTGGGCCCAGACGGCATAGCCATGCCGATGCTTAAAAGCCTAGGTAAAGAGGGTTGCAAATATTTAGCATATGTCTTCCACCTGTCCCTGTCCCTTTCCACCTTTGTCATTCCCGAAAAATGGAAACCTGCTAACATAGGATATTCATAACGCCCTATATCTCTCCTATCGCCAGCAGCCAAGACACTTGAAGCCATTCTGCTCCCCTACCTTAAAGCAAATTTGCAACTAGCCCATCATCAGCTTGGCTTTAGAAAACTACATAGCACAACCACCGCGCTAATGCCATTAGCACCCAGATAAATTGCGGTTTAAATAAAACCCCCACCATAGAACAGTACTCATTGCGCTAGACCTATCAAAAGCTTTTGACACGGTCAACCATGGCACGTTACTGCAAGACTTGGAAGGGGGCGAGAATACTCTCCATTAGGGAAAGAAACGAAATGCCAACCAAACAGATCCTGTTGAATACCCAGAAACTTGGGCATCCCAACAGACATCTGATTGATTAGCCAATACGGCCCAGGGGCTTAAGGAGTCACCTCCGTAAGCATTATGAGGAAATACGGCACCTGAGAACACAGCCGTATGAAGCCGAAAACGCAATCAGGTCCTCAGTGAACTCCACAAACAGGCGTCGGACCTTTATGACGGGAATTGCCCGGTGAATCCAGTACTCAAAGAACAATACACAAAACTTGCAGAAGAGGAACGCACACTCCCTAGGGAAACACGAGTCACTCTAGCTCAACTTCGATCTGGATACTGCAACAGGTTAATCTCTTACCTATCCAGAATCAACCCCGACATACAAAACATTATCTCCGTTTTCGTACTTAACTCCCTATGGGTAATTAAATCATTGGGTTTCCTAAGTAAATCCTTTCCTTCGACAATCGCTAACTATGAGCATATTTTAGAGATGCCGATTTTTTTCCTAGATCCAGAACAATGTCTAGGGTATCAGTTTTAGATGGAATCACGAAATAAAAGATATTTTTGGAAGTTTGACAGCTAATAATCTCATTCCTAAGGATGGAAGAAGTGTGAAGGCCTAGATTAACTATTGTGGATTTACTGTAGATAAACAATATATGTATAAACGTGGTCTTAGATCCATCTTAACTTGGGAATTATCATCTTGTTTGTTTTATAAAGGAAGGGCCAAAAACTATGGAACAGCCTAAAATTCAAAAAATAAACGTATACAGCAAACGAATAGTCGAGCTACTTAAAATTGGTTTTTAGCGCATCCATGCTAAGTGGTGATTCATTTCATATATTGTTGTTAGTGTGTAGTATGCTTACTCGTGGGTGAAAAAAGAAGTAAAAATTAGCAATCATATTGAAGAGTAAATAATTTGTTTGAAAACGTACACACTTATTAGGGACGCTGCGAATATACCATTTTTTTTTTACAAATTCAGATTTAAGAGTTAATTTAAGATTCCAGGGGATCTTGGGTCATTCTTCTCTTGGTTCCAACGAAGTTCAAGCCTCGTTCTTCCTCTGCTTCCTTAGGCGAACTCCGCTTGGATTTGTTTCGTATCGTTAACATAGGCTGGCATCGATAATTACACCATCTTATTAAATATAGTTCCATAACGGTCAATTTTCGCATTTTATGTAATTTCTCCTACATAAAATTAATCGCACATAACGAAATTACTCTTTCCGAAATCTCCTTGAGATTAGAACTGCGCGAGGAAGACTCATCAATTTTGAATGATCTGGTTGTTGTTGTAAAGAAACCCTAAGGTTTTGGGGAGTGTTATCGATGTTGATGGTCTTTTGGATTAACCTTCTAATCAAATACCATTATATAAATAACGAACGCTGTGTTATATTTATGTATTTTTCCAACTAGCTATAAGCTATGCTATATTATGGAAACTACTAAGTATATTGGCAGATTTGAGTTGAGCAAAAGAAAATAACTAAGTAGGCTTCAATTAATTAGGTTTTAAGCCTTTATTCTCGATATATACCTGTTCTGTAAGAAAAAATTTAAATGTGATCAATAAAAGGCTTTGCCAAATATCTCGATCTGTGTCTTCATGTTGCATTGCCATCGCGTTCTGAGCTGGCTTTCAAATTTTAACGTAATTGACAACTTTTAATTGAAACAACCAGATAAACTAGAAAGAAAGTTTATAAAAATATAATAAAAATCCAGACAGAATTTATAGGAAATGTTCGCTGATCTCAATCTGATCATGCGTAAAATTAAAGAAAACTCAAAACATTCCCCTTATTTGTTAACCACTTAACTTTTAGACAAAATTGTTTTTTTTTTTTTTTTTATATAACAAGTAAGGAAGGCTAAGTTCGGGTGTAATCGAACATTACATACTCAGCTGAGAGATTTGGAGACAAAATAAGGGAAAATCACCATTTAGCAAAATTAACCTAGGGTAACCCTGGAATGTGTTTGTATGAAATGGGTTTCAAATGGAAGGTATTAAAGAGTATTTTAAAAGGGAGTGGGCCATAGTTCTATAGGTGGACGCCATTTCAGGATATCGCCATATCGCCATAAAGGTGGACCAGGGGTGACTCTAGAATATGTGTTGTACGATAGAAAGGTGTTAATGAGTATTTTAAAAGGGAGTGGGCCTTAGTTCTATAGGTGGACGCCTTTTTGAGACATCGCCATAAGGGTGGACCAGGGGTGACTCTAGAATGTGTTTGTACGATATGGGTATCAAATTAAAGGTATTAATGAGGGTTTTAAAAGGGAGTAGCCCTTAGATGTATATGTGAAGGCGTTTTCGAGAAATCGACCAAAATGTGGACCAGGGTGACCCAGAACATCATCTGTCGGGTACCGCTAATTTATTTATATACGTAATACCAGGAACCGTATTCCTGCCAAAGATTCCAAGGGCGTTTGATTTCGCCATGTAGAACTTTTGCCATTTTCGTCTACTTAATATGGTAGGTGTCACACCCATTTTACAAAGTTTTTTCTAAAGTTATATTTTGCGTCAATAAACCAATCCAATTTCCATGTTTCATCTCTTTTTTTATATTTGGTATAGAATTATGGCATTTTTTCATTTTTCGTAATTTTCGATATCGAAAAAGTGGGCGTGGTCATAGTCGGATTTCGGCCATTTTTTATACCAAGATAAAGTGAGTTCAAATAAGTACGTGAACTAAGTTTAGTAAAGATATGTCGATTTTTGCTCAAGCTATCGCGTTAACGGCCGAGCGGAAGGACAGACGGACGACTGTGTATAAAAACTGGGCTTGGATTCAACCGATTTCGCCAATTTTCACAGAAAACAATAAATGTCATAAAATATGTTCCCCTACCAAATTTCAAAAGGATTGGTAAATTTTTGTTCGATTTATGGCATTAAAAGTATTCTAGACGAATTAAATGAAAAAGGGCGGAGCCACGCCCATTTTGAAATTTTCTTTTAGTTTTGTATTTTGTTGCATCATACCATTACTGGAGTTGAATGTTGACATAATTTACTTATATACTGTAAAGATATTAAATTTTTTCTTAAAATTTGACTTTAAAAAAATTTTTTTTTTTAAAGTGGTCGTGCTCGTAATCCGATTTTGCTAATTTTTCCTTAGCACACATATAGTAATAGAAGTAACGTTCCTGCCAAATTGCATCATGATATCTTCAACGACTGCCAAATTACAGCTTGCAAAACTTTGAAGTTACCTTCTTTTAAAAGTGGGCGGTGCTACGCCCATTGTCCAAAATTTTACTAATTTTCTATTCTGTGTCATAGGATCAACCCACCTACCAAGTTTTATCGCTTTAGCAGTCTTTGGTAATAAATTATCGCACATTTTCGGTTTTTTGAATCCGTTTTTCGATATCGAAAAAGTGGGCGTGGTTATGGTCCGAGTTCGTTCATTTTAAATAGCGATCTGAGATGGGTGCCCGAGAACCTGCATACCAAATTTTATCAAGATACCTCAAAATTTACTCAAGTTATCGTATTTAAGGACGGACGGACGGACATGGCTAAATGAATTTCTTTTTTCGCCCAGATCATTTTGATATATAGAAGTCTATATCTATCTCGATTAGTTTATGCCGTTACGGATTACCGTTATGCGAACAAAGTTAATATACTCTGTGAGCTCTGCTCTTACTTACTTACTTAATTGGCGCTTAACCGTCTAAACGGTTATGGCCGTCCAACAAGGCGCGCCAGTCGCTCCTTCGCTCCGCCAACCGGCACCAATTGGTCACACCAAGGGAGTTTAAATCGTTTTCCACCTGGTCCTTCCAACGGAGTAGGGCCGCCCTCTACCTCTGCTTCCATAGGCGGGTTCCGATAGAAACACTTTCTTGGCCGGAGCATCATCTTTCATTCGCATAACATGGCCTAGCCAGCGCAGCCGCTGCGTTTTAATTCGCTGGACTATGTTGATGTCTGCGTATAGCTCGTACAGCTCATCATTAAATCTTCTTCGGTACTCGCCATCGCCAACGCGTAGAGGTCCATAAATCTTTCGAAGAACTTTTCTCTCGAACACTCCCAAAGCCGCGTCATCTGCTGTTGTCATGGTCCATGCTTCTACCCCATATAGCAGGACGGGTACGATAAGTGACTTGTAGAGTATGATTTTCGTTCGCCGAGAGAGGACTTTACTTTTCAATTGCCTACCTAGTGCAAAGTAGCATTTATTGGCAAGATTGATTCTTCGCTGGATTTCAGTGCTGATGTTGTTGCTAATGTTGATGCTGGTTCCCAAATAAACGAAGTCTTTTACTATTTCGAAATTATGGCTGCCAACAGTAGCGTGGTTGCCAAGGCGCATATGCGCTGACTCTTTGCTCGATGACAGCAGGTACTTCGTTTTGTCCTCATTCACCATCAAACCCATCTTTACCGTTTCTTTTTCCAGCTTGGAGTAAGCAGAACTAACAGCGCGGGTGTTAAGGCCGATGATATCAATGTCATCAGCATATGCCAGTAATTGCACGCTTTTATAGTATATTGTTCCAGTGCGGTTAAGTTCTGCAGCTAGTATAATTTTCTCCAGCATCAAATTAAAGAAATCGCACGATAGGGGGTCACCCTGTCTGAAACCTCGTTTAGTTTCGAACGGCTCGGAGAGGTCCTTCCCAATTCTGACTGAGCTGATGGTGTTGCTCAACGTCATTTTGCACAGCCGTATAAGTTTTGCGGGGAAACCAAGTTCAGACATAGCGGCATATAGGCAGCTCCTTTTCGTGCTGTCGAAGGCGGCTTTAAAGTCGACGAAGAGGTGATATGTGTCGATTCTCTTTTCACGGGTTTTTTCCAAGATTTGGCGCATTGTGAAAATCTGGTCGATGGTAGATTTACCAGGTCTGAAGCCGCACTGATAAGGTCCAATCAGCCGGTTCACGGTGGGCTTCAATCTTTCGCACAATACACTTGAAAGGACCTTATATGCGATATTAAGATGGCTGATTCCACGATAGTTGGTGCATTTTGCAGTATCCCCCTTCTTGTGGACTGGGCAAAGAACACTTAGATTCCAACCGTCGGGCATGCTTTCGTCCGCCCATATTTTGCTAAGAAGCTGCTGCATGCGCCTTACCAACTCCTCGCCGCCGAACTTGAATAGCTCCGCAGGCAATCCATCAGCGCCCACGGCCTTGTTGTTTTTCAATCTGGTTATTGCTATTCTAACTTCGTCATAATCGGGCGGGGGGACATATATTCCATCATCATCGATGGCGGGATCGGGTTCTTCATCTCTGCGCGGTGAATTGCTGCCTCCATTTAGGAGAGCAGAGAAGTGTTCCCTCCATAATCTAAGCACTCTCTGGACATCAGTTACAAGGTCGCCGTTTTCATTCCTACAGGAGTTTGCCCCGGTCTTAAAACCTTCCGTCTGTCGCCGTATTTTTTTGTAGAATTTTCGGGCGTTATTCCTGGTGGCTAGCAGCTCAAGCTCCTCGCACTCACGCCTTTCTGCTTCTGCTTTTTTCTTCCTGAAAAGGCGTCTCGCTTCCCTTTTCAACTCACGATAGCGTTCACACACTCCTCTTGTCGCGCTCGCTTTTAACGTAGCCCTGTAGGCAGCGTCTTTTCTTTCGGTTGCAACGCGGCATTCTTCATCATACCAGTTGTTTTTTCGTGGCCGCCGGTAACCAATTTTTTCCTCGGCGGCAGTATGAAGTGCTTTGGAGATATGCTCCCACTGCTCCTGTATTCCTTCAGGATGAGTTGTGCCCTCAGAGAGCAGGTGTGAGAGTCGAGTTGCGAAATCATTGGCAGTCTGTTGTGATTGAAGCTTTTCGACGTCTAGCTTTCCTTGTGTTTTTTGTTCCTTGTTTTTAGCCGCGTTGAGGCGGGTGCGTATTTTGGCTGCAACGAGATAATGGTCCGAATCGATGTTAGGTCCTCGGATCGTTCGCACATCTAAACCACTGGAGGCATGCCGTCCGTCTATCACAACGTGATCGATCTGATTGCGAGTATTTCGATCAGGAGACAGCCATGTAGCTTGATGTATCTTTTTATGCATGAACCTCGTGCTTGATATGACCATGTTTCGAGCACCGGCAAAGTCAATCAGCCTCAGTCCGTTAGGAGAAGTTTCATTGTGTAGGCTGAACTTTCCGACTGTAGGGCCAAAAACACCTTCTTTGCCCACCCTGGCGTTAAAGTCGCCAAGCACGACTTTTATATCATGACGGGGGCAGCGCTCGTATGTGCGTTCTAATTGTTCATAAAAAGTGTTTTTCACCTCATCGTCTTTCTCCTCTGTCGGCGCATGGGCGCAGATGAATGATATATTAAAAAATTTTGCTTTTATTCGAATAGCGGCGAGACGCTCGTCCACAGGCGTGAACGCCAGCACTTGGCGACAAAGTCTCTCTCCCACCACGAATCCGACGCCGAAACTGCGCTTATTCGCATGGCCACTCCAATATATGTCACAATTTTTGATCTTCTTCCTTCCTTGCTTCGTCCAACGCATTTCTTGGATGGCGGTGATGTCAGATTTTGCTTTGACGAGGACATCAACCAGCCGGGCATCTGCACCAATCCCATTCAGGGAGCGGACGTTCCAGGTGCATGCCCTCAATTCATTGTCCTTCAAACGTTTGCCATGGTCGTCATCAATAGAGAGTGTATTTATTCGAGGCTTGTTGTTATATTTCATTGGAGTATGGTTTTACGTGGCGGGTCCCAAGCCCAGCGCACAACCCGCTCAGCGGGGGTGAAAATATTACTTGGCACGTTTATATAGCGAGCCGCTTGCTCCAAGACAGACGCCCGCTTGCAGCCGCACCTAGAGGTGTACAGACGCTGCCGATGAAATCTCCCCCGGCTAGCCCTTAAACCGATTATTATGTCAGAGTGGCCTAGCCAGTTTGTCGCCTTCTCACATTAGCTCACCGCTAAACGGGTGTTTAGCGGCTACCCAGAGGATACTTGGCCGCAAGCGACCGGCAGTAGTGAGCTGCTTGAACCGCATGCAAAAGAATCGCTCTGGCCATTCCCAGGTGAATGGCGGTCAGAAGCTTTCCCCACTTTCGTGGACTTCTACACACGGCCCCACCCTCCGGCTCTGCTCAGCTGAGTATAAAAATACACATAAGACATGACCAAAAGAAATGTGATAATCCGCTTGTCAAAAAAGATTAGCGTGAAGGTCTTAAGTTCCTTCATTTACAATTTATATACACGTACGAAAAAAAGTAAAGGCATTGCCCACAATGAGTAGACGTCTTCAATTCTAAATTCGCAACATCCCTAATAAATTCATAACGCCATACTAACGGAAAATTGCTATAAAAGCCAAAGAAAGAGACACTGATATATTTTTTCTAAAATTAGGTCAAAATATAATAATCAACAAGGCGAATCTCTACTAAATTCGCCTTGATAATCAATAACACTTAACGAAATGCAAACTTCGGTTAGTTTGTTATACATGGGTAGTGGGAAATTATGTTAGCATTTTTATTAAACTAGCTCCCAATTAGACTCGGCTGCATTTTATAAATTGTCTTTGGCTCAAATCCTCTTATTGCTTCTCTCCTACTCTTACCGCCACTCCTACTTTTCCATTCCCAATATCATTCCTAATCTTAACACGAGACTGGTTTTTTGTGTGGATGATTATTTATTTCTGTCGGGGTTTGACATAAGGTTCCTATTTAGACTGAAAGATGTTCACACCTGAACCAGTTCTATTTCGTATTTCATTGGCTTACTCGTTCAAGGAGATTCCCATGACGGCTTTTGCATGGGCGGGGCTCAAAAAATTGAATGGGGTAGCACTGAAATGGCAGACAAGACGAAAAGAAAAAATCCAAAGTCACTCCGGTACATGCTGAATACTCAGAAGCCTGGGCATCTTCACAGTTCGAGTCTGATGAACATAAACCTGCTTCCATCTTTATCCATGATAAGTCGGCAAAGTCTTACGTCGATAAACGACCAACCCCGCTCTCAAAAACAAATACCCTAAACTCACAGTTGAGGAAAGAAATCTCCCTAGTGACACGCATGTCACTCTATGTCAACATCAACCTGAATACTTTAATAGTTTAAACTTTTACAAATCCATAACTAACACCGACATACGCAATGTATTTCCTGCATATTATGTGTCTGTATGGGACCAACCATCTTATCAATTGCGATGTGGGAATAACTCCTCTAACTCCCATGTCTGTTTTGTCTAACCCTATTGACTTGGACTTGGACTTCCGTAAGAGGATTTCAATGACAATTTGTGAGTGAACGAACCTATAGGATGGGGTTAGGCACTGTTACAAGAAGAAGGATACGAGTTTCGTGTGTGTGTGTAACGTGAAACCTTTTCAACTACATCCTGTTGGTAAATTTATCTGGAGTTCATCGTTCGTTAAGCCTCCCGCTACCATAGTAAATAATTTTCCATATAAACACTAAATATTTTGTTATGTCTCACATGCGCTGCAATTAGCACAAATTGCTCGTAGGTTAACAATATTAGTAAATACACATCGACAATTCACGAAATTTTCTCACCTCTCATTGAATTTATTTGTTTTTATCTTTTTATACTCAGCGTGCTTTGCACACAGAGTATATTAACTTTGATTGGATAACGGTTCGTTGTACAGGTATAAAGGAATTGAGATAGATATAGATTTTCATATATCAAAATCATCGGTATAGAAAAAAAATTTGACTGAGCCAAGTCCGTCCGTCCGGCCGTCCGTTAGCACGATAACTTGAGTAAATATTGAGATATCATCACCAAATTTGGTACACTGGCTTATCTGGACCCAGAATATATTGGTGTTGAAAATGAGCGAAATCGTATTATAACCACGCCCACTTTTTATATATATAAAATTTTGGAAAACACAAAAAACCTGATAATTTAGTAAATAATACACCTAGAATGTTGAAATTTGACATGTGGACTGATATTGAGACTCTTGATAAACATTTGGAAACATTTTTCAAAACGGGCGTGGCACCGCCCACTTATGATAAAATCAATTTTACAAATATTATTAATAATAAATCGAAACTCGTTAAACCTATCGTAACAAAATTCGGCAGAGGTTGCCTTTACTATAAGGAATGATTTGAAGAAAAATGAACGAAATCGGTTAAGGACCACGCCCACTTTTATATAAAAGATTTTAAAAAGGGTCGTGGACGAATAAAATAAGCTATATCTTTGCAAAAAAGAGCTTTATATCAACGGTATTTCATTTCCCAAGCGGATTTATAACAATAAATAGGAAAAAATTCAAATTCAAAAAATGGGCGTGGCGGTGCCTTTTACGACTAAGCAATTTTCTATGTTTCGGGAGCCATAACTCGAAGAAAAATTAACGGATCATAATAGAATTGGGTACACAAATTTTCCTTATAGCAGAAAATATTTCTAGCAAAAATGGACGAGATCGCTTAAAGACCACGCCCACTTTTATATAAAAGATTTTTGAAAGGTTCGTAGACGAAAATAATAAGCTATATCTTAGCGAAAAAGAGCTTTGTGTCAATAGAATTTTACTTTCTAAATTGAATTATAACATTAAATTGGAAAACACTAAAATTTTTGAAAATGGGTGTGGCACCGCCCCTTTTATGACTAAGCAAATTGCTATGTTTCGGGAGCCATAACTCGAAGAAAAATTAACATATCGTAATGAAATTGTGTACACATATTTTCCTTATAGCAGAAAATATTTCTAGTAAAAATGGACGGGATCGGTTAAAGCCCACGGCAACTTAGATATAAAACAAGTTTAAAAGGTTCGTAGACTAGAATAATAAGCTATAACTTAGCAAAAAATAGTTTTGAATCAATGATATTTCACTTATCAAGTTTTATTGTAAGAGGGGGGAGACATTTTTTTTTAAACGGGCGGTGCCACGCGTTATGTAGAAAAGTAATTTATCTGAAATGAACTGTGCAATTGAAGCTCACGCTGAGTATATAATGTTCGGTTACACCCTAACTTAGACACCTTTGCTTGTTAATTTTGCATTTGACTTGATTTCGTGCTTTCATTGGTACCGTAATACTAACAAGCGCCTCACATATATAAATACCGTTAACAAACTGGTTGCTTGAAATAGTCCAAATTTATATTTCAAAGGAATAGTCGGAAAAAATTAGTAATGCGGGAATTGGTGAGTACGAACTAAATTTAGTATTAAGGCTTACGAACCTTACTAATTAACTACGATGCCTTTTTTTTAGATCTTATTAGTCTGTTTGGTGGTATGCTGCCATGCCGCACCAGCAACGCAACAACAATCTTCCAATGAGCCCAAAGATCAGAGTCTGATATTAAATCGGCCCAGCCCTATTAATCCTGATATACCTAGCGATCCTAAACCAGAAGAAAAAATCACAATGATTACCGATCCAAAAGAGATTGTGAAGCATAAACGTGAGGTAGTTGATGATCCTTACGATCATATTTCACATTTCGCACCAACTGTACAACCCGAAAAGCAAGTGGTTAAATTAGAGACACAAGAGACCCCAAAAAAATATAGCTTAGAGGCTGATTCCATACATTATCGACAAAAGCGCGAGGAAGAGGGTCATATTTTAGAAGCGAAAAAGCCAGCAAAAGCACCAGCCGTTGAACTACCGCTTACGCCAGAAGTAGACACAGAGAAAACCAAACCAAGACGTCATCATAATGCACCAGCAACGGTTCTAGCAACACCAATTCACAATCTACCTAAAACACGTCAGCGTCGTCAAGTAGATCCTCATCTAATTGGAGCATCAACAGTTGGCTTTCCCCCACAAATTCACACTGAAGATAATGAGCAAAAGGCACAAGACGAAGAGGACAAAACTGAAAGTCCACCTCAAGAGCAGCATGTATCGGTAAAACAACAAAAGGAGGATGACCTAAAAGTAGATAGCGCAGCTGAACATGAGGCAGGCCAAGCCAAACGTGATATACCAGTTCCTCTAGTGCCCAAATATCACCATTCTGAAGAGTCACCGAAAACCGGTGAAAAGGTTGAAGAAGCTCAGGCAACTAACGCACATAGAATAGACGCTCAACACCAAAGTGCTGGGTGCAAAGGAGACAAAAGAAGCGAGAGCGATGAAAGGGATGATGATACGAAGGAAAATAGGCCTGTAGCTCCCATATACCCTCATCAATCGGTTCATGCCGCAGTGCATCCACATGAAGGAAATAGTTATCATTCGCAAACACAGCCAGTTCTCTTGGATGCACCAAATACTGAGTCTATAGTGCATGACAAACCTTTAGTGGAAGATGAACATCATCAATTAATCCACCCAGTAGTTCATTCACAACACGCTAGTAGTAACCTTCCTCGATTATCTAGTCTACCCTTAGATGTGGAAAGGCCAAATTCTGATAATAGTATCTCGTTGGCGGGGTCTGAAGTCGCACATGAGTTACCTTCAGATCAGCATGAAACTCCTGTAGGGGAGGTTGTGATCAAACCTCTCGTAGACCAATTAGCCGATAAGGAAACTAAGATTATTGCTTTTGCGCCTCCAGCTAATCAAGATCATATTGTCATCAAACATCCTGTGCCCGTTGCAGAATTATTTTCGGGGTAAATACCAAGTTTTCCAATTTATTTTAAGTGATTGCATTTTGAATTCCCTATATCTTTCAGACCAAAGGAGTAGATGGGAGTGAATTTGGAATCGCAAAAATATAACCTCTGTTATAATATCTTTTACATAAGTTCAATTGGATTTCAAAAAGTCTGTAAAATATGTGCATATGGAACTACCTGCGACAATAATATTGATTTTTTTAAACGAACCATGAAAAGTGTTAATTGAGCTTTCACGTCTCAGACTGCTACTGTTGTGAGTGAGTTGGGAAGGCCACGCAAAGCAGGGAATGAAGTGAAAGAATTATTTGACAGTCCATATTTTAAAAATTTGATGTGTGGTAATTAGGGATCGTCGCCGCAATCCAAACCTCATCGATATCAACCCCGTGCAGAAAGCCCCTTATTTATTCATTCATTCTTTAGAATACTCTCAGAGCCGTCTCATCTCACGTTTTCAGCGTCTATGCTTCTGCGGCATATAGCAGTGCCATGTAAAGTTTTAACTTCGGTTGTCGAAACAAGACTTTATTTTTAATTTATTTTTAAATTTCTGACTCAGTTAAACAAGTAGTTATTGCTTACAGAAATTCTCCGCTGGATATCCAAGCAGTTTGTGTTAAAGCTGATTCTTAGATACACGAAGTCCCGGCGTGTTGCCAAGACATATGTACATATACGCGCTGACTCATTTCTTAACGACAGCAGATACTTCCTATTGTACGCTTCAGCTATGTAGGCCGATTGTGCCCATATCGTCAGCACACGCCAGAATAAGTTATTTTATTTAAGCAGTCAAGATATTCAGTATTCAGCGTCATTTATTTTTTCCAGCATCAAATAAAAGACATTGCACGATAGGCGGTTACTTTGTGTGAAACTTTGATTTGTTTCCAACGGCTCGGAGAGGTCCTTCTAAAGCTGTACAGGTAAGGTCCAATCAGTCTGTTAAAGGTTGGCTATAATATCAGAATCTTATTTCCATCATCTTCGATGGCGGGGTAGCGAAGCAATGCTACAACAACAACAACACGACGGGGTCGATTGTAACATCTTCCCTAGGTGCATCGTCGTTTCCTCCATTGAGGAGTACAGATAAGTAATCGCTCCATAAACTTGTCACTAACATAGGATAACGGGTCGATATTTTCTTTCGCGCCAGCTTTAAACTTCTTCGGCGACTTTCAGAGAGGAGGTGCGTTTTTGTTGCACACTATTAGTCGCGCAGAGACGCGTGGATTTAGCCCAGCAATCCGGTTGTGTATTTCTCGATCGAGGCTGTGCTATGTAGCATAATGGGTATTTTTATGTCTAAGCATTGACTACGTTTAGAGAGGCGGCTAATTCTATCAGCCACAATCCATTACGTGAGTTGCGTAGGATGAGTTTTCTGACTTTGAAATCGACAACCACGGCTTGTGTATCAATCAGTACTTCTATTGGATGGTGAAGCTTTCGATTTTTTGTCCATCAACTAATCGGATATTCGGAATTTTATAGGTACAGTCTTCAGTCTTTTTTCCGATAACTAAGCGTCTCTCGATAGTGCTTAGTTTTCATTAGGTCCAAATTACTGACGTTAAAAACTTCTTTAATGCTTTCAGTTGGGGTCAAATTACTGGCTCAAAGTCGATAGAGCAGTGCACGGCCAAAATCCACGCTAAAACCTTCTGTTCATTTATTTCACAACCCCTTCCGTTTTTTCCTGTTGTTTTAAAACCAATTTTCAAAATGTTAGCAAATGAAACCCTCGCGAAGGACAGACATCTTGACGTGATGCGACGGCTTAGCCGCTTACCACGGGACTATGCCACCCAGTAGGATGCAGGTTCATATGGATCTCCATGACTGCGGTGTCCTAGACCTAGGGTGAGCGATGACCGAGATCTGCCCCTCCCAATCCAGGCTGTTATGTGGCACCGTGCCCATTGGATGGTTTGCAGCCGGGAGGTTAATCTGGCTGTATTTGTACGGAGCCTATCTGACACCGGGCCGCCTCAGAGAGTAGAAATGGTCTTACCGCGGTAAGGGGCTCTGCCGCGGCGGACAACGCTTTTCCCCCTTTTCAATAAATTGACCCTCAGCTGGCCTCGTCTACCAAGGGGTCGTACGAACAAGATGAATAACAAAAATAAAAAAGAATATTCGTCCTCCTCCACAAGGGGAGGGACAACACCAAGGGTACCCATACGCCCTAGTGAACCGGGAGGGCTACCACGAGAAGAGGGAAAAGCGACTTTGAGGTAGTCGGCACCAGTATGGCGGCGAAGGGAGTTGGCAACGGCGATCACTGACGCGCCTGCTAATGCTGGGCGCCCGTCGGATGCCGGTACGGCGATTGTTCTCCCCACGGCTGTGACAGGGGCCCACGATCTGGTCACACCGAGCCAAAGGAGAAAGGAGCCATAAAAAAGACATCATTCGGGGGTACGGCCGCGATGGCAACTACGGGTCGGACCCCTTCTCAAGAAGAGCCCCACAGGGGATCGTTCCACAGGAATAAAAGAAGGGCTGCAAAAGTCCTGTCAGTTCCACTGGAAACGCTGTCACAGAATGCCAGGAATTCGGAGGAAAGGACGCGAGCTCTCGGAGTTCTCTGCCAACAAAAGTTGAAAGCGCAACCCCTTACAAACGTCAAAGGTCCGACAAGGATATCAAACTCCCGCCGAAAAGGCACCAGAATCACCCCGCGGTAGCCAAACCCAGCTTTGCCGAGGTAGCCAAGGCCCGGATCCTTATAGGAATTCTAGACCGAGGGAATGGCCGTGGTGCAATCTCTAAAGACCAGTGGCCGTACGTCCGGAACGAAATCGGTAACGCCGTTCTCGATGTGCTGATGGAGTCTCCGGGTAGTCCGCCGCGAGGTTCTCACGCAGGATGGTACCAAGGCCAGATCAAGCTCCTCGCTTGCGAAGACGATAGGTCTGTTGCGCTATATAATACAGCAGCCGAAACGCTGGGACAAGTCTATCCCGGGACGATTATTGAGGTCGTCGCCTGGAAGGACATTCCGGCGCGGCCAAGGGCTAGGGCATGGATACCAGCAGAACCTGAGAGAATTCTCAAGATGCTGCAGCTAATGAACCGAGCTCTCCCAACGCAAGACGTTGTAGGACCTAGGAGAAAGGTCGTTTTGGCCCTGAATAAGGAAGCTCTCGAGCCCCTTAGACAGAGCAAAGGAAGAGTGTTTTACGGCCTCGGCGAGGTCATAATTCATGTATACCGTGGCGACGCACAGCGCATATCCCTTTCGAGTGCCTCTTTGGACACGGACATTGGCACCCGCAGTGAAGCGGAGACTCCGACGCCGAAATCCTGGTTTCCGCCACGTCAAATTGCACAGGGGTTCTGTTCAATTTGTCGATGGAGGATGCTCTGCTGGATAGCGACGGGGAGGATTACAACGTCACGGTGATGGAGGCAGAGGAGTATGAGCAAGCTCATGCTGATGTTGCTCCAGATAAACCTGCATAAATGTAAGGCAGCCTCGGCTACCCTCATCAGTCGCCTTTCTAAGGGCGACGTCGACGTGGTCCCTATCCAAGAACCCTGGGTGAATAACTCAAGGATTTACGGATTGGGGCCATTAGGTTTAAGCTCATCCGAGCTGCAGATGAAGGTGAAGTTAGAATCTTTATTTTAGTAAAGTCTGAGCTAAACATTTCTTTCGCGTAACTAACTATAGCAATGGTGACGTTACAGCGGCCTGCTTGGAAAGCGGAGGCACTCAATTAACGCTAGCCTCCGTTTATATGCCGTACGACGCAGAGGAACCTTCTCCGCAAAAGACGGCAAAGGATCTGGTGGCCGACTTTAACAAAGGCCATCTGCTCATCGGGACAGACGCAAACGCCCACCACTACAGTGGGGAAGTTCCGACTAGTGGTGAGTCACTTTTTGATTACCTTTTAACAACTAACCTGGTAGTTTGCAATGTAGGTAATGAACCAAGACAGGCGAAGAGAACTTCGTGGAGAAATTTGTGCGCTGGAGTCGAAAGTGTCGCTGACACATCAAGGCTACGGTGCGTGATTTCTAAGACGCAAACAGCTATTAGCTTTCTGTGGCGACCAAATGATACCTGGACCAGCACAGAAGGGTAAACCCTAGAGCTGCTCCTGGACACACATTTCCCGGGGAAACATAACCAACTCACCGGAAGTACATGCAACAAACCAAGCTGTGAATATACCCATCACTGAGGAGAGGGTTAGGTGGGCAGTTAAAAGTTTTAAACCTTTTAAGGCTGCTGGATCAGACGGGATTGCCCCCGCTCAACTTATCTATTCTTTGGAATTATCAGCCAATTGGCTGCGGAACATATATACCGCTTGTTTGTCTCTTAACTATATTCCGTGTGCATGGAGGAGCGCCACGGTCATATTCATTCCTAGGGCAGGCAAAGCCTCTCACTACGAGCCGAAGGACTACAGACCTATCAGTCTTTCGACCTTCGTACTCAAGCCCCTAGAGAGCATAATTAGCGATTTTCTCACTACCAACATTGATAGGAACCTCATTTTGGGCTATCAACACGCGTACACCAAAGGGAAATCTAAACTCGCTATTAAGAGATACCAGTTGGGGGGGCGGGAAGGTTGTGGCATATGCTGATGACCTAGCGATTGCCTACAGCGGCAAGTTCCCTCAAAATTTATGCGGCTTGATGCAGGTACTATTGCGAGAGGTTTCCTTATGGGCCTCCCGATGTGGACTCAGCATCAATTCCGATAAAGTTGAGCTTGTCTTATATACCAAACGATACAAAATACCATCGTTAAACCTACCAAAACTAAATGGGATGCGCCTAAGGACAACGTCATTCAGCGACAAAAGAAAGCGTACATTGCATTATATACGCGTAAAAGAGACAAAAAATGGGGACTCACCCCCAACATATGCAGATGGATTTATACCGCGATTATCCGACCCATACTGCTGTATGGGATAGTCGTGTGGTGGCCAGCCTTGAGCAAGGTTCCAGTTCCAGCATGATAAGCATAAGCGGGGCTCTAAGAACAATGCCTAGCGAAGCTCTTCTGATTATTCTTGACATCCTTCCATTGGATCTAGCTGGTTATCGAGCGGCGGCAACGACAGCCCTGCGTCTAAGGGAGTTGTCATGTTGGAACAACAAGACCACATGGCACTCAAGTATACTAAACAAATACAGTTTTCTTCCTGCTAGCACGGATCGCTGTGCGACCACAACAGTAGCGGGAACCAACTTTAAGATAAACATTCCCAGCAAGGATGACTGGACGAAGTCGGATAGGTGCCTTGCTATTGACAATAACATTTCCATATACACGGACGGCTCCAAGCTAAACGGTAGAGTTGGAGGTGGAGTATACTCAAGGGACATTGACCTCCAGCTCTTCTTCAGACCATCCGACCACTGCAGTGTATTCCAGGCAGAAGTTGCAGCCATAATGGAAGCCGCAGCTAGGATAGGGACACATACCGGCGGCAAAGAAATTTTTATTTTCAGCGACAGTTCCTACTCGTTCAATTCTGAACTAGCACTAAACTGTCGCCGATCTCTTCAAGAGATGGCTCAACAGAATCTTGTACACCTCACATGGGTCACTGGACATAGGGACATCGAGGGAAACTCATATATGTATCACTACTACTGAACTGTGCAGCCTGTGAAAAATTACAGTACAGATATACAACGAGAGAAGGAGACAAAATCTCAAGGCTGTCGTTATATTTTTGTAAAAAGGGGTTGAAATATATTTATATATCACAACAAGCCGCCTTGCTTCTATCAACATTAATGTACAATATTTCGTTCTCCAAATGAAAAAGTAAGCTTTTGTTATACTCAGTTGAGCAGAGCTCACAGAGTATATTAACTTTGATTGGATAACGGTTGGTTGTACAGGTATAAAGGAATCGAGATAGATATAGACTTCCGTATATCAAAATCATCAGTATCGAAAAAAATTCGATTGAGCCATGTCCGTCCGTCCGTCCGTCCGTTAACACGATAACTTGAGTAAATTTTGAGGTATCTTGATGAAATTTTGTATGTAGGTTCCTGGGCACTCATCTCAGATCGCTATTTAAAATGAATGATATCGGACTATAACCACGCCCACTTTTTCGATATCGAAAATTTCGAAAAATCGAAAAAGTGCTATAATTCATTACCAAATACGGATAAAGCGAAGAAACTTGGTAGGTGAGTTGAGCTTATGACATATCTTTACAGTATATAAGTAAATTATGCCAACATTCAACTGCAGTAATGATATGGTGCAACAAAATACAAAAATAAAAGAAATTTTCAAAATGGGCGTGGCTCCGCCCTTTTTCATTTACTTTTCTAGAATACTTTTAATGCCATAAGTCGAACAAAAATTTACCAATCCTTGTGAAATTTGGTAGAGGCTTAGATTCTAGGACGATAACTGTTTTCTGTGAAAAAGGGCGAAATAGGTTGAAACCATACAGTTTTTATACACAGTCGGCCGTCTGTCCTTCCGCTCGGCCGTTAACACGATAACTTGAGCAAAAATCGTTATATCTTTACTAAACTCAGTTCACGTACTTATCTGAACTCACTTTGTTTTGGTGTAAAAAATCCGACTATGACCACGGCCACTTTTTCGATATCGAAAATTACGAAAAATGAAAAAAATTCCATAGTTCTATACCAAATACGAAAAAAGGGATGAAACATGGTAATCGGATTGGTCTATTGACGCAAAATATAACTTTAGAAAAAAAGTTTGTAAAATGGGTGTGACACCTACCATATTAAGTAGAAGAAAATGAAAAAGTTCTGCAGGGCGAAATCAAAAGTCCTTGGAATCTTGGAAAGGAATACTGTTCGTGGTATTACATATATAAATAAATTAGCGGTACCCGACAGATGATGTTCTGGGTCACCCTGGTCCACATTTTGGTCGATATCTCGAAAACGCCTTCAAATATACAACTACCACCACTCCCTTTTAAAACCCTCATTAAAACCTTTAATTTGATACCCATATCGTACAAACACGCGATATCTGGAAAAGGCGTTCACCTATAGAACTAAGGCCCACTCCCTTTTAAAATACTCATTATCATCTTTCGTTTGATACCCATATTGTACAAACGCATTCTAGAGTCACCCCTGGCCCCCTTTATGGCGATATCACGAAAAGGCGTCCACCTATAGAACTAAGGCCCACTCCCTTTTAAAATACTCATTAACACCTTTCATTTGATACCCATATAGTACAAACAAATTCTAGAGTCACCCCTGGTCCACCTTTATGGCGATATCTCGAAAAGGCGTCCACCTATAGAACTAAGGCCCACGCCATTTTAAAATACTCATTAACACCTTTCATTCGATACCCATATCGTACAAACAAATTCTAGAGTCACCCCTGGTCCACCTTTATGGCGATATTCCGAAAAGGCGTCCACCCATAGAACTAAGTGCCACTCCGTTTTAAAATACTAATTAAAACCTTTCGTTTGATACCCATATCGTACAAACAAATTCTAGAGTCACCCCTGGTCCACCTTTATGGCGATATCTCGAAAGGCGTCCACCTATAGAACTAAGGCCCACGCCCTTTTAAAATACTCATTAAAGCCTTTCATTTGATACTCATATCGTACAAACGCATTCTAGAGTCACACCTGGTCCACGTTTATGGCGATATCACGAAAAGGCGTCCACCCATAGAACTAAGGCCCACTCCCTTTTAAAATACTTATTAACACCTTTCGTTTGGTACCCATATTGTACAAACGCATTCTAGAGTCAACACTGGTCCACCTTTATAACGATATCCCGAAAGGGCGTCCACCTATAGAACTAAGGCCCACTCCCTTTTAAAATACTAATTAAAACCTTTCGTTTGATACCCATATCGTACAAACAAATTCTAGAGTCACCTCTGGTCCACCTTTATGGTGATATCTCGAAAAGGCGTCCAACTGTAGAACTAAAGCCCACGCCCTTTTAAAATACTCATTAAAACCTTTCATTTGATACCCATATCGTACAAACGCATTCTAGAGTCACCCCTGGTCCACGTTTATGGCGATATCCCGAAAAGGCGTTCACCCGTAGAACAAAGGCCTACTCCCTTTTAAAATACTTATTAACACCTTTCGTTTGATACCCATATTGTACAAACCCATTCTAGAGTTAACACTGGTCCACCTTTATAACGATATCCCGAAAAGGCGTCCACCTATAGAACTAAGGCCCACTCCCTTTTAAAATACTCATTAACACCTTTCATTTGATACCCATATAGTACAAACAAATTCTAGGGTCACCCCTGGTCCACCTTTATGGCGATATCTCGATAAGGCGTCCACATATAGAACTAAGGCCCACTCCCTTTTAAAATACCCATTAACACCTTTCATTTGATACCCGTATCGTGCAAACAAATTCTAGAGTCACCCATGGTCCACCTTTATGGCGATATTTCGAAAAGGCGGCCACCCATAGAACTAAGGCCCACTCCCTTTTAAAATAGACATTAACACCTTTCGTTTGATACCCATATTGTACAAACGCATTCTAGAGTCACCCCTGGTCCACCTTTATGGCGATATCCATAAATGGCGTCCACCTATAGAACTATGACCCACTCCCTCTTAAAATACTCTTTAATATCTTCCATTTGATACACATGTCATACAAACACATTCCATGGTTACCCTAGGTTCATTTTACTACATGGTGATTTTCCCTTATTTTGTCTTCATAGCTCTCAACTGAGTATGTAATGTTCGGTTACACCCGAACTTAGCCTCCCTTACTTGGTTTCCATTAGTATTGTTACGAATGTTAGCAACACTAACACTGCTAAGCAGTGATGTGCAGATATCTTATCTGAAATGCTCCTAAAGGTATGCAATTGTGAATGCGGAAGTGTCGCTCACACATACAAGCGCATGGAGTATGAGAGAAGCTATAAAAATTATACATCTTTAGTTGTAGCTGAGAAATTTATAACTAACTAGTAAGTTCTGGAATTAGAAAAGCCTAGAAATATGCAACGAGGAGGTCGGACAGTATAAAAGGGCGACACCAGTGGAGGCGAGAGATCAGTTTCATTTAAGCTATCAGTCAGTTTGGTTATTAAGCAAGCTAGTTGCAAAGTATAAGTGTTATTGTGAAGTACTTTAATAAAGGCCATTTTTCAATTATTCAATATTGGAGTTATTTATTCAACAGTTTAGTGATTCGAACTTAGCAGAAGATTGCAAATAAGAGGATTTGCAGTAAATTCGTTACAGTATTATAAAATTTTTATTGTTTTAAGAACTCCGCAGAATAGCATTACCGATTTGTGCTGAGTGCGCAGATATGTACGTATGTAAATGACACCTTAGTGACCAAAAAGCGACAAAAAAAGCAAATAATGCCAACTGACAATTACGAATGTATGTATAAATATATTTTTATATATGTATGTATATTTGAATTTTTTTCTTTTCAAAAATATGAATTCTTCGCCTCGTTATACTCAGTTGAGCAAAGCTCACAGAGTATATTAAGTTTGATTGGATAACGGTTGGTTGTACATATATAAAGGAATCGAGATATAGACTTCTATATATCAAAATAATCAGGATCGAAAAAAAATTTTATTGAGCCATGTCCGTCCGTCCGTCTGTTAACACGATAACTTGAGTAAATTTTGAGGTATCTTGATGAAATTTGGTATGTAGTTTCCTGAGCACTCATCTCACATCGCTATTTAAAATGAACGAAATCGGAATATAACCACGGCCACTTTTTCGATATCGAAAATTTCGAAAAACCGAAAAAGTGCGATAATTCATTACCAAAGACAGATAAAGCGATGAAACTTGGCAGGTGGGTTGAACTTATGACGCAGAATAGAAAATTAGTAAAAGTTTGGACAATGGGCGTGGCACCGCCCACTTTTAAAAGAAGGTAATTTAAAATTTTGCAAGCTGTAATTTGTCAGTCGTTGAAGATATCATGATGAAATTTGGCAGGGACGTTACTCCTATTACTATATGTACGCCTAATAAAAATTAGCAAAATCGGAGAAGGACCACGCCCACCTTTAAAAAAAAATTTTTTTAAAGTAAAATTTTAACAAAAAATTTAATATCTTTACAGTATATAAGTAAATTATGTCAACATTCAACTCCAGTAATGTTATTGTACAACAAAATACAAAAATAAAAGAAAATTTCCAAATGGGCGTGGCTCCGCCCTTTTTCATTTAATTTGTCTAGGATACTTTTAACGCCATAAGTCGAACAAAAATTAACCAATCCTTTTGAAATTTGGTAGGGGCATATATTTTATGATGTTAACTGTTTCTGTGAAAACGGGCGAAATCGGTTGATGCCACGCCTAGTTTTTATACACAGTCGTTCGTCTGTCCTTCCGCATGGCCGTTAACACGGTAACTTGAGCAAAAATCGACATATCTTTAATGAACTTAGTTCACGTACTTACTTGAACTCACTTTATCTTGGTTTGAAAAATGAACGAAATCCCACAATGACCACGCCCACTTTTTCGATATCGAAAATTACGAAAAATGAAAAAAATGCCCTAATTCTATACCAAATACGAAAAAAGGGATGAAACATGGTGAGGTAATTGGATTGGTTTATTGACGCGAAATATAACTTTAGAAAAAACTTTATAAAATGGTTGTGACACCTACCATATTAAGTAGAAGAAAATGAAAAAGTTCTGCAGGGCGAAATGAAAAACCCTTAAAATCTTGGCAGGTATTACATATATAAATAAATTAGCGGTATCCAAGAGATGATGTTCTGCGTCACCCTGGTCCACATTTTGGTCGATATCTGGAAAACGCCTTCACATATACAACTACCACCACTCCCTTTTAAAACTCTCATTAATACCTTTAATTTGGTACCCATATCATACAAACACATCCTAGAGTCACCCCTGGTCCACCTTTATGGCGATATTTCGAAACGGCGTCCACCTATAGAACTAAGGCCCACTCCCTTTTAAAATACTCATTAAAACCTTTCGTTTGATGCCCATATTGTACAAACAAATTCTAGGGTCACCCCTGGTCCACCTTAATGGCGATATCTCGAAACGGCGTCCACCTATGGAACTAAGGATTACTCCCTTTTAAAATACTCATTAACACCTTTCATTTGATACCCATATCGTACAAACGCATTCTAGAGTCACCCCTGGTCCACCTTTATGGCGATATCTCGAAAAGGCGACCACCTATACAACAACCACCACTCCCTTTTAAAACCCTCATTAATACCTTTAGTTTGATACCATATCGTACAAACACATTCTAGAGTCACCCCTGGTCCACCTTTATGGCGATATTTCGAAACGGCGTCCACCTATAGAACTAAGGCCCACTCCCTTTTAAAATACTCATTAACACCATTCGTTTGATGCCCATATTGTACAAACAAATTCTAGGGTCACCCCTGGCCCACCTTTGTGGCGATATCGCGAAACGGCGTCCACCTATAGAACTAAGGATTACTCCTTTTTAAAATACTCATTAACACCTTTCTTTTGATACCCATATTGTACAAACAAATTCTAGGGTCACCCCTGGTCCACCTTTATGACGATATCTCGAAACTGCGTCCACCTACGGAACTAAGAATTAATCTCTTTTAAAATACTCATTAACACCTTTCATTTGATACCCATATCGTACAAACGCATTCTAGAGTCACCTCTGGTCCACGTTTATGGCGATATCTCGAAAAGGCGACCACCTATACAACTACCACCACTCCCTTTTAAAACCATCATTAATACCTTTAATTTGATACTCATATCGTACAAACAAATTCTAGGGTCACACCTGGTCCACCTTTATGGCGATATCTCGAAACGGCGTCCACCTGTGGAACTAAGCATCACTCCCTTTTAAAATACTCATTAACACCTTTCTGTTGATACCCATATTGTACAAACAAATTCTAGGGTCACCCCTGGTCCACCTTTATGGCGATATCTCGAAACGGCGTCCACCTATGGAACTAAGGATTACTCCCTTTTAAAATACTCATTAACACCTTTCGTTTGATACCCATATCGTACAAACGCATTCTAGAGTCACCCCTGGTCCACGTTTATGGCGATATCTCGAAAAGGCGACCACCTATACAACTACCACCACTCCCTTTTAAAACCCTCATTAATACCTTTAATTTGATACCCATATCGTACAAACAAATTCTAGGGTCACACCTGGTCCACCTTTATGGCGATATCTCGAAACGGCGTCCACCTGTGGAACTAAGCATCGCTCCCTTTTAAAATACTCATTAACACCTTTCTCTTGATACCCATATTGTACAAACAAATTCTAGGGTCACCCCTGGTCCACCTTTAGGGCGATATCTCGAAACGGCGTCCACCTATGGAACTAAGGATTACTCCCTTTTAAAATACTCATTAACATCTTTGGTTTGATACCCATATTGTACAAACGCATTTTAGGGTCACACCTGGTCCACCTTTATGGCGATATCTCGAAACGGCGTCCACCTGTGGAACTAAGCATCACTCCCTTTTAAAATACTCATTAACACCTTTCTTTTGATACCAATATTGTACAAACAAATCCTAGGGTCACCCCTGGTCCACCTTTGTGGCGATATCTCGAAACGGCGTCCACCTATGGAACTAAGGATTACTCCCTTTTAAAATACTCATTAACACCTTTCTTTTGATACCCATATTGTACAAACGCATTCTAGAGTCACCCCTGGTCCACTTTTATGGCGATATCTCGAAAAGGCGACCACCTATACAACTACCACCACTCCCTTTTAAAACCCTCCTTAATACCTTTAATTTGATACACATATCGTACAAACAAATTCTAGGGTCACACCTGGTCCACCTTTATGGCGATATCTGGAAACGGCGTCCACCTGTGGAACTAAGCATCACCCCCTTTTAAAATACTCATTAACACCTTTCTTTTGATACCCATATTGTACAAACAAATTCTAGGGTCACCCCTGGTTCACCTTTATGGCGATATCTCTCGAAACGGCGTCCACCTATGGAACTAAGGATTACTCCCTTTTCAAATACTCATTAACACCTTTCTTTTGATGCCCATATTGTACAAACAAATTCTAGGGTCACCCCTGGTCCACCTTTATGGCGATATCTCGATAAGGCGTCCACATATAGAACTAAGGCCCACTCCCTTTTAAAATACCCATTAACACCTTTCATTTGATACCCGTATCGTGCAAACAAATTCTAGAGTCACCCATGGTCCACCTTTATGGCGATATTTCGAAAAGGCGGCCACCCATAGAACTAAGGCCCACTCCCTTTTAAAATAGACATTAACACCTTTCGTTTGATACCCATATTGTACAAACGCATTCTAGAGTCACCCCTGGTCCACCTTTATGGCGATATCCATAAATGGCGTCCACCTATAGAACTATGACCCACTTCCTCTTAAAATACTCTTTAATATCTTCCATTTGATACACATGTCATACAAACACATTCCATGGTTACCCTAGGTTCATTTTACTACATGGTGATTTTCCCTTATTTTGTCTTCATAGCTCTCAACTGAGTATGTAATGTTCGGTTACACCCGAACTTAGCCTCCCTTACTTGGTTTCCATTAGTATTGTTACGAATGTTAGCAACACTAACACTGCTAAGCAGTGATGTGCAGATATCTTATCTGAAATGCTCCTAAAGGTATGCAATTGTGAATGTGGAAGTGTCGCTCACACATACAAGCGCATGGAGTATGAGAGAAGCTATAAAAATTATACATCTGTAGTTGTAGCTGAGAAATTTATAACTAACTAGTAAGTTCTGGAATTAGAAAAGCCTAGAAATATGCAACGAGGAGGTCGGACAGTATAAAAGGGCGACACCAGTGGAGGCGAGAGATCAGTTTCATTTAAGCTATCAGTCAGTTTGGTTATTAAGCAAGCTAGTTGCAAAGTATAAGTGTTATTGTGAAGTACTTTAATAAAGGCCATTTTTCAATTATTCAATATTGGAGTTATTTATTCAACAGTTTAGTGATTCGAACTTAGCAGAAGATTGCAAATAAGAGGATTTGCAGTAAATTCGTTACAGTATTATAAAATTTTTATTGTTTTAAGAACTCCGCAGAATAGCATTACCGATTTGTGCTGAGTGCGCAGATATGTACGTATGTAAATGACACCTTAGTGACCAAAAAGCGACAAAAAAAGCAAATAATGCCAACTGACAATTACGAATGTATGTATAAATATATTTTTATATATGTATGTATATTTGAATTTTTTTCATTTCAAAAATATGAATTCTTCGCCTCGTTATACTCAGTTGAGCAAAGCTCACAGAGTATATTAAGTTTGATTGGATAACGGTTGGTTGTACATATATAAAGGAATCGAGATATAGACTTCTATATATCAAAATAATCAGGATCGAAAAAAAATTTTATTGAGCCATGTCCGTCCGTCCGTCTGTTAACACGATAACTTGAGTAAATTTTGAGGTATCTTGATGAAATTTGGTATGTAGTTTCCTGAGCACTCATCTCACATCGCTATTTAAAATGAACGAAATCGGAATATAACCACGGCCACTTTTTCGATATCGAAAATTTCGAAAAACCGAAAAAGTGCGATAATTCATTACCAAAGACAGATAAAGCGATGAAACTTGGCAGGTGGATTGAACTTATGACGCAGAATAGAAAATTAGTAAAAGTTTGGACAATGGGCGTGGCACCGCCCACTTTTAAAAGAAGGTAATTTAAAATTTTGCAAGCTGTAATTTGTCAGTCGTTGAAGATATCATGATGAAATTTGGCAGGGACGTTACTCCTATTACTATATGTACGCCTAATAAAAATTAGCAAAATCGGAGAAGGACCACGCCCACCTTTAAAAAAAAATTTTTTTAAAGTAAAATTTTAACAAAAAATTTAATATCTTTCCAGTATATAAGTAAATTATGTCAACATTCAACTCCAGTAATGTTATTGTACAACAAAATACAAAAATAAAAGAAAATTTCAAAATGGGCGTGGCTCCGCCCTTTTTCATTTAATTTGTCTAGGATACTTTTAACGCCATAAGTCGAACAAAAATTAACCAATCCTTTTGAAATTTGGTAGGGGCATATATTTTATGATGTTAACTGTTTCTGTGAAAACGGGCGAAATCGGTTGATGCCACGCCCAGTTTTTATACACAGTCGTTCGTCTGTCCTTCCGCATGGCCGTTAACACGGTAACTTGAGCAAAAATCGACATATCTTTAATGAACTTAGTTCACGTACTTACTTGAACTCACTTTATCGTGGTTTGAAAAATGAACGAAATCCCACAATGACCACGCCCACTTTTTCGATATCGAAAATTACGAAAAATGAAAAAAATGCCCTAATTCTATACCAAATACGAAAAAAGGGATGAAACATGGTGAGGTAATTGGATTGGTTTATTGACGCGAAATATAACTTTAGAAAAAACTTTATAAAATGGTTGTGACACCTACCATATTAAGTAGAAGAAAATGAAAAAGTTCTGCAGGGCGAAATGAAAAACCCTTAAAATCTTGGCAGGTATTACATATATAAATAAATTAGCGGTGTCCAAGAGATGATGTTCTGCGTCACCCTGGTCCACATTTTGGTCGATATCTGGAAAACGCCTTCACATATACAACTACCACCACTCCCTTTTAAAACTCTCATTAATACCTTTAATTTGGTACCCATATCATACAAACACATCCTAGAGTCACCCCTGGTCCACCTTTATGGCGATATTTCGAAACGGCGTCCACCTATAGAACTAAGGCCCACTCCCTTTTAAAATACTCATTAAAACCTTTCGTTTGATGCCCATATTGTACAAACAAATTCTAGGGTCACCCCTGGTCCACCTTAATGGCGATATCTCGAAACGGCGTCCACCTATGGAACTAAGGATTACTCCCTTTTAAAATACTCATTAACACCTTTCATTTGATACCCATATCGTACAAACGCATTCTAGAGTCACCCCTGGTCCACCTTTATGGCGATATCTCGAAAAGGCGACCACCTATACAACAACCACCACTCCCTTTTAAAACCCTCATTAATACCTTTAGTTTGATACCATATCGTACAAACACATTCTAGAGTCACCCCTGGTCCACCTTTATGGCGATATTTCGAAACGGCGTCCACCTATAGAACTAAGGCCCACTCCCTTTTAAAATACTCATTAACACCATTCGTTTGATGCCCATATTGTACAAACAAATTCTAGGGTCACCCCTGGCCCACCTTTGTGGCGATATCGCGAAACGGCGTCCACCTATAGAACTAAGGATTACTCCTTTTTAAAATACTCATTAACACCTTTCATTTGATACCCATATCGTACAAACGCATTCTAGAGTCACCTCTGGTCCACCTTTATGGCGATATCTCGAAAAGGCGACCACCTATACAACTACCACCACTCCCTTTTAAAACCATCATTAATACCTTTAATTTGATACTCATATCGTACAAACAAATTCTAGGGTCACACCTGGTCCACCTTTATGGCGATATCTCGAAACGGCGTCCACCTGTGGAACTAAGCATCACTCCCTTTTAAAATACTCATTAACACCTTTCTGTTGATACCCATATTGTACAAACAAATTCTAGGCTCACCCCTGGTCCACCTTTATGGCGATATCTCGAAACGGCGTCCACCTATGGAACTAAGGATTACTCCCTTTTAAAATACTCATTAACACCTTTCGTTTGATACCCATATCGTACAAACGCATTCTAGAGTCACCCCTGGTCCACGTTTATGGCGATATCTCGAAAAGGCGACCACCTATACAACTACCACCACTCCCTTTTAAAACCCTCATTAATTCCTTTAATTTGATACCCATATCGTACAAACAAATTCTAGGGTCACACCTGGTCCACCTTTATGGCGATATCTCGAAACGGCGTCCACCTGTGGAACTAAGCATCGCCCCCTTTTAAAATACTCATTAACACCTTTCTTTTGATACCATATTGTACAAACAAATTCTAGGGTCACCCCTGGTCCACCTTTAGGGCGATATCTCGAAACGGCGTCCACCTATGGAACTAAGGATTACTCCCTTTTAAAATACTCATTAACATCTTTGGTTTGATACCCATATTGTACAAACGCATTTTAGGGTCACACCTGGTCCACCTTTATGGCGATATCTCGAAACGGCGTCCACCTGTGGAACTAAGCATCACTCCCTTTTAAAATACTCATTAACACCTTTCTTTTGATACCCATATTGTACAAACGCAATCTAGAGTCACCCCTGGTCCACCTTTATGGCGATATCTCGAAAAGGCGACCACCTATACAACTACCACCACTCCCTTTTAAAACCCTCCTTAATACCTTTAATTTGATACACATATCGTACAAACAAATTCTAGGGTCACACCTGGTCCACCTTTATGGCGATATCTCGAAACGGCGTCCACCTGTGGAACTAAGCATCACCCCCTTTTAAAATACTCATTAACACCTTTCTTTTGATACCCATATTGTACAAACAAATTCCAGGGTCACCCCTGGTCCACCTTTATGGCGATATCTCTCGAAACGGCGTCCACCTATGGAACTAAGGATTACTCCCTTTTCAAATACTCATTAACACCTTTCTTTTGATACCCATATTGTACAAACAAATTCTAGGGTCACCCCTGGTCCACCTTTATGGCGATATCTCGAAACGGCGTCCACCTATGGAACTAAGGATTACTCTTTTACCTTTTAAAATACTCATTAGCACCTTTCATTTGATACCCATATCGTACAAACGCATTCTAGAGTCAACCCTGATCCACCTTTATGGCTATATCCCTAAATGGCGTCCACCTATAGAACTATGACCCACTCCCTCATAAAATACTCTTTAACACCTTTCATTTGTACCTATTATATTTGGTAATAAGCCAAATATTTATTTTATTTTTTAAAAATATTATGTTATTTATTTTTGAGTTTAAATATTTTCCAACTCTTTAGAATTTTAATTTTTTGAAGTTATTCAAAAATTTTAAGTTAACACGAAAACTCAATTAAAAATTATTTTAAAAATTAAATTAAAGAGTACAAAATAGTTAACACAGATATAGAAAATAATAATTCTCTATATAATTTATAATAATTTATTTAAACTTTATTTTTAAAAGAATATTTTTGATGACTCAAATATTTCAATTTTTTGATAATAAAAAAATAACTAATATAATAAGAAGCAATTTAAAATATAATAAGTATATTTGTTATAAGTAGATAACTCTACATATACTCCCCCTCCAGTGAAATGAAAAAAATTTTTTTTAATGTTAATAATTTTGTGTTGATTGTGTAAAAAGTTTATGTTGGTATTGATGTAAGTACTCAATCTTTTGATGATTCGATGTACTTGATAGCTTATTTTAGTTGTTATGTTTAGTTATTTTATTAATATTTTATGTATATTAATATTTGGTTGTGTTATTGTTATGTTGTTGAGGGTAAAAATAACTTAATAGCTGTTTGTTAAATATTGTCAATTATAATTATGTTTTTCATGAACCTAGAATGAGGTAGAATTATAGTAGATGGCTGCTTTGTGTGCACAATTACTCAAAAATTAAAAACTTGTATTATGCAGAATGTATGTTCAATATATAATTGTACTCTGCATAATGTATGTCCAAGTTGTTGATAAGGAATGAAAAGTTGATTCCTTAATTCGTTTGAGGGTGATATGACATTGTCATGATTTTAATTTCAATATGAAAGAATTGATATATGTCAATAAAAATTATTTTAAGTAATCTTTTGAGATTTTTTAAAATTGATTTTAAAAATTTGAAGTTGTTTCTTTTTTAATTTTTTGTGTTGTTTTCGAATTGAAAATGAGGTATTTTGGGTTTGAACATTTGTTGTTAAAGTTCTTGTATACATAATTGATAATTGTATTTACTTATATACTGAAGAAGAAGCTAAGAAATCAAAATATATGTAAAACGTATAGAAGATATTCACTAATAAGAGTAATTAATTTAAAAAAATATATATTTGTTTAGGTAAAAATTGTTTGAATAAAAGTAAAAGTATGTTTTAATAATAATAACGTTGGAATAGTGAATTTAAAATTATTCACACACATAAATATGTATGTAAGTATAGAATTAATCTATTATAATTGTTAGTTAATATATATAGAGTTAGAGTTGTTGTTGTTTTAGATTTTGAGACTACATATGTCTGTATGAGTATGTTGGTGATCAATTAAATGATCAATAATAAAAAATTTTTACATTAGAAATTTGTTTGTTTGATTTTTACTATTTTTAGTATTCGTTCTTGAACCTTTTGTTTTGTTTGTTTCTCTTCTGTTTTTAATTGATTTGATTTTTCGTCTGTTACTTTTGTATCAGTTTCTTATTAGCACTTTTTTTGATGATCTCTCTCTTTAAGACTGGTACTGGTTGATTGATTATTCACTGTTTTGTTTTATTTATTCTTAATCGTATTGCAGTTGATTCGATTTTAATGCAACATAAAGAGTTATAGCTTAGATGTTGAATTTGGAGAAAGTGACACGTAAATGATTCGATTCTGAAAGTTGATGATTGTGTATTTTGATAAGCGCAAAAAGGCTTCTTCCACCGATGAGAGTTGAAGTAGCGTCATTTTACGGTCTTTTGGGGAACAATTTGAATGCTTTAACTTCGAAGTTATTAGAGGTGAACGTTTTTTAATGTTTTCATCAGTATACGATGATGGAATCTTACTTAAATGCAAAATATCTGATGATGGATAAATGTTCGTTGGAATTTGTTCAGTAATTGTTTTTGTTCTCGTGTACTTATTTCTTCACACACTAAATTTTTTAACAACTTGGATTCTTTTTGCTGATGCCGCTATTACATATGCATTGCAATGCACTTGTAGTATTTTACGTATTAGTGAAAACATTTTGTTAAATTTGAGTTAAATCTATGTAAGGACATCTGTATGTAAGTAGAAATGTGTGAGCTAATCTTCAATGATGGTGTAATATTTATATTGCTTGTAGATCGTTCGATTTGTTGAAATGAAAATTCGACTTTTCTTTTACATTTAGCTATCACTTTCAAAATTATGCACTCTTTAAATAATTGTTATCTATATGCACAAAAACAGCGAAATTTCATCAGGGATTTTCGTAATTTTGATATCGCGTAAATGGAGAATAGGTCAGAAGGTCAGAAGGATCGCCAGATATAGAAAATAATAATTTTCTATATAATTTATAATAATTTATTTAAACTTTATTTTTAAAAGAATATTTTTGATTACTCAAATATTTCAATTTTTTGATAATAAAAAAATAGCTAATATAATAAGAAGAAATTTAAAATATAACAAGTATATTTGTTATAAGTAGATTACTCTACACCTATATTGTACAAACAAATTCTAGAGTCAACCCTGATCCACCTTTATGGCGATATCCCTAAATGGCGTCCACCTATAGAACTATGGCCCACTCCTTCATAAAATACTCTTTAATGCCTTTCATTTGATACACATGTCATACAAACACATTCCAGGGTTTCCCTCGGTTCATTTTCCTACATGGTTATTTTCCCTTATGTTGTCACCATAGCTCTCAACTGAGTATGCAATGTTCGGTTACACCCGAAATTAACCTTCCTTACTTGTTTTTTTTTACTATTTATGTAAATAATGTACTTTAATGGCTGCAGCCCATATTTAAATAATAAATACATCAAGCCTTGTATTATATTTGTTGGCCTTTTCATTGTTTAATCGATTAAACTAAGATTTTATAACAATTAGTACGCAGAAGTTGGGTAAAGGGGATAGTGACCGGTTTCACCCCTTTAATACTTTTTTTACACACGCTACTATAATTCACTAACACTAACAAAGTCCGCGCATGCGCAGAACATACATTTGCACAGTTTCAGCAACTAATGATTGACAGAAAATTTACACATTAGGAACATAGGACGGTATTGATATAGAAGTATTATATATATGGGGAAACTGCATTGCAGAAGAACTCGCTAGCCAGGGTACAACCAGGCAGGTTCTTCCTGGCCAAGAACGCTTAGGCATGTCCTTGTCCACATGCAAGTTAATGCTAAAAGAGCACATCCACCGCCAAGCCGACGAAAGATGACTACAAACACCGGGGTGTGGAACATCGAAAGAAACCTTGCCTCAATGGGATCCTAAGAGATCCCATCTCGCGTACAACCTAAGAAGGGATACAATTTCCACACTTGTGGCGGCACTAACTGGTCATTGCCTCATAGGAAGGCATGGAGAAAGGTTAGGAGCACCTTATTGTCGATGCTGTAGGAGTTGTAAAGAAGATGGGGAGGAGGAAACGGTGGCTCATCTCATTTGCAACTGCCCAGCACTAAGTGAAGCACGGCAGCGCTTTTTGGGTGCTCCATTTCTTAATAATCTGAGCCAGGTTGTGGAGCATGTAGTCAAGGAACTGGTAGCTTTCATCAGTTCCGCAAAATGGTTCGAAGAGGAAAGGTAACGGTGTATTTCCGTGGTATCACAACGGCCTAAGTGTGCCCTCGGGCAGCCACCTCAACCTAACCTAACCTAACCTAGCAACTGAAATTTGTATATCAAACTTGCCAAACCGTTGGACAATCGTCGTTTTCACTTATTGGTCTATTTAATTGTCACTTTGTAGTCAAAATGGGCGCAACCACATTTACGTTATATGACAAGCCGTTTTCATTGATATGACCAAATTTGTAGACAAATATTACCTAAAGAAAACTGCAAATGTTAAACCGTATGACTAACTTCACATTCTAATTTCATTTCCTAACATGTTGACAATTAATTTTTGTTTGCCAACTGGTGTCCCATTAATAAGTAATGTCACAGAGTGTGGAAAAACGAGAAATAATGAAAAGGTTTGTGAAGTAAATGAACACAAGATTTTAGAGTCGGTTTGGCCGCGCATTGCTTTGTCGACTTTGAATCAGTAATGTGACATTATAGAAACACCTTTGATCACTACTTGCCAGCGGAGCAGACTGAGGCAGTTTCTGAAGTCAGCCATTTTGACCCAGCAAGCTATCTGATGTTCCCGCACTCTCTGCGCATAGTCATAATCAAAATAAAATAGGTTTTATACAGACCTGTTAAATTTGAATTAGCATTAGTAATCAATTAATTAGATGCCTATTTTAATGGCCAATGATTATTCCAATTGGTTTCCGAACAAAGCAATTACTAATTGATTACCATTAGAAAAAAATATAAAAAAAATCATGATTTTTTCCGATTATTGAAAAAAATCAAAAGTAATCAAAATAATCAAAAGTAATCATTTTCATTACTTTTGATTATTTTTGATTTTTTCGATTATTTTTTTGATTATTTTTCCACTTTGCTGAAAGAAAATTTCTCGTTTGTTGCATGCACGGGATAATTTCTACATACAAGTGCATTGTAGGATGCAATAGTAAATCCTATGCGCTTATCGAGGCGAATATATACATGCAACATATAGGGCGAATGGTATATGAGCGTTGATCTAAACATATTCTAAACACATACACACATGTGCATATTTTACTACACTCATTATATGAAATAATGTGGGATCGAAAATGGCGGTTTTTCTAATTGCCCAGGCAATATGTAAAAAAATTTTTGATTCATAGGTTGGCGTCCAAAAACTTTCATTTAGCAAATATCCTTTATGGTTTCATTCTTAAGTCTAGCCAATTTTGTTATATCCAAAATAAATATAACCACTATTTTGGATTACGTTATGGCTATGCACTGATTATTTTGTACATACAAGTACATTGGTGGATGTAACGGTATATCGTGAGCGCTTATGGCCTATGGGTACATACATACCCACCTACAAATTGTCGTGTTTACAGATGTATCCGACGAATACCTTGCGGGGGAGTGCGTATTGTTTTACGACAAAACAATATGCTAAAACAATATGTATGAGTAATACTACTTAGGTTCATAGCTTCACTTCCAACTGGAGCGATCCTCTAAGTTGTCATTCATCATCATGATCAGTTGTCTAACTAAAGGTTGTTAAATCCCAGATAAATTTATTAACATACATATGTCCATGTACATTAGATTGAAACTTCTTTTTATTTCCTTATGATTACGTCTAGGATATTTCCTATAAAATTTTGAGTTTTGCATAGTCAGCCATATTTTTATACTCAGTTGAGCAGAGCTCATAGAGTATATTAACTTTGATTGGATACCGGTTGTACAGGTATAAAGGAATCGAGATAGATATAGACTTCCATATATCAAAATCATCAGTATCGAAAAAAAATTTGATTGAGCCAGGTCCGTCCTTCCGTCTGTCCGTTAACACGATAACTTGAGTAAATTTTGAGGTATCTTGATGAAATTTGGTATGTAGGTTTCTGGGCACTCATCTCAGATCGCTATTTAAAATGAACGATATCGGACAATAACCACGCCAACTTTTTCGATATCGAAAATTTCGAAAAACAGAAAAAATGCGATAATTCATTGCCAAAGGCAGACAAGGCGATGAAACTTTGTAGGTGTGTTGACCTTATGCCACAGAATAGAAAACTAGTAAAATTTTGGACAATGGGCGTGGCACCGCTCACTTTTAAAAGAAGGTAATTTAAAAGTTTTGAAAGCTGTAATTTGGCAGTTGAAGATATCATGATGAAATTTGGCAGGAACGTTACTCCTATTACTATATGTGTGCTTAATAAAAATTAGCAAAATGGGAGAACGACCACGCCCACTTTAAAAAAATTTTGTTTAAGTCAAATTTTAACAAGAAATTTAATATCTTTACAGTATATAAGTAAATTATGTCAACATTCGACTCCAGTAATGACATTGTGCAATAAAATACAAAAATAAAAGAAAATTTCAAAATGGGCGTGGCTCCGCCCTTTTTCATTTAATTTGTCTAGGATACTTTTAATGCCATAAGTCGAACAAAAATTTACCAATCCTTGTGAAATTTGGTAGGGACTTAGATTCTAGGACGATAACTATTTTCGGTGAAAAAGGGCGAAATCGGTTGAAGCCACGCCCAGTTTTTTTACACGGTCGTCCGTCTGTCCTGTTCGGTCATTGATACCATAACCTGAGCAAAAATCGATATATCTTTACTAAACTCAGTTCTCGTGCTTATATGAACTCACTTTGTATTGGTGTAAAAAATGGCCGAAATCCGACTATGACCACGCCAACTTTTTCGATATCGAAAATTACGACAATTGAAAAAAATGCCATAATTCTGTACCAAATATGAAAAAAGAGATGAAACATGGAAATTGGATTGGTTTATTGATGCAAAATATAACGTAAAAAAAACTTTGTAAAATGGGTGTGACACCTACCTTATTAAGTAGAAGAAAATGAAAAAGTTCTGCAGGGTGAAATCAAAAGTCCTTGGAATCATGGCAGGAATCTGTTCGTGGTACTAAATATATAAATAAATTATCGGTACCCGACAGATGATGTTCTGGGTCACCCTGGTCCACATTTTGGTCAATATCTCGAAAACGCCTTCACATATAGAACTACCACCACTCCCTTTTAAAATACTCATTAAAACCTTTCGTTTGATACCCATATCGTACAAACAAATTCTAGAGTCACCCCTGGTCCACCTTTATGACGATATCTCGAAAAGGCATCCACCTATAGAACTAAGGCCCACGCCCTTTTAAAATACTCATTAACGCCTTTCATTTGATACCCATATCGTACAAACAAATTCTAGAGTTGCCCCTGGTCCACATTTTTGGCGATATCTCGAAAAGGCGTCCACCTATAGAACTAAGGCCCACTCCCTTTTAAAATACTCATTAACAACTTCCATTTGATACCCATATCGTACAAACAAATTCTAGAGTCGCCTCTTGTCCACCTTTATGGCGATATCTCGAAAAGGTGTCCGTCCACCTATAGAACTAAGGCCCACTCTCATTTAAAATACTCATTAACATCTTTCATTTGATACCCATATAGTAAAAACAAATTCTGGAGTCACCCCTGGTCCACCTTTATGGCGATATCTCGAAAAGGCGTCCACCTATAGAACTAAGGCCCACGCCCTTTTTACAATACTCATTAACACCTTTCATTTGATACCCATATCGTACAAACAAATTCTAGAGTCGCCCCTGGTCCACCTTTATGGCGATATCTCGAAAAGGCGTCCACCTATAGAACTAAGGCCCACGTCCTTTAAAAATACTTATTAACACCTTGCATTTGATACCCATATCATACAAACAAATTCTAGAGTCGCCTCTTGTCCACCTTTATGGCGATATCTCGAAAAGGTGTCCGTCCACCTATAGAACTAAGGCCCACTCCCATTTAAAATACTCATTAACATCTTTCATTTGATACCCATATCGTACAAACAAATTCTATAGTCACCCCTGGTCCACCTTTATGGCGATATCTCGAAAAGGCGTCCACCTATAGAAGTAAGGCCCACGTCCTTTTTAAAATACTCATTACAACCTTTAATTTGATACCCATATCGTACAAACAAATTCTAGAGTCGCCCCTGGTCCACCTTTATGGCGGTATCTCGAAAAGGCGTCCACCTATAAAACCAAGGCCCACTCCCTTTTAAAATACTCAATAACACCTTCCATTTGATACCCATATCGTACAAACAAATTCTAAAGTCACCCCTGGTCCACATTTATGGCGATATCTCGAAAAGGCGTCCACCTATAGAACTAAGGCCCACGCCGTTTAAAAATACTTATTAACACCTTTCATTTGATACTCATATCGTACAAACAAATTCTAGAGTCGCCTCTGGTCCACCTTTATGGTGATATCTCGAAAAGGTGTCAACCTATAGAACTAAGGCCCACTCCCATTTAAAATACTCATTACTATCTTTCATTTGATACCCAGATCGTACAAACAAATTTTAGAGTCACCCCTGGTCCACCTTTATGGCGATATCTCGGAAAGGCGTCCACCTATAGAACTAAGGCCCACGCCCTTTTAAAATACTCATTAACACCATTCATTTGATACCCATATGGTACAAACAAATTCTAGAGTCGCCCCTGGTCCACCTTGATGGCGATATCTCGAAAAGGCGTCCACCTATAGAACTAAGGCCCACTCCCTTTTAAAATACCCATTAACACCTTCCATTTGATACCCATATCGTACAAACAAATTCTAGAGTCACCCCTGGTCCACCTTTATGGCGATATCTCGAAAACGCGTCCACTTATAGAACTAAGGCCCACGCCCTTTTAAAATACCCATTAACGCCTTTTATTTGATACCCATATCGTACAAACAAATTCTAGAGTTGCCCGTGGTCCACATTTTTGACGATATCTCGAAAAGGCGTCCACCTATAGAACTAAGGCCCACGCCCTTTAAAAATACTTATTAACACCTTTCATTTGATACCCATATCGTACAAACAAATTCTAGAGTCGCCTCTTGTCCACCTTTATGGCGATATCTCGAAAAGGTGTCCGTCCACCTATAGAACTAAGGCCCACTCCCATTTAAAATACTCATTAACATCTTTCATTTGATACCCATATCGTACAAACAAATTCTAGAGTCACCCCTGGTCCACCTTTATGGCGATATCTCGAAAAGGCGTCCACCTATAGAACTAAGGCCCACGTCCTTTTTGAAATACTCATTAACACCTTTCATTTGATATCCATATCGTACAAACAAATTCTAGAGTCGCCCCTGGTCCACCTTAATGGCGATATCTCGAAAAGGCGTCCACCTATAAAACTAAGGCCCACTCCCTTTTAAAATACTCATTAACACCTTCCATTTGACACCCATATCGTACAAACAAATTCTAAAGTCACCCCTGGTCCACATTTATGGCGATATCTCGAAAAGGAGTCCACCTATAGAACTAAGGCCCACGCCCTTTAAAAATATTTATTAACACCTTTCATTTGATACCCATATCGTACAAACAAATTCTAGAGTCGCCTCTGGTCCACCTTTATGGCGATATCTCGAAAAGGTGTCCACCTATAGAACTAAGGCCCACTCCCATTTAAAATACTCATTAACATCTTTCATTTGATACCCATATCGTACAAACAAATTCTAGAGTCACCCCTGGTCCACCTTTATGGCGATATCTCGAAAAGGCGTCCACCTATAGAACTAAGGCCCACGCCCTTTTAAAATACTCATTAACAACATTCATTTGATACCCATATCGTACAAACAAATTCTAGAGTTGCCCCTGGTCCACATTTTTGACGATATCTCGAAAAGGCGTCCACCTATAGAACTAAGGCCCACGCCCTTTAAAAATACTTATTAACACCTTTCATTTGATACCCATATCGTACAAACAAATTCTAGAGTCGCCTCTGGTCCACCTTTATGGCGATATCTCGAAAAGTTGTCCACCTATAGAACTAAGGCCCACTCCCATTTAAAATATTCATTAACATCTTTAATTTAATACCCATATCGTACAAACAAATTCTAGAGTCACCTCTGGTCCACCTTTATGGCGATATCTCGAAAAGGCGTCCACCTATAGAAACGCTTCTCACGGGAGTTTGAGCCTACCGCTAAGAACTGATGAAGCGCCTCCTTTAGACACAACATCTGCTTCTCTCGGTGAGTTAGACTCATCGTCCAAAATAGAAGAAGCAGTAGATCTTATCACCAAATCTTGTAACGCTGCCTTCACAGCAGCCTGCCCGGAGATTAAGGTAAGGGGCAAAAAGAAACCCTATTGGTGGAACCAAGAAATCTCCGAGCAGAGGAAAAACAGCAGAAAACTGTTTAACGAGGCTAAGCGCACTGGAATCTGGTCCCATTATAAGGACGCTTTAAAATCTTTCAAGAAGTCAATCCAGAAAGCCAAAAAGGGACTCCTGGAAGAACTTCGCCAGTGACATCGAAGAAGTCTCAGAGGCCAATCGCCCACGAAAGGTCCTCTCCAAAAACCCCATACCTCCCAGCTGCATTCGCACAGCGAACGGAGAATGGGCCACTTCTAGTACGGAAATTCTAGATACCTTGGTCAGCACTCATTTTCCAGGCTGCACCTCTCAACCATACCTCTTAAACACGCAATTTAACCCAAGGCCGTTCCGACCCCTGGAAAAAGGAGTTATATGGGCAATCAAGTCCTTTAAACCCTTCAGATCCCCGGGAATAGATGGAATATTTCCCGCTGAGTTGCAATCTGCAAGCAATCTTATAAGCCCGCTGCTAGCTAAAATCTACAAGGCTTGCCTCAACCTGGTCTGTATCCCCACGGAATGGCCCAAGGCAAAGGTAGTCTTCATACCCAAAGGAGGCAGGATATCGAAAAACAGTCCAAAGGATTTCAGACCAATAAGTCTGACCTCCTTCCTCCTAAAAGTTCTAGAACGATTGCTGGACGCCTATATTAGACGATCGGCAAATAACGCACTAATCTCCAACAACCAACACGCCTACTCTAAGGGCAAATCCGTAGAGACAGCTCTACATGCTATCACTACTAAGATAGAGAAGGGTCTTGCCTTTAAAGAATTTACGCTGGGTAGTTTCTCGAGAAGGAGCCTTCAACAACGTTTTCCCAGAAGCGGTCACAAAATGTCTACGTTCACTAGGGGTGGAAGAGCCTCTTGTGAAATTCGTCGAGCTCCTTCTAAACAAGAGAAGCATTATCTCTGAGCTCGGCGGCTCAGCGTTAATAAGGTATACCAACAGAGGAACCCCCCAGGGTTACTACATCCCACCGGATGCCAAGTCATTGCATATGCCGACGACATAGCCTTGACAGTTACCGGCAAACACCTTTCGGTGCTTGGCGAACTCCTGCAAATTCTCTTAATGTAACAAACACTTGGTCTAGGGAATGCGGACTCAGCATCAGCACTGAAAAAACTGAGATAGTACTTTTTACCCGCAAACGCATTATACCGGAATTTACCCTCCCGTCCCCAAATGGGAGGGAAATCAAACTCTCTACCGAGGTTAAATATCTCGGAGTTATTCTAGACAGGAAGCTTGACTGGAAGCGAAATGTGGAGGAACGATCCAGGAAAGCCGCAATGGCTCTATACGCTTGTAAGTCGGCAATCGGAAAAAGGTGGGGTCTCCAGCCACGCATAGTCCATTGGATCTACACGGCAGTGGTGAGACCCATACTCTTCTACGCCGTCACGGTATGGTGGACGGCACTCGATATCGAATCTAACAAGAGCAAAGTAACGAAAGTGCAGAGGATGACGGCAATTCTTACCAGCGGTGCCCTTCCCTCCACTCCCACCAAAGCTCTTGAAACCATATTATTCCTTCTCCCAACTGATCCATATGGTAGATACTGTGCCTCCTGCAACGCGGCAAGGCTCAACGCTATCGTACCATGGAGGGACTGCAGGTTTGCTCACACCCGGATCCTGAAGAAGGTCCCCGAAACCTTCTTGAAATTGGACCATACAACATCGTCCCCTTGCTGGGACAACAAATTTTCCACAAGAATCCCAGAGAGGAACGAGTGGGCAAACGGCGTGGAGCCGGGATCTCACGAAATCTCGTTTTTACAGATGGCTCTAAACTAAACAACAGAGACGGCAGCGGAATATTCTCGGAGAAGCTCAATCTAAGCGAGAGCTTTCGCTTACCCGACCACTGCAGTGTTTTTCAGGCTGAACTCATAGCTATCTGGGAAGCAGCCCTCTATCTTGCTAACCTGCAGGTGACCAATTCTATTTCAATTTTCTCTGACAGCCAAGCTGCCATAAAATCCATGCAATGCAGTAATACCTCGTCACTAGTGGCATTGAAGTGCAGAGAAACCCTCAACAAACTAGCTGAAAATTGCAACCTAAGCATAATATGAGTTCCTGGCCACTGTGACATCTCAGGAAACTGTGCCGCGGATGAGCTAGCTAGGGAAGGCACCAACCTGCAAACAATAACCTCCGCGGGTTGGGCCAGCCCTCCTCTAAACAATTGCAAACACTGCCTACGATCTCTTTTCACGGAGCAGGCAAACGCCAGATGGGCCAAGGAATCTACTTGTAGTATATCCAAGCAAATCTGGCCTAAGCTGGATGAAAAGAGATCGCAATCGGTTATATTGTTAAACCGTATCTCTATAAGCCCAGTAGTGGGCCTTCTTAGAGGTCACTGTCTCATGGGCACTCACGGTGCCTATATGGGCCTGCAGACAAATGACTTCTGCCGCAGCTGTAGGGACGAGGAGGAGATAGAAAGCGTAGAGCACTATCTGTGCCACTGTCCCGCACTGTCAAAAACCAGGTACCAATGCCGCCAGAGACACTCCTTTGGGTGCCTTGCGGAGCTTGAATCTATAAACCCAAACGATATCTTGCGTTTCATTAGGCAAACGCGCTGGTTTAACTTCATTGGGGTCTAAACTTTCTTCTTTCTCGAAAGTAAGGTAACAGGAAATAGGGGCCCCCGCGTGGTAGCACAACGAGCCACAATGGCCTACGTGAGTCTCCGCTCGGACAGCGGAGGCAGCCACTTTAACCTAACCTAACCTAGTTCTATAGGAGGACGCCTTTTCGAGATATCGCCATAAAGGTGGACCATAGGTGACTCTAGGATTTTTTTGTACGATATGGGTACCAAATGAAAGGTGTTAATGAGTATTTTAAAATTGAGTGGGCCTTAGTTTTATAGGTGGACGCCTTTTCGAGATATCGCCACAAAAGTGAACCAGGGTGACTCTAGAATTTGTTTATACTGTAACGAATTTAGTGCAATTCTTCTTATTTGCAACCTTCTACTAACGTTCGAATCACTAAACTGTTGAATAAATAACTCCACTATTCAATAATGCAAAATGGCCTTTATTAGACTACTTTCAAAATAACACTCCTATTGCTCGCCAGATAGCGTCTTAAATGAAACTGATTGTCGTGCCTCTACTATTGCTGCCTTTTATACCGTCTGGTTTCCTCGTTGCATATTTCTAGGCTTTTCTAGAATTTACTAGTTAGCTATCAGCTATAAAATTACCAACTATAACTACGTTTATAGCTTCTCATATGCGCGTGTATATGTGAGTGATACTTGCACAAATTATTGCCTTATTTTGTGAGCATCTCAGATAAGATATATGCATGTGTTTGTGCGCCTCTTCTCCGCTGATCGCATATAGGCAGATATAATGATTAATTTGTTGATGTGCATACAGCCTAAATTAAAAAATATTTTATTTTGACTATGACTATGCGACTCTGTGTTTTAAACAGGAGTATGACCACTTTGAATTTGTTTAAATCCTGAACTGCTTTTGGCCTCTAAGAAGAAGAATCCTTTTACTAGTGACGGCCTTAATAGATAGCATCCCATCGCTTTTCCTTTGGGCAGATGACTATGCTTTGTGAACGAAAACCCAGGAAAAGAGACGAGATTCTGCAACTTATAACGCTGTCAAAGCGAATTACCATCATCCTCTTGATAAATCGTTCTGTCACAAATCACCTCCATTTGTGATTTGTGACGTTCTGTAAATGCGATATGAGAATCAAGGAAACTGCATTATCAACGCGACAGAATTTTCATCCTCCCTGTGACCAGCTGGCATTATTACTGAGCTGTGTTTCGTGGGCAATGTTTACGTCATTGTTTACTATATAGTTTGGCAACTTAAATAGAGGTTTTGTTGCGAATAGAGTGGAAGGCAGTGGACTAGGCAGTCGAATGTCATATAATGAAAGAATGGTGTTCGGAGTCTTTTCAAAGTTAAAAAAAAAAAATGATAAAAGCTTTAATAAAAATAAAACTATTGTTTTAATAACAATGAAAACGCCTTATATATTATATATACACAAAATTCGTAAGGATTGTCTCACTTTAAAATTTGAGTTAAATAATCTAAAGTTTGTTTTTGAAACTGAGTCGAGAACTGTGCGTGTGAATGTGCGAATTTTCACCGATCAGCTGTTAGTTGCGCTACTTGGTAAAATTTACAATGGTTTACGTTTTGTTCTAGCAGCATATAGTGCGTGTCTCTCGTGTTCTTCGAGAATTAATTGTTTAATAAGTGCAAAAATATGTTGAAATATCTTTTCTTGTTGCTGGGAGCATTTGCTGTAAGTATATAATTTTGTGAATGAAGCTGTAACAACGTCTTGCAATACATCTTGTAGTACAGCGCGTTAGCTGAGTTTACCTCACAAGATTGTCGTGAACTGGGATTCATAAAAGCACAACTAATGTGCTCATCTTGTGATAAACTAGATGATTTTGGTTTGGATGCAATAAAGTAAGTGACCTTTATTCCGTATATAATGCAAATAACTAAATATCCATACGTAGATCACACTGTAAAGAATGCTGCACGCCCGATTCATTGCCGGCTGTACAACGCCTTTGGCCAAAAGCCATACTAGAAGTCTGCACATGCAAATTCCGCGCTTATCCACAAATTGAAGCTTTCATTAAGAGTGGTAGACCAGCAAAATATTCAAATCTACAAATAAAATATATGCGTGGTCTTGATCCGACTGTTAAGCTGCTGGACGCCAAGGGTAATGTACAAGAAACCCTATCAATAACCAAATGGAACACAGATACAGTTGATGAATTCTTCGATACACATTTAGAAAAACCTGGTGGAAGTAAAAGTGCCAAAAGCGCCTATAGCGTTGTAGAAGAAGAAGACGGGGATTTTCTTGAAACAAATAGAGTTTAATAGATGTTTTAATTAGCAAGAGCGAGTGTAACTTATTTAGAAAAATTCCAACACCATCCCTTAATTTGTAATTAAACTCAGTTTATTGTACAGGGAAAACGGAATTCATATACGTAGTTAGCGAATATTATTAAATATCAGTGATCATGATTTCACATGAGATTGACATATGTGTAATTTTTGTGCTAATTTAGAATGTACATGGTAACAAATTTGTGAATATTTTGTGTGCTTAAAAGTCTTTTTACATTTTCAATGTTTTTCAAAACGTATGCAACTGATAATTTTTGTACTATGAACTTTAGATAACTGACTGCCTAATTTGTATTCTGTACTTAATTCTGCGCTCCTTTTTGTGTTTTTTAAAAACTGCAAATAAATGAGATACATGATAAAACTATGCTTAAATAGCACACACACACACACACACACACACACACACACACACACATATATATATATATATATATATATATATATATATATATATCTATCAAGTTTCATCGTGCAGTTGAAAGATCTCAATACAAAACATCATACAAAATAGGGTCACTAGAAGTAAATGATGTTGTTGTTGTTGTTGTATTAACAATAAAGACACTCCCCGAAGGCTTTGGGGAGTGTTACCGATGCTGATGGTCCTTTGCCGGATGTAGATCCGGTACGTTCCGGTAACAAAGCACCATTAAGGTACTAGTCCGACCATCTCGGGAACGATTTATATGACCACATTAAACCTTCTAGGCCATCCCGTCCTCCCCACCCCCTAGTTTCATGAGGAACTTGTGATTGCCAGAGCCTCGGCTGTTAATGAAACAGGATTCGCCATGGATAGGTGAGGTTGACAATTGGGTTGGAGAAGCTATATATTGCGCTGGCAACCCATTGAGAGGGTTGCGCTACACAACCCCTTGAATCAAATTTGGTATTTTAGTCGCCTCTTATGACAGGCATACCGCGGGTTTATTCTAAGCCCCTTAATCCGCTGGGGCTAGAAGTATATAAATGGTGTTAGTGTACCTTTTCGCCAAAATGTTGCAGAAAACCGAAAGCTCCACAAGGCGAAAGCGGCGTTCACAGTTCGCTTCAATGACTGAAATCTTTTAGTGTTTGGTTTACCCCAGCGGGCTAGTGAGCAGGTATGCATGTCGTAAGAGGCGACTAAAATACCAAATTGATTGAAGGGGTTGTGTAGCGCAACCCTTTCTAGGGGTTGCCAGCGCAATATATAGATTCTCCAACCCAATTGTCAAACTTACCTACACATGGCGAATCCTGCTTCGTCAATAGCCGAGGCTCTGGCGACCTCAAGTTCCCTATGGATGTAAGGCGGTATGCCCCAGAAGGTTTCATGTGGTCATACCAAATCGTTTCCGGAGGGTAAAGCTTTTGTGGCTCCTTGCTGTTCACGCTCAAGGGCGTCCCGTAGTCTGCCGAGATAGTTGATTTCATGAGGCGGCATTAGATCCGCATTGCTGCGCTTCATGAGACCAAACTCACAGCAAGATCTGCTCTGCAAACCTGCTCTGGGTATAACGTCTACAGAAAAGATCGCGAGAGCGGAAATGGAGCCGGTCTCCCGTTTATCATCCACCACTTAGTGCAATATAATCTATTCGATCCCGACATCGGCCGCAGGGACAGTGTTGTTGTTGTAGCGAAAAGGTTGCTCCCCGAAGGCTTTGGGGAGTGTTATCGATGTGATGGTCCTTTGCCGGAAACAGATCCGGTACGCTCCGGTACCACAGCACCATTAAGGTGCTAGCCCGACCATCTCGGGAACGATTTATGTGGCCACATTAAACCTTCAGGCCATCCCCTTCCTCCCCACCCCCAAGTTCCATGAGGAGCTTGGGGTCGCCAGAGCCTCGTCTGCTAGTGAAACAGGATTCGCCGCGGATAGGTGAGGTTGACAATTAGGTTTGGAGAAGCTATATATTGCCCTGGCAACCTGAAGGGTTGCGCTACACACCCCTTGAATCTGGTATTTTAGTCGCCTCTTACGACAGGCATACCTACCGCGGGTATATTCTTACCCCCTTACCCGCTGGGGGTGCAGGGACAGTGTCGTAGAACGTCATGGCATATCTGTCGGGTCAGGCAATGTAAACTTAGAAATCATCTACATCCCTCCTGTAACCGGTTGACCCAGTGGATACCGTCCTGATATCAGCGCACTACTGTTGTTGTTGTTGCCGCAGGGACAGTGTCTTAGAACGTCAAGGCCTTTCTGTCCGGTCAGGCGATGCAAACCTAGAAATCATCAACATCTACATCCCTCCTGCCACCTGTTGCCCCAGTGTATACCGCCCTAATATCAGGGCCTTACTCACTGACAACAATTGCATAATCTTAGGCGATTTCAATGCCCATCATGATCTATGACATTGCCGCAACTGACAGCCGCAATTGTTCCGAGAATTCAGAGCCGTAACAAAATCCTCAAATCCCTTGCTGGCAGTACCTGCGGAAAAGATAAAGAAACGCTCATGACTACATACAAAGCAATTAGCCAGCCGATTACGTGCTACGCGTCACCCATATGGTCGCCAAGCCTAAAAATTACCCACTGGAAGAAGCTACAGGCCTGCCAAAATACTGCTCTCAGAATTGCCACGGGCTGTCTTCTTATGTCCCCAGAACACCATCTACATAATGAGGCGAGAATACTCCCCATCAGGGAAAGAAACGAAATGCTGACCAAACAGTTCCTGTTGAATACCCAGAAACCTGGGCATCCCAACAGACATCTGATTGACGAGCCAGCACCGCCTAGGGGCTTAAGGAGTCATCTCCGTAAGCATTTTGAGGAAATACGGCATCTGAGAACACAGCCGTATGAAGCGAAAAAACACAAGCAGGTCCTTGGTGAACTCCACAAACAGGCGTCGGACCTTTATGCCGGGAATTGCCCGGTGAACCCAGTACTCAAAGTAAAGTATCCAAAACTTGCGGAGGAGGAACGCATACTCCCCAGGGAAACGCGTGTCACTCTGGCTCAACTTCGTTCTGGATACTGTAACAGGTTAAACTCTTACCTATCCAGAATCAACCCCGACATACAAAATGTATGCCCCGCTTGCAATGTGTCCCCACATGACACCAACCATCTCTTTAATTGTAATGTGGAACCAACGCCTCTAACACCCCTTTCCCTATGGTCCACCCCTGTTGAAACAGCAAGTTTCCTTGGACTCCCGTTAGAGGATATTGATGACAGTTTGTGATCGGTCGCGTCTGTTAGGTGGGGCGAAGCACTGCTACAACAACAACAACAACAACATCTATGACATTCAAACTTGCGCGCGGACAGTAGGGGTGAGATGTTGGCGGATCAAATAGAAGAAACGACGTTCTGCACAATAAACGGAGACGCCCCCACACGTATGGTAGGAAGCTGTCACAGCTCGCCAGATATCTCAATCGTGAGCGCAGAACTCGTAAACTGCGTCAACTGGCAGCCGATGGTAACATTGGCATCCGACCAATTTCCCATACTTATTTCGCTCGAGCGTACCGCCGACTTCATCGTCACTGAAAAACGCACTTTCATAAACTTCAAAAAAGGAAAGTGGGAAGAATATAAATCCTTTACAGACAACCGCTTTGCTGCCCTCCCTATCCCGGCTGATGCCCGCCAAGGGTAGCGTGCCTTCCGTAAGGTCATTGAATCCGCCTCGGCACATTTCATTCCCGCTGGGAGAATTCCCGAAATCCGGCCCAACTTCCCGGCGGAGGCCGAAAACTTAGCGAGAGAACGTGACCTTACAATACAGCTTGATCCAGGCGACCCCCAAATAAGGGACATAAAACAACGCATCAGATTGCTTGTGGATGAACACAAGCGGGCGAAATGGGAGGAGCACCTAAGAGGTTGTAACCTCTCTACCGGTGTGGGTAAACTTTGGTCCACCGTAAAGTCCCTATCGAATCCGACTAAGCACAAAGACAAAGTTTCCATCGCCTTTGGCGACAAAGTGCTGTCGGATGCGAAAAAATACGCCAGCGCTTTCTGCCGACAATATATAATGCATCCTACGGTCGACAAAGATAGACGGAGAGCCAATAGACACGCACATAAACACAAATTCAGCGCGTCACCAATCACCATCACCGCTAAAGAGGTTGAGGACCCCATTGGTCGTGCTAAACCATTCAAAGCAGTGGGCCCAGACGGCATAGCCATGCCGATGCTTAAAAGCCTAGGGAAAGAGGGTTCAAATATTTAGCGCATGTCTTCAACCTGTCTCTTTCCACCTTTGTCATACCCGAGAAATGGAAAATGGCCAAGGTGGTCCCGGTACTAAAGCCTGGGAAACCAGCTAACATAGGTGAGTCGTATCGTCCGATATCTCTCCTATCGCCAGTGGCAAAGACGCTTGAAGCCATTTTGCTCCCTTATTTCCAAGCAAATTTGCAGCTAGCCCCTCATCAGCATGGCTTCAGAAAACTCCATAGCACTACCACCGCGCTAAATGCCATTAGCACCCAGATAAATTGCGGTTTAAATCAATACCCCCACCATAGAACAGTACTCGTAGCGCTAGACCTATCAAAAGCTTTTGATACGGTCAACCATGGCTCGTTACTGCAAGACCTGGAAGGGTCTACCCTTCCCCATGTCTTAAAAGGTGCACCGCAAATTATCTGGGTGGTCGGCAGGCATCGGTGCAATTTAGAAACGAAACATCAAAACCAAGGAGAATTAAACAAGGGGTGCCACAGGGTGGTGTCCTATCCCCACTTTTGTTTAATTTCTACATATTTAAGCTACCTTCACCACCGGAAGGAGTCACAATCGTTTCCTACGCCGATGACTGCATAATAATGGCCACAGGCCCAGGCCCAAAGATCGATGCGCTATGTAATAAAATAAACGGCTACCTCCCTGATCTCTCCAGTTTTTTCGCCTCGCGAAACCTGGAATTATCACCGACTAAATCTTCCGCGACCTTATTTACAAACATGGACGTCCCAAATGTCGACCATTTTGAACATCCACGTCGATGGCACTACGCTACCGACTGTCCTACACCCCAAAACCTTGGGTGTGACGTTTGATCAGGATCTACATTTTGATGAGCACGCAGCCCCAATTGTTTCGAGAATTCAGAGCCGTAACAAAATCCTCAAATCCCTCGCTGGCAGTACCTGGGGAAAAGATAAAGAAACGCTCATGACTACATACAAAGCAATTAGCCAGCCGATTACGTGCTACGCGTTACCCATATGGTCGCCAAGCCTAAAAATTACCCACTGGAAGAAACTACAGGCCTGCCAAAATACTGCTCTCAGAATCGCCACGGGCTGTCTTCTTATGTCCCCAGAACACCATCTGCATAATGAGGCGAGAATAATCCCCATCAGGGAGAGAAATGAGATGCTGACCAAACAGTTCCTGTTGAATACCCAGAAACCGGGGCATCCCAACAGACATCTGATTGATGAACCAGCACCGCCTAGGGGCTTAAAGAGTCGTCTCCGTAAGCATATTGACGAAATACGAAACCTGAGAACCCAGCCGTATGAAGTGAAAAAACACAAGCAGGTCCTTGGTGAACTCCATAGACAGGCGTCGGACCTTTATGTCAGGAATTGCCCGGTGAATCCAGTACTCAAAGAAAAGTACCAAAAACTTGTGGAAGTGGAACGCATACTCCCCAGGGAAACGCGTGTCACTCTTGCTCAACTTCGTTCTGGATACTGTAACAGGTTAAACTCTTACCTATCCAGAATTAAAACCGACATACAAAATGTATGCCCCGCTTGCAATGTGTCCCCACATGACACCAACCATCTCTTTAATTGTAATGTGGAACCAACGCCTCTAACACCCCTTTCCTTATGGTCCACCCCTGTTGAAGCGGCAAGTTTCCTTGGACTCCCGTTAGAGGATATTGATGACAATTTGTGATCGGTCGCGGCTATTAGGTGGGGCGAGCATTGCTACAACAACAACAACAGCACAATTAAGGTACTAGTCCGACCATCTCGGGATTTATATGGCCACATTAGACCTTCAGGCCATCCCTTCCTCCCCACCCCCAAGGAGCTTGGGGACGCCAGAGCCTCGTGTGTTAGTGAAACGGGATCCGCCACGGATATATGAGGTTGACAATTGGATTTGGAGACGCTATATATTGCGCTGGCAACCTGAAAAGGTTACGAACTACTCACTGACGATAATCGCATTATTTTAGGTGATTTCAATGTCCATCACTATCTATGGCATTCTAACCTACAGGCACCAGGGGTGGGATGTTGGCGGACCAAATAGAGGAAACGACGTTCTGCACAATAAACGGATGGTAGGAAGCTTTCACAGTTCGCCATATCTATCCATCGTGAGCGCAGGACTAGTAAAATGCTTCAACTGGCAGCCGATGGTAAGATTTGCATCTGACCACCTGCCTATCTCCCTTTCGCTCAAGCGATCTGTCGACTTCATTGTTACTGAGAACCGCACTTTCATCAACTTTAAGAAAGGAGAGTGGGATGACTACAAATCTTTTACAGACAATCGCTTTGCTGCCCTCCCTATCCCGACTGATGCCCGCCAAGAGGAACGTGTCTTCCGCAAGGTCATTGAATTCGCCTCGGCTCGTTTTATTCCCGCCGAGAGAATTCCGGAAATCCGGCGTCATATTCCGGCGGAGGCCACAAACTTAGCGAGAGAACGTGACCTTATAGACAGCACGACCCCGGCGACCCCCAAATAAGGGATATGCACCAACGCATCAGGTTGCTTGTGGATGAACACAAGCGGGTGAAATGGGAATTAAGGAATTGTAACCTCTGTCGGGTGTGGGTAAGTTTTGGAGATAAAGTGCTGTCGGATGCAAAAAATGGGCGAGCGCTTTTTTCCGACAATATGTAATGCATTCTACGGTTGACAAAGTTAGACGGCGGGCCAATAGACACACACACAAGCATAAATGCAGCGCGTCCCCAATTACCAACACCGCCAAAGAGGTTGAGGATGCCATCGTTCATGCTAAACCATCTAAAGCAGTTGTCCCAGACGGAATAGCCATTCCGATGCTTAAAAACCTAGGCAAAGTAATTTTGTATGTCGGGGTTGATTCTGGATAGGGCAGAGGTTAGCATTTTGCAGTATTCAGAACGAAGTTGAGCTAGAGCGACTCGCGTATCCCTGGGGAGTATGCGTTCCTCTTCCGCAAGTTTTGGGTACTGTTCTTTGAGTACTGGATTCACCGGGCAATTCCTGGCATAAAGGCACGACGCCTGTTTGTGGAGTTTACTAAGGACCTGCTTGTGTTTTTTTGCTTCATACGGCTGAGTTCTCAGGTGCCGTATTTCCTCATAATGCTTACGGAGATGACTCCTTAAGCCCCTAGGCGGTGTTGGCTCATCAATCAGATGTCTGTTGGGATACCCAGGTTTCTGGGTATTCAACAAATTTGCGTTAGCATGGCTTTCAAAAAATACATAGCACTACCACCGCGCTCAAAGCCATTATATACAAATAAATTGAAAATTAAATCAAACAGCCCACCATAGGACAGTACTCGTTGCGCTAGACCTATCAAAAGCTTTTGATACGGTCAACCACGGCATGTTACGTCAAGACTTGGAAGGGTCCTCCCTTTCTCCAAGTCTTAAAAGGTGGCTCGCAAATTTTCTATCTGGTCGGCAAGCATCGGTGCAATTCAGGAACATAACATCTTAACCCAGAAGAAATAAACAAGGGGTACCACAGTGTGGTGTTCTATCCCCGCTTGTGTTTAACTTCTACATAGCGAAGCAACCTTCACCACCTGAAGGAGTCACTATCGTTTCCTACGCCGATGGTTGCACAATGATGGCCACAGGCCCAGACCCACACATCGATGAGCTTTGTAATAAAATAAACAACTATCTGCCTGATATATCCAGGTTTTTCGCCTCGCGAAACCTGGCATTGTCACCGACCAAATCATCGGCGACCTTTTCTACAACATGAACACGGCAAATGTCGGCCATATTGGACATCCACGTCAATTTCATTACGCTACCAACTGTCTTACACCCATTTGATTTGATACGTCAACTTCCGGCGCTGTACAATTTTGACATTAGTTAATCTAATTTACAAAAGCAAAGTATATAGAACTTTTATCTATATTTGTAGGTATGTCACCATGCTGCCACCTTGTATGGTTCCGCCATGCCAGGGGCTTAAGGGGTCATCTCCGTAAGCATTATGAGGAAATACGGCACCTGATAATCCAGTCGTGTGACGCAAAAAAGCACAAGCAGGTCCTCAGTGATATCCACAGGCAGACGTCGGACATCTATGCCGGGAATCCAGTACTGACAGAAAAATACACAGAACTAGCAGAGGAGGAACGCACACTCCCTAGGGAAACGCGCGTCACTCTAGCCCAACTTCGATATAGATACTGTAACAGGTTAAACTCTTACCTATTCAGAATAAACCCCGACATACAAAATGTATGCCCTGATTGCAATGTGTCCCCACATGACACCAACCATCTCTTCAATTGTATTGTGAAACCGACGCCTCTAAAACCCCTTTCACTATGGTCCACCCTTGTTGAAATTGAAAGTTTCCTTGGACTCCCGTTAGAGGGTATTGATGGAAATTTGTCATCGGTCGCACCTATTGGATGGGGCGAAGCAACAGCTGAAAGGTCACCAGTATTTAAAAGGAAAAAGGACTTGTATGATTTTTTTTAGCAAAAATTATCTTCGCGAAGCCCACGTTCATTAAAATATTCCAATGAAAAATTTCTGTTGCACAGTGTTTATTAACCTGTGTCCATTTGTATGGACGAAAGTTAATCGATATCGCGCCATCCATTTTTCGATAGGATTTGGGCTCAGGAAAAAAAGTTCCACTACGCATACCCAAAAAAAATAATTTTCGAGCCTGCGAAAAAAATGGCGAAAGGGTCAATTTTTCGACCAAAACACTCCCCGAAATCCAAAAAATATTTTTTTTTTCAAAAACTGTTGTAAAAACCTTGGCGATAACATTTTTTTGAAAAAAAAAAAATATATTTTTTGGGTTTTGGGGAGTGTTTTGGTCGAAAAATTTACCCTTTCGCCATTTTTCTTTCTCAGACTCCAAAATTATTTTTTTGGGTATGCGTAGTGGAACTTTTTTTCCTGAGCCCAAATCCTAACGAAAAATCGATGGCGTGATATCGGTTAATAAATCGACCCAGTCTAGTGTTCATAATGGCCAATATATAAATAACTAGTTAACATATCTACATACATATATACCTATAGCTATTCAATACTTACTTAGTATAATCACGCAAAACATATAAACGATCTATGTATGCATATTCATATATAAATAATAAATCAGTCAAGCCTTATCAGGTCTACAAAGAGAGATAGATAATGGTCTTTTGAAAAGAGGCAGGGCCTTGTTTTGTGGCGTTGCACCCCACACATAGTCAATGCATGTGGCTCATATAATTTGTGTGAAATAATTATCAGGGGATTTGTGCTTCTTCTTCTATACGCCATACATATATAGACAATTTCTTATATTTTTGTTTATGGGCACCGGAAATATGCGAATAGGTGCAAAAGTAACATATAACTCTAAAACTGCGTTCCAATGAAAATGATCCAGATACCGATCAAAATTTAACATGCAAATGTAACAACAGCGCTGTGATCCCGATATCTATCTGGATTTCGGATCAACAGGTTCTGTTGATTTGGTTTTTTTGTAGGAAATTTTTTACAGCATACCCACTGTACTTGGTAGTTTACATATATATGCACTAGGGCATCCGATATTAAACAAACTATTTACAATGGACAACCCATACATTTTTACTATTAAGGCTATAAAATAATTACATTATTTTTATTTTAAATCATGATAGAAAAACTATAAATGTCTTTTTTTTTTGAAAATAAAATAACCACACATTATGTGTCATTGCTTTTTGCACAAAGCTCCTGACTGAATTAAAATTTTTAGTACCAACCTTGGGGCGTTAAATGTTGGTTCAAAACGCTTCTTTTGGTATATCTCCCGACATTTTTGGACGTGTTTTGACTGCCGATCCTTTTGTTTAGCATTAGTACTCTAGCTGTTTTTAAGTGCGAAGTCCCATACAATTTTATAAGGAAAACATATCACATTTGTGGCATGGTTTAAAGAACTAATAATACTAGTTATTAGTTTGATAATTTGTTTTAACTTTTTAAGTAAAATTTTGTGGAGCGGTTCGGGAAAAAACGTTTGAAAATAACAGTCATCGTATTATGCATACACATTATTTGAGTCTCACCCTCTACAAGCAGCGACCCTTGTCTACTTTATTTTTTTTCACACCATATGATCCCTTCGATTCTAATACCAAGAAAACTAGGTTCTCAACAGTATCAAAAAGTTTCATAAATTTTGTTTTATTTTTATAAAAGCGGTTTTCATGTATAAATTGCCGTGCATCGTGAAATGCCAAAATTAAGTATTGAACATTTGAATATTTGTTTTCTTTGGATATTTCATTTTTGTTCTGTAAAGTATTTGAAAAATAAAATTTCTCGAACTTTGGGGGAAGGGGGCGGGGGGGATTAGCGGACATTCTTGCAGTAGTCCTGCACATTGGCAAACAAAGTTACACATAATTCGACTCCACTTAGTTCTGACAGCCTCTGCAAGGATAATTGGTTATGCGCAACTGGCTAGGCCAAGGTACGATAGTATAATGGCACGAGATAACGCCCGCAAGTATTTTCACCGCAGACTTATGAGCTTTGATTAGGCGGTTCGTTAAAGTCCCATTCAGACATGGCAATAGCGACCTTGTTACATAGACAAAGTCTTGATCGGCTCACAGAATGGTCGTGTTGGTTGATTTCGAAATTTAGGGTTCTCACAGTCTGAGAGCGCTTTTTGCGGTCAAACCTCGCTAGTTTGGTGTCGAGAATGAAGGTAATATATTTGGGTTCAGGAAAGAGATTTACCTTCTTCAGGATAAAAGAAAATGGGCTTATTGGCCTTTAGTTCATGGTGTCTGAGTAGATTATTGTGTATATAGTAATTGAGGATCGCACTGCGACCATTGGTCTATTGTATATAGTAACATCAGAGTTTCATCTTTTGTGACTGAAGCAAACTACGTAGCTTGCTATCTCTTGTCCAGGTTTAAAAACGGGTTTGGACATGCCTTTGAATCGGCCGCTCTAATGCCTCTTTGCTTTGTTTCTGTAAAAACAAACATATTCCCTGATTGCGGGGCACAGCCAGTTTAACAGTCTTTTGCCTGATAAGAACTCCGTTCAGTCGCCTAGCCCAAAATTTGCTTAATGACTCGAATGTCGTCAGCAGATTTTTACTATGACCATGTCGACAGAGTTTTAAATGCTTAAGTATTTTTCCTCCAGGTGGGTGAACGATGATAGTGCTTCGGGAGGAAATGACTCTCTAATCATAATTTGACACGTGATCAAGGCTTTTTTATATAAATACTCCAGTAGCCATCGCAAAGGCTAAAAGCAATATATCCTTACTAGGTCCGTCGCATGTTTTGCAGGATAGTGATGTCACTTTTTGATTTCATGAAGTCATATATCGACTGGTTCGGCCCAACTTTCGCGACCCTGAATACCAGATATATGCCCTTGCATTATCCATCTTAAATCTTGTTGTTTTGAATTGAATATCTTTCATGTGAATAACGTTTCGGTGACAAAACAAATCTGGCAGGATTTGCAAATGATCTTATCAATTTTGCAGCCTGTTCATGCCTTTCCTGCTTCATGGATTATATGCGACACCTGCCTCCTTTCGATTTCTCCCAATCGGATTGGGACATCTATTGCTGCACCCTCCGTTGCCAACTCATCGGCATGTATGTATGATGTATGGTTCAGCCGGAGCGAAGTCTCTTTAATGCTTCTTTGCATTCCAGTACATTTCTTTATAAAGTACATAAGAAACTACATATATATATATATATACTTAAAATAAAATACTTAGAAATTAACCCCTCATTTCCGTTTGAATGAGATATCAAACACTTTTATCAATGGCCATTTGGGCGCAGCTGTTCGAAACCGTGCGTTTCCCTTTTATTTTTATACTCAGCTGAGCAGAGCTCACAGAGTATATTAATTTTGTTCGCATAACGGTACCCTGTAACGGCATAAACTAATCGAGATAGATATATGTAGATCTTTATATCAAAATGATCTGGGCGAAAAAAGAAATTCATTTAGCATGTCCGTCCGTCCGTAAACACGATAACTTGAGCAAATATTGAGGTATCTTGATGAAATTTGGTATGTAGCTTCCTGGGCACTCATCTCAGATCGCTATTTAAAATGAACGATATCGGACTATAACCACGTCCACTTTTTCGATATCGAAAATTTCGAAAAACAGAAAAAGTGCGATAATTCATTGCCAAAGACGGCTAACACGATGAAACTTGGTAGGTGGGTTGATCCTATGATACAGAATAGAAAATTAGTAAAATGTTGGACAATGGGCGTGGCACCGCCCACTTTTAAAAGAAGGTAATTTCAAAGTTTTGCAAGCTGTAATTTGGCAGTCGTTGAAGATATCATGATGAAATTTGGCAGGAACGTTACTCCTATTATTTTATGTGCGCTAAATAAAAATTAGCAAAATCGGATTACGAACACGCCCACTTTAAAAAAAAATTTTTTTAAAAGACAAATTTTAACAAAAAATTGGATATATTTACAGTATGTAAGTAAATTATGTCAAGATTAACTCCAGTAATGATATGGTGCAACAAAATTCAAAAAATAAAAGAAAATTTCAAAATGGGCGTGGCTCCGCCCTTTTTCATTTAATTTGTCTAGAATACTTTTAATGCCATAAGTCGAACAAAAATTTACCAATCCTTGTGAAATTTCGTAGGGGCATATATTCCATGACGATAACTGGTTTCTGTGAAAATGGGCGACATTCGTTGAAGCCACGCCCAGTTTTTATACACAGTCGACCGCCTGTCCTTCCGCTCGGCCGTTAACATGATAACTTGAGCAAAAATCGATATATCTTTACTAAACTTAGTTCACGTACTTATCTGAACTCACCTTATGTTGGTACCACGCCCACTTTTTCGATATCGAAAATTACGAAAAATTAAAAAAATCCAATAATTCTATACCAAATATGAAAAAGGGATGAACATGGTAATTGGATTGGTTTATTGACGCCAAACATAACTTTGGAAAAAACTTTGTAAAATAGGTGCCACACCTACCATATTAAGAAGAAGAAATGAAAAAGTTCTGCAGGGCGAAATCAAAAGCCCTTGGAATCTTGGCAGGAACAGTATCGTGGTATTACATATACAAATAAATTAGCGGTACCCGACAGATGATGTTCTGGATCACCCTGGTCCACATTTTGGTCGATATCTCGAAAACGCCTTCACATATACAACTAAGGGCCACTCCCTTTTAAAACCCTCATTAGTACCTTTAATTTGATACCCATATCGTACAAACATGTTATAGAGTCACATCTGGTCCACCTTTATGGCGGTATCTCGAAAAGGCGTCCACCTATAGAACTAAGGCCCACTCCCTTTTAAAATACTCATTAAAACCTTTCATTTGATTCCCATATCGTACAAACACATTCTAGAGTCACCCCTGGTCCACCTTTATGGCGATATCTCGAAAAGGCATCCACCTATAGAACTAAGGCCCAGCCCCTTTTAAAATACTCTTTAATACCTTCCATTTGATACCCATGTCATACAAACACATTCCAGGGTTACCCTAGGTTCATTTTCCTATATGGTGACTTTCCCTTATTTTGTCTCCAAAGCTCTCAGCTGAGTATGTTATGTCCGGATGCACCCGAACTTAGCCCTCCTTACTTGTTAATTCTTATTTTGCTTTGCTTTCTTCCATGTTTGCATCTGCGCGTTTAACTGCATGACAGACTGCGTCATAAAAATGTGTGCCGTTTGCATATCAATTATTGTTTGCTTTAAAAAGGAGCGTTTATAATATTGTCACAGATATTAGCATCACTAAATTATCCCATCACTAAGGCGATGCTAAGGCCATACCAAGCAGTATTTACGTTAATAATTAAATCAAGTATACACATATATAAGGCAACCCAGAGAGAAGTCACACACAGATGCATTTACTTATATGCCTATGTGCGCGCGAGAGACTGTAAACTACAAACATTCACATCAATAATTCAATCTTTATGTATCTACATAAACGAATAAATAATTGCGTCTACACATATGTACGTATACGAGCAGCGGAGCGGCAATGCACAAACACATGCATATATCTTATTTGAGTTGTCACAAGAGGGAGCAATAATTTGTGCACGTAGTTGTGGCTGGCAATTTTGTAGCTGAACTAACTAGTAACTTCTGGAAATCGAAGAGCCTAGAATTATGCAGCGTAAACTATAAAAGCGGGGCAGGCGAGTAAGAAGCAATTCAGTTTGATTTGAGTTGTCAAGCAGTTGCGATTAAGACGATATCTAGCGAGCAATAGCAGTACTATTTTGAATAGTAGAGTTTCATTGAGCTATCAGTCAGTGTGGTTATTAAGCAAGCTATTCGTTGCACAGTTTGAGTGTATTGTGAAGTACTTTAATAAAGGCCATTTTGCATTATTACAAATTGGAGTTATTTATTCAACAGTTTAGTGATTCGAACTTAGCAGAGGATTGCAAATAAGAGTATTTGCAAGCAAATTCGTTACAATTGGTGTCAGAAGAGGAATTGTTGAATAAATTCCAGAGGACAACAACGACATGACAAAGTTCAGAGAATTGAAGATCCAGCAACTAAAGAAGGAGTTGGAGAGCCGTGGATTGAATACAAGCGACGTTAAACTTGAACTTCAGGCACGGCTACGAGAGACAATGGAAGCGGAAGGAATTGATGTGGAAAAGTATGACTTTCATCTTGATGGCGAGGAAGTAACAAAAGTTGAAGAGAAAAACGAAACATCGCAGACAGTTACGAGCACAGACTTGAACATGATTTTGGCTGCAATATCTGCTCAAACATCGACAATGTCCTCACAGATGGAATCCCAAGAGACACGAATAACATCGAAAATTGAAGCACAAGAAACGCGTATGGCAGAAATGTCGACACAGATTACATCAAAGATGGAGACACAATTGGAAGAACAGAAGACATATTTGGCATCTCAACTGGAAGCGCAAGAGGCACGTATATCTGAAATGTCGGCACAAATTTCGGAACAGGTATCAGCGCAGCTCTTTGTGAAACTGGAAGAGCAGGATGCAAAAATTTTACAACTCGAGGACAAAATTGATGCCGAAATAGAAGCGTTAAAAGGTCGTATGGAGCAGTTACAACTAAACCGCCCAGCTGTTTCAGCGAGTAATCCAAAGGTAAAGACACCATCCTTTGACGGTTCTGTTCCTTTTCAGGTCTTTAAGCTACAGTTTGAGAAGACCGCAGCAGTGAACCAATGAAATGCTGAAGATAAAGTTGCAGCTCTGTTCGTGGCACTGAAAGGGCCTGCCGCGGAAATCTTACAGACCATCCCAGAGTACGAGCGGAACCACTACGAAACATTGATGAGCGCTTTAGAGAGACGTTACGGAAGCGAGCATAGGAAACAGATATTCCAAATTGAGTTGCAAAATCGCTACCAAAAAGCAAATGAGACATTACAGGAGTTTGCTTCAGATATTGAAAGATTGGCTCATCTTGCAAATGCAGACGCACCCGTGGAATACACTGAAAGGGTAAAAATCCAGAGCTTCATAAATGGCATACGAGATGTGGAAACGAAGCGGGCTACATATGCGAATCCAAAACTAACGTTTGCTGAAACGGTATCGCATGCACTGACTCAGGAAACAGCCTCACTTTTGAGTAAGCCAGCGTACAAAGCTCATCGCGTGGAAGTGGAAAAGCCAGACTGGGTAGACGCAATTTTGGAAGCATTGAAGGGTACGCAGCAGAAGAATAATGATGCAGTCAAATGCTTTAAGTGTGGAAAGCCAGGGCATATTGCGCGTTATTGCAACACCAACCCTAACAGTTCCAACAATGTGGGTGGTCGTAAACGCAGAGCAGAAGGAGATGAGCAAATCTCCAAGACAAATCAATCGTTAAACTAAAGCGAGTCAGCAGCAAGGGGCGACAGCTGACTCCCTCAATTGAATGCCCCATAATCTCTATCTCACAAATTGGAAGAAGGTCGAGCAATCTTACTGTCGGAGGACATGTGGATGGAAAGGAACGTTTTCTGACTGTAGATACGGGTGCATCTCTTGTAGGAAAAACCCTGGCTATGACAAAACAAGATGGACGTATTCCGGTAAGAGTACTCAATGAGTTCAATTCACCACTCAAACTGACTAAAGGAGCTATTTTGGGAAGATGCCAAGAGGCTGAAGTAGTTATTAACTGTGAACAGCTCTAGGAACACGTTTCAGCTAGTAATACTAATCTTTCAAATGACATCACGGCATGGACGCAGGGGCTAGAGGAAGCATATCAGAGTAAGGCAAAACAACTGCTCCTAAAGTACGCGAACATATTTGACCAGGATGGTTCTAAACCAGGCCGCACCAACGTTGTGAAACATCAAATTGACACTGGAGATGCGAGGCCGATCCGTCAAGCTCCACGTAGTGTTCCACTGGCGAAGCGGGAAGTTGTGAGTCAAATTATACAAGAAATGAGCGACAGCGGCGTCATCGAACCATCAGCTAGTCCTTGGAGCTCACCGGTAGTACTTGTAAAGAAGAAGGATGGAAAAATGAGGTTTTGCGTGGACTACCGGAAGTTGAATGACGTTACGAAAAAGGATAGCTACCCATTGCCAAGAATTGATGACACTCTGGACTCGCTCTCTGGTACGAAATGGTTTTCCACACTGGACTTGAAAAGCGGCTACTGGCAAGTGGAGGTAAAGGAGGAAGACAAAGAGAAAACAGCCTTCAGCGTCGGAGATGGTCTTTGGCAATTTACAGTAATGCCCTTTGGACTATGTAATGCACCAGCTACTTTCGAGAGACTCATGGATCAGGTATTGAAAGGTCTACATTGGAAAACATGCTTGGTGTACCTGGACGACATCATCGTATTGGGCAAGAATTTCGATGAACATCTTAAGAACTTGGAGGAAGTTTTCCAAAGAATAGCTGGCGCTGGTCTGAAGTTAAGTCCCAAAAAGTGTTCGCTGTTTAAAAAGGAAGTATATTATTTGGGTCACAAGGTAACGACAGAGGGCATCTGCACTGCGAAAGAAAAGATAGAGGCTGTAAAGGATTGGCCAAGACCGCAGAACCTACATGAATTAAGAAGTTTCTTTGGGCTGTGCACATATTACCGCCGATTTGTACAAAATTTTTCCAGCGTAGCCCATAGCCTCCATGAGCTTACAAGAAAAAATAAAGCTTTTGAATGGAAGAAGGAGCAAGAAGTGGCTTTCCAAACATTGAAGGAGCGTTTGTGCACTGCCCCAATGTTAGCATATCCGATTCCAGGAGCAACATTTATTCTAGATACAGATGCGAGTGGATATGCTATAGGAGGCGTTTTATCACAACTGGTCGATGGACAGGAGAAGGTAGTTGCATATTACAGCCGTTCGATTGGAAAACCAGAGAGGAACTACTGCGTTACGCGGAGAGAGCTGTTGGCATTGGTAGAGTGCGTTAAACATTTTCACAAATACCTCTACGGCCAGCGATTCCGTGTCAGGACAGATCACGCAGCTTTAAAATGGCTACTGCAGTTCCGTAATCCGGAAGGACAATTGGCACGGTGGATCGAGCGACTACAAAGCTATGACTTTTCCATTGAGCATCGAAAAGGTAGTACCCATGGAAATGCCGATGCAATGTCACGAAGACCATGTAGTTTGGAATGCAAGCACTGTTCAAAAGCCGAGGCTAAAGAAGACATTATAGATGTCCGGCTAATGACTATAACATGTACAGATGAATGGGACAAGGAACAGCTAAGAAAGTGCCAGCTAGGAGATGCAGATCTGTCACGTGTTATGCAAGGGCTCGAACGAAATGAAAGACCAACCAGAGAAGAGATGTCAGCAGAGAGTTCCATTGCGAAGTCATATTGGGCACAGTGGAACAGTTTAGAATTGATATCTGGTTGCCTTCATCGAGCATGGGAGAGTGAGGATGGTAAATACAAGAATAAACTGATAGTTGTTCCCAGAAAGAGGATTCCTGATGTGCTCAGCGAGCTGCATAATGGTCCAAGCGGAGGTCATCTTGGAATCACGAAGACGCTCGAGAAGATTAAACAGAGATTCTATTGGGTTGGTTGCCGTCAGTCGGTCACTAGCAACGGCGGAAACAAATATGTACTGGTAGTTATGGATTATTTCAGCAAATGGCCAGAGGTATACCCAATCCCAAATCAAGAAGCGGAAACTGTAGCAGAAGTGTTTATAAACAATTGGGTTGCAAGGTATGGTGTACCAATGGAGTTACATTCTGACCAAGGCAGGAATTTCGAATCAGCTGTGTTCCAGGAAATGTGTAAGTCATTGGGCATTCGAAAAACACGGACAACTGCATTGCATCCTCAATCCGATGGTATGGTAGAACGATTCAATAGAACATTGGAGGAGCACTTAAGGAAAGTAGTGGACAAGTACCATAAAGAATGGGATACCCGCATACCATTATTCTTGATGGCTTACCGATCAGCAGTGCATGAGACAACGGGCCAAACCCCTGCAAAAGTAATTTTTGGCAATGACCTTAGACTGCCAGCTGATTTGAAGTTTGGGATAGATGCCAATGCGGAGAGAAATGTCAGGAAATCCACTAGTGATTTGGAAGAAGAGCTAAGAGAAATACATGATCTGATAAGGCAACGAACAAAGATTATGAGTGACAAGATGAAAGCCAGATATGATAAAGCAATTAATTCAGAAGGTTTTCAGGAAGGAGATTTGGTGCTGTTATACAACCCGCAACGAAAAAAAGGTTTGTCCCCGAAATTGCAATGTAATTGGGAAGGCCCATACAAAGTTGTAAAACGGATCAACGATGTAGTGTACCGCATACAAACCATCGGTAAACCACGAACCAAAATGAAAGTGGTCCATTTGGAAAGGCTAGCAAAGTTTAGATCGAGAAATTTGTCTGATCGGGACGATCAGACTTAGGTGGAGGGCAGTGTCACGGATATTAGCATCACTAAATTATCCCATCACTAAGGCGATGCTAAGGCCATACCAAGCAGTATTTACGTTAATAATTAAATCAAGTATACACATATATAAGGCAACCCAGAGAGAAGTCACACACAGATGCATTTACTTATATGCCTATGTGCGCGCGAGAGACTGTAAACTACATTCACATCAATAATTCAATCTTTATGTATCTACATAAACGAATAAATAATTGCGTCTACACATATGTACGTATACGAGCAGCGGAGCGGCAATGCACAAACACATGCATATATCTTATTTGGGTTGTCACAAGAGGGAGCAATAATTTGTGCACGTAGTTGTGGCTGGCAATTTTGTAGCTGAACTAACTAGTAACTTCTGGAAATCGAAGAGCCTAGAATTATGCAGCGTAAACTACAAAAGCGGGGCAGGCGAGTAAGAAGTAATTCAGTTTGATTTGAGTTGTCAAGCAGTTGCGATTAAGACGATATCTAGCGAGCAATAGCATTACTATTTTGAATAGTAGAGTTTCATTGAGCTATCAGTCAGTGTGGTTATTAAGCAAGCTATTCGTTGCACAGTTTGAGTGTATTGTGAAGTACTTTAATAAAGGCCATTTTGCATTATTACAAATTGGAGTTATTTATTCAACAGTTTAGTGATTCGAACTTAGCAGAGGATTGCAAATAAGAGGATTTGCAAGCAAATTCGTTACAATATAGAAAAGAGAGGGAGAGGCTCAAGGTCTCACAATCAATGCGGTGCATATTTCTTCCAGAAACACACCAAAGAGTTCTAGAAAAAGAAGGTCCCACCGGGTTCATGGGCTTAGAATATACTAGCGGTTTGACTTGGCTATTGTAAGAGGCGGCTAAAATCCAAACTCACTGCATCTAACGAAGGAAAAATGCGACAACAAGACTCGCATGAATACGGCAAACGTTTGAAGCAATTTTACTTGAGGGTATGTACTTGGAATGCTCGAACCTTTTCAGGAGCGGATAAAGATGCCAGTCAGATTAATGACTTCGTGAAGGCAAAACTTGACATATGCAGCCATGCCGGAAATGAGAACCATGTAGCAGGGTGGGATGACTATAGAGCCTTGCTGTGCCTACTACAGAAGCCAAGTGGACGGAAGCTCCAATCGAAGCCAAGAAGTTATTTTGTTATGGGAAAGATATTTCGCCGTCAAGTACTGTCGACCAAGATTGTGAAAGAGCATCTCGGCACGACCCTAATCAAAGGTATGCTAGTCACCACCATCAACTTCTGGTGGGGGGTCGATGTTGATAAGGACTCTTTCCATAAGAAACTTGAAGATATATACGATTACTAGCCCCACGATAACATCAAAAACATGCTTGATTACTACAACGCTAAGGTAGGCAATGAAAAGGCCCTTGGTCATATAGCAGATAAATTTAGCATCCACTATTAAACGTAGTTAATTGACTTCCTAGTGGCTCGAAATATCTTCTGCATGGCCAGATTCCAGCATAAAAAGATGCTTCAGCTTACTTGGCGGTAAACTGATTGCATGATTTGAACACAAACGGATAACGTCCAGATTTACGGCAGGCATTGCACCAATGTCCTTAATGTGCATACTCTACGGCGTCCAAATATCGACTGGGATTCATAACCTTCTGGCAGCCAAGATGTGCATAAGCCTGTGTGCAACAAGGAAATTGCGCACAGTGACCCAAGGAAAGTTGTCCTCGATAAGCAGCTCACGAAACAGACAGCGAATTATTGCTTATTTCGGCTCTCACTCTTTATCTTTGGTTTAATCACGAAATCGATTAATGGGAACACATTTCTCACTCACTGCGTTTATTGCCAGTCAGGCGGTCATTAAGGCAATAATCTCACACAGAACTTCATGAAGAAGTATCTTGTAATGCAACCAAGCATTCGAAAGACTTTGCTTCAGGCCGGACTGTACATATATAATACCCAGTCACAAAGGGATGGAAAATAACGATGGTCGGGTCTTAATGGTGCTTGTTGGCGGAACGTACTGGATCTATATCTGGCAAAGGACCATCAACATCGATAATACTCCCCAAAAGTGTGTCTTTATCGCAACAACAACAACAATAAGTAAATAACCCCTCCGGGGACTATTTAAAATTTGCGTATCCGAAGTTATATTTTTGAGATTTTTTATGAAAATAATTACAAAAACAAACTATGCAACTTTCTATGCCTTCATACGCTTTCGCATGCGCCTGAAATTCACAACCGGCTTGTGAAATATTCTAAAGGCAAGACCCGAATGTTTATAATCTATAATGGGGAGACTAGGCAGTAACTTCCCGACATCACAATATAGCTCTTCACCTCAAGTTCCTTAAACATCAATCTCGCTTACACAACCCACCTTTTTGTTATTTCAAAGGTTTTTCTTATATTTGTCAACAATTTCGCTACATTTACTTATCATCATCACATCATCACCATTGATTCCTTCACCCTCTTAACTTTGTTATTCGAGAATAATTTAATATATATTAGCTTATGCAAATATTATTTCTCGTGAATTTTATTATTGTTGTACTTATGCATGCATTAGTAGTCTATAATTAGAAAATAAACTTGGACACACCCATGAAAATGAGCATATTTATTATCAAATAATCGTTCGAGTATTTTCAGAAGACAAATACACAATAATTCTACAATAAAATTAAATGCACTTTCACATCAGAAAATTTATGCACATACATACAAACTTAAATACAAACTTAATTTAAAAAAAAAATATATGTATGTGGTTCTTTTGACACATTTATTTGGTTAATTTTTATTTATGGGGGCCTATTTATGTAAATTTAATTTAACTATGCGACTTAATGTAAGTGATTAAGTAGTGATACAAATATTTTGCTCACCAATGTACATTTGAAATAAAATCTGTGTCACTATTTTTTATTAAGCTGGTCAACTGTTTTCTTAAAACTGCAGCAGTCACTTAATAAGTTGTTATCAGCATTTTCATATGAAGTGGCGATCGTTTGTTTTAGCGAGGAATCAAGTGATGTGATATCATACATATCAAGCAATATTTTCACACAAATACGCCAATCTCTTTGTAAGAATTTAAGAATTGGTAGTTTGAAAAAAGCGTACATACTAAAACCTCCGTCATCTAATCATTGTTGATGACTCCTATATCACCAGAGCTGGGTAAATTCAATTCCATTACATTACCCATTACATTCCTCAGTAATTGGAAAAAGTAATCAATTCCTTCCCTACACAGTAAAATAATTGATTACATTTCAATTCCTCTAAAAAAATATGAAAAGTAATATCGTTTTTTGAGGCTCGAGTACAAAAAATTTTTTGTTTGTAATTGGGAAAAAATACTTTGCGCAATTGTAATTTCTTTCCCAGTAGTTTGGAAAGGAATGGGCAATGTAATCGAAATTTCTTTCAATTATATTGTAACGAATTTACTGCAAATCCTCTTATTTGCAACCTTCTGATAAGTTCGAATCACTAAGCTGTTGAATAAATAACTCCAATATTGACTAATGGAAAAATGGCCTTTATTAAAGTAATTCACAATAACACTTATACTTTGCAACTAGCTTGCTTAATAACCAAACTGACTGATAGCTTAAATGAAACTGATTTCTCGCCTCCACTGTTGTCGCCCTTTTAAACTGTCCGACCTCCTCGTTGTATATTTCTAGGCTTTTCTAATTCCAGAACTTACTAGTTACGTATAAATTTCTCAGTTACAACTACAGATGTATAATTTTTATAGCTTCTCTAATACCCCATGCGCTTGTATGTGTGAGCGACACTTCCACTATCACAATTGCATAACTTTAGGAGCATTTCAGATAAGATATCTGCATGTGCTTGTGCATTGCTCTCAGCTGCGTTTACCTACATATGTGTAGATATAATGATTGAATTATTGATGTGCATTCACGTCACTGCTTAGCATCGGCATAGAGATGGCAGTACCCCTAAGTGTTGCTAATATTCGCAACACTGCCCTCCACCTAAGTCTGATCGTCCCGATCAGACAAATCTCTCGATCTAAACACTGCCAGCATCTCCAAATGTACCACTCTTCTACTTCGTGGTTTCCCAATGGTTTGTATGCGGTGATGGTGTCACTGATCTTCTTCGCAACTTTGTACGGGCCTTCCCAACTGCACCGAATCTTGGATGGAACACCTTTCCGCCGGTGAGGGTTGTATAACAGTACCAAATCTCCCTCCAAGAAACCTTCCGAATTATTGTTCTCATCGTACCTGCGTTTCATCTTACTACTCATTATCCTTGATCGTTCCCTCGCACTCTGTTGTTTGGCCAATGAACTACTTTGTAGAGCTTGCTTTTGACGGATTGGCTTCAAATACTCAGTATCGTTCCGACGTTTCCCAACAGAAGTGCGCCCACTCGATCCATCAACCTTTGCTCGATCTACTTTCCTTGACTTTCGTGGTCTCTGTCGAATCTTCTCCACCAGTACTCGATTACTACTGAACCCTTTCTGCAAACTGAAGTTAAGTGGTATATCCTGGTTCTTATAACGCATCAACCTTCTCTGCATATCGATCTTGATGTCATGGTCAACCAAGAAGTCCACTCCGAATATGACTTCATCAACGATCTCCGCCACAACGAATTTGTGTAGAACTGTGACCTTTCCAATCAAGGCTTCACATACCACTTCTCCCTGGACTTGGTTATACTCGCCAGTGACCGTACGCAACCTTACTCCAGGTAACGTTTTTACTCTCCTGTTGACCAAGTCAGATCGAATTAAGGAATGAGATCAGCCCGTATCTACAGTCAGAACACGTTCGTTGCAATCCACATTCCCTCTGACGGTAAGACTGCTCGATTTTCTACCAATTTGCGACACAGATAGCACAGGACATTCAAAAGCTGGAGCTAGCTCTCGATCTCTACATCTTACTCGCTCTTCATCCCCTCCAGCTTTGTTAATAAGACCACGCATGCTGTTGAAAGCACTAGGATCAAGATCGCAATGACGTGCAAAGCGACCGGGCTTCCCGCATTTGAAGCATTTGATAACTTTTTCAGTCTGCTTTTGCGATCCTTTCAGCGCCTCCCAATATTGCGTCTACCCACTCTGGCCTTTCTACTTCCACACGGCGTGCTTTGAAAACTGGCTTACACAGAAGCGACGCTGTTTCCTGAATCAGAGCATGTGACACCGTTACTGCGAATGTTGGCTTTGGGTTTGCGTATGTGGCTCGCTTCGTTTCGACGTCCCGTGTGCCATTTATAAAGCTCTGAATCTTTACCCTTTCAGTGTATTCCACGGGTGCGTCCGCATTCGCTAAATGAGCCAGCCTTTCAACATCCGACGCAAACTCCTGCAAAGTCTCATTCGCTCTTTGGTGACGGTTTTGCAACTCAATTTGGAATATCTGTTTTCTATGCTCGCTTCCGTACCGTCGTTCTACAGCAGCCATCAATGCGTCATAACTATTCCGTTCGTACTCTGGAATCGTCTGTAAGATTTCCACTGCAGGCCCTTTCAATGCCACGAAGAGTGCAGCAACTTTATCTTCAGAATTCCAGTTGTTCACTGTTGCGGTTTTCTCAAATTGTAGCTTAAAGACCTGGAAAGGAACAGAACCGTCAAACGATGGTGTTTTTATCTTTGGATTACTCGTTGAAACTGCTGGGCGATTTAGTTGCAACTCCTGTATACGATCTTTCAAAGCATCCATCTCTGCCTCTATTTTATCCTGTTGACCACTGAAGCCTTCATGAAACTGGGTTAGTTTTTCTTCCATATGCGCTTCCAGATTAGATGATATACGGATATCCTGCTCTTCTAGTTGTGTGGAGATCTGAGATTATATCTGTGCTTAAATTTGTGCCGACATTTCGGAAATACGCATCTCCTGTGCTTCAATCTTAGATGTTATGCGTCTTGCGATTCCGTTTGGATGCCATATATGTCTTCTCTTCATCCAGTTGAGATGCCATATATCTCTTCTGTTCTTCCAGTTGAGATGACATTTGCGACGACATTGATGTTACTGTCGATGTTTGTGCAGATATTGCAGCCAATGTCATGTTCAAGTCTGTGCTCGTAACTGTCTGCGGTGTTTCTTCCATTTTTGTTGTTTCCTCGCCATCAAGATGAAAGTCATCCAAGTCAATTCCTTCTAATTCCATTGCCTGTCTTAGTCGTTCCAGAGGTTCTAGTTTAATGCCGGTTGTATTCAATCTACGGCTCTCCAACTCCTTCTTGAGTTGTTGGATCTTCAATTCACTTAACTTTGGCGTGTCCAAGTTGTATTCGAAGTCTTCGGAATTTATTCAACAATTCCTCTTCTGACACCAATTGTAACGAATTTACTTCAAATCCTCTTATTTGCAATCTTCTGCTAAGTTCGAATTACTAAACTGTTGAATAAATAACTCCAATATTGAATAATGGAAAAATGGCCTTTATTAAAGTACTTCACAATCACACTTATAATTTGCAACTAGCTTGCTTAATAACCAAACTGACTGATAGCTTAAATGAAACTGATTTCTCGCCTCCACTGTTGTCGCCCTTTTAAACTGTCCGACCTCCTCGTTGCATATTTCTAGGCTTTTCTAATTCCAGAACTTACTAGTTAGTTAAAAATTTCTCAGCTACAACTACAGATTTATTATTTTTATAGCTTCTCTCATGCCCCGTGCGCTTGTATGTGTGAGCGACACTTCCACAATCATAATTGCATAACTTTAGGAGCATTTCAGATAAGATATCTGCATGTGCTTGTGCGTTGCTATCAGCTGCGTGTACCTACATATGTGAAGACATAATGATTGGCCTATTGATGTGCATACAAGTCACTGCTTAGCATCGGCAAAGGAATTGCGAAAGTAATTGAAAAAGTAAAAGGTAGTCTGTGTATAAGAACTTACTCCGGTTAATGTGGGTGACTTTTCGGGTCCCACTTTTTATTATTTCATCAGATTTTTCTTTTTAGTGGTAACTGAAGGCATTTTGAAACACCAATGAATATCAAATAATTATCCTCCTAAAATTCCCAGCTGAGTAAGGGCATCTCCTTCCTCCGCTATCAAAGTGTGCCGGCTATAGAAAGGCAGCATACTTTTTAATTTTCTTTGATACATCCAGCTGGCATAACGTAAACACTATTAGTGTTCCGGAAAACTTTTTTCTCGTATTCTTTATCTTTTGAGCCATCCATAGTTGTCTTTAGGACTGCCCGTTTCGCCCCATAGGAGGGTGCGGGATGTCGGTGACCAAGAGCTGCCAACCCCCTAATCCGGGTGCTATGCGGACCGTGCCTATTGGACGAATTGCAGCAAGGGGATAAATTCGGCTGTATTCGAACAGAGCCTTCCCGATACCGGGCCACCTCGGGAAGTATTGATGGCCTTACCACAGTAAGGGGCGCTGCTGTGGCGGACGGTTCTTTCCACGTATATAATACTGCACCGCTGAGGCCGCCATTTTGGGCAGGTGGTCTTAAGACCGAGATGAACTATTCATTATCTAATTGTAATAAGCACGATGACAAAGGGAGGGCTGAGTCGCAAGCCAAGGAAGACAAAAACGCATTAAGCGATGCGTCGGACTCGGAGAGCGAGAAGAGTGCTGATTCAATTAACTCCGTGTTGGAAAAGCATACAAAATAAAACGGAGTAGTAGAGTGGAGAAGGGTACGGAACAGAGGAAATAAGAGAGCCTTGCCGCAGCAGCGAGCAGCACTAAGAATTTTCAATTGGGAGCAGTGGTCGACCCAACAGAAGTGTAAATCGAGCGCTTGGAATTTGCTCATTAGGCGGTAGAAGTAGGTTGAAGGCAGTTCAAAAGATTTGCTGCGAGAAACCCTCGCTACTGCAACCGGTACGAGGAGGAAGAAGCGTCGAATGGCAGAATGAAGAGGCAAAGTTCGACGGAAGGCGACAAGCCTGCTTTCAAGAGGCATAAAGGACCCAGCCCCAGAGAAGCGAGGCAGGGCAGCCGCGTAGACAAGACAAGTAGGCCTAAAGCGGTAGGACAGATGGCACCAATAGCGAGGTAGCAACTACCTCGAAAGCTGCAAGTCAAAGGAAGGACATCAAAAGGGCTAAGTGCCAACTATGTAACTTTCCCGTCAGCTTGGAAGGAATCTTTTCTTATCCCACTCCATAAAACAGGAAGCAAGTCGTCTATTGAAAACTATCGTGCAATAGCAAAGCTCTCCGCCATCCGTAAGCTTTTCGAAGCAATCGTTACTAATCACCTTACATTTCCCATTTCTACATTGATAGATAGTTCTCAGCATGGCTTTTGTAGAGGCAAATCAACCACAACCAATTTTCTTGAATTTACAACTCACGTATTTAATGGGTTTAGAAACAATCATCATACCGACGTTATATATACTGATTTCAGCAAAGCATTCGACAAAGTATGCCACTCACTACTTTTCTATAAACTCGAATTCCTTGGCTTTCAACGAGGCCTAACTCGCTGGATCTCCTCCTATCTTTGCGGCAGAACTCAAAGAGTAATTTTTAAAAAACATTTGTTCGAAGGTCATCGATCCGATTCTGTTTTTGCTCTTTATAAACGATATTTCCACAACTATAAAATATTGTAAAATTTTAATGTATGCCGACGACGTAAAACTTTTTAAGTCATACGCGTCGGTTGAAGAACGTTCCGTACTCCAATCGGATTTAAATTATTTAGTTACTTGGTGTAATGCGAATTTTAGCTTGCTCAACATAGAAAAATGGAAATTCATGTGTTTTTCACGTCGGAACGTACAGCCAGCTTCTTACACAATTAAGGGCCAAACTCTGGAAAGCTTTGATGTTTTTGTCGACTTGGGAGTTACAATGAATTGCAAACATAGTTTCAACCCTCATATTAATGCCACAGTCAATAAAGCGGGAGGAGTTTTAGCATTTGTGAAAAGACGGGCAAAAGAGTTTAGTGATCCTTACGTAAAACCCTTTTTACATCATTGGTGAGGCCGATATTAGAATATGGATCGATAATTTGGAATCCGCGTTATTAAGTTCAAGTGGATAGGCTAGACTTCAAAACAGTTTTTACTATTCGCCTTGAGAAATCTTAAATGAGACTCTTTGTATAATCTTCTTCGTTATACTAATCGGTTAAAACTAATAAATCTTCCTACCCTTGCAAGTCGTAGAGAAATGCTAGGTGTATTATTTATGGCTAAACTATTAAATGGATCGATTTCAAGCCCATTTATTTTGAACGAAGTAAACTTAAATTTTCCATGTCGAGTTTCAAGGCATTATAAACAAACCTATAATTCTTAAACAATGCAGAAGCAATTTCCAACTAAACGAACCTTTTCTATGTTTGTGTGAAGATTGTAACTCTCACTCGAGAATAATTGATGTCTCGGACTCGCTCTTTGCCATGAAAAAACGGTTCTATCTTCTCTTAATTATTACAAATTTTGTATTGTATTTGTGAATCTATATTTCTCAGCTGATGAGTTTCTCTGTAGCTGAGCAGTTTTAGATCTCGGCGCTTAAGAAGCCACTGCCTCTCAAAGCCTAGGTAACAATAAAAATTATAAATTATAAATAAAACATAAATAAGAATTAGAATAAAGGAAAATTATGTATTAAAAAAAAAACAAAAATGAACAGGATAAGCCTGGTTTCATCGGGCCATTTGAGGGCAGAAAAAAAAGTAAGCCAAAGTGAGATAACGCTAAGACTCCGGATTTCCCCGAGAATATGAGTGATGTGGCAAAGCAGTTACAAACTGTGGCGCTGGTTGATCGTAGCAATCCTTTCAGACAGATGACTACTGAAAGGTGGAGATATGTAGAAAGGGAGCTTATTAGCTTAATGCTTAAGATGATGCGCGAACAATCAAGAAGCCCCGAATATACCGACACAGGATTAGACATTGGGATCTATACATTGATTTCCATTGTGTTGCATTATCACCAGGCTCAGCGCTATTATTCTAGCTCACCTGATATATGTTTAAAAATTAATTAAAATATTCTCTAAAGAAATTCCGCCAGGTGCTAACGTGACCCAGTGATACAATTTGACTCATATGAATCTCAACTTGAATACTATGCGCCTGGTAAATTAACGCAAACGAGCATCTAAATAGCTGCAACCTCTCTTGTGTGTCGATAAGCCGTGGTCAATTGTTAAATCCTTGGCTAACCCGAAAAAAGACAATGCTAATATATCCATCGCCTTTAGCTATAACACACTGCGGACTCGAAGACATGCGTGAGCGGTTTTTGCCAGTAATTTGTAATGCGTCCTTGAGTTGACAAGGCCAAATGACGTGCAAACAGAAGGGAACATAAACACAATCACGACGTGTGACCCATTACTATCACCCCACAGAGGTTGAAGAAGCCATGAAAAAGCCAAACTTTCTAAGTCATTACGTCCAGATGGAGTAGCCATGCCAATGCTAGAACATCTGGGCGCTGAGGGAGTCAGCTACTTTACGCACGTTTTAAAGCCTGGGAAACCGGCTAACGAAGGTGAGTCATAACGACCGGTATCATTCCGTTCGCCAGTAGGGAACATATTGGAAACATTCCTGCTCCGTCAGTTTACTGCGAATCTTCGCCTAGCCTCTCATCAGCATGGTTTCCGCAAAATGCATAGCACTACCAGCGCTGTCAAAAGCTGACAGCTCTACTCCAAGGTATAGAAGGTTCATCCTTTCCCCTTTGTATAAAAAATTAGACTGCAAATTATCTGAACATAGCTGACCAAATCCAAGTCCACTCTGTTTTACAACGGGGAATATTGGACATTCACGTCGATGGTGTTCCCTACCGATTATCAGTCATCCAACGATCTTAGGGGTACCATTCGTTCACACTCTCACCTTCAAGGCGTATGCCATCGAAATTGTATCTAAAGTGCAAAGCCGTAACAAAATCCTCAAGTCGCTTGCCAGTAGTACTTGGAGAAAAGTTGAAGAAACGTTGCAAGCCACGTACAAGGCAATTCAAAAGGCGTTGAAGAGAACCGTAAATACTGATGTTCTAGACCTTATCGTTGATTGAAGGGATATATTTGGCACTCTATCCACTCCTGGGGACTTTTTATCTACAAGCGCTACCTTTATATCTACCTCGTCCTCTACCTCGACCACTACCTCTACCTTTTCAGGTTTTTTAAATTAATGCAAGAATTATTTAAATAAAAATCAAGGGGTAAAATATTGCAGTACCGAAAGTACTGTACTTTTGAAGGAAGTACGTTTGGAATATTTTCTCTGTAAGTGTTTTTAAAACAATTTTGTTCAATGACACATTATTTGTTTTGATTAAATTTTAGCGAAAATATTCGACGTGTTTGTTTTCAATTGATTTTAAAATTAGTAGTGGCGAGATTAAAAATGCATATCAGTAATCTAGTAAATAACATATTGACAAATTTTTTATGTTAATTAGTAATGATTCGCTCAGAGGAATGTCTAGCAATAAAAACAAGCGAAAAATAATGAAAATAAAAATATAAAAAGTTTTTCAAAACAAGACTAATAACAAACAATAAGAAAATATGTTATTGTTTAAATAAGTTAAGCGTTACAAATTCTAAATGCCCAATAAAAAAGTAGTAAAAATAAATCGCATAAATTAGCAATAACAAAAGCCTATGATGACGTTGTGGTCAGCCAACTGATTTGATTAGAATTTGTTTTTTCGAATAAATATTGAATGGATGTGCTAAATATTTGCTTTCGTTCTATGTCAACTTTGCCAAATATCAAATGAATTAAATGCAAAAAATTTTCAAATTGTACTACATTTGCACTGACCTCAAATGCGTACTCACAGAGTCACTTGAAAGCGTTTACACTGGCCTAGTTCGCATTTGGCTTAACTTTTCCTGCATTTTTCTATGTCAGTGGACCAATCTATCACAACAAAAAGCACTGACGCGACTGATTAAGGAGTAAAGTATTAAGATTAAGTCATTAAGCCATTATGTTCTTACGGGATTTATTTTAGTAAAGCATGTTTGGATCGTATGAGTGGATTGCATTTGCAGTAGTTTCGGAAATACGATTTGTATAAAAAGTACATCACGTTTGGAAATTTTCACCCAAAATGATGCCTTTGGTGCAGTGTAAATGTAGCATTATCACCAAGGAAAGACTCAACCCATTTACGTCAACCGTTACTCTTGAACCAGCATTAACGCAAACAAAGAAAGCCAGCCTAGCAATCCTTCGGAAAATCAATTTTGCTAACAGATGCCAATTTGGACTGACTATAAAATTGAAAAGAAAAGTCCTTCTCTATGCCCATGTACAGGAACGATGTCCTGCTAATGCCCGGTTTTTCAGGCGAGTTTAAACCTCAGTTAAAGTTGACTAGAGTTTTGCCTTGCCACTTTGTTCGACAACATATAAAGTTGCTGCTCATCTCAGCTTAAGCGGCCAAAGTGGCAAGGTTAAACTCTAGTCATCTTTAACTGTAGTTTAAACTCACACTGAAAAACCGGGCCTAAAAGTAGCAAAGGCATTGAGTCAGGAGACTGCTATGAGCGTAATGACAATAACTGATTTTTGAAAGAAGTAAATCTCTCGCCTTTGGCGGGGTTGGTTACCTAGGAATATGTAATCTTAATTAAATGCTTACTTTAAATCAAACCAATAGGAACCATCATATAATCCAACTAGTATATACATTTCAAGAATTTGTACAAATCGTATTCGACTAAACGTTGCTATCATATTTATGTAAAATACCTAAAATAATGAGGCACTAAATAATCTAACAACTCGTTTAGGAGCAGTTAACTTACAAACTTTTTGTTTCAATTTTTAAGTTGTTTGTTGCTGTAAGAATTCTCCGAATAGCGAACATCTCTATCTAATCCCATTGAAATATTTAAGTTTCTATTAATAAATAATTTTATTCAAAATTATAAATATTTAAAATATGTGAAACCTGTATGTATAACTGATCATAAAACATATTTATGTCAATGATCCTCACACGTGTGTGCCTCTGCTAAGGTCAAATAATAAAAGTTTCACAAGAGAAGGGAGTACGGTTGAACAGAGTTTTTTGATATATGTAAATGATAGAATTAAACTACTAGTATTACAATATTATAATTTGTAATATTTCAATAAAGCCGACTTGATTTTTATATAAATATTGTAAAAAATCCGAATCAGAGATTATTGTTTACTTACTGCCTTAATTGGAGCTTAACCCTTTTTACTGGGTTTATTGGCGCCAATTGGTCAAACCAAGGGAATTAAAATCGTTTTCCACTTGGTCCTTCCAGGCAGCCCCCGTTAGAAATAATTTCGCATAACAAATATTTCGAAACACTTTTCTCTCGAACACTACCACAGCCGATTCATGTTGTTGTTGTAGCAATGCTCGCCCCACCTAATAGCCGCGACCGATCACAAATTGTCATCAATATCCTCTAACGGGAGTCCAAGGAAACTTGCCGTTTCAACAGGGGTGGACCATAAGGAAAGGGGTGTTAGAGGCGTTGGTTCCACATTACAATTGAAGAGATGGTTGGTGTCATGTGGGGACACATTGCAAGCGGGGCATACATTTTGTATGTCGGGGTTGATTCTGGATAGGTAAGAGTTTAACCTGTTACAGTATCCAGAACGAAGTTGTGCAAGAGTGACACGCGTTTCCCTGGGGAGTATGCGTTCTTCTTCCGCGAGTTTTGGATAATTTTCGTTAAGTACTGGATTCACCGGGCAATTCCCGGCATAAAGGTCCGACGCCTGTTTATGGAGTTCACCAAGGACCTGCTTGTGTTTTTTCACTTCATACGGCTGGGTTCTCAGGTGCCGTATTTGATGGGGAGTATTCTCGCCTCATTATGCAGATGGTGTTCTGGGGACATAAGAAGACAGCCCGTGGCGATTCTGAGAGCAGTATTTTGGCAGGCCTGTAGTTTCTTCCAGTGGGTGATTTTTAGGCTTGGCCACCATATTGGTGACGCGTAGTACGTAATCGGCTGGCTAATTGCTTTGTATGTAGTCATGAGCGTTTCTTTATCTTTTCCCCAAGTACTGCCAGCGAGGGATTTGAGGATTTTGTTACGGCTCTGAATTCTCGGAACAATTGCGGCTGCGTGCTCACCAAAATGTAGATCCTGATCAAACGTCACACCCAAGATTTTGGGGTGTAGGAGAGTCGGTAGCGTAGTGCCATCGACGTGGATGTTCAAAATGGTCGGCATTTGGGACGTCCATGTTGTAAAAAAGGTCGCGGAAGATTTAGTCGGTGATAATGCCAGGTTTCGCGAGGCGAAAAAACTGGAGAGATCAGGGAGGTAGCCGTTTATTTTATTGCATAGCGCATCGATCTTTGGGCCTGGGCCTGTGGCCATTATTGTGCAGTCAACGGCGTAGGAAACGATTGTGACTCCTTCCGGTGGTGAAGGTAGCTTAGATATGTAGAAATTAAACAGAAGTGGGGATAGGACACCACCCTGTGGCACCCCTTGTTTAATTCTCCTTGGTTTTGATGTTTCGTTTCTAAATTGCACCGATGCCTGCCGACCACCCAGATAATTTGCGGTCCACCTTTTAAGACATGGGGGAAGGGTAGACCCTTCCAGGTCTTGCAGCAACGAGCCAAGGTTGACCGTATCAAAAGCCTTTCATAGGTCTAGCGCTACGAGTACTGTTCTATGGTGGGGGTATTGATTTAAACCGCAATTTATCTGGGTGCTAATGGCATTTAGCGCGGTGGTAGTGCTATGGAGTTTTCTGAAGCCATGCTGATGAGGGGCTAGCTGCACATTTGCTGGGAAATAAGGGAGCAAAATGGCTTCAAGCGTCTTTGCCACTGGCGATAGGAGAGATATCGGACGATACGACTCACCTATGTTAGCTGGTTTCCCAGGCTTTAGTAGCGGGACCACCTTGGCCATTTTCCATTTCTCAGGTATGACAAAGGTGGAAAGAGACAGGTTGAAGACATGCGCTAAATATTTGAAACCCTCTTTCCCTAGTCTTTTAAGCATCGGCATGGCTATGACGTATGGGCCCACTGCTTTGGATGGTTTAGCACGACCAATGGCGTCCTCAACCTCTTTAGCGGTGATGGTGATTGGTGACGCGCTGAATTTGTGTTTATGTGCGTGTCTATTGGCTCTCCGTCTATCTTTGTCGACCGTAGGATGCATTATATATTGTCGGCAGAAAGCGCTCGCGCATTTTTTCGCGTCCGACAGCACTTTGTCGCCAAAGGCGATGGAAACTTTGTCTTTGTGCTTAGTCGGATTCGATAGGGACTTTACAGTGGACCAAAGTTCATCCACAAGCAATCTGATGCGTTGGTTTATATCCCTTATTTGGGGGTCGCCTGGATCAAGCTGTCTTATAAGGTCACGTTCTCTCGCTAAGTTTGCGGCCTCCGCCGGGAAGTGGGGCCAGATTTCGGAAATTCTCCCGGCGGGAATGAAATGTGCCGAGGCGGATTTAATGACCTTACGGAAGGCACGCTCCCCTTGGCGGGCATCAGTCGGGATAGGGAGGGCAGCAAAGCGGCTGTCTCTAAAGGATTTATATTCTTCCCACTTTCCTTTTTTGAAGTTTATGAAAGTGCGTTTTTCAGTGACGATGAAGTCGGCGGTATCCACTGGGGCAACAGGTGGCAGGAGGGATGTAGATGTTGATGATTTCTAGGTTTGCATCGCCTGACCGGACAGATAGGCCTTGACGTTCTAAGACATTGTCCCTGCGGTCGATGCCAGGATCAAATATATAATATTGCACAGAGTGGTGTATGATAAACGCGAGACCGCCTCCATTTCCGCTCTCGCGGTCTTTCCTGTGGATATTATACCCAGAGCAGGTCTGCAATGCAGATCTTGCTGTGAGTTTAGTCTCTTGAATCGCAGCAATGCGGATGCAGTGCCGCTTCATGAAATCGACTATCTCCGTAATCTTCCCAGTTAGTCCATTACAGTTTAACTGCAGAGTTCTGAAGTGCATAAGGGGAGACGTCGCCACTCTGGGGGTAAGTGATGGGTGACTACGCTTGGGTTGTGGAAGGCAGGACGCAATTGCTGTTGTGGCCCTGGGACTAGGCGTCCTTGGGCAAGTATTGGGGTACCCGGATGATTTGGGTTTGCGACCTGGCAACATGGCGCGATGAAACCCGTCGGGGGGTTGCCGTCGCGGAGACCAGAAAATCTAGGAAAGTGGCACCACCCAAGGCAGGAGCTGCATTGGGCGGATGTCGCAAACCTATATATTCTGTGCTGGCAGACGGTGCAAACGGAGGTAGGGACTTAAAGTCTGTTTCCCTGACCTGCACGATTGCTGCCGGAAAAGAGGGGGGGGGGGGTGGGGGGGGGAGAAGACGGGGAAGGGGCTGATGCTCAGCATTGCTACCAACTCTACTACGAAGGTAGTAGTTATGAGTGGTATCAGCTGTTTGAGTTGTTGGCGCCGTGGGGCGCGAGCAGCAGCGGGTACTTGTTGTGGCTTGCTGAGCAACGGGGCTGCTGGAATGTAGTGGGGGGCGCTTAGGCGTAGACTACGGGACGCCCTTTGGCGTGAACAGCAAGGAGCCACAAAAGATTTATAAAAGTTACGTGGACGTCGGGTTTTGGGATCAAGCCCAGAACAACCTGTCCGATGCAACCATCCCTTGCACGAGACACACTGAACAGAGTATGACCGTCCTAAAAAGATTCTTTTCCGGCAGATGCAGCAAAACCATTTCTCAGGACCGGGGTCAGGAGACGGACCCGGATTGGATTCTATGCCTTCCCGGAGTAAGAGAATATGGAGCAGTCCTGCTGCAAGGAGCTGCTGGGAGGATGAAAATGTGTGGGAGGGACGAAACAAATTAGATGGGGTCACACTGAAATGACAGTCCTTGGTCGGGAAAAATCCCGAGTCGCTCCGGTACATAGAACCGACTGCCTTGGGATACGACAGCCGCTTCATCTGATGTTGTCATGGTCCTTGCTTCTGCATCATATATCAGGACGGGTACGATAAGTGATTTGTAGAGCATGATTTTCGTTTGCCGAGAGAGGACTTTACTTTTCACTTGCCTACTTAGTCGAAAGTAGCATTTATTTGCATAATATAACCGCTTATAACTTTAAAGAATTCTAAAACCAAAATAATGTTTTTGAATTTTGATTTAGAAATTTTAACAACTGCTATCAGAAACAATTTTATAAAGGCAGAAGAACGTTCTATGTAAAATGTGGCGTTTTGATAGGGCTCTAGGCTTTTTTTAAGTTGCTGATCCCAAGATTCGCAGCCTCTTATTAATTTTCTAACTATCTCGACTCTTGCGCCACCTAGTGGAAGTTTGTTTGCCTTTTGTTCCATTATCACAGTACCCGGATCTAAGTGCAAATAACTTAAAAATCGATTGCAAGATTCCACATGCTCTGTACAGATTTTTCCAAGGTCTCTAAATATCACGAGTCCTGTCACTTCTAATGGAAATTTTTTCCTTAGTATTGCAATGTTCAATTATCTCGATCCATGCGCAAAATTTTTATACTCAGCTGAGCAGAGCTCACAGAGTATATTAATTTTGTTCGCATAACGGTACCCCATAACGGCGTAATCAAATCGAGATAGATATAGACTTCTATATATCAAAATGATCTGGGAGAAAAAAGGAATTCATTTAGACATGTCCGTCCGTAACTTCAGTAAACTTTGAGGTATCTTAATTGTTATGTATGAAACGAAATGGCAGCGCCACGACAATAAATTATTTATATATACATCTGGCAACTGTGTTGCCAGAACATTCTTTATCTTCTTCTTTATTACTTTTTTATCTTTTAATTGATATACTTTGACGCATTAATTTTAAAATGTAACAATTAACTTTTTTCATTAATTAAATAAACACTCATATATAAATATAAAATTAATGAAATGTAAGTTCCTTGGCACTCATCTCAGATCGCTATTTAAAATGAACGAAATCGGACTATAACTACGCCCACTTTTTCGATATCGATGACTTCAAAAAACCGCAAAAGTGCCATAATTCATTAGCAAAGACGGATAAAGCGATACAAGTTGGTAGGTGGGTTGACCTTATGACGCAGAATAGAAAATGAGCAAAATTTTGGACAATGGGCGTGGCACCGCCCACTTTTAAAAGAAGGTAATTTAAAAGTTTTGCAAGCTGTAATTTGGCAGCTGATTATGTGATGTTCGGCTACATCCGAACTTAGTCTTCCTTACTTGTTTCCTTTTGTTGTATTGTCAATTGTCTAGCTTAACTAAAAGTTACTAAAATCCATCCAAAGATCTTTAAATAAATGGACCCCAGCCCCATCTAGTGCTTTTTTTCTTTAACTGTATACTTGCTAGAATACTATGTTATGTTAAAAGCCTCAAGTCACCGGAAAGTTGCTTGAAATCCATCTCAAGATTCCTTATCAAATGAAATTTCTAATAATCTCGACCCGTGCCCCACTTAGTGGAATTTTCTTCTTTTCGTTAAAATGTCACGCGGCCTTGTTCTAAGTGTAAGGTTTCAAGTTTCTATCTAAATGAAAAGTTACTTAAAATTCAATCGCAAAGCTCCACATGTTGTGGAGAGAGGTCACAAAGATTTCTAAATATCTCGATTCTTGCGCCATATAAAAAAATTTTGTATCCAAAGTATTTAAGTTAAACTTGACTTAAACCTATATATGTTCAACGTTTCCAGTTCCCAGTTCACCGGAAAACTACTTACCCGATCCTTGCGCCACCTATAAATAAAAACAAATGTAAGGTGCGATAACCTCCGAAGAGATTTAAGGCTGAGCTTCTCTTCCAATTTGCGTCGTGCTCCTTTTGACTTTTCTTACAAACTGGTAGGATAAGACCTACTGGCTTTATGCACTGTCGAGGGGCGACCCTGCTTAGACAAATTTCTTCTAATTAAAACAACTTGCTTCTCAAATTTTGATGGTGCTTTGCCCGAAGCGTGAACCCAGTATCTTCGGTGTGGCAGGCACGCTGCCATCATACCACGGCGGCCGCCTTGCGCCACCTAGCGATAGTTTTTTACCTGCATGTTGCATTGTCGTCAGGATTCAAGCCTCTAGCAGCACGGGAATATACTCACAAAACTCTTTGCAAGATTGGTTAATTTCAGACTGAAATTTGCTGGCAAACATAAAGCCGAACCAGTATAAAGAAGGTAAAAATAAAATTAATTTGTGCATCATATTATAATTATTATCTTGAAGGGAATATCCAGAGCAATTCCTTTGCATGCGGCTGAAGGAGCTCACTACTGCCGACCGCTTAGTGCCAAGCATCCGCTGAGTAGCCACTGATCATCCGGTTGTGGTGAGCCAATGTGAGAATGGCTAGGCCACTCCGACATAATCGGTCGTGAAAACCTACAAAAAGACTAGGATAAAAAGATAACCCTTAACTGATGACAACCACAACAAACGTGTAAAGGACTATATTTTAAGGCATGCATGCGGAATGTCCGTTTCCTTAATGGGATTGGTGCAGATGCCTGGTTAGTTGATGCCCTAGTGAAGGTAATAGCTGACATCTCCGCCATCCAAGAAATTCTTAGATAGGTCTCTTTTCTAAGATAGGGCGTTTTTAAGACAAACTCTAAAATGGGGTACTTTTAAGAAAATATTCTCAGAAAGGGCTTTTTCGAAACGTAGCCCCAGATAGAGTGATATTACACTCAGCAGTAGATATATGTATCATGATTCAATCACAAGAGGTTTGCTCGACTGACAAATTTTTTGACAATTGCAGCCATTTTGCTCCCTCTCCATTTAAGAATTTGAGGAATCGGTTTATATTTGGAATATTATGTATATACTTATTTGATATTTTCGGACGTCGTGAGCTAGTATCAAAGGTGTTCCGAATATTTTAAATTAACGGTTTATTCGGAATACTTCGATGAATACTTAACGGAAAAGAGCTTTCCGAATTTTCAAAAATAAAAGGTGTATACTCACTGTGTAGCAGGACTGCACAAATTTTTAAATCTTCTGTCAATGTGTTTGGCTGGATATATCGTTATGAAGACCATATATGAAAATCAATCTTTATAAAATGACGAAAGATTTATTTTTCTGCAAAGTTTTTGTACGATATCTGTTAACGCCATTATGACTCAAGTTTTATAATAGACCAACGATCCTGCTTCAGTTGGAAGTATGCACTGGCGAAATTTCAACTTTTATAAAATGACGAAGGTCAGCCAGTCACGGGCTCTTAGACTAAAGGTGGAGAAATGGTTGGAGAAATCTTCGGTCACGAGCAGCATTTACATTATTTTTTGTCTTGCAGAATATCTTTTGTATAAATAATAAAATTTTTATATATTTTTTATATTATGTGAAAAAAATAAGATTTTTAATAAAAACTAAAATATAGACAAGTATAAAATTCACTATTCAGTCAACAAATATATTCATAAAAGATACAGAAGGCTGAATTAAAAATGATTATAAATTTTTGATCACCTAAAGTAAACACATTTGTTTCAAATATGATTCCAAAATGTGATTGAATGCTATATTCAGTTTTTGTTCATCGGGAGGTATGAAATATTAAAATTTAATCATTAAAGGACTTCAAAAATTATTTTCAGTTCTTGATCATCAAAACTATTCTTCTTTGATTTTTTATTTTCTTCAATTTTATGATAACTTATTATTTAGTCAGAAAGAGTAATGAAATTGTATTGATATGTAGGGAAATTCAAAAGTTAATCACCTAAATGCTGACCCAAACAGCATTTAGATGATACATTTTTGAACTTTCCTTCATATCAATACAATTTGACTACTCCTTGCGAATAAATACTGAGTTTTCATACAGTTGAACAAAATAAATAATAAAATAAGATTACTTTTAATGATCTAAAACTGAAAATCATTTTTGATCACTTTTTGAAATAATTGAAATTTTCGAATAACTTTGATGAATAAATTTTAAGATTTTATAAAAATGAACATAGAGAATAATAAAACTTGTTTGCTTTTGATGATCAATAACTGAGAACAATTTTTCAATCACAATTTGGAATCATTTTTGAATTTAATTTCTTTAACTTCGGTGATCAAAAATTTAAAATAATTTTTCAATCAACTTTCTTAATATTTGCAGACTATCTTTCTTGAATAAATGATGAATTTTTTACTTGTTAAAACTATACTTCTCATTGAAAATTTGATTTTTCTTCATTAGCTCACAATTTTTCAATCATAAAATCCAAAAAAATTACAAATATATAACACATATTCAAGACTAAAAGTAATATAAGTGCTGCTTCTAACCTAAGATGTCTTATAGCATTTCTCTAGATGCGGCTTCCCAGAAAAGACATACTGGATGGAACCGATGTACGGAAGTTGTAAGCTGTTTAACCGCTGGTAAGTTAAGCTTGATCGACACGCCTGGACCCAGCTTCAACATCCTCCATGAGCTATGATTGTCGAAAACATCTGGTTATATTTAAAGAATGATATGAGACATAGTAAAATCGTGATGTTTAAAGTGACATCGTTACCATGATCTAAGATGATGATGATAGATGATGTTGGATGTTGTAGTTGTGTGTGTGTACAACGGTCAAGTTAATTACTACCTGCGGTTCAAAAAGCTTACTTCCGAGCTTCCAGATGCTTTCACCCCCTGATGAAATATGATCTTTATATAGTATTTAGTTATGTATTAAATATGATGGAAAAATGAATCACAATCTTATTCACAAATGATTCCAAATCATCATATAATATGATTGAAAATTGTTCTTAAATGTGATCAAAAAATGACTGTGAAAAGTAATCAAATGTTATTCCAAAAGAAGTAAAGTACAATCTTCCAGTAATATCAAGTATGATAAAAAGATGAATAAAAAGTATTTCGAAATATGAATCATAAATGATTATTCAAGAATAATCACATTTATGGTACATTTTTCTCCCGACGATACGTTAATTTTCGAACAGAAAATGCTTTTAAATTTGAACGTTTTTAATAATCTTGGGGTATGATATTTGAATATTTTTTATCAAAATTTTCAAAAAATGCTGGCTGGGGAGTGGGTTCTTTTCAATTATTTGCTTGTATGTAGTAAACTAAAGGACAAGAGATTCGGGTAACGGAGTTCTCATGATTTTGAGATGCAGAAATCAGAAAATAATACTTCCAATATAATAATTAGCTTGACCTCTAAAATAGTTTTCGGAGTGGCAGATTTAAAATTATTTTCTTAGTTTAAAAATAAAACTTTGTATGGAATCAAAAACCGACTTTCTGCCGCTTTTACCTGAATACTTCTACATTTAGCCTTTATAATCCAAACATTTAAGAAAGCTCCCATAAAGGGACGTCAAACCAACCTTCTATTACTAAAATGCAACTTCACTTGGATGAAAAACACTTTAAATATGTGTTTCACAGTGTTTGTGTGACTCTTGGTGTATTAAGAGGTGAAACCCGCAACTTTCAAGCTTTTTCACAGTAATCATCGAATTCACGTTTAATATTATATTTAATAGGACTGTGCCTAAACTCAGCTTTAAGAAAACAAATTTCACGAAACCACTAAATTTGGCAACGTCGCGATCATCCCAATGGGACTTATTGTGGTAACTAGAGTTTCTGAATACACTTTCTATTACAGAATTGCGATCTGAAAGAAAGAGCTTTTAGACAAAAGTTTTCCCATTTTTTATAGAGCCTTTGGACTTATAAAGAGGTGCTGGCCGCGAAAGTCCCACTACTCAGCGGTTTGACCATGAAATTCTTTGTTTCTACTATATTTCCTCAGTCGATGCCAATCTTCAGCCTTTCTGAAATAGCTTAATTTTTCCTCTAATTTTGGATGAGTTCATGTCCAAATAAATAAGTAATGCGGCGCATTTCGGAGATGAATAATTTTTTTCTTACAAACATTTTAAAAACTTCAAATAATTGAAATTGTTAAGAATTGAAAATACGGGTATTGAAAATCAACTACCAATAAAATGTAGCTATACTTGGTAGTTGGTGTTTTCAATTATTAGTACTTGATTCTAACAGCTCTGCTGTTACCTTCATCATCACACCTTTATCATAAATATACTGAATGTGCAGGTTAAAATATTAAAAAAAAAAAATTATTGAAAGGAAAACTTACCCTATTGTTTAATTTTTATTTATAAAGGAATTTATTATTATTTTTTTTTTTTGAATTATTATTTTGAATAAAAACAACCAATTCTTTACATTTAGATTTTTCTTTTTAAATATAATTAAAGATTTATTTGAAACAAATAACTAAGTATGGTAGATAGGTGTTATTACATTTGTATTTAAGGGTTTATTTCATAAATTTAATTTATTTGCTTCTTAAAGAGTTTTATATATTTTTTTACAATTTTACCTAACTTTAATATTTTTTCAGTTATTTTTTTTAAATATTAATTTTATACATATTATATACATATTCATAAATATATTTATTTATATTTGATATTTTTTATACATATATGTATGTAAATATATTCAGCGTACGATTGCATTAAATTTCTTTTAACTTAACAATTTCCTGACTTATTTTGACAATATACATCATTTAACAATTTCCATTTACATAATTTTGACTCTCACAAATTATTGTTAAAGCAAATTTCAGTTTACATACATTTTTGTTTGTGCATATATCCAAGTTGACTACTTGTTGTTGTTGGTACTCTTATATATACAATACATATATGTACTTCACAGTTTTACAATATTTTACATATAATTAGATTACCTTTTTTCTTGAAGTGACTTTGTTTTTTATATTTTAAAATGTAATTCTAGGTACATAAATTGAATTGTTGTTTTTTTTAAGTTTCTAAATTTAAATTTATTTGCTTCCCTTTTTTTATGTCTATATCTATTTAATAAAAAAATTGAAAAAACTATCTTATTATTCTTTTACGAGCTATTATAATAATCTATGTATATTGATTTGTGATTAATTATGCCCAGGCTTGGTTTTTATCCAGTTTGAAAGGTTTGTTTGTGTGTTTTTTTTGCTTAAACATTAATTTTCTTTGCTTTTCATTTTTCACTTGCTGTTAGCTAAAATTTCTGCAACATTTGAAAGTTTTGAATATAAAACTGTAAATCAAAAAATGACACTGAAGATGGCAAGCCGACGCTCGTATGCAAACCTAATTTGATCAGAAAAGACGGAGAATTGTACCAACTACAAAATTACGGTTACCCCTTTGGACACGGTTACTCTTTTTGCAACCGGGTTTTTGGATCACGTTCGTTTATTGTAGACAGTATTTTTAAGACCGGTTACTGTTTTGGAACTGGTTCCTTTTCTTGGAACCGGTTTCTTTTTTGAAACAGGCCCCTTTTTTAAAACCGGTAATTCTTTCGGATTTTTTTTCGAACAGTGCAAGACCCTCCTTTTTTGAAATCGGCTGCTTTCTTTAAACCCTTTTTTGTTTAAATATTTTTGGAACTCGTGATGTTTTTGGAACCGTTGAACGGGCACCCGTTACTTTTTAAAATCATTAACTTTTTTGAACCGGTTACTTCTAAGAACAGTTATATTTTTCAAAGTTCGGCTTTTAAGAACCGCATACTAACATAGAACTGACATCAACTTCGAATTTTGTGAGGAGGATACGAAACGCGTAACTTATTCGAAAACTTCAAAGAACCGGATACTTTTTTAGCCATTCAATTTTTAGTGTTTTAGTAACCTTGTTTGAAAATTCTGACATTTGGGACTGTTTTCTTCTTAGAACTAATTACTTTTGTGATAACTCCGACTTTATGGAACCGGATGCTCTTTTTGAACTTCAAGTTTTTGGAAGCGGTTTATATTTTTGATCCGGTTAGTGTTCGGGAGCCGGTTAAATAGGTAAATTTAGTGGAAATTCGGTTTTTAGGAACCGGGTTTTTTTAAGCTAGTAACTTCAACTTTTATTATTAAGAATAGTTTACTCTTTTTCAACCGGTTTATTGTACCATTTTTGAAAACTCTTGCTTTTCGCTGCCAGTTACAGTTTTAGAACTGGTAACTTTTTTGAAAACTTGATTTTTTTTCAAACTGGTTACCTTATTGGAAGAAGTGACTTTTTAAAAAATAACTGTCAGTATTTAGCAAGTAGTATTGTGATTTTTCTTAAAAAGTTAAGAAAATAAAAAGGATAGGAGATTCGTCATGAAAACATCGACTCTGATCTCTGTTTCCGTTTCGATACACTTGAATAACTTTCTATTTCTGCATTGGTTTCAAAACAAAAACAGCCTATCTCAGAATTTTATTCATAAACGCCCCAGGTTATGTCAAAATGCATTGAGTTTGGGCTCAGATGGGGCATTTTCAAACAAATTCTGAAATAGGGCATTATTCAAAAGTCTTATGAAATAGTGCGTTTTCGAAGCGGCAGCCGAGATAGGATGATATCCCACTCAGCAGTCGATGTTACGGGGAACTCCCAATAGAAAAAGTTTTAGGGCTTTTTTAACTCAACCAAGAAAAAAATATCATTAAGTAAAATAAGTCGCTGAAAAGAGGGATTTAAAACAAAAATAATTCCACAGGCAAAAAAAAAAAAAAAAAACATAAGCAAACAAAATTTAAACACCTTCAGAGTTGCCACATCTAAGTGAAACTTTTGCAAAGTTGTTAATTTTACTTAAATATTTATATTTATTACATAATTTAAAGCTATTTCTGCATTCATAAATCTAACATTTGTGTGTTTTTGATTTTTAAATATGCATTTATGTATGCACTTATGTATAATAAAAAATTACAAAAATCGAACAAAGCAAATTTTAGAATAATAAATTACATTAAATAAATGTGAAAACCAAAAATCTACTTATATGATTTAAAAGTTATGTACTTCGTATGTATATACCGTTACATATACTATACATATGTGTGTGTGACTTTACATGATTTGCTTTAACATATATTTAGGGAGATATGCAATACTTTTTTTAGTGCACTGTATGACAATATTAATAGTATGTATTGCGAAGAGATATTTATATTATTGCATTTGAATAAACGGAGGCATTTTACGATTTTTTTTATTTTCGAGAACGTATAATTGTGAAGTGTCTTTGCGCGGGCTTGGAGTGTGAGAATCGAATATTATTTTAAATTGAAAAAGGTTACATTATATTTTACCCTTTATCTCTATTCTGACAGGTACATTAAAATAATGTTTCGCAGGTCACCAAAGGGTTAAAATATCCTACAATAATATGCGCCCGAAAGTTTTACCAAGGCTGCTCTCAAATGAAATCATTCTAATACAAAAAAGGTCAAAATACGGAGAATAAAAAAGGAAATTTTTGTTGTTATGCAATTATATAGTATTTTTGTTGTTATTGTTCTCTTAAAACGCACATTTGATAGTGAATGATTTATTGAATAAGCATTTAAGAAGAGTATTAAAGTAGAGGCTGAGAAAAAGTTGGAATATTTAAATCTATTAATTACTTACATAGCAAAAATAATTTAAGATATTTTTTGCAATCGCGTTATCATGGTATTTTCATTTTGACTACGCCAAGGCGCTCTTATTTATTTTTTGTCGGTACCTAAAATCTGAAGGGGCTACAAGAGGTCATTACGTAGTAATGTGGCTTCGAGCATGCACAAGCTACAACAAATGCCTTGAATAATCGGTTATAAAACGGGTTTTCTCAAAGTGTCCCTTCCGACTAGTCAAGTTAAATGTGCGGAAAGGTAACTGAGAGAGTTTAACAGCGCTGCCACCAACAGTGGTATTTGGAAGTTATTCATGAAGTTCGTGTGTCTCGGCCAGGATTTATTGTGATTGGCATTCACCAGGTTCGCTATAAGAATCGACGTAAGAAGCTCAACTTTTTCTTTGAGTATGCTTCACAATGTTATGGGCTAGAACCAAGGGAATATCCAAAATGGAATGTACTGGAATGGCAGTGAGATGAGAGAGGATAGGATTTAAGGTACAATTTCGGGAAATGTGAGAAGGGCCACACACCTCCCACTTAGACACGATGACACTTATTTCATGTTCATGTCGGTTATAGGCCAGAGTATTTCCAAAATTAGCCTAGGATCAAATCGGGATTGATTTCGGAACTTTTTCGCGTTCCATTTCAGACTATTCGACAAGCCTTTACAGGAACATATTTATGTGGTTATCGGAAGAATTTTCAGATCAATTGGGATCATTTCGGAATTGTTTTTGCGACTATTTTGGGACCATTAAAGGATTTTTTATGACCGACTCGGCACTGCTTTTATAATTTATGATATAAGTAAATTTGGAACGGTTTCGAAATTGTTTTCGGGAGAGTTTTTGAGATTTACCACACCAATTAGTGACTGTTTTCGATATAATTTCGAAGCCACTTCAGATTGATTTTGGGATTGTTTTAGAAACTGATGTATATTGGAACGATTTTCCGTCATCCCTTGTCAAATTTGGTTTTGAGACAAACCGGTTTCGGCGTTGTGCCATCATCAGTGTCGATTTTCGTTCTGATCTGTAGTTGTCGTTTGTCCTGTATTTATAATTCGTAGGTATATGAGCAGGTATTGTCAAATTGATGCTTGTGTATATTTAGTTATGTGTATGTGCTGTGTGTTCATTCAGAACCGAGCGTGGTTTACTAATCGATTTGTGTGGCTGACTGGGGTAGGTAGAAATCTGTGATTTTAGTCGTTTGACCTTCTTTGTCGGTTTTTTGTTTTGGTGTGTTAATTGTTTTGTGTTTATTTGTTGTTGTGTGTTTATCTGTTGTACCTGTGTGATTAAGTTGTTTCCTGTAAACAAGTTTTAAAGGCTCGAATATTGTGTCAGAAATTGTGTTTATCTGTTCGTTTATTATTCTACCGTCGAATGTTTTCTGTTTGTAGATTTCCATGTTTTCGAGTACGTTGAGACGTCGGTCCTTTTCTTGTATGCGAAGAACCCTAACTGTTTTATTGATGTTTGCTGGGGAACATTCATTCTCGACCATGTGATTCGCGAAGTTAGACTCGGGTATAATGTTTGGATTCCGTATTTTTTTGTTGTAATCTCTAATATGTTCTCTGAACCTCGTTCTTATTTGCCTTCCTGTTTGTCCTATGTAACTTTGCTGGCATCCGCAGGTAAGCTTGTATACGCCGTGGCTGCTAAACGGATCTTCTGAGTTAATGTTAGTTCTTAGTTTTCGCCCTAGATTGTTCGATGTTTTAAATGCTGTGTTAATGTTGTATTTTTAAAGAAGTTTGCCAATTTATATGTTGCTTTTCCAGTATATGTCATAGTCGTCCAGCTATTATTTTCCTTTTCATTATTTCTTTTTGGTTCTCCATTTGTCCTTCTGAGCTTATCTACTAGTGCTTTTTTATATCCGTTGTTTGCAGCGATATTATATATGACCTGAAGTTCTCTCTTATATGCCTCTTGTGTAAGAGGTGTTCTTTCAAGTCTATGTATCAAGTGCCTTAATGCTGCATTTTTATGCTGCTGAGGGTGATTTGAGGTATTGTGTATTATTGTGTCGGTGGCCGTTGACTTTCTATATATGTCATAGTTAAATCTTTTGGCTTCTTTATCAATATTTATCGTGAGGTCTAGATAGTTGATTCCTCCGTCTTTTTCGGTTTCCATTGTAAATTTTATATTTCCGTGCTGCTTGTTGAGGTACTCCAGTACAGTAAGAAAAACGGAGCAAGCGATTGTAGATGCGGAGATCGCAATATCATTGATACCACAGGAAGAACAGGAGCACGCAAGACACATGTGCAGGGAAATCATAAAAAAGGAGGTGAAAGCACAGGAAGGACAAAACTCGAATACAGAGGAGAAAACAATAAAGAACCTACAGCATAAACTAAGGAAAAACAATATTGTCACAACGAAAGCGGACAAAGGAAACACCACTGTGCTAATCGAAAAAGAGCAATATATATCCAAAACCGAGGATCTCATAGAGGAAATGAAGTGCCGTAGAATGAGAGAGGATCCCACAGATGAATACCAAAAACAAATCAAAGTTGCTATAAAAAGTGCAACAAATATAGTAGATTCTAACATGGCACATAGATTGGTCCAAATGAACCCTTCGGCTCCTCCACTGGTTGCGCTACCAAAAATCCACAAGCCGGACACGCCAATGAGGCCCATCATTAATTTTAAATCCGCACCATGTTACAAACTATCCAAATATTTAAAAACGATATTGATAGATACTCTGGAGCTAAGGAACGAATATGCAATAGCTAACACAACAGAACTAATTGAGAGACTCGATACCGTAGAGCTAACAAGAAACAGCAAATTGGTATCTTTTGACATAAAAGATTTATACCCATCTATACCACTATCGGGGACTTTGGACATAGTTAGCTCAGCAATAGTTCATAACACAAAAAACAAAGTGAAAAGTATGCAAATCAAAAATACGCTAAGAACCACTTTACGTCAAAACTATTTTCAATTCAACAATAAAATATATACATAGACAAACAAACGGTCTTGGAATGGGAAGCCCCACATCAGCAATTCTTATGGAAGTGTTCATGCAAAATCTGGAAGAAAGGTACATACAGGAGCTGAAGCCCAAATTAGGCGTGTCATTTTATGCTAGATACGTGGATGACATAATATGCGTTTCAACTACTAATAACGAAGATCTTGTACTGGAGTACCTCAACAAGCAGCACGGAAATATAAAATTTACAATGGAAACCGAAAAAGACGGAGGAATCAACTATCTAGACCTCACGATAAATATTGATAAAGAAGCCAAAAGATTTAACTATGACATATGTATAGAGATTACAACAAAAAAATACGGAATCCAAACATTACACCCGAGTCTAACTTCGCGAATCACATGGTCGAGAATGAATGTTCCCCAGCAAACATCAATAAAACAGTTAGGGTTCTTCGCATACAAGAAAAGGGCCGACGTCTCAACGTACTCGAAAACATGGAAATCTAAAAACAGAAAACATTCGACGGTAGAATAATAAACGAACAGATAAACACAATTTCTGACACAATATTCGAGCCTTTAAAACTTGTTTACAGGAAACAACTTAATCACACAGGTACAACAGATAAACACACAACAACAAATAAACACAAAACAATTAACACACCAAAACAAAAAACCGACAAAGAAGGTCAAACGACTAAAATCACAGATGTCTACCTACCCCAGTCAGCCACACCAATCGATTAGTAAACCACCCTCGGCTCTGAATGAACACACAGCACATACACATAACCAAATATACACAAGCATCAATTTGACAATACCTGCTCATATACCTACGAACTATAAATACAGGACAAACGACAACAACAGATCAGAACGAAAATCGACACTGATGATGGCACAACGCCGAAACCGGTTTGTCTCAAAACCAAATTTGACAAGGGATGACGGAAAATCGTTCCAATATACATCATTTATCCACCCTGTCGGAAAATCAACCAAACAAGATAGGTTTTAGAAACTGTTTCGTGTTTGATGTGGTTTCATTTTGGAATAATTTCGTGATGATTTTAAGATATTTTTGGACTCATCTCGGTTAAATTATCAGGATACATTTGGGAACCGCTCAGTATAATATCGGAAATACCTCGGTAGTAATTCGGAACTTATTTCGGAACAATCTTGGGATGAATTACGGAAAATTCAACGAACATTTCGGGAGTATATATTAATTATTTTTGGTATAATTTGCGGATTCATTGCGACCATTTCCAAACTGTTTTACTGGGAACCATTTTCGGATTTTTTCCCGCTAATACGGAACTGCTTTCGCAATATCAATCCGGCATTATTTTAGGATTGTATTCAGGATAATTTTTAGATTTTTCCGATCGATTCGGGGTTGTTTTCATAATAATTTTGGAACTATTTCGGATTAATTTCTGGATTATTTCAGAAACAATTTCGGGATTGTATCTGGTCTCATATTAGGATAGTTTTGGTATGATATTGGGATAATGATAAAATAGTTAGGGATTTAATTTTGTGATCATCTGGCTAGGATGCTTGAGCTGTTAAACTGTTCCTCATCGGGTGTTTAGTTGTGGTGCAAATTCCGATTGTGAACCTCTTGAATTTCGAACACAAATTTTGATAAAAATTATCTTTACGATACCCCCCGTTAAAAATACCATGGCTTATACTGTTAAGTGTAACTTTTTACTTCAAATGTGCTAGATGTTTATTAAATAATTTGTAAGTGAATTTAACAAATGTATGTATATTCATATGTGCTTATTTGATAACAGTTATTAAATGGTGAAAGTTTTGAATTTTTAATATGTACTGTTTACTTGAAATTTTTGCTTTTTAAAAATACTTGGGTATGCTCTCTTGGGCGCATTTGTTGCTTATTATGCCTTGTTTTTGTCTTAGTTTGAACTTCGGTTTGTTTTCTTACTATTTTTGAGGAGTTCCATCATTGTTTTAAAATTATTACTATGCCCAATAACTGTTTTTAATTTAACAAAATGTGAGTGTGTGTTTTGGAAACTGATATTTTTGCACGCTGTGTATGTATTTTATATCTAAATATTTATATGGGTACACACATGTATGTATGTATGGATTCATATCTACATGTACATATGTATATTACGTGGAATTATCTCTAAACATACTTCATACTTATCCCTAATATAATTTATATTCGAAAATAAATAAATTTTGACACTTGAAGGTAAATTTTATAAAAAGTTTGTATATTTCACACAAAAGAAAAGCAGCTAACTGTAAACCAAATAAAACTTTAAGGGAATTAAAAAAATTATAAAAATATATAATTAAAATTAAATAAACTAGGGTATACCCATATCAATTTTTTTTAAAGCAAAGAAAAAACGCCAAAGTCGTAGTTCACTTCGTTTCTCGCTTTGTCTTAAATTTGCATTAAGTATAACCGAGTCCATATTTATAATTCACTCAGAATTGGCACGTTTTAGAGGTTAATGAATTTAGTTTTAAAATCAATGTTTTTAAAAGTATTTTGATTTAAAAGCTGTATGTATAAGTCTTTGTTCGAAACTTTGTTCATACAAATCACGTATGTTTGGTTTTCATTAGGTCAATATACAATTTTAGTATCAAATTTGCCATGCAGTTGGGAAATTGTAGTTTTCACGAATTGCTCAATAAATTTGTCCTTTGTAGCAAAAACGAACGGCAAACGCAATTGACTTTGTATGACAAGCCGTTTTTATGATATGGTCAAGTCTGTGTTCAAATTTGACCTAGTGAAAACCAAGCATTAAGACTAAAACAAAAATTTCGAAAAATTTTCTATTTTTTTTCCACACAAAAGATGATGGAATATCATCCTTTCGGCGACTGCCAGTTTAAAGACGAAATATCTCAGAGAGGAAGTTTAAAAAATTCTTTTCGAAAAATTTGCAAAAGTATAATTTTTACATAAAGACGGTTAAGTTGTTGATGGAAAGTTTGAAAACGGAATACCTCAGAGAACAAAATTTTTAGTTTTTTGAAACTTATTTGAAAAATATTATCAAATTTAGTAATTATAAAAAACACATGAACAAGGATTGAAATTTATTTACATTTTTATGAAACCGGAAATATCCCAGAGACTTTTGAAACCTTGTTGAAAAATTTCGAAAACTATTTACACTTTTAGGTAAAGACGTTAAGTTGTTGATGGAATATGACCCTGTCAGCGGCTCCCAGTAAAACCGAAATATCTCAAAGCGAAAATTGGAAACATTTTTGAAACTTTGTTGAAAAATTTCGAAAATTATTTACATTTTTACGTAAAGACCGTTAAGCTGTTGATGAAATATCACACTGTCAGCGGCTCTTAGTTAACCCAAAATATCTCTCAGGGAAAATCTCCAAAATTTTTTAGAACTCTTTTGAAAACTTTTTATATTTTCAAAAACACATGAGCTAAGTTTGCAAAATCGATTTGCGTTGCTGTTAAATTGGAATATATCAGAGAGGAATTTTGAAAAAATTTCAAAACTTAATGAAAAATTAACAAAATCATTATTTTTACCTGAAGATGATTAAGCTGTTGATTGAATATACCCTGCAAAAATCGCGAGTACTCCATGCATGCATGACTGGACCATATATTCTAGCTCCGCATTACATCAAAGCAATCCATGGAGTACTCACAGTCCAATAAACATCGTGTAGTGATTACAATCGTTAAAAACGAGCAATGATCGGCTTACACTATGTTCGTGTAGAAACATGAGTTGGTCCATTGCTGCTGCCGGTTTGAAAACAAACTTTTTGAAAATTTTTTGAATTATAAAAATACTTGAGCAAGGTTTCCAAAATGAATTAACCCCTGCAAAAATCGCGAGTACTTTATGCATGCATGTATGGAGTACTCGCTATGGACCAACAGAGTGCTCCAAAATTAACCACAATTCATAAAAAAATATGGTCCAATTAACATTGCGATGTCCTAGGACTGGACCATATACTCCAGCTCCGCATTACATCAGAGTAATCCATGGAGTACAATAAACATCGTGTAGTGATTACAATCGTTAAAAACGAGCAATGATCGGCTTACACTATGTTCGTGTAGAACCATGAGTTGCTCCATTGCTGCATTACAGTGGAGTATAATGGTAAGTACTCCAGTGGACCACATGATCCAATGATTTTTGCAGGGACGTTACTGTGAATTGGAAATATTTCAAAGAGAAAATTTTCGAAACTTTTCTGAAAAATTTGAAAGATTATAACTTTTACTCCGTGGTGTGATGGTAGCGTGCTCCGTCTACCACACCGAAGATCCTGGGTTCACGCCACGGGTAAAGCAACATCAAAATTTTAGAAATAAGGTTTTTCAAGTAGAAGAAAATTTTTCTAAGAGGGGTCACCTCTCGGCAGTGTTTGGAAAACACTCCGAGAATATTTCTGCCATGAAAAGTTCTCTCTGAAAATTCATCTGCCTTGCAGATGCCGTTCGGAGTCGGCATAAAATAAGTAGGTTCTGTCCCGCTAATTTGTAAGAAAAATTAAAAAAGGAACACCACGCAAATTGGAGAAAAGCTCGGCCTAAAATCTCTTCGGAGGTTATCGCGTCTTACATTTATTTTTATTTATTTATAATTTATACATAAAGACAATCAAGCTGTTAATTTAATATAACAATGTCGACGGCTGCCAGTTCGAAAACGAAATTCCTCTGAGAAAAAATTTGAAAAATTTTCCCAACTTTTTGAAATGTTTGAACGAGAAAAACGCATAGGTTTTGAAAATTAATTTACGTTGCTGTGAAATTGTATTTCTATAAATAATTAAAACCTGCTAATTTTAAGAGAGTTATACATATGAATTTGGGGATATTTCAAATAAAAAACAAACTACATAAACACATATATTTAAGGGAGAATCTTTGAGAGCTTCCAGTCTAACTGTCCTGTCGGATTGAGTTGTTTCACTAATTGAGTTTCCGAATACTTGTATTCTGTCATATCACTTCCTTCTTCCACAGTTGTACACTGTCTGTCGCCTGCTGTCTAGCGCGATGAATGACAGTCAATTGTTTCTGGTGTTGCAGCACATTGTTTCGCTGGATATACATTTAAGTATGTAAGTAGGTACCTACCAGTGCATTCAATGACGTTAAGTTTTAAAAGTGCCGGTATTTCGTGATTAAAAAAAATTGACTACGGATGCGCTGAGCTATTTCGCTCTTTAATACAAATTTTATCAAAATGAGCCGATTCAAAAGTATCAAACAATATTTTCAAATGTATGTTAATTTTATTTTCACTTTATCTTCACTTAATGGAGTAGAGAATTGGAGAGAAATTTATTAAAACAAAAATTTATTAAAATTAAATTATATTAAATACTAATTATTACAAATTTTGCACTTCATTCTTACATCTCCATAGGATTTCTTAGAAAGGATGTCTTTTAAGAAATTCGACATATGTTTTTTCTAAATTTAATCCAAAATATAATATTAAACAAAGGTTTGCCTTGAGCACAAATATCCAAAAACAAATCATATTTATTTTATCTTTAACAAAAAACATCAAAAAAAGCTCATTCCGAGAAATTAGTTCCTAAATAAAAATGAAATCGCTGTCTTCTTCGTTAGAATTACCTAATAGTTCGTTTAGAGAAAAAATTTCGTTTTTCGGAAATGTTGGGAGCTATTTCTAAATAACTTCGGAAACAACTTTTGATCAGTCTGGGAGCATTTGCGTATTATTTCCAGAATATTTGCGGAACTACTTCAGCCGTACATCGGGATCAACTAGGAGCTGATTTGGAATAATTTCGCCTTTTTTTGGGCATATTGGAACAGATTTCGGAATCTACGTAACATAGTTGAAAATTTTTGGATTTTTTCATAAATAATGCAATTTTACTCAAAGATGCGAATAGTACGAACTAAAATATTTCACAAAGTAATTATAAAAAAGTTGTATAAAATACTGTGAAGAAAATTTAGGAAAACTGATAAAAGCCGAATACAATTTTTATTGCATGTTACAACAAGACATCTATATTTCAGGGAACTCTGGGTTATAAAGTCCCTCAGTAGGATGATGCAACGAACGTTTCCTCTATATTTATTTATGTATCATGGAAGTGACGCTAATGTGAGGGAAGAATACCGGTTACACTACATGAAGTAAGTTAACACACTTAACTAATTGGAGAGCCAGATTCATATTTCTAATGCGCCCAGCAACTTGAGAGGGTTTGCTATTTTGAAATAGATTCAAACTGTATAAATAGAAACAAATTGTAGAACAGTGATGGACATAAATAGCTTTTCTATTAAAGCCTTGATAATCAATTCAAAAATCCCTGTGATCGTCTGTCAGTATTGTGAGCGCCGCAAACTAATGTCACGTTGACTGGGTCAGTGTTCCTACTTCATTTAAATAACTCTTTGAGGATTGTGATGTTTCAGTCATTTGTATAATTTATTTTATTTTAATATTTATCATAGAAATCTTATTCAAGAGCTATATAAGTATGCATTTTTAAAAAAATTTTAAACTTATGAAATTTGAAGCCCATTGGACTATGAGATACTTTTAGATCGTCAAATTCACATAGGCGTCGATATATTCCTTCCCAACATATATAAGTAAAAAAGGTGCTATACCGAAGGTCCAAGTTTTAAGTCCCGAGAAAAGTAACACCAAATTTGTACTTCGCACCTCTGGGCTGTGTTGAGTTATTGCTTTGATACCGAGGGCGGCGCCACTGACTATTTTGTAAAACCTAGGGGCAAAGGCGTAAGTAGTGCAAGTCACACTAGGCTAGTACAAACTCACTTACAATTACACATAACGCAGCTGACGACATTTGTATACAGGTAGATTCGGTTATCGCATTTTATTGCATAATACCTAAAAATATACGAAAAATAATGTATCTGGTTCAAAACCTGAATTACCAGTTTTGTCGTTATTATAATTTACAAATATTATCAAACGGCAACACTTCAACTCAATAGCACCAGTAGCGCTAAGAACACTAAGAACTTATGTTTGTCACACAAATTTTATTTGTTCTGGGCAGCGAAAAAAAAAAATCACTTGACGCAATTGCGCTACCATATTGCTTTGATACCGGGTGTGTTTATGCTGACAACGACAAAAACGGACTCATCTTTTGGCAGTAGGTTGACAAACACGCGAAAGGTACGGATACAGTTTCAAACGTTGAACTGGAGGGAATTCCTGTTCTTTGAAGTGGGGAAATGATAGGGAGAAGGGAAAAAAATGTATAAGCGGAACAATAAAGAAAGGAAGGAGGAGAGTTGAAGAAAGTGTAGGAGATGAAGAAGTTCAATAAAAGGAAGAAATTGAATGAGAAGTGGGTCATTAAGAACGAGAAGGATGAAGAGAAGGAGGAAGAAAAGGAAAAGGAGAAGGAAAAGAATGGAGGCGTAGAAGGAGGTGAAGAGGGGGAAGGAGAGGGAGAATGAGATGGAGAAGGTTGAGGGAAAGATAATAATAAAAGAATAAACAGTATCCGAAGAAAGCGAAAAAGACGAAGCAGAATATAAATAAAAGAAGATTGGGAATGGCAAAGATGAGGCGGAGAGGAATATAAAGGAGAAAGAAGCGGGGAAGAAGGAGAAGTTAAACGAAAAGGACGTGGAGAGTGTAAAATTAAAGTAAAATTACTACAGGAATTAGAAGGACATGGAGAAATAGTTAAAGAGAAAAGAACAAAGAGTTATGGAGGCAGCAGGAAAGGAAAAGAAGAACGAGAGGAGATAACCGGCCAAGTAATGTAAACTACTTTTTATAAGTAAAAATACTTACCTTTCAAACCATTTACTATGTCTAATCTCTCAAAATCTAAACGCCAAAATTTTTCACAATGCAGGAAGCAATAGGAATCAGAAAATTGATTGTTCTTCCTTCAACTCAATTCGCAAGCAGCATCATTAACTCCACCGAATGCTCCACAAGCATAGCATACATTATTTAATTAAAATTTATTTTTTTTTATCTTATATTAGAATGTAAACACATTGGTATATACAAATATTTATGTACACATGTATGTATGTACAAGACATTTACTTTTTAAGTATTTCCTTTTTTTGTTTTGTTTTGTTTTTTTGTATATTTTATTAGTTAAGAATCCTAACTACTGCTTAGAGATTTTAAAAGCTGTTGCTACCACTTTTTTCTTGCGCGTGTCTGTATGTTCTCTATAATTCATAACTGCTTAGTATAAGTTTGTTTTAATGTGCTGATGTTTGTATGACTGTTTGTTGTTGTATGCATGCATCATTGAGTGTATTTGTATGTGTGCTGTATTTTTTGTTGAAGAACTGTGTGCGTTTCTTTCTTCAGCTTAGCTTTTTGTGTACTTTTCTCTATATACCATTCTCGAAAGCTGTCCATCTTTGAAGATAATTTTCTATATATTTAAAAAAAGAAATCTCCATCATTATCATAGCTGCCATTGCCACTGGCCATACTACCTATACCAATACTCAGACCCAAACCGATACTGATGTTATCATCAACATTACTCAATTCATCGTCGGCATTAGTTTCACTTTCGCAAATATTTAGCGTAATAGGTAGCTGAGAGTCTGTGCTTGTGTCATCAGCATTTGAGGTTATGTCAATGGCTGCCGTTGCTGCTACTGCTGCGTTAGTCGTGGTGACCGTGTCTGTGTCGTGCGTGGACTTCGTTGTATCCGCCAGCGGATTGTTGCTGCCCAATACCTCATTGACATCGACTATGGGACCCAACGGATCAAATGCATCATCGAGCAGTACGCCACTCTCAATAGCTGCAACAGCTTCCTCATAGTATCAGTTAAGATCTTTACGAAAACTATCCTCGATTGTGGGATCGGCAATCATAATCGAATTTTGATCTGCTAATAAATCCAGCGCAGTCTCATCCATTTGACCCAAATCGAGATCGAGCGAATCGAATATTTCACGTGATGAATAATCAGAGAAAATGATAGCCGGGATATTGGTGGCGGTCGGTGTTTGGGCATGATTTTGTTGCTGTTGTTGGTGATGACGGAGTTGTTGCTGCTGCTGATGATGATGGTGTTGTTGTTGTTGGTGCTGCTGTTGCTCGTGTTGTTGTTGGTGCAGTTGCTGTTGGTTATGTTGTGCGTTTGCTGTATTATGCGTCTCTGCTGATGTGCCACTCCCAGCTAAAGTCGTTATACCCGGCGAAGATGTTGAGAGCGGAGAGTTGTGGTGCGGTGAATGCTGTGGCGTATGTTGCGGTGATGGTTGCGCCGAATGTGAGTGCAGCGATAGCGACGTCTGCTGTTGATGCTGATGATGGTGTGGCGATTGTGCTGTCATAGGAATTGGTTGCGGTGATGAAGGCGAACAACCAAGCGGTGACGCGATGGGTGAAGAATTCACATCGCCGCTCTGCGTCAGATTCACGTTATTATTACGGCAGGTTGGACCATTTGTATTCATGCTGCTGTTGCTTCCGCTGCCGCCGCCCGCACCATTGTTGTTAAGCAGCTGCTGCGATAATATGCGGTTGTTGGCGTGTTGTGAATGTTGTGGTGTGTTGTTATTATCATGGGTGTTGCCGGAATTGTGCGCGCCGCCGCCGCCACCGCCTCTGCTATTTTGTGGTGCCCTCGTTGTCGTTGATGACGCTGTGCTTGCTGCTGATACGCACGTCAGAACACTAAAATCCAATTGTTTGCTTTGCGACAGAGTCTGCGCGCCATACAGCGTACCATTACCAACACTGACGAAATCATCGAACCCTAATACAGCAAAACTATTGTGTTGCTGTTGTCGATGTTGTTCCTGCTGAAAATGCTGTTGCATTTGTTGCTGCTGCTCAGGCGAGGAATTACTATCGCCTAATGTGAATTGCTCAAAATGATTGTGGAACGCTGGATTCAGACTATTGTAACCAGCAGATTCGAGCGCGTTGCCAACCATTGCTGGTGAATAACGATCTAATGTTTGCATACCTTGTCCGATTATGCCAGCTTGTGGGTGACGTGTGGGACTGGCGGGCGCGCTAATGTGTACTACATCATTACCCGAAGCGGAGGCCAGCAAACCGGGTGATGATCCTGGACTGGGTGGGTTTAAAGGTTGACGATAGTCGGTCAGATTGCCGGTCGAGCTGGCGGCACCCAGTGTAGGCAGGTTTGCAAGAGCGAAGTTTCCACTTTGTGCGTTGGTTTGTGTAGTGTTGGGACCCCCACCCGTTGGCGATTGCACAGGGAGATTGGTAAATGACAAATGTGGTGATGTTTGTGCAGCTGTCGGTGCGGCTGATGTTGGTGAGTGCTGTTGTTGCTGGTATGGTGATGATGGCCCACCGGCGGCGTGCCCATTGCCAGCAGGACTGAAGGGACTCGACGATTGCTCACGATCGCGCCCATTATTGTTTTGTGGTGAGAGTATAGGAGAAAGCGTTTGCTGTTGCTGCTGTTGGTGTTGTGACATTTGTTGTTGTTGCTGTGCGGGCGCATAATGTAACAACGTCAGATCGGGCAGCGAACCGGTATTGGCGAGCGATTGCTCTTGTAGTGATTTGAAGAGACTGTTGATTGGCATGTTGCTATTCGTATATTTGGCATTGAAATGTTGTTGTTGCTGATGTTGACTGTTCGCTGGATGTTGTTGTTGGACATGTTGTTGTTGTTGCATATGATGTTGAACATGTTGCTGTTGTTGAAAGTGTTGCTGCAGTTGTTGCTGTTGCAAATGCATTTGTTGCTGACTATGCTGCACTTGTTGTTGCTGTTGCTGCAGCTGCAACATTTGACCCTTGCGTCTTTGTGCTTGTGGACTAAAAGAGCGACCAATATTTGGTGAATGAGATCGTTGATTGTGATGTTGAAAATTCGTATGCAGCACATTCATATCCGCAGGCAGCGCGCTCATACCACCAACCAAAGCTGCTGCCGGTCCGAAGCCACCCTCTCCGGCTACCGCCATATTCAATGTTTGATGCAGCGCTGAATCGGAGTTGGAACGTCGCCAACTGCTATCCATTGGCGGACTGAGATAAGCGTTATTGGTTATTGTTGACGTCATGCCGCCGGTTGCAACAGCAATGCTGCTGCCATAGGGCGAACGATCCTGCTTGCGTTCGGATGGACGACGCATGGGACCGACGCCGACACTGCGCCCACGAGACTCGCGTGCATTACTATTACCACCAGTACCATCGGGTGAGGTCCCACCACTACTACTGCTGGCGACATTTGTGCCAGCGCCTCCATTTCCGCCACCGTCTGCGGCGTTGCTATTACCACCACCTCCTCCAGCGCTTATTAAGCTGGAATTTGTGATGCTGTTATGGTTGTTTTTTATGTCAGTGTTTACCAAACAACATTCAAGTATTTTTTGATTTGCTTGTGTCTCGTCCATTTTAGTTGCGTAAACTTCTTTCATAATGCGTTCAAACTCGGCAGTGCCCTCCTGTTGCCGTTGCTTTTGTAATGCAATTTTCTCACTAAATTTCCGTGGATTCGCCATGTTTGCGCGCACACTTTAATAGCTCAACTCGTCGAGTGGATGTCTGTGGCTGCGTTAGATCGTTGTCGATTATACCTCTATTGGTTGTTGTTGTAGTTCTAGCTGTTGTCGCAGCAGGGCGGGAGCGTGCTTATGTCGTGTGCCGTTCCTCCCCCACTTTCACTGTTCTATTCGATTACGTCTGCTTGTTTCTGTAGCTGTTGTTGTTGCTGCTTGCGAAAATGTCAATATTCGGGGTGAGGAAGCCGGTATTATGTTTTTGTCATTGTAGTTGTTGTTATATTATTTTTAATACAGTTATAACAGCGGCGCGAACAATAACCGGCGATGCGCGAGCACCATCCGTAGCACACGACAACAAACGACGCATTGATAAACACAAACCAACCCAAAAACAGCGGCCCCACAGCAGATGCGTTAGCGCAAGGCAGAATTGTGCAGATAATCGCATATTCCCGTGCATCATCAGAGGCGGCGGTTTATAGCCGATGGCGTCGACAGCACACAATTTGTATATACCCCATTATATGTATATCCATGAATATGATTATTGTTTTCAACGCCATTTTTTCGTTGTGGTTGTTGTTTCGATTTGTCCATTGCCATTGTTTAATAAATTATTTATAAAGCGTGGGGATGGTGGCATAAGAGAGGGAAGAGAAGAAGAAAAAACAATATTCATTTATTAGACAAGGAATGCAAATCTTTACACATACATATATAGGAATATTAAAAAAAAAAACAGAATTGTACGAGAATTCATAGGCAAAGGGTGCTTGATGAGTAAGGAATGCAATGAACACTAAGTATGTACATATATGAGGATGCGTAAAGACAATTAAACCGATTATGGATGCGTTCGTGAAAAGAATTTTTAAACATTTAATAGGTTATAGCAATTGTAATAAAGTAGGCGACACTAAATGATTTGGGCCACTGCAGGAAGGCGGCTATGCAAATGATGGTGGTTCTGCTACTTCTCTTCATCAGAATGTGATGTCTGAGGTGATATGTTAAGTAAATTAGCGCCCATAGTTATACCTACATTAGTATATGCGCAGTAGAGAGTATCACAATTGGCGCTTCACAAAATAGTAAAAGTGTAAACGGGTAATTATAACTTGGATTCATGGGGATTTAAACCTCAATGTACTTCTTTAAAGCTTCAATAGAATATATGTATGAAGAGCGTAGTATTATTTCGCCTTCCCATTGCCTTAATAACCTAGTCGCATAATCGTATTATTAATTTTTGAATAGCTCAAAACCAATACAAATCTTTGTCAGTTACTTTTCGTATCTGAATTTCAAACTTATCTAGGAAATTTACTTTAATGGGTCAAGCCCCAATCCTAAGTCAAAAGTCAGATTGGTTGATCTGTTTCCGAGATATAAGTGGATATACAAAGTAATATACATATGGGGTATTCCATCCCATTTCGACCAATTTTGAACCCGACCCCTTTAGAATTGGCTGAAAGTTTTTCTTCTTTTTCTAGCTTACGAAAGACGTTTTTCAGAAGTTTTTCAAATTTTTTCATCCAACTCAAAAAAAAGTTATGAATTTAAAAAAACACCGTTTTTGTTTTTTTAAAAATGCTATAACTTTTTCAAAAATTGACCGTTTGGGATTTTTTTTTTTTAATTTGTTTTTAAATGGACCTTTCGAAAAAAATTCAAAAAAATGTTTATAGTTTTTTTTTGTAATTTTTCAGTTTTTCGAGATTTTTCGAATTTCGCCCTTTTTTCTCATAAAAACTTCAATCAATTATGCAATCATCCTCACTAATCCCGCAGTGGGCCGAGAATTTTTTTTTTTTATTTAATTGAAAAAAAAAACTTATTTTGAGTTGGAAAACGGTAATTTTTTCAAAATGCTGTAAATTTTTCAAAAATTTACCGTTTGGGATCATTTTTTTTTTAAATATGTTTTTAAATGTACTTTTCGGAAAAAATACAAAAAAAATTTTTAAGTTTTTTTTTTCAGTTAAATAAAAAAATAAAAATTCTCGGCCCACTCCCGGATTAGTGGGGATGATTGCAGAATTAATTGAAGTTTTTTATGAGAAAAAAAGGGCGAAATTCGAAAAATCTCGAAAAACTGAAAAATTACAAAAAAAAAGATTTAAAAATTTTTTTGAATTTTTTCCGAAAAGTTTATTTAAAAACTAAATTTTTAATAAAAAAGATCCCAAACGGTCAATTTTTGAAAAAGTTATAGCATTTTGAAAACAAAAACGGTGTTTTTTTTTTAAATTCATTACTTTTTTTGAGTTGGATGAAAAAATTTTAAAAACTTCTGAAAAACGTTTTCCGTAAGCTAGAAAAAGAAGAAAAACGTTCAGCCAATTCTAAAGGGGTCGGGTTCAAAATTGGTCGAAATGGAATGGAATTCCCCATATATAATTAGGTGAGGGGGCAACTCCAAGTGGCAAACATACTTAAAAATATCTCTAGTAGAATCCGGAGTGAAATACCTTTCGCTTGATACTCATATTGGCATATCCCGTGGATTTTTTTTAATTTCAAATAGATAATTTCAATAGATAGATAGTCTTAGAATGTGATTCACTGTCGATGTTCAAAATTTTATTCAAAAATTCAGCCGTTTCCGCGACAGTAGTGGACATACTAAGATATATAAATAATAAGGTAAGTTGGCAACCCTAAGTGTCAACGCTACTTAAAAATTCCTCTTTTGAAATTCGGAGTGAAACACCTTTCGTTTCATATCCGTATTGGCATATTTCATGAATTTGTTTAAATTACAAATAGGTGAAAACCTTTTTAAAACATCCTCAGTGACAACACCTAGACAGAAAGTCTTAGAATGTGATACACTATCTATGTACAAAATTTCATTCAAATGGGTTAAGCCGTTTCCGCGATAATAGTTTACATAAAAAGAGATATAAATAATAATGATCCCTGATATAATTCTGAAGTCATCCCCAAATGTCTCCGAAATTATCCCACCATGATTCCGTAATGATTTCCAAATAGTCGTCAAATAATCCGAATATGTTCTCCCTACATTCTCAAAATAGTTCGAAAAGGAATCACGAAAAAATCTAAAATAATTCAGAAGAGATTTCAAAGAATCCTTAAATAATTCCAAGATTATAATAAAAACTCTAGACATTTTCTCGAGCAGTCCAGATATCAGATCTCAAAATGGTCCCAGAAAGAGTCCTTTCATGACCCCAAATATATACACTTAGGAAGCAGTATGATCTTTTTGGTTTAAATAATGAGGAATAAAAACTATTTGCAGACGCTGATAGTGGAATAATGTTAAGTTTACATTACGTTTATTATAACGGCGCAGACGAGAGATTTACAAACTCCGAAGCCAATTTCGGTTGTACAAGAACTGTTTTAAAAAACGAACTGATTTCGAAATGATGATCAAATCATGTTAAAAGATTTTACAAAATCACTCTTAAATTATTTAAAATAAATCCCAAAATAGTATGAAGGTAAGAGTCCCGAAATACTTTCGTAAAGCTCCTCTATAGATTCCGAAGGGACTTACCTGATCTGTCGACATGATCTTGAAAATTGCTTCAAAAAACGGCCACAGTAGGAATGCGTCATTCAGAATTGGATGGACAGGCAACTTCGAAAGCCCTTAGAAATACACGATACACGTTCCAAACTAAGGAGAAAGGTGAAGATCTGCTGTAAGCTTAGTAGAAAGATAAATGAACAGATTCTTTAAAATATTTTTGGAAGTTTGAAACTTTCACTGATATTATGTGATCACAACAAATTTCATGGGACTTCATACAGATGTGTGCTTGAACGACAACAGGCATTGCATCTATTCTGGGACGAGTGCGTAGATGGAAATGAAAGAGTCGATGAAATTGAAGCTCTTGAGACATAAGACTTACATATGTCCCAGATTGAATAGGTGAGATAAAAAAGCAACGAGTCGCAAACAATCAACCAGCAAGAAGTTCGTGGAATCGCGTGCGGACCAAAAAGCTGTTCATATGCCTGTGAAAAGATAAACGTAGAAATTTCGGATGTATGCGGCTGTAGTACGAAACATGGACATAATATAATTCCAAATGATATTTGTTTATAATTTTTCCACCCAAAAACTAATTGTGTTCACTGCTTTTAGTTTCTGTTACAAAGAAGAAAGTTTCTGCTGAAAATATTCCTCATGGCAGAAATAAACATGATCGGTCTCCCTAGGTGCCCGTTTCATGGAAATTTTTATATTTTTAGTTCAAAATATATGAAAAATTCGACATCTGTCTTACACGCGATATTATTTAAGCGTTAATTGTTTTAATTTGATAATCGTTGAAACATTTGCACCCTTTTAAAACAAGGACTTTGAAAAGCGTAATTTACAGTAAATAATATGTATTAGGGAGGGTCAAAGAAATAATTTGTTGGTTCCCTTTTGGTAAAGTGAAAATATTGTTTAGGAAACCCAAAAAGATACCCTGTAAAAATTTCAGCTTTTAATTTCAATGTTTAGAGGTACCTCATTGCTACTTGAGTTTTTTCCATACAATTTTTATGCGAAATTATCAAGTTTGTATAAAAAGTGTACCTAACCCTTAGTACACAAATATCTATTTAAACATTTCCTTATAGTAAATTGAACGGTCTACAAAAAGGTACGACAGTTTTTTTTTGCTAACTTGTTTCGTGAGGAAGTTACTCGAGGTTAAATTTCAGCCTCAAGTTCCATGAGATTCCCCATAGGATTGATAAGAAAAAACCCTGATTAGCGATGAGGTATCACGAAAAAAAAAAAATAATTGGCGCGATTTTTCCCCGAGGAGATTAAGGCCGAGCTTCTCCTCCAAATTGCGTCGTGATTGTGAAGCCTAACCTATACTATGTAGTCCTCTTCTGGTGGTCAGCCACATAAAAGAGATTCTTCTTCAAAAAATTCGAGGGGGTATGCAGGCTTTTAATGCTAAGAATTACGGTAGTTCTGAAAACAACTCCGATAGCTGAACTGCATGCCATTCTGCACATTCCATCTGTAGACCTGGTGGCGAAGAGCAAAGCATTGACAACTGCAACGAGGCTCAGTGCCTTCATAGTAAAGCGTCATCAATTACTGGACGAACACACTACCTAAATTTGTACCTTCAAAGGGGTTCTAAATGCCGCAAAAAAAGGTTAGCGTAAGGGTGTCCATATGGCAGACTAGGCGATCCATGTGTATACCGATGGTTTCACAGTCCTTGAAAGAGCGGGATATGCGATATACTGTGATGATCTAGACCCTGCGAGCTGCCAGATTACTTTAGTGTTTTTCAGTAGAAAGTAGAGGCCGTAACCAAAGCAAACACTGAAAGAAAATAGTTTAAACTGCAGCCGCGTCAACTTTTATATTGATAAGCAAGCAGAAAGTTGGTTAGAGTGAAAACAGTTCGGGAAAAATTATCTTTATTGGGTTCAAGGGGATATTAACATATATGTGAATGAAAAGGCACATGATCTGTGAAAAAAGACACTTCCTTCGAAGCTTGCTCCATAGGCATCCTGATCAGATTGGCAGATATTAAGAGAAGTCAAAGTTGCGTAAACTCAAGCACAGGGCTGTAAAGTGTCGAGGATCCCGTGTAGGACTGCGGTCCTATGAGGGATATTGCGACTGAACACTGCCTTATGCTTTAAAATTAGGCCCTGCCAGTAATAACAGATCTAGGAAGTGCGCATAGGAGGCCAGGCTAAGACGTAAGCTCGGAAGCAGCAAGTAGTTCGCATAGGTTCAAAAAAGCTTCAAGTATTTGACAAGACTACGGTGTTTTTTTATGACATAGGTCCTAATTTCTGATAAGGTTTTTCAGTTTGGTCGTTGAGCAAACATCTGGTAACATTTTGGACTGGCTCAGTCTATGTGAGGTCCTTACTGAACATCTTTTTATGGCAGAAGCACTTGATTAGAAAAACTTTTTTCTATTTGACAAATACTTTTCTTAATTTTCAATTTTGCTTTGCCCGGGACTTGAACTCAGGACCTTTGGTGTGGTAGGCGGAGCACTAACCATGGCGGCCGCTGGCACTCGTTTCACTAAAAAAAAATTGAAATTTTAACAGGCTATCTTTTCTGGATGCCATGCACCATATTTTCACTATACCAAAAAGAACAATTTTTTTTAAAGCCACCCTAATATGTATATATTAGGGCTGTACTTAAATATCAAATGTCGTATATGTTTCACCCCTGTAAACGATAATACTACAGTTCCTTCTCGATTAGAGATGGTTAAGGCGTGTAGCACAGGGGGGAATTTGAAAGCCAAAACAATTTAAGTTGTTTTTTTTTATTTAGGCCCGTATTAAGAATGTTACCGCGAGTATTTGCGTCGCATTCACTCACATTCACATTCAAACAGAATTCGTATTTTATAACTTCTTACGTATTCGCGTTTGCCCACTGACGTAGTTACTACGTATTGGCTGCGACTGTTAAACCCAATACGTAGCCAGTATAGCCCCTTATTACTTTTCTTATTTCGGAAAACTTTGCAGTGCCCATCATCCCGAAATCTACTGCTGCCGATGAACTTAATGCATGCCTGAAATCGTCGTATTTGTGCCGGCATGTCAAGAACTTGAAATTGACCACGAACATGAGAGTTGCGTTGCAGAAAGACTCATGGGCTCTTGAATTCTCGAGACAACTGCTGGCGCTTGGCAATGGCCAAATAGCTGTTGATGTTTCCACAGGATTAATATCGTTACCGGCAAATTTTTGCGAGTTCACATCGTCGAAAGAAGAACTCATCACCAAAGTGTTCCCCGGCATTGCACAAAATTATAAAAATCTCGATTGGATTAGTGAACGGGCAATACTTGCAGCGAAGAATAAGGACGTCGGTAGCTTGAATTTGATTATTCAAAGTCAAATAGCTGGAGAACTGCATTCGTACAAATCCGTTGACAGCGTGCCCGACGAGGATGAGGCGACAAACTATCCGACAGAATTGTTGAACTCGCTTGATGTGCCAGGAACTCCGCTGCATAATTTACAGTTGATAGAGGGATCGATCATAATCATGTTGCGGAATCTGAATCATCCGAAATTGTGCCACGATACGCGGCTGTCCGTCAAGTAACTGATGAACAATGTGATTCAAGCTACGATCATCAAGGGTAAATTCAAGGGAGAGGAAGTCCCATTATTCCATCTGACCTTCCATTCCAATTCAAGCGGATTCAGTTTCCCCTTCGATTGGCTTTTGCGATGACAATCAATAAATCGCAAGGCCAATCGTTGGAAGTCTGTGGGATTGATCTCGAATTTCCCTGTTTTTCACACGGTCAGCTGTACGTTGCCTATTCGCATGTTGGGAAACCGTCTTCGTTGTTTGTTTTTGCGCCGGAAAACAAAACAAAAAATATTGTTCATCATACGGCTCTCTACTGATTTCAATTCCGTTCAAATAAATAACATTGAAATTTGACCTATTTGTGTTTTATTATCCTTGAAGTTTATCTGAAGGCGTTAAATTGTGGGGTGCCACACCTCTTTTCTAAATGAAAGGAAAAGGGAAAAAAGGGAAATAGAAAGGGAAATGGAAAAGGGAAATGAATAGGAAGGGGAAAGATAAAAGAAAAATAAAGAAATATTTAAAGGAGAAAAGAGGGAGAAAGCGAACGGAGAGGAAAAGCTTGAGATAGGAAGCGAGGTGCGGAATTTTTTATAGGGGCTTCTAACGCCCCGATTCTGGTTTGGTAACAACATTCATCACCCCGGTAACGAAATCATGTAGCAACTTATACACCCTTTTGATATTCTATCCGCGAAAGTAGCCGGTTAGGTGGTTACATCGAAATAACCACACAACAGCTGTTGTTTAGAAAAAGGCTAAACTGAAAAATAAAGAATTGTATGCGCAAATACGGAAAGATAATTGTAAAAAGTGTTGCCTCTTGCTATACACATTTGTTTACATTATGTACTTTCACAGTATATATTACAATATAGCTATGCAAAAACTTATGCATGTGAGTACATATGTACACATCGTCCCGTTTATTCGTTAACCTCGTATCTACGAATGAAACATTTTCGGTAAAGCCATGGCGGAACCATACAAGGTAGCCGCATGGTGACATACCTACAAACATAAATAAAAATTCCATGTACTTTGTTTTTGTAAATTCGATGGACAAATGTCAAAATCGTACTGTGCCGGAAGTTGATGTATCAAATCAAATAAAAAAAAGTTTATATTCAGCTGTCCCATGCTGCCACCTTGTATCGTTCCGCCATGGGTAAAGCGAAGAAAACCAACTTTTAAATTTCACCACAGACACTGGTGAGTTTTTCGGTGATGACAGCGTTACCACTTTGGCCAGAATCGCGAATCAAGGAACTGGTAACGATTTTCGGTTACATAATGTTCTGGGTACTATTTTACCGGTAACGCTCGGAATCGGGCCGTAAATGACAAATGCTTCCGTTTCCAGGAAAAGTTTGTAAAGCACTGGAAGGAACATTACCGGGCAGGATAACATCTGCCGCGTCAGCTAGTATTGTATATATTTATAACAGGAAATTATAGTGCAAAGGTTAATCAACTCTCTAAGTATTTAAATTTAGATTTGTGCACATTTTTCAAATTCTACATAAATATGTATATTCATATGTATGTATATATGTGTGTATGTATATCGTACAAAGATTGTGAAATAGTATAAACATCAAATATCTTTGAAAGTAATTTTTACTGCATAGATTTGGCACACATTTGCTATGTACATGCAAGTGTAATGTATGAATGTGTGAGTGCTTCAACACCCACAAACTGAATGCATTCACTTTACGCATAAAAACGTAGCCAGCTGTTTTGAGCTGATAATTACATTTGTATGTATGTATGTAGCGTAGTGTTAAAATGGATGCTGCTTGAGGTGACTTATTCTGACACTTTCAAATAAATAATACAAATGTCGGGCTAAAGAGTGATATGCGCATTAATGCCATAAGTATTTAGCTTTGCCGAGAATTTCAGCCACTAAAAGTGTATTATCTCTCTCTGCTAAACTAATTTTTTGCTTCCGTTTGTACCATTTTTATACCCAGTTGCATGAGTACACAGTAGGAATGTCAGAGAATTGTTCATAGATGCTTCATATCTGTCTGCGAATAGATTTATGTTGAAAATGGGCAAATTTGGATGATAACCTTACACCCACTTTTTCAATGCGAAATTTTCGAATATGTAAAAAATGCCTCAATTCAATTAATTTCATGACAAACGTGTTAAATGGGCGTGGCACCGTACAAACTTGTTAAACGCTTGCTATCGCCGAGTAATCGCTTCTTATTGGTTCCTGATTGGCTGTTGGTGAGAGTTGTCGATGACTATCCCATAACAAAGTGGAAATACTCCGTTGACAAATTGATAATTTATTTATGAAAAGTTTACAAATTTTCTATAAAAAATCGATATCCTTGAAATAACAAATCGGTAACTATTCGATAACTTTTTCAAGTAATAAATCGATAGTATTTTGTATAAACCGATAGTTTTCGAAAGCAAATCTTTAACTTTTTGATAGCATATCGAGACCTTTTCGATAAATTTAGATAAATTTTCGATAAAAAACCTATAGATTTTCAGAAAAAAATCGATAACTTTTCGATAAACACCGGATAACAAATTGGGAGCACTCCTTTAAGAAATATATAACTTTTGAAAGTAGAAAATCTAAAGCTGTTTGATAGCAATTCGATAACTTACGATAAAAAACGGATACTATTCCGATAACAAATCGATGTTTTCAAAATAAATCTATAATTTTTAATAACACTTCAATTCAATTTTCGATAAGTAACGCGCAACTTTTCGATACTATATTATAACTCATCCTTTCAAATTTTTTTTCGCCCTTATTACAGTTAATCTCAAAAATATCTCTAAAGCTATAAAAAATCGACCAATCTTAACCTAAAATCTGCGTCGACGTCCGTGAAAAGGAATGGAAATGTCTTTACCAAATTTTAAACTCTTAACTGAACCAATATACACTTGATTTTAAAAATAGGAAAAATCAGTTTAGAACCACAATCAGTGTTTCGTGGATCCGCCCTTGTTATAGTTAATCTCCCCAAAATACTTCCAAAGCCTTAGATCGAACAAAAAATGAATTCCCGAGGGCATTGTTTTAATGTCGGTTACTGTTTGCTGGCACAGAGGTGAAATCGGTGGGTAGTTGCCAACATTTTATATACCCTATCGTCCACTTGTACGGCCGTCTGTTAGTACGATAGCTTGAGAAATATTCGCTTTATAATGAAAACACAAGCTTGAATAAACTAGTATATAGTTTGTATTGAGAAAGGAGAAATTACGCCAAGTTTTTTGATATCGAAAATTTCAAAATATGAAAATAATTGGAATAATTCATAAAAATACATCGTCGAAGTGACTGAACATGGCGAGTAGACTGACACATCAAATTTTGGCCTTTTGTTTATTAAAAATGTTTGTAAATTTTCGAGCTCAATGCCATGTTATTTAATATTGTATGGCCTCGAGCTCGAGAATTTATAAAAATTTTTAACGTTTAGAAGTTTTAAATCAAAAAAGCCATTGAGGAGATCATGTTACTGCGGTTTTGCTCATGCTATTTTATATAGATCCAATTAATCTTACAATTAAACTTCAAATATCTACGTGACCACAATATAGTTATAGGTCAGAAGTTATTTGGTAGAGATATGTAAGTGCGTAAATTTAAACAAATTTAAGAATGGGCATGACCCCTTCCCTTTCCGGTTATTTTTCCACAATACTTGGAGCGATACTAAAGAAATTTGTCGTTTTTATACTCAGTTGAGCACATAGAGTATATTAACTTTGATTGGATAACGGTTGGTTGTACAGGTATAAAGGAATCGAGATAGATAAAGACTTCCATATATCAAAATCATCGGAATCGAAAAAAAATTTGATTGAGCCATGTCCGTCCGTCCGCCCGTTAACACGATAACTTCAGTAAATTTTGTGGTATCTTGATGAAATTTGGTGTGTAGGTTCCTGAGCGCTCATCTCAGATCTCTATTTAAAATGAACGATATCGGACTATAACCACGCCCACTTTTTCGATATCGAAAATTTCGAAAAACAGAAAAAGTGCGATAATTCATTACCAAAGACGGATAAAGCGATGAAACTTGGTAGGTGAGTTGAACTTATGGCGCAGAATAGAAAATTAGTAAAATTTTGGACAATGGGCGGGGCACCGCCCACTTTTAAAAGAAGGTAATTTAAAATTTGTGCAAGCTGTAATTTGGCAGTCGTTGAAGATATCATGAAGAAATTTGGTAGGAACGTTACTCCTATTACTATATGTATGCTTAATAAAAATTTGCAAAATCGGAGAAAGACCACGCCCACTTTTAAAAAAAAAATTTTTTAAAGTCAAATTTTAACAAAAAATTTTATATCTTTACAGTATATAAGTAAATTATGCCAGCATTGAATTCCAGTAATGATATGGTGCAACAAAATACAAAAATAAAAGAAAATTTCAAAATGGGCGTAACTCCGCCCTTTTTCATTTAATTCGTCTAGAATACTTTTAATGCCATAAGTCGAACAAAAATTTACCAATCCTTGTGAAATTTGGTAGGTACATAGATTCTATGACGATAACTGATTTCTGTGAAAATGGGCGAAATCGGTTGAAGCCACGCGCAGTTTTTATACACAGTCGACTGTCTGCCCTTCGGCTCGGCCGTTAACACGATAACTTGAGCAAAATCGATATATTTTTACAAAACTCAGTTCACGTACTTATCTGAACTCACTTTGTATTGTTATAAAAAATGGCCGAAATCCGACTATGACCACGCCCACTTCTTCAAAATGAAAAAAATGCCATAATTCTATACCAAATACAAAAAAGGATGAAACATGGTAAATGGATTGGTTTATTGACGCAAAATATAACTTTAGAAAAAAACTTTGTAAAATGTGTGTGACGGCTACCATATTAAGTAAAAGAAAATGAAAAAGTTCTGCAGGGCGAAATAAAAAACCCTTGAATTCTCGGCATGAATACTATTCGTGGTATTAAATATATAAATAAATTAGCGGTATCCAACAGATGATATTCTGAGTCACCCTGGTCCACATTTTGGTCGATATCTGGAAAAGGCCTTCACATATACAACTACCACCACTCCCTTTTAAAACCCTCATTAATACCTTTAATTTGATACCCATGTCGTACAAACAAATTCTAGAGTCACCCCTGGTCCACCTTTATGGCTCGAAAAGGCGTCCACCTATAGAACTAAGGCCCACTCCCTTTAAAATACTCATTAACCCCTTTCATTTGATACCCATGTCGTACAAACAAATTCTTGAGTCAACCCTGATCCACCTTTATGGCGATATCTCGAAAAGGCGTCCACCTATAGAACTAAGCCCACGCCTTTTAAAATTCTCATTAACATCTTTCATTTCATACCCATATCGTACAAACAAGTTCTAGAGTCAACCCTGATCCACCTTTATGGCGATATCTGGAAAAGGCCCCCACCTATAGAACTAAGGCCCACTCCCTTTTAAAATACTCATTAACCCCTTTCATTTGCTACCCATGTCGTACAAACAAATTCTAGAGTCAACCTTGATCCACCTTTATGGCGATATCTCGAAAAGGCGTCCACCTATAGAACTAAGGCCCACTCCCTTTTAAAATACTCACTACCCCCTTTCATTTGATACCCATGTCGTACAAACAAATTCTTGAGTCAACCCTGATCCACCTTTATGGCGATATCTCGAAAAGGCGTCCACCTATAGAACTAAGCCCACGTCTTTTAAAATTCTCATTAACATCTTTCATTTCATACCCATATCGTACAAACAAGTTCTAGAGTCAACCCTGATCCACCTTTATGGCGATATTTGGAAAAGGCGTCCACCTATAGAACTAAGGCCCACTCCCTTTTAAAATACTCATTAACCCCTTTCATTTGCTACCCATGTCGTACAAACAAATTCTAGAGTCAACCCTGATCCACCTTTATGGCGATATCTCGAAAAGGCGTCCACCTATAGAACTCAGGCCCACTCCCTTTTAAAATACTCATTAACCCCTTTCATTTCATACTCATATCGTACAAACAAGTTCTAGAGTCAACCCTGATCCACCTTTATGGCGATATCTCGAAAAGGCGTCCACCTATAGAACTAAGGCCCACTCCCTTTTAAAATACTCACTACCCCCTTTCATTTCATACCCATATCGTACAAATAAGTTCTAGAGTCAACCCTGATCCACCTTTATGGCGATATCTGGAAAAGGCGTCCACCTATAGAACTAAGGCCCACTCCCTTTTAAAATACTCATTAACCCCTTTCGTTTGCTACCCATGTCGTACAAACAAATTCTAGAGTCAACCCTGATCCACCTTTATGGCGATATCTCGAAAAGGCGTCCACCTATAGAACTAAGCCCACGCCTTTTAAAATTCTCATTACCATCTTTCATTTCATACCCATATCGTACAAACAAGTTCTAGAGTCAACCCTGATCCACTTTTATGGCGATATCTGGAAAAGGCGTCCACCTATAGAACTAAGGCCCACTCCCTTTTAAAATACTCATTAACCCCTTTCATTTGCTACCCATGTCGTACAAACAAATTCTAGAGTCAACCCTGATCCACCTTTATGGCGATATCTCGAAAAGGCGTCCACCTATAGAACTCAGGCCCACTCCCTTTTAAAATACTCACTAACCCCTTTCATTTGATACCCATGTCGTACAAACAAATTCTAGAGTCAACCCTGATCCACCTTTATGGCGATATCTCGAAAAGGCGTCCACCTATAGAACTAAGCCCACGCCTTTTAAAATACTCATTAACCCCTTTCATTTGCTACCCATGTCGTACAAACAAATTCTAGAGTCAACCCTGATCCACCTTTATGGCGATATCTCGAAAAGGCGTCCACCTATAGAACTCAGGCCCACTCCCTTTTAAAATACTCACTAACCCCTTTCATTTGATACCCATGTCGTACAAACAAATTCTAGAGTCAACCCTGATCCACCTTTATGGCGATATCTCGAAAAGGCGTCCACCTACAGAACTAAGCCCACGCCTTTTAAAATTCTCATTACCATCTTTCATTTCATACCCATATCGTACAAACAAATTCTAGAGTCAACCCTGATCCACTTTTATGGCGATATCTGGAAAAGGCGTCCACCTATAGAACTAAGGCCCACTCCCTTTTAAAATACTCACTAACCCCTTTCATTTGATACCCATGTCGTACAAACAAATTCTAGAGTTAACCCTGATCCACCTTTATGGCGATATCTCGAAAAGGCGTCCACCTATAGAACTAAGCCCACGCCTTTTAAAATTCTCATTACCATCTTTCATTTCATACCCATATCGTACAAACAAGTTCTAGAGTCAACCCTGATCCACTTTTATGGCGATATCTGGAAAAGGCGTCCACCTATAGAACTAAGCCCACGCCTTTTAAAATACTCATTAACCCCTTTCATTTGCTACCCATGTCGTACAAACAAATTCTAGAGTCAACCCTGATCCACCTTTATGGCGATATCTCGAAAAGGCGTCCACCTATTGAACTCAGGCCCACTCCCTTTTAAAATACTCACTAACCCCTTTCATTTGATACCCATGTCGTACAAACAAATTCTAGAGTCAACCCTGATCCACCTTTATGGCGATATCTCGAAAAGGCGTCCACCTATAGAACTAAGCCCACGCCTTTTAAAATTCTCATTACCATCTTTCATTTCATACCCATATCGTACAAACAAGTTCTAGAGTCAACCCTGATCCACTTTTATGACGATATCTGGAAAAGGCGTCCACCTATAGAACTAAGGCCCACTCCCTTTTAAAATACTCATTAACCCCTTTCATTTGCTACCCATGTCGCACAAACAAATTCTAGAGTCAACCGTGATCCACCTTTATGGCGATATCTCGAAAAGGCGTCCACCTATAGAACTCAGGCCCACTCCCTTTTAAAATACTCACTAACCCCTTTCATTTGATACCCATGCCGTACAAACAAATTCTAGAGTCAACCCTGATCCACCTTTATGGCGATATCTCGAAAAGGCGTCCACCTATAGAACTAAGCCCACGCCTTTTAAAATACTCATTAACCCCTTTCATTTGCTACCCATGTCGTACAAACAAATTCTAGAGTCAACCCTAATCCACCTTTATGGCGATATCTCGAAAAGGCGTCCACCTATAGAACTCAGGCCCACTCCCTTTTAAAATACTCACTAACCCCTTTCATTTGATACCCATGTCGTACAAACAAATTCTAGAGTCAACCCTGATCCACCTTTATGGCGATATCTCGAAAAGGCATCCACCTATAGAACTAAGCCCACGCCTTTTAAAATTCTCATTACCATCTTTCATTTCATACTCATATCGTACAAACAAGTTCTAGAGTCAACCCTGATCCACCTTTATGGCGATATCTCGAAAAAGCGTCCACCTATAGAACTCAGGCCCACTCCCTTTTAAAATACTCATTAACCCCTTTCATTTCATACTCATATCGTACAAACAAGTTCTAGAGTCAACCCTGATCCACCTTTATGGCGATATCTCGAAAAGGCGTCCACCTATAGAACTCAGGCCCACTCCCTTTTAAAATACTCACTAACCCCTTTCATTTGATACCCATGTCGTACAAACAAATTCTAGAGTCAACCCTGATCCACCTTTATGGCGATATCTCGAAAAGGCGCCCACCTATAGAACTAAGCCCACGCCTTTTAAAATTCTCATTACCATCTTTCATTTCATACCCATATCGTACAAACAAGTTCTAGAGTCAACCATGATCCACCTTTATGGTGATATCTCGAAAAGGCGCCCACCTATAGAACTCAGGCCCACTCCCTCTTAAAATACTCATTAACCCCTTTAATTTCATACTCATATCGTACAAACAAGTTCTAGAGTCAACCCTGATCCACCTTTATGGCGATATCTGGAAAAGGCGTCCACCTATAGAACTAAGGCCCACTCCCTTTTAAAATACTCATTAACCCCTTTCATTTGATACCCATATCGTACAAACACATTCTACAGTCACCCCTGGTCCACCTTTATGGCGATATCTCGAAAATGCGTCCACCTATAGAACTAAGGCCCACTCACTTTTAAAATACTCATTAACCCCTTTCATTTGATACCCATGTCGTACAAACAAATTCTATAGTCAACCCTGATCCACCTTTATGGCGATATCTCGAAAAGGCGTCCACCTATAGAACTAAGCCCACGCCTTTTAAAATTCTCATTAAAATCTTTCATTTCATACCCATATCGTACAAACAAGTTCTAGAGTCAACCCTGATCCACCTTTATGGCGATATCTGGAAAAGACGTCCACCTATAGAACTAAGGCCCACTCCCTTTTAAAATACTCATTAACCCCTTTCATTTGATACCCATATCGTACAAACACATTCTACAGTCACCCCTGGTCCACCTTTATGGCGATATCTCGAAAATGTGTCCACCTATAGAACTAAGGCCCACTCCCTTTTAAAATACTCATTAACCCCTTTCATTTGATACCCATATCGTACAAACACATTCTACAGTCACCCCTGGTCCACCTTTATGGCGATATCTCGAAAAGGCGTCCACCTATAGAACTCAGGCCCACTCCCTTTTAAAATACTCACTAACCCCTTTCATTTGATACCCATGTCGTACAAACAAATTCTAGAGTCAACCCTGATCCACCTTTATGGCGATATCTCGAAAAGGCGCCCACCTATAGAACTAAGCCCACGCCTTTTAAAATTCTCATTACCATCTTTCATTTCATACTCATATCGTACAAACAAGTTCTAGAGTCAACCCTGATCCACCTTTATGGCGATATCTCGAAAAAGCGTCCACCTATAGAACTCAGGCCCACTCCCTTTTAAAATACTCATTAACCCCTTTCATTTCATACTCATATCGTACAAACAAGTTCTAGAGTCAACCCTGATCCACCTTTATGGCGATATCTCGAAAAGGCGTCCACCTATAGAACTCAGGCCCACTCCCTTTTAAAATACTCACTAACCCCTTTCATTTGATACCCATGTCGTACAAACAAATTCTAGAGTCAACCCTGATCCACCTTTATGGCGATATCTCGAAAAGGCGCCCACCTATAGAACTAAGCCCACGCCTTTTAAAATTCTCATTACCATCTTTCATTTCATACCCATATCGTACAAACAAGTTCTAGAGTCAACCCTGATCCACCTTTATGGTGATATCTCGAAAAGGCGCCCACCTATAGAACTCAGGCCCACTCCCTCTTAAAATACTCATTAACCCCTTTAATTTCATACTCATATCGTACAAACAAGTTCTAGAGTCAACCCTGATCCACCTTTATGGCGATATCTGGAAAAGGCGTCCACCTATAGAACTAAGGCTCACTCCCTTTTAAAATACTCATTAACCCCTTTCATTTGATACCCATATCGTACAAACACATTCTACAGTCACCCCTGGTCCACCTTTATGGCGATATCTCGAAAATGCGTCCACCTATAGAACTAAGGCCCACTCACTTTTAAAATACTCATTAACCCCTTTCATTTGATACCCATGTCGTACAAACAAATTCTATAGTCAACCCTGATCCACCTTTATGGCGATATCTCGAAAAGGCGTCCACCTATAGAACTAAGCCCACGCCTTTTAAAATTCTCATTAAAATCTTTCATTTCATACCCATATCGTACAAACAAGTTCTAGAGTCAACCCTGATCCACCTTTATGGCGATATCTGGAAAAGACGTCCACCTATAGAACTAAGGCCCACTCCCTTTTAAAATACTCATTAACCCCTTTCATTTGATACCCATATCGTACAAACACATTCTACAGTCACCCCTGGTCCACCTTTATGGCGATATCTCGAAAATGTGTCCACCTATAGAACTAAGGCCCACTCCCTTTTAAAATACTCATTAACCCCTTTCATTTGATACCCATATCGTACAAACACATTCTACAGTCACCCCTGGTCCACCTTTATGGCGATATCTCGAAAATGCGTCCACCTATAGAACTAAGGCCCACTCACTTTTAAAATACTCATTAACCCCTTTCATTTGATACCCATGTCGTACAAACAAATTCTAGAGTCAACCCTGATCCACCTTTATGGCGATATCTCGAAAAGGCGTCCACCTATAGAACTAAGCTCACGCCTTTTAAAATTCTCATTACCATCTTTCATTTCATATACATATCGTACAAACAAGTTCTAGAGTCAGCCCTGGTCCACCTTTATGGCGATATCCCTAAATGGCGTTCACCTATAGAACTATGGCCCACTCCCTTATAAAATATTCTTTAATACCTTTCATTTGATACCCACGCCATACAAACATATTCCAGGGTTACCCTCGGTTAGTTTTCCTACATGGTTATTTTCCCTTATGTTGTCACCATAGCTCTCAACTGAGTACGTAATGTTCGGTTACACCCGAACTTAACCTTCCTTACTTGTTTTATAGTAATTTTCTAAAGTGGGACTGATATTTCCAGAGTAGTTGCGGTGCTCACTTTGGACAATTGGGGTACATGCGGCACGAATGGGACTGGAAGACAATACCTCCTGTCGCAGCTGCAAACGTCCGAAGGCGGAGGAAACGGTTGAGCATCTGCTGTGCGCATGCCCATCACACTGTCGAAGCAGAATAAAGTTTCTCGGAAAGCTCTTTTTGGAAAGCCTCCCAGAACTCAAGGATGTTAGGCCGGGAGAGCATCTCAAATTTATAAACTCCACGGGATGGATATAGGGGGACGGGTTTCCCTGAGCCGATTGAAAATTCTTATTAGTCTTTTTAGAACACCCTTTCATTAGTCAAGTCGCGAGTTGTGGTATCAAAACGGCGCATGAGCGCTAATTGGTGTCAATTGGGACTCGCCACTCCAACCAAACCAGCAACCAGGGCGTTCCTGAAAAGTTTTCTGAAATAGGGCCTTATCAAAATAGCAGCTCAGAATGGAAGATATTTAAGGCACGAGGCGATATGTAAGAGTAGTGTATCGTGGCAGTTATGATTGTCGTAAGAGCCGACTAAAATACCAAACTGATTCATAGCGCTGTATAAGCAACCTTTTCTAGGGGTTTCCAGAGCAATATATAGCTTCTCCAACCTCACCTACCCGTGTCGAATCCTGTTTTTTAGCACCCGGGGCTCTGGCGATCCCAATTCCTTCATGAATCTAGGGGGTGGGAGGGCTGTACTAAATCGTTTCCGAGATGATCGGGCTAGTACCTTAATGTTGCTTGTTACCGGAACGTATCGGATCTGCAACCGGCAAAGGACTATCAACATCGATAACACTCCCCAAAAATTCGGGGACTGTCCTTATAGCTACAACGACAATAACAACAGTAGTCTCCTTTAGCTTTCATATTATTTAATATTCCTGATGTTTTTCGTTAAATTTCTAATTAATAAATATGTGTTCCACCCGAACTTATACCATCTTACTTTCTTTATGGTAATATTTCGCATTTGTCCCGTATCTCAGCAAGTGAAATCTTGCAGCCCTGTGTGATAGAGCATACAGCTGCGTATATAATGTTTTGCTTCACTCGGCCTTACATTGCCTTAAACATTATTGCTTTAGTAATCCATTTGTTAAGCCATTTAGAATTATTTCGATTTCGATTTTCTTTTTAGTCATTGGAGATTAGCACGTTTGTTATTTTCATGGTCTTCATCAAATGATAGATAACGTTCTCTGATACAATAAAAATTAGAAATGTTTATTAGGAAGTAGCAGGAAAATGCAGAATAAGAGAGTACTTTATACTTCTGAAAATAAATACTCTGTAGACTCTGTAGTGTTAGTATTTATTTATATAATCTTTCATACATGAAAAGTATATCTTAATAGATATATCTACTTGAGACTGTTAGTAAATATTTGCTAGACGGATGAAAACAAAAGGCCTCAGTAAAAAGTGCTCGTGAAAGGTGTACATCTAGAAAACCAATGTTTTCAAATCAACTATAGCTCACCTATGGGTTGATGTTAAACCTATACAAAGATAACTATACCAAAACAAATAATTGCGCGGCTATTTGAAAAGCGATAGCGACATTATCGTGGTAATGTAGGTTTGTAATCGTTTTGTTGTTCGTCTTTTTATTGGTTTTTATCCACTTATTAATTACAGACCATCGATAAACAAGCGATTAATCTTCGTTGTTATTGAAAAAAAAAGCAAAAAATAAATATAAGAAAGGCGCGATATAACTCCGAAGAGACTTAGGATGAGGTTATATTTTAAATTGGGTCGTCTAGACAGAGCCCGCTACTATACTATCGATAAAAAAACGATAGCCCAAATCCATTTTTAGTTGATAAGACATTAAAGCAAGCCCATAACCTGTCTATAGAAAACCGATAAAAACCTTTTAATATTTCGATAGCAAATTGAAAACACGCCATAAGGTTTCGTTTTCCCCTTCGATTTTGATTTCTTATATTTCCTTTATATCTACTCCGTTTCTTTCCTTTCTTTTCCATTCTTTTCCTTTCATTTCTTTCCATTCTTTTCCTTTTTTTCTTCCATTCTATTCTTTCTTTCCCTTTCTTATAGCTTTAAAGTCTACTGATACTCTCAATAACGTGATTTAAGCAAACAATTTTCGAGATTGCAAGCTAGACAACCGTCAGCTGGCACCCAGAATCCAGCCTTTGTGATTTGATGAAATACCAAAAATTGTATGGAATAAGTTAAATGTATGTATTTAATTAGCGAGAAAAGCTATTATGCTTTATTAAATTTTTTTATTATTGATATTAGAGAAAAATTACAAAATTTGTACAAGGCGATGGTTCTGTTGAACGAACCTAAAATTATTTCCCACAATTTGGCTTAGAAACATATAGTATATATGTATTTACCAACAAAAAGGCAATACTTGAAAGCAAATAACAAAACATGTAGCGGGACATTCGTTTGACTGAGTGAACAGTGGCATCTGCCTTTATATGATTATGAATGTTGTAGATTTAGAGTTCAAAGCTCAGCTCCCGAAAAGCTAGCAGAGGAAGAAGGAAAACTCAGAAACTTCTCCTAGTACCTATAGCCGTGTGCAAATTTCATGTTTGTTTAAGGGATTTAGAATACATTATCATGGCCAAAACGCCATGGGGAAACTTACGCTAACCTAAATGTAGACTTAAGTCTCACAGGCCAGACTTGATATGAATAAGAATACATTAGTAAACCCCTACACTCAGAGAAAAACGCCGTTCTAAAATCCAGCACCACCGTACTCAATTCAAGCTTTTCGTGTTCTTACTTTTTTGTTCTTGAAAAACGAACGACCTGTTCTCAAAACAATAACCTTGTTCTTGAACTGACAACCATGTTCTTGAAAGGAGAACGGCTGGTCATAAAATAAGAACGAATGTTCTATTAATGAGAACAATGTTCTTAAATTAAGTACAATGTTCTTAAATTAAGTTCAAGAAAAAAGAAGCGGTACAATTCGTGTGCAATACAATGTTAAATATAACAATTGGCACAAGCTATCAAGCAGTTGTAATGGGCGGCTATGATGTTGCGGTTGCGATCGTGTGGCGCTAGTTCGATGACTGAATTTTTTTAAAACAATTTTTGTATCTTTTTTTTAACTCTTATCTTTCATTCAGTTCCATTCACATATGCACAGGTAATTCTCAAACTTGTTATGAAATGTTTTAAGTATATATTCAGATTTCATCATCAAATAAGAAGAATTTCTCAATAAGAGAAATTTATGAAAAATGTATACTATGCATTTTTTCTTAAAGTTTTGAATTTTAGTAAACATTTTTTGTTATAAATATTTTTTATTTATGACAAAAAAATTATTATTAATAAAAATAAATGGGTACCTATTGAAAAAAATTCTTCCCCTCCCACCAAAGATCAAGCACGAACCGTTCTTGAATTGTTAAATCGACCTCAAATAGTTCTCGAAGCGTGAGAACGAAAAATCTTCAATCAAGCCCAAGTAGTGCTTAAAATGAGCACAGAAGGTTCACACATCAATATCAAACTGGTAATAAAATACGAACGGTGTGCTTGGAAAAATCGTTCTTAAAACAAGCCCATCGGTCACGAGTTAAGAAAAAACGTACTTAACAGACTTTTGTCAACGAATGTTCTTAATTTTTAACTTGTTTTGTTCGTTTTAGAACGATTTTTTCTCTGAGTGTATTACGTCGCGTAACTTTTGCTTTTCCCACCTGTGTATTTTTTATCCTATCGGCAATTTATTTTTTCAAGTAAGTACATCTAGCTTGAGCCAAAAGAAATTTTATCACAACAAAGAGTTTGAAGACCACCAATATTTATGCATGAGACAATAGTAGTGTATGCAGAAGGTGTTAAGTCGAATTATTGGGGTTTTATCTGTTGGGTGAATTGATAAGTTATTTCAGTACACACACATATTTTTTAGTCACGAAATAATAGCTTTACAAAAAATTTTTTTTTAAACATTAGTTTTATAAGTTTCCCCTTGTATATTTACATCAATATTTAAAACTTAAATTGCACTTTCTTGAAAGTCAATCATTATAAATTTGACGTCATTTAATCAAGCAAATACAAAGAAGAGCAAATACTCGAAATATGTTTGAATATAAAAGACACGAAAAGCCAGTTACTTTAAAGTGTGACCTGAGAAAAAAATCAAAAAAAAAAAAAAAAAAAAAAAAATTAAAACAAAATTCATACAAAGTACGTCCTCTGAGTATCTTTTGTCAATCGTGTATGAATTTTTTAAATTTTTTATTTCTGCCTGTGCGTTAGATATTTGAATTAATTAAAAAATTATTATTAAGTATGTTATGCCAAGTCCAAAAGGGTGCAAACCATAACTCGAAATAAAAATAAAAAACAAAAACAAGAAAGTTAAAAATACCTAATAAAGCAGCAGCAGCAATTGCCACGGCAGCACAACAACAACAAGCACAATAATAACAGCAACAATAAGCGCTTTAAAGTAGTTTCATTTAAATAACGAGAGCGATTAAATTTTCTGCCGAAAATTAAAAAAAAGAAAAAACGCTTTAAAGAGCAGTGTCAATCAAAACTTATTGTTGCTATTACTTTAAGTATGCAATTCGTTTTTAGTTGTGCCCAAAAGTTTAAAATTGAAAGCCTTGATGGTCTAATTTTAACTTTTGCCACTTGTAAATTTGTGTTTTTGCTAAATTTAGTGTTGTTTTTTATTTGCTATGTTTTAAACTTTTCAAAAACAAATAAACAACTCTAAGTTTAAATTTGTATGTATATATATATGTATATTTATGTATGTACAACATTGCATACGCTTTCGCACGTAAATCACTATGCTGTTTGCTTTAATGGTCGAGTAAATAATAATAATAATTATTATTGCAATGCGAAAGTTAATCGCAAACTCTTTTGTGTTTTGTTTTCGCTACATATTTCTACTAGTAAGCATTGCATAAAGAGAGATGTTGTTTTGTTTATTCTTATCTGTTGTGGCCAAGATGGGAAGGCGTTTAAAAAAATTAAGAATAATTTGTTTTGACCAAAGATAGAAAGAGTTTGCTCCTTTTTTTTAATTTTTAAAAAACTACATTTAGAATTTTTTTTTTGATTTGAATTTAGTTTTTAAGTCAAAAAAAGATCGATGTCTGGCATAATAAAATTCAGAAACGTTAAATAAAAGAGGTATTACGACATAGAAATCAATGATGTGAGTTAAAATTTGACATTATGAAAATTATTGCTTTTTTATTTTAATTTTTTTTGTTATATTCTTTTTTTATATTTTGTTAGTTTTATTATTAATGTAACAAAAAAGATAAGTAGTTTATATTTGACATTTATAATCTATTTTATGAAATTAAAAAATAATACTTTATATTTTTGTTTCAGCATAAGATCCAAAATATAAGCTAATTTAAATTTTTAATAAAAAAAAAAATGTTGAAGTTAGTTTTTTTTAAGTTAGTTCAATAATAATAATTTTTTAAAAAATTAGTTCATTTAAACTAAAGTTTTTAAACATACATTTTCTAAATTGTTAATAGTTCATTTTTCATATAAAATAAGTTCAAAAATTAAAAAAAATAAATATTTATAAAGCTGAGTTTCAGTATTTTTTATTTTAACAGTTTTGAAATTTTTTAATTTTTGAAATAAATTTCTTTTCTGAACTACCGTTTTTGACGTTCATACATAGTCTGTTTATTGTAAGAGACTTAAAAAAACGTTTTTGAAACTAAAATTTTTTTCAAATTGTTAATGTTTCCATTTTAGTAAAAACAAAATAAGCAAAAACTATTTCAAGTAATTTAAAAATGAATAATTAAAATTTTAGTTGTATTGTAAAAATAAAAAATAATTATAACAAAAGAAATGATTTGAATTCGATGTTTCTTCTAAAATAAAGTAACAGTAAAAATTATGTTGTTGTTGTATTAACGTTATAAACACTCCCCGAGTGTTATCGATGTTGATGGTCCTTTGACGGATACATATCCTGTACGTTCCGGTAACAAAGCACCATTAAGGTACTAGCCCGACCATCTCGGGAACGATTAATATGATCACATTAAACCTTCTAGGCCATCCGTCCGTCCCACCCCCTAACACCATGAGGACCTTGGGGAGACCAGACCCTCGCCTGCTAAACATGTGTATGATTAAGCTGACCAGAATTTTTTGGAGAAAAAGGAGGACAAATGTACTAAAAACATAAAAATTGCTAAGATGAGCAAAATTTTTGGCAAAAAAGGAGGACAAATTTTCCGAATAAAAAAACACAAATTATTTTTTCATTTATTTATTTAGAAACATATAAAATACGAAAATGAGCACTGTTTTAAACAAAAACAAAAACAATTCACAGTTTATATAACTAAAAACAGGTAAATAGCGACAAACGAATTTTAAAAAATTCTAAGTTAGTCAATGTTGATATACATACGTACATATTTCAAGGTACTGAATATAGATTTTTCCATATTTTTGCTTTTAATGGCTAGTACAAAAAAAAAATTTAGATCAAAATTTGGCATTTGAATGAATTTTCTTCAATAAACCATCATTATTTTTTAATAAGTTATAAAACGACATACAATCTAAATGGGAAACGGTCAACATTCTAAAATCAAAATTCTGAAGTCAAAATTCTGGGTCGACAAAATTCTGGAAGTCAAAATTCCGGAATCATGGCATGGCGTAGCCGGTGTTGGATCGGGTAAGGGTTATTTTTTTAAAGTGCGGCCGAAGGCCTCCTACGCAGAAGGACATCACCGTGGCGGTAGCCACGGTTATACCACACACCCGGACTTGGCATGGCGTAGCCCAGGGTTATTTTTTATAAGCGCGGCCGAAGGCCGCCTATGCAGAAAGGTGTTCTACGCAGAATTACTGTTCATGGCGCAGCCGGTGATGGATCAGCTTTTTCCAGAATATGAATATTAACTTCCATAATATTGATTTCCGGTGTTTCGACTTCCGGAATTATGAATGCAGAATTTTCAAAAAAGCAGAATTTTGACTTCCGGAATTATGAATGCAGAAATTCCAAAAAAGCAGAATTTTGACCCCAACCCAATCTAAATCAATATTACATTTGACAATTATCATTGTGCTAAAGTCTTCACATCAAGTCTTGACTTTTCACTAGTCCATATATCATTAGATATTGAAAATACTCTTTCAACATTTGCGTTTGTGCCCGGTAAACATAGAGCGATTTCTGTTAATATTTTTACGTTATTAAAAGGAATGTGGTGTTTTTTTTTTTTTACAAACAAAATCGGTAGTTTTTAGTCAACTTCTCAAAGCGAAGTGGTATTGTGAGCATCTTCGAAGCTTGCATATAATAATTTAGTGTACATAGGAGATAAAAGTTCGTCGAATAAAATTTTAGCTGACACACTAGAAAAGGAGGACAAGGAGGACAATTTTGACAAAACTGGACATGAATTTTTAGGAGGACAAGCTGCATTTTTGGAGGACAATCCTCCTGAAAGGAGGACGTATGGTCAGCTTAGTATGATACATTCATATTTTTAACAGGATTCCCCTCTCGTAGGTGAGGTTGACAACCCTTTGAATCCCAGTAAAAGTTATATTGTTTATAAGCGTTAAAAATATTAGTTCTAATTTGACTCCTATTGCAAGAATATAAAAAAATCTTTAAATTAAACTTTCATTAAAAAAAAAAAATAATTATTGAAAATTTACATTTAATACAAAATAAAATAAAGTTTAAATAATGTTTTTATTATAAACGTCAAAAGTTTGAATGAAGAGAATACCAATACAAACATTTTTAATTAAACTTTTAGTATAAAAAATAAATTTTTAAAATTTTACTTTTATGGTAAAAAAAAATAGGTAAGACTATAAAAATATTAAAAATAAAAAAAATGTAAAAATATGAATTTTATTTAAGAATAAAAAAATTGTCAAAAAAATTGTAATTTTAAACGCCAGACACAGCAGTTTGTGTTTACATTTTATTTTGAAAATAAAACAGAGTTAAAACCAGGCATGCTTAACCAACGAACCGAATATCATTTCGTTAGGACAATTAACGTTAATAAACGAAACAAAGTCATTTCGTTTCGATTATTAACGTTAAGAACGTCAAATTAACGAAATGATTTTGTTTCGCTTTCTGCCATATCAAAACGAAATCAAATCGGTTATGTTGATTATTAATTTCAAACTATTCTGCCAGAGCTGATTGATGGCGGAGTCATTAAAGGTGAAAGCATTAGCCAAGCTGATTGCAACTTTTCTCATGAATTTTGACAGTACGAACATTTCTCAGAGTATTTTTGACATTACCACCAACGAATTATACAAACAAAATATGCTTATATACGGCATATTTACGGCAAATTCATGTGCAAGAATTATTTTCCTAGCTGGCGTCTAAGGTGGTTTTCTGAGGGTGGCACGCTAACTTTACGTGAAGTTGGCGGTGCACCAGAAAAAAAATTGGAATTTTTTTTTTGAATTTATAAAATACGCCACTTATCTTCGGCAAATTTACAGCAAATTCGTGTGCAAGAATTATTTTCCTAGCTGGCCTCTAAGGTGGTTTTCTGAGGGTGGCACGCTAACTGCACGTGAAGTTAGCGTGCCACCCTGTATTTTCTAAAACATGGCCACGGCAATTTTTTTTGTTTCACGGATAATTCACGGCAAATTTACGGCAAATTCGTGTGCAAGAATTATTTTCGTAGCTGGCCTCTAAGGTGGTTTTCTGAGGGTGGCACACTAACTACGCGTGAAGTTATCTACGGCAAATTTACGGCAAATTCGTGTGCAAGAATTATTTTCCCAGCTGGCCACTAAGGTCGTTTTCTGAGGGTGGAACGATAACTTCACGTGAAGTTGGCGGTGCACCATAAAAAAAATTTGAAATTTTTTTTCCAATTTATAAAATATGCCACTTATCTACGGCAAATTTACGGCAAATTCGTGTGCAAGAATTATTTTCCCAGCTGGCCACTAAGGTCGTTTTCTGAGGGTGGAACGATAACTTCACGTGAAGTTGGCGGTGCACCATAAAAAAAAAATTTGAATTTTTTTTTCGAATTTATAAAATATGCCACTTATCTACGGCAAATTTACAGCAAATTCGTGTGCAAGAATTATTCTCTTAGCTGGCCTCTCAGGTGGCTTTCTGAGGGTGGCACGCTAAATTTATAAAATATGCCACTTATCTACGTCAAATTCGTGTGCAAGAATTATTTTCCTAGCTGGCCTCTAAGGCGGTTTTCTGAGGGTGGCACGCTAACTTCACGTGAAGTTGGCGGTGCACCATAAAAAAAATTTGAAATTTTTTTTTCGAATTTATAAAATATGCCACTTATCTACGGCAAATTGACGGCAAATTCGTGTGCAAGAATTATTTTCCTAGCTGGCCTCTAAGGTGGTTTTCTGAGGGTGGCACGCGAACTTCACGTGAAGGTGGCGGTGCACCATGAAAAAATATGAATTTTTTTTTTGAATTTATATAATATGCCATTTATCTACGGCAAATTTACGGCAAATTCGTGTGCAAGAATTATTTTCCCAGCTGGCCACTAAGGTCGTTTTCTGAGGGTGGAACGATAACTTCACGTGAAGTTGGCGGTGCACCATAAAAAAAATTTGAAATTTTTTTTTTCGAATTTATAAAATATGCCACTTATCTACGTCAAATTCGTGTGCAAGAATTATTTTCCTAGCTGGCCTCTAAGGCGGTTTTCTGAGGGTGGCACGCTAACTTAACGTGAAGTTGGCGGTGCACCATAAAAAAAATTTAAAACTTTTTTTTTCGAATTTATAAACTATGCCACTTATCTTACGGTAAATTCGTGTGCGAGAATTATTTTCCTAGCTGGCCTCTAAGGTGGTTTTCTGAGGGTGGCACGCGAACTTCACGTGAAGGTGGCGGTGCACCATGAAAAAATATGAATTTTTTTTTTGAATTTATATAATATGCCATTTATCTACGGCAAATTTACGACAAATTCGTGTGCAAGAATTATTTTCCTAGCTGGTCTCTAAGGTGGTTTTCTGAGGGTGGCACGCTAACTTCGCGTGAAGTTAGCGTGCCACCCTGTATTTTCTAAAATATGGCCACGGCAAATTTTTTTGTTTCACGGATAAATTACGGCAAATTCACGGCAATTTTCCCAATACGTAATTTTTTTCCACGTAAAAGTTGTCTTGCCAACTTCAGAGAGGTCTTCTTTTGAGGCAGTGTAGAACTAATTTCGAATTAAATGAACCTTTTCGGTGTTTGTGTCATGATTTCAACACCCATTCTAGTTAATTTGATATAACGGATTCACTTTTTACCATAAAGAAAACTGTCCTATCCTATCTTAATTCGTAACAAAAATAAACAAACAAAAAAAAAAAAAATTTTACGTACCAAAAGGTTCACTTACTTAACAATGTAATGTAGTATATGCATAATTTCTAACTGTTATTCATAATACTCAGCTGATGATTTTTATTCTGTAGCTGAGCAGTTTTAGATCCCAACGTTTAATAAACCTCCGCCTATCAACAACTCAGCAAAAACAAATTCGCGCGTCATGCGGACGCGCCCCTCGCGTCGGTTGGGTGGGCTTTGGAGGGTATTAATCTGTGGGGTATTAAAAAAAAAAAAAAAGAACAAAAAATATAGGATTATTATATATTCATGTGATTATGTCGTATTATAAACCCCTGTAGCTACCTCCTTAGATACGCACCTGAGTGTTTTCATTTTAAGTACTTGAATGTGTACATATGAGAACATACGAGTACATATATATAACGCTTATACTAAATACTTACTTATTGAGTAAGCGATGAATAAGCAATAAAAATTCCTTATAATACTTCCGGAAATTGCGATTTAGAAATGTGACGAGAAGATTATTAATGAAATTTTGAGAGCTGAACAAATTACTTTCATGGTAGTATAAATTAGGGTGGTCCTTATTAATCAGACTACCGATTTTTTCCAGTCTCACTCCTTCAGATGGTAATGCATACGTCAACAAATTGTTGGTCCCGAATGGAGCTTTTCAAGGAATGTGTCACACATGGGTTAAAGCTCAGATTCTTCTCCAGAAACTCAGTAACCTAAAAATTAGATTTTTTCGATTTCCAGTAACCAAAATAAATGAAAACAAATTGGCGAGTTCATATATAAAATTTGGTACCGATAAGAAACGGTTAAAAGTTGTTGCGCAGTGAAGCCCTCCTAAACTGTTTCTTAAAATTTATATGTATGTGATTTCGCCTATTATATTATTATCGATTTCAGGTACTAAAAAAATCGAGTTGAAATTTATGAGTCTCCATATAGCAATCCTCGAGTTGAAAGCGAGTGAGAGGAGCTTGAGCTGTAACCCCAGGAATATCGCCCGAAAATTTTACAAAAAAATTCGGCGACAGACGGAAGGTTTTAAGACCGTGGCAAACTATTGTAAGAACGAAAACGGCGACCTTAATATCCAGAGAGTACTTAGATTATGAAGGGAACACTTCTCTGCTCTCCTAAATGGAGCCAGCGATTTACCGCACAGGGACGACGAACTCGATGCCGCAATCGATGATGATGGTATAAATGTCCCCTCACACGATTATGACGAAGTCAGAATAGCAATAACCAGAATGAAAAACAACACGACCGCGGGCGCTGATGCATTGCCTGCGGAGCGATTCAAATAAGCCGGCGAAGAGTTGGTAAGGCGCATGCATCAGCTTCTTCGCAAATATGGACGAGTGTATGCCCGACGATTGGAATCTAAGTGTACTTTGCCCAGTCCACAAGAAAGGGGATACTGCATACTGCGTCAACTTTCGCGGAATCAACCTTCTTAAAATCGCATTTAAGATCCTTTCAAGTGTATTGTGCGAAAGATTGAAGCCCACCGTGAATCGGCTGATTTGCCTTATCAGTGCGGCTTCAGCCCTTGTAAATCTACCGGCCAGATTTCCACAATGCGCCAAATCTTCCAAAATACCCTGAAAAAAAGAATCGACACATCACCTCTTCGTCGATTTTAAAGACGCCTTCGACAGCACGAAAATGAGCTGCCTATATGCCGCTATGTCTGAATTTGGCTTCCCCGAAAAAATTATACGGCTGTGCAAAATGACGTTGAGCAACACCATCAGCTCAGTCAGAATAGGGAAGGACCTCTCCGAGGCGCTGGAAACTAAACGAGGTTTCAGACAGGGGAGCCCCTGTAGTGCGATTTCCAATAAATGCAACTTTTGGAGGCAATTGAAAAGTAAAGCCCTCTCTGCAAACGAAAATCATACTCTAAAAGTCACTTATCCTACCCGTCCTGATATATGGTGCACAAGCATGTACAATGACAACGTCAGATGAAGCAGCTCTGGGAGTGTTCGAGAGAAAAGTTCTTAAGTAATTTAAACGCGGGGCTGCGCTGGCTAGGCCATGCTATGCGAATGAAAGATGACGCTCCGTCTAAGAAAGTGTTTCTATCGGAATCCAAATGAAACAGAAAAGAATCGGGAATTTGATTTATAAGAACCACCCTAGTATATTTTGAACTATTTTTAAAATAAATATCTCCGTATTATAATTTGTGAAGCAAATATGAATACATTATTGTGAACTTAATATATCTCCTTAGGCTTTTATTTAGGTTATACTAGCGTGATTGCCTTCCATTCAAAGCAGAAATACTTCTTAAGATTTTTATATTTACACCAATGTATTATGTGCCCGATTTTGTGAGTTTCTTTAAAGGGGTTTGTTGGCAGGTTTGGTGCAGTTGCACATTTGCTGATAAATAAGAATCTTTATTTGAGAAATGGCCAGCTGCATTTCAGAACAAATCTAAAGTATGAATAAAATATTTCCGTTACCGATTTTACCCTTTTTTTACATAAATTTTCCCGTTCTCACATATGTTTGCACTCTTCTCCTTTACATTTGTCCGTTTCTCAAATAAGTTTGCCAATTTATCAAAAAAATTGTCCTTTTTCACAGATACTTTTGCCCTTTTTTTAAGTAAATTTGCCCGTTTCTCGAACACATTTACCCGTTTCAAATACATTTGCCCGTTTATCTATTACAGTTATCCATTTCTCAAATAAATTTGCCTGTTTTCTACATAATCTTACCCGTTTCTGAAATACATTTCCACGAAGCCGTTTTACGAATATACTTGACTTTTTCACAAAAAAATTTACCCTTCACTAAAATATATTTGCCTATTTCCCAAGGACATTTGCTTGCTTTTATACTGAGCGTGCTTTGCACATATTAACTTTGATTGGATAACGGTTGGTTGTACAGGTATAAAGGAATCGAAATAGATATAGACTTCCATATATCAAAATCATCAGTGTCGAAAAAAAATTTGATTGAGCCATGTCCGTCCGTCCGTCCGTCTGTCCGTTAACACGATAACTTAAGTAAATATTGAGATATCTTCTGGTACGCGAGCTGGTCTGGTCCCAGAATAGATTGGTATTAAATATGAGCGAAATCGGATGATAACCACGCCTACTTTTTAAATATATATCATTTTGGAAAACACAAAAACCTGATTATTTAGTAAATAATAATCCCTGGGTACACTGATTTTCCCTATAGCAGGAAATATTTCTAGAAACAATTTACGGGATCGATTAAAGACCACGCCCACATTTATAGAAAAGATTTTTTAAAGGGTCGTAGATGAAAACCATAAGCTATGTCTTAGCGAAAAAGAGCTTTGTATCAATAGAATTTTACTTTTTAAGTTGAGTTATAACATTAAATTGGAAAACACTAAAATTTTTGAAAATGGGTGTGGCAATGCCCTTTTTATGACTAAGCAATTTTCTATGTTTCGGAGCCATAACTCGAAGAAAAATTAACGGATCGTAATAAAACTGGGCACACAAATTTTCCCTATAGTACAAAATATTTCTAGTAAGAATGGACGGGACTGGTTAAAGACCACGGCAACTTAGATATATAACAAGTTTAAAGGGTTGTAGACTAGAATAATAAGCTATAACTTAGCAAAAAATAGTTTTGAATCAATGCTATTTCACTTATCAAGTTTTATTGTAAGAGGAAATGGGGAGACATTTTTTTTAAACGAGCGGTGCCACGTGTTATATAGAAAAGTAATTTATCTGAAATGAAATGTGCAATTGAAGCTCACGCTGAGTATATAATTTTCGGTTACACCCGAAGTTAGACACCTTTACTTATTAGAACTAACTTGCCCTTCACTTGTATAATTGTGAGTATGCTACTAATTCGGACTTAAAGCCAGTGGCTTATTATTGTTTTTATATCCCACCATATTACTGAAGTACGTTCGCGCGCGATTTGTAAAAAGTACCTAATTATAAATAAGTAGGTACTCGGATCCGGAAAAGTAGCCGGTTCTAAAAAAGTTCCCATATTCGAAAAAGAGGGAGTATTATGAAAAAGTAGAATAGTATCGGGATCCTAAACACCATTGAGTTCTGAAAATTTACCCCGTCCAAAAGGTATAAGTTCTTGAAAAGTTACCGGATCGGAAAAAGTATACGATTTTTAAAATGTAACCGGTTATAAAAAGTAGTTGGATCGAAAATATACCCGTTTCTTAAAAAGCGCATGGTTCTTATATCAGTATGCTGCTCATTTAGTTCAATGTTATACATCGCGAAGACCGTACGTTAAAGTTTCAGCAGATGTTACTTAAAAATATTTTTTCGAAACTTTGAAAATAGTATAACTGTCCCAGATGAAAAATTTTGTTTAGGCCCTTCCAATTAGCCAAGACTAAAAGCAAAGGAAATATTCTCTAGAGAAAAGTAAAACCAGCTGGATATTTTTGTACTATCACTAGAAGGACATTAATAAACCTTCCTTCTGTTATTGAAAGTTTAAGGCGAGCAACATTCCTATTGTGGTTGTATTTTTTTGAAGAGAAGCGTCCAAACATCTGCCTTGCTTTTGTTAACTTGAAAGCTAAGCATCTATAAGCCTGTTCATACTTGTTAGTAAGATTGCAGTGCGGCTGATGTCTTTTGGCTTGTCTTATTATACCTTGACCTATTCAGGCATGTCCTCTAAAGTACATCCGGGCTACGATAAAATTAAATAAAGTAGGCTATACATCACACAATTAATGGTAGATTTGGCGACTATCAGCGGTAAAGAAAAATGCCTAGCAGCAAAGCTCACCACTGTCAAACGAGTGCAATGGGCCTTGCCTACTTTCAGCCCATTCAAGTCACCAGGATCGGATGGGGTCTATCCTTGTCTGTTACAGCAAGGGATAAATCATATAGCCCTAGCCTTATTCACTTTATAGTCTTGGTCTGACACACCTAAACAATCAACCTTTCTTACTTACTTACATAACTGGCGCTTAACCGTTTAAAAGTTATGGCCGTTCAACAAGGCGCGCCAGTCGCTTCTTCTCTATGCCAACCGCCGCCAATTGGTCACATCAAGGGAGTTCAAATCGTTTTTCACCTGGTCCTTCCAGCGGAGTGGGGGCCGCCCTCTACCTCTGCTTCCATAGGTGGGTTCCGATAGAAACACTTTCTTGGCCGGAGTGTCATCTTTCGCATAACATGGCCTAGCCAGTGCAGCCGCTGTATTTTAATTCGCTGGACTATGTTGTTGATGTCTGCGTATAGCTCGTATAGTTCATCGTTAAATCTTCTTCGGTAATCGTTATCGCCAACGCGTGGAGGTCCATAAATCGTTTGAAAAACTTTTCTCCCGAATACCCCCAGAGCCGTTTCATCTGACACAACATGCTTCTGCACCATATAGCAGGACGGGAACGATAAGTGACTTGTAGAGTATGATTTTCGTTTCCCGTGAGAGGACTTTACTTTTCAATTGCCTACTTAGTAGCATTTATTGGCAAGGGTGATTCTTCGCTGGATTTCAGAGCTGATGTTGTTGGTAGCGTTGATGCTGGTTTCCAAATAAACGAAGTCTTTTACTATTTCGAAATTAAGGCTACCAACAGTAGCGTGGTTGCCAAGGCGCATATGCGCTGACTCTTTGCTCGATGACAGCAGGTAATTCGTTTTGTCCTCATTCACCATCAAACCCATCTTTACCGCTTCTTTTTCAAGTTTGCAGTAAGAATAACTAACGGCGCGGGTGTTTAGGCCGATGATACAAATGTCATGAGCATATGCCAGTAATTGCACGCTTTTATAGAATATTATTACAGAGCGGTTATGTTCTACAGCTAGTATAATTTTCTCCAGCATCAAATTAAAGAAATCGCACGATAGCGGGTCACCCTGTCTGAAACCTCGTTTAGTTTTGTATGGCTCGGAGAGGTCTTTCCCAATTCTGACTGAGCTGATGGTGTTGCTCAACATCATTTTGCACAATCGTATACGTTTTGTGGGGAAACCAAATTCAGATATAGCGGCATATCGGCAGCTCCTTTTCGTGCTGTCGAAGGCGGCTTTAAAATTGACGAAGAGGTGATATGTGTCGATTCTTTTTCGCGCGTTTTTTCCAAGATTTTGGCGCATTGTGAAAATCTGGTCGATAAGGTCCAATAAGCCGCTTCACAGTGGGCTTCAATCTTTCGCACAATACACTTGACAGGCCCTTATATGCGATATTAAGATGGCTGATTCCGCAATAGTTGGTGCAACCTTTCTAACCACCATTAATTACCAATTGGCGACGACGTCGAAGCATTTCCACTGCATAATTATTCAACAAATTAACAGAACGACTAGTGGAGAGAGACATTGAGACCATTTTCCCCAATAACAAATCCAAAGTTATCTAAATGTCCTATATGCGAGTACTCCGGAAATTCACAAAACTTATGCACCCAATTTCACACACAGCCCCGCACACACAACCCTGCGATTGGCACATGCTCCTCTTATACAAAAATGCATTTCGAGAACTATGACCTATTACCAGAAAACCCAGATTCAGATTAAATCTGAAGTCTGCGCTTTCTGTCACAAACGAAACGTCCCGGATGTACTCGAACATTGTCCTACCATTATAACTACTTTCCCATTTATACATTACAACCCCCTCCAAATGACTACTAAATACCTCCCCTTCTCATCATTTTCGGTGCACCATTCACGTAGCAAAAACGGCATGCTCAGCCGCCTTTTCAATCTGAAGGATACTGCTCTACGTTTAACTACAAAGTCAAGAGGAGGTGCCCAATTAAAACCTGCATAGCATCCGTAGAGACAGAAAGACACACCAGCAAGCATACTATCAACATACACCGTTGAATATTCAGATACCATGATCAGTAGTAAACGTTCAATACCATATGGCAGCCCCAAATATAGCACAAGCAACAAAGAGACCACGATATGTAGTACGAATAGCAAGGTGACTCAGACCACAGTCGCATCGCAACTGCCCACTAACTCTCAAAATTTTATCTTTCACATATCCAAGTGTGGAAGGTAATTCAACCTTTTACCCATAGTCAGTCTAAAATATTTGACTTGCATCGAATATCTGAGGCTGACCTCATTCACACGTACAACCGGTGGACGAATCCGCGACAATCTGCCCTTGAGCAGCTTCATCGCAGTTTTGGCCACCGATATGTCCAAAGCTGTAGCATATAACGGAACTATTGTGCAGTGAATGCAGATGATGAGATGGGCCACGGCCGTTATACCTGCCTAGCTTGGATTACAATCAGAATTGTTTTGGCCTCGTAATTTTATTCATTTCAAATTTAGAAATAAAACCACATCAGATGAGGGAGAGATAGATAGATAAAGAGTGAGGGAGAGAGTGAGACATATTAATGTGTTTCAATTGTAATTTTTTTTCGACGTCCTTTGACGTTTAACATATTCTTATCAAAATCAATCAAAAAACAACTAAGATTAGCAATGATGTATTAATGAAATTAATGAAGGAAGTTCAAGAGATTTGGTTTTGTTTTTAAATGTAAAAAAAGAAATAAACATAATAATTCACAAATCAATTACTTACATGAAAATCTTGAACTTCAAAAGCACTCGTTGTTCCCCACAATTACAATTTTATGAATGTGTTTTTGTTGTTTTTTTCTTCTTTGCTACAGCTGTTGATCTTTCGTTTGTTATATTATTTGCTTGTTTAATATTTGTATTTATTTCAATTACGTTGTCACCTTTATTTCTTTTCCGTCTTTGTAAATTAAAAAATTGTTGCTTTTTTTACAAATTGGCGCGCGCGCTTTTTTTTTATTTATTTGAATAAAAAAAAAGCAACGCGATACGAATCCCACTCAATGGTGTAAGCGTAAAACACAGAATCAAATCAAGAAAACTAATAAACCAAACCAAAGTTAAAACGTAAAAGTATCTATTTATTATGTTTATTAAATATAAGTAAAAGAATCAAATATTAAGCGACACCACAACAAGACGTTGACGAGATACTTGAGAGAGAGAGAGAGTGGGAGCGAGAAGCTGAAATAAGAGCGCTAGGGTAGAGGTGACGAGGCATAGAGCGCTGGCGAAACGTCATGCACTGGAACGCGTTGGAGTGATGATTTTTTTTAATTTTTTTGGACGGAGCGTTCATGTTTTGGAAAGTGAATGCGTGGGGTATCGAAGGGCTTTTATTAGAGGTGGTGACTTGATTTGCGACGCCTGCTGTTTTTTTTTGCAATTATTTTTCTCTTTTTGGCTGCAAATATATTTGGTTGCGGTATGTGGCACTTTTCGCGCGTTATATTGTTTTGGGTGTGTGATGCGAGGGGTTAGCAGACAAGCAGCTGATAAAGCAAGCTTTATATATTTTTATTCCTATTTTTATACTCAGTTGAGCAGAGCTCACAGAGTATATTAACTTTGATTGGATAACGGTTGGTTGTACAGGTATAAAGGAATCGAGATAGATATAGACTTCCATATATCAAAATCATCAGTATCGAAAAAAAATTCGATTGAGCCATGTCCGTCCGTCCGTCCGTCTGTCTGTCCGTTAACACGATAACTTGAGTAAATTTTGAGGTATCTCGATGAAATTTGGTATGTAGGTTCCTGGGCACTCATCTCAGATCGTTCTTTAAAATGAACTATATCGGACAATAACCACGCCCACTTTTTCGATATCGAAAATTTCGAAAAATCGAAAAAGTGCGATAATTCATTATCAAATACGGATTAAGCGATGAAGCTTGGTAGGTGAGTTGAACTTATGACGCAGAATAGAAAACTAGTAAAATTTTGGACAATGGGCGTGGCACCGCCCACTTTTAAAAGAAGGTAATTTAGAAGTTTTGCAAGCTGTAATTTGGCAGTCGTTGAAGATATCATGCTGAAATTTGGCAGAAACGTTACCCTTATTACTATATGTCTGCTTAATAAAAATTAGCAAAATCGGAGAACGACCACGCCCACTTTTAAAAAAAAAATTTATTTAAATTCAAATTTTAAAAGAAAAGTTAATATCTTTACAGTATATAAGTAAATTATGTCAACATCCAACTCCACTAATGATATGTTGAAACAAAATACAAAAAAAAAAAAGAAAATTTCAAAATGGGCGTGGCTCCGCCCTTTTCCATTTAATTTGTCTAGGATACTTTTAATGCCATAAGTCGAACAAAAATTTACCAATCCTTGTGAAATTTGGTAGAGGCTTAGATTCTAGGACGATAACTGTTTTCTGTGAAAAAGGGCGAAATCGGTTGAAGCCACGCCCAGTTTTTATACACAGTCGACCGTCTGTCCTTCCGCTCGGCCGTTAACACGATAACTTGAGCAAAAATCGATATATCTTTACTAAACTCAGTTCACGTACTTATCTGAACTCACTCTGTATTGGTGTAAAAAATGGCCGAAATCCGACTATGACCACGCCCACTTTTCGATATCGAAAATTACGAAAAATTAAAAAAAATGTCATAATTATATACCAAATACGAAAAAAGGGATGAAACATGGCAATTGTATTGGTCTATTGAAGCAAAATATAACTTTAGAAAAAAACTTGGTAAAATGGGTGTGACACCTACCATATTAAGTAGAAGAAAATGAAAAAGTTTTGCAGGGCGATATCAAAAGCCCTTGGAATCTTGGAAGGAAACTGTTCGTGGTATTACATATATAAATAAATTAGCGGTACCCGACAGATGATGTTCTGGATCACCCTGGTCCACATTTTGGTCGATATGTCGAAAACGCCTTCACATATACAACTAAGGGCCACTCCCTTTTAAAACCCTCATTAATACCTTTAATTTGATACCCATATCGTACAAACACATTCTAGAGTCACCCCTGGTCCACGTTTATGGCGATATCTCGAAAAGGCGTCCACCTATAGAACTAAGGCCCACTCCCTTTTAAAATACTCATTAACACCTTTCATTTGATACCCATATTGTACAAACGCATTCTAGAGTCACCCCTGGTCCACGTTTATGGCGATATCCCGAAAAGGCGTCCACCCATAGAACTAAGGCCCACTCCCTTTTAAAACACTTATTAACACCTTTCGTTTGATACCCATATTGTACAAACGCATTCTAGAGTCAACCCTGGTCCTCTTTTATAACGATATTCCGAAAAGGCGTCCACCTATAGAACTAAGGCCCACACCCTTTTAAAATACTCATTAACACCTTTCATTTGATACCCATATAGTACAAACAAATTCTAGAGTCACCCCTGGTTCACCTTTATGGCGATATCTCGAAAAGGCGTCCACCTATAGAACTAAGGCCCACTCCCTTTTAAAATACTCATTAACACCTTTCATTTGATACCCATATAGTACAAACAAATTCTAGAGTCACCCCTGGTCCATCTTTATGGCGATATCTCGAAAAGGCGTCCATCTATAGAACTTAGGCCCACGCTCTTTTAAAATACTCATTAATACCTTTCATTTGATACCCATATAGTACAAACAAATTCTAGAGTCACCCCTGGTCCATCTTTATGGCGATATCTCGAAAAGGCGTCCGTCTATAGAACTTAGGCCCACTCCCTTTTAAAATACTCATTAACACCTTTCATTTGATACCCATATAGTACAAACAAATTCTAGAGTCACCCCACCTATAGAACTAAGGCCCACTCCCTTTTAAAATACTCATTACCACCTTTCATTTGATACCCATATCGTACAAAATAAATTCTAGAGTCACCCCTGGTCCACCTTTATGGCGATATCTCGAAAAGGCGTCCACCTATAGAACTAAGGCCCACTCCCTTTTAAAATACTCATTAACACCTTTCATTTGATACCCATATAGTACAAACAAATTCTAGAGTCACCCCTGGTCCATCTTTATGGCGATATCTCGAAAAGGCGTCCACCTATAGAACTAAGGCCCACTCCCTTTTAAAATACTCATTAACACCTTTCATTTGATACCCATATAGTACAAACAAATTCTAGAGTCACCCCTGGTCCATCTTTATGGCGATATCTCGAAAAGGCGTCCATCTATAGAACTTAGGCCCACGCTCTTTTAAAATACTCATTAACACCTTTCATTTGATACCCATATAGTACAAACAAATTCTAGAGTCACCCCTGGTCCACCTTTATGGCGATATCTCGAAAAGGCGTCCACCTATAGAACTAAGGCCCACTCCCTTTTAAAATACTCATTAACACCTTTCATTTGATACCAATATAGTACAAACAAATTCTAGAGTCACCCCTGGTCCATCTTTATGGCGATATCTCGAAAAGGCGTCCATCTATAGAACTTAGGCCCACGCTCTTTTAAAATACTCATTAATACCTTTCATTTGATACCCATATCGTACAAACAAATTCTAGAGTCAGGCCTGGTCCACCTTTATGGCGATATCCCTAAATGGCGTCCATCTATAGAACTATGGCCCACTTCCTCTAAAAATACTCTTTAATACCTTCCATTTGATACACATGTCATACAAACACATTCCAGGGTTACCCTATGTTCTTTTTACAACATGGTAATTTTCCCTTACTTTGTCTCCACAGCTCTCAACTGAGTATGTAATGTTCGGTTACACCCGAACTTAGCCTTCCTTACTTGTTTTTTTTTTTTGTTTTTTGTTTTTTTGCTGCTCAAACTGCTTATTTGATCACTTATTGTTTTTTTTTATAATTTATTTGTATTCTATTTGCTATAATTCTGCGTGATTAGCGTTACTCCGCGTGACGTGTTCGCTTATTTGTTGTTATCATTTGTAGCTAATCGCAGCATTTAATGCGATTCTGTTTTCTATTTTTTTCTTTTATTTCGAAGGAACGCTGTTACAAAATAAATTTTGTGTTTAATCGTGTTATTTTAAATCGCAATTCACTACATCGAGTAATAACCGCCAAAAAGCCAAAAAAGTAGCTAAGCTTTGCGATAGCTTGTAACGGCATAACCTAATCAAGATAAAAAGGTATTTCCTTATATCAAAATCAGGGTGAAAAAAGAAACTCATTAAGTCATGTCCGTCCGTCTATGAACAAGATAACTTGAGTGAATTGTGAGAATTGTGTGAACAGAATTGGACGATAATCACGCCCACTATTAAAAAAAAAAATTAAAAAAATAACTACACTATTAAAGTATTCGAATACTAACCCCAAAAAAAATTTTTTTTTAATTTTCAAAAAGGGGCGTGGGACCGCTCACTCCTTATAAAATCATTTTTTTCAGCTATCATCACAAAGTTTGGTAAACTGATGCCGCTTGTCATAAAGAAGTAGACTGGAAAAATTTACGAAATCGGTTAAGGGCCCACGTCCACTTATATATATATAAAGTTTTTAAAGGGATCATAGGCGAATGTAATATAGAATATCATTGTGAAAAGGGAGTTTATAACAATAGAATTTTACATCTAAAGTGTATTTGTTATAGGGAAATGAATAAATGATTTTGCTTTTTTTTAAATTAACCGCCACCGCAATCCTTTTCTAAGCTGACTATTTGAAGTTCTGTTATACCAGAGCTTGAATGTCCTTAATAGTTCATACTCACAAAAGTTCCCCAAAAACCTTTCAGTCGTTATCCAAGAAAAAATATGCAGTGAAGTGCTCAAAAATGAGCTAATTCGTAGTACCCAGTAGATGCGCGTGGATCTAAAGGAACTTCGTTGAAAAATGTGTTCCAGAGAGATACTGCTCGCAATTTCTTGTTTTTATTAGGTATTTTCAATGTTGTGCGTTTTTTTCGTTTTTACGAAATTTTGCAAAATTTTCTCTTTGCCTTACGTCGCACAGTGTTTCGAATGTAAGGAGACATGTGGAAAAAAGTGACAAATTTAAACCAGAACCTGTTTATGTTAGAGAGGAATAACTAAAGGTTGGGTATTCAAAATTTCATTCACGTTGCTGCTACCGTTCTACGGCAAACAGTATTTGTAGGAAAATTTGTGAAATCGGGTAATATTGACTAAACTATTTTAAATATAAATCAATATTTTTTCAACTGACTCTATACACTTCAAGTCATGGATAATTTAGTTAAAGATATTTATCACTTATATTGTGTTTTTATTCAGTTTTTCTTGAAAAAAATATGTGGAATCGTAATTTTTTTTTGGTTTATTAACAAAAAAAAAATAATAAGTGAGTGCGGAATTTAATCTAGTTTCGATCATAGCGCAGACTATGCAAATTTATGCAATTTCAAATTTTCTAAATTTGTCGATTTTCAATTTCATATTGTGTAATTTCACTAAAAGAATTTTTCCAACAATGGCCCATCCTAAAGATAAAATAAACAAGTAAGGAAGGCTAAGTTCGGGTGTAACCGAACATAACATACTCAGTTGAGAGCTATGGAAATAAAATAAGGAAAATCAATCTGGGGTAACCCTGGAATGTGGTTGTATAACATGTGTATCAAATGAAAGGTATTAAAGAGTATTTTAAGAGAGAGTAGGCCATAGTTCTATGGATGAACGCCATTTAGGGATATCGCCATAAAGGTGGATCAGGGCTGACTCTAGAATTTGTTTGTACGATATGGGTATCAAATGAAAGGTGGTAATGAGTATTTTAAAAGGGAATGGGCTTTAGTTCTATAGGTGAACGCCTTTTCGAGAAATCGCCATAAAGGTGGACCAGGGGTGACTCTAGAATATGTTTGTACGATATGGGTATCAAATGAAAGCTGTTAATGAGTATTTTGAAAAGGATTGATCCTTAGTTCCATAGGTGGACGCCGTTTCGAGATATCGCCATAAAGGTGGACCAGGGGTGTCTCTAGAATGTGTTTGTACGATATGGGAATCAAATGAAAGGTGTTACTGAGCATTTTAAGAGGGAGTGGGCATTAGGTCTATAGGTGGACGCCTTTTCGAGATATCGCCATTAGGGTGGGCCAGGGGTGACTCTAGAATGTTTGTACGGTATGGGTATCAAACGAAAGGTGTTACTGAGCATTTTAAGAGGGAGTGGGCATGAGGTCTATAGGTGGACGCCTTTTCGAGATATCGTCATTAGGGTGGGCCAGGGGTGACTCTAGAATGTGTTTGTACGATATGTGCATCAAACGAAAGGTGTTACTGAGCATTTTAAGAGGGAGTGGGCATTAGGTCTATAGGTGGACGCCCTTTCGAGATATCGCCATTAGGGCGCGCCAGGGGTGACTCTAGAATGTTTGTACGATATGGGTATCAAACGAAAGGTGTTACTGAGCATTTTAAGAGGGAGTGGACATTAGGTCTATAGGTGGACGCCTTTTCGAGATATCGCCATTAGGGTGGGCCAGGGGTGACTCTAGAATGTGTTTGTACGATATGGGTATCAAATGAAAGGTGGTAAGGAGTATTTTAAAAGGGAGTAATCCTTAGTTCTATAGGTGGACGCCTTTTCGAGATATCGCCATAAAGGTGGACCAAGGGTGACTCTAGAATGTTTGTACGATATGGGTATCAAACGAAAGGTGTTACTGAGCATTTTAAGAGGGAGTGGGCATTAGGTCTATAGGTGGACGCCTTTTCGAGATATCGCCATTAGGGTGGGCCAGGGGTGACTCTAGAATGTGTTTGTACGATATGGGGATCAAATCAAAGGTGGTAAGGAGTATTTTAAAAGGGAGTAATCCTTAGGTCTATAGGTGGACGCCCTTTCGAGATATCGCCATTAGGGCGCGCCAGGGGTGACTCTAGAATGTTTGTACGATATGGGTATCAAACGAAAGGTGTTACTGAGCATTTTAAGAGGGAGTGGGCATTAGGTCTATAGGTGGACGCCTTTTCGAGATATCGCCATTAGGGTGGGACAGGGGTGACTCTAGAATAATTGTACGATATGGGTATCAAACGAAAGGTGTTACTGAGCATTTTAAGAGGGAGTGGACATTAGGTCTATAGGTGGACGCCTTTTCGAGATATCGCCATTAGGGTGGGCCAGGGGTGACTCTAGAATGTTTGTACGATATGGGTATCAAACGAAAGGTGTTACTGAGCATTTTAAGAGGGAGTGGACATTAGGTCTATAGGTGGACGCCTTTTCGAGATATCGCCATTAGGGTGGGCCAGGGTGACTCTAGAATGTGTTTGTACGATATGGGTATCAAATGAAAGGTGGTAATGAGTATTTTAAAAGGGAGTAATCCATAGTTATATAGGTGGACGCCTTTTCGAAATATCGCCATTAGGGTGGGCCAGGTGTGACTCTAGAATGTTTGTACGATATGGGTATCAAACGAAAGGTGTTACTGAGCATTTTAAGAGGGAGTGGGCATTAGGTCTATAGGTGGACGCCTTTTCGAGATATCGCCATTAGGGTGGGCCAGGGGTGACTCTAGAATGTTTGTACGATATGGGTATCAAACGAAAGGTGTTACTGAGCATTTTAAGAGGGAGTGGACACTAGGTCTATAGGTGGACGCCTTTTCGAAATATCGACATTAGGGTGGGCCAGGGGTGACTCTAGAATGTTTGTACGATATGGGTATCAAACGAAAGGTGTTACTGAGCATTTTATGAGGGAGTGGGCATTAGGTCTATAGGTGGACGCCTTTTCGAGATATCGCCATTAGGGTGGGACAGGGGTGACTCTGGTATGTGTTTGTACGATATGGATATCAAATTAAAGGTATTAATGAGGGTTTTAAAAGCCCTTAGATGTATATGTGAAGGCGTTCTCGCGATATCGACCAAAATGTGGACCAGGTGATCCAGAAAATCATCTGACGGGTACTGCTAATTTATTTATATATGCAATACCACTAACAGTATTCCTGCCAAGATTCCAAGGGCTGTTGATTTCGCCTTGTAGAACTTTTTCATTTTCTTCTACTTAATATGGTAGGTGTCACACCCATTTTACAAAGTTTTTTCCAAAGTTATATTTTGCGTAAATAAACCAATCCAGTTACCATGTTTCATCCCTTTTTTCGTATTTGGTATAGAATTATTGCATTATTTTCATTTTTCGTAATTTTCGATATCGATAAAGTGGGCGTGGTTATGGTCAGATTTCGCCCATTTTTTATACCAAGAAAAAGTGAGTTCAGGTAAGTACGTGGGCTAAGTTTAGTAAAGATATATCGGATTTTGCTCAAGTTATTGTGTTAACGGCCGAGCGGAAGGACAGACGGTGGACTGTGTATAAAAACTGGGCGTGGCTTCCACCGATTTCGCACATTTTCACAGAGAACAGTTACCGTCATAGAATCTATGCTCCTACCAAATTTGAGAAGGATTGGTAAATTTTTGTTCGACTTATGGCAATAAAAGTATTCTAGACAAACTAAATGAAAATGGGCGGAGCCACGCCCATTTTGAAATTTTCTTTTATTTTTGTATTTTGTTGCATCATATCATTACTGGAGTTGAATTTTGACTTAATTTACTTATATACAGTAAAGATATTAAATTTTTTGTTAAAATTTGAATTTAAAAAAATTTTTTTTTTAAAAGTGGGCGTGTTCTTCATCCAATTTTGCTAATTTTTATTTAGCACATATAGAGTAATAGTAGTAACGTTCCTGCCAAATTTCATCATGATATCTTCAACGACTGCCAAATTACAGCTTGCAAAACTTTTAAATTACCTTCTTGTAAAAGTGGGCGGTGCCACGCCCATTGTCCAAAATCTTACTAGTTTTCTATTCTGCGTCATAACGTCAACCCATCTACCAAGTTTCGTCGCTTTATCTGTCTTTTGTAATGAATTATCGCACTTTTTCGGTTTTTCGAAATTTTCGATATCGAAAAAGTGGGCGTGGTTATAGTCCGATATCGTTCATTTTAAATAGCGATCTGAGATGAGTGCTCAGGAACCTACATACCAAATTTCATCAAGATACCTCAAAATTTACTCAAGTTATCGTGTTAACGGACGGACGGACGGACGGACGGACGGACATGGCTCAATCAAATTTTTTTTCGATCCTGATTATTTTGATATATGGAAGTCTATATCTATCTCGATTCCTTTATATATGTACAACCAACCGTTATCCAATCAAACTTAATATACTCTGTGAGCTCTGCTCAACTGAGTATAAAAACTAAAAGAGAGCATTGCGAATTTTGATGTCCTAAACAAAATTTGAATATTCCAAAACAAACAAAAACTGTTTTTTTGGCCCACCCTAATAAACACACGCGCATTGATTTATATTTTAAAATAGTTCAAACTTTTGTATTTTACAGATTTTGTTACTATTAGAGCACAACAATAACTATTTTGAATTTTGTTCATCTGCCTCCATACAGTCGAAATATTGTGCGTCGTTTATGGCGGCTTTGATTCGATTTAGCACAATTATTCTTGTTCTAATTATTGCCATTTTGGATACAAATTGCCGGCAACAAATTTCTTTTCGTCCGATTGATGTGCGAGAGCGTGACGAGGAAGGAAGACGGCTACGGGCGACTCTTCTTATAGCCAGGGCCGCGGAGAGGGGGGGCGCCAGGGCAATTGTCCTGGTTCCCGGAAGGGTTTTGGGGGCCCGGTAAGGTAAAGCAGTATTGACAGTGCTCTAACTAGGATTTTATTTCGGTTTGGTAGTATTGCTTTTTAACTACAGGCTGATATTATACCAGAGCGTTAATTTGTGCAAACATATGAGTATGCCGTGGATAAGCTTACATAGTTCATTGATGAGTTGAAGAAGTTCAGGGATCAATGGTCGATCATACTTCAAGAATGTAAGGTTCTGGCAAGGAGTATGGGAGTTGTGAATACCTTCGCAGAGAAGAGAAGGAAAATAAGAAAGCGCCAGTTCGATGAATTACCTGGCGAATCACCTGAGTGTGATTCCGAAACTCAATTCAAACAGCAAGTTTTTACGTTCTACGTATCAGGATCTGACGGGAGAAGAGCTCAGAGAAAAGACAGCGGCATTCTGCACGATTTATGGCATCGATATTTTTACGGATCTGATAGATGAAATCATTCATCTCAAAGCCATCCACTTAGCAAATTTGGGATGTGATTCGCTGCCACCATTTCAACTTCTGAACAAATTTCATGAATTGAAGATGGAAGTATTATTTCCTAACATCTGCATAGCATTAAGAATATTTTGCACACTTCCAGTCAGTGTGGCTGAAGGGGAGCGTTCTTTTAGTCTATTTTCTCGCTTGAAAAATTTTTTACGTTCTACTATGAGCCACAATCGCTTGACATGCCTTGGAACATTGGCGTTGGAGTCCAGCCTTGCTCGCAGTATTAGTTTTGAATCGGTAATTTCCATATACGCAGACCAAAAAGCACGGAAGGTTTTCCATGACTGATTCAAGCTCTTAAAATGTACATATGTATTTAGAAAAAGTTAATGTAAGCAATCAAACAATGAAATCTAACATTTCATTTATGTAAGTGCTCCAGTAAATCTTATTTTATATGAAATAAAACTGAAAATGTGAATTGAAAAATGTATGTATGTTATGTTATTTTTTACTGGATTGAGTTTATTTTTTAGGGGGGCCCGTGAACGCGAACTGTACCAAAGTGCTCGAATCGGCTTGCGATGTTCATGTCTTTCTGTTTTGATTCCATCCGTCAACAATATTCGCTTTCGGGCGCTTTTTTAGATTTGTTCCAGGTTCAGTTTTGCCTTGACCTTTACAATATTTTCCTGTTTCAGTTTTCTTTATTCGAGAATGTTCTCGATAAGAATTAGGTTTCGGTTTTGGTCAATCTCAGTTTTACGTTCTTTCCCCAAAAATATTTCGGATTAAATTTTTGCTCGAAAATTTTTAAGGTATTCTGTTTAAGTCTTAATTTCCCCTTTGGTTTTTCTTCATTTTAAGATTTGAGTTTTTGTTTCCTTCCTGTTTCGGGTTTTCAAAGTGTTTACGCTTTTATTTTTGCTTAGCTTTCGTTACAACTTTGGTTTCGTACTACAAATTAATTGCTGTAGTCGCTAAATTCCTCCAAATTATTTCAGTTTCATTCCTGTTTCGGGGTTTTGTAGGTTTAGTATCAGCTTTTTTTTGCTCAACAAAATTTCGGTTTAGTTCTTATTTTATTTTCTGTTTCTGTTTGAGTAAGTCTGTACTCTTATTTATTCTTGAAAAAGAAACAAAAAAATAATAATTTTATAGCTAAAAAGGGGACTTGAAACTAGACTCCATAAAACCGAAGAATAAAATCGTTATAAGAGTGAAGTAGAAAACTTTCAGAAAAAAGTAAGGAAAACCGAAACCGGGACTAATAAAAGGCGCAACTGAATGCTAAACAAAAATGAGCAATGAGCTTTAGAAGGCAGTTAAAGAAACGTTAAAGATAGCAAAGGTCACGGAAAGCGAAGAGTTCCGGAACGAGTATAGGGATCTGTTGAGGATCTAGAAGCGTGAAATTTCCAGAGTGAAAAGAGTGTCATGAAAAATTTTCTTTTGCGGACGTCGAATGCTCCAGCGAAACAGCATGGTTGAGGAAAGTCCTAGCAAGTGGAAACATAGTCCAGGGACTAATAAAAAAAGAGAACGAAGAATGGTCACGCAATAGTGAGGAGTCCCAAGAGGTTCTTTTCAAGATTCAGAAAAATCCAGCAGACTCTCCGATCACGTAGCGGGTTATTGCCGGGCTTGGTGAGCGATACCAAGATCGAATGGGCTGTGAAAACTTTCTCCAAGTTTAGATCGCCGTGGCGAGATGGTGTATTCCCAGTTATGCAACAAATTTCAAACAGGACGGTCGTTGAATGGCTTAAAATAAAATTCGATGGGTGCATAAGACTGAATCATGTACCGCACTCTTGGAGAACTGCCTGTGTAGCTTTCCTACCAAAGTCGGTCTTATTATCCCAAAGACTATAGACCCATTAGAATAATATCATTTCTGCTCGGAACTTTTTAGAGGCACGCAAAGGATCCAACGTGGAGAAAAACTGATACTGATTGCGTAGAGTAGTTATGAACATAGAGAAAGCCTTGGAATTTAAGGAATATGCTTTAGGAGTCTTTTTAGAAATTGCCCGGGATTTCAAGAATGTCTCCAAATGGACGATCAGGGATGGTAGTAACCAAATTGAAGTACATCCAGCCTTAATCAGATGGATCGGCTGAATGAGGCTACGAGATTAGTGGATAGGTGTACATCACAGGGCGGGGTGTTATCACCTCTGCTGTGGACGCTGACCATCAAATAACTGCTCAGGCGGTTTGATGAAGGACTCCTCACACTAACGACTTACGCAGATTACGTTGCAATTGTCACAAGTGGAAAGTACATTCCAACAATTAGCACTTTTATGGATCGGGCGCTGCGGGATATAAAGACCTGAACAACTTATGCCAGGTTAACAGCCAACGCAGAGAAGACAGATATGGTCTTGTTTACTATGAGGTACAAGGTCATAAATTGGACCGGGCATAAGTTAAGTGGGGTGACCCGGCTGAAGAAACCTTGCACAAAATATCTAGGAATCATTCTACACAGCAAGCTGTCGTGGAAGCTCAACGTGGAGGAGTGAGTGAATAAGGCCCCGACGGTACTTTATGTAACTATATGTAAAGTAATGCTGCCGGATATGTGCGGTTTAGCGTCCTCCTTCTCTCAATGGGTATTTACAGCGATTTTAAAACTAAGGCCCACTCCCTTTTAAAATACTCATTAACACCTTTCATTTGATACCAATATAGTACAAACAAATTCTAGAGTCACCCCTGGTCCATCTTTATGGCGATATCTCGAAAAGGCGTCCATCTATAGAACTTAGGCCCACGCTCTTTTAAAATACTCATTAATACCTTTCATTTGATACCCATATCGTACAAACAAATTCTAGAGTCAGGCCTGGTCCACCTTTATGGCGATATCCCTAAATGGCGTCCATCTATAGAACTATGGCCCACTTCCTCTAAAAATACTCTTTAATACCTTCCATTTGATACACATGTCATACAAACACATTCCAGGGTTACCCTATGTTCTTTTTACAACATGGTAATTTTCCCTTACTTTGTCTCCACAGCTCTCAACTGAGTATGTAATGTTCGGTTACACCCGAACTTAGCCTTCCTTACTTGTTTTTTTTTTTTGTTTTTTGTTTTTTTGCTGCTCAAACTGCTTATTTGATCACTTATTGTTTTTTTTTATAATTTATTTGTATTCTATTTGCTATAATTCTGCGTGATTAGCGTTACTCCGCGTGACGTGTTCGCTTATTTGTTGTTATCATTTGTAGCTAATCGCAGCATTTAATGCGATTCTGTTTTCTATTTTTTTCTTTTATTTCGAAGGAACGCTGTTACAAAATAAATTTTGTGTTTAATCGTGTTATTTTAAATCGCAATTCACTACATCGAGTAATAACCGCCAAAAAGCCAAAAAAGTAGCTAAGCTTTGCGATAGCTTGTAACGGCATAACCTAATCAAGATAAAAAGGTATTTCCTTATATCAAAATCAGGGTGAAAAAAGAAACTCATTAAGTCATGTCCGTCCGTCTATGAACAAGATAACTTGAGTGAATTGTGAGAATTGTGTGAACAGAATTGGACGATAATCACGCCCACTATTAAAAAAAAAAATTAAAAAAATAACTACACTATTAAAGTATTCGAATACTAACCCCAAAAAAAATTTTTTTTTAATTTTCAAAAAGGGGCGTGGGACCGCTCACTCCTTATAAAATCATTTTTTTCAGCTATCATCACAAAGTTTGGTAAACTGATGCCGCTTGTCATAAAGAAGTAGACTGGAAAAATTTACGAAATCGGTTAAGGGCCCACGTCCACTTATATATATATAAAGTTTTTAAAGGGATCATAGGCGAATGTAATATAGAATATCATTGTGAAAAGGGAGTTTATAACAATAGAATTTTACATCTAAAGTGTATTTGTTATAGGGAAATGAATAAATGATTTTGCTTTTTTTTAAATTAACCGCCACCGCAATCCTTTTCTAAGCTGACTATTTGAAGTTCTGTTATACCAGAGCTTGAATGTCCTTAATAGTTCATACTCACAAAAGTTCCCCAAAAACCTTTCAGTCGTTATCCAAGAAAAAATATGCAGTGAAGTGCTCAAAAATGAGCTAATTCGTAGTACCCAGTAGATGCGCGTGGATCTAAAGGAACTTCGTTGAAAAATGTGTTCCAGAGAGATACTGCTCGCAATTTCTTGTTTTTATTAGGTATTTTCAATGTTGTGCGTTTTTTTCGTTTTTACGAAATTTTGCAAAATTTTCTCTTTGCCTTACGTCGCACAGTGTTTCGAATGTAAGGAGACATGTGGAAAAAAGTGACAAATTTAAACCAGAACCTGTTTATGTTAGAGAGGAATAACTAAAGGTTGGGTATTCAAAATTTCATTCACGTTGCTGCTACCGTTCTACGGCAAACAGTATTTGTAGGAAAATTTGTGAAATCGGGTAATATTGACTAAACTATTTTAAATATAAATCAATATTTTTTCAACTGACTCTATACACTTCAAGTCATGGATAATTTAGTTAAAGATATTTATCACTTATATTGTGTTTTTATTCAGTTTTTCTTGAAAAAAATATGTGGAATCGTAATTTTTTTTTGGTTTATTAACAAAAAAAAAATAATAAGTGAGTGCGGAATTTAATCTAGTTTCGATCATAGCGCAGACTATGCAAATTTATGCAATTTCAAATTTTCTAAATTTGTCGATTTTCAATTTCATATTGTGTAATTTCACTAAAAGAATTTTTCCAACAATGGCCCATCCTAAAGATAAAATAAACAAGTAAGGAAGGCTAAGTTCGGGTGTAACCGAACATAACATACTCAGTTGAGAGCTATGGAAACAAAATAAGGAAAATCAATCTGGGGTAACCCTGGAATGTGGTTGTATAACATGTGTATCAAATGAAAGGTATTAAAGAGTATTTTAAGAGAGAGTAGGCCATAGTTCTATGGATGAACGCCATTTAGGGATATCGCCATAAAGGTGGATCAGGGCTGACTCTAGAATTTGTTTGTACGATATGGGTATCAAATGAAAGGTGGTAATGAGTATTTTAAAAGGGAATGGGCTTTAGTTCTATAGGTGAACGCCTTTTCGAGAAATCGCCATAAAGGTGGACCAGGGGTGACTCTAGAATATGTTTGTACGATATGGGTATCAAATGAAAGCTGTTAATGAGTATTTTGAAAAGGATTGATCCTTAGTTCCATAGGTGGACGCCGTTTCGAGATATCGCCATAAAGGTGGACCAGGGGTGTCTCTAGAATGTGTTTGTACGATATGGGAATCAAATGAAAGGTGTTACTGAGCATTTTAAGAGGGAGTGGGCATTAGGTCTATAGGTGGACGCCTTTTCGAGATATCGCCATTAGGGTGGGCCAGGGGTGACTCTAGAATGTTTGTACGGTATGGGTATCAAACGAAAGGTGTTACTGAGCATTTTAAGAGGGAGTGGGCATGAGGTCTATAGGTGGACGCCTTTTCGAGATATCGTCATTAGGGTGGGCCAGGGGTGACTCTAGAATGTGTTTGTACGATATGTGCATCAAACGAAAGGTGTTACTGAGCATTTTAAGAGGGAGTGGGCATTAGGTCTATAGGTGGACGCCCTTTCGAGATATCGCCATTAGGGCGCGCCAGGGGTGACTCTAGAATGTTTGTACGATATGGGTATCAAACGAAAGGTGTTACTGAGCATTTTAAGAGGGAGTGGACATTAGGTCTATAGGTGGACGCCTTTTCGAGATATCGCCATTAGGGTGGGCCAGGGGTGACTCTAGAATGTGTTTGTACGATATGGGTATCAAATGAAAGGTGGTAAGGAGTATTTTAAAAGGGAGTAATCCTTAGTTCTATAGGTGGACGCCTTTTCGAGATATCGCCATAAAGGTGGACCAAGGGTGACTCTAGAATGTTTGTACGATATGGGTATCAAACGAAAGGTGTTACTGAGCATTTTAAGAGGGAGTGGGCATTAGGTCTATAGGTGGACGCCTTTTCGAGATATCGCCATTAGGGTGGGCCAGGGGTGACTCTAGAATGTGTTTGTACGATATGGGTATCAAATCAAAGGTGGTAAGGAGTATTTTAAAAGGGAGTAATCCTTAGGTCTATAGGTGGACGCCCTTTCGAGATATCGCCATTAGGGCGCGCCAGGGGTGACTCTAGAATGTTTGTACGATATGGGTATCAAACGAAAGGTGTTACTGAGCATTTTAAGAGGGAGTGGGCATTAGGTCTATAGGTGGACGCCTTTTCGAGATATCGCCATTAGGGTGGGACAGGGGTGACTCTAGAATAATTGTACGATATGGGTATCAAACGAAAGGTGTTACTGAGCATTTTAAGAGGGAGTGGACATTAGGTCTATAGGTGGACGCCTTTTCGAGATATCGCCATTAGGGTGGGCCAGGGGTGACTCTAGAATGTTTGTACGATATGGGTATCAAACGAAAGGTGTTACTGAGCATTTTAAGAGGGAGTGGACATTAGGTCTATAGGTGGACGCCTTTTCGAGATATCGCCATTAGGGTGGGCCAGGGTGACTCTAGAATGTGTTTGTACGATATGGGTATCAAATGAAAGGTGGTAATGAGTATTTTAAAAGGGAGTAATCCATAGTTCTATAGGTGGACGCCTTTTCGAAATATCGCCATTAGGGTGGGCCAGGTGTGACTCTAGAATGTTTGTACGATATGGGTATCAAACGAAAGGTGTTACTGAGCATTTTAAGAGGGAGTGGGCATTAGGTCTATAGGTGGACGCCTTTTCGAGATATCGCCATTAGGGTGGGCCAGGGGTGACTCTAGAATGTTTGTACGATATGGGTATCAAACGAAAGGTGTTACTGAGCATTTTAAGAGGGAGTGGACACTAGGTCTATAGGTGGACGCCTTTTCGAAATATCGACATTAGGGTGGGCCAGGGGTGACTCTAGAATGTTTGTACGATATGGGTATCAAACGAAAGGTGTTACTGAGCATTTTATGAGGGAGTGGGCATTAGGTCTATAGGTGGACGCCTTTACGAGATATCGCCATTAGGGTGGGACAGGGGTGACTCTGGTATGTGTTTGTACGATATGGATATCAAATTAAAGGTATTAATGAGGGTTTTAAAAGCCCTTAGATGTATATGTGAAGGCGTTCTCGCGATATCGACCAAAATGTGGACCAGGTGATCCAGAAAATCATCTGACGGGTACTGCTAATTTATTTATATATGCAATACCACTAACAGTATTCCTGCCAAGATTCCAAGGGCTGTTGATTTCGCCTTGTAGAACTTTTTCATTTTCTTCTACTTAATATGGTAGGTGTCACACCCATTTTACAAAGTTTTTTCCAAAGTTATATTTTGCGTAAATAAACCAATCCAGTTACCATGTTTCATCCCTTTTTTCGTATTTGGTATAGAATTATTGCATTATTTTCATTTTTCGTAATTTTCGATATCGATAAAGTGGGCGTGGTTATGGTCAGATTTCGCCCATTTTTTATACCAAGAAAAAGTGAGTTCAGGTAAGTACGTGGGCTAAGTTTAGTAAAGATATATCGGATTTTGCTCAAGTTATTGTGTTAACGGCCGAGCGGAAGGACAGACGGTGGACTGTGTATAAAAACTGGGCGTGGCTTCCACCGATTTCGCACATTTTCACAGAGAACAGTTACCGTCATAGAATCTATGCTCCTACCAAATTTGAGAAGGATTGGTAAATTTTTGTTCGACTTATGGCAATAAAAGTATTCTAGACAAACTAAATGAAAATGGGCGGAGCCACGCCCATTTTGAAATTTTCTTTTATTTTTGTATTTTGTTGCATCATATCATTACTGGAGTTGAATTTTGACTTAATTTACTTATATACAGTAAAGATATTAAATTTTTTGTTAAAATTTGAATTTAAAAAAATTTTTTTTTTAAAAGTGGGCGTGTTCTTCATCCAATTTTGCTAATTTTTATTTAGCACATATAGAGTAATAGTAGTAACGTTCCTGCCAAATTTCATCATGATATCTTCAACGACTGCCAAATTACAGCTTGCAAAACTTTTAAATTACCTTCTTGTAAAAGTGGGCGGTGCCACGCCCATTGTCCAAAATCTTACTAGTTTTCTATTCTGCGTCATAACGTCAACCCATCTACCAAGTTTCGTCGCTTTATCTGTCTTTTGTAATGAATTATCGCACTTTTTCGGTTTTTCGAAATTTTCGATATCGAAAAAGTGGGCGTGGTTATAGTCCGATATCGTTCATTTTAAATAGCGATCTGAGATGAGTGCTCAGGAACCTACATACCAAATTTCATCAAGATACCTCAAAATTTACTCAAGTTATCGTGTTAACGGACGGCCGGACGGACGGACGGACGGACATGGCTCAATCAAATTTTTTTTCGATCCTGATTATTTTGATATATGGAAGTCTATATCTATCTCGATTCCTTTATATATGTACAACCAACCGTTATCCAATCAAACTTAATATACTCTGTGAGCTCTGCTCAACTGAGTATAAAAACTAAAAGAGAGCATTGCGAATTTTGATGTCCTAAACAAAATTTGAATATTCCAAAACAAACAAAAACTGTTTTTTTGGCCCACCCTAATAAACACACGCGCATTGATTTATATTTTAAAATAGTTCAAACTTTTGTATTTTACAGATTTTGTTACTATTAGAGCACAACAATAACTATTTTGAATTTTGTTCATCTGCCTCCATACAGTCGAAATATTGTGCGTCGTTTATGGCGGCTTTGATTCGATTTAGCACAATTATTCTTGTTCTAATTATTGCCATTTTGGATACAAATTGCCGGCAACAAATTTCTTTTCGTCCGATTGATGTGCGAGAGCGTGACGAGGAAGGAAGACGGCTACGGGCGACTCTTCTTATAGCCAGGGCCGCGGAGAGGGGGGGCGCCAGGGCAATTGTCCTGGTTCCCGGAAGGGTTTTGGGGGCCCGGTAAGGTAAAGCAGTATTGACAGTGCTCTAACTAGGATTTTATTTCGGTTTGGTAGTATTGCTTTTTAACTACAGGCTGATATTATACCAGAGCGTTAATTTGTGCAAACATATGAGTATGCCGTGGATAAGCTTACATAGGTCATTGATGAGTTGAAGAAGTTCAGGGATCAATGGTCGATCATACTTCAAGAATGTAAGGTTCTGGCAAGGAGTATGGGAGTTGTGAATACCTTCGCAGAGAAGAGAAGGAAAATAAGAAAGCGCCAGTTCGATGAATTACCTGGCGAATCACCTGAGTGTGATTCCGAAACTCAATTCAAACAGCAAGTTTTTACGTTCTACGTATCAGGATCTGACGGGAGAAGAGCTCAGAGAAAAGACAGCGGCATTCTGCACGATTTATGGCATCGATATTTTTACGGATCTGATAGATGAAATCATTCATCTCAAAGCCATCCACTTAGCAAATTTGGGATGTGATTCGCTGCCACCATTTCAACTTCTGAACAAATTTCATGAATTGAAGATGGAAGTATTATTTCCTAACATCTGCATAGCATTAAGAATATTTTGCACACTTCCAGTCAGTGTGGCTGAAGGGGAGCGTTCTTTTAGTCTATTTTCTCGCTTGAAAAATTTTTTACGTTCTACTATGAGCCACAATCGCTTGACATGCCTTGGAACATTGGCGTTGGAGTCCAGCCTTGCTCGCAGTATTAGTTTTGAATCGGTAATTTCCATATACGCAGACCAAAAAGCACGGAAGGTTTTCCATGACTGATTCAAGCTCTTAAAATGTACATATGTATTTAGAAAAAGTTAATGTAAGCAATCAAACAATGAAATCTAACATTTCATTTATGTAAGTGCTCCAGTAAATCTTATTTTATATGAAATAAAACTGAAAATGTGAATTGAAAAATGTATGTATGTTATGTTATTTTTTACTGGATTGAGTTTATTTTTTAGGGGGGCCCGTGAACGCGAACTGTACCAAAGTGCTCGAATCGGCTTGCGATGTTCATGTCTTTCTGTTTTGATTCCATCCGTCAACAATATTCGCTTTCGGGCGCTTTTTTAGATTTGTTCCAGGTTCAGTTTTGCCTTGACCTTTACAATATTTTCCTGTTTCAGTTTTCTTTATTCGAGAATGTTCTCGATAAGAATTAGGTTTCGGTTTTGGTCAATCTCAGTTTTACGTTCTTTCCCCAAAAATATTTCGGATTAAATTTTTGCTCGAAAATTTTTAAGGTATTCTGTTTAAGTCTTAATTTCCCCTTTGGTTTTTCTTCATTTTAAGATTTGAGTTTTTGTTTCCTTCCTGTTTCGGGTTTTCAAAGTGTTTACGCTTTTATTTTTGCTTAGCTTTCGTTACAACTTTGGTTTCGTACTACAAATTAATTGCTGTAGTCGCTAAATTCCTCCAAATTATTTCAGTTTCATTCCTGTTTCGGGGTTTTGTAGGTTTAGTATCAGCTTTTTTTTGCTCAACAAAATTTCGGTTTAGTTCTTATTTTATTTTCTGTTTCTGTTTGAGTAAGTCTGTACTCTTATTTATTCTTGAAAAAGAAACAAAAAAATAATAATTTTATAGCTAAAAAGGGGACTTGAAACTAGACTCCATAAAACCGAAGAATAAAATCGTTATAAGAGTGAAGTAGAAAACTTTCAGAAAAAAGTAAGGAAAACCGAAACCGGGACTAATAAAAGGCGCAACTGAATGCTAAACAAAAATGAGCAATGAGCTTTAGAAGGCAGTTAAAGAAACGTTAAAGATAGCAAAGGTCACGGAAAGCGAAGAGTTCCGGAACGAGTATAGGGATCTGTTGAGGATCTAGAAGCGTGAAATTTCCAGAGTGAAAAGAGTGTCATGAAAAATTTTCTTTTGCGGACGTCGAATGCTCCAGCGAAACAGCATGGTTGAGGAAAGTCCTAGCAAGTGGAAACATAGTCCAGGGACTAATAAAAAAAGAGAACGAAGAATGGTCACGCAATAGTGAGGAGTCCCAAGAGGTTCTTTTCAAGATTCAGAAAAATCCAGCAGACTCTCCGATCACGTAGCGGGTTATTGCCAGGCTTGGTGAGCGATACCAAGATCGAATGGGCTGTGAAAACTTTCTCCAAGTTTAGATCGCCGTGGCGAGATGGTGTATTCCCAGTTATGCAACAAATTTCAAACAGGACGGTCGTTGAATGGCTTAAAATAAAATTCGATGGGTGCATAAGACTGAATCATGTACCGCACTCTTGGAGAACTGCCTGTGTAGCTTTCCTACCAAAGTCGGTCTTATTATCCCAAAGACTATAGACCCATTAGAATAATATCATTTCTGCTCGGAACTTTTTAGAGGCACGCAAAGGATCCAACGTGGAGAAAAACTGATACTGATTGCGTAGAGTAGTTATGAACATAGAGAAAGCCTTGGAATTTAAGGAATATGCTTTAGGAGTCTTTTTAGAAATTGCCCGGGATTTCAAGAATGTCTCCAAATGGACGATCAGGGATGGTAGTAACCAAATTGAAGTACATCCAGCCTTAATCAGATGGATCGGCTGAATGAGGCTACGAGATTAGTGGATAGGTGTACATCACAGGGCGGGGTGTTATCACCTCTGCTGTGGACGCTGACCATCAAATAACTGCTCAGGCGGTTTGATGAAGGACTCCTCACACTAACGACTTACGCAGATTACGTTGCAATTGTCACAAGTGGAAAGTACATTCCAACAATTAGCACTTTTATGGATCGGGCGCTGCGGGATATAAAGACCTGAACAACTTATGCCAGGTTAACAGCCAACGCAGAGAAGACAGATATGGTCTTGTTTACTATGAGGTACAAGGTCATAAATTGGACCGGGCATAAGTTAAGTGGGGTGACCCGGCTGAAGAAACCTTGCACAAAATATCTAGGAATCATTCTACACAGCAAGCTGTCGTGGAAGCTCAACGTGGAGGAGTGAGTGAATAAGGCCCCGACGGTACTTTATGTAACTATATGTAAAGTAATGCTGCCGGATATGTGCGGTTTAGCGTCCTCCTTCTCTCAATGGGTATTTACAGCGATTTTAAAACATATCCTATACTATGGAGTCCTTGTTTGATGAACAGCCACACAAAAAAAGAGCCTAACTCAAAAATTTATGGGGGGTGTGCAGGCTATCAATGGTTAGCATTACGGGAGGCCTTAAAACAAACCTGACGGCTGCATTGTATGTCATTCTGCACATTCCACCTGTAGACCTGATGGCAATGAACATAGCGTTAAGAACTGCAACGTAGCTCAGCCCCTCGAGGCAGCTTAAGCGCAGCCCATATTATGGCGTTGTCAATTACAGCAAAAACAGATTACCTGATTCCCTATCTGCGCCTGGCGGACGAGGCGATACACGAACACACCGACAGTTCCAAAGTAGGAGAAGGAGTGGGGTCTGCGGTATACTGTGCTGCCAGATTACAGTAGCGTTTTCCCGAGGAAGTGGTAACCGTTATCAAAGCAGTAGAAACACTGGAAGAAAATAGCTTAGACTGCAGCCGCGTAAATTTTTATATTGACAGCCAAGCAGTAATTAAGAGAATAAATGTGTTATAGTGTAAATAATCTCCGAAAAGAATCGGGATAATCAGAAAAATACATCTCTAGAACAGATGGGAACGAAAAAGCGAATAAATTAGCTAAAAGAGGCACAGTCGCCAGATTGAGAGAAGGGGAGAAAAGTACATAATGGAGCAAGTGGGAAAGGCGTGGACCCTAGCGCGGGGCTGCTTGGACTAACAAAGGAACTCCTTTAATTATAGGAGAGGACTGTAGACTCTTTATTCGTTTTGTTTTGCGTTCACTGCCCTCAAATTAGGCCTGCTAAGTGACAGCAGATATATAAAGTGCGAGTAGGAGGAGAAAACGATCGTTTTGTGATCGCACCCTGCGCTTGCCCCAGGCGAAGACTCCAGCTATTAGGAGTGATATGGATGGCGGATCTAGAAGAAGTAAGTGGCATAGGTTCTAGAAAGCTTTTAGTATTTGCCAAGAGAACGGTGCTGGTTTTTTTATAGGAGCTCTTAAATTTGGTCCTTGAACAAACTTCTGGCAACACTACGTACTAATTCTAACTATGAGAGGTGCTCACGAACCGGCCAATTCAAACTAACCTAACCTCAGTTATATGGAAGAATTTCATATTTTTAAAATGCTTCCCCAAATCAATATTTTTTCTTTATTTCGAAACTTCTTAATTGCCGAATGCGAGCTTTTTCATATTTATGTTGTGCAATCATCTCAGCTGCTTATATCTTTTATTTCCACTTGTTTTGTAATTAATTCTTAATCTTTTTATAATGTTGGCATTTCTTTTGTAAATCTTATTCACATACAAAATTTGTGTATGTGTGTAGGTATGTGCGCGTATTTTTTTGTATCGCCGAGTGGTTAGTATTGCATATTTAAACAGCTTGAAATATTTCTCGCGCTTTACCTTTTCCACTTGTATTTGATTTTTCGTTGTGTTTCGTTGCCCTTCGTATTTGTTTTTGCGCATTTCTTTTCTGTTTCTGTGTTAACTACTGTGTTTTCTATTTATGTAGTTTTTTTTTGTATTTCACTACATACACTGCTTTGTTTACCAGATTACTTGTAATAACAACAATTGTAGTCTTCGCTCTTCTTATTGCGTTTCTCTATTTATATTTTTTTCATTTATTTATTTGCCTTTTCATCTATTTGCTTTTCACTTGTTACTTTGCACCTGACTGGAGCACTGACTAACACTTAATTATAGCAAAATTGATTGCGCTCACACAAAATATGTTTATGTATGTGTATCTATGTAAGTATATTTCACACTTATAAATCACTTCTAATTTTAATTTATTTATTTCCACTTTCTTATTTCTTAAGTATTTTATTGCGCTTTATTTCGACGAGCTATTTTCGCGTTTAAAAAGCTCCTTTGACCTCCTTCTGCCGCTAAATTTGCTGTTGCTGCTGATGACAACGATGCTTCTGCTGTCGGCTCTACGCAACTAATAACAGCCATGATGCGTTTCTTTGTTCGTACTGCAACGATTAACAGTCCAAAGAAGTAGAATACACTGCACTATTAAGTTTTTTTCTCATTTTATTTGTTATTATTAAACGTTGTTTAATTTTTTTAACATTTTTTTAGCGCCGCTATCATGAAAGGCGCTGCAGCCAACGCATGCAAACAAATTCGTTAACGTCGCCGTCGTCGTCGCCGAATCAGTCGTTCATTCGTTCAATGTGCTCGTTCGTTCAGTAGAGAATCGCTAATGGCTCGCTGCTTATTTCGTTGCGTTATAATTCTGCATTTTGAAATATTTTCAACAAAAATAACAACAACGCGGGCAGTACTATATGTAGATTGTAGCAACAGTGGCGGATATAGAGGCGTTTGAACCAAATAAAAATTAAGAAAAAAAAAAAATAAATAAAGCTAAATAAGAATACTTTAGGAACACAATTTTTCTGTGCGCTGTTGTTGTTGTAGTTACGGTTGATGTTGCTATTGCGTTATTTATAAAAATAACAGAACGCAGCGGTTTACAAATACAACTAGCGTAGCCCATCAGGGAGATTCTTACAGTGCGAGTAACACGCATACACCCAGCAATACTTTCCACATTTTTGTTGGGAGTGCTGTTGGCATAACAATTCCAACAAAAGACGACCCCAAAGGCAAGCTGAAATATCAATACCGGCTTTCAAGGAAACTGACAGACTAACCGATATAAAGTTGGGACTAAAAATTTAGCAGCAAAAATTAATTGGAAATTTTATTAAATATTTTCCGCTTTTGTTCGAAAATTGAAACTCTATTTTATCAGCTTTTTCCCATAGTTTCGAAAAATTTGAAAATTCGAACTCGAATAGTTTTTAAAATGTATTTTTACAGTTTTAGAATATATTTTAGTACAAAACTTAAATGAATTGTATAATTTGGATTTTAGGGTAAGTTTATTAATATCTAAAAAAAACTGCAAAAAAAACCAATTTCGAAAACGGGTTTTTTTTTAAATTTTTGAATTACTTTTAATACACACATATGTAAATGTATAATGCAACCAACTTCGAAAACAGTTTAGAAAAAATTAGAATATGCGGCAAGTTTTGGTAGCTTTTTTGAAAATTTTGCTATTTTTATTTGGAGTTTCAGAAAAATTTTCGAGTACAAAGCTCGAGCGAATTTTGTAAAAAATTTTTTAAAAAATTTCGAAAAAATTCGAAAAGTCCTTATAAGTGTTTGCAAAAACTTTTAAATTTTTATTTAGAATCGTAGAAACTTTTTGTGTACATAACTTAAATAAATATTATAAAAAAAAATTCGGAAGTGTTCGGAAAAATCGGAAGGGTTTTACAAACCTTCACGAAAATTTCCAAAACTTTATTTAGAACTCTGAGAAATATTTTGAGTACAAATTTAAAGAATCAACAACAGTTTTATGTTAAATTTCAATTCATTTTTATTTCAACTTTTAGGAGCATTTTTCAGTTTAGAATTTGAACGTTTAAAAAAACGTGTGTTTGAAAAGTTTAAATTAAATTAAACCAAAAAAAGAAGATTTTAGAGTTCTAAACTTAGGCGATTGTATAGCGAAACCAATTTAGATCAAGTCTTCGAAAAGGTTCGATTTCAAACTCCAACTCAAAGCTCGCAATTTACTGTTTTCCTACGCGTTTTGGTAATATTTTGCAGATTCATCAGGAAATCTAGTATACTTTTATAATAAATAGCTATATATCGGAGGCATTTCATATCAAATCGTGGCAGGTAATGAGATTTTTTCGAGAATGAATACTTTATAGATCTGTCCATAGTGGTGTAGTTGTAGTTCATATTTGATAGGTATGAGAGATTTTGAAACACCAGCTTTTCAGGAATTGTTTGCAATGAATACTGAAGGAATTCCACACCCTAATCCATAGAAATCGACATAAGTGCTACTGACAGAATAGTAAACTTAAGTGCCGAGCAGAGTGATCGGCAGGCCGTTTAAATACATCATATCGAGGTATCTGCCTTTATGCTTTCACTTCGTGCAGAAAAAGTATACAGACGGACGAACATACGCACTAAATGACACACCTAGCAAAGCACCTTACAATATTTGGTCTGTGGAACAACAGTACGCCTAACTGTTAAACGGTGTTATGATCGGCCCACTATTTTTTGCTGTTTATATAGAACGACACAGAAGCAAACGCACAACTTTAGACACATACATACACAAAGTCACATAATCACAATTGCAGTTATAATGGGAGCTTCATTTAGAGGTCTATTTTGAATGGGATGCAATTTATAGGTTTATAATTTTCATTCGTTGCGAATTCGAGGAAAGAGTTCTATGCTTCAGCAATGTTAGAAAATAAAACAATAATATTACCTATATCTAGTGTTCAGCGCAATCAACTAATTTAATATCGACATCCCCAAAGATGAGTTGTTTCTAGATTTAGTTTTATGAAACATAAAAAAATATTGAATTGTAAGTATTTTCAAATATTCCACAGGTCATCTGATCTAATACTGCTATCTCCGATAATCCACTATATTATATCTGATTACTAGACAAACAAATCTCTATCAGAATTGCAGTAAAGATTGCATCTGCAGACGCTGATTCATGGCTTTTACTGAGCCCCTCGTTCTTGACAATGTTTTCGACAGTTACGGAGCGATCGAAGCTATTCAGGGTATGAGCATTTCATCGAAGCTGAGACTCGGAAATCTATCTGAGGATTTCCAAGATTGGTTGGTAGTCGCTCATCAATGGTTCCATGGTTATCTGTGATATGCAGGGAGGCCACGCTAGGGTAGTCGGAAAACCTTACACTAAAAACTTAACCGCGACACCTGGAGTGCCACACACCTCCGTGTACTCTCTCTTGGTCTTCCTACGATAAGGGACGCACAATGACATATTTTACTCTTATTAGGCTGGGAGATAGCGTCTCAGGTAAGGGTTCTCACAGGACATTGTCTGTTAGATTGGTTCTACAATTACTGTTGCACTATTGGGTAAGAGGAAAGCAAGAAGTGTTTTGGCGTACGGTAGCTGCTACATCCAAAAGGGCCCTTTGATAATGAATGTCGCTTATTTTGAATTTAGAACTACGGTATGATAAGTAAGAATACTGCTCATTAAGTGCTTGAATGGAGCACCCTGTAAGTAAATTCATACATATATATGTATGCGCTGCTTTTGGTATTTTTTCGACTACATTCGCCTCGTCTTGTTTTTTGGCCAACGGCTTTAGCGACTACATGGCCTGTGTCAACAATTTATGCTTCATTTGAAGCAGCTACTTGCTACTAGCTGAAGTTTTTTGTTGCTTTCATAAAGTCGACTATGCCATGCATTTGTTGTTGCACTTCTCGCATGTATACATACATACGTGTTTATATATCCATACATGCAAGTCTAGGTATGTGAATAGGTGTGTGCACAGCACTGCCCATCACTTTTTCTTTAGCTCGAACAGAAAAATGTCTGTCGTATTCTGATTCTGCTTCTGACACTGCGGATATGTGCTGCTTCTTCCTTTTCTATTGCTTTTTCTGTTTTTTCTTAGGCAGCTTCACTCTGCTGCCTCTGCTACGCCTGCCACCTAATTCTATATATACAAAAATACATACATAAATATGTACACACATGTACACATAGGTATAGTATGTATATATATAGTACTGGCGACCACTGCAGCTATTCGTTGTTGTTGTTCTTGTTGCTATTTCTTAGTCGCGAGCCCCCAAAACAATATGATTTTCGCATTCCGCTACCGCTAGCAAAATTATTTTTCTCTCAAGACACATCGTCGGATACGTCAAATTGGTTTTGGTAGATTTTAATTAGTAAATATGAATAAACTAAAAAATAAATTAAGAAATCAGTTTCACTTTGGTTTTTTTTCGTTTTCTATTCACTTCTCTTCACTATACTTCGTCCCCTCATCTTTTGCACTACCGACTTCATTTTCAACGAATTACCTCCATCTAGGCACTTCTAAACTGCTCGCTGCTAGCCAGAACTCTGCGCTGCTGCTGCTTTTTTTTCAATAATTCAATTCTTATGATATTTGGCTTTGGCAAATTAGAATTTCTTAACTAATTGCTTTTGTATTATTTTCCATCGTTTCATGTTTTTGCTTTTCACTTGGTATTTGCTTATCGTATTTGCTTTATTTCTTATGTATTTTTATATTTTCTGTAGATTTAATACGTCTTATGCTTTGCAATTCACAGAACACTTCGTTTTTCGATGGGGTACTACACTAGCACTGCGTCAAAATGACAGCTCCAATATGGTAACAATATTGCCAACATCGCAAACTGCATTACCAACCTTATATGACTTATCATTGGGGCTATTGCGTTGTATGTGTGTGTGTATACCGTTGTGTTTGGCGCTGTCAGTGGTGATTCTGTTATGTTTTCCGATTGTAGTGCGCGTGCATATATATGAATATGTGTGAGGCATGAAGTTGGCTGTAATTAAATATGGTGCTGTGCTTAGCTGGTTGGTTAGGTTGTTATGCTTGATAAACAGTTTCATACGTTACTTTGAAATTTGAAAGTTTCCTGAGTATGCCTTTATGATTTAAATAATTTTCCCTTCATCCCACATCCGCCCGTTTGTTCGTTAACACGATAACTTGAGTACAAAATGAAATATATTTAACAAATTTGGAACACAACAAACCAACTTTAAATCTAAATTTCAAAATTAGCTAGCTATTGTGCATACCGGCTGATGAACTAGCAAAGTCCTCTTAACGCGCTTATATAAACTTCACTTGTATGTTTGGTAGTATGAACACTTTGGGAGCGTTCGTTTGCCGAGTGGCTTACGCCGCTCTAAAAAAAGACATTTCAAAACAGAAACTTGTTCTGAAAAAATACCCGATTTTAAAACAGTATCCGTCTTTAAATAACTACCCGGTTCTCGAAAAACCCGGGTCTAAAAATTACCCGATTCCAAAATGTAATCGCTTCTGAACGCGTACGAGGTTTTAATACACTCTGATTATTTCCCTAAACATAGAAGTAGCTTTTAGCATTATTGAAATAAGCGTGAGTACTTACGTTCGCGATAGAGCTAATATCAACATCCATATGAGCCACTGAACGTAATCAACGCTGGAATCGTGGTACGACAAGTTAGCATGAGTTCGCTAACATACACCAATAGCGTAGGTGGAGGCACTCCACACGGTGGATTTTTCTCTGCAGCTGTGGGTGGTCACAGTGTACTTCACTGAAGCTCTACTGAAATACTGATGTCATCATACCCATCACAACATGTGGGGCGATGTTACTAATGCCATCCTTGTGGAAACAATGAAGAACTAAAAAACCAACAAATAGCGGCTAACTATATCTGCTGTTGAGTTATCTTTGCAGCTTCACACGTAAAACTGCAACCTTGTTTGCAATAAGACTTAGCAGGTAACGTTATACTCAGAAAATTTTCCGATATGGTTACCACACGCCCTCACAAAGTTCTGACTGGAATTGTAAGGTGAGGTTTGCTCAAAAAGGGAATGAAAGGGAAGCAGGGTATGCAGAAATAAGAAAAAATTGCTCTACACGTATGCGCCCAGTATGGAACATATGTTTTTTCTGAGCTGCTTGAAATCTCATTTCAGGTCCATCTTCTAGATTCAGCTAGTATCTTCCAAAAGAAAACACTAGGTACAGAGGAGGCCTTTACACTCCAGTAGGAAGAAAGGGCGGAAGCTACGTATTAAATAAAGCAGCCTTCGTGGGGCTTAGTCATGCTATCGCATCATTTAATGTGGGAAGCAACTTTAAGAGGATATTTTATGAAAAGCAAACTTGGCAACAAAAATATTGTAAGCAACGAAAAGGCTCTGTTGTACTCTTCTGAGGCAGTCGAGATGCATCATCCATGCACAGCACATTGCAGAAGCTTTGAATTTGATAGAGATTGATTGGGTGTCCCATAGAACTTTTAAAGTAGTAGTTGCGGGGAGGAGGACTCCCAAGAAATAACCACACGCATCATATACTACAGCTCTATGTAGAACATACTTAAAACAAATATTGTAAACATTGTATCGAGTAATCGAGTAATCTAGCAGCATTCAGCAACAATCGGTTACAGGAGAAAGTGCATCAATATGTTGCACCGTGCGCTAATTGCGCCCAAGTCTTTTATAACCCATATCTTATTTAGAAATTACTTAAATCAAGTTGTCAAAAAGTTATCCAGAGAGAAGGAAAGTATAACAATTTTTCGCACACGTTTGGACGATATACATAAAGCATTGCTATTAGTTTAAGTACCTGTTTTATAAAAGTCAATTAGTCATCGATTACAAACCGATAACACTCTGAAAAGAAATCGACGACTTTTCGATATCAAACCAATTAATTTTCGATTAAAAATATATATTAGTTGGCAACATTCCGATACAAAGTTGATTACTTTGCGGTTATACATCAATACATTTTCGATTACAAATTGACGGCGATTTGATAACACTTCACTAGCTTTTCGTTAAATAGTCAATAACTTTTTGCTTGTTGATCGATAGCTCCTCAATAACTTTTTGATAACAAATAAAAAACTTGCAGGTAACTCATCCATAGCTTTCTTATTGATAATCGATAATTCTTCGATAGTCAATCGATAATTTTTCAACAACGAACCTATAACTCGTCGATGAAAATCGATAATTCATCGATAGCCTCTTTATCCGATACCAAATTTATAATGTCTCGATAGCAAACCAATTACTCGTCGATAAGGAATGGATAACACGACCATAACTCGTCGTAAAAACGATAACTCATTGATTACAAACTGTTATAAAACTCTTTCTCTGTTACCAATTTTATTACGTACATTGGTTCCGCACTACGCTACGGTGTAGTGACTACCCTTATGCATACGTTATGCATTCCCCCATACATTCTGGATTGCCCTATGTCACAAAGAAATTAAACTGCATGACGGGAGGCTATGAATCAATAGCACAAGTTTGAGATAATACCAGAAATTTAACTATTAATTTTTCAACTCCTATTTGTATGCTTAATTACGAAACAATCATCACATTAAATAACAGTTTGGTTAAAGAAATACTTTTTTGATTGTTGGAATTTCCACTCTCTATAGATCTTTTTAATTACTTATCTACTAACTTCGAAAGTTTATTTTCAAGCAATTTATTGAATGTACAACGGGTTGTATACGTAACAAATTTGACTGACATAATTGCCTCATAAAATATTACTTATACGCCACGTAAGTTGTGTTATATGTACAAGTTATTACAATGTTTCAAAAAACATGAAGTTTACGTTTATTGAACATCACAGAAAAAGCCTCTTTGACGCAAAATATATCTACTGCTACTACCAATTCCAAAAATGAAAAAAAAATATATATATACGAGGCGCGATATTAACGTCTTAGATAGCCTAAGTTTCTCTTCCAATTTGAGGTCGTACTGCTTTTTTAACTTTTCCTACAAATTGGAGTGGGGGGGAGGGGAACCTGACGGATTCGAACGGTACTTGCAAGGCAAATGAATTTTAGCTCACAAGTTTAAGCATACATACACTCAGGGTTTTTGCCAAACCTTTGCCCAGAGGCAACCTACTAAGGAGTTTTTTATTGGAAAACAAACAAAAAAAACCCAAATGGTGAAAGGTTTAATTTAAGTTTCAATTTAAATCTTGCCAAAAAGTTTAACTTGCCGGCTGTTTTTTTGTAGTTTGAATAATTTGTATGAGTTCGTAGCGTACGTAGCGAAGTTTCATTTCGAATTTTACTACTTTTAGTTTGTTCATAAGTGTTAATGTTCATCATGTGCCCTGTTAGACTAGTGAACATATCTGCCTCACGAACATATTTCTTTTATTTCAGCGAACGGTCTTAGCCTCTACCTAAAATGTATATGTTTTCAGCATAAAAACAAGAGGGAGTAAAATTACACGCATAAACAATGATTTAAATAGACGCAACAACAATTTGCTATATAGGAGATGAGATCAATATTTTGAAACTGAATTTCATACATGTTCTTTAGAAATAATTTTATTTGTATATATTCTTTTGAAATACATAAATATAATGCTTCTCTTTACTTAGCGATAAAAATTTTAAAATCTCAAAAAATATGTCCCATATTAAAAGTGGGATACTTTTTCGAATTTGGCACCTTTTATTATTGTAATGAATGCAATGACCTTATTGCTTATTTTGCACCTTCTGTTATCGTTCGAATCGTTGCACTGTCGATTAAAAAACTCAAATATTCAATGTAGCAACACTTTCTTTATTTACAACACTACCAAATTTAATTAATCGAGTACTTCACTTAGAGCGTGATAAAGTCAAATTGGTTCACTATTCCTCAGCTTGCGCTGCTTTTATACTCTCAGTTACCTCGTTCGCATATTTTTCCTAAGGTCCAACACTTCCGCGAACAGCCGTCTCGAACACTTGCGTTTTCATTTCGCATTCCTCTATCACATAGTTGATTATTTAGCTATATTCATGTAAACATTCAGATGTGTGAGTAACATCATCTTCGCTCTTACCTGATTTCATACTGTAACGAATATTGGGTAATTCCGCTTATTTGAAATCTTCTGCTAACGTTCGAATCGCTAAACTGTTGAATAAATCTCTCCAATATTCTATATTGCAAAATGGTCTTTATTAGCCTAATTTGGGATTAGCACAATTATACTTCACAATTACACTTCACTTCGCAACTGATAGCGTGTTTAAATCAAACTGATTCGTTATTATTCAGCTTGTGCTGCTTTTATACTCTCGGTTTCCTCGTTCACACATTTGTGCTAAAGTCTAGTAATTTCGCGAGTTGTAGCTCATGCTTGGTTAGTTACCAGCTATATACATGTATATCTGTAGTCCACGCCTCTCCCATAGCCATATGCGTGTGTATGTGTGAGTAACTTCTTCGGCTGATGACTACATATTTGTGTGTGTGAGATATCTCTTCGTTGCCTTGTACATAAGTGTTGCTAGCTTTAATGTGTACACGTTCATAAGCGTGGTTGCTTTATGTTTTTGCTGTTGCGTGATTATTTACTAACAGCCTAGTGATGTTAACATTCCCCACAATATGTATAACTATGTGTCACTATTTCTCTTTCTTCTTCGCTCTTTGCTGCTGGTTACATGTTTGTAAAATATTCTGTTCGTTCTTAGCTTCGCTGTTCATCTGCTTGTGTAGCTGTTTGCTTTGCTGTTGTTGTTCATTTATTTACTAGGCATATCATAATAACGTACCCGCCACTAGGGTGGTTTTTTAAATTTTTTTTCGAATTTTTACTGGTGCTCAGTCCTTAAAATGTGCTGTTTAGTGCAAAAATGAAATTGCAAAAGTTTTAGCTCAATCGGACTTTGCTTTCCCGTGCCTAAAGACCCCTGAAGTTGGTCAAGTCACAATTTTTCGCGAAAAATCAATTATTATTATTTTTTCATTTGCAATATATTATACATAATGAAATAAATTTATTGTCAAATGAAAGGAAATTTAATGGACTTTAAAGTATATAATAGACATTTTCCTTTAAAATTGGGTGGTTTGATAGATATATAATATTTAATGAATCAAGTTCGTGTGAAGTGACCTGGTATGGTATTGCGCTGTTTCCTAAAAGTTCGAGTTTATTGATGTTGTATAAAACTTTTTAATATGACATATTTTTAGCACCGTAAACGTTCAAACCACGTTCATATTGAGCCATAAGGTGTTTTTTATTTAGCTGCTCTAGCTTACGCCAAGTTGAATTACTTCACAAAATTGTGTTTCATGAACACTTTTATTGCTCTAGGTTGCTCTATCTTTTGTTTCATGAGTATGCTCAAAACAAAACTAGAGTAATCCAGATCACAAATTTCTGCTCTAGCATTTTTTGTGGAGTAAGTTAGAGCAGAGAAGTAATTGTCAGTCAAGAAGAAATAAATTTTTGAAAACTTCAAAAAAACTAGCTTGCAAGAAAAACCACGGTTTAGCATGCGTGCATTTGCATTAATTTTGAAGATTAAAAAAAAAAAACAAATAAATTTAAACTATCGAGATTAAAGGGTTTCATGCCATTTCTACTCTAAGTTGCTCTATTTCTATTTTGTCAGTTGCCCTACTCTACTCTGCTCTAACCTGCTCTGAACTTTTTGTTCATTAAACAGACCTATAAACTCGAGTTTTTTGACAAAAACAATACAAAATAAAGTCAAAAACGTCCCATAAACCATAGTTTATGACTCAGCTTGAATATGGTTTAATAGTGAAATTCAATTATGTGAATATTGATACTTGAAACTTTTGGCCGATTTTAGTTCATTGGATATTTATACATAAAATGAATTTACATTGCCCAACTTTACAGTCCTGTTGATTTGTAAAATTGCCTAGTGTAAACGGGTCGTACAAAAGCAAGAATACCTTGTCAGATGCCGAAAAATGCTGTCTGCAAAGTTGAAAAATTATATAACGAATGGAGATCACTTCAAAGGAATTCAGCATTGAAGACAAAATGCCAGGAAGGAAAGAATCTTGCATTCAAATCCAAGCTGCCCGACCTTTTTGAAGTAGCAGTGGAAGATATCATCTCCAAAATGTCGCATAAAGAAGATGTTCGATTTTTGGATAGTCAGAGAATGAAAGGTCGCAAAGATCACATGGAAGGTGTCGATAGGAATACTGCTCGAGCTGATCAAAGAAGAGTAGAAAGAGAGAAAAGAAGAAAAGAAATAGAATGTAAGGAAGAACAGCGCAGACTACAAACTTCACTATCAAATGCTGGTGAGTTTATAATTATATTTTTCCAATTTCAGCAAAAAACTATGTTCTTAGAAGTTATAGCTTTTATTTTTACCAAATTCAACAGTAGATTCCTCCTAAAAACTTTAAACTTTATCTTCTTTTATCACTGCAGCGGAAATTATCCAAGATAATTCAAAGTCTTTTGAATCCGAAGTGGAAGAAATGAGTTCTGGTGAAGAATTTATTGACGATAAGAAAATCCACAAAGTTAATGCAGAGAAAAAGAAGAAAACAGTACATAGTCGTGGGCAGAAGAATTAATGACGGAAAAGTTGTCGATTCTGCTATATACATAGATGTAGAATTTCTGAAAGCTGAAAGTCTGAACTCTAACGTGGACGAATTAGCATTTAGCAGAAGTACGATAAGAAAACGTAGAATATAATTTCTGGAGCAAAGGGCAAACAAAATCAAGGCGAGATTTAGAAATTCAGACTTGAAGGGTTGTGTTGTTCATTGGGATAGAAAACTTTGCCATAACTTCTTCAGAAGGACTGTACTGAAAGGCTTGCAATCTTAGTAAGCAAAGGAGATGAGGAACAACTACTGAATTAGAGAATAGCACAGGTTTCTGGAATGGCTACCATCATCTCACAATTTTGTTAAACATTATATTCATTAATTAAAGACTGAAAATACATAACTACAACAATTTGTTAACTTCCAGTTTTTTCTCTTATAATAAATAAAGATACTTAAGTGCATCCGTATATTACGGATAAGGTAAAATATCAATAAACGTAAAATAGTTATCGAAATTGGAGGGAACAGCGAAATACCATACCAGGTAACAATCTTTGTACACTAAATTTTAAATATCTTTTCAACAGTCCAGTTTTAGAGAAGCAATGTTATTATATAATTTAAAGTCTATTAAATTTTGTTTCTTTTAATAATACACCTGTTGCAATGCGGATATCTTATCGCAGGCTAAAACAAAAAATTTTCGAGTTTTCGGTAAAAATTGGGATTTTGTCAAATTTCCAGGCTCTTTAGGCACGGCAAGGCGAATTCCGATTGAGCTGAAACTTTTAAAATTGCATTTCTATATCTAATAGAATATTTCTAGAAGTGAGCACATACAAATTTCGGAAAAAACTACCCTGTATTGAAAAACCACCCTAATCCGCCACATTATGTTATTGAGTGTAATTTTCATCATATACCAGTTAGAATAAATTAAATTGAACTGCACCTACAAGGTTTTGTAGCAAATACTTAAATATTTTATTCAAAAACTCGCTGATTGCAATCTGTAAAACGTTCTTCGGTGAAATATGAGCATCGTTTTGTATTGTTACGAATATTAGCGATGCTAAGCAGTGACGTGAATTCACATCAATAATTCAATCAATATGTATCTACATAAACGAATCAATAATTGCGTCTACACATATGTACGTATACGAGCAGCGGAGAACCAATGCACAAACACATGCATATATCTTATCTAAGTTGTCACAAGAGAGGGCAATAATTTGTGCAAGTATTACTCAAATGAGAAGTTATAAACGTAGTTGTGGCTGGCGATTTTGTAGCTGAAACTAACTAGTAAGTTCTGGAATGGAAAAGCCTGGAAGTATGCAATGAGAAATCAAAAAGTATAAAAGGCGCGACAGTAGAGGCGAAGGGAGAGTTTTATTTGAGCTATCAATGAGTTTGGTTGTTAAGCAAGCTAGTTGCAAAGTATAAGTGTTATTGTGAAGTACTTTAATAAAGGCCATTTTTCCATTATTCAATATTGGAGTTATTTATTCAACAGTTTAGTGATTCGAACTTAGCAGAGGGTTGCAAATAAGAGGATTTGCAAGTAAATTCGTAACAGTATATTAAATGTACTCACTTTTATAATTGCATGCTACAACTTCAAGTTAAACGAATCTCAATTCTTTATGTTTCATGGTAATCAAGTTTCGTAAATATGTATATTACTTAAGGGATTACGCTACCTTTGTACTTTTGGAAAATCGTTTTTCCCTCGAAATGCTACTCTATAGTCTTAAGGTAAGATACAACAATTAGAACAATCTATCGGCAAAATGATTCTTTGACACTTGAAGCCATGCGCTTCCAAGCGGTTGTAGTCTTGTTCGTTAACTTTAAACCGATTTTTGTCTGAATGACGTTCTTTAAAACGGTGCGCAACGCTGCTCTAACAATGATTGACCAATTTGTCTTTCCAAATAAAATTTTCGTAAATTTATCAGCTTGTGACATACGTAGGATTTTCACGCTAGAAGGAATACTTTTAAAAGTTATACTGCTTTAGGCGCGAGTGAAATTTAAAAAAATGTGACATTAAAGGCACAGGTTGAAAATGCAGGTCGTGTGTATGTTCGCTGTGAATTGTGCGAGCAAACTTGTTTGACTGGGGTGAATACGGATAAACGTATGTTTTCGAAAAATGCCAGCATGCGCTAGCATTATTTAATTTCGGGAGTGCATTTATAAGGAGATTTAATAGATCTATATATCAAATGTAGGATGTACATATATTTGTATGCAGCTTGTGGACTCCGTTACCACTTGTCTAAGCTTTGGGCAATTGAGGGCGAGCAGTTTAATAAGAGTTATAAGTGATTAATTTTATGTGCTTGTAAGCGTATGAGTCGTGGCACAGTGGCTGACGTACCCGACCAAACGCCCGGGGTTGCGGGTTCAACTCCCACCAAGCATTCCTTTTTTTTTAAATTTATAAATTATTATTATTAATGGACTGTATTGAGTTTATGGGGTTTTTGATTTAATGTATTCCATTTATTGAGTTGGGTAGTTTTAGTGTTATTGGTGTATTTAAGTCATGGGAGGATGCATAGCATCACTACACCTTTATTTATTTATTTGTGTTTATTTTAAGGGATTCAGTTTATTAAGTTGGGTAGTTTTAGTGTTATTGGTGTGTTTAAGTCATGGGAGGATGCATAGCATCAGTACACCTTTTATTTATTTAATTTGGGGGCGAGCACTGGGGGCTCTGAGGCTTCGCTCTACTGAGCCACCTCATCCTCTATTTGAAGAACTCTTTAAAATGTGATATGGAGGCGAGCACGGGACGGCTCTGAGGTATTGGCACCCCATTTTCTACAAGAAAAACCTCTATTTATTTAATTTGGGGCGAGCGTTGGGCACTCTGAGGTTTCGCTCTAATGAGCCACCTCATCTTCTATTTGAAGAACCCCTTCAAAGTGTGATATGGAGGCGAGCACTGGGCTCTGATGTATTTGCACACCATCCGAAGAACCTCGATTTTAATTAAAAAACTCAAACTTTGTCTTTAGAATATTTCACTAACCAGTTGAGAATTACAAGCACACTCAATGGCTACTGAAACAAACGAACGAAAAATGTTCATAGTTTAAGTCGCTTAAACATACTCCCCCTTAGACGGCTTAGTCGTCTAATGAAACTTCCATACGAGCCAGTCATCCGGCTCGAAGGACCATGTCTAAGCTTTGGGCAATTGAGGGCGAGCAGTTTAATAAGAGTTATAAATGATTAATTTTATGTGCTTGTAAGCGTATGAGTCGTGGCACAGTGGCTGACGTACCCGACCAAACGCCCGGGGTTGCGGGTTCAACTCCCACCAAGCATTCCTTTTTTTTTTAAATTTATAAATTATTATTATTAATGGACTGTATTGAGTTTATGGGGTTTTTGATTTAATGTATTCCATTTATTGAGTTGGGTAGTTTTAGTGTTATTGGTGTATTTAAGTCATGGGAGGATGCATAGCATCAGTACACCTTTATTTATTTATTTGTGTTTATTTTAAGGGATTCAGTTTATTAAGTTGGGTAGTTTTAGTGTTATTGGTGTGTTTAAGTCATGGGAGGATGCATAGCATCAGTACACCTTTTATTTATTTAATTTGGGGGCGAGCACTGGGGGCTCTGAGGCTTCGCTCTACTGAGCCACCTCATCCTCTATTTGAAGAACTCTTTAAAATGTGATATGGAGGCGAGCACGGGACGGCTCTGAGGTATTGGCACCCCATTTTCTACAAGAAAAACCTCTATTTATTTAATTTGGGGCGAGCGTTGGGCACTCTGAGGTTTCGCTCTAATGAGCCACCTCATCTTCTATTTGAAGAACCCCTTCAAAGTGTGATATGGAGGCGAGCACTGGGCTCTGATGTATTAGCACACCATCCGAAGAACCTCGATTTTAATTAAAAAACTCAAACTATGTCTTTAGAATATTTCACTAACCAGTTGAGAATTACAAGCACACTCAATGGCTACTGAAACTAACGAACGAAAAATGTTCATAGTTTAAGTCGCTTAAACACCACTCAGCCGATTTTATTCAAATTTACAGGATAGCTTTACAACGACTCGGAGAATGTTCTTGTGAAGTTTCTTTCCGGGTAGTAGACCAGGGCCTATCTTTTTGAAAAAATTCTATACACTGTTCGATTTGCCTAAACTTTGGTATTTCGGTAGCCTTTTGGCTAATTGGATAATGCCAAAGACAAAGAAGGTAAACTTCTCACGCGCAATAACAACGATCAGAAACGTAGAATAGACGTGATTTTTTGCGGAATCCTTCACAGTTTTTAGACAACTCATAATTTAGCAAAATTCTACCTCAGGCTGTAGCTAATTACCTATTTATATTGAAAAAAAAATTGTTCATTGGAGTCAGACGAGAGTTTTGTTCGCCACACTGCGTGCCAGTTGTACCTGACTTGTTGGAGAGGCTTCGTTCAAAAGACTAATCTGATGTTATTTTCCATTAAAAAATTCGAGAAATTCTTAATCAATACTTATTGTATACTTATTGAAGCTGTTGCTATGAATTTGCTGAACATTCTTCGGAGTTCATTTAAAAAAATTCCTAATACATGTATTGATTTTTGGTCGTGAAGGTAGCCTAACCCCAAAAGGTGAAATATATCATAAATTCCGTGGCAAAATCTTTTATGGACATGCATTTCTTGGAGCGTCTAATGTGCGTACTAGATTTGTCACGTGCTTTGGCCCGATAAGTTACTAAGATTGCTCTTTAGCGAAGCAACTTATTCCTGCATACACACAAATATGATATATTAAAATAAGATTTTCTGAAGTAATTTCTTCCGTTTATTCGTGAGAAATTGGATTTTTTTTGGCAAAATGTTGCTCATTCATTTTCAATTTTGAGCAATATTTTTTTGAATTGAAATTTTGATTAAAATTTTGTAGTTAAACCACAAATTCACGAGAAAACGTGTGTAGAGTCTAAAAATAAAAGACTGTAATTAAAACATATCAAAGTAAATGAATAATTGTGCTATGTCGATAAACATTTACCGTTAATTGAATCTGATTTTATTTGCCCTTCTTATCATGCTACTATATGGTGCGAACACAAGTTAATAAACTAATATATCTTGCTTTTGATGGTTGCGGAAGCATCACATCACATCCTGTCATGTCATTATTATCTTCGCAACGCTGATGCTGTTGTTTGCAAACAGCTGATTGAAATTCTGTCACAAAAACATATTCTAGCTGTGCTTGCTGACTTGATTCGAACTGCAACCAAACTCACTTAAACCTTCAACTAAAATTGAAGACAATTTAGTCAGCAATTTGTAATTGTTATTGTCAGACGTCAAGTAACTAATTATGGAGAGCGTAAGCGTTTAACTAAGTATACGAATATTACATGCCAACAAAATATAAACGCACGCAAGTCATTTTCTGTCAGAAATGTCTCATGCACATACAACTTTTATGAGAGCAACCCATATTGAATTTGCTGCGTGAAAACCTAACTTGATTTCGAATTTTTGTTCTGCGTAACATTTAGATTTGACGTTTGTACACATGCTTTACATTGTCGCAACGCATGCTTATTTGTGTTCGGGCAAAAAACGCCGGTTGTTTGCGTGCGCTAAAAAAACGCAGTGCGGTTTTATTAGGTTGGCATGTTAATAAGTAAATTACTAAGTAAGTGGTTGAAAGAGATCGTGTTTCAAATATGAATCAAATGAAGGAATATGACAGTTAAGCTAGAAAAATTAATTGCATTCTCTTTACGGTTCTTCTTGTGCTTAAAATTAAATTTAAAGTTGAGATGTGCGGAAATCATACTTTGGCACAGTGCACTAAGCATTCCAAAACCACAAATAGTTTTTGATATGTAAACATCTTTGCTCACGGTATGGGGGAATACAGAATGTAAGCTTAAATGTAGCTACTACACTGTAGCGTAATGTGGGCACAAAGTACGTGGTTGAGTTAATATGAGCGAAATCAGACAACAAATCAAGTTCAGGCAAGGCAAGGCTATGGAAAGAAAATAAGGGGAAGAAGAGGAAAAAAGAATAGGAGAGGGAGGAAACCTAATCCGTATAGCTTTTTATCAATTTGTTTTCGAATTTGTTGTTGTTGCTTTTGTAGCACTTCCTATAGGTGCGACCACTCACAAATTGTCATCAATATCCCTTAAGGGGAGTCCGAGGAAACTTGATATTTCAAGAGGGTTGGACCAGAGAGGTAACGGGGTCAGAGGCGTTGGCTTCACACTGCAAGTGAAAATATGGTTCATTTAATATGGGGACACGTTAAAAGCAGGACATATATTGGGTATGTCGGGGTTGGTGTAACCTGTTACATTATCCAGAGTTGGAGTGTGAAGAAGGTTGCTTTATTCAACTGCAAGTTAAAGGTATTTGTCTTTAAGAACGGGTTTAAGCCAACAATATTTGGCTTACTTAGTATATCGACGTTTTGTGGATAGCCCTGGGGGCCTTTCATGCTCCTTTTATACATACGCCTGAATTAGTACCCGAAGTTTTAACGATTTCTTATCGATGAGTTACTGCTTTATTATCGACGCGCTGTGGCCGTGTTATCCATTTGTTATACCATTGACAACATCTCGGTTTGTTGTAGGCGCGTTATCCACGTGGACAACTCACTTACTTACTTAATTGGCGCTTAACCGTCTAAACGGTTATGGCCGTCCAACAAGGCGCGCCAGTCGCTCCTTCGCTCCGCCAACCGGCGCCAATTCGTCACACCAAGGGAGTTTAAATCGTTTTCCACCTGGTCCCTCCAATGGAGTGGGGGCCGCTCTCTACCTCTGCTTCCATAGGCGGGTTCCGATAGAAACACTTTCTTGGCCGGAGCATCATCTTTCATTCGCATAACATGGCCTAGCCAGCGCAGCCGCTGCGTTTTAATTCGCTGGACTATGTTGATGTCTATAGCTCGTACAGCTCATCATTAAATCTTCTTCGGTACTCGCCATTGCCAACGCGTAGAGGTCCATAAATCTTTCGAAGAACTTTTCTCTCGAACACTCCCAAAGCCGCTTTATCTGCTGTTGTCATGGTCCATGCTTCTGCCCATATAGCAGGACGGGTACGATAAGTGACTTATAGAGTAAGATTTTCGTTCGCCGAGAGGACTATACTTTTCAATTACCTACCTAGTCCAAAGTAGCATTTATTGGCAAGATTGATTCTTCGCTGGATTTCAGTGCTGATGTTGTTGCTAGTGTTGATGCTGGTTCCCAAATAAACGAATTCTTTTACTATTTCGAAATTATGGCTGCCAATAGTAGCGTGGTTGCCAAGGCGCATATGCGCTCACTCTTTGCACGATGACATCAGGTACTTCGTTTTGTCCTCATTCACCATCAAACCCATCTTTACCGCTTCTTTTTCCAGTTTGGAGTAAGCAGAACTAACAGCGCGGGTGTTTAGGCCGATGATATCAATGTCATCAGCATGTGCACGATTTTATAGTATATTGTTCCAGTGCGGTTAAGTTCTGCAGCTAGTATAATTTTATCCAGCATCAAATTAAAGAAATCGCACGATAGGGGGTCACCCTGTCTGAAACCTCGTTTAGTTTCGAACGGCTCGGAGAGGTCCTTCCCAATCCTGACTGAGCTGATGGTGTTGCTCGACGTCATTTTGCACAGCCGTATAAGTTTTGTGGGGAAACCAAATTCAGACATAGCGGCATATAGGCAGCTCCTTTTCGTGCTGTCGCAGGCGGCTTTAAAGTCGACGAAGAGGTGATGTGTGTCGATTCTCTTTTCACGGGTTTTTTCCAAGATTTGGCGCAGTGTGAAAATCTGGTCGATGGTAGATTTACCAGATCTGAAGCCGCACTGATAAGGTCCAATCAGCCGGTTCACAGTGGGCTTCAATCTTTCGCACAATACACTTGAAAGAACCTTATATGGGATAGTGAGAAGGCTGATTCCACGATAGATGGTGCATTTTGCAGTATCCCCCTTCTTGTGGACTGGGCAAAGGACACTTAGATTCCAACCGTCGGGCATGCACTCTTCCGCCCATATTTTGCTAAGAAGCTGCTGCATGCGCCTTACCAACTCCTCGCCGCCGTACTTGAATAGCTCCGCAGGCAATTCATCAGCGCGCACGCGGACAACTAGGCCATCGATAACAAAGGTTTCCGATGAGTAATCGATTTTTAATGACGAGTTAACTGTTTCTTATCGATTTATTATCGACAATTTGTTAATTACTTATCGATAATATTATCAATTTGCTATCGAAAAGTTATCGATTTGTTTATTTCATTCGATTTTATTTCATTTTTTATTTGAGCCTAACAATATTGACTTAGTACTAACGACTAACTGTCTTAAAATACATTTAAAAAATAAGAGTAATGAGAAAAAACTTTGACAAAAATAGGGATCTAGGCATCGCAAAGTCTAAATCCAGATTATTAAAGATTTTATTGTACTGAGTTGAGGCCCTCATTATGGGCGCAAAATTATAATAATTGTATTTAGTGATTTTTATATGGAAGGGTAAATTGGATCTTAACATCCTACTAGTTACAATGAAGTCTAGGAACCCGCAAATATTCGGAGAATCAATTAAGCTACTATGAATGTCAAAAATGAACTTAAGATAATTAATAGTCCTTCTGCAAGCTAGAGACTTTACATCAATAAGCATACACCAGCCTGGGCAAGAGGGGATAGGCTCACTAAAATGAAGTGGCTGCAAAGTAAACCTAATGAAACACCTCTGTACTCTTTCCACTCTGAGGGAGTGTGAGGCATAGATCGGGTTCCAGATTATGGAAGCATACTCCAATTTAGACCGCACTAAGTAAATATAGAGCATATTCCTTGAGTAAAGCACCTTTAAAATCTTTAGCATATCGCTTTAAAAAAGCTAAGTTAGAATAGGCCTTAGTTGACATGGTTAACGAAAGAAAAATCTGAGTCAAAAGCACGCCGATATCCACAAATTCAGTTAATGTATTGAATTCGGTATTTAAGAGTGAATATACAGAGGGAAATCGAATTATTAACTTCGAAGTTTCGAAGGAGTATTACCAATCTTATCGATTTTTTATCGCAAGGTTATTGTTTATTTTCGAAGAGTTATTGAAGTGTCATCAAAAAATTTATTATAGAAAAGTTATCAATTTATTATCGAGAAGGAAACAAATTGTTAAAACAAGTAATCGCTTTGTTTCATCGTTTTTAATCGATTGTTATCGATTTTTTATCCAAAGTAGATCGTTTTGTCATCGGAGTGCTATTGGTTTGTCAACGGTTTTATAAAAGTGGATACATATCAGTCTATGTGAGGTCTTTATTGACCGGCCAGTTAAACCTTTAATAGTGGACTGTTATAAAACGGATAAAACTTCAATATAAACTTGATGCCACATCTGTAGCCGTCCAATAATGAACCCATACCTAGGGAATAACAGGCCGACCAAAAACTGATAACTTCGCTTTCGAAACAAGCCGATAATAAAATTATTACTAGTTGTTGTTGTTATTTTTGCAGCGATAAGGACACTTCCCGAAGGCTTTAGGGAGTGTCATCGGTGTTGGTGGTCTTTTGCCGAATGCATATCCGCTACGCTCCGGTACCATGCCCGACCATCTCGGGAACGATTTGGTATGGCCACATGCGACCTTCTAGGTCATACCCCCGTCCCACCTCCTAGATCCATGAGAAGTTCGGGGTCACCAGAGCCTCGGCTCTTAATGAAACAGGATTCGCCACGGATAGGTGAGGTTGACAATTGGGTTGGAGACGCTATATATTGCGCTGGCAATCCCATGAAAGGGTTCCGCTACACAACCCCTTGAACCTATTTGGTATTTGATTTGCCTCTTACGACAGCCATACCTACCGCGGGTATATTATAACCCCCTAACCGCTGGGGGTGAATTATTACTAGTCGGCCCCGATGTTTACCGATATGAAGCCGATGAATCTCTTCTACTTGGTATTCACGTGTTTTTTATTCTAATGTTAGTGGGAAGAGACTAATAGAAAATTAATACACAGTGACTAGCTATAGCTGAACTTGTGTACATATATTGTGCAGGGTTTTTAAGGCATTCATAAGCTCCAAATCTGGAAGAATGGTAACAGCTGTTTCATATATCCTTGAGAAGAATTTTTTTCCCCTAAAAGTATTATTTTTACGTTGTTTTTATCATTTGCTTTTCAACTCAAATCAAATTTTGTGGTTACTTGATTATTTACCTCTTGCAGCAAAGCAAATGTTTACAAATTCATAGAATTTCATGGAGGAAATGGCTGTAAGTTTTAAAAGTATACTTATATATTTAATCAACCGCGCAAGCAACAGCTGACCAAATGTCGTTGCATAGCCATTTACACGTAGCATCGCGTATGTGGACAAATATACCCGCGTATATTTGCAGTAAGTTTTTAACCTTCGCAAGAGCTTTTTGTAATTAATGTTATCGGGTCAATTTTGACCCCAGTTATAAATTTAATGTACAAAACGAATAAAGCTAACTAGAATTTTTTATTGAGTACGTTAAAGAAAGTGAAACCCCTCAATAATATTGCTGGCAGGGAGTTCTGTCTGAACAGGAAAATAAAAATAGTAGTTTGTTTACAGTTTGTCAGATATGCCCGAAGACCAAGTCAAAAAATATCAAAAATATTAAACGCAAACTTTTGCGGATATAGTTTTGTTTTTCTAAAATGGGTCGAATTCGATACGCAGACCTTACATATGTAGATTAAAATCAACGAGGAGCCGATGAATGTCAATTGCACTTTCGGGTCTGAAAATGCACTGATCAGATCCAGTCAGTCTGTTCACGGTGAGCTTTCGTTTTTCGCACAACATGCGTATTTAAATCTTGCACAAAGTTTTGAATTATTCAGGCATTATTTTGCTTGGTTCTTGTTTTTTCGCAGTAGTTTAAGTATTGCTCCCGGAATCCATTGGAGACTATTTCGAGGCAGTTATGAACTATTTTCTGATCATTAGGTTACGATTTCGGAATTGTTTGATCATGTCGACACTGTTTTCAATAAAGTCGGGCAGTAAGACAATTCGCATCGTTTCCCTGCAGCCAAACCAACTAGTTGTATATAGAAGAATACTAGTTTGCCAAAAAACCCAACTAGTATGAGTTCTGTAATTGGTCCATATTAACAACTGGTATTTTTAACACGGCGATATTCTAAGACATATCAATTGCCAGTCTCTGCATCAGCATCATACCAATTGACACACTAGTCATTATATACACCAACATCGTACCAGATGCCATACTAGTCAGCATACCCATCAGGGTCATGCCAATTAACATACTAGTCAGCCTTTGCGCCAGCATTATACCAGATGGCATATTAGTTATTATATACATCAATATCTTACCAACTGACATACTAGTTAGTATTATATTCAACATCAACATACCAGTTGGCATCATTATAACACTAGCTGACATAGTAGTCGATATTTGCATCAGCATCCTACTACTTAATATACTAGTCCTATAGGGTTGAAAAATTACTTGAAAATTGATAAATTAGCTCAAATTCACATCGTTGCAGTGCAATCCTCAATAAGTTATCTATCTATCTAACGGAGAAGGAACGAACCGGTTGTTGTTGTTGTTGTTGTAGCTATAAGGATACTCCCCGGACACATTGGGGAGTGTTATCGATGTTGATGGTCATTTGCCGGATTCATATCCGGTACGTTCCGGAAACAAGCACCATAAAGTTACTAGCATGACCATCTCGGGAACGATTTGGTATGACCACATGAAACCTAGGCCATCCCGCCACCAGCCCCTAGTTTCATGAGGAACATGGGGTCGCCAGATCCTCGCCTGCTAATGTAACAGGATTCGCCACGCGTAGGTGAGGTGAGGCACCGTCCTATGATGAGTGTTAATCGAGCTCAGAACGGTGGTAGTTATATGCACTTTACGGAAGTCATGCTGGTGGGTGGATAACCGAAAGATTTCATTTAATTGAGGGGATCATATCGGCTTTAAACGTTTTCGTTACTGACTAAACGGATAATATCGGAAGATACTGGCTGGGTTTCCGGTCTTTGGTAGTGGGTTTATCTTTGCCATTCTCCGTTATTTTGGAATGGCAAAGGCTTTTAACGACAAGTATAACATGTGCTTGGCCGCTGATGCCCTCATGTCCAAGGTGTTTTGGCATCGGCATAGGTTTTCCGTCTATCTATGTTAACTAACACAGCTTCACATGTATGCTTGCCAGGTATCTTCTATTGTCAACATCACACACATGAGTTGACAGTGCTCAGTGTTAGGCTGAGCTCAGGCCAAGGAGGTCACTCCTGGCGGACAGTGAACGGCCTATTAATTAGGTTAGCTGCGAATATCAAATAAGCAGCCCTCGACCAAGAACGGCTGGTGAGAAAGGTTTGGCTTAAAAGTCCTAAATCACCCTGAGAACTTCCAGTGGCAGGGCGATTAGATGCTGCCCTGAATTAAGCATCCACAGCCTAGTACGGGGCTGCTTCGAGGGAATACCTATCCAAGATAGGGAGGCAACTATACGACGTGGGATACACACTCAGGAAAGTAAAGAGGTAAATTATTTGTAAATTTAAGGTGATTGTCACATTAAGACTGAGCCCAGTAAGGCCTTAATTAAGGTATACTGGAATCAACGACTTGGATATGTGTTTTAAGGGCTGGTGAATTGGGCATTCGAAAATCTCAGTACACGGCTTGACACACTATCAAAATGACTTTCCGGTTATTGTCCCATTCGTCTCCGTCCCGTTAAAACCTTGGCAGGCCTTGGGGTAGGTTCATAGTCCGTCATCATTAAGTTGGTGGTGCAGGTTCGGTTGAGATCCTCCCGATTAATACTGATCTGGCTCTGAACGCAGTCTTCATGAGGGACTGCGTCAATCTTCACGTGGCCTCCCTGCCTTCGCATAGACAACCACGGGATCTATATAGGTAACTGCACACTTGGACCAAGATAGCGGCCTCAAGCGGGGACCCAATTAAATAAATGATGAGCAACAACATACTAAAATAAAAAACCAAACACAGGAGAATGAAATGGCGTTCAATCCATTCGGAGGAAGGAAGCTAGCTCACTCTCCAGGAGGGCGTGGCCCATCGGCTGGGGGCCTTAACAATTCGTCGCAAGTGGTAACGAAATCCAAAGGAGCGAAGGCCGAAAGCAAGCAAGGAGCGTTGTCGCCGGGTGCTACACCGAATCTTTGCAAAAAGAGCTCCGACACCAACATTAAGTGAGCTAATTAAGCAGAAGCCAGCTGCGTTAAATCAGCAGAAAAAAAGATGACCAATCTAGGCAAGGCGATTGAGGACTAGATGCAGTTCTTCATAGGGCGTAATAATATACACGCGAAAATCAAGCGCTTGGCCTCCGTAATAAAAGTGTTGTACATAGAGTCGGCCCTAGAAGTAAAGAATTTAGAACATAAATTGCGTGCAAGCGAATGTGCCAAGGATAGAAGTCCATCACCCCCAGGAAATCGACCGAGGAATAATTCGTACTCGACCAAGGAGAACAACGTGGTAAAACCCTCTACTATACTAAAAGACGTCTTGCCAGGGCACGTGGTTGGTCACAAACGACGGCAAGAAACGCAAGAGAAGACGGAGCGGAAAGAGAAAATTGCAGCCCAAAAGACGGGAGAGTGGCAGTTAGCTAAAAAGAAGAGCAAGAAAAAGCACTTAAGGCTAGGCCGGATGCAATCTTCATTTCCAAGGCGGGGGATGCGACGTACGCCGACATATTGCTTAAAGTGAGAAGATGCGACGAATTAAAATCCCTGGGTGATGACGTCAAAACGATTAGAAGAACGGCGAAAGGAGAGCTGTTACTAGAGCTGAAAAAATCGCACGATGGGAAAACAAGCGCGTACCAAGCAGAAATTGAAGCGGTACTAAAGGACTCCGCTAAAGTTATAACAAAGTCCCAAATGGTCACACTACAGTGCAGAGATCTCGATGAGATTACTACGCCCGAGGAGATTTGCAACGCCCTCCACCTGCAATGCAACATCAAACTTCCAGATGTGACTGCCATAAAAAGCATACGCACAGGGTACAGTGGCACGAAGTCGGCACTTATAAGCCTTACAGCGGATGATGCCAAGGCGGTTCTTAATATGCAAAGAATCCGGGTAGGATGGGTTTACTGCCGAATTGGAGAGCTCAAGCAAGAGAAACGCTGTTATAGGTGCTGGGTCTACGGGCATATAGCTCAGAAATGTAAGGAGACTGTAGATAGGTCTAGCCTATGCAGGAAATGCGGCCAGGAAGGTCATAAGGCTGCAAGTTGCGCAAACGCACCGAAATGCGCACTATGCGGGGAACAACATTCAGCAGGCAGTTTTAAATGCCCACAACGAGAGGGCAGCAAAATTACTGTCTCATGAGGGTATTGCAGCTCAATTTAAACCATTGCGAGGCAGCCCAAGAGCTATAATCCCAAACAGTCTATGAAGGAGGATATGACATAGTGGTACTTTCTGAACAATACAAAAATCGCCAGGAGCAGGGTTGGCACTCACGGCAGGGAAAGCCTCAATTTGGGCACCAGGGAAATTTCTCCCACAGGAAAATATGACGCCAACGGTAGCAGGATTCACGTGGGCAAAAATCAACGGTATATAAGTCTTCAGTTGCTATGCCCCTCCGAGCATGACCATCGCCGAGTTCGAAGACATGATATACGGGATCACCATTGAAGCAAGAGGTAAACACCTGCTTTTAGTGTGTGGAGATTTCAATGCATGGTCATCTGTGTGGGGAAGTAGACGAACCAACGAAAGAGGGAGAGTTCTTCTCGAAAGCCTTACTTCTTTGAGGCTAGAACACCTAAATGAACCAGGGATATATACTTTCGACACAGGTACCAGACGATCCATTATAGATCTCACCTTCGCTAGCAGTGAAATAGCAAGACGAGCAAAATGGTCCATAAGCAACGTCTACACACACAGCGACCATAAAGCTATTAGCGTAGAGCTGCTCGAAACTCCACGAACGGTAGCAGCAAGACATCGACAAAGTACGAAATGGAAACAGCACCTTTTCGCCCCACAAATATTTGACATTATCTGGAAGGACGCCACAGTACGAGAATCGAATGCGGAAGACCAGTCGGTTCAAATCACTAAGTTGCTATGTATGGCATGTGATGCTGCCATGCCCAGAAGCCGCGGAAAAGCACAGCGCACTCCGGTATATCGGTGGAATGAGGAAATTGCGGAAGAGCGTAGAAAATGTCACAAAGAACGAAGAATAGCGCAGAGGGCACGCTCATCACCACGATATGCTGAGTTACACAGCACCTATGTCGCACAAAGAAAGGCTCTTAAAAATTTCATAAAAAAGAGCAAGAAGTTGTGCTTTAGGGAACTGCTGGATAATGTCGACCTAGATCCTTGGGGATCAGCCTACAGAACTGTGATGGCCAAAGTAAAAGGACATATATCACAGCAACCTACGTGCCCGATACTGATGAATATTATTGTTGAAACAATTTTACCGGCGTAAGATAGCTGGACTTATCCAAGCGAGGATCTAGAAAGTACGGAAATTCCGCAAATTACAGAGCAAGAGGTACTGGAGGCTACAAAAAGAGTTGCTGATAACAAATCCCCAGGACCCGGCGAAGTACCAAACATAGCCCTTAAAGCCGCGATCACAACTAGGGCTACATTATTTACTGATCTTTTTAATGCCTGTATGCAAGAAGGCGTGTTCCCTCGCCCGTGGAAACGACAAAGACGTGGTAAACAGCCGGACCAACTATCCTCATATAGGCCACTTGTATGCTGGATTCCCTAGGGAAGATTTTCGAGCGTATAATTAGTGAGCGCCTGCAGCTGACTCTAGAAAGGCCAGGTGGCTTATCGAATAGTCAATATGGATTTCGCAAATCAAGATCCACCGTAGATGCAATACAAACAGTCGTCAATAAAGCTAGAGAAACTATATCTGGAGGCCAAAATAAAAGCAAGTTCTGTGCACTGATTATGCCGGACATCAAGAATGCTTTTAACACTGCGAACTGGATTCAGATAATGGCAGCGCTAAAAAGCTTCGGCACTCCAGCTTACTGACGCAGAATAATAGGTAGCTATCTTAAAGACAGAGTACTTCTTTTTGACACGGATCAAGGAGCAAAAGAGTACAAAATCACAGGAGGCGTTCCACAGGGATCTGTTCTCGGTCCAACGCTTTGTAATATAATGTATGACGGGGTGCTAAAGATTGATCTACCAGAAAACACGCAAATTGTGGGATATGCTGACGATATTGCAGTGGTAGTAGTGGCCAAGAAACTGGACCTGCTTCAAGCATTATGTAATGACGCCGTAGCAAGAATAAAGGAATGGCTGACGAATATGGGACTGGAGTTGGCTAGCCAAAAGACGGAAGTGGTATTAGTAAGCTCCAAACGGTCGGCGAACGAGTTAGTCTTAACTGTCGGGGATCATCAAATCACTTCAAAGGATTCCTTAAAATACTTAGGAGTGCACATTGACTGTAAGTTAACTTTCAAAGAGCACTTCAGAGCAGTGGGGGAGAAAATTACCAAAGTTAATGGATCACTTATGCGAATAATGCTCATCATTGGTGGTCCGAGCGAAGCTACACGTCAGCTATTGTCCACAGTAACCAGCACAATAATACTATACGCAACACCAGTGTAGTATGGATCTAAACAGACCCATCAAAAATATATATTAGCAGCGTACCGACTGGCTTCTTTAAGAATAGCAAGTGCTTATCGGGCGGTGCCCGACGACGCGATCCTGGTTCTAACCCGGAAAATCCCAGTGGACTTACTGGCAAGCGAAATGGCCGATCTGTATAACACTAATATCGAGCGACCATCTGAAGAAGACAAGAAAAGAGCAAGGAAACAAACAATAGCTAAGTGGCAAGAACGGTGGGAGGCCTCGAGTAAAGGTCGTTGGACTTTCACGCTAGCTCAATGGAATGAGCAGAAGCACGGCGAACTGAACTACCATCTCACGCAGATAATGAGTAGACATGGCGGTTTCAAAGAGTATTTATGGAAGCGTAGGATAGAGGAAGATCCTCATTGCCCAATGTGTTCCACGGAGTTCGAAAATGCGAAACACGTCATATTCCACTGCCCCCGTTTCCACGAAGAAAGACTCGTCTAGCATGGAGTCTTTGGGGAGGAACCTACAACGGGAAATTAAGTATCACATATGTGCAACAGGAAAGAGTGCTGGACTGTAGTGAGCAAAATGGCATTTATAATAATGACACGCCTGATGGTTGATGAAAGGGAGCGCAGAGAAATGCGCATGCGAAGGAGTGGCGATTATATGGACACTCAGAGCAAATAGCGGGAACCTGGACGCAGGGACAGTAGGCTCTTAAAAAATGAGAAATATGGAACGCCACCCTGAAGTAATGCGAAAGTGGTACCGGGCTGGGCGACGGTTCCAAAACGGGGCTGTTTTTTTTAATCTACGGACACACGGTTGCTCGGCAGCAATGATGGTGCATTAGGCATTTGTGAGCCTCCCCGCAAAAAAAAAAAAGGTTTCCCGTCTGGGATTATCGATATTCAAGACTTGGCCTTTTCAATGGCTTCTTTACCCTCTGTTAAGGTAACGGCGACAGACGAAATTCTCGTCGAATAAATTATTCTAATACTAATTAGTATGAATAACCCCACAAAATTCTAGTCAATGAACTAGAATATTTGCTGACTAATTTTAATTGCAGGGTTCTTTAACGTCGTATGCGCTAAGTTTTTCTCAAAAAATGTATCTATTTATTTTTAAAAATTTCCAATGGTTTTTCGAATAAAATGAACAAGTAAAGGTGTCTAAGTTCGGGTGCAACCGAACATTTTATACTCAGCGTGAGCGTCAATTGTACATTTCATTTCAGATAAATTACTTTTCTACATAACACGTGGCACCGCCCGTTTAAAAGGTAAATGCCTCCCCATTTCCTCTTACAATAAAACTTGATAAGTGAAATATCATTGATTCAAAACTATTTTTATCTAAGTTATACCTTATTATTTTAGTCGACGACCCTTTTAAAAATCTTTTATATAAAAGTGAGCGTGGTCCTTCACCGATTTCGTTAATTTTTCTTCAAAGGCATTCCTTATAGTAAAGGCAACCTCTCTGCCGAATTTTGTTACGATAGGTTTAATGATTTTTGGTTTATGATTAATAATATTTGTAAAATTAATTTTATCACAAGTGGGCGGTGCCACGCCCATTTCAAATTTTTTTTTTTTATTTTTATCAAGAGTCTTAATATCAGTCCACACGTTAAATTTCAACATTCTGGTAATAAATAAATACACTAAATAATCATATTTTTTGTGTTTTCCAAAATGTTATATATATAAAAAGTGGGCGTGGTTATCATCCGATTTTGCTTCAATACCAATCCATTCTAGGTCCAGATAACCTCGTTTACCAAATTTGGTGAAGATATCTCAATATTTACTCAAGTTATAGTGTTAGCGGACGAACGGACGGACATGGCTCAATCAAATTTTTTTCAATACTGATGATTTTGATATATGGAAGTCTATATCTATCTGGATTCCTTTATACCTGTACAAACAACCGTTATCCAATCAAAGTTAATATACTCTGTATGCAAAGCAATTTTGAAAAGTGGGACAAAAAACTAAAAATAAAGACAGAAAACTGTGCTTAGGCAGTTTTGCAAGTGCGTAAAGTGACAGTGACTTCGTATTCGCTATTACGAAATTACTTCGTGAGAATTAACGTAGTATGGCAGGATCATTGCGGGCTATCTCCGCGTTATTTTGGGATTCTTTGGGGGACTTTATAAATCTCAGCCAAAACTTTAGATCCTTTTTTGGCTTTCACTAGTTTTTAAACTTTTTTGTGGTATACTTGAAACTTTTCAAGAGATGTTAAATATTTTGAAAAATATTTGTTATTATTTTTTTTCAAACCGAACAGAAAGAAAGACTTTGTGTAGTAGAAAAATATATGTCGTCAAACAAATTTGCAAAACATCAAAGCAAATTTTGAGAGAACTTTGATTTGCACTAAGTTAGATAAAATTGAAAGAGCTACACAACTGCATACCCGAAAAAATTCAGAAAACCTTTAACATAACGTTCGAGATTTTCGTAAAACTTTCAAACATTTTTTAAATTTTTCGAAAAAGTTTTTGAGACTGGTTTGCATATATTCAGTAACAAAATTTATAATATTTTTGTTTTTCAAATTTTTCTAATATGAAATTTTTATTTAAATTATCGAAAACAAGTAAGGAAGGCTAAGTTCAGGTATAACCGAACATTACATACTCAGCTGAGAGTTTTGGAGACAAAATAAGGGAAAATCACCATTTAGCAAAATGAACCTAGGGTAACCCTGGAATGTGTTTGTATGACATGTGTCTCAAATGAAAGGTGTTAATGATTATTTAAAACGTAGTGGGCCTTAGTTCTATATGTGGACGCCTTTTCGAGATATCGCAATAAGGGTGGACCAGGGTAACCCAGAACATCTTCTGTCGGGTACCGCTAATTTATTTATACATATATGTCATGCCACGACCAGTATTACTGCCAAGATTCCAAGGGCTTTTGATTTCACCCTGCAGAGCTTTTTCACTTTCTTCTACTTAATATGGTAGGTGTCACACCCATTTTACAAAGTTTTTCCTAAAGTTATATTTTGCGTCAATAAACCAATCCAATTACCAATTAGTTTCATCTCTTTTTTCATATTTGGTACAAAATTATGGCATTTTTTTCATTTTTCGTAATTTTCGATATCGGAAAAGTGGGCGTGGTCATAGTCGGATTTCGGCCATATTTTATACCAAGATAAAGTGACTTCAGATAAGTACGTGAACTAAGTTTAGTTAAGATATATTTTTTTTTGCGCAAGTTATCGTGTTAACGGCCGAGCGGAAGGACAGACGGTCGACTGTATATAAAAACTGAGGGTGGCTTCAACCGATTTCGCCCATTTTCACAGAAAACAGTTTCGTCATAGAATCTATGTCCCTACCAAATTTCACAATTTTTTTTTAAAGTGGGCGTGTTCGTCATCCGATTTCGCACACATATAGTAATAGGAGTAACATGCCTACCAAATTTCATCATGATATCTTCAACGACTGCCAAATTACAGCTTGCAAAACTTTTAAATTACCTTCTTTTAAAGTGGGCGCTGCCACGCCCATTGTCCAAAATTTTTCTAATTTTATATTTTGCGTTCATCGCTTTATCCTTCTTTGGTAATGAATTACCGCCCCTTTTTCGGTTTTTCGAAAGTAGTCCGATTTCGTTCATTTTAAATAGCGATCTGAGATGAGCGCCCAGAAACCTACATACCAAATTTCATCAAGATACCTCAAAATTTACTGAAGTTGTCGTGTTTAAAGACGGACGGCCATGGCTAAATGAATTTCTTTTTTCACCCAGATCATTTTGATATATAGAAGTCTATATCGATCTAGTTTAGTTTATGCCGTTACGGATTGCCGTTATGCGAACAAAGTTAATATACTCTGTGAGCTCTGCTCAGCTGAGTATAGTAAAACACGAAGATTTCAGTTGTCAAAGTTTGATAAAAATTGCCACCACTATTTTCATGTCGCTGCTGTATATATAATAAAAAAATAAAAAATGTTTGAAATTAAGACCCAAAACAACAAACGTACGGTAATAATTTTGAAAGTGCTTTGGGATCATATCCGCAATATTCTTTAATAGTTTCTGATTGGTTTTCGGGACTATGTTACCATAATTTTGATATCAACTGGGACTCATAACGAGATTGTTTCTGAGAAAATTAGGGAATATGACGGAATAATTTCGGGATTTTTTTAGCAATTTCGCAACCAGCTAAGCACTATCTCTGGATCGTTACAGTATTTTTTTCTCAATCATTTCCGTGTAAATTTAGGCTCACTTCGTGATCTTTTTGGACTTTTTCGGATTCTTTTTCAATGATTAACTTAGGACTATTTCGAATCCATTTCGGGAGGATAACTTTGTGATACTGGGGGATTATTTCAGAATGGTATTTTCGGAATAACTTCAAGACTGATCCAGCATAGTTAAAGGATTTTTTTCGGGATGATCTCCAGAATGCCCTCTGACCACTTCATAACTGTATCTGGATTATATTAGCGTTGTTATAAAAACAATATATAAAGTATTTTCAAAAAATTTTGGGCCAATAGTTGTTTGAAATAATAAGAGAATATTTCGGAATAACTTCGCACTATATAAACAGTATAAGTTTTGCTATCATTTCGGTAATATTTTCAAAATCGGTTTCGGATTATTAAAGGATTTTTTGTAACCATTCAAATAATGCTTCTGGATCATTGTTGTATTTTTACGGAGTCATCTCGGTTCAACTTTGGGTTCACTTCGGTATAATTATAATTTGCATGAGAATGAAATGGTAAATTAAGGTTGTCATGAGCCTCAATTTGTAATTCCATAAATAAGAAAAGGTAGACCCATCAATAAGTATTCCGAATTGATGTTTTGTCCGTCTGCCTGTTTGAACGGAAACTAGTTTCTAGATATATCGGCCTTACAACCGATTTTTCAGAAGATAGGTTCTTTTTCATACACAGCTTCTTTAATTTATGAGATATAAGCTTCAAATTTCACCAAAAGCTCACGTATGCGTATTGTCTTAAATAAACGCAGAGGTGGGTCGTACATCTTATATACATATATATATATCTTGTGTAAGTGTGTTTGTCATTGAACTCCTTACTTACAACTGGGACGATTTTGATGAAAGTTCGTGTATTGTTTCAAGGGGGATCCAAAATGCTTTAGACTCACAATTTGGTCCGGGAAGTGGACCAGGGTCCGACCTATTCCAAATAATGTCATTAATGGTGCGATTCGCCTGAAATTCGGATCAAGGGTACTTCCTTGACAAAAATATTTGAGGACCTTTTCATTCAGGGAAGTGGATCGGGAGCCTTCGTACTCAAAATAATGCTCTTTATGGTGCGATTTTCTTGAAATGCGGTACAGGTGTACTTCTTTGACAAAGATAATATATGAGAAACTTTCATTCCGGGAAGTGGACCAGGGACCTACCTATTCCAAAAATCTTATTTATGGTGAGGACCTGGGAGCGATGTTTTCCAATAAATCTTATTTATGGCAAGATTCGCTTGAAATTTGGTACAAGGGTACCTCTTTGGGAAAGCTAATACTTGAGAACCTTTTCATTCTGGGAAGTGGATCAGGGGCCGACCTATTCTGAATAACATAGTGTATGGTGCGATTTGCTTGAAGTTTGCTAAAGCTTCTATGACTAGCTCATTACTTAAGACACTTATCTTTGCGGAAAGTGTATTGAGGTTGTTATTTGCTACAAGTTTGGTACAGAAGTACCCTTTTTGTCTAGATTAATATATGAGAAACTTTTCTTTCTGAAAGTGGACCAGTGATCTACCTATTTAAAAGTATTTATTTAGGGTGTGATTTGCTTGAAATTTGATACCGAAATTTATCTTCGACAAGCTATGTTCTTGGAAAACATCGTTTGGCGAACATCAAGACTATTTCGGTACTATTTTTAATTTAACGAAATACAATTTTCCGTAACCATTTACATGTAATTACTTCTGCCATGTTTCTGTTCAACAGACGCATTTGTAAGGGTGGCAACTCTGTTTTGGTCTAAGCAGTAGTAAGTGACGAGCAGCCGACGAGAGTGTACGCCGCGCAAGGCGTATCAATCCTAATTACATACATTCAAACATTATTAAATTTCATATTAATATTTTTATTAACTAACTCATTAAATGTTTAAACTAAAGTGCAAGTGTTCATTTATTTAAATCGAATACATCAAGCCCCTGTTTCCAAGTACCTTTCAGGTCAGAAGGGAATGAATCGGCGTAAGAATTGTAAAATTGCAAATAACGGGATAGTGAGACTCCGGCAGAGTGGCGTTGGTGCTCCGCTGGCATTCTGTGAATTTCGTTGTGTATTAAACGTTGAGTTCAAATACGTATATATATTTGTGCAAAGCATTCATTGTCCGTAAGTAAGAAAGAGATGTTAATGTGACTTACATTTGAAGTAGCAAATGTCGTATGTATACCATTTGCGTGAACGAGATGCGTAAAATACTCCATAATTGAGTTAACCGATGAAGTAATATTCACTAAGTAATATATAAACGTACGGTAGCGAAAGAGAGATGAACGTCTAATATCTCTGAACGGTAGCGTGTAACATATACGCGTGAATGAAACAATAACGTTCCCGGTATCGCAAATAATACGATTCGGGAAAGCAAAACAAACGAAGCAAATTTCTAATTAGAAACTAAAGTCAACGAGATCGTGCATAAACACACGTACAAAAGCGTATAAAAACGAATTTTAACAACGAAAGGGTGATTATAGTAACGAAAAACGTAAACAAACAAAATGCCGCTGGTAAAAATTAATAGTTTAAGATTGACGGAGATTAAACAACTGCTCAGTGAAAGAGGATTGGAGACAGAAGGGCTGAAAAACGAGTTAGTTTTGCGACTAAGCCAAGCGGTTGGCACGGATGTAATAGAATTTACTCAAACGAATGTGCAAGAGCAAATTAATGAGTTGCGCGAAATGTTTACTTCGATGATGCAAATGATGCAAACAAACTCAAACACCCCAGTTAGTGTTGTCGCGAGCACATCGACTTCGCAAAACGGTCAAACGGCTATCGAAACGTCGGTGGTAAACGTTAACAAAAGCAAATATTCGGTGAAAGAAATCGCGGAAACTATACCGGACTTCGATCCAACAAACGAATCGTCAATCACGGTTGAACAATTTATAGACAGAGTTAATAGTGTTATGAGCGCATACCAATGGGAAGAAAAGTGTTTGTTATTGGCAGTGTATAGTCGACTCAAAGGCGCCGCGAAAATGTGGCTCAATTCTACAGATAAGTTATATTCGAATTGGAGTGAATTGTCACAACAGTTGTGTGAAGAGTTTAGCTGTATGCCGGACGAAGCTGACATACATTACAAAATGAGTCAAGCAGTGCGTAAGATAAACGAAACACTACTAGATTATCGTCTTCGTATGAGTGCTTTAGGTAAACGGTATGCTTTGAGTGAACCAGCAGTGGTGAAATATGCGAGAGAAGGGTTGAAGCATCGCGAGTTACAAGTAGCTTTGGCAGTCAATCGGTTTAAAACAATGCGCGAATTTCGTCAAGCGATCACTGATTATACAAAAAACATTCCTGGCCGTTCGGGTAAATACGAAAAGCCGGTTGAAAGGGAGAAGAGTAGTGGCGAAAGAAGCGACAAAAACAAACAACTGATTTGTTTTAATTGCCAAGAAAAGGGGCATATATCTACCAAATGTCCACAACCGCAACGTAGGCAAAGATGCATAGACTGTGATAAAGTGCATCCCAAAAGTGAACCACAAAATTGTGGAAAGAAGAAAACAGTGGTGAGAAAAACGAATACACAGCGCGAAATTATGCACAATAACATTTTTGAGCAGAGTGTTTTGATCAACGGAAAGCAATTTATGGCATTTATCGATACAGGTAGTGAATGTAGCATGGTCAGAGCGACTGTAGCAAATAAGGTAAATTGCGAAAAAGAAAAATGTGTATTAAAAATTAGTGGGTTTTGCGGAGGTGTTATATATGCACATGCAAAGATTCATGTTGATTTACAAATTGAAAATCTAAAACGATTAGTAACATTATATGTTGTTGACGATGAGCTCTTATCAGCAGATTTGTTATTAGGGCAAAACATTTTTAATGATATGCGTGCGGTTATCGTAGACGGGCGAATAACATTAGCGAGCGAAAATAAATTTAATATCGACAATATCAAGTGCGGAGTTGACGATATAAATGTAAAAACTGAACTAACTGAGTTGTTGAATAACTACGGAGATGTTTTTTCAACAAATATACGTGAGATAGGTAAAACTGATTTGGTTGAAATGAAGTTAACTTTAGATACTAACATTCCGATAGCGCAAAAACCATTTAGGGTTCCCGAACCTAAAAAGCAAATAATAGCGGATATGGTTAATGAACTCTTAGCGGCTGACATTATAGGCAAATCAAATTCGGAATATGCTAGTCCGATGATCTTAGTTAAAAAGAAAAATGGTAGTGAGCGATTGTGTGTTGATTTTAGGCGACTCAATCAGCATATGAATAAAGAAATTTTCCCAATGCCAAATATTGAGGAACAACTACAAAGTGCAAAGAAATACGTTTATTTCACGGTATTAGACTTAAATGGTGGGTATTATCAAATACCAATTGCGGAAGACAGTCAAAAATACACCGCATTCGTAACTACGGAGGGGTTATTCGAGTTCAAGAGGATGCCTTTCGGACTTAAAAACGCGCCGGTAGTATTTCAGCGATTAATTGCTAAAATAAAAGAACGTGTCAAATGTGATGATATGATGAACTATATGGATGACATTTTAATCGGTAGCCAAACGGTAAACGAGATGTACGAAAAATTGCAACGAGTACTCAGCGCTATTCGCGAAGCAAACGTTACGTTAAATATACAAAAATGTGAATTTTTGAAAAACACAATCGAGTTCTTGGGTCATGAGTTAACCCCGGACGGTATTGCACCTGGTCTCGCGAAAACTTTATCCATACGTGATTATAAAACGCCAACAAACGTACCCGAAGTAAGGCAGTTTCTCGGGCTTAGCGGTTACTTTCGTAAATTTGTCCCGGGATACGCACTAATAGCTGCGCCACTAAATCGACTTTTACGTAAAAACGAGCCGTTTGTATGGGCGGAAAATCAACAAAACGCATTTAATAAACTTAAAGATATTTTAGTTTCTCGACCGGTGATGACTGCATTTCGAGTTGATGCAGAACATCAAGTACATACCGACGCGAGTTCAATCGGGCTTGCGGGCGTGTTATTACAAAAAGAAAATGAACATTGGAAACCTGTCGTATATTATAGTCGGGCGACCACAGACGCGGAGAAAAAGTATCACAGCTACGAGCTTGAGACGCTAGCGGTAGTCGAAACCGTTGAAATATTTCGGTACTACATTTACGGGAAACGAATAAAATTAATTACCGATTGTAGCGCAATAACGACAACAATGAAAAAACGTGAATTGGTGCCACGAATCGCACGGTGGTGGTTGCGTATTCAGGATTATGATCTTGATATTGAGCATCGCAGTGGGCAGCGAATGGCGCATATAGATGCGTTGAGCCGTTCTCCTGTTGAAGAACCGCGTGAAATTGAAACAGCATCATTACGAACCGACAAAGTCAAAATAGCTGAAGAAGATTGGCTGTTTGGTATGCAATTGCAGGACGAACATATCAAAGAAATCATCGATAAAATACAACGAGGCGATAAAGGCGCTACGAAAGAATTTGAATTGAAGAAGGGGAGATTGTTTAAGGTAGTCAACGGTAAATACGCTTGGGTAGTTCCAAAGACATTACGGTGGCAAGTTGTCCATAACGCACACGACAAAGCTGGACATTTAGGTCTAGAGAAAACGTTACAACGCATTGGTGAGCATATGTGGTTTGCTCGCATGCGAAACTACGTTAAATCATACCTTAAGTCGTGCATTGAGTGCACATACAACAAAGTTCCAGGGGGTATGAAAGAGGGTGAATTACACGTGGGCGAAGTGGAGCCCATACCATTTAAAACGGTGCACGTAGATCACCTTGGTCCATTTCCGAAGAGCGTAAGACGTAATGAACATATACTGGTTATAATCGACGCGTTTACACGATTCCTAATTATACGAGCTGTGAAAAGCACTGCGACTAAACACGTAATCGACGTATTCAAAGACATCAGTAGTTTCGTGGGTATGCCTGGGCGCATTATTTCCGATCGTGGAACCGCATATACTTCTAAAGAGTTTGAACGTTTCTGCAAAGACAACGAAATTAAGCATATAGCTAATGCAGTGAGAACTCCGCGAGCCAACGGGTTGGTTGAGCGTTGTAATCGAACCATTTTGTCAATGCTTTTGCCAACCGTAACCAACGATAAACGCTGGGACGAATCGCTTCGAAATTTACAATGGTGCCTCAATAGTATGAAAAACAAAACAACGTTGTGTACACCGCAAGAGTTACTCTTCGGTTTTCGACCACGCGATGTCCTCCAAAATAAGATTGTCCTGGCATTACAACATGATGACTCATCTACAGAAAATATAGACGAACTACGAGCAACGGCAGCAGACCGTATAGTACGAGAGCGCATAAAAAGTAAGCAGCGATTTGACCAAAAACATGCAATTCCAACCAAGTATAAAGTCAACGATCTGGTAGTTGTAGAATACGAAGCTCCAAGTACAGGTACGTCACGTAAATTAGAACCCCGGTACAAGGGACCATTCCAAATAGTCCGCATATTAAATAACGACCACTACGTGATACGAGATATTCCTGGGTCTAAAAGAACGCAACGTCAGTATTCCTCCATTTACGCCAGCGATAAAATTAAACCATGGTGTACTCTACCACAATTATATGAGCGCGAAGATAATAGCGATATTGAAGACGGCGAAGATTTAACAGAAGCGTCACGGGGACGTTCCGCATTATCAGGAAAGGCCGAACTGTAAGGGTGGCAACTCTGTTTTGGTCTAAGCAGTAGTAAGTGACGAGCAGCCGACGAGAGTGTACGCCGCGCAAGGCGTATCAATCCTAATTACATACATTCAAACATTATTAAATTTCATATTAATATTTTTATTAACTAACTCATTAAATGTTTAAACTAAAGTGCGAGTGTTCATTTATTTAAATCGAATACATCAAGCCCCTGTTTCCAAGTACCTTTCACATTACAAATACAAAAAAAAAAAAAAAGAATTACAACGAATGAAATGTAAAAAAGCAAACATTTCCTGCCATAGAAGCAAAAAATAATTAACAACTACGATTACGTCTAGACGTCGATATTTGCTCCGGAAATGCTTGCCATTATTTCACTTTAACGAATGTTTGACACGAAGATTGGCTATGTTGACGGTAAACTTCCGGCAGCTGAAAGAATGTTGTTGATGTAAAATGCATTACAATGGTATATTTTATATGCTTTGTATAGAAAGTGGCTATTGGTGCGAGTTGAACTGTAAAGAATGAAGCTAACGCTGAGATTTTTGTTGCACTTCGAAGCGCTGGAGCATGGCGTAGCTCTTGTTAGGTTGTCAACAAAATTTATGCGTTTCATTTGAATTCGGTTTAAAAGCTTAAGCAGGGGGTATACGGTTGAAAATGGAATAGGCATGTCGAAAAAAATGTGTTCGATAAGAAAGAATCGTTTTTGTGACGTGGAATTTGAGCAAGATTTCGGGACTGTCTATGTATAATTTTGGGAGTATTTAGGGAATATTTTGAAATGACTAACAATATTTTTGGGGATGAGTCGGGGATAATCTGTGAAAGATTACAGGAGAATTTATGAAAATTTTGGAAGTGATTTCGGGACAGTTTTCGTAACGAATCCGGATTGCTTTCGGAATCATTTCTGCATTATTTTAGGACTCTTTCAGGACTTTTTTAAAGATAATATTGATATTCTTTTCAGAATAATTTTCATTATTTCGGAACGGTTTGCGGTTTCTTTAAGGACTGTTTTCAAGATAATTTCAAAGCTATATCAGGTTGGTTACAGGACATCCTCTAGATAGTTTCCGCGCTATTGCAGATTAGTTGCTGGTCATCAATCTGTTGTGTATCAGTTCAGGGTAACCCGAGACTATTTTTGGATCCATTCGGTAATGTTTTGGAATTATTTTTATCTTATCGGGACTATATATGGTATCCTTTCGGGAATATTTCATTATAATTTCGAAACGCTTTCTGGACCGTTTTAATTTTACCTTCGGGACTGTCATCGGAATATTTCAGAACTGCTTTCTGGATCATTTGGACTGTTACGGGAAAATTTCGAACCCTTTCTAACATTGGGGATTATGTCGGCACTGTCTTGTGATAATTTCGGCACAATTTGGAGTTATTTTGTGATTGTTATCCGAATCGTTACGGAAAGAGATCAGCATTTTTTCGCCTTTTGAAATTAATTCAGGTTTATTTTAAGGTTGATTTGGGATCAAATCAGAACTATTTCGGAACAATTTCTAGATAATCTGGAGACTATTTTACGATTATTTATCGAATAATTTAGGAACAACTAAGTGATACTAATTCGGTGAAATTTCGAAACTATCTACGGCTCATTTAGGTACTTTTTTGCAATCACTTGCACTATTTAGGGAATCTTTTCTTAACCCTTTCGAAGCTTTTTCGGCATCATTTTGGAACTTTTTTGGGAACGCTTTAAGTTTGTGTTGGGGATAATTTCGGGCAATCATCGTACTATTTCGGTACTGCTCTTTGCATCATTTGTACTGCTACGGAATAATTTTGAGATTATTTTCAATATTCGGGATCATTTCGGTACTATTTTGTGATAGCGATCCGAATAGTAATGGGAATATTTGGGAATTGCTTAGGGGTTTTTGAGATCGTTGGATCGTTTCGGAACACATTTTTAAGCAAGTTCGATATAATTTGAAGACTATTTCGTTAATTTTAATTCTAAAAAAAAATTTAAAAAATTTTTAGTTTTATTTTTCATCATTTAGGGGTTTTTTCTGGCTGATTTGAGGACTATTTCAAAATTTTTTTTGAGGGCATATCGGGTTTGTGAGTCGAGTCGACGTAGACCAAAATTATTTTGTATGTGGTTCCGATCGAGATCGAAGCAATGTTGGAAAAAAGGGCAATGTGTAACCGATTTTGCGCCATATCTTATCAAATTTGGTTCGAAGGCAAACCAGTCTAGGCATTGTCATTTTTTCAAAGAAATTTAACCTTAATTTAATAGAAATTTTTCATTTTTCTGAACGCACTTAAAATATTTGCACGAGTAGTCCTATGTTCTCAGATAATTTGAAATAAGCTTTCCTTTCATTTCGCTAAGAACTCAAACCCTCTTACTTGCAAATTTTGCACTCAGCAAAACATGAAAAAAAATATATATATTTTGTTCATTTTTTTCCAGTTGTTTGCAATCGATATGTTGATCACGAAGGACATTGCCGCCACAATCATTTCATCTGCATTAGCCTTGTGGCATTTGTTTATTTTTGCTTTAATTTTATTTGCTCTGATGCCAACAACAACAGCAGCAAATACCATTTTGCGGGAACAAAGCTTAGCTAATGTAAATGCCGCCGCAATTGGAGGAGGCAATTCAATAGCAGACCATCGTGCGGTGAGCAGTGATGGTTTAATGCGAGGACAAGCTGTAATTGATGCGGTACCTGTGGCAGGTAAGAGATTATTTGCTATGTATTTGATTTGATTTCGCGACATCGAAGTAATCCAATTAAGTCAATTAGAAATGAATAATTTGCAATGAAATATTTATGGAATGCGTATACGCAGGAACTTTTTGCAGCGAAATTCAATAAGCAGTGTGAGGAATAGAATTTGTTTCAGTTTAAAACGAAGAGCTTAAAATTTTTCTAGCAATAAGTCATGATGTAATAATAAAGGTGATGTCAATAAATTAACGTCACTCTTTCGGTAGCTCTATTTCACAGTATTTACTTGTATTACGAAAGTACTAAATTTTGATTGCTTCATTTTTCGTACAAAATTCCCCAAAAAATTTTTTTTCTGCAAAATCTTTTCTATATTATTTTTCTGAATACAAAGCTACGTTAATCTTTTTGATTAAACCATTCTAGTAGCGGGTTATATAGTTATAATATTTCTAAACGTATAGCAAAATCTACTGCGATTGTAGTAGAACTCAAAAGCAGTTCTGTATGATAGACAACCCTCTAAAATGTGCATGCCGAATTTGTCAGAATAAGGGAAAATGTCAACGGGATGAGAACACCTGAAAATTCATTTCATCATGACAATAAGTAAAGTCGACGCAGTGTTTGTGTTTACTCAAATGAAAATAAATGAACAATTATCTGTGTTTGTTTTAAGAAATTTTTAATTTAAAAAAAAAAAATATTTTTTAATGTTTCTTCTAAAATTTGCTACAAACATATAGTAATACTCCTATATTGCTAACAGAAAATGCTTGTAATGTGTTTTGAATTCGGAATCAAAACAAGACAGCCTATAAAATTTTTGTGATTGTAGCAGCATAAGTGTGACGAGAAAAAAATTTAAATTTAGGTACATTCGATTATTGAATACAAACAAAAAAAAACGTTTAAATAGCAATATATCGGCACTCTGATGTTTGGGAATGTACCTAGCCTTTTGTAGCAATATAGGATTACATATATAGCTACAAATAATTTTAAGCTTATAATATTACGGAATTATTTACGGATTGATTTTTACAGTTCATTTTGGGGTTGGGTGACAGTTTCGCAGTAATTTAGAGAATATTTTTTAATTCCCATCGGGGTCATTTCTGAAGAGTTTGTGGGATGGTTTTTGTTCTGTTGTCCTTCCGAAGAGACCGAAACCAGGCAGCGCTCTTGGCCCTGTTTTTGATGCATATTCTCCAGAGGCTAATTGTATAATGTACCCAGTGTTATACTCCAACCAGTTCAATAAACCTTCTGTTCTGGCTAGATCAATAAAACCTCTGCTGTCTCTTATGTAACAGTGGATGTGATTCTGCTCCTTGGTGATTTTGCAAGTACCCATAGAGGACCAATTGCTGATTGCGGTTCTATTGAGGTTGATATTAATGTCATTCTGCCTCAGAGTGTCTAAAGATGCACCGACCTTTGTCAGCTCATCCGCTTTTTTATTGCTATCAATGTTCAGCGTGATGGTCGCAAGGCTTGCTGCTTCGCGTAACGCCCTATTAAAGTTTTCGATGGCCTAAGAGAACGCATATGATGAATCTAATGCTTTAATCGCTGCTTGGCTGTCTATAAGCTTATCTTACAACCGCTTACCCAATTAGCTAACAAGAAAATATGGCATCTCTCTTGTATCTCTGCTTTTAAGATACTAGCTGAGTTTGGAAGACGGTGGATATTGCAAATTTTAGCTGTTCGCAGAAAACCCTCACATCAACACCGCAGGCTATTTTGGACTCATCAGTGTAGAGTGAGGTTACGATCTCTTTGTAAACTTGTGTCCGCTAACCAACCCGTTCTTGAAGAAAACCTCACCTTGGAATTTTTGTCGAACATCGATGTGCATAGCATATAATCTCTTGTCACATTCGTGTTGGGGATACCACTGTGGCCATACGTTCCATCTTCTAGACTGCCTTAGTCTGACAACTGAGCTAATAGCTGTCGCGTGTATGTGAAGGTCTTATGGAAGCTTGTTTAGGATAATATTAAAAGCTCCGTTGGACATGACATAAGTTCTCCTATTACCCCCACGCATGCTGCCCTCTGTATATTGTTTAGTTTCTTGATGTTGTATTGCTTGTCCAGTGCTGACCACTAAACTAACGCTCCTTACGTCAGGATTAGTCGAATGACTGCTTTGTATATCCACATTATAGGATTTGGTTTTTGGCAGACCTGTAAAGTACTGAGTACATATTTGTACTAGTAGCAAATAAGAACAAGTACTCAAGTACTTCAAATCTAATTACAAAGTATAAGTACTACAGTACTTGTGTTTCGAATCCAAAAGTACGAGTAGATATACTTACGAAATACTTGCAAGTATACGAAAATACTTTTTCTGATAAAATCTGTCAGTTTCATTCAAAAATGGAAAATGAAAATATGAGTAAAATTCATATTAGAATGCAACAAGAAGTAAAACACCATATTAAATAAGTAAGAATTGTACAACAGCTGACAATATTAAAGTAGTTTTGTGCTTGCTTTCATTATTACTAGCTTTTCAAACGAAAAGCCCATCTTTGATTGCCTTCTAGGACTTTAAACAATGCCTGCTAAGGAAAATAAACGCTCTACGGGGTCAGAGAAAGCTAAGAGCGCATTAATTTTGAGTGATAGTCCTTCATAAGAGGATAACTCTTAAGCATATTGAAATCTGTATCATTGAAATAACCGTAAAAGACCTCTTCAACAATTTTGTTAAAGTTAGGTGATCTCAAGGGTGCTGGTTGATACACTATAAACCCGTTCAATACTTATCAAAGTACTTAGAAAATACTTACAACTACTTTACTTGTACTGCAGCAATTCAAGTACAAGTACTTCGATACTTGTACTAATTTTTCGAAGTACTGAGGTACTGATACTTGTACTTGTACTGGTACTTTTTCTTTACAGGTCTGGTTTTTGGGATGATTTGGAAATGGTTTTAAAATTGGTTAAGAGATTATGTTAAGTAAAAATACGGAGAGTCCGAGAGAACTCACTGTATAAATTCCGTCAAGTTCGACCGAGACGTTCGGACCCTCATTACACTGACACATAGACATATTCGTTTTTATTTATAAGACATGCATATTTGCCATATACAACTAAAAATGTGTTAAAACGTATTCCGAATGACTTGCGAAATGATGCCAAGTGTAAACTTGAGTAAAAATATACATTTTTCTAGAGCATAAGAAGGGCAATAACAAATAATATGAAAACTAAAACTAACTTGTGAAGTTGTTGTTGTTTTTGTTGGAAAAACAAGTGAAACAACGGTAAACATGTGCAACAGTATAAATAGTTGCACTTTGCCACACTTCCCACATATGATGACAACAACGTGACAACCACACAATCACACAAGTGACAAGCAACAAATGACATCATAACTGAAACTATACGCACACACATACACACGCAAGTATATATTCAAAATAAAATATACCCACTCAGCATTTAGATGATTAAATTTTCAATTTCCCTACATATAAATACAATTTGATTACTCTTTCTGACTAAATAATGAGTTCTCATACAATTGAACAAAAGAAATAATCAAATATGAATACTTTTGATGATCAAAAACTGAAAAGAAAATTTCGATCACTTTTTGGAATCATTTTTGAAGTCCTTTGAAGATTAAATTTTAATATTTCATAAAAACCAACAAAAAAAATAATCTAATATGCTTACCTTTGATGCTCAAAAACTGAATATAGGTTTTCAATTAGATTTTGGAATCTTATTTGAATCAAATATGTTTACTTTAGGTAATCAAAAGTTTATAATCATTTTTAATTCAGCCTTCTGAATCTTTTCTGACTATATTTGTTGACTGAATAATGAATTTTATATTTGCTAAAATTTTACTTATTATTGAAAATCTTATCTTTTTCACATACACACATTTTTTCAATCATGAAGCTCAGAAAAAATATGTATATAAAATTTTTATTATTAATACAGTCTTCAAGACAATGTAATACAAATGCTGCTCGTGCCCGAAGATTTCGCCAACCATTTCTCCACTTTCGGCTTCCCAGAAAATACATAATAGTTGGACAATATAAAGGTTGTGACCTATTTGAACCCCAGGTAAGTGAAACTCTCTTGACATGTGTACCTGGATATGTCTTCAACATCCTGTACAGTATCCTATTTTAAGATATTGACGATCACAGCTGATGTTGCATGTTGTAGTCGCAGGTGTATATGGGTCAAGTTTGTTTGCGAGTGACCTGTGATTCAAATAGCTCACTTCCGCATGCTTTCTTCCCCTTATGAGTGTAGCAGCTTATTTTGAATGAGAATGAAGAAAAAATGCATCATAATCGCATTCAAAAATGATTAAAAAATCTCAACCAAAAAGATTGAAATATGTTCACGAATATGATCAGAAAATGACTGTGAAAATCAGTCAAATATTACTCTAAAACAATTAAAGCTCAATTTTGCAATGATATCAAATATGAATAAAAAACGTTTCGAAATAGGAATCATAAATGATTATTCAAGAATGATCACATTTAAAGTACATTTTTCTCCCGACCATACATTAATTTTCGAACAGAAAATGCTTTTAAATTTGAACGTTTTTAATCATGATATTTAAATATTTTTTAATCAAAATTTTCATAAAATGCTGGCTGGGTATAATTGCAGCAAGAAATTTATACACAAGCAAATATAAACGAAAAGTAAGTCAATGTGTTGGGCGTGTCACTTAACTGACGACAATGATATAAAATCCGAAAATGTGCTGCCGCTACTGCTGATGTTGTCACTGCACTTGAATGCTACAATAACAATAGAAAACAAAAACTGTAACAACAAGTAAGGAAGTCTAAGTTCGGGTGAAACCGAACATTACATACCCAGCTGTACACTTGAAATGCTGCTGTTGTTTGTTTAGTGTGCTTAATAGTGTTACAAGGCTGCGCAGTAATACATTTGCATATGGTTATATTCTGAACTAATTTTTCTTCGAGTTATGGCTCCCGAAACATAGAAAATTGCTTAGTCATAAAAGGGGCGGTACCACGCCCACTTTTTAAAATTTGAAGTTGTAGGATGCCGAACTAAAACACGTCCGCTCTGCTCAATAATTATTTTATTCTAAATTCCAAAATACAATTTTTTAAATCCAAAAACAATACTCGTCACAATATTTTTCAACGAGTCACGTACACTTGTTCCCTTTACAAATACAATCAACAAGTCAAACAAGTGTACGTCCTCTTGAACATATTTACACAAACATACAATAATTAAAATTGAAACATAAAAATAATTTACAAAATGGAAGTTCGTACATTCAAAACAACTCAACATATACAATATTAAAATAGACAAGTAAATTAAATACATATAAACATTTAGGGCAAATGTAAATGAAAATATATTGATTTCATTGTTAATCATTTGAGACTTGCTATATCAAACATTAAAATCAAAATCGTAAAACAGTTTAAAGAGATCAGTATGCATACTACGAAGTTGTTCCTATTTATTGTTATAAATCCACTTGGGAAATGAAATACCATTGATATAAAGTTCTTTTTTGCAAAGATATAGCTTATTTTATTCGTCCACTATCCTTTTAAAAATCTTTTATATAAAAGTGGGCGTGGTCCTTAACCGATTTCGTTAATTTTTGTGCAAAGCTTTCCTTATAGTAAAAGCAACCTCTCTGCCGAATTTTGTTACGATAGGTTTAACGATTTTTGATTTATGATTAATAATATTTGTAAAATTGATTTTATCACAAGCGGGCGGTGCCACGCCCATTTAAAATTTGTTTTTTCAAATTTTTATCAAGAGTCTCAATATCAGTTCACACGTCAAATTTCAACATTCTAGGTGTATTATTTACTAAATAATCAGGTTTTTTGTGTTTTCCAAAATGTTATATATATAAAAAGTGGCCGTGGTTATCATCCGACTTCGCTCATTTGCAATACCAATCTATTCTGGGTCCAGATAAGGTCGGGTACTAAATTTGGTGAAGATATCTCGATATTTACTCAAGTTATCGTGTTAAGGGGCAGACGGACAGATGAACGAACGGACGGATGGACGGACGGACATGGCTTAATAAATTTTTTTTTCGATACTGATGATTTTGATACATGGAAGTTTATATCTATCTCGATTCCTTTATACCTGTACAACCAACCGTTATCCAATCACAAGTACAGCTGGGTATAAAAATATAATAACAAACGAAATGTTGTACGAGGATTTTTTGAGCGAAAGAAGCACGCGCTTTCTACAACAACAACAGCAGCAAAAGTAAGCAGACAAGTTGTTAAGTGCAACAAAAATTATAAAATAAGGATTTATGCTTGCATGTACATTAGGGTGGCCCTTTGTTTTATGGAGAAAAAAAAATGTGTTTGGATTTTCGATCTTAACCCCTAGAAAGATGCGAATAGCGCAAAAACAAATATATACAAATATTTATCTATAAAGATTTATTGTGAGATTTGGGAGGCAATTCCGCTCACAATAAATAAATAAGGGTGGACAAAAGAAATATAAAAATTCTTCCTTTTTACGTTTTTAACCTCTAAGTCTTTTTTGATTGGCCTAAAATTTTGCACATACTTTAAGGCTATTTCAATATTTCTTGGAAAATATCTGGAAATAACGGTCACCCTAATGTACATGACCAAAGAACATTAAAAGTGTGGCAAAAGTGGTGTGAAAACACGCGAAATTTTATTTTTTTGTCGAACTGATTGAGTCAAAATGTGTGCTCAAGTGTATTTTGTAGGGCAACGCGACGTGCCATGAAAAAAGCTTCGTTATATTCATTCTTCCCTTGTGTTGCCTTTGTGAGCGCGTCTTCCTTGGCGCAGCGATACGCATTGTTGGATTTGAAGTGTGCCATCCGACAATAGTTTGATGCGACAATTTTATTTGTACTAATGACTTTAACTCTAACGAGAAAATTCTTCAGCTTAAATGGTATGCAAAATTTTGTTCGTCGTTCAAGATGTTTTCATGTGCGGGGAAGGAAATATTGAACGCTTAAGTGATTTAAGAGCTCAAGTTGAAGGGCTTCATTGTGCTTAGTGCAGCAGAAAATTGCTGAAATATTGACTTATCCATACATAATTTTGGTATCAAATTTACTATTAATCATAGTACATGAGAAAAAATATGCTATGTATATGATTCTGCAGAATATTTCTCAAGTCATGCAAGAAATTTGCACAATACTGTTTAGTAATGAGGCTGTTGGCCTCGTTTTTATCAGGGCACCATTTCTCCTAACCTAACCTAGATAATAATAATTATTATTATAATTTGTGCGAAAACTGATGTTGCACGAAAATCCCTGACTGTGATACAATCATAAAAATCGTAAAGAAGACAACCAAGAAGATAAGGTCTGATGTAAATTGGAATGATTTTCTGTCGTCCCTTGTCAAACTTGATATGTAGAAAAACCGGTTTCGACGTTGTGCCATCTTCAGTATAAATTTTCATACATCATGTTGGAAAACTAACAAAACATAATGAAAAAGAAAAGGAGTTTTGGAAAGACTTTATTGTGATAATATTGAAGGATTTTTGGAGGCCAACGAGCTACGTACGATTTTCTCAAAAAGTCCAATTACCCCGCTAGATGGAAGGTGGCCACCACCCAGGGTCATTGAGATCAGAAGTTTCCTCGATTAGAAAAGCATCGAAGACTTTTTAATGAAATTAAGCGTATCTCTTACCATTAAGATGCCAGACCGAACTTGGGCATAACCCAGAAAGTAAACGTGAACCAAAATCTGTTCGTTCTTATATCGCTGCGACGTCTAACCTTCGTCGATGACTCGCCGATATTAGTCGTGATCGTTCCGTGTATGCAGCTGTGCATGTTATCACTACAATATAAAGAAAAGGTTTCCTTTGAAATATTTCACTCTATGCATCCTTCTGGACACTTGTAGAATTTGTGAAGCAACAACCAATAAAAAATAAATACTTGTCGCGATTTACCTCCAGAGTGATTCAAGTCACGGCAATCGCACGAGTAAATTCCAAAGGGAAGATTTTAAACACGGTTCGCATCTCGCGTTATGGTTCAAGAACAGTGATTGCTTCGTTGATAATGCGTCGGAATTTTTCTCATGCTACGCCGAGAGAACGGTGGCATCGCAGCGATGTCACGCCTACTCTACGCTGGCGTTGTGCAGACACTAGGTCTGACTATATTCACGACGGCGGTGTAGCCGCCACATCTGTTATATTATTTTTACAAATGTTCTTATGATCGTCGTTATTTTCTGCGCTACAGAGCAGCACGAAAATCAATCACGAAAGCCGTTGTAGCCAGATTAAACCTAATTCTATTTTTGAGTGGCGTCCTTTTTATTTTGTCAATAAAGACTAAAATAGAAGTAAAAACCAGATAATAAAAGCTATAATCATTTTTTGGACATTTTTTAAACATAATTAATATTTTTTTCTAAATTTTTCGCTACTGTTTGCTGTAAATTATATTGGTGGCTGCCGCTTTCAAAGTAATCAAGAAGCTAATGCTTGGCTACGGTTGTCTTCAAGCTTTGCTTTATTGTGGTTGTGGTGTATAGACACCAGGTTGAATGTGATCAGCCCTACTATGCCGATGTCGCTATTGCGTCGTTGTCTGACAGTACGTTGATGCGCTCCGTTATTGTTCCCATGCAACTTCGAAAGGGTGGTTATATTGAGACAACGTTGCGCCGCTGAATCGCCGATGGCGTCCCTATAACTTGCCGCCAAAATGAAGCCTATATGACGCGCCGATGCTGCCAATACTCCATCGCTACTACGTCAATGTACTCTATGCTGCACGTATAGCGTAGTCCTGTCGAGGCAATGCCACGCCGACTATACGCCGATGTCGCGTCGGCAAAGAAAGTTGACATGAGTGACCATCGGAGATTTCGTATACCGTTTTAGCATTAAAAATTTGTTGGTAGTGTTTTCTATTATTTTTTGTTGAAAAACTAAGATGTTTTATTGTTGCTAAACTTCATTCGAATCGCTTCATAGACATTGTTGCTAGGTCCTAAATATCGTAACGAATTTAGTGCAACTCCGCTTATTTGCAACCTTATACTAATGTTCGTAACGCTTAATTGCTGAATAAATAACTCCAATATTGAATTATGCAAAATGGTCTGTATTAGACTACTTTCACAATAACACTTCTACTTCTCAACAGATGCGTGCTTAAATCAAACTGAATCTATGATTGCTCAGATTGCGCTCTTCTATACTCTTCGATTTCCTCGTTCCATACTTCTAAGCGTTTCCAGAATTTACTTAGTTACCAGCTATAAAATTATAACTACAGATGCACGTGTATAGCTTCTCATATGCGCGTGTAAAATAATTGCCTACTTCTGCGAGTATCTCAGATATGTGCATGTGTTTGTGCGTTGCTCTCCGCTGCTTGTATGGACATATATGTAGACATAATGATTAATTTGGTTATGTGCATACAAGTCACTACTCAGTATCGGTTTAGAGATGATAGCATCCCTTAGCGTTGCTAGCACTCGTCACATGCCCTCCACCTAAGTCTGATCACCCCGATCAGACAAATTTCCTGATCTAAACGCCGCTAGCATCTCCAAATGTGCCACTCTTCTATTTCGTGATTTCCCAATGGTTTTTATGCGGTAGATGGTATCACTGATCTTCTTCACAACTTTGTACGGGCCTTCCCAACTGCACCGAAATTTGGATGGAACACCTTTCCACCGGTGACGGATCAGATCGAATCATGGAATGAGATGCGCCCGTATCTACAGTCAGTACACGTTCTTTGCCATCCACATTCCCTCTTATGGTAAGACTGCTTGAGTTCCTTCCAATTTGCAACACAGATATAACAGTACATTCAAAAGCTGGAGATAGCTCTCGATCTCTACATCTTACTCTCTCTTTCTCATCCCCTCCAGCTTTGTTATTAAGACCACTCATGCTGTTGCAACCACTAGGATCAAGATCGCAATGACGTGCAATGTAACCGGGCTTCCCGCATTTGAAGCACTTGATAACTCTTTCACTCCGCTTTTGCGATCCTTTCAGCGCGTCCAATATTGTGTTCACCCAGTCTGTCCTTTCTACCTCCACACGGCGTGCTTTAACGCTGGCTTACACAGAAACGATGCTGTTTCCCGAATTAGAGCATGTGATACCGTTTCTGTGAATGTAGGTTTTGGGTTTGCGTATGTCGCTCGCTTCGGTTCGATATCCCGTATTCCATTAATAAATCTCTGGATTTTTACCTTTTCGGTATATTCCACGGGTGCGTCCGCATTCGCTAAATGTGCCATCCTTTGAACATCCGACGCAAACTCTTGCAATGTTTCACAAGGCCTTTGGAAGCGCTTCAGTAACTCCATTTGGCATATCTGTCTCCTATGCTCGGTTCCGTATCGTCTCTCTAGAGCGCCGATCAATGCTTCATAACAGTTCCGTTCACCCTCTGGAATGGTTTTTAATATCTCACCTGCAGGCCCTTTCTATGCCATGAAGAGTGCAGCCACTTTATCATCCGCATTCCAGTTGTTCACTGCTGCGGTCTTCTCAAACTGTAGCTTAAAGGCATTGAAAGGAACAGAGCCGTCAAAAGATGAAGTTTTCACCTTCGTATTGCTTGCTGAAACAGCTGGGCGTTTTAATTGCAACTCCCGTATACGACCTCTCAAAGCATCCACCTCGGCTTCGATTTTTTCCTCAAACTGCGTTATTTTCTCGTCCATACGCGCTTCGAGTTTTGATGATATACGAGTTGTACTGTTATGCATGCCTCTTGCTCTTTCAGTTGCGTTTCCATCTTTGATGTAATCTGTGTCGACATTCCTGAAATACGCGTTTCTTGTGCTTCAATCTTTGATGTTATGCGTGTCTGCTGTGATTCTAGTTGAGATGCCGTTTGTGACGTTATATATGTCTTCTGTTCCTCCAGTTGAGATGACATATATGTCTTCTGTTCTGCCAGTTGAGATGACACTGTCGATGTTTGTGCAGATATTGCAACCAATATCATGCTCAAGTCTGTGCTGACAACTGCCTGTGATGTTTCGTTTTTCTCTTCAATTTTTGTTGTAGTCTCGTCCCATTAGGATAAAAGACATACTCGTCCACATCAATTCCTTGCGACTCCATTACCTCTCGTACTCGTGCTTGCAGTTCGATATTATTGCCGGTTGTGTTCAATCCACGGTTTTCCAACTCTTTTTTCAGTTGCTGGATCTTTAATTCACTCAACTTTGCCATGTCCAAGTTGTATTCAAATCTTTGGAATTTATTCAACAATTCCTCTTCTCACACCAATTGTAACGAATTTAGTGCAATTCCGCTTATTTGCAACCTTCTACTAACGTTCGTATCGCTAAATTGCTGAATATATAACTCCAATATTCAATTATGCAAAATGGTTTTTATTACACTACGTTCACAATAACACTTCTACTTCTCAACAGATAGGGTGCTTAAATCAAAATGAATCTATGATTGCTCAGATTGCGCTCTTTTATACTCTTCGATTTCCTCGTTCCATACTTCTAGGCGTTTCCAGAGTTTACTTAGTTACCAGCTATAAAATTATAACTACAGATACACGTGTATAGCTTTTCATATGCGCGTGTATATGTGAGTGTTACTTGCACAAATAATTGCCTACTTTTGGGAGTATCTCAGATATATGCATGTGTTTGTGGGTTGCTCTCCACTGCTCAGTATCGGTTTAGAGATGATACCATCCCTTAGCGTTGCTAGCACTCGTCATAATATTTATTCACCTTTACTAATGGCTTCTTCATCCTTTTGATTACTTCCAATCAATCTTAGAACGCGCCGCTTTCATACGCTTTGAGCTGGCAAAGGCTTTGAATCGATTAAACTTTAACTTCAGCAAAAATGTCTCCCATCATGCCCGTGCTATCAATCCACGATTCTCAGTTGGTGGTAGCTTAACAATGAATACACCACAAGAACAATTATTCGAGGTAAGTCAAAAATATCTTTAGTAAGCATAAGCTAAAAAAAACAAGTAAGGATGGGACTGTCTTCGGCTGTGCCAAAGACTTCATACCTTTCATGAATGGGGCTGAACAATAATCTTATCCAGTTCGTAATCTCCAAATAATCGGATGTATAAGATAAGAAATATAGAGTGAACAGTTGTACATACCTAAACAATTTTTAAGATAAATATAAAATAAAAAATGGCAAAAAAACCCTTATATTATATTATTTATATTTTTACAGGAAATCATCTATGATATATTAGAATATATAACACCAAGATTCATGTTTTTATATTGGAAACTAAGGGAGAAATTGCCAAAAATCTTTCTATCTGAACGATCGGTTGTATGGGATTGGTGACTTGTAGAGCCTTTTCTACAAGTTTCTGTTGCTTATTTAAAAAATTAAACGCGAGACAATTTACCTTTACTTGTTTATTAAAGTGCACTTCATTCGAGTAAAGTTACAATTCGATTGAACTTAAAAACTAAGACACGGTTCAAAATAGGAAATCTGTAAAAAATTAGTCATAGGAATTTTCCGTGGAAAAGTCCTGTTGTTTCAAATTGACAAAATACAAGTTATACATCGGATGATTTCATGAGATGGCTAATTATAATAGGATAGGTGCGAAGAGTATGATATGAAATTCTGCTTGTGATTACGTATGAATGTAGGCACATATGTTTGTATTCATAGCAACATGTTTGTATGTATGCTTGTGATGTATGCTGCAGCGACGAAAGCAATGAAGGTGGATGGGCAATAGTTATGAGCTCAAAGCGAAGAAATAATTTGAATACAAATGATGACAACAACAAAAGCGATGAAGATATGTTAAAATGAGTGTGCATGGAGTTAGAGAACAATTGCAATTTCGATGATAGCGAAGACTGATTGGAAAGGCAGGTGTGGCGATGATAATTTATTAGGTAGGGGCGCGAACAGGGATATATACTATATATAGCTCCGATCAAAGTGATTTTGTCAGAAAATCTTCTATGGTATATTAAAATATATATCACCGGAGAGTAATGGCCAAAATCTTTCTATCTGAACGATCGGTTGTATGGGATATAACTATATATAGCTCCGATCAAAGTGATTTTTTCAGTTTCAAGTTTGTACCAAAATCGTCTTATCTGAACGATCGGTTGAATGGGAGATATATGTTATAGTGGTCCGATCTTACCGGATCCGACAAATGTCTAATATAATACAAAAATACATCCTTGTGCCAAATTTCATTGAGATATCTCAAAATTTGAGGGACTAGTTTGCGTTCAAACAGACAGATGGACGGACAGACCGACATGGCTATATCTACTCAGTTCGTCGCCCTGATCAATTCGGTATACTTAATGGTGAGTCTATCTTCTATATTTCTCAACGTTACAAACATCGGACCAAAGTTAATATACCATTTCATGATCATGAAAGGTATAAAAAGTGATTGAAATTTTACGCCAATTTGTTGAGAAAAATATTAGCAAATCTACTTTGAAAATATATGTATGTACATATGATTAGTAATTGCTTTCTTCCTTCTACCGCTTTCGTGACACCTCAACAGAAGAATAAAGGCAAGATTGAGTTTGGTACAAGATGGCGTATACGCAATTTAAAGTGACGTTTCAATGCGCTCAGTCTCTGTGAATGAATTGAAATCTGCTTTTGTAGCAAATAAACAAAATTGGTAATTCTTAGAGGGAATTGGAATTTTTCAATGTCATACTTTTCTTAAATTTAAACTATTCCCCCTAAGTATATACATATATATAACAATTAAACAATTAATGAATGCCTAAGCACATATGAAGGTAAGAAATTTAAAACCCAAGTCTCAAAAAAAAAAAAAAAAAAGCCGTGAGTACTCAGTACCTGTGATGTGTAAACGCACATGTGTACGTATAGGCTAGGTTAAGTTAGGTTGCGTGATGACTAAAATTCAGGGTTATAATCAGAGCAACCTACCTGACCGATACTAATTCGAAGAATTGTGAAAACTTCTTTTTTCGGCACAAGATTACTGGACGAATCGATGCGAAGCAGAGTCCACGATTGTATCGAGATCCCGGGAATAAGAGAGCAGGAGGTACTGAATGCAACACAAAGAGTTGCAGATAATAAGTCCCCAGAACCAGATGAAGTGTCAAAACGAAGCGAATTAGCGATAAGGTCTAGAACATCAGTATATATGGATGTCTTCAACACCTGTTGCCAAGAATGAGTCTTTCTCCGCTAATGGTAACGTCAAATACTGGTGTTTTTGCTGAAGTCCGATAAGATGCCCGACCAGGCATCCTCGTACAGGTCAATGTGTATGTTGGATTCGACAGGATAGATTCTTCAAAATATTATTATTATTATAGCATCTGCAGCAGACTCTGGAAAGTTGGCTTGTTAAATATTCAGTTTGGATCTAGAAAATCAAGACTCACGATAGAGGCAATACAAACAGTTGTCAGCAGCCATAACTGCAGGTCAAAATAAAAGCACAATCTGTGCACTAAATACTTTGAATATTAGAAATGCTTTTAATAATACGAACTGGATGCTATACTTAGCATAAAATCTAACGCCACGGATTTTGACGGGATTCACCCGAAATTTTTGAAGTGCTTACTCCCAAAGATCTTACCATACCTTACTTACGCTTTCAATACAGTTTTATTTACGTCGAGTTTTCCAGACTGCTGGAAAAAATCTAAAATCATTCCGGTTAGGAAACCCAATGGCGATTTTAGGCCAATTTCCATCTTACCATTCCTATCTAAGGTACTTGAACGACTAATGCACAATCAAATCTGTTACTTCATCAATAAGAACTCACTGCTTAGCCAGTATCAATCTGGATTTAGACCTAACAGGGGCTGTACCACAGCTCTTCTAAAGGTCACCGATGATATAAGATCAAACATAGACAAAAATAACGTAACATTTCTAACTCTACTTGATCACTCTAAAGCTTTCGGCACGGTAGATCAACACACTTTTATGCATAAAACTCAATAAATTGTATAATTTCTCTTCATCGTCACTGAGTCTAGTTCAAACTTACCTTTTCGGTCGTTCACAAGCCGTAAGTATGGGAGACTCAACATCGAAACTTTTGAATGTAACAAAAGGTGTCCCTCAAGGATCAATTCTCGGTCCACTTTTATTTGTGCTTTATATAAATGATATCGTGGATGTTATGAAGCATTGTATCATGCATATCTATGCAGATGACGTTCAACTATATCTTGGTTGTCCCTTAGATTCCATAAATGCTTGCATTGGGAACATAAACATCGACCTAGATCAGATCAATACTTGGGCCTGTCATAATGGCCTAGTCTTGAACCCAAAGCAATATATAAAAAACGATTTGACCTAGCAAATTTTCACGAGATAAAGTTGAATAACACTGTAATAAAATATGTAGACACTGTAAAAAATCTGGATGTGATTTGCAATAGAACGCTAACATGGAACAACCAAATAATCGCTAATGTAGGCCGCGTGTATGGAATGCTGAGATCACTATGGAGTGTCCAGTAATTCACACCACCTAAAATTCGCCTACTTCTAGCTAAAGTGTATCTTATACCTAAATTGCTATATGGCTGTGAACTATATGCCGGTTGTGATAGCATGGGTAGGAGGAAACTTAATATCCTATACAACAACGTGGCTAGGTATATTTACAGTGTTAAACGTTATGATCACATCTCAATTTTTGCTCTAAAAATATTTTCCATCTCATTTGAAAATCTCTTAAAACTCAGATGCTTAACATTGTTACATAAAGTCATAGTTACACATGAGCCAGATTATTTGAAGGAGCGTTTTAGTTTCATGAGATCCTCTCGATCGCTCGCTATCTGTAGCATGAAATATACTTGCTCGGTTACCGAGCGACAGTTTTTTGTTGTCACAGTTCGCCTTTGGAATAATCTATCAATAGCGATTAGAGGTTTGAAAAACACAACCCGGTTCAAACAAGAAGTTATGCAACACTTTGGCAAATGATTTGTATACCTCTCTCTCTATTTCTTCACTGTATATGTTTTTCATTTATTCTAAGTACTCCGAATATTGTTTTTCTTCAAATATTCTCTGGTTATATTCAGCTTAGTTATCCACTTAACTGGTTAAGGATTATTTTATTTTTGAGTATTTGTATGTGTTGTGTAAAATTATCACTTATTAACCAGGTAACCCGATATGAAGGCCTACATGAATTGGTTTCAATATTATAAGTTTTTTATTTACTAATTTGGGAAAAATTTAAACAACGTGACATCAGGACGGACAAGGCGACAGCTGTTTCGATTATACCTTGTAAATCTCTTCAAAGCCTTTTCTCCCGGGAGTGGGAATCGAACCCGCACTCCTACGATAGTTTAAATGGTTACAAACGCATTCAGCTACGTCATGCCTTAGTTGTTGTAAAGTTTTTCCCAATTGCCTTCTTTTTTGCATATCTTAATCTTTTACACATTGTATACTTCGTATGCAATTATGTGTTAAAGCTTTGCTTGTTGGTACAGCGGTTTTCAAAGAAACTTTGGTATTGTTGCTGTTTTTGTTCTATTTATAGAACTACAACGAATTAACCAATTTTGTCTGTTTGTATGATTTAATCGGGGATTGCCCGTATTGCTCTTTTTTTTTTGTTATAAAGTTTTTATTTAAAATGTTAGTGTGTAAGATATCATGCACTGTAAATATAACCATTGGTTGTTGTGTGTGATTAAAGAATAAAGATAAAGATGCAGATAAAAACATCGCTATGAAACTATGACGCACCTGCAAACCTGCGCAGAATCCAATTATTCTATTTAAGCGACAGAGTGCTCCTACACAAACGAGGGACAGAGAAAGCACAACATCACAGGCGGCGTCCCCAGGAATCTGTTCTAAAATGAACGCTTTTGAATGCGATGTATGTGCTACAAATCGATCTTTCTGAATGCTAGCAAATTCTTGGCTATGCAAATGATATTGTCGTAGTAGCAGTTGCCAAAAACTGGACCTTCTCTAAGTATTATGTAATAACCCCGTAGGAAGAATAAAGGAGTGGCTGGCGAACATTGAGCTGAAGTTGGCTGCTATAAAAGAGAGATGGTTTTGGGGGGCTTAAGGTGGACTGTGGATGAGTTCGTTCTGAAGAAGGTTATCAAATAAATTCAGAACCTTGTTTGAGATATTGCAAACATTGACTTAAAACTAACTTTTAAGTAGCACTTAAGGGCGGTGGAATTTTCTAAAGTTAGTGTAGCCCTAATACGAATAATGCCATACATCGGCGGTCCAGGTATGGCTGACCATCAGCGTTGGTCTAATGTAATCAGTTCGATAATATTATACGTCACACCATTGCACAGTGTTTCGTGTAGAACAAGCTGGCTGGACAAAAACAAAGTTCTTATTCCAAGAAAAGTGTAATCAGAAATGAAAGAAAACAAACAAAATAACGGGATTTTTGCTTTTTTTTTGATATTTTTGCTCATATATATTGAGTAATTGAAGTAGAAAAGTAGGAGTGGCCGTAAAATGCATTGATTAATTTGCAAAATTCTTGTTGAATATTAAGCTTCATATTTATTTTAAGTGAACACTTTTATATAATTTTTTTGATGGATTCTAAGCTCGAAGGTAAGTAAAATTTTTTAATAGTAATTCTTTCGCAATTAGAGTATTTTCAATATATTTAACATTCCGTTATTTAGAAGAAAAGCTTTTTTTTGTCTATATTTTTAAATTTAGGGACAAAAAAGTGGCATACATCCGCGGACATCCGGGCTAAGTTTTACATATGTTATAGCCGCAAGTATTCTCTAATAGTCGAAAGAAAAAACCATTGCGAATTCTTTGCACATCTATTTTTAATTTTTTTTTTTTTTCAGATTTAGTTATGCATATTTGCCATATACAACTAAAAATGTGTTAAAATGTATTCCGAATGACTTGCGAAATGATGCCAAGTGTAACCTTGAGTAAAAATATACATTTTTCTAGAGCATAAGAAGGGCAATAACAAATAATATGAAAACTAAAACTAACTTGTGAAGTTGTTGTTGTTTTTGTTGGAAAAACAAGTGAAACAACGGTAAACATGTGCAACAGTATAAATAGTTGCACTTTGCCACACTTCCCACATATGATGACAACAACGTGACAACCACACAAGTGACAAGCAACAAATGACATCATAACTGAAACTATACGCACACACATACACACGCAAGTATATATTCAAAATAAAATATACCCACTCAGCATTTAGATGATTAAATTTTCAATTTCCCTACATATAAATACAATTTGATTACTCTTTCTGACTAAATAATGAGTTCTCATACAATTGAACAAAAGAAATAATCAAATATGAATACTTTTGATGATCAAAAACTGAAAAGAAAATTTCGATCACTTTTTGGAATCATTTTTGAAGTCCTTTGAAGATTAAATTTTAATATTTCATAAAAACCAACAAAAAAAATAATCTAATATGCTTACCTTTGATGCTCAAAAACTGAATATAGGTTTTCAATTAGATTTTGGAATCTTATTTGAATCAAATATGTTTACTTTAGGTAATCAAAAGTTTATAATCATTTTTAATTCAGCCTTCTGAATCTTTTCTGACTATATTTGTTGACTGAATAATGAATTTTATATTTGCTAAAATTTTACTTATTATTGAAAATCTTATCTTTTTCACATACACACATTTTTTCAATCATGAAGCTCAGAAAAAATATGTATATAAAATTTTTATTATTAATACAGTCTTCAAGACAATGTAATACAAATGCTGCTCGTGCCCGAAGATTTCGCCAACCATTTCTCCACCTTCGGCTTCCCAGAAAATACATAATAGTTGGACAATATAAAGGTTGTGACCTATTTGAACCCCAGGTAAGTGAAACTCTCTTGACATGTGTACCTGGATATGTCTTCAACATCCTGTACAGTATCCTATTTTAAGATATTGACGATCACAGCTGATGTTGCATGTTGTAGTCGCAGGTGTATATGGGTCAAGTTTGTTTGCGAGTGACCTGTGATTCAAATAGCTCACTTCCGCATGCTTTCTTCCCCTTATGAGTGTAGCAGCTTATTTTGAATGAGAATGAAGAAAAAATGCATCATAATCGCATTCAAAAATGATTAAAAAATCTCAACCAAAACTATTGAAATATGTTCACGAATATGATCAGAAAATGACTGTGAAAATCAGTCAAATATTACTCTAAAACAATTAAAGCTCAATTTTGCAATGATATCAAATATGAATAAAAAGCGTTTCGAAATATGAATCATAAATGATTATTCAAGAATGATCACATTTAAAGTACATTTTTCTCCCGACCATACATTAATTTTCGAACAGAAAATGCTTTTAAATTTGAACGTTTTTAATCATGATATTTAAATATTTTTTAATCAAAATTTTCATAAAATGCTGGCTGGGTATAATTGCAGCAAGAAATTTATACACAAGCAAATATAAACGAAAAGAAAGTCAATGTGTTGGGCGTGTCACTTAACTGACGACAATGATATAAAATCCGAAAATGTGCTGCCGCTACTGCTGATGTTGTCACTGCACTTGAATGCTACAATAACAATAGAAAACAAAAACTGTAACAACAAGTAAGGAAGTCTAAGTTCGGGTGAAACCGAACATTACATACCCAGCTGTACACTTGAAATGCTGCTGTTGTTTGTTTAGTGTGCTTAATAGTGTTACAAGGCTGCGCAGTAATACATTTGCATATGGTTATATTCTGAACTAATTTTTCTTCGAGTTATGGCTCCCGAAACATAGAAAATTGCTTAGTCATAAAAGGGGCGGTACCACGCCCACTTTTTAAAATTTGAAGTTGTAGGATGCCGAACTAAAACACGTCCGCTCTGCTCAATAATTATTTTATTCTAAATTCCAAAATACAATTTTTTAAATCCAAAAACAATACTCGTCACAATATTTTTCAACGAGTCACGTACACTTGTTCCCTTTACAAATACAATCAACAAGTCAAACAAGTGTACGTCCTCTTGAACATATTTACACAAACATACAATAATTAAAATTGAAACATAAAAATAATTTACAAAATGGAAGTTCGTACATTCAAAACAACTCAACATATACAATATTAAAATAGACAAGTAAATTAAATACATATAAACATTTAGGGCAAATGTAAATGAAAATATATTGATTTCATTGTTAATCATTTGAGACTTGCTATATCAAACATTAAAATCAAAATCGTAAAACAGTTTAAAGAGATCAGTATGCATACTACGAAGTTGTTCCTATTTATTGTTATAAATCCACTTGGGAAATGAAATACCATTGATATAAAGTTCTTTTTTGCAAAGATATAGCTTATTTTATTCGTCCACTATCCTTTTAAAAATCTTTTATATAAAAGTGGGCGTGGTCCTTAACCGATTTCGTTAATTTTTGTGCAAAGCTTTCCTTATAGTAAAAGCAACCTCTCTGCCGAATTTTGTTACGATAGGTTTAACGATTTTTGATTTATGATTAATAATATTTGTAAAATTGATTTTATCACAAGCGGGCGGTGCCACGCCCATTTAAAATTTGTTTTTTCAAATTTTTATCAAGAGTCTCAATATCAGTTCACACGTCAAATTTCAACATTCTAGGTGTATTATTTACTAAATAATCAGGTTTTTTGTGTTTTCCAAAATGTTATATATATAAAAAGTGGCCGTGGTTATCATCCGACTTCGCTCATTTGCAATACCAATCTATTCTGGGTCCAGATAAGGTCGGGTACTAAATTTGGTGAAGATATCTCGATATTTACTCAAGTTATCGTGTTAAGGGGCAGACGGACAGATGAACGAACGGACGGATGGACGGACGGACATGGCTTAATAAATTTTTTTTTCGATACTGATGTTTTTGATACATGGAAGTTTATATCTATCTCGATTTCTTTATACCTGTACAACCAACCGTTATCCAATCACAAGTACAGCTGGGTATAAAAATATAATAACAAACGAAATGTTGTACGAGGATTTTTTGAGCGAAAGAAGCACGCGCTTTCTACAACAACAACAGCAGCAAAAGTAAGCAAACAAGTTGTTAAGTGCAACAAAAATTATAAAATAAGGATTTATGCTTGCATGTACATTAGGGTGGCCATTTGTTTTATGGAGAAAAAAAAATGTGTTTGGATTTTCGATCTTAACCCCTAGAAAGATGCGAATAGCGCAAAAACAAATATATACAAATATTTATCTATAAAGATTTATTGTGAGATTTGGGAGGCAATTCCGCTCACAATAAATAAATAAGGGTGGACAAAAGAAATATAAAAATTCTTCCTTTTTACGTTTTTAACCTCTAAGTCTTTTTTGATTGGCCTAAAATTTTGCACATACTTTAAGGCTATTTCAATATTTCTTGGAAAATATCTGGAAATAACGGTCACCCTAATGTACATGACCAAAGAACATTAAAAGTGTGGCAAAAGTGGTGTGAAAACACGCGAAATTTTATTTTTTTGTCGAAATGATTGAGTCAAAATGTGTGCTCAAGTGTATTTTGTAGGGCAACGCGACGTGCCATGAAAAAAGCTTCGTTATATTCATTCTTCCCTTGTGTTGCCTTTGTGAGCGCGTCTTCCTTGGCGCAGCGATACGCATTGTTGGATTTGAAGTGTGCCATCCGACAATAGTTTGATGCGACAATTTTATTTGTACTAATGACTTTAACTCTAACGAGAAAATTCTTCAGCTTAAATGGTATGCAAAATTTTGTTCGTCGTTCAAGATGTTTTCATGTGCGGGGAAGGAAATATTGAACGCTTAAGTGATTTAAGAGCTCAAGTTGAAGGGCTTCATTGTGCTTAGTGCAGCAGAAAATTGCTGAAATATTGACTTATCCATACATAATTTTGGTATCAAATTTACTATTAATCATAGTACATGAGAAAAAATATGCTATGTATATGATTCTGCAGAATATTTCTCAAGTCATGCAAGAAATTTGCACAATACTGTTTAGTAATGAGGCTGTTGGCCTCGTTTTTATCAGGGCACCATTTCTCCTAACCTAACCTAGATAATAATAATTATTATTATAATTTGTGCGAAAACTGATGTTGCACGAAAATCCCTGACTGTGATACAATCATAAAAATCGTAAAGAAGACAACCAAGAAGATAAGGTCTGATGTAAATTGGAATGATTTTCTGTCGTCCCTTGTCAAACTTGATATGTAGAAAAACCGGTTTCGACGTTGTGCCATCTTCAGTATAAATTTTCATACATCATGTTGGAAAACTAACAAAACATAATGAAAAAGAAAAGGAGTTTTGGAAAGACTTTATTGTGATAATATTGAAGGATTTTTGGAGGCCAACGAGCTACGTACGATTTTCTCAAAAAGTCCAATTACCCCGCTAGATGGAAGGTGGCCACCACCCAGGGTCATTGAGATCAGAAGTTTCCTCGATTAGAAAAGCATCGAAGACTTTTTAATGAAATTAAGCGTATCTCTTACCATTAAGATGCCAGACCGAACTTGGGCATAACCCAGAAAGTAAACGTGAACCAAAATCTGTTCGTTCTTATATCGCTGCGACGTCTAACCTTCGTCGATGACTCGCCGATATTAGTCGTGATCATTCCGTGTATGCAGCTGTGCATGTTATCACTACAATATAAAGAAAAGGTTTCTTTTGAAATATTTCACTCTATGCATCCTTCTGGACACTTGTAGAATTTGTGAAGCAACAACCAATAAAAAATAAATACTTGTCGCGATTTACCTCCAGAGTGATTCAAGTCACGGCAATCGCACGAGTAAATTCCAAAGGGAAGATTTTAAACACGGTTCGCATCTCGCGTTATGGTTCAAGAACAGTGATTGCTTCGTTGATAATGCGTCGGAATTTTTCTCATGCTACGCCGAGAGAACGGTGGCATCGCAGCGATGTCACGCCGACTCTACGCTGGCGTTGTGCAGACACTAGGTCTGACTATATTCACGACGGCGGTGTAGCCGCCACATCTGTTATATTATTTTTACAAATGTTCTTATGATCGTCGTTATTTTCTGCGCTACAGAGCAGCACGAAAATCAATCACGAAAGCCGTTGTAGCCAGATTAAACCTAATTCTATTTTTGGGAAGCGACAGTGAGTGGCGTCCTTTTTATTTTGTCAATAAAGACTAAAATAGAAGTAAAAACCAGATAATAAAAGCTATAATCATTTTTTGGACATTTTTTAAACATAATTAATATTTTTTTCTAAATTTTTCGCTACTGTTTGCTGTAAATTATATTGGTGGCTGCCGCTTTCAAAGTAATCAAGAAGCTAATGCTTGGCTACGGTTGTCTTCAAGCTTTGCTTTATTGTGGTTGTGGTGTATAGACACCAGGTTGAATGTGATCAGCCCTACTATGCCGATGTCGCTATTGCGTCGTTGTTTGACAGTACGTTGATGCGCTCCGTTATTGTTCCCATGCAACTTCGAAAGGGTGGTTATATTGAGACAACGTTGCGCCGCTGAATCGCCGATGGCGTCCCTATAACTTGCCGCCAAAATGAAGCCTATATGACGCGCCGATGCTGCCAATACTCCATCGCTACTACGTCAATGTACTCTATGCTGCACGTATAGCGTAGTCCTGTCGAGGCAATGCCACGCCGACTATACGCCGATGTCGCGTCGGCAAAGAAAGTTGACATGAGTGACCATCGGAGATTTCGTATACCGTTTTAGCATTAAAAATTTGTTGGTAGTGTTTTCTATTATTTTTTGTTGAAAAACTAAGATGTTTTATTGTTGCTAAACTTCATTCGAATCGCTTCATAGACATTGTTGCTAGGTCCTAAATATCGTAACGAATTTAGTGCAACTCCGCTTATTTGCAACCTTATACTAATGTTCGTAACGCTGAATTGCTGAATAAATAACTCCAATATTGAATTATGCAAAATGGTCTGTATTAGACTACTTTCACAATAACACTTCTACTTCTCAACAGATGCGTGCTTAAATCAAACTGAATCTATGATTGCTCAGATTGCGCTCTTCTATACTCTTCGATTTCCTCGTTCCATACTTCTAAGCGTTTCCAGAATTTACTTAGTTACCAGCTATAAAATTATAACTACAGATGCACGTGTATAGCTTCTCATATGCGCGTGTAAAATAATTGCCTACTTCTGCGAGTATCTCAGATATGTGCATGTGTTTGTGCGTTGCTCTCCGCTGCTTGTATGGACATATATGTAGACATAATGATTAATTTGGTTATGTGCATACAAGTCACTACTCAGTATCGGTTTAGAGATGATAGCATCCCTTAGCGTTGCTAGCACTCGTCACATGCCCTCCACCTAAGTCTGATCACCCCGATCAGACAAATTTCCTGATCTAAACGCCGCTAGCATCTCCAAATGTGCCACTCTTCTATTTCGTGATTTCCCAATGGTTTTTTTTGCGGTAGATGGTATCACTGATCTTCTTCACAACTTTGTACGGGCCTTCCCAACTGCACCGAAATTTGGATGGAACACCTTTCCACCGGTGACGGATCAGATCGAATCATGGAATGAGATGCGCCCGTATCTACAGTCAGTACACGTTCTTTGCCATCCACATTCCCTCTTATGGTAAGACTGCTTGATTTCCTTCCAATTTGCAACACAGATATAACAGTACATTCAAAAGCTGGAGATAGCTCTCGATCTCTACATCTTACTCTCTCTTTCTCATCCCCTCCAGCTTTGTTATTAAGACCACTCATGCTGTTGCAACCACTAGGATCAAGATCGCAATGACGTGCAATGTAACCGGGCTTCCCGCATTTGAAGCACTTGATAACTCTTTCACTCCGCTTTTGCGATCCTTTCAGCGCGTCCAATATTGTGTTCACCCAGTCTGTCCTTTCTACCTCCACACGGCGTGCTTTAACGCTGGCTTACACAGAAACGATGCTGTTTCCCGAATTAGAGCATGTGATACCGTTTCTGTGAATGTAGGTTTTGGGTTTGCGTATGTCGCTCGCTTCGGTTCGATATCCCGTATTCCATTAATAAATCTCTGGATTTTTACCTTTTCGGTATATTCCACGGGTGCGTCCGCATTCGCTAAATGTGCCATCCTTTGAACATCCGACGCAAACTCTTGCAATGTTTCACAAGGCCTTTGGAAGCGGTTCAGTAACTCCATTTGGCATATCTGTCTCCTATGCTCGGTTCCGTATCGTCTCTCTAGAGCGCCGATCAATGCTTCATAACAGTTCCGTTCACCCTCTGGAATGGTTTTTAATATCTCACCTGCAGGCCCTTTCTATGCCATGAAGAGTGCAGCCACTTTATCATCCGCATTCCAGTTGTTCACTGCTGCGGTCTTCTCAAACTGTAGCTTAAAGGCATTGAAAGGAACAGAGCCGTCAAAAGATGAAGTTTTCACCTTCGTATTGCTTGCTGAAACAGCTGGGCGTTTTAATTGCAACTCCCGTATACGACCTCTCAAAGCATCCACCTCGGCTTCGATTTTTTCCTCAAACTGCGTTATTTTCTCGTCCATACGCGCTTCGAGTTTTGATGATATACGAGTTGTACTGTTATGCATGCCTCTTGCTCTTTCAGTTGCGTTTCCATCTTTGATGTAATCTGTCTCGACATTCCTGAAATACGCGTTTCTTGTGCTTCAATCTTTGATGTTATGCGTGTCTGCTGTGATTCTAGTTGAGATGCCGTTTGTGACGTTATATATGTCTTCTGTTCCTCCAGTTGAGATGACATATATGTCTTCTGTTCTGCCAGTTGAGATGACACTGTCGATGTTTGTGCAGATATTGCAACCAATATCATGCTCAAGTCTGTGCTGACAACTGCCTGTGATGTTTCGTTTTTCTCTTCAATTTTTGTTGTAGTCTCGTCCCATTAGGATAAAAGACATACTCGTCCACATCAATTCCTTGCGACTCCATTACCTCTCGTACTCGTGCTTGCAGTTCGATATTATTGCCGGTTGTGTTCAATCCACGGTTTTCCAACTCTTTTTTCAGTTGCTGGATCTTTAATTCACTCAACTTTGCCATGTCCAAGTTGTATTCAAATCTTTGGAATTTATTCAACAATTCCTCTTCTCACACCAATTGTAACGAATTTAGTGCAATTCCGCTTATTTGCAACCTTCTACTAACGTTCGTATCGCTAAATTGCTGAATATATAACTCCAATATTCAATTATGCAAAATGGTTTTTATTACACTACGTTCACAATAACACTTCTACTTCTCAACAGATAGGGTGCTTAAATCAAAATGAATCTATGATTGCTCAGATTGCGCTCTTCTATACTCTTCGATTTCCTCGTTCCATACTTCTAGGCGTTTCCAGAGTTTACTTAGTTACCAGCTATAAAATTATAACTACAGATACACGTGTATAGCTTTTCATATGCGCGTGTATATGTGAGTGTTACTTGCACAAATAATTGCCTACTTTTGGGAGTATCTCAGATATATGCATGTGTTTGTGGGTTGCTCTCCACTGCTCAGTATCGGTTTAGAGATGATACCATCCCTTAGCGTTGCTAGCACTCGTCATAATATTTATTCACCTTTACTAATGCCTTCTTCATCCTTTTGATTACTTCCAATCAATCTTAGAACGCGCCGCTTTCATACGCTTTGAGCTGGCAAAGGCTTTGAATCGATTAAACTTTAACTTCAGCAAAAATGTCTCCCATCATGCCCGTGCTATCAATCCACGATTCTCAGTTGGTGGTAGCTTAACAATGAATACACCACAAGAACAATTATTCGAGGTAAGTCGAAAATATCTTTAGTAAGCATAAGCTAAAAAAAACAAGTAAGGATGGGACTGTCTTCGGCTGTGCCAAAGACTTCATACCTTTCATGAATGGGGCTGAACAATAATCTTATCCAGTTCGTAATCTCCAAATAATCGGATGTATAAGATAAGAAATATAGAGTGAACAGTTGTACATACCTAAACAATTTTTAAGATAAATATAAAATAAAAAATGGCAAAAAACCCTTATATTATATTATTTGTATTTTTACAGGAAATCATCTATGATATATTAGAATATATAACACCAAGATTCATGTTTTTATATTGGAAACTAAGGGAGAAATTGCCAAAAATCTTTCTATCTGAACGATCGGTTGTATGGGATTGGTGACTTGTAGAGCCTTTTCTACAAGTTTCTGTTGCTTATTTAAAAAATTAAACGCGAGACAACTTACCTTTACTTGTTTATTAAAGTGCACTTCATTCGAGTAAAGTTACAATTCGATTGAACTTAAAAACTAAGACACGGTTCAAAATAGGAAATCTGTAAAAAATTAGTCATAGGAATTTTCCGTGGAAAAGTCCTGTTGTTTCAAATTGACAAAATACAAGTTATACATCGGATGATTTCATGAGATGGCTAATTATAATAGGATAGGTGCGAAGAGTATGATATGAAATTCTGCTTGTGATTACGTATGAATGTAGGCACATATGTTTGTATTCATAGCAACATGTTTGTATGTATGCTTGTGATGTATGCTGCAGCGACGAAAGCAATGAAGGTGGATGGGCAATAGTTATGAGCTCAAAGCGAAGAAATAATTTGAATACAAATGATGACAACAACAAAAGCGATGAAGATATGTTAAAATAAGTGTGCATGGAGTTAGAGAACAATTGCAATTTCGATGATAGCGAAGACTGATTGGAAAGGCAGGTGTGGCGATGATAATTTATTAGGTAGGGGCGCGAACAGGGATATATACTATATATAGCTCCGATCAAAGTGATTTTGTCAGAAAATCTTATATGGTATATTAAAATATATATCACCGGAGAGTAATGGCCAAAATCTTTCTATCTGAACGATCGGTTGTATGGGATATAACTATATATAGCTCCGATCAAAGTGAATTTTTCCGTTTCAAGTTTGTACCAAAATCGTCTTATCTGAACGATCGGTTGAATGGGAGATATATGTTATAGTGGTCCGATCTTACCGGATCCGACAAATGTCTAATATAATACAAAAATACATCCTTGTGCCAAATTTCATTGAGATATCTCAAAATTTGAGGGACTAGTTTGCGTTCAAACAGACAGATGGACGGACAGACCGACATGGCTATATCTACTCAGTTCGTCGCCCTGATCAATTCGGTATACTTAATGGTGAGTCTATCTTCTATATTTCTCAACGTTACAAACATCGGACCAAAGTTAATATACCATTTCATGATCATGAAAGGTATAAAAAGTGATTGAAATTTTACGCCAATTTGTTGAGAAAAATATTAGCAAATCTACTTTGAAAATATATGTATGTACATATGATTAGTAATTGCTTTCTTCCTTCTACCGCTTTCGTGACACCTCAACAGAAGAATAAAGGCAAGATTGAGTTTGGTACAAGATGGCGTATACGCAATTTAAAGTGACGTTTCAATGCGCTCAGTCTCTGTGAATGAATTGAAATCTGCTTTTGTAGCAAATAAACAAAATTGGTAATTCTTAGAGGGAATTGGAATTTTTCAATGTCATACTTTTCTTAAATTTAAACTATTCCCACTAAGTATATACATATATATAACAATTAAACAATTAATGAATGCCTAAGCACATATGAAGGTAAGAAATTTAAAACCCAAGTCTCAAAAAAAAAAAAAAAAAAGCCGTGAGTACTCAGTACCTGTGATGTGTAAACGCACATGTGTACGTATAGGCTAGGTTAAGTTAGGTTGCGTGATGACTAAAATTCAGGGTTATAATCAGAGCAACCTACCTGACCGATACTAATTCGAAGAATTGTGAAAACTTCTTTTTTCGGCACAAGATTACTGGACGAATCGATGCGAAGCAGAGTCCACGATTGTATCGAGATCCCGGGAATAAGAGAGCAGGAGGTACTGAATGCAACACAAAGAGTTGCAGATAATAAGTCCCCAGAACAAGATGAAGTGTCAAAACGAAGCGAATTAGCGATAAGGTCTAGAACATCAGTATATATGGATGTCTTCAACACCTGTTGCCAAGAATGAGTCTTTCTCCGCTAATGGTAACGTCAAATACTGGTGTTTTTGCTGAAGTCCGATAAGATGCCCGACCAGGCATCCTCGTACAGGTCAATGTGTATGTTGGATTCGACAGGATAGATTCTTCAAAATATTATTATTATTATAGCATCTGCAGCAGACTCTGGAAAGTTGGCTTGTTAAATATTCAGTTTGGATCTAGAAAATCAAGACTCACGATAGAGGCAATACAAACAGTTGTCAGCAGCCATAACTGCAGGTCAAAATAAAAGCACAACCTGTGCACTAAATACTTTGAATATTAGAAATGCTTTTAATAATACGAACTGGATGCTATACTTAGCATAAAATCTAACGCCACGGATTTTGACGGGATTCACCCGAAGTTTTTGAAGTGCTTACTCCCAAAGATCTTACCATACCTTACTTACGCTTTCAATACAGTTTTATTTACGTCGAGTTTTCCAGACTGCTGGAAAAAATCTAAAATCATTCCGGTTAGGAAACCCAATGGCGATTTTAGGCCAATTTCCATCTTACCATTCCTATCTAAGGTACTTGAACGACTAATGCACAATCAAATCTGTTACTTCATCAATAAGAACTCACTGCTTAGCCAGTATCAATCTGGATTTAGACCTAACAGGGGCTGTACCACAGCTCTTCTAAAGGTCACCGATGATATAAGATCAAACATAGACAAAAATAACGTAACATTTCTAACTCTACTTGATCACTCTAAAGCTTTCGGCACGGTAGATCAACACACTTTTATGCATAAAACTCAATAAATTGTATAATTTCTCTTCATCGTCACTGAGTCTAGTTCAAACTTACCTTTTCGGTCGTTCACAAGCCGTAAGTATGGGAGACTCAACATCGAAACTTTTGAATGTAACAAAAGGTGTCCCTCAAGGATCAATTCTCGGTCCACTTTTATTTGTGCTTTATATAAATGATATCGTGGATGTTATGAAGCATTGTATCATGCATATCTATGCAGATGACGTTCAACTATTTCTTGGTTGTCCCTTAGATTCCATAAATGCTTGCATTGGGAACATAAACATCGACCTAGATCAGATCAATACTTGGGCCTGTCATAATGGCCTAGTCTTGAACCCAAAGCAATATATAAAAAACGATTTGACCTAGCAAATTTTCACGAGATAAAGTTGAATAACACTGTAATAAAATATGTAGACACTGTAAAAAATCTGGATGTGATTTGCAATAGAACGCTAACATGGAACAACCAAATAATCGCTAATGTAGGCCGCGTGTATGGAATGCTGAGATCACTATGGAGTGTCCAGTAATTCACACCACCTAAAATTCGCCTACTTCTAGCTAAAGTGTATCTTATACCTAAATTGCTATATGGCTGTGAACTATATGCCGGTTGTGATAGCATGGGTAGGAGGAAACTTAATATCCTATACAACAACGTGGCTAGGTATATTTACAGTGTTAAACGTTATGACCACATCTCAATTTTTGCTCTAAAAATATTTTCCATCTCATTTGAAAATCTCTTAAAACTCAGATGCTTAACATTGTTACATAAAGTCATAGTTACACATGAGCCAGATTATTTGAAGGAGCGTTTTAGTTTCATGAGATCCTCTCGATCGCTCGCTATCTGTAGCATGAAATATACTTGCTCGGTTACCGAGCGACAGTTTTTTGTTGTCACAGTTCGCCTTTGGAATAATCTATCAATAGCGATTAGAGGTTTGAAAAACACAACCCGGTTCAAACAAGAAGTTATGCAACACTTTGGCAAATGATTTGTATACCTCTCTCTCTATTTCTTCACTGTATATGTTTTTCATTTATTCTAAGTACTCCGAATATTGTTTTTCTTCAAATATTCTCTGGTTATATTCAGCTTAGTTATCCACTTAACTGGTTAAGGATTATTTTATTTTTGAGTATTTGTATGTGTTGTGTAAAATTATCACTTATTAACCAGGTAACCCGATATGAAGGCCTACATGAATTGGTTTCAATATTATAAGTTTTTTATTTACTAATTTGGGAAAAATTTAAACAACGTGACATCAGGACGGACAAGGCGACAGCTGTTTCGATTATACCTTGTAAATCTCTTCAAAGCCTTTTCTCCCGGGAGTGGGAATCGAACCCGCACTCCTACGATAGTTTAAATGGTTACAAACGCATTCAGCTACGTCATGCCTTAGTTGTTGTAGAGTTTTTCCCAATTGCCTTCTTTTTTGCATATCTTAATCTTTTACACATTGTATACTTCGTATGCAATTATGTGTTAAAGCTTTGCTTGTTGGTACAGCGGTTTTCAAAGAAACTTTGGTATTGTTGCTGTTTTTGTTCTATTTATAGAACTACAACGAATTAACCAATTTTGTCTGTTTGTATGATTTAATCGGGGATTGCCCGTATTGCTCTTTTTTTTTTGTTATAAAGTTTTTATTTAAAATGTTAGTGTGTAAGATATCATGCACTGTAAATATAACCATTGGTTGTTGTGTGTGATTAAAGAATAAAGATAAAGATGCAGATAAAAACATCGCTATGAAACTATGACGCACCTGCAAACCTGCGCAGAATCCAATTATTCTATTTAAGCGACAGAGTGCTCCTACACAAACGAGGGACAGAGAAAGCACAACATCACAGGCGGCGTCCCCAGGAATCTGTTCTAAAATGAACGCTTTTGAATGCGATGTATGTGCTACAAATCGATCTTTCTGAATGCTAGCAAATTCTTGGCTATGCAAATGATATTGTCGTAGTAGCAGTTGCCAAAAACTGGACCTTCTCTAAGCATTATGTAATAACCCCGTAGGAAGAATAAAGGAGTGGCTGGCGAACATTGAGCTGAAGTTGGCTGCTATAAAAGAGAGATGGTTTTGGGGGGCTTAAGGTGGACTGTGGATGAGTTCGTTCTGAAGAAGGTTATCAAATAAATTCAGAACCTTGTTTGAGATATTGCAAACATTGACTTAAAACTAACTTTTAAGTAGCACTTAAGGGCGGTGGAATTTTCTAAAGTTAGTGTAGCCCTAATACGAATAATGCCATACATCGGCGGTCCAGGTATGGCTGACCATCAGCGTTGGTCTAATGTAATCAGTTCGATAATATTATACGTCACACCATTGCACAGTGTTTCGTGTAGAACAAGCTGGCTGGACAAAAACAAAGTTCTTATTCCAAGAAAAGTGTAATCAGAAATGAAAGAAAACAAACAAAATAACGGGATTTTTGCTTTTTTTTTTGATATTTTTGCTCATATATATTGAGTAATTGAAGTAGAAAAGTAGGAGTGGCCGTAAAATGCATTGATTAATTTGCAAAATTCTTGTTGAATATTAAGCTTCATATTTATTTTAAGTGAACACTTTTATATAATTTTTTTGATGGATTCTAAGCTCGAAGGTAAGTAAAATTTTTTAATAGTAATTCTTTCGCAATTAGAGTATTTTCAATATATTTAACATTCCGTTATTTAGAAGAAAAGCTTTTTTTTGTCTATATTTTTAAATTTAGGGACAAAAAAGTGGCATACATCCGCGGACATCCGGGCTAAGTTTTACGTATGTTATAGCCGCAAGTATTCTCTAATAGTCGAAAGAAAAAACCATTGCGAATTCTTTGCACATCTATTTTTAATTTTTTTTTTTTTTTCAGATTTAGTTATCTCTACAAATAAAATAGGATGTATGTACGTACCAGCTCCGACGAGATATTTGAACCATTAAAGCTGATCTACAAACGGCAAAACCAATTCCTAGGTACAGGGAACAAACACGTAGCCATAAAACGCACAAAAATAAACGCGAAAGGTCAACAATAACACACAAAAACAAAAAGGCGAAGATCACTGACTTCAACCTGCCACAACCTACCGCACCAGTCACCAAGGCATAAAAACAGGTGCATACAAAGCAATTATAATGCAGGTATAACCACACAGGAACGCTACACAAAACAACCCCATTTGGTAGCATCTACGCCAATACCTGAATGTAATATAAATACTGCACAACTTGGATTGATAGTAGATAAACCAAAACCAGGTTTCGGCAATACCAATGACGGCAATACTGCTCGTAGGTTTTTCGAAAATTCTGAGGCTAGTGCTGAGATTACGGGATTGGATGTTACGCTCATCAAAAGATTCGACACTCTCCTTCGCGAATTAGCATCTGGGTACAATATAAATATCCAAAGATTTGAAAAATTTGCGGTCGAGACTAAAAAACTATACATAGATCTCTATCCATGGTTTAATATGCCTGCTACAGTTCATAAAATCTTAGTGCATAGTACTGATATTATAAAATCAGCAATTTTACCCATTAGTCAACTTTCTGAGGAAGCACAGGAAGCCCGTAACAAAGATTTGAGACGATTCAGGGATGATAACACACAAAAGCAGTCGCGTGAAACCACGAATAGAGATCTTATGAATATGTTGCTTATAACATCGGATCCTTTAGTTAACAGTTTTAGGGAGATACCTAAGAAAAAATTTAAAAGTCTGACTTCAGAAGTCTTAAATTTACTGTCCCCCGATAATGTTGAGGAGTCAGTAAATACCCCAGTTGTTTCAAGCTTTCACAGTAGTGTTGCTGATGCTCATGACTATTCCACAAGTGACTCATCGAATGAAAGTGATAATAGCGAATAATAACATAATTATGAAAGGTAACCTACCCTATAACTTGTTATTGGATCAGGTTTTATTTAATTTAAATCTATAGTCTTTTTTACTGTGTATGATACTTTACTTTTATGTTTTTGTAATAAGTAATTTTCACATAATTAATTTAATTATTTACATTGTTATTATTGTTATTGTTATTTACTTTTACATTCCTGACTGGTACTATAAAATAATTGTGTAAAAATTGTAGTGCCAGGATAAATACTCAAATAATTACAAAATATGTATGTAAATATGTACAGTCACTCACATAAATAAGTAGACACCCCTTTTTGGACAATTCTTACGATTTTCGCTTTCGCAAATTTATTTTAACTAATTTCCCATAAGAAAATTTTACACGGTCTATAACAAAAACTAAATTATATTTAAAAAATGTTTGAAAAATTCGACGAATTTTCATAAAAAATTTAAATTTTTTTCCGAATTTCTAGAAGTTTTTAGAGTATTGAGATTTGTAGTCCATTCAATTTAAGTACAATAAAGTAATATTCCTAAGTCCTTTAAATTTTTTTGGATCTATGTCACTTATTCACATGAGTTACTGTATATGAAATAAGCAAATGTATGCATATGAAGTAAAATTTTGGAAAAAAATAAAAAAAAGAACATATTGCTGAAAAAAACGACGTAGTTGTAATAAATGACTGCATATGAAACGGAAAATCTCATAAAATAATTTTGTCCAGCTAGCTTGTTCTACACGAAACACTGTGCATTGTAGCACGAAATTAAAAATATCCGTAAAAAAGATATATTTACAGCCGAATGAATCACTGCTATACGAGTAGCAAACGCTTATCGGACTAGATCCTGGTGTTATCTCGGAAAATCCCATCAGCGATCTGTTTCACATTGGAATATAGCGAACATCTGAAGATGCTAAGAAAAGCGCAAGATCACGAACAATAGCTGAGGGGCAAGAATGGTGGGAGGAATGAGGAAAGGGTGCTAGACCTTCACATTAGTTCGGAACATGGAGTAATAGTAAGACTGGAGGCACGGCCAACTAAAGTATTACCTCACGCAGATATTTATTGGACACGGCGGTTTCAATTAGTATTTACATAAGCGTAGGGTCGTTTCTGTCAACACTGCCCGACCACGTTGGAAAACGAAGAACACTAAAATTTCATTGCCTTCGTTTTTTCGGCGAAAACTCTCTGTACATAGAGTTTTTGGGGAAGAGCTTTAAGGAATTTGGTTCCACTAATGTGCAAGCTTTTCGAGAACTTCGCCGGCGTTTCACCGATGATTACTGACTTCGGCAACTTATTGCTTTAGTATCGGCTTATTATCAAACGCGAGTTCGTGATCGTCGAGTATCGGTTATTGGTTTCTGACCGGTTACAGATGCGTCATCGATTATTTCATATCGAAGTTTTATTGATATCTGTTTTTATGTCAAACCGACAAATCTTCCATAATAAATCGATAATGAGCCGTTAATAAATTGGTAACACTTCGACAGGAAACGGAAAAATTTATGAAAACAAAACGATATTAAATCGATAACTTTGTTATAACCGAAAAGAAATTAATACATTTTCGATTGTAACCCTATTATTTTTCGATAATATATCGATAACTTTTTATGCTAGCAACTCGCTAAATTTTTGATAAGATATCCACTGCTGTTTGATAATATATTGATCAATTTTGGATAGATAATCGATATCTTTTTTTCTATAGCAAATTTATAACAGTTCGATAAGTAGCCGATAGCTTGTTTTTACCCCATCGAAAGCAGTCTATAACAAACCGATAACACGTGGATGACAAACCGATAAATAATTGTCAGCTAACCGTAATCGCTTTGATAAGAAAATTGATAACACGCCTTGCCTTGTCTTAACGTACTGTCTGAAATGGCTCGAAAATGATTCTTTGAGTGTAAAAAATAATACATCTCAACTTTTCTCGCCTTTAATGATTTTAACGATTTTGTGTGTGCTGAATGGGTGTGTACTTAGCTAATTTAAAGTCATAACACATACCAGTAATGGGCTTAAGAAAATAAATATTTTCTCACGTAATACTGGAAAAATGTTCGCTCAAGTTGCGAAAAGTCTGAAAAGTTTTTGTCTGGAAATGTAACAGATGCCCGAAGGAAATTTTGAGCTTTAAGTTGTGTAGAATTGTTTTTTTTTTGTAACCTAGGAGTATATGCTTATGAAAAATACTAGAAAGAGAATAGCAAGCAATGTGGGACAAAAGGAACAAAAGTGAAGTTGGAGTAAACGAAATTAACGAGAAAACTATTTAAAATATTTTTATTTGCGTTGGCGATGAAATTTTAAATTAGCTATCTTAAGTCTTCAAATATATATAAAAAAGTTAACATTTTCACAAACACAAAACATATCAGAAAAACCAATTTGCTTGCCAATTTACCAAAGTGGCCATTATGCGCCTAAATGTGTAACACAAAAAAAGTTATAATTTCGCACAACACCTTTATAATTTATTTACACACACATATTTACAAGCTATTCTCAAGTCTACATTTATAAACTTAATTTACAACAAAAAGTTTCCGAAAAAATAATATTTTCTTATAAATTACATAAAAGCTTTGACCACTATCGTACAAACTCGCAAAAGAGAAGTCTATGTTTGTAAATTTGTGTTTTTTGTCACTGTTGGTCTTGTGTTAGATTACATCCGGAATACCAAATTAAGTTTGAACTGCCTTACATAGCCACAGATAATAAATATAAATAAAAATAAAGTTGAAGTAAGGATACAATTTCTCAGTTTGACCTACACGTGGTTTTGTGTACGTGCTTTCCTTGTAGGCTTTTGTTACACAACACAAACTCACACATACATACATACATAAGCGGCATTAACGCACGAAATTTACATGATGTAAATAGAAGTTATACAAGCTGTTTGACAATATCCCTCAAGCACCGCCTTAAGATATGGACAAAATAATCGATTGTATGTTAAATGGGTAAAGGTAAGGATGTCATTGTCTGCGATTATGCACAACATAAAATGGCGTGTATGATGGCAAAAGGATAAAAAGTGTCAAAATGTACAATAAGACAACAGGAAAAGATATAAAAAGAAGGATCCATTGAATGGAATAAAACTACAACACAGCATAGCACAACATAACACAACAACAAATAATATGACGGAACAACTTAACGTGGGACGATAAAACATACCAAAGCATAAAAAAAGTTAAAATGACATACAATAATATAACATAATCTAGAGTGGCAAACTATTTTATAACATAGCTTAATATAATACAACATAACATACCATGATACAACATATCATAACAAAACATAGCATAACATAATATAACGTAACAAAAAGTAAGATTAAATATCGTAACACAACAAAACATTTACATAATATATTACAAGATAACATAACACAACATGAAAAAATTAAGATAACATAACAAAAATTAAAGCACAGCATACAGTTTAAAGTTAAGACGGCTTATTATAATAACATAAGATAACTTAAACTGACATAACTTACATTTAAAAATATATGACATAATTATAAATATATAATAAAATATAGAATAACATGCTAAAGCATAATATAACATGACACAATATGCTACAACACAATATAACATAGCATATTAAAATAAAACAAAACATAACATAAAAAAAAGTTACATAGGAAAACAATATAGCATTAAAAATATAGAATTACATAAAACTTATATTATGTAACATACCATGTCATAACTTACCAAAAAACATAGCTCGGCATTATAAAAAGAAAATAACATAGAAGTGTATAATAAAACCTATCGAAATATGGCATCATTAAATTAACTAGAAAATATTATAAAACCTCAAATTACAAACAAACCAAAATATAACCATAATAAAATAAAATATGGCAGAACAAATCACGACTTTCCACTAAAAAAATTTGCGAGCTTAAGAACACTAGTACCTGAGCGACCGAGCTTTGCTCGGCAATCTTCGAGTATGCCGCACAACATACTTTGTTCTACATGTCATCATTAATCAAACTCTTTCTTTTTTTATATGTACATATATTATATTGTAACGATTTACTTGCAAATCCTCTTATTTGTCCTTCTGCTAAGTTCGAATCACTAAACTGTTGAATAAATAACTCCAATATTTAATAATGCAAAATGGCCTTTATTAAAGTACTTCACAATAACACTCAAACTTTGCAACGAATAGCTTGCTTAATAACTAAACTGATTGATAGCTCTGAAACTCTACTATTCAAAATAATACTGCTATGGCTCGCTAGACAGCGTCTTAATCGAGAATGCTTGATAGCTCAAATCAAACTGAATTCCAGCGCCTCTACATTTGCTGCCTTATATACTCTCTGATTTCAACGTTGCATCTTCTAGGCGCTTCCAGAATCTACTAGTTGCCATTAGCTCTCAAACTTCTCAGCTGTAACTACAATTGCACCATTTTATAGCCTTTCTCATTGCATACTTTCAGAAGAATCTCAGATATATGCATGTGTTTGTGCATTGACTCTCCGCTGCTCGTATACGTACATGGTACATATGTGTAGACGCAATTATTGTTTCGTTTATGTAGATACATAATGATTGAATTATTTATGTGAATTCACGTCACTGATTAGCATCGGCTTAGAGATAGCAGCACCCCTTAGTTTTGCTAATATTCGTAACAATATATTTTTACTTAACAATATTTGATTTCCGTAAAAATAGATTTCAAAAACATATCAAGCACCAACCGCAATATGAACTGGAATAAAAATTTAAAATGGGTAATTCCAGCCTATAGTATAACGGATTGTTATGACAATTAGTGAAATCGAGAACTAAGTTGTTTAGGTCGAGTATCTTCATGCGCCGAATTATTACTTCCAAACATTTTTTTAGTTATTTACTATGAAAGTCTCATAATTTTATTACATTCCAAAAACTTGTAAATTTCACGAATTACACATATTAGTTATGACAACTATCAGTTAGTTTTGTTAAATGTCAACTTACTTCCCTAAGCGCCATCTGTTGGTAAGTAGATATATGGTTAGATGTCGTTTTCAAATTGAACTTATGCCTCTAGTTTTCAACGGTAGCAAATTACCATGGTGAGATATATTTTTGGTATGGTGAGAAATCTTTCTAATAGTAATCTATGAGAAATTGCAATTATTCATTTCATATTTGCCAAAAATATGTATTTAAATAGATTTTGCTAGAATTTGCCACGGTGCCTTGATAATGCATTTCAATTTTATTAGCGTGTGTGAAACTAAGAAAATTAAGTCGAGTCATGTGTAAGATTTTTATACTCAGTTGAGCAGAGCTCACAGAGTATATTAAGTTTGATTGGATAACGGTTGGTTGTACATATAAAAAGGAATCGAGATAGATATAGACTTCCATATATCAAAATAATCAGGATCGAAAAAAAATTTGATTGAGCCATGTCCGTCCGTCCGCCCGTCCGTTAACACGATAACTTGAGTAAATTTTGAGGTGTCTTGATGAAATTTGGTATGTAGGTTCCTGAGCGCTCATCTCAGATCGCTATTTAAAATGAACGATATCGGACTATAACCACGCCCACTTTTTCGATATCGAAAATTTCGAAAAACAGAAAAAGTGCGATAATTCATTACAAAAGACAGATAAAGCGACGAAACTTGGTAGATGAGTTGAGGTTATGACGCAGAATAGAAAGTTAGTAAGATTTTGGACAATGGGCGTGGCACCGCCCACTTTAACAAGAAGGTAATTTAAAAGTTTTGCAAGCTGTAATTTGGCAGCCGTTGAAGATATCATGATGAAATTTGGCAGGAACGTTACTACTATTACTATATATGTGCTAAATAAAAATTAGCAAAATTGGATGAAGAACACGCCCACTTTTAAAAAAAAATTTTTTTTAATTCAAATTTTAACAAAAAATTTAATATCTTTACTGTATATAAGTAAATTAAGTCAAAATTCAACTCCAGTAATGATATGATGCAACAAAATACAAAAATAAAAGAAAATTTCAAAATGGGCGTGGCTCCGCCCATTTTCATTTAGTTTGTCTAGAATACTTTTACTGCCATAAGTCGAACAAAAATTTACCAATCCTTCTCAAATTTGGTAGGAGCATAGATTCTATCACGGTAACTGTTCTCTGTGAAAATGGGCGAAATTGGTGGAAGCCACGCCCAGTTTTTATACACAGTCCACCGTCTGTCCTTCCGCTCTACCGTTAACACAATAACTTGAGCAAAATCCGACATATCTTTACTAAACTTAGCCCACGTACTTATCTGAACTCACTTTATCTTGGTATAAAAAATGGCCGAAATCCGACCATAACCACGCCCACTTTATCGATATCGAAAATTACGAAAAATGAAAAAAATGCCATAATTCTATACCAAATACGAAAAAAGGGATGAAACATGGTAACTGGATTGGTTTATTGACGCAAAATATAACTTTGGAAAAAACTTTGTAAAATGGGTGTGACACCTACCATATTAAGTAGAAGGCAATGAAAAAGTTCTACAAGGCGAAATCAACAGCCCTTGGACTCTTGGCAGGAATACTGTTAGTGGTATTGCATATATAAATAAATTAACAGTACCCGACAGATGTATTTCTGGATCACCTGATCAAAATTTGGTCGATATCGCGAGAACGCCTTCACATATACACCTAAGGGCCACTCGCTTTTAAAACCCTCATTAATACCTTTAATTTGATATCCATATCGTAAAAACCACATACTAGAGTCACCCCTGTCCCACCCTAATGGCAATATCTCGAAAAGGCGTCCACCTATAGACCTAATGTCCACTCCCTCTTAAAATGCTCAGTAACACCTTTCGTTTGATACCCACATCGTACAAACATTCTAGAGTCACCCCTGGCCCACCCTAATGGCGATATCTCGAAAAGGCATCCACCTATAGACCTAATGTCCACTCCCTCTTAAAATGCTCAGTAACACCTTTCGTTTGATACCCATATCGTACAAACATTCTAGAGTCACCCCTGGCCCACCCTAATGGCGATATCTCGAAAAGGCGTCCACCTATAGACCTAATGCCCACTCCCTCTTAAAATGCTCAGTAACACCTTTCGTTTGATACCCATATCGTACAAACATTCTAGAGTCACACCTGGCACACCCTAATGGCGATATCTCGAAAAGGCGTCCACCTATAGACCTAATTCCGACTCCCTCTTAAAATGCTCAGTAATACCTTTCGTTTGATACCCATATCGTACAAACATTCTAGAGTCACCCTTGGTCCACCTTTATGGCGATATCTCGAAAAGGCGTCCACCTATAGAACTAAGGATTACTCCCTTTTAAAATACTCATTACCACCTTTCATTTGATACCCATATCGTACAAACACATTCTAGAGTCACCCTGGCCCACATTAATGGCGATATCTCGAAAAGGCGTCCACCTATACACCTAATGCCCACTCCCTCTTAAAATGCTCAGTAACACCTTTCGTTTGATACCCATATCGTACAAACATTCTAGAGTCACCCTTGGTCCACCTTTATGGCGATATCTCGAAAAGGCGTCCACCTATAGAACTAAGGATTACTCCCTTTTAAAATACTCCTTACCACCTTTCATTTGATACCCATATCGTACAAACACATTCTAGAGTCACCCCTGGCCCACCCTAATGGCGATATCTCGAAAAGGCGTCCACCTATAGACCTAATGCCCACTCCCTCTTAAAATGCTCAGTAACACCTTTCGTTTGATACCCATATCGTACAAACATTCTAGAGTCACCCCTGGCCCACCCTAATGGCGATATCTCGAAAGGGCGTCCACCTATAGACCTAATGCCCACTCCCTCTTAAAATGCTCAGTAACACCTTTCGTTTGATGCCCATATCGTACAAACATATTCTAGAGTCACCCCTGGTCCACCTTTATGGCGATTTCTCGAAAAGGCGTTCACCTATAGAACTAAAGCCCATTCTCTTTTAAAATACTCATTACCACCTTTCATTTGATACCCATATCGTACAAACACATTCTAGAGTCACCCCTGGTCCACCTTAATGGGGACATCTCGAAAAGGCGTCCACCGATAAACCTAAGGCCCACTCCCTCTTAAAATGCTCAGTAGCACCTTTCATTTGATACCCATATCGTACAAACAAATTCTAGAGTCAGCCCTGGTCCACCTTTATGGCGATATCCCTAAATGGCGTCCATACATAGAACTATGGCCTACTCTCTCTTAAAATACTCTTTAATACCTTTCATTTGATACACATGTCATACAACCACATTCCAGGGTTACCCCAGGTTCATTTTCCTTATTTTGTCTCCATAGCTCTCAACTGAGTATGTAATGTTCGGTTACACCCGAACTTAGCCTTCCTTACTTGGTTACGATGATTTTTAACTTTAATGTTCTCCTTTAAAGCTTTAATAGAATATGAATAAGTAGAGTACCATTTCGCCTAACTATCCAACCCTAAATGGCAACCCTACTCAAAATGTCCCTATTGCAATGCGGAGGGAAATACCTTTCGTTTGATACCCATATTGGCATATCTCATGCAATTTGTTTTTAATTTCGAATAGGTGGCAACCCTAAATGGCAACCGTACTCAAAATTGTCCCTTTTGTAATGCGGAGTGAAATATCTTTCGCTTGATACCCAAATGGGCATATCTCGTGCAATTTTTTTTAATATCGAATAGGTGGCAATCTTGTGACACATTCTGCGTGGAAACACCTAGGTAGAAGTTATTTAAATCGGTTGAGCCGTTCCCGAGATCGTTCGGCTATACAAACATACAAATATACGAATATTCAAATATATAAATATACAAGAATTGCTCGTTTAAAGTTATAAGATATATATGTACATACCAAAATATAACATAACATATTAGACCATTACGTAATAAAACATAACATAACATAACACAAAATGGCATGCTATATCACACAACGTAGCATAGTATAACATAATGCAACATATATTTGTTTAACAGCACCTAGAAAAACATGACATAACACAACGTAAGATTTCAAAACTTTACATAACGTCATCAAATATAAAAATAACATACCAAAATATGACATAACATATTGACCTTCACTTTAAATTTGTTATGATGCAGTATAACTTTTATGGACTTTTATGGTACCGTAACTGTCTTTGTACATACATCGGACAAACATTAATTCTTACATCCACTCCGTAAAAGGTATAAATTGAAATACTCCATAGTCTAACAAAAAATATTTACAACTCAGTAGGACTGATAATAATTATTGACAGGGGGATAAGTGGTAAAATAGATATGTTCTTATAAATTCACAAAAGGTAAGAACAAATAGTCAAAATATATAGGGTAGTGGAAAGTTGATTGACAAATGTAGTAAGCGAGACGGCAATTCATGTAAATAGAGATAGCGTTACTATCTACTCGTTACTTTATAAATTTATTCATAAACGTATATGTTAAAAGTTTACTTTTGGTTTAAGTTCACACAAAGTTCAGACCTCTATTATAAATTTAAATATTTTAGACATTCAAAAAAGGCTCCCATAGGCATTACACTCTGTACCTGTTCAAATTACGATGAAGAACAAAAAGTTAATCGCAGCTAGAGAAAATGTTTTTTTGAGCAACGCAAGAGCTTGTTCATAAACATTTATATTTTCCCAATCTCAGAGGTGTGAATGAAAATTTGTGAAAGCAGCCAATGAATTATAAGAAGCATTACAAATATATGTATATATAAATACATACTTCGATATAAAATTATGTGGCTTTGTAATATCGTGGCATGAAAAGTTAACCAAATAACCAATAACAAATGGAAAATTTTAAATGAGCCTGGATAATTTTGTTAGAGCGTTGAAATGCCGTTAGAAAATAATTCATGGAGATTATCATGTTTTCTTGGCAAATAAATATTCAAATGAGTATAAAGAATCTTTTTCTGTGAAATTATAAGAATATAAGGCGACAGATTTGTGTATCGTATAGATGTAGCTTACTTAGTCAATATCGGAAACTACATTGTTCCCTAGAGTACCCAGTGAGATTTCATAGGTCTGGACCATAGAATGCTGCTATAGCACCCTACTTGGCTGGGTAGTCTGCCTGTTCATTAATGTTCCTGATGCCCGGAAATCTTATAAATTTTTTGGCTCCACGATTATTTAGGACTCTAATCATTAGTTTACTAGCTTAGAAGTATTTTAGAAGACTGAAAGGCACTCAAGGCTGCCTGGCTTTTTGACATAATGAGCGTACTCCTTTGTAAAATTTCTATAAGAAACTGTTGCATTCCCGCTGTAGCTGTTGAGAAGCCATTTTATGTCATTATACTCGTCCGAACCTACTGAAGGTAAGTTGCATATATAGTGCAACCAAGATGTTTGTTTTGGATTTCTGTGCTATGGTTTAGCTTAATTCTCCCAATCTTTACCTAAGAGAATCAAGCAATGATCGGACAGGAAGATTGTTTTCTACACTTACCATTTACTTGCAGTACGATCCTGGGTATCCGTTGCTATAATGCTATCAAGGCCTGCGTTGATCCGCATGAATTTTTCTAATCTCGGGAAATCAAAGACGAGCAAGTCACCTTTGTTATAGACGAAAATAAGGTTTGCTTATGCAAAATCAAATATAGATTCACCTCATTCATTTATCTCATTATCTTTTATCGAATCTTGTTGCTAGATCATGAGCCATACACGCCGAGACAATTGCTTAATTTCGGCCGATTTGTGAATCAGCCTTAATCGCTGCAATTTCATAAGTGCTGAAGTCGTAGCTCATTCTGTTTCTCTTTTACTCGAGACTAGTATTACATTTGCTCAAGAAATTAGTATTTTGATATCAAAGTTTGAATTAACATACTACATAAAGGGCGCATAACTCGAAGCTTGTTCCGAAGACGTTCAAATTATGATGGGCGAGGTAAAAAGAAAACAGACATTCCACATGATCAACCAAGCGAGAAAGGCGTGGTCTCAAGTGCGGGGCATTAAAGTGTCGAAGATCACGTGTAGGTCTTCCGTCATTAAATTAACAAAGTTACTCCTATCATTTAAAAGGAAGGACTGTAGACTCATGACGGGCATTCTTAGGCTTGGTCAGTGATTGCAGATGTAGGAAGAGCGTGTTGGAGAAGGAAACGATCGAGCACGTTTGTTTCTCGTTTTAGGTCCTAGAAAGCTTGTAGTATTTGCCAAACAGATCGAGTAATTTAATAACATAGATACTAGGTTTTAACAATAGTGTTCAAAAAAAAAAAAAAAATTCTGGTTATACTTGTACTCATTCAGTTTAACTTAATTTTCTGTGTGAAGTTTTGAATATGCACAATTACAGATTAAAACTGATATGACTCAAAACTGATTACGCTAGTTCTTCGATAACTAAAAATGTCGTCATTCAGATCTTTAGTATGTAACCACGAGCAACTAGCGTGACTTAAAAATTGCGACTCGTTAAAAAATCATATCTAAAAATACGCGCAAAAAACTATCATGACTAGGTAGTTTCAAAACTACAGAAGCCACTAAAAAATTAGGAGATTCAATCCGCATGAGAAAAATCATGGATTCCGAATTTGGCACGCACATATACTCCGTATACTTCAGTTCAGTTCAAGTACCCAAATAAGAGCGTGTGAAAGAAATAAGATTATGCTAAAAATAAGTATTTACATGCATATGAACCGTTTAAAAAAAATCGGAAAAAATCAATCCCAAATATTCTACATAAACTCTGCCAAAATGTGTTGCATGGAAGACTTTATAAAGATTAAAAATGCAGACGAGCAGAAAATGTTTGTCTTTACCAAAACCAATGAAGTTAAAAGGAATGCATGCTTCGACGGCTTTTAAGCATTAAATAAAGTAAAGATGTAAACGGACTTAAGTCAATCCGTAAATATGTACATATATCTCACTAATACACACGTGCCTACCTACATCCGTATGTATGTGTGTAAAAAAATTTATAATTTTTGTTAGCGGAAACAAAAATTTTGGAATATAAAGATATTGCATGCGCGAACTTCGGTGGAAAGCAGCGGAGCGTAACAAAATTGTAGTAGGTCACTTTCACCACACCAAAAACTTTAACACAATTTTTAACATAACTTAAGTACAGAAATACACTGATTGGAGTTTTAGTGAGTAAAAGTTAAAATTCTGAACACATTACCTGAATAAAAAGTGTACAAATAATTATTAAATAACAAATACAGACAGTGGTAGTTTAACAAATTCTGCTGTGGTAAGTGGTGAATGTGACCTACTAGAATTTTGTGAAGCTTGCCTCACACTATTTTTCGTCCATGCAATGTCTCTATATTATACCGTTTCTGGCGGAAATCTGTTGGGAGCCCTTCTTAACGATGGTGTAAAAGCATGCAAGGCGAGTGTGGATTAACGAGTTTATATGCATGTGTAAGTGGGAGGGTGTGATTCATTGATGTGCTTTTGCTTTTTAGCGAAATTGAAAACCTATTGCCAGACATTGAAGTGCATGCCACGGTGGAGAAGATAAAAAAAAGTACATAGAAGAAATCAGTTAAGCAACATTGATTTTTGCCAACATTTGACGCTTCAGTACTCAGGGATTTTGAAAGAATATATATGAGGGTATTTGCTCTAAAAAAAAAAAATAGTACTACTTAAGAGAAAATGGTATTGTGGTGCGCGTAGTAGGCTGGGGTGATTTCGCAACCTATCAATCCATGCCATCGAGATTATGCTTCTTTTTGTTGTTATGGAAGAAAACTGCTCTGTGAAATAAGCCAATTGCAGTACGAGTTTGTACCAATGCATAGTACCAATATATAAAAGCGAATAACTCTCATACTTTGCGAAGAAAGCGCTTAGTTATCCAGTTTATTGTTTTATTCAAGCCAAGTTATTGCAAATTATATCAATATCATCAACATGTTCCTGTAGTAGATAATACCATCGCGGTTCCGATCCGCAGCATGAATATTCTTCGCCGGCATTATAATAAGGAAATTGCATAATCAAGTGTCACCTTATTTGAGTCCTCAGCTACTTTCATATGGTTCAGATAGGCGAGAAGCCCTCTCTTATATTAACGTAGCTGATGGCATTGCTCAACACCATTTCGGAAATCGCATGAGCTTTTTAAGCAACTTAGGTCGGACAAGCAACTGATGATAACGATGTCAAAATCTGCTTTGAGGATGAGAAAGGGAGGATGCATGTGGTTTACCTTAACATGAGTTTTCTCAAGGAATTGGCATAACTTGAAAATCTGGTGTATAGTAGATTTAACCGGTCTGAAGGCGCACTCATAAGGTATCAGCGCGATGTTATTTGCTGGCCGAGATATTGCCCTTTTCACTTTTTCACAGCCGCATAGCAGAACGTTTTTTTCGCAGTAAAAAATTTATTAACAGTTTTCGCGTTCTTCTTTTCCTTCTTTTTCTTCTTCCTCCTCTTTTCTGCGATAAGAAGAGTCCGCGAAGATTTTGGTGAGTTTTATTGATTTTGATATTTCTTTGACGAATATTGATTTCTTAAGTTCCGGATCATCACGTGAACGACTTGATATGCCCACGCTGCACCTTTTAGGTATTCCAAGCAACTTTTTTCATGAACTTGGTGTCGGCTGAGTCTCGCCTGTTATTTAAACAGGATATGCTACGGGTATGTACGGTCGATATCTAGCTTGAAGGAGCTATAAATTATGCGGGGTTCGCCATCAGGTTCGTCATATCCCTTGCTCTCCCCCCTTAATACAAGCACGCTCTGCATCTCGGTTATCAGATAATTATAATAATATCTGCACGAAACCTGTTACAGTATCCAGAACGAAGTTGAGCAAGAGTGACACGCGTTTCCCTGGGGAGTATGCGTTCCACTTCCACAAGTTTTTGGTACTTTTCTTTGAGTACTGGATTCACCGGGCAATTCCTGACATAAAGGTCCGACGCCTGTTTGTGGAGTTCACCAAGGACCTGCCTGTGTTTTTTTGCTTCATACGGCTGGGTTCTCAGGTGCCGTATTTCCCCTAGGTGGTATTGGCTCATCAATAAGATGTCTGTTTGGATGCCCAGGTCTCTGGGTATTCAACAGGAACTGTTTGGTTAGCATCTCATTTCTCTCCCTAATGGGGAGTATTCTCGCCTCTTTATGAAGATGGTATTCCGGGGACATAAGAAGACAGCCCGTGGCGATTCTGAGTGCAGTATTTTGGCAAGCCTGTAGCTTCTTCCAGTGGGTAATTTTTAGGCTTGGCGACCATATGGGTGACGCGTAGCACGTAAACGGCTGGCCAATTGCTTTGTATGTAGTAATGAGCGTTTCTTTATCTTTTCGCCAGGTACTGCCAACAAGGGATTTGAGGATTTTATTACGGTTCTGGATTTTCGGAACAATTGCGGCTGCGTACTCACCAAAATGTAGATCCTGACCAAACGTCACACCCAAGATTTTGGGGTGTAGGACAGTCGGTAGCGTAGATGTGGATGTTCAAAATGGTCGACATTTGGGACGTCCATGTTGTAAATAAGGTAGCGGAGGATTTAGTCGGTGATAATGCCAGGTTTCGCGAGGCGAAAAAACTGGAGAGATCAGGGAGGTAGCCGCTTATTCTGTTGCAAAGCTCATCGATCTGTGGGCCTGGGCCTGTGGCCATTATTGTGCAGTCATCGGCGTAGGAAACGATAGTAACTCCTTCTGGTGGAGAAGGTAGCTTAGATATGTAGAAATTAAACAAAAGTGGGGATAGGACACCACCCTGTGGAACCCCTTGTTTAATTCTTCTTGGTTTTGATGTTTCGTTTCTAAATTGCACCGATGCCTGCCGACCACCCAGATAATTTGCGGTCCACCTTTTAAGACATGGGGGAAGGGTAGACCCTTCCAGGTCTTGCAGTAACGTGCCATGGTTGACCGTATTAAAAGTTTTTGATAGGTCTAGTGCTACGAGTACTGTTCTATGGTGGGGGTTTTGATTTAAACCGCAATTTATCTGGGTGCTGATGGCATTTAGCGCGGTGGTGGTGCTATGGAGTTTTCTGAAGCCATGCTGATGGCAGGCTAGCTGCAAATTTGCTTGGAAGTAGGGGAGCAAAATGGTTTCAAGCGTCTTTGCTACTGGCGATAGGAGAGATATCGGACGATACGACTCTCCTATGTTAGCTGGTTTCCCAGGCTTTAGTAGCGGGACCACCTAGGCAATTTTCCATTTTTCGGGTATGACAAAGGTGGAAAGAGACAGGTTGAAGACATGCGCTAAGTATTTGAAACCCTCTTTCCCTATGCTTTTAAACATCGGCATGGCTATGCCGTCTGGGCCCACTGCTTTGGATGGTTTAGCGTGACCAATTGTATCTTCAACCTCTCTGGCGGTGATGGTAATTGGTGACGCGCTGACTTTATGTTTATGTGAGTGTCTGTTGGTCCTCCGTCTATCTTTGTCGACGGTAGAATGCATTACATATTGACGGCAGAAAGCGCTCGCGCATTTTTTTCGCGTCCTACAGCACTTTATCGCCGAAGGCGATGGAAACTTTGTCATTGTGCTTAGACGGATTCGATAGGGACTTTACGGTGGACCAAAGTTTACCCACACCGGCAGAGAGGTTACAACCTCTTAGGTGCTCCTCCCATTTCGCCCGCTTGTGTTCATCCACAAGCAATCTGATGCGTTGGTTTATATCCCTTATTTCGGGCTCGCCTAGGCCGAGCTGTCTTATAAGGTCACCTTCTCGCTAAATTTGCCACCTCCGCCGGGAAGTGGGCCGAATTTCGGGAATTCTACCGGCGGGAATGAAACGTGCCGAGGCGGATTCAATGACCTTGCAGAATGCACGCTCCCCTTGGCGGGCATCAGTCGGGATGGGGAGGGCAGCAAAGAGGTTGTCTACTACCTTAATGGTACTTGTTGCAGGAACGTACCAGATATATATATCCGGCAAAGAACCATCAAAAATGCGAACCAGAACATTAAGACAAATTATTAGAAATTTCAAGCGAAAGTTTTACAATATTCCAAAAAAACATGGATTGTTTAAGTGACTTAAACTATGCGAATTTTTCTTTCGTTTGTTTCATTAGCCATTTTAGCCATTGAGTGCGCTTGTAATTCCCAACTGGTTAGTGAAATATTCTAAAGACATAGTTTAAAATTTATATCCCAAAGCGGGGTTTTTCAAAGCAAAGTAAGGTGGCTCAACCCGCAGCCAATACCTTAGAGGCCCCAGTGTGCTCGCTCCCAATGAATACATGCAAGGTGTAATAGGTGCATAGCGACATCTCCCTAAAATAACACACTGTCCAACAAAAATAACAAATAATATAATTATAAAAAAAAAACTAGTCGCCGGCCGAATCACCAAAGTTTAGACAGGGATCAGTTTTTTTACACTTTGCTCGAGACCTGGGTTGCCAGTTTGATGACAGCAGAGTATCTATGTTGGGGATATTTTGAAAGTCAAGGTGAATGTTAATTTTCTTAAGGAATTCAATGTTTAGAAAATAGATGGACTCAAAGGCAGTGTACCCGAGAGTCTTTTTCCCCACCCCTAACTCTTTCTCCCACTCTCACACGTACTACCACTCCCATTCCCAATCCCATTCAGTACCTAATTCACAATCCCACTCCCATCCCTGCGAAGCTTTTGAGCTGTGAAAGATATATGTTATTTCTTAAATAAGCTCAGAAACACTTTTCTTCCAGCTCGTCGCTCCTCTTACTTGTTAAAAAAGATGATAAAAAAATTTTAAGGACTACCTTTATATAAATCGACCAAAAATAGAAGGCAATTTTTCCTTTAATATAGACATAGTGTTGTTGCATTTTGACTGAAAAACTTTAACAATAGCTCTTGTTAAAGAATTTAATCTATAAAGGTGGAGCGCAATCATTCAATTTAAGGCAAACCATGTATTTGGGATTAACTAATTGTTTATTTAGAATTTAAACACGCACACTACCTTTATAATTTTAAATCCCAAAATTCTTTTACAAGAACTGTTGTTAAAGTTTTTAGTCAAAATTCAACGAGACTATGTCTGTATTAAAGGAAAAATTGCCTTCTATTTTTGGTCCATTTAAATAAAGGTAGTCCTTAAATTTTTTTTATCATCTTTTTATTTTCAATATTTTAGTACTACCTACAAAAAGGCAATTGTAACTTTGATTAGTAATTTAAGTAATTCCTAAGCGAAAATTCTTATCTTTATTTATTTGTTCAAAATAGCAAGATTTAATAGAACAACACTTAATAGAAACAACACTGGCGAAAACAACAAAATTCCACCTAGCATCATAACAAGAGAATTCCACCTCGTTTGTCAGCTACTTAATTTACACAGCTGAAAACCGTGGTGAAATTCGCATACGCCTGAAAGTCTAAAAGAATCGTGGTGAAGGTCGCGTACGCCTAAAGGTATGCAAGTTGGGCCTTCAACGAGGTGGAATGCTACAACGCCTGCAACACTCAGGAGGTTAGCCATGAAGGTATGGCCTAATCTTCTAAATAGTTCGACTTGTGCGTTATGTAGCTCAAATTTTTTGACCATACATTGCACTGTCAACGAGTTTTAAACTATATTTCAGGTTTCAAGTCTCTAGATATCCAGGAAGTTAGTTAAAAATCGATTGCCAGATTCCCAATTTTAAACTAGTTTTCTCAATATCTCGATCCATACCTGGCGTATTTTTTTGATAAAATATTTCATTGTCTCATCGGAAAGTTACACGAAAATCGATCGCAATATTTCCCCATTTTTAAAGGATTTTCAGTTATCTTGACTGGCAACATTGTTTTCTATAAGTTATATTGTCACCAGGCCTCTAACTAAGTGCCAAGTTTCAAGTCTCTAGGTAACCAGGAAATTAGTTAAAAATGGATTGAAAGATTACCAAATTAAAATTTTTCTTACTATCTCGATCCGCGTGCCACCTAGCGAATTTTTTTTGAATAAATGTTGCATTGTCACTGGGTTCTGACACACGGCCCAAGTTTCAAGTCTCTAGCTCACCGGCAAGTTACTCAAAAATCGATCGCAAGATTCCCCTTGTTTTTCAGGGATTTGTAGTTATCTAAATTAGCGCGCCACCTAGCGGAACTTTGTTTTCTATAAATGGTATTGTCACCGGGTCTCGAACTATATGCTAAGTTAAAAGTCTCTAGGTAAATGGGAAGTTAGTTAAAAATGGATTGAAAGATTCCCAAATTAAAATAAATTTTCTTAATATCTCGATCCATGCGCCACCTAGCGGATTTTTTTTTTTGATAAAATATTGCATTGTTACCGGGTTCTGACTTACGGCTCAAGTTTCATATATCCAGCTCACCGGGAAGTTACTCAAAAATTGATTGCAATATTCCCCTCGTTTTTCAATGATTTGTAGTTATTTCACTTAGCGAGCCACCTAGTGGAATTTTGTTTTCTGTGTATTGTATTGTCACCGGGTCTCGAACTATGTGCTAAGTTGCAAGTCACTAGGTAAACGGTAAGCTAGTTAAAAATGGATTGAAATATTCCCAAATTAAAATAAATTATCCTAAAAAATCGAACCATGCGCCACCTAGTGGACTTTTTTGATAAAATATTGCATTGTCACCGGATTCTGACTTACGGCTCAATTTTCATAACTCCAGCTCACCGGGAAGTTACTCAAAAATCGATTGCAAAATTCCCCTCGTTTTTCAAGGCACTTAGTGCGGCACCTAGCGGAATTTTGTTTTCTGTAGATTGTATCGCCACCGTGTCTCGAACCACGTGCTAAGCTACAAGTCTCTAGGTAACCGGGAAATTAGTTAAAAATGGATTGAAAATTTCCAAATTAAAATTAATTTTCCTAATATCTCGATCCATGCGCCACCTAGCGGAAGTTTTTTGATAAAATATTGCATTGTCACCGGTTTCTGATTTACGGCACAAGTTTCAAGTCTCTAGCTCACCGGAAAGTTACTCAAAAATCGATCGCAAGATTCCCCTCGTTTTTCAGGGTGTTATAGTTATCTAAATTAGCGCGCCACCTAGCGGAACCTTGTTTCTATAGATTGTATTGCAACCGGGTACCGAACTATTTGCAAAGTTACAAGTAGATAAAAATGGATTGAAAAATTCCCAAATTAAAATTAATTTTCCTAATATCTCGATCCATGCGCCACCTAGCGGAATTTTTTTGATAAAATATTGCATTATCACTGGATTCTGACTTACGGGTCAAGCTTCATATCTCCAGCTCACCGGGAAGTTACTCAAAAATCGATTGCAAGATTCCCTGCGTTTTTTCAGGGATTTTCAGGGATTTTCGTTTATCTCGATGCGTCTGCCACCTGGCGGAATTTTGTTTTCCACGAATTGTAATGCCATCGGCTCGCAAGCCATGTGCTAAGTTTCAAGTCTCAGGATCACCGAGAAGTTAGTTAAAAGTCGATCGCAAAATTTCCATTTTAAAATAAATTTTCTGTATATCTCAATCCGTGCGCCACCTAGCGGATTTTTTTCACGTGCATTGTAATGTGTCTCAGATCTGAACTATGTTCTAAGTATCAAGTGTCTATTTCAACCGGAAGTTACCGAAAAAGGCTTTTCCGTGGGTCAAAAATTCGTATGGATATGAGGAAACAAACATGAAAGCGACTTAATATAAAGGTGAAAATAAAAAAAAAAAACAAATATGTATTCCTTTTTGGGTTCACATGCGTTTTTATGCTAAACTGCTTGTGGCTGTATAAAGTGTGAAAGCGTAAATAAATTTCCAACGCCCTCATTCGCGCACATATTTACCGGCGCTACTACTTAAAATAACACATAAATAAATGTCAAATGTGGCAATTAAAAGTTAACGTTTTGAAGACTTGAGGTGCTCTTTTCGCTTGTCTGATTTAACAGCGAGGAAGGTTTAATTGTAGTTTTAAGTATTTATGAACCATTAAAAACTTTCCTTTGGAAGCATCAAATATTTTGTTTCGAAGCTCAAGAACAAAGCTCACATTAGGAAACTCAATCGTAAATTGCAGTATTAATTTATTTATGCTCCGAGTGTCGTGAATAAATAACGTTTCGTCAAAATAATTTTGCTGTGATATCATTATCTGTTAATGATATCATTATTTGTTGTTATCGCTATTTGAAGAGTCATTAATTTTACTTTTCATTATGAACTTTCTATTACTAACGTTGGTGGGTACTGATGACGTACGAAGCTGCATGCTTTCAATTTTGAACACTTCATTAAATTTGGCTAAATTACAAGATTTTTCAAATTAACGAATGACTGCGTGTATAGGTATAATCTTGCGAGTATATGTGTTTGTATCTCTAAAGTTATTTTAAAAGATTAAGCTCGTAATAACAGTATTCGTCAAAAATATAAGGGACGTCTGCATATACGTAAAATGAAATCTTAGCTGTATATATTAGAGTAGAGAAAAAAAATTTTAATAAAAAGAATATAACAAAAAATTTTAAGCATTTCCTTTATATAAATGGACAAAAATTTACAAAAAATTTGTCCTTATATAAAGACATATTTTTGCTGAACTTTGATTTTAAAATTTTGACATAGAAATTGCAAAAATAATTTTATGTTGTTAATCGGCCCAGTGATTTGTAAGATCGCGTGTTCGAGTCGAGCTCAAGGCCTAACAATAATTATTTTATCTTGTTATTGTTAGGCTTTGAAATATAGAAGTGCACATTACATGCGAAACTTTTGTAACATATTTTATACTGTCATTGGCTTCTGAATTAATTAAAGTCCCTAGCTCACCAAGAAGTTATCTAAAAACCGATCTCAAAGTTCCAAGTTTCCAAATTCTTTTCTAATTATTTCGAACCGTGCGCCACCTAACGGAATTTTTGCATTGTCTCGGTGTCTTAACCTATCAGTGAAGTTTCACGTTTGTAGCTCAATAACAAGTTACTTAAAAATCGTTTGCAAAATTTGTATTAAAAATGCGGACAAACATTCAACCGACCTAATATAAAGGAAATAAAAATAAAATATTAAAAAATATTGGCGATGCAAAACAAAAAAAATTGCCACGATAGGTGAGGTTGACAATTGGGTTGGAGAAGCTATATATTGCGTTGGTAACCACTTAAAAGGGTTGCGCTACACAACCTATTGAATCAGTTTGGTATTTTAGTTTCCTCTTACGACAGGCATACCTACCGCGGGTATATTCTAAGCCCCCTAACCCGCAGTAACAATTATTGTGTTACCTTACAATTGGCTTTGCATAGATTTGCAAAATTTAACTCTTTAATTCATGCCCTCCTTTCCCTTTGCCAATAGTTACATCTCCTCCCTTATAGTCCCTTGTTTCTACTTATTTCTTCACATCATTCTTAATCTTAATTTCAAATATAATTTTCCTTTTTTCTTACCCCTACAGCATCCTATTTTTCCTTTCATATTCATTTTCCTCTTCCATATTTGTTTCCCCTACTTCCATTCTGCTTCTAGCTTTATTTTTCTCTTCTCGTCCTTCCCGCCTGAATCTTCTTCGTTTTCATATTTCACTTTTAACTTTTCTTCTACTTTATCCACCTCGCTTTCTGTCTCTTCATATGCTTTTCTCTTTAAGGGTATAAATAACTTTTCCTATTTTTTTTTCTATTCTTATTCCTATGCTAATTCCTAATCCTATTCCTATTCCTATTTCTATTCCTATTCAAATTGATATTCCAATTCCTTTTCCTATTCCTATTCGTATTCCTATTCCTTTTAATATTGCTATTGCTTTTCATTTTCCTATTCCTATTCTTATTGCTATTCCTCTTCTTTTTCCTATTCCTATCCCTATTCCTATTCTTATTCCTATTCCTATTCCTATTCCTATCCCTATTCCTATTCCTATTCCTATTCCTATTCCTACTCCTATTCCTATTCCTACTACTATTCCCATTCCTATTCCTATTCCTATTCCTACTCCTATTCCTATTCCTTTTCCTATTCGTATTCCTATTTCTATTTCTATTCCTTTTCATGTTCCTATTCATATTCCTATTCCTATTCCTATATCTATTTATTTTCCTTTTCCTATTTCTATTCTATTCGTATTCGTATTCCTATTTCTATTTCTATTCCTTTTCATGTTCCTATTCATATTCCTATTCCTATTCCTATATCTATTTCTTTTCCTATTCCTATTCTTATTCCTATTCCTATACCTATTCCTATTCCTAATCCTAATCCTATTCCTATACCTATTCCGATTCCTATTCCTGTTCATATTCCTATTCCTATTCCTATCCCTATTCCTCTTCGTATTCCTATTTCTATTCCTATTCTTATTCCTATTCCTATACCTATTCCTATTCCTATTCCTATTCCTAATCCTAATCCTTTTCCTATTCCTATTCCTATTGCTATTCCTCTTCTTATTCCTATTCCTATTCCTATCCCTATTCCTCTTCGTATTCCTATTTCTATTCCTTTTCATATTCCTATACCTATTTCTATTCCTATTCCTATTCCTATTCCTTTTCCTATTCCTATTCCTATTCCAATTCCAATTCCTATTCCTATTCCTTTTCCCATTCGTATTCCTATTCCATATACAAACAAGTATGTTGAAGCTAATGTCAGCTGATGATGTTTTGACGTCATTTATAGTTTATGAGAAATTTTAAATAATTTTAGCATTGTTGTAAATAAAATAAATTAAAAACCTAAAAGTCTTAGACTTAGTGTTGTTGTCGGTTTGGCGCAATGAGTCGTATGACTCATATCAGACGAGTTGCATTAGCCCTAAATTAAGGAAAAGGCTTTATATTAGCAGCAAACATTAAATATCAAAAACGTGTCAGAGAAGGGACCTTATTTGGCTAGAAATTTACGCGGCAATTTCTAGCTTTTATTTTTACATTTTAGCTCTGAATGTTTCCAAGATTTGGTACCTTAAAGAGGCGTGCGTAGAATCAATTTAAGGCACTCTCAATGTCGACAACAATGAAGAGAGGCTTTACTTGTTCAAGTTCACACATGTCATTGCGAAAAACGTTAACATTACCCAACAACTTTTGTGGTCAAGTCTGTTGATAGCTCACTCCCGGGAAAATGGCCTTGAAGAAATTTTAGTGGTATAAGCTAAACCGTTGTTCATATTCTATGAATTAAAAATGCTTCAAATGGACAGATTGTGTTCTGGGTTTTACCAGAACTAGGTTTGACGAGCAAGCAAAAACCCCCATAACGAAATGAGACTTCTATTATGAAATAACTCTGTCCTCTTGGAAAATACTGGACGTTTTCAATAATGCAGCTAAACCTTCATAATTCCTTTTAAAATTTACGTTACTAAAGTTCACTAAATATTTTGGAAACACATTGAATCAACGTGACATCAAACCGGATAAGGCTACCATGGAACAAAGTTGAAACCGGTTCGTTTCCAAATCAAATTTTGCAAGTGATGATGGAAAATCGTTATATACATACATCGATTCTCCACCCTGTCGGAAAATCAATAAATGGAAGTGAAGCAGGGAGCAAAGCTATTTCTACGTATGTCAGGTAAAGCAATAAAAGTTCTGATATTTTTAAGCATAGTTTCTAAAAAATCTGCAGTTATTTCTCTTTATATAAATCACCTCTTTATGCTTAATTAGCACACCTATTTACCCTTTGTCTACGTAAATATTTGATCTTGGGACTGTATACCGTCAATCCCGAATTTTCGGTTTATTTCATGTTACTTTTTCTTCCAAATTTTCGGCCATTTCATTTACATCAACGGTGTGTTTCTATTCCTTAACTGTGGACAGCTACATTGGAGATATTACCATTCCGTTTCGTTGACCAATATGTTGCCATTTTTCCTAATGAGCTTCGAGATTCTGACGCCAAAAAGTCGAGCATTCTCCCTGGGGAGACCCGCGTCGCTCTAGCTCAACTTCGATCTGGATATTGTAACACGTTATCCTCTAACCAATCCATAATCAACACCGACATAAATAATGTGTTTTCCTCTTTCAATTAGTCCCACACGGCAACAACTATCTTTTTAATTGCATGGACTCCCGTTAAAGGACATTAATGACAATTTGTTAGTGGTCGCACATATTGGGCGAAGCACAGCTACAACAAAAACAATGTTGTGTTTTGTAATATTCTATAAAAAAAACACAATATTGCAGAAAAGGAAGGAATAAACACTTTAATTTATGGGGCGAGTAATGTCAAATTCTACACCATTTGGGATATTGACTGCACCTGTCTGGTTTAATGTATCATTCTCTGGGTCAAAATAATCCCAAGACCAAATTTATAAAAGATGTCGAGTACCTTTCAACTGTCAATAAAAGTCATAGAATAACAAAAATATTAACTTCAGAATTCTCGGAGAGTAAACATTTACTTCTTAGAATGAGCCTAATTTGACCCAAAGTCTTTATGTAAAGGTTAATGTTATTTGCGCTTTTGTTAGCAAAGTTTTTCTTCTTCAATATTAATTAACTCGAACAACATTTAATTAACTAAAACAAGCAAATTTAATTGAAAGAAATTAGTTGAAATAAAACCAGCAGAGTAAATAAAAGAAGACTTGAAAAAATGCAAATATTAACAACGCATTAGCATAAATAGTCAAACAGCAAAAATTCGAGTATTGCAATTTTATCTCTTCAATTCACAAGTAAAACAAATTCACAAATGAGCCACTCAGCTACATGTTGCATTCTCTGAATTAAGAAATTCTCAAATCATTCCACGTCATTTTCGCTTGTCATTCTAATAATTTCTTAATTTTATGCCATTGAATTGCTTTATGGCCTAAGCAGATACAATCCATCAACACACGCCATTTTCCATTGACAGCACGTATGTACGAGGCGTTATGTGAGACACATAACTACCGGCAAATAATTTTATTTAGCAATATAATAGAATTCGTATCAAATCAATAATAGTTGGTCAACTAATAGCATCGCTTAATTAAAAAAAAAAGTTATTTTTCATAGACGTGTACTAAAATAGGCAAAAAATCTAGTGCAACATATGTGACGTGGTTAAAGTATGTCAAAAGTAGAAAATTTGCAAAATATAACGGATGTGACGACGGATGGATACGTAGCTTATCTGGCGTTTATCATTAAAATAAACACAGCAACTTCGCTGTCAGTTTCTGTTGGATATTTTACTTTTTCTTTGACGGATCCAAGTAGAAAAACACGATTGAATATACTATTCAATGTTACAAAATGTGGCTTTTATTCAATGTTATAAAAAAAGGAAGTAAAGTAGATAGAGAAAATTTGGTTTTGCTTTTACTATACAAAAACAACAATTCAGGGTAGCGAAAATATGTAAGTTGATAACAGGGTTGCATTTCAACACGCACCCTCAACGAGCATATTTGAGCATAAAAATTAATATATGTTCAACATTTTACAAAACTTTTCATGACAGGGTTTGGCTAGGTTCTTGGTAAATATGTCGGCAATCATATTGTTAGTGCTACAATAATTGAGCTCGATTTCGCCTCTTCGATAAACATCTCTTATAAAATGATATTTAATATCTATATGCTTACTTCGAGCGTGGTATACGGGGTTCTTAACTAAATTCATCGCGCTTAAGTTATCCCCGTTCAAAACCATCGCATCCGGGCTTTCTAGTTCCATTTCATTTAAAAGCTGTTTTAGATAAATTGCTTCTTTTGCAACACAAGTTAGCGCCATGTATTCGGACTCGGTACTGCTAAGGGCTACGGTTGCTTGCTTCTTACATTCGTATGAAAATACACCTCCGGCTAACATAACTGCATACCCCGTATACGATTTATAGTCACCTGTGTCACCGCCCCAGTCGGAATCCACAAAACACTCAATTTGTTTGCCTGTCTTGTAGTACCTCAGTTGTTTATTTTGAGTTGTGCATAAATATCTCAATACCCGCTTTGCTGCCAATAAGTGCTCTACATGTGGATCATTGTTTCGTTGCGCTAGCTTACAAACTGAGTGCAAAATATCAGGCCTGGTACACACAGCCAAATACATAAGTGACCCTATGAGAGATTGGTACTGCATTTGATCTGTTCTTTTGCAATTTTGGACATCGCACTTAACTTGGTGCCCTGGGTCTAAAGTGGTGGCGATCGGCCGACAATTTTCCATTTGGTACTCACGAAGTAGCCTTTTAATATGTCCCTTTTGACTGACAGCTATACTTCCAGTGCCGCCATCTCTTTCGACCTCCATGCTTAAAAAATGTTGTACTTGCCCCTTGTCCACTACTTCTAGTTCACGCGATATCAAATTCTTACTGTGCTGTAAATCACTAAGTTCTGAGCTAGCAATCAAAAGTTCATCAACGTATACGGCTATAATATTTATCTGTTTGTCTCTGTGCATAATGTATACGCACGGTTCACATCTGCACTGCTTGAAACCTATCTGCTTCAATATGGAATCTAATGTCATATTCCACTGTCGACCGGATTGCTTAAGTCCGTATAGCGCTTTGTTCAACTTCAAGCAATAATCCGAATAACGTTTATCAACAAACATTTCAGGTTGACTCATATAAACATCTTCTGTCAATTCTCTGTTCAAATAGGCGGCGGAAACATCCATTTGGTGCAAGTGCAAACGATACTCCGCAGCTATAGCAAAATTATTCTAATAGTGTTATACCTTACAACGGGAGAAAACGTGCACCTTGCCATTTCAATAAGCGTACGATTTAATCTCTCTCCAGCGCCATTTTGTTGTGGCGTATACGGAACCGACAGTTGCCTCAAAATTCCATTTTCTCGTAAAAATTCATTAAATTCATTGTTGACAATCTCTGTGCCATTGTCACTTCTTAATATTTTCAATTTTTTGCCCGTTTGACGCTCTGCCATTGCCTTAAACTCTTTGAATTTGTCAAACACTCCATTTTTATTCCGTAAGATATAAACAAAAATATACCGCGTCTTATCATCCATAAAGGTTAAGAAGTATCGGGCTCCACCGATTGAAGAAACATTCACCGGACCGCATACATCTGTATGCACCACACCTAATACATCTTTTGCATAATTTTGTGAGCTAACATATGGTCTTTGACTACATTTACTTGCCATGCACAAAGCACACTTCACATCAGACGGGATGTTGAGAGAAAGTCCAAATACCATATTTTTATTACTTAGTTCCCGTAAACTAGCGAAATTAAGGTGGCCAAACCTATTGTGCCATTTAATCACGTCCTCAGAAATTTTCCTCGAAAGAAATAATTTATTCTCATTTGCTTGAAATATGTACAAATCACTGACCTTCTTAGCACAAATAATTATTCCTCCGTGCTTGTCAATTGATCTTCGCCGTGTTTTCCTTAAATTCGACAATGTAGCCGCTGTTAACCGCTCTGGTAACTGACATAAAGTTGCACTGTAAACCAGGAACAAATAAGACATCTACGAGTGTTATGTCAATTTCGCTTGTTCTTAACCGAACAACACCCTTTCCTTTTGCTAATATTTTGTGTTCCGCTGCTAGCATAATTATCTCTTCGCATGGTTCGAACTCTTCAAACATGTTGCGATTGCAACATAAATGCGAAGAAGCATCGCTGTCAATACACCAAGCACTGATATTAAAAATTCTGTTAGTAACCGCAGCGAACAGCCCATTTCGTTTAACTTTTTGTTGCGATGTTTGATCTCTTTCTTTTGATTTGCATTGTGCGGCGAAATTACCTTCTTTTCCTCAGCAATAACATTTTAGGTTCGTTCGATGGCTACAGTGCGCTTACTTGTGCCATCGTATGATTTTGCATTTTCATAACACTTTTTCCTTACGTTTGTGTTTGCGTGTGCTACAAAAGTTTGCTTGCACGCTACTTTCGGTCTGTTCTGGCTGACATGTTTTACGCCGCTCGCCTTCTTCAATTAATTTTATTTTCACCGCACTGAGATTTGGTAGTTCGTCGCGAGATTCCAGGGCAACCACCAAATTTTCGAATGATTTCGGCAAACTTGCAAGAAGCATAATGACGAACAAATCATCTTGGAGACACACTCCGATTTCAGCCAACTTCTCTGCAACTGTTGTGAATTTGCAAAAGTATTGCTGTACACATTCACCGTTATTCATTCGGATGCCAAGCAACTGCTTAAACAAGGTTACCTTTCTTACAGGTCCTTTTGGTCTATGCACATCCTGTAAACTTTTCCAAGCCTCATTCGCCGTTTTGCAGTTTTTGATATGGCCTATCTGCATAGACGTGATGCTGAGTATTATTGTTGCTTTTGCCTTATCATCCTTAGCCTTCCACAGTTGTATAGTCTTTTCCGCTGCATCGTCGCCTGACTGTGGTGATTCTCCGCATGTAACCGACCACAAATCTTGATGGACGAGCACACTTTGCAGTTGCAAGTTCCATGAGTCGTAATTGGACTCGTTCAGCTGCTCAATGTTGAAAAGCGAGGAAGTCATTTTTTCCATTTGCCACTTAATAGTTTTACTTGGCTCCCAGGGATTTGCACCTGGGCCCATAACCTGTTGGATATCTTACTTTTTCTTTGACGGATCCAAGTAGAAAAACACGATTGAATATACTACTCAATGTTACAAAATGTGGCTTTTATTCAATGTTATAAAAAAAGGAAGTAAAGTAGATACAGAAAATTTGGTTTTGCTCTTACTATACAAAAACAACAATTCAGGGTAGCTAAAATATGTAAGTTGATAACAGGGTTGCATTTCAACAGTTTCTTCCTTGTCTGCCAAGTAAGTGACGTATTGTATCTGTTCAAGCCATTAGTCTTTCACATGGACTTGTCTCACTTTCGTCGAACAACATTGTAACTTAAATTTTTTGCTTTTATTCATTTATTTTCATTCATTTTTTGCTATTTGTAAAAGTTTCAATTAAGTTGAGTAATTTTCATAATTAGTTGGTAAACTGTGCCCAGAACGACATTTAGTGCAACGGCATGCAGTTACTGCTATATTTTGCATGTTTTCTCTCTGAACGGTCATTCTCAGCATTCGTTTCGATGTAAAATGACCTGACTGAGTTGAAAATCCTACCACGAATGCCAGCTGCAAGTACTCAAAAACTTATTGTACTGGTTTGTATTGGAAAGTAGTTTATTGTGAAATGTGTATTAAGTTTTTTGCTTGTTTTTGTTTTGCAAAATTTGTTAATATTTTAATTACAACTGTAAAAGTAAACAAATACTCACAAAAACTTTGCGCCAACAACTTTTACTCAAAAAAAGGTACCTATTACACACAAAGTAGACTCGAGTGTCAGACGGTAATTTTGCGAATGATGAAAAACCTGATTGCCATTTCAATTGTAGTGAAATGAAAATTAGAGCAAATAAGTACTTGAACAAATGCAAATATTTATAGTAAAGTAAAAATTAGTACACAAAAACTTAACAAATTATGTCAAACTTTCGTCTAATGCTGTAAATGTGTAGGAAAAATTGAATGAGGTAAAATGAAATTTGTCCGAGGTAGAGAGAAAGTTTTTTACTTAAAACAAGCAAACAAGTTTTAGCTTTGGTAAATGCTTGAAATACTTTTTGCTTTCTTGTCGCAATATTAATAATTCTAGAAAATTCTGCACTTGAATTAAATGGCAGAAAAAGGGGAGGTTAGAAAGGATCTAATGAATCAGGCATCTTTTTCTGAACCCAAGTATATTTATTTCTCGGTGATTGAAGTACGTCCTAGTAGAAATCTTAGCCGCATGAATTGGCACTTTTTAATGCAAGAAGTTCGAGAAGATATTAAAACTGAGAATTTATAAAGTGCTATCGTGGAGGATGGATTATCTTGAGGCCTTAAAGCCTGCGAAAGGTAGCTCTTCAATAAAGCCAAGAGAAGAAGGCTAACCTGGGACGATGAGCTCTAAAAGGTACGGTTAGGAGTATATGAATCCGAAATCTGAAATGTCGAGTGGGACTCGTGGAGAGGCTTCTGCAAATAACGTGGGAGGCTGCAAACAATCGGTAAAGCTAAAAAAAGCTCTCTCAAAAAACCTTCTTCCCTTGTTGTACAATCAAGGCATCTTATTGTTGGCTATGCGATGGGAAATGAGAAACCCTAGGGTCCTGATCATTTTCCTCATGCTCCGTTTCCACCCAAAATTCTTACAGCACGGCCGGAATTTATCTGCTCCCCTATTGGAAAGCTTCTTGTGCGGGCTATTAATAATTTCAAGCCCAACTTCAAATTTTTTAGGAATATACTTTTGCTGGCTGATCATCATTTATACCAATTGCTTTCAACGGAGCTGCACACCAAATTCTTTGCACATGGTTATCTTCCTTCCAGAGGTAGATCAAGCTCTAATTTTAGACCTGTGGACTTAAGACCAAATAGTCTTTCCTTAATCTCTTAAAAACTTTAACCATCGCATATATTTGTACATTCGGGAGAGGTTTGCTCGAAAGTTACTGTCGGTATCGCAGCAGAAATAGCTCTTTACTCAAGAGTTTACTCGGGGTTGATTTTCAGACATAAAAGGGGCATTTAAAAATGTCTGGCTTTTGAAAGGTCCATGCTTGATTTTGAAGTAGAGGGTCTCTAATTGAATTCATAAAAAACTTCTTTATAAAGGAAATTACTACGTTGAGTGTGTAGAAACTACAGTTGAGTAGAGCGTGCAGCGATATGTAGTGTCACGTTTACTTTGTGTATTCTGTATGTTTCACTTTGAGTTTTAGCGGTAAAAGAGCTTCTGGCGGACCTCGAAGTCACTGGCTGCCGAGTGTTTGCTTACACCGGCCTTGATATCCTGACCACCGGTAAATTAGGGCAAATCTTGCGTTTTTTCTGCGGCCCATCTGGGTATGGTGAATAGGTGAGCCGAGACATGTGAGAGAAAAAGTTCGCTCTCAGTTTATTTAGTCTACACCGAACTCGATTCAAAAGTTACGCAAAATAAAGAAGTTTATGTCTCACCTAAATTATAAAAAAAAAAAAATTATAAGAATAGATACGTTTATAAAATATACAGTCGTTTATCACAAACAAAATATAACTACATAAGTGAAAATAATTTTGTGAGCATTTGCTGATATGTCGTTTAATAATTTCCGCATTTGAAATGAGTTCAACTACGTTGAGTATTTACGTGTCACGATTAAATGTAGCGAACAATTTCCGCAATGTAATGGCTAAATGTAACAATTTCTTATTGCTCTAATTTCCTGATTGAGATTGCACAGTACACAAGAACTTCATTTATTTATATGGTGTTTTCTTTCGATTTGTAATACACCAAATCAAAGGTATTTAAAGCTAATTTTATTATATGTACACAGAGATAAAACAGCTGGTAAAATCAACCAAATTAAGGGTCAACTTAATCGAAATTTCAAGTTGTTGATTCAAAGTTGGCCACTTAAACTGTTAAGTAAAAAAAATTGTTTTCATCATCCATAATCTCCCTTAACACCAGGCTAATCCCGTTAATTTTTATACCCAGCTGTACTCGTACACAGGGTATCATAATTTTGATTGGATAACGGTTGGTTGCACAGGTATAAAGGAATCCAGATATATAGACTTCCATATATCAAAATCATCAGTATCGAAAAAATAATTGATAGAGCCATGTCCGTCAGTCCGTCTGTCCGTTAGCACGATAACTTGAGTAAATATTGAGATATCTTCACCAAATTTGGTACACGAGCTTATCCGGACCCAGAATAGGTTGGTATTGAAAATGAGCGAAATGGGATGATAACCACACCCACTTTTTTATATATAACATTTGGGAAAACCCAAAAAACTTGATTATTTAGTAAATAATACACCTAGAATGTTGAAATTTGACGTGTGGACTGATATTGAGACTCGTAATAAAAATTTGAAAACAATTTTTAAAATGGGCGTGGCACCGCCCACTTGTGATAAAATCAATTTTACAAATATTATTAATCCTAAATCAAAAATCGTTAAACCAATCGTATCAGAATTCGGCAGAGAGGTTGCCTTTACTATAGGGAATGCTTTGAAGAAAAATTTGCGAAATCGGTTAAAGACCATGCCCACTTTTATATAAAAGATTTATAAAAGGGTCGTGGACGAATAAAATAAGCTATATCTTTGCAAAAAAGAGCCTTATATCAATGGTATTTCATTTCCCAAGTGGATTTATAACAATAAATAGGAAAAACTTCAAATTTCAACAAATGGGCGTGGTACCGCCCATTTTATGATGAAGCAATTTTCTATGTTTCGGGAGCCATAACTCGAAGAAAAATTAGTTCAGAATAGAAACATAGGTATATGTATTATTGCGCAGCCTTCTAAAACAAAACAAACAACAACAGCATTTCAAGTGTACAGCTTGGTATGTAATGTTCGGTTTCACCCCAACTTAGAACTTCCTTACTTGTTTTTTGTCAATTTGACTGTAAAAACGGTTAATTCAGAACAGGGGCGTAGCCAGAAAATTGCCTTGGGGGGGTTCAAAAACAATTTTTTTTTTTTCAGTTAAATAAATAAAAAAATGTGGTCTTTAGCCTTTAACATTAAAGTACGTGTATTTAGAATATGATATGTAAAAGGTTACATTAAAAGCTCAAGCGCATGCGTCGGCCTTTCTTTGCCATTTCATCTAAAACTTCATCAACGGTAACAATTTGATCACGGTGGATGCTTAGTGATACACAGCCATTCAATCGATTTTTACTCATCGTGTTTCTCAAATAGTTTTTAATCAGCCTAAGAGTTGAAAAAGATCTCTCGTTCGTTGCCGTTGTTACTGGAAGCGTACACAAGATTTTCAACAACGTGAGAACATTAGGAAAAGCCACAGAATCGCATTCCTGTAATATTAGCCATAGATAAATTGATAAAAAAAAAAATCGAAGTACCTCCTTCAGGAATAAGTGCTCTTTGATCCTATGCATGAGATCTAACGTATATGTATATAAAATTCAAAAGAAAGAAACTGATCGAATAGAAAAAAATTTAAAAAAGTCATATCTACACGGAAAAGCACTAATGTGTTTTTTACATTTTAAAATGTGAAAAACACATTATTTTTTCATTTATCAAGTAATTTGAATTTTACATTTTTGAAATGTGTTTTTGATATAAACAAAAAAAAAATGTAGATATTACATTATACTAATGTGTTTTCCACATGGAAAATAATGTCAAATTTGTATTATATTTCAAAATAGGAAATGTCTACTTCGAAAAAATGCTGTAAATTTAACATTATTTAAATGTGGAGAATAAAATCAAAGCACGAGAATTAGTATCGTTTAGTTCGACACACAAGCAGAACCATAAGCAATGTTTATATGTAGGTATGTTTATATGTAGCTTGTCGCCGTGACGTAAGCACAGAAGAATCATGCAAATATTCAGACGCATGGAGTTTTCATATTTGCGTTTTCATTCCGATGAATGTAATCGCGGTTGAGGCAAACGAGCAAACGCCTGAATGGATTATATTCACGAATGCAATAAGTTGGTTGATTTGAAATCAATGTCGATTATGTTCGTTTAGGCAAGTTGGATCAGTGAACACGATCATATTGCCGAATGTAATCGAACGTTGTTGTCTTCGATTTTTGCTGTTCTCTGATATGTATGTAGATGGTCTTTAGGCAAATTTACAAGGCCACTTCTTTATGAAATTATAGTAAAAGTTAACATGTACATTTGTACATTTTCAGTTCCTCTTCTGTTGAAATGACCAAAAAAATGTGTTCCCTTTATAAAACTTTGAATGCCATATACATATGTAAAATATTTTTTAGCCGCTAGGCTGGCCCTCCAGGTGATTTTCTGCCGAACTTTGATTTATGTGACAAATTTAAAATTTCTTCTTCCCCTTTTTGTATTTTTTCCCCTTCGTCTACGTATTATTATTATTATTCTTATTAGGCCTGGAAGAACTGCGACGATTGTGCAGATCTATTGTGCATGACCTTTCAGCCTAATTTTTTATGTGGAGGCTTTTGATGTATCTAAGTACCTCTCCAGACTCTCCGTCTACGTAAATCCCCTTACTCCCTTTTCATATCTCTTTACTTCTCCCTATTACTCCTCATGTTCTCTCATTATAAATTTGAAAATACGAGTCCCATTTTTATTGTTAGCTACTGTGGAATTATATGTTCCTCTGCCATTCGAAATCATAAAAAAAAATTTGGGTGCAGAATATCACATATAATAAGCTTTGTAAACGTAATGAGCGTAGGGAAGTTTGTGAATTTTGTGAACATTCTGAACTTTGTGAACTTTTTGAATATTGTGAAATTTGTGAAGGTTGTGAATTTTGTGAACCCTATGAATATCGTTATATTGTGAACTTTGTGATTATTATTCTTGTGAAGATTGTGTGATTTCAAGATGGTTTCGGGACTATATCATTTCGAGGTTATTTTCGGGATTAAATAAAAAGCTTTCGTGACCATTTCTGGATTATTTTCGGGATAATAACAAGATTATTTCCATATAGGTAATTCGAAGACTATTTCAAAAATATTTGAGCATTTATTTCCGTGATGTTTTCGGCATCAATTGGAATTATTTTATAACTTTTTCTTGATCAATTCGGATATATGCATGTGGGCATCATTTCGAGATTGTTTTGATATAATTACATGTTCTTCTCGAAATAATTTAACGACTATCTCGGAACTATTTGAGGGATTACTTAAAACCTGTTTCGGGATCAATTCGGGACTATTTGAGAGTCGTTTTGAGATAATTACAAGACCCTTTTTATATAATTCCACGACTATTTTGAAATTGTTTTTGAGGAAATTTAATTTAATTTAATAATCCATTGGGATTATTTAGAATCAGTTTGGAGATCAACTCGGGACTATTTAAGAATCATTTCGGAATTATTTTCGTAATAATTACAAGATAATGTCAATAAAATTCAACAACTTTTACCGGATGATTTGATGACTGTTTCCGTTATTATTATTTTTATATCATTTATCAATAACGGACTATTAAGGAATGACTTTTCGAATAATTTCTAAACTATTTCGATATAATTTCAGGATAGTTTAGGGATTCTTCTAGTGTTGCAATATCAGTACCGAACTGCTTCAGAAATATTTTCGGGATCAAATTAGCATTATCGCGGGATCTTTTCGAAATTTTGCAGAATTATATTAAAATGGTTAAATGTAGGTTTCGGCCTAACTTTTTGACTGCATCGGAAGTCACTCGAGCGCACGTTTTTAAAACTATTTTTATAAAGGGAGCTTTAAAAAAACAACAGTAAAATCGTTTCACTTTAAAATGTTTAAGAACCGGTCCATCCTACTGCACATATTTCGCTTCCCAAGGCAGTCGGTTCTATGTACCGGAGCGACTCGGGATTTTTCCCTACCAAGGACTGTCATTTCAGTGTAACCCCATTTAATTTGTTGCGTCTCTCCCACAAATTGTCATCCTCCCAGCAGCTCCTTGCAGCGGGACTGCTCCATATTCTCTTGTTCCGGGAAGGTGTCGAATCCAATCCGGGTCCGTCTCCTGACCCCGGTCCTGAGAAATGGTTTTGCTGCATCTGCCGGAAAAAATGTTTTTAGGACGGTCATACTCTGTTCTCATCAACAACACAAACAGCTGCTACCACTCATAACTACTATCTTCGTAGTAGAGTCGGTAGCAATGCTGAGCATCAGCCCCTGCCCCCGTCTTCTCCCCCCTCTTTTCCGGCAGCAATCGTGTAGGTCAGGGAAACAGTCTCATAGTCCCTAACCCCGTTTGCACCGTTTGCCAGCACCGAATATATATGTTTGCGACATCCGCCAAATGCAGCTCCTGCCTTGGGCGGTGCCACTTTCCTAGATGTTCTGGTCTCCGCGACGGCAACCCCCCGACGGGTTTCATTGCGCCATGTTGCCAGGTCGCAAACCCCAATCTACCGGGTACCCCAATGCTTGCCCAAGGACGCCCAGTTCCAGGGCCACAACAGCAGTTGCGTCCTGGCCTTCCTCAGCCCAGGCGGAGTCACCCGTCTTTTACTCCCAGAGTGGCGACGTCTCCCCCTATGTACTTCAGAATAATGTAGCTAAACTGTAATGGACTAACTGGGAAGATCACGGAGATAGTCGATTTCATGAAGCGGCACAACATCCGCATTGCTGTGATTCAAGAGACTAAACTGACAGCAAGATCTGCACTGCAAACCTGTTCTGGGTATAATGTCCACAGAAAAGATCGCATGAGCGGAAATGGAGGCGGCCTCGCGTTTATCATACACCACTCTGTGCAATATCATATATTTGATCCTGGCATCGACCGCAGGCACTGGCAATAATCGCATTATCTTAGGCGACTTTAATGCCCATCACGATCTATGGCATTCAAACTTGCGGGTGGACAGTAGGGGTGAGATGTTGGCAGATCAAATAGAAGAAACGACGTTCTGCAAAAAGACGGAGACGTCCCACATGTATGGTAGGAAGCTGTCACAGTTCGCCGGATATCTCAATCGTGAGCGCAGAACTCGTAAACTGCGTCAACTGGCAGTCGATGGTAACATTGGCATCCGACCACCCGCCTATACTTATTTCCTTCGAGCGCACCGCCGACTTCATCGTTACAGAAAAGCGCACTTTCATAAACTTAAAAAAAGGAAAGTGGGACGAATACATATCTTTTACAGACAGCCTCTATGCTGCCCTCCCTATCCCGACTGATGCCCGCCAAGGGGAACGTGCTTTCTGCAAGATAATTGAATCAGCCTGGGCACGTTCGTTCCCGCCGGGAGGATTCCCGAAATTCGGCCCACTTCTCGGCGGGGGCCGCAAATTTAGTGAGAGAACGTGACCTTATAAGACAGCTCGACCCAGGCGACCCCCAAATAAGGAATATAAACCAACGCATCAGATTGCTTGTGGATGAACACAAGCGGGCGAAATGGGAGGAGCACCTAAGAGATTGTAACCTCTCTGCCGGTGTGGGTAAACTTAGGTCCACCGTAAAGTCCCTATCGAATCCGTCTAAGCACAATGACAAAGTTTTCATCGCCTTCGGCGATAAAGTGCGGTCGGATTCGAAAAAATGTGCGAGCGCTTCCTGCCGTCAATATGTAATGCATTCTACGGTCGACAAAGATAGACGGAGGACCAACAGACACTCACATAAACATAAAGTCAGCGCGTCACCCATTACCATCACCGCCAGAGAGGTTGAAGATGCCATTGGTCACGCTAAACCATCCAAAGCAGTGGGCCCAGACGGTATAGCCATGCCGATGCTTAAAAGCCTAAGTAAAGAGGGTTTCAAATACTTAGCACATGTCTTCAACCCGTCTCTTTCCACCTTTGTCATACCCGAAAAATGGAAAATGGCCAAGGTGGTCCCGCTACTAAAGCTTGGGAAACCAGCTAACATAGCAGAGTCGTATCGTCCGATATCTTTCCTATCGTCAGTAGCAAAGACGCTTGAAGCCATTTTGCTCCCCTACTTCCAAGCAAATTTGTAGCTGGCCTGTCATCAGCATGGCTTCAGAAAACTCCATAGCACCACCACCGCGCTAAATGCCATCAGCACCCAGATAAATGGCGGTTTAAATCAAAACCCCCACCATAGAACAGTACTCGTACCGCTAGACCTATTAAAAGCTTTTGATACGGTCACCAATGCACGTTACCTTCACCACCAGAAGGAGTCACTATCGTTTCTTACGCCGATGACTTCACAATAATGGCCACAGGCCCAGGCCCACAGATCGATGAGCTCTGCAACAGAATAAACGGCTACCTCCCTGATCTCTCCAGTTTTTTCGCCTCTCGAAACCTGGCATTATCACCGACTAAATCATCCGCGACCTTATTTACAACATGGACGTCCCAAATGTCGACCATATTGAACATCCACGCCGATAGCACTACGCTACCGACTGTCCTACACCCCAAAATCTTGGGTGTGACGTTTGATCAGGATCTACATTTTGGTGAGCACGCAGCCGCAATCGTTCCGAAAATCCAGAGCCGTAATAAAATCCTCAAATCCCTTGCTGGCAGTACCTGGGGAAAAGATAAAGAAACACTCATTACTACATACAAAGCAATTGGCCAGCCGTTTACGTGCTACGCGTTACCCATATGGTCGCCAAGCCTAAAAATTACCCACTGGAAGAAGCTACAGGCCTGCCAAAATACTGCTCTCAGAATCGCCACGGGCTGTCTTCTTATGTCCCCAGACCACCATCTATATAATGATGCGAGAATACTCCCCATCAGGGAGAGAAATGAGATGCTAACCAAACAGTTCCTGTTGAATACCCAGAAACCTGGGCATCCAAACAGACATCTGATTAACGAGCCAACACCGCCTAGGTGCTCAAGGAGTCATCTCCGTAAGCATTTTGAGGAAATACGGCACCTGAGGACCCAGCCGTATGAAGCAAAAAAACACAAGCAGGTCTTTGGTGAACTCCACAAACAGGCGTCGGACCTTTATGTCAGGAATTGCCCGGTGAATCCAGTACTCAAAGAAAAGTACCCAAAACTTGTGGAAGAGGAACGCATACCCCCAGGGAAAAGCGTGTCACTCATGCTCAACTTCGTTCTGGATACTGTAACAGGTTAAACTCTTACCTATCCAGAATCAACCCCGACATACAAAATGTATGCCCCGCTTGCAATGTGTCCCCACATCACACCAACCATCTCTTTAATTATAATGTGGAACCAACGCCTCTAACACCCCTTTCATTATGGTCCACCCCTTTTGAAACAGCAAGTTTCCTTGGACTCCCGTTAGAGGATATTGATGACAATTTGTGATCGGTCGGGGATGTTAGGTGGGGCGAAGCACTGATACAACAACAGCAACAACAACAACAATGCACATATTTGTACGTATATTTATCCAGGCGTGTCAGTATGTGTGAGTACCTATTACTTGCAACCTGTTCCTTTAACAATATCAACTAGTATAATCAGATTTACGTACAACACGATTCATTTACCTTGAATTGTTTGTAACGGCACATAAGGATATTTGAGTGATGCCGACACCACATGCCGGATCTATGCAAACATATAGACACACATACACACGTGAATGTAAGCACAACTTACTACTTAAGCAACCTTATTCGGCTTTCAAATAATGTGTCAGCATTTGTTTAGTCTTGAGTTGCCATCATTCCCTTCATTTTATTATTCTCAGCTGAGCAGAGCTCACAGAGTATATTAACTTTGTTCGCATAACGGTAATCCGTAGCAGCATAAACTAATCGAGTTAGATATAGAGCTCTATATATCAAAATGATCTGGGTGAAAAAAGAAACTCATTTAGCAATGTCCGTCCGTCTGTAAACACGATAACTTGAGTAAATTTTGAGGTATCTTGACGAAATTAGGTATGTAGGTTCCTGGGCGCTCATCTCAGATCGCTATTTAAAATGAACGAAATCGGACTACAACCACGCCCACTTTTTTGATATCGAAAATTTCGAAAAACCGAAAAAGTGCGATAATTCATTAACAAAGACGAATAAAGAGATGAAACTTGGTAGGTGTGTTGACCTTATGACGCAAAATAGAAAATTAGAAAAATGTTGGACAATGGGCGTGGCACCTCCCACTTTTAAAAGAAGGTAATTTAAAAGTTTTGCAAGCTGTAATTTGGCAGTCGTTGAAGATATCATGACGAAATTTGGTAGGCACGTTAATCTTATTACTATATGTGTGCTAAATAAAATTAACGAAATGGGATGACGAACACGCCCACTTTAAAAAAAATGTTTTTCAGCAAATTTTACAGTATAAAAGTAAATTATGTCAACATTCAACTCCAGTAATGATATCGTGAAACAAAATACAAAAATAAAAGAAAATTTCAAAATGGGCGTGGCTCCGCCCTTTTTGATTTAATTCGTCTAGAATACTTTTAATGCCACAAGTCGAACAACAATTTACCAATCCTTGTGAAATTTGGTAGGGACATAGATTCTATGACAATAACTGTTTTCTGTGAAAATGGGCGAAATCGGTTGAAGCTACGCCCAGTTTTTATACACAGTCGACTTTCTTCCTTCCACTCGGCCTTTAACACGATAACTTGCGCAAAAAATGATATATCTTAACTAAACTTAGTTCACGTACTTATCTGAAGTCACTTTATCTTGGTATAAAATATGGCCAAAATCCGACTATGACCACGTCCACTTTTCCGATATCGAAAATTACGAAAAATAAAAAAAAATGCCATAATTCTGCACCAAATATGAAAAAAGAAATTAAACATGGTAATTGGATTGGTTTATTGACGCAAAATATAACTTTAGAAAAAACTTTGTAAAATGGGTGTGACACCTACCATATTAAGTAGAAGAAAATGAAAAAGTTCTGCAGGGCGGAATCTTGGCAGGAATACTGTTTGTGGTATGGCATATATAAATAAATTAGCGGTACCCGACAGAAGATGTTCTGGGTCACCCTGGTCCACATTTTGGTCGATATCTCGAAAACGCCTTCACATATACAACTAAGGGATACTCCCTTTTAAAACCCCCATTAATACTTTTAATTTGATACCCATATCCTACAAACAAACTCTAGAGTCACCCCTGGTCCACCCTTAATGCGATATCTCGAAAAGGCGTCCACCTATAGAACTAAGGCCCACTACGTTTTAAATAATCATTAACATCTTTCATTTGATACACATATCATACAAACACATTCCAGGGTTACCCTAGGTTCATTTTGCTAAATGGTGATTTTCCCCTATTTTGTCTCCAAAGCTCCTAGCTGAGTATGTAATGTTCGGTTACACCCGAACTTAGCCCTCCTTACTTGCTAACATCTTAATTCAGATGCTCACAGCAGTAACAGCAGGTATTCTACATCCACCTTGCTACTTATTTCACTTGCAATGATTTAACATTTCTTATATACATCATCACTCCTCCACAAATTCCTTTACATCTTCATATCTTTCCAAAGATATATAGTCGTTTCAGCACCGTCAACAGTTTCATCCTCTATATAACGCCGGAAATATATCAAATTACGCAGACATTGAGAAATTCCGTTTCCGCTTGATATGTACTATTGTGTGTATAAATATCTACAATAGGTAAGCTTGCATGTGCATTTTTAAGTAGATATGTGTATACCGTTGTTGCTATTGTCATTGTTTTTGCGTAAGTAGTTAATGGTACGTCAGATTTGTCTGCTTCAATGTCTTCCGAGCACATGCACGTGCTTTTCTTCTCTCATCATCACTTCTTGATTTATCCTCTTCTTCTTCTTCTTCTTACCTAACATCGGTCCTTCTAGCCATCAAATATCACATTGAGTGTTGCTATTAAATTGAAAAATTATACAGTTAGCTTTGCACGTAGCGCGGAAATTTCTACTTCGATTACATCGGCTCCAGCTTCTTTATTTATCTTATTGTAGCTTTTTTGTAAAGCAATGCTCATTCCGTAGTTACTTTTAATTGAATTAAATTTTCTAAAATCCCAACTGCTTTTCAGTTTTGATTTACTTCATTCATTTGCTTTTGTATCTTTTGTATCTGCTATGAGGTTTTGTGTCTAGGATTTGTTATTATTTCCCTTATTTATTGCAACAAAACTAAAATGAAATAACAACAGAATATGACATCATACAGGATGTGTCTTAAAGATGTGGAAGAGGATATGTGATTGTTTTCTTTTATATATTAAAAATGTTATTTATATATCTGCATATATCCGCGGCTCAGTACACACAAAGAAAACAAGTAAGGAAGGCTAAATTCGGTTGTAACCGAACATTACATACTCAGCTGAGAGCTTAGCTGTATTGGTTTCGTATGGCTTCGTAGATGGTATATAAGTGGTTTTTAATCCATATCACATACGTTTGGGAAATATCGAACAAATTGTAGAGCAAGGGTGACGTTTTTTGGAACGAGTTTCCTTCATTCTTTGTCAAATAAGGGAAAATCACCATGTAGGAAAATGAACCTAGGGTAACCCTGGAATGTGTATGACAAGAGTATCAAATGAAAGGTATTAAAAAGTATTTTAAAAGGGAATGGGCCTTAGTTCCATAGGTGGACGCCTTTTCAAGATATCGCCATAAAGGTTGATCAGCGGTAACTCTGGAATGCGTTCGTACGATATGGGAATCAAATGAAAGGTGTTAATGAGGGTTATAAAAGGGAGTGGCCCTTAGTTGTATATGTGAAGGCGTTTTCGAGATATCGATCAAAATGTGGACCAGGATAACCCATAATATCATCTGTCGGGTACGCTAATTTATTTATATATTTAATACCACGAACAGTACTCCTGCCAAGGTTCCAGGGGTTTTTGATTTCACCCTGCAGAACTTTTTCATTTTCTTCTACTTAATATGGTAGGTGGCACACCCATTTTACAAAGTTTTTCCTAAAGTTATATTTTGTGTTAAAGAACCAATCCAATCACCATGTCTCTATTTTCGTATTTGTGTGGCATTTTTTTTAATTTTTCGAAATTTTCGATATCGAAAAAGTGGGTGTGGTCTTAGTCGGATTTCGCCCATTTTTAATACCAAGATAAAGCGGGTTCAGATAAGTGCGTGAACTAAGTTTAGTAAAGATATATAGATTTTTGCTCAGGTTATTGTGTTAACGGCTGAGCGGAAGTACAGACGGTCGACTGTGTACAAAAACTGGGCGTGGCTTCAACCGATTTTACCCATTTTCACAGAAATCAGTTATCGTCATACAAGCTATGCCCTTACCAAATTTCACAAGGATTGGTACATTTTTATTCGTCTTATGGCATTCAAAGCATTCTAGACGAATTAAATGAAAAAGGGCGGAGCCACGCCCATTTTGAAATTTTCTTTTATCTTTGTATTTTGTTTCACCATACCATTACGTGAGTTGAATGTTGACTTAATTTACTTATATAATGTAAAGGTATTTCATTTTTTGTAAAAATTTTACTTAATAATTTTGTTTTTTTTTAAGTGGGCGTGTTCCTAATCCGATTTCGCTAATTTTTATTTAGCACACATATAGTAATAGGAGTAACGTGTCTACCAAATTTGATCTTGATATCTTCAACGAATGCCGAATTACAGCTTGCAAAACTTTTAAATTACCTTCTTTTAAAAATTTTTCTAACTTTCTATTTTGCGTCATAAGGTCAACGCTCCTATGAAGTTTTATCGCTTTATCCGTCTTTGGTAGTGAATTATCACACTTTTTCGGTTTTTCGAAATTTTCGATATCGAAAAAGTGGGCGTGGTTGTAGTCCGATTTCGTTCATTTTAAATAGCGATCTGAGAATAGCGCCCAGGAACCTACATACCTAATTTCGTCAAGATACCTCAAAATTTACTCAAGTTATCGTGTTTACAGACGGACGGACAGACGGACGGACGGACGGACGGGCGGATGGACATGAATTTCTTTTTTCACCCAGATCATTTTGATATATAGATGTCTATATCTATCTCGATTAGTTTATGCCGTTACGGATTACCGTTTTGCGAACAAAGTTAATATACTCTGTGAGCTCTGCTCAGCTGAGTATAAAAATGTAAAAGCAGCGCAGCACAAATTGGAACACGGTCTAAGTTTCATTGAAGATATACCGCACCAAAATATTACTACTTTTATATAGTTCGAACTGCGTCTTCTTTTAGCTTCATTCCGTTTTCTTGCTCTTTCCGTACTCTCGCATCCAATGAACATCACAATCAGTGCACGGACTTTATTGGTAGATCTACCAACTTTTTAGCCCATTTTCATTTTCTACCACTTCTACCACCAAAGACCAAAAATCGACCAAAATTTGCTTTTGTAAGGAAATTAAGAAACGAATAAATTTCGAAGACGAAAAATTACACCTTTTGGGATATTTTGATGCAAAAAATATTCAATCTGGTCAAATGACAACGATTGTTCCCTTACTTAAAGCTTTTCCATTTCACAAGACTTCCATGGAAATTCTTAACAACGAATGGCGATCATTAATGTTATATGATAAGATAAAAATAGAAAACATATTTTCCGACGATATTCTTAAAGGATGGATAAAATTGGGAACTGAAAAGAGTCTTCTAGAAGAAAATTTGTTTGAAGATTTGAGTGAATAAATGTGCTCCTTAGTAATATTACCTCACAGTAGTGCAGCCGCAGAAAGGTCGTTCTCTGTAATGAACAACATAAAAACCGCTAAGCGTAATGGATTAAAAATTTCATGCATTTCCAGTCAAATATTAATAAAAGAGTATTGTATCGGACGGACTTTACTTCAGCCTCCAATTGAATTAATAAGATTTTTTAAAAAATTTAATTTTTTAGAAGATGATTTTGTTCCTTGTATTTAATAACACCCATGTGGCACTAGATTTTTCTTTTGTTTTTCTGAAAATTTTTTTTGTTGTTGAAAATTTGGTTTTTATTGTTAAAAATTGTGAACAAATTCAATACAAGAAATAAATTTGTTTATGAAAGAAATGTCATCTACTCGCAAATTTGGTTTCGCTAACCAAGTCAACTACGTTATTACTCGGCCATATGCCATGCTAGCGTTCATTCGTGGAAATTGTTCAGCTTTCACTAACCCTCACACCCTCAAGTCTCTTTGTTGCTCTTTTGTCAGATTGAGATTGGAGTATGCTGCTATAATTTAGAGACCCTACCATACTGGTCCCTCTAATCGTATCGAGAGAGTTCAAAAAGTTTTTTTACGTTTTGCTTTCCGTTCTTTGAATTTTTCTGATCCTTTGCCGTCATATGAATCGTGATGTCTTTTAATTGAACTGAGTACGCTTGAAAATAGACGAACCATCTTATCGTGCTCGTTTATCATTGGCTTAATTTCTGGAGCTGTAGATTGTCCATCGCTCCTGGAAAAAAATTCAGTTCAATGTCCCCTGCAGAAACTTGCGGCACTTTGAGACCTTTAAAATTAGTTTTGCAAGGACCAACTATGCGGTAAACGCGAATATTGCGAGGGCTTGTGCGGATCTCAATTTGTTTTTCAGTTCTTCAGGTGTTGACTGCATTTCTTTGTATGTAACCCTAATTAGTCATTTAAGATCTTTCTACTCTTAATATTATGATAGTCTGTAAAAATTTGTAAATTTAAAGACTTAAATAAATAAATAAATAAATATTTTCCTGCGTTATTTTCATCAGTTTTTTATGAATAACTTTGAAGTAAACGATAACATGCCAGTGTGGCAGAAAATACTGGTAAATTGGAAAATTGTTGTTGTAATAAACTCAAAACACAGGAAAAAGCAAGTATCATATAGGCATAATCTATGTATTTATATACAAATTTACATGCATTTTTTTGTGTTGTTTACATGTTTTTTCTTAAGTATTATTTCCGTGAAATGTGCTTTGTTTGTTTTACAATAAAATATGAATTGCTTTGTACAAATATAAAGTGTAGCTATTGTTTTCTTGTGAAAAAATCTACCAACTTCTACCACTATTTTAATTTTTCGTCTACCTTACTTACTTACTTAATTGGCGCTTAACCGTCTAAACGGTTATGGCCGTCCAAGAAGGCGCGCCAGTCGCTCCTTCACTCCGCCAACCGGCGTCAATTGGTCACAGCAAGGGAGTTTAAATCGTTTTCCACCTGGTCCTTCCAACGGAGTAGGGGCCGCCCCCTACCTCTGCTTCCATAGGCGGGTTCCGATAGAAACACTTTCTTGGCCGGAGCATCATCTTTCATTCGCATAACATGGCCTAGCCAGCGAAGCCGCTGCGTTTTAATTCGCTGGACTATGTTGATGTCTGCGTATAGCTCGTACAGCTCATCACTAAATCTTCTTCGGTACTCGCCATCGCCAACGCGTAGAGGTCCATAAATCTTTCGAAGAACTTTCTCTCGAACACTCCCAAAGCCGCTTCATCTGCTGTTGTCATGGTCCATGCTTCTGCCCCATATAGCAGGACGGGTACGATAAGTGACTTGTAGAGTATGATTTTCGTTCGCCGAGAGAGGACTTTACTTTTCAAATTGTCTACCTAGTCCAAAGTAGCATTTATTGGCAAGATTGATTCTTCGCTGGATTTCAGTGCTGATGTTGTTGCTAGTGTTGATGCTGGTTTGCAAATAAACGAAGTCTTTTATAGTATATTGTTCCAGTGCGGTTAAGTTCTGCAGCTAGTATAATTTTCTCCAGCATCAAATTAAAGAAATCGCACTATAGGGGGTCACCCTGTCTGAAACCTCGTTTAGTTTCGAACGGCTCGGAGAGGTCCTTTTCAATTCTGACTGAGCTGATGGTGTTGCTCAACGTCATTTTGCACAGGCGTATAAGTTTTGCGGGGAAACCAAATTCAGATATAGCGGCATATAGGCAGCTCCTTTTCGTGCTGTCGAAGGCGGCTTTAAAGTCGAAGAAGAGGTGATGTGTGTCGATTCTCTTTTCACGGGTTTTTTCCAAGATTTGGCGCATTGTGAAAATCTGGTCGATGGCTGCACCAGGTCTGAAGCTGCACTGATAAGGTCCAATCAGCCGGTTCACGGTGGGCTTCAATCTTTCGCACAATACACTTGAAAGGACCTTATATGCGATATTAAGAAGGCTAATTCCACGATAGTTGGTGCATTTTGCAGTATCCCCCGTCTTGTGGACTGGGCAAAGAACACGTAGATTCCAACCGTGGGGCACGCACTCGTCCGCCCATATTTTGCTAAGAAGCTGCTGCATACGCCTTACCAACTCCTCGCCACCGTACTTGAATATTTCCGCAGGCAATCCATCAGCGCCCACGGCCTTGTTGTTTTTCAATCTGGTTATTGCTATTCTAACTTCGTCATAATCGGGCGGGGGACATACATTCCATCATCATCGATTGCGGGATCGGGTTCTTCATCTCTGCGCGGTGAATTGCTGCTTCCATTTAGAAGAGCAGAGAAGTATTCCCTCCATAATCTAAGCACTCTCTGGACATCAGTCACAAGGTCGCCGTTTTCGTTCCTACAGGAGTTTGCCCCGGTCTTAATACCTTCCGTCCGTCGCCGTATTTTTTGGTAAAATTTTCGGGCGTTATTCCTGGTGGCTAGCAGCTCAAGCTCCTCGCACTCACGCCTTTCTGCTTCTGCTTTTTTCTTTCTGAAAAGGCGTCTCGCTTCCCTTTTCAAGTCACGATAGCGATCACACACTCCTCTTGTCGCGCTCGCTTTTAACGTAGCCCTGTAGGCAGCGTCTTTTCTTTCAGTTGCAACGCGGCATTCTTCATCATACCAGTTTTTTTTTCGTGGCCGCCGGTAACCAATTTTTTCCTCGGCGGCAGTACAAAGTGCTTTGGAGATATGCTCCCACTGCTCCTGTATTCCTTCAGGATGAGTTGTGCTCTCAGAGAGCAGGTGTGAGAGTCGAGTTGCGAAATCATTGGCAGTCTGTTGTGGTTGAAGCTTTTCGACGTCTAGGTTTCCTGATGTTTTTTGTTCCTTGGTTTTAGCCGCGTTGAGGCGGGTGCGTATTTTGGCTGCAACGAGATAATGGTCCGAGTCGATGTTAGGTCCTCGGATCGTGCGCACATCTAAAACACTGGAGGCATGCCGTCCGTCTATCACAACGTGATCGATCTGATTGCGAGTATTTCGATCAGGAGACAGCCATGTAGCTTGATGTATCTTTTTATGCATGAACCTCGTGCTGGATATGACCATGTTTCGAGCACCAGCAAAGTCAATCAGCCTCAGTCCGTTAGGAGAAGTTTCATTGTGTAGGCTTAACTTTCCGACTGTAGGGCCAAAAACACCTTCTTTGCCCACCTTGGTGTTAAAGTCGCCAAGCACGACTTTTATATCATGACAGAGGCAGCGCTCTTATGTGCGTTCTAATTGTTCATAAAAAGTATCTTTCACCTCATCGTCTTACTCCTCTGATGAATGATATATTAAAGAATTTTGCTTTTATTCGGATAGCGGCGAGACGCTCGTCCACAGGCGTGAACGCCAGCACTTGGCGACAAAGTCTCTCTAGCACCACGAATCCGACGCCGAAACTGCGCTTATTCGTATGGCGACTCCAATAGATGTCACAATTTTTGATCTTTTTTCTTCCTTGCTTCGTCCAACGCATTTTTTGGATGGCGGTGATGTCAGATTTTGCTTTGACGAGGACATCAACCAGCCGGGCATCTGCACCAATCCCATTCAGGGAGCGGATGTTCCAGGTGCATGCCCTCAATTCATTGTCCTCCAACGTTTGCCAATAGAGAGTGTATTTATCCGAGGCTTGTTTTTATATTTCATTGGATTATGGTTTTACGTGGCTGGTCCCAAGCCCAGCGCACAACCCGCTCAGCGGGGGTATAAATATTACTTGCACGTTTATATAGCGAGCTGTTTGCTCCAAGACAGACGCCCGCTTGCAGCCGCACCTAGAGGTGTACAGACGCTGCCGATGTGATCTCCCCCGGCTAGACCTTAAACAGATTATGTCGGAGTGGCCTAGCCAGGTTGTCGCCTTCTTACAATAGCTCACCGCTAAACGGATGTTTAGCGGCTACTCAGAGGATACTTGGCCGCAAGTGAGGGGCAGTAGTGAGCTGCTTGAACCGCATGCAAAAGAATCGCTCTGGCCATTCCCAGGTGAATGGCGGTCAGAAGCTTTCCCCACTTTCGTGGAGTTCTACACACGACTCCACCCTCCATTTTTCGTCTACCAGTATTCTCTTTTTAAAGGTCCGTGCACTGAACACAATTTTGTCTGTATCTTCTTGCCTATGCATATCATTTTCTCAATTTTTACCTTTGCCTTAAATTTGAAAGAAATTTTCTATAAATAATTCTCTAGATATTTCGTACTTTCCCAGTCTTAAGTTAATTTCTCTTATTTTGTCGCTCACTCCTGTTTTTGCTCACATCCTCTTTCATATTTTTTCCTCTAACTTCCAAAACAGCACAGTATCAAATACCAATGTAACTATATTTCCTGACTGCCTTAAAGGGAGTCGCCTTGAAAGGAGTGTATAGAAGAGGAGGGGATGAGTGAAGAAAGGGAACGGAACGGAGAGGAAAGTTAAGGATGGGAAAGGAAAGGAAAGGAAAAAAAATTGTAAAATAAAAACCGTAGCTAAAGCGAAGCCGGAAAGGAAATCGAACGTCGTGTTATCAGTGTATTATGGAAGTGTTAACATTTTACTATCGTTGAGTTATCGGTTTGTTTTCAACATCACATGGGTGTGTTAACTTTTTCTCAGTGAAAATTCATCTGCCTTGCAGAGGCGTTCGGAGTTTGCATGAATCCCGTTCCGCCAATTTGCAGGGTAAATTAAAAGGAGCACGACGAAAGTTGGAATAAAAGCGGGGCCTAAATCTCCTCGTAGGTAAATCGCAAAAAGTATTTTTTTTTTGTGTTTGCCAAATCACTGCCGCGAGGCGACCCCGCTTAAAAAAGCTTGTTTCTAATTGAAAGCACTTTTTACAAATTTTAAGATGAGGCTTTGTTCGGGACTTGAGCCCATTACTTTCGGTGTGGTAGGCGGAGCACGCTGCCACCTCAACACTGCAGCCGATATGAAAATAGTGCAACTTATAAAAACCCAAGGTCTTCGCTGGCTAGGTAATGTTGTGCGAATGTATGAAGACGATGCGGCTTAAAAGGTTTTCCAATCGCCGTCAGGGATCGCGAAACTGAGATGAATGGCGGGACTTCCTATGCAAAGGTCAAAATTGTTTGTAAATGTATAAAAGTTTTGAGCTTTCAAGGGCACCTCATTTTATATACCTGCAGTCTAAACTATATTTCAACTAGCCTTAGTCATTCAACAAGAAGTGCAAACTAGGCAACTAGACATTGATATGTAGTAAGATATGAAATTCGTCATATTCTTTGCCCAATCATCGAGCTGCACGTTGATACCCTGTGTGGCATCTACACAAATTAGACCATCCTTTGCTTACTTAAGCAAACAGTGGCAAGATATTTGCTAAGATAATTAACCGATTAGATTTGGAAATTTGTAATCACAAGAGTATAACACGTTAATTCAAAATCGAATCAATCAAAATCAAAAACAAATATCTTAAATACTCCGTTAGCCATTTAGCTATTGTAAGATCCATGACGTTTTCAGCAGGTTAAATTAAGATGTAAGCAAGTGATTATTCCCAACATATTAAACATTGGGATACTCTAAATTCTTATTAAGCAAACATAAATTTATATATGAATATACGTACATATATGTATCTATAATTAGAGGGCATAACCTTACAAAAGTATAAGCAATTTATCTCGGCGTGAATAGTTAAATCTATGGGTTTGAAATGTGCTACAGGGATATCATATAGGCAGGTAGATATTTAATTCACAGAACAGCTACTTGCACTCACAATACATACACAAAATCATGGTTATGAATATTTATTATGAGGTCATATATTGTTGAAGCAGCAGACAAGTACAACAAATCAACTATGTGAGAAGCGGCTTAAATGTATTTACACATTCATACAAACATATTCCTGCAGGAGTATGCATAATAGGTACGGAAACCAATCACGCTAGTCACAAGCTCTAAAGGCCTGGTTTCCTCCAAAAGCAGTGCCGCTTTGTTACGTCCGTTATAGAGCGCCTAGTATACTAACCGTTTTTAACGGCACCGCTTTATTGGAAACTATGAACACTTACGGCAGACGATGCCGTAAATACAAAAATAAAACATCATTAAAAATTTTTAATTCAAAAATATTCACCCTCATTGTCATTGTCGTCGTCGACATCGTCGTCGTTTTTCAGTCGACGTCACATCGTATCGACGTCGTCGTCACTTCGACACCAAATCGGTATTGGCTAAGCTTGTTGAGACGAGGACGACAATTTATCGATAAAACGAAAGGAAAATATACCATCTCTGCGTTCTGGATCAGCTGTCCGATTTTTTTTTTTTACTATTTCTGTATCTTTTATCGCGACTTGAGATTTGTTTAAATATTTCTTTTCAAGATTTTACAAAAATATTTTATTGTGACAGTAGTGCGACCCCTAGTGGCGAAAATAATAAAGAGGAACTTAGACTCAATAGAAAATAAATCAGAAATAACTCCGATTTTTTCGAGCTCAGCTAGAAGAACCTCGAACTGCGGCGCACTCGTTATTTTCTTTCTCGTTATTTTTTTGAATATCTAAAAAAAACAATGCATATTACATGTTTGTATATTTAATTAATTAAAAAAGAAATTTTTTACTTAAAAATTTTCCTTCTGTCGTCAGTAAAAACAGCGTCGTGTGAGGGCGACGACGGCAGCAAATTGGCTTAGCCAATACCAAACATGTGTCAATAGTCGTCAATAGTTCTCGAAAACGACGATGGAAATACCGAATTTAACATGTCGTCTTAGGTCGTCGTCGTTCAGTGATGACGACGACAATGACAATAAGGCTGAGTGTTTATTTCATAAATATTTGACAAAATGTTCACCGCTTTGACAATAGCGGTGGCAAAAAACGGTGATGGACGTGTTTCTACCGTCATGACGGCCGTAATATTTAATGCCCTGCCGCTATATTATGTTACGGCGAACTTCATCGTCTTCTTAGTTTCCACATAATTACTTTTACACTGCAACATTTTTGACAACATACTCTACCGCTATTTAACGGCCGCTATATAGCGGCACCATTTTCGAGAAAACCAAGCCTTAAGTTCCGTACGCAAAATCTACTCAAATCATATAAACACAATCTATCGTCACTTATACGCCATGGAGGACTGCCGAAGTAAACAGCTTTTGAAATTTATGAACACATATATGCATGTAAGTATGTAGGTTAGAGTATTCAAAAGAATTTTTGTAACTTTATACGAAGTTTATGTTATTTTTACTTCTAAAATTAAAGGTAAGCTAATAATGTAAGACACCGTATGTATGTATCTGAAAGGGAAAAGTAATTCATAAACATTAAGAAAAAGCAATCGAAGGATTGTAGATTTGTCATCGATTTTACTTCGAAGTTTTGTCGGTATATCTTTCACAACAATCCGACGAGTCATCGATAAAAAATCGGTAGCACTCCGATAACAAATTGGTAAAATTTTGATAGCAATTCCATAAATTTTCGATAACACATCGATATTTTTCGATGAAAAATCAATAAATTTCCATAACTTATCGATAATATAAGGACAAGTCGATAGTTTTTAAAAATATTCTGATAACATTTCGTTATATAACAACAAGTTTCTATTGGTGTTTTATCGATTTTTGAACACAGAGAACAAATTGACTAACTTTTGGAAACAACGTTTTGTTAATAAACTGAGGAATTTTCTTTAGTCAATCGGCAGATTTTCGGTAAAAAAATCAATAGCGGACATATAACTCTTTGACACAAAATTTACAACTCATCGATTGTTCAAGCGAGCTACGCACCTTTTACTGAATTTGTACCCTTTGAATTAATAACCCTAATCACCACACCACGGTAACGCACCCAACACTTTAAATGCGTGGTTGGCAACGCGTGCGCTACTCGCTCGCCTGAACGAGCATCAGCTGTCAACCAATCATGTTGACATTTTTCTTCTTCACATCTTTTTGCACATAATTTTGGAAAACTCGAATTTGGATTGTTCGCGCCCTAAGACCGGTTTATCCTATCTATATATTTTGTGTATCACCTGGTGTGCTTTACTTTATCGCTTTTATGCAAACCAAACCCAATAATCTTATAAATATTGGAAAACTTTGTATTTTATTGCATTAATTTATTTTCGAGAAAATTATGTACACCTTACATACTCTGTGAAATTGCATATCCGTAGATAATTAAATAGACAGTTTTGTGCGAGCGTGTATAAATTCTACTGTGTTTTAATAACGTACAAAGTTCAAGCCGAACAAATCTACAACGATCATCCACATCATCAACGCACGCAAGGCGAACTTATAGCGTTAATTAACTACATAATTGCAACCCCATCGCCATCCTCATCACCCGTACCGTCGTGAGACTCTACATCCCCAGCACCTACAGCAACGGAGCTGTAGATTTGGTTCTTCGTCGCCACTTTTGGATCCAGCGTTGGAAATTTAAAAAGAAAGTATCCCAAAATCGTGAGTAGAAATCAAATTTCTTATTCCCAGCTCACGCCCCGAACTAATTAAAAAGAATATTTGTGGAGTTTTTTCCATTTGAATATTGTACATACATATATGTATGTATAGAATTATTCATTTGCCCTCAGAGCGATAAACGCATTAAAGAAATTAAAACTAACTTGGCCCCTCTCTCTGCCTCTACCCTTCATACATACAAAATTAAATTATTCAAATAATAATCCACAAATCTAAGAAGTAATCCTCCCTGAAATAATTAATATTCCCCATTATTAATTAAAGTTTGATATTTGTGGATTTCCCAATAGGATTCATAAATACATACATATATATCCCCAATAATTTTTTGCAATCATAAATTTTAAGATTTCGTAAAACATATATAAGTCCCAAAAAAGGAAAGGCAGTTCACCCCCAAAACAGTGCATTTCAAATATATTGTAACGAATTTACTTGCAAATCCTCTTATTTGCAATCCTCTGCTAAGTTCGAATCACTAAACTGTTGAATAAATAACTCCAATATTGAATAAGATCGCGGGTTCGAATCGAGCTCAAGGCCTAACAATAATTTTTTATCATTATTATTGTTATGATAAATTTTTTCTTAATTGAAAAAATTTTTAAATTAGAATAGAAGAAAGAAAAAATTTTAGACAACTGCCAAAGCTCGTTGTATAGATCCATTTCGGGAACTGCTAAATTCCTTCATCGGCAAAGTTTAGGCGCCGCTGCTATAACTATTCAGCCACCACAGCGGTTTTTTGTTTGTCTTCATTAATCCTACTTCCATTCTGGTTCGTGCCAATTGATATTCGCAATACTGCGATATCTGTTGCAGAATAGCTGTGAAAATTGGACTTGTTTGTTGGCAATGCTGACATAGTGTCATATTTTATTGACACTTTTTTCCCCGTGCTCTGGGATGTATTAACAATTTTTGTTGTTATATCGGCCTACTGATTTTAAGATCGCGGGTTCGAATCGAGCTCAAGGCCTAACAATAATTTTTTATCATTATTATTGTTATGATAAATTTTTTCTTAATTGAAAAAATTTTTAAATTAGAATAGAAGAAAGAAAAAATTGTAGACAACTGCCAAAGCTCGTTGTATAGATCCATTTCGGGAACTGCTAAATTCCTTCATCGGCAACGTTTAGGCGCCGCTGCTATAACTATTCAGCCACCACAGCGGTTTTTTGTTTGTCTTCATTAATCCTACTTCCATTCTGGTTCGTGCCAATTGATATTCGCAATACTGCGACATCTGTTGCAGAATAGCTGTGAAAATTGGACTTGTTTGTTGGCAATGCTGCCATAGTGTCATATTTTATTGACACTTTTTTCCCCGTGCTCTGGGATGTATTAACAATTTTTGTTGTTATATCGGCCTACTGATTTTAAGATCGCGGGTTCGAATCGAGCTCAAGGCCTAACAATAATTTTTTATCATTATTATTGTTATGATAAATTTTTTTTCTTAATTGAAAAAATTTTTAAATTAGAATAGAAGAAAGAAAAAATTTTAGACAACTGCCAAAGCTCGTTGTATAGATCCATTTCGGGAACTGCTAAATTCCTTCATCGGCAACGTTTAGGCGCCGCTGCTATAACTATTCAGCCACCACAGCGGTTTTTTGTTTGTCTTCATTAATCCTACTTCCATTCTGGTTCGTGCCAATTGATATTCGCAATACTGCGACATCTGTTGCAGAATAGCTGTGAAAATTGGACTTGTTTGTTGGCAATGCTGCCATAGTGTCATATTTTATTGACACTTTTTTCCCCGTGCTCTGGAATGTATTAACAACTTTTGTTGTTATATCGGCCTACTGATTTTAAGATCGCGGGTTCGAATCGAGCTCAAGGCCTAACAATAATTTTTTATCATTATTATTGTTATGATAAATTTTTTCTTAATTGAAAAAATTTTTAAATTAGAATAGAAGAAAGAAAAAATTTTAGACAACTGCCGAAGCTCGTTGTATAGATCCATTTCGGGAACTGCTAAATTCCTTCATCGGCAACGTTTAGGCGCCGCTGCTATAACTATTCAGCCACCACAGCGGTTTTTTGTTTGTCTTCATTAATCCTACTTCCATTCTGGTTCGTGCCAATTGATATTCGCAATACTGCGATATCTGTTGCAGAATAGCTGTGAAAATTGGACTTGTTTGTTGGCAATGCTGCCATAGTGTCATATTTTATTGACACTTTTTTCCCCGTGCTCTGGGATGTATTAACAATTTTTGTTGTTATATCGGCCTACTGATTTTAAGATCGCGGGTTCGAATCGAGCTCAAGGCCTAACAATAATTTTTTATCATTATTATTGTTATGATAAATTTTTTCTTAATTGAAAAAATTTTTAAATTAGAATAGAAGAAAGAAAAAATTTTAGACAACTGCCAAAGCTCGTTGTATAGATCCATTTCGGGAACTGCTAAATTCCTTCATCGGCAACGTTTAGGCGCCGCTGCTATAACTATTCAGCCACCACAGCGGTTTTTTGTTTGTCTTCATTAATCCTACTTCCATTCTGGTTCGTGCCAATTGATATTCGCAATACTGCGACATCTGTTGCAGAATAGCTGTGAAAATTGGACTTGTTTGTTGGCAATGCTGCCATAGTGTCATATTTTATTGACACTTTTTTCCCCGTGCTCTGGGATGTATTAACAATTTTTGTTGTTATATCGGCCTACTGATTTTAAGATCGCGGGTTCTAATCGAGCTCAAGGCCTAACAATAATTTTTTATCATTATTATTGTTATGATAAATTTTTTCTTAATTGAAAAAATTTTTAAATTAGAATAGAAGAAAGAAAAAATTTTAGACAACTGCCAAAGCTCGTTGTATAGATCCATTTCGGGAACTGCTAAATTCCTTCATCGGCAACGTTTAGGCGCCGCTGCTATAACTATTCAGCCACCACAGCGGTTTTTTGTTTGTCTTCATTAATCCTACTTCCATTCTGGTTCGTGCCAATTGATATTCGCAATACTGCGATATCTGTTGCAGAATAGCTGTGAAAATTGGACTTGTTTGTTGGCAATGCTGCCATAGTGTCATATTTTATTGACACTTTTTTCCCCGTGCTCTGGGATGTATTAACAATTTTTGTTGTTATATCGGCCTACTGATTTTAAGATCGCGGGTTCGAATCGAGCTCAAGGCCTAACAATAATTTTTTATCATTATTATTGTTATGATAAATTTTTTCTTAATTGAAAAAATTTTTAAATTAGAATAGAAGAAAGAAAAAATTTTAGACAACTGCCAAAGCTCGTTGTATAGATCCATTTCGGGAACTGCTAAATTCCTTCATCGGCAACGTTTAGGCGCCGCTGCTATAACTATTCAGCCACCACAGCGGTTTTTTGTTTGTCTTCATTAATCCTACTTCCATTCTGGTTCGTGCCAATTGATATTCGCAATACTGCGACATCTGTTGCAGAATAGCTGTGAAAATTGGACTTGTTTGTTGGCAATGCTGCCATAGTGTCATATTTTATTGACACTTTTTTCCCCGTGCTCTGGGATGTATTAACAATTTTTGTTGTTATATCGGCCTACTGATTTTAAGATCGCGGGTTCGAATCGAGCTCAAGGCCTAACAATAATTTTTTATCATTATTATTGTTATGATAAATTTTTTTTCTTAATTGAAAAAATTTTTAAATTAGAATAGAAGAAAGAAAAAATTTTAGACAACTGCCAAAGCTCGTTGTATAGATCCATTTCGGGAACTGCTAAATTCCTTCATCGGCAACGTTTAGGCGCCGCTGCTATAACTATTCAGCCACCACAGCGGTTTTTTGTTTGTCTTCATTAATCCTACTTCCATTCTGGTTCGTGCCAATTGATATTCGCAATACTGCGACATCTGTTGCAGAATAGCTGTGAAAATTGGACTTGTTTGTTGGCAATGCTGCCATAGTGTCATATTTTATTGACACTTTTTTCCCCGTGCTCTGGGATGTATTAACAATTTTTGTTGTTATATCGGCCTACTGATTTTAAGATCGCGGGTTCGAATCGAGCTCAAGGCCTAACAATAATTTTTTATCATTATTATTGTTATGATAAATTTTTTTTCTTAATTGAAAAAATTTTTAAATTAGAATAGAAGAAAGAAAAAATTTTAGACAACTGCCAAAGCTCGTTGTATAGATCCATTTCGGGAACTGCTAAATTCCTTCATCGGCAACGTTTAGGCGCCGCTGCTATAACTATTCAGCCACCACAGCGGTTTTTTGTTTGTCTTCATTAATCCTACTTCTATTCTGGTTCGTGCCAATTGATATTCAGGCCTTGAGCTCGATTCGAACCCGCGATCTTAAAATCAGTAGGCCGATATAACAACAAAAATTGTTAATATTGAATAATGGAAAAATGGCCTTTATTAAAGTACTTCACAATGACACTTATACTTTGCTACTCGCTGGCTTAATAACCAAACTGATTGATAATTCAAATTGAACTCTACTATTGGCCGCCAGATCGCGTGCTTAATCAATAACTGATTGATTGCTCAACTCAAACTGAATTACTTCTTACTCGCCTGCCCCGCTTTTATAGTTTACGCTGCATACTTCTAGGCTCTTCCATTTCCAGAACTTACCAACTATATTCGTGTGTGTATAGTTCTCATATAGTTTCTACTTGTTTACAATTGTCTACTTTTTAGCGCTTCTCAGATGTACATATGTGAGTTTGTAGTTTACAGTCTCCCGCACACACATAAGCGTATAAGTAAATTCATCTGTGTGTGACATCTCATCTCTCGCTGCCTTGTATGTAAATGTTGCTCGTCGGAATGCGTACATATGTGTAGACGCAATTATTGATTCATTTATGTAGATCCATAATGATTGAATTATTGATGTGAATTCACGTCACTGCTTAGCATCGGCCTGGAGATGGCAGCACTCCTCAGTTTTACTAATATTCGTAACACTGCCCTCCACCTAAGTCTGATCGTCCCGATCAGACAAATCTCCCAATCTAAACGCCGCTGGCATCTCCAAATGTACCACCCTTCTAATCCGTGGTTTACCAGTGGTTTGTATGCGGTAGATGGTATCACTGATCTTCTTCACAACTTTGTACGGGCCTTCCCAACTGCACCGAAATTGGGCTGGAACACCTTTCCGCCGGTGAGGGTTGTTTAACAGTACCAACTCTCCATTCCGGAAACCTTCCGAATTATTTTCCCTGTCGTACCTGTGTTCCATCTTGCTACTCATTATTCTGGATCGTTCTCTGGCACTCTGTTGCTTGGCCAATGAAGAACTACTTTGTAGAGCTTGTTCTTGACGGATTGGCTTCACATACTCAGTATCGTTCCGACGTTTCCCAACAAAAGTGCGCGCTGGCTCGAAACCATCCTTGCATTCTTTCTGAAAAATTCTTTCAGTCATTTTAGTGCGTCCATTAGGGTTTGTTGATGCCGGTCTTTTCCTCGCAGGTACTTTTAATTTCGCTTTATTTGGCACATTCGATCCATCAACATTTGCTCGATCTACTTTCCTTGACTTTCGTGGTCTCTGTCGAATCTCCTCCACCAGCACTCGCTTACTGCTGAACCCTTTTTCTAAACTGAAGTTAAGTGGCACATCTTGGTTCTCATAATGCATCACCCTTCTCTGCATATCGATCTTGATGTCATGGTCAACCAAGAAATCCACTCCCAATATAACTTCATCAACAATCTCCGCCACAACAAATTTGTGTAAAACCATGACCTTCCCAATCAATACTTCACATATCACTACTCCCTGAACTTGGTTATACTCGCCAGTGACCGTACGCAACTTTGCTCAAGGTAACGGTTTTACTCTCCTGTTGACCACGTCAGATCGGATCAAGGAATGAGATGCGCCCGTATCTACAGTCAGTATTCGTTCGTTGCCATCCACATTTTCCCTCTGACGGTAAGACTGCTCGATTTTCTACCAATTTGCGACACAGATATCACAGGGCATTCAATAGCTGGATCTAGCTCTCTACCTCTTACTCGCTCTAGCTCATCTCCTCCAGCTTTGCGTTTACGCCCACCCACATTGTTGGAACTATTAAGGCCAAGATCGCAATGACGTGCAATGTGACCGGACTTCCCGCATTTGAAGCATTTCATAATTCCGGCATTTTTCTGTTGTGATCCCTTCAGAGCTTCCAAAGTTGCGTCTACCCACTCTGGCCTTTCTACTTCCACACGGCGTGCTTTGAAAACTGGCTTACACAGAAGCGACGCTGTTTCCTGAATCAGGGCTTGTGACACCGTTTCTGCGAATGTTGGCTTTGGGTTTGCGTATGTAGCCCGCTTCGTTTCCACATCTCGTATGCCATTTATGAAACTCTGGATGTTTACTCTTTCCGTGTATTCCACAGGTGCATCCGCATTTGCAAGATGAGCCAATCTTTCAATGTCCGAAGCAAACTCCTGCAAAGTCTCGTTAGCTTTTTGGTAGCGGTTTTGCAATTCTATTTGAAATATCTGTTTCCTATGTTCACTTCCGTATCGTCGTTCTACAGCAGCCATCAATGTTTCATAACTGTTCCGTTCGTACTCTGGAATCGTCTGTAAGATTTCCGCTGCAGGCCCTTTCAATGCCACGAACAGTGCAGCAACTTTATCTTCCGCATTCCAGTTGTTCACTGCTGCGGTCTTCTCAAACTGTAGCTTAAAGACCTGGAAAGGAACAGAACCGTCAAAGGATGGTGTTTTTACCTTTGGATTACTCGCTGAAACTGCTGGACGATTTAATTGTAACTGCTCCATACGACCCTTCAAATCATCGACTTCTGCCTGAAATTGAGCGATTTTTGCATCCTGCGCTTCCAGCTTTGATGTTACCCTTGCTTCCTGTGCTTCTAACTGTGAAGACATTTGTGCCACCTGCAATGATAAGCGCTCCTCTTGTTCTTCCATCTTTGATGTTATACGTGTTTCCTGCGATTCCAGTTGTGAAGAAATTTGTGTCGACATTTCTGAAATACGTGTTTCTTGTGCTTCAATCTTCGCTGTTATACGGTTCTCCTGCGATTCCAGCTGAGTTTCCATCTTCGATATAATATCTGTCTTTTGCGATTCCAGTTGAGATGACATGTTGGTGGATATTTGTGATGACATTTCGGACATTTGTGCCGATATTGCAGCCAATATCATGTTCAGGTCTGTGTTCGTCATTGTCTGCGGTGTTTCTTCCATTTTTGTTATTTCCTCGCCATCAAGATGAAAATCATACTCTTCCACATCAATTCCTTCTGCTTCCATTGCCTCTCGTAGCCGTGCCTGAAGTTCCAGTTTAACGCCGCTTGTATTCAATCCACGGCTCTCCAACTCCTTCTTTAGTTGCTGGATCTTCAATTCACTGAACTTTGCCATGTCCTTGTTGTCTTCTGGAATTTATTCAACAATTCCTCTTCTGACACCAATTGTAACGAATTTACTTGCAAATCCTCTTATTTGCAATCCTCTGCTAAGTTCGAATCACTAAACTGTTGAATAAATAACTCCAATATTGAATAATGGAAAAATGGCCTTTATTAAAGTACTTCACAATGACACTTATACTTTGCTACTCGCTGGCTTAATAACCAAACTGGTTGATAATTCAAATTGAACTCTACTATTGGCCGCCAGATCGCGTGCTTAATCAACAACTGATTGATTGCTCAACTCAAACTGAATTACTTCTTACTCGCCTGCCCCGCTTTTATAGTTTACGCTGCATACTTCTAGGCTCTTCCATTTCCAACTTACCAACTTACCAACTATATTCGTGTGTGTATAGTTCTCATATAGTTTCTACTTGTTTACAATTGTCTACTTTTTAGCGCTTCTCAGATGTACATATGTGAGTTTGTAGTTTACAGTCTCCCGCACACACATAAGCGTATAAGTAAATTCATCTGTGTGTGACATCTCATCTCTCGCTGCCTTGTATGTAAATGTTGCTCGTCGGAATGTGTACATATGTGTAGACGCAATTATTGATTCGTTTATGTAGATCCATAATGATTGAATTATTGATGTGAATTCACGTCACTGCTTAGCATCGGCCTGGAGATGGCAGCACTCCTCAGTTTTGCTAATATTCGTAACAATATTTTGGTTGCTCATTCGTATGTATGTATGTGCATATGTAATAATTAACTGGTAGACAGGGACCCAAAATAAATTTATAAAACTCACTTTTTCAAATTTCTTTAATTAGCGTTTTCAACTTCTCTCCTCAAGTACTCACAAATATTAAAAATCCCTCAAATATATAGCAATTATATATCCCCTTGGAAAAAAAAAATTTTTTTTCACTCATATATATATATATATATATACGCATATATACTCATATATACACACGTTTATAAAAGTGCGGTACGGTGATACAATTTTAATTTTGTTGCTCTCTCAAGCAGGTACAGTGGTACGAATTCACGGTTCGCGTTATTAAATATAAAATTTCAAAAGGTCAAAAAGTTTATTTCTCTTGTCGTGAAATTTGCATTGCGGTTATAAATCTTTCTTTAAGTCGTCAACTCACTCTCTCTCTCTCCGGCGCTCTCCCTTACTCTCAGGCTCTCTCCCTCGCTTGCTCACTTTATGTTAGGTGTCCCCCAAAGAAACCAATCAAAAAGCCCCACAATGAGTGACGACGAGAAATCCCAAGGCAGCTCCAAAGATCAACGCCAAACGTGCCTAACCACAAAAAAAATAAGCAAATGTTTACGGCAAACAAATTCATCTCGGAAACGGATAATTTCACGGACTTCTGTGCTCGATTCAGGTCCACCCCGATTAACGAAAATACGGAATCGTCCCTGAAAATTAAAGATACCAATATTGATAGGTTTTGGGACCGGGTCCAAACCTCCCATGACGCGGTATTAGATACAGATGATCTAGATCTCCCAGATGACTTCAAACCGGTCGCGTTTAATAAATACCGGTCATGTCTAATTATCTATGAGGACACAAAAGCCTAGATAGGGGACCAACTTATGTTGCTCCAACAAGCAAATATTCCCATAGCCGCCCCCACCGCATCACTTCCAAGAGATGGAACAGGTTTCGGCTTAAAAATCCCGCCTCGTGATACAGAAGTATTTTATGGGGGTTATGAACAATGGCCGTCATTTCGTGACATGTTCACGGCGGTCTATATTAACCACCCAAAACTCACAAAAGCCCAGAAATTATACCACCTCTGGTATAAAACACAAGGCAAAGCCGGCGAAATAGTCAAACAGTTCCCACTCAGTGATGCCAATTTTGAACTGGCGTGGGAAGCCCTAAGGTCGCGATATGAAAATCGCAGGGTTTTGGTCGACAACCAAATAAAAACCCTTATGAATTTAAAACCAATTCCCATTGAAAATAGCGAGGATATACAGAAATTGCAATCATCCGTGAATAATTGCCTCCAAATTCTCGGCACCCAGCAAGTTTCAACAGAAAGTTGGGATCCAATCCTCATTTATCTGGTCACCTCTAAACTCCCGGAGAACACGGTAACCCTGTGGGAACAGTCTCTAACCTCCAGGAAAGATCTACCCAACTGGACCCAAACGAACTAATTTCTGACTACTCGCTATGAGGTGGTAGAAAGAGTAGACCAATGGCGCCGCTCTAAACCCACATCGGCCCCCGCCAGCACAAGCTACTCTAAACAAAATAATTATGCATTTAGAGGCAGCAATCACGAAAAATCCAATCCGAGGATTCAATCCCATGCTACAGAACACCGCACAATGTACAAATGCGCATATTGCAAAACCTCCGAGCACCCCCTGTGCAGCTGTGCAAAATTCGCTAGAATGCCAGTCCATGATCGGAACAAGTTCGTGAGAGACAATCACATGTGCTTTAACTGCCTATCCCAATCCCACGTTCTAAGAGATTGCAAAATCACATTCAAGTGTGTTCACTGCCGGCAACGGCACAACTCAGCTCTCCATGATGATGCGACCTCTAGCACATCATCAACACCCAGAATGCATAAAGCCACAGCCGAAGTAGCAACTACCACCCGCACTGATGTCAGTCTCCCAACTCCCCACTCTCCGGAAGACAACCGCGATCAACCCACGTGTTCAAAAAATGCCCACGTACAATCTTTCTACTCGGACAATGAAAGTAAAGTACTACTCCCGACGGCAATCGTCTCAGTAGAACACCGAGGTGAACTCTTCAAACTCAGAGCCCTAATTGACCAAGGGTCAGAACGGAGCTTTATCTCCTCCAAAGCTCAAATAAAACTGCGTCTACCATGCCGAGCATCTAATTTCGAAATATTAGGCATGGGTGGAAGAGTAGTTCAAACATCGAACAAACTATGCTCTCTAACTCTAGTCTCAAACGATTTGACCACAAGGATCCAAGCACAAGCTATTGTCCTACCCCAGTTAACCAAGGTGTTACCCAAATTTAATCCCACCCAAAGACAGCGTGACAAATGGGCGCATCTGACCCTCGCAGATGCAAACTGCTACTTTTTGGCAGTGACCTTATCTCGCAGATAATGCTAGAAGGTGTTGAAAAATCTCCCCGAACCTACTAGCGCAAAACACCATATTTGGGTGGATCCTTAGTGGTCAAGTCCTTAGCAAAGTAGTTTCTTTCTCAACCCAGGTGGCGGAAGTATCGGACTCCCTCGATTCGCAGCTCAGAAAATTCTGGGAACTGGAAGAAGTATCCACCCCAAGTGTCTTAATGTTGAAGACACTATATGCGAAGAATTGTACCAGTCCACCACCACTCGCAGAGATGACGGTCGCTATGTAGTGCGACTCCCCTTTAGACGCAGTTTCCCAGAACAGGTAGCCTTAGGTAGATCCCGAACCTCAGCTCTCCAGCAATTTCTTAGCATGGAGAGAAATCTTCTCAAAAAAGGCGAGCTCAAATCCCAATATGACCAAGTCTTTTTAGAATATCTCACCCTAGGTCATATGGAAGAAACCACTTCCTACGAAAGATGCTCAGACAACAAATACTTGTCGTTCTACCTACCACATCACGCGGTTATAAAGCCCGAAAAAAGAACTACCAAGGTACGTGTGGTCTTTAATGGATCAAAGAAATCAACTTCCGGTAATTCTCTGAATGATGTTCTCTATACCGGTCCCACCCTACAACCCGATTTGATGCTATTAATACTCAAGTGGCGCACGTACCAATTTGTTTTCAACGGCGATGTAGAAAAAATGTACCGCCAAATTCTCTTACATGAGGAGGACCAAGATTACCAAAAAATTATTTTTCGCTCAGCCCCCAATGGTTCAATTCAAGATTTTAAGCTTAAAACCGTCACATTCGGTCTTAATTGCGCTCCCTATCTGGCAATACGTACCTTGCACGAGCTCTCTAAAGACGTCAATAAGACCATCCCTAAAGCATCTCAGATATTAAAAGACGAGACATATGTAGACGACATACTTTCCGGCGGGCACTCCATCCTCTCAGCTGCAGAGTCCCTCTCGCAAGTCAGGCAAGCCCTTACGTCAGCAGGCTTCCCCCTTAGAAAAATCACGGCAAACCATCCTGAAATAATTGAAACTATTCCCACAGCAGGCTTGCTGGATTCCCAGTTTCTCGAATTCGAAAAAGCAAGTACGACGAAAACGCTCGGGATTCAATGGAATGCCATAAAGGACTCATTTTGGTACACCGTTGAATCCATCCCAGTAACCACCGCGAGCACAAAGCGACAAATTCTCTCTTCCGTCGCAAAACTTTTCGACCCCGCAGGATGGCTAACGCCGATAATGATTCAAGCCAAAATCGTCTTGCAAGAGCTGTGGCTTGATGGAACTGACTGGGACGAACAGGTGAAACCCCTCCGCCTCGCAAAGTGGACGCAGTTCGCACATAACCTCCACGCCATAACAGGGATTCAAATTCCTCGTTGGGTCAATTACTCCCCTCACCAACCCACGGAGCTGAATGGCTTTTGCGACGCGTCGGAGAAAGCTTATTGCGCCAGCATTTATGTACGAACGACGGTAGGACAAAACACAACCTCTAATCTCTTAGTCTCTAAAAGCAAAGTGGCACCCCTAAAATCCACTAGCTTGCCACGGCTGGAATTGTGTGGAGCTCTGCTCCTAGCGAAGCTAGTCTCCGTCGTTCAATTCCAACTCAATCTCAGTCCGCATACCTTGACGCTGTGGTCGGACTCCGAAATAGTGCTCGCATGGCTAGAAAAGCCCCCCTATACATGGAGAACCTTCGTAGCAAATCGAACCGCGCAAATAATCGATCTGGTTGGAAACGCCACTTGGCGACATGTACGCAGTTCCGAAAACCCCGCCGACATGGGCACAAGATGATACAAACCTCTTGATTTGGCAGCTTCCTCCCTGTGATGTAAATGCCCAGAATGGCTCATCAGTCCCCCGGAATCATGTTGATAAATGTTCCTCCATCCTTAAGCGAGATAGTTCCTGTTTTTTATCGAAGGAATAAAATGCTGGCAAATTAAATTAGCTTGTATCTCTTAAATTAGATAGGCAAGTATTGCATTACGTATAGTGGCAAAAGTACATTCAAGACTGATGCAGCTATACAAGTCATTGTAGTGCGCGCACCAGATAAGAAGAGGATTATTTTTAGCAAAGTTTCGTCGACAAAGGGGTAAATAGAAAGGAACGTAGTGTCTGGATACTCTAGGGGGAACCGCAAAAAACAAGCGGCTGAGGAGGTCCGCGGAATCAATTTCTCCAATAATGAGCTTATGGATGAACAATACCCCCAGTAATATTCTCCGATTTTTCAGAGTGGGTAAGTTAATAAGAAGAAGTCTACTTCTGTATGGAGGAAGGTGGAGACTTGAGTCCCAATTAAGGCCGCGCAATGCAAATATCAAAAATTGCTTTTGAAATGACTCAAGCCGCTTTATATGCTTTTGAGAAACAGGGGACCAAACGCATGAGCAATACTCGAGTATTGGACGAACCAGCGATGTGTAAAGAACCTTAGTGAGGTACGGATCATCGAACTCTTTAGCCCATCTTTTAACAAATCCAAGTAAACCCAACGCTTTGTTGGCTATAGATGAAATATGCATGTTAAAATTCAATTTCGGATCAAAAAGGACACCTAGATCATTTGCAATAGATATACGCTCCAAAGGCGTACCATCTATTACATAAGATTTCAATGCTGGCTTCACTCGGTGAAATGTCATATGCTTACATTTAGAGCAATTTAAAGCTAGTAAATTTGTTGTGCACCAACATTGGATCGAGTCCAAGTCGGCCTGAAGAAGATCCAAGGAACTCAAATCGGTAGGACAGTAAGTGTAGCAAAGTTTTACATCATCCGCATACATTATAGTATGGGAATATAATATTGTCTGTGGCAAGTCATTAATGAAAAGGGCAAAGAGCAAAGGGCCTAGATGACTTCCCTGGGGTACGCCGGAGGAAACTCCGAACGATTCCGACAGATTGCACTTGAACAGGACTTTTTGGGTCCGGTTAGAAAGATAGCTTTTCAGCCACATTAATAGGCGAAACGGAAAGCCCAGTAAATCAAGCTTATGAATAAGCAACTCGTGGTTGACGGTATCAAATGCTTTGCTGAAGTCCGTGTAGATGACATCCGTTTGCTTGTTCGCTAAAAATCCTTCCATAACTATAGAGGTGAATACAAGCAAATTTGTAGTGGTAGACCTTTGACGAATAAAACCGTGTTGACATGGAGATAAAAGACTAGAACACTGATATTGCAGTTGATTGGTGACAATCTGTTCAAAGACTTTAGGAATGACTGAAAGTTTAGCAATACCCCTGTAGTTTTCAACTTTTGACCTACTACCTTTTTTATGCAGGGGTATAATAAAAGACTGTTTCCAAAGTGCCGGGAATGACGCAGATCCCAGAGATAGCTCAAATAATTTTAAAATAGGCTCATACATGTTTTCGGCGCAGTACCTAAGCACGCAACTAGGAAAACCGTCCGGTCCCGGAGAAAAGGTGGGCTTCAAAGGTTGAAGACTCTGAAGAACAATATTACCATCAATAGCAGGATTCCTATTGTAATTCGAGCTATCTAAGCGATAGGGATATTGACCAGAATGAAAACCACTGGATGAATACGTGGACTTAAAGAACTCAGAAAATAGTTCAGCAACGTCGTCATCAGTGCAAGCTTTTTTACCTCCAAAGGTTAATGAGGAAGGATACCCAGAAGTTTTCCGCTTTGAATTTACGAAACTGTAAAACTTTTTTGGATTTCTAAAAAATTGGGCTTTACAACAACTCAAGTAATTTTTATAACAAAGCTGATTAAGACGGTGAAATTTAGAACGAGCTATTAGATATTTAGAGAGGTCTGCAGATGCTCCAGATTTCTTGAACCTCTTATAAAGCCTAGATTTGATGTTATTAAGTCTGATAAGTTGCCTTGAAAACCAAGGGGGCTTATTCGAACATAGGGTATAGCGAGTAGGAATGCAGGTATCAAAGAAGCTATCAAGCGTACTGGAAAATATAGAGATAGCCGAATCGACATCAGTGCAAGCATAGAGATCCGACCAATCATGGGAAGCCAACAGATCATTGAGCATAACGAAATTCGCTTTGTAGAAGCATCTAGATCGGGGACGAGACTGTACTTGAATCCTACGGGGTAGGCTGATATCAAGTGATATCTCTAGCGTAGGGTGAAGAGGGTCTTCTGGAAGGGATAAAGGTGGTATTTGCGTAAGGGCAGTACCCACCGAGCCATCCACAAATACTAAATCCAACATTTTATTTCCACTATTTGGAACATTGTTAATCTGTAAAAGAGATGAGTCTAACAAGCAATTGAGAAACTCATGTTGAGCAGTGGGAGTTAAAAAGTTTGAATCACTTATATTAACCCAACTAACTGTTGGCAAGTTAAAGTCACCAACAACAACAAGTCGATCGTTATCTCCCAACTGCGAATGCAAATCACAGATGGCCGAGCTATGACTAGCATAAACATTCATATCCGAACGAGGTGGTATATACGAACAGCAAACAATTACGCTATAGCTACCGAATGAAAGCCTAACTGCTATGAATTCGATATGAGAGATATTGTCCAGCGAAATCAACTCAGACGATAGGATAGATTCAACAGCAATAAGGACACCTCCCGCTCTAGAGATGCGATCACGCCGATAAACAGCATATTTTTTGAAAAAACTTCAGAATTGTAATTATCAGGCTTTAGCCAGGTCTCCGTAAAAGCTACAACTTGTGCAGAAAAGTTGAAAGAATTAAGGAAGAATGGAACAAGTTTTGATCGTAAACCACGAACATTTTGATAATTAATGAGAAGACGGGACAGATCAGCAATTACCTTTGTGTTGTTATTACTGTGTTCGTCATACCGTTTTTTGGCTGTAATAAAACAGGTTCGGCCCTCGCCTTTCTCGTGAACAAGTGAACCACAGTATGCTTGGGCCAAAAAGAGGAATCAAGTACCTTATCGAAATATTCATCTGAAAGGGATATTTTAAATGAGGAGATGTCTCTCTCATATTTAAAGTTAAATTTATACACATTGATGTTACTAGTGGGTGCAACACCAAGTTTAGAACAAACGTAATGAGCAATGTCATTTTCGGTAAGCGAGGCGTGTAATCGGGACACAAATACAGCCCTACGAGGTGGCACGGCAGTCACCTGCAAAGGAGTAGCGGATAGCGCACCAGAGAGCTGGGAAGGTGCGGCCGTTATAGCGTTGGTTATCGAGCCCGTACTATTTTTTTCAGGTACACTTGTATCGCTAGCAACAACCCCAGTATCGGTAACTGTTATTGTTGGAGCTAAAGATACCGGTGGAGGTGTAGGATGAATTGGGGAGTCCAGCGAAATCAACATTGGTGACGTAGAACAAACAGCCGCAAAAGTACCACTATTAGTTCGTGCATCGTTTAATTTGCCATAGATCGTCTCACTGGAAGTCTCGACACAACCTTGTGTAGATTCTTGTGGAGATTCCTGAGCTGCATTGTTCATAACGTCTTTGGTTAGCCTGTTCGTATTAGTCAACGCGGTTGAAGGGACATTCGTAGGAGGACAGCTTTGCCCCTGACTCGAAGACAAGTTGGAGTCATTGTTGGGCATACATTTCTTTCGTTTTGGGGATTCAGATATCACTTTCAATTTTTTAAAGTGAGCCTCCATCGTTTTGAATCTTTCGTTAAGGTCACGAAACCCAATAAAAATGTTGTTGAACTCTTTCTGAGTTTGCCTCATAAAAGCTCGCATGTCATTTTCTACGGAACGACAATCATGACATGTTCAGTCCAATTTTGCTGGATATTAGGTCAACCACCCGACCACCTATGTGAGAGAAACCGGCACAGATAACATGAGCCATATTATCACAGAGCCAACAACAAACATAAGTATCACCACGGGAAATTTTCTTTTGATTGGTGCACTTCTTGACACAGCAATCCAACATAATTGAAAAGTTAAACAAACCCAAAAGAAAAATAGGCAAAAGAAACTATAAGTATAAGATAAATTGAACAGCTGTTCAAAAATTATGGGCAAGAGTTATTTTGGAGCACTGGATGCAAATCGCAAGACAGCGTATAGCTAGCAGCGAACACAACACAAAGCAAAAAGGGCACACAATGACTTGCTAATAGCAGCTACCAACAAAAAGGTATGCAGTTATCACAAATTTTCGTGAAAATCTATGATATATGAACACACAGACTGAATGTTTAAATTGCACAAAAAGCCACTATGTATATTGCACTGTGTAAAGATTTAATACGAAATTAAACTTATAAACTGTTTTCTATTATATGAATAAATATTTATAAAAGACAAAACTTGTTTACAAAGTAAAAAGAATAACAATTCGAAGAGCGATCAAAAACACGTCCGCGCACGGCAAGGTTACCAAAGACTTGCGCCGCCCCTCCGTAGGTCCACCCGAAGTCCGCCGAATCGAAGCACTACATGCCAGCGAAGAAGAACCCGACATTCTGGATCGATTTTCCTCATTTCCGCGTGCCCTGAGAGCTTTAACTCACGTGTTGCGCTTCATACGCACCCTTAAAACCCGCGCGGGCCACATACCAACTTCCCCGTTAACCCTTACTCACGACGACTTCCGAAACACGAAACTCAAGCTAATCGCCTTAACTCAGTCGCGATATTTCCCCAAGGAAAAGGCATCGTTGTTAGCCTCGAAACCTATCGACAAACGGAGCCCCCTTCTCACCCTTAATCCATATTTGGATGAAGATGGATTGCTCCGAGTCCGCGGTCACCTAGTTGACTCAACAATAACCTACAACGAAAGCCACCCCATTATTATCCCGGAAAAATCCCGATATGCTGCACTTTTCCTACGCTTACTGCATGAACTTTTCTTGCACGCCGAAGTCCGTCTCATGCAGCAAACGATTAGACAAGAACTTTACATTCCTCGGCTCAAGTCACTCATCAAAAAATGCATTTTTCAATGTAAAACATGCACCGTCCACAAGCAGCAAATGCGCTCCCAAATAATGGCAGCCTTGCCACCCATACGATGCACTTTCGCTCCCCCCTTCACCACAACGGGGGTTGATTTTGCCGGCCCTTTTTTGATAAAAGCATCCACCCTGCTAATACGAATAGAGGCCGTGTTAAATTCACGCCGTTCCGTAGGGGAACACCTTTATTAGCGATTCCTGAACCTGACCATGAGAACCTATCTCTGCTCAACCGATGGGAAAAGGTCAAGGTTATCCATCACCAGTTTAGTCGACGATGGAAGGAGGACTACCTCAAGGACCTCCACAAACGATATCGTTGGAAAGACACCCGCATTGAGCCAAAAGTCGGTGAGTGTGTCCTCATCAAGGACGATACAATTCCTCCCACCGAATGGCGCCTCGGACGCATCGAACGAGCACGCCCCGGCCCGGATGGCCACATTCGTGTCGTCGAGGTACGCACCCAATCCGGGATTCTCACACGGCCGATAGTAAAACTATGTTTTCTGCCCCCGGCGGATCGTCCGCCCAGCCCCCAAGCGACCGTGTAGATTTTCATTACCACCCCACTCACAAGACCGCTGAGTCCTAAAGACTTATCCCGTCAAATCACCGTATCCGCCTAATCCCAAAAACAACAATTAAAATCCCGCTCCATCTCATAGTTACAATCATCAATATACCCCGCACTAAAGTCATATGAATACGACTCGTTTCAGGCGACCATGGATGTAACACCAACTTCAAGGCCAAAAACGTCGATACGCTCTCAGGTGGTGGTGGCTAGCAATCACGCCGAGCGCCAAAACAACAAATCCAACAATAATTATCAGCAATTTCGCGTATGCGCTCGCCATCATGCGCTGCGTACTTGCCAACTCTTTCGGGGCATGCAGCCGTCGCAGCGGTACCTCCTGGCACAAGCCCATGGGTATTGTACCAATTGTCTGGCGCTATCACACGCGACGCGTGAGTGTACGTCTCCCATTATGTGCCGCATCTGTGCCCTTCCACACCACACCATGCTCCACCGGGCCCCACCACCACCAACACCATCGAGCCACGCCGCACCAACGCCTCAAGTGCCTCCGACACCGGCACCGCGCTCTAACTCTCGCCGCCGCCGCCAACGCCCACAACAACAAGCCGTCAACAGTCGTTACAATCCTACCACAGTCACGATCGCAAAAGCACGGACCGTTCGGTGCTCAACAGCAGGCCTTCAGACGGCTTCACACCGAGGCAAGGTGGCAAATATCCTCATGAACGAGGCCATCAGAGCGCTGGAGCAGCTCAGATTGACATTAGCCAGCTAACGCGTCTAGGCGGGGCAAGATGTTCAAGCCAGCGATTAGCGCACGCACCTTTTACTGAATTTGTACCCTTTGAATTAATAACCCTAATCACCACACCACGGTAACGCACCCAACACTTTAAATGCGTGGTTGGCAACGCGTGCGCTACTCGCTCGCCTGAACGAGCATCAGCTGTCAACCAATCATGTTGACATTTTTCTTCTTCACATCTTTTTGCACATAATTTTGGAAAACTCGAATTTGGATTGTTCGCGCCCTAAGACCGGTTTATCCTATCTATATATTTTGTGTATCACCTGGTGTGCTTTACTTTATCGCTTTTCTGCAAACCAAACCCAATAATCTTATAAATATTGGAAAACTTTGTATTTTATTGCATTAATTTATTTTCGAGAAAATTATGTACACCTTACATACTCTGTGAAATTGCATATCCGTAGATAATTAAATAGACAGTTTTGTGCGAGCGTGTATAAATTCTACTGTGTTTTAATAACGTACAACGTTCAAGCCGAACAAATCTACAACGATCAACGCACGCAAGGCGAACTTATAGCGTTAATTAACTACATAATTGCAACCCCATCGCCATCCTCATCACCCGTACCGTCGTGAGACTCTACATCCCCAGCACCTACAGCAACGGAGCTGTAGATCGATTGTAAAATTATAACACTTTGATAGCAAATCGATAACTCGTCGAAACACTTCGATAACAAATTTTTCTAAATTCTTGAGGGTAGAGACCTGGACCTTCAGTGTGGTAATCGGAGCACGCTACCACCACATTATGGCGGCCGCCGATTTGGCAAATACTCCGAATTTAATTCTGCCTTGGAAGTTTCTGAGTAAAGTAGTTTTCGTCCCGCGAATTTGTAAGGAAAATTAATAAAGAAGCACGAAAAATTTTGTAAGAGAGGCCCGGCCTAGATCTCCTCGAAGGTAAATCGCACCAAATATTTATTTTTTTTATTGGTCTTCATATCTGAGCTTTTAGCATCGTGAAAAATACGGAAACCATGTTTCGCATACTTCAAGAGAAATATGATCTTCTCTTGACGCCGTCCACGATTCCGAGTCATAAATCAATACAGGGTTGATGGGATTGCTTTTATGCTCTTGTAAGCAGCTTACATCTGCTGCTAGAATTATCCTTCCCAGTGTCAGGTTATAAAAAGAGATAATCGCGATTGCCTTCGCCTAGCTTATATGTCATGGCATGGTACGGTACTTTGTAATCCTTATTGAGCTAAGCTGTATGAGCTTTGCACATAATTCAAAGTCAGACATAGCCAAATATAGACAACTGCTTCTCACGCAGTCAAAAGCAGCTATGCAAAAGGTAGTACGTGTCTGGTGTTCTTATCGTGAATCTTCGCAAGGTTTTGAAATGCATTGAAAATCTGGATGATTTGGTATTCCTGTGGATATCAGCGAGCAGGTTTGGGAACTGAATGGAGTAATCATCAGCGGTCTGTTTTAAGAGCAGCTTATCGACAGCATACTTTCCTTGTGTGTGGGCTTTGGTTTTTTGTTGTTTGAACAGGAGACAATTCGTTGTTTTTGTGAACCCTCTTCCTCTTGTAGCGATAATAAGAATCGTCTCATTTTATGCGTAGCTCAGCAGGCTCAATGGCTTCCTTGGTAGGCTTGTCTTAAGAAGCGAATTGAATTAATATACTCGAATGTTCAAGGAGTAAAACAAATGGTTGTTCGAAGTAATATTTTCCTCCTGGCCTATAAGGTTTTGATATTACATCTGTACCTTAATTTGAAAGGCTTCGGATATTCCAGGTTGTTTCTTCAATGGTAGTCCTTTTATAGCTTTCTTCCTCTTCCTGCGGTTTGACAAGATTTTTAGTTGGAAGTACTTTTTAGATTGGAGACACAGGAACATACATATTTATACAACGAGCTCGTTGATCCAAATACACCGAGCGGAGCATCTTGTGGTGAAAAAATGCTGTAAACCTTCTGGGAAATTCAACCTGGTAGGCCTTCAAGGCTGCTCCTTAGAATAATGTCTTCCTCAGTTCTTAAATATTCTTTGAAGCAAAAGTAGAATATGCAAGGAATGGAGGAGTGGTATCATAGACGGCGCTTCGAAGAAGCTACTGAGGTGTAAACTAGCGGATGCAGAGCAGCACAGTTAGTAGCCGAACTTGCTTATTAACATTGAGCAATCAAAGGCAGCAGAATTCAAGGTGTTGGTAAGTCCCCAAAACCTTCGGGAGCAGCAACAGCAACAGGCAAAGGCAGCGGCTATCTTAGAACCACGTACGATTAAACTAATTAAGAGACCTTTCGAATAGTCTGCAAAGGGGCCTAAATATTATTTCGTATATCAGCTGAAAGCACTGCAAGGGAATTTAATTATACCTAGAACCATGTCGTTTAGTTCTGCGCTGGTTCGGAACTAGTGCACTTCACCGCAGAGATGATATAATCTAATATAACTGCAGCACTTTATTGGGCTATTCACGTGTACTTGATCTACTTAGCAGCTTATAATTTTTTTTCTGTCCAAAAGATCAAAACACTCTACACTGAAATAAATTTTAAACAGAAAAGTTGATAATCATAGTGACTTAAATAGACCAAATTTTTTTAAGCATTACAGAAAAGTTTGTTCACATATCAAAACAAATAAAAGCCAGCAATAATCTTATCACATTTGAGCTCGCTACATGCATGTGGCTACAAACACCCAATTACTGTACAAATGTGAATTACGAGCCAGATAAAAGCCGTTAGACTTTCAGCTTCACGCCAACCACTCTCTACCCCACCATGAACCGTTGAATAGAAATGCGTATGAGTCGCATCACCGGCAAACATTAGCAATGGCTTTCCAAGCTCTTCATCTAAAAGCGGCAACTGCCCGTACGCAACACTTCCGCATACATCGTACGCAATGAAAATTGGGGTTTGTATACCCTACGTACGTACAAAATTCATTGGTGTAAGCACTTCAAATGTAAAAAATTTCTTAAAAAGCCAGAGCAAAGCAGCATGTGCATCAATCAGCCTCTGGCAATGTTTCCATATAGCGTGCATGTGGTCCAGTTATCCAGCCTTTTCACAAACGTGGTGGACAAGAAACGCGAAAAAAACCAAACACACTCTCCAATCAAAAGTATTACGTGTTATGTCGTTCCAACAAATCCTCCTCACGCCACAACAAACCAAAGTCTGACCAATGGTGGGGCGCGAATGGTGTTGCAAATTCTAAATAAAATTTATGCACTGTACCCAATTTGAGTCCAACAATAGCGCGGCAGCGCTGGAGTAAATAAATTTGGATGCGTCTGCTTAAGCACACCCAGAGATACGGTACAAATGACATGATATGCGTCAATAGCGTCGCCATTGCAAAGATGTTTTCGTACATTGGCGCCTGATTGCAGCTGCCATTCAATATTACGCAAACGCGAGTTATATTGTATGCTTTTGTTAAGCAAACCTAAATCATTCTCTTCATCCGATATGCTTTTCATAAGAAAACGTAAAAAACTGCGGAAACCTTTATCTTTCCAATTGAGTTGCGAATCACCTTCACATGTCCAATATTCAAAATAGCTACGTTCACACACTTCAAAGAGTGTATCTGCTGCTTCGTGAACACTTTCAGATTTTTTATAGTTTTTGAAAAATTCACGCCCTGTATGTAATCTTATCTAGCTTTGGAGTTTGCTCTAGATCGTGCCAGGAAGACTCTGTGAGATAGGTGCCCAAAGATCCTTCAAATTTATTCAAGCCATCCTGTAGTGAGGGCAATAAATTTCGGACTATTGATTTGAGTTTATTAGCGGCTACATCTTTAATTATTTCCTTATTCGAACGTACGCATTTGTAGTCACGATAAGTTCTGCCGGTTGGCTACAGCATTTCAAAATCTCGTAGTCACCTATAAATGGGACTCAATTTTTCTTCATGACACCATTGCGCTCCAAAATCAACTACATTATCACCGAAAGGTATTGTATGCACGCGTCCACCATAACGATTTTCAGCTTCGAGTAGGAAAACGTTTTTAAACCCGGTTTGCAGCATTGGAGTCGCAGCAGCTATGCCCGCAGACCCGGCACCAATTATGACAACACGCGCCGTTTCCATTGCACACATTTCAGTTGTTTCTTTATTTCAGTTTTTGCTGTTGCTTCTGGTCGCGTTTTTCCGTTGTTTTTGTTTAGTCTCTTGTCTTGCTTTTCAATTCTTCGTAACATAATTTTTTAAATGGTTTTATTTAGCTTGACTTGACAGGCTGGCTGGTTGGCACGAATTTTGTAATTGAAATTTGAGTAACTTCCCGATAATCTACAAGCTTGAAACTTGGAATATAGTGCAGAACCCGATGACAATGCAATAATAAGAAAAAAGCTACGATAGGTGGCGCATATATCGAAATATTTGAAAAAATCGTATTTGTGGTCCGATTTTTTTCATATTTGGAACACATAATACATACACGAATAGAACACGACCTATGATGTCCGATTTGACTCATATTTGGAACAAATATTACATATAGTCCTGTAGAAGTGACATCAAAATAATTTGGAGGTCGAGGAGGGACAAGCATATGTGGCGCAGAGTCGAGTAAAGTCTTGGGAAGGGTTATGTATTGAGGCCCTAGATTGTAAAAATTGTCAGGAAAGACAATTAAATAAAAGCGTTGGACGCGTCAAATTTCTATTGGTAATCATATATAAGACCAACTGAACCTTAATAAGGTTATGATACGCCTCACATTTTTAGAAATTTCACGCGCCCAACGCTTTTATTTAATTGTCTGATCAACGCCTTAGATTGATGAGGAGTGTGATGACTAGCACCTAGGACCTACTTAATTATTTTCTAGCTTTTAGTATTATTATTACTTCATGTAAGCATTGTTTTTAATAAAGCCGTTTAACTTAAAACAAATTTTGTTAAATGATTTTATTTGTTATCTGCAATTTTACTCGCTTCACAACGTTGCACCCACCACTGTGCAAGTCTAATCAATTCAGCACTTGCTGAGTAACTGATTTGTAACGGCATATGCCATATAGTTTAGTAGCCTCTAATATTAAGCATACGAACTCCAGCGGCGTGGTGAGGGGGATGGAAAGGGGGCGCCAAATGGTCCGCAATGCAGAAATTCCTAGATAATTTGTATTTTTATTATAACGGATTTCTGGAAAAAAACGTCTCTACTAAAAAAATTCATGCAAATATTAGTAAAACGTGTAAGAAGGCGCCACAAAATGCCCGGAGAATCGGCTAGAAATTTTAATCTTTCGCAGAATGTGAAATTTCTCGCGTTATGAAAAGTGTTCTCGATTGTCTCCAACAAGAAATACGTACAAGATTTACACGGCTAAATGAATTTAATTGTAAATTTCGATTTCTCTTAGACGTTGGAAATTTGTTGAACAAGGATAATAAGGACTTAGAAAGAAATTGTAAGAACTTGGGTGAATTTTATAATACAGATTTCGTTGGAACAGAACTATTTATCGAAATATGTGACTGCAAAATATTACTTCGCAGTAGTAAAGAAATTGAACCTAAAACTTCGTTAGAATTACTTACTTTTATAATCTCGTATGGAGCGGATGTTTTTCCAAAATTGCGAGTGGCACTTCAAACACTCTTGACTATGTCAGTATCAATTGCTAGCCGCGAACGTTCGTTCAGAAAATTAAAACTGATTTGGACATACTTATGATCAACGATGGTGCAAGGTTGCCTAAGTGACCTAACATTATTAAGTGTGGAAAAAGAAAAATTTGAAATGATAAATTTTGATGAGGTCATTGATATATTTGCTTCCTCAAAGGCAAGCAAAATTTGCACATAGATATTAGTTTTATTAATGTATTAAAATTTATATTATTATTATATATGTATTTGAGTCTACTTGTAGATGATATCTTCAGCCTAAGAATTTATTGGTTTATTAATTTTTGAATATATAAAAGTATATTGTTTTGGTAGTAATGAAGGGGAGGGGGCGCCAAAAATATATTTTCCACGCGCGCAAGAAAACCACACTACGCACTGACACAGTCATACGTATTATGTATCTAAAGGTGGGAGAGAGCTTAGCATTTGTGCGCTGGCAAAAGCATTGACCTTGAAATGAGCAAACACAGTTGTCACAATGATGACCGGGCAGTTGTTGAGTGCTCGCAAAACAGTGCACGGAACAGCAAAATACACACAAAAAATTACTTGCATTCCGTGCGATAAAAAGCCAAGTAAATCCCCTGAACGTGCATAAATTATAGATATAAATATATCTCCTAAACTATTTTTGAGTATTTTCCTGAGAAATACAATTGCATATTTCTTTTTTGTTTTATTTTTTAATTTTTTTCCCCGCTCTCTTAGTACGTAAAGCTGGTGCCTCCATTTCCATTCAGTCCGTGTGTCGTTGAGCTTCACTCAGAGAAAAACGCTGTTCTAAAATCCAGCAACCCCAGACTCAATACAAGCTTTTCATGTCCTTACTTTTTTGTTCTTGAAAAACGAACGACCTGTTCTTAAAACAATTACCTTGTGCTTGAACTGACACCATTTTCTTGAAAAGGGAACGGCTGGTCTTAAAATATGAACAAATGTTCTATTAATGAGAAAAATGTTCTATTAGAAAGAATTAAGTACAATTAAATTAAGTTAAAGAAAAAAGAAACGGTACAATTCGTGTCGCAATGGCCCAGCGGTTATAAGGTTGCGGTTGCGTTTGTATGGCGAGAGTTCGATCACCGTGAAACTCTAAAGTTCGTTTTTAAATAATTTTGCTATCTTCTGTCATGATTAAATCACAAAAGATTTGTTCGGCTGACAAAGTTTTTGAAAATTGCAGCTATCTTGCTCCCAAATCGAATAGACATCCATCCATTAACTGTGTTGTTTCTTCGGCGAAGAAGGATCCTCGCAAATGTAAGAAAAATGTTAGTAGTAGAAATAGGCGGATAACAATTTACAATTTCCCGCTATGGACAAAACTGCATAATTCCTTGGTATTACTTTTTCAATTTTTTTGTTAAGTTTATTAAATATACCTAGATCTAGTTGATGGGCTGAATAAAGGAGTTTGTATGAAAACTAAACCTACTAACATACAAAACCAACATCGAAATTTAAATTCATGGTTGAACGTCAAAAATTGAACTTGAAAATTTATTCATTTTAAAATAGCATTATAAATGCCATAACGAAGTGTTTTACTCTTTGATTGTGTTAACTTATTCATAATCGGTACATTCGTCGCTATTTAAGTATTCATGAAAACAATCAGCCATTTAAAATTTTTTTTGTAAGTCCTTCCGACTGCTGAGTGTATTATCCTATGTTGGCGAAATCGCCCTAATTCAAAATATTTTTAAAAAATTACACAATTCAGGATTTGTCTCTAGGTTGAAGAATGCCTTATCTCAGAATGTTTTTCATAAACCGCCTATCCAATGTAAACAGGTATTGAATTTATGCTCAGATAGGGTGTTTTTGAGAAAGTGTATTTTTGAATAAATGCTGAAGTTCGGCGTTCTTGAAGCAAATTCAAAGCAATACAACTTTTTAACATTTCTCAAAATATTTACTTAAAAAGAAATAATTTTCTCAAAATGTGTTGACAATTACAAAATTAATATCACTACTAAAGGTAGTTTTCTACTACAAATTTCGCTGAAGGGGATTAAATTATTGCCCATTTTCCGTAGTTCGTAAAAGCAACCCGTCCTGATTTTTAAATTTGGGAATGTCAAAGCTCTGCTATTTTTCTGTTAACTCTTATTTTTCGCTCAACTCGGTTTTCCATTCACATATGCACAGGTAATTCTCAAACTTGTTATGAAATATTTTAAGTATATATGCAAATTGCGTCATTAATCAAGATGAATTTCTCAATTTTTCTTAAATCCACAAACCGTTCTTGAATTGAGAACGAAAACTGTTAAACCGACCAAAAATCGTTGGGAAGCGTGTAAACAAAAAATCTTAAATCAAGGACAAATAGTGCTTGAAATGAGCACAGAAGTTCCACTCATCAATACCAAACTGGTCATGAAAAACAAGCGGTATGTTTGAAAAAACTTGTCAGCGAATATTCTTAATTTTGAAGTTGTTCCGTTCATTTAAGGAAGACTTTTTCTCTGAATGTTGGCACGTAAATGTATTGTACAATTTCACGTCTATGAGACCTTTACTTGATCCTTGCATAATCTTAGCCTCTGAAAAACTTACCTTAAATTTAATTTGAAGGTAAAACTTGGCACATGAAGGGATTTAATTTAAGGGAGTATTTTTTTAAATTTATGTCATAGTAGACCCGGACGACGTTGTTTTTTCATATCTTCAAATTATCTGCATGTTTTTTTTCATATTGTGACGAATATTAGTGACACTAAGTGATACTCCCATCACTAATCTGATACTAAGTAAATAAAGCTACAACAACAATAAAGCGAGCTGCTACACTTGTATGTACGTAAACAAATTAATCATTATGTCTTCACACATACATGCGGGGCAACAGAGAGCGATACTCACAAGCGCATGTCAGCATCAGTGTTGCCAGGTTAGCTTTTCGAGGCTAGATTTAGCCTTTTTTTTTTTGCCTTTATCCTCGAAATTTTGGGTTTAGCTTCGTGACTTTTTTCTAGCCTTTTTTACTCCGAATGTTTTTTTAATAATTTCTAAAATAAAATAATTTCAATAGTTCCTGTGAACACTTAATACCTAATGATATGAGTTCTCTACAAAATATTAATTCTTTTTCTGCTGAAAATTCGTTGAAAGTTTCAAAGCCAGATGTATTTTCTTACTTTGAAAAAGAGAAGTATAGTTATTCTTCAAGTCAAATATCATTAATAGAGCTGCAGTGGCGAAAACTTATAACAATACAATGGAAAAATGTACACTCCACCATGGAATTTTGGTCGGAAGTCCGAGAACATAAAAATGCATTAAACGAACCTCCTTTTTTAGAATTTGTCGAAATCATATTTAATTTTTTAGTATTACCACTCAGTAACGCGGAGGTTGAAAGAATTTTTAGTGGCATGAAAATTCTGAAAACTAAATTAAGAAACAAACTAAAAACTAAAATGCTTAATGCGCTGCTTAATTTTAGATGCTCGTTAAAACGCTTATCTAAATGTTGTAAGGATTTTGAAATTATCGATGATCTCATATTTATGGTAAATAGCCAAACTTTATACGCAGACTTAAGCTCTTCTGATTCTTCAGGCGGGGAATATTTTATATAAATAATTAGTTTGTAATATTTTTTTTATGTATATACACATATGCAATCATTTAAAGTAATTCCATGTGCTAGTCAAGGAAAATGTGCCTGATATGTTTTGAAACAAGAAGTTATGTTTATAAGTTTTTATTTACACATGTGTAAACTAAAATATAAAAAAAAATTTTATGAATTAACCAAAAAAATTTCTGGTCGTTTTTCTAAATTTAGCTTTTTCTAACCTTTTTTTTTTGCCAATCTAGCTTCTTGTTTTGTCATCACCTGGCAACACTGGTCATCATCAGCGCTCACATATACACACGCATATGGATACAAATTGCAATTATACGTGCATATAGCTCGTAAACAAGCATCAGATTCACGAAATTACTAGACCTTAGAAGAAATGGGTGAACGAGGAAACAGAAGAGTATAAAAGCGGCAAAGGATGAGGCATCACGAGTTCAGTTGGATTTAAGACGCTATCTAACGAGCAATAGCAGTATTATTTTGAGAATCAGTTTCGATCGAGCACGCTATCTGTCGGGCAATAGTAGAGTTATTTATTGTGAAGGACTTGAATAAAGGCCATTTTGCATTATTAAATATTTGAGTTTAGTGATTCGAACTTAGTAGAAGGTTGCAAATAAGACTAAAATCGTTACAATATGAAAATATTTTTGCTCAGGGTATGGGAAATCCAGCATGTAAGCGTAAGAGCAGTCATTACACTGAATTATCGGTTTTCTTATAGAAAGGCTATGGGCGAGATATCAATTTCTTATCTACGATTTACTGGTTTGTTGTAAGTGCATTATCGAAGTGGTATAAATTTCTATCTAGTTTATCGCCGAATGCAGAAGCATGGACCACGAAGCCATCGAGTGCAGCGGATATAATAAAGATTCACGTACCTCTACACGTTGGCGTCGGCAAATACTGTAAAAGATTTAATAATGAGCTGCACGAGATTTACTCAGATAGTCCAGCGAAATAAAACGCAGCGACTACGCTGGCTAGGCCATGTTATGTTATCGAAACCCACCTATTGTAGTGGAAGGAACAGGTGTAAACCGACTTAAATTCCATTGGTGTGACCAATTGGTGCCAGTTAACCGTGCGAAAAAGCGATTTGCGCGCTTTGTTGAACGGCCATAATCGTTTAAGCGGTTAGTTAAGTAAGTAATCGAAGAGTTATAAACTCTTAATCAATGTGATATCGGTTCCTTTACTATTGGAAATTATCGATTTAATATCGGAAAGTTATCGGATATTTATTTAAAAGTTATCCATATGTTATCAAAATATTACCGATTTGTTTTCTAAGTATAGCGGTGTGCTATCGTCACTTATCAATAGAAAACCTATAACACATCTGCAACCCGTCCATAGCGAGCTGATAAAAAGCCAATAAGAAACAAACGAACTACTTAGCAATAATAATTCGCTATCTATAATCAGCCGATAACAAAACAAAACCTTGTCGGTATAGATTGTTACCGATAAGAATGTGACAAAGCTTTCTCAAAAAGTTTGAAACTATTTTATTTTCATTTCATTTATTTGCAGTCAATGGAATAAATCCTTACAGACTAAATATATTAAATAGTTCTTAAATTCAATGTAGAGCTAAAAGTATGAAACTTATATACATATATGGACCGGAGAACTTAAAATGCAGAGTTTAAAATAATTAAAAATTTAAACCTTGGTAGTGAAAAATCCAATGAAACCGTAACGCCCAGTGAGTTAAACTCACGTATAGCACGGGCAATAGGAGCATTACAGGAATAATTAGTTCTAAGATTATCACCATAAAAGGGATAGACATTTCGGAGAGAACGTTGAGGGACATTAAATCGAAACCGATCCAGCAAGTACGGGTAGTCAATAAACCCATTAATAATGTTATAAGCGAAACTTAAGCAGATAATAGATCTACGATCCAACAAGGTCTTAAGTTTTAATAGCAAGAGACGAGAAGAATAAGGAGGCATAGGTTCAGAGAAGTTTAAAGGTCGAAGAGCATATTTAAGAAATATCTTCTGTATACGCTCTATTCTATTTACAGCTGTCTGCTGGCTTGGCGTCCAAATAAAAACTGCATATTCCCAACGCGACCTAACAAAGGCCGTGAATAATAATTTGATCGTATACGGATCTGAGAATTTTATAGTATTACGCCTAACGAAACCAAGCATAGAATATGATTTAGCAGTTATATAGTTTACGTGATTGTTAAACGAGAACTTACTATCAAAGATAATACCAAGATCTTTAATCTCATTAACACACTGAAGCTCACAGTTTGAAATTCTGTAAATCGTATGTAGTGTACTAGTTGTTTTCGCATAAGTTATGTGGAAACATTTGGCGGGGTTTAAGGAAAGATGAGATTCCTCGCATCAGTGGTAAAGTTTGTTAATGTCATTTTGTAATCTTGAGGCATCATCTGGCCCCTTAATTGCTGAGAATAGCTTCAGGTCATCAGCGTAAAGCAAACATTTGGCGAACGAGAAGCAACTACTAATGTCGTTGATAAAAAGAATAAAAAATAACGGTCCCAATATACTACCCTGAGGTACACCAGAAGTGGCAACAAAAGGCCTGGAGGATACACCATCAATATTAACAACACATTGCCTGTTAAATAAATAAGAGGCAATCCATAGCAGAAACGAGGAATGAAAGCCAAGAGAAGCTAATTTTCCTAGTAAAACTCTATGAGAAACTCTATCAAAAGCTTTAGAGAAATCTGTGTAGATGCAATCCACTTGAAACCCAGCAGAAAATGCCTATATACAATATTCACTAAAGACAGCAAGATTAGAAACAGTTGACCAGCCAGCGACAAATCCATGTTGATAGGGAGAAATGAGAGATTTAACAGCAAAACTTAGCTTTGCATTGACGGCATGCTCAAAAATCTTGGAAATAGTAGACAGCTTGGATATGGGCCTGTAGTTGCGGACATCGTTCTTGTTACCACTTTTAAAGACTGGGGTAATGGAAGTTATTTTCCAATCATTAATGAACGTCCCAGAAGAGATCAGTCTTAAAGGATATACTAAAGCTGGACAGCACTTTAGCACTATAGGGCACAAGCATCAGACCGATAGGAGGATTTTAATTTATTAATGGCTTTACTAATATCCTCAGAAGAGAGACATAGCGATCCAAAGTTAACAGCACAGTCCTGACTCTACGGAAGTTCAAATATTTGATTGTTATCTTCTGGGTCAAAATTCGATTTGAAAAACTCCGCAAATAAATTGGCTGTTTCAGTTGGAGAATTCCCAGAATTGTCATCGAGAAAAACACCTGTTGGGACACTGGCGCAGCATTTTGTTTGACTTTATGTAATTCCAGAAGGATTTCGGATTCGATTTAATGCTCGACTCAATGTTAGGAATGTAATTGGTGTATATATACTTATCCAAATTGTTGAAACTCCTAAGATAAAACTTGTATTTAGTAAAAAACAAATGATTCTTCGAGTTTTTGAATTTTTTTAAAGTATTTGTTCCTAAGATTCTTCAATTTCTTTAAGTCCCTTGAATACCATGGCAATTTATAGGATCTTTTTCTTTTAACCGGGATCCAATCCAAGCAGTGGTTGTATAAAATAGTTCTGAAAGTGCGGAAGCTATTAGCGGTATCAAGTCCCTCAAGTAGCTCCTCCCAGTTTATTTGAAATTAGCAATCATTAAAACCGGAGAAATCAAATGAATTAAAATTGAAAGAAACACTGTTTTCAAAATTCTCCGAAGCAAAACAATAAAAATTAACTGTAGTAATCAGAGGCAAATGATGCCTGTCACTAAGCGTAATAGGGTTCATGCACTCCCTTACTTCACAATTAATATTATCACTAATAAATACAAGATCTAAAAGTCTGTTTAGAGAATTAACATTATTGTTAATTTGAAATAAATTTAGGTTCAATAAATTATCAATGAGGTACAATTCATGATTTCCAGAAAGATTAGAAGGCGTAAGGCCGTTATTAGATAAACTGAGTGACCAATGGACATTACATAGGTTAAAATCACCTAGTACACAGAGATGATTATCACTTAAATCACTTAAAGCTAAAGAAACAATATTGTCTGTGTGAGCCTTGTATAACTCAAGTGCGCTCGAAGGTGGTACATATGATGCCATAACGTACAGAGAACCTTGCGAGGTGGTGCCAGTTAAGCAAACGCAGATCTGGTCCAGCAAAGTATCATTAATTTTTAGTTGCACTAAAGAAGCTCGAAATTCACGTTTGACGGCAATTAAAACACCACCGCCTCGATTGAGGCCAGTTTTTTCTGCATCACGATCCTTGCGAAATACATTAAAAAGGTTGGAGTCAAAAAACTCAGAATCAAAAAATGTTTCATTAAGCAATGTTCCCACGAATACGAAGATGTCATAATCTAACTGCGCGCTAAACTTGTACACCAGGTCAGCTTTGGTCCTCATGCCAGACAGATTTTGATAATAAATTTTCAGTCCACTGATATTTTAATAGGGGGGAAGTCACGCCTTACTACCTCCGTAGCGGCTTCCGATGAGCCCTTCGAAAAAACTGAAAAGGCTTTACCACGACGTTCACCGGCCAAAGATCTGAGCATAACACCTTCTCATACGACGACTCAGGAACACCCAACTTGAAACTCACTCGAGTCAGAGTAGACAGCGAAACATCTTTTTTAACCAGTTTGGCACATGATAGAAATTTCGCCTCTATCTTTGTTTGCTTAGCCACATAATCAATAATATTAACCTCTGACACAGATGGTGAAAAAGAGGAAATATGAAGCCATTTATAGCGATCGGCAACATCAAGGTCAGTGCAAACACTAGTACCAATAATGCGAGCCTGTTTGTTATTATTATTATTCCTGCGCCCCATACGCATCATCTCAGTCAACTGCCCATTTTCATTACCAACAATTTCGACAGCTCGTGGGGTGAAGTGTTGTTATTGGATGGCTGGATGGGTCTAATGTTGTCATTCACCGTGTCTGCATTATTACTACTATTAACACCTTCAGGCATTGAAATTGTACCAGCGTCAGCATCACCATTGTCATTTTGAATTTTATGTTCATTTTTATCTTTATTTACATTTTTATTTCTTCGATTCCTTTTATTTCGCACTGTTTTCCATTCGTTTGAGTTACCGGATTTGTCAACAGTAACCGGAGTTGGCGAAGTTAGTTGCATAGCAGCCGCATTAACAATAGGCACCAAACTTGAAGAGGTAGCAACAGCAGCAGCATCATGAGGCAGAATATTCGACGGTGGATGTGCATAGGAAGCAGTATCAGTCTGGTTGTATAGTCTCTCGACGGCTTTAGCAACGCCGTCAGCAGAGCCAGACGCAGTTGAAATATTAGCAACAGCAGAATTATTAGACATCAGTGTCGACGGTGGATGAACAGCACCGTCGACAGAGCCACTAGCAACTGTTGACACGCACGAAGAAGCTGACTGCTTTGATGTAGACAAGTTGCTGTTTACACAGCATAATTTCTCAAATTTCGTGAGCAAATGAGACAAAATAGAATTGTTCTCAGTGAGCTTACAATGCAAGTCACGAACCTCAGCTTGAAGAGAATCTGTTTTTTTCTCGTAAGCCCTCATTATCTTTATGCAAAACAGTCATAGCAGAAAGCAACTGAGAGTTAAAAATTTTCGACTCAGCAAAATTTTCATTAGCAGTTAGCGGATTAGGCTTTTGCACTAGAGTAGCTTGTTGTTGTTGTAACGAAGAGTTATGTGAAGTAATAAACTCGTCTTGTTGAGATGGAGCACGCAAACCACAAATGTAAATATTGTCAGTTTGTTTAGATGGTTTAGGTCAGCATACAAGCTACCAACAACACAACTTATATGGTAAATTTCTCTGCAATTTTCACATTGCACCGAAGTTTGTGCGCGATCCACTCTATGGCCACAAAAACAAGGCATAATATTGCAATTAATAAACTATGATAAACATAGAAAAACTAAGAGAGTCAATGTCTCTATCACAATTTTAGATTATAATTTTTATTGTTAAGCGACACTTAGCAAAAGCACAAATTTAAAGAAAACATTAGAGCGCAGCAAAAACACGTCTGTTCGCGTCCTGGTGAATTAACTTTGGATTAGCTTTTTTACCTAGGCAAGTTTTGGTTATGTTATAAAAATAAATTTTCAAGACGTACACTTGTTTCACCAGTACTTATTTTTAATCTTTTACTTTCTCTATCTCTCTTTATACATGGCCATTTTTAACACGCTTATATTAGCTTCACTTGTATGTATGCTAGTTTGTAAAATAAATATTTTAAATTTGGGTAAGTAAATTATGACAAGAACTGGTTTTTTTCTGTAAGATTGCGCAATGATAACAACAGAACATGTCTTTCAATACATATTTCCATTTTCTTCATCTCGAGTGACATGGTACTAAGACCGACCTAATCTACGGCTCCTCTGTTTACGACGTGGAAGCAACAGATGATGCAAATATTGGACGATAACGTTCAAGACATTATGGTACTGACTATCAGTGATCTAAAAACCTGAGGGGTAACGTTCGATTTTACTCTTAGCTTTAAGGCACATGCATTCGAAATTGTATGTAAAGTACAAAGCCGCAACAAAATTCTCAAGCCGCTTACCGAACACTTAGAGAAAAAATGAAGAAACACGGCTAACAACTTACATACCAAAAGGCCAGCCGCTCATATGCTATCTGTTCCCAGTCTGGTCGCTTGACCTAAAAACACTTACTGGAAAAAGCTTGAGAGGCTTCAGGCGTTAACAGGTAAAACCATTACTTGTCCAGAATTATTCTAGACATTTGTCCTGCATCCGATGTGTCCTCACATCACACCAGCCATCTTTTCAATTGTAATGTGGAATCTACGCCTCTAACAGCAACTTCCCTGGTGCATCCCTTTTGAAACTGCTAGTTTCCTTGCACCCCTTTTAGGACTCTGATGACAATTTGTGAGTGGTCATATCCATAAAGGGGGTGAAGCGCTGTAAATACAATGCTGTAAATACATATGCCTTGTAAATCTCTTCAAAACCTTTTCTACCAGTGATATGTGTCATAGAATTTTGATACGCACCCAAAGGCAACTGGCTGATCAAATTTCTTAAATTGCTTGAATGTCTATAAAAGTAATAGCCCCAACAACAACAAAATGTCAGGTTTTAATATATTTCAATATATGTACATATATAAATTTAGTGTCAATTTCTTTGTCCGCCATGGACTCCCAAACCATTTAACCGATTTTAATGAAATTTGCACTCTGTGTGTAGATTAATCCCACTTAAAAGATAGGATGGCGTTTCTGTTTGAAGTTTCTTCCCGGAAAGTGGACCAAGGACCGATCTATTCGCACAAGCTCTATTCATTGTTCGAACTGTCTGAAATTTGGTATATAGGTAGCCATTTGCTTTGATAAGTATATATGACACTTTTTTCCGGGAATTGGAGCAAGGACCAACTGGGACTGGGACCGTGACTGGGACTTGGGCTGGGACTGAGACTGGGAACAAGGAATGGAGAAGAGTAAGAAAAACTAGAGAGAAAAGAAGGAAGGAGAAAGAGATAGAGTTAGACGACGATAGAGAAATAGGTATAGATGGAGCGAAAAACAAGTGGGGGAAAAGACGGAGACGGAGAATGAGACACAGAAAAAGAGAAACGCAGAGGGAATAGTAAATAAAAATATAAGAAAAATGGAAAGGGGTAAAAACTGCTTAAAAGTCATACAGATAGAAGAACGCTAAAGTAGAACGTCTGCCGGGTCTGCTAGTATATGTATGTATGTATGTATATCATTTAAATGATTACAAAAATTCAAAAGTGTATTATAACTTTGATAAGGACTCTATAGAAAAATTTAAGAAACTTAACTACCATGAAAGATAATATGGGGACTCATTTAACCTTATAAATGCCTTATAAAGTGTGTAAACGTATACATTTCTCTAGTGCGTAAATGAACTGTCAAATTTTGTATGAAAAATCATTTACACAATTTGTATAAATTTACGCGCACATTTCATGGTGTAAACGCGATAAACTCAAAGGAATGCAACCTTGCAAACATAACACACGTAATTTTCATCAGAAATCTCCAACATCAGCAAGTCATTTTCAAGAATATCTTAGTAAAGACATTTTAGTTTTGATTGTTTACTTAATCTTGCCATTTGTTAATTAGTATAACCAAAAATTGTTTTTGGCAATAATACAAGCTGATCGACAATTAGATTTATGAATTATATTACTAGGCGCGTTCATATAACAGCGTGTGTAAATAGATATAATTTTACACCTTATAAATTTATATGCTTTAATGAGTCCCCCTAATATTTGTTTCTCAGGTTAACTTTATTAGAATGTAGATATTTTACATATCTAGTTTATGGGACAGAGATTGCTAAAGTAAACATTCGTATATATGGAGCTCTTACTACAAATTGATAAGAAATATAAATAAGCTTTTATATTATGTAGGAATGACAACCCACAGCTGGGTATATTATTCTCCGTTTAACTCGAATATGAACTTCCTTACATGCTTATATTTAACAAAGAATTTTAACGTAGTTGCAGAATTTTATGAGTTTTTTCTAGCTAAATAAAATATGGACTTAAGTATATATGGTACACAGAATTCAAAAAAATTAAACTTCATTTAAGCGATAAAAAAATACTCGTATCAGTGGGCAATATCTCTATCACGATTGTATATCGATCCGCTCATAACAGCCTACACTACATTTGCGAATTATGTCCCCGATAATACTCAGTCAAACGTTCAGCTTCACGCCAACCACTCTCTACCGCACCATGCACTGTCGAATAGTAGTGCGTATGAGTCGCTTCACCGGCAAACAATAACGATGGCTTCCCATTCTTCTCATCTGCAAGCGGTGAAGCTAAATCCCAGCTGCCAGCACGCAACTCTTCCGCATACATGGTACGAAATGTGTAACTACCGCGAAAACTGGGATTTGTATACCAACGAGTACGTAGAAAATTCAATGGCGCAGGCACTTGAAATGTGAAAAATTTCTTAAAAAGCCAAAGCAAAGCAGCAAGTACCTCAGCCTCTGGCAATGTTTCCATATAGCGTGCATGTGGTCCAATTATCCAACCTTGCAACAAACGTGGTTGGCAAGAGACGCGATAAAAACCAAAAACGCTCTCCAGCCAAAAGTAATTCGAAGTACGTAATTCCAACAAATCCTCTTCACGCCACAACAACCAAAAACCAGACCAATCTTCCGGCTCAAATGGTGTTGCTAATTCCAAAAAGAATTTATCTACTGTACCCAATTTGAGTCCATCAATAGCGCGGCACTTAGCTGGGGGTAGCGCTGGAGTAAATAAGTTGTGATGCGTCTCCTTAAGCACACCCAGAGATACGGTACATATAACATGATCAGTGTCGATAATTCCGCCATTGCAAAGATGTATGCGTACATTGGCGTCTGACTGCCGCTGCCATTCAATATTACGCACGCGCGAGTTATATTGTATGCGTTTGTTAAGCAAACCTAAATCATCCTCTTCATCCGATTTGCTTTTCATAAGAAAACGTAAAAAACTGCGGAAACCTTTATCTTTCCAGTTAAGTAACAAATCACCTTCGCATATCCAATACTCCAAATAACCACGTGCAGACGCTTCAAAGAGTGTGTCACAGGCCTCAATGGAGCTTTCGAACTTTTTATAGTTTTCAAAATATTCATGCGCTATAGTTTTATCAACTTCTGGCACTAGATCGCGCCAAAAAGCCTCTGTGAGGTAGGTGCCCAAAGATCCTTCAAATTTTTTCATTCTTTCATTCCCTTTCGAAGGCAGCATATTATCGATTATGGATTTAAGTATATTCGTCACATCTTCTGAGAGTACTTCCTTATTCGAGCGCACACATTTGTAATCTTCATAAACTGTGCCGGTTGACTGCAGCATATTCGAGTATTTTACTAATTGATAAATTGCATTCCCTTTTTCACCATGACACCATTGTGCTCCCAAATCGACTACATTATCCCCGAAAGGTATTGTATGCACGCGTCCACCGAAACGATTTTCAGCTTCGAGTACTAAGACATTTTTGAAACCAGTTTGCAGCAATCGGGTCCCAGCTGCTATGCCCGCAGAGCCGGCACCAATTATGACAATACGGGTTGTTTCCATTGAACAAAATTCAGTTGTTTCTTTTGTAATATTCTCTGTCCCTTTTATTCGCCCTTTGCCGCTATTTTTGATTCGTATATTGTTTTTGTTTCCAAGTTCTGTTATATTGTTATTTTTCCTTTTATTCACAGTTACGTTCGCATCGCAACATAGCACCCACCCGCGCAAACGTTTATTCAATTCAGCACTTGCTGAGTAACTGATTTGTAACGGCATCGGTCGTGCAGTTAAGTAGCCGCTCATTGCTTTTGTACGTGTACTCACATATTTGATAATGGTTGCGGTAGACGGCACGTCAGTGGTAGCGCTATGCGACCAAGTGAGCACATGTAGCATGTTTTGTTGTTGCAGCCAATGACCATTGAGCAGCTGTTGTGCGGAAACACGTATGAATTTCATATTTTCTCAGGGATTTTTGGAGCTCTTCTGATAAATTGTTTAATTTTTTGTTTTCTTATGTTGTCTTTCTATTTGCCAAGGAATAAATATTTATGCGTGCTTTGAAAATCAGCGCTACTGTTATATTTTAAGGTACACTTCACAAAAAAATCTTTTGATTAAGAGTGCTCAGTTGATACTTAAGATTATATTTTATTCCATATATCATATCTTAAACTATGTTCTGCGGAACTCAGCGGTGTACTGAAACGTTCATAAGTTGAGCGATTCATTTAAGGCCGTTTTGAATAACTTCAGTTATTCACCTATCTATAAGTTTAAAAATTTTTTATTTTTCCATGCTAAATGAAGTTCCGAATCTCAGTTAAGCGCAAGAAAAATGTGTAAGCAAAGGTACTTTTCTTGCTTCACAATAGGTTTTTGCGATTTGTTCTAGAAAATATTCACAAATATCGATTTAACCGGGTATTGGCCACTCTGTGTTGGCGAAAACGAAAATTTCAAATGAAGCTAACTGATAGATTGCTATTGTCACCGACAGTTTGCGTGTGAGAGCATTGAGGGGCATTCGCTGGTTGACTGTGAAGCAGAACGGTAGTCAGTTCGTGGTACAATCAATTTCCTTAACATTTGAATTATAATTTAACCTAAACCTTTTGTTAATTAAATAAACAAATACATGTATTACTTTTATAAACGACATTCCTGACATCTCAGAAGTGGGATGAACATATTTTACATCCATTCCTACATACGAATTGAATTTTCAATCAACGACACAAGCGAGGGGAAAAATACCACCAGTAAGCGAATCAACGAATAAGTTTAAAAAGTAAAAGAGCAAACGAAATTGCTTCAAACGTTTCTTAACATATTTAAGAGATCATTTGCAACAGTTACAATCGAAAAATTATAACGGCGAGTGACTTTGCATACGTACAAAACAAAAGGTAAACGCAAACGAATCAACAATCGAAGTAGCGAATGTAAGAACACAAGCAGAAGGGCAGTTTGTGTGTTTGCAACGACTTCGATACAAATAAAACGACGAGAACGCAACAACAAAAAAAAAAAAAAAAAAAATAAGACAACAGCAAGAGTAGATTTGTTTTGTTTTGTGTTTTTGGCAACGGCTTAAGAGCAACGTAAAAGGGGCAGTGGTGTTTATAGCTGCAATATTAAAGAACGTTCTGGAATTCTATTGAGAAGAATTAGTGTGTGCCATACGGGCTGAACAACGGCGAGACGTTCAAGAAAAACCAACGTGATTACAAGTGAATTTCTGCAGAACGGGAAAAAAAAGAGGCAAGATAATTTTTTTCATATTTTTGGATGACAATTGCATGCAGAAAAGTTAATTGCACTATAATATGGGAAAAATGATCAAATTAAACACTTTAAAGGTTGATCAAATCAATAAATTGCTACAAAACCAAGGTGCGACGGTAATGGGCAATAAAGCAACAAAAATTATTAAATTGACAGAAATGTACGGCGTTGATGAAGTTGATGCTGAAGAGTTGGAGGTAAGCAGCGAAGTTACAGCTATGCAGAAGCAAATGGAAGAAATGCGTGGCATTATTGCGGGGCTAGCTAAGTCTGTAAACGATTTGGTGACAGTACAGACAAGGCAAACGTTAACACCGTCGAACGCCACAACGATTCCAGCAGAAGCAAAATGCCACGACAACCATTCAACTGCCACAACAGAGGTTCACGCTGAAATACCAAGGAGTTCATCGGAACATGATTTTAATGGTACACCAATAGCAGTTCGTCCATTGTTAGTCCCAATGACGCAACGTGAATGGAAAAGAAGTGCAGTACACGACATCATCGCAATATTACCGGATTTTGATCCATTAAAAGGGAGTTTAACATCGAAACAGTTTGTTGATAAAGTTATACAGCTACGAGAAGCATACGGATGGTCTGAGCAAGAAATTTTGTTAGCCGCTCAATCAAAGTTGAAAGGGGTGGCCAAAGAATGGCTCGATGCACAAACCGTATTTCAACGATGGTCAGCTTTTGTATCAGCATTTCAAACAGATTTTCCTTTCACAATGTGTACGGCAGAAGTGCACACGGAATTATCACGAAGAAAGAGGCGAACAAATGAAACTTATAGTCAATACTATTACGCTATGTTAAATATTGGTAGGCGAGGTAAGGTTGATGAAGAATCAATCAATACATATATTATTGGGGGGTTAAATGACAGTAATTTAACACGAACCCTTATGGCAATGAAATTATCAACATGTAACGATTTATTGCGATCTCTTGATAGTTTAGCAAATGTATATTGTGCGTTCAAAGGTACAGATAGTGGTAATAGAAATGTAAACGAGGTAACACGAAATGTTACTACAGAGAAAAAATATACAAAATGTTTTAATTGCAACGAGTATGGACACATTGCAGCAAAATGTCCAAAGCCTGCAAGAAAGGAAAGATGCGCAAAATGTAACAAAGTGGGACACGATTCTAAGTCTTGCCGCTATGAAAAATCAACGGTTGCAAAGGTAGTTAGTGAAAATTTATATCCACCTTTAATGTCAAGTGTCTTGCTGAATGGTGACCAGTATTCGGCGTTTATCGATACTGGCAGCGACACATCAATCATATCCGAATCCAAAGTACCAACCAATGTGGAAAAGAAAGTATGTGTTAGAAAGTTAGAGGGATTTGGGGGTGCAAGCGTTGAAAGCAAAGAAGAGATTGAAGTAGAATTAGTTATAGAAGGCAGCGCACTTAATACGAAATTGCATGTAGTACCCGACGAGTTTATGCCATACGATCTGTTCATTGGACGAGATGTTTTGTGTCGAAAAGATTGTTCACTGGTTTTACAGTCGGGAAATATGCAAATACAGAAAAATACGGCAAAGGGTTTTAATGTTAATGTATCATTAAGCAAAGAGGAAATGCATGAAGTACTTCATTTACTAGAAAAATACGATGATTGTTTTGCAGAAGATTTAGGAAAGCTTGGACGTTGTAAAACAACAACTATGGAAATCGTTGTCAGCACCGAGAAACCAATTACAGGTAGGCAGTACCAGGTACCTTTTATCCAAAGACCTGTACTTTCCACGATAATTGACGAATTGCTTAAGCACAATATAATTCGTCAGAGTTCATCACCTTACGCAGCTCCAGTTGTAATAGTGAAGAAGTCAAACGGGGAAGATAGAATGTGCGTTGACTTTAGGGCACTTAATGCGGTCACCATAAAAAAACAATTCCCAATGCCAATAGTAGAAGAGCAGTTGTCAAAGCTTGGGGGTAATACGTTTTTTACCACCCTTGATATGACTGCAGCATATTACCAAATTCCATTACATGAGGAGAGCAAGAAGTTCACAGCGTTTTTGACGCCTGAGGGATTATATGAGTATAATGTAATGCCATTTGGACTGCGAAATGCACCAATGGTCTTTCAGGAGATGATTATTCAACTTGTACGTGGTTTGAGAAACCGAGATAAAATTATAAGCTACGTTGATGAGGTTATAATTGCAACAAAGAATGTTAGTGAAGGTATTGATGTCCTAGCCGAGTTTTTGGATGCAGTACGAAATGCTGGTCTCACGCTAAAACCAAGTAAATGTACTTTTATGTCAAGAAATGTTAAATTCTTAGGCACATGGCCAACATGGTAAGCCAAGATGGTATTAAGCTTGGTGAGGAGAAAACAAAATCAATTAAAGCTTTTCCTCAACCCACTAATGTAAGTGAAGTCCGTCGATTCCTTGGCTTAACAGGGTTTTTCAGGAAGTTTATACCAGATTATGGTAGTACCGCTATGCCGCTAACAACGTTACTAAAGAAAGCACAAACATTCGTGTGGACAGACGAACATGCCATAGCTTTTGAAAAATTAAAACATGCACTTTGCACTCAGCCGGTGTTAGTTTTGTTTGACGTAACAAAGAGCCACGAAGTACACACCGACGCTAGTTCCATAGGGCTATCTGGAGTGTTGTTGCAGCTAGAAGGTGAGGATTGGAAGCCGGTACACTATTACAGCAGACGATGTAATGCAGCTGAGTCTACGTATCCATCACATGAATTAGAAGTATTGGCGATCGTAGAGACGCTTGAACGATTACGAGTTTATTTAGTCGGTACTCCATTTGTTGTACGAACGGATTGCAATGCAATTGCAACAACTAAGTCCACTACAGCGTTGAAGCCGCGCATTGCCAGATGGTGGCTAAAACTACAAGAATTTGATTTTACATGTACATATCGACCTGGGTCTAAAATGCAGCACGCAGACTCACTTAGTCGAGCGCCTGTTGAAATATCGAAAGGTACAAACACTGTTGCAGAAAAGGTATTGAAACTTAACCGAGGCAATACGATGGATGATTGGATTTACTCAATGCAACTCCAAGATGAAAATTTAAAACGAATAAGCGATATAATTACAGGGAAAGAAACGGCAGATGAAGCTACAATTAAGCAAATGAAAACCGATTATACGATGCATTACAGTCGATTATTTAGAAAAGCTAAGGGCGAAATGAAATTAGCAGTACCAAAGGCAGTAAGATGGCGAGTTGTTAAGTCATGTCATGATGACTCTGGACATTTTTCTTTAGAAAAAACATTACAGCGACATGCAAACATTTTTGGTTTCCACGCATGAGGAGGTATGTCAAATCATACATAGCAGCTTGTGAAGAGTGTTGCTTAAAGAAAATGACGGGAGGTAAACCGCAAAGCCAATTGCACGTAAGCGATGTGTTGCCGATCCCATTTAGGCACATTTTTATTGATCATGTGGGTCCATTCCAACGCAGCAAATCAGGGTTTTCGTACATATTAGTAGTTGTATGCGGATTCAGTAAGTACGTAATCCTAAAGGCAGTCAGAACTACGAAAACTGAACCAGTCGTAAAAGCACTAGAAGAAATCATGGCCATTTTTGGTCAACCACTTAAAATAACATCAGATCGAGGTACGGCGTTCACTTCGAGGCAATTTGAAGAATTCATTTCCAATCATGGTATTCAACACAACAAAACTGCAGTACGAACACCGAGAGCTAACGGACAGGCCGAACGCGTAAATAAAACAGTTATCAACGCTTTGAAATGTATGAGCGAAACGGCCAAAACATGGGATAAAATGCTTCCAAACATTCAATGGACGATTAATTCCCAACGTAATGAGGTAACAAAATACACGCCTAATGAACTTGTGTTTTATTTCAATCCCAGAGATGTAACATACAACCGAATGATACAAGCTATAAACGATGATGATAAGGGTAATCCAGATATCGAGGTGCAACGTGATGAAGCAGCAAACAATATAATGGCAGAGAGACATAAGTGGAAAGAGCGTTATGACAAAAGACACCAAACTCCAAAGAAATATGATGTTGGCGACTTAGTGGTCATTGATCATGTTCCAAATGCAACAGGTCTCTCCCATAAGCTGGATCCCGCATTTAAAGGACCATATATTGTTACGAAAGTACTTAACTACGACAGATATATTATCGAAGATCTACCAGACTCAACACATACACAAAGACGTTATTGCAACATATGTAGTGTGGATAACATAAAACCGTGGTGTGCATTGATTCCTGAACTTGATGGTATCGACGACGACGATGATTCGTCCATGCAGGACGAAATGTCAGGAAAGGCCGAGCTGTCACCGACAGTTTGCGTGTGAGAGCATTGAGGGGCATTCGCTGGTTGACTGTGAAGCAGAACGGTAGTCAGTTCGTGGTACAATCAATTTCCTTAACATTTGAATTATAATTTAACCTAAACCTTTTGTTAATTAAATAAACAAATACATGTATTACTTTTATAAACGTGGTGAGACTATTCATTTTAATCCATTTGGACATTCCTGACACTATCCTTCAGGTAAAATCCTACTTAACTGGGGAACGGCAGGTATCTTATAGCGTTTTCTTTTCTAGCAAAAGTGTTACGCATTTTGTACGCCGCGCAAGGTTTTTAAATATATTTGGTTCTATTCTAAAAACCAGGTAGCGCCTTTACGGGTTATTTCGTTCTTTTGTGAAAATTGTTGCCTGATCGCGAAGCAAAAGCGTTACACTTTTACCCTGCCTAAAATGGCAGTGTAGCAGTGCAACTCTGCTAAACTAGCTGATCGTGACAATTTATTTTCGCAACTTCACAAATTTTTAGCGAAGAAAATTGAAATGAAGGAAATCATTCCTAATGAATTTTTATTATCATTGACAGCGCGTTTGTGAAAATCAGCTAATACACGGGATAGCCATTTATGTTCTTTGCATGCACTATAAATGTTGAAAATTTTCAGGGGTAGGAGTAACGCTATTAAGGCTTTACCATTTAGGTAGGTAGGTAGGTGAAATGGCTGCGACCCTGGTCGCCAAAGAAGCTATTTAAAGCCGTTTTGATGCCATGTAAATCGTCTAAAAACCTACGGAATGTTACGGTCAATGTATTACAACCAGCCAGAATTGTTGATAAAATTAAGAATATTCGGGACTGATATCACAGATAACCCTCTGAGGTCTTCTAGAAAGGGGGTTCCAAGGAACCCGATCATTTACACATAAAGTGTTCTACTGTCTCCCTGGCATTTGGATCTTTGCAGCTTCTGCAGTATTCGTTATACGGAATGCTCATCTTTTCCACATGCAGTAGGCGCCCAATGACCGGTGCAGACTGCTATCAGTTTGCGTGTGTTAGCCCTTGATTTGTTCAGAAGACTTCTCGTCCTCTTTCCATCATAATTTGGGCAAATGGATTTTGATATTGCACAGGTGGTGATGTCATTCCACTTTGTTTGTGCTTTCTTCAAGTAGAAGCTTTGGATATTCCCCTTGGCTGCTGCTAAAGGTATGCCTATTTCGACACTGGTTATTTCGTCGCTCATCTCCTGCGTGCTAGCTCGTCGGCCTTCTCGTTACCCTCAATCCCCCTATGACCCGGGACCCAGATAACGCGTAGTTCTAGATTGGTGGATAACTATGATATGAGTCGCTTACAAGCCCACACTAATTTTGAGTTAATGTGTGGCGAGGAAAGCGCTTTTCTCGCTGCTTGCCTTTCCGAAAGGATGCAAACTTTACCAGCTATATTCAAGCCCTCCAGTGATTAGTAGGCTTGCCAAATCGCGAGGATTTCTGCTTGAAGCACGCTGCAGTGCGATGGGAGTCTGAATGATGCAGATAAATCTAGGGACTCAGAGAAGACTCCGGCCCCCACTCCCGATTCCATCTTGGAGCCGTCAGTGTAGATTTGGATGTCGTCCCTTATGCCCGTGTTTCTCATCCACTCGTTCCTGCTTGGAATAGCGGTATTACAACCGTACTCAAACTTCAGTTTGCGAGGGTAGTAATCTGTCTCGGTACTACATGTACCATCCGGAAGTTTATTTAGGATACTACTATGCCCTTGCTGAATATACTCTCAACACCCAGACTCCCTCAGTCTCAGTGCAGTTTGTGACGATGTACAAAGTATATGCAAGTCGATCGGAAACAGTAGCAAAATGGGGTCTAAAGAGGCTGTGGGGTAAGTGCGTCTGGCCCCTATGGCATCAACGCAAGCAATGCGCTGGACTTTTTGCAGGCTGGTGAGATTGTAGCTCTTACTGAGAGCTTCCCACAAGACTATGGAACCATAGCTAAGCACCGGTCGCACCACCGCCTCGTACATCCAAATTACCATGCTTGGATTGAGTCCCCCTTTCTTATCAAACATTGATTTGCAGGCATAGAAGGCGATGCAGGCCTTCCGTACCCGCTCTTCGATGCATACTTTCCAATGACAGGATTAATTGCTGGCCATTTAAGAATGGTAGTCTGAAGGCAGGTGGTTTGTACTTCCTCGGGAAGAGAAGCAGGTCCGTCTTGTCGGGATTTAACCTACGTCCACATCCCTGTGCCCACCTGCTGAGTTTAGTCAATGCCATTTCTATGATTTCACTCATTACGGATGGGGAAAGGACCAGAGACCAAGATCGCCACGTCGTCGGCATACGCCCCGATCTTAACCCCCCTGCGTTAAGTTTTCCTAGGATTTCATTTATGGTGATCAACCCTCTGCATTGGTGAAAGCACCCCACCCTGTGGTGTACCTCTGCATACCTGCTTGCCAACAATAGCTCCGCCTAGCTCTGCTGTTATTTCGAGGTTGCGAAGCAGGGTTGAAATCCAAAGCCGTATTGGTTCTTCAAGCCCTGCCCTACAGAGGGCAGCCTCAATCGCTTCAGCTCTTACATTGTTAAACGCGCCTTCCACATCAACAAACGCAGCCAGAGTGAACTGCTTGTGATGAAGGGACTTTTCCACCGTTCGAACTACCTCATGTAGCGCGGTTTCTGTGGATTTCCCTCTCAGAGCGTGCTGTGCCGTGGAAAGTGGAGCCTCGCCTAGAAGCTCCCGTATATGTATATCTAGTAGCCTTTCGAACGTTTTCAGAACAAAGGACGTGAGACTTATTGGCCGAAAGTATTTGGCTACTTCATGCCCCCTTCTGACGGCCTTAGGGATGAAAACCACCCTTGTTTTCGTCCACGAGACCGGAATGTGATTGAGACGAATGCATGCCTCGAAGACCTCCTTTAGTTCTTTAACCAAAGATTTGTGAGTCTTCTGCAGCATAATAGGTAGAATACCATCCACGCCCGGTGATTTATATGGAGAGAAGCTATCCATTGCCCAGGCAATTTTCTTCTCCGCTAAAAGGTTGTTTTTGAGGCCAACAGGTACTTCCTGATGTGCCGTCTTTGTATCGCGTACTCCCTCCCCCGATCCATCCGGGAAGTGAGCATCTACAAGAAAAGTGGAGACACAATCATCTGTTGTATTTCTGTGCATAACATATAGCTGAATCAGTTGTGATAAATAGTGGACGCGCATAGAATACATAGAATTAGTGTAGAGGGTGAAACATAGACACATATTTCAGTTACATCTGAGTATAATGCGTATTGAAATTTAGTAGCACTAATTTTAAGCGTAGCAATTTCAGAGGTGTACTTAAAGTTTGTCGCTTAGTCCATATAAAGTTTAAGCGTAAACGTATATATGTAGATGTGAAAAAAAACAGCTTTTTTCCTTTTTGGTTTTCTTTTGTTTTGAGATTGATTTTTAATATTATATTGCGCGAAAGTTAAGAAAGAAAAAAAGTCATGGCCAGAAGAAAGACAGAACGGTTTACCTTGTAAGTGTTTTTAATAAATTCTCCATTTATATCGTCGTTAAACCTGTACAGGTAGGATATATTTGAGAAGTAAACAATTCCTTTCTTTTACTAACACACTGCCGCAGGGAAACAAAAAAAGGACCGGAATATCAGATATGTCTTGCTGTGATGGCAATTTTTTTTTAACGAATTTATTATGAAAATGTAAAGTGCACCTATATGGGTCCTACAGAAAATTATACAACAGTCTTCAATTGGGGTATCAAAAGTTGTCCGCGAAAAACCGTTTGAAATCGTGGTCGACTGCAATAAATAAATAAAAATAAATGTAAGGCGCGATAACCTCCGAAGAGATCTAAGGCCGAGCTTCTCTTCCAATTTGCGTCGTGCTCCTCTTGATTTTCCCTACAAATTGGCCGGACGGGACCTACATGATTTTATGCCGACTCCGAACGGCATCTGCAAGGCAGATGAGTTTTCACTGAGAGCTTTTCATGGCAGAAATACACCCGGAGCGCTTGCCAAACACTGCCGAGGGGCGACCCCGCTTAGAAAAATTTTCTTCTAATTTAAAAACCTTACCTTGCGAACCCAGGGCATACGGTGTGGTAGGCGGAGCACGCTACCATCACACCACGGTCGCCGCAATTGCAAGGAAAAATTTATGAGAGAATTCTTCCCAAACTTATTGATATATTTATAACTTGTATCCAATGCGAATTCAGTACCAGGTATTGTTATCCCCAACAGCTGATTGCTTCTTCTTGATTATTTCCCATACAGCGCCTTGTACTTTAATATATCAGTTAATCGACATCAATCAACGTTTTCTTTTGACTTGTCATTCTTCTGCACGGCGAATTGGTTGAATTCGCTTTGCCACCACCTAGTATAGATTCGCCTTGCCTCGTATGAAGCGTTGCTTGTATGGCATCACAATTTTCATATACTCACGCAAGGCGAATTCAGTATACTTGACACAACAAGACGTCAGTTAATCGAAATCAAAGCTATTTTTTATACTCAGCTGAGCAGAGCTCACAGAGTATATTAACTTTGTTCGCATAACGGTAATCCGTAACGGCATAAACTAATCGAGATAGAGTGAAAAAAGAAATTCATTTACCCATGTCCATCCGTCCGTCTGTCCGTCTGTCCGTCCATCTGTAAACACGATAACTTGAGTAAATTTTGAGGTATCTTGATGAAATTTGGTATGTAGGTCCCTGGGCGCTCATCTCAGATCGCTATTTAAAATGAATGAAATCGGACTACAAGCACGCCCACTTTTTCGATATCGAAAATTTAGAAAAACCGAAAAAGTGCGATAATTCATTACCAAAGACGGATAAGGCGATGAAACTTGGTAGGTGCGTTGACGTTATGACGCAAAATAGAAAATTAGAAAAACTTTGGACAATGGGCGTGGCACCGCCCACTTTTAAAAGGAGGTAATTTAAAAGTTTTGCAAGCTGTAATTAGGCAGTCGTTGAAGATATCATGATGAAATTTGGCAGGAACGTTACTCCTATGACTATATGTGTGCTAAATAAAAACTAGCGAATTCGGATAACGAACACCCCCCCCCCTTTTTAAAAAAATTTTTTTTAAAGTAAAATTTTAACAAAAAATTTAGTATAAAAGTAAATTATGCCAACATTCGACTCCAGTAATGATATGGTGCAACAAAATACAAATATAAAAGAAAATTTCAAAATGGGCGTAACTCCGCCCTTTTTCATTTAATTCGTCTAGAATACTTTTAATGCCATAAGTCGAACAAAAATTTACCAATCCTTGTGAAATTTGGTAGGGACATAGATTCTATGACTATAACTGTTTTCTGTGAAAATGGGCGAAATCGGTTGAAGCCACGCCCAGTTTTTTACACAGACGGCCGTCTGTCCTTCCGCTCGGCCGTTAACACGATAACTTGAGCAAAACACGATATATCTTAACTAAACTTAGTTCACGAACTTACTTTAAGTCACTTTATCTTGGTATAAAATATGGCCGAAATCCGGCTATGACCACGCCCACTTCTCCGATATCGAAAATTACGAAAAATGCCCGCTTCCCAAGGCAGTCGGTTCTCTGTACCGGAGAGACTCGGGATTTTTCCCGACCAAGGACTGTCATTTCAGTGTAACCCCATTTAATTTGTTGCGTCCCTCCCACAAATTGTCATCCTCGCAGCAGCTCCTTGCAGCGGGACTGCTCCATATTCTCTTGCTCCGGGAAGGTATTGAATCAAATCCGGGTCCGTCTCCTGACCCCGGTCCTGAGAAATGGTTTTGCTGCATCTGCCGGAAAAGATTCTTTTCAGGACGGTCATACTCTGTTCAGTGTGTCTCGTGTAAGGGATGGTTGCATCGGACAGGTTGTTCTGGGCTTGATCCCAAAACCCGACTTCCACGTAACTTTTATAAATATTTTGTGGCTCCTTGCTGTTCACGTCCAAGGGCGTCCCGTAGTCGCCTTAGCGTAGCCTCTGCACTGCAAACCTGTTCTGGGTATAATGTCAACAGAAAAGATCGCATGAGCGGAAATGGCGGCGGCCTCGCGTTTATCATACACAACTCTGTGCAATATCGTATATTTGATCCTGGCATCGACCGCAGATTCAATGTTTTAGAACGTCAAGGCCTATCTGTCCGGTCAGGCGATGGAAACCTAGAAATCATCAACATCTACATCCCTCCTGCCACCTGTTGCCTCAGTGGATACCGCCCTAGTATTAGCGCCTTACTCACTGGAAACAATCGAATTATCTTAGGCGACTTTAATGCCCATCATGATCTATGGCATTCAAACTTGCGGGCGGACAGTAGGGGTGAGATGTTGGCGGATCAAATAGAAGAAACGACGTTCTACACAATAAACGGAGACGTCCCCACACGTATGGTAGGAAGCTGTCACAGTTCGCCGGATATCTCAATCGTGAGCGCAGAACTCGTAAACTGCGTAAACTGGCAGCCGATGGTAACATTGGCATCCGACCACCTGCCTATACTTATTTCGTTCGAGCGTACCGCCGACTTCATCGTTACAGAAAACCGCACTTTCATAAACTTTAAAAAAGGAAAGTGGGACGAATACAAATCTTTTACAGACAACCACTTTGCTGCCCTCCCTATCCCGACTGATGCCCGCCAAGGGGAGCGTGCTTTCCGCCTCGGCACGTTTCATTCCCGCCGGGAGAATTCCCGAAATTCGGCCCCACTTCCCGGCGGAGGCCGCAAATTTAGCGAGAGAACGTGACCTTATAAGACAGCTCGACCCAGGCGACCCCCAAAAAAGGGATATAAACCAACGCATCAGATTGCTTGTGGATGAACACAAGCGGGCGAAATGGGAGGAGCACCTAAGAGGTTGTAACCTCTCTGCCGGTGTGGGTAAACTTTGGTCCACCGTAAAGTCCCTATCCGTCTAAGCACAATGACAAAGTTTCCATCGCCTTCGGCGATAAAGTGCTGTCAGATTCGAAAAAATGCGCGAGCGCTTTCTGCCGTCAATATGTAATGCATTCTATGGTCGACAAAGATAGACGGAGGGCCAACAGACACGCACATAAACATAAATTCAGCGCGTCACCAGTTACCATCACCGCCAGAGAGGTTGAAGATGCCATTGGTCACGCTAAAAGCCTAGGGAAAGAGGGTTTCAAATACTTAGCACATGTCTTCAACCTGTCTATGTCCACCTTTGTCATACCCGAAAAATGGAAAATGGCCAAGGTGGTTCCGCTACTAAAGCCTGGGAAACCAGCTAACATAGGAGAGTCGTATCATCCGATATCTCTCCTATCGCCAGTAGCAAAGACGCTTGAAGCCATTTTGCTCCTCTACTTCCAAGCAAATTTGCAGCTAGCCTGTCATCAGCATGGCTTTAGAAAACTCCATAGCACCACCACCGCGCTAAATGCTATCAGCACCCAGATAAATTGCGGTTTAAATGAAACCCCCACCATAGAACAGTACTCGTAGCGCTAGACCTATCAAAAGCTTTTGATACGGTCAACCATGGCACGTTACTGCAAGACCTGGAAGTGTCTACCCTTCCCCCATGTCTTAACAGGTGGACCACAAATTATCTGGGTGGTCGGCAGGCATCAGTGCAATTTAAAAACGAAACATCAAAACCAAGAAGAATTAAACAAGGGGTGCCACAGGGTGGTGTCCTATCCCCACTTTTGTTTAATTTCTACATATCTAAGCTACCTTCACCACCAGAAGGAGTACTATCGTTTCATACGCCGATGACTGCACAATAATAGCCACAGGCCCAGGCCCACAGATCGATGAGCTCTGCAACAGAATAAACGGCTACCTCCCTGATCTCTCCAGTTTTTTCGCCTCGCGAAACATGGCATTATCACCGACTAAATATTCCGCGACCTTATTTACAACATGGACGTCCCAAATGTCGACCATTTTGAACATCCACGTCGATGGCACTACGCTACCGACTGTCCTACACCCCAAAATCTTGGTTGTGACGTTTGATCAGGATCTACATTTTGGTGAGCACGCAGCCGCAATTGTTCCGAAAATCCAGAGCCGTAATAAAATCTTCAAATCCCTTGCTGGCAGCACCTGGGGAAAAGATAAAGAAACGCTCATTACTACATACAAAGCAATTGGCCAGCCGTTTATGTGCTACGCGTCCCCTATATGGTCGCCAAGCCTAAAAACTACCCACTGGAAGAAGCTACAGGCCTGCCAAAATACTACTCTCAGAATCGCCACGGGCTGTCTTCTTATGTCCCCAGAACACCATCTACAAAATGAGGCGAGAATACTCCCCATCAGGGAGAGAAATGAGATGCTAACCAAACAGTTCCTGTTGAATACCCAGAAACCTGGGCATCCAAACAGACATCTGATTGATGACCCAACACCGCCTAGGGGCTTAAGGAGTCATATCCGTAAACATTTTGAGGAAATACGGCACCTGAGAAACCAGCCGTATGAAGCAAAAAAACACAAGCAGGTCCTTGGGGAACCCCACAAACAGGCGTCGGACCTTTATGCCGGGAATTGCCCGGTGAATCCAGTACTCAAAGAAAAGTACCCAAAACTTGTGGAAGAGGAACGCATACTCCCCAGGGAAACGCGTGTCACTCTTGCTCAACTTCGTTCTGGATGCTGTAACAGGTTAAATTCTTACCTATCCAGAATCAACCCCGACATACAAAATGTATGCCTTCGCTTGCAATGTGTCCCCACATGACACCAACCATATCTTTAATTGTAATTAACGCGTCTAACACCCCTTTCATTATGGTCCACCCCTGTTTAAACAGCAAGTTTCCTTGGACTCCCGTTAGAGGATATTGATGACAATTTGTGATCGGTCGCGGCTGTTAGGTGGGGCGAAGCACTGCTACAACAAAAACAACAATGAAATATGCCATAATTCTGTACCAAATATGAAAAAAGAGATGAAACATGGTAATTGGATTGGTTTTTTGACGCAAAATATAACTTTAGAAAAAAATTTGTAAAATGGGTGTGACACCTACCATATTAAGTAGAAGAAAATGAAAAAGTTCTGCAGGGCGAAATCAAAAGCCCTTGGAATTATGGCAGGAATACTGTTCGTGGTATTATATATATATATAAATTAATTAGAGGTACCCGACAGATGATGTTCTGGGTCACCCTGGTCCACATTTTGGTCGATATCTCGAAAACGTCTTCATATATACAACTAAGTGCTACTCCCTTTTAAAACCCTCATTAATACTTTTAATTTGATACCCATATCGTACAAACACATTCTAGACCTGGTCCACCGTTATTGCGATATCTCGAGAAGGCGTCCACCTATAGAACGAAGGCCCACTACGTTTTAAATAATCATTAACACCTTTCATTTGATACACATGTCATACAAACACATTCCAGGTTTACCCTAGGTTCATTTTGCTAAATGGTGATTTTCCCTTATTTTGTCTCCAAAGCTCTCAGCTTAGTATGTAATGTTCGGTTACACCCGAACTTAGCTTTCCTTACTTGTTTTGAGTTAACATTCTTCTGCATGTCGAATTGGGTTGAATTCGCTTTGCCATAGCATTGTTTAGATTTTCTTTGTTCCAAGGCGAATTCAATACCAGGTGTTGTTATCCCAACAGCTGATTGCTTCTTCTTGATAATTTTCCATGGAAATCAAAGAACATTTTCTTTCGACTTGACTTTCTTCTGCACGGCGAATTGGTTGAATTCGTTGTGTTTCCACCTGGTGTAGATTCGCCTTGCCCAGTAGTTTTTTTTCAATTGATAAACTAACTTTTCAAAAGTGTTAACCCAGGCTAATTCAGTTGTTGTTATCCCACCAGCTGGTGGATTTTTCTAAAGATTTCCCGTACAACGCCTAGGAACAAAAATATGTCAGTCAATGGAAATGAATAAAAGTTTTCTCATAACTTGATCGTCTGCGCTGCGAATTAGGTTGAATTTGCTTTGCATCAATTTATATGGATTTGCTTTAGAGATAACTCATCACACTTTCTAAGCTAGCACTTTTTCCTCAGATTTGAGTCTATTTGAGCTAGACCGTAGTATTCAATATCCAGGTCATACATGTCTATTGAGTTGTAAGGATTGTGAAAAAGTGGACAGTGCCAGCATCTCCAACCTTCTGCCGTCTGTTTTCGGAACTTTGCGGGATCTCGACTAGCCTGTTTCGAAGCTTTACGGAACTTCTTTGAAATCATGTTTTGGGAGCATTAGGGGCCCATTTTCTTATAACTTCGGGTTTTGTTTCAGAATCAATTCGGCTCTAACCATAGTTTTGTAAAATGTACTATTGTTTCGGTACCGATCATTTTCGCGATATCTCTTAATCGTTTAGAATATTTTGGAACTGTTTTTATATACTTCGAGAACTCTTTTATACAAATCTTCCAACTATTTTTAAATAGTTTTGTACCTATTTTTTAAAACGATTTCGAAACTATTTTGGGATCGTTTATGAAACTTTTTTGCTGAAAATTTCAGTACTATTTCGGTATGATTTATTTCGACGCCATTCCGGAACTATTTTCCGTATATTTCAAAACAGTTTTAAACCAATTTTCCCACACCCATCTTGTTATAATTTTTGGGCACATTTTTTAAGTTCTACGTAGACAATCATCGTGATAGTAACAGGGCCGCCATGGTGTGGTGCTAGCGTACTATGCTTACCATACCCAAGATCCTGGGTTCAAGTCTTAGGAAAAGCAACACCAAAATATAGAAACAAGATTTCCGATTGGAAAAAAGTGTTTCCAAGCGAGTCGCCAGTCGGCAAAGATTTAGCAAGCACCCCAAGATTATTTCTGCCATAAAACACTTCTCAGGGAAAACTAATAAGCCTTGCAGATGCCGTTCGGAGTTGGCGTAAAACATGTACATAGGTCCCGTTCCGTCAATTTGTAAGAAAAAAGGAAAGGAGCACGACGTAAATCTAAATCCCTTTTATTTATTATTTTTTTTAAAGCTCAAAAGAATATTGAAATATCGCAGAATTTATTTTTAGGAAATATTAGGAGGGCGTGGTTATACATATAGCGCTTCCGTCCGTCTTAAACAAAAGCCTAGTTCGTGTTAGAAAGAACAAGTGTGCCAAATTCCATTTCAGTAGCGGAGCTTAAATGTAAGTCATTGCAAAAAATATGTGACGATGACCCTTCGGAGGGAAAGCCTGGCCGATATACAGGCGGATGGATAAGCAATGGTAACATTCATTTGTTTTTCGGTTAAGGCTTCAGCATTTTTTTGTCGAAGCTTACGTTTCTTTTCGGTAGTAGATACCAATTCCTTCGACAGAGTCTACCGAAATTTTTTTCCTTGCAGGATATTTTGTTCATTATGCGGAAACACTATGCCATCCTCGTCGTTCCAAACAAAGTTAGGTAAACCACTGTAGAGACAAAGGAGTTAACTATTTATGTTGAAAAATACACTGAACCAAAAAAATATTAAAAACCACGTAAAGTTAACATTTTTTGTTTACAATTCTCGACTGAAATGAAAAAATATTAATTTTATCATTTCGACTCTATCATTTTTACTTGAAATTTATGTGTATGAAACACGTACAATTAACATGACGATCATGTATTATTGATATGATACTCAGGCATAATTAACACGATATTTATGTAATACTCACATAGAGCGTAGAGCAACGGTGAAACAACATTTTAAAAATGTTAATTGGAATTTATACTTACGTGAAAGTAACGTTAGTATACATTTAAAAAACTGTTGATTTAAAATGAAGATCACATCAAATTAAAATTATTTTTAGTATATTTATTATTATTTTTCAATTCAATAAAATAATTTTTTTTTATAATAAATAGGCACTTGTTTACATATTTTTTTAATGAATAAACAGGAACTAAAAATTCTTATTTCTAATGACAGGAGTTCCTTCGTTAATGTAGTACAAATGAATAGGTGGAATTGTAAAAAAATCAACATTTTATAATTCAATAACATTCTTTATACATCCAACTTTGTACGATTGATGGTGCTCTAAGAATCCAATAATTTCATGTTTATAGATTAGAAAGTAAGCCTCATTATAGACACCTATAACAATTTATTTTATTTCATATAGTTCAATGACTTCTTCAGTAGTTTTTGTTAAAAAATAGCCCTTTTTATACGCCTTCCTCTTAAAGTTGACTAATTTGGCTTTAATATTATTTGTGAACATTGATTCAAACGTTTGAAAGTTCACGATATTTTTAAAATAACTGCAATCTTTAATTCGAAAATGCTCAGTTTTATCATATTGCGTTTGGCTTGGAAACCCTTTGTTATGGGCCCTAATAAATGCTGTAAACTTTAAAGATGTCTTCATGCTTAAACTGTATGTTATATTTTTTCTGGAAGTAATACTTCTTGTATACATTTTTGCTTCCTTGTGCTTAGATTCGAATCGAAAAGTCCATAAGTACTTAAGAGGGCCTAATTGTTTAATAACACACACATAATGTTTAAAAAAGTGAAATTTAGGTTTAAGGGATTTGTGAAATAATTTCAAATATATTTCATTATGCGATATTATTACAGACTCTTACTTAATTAAAGAATTTGTATAAAAATAACTGCTATATATCATGTCAATCATTTTGAGGAGTGTTAAAAAAAATAACCAACATTCGTCGTCGTCTGGAATACGAATTCCTATTATTAGAGGAAGAAAATGTACAAACGTCATCATTTCTCTAGCGGACATTTTGAGGTTACCACTAGAGAGGCGAGTTAATTCAAAAGGAGGGGGAAAATTTCCAATTTCCGTTTCACCGTAGTTAAACATCTGCTTTCTGTAATTTTTTCTTTTGAATTATGAATAATAATAATTTCTTTTGAATTATGAAGTATTTTAGAATTTCAAAAATATCATATTTACAAACTCCCTCGAACAAATCGGGTACTATATCTACCGCAAAATTTGTTGTAGCATGAAAAGATGTTAGCTTAACGTCGTTAGTCACTAATGCCGCATTATAATGTTTCTCAGACCTGATGAAGTCTAGATACTCCACGCAATCTAAATGCATCTCAGCTTTGTTTCTCATACAAAATCGGCAATAATAATTGGAATTAAATGAAGTTGTGAAACCAAGAATGTCATTCAAGCCTAAATTATCCCCAAGAATATTACACAATACAAAGTATATTTTTTTAGTACAATTTTTTAAATTAAATTCTAAACCGTCTTTTTCAAGAGACTTGGATATATCAATTAGAGGTTTCATAAAAGGCTCATTACCAAACTTTTTTTGTTCTTTGCTTTTGAAGTAAGCTGCTACAAATATATAGTTTAAATTAAATAACAGATATTGCGGCAAAGTTGGAAATATAAAATAAACACCACATATTTGATTTGCATTTGCATGACTACCCAACGGATTATTAATTTCAAAGCTATCCATGTAAACAAAAAACGGTATGACAGTTTTACCAACAAAAAACTTTAACTTCTCTTTAAATGAAGCGGGGTTGATGAAATGCGTAATCGAGGATGAATTAAATAGGTAATTTATATTATTTGAAGTAATTTCCAGAACTGATGGTAATTCGAAAAATTTTCTAATTTGAAATTTAATCGGGATAATGCAGCCAAACATATTACCTGCTTCTATTGTTGGTCTATTATTTAATATAACTTCACACATTTCATTGTTTATATTTAAAAACTGTGGTTTTGAAAATTCTTCGGATCGTTTAACGCTTTTTAAGAACTTATATTCAGTTTGAACGTCTTTAAATGGGTTTTGGCAAAAATTAGCAAATTCTATAATATCTTTTCTCTCATTTTCAGGAGTATAGCTAAGAAGTTTATTTTTCAATGGCTCCACAACACTAGAAATTATAGCAGATGCACTTTCCTGAATCGATAGAATGTCTTTTCTGCTTACGTTGCTCTTAGTATGTAAATCTAATAAAAACGATTAACATTTTTTGATACATTTAACTTACTTTATATCATTTCGTCCCTATTGTTACAAGGTCTGTTTGAGTCTGCTATTTGAGCAACTATTCTAGAGCTGTCGTTTATAAAATGTAAATGAATCTTAGTTCTTTTAGATTGTGGTTGTTACGGTCTGCTGTTACGGTCTACGGTTACGGTCCACTTGGGAGCGTTTTCGTGCGAACACACCTAGTGACTGGTGATGGGGCGAAAGTTGCGATACAAAAGTATCGAAACAAAGAAAAGAAAAATTCGGCGATCACTAGCGAAAAATTTGCCACGAGTTTCCGGCCGCAAGTAAAACGAAGAAGACGTGGAAAAATTTAGAAAAAGAAAAGCAAAAGGATAGCACGTTTTTCCGGCCGGGAAAAAGCAAGAGTTGGCTTTTCTTTTGCGCAGTTAATCGGAAAATTTTATAAACCAAAAAGGTTTATTGTAAAATTATTCATTTAAGGCTGTTATACAAACGAGAAGATTTGTGATTTGCTTCAGCCTAAATTTTGGCGGCCTTGCGATTATACAAAAGGATCGTATAACATCTATTAACACAACTTCAACAGCAAAGGCGTCAAGCACAGCTCCTGCTTCATTAACATTATTGCTTACATCAACTGCACATCCCCAACTATATTCAACTCATCGCAAAACACCCTCGTTGTGCTGTGCACATATTCAAGCGAGTATTGTTGAAGAGCCAAAAGACTGCAACGAGGAATCGCAGGCCGATTCCTTTACCCAACTACTAAAAGAACAAACAGGTAATGCCTAGAAACTAGGAAGAGTCGATAGCGCAAAGTACCGACAGAGTTCATTCCGACAAATCTAGTTTCTACTCGTCTATTTTGGGTGGTAATAAACTTTACAACGGGTGTGTTGTGTTGACGCAAGCTCAACGTATAGAATATCCAGTTGAAATAGGTCAGCGTTTCACGGTCACACCTAGTGAGGAAAGTTCTAGTGATTCCGATTTAGATTCGGGCGGCACTAAACTAATTGTTGATGAGAAACCCTTGGTATCTGAAGATAAATTCCTTTCTCTACGTTTACGAAGTACACTACCACCTTCGGAAAGCGTCCGACTCCAATTCCGCCTCCACGGCCAGCAGTACGCTGCCGCGTAATACAACTGACGCCAAAATTACCAAGTCATCCAGATCGTAAAGGTCAGCACGAAGCTTTATCGCCACCAGGTTCATTCGATTACCTCGGACCAGAGCGCAACAACCACCAACGCAGCGCGCCCAAGACCGCACGACATAACCAACGACAGCGACACCTTCACCAGCAATAACAACATCACCGGTAACCACGTCGGCAGAGACCCATGGTACGTACTCTGACGGCCATGTAAGTACCAGCAAAGTATAACTTTAGATATAATTACCCTACAAAAAATTTGGTCATAAAACTTACCCACGCTCATGCAAATGTGACTATGAATATAACCTATGACTGTAGAGTGTCTAGTCAAATGACGTGGAATGACGAGAGCGTTTTTGCAGGGTAGTTAAAGAAACTTCTAAGTGGTACTTAGAGGGTTCTATACAGTCCGGTTGAACCATTTAACAAGGGTCGATTTTTCCCGTCAAACTTTATTATTGAATACTTGAAATTGTTAGCTTTACAGCAAAGGGCATACATCCTTTTTTTTATATCATTTTAATAATATATTTTGTCGCTTTAAAATGTTTGAAGTTAGCTCTATAAATTTTGTTGATAATAAGCCGTCCTTATCACGTGAAACGTTTTAACGATCCATTTTTGGAGCTCAACCGTGGGTTGTTAGACAAAAAATTATGCACGAATTGGCTAGAAGATTTAAACTTTCTTTTTTATATCATTCAAATACAATATATATATATATATATATATATATACATATGACTCACTATTGCTAGCAATATCGTTCGAACAACCAGAAGCAAATAATATACGCGCATATAATACATAACATAGCGCTATACAAATTTAATCTTTATTGCTTTTATAACAAGTTTTCTTGGTACATATTACATGTTAGTGTCATTATACTATGCGTTATACCAAATTGATATTTTGTTAAACTCAAAAATAAGTTCTACTACAACAACATAATAATTTTGTAATAGAGCCCCAATTATCGGAATTTGTATCCCAACTTTATAGCCCTAAAATATGTTTTGTGAAGGGAAAACCGAAAAGGGGTACTCGACCAAATTCTTACGTTGAATGTAGTATATTTACTATACATAAGTACATTTAATTACATATTTTTCTCACACATAGCGTTTATAACGATTATAAAAAAAGGGGGAGACGTAAATAATTGTATAATTTAAAATATTACGAGCAAAAGTAAGAGAAAAGAAAAAAACCCCCAACAGAACAAGCTTAGTCAGACTTAAGTATTCATATTAGATTTCGTTTCGATTCCGGCCCAATAAAGTGTGATCTGTTGGATCATTTTTTTTTTCTCTCACTTATGTACTACACACACTTACCTACATTTTCATAGTGTAATACGCTATTCGTAGTTCAACAATGCTGTAGCCATGGTTAAGAAACCTGCATTATCTTATTTTTTTTGTTGCTTACATACGTTAATAGAAATGAATTATAAATAAATTAATATTTAAAATGGAAATGCTGGCGTCACCATTTATTTAGAAGGTACGTAGGGTCTACAGAAAAATAAATTGAGGCAATATCAATTCAAATTGAGTGGTGTTCATACAACTCAATTTAGCTTACACAATAGTAATTTGATGGCCGGTTGGCTCATCTCTACAGCAACAACATACCTGTATTCAGAATGTCAAAATGTGCGTGTTGGAATTAGGTGAATGGAATGGAATGAAAACATAAAACTTAAAATTTTTTGTGTGTTGTAAGATAATGTGTTCAATGTTTTGGTTTCATTTTGAGTTTGCAATCCTCTTTTGACAATTCCTACTCCAGTGAAATGAAAAAAATAATATCAGCTGATGAGATGAGCCAACCATATAGTGGAGCCATGCGCAGCTGACGTTTAAATCTACTCAATAAACACACTTTACAAGGTTGTACTTACAGTTTGAAACAATTTATTACGCAATTTTTTTTAAATTGGCAATTTGTTATTACAATTTATTATATGATAAATTGCGTAATAAATTGCCCAAATGGTATAAATTGCCAATATGGCGTATGTTTGTACCTAGTATAAGGGGCCACCGAAATTTAGGTGCGTCGGTGGCCATGGTTTTTGAGGGTGGGTAATGCACCGGGCGTCGCAACAACACCCGCGGCGCACCTATGTATATTCGGCCTTTTGTTTCCTTTTAATTTTCAGCTTTTTTTTTGATTTCCTGCGATTAGTAACCGGTCATTGCCGGTTCGGTTAATTTTGTTTGCGTTAGATTTTTTTTGAATTTGAATTTAGATTTTGAATGTCGTAGCGGTCTGTCCGTGACATCCGGTTCGGCCGGATGTTGTTTTATTTTAAATATATAAGCGTTTTGAGTCGTTCTCTGCGTTTCTGTCAGAGTTTTTTGATTTTGACAGCTTTCAGTTTGATAGGCATGATAGGAACTTTTTTCTGTTTATGGCGCAGGAACAGTAAGGTTGGCAAGGACCCGCCCCAGCCGACAATTACTAGCCATTGTGCACCACCACATCATGCCGACCGCCTTCCTAACTGCTTCCACCGAAGATGTGTTTCCATAACATGGTAGTGTTAGCTCACTTTCGATAAAATATTTCAAATGGTTTCGGGTATGCCTCTTGCAGCAATACAGGTTTGAAAATAGTTGATTACAATTTTAAAAAGTACATCGAAAGTCACTATTGTGTGTCAAGCTATGAGCATCTTTAAATTGTTTAAGTAATATTGAGAGTTCAATAAAAACTCTATCACAAGCAAAATATTTAACTTCTTTACTCATTCTTTATTTATGATTTAAGGAAGGTCAAAAATTCACATAAAGCTGAGCCTTTTAGGTCTTAGATCGTTGTTATCTTGTAAATTGGTTTTTGCAAAAAATACCATATCAAAGCTGACTCTTTTGGATACTCTAAGTTAAATACATGAAACACATTAAAGCAAATGTCTAAAGTAGCTATAAATATGTGAAACTTTTGTATAGTTCCGTCATAGTTTACATAAAATTCAGTTAAGCTTTTTATATCTGTACCCACTACAATGAGATACGGTTGAATTTTTTCTTTCCTGTGTATCGATTTTTTTCCTTCTCTGCTTACGTAAATTCCAGATCACTTATATTGGTAATATGTATAATACAACTGTCCATAGCATCTCGAATAGTAGTTTTAAGAGTAACGCGCTTTCCATCAATTTCTGCTACGTATCGTGATGTGGGTTTCAATACAGCATTTAGCAGCATAATCAAAATGCAATCTTTGGAATCTACATATGTATGTACATAATAGAAAAAATTTTTTAGCTTAAGAAGTGTCTTATAAATGTGAATACATAAATATGAAGGTACACTGACGGTCATAAAGATTTGCACAAGGACTTTTTTGATATTAAGCTTTACTTCATATTGGTTTTCGTACATGTTTTTATAAAGAAATAGTGAAAATTATTTTGCTTAAGCAAAACTAGGTGAAAACAGCAAAAAAGTCCTTGCGCAAATCTTTATGACAGCCAGTGTAAGTATATAGTATTGATACTCACTCTCGTTAACGCATTCTTTGCTTACTAACCCAAAAAGATCTCCATAATGTTTATCCCTCAACAAATCTTTATAAAGTTCGCAAAGTTGGCTCCGCACATCTATCCAATTATTTATTAAATGAAACGTTTTTTCTGGGTATATTTTTTGAAAATCGAAATCGAGCTACATACATAAATTAAATGAAAAATATGCTTGTGTTAGTGTAAGTACGTTAATTTGTTTTGAAAACCTTTAGTACGTACTAATTTTGGCCCTGTAGCTTGCGTGTAGAATGGCCACTCTTCCAGGATAGATTTCAAGTCTTTTAAGTGACGTATATCAATAACACGGAGCGAGACATATCTCCATAAATTGATTGCATCGCTTTCGTCACCACTCATAAACTTCATTTTATTCTTAAGTGAAATGTAATTAGTGGAGCAGAGTGTTTCCTTATCAGATGCATTCTCTTCCCCTGACGTGGTCCTTTCAAGTTTTAAGCGCTTGCGATTTAAGTTATTGAAGCGATTGTATAAAATACCAGATGCATTGGTTCTCCGTCCGGCCTTGCAAGATATGTAATATATTTCCTTATTTTCTGTCGGAAAAATTTCTACAATTTCTTCAGCCAATTTATTCATATGATACGGACGCCGTATTATGTACTTTCGTGAATTAGAATCGAAGAAGTTTCCCACAATAATGTTAAGCAATCTTTTTCTATCATCCATATCCAACTTGTTCTTCATTTGATACAAGCTTAGTAGAGATTGGCCGCTTTTTGAGTTTTTCACCATGTCAGTTACATTCTGCAAGAAAGTTTAAAGAATATCTACAGCTTCCAATCAACCCTTACCGTAACTTTTGCTGAATTGGAATTGCTACCTGGTGAGTGAGGAGGCTGATTTTCAAGCCAATTTTGTACATTTGAGTTCATACTAAGAGTCGAAAGAGATTCTTCTGGAAACTAAAACAGAAAATTGTTAATATCGCGGGTTCGAATCGAGCTCAAGGCCTAACAATAATTTTTTTATCATTATTATTGTTATGATAAATTTTTTCTTAATTGAAAAAATTTTTAAATTAGAATAGAAGAAAGAAAAAATTTTAGACAACTGCCAAAGCTCGTTGTATAGATCCATTTCGGGAACTGATAAATTCCTTCATCGGCAACGTTTAGGCGCCGCTGCTATAACCATTCAGCCACCACAGCGGTTTTTTGTTTGTCTTCATTAATCCTACTTCTATTCTGGTTCGTGCCAATTGATATTCACACCACTGCGACATCTGTTGCAGAATAGCTGTGAAAATTGGACTTGTTTGTTGGCAATGCTGCCATAGTGTCATATTTTATTGACACTTGTTTTTCCCCGTGCTCTGGGATGTATTAACAATTTTTGTTGTTATATCGGCCTACTGATTTTAAGATCGCGGGTTCGAATCGAGCTCAAGGCCTAACAATAATTTGTTTATCATTATTATTGTTATGATAAATTTTTTCTTAATTGAAAAAATTTTTAAATTAGAATAGAAGAAAGAAAAAATTTTAGACAACTGCCAAAGCTCGTTGTATAGATCCATTTCGGGAACTGCTAAATTCCTTCATCGGCAACGTTTAGGCGCCGCTGCTATAACCATTCAGCCACCACAGCGGTTTTTTGTTTGTCTTCATTAATCCTACTTCTATTCTGGTTCGTGCCAATTGATATTCACACCACTGCGACATCTGTTGCAGAATAGCTGTGAAAATTGGACTTGTTTGTTGGCAATGCTGCCATAGTGTCATATTTTATTGACACTTGTTTTTCCCCGTGCTCTGGGATGTATTAACAATTTTTGTTGTTATATCGGCCTACTGATTTTAAGATCGCGGGTTCGAATCGAGCTCAAGGCCTAACAATAATTTTTTTATCATTATTATTGTTATGATAAATTTTTTCTTAATTGAAAAAATTTTTAAATTAGAATAGAAGAAAGAAAAAATTTTAGACAACTGCCAAAGCTCGTTGTATAGATCCATTTCGGGAACTGCTAAATTCCTTCATCGGCAACGTTTAGGCGCCGCTGATATAACCATTCAGCCACCACAGCGGTTTTTTGTTTGTCTTCATTAATCCTACTTCTATTCTGGTTCGTGCCAATTGATATTCACACAACTGCGACATCTGTTGCAGAATAGCTGTGAAAATTGGACTTGTTTGTTGGCAATGCTGCCATAGTGTCATATTTTATTGACACTTGTTTTTCCCCGTGCTCTGGGATGTATTAACAATTTTTGTTGTTATATCGGCCTACTGATTTTAAGATCGCGGGTTCGAATCGAGCTCAAGGCCTGAATATCAATTGGCACGAACCAGAATAGAAGTAGGATTAATGAAGACAAACAAAAAACCGCTGTGGTGGCTGAATGGTTATAGCAGCGGCGCCTAAACGTTGCCGATGAAGGAATTTAGCAGTTCCCGAAATGGATCTATACAACGAGCTTTGGCAGTTGTCTAAAATTTTTTCTTTCTTCTATTCTAATTTAAAAATTTTTTCAATTAAGAAAAAATTTATCATAACAATAATAATGATAAAAAAATTATTGTTAGGCCTTGAGCTCGATTCGAACCCGCGATCTTAAAATCAGTAAGCCGATATAACAACAAAAATTGAAAATTGTTAATATTAAAACACAATATAATATTTAAAACTTTATAAAGAAATATATTATGTTCTTGTGTTTCCAAAGCCCAATTTTTCCCCTTAGTTCTGCTCTATAAGCTATATTTTCGTTGCCTGGAAATGCCAACACCAAGTCGTCACAGTTTATGTACTTTAACCGGTCATATGTGATTTCATAAGCTTTATTTGGGTCAGTTTAAATATGATTAGTTACAAAAGATTTTTATTATAAATAAGATAAACAATTACCATAAAACTTGACGTAAGCGGCTTCTACATTCATCTCTTTCAATCAGTTTTTTAAACGCTGGTCCTCTCCTGATTGAGTTTGGACAGCCTAGGCCTCTGAACATGAAAAGTGTTAGGAGCAGAGCCGTAGCACAAAAAATGGATAGAACTTTTTAGGCTCTGCATTTTTTCTGCTGTTTGCCCCGCTCTAAAACGCGACGTAGTTCATAGCCTAAGGAATGCTATCACTGTATTAGGCTACGGCTCTGCTCTATGCTCCATACATTGCAAAGCATTTTCAATGGATGATCTTCAAATTAACCATATAAAAAAGAAGTTGTTTATAAAAACTCTCTTCTTACCAGTTGTAAATTTCCACACGGAGCACCTTGCGTCACAATCTCTGCATTTTCACAAATTTGTACAAGTCTTTCTTCTAGAAAGAGTTACTGCCCAGCGTTATTCATTGCCAGCGAAATGTTTTCGCCAAGTAACAAGCAATTACCACGCATTTTCACTTTTATTTAATGTCTTGGCCTTGTTCTTTAATCAATACATTATACAATGTGGAAAAATGAATAGAGTGTTTTGTGAGGTGTAAGTGTCAATTAGTGAATGTATGAATGTTTCTTTATTCAAATATTTCAGCTTATTTATATTAAATTATTCTAAACATATTCTTACATACATATTTACATTTAAGCATACATACTTACATGCATATCTACCTTAAGCATACATACTTACATACCTACATACAACTCGACACAAAATATGTACCTTCACATCTGTGTGGAGCTGTGACTTTTATGGGAAATGCAATGTTTGAAAGTTTGCTAGAAATCAGAATTACAGCTTTAAGGTACTCCATAGCAGCAGTACCAACGAAAAATATGCTCTGCTACTGCTCCGGCTCTGAACATGAAAAGAGTTAGGAGCAGAGCCGTAGCACAAAAAAGGAATAGAACTTTTTAGGCTCTGCATTTTTTCTGCTGTTTGCCCCGCTCTAAAACGCGACGTAGTTCATAGCCTAAGGAATGCTATCACTGTATTAGGCTACGGCTCTGCTCTATGCTCCATACATTGCAAAGCATTTTCAATGGATGATCTTCAAATTAACCATGCATTTCCACAAATTTGTACAAGTCTTTCTTCTAGAAAGAGTTACTGGCCAGCGTTATTCATTGCCAGCGAAACGTTTTCGCCAAGTAACAAGCAATTACCACGCATTTTCACTTTTATTTAATGTCTTCGCCTTGTTCTTTAATCAATACACTATATAATGTGGAAAAATGAATAGTGTTTTGTAAGTGTAAGTGTCAATTAGTGAATGTATGAATGCTTCTTTATTCAAATATTTCAGCTTATTTATATTAAATTATTCTAAACATATTCTGACATACATATTTACATTTAAGCATACATACTTACATGCATATCTACCTTAAGCATACATACTTACATACCTACATACAACTCGACACAAAATATGTACCTACACATCTGTGTTGAGCTGTGACTTCTATGGGAAATGCAATGTTTGCAAATTTGCTAGAATTCAAATTTGTTTGGTTGTGTGTTGTACACACACCTGTATTAATGGCTATGTCAGCATTAATTATCAAATGCATATTTATGTGTTGATGAACATTTAGACTATTTTTGAAGCAGGGTAGCATATTAGACTGATTTAAATATTTGGGATTAAATTGTTGGCTGTTTATACTACATCTCCCTTTTTTCAGAATGCTTATGCATTTGGAGAATGCATGAGCATTCTATTTTTATAAATTAATTCTACTTTTGTATTTTATGTTTGTAGGTTGAACATTTCCTTATTCTACTAATTTAAGTCTATTTTTGTGTATTTTTATTTTCTTATTATTTATGATATTGATATTCTCTATGTTGCTGAGAAATTTTCGATTATCCTCATTTCTTGTTCTAGATGGGATTAAAGTGTCGTTATTTTTATTATTAGTATATTCTTTATAGGGTATTAGAGTAAAATCATAACATTACATCTCCTATATTTATTTCCTTATATTGAATATTTTTATCATAACTAATCTTTTGTTTTTCTTTAGCCTCTTCTACTAATTTAAAGGCTCTATCCTGTGCTATTTGTAACCTATATTTAATTTTTTTATCGTAAGCCCCATAATTTTATAAAAGGGCTTACCGTATTTTCTTGAAAAATTCGTAAGTCTGGGGTTTTTTGCCAAAGATCAATTCGAATGGACAATAGTTATGGACTGTAGATGGAGTAGTATTGTAACAATATGTAAAATATTTGAGATATTCATCCCAGTCATCTTTGTTAATGGATATGTATGAACGCACATATTCATTGAAAGTTCTATGGTTACGTTCAACAGTGCTTAAAGTTTGGTGGTGATACGGCGTAGATGTTTTGTGCTCAATATTGAGAAGTTTACATAGTTCTTCAAACAGGCTATTTTTATATTCAGATCCCATATCCGTTATTATTGTTTTCATACTTCCATAAATTAATATGAAATTCTCGAATATGGCTATGGCTACTGGTTTTGCATGTTTGTCTGTATAGGAATTGCAATTAAGTATTTAGTCAAATCACATATTAGAGTGACAGCGTATTCGTTTCCATTTAATGATCTTGGTAAAGGTCCAATTGTATGTATTTGTACTGTTTCGAACACCTTTGGTGGTGTTTCAGTCAAAATCATTGGTTCTTTTAAATTTTTATAAATTTTATTTTTATTGCAATTGACGCATTTCTTCATATATTTTCTTATATCATTTTTCATATTTTTCCAGTAATATTTTTATACTCAGTTGAGCAGAGCTCACAGAGTATATTAACTTTGATTGCATAACGGTTGGTTGTACAGGTATAAAGGAATCGAGATAGATATAGACTTCCATATATCAAAATCATCAGTATCGAAAAAAAATTCGATTGAGCCATGTCCGTCCGTCTGTCCGTTAACACGATAACTTGAGTAAATTTTGAGGTATCTTGATGAAATTTGGTACGTAGGTTCCTGGGCACTCATCTCAGATCGCTATATAAAATGAACGATATCGGACAATAACCACGCCCACTTTTTCGATATCGAAAATTTCGAAAAATCGAAAAAGTGCGATAATTCATTACCAAATACGCATTAAGCGATGAAACTCGGTAGGTGAGTTGAGCTTATGACGCAGAATAGAAAACTAGTAAAAGTTGAACAATGGGCGTGGCACCGCCCACTTTTAAATGAAGGTAATTTAGAAGTTTTGCAAGTTGTAATTTGGCAGTCGTTAAAGATATCATGATGAAATTTGGCAGGAACGTTACTCTTATTACTTTATGTCTGCTTAATAAAAATTAGCAAAATCGGAGAACTACCACGCCCACTTTTAAAAAATTTTTTTTTTTTAATTCAAATTTTAAAAGAAAAGTTAATATCTTTACAGCATATAAGTAAATTATGCCAACATTCAACTCCAGTAATAATATGGTGCAAAAAAATACAAAAATAAAAGAAAATTTCAAAATGGGCATGGCTTCGCCCTTTTTCATTTAATTTGTCTAGGATGCTTGTAATGCCATAAGTCGAACAAAAATTAACCAATCCTTGTGAAATTTGGTAGAGGCTTAGCTTCTAGGACGATAACTGTTTTCTGTGAAAAAGGGCGAAATCGGTTGAAGCCACGCCCAGTTTTTATACACAGTCTACCGTCTGTCCTTCCGCTCGGCCGTTAACAGGATAACTTGGGCAAAAATCGATATATCTTTACTAAACTCAGCTCACGTACTTATCTGAACTCACTTTGTATTGGTATAAAAAATTGCGGAAATCCGACTATGACCACGCCCACTTTTTCGATATCGAAAATTACGAAAAATGAAAAAAATGCCATAATTATATACCAAATACGAAAAAATGGATGAAACATGGTAATTGTATTGGTGTGTTGACGCAAAATATAACTTTAGAAAAAAACTTGGTAAAATGGGTGTGACACCTTCCATATTAAGTAGAAGAAAATGAAAAAGTTTTGCGGGGCGAAATCAAAAGCCCTTGGAATCTTGGAAGGAATACTGTACGTGGTATTACATATATAAATAAACTAGCGGTACCCGACAGATGATGTTCTGGACCACCCTGGTCCACATTTTGGTAGATATCTCGAAAACGCCTTCACATATACAACTAAGGGCCACTCCCTTTTAAAACCCTCATTAATACCTTTAATTTGATACCCATATCGTACAAACACATTCTAGAGTCACCCCTGGTCCACGTTTATGGCGATATCTCGAAAAGGCGTTCACATATAGAACTAAGGCCCACTCCTTTTTAAAATACTCATTAACACCTTTCATTTGATACCCATATCGTACAAACAAATTCTGGAGTCACCCTTGGTCCACCTTTATGTCGATATCTCGAAAAGGCGTCCACCTATAGAACTAAGGCCCACGCCTTTTTAAAATACTCATTAACACCTTTCATTTGATACTCATATCGTACAAAAAAATTCTAGAGTCACCCCTGGCCCATCTTTATGGCGATATCTCGAAAAGGCATCCACCTATAGAACTAAGGCCCACGCCCTTTTAAAATACTCATTAACACCTTTCATTTGATACCCATATCGTACAAACAAATTTTAGAGTCACCACTGGTCCACCTTTATGGCGATATCTCGAAAAGGCGTCCACCTATAGAACTAAGGCCCACGCCCTTTTAAAATACTCATTAACACCTTTCATTTGATACTCATATCGTACAAAAAAATTCTAGATTCACCCCTGGCCCAGCTTTATGGCGATACCTCGAAAAGGCATCCACCTATAGAACTAAGGCCCACGCCCTTTTAAAATACTCATTAACACCTTTCATTTGATACCCATATCGTACAAACAAATTCTAGAGTCACCCCTGGCCCACCTTTATGGCGATATCTCGAAAAGGCATCCACCTATAGAACTAAGGCCCACTCCCTTTTAAAATACTCATTAGCACCTTTCATTTGATACCCATATCGTACAAACAAATTCTAGAGTCACCCCTGGTCTACCTTTATGGAGATATCTCGAAAAGGCGTCCACCTATAGAACTAAGGCCCACACCCTTTTAAAATACTCATTAACACCTTTTATTTGATACCCGTATCGTACACAAAAGTTCTAGAGTCACCCCTGGCCCACCTTTATGGCGATATCTCGAAAAGGCATCCACCTATAGAACTAAGGCCCACTCCCTTTTAAAATACTCATTAACACCTTTCATTTCATACCCATATCGTACAAACAAATTCTAGAGTCACCCCTGGCCCACCTTTATGGCGATATCTCGAAAAGGCATCCACCTATAGAACTAAGGCCCACTCCTTTTAAAATACTCATTAGCACCTTTCATTTGATACTCATATCGTACAAACAAATTCTAGAGTCACCGCTGGTCTACCTTTATGGAGATATCTCGAAAAGGCGTCCACCTATAGAACTAAGGCCCACACCCTTTTAAAATACTCATTAACACCTTTTATTTGATACCCATATCGTACACAAAAGTTCTAGAGTCACCCCTGGCCCACCTTTATGGCGATATCTCGAAAAGGCATCCACCTATAGAACTAAGGCCCACTCCCTTTTAAAATACTCATTAACACCTTTCATTTGATACCCATATCGTACAAACAAATTCTAGAGTCACCCCTGGTCCACCTTTATGGCGATATCTCGAAAAGGCGTCCACCTATAGAACTAAGGCCCACACCCTTTTAAAATACTCATTAGCACCTTTCGTTTGATACCCATATTGTACAAACGCATTCTAGAGTCACCCCTGGTCCACGTTTATGGCGATATCCCGAAAAGGCGTCCACCCATAGAACAAAGGCCCACTCCCTTTTAAAAAACTCATTAACACCTTTCATTTGATACCCATATAGTACAAACAAATTCTAGAGTCACCCCTGGTCCACGTTTATGGCGATATCTCGAAAAGGCGTCCACATATAGAACTAAGGCCCACGCCCTCTTAAAATACTCAGTAACACCTTTCATTTGATACTCGTATCGTACAAACAAATTCTAGAGTCACTCCTGGTCCATCTTTATGGCGATATCTCGAAAAGACGTCCACCTATAGAACTTAGGCCCACTCCCTTTTAAAATTATCATTAACACATTTCATTTGTTACCCATATCGTACAAACAAATTCTCGAGTCAGGCCTGGTCCACCTTTATGGCGATATCCCTAAATGGCGTCCATCTATAGATCTATGGCCCACTTCCTCTTAAAATACTCTTTAATACCTTCCATTTGATACACATGTCATACAAACACATTCCAGGGTTACCCTAGGTTCCTTTTACAACATGGTGATTTCCCTTACTTTGTCTCCACAGCTCTCAACTGAGTATGTAATGTTCGGTTACACCCGAACTTAGCCTTCCTTACTTGTTTTGTCTTAATTTATTAGTTGTACGATTGATTCCTGGGTGGCCACCATTAACAGCATCATCGTGGTATTTTTGAAGAATATTTTTAATTTTATCATTTTCTGTCACATGCACAACCTCCGGAGTTAATGGTATAGTTAAATTTTTGAGAACTTTTGTACGTATTTCCTTAAATGTGTCTACTCGAGTATAATTAAACAATTTGTCTCCTAAGGACAACTGTATTTTCTTAATTCCCAAATTGCCGGTCTTTTCCATAAGCCTGGTAAAGAATTGGCCTAAGTCAATCTTCGCCTCAACAATTTGATTTTCTATATTTATTTCACTACAAATTTTCTTTCCTTTTTTGAAATATAATTTCGGAGGATCGAAAACGAGCTGGACTAGTCTTTTTACTTCACATTTGTTAAGCGCTTCGTATATTATAGGGTTCTCTTTGTGCCTTTTCTTCTCTTCATTTCTATTACAGTTATTACTGGAATTCTTTTTAGTTTTCGATCTTGTCGTGACTTTCATTATTTTACATGCCTGTACTGACATTTCTTTCAAATCATTGATATCTATTCATGACAGAGCGTATGCCACGTAATTTTCTTTTCCGGCTATGTACTCCACCCCAAAGTCATACTCTTCCAAATCTAACCTGATTCTAGTTAATTTAGATGAAGGGGTTTTCATTGAGAATAAATACGTTAAAGGTCGATGATCCGTTTTCACTGTGAATTTTCTGCCATAAACTTATGGTCTAAAATATATAATTGCCCAATGTATGGCCGCTAATTCTTTTTCGATCGTGGCTTTGTTTATTTCGCCTTTTGTAAATGATCTTGAGGCATAGGCAATGGGTAATTGTTTTCCTTCATATTCTTGGCTTAGCACAGCACCGCAAGCAAAACCACTTGCGTCGGTTGTAATAAAGAACTCTTAATCAAAATTGGGATATTGTAAGATATTTGGACTAACTAATGCATTTTTTAGGTAATTAGAAGATTTCTGGCAGTCGTCTGTCCAATTGAAAATTACATTTTTCTTACTAAATCTTGTTAGAATCCTAGCGTATTCCGCGAAATTTGGTATGAATAATTACAAAATGCGACAAATCTTTTTGCTTCATCGGCATTTTTGAGAGTTGGATAATTTTGAACAATTTTAAATTTGCTTGGGTCTGGTAAAATTCCAGTACTTGTGCATTTATGTCCAAGATAAGTGACTTTTTGGCTGAAAAATAGACATTTGTCCGGATATAATTTTAAATTATATTTTCTGCATGTGGGGAATACATCCCGTAAATTTTTAATCATATGTTTTTCAGAGCATCCTAATACGACTAAATCGTCCACGTATAAGAATACTTGTGATGGTTTTGGACCTGTGGATGCCAATGTCATCATCCTCTAGAATGAGTTTGGCGCTACTTTGAGGCCATAAGGTAATATCTTGAAACGATAAGTACCGTTGTCCGCTGTAAAGGATGTGATATATCTCGATTCTGGGCTGAGTTCTATTTGGTGAAATCCTGACATTAAATCTAGGCATGAGAAATATTTCGCTCTTCCCAATTGATCCAGAATATCATCTATTCTAGGCAAAGGGAATTTATCAGCTGTTAATTTTTATTTATTTGTCTGAAATCAACAACTAATCTCCACCTTTTTTCTTGTTTCCCGGAAGAGATTTTTTGGGTACCAATAAAATAGGGCTGTAGTACTCTGAGGTTGATGGTTCAACAATATCATCTTGAATTATTTTATTTACTTGTTTATTTATTTCATTCTTATGTGCTTGGTGTAGTCTATAATTTAAAATATACACAGGAGTGTTATCCTTCAGATGCAACTTTTGTTTGTAAAAGTTGTTGGTCGTAATTGGTTCTGTTTCTAATGAGAATATATCAACGAATTCTGAGCATAATGTGTTGAGTGATTTACTAGCGAATGGTGGGAAATTTTTATTCAATCTTTATAACTTTTCTTTATTATTAGCTTTACAGTGAGGTTTGATGTCATAATCTTGAATGATTGCATATTTATCTGTTGTATTTATTATTCTTATTAAAGCTTGATTTGAGTTTACTATCGTGTTGGCTACAAAAATGCTATTAGTCAATTCTTGATGAGGTACTAATAGTTCCTTATTGTGACTATTGATATGAACCTGTCTAATTACTTCGGTTCTTGCGGGTATTGTTTGTTTGTTTTTGTTTAATTGGCGCTTAACCGTCTAAACGGTTATGGCCGTCCAACAAGGCGCGCCAGTCGCTCCTTCGCTCCGCCAACCGGCGCCAATTGGTCACACCAAGGGAGTTTAAACCGTTTTCCACCTGGTCCTTTCAATGGAGTGGGGGCCGCCCTCTACCTCTGCTTCCATAGGCGGGTTCCGACAGAAACACTTTCTTGGCCGGAGCATCATCATTCATTCGCACAACATGGCCTAGCCAGCGCAGCCGCTGCGTTTTAATTCGCTGGACTATGTTGATGTCTGCGTATAGCTCGTACAGCTCATCATTAAATCTTCTTCGGTACTCGCCATCGCCAACGCGTAGAGGTTCATACATCTTTCGAAGAACTTTTCTCTCGAACACTCCCAAAGCCGCTTCATCTGCTGTTGTCATGGTCCATGCTTCCGCCCCATATAGCAGGATGGGTAAGATAAGTGACTTGTAGAGTATGATTTTCGTTCGCCGAGAGAGGACTTTACTTTTCAATTGCCTACCTTGTCCAAAGTAGCATTTATTGGCAAGATTGATTCTTCGCTGGATTTCAGTGCTGATGTTGTTGCTAGTGTTGATGCTGGTTCCCAAATAAACGAAGTATTTTACTATTTCGAAATTATGGCTACCAACAGTAGCGTGGTTGCCAAGGGGCGTATGCGCTGACTCTTTGCTCGATGACAGCAGGTACTTCGTTTTTTCCTCATTCACCATCAAACCGGGTATTGTAATGCTATTAATTGTTGGTTTATTTGCCATTTGTTTAACTATATCTTCTGGGTAGTCATATGGTCGTAGTATTAGGCTGTCCCCATTTTTATTATAATCTAAAATGCAATTATATTTTTTAATGAAGTCGAGTCCCAAAATTCCATCACATGGGATTGGGAAATTGTCTTCTACTATGTGAAATTTATGTCGTATTAAAAGACTATTATCTGTTAGATCTGCTTTTACTGTTCCAAGTGTGCTTGTTATGCCTCGGCCAATACCTTTTAAATCTGTGGTCTGTGAGTTATTTATTGTGACATTACTGTCAATTTGACCCTTCTTTATTATTGAGATATCCGCTCCTGTATCTATCAGGAACGTCGAAGTTGACTTATTATGGTAGTATTGGAAGATATGTAGCTGTTTAGATGCATATTGAATGTGCATATTTTATTACCGTTAGAATTTACTGTTGGAGTGGAGTTTGCTGGTTTTCCTGTTGGTTTATATTACGGAGATTGCTTGTGTTACTCTGATTGGATGATCTTGACTGACCTCCAAAATTACGTCTTTGGATATTATTGTTTTGTCTATTACTATTGCTGTTATTATACCTGTTAGTGTTACCGGAATATCTTCGGTTTTGGTTACTTCGATATTTATTATTTTGGTAGCTTCTTCGGAAGTTACCTCGGTAATTACCTTGTGAGCGCGTCAGGCGCAGCACTGTATTTGGGTTACCCGTGACTTCAGTACAGCTATTCGTGAATTTTGAAATAGCCTCGTTCATAGATGTGAACGTTCCTGCTTGCATTATCAGTTTAACTCTTTCGTTAGCCGAGTTTTTACACATGGCCTTTACAGCTGATTGTGTGGCATATTTGGTTGCCCAATCAGGTGCAAGACCGTCTGATATGTAAGCACCTTCCAACGATTTTGTTAATTTTTCGATTTCGGTAGTGTACTGGTTAGCTGTTTTACTGCACTGTTGGACGTTAAGGCGTTTTGCCGTCAAAACTTCTACAGATTCACCTTTAGTTGTTGAACTCAACTTTTGTCTTATTGCTGGTATTGAATTTTCAGTTCTCAAAAAGTTTCTAGCTGTTCCCTTGAGCTTAGTTTTTGTCATCGAGACTGCTATGGTCTCGTGAGTATCCTTAATTTGTTCTAGTATATTAGGTGCGTCTAGGAAGCTATGTAAGTTCTCATGTTTACCATCAAACTCAGGTAGAATTGACGAAGCCGTTTTTAAGAACTCTACTGTGGTTTGAGCCATTTTGTCTTTTCTTGTTTGGTACTTTGGCGTCTCTGTTATAATTTCCTTTTATTCCTGTTTTTCTTCTTCTTTTTGTTCTACTTTCGGTTCTTCTTCTAAATCGGATGCTGACTCCAGAAGGAATGTGCTATAGTCTATTTTATTTCTTTCTTGAAACTCGTTGATACTATGAATTCTATATCACATCTTGCCAGTGAGGACACCCATTTGTCTCTAATGCTGGATAAAATTTGATATGCTTGGTCTTTTCGATTGCCGTCGAGTTTATCATTTAACTGTTGAATTATTTTTCCTATTTTGTTAAATGCTTCAACTATTATTTTAAGATGCTTTACTACTGTTTCTGCCTTAACTTTTGTATTTTTATTAATACATTTGTAAGATTTTTCTCCTATCGTTGTTTCTTCTATGAGTAGTTTAACGATATCTTTCCATTTGCCCATTGGGGATGGCAGTTAATATTTAGTTAAACCTTATCTAAACCGTCTGCGCGGCCAGCATATCGCTTGTTTAGGAATTTATTATGGGTTGAGTAGAGTTTCAGAAACAAACTGATGCAACTGACTACGCAGATGATTAGAAGTATGATCTTAATAGTATCTAGTGCCTCAGTATGGTCTACTACTTGGACTGAGTTTACAACGTTTGCCGTTGGTTTTTCTATTTTTGATTCTTGGCCTCCCATCGTAAAAAAAATATGAAGACAAAAAAAATTTTTGTGGTTTTTTTCTTTTATTAAAATTTTTTTTCAATATTTTAATCTGTTCTTCCCATGAATTTTACTTCCCATCTATATATCTCTTCAGCTGCTGTTGCGTGTGGGTTCCTAACATTCCATATTGTTGCTTCCCCAGGCATCTCAATAAGTTTCCAATGACTTTTCAACCAAATTAGAGTTTTTTCCTCATCTACAATTTCAATTTCATTTGTAAGGTCCTCAAGTGGGCCTTTTACATAACCTTTAATTTTGCTTGATCTTTCCATAATTTTAAAATCAATACTTTTACAAAATTGTATTTTATTTATTTTTTTTTTCAACACCCTAATGTTTACATTGTTGGATTCTTTTTTTATTTTTGTAATTATTTTTCCTGAATTTCTTGATTTTTTTTGTAGTTTAATTTTTTATGCCTGATTTGTGCTTAAATTAATTTTTTCATAAATCTTGGCTATTGTTTTTCGAATGGCAAATTGCTTTCCTCCTCTTTTTCTTTTCAATTTTATCGGGCTTGGGACTTTAGGTTCCTCAATTTTTTGAATCTTATTTCTCTGTCTATATTCTTCAATTGTTATTGGCGTAGGGTCTTGCTTGATTTTCTCGGGTGTTTTCTTTTCACCTCCTTGCAAATTTAAATTTAATCTAACTAATTTATCAAAAATTTGGTCAAACTGCCTTTGATTTTGTATGTCCTCTTCTGGGAACACAATACAATAAGTAGGAGAAAAAAATATAATTTTTGCTTGTCAATAGGCAGCCGTTAGGTTGCCCGAATATTGTTATTGTTAGAAATAAATATTAATATTAATTATTATAATACATATCGGAAAGATGATTGGCAATTTGGAGCACCACCTTTTTCTTCAGGGTATCCGTTAATTTCTTCTCAATCCTCTAGCAAATGTTATATTCCACTTCGCTTGCCGCATCAGGTGCACTCGGATAAATGGTTGGCAATTTGGAGCACCGCCTTTTTCTTCAGGGTATCCTTTAATTTCTTCTCAATCCTCTAGCAAATGTTATATTCCACTTCGCTTGCCGCGTCAGGTGCACTCGGAAAAAGGTTTGGTAATTTGGAGTACCGCTTAGTAATGTCGGTTTTTTGTGTGATTTGTGTAGTATGTGTATATATATGTAGCGCTTAGGCTGAAGCCAGTATTATCCTTGCCAGAAATGAACTTAGGCTGAAAAATCAGCCACCAGAATCATAGGCAGGATCGCCATATAAAAAAAAATAAAATAAATGTAAGGCCCGATAACCTCCGAAGAGATCTAAGGCCGAGCTTCTCTTCCAATTTGCGTCGTGCTCCTCTTGATTTTCCCTACAAATTGGCCGGACGGGACCTACATGATTTTATGCCGACTCCGAACGGCATCTGCAAGGCAGATGAGTTTTCACTGAGAGCTTTTCATGGCAGAAATACACCCGGAGCGCTTGCCAAACACTGCCGAGGGGCGACCCCGCTTAGAAAAAATTGCTTCTAATTGAAAAACCTTATTTCTAAAATTTTTGATGTTGCTTTGCCCGGGGTTTGAACCCAGGGCATCCGGTGTGATAGGCGGAGCACGCTACCATCACACCACGGTGGCCGCCATATACAATGTGGAAAAATGAATAGAGTGTTTTGTGAGGTGTAAGTGTCAATGAGTGAATGCATGAATGCTTCTTTATTCAAATATTTCAGCTTATTTATATTAAATTATTCTAAACATATTCTTACATATATATTTACATTTATTTATTTATTTATTTATTTATTTATTTAAGCCAATTAAAAAAGAATCTTATAGGCTAATTATAAAAGTGTAAAGTAGTTAATAATGTATAATAATATAAATTACCTTACTTATAAAAAGTATTTAAAATACTCAGAAAGCCATCTTTCGAACAAGAAAAATCTATCTCACAAAATTTAGAAATTCTATTGAACTCAATTAAGGCTCTAGTAATTGGAGCATTCCGCGCATAAAGAGCCCTGAGAACACCAATATGAAAAAACTCAGAAGCACGAAGAGCTCTAGCCGGTATATTAATGAAAATCCTCTCCAAGAGCACAGGGCAATCAACAACCCCACGTAACAAATCGAAAACGAACGACAACGATAAAATTGTCCTCCTGTCCTGCAATGATTTTAAGTTGATCAATAAGCAACGAGCTTTATAAGTCGGGACAGGATCCGAGAAGCGCAGACTGCGTAATGCAAAGCGTACGAATACTTTTTGGATTCGTTCAATTCTTGCAACATGGCAGGAATAATACGGAGACCAGATGAAACAAGCGTATTCAAGTTTGGATCGCACAAACGCAGAATATAAAAGCTTTAGCGTATACGGGTCACTGAAATCCAAGCTATGACGCCTAACAAAAGCTAGCATGGCATACGACTTAGCAATGCACACATTAATATGACTTGAAAACGAAAACTTCGTGTCAAATATTACACCCAAGTCCTTAATTTCACTAACCCGCAACAGGGGCGAGTTTGATATTTGATACACGGTATCAATCAAGTTGACACGCTTCGAAAAAGTTATTTGAAAGCACTTTTTTAGGTTAAGTGATAACCTATTATTATTACACCAGTTACTAAGTTTATCCAAAGCTTCTTGCAACAATACCGCATCATGAAGGCTATGAATAGGCAAGTATATCTTCAGGTCATCTGCATACAGCAAGAATCTTACTTTAGAGAAGCAAGAGCGAATATCATTAATAAACATGACAAAAAACAGTGGACCCAGGATACTACCTTGTGGAACACCGGAGGAAGCAACGAATGGACGAGACCTAACACCATCAACTACAACCATGCAGCGACGCTTAAATAAGTAGGATTCAATCCAACTCAAAAATACTGAGTGAAAGCCCAAACAGGCTAACTTTTTTATCAAAATAACATGGGAAACCCGATCGAATGCCTTGGAAAAGTCAGTATACACAGCGTCAACCTGATATCCTGCCTGAAAAGCTGCAAGGCAGTCATCCGAGAAAATAGTCAGATTAGACACAGTTGAACGTCCTGGAAAAAATCCATGCTGCTCAGGACACACAAAATTCTTTACACAGAAACGTAATTTATCTTGGATGATACATTCAAAGAGCTTCGCAATGGTGGACAGTTTTGAAATAGGCCTATAATTAGTAATATCATTTTTATTGCCGCTCTTGAAAATAGGTGTAATGAATGCTACTTTCCACGCATCAATAAAAGTACCTGTAGATAACGAATTATTAAAAATTAACAACAGTGGATAGACTAGGGAATCACATTGTTTAAACAGAATTGCAGAGAACCCATCGATATCGGTAATAGTCGACGTATTAAGCCGAATAAGCCCATTAAGAACATCTTCCTTAGACAATACTACATTACCGAAGTCAATCGAAGCCTGAATATTAAAAGTAATGTTATCATGATTGACAGAGTCAGAAGTGAAATTGTTCATAAAGTATTCAGCAAAAAGATTTGCAGCATCCTCCGGAGTATCGACAGCTTCTTCAGCAAGAAAAAGAGAGGACGGAATATTCGAAACTGATTTCTTCGAGTTGACAAAGTTCCAAAATGATTTTGGGTTAGATTTAAGATTTTCCTCAAAATTTAAAATATAATTTCTGTGTAAGAATTTATCCAGACACGCGAATTTCTTATCATACTCTTTATACAAGTTGAAAAACGTTGGATTTTGAGTTCTTTTAAATTTACGGAAAAATTTATTTTTCAAATTCCGGAGTTTCATCAAGGCTCTATTATGTCAGGGCACCTTGTACTTCTTTTTGGAAGCCAAGGGAATGACATTTCTACAAATTTGCAGAACAGTAGACTTAAATATCTCAAACCTTTTAGTGGTATCAAGACTGCAAAACAAATTATCCCAATTTATTTCCAGCAAAAGATTGTTCAAGTTCGAAAAATCACATCTCTTAAAATTAAAAGAAAAATTAGAGCTGGTAGTACTCGCTTCGGCAAATTTATAAAACTCAAGATCAAGAACTAATGGAACATGATGCAAATCGGATTTTTTAATAGGAGAAATACATTCAAAAAGTGAAAAATTTAGATTATTAGATAAAAATATCAAATCCAAAGTACGACCTAGTCTGTTTGAAAAACGATTAATTTGTTTAATATCAATACTTAAAAAACTATCTATTAAATATATTTCACTGGAGCCAATGACCTCACATGCTATTAAAGCCGAGTTTGATAGAGTCTGTGACCATTTAACATTACCCAGATTAAAATCACCCAGCACGCAGAGATGATCACCACCAACTTTGTTCAATGCCAGTGACGTAATATTATCGACATGTGCAGTGTATAAGTCGTAGCTACTATTGGGCGGTATATACGAAGTACAAACAAAAACAGTGTCTGATGAGCCTCGAATGCATACACATACCTGGTCAAGTAGCGCACTATTATTTTCCAGTATGATTTCAGAAGCATGATGTTTGGAATGTACCGCAATGAGAACTCCACCACCTCGTGCACAACCAGTAAAGTTTGAATTTCTGTCTTTGCGAAAAACATTGTATAACATAGGATCAAAATATTCCTCGCTGAAAAAGTTTTCATTTAGCCACGTCTCAATGAAGACAAAAACATCATATTCTTCATGGCAGCTAAATAGCCGCACCAGCTGGGATTTTGTTCTAACACCAGCCATATTCTGCATATATAATCTTAGGTGATTATTTCTCCCATCTAACCCAACCGATTGCCGTCGGACATCGGTTGGTTTTCGTCGTTTTTTGGCTTGAATTTAAATGGGCGCACAACAATATTTGCAGGCCATAGTTCAGGCCGCAACAGCATCGCATATGAGTTGGCATTAACGCCTAACTTGAAATTAAGGTGTCTCAAAGAGCTCGGATCCACACCTTTCTTGCTAAGACTACTGCAAATAATGGAGTTTTCTTCCATACCAGTATGTCTAGCAATATATTTTTTTACCTGGTCAGCTGTTGCTGAAGTAGAAAAGGGAGATATATGGAGCCATTTTCTTCTGACAACAGCTCGTATCTAATTACTGGAGCTCGACCCAATAAATAAGGGTTTAATTAATTTCCGAGCGTTTGCATTTTTTGGGTGGCTAGCGTTGATATTTGCCCTGGAATCAGCATTGTTACCAGAACCTTGCAACTGATTTGAATTTAAATCGCTTTGGGAAGAATTCGCTGTACTAGAACCAGAGGACTTATTTTTGCTTTTATTAGACATCTTTTTTTTACGCACAGTGTTCCAATCACTTAGGTTATCAGCACCTACAGATGGTTCATCTAAATTAGTTGCACTCATATTGGCTGGAAACACTGGCACCGCAGTCGGAGTACCAGTAGCGGGAGTAGCAACATGAGGGGACGGCAGCATTTTCTCTTGGCCAGTAGAAGCAGAAGAAGAGGTATAAGAAGAGGAAGTATTAGTAACTACACTAGTTGACAAAGCAGCAACGCAGGCGTATGGCATATTTGTTGTTGGAACAGAAGTATTGACTGCACTGAGTACACCATTACCATCAGACACAATTATTTCCTTTCCACTAACCTTCTCTTTGGCCAAAGGGCCACTAACAATACCACGCACTTCACTGAATTCAGATAGCAAGTGCGACACAATCGATTTATTTTCAGCAAGCATAGAGCGCAATAGAGCATACATACTTACATGCATATCTACCTTAAGCATACATACTTACATACCTACATACAACTCGACACAAAATATGTACCTACACATCTGTGCTGAGCTGTGACTTCTATGGGAAATGCAATGTTTGCAAATTTGCTAGAATTCAAATTTGTTTGGTTGTGTGTTGTACACACACCTGTATTAATGGCTATGTCAGCATTAATTATCAAATGTATATTTATGTGTTGATGAACAGCAGGGTAGCATATTAGATTGACTTAAATATTTGGGATTAAATTGTTGGCTCTTTAGACTACAACACTCACTCTTTATACTTTTAAAACGGGTACACAACGATTTAATTCGATTTTCTATGGAGCTAGCGTTTTTTAGTAAATATTCTGTGAAATGTTTTATTAACATAAAGACTGATTTAACAGTTTTCATATCAATTTGACGTGAAACCTGCTGATTCTATCATTTTCAACGTTAAGATGACATTTTTCGCCGAAATGTGAAATTGATAATGCAGAAATGTTAGTTTTACATGAGACTTTTCTTCGGTGCATCTATAGATGAAATGTCCGGGTCTGTTGATTTTAGTGTGCAATCGCCTACCTAGAAAAGTGACTCTTTCTGGTGAAAAGGGTATAGGGATATGTAGAAAGTGAATCCCCACTTCTTTGGCACCATATGGCACATCCACTTTTTATTCTTTCTTGATTTGGATTTATCATTTTTGCTCAGAGTGCTAAAATAGAGTGAGTTATTCCGTTTCGCATCATTTGCAGACTTCTAGCGATATATATGCATGTGATAACTCAATACAAATAGTACTCAGTATAAAACTCTACAAATGTTCGTCCATGAGTGAGGCGGATATGTAAAGGAGCAGCAGATTGGAAAAAAAAACATTGGCGACAGTGCTCTTGAGTTTTTAAAAGAGATATGCATATCTATTTTGGGCACAAGTAGCTTTTTCCTTGGGCCCGCCTTTTTTTTAATTTAAATTTTGAAAATATTTTAAATTCAATTCAATAGTTTTAACATATTTCTCATTCAACTCTTCTTACTACAGAAAATACCCTCATACACTGACTTCGCGCGTGATCTTATGTATTGGCTTGGTGATCGTTTGCAGTTAACTGGGGATAACATCTTAGAGTTTATTGATCCACGATCTTCTATTTTATGTACTGAAGATGGCGTTTGCTACACAGAAGAAGAGATTGGCGAAATCTGTTGTCCTCTTTAAAGAAAACGCTTGCTGCTATGAAAGAGTAGAACGAATATGAATATGAAAATGTAATAAATATATGATTTGATAAAATTAATACTAGAGATATTTATTAGAATGGTATGTGGACGGTTCGGATCTATTTACCACTATAAGTCGAAACTTTTTATGGAAAATACACTACACCGAGAGCCGGTCCGAGCGAAGGTAATACTTAAAACAAAAAATTCTGTTGAACTAGGCCCACATGTATGGCGGCAAGTTATATTTTTAGCTCACAGCAAATTTAGCAAATTGCCAAAAATATACTCAATCTGATATTTAGGCTGTGTGCGAGTTGACCTAAATTTCTACTTAAATAGAGAAAAAACCTAAATCACTGGAAACTGTCGGTAAAGTAGTGCAAAATAAAAATTTAGAATTTTTATAAGCATACTTTTCAACCTAAATTCAAATGTCAAATTTCAAAAACAAAAATATTGATTTTTCAATATTGTACATACATATATGCAAATAAATGGCTCTCGTCCATTCAATTTAAGTAAATCATAGCTCCTAGAGCGATGATCCCTGCTGCGATTAAGGTCCAATAGATTGTACGTGATGGTGAGCTCAATTTTGTTCAAGCTGATGTTGGCGACACAAGAATTGGATCCTTCTCAAATATAGACCGCAATCTTAACATATTTGGCAGCCAAATGCACTAATTGGCCTAAAGAAGTTATTGGAGGCGTACCAAAGTCACAGTATTGAATTAGAGATTGTTTAAAAGGTCTTGTGCACGTGCTCCACTATGTCCGAAAAAAAGCCTTATAAGACGGAGCCACTACATTTTCTTGAACTGGAATCTTGGGATATGTACTTACCGCGGACCCTAATTGACCTCTGTTCTCTTTAAGCGTGAAAATGCATCAAAAATACCAAATTTTCCGTATTGTTATTATTTCTTTGGAGCAATAATATAAACAATTTAGGTTTTCAAATCAACTCGCACAGTTTTGGCAGCTTTTTCCTAAATTATTGCAGTGCTGGAAAGTTCCAATGGAATATTAGTTTAGGTACCTAAAATTTAGGCGAACTCGTACCCAGCCTTAAAATATAACTTTCCGTTCAATTACTAGGCCTTAGAGAGTTAAATTCTATTTACATGTTGTGCATTCCCCTTTTTTAAGATTGTTTGCACTATTACTATCCAGATACTAAATAAACGGGAAAAGCTTGTAAGAAACCCCAATATGACCGCGAAATGTAATCGACGCACAGCCGGAACTATCTAAGAATACCGAACATAGTCCAAACGTGTGATTAAATCTACCACAAATTAGCGCTAAAATTGTTTCGAAATTATCTCAAAATTATCCTAAAATAATATCGAAAATAATCGTAAAAAGGTCACATATACATATGTATGAACCCGAAAACAATTCTAAACTGATCCGCCCAAAAGTCTTGAAATTATTCTGAAATAGACTTGAAATTCCAAAAGGAATTCAGACATAGTCCCGAAACGATCCTTAGGTAATCCCGAAATTATACTTAAAATATATACCTGAAATGAAAACCGAAATTTATTCCGAAGTGACTTTGAAGTAATCTGCTTCCGTAATAGGCTGGCAATGTCTTACATTTTTCGCAGATTGATGCTTAAAACAGGGCACCGTGGTGTATATGTAGCGTGTTAGCCTACCTCACCGAAGATCAATGCTTCAAATTTCAGAACAAGCTTCATTTATATATGGTTTTAAAGTTTTTTCCATCGGGGTCGCCCCTCGGTAGTGGGTTGCTAAACACTCGGAGTATGATTCTAATCTTCTCAGATAAAATTTTTCTGCACGCGTTAGCCGTTTGTAGTCGGAACGACCCCGAAAAAATCTCTAAACGATCTAGAAATAGTCCTAGAGATAATCGCGGAATTATACGTGGATGTTCAACAGCGGCCGCCGTGGTATTCTGGTAGCTTGCTCCACCTACCACACCGAAGATTCTGAGTTCAAGTCCCGGGCAAAGCAACACCAAAAATTTAGAAACAATTTTTTTCCCATAACACTACGAGTGTATTTCTGCCATGCAAAGCTTCTTTGTGAAAATTCATCTGCAAATTTGGAGTCAGCGTAAAATGTGTAGATACCATTCCGCGAATTTGTGGGCAAACTTAAAAAGAGCACTAAGCAAATTGGAGGAGAGCTCGGCCTAAATCTGTTCGAAGGTATATCGCGCTTTATGTTTTTTATTCTTTGTTCCTCAAATGTACCCAAGATTGATTTGTGAAAGCATTTTGATATATGATACGGACCGCAAGCTATGCTTATATCATTTCAATATAATTATGAAATGATCCCGGACCCGAGATTATGATCAAATAGTTCCAAATAATATCGAAAGCAATCCATAAATTATCCTGAAACAATTCCGAAATTGACCCGATATGGTTTTTAAAACAATTCTTAAATAGCACCAGAAACCATTCTTAAACTATTCCGAAATATTTCTACAACGATCGCGATAGAGTTAAGGTATTGAAAAAAACCGAAATTATTCAAAAAATAACACTAAAATAGTCTCGAGTTTCCCAAATTTCCCGATATCATCTGCAGATGATTGTAAAATAATCCCAAATCGATTTCCAAAGTTTTCTCAAAATTAGTGTAAAATGATGCCGTGATAATCCTAAATGATCTCGAACACAATCCACATATTAACCTGAAAATATTATAAAATAGATCTGATGTGAACTAGTACTCTTTTTGCAATAAACGAAATGAAATGAAATATGTTTCTTTAGTCAATTCCAAAATAACACGAAAGCAACTCCGAAAGCCGCTCTGAATTTATACCGAAACATTGTCAAAACAATCTCTATATGATTAAAAAACCAAAATGGAGCAGGAATGATCCCCACACCAATCCTGAAACTGTTCCGAAATAGTCTCGAATATAAAACCCAAAATAAATAAATAATAAAAGTTTGTCAGAAATTATTCAGAGAAAGTTCGGAGATTACTCTGAAAACAATACAAATGACCCAGAACTTATGCCAACAAAAAATCAAGAAATTATCTGCTGACGTTCCTCAGATGGGCTCAAAATAAACGCGATACAAAGAGGGTTCCCAAATCATACCGATATTCATAAAAGGTAAATGATATTGTTCGTGCATTGTTCCAAACTTCACCATTTTCTCTAGAAATAAAACCCTAAGGTGTCTTAAATGACCCTAAGTCGTCCCAAAATACATCCAATTTGCATATTTTGCAACTTATTAGAAATCAGTCGTATATCCTAGATACCATATAATACAATTTATATAGGTCAAATAAAGCCAGAGTTCAATCGAGGCTAGTCTTTGTTGGAAGACACTGCTTACCTGTAAAAACTTATGTAGACCTTGATTTGTATGTACGGACCCAGATAACAAATGTTATTGGTAAACTTACAGATAATTATTTAAAGATATTGTTCCAGAAGGGGTAGGGAATTATGGAATAGAATTTCTATAAAATATTCTTAGTTATCGGGTTTTGGCTGTATCCATTAGCAAAGCCCGATGGCTGAACTTCGTTAAGTGTACTCGTCCGTCCTTTCCAACATTGTTAGCCGATCAACCCAATTTCGTTGTGCAAGAATTTTTTTGGGTTGATACATAAACATTTTTCTTTTGTGGCTGCACAGCAAACATATCAACAACATACGCAATTGCATTTTCGCGGTTCACCGATGGTTAACGCTGCTTTTAGTGTGTCATCCTCGCATCAACCGCGAATGACATGCCGTTGTCTGACGTTTACTGTCCCTCGAGGTACATAAATACTCCCACAAATGCACGCTCCTTTCGATATCCGATGGCAATGTTATTGTTGTGTAGCCACATTACCCAGTACCAAAAGAATTCAGAACTGAAAAAGGTAAGCGAGTTGGTAATATGTTGCGGGGTGAGAGACGAAATAAACTTCGTTTTAAAATCCTTGTTGTAATTTTCAACAAAAGTATTTATATCAAAGCTATTCGCACAACTGAACGACTCACTGCCATGGGTATGCGATCACTTCAGTACTAAATTTTCTAAGAAATCGAAGCTGCAACCACGTACAAACAAACATAAATATTTACATGCATGCATATATTTACTGTTGCAAATAAATTACTACAGTTATCCCGTCGCCACGGCAAAATTTGCTGCCACGAAAATTTCGTTTTTATTTTGCTTTTAGTAAATATTAAACATCAGTTGAAAGCGGTCGGGTCTGAAGTGAATAAAACTAATAAGTACATATGTATAGCAAACGTCAACAAAGACGATTGTTAAACACCGAAACAAATGAAATGTTAATTATAATACATCATTTAAGGTTCCCGATTTGCAACGTATCTCACCTCAATGAAATTGAAGATGATGTATCTAAAAACAAGGATGCATAGGTACGTAAGTCTAAAGCCGCAACAGCATAATTTTTTTTAACATTAACATCAAAATTTAATTAATCTAATATTTTTTAAGGTTTCTAATGTAAAAAAAATAATTGGACCGATTGGAGTTGTAAAGGATATGACAAAAATACTCAGCGATAAAGTTATGGTACAACTAAATTATGATGGATTGCACGAAAAGGTTGCATTTAAGAAATTTGAGTCTCTAAATTATGTAATATATGGTAAGTTTTATTTTTTATTAAATAAATCTTTAATATAAAACAATTTTATGTATTTTTTCATTTCAGAAGCAATGCAAGTGGAGGGCTACACTAGAGGAAATTTTGGAGCTCCAAAGAGCCTTCACGATGGGAAAGAATCGTCCTTGAAGAGGCAGCAGAATAAAAACTAACGAAATAGAAGTGAATGCAAAAATCATCAAAAAATATATATACTTTTTATGTTACGAATTTAATTTTTGTATTCTTCCTCCAATATTTATATTTATATTTATTTAACAACAAACAGCGGTTGTATATGTAAGACAACAGTCTTTTAAAAGTACATCAACTAACATTAATTATAATAAAATTAAATTAAATAAAATGCATTAAACTTAAATTTAATTGAACTTATATCTAAATAGAAAAATCAATGGGAAAAGAGAAGAAAAAAAAAAAAAAGAAAAAGACGAAAAAGACAGAGAGTGTAGACCGATAGTAGGAAGTAGTTATATACAATCGCACTCATTAACTCGATTTAAAGTAGTTATGTATAATTTCCTTGCAGTTATTCCTGTTCAGCACGAATTTAACATACTCTGGGATGTTGTTCCAGAGCCTCACAGCGTTGGCGAAGAACAGTCTGGATGATGTCAGGTAGTTGTATTTCGGTATAACCAGATTATGAATCCTAACGGATTTTGTTGGATTTAACTTTTCATACAAATAGTTTGGGGACTTCCATTCTAGTAACTTGAATATGAACATACAGTTTCTAGCAGCAAGGTGGTCATGAATACTACAACCCAGAATATCGTTCCTCCATTGGGATATGTGATCGAATTTCTTTAGACCATAAATATAACGGGTAACATTATTAAATAGGACATTAATTTTGTGAGCGGAAATTGAATCAAGCTTGCTGTAGACATGTTCAGCATACGTTATGTGGGGAATGATAAGCTGTTTAGCTAATTTTCGAATAGTTTCCAAAGGCGTGAACGACGCAGACATTCTCAATCTACGTAAGAACAATACACCTTACTGACAGTACCATTAATGTGATTACAGCAAGTCAGCCTAGAGTTGACGACAAAGCCTAAGTTTTTAGTTTTGTTTGTAATCTGTAGAGTACTATTACCGATAAACACCTCTGGAATATCCTCAACATTCACTACTCTATTACATATTGGCAGCACATATGACTTAGACGCATTAAGGCATAAATTGTTATCACTTGCCCATTGCCATATAGCTGACAGATCACTATTTACTTTAAAATATAAATCGGCACCAAGACCAATCCGACTAGACAAGTACACTTGGATATCATCAGCATATGCGTGTACATTAACATATTTACAAACTGAGAACACATCATTCAAAAATAAACTAAACAAAAGAGGTCCTAGGACAGACCCTTACGGAACGCCCGCTGACACACCCTTAAAACTGGAATACGACTCCATTGACTTCACCTTTTGTACCCTGCACTTAAGATAGCTCATCATAAGTTTCAAGGAATTGTTCGAGAATTCAAAATAATGCTTAAGCTTGGTGTGTAAAATATTATGATCAACCATGTCAAATGCTTTAGAAAAATCCAGGAGGCATAGAAGTGTTAAGGATCCATCATCAAAATGTATCCTTATATCATCAGTTACTTTCAACATGACAGTAGAACAACTATGCTTCTGCTTAAAGCCATATTGTAGAGGGGATAATAAATTGTAGGGCTGAACATGTGATGAGATTTGCGCTGCCATTAACGACTCGCATACCTTCGCCAATGCTGGTAATATACTTATGGGCCTATAGTCACTAGGAGTTGTAGGCGTACTTTTCTTAGCTACTGGTAGTATGACGGTTTTTTTCCAATCCTCTGGTTTATTATGTGGGTAATAGTGCCCAGAATAAATGGCAGCACAAGCTTAACGAATTTTAGGGAAATGCCATATTCACCAACAGCGTCAGATTTGATATTCAGTATTGCTTGTATGACATCACCCTCACTTACACATTCAAACTTAAATTCATGTTCAAAAGCAGTACGAGCTACAAGCTATGAGGAGAAGGTTCATTGCTTTTTCCTACTGAAACGAAATCGTTCATTATATTGGGGTCTATGTCACATTCCGGCTTCAAACCAACACGAACTTTTAAGTTTTTTAAGTTCCGCCATAGATTCTTAGAAGGAAGTGATGGATTCAATTTACTATTACAATATCTTCTTTTTTCTTGTCTTATGACAAGCGTAGTATAATTTCGAGCAGCTTTATATTGAGACCAAGCGAAATCTGACATAGTCCTCCTCCATTACCTATACAAATTATTCCGAATTTTTAAGGATGTATTGACTTTGTTATTAAACCAGGGACAAGATCGGTTTACTCGAGCCATACGTAGAGGAACATGCTTCTCAAATAAATCAGTCAAATTTTTATTAAATGCTTTAAGTTTTTCATCTACAGAGTTGTAGAGCCAACTATCATTCCAATTCACAATTGCCACACTTTGATACAACGCATTTACATTTATCGACTTGAAGTCACGATACATAAAACTACTTTGAAATAGACGACGATTGAACACAATATCTAAAGTACAAAAAATTAGGTCATGGTCAGAAATGAAGAATATTTGGTCGAATTTTAAAATATGGTCAAGGTTTGAAGTTATAAAAAAATCTAAGAGAGTTGGATTTGCATTATGGGCAAATCTTGTAGGTGCTACATCATTAACTATGGTAAGACCTGCTGCAGTTACATGATCGTTTAGTTTACGTGAAAAGGAGTCATTTGAAAGGAGGTTCACATTAAAATCACCACATATTACATAAAATTCATAGTCAATAATAAACATTGATATTTCCCTAAAAAAAGAATCTAACGAACAACACTTACGGGGGTTATATACGCACGACACTAATATGCTTTTTGTACCATCAGAAACTTCAGCTATGATAAACTCGGTATCCGCGGTATGGGATTTAGCTAGAACATGAAAGTTTAACGACGACTTGCAATAGATTGCAACACCACCCCTCGTTGGTTACACCTGCCGTGGCGAATAAGGCTGTAGCTTGGAATACTGTAGACAACATCGGAAATAGTGGGACTGAACCAGGTTTCGGAAACACAAACCACATCAACTAAATAATCCTCAAAGACATTCCTAACGTAGTCCAGTTTATCACCACTAAGGCTACGGGCATTAAAGTGTACTACATTAAAACCACGAGACTGCTTACATAAAATATCCAACAAGATCTTAGAGTTATCATCAACACTGGGTACTTTTTTGCTAACTGGGTTTACCAACATTAAACTGTGTTTGAAGAGAGAGAACCACAAGTAAAAGTGCTCATTCCAAATGCAAAATGAATAACATCGTAATTGTATTAAAGCAAAACACACAAAAAAAGTAATAAATAAACAAAATAATTATATGGGAGTAAATTAACAAGCTAATTCAAATGAGAATGATTATGATATGAAAAAGGGAAAAAAGAGTGTATAGAAGTAGGAGTAAATGTAGAAACAAAGAAGATAAGACCGAGAGAGAAGGTATACAAAAATGTATCCACGTATTACAATATAAATATATTAGAGTACTAGCTTATTTGTGTGTTATGAGTGCGCTCTATTTCCAATAAGAGCATTAACCTCGGCTTTGCTGTTTACTAACTTGGGCTCATCGCTTGGCTTAAGACGAACAAACACTTTTCCACGCATCGAGAAGGCCGACGCCAACTGCTTCTTACGCCTTAGCTCTGAGGCATGTGCCATCAGCTCTCGCAATTTTTTCGTTAAACTTTCATGCAAGAAGATTGCTACATAACCAGGCAAATCAATATCTGACAGCGCGAGCGATCTCTTTTTTGATATGCAAAACAAAGCCACAGATTTTAAGAGTTGGTTGCGGTCAGTTGCAGAAAACAGTTTAACAATGATGGGACTGGCATTGGCGGGTTGCTTTTGGTTGTTATTATTACTGCTGTTATTTCTTGCATCTCGCACTCGAAATGCATCGCGCAGTGGTGGTCTTTTGTGCTCAGCCACTTTGCATATTTTAGAAAACAATTCACGCAAGCACTCACCTGCTGTGAGTGGGACAGTGTTGCCAGGTTAGCCTTTTCGAGGCTAGATTTATCCTTTTTTTTTGCCTTTAGCCTCGAAATTTTGGGTTTAGCTTCGTGACTTTTTTCTAGCCTTTTTTACTCCGAATGTATTTTTAAAAATTTCTAAAATAAAATAATTTCAGTGGTTCCTGTGAACACCTAATACCTAATAATATGAGTTCTCTACAAAAGATTAATTCTTTTTCTGCTGAAAATTTAAAAGTCCGATGTATTTTCTTACTTTGAAAAAGAGAAGTATAGTTATTCTTCAAGTCAAATAGAATTAATAGATGCAGTGGCGAAAACTTATAACTATACAATGGAAAAATGTACACTCCACCATGGAATTTTGGTCGGAAGTCCGAGAACATAAAAATGCATTAAACGAACCTCCTTTTTTAGAACTTGTCGAATTCATATTTAGTTTTTTAGTATTACCACTCAGTAACGTGGAGGTTGAAAGAATTTTTAGTGGCATGAAAATTAAAATGCTTAATGCGCTGCTTAATATTAGATGCTCGTTAAAACGCTTATCTAAATGTTGTAATGACTTTGAAATTACCGATGATCTCATATCTATGGTAAATAGCCAAACTTTATACCCAGACTTAAGCTCTTCTGATTCTTCAGACGGGGAATATATATATAAATAATTAGTTTGTAATATTTTTTTTATGTATTACACATATGCAATCATTTAAAGTAATTCCATGTGCTAGTCAAGGAAAATGTGCCTGATATGTTTTGAAACAGGAAGTTATGCTTAAGTTATGTTTATAAGTTTTTATTTACAAATGTGTAAACTAAAATATAAAAAAAATTTTATGAATTAACCAAAAAATTTCTGGCCTTTTTTAGCTTCTTTTTTTTTCTAAATTTAGCCTTTTCTAACCTTTTTTTTGCCAATCTAGCTTCTTTTTTTGCATCACCTGGCAACACTAATGTGGGATGCCAGTTAGAATTAAATCAGTGGCAACAGCGCTGCTTTCAAATGTATTTATCTGTGCCTGAGCTGAAATGAGTTCATTACGCAGAATGAGCACATCTGAGCACGCGTTTTCAACAACCGCCACTCTCCTTTCGATTGCCGCATTCGCTAGCTTTAAATTGGCAATTTCAGCAGTCAACTCACCAAATTTCTGCATCATACGGTTTTCTGTTTTCTCCATCACTTCAGGTAACTCTTTCATAATTATATGTCTCTGCTCTTCCATCTTCTCTTCCAATTTTTTCTCCAATCTCTCTAGTATCGATTCTCGTGGGAGAGGGGTTTTAGGGGGGGGGGGAGGATTCTGTTCCTCTTGCTGGATTTTTTCGCGCCATTGTTGTGTTTTTATTTATCTTAATTTTTGTTAGGCTATTAGTTTTATTAGGCTAATGTAAGTTCTAACACAAAACAAATGGATACCAAATAAAGTTCGCAGCACAACCGAATACCGCCAAAACAAAAACATAGGAATATTACAATAAAGATTCGAGGGTAAATGCAATTATTTTAGAGCGCGAAAAAACACGTCTTACTCAGTCAACATACTTGCATATGTTAATATTTGTTAACTAATGAATAAAAAGTGTAAAACTATAAAATATTTGCATTAAATCCTCTTTAGTTCTTTCATATAGCCAAGTGAGTCTGTAAGGTGAACAGCTGATCAAATCATTTACCCAAGTATGTGTGTCTGTAAGGTGAACAGCTGATCAATTTATTTGCCCAAGTATGTGAGTCTGTAAGGCGTACAGCTGATCAAATCATTTACCCAAGTTTGTGAGTTGGTAATTCATATAATTGACTTGTAAATATCCGCGGGTAAGCGAGTTCTTCAGGTATGAATTTCGTAGGACATCGCTGTGTTAAAATTCAGCGGTGAATTCAGCAGTAAGACCCTCACTTTGGCTATTACCAACTCATTTCCTATCTATTACCTTTTGTTACTGTGTATTTACGAGCTAAAAGTGACTTATGGCTCGAATTTATTTACAAGAAAAATGTATGTATGGCTGTGTATATGTAAGAGTAGGTAAGTATGTGTTCATAGTAGTGCAAAAGCAGTAGTATTTGATGAGTGAATAAAAAACTATGCCGGTCAGGCAATAAAGAACCTTGGAATAGGCAGAATAAAAAGTCGAAAATAAAAATAGTAGTTAAATAATAAATGAAATGTCATGTAAGTAAATTTGTTGGTGTGCATGCGTACTTACATGGTTGAATAAGTACTGATATATACGTATGTATTTGTGTTAGTTTGGTAAAACTCAAAGCTGAATTAATAATAAACAATTGCTAACATAAGTGAAAACTAGTTTCAAGTGGAGTGAGTCATTTCAAATAATTAACCCCAATACGAGCATTAAATGTCCATTACTAATGCATATTTGATGAGATATTACTACACAGTTAATCATTAGGAATTTTTTTATAATCCTTATTTAATTAAATTAAATTACTGATTGATATATGAGTCAAAAATTTCCACGGCGTACATTTTAGTTCAGCGGAAAAAGTGCGTCTGCTTGACCTACTGACAAAAGACCTTGATTTCTGCATTTTTTGCAAATACGTTATAAGGTAAAGTTTATTTTATTGAGGCCAAACCTCAACAATAAGAACAATAGAGTCACAAATAACAAGGACCACTTGGCTTCTAATGTGAAAAATAATGATGATTTTAACTGGGATATCTAGTTAACTGAATGAATTAGTTAATTTTATTTCAACCAAGCCAGTAAAAATATCCAAAAAAATGATAAGGACTTGCACTGAGACTTTTAGCTCAAGTAATGGACTAATTTATTTAGAGTTCTTACAAGCTGTCGACTGTCTGATGAATAATGACTATAACTGGACTTTTTAGTTCAAAGCATCGACTATCTTATAAATAATAAAGACTTGATAATTTTTTCAAGTGTTTAAACGGATAAGCTCATTTCTAGTTCTTTCAAGCTGCCGACAATATGATAAATGATGAAAACTTGGATTGAGAACATTATTTCTGTGAATTAATTGCTTTATTCCTAGATCAATCTTCGACTATTGGACAAATTAAATAATAATGGATCAGAGATTTATAGTTGTTTTTATACTCAGCGTGTTTTACATACAGAGTATATTAACATTGATTGGATAACGGTTGGTTGTACAGGTATAAAGGAATCGAGATAGATATAGACTTCCATATATCAAAATCATCAGTATCGAAAAAAGATTTGATTGAGCCATGTCCGTCCGTCCGTCCGTTAACACGATAACTTGAGTAAGTATTCAGATATCTTCACCAAATTTGGTACATTAGCTTATCTGTACCCAGAATAGATTGGTATTGAAAATGAGCGAAATCGGATGATAACCACGCCCACTTTTTATATATAAAAAATTTTGGAAAACACAAAACACCTGATAATTTAGTAAATAATACACCTAGAATGTTGAAATTTGACATGTGGACTGATATTAACACTCTTGATAAAATTTTGGAAAAATTGTTTAAAATGAGCGTGGCACCGCTCACTTATGATAAAATCAATTTTACAAATATTATTAATCATAAATCAAAATTCGTTAAACATATCGTAACAACATTCGGCAGAGAGGTTGCCTTTACTATAATGAATGATGTGAAGAAAAATTAACGAAATCGGTTAAGGACCACGCCTACTTTTATATAAAAGATTTTTAAAATGGTCGTGGAGGAATAAAATAAGCTATATCTTTGCAAAAAAGAGCTCTATATCAATGGTATTTCATTTCCCAAGTGGAATTATAGCAATAAATAGGAAAAACTTCAAATTTAAAAAAATGGGCGTGGCACCACCCCTTTTATGACTAAGCAATTTTCTATATTTCGGGAGCCATAACTCGAAGAAAAATTAACGGATCGTAATAAAATTAAAAAAAATAAATGTAAGGCGCGATAACCTCCGAAGAGATCTAAGGCCGAGCTTCTCTTCCAATTTGCGTCGTGCTCCTCTTGATTTTTCCCTACAAATTGGCCGGACGGAACCTACATGTTTTATGCCGACTCCGAACGGCATCTGCAAGGTAGATGAGTTTTCACTGAGAGCTTTTCATGGCAGAAATACAATCGGAGCGCTTGCCGGACACTGCCGAGGGGCGACCCCGCTTAGAAAAATTTTCTTCTAATTGAAAAATCTTATTTCTAAAATTTTGATGTTGCTTTGCCCGGGAGTTGAACCCAGGGCATACGGTGTGATAGGCGGAGCACGCTACCATCACACCACGGTGGCCGCCAAATTTTCCTTATTGTAGAAAATATTTCTACTAAAAATGGACGGGATCAGTTAAAGACCACGGCAATTTAGATATAAAACAAGTTTAAAAGGGTCGTAGACTAGAATAATAAGCTATAACTTAGCAAAAAATAGTTTTGAATCAATGACATTTCACTTATCAAGTTGTATTGTAAGAGGAAAAGGGGAGACATTTTTTTTTAAACGGGCGGTGCCACGTGTTATGTAGAAAAGTAATTTATCTGAAATGAAATGTAAAATTGATGCTCACGATGAGTATAAAATGTTCGGTTGCACCCGCACTTAGACACCTTTACTTGTTATACTCAGTTGAGCAGAGCTCACAGAGTATATTAACTTTGATTGGATAACGGTTGGTTGTACAGGTATAAAGGAATCGAGATAGATATAGACTTCCATATTTCAAAATCATCAGTATCGAAAAAAAATTCGATTGAGCCATGTCCGTCCGTCCGTCCGTCCGTCCGTCTGCCCGTTAACACGATAACTTGAGTCAATTTTGAGGTATCTTGATCAAATTTGGTACGTAGATTCCTGGGCACTAATCTCAGATCGCTATTTAAAATGAACTATATCGGACAATAACCACGCCCACTTTTTCGATATCGAAAATTTCGAAAAATCGAAAAAGTGCGATAATTCATTACCAAATACGGATTAAGCGATGAAGCTTGGTAGGTGAGTTGAACATATGACGCAGAATAGAAAACTAGTAAAATTTTGGACAATGGGCGTGGCACCGCCCACTTTTAAAAGAATGTAATTTAGAAGTTTTGCAAGCTGTAATTTGGCAGTCGTTGAACATATCATGATGAAATTTGGCAGGAACATTACTCTTATTACTATATGTTTGCATAATAAAAATTAGCAAAATCGGAGAACGACCACACCCACTTTTTAAAAAAATGTTTTTTAATTCAAATTTTAAAAGAAAAGTTAATATCTTTACAGTATATAAGTAAATTGTGTCAATATTCAACTCCAGTAATGATATGTTGCAACAAAATACAAAAATAAAAGAAATTTTCAAAATGGGCGTGGCTCCGCCCTTTTCCATTTAATTTATCTAGGATACTTTTAATGCCATAAGTCGAACAAAAATTTACCAATCCTTGTGAAATTTGGTAGAGGTTTAGATTCTAGGACGATAACTGTTTTCTGTGAAAAAGGGAGAAATCGGTTGAAGCCACGCCCAGTTTTTATACACAGTCGATCGTCTGTCCTTCCGCTCGGCCGTTAACACGATAACTTGAGCTCAGTTCACGTACTTATCTGAACTCACTTTGTATTGGTGTAAAAAAGAACGAAATCCGACTATGAACACGCCCACTATTTCGATATCGAAAATTACGAAAAATGAAAAAAATGCCATAATTATATACCAAATACGAAAAAAGGGATGAAGCATGGTAATTGTATTTGTCTATTGACGCAAAATATAACTTTAGAAAAAAACTTGGTAAAATGGGTGTGACACCTACAATATTAAGTAGAAGAAAATGAAAAAGTTTTGCAGGGCGAAATCAAAAGCCCTTGGAATCTTGGAAGGAAACTGTTCGTGGTATTACATATATAAATAAACTAGCCTTTACCCGCGGCCCCGTCCGCAAGGAGAAAATGAAATATGTGGGCTATTCACGTTAGCCTGCTTATAAAGTTATCTGTTTAAAATTTTTTTACTGTCTAATGCATTTTATTTTTTTAATTGAGTAAAAAAAAAGAACTTTGAGCTGATAACCTGATAGGATCCCAAAATGATAACGAAATTATCCAGAAAAAGCCACGAAATGACCCACACGCTATCGCGGACGGATCCCGAAAATCATCCAGAAACGCCCCAGAAGTGTCTCCAAAAGTTCCCGAAGTAGTTCCAAAAAACCCGAAATGACAACGACACGATTCTAGACTTATCCAGAGAACCACACAGAAATGATCCCTGAAGGGTACCAAATTGATCCGAAATAGTCCCGAAAAAGTTCCGAAATTACCCTGAAGGGCTCCCGGACGGATCTCAAAAACCATCCAGGAAGGGTTCCTAAATTATCCCGACATAGTCCAGAAAAAGCTCCGAAAAAGTTCCGAAAAGACCCCGAGGGATCCACAACGGATAGCGAAAACCATAAAGAAATGATTCCGGAAGGGTCCCAAAATGATTCCGAAAATGACCCCGATGGAATCCCACGCGGATCCAAATGTGATCCCGGAAGGGTTTCAAAACTATCCCGAAAAAGTAACAAAAAAATCTCAAAATGAATCTTACGGCATCCTGGACGGATCCAGAAATGATCCCAACAAGGTCCCGAAATGACACTGATGGATCCGGCAAACGATCAAGAATTGATGCCGGAAGGGTCCTCAAATGATCCCGAAATAATACAGATAAAGTCATGGAATGACCCCTAAATGGTCCCCAAATAATCCCGAAATAGTCCCGAAATTACCCTGATGGGTTTCCGTACAGATCCCGAAATCCATCCAGAAGTGATGCCGGAAGCGTCCAAAAATGATCCCGTATTGTCCCGAAAAAGTTCCTAAATGACCCCGACGGGATCCCGGACGGATCCCCAAAACTATCTAGAAATGATGAAGGAAGGTACCCAAAATGATTCCGAAAAAGTCGTGAAATAACCCCGACGGAATTCCGGACGGATCCTGAAAACCATCCAGAAATGATCCCGAAATAGTCCCGAAGAAGTCCCGAGATGTCCCTGACGGGATCTCAAACGGCCCCCTAACTGACCCCGCCGGGATTCCGGACAGATCCCGAAATCCATCCAGGAATCATTTTGGCCCAAAATGATTCCGAAATAGTTTCGGAAAAGTCCACAAATTACCCTGACGGGATTCCGGACGTATCCTGAAAACCATGCTTAAATGATCCCGAAAAAGTCCCGAAATGACCCCGACGGGATCTCGGACGGATCCCCAAGACTATCTAGAAATGATGAAGGAAGGTACCCAAAATGATTCCGAAAAAGTCCTGAAATAATCCCGACCGGATTCCGGACGGATCCCGAAAACCATCCTGAAATGATGCCGAAAGGTACACCAAATGATTCCGACGGGATCCCTTACGGATCCCGAAAACCATGCAGAAATGATGCCGGAAGGGACCCAAATGATCCCGAAAGAGTCCTGAAATGACCCTGACGGGATCCCCTCCGGATCCCGAAAATCATCCAGAAATGATGTCGGTAGGTACCCCAAATGATCCCGAAATAGTTCCGAAATGACCCCGTCGGGATCCCGGAAACTATTCAGAACTGATGCCGGAAAGGTCCTCAAATGATCCCGTATTAGTCGAGAAAAAGTCCCGAAATGACCCCGACGGGGTCCCTTACGGATCCCGAAAACCATCCAGAAATGATGCCGAAAGGTACACCAAATGATCCCGAAATAGTCCCGAAATGACCCCGACGGGATCCGGGACTGATCCCGAAAATTATCCAGAAATGATGCCGGAAAGGTCCTCAAATGATCCCTTAATAGTCCCGAAATCACCCTGAAGGGATCCACGACGGATCCGGGAAACTATCCAGAAATGACGCCGGAAAGGTTCCCAAATGATCCCCAAATAGTGCCCAAATGACCCTGACGGGATCCCGGACGGATCCCGAAAACCATCCAGAAATGAAGGCGAAAGGGTCCACAAACGATCCCGTATTAGTGGCGAGAAAGTCCTGAAATGACCCCGACGGGATCCCGGACGAATCTCGAAAACCATCCAGAAATGCTGCCGGAAGGGAACCCAAATTATCCGGAATAAGTCCGGAATGACGCAGAAATGATGCCGGAAGGGTTCCCAAATGATCCCGTATTAGTCCAGAAAAAGTCCCGAAATGACCCCGACCGGATCCCGGACGGATCCCGAAAACCATCCAGAAATGATGCCGAAAGGGTCCCCAAATGATCCCGTATTAGTCGAGAAAAAGTCCCGAAATGACCCCGGCCGGATCCCGGACTGATCCAGAAAACCATATAGAAATGATGCCGGAAGGTACCCTAAATGACCTCGAAAAATTCCTGAAATGACCCCGACGGGATCACGGACGAATCCCGAAAACCATCCAGAATTGATGCCGTTAGGTACCCCAAATGATCCCGAAATAGTCCCGAAATGGTCCGTCCGGATCCCGGACGGATCCCGAAAACTATCCAGAAATGATGTCGAAAGGGTCCCTAAATGATCCCGTATTAGTCGAGAAAAAGTCCCGGAAAGACTCCGACGGGATCCCGGACGGATCGCGAAAACCATCCAGAAATTAAGCCGGAAGAGCCTCCAAATGATCCCGTATTAGTCGAGAAAAAGTCCCGAAATGACCCCGACGGGATCCCGGACCAATCCCAAAAACCATCCAGAAATGATGCCGGTAGGTATCCCAAATGATCCCGAAAGAGTCCCGAAATGTCCTCGTCGGCATCTCGGACGGATCCCCAAAATTATCCAGAAATGTTGCCGGAAAGGTCCCCAAATGATCCCCTAATAGTCCCACAATTACCCTGATGGGATCCCGGACGGATCTCGAAAACCATCCGGAAATGATGCCGAAAGGGTTCCCAAATGATCCCGTATTAGTGGCGAAAAAGTCCCGAAAAGACCCCGACGGGATCCCGGACGGATCCCGTAAACCATCCAGAAATGATGCCGGAAGAGCCCCCAAATGATCCCGAAAAGGTCCCCAAATGACCCCGACGAGATCCCGGACGGATACCGAAAACCATCCAGAAATGATGTCGGTAGGTACCCCAAATGATCCCGAAATAGTCCCGAAATGACCCCGTCCGGATCCCGGACGGATCCCGAAAACTATCCAGAAATAATGCCGAAAGGGTCCCCAAATGATCCCATATTAGTGGAGAAAAAGTCCCGGAATGACCCCGACGGGATCCCGGGCGGATCCCGAAAAACATCCAGAAATTATGCCGGAAGAGCCCCCAAATGATCCCGAAAAAGTCCCCAAATGACCCCGACTTACTCCAGAGAAAGTTCCGAATTGGGGGACCCACGACGGATCGCGAAAACCATACAGAAATGATTCCGGAAGGATCCCAAAATGATCCCGAGATAGTCCGGAAATGACCCAGATGGGATCCAGCACAGATCCAGAAATGATCCCGGAAGGGTCCAAAAACTATCCCGGAAAAGTAACAAAAAATCCCGAAATGGCTCCTACGGCATCCCGGACGGATCCAGAAATGATCTCGGAAGGGTCCCCAAATGATCCCAAAATGGTCCCGAAATGACCCTGATGGATCCGGCAAACCATCAAGAAATTATGCCGGAAGGGTCCACAAATGATCCCGAAATAATACAGAAAAAGTCACGAAACGACCCATAGAGGATCCCCAAATGATCCCATATTAGCCCCGAAAAGGTCCCGAAATAACCCCGACGGGATCCCGGACAAATCCCGAAAACCATCCAGAAATGATGCCGGAAGGGATCCCAAATGATTCCGAAAAAGTCCCGCAATGATTCCGACGGGTTCCCGAACGGATACCGAAAATCATCCAGAAGTGATGCCGGAAAGGTCCTCAAATGATCACCTAATAGTCCCGAAATGACCCTTAAGGGATCCTAGACGGATCCCGTAAACCATCCAGAAATGATTCCGATATAGTCCCGAAGAAATCCGGAAATGACCCTAACGGGATCTCGAACGCATCCCTAAATGACCCTGACGGGATCCCGGACAGATCCCGAAATCCATCCAGAAATGATTTTGGGAGGGACCCCAAATGATTCCGAAAAAGTCCCGCAATGATTCCGACGGGATCCTGAACGGATACCGAAAACCATCCAGAAGTGATGCCGGAAAGGTCCTCAAATGATCACCTAATAGTCCCAAAATGACCCTGACGGCATCCCGGACTGATCCCGAAATCCATCCAGAAATGATCTTGGGAAGGTCCCAAAATGATCCCAAAATAGTCTCGGAAAAGTCCAGAAATTAGCCTGACGGGTTCCCGGACAAATCCTGAAAACCCTCCTTAAATGATCCCGAAAAAGTCCCGAAATGACCCTGACGGGACCCCGAAAGGATCCCGAAAACTATCCAGAAATGATGCCGGAAAGGTCCTCAAATGATCTCCTAATAGTTGCGAAAAGACCCTGACGGGATCCCGAACGGATCCCGACAACTATCTAGAAATGATGCCGAAAGGGCCCGCAAATGTGATCCCGGAAGGGTTTCAAAACTATCCCGAAAAAGTAACAAAAAAATCTCAAAATGAATCTTACGGCATCCTGGACGGATCCAGAAATGATCCCAACATAGTCCCGAAATGACCTTGATGGATCCGGCAAACGATCAAGAATTGATGCCGGAAGGGTCCTCAAATGATACCGAAATAATACAGATAAAGTCATGGAATGACCCCTAAATGGTCCCCAAATAATCCCGAAATAGTCCCGAAATTACCCTGATGGGTTTCCGTACAGATCCCGAAATCCATCCAGAAGTGATGCCGGAAGCGTCCAAAAATGATCCCGTATTGTCCCGAAAAAGTTCCTAAATGACCCCGACGGGATCCCGGACGGATCCCCAAAACTACCTAGAAATGATGAAGGAAGGTACCCAAAATGATTCCGAAAAAGTCGTGAAATAACCCCGACGGAATTCCGGACGGATCCTGAAAACCATCCAGAAATGATCCCGAAATAGTCCCGAAGAAGTCCCGAAATGTCCCTGACGGGATCTCAAACGGCCCCCTAACTGACCCCGCCGGGATTCCGGACAGATCCCGAAATCCATCCAGGAATCATTTTGGCCCAAAATGATTCCGAAATAGTTTCGGAAAAGTCCACAAATTACCCTGACGGGATTCCGGACGTATCCTGAAAACCATGCTTAAATGATCCCGAAAAAGTCCCGAAATGACCCCGACGGGATCTCGGACGGATCCCCAAGACTATCTAGAAATGATGAAGGAAGGTACCCAAAATGATTCCGAAAAAGTCCTGAAATAACCCCGACCGGATTCCGGACGGATCCCGAAAACCATCCTGAAATGATGCCGAAAGGTACACCAAATGATCCCTACGGGATCCCTTACGGATCCCGAAAACTATGCAAAAATGATGCCGGAAGGGACCCAAATGAGCCCGAAAGAGTCCTGAAATGACCCTGACGGGATCCCGTACGGATCCCGAAAACCATCCAGAAATGATGTCGGTAGGTACCCCAAATGATCCCGAAATAGTTCCGAAATGACCCCGTCGGGATCCCGGAAACTATTCAGAACTGATGCCGGAAAGGTCCTCAAATGATCGAAAAAGTCCCGAAATGACCCCGACGGGGTCCCTTACGGATCCCGAAAACCATCCAGAAATGATGCCGAAAGGTACACCAAATGATCCCGAAATAGTCCCGAAATGACCCCGACGGGATCCCGGACTGATCCCGAAAATTATCCAGAAATGATGCCGGAAAGGTCCTCAAATGATCCCTTAATAGTCCCGAAATCACCCTGAAGGGATCCCAGACGGATCCGTGAAACTATCCAGAAATGACGCCGGAAGGTACCCCAAATGATCCCGAAAAAGTCCTGCAATGAATCCGACGGGATCCCGGACGAATCGTGAAAACCATCCAGAAATGATGCCGGAAGGGAACCCAAATGATACCGAAAAAGTCTCGAAATGACCCCGACGGGATCCCTAACGGATACCGAAAACCATCCAGAAATGATGCCATAAAAGTCCTAAATAATCACCTAATAGTCCCGAAATGACTCTGACGGGATCCCGGACGGATCCCAAAAACTACCGAGAAATGATGCCGAAAAGTCCCCAAATCATCCCGTATTAGTCGAGAAAAAGTACCGAAATGACCCCGCCGGGATCCCGGACGGATCCCAAAAACCATCTAGAAATGATGCCGGAAAGGTCCTCAAATGATCCCGTATTGGTCGAGAAAAAGTCCCGGAATAACCCCGACGGGATCCCGGACTGGTCCCGAAAGCTATCCAGAAATGATGCCGGAAAGTTCCTCAAATGATCTCTTAATAGTCCCGAAATGACCCTGAAGGGATCCCCGGCGGATCCCAGAAACTATCCAGAAATTATGCCGAAAAGGTCCCCAAATGATCCCCTAATAGTCCCACAATTACCCTGATGGAATCCCGGACGGATCCCGAAAATCATCCGGAAATGATGCCGAAAGGGTTCCCAAATGATCCCCAAATAGTGCCGAAATGACCATGACGAGATCCCGGACGGATCCCGAAAACCATCCAGAAATGATGGCGAAAGGGCCCCAACCGATCCCGTATTAGTGGCGAAAAAGTCCTGAAATGACCCCGACGGGATTCCGGACGAATCTCGAAAACCATCCAGAAATGATGCCGGAAGGGAGCCCAAATTATCCGGAAAAAGTCCCGAAATGACGCAGACGGGATCCCGGACGGATCCCGAAAACCATACAGAAATGATGCCGGAAGGGTTCCCAAATGATCCCGTATTAGTCCAGAAAAAGTCCCGAAATGACCCCGACCGGACCCCGGACGGATCCCAAAAACCATCCAGAAATGATGCCGAAAGGGTCCCCAAATGATCCCGTATTAGTCGAAAAAAGTCCCGAAATGACCCCGGCCGGATCCCGGACTGATCCAGAAAACCATATAGAAATGATGCTGGAAGGTACCTTAAATGATCCCGAAAAAGTCCTGAAATGACCCCGACGGGATCACGGACGAATCCCGAAAACCATCCAGAAATGATGCCGGTAGGTACCCCAAATGATCCGGAAATAGTCCCGAAATGGCCCCGTCCGGATCCCGGAAGGATCCCGAAAACTATCCAGAAATGATGCCGAAAGGGTCCCTAAATGATCCCGTATTAGTCGAGAAAAAGTCCCAGAAAGACTTCGACGGGATCCCGGACGGATCGCGAAAACCATCCAAAAATTATGCCGGAAGAGCCCCCAAATGATCCCGTATTAGTCGAGAAAAAGTCCCGAAATGACCCCGTCCGGATCCCGGACGGATCCCGAAAACTATCCAGAAATGATGCCGAAAGGGTCCCCAAGTGATCCCGTATTAGTCGAGAAAAAGTCCCGGAATGACCCCGACGGGATCCCGGACGGATCCCGAAAAACATACAGAAATTATGCCGGAAGAGCCTGCAAATGATCCCGAAAAAGTCCCCAAATGACCCCGACTTACTCCAGAGAAAGTTCCGAATTGCTCCGGGGGGACCGACGACGGATCGCGAGAACCATACAGAAATGATTCCGGAAGGATCCAAAAATGATCCCGAAATAGTCCGGAAATGACCCAGATGGGATCCAGCACAGATCCAGAAATGATCCCGGAAGGGTCCAAAAACTATCCCGGAAAAGTAACAAAAAATTCCGAAATGGCTCCTACGGCATCCCGGACGGATCCAGAAATGATCTCGGAAGGGTCCCCAAATGATCCCAAAATGGTCCCGAAATGACCCTGATGGATCCGGCAAACCATCAAGAAATTATGCCGGAAGGGTCCCCAAATGATCCCGAAATAATACAGAAAAAGTCACGAAACGACCCCTAGAGGATCCCCAAATGATCCCGTATTAGCCCCGAAAAGGTCCCGAAATAACCCCGACGGGATCCCGGACAAATCCCGAAAACCATCCAGGAATGATGCTGGAAGGGATCCCAAATGATTCCGAAAAAGTCCCGCAATGATTCCGACGGGATCCCGAACGGATACCGAAAATCATCCAGAAGTGATGCCGGAAAGGTCCTCAAATGATCACTTAATAGTCCCGAAATGACCCTTTAGGGATCTTAGACGGATCCCGTAAACCATCCAGAAATGATTCCGATATAGTCCCGAAGAAATCCGGAAATGACCCTAACGGGTCCTCGAACGCATCCCTAAATGACCCTGACGGGATCCCGGACAGATCCCGAAATCCATCCAGAAATGATCTTGGGAGGGACCCCAAATGATTCCGAAAAAGTCCCCCAATGATTCCGACGGGATCCTGAACGGATACCGAAAACCATCCAGAAGTGATGCCGGAAAGGTCCTCAAATGATCACATAATAGTCCCAAAATTACCCTGACGGCATCCCGGACTGATGCCGAAATCCATCCAGAAATGATGCCGGAAGAGCCCCCAAATGATCCCGAAAAGGTCCCCAAATGACCCCGACGAGATCCCGGACGGATACCGAAAACCATCCAGAAATGATGCTGGTAGGTACCCAAAATGATCCCGAAATAGTCTCGGAAAATTCCAGAAATTACCCTGACGGGTTCCCGGACGAATCCTGAAAACCATCCTTAAATGATCCCGAAAAAATCCCGAAATGACCCTGACGGGACCACGAAAGGATCCCGAAAACTGTCCAGAAATGATGCCGGAAAGGTCCTCAAATGATCTCCTAATAGTTGCGAAAATACCCTGACGGGATCCCGAACGGATCCCGACAACTATCTAGAAATGATGCCGAAAGGGCCCGCAAATGATCCCGTATTAGTCGAGAAAAAGTCCCGAAATGACCCCGAAGGGATGCCGGACGAATCCCAAAAACCATCCAGAAATGATGCCGGAAGGGACCTCAAATGATCCCCAAAAAGTCCCGCAATTATTCCGACGGGATCCTGAACCGATACAGAAAACCATGCAGAAGTGATGCCGGAAAGGTCCTCAAATGATCACCTAATAGTTCCAAAACGACCCTGACGGCATCCCGGACGGATCCCGAAATCCATCCAGAAATGATCTTGGGAAGGTCCCAAAATGATCCCGAAATAGTCTCGGAAAAGTCCAGAAATTACCCTGACGGGTTCCCGGAGAAATCCTGAAAGCCATCCTTAAATGATCCCGAAAAAGTCCCGAAGTGACCCTGATGGGATCCCGAAAGGATTCCGAAAACTATGCAGAAATGATGCCGAAAGGGTCCGCAAATGATCCCGTATTAGTCGAGAAAAAGTTCCGAAATGACCCCGACGAATCCCAAAAACCATCCAGAAATGATGCCGGTATGTATCCCAAATGATCCCGAAATAGTCCCGAAATGACCTCGTCGGAATCCCGGACGGATCCCGAAAATTATCCAGAAATGATGCCGGAAAGGTCCCCAAATGATCCCCTAATAGTCCCGAAATTACCCTGATGGGATCCCGGACGGATTCCGAAAACCAGCCAGAAATGATGCCGAAAGGGTTCCCTAATGATCCCGTATTAGTCGCGAAAAAGTCCCGAAATGACCCCGACGGGATCCCGGACGGATCCCGAAAACCATCCAGAAATGATGCCGGGAGAGCCCCCAAATGATCCCGAAAAAGTCCCCAAATTACCCCGACGAGATCCGGGACGGATCCCGAAAACCATCCAGAAATGATGCCGGAAGAGCCCCCAAATGATCCCGGAAAAGTCCCCAAATGACCCCGACGAGATCCCGGACGGATCCCGAAAACCATCGTGAATTGACGCCGAAAGGGTTCCCAAATGATCCCGTATTAGTCGCGAAAAAGTCCCGAAATGACCCCGACGGGATCCCGGACGGATCCTGAAAAACATCCAGAAATGATGCCGGGAGAGCCCCCAAATGATCTCGAAAAAGTCCCCAAATGACCCCGACGAGATCCCGGACGGATCCCGAAAACCATCCAGAAATGATGCCGGAAGAGCCCCCAAATGATCCCGAAAAAGTCCCCAAATTACCCTGACGAGATCCCGGACGGATCCCGAAAACCATCAAGAATTTATCTCTCGAAGGTACGCAAATGATCCCGAAAGTACCCCGACGGGATCCCGGACGGATCCCGAAAACCATCCAGAAATGATGCCGGAAGGGTCCCCAAATGATCGCGAAATAGTCCCGAAATTGTCTCAAAATAACCCCGACGGGATCCTGGACGGATCCCGAAAACTATACAGAAATGATCCCGGAAGGGTTCCAAAATGATCCCGAAATAGTCCCGAAAAAGTCCCGAAATTACCCCGGCGGGATCCCGGACCAATCCCGAAGTCCATCCAGAAATGTTCCCGGAAGGGCCTCGATATGACCCTTACGGGATTACAAATAAGGTGAAGCTAATTATAAAACCATGTTAATAAGGCAGCAGGCGCATTGGAGCGAATGAAAAGTTACATAGAAACATACAGGTAAAGGACGGGGCCGCGGGTAAAGGCTAGTCTAATCTAATCTAATCTAATATCTATATCTAATATATATTATAAATGGGAAAGTTTGGATGTTAAGATGTTTGGATGTTTGGATGTTTGGATGTTTGGATGTTTGGATGTTTGGATGTTTGTCCAGACGTTTGACTTTGTGACTCAATAACGCAAGAACGGCTGGACCGATTTGGATGAAATTTTGCACACATATAGCCAATAGTCTAGAAGGATCTACTAGCTATATATTTTTCAAAAGGGGCGTGGTCCCCGCCCCCTAGGAACAGTTATAATTTAATCTAATATATATTATAAATGGGAAAGTTTGGATGTTAAGATGTTTGGATGTTTGGATGTTTGGATGTTTGGATGTTTGTCCAGACGTTTGACTTTGTGACTCAATAACGCAAGAACGGCTGGACCGATTTGGATGAAATTTTGCACACATATAGCCAATAGTCTAGAAGGATCTACTAGCTATATATTTTTCAAAAGGGGCGTGGTCCCCGCCCCCTAGGAACAGTTATAATTTAATTATTATATTTTTTCGTCTTTGCGACTGAATCACGCCAGAATGGCTACACGGATTTTGATGAAATTTGGGACACAGACAGTAGTCTACTAGCGAAATTTTTTTCGAACATGGAAAGAGGGGTGGGGGTCCCACGACCCCTTCGAGAAATTATTTTTCATAATTTTCACACATTATAACTTTACGTATACTGGCCTTCACCAATATCACAGACTCAAGGGGTCAAATAAGTCGAGGGCTTACAAAGTAAGCAGTGACACCCTCCGCCCGCCCCCCTTTATCTCCCCCTCTGGTGTAAAATCCATAAATTGTTATAACTCAATCTAAATTTTCTCCTAAATCAACAGTTTTTGGTATCTGGTACATACAGAACGAGATCTAGACAATTTTGAAGGAACGATCAGTGGTCCTCTCCTCTACTCCCGCCATCCGCCCTCCATCAATTGTTTTTATTAGCACGCTTTTATTAGCTTTACCTGTATGTTTCTATCTAACTTTTTATTCGCTCCAATGCGCCTGCTGCCTTATTAACATGGTTTTATAATTAGCTTCACCTTATTTGTAATCCCGTAAGGGTCATATCGAGACCTTCGTCGGGGTCATATGGGGACTTTTTCGGGATCATTTGACGGCTCTTCCGGCATCATTTCTGGATGGTTTTCGGGATCCGTCCGGGATATCGTCGGGGTCATTTGGGGACTTTTTCGGGATCATTTGGGGGCTCTTCCGGCATCATTTCTGGATGGTTTTCGGGATCCGTCCGGGATCTCGTCGGGGTCATTTGGGGACTTTTTCGGGATCATTTTGGGGCTCATCCGGCATCATTTCTGGATGGTTTTCGGGATCCGTCCGGGATCCCGTCGGGGTCATTTCGGGACTTTTTCGCGACTAATACGGGATCATTTGGGAACCCTTTCGGCATCATTTCTGGATGGTTTTCGGGATCCGTCCGGGATCCCGTCGGGGTCATTTCGGGACTTTTTCGCGACTAATACGGGATCATTTGGTAACCCTTTCGGCATCATTTCTGGATGGTTTTCGGGATCCGTCCGGGATCCCATTAGGGTAATTTCGGGACTATTAGGGGATCATTTGGGAACCTTTCCGGCATCATTTCTGGATAATTTTCGGGATCCGTCCGGGATGCCGACGAGGTCATTTCGGGACTATTTCGGGATCATTTGGGATACCTACCGGCATCATTTCTGGATGGTTTTTGGGATTCGTCCGGGATCCCGTCGTGGTCCTTTCGGGACTTTTTTTCGACTAATACGGGATCATTTGCGGACCCTTTCGGCATCATTTCTGGATAGTTGTTGGGATCCCGTCACGGTCATTTCAGGACTATTAGGGGATCATTTGAGGACCTTTCCGGCATCATTTCTGTATTGTTTTCGGAATCCTTTCGGGATCCCGTCAGGGTCATTTTGGGACTTTTTCGGGGCTAATACGGGATCATTTGGGGATCCTCTAGGGGTCGTTTCGTGACTTTTTCTGTTTTATTTCGGGATCATTTGGGGACCCTTCCGGCATAATTTCTTGATGGTTTGCCGGATCCATCAGGGTCATTTCGGGACCATTTTGGGATCATTTGGGGACCCTTCCGAGATCATTTCTGGATCCGTCCAGGATGCCGTAGGAGCCATTTCGGGATTTTTTGTTACTTTTCCGGGATAGTTTTTGGACCCTTCCGGGATCATTTCTGGATCTGTGCGGGATACCATCTGGGTCATTTCCGGACTATTTCGGGATCATTTTGGGATCCTTCCGGAATCATTTCTGTATTGTTTTCGCGATCCGTCGTTGATTCCCTCGGAGCCATTTCGGAACCTTTTCTGGAGTATGTCGGGGTCATTTGGGGACTTTTTCGGGATCATTTGGGGCTCTTCCGGCATCATTTCTGGATGGTTTTCGGGATCCGTCCGGGATATCGTCGGGGTCATTTGGGGACTTTTTTGGGATCATTTGGGGGCTCTTCCGGCATCATTTCTGGATAGTTTTCGGGATCCGTCCGGCATTCCGTCGGGGTCATTTCGGGACTTTTTCTCGACTAATACGGGATCATTTGCGGGCCCTTTCGGTATCATCTCTGGATAGTTGTCGGGATCCGTTCGGGATCCCGTCAGGGTCTTTTCGGAACTATTGGGAGATCATTTGAGGACCTTTCCGGCATCATTTCTGGTTAGTTTTTGGGATCCTTTCCGGATCCCATCAGGGTCATTTCGGGACTTTTTCGGCATCATTTAAGATTGGTTTTCAGGATTCGTCCGGGATCCGTCAGGGTAATTTCTGGACTTTTCCCAGACTATTTCGTGATAATTTTGGGACCCTCCCAAGATCATTTGTGGATGGATTTCGGGATTCGTCCGGGAACCCGTCAGGGTAATTTCTGAACTTTTCCGAGACTATTTCGGGATAATTTTGGGACCTTCCCAAGATCATTTCTGGATGGATTTTGGGATCAGTCCGGGATGCCGTCAGGGTCATTTTGGTATTAGGTGATCATTTGAGGACCTTTCCGGCATCACTTCTGGATGGTTTTCGGTATCCGATCAGGATCCCCTCGGAATCATTGCGGGACTTTTTGGGGATCATTTGGGGCCCCTCCCAAGATAATTTCTGGATGGATTTCGGGATCTGTCCGGGATCCCGTCAGGGTCATTTAGGGATGCGTTCGAGATCCCGTCAGGGTCATTTCGGGACTTCTTCGGGACTATATCGGGATAATTTCTGGATGGTTTATGGGATCCGTCCATGACCCCTTAAGGGTCATTTCGGGACTATTAGGTGATCATTTGAGGACCTTTCCGGCATCACTTCTGGATGATTTTCGGTATCCGTTCGGGATCCCGTCGGAATCAATGCGGGACTTTTACGGAATCATTTGGGATCCCTTCCGGAATCATTTCTGGATGATTTTCGGGATTTGTCCGGGATCACGTCGGGGTTATTTCGGGACCTTTTCGGGGCTAATACGGGATCATTTGGGGATCCTCTATGGGTCGTTTCGCGACTTTTTCTGTATTATTTCGGGATCATTTTGGGACCTTTTCGGCATAATTTCTTGATGGTTTGCCGGATCCATCAGGGTCATTTCGGGACCATTTTGGGATCATTTGGGGACCCTTCCGAGATCATTTCTAGATCCGTCCGGGATGCCGTAGGAGCCATTTCGGGATTTTTTGTTACTTTTCCGGGATAGTTTTTGCACCCTTCCGGGATCATTTCTGGATCTGTGCGGGATCCCATCTGGGTCAATTCCGGACTATTTCGGGATCATTTTGGAATCCTTCCGGAATCATTTCTGTATGGTTTTCGCGATCCATCGTGGATCCCCTCGGAGCCATTTCGGAACTTTTTCTGGAGTTAGTCGGGATAATTTAGGGACCCTTCCTGGATATTTTCTGGATGGTTTTTGAGATCCGCCCGGGAGCCCGTCAGGGTCATTTCGGAACCTTTTCGGGATCATTTTGGAACACCTTCAGGGATCATTTCTGTGTGGTTCTCTGGATACGTCTAGAATCGTGTCGCTCTCATTTCGGGTTTTTTTGGGACTATTAGGGGAACTTATGGAGACCCTTTCGGGGCATTTCTGGATGGTTTTCGGGATCCGTCCGCGATAGCGTTGGGGTCATTTCGTAGCTTTTTCTGGATAATTTCGGGATCATTTGGGATCCTATCAGGTTATCAGCTCACTTAGTTCTTTTTTTTACTCAATTACAAAAATAAAATGCATTAGACAGAAAACAAAATTTTAAACAGATAATAAGCAGGCTAACGCGAATAGCCCATATATTTAAAATTTTCCTTGCGGACGGGGCCGCGGGTAAAGGCTAGTATATTATAAATGGGAAAGTTTGGATGTTAAGATGTTTGGATGTTTGGATGTTTGTCCAGACGTTTGACTTTGTGACTCAATAACGCAAGAACGGCTGGACCGATTTGGATGAAATTTTGCACACATATAGCCAATAGTCTAGAAGGATCTACTAGCTATATATTTTTCAAAAGGGGCGTGGTCCCCGCCCCCTAGGAACAGTTATAATTTAATTATTATATTTTTTCGTCTTTGCGACTGAATCACGCCAGAATGGCTACACGGATTTTGATGAAATTTGGGACACAGACAGTAGTCTACTAGCGAAATTTTTTTCGAACATGGAAAGAGGGGTGGGGGTCCCACGACCCCTTCGAGAAATTATTTTTCATAATTTTCACACATTATAACTTTACGTATACTGGCCTTCACCAATATCACAGACTCAAGGGGTCAAATAAGTCGAGGGCTTACAAAGTAAGCAGTGACACCCTCCGCCCGCCCCTCTTTATCTCCCCCTCTGGTGTAAAATCCATAAATTGTTATAACTCAATCTAAATTTTCTCCTAAATCAACAGTTTTTGGTATCTGGTACATACAGAACGAGATCTAGACAATTTTGAAGGAACGATCAGTGGTCCTCTCCTCTACTCCCGCCATCCGCCCTCCATCAATTGTTTTTATTAGCACGCTTTTATTAGCTTTACCTGTATGTTTCTATCTAACTTTTTATTCGCTCAATGCGCCTGCTGCCTTATTAACATGGTTTTATAATTAGCTTCACCTTATTGGTAATCCCGTAAGGGTCATATCGAGACCTTCGTCGGGGTCATATGGGGACTTTTTCGGGATCATTTGACGGCTCTTCCGGCATCATTTCTGGATGGTTTTCGGGATCCGTCCGGGATATCGTCGGGGTCATTTGGGGACTTTTTCGGGATCATTTGGGGGCTCTTCCGACATCATTTCTGGATGGTTTTCGGGATCCGTCCGGGATCTCGTCGGGGTCATTTGGGGACTTTTTCGGGATCATTTTGGGGCTCATCCGGCATAATTTCTGGATGGTTTTCGGGATCCGTCCGGGATCCCGTCGGGGTCATTTCGGGACTTTTTCGCGACTAATACGGGATCATTTGGGAACCCTTTCGGCATCATTTCTGGATGGTTTTCGGGATCCGTCCGGGATCCCGTCGGGGTCATTTCGGGACTTTTTCGCGACTAATACGGGATAATTTGGTAACCCTTTCGGCATCATTTCTGGATGGTTTTCGGGATCCGTCCGGGATCCCATTAGGGTAATTTCGGGACTATTAGGGGATCATTTGGGAACCTTTCCGGCATCATTTCTGGATAATTTTCGGGATCCGTCCGGGATGCCGACGAGGTCATTTCGGGACTATTTCGGGATCATTTGGGATACCTACCGGCATCATTTCTGGATGGTTTTTGGGATTCGTCCGGGATCCCGTCGTGGTCCTTTCGGGACTTTTTTTCGACTAATACGGGATCATTTGCGGACCCTTTCGGCATCATTTCTGGATAGTAGTTGGGATCCCGTCACGGTCATTTCAGGACTATTAGGGGATCATTTGAGGACCTTTCCGGCATCATTTCTGTATTGTTTTCGGAATCCTTTCGGGATCCCGTCAGGGTCATTTTGGGACTTTTTCGGGGCTAATACGGGATCATTTGGGGATCCTCTAGGGGTCGTTTCGTGACTTTTTCTGTTTTATTTCGGGATCATTTGGGGACCCTTCCGGCATAATTTCTTGATGGTTTGCCGGATCCATCAGGGTCATTTCGGGACCATTTTGGGATCATTTGGGGACCCTTCCGAGATCATTTCTGGATCTGTCCAGGATGCCGTAGGAGCCATTTCGGGATTTTTTGTTACTTTTCCGGGATAGTTTTTGGACCCTTCCGGGATCATTTCTGGATCTGTGCGGGATCCCATCTGGGTCATTTCCGGACTATTTCGGGATCATTTTGGGATCCTTCCGGAATCATTTCTGTATTGTTTTCGCGATCCGTCGTTGATTCCCTCGGAGCCATTTCGGAACCTTTTCTGGAGTATGTCGGGGTCATTTGGGGACTTTTTCGGGATCATTTGGGGCTCTTCCGGCATCATTTCTGGATGGTTTTCGGGATCCGTCCGGGATATCGTCGGGGTCATTTGGGGACTTTTTTGGGATCATTTGGGGGCTCTTCCGGCATCATTTCTGGATAGTTTTCGGGATCCGTCCGGCATTCCGTCGGGGTCATTTCGGGACTTTTTCTCGACTAATACGGGATCATTTGCGGGCCCTTTCGGTAACATCTCTGGATAGTTGTCGGGATCCGTTCGGGATCCCGTCAGGGTCTTTTCGGAACTATTGGGAGATCATTTGAGGACCTTTCCGGCATCATTTCTGGTTAGTTTTTGGGATCCTTTCCGGATCCCATCAGGGTCATTTCGGGACTTTTTCGGCATCATTTAAGATTGGTTTTCAGGATTCGTCCGGGATCCGTCAGGGTAATTTCTGGACTTTTCCCAGACTATTTCGTGATAATTTTGGGACCCTCCCAAGATCATTTGTGGATGGATTTCGGGATTCGTCCGGGAACCCGTCAGGGTAATTTCTGAGCCTTTCCGAGACTATTTCGGGATAATTTTGGGACCTTCCCAAGATCATTTCTGGATGGATTTTGGGATCAGTCCGGGATGCCGTCAGGGTCATTTTGGTATTAGGTGATCATTTGAGGACCTTTCCGGCATCACTTCTGGATGGTTTTCGGTATCCGATCAGGATCCCCTCGAAATCATTGCGGGACTTTTTGGGGATCATTTGGGACCCCTCCCAAGATAATTTCTGGATGGATTTCGGGATCTGTCCGGGATCCCGTCAGGGTCATTTAGGGATGTGTTCGAGATCCCGTCAGGGTCATTTCGGGACTTCTTCGGGACTATATCGGGATAATTTCTGGATGGTTTATGGGATCCGTCCATGACCCCTTAAGGGTCATTTCGGGACTATTAGGTGATCATTTGAGGACCTTTCCGGCATCACTTCTGGATGATTTTCGGTATCCGTTCGGGATCCCGTCGGAATCAATGCGGGACTTTTACGGAATCATTTGGGATCCCTTCCGGAATCATTTCTGGATGATTTTCGGGATTTGTCCGGGATCACGTCGGGGTTATTTCGGGACCTTTTCGGGGCTAATATGGGATCATTTGGGGATCCTCTATGGGTCGTTTCGTGACTTTTTCTGTATTATTTCGGGATCATTTTGGGACCCTTTCGGCATAATTTCTTGATGGTTTGCCGGATCCATCAGGGTCATTTCGGGACCATTTTGGGATCATTTGGGGACCCTTCCGAGATCATTTCTGGATCCGTCCGGGATGCCGTAGGAGCCATTTCGGGATTTTTTGTTACTTTTCCGGGATAGTTTTTGCACCCTTCCGGGATCATTTCTGGATCTGTGCGGGATCCCATCTGGGTCAATTCCGGACTATTTCGGGATCATTTTGGAATCCTTCCGGAATCATTTCTGTATGGTTTTCGCGATCCATCGTGGATCCCCTCGGAGCCATTTCGGAACTTTTTCTGGAGTTAGTCGGGATAATTTAGGGACCCTTCCTGGATATTTTCTGGATGGTTTTTGAGATCCGCCCGGGAGCCCGTCAGGGTCATTTCGGAACCTTTTCGGGATCATTTTGGAACACCTTCAGGGATCATTTCTGTGTGGTTCTCTGGATACGTCTAGAATCGTGTCGCTCTCATTTCGGGTTTTTTTGGGACTATTAGGGGAACTTTTGGAGACCCTTTCGGGGCATTTCTGGATGGTTTTCGGGATCCGTCCGCGATAGCGTTGGGGTCATTTCGTAGCTTTTTCTGAATAATTTCGGGATCATTTGGGATCCTATCAGGTTATCAGCTCACTTAGTTCTTTTTTTTACTCAATTACAAAAATAAAATGCATTAGACAGAAAACAAAATTTTAAACAGATAATAAGCAGGCTAACGCGAATAGCCCATATATTTAAAATTTTCCTTGCGGACGGGGCCGCGGGTAAAGGCTAGTCTAATCTAATATATATTATAAATGGCAAAGTTTGGATGTGAAGATGTTTGGATGTTTGGATGTTTGGATGTTTGTCCAGACGTTTGTCTTTGTGACTCAATAACGCAAGAACGGCTGGACCGATTTGGATGAAATTTTGCACACATATAGCCAATAGTCTAGAAGGATCTACTAGCTATATATTTTTCAAAAGGGGCGTGGTCCCCGCCCCCTAGGAACAGTTATAATTTAATTATTATATTTTTTCGTCTTTGCGACTGAATAACGCCAGAATGGCTACACGGATTTTGATGAAATTTGGGACACAGACAGTAGTCTACTAGCGAAATTTTTTTCGAACATGGAAAGAGGGGTGGGTGTCCCACGACCCTTTCGAGCAATTACTTTTTAATAATTTTTACACATTATAACTTTACGTATACTGGCCTTCACCAATATCACAGACTCAAGGGGTCAAATAAGTCGAGGGATTACAAAGTAAGCAGTGACACCCTCCGCCCGCCCCCTTTATCTCCCCCTCTGGTGTAAAATCTATAAATTGTTATAACTCAATATAAATTTTCTCCTAAATCAATAGTTTTTGGTATCTGGTACATACAGAACGAGATCTAGACAATTTTGGAGGAACGATCAGTGGTCCTCTCCTCTACTCCCGCCATCCGCCCTCCATCAATTGTTTTTATTAGCACGCTTTTATTAGCTTTACCTGTATGTTTCTATGTAACCTTTTATTCGCTCCAATGCGCCTGCTGCCTTATTAACATGGTTTTATAATTAGCTTCACCTTATTTGTAATCCCGTAAGGGTCATATCGAGACCCTTATGGGATCATTTCTGGATGGTTTTCGGGATCGGTCCGGGATTACGCCGGGGTAATTTCGGGACTTTTTCGGGACTATTTCGGGATAATTTTGGGACCCTTCCGGGATCATTTCTGTATAGTTTTCGGGATCCGTCCGGGATCCCGTCGGGATTATTTTGGGACATTTTCGGGACTATTCCGGAATCATTTCGGGACTATTTCGCGATCATTTGGGAACCTTTCCGGCATCATTTCTGGAAAATTTTCGGGATCCGTCCGGGATGCCGACGAGGTCATTTCGGGACTATTTCGGGATCATTTGGGATACCTACCGGCATCATTTCTGGATGGTTTTTGGGATTCGTCCGGGATCCCGTCGTGGTCCTTTCGGGACTTTTTTTCGACTAATACGGGATCATTTGCGGACCCTTTCGGCATCATTTCTGGATAGTTGTCGGGATCCCGTCACAGTCATTTCGGGATTATTAGGGGATCATTTGAGGACCTTTCCGGCATCATTTCTGTATTGTTTTCGGAATCCTTTAGGGATCCCGTCAGGGTCATTTTGGGACTTTTTCGGGGCTAATACGGGATCATTTGGGGATCCTCTAGGGGTCGTTTCGTGACTTTTTCTGTTTTATTTCGGGATCATTTGGGGACCCTTCCGGCATAATTTCTTGATGGTTTGCCGGATCCATCAGGGTCATTTCGGGACCATTTTGGGATCATTTGGGGACCCTTCCGAGATCATTTCTGGATCCGTCCGGGATGCCGTAGGAGCCATTTCGGGATTTTTTGTTACTTTTCCGGGATAGTTTTTGGACCCTTCCGGGATCATTTCTGGATCTGTGCGGGATCCCATCTGGGTCATTTCCGGACTATTCCGGGATCTTTTGGGATCCTTCCGGAATAATTTCTGTATGGTTTTCGCGATCCGTCGTTGATTCCTTCGGAGCCATTTCGGAACCTTTTCTGGAGTATGTCGGGGTCATTTGGGGACTTTTTCGGGATCATTTGGGGCTCTTCCGGCATCATTTCTGGATGGTTTTCGGGATCCGTGCGGGATCTCGTCGGGGTCATTTGGGGACTTTTTCGGGATCATTTGGGGACTCTTCCGGCATTATTTCTGGATGGTTTTCGGGATCCGTCCGGGATATCGTCGGGGTCATTTGGGGACTTTTTCGGGATCATTTTGGGGCTCATCCGGCATCATTTCTGGATGGTTTTCGGGATCCGTCCGGGATCCCGTCGGGGTCATTTCGGGACTTTTTCGCGACTAATACGGGATCATTTGGGAACCCTTTCGGCATAATTTCTTGATGGTTTGCCAGATCCATCAGGGTCATTTCGGGACCATTTTGGGATCATTTGGGGACCCTTCCGAGATCATTTCTGGATCCGTCCGGGATGCCGTAGGAGCCATTTCGGGATTTTTTGTTACTTTTCCGGGATAGTTTTTGGACCCTTCCGTGATCATTTCTGGATCTGTGCGGGATCCCATCTGGGTCATTTCCGGACTATTTCGGGATCATTTTGGGATCCTTCCGGAATCATTTCTGTATGGTTTTCGCGATCCGTCGTTGATTCCCTCGGAGCCATTTCGGAACCTTTTCTGGAGTATGTCGGGGTCATTTGGGGACTTTTTCGGGATCATTTGGGGCTCTTCCGGCATCATTTCTGGATGGTTTTCGGGATCCGTGCGGGATCTCGTCGGGGTCATTTGGGGACTTTTTCGGGATCATTTGGGGGCTCTTCCGGCATTATTTCTGGATGGTTTTCGGGATCCGTCCGGGATATCGTCGGGGTCATTTGGGGACTTTTTCGGGATCATTTGGGGGCTCTTCCGGCATCATTTCTGGATGGTTTTCGGGATCCGTCCGGGATCCCATCAGGGTAATTTCGGGACTATTAGGGGATCATTTGTGGACCTTTCCGGTATCATTTCTGGATAATTTTCGGTATTCGTCCGGGATGCCGACGAGGTCATTTCGGGATTATTTCGGGATCATTTGGGATACCTACCGGCATCATTTCTGGATGGTTTTGGCATTCGTCCGGGATTCCGTCGGGGTCATTTCGGGACTTTTTCTCGACTAATACGGGATCATTTGCGGACCCGTTCGTCATAATTTCTGGATAGTTGTCGGGATCCGTTCGGGATCCCGTCACGGTCATTTCGGAACTATTAGGAGATCGTTTGAAGACCTTTCCGGCATCATTTCTGGATAGTTTTTGGAATCCTTTCGGGATCCCGTCAGGGTCATTTCGGGGCTTTTTCGGGATCATTTAAGGATGGCTTTCAGGATTCGTCCGGGAACCCGTCAGGGTAATTTCTGGACTTTTCCGAGACTATTTCGGGATCATTTTGGGACCTTCCCAAGATCATTTCTGGATGGATTTCGGGATTTGTCCGGGATGCCCTCAGGGTCATTTTGGGACTATTAGGTGAGCATTTGAGGACCTTTTCGGCATCACTTCTGGATGGTTTTCGGTATCCGCTCAGGATCCCGTCGGAATTATTGCGGGACTTTTTCGGGATCATTTGGGGTTCCTCCCAAGATCATTTCTGGATGGATTTCGGGATCTGTCCGGGATCACGTCAGGGTCATTTAGGGGTGCGTTCGAGATCCCGTCAGGGTCATTTCGGGACTTCTTCGGGACTATATCGGGATCATTTCTGGATGGTTTATGGGATCCGCTCAGGATCCCGTCGGAATTATTGCGGGACTTTTTCGGATCATTTGGGGTTCCTCCCAAGATCATTTCTGGATGGTTTTCGGGATTTGTCCGGGATCACGTCGGGGTTATTTCGGGACCTTTTCGGGGCTAATACGGGATCATTTGGGGATCCTCTATGGGTCGTTTCGCGACTTTTTCTGTATTATTTCGGGATCATTTTGGGATCCTTTCGGCATAATTTCTTGATGGTTTGCCGGATCCATCAGGGTTATTTCGGGACCATTTTGGGATCATTTGGGGACCCTTCCGAGATCATTTCTGGATCCGTCCGGGATGCCATAGGAGCCATTTCGGGATTTTTTGTTACTTTTCCGGGATAGTTTTTGCACCCTTCCGGGATCATTTCTGGATCTGTGCGGGATCCCATCTGGGTCAATTCCGGACTATTTCGTGATCATTTTGGAATCCTTCCGGAATCATTTCTGTATGGTTTTCGCGATCCATCGTGGATCCCCTCGGAGCCATTTCGGAACTTTTTCTGGAGTTAGTCGGGATAATTTAGGGACCCTTCCTGGATATTTTCTGGATGGTTTTTGAGATCCGCCCGGGAGCCCGTCAGGGTCATTTCGGAACCTTTTCGGGATCATTTTGGAACACCTTCAGGGATCATTTCTGTGTGCTTCTCTGGACACGCCTAGAATCGTGTCGCTCTCATTTCGGGTTTTTTTGGGACTATTCGGGGAACTTTTGGAGACCCTTTCGGGTCATTTCTGGATGGTTTTCGGGATCCGTCCGCGATAGCATTGGGGTCATTTCGTAGCTTTTTCTGGATAATTTCGGGATCATTTGGGATCCTATCAGGTTATCAGCTCATTTAGTTCTTTTTTTTACTCAATTACAAAAATAAAATGCATTAGACAGAAAACAAAATTTTAAACAGATAATAAGCAGGCTAACGCGAATAGCCCATATATTTAAAATTTTCCTTGCGGACGGGGCCGCGGGTAAAGGCTAGTAATATATATAAATAGGAAAGTTTGGATGTTAAGATGTTTGGATGTTTGGATGCTTGGATGTTTGTCCAGACGTTTGTCTTTGTGACTCAATAACGCAAGAACGGTTGGACCGATTTGGATGAAATTTTGCACACATATAGCCAATAGTCTAGAAGGATCTACTAGCTATATATTTTTGAAAATGGGCGTGGTCCCCGCCCCCTAGGAACAGTTATAATTTAATTATTATATTTTTTCGTCTTTGCGACTGAATCACGCCAGAATGGCTACACGGATTTTGATGAAATTTGGGACACAGACAGTAGTCTACTAGCGAAATTTTTTTCGAACATGGAAAGAGGGGTGGGGGTCCCACGACCTCTTCGAGAAATTATTTTTCATAATTTTTACACATTATAACTTTACGTATACTGGCCTTCACCAATATCACAGACTCAAGGGGTCAAATAAGTCGAGGGCTTACAAAGTAAGCAGTGACACCCTCCGCCCGCCCCCCCTTTATCACCCCCTGTGGTGTAAAATCCATAAATTGTTATAACTCAATCTAAATTTTCTCCTAAATCAATAGTTTTTGGTATCACATACAGAACGAGATCTAGACAATTTTGGAGGAACGATCAGTGCTCCTCTCCTCTACTCCCGCCATCCGCACTCCATGAAATTGTTTTTATTAGCACGCTTTTATTTGTTTTACCTGTATGTTTCTATCTAACTTTTTATTCGCTCCAATGCGCCTGCTGCCTTATTAACATGGTTTTATAATTAGCTTCACCTTATTTGTAATCCCGTAAGGGTCATATCGAGACCCTTCCGGGATCATTTCTGGATGGTTTTCGGGATCGGTCCGGGATTACGCCGGGGTAATTTCGGGACTTTTTCGGGACTATTTCGGGATCATTTTGGGACCCTTCCGGGATCATTTCTGTATAGTTTACGGGATCCGTCCGGGATCCCGTCGGGGTTATTTTGGAACATTTTTGGGACTATTCCGAAATCATTTCGGGACTATTTCGCGATCATTTGGGGACCCTTCCGGCATCATTTCTGGATGGTTTTCGGGATCCGTGCGGGATCTCGTCGGGGTCATATGGGGGACTTTTTCGGGATCATTTGGGGGTCTTCCGGCATCATTTCTGGATGGTTTTCGGGATCCGTCCGGGATATCGTCGGGGTCATTTGGGGACTTTTTCGGGATCATTTGGGGGCTCTTCCGGCATCATTTCTGGATGGTTTTCGGGATCCGTCCGGGATCTCGTCGGGGTCATTTGGGGACTTTTTCGGGATCATTTTGGGGCTCATCCGGCATCATTTCTGGATGGTTTTCGGGATCCGTCCGGGATCCCGTCGGTGTCATTTCGGGACTTTTTCGCGACTAATACGGGATCATTTGGGAACCCTTTCGGCATCATTTCTGGATTGTTTTCGGGATCCGTCCGGGATCCCGTCGGGGTCATTTCGGGACTTTTTCGCGACTAATTCGGGATCATTTGGGAACCCTTTCGGCATCATTTCTTTATGGTTTACGGGATCCGTCCGGGATCCCGTCGGGGTTATTTTGGAACATTTTTGGGACTATTCCGGAATCATTTCGGGACTATTTCGCGATCATTTGGGGACCCTTCCGGCATCATTTCTGGATGGTTTTCGGGATCCGTGCGGGATCTCGTCGGGGTCATATGGGGACTTTTTCGGGATCATTTGGGGGTCTTCCGGCATCATTTCTGGATGGTTTTCGGGATCCGTCCGGGATATCGTCGGGGTCATTTGGGGACTTTTTCGGGATCATTTGGGGGCTTTTCCGGCATCATTTCTGGATGGTTTTCGGGATCCGTCCGGGATCTCGTCGGGGTCATTTGGGGACTTTTTCGGGATCATTTTGGGGCTCATCCGGCATCATTTCTGGATGGTTTTCGGGATCCGTCCGGGATCCCGTCGGTGTCATTTCGGGACTTTTTCGCGACTAATACGGGATCATTTGGGAACCCTTTCGGCATCATTTCTGGATTGTTTTCGGGATCCGTCCGGGATCCCGTCGGGGTCATTTCGGGACTTTTTCGCGACTAATACGGGATCATTTGGGAACCCTTTCGGCATCATTTCTTTATGGTTTTCGGGATCCGTCCGGGATCCCATTAGGGTAATTTCGGGACTATTAGGGGATCATTTGGGAACCTTTCCGGCATCATTTCTGGATAATTTTCGGGATCCGTCCGGGATGCCGACGAGGTCATTTCGGGACTATTTCGGGATCCTTTGGGATACCTACCGGTATCATTTCTGGATGGTTTTTGGGATTCGTCCGGGATCCCGTCGTGGTCCTTTCGGGGCTTTTTTTCGACTAATACGGGATCATTTGCGGACCCTTTCGGCATCATTTCTGGATAGTTGTCGGGATCCCGTCACAGTCATTTCGGGAATATTAGGGGATCATTTGAGGACCTTTCCGGAATCATTTCTGTATTGTTTTCGGAATACTTTCGGGATCCCGTCAGGGTCATTTTGGGACTTTTTCGGGGCTAATACGGGATCATTTGGGGATCCTCTAGGGGTCGTTTCGTGAATTTTTCTGTTTTATTTCGGGATCATTTGGGGACCCTTCCGTCATAATTTCTTGATGGTTTGCCGGATCCATCAGGGTCATTTCGGGACCATTTTGGGATCATTTGGGGACCCTTCCGAGATCATTTCTGGATCCGTCCGGGATGCCGTAGGAGCCATTTCGGGATTTTTTGTTACTTTTCCGGGATCATTTCTGGATCTGTGCGGGATCCCATCTGGGTCATTTCCGGACTATTTCGGGATCATTTTGGGATCCTTCCGGAATCATTTCTGTATGGTTTTCGCGATCCGTCGTTGATTCCCTCGGAGCCATTTCGGAACCTTTTCTGGAGTATGTCGGGGTCATTTGGGGACTTTTTCGGGATCATTTGGGGCTCTTCCGGCATCATTTCTGGATGGTTTTCGGGATCCGTGCGGGATCTCGTCGGGGTCATTTGGGGACTTTTTCGGGATCATTTGGGGGCTCTTCCGGCATCATTTCTGGATGGTTTTCGGGATCCGTCCGGGATATCGTCGGGGTCATTTGGGGACTTTTTCGGGATCATTAGGGGGCTCTTCCGGCATCATTTCTGGATGGTTTTCGGGATCCATCCGGGATCCCATCAGGATAATTTCGGGACTATTAGGGGATCATTTGTGGACCTTTCCGGCATCATTTCTGGATAATTTTCGGTATCCGCCCGGGATGCCGACGAGGTCATTTCGGGATTATTTCGGGATCATTTGGGATACCTACCGGCATCATTTCTGGATGGTTTTTGGGATTCGTCCGGGATCCCGTCGGGGTCATTTCGGGACTTTTTCTCGACTAATACGGGATAATTTTCGGACCCTTCCGGCATAATTTCTGGATAGTTGTCGGGATCCGTTCGGGATCCCGTCACGGTCATTTCGGAACTATTAGGGGATCATTTGAGGACCTTTCCGGCATCATTTCTGGATAGTTTTTGGAATCCTTTCGGGATCCCGTCAGGGTCATTTCGGGGCTTTTTCGGTATCATTTAAAGATGGCTTTCAGGATTCGTCCGGGAATCCGTCAGGGTAATTTCTGGACTTTTCCGAAACTATTTCGGGACCTTCCCAAGATCATTTCTGGATGTATTTCGGGATTTGTCCGGGATGCCCTCAGGGTAATTTTGGGACTATTAGTTGAGCATTTGAGGACCGTTCCGGCATCACTTCTGGATGGTTTTCGGTATCCGTTCAGATTCCCGTCGGAATTATTGCGGGACTTTTTCGGGATCATTTGGGGGCTCTTCCGGCATCATTTCTGGATGGTTTTCGGGATCCGTCCGGGATCCCATCAGGATAATTTCGGGACTATTAGGGGATCATTTGTGGACCTTTCCGGCATCATTTCTGGATAATTTTCGGTATCCGTCCGGTATGCCGACGAGGTCATTTCGGGATTATTTCGGGATCATTTGGGATACCTACCGGCATCATTTCTGGATGGTTTTTGGGATTCGTCCGGGATCCCGTCGGGGTCATTTCGGGACTTTTTCTCGACTAATACGGGATCATTTGCGGGCCCTTTCGGCATAATTTCTGGATAGTTGTCGGGATCCGTTCGGGATCCCGTCAGGGTCTTTTCGGAACTATTGGGAGATCATTTGAGGACCTTTCCGGCATCATTTCTGGTTAGTTTTCGGGATCCTTTCCGGGTCCCATCAGGGTCATTTCGGGACTTTTTCGGCATCATTTAAGATTGGTTTTCAGGATTCGTCCGGGATCCGTCAGGGTAATTTCTGGACTTTTCCCAGATTATTTCGGGATAATTTTGGGACCCTCCCAAGATCATTTCTGGATGGATTTCGGGATCTGTCCGGGATGCCGTCAGGGTCATTTTGGGACTATTAGGTGATCATTTGAGGACCTTTTCGGCATCACTTCTGGATGGTTTTCGGTATCCGCTCAGGATCCCGTCGGAATTATTGCGGGACTTTTTCGGGATCATTTGGTGTCCCTTCCGGCATCATTTCTGGATGGTTTTTGGGATTCGTCCGGCATCCCGTCGGGTTCATTTCGGGACTTTTTCTCGACTAATACGGGATCATTTTCCGGCCCTTTCGGCATCATTTCTAGATAGTTGTCGGGATCCGTTCGGGATCCCGTCAGGGTCTTTTCGGAACTATTAGGTGATCATTTGAGGACATTTCCAGCATCATTTCTGGATAGTTTTCGGGATCCTTTCGGGGTCCAGTCAGGGTCATTTCGGGACTTTTTCGGGATCATTTAGAGATGGCTTTCAGGATTCGTCCGGGAACCCGTCAGGGTAATTTCTGAACTTTTCCTAGACTATTTCGGGATAATTTTGGGACCTTCCGGAGATCATTTCTGGATGGATTTTGGGATCAGTCCGGGATGCCGTCAGGGTCATTTTGGTATTAGGTGATCATTTGAGGACCTTTCCGGCATCACTTCTGGATAGTTTTCGGTATCCGCTCAGGATCCCCTCGGAATCATTGCGGGATTTTTCGGGATCATTTGGGGTCCCTCCCAAGATCATTTCTGGATGGATTTCGGGATCTGTCCGGGATCCCGTCAGGGTCATTTAGGGGTGCGTTCGAGATCCCGTCAGGGTCATTTCGGGACTATATCGGGATCATTTCTGGATGGTTTATGGGATCCGTCCATGACCCCTTAAGGGTCATTTCGGGACTATTAGGTGATCATTTGAGGACCTTTCCGGCATCACTTCTGGATGATTTTCGGTATCCGTTCGGGATCCCGTCGGAGTCAATGCGGGACTTTTACGGAATCATTTGGGATTCCTTCCGGCATCATTTCTGGATGGTTTTCGGGATTTGTCCGGGATCCCGTCGGGGTTATTTCGGGACCTTTTCGGGGCTAATACGGGATCATTTGGGGATCCTCTAGGGGTCGTTTCGTGACTTTTTCTGTATTATTTCGGGATCATTTTGGGACCCTTTCGGCATAATTTCTTGATGGTTTGCCGGATCCATCAGGGTCATTTCGGGACCATTTTGGGATCATTTGGGGACCCTTCCGAGATCATTTCTGGATCCGTCCGGGATGCCGTAGGAGCCATTTCGGTATTTTATGTTACTTTTCCGGGATAGTTTTTGCACCCTTCCGGGATCATTTCTGGATCTGTGCGGGATCCCATCTGTGTCAATTCCGGACTATCTCGGGATCATTTTGGAATCCTTCCGGAATCATTTCTGTATGGTTTTCGCGATCCATCGTGGATCCCCTCGGAGCCATTTCGGAACTTTTTCTGGAGTTAGTCGGGATAATTTAGGGACACTTCCTGGATATTTTCTGGATGGTTTTTGAGATCCGCTCGGGAGCCCGTCAGGGTCATTTCGGAACCTTTTCGGGATCATTTTGGAACACCTTCAGGGATCATTTCTGTGTGGTTCTCTGGATACGTCTAGAATCGTGTCGCTCTCATTTCGGGTTTTTTGGGACTATTCGGGGAACTTTTGGAGACCCTTTCGGGGCATTTCTGGATGGTTTTCGGGATCCGTCCGCGATAGCGTTGGCGTCATTTCGTAGATTTTTCTGGATAATTTCGGGATCATTTGGGATCCTATCAGGTTATCAGCTCACTTAGTTCTTTTTTTTACTCAATTACAAAAATAAAATGCATTAGACAGAAAACAAAATTTTAAACAGATAATAAGCAGGCTAACGCGAATAGCCCATATATTTAAAATTTTCCTTGCGGACGGGGCCGCGGGTAAAGGCTAGTATATTATAAATGGGAAAGTTTGGATGTTTGGATGTTTGTATGTTTGGATGTTTGTCCAGACGTTTGTCTTTGTGACTCAATAACGCAAGAACGGCTGGACCGATTTGGATGAAATTTGGCACACATATAGCCACTAGTCTAGAAGGATCTACTAGCTATATATTTTTCAAAAGGGGCGTGGTCCCCGCCCCCTAGGACTTTGCGACTGAATCACCCCAGGATGACTACACGAATTTTGATGAAATTTGGGACACAGACAGTAGTCTACTAGCGAAATTTTTTTCGAACATGGAAAGAGAGGTGGGGGTCCCACGACCCCTTCGAGCAATTACTTTTTAATAATTTTTACACATTATTACGTATACTGGCCTTCACCAATATCACAGATTCAAGGGGTCAAATAAGTCGAGGGCTTACAAAGTAAGCAGTGAAACACTCCGCCGCCTCCCCTCCCCCCTCTCTATCTCCCCCTCTGGTGTAAAATCTATAAATTGTTATAACTCAATATACATTTTCTCCTAAAACAATAGTTTTTGGTATCTGGCACATATAGATCGATAGCTAGACAATTTTGGAGAAACGATCAGTAGTCCTATCCTTCTACACCCGCCATCCGCCCTCCTTCAATTGTTTTTATTAGCACGCTTTTTGAACGCCCCTTTTGAAAAATATATAGCTAGTAGATCCTTCTAGACTATTGGCTATATGTGTGCAAAATTTCATCCAAATCGGTCCAGCCGTTCTTGCGTTATTGAGTCACAAAGACAAACGTCTGGACAAACATCCAAACATACAAACATCCAAACATCCAAACTTTCCCATTTATAATATACTAGCCTTTACCCGCGGCCCCGTCCGCAAGGAGAAAATGAAATATGTGGGCTATTCTCGTTAGCCTGCTTATAAAGTTATCTGTTTAAAATTTTGTTTCTGCTTAATGCATTTAATTTTTGTAATTGAGTAACAAAAAGAACTTAATGAGCTGATAACCTGATAGGATCCCAAAATGATAACGAAATTATCCAGAAAAATCCACGAAATGACCCCGACGCTATCGCGGAGGGATCCCGAAAACCATCCAGAAATGATGCCGGAAGGGTCCCCAAATGATCGCGAAATAGTCCCGAAATTGTCTCAAAATAACCCCGACGGGATCCCGGACGGATCCCGAAAACTATACAGAAAAGATCCCGGAAGGGTTCCAAAATGATCCCGAAATAGTCCCGAAAAAGTCCCGAAATGACCCCGACGGGATCCCGGACTGATCCCGAAAATTATCCAAAAATGATGTCGGAAAGGTCCTCAAATGATCCCGAAAAAGTCTTGAAATGAATCCGACGGGATCCCGGACGAATCCCGAAAACCATCCAGAAATGCTGCCGGAAGGGAACCCAAATGATACCGAAAAAGTCTCGAAATGACCCCGACGGGATTCCTAACGGATACCGAAAACCATCCAGAAATGATGCCGGAAAAGTCCTAAATGATCACCTAATAGTCCCGAAATGACTCTGACGGGATCCCGGACGGATCCCGAAAACCATCCAGAAATGATGCCGAAAAGTCCCCAAATCATCCCGTATTAGTCGAGAAAAAGTCCTGAAATGACCCCGACGGGATCCCGGACGGGTCCCAAAAACCATCTAGAAATGATGCGGGAAAGGTCCTTAAATAATCCCGCATTGGTCGAGAAAAAGTCCCGAAATGAACCCGACGGGATCCCGGACTGATCCCGAAAGCTATCCAGAAATGATGCCGGAAAGTTCCTCAAATGATCTCTTAATGGTCCCGAAATGACCCTGAAGGGATCCCCGACGGATCCCGGAAACTATCCAGAAATTATGCCGGAAAGGTTCCCAAATGATCCCCAAATAGTGCCGAAATGACCATGACGAGATCCCGGACGGATCCCGCAAACCATCCAGAAATGATGGCGAAAGGGCCCCCAAATGATCCCGTATTAGTGGCGAAAAAGTCCTGAAATGACCCCGACGGGATCCCGGACGAATTTCGAAAACCATCCAGAAATGATGCCGAAAGGGAACCCAAATGATCCCGAAAAACTCCCGAAATTACCCCGACGGGATCCCGAACGTATACCGAAAACAATCCAGAAATGATGCCGGAAAGGTCCTCAAATGATCCCTTAATAGTCCCGAAATGACCCTGAAGGGATCCCCGACGGATCCCGGAAACTATCCAGAAATGATGCCGGAAAGGTTCACAAATGATCCCCAAATAGTGCCGAAATGACCATGACGGGATCCCGGACTGATCCCGAAAACCATCCAGAAATGATGGCGAAACGGCCCCAAACGATCCCGTATTAGTGGCGAAAAAGTTCTGAAATAACCCCGACGGGATCCCGGACGAATCTCGAAAACCATCCAGAAATGATGCCGGAAGGGAACCCAAATTATACCGAAAAAGTCCCGAAATGACGCGACGGATCCCGAAAATTATCCAGAAATGATGCCTGAAAGGTCCCCAAATGATACCCTAATAGTCCCGCAATTACCCTGATGGGATCCTGGACGGATCCCGAAAACCATCCGGAAATGATGCCGAAAGGGTTCCCAAATGATCCCGTATTAGTCGCGAAAAAGTCCCGAAATGACCCCGATGGGCTCCCGGACAGATCCCGAAAACCATCCAGAAATGATGCCGGAAGAGCCCCCAAATGATCCCGAAAAGGTCCCCAAACGACCCCGACGAGATCCCGGACGGATACCGAAAACCATCCAGAAATGATGCCGGTAGGTACCCCAAAATGATCCCGAAATAGTCCCGAAATGACCCCGTCCGGATCCCGAAAACTATCCAGAAATGATGCCGAAAGGGTCCCCAAATGATCCCGTTTTAGTCGGAAAATGCCCCGGAATGACCTGCGACAGGATCCCGGACGGATCCCGAAAACCATCCAGAAATTATGCCGGAAGAGCCCCCAAATGATCCCGAAAAAGTCCTCAGATGACCCCGACATACTCCAGAGGAAGTTCCGAAATTGCTCCGAGGGGATCCACGACGGATCGCGAAAACCATACAGAAATGATTCCGGAAGGATCCCAAAATGATCCCGAAATAGTCCGGAAATGACCCAGATGGGATCCAGCACAGATCCAGAAATGATCCCGGAAGGGTCCAAAAACTATCCCGGAAAAGTAACTAAAAATCCCGAAATGGCTCCTACGGCATCCCGGACTCATCCAGAAATGATCTCGGAAGGGTCCCCAAATGATCTCAAAATGGTTCCGAAATGACCCTGATGGATCCGGCAAACCATCAAGAAATTATGCCGGAAGGGTCCCCAAATGATCCCGAAATAATACAGAAAAAGTCACGAAACGACCCCTAGAGGATCCCCAAATGATCCCGTATTAGCCCCGAAAATATCCCGAAATAACCCCGACGGGATCCCGGACAAATCCCGAAAACTATCCAGAAATGATGCCGGAAGGATCCCAAATGATTCCGAAAAAGTCCCGCAATGATTCCGACGGGATCCCGAACGGATACCGAAAATCATCCAGAAGTGATGCCGGAAAGGTCCTCAAATGATCACCTAATAGTCCCGAAATGACCCTTAAGGGATCCTAGACGGATCCCGTAAACCATCCAGAAATGATCCCGATATAGTCCCGAAGAAGTCCGGAAATGACCCTAACGGGATCTCGAACGCATTCCTAAATGACCCTGACGGGATCCCGGACAGATGCCGAAATCCATCCAGAAATGATCTTGGGAGGGACCCCAAATGATTCCGAAAAAGTCCCGCAATGATCCCGACGGGATCCTGAACGGATACCGAAAAACATCCAGAAGTGATGCCGAAAAGGTCCTCAAATGATCACCTAATAGTCCCAAATGACCGTGACGGCATCCCGGACTGATCCCGAAATCCATCCAGAAATGATCTTGAGAAGGTCCCAAAATGATCCCGAAATAGTCTCGGAAAAGTCCGGAAATTACCCTGACGGGTTCCCGGACGAATCCTTAAATGATCACGAAAAAGTCCCGAAATGAACCTGACGGGACCCCGAAAGGATCCCGAAAACTTTCCAGAAATGATGCCAGAAAGGTTCTCGAATGATTTCCTAATAGTTCCGAAAAGACCCTGACGGGATCCCGAACGGATCCCGACAACTATCTAGAAATGATGCCGAAAGGGCCCGCAAATGATCCCGTATTAGTCGAGAAAATGTCCCGAAATGACCCCGACGGGATGCCGGACGAATCCCAAAAACCATCCAGAAATGATGCCGGAAGGGACCCCAAATGATCCCGAAAAAATCCCGCAATTATTCCGACGGGATCCTGAACCGATACAGAAAACCATGCAGAAGTGATGCCGGAAAGGTCCTCAAATGATCACCTAATAGTTCCAAAACGACCCTGACGGCATCCCGGACAGATCCCGAAATCCATCCAGAAATGATCTTGGGAAGGTCCCAAAATGATCCCGAAATAGTCTCGGAAAAGTCCAGAAATTACCCTGACGGATTCCCGGAGAAATCCTGAAAGCCATCCTTAAATGATCCCGAAAAAGTCCCGAAGTGACCCTGACGGGATCCCGAAATGATTCCGAAAACTATCCAGAAATGATGCCGGAAAGGTCCTCAAATAATCCCCTAATAGTCCCGAAATGACCGTGACGGAATCCCAAACGGATCCCGACAACTATGCAGAAATGATGCCGAAAGGGTCCGCAAATGATCCCGTATTAGTCGAGAAAAAGTCCCGAAATGACCCCGACGGGATCCCGGACGAATCCCAAAAACCATCCAGAAATGATGCCGGTAGGTATCCCAAATGATCCCGAAATAGGACCGAAATGACCTCGTCGGTATCCCGGACGGATCCCGAAAATTATCCAGAAATGATGCCGGAAAGGTCCGCAAATGATCCCCTAATAGTCCCGAAATTACCCTGATGGGATCCCGGACGGATCCCGAAAACCATCCAGAAATGATGCCGGAAGAGACCCCAAATGATCCCGAAAAAGTCCCCAAATGACCCCGACGGGATCCCGGACGTATTCCGAAAACCAGCCAGAAATGATGCCGGAAGAGACCCCAAATGATCCCGAAAAAGTCCCCAAATGACCCCGACGGGATCCCGGACGGATTCCGAAAACCAGCCAGAAATTATGCCGAAAGGGTTCCCAAATGATCCCGTATTAGTCGCGAAAAAGTCCCGAAATGACCCCGACGGGATCCCGGACGTATCCCGAAAACCATCCAGAAATGATGCCGGAAGAGCCCCCAAATGATCCCGAAAAAGTCCCCAAATTACCCCGGCGAGATCCGGGACGGATCCCGAAAACCATCCAGAAATGATGCCGGAAGAGCCCCCAAATGATCCCGAAAAAGTCCCCAAATGACCCCGACGAGATCCCGGACGGATCCCGAAAACCATCGAGAATTGATGCCGAAAGGGTTCCCAAATGATCCCGTATTAGTCGCGAAGCAGTTCCGAAATGACCCCGACGGGATCCCGGACGGATCCCAAAAACCATCCAGAAATGATGCCGGAAGAGCCCCCAAATGATCCCGAAAAAGTCTCCAAATGACCCCGACGGGATCCCGGACGGATCCCGAAAACCATCCAGAAATGATGCCGGAAGAACCCCCAAATGATCCCGAAAAAGTCCCCAAATTACCCTGACGAGATCCCGGACGGATCCCGAAAACCATCCAGAAATGATGCCGAAAGGGTCCCCAAATGATCCCGTATTAGTCGCGAAAAAGCCCCAAAATGACCCCGACGGGATGCCGGACGAATCCCGAAGACCATCCAGAAATGATACCTAAAGGGACTCCAAATAACCCCGAAAAAGTCCCGTAATGATCCCGGAAACCATCAAGAATTTATCTCTCGAAGGTACGCAAATAATCCCGAAAGTACCCCGACGGGATCCCGGACGGATCCCGAAAACCATCCAGAAATGATGCCGGAAGGTCCCCAAATGATCGCGAAATAGTTCCGAAATGATTCCGGAATAGTCCCGAAAATGTCTCAAAATAACCCCGACGGGATCCCGGACGGATCCCGAAAACTATACAGAAATGATCCCGGAAGGGTCACAAAATGATCCCGAAAAAGTCCCGAAATTACCCCGGCGGGATCCCGGACCGATCCCGAAAACCATCCAGAAATGATCCCGGAAGGGCCTCGATATGACCCTTACGGGATTACAAATAAGGTGAAGCTAATTATAAAACCATGTTAATAAGGCAGCAGGCGCATTGGAGCGAATGAAAAGTTACATAGAAACATACAGGTAAAGCTAATAAAAGCGTGCTAATAAAAACAATTGAAGGAGGGCGGATGGCGGGTGTAGAAGGATGGGACTACTGGTCGTTGCTCTAAAATTGTCTAGATCTCGATCTGTATGTGCCAGATACCAAAAACTATTGAAGTAGGAGAAAATTTATATTGAGTTATAACAATTTATAGATTTTACACCAGAGGGGTGATAAAGGGGGGAGGGGGCGGCGGAGTGTTTCACTGCTTACTTTGTAAGCCCTCGACTTATTTGACCCCTTGAGTCTGTGATATTGGTGAAGGCCAGTATACGTAAAGTTATAATGTGTAAAAATTATTAAAAAGTAATTGCTCGAAAGGGTCGTGGGACCCCCACCCCTCTTTCCATGTTCGAAAAAAATTTCGCTAGTAGACTACTGTCTGTGTCCCAAATTTCATCAAAATCCGTGTAGCCATTCTGGCGTGATTCACTCGAAAAGACGAAAAAATATAATAATTAAATTATAACTGTTCCTAGGGGGCGGGGACCACGCCCCTTTTGAAAAATATATAGCTAGTAGATCCTTCTAGACTATTGGCTATATGTGTGCAAAATTTCATCCAAATCGGTCCAGCCGTTCTTGCGTTATTGGGTCACAAAGACAAACATCTGGACAAACATCCAAACATCCAAACATCTTCACATCCAAACTTTCCCATTTATAATATACTAGCCTTTACCCGCGGCCCCGTCCGCAAGGAGAAAATTAAATATATGGGATATTCACGTTAGCCTGCTTATCAAGTTATCTGTTTAAAAAGATGTTTCTGTCCAATACATTTTATTTTTGTAATTGAGTAAAAAAAGAACTAAATGAGCTGATAACCTGACAGGATCCCCAAATGATCCCGAAATTATCCAGAAAAATCCACGAAATGACCCCGACGCTATCGCGGACAGATCCCGAAAACCATTTAGAAATGCCACGGAAGGGTCTCCAAAAGTTCCCGGAATAGTCCCAAAAAACCCGAAATGACAACGACACGATTCTAGACTTATCCAGAGAACCACAAAGAAATGATGCCTGAAGGGTACCAAAATGATCCCGAAATAGTCCCGAAAAAGTTCCGAAATGACCCTGACGGGCTCCCGGACGGTTCTCAAAAACCATCCAGAAAATATCCAGGAAGGGTCCTTAGGGGATCCACGACGGATCGCGAAAACCATACAGAAATGATTCCGGAAGGGTCCCAAAATGATCCCGTATTAGTCCCGAAAAAGTCCTGAAATGACCCCGACGGGATCCCAGACGGATTGCGAAAACTATCCAGGAATGATGCCGGAAAGGTCCTCAAATGATCCCCTAATAATCCCGAAATGACCCTGACGGGATCTCGAACGGACTCCTACATGACCCTGACGGGATCCCGGACAGATCTCGAAATCCATCCAGAAATGATCTTGGAAACCCAAAATAATCCCGAAACAATATCTGAAAAGTCCAGAAATTACCCCGACGGGATCCCTCACGGATCCCAAAAACTATCCAGAAATGATGCCGGAATGTCCTCAAAAGATCCCCTAATAGTCCCGAAATGACCGAAAACCATCCAGAAATTATGCCGGAAGGGACCCCAAATGATCCCGAATACCATACAGAAATGATGCCGGAAAATACCTCAAATGATCCCCAAATAGTCCCAAAAAAGTTCCGAAATGACCCGGAAGGGATCCCGGACGGATCCCGAAAACCATCCAGAAATTATGCCGAAAGGGTCCCCTAATGATCCGATACCAGTCGATAAAAAGTCCCGAAATAACCCCGACGGGATGCCGGACGGATCCTCAAAATCATATAGAAATGATGCCGGAAGGTACCCCAAATGATCCCGAAATAGTCCCGAAATGACCCTGGCAGGATCCCGTACGGATCCCGAAAACCATCCAGAAATGATGCCGAAAGGCTCCCCTAATTATCCCGTATTAGTCCCGAAAAAGTCCCGAAATGACCCCGACGGGATTCCTGACGGATCCCGAAAAGCATCCAGAAATAATGCCGAAAAGGTCCCCAAATCATCCCGTATTAGTCAAGAAAAAGTCCTGAATTGACCCCGTCGGGATCCCGGATGGATCCCGAAAACTATCCAGAAATGATGCCGGAAGGTATCCCGAAATAGTCCCGAAATGACCCTGACGGGATCCCGGACGGATCCCTAAAACCATCTAGAAATGGTGCCGGAAGGTACCTCAAATGATCCCGAAATAGTACCGAAATAAACCCTACGGGTTCCGGACGGATCCCGAAAACCATCGAGAAATGATGCCGAAAGGGTCCCCAAATGATCCCGTATAAGTCGAGAAAAAGTCCCGAAATGACCAAGACGGGATCCCGGACAGATCCCTAAAACCATCTAGCAATGATGCCGGAAGCTACCCCAAATGATCCCGTATTAGTCGAGAAAAAGTCCAGAAATGACCCCGACGGGATCCCTGATGGATCCCGAAAACCATCTAGAAATGATGCCGCAGGGTACCTCAAAGGAACCCGTATTAGTCGAGAAAAAGTCCCAAAATGACCCTGAAGGGATCCCGAACGGATCCCGAAAACCACACAGAAATGATGCCGAAAAGGTCCCCAAATGATCCCGTATTAGTCGAGAAAAAGTCCCGAAATTACCCCGACGGGATCCCGGACGGATCCCGAAAACCATTTAGAAATGATGCCGAAAGGGTCCCCAAATGATCCCGTATTAGTCGAGAAAGGGCCCCGAAATGACCCTGACGGGATCCGGACGAAACCCGAAAACCATCCAGAAATGATGCCGAAAGGGTCCGCAAATGATCCCGTATCAGTCGAGAAAAAGTCCAGAAATGACCCCGACAGGACCCGGACGGATCCCGAAAACCATCCAGAAATGATGCCGAAAGGCTCCCCAAATGATCCCGTCTTAGTAGAGAAAAAGTTCCGAAATGACCCCGACGGGATCCCGGACGGATCCCGAAAACCGTCCAGAAATGATGCCGGAAGGGTCCCCAAATGATCGCGAAATAGTCCCGAAATGATCCCGGAATAGTCCCGAAAATGTCCCAAAATAATCCCGACGGAATCCCGGACGGATCCCGAAAACTATACACAAATGATCCCGGAAGGGTCCCAAAATAATCCCGGAATAGTCCCGAAAAAGTCCAGAAATGACCCCGGCGGGATCGCGGACGGATCCCGAAAACCATCCAGAAATGTTCTCTGAAGGGTCTCGAGATGACCCAAACGGGATTACAAATAGGGTGAAGATAATTATAAAACCATGTTAATAAGGCAACAGGCGCGTTGGAGCGAATGAAGAGTTACAAAGAAACATACAGGTAAAGCTAATAAAAGCGTGCTAATAAAAGCAATTGAAGGAGGGCGGATGGCGGGAGGGGAGAGTACCACTGATCGTTTTTCCAAAATTGTTTAGATCTCGATCTGTATGAGCCAGATACCAAAAATTATTGATTTTAGGACAAAACTTACATTGAGTTATAACAATTTATAGATTTTGCACGAGAGGGGAAAGGGGGGGGGGGTGTGTATCACTGCTCACTTTGTAAGCCCTCGACTTATTTCACCCATTGAGTTTGTAATATTGGTGAAGGTCAGTATACGTAAAGTTATAATGTGTAAAAATTGTTAAAAAGTAATTATTCGAAGGGGTCGTGGGACCCCCTTCCCCCTTTCCATGTTCGAAAAAAATTTCGCCAGTAGCCTATTATCTCTGTCCCAAATTTCATCAAAATCCGTGAAGCCGTTCTGGCGTGATTCAATCGCAAAGACAAAAAAATATAATAATTAAATTATAACTGTTCCTAGGGGGCGGAAACCACGCCTCTTTTGAAAAATATATAGCTAGTAGATCCTTCTAGACTATTGGCTATATGCATGCCAATTTCATACAAATCCGTCCAGCCGTTCTTGCGTGATTGAGTCACAAAGACAAACGTCTGGACAAACATCCAAACATCCAAACATCCAAACATCCAAACATCCAAACATCTTAACATCCAAACTTTGCCATTTATAATATATATTAGATAATATTAGATATTAGATTAGATATATTAGATTAGATTAGCGGTACCCGACAGATGATGTTCTGGATCACCCTGGTCCACATTTCTCGAAAACGCCTTCACATATACAACTAAGTGCCACTCCCTTTTAAAACCCTCATTAATACCTTTAATTTGATACCCATATCGTACAAACACATTCTAGAGTCACCCCTGGTCCACGTTTATGGCGATATCCCGAAAAGGCGTCCACCCATAGAACTAAGGCCCACTCCCTTTTAAAACACTTATTAACACCTTTCTTTTGATATCCATATTGTACAAACGCATTCTAGAGTCAACCCTGGTCCACTTTTATAACGATATTCCGAAAAGGCGTCCACCTATAGAACTAAGGCCCACTCCCTTTTAAAATAATCATTAACACCTTTCATTTGATACCCATATAGTACAAACAAATTCTGGAGTCACCCCTGGTCCACCTTTATGGCGATATCTCGAAAAGGCGTCCACATATAGAACTAAGGCCCACGCCCTCTTAAAATACTCATTAACACCTTTCATTTGATACTCATATCGTACAAACAAATTCTAGAGTCACCCCTGGTCCACCTTTATGGCGATATCTCGAAAAGGCGTCCACCCATAGAACTAAGGCCCACTCCCTTTTAAAACACTTATTAACACCTTTCTTTTGATATCCATATTGTACAAACGCATTCTAGAGTCAACCCTGGTCCACTTTTATAACGATATTCCGAAAAGGCGTCCACCTATAGAACTAAGGCCCACTCCCTTTTAAAATAATCATTAACACCTTTCATTTGATACCCATATCGTACAAACAAATTCTAGAGTCAGGCCTGGTCCACCTTTATGGCGATATCCCTAAATGGCGTCCATCTATAGAACTATGGCCCACTTCCTCTTAAAATACTCTTTAATACCTTCCATTTGATACACATGTCATACAAACACATTCCAGGGTTACCCTAGGTTCTTTTTACAACATGGTGATTTTCCCTTACTTTGTCTCCACAGCTCTCAACTGAGTATGTAATGTTCGGTTACACCCGAACTTAGCCTTCCTTACTTGTTTTAAATGGATTTGATAATTTCTGGTTCTTTCTAGCCAATTGGTCTTAGATAAATTTGCTTTGGCTCTTATGTTAACTTGGCTGACTGAATAAATTCATTTCCAGTTTATTCCAAGCATCAAGTACTTAACATATAATAAAGAACTTAAAAGGGATTTGTTTATAAAATTTTCGTCAACCTATCGATATATTATCGCCTTCTTATCTCTGAGTAGGGCTTCATTCATATCGGCTCCTAATCGACGGTTTAAATTGGGTCATCGATAACAAATAGCCAACAAACCGCTAACAATTTGGTAACACTTCGATCGATATTTTTCGCAAAGAAAAATGAGGTGAATTTCTTTTGTTGTTCCGCTGCTTTTCTTTATTTCTATTTCCTTTATATATTAATGATTTGTTCTTCTACCTCCTTTGATTACCATTAACTGATTTCGCTATTATTAACTCGACCACGTACACTGTTCCCATATTATTCTACAGTGTAGGGACTAATCTTACGCTAACATATTGTATTCCCACATATAGCATACCAAAAGCGTGACTAAAAATAAAAATAAAAAAATAAATGTAAGGCGCGATAACCTCCGAAGAGATCTAAAGCCGAGCTTCTCTTCCAATTTGCGTCGTGCTCCTCTTGATTTTTCCCTACAAATTGGCCGGACGGGACCTACATGTTTTATGCCGACTCCGAACGGCATCTGCAAGGCAGATGAGTTTTCACCGAGAGCTTTTCATGGCAGAAATACAATTTGATGTTGCTTTGCCCGGGAGTTGAACCCAGGGCATACGGTGTGATAGGCGGAGCACGCTACCATCACACCAGCGTGACTAAAGGTGTCCAAAAATTCGTTTCTAAATGCAACTTTCTATAAGACTCCGGGCCCGAATGGCATCATTCTTGCGCAACTTCAAAGTTTTTTGGTACTTTCTGACAGGGTTAAAGAGTTAGAGATTATTTTGGACAAAAAACTGTCCTGGAGACCGCGCAGTTTCCTCGTTTTGCTGCAGGGGGCAATCGGCAAGAGATAGGGTTCTCGCCAAAAGTAGTGCACCGGCTGTACGAGATGGTAGTCAAACCAATTCTGCTCTATAGGGTGCTGGTCTGGTTTTGTATACCAAAAAATTTGTGTCAGTAGAATAGGACAGCGCTGTTTGAATTAGCAACGCCCTTAGAACAACATTTAGCTTGGCTTTGAATGTCACGAAAAACAAGCATCCAGTAGGTCAGGTAAGGTTAGGTTGAACTGGCCGGTCCCTGAGAACCTCACATAGACTGAATGAGTTCATAGTGTTACCAGAAGTTTGTTTTAACGACCAAACTGAAAACCCTATCAAAAACCAGGACCTATGTTATAAAATAACTCCGTCCTCTTAGCAAATACTAGAAGCTTCCTAGGACTTAAGCCACTTACTGCTTCCATATCTAACAGCTATATCACTCCTAATAGCTGGAGTCTTAGCATGGCAAGCGTAGGGCACGAGCACAGAACGTGCTCGATCGTTTCCTCCTCCAACCCGCACTTCCTACATCTGCTATCACTGACCAAGCTTAATTTAAAGGCTTGTCAGAAGGCAGTGTCCAGTCAGAATACCCGTCATGAGCCTACAATCCTCTCTTTTTAATGATAGAAGCAACTTTGTTAGTCTAAGGTTGTAAGACCTACACATAATATTCGACTCTTTACAGCCCCGCGCTTGAACCCACGCCTATCCTGCTTGGTGTACATGTGTACCTCTCGCATTCGCTTAATCTCGCCCAGTCAAATTGGAGCAATCTTCAAAACATACGCCCTTTTTAGCTAGTTCATATCTCTTTCATTCCCATCTATTACCATATGCCCTGGGACCTAATATAGATGTATGCTTCTCCCTGTCCCGGTTCTCTCGAGGGACTGCTTACACTCTAACACGTATTTAGATGTTGTGCTACGTGAGATTATTGCCTTAATTGCTGCTTGACTGCCAACATAAAAGTTAACACGATTGCAGCTTGGTCTATTTTCTTCCAGGGTTTCTACTGCTTTGGTTACGGCTAATATTTCCGCTTGGAGAACGCTACAGTAATCCGGCAGCCTGTAGGATCTGTTAATTTCCGGATCAGAACAGTATACCGCAGACCCTACTCCTTCCACTACTTTGGAACCATCTGTGTACACATGTATCGCCTCGTTCGCCATTTGAGCACCCTTGCCGCAACCGTCCACTTCTATTGTGTCCTTAAGATCGCCCTCGAAGCGCAGATAGGGAACCAGGTAGTCTGTTCGTCTGTGATTGATGACGCTATACTACTATAACCGTATAACCGGCGCTCAAGCTGCCCCGAGGCACCGAGCCTGGTTGCAGTTGTTAACGCTATGTTCTTTGCTACCAGGTCTACAGGTGGAATGTGCAGAATGGCATACAGTGAAGCCGTCGGGGTTGTTTTCAGGGCTCCCGTAATGCTAAGTATTGATAGTCTACATACCCCCTCTAATTTTTTGAGGTAGGTTGTTTTTTGTGTGGCTTTCCACAAACAAGAACTCCATAGTATAGGATAGGGCTTACAATCGCTGTAAAAAGCCAATGAGAAAGAGAAAGCGATAAGCCCCACCTACATCCCAGCATTCTTTTACATGCACAAAGTGCCGTTGAGGCCTTCTTCACCCTCTCCTCCACGTTCAGCTTCCATGACAGCTTACTGTCTAGGATGATTCCTATATACTTTCTGCAAGGTTTCTCCTGAAGGGTCACTTCTCCTTACCTAGGCCCGGTCCAATTTGAGACCTTGTACCTCTTTGTAAACAAGACCATATCCATCTTCTCCGCGTTGACTTTCAGCCCAGCATTAGACGCCTAGGTATGAATATCCCGAAACGTCCGATCCATCAAAGAGCTAATCGTTGGAAGGCACTTTCCACTTATGACGATTGCAACGTCATCTGCGTAAGCCGTAAGTTTTACGGGTCCCTCATCGAATCGCCTGAACAGTTGGTTGATGAACAGCGTCCACAGCAGAGGTGATAGCACCCCTCCCTGCGGCGTGCCCCTGTACACTGATTTCGTGGCCTCGTACAATCCCCACTGTGATGCTATTTTTACTGCAATTTAACATGCAGCCGATCCATCTGGTTAAGGCTGGATGTACTTTAATGTAATTAAAATCATCCATAATCGCCCATTTAGAAACATTATTTAAAGCCCCGGGAATGTCTAAGAAAACTCCTATAGCTTATTCCTTATATTCCAGGGCTCTCTCTATGCTTATTACCACCCTATGTAATGCGGTGTCTACCGACTTGCCTTTGGTGTACGCATTTTGTGTTCTGGAGAGCAGCTATTCATCCACGTTGGACTTTATGTACATGTATGTCAGCCTCTCAAAGTTTTTGAGCAGAAATGATGTTACGCTAATGGGTCTATAGTCTTTGGGTTACACGTGACCCATCTTCCCCGCCTTTGGTGGGAAAGCTACACGAGCAGTTCTCCAAGAGTGCGGTACATGATTTAGTCTAATGCATCCATCGAATACTATTTTAAGCCATTCCACGACCGCTGTACTTGAAACTTGTAGCATGGCCGGTAATATACCATCTGGGCCCGGCGATTTAAACTTAGAAAACGTCTTCATTGCCCAATTGATCTTGGTATCGGTCTCCAAGCCCGGCACTACCCGCTCCGTGATCGAAGTGTGAGTTATCTCTGCTGGCTCTTCTAAACCATCTCACGATGGGAAATGTGTATCGAAAAGCACTTCAAGGGATTCCTCACTATTAAGTGACCATTCCCCGTTCTCTTTCTGTATTAGTCCCTGGACTATGTTTCCCCTTGATAGCACTTTTTTCAACCGTGCTGTTTCGCTGGAGCACTCTATGTCCGTACAGAAACTTTTACATGAGATTCTCTTCGCCCTGGAAATGTCACGCTTGTAGATCCTCGGTAGATCCCTGTAGTCCTTCCGACACGCTTCGCATTCCGCGGCCTTTGTTAACTTAAACATTTCTTTCACCTATCTTCTTAGGAGACTCAGCTCATTGCTCCACCATGGCGGCTTTGCTTTTCCTCTGAATCTTCTTAGAGGGCAAGCTTTGTTATACGCAGTCATAAGCGTCCCTGTTAGACATTCATTAGACTCCTACAGTTCCTCCACATTGGCAACCTCTTTGGGTTGTACCAGTTTTGTTTCTACCTGTTTCTGGAATTTAGTTCAGTTTGTTGACCTAGGGTTTCTAAAGGTTCCTCCCTTCTCTACCCGCCTTAGGGGGATGCTGAAGCTGATGTACGCATGGTCGTAGAAGGATGTTCTATCAAGAACCATCCAATCATACCTTGATATATCACGTTCGGTGCTCAATATAATATCCAGAACATTGCTGGATGTTGGACCAATGTATGTAGGGACATTTCCCCTGTTGACTATCTGCAAATTGGTTTGCAGGATATAACAAAACAGAGATTCGCCTCTCTCGTTCGTATCTGCTCCTCTCCACGCGTTGTGGTGCGCATTTGCATCCGCGCCTATGACCAACCACCCTTTGCGCCCTTCGTCCTGTACTAGCTTCTTGGACTCCATTGGTGGAACCTGCGCAGCATGAGCCATGTAGCAGGATGCCAGGATAAATGCCTGCTTATTCTTTTGCTCAACGGCCACCACAACGAGTTCCTCAGTAGTGTAATTAGGCAGCATATAGGAATGCAGCTGTTTCCTTGCCATTACTACAGCTCGCACCCGTCCTTCCGTTTGCGCGTAGTAATCGCCAAATCCGCGCGGGCTAAGTCCAAAAACCTTTCCTTCCGATGAGAGCCACGGCTCCTGGTTCAGCAGCGCCACGTCAAACGAACCCTCTTCAAGGGTTATGAGGAGTTCGCTCGACGCCATTTTACTGTATTGGAGGTTTATCTGTAAGACTCGCATCACCATTGGGCTGTTTGTCCCCCTCCAGCATCTTCGTCGTGACGTCGTCGTCCTCGCCTTGCCCTTTTGGTTTAGAGTATTCGAAGCCCCTTCAGCCTCTTGTAGCTGTTGTGCTGGGTGTTTCTCTGTGCGACTCGGAACACCATTTGGCTGTTGGTCCTCTTCTAACACCTTCGACGTCGGCTACCTCCACCTGTCCTTTTTCTCTTAAACTTTTGAGGTCCTTTTCGTCTTCGCCCACTTCTACCGTGTTAGGATTTTTATCCTCGGGACGTCTTTTCCTGAGTCGCACGTAAATTTTGCCTGTACCAAAGGATATTTTCCCAAGCTGCGTGTACAATATATCCTCCGCCTGCTTGTTTATTTGGAAGATCTAGAACTGAACTTCCTCCGTATGCCGAGATACAGTAAATATCTTCCAATCCTGTGTCAGCTTGTTCGGATTCTTATTCTGCAGAAGTCGCAGTGTATCCTCCGACTGCATCACGCATGGTATCCATACCTTAAATTTTGGGACCGTGGGGATTTGCGCTTTATCCACCACCTCAAACCGCACGTTCGTGCCTTGCCTTTGGATGGTTTGCAACCACTTTCTTCAGCCACCGCAAGCTCGCCATGTTGTCGCACGCTATCATCTTCACACCATTATACCATCCCCCCGAATCAAAGATAGGAAGGGGCTTACTTGGTTGTTCCCGCATCATCTTAAGCATTAAGCTAATAAGCTCCCTTTCTATAGATCTCGACCTTTCAGAAGTCATCTGTCCGAAAGGACTGCTACGATCAACCAGCGCCAAGTCAGTGACTGCTTTGCCACATCACTCATATTCTCGGGAAAAACCGGAGCCTTAGTGTTATCGCCCTTTGGCACCTCCGAAAAAGCCGGAGTCTTAGCGTTACCTCCTTTTAGCACCTCCGAGAGGGCCGGAGTCAAATCTCCCTTTGGCTTATCTCCTACTTCCGTAGTTGGAACTTCCCTCTAACTAGCAGCTTTCGAGGTCGTTGCTACCTCGCTATTGGGGCCCATCTGTCCTACAGCTTTGGGCCTACATGTCTTGTCTATGCGACTGCCCTGCCTCGCAGCTCTGGGACTGGGTCCTTTCTGCCTATTGAAAGCAGGCTTGTCGCCTTCCGCCGAACGTTGCTTTTTATTCTGCCTTTTGACGTTTCTTACTCCTCGTACTGGTTGCAGAACTGAGGGTTTCTCGCTGAAAACCTTTCGAACTACCTTCGACCTACTTTTACCGCCTCATGGGCCCATTCCAAGCGCTCGATCTCCACTTCTGTTGCGTCGACAACTGCACCCAGGCGTTGGACAATTCTTAGTGCTGCACGGTACTGCGAGAGAGCTCTTTTATTTTCCCAGCTCCGTACCCTTCTCCACTCTTCTACTCCGTTCTCATTTGTATGCTTTTCAAACACGGAGTTCATTGAATCAGCACTACTCCCGATCCCGAGTCCGACACATCGCTTAATGCGTATTTGTCGTCCTTGGCTTGCGACTCAGTTCTCCTCTTATCGTCGTCCTTATTACAATTCGGTAATTAGTCGGTTATCTTGGTCGTACGACCACCTGCCTGACAAGGCGGGCTCGGCGTTTCAGTATTATATACGGGAAAAAAACGTCCGCCACAGCAGCGGCCCTTACTGTGGTAAGACCATCAATACCTCCCTAGGTGGCCCGGTATCGGGAAGGCTCCGTTCGAATACAGCCGAATTTATCCCCTGATTGCAAATCGTCCAATAGGCACGGTCCACATAATACCCTGGATTAGGTGGTTGGCAGTTCTTGGTGACCTACATCCCGCCGCCCTTCTATGAGGCGAAACGGCGTAAATGCCAGTCGTAAACAGCTCCGCCTCATAGTCGGGCGCTATGGAGTTCGGCTAAGCCCTCACACCAACGACAAGGTGCCTACCCTAGTGAGGGAAGCATCAAGTAGATATTGAGGAAAAAGCGGCCGCGGCCCGGTCGTTGGTCAGGCTTCGCGCTATAGGTTATGGGATTTTTGGGGCACTATAGCCCTTAGGTTCGACTTTATCAGCAGGATGGACTATTATGTGCCGATAACTGCTCCCTGTGCAACCTTAACCCCAGTCATTCCCCAAGAGCGGATTCATCTCATCTCGGGCAGGAACCAATTAAACTGTTCACGGATGAGTCGAGGTTGGACATGAAGTTTGGTGGTGGTGGGGGGAGTCTTTTGTCATGAACTAAATATAAGCCACAAGTTTAAGGTGGCTAATCACTGCAGCGTCTTCCAAGCCGAAGTTACCGCAGTTAAGGTTGCGTTTGATAAAATGCTTTCCAGTGCTACTACTATTAGGGAATTTAAGATCTACTCGGATAGTGTAATGTAGTGTAACACACCTCGCTCATAGAACATGGCCGGCTATGCATGCTCGCGTTATCCGGGCCAAAGCACGTCGGATTGGGTGGGTCCTTGCCGCCACTAAGCCGCCTATGAACTCGTTATACATATGAGGAAAATTATGCACTTCTTTTATAACAACAACGACAGAAAAATTACTACCCCAATCAAATCCCTTAAACACTTAAAAACGGAAAGACTGCTCGGATGAAAGTTCCCCCAATTAAACCCTGGACTGCCATTACTAAACAGCCTCCTTCTCTTCTCTACCCATCCATAAAGAGATACACCTTTGCATCACCAACCAAACCATACTTACGAACTTAAGATTTAATCCATCTCACAATATAAATTTGAATTTACGAACACATAATTACAATTCAAATACAAAAATCTTTATTTGACAATTTATGATAACCGACTTCATGTCTAAGCGTTTAATTTTATAGTTTAACTAATTTAACTTTATTGGCTGGTCACCCTAATGCATATTATATAGGAATTAAATCGAAAAAATTAACATATCTATATGTGTAGTGGTCGACATAGGCCTTGCCAAACTTAAATGCTCAGGTATATACATCAGTATGTACATATATTTTTAAAATATTAGAGCATCAAAATCGATATAAATGTAGAGCGCAAGAGTAGCATGAAACAAAATTTAAAGCGACTTTACTTTGACAATATGTTGCAAGCCATAAGAAACATGTTTCACAAGGTATATGATTATATTGTGAAAACTATCATGATACTCTTTTGCTCAGAAATCGTCGCAAGTGGGATATGTTATACATATATATGCACGTAGAAATGTGCAGCGAGAGTATTGTATGCTACAAAAAGAATGCTATGCTAAAACAATTAAAGAACTTACGTGGTTTTGGTCTCGATCGATGTCATCAGGCGCCTGGTGAGAGATGGTCGTGACGAAGAGATCGTTTATCTCTCATAAGCAGTTGAAATTAAATATCACATTCTTTTTGTGTTTTGTTTTTCTCACTAAAACAAGTACTCTAACCCATTCTTACGATGTACATTTGTAAATACTATTTTACGTTATTCCAATTAGATTTTCCTCTGAATACCGGTTTGGTTTTACACCGCCAGTGGCGTAGTGAAATTTATTTATATGAGGGATGCATTGGATATTTGTTAAAATAAAAGATGTAACAATATCTAAAAAGCTTTTATGTTTTATGCTACATTTATAGCGAAATTGCGAATAAAACGTTTGCTCCTCTTTTAATATGTTAATTAAATAAATTTGGTTTTTCATAAACTAAATTTAGCTTTCCATTATTCTTTTTCTCAAACGCATATTTTTTTGTATCCGATTAAGAAAATTTATAAAAATACCATTACAATTTTCCCTACAACTACATGTTTAATACGAAATAGCAGTTTTAAGTTTAATCATACGCTATACAGCTAAGCATAAAAATAAAGAAAATATTAAACATAATCTAACGCATAATATTTAAATGCATCTGGTCGTATTGCCAAAAATTATACTATTCAATCGAAAGAAGAGAACTATTGGGCAAATATTATATCGTATCATATATCAATAGTGTTTATCCTTTCTACAAAAATATATATGAACATTGCGAATTCTACACTGTTGCTGCCTATTTAGAATGAAATATTTAATTATCAAAACTTACCTGTCGTTTAAATTTTGTGCTAATATGTAGCAAACTCGTCGATTCCACGTTCTTTGATTGCATTTGTGTTATTCCGGCGGAGTTTGTGCATCCCAATGCAGAACATTGACTAATGTTATTTGTTTTTAACTGGTTGAAAAATTTTAGTTTCAGCGTGCTTGACTTCCTGCTGGAAGCAATATATCTGCGTAAGCCCGTACGACTTTAACAATTTCGTGATGTGGTTAATTGTAAAATTTTTTTTTATTGTTTATGGAAACAGAACAAAACAAGTATATGCGGTTTATATCACTGTTTTTAAAGTTTCCCGCTTTACAAAATAAAATTTAAGTTCTTTGCTCTATTGCTCACGACTACTCGCCAACGTAGAAAATTTCCAACTTATCTCCAACCTCTCCTCAGCGGAAGTTAAAAGTTGCTCTTTCTCGTGCAGGTAGTTTGACATCTCTCCACAGCCAAGTTGATAAACCTCACAAATAATGCAGTATCGTTATTAGGGTTACCATCAAATGCATAGAATGATACTAAGTTTTAGAGAGGACTTTTACGGTTTCATAAGTCGCGCTCACAATAAAGTGCGATCGAGGGTGGCATGCGATTGCATCGAACTATTTTATGATTAAGATTATCTAGTTCTCCGGCCATAGTGATATTCCGGGCAATTTTTCAGCGGATATCTTAGCCCGAATTGGTACAATTGAACCGGAAGAAGATGGCTGTAGATATATCGGTATTCCGCTGGACATCTGTGGTCTGGTCCTGCTTAGATGGGCATCGAGTCATCCTAGCAAGCGTTGGGCGGACACCAGTTCTTTCAGGGTAGCAATATCTTTCTGGCCGAATGTAGATGGCAGGAGGTCTGCCGAAATGATTGTGTTCACTAAGGCTGGTGTATCAATGGTAATTGGAGTTTTGACAGGACACTGTCCAATGGGAATCCAAGCGGTATGTCTCAATATACTGGAAGCCCCATCCTGCTGCAGCTTTATGAAAGATGATGAGGTGGTATCATCGTATCACGTCATGCTTGATTAACCAGATTTTGCAAAAACTAGGCTAAAGTATTTCGGTCGTGACTTAATTGGATGTTCGGAGGATTTATCCAAAGTTGAGATCGGTCTCATTTGAAACTATATCGTTACGACGCAACGGTTTTCTAAATAGCTAAAAAAGAACGAAAATCGACACTGATGATGGCACAACGCCGAAACGGATTTGTCTCGAAACCAAATTTGACAAGGGATGACGGAAAATTGATCCAATATACATCATTTATCCACCCTGTCGAAAAATCAACAAAACAAGACAAGTCAAGTAGCTAAAACTTACGTCGCTGATTTTTGATGTGGTATCAAAACGCACCTTCATGCTATCCAAGTGACCTTCCACTTCCAGGACAGCTACCATCTAGCCTCACCCAACTTTCCGATTCTCAACGTCTACCATACAACTTTTTATTTATGTTAAGAGTTCTTTAAAATGTGAGTCAGTCGTAAAAGATTTAAATCAACCAAATTTGATGTACCTCTTTCTACTTCAAATATTTTTTAAGAATGCCAATTTTCTTAACTATAAAATGGCATGACGAAAAGATTTAAGCCGATCAAGCATAGTCAAAACTTACTTTATATAGGTAAACAATTTCAGAGTGATTATCAAAATACCATGTCATATATCGCTAGTGGTTTACCTAAACATCGATAAGTGAACATATATATCTTTTCACTAAATCGTGAACATAAGCATACTATAATATTGTTTAGAAAGTTTTTGACAGCCATTGACTTTAGGGAAATGGCGGAAAATTTGGATAATGAAGGCACTTAACTGCTGTGGGTGACTGGGTTTTGCTACACATGGTCATACTTAAGAGCAGGCCTCTGCACTCCATAGTACAATTTTGCCTTCATTGCGTATGCGAACGTGCAATCATCTCTTATTTTTTGACGACCCATGCTTTAAAGTTGAATTTAATACAAAAGTTCTTATTTATATGCAAATATTTATCATTCGTGAGGTTGTCAAAACACATTATGTCTGGAATTTTAAAACCTTGACCCACACAAATATATGCAAACAAAGACCTTTTTTTTGTGAGATCTCAATTATACTAAGTACATATGCACAATCTTAACCTTTATTTTTATTTATTTATACATTTTACTATGTTTATTTTTTCGTTTATTTGTTATTTTTTTGCTGAATGTGCCAAATTTTATTTCACGCTAGACATATCTTTATTTTTCAGTTTCTTTGGTTGATATGAGTGTGTCTATTTGAAGTGCATTTGCAGAAGATGCCCGACCGTTAGTGATCCGATACAAATATTATACGCACGTTTTGCTTTAAGGTTTGCTTATGTTGGCTACTGAAAGTAAACACCATGGCGTATACGTGATACTTTATAGTTCAGTGCGTGTGTGTATGTGCCCTGCAGCCAAACGCCAAAGTAGTCAGAAAACATTCTGGTTCGCTGACTAGAATTTTGTGGGGCTATTGAAACAAGGTAGTATTTGAATAATTCATTAACAAGAATTTTGTCTGTCGGACTCGATGAAATGCGCGAACGCTTTCTGCCGAGATTCAAGAGGTTGATAAGCGCAATACAAAGATTTATAGCTTCAAAGCTGCCGCAACGCAATTGTCAAACTCACCTACGAATGTATCATACACATATTTAGCAGGCGAGGATCTAACGATTCCAAGTTCCTCATGGAACTAGGGGGTTGGCGAGGGGAGCGTTATGGCCAGAGGGTTTAATGTGCCCATATTAATAATTCCCGAGGCACTTTAATGGTGCTTTGTTAACGGATCGTACCGGATCTATATCCGGCAAAGGATCATCACATTGACAACAACTCTTTCTGTCGGAAATTTGAAATGCATACTTCTATTAACCGTTCTCTTTCCCCCTTAAACGCAAACATTCGGTTACTACCGACGCTCTAAACGTCATTAACATGCACATAATTTGCGGCCAGAACCATCCAAAACTCCATCATAGCACGGCGCTCGTAGCACTTCACCTGTCAAAAGCTTTTGTCACAGTCAACCTAGAAGGTTCACCCCTTCCCCCTTGTCTAAAAAAATTTACCGCAAATTATCCGAGTGGTAGGTAAGCGTCAGTTCAATTTAAGAACCAAACCTCAAAATCTAGGCCAATTAAACAGGAGGTGTCGCACGGTGGTGTTTTTGTTGTAGCGATAAGGATACTCCTCGATGGCCTTGGGGAATGTTATCGATGTTGATGGTCCTTTGCAGGATGAAGATCCGTTACGTTCCGGCAACAATCACCATTAAGGCACCAGCCCGACCATCTCTGGAACGATTTAGTATGACCACATGAAACATTTAAGGCCATCCCGCCCTCTCACCCCCTAGATCCATTAGGAACTTGGGGTCACCAGAGCCTCGGCTCTTAAAGTAGCAAGATTCGCCACGGGTAGGTGGGGTTCACAACTGGGTTGGAGAAGTTATATTTTGCGCTGGCAACACTGTGAAAGGGTTGCGCTTCATAACCCCTTGAATCAATTTGGTATTTTAGTCACCTCTTACGACAGGCATACCTGCCGCGGGTATATTCTAAGACCCCTAACTCATTGATGGCGTTACGCTATCAACTGTCAATCGCCCATCTTAAGTTAAATTATAAAGCAGTTGTTGTACTAGGCGGCGGACTTGAAAAATACACATTGGCAAAGTCTGCAAGTGTGCCAAAATACTGAACACCACCTACATAGTGATTCTAGTGTACATATATATTGAGTAGTTTGTCAACAGGTATGAAACTGGCAATTGATATTTCGTAGGACCTCGACGTGTTAAAAATACCTGTTGCTAATATCGAAAATAGAGTTATATCAGTTGGGATTTTTGGCAAACTATGTACTATTTTTTTAATACATAACTTGTTGGTTTGACAGCAGGGTATATATGGTAGAGTAACCTTTTATATGCATGTAAGCACATATTAAACATTTCAAAAGTTTGCATTCAAACTCCATCGCACGGAAAAACGTTATATTAGAGATGAAAATTAGCGCAAAATAATTTCAAATCACACAAGTGCCTCGTGGGACTTCCGAGCTTGGCCAAAACGGACGATATTCAAGCAGTTTTCCAAACGTTTAAAGTCTTTATTTTTGGAGAATGACACATTTTTTATGCAAACTGGCTAAAAATTTCTCATACTTATTAATTTTGTTAAAAAAAAAAAAAAAAAAAAAATGTAAGGCGCGATAACCTCCGAAGAGATCTAAGGCCGAGCTTCTCTTCCAATTTGCGTCGTGCTCCTCTTGATTTTTCCCTACAAATTGGCCGGACGGGACCTACAAATTATTTTTGTTTATTCTCCCATTTTCTCATTGACTTACCCTCTTCCACTCCTCCTGCAATTCCTCCCACTGCTGTTTTCCGTTCCTATTTATCTCTATCTCTATCTTCCTTTTGATGTCTCCCACACTGCAACTCTTGCTGCCACTACCACTCAATCTAACCTTCCCTTTCACTGCCTCTTTCTCTGCACACTTTCCCTTGGCCCTTTTCTGTTTTCGTATCAATATCCCTCACAAAGAGAATGGAACAGCCGCGTTAAACATAGAATATATTAAAATTTTTAACAAAATGATATTTAAATTACGTGTGGAAAAATAAGTCTATTGTAGAAAATTGGTTAACAACTTAGAAGGCCACATAAATATGTTATGCTATGTAGTCTGCATCCCAACAAAGCAGAAACGCATTTTAAGGCCTGTTAAGTCGTCATGATTTCAGCTTTATAATTTTCATCCCTGCAGAACTCAATTTGGAAGAGTCTCTTGACTCTCTTAAAAGGATCCAGTTTGACTGGCCAGCACCCATATGTTTTTTTTTCAGTTCAGTTCTTTCCTCAGTCTGATCATTGGCTTTCCTCTTTACACTATCGCAGGCTACTAAAATCAAAACCGTGTTCCTGGGTTGTGAGCTAGGCTTGAGACCCGCCATATAAAAACGCTTTCCAAAGAAAAATTTGAACAAGCTTTATGTGTGTAGGACTTTTCACAATTAGTATATTTGTATTGCAGTCACGCATTTGCAGAAGTGAAAAATATCCACCAGTTTTCTCACTTGAAAAATCACTAGTTATCTCATCCTTACCACAAACCTAGTGTTTGTATGTTTATGTTTGCTCATACACACATTTTTAAAGACATACAAATGTTCAGCTCGACTGCTTTTCGTATATTTCACTTGACTCTGTCAATTCTTGATTTTTCCCTCAAATCAGCAAAATTCATACACAAAATCCATACATATATAATAATCTTTATTTTATTTATTTCTTTAAAATTATAGTCGACTCAAAAACAAAACGTTCGACTGCTAAGAATAATATATCAAATTACAGGAAAAGAACGTACATAAACTTACAAGCCAAGAATTAAAGTATATAATATATAAATATACGCATTACAATTTCAGTTATAATATACAGAAAGCAACAATGTTATTTAAGAATTTATATAAGTGTGCCCAGTGGGGGGCCATCGTGAGGAGCTCAGAAGGGAGCATACGCGAGGTGCTCAGAAAGGAGCTTGGTGCCCATAAACACAAATAACAAGTAAAGGTGTCTAAGTTCGGGTGTAACCGAATATTTTATACTCAGCGTGAGCGTCAATTGTACATTTCATTTCAGATAAATTACTTTTCTACATAACACGTGGCACCGCCCGTTTAAAAGAAAAGTGCGTCCCCATTTCCTCTTAAAATAAAACTTGATAAGTGAAATATCATTAATTCAAAACTATTTTTTGTAAGTTATAGCTTATTATTCTAGTCTACGACATTTTTAAACCCGTTTTGTATCTAAGTTGCCTTGGTCTTTAACCGATCCCGTCCATTTTTACTAGAAATATTTCCTGCTATAGGGAAAGTTTTTGTACCCAATTTTATTACGATCCGTTAATTTTTCTTCGAGTTATGGCTCCCGGGCGGTGCCACGCCCATTTTGAAAAATTTTTCCACATGTTAAATTTCAACGTTCTAGGTGTATTATTTGGCCATAACCGTTTAGACGGTTAAGCGCCAATTAAGTAAGTTAAGGTGTATTATTTACTAAATTATCAGGTTTTTTGTTTTCCAAACCTTTATATATATATAAAGTGGGCGTGGTTATCATCCGATTTCGCTCACTTTCAATACCAATCTATTCTGGGTCCAGCTAAGATACTGTACCAAATTTGGTCAAGATATCTCAATATTTACTCAAGTTATCGTGCTAACGGACGGACGGACGGACATGGCTCAATCACATTTTTTTTCGATACTGATGATTTTGATATATGGAAGTCTAACGATTCCTTTATACCTGTACAACCAACCATTCTCCAATCAAAGTTAATATACTCTGTGTGCAAAGCACGCTGAGTATAAAAATATTTTTACATATTTACATATGTTCATATTAGCTCCAAATACAACGTGCCATAATACTTATGAATTTATATTCTAGAAGTATGGTTATATATCTATAACTTAAAGGATTAAAATTCTTGGTGAATTAACCAATTTTATGTTGAATTTTTTTGGTCTGCAGACAATTGGTTTTTTGTTTCAAAAGCTTTTGCTCCACTTATTTTAGCCCATTTTACGTGAGCGTGTTGTAATATTTTTCCAGTGTGTCATCGTGGTCATATTAAATTTTGTTTAACTTTATCGTTTATGCATATGTAGTAGTACCTTTGCATTATCTTTGCTCATTTCAAGTGTTGAAATATTTTCGATTTGTTTTTATGTTATCTTAGATCATCGTTTTTAAAAGTTTCGAAACTCTTTTACATATACTCTTTGCTTATACATGTATATGTATATATTTAAGTGCTAGAGCTTTTTATGAGAAATATTCGGAAAACTTGAATTGTATACTAGTTTATTTATCATTAGATCAATGTTTGTATAACCGACCGCCCTGTACCAGCTTTAGATACAGTGGCGGATGCACGGGGAAATTTTTTTCATTATCAAAAATTCATCTAGTAAATTGAGGAAAAAATTTCATTCTTTATTGCGAAAAATTCCAATGTTTATCTTCTTAGAAAGTTTGTTTTAAGTGTTAATTTCATATTCGGCATATTGGAAGTCACAGCCGCTTGTGCCTAAACGTATTTTGTTTACGTGTGACAAATAAAAATCTGGCTTAGAAGTACAATGACAAAGTGTACATATAGTACGAGAATTCATTGGAAAATCGTTAGTTTTTCTCCGATTTTCGAAATGCTCTCCATATTGATTTCCAATGCGAATATATTTTAAATATATCACACTTCAAAGAACCAAGGAAAAACTTATAATTAAAAAATCAAATAATTCTTAAAAATTCCGTAGCAACCATTTTTCTTTTCCTTCATATTGATAGGCTGAAAAATTTCAGAATGCGAATTTCTGAAAATAGACTAAGCCTATACCTGGAATATGTATGGGAATATAAGTAAACTGGAGTAAATTTCCATGTATAAAAATTGCCTTAAATAACCAGGGCATAAAAAAATTTGCTATTTCGGATAAGCCGTTCCTTTGTTATCAAGCGGGACTTTTATTTTGGCCTTGAAAAATAAAAGTCCGGATTTAACTTTTATTTCTGGACTTTTATTTTCAAAAGTCTGAGTTTAACTAGTTCTATCGGACTCAAAAAATAAAAATCCTAAAATAAATTTTTATCGTTATCCAAATAAATTTAAAGTCCAAAATTAATAATTTTGCAAGGAATTATATTATAAAAGGAATAACAGTTTCAGCCCCTGTTTGTGTCACAAAATTATTCTAAGATTAAGAATTTTATAAATTTTACCCCGTTTTTTTAGACATCCACGTAATTTTAAAATCTACCACTAATATAAGGGTCTATATACCATAGTACAATTGTGCCCTAATTGCGTATGCGAAAACACTAACACTTTCAATTTTTGGAGACCCTTGTTCTAATGCCCCGTTATTCTGCTTTCCGTCTGGTTTTCCAAAACCCTTATCAGTCTATTAATTTCGCTCTTTAATTAACTTTTCCCGTCACTGTTTGTTTAGCTTTTTGTTTCTCTTTATATTCAATACTGATTCCTCTTCCTGATCATTTTACTTCTCTCCCCTCCATTTCGGTTATTTCCGTAGACCCTTTGATCGTCGTCCATGTCGTGGTATCGAAATTGTTTTTTTCATATTAATGTGGTGATTCTTACCTTTGTCACCCCTGTTTCTCCGTAATCCAATTAAAGTTTAGCACTTTTGATTTAACAATATAGGTAAGTTTAATAGATTTAAGTTTTTAGTTTAGTCTAAATTACATTTGCAATAAAGTTAAATTTAGGTTATTCGCAGTAACATAAGTAATTACATTAGTTATTAAAAGCACAAAGACACAGAAAACCGACGCGGTAGTGGAGCGTTTCACTTTCGATGTTAAACTAACTATTCAAATGTTCTGTTGGCTTTGCGGCGACGCGAAAGGGTTGCGCAAGTGGTCAACCAGTGTTGATATTATTGGCACGTATGCAAATATTGCCATATAATAGCCGTGTTTTTTAACACGCGTATATCCGTTTACGCTTAAACTTTATATTGACTGCTAAGAGACAAACTATAAATACACCTCTGAATTTGCTGCGCATAAATTTTGTCCTACTAAATTTCAATACGCATTATACTCAGATGTAACTGAAATATGTGTCTTTGTTTCACCCTGTACACTAATTCTATGTATTATATGTGTGTCCACAATTCATCGCAACTGATTCAGCTATATGTTATACCCTATGGCCATCAGAGCGTTGCGTCTCCGCTTTTCGCTACACCCTGTTGCTGTAGCTAGTTGTTTTACCACAGCCGCTAGATGGGTCTCCTAAGCATTATCTAAGCGAAGATAGGCGTTTTTTAACACGCGCAAACGAAACGTATACGCGCGTGTTAAAAAACACGGCTATTGATAGCAAAGCGCGACACAAAGATGTCGCTTACATATGACCATACAGTCGCTACCGCTAATATTATCCTACACTAATTTGTTATTGATAAAAATTTTTCTTGATGAATTATTGTTTTTTATCAGTTTGTTATGAAAAGCTTCCTGACCTTCTATTCAAAATGTATCAATTATTTACAGAAATGTTTGAAGTGTTATCAAAAAGTTATCGATTTATTAGCGAAGGGTTTGCAATTTGTAAGCGAAATGTTATCAATTTGTTATTGGAGTATGACAGATTTTATTTGCGTTTTATCCATATGTTACCTATTTTGTTATCTTAAAGTCATAATTATTATTGAAAATTTTTTGTTATGTAAAGCATCGAAATTGTTGCAATTTTGTTAGCGGGTTATTATTGAACAGTTATCGACTTGTTATCAATTTGGTATAAAATATTTTTAGGTTTGTTATCGAAAAGTTATCGATTTCTTATTGGGGTGCTACCAATTTGTTTAGGGCGTCTAATTGGTTTGTAAGCGATGACTCATCGTTCCGTTTTGAAGCATATACCGATAAAACTTGAATACGAAAACGATGACAAATCACGAAAACATCTCTAACAAGTAATGGTGTCTAAGTTTGGTTATAACCGAAGTTGGATTTACGCTGTTGTCTATTTAACATATTTATATGTAAGCGGCGCCGTAGTGTGATGGTAGCGTGCTTCGCCAACCACATCGAACATCAAAATTTTAGAAAAAGCTTTTTCAATTAGAAAAAAATTGTTCTAACGGGGTCGCTCCTCGGCAGTGTTTGGCAATCATTCCGAGTGTACTTCTGCCATGAAAAGCTCTCAATTAAAACTCATCTGCCTTGCAGATGCCGTTCGGAGTCAGCGTGAAAGCAGTAGGTCCCGTCCCGCCAATTTTTAAGAAAAGTTAAGCACGACGCAAATGGGAAGAGAAGCTAGACATAAAATCTCTTCGGATAATAGTTTACGATAATTTTAAATATCTTTTATATAAAAGTAGGCGTGGCCCTTAATCGATCCTCTCCAGTTCTACTCGAAATATTTACTCCTATAAGGAAAGTTTATATTCCAAATTTTATTACCATATGTTAATTTTTCTTCGATTTATGGCTCCCGAAACATAGAAAATTATTTAGTCGTAAAAGGAATTTTTGTTTTGTTTTCGGATTTATTCCTAATCCTAGTTATATTTCCACTTAAGAAAGAAATATAATTGATATAAAGTTCTTTTTTGCAAAGATATAGCTTATTTTATTCGTCCATGACCCCTTTAAAAATCTTTTATATAAAAGTTGGCGTAGTTCTTAACCGATTTCTCTGTCCAGATAAGCCCGTATACTTATTTTGGAAAATATATCTCAATATTTGCTCAAGTTATCGTGTTAACGCCCATCCGAAGGACAGAAAGACAGATAGACTTGGCTTGGTCAAATTTTTTTCGATGCTGATGACATTGATATATTGAAGTCGATATCTATGCATCTCAATTCCTTTGTACCTCTAAAACCAAAAGTTATGTTACTAAAGTTAATATAATCTGTGTGTAAAGCAATCTAAGTATAAGAATAAAAAGATGAAAAACAAATTTTAATGACTACCTTTAAATAAATGGACCAAAAAATAGAAGGCAAATTTTCATTTAAGACAGACATAATCTTGTTGAATTTTGACTAAAAAACTTTAACAAAAGCTCTTGTAAAAGAATATTAGGATTTAAAACTATAAAGGTGGAGCGCAATCTTTCAATTTAAGGCAAACCATGTACTTGTGATTAACTAATTGATTATTTAAAATTTAAGCACACGCTGTACCTATATAATTTAAAATCCCAAAATTATTTTACTTTGTTGAAGTTTTTTAGCCAAAATTCAACAAGATTATGTCTGTCTTAAATGAAAATTTGCCTTCTATTATTTGGTCGGTCCATTTATATAAAGGTAGTCCTTAAAATTTTTTTATCATCTTTTTATTTTCACTTTTTTAGTGCTGCCTACAAAAAGGCATTTGAAATTTTGGGTTCTGACTCACGGCCAAAGTTTCAAGTCTCTAGCACACCGGGAAGTTACTTAAAAATCGATTGCAAGATTCCCATCATTTTTCAAGGATTTGCAGTTATCTTGACTAGCGCGCCACCTAGAAGAAATTTGTTTTCTATAAGTTGTAATGTCACTAGACCTCTAAGTGCCAAGTTTCAAGTCTCTAGGTAACCGGAAAATTAGTTAAAAAATTATTGAAAGATTCCCAAATCAAAACTAATTCTCTTAATATCTCGATCCATGCGCCACCAAGCGAACTTTTTTTGATCAAGTATTGCATTGCCACCGATTTCTGAATCACGGCGCAAGTTTCAGGTCTCAAGCTCACCGGGAAGTTACTTAAAAATCGATTGTAAGATTCTCCACGTTTTTAAAGGATTTGCAGTTATCTTGACAATCGCGTCACCTAGCGGAACCTTGTTTTCTATAAGTTGTATTGTCACCAGGCCTCTAACTAAGTGCCATGTTTCAAGTCTCTAGTTAACCGGGAAGTTAGTTAAATATGGATTGAAAAATTCCAAAATTAAAATTTGTTTTATTACCATCTCGATCCGCGTGCGGCACCTAGCGAATTTTTTTTTTGATCAAGTATTGGTACTACCACAGGGTTCTGACCCACGGCCCAAGTTCCAAATTTCTAGCTCACCGGGAAGTTACTTAAAAGTAACAGTGCAGTGCTATCGACTCGTAAACTATGTGCTAAGTTTGAAGTCTCTGGATCACCGAGAAGTTACTTAAAAGTCGATCGCAAAATTTCCATTTTAAAATAAATTTTCTGTATATCTCGATCCGTGCGCCATCTAGTGGATTTTTTTCACTTGCATTGTAATGTCTCCCAGATCTGAACTATGCTCTAAATATCAAGTGTCTAGCTCAATGGGAAGTTACCGAAAAAGACTTTTCCGTGGGTCAAAAATTCGTATGGAAATGAGGGGACAAACATGAAAGCGACTTAATATAAAGGTATAAATAAACAGAAGCCGATTGCGTTTTGCAACTTGTACGTCGTTAAAGCCAAATTGAATGAGCTACGAATCTGCCTACTCGAAAAATTTCTAAAAATCCATAATGAAAAGTTGAAAATTTTGCGCACAATTGAAATCTTGGCACTTCTTCTGTTTTATAACTATTTTATAATTTTTTTATTTAAAATGCATTTGAAAGAAGAAGAAAACTGTAGAACTTATTGATAGCAAGTGAGAGACAATTCCGCCCAAAGTGAATTTAACAATGTGCGATTGAGAGTTGAATATGATTATCTTGTAAGGGATTATGAATTAACCCTATGCGATGCATGTAGCATTCTTTCCCTTTTGTTTTTTTATCCCATTTTAACTTGTGCGACGTCATTATTTATGACTACAAAGAAAAGAATATGAGAGCTTCAAAAGCCGACCGTACTTATTTCAATAAAATTATACACACAAGTTACATTCGAATATCTGACATTTTATATACAACATTTTCTTTTTACAAAACGTGTAAGCCATTTTTTGCATTACTTTGCAAAAGATTTATGCTTTTCCGCATTCATTATCTTTCTATTTCCCGGACTACTTTTTGTTAGGATTTGTAAGTTTATGCACCTAACCTCCTCGAGTTCCATGTTTTCTACTTTCGAAAGTTTGTTTCGAAAGGGCTTTATATTTGTGTTACCAAATTGAAAACATATATGGTATTTTAGTTAATTGTGCCCAACTTGTAGGACTCGGTTCAATTGGAATGAGAACAGTTCCTGGATACAAATTTTAATACTCAGATCTGACCAACAACTGATAAAATTAGTTTCCTTCAAACTATTTTCGGAAAAGGGAGAAGAGTTTGTTAACACAACCTATAGCTTTCTTCCCATCGCTTCCGCGTTTGTTCGCAAGCTAGCGTTTTGAAAAAACGGATTGCTTTGCTGTCACCGCTTTGTAACACGCACCGCAACCTTCGCACCTTGTACTCCTTTTCTTGCCGTTTTCTGATCTAAATGGAATTGTAAGAGGACTCAAGGGCAGTGAAAAGTTTTATAGACTTACAGCTTCCGCAACCGAATTGCCAACATCACCTACTCGAAGGGAATATCATACAAATATCTAGCAGGCGAAGCTGTGGCGAGCCCAAGTTTCTCAAGGAACTAGAGGAGGGTGGCGGGATTACCTATAATGCTCAATGTGGTCATATTAAATAGTTCCGAGGTGGTCGGCTCTATGTTCGGAAAATCATCATAAACATCGATTATAGCCTCCAAAACCTTCGGGCAGTATCTTTATCGCTACATCCACAACAAAAACATGGGCTTGTTAGCTGCGAAATATTATGATTGTATTTTATTGAAAAATTAAAGCCATTTTTCACACATTTTAAATCCAAAAATTTTGAACAACTAACTGAAACGGTTAAGATTTTTTGCTTTTCGACATTAACGACCGGAGAAATGCTAAATTCAATCACACTTTGTTAAATGCACTTTAATTCCGCCGACAATAAATGAATAAGGGTGGACAAAGGCAATGTTAAAATTCACTTATTTTACGAGGAACTTAAACTTTTTGGTTGGCCTACAATTTTGCACATTCAAATTTTAAGACTACTTCAATATTTTTGGGATATCGCCTATCGGAACACTTTGGAAAACAAACGCCACTCTAATACAGACCCTTTCAAATCCAGCTAAATAACTGTTAACATAATAAACACGAAATTATGCTAAAAAGTTAATATAAATTTATCAATGTGTGTGCGTGTTATAAATTCTATTATAATATTTATATATTTAGGTAAGTTAAAAAACTTTGTTCCTTATTTTCTAGTTCTCACATAGTTCATATACTTAATAAGATTAAGTTTTGTTTATGTTATTGTTAAAGTTAAAATGAAACTTTTTTAGCGCAATGATGTTATAATAACAAGAATTTTAGCTTAGCTTATTGTTGTGCAAAGACTGCTCTACTAACCGTTTCTTATATACTTTTTTATAATGAAGATTTACGATTATATAAATTTAGCATTTAGTGCCGAAGCAAAAATGAATAACTGTTATTTCATAAAAAACACAAACAACTGCAGATAATTTAATTTGTACTCATTGTTCCTTGCGTCCCTACGCACTTTTCAATTCACCCGCAATAACATTAAATCTTATTTTATTATTACCCATTCCAAATGTTTAATTTATTTATTAGCGCCTTGACAAACATTCATTTTTGCTATCAATTGACCTTCGTCAACTGGCTTTGCCTATTTACGCACGCACACACACATACACATAGCACCTCATAAAGGTGACCTTAGTAGTAAGAGTAAATAAAATCATTGTCAAGTTTACTTAAGTTTGAATTACCTTTCACAGTCTTTTATCTATTCGAACAAATTCCCTTGGCCTTTGCAAACGTATTTGGGTTACGTGGAAATATGCTTTTTATGCCTATTTGAATTGCTCAGACCACTTTAGCTGATTATATATTCACAAATGGCATCCACTTTTAGGCACGTACACATAGGTAAAAACAGACACATACACATACAAACGTACTAAGAAAATTTGGGTTATTTTGGCGTCACTCAGTTTTAAGGAATATCATCTTTTGCGAAATACAAAGCAATAACAACAATATCACTAAATGAAGCTCTTAACTCCTACCCAGACTTATGTTTCCTATTAGTGCAGTTGATGATGATAATGATGATGCGGAAGGGTGATTATGATGGTTATAGGTCGCTAACTTATTGCTTAAAATCAACTGTGAAATTTGCTGACTCACTTATGGAGTCAAACAAATTTCGTTTAAATGCGACGAAGTACAGAAACAGATGACTTGAAACTTTTAAGTACACACCAGAAAAATCCATAAAGCTAGTAACAATTTAAGCTGCTTCCTTGAATATATCCCATATTCGCGGCCAATGACGACCCGAAATCGTATGGAAACCAAGAAAAAAGTTGGAACCGAAGCGAAAATGGAAATTGGACTAGAAAGCGAAACCGAAACCAGAATCAATACAAAAGCCCGAATCGAGACCGAAACCGTAGACGAAATAAGCCGGAACCCATACCGAGCAAAAAGTAGTACTCGCAGTCGGAAGATAACCGGATATAAAACCCAGACCAAAATAGAAAAAAATTCGAGATCGAGACTGAAACCGGACACCAAATCGGGAACAAAACCTGGATCGAATAGAATCCAAGACAAAAGTTGCGAGTTAAACTAAAAGGCAAATTGGAAAAAACCGGAGCCGAAACGCGATCTGCATACGAGAATAAAACAGGAAAGCAAACCGGAAACAAAACCAAAAACGCGACCTAAGCTGGAAGGCTAACCTGAAACAAAACATGACCCGAAACAGGATTTAAGGCCAAAACTCGGACTAAAGTTGAAAGGCAAACCGAAATAAAAACCGGGATTGAAACGGGAAGACAAACGTGAGAATAAATTGGAATCGAAACTAAAAGCAGACATAAGAACTGAGGCAAAACCAGAAATGAAATTGACTGGCAAATCCGAAACCAAATAGGGACTGAAAGCAAATATGAAACTGAAATTGGGACTGAAGTTGGGAGACAAACTGGTTACAAAGTCAAGAGCAGATCAAAAACTGAAAGCGCAATCAGGACTGTAACTGGAAGGCAAACTGGAAAGGGAACCAGAACCGTAACTGAAACCAGATTTAAGCTAAATTCAAAAACCAAACTGAAAAGAAAAGAGACCGGAATTGAAAACAAAGTCAAACTTGGAACCAAAGCGCACACTTAAATGCAAACTGTAAACCGGAAATGAAACTGACCTGAAACCCGCGCTGTTCATTAAACCGATCCTAGTATTGAAATCGCACTCGGAACTGAAACCCTGCATCACACCATTCTTTTGGTTTTTGTGCAAAGTGGAATTGCTTTTGAACTGACCAGGATATACATGCCTCAGTGCAAGTCTGGAATTGAAGTCGGACTGCAAACTAAAACGGAAAAAAATGCTGTATGCACTGACCGGGATTTTTCAGCCCCACTGCCAGACTATACGAATATAGAATTATCTTGGTTTTCAAAAACCTTTTCCCCAAAAACTAGCTTTTCACCGCTCTGGGACCGTACTTCGCATTACTTCGAATATGGAAAAGCTTTACGAGAGCTTTATGGCTACTCTGACGCTAAAAGCCAAGACAATCATCCTCTTGAGCAGGAGAATAAGAGAAATTCGCCTGAACGGATCTGCTGGGATGATGATAATTTGTGAAAGGAACGCAAATTAAATGTGGTTACACTGAAATTACAGCCCTTGGTCGCAAAAATCTCCTGGCCAATCCGGTTCAAAGAATTGACGAATGTGCCCTTCATATCTTTGAATTGTCTGTGATTTCGTTGGTTCTGTTATTAATGACAGGGCCCGGGTAAAGTATGCCATCATCTGCCATCTCCTTCTTCTTGCACTGATAAGGGGACACCCCGTACGGTCCGAAAAATACCGTCACCAAGATACTAGCCCGACTATATAGGGAAAGTTTTGATGTAACCACGTTGAACTTTCTTGGTCACCCAACGCCATGCTTCGGTGAAGAATTTGGAATCGCTAGAGTCCCACGTGCCTTATAAAGAGAACTTGCCCCGGGTTAATGAGCGAAGCTATAAACTGCGCTGGCAGACGCTTGAAATGGTTGCGCTACACAACTGCTTGAATTCCAACTTATTTCGCTCTTTCCCCGTTGATTGGAAAAAGTTTACCGTCCATGCAGAAAGCTAAACTTTCTCGCCGCGCTCCTCTGCATTGGATCGTAGTAAGAGCCGTTTTCTACATCCCGCATTTCATAGAATCCGTACAGCTTCCTCATTTTTAGACCGCTTGTGTCTATTCGCAATAGTGATTGCTATCCTTTCGCGAAGTCCTTAGAGAAGGTTAATATTATATATGAAGCTCACTCCGAAGTATTAGTTTTTCTACGTGTTTCTATTTGATGGTACCCAAGCATCAGTCTTCCGATAGAGAGGATCTGCGGAAGACTGTGGTCATACATCCATCTATTTGGGCTATGTGTGGTTTACTTTGCATTGTCTGCCTACCTTGACCGTGTGTTATTTCGTACGCTTGTATTTAAGGCACAGTTCTGGCAGTTCCTTTCGAGCCAATGCCAATTTTCTCTGCTTAAGGTGGTGACCTAATATTGCTTGTTTAACCAAATAACAATCATAGATTTTAGAGCTTGAATTCTTTAACTCGCTTGAAAAAAAGAAATTTAATCTGTACCCTGATATCGACTATTGATTTGCGATTTATATTCACCATACCGTCGGTTCTTTGAATGAATGGGTTTTTTTAGATCCGGTCCCTTCGTTTTTTGCATCACTAATCTAGACACAAGAAATTCTTGTTTTCAGCTACCAGAGCACAAGTTCACCTTACTGCATATCAATTTCAATATGTACATGACATTCAGCTATCTCAGTGCTAAATATTGAAGGTCTTTGTATTCCAAATTTGTGTTTGGGTTTCTATTTTTATACTCAGTTGAGCAGAGCTCACGTATCTTGATGAAATTTGGTACGTAGGTGCCTGACCACTCATCTCAGATCGCTAAAATGAACGATATCGGACTATAACCACGCCCACTTTTTCGATATCGAAAATTTCGAAAAACCGAAAAAGTCCGATAATTCATTACCAAAGACAGATAAAGCGATGAAACTTGGTAGGTGAGTTGAACTTATGACGCAGAATAGAAAATTAATAAAATTTTGGACAATGGGCGTGGCACCACCCGAAGTAAATTAAAAATTTTGCAAGCTGTAATTTGGCAGTCGTTGAAGATATCATGATGAAATTTGGCAGGAACGTTACTCCTATTACTGTATGTACGCTTAATAAAAATTAGCAAAATCGGAGAAGGACCACGCCCCCTTTTAAAAAAAAATTTTTTTTTAAGTAAAATTTTAACAAAAAATTTAATATCTTTACAGTACATAAGTAAATTATGTCAACATTCAACTCCAGTAATGATATGATGCAACCAAATACAAAAATAAAAGAAAATTTAAAAATGGGCGTGGCTCCGCCCCTTTTCATTAATTTGTCTAGGATACTTTTAATGCCATAAGTCGAACAAAAATTTACCAATCCTTTTGAAATTTGGTAGGGGCATAGATTTTATGACGCTAACTGTTTTCTGTGATGAAATGGGCGAAATCGGTTGAAGCCACGCCCAGTTTTAATACACAGTCGTCCGTCTGTCCTTGCGCATGGCCGTTAACACGATAACTTGAGCAAAAATCGACATATTTTTACTGAACTTAGTTCACATACTTTATCTTGGTATAAAAATGAACGAAATCCGACTATGACCACGCCCACTTTTTCGATATCGAAAATTACGAAAATTGAAAAAATGCCATAATTCTATACCAAATACGAAAAAAGGGATGAAACATGGTAATTGGATTGGTTTATTGACGCGAAATATAACTTTAGAAAAAACTTTGTAAAATGGTTGTGACACCTACTATATTAAGTAGAAGAAAATGATAAAGTTCTGCAGGGCGAAATAAAAAACCCTTGAAATCTTGGCAGGTATTACATATATAAATAAATTAGCGGTATCCAACAGATGATGTTCTCGGTCACCCTGGTGCACATTTTGGTCGATATCTGGAAAACGCCTTCACATATACAACTACCACCACTCCCTTTTAAAACCCTCATTAATACCTTTAATTTGATATCAATATCGTACAAACACATTCTAGAGTGACCCCTGGTCCACTTTTATGGCGATATTTCGAAACGGCGTCCACCTATAGAACTAAGGCCCACTCCCTTTTAAAATACTCATTAACACCTTTCGTTTGATACCCATATTGTACAAACACATCCTAGAGTCACCCCTGGTCCACCTTTATGGCGATATCTCGAAAAGGCTACCACCTATACAACTACCACCACTCCCTTTTAAAACCCTCATTAATACCTTTTTTTTAATACCCATATTGTACAAACAAATTCTAGGGTCACCCCTGGTCCACTTTTAAGGCGATATCTCGAAAAGGCGTCCACCTATAGAACTATGGCCCACTCCCTCATAAAAGACTCTTGAATGCCTTTCATTTGATACACATGTCATACAAACACATTCAAGGGTTTCCCTCGGTTCATTTTCCTACATGGTTATTTTCCCTTATGTTGTCACCATAGCTCTCAACTGAGTATGTAATGTTCGGTTACACCCGAACTTAACCTTCCTTACTTGTTGTTTTCTGTTATTTCAATATGTCTATGACTTGATATTTTTGCCAATTTATGCTCGTATATGGATATGAAATTATTGATGAAAAAATGTTTGCCTAATCTGGAATAATCATCGAGACAAGTGCGATAACTCGTATTGATGGCAGTTTGCTTTTAATTCTAGCATGTATTATAATATGTTGAAAAGAAATTCGTATGCCAAGTTGTGTCTTCTGTTGTTGTAATGGAAGTGGCTATCATAGCTAGAAAATTCCATAAGAAGAACAAGAAGACAATTTTTCGTCCCGTTGTTCAATGACCTGAACATTTTTCTATTTACAGCCTTAAAACATATAGTTAGACTCAAAAAAATTCTTTACAGTTAAAATCAGAAATTGCATTTAAGGACTTACCAGAAAAATGAATTCGCTTTAAGTTTATTTTTGAATTTTTTTCGATCTTTTTCAGTACATCTTATATATCATTTCTAATTGCTTATGAACAGGTCCCTTTTTCGCTGTTATTTGGAATCAATGGTGATTCGTACTGTTAGCGAGCTTTGGGCATTATTAGTCGTAGTGCTTTTGTTTAGCTATATTTTATTAAAATAATTTGGTAAAAAAAAACGATTTTGAGCACACAAAGAAATCTATTTGAACTTTGACACTATTGTGAATATTTGATTAGAACTAATATTTGATTGATAGTTGATATTTGATATGAGAGGGGTCCGGCTCGTAGAAGATAAATTTTCATTTTCAAATGTTTTCTCACTATCACTGAGATCATTTACTGTGATTCATTACCTAGCCTTTTAAGCTATTGCATAGATTTTATCAAGGGCTTGGCGACTAAATCAAAAAAAACCGTGACGGATATTTGTCAAAAAAGATCCGAAAAGGCTCGAAAAGTTTCGGTGTTAGCAACAGGCCAAATACATAAAATTGGATCTCTATCATAAACAGCGGTGGGCACCACTACATTTACACGGTTACCAAATTGAGAATGTGTTAGTAAACACGAACGCGTAGCGAGCACGAAAGCAAAATCAATTATTTATTTAGTTTGATTTCAATGCTTGAACGGTGAACATGTGACACGTACTCTGGTACTCTGTTTTAAGCGCGCGTGAGTTACATCTTTATACCCACCCACTCTATTCTCTTCATCTATATTTACTCTTATTGCTAGATATGTTAACTTACCTACATAATTTCTCTTTTAGGCTACTATTCGCATAAACAAATTTAACCTTTTCTCTTTGTTCTAAGTATTAGTACATAATTAGTGATAAACTTTAGTAAGTAAGATCAATCAAGTATATATACAAATGCATTTCTCTTTTGAGCTCTGTTTTTGATATATCGTCAATAAAGCGAGATCATCGAAGTTAATTGTTTTTACTTGATACTTATTAAAGTAAGTATGTTTGTGGCGCAGTCGGTAGGATAACTAAAAGAAATTTAAATTCCAAAAAAATAAAAAAAAACGTAAATGAACTCTTTTAAAAGAATTGTTTATTAAAACCAAGAAAAATACGAAAATTAATACTGTTATAAAAAGTGAAGTGTGAAAATTCAATTCAAAAAAAAAAAAAAAAAAAAATCATATATCATTTATAAAAAAAATGAACTTAATTTACCGAAGAAAATAAATTTGGAAAAACATTATAACAGAACCTATGAGTACCGTTATGACGCTCATAAATCAGTTACAAAAGTGGTGAAAAATAAATCATACGAGAAATTTTGGTTATGGCGCCACTTTTTACAGTTTGAAAACTTTTACATAAAACAATTAGGAATATTAAAGGAAAAAAAATAGTTACGCACATACATATATATCTATATGTACATGATAAACAAAAACAATATTCAAGTTTTGAATTAACAAGCAAAGAGCGAATGAGAGAACAATTGGAGAGTGAAAAACAATTAACTAGTGTACATTCATATATGCAAAAAAGAAACAAACAACCAAACGATTTTAAGAAAGAAGAAGCAATATAATTTTAAATTATTATAGAAGTGAAAAATAAAATAAAAGAGAAATAACGATTGATGTAAAGAATTTAAATGAATAGACGACAAAATATATTTGACTCAAATAGACCGTTGATGAATATGGAGAACCTAGAAGCACTCAAACAAAGAATCGCTGAGTTGGAGCAAGTTTTGCAACAACAAAATGAAGCTCTGGTGATGCAGCAACAACAAAATCAACAACTGCAGCAACAACAAAACCAACAACAGCAACAGCAAACAAATCAACTACAGCAGCAAATAGCAACAAACATGTCTCTTCACTTAAGTCCAAAATATGTGTTAAGCCAGTTTCGGTATATACGTCCATTGGATGACAGCCAGAATGTTGGCGCTTTTTTCAGGTCAGTAGAAAAAACGTTTGAGCTTTGTGAGGGAAACATTCAATTAAAAGAATTCGGACTTCAAATAATAAAAAATGAAAAAGTTATAGGAGATGCTGGAAAAACCATACAAGAGCTAGGAGAAAACGCTGGTTGGGAGGAAATTAAAACTAGTTTGAAGCAGTATTTTAGACCTCGTCACACTTATGGTGAAATATTTAATTTTTGTAGAATGTTTAAGGTGTCTACCTTACGAGAACTTTTTTCAATTTTTGAGAAGGCAAAGTTCGATTTAAATGAACTATATGAATTTGATAGTAGACAGTCTTCACTTTATTCACCTAACAGCGTAAATAGAGATTTAGTAGATATTTTGTTAGAGAAAATAGATGGCCCGATTCGAGCTCATATTGAAACGAATAGTACATTAAATGACATAATTTTAAGATACTCTAATTTAAAACTACTTGATGATTTAAGATGTATAGATTTTAGACATAGAAAGCAAGCAAAAATATTTAAACCAAATGATATTAACTACAACATATTTGCTCAAACTAGCACTAGTAATAATAATAAGATACCTTTATCGCGAAATAGCAATCAGACGCTAACAAATAATAGTTGCCAAGGATATTCTAAATATTTTAATGGACGACAAGATGAGTATTTTAAAAATTTGCAACCATCTTCTAGACAAGCTGTAAGCAATCATCAGCCAAACAATAGATATAATTATTCAGCTCAGTCTCGAAATATTAATAAAACACGTAAGTCAGTTCCTATCGATAATACAGCTGAGCCTATGGATATTACAAACGTTGAACAGTCCGAAAGTTTTTTAGAGGACTCGCTTACCAACGACTACCGGTGATTACAATCACCATTCAAAAGGAAAAAATTAGGTGTTTAATAGATACTGGTTCAACTACAAGTTTGATTGGACCAAATATTTTAAATAATTTTTCTGTAGAACATCTGGAAAAAGAATTATACTTTAGAACAATAAATGGAATCAATCGAGTAACTAGTAAAATTGTTACTCCACTCCCTGAAGAATTTAAATCTCAAGGGACTATATCATGGAAAGTTGTCAATTTAAGAAATGAGAATTACAATGCCATTATTGGGCAAAACGTTTTAAAACCTTTCAAGGCGAAAATAGATTTCGAAAATGACTTCCTCGAGATAAATGGCAACAAGCTATTTTTCCATCAATATCCATTCGATATTCAAAATATTTCGACATTAAATCCGGTTCCAACGAATATAGTAAAACAATTAAATTTGGAACATCTAAACACCGAAGAACGTATTAAAATTGAAAAATTACTTTTAGCTTATGAAGATTTATTTTATAAGGAAGGAGAAAAGCTTACAGCTACCCAAAACATTCAACATGAAATTGTAACGACAACAAATAATCCAATTTTTTCAAGAATTTATCGTTATCCTAAGGTCCATGAACAAGAGATAAATCGACAAATAAACGAAATGTTAGAACAAAATATTATTACACCATCTTGTTCGCCCTATAATAGTCCACTGTGGATTGTTCCCAAGAAAATAGACAGCACAGGATCAAAACAGTGGCGGATAGTGATAGACTATAGGAAATTGAATGAAAACACAATTTCAGACAAGTTCCCAATTCCCAATATCGACGGGATATTGGACAAATTGGGTAGAGCAATGTACTTTACCACACTTGACCTTGCAAAAGGTTTCCATCAGATTGTGGTAAAGCAGGAAGATCGTAGAAAAACCGCGTTTTCAACCCCACATGGGCACTTTGAGTTTGTTAGAATGCCGTTTGGACTCAAAAACGCACCATCAACCTTCCAAAGGCTCATGAACTCAGTGCTTCAAAAGTATATTAATAGAATTTGTGTCGTTTATCTGGACGACATATTAGTGTTTAGCACCTCTTTAGAGGAACATTTAGTTAACTTAAAATTAATTTTTGAAACACTACGGAAAGCTCAACTTAAAATACAAATCAATAAGTGCAATTTCTTAGTTAAGGAAACCGAATATTTGGGTCATATACTAACTCCCGAAGGAGTCAAACCAAATAGAAGTAAAGTTGATGTAATTCAAAAATTAAAATTACCAACAACGGATAAGCAAATAAGGTCTTTCTTAGGAATGACGGGATATTACCGGAAGTTTATAAGGGATTACGCAAAAATCGCCTATCCCATGATTTCTTATTTGAAAAAAGATAAAGTAGTGAATGTAAATGATCCAAGATATATATCAGCATTTGAAAAATTAAAGTCATTAATAACCGATCATCCTATTTTGCGATATCCCAACTTTAATAAAAGATTCAAATTGACAACGGATGCTAGTAATTTTGCTTTAGGTGCTGTACTATCTCAAGATGGTCACCCTATATGCTTTGCTTCCAGAACACTGAACGACCATGAAAAAAACTATGCAACGGTCGAAAAAGAGCTTTTGGCCATTGTTTGGGCTGTTCACTATTTTAGGCCATATCTATACGGTACAGAATTCGATTTGCATACTGATCACCAACCACTAAAGTGGTTACAAGCAAAGTACAATGGGAAAAATATTAATCCCCGTCTTCAAAGATGGCTGATACAACTAGGGGAATACGAAGCCAAAATTGACTATATCCAGGGGAAGGATAATAAAATTGCCGACTTCCTAAGCCGAATCAATTCATATACGAACGAAATCAATGCGTTAGAAGATCAGGATTGTAATATGTCAACTATGGCTACAATACATTCACAGAAAGAAGAATTCAATGACCATTTTCCAATATTAGATACTGTTGTTAATCGATTTAGGTCGCAAATATTTATTGTAGAGGAAAAAGTAAGAGAGAAGGAGAATGTATTAGGAAATCAAAGAATATATATTGAATGGAACGACATTCCTGATAACATAGCTGATATAGTAAGAAGAAACATTAAACCTGGTAAGACCGCTATTTATTCCGAATTGAGTGAATCACTTTATAATACCGTCCAAGAAACGATAATAAAACTATTTCAAAATAGCAAAAACATTAAATTTATTAAATGTGCTTATTTGGCCAAAGATTTGGCAAGCGAAGAAGAAGCCATCAAACAAATTTCTCTGTTTCACACTAGGGAATCTGGTCACTCCGGTATTATACCCAACTACCAACACCTTAAGCACAAAATTTATTATCCTAACCTTAAACAGATAATCAATAAAGTAATTAATAATTGCGATGTTTGCAGTGCAGCAAAATACGACAGGAACCCTATTAAAAAGATGTTTTCAATCACAGAAACACCATCCGATACAAATGAGATAGTTCACATTGATACTTATATCAATTCAAAACATTCATTTATTATATTTTTAGATAAATTTTCAAAGCATGCTGCGGCGTTCTATTTAGAAGATAGAAATAGTAAGACATTAATTGAAAAACTCAGATTGTATATCTCACTGTTTGGCAAAATGAAGAAAATAGTATGTGACAACGAGTTCAACTCTATTAATGTTAAAGGATTTTGTCGAGAGGAAGATATACACATTCACTTTTCAAAGTCAAATAGCCATACTGGCAACTCCGACGTGGAGAGATTAAACAATACAATAACTGAAAAAGTAAGAGCTTTAAATATAGAAAATAGGATACCTATTAGAGATCAAATTAGTAAAGCTATAGAGTTATATAATAAGTCGTACCATTCAACAATTGAAAGTACGCCAAACAGCGTTCACAATCATATCGTTGATAAAAAATTAATTAAAAATAGAATTGAATTAAAAAAATTTAAAAGCATAGACAAAGCGAACGCAAATAGAGAAAATTATATCGAAAATAGATGTGAAGGTTTTATTAAGAACTATCTAAATGTAAGGCACAAAGAAAAACCCAAGTTTCGGAAAGCAAAACTGAATAACGTTCATGAATCCAATATTAAACGTCCATTAAAATTTTACAACATTAAAGATCAAAAATAATTAAAATTACAAAAAACAAAAAAAAAAAAAAAAAAAAAAAAAAAACACATTTAAATAAAAAAAAAAAAAAATATATTAATATACCGATTAATGAAAATACAAATATTTTGTAGTTATTGTAATAGAAAAGCAAATCTGATGTATTTACTAGTAAAATAAATCTTAATGCAAAAACTAATCTTTGTATACTTCTTTTTTTTTTTACTTTTAATACATACTTTTAATCGTAATTTATATTACTTAGTACACTAAGACAATTTGAATTAAAAAAAAAAATACAAAAAAAATATATATTTTTTTAAGTATTTGGAATAACAACACATATACATACATAAGTCTAATTACACTAAATTTTAACCAATTAAATTTAAAATCCAGGAGTATTTTAAAAACCAGCGGTGGAGGAGTTACATCTTTATACCCACCCACTCTATTCTCTTCATCTATATTTACTCTTATTGCTAGATATGTTAACTTACCTACATAATTTCTCTTTTAGGCTACTATTCGCATAAACAAATTTAACCTTTTCTCTTTGTTCTAAGTATTAGTACATAATTAGTGATAAACTTTAGTAAGTAAGATCAATCAAGTATATATACAAATGCATTTCTCTTTTGAGCTCTGTTTTTGATATATCGTCAATAAAGCGAGATCATCGAAGTTAATTGTTTTTACTTGATACTTATTAAAGTAAGTATGTTTGTCGTGCGACACTTCCCCACCGTACGATCATCGAAATCCAAACTAAAAGAGCTGTCATTGATTTTCACGAAGTAGCCATTGTGCTATCGCTTATCGTTTACATATGTGGTCGCTTACAAGCCAACCTAATAAAACTGCACTGCGTTTTTTTAGCGCACGCAAACAACCGGGGTTTTTTGCCCTAACCCAAATAAGCATGCGTTGCGACAATGTAAAGCATGTATGCAAACGTCAAATCTAAATGTTACGCAGAACAAAAATTGGAAATCGAGTTAGGTTTTCACGCAGCAAATTCAATTTGAGTTGTCTCATACAAGTTGTATGTGCATGAGACATTTTTGACAGAAAATGACTTGCGTGCGTTTATATTAGGTTGGCTTGTTAGCAGGTACTAAGCTCACGCCCACCCCGGATCATAAAGTTAAAGTGAATGTGAATGTTAAAGTCAAAGCGAAAGTTAAAGTTAAAAATAAAGTTAAAGTTAAAGTTAAGGTTAAAGTTAAAGTTAAAGTTAAAGTTAAAGTTAAAGTGAATGTTAAAGTTAAAGCGAAAGTTAAAGTTAAAAATAAAGTTAAAGTTAAAGTGAAAGTTAAAGTTAAAGTTAAAATTAAAGTTAAAGTCAAAGTTAAAGTTAAAGTTAAGGTTAAAGTTAAAGTTAAAGTGAATGTTAAAGTTAATGCGAAAGTTAAAATTAAAGTTAAAGTTACAGATAAAGTTAAAGTTAAAGTTAAAGTTAAAGTGAATGTTAAAGTTAAAGCGAAAGTTAAAGTTAAAAATAAAGTTAAAGTTAAAGTGAAAGTTAAAGTGAAAGTTAAAGTTAAAGTTAAAGTTAAAGTTAAAGTTAAAGTTAAAGTTAAAGTTAAAGTTAAGGTTAAGGTTAAAGTTAAAGTTAAGGTTAAAGGTAAAGTTAAAGTCAAAGTTAAAGTTAAAGTTAAAGTCAAAGTTAAAGTTAAAGTTAAGGTTAAAGTTAAAGTTAAGGTTAAAGTTAAAGTTAAAGTCAAAGTTAAAGTTAAAGTTAAAGTTGAAGTGGAAGTTAAAGTTAAAGTTAAAGTTAAAGTTAAGGTTAAAGTTAAAGCGAAAGTTAAAGTGAATGTTAAAGTTAAAGCGAAAGTTAAAGTTAAAAATAAAGTTAAAGTTAAAGTGAAAGTTAAAGTTAAAGTGAAAGTTAAAGTTAAAGTTAAAGTTAAAGTTAAGGTTAAGGTTAAAGTTAAAGTTAAGGTTAAAGGTAAAGTTAAAGTCAAAGTTAAAGTTAAAGTTAAAGTCAAAGTTAAAGTTAAAGTTAAGGTTAAAGTTAAAGTTAAGGTTAAAGTTAAAGTTAAAGTCAAGGTTAAAGTTAAAGTTAAAGTTGAAGTGGAAGTTAAAGTTAAAGTTAAAGTTAAAGTTAAGGTTAAAGTTAAAGCGAAAGTTAAAGTTAAAAATAAAGTTAAAGTTAAAGTGAATGTTAAAGTTAAAGCGAAAGTTAAAGTTAAGTTAAACTGAATATTAAAGTTAAAGCGAAAGTTAAAGTTAAAAATAAAGTTAAAGCTAGAGTGAAAGTTAAAGTTAAAGTTAAAGTTAAAGTTAAAGTTAAAGTTAAAGTTAAGGTTAAAGTTAAAGTTAAGGTTAAAGTTAAAGTTAAAGTCAAAGTTAAAGTTAAAGTTAAGGTTAAAGTTAAAGTTAAAGTTAAAATCAAAGTTAAAGTTAAAGTTAAAGTTAAAGTCAAAGTTAAACTTAAAGTTATAGTTAAGGTTAAAGTTAAAGTTAAAGTGAATGTTAAAGTTAAAGCGAAAGTTAAAGTGAAAGTTAAAGTTAAAGTTAAAGATAAAGTTAAAGTTACAGTTAATGTTAAAGTTAAAGTGAATGTTAAAGTTAAAGCGAAAGTTAAAGTTAAAAATAAAGTTAAAGTTAAAGTGAAAGTGAAAGTGAAAGTTAAAGTTAAAGTTAAAGTTAAAGTTAAAGTTAAAGTTAAAGTTAAAGTTAAGGTTAAAGTTAAAGTTAAGGTTAAAGTTAAAGTTAAAGTCAATGTTAAAGTTAAAGTTAAGGTTAAAGTTAAAGATAAAGTTAAAGCTAAAGTTAAAGTTAAAGTTAGAGTTAAAGTGAATGTTAAAGTTAAAGCGAAAGATAAAGTTAAAAATAAAGTTTTTTTTTTTTTTTTGTGTTTCGTGGAAGGAGGAAATGCTTTATGCACTGACCGGGATATTTAAGCCTCACTGCGAGACTCTCCGAGTGTAGGACTCCCTTCTTCCATGAAGGCCTACCCACTAAAACCTAACCTCCCACGGGCCGCGCAAATCCCCGTACCTGGGACCGCGTTTAGCATTACTTCGGGTACGGGTGCGCGCTACGTGAGCTCTATGGCTACTCTCACGCTAATGGGCTAGGCATCCGTCTTCTCGTTTACTGGTAAGTATATGCCTCACATATGTGCTGACCGTATCCCATCTGTCTCTTCGACAGGTCATGTTATTAATGACACTGCCCGGGGATAGGCCGCCAAGTACCTCTTCTACCCTCCTTCGCTGATGGGAGAAGTGCCTGCATTCGAAGAAGGTGTGGCGTACATCGTCCATTTCCCCACAGTACAGGCAGCTCGGGCTATCAACCTTACCCATTCTGTGTAGGTATTTGCGGAAGTAACCATGTCCCGTTAGAAACTGGGTCAGGTAAAAGTCTACCTCTCCGTGCGGTCGCTTCAACCATGGATCAAGTTCAGGGATTAGTTCCCTAGTCCACTTTCCTACGAATAAAATAAAGTTAAAGTGAAAGTTAAAGTTTAAGTTAAAGTTAAAGTTAAAGTTAAAGTTAAGGTTAAATTTAAAGTTAAAGTTAAAGTTAAACTTAAAGTTAAAGTTAAAGTTAAAGTTAAAATTAAAATTAAAGTTAAAGTTAAAGTTATAGTGAATGTTAAAGTTAATGCGAAAGTTAAAGTTAAAGTTAAAGTTAAAGTTAAAAATAAAGTTAAAGTTAAATTTGAAGTTAAAGTTAAAAATAAAGTTAAAGTTAAAATTAAAGTAATGTTAAAGTTAAAGTGAAAATTAAAATTAAAGTTAAAGTGAAAGTTAAAGTTAAAAAAAAAGTTGAAGTTAAAGTGAAAGTTAAAGTTAAAGTTAAAAATAAAGTTAAAGTGAATGTTAAAGTTAAAGTGAAAATTAAAGTTGAAGTTAAAGTGAATGTTAGAGTTAAAGTGAAAGTTAAAGTTAAAGTTAAAGTTAAAAATAAAGTTAAAGTTAAAATTAAAGTGAATGTTAAAGTTAAAGTTAAAGTTAAAAATAAAGTTAAAGTTAAAGTGAAAGTTAAAGTTAAAAATAAAGTTAAAGTTAAAGTGAAAGTTAAATATTAACTTCTCATTTATTTAATAAAAGTAAAAAGTTTGTTTTCTTATCGGTCCTCACGCTTAAAAAGTTTAACTTGAATTAATATCAAAGACAAAACTTGAATTAATATCAAAGAAAACAAAGTGTTGCATAAATATTATAATTGCATAAGTTGATAATATGCAATAGCTTTACCGCGGCAGTCCCCGAGTGCCACACGTCCTTTTTATTTTTAAAATGTTATTTTGTGACCAAAATACGTTTTGGGAAGGGTAAATCTCTGGTCTGCTATGTAAGAATTAACAGTATGTAAACCTTTCATTAGGTTATCATAAGGATTTGCAAATAATAGTTATTCCTCAAAACTTTAACCAGTAAACTATAAAATTTCCCCATCGCAGATGTTTGGAATCGCGATGAAACTTTCCACGACCGATTTAAATGAATTGTGGACTGTTTTATCCACTACTCGAGATCGTTCCATTGTCTATTTCGAGATTGTCTTAGAAGAATCTGTACTTCCGAGCATATTTCGAAATAATAGCGGGCTTATGGTATCGCTTATTACAGGATCACTTTGGTGCTATTTCGGAATCATTTAGCAGAGTTCAGAAATATTATGAATACGAAAAATTATAGGGCTGAGGTTATTATCAGATTGTTATAGGCATATTACACTGGATCACAAATTCCAACTTTTTTCTGCACCAGAGACGCCATTATGAAATTCCTATGTAAAATCACCCCTGATTTCGAAAATCAAAGTTATTTTAAATTCTATGTTAAGGTTTTTGAGATATTTACGAATAACGGTTTTTCCAAAAAAAAAAAAAAAAAAAAAAATTGTGTCCACTTAATCACATATATCTCAAGAACGAATTGAGCAATTCCAAAACGGATTGAAGCTTTTAAAAGGTAATAAAAAAACTGTGAATACAACACTTTTTGCTAGGCCCTGCAGATTAAAAGATAACGAAAAATCATTACGGATTTTTTACATTTTTTTTTTTGTAAAAATATGAAAAAAATGTGTACTTTGCGAGGAAGGATCTCGAAAACTTTTTATTTTTTTGCAGATTTGTTTTTTTTCTCTCTTAGCTCTGTTTTATTAAAAAAAAAAAAAATAAGCTTTCATTCAACAAAATCTATGGACTAATTCAAAAGTTATAAGCATTCATGTAAATATTCCCATTTAATACTTAAGTACCCTACTGGTACATGCATATGTGTTAGTATTCGTATATCAGTTAGTTAGCGAATATTAACACATATTTTATTACCTGTTAAAGGCTTCAAACCGGTTTGGAATTTCTCAATTCGTTCTTGAGATATATATGATTAAGTGGACCCAATTCTTTTTATTTGGAAAAATCCGTTATTCGTAAATATCTCAAAAACGTTACCATAGAATTAAAAATAACCTTGATTTTCGAAATAAGGGGGTGATTTTACATAGGAATTTCATAATTGCGTCTCTGGTGCATTTTGGCTGGTTTGTTATAGACGGGTTATCAGCTCGTTATCAAAAACAACCGCCCTAAAAGAATTGTCGATATATTTTCGTTGAGTTATTGAAGCATTATCAGTTTATTATAGAAACGTTATCGATTTTTTTTGGACAAAATATCGATTATTATAAAAATGTTATCGATATGTTATAGACAAAATATCGATTTGCTATCGAAAATTATCGATTTGTTGCTGAAAAAAAATATCCAGTTGTTGCCGAAAAGATATTAATTTTTCGTGGATAAATTGTCGATTAGAAATAGATATTTTTTCGATTACAAGTCGAAAAATTTTTCCCAAAACTCGTTACAATATAAAGCTAGTAGATTTTGTGTGGTACAATTTTATTTTAAGTCTAGTTGTATGATTGTATCATGAATATTATTACTACATAATAAATATGTGGTATGTAAAATTATTAATTAAATTTGAGTTACCAAAATTTTGTAATTAAAAGTTATGTAAATTGTAGAACTAATAGCAGCAACTATTCAAATTGGAATATTAATTTAATATACTGATACAAAAACAAATACACAAATAATAGACTTTGAAATCAACCATTCAAAGACTTAAATGCTAGTTGCCTAACAAAAATGTAAATATTTCCAACGTAAAATCCAATTAAAATAACAATTTTGTTGAGATTAAATGCAGACACATTGCCAACTTACAGTACTAACACATGTAAATACAAGTATACATACATACATACATCTTAAGTATCTTGCTGTCCTCTAATTTGCAGACCGCCTATAAACGTGCCCTATTGTTCATTTGAATAAAGTTCTTTCAATATTTTTTCTACAAATTTTAAAATTTAATACTTTTTACGCACGTACAAAAACTTGGACGTTGGCTCTTCTGCTGCCCGACACAACTCCTACCCATTCCTCTTGATTGTTCAGTGATGTTGTCAGTATTTGTTTAACTTCCTTGCTTGCTATTTGTAACATTTCAAAAAATTTCCGAAATTTAACTTTGTAAATTCAATTCATTGTTACAATGTCTATGCTTGTATTTAGATGTAAATTTTTTTTAAGTTTTCTATTCATTTTGGAGGTTAGATGAAAATAATGTCCTTAAGTGGGTAATTTCTTTTATTTGTGATATGTGGATGGGAAAATGTGGTTTTATGAAGCAATTCCTAGCAGCATAAGTGCTGATTAAATAGCTTGTTAATATTTTTACTTAATTTTTTTTTTCGGAAGCCGCCAATGAAAGCAATGGAGGAGGGCGGCCCAAACTCCGCTGGAAGGACCAGGTGGAACACGATTTGAACTCCCTTGGTGTGACCAAACGGCGCCACTTGGCAGAGTAAAGAAGCGACTGGCACGGCTTGATGGACGGCCATAACCGTTTAAACGATTAAGCGCCAATTAAAAATGTAAGTACTTCATTTTAGACCAAATCACGGATATTTTTGAAATATTGGAAATTTGTCTGTTGTGTTGTTTATGGCCGCGCAAAGCAATAAACGCAGTTTTCACAGTAGCTCCATGTAAGCGCTCAGCGTGTTTGTTGCTATTGATAATTGTCAAAAGTGGGCAAAACACTTAAAGAGGATGACATGGTCGAAACAAGTGTATAGAAAACCCGAGGGGGGTGGAATAGGTAGCGAAAAGAGGGAGTGGAAAGAAAAGCATACGGAGAAGGATTATTATGCATATCAAGTCGAGCCGATTTCTGCGGAGGGCAGTGTCTTACTGGCTTAAAATAAGAGCAAGGTGGTATCAGAAGTTTCTGTTGGCAAGGAATGTGTTAGGTTGTGTGTTAACTGTAATTGATTTCTTGCAATGACACCGAACAATTTGTTTCATAAAAAATATCCGGCTTTAATAGCAACTGTCAGGCTGATCCCCGATATCGAAAGCATGCACTTTCAAAGTGAACTTACCTATCAGTAGAGACTTTGGCACTCCAATGTTTACTTATTTTCTGCTTCTAGATAATTGGATCTCGCGTTAGCTAGCCATGTGATTGACTGTCACCGCGTCTTTCTAAGTGCCGACATGGCTTAATCAACTCAACTCGTCATTCTGAACATTTCAGTATGCCCTTTGGTAGGCTTATCTCTTCTCCTTTAAGGAATTACAATTTTGAGATTCATGACAAATTTAATATGCCATTTCAGTTTCATGAAAAGCATACAAATTATCAAATTTAATTGAGCATACATAGCTTACTCATGGGAGTTTTCAAGTTATCATTCATATGCACATAAGTATATATTTACTTGGAAGCTACTGGAGCTCGTACTTTGTTTTGATTGTGATTGATTTCTTCATACTGAAACTTTTGTTCTTTTTTTTTTAATCTTAGTATATAAGTATGAGCATCGTACAATACAGCTTGAGAGTGATGTATTTGTGTAAGAAATTTTTTTAGTTAAGTGAAAGCGCATTTCAGTGAAACACCAAATAGTCAGAAAAAATGCTGATTTTTTAACAGAAATAACAGTCAGTAACAGTACTTTTTTAAGAAGTGTCCTGTGATTCAGATAAGTATTGGAGAAACTTCTTTTAGGCCGGACCATATATCTGTAATCGGTGCCAGATCTTGAAGGGATAGAAGGTAACGAAAAAGCCGATGAGTTGGCAAAGGAGGGTACAGCACTCGCCGAATCGATGCAAAATGTGCCAATCCGTTTGGGAGAAATCAAAAGATTTATCAAGCAGGGAAGACGTAGACAGAAGCGTAGGGCTGTAAAATTTCTAAAATAATGTGCAAATCCTACGGCATTACACTCACAAGTTTGAGTGCGTGAGCATGCTCTGTGTTCGTATCCTGCACTCGCCAGGTCAAGGATACAACTATAAGAGGTGGTAAAAGTTGCCACGTGTCGAGGTAGCAATTAATCTAGGTCTTAGAAAACTTCTATTGTTTGCCAAGAGTAGGGAGTTATTCTATAATATAAGTCCTGACACCTGAATGGGGTTCTTCCTTGTGGTCTTCAAACAAATTCTGGTACCACTGTGGACACACTCAGTCTATGTGAGGTCGTATGAACCGGTCAGTTCAACCCAACCGAAATAGTCTGAACAAATAAAGATTCAAACTGTTCAGTACATCATAACAATAAAATAAACTGTTTTCGGAACCAAGCAACTCTATAATTGTAACTGAGCACTTATTTTTTCTCTACTTTGCCATTTCTCCAGGGGCAAACTATGCTATACGCAACGTGACTCTACGAGTCACTTTTTCTCGTATGATCAAAAATTCGCATAATTTGAGAGTACTATTTGAGTGAGTAATAGTAAACTTTGGTGGCATTGTTACTCTCCTAGTTATATTTTCTGAATATTCCGGTGAAAAAAATATACAACGCATTACCGAACAATCAGAAATGTTGCTGACTTACTCTCCCTGTGTTGTTATTGTTTGCTTAGTGAGAAAAAAATGGTCAAAAAACTATTTCTTGAAACTTTTGGAAGTCAGTTGTGATCAACACGAATTCCTCTAGATATAGAAATGAAAGGGAAGTATATAAATTTATAAAGCGCTGCATATGACTTTTCAGCCGAGATGTGATGTGGCGAAGTATGCGCGAACAATTTTTTATCATCCTGTATATTGTTGAATATAAATATGTGCGCCAGCGACACAGAAGGTCACGGTATCTTAAAAAGTCTGTCCCTAAAATTGTTCTAAATTGTGATAATTGAACTTGACTTTTTGATTCTTCTTGGAATCTGTTTGAAGCTGGAACTCTACTGGCAGTTAACAACTTGAAGCAAGTCTCCATGTCAAAAATACCAGTTCGCTGAATAAGAACATTGCGACTATTAGGTATTTATAAACGAAAACATACTAAAACCTATTCCCTTTACGTTGGCTATGCTGAGCTGTGATTTAACCACACAAATCATTTTTGCGTATCATTAACGAAAGGCGAGTGTGTATATGTACATTAGACTGGGTGGATTTATTAACCGATATCACACCATCGATTTTTCGATAGGATTTGGGATCAGGAAAAACAGTTCCACTACAAATACCCAAAAATAATAATATTCGAGTCTGCGAATTTTAATTTTTTTGACTTTTTTTCGACTTTGATTTTTACGGTTTTTTTCATCACCTACTAAAAAAATTTCATTTTATTGTAAAATTTTCATGTATACCCTGTCCGACTCAAAAATGTCCGCTAAAAACGTTGGCGATAACAGGTTTTTTGACCCAGCGGATTAGGGGGTTAAAATATACCAGCGGTAGGTATGCCTGTCGTAAGAGGCGACTCAAATACCAGATTCAAGGGGTTGTGTAGCGTAATCTTTTCAGGTTACTAGCGCAATATATAGATTTTCCAAATCCAATTGTCAACCTCACCTTCGAGCGGCGAATCACGTTTCACTAACAGACGAGGCTCTGGCGACCCTAAGCTCCTCATGGAACTTGGGAATGGGGAGGGAGGGATGACCTGAAAGTTTAATGTGGCCATATAAATCATTCCCGAGATGTTAGGGCTAGCACCTTAATGGTGCTGTGTTACCCGAGTGTACCGAATCTGTATCCGCCTAAGGACCTTCACATCGATAACGCTCCCCAAAGCCTTCGTGGAGTAACCTTATCGCTACAACAACAACAACATAACAGTTTAGAAAAAACAAGTAAGGAAGGTTAAGTTCGGGTGTAACCGAACATTACATACTCAGTTGAGAGCTATGGTGACAACATAAGGGAAAATAACCATGTAGGAAAATGAACCGAGGGTAACTCTGGAATGTGTTTGTATGACATGTGTATCAAATGAAAGGCATTAAAGAGTATTTTATGAGGGAGTGGGCCATAGTTCTATAGGTGGACGCCATTTAGGGATATAGCCATAAAGGTGGATCAGGGTTGACTCTAGAATGCGTTTGTACGATATGGGTATCAAATGAAAGGTATTAATGAGTATTTTAAAAGGGCGTGGACCTAAGTTCTATAGATGGACGCCATTTCGAGATATCGCCGTAAAGATGGACCAGGGGTGACTCTAGAATGCGTTTGTACGATATGGGTATCAAATGAAAGGTGTTAATGAGCATTTTAAAAGGGAGTGGGCCTTCGTTTTATAGGTGTTCGCCTTTTCGAGATATCGCCATAAAGGTGGACCAGGGGTGACTTTAGAATTTGTTTGTATGATATGGGTATCAAATGAAAGGTGTTAATGATTATTTTAAAAGGGCGTGGGGCTTAGTTCTATAGGTGGACCCCTTTTCGAGATATTGCCATAAAGGTGGACCAGTGGTGACTCTAGAATTCGTTTGTGCAATATGGGTATCAAACGAAAGGAGTTAATGAGTATTTTAAGAGGGAGTGGGCCTTATTTCTATAGGTGGACGCCTTTTCGAGATATCGCCTTAAAGATGGACCAGGTGTGACTCTAGAATGCGTTTGTACGATATGGGTATCAAATGAAAGGTGTTAATGAGTATTTTAAAAGGGAGTAATCCTTAGTTCCATAGGTGGACGCCGTTTCGAGATATCGCCATAAAGGTGGGCCAGGGGTGACTCTAGAATTCGTTTGTGCAATATGGGTATCAAACGAAAGGAGTTAATAACTATTTTAAGGGAGTGGGCCTTTCTGGACCAGGGGTGACTCTAGACTTTGTTTGTACGATATGGGTATCAAATGAAAGGTGTTAATGAGTATTTTTAAAAGGGAGTGGGCCTTCGTTCTATAGGTGTTCGCCTTTTCGAAATATCGCCATAAAGGTGGACCAGGGGTGACTCTAGAATGAGTTTGTACGATATGGGTATCAAATTAAAGGTATTAATGAGACTTTTAAAAGGGAGTGGTGGTAGTTGTATATGTGAAGGCGTTTTCCAGATATCGACCAAAATGTGGACCAGGGTGACCCAGAACATCATCTGTTGGATACCGCTAATTTATTTATATATGTAATACCTGCCAAGATTTTAAGGGTTTTTTATTTCGCCCTGCAGAACTTTTTCATTTTCTTCTACTTAATATGGTAGGTGTCACAACCATTTTATAAAGTTTTTTCTAAAGTTATATTTCGCGTCAATAAAGCAATCCAATTACCTTACCATATTTCATCCCTTTTTTCGTATTTGGTATAGAATTATGGCATTTTTTTCATTTTTCGTAATTTTCGATATCGAAAAAGTGGGCGTGGTCATAGTCGGATTTCGTTCATTTTTCATGCCAAGATAAAGTGAGTTCAGATAAATACGTGAACTGAGTTTAGTAAAGATATATCGATTTTTGCTCAAGTTATCGTGTTAACGGCCTTGCGGAAGGACAGACGGACGACTATGTATAAAAACTAGGCGTGACATCAACCGATTTCGCCCATTTTCACAGAAAACAGTTAACGCCATAAAATCTATGCCCCTACCAAATTTCAAAAGGATTGGTTAATTTTTGTTCGACTTATGGCGTTAAAAGTATCCTAGACAAATTAAATGAAAAAGGGCGGAGCCACGCCCATTTTGAAATTTTCTTTTATTTTTGTATTTTGTTGCACCATATCATTACTGGAGTTGAATCTTGACATAATTTACTTATATACTGTAAAGATATTAAATTTTTTGTTAAAATTTTACTTTAAAAAAAAATTTTCTTTAAAAGTGGGCGTGGTCCATCTCCGATTTTGCTAATTTTTATTAAGCGTACATATAGTAATAAGAGTAACGTTCCTGCTAAATTTCATCATGATATCTTCAACGACTGCCAAATTACAGCTTGCAAAACTTCTAAATTACATTCTTTTAAAAGTGGGCGGTGCCACGCCCATTGTCCAAAATTTTACTAGTTTTCTATTCTGCGTCATATGTTCAACTCACCTACCAAGCTTCATCGCTTAATCCGTATTTGGTAATGAATTATCGCACTTTTTCGATTTTTCGAAATTTTCGATATCGAAAAAGTTGGCGTGGTTATAGTCCGATATCGTTCATTTTAAATAGCGATCTGAGATGAGTACTCAGGAACCTACATACCAATTTCATCAAGATACCTCAAAATTTACTCAAGTTATCGTGTTAACGGGCGGACGGACGGACGGACGGACATGGCTCAATCAAATTTTTTTTCGATCCTGATTATTTTGATATATGGAAGTCTATATCTATCTCGATTCCTTTATATATGTACAACCAACCGTTATCCAATCAAACTTAATATACTCTGTGAGCTCTGCTCAACTGAGTATAAAAATATTTATTTTTACAAAAAACTGTTATCGACAACGTTTTTAGCGGCCATTTTTGGGTCGGACAGAGTATACATATGAAAATTTTTTTAGTAGGTCATGAAAAAACCTTAAAAATCAAATTTCGCAGGCTCCAAAATTATTTTTTTTGGGTATTTGTAGTGGAAATTTTTTCCTGAGCCCAAGTCCTATCGAAAAATCGATGGCGCGACATCGGTTCACTTTCGTCCATACAAATTGACCCACCCTAATATACATGAAGGGATGTAAGGGGCTTATAGATTTAAAAATATTGTTTGAGGTATAAGTAACTTTGATCTCGGTATTGAGAAACCAATCACGATTTTAAGTGTAAGGGCAGGAATGGAAATAAAAATAAAGGAGCGAAGAGAAGTGAAAGGACGGTTAAGAAACCAAAAGCGAAAGTGGAGCGAAAGCGGGACCAATGATGTACCTAAACAAAACCTGTAGTAGCTGGAACCGAAACTGAAAAGAAACCATGAAAGGTATTGGAACCGGAACCTAAAGTGGACTGTAACAGTAGAGAAACCGAGGCCAAACCCACGACTGAAAATCCAAACAAATACAAAACAACTTAAAAACCGAAATGAAAAACGAGTTCGGAACAGGAACGGATGTCGGAGACTGAAATGGAACCGTGATCGGCCAGTCAGAACGCAGTGCGGAAAAAAATCGGATCCGAAACCGTAGCCGGAACTTAGACGGCAACATTGGAAACTGAGAACAAAACAGGAGCCGAAGTCTGGTATGATAAGGCTCTACTGACCGGTCCGTAAGGACCTTACCTAGACTGAATAAGTTCATAGTACTACCGACGACCAACGTGAAAAACCATATAAAAAGCAGATCAAAACCGAGACCGGAAGCGAAGTTGGAGTCAAAGCTTGACCGAAATCAAAACCGAAACCTAATCGCAGTTCCGAATCGAAACTGAAACCGACAGAACAAAACCTTAACCAAATTCAAGCCGAAACTAATATTGCAAGTGGCATCAATACCCAACCTGGTACCATGAGTAGACATAACGGTGTATATGGAAATCATTATCTCAGTCAGCCGAATATGTTGTATTGCTCCGATCTTAAAATAGTTCCGAAAAGATGTCGTACACAATCCCGTAAAAGTTCTGATATTATTACAAAACCAACCCAAAATATTTCTCAAACTGACTGCGTAGACACCCTCACGAAACAGTTAGGAAAGTACATATTTTGAAATAGAACCAATATGATCTTGAAAGCAATCGCGAAATAATCTGAAAATGTTCATGAAATAGTTCGAAAAATTCAAAAAACAATTCCAAAATTATCATTAAAAGGTTTCGAAATGATACTGAATGCAAACTCGATTTTAATACAGTTCCGAAATTATTCTGAAGCATCTTCGACGTTAACCAGAAGATAGTCAGAAAATTATTCTGAAACAATACAGAAACTATTTCGAAATAGCGCAAATCTGATGCTGAAAATTAACGAGAAATGATCTGAAAATATTCGTGTTTGCCCAAACACACTTTCGAAACGATCACAAGACTGTACCAAACCTATTTTAAAGCGACTCCGAAAATAATTCAAGAATAGTGCCGACATGAGCCCGAAATAGCACAGAAATTATCTCGAATTAGCACCAATATGGTTCCGAAGAAATCCATAAATGGCCTGTAAATAGTTACAATATAGTCCAAAGGAGTCTATTAAATACTCCGAAACAATGCCGAATCCAGTCCGAAATAATCTTACGAAAGTTCCTTATCTATACCGATATAATCCGGAAGTGATGCCGAAATTAATTCGAAATAGATCCCGAAATGAAACAGACCCGAAATTATTGCAAAATATTTTGGAAACAGTTCCAATATAATCTTAAACCAAGGTAGCCCTTTTAAAAACATATAGCCACCAAATTCTTACAGCTTTCTTCATTAACTGAGCCACAAAGTCTAAAGTGTGGACATCCCTTCAAAAATTATTAATCAGTTTGTCATCTTGTCGTATGATTAGCCATTTTTATATAATACAGGGGAATAGTGTGAGCAACAACAACAACAGGGTCACATGTGAGCTCAACAAAAACTTATCGGATGATGAAGAAAAAAAAATCTGATGAAAACGATGTTCCCAAACTTTTTAATACAAAGTTGATTTTTTTTAAATTTATTGTTACGCATATTAGCGAAACTAAGGGGTGCTGGCAACTCTAAGCCGATGCTAAACAGTGATATCATGCACATCCATAGATAAATCATTATGTATCTACTACATAAACGAATCAATAATTGCGTCTACACATGTGTAGGTATACGAGCAGCGGAGAAGCTATGCACAAACACATGCACATATCTTATATGAATTGCCCACAAGAGAGGGCAATAATTTGTGCAAGTATTACTCAAATGAGAAGTTATAAACGTAGTTGTGGCTGGCGAATTTGTAGCTGAAACTAACTAGTAAGTTCTGCAATGGAAAAGCCTGGAAGTATGCAATGAGAAATCAAAAAATATAAAAGGCGCGACAGTAGAGGCGAAGGGAGAGTTTCATTTGAGCTATCAATCAGTTTGGTTGTTAAGCAAGCTAGTTGCAAAGTATAAGTGTTATTTTGAATTACTTTAATAAAGGCCATTTTTCCATTATTCAATATTGGAGATCGGAGACGGTTACCAGCACAGACTTGAACATGATATTGGCTGCAATATCTGCACAAACATCACAGTAGCATCAATGTCGTCGAAATTGGTATCCCAACTGGAAGCGCAAGATGCACGTATAAGAGAAATGTCATCACAAATATCCACCAACATGTCATCTCAACTGGAATCGCAGGAGAACCGTATAACACCGAAGATTGAAGCACAAGAGGCACGAATATCCGAAATGTCGGCACAAATATCAGCGCAGATTTCTGCACAACTGGAAGAGCAAGAAGGACGTATTTCTTCGAAGATGGAGGCGCAAGACACAACAATTTTGCAACTTGAGAACAAAATCGATGCCGAGATTGAAACATTGCGAGGTCATATACAGGAGTTGCACCTAATTCGCCCAGTTGTTTCAGCAAGCAATACGAAGGTAAAAACTCCATCTTTTGACGGCTCTGTTCCTTTCCAGGTGTTTAAAATTCAGTTTGAGAAGACCGCAGCAGTGAACAACTGGAGTGCTGAAGATAAAGTTGCTGCACTATTCGTGGTATTGAAAGGATCTGCTGCTGAAATCCTACAGACTATTCCCGAGGGAGAGCGGAACAACTACGAAACATTTATGAGCGCTTTAGAGAGGCAATACGGAAGCGAACACAGGAAGCAGATACACCAAATAGAGTTGCAAAACCGCTACCAAAAAGGTAATAAGACTTTGCAGGATGTCTCAGATGTCGAAAGGCTTGCACATTTGGCGAATGCCGACGCACCCGTGGAATACACCGAAAGAGTAAAAATTCAGAACTTTATAAATGGCATACGGGATGCCGAAACGAGGCGAGCCACATACGCAAACCCAAAACCAACATTTGCAGAGACGGTATCACATGCACTGACTCAGGAAACTGCTTCACTATTGAGTAAACCAGCATACAACGCTCATCGTGTGGAAGTGCAAAGACCAGATTGGGTAGACACAATTTTGGAAGCACTGAAGGGATCACAACAGAAAAATGCCGGAGTTAGTAAATGTTTCAAGTGCGACAACCCAGGTCATATTGCACGACATTGCAACACCAACCTCAACAGTTCCAACAATGTGGGTGGTCGTAAACGCAGAGCTGAAGGAGATGAGCAAATCTCCAAGTCCACTAAATCGTTAAACTAAAGAGAGTCAGCCGCAAGGGGCGACAGCTGGCCCCCTCAATTGAATGCCCCATAATCTCTATCTCGCAAATTGGAAGAAGGTCAAGCAATCTTATTGTCGGAGGACATGTGGATGGAAAGGAATGGTTACTGACTGTAGATACGGGTGCATCCCATTCCATCATTCGATCATATTTAGTCAACAAGAAGATAAGACCATTGCTTGGAGCAAGATTACGTACAGCCACGGGAGAGAACACCCAGGTAATTGGAGAAGTAGCATGTGAAGTAGCAATTGGGAACGTCACGGTAGTACACAATTTTATAGTGGCAGAGATTGTTGATGAAATCATAATTGGAGTGGACTTCTTAATCAACCAAGGCATAAAAATCGATATGCAAAGTAAGACGATGCGATATAGGAACATGGATGTGCCACCTAATTTCGGCTACGTGAGAGGCTACAGCAGTAAACGAGTGCTGGTGGAAGAGAGTCTGCAAATACCGCCAAAATCGGAAGCAGTCATCTGGGCAAAGGTTGTTGGAGATTGTGGGACAAACAAATTGTGGGTTGTCGAAGCAGCAAATAAATCAGCACTGAACATACTTGTAGGAAAAACCCTGGCTATGACAAAACAAGATGGACGTATTCCGGTAAGAGTACTCAATGAGTTCAAGTCACCATTCAATTTGACCAAAGGAGTTATTTTGGGAAGATGCCAAGAGGCCGAATTAGTTATTAACTGTGAACAGCTCCAGGAACACGTTTCATCTAGTAATACTGATCTTTCAAATGACATGACGGCATGGACGCAGGGGTTAGAGGAAGCCTATCAGAGTAAGGCAAAACAACTGCTCCTAAAGTACGCGAACATATTTGACCAGGATGGCTCCAAAACAGGCCGCACCAATGTTGTGAAACATCAAATTGACACTGTAGATGCGAGGCCGATCCGTCAAGCTCCACGTAGTGTTCCACTGGCGAAGCGGGAAGTTGTGAGTCAAATCATATAAGAAATGAGCGACAGCGGCGTCATCGAACCATCAGCTAGTCCATGGAGCTCACCGGTAGTACTTGTAAAGAAGAAGGATGGAAAAATGAGGTTTTGCGTGGACTGCCGGAAGTTGAATGACGTTACGAAAAAGGATAGCTACCCATTGCCAAGAATTGACGACACTCTGGACTCGCTATCTGGTACGAAATGGTTTTCCACACTGTACTTGAAAAGTGGTTACTGGCAAGTTGAGGTGAAGGAGGAAGATAAAGAGAAAACAGCCTTCAGTGTCGGTGATGGTCTTTGGCAATTTACAGTGATGCCTTTTGGACTTTGTAATGCATCAGCTACTTTTGAGAGACTCATGGACCAGGTACTGAAAGGACTACATTTGAAAACATGCTTGGTGTACCTGGACGACATCATCGTATTGGGTAAGAATTTTGATGAACATCTTAAGAACTTGGAGGAAGTTTTCCAGAGAATAGCTGGCGCTGGCCTGAAGTTAAGTCCCACAAAGTGTGCGCTGTTTATAAAGGAAGTAAATTATTTGGGTCACAAGGTAACGACAGAAGGCATCTGCACTGCGAACGAAAAAATAGAGGCTGTAAAGGATTGGCCAAGACCACAGAACGTACATGAATTGAGAAGTTTCCTTGGGCTGTGCACATATTACCGCCGATTTGTACAAAATTTTTCCAGCGTAGCCCATAGCCTCCATGAGCTTACAAGAAAAAATAAAGCTTTTGAATGGAATAAGGAGCAAGAAGTGGCTTTCCAAACATTGAAGGAGCGTTTGTGCACTGCCCCAGTGTTAGCATATCCGATTCCAGGAGCAACATTTATTCTAGATACAGATGCGAGTGGATATGCTATAGGAGGCGTTTTATCACAACTGGTCGATGGACAGGAGAAGGTAGTTGCATATTACAGCCGTTCGATTGGAAAACCAGAGAGGAACTACTGCGTTATGCGGAGAGAGCTGTTGGCATCCGTAGAGTGCATTAAACATTTTCACAAATACCTCTACGGCCAGCGATTCCGTGTCGGGACAGATCACGCAGCGTTAAAATGGCTTCTACAGTTCCGTAATCCGGAAGGACAATTGGCACGGTAGATCGAGCGACTACAAATCTATGACTTTTCCATTGAGCATCGAAAAGGTAGTACCCATGGAAATGCCGATGCAATGTCACGAAGACCATGTAGTTTGGAATGCAAGCACTGTTCGAAGGCCGAGGCTAAAGAAGACATTATAGATGTCCGGCTAATGACTAACACATGTACGGATGCATGGGACAGGGAACAACTAAGAAAGTGTCAGCTAGAAGATACAGATCTGTCACATGTTATGCAAGGGCTCGAGCGACACGAAAGACCAAGCAGAGAGGAGATGTCAGCAGAGAGTCCAATTGCGAAGTAATATTGGGCACAGTGGAACAGTTTAGAATTGATATCCGGTTGTGGGGAGAGTGAGGATGGTCAAAGGAAAAAGAAACTGATAGTTGTTCCCAGAAAGAGGATTCCTGACGTGCTCAATGAACTGCATAATGGTCCAAGCGGAGGTCATCTTGGAATCACGAAGACGCTCGAGAAGATTAATCAGAGATTCTATTGGGTTGGTTGCCGTCAGTCGGTCACTGAGTGGATTGCGAGCTGCGAGGTTTGCAGCAGAGCGAAAGGGCCCAGAACCCGAAGTCATGGCCAGATGAAGCAATATAACTCAGGTGCGCCATTTGAAAGGATCGCTATGGATGTCGCCGTACCATTTCCTATTAGAAACGGCGGAAACAAGTATGTACTGGTAGTTATGGATTATTTCAGCAAATGGCCAAAGGTATACCCAATCCCAAATCAAGAAGCGGAAACAGTAGCAGAAGTGTTTATAAACAATTGGGTTGCAAGGTATGGTGTACCAATGGAGTTACATTCTGACCAAGGCAGGAATTTCGAATCAGCTGTGTTCCAGGAAATGTGTAAATAATTGGACATTCGAAAAACACGGACAATTGCATTGCACCCTCAATCCGATGGTATGGTAGAACGATTCAATAGAACATTGGAGGAGCACTTAAGGAAAGTAGTAGACAAGTACCATAAAGAGTGGGATACCCGCATACCATCATTATTGATGGCTTACCGATCAGCAGTGCATGAGACAACGGGCCAAACCCCTTCAAAAGTAATTTTTGGCAATGACCTTAGACAGCCAGCTGATTTGGAGTTTGTGATAGATGCCAATGCGGAGAGAAATGTCAAGAAATCCACTAGTGATTTGGAAGAAGAGCTAAGAGAAATACATGATCTGATAAGGCAACGACAAAGATTATGAGTGACAAGATAAAAGCCAGATACGATAAAGCAATTAATTCGGAAGGTTTTCAGGAAGGAGATTTGGTGCTGTTATACAACCCACAACGTAAAAAGGTTTGTCCCCGAAATTGCAGTGTAATTGGGAAGGCCCATACAAAGTTGTAAAAAGGATCAACGATGTAGTTTACCGCATACAAACCATCGGTAAACCACGAACCAAAATGAAAGTGGTTCATTTGGAAAGGCTGGCAACGTTTAAATCGGGAGATTTGTCTGATCGGGACAGTGGGCAGTGTTACGAATATTAGCGAAACTAAGGGGTGCTGCCAACTCTAATCCGATGATAAACAGTGATATCATGCACATCCATAGATCAATCATTATATATCTACTACATAAACGAATCAATAATTGCGTCTACACATATGTACGTATACGAGCAGCGGAGAGCAATGCACAAATACATGCATATATCTTATATGAATTGCTCATAAGGAGGGCAATAATTTGTGCAAGTATTACTCAAATGAGAAGTTATAAACGTAGTTGTGGCTGGCGATTTTGTAGCTGAAACTAACTAGTAAGTTCTGGAATGGAAAAGCCTGGAAGTATGCAATAAGAAATCAAAAAGTATAAAAGGCGCGACAGTAGAGGCGAAGGGAGAGTTTCATTTGAGCTATCAATCAGCTTGGTTGTTAAGCAAGCTAGTTGCAAAGTATAAGTGTTATTGTGAAGTACTTTAATAAAGGCCATTTTTCCAAAGGGCAAATAAGAGGATTTGCAAGTAAAATCGTTACATTATTTAATAATTTGGGAAAAATTTAAACAACGTGACATCAGGACGGACAAGGCGACAGCTTTTTCGATTATACCTTGTAAATCTCTACAAAGCCTTTTCTCCCGGGAGTGGGAGTCGAACCCGAACTCCTACGATAGTTGAAATGGTTATAAACGCATTCAGCTACGTCATACCTTAGTTGATGTAAAGTTTTTCCCAATTGCCTTCTTACGCACATATTATCTTTCACACATCACATAATTCGTATGTAGTTATGTGTTAAAGTTATGCATGTTTGTAAGGCGGTTTTCAGAGAAACTTGGCATTTTTGTTGTTGTTTTTGTTCTATTTATAGAACTATAACGAATAAACCAAATGTTATCTACTTATATGAGTTTGCTGGGGATTGCCCGTATCGCTTTAAATGTATGAAAACATTTATTTCAAGCAATTTTTAATTTTATAATTTATTTAATAATTTGGGAAAAATTTAAACAACGTGACATCAGGACGGACTAGGCGACAGCTGTTTCGATTATACCTTGATTTGATTTGTTTTTTTCAACAAAGAATTTTTTATATTTTTTAATGAATAATTTTCTGTAAAAGTAAAAAAATACCATTAAATTTTTTTTTTATTTACAAATAAAATGTCTTTGAGTTTCGGAATCGGATTATAAAGTTCAAACATTTAACAACCCAACCAAACTCAAATCGATATTTTTTTTTTAAACACATTTACGACTGTATTTATGAGGATTTGGATTTTAAGTATAAAAATAAAATAGAATGCTTGTTATTGTTTATTAAGCGGCTTACCTTTTCGAGGGTAAATCATAGGTCTACGTTCTTTAACACATTTTGAAGGAAATAAAATTCAGTTAGTCCAAATACGCTTCAATAAGAGTTCAACAAATGTTCTTAGTAATTGTCAAATGGTCAAAAAAAAAAAAAAAAAAACCAAAAATAACGCAATATCGCACAAGCTTCAGTAAATGTCCATACAAATATTTCAAGAAAATTGCGTAAAAGTATCGAAACATGCCCACGCTAGGCATGAATGAGACACAAAGTTAACAGATTTGTATGGGCATTGTGGTACCACCGTTATAGCGATGGCACAAAAGCATGAAAAAGCGCAATAATAAGCTTAGTGGATAATTTTGTGGGTGAAATGAGTCGGTAACGAGTAGAAATACTTCAACAATCGGCATGAATATGTACATGAGGATATGCGTCCTTAAGAATTATTTGTGTAACCATTCAGCAGTCGGCTATTATTTTTGATTTTTATGATTATTTTCAATATCAACATTTGCTTCCTGCTCCGTAGGAGATGCGGTAGTGCCGATTTTTGGGTTATGAAAGTTGGGAAGACAGCTCCAGAATGGATAGCGTCTGATTTATTAATAAAAAATGTAGTTTTAGGGGTGTCAAAAAGCTCACTTTAGCGATTTTTAACACAACTCTCTTAAAAGTCTAATACCTAGCACGAACTCGTGCAGACGAACTGAAACTGCCTTCTTATCTCAACCCTATCGAACAGGGAGACCGGTGTAGCCAAAAATTATACTCTGACGCACCGTCTCAGACCTGATCCCAGAGAAGGCAGAAAATTGTACTCTCTCTTATCCTCTTCAACTTAATTGAAAGTAACGCCAAAATGTGTCGATATGTCACAATCCCTGTTCCTGTTTTTACGAAGGTGAGACAGATGCATTGAAAAAGCGCCGCCTTCTCAACCTTCTTAAACAGCAACGTAGGGAGCCAGAAGTTGTAATGCTCACACAAACCATCGTAAATGATTCTAGATAAAGTAGGAAAAAGGCACAGAAATGTTCTATTCAGGAAGATAGTTAGGTATTGCGCTAACTAATAGTAAGATCGGAGAAGTCTGGTGATTTTTACGCCTTATCAAGGATTGTATCTCTCAGCACTGTCACTCGCAGGCCGGTTAGGTAAGATGAAACTGGGCGGACCGTGAGCATCTCACATGGGAAAAGTGCTTTCATAATGTAATGTAGCAGAAGTTTGCTCAAGGATTAAACTGAAAAAACGGTACCAGAAGTTAAGGGGAAGGAATTGTTGCTATACGTTTTTGTTGCCTGCATAATGTAAACTTGACACATTTCTATAATTAAAGGAATTGTAGCTTATTAGACCGTATGAAGACACAATTCAACAAACCAACTAATAGTAGTTCGGAAAATCAGCTATTACATTGAAAGATAGAAACGCGATGCCGCGGAATAAATCAGCCGCTTACTATAGCATATAACGCTATATCGTACTATGCGAAATACTGAAGCCCATAGTCAACAAGCTGGTTGGCACTTATCGGTGGGGCTTTAGACCTGTCATATCTACTATCGACCAGATCACAAAGTGCCAGATCCTGGAGAAAACTCACGATAAGTGAATCGACACTCACTATCTTTTCGTCAACTTCAAAGCGTGAACTTCCTACGCTGGTACGCTGGGAATGATACAATTCGATGGAGCTACCACCCGCCGTCGAATATGAGATTTTAAATGTGCTTTCGTACTTTATGCTGGAACCTGCTGGTGAACATATTAAGTCCGTGCCCATGTCGACCAACTTTTTTCTCGATTATCCTACTGCCTTGTCGCATCTATTGCACTTCCTGTATGACGCTGATGTCAGCCTTTCAGCATTCACGTGGATATCGACTAGCTTGGTTAAAAATAGAACTCTCATTTGAAATCACAAATATCCGTTTACCGAGAATAAAGAGAAACCGTCACAAAGTAAAACCCCGAATGAATTTTCGGACTAAAACATAATAAACGTAAGAAATAGAGCTTTTCATTCAAAAATTGTAAACAAAACTCGAGCGTGCGCAATATTTCCTAGAAGCCAACAACTCGGTAATATTACAACGGCGTAAGTTAGTGCTTTTTGAAAACATGAACAGCTGAATGTTGCACGGTAAAGCAAAGTGAATTCAGTTTGATTTTGACTAACGTCTAAAACGTTTGCGGTCGACGGTTAAACGCTAAATGTGGAACTATAAACTTAAAACATGTAAGCAATTGATTTGTTAGTGCAGAAGTGTGCGTGTAAAATAATACAAAATTACTGAAATCCTAAAACACCGGCTGAAACTAAAAAAATTGATTTGTCAAATAAGATAGGAGAAAACGTTTATATAAAAATTAAAATATTAATGTATTAAAAAAAAAACAATTGTGCTGCAAATAAAATATCTTTTTTTTATTTTCTCATAAATGGTATTAATATGCAATTGTCATTTTCTTGTTTTTTTAATTTCATTGAAGAAAAGTAGGTTAATTGGCTCATGTATACAAACATAAATCGGTGGTACCTGGCAGTTTATGAGTACCCACGCTCCACATGAATAGTACACACCAAAAACAGCACGTGAGTCATATACAAAGTAGTGAGCAGGTGGGTAGCCATGGCACAGTGACGGTGTGCGTTGTGAATGTTTATTATTTCATAGAGTCCTGCACGTTGAATGAATACAAGTGGACTGCGAATGTTTTTAAAGCGCCAATAAACATACAATTGAATAAAAATGATTTGTCAAGTTTATGGGCCTGTGAAAGTAAAAAAGAGTCGATACAAATCTGCCTTTAAAGTTAGTGGTTATTGAATTCTTTGAACAACTATAATTATAGGCAAACATATCCTTACCACCTGAAAAGACGGGTGCCGGTGCGTATGCGTAACATTTTTTTAATTGTAGTCCCACAAAATACAGGTATAAAGCCCGAGTTAAAGTTGACATAGTCATAACCATATTTTTACTTATCCATATCAAATTGGGATCAGTTATTGGTGCCTTAACCTAAAAATCATGAAAATTTCATAAAAATGAAAAAACGAAAAAAATTACAAACTTATACCACGAAAATCTAGTCGCTTAGTCAAAACGTATACAAAACAATAAATAAAATCTAAAAAAAGTTAACAAATATACCAGCTCAAATATTTTTAGGTTATGGATATGGCGAAATATCAAAAACCAATTAGTTGGATATGGTAAGGTTATGGCTTTAGCGTTATGGTATGGCCCCATTAATCGATTACATTGACTTCCATAAGATTGGTTCGATCAGTTTTTATACTCAGCTGAGCAGAGTTTACAGAGTATATTAACTTTGTTCGCATAACGGTAATCCGTAACGGCATAAACTAATCGAGATAGATATAGACTTCTATATATCAAAATGATCTCCGTCCGTCTGTAAACACGATAACATGAGTAACTTTAAAGGTATCTTTATGAAATTTGGTATGTAGATTCCTGGGCACTCATCTCAGATCGCTATTTAAAATGAAAGAAATCGGACTACAACCACGCCCACTTTTGCGATATCGAAAATTTCGAAAAACCGAAAAAGTGCGATAATTCATTACCAAAGACGGACAACGCGATGAAACTTGGTAGGTGCGTTGTCCTTATGACGCAAAATAGAAAATTAGAAAAATTTTGGACAACGGGCGTGGCTCCGCCCACTTTTAAAAGAAGGTAATTTAAAAGTTTTGCAAGCTGTAATTTGGCAGTCGTTGAAGATATCATGATGAAATTAGGCAGGAACGTTACTCCTATTACTATATATGTGCTTAATAAAAATTAGCGAAATCGGATGACAAACACGCCCACTTTTAAAAACAAATTTTTTTTTAAGTAAAATTTTAACAAAAAATTTAATATATTTACAGTATAAAAGTAAATTATGTCAATATTTGACTCCAGTAATGATATGGTGCAACAAATTAAAGATAAAAGAAAATTTCAAAATGGGCGTAACTCCGCCCTTTTTCATTTAATTCGTCTAGAATACTGTTAATGCCATAAGTCGAACAAAATTTTTCCAATCCTTGTGAAATTTAGTAGGGACATAGATCCTATGACGATAACTGTTTTCTGTGGAAATGGGCGAAATCGGTTGAAGCCACGCCCAGTTTTTATACACAGTCGACCGTCTGTCCTTCCGCTCGGCGGTTAACACGATAGCTTGACAAAAATAGATACATCTTTACTAAACTTAGTTCACGTACTTATCTGAATTCACTTTATCTTGGTATAAAATATGGCCGAAATCCGACTATGACCACGCCCACTTTTGCGATATCGAAAATCACGAAAAATGAAAAATATGTCATAATTCTGTACCAAATATGAAAAAAGAGCTGAAACATGGTAATTGGATTGGTTTATTGGCGCAAAATATAACTTTAGAATAAACTTTGTAAAATAGGTGTGACACCTACCATATTAAGTAGAAGAAAATGAAAAAGTTCTGCAGGGCGAAATCAAAAGCCTTTGGAATCTTGGCAGGAATACTGTTCGTGTTATTGTATATATAAATAAATTAGCGATACCCGACAGAAGATGTTCTGGGTCACCCTCGCCCACATTTTGGTCGATATCTCGAAAACTCCTTCACATATACAACTAAGGGCTACTCCCTTTTAAAACCCTCATTAGTACTTTTACTTTGATACCCATATCATACAAACACATTCTAGAGTCACCCCTGGTCCACCCTTATTGCGATATCTCGAAAAGGCGTCCACCTATAGAACTAAGGCCCACTACGTTTTAAATAATCATTAAAACCTTTAATTTGATACAAATGTCATACAAACACATTCCAGGGTTACCCTAGTTTCATTTTGCTCTCAGCTGAGTATGTAATGTTCGGTTACGAACTTAGCTTTCCTTACTTGTTTTATCTTATTATTGTTAAGTCACCCTTAACTGGCCCTTAAGGCTACTCAAAGTATACCTAAAATTTTTGGAAATTTGTTTCTGAAGGCTTCATCTATTTTTTATCTTATAAAACCAAGTGCTATCCATGAGTTAGTCATATGCTTTCTATGACGAAAAGAGGAAAAGTTCTCAAGTTAACGGATACTTTAAAACCTCTTGAAAGTTGTACTTCTTTAAACTAGAATACAATGGATTTAAAACCTATTGTTATTGTAATTAAAGCGCTTAACCATCTAAATGGTTATGACCATCCAACAAGGCGCGCCAGTCGCTCCGCCAACCGGCGCCAATTGAAGGGATGTGTCGAATAATGGTATACGACGAGTTACACCATTTTTCCATAAATCAACTAAATAAAAAGAGCACGATTACATACACATACCATATTAATCTTAGAAAATAATAGTGATATTTAACAAAGATATTAGCTTCATTTATGGAAAAACGGTATAACTCTCTAACAAAATTTTTCAGTAGTGAAGCATCGAAATGGTATGAAAATATATTCAATGTCGTAGACCAGAAAGAACTGAAAAATGATAGAATTGAAGTGGTTTCAAAAAAGACTAAGCAGACAGAGAACTCCATTGTTAAAAATAGAAAAATTTTTAAAATGATAAAAGTAGTAAAAAAAAATTGCTAAAAATAACAAACGGAATTAACAAATAGTTATAAGCACATCTAAATAATATAATATAATGTATTTAACAATGGCTATTAATGTATCTACTATTTTGTTAAATAAAGTACCTCAATCAAAACATTTGTTATTCGATCTATGGAATAACGCTATAACTAAAAAAAAGAAATCATAAATTTTCTAATAAAATTATGTATATATAAAATTTGTTACTTTTTCTTATCAAAGAATCATACTATCTAAAATCCTACCAAGTAGGATTATTATAAATATATTTTTACCAGCATTGTTAAGTTTTTTTTCACTTTTTCTCTTGAGTTATACCGTTATTCCACACATCCCCTCAATTGGTCACCCCAAGGGAGTTTAAATCGTTTTCCACCTGGTCCTTCCAACGGAGTGGGGGCCGCCCTCTACCTCTGCTTCCATAAGCGGGTTCCGATATAAACACTTTCTTGGCCGGAGCATCATATTTCATTCGCATAACATGGCCTAGCCAGCACAGCCGCTGCGTTTTAATTCGCTGGGCTATGTTGATGTCTCGTATAGCTCGTACAGCTCATCAAATCTTCTTGGGTACTCGCCATCGCCAACGCGTAGAGGTCCATAAATCTTTCGAAGAACTTTTCTCTCAAACACTCCCAAAGCCGCTTCATCTGCTGTTGTCATGGTCCATGCTTCTGCCCCATATAGAAGGACGGGTACGAAAAGTGACTTGTAGAGTATGATTTTCGTTCGCCGAGAGAGGACTTTACTTTTCAATTGCCTACCTAGTCCAAAGGAGCATTTATTGGCAAGATTGATTCTTCGCTGGATTCAGTGCTATTTCCCAAAGAAATGAAGCTTAGTATTTCGAAATTATGGCTGCCAACAGTAGCGTGGATGCCAAGGCGCATATGCGCTGACTCTTTGCTCGATGACAGCAGGTACTCCATTTTGTCCTCATTAACCATCAAACCCATCTTTACCGCTTCTTTTTCCAGTTTGCAGTAAGCAGAACTAACAGCGCGGGTGTTTAGGCCGATGATATCAATTTCATCAGCATATGCCAGTAATTGCACGCTTTTATAGAATATTATTCCAGTGCGGTTAAGTTCTGCAGCACGATAGGGGGTCACCCTGTCTGAAACCTCGTTTAGTTTAGAACCGCTAGGAGAGGTCCTTTCCCAATTCTGACTGAGCTGATGGTGTTGCTCAACGTCATTTTGCACAGCCGTATAAGTTTTGCGGGGAAACCAAATTCAGACATAGCGGCATATATGCAGCTCCTTTTCGTGCTGTCGAAGGCGGCTTTAAAATCAACGAAGAGGTGATGTGTTTCGATTCTCTTTTCCGGTTTTTTCCAAGATTTGGCGCATTGTGAAAATCTGGTCGATGGTAGATTTACCAGGTCTGAAGCCGCACTGATAAGGTCCAATCAGCCGGTTCACGGTGGGGTTCAATCTTTCGCACAATGCACTTGAAAGGACCTTATATGCGATATTAAGAAGGCTGATTCCACGATAGTTGATGCATTATGCAGTATCCCCCTTCTTGTTGACTGGGCAAACAACATTTAGATTCCAACCGTCGGGAATGCACTCGTCCTCCCATATTTTGCGAAGGAGCTGCTGCATGCGCCTTACCAACTCCTCGTCGCGTACTTGAATAGCTCCGCAGGCAATCCATCAGCGCCCACGGCCTTGTTGTTTTTCAATCTGGTTATTGCTATTCTAACTTCGTCATAATCGGGCGGGGGGACATATATTCCATCATCATCGATTGCGGGATCGGGTCCGTAATCTCTGCTCGGTGAATCTCGCTGTCTCCTTAGGAGAGCAGAGAAGCGTTCTCTCCATAATCTAAACACTCTCTGGATAACAGTTACAAAGTCGCCGTTTTCGTTCCTACAGGAGTTTGCCCCGGTCTTAAAACCTTGCTTCTGTCGCGATATTTTTTGGTAAAATTTTCGGGCGTTATTCCTGGTGGCTAGCAGCTTAAGCCCCTCGCACTCACGCCTTTCTGCTTCTGCTTGTTTCTTCCTGAAAAGGCGTCCCGCTTCCCTTTTCAACTCACTATAGCGTTCACACACTCCTCTTGTTTCGCTCGCTTTTAACGTACCCCTGTAGGCAGCGTAATTTCTTTCGGTTGCAACGCGGCATTTTTCATCGTACCAGTTGTTTTTTCGTGGCCGCCGCTGCAATAAAGCAATTAAATACAGATAATAATAGTGAACTGCAGAAGTACTGCGTATAAAAGCAGTGCTATTAACCCGATTCAATACTCAGCTCCCGAAGAAGAGAAGCTTGCCGATGAAGAAGTGAAATTCACAAACATGTCCTAGTAATCGACTTTTGCAAACTTTGTAATTTTTTTCTAATATCAATAACAAAATCAATTGTGTTAAGCAATGTGAGCATGTCTCGCTAATTAAAAAAAGCACGTTTCACTTGCTTGCGTGGAACACTAACACGTTACAGTTGTTAGCACTAGAGCGTTCTATTTTCTCGCGTGGAAGACTAACACTGTTCATTAAGGAAAGCTTTGTTATACCTTTCATGAAAACGAAATGGTATATTAATTTCGTCACGAAACCGAAAATTGTAAGTCCTTAAAGGAAAATAGATAGACCCACCATTAAGTATACCGAAATAATCAGGTTGAAGAGCCGAGTTGATTTAGCCATGTCCGTCTGTCCGTCTGTCTGTTTGTATGCAAACTAGTCCCTCAATTTTTGAGATATCTTGATAAAATTTGGTGAGCGAGTGTATTTGGGTGTCCGATTAGACATTTGTCGGAACCGACCGGATCGGACCACTATAGCATATATCCTCCATACAACCGATTTTTCAGAAAAAGAGGATTTTTGTAATATCTTACCCAATTTAACAGATTGAAGCTTCAAACTTCACCATATACTTTCGTATATTGCACATATTGTTGCCTGAAAAAATTTATGAGATCAGTCGTATATATAGTATATATCCCCCACAACCGATTGTTCAGATAATATATAGAGAATATATGATGGTATATATAGTATATATATATAGTATATATATATTTTTTTTACGATTTCGGCCCCATTTTAACAGTTATAAGCTTCAAATTTCACCGATTGCTTACGTATATAGCATATATTGTTGTCTGAAAAAATCATAGAGATCGGTTGTATATATAGTATATATCTCATACAACCGATTGTTCAGATAAGAAACTTTTCGCAATTTCTACCCCATTTTAACAACTAGAAGCTTCGAATTTCACCGATTGCTTACGTATATAGTATGTATTGTTTTGTCAAAAAATCATAGAGATCGGTGATATATATAATATATATATGATGGTATATATAGTATATATATATAGTATATATATTTTTTTTTACGATTTCGGCCCCATTTTAACAGCTAGAAGCTTCAAATTTCACCAAATGCTTACGTATATAGCATATATTGTTGTCTGAAAAAATCATAGAGATCGGTGGTATATATATTATATACTTCATATAAACTGTCATTTTGACCCCTTTTTTACGGCTAGAAGCTTCAAAATTCATCAAATTTCATCAAATAGTTACGTTTACGTCATATATTTTTGAAATACGTGATTCGTAGTCATAGTTTTTACATGCAGACCACAAAAAACGTGAAGCTTTGCATCCTCACACAGATTACTTACCTATTTTTATACTCAGTTGAGCAGAGCTCACAGAGTATATTAAGTTTGATTGGATAACGGTTGGTTGTACATATATAAAGGAATCGAGATAGATAAGACTTCCATATATCAAAATAATCAGGATCGAAAAAAAATTTGATTGAGCCATGTCCGTCCGTCCGTCCGTTCGTCCGTCCGTCCGTCCGTTAACACGATAACTTGAGTAAATTTTGAGTTATCTTGATGAAATTTGGTATGTAGGTTCCTGAGCACTCATCTCAGATCGCTATTTAAAATGAACGATATTGGACTATAACCACGCCCACTTTTTCGATATCGAAAATTTCGAAAAACCGAAAAAGTGCGATAATTCATTACAAAAGACAGATAAAGCGACAAAACTTGGTAGATGAGTTGAACTTATGACGCAAAATAGAAAATTAGTAAGATTTTGGACAATGGGCGTGGCACCGCCCACTTTTAAAAGAAGGTAATTTAAAATTTTTGCAAGCTGTAATTTGGCAGTCGTTGAAGATATTATGATGAAATTTGGCAGGAACGTTACTCCTATTACTATATGTACACTTAATAAAAATTAGCAAAATCGGAGAAGGACCACGCCCACTTTAAAAAAAAAAATTTTTTTAAGTAAAATTTTAACAAAAAATTTAATATCTTTACAGTATATAAGTAAATTACGTCAACATTCAACTCCAGTAATGATATGGTGCAACAAAATACAAAAATAAAAGAAAATTTCAAAAAGGGCGTGGCTCCGCCCTTTTTCATTTAATTTGTCTAGGATACTTTTAACGCCAAAAGTCGAACAAAAATTAACCAATCCTTTTGAAATTTGGTAGGAGCATAGATTTTATGACGTTAATTGTTTTCTGTGAAAATGGGCGAAATCGGTTGATGCCACGCCCAGTTTTTATACACAGTCGTCCGTCTGTCCTTCCGCATGGCCATTAACACGATAACTTGAGCAAAAGTCGACATATCTATAATGAACTTAGTTCACGTGCTTACCTAAACTCACTTTATCTTGGTATGAAAAATGAACGAAATCCGACTATGACCGCGCCCACTTTTTCGATATCGAAAATTACGAAAAATGAAAAAATGCCATAATTCTATACCAAATACGAAAAAAGGGATGAAACATGGTAAGGTAATTGGATTGTTTTATTGACGCGAAATATAACTTTAGAAAAAACTGTATAAAATGGTTGTGACACCTACCATATTAAGTAGAAGAAAATGAAAAATTTATGCAGGGCGAAATAAAAAACCCTTATAATCTTGGCAGGTATTACATATATAAATAAATTAGCGGTACCCAACAGATGATGTTCTGGGTCACCCTGGTACACATTTTGGTCGATATCTGGAAAACGCCTTCATACCACTCCCTTTTAAAACTCTCATTAATACCTTTAATTTGATACCCATATCGTACAAACTCATTCTAGAGTCACTCCTGTTCCACCTTTATTGCGATACCTCGAAAAGGCGTCCACATATAGAACTAAGGCCCACTCCCTTTTAAAATACTCATTAACTCCTTTCGTTTGATACCCATATTGCACAAACGAATTATAGAGTCACCCCTGGCCCACCTTTATGGCGATATCTCGAAACGGCGTCCACCTATGGAACTAAGGATTACCCCTTTTAAAATACTCATTAACACCATTCGTTTGATGCCCATATTGTACAAACAAATTCTAGGGTCACCCCTGCTCCACCTTTGTGGCGATATCTCGTAACGGCGTCCACCTTTGGAACTAAGGATTACTCCCTTTTAAAATACTCATTAACACCTTTCATTTGATACCCATATCGTACAAACGTATTCTAGAGTCAACCCTGATCCACCTTTATGGCTATATCCCTAAATGGCGTCCACCTATAGAACTATGGCCCACTCTCTCATAAAATACTCTTTAATGCCTTTCATTTGATACACATTCCAGGGTTTCCCTCGGTTCATTTTCCTACTTGGTTATTTTCCCTTATGTTGTCACCATAGCTCTCAACTTAGTATGTAATATTCGGTTACACCCGAACTTAGCCTTCCTTACTTGTTTATTTTATATTTATCTTAAAAATCGTTTAGATATGTTCAAATTTCACCAAATGCTTACGTGTATAGCATATATTGTTGTCTGAGGAAATCATAGATACCGGTGGTATATATATTATATACCCCATATAAACTGTAATTTTTGCCCCCTTTTTACGGCTAGAAGCTTCAAAATTCATCAAATTTCATCAAATAGTTACGTTTACGTCATATATTGTTGAAATACGTGATTCGTAGTCATAGTTTTTACACGCAGACCACAAAAAACCTGAAACTTTGCATCCTCACACAAATTACCTACCTGTTTTTTATTTTATATTTATCTTAAAAATAGTTAAGGTATGTAGATCTGTTCACTATATATTTCTTATCTTATACATCCGATTATTCGGAGATTACGAACGGGATAAGATTATTGTTCAGCCCCATTCATGAAAGGTATGAAGTCTTCGGCACAGCCGAAGACAGTCCCGTCCTTACTTGTTTTAGATTTGCAGGGTTATTTTGCTAAGCAAGCAGCACGGTAACACAAAGTTCACAATGGAAACCGAAAAAGACAGAAGTATCAAATATCTAGACCTGACGGTAAATATTGATAAAGTTGCCAATAGATTTGACTATGACATATATAGAAAGCCAACGGCTGCCGACGCAACAATACATAATAACTCAGCGGTACTGACGGATCTATAGGTAGCTGTAATGCAACCTCCGACAATTTGTTAGATACCAAGTTATGCGGCCATTTTCACTTACTTTTAAAAAAGTATTTAATTCAATATAAAAATTTTTATTTAAAGATTGCTTAAAAGCTTAATATTTTTTATAGAAACAATATAAATTTTAAGTCTATCGTGAAGAGTTTCGCCCAGAAGTGCTTCAGGGCAAGTTTGACAAATCTTAGGGCTCTTCAATGCCGAATTGTTTTCGACTTTGGATAAAAAGGGAAATATTCAAAAGATCATTTTCTTTAATTTATATGTATTCAAAATAGTTATACTCCACGAAATTGTTGATGTGTTTTTCTGTAAACCGACATTTTTGAGCCATGCTTATGAAACAATTATGCCGAAGCTGCAAATTTAACCTTATATTCAAATGACATGTAAATATTCTTATTTCTTAGCCGCTTTTCGATTCAGTTGTCCATAGTTTCGGAGAGCGTTTGTGGTGATGGTTTCCAAAAAAGTATAACATCAAACTTTTTGGAATAGCAACCTGTAATATTTTCTGACTTGGAAGCCAGACGCCTTATGTTGTTGGGTTAAAGATTTACGATTTCAAATAAATTTATATAGCATTTGAGTTGGACTTTAGTCCTCTAATAATATGTTGTAATATATTTAGTCATCAGATTCAAATCGTACCTTTTCTCGATGAAAGCCATGGCTCAGCAATTCCGATTCGAATTTTTGAAATGGCCTATTGTTGTTATTGTATTAATGACAAAGACACTCCCCGTTTTGGGGAGTGTTATCGATGTTAATGCTCCTTTGGCATAGATCCGGTACGTTGCGGGCACAAAGCACCATTAAGTTACTAGCCTCACCATCTTGGGAACGATTAATATGGCCACATTAAACCTTCTAGGCTATCCCGCCCCCACCCTCTAGCTGAATATATGTATGATACATTCATATTTGTAACAGGATTTCCCTTGCGTAGGTGAGGTTGACAATGCATTCCGGAAGCTCAGAAGCCACAAAATTTGTAATGCGCTTATAAACCCCTAGAATCTCTTTGAAATGGTCTGCCTATTTAAATACTGCTGCGGAACGTAATTCATCTCTGGAGACACCTCCACCTTAAGAAAGGAAAGGTATATGGTTTAATAAAATAAAGCAAAATTAGGATAAATGATCATATACATAATTTCTTTAATAACAGCATGGGACTAAGTCTACCGAAAATCCGAATGTGGCCATGATTCGGAGGGCAAAAATATGTGGCTATAAAACATATTTTTATAATGCAGTCCCAAAAGGATAGCCACGGACCGACTTAATACATAAGTTTTATTTATTAAGCGATTTCCTTTATGTTAATATTTGGAACTTTGTTTTTCAGGAAAGTTGACTAGGAAATGTCTTATTACTAAAACTTCAATTTGTGGTGCAATCTCTTGCTTACCGATCTCATAATTTTGACAGCTTTTTGAAGTAAACTCCCTGCAGCTTACAATAAGGCCAATGCAACTTATTAATATCAGCAATACTGTGGATGAAGACCATCAGCCAGCTGCTTTGCTTACACAGGAGCAGTAGGACTAATGGCATATTCAGATGTAGTACCATTTACATGTAATGCAAAACCTTCGCTTTATATGATTGTGTCTGCAAGTAGAGAAATTGGAGAGCTAAGTTAATGAATCCCTTTCCCTCTTACAGGTTTCGATGCTTTCAAGGATTCTGCAGGAAAATATCCTAAAGTACTTACATAGATTTTTATTGCACTTGAGCATACTGTGGGTAAAGTGCAATGAAATTGTGCTCAAAATAAAGTAAATTTAATATAAGAATACCGCTTGAAGAGTTTTATTTATTTTACTCTACAAAGAAAACATTAAAAATAAATAATTTGCATTTATTTAGTACGCGCATATGTGAATATTTGAGTTTGATATCAAATATCTCACTTCAGATAAAAACTCGAACTTTTGAAACGCTCGCTTGAAAACCTCTCAAAAATGATTTTACCTGTTCACTGCCACAAAACTCAGCATTCAAATATTTACATAACCCCCCTTTTCAATCTAGCATAATAGTAGGAGTAAAATAATAAATAACAAAGGTAACCCTGACAAGGAAAATGTGAATAAATATAAAATAAAGTGCACAAGCGAATAAATGAACAATATAAAATTTCAAAATCAGCAAATAAAGTGTTTACGAGCAAACGCTCATCAAAAGGCAAAAACAACACAAAAAATACATTAAATAAGAACAAACTAAAAACTTTCGAGGATGTGAACAACGCTGACTACACCAACAGCAGAACAGACAATTGAGTGTAGTGAATCTATAAACAAAATATAAGCTGAAAAAGGATGCAAAAAAATATAAATAAATAAATAAAGTGATAAAAAATACGCCTACAACAACAGGAATTTTAACAAGTCAGAAGTAGCAATACAATTTGTGTGTTTTTAATACTTTCACGAATCAAAAGTAGCAATAAAATGTGATTGTAGTGGTGTACGGCTACGAATATTGAAACACAGCGCTAAAAAGTGAAATTTTTTATGGTGGGGCGCTATTTTGTTTTTTTGCTTTTTTTTTTGTTTAATGGCTTACAATAAAAATCGCACAGATTGAAATAATAAAGCCTACACACCCGCTTAAGGCTAGGGCATACACTAATCACTCATCAACATTTATTATCCGGCACAGAGGCAGCTTCCTGTTCATTTTGCTCCTGCATCGCCTCAGTAGAACACTTTCTTACCGGGTGTCCAATTTTAGAGAGACAACGGCAAAAACACTTTGGTTCTTCAAACCCTTATACTTTTCTAAAAAACGCATCACACGCTAATGTAATCAAAATTTTCGATTTCGTATCAGAATGTTAACTTTTAAAATTCATATGAAACAGCTTTGATATATTCTAACATTAATATACATTCTTATGCACATACTAATTTACTATATACTTATCCAATAATATTATAACTTTATTTAGCTATATAATTTTTACTACTATTTCAAGTCGAGTCGATGGCCATAGCTGCTAGTACTCTATATATATTTAAGTTTTATATTTGTATATATTACTTAATAAATAATAATAATAATAATAAAGCCTACATAAAAACAAGAAAAAAAAACTTGTCGTGAGTATAAAGAGGAAAGCAAAAATAGTGCGAAGTGTGAACATATCTATTAACTGTATAGTAAAACCACATTCAATCACACATCGGCACATTTCTTTATTCAATAATTGTCCTGCCGCCAACTTGAACAGCAATTAACAACAACAGTGGCACTTTGTGTACCAACTTTCCTGTATTCGTATTGTGTAAATAGATTTTTACTTACATCGGTAGTAAATCGTGTGAAATTTTTCTTGTAATTATCGTGAAGTGAAATTTATCAAAAATGTAAAAAAAGTGAGGAAAAAGTCCTAATTGCTGAAACTTTCGAGACGAGAAGCACGAGAATGACCGTGAAACTTAAAAGGAATATGTGCCGCGTACAAAACTTTGTTTAAGAGAAAGAATTGCAATTGACAAAATTGGTAAGTGTTAGACACATTCTCTCTTTATTTATTTATTTACTTAGCCAATCAGTATTTGTCAAATCCTGCGGGCTAAGTAGAGGTATGTAGAGTAGGACTCGATCTAATTGCTAATTAAATGTCGATCATACTCAAGTTTGGATCGCACAAACGCCGAATATAGGAGCCTTAGTATATAAGTACACTGTTCAACAAAAAAATTGTAGATTATGTGATATTCGATTAATCGAATATTCGAATTATTCGAAAGCTGTAATATTTGATTTTCGGAGTTCGATTAGTTAAGATCGAATAATCGTACATCGTCGACTATTTGAATAATTACTGGTTGTCGGTTATCCGAATAATCGCTGCTGAACGATTAATCGAATGTTGAAATATACACGTATGTAGGTAAACTTTAAGCATTTTTCATTTTAAACAAACCTTTGCATTTGCTACTCCAGAGCAGCAGTAGCAACAAAAACCATGCTCTGATTCTGCTCCGGCTGTGAATATGAACATATTATAGACTCGAGACATTGCGTAAAAAGTGATAGCGATGGTCGGGGGATACATATGAGCTACGTCGTATTTTAGAGCGCAGAAAATAGAAAAGTAATAACTACTAAGCTTTTAATAAAAAGTTTTTTTTACCAGAGTTGTAGGATAGGTAGGGGTTTTTCTTCCATAAATATTTCGGGATCATTTTTGTCACTCTCAGAAGATTATTTTTCGTAACCAAATCGATAAAGTATTATGAGTCACACCAGGATGTTTGCAGTGACTTCGCGGGTGAGTTAGGATCTATTTGTGGTAATTTTGTGATGATCTGAGGACTATTTAATGATACTTCCAGGGTCATCTATCCATACATAGTACAGCTGCTGTTTTGTCAAGCGGCTTAGAAATTTTACCTACACTACTTATTTCTTCCAACTTGCAATATTTAAGGCTTTTTTGATCACAAGATATATGAGTTTACAATTCGGTTGTCTCTTACAAAACACAATTGGACTAGTACTGCATACAAGACTCAGCAATGGAGTGTAAATTTTCGTTACTATTTAATGGTAGGTAAGAAATATTTCAAGAAAGATTTATGGAATGGCGGAACTAAATCTTTTCGAAATATTTTCAAAATTTCTAGAAATAATATCGAAATAAAAATCATAAATACTGTCAAAAATGTCTGGTATTTAAACGCCATTAGCATATAATACCGAAAAATCGGAAAAAATATTCCGTAATATCCCAAAATTTATCGAAGTAGACTCGGAAAGTAATCTCGAAAGTAGCGGTGACATATCACTGAAACAAAATGCTTTAGTAGAATGTTATCGGCTATTTAAACTGCCACTCCATGGGACATATATAGTTTCTTGTCACTCAAGCTTGTATTCGTAAAAACCGTCTGAATTTTTGCGATTAATTAGTGGATTTAAATTGAATCCGATGTGCCATGAACAGAGTTATCTAAAATGGAATTTATATACTTTGATAACGTATCCTTGGAACCGATAAGTATACAAATAAGGGATACAATTTTTTGAGTTATGTGGAACCGTGTCTCCTGTAAGCCGATTTTCACTCATCACATCTCAAGATTACTTTTCATCGTAGAAAGATCAGGTATGATACTTTAGAAAAACTCGGATGCCTGTTCTGTTTTTTAAAGCCAAAGGTATTTGCGATGACCACAAAGAGACTCCCAAAAATTTTAAAAATGTAAATGTTTGACTTTCTTACCAAAATATTGATTTCCCCGAAAGTTTTGTATGCTGATATATGTTTTACTTTTCGAAATCGAAAAGTATAAAATATGCTTCTTGTAGGCACAATTTTTGAGATACACCATTCCAAAATTTCAATATCTACTAATCAATAAAATTAACAAAGATTCAATACCGAAGAAATATTTGGTACAAACACTGCATATACGTAACTTTTCATACAAAGTCGAAGTTCTATTTTAAAAATCGAAAATTCGTTGAGTTGCGGTTTTTCGAATAATGTAAAGAAACCAACTACAGGAATAGCGAAATTCAACTAATAAACAAAAATTTAAGATCGAATAATCAAATACTCGATTAATAGAATTATTCGAATATTTTTATGAGCTCTACAAATTAGTAACAAAGCTAGCATGCAATTTTTCTGAAACATGGCAGGGCACAGAAAATATTTTATTAACAAATTTATAGTACAGCTTGCGTACTTTACTTTTACATATTGCAGCATATAAAGGTTATACTGGTCACAAGGTGTTCTTCGGTCATGTGCGCATAATCCTTTAGGGTTTAAGCTTTGGTCTCTAAGGTATTTTGGGCCTTATAAAATAAGTAAAATTTCGTACTTACTTGAAAATACCATCATTTCTCATTGCAGTACTTTTTCCAATTTTTCCCGAAGGTATCAGTAGTTGTAACTTGGTTGGAGCATAGCAATAGGCATCAAAGTTGCACTCTTCGATATTTACTTCAACTTGACCAAAGGAAAGGCGGCTGCCGTGGTGTGATGGTAGCGTGCTCCGCCTACCACACCGAAGATCCTAGGTTCACGCCCCGGGCAAAGCAACCATCAAAATTTTAGAAACAAGGTTTTTCAATTAGAAGAAAATTTTTCTGAGCGGGGTCGCCCCTCGGCGGTGTTTGGAAAGCACTGCGAGTGAATTTCTGCCATGAAAGGCTCTCAGTGAAAACTCATCTGTCTTGCAGATACCGTTTGGAGTCGACATAAAACGAGTAGGTCCCGTCCCGCTAATTTGTAGGAAAACTTTAAAAGGAGCACAACTGAAATTGGAAGAGAAGCTCGACATAAAATCTCTTCGGAAGGTATCGCGCCTTACATTTGTTTTTTATGACCAAAGGAAAGATGTGCCGGACTATAGGAGTGTAATGAGATGTAGGGTCTCAGCAGAATGAATTGACGCAAAATTCCATAGTAGTAAAAATGAGAAAAATTCGGAATTTTTACCTGAGAAGAGCTTTGAGGTCTCCTTATCTGATACAGCCGATTTCAACAAGTTATTATAAAAAAATAATAATAATAAAAATAAAATAAAAACACCTATTACCTCCAATCTGCGTCGTGTTCCTCTTTAATATTTCCTATGAGTTGAAGGCACGGGGTATTTTTGTTTTATGCTGATTCTGCAAGGCAGATGGACTTTGAATAAAAACTTTTCCATAACAGAAATATACTGGGAGTATTTGCCAAGCCACTGCCAAGAGATTACGCTTTGCAAATCTTTTTTCGAGAACACTGAAATGTCAAGTAAAAGTTAGAGAACTGCCGCTTGTATCCATATCAGCTTTAACGTTCATACCAGTTACAAATGCTAAGCCGACGACTTTGTTTCTTGGGATCCAGATTTGACAGTTTAAGTAATGTCACTCGAACTACTGTAGATGTTCTGGTCCAGCTCATATTTCTAGCAAAACTAAATTTGGAAAAGAGGAAGGAATTGGCCTATGCTTATTTGAAAAAATATGCGAGGATTGACTCGCTTTTATTACAAGTTCACCTAGGGCATCAATGCAAGCTTAAATTGAGCAAGGTTTTAGCCCATTTAGCCGAAAGCAGCTAGGTTGAACTCGAACCTTCTGTCTTTTGTTGAATTATACTTAACTCCTTTTACTTATAATCTCAATTTCCTTGCATTTTCCCTATCTACGATCACCATCAAATTCAATGAAAGGGGCAAACTCGTTAAGTTCTTTCATAGAGGTGAGATAGTTCAAAGTTTGTCTTGATCATACTTCCTGGCTTGACTTTATTTAACAGTGGCAATCCAGTGTGATCTTCCGATTTTCTTGTCCGAAGATGTTTGCGAGTTTAACGAAAGATATCTTCCTTTGGTGAAAAACCGTCTGGTACGATCAAACACCAGCTCCCATACGCAGGAGCACGAAATCGTTCATAGACTCTTTTACTTTTTGTTAGATAGGTCAGTATTAAGAACGAAGCAGTTTTTAAGCCTGAAATGGCTTTTAATTGATATTATAGCAGAAACACAAACACTTTAAAATGTATTAATTAATATTTTATCGAATTTATTAAATTTTTAAATCCATTACATAATTACTTTTCAGTTGGGAAAGTAGAAGTATTAATTTAATTATAATGAACATAGCAAAATTGGCGTGACCATATTTCTAGTTACATAACCAAAAACACAGAAAATTAAATCTATGGTAAAATGTACGTAGCATGTGCGTCTCTCAGCAAAATTGTCTAATATGCAAATTTACATATGTATGTGAGTACACTTTACACTAATTGGGGTTACAGAAGAACTTGCAGAGAATATGTATATTAGGGTGGTGTTTAAAAATCCAATATAATAAGTTGTCCAGTTTTATTCATATATAAATATTGTGGTCGTTTGCATACGTTTTGGGTCGCATAGTTCAATATAAGAATTTCTCTGTGAAGACTCCAAATATCAAAATTCATTATTTTGTTTTCTAATACTCAAAATTGATATTACATATACATTTTGATTCCGATTGGAAACGGTTAAGACGTGTTGTACAGGAATCTCAGCTCATATTACCCTATGAGGACTCAATATATTAAAATTATGAACTTTAGCCGCTATGCGATACCACTTAGCCCTTTTTTATCGCATCCAAAATTTATATCGCAACTGTATTTATCTCAATTTCGGGTATTGGAACACAAAACTTCAGTTTAAAATTGTTGAGTTTCCGCTCTTAACCAGCGGTGGGTACCACTAATGTGTTAGTATTTACAAACGCGTAGCGAGCAATAAAGCAAAATATATTATTTATTTAGTTTGATTTTGGTGCTTGTGCAGTGAGCATTAGAGCTTCGGCTAATCGAGCTTTCGATTTTGGTTCTTTGTTTACTTAGATTATTCGAATAATCGCAACTCAACCATTATTCGATTTTCAAAATAGAACTTCGATTTTGTATGAAGTGTTCATACAAAAAAAGTTACGTATACGCAGTGTATGTACCAAATATTTCTTTGCTTTTGAATCTTTGTTGATTGATTAGTAGATAGAAGTAGATGAAGTTTGGAATGGTATGTCTCAAGAATAGTGTCCTCAAGACAAAATTTTCGTATTTTTCGATTCCGACAAGAAAAACATAATAAGCATACAAAACTTTCGAAAAGAATAATACGTTCAAAAATAGAAATCTTTTTGAAAATTTTGAGAATTTTTTTGTCGCCATCGCAAATATCTTTGGCTTTAAAAATAAATAAGGCGTCCGAACTTTTTCAACTCTTTCTAAGATGAAAAGTATGCTCGATATGTGATAAATAATAATCGGCTTACATGAGAGCTTTGAGCACCATATAACTCAAAAAAATTGATCTCATACTTTTATACCTTTTGGCTCCAAGAAATCCTCTTAATTAATCGCAAAAATGCAGACGGTTTTTCCGAATAATTACTTGAGTGACAATAAACTAAATATGGCCCATGGAGTGGCAGTTTAAATAGCCGATAACATTCTACTAATGCATTTTGTTTCAGTGATATGTCACCGCTACTTTCGTGATTACTTGCCGAGTCTTTCGATTAATTCTGCCATGTTATGGAATATTTTGGGGATTTTTCGGTATTACATGCTAATGGCGGTTCAATAACAGACATATTCGGCATTATTTATGATTTATTTTTTTTTAATATTGTTACGAATATTAGCAACACTAAGGGGTGCTGTCATCTCTAAGCGATGCTAAGCAGCGACTTGTATGCACATAAACAAATTAATCATTATGTCTACACATATGTACGTACACGCAGCGGAGAAGGAACGCACAAACCCATGTATATATCTTATCTGAGGTGCTCACAAGACAGGGCAATAATTTGTGCAAGTACTACTCACGCGCATATGAGAAGCCATAAACGTAGTTGTGGCTGGTGATTTTGTAGCTGATAACTAACTAGTAAGTTCTGGAATGGAAAAGCATAGAAGTATGCAACGAGGAAACCAGACAGTATAATAGGCGCAACAGTAGAGGCGCGAGAATCAGTTTCATTTAAGAAGTGACCTTGCGAGCAATAGTAGTGTTGTGAAGTACGTTATATTGTGAAGAAATTTAATAATGGCAATTTGACATTTTTGAATACTGGAGTAATTTATTCAACAGTTCAGTGATTCGAACGTTAGTAGAAGATTGCAAATAAGGGGAATTGCAGTAAATTCGTTACAATTGGTGTCAGAAGGGGAATTGTTGAATAAATTGCAGAGGACAACAAGGACATGGAAAAGTTCAGTGAATTGAAGATCCAGCAACTAAAGAAGGAGTTTGAGAGCCGTGGATTGAATACAACCGGCATTAAACTCGACCTTCAGGCACGACTACGAGAGGCAATGGAAAGAGAAGGAATTAACGTGGAAAAGTATGTCTTTCATCTTGATGTCGACGAGACAACAACAAAAATCGAAGAGAAAAATGAAACATCGCAGACAGTTACGAGCACAGACTTGAACATGATATTGGCCGCAATACCTGCTCAAAAATTGACAGCGGCATCTCAGCTGGAATCGCAGGAGACGCGTTTAACATCCAAGATGGAAGCACAGGAGGCACGCATTTCATCGCCAGAGACACGCATAACATCCAAGATGGAAAAACAACTAGGATGGGAGGAGAACGGTATAAAATCAAAGATTGAAGCACAAGAAACACGTATTTCAGAAATGTCGACACAGATAACAACCAATATGGAAACACAGTTAGCAGATCAGAAGACGTATATGGCTGAGCAGTTGAAAGCACAAGAAACTCGCATATCCTCGCAGCTGCAGGCACAGGAAGCAAGGGTATCATCAACACTTGAATCGCAGGATGAAAATATCGCCCAATTTCAGGCAGAAATCGATGATTTAAAAGGTCGCATGGAGCAATTACAACTAAATCGCCGGCTGTTTCAGCAAGCAATCCAAAGGTAAAGACACCTCCTTTGACGGTTCTGTTCCTTTCCAGGTCTTTAAGCTTCAATTTGAAAAGACATCATATGGATGCACCTGTGGAATATACTGAAAGGGTAGAGATTCAGAGCTTTGTAAATGGCATACGGGACGTCGAAACAAAGCGAGCTATATACGCAAACCCAAAGCCCATATTCGCAGAAACGGTGTCACAAGCTCTGATTCAGGAAATAGCGTCGCTTCTATGTAAGTCAGTTTGCAAAGCACGCCGTGTGGAAGTGGAAAGGCCGGAGTGGGTAGACGTAATATTGGAGGCGCTGAAAGGATCAGAAAAGCGGAGTGAGATACGGGCGCACCTCATTCCTTAATCGGATCTGACTTGGTAAATAGGAGAATAAAACCGTTACCTTGAGCAAGGTTGCGTACGGTCACAGACGAGTGTAACCAAGTCCAGGGAGAAGTGATATGTGAAGACTTAATTGGAAAGGTCATGGTTCTACACAAATTCATTATGGCAGAGATTTTTGATGAATTCATATTGGGAGGGAACTCCTTGGTTGACCATGACATCAAGATCGATATGCATAAAAGAGTGATGCATTATGAGAACCAGGATGTGCCACTTAACTTCAGTTTGGAAAAAGGGTTCAGTATTAATAGAGTACTGGTGTAGAAGAATCGACAAAGACCACAAAGGTCAAAGGCAGCAGATCGGGCAAAGGTTGTTGGGCACAATGGGCTAAATAAAGCGAAATCAAAAGTACCTACGAGAGAAATACTGGCATTGACAAAACCAAAGGTTCGCATGAAAACGAAGGAAAGAATTTCCCAGAAGGAATGCGGGGGTAGTTTCAAGCCAGGGCGCACCACTCTTGTGAAACGTGGGAACGATACTGATTATGCGAAGCCAATCCGTCAAGCGCAAGCTCTGCGAAGTAGTTCTTCATTGGCTAAAGAACAGAGTGTGAGGGAACGGCCCAGGGTTATGAGTAGTAAAGTGACACACTGGCATGACAAGAACTTTAATTCGGAAGGTTTCTTGGAGGGAGATTTGGTACTGCTATACAACCCTCATCGGCGCAAAGGTGTTCCATCCAAATATCGGTGCAGTTAGGAAGGCCCGTACAGAGGTATGAAGAGGATCAGTGATATCATCTACCGCACACAAACAGTTGGGAAACCACGAAATTGAAGGGTGGTTCATTTGGAGAGGCTAACAGCGGTTAGATTGAGAGATTTGTCTGATCGGGACGATTACTCGAATAACATGAGCTCCAGTGGGCATGTGTCACACGCACCCTTTGGTACTTTGTTTCAAAAATGCGAGCGACACTTCCTTGTTGTACGAGCATCGATGACAAACTAAATGAGTTTGTCATTGATTTATACCAAGTTTTCATTGTATTCTCGCTCATTGTGTACATCGTACGTATACCCGCATAGCAGATGCTAAGTTCATGCCAACCCCTTCTCTTACCTCTTAGTGTCATCCCTGAGTGACATTCTTTAACCACCGCCGGTCGGTACTAAAATTTGTATGTTCTATTTTTAACATACACAGGTATTATGATTTACAAGGATAACCCTAATGTAGAGATGTGCTTATATATTTAATACAAATATAACAAAAATAAAGTTAGCATATACGCATATCTTTGGGTGACACCATACATCTGTACTCCAAATTAATAAAGGTTGCGAGATTTAGAAAATTTAGCTAAGTTATACATTTTAATACCCACGTTTGTATACACATGTAAGTGAAAATAAATATACCCACAAGAAAAAGTGATAAGTACTTTCGGAGTAAGACTGAGTTCGATGAAAAGCAATATAAAACAAGTTATGAAATATCACTAAGTGATATAAAATCCTAAAATAACTTGGGGAAAAATCCTTGCAATAATTAAAAGAGCCTTCTGCAATGGCAAAAAAACTATGAGCAGCTTTCAAAACATCGTATAATTTAATCTTCCGAAAATTCCTGATTGTCAAATAGATATCTCTCCTGAAATTAGCTCGAATTGGTAAGAGCATAATCCAGAATAGTCGCGAAGTTTTCAAATTTAGTTCCGAAAACGAAAACAATAACGAAATAGTCCGAAATGGTTTTCAAGTGGTCTCCAAATAACATCATTAAAGGTATTTAATGGTTCCAACATAACTCCGAAATAGTTACGATATAAATCCGCTCACAACTTTGTAGCTAAATAAACCTTAATAATGCCACATATGGCGGCCACCGTGGTGTGATGGTAGCGTGCTCCGCATATCACACCGTATGCCCTGGGTTCAACTCCCGGGCAAAGCAACATCAAAATTTTAGAAATAAGGTTTTTCAATTAGAAGAAAATTTTTCTAAGCGGGGTCGCCCCTCGGCAGTGTTTGGCAAGCGCTCCGGGTGTATTTCTGCCATGAAAAGCTCTCAGTGAAAACTCATCTGCCTTGCAGATGCCGTTCGGAGTCGGCATAAAACATGTAGGTCCCGTCCGGTCAATTTGTAGGGAAAATCAAGAGGAGCACGACGCAAATTGGAAGAGAAGCTCGGCCTTAGATCTCTTCGGAGGTTATCGCGCCTTAAATTTATTTATTTATTAATGCCACATATATTTCGAGTTTATCTCGAAAGAGTTCCCCTATCGTAACAAAAAAGAAACTAGTACCGAAATGTTCAACTCAAATCCGTGCATGCGAAAACGGTAAAGCACTTCGTTAGTCCTGGTAAATAGTGAGTCCATAAACCTTGGTTTGTAGTAGAAAATATGACATTATGAATAAAAGGATTCATGCTTTCAAAGTAATTTATTGTATCTTTCGTGCTATATGTTGCAGAAACCTGGACCATAACAATATCAAATGAGGAGGCTCTGGGAGTGTTCCAGAGAAAAGTTCTTCGAAAGATGTACGAAAGATATACGAACTACTGCGCGTTGGAGACGGCTAGTATCGTCATCGATAATCTATCGAGTGAAGAAGAAGACGACGGCTCACCGATACTAAACCAATATCTTAAAGATAACAATCCGTTTCGATAACATGTCGATAATAAAATAATGTTTTGTCAGTATAGGCTGTTGCAGATGGGAAGCTGACGATGCTCTTCTCAGGAAGACCGAAATAATTTGTTATTTGTTTAGTTTGTTTAAGTTCAACCTCTGGGCGAAGTCTAGTTAACTAAAAAACATACATTCTTGTATTTCTTGAAGCTTGGTAGTACTATTCCACCGTTTCGTACGAAATTTTTAAATATCTCTCTCCGGGCGTCACATATTGTAGTTTCCTTCCTTTTTTATGCATTATCATTGGGTGCTCAATCACGGGTGTATAAAGTTTGTAGCTCAATTGGAAGTACCTCAAAACTTGATCGCAAGATTTCAGTTGAAAAGTTTTTCAAATATAATCCGTGTGAAAGCTAGGGAAATTTTTTGATTTATATGTTATAGTGACCAATGTTTTAATTTCAAGTCTCTAACTCGTCGAGAAGTTACCAAAAACTGATCCTAGGATTTTAAATTTCGTATGCCTTTGCAAAATAACTCGAACCGTGCTCTATCTAACGGAAACAATTTCTACTTTTGTTACATTTTCTCGTTGCTCTGAAAGAAGTATTAAAAATGGCAAATGAAAAAGTGAGATAAAGACTACGATTGTTTTTGTTTATAGAAAAAAAAAAAAAACAACACAATTATTACTATAAATAATATTGTTATAGGCCTTGTGCTCGAATTTGAGCCTGGATCCTTAAAATACTACATTTAGTGAACAGGAAAAAAATTAGCAATATTCTTTTCTTAAGAAAATTCACTTACTTACTTAATTAGCGCTTAACCGTCTAAACGGTTATGGCCGTCCAATAAGGCGCGCCAGTCGCTCCTTCGCTCCGCCAACCGGCGCCAATTGGTCACACCAAGGGAGTTTAAATCGTTTTCCACCCGGTCCTTCCAACGGAGTGGTGGCCGCCCTCTACCTCTGCTTCCATATACGGGTTCCGATAGAAACACTTTTTAACATTTCTCTAAGAAAATTTAGGTTTACTAAAAAACCTTTTCAAATAAGTAAGCGTTAAATTTAGCTATGCCCCGAAGTCATAGCTTTTTAGTTTACATTTCTTGCTCATTTCTCCACACACATAATTTTATTGCTTTATTATAAAAATATAGATTTGTTTTATTTTATTTTAGTATCTTTGCGTAATTTGTTTTTTAATGTGGTAACTCACTACTCTTTTACCGTTGTTTCCACACTCGCAGCTTGTAGTTTGACGAAATTTTTTGCTCAAGGACGCACTTTAATTTCCCTAGAAAGTGTATGATTTATATTCTCACAAGTACTACAGGCACTGTGAAGTACAGCTTTATGTTCTATATAACAAATGCGAGCATATTTACATTTTAATGCTTTCTGTTTTTCTTTTTTAAATCTCTTTTTATACTCAGTTGAGCAGAGCTCACAGAGTATATTAAGTTTGATTGGATAACGGTTGGTTGTACATATATAAAGGAATCGAGATAGATATAGACTTCCATATATCAAAATAATCAGGATCGAAAAAAAATTTGATTGAGCCATGTCCGTCCGTCCGTCCGTCCGTCCGTTAACACGATAACTTGAGTAAATTTTGAGGTATCTTGATGAAATTTGGTATGTAGGTTCCTGAGCACTCATCTCAGATCGCTATTTAAAATGAACGATATCGGACTATAACCACGCCCACTTTTTCGATATCGAAAATTTCGAAAAACCGAAAAAGTGCGATAATTCATTACAAAAGACCGATAAAGCGACGAAACTTGGTAGATGAGTTGAACTTATGACGCAGAATAGAAAATTAGTAAAATTTTGGACAATGGGCGTGGCACCGCCCACTTTTAAAAGAAGGTAATTTAAAACTTTTGCAAGGTGTAATTTGGCAGTCGTTGAAGATATCATGATGAAATTTGTCAGGAACGTTACTACTATTACTATATGTACGTTTAATAAAAATTAGCGAAATCGGGGAAGGACCACGCCCACTTTTAAAAAAATTTTTTTTTTAAAGTAAAATTTTTACAAAAAATTTAATATCTTTACAGTATATAAGTAAATTCTGTCAACATTCAACTCCAGTAATGATATGGTGCAACAAAATACAAAAATAAAAGAAAATTTCAAAATGGGCGTGGCTCCGCCCTTTTTCATTTAATTTGTCTAGGATACTTTTAACGCCATAAGTCGAACAAAAATTAACCAATCCTTTTGAAATTTGGTAGGGGAGTAGATTTTACGACGCTAACTGTTTTCTGTGAAAAAGGGCGAAATCGGTTGAAGCCACGCCCAGTTTTTATACACAGTCCACCGTCTGTCCTTCCGCTCGGCCGTTAACACAATAACTTGAGCAAAAATCGATATATCTTTACTAAACTTAGCACACGTATTTATCTGAACTCACTTTATCACGATATAAAAAATGGCCGAAATCCGACCATAACCACGCCCACTTTATCGATATCGAAAATTACGAAAAATAAAAAAATGCCATAATTCTATACCAAATACGAAAAAAGGGATGAAACATTGTAACTGGATTGGTTTATTGACGCAAAATATAACTTTGGAAAAAACTTTGTAAAATGGGTGTGACGCCTACCATATTAAGTAGAAGAAAATGAAAAAGTTCTACAAGGCGAAATCAACAGCCCTTGGAATCTTGGCAGGAATACTGTTAGTGGTATTCCATATATAAATAAATTAGCAGTACCCGACAGATGATTTTCTGGATCACCTGGTCCACATTTTGGTCGATATCCCGAGAACGCCTTCACATATACATCTAAGGGCCACTCGCTTTTAAAACCCTCATTAATACCTTTAATTTGATATCCATATCGTACAAACACATTCTAGAGTCACCCCTGGCCCACCCTAATGGCGATATCTCGAAAAGGCGTCCACCTATAGACCTAATGCCCACTCCCTATTAAAATGCTCAGTAACACCTTTCGTTTGATACCCATATCGTACAAACATTCTAGAGTCACCCCTGGCCCACCCTAATAGCGATATCTCGAAAAGGCGTCCACCTATAGACCTAATGCCCACTCCCTATTAAAATGCTCAGTAACACCTTTCGTTTGATACCCATATCGTACAAACATTCTAGAGTCACCCCTGGCCCACCCTAATGGCGGTATCTCGAAAAGCCGTCCACCTATAGACCTAATGTCCACTCCCTCTTAAAATGCTCAGTAACACCTTTCGTTTGATACCCATATCGTACAAACATTCTAGAGTCACCCCTGGCCCACCCTAATGGCGATATCTCGAAAAGGCGTCCACCTATAAACCTAATGTCCATTCCCTCTTAAAATGCTCAGTAACACCTTTCGTTTCATACCCATATCGTACAAACATTCTAGAGTCACCCCTGGCCCACCTTAATGGCGATATCTCGAAAAGGCGTCCACCTATATACCTAATGCCCACTCTCTCTTGAAATGCTCAGTAACACCTTTCGTTTGATACCCATATCGTACAAACATTCTAGAGTCACCCTTGGTCCACCTTTATGGCGATATCTCGAAAAGGCGACGACCTATTGAACTAAGGATTACTCCCTTTTAAAATACTCATTACCACCTTTCATTTGATACCCATATCGTACAAACACATTCTAGAGTCACCTCTGGCCCACCCTAATGGCGATATCTCGAAAAGGCGTCCACCTATAGACCTAATGCCCACTCCCTCTTAAAATGCTCAGTAACACCTTTCGTTTGATACCCATATCGTACAAACATTCTAGAGTCACCCCTGGCCCACCCTAATGGCGATTTCTCGAAAAGGCGTCCACCTATAGACCTAATGCCCACTCCCTCTTAAAATGCTCAGTAACACCTTTCGTTTGATACCCATATCGTACAAACACATTCTAGAGTCACCCCTGCCCACCCTAATGACGATATCTCGAAAAGGCGTCCACCTATAGACCTCATGCCCACTCCCTTTTAAAATGCTCAGTAACACCTTTCGTTTGATATGGCGATATCTCGAAACGGCGTCGACCTATGGAACTAAGGATCACTCCTTTTCAAAATACTCATTAACAGCTTTCATTCGATACCCATATCGTACAAACATATTCTAGAGTCACCCCTGGTCCACCTTTATGGCGATTTCTCGAAAAGGCGTTCACCTATAGAACTAAAGCCCATTCCCTTTTAAAATACTCATTACCACCTTTCATTTGATACCCATATCGTACAAACACATTCTAGAGTCACCCCTAGTCCACCTTAATGGCGATATCTCGAAAAGGCGTCCACCGATAGACCTAAGGCCCACTCCCTCTTAAAATGCTCAGTAACACCTTTCATTTGATACCCATATCGTACAAACAAATTCTAGATTCAGCCCTGGTCCACCTTTATGGCGATATCCCTAAATGGCGTCCATCAATAGAACTATGGCCTACTCTCTCTTAAAATACTCTTTAATACCTTCCATTTGATACACATGTCATACAACCACATTCCAGGGTTACCCTAGGTCCATTTTCCTACATGGTGATTTCCCTTATTTTGTCTCCATAGCTCTCAACTGAGTATGTAATGTTCGGTTGCACCCGAACTTAGCCTTCCTTACTTGTTTTTACTTTATTTTACTTTTTTATGCACTTTAATAATATTTAAATGCTCACACAAGCTCTAACAAATTCAAAAATTTTGCTTGCCGCAAAGCAATTTTATGTTTGATGGTACTTCAGTTCCTGACAAATTTCGTTTTATAATTGTTGTAAGATTTCACCTTTTGAGGGTAGAAATATTAAGTCAGTGCTTTGATGTTGAAATATAACTAGAGTACTAAAAAAATTAGTTTTACTTAGCAAAGCACATATGGAGTACAAACCTCATATATCGTATTTAGTAGACAAGTACCTCGAGTATATGTTTTATAGATGGATTAACATAACGAGTTTTGGGGGCCTATACAGATGAGTGAATATAAATACTCAATTTATAAATTTTTGATGGAATGCAGAATGAAGTGTAAGGTAATAATCAAGCAAATAAGCAGAGCTCTTTGCGTATCACTTTTTAAAACAACTTCGTACTTACTTAATTGGCGGCTAACCGTTTCAACAGCTATGGCCGTCCAATAAGACGTAGAGTAGTAGCTTTTTCGTTGGGTTTCATAAAGGAATTTTAAACATGCTTAACCTAGTTTTTCCAGCCAAGTGGGCCCCACTCTCTTCCTCTGCTTCTGTAGGCGGATTCCGATACGAATACCTTTTTAGCCAAACCAAAACCTTTCATTCGTATGACATGGCCTAGCCAGCATAGCTGCTATGTTTTAATTTGCTGGACTACGCTTATGTCTGCATAAAGCTCGTACAGCTCATCATTAAATTATCTTCGATACTCACCGACACGAATGCGTCTTTGGAAGACATTTACTCTCGAACACGACTAGAGAAATCCCATCAGATGTTGGCAGTATTCATGCTGCTGTACCATTTATAAGGACGTTTACGATAAGACTTGTAAAGCATGATTTTAGTTTCGATTTCAAGGCTCTTCACTGGGCTTCGAGGTTGTAATTGTTGTTTGTGTTAATGCTGGTTCACAAAGAATTTGAAGTCTTTTAATATTTTAAAATTATGTATCCCAACAGTGACGCGGTTGCCAAGGCACAAATGCGAAGACTCTTTGTTTAATGACAGCGGGTAACCGTCTACCCTCATTAACTATCCTCATTAACTATTGCACACATCTTTTTCACTTTGTGATTTTAGTTTGGAGTAAGCAGAACTTAAGGCACAGGAGTACAGATCAATGATATCAGCGCTATCAGTGTAGCATGATGATTAAATTTGGAATATTGTATTATTTTCTCTAACATCATATAATGGGTCACCCTGTCTGAAACTGCGTTAATTTTGAAAGGCTCGGAGAGATCCTTCCCAATTCTGACTGAGCCAATGGTGTAGCTCAACATCATTTTGTGCAGCCTTATAAATATTGCGCGGAAACCAAATTCAGACATAGCGGCATATAGACGGTTCTTTTTTGTGCTGCCTCAGATGGATATAAATTCACTTTTCGATGATGTTTTTTCTTCGCCAAGATTTGGCGTATAGTGAAAATCTGGTCAATAGTAGATACACCAGTTTCTAAGCTGCACTTATAAGCTCTAATCAGCCGATTCACGTTAGGCGTAAAAATTTTCCACAATTCAGCTCCCCCCCATTCTGCTCAATGGAACCTGGTTACCAAATTTTGAAAAATATCTTAAAATTTACTCAAGTTTTCGTCTACACAGATAAACGGACGAACAGGCGGACTTGGATAAATGAATTTTGAATTCCACCTGATTGTTTTTGGGTATATAAATCTACATTTATCTTGACTAATTTATGCCATTACAAGTGGGGGACAATTTTAGTCTGCTCTGTGGACATTTGCTCAGCTGGGTACAACCATTCTATGCTGTGTTGTTGTTGTGTTTGTACTCATAAGGACACTGCCTGGAGGTCTAGGGGAGTATTACGGATGTTGACGGTCCCTTGCCGGATGCAGATCCGGTAAGTTCCGGTACCAAGCCTGACCATCTCGGGAGTAATTTGTTATGACCACATGCTACCTTCTAGGCCATTCCGCCCTCCCACCCCTCATATCCATGAGGGGTTCGAGGTCGCCAGAGCCTCGGCTGTTAATGAAACGGGATTCGCCACGGATAGGTGAGGTTGACTGGCTTTGGAGAAGCTATATATTGCGCTGCCAACCTGAAAGGTTTGCGCTACACAAACCCCTAACCCGCTGGGGGATAGTATGTTGTCGCTTGAAAGAATGAAGTCAAGTTCCACAATTTATTGAATAATTTGGGAACATTTTAGACAACGTGACATCAGGACGGACAGCTGTTTCGATTATACCTTTGAACTCTCTTCAAGGCCTTTTCTCCCGGGAGAGGGATTTGAACCCGCACTACTACGATGGTCGAAGTGTTACAAATGTATTCAGCCACGTCAAGCCTAAGTTGTTCTTCCTTGCAGAACCATATAACATCTGACCCTTAAATTTCCTATGTAATCTAACCTTGCAAAAGTAGTATGTGGAACCAAATGATGTGTGGTCGATAAAAATATTTGCTAGGGTTTTCTTTAGATTTTTGTCTTTTGCGGAACACCATTCGCTTTTTCTCCCACTTGCGTATTATTATATTGTGACGAAGATTAGTGACACTAAGTGATACTCACATCACTAGTCTGATGCTAAGTAAATGAAGCCACAACAACAATAAAGCAGACAGTCACTTGTATCTACATAAAGAAATTAATCATTATGTCTAATCATATGTACGTACACGCAGCGGAGAAGCAACGCACAAACACATGCATATATCTGAGGTACTCCCGAAAGTATGCAATAATTCTGCAAGTATTACTCACACATACACGCGCATGGGTATGAGAGTAATTTTATAGCTGATAACTAAGTAGTAAATTCTAGATTAGAAAAGCCTAGAGGTATGCAACGAGGAGGCCAGAGAGTTTAATCAGTTTGATTTAAGACGCTATCTGGCGAGCAATAGTAGTGTTATTGTGAAGTACTTTAATAAAGGCCATTTTGCATTATTGAAAAGTGGAGTTATTTATTCAACAGTTTAGTGATTCGAACGTTCGCAGAAGATTGCAAATTAGAGAAGTTGCACTAAATTCGTTACAATTGGTGTCAGAAGATTGCGAGTACAACTTGGACATGGCAAAGTGGAGTGAATTGAAGATCCAGCAACTGAAGAAGGAGTTGGAGAGCCGTGGATTGAATACAACCGGCAATAAACTCGAATTTCAGGCGCTACTACGAGAGACTATGGAATTGGAAGGAATTAATGTGGACGAGTATGTCTTTTATCCTGATGTGGAAGAATCAACAACAAAAGTTGAAGAAAAAAACGCAACATCGCAGACAGTTACCATCACAGGCTTGAACATGATATTGGCTGCAATATCTGCAGAAACATCGACAGTAACATCAATGTCGTTGCAAATTGCGTCTCAACTGGAATCGCAGGAGACACACATGATGTTCAAGATTGAAGCACAGAAACGCGTATAACAGAAATATTATCACAAATGTCCACAAATATGTCATCACAACTGGAAGAGCAGAATACATATATGGCACCCCAACTGGAAGAGCAAAAGACATATATGATATCTCAGTTGGCTGAGCAGTTGAAAGCACAGGAGGCCCGCATATCCTCGCAGCTAGAGGCACAGAAGATAAGGGTAGCATCGTAGCTGGAGACCCAGGATACAACAATTTTACAGTTTGAGGAAAAAATCGAGGCCGATTTGGATGCTTTGAGAGGACGTATCGAAAGGTTGCACCTAAATCGCCCAGCAGTTTCAACGAGTAATCCAAAGGTAAAAACACTATCCTTTGATGGTTCTGTTCCTTTCCAGGTCTTTAAGCTACATTTTAAGAAGACCGCAACAGTGAACAACTGGAATGCGGAAGGTAAAGCTGCTGCACTGTTCATGGCATTGAAAGGGCCTGCAGCTGAGATTTTACAAACCATTCCAGAGGGCGAACGGAACTGTTATGAAGCGTTGATGGGCGCTCTAGAGAGACGATACGGAACTGAGCATAGGAGACAGATATATCAAGTGGAGTTACTGAACCGCTTCCAGAGGCCTGGTGAAACATTGCAAGAGTTTGCATCGGATGTTGAAAGGCTGGCACATTTAGCGAATACGGATGCACCCGCGGAATACACTGAAAGCGTAAAAATCCAGAGCTTTATAAATGGCATACGGGACGTGGAAACGAAAGGAGCGACATACGCAAACCCAAAACCTACATTCACAGAAACGGTATCACATGCTCTGATTCAGGCAACAGCATCGCTTCTGTGTAAGCCAGCGTTCAAAGCCCGCCGTGTGGAAGTAGAAAGGCCAGAGTGGGTAGACGCAATTTTAGAAGCTTTAAAAGGAACGCAACAGAAGAATAATGGTGCAATCAAATGTTTCAAGTGCGGTAACCCAGGTCACATTGCTCGTCATTGCAGCACCGGTCCTGGTAGTTCCAATTTGGGTAGCCGTACACGCAAAGCTGGAGGATATAAGCAAGAGCGAGCCAGATGTAAAGATCGAAAACTTGCTACAGCTATTAAATGCCCTGTAATATCTGTGTCGCAAATTGGAATGAAATCAAGCAGTCTTACCGTCAGAGGGAATGTGGGTGGCAAAGAACGTGTACTGACTGTAGATTCGGGCGCACCTCTTTCCATGATTCGATCTGATTTTTTCTACAGGAGAGTAAGGCCATTACCTGGAGCAAGGTTGCGTACGGTCACTGGCGAGTCTAACCAAGTCCAGGGAGAAGTGATATGTGAAGTCTTAATTGGAAAGGTCACAGGTTTACACAAATTTGTTGTGGCGGAGATCGTTGATGAAGTCATATTGGGAGTGGACTTCTTGGTTGACCATGACATCAAGATCGATATGCAGAGAAAGGTGTTGCGTTATGAGAATCAGAATGTGCCACTTAACTTCAGTTTGGAAAAAGGGTTCAGGTTTCTAGTGCTGGTGAAAGACATTCGGCAAAAACCACAAAAGTCAAAGGCAAACGTCTGGTGGATCGAATGGGCCAAATAAAGCGAAATGAAAAATACCTGCGAGAGAAACACTGGCATTGACAAAACCAAATGGAGGCACCAAAACAAAGAATAGAATTTTCCAGAAAGAATGCAAGAGTGATTTCAAGCGAGCGCTCTACTGTTGTGAAACGCCAAGATCAAGCTCTGCGAAGTAGTTCTTCATTGGCCAAACAACAGGGTGTGAGGGAATAGCCCAGGGTAATTAGGAGCAAGATGAAACACAGGTACGACAAGAAAAATAATGCGGAAGGTCTCCGGGAGGGAGATTTGGTACTGCTATATAACCCTCACCGGCGGAAAGGTATTCCATACGAATTTTGGTGCAGTTGGGAAGGCCCGTACAGAATTGTGAAGAGGATCAGTGATGTCATCTACCGCATACAAACAATTGGCAAACAACGAAACAGAAGGGCGGTTCATTTGGAGAGGCTAACATCGGTTAGATCGAGAGATTTGTCTGATCGGGACGATCAGACTTAGGTGGAGGGCAGTGTGACGAAGATTAGTGATACTAAGTGATACTCACATCACTAGTCTGATGCTAAGTAAATGATGCCACAACAACAATAAAGCAGGCAGTCACTTGTATCTACATAAACAAATTAATCTTTATGTCTACACATATGTACGTACACGCAGCGGATAAGCAATGCACAACCACATGCATATATCTGAGATACTCCCGAATGTGTGCAACAACTGTGCAAGTATTACTCACATATACACGTGCATGGGTATGAGAGAAGCTATAAAATCATGCATCTATCTGTAGTTACAGCTGAGTAATTTTATAGCTGATAACTAACTAGTATTCTAGAATAAAAAAGCCTAGAGGTATGCAACGAGGAGGTCAGACAGTATAAAAGGCAGCAACAGTAGGGGCACGACAATCAGTTTGATTAAGAAGCTATCTGGCGAGCAATAGTAGTGTTATTGTGAAGTACTTTAATAAAGCCCATTTTGGATTATTGAAAAGTGGAGTTATTTATTCAACAGTTTAGTGACTCGAACGTTAACAGAAGGTTGCAAATAAGAGGAATTGCACTAAATTCGTTACAATATAAAAATGTATATGTGCGTATAAAAATTACTAAGTGATGGGGACGCTGAAATGCAGCTACAGTGTTTGTATGTTTAAAATAATTAATTTACTCTTTTTTAGCTTTGTTTCTCCACATTGATAAAGTATTTTGCATTTTCATGTGTTTTACTTTCCATTCTTACTAAAAATTTCTTTTTCTCTGCTCTTTGAAATGTTTTTATATGTATGGGTGTTTTATTTAAATAAACAGATTTACAAGGTTAACTATAAACAATACTGGATATACAAATATATGATTATAAAACTTTATTAAAAGCAAATTACATAATATCAAATTTCCAACGTTAGTAGGTTTTTTTCTAAAAAAATAAAATTTATTTAATAAGTATATATTATTTCTCAACTAAAACAGTTTCTGTTTATTTCGCTGTACCTGCATTTATACTATTTTTCACAAGTAAATAAATAGTAAACTTATTCCACCATTACAAATTTTTTATACTTTTATAGTTTTTGTTTTTGTTTTTAACATCTCTCATTCATTACACGTTTGAACTCGAAACTCATTTGTTTTTACCCTTGGGTCACATACATTTCTTATTTTCTCATGGTCAACTTCCTGCAATTTGCCGCAACCTTTCTGGTTTCGTTTTGTGTTTTTGTATTATGTGAGAAGTGGCTTAAATTTCTCATTCTGCTTTGCTTTTCATTTTTATTTAGTTTATTCACTATTATGATATGTATGTATATGTGTAAGAGTTTTTCTTCATATGTGAGAAAATAATGATACGGAACCAGGGCTTAAATCATAACACTAAAATAAATATAAGACGCGATAACCTCCGGAGAGATTTTCGGCCGAGCTTCTCTTTCAATTTGCTTCGTGCTCCTCTTAATTTTTCATACAAATTGACGGGATTGGAAGGCAGATGAGTTTTCACTGAGAGATTTTCATGGCAGAAATACACTCGGAGTGTTTGCTTAGAAAATTTTCTTCTAATTGAAAAAACTTGTTTCAAATTTTTTTTTTTATGTTACTTTGCCCGGGACGTGAACCCAGGGTCGTCCGTGTGGATGGCGTAGCACGCTACCATTACACCACCGTGACCGCCTTAACTCATAGGAACTTGCAAATGGCAGATATAATTACATTTCTTTAACTGCTCGCACAATGGTCGAAAACTTAATCGTGGTAATAAGAGAATAATGATTGGCATTATTCAATATAAACTTAATCAGTTTGCTTTGATATACAGACGCGATTCATTTCCTTTGCATTGTGTCTAAATTATCAATTTGGCAAAAAATTTGAAATCTAAAAAGAAGGTTTTCGTAGGAATATACATACATACATACGTATTTCTTTATTACAGAAATAGGTACTACATACCCAGCAAAAATTGGCATAAGCAATTGTGAGCACTAAGGATTGATGGTGCAACTCCTAACAGATAAACCTTTAAATATTGTTACGAATGTTAGCAACACTAAGGGGTACTTCCATCTCTAGGCCTATGCTAAGCAGTGAATTCACATCAATAATTCAATCATTATGTCTACACATACGCTTGCACGCGGCGGAGAAACAGCGCACAAGCACATGCAGATATCTTATCTGAAATGCTCCTAAAGGTATGCAATTGTAATTGTGGAAGTGTCGCTCACACATACAAGCGCATGGGGTATGAGAGAAGCTATAAAAATTATACATCTGTAGTTGTAGCTGAGAAATATATAGCTAACTAGTAATTTCTGGAATTAGAAAGCCTAGAAATATGCAATGAGAAGGTCGGACAGTATAAAAGGGCGACAACAGTGGAGGCGAGAGTCAGTTTCATTTAAACTATCAGTCAGTTTGGTTATTAACTAAGCTAGTTGCAAAGTATAAGTGTTATTGTGAAGTACTTTAATAAAGGCCATTTTTCCATTATTCAATATTGGAGTTATTTATTCAACAGTTTAGTGATTCGAACTTAGCAGAAGATTGCAAATAAGAGCATTTGCAGTAAATTCGTTACAATATGTTAAATATAGTACTTCATAAGCCTTATAGTAATGCCTCACTTTAGGTCTATTTGTGATTAAAAAAACCTTATCATAAGCTTAAAGTAAACAAAACTAGTAAGTTCGTCATGGTTCCTGCCTCAGCGGTGTCTTTCTGCCATGAAAGGCTTCTCAGGGAAAATTCATCTGCACTGCAGACACCGCTCAGAATCGACATTAAATATCTCGGTCCCATTCCATGCCCTTGGGGGGAAATTAAAAAGAAACACGATGCAAACTAAAGGACAAGCCAAACCCATGAAATATATCGCATCCACTTAGCTAAATTATTAGTTGACAAAATCCAATGACACTTGGAATATAATCCTAGGTTGTTAAGGGTATTAAGTAAAATGTGTCCCGCGATAAGCGTGCCTACCGTAAAAAGCGACCTTTCGAACTTCTGAACCAAAAGTGACAGGAATGATTACAGATTAGTCTCGAGTACCCATCTCCGTTGAACTCACTAAGCCTACGGTTAAAACAACAACAACATACTTGGTATAAAAACAATGAAGGTTTTGCTTTATTGGGAAGTTTGCGATTGTTTCGGATCTTTTCAGTGCAATTTCGATATAAAATTATTGTAATTTCAGTGCTTATTACGAATTATCTCTGCATCACGCCCGAAATATTTTGAGAATAGTTGCAGGGTGTGAGGGAATGGCCCAGGGTAATGAGGAGTAAGATGAAACACAGTTACGACAAGAAAAATAATTCGGAAGGTTTCCGGGAGGGGATTTGGTACTTCTATACAGCCCACACCGGCGGAAAGGTGTTCCATCCGAATTTTGGTGCAGTTGGGAAGGCTCGTACAGAGTTGTGAAGAGGATCAGTAATGTCATCTACCGCATACAAAGAATTGGGAAACCATGAAACAGAAGGGTGGTTCATTTGGAGAGGCTAGCAGCGGTTAGATCGAGAGATTTGTCTGATCGGGACGATCAGACTTAGGTGGAGGGCAGTGTGACGAAGATTAGTGATACTAAGTGATACTCACATCACTAGTCTGATGCTAAGTAAATGATGCCACAACAATAATAAAGCAGGCAGTCACTTGTCTACATAAACAAATTAATCATTATGTCTACACATATGTACGTACACGCAGCGGAGAAGCAACGCACAACCACATGCATATATCTGAGATACTCCCGAAAGTGTTCAATAACTGTGCAAGTATTACTCACATATACACGTGCATGGGTATGAGAGAAGCTATAAAATCATGCATCTATAGTTACAGCTGAGTAATTTTATAGCTGATAACTGCCTACGGTTAAAACAACAACAACATACTTGGTATAAAAATAATGAAGATTTTGCTTTATTGGGAAGTTTGCGATTGTTTCGGATCTTTTCAGCGCAATTTCGATATAAAATTATTGTAATTTCAGTGCTTTTTACGAATTATCTCTGCATCACGCCCGAAATATTTTCGGAATAGTTGCAGGGCTATTTGTGATCTTTTTGGGACTCTCTCAGGCTAACTTTAGAATGGTTATTTGGGATGCTATCGGAAATGTACCGAGATAATATAAGGTAATTTTGTGATTGTTTTTGGATGCTTTAGGGGCTCTTCATAAGGGTTGATTGAGGATAATTTTTGTACCTTATTTGTATATTTTTTTAAGATTCGCAGTTGTGACAAAAAGAATATTTGGTATGAAGATTAGATCCACATAAATAAAATAAAATAAATGTAAGGGGCGATACTTCCGAAGAGATCTAAGGCCGAGCTTCTCTTCCAATTTGCGTCGTCCTCCTCTTGATTTTCCCTACAAATTGGCCGGACGGGACCTACACGTTTTTATGCTGACTCTGAACGGCATCTGCAAGGCAGATGAGTTTTCACTGAGAGCTTTTCATGGTAGAAATACACCCGGAGCGCTTTCCGAACACTGCCGAGGGGCGACCCCGCTTAGAAAAATTTTCTTCTGATTGAAAAACCTTATTTCTAAAATTTTGATGTTGCTTTGCCCGGGGTGTTCACCTAGGGCATACGGTGTGGTAGGCGGAGCACGCTACCATCACAGCGCGGTGGCCGTAACTTGATTAGATCTATATAGATCCAAGGAATTTCGCAAACGCTCAACATGTAATTAAAAATTTAATTGCTGTTCAAAAAAGTTTGATATTTTATTTTTGTTCCTAAAGAAGAAGTGGATAAAGTCATAATAATCATATCGCCTTAAAACCTTCTTCCACCAGACCCTACAGTTACTATGTAAAGTGATATACTTAAATCAAAACTTTATCTTGCACTTTAAACTTATTTCAGCAGCATGCAGAAAAATTATCTTAAATCAGTAAAGTTTGCACAATACTAACCGGAGGTTCTTTATAATATCAGATTTTCATACCAAATATTAAGTAAACACAAAGTTTTGTCCCACGTCGCATACGTACCCATTCTTATGCAACATTATTTTAGCCTTCTGCAATTATATAAATAAAGCTCCGAGCACTTTACAGACTATAACTAACAAAAAACAAGTAAGGAAGACTAAGTTCGGGTGTAACCGAACATTACATACTCAGTTGGGAGCTGTGGAGACAAAGTAAGGGAATTCACCATGTTGTAAAAGGAACCTAGGGTAACCCTGGAATGTGTTTGCATGACATGTGTAACAAATGGAAGGTATTAAAGAGTATTTTAAGAGGAAGTAGGCCGTAGATCTATAGATGGACGCCATTTAGGGATATCGCCATAAAGGTGGACCAGGCCTGACTCGAGAATTTTCTTGTACGATATGGGTATCAAATGAAATGTGTTAATGATAATTTTAAAAGGGAGTGGGCCTAAGTTCTATAGGTGGACGTCTTTTCGAGATATCGCCATAAAGGTGGACCAGGGGTGACTATATAATTTGTTTGTACGAAACTTAAGGTATAAATAAGCGTTTTAAAAGGGAGTGGCCCTTAGTTGTATATGTGAAGGCGTTTTCGAGATATCGACCAAAATGTGGACCAGGGTGACCCAGAACATCATATGGCGGGTACCGATAATTTATTTATATATGTAATACCACGAAGAGTATCTCTGCCACGATTCCAAGTGCTTTTGATTTCGCCCTGCAGAACATTTTCATTTTCTACTTAATATGGTAGGTGTCACACCCATTTTACAAAGTTTTTTCTAAAGTTATATCTTGCGTCAATAAACCAATCCAATTACCGTGTTTCATCCCTTCTTTCGTATTTCGTATAGAATTATGTGATTTTTTTTATTTTTCGAAATTTTCGATATCGATAACGTGGGCGTGGTCTTAGTCGGATTTCGGTCATTTTTTTTACCAAGATAAAGTGAGTTCAGGTAAGTATGTGAACTAAGTTTAGTAAAGATATATCGATTTTTGCTAAGGTTATCGTATTAACGGCCGAACAGAAGGATAGACGGGCGAATGTGTATAAAAACTGGGCGTGGCTTCAACCGATTTCGCCCATTTTCACAGAAAACAGTTACCGTCATAGAATATATACCCCTACCAAATTTCACAAGGAGTGGTATATTTTTGTTCGACTTATGGCATTAAATGTATTCTAGACAAATTAAATGATAAAGGGCGAAGCCACGCCCATTTTGAAATTTTATTTTTTGTATTTTGTTGCACCATATCGTTACTGGAGTTTAATTTTGACATAATTTACTTATATATTGTAAAGATATTAAATTTTTTGTTAAAATTCGACTTAAAATTTTTTTTTAATGTGGGCGTGTTCTTCATTTTGCTAGCTTTTATTTATCGCACATACAGTAATAGGAGTAACGTTCCTGCCAAATTTCATCATGATATCTTCAACGACTGCCAAATTACAACTTGCAAAACTTTTAAATTACCTTTTTTTTAAATTGGGTGGTGCCACGCCCATTGTCCAAAATTTTACTAATTTTCTGTTCTGCGTCTTAAGGTCAAGCCACCTACCAAGTTTGATCGCTTTGTCCGTCTTCGGTAATGAATTATCGCACTTTTTTAGTTTTTCGAAATTTTCGATATCGAAAAGTTATAGTCCGATTTCTTTCATTTTAAATGGCGATCTGAGATAAGTGCTCAGGAACCTACATTCCAAATTTCATCAAGATACCTCAAAATTTACTCAAGTTATCGTGTTTACGGACAGACGGACGGACGGACTGACATGGCTAAATGAATTTCTTTTTTCGCCCAGATCATTTTGATGTATAGAAATTTATATCTATCTCGATTAGTTTATGCCATTACGGATTACCGTTATGCGAACAAAGTAAATACACTATGTGAGCTCTGCTCAGCTGAGTATAAAAAATAGAAATAGTATAAAGCGCACGCACACAAGTTAATGTTGGAGTACACAGACATAAGGCACACACCTAAACAATAATTTACATTTCTATGTGTTCGTGCAGAACAATTGCTATTTAAACTTTTGCTTGAAGCGCCATTGCTGCATTACAACTTTGTTTGCGTAGCCATTTTCGTGCTGCAGCAACACAGCTTTTATACAAGATTTTTCTTTTCCCGTTTTTTTTTACGAAATCTTATACATTTTTTAGTAAATATTATATTTTTCCTGTGAATTTGAAATGTGCGACGTCGCCCTTTTGTTTATTCACTGTCATATCTTTTGTGTTGGTGCGCTTGTCTAAGGGAAATGTCGGTGAGTTGCTGCTACAGTAAAATGCAGTCGAGGCGTAATAATCATGTAATCTAACTAACACAACTACAATGAAAAACGGAAGCATTTTACTGGAACTAAAAATGTATGAGTACATGAATAATGTGAAAATGTCAAGGTGAGAGATAGAGATAGATGTGTAAAATTGTTTGAATGTTATTAAAGTGGCGAAAAAGTGGTGGAATAAATAGTCATCACACAGTACTTGGCTTCATAACTCGATCTGACGTAACATAAAAATAGAAAAAGCTTGAGTTTCAAGGAATCATGTGAGTCTTGCACACGTGTATTTAAATGGATTAAATTTTACTACTCGTAAGCTGCTTGTACTCCTCGAAGCTTGATTGGTATTGATATCAGGTTATCGTTAGTGCGACCATATTGACTATACTTAACTTCACTTGACTTGACATACCCTGACTTGACTTGGCTTGACTTGGCCCGACTTGACTTGACTCGACTTAATTTAATATCACACTTACTAGCATTACACTAGAAGATTGATGTTCAAGGGAGATGATAGAAAACTCGACAGTTGTGCAATTATCTAAGTTTTTATTTATACAATGCAATATAAGACATTTTGAGGCGTTAATGATATCCCCAAAGCACGACATACGGAAGCAAATAAGTACCCCTATTGAGCATTACAAACTTACGAGCTATACCCAATGAATGGACATCCCAGGGGGGGAAACTTTATTGGCTTTATGATTTAGCGAGGAAGTGATCTGCGCACATTCTTTTTGAGTGTCGCGCTTTCGCACGTATAACAGACGAAGAACGTCACTTCTTTAAAAAAAGGACAATAATAAAGCAGTCGAATTGTTTATTGAACGCCTCGAGCTAGGACAAATTACAGATTTTACTGTAGACACACGATATAGCGTAGGCAGATTTAATGAACGTCATCATGACAGACTGTCGGGCTGGTTTTAAGGAAACCGACGCTACAAATATCGTAGAAAATATAATATTATAGGCAACCAAGTTATTCGAGTCGTCCAATCTATAGTTCTTGATGGTGTGATATCTGCCATGAAGCAAATTGCTACTGATAGTCTTTTCTGGATGCCTTCCATATATTAATATACCGGAAGCTCGGCCAAACGTAGTTGAGGCTTTTCATTTCTGGAGCAGGCAAACTAGATAAACCACTATAAATATTATAGTTCAAAAGGCCTCCCTTCTTTTACCCTGATATTGAATGCGTTTTTTTAAAAACATCAAACAGTGGTCATCTGTAGAAAAATTGCACCGTATAGAACGCAGGACTCGTTACTTGCATGGATTGATTTTATGCATGGAAGTCTAATCGTTGGCTCAGTTCTTAGCTCAGGCTCCTTATAAAACTTTTTATGCCACCGCATTTATTTTGTGCAGTGCTTTTGCGCTTTGTTATGTCTTTGTTATTTCTGATCAGCTGTTCACCAATGCCTCCCAAACTGTACGTTACTATGCGTATTTGATTACCATTGAAAGAGCATTTATGCCTTTTTTCTCTCTGTGGCTTTTCTTTAATCATCTCGTTCGCCAGTTTGTTCCATCGGTTATTTATATATTTACGGAAACCCCCACTATCGATGCAGAGAACTTGGGATCATCAGCTATACATACGTTCTTTGTCAGTATTTTATGTGTTGCGCTCGGTAACTGGCTCTGCCTTTTGAGGTAGTTGTAATTGCTGCCAGTAAAATCCGCCTCATTTCTCACTTCGGCAGCGTTTGCAGCAAGCTTTCAGTTAGAAAGGCCAAATCGATTATAAAATATCGAAATTTCACGGAATAACTTCCGTCTGTATTGTTCCCCACTCGACGCCACTCGCATGAAGGTCTCACATATTGATGACTTAACCGGATAACTTATAATTGAACTTGAAATTATTATTTTTATTCTCTCTACACTCATACGTCAGTGATATTGGACCTTTCCTCTTCGATCCAATTTGAGTACCGAATAAATGCAACCCAGTTATCGATGTCATACTCCATAAATTGGCGTACATAATACAGGGATCTTTGCATATAGACTTTTTTGACAGGGTTGCTTGGATGTCCGAAACCCTGGAGTGATTGCCATCTTTCATCAGCTTGACGGTATAAGTGCTCTTTCAGCATAAGATTGCATGTGGCACGGCGTTCCTTATCAGAAAATATCTGCCTGGCGTTACCTTGCTTTGCGATTTTTTCTGAAATAAAGCTTCCCTCGATGTATTTATGCTCGGGGACCCATGTAAAGTTTACATGGTTCTGTTGAACCATCGTTTTAGGAGATAAGTTCAAAATTTATCGAGTAAAGACCGTCTGCCTGGTTGGTTCTGAAAATAAAGATTTCTTTGCCGATATAGTATGTTCCTCTCCTAACTGCGGCTTCGATGATGGTTGATATATCTGCTGGAAGACACTACAGTATTCGGGTAGTCTAAAGGCGAAATGAAGGTCTAGGTCCCTTGAATAGTTTCCTGGGGTATATGGAAATACTGCCGTCAGCAGCAGGAAACCAATTCGAATCCGTTCAATCATCCCTGCTAGGTATGTTTTCCATAGGAAGACTCTCTTAAACTCAATGCAACAGTAGAAATTTGATGTTTTTTCCACCTTAAAATAACAGCTAAAATTCCATAGGAAGACTCTCTTAAACTCAATGCAACAGTAGAAATTTGATGTTTTTTCCACCTTAAAATAACAGCTAAAATTTCTTAAATTTTTTTTTTTTGTCTGAGAGCAACATATATTTAAATGTGAATTATATTTTTTCCGTTCAATGGTAACAATTTAAAATAAATTTTCAACATATAATCTAATAATAAGGGTAAAAATGTCACATATTAATTTTGTGATTTACTAACAGTTAAAATAAAATTTATAATCAATTTCTATTTTCTATTTAAAATGTGAATTATGTTATTTTTATCTTATAATGAGATTTAAAATAAAATTTTTAATGTTGTGTCTAAAAAAAAAAGAATTTAAATATGACTAATTTTCCTTCTATCTTCTCATAACAGTAAAAATCGTAGTTATATTATTTTAGTTTATTGATAACAATTTGAGTTTTATTTATATTTTTGCATAAGATAGGAGTTAAAACGTGACATACTGTTATTGTATTTTAATAACAGTTAAACTGAAACTTATATTATTTCTCGTTTATAATGACAGTTCTGTAAGTATTATAATAACCATTAAAATATGGCGTAGATGTTTCTATGTGATAGAAAAACTTCTTCGATAATTTTTCTTGCTCTTTTCATTTTACCTCCCAAAGCATACATCCCTATGTATACCACTCTGCCACCGTGTCGCTAATGATGTTGATACGGCTTCGTTGTCTCGCTCATCGCCTTACTAATTGCAAACGCCAGAGGTCGGTTTACATCATCACAGCATCCAACATTAAAACCACTCAAAGCGCAAGCAGTCACTAAGGACACGACTAACTGTTTTACGCTGTTGTCACTGGCTATGTGATGAAGACTTCAAATCTTCAAAGCCTTAATAATTCGGCGACAGAGTTGTTATTGTTTTTATACCTAACTGCCGAGATTTATATATGTCTTCTATGTGATATTTAGCAGTAAAATCGTAGCGCTAATTAGTATGTCTTTTCAATGTTGTGCTGGTTTAATGTGCCTGCAGCTATGTTAGCTTAAGTTGAGAAAATCTTGGCTTTCAAGGTGGTTTGCATTTTGTATGCATGTATACTTGCACGTGTGTGTGTTTATAAATTTATGATCACACTTTGCTGTGTCATCGTGTCTGTTGATTATACTCATGTTTGTATGTGAGTTAATCTTTCATTATAGTGAAATATATGCTAGTTATATAATGACAAGCCAGCGATGACAGTGCAAGCTGTTTACGATGTTAATAATGATATTTTTGCCGTTGTTGTTGTTGTTATTTTATTAAGCAAACGATATTTGGATTGATGTTGACATCATAGCGCGCTATTGCTGATGATATATTCTTAAGTAGAGATATATACTTACTATTCTTCAAAGCCACTGTCTCTTCCACATCGTTGCAAATGCAAAATTTCGACACACACATACACATGCATAAGCAGTCATCTCACTCTTCTCTCATGCCTTAGATGCTGCTACTTTCATGACCTTCTTTTATATGTAATTCTCACATTTATGATTGTCACGCTAATGTTGATATTTGCCCTGTAGGAGCGTTTAGTCGGAAATTATAATTTAAATATGCCTTTTGCTATACTTAAGTTGATGTATGTGTAGGTTTATTCATTAGAGATTATTAATGTTGAAGTATGCCTTTGTGTTCTTGTGTGTGTGTATGTGCGCATGTTATGCAAGTTGTTTACAGTTGCACGTTTAAAGCAATACTCCTTTGATTGTCATTATATTTTAATGAACATAGTTAAGGTGTAAATGCAAGTGTGCAAGCTGCAGCAATTTCGTGTATTTAGTTGGTTGCGTTCGTGCCGAACAGACGTGTTTTATCTCGCTCTCTATTTTTTATTCTTTTCGTCCAATTTTTATTTATTTATTTTTCCTATTACGATATCTGGTGTAATGGATAAGTATTCTGCCAAGTACGACAAGCATTTTTCGCGTTCGGATACTATTATTGTGCCTTGTGGTGGCTTTTGTAAGAATGTCTACCATCGTTCTTGCTGTGAAGGCAACTTTTCAGAGTACGACGTGAATTTGCTTACGAAGAACCGCCACTTAAGTTATATGTGCGCGGATTGCCTAAATGCCTACGGCAAGCTTTGTAACGCCTATGACGCTGTGTTGGCATCCCATAAAGCTACATTGGAGTCCACAATGCTTGTCTTGGACCTTAAATTTAAGGAATTGTTTGCGGAGATGGCTGATATAAAAAATGTCATCAAAAAACATTTTAAAGATAATGAAAACGACTCTAACAAAAACAATGAAAGGTGTGTGGGGGTGATGGCTGATGGCATAAATAAAATAAAAAATGTTGTCAGCTCTATCAGTAACCCGAACTAGTTGAATAGTGGTAATATTAGTTGCGCGGTCAAACCTCATACTCTATCGATTTCACCTACACTAATGTAGCCATGTATACATTGCCATTTGCTCGCCCGATCAAATGTCTATGCAATTCTAATTTCTGCTGATAACAATAGTGAGCCTTTTTGTGTAAACTCAGCCACCCCCTCGCGTGATTTCAATACACAAATGTGTTATGCTAAACGATTGACAGCACCTGTTAATACTGCTGATATTCCCAATACAACTGTTAACCCCAGTGCAGCTGCTAACATTGCAATGTCTAGTAAAAACAAGACTCCAGCTTCGAAAAACAAAGCGAATGCTGTTGGGAACAGCACTAATTCTGTTAATGCTGATGATTCTGATGCTGTTAATGTTCCTGCTATTCAACCCAATTCTGGTAATGATTCGACTGCTGTAACAACAACCGCATTCGCAGCCGTAATCACAGCCCCTGTTTCTGAATGGGTATCTTTAGAACTTGGTGCTCCTAGGGAGGTGACTGCTGTTATGTCTTATCAAACGTCAATAATATTTCACTGAGCATATTTTATCAGAACGTTAGGGGGTTGAATACCAAACTAACGGAAATTTTTCTACTGAGTCTTGAGAGTTCTTATGATGTACTCGTTTTTACTGAGACTTGGCTAAAACCAACAGTTTTTAATGATGAAGTTTTATCGAGTTCGTTTCAAGTGTTTAGAAAAGACCGACCGGCCAGAGCTGGTGGAGGTGTGTTAATTGCCGTTCACACTAGGTTATCCGCGGAGGAACTTCATTTTCCTGACTTTGAGGATGCTGAGCTTCTTTGTGTGAGAGTAAAACTTTCCTCAACCTACAAATATTTTATAGCCAACTACATTCCCCCACAATCTCACATTTCCTTATATTTGAATCATTACTCAATAGTGAAATCTGTGTGCAGTACTGCCAGGGCCTGTGATTCTGTCACTGTACTTGGCGATTTTAATCTGCCATGTGTGTCATGGAGTCTTATCGACGGGAAGCTAGTCCCTACTTCTTCTCGCGCTATCCACTATGATTTCCTAAACGAGTTTGCAGATGTTGGACTTTTTCAAGTTAACAACATTCAGAATAAATTCGGTAAATGCTTGGATTTAATTTTCTCAGATGTTTCAAATTGTTTTGTAAATCGATGCGATCCCCTTGCCCTGCCTGAAGATGTGTATCATTCTGCTCTCGCGATGTTTATAGAATCTCATAATTTATCTGAGCGTTCCTCCAAGGTAGTGCGAAAGACCCCTCACCGATTTCTGTTTAGAAAAGCCAATAGATCTGAAGTAATACTCGAAGTATCGAGAATAAATTGGCTTGAGTACGACGGGGATATTGATGAGAGTATATCCTATTTTAATAATGTATTATACGGAATATTTAAAAAATGCATATCTACGTTCGAAACCACTGCTATATCATCATCGGCTTGGAGCACTAAAGAATTGAAACGCCTGAAAAATCAGAAGACGCGTTGCTCTTCCTCTCCTTCTAATTATTTCACTTCCGCTTCATCTTTATCTTCTGCCCTTGCTCTTGTTCTTCATTTTGCCCTTGGGCTATTTTTATTTACGTCTCTGTTGCTGTTGCTCCCGCCCTTGATTTTGCTCTTGCTCTTAGTTTTGCGTTTTCTATTTGCCCTTGCTGTTTCTAGTATTCTTGCGCTTGCTTTTGCTTTCCATTTTGATAGTGCCTTGCTTTTTCGCCCTTCCGCTAGCTACTTTTCCATCTCTTGTTCCTCTTCTTTTTGCTCACTTTAATGCTTTTGCGCTTAACCCTGCTCTACTTCTTCCTCTTGCTCTTGCTTGTGCTATTTTCCTTGACCTTCCTGGCACTCTTAGTTTTGCTCTTCTTCTTCCTTTTAATATTAATCTTCCTCTTGCCCTTCCGCTTGCTTTAGCTCTTGCTCTTGCATTTTCCTTTGCTATTGCCGTTCCTCTTCTTCCATTTCCTTTCGCTTCTCATCCCCTTCATGTTCTTCATCTCCCCCTCCTTCTAACTTTACGCTTCATTCTCTTTTTCCATCTAATTTCAAAACATTCAATAAAATATATCTGTTGATACGTACTGCTCAAGCACATTTTATGGTTGGGTTGGGTTGAGTGCCAGCCAGCACCCGCTCTCCAATTCCGATCCGACAGATCTCACTACCCTGAAAGGGGTAGCATCCGTACACCATTTGCAAAGATGCGTTCTACTGCTCTATGTTTACGTGAGCAGCCACAGATTCCCATTAGAACTGTGAATTTCCACATCATCCTCAGTCGCAGATGCTTCATTGTCCTATTGGCTATGCAATTTGAAGTCACACTCTCTTATTGCAGTGGCACTGCAGACTCTTCAACCGCCGTTTGCTTAATCCTATTCCGTCTCTTGGTTGGAAAACTTTACGCTGATCGGAAAGTTTAAACTTATCGCTACCGACAAACAGACTTTCACAAACCTTTCCGTCCAACTTTAGCCCATTCATTCAACTAGTTACCTAACCATCGCCTAAATGAGTCGTTTGATGTTCGTTGCCAAGGTTCAAGGCCAAGGTAGTTGTTTGCATACCAGTTAACATATTGTACCACCCTTTAAATGAACAATATAACTGCATATAAGTGTGCATGCAATCGTGCAGCTTTACTCTTGTTTCACATGCATTATTACCCCCTACACCAACAGCGATGTCCTTGCCACTGTGAAAACAATAAATAAATAAGTAAGTAACAGCTTTGGTGAAAACAATAGCAGCGTTCAGGCGTTGTGGCATTGTCTGCCAGTCATGCGTGTACAGTCAATTGCCTTATTTGTCTTTTTTGTATGTATGTAAAACTTTAATAAACTACCAAATTGTTGTTTATTGAATATTAGTTTTTTTAGGCTGCCGGTAAAATTGCTTCCATATTGCATAACTGCTCGAGTTAATATTGATTAGTTCGATTGATCCGCCATACATTTGCATGAAAATTATATTGAAATTGTTCCTGCGAAAATTTCAAGTTGCTTGTTGTTAAGAAACTACTAAACAAATACAACGAAACAAACAATGTAGATTGAATTCAAAAAAAATTAGGACAGATAAAATAAATTTTTTAGTAGTGATTGTTTTCAATTTGAAAAAGATATATCACTCTAATAAAATCATTAGCAGTAGAATATCTATGTATATATTTAGGCTCGGTGCGTATGCGCCTAAGTTTTAGGTACCTAAAATAATATTCTACTGGAACTTTTCAGCACTGCAATAAGTTTCGAAAAAGCTATAAAAACTGTACCAGTTCATTTGACAACCTAAGTTGTTTATTTCTGTTTGGAAAATAACAATAAAATGGCAAATTTCATAATTTCTACGCTTTTCCAATATCTATGTATGCTTAAACAGAGCAGGATTCAAGGAGGCTGCCGAGGCTTATGGCGGTGGCGCGCAGGCTCGTGACGTTGTGGGTCTTCGCTTAGCAGGAGTGAGCGCGGTCTAAAGCGTTGTAGAGCGGTTAAAACCAGCTTACCCACAATCCTCAAGCCACGGCTTCCTCCTATGAAGGAAACTGTCTCGCGATGGTTAAAACCGATACGCCTTTCAAATGCCCTTCAATTGCTGCTCAGGTGACAATCACAACTTCGCGTCCCGTTAGGTGAGATCCGTTAGCCTCGGTACAGTCACGTTGTGGCGTTTCACTCCGATTCACTTTTACTGCGATTTGCCGACGTACTTCTGCCGCGGTTGACGTTTGGCTGAGCGCGGGATCACGATGCTGTGGTGGACGTTTGCTTACAAGGTAGCGAGCGTGGTCTAAGGCGTTGTAGAGCGGTTAAAACCAGCTTACCCACAATTCTCAGTCAACGACTTTCTCCTATGAAACGCACTGGCTTGCAATGGTTAAAACCGATATGCCTCCAGAACGCTTTAGTAGTAGCTCTAGTCGCAACCACAACCGCGTGCTGACTGACTGTTGTCTTCTTGTGTTACCCTTTTCATAGCTAATACTTTAGATGTTGCTAGCTTAGTTCGTTGCATTGCCTTGGTTACGGTGTTGCTGTGGAGTGTTCCGGCAACTTGTTGTGCTAGTGATGTTTCAGAGACTTTTTTGTGTTTCGTGTTGCGTTGGCTATGTTGCTGATCGTGTTCTTCTGTAGAGCTTTTATTTGTGTTGCGTTCTCTGTGTTACTGATCCTGTGTTGTGTGGCGGTGGTTTTGTGTGGGCCAAATTAATGGTTTATATTTGGTCCTCACACTAGGTAATGCCAACAAGGGATTGCATATGTTAACAATTTTCACAAAATACTAAATCATTTCCTCGGTTTATTCTCAAAACTCTCTATCAGCAAATGCACAGTTTTTCAGGAAAAAAAAAACCATTTGCCAGCTTTACTATAAATTTCTTATAATATGAAGTACTCCATTTGGTCATGGGAAATCCCGTTGTATATTCAGAACAGTTATTTGTTCAAAGCTCTCTTTAATTGAGGTAATAAGAGAGCCTTTTGCTATTCGAACGAAAATTATTTCCATAAAACCATTGCTGATAGCGGAAAGAAAATATTAGAGTTTTTGTATGTAGTGTTTATGTTGAGTGATATTTTAAGCATTGTTGTCTTGATGCCTGTTGTTGTTGTTGTAGCAATATTGACACTCCCCGGGGGCCTTGGGGAATGTTATCGATGTTGATGGTCCTTTGCGGGATGCAGATCCGGTACGTTCCGGTACCACGCCCGACCATATCGGGAACGATCTTTTATGGCCACATGCGACCTTCTGGCCATTTCGCTCTCCCATCCCCTAGATCCATGAGGAGTTCGGGGTCTTCAGAGCCTCGGATGTTGATGAAGCAGGATTCGCCACGGATAGGCGAGGTTGAAAATTGGGTTTGGAGAAGCTATATATTGCGCTGGCAACCTGAAAGGGTTGCGCTACACAATTCCTTGAATAAATTTGGTATTTTAGTCGCTTCTTACGATAGACATATCTACCGCGGGTATATTCTAAGCCCCCTATCCCGCCTCGTTATAGTGGGTAAAGTGCTCCGCCGCCATATCAGAGAACATAGTGTTAATTATAATTATATTGATGATTGGAGCTGAATCAATGATGATGTAGACCGACCTCTTAACACCATGATGCCACAACGTTGTCCGATTGAAGCTTTAATAAAAATGCACAAACATAACAATTATTACTCTTTATCAAAGACGCTGATTTATATCCAAAGCAATCAAAATATTTACTTTATGCAGATCAGCTAGTACTGTATAGAAGAATCACGTGCGCAGGATGATTCAAATTCTTCTGATGAATGGACTAATAAATGTAGGCATAAGAAGTTTTCTAAATCTATGAGTGCTTTTTCGGCAACATACAATAACTCAAGTATAGCTCTTGCTTCGGCTAACGAATTTCGTAATCTTGGCGTAATTATGTATTTGTTAACCATGTTAACTATATGATACCGAATGCTAATGCTAATATGACTTTTTTACGGTCCATCAACTAGGAAAATCGTGTATAATTCTTTAATACAATCTAACTCAGAATATGTATCTGTTATTTGAAATGCCATTTACGCCACGCGCTGGGCAAGAAATTGAATTCATTCGATTTGCTCGCCAACCTCTCTATTTGGATTACTCCTTACCTCCCTATACTATTGGGTGCATGCTTAACAACATTTTGCCACACGAAGACAGATGCTCTGTTCAAAATATAATATTTGTCGTCGACACGAGCCATTCGGGTCGTAATGATGAGAAGCCACATAAACAATTTTTCATGTGAATGCAACAACAACGCTTTGAGTCCGATAAATTCACAAACCAGCATCAAATTTTTAGAAACACGTTTTTCCAATTAGAAGAAAATTTTTCTAAGCGGGGTCGCCTCTCGGCGGAGTTTGGCAAGCACTCGGAATGTATTTCGGCCATAAAAGCTTTCACATAAAACTCATCTGCCTTTCGGAGTCGGCATAAAATAAGTAGGTCCCGTTCCACCAATTTGAAGGAAACATTAAAAGGAGCAGGATACAATTTGGAAGAGGAGCTCGGCCTAAAATCTCTCCGCGTCTCACATAATTTTTTTTTTAAATTTAAATAGTTTGTATAGTTTCTTGCATTTGTTTGGAACACGCTACTTTTATTAAACCGACTTTTTTCAAAATAGATGACACTGACTAACCATTAGCCTTATGTGTGAAGTGAGACGCAACTGCCTATTAAAACGCATATGTACAAAAATTTCAGGTACCCTTCTTCTGAAGTCTCTCAATGATCTCTCCGCTTTTATAATATATTTTACATTCAAGTTCAGAAATTTAATTATCTTAACTTTTCCCCCCTCACTGGAGGGCGTCAAAAGTTTTATACGATATCTAGAAGAACCAGAAAAGGCGATGTCAAGACCCATGTTTAAGTTACGCAAATGTAGTTGTTACATTGACTTAATGAAAATATGAATATGTAAATATGAATATGAAAATTTTTGCTGATATAGAGTTTTGTAAAAATTTAAAAATTTGAAAAAATATTTCATTGCTGATAGTGAAATTTTCAAAAGTACCTTTTGAGCCTGGAATTAATGTCATATATGAAAGGTCAACGATCATTTTGCCACCTAAAACTCATTTTCGCTGAAATTGCTGATGGAAGGTATTGATTATGAGACAAAGATTTTAAAACTAATGAGTTTTGCAAGTAGTCCAACAAAAAACACGGTTAATATTTGTTAAGATATAAGATAAGGCGATCACACATCGCATGCAGAGCTTGAAGTTTTCGACGATTTTCGGAAGGATAATTGGTACGTTTTTATTTGTTATCCTCCTACCCGACTGTGAATGCGTTGGATTTGCCGTACCCCAGGCATTTTCTCAACCATGCAAGCTTTGACTTTCGTGATTGAAATAAAATCCTTAACAAGTCAATTCAAAAAACTATCAAATTTACTAAAATAAACTCCGGGAGAATGGCTATGGTCGAAAACTCTTATAAAAATAATTAAATGTAAGGCGCGATAAACTTCGAAGAGATTTTAGGCCGAGCTACTTTTCCAAATTTCATCGTGCTCCTTTTTTTAGTTTTTACTACAAATTGGCCGACTACAATTATGCCGACTCCGAACGGCATCTACCAGTTTTCACTGAAAAACTCGGAGTACTTGCCTCGGGGCGACTCCGCTTAGAAAACTTTTTTCAAATTAAAAAAACTTGTTTCTAAAATTTTGATGGTGCTTTGTTCAAGGCGAGAACCTAGCATCTTCGTGTGGTAAAAGGAGCACTCTACCGCCAGGGCCCCAAAAACCCCTTTGTCTTGAGCAAAATTTTACTTAAAATGAAATGATTAATCGATCATCTTGCACAATACTGTCAAACTTTCCTCTCCCACTAAACAACTTCAAATTTATTGGCGACCTTTTGTAAATTTTTCTTCGTTGAGTAACAGGTATTAATAGTACAAGTCTTACGTACATGTCTAGCTTTTGCTATAACATTAAGTGAATTATCAATGTCTGCTGCACACGCTTTGTTTACGCTAACGGCACAATGGGTGACCTAAATTTGGAAAATAGAAATAAAAAAAACATATTGCACTCTATCATTTGCTAATATTCAATTTTCATTTGAAAGCGCCTATAGACAGACACAAAGAAATGATAAAAGCGGAAGTTAGAGTAATCGCTTTTTCATTGTAGAATAGATAAAACTGTTGAAAAGTGAGGGAATACAAAATAGAACGTAGAGATTGATCTGCAATATTTATGTAAAACCACTGTGTTATTGACTTGCTCTAGACACCTTTGACATATGCAAGCAAAATCACGTAAATATATATGTACGTAGACATGATATGTACGTACATATATTGGCGTATAATGTGCAAATGAATGTATGTTGAATAAATTGGGAATGCTCGACTTAAATTTTCGTTAGGACGGTGAAATGCATTTAAGCGTTTAGTTTAGTTATTTTTCAAAATTCACTTTTTCCTCTTGCTTGAGTCTCTTTACTAATCGTGAATGGATCGATTTGCAAAAGACTCGTTGATATTTTACTTAACCAGGTATTAGTTTTTCATATAAACTTGCTTTAACCAGGTCCGCAGAAAGAAAACGAGTTGTCAAATTACGTAGAGCTAAAAATTAAAAAAGGTCTTGGTCGAGTCGACTGACAAATAATCCCGTAACAGTTGCGATATGAATCTAAATACAAACTCGAAATTGTCCTAAAAAAATTCAAAATAAGGAAGACTAAGTTCGGGTGTAACCGAAATTTACATACTCAGCTGAGAGCTTTGGAGACAAAATAAGGGAAAATAACCATTTAGCAAAATGAACTCAGGGTACCCCTGGAATGTGTTTGTATGACATTGGTTTCAAATGGAAGGTATTAAAGAGTATTTTAAAAGGGAGTGCACCATAGCTCTATAGGTGGACGCAATTTCAGATTATCGCCACAAAGGTCGACCAGGGGTGGCTCTAGAATGTGCTTGGACGACATGGGTATAAAATGAAAGGTGTTAATGAGTATTTTAAAAGGGAGTGGGCCTTAGTTCTATAGGTGGACGCCTTTTCGAGATAATGCCATAAAGGTGGACCAGGGGTGACTCTAGAATGCGTTTGTACGATATGGGTATCAAATGAAAGGTGCTAATGATTATTTAAAAGGCAGTGGGCCTTAGTTCTACAGGTGGACGACTTTTCGAGATAATGCCATAAAGGTGGACCAGTGCTGACTATATAATGTGTTTGTATGATATGGGTACCAAATTAAAGGTATTAATGAGGGTTTTAAAAGGGAGTGACCCTTAGTTGTATATGTGAAGGCGATTCGAGATATCGAACGAAATATGGATCAGGGTGACCCCGAACATCATCAGCCGGTATCGCTAATTTATTTATATATGTAATACCACGAACAGTAGTCCTGCCAAGATTCCAAGGGCTTTCGATTTCGCCCTGCAGAACTTTTTCATTTTCTTCTCCTTGATATGGTAGGTGTCACAACCATTTTACAAAGTTTTTTCTAAAGTTACATTTTGCGTCAATAAACCAATCCAATTACCATGTTTCATCTCCGTTTTCATATTTGGTATAGAATTATGGCATTTTTTTCATTTTTCGTAATTTTCGATATCGAAAAAGTGGGCGTGGTCATAGTCGGATTTATATAGCAAGATAAAGGAAATTCAGATAAGTACGTGTACTGAGTTTAGTAAAGATACATCAATTTTTGCTCAAGTTATCGTGTTAAGGATCGAGCGGAATGACAGACGGTCGACTGTGTATAAAACTGGGCGTGGCTTCAACCGATTTCGCCCATTGTCACAGAAAACAGTTATCGTCATAGAATCTATGCACACACCAAATTTCACAAGGATTGGTAAATTTTAGTTCGACTTATGGCCTTAAAAGTATTATAGACGAATTAAATGAAAAAGGGCGGAGCCACGCCCATTTTAAAATTTTGTTTTATTTTTTATATTTGGTTGCACCATATCATTATTTGAGTTGAATGTTGGCATAATTTACTTATATAGTGAAAAGATTTTAAATTTTTTGTTAAAATTTGACTTAAAAAAAATATTTTTAAAAGTGGGCGTGTTCGTCATCCGATTTCGCTAATTTTTATTCAGCACAAACATAGTAATAGGAGCAACGCGCCTGCCAAATTTCATTTTGATATCTTCAACGACTGCGAAATGACAGCTTGCAAAACTTTTAAATTACCTTCTTTTAAAATTGGGCGGTGCCACGCCCATTGTCCAAGAATTTACTAATTTTCTGTTTTGCGTCATAAGTTCAACACAGCTACCAAGTTTTATCGCTTTACCCGTCTTTGGTAATGAATTATCGCACTTTTTCGGTTTTTCGAAATTTCGATATCGAAAAAGTGGGCGTGGTTGTAGTCCGATTTCGTTCATTTTAAATAGCAATCTGAGATGAGCGGCCAGGAACCTACATGCCAAATTTCATCAAGATACCTTAAAATTTACTTAAGTTATCGTGTTTACAGACGGACGGACGGACGAACGGACGGACATGGCTATATGAATTTCTTTTTTCACCCAGATCATTTTGATATATAGAAGCCTATATCTATCTCGATTAGTTTATGCCGTTACGGGTTACCGTTATACGAACAAAGCTCTGCTCAGCTGAGTATAAAAATGCGAAAAGCTTCGGTGATAGCCATAAAATGATCCAGAGATGATTCCTAAGTGATAGCAAAATGGTACCGAAACAGTCAAGAAAATATTTGTAAGACTCTACCAAAATAAAATTTAAATCATTGGTGAATGGTTCCGAAAGTCCCGTTTTATTTTTAAATTAACCGGAAATAGCCCAAGGGCATTCGTAAAGCAATACCGAAATTAAATCGAAGTGATCTGTTAAATAATTCCAAAACTATTAAGAAATATTTCTAAACTATTTTTGGTTACGAAATTATGCTGACACAATATCGAAATAATCTCGAAATGGTCACGAAATTATATTAAAAGAGACCCAACACGACTCCAACATATAAACGAAAAACTAAACCAAAACTGCTTGGAATGCTCAAGGGATAATTTGGGTATATTTGGGGATCATTTTGAGACTAATTTAGAAAATTCTCTTGCATGATTTCATAACCATTCTATCTAGGGTTACGAAATTAATCCAACGAAATTTCGACAATATTTCGAAGTAGTCTTGAAATTATAAGTAGTCCCAAATTAATTAATATTATGTATTAGAACAAACCCAAAATTTCTCTGAGATAATTCCAAAAAAGTTCGCTATGATACCGAAAACAATTTAAAAATTATATTGAAATGCACCTACAATTACTACAAAAACCGTTTCATAATAATAAAATTATCTCTAATAGGTCTCGAGAAATTCACTTAACTTTTCCGAAAATAAACTCGAAGCAATCAAGAGTTACTATCGAAATGATATCGAAATATTTACTGCCTTGAATAATTCCGAATTTATCCAGAAAACAATTCCTAAATGGTTCCGAATTCAACTGCTGAATGGAGTATCTCCTTATCTCGGCTGCCATTTGAAAACTCCATGTAAAAAACACTTTTGAAAAACGCCTTCTTTCAAAATTAGTTTCAAAAAACTTCCAATCTCAAAACTTGGTTGAGCAATGCCCTATCCAACGTCAAAATATAAGGAAGTTTTAAATTTGCACAAATATAGGTTTTTGAAAACAATTCTGAGACAGGTGGTTCCGCCATCTAAGTTCGTGCTAGAGTATTGGAAACAAATGTTGAGAAATTGGGTATCCAATTAGCAGGGTCATATTCTACTTTGAAACCAAAATTAACGTGAAATAGTGCAAAAACTGTAGCAAGTACTCTGAGCTGAAGGTCGGTGTTGCAGTTAAACAAAAAATGTTTCCTAATCCAAGCATTCGGATTTGTATGATTCATACTCATTAAAAAAATATCGTTGGCGTGGGTCAAGTAGGTTCAGAGCTATACCGATTTAAAAAATACTGTTGCATGGTACGGTGCAATTTCGCCCAGCTTTACAAAATTAATTAGTTCTCAATTTATGTGACCAATAAACTAAGTATCAAACCTGTGAGCTCATACGCCCAATGTGTCTCCAGTACTGCTTCCGAATCAATAGCCGAACCATTACGAGCTAGAGTATTGTATGTTTAATATATAGCCAGAATTGATACAATCAATGTTGCCAGATGCACATGAAATTAAACATGCTACCAAGCCAGTAATGTTTTACACTCCTTCTTGATGTAAGATATTTCGGACTAAACTGTGCTGGTTTAATGCCGAAGCTTCATAAGTGCGATATTGAGTGAGAGTGTTGCAAATATTTTGGCTCCTACTTAGCCGCTGAGATAAGCATGTTGTGACAACTTGAAGGAGCACTGATTATAAAATGAAGGTAACATTTTCCCAAACCTGTGGAGAGTTTTCTTTTTATTTCGAAGTTTAGTAATTTCGTGCTAGTGGTGAGGGTACTAATCCTGCGATTACGGAATTGACACTTGAATTTAACACTCAGAGATGCTTGCTTAATCAGGTTGGGATTCAAATCAGATTCCAGCAGCACTTTCAAATGCCATTTAATAAAGAATTTCATATTTTTGAGGAGGTATCTATTTAGTTATTTAAAATAAAATATTTACTTACTTACTTACTTAATTGGCGCTTAACCGTCTAAACGGTTATGGCCGTCCAACAAGGCGCGCCAGTCGCTCCTTCGCTCCGCCAACCGGCGCCAATTGGTCACACCAAGGGAGTTTAAATCGTTTTCCACCTGGTCCTTCCAACGGAGTGGGGGCCGCCCTCTACCTCTGCTTCCATAGGCGGGTTCCGATAGAAACACTTTCTTGGCCGGAGCATCATCTTTCATTCGCATAACATGGCCTAGCCAGCGCAGCCGCTGCGTTTTAATTCGCTGGACTATGTTGATGTCTGCGTATAGCTCGTACAGCTCATCATTAAATCTTCTTCGGTACTCGCCATCGCCAACGCGTAGAGGTCCATAAATCTTTCGAAGAACTTTTCTCTCGAACACTCCCAAAGCCGCTTCATCTGCTGTTGTCATGGTCCATGCTTCTGCCCCATATAGCAGGACGGGTACGATAAGTGACTTGTAGAGTATGATTTTCGTTCGCCGAGAGAGGACTTTACTTTTCAATTGCCTACCTAGTACAAAGTAGCATTTATTGGCAAGATTGATTCTTCGCTGGATTTCAGTGCTGATGTTGTTGCTAATGTTGATGCTGGTTCCCAAATAAACGAAGTCTTTTACTATTTCGAAATTATGGCTGCCAACAGTAGCGTGGTTGCCAAGGCGCATATGCGCTGACTCTTTGCTCGATGACAGCAGGTACTTCGTTTTGTCCTCATTCACCATCAAACCCATCTTTACCGCTTCTTTTTCCAGCTTGGAGTAAGCAGAACTAACAGCGTGGGTGTTTAGGCCGATGATATCAATGTCATCAGCATATGCCAGTAATTGCACGCTTTTATAGTATATTGTTCCAGCGCGGTTAAGTTCTGCAGCTAGTATAATTTTCTCCAGCATCAAATTAAAGAAATCGCACGATAGGGGGTCACCCTGTCTGAAACCTCGTTTAGTTTCGAACGGCTAGGAGAGGTCCTTCCCAATTCTGACTGAGCTGATGGTGTTGCTCAACGTCATTTTGCACAGCCGTATAAGTTTTGCGGGGAAACCAAATTCAGACATAGCGGCATATAGGCAGCTCCTTTTCGTGCTGTCGAAGGCGGCTTTAAAGTCGACGAAGAGGTGATGTGTGTCGATTCTCTTTTCACGGGTTTTTTCCAAGATTTGGCGCATTGTGAAAATCAAAAAAATAAAAAATAAAATATTTAGTCTTGTAAAATACAAAATATTGAAATGAAGCGTCGTTGGCCCAACTCACTTTTATCGTAACTCTCAGATATGTGCAACCCTCATCACTGCCTTTTTGCACGACATTACATTAACACATTAACATATACCCACAGCACGTGACCTCAATTTGTAAACAAAATTTTCTTACAGACTTAAATTGTCAGATTGGATAGGTCGATAAATCAAAATTAGTTAAATATAACTCATACGCCATGGGTGGCCCAAAGTGATAAATCTAGTTGTACAAAAGTTACTATGTAACTTATATTTTGCGTACATGTACATAACCCACGTATATATATGTATATGTATATGTCAATAAACAGACTAATAGTTTACATACATGTTTATATGTAAGTATATATTCAAATAAATAGCCGACAAAACGCGTGTGCGTATGTAGTAAAAGGTTAACATATTGTAGTAGTCATAAAACATGTCTTGCCAAGTAAGTATAAATATGTAGCTTTAGTGAAAAATCAATACACTTACATATACACATGCATCGATTTGTAAAACCACAAAATGGCAGGATGGCATTCAAATGCAAAGCAATCAAGTCAAACTGTACATTCAGACAAAAATACATTCGTATATACAAACAAAGTACATACCGAATGCTCATTTGTCTACAAAACAGTTTTTTCTTTGTATTCTTGTGGTTCCTTTGTATGTATATTGGGGTGAGTGGGTATGTATGAGTGAGCTAACAAATAACAAATAAGAAATCATTTCAAACGCTTCATCGTTATCCCTGCCACAATGTTTCAATTCGCTTTTATAGCAAAGCAAAATAGGGATTTTCAAATCAAAAGACTTTAAAAAATAAAGAAGTGTTCTGTACAAATTCCAATGCAAATATGATGATAATGATGTGTAATATGCTAATATTGGATTTGTATGTAGTGGAAGAACTAGTAAATATATTATGCAAGCAAATGTTAATACAACAAGTAAGAAAGTCTAAGTTCGGGTGAAAGCGATTATTATATACCCAGCTGTACACTTGAAATGATGTTGTTGTTTGCTTTGCGTGGTTAATAGTGTTACAAGGCTGCGCAGTAATATATATATGGGTCTATTCTGAACTCATTTTCGTTTAAAAGAAACAAAAAGGATACAGAGGCTACCACTAATACACTAGAGCGGGTAAAATGCAGTTTAAGAGTTGTAGCTATCAACAAAACTTGAATGCCAAATTTCGTTCGGTTTGGAACTTTTGTTCTATATATGGCAATAAAAGTATTTTGTAAAGAGTAACCATAAAAGGGGCAGATCAAGCCCATTTTTGAAATTTGTTTAAGTTTTGTTCTAAGTTCAACCATACTACTACTCAAATAGAATATTAGTCAATTGTAGTTAAATACAATAGAGGTATTGCAAACTTTTTATACTCAGTTGAGCAGAGCTCACAGATTATATTAACTTTGATTGGATAACGGTTGGTTGTACAGGTATAAATGAATCGAGATAGATATATACTTCCATATATCAAAATCATCAGTATCGAAAAAAAATTTGATTGAGCCATGTCCGTCCGTCCATTACCACGATAACTTGAGTAAATTTTGAGGTATATTGATGAAATTTGGTACGTAGGTTCCTGGGCACTCATCTCAGATCGCTGTTTAAAAAGAACGATATCGGATTATAACCACGCCCACTTTTTCGATATCGAAAATTTCTAAAAACCGAAAAAGTGCGATAATTCATTGCCAAAGACGGATAAAGCGATGAAACTTGGTAGGCTGGTTGACCTTATGACGAAAAATAGAAAATTAGTAAAATTTTAGACAATGGACGTGGCACCGCCCACTTTTAAAAGAAGGTAATTTAAAAGTTTTGCAAGCTGTAATTTGGCAGTCATTGAAGATATCATGATGCAATTTGGCAGGAACGTTACTACTATTACTATATATGTGCTTAATAAAAATTAGAAAAATCGGAAGAAGAACACGCCCACTTTAAAAAAAAATGTTTTTAAAGTCATATTTAAACAAAAAATTGAATATCTTTACAGTATGTAAGTAAATTATGTTAACATTCAACTCCAGTAATGATATGGTGCAACAAAATACAAAAATAAAAGAAAATTTCAAAATGGGCGTGGTTTCGCCCTTTTTCATTTAGTTTGCCTAAAATACTTTCAATGCCATAAGTGGAAAAAAAAAATTTACCAATCCTTCTGAAATTTGGTAGAGGCATAGACTCTATGACGGTAACTGTTTTCTGTGAAAATGGGCGAAATCGGTTGAAGCCACGCCCAGTTTTTATACACAGTCGAGCGTACTTATCTGAACTCACTTTATCTTGGTACAAAAAATGGCCGAAATCCGACTATAACCGCGTCCACTTTTTCGAAATCGAAAATTACGAAAATGGAAAAAAACCATAATTCTATACCAAATATGAAAAAGGGATGAAACATGGTAATTTGATTGGTTTATTGACGCAAAAAATAACTTTAGAAAAAACTTTGTAAAATGGGTTTGACGCCTACCATATTAAGTAGAAAAAAATGAAAAAGTTTTGCAGGCCGCAATCAAAAGCCCTTGAAATCTTGGCAGGAATACTGCTCGTGGTATTACATATATAAATAAATTAGCGGTACCCGACAGATAACGTTGTGGGTCACCCTGGTCCACATTTTGGTCGATATCTCGAAAACGCCTTCACATATACAACTAAGGGCCACTTCCTTTTAAAACCCTCTTTAGTACCTTTAATTTGATACCCATATCGTACAAACACATTATAGAGTCACCCCTGGTCCACGTATATGGCGATATCTGGAAAAAGCGTCCACATATAGAACTAAGGCCCACTCCCTTTTAAAATACTCATTAACACCATTCATTTCATACCCATATCGTACAAACACATTCTAGAGTCACCCCTGGTTCATCTTTAGAACTATGGCCGACTCCGTTTTAAAATACTCTTTAATACCTTCCATTGATACCCATGTCATACAAGCACATTCCATGGTTATCCTAGGTTCATTTTCCTACATGGTGATTTGCCCTTATTTTGTCTCCAAAGCTCTCAGCTGGGTATGTAATGTTCGGATACACCCGAACTTAGCCTTGCTTACTTGCTTAAGGTTCGACTTTTAGGAAAAGTGGACACGTTCTTTAATCGATTTTGACTATCTTCACTAAATCTATATAATTTGGTAGTGTCTCTGCCAAATTTCAATGTAATATTTTTAACGACCTTTGATTTACGACTAGTTCAAATTCCAAATTTTCTTCTTCTAACTGTGGGTGGTGCCACGCCCATAGTCCAAAGTTTCTTATGAATTTATATTTTGCGCCATAAAACCAATCCAACTACCAATTTCATTAGCTTCTCCGTATTCGTTTTTGAATTATTTCGTTTTTTCCATTTTTTCTAAATTTTCGATATCGAAAAAGTGGTCGTGGTTATCGTCCGATTTCGCTCACATTTAATAACATCTATATATTCTGGGTCCGGATAAGTCCGTATACCGAATTCGGTGAAGATATCTCAATTTTTGCTCAAGATATTGTGTTAACGGACTGACAGACGGATGGACGGAAATGCTTAACCATTTTTTTTCGATACTGATGATTTTGATATATAGAAGTATATATCTATCTCGATTCCTTTATACCTTTACAGCCAACAGTTATCCAATCAAAGTAGGGACAAGTACAATTGGGTATAAAAATCGTTGAAACTTATTGCGGACTAACAGTGAGCAGATGGAAAGAGATAAGTTGTGTTGTGTGTATAATATTTATGAGGGTCTATAAATTTACTAAATATAATCACAGTTGTGTTGAAGGTACGGATATAAAAAAAATACCCTTTTAGTGATATATATTTATTTGTCTGTGTGAATTTGTTTGAATTTACATATGAGGCAATATTTTATTTACCAATTTATTGAAGTGCTTCTTTTTCAAAAGGTAAATTCCAGTATTGATTTCATGGCTATGAAGTTCTTTTGTTATTGCGAATATAAACAGTTGTGTACAATAACAGTTTTGTATAGAACAAGAAATCCTTACTATTTTTTGAGATGCCTCAACTTGTAAGTTGTAGCCTTTTTTTCAATCGTATTACGTGTGGAAAAAAGTGTTACGTTGTACAGTGAAATTCGCACTGGATTATTTCCAAAAGGAGCATTCATTGCATCACCTTCATTTCTGCGCTCCGATCCATCACGTTTGATATACTAATATCGAAATGGTCGTTTTATTAAATTTCACCCAACTTCAACCGAAGAATACTATTTTTCTCAGTCCCATGCTTCGAGGAAAAAAATCATTGTACATCGTTATAACACTTTGTCCTAGTGAGATATAGTAAGTAGCATTCTGATATCTTGAATTTAAGTTCTCTTCAATGTTGTAAAGCTTATGAATTTGGAAAATACCGCGAACTTCGTAAATATTGGCAAACTCTTCTTCAAGGTATTAGAAACCAAATCAGGCTTCGGAAAAGGCAACTCTTGTGACGTTTGTTTAGCTTAGCCTTGAGAAGATAGTTCCAGCAGTAGATCTCAAACCCAAAACCCATTTACTAGCGGGAAAAGCCTACAAAAGTTGGAGTGTGGTGGACACTGCTTTCCGGCGTTACATGTTTATAAGTAAGGTCTCGTTATAACAGTAGATGTAGGAAGTGCGAGCTGCAAGAGGAAACGGCTGAGAAAGTTGGATGTTCATGTCCTGCTCTCGCCAGGTCAAGGTTCCAGCTATTATGAGCGGCAGACTTACCACGTCTCCAATCAGCAATTAAGCTAGATAGTAGAAATCTTATAGTATTTGCCAAGTGGATGAAGTTATTGTATAACATAAGTCCCACAACTGGATTAGGTTCTTACCTTTGGTTGTCAAACAAATTATCGTAACACTATGGACACATTCAGTCTATGTTAGATCTTTATTGACGGACCAGTTACAATTTACCTAATTTGGCATGTGGTAATGATATTCTGAATCTCTGCCATGCCTGTCTTGGTTAATGTTGCGAAAATATGGGTTCTGCGGAGAACGAGGACAAGAAAAAGTTCTCACTGTTATTAACAGCAGAATCGATATATTTATGCATCTTTATTAGCCACGACGCTGGTGGCGTATATAAAATTGAAACATGTCGATTTAGGAACTAGAACCAAATGCTAGAATGGTGGAAGTTAATGATCCTGCTCTCTTCGAAAATGGTGTGAGTCGGATGAGATATGCATAATATTTTCATATTGCCACTGATTATGTAAAAAAAAACATTAAATTTTGGTGGAGCTTATTTTTAAATCATAATAGCTCTAAAAGGCAAGATCAAATTACTGGCATATGTCAACTAGCGAGTACGATTATTTGGTAGATACATAACTCATATAATTTTTTGAAATAATTTGGTCGCTTGAGTGAAAATGGGTTTCAGTCAGTGATCGTATCACATGAGATGGCGAGAGTAAGTGTAGCAGGGTTAAGATAAAAGAGGTGGCACTAGCAAAAGAGAGAAGGAAAAAAAAAGAGAGGTGAGAGAATAAAAAGCAAGAAAAAGAATTTATAAAGGGGAAAATAGAGAATGAGGATGAGAGAATGCGGGAAGAGGTTAAATGAGAAATTAAGTGGGCGAAAATTCTACGTTGGGAAGAATTCGAATGGGAAACGTAATGAAATTCTAAAGAAGGAAGTATTGCAAGAGAAACATTGGAGGAAGAAATAAGAGCACATAATATTAGCAAAAGGCGGGAACTAGGCCCGGAAGGAAAATTGCAATAGAAAGGAAAAGAATAAAGAAATAAAAAGTAAAAGTAAAATTGGGAGTTAGGAAAAGTGGAATGCGTGTAGAGAAACGGAAAAAACCTTACGAAAGTAGTACGACTTTTTTTTTACATATATTTCCTTGAATTATCTGAAATTGTATAGCCTTTGTAGTAAAGGAATTGAGTATTTTGGCAGTTGCTTAGCAACTTAGTTTTTATATGCATTTATTAAGTTGTCTATTTGGTCTGAGACATAAAGCAACGCTGCTCATTCTATCCCATTTTCAAAACCCGCATTCGTTTTGTACTGAAATCATCACGATATTGCGAATACGGGCAAGGGAATAGCCACGAGACAGGAAAGACCAGAAGGTGAGTAAAAAGGAAAATTAAAAGAAAAACTTAAAAATTCTAACCCAAATGGAGGCACATTTGTTAAGGCTATTTCAAAATAAATTGTTTTTTAGGACAAGCTTAAGAGTTTTACATTTTAATTTAAAATAAGAAAGCAAACTTTCAATTGAATTTATATTAATCTTGACAATATGTTTTATTTTCAGATTTAGGACCACGAAAAGAACAAAGAAAGTTAAAATGCTGCAATTAATACTTTTATGTCATTGGAATATTGTTAAAAATATTGTTTAAAAATTTTTGATATTGCTTTTCCCGGGACTTGAACCCGGGATCCTTGTTGTGTACATAAAAACAGGAACGTTGAATATGCTCCCCTTTTCCGGCAAAACTATAATTCTAAGGTATGAACTACTAGAAAGGTGTTGATATGTCTTCTCAAGGAGAATCTGGCCATCCAACAAGGCGTGCTCCAAGGGGCGCCCTCCTCCTCTGATTCCGTAGGCGTGTTTCGATAAAAATGCTTTCTTAGCCCAAGCATCATCTTCCAGTAACATGACGTAGCCAGCGTAGCCGCGGAGTTTTAATTTGCTAGACTATGTCGATGTATGCATAAAGCTCGCGAAGCTCATCATAAATCTTCTTCGGTACTCGCCGTCGCCAACGCGTAGAAGTACGTAAATCTTTCGAAGACATTTACTCTCGAAGACTCCCAGGGCCGTTTCATCTGATGTTGTTATGGTCCATGCTTCTGCACCATATAGCAGGACGGGTCCGATAAGTGACTTTTGGAGGGAGGAGACTTTACTTTTCAATTGCGAACCTAGTCCAAAGTAGCATCTATTGGCAAGAGTGATTTATCGCTATACTTCAGATCTGATGTTGTTGTTTGCGTCACTGTTTCGTCGTTAGGAGCTTTTATTTCCCCTCATCACTTCGGCGGTCTGCATTCGCTATCGCACAGACGGATTTTCATGATAGGTGAATTGAAAGACATTCTTTTAAGCACTGCAGCTAGTTTGACAGTCCACACTATGTGAAAACGACTTCGGAGCTCAAAAGGCATTCGAAGAAATATGGAGCTCCTTAAGATGATAATGATGGCATATTTATTTTAAGGCCTGGCTGTCGATTAACCAGATTACAATTAAAGGACAATTTCGACGGTAGCAAAATGTATCAAAAGCAACAAATACATATTGTAACGAAAACTAATAACACTAAACAACACATAACCAAATTAATCATTGTGTCTAAGCATATGTCCATACAAGCAGCGGAGAGCAACGCACAAACACATGCATATATCTGATATACTCCCAAAAGTAGGCAATAATTTGTGCAAGTTTCACTCACATATACACGCGCATGTGAGAAGCTATACACGTGCATCTGTAGTTATAATTTTATAGTTGGTAACTAATTAAATTCTGGAAACGACTAGAAGTATGGAACGAGGAAATCGAAGAGTATTAAAGAGCGTAATCTGAGAAATCAGCAATGAGTTTGATTGAAGCAATATATCTGTCGAGAAGTAGTAGTATTTTACTACTTAAGGCCATTTCACATTCTTGAATAGTGGAGTTATTTATTCAACAGTTTAGTGATTCGAACGTTAGTAGACGGTTGCAAATAAGAGGAATTTCAGTAAAATCGTTACAATTGGTGTCAGAAGAGAAATTGTTGAATAAATTCTGGCGATTTCGAATGCAATTTGGACATGGCAAAGTTAAGTGAATTAAGGATCCAGCAACTGAAAAAGGAATTGGAGAACCGTGGATTGAATACAACCGGCAATAAAATCGAACTTCAAGCACGGCTGCGAGAGGTATTGGAGTTGGAAGGAATTAATGTGGACGAGTATGTCTTTTATCCTGATGTGGAAATGCCAGCGACTAAAACGGAAGAGACTCCGAATCCATTGGCAAGTGTAGACACTAACGCGATACTGGCAGTGTTGAAGCAAATGTCGTCACAAATATCAACCGAAATGTCATCTCAACTGGAATAACAGGAGACGTATATGGTATCCCATCTGGAAGCACAGAAGAAACGTATAACATCTCAACTGTAAGAGCAGAAGACTTAGATATATTGGGATGCCATGCTGGAATCACAGGAGACACGTATTTCAGAAATGTCGACACAGATTACATCAAAGATGGAAACACAACTGAAAGAGCAAGAGGTATGCATAACAGTACAACTCGAAGTGCAAGAGGCGCGTATATCATCAAAACTCGGAGCGCGTGTGGAAGAGAAAATAAGGCAGTTTGAGGAAAAAATCGAAGCCGAGGTGGAAGCATTGAGAGGTCTTATACAGGAGTTGCAATTAAATCACCCAGCTGTTTCAGCAAGCAATACGAAGGTAAAAACTCCATCTTTTGACGCTTCTGTTCCTTTCCAGGTCTTTAAGCTACAGTTTGAGAAGACCAGAGCAGTGAACAACTGGAATGTGGAAGATAAAGTTGCTGCACTGTTCATGCCATTGAAAGGGCTTGCACCTGAAATTTTACAAACCATTCCAGAGGGCGAACGGAACTGTTATGAAGCATTGATCGGCGCTCTAGGGAGACGATACGGAACCGAGCATAGGAGACAGATATACCAAACGGAGTTACTGAACCGCTTCCAGAAGCCTGGTGAGATATTGCAAGAGTTTGCGTCGGATGTTGAAAGGCTGGCACATTTAGCGAACGCGGACGCACCCGTGGAATATACCGAAAGGGTAAAAACTCAGAGCTTTATTAATGGAATATGGGATATATAAACGAAGCGAGCGACATACGCAAACCCAAAACCTACATTCACAGAAACGGTATCACATGCTCTGATTCAGGAAACAGCATCGCTTCTGTGTAAGCCAGCGTTCAAAGAATGCCGTGTGGAGGTAGAAAGGCCAGACTGGGTGAACACAATATTGGAGGCGCTGAAAGGATCGCAAAAGCCGAGTGAAAGAGTTATCAAATGTTCAAATGCGGGAAGCCCGATCACATTGCACGCCATTGCGATCTTGATCCTAGTGGTTGCAACAGCATGGGCGGCCTTAATAACAAAGCTGGAGGGGATGAGCAAGAGCGAGTAAGATGGAGAGATCGAGAGCTATCTCCAGCTATTGAATATCCTGTGATATCTGTGTCAGAAATTGGAAGAAAATCAAGCAGTCTTACCGTCAGAGGGAATGTGGATGGCAAAGAACGTGTACTTACTGTAGAAAGGGGAGCATCTCATTCCTTAATCCCATCTAACTTGGTCAAGAGGAGAGTAAAACCGTTACCTGGAGCAAGGTTGCGTTCGGTCACAGGCGAGTATAACCAAGTCCAAGGAGAAGTGCTATGTGAGGTCTTAATTGGAAAGGTCATGGTTCTACACAAACTCATTGTGGCGGAGATTGTTGATGAAGTCATATTGGGAGTGGACTCCTTAGTTGACCATGACATCAGGATCGACATGCAAAGAAGGCATATGCGCTACAAGAAGCAGGATATACCACTTAACTTTAGTTTGGAGAAAGGGTTCAGCAGTAAGCGAGTGCTGGTGGAGGAGGTTCGACAGAGGAAAGTTGATAGGGCAAAGGTTGAAGGAACGAATGTGCCAAACAAATCAAAACCGAAGGTACCTGCGAGAGAAACACTGGCATTGAAAAACCCTAATGGACGCACTAAAATGAACGAAAGAATTTCCCAGAAAGAATGCTAGGGTGATTTCAAACCAGGGCGCACTACTGTTGGGAAAAGTCGGAACGATACTGAAGCCAATCCGTCAAGAGCAAGCTCTACAAAGTAGTCATTGGCCAAACAACAGAGTGTGAGGAAACGAGCCAGGATAATGAGTAGTAAGATGAAATGCATTTACTATAAGAAAAATAATTCCGAAGGTTTCTTGGAGGAAGATTTGGTACTGTTATACAACCCTCACCGGCAGAAATGGGTACCATCCAAATTTCGGTGCAGTTGGGAAGGCCCGTACAAAGTTGTGAAGAAGATCAGTGATACCATCTACCGCATACAAACCATTGGGAAACCACGAAAGAGAAGAGTGATTCATTTGGGGAAGCTAGTGGCGGTTTGATCAAGAAATTTGTCTAGTCGGTGCGATCAGGCTTAGGTGGAGGGCAGTGTGACGAAAACTAGCAACACTAAGGGATACTATTATCTTTAAGCCGATACTGAACAGTGACTTGTATGCACATAACCAAATTAACCATTATGTCTACACATATGTCCATACAAGCATCGGAGAGCAACGCACAAACACATGCATATATCTGAAATACTCCCAAAAGTATGCAATAATTTCTGCAAGTATAACTCACACATACACGCGCATATGTGAGGCTATACACGTGCATCTGTAGTTATAATTTTATAGTCGGTAACTAATTAAATTGGGGAAACGCCTAGAAGTATGTAACGAGGAAATCGAAGAGTATAAAAGAGCGCAATCTGAGCAGTCAGCAATGAGTTTGATTTAAGTACGCTATCTGTCGAGAAGTAGTAGTATTGTAAAGTACTTGAATAAAGGCCATTTCGCGTTCTTGAATAGTGGAGTTATTTATTCAACAGTTTAGTGATTGGAACGTTAGTAAAAGGTTGCAAATAAGTGGAATTTCAGTAAAATCATTACAATATTTTTCCTAGACTCAATCAACATAAGCTCCCAATTTAGCAGATTTCTGCATCTCTTTTAACGACCTATTCTATTAAACCGCCTGTTAGCGGTTTCTTTTCTTACACTTTTTGATCCTTTTTGCATAATTCAGTTCAGATTTCTTTAAGATTTCACACAAAATTGCTATCCCCTTGATTGATTAAAATCTTGAAAAATTTTGTATTTCTTAATTATGAATTTGAAATTATTTAAATTGCTTTAATATTTAAATTTTTACAATATAAAATACAAACAAAACTATTTATCGGTGAAATGCCAATTCATACATTACTTTAGACTTTACACAAATGGTCTTATGTTCATATTCATATACACACATACTTACACATGAACAAGCCATACATATTTATCTATACAATCATCAGACAACAATCGGCGGTGTCAAGCGCCAAGTGTCGCGCAGGCTGTCATTTGACTCGCTGACAAGGATCATTTTTGTTGTTGGCAAATTTACTATTCACGTATAATACCGATATTGACAACATTACCGCAATACATGAGCTTACACACCTTCACATATTTATCTATATGTACATGTGAGAGTAAACACTTGCGTACGATTACATATTTGCGTGCAATTGGGTGTATCGTTTGTCATGTGGGTATGTGTTTTTATGTGTGTACACGCCTTTCCCACCCATTGTGTGGGTGTGTTTGTTTACATTTGCGTATATGTGTCGTGCTTACGCATTGTGTACTCGTATGCAAATTTATGAGACAACTATTTCTATTCGCTTGTCCGTTACTAGAGTTGTGTGCGTCTATCGTTGCCATATCGTGTTACTTCGAAAAATGTAATAAGTACTGGGGTTGGGTATAATAATAGTAATTTGCCGAGTTAAACACGTTTACTTACCATAGAAAATATTTGCTGCTAATACTTGTGTGCTGCTTTGAAATGTTTCTGGTAAATAGGTGAGCTCTACAGTTTTGCTGGCGTCCCTGAACGCAATCTGCTCATGAATTTAAAGATTTGCTTTATACGCATTTAGTCTATGTGAGGTCACATTCAGTCTACGGACCGGCCAGCTCAAACATTGCTTCAAAGTATTGCAAAAACGCACTCGTAGCATGGGTTACCGCTGCCGAGGTGCGAGCCTGTTTCAAAGAACTTTTGACAGACTAGCACTATACCTCCATACTTTTCCATTTACCCGGGTCCTGAAATAAGATACTCCTTAAAATTTCAAAATTATTGGAAAGTGAAACTGCAGAAAAAGGAAGAGAAGAATGGATTTAACGGCGGGTGCAAGGTGAAATGCTGGTAATATTGAAAAAGAACAGGCGAATACAGAGGAGAAAGCCAAAACCCAACCCAAAACTGAAGAAAGATATCCGTTGAGCTTCCTTACAGTTACAATAGCAGATGCCGCTTCAGTTACTGTAACAAATGTTGTTATTTTAACAGCAAAGAAACCATCGACGTTTTCGTCTGATAACTCAAGGGTCGATTTGCCTGTCAGAAAAAGCGTTAAATGTGATCAACTCGTCACCGAATAGGTGCAGCGAAATTTCGATAAAACGTCTATGTTAAAAATTACCATCACTGGCAACCTTTTCTGAAATAAGACAAATGGCAATCGTTTTACAACACAAAGTCGATGCCGCAATTCTCTATATGAGATAGCCCAGCACCTCAATATCAGACTATTGCAAGCGATTATAAAGGTGACGAGCTGGTAAGGAGGGACACGACCTCCACATTCTTCCAAATTTTACAGGTATAGAAATATCTTTTTTTAAGCTCCGAGCGAGCACAAATACTATAAGCAGAACCAAGTGTCTCTGGTCAACACGTTATATAAAAGCGAGATATGAAAGCTAAATTACGTGTGCTCCCCCTACCACACCAAATATCCTGGGTTCAATTCCCGGGCAAAACAACATCAAAAATTAGGGACACTTTATTTAATTAGAAGAAAGTTTTTCTAAGCGGGGTCACCCCTCGGCAGTGATTTGGCAAAGCTCTCAGTTAAAATCATCTGCTTTATAGATGCCGTTCGTTGTTGGCTTAAATCATATAGGTCTAGTTCAGCCAACTTACAGGAAACATTAAAAGGATCACGAGACGAAGTGGAAGAGAAAATCGGCCTAAAATCTCTTCGGAGTTTATCGCACTTTGTATTTATTTATTTTATTTATGAAAAGGGACGCATAAACTTAGTTTTTTCACTAAATAAACCGGAGTTGTCCTTCCTAATAAGGATAATTTTTTCTGATAGCTTCTCACGTTGCTAAGATGAAAATCGGATCCCCCATTACTGTTGCAACAATACGGGTTTAAAGTAATGAAAGTTGGGCATTCTGCGTCAACCGTCTTTCAATGATATTACGAAGAGATCCAAGCGTTAAATTATGGCCTTTTAACCCAAACTTACGGCTGTTGTGAGGGTAATGGTTGGGACTATTTTTTATTTTATGGTTAAAGTGATGAAAATAGTTATTATGGGAAATATTGATTCACCGCGGCATCACGACTACATTTGTTTTTAATAAAACTTCTAAATCTTTTCAATGTCTTTTCTCCAAGGGATGAGATATGATCCGGCATTCCGGCTGTGATTGATTTGTGACAAACACACTCGGTTATCTATAATATTAAAATAAGTCGGGCTTTCCTTCCTGAGGCTATAACTCCAAAACGCACGGTAGTAAGTAGTAGTGCGCAGCTATGGCAGGTTGTCTGAAAAAAAAAAAAAAATTTCTACTTACTATTCCAAAAACAAAATACAATTTTTCTAATTTAGAAAAATTAAAAAATAACAATAATTTTCATTAGAAAAAAATTATTGTTCTGGCCTTGAGCTCGATTCGAACCTTGAATGATTTATCAATAGGCCGATAAAAACAAAAACAATTGACATGAATTAATAATACCCACATATGTATTACGTATGTAAATAGGATACGTCCTATTCGATTTGCCTGAAATTTGGTATACACATTTGCCTATATTAGTATTTACGATGCTTTTTTCAGGGAGTAGACCAGAGACGGACTGGGACTGGGATTAGGACTATTACTGGGACTGGGACTGAGACTGAGACTGAGACTGAGACTCGGGGTGGGACTGTGACTGAGACTCGGAATGGGACTGGAACAAAATACATACCACCCTCTGGGACTGGCAATAAGATATGAAGAAGAATGAGAGAAGAGAAAAGAGAGAAGGAGAAAGAGACTGAGAAAGAGACAGAATGAGACGAAGATGGAGATAGAAAAGACGGAGCGAGGAGCGAATACAAAGACTAGGAAAAAGTGTAGAGGGGAGAGGGCAGGGTTAGACGGAAAAAGCTTATTAAAATGTATGCAGATAGATTAAATTTAGGGCAGAACAACGTCTGCCGGGTCTGCTAGTAGGTTACTATAAAAGAATACGATGACGGTTCGATTACCCTTGAACATCTGTTCCGGCGGCGACCGTGGTGTGATGGTAGCGTGCTCCGACTACCACACCGTATGCCCTGGGTTCACACCCTGGAAAAAGCTACATCAAAATTTTAGAAATAAGACTTTTCAATTAGAAGAAAATTATTCTAAGCGGAGTCGCCCTTCGGCAGTGATTGGCAAGCGCTCCCAGTGTATTTCTGCCATGAAAAGCTCTTAGTGAAAGCTCTTCTGCCTTGCAGATGTTGTTCGGAGTCGGCATAAAACATCTAGGTCCCGTCCGGCCAATTTGTAGGGAAAACAAGAGGAGCACGACGCAAATTGGAAGAGAAGCTCGGCCTTAGATCCTTTCGGAGGCTATCGAGCCTTACATTTTTTTTTTATCTGTGCCGATTATGGATAAGGTAATAGAAGTGGTAACAGGTAGGATAAGATTATAGTTACGGTGAAAGTTATGGTAAATATTATGGTTATAAATATGTTTTATATGGATGTTCTTATAGTTATTCTTGAAGCTACATTTACAGTTTAGGCAACGCTTACAGTAATTATAACTTTTACATCAACGCTGCTCCCATTGTAGCGATTACGATTGTAATCCGATTACGCTTAAATATATGTGACGATTATGGATGGATACAGTAAAGATCGGTGGTAAAGTAATGAGGAGGTTATAGGTTATAGTGAAGATTATGGTATCGGTTATGAATACAGTAATAGTTTTGGTTAATATTGTTATGTTTATGATTGAAGTTGTAATTGTGGATATAGGTTTGATTACGGTGACAGTAATGTTTACAGCTACAGTTATAGTTAAGGTTATCGTAACGCTTATATTTTTTTTATATTGTGGTTACGGTAATGTTTAGTCCTATGGTTGCAATAACAGTTTTGTAATAACTGGAGCTACGTTTGTGGTAACCGCTATGATTACGGTTTAGGTCTCGGATATGTTTAGGATTACGGTTACAGTTAATCTTATGGTTACGATTCGGCTACTACGGCTGTGATTACGGATATGGTCACGGTTATCGTCCTGTTATGTACTGTTTAATACCACTCGAGACATAAATATTAACAAACTTTTACGCAAGGATATTGAGAGCAATAAGAACATGATAGCTAATACATACTTTTACACGAAATGAAGCATTTTCATATCTATGGTTAACAGATGTTAACACTTATTTACTCAGCCATGCATACATCTGGGCTCGCATATGACTAAAGAACTCATTTGTACGTTCACTTGTACGTTGGAGGTTTAACAAATGCGAATAGTTCCATACAAGCACGTCTGAATGAACTTATCTGTAAACAAACGCAAAACTAGAGCTTAGTGCGTCTGCGTCGGGACGCGATCAAAATTCGTGGGTCTATTCAAACAGATATTATTTGAGTCTGTTGTAATTTTCTATGTATATAATCACATACGTATGTGCTATCACACATATAAACGTATAACACAAGCTTAGAAATAATGTACATATATTTGTATTTGTGTTATTTTTTAAAATATGTATTTAAGGTTAGGTTATAATGCTTAAATTGCTTAGATTTGAAATAGAAAAAAGCTGAATAACATTTAATTAGTGAATACTATGGACACATTAAGTCTAAGTGAAGTTCTCGCTGACCGACCATTTTAAATTGGGCACCTTAATAAAAATTCTGAAGTGCACGTTTCAAGATCAATATTAACGGTGTGGTGTCCAAACTCTCCCCTCTCCTTGTACGAAAAGTTGTGTTTTTATTTAGTGGGTACTTGTGTGACCTATACTTGAGCCTCAGATGGCTGTGTAAGACATCAGCCTTCAACAAAATCTACTTCAAAATAACTATGGCACAAGTAGCGGTTACAGTAACGGGTATGAGGACATCTTCGCTGACTGTTGAGTTTAAGTTACTGTCAGAGCAATCTCACCAGTTGTGGTTACGAAATAAAAAGACAGGAAAGGAAAGAAAAAAAGAAGGGAAAAGGAAAAAAAAGAAAAGAAAAGACAAGAAAAGAAAAGAAAAGAAAAGAAAAGAAAAGAAAAGAAAAGAAAAAAAGAAAAGAAAATAAAATAAAAGAAAAGAAAATAAAAGGAAAATAAAGGAAAGAAACGGAAAGGATAAATAGGGATAAACAGAGAGGGAAGAGAAAGGAAAGATTTGTAAAAGCTATCGATTTTTTTAACCAAAAGTTATAGAATTTTTATAGAAATTTACCTATGTGTTATCAAAAATATATCAATTTGTTATCGGGTTGTTACCGATTTATTAACGGTGACTCGATATAGCTACAACATAAAATCGTTGGTGATAACAAGCTGACAACAAACTGAAAATTCGACGAAAAATGTATGGTTATGCCGATAACATCATGCCTACGTTGTAGCTGTACTTATGCTTGATTGGATAACGGTTGGTTGTACAGGTATAAAGGAATCGAGTTAGATATAGATCTACATATATCAAAATCATCAGTATCATCAGAAAAAAATTTGGTTAAGTCATTTCCGTCCGTACGTATGTCCGTCTGTCTATACGTTAACTTGATTACTTGAGAAGATATTGAGATACTTTCACCAAAATTGGTATACGGGCTTATCTAGTCCCACAATAGATTCGTATTGATATCGAAAATTTTCAACCATGGAAAAAATAAGATAGTTGAAAACGAATACCGCTAAGCTAATGAACTTTAATAGGTGGATTGGCTTTATAATGCTAAACATAAATTCCAAAAAATGTTGGAATATGGCCGTGGCACCTCCCACATTTAGAAAAAGAAAATTTGGAAGTTTAACAAGCCGTAAATCAAAATCCGTTAAAAATTTGGCAGAGGCACTATCCTTGCCAAATTTTATAGATTGAGTGAAGATAATTAAAATGGGTTAAAGACCATGCACACTTTTCCTAAAAGTCTAACGTTAACAAAGTTTGCAATAACTATATTGTATTTAACGACATTTGACTAATATTCTATCTGAATAGTGGTATGGTTGAGCTTCGAACAAAACTTAAACAAATTTCAAACATGGGTATGACCTGCTCCTTTTTTTTTACTCTCTTAAAATACTTTTAATGCTGTTTAGGCCACCAGCCTATATATTCACGACCACCCTAACTCAGGTTTATTTGTTATTTATTAGTTATTATTTCTCTTTTTGTTTCTTTTATTTGCGACGCATACCCCGATTTTACCGGGTCCAAATCCCCCCGCAAACAAGTGCCATAAATCGAACAAAAGACCCAATCCGAACAAAATTTTGCAAAAACATATTTTTCATAGCTACAACAGTTAAACTGCATTTTTACCCGCTCAAGTTCATTAGAGGTTGCCTCTGTAACCTTTTTGCTTCTGTTGAATGGAAATAAGTTCAGAATAGGGGCATATATCTATTTTTGCGCAGTGTGGAAACACTATTAACCACACAAAGCAAACAACAACAGCACTTCAAGTGCACAGTTGGGTATGTAATGTTCGGTTTCACTCGAACTTAGACTTTACTACGTATTTTGGTTGTTCTATGTGTCCTCTGATTTTTGGGTTGGAAATTTCGTGACCGATTTTTAATCAAAAGTGTTTGCCTATCACGATGAAGTTCCAAGGCTCATATTCGGCACGATGTATCAAAATGAAAGTCCTCTAAAAACGGAGTCTCGCCTTGCCAGTGGTTTGACGCTTCCTCCGAAAGTATTTCTTGTTGCTTTTTAATCAATTCCTTAAATTTTATGAAAATTCGAAGATAATTCGATTTGGATTTCTGTTTAAGGTTTACCGAGTCATCGATTTGCGTATATATATGCATACACTAACTTCCTTTTCTAACTTTTAGTCTACCTTGCGTTTTGATGCCAACTTTGAAATTTTTTTCCACTTTATTACACGCTCGTGTGCAGCAAAACAGACGCAAAATACAAACACAAAAGAGCAATGAACCGAAAGTATTTTATGTCTCCTTTTAGATACGTTTATATGAATGTTCAGAAAAAAAAGTGTTCCAACATAAAATTGTGTACGTTATAGCCGTAGTTTAACAACTTTGTTCAAAACTGCAGAGCTTGGAAACAGAAAAACTTAGCCTTACTTATATGAGATACGAACAAATTAAAAGAAAAAGTTCTGCTATCAACGATTGAGGAAATTTTTTTGATAAAAATAAATTTTGTTGCAAAATCTACTTTGCAGCTCTAAACATAATTGGATATCATTAGAAGCTTAAAAAATCGGAAGCATATAAGAGAGTTGTTTCAATTAAGTTATTACAATACTACTAAGAACAGGCCCGACGAGAGGCGAGGAGGAATGGGGGTTTTTGCGATCTGAAGAAGTCAACGGAATAATTCGTCGAAGTCATTAAAAGTGTCCTGTTATTTTTCCACGTGATTGTCATGACCAGGCGTTGCCTACCTCGTTGTTAAACAGAATCTTGCCAAATGGAAAGCAAGTGGAGCATGACTGCTTAGTGTTGAGTGCAAGTAGCAATGTTTTTTATTGCCTGCCATTTCGTCTGTTGAGCACCAAACTTAAAATCGACTTAAAATTTGTTGTCCAGGCGGATATTCGAAATTCCGGGTATGGAAGAAGATACGATAAACTACCATCACACGAAAATACTCAAGATCACATTAAATGTTATATTCAATGGCGATATTTACAAAATCTAATTCAAAAGGAGGCTACAATTGATACACTTATCAATGAACAGCTAATCACTGAAACTCAAAAGTGAATAGAAATTTCATATAGAATTTTGGTCACTATTATATTTTTGGGTGAAAGAGGCCTAGCTTTCAAAGGTGAAAGTATATATCTTGGTGAACGAAGCAATGGAAATTTTTTGGGCATTTGAGAACTCATAAGCCATTATGATCCGATACTTAGAGATTTTTTGGAGAAAGTTAGGATTTCACAACAGCAGCACAAACGTTTACAAATTCACTATCTTTCCCCAGACATTCAGAACGAGTTTATAGATATTTGTGCAAAGCACGTGAGGGAAACTAGTCACGATGACTATGGTCATTTTGCGCTAACTCCATTTCAATTCGAAAGCAACAGTTTTGGCTTTCCTGAATTGTAACCAAAAAACTGGTCAGAAAATCACTGATTTAATTTGCCATACTCTAGGTAAACATCAAATCACATTAAAAGATTGTCGTGCACAAGGGTACAATAACGGCGCCAATTGTAAAGAAGCTTACAACGGAGCACTACGTCACATTCTCGACAAAAACTCGAATGCTGATTACTCGCCTTGTGCAACCCGCAGTCTCAATTTATGTGGTGTTGATGCTGCAGAATGTTGTACGGCTACAATTACTTTCTTCAGAGTTGTACAAAAATGTTTTACTGTTTTCAGCAGCAGTCCACAACGATTTGACATCCTCAAAAAAAAAAATTCCTCTTCATAATCTTTCAGACAAAAGCCAAATTTGACTGCGCAAGCATACGGAGATTTTACCGGCATTCTCAAGTACATCAACAAGTTCGACTGTATTTTGCTGTCCTCAATTTGGTTCAAAATACTGACTACCATGAATGAAAGAAACATAGTCCTCCAAGCTAGAAAGGCCAACATAGATGCTAAGGTCCGACATAGATGCCTTATTAGCTGATTTGAAGTTGATCAGGAACCATGGGAGACAATTTTAAACGAATGCAAAACAGTTGCTACTCAATTGAACATCTCGCCAAAGTTTCCAGAATTTCGAAAGGGAAAACCCAAAAACCTTATGAAGATAATTTAAATGAGATGATTACGGATGATTCAGAGTCTGATTTTAAAACCAATACATTCCTGGTGGTTGTTGATTCGGTAATCACTGGCATTACTGAATGATTTTCAGCTATGAGGAATTTGAGCGAGACGTTTTCTTTTTGTGGCAATTTGAAGACATGGATTAAACTACGGTTCGGGCGAGCGCAGCAAAATTTTTCGAAAAATACAAGTCTGACATTTCTCAAAGCTTAGAATGCGAAATAATTCACTTGAAACACATTTACGAAGCAAATTTTGAAAAAGGTCTGCTACCATTGGAATTGCTAAATGCCATCTATGTATGTATGTTCAAAATCTGTATACAAGTTTCCCCAACATTTGTGTTGCTTTACGTATCTTTTTCACTATTCCTGTCACTGTAGCTAGTGCAGAACGTTCTTTCAGCGTCCTTGCAAGAATCAAAAACAATTTTATTTCTACGTTACAATAAATCAGCTTAATAATCAGCTCTTAATCCAAAAATCATTTAGTTGATGTGGTAAAATTTTGTTTATGTAATACATCATCACTGATTCATGAATGAGACGTCATTAATTCAAATTAATCAAATGTATTAATGGATTTTTTATAGGGGGCCCGTAAATTGTTTAGTCCCGAGCCCGGGTTTTCTCTCTACGGCCCTAACTAAGAAGTAATTCTTTGTACTCGAGCAAATTTGGAAATTGTGCAATAAAACAAGCGAAATAGAAATTTGTCAAATCAATTTATTAGGAATTTGTTTGGAGAAAGCTTTTTGTGGTTTTATATTTGATTGACATAGTTTTAAGAAAATACTGGAAATAAATTTACTAAATATTTAACAATTTTATTTAACGGTTAGCTCCCTAACTAAAGCAAGGGTGCCAGGTGTGAGGGCTTAAACGAACTGAACTGAGTGGTAAGCTTCATAGGAGTCGGAACGGCTGTAGCCAAAAACTGCCAACCTCAAAATCAAAAGTGTTATGCAGACCGCGCCGAATAAACGGCTTACAGCCAGGCTGTATTTTCGACTGTACTTGATTAGAGCTTTCCCGGTATCGTGCGGCCTCGAGAAGTAATGGTGGCTAAACCACAACAAAAAGTACTGTATGGAGACGTTTTTTAGTCCCCACCGCTGAGCTCACCTATACACCACATTTGCGACCAAGACTAATGCAGAAATTGCAGAGTTAAGGAAAAGTGAGATTGAAAAGGCGATAGCGGGGGAAGAGGAAATCTTTAATTATTAGGATGCTGATAGTGTGCAGTTAGTGCGCTAATTAAAGCAGCGGTCTGCAAGCTCAGATAAATAACAACAGTTATAACGGGAGCGGGACGTGGATTTTGTGAGAACCCTCTCACAATATCGCTCAGCATTAAGAACTTTGCAGCGCTTGGCTGCAGTTGTTGATCCGAATGACCACTTTAGCAAGCTTTTGGCATGCGTCCTTAAGAGATTGGTTGAATGGCGAAGACAGTTTACTTGCAAAGACTTTGCTACGAGCAATCATAAATTTTTCAAAACGGCGATCGGCGAGACCGACAATATTGCTTTAAGAGGCTGAAGTGCCAACACCACCGTCCCCGAACTAGGCAAAGCAAAGCGAAAAGGAAAGGATATGTACTGAAAAGCCATGTACCTCCAATGTTGAAATGAAAAAAGAGGATTGCAACAATGATATGAGAAGTACAGAAGAAAACATTAATAAGTTAAAGGGGTGTAGCGACCTGATCTCACCTTATTTGGCGATACTAATGGAAAGAAATAAATTGCTACCAGCCTTTGAAATACCTGGACCAATAACGCGATTTTGGGATGGCTGTAGGGATACTTTATCCAGACCTTCAAAAACAAGAAGGCGCAAGATTGAAGATGGTGAAAAGTGAACTGATATCGACTATACCGAAGGCAGAACAAAACCTCAATGGTGATGCAAGTTTTAAAAATAACAGAAAAACAAGTAAGAAAAGCTAAGTTCGGGTGTAACCGAACATTAAATACTCAGCTGAGAGCTTTGGAGACAAAATAAGGGAAAATAACCATGTAGGAAAATGAACCTAGGGTATCCCTGGAATGTGTTTGTATGACATGTGTATCAAATGGAAGGTATTAAAGAGTATTTTAAAAGGGAGTGGGCCATAGTTCTTATAGGTGGACGCCATTTCGGGATATCGCCATAAAGGTGGACCAGGGGTGACTCTAGTTCTGGAACTCTTCTTATTGGCTTTTTTTTTCGGTTTTAAAGATTTTACTATGATTTTTGATGAGGGGAAGGCTAATCATAACTACTCGTGTGCATCTGGCTTAGTCCCGTAGCTTCAGTTGTCGTGGATTCATAAAAAGTAGCTATGATATCCTCATCACTCTAAAAGACCAGTGAGTTTTAATCAGAAAAATTTGTATCCACACTAGGGTTAAACACTATCGCACTGATTTACATTACCGTACTTAGATATTTGTATTCGAAGAAAAAAAAACAAAGGAAACTCTCTGAGATTGGCGGCTATACTCGTGCGTTCTCTTAGCCGCTCTATACCCTCCCTCCATGACTTTTTTTGATGCTCATAAAAGTCCCAAATAAATAAACAACAACTGATTTTCAGACCAAATATGCCTTATTTAACAATTCATTTCTTTATTTAATTATACTGTAGCATACATTTTTCTTATACTTATAATATATTTCCATTTAAATCCAGAGCAAATTAAATTCCTTAACTACTCGTTAAAACAAGGGAGAATCAAAAAAAATTTTTTGCGTTGTAAATGTAAAGAGAGATTCCCATACGTATGTATGTATGTATGTAGAAGAAAAGTCAAAGAGACTCCTCTGATCGCAAATGAATTTCTGAGTAGGCAAATTTCTATAATTCTCAATAAATAAATATATTGCCGGATAGAAAATAAATTCTATGAAAAACAAAACTAGATTTATGTTTAACTAGCCTTTACCCGCGGCCCCGTCCGCAAGGAAAATTTTAAATATATGGGCTATTCGCGTTAGCCTGCTTATTATCTGTTTAAAATTTTGTTTTCTGTCTAATGCATTTTATTTTTGTAATTGAGTAAAAAAAAGAACTAAATGAGCTGATAACCTGATATGATCCCAAATGATCCCGAAATTATCCAGAAAAAGCTACGAAATGACCCCAACGCTATCGCGGACGGATCCCGAAAACCATCCAGAAATGCCCCGAAAGGGTCTCCAAAAGTTCCCCGAATAGTCCCAAAAAAACCCGAAATGAGAGCGACACGATTCTAGACGTATCCAGAGAACCACACAGAAATGATCCCTGAAGGTGTTCCAAAATGATCCCGAAAAGGTTCCGAAATGACCCTGACGGGCTCCCGGGCGGATCTCAAAAACCATCCAGAAAATATCCAGCAAGGATATCCCGACTAACTCCAGAAAAAGTTCCGAAATGGCTCCGAGGGGATCCACGACGGATCGCGAAAACAATACAGAAATGATTCCGGAAGGATTCCAAAATGATCTCGAAATAGTCCGGAATTGACCCAGATGGGATCCCGCACAGATCCAGAAATGATCCCGGAAGGGTGCAAAAACTATCCCGGAAAAGTAACAAAAAATCCCGAAATGACCCTGACGGGCTCCCTGGCGGATCTCAAAAACCATCCAGAAAATATCCAGCAAGGATATCCCGACTAACTCCAGAAAAAGTTCCGAAATGGCTGCGAGGGGATCCACGATGGATCGCGAAAACAATACAGAAATGATTCCGGAAGGATTCCAAAATGATCCCGAAATAGTCCGGAATTGACCCAGATGGGATCCCGCACAGATCCAGAAATGATCCCGGAAGGGTGCAAAAACTATCCCGGAAAAGTAACAAAAAATCCCGAAATGGCTCCTGCGGCATCCCGGACGGATCCAGATATGATCTCGGAAGGGTCCCCAAATGATCCGAAAATGGTCCCGAAATGACCCTGATGGATCCGGCAAACCATCAAGAAATTATGCCGAAAGGGTCCCAAAATGATCCCGAAATAATACAGAAAAAGTCACGAAAGGGCCCCTAGAGGATCCCCAAATGATGCCGTATTAGCCCCGAAAAGGTCCCGAAATAACCCCGACAGGATCCCGGACAAATCCCGAAAACCATCCAGAAATGATGCCGGAAGGAATCCCAAATGATTCCGTAAAAGTCCCGCATTGATTCCGACGGGATCCCGAACGGATACCGAAAATCATCCAGAAGTGATGCCGGAAAAGTCCTCAAATGATCACCTCATAGTCCCGAAATGACCCTTAAGGGGTCATGGACGGATCCCATAAACCATCCAGAAATGATCCCGATATAGTCCCGAAGAAGTCCCGAAATGACCCTGACGGGATCTCGAACGCACCCCTAAATGACCCTGACGGGATCCCGGACAGATCCCGAAATCCATCCAGAAATGATCTTGGGAGGGACCCCAAATGATCCCGAAAAAGTCCCGTAATGATTCTGAGGGGATCCTGATCGGATACCGAAAACCATCAAGAAGCGATGCCGGAAAGGTCCTCAAATGATCACCTAATACCAAAATGACCCTGACGGCATCCCGGACTGATCCCAAAATGCATCCAGAAATGACCTTGGGAAGGCCCCAAAATTATCCCGAAATAGTCTCGGAAAAGTTCAGAAATTACCCTGACGGGTTCCCGGACGAATCCTGAAATGACCCTGACTGGACCCCGAAAGGATCCCGAAAACTATACAGAAATGATGCCGGAAATGTCCTCAAATGATCACCTAATAGTTCCGAAAAGACCCTGACGGGATCCCGAACGGATCCCGACAACTATCTAGAAATGATGCCGAAAGGGCCCGCAAATGATCCCGTATTAGTCGAGAAAAAGTCCCGAAATTAACCCGACGGGATGCCGGACGAATCCCAAAAACCATCCAGAAATGATGCCGGAAGGGACACCAAATGATCCCGAAAAAGTCCCGCAATAATTCCGACGGGATCCTGAGCGGATACCGAAAATCATCCAGAAGTGATGCCGAAAAGGTCCTCAAATGATCACCTAATAGTCCCAAAATGACCCTGACGGCATCCCGGACAGATCCCGAAATCCATCCAGAAATGATCTTGGGAGGGTCCCAAAATTATCCCGAAATAGTCTGGGAAAAGTCCAGAAATTACCCTGACGGATCCCGGACGAATCCTGAAAACCAATCTTAAATGATGCCGAAAAAGTCCCGAAATGAACCTGATGGGACCCGGAAAGGATCCCGAAAAGTAACCAGAAATGATGCCGGAAAGGTTCTCAAATGATCTCCCAATAGTTCCGAAAAGACCCTGACGGGATCCCGAACGGATCCCGACAACTATCCAGAAGTGATACCGAAAGGGCCCGCAAATGATCCGGTATTAGTCGAGAAAAAGTCCCGAAATGACCCCGACGGGATGCCGGACGAATCCCACAAACCATCCAGAAATGATGTCGGAAGGGACCCCAATGATCCCGAAAAAGTCCCGCAATTATTCCGACGGGAATCTGAACGGATACCGAAAACCATCCAGAAGTAATGCCGGAACGGTCCTCAAATGCTCACCTAATAGTCCCAAAATGACCCTGAGGGCATCCCGGACAAATCCCGAAATCCATCCAGAAATGATCTTGGGAAGGTCCCAAAATGATCCCGAAATAGTCTCGGAAAAGTCCAGAAATTACCCTGACGGGTTCCCGAACGAATCCTGAAAGCCATCCTTAAATGATCCCGAAAAAGCCCAGAAATGACCCTGACTGGATCCCGAAAGGATTCCAAAAACTATCCAGAAATGATGCGAAAGGTCCTCAAATGATCCCCTAATAGTTCCGAAATGACCGTGACGGGATCCCGAACGGATCCCGACAACTATCCAGAAATTATGCCGAAAGGGTCCGCAAATGATCCCGTATTAGTCGAGAAAAAGTCCCGAAATGACGATATCCCGGAAGGATCCCGAAAACCATCCAGAAATGATGCCGGAAGAGCCCGCAAATGATCCCGAAAAAGTCCCCAAATGACCCCGACGAGATCCCGCACGGATCCCGAAAACCATCCAGAAATGATGCCGGAAGAGCCCCAAATGATCCCGAAAAAGTCCCCAAATGACCCCGACATACTCCAGAAAAGGTTCCGAAATGGCTCCGAGGGAATCAACGACGGATCGCGAAAACCATACAGAAATGATTCCGGAAGGATCCCAAAATGATCCCGAAATAGTCCGGAAATGACCCAGATGGGATCCCGCACAGATCCAGAAATGATCCCAGAAGGGTCCAAAAACTATCGCGGAAAAGTAACAAAAAATCCCGAAATGGCTCCTACGGCATCCCGGACGGATCCAGAAATGATCTCGGAAGGGTCCCCAAATGATCCCAAAATGGTCCCGAAATGACCCTGATGGATCCGGCAAACCATCAAGAAATTATGCCGGAAGGGTCCCCAAATGATCCCGAAATAAAACAGAAAAAGTCACGAAACGACCCCTAGAGGATCCCCAAATGATCCCGTATTAGCCCCGAAAAAGTCCCAAAATGACCCTGACGGGATCCCGAAAGGATTCCGAAAACAATACAGAAATGATGCCGGAAAGGTCCTCAAATGATCCCCTAATAGTCCCGAAATGACCGTGACGGGATCCCGACAACTATCCAGAAATGATGCCGAAAGGGTCCGCAAATGATCCCGTATTAGTCGAAAAAAGTCCCGAAAGGACCACGACGGGATCCCGGACGAATCCCAAAAACCATCCAGAAATGATGCCGGTAGGTATCCCAAATTATCCCGAAATAGTCCCGAAATGACCTCGTCGGCATCCCGGACGGATCCCGAAAATTATCCAGAAATGATGCCGGAAAGGTTCCCAAATGATCCCCTAATAGTCCCGAAATTACCCTAATGGGATCCCGGACGGATCCCGAAAACCATCCAGAAATGATGCCGAAAGGGTTCCCAAATGATCCCGTATTAGTCGCGAAAAAGTCCCGAAATGGCCCCGACGGGATCCCGGACGTATCCCGAAAACCATCCAGAAATGATGCCGAAAGGGTTCCGAAATGATCCCGTATTAGTTGCGAAAAAGTCCCGAAATGACCCCGACGGGATCCCGGACGGATCCCGAAAACCATCCAGAAATGATGCCGGATGAGCCCCAAAATGATCCCGAAAAAGTCCCCAAATGACCCCGACGAGATCCCGGACGGATCCCGAAAACCATCCAGAAATGATGACGGAAGAGCCCCCAAATGATCCCGAAAAAGTCCCCAAATGACCCCGACGATATCCCGGACGGATCCCGAAAACCATCCAGAAATGATGCCGGAAGAGCCCCCAAATTATCCCGAAAAAGTCCCCATATGACCCCGACGACATCCCGCACGGATCCCGAAAACCATCCAGAAATGATGCCGGAAGGGTCCCCAAATGATCGCGAAATAGTCCCGAAATGATTCCGGAATAGTCCCGAATATGTTCCAAAATAACCCCGACGGGATCCCGGACGGATCCCGTAAACTATACAGAAATGATCCCGGAAGGGTCCCAAAATGATCCCGAAATATTCCCGAAAAAGTCCCGAAATTACTCCGGCGTAATCCCGGACCGATCCCGAAAACCATCCAGAAATGATCCCGGAAGGGTCTCGATATGACCCCTACGGGATTACAAATAAGGTGAAGCTAATTATAAAACCATTTTAATAAGGCAGCAGGCGCATTGGAGCGAATAAAAAGTTAGATAGAAACATACAGGTAAAGCTAATAAAAGCGTGCTAATAAAAACAATTGATGGAGGGCGGATGGCGGGAGTAGAGGAGAGGACCACTGATCGTTCCTCCAAAATTGTCTAGATCTCGTTCTGTATGTACCAGATACCAAAAACTATTGATTTAGGAGAAAATTTATATTGAGTTATAACAATTTATAGATTTTACACCAGAGGGGGAGATAAAGGGGGGTGGGCGGGCGGAGGGTGTCACTGCTTACTTTGTAAGCCCTCGACTTATTTGACCCCTTGAGTCTGTGATATTGGTGAAGGCCAGTATACGTAAAGTTATAATGTGTAAAAATTATTGAAAAATAACTTCTCGAAGGGGTTGTGGGACCCCCACCCCTCTTTCCATGTTCGAAAAAAATTTCGCTAGTAGACTACTGTCTGTGTCCCAAATTTCATCAAAATCCGTGTAGCCATTCTGGCGTGATTCAGTCGCAAAGACGGAAAAATATAATAATTAAAATATAACTGTTCCTAGGGTACGGGGACCACGCCCCTTTTCAAAAATATATAGTTAGTAGATCCTTCTAGACTATTGGCTATATGTGTGCAAAATTTCATCCAAATCGGTCCAGCCGTTCTTGCGTGATTGAGTCACAAAGACAAACGTCTGGACAAACATCCAAACATCCAAACATCCAAACATCTTCACATCCAAACTTTGCCATTTATAATATACTAGCCTTTACCCGCGGCCCCGTCCGCAAGGAGAAATTTAAATATATATGGGCTATTCGCGTTAGCCTGCTTATTATCTGTTTAAAAATTTGTTTTCTGTCTAATGCATTTTATTTTTGTAGTTGAGTAAAAAAAAGAACTAAATGAGCTGATAACCTGATAGGATCCCAAATGATCCCGAAATTATCCAGAAAAAGCTACGAAATGACCCCCACGCTATCGCGGACGGGTCTCCCGAAAGGGTCTCCAAAAGTTCCCCGAATAGTCCCAAAAAACCCGAAATGACAGCGACACGATTCTAGACGTATCCAGAGAACCACACAGAAATGATCCCTGAAGGTGTTCCAAAATGATCCCGAAAAGGTTCCGAAATGACCCTGACGGGCTCCCGGGCGGATCTCAAAAACCGTCCAGAAAATATGCAGGAAGGGTCCCTAAATTATCCCGACATACTCCAGAAAAAGTTCCCAAATGGCTCCGAGGGGATCCACGACGGATCGCGAAAACCATACAGAAATGATTCCGGAAGGATCCCAGAATGATCCCGAAAAAGTCCGGAAATGACCCAGATGGGATCCTGCACAGATCCAGAAATGATCCCGGAAGGGTGCAAAAACTATCCCGGAAAAGTAACAAAAAATCCCGAAATGGCTCCTACGGCATCCCGGACGGATCCAGAAATGATCTCGGAAGGGTCCCCAAATGATCCCAAAATGGTCCCGAAATAACCCTGATGGATCCGGCAAACCATCAAGAAATTATGCCGAAAGGGTCCCAAAATGATCCCGAGTAATACAGAAAAAGTCACGAAACGACCCCTAGAGGATCCCCAAATGATCCCGTATTAGCCCTGAAAAGGTCCCGAAATAACCCCGACAAATCCCGAAAACCATCCAGAAGTGATGCCGGAAAGGTCCTCAAATGATCACCTAATAGTCCCGAAATGACCCTTAGGGGGTCATGGACGGATCCCATAAACCATCCAGAAATGATCCCGATATAGTCCCGAAGAAGTCCCGAAATGACCCTGACGGTATCTCGAACGCATCCCTAAATGACCCTGACGGGATCCCGGACAGATCCCGAAATCCATCCTGAAATGATCTTGTGAGGGTCCCAAAATTATCCCGAAATAGTTTTGGAAAATTCCAGAAATTACCCTGACGGGATCCCGGACGAATCCTGAAAACCAATCTTAAATGATGCCGAAAAAGTCCCGAAATGACCCTGATGGGACCCGGAAAGGATCCCGAAAACTATTCAGAAATGATGCCGGAAAGGTCCTCAAATGATCTCCCAATAGTTCCGAAAAGACCCTGACGGGATCCCGAACGGATCCCGACAACTATCCAGAAATGATACCGAAAGGGCCCGCAAATGATCCCGTATTAGTCGAGAAAAAGTCCCGAAATGACCCCGACGGGATGCCGAACGAATCCCAAAAACCATCCAGAAATGATGCCGGAAGGGACACCAAATGATCCCGAAAAAGTCCCGCAATTACTCTGACGGGATCCTGAACGGATACCGAAAACCATCCAGAAGTGATGCCGGAAAGGTCCTCAAATGATCACCTAATAGTCCCAAAATGACCCTGACGGCATCCCGGACGAATCCTGAAAACCAATCTAAAATGATGCCGAAAAAGCCCCGAAATGACCCTGATGGGACACGGAAAGGCTCCCGAAAACTAACCAGAAATGATGCCGGAAAGGTCCTCAAATGATCTCCCAATAGTTCCGAAAAGACGCTGACGGGATCCCGAACAGATCCCGACAACTATCCAGAAATTATACCGAAAGGGCCCGCAAATTATCCCGTATTAGTCGAGAAAAAGTCCCGAAATGACCCCGACGGGATGCCGGACGAATCCCAAAAACCATCCAGAAATGATGTCGGAAGGGACCCCAATGATCCCGAAAAAGTCCCGAAATTATTCCGACGGGATCCTGAACGGATACCGAAAACCATCCAGAAGTGATGCCGGAAAGGTCCTCAAATGCAAACCTAATAGCCCCAAAATTACCCTGACGGCATCCCGGACAAATCCCGAAATCCACCCAGAAATGATCTTGGGAAGGTCCCAAAATGATCCCGAAATAGTCTCGGAAAAGTCCAGAAATTACCCTGACGGGTTCCCGGACGAATCCTGAAAGACATCCTTAAATGATCCCGAAAAAACCCCGAAATGACCCTGACGGGATCCCGAAAGGATTCCGAAAACTATCCAGAAATGATGCCGGAAAGGTTCTCAAATGACCCCCTAATAGTCCCGAAATGACCGTGACGGGATCCCGAACGGATCCCGGCAACTATCCAGAAATGATGCCGAAAGGGTCCGCAAATGATCCCGTATTAGTCGAGAAAAAGTCCCGAAATAACCCCGACGGGATCCCGGACGAATCCCAAAAACCATCCAGAAATGATACCGGTAGGTATCCCAAATGATCCCGAAATAATCCCGAAACGACCTCGTCTGCATCCCGGACGGATACCGAAAATTATCCAGAAATGATGCCGGAAAGGTCCACAAATGAGCCCTAATATATCCGAAATTACCCTGATGGGATCCCGGACGGATCCCGAAAACTATCCAGAAATGATGTCGAAAGGGTCCCCAAATGATCCCGCATTAGTCGAGAAAAAGTCCCGAAATGACCCCGACGGGATCCCGGACGGATCCCGAAAACCATACAGAAATGATGCCGGAAGAGCCCCCAAATGATCCCGAAAAAGTCCCCAAATGACCCCGACATACTCCAGAAAAAGTTCCGAAATGGCTCCGAGGGAATCAACGACGGATCGCGAAAACCATACAGAAATGATTCCGGAAGGATCCCAAAATGATCCCGAAATAGTCGGGAAATGACCCAGATGGGATCCCGCACAGATCCAGAAATGATTCCGGAAGGATCCCCAAATGATCCCAAAATGGTCCCGAAATGACCCTGATGGATCCAACAAACCATAAAGAAATTATGCCGGAAGGGTCCCCAAATGATCCCGAAATAAAACAGAAAAAGTCACGAAACGACCCCTAGGGGATCCCCAAATGATCCCGTATTAGCCCCGAAATAGTCCCAAAATGACCCTGACGGGATCCCGAAAGGATTCCGAAAACAATCCAGAAATGATGCCGGAAAGGTCCTCAAATGATCCCCTAATAATCCCGAAATGACCGTGACGGGATCCCGACAACTATCCAGAAATGATGCCGAAAGGGTCCGCAAATGATCCCGTATTGGTCGAGAAAAAGTCCCGAAATGACCACGACGGGATCCCGGACGAATCCCAAAAATCATTCAGAAATGATGCCGGTAGGTATCCCAAATGATCCCGAAATAGTCCCGAAATGACCTCGTCGGCATCCCGGACGGATCCCGAAAATTATCCAGAAATGATGCCGGAAAGGTTACCAAATGATCTCCTAATAGTCCCGAAATTACCCTGATGGGATCCCGGACGGATCCCGAAAACCACCCAGAAATGATGCCGAAAGGGTTCCAAAATGATCCCGTATTAGTCGCGAAAAAGTCCCGAAATGACCCCGACGAGATCCCGGACGGATCCCGAAAACCATCCAGAAATGGTGCCGGAAGAGCCCCCAAATGATCCCGAAAAAGTCCCCAAATGACCCTGGCGAGATCCCGGACGGATCCCGAAAACCATCCAGAAATGATGCCGGAAGAGCCCCCAAATGATCCCGAAAAAGTCCTCAAATGACCCCGACGAGATCCCGGACGGATCCCGAAAACCATCCAGAAATGGTGCCGGAAGAGCCCCCAAATGATCCCGAAAAAGTCCCCAAATGACCCCGACGAGATCCCGGACGGATCCCGAAAACCATCCAGAAATGATGCCGAATGATCCCGTATTAGTCGCGAAAAAGTCCCGAAATGACCCCGACGGGATGCCGGACGAATCCCGAGGACCATCCAGAAATGATGCCTAAAGGGACCCAAAATAAACCCGAAAAAGTCCCGTAATGATCCCGGAAACCATCAAGAATTTATCTCTCGAAGTTACGCAAATGATCCCGAAAGTACACCGACGGGATCCCGGACGGATCCCGAAAACCATCCAGAAATGATGTCGGAAGGGTCCCCAAATGATCGCGAAATAGTCCCGAAATGATTCCGGAATAGTCCCGAAAATGTCCCAAAATAACCCCGACGGGATCCCGGACGGATCCCGAAAACTATACAGAAATGATCCCTGAAGGGTCCCAAAATGATCCCCAAATAGTCCCGAAAAAGTCCCGAAATTACCCCGGCGTAATCCCGGACCGATCCCGAAAACCATTAAGAAATCATCCCGGAAGGGTCTCGATATGACCCTTACGGGATTACAAATAAGGTGAAGCTAATTATAAAACCATGTTAATAAGGCAGCAGGAGCAAATAAAAAGTTACATAGAAACATACAGGTAAAGCTAATAAAAGCGTGCTAATAAAAACAATTGATGGAGGGCGGATGGCGGGAGTAGAGGAGAGTACCACTGATCGTTCCTCCAAAATTGTCTAGATCTCGTTCTGTATGTACCAGATATCAAAAACTATTGATTTAGGAGAAAATTTATATTGAGTTATAACAATTTATAGATTTTACACCAGAGGGGGAGATAAAGGGGGCGGGCGGAGGGTGTCACTGCTTACTTTGTAAGCCCTCGACTTATTTGACCCCTTGAGTCTGTGATATTGGTGAAGGCCAGTATACGTAAAGTTATAATGTGTAAAAATATATAATAATGAAAAATAATTTCTCGAAGGGGTCGTGGGACCCCACCCCTCTTTCCATGTTCGAACAAAATTTCGCTAGTAGACTACTGTCTGTGTCCCAAATTTCATCAAAATCCGTGTAGCCATTCTGGCGTGATTCAGTCGCAAAGACGAAAAAATATAATAATTAAATTATAACTGTTCCTAGGGGGCGGAGGCCACGCCCCTTTTGAAAAATATATAGCTAGTAGATCCTTCTAGACTATTGGCTATATGTGTGCAAAATTTCATCCAAATCGGTCCAGCCGTTCTTGCGTGATTGAGTCACAAAGACAAACGTCTGGACAAACATCCAAACATCCAAACATCCAAACATCCAAACATCCAAACATCTAAACATCCAAACATCCAAACATCTTCACATCCAAACTCTGCCATTTATAATATATATTAGATATTAGATATATTAGATTATTATCCAATTGACAGATTAATTAGTTTACACTAGTTATGGAGAAATCGTCGAGAAAAAAAAACATTGCCAACCGAAATACGAAATTATAGCAGGTTTAAATAAATAGAAAAATGATAAAATCACCACAACGACAACGATTAATACTTACAGAGATACTGGATCTGTTGAAGGGCTTCGTAGATTCCGCACACTGTAGATATGCCATTTTAAGCAAGTGGAAATTCGCTTATGTCGATGAGCTTATATTTTTGATAGTAACACCTATTTTGATTTTATCAAGTCGATTAAATTATTCCTGCACATTTAGTTAAAGCAAAAAAACCGCGCACACTGAGTTCTTAATTTCCTCTCGTTTGACCTTTCCCTCTCTCTTTTTTTTCTAAGAATTTATTACAATACTGTATTTACTTATGGAATTTCTTTTAACTTTGATTTTTCTTTTCGTTGATTACACAAAATTTTTCTTATAGTAATAACTTTAGTTTGAGCTCTCTTCTTTTCTGGTTTTTTTTTCTTCTTTTTTTTCTGTGAATACTTAAAATAATTATTTACAGATTTTTTTTTTTCTCATTCAAATACTCTTTTTCTCTATAAACTCATTTTCAACCACGATGGTTGACGTAACTATTTCTTAATATCTTTCCCACTTCACTTTTATTATTATTTAACTATTAATTAATTGATAGTTTAAATTAGGTAAACGCTGTACAGTCAGCTCAAAACTGAAATCTACTGTGTTTTCCAAGTGGTAAAAAAAATACTAAGTGAGTCGTTGGCTGACTCTCAAAATTTTGCAAAAAGTTCTTTCTTTTCTTTTTTTTTTTCTTTGATAGAAATTGTTTTTGTTTTTTTGGAACGTCAAACTGCCTGCATTCTTCAGTGTTCTTTTACTTAAAGAGTTTTCCCAAATACATATATATATAAAAAGTATTTTTATAAGCTAAATTATGCTTGTGGGCTTCCTCCTCTACAGCAAAAATGCTATTTCCGATGAAAATATGCATGGTGGATTATAGGCTCAAGAGCGAAATCCTCCACCTGCCTCCTCCAATATGCATGTTGTACAATTGGTATATTGATTTGATTCACAATAATTGAAACGTATCAGCTTTATTTATATAAAATTTAGTTATTTTAAAACTTTACTTGAGTTAAGTTTAAATTTTGAAAAAAATACTTTATCTCCAGGAATATACTTAAGATGAACTGCTCCTGATGATCGCCAAATCCAAAAAGGACTTTTAGAGCGAAGGAAAATGGCTACAAGCCCAAGTAGATACCTATCTTTGCCCATATAAAGCAACTCTGTTTTCAGCATTTCGCCCCTTTCGCCTAGAGTTGGCGCAAACATTAACATTGGGTTAGACAAGTCTTGAAATCTTTCGCATGATACCAAGCTATCCTACCATTTTCTTTATCTTGCAATTGATACATGTTGTTTCCCTTTTTATTAATAACTTTAGCTTTAATAAAAACTGGGGCAAATTTAGAATTGAATTTTTTTGGACGATCGCTAAGAACAAAGTTTCTACGATAAATATTTTCACCTACCGGAAACGTTTGCGACCTACTTCTGAGGTTGTATCTCTTCGCAGAGTTTTCAAAGCACGTTTGTATATTGTTCATGATTTCAGGGCGCCTATCATCTCGGTTCACTACACTCTAGAATGCGTTTTTTCGATATGGGTATCAAATGAAAGTGTTAATGATTATTTAAAAGGGAGTGGGCCTTAGTTCTATAGGTGGACGCCTTTTCGAGATATCGCCATAAACGTGGACCTAAGGTGACTCTAGAATATGTTTGTATGATATGGGTATGAAATGAATGGTGTTAAAGTGTATTTTAAAAGGGAGTGGCCCTTAGTTGTATATGTGAAGGCGTTTTCGAAATATCGACCAAAATGTGGACCAGTGTGACCCAGAACATCATTTGTCGGGTACCGCTAATTTATTTATATATGTAATACCACGAACAGTATTCCTTCCAAGATTCTAAGGGGTTTTGATTCCGCCATGCAGATCTTTTTCATTTTCTTCTACTTAATATGATAGGTGCCACAGCCATTTTACAAAGTTTTTCCTGAAGTTATATTTTGCGTCAATAAACCAACCCAATTACCATGTTTCATCCCTTCTTTCGTATTTGGTATAGAATTATGCCATTTTTTCTTTTTTCGTAATTTTCGATATCGAAAAAGTGAGCGTGGTCATAGTCAGATTTCGGCCATTTTTCATACCAAGATAAAGTGAGCTCCAATAAGTACTTGAACTAAGTTTAGTAAAGATATATCGATTTTTGCTCAAGTTATCGTGTTAACGGCCGAGCAGAAGGACAGACGGCCGACTGTGTATAAAAACTGGGCGTTACTTCAACCGATTTCGCCCTTTTCACCGAAAATAGTTACCGTCATAGAATCTATGCCCCTACCAAATTTTACAAGGATTGGTTAATTTTTGTTCGACTTATGGCATTAAAATTATCCTAGACAAATTAAATGAAAAAGGGCGGAGCCACGCCCATTTTGAAATTTTCTTTTATTTTTGTATTTTGTTGCACCATATCATTACTGGAGTTGAATGTTGACAAAATTTACTTATATACTGTAAAGATATTAAATTTGTTGTTAAAATTTGACTTTTAAAAATTTTGTTTTTGGGCGTGTTTGGGCGTGTTCTTCTTCCGATTTTGCTAATTTTCGTTTGGAACATATATATTAATAGGAGTAGCGTTCCTGCCAAATTTCATCATGATATCTTCAACTACTGCCAAATTACAGCTTGCAAAACTTTTAAATTACCTTATTTTAAAAGTGGGCGGTGTCACGCCCATTGTCCAAAGTTTTGCCAATTTTCCATTCTGCGTCATAAGTTCAACCCACCTACCAAGTTTCATCACTTTGTCCGTCTTTGGTAATGAATTATCGTATTTTTCCGGTTTTCTAAATTTTCGATATTGAAAAACTGGGCGTGGTTATAGTCCGATATCGTTAATTTTAAATAGCGATTAGATGAGTGCCCAGGAACCTACATACCAAATTTCATCAAGATACCTCAAAATTTACTCAAGTTATTGTGTTAACGGACAGACGGACGGACGGACGTGGCTCAATCAAATTTTTTTTCTATACTGATGATTTTGATATATGGAAGTCTATATCTATCTGGATTCCTCTATACCAGTACAACCAACCGTTATACAATCAAAGTTAATATACTCTGTTTGCAAAGCACGCTGAGTATAATTATAAAATCAAGGGTGTGAAAAGGCAGTAGCAGAAAATTACGGGGGTAAATCCAAAGAGGCCGAGGTGCTGCAAAAGGAAACACAGCTCATTAATGCTAAATCTTACAGCTTAGCCTTCATTGTAGTAAAGTGGCGCCGAGCAAGCTCCTTTTCAGTTTGAAGGAGGGATCGTTTATTGTGGCGCTGATAAAGGTGCCCTTGCTCCTTTCTAAAGAAAAGATTTTTGGACTTAACTCGCGAGGATTCAGCCGGAAAACAGGGCTGGAACTGCAATTGGGGTAAGGAAACACTTATAGTCGTGTACGCTGTCTTACTCCAGCACTGAAGACCTAGCGTTTTTATAGAGGGCGAAAAGAGTTGTCCCTTATCGTAATATAATGGTACGTGGTGCATAATGTGGAAGCCCCACCAGAAAAGTTCAAAAGCTAAAAGATCGGAAAGGGTGCAGTCAACAGCTTGTCAAAATATTATTCGTGAAGAAAATTGAAATCTTGTTATACGATAGGCAAGACATGCAGACAAAAATTTAAAATTTCTATATTTTTCAACATTGCGCTGTGCATTTTAATTTTTTTTTTAATTTTCTTGTTCTTTTAAATACATATGCTTACATACATATATACGTATGTACATAAACATTATTTTCCAGTTATTTTGTGGCTACAACGATGCGTCACTTGCACACTCGTTTACACATTAACGGGTTAATGACTCGGAAGTTCCTACCTGACTTACAACGAAATTCCGTTTGCATGTCACACCCACATAAACCATAAGAGAAGCAGTCTATGCACTATATTGATAGTAAAAACTATACATACTTATAAAAAGTAATTTTACTTAATGCTTCTTTAGTATACTTTTAGCACTAAAGCTTTTATTTTAACTTACAGGACTTTTATACATATTAAAGCTTGTATGTGGGTGTGAAACACATCCTTTTACTCTACCACTAGTGGTCGCATATGTATTTGTATACATATACATATATACCTACGGATCTACCGCCAACTTCTGTTCACATGCTAGGATATATGTATGTATGTATGTGTGTGGGTGCTGGTGTCAACACACCATTTAATCCGCATTTCGCACATAAATCTATATTTTCTTTTCACTTCCATTTCACTTTGGCATACATTTACAGCTTTTTAAGGCTTTCGGCCAAAATAGAAAGTCAAACTATAGATGGCTTAAGCTTTGTTTGCGCTTTCATACCTACATACATATGTCTGTTTATGGTCCAAAGCGTCGTGGGTGTTGATATTTGGCTTTAATTCTTGTCGAAACATTTACTAATTTTATGTTCGTTTTGTGTGTCTTTTTCATTCCATTATTTGCTATATTGCATTTTGTTTGTATTTTGCCGTTGTAGCTAATTTTGAATTTGTTTTTGTATTTTGTTCAACTCGAAGGTAATTTTTTTTTTATCTTCGTTCAGGGCTTCATATGGTTGAGTTTTTTCGGCACCGTTCGAAGCAGAATCGGATTCTACAGCAAATTCGTGAAACGAAGTCGGACACAATTTCGAGCCCTTATCTCCGCTCTTTCCTAATTGTTTGATATAATGAAACCCCTTTTAAGATATGGTATAAATAAAAATTGATGTGTATGTGTTCTATAGAGGCTTTAATTTCTCAACCGATTTTGACAAAGCTGACATGATAACTAAAATTTTTCAAAAGACGGCGGGGCGACAAAGTAAATTTATGCGAAAAAGCGAGGCGGAATGGGAGAGGTAGTGGAACTGAATAGGAGATAGAGGCCGGAAGTGGAAGCGATATGGAGAAAAAATATGAGAATGGGATCGTAAATGAAGAAATAAGAGTAGGACTGGCATACGAAGGAAAAAAGACAAAGTAGAAGATAACGAGAGGCGGAGCGACTAGCGTGAAAGAAAAGGCAAACCAATTTTCGGAGAAGACAACGTTTGTAAGATATGCTGATAGATAAAAAAAGAAAATACGGACAAGGGTCGATCGCTAGCTTATCTCTTCGCCATAGCACTAGCCTCAAAAATTTATATGTGCCTGATCTCCAGTCACGCTCAACTGAGGATATTTTGTTTTCTGATCACAATGGCAACGTATTCGTGTTATCCACAGCAGTGTTATACGTGCTGTCTCTGAAACTGCAGAGACTACTTAATCATTAATCCAAATTTTGTAGGTGGCTTTGAGTCTGTGAGTATCCCTCTATATAGTCAAAATTACTTATGGCATGATGTCGCATCGTATTTATACAAGAGGAACTTCCCTGGAAGCTATATTGCGCTGGAGGCGATTTTTAACCCCGCATGAAAACTTCAATTAAGTTCTTGTGCGCATACACTAAATGTAGTTTTGCTTTAGAGCGAATTCCTGTATGCTCATGCTGGAAACTATTCCCGTAGACCTATGTCGACTAGTTTATGCTACATTTTACATCTTCCTACAAAAAAACTGTTTATTAGAATACCAAAGTGACAAATCAATGGACCGATATCCCTACATTATTTCGTGTCCAATGCCTTCTGCACAGGCAACTTCGAATTTCCCAGAAATGCCGGTAGTCTTATCTAGTCAAAGGACCGCTTATTATAACAAACGGCAATCGGCGTCGTCCAGAGAATAAAGATTTTATCAATGGTAGCAATAGACTGCAGACCATATCTAAATGAACTGGCCTCTTGGTGCATCATAGCGGTGATATTTGTTCCAGATCTTAGAGCAGAACCGGGTAGCTGTGCTGTCTATGAGGTAGTGTGGAAGGCAAGTGAACAGAATGGGGGAATCAGTGGAGTGTCATTGCTTCCTCTATAGCTGCAAAATCTGACTGGTGTCTCTTTTCACGAAGTATGTTAACATAAGATGGACCCTGGAACACACATGTGTGATGTTCAGACAAACTTGGCCCCGCATAAATGAGAATCGAATGTATGTCCGCATTAATCTTAATAGTCTGTCGATATGATTGGGGTCCGTTGATATGAAGGGAAGACAAAAAGTGTTGATTATTTTCTTTGCAGGGGACCTTCTTACCGCTCTAGCCAGGACTCCTAAAAGCTGCATGAAAATACGTTAAGTCTTCTGGTTGGCGGATTTTGGCTGTCACGAAATAAATGGCATTTAGATATTGGCATTTAGATAAATTGGTATCACAATGCGCCAGCCAATTTAATTGTGCTCCTCTGCTTGCTGAGCGGAAACTACTTGAACCTTACCTAACCGTCGCTTCTTGCTTTATATTTATACAGCTATTAAAGTTCACTTACTGGCTTATGCGAATTCCTAATCGGAAATACTTATGCGATTATAATGAGTAAATTATAAAAACAAATAGCCATTTTAAAGGAGAGCGTTTCAAATGTGTTAAGAAATTGTTGCAATGCGTAATATACCCTCTCTGAGCTCTGTGTGCAAGACAATGTTTTGAGCTACCTTGATCCTATAAAAATCCACATTCCAAACACTAATCGATAAATGGAATTGCAAGTTCCTCATTTTCTCTTTTGGGCTCATAAAAGAGTGTAACTTAAAATTTTAGGTAGACCGATTAAGTTTCCTATTCGTGAGAGATCTTTTAATATATTTACTCACTTGCTCATTAAAAGCGTTTTTCAAAGCTGCGCAGGCTCAAATTAAACTTTAAAAAATTTTATGGAAAGTGTGAACCTGATTCAAATGGTGTCTCAAAATAAATTGAGCAACCGCTATGTCCATCTATTACTTACTTACTTACTTACTTAATTGGCGCTTAACCGTCTAAACGGTTATGGCCGTCCAACAAGGCGCGCCAGTCGCTCCTTCGCTCCGCCAACCGGCGCCAATTGGTCACACCAAGGGAGTTTAAATCGCTTTCCACCTGGTCCTTCGAACGGAGTGGGGGCCGCCCTCTACCTCTGCTTCCATAGGCGGGTTCCGATAGAAACACTTTCTTGGCCGGAGCATCATCTTTCATTCGCATAACATGGCCTAGCCAGCGCAGCCGCTGCGTTTTAATTCGCTGGACTATGTTGATGTCTGCGTATAGCTCGTACAGCTCATCATTAAATCTTCTTCGGTACTCGCCATCGCCAACGCGTAGAGGTTCATAAATCTTTCGAAGAACTTTTCTCTCGAACACTCCCAAAGCCGCTTCATCTGCTGTTGTCATGGTCCATGCTTCTGCCCCATATAGCAAGACGGGTACGATAAGTGACTTGTAGAGTATGATTTTCGTTCGCCGAGAGAGGACTTTACTTTTCAATTGCCTACCTAGTCCAAAGTAGCATTTATTGGCAAGATTGATTCTTCGCTGGATTTCAGTGCTGATGTTGTTGCTAATGTTGATGCTGGTTCCCAAATAAACGAAGTCTTTTGCTATTTCGAAATTATGGCTACCAACAGTAGCGTGGTTGCCAAGGGGCGTATGCGCTGACTCTTTGCTCGATGACAGCAGGTACTTCGTTTTGTCCTCATTCACCATCAAACCCATCTTTACCGCTTCTTTTTCCAGCTTGGAGTAAGCAGAACTAACAGCGCGGGTGTTTAGGCCGATGATATCAATGTCATCAGCATATGCCAGTAATTGCACGCTTTTATAGTATATTGTTCCAGTGCGGTTAAGTTCTGCAGCTAGTATAATTTTCTCCAGCATCAAATTAAAGAAATCGCACGATAGGGGGTCACCCTGTCTGAAACCTCGTTTAGTTTCGAACGGCTCGGAGAGGTCCTTCCCAATTCTGACTGAGCTGATGGTGTTGCTCAACGTCAATGTCCATCTATTAATACATTTAAAGAATATATACAACTAGCAAGGTACACGGCGTTGCTCAGGTTGGGCAGATACTAATCTAAATAACAATAATGACCAAACAAAAGTTCTGCACTTAAGTACGTACATGGCGTATGAGTAACTTTTGCTGGCTTACAATATTTTTCGCACCACCCAGTGGCGCACGTGAAATTGAAAAAAAAGCTAAATTTAAAATTCTTAGTTCTGAAATATGAAGAAACTTCGTCTTGATCGAAGGAACCTATAGCCAAAATTTGGGGATGATCGAAGTGTGGGAAATACGTTTCCATAGGGAATACGCACAAACACAGAATTTTTTTTTAATATTATAGATGTATGATCGTCTGTCTGTTCAATGTCAACCTTAACTATAATTTATGCGATTTTGCAGTCGACCACCACGAATTAGCAATTTTCAATTTCGTTGCACACTCAACTGGTTGCCTTTTACTTTTTATCTGCCAAATATCTCAATTGCCCCAAATTATATTTATATCGAAATTTCTGTATTTTTCTGCTTTGGCTTGTTATAAAAGCAACAAAAAATGTGGGGGTAAAGTATCAAGAAAGAAGCCTAAAATGGAGAGCGTAATTGTAAGTATTTATTTTTCTAAACGGAGATCTTATTTTGATTTGAACAAAACCAAAACAAAACTTTTTTTATCACAGAAACTGGTTCAAACTGTAGTCGGTTGGTTGAACTGGCCAAGACTGAAGGTGTCTGCAATGTGGGACCTCCTTCTAACTGAAAAACAGAAATAAAAGCTTGTTAGCCCAATGGCAGACTCGACTTTAAATTGAAATTCAACTAAACATGGCGAGAAGACGAGGTTAGAAGGAAATAATAAACTAAAAAAATTTGCTCCGCTAACATAAAATCCGGTTGAAGAAGAATATGCTGTCATTAATTTATTTTTGACTTTAAAAAGCTTTTTTAAAGAAATTAACTTGGTGCAATCTACCTCCTATAAGTTTTTGGCCGAGGTTCTCTAACAAATAGCGTGATGCTCCTTTTTAGTTTGATTTAAAAATTGGCGGGATGGCAACTACATATTTAAAACCGACTCCCAAATGCAGCTTTGAGGTAGAAGAATTTTCACAGATAACTTTTTAATGGCAGGAATGCACTCGGAGTGTTTACCAAACTACTGAAGAGGGCTGAAAAAGCTTGAAAAAACATCTTCCGCATTTAAAAACTTTCTACTAAACTTTTGATATTGCATTGCCCGGGACTTGAATCCAAAATTTTGGTATGGTGAGCAGAGCACGAGGCGAAGCATAAGACAAAGTTGAGTAAAGACTTGCCTACAAGTTTATCGGCTTAGCGCTACCGTCCAGCGATGGTTGAATGCATCTGACATCATATTACCTTAACTCTTACCTCTGCGATAAGTTACGCATCCAAACGGATTTTTACAAAATGCTTTGGGTTACTGCAATTCTAAATATAAAGGCCTGCTGCTGAAATTTATTGACCATTCCGGTGGACTTTTTTTTTTTGAAACATGTACTTTTCAAGATACGAGTACTTTTTCAGAACTGGGTTTTATAGAACCGGGTAAATTTTTGGAATCCGGTTTTTTAAGCTGGGTAGTTTAGCTTATCCAGGTACTTTTTTATAACCGGATACTTCATCTGGTCACTTTTCTAAACCTCGTCCTTATTCGAATCCGTGTACTTATTATATAAAGCCGGGTACTTTTTTAGTACCAGGTACTTTTTCACAACCGAGTACTTTTGTGGACACGTGTACTTTTTAAGACCGGAACATCTTTGGAAATCGCATACTAACGTACTTAAAATAGGTGGTGTAAACTAGCAGTAATCTGCCACTAGTTCTTAGTCCAAAGAAGTGCTACATACTCACAAACAAACATAAGTATGAAGCTTATACAAATGCTTTAGCATTTCGCTTACGAAGGAGAGTGGACAGTAAACTGTGAAAAAATCGAAATCTGGGAAAAGTATGGTGTGAAGTCATAGTTGCATTATCATTGAATCCTTGGACGTGCCAAACAACACAAAACAACCTTTTGCTTTGCAGACTACGTGGGCTTTACAGAGTGCTATTCGAAGTAATGTAGTGGCTTCTTCGTATAGGGTACTCGGTCAAAGGTTTCCAGGGATATATGGCTTATAAGAAAGTTAGGAAGGGCAGCGTTTATTGTTTCCATAGCGGATATTGCCAGTGGTATCAAAGAATATCGAGTTGTTCATATGAAATCCACATTGGAATAAAGAAAATCTTTGTAGAAAAAGAAGCGGATCAACTTGATTGGATGCCAACAATCGGTAGGGAGCTCGTATTTCGACAAGGTAGTGAAACCTAGAGGCAAAACTAGAATATTTCACAGAGCATAAACGGATAGAACCAAAACCCAAAAAAACGGTTGTCAACTTTACATACGAGACCACAGAAAGAGAAGTGAGGGTGGTTACTTATGAGAAAGAAAATTTTTATGGGAGACTCTTGTACGGTAATAAAACGTGTTAATCCCCCATAATGCCCACAATATGTTCATTAAAGTGATTTAACTTGTTGGAATATAAGATTAAAATGTGTCCCCAAATGTAAACTTTAAAGTCATGGGTAATTAAAAAAAAAATCCGTACAACCTGTAGAAAGAGCGAAATAAGACTTTTAGCAATGTTATTCCTTTCTTATTTACGATTTTTATAAACAGAGATGGTCTTTTTTTACTCAGATCAAAACACACGCATGATATATACATAAATCTCTTTCTACTTAATTTTAAATTTTTTACGTGCATGTATATACATAAGCGACTCCCATTGAATTACTATAAATCTGCTTCTTAGAAATTATTCAATTTAGTTAGGTTGGTTGAATGTTATGAAAAGTCGAACGCTGCCATGTACCAATGCTACAACAACAACAATGCTGTTAATATGAAGCAAATTGGCTTTATAATTTAATTTAAATTAGCAGAGGAAGAAAATTAAAATGTAAGACATTTTACAGGAGTAAAATAAGTTTACAAAATCAAAAAAGCGTAAGATGTCAGCGCGTACATAAATCTGGTGGAAGTCAGAAACGCTTGAATCTTATTAAATCGTAAAATGTGTGTCATTAAGTATTGCCTCCATATCCTTAAACTCCTTTAAATTGTGTGTACGTGCCTCAGCATAGGGCCGTAAGAAGTAACGATGCTACGAAAACGAAATTTGATGCGTAGGTCTGAAAAGATGCTAATTTAATTTTGTGTTAAGCTATAAAACCTAAGCCAAAAATATATGTCATGCGTCAGCATTAATGATAAAAAGCAAGAAATATATATATTTATATGTATGTAGAGATTTGGTAAGAAAGGAAGCTTCAAGTTGCTATCGTTGAATGAAGCAGCTAGCAAGTGAAATGTGATTTTAAGCAACTTAATTTATTACCCTGAAAAAAATTTACATGCTATTGAAGTACGTGATATTTTTGCTTCTAATATCCCTATGTATATAATTTACGGTTTTTATTTATGTCAACACAAATTCTAATATCCATTGTTGTCAAAAATCTGGTTAATGCTGTTATGCACAAAATAGAATTTTCACTGTGGTTTGTGTTGATATTTGTGTGCATATGATTCTACTTGTAGTGGTGCAAGGCAATAAAAGCATAAGTATATGATAAGAATAAAAGCATAGGAAAGCAGCTTTAAGATAAGTCTTAATTATATCACATGTTTATGTTCATTTTGTGTATGCCATGGCGTATACGCAACCGATTTCCATATAGACCTGACATTTTATTCTTTACTGAAATGTTTAATGGAACGTCTCAATCTAATAAAAAAAATAATAAAACTTTTGTCGGATCCGTAGGTCAACATTCCGATCATCGCAGTCATGCGGATGCATGTCTCTCTTCCGGGAGAAAATGCCTTGAAGAGAAGCAAGAGGTATAATCGAAAAGGCGGTCTGATGTCGCTTGTTTAAAATTTTCCCAAAATATTGGCTGGTACAAAAAATTCTGCCAATTGAAAAATACTTATAAGGAGCTAACAGCTACTTTGTTTGCACCTTTTTTTAGTCGCATTGAAACACATATTTAAACGAATGACAGGTAAGAAATTTTGTCATTTTATTCGTTGCTGTTCATATTACCGAACTTTTCTGGAGAGACCCGACATCAAGTTTTGTACAACTGTTTTATCCACTTTCTTTACTTATGTTGAACTGGTTACCTGGAAAGTTTCTTTCTTTCAAGTGCAAAGCCGTTTTGTTATAGCATAGCCCTATAAGTTTTAGCAACTTTGATATTGTGATTATTCGTCCAAATGTACACAATGTTTTTACGTAGCTTTTCCTTCTTACTCATTTTCCTCGTCGTTGACGGCTTGGCTTCAAAAGGTAGTATAGTTTGAAATTGTTGCGAACACCAATTCAGAAATAATGAATTCAAAGCCTACTGCTTCATTGCTGAAAAACTTATAGGGAGCTCTAAGTTTGTAGAGCTTTCTGTAACCGTCCTTATTTTATAAATTAAAATTTAAAAATTGCTTTGTAGTGTTCCTATACATAAAATAAAGCGTACTTTCCATTTAAGAATAGCAAATAATAAGCATATTGTTTCATTAAAAACCAAGCAATTATACACAAACCTTTCTGTACTACCTAAAAAGACGGATAACAGACACTGCATATTATTTTTTTAGGTTTCTATTTTTTATACTACTTGGTAAGGGAAAATGAAATTGGCATTAGCAGTGACCTCTACACTTCAATTTTGGAAGAAAATTAGTTTAAAGTCGGATGAGAGATTCCCCATTTGATTTAAATTTCCTAAACAGCTCAAAACATGCCCCATTTCGCAGAAGTTTTTTTCTTATTTGGCAATAAAGCCGAGATTTAAACATTGATCAAAATTTAAAGTTTAGCGGATAGCTTCTTTAGAACCGATTGCAAGATTCCAACTTTAGTTCGAATACTACCTATGCACCACATTCCCACAGAAGGAAGAATGTACCCGCAGCAGGTATGTCTGTCGTAAGAAGATACTAAAAACCAAATTGATTCTAGAAGTTTTGTGGCGCAACCCTTTCAAGGGTTTACCAGCGCACTTTATAGCTTATCTAACCCAATTCTCAACCTCACGTACCCGTGGCGAATCCTGCTATTCTTTTTAGCAGCCAAGGCTCTGGTGACTGCAATTTCCTCACGGATATAGGGAGTGGGAAGGTGGGATGGCCTAGAAAGTTGCATATGTTAATACTGAATCGTTCCCGAGATGGTCAAGCTACTACTTTCATGGCGCTTGTTACCGGAACGTACCGGATCTGCACAATCAACATCGATAACACTTCCCAAAACCTTCGGGGTGTGTACTAATCGCTACAAGAACCACAACAGCCATGTACCACTTAGAGGGCTACTATTACAACTCGGATTTTAACTAAGCTCTAAGCATATAGTATGTTGCCGAATGGAAATGATTTTGCAAACCAATTGAAAGAATAAACACGCTTGAATAGAAAGTAAGTGAACGAAATAATTTAAACCAAAAAATAAATAAAAACTTGGCGTAATTAACATTCGAGAAGATTAACGCCGAGGTTCGCTTCTAATTAGCGTTGCGAAATTTCTATAGATCGTTTTCAATTATAGTCCGTGCTGGATTTGTTTTTTACTTGTACGTAAATGTAAGGGTTTAACATGGTTAATTGGTGAATTTGAACAAAATAATAGTTACAACTTTGATGTATAAAGATGTTTTGTTCCTCACGGAAAGCTTAACACTTAGTGCTTTACCATTGGTCCTTTCGTTATTAATTTATCCAAGGAATTAAAAAACTCACTTTAAAATACCTTCGGAACAATTGAAATAGGAATGGTAGCATTTCGTTCAGCTGGAATGAAAAGTCAGTCATTTTTTTAAGAAATACTTATTTTATGTGCTTTTTGTAATTTTCTGATTTTGATCAGTTACTAATTTTGTATCTGATTGCCCCAATATCAACACAATGTTAATAATGGATCCCTCATCGGCGCTTATGTATTTTGTCAATTTACCGAAATTAATGTTAGTAAAATATTTTTCTTTTTTTCGCTTTTTTCTGTATTCAGTTTATCACTTTAATATTCAAACCAAAATTTGTTTTATCGTTATGCTGTTTCAGTTGTACTTTTTTCATTCTACCATACTTATCTAATTTCATTGTGTGACGATTGGCGTAATAATTTGATTGGAAGTCAATTCGAAATAATATCCATAGCATGCATAAATGTATATATGTCATAAACTGTGTTAAGTGTAATGGTATTGATGACGAAAATGGCATGTTTGATTTATGATTATCCAAGTATGTGGTCATATTTACGATTTATTTACAAGAATTGGTTATAATTTAAGGCGTAGACCGGAATCATGAGTTTAGATTTGGTAGTCATCAAAAAAGATTTTATTTTATATCCGAATATGAAAGAAGTAAGAAAAGATGGTAATGTAGGTTCATGATGGGTTTTCTGACTGAACACTGCCTTCTGGGGTCACATGCTTTTAAATGTGGCCTTATCTATGACAACTGATGAAGGAAGAGTGGGTTGGAAGAGGAAACGATTGAACACGTTTTGTGATCGTGCCATGCGCTTGTCAGGGTTAGGCGGCCGCTATTAGGAGTTATATAGCTGTCAGATCTAGAAGCAGCAAATGGCAAAGGTCCTAGAAAGCTTATAGAATTTATCAAGAGGACGGCGTTAGTTTATAACATAGGTCCTTGTTATTGAGAGAGTTTTTCAATTTGGTCGTAAAACAAGCTTCTGCTACCACCAGTCTATGTGAGGTCTTCATGGACGGGCCAGTTCAAACTATCATTGCACTATGAGTACTTTGCGTACAAAATTGGACCAGAAGACTGCTTCTCATTTTATATTTTTAAATACGATAAAGTATTGATAAACAAGTAAGGAAGGCTAAGTTCGGGTGTAACCGAACATTACATACTCAGTTGAGAGCTGTGGAGACAAAGTAAGGGAAAATCACCATGTTGTAAAAAGAACCTAGGGTAACCCTGGAATGTGTTGGTATTAAAGAGTATTTTAAGAGGAAGTGGGCCATAGTTTTATAGATGGACCCCATTTAGGGATATCGCCATAAAGGTGGACCAGGCCTGACTCTAGAATTTGTTTGTACGATATGGGTATCAAATGAAAGGTGTTAATGAGTATTTTAATAGGGAGTGGGCCTTAGTTCTATATGTGGAAGCCTTTTCGAGATATCGCCATAAAGGTGGACCAGGGGTGACTCTAGAATTTGTTTTTACGATATGAGTATCAAATGAAATGTGTTAATGATAATTTTAAAAGGGAGTGGGCCTAAGTTCTATAGGTGGACGCCTTTTCGAGATATCGCCATAAAGGTGGACCAGGGGTGACTCTAGAATTTGTTTGTACGATAAGTGTATCAAATGAAAGGTGTTAATGAGTACTTTAAAAGGGCGTGGGCCTAAGTTCTATAGATCGACGCCTTTTCGAGATATCACCATAAAGGTGGACCAGGGGTTACTCTAGAATTTGTTTGTACGATATGAGTATCAAATGAAAGGTGTTAATGAGTATTTTAAGAGGGCGTGGGCCTTAGTTCTATATGTGGACGCCTTTTCGAGATACCGCCATAAAGGTGGACCAGGGGTGACTCTAGAATTTGTTTTTACGATATGAGTATCAAATGAAATGTGTTAATGATAATTTTAAAAGGGAGTGGGCCTAAGTTCTATAGGTGGACGCCTTTTCGAGATATCGCCATAAAGGTGGACCAGGGGTGACTCTAGAATTTGTTTGTACGATATGTGTATCAAATGAAAGGTGCTAATGCGTATTTTAAGAGGGTGTGGGCCTTAGTTCTATATGTGGAAGCCTTTTCGAGATATCGCCATAAAGGTGGACCAGGGGTGACTCTAGAATTTGTTTTTACGATATGAGTATCAAATGAAATGTGTTAATGATAATTTTAAAAGGGAGTGGGCCTAAGTTCTATAGGTGGACGCCTTTTCGAGATATCGCCATAAAGGTGGACCAGGGGTGACTCTAGAATTTATTTTGAACGATATGGGTATCAAATGAAAGGTATTAATGAGTATTTTAAAAGGGCGTGGGCCTAAGTTCTATAGATGGACGCCTTTTCGAGATATCGCCAAAAAGATGGACCAGGGGTGACTCTAGAATTTGTTTTTACGATATGAGTATCAAACGAAAGGTGTTAATGGGTATTTTAAGAGGGCGTGGGCCTTAGTTCTATATGTGGACGCCTTTTCGAGATATCGCCATAAGGGTGAACCAGGGGTGACTCTAGAATTTGTTTGTACTATATGGGTATCAAATGATAGGCGTTAATGAGTATTTTAAAAGGGAGTGGGCCTTAGTTCTATAGGTGGACGCCTTTTCGGAATATCGTTATAAAAGTGGACCAGGGTTGACTCTAGAATGCTTTGTACAATGTGGGCCTTAGTTCAATAGGTGGATGCTTTTTCGAGATATCGCCATAAAGGTGGGCCAGGGGTGACTCTAGAATTTTTTTATACGATATGGGTATCAAATTAAAGGTATTAATGAGGGTTTTATAAGGGAGTGGCCCTTAGTTGTATATGTGAAGGCGTTTTCAAGATATCGACCAAAAGTGGATCAGGGTGATCCAGAACATCATCTGTCGGGTACCGCTAATTTATTTATATATGTAATACCACGAACAGTATTCCTTCCAAGATTCCAAGGGCTTTTGATTTCGCCCTGCAAAACTTTTTCATGTTCTTCTACTTAATATGGCAGGTATCACACCCATTTTACCAAGTTTTTTTTTAAAGTTATATTTTGCTTCAATAGACCAATACAATTACCATGTTTCATCCCTTTTTTCGTATTTGGTATATAATTATGGCATTTTTTCATTTTTCGTAATTTTCGATATCGAAAAAGTGGGCGTGGTTATTGTCCGATATCATTCATTTTAAGTGGCGATCTGAAATGAGTGCCCAGGAACCTACATACCAAATTTCATCAAGATACCTCAAAATTTATTCAAGTTATCGTGTTAACGGACAGACGGACGGACGGACGGACGGACATGGCTCAATCGAATTTTTTTCGATACTGATGATTTTGATATATGGAAGTCTATATCTATCTCGATTCCTTTATACCTGTACAACCAACCGTTATCCAATCAAAGTTAATATACTCTGTGAGCTCTGCTCAACTGAGTATAAAAAGAAATTTGGAACACTTTTCTAGCATCTGTTAATTTGGTTTGAAGATATACATATGTCTAACTTCTAAGCATTAGGTCATCTTCAGTGTACTTTTTTGTTGCCTAACACAGCTTTCGGATATAGAAGAAGCAAGTAGCATAGCTCCCGGAAAGCTCCTAGTGTTTTACAAGAGGACGGAGTTATTTTTAACATAGGTCCTAGTTTCTGATAGAGTTTTTTAGTTTAGTAATGTGGTCTTGGTCCGCTCTTTTCCCTTATTTGAAGGGCTGAATTCTGTTTTTGAGAAATTTAGTATAACAGCTGTTCTCAGAAAAAGAATTCAATCCTTCAAATAAGGGAAAAGAGCGGCACACGACCACATTTTTACTTTTTTAATTTGCTTAACGCGTTAACAAAAAAATAAAATAAAATTTCCAAATGTAGAATTTCTAAGTTAGGAAAACGGAGATACGACTTTTTATACTTAAGCCTCAATCTCCTCAAAAAAGTTGGTTTGGTACAATACCAAGAAAAAGTTGATTGTGTCGCATAGTGTAATTTATTCATACAAATATACAGCATTAGGTGAGTCTTTGAATTTCGATAAATAGAACAAAACAAAATACTTGTATCTTTGAAACCCACCTACAACAAAAAGCATAACTTTGACACATGACAATATCCGAAGTATGTACTTTGCAAAGAAGGCAATTGGGATAAGCTTACAACAACTAAGGCACGACGTGGCTGAATGAGTTTATAATACTTAAATTATCGTATTAGTGCGGGATCGAATTCCACTCTCAGAAGAACAAACTTTCAAGAGATTTAAAATATATAATCGAAACAGCTGCCGCCTAATCCATGCTGATGTCACATTGCCTAAATTGTTTCCAAATTATTAAACAAACTCAAAAGCATTTTCGAAAACATCCGATAATTCGAGCCAATTTTACGAAAATTTCGAAATTTTTAATTGGAGTTCGCTGACGTTTTTTGAGTATGAAGTTTTGAAGCAAAATCAATTTTATTCTAACAAAATAGAAGTAATAGGTCGCTTTAATTTTGCAATGATTCTCGGAAATTTTTTCACGAACTGTGTTTTGGATTTTTCACCATATAGAGTGTGAATTTTTCTTTTTATAATAATCTCAAATTTTCGAATATTTTCAAAACCGTGTTTAAGATACATATGTTGCGTAGTTCAGTTACGAATATGTATGTTTTTTTTTTTTTTTATATTGAAAGTCGTGTTATGTCAACCATATGACTTAACGACTGAAGAAACCGCACACGATCTTCATTAATTTTTCTTAGTAATTTTAAAACCCATTAGGATTGATACTCCGCCGACGTTAACGCAGTCACATTTTTGAATGATTAATGGATGGAAAAGTTTTTGAGATGCAAATTTAAAATTAACAGCGTACTCTTGTGCCAACATGAATTAATAATTTTACCTTTATATAGCTTTACTTATTCATTTATACGTGAGCATACATTTGCGCAACGCGGTTTTGGTAATATCAAATAATAACATCGCTTACGGTACACCATTCACTTTCATTAGCATTTGAGCATAATTTTGAACTTCGAGTGCCATGCAAGTATTTGAATGTGCATACAAGTACTATCAAAGCTCTCTTAACTTATGAATCAATTAGATATTCAAAGTGCGAAATATTTTCATAAATTTTTAGTTTGTTTCAGTATTGGCTTACGATATGTCCGTCCTTTTCCGGGTGTGCTGTAGTTTTCTACATAAAAACATTAATATGTATATGTACAGTCAAAGTTTTTCTGTTTGTAATGGCGCTTTAGCGCTGTAATATGGGTATAACTATATACACTGCTAATATTTTTTTAACCAAATACTTTTTGTTTGCGACTGAAGCAGCAAACTTTTAATATATAAGTTTCTTTTAAACGTAGAGACTAAATAAAGGATAAAATAAAAATTTGCAAAAAGGTAAACACATAATACAAATCAAAAACACTAATCACTTAATTAGTAAATTTTCAAACTAGCTTATAATCGCTATTAACCTCTATTCTCAATTTTTAAGCAGCCTTCATCAACTCATGCAATTTTTTTCCATAGTTAAAAAAAACGCAATTTACCTCGAAGGTAATATACCCAAGCTTTTTATCATACTGCCATTTTAATTTTTCCCCATAATTTGGCGGGATGGGACCTACATGTTTTTCGCCGACTCCAAATGCCATCTGAAAATAAGACGAGATTTCCCTGAGAAGCTTTTAATGGCAGAAATACATTTCGAGTGTTTGCCAATCCATTATTTCTAGAATTATAGGATGTTTTTGGAGCTATAAAAATAATGTAACGAATTTAAGAAAATTATTAATTATTTTGGACTTTTGTTATCGATAGAATTGCTGTATTGTCGAAAAAATAGCTCAAATATTCAACAAACCAAAACTTATTTACCACACTACTTTGGTAGTAGTACTTCACAACTTAATTATTCGCGTAATTCACTTATAACTGGTTAGAATCAAACTGATCAATTATTCCTTAGTTTGCGCTGCTTTTATATTCTCTATTGCCTCGTTCGCATAGTACTCCAAGGGTCTAGACTTTTTACGACATCCTTCTCGAACAGCTGCTTATTTATTTTTCTTATTTCTGCATCAGATATTCCCGTCTGTCTGCTAGTTATATGTGTGAGTAATAACTTTTGCTTTTAGGTGATGACTAAATGATTGTGATCGTGTGGTTGTTTCTTTTTCTTCTTCGGTCTTAGCTGCTAAATTCACGCTTGTAGTGAAATAATCTCTTCGCTTTTTCCCTCGCTGTTTACATGTATATGTGGGTGCTTGCTTTGCTGTTGTTGTGCAGCGTAGTGATGTATCGAAATGCTAATTTCCTCCATAAAATTTTTTTTCTTTTAACTAAATCGAACTCTAGGCTATTTCTATTTGGATTTTAAGTATTAAAATATGTAATGCTGCTGAAAGCAGTCCAACAGTTAGGGGTGTGAATATATTTGGTGCTATTGAATGTAATATTAGAGAGGAAATGCCCAATCGTATTGCATTTATTGAAAGTTGATTTTAATTAGTTGGCCATTAAAAACCATAACTCCTTTGTATTTCATTTATTATTCCCAATATTGCATTGATAGTTGATTACTCATCATTAATTGATTTACTCATCAATATTTATGTACAAAACTACCCACCGTGCAAGGTAAGATTGAACTAGCCAGTCCATGAGGACGTCACATAGACTGAATGAATATATTGTGTTACCAGAAGTTTGATTTAACGACCAAACTGAAAGAGCCTATCAAGCAGTAGGAGCTATGTTATAAAATAACTCCGTCCTCTTGGCAATGAGATTTTTAGAACCTATGTCACTTCCGGCTTCCAGATCTGACAGCTGTATGCCACCTAATGGCTGGAGTCTTACCCTTGGCTAGCGCTTGGCAGAGGACGAGCATAAAACGTACTCGATTGTTTCTTCCTCTAACTCGCACTTCCTACATCTGCTTTGACTGCCCAAGCCTTATTTAAAGGCATTTTACTCCAGAAGGCAGGGACTAGTCAGAATATCCGTCATTAGCCTACAGTTTTTGCTTTTTAATGATGGAAGTTACTTTGTTAATCTAAGGTGGGAGACCTATTAGTGATCGTCGATACTTAACAGCCCCGCGTTTGGACCCACGCCTATCCCGCTTGGTTGATCATGTGCACCTCTCGCCTTCTCTTTGTCCCGCCTAATTTAATTGGGACGTCTACGGCGCAAGCTTCGAGGGATGCGCCCTTTTAGGCTATCGGCTTTTGCATTTGCGTCCTTTCCCATATACACCGGGACCCAGTGAAGGTGTATGTTTCTCCCTGTCTCGATTCCGTCCAGGGACTGCTTACACTTTTAGTTGGCTGTCAAAATAAGAGTAGACATGGCTGCAGTTTAAGCTTTTTTCTTCCAGTGTTTCTACTGCTTAGGTTACGACTACTACTTCCGCCTGAAAAACGCTACATTGATCTGGTAGCTTGCAGGATCTGTTTGTTTCCGGATTAGCACAATATACCGCAACACCTACTCCTTCCATTACTTTGGAACCATCGGTGTATACGTGTATCGCTACGTCCGTTATTTTGGCACCCTTGTGCCAACCATTCACCTCTGCTGTCGCTCTAAGAGCCCCACAGTGCAAACAAGGTGCATTTGCAAATGAAGTGGTTTTGCGACAGAGGCTATTGGCACTAAAATTGGATTGCAGAGGCAATGAAATAAAAACTTCGCTTATGAATAAGTAAACCGTATAACAATAGAGCGGAAGTAACAAACAGAATAGCTACATAGAACAAAGTACCAAAGTTAGCTAAACTAGGGAATGAGAGAAAAGGTAGAAAAAACTGAAAAACAACAGCTGGCGAAAACGGAAATAGAATAAATAGACATTTAATATTTACTTTAGGAGTAAGGAAAAGTCATTACAAAAATGTGAACAACAGCTGGTATTTAGGTACTAGCGGTAGAAAAGAACATCTGTAAGCGAGGAAAAGGGAGATAAAAAGCACAAAATATGTACTAAAGCCACAAATATGTTTGCCATGATGGCGAGCAGGTAGTTAAATGTGTCATGACAGTGCTATTTTTCCCAAAATGAATATAGAACACACACACTAACACATACCAGCAACCACTAAAAGATGCTTAAAGTGTATACACTACGCATATTGTTTTGGTAACGTTTACTACGTGTAACAACATTAAACTACTTGCTCGTATAACAATTTTATGGTTCACAACATTACCACTTTCACACCAACCACAACTTGGTGTCAAGCGTTTCATATTTTTATGCGCCGACTTAATTAGTTTGTATTTATGTATTATTTATGATTACAGCATTATGGGAGAGTGAATTTTTGAAGCGTTGGTAATTAAATGGCGGGTTTTGCGAACAGCCGATGTGTGTGTATTTGTGTTGCTAATGTATACAAAATGTGCGTTAGAGCTGTGTCTGTGTGAAAGTGACCTTTTTACTATTTTCGCAACGGCTTTTAAAAATCACGTATGAGGCACGATTTGAACGCAGATGGTGCATGCGCCAAAAGAGCTTACGTCTATTTTTACTATAATATTAAAATAGACACTTACATCCTAAATATTTATGTTGGTACGATGTAAAGTTTGATGTATCAACAGACTGGCGTACGTCTAGAAAACTTATGCTTTAAGTTAACCAGAGCTCGTCCAAGGGTGGCAATTAAACCAAAACCGGACAACGTTAACAGAAGCAAACAGTTTCATGCTTTTAGAGCTTTTCTAGAGCTTGGTCGACTTTATATCTGTAACAACCAGATGAGCAGATCTCACAGAATATATTAATTTTGTTCGCATAACAGTACCACCTAACGGAATAAACTAATCGGAATAGATATAGACTTCTATACTTCAAAATGATCTGCGCGAAAAAAGAAATACGTTTAGCCATGTCCGTCCATCCGTCTATCCATGAACACGATAACTTGTGTAAATTTTGAGGTATCTTAATGAAATTTGGTATGTAAGTTCCTGGGCACTCATCTCAGATCGCTATTTAAAATTAACGAAATCGAACTATAACCACGCCCACATTTTCGATATCGAAAATTTCGAAAAATCGGAAAAGAGTGATAATTCAGTACCGAAGACGGATAAAGCGATGAAACTTGGTAGGTGGGTTGACCTTATGACGTAGAATAGAAAATTAGTAAAATTTAAATTTAAAAGTTTTGCAAGCTGTAATTTGGCAGTCATTGAAGATATCACACCCACTTCAAAAAAAAAAAAAATTTTAAAGTCAAATTTTAACAAAAAATTTAATATCTTTACTGTATATGTGACCCGGCCTATGAAAAGTTGACTTATGACTAAAAAAAAAAAGTTACAGTTGTTAACAGCTGTTTCTCACAAACAAAAAAAAAAAACCAGCTGTTAACAGCTGTTTCTTGAAATTTTTTATTTTTTTTGAGTCATAAGCCACCTATTCATAGAACGGGTCACATATAAGTAAATTATGTCAACATTCAACTCCAACTTTTGTCTCCAAAGCTCTCAGCTGAGTATGTAATATATGTTACACCTGAACTTAGCCTTCCTTACTTGTTTTACTATGATCTTAATATCGACAACGAACTATTATCGTTCGGTTATCGGTTTGTTATCGGCTTCTTTATGGTTTCTTAGCGGTTTGTTAAAGGATGGGTTACATATGTGTCATCTATTTTATATTGAAGTGTTATCGGTACATGTTTCATAACAAACCGATGAGTCGTCGATATCACGTATATAACAAATAAGTAACACTCTGATAAAAAGTCGATAACCTTTTAATTTTTCATTCATATGAGGTTGTTGATTTGTAACCAGCCTTTCATGATATCCAGCACTTGTGCTACTCTAAACCATCACGACAGTAATTTGGCGTGTGTCTGGCTTTATCGCAAGCCTTCCAACATCGCTGAAAAAACACTTCCCCTTCGAACTTTTCCTTTCAGTACAAGTATTTTCAGTGTACCTATGTCCGCACAGAATTTGGCAAACTTATTATTTTAACTCGCTAAAGCGTCTATTTCTCCATACTCTAACACTTGTGATGAGTTTATCAGTACATCTGCCCCGATGTTCATTTTTTCAGGAGTCTTGCTACAGCCTAAATGATTCCTCACTGCTTTCTTGATTAACTACTTTCATTAGCTCTAACCCTTTTTATGTTCAGCGCTAGAGGATCGAGATGAGTTGGCATAGGAGAGTACAGCATTCAATGAATCGACGGTTGATGTTCCAATCCGTTTGGGAGAAATTAGTATTGCCCAGGAGCTGCATATCATCCATCAACACGTAAAGGGCGTGGAGAGAAGCGCGCGTAAGTTCTACGATATTAGACCGATAAATATGCTTATATCTCTCAAACAGCGAAGCCTTAAGGCTCACAATATTAATTGGACGGTGCCCTCTTGCGTCACATGATAATAAGTTAGGCCTCGTCAGTAAAAGCAGATGTAGAAAGTGCGAGCTGTAGGTAGAAACGGTTGAGCGCGTTCATTGTTAATGTTCTGCGCCCCCAGGTTAAGACTGCAGCAACTAGGAGTGGCAGTGTTGCCTGATATCGAGGCAGATATAAAGCTATGTGCGCGAAAGCTTTCAGTATTCACCAAGGGGATGGAGTTATTTTATAACATAAGCCCTGGTACCTAATTGGAGGCTTTCCTCTAGGTCGTCAAACAAATTATGGTAACAATATGTACAAACTTAGTCTATGTGAGCTGTTTTTTGAGCTGCCAATTCATTCTCACCTAATCTTGATATAGTTCCCGATTACTATGACCTTGAACCATATAAAATATAGAATTGCATGAAAACGCATACAAAGAGCTAATCAACAATACAGAATGTATGAATTTAACCAATACTATCAATTTACGCTTTCAAAGTATCTAACTTAAACCTTTCACCTCGCTTCATTAAAATACCATCCATTATCAGCAAGCCATTCGTTATTCGTTAAACTAAAAGGAATTTCTACATTTACAGTCAAAGTTCACATACAATCTGGTGTGGTATGTTTTGTAAAAGCGTTAAACAAGTTGCAGTTACCACCAAAATTTTTTAAACAAAACCAGCAAACAAAAGTTGATCAGCAGCCATGCCTCAATTGACTACAACTTTTGTTTTAGCTTAAACAAACTCATCCATGTACTTTGGCTCTTTTAAAACAGCTAAAGCACACATGGGCGCATTACAACATACACACATGCTTACAATATACAAAGTTGTATGTGTGCAAATTTACTTTTGGCATTTTTGGTGAAGTCAGAAAATATTTTTTACCAGCGAAATGTTGAAAAGTTTTGCGTTGAATGAAAATGAAATGAGACTTTATTTTCTCCCAAAACTTTTTTCTCTATTTTATGTAAGTCATACACAAAGAAAAAAATGATTTTATGCAGCAGCCCTAAAAAACAACTTTTTTATTCTTTTTTTTTTTTTTGTGCTAAAAAATTTCACACCACACTTTGCATGAATTCTTTTTATACTCAGTTGACCAGAGCTCACAGAGTATATTAAGTTTGATTGGATAACGGTTGGTTGTACATATATAAAGGAATCGAGATAGATATAGACTTCCATATATCAAAATAATCAGGATCGAAAAAAAATTTGATTGAGCCATGTCCGTCCGTCCGTCCGTTAACACGATAACTTGAGTAAATTTTGAGGTATCTTGATGAAATTTGGTATGTATGTTCCTGGGCACTCATCTCAGATCGCTATTTAAAATGAACGATATCGGACTATAACCACGCCCACTTTTTCGATATCGAAAATCTCGAAAAACCGAAAAAGTGCGATAATTCATTACAGAAGACAGCTAAAGCGACGAAACTTGGTAGATGAGTTGAACTTATGACGCAGAATAGAAAATTAGTAAAATTTTGGACAATGGGCGTGGCACCGCCCACTTTTAAAATAAGGTAATTTAAAATTTTGCAAGCTGTAATTTGGCAGTCGTTGAAGATATCATGATGAAATTTGGCAGGAACGTTACTCCTATTACTATATGTACGCCTAATAAAAATTAGCAAAATCGGAGAGTCCTTCTCCACTTTTAAAAAAAAATTTTTTTTTAAGTAAAATTTTAACAAAAAATTTAATATCTTTACAGTATATAAGTAAATTATGTTAACATTCAACTCCAATAATGATATGGTGCAACAAAATACAAAAATAAAAGAAAATTTCAAAATGGGCGTGGCTCCGCCCTTTCTCATTTAATTTGTCTAGGATACTTTTAACGCCATAAGTCGAACAAAAATTAACCAATCCTTTTGAAATTTGGTAGGGGCATAGATTTTATGACGCTAACTGTTTTCTGTGAAAATGGGCGAAATCGGTTGATGCCACGCTCAGTTTTTATACACAGTCGTCCGTCTGTCCTTCCGCATGGCCGTTAACACAATAACTTGAGCAAACATCTATATATCTTTAATGAACTTAGTTCACGTGCTTACTTGAACTCACTTTATCTTGGTATGAAAAATGAACGAAATCCGACTATGACCACGCCCACTTTTTCGATATCGAAAATTACGAAAAATTAAAAAAATGCCATAATTCTATACCAAATACGATAAAAGGGATGAAACATGGTAAGGTAATTGGATTGTTTTATTGACGCGAAATATAACTTTAGAAAAAACTTTATAAAATGATTGTGACACCTACCATATTAAGTAGAAGAAAATGAAAAAGTTCTGCAGGGCGAAATAAAAAACCCTTAAAATCTTGACAGGTATTACATATATAAATAAATTAGCGGTATCCAACAGATGATGTTCTGGGTCACCCTGGTACACATTTTGGTCGATATCTGGAAAACGCCTTCACACCACTCCCTTTTAAAACTCTCATTAACACCTTTCATTTGATACCCATATTGTACAAACAAATTCTAGGGTCGCCCCTGGTACTCCCTTTTAAAATACTCATTAACACCTTTCATTTGATACCCATATTGTACACACGCATTCTAGAGTCAACCCTGATCCACCTTTATGGCTATATCCCTAAATGGCGTCCACCTATAGAACTATGGCCCACTCCCTCATAAAATACTCTTTAATGCCTTTCATTTGATACACATGTCATACAAACACATTCCAGGGTTTCCCTCGGTTCATTTTCCTACATGGTTATTTTCCCTTATGTTGTCACCATAGCTCTCAACTGAGTATGTAATGTTCGGTTACACCCGAACTTAACCTTCCTTACTTGTTTTTTTTATTTTTCTTTCTGAATATTGTTATAAATATGAATAGTCCATAGCATGTTGCTCTTTAAAGTTTCGCCAAAAAAAATCCTCATTTACAAATGGAACAATCGCCAAACAAATCAATCAAAAATGTTAATTTTACATAACTGAGAAGTCACAAAGCCAGTAATTGAATTGCGAAATAATTTATACACATATTTTAATCAATTTCCGGCAGAGCGTGAATTCATCAAAAAATGTTCGAAAGTTATCTACTTTTTCGCACTTTATGGCTTTTTAACTATGAAATAAATAAAATGGTGCAAATAAAACAAAGACAGAAAATGTACATGTAAGTGAAACGGTGGGGATGTATTTTCAACGGTAGAAGTGGGTAAAATTTGTAGCCGATTTGTCGGAAGTAAAATATAATATAATATATTACACAAACTTGATCAGAGGTCCCCCAAACACTCTTGGCAGTTGGATTCTACTAATTTTACCAAGTTAGTATTTACTAAAATATGTCGGCCGATATACTAGCCCCGCGGTAATCGGTATAGATCCAGAAGATGATGATCCGATTCGAGCCGGGTTTATATATTCTAAATTTCAATCCATAGCTATAACATTCCTCTTGTCTGAGTGGTCTGATTTTTGGGAAAAACAGCAACAGTGAGTTACAATTTTTTGTAACTATGTTTAGAATACCATTGTTTTAGCGAAACTTTTCGATAAATAAGGTATAATGCGACAATTTTGGTGTTCTTGTTGTGGGAATGACAAACACATTTCTCGAAAGTTTTCACTAGCGCTGCACAGGGAAAAATCCTTAGTTGGATATGACGTAAATACAAATTGTTCGTTTTAACAAAGGCCTGGTTAAATTTTTTTTGGGAACAAATCAAACATACATATATAATGGAAACATCAAAATATGGACGTATTAGTTTAGCACGGCCCTACTTATGGAAGCCAACACCAAAGATACCCAAATGATGAATCTTTGTAATTAAATGCAGTGAAGGTCCATCGATGTTCACCTAATAGTTAATGTGAAAAAAGTTTTATGACTAAGCAACTTACTATGTTTCGGGAGACATAACTCGAAGAAAAATTAAAAAAAATAAAAATAAATGTAAGGCGCGATAACCTCCGAAGAGATCTAAGGCCGAGCTTCTCTTCCAATTTGCGTCATGCTCCTCTTGCTTTTCCCTACAAATTGGCCGGACGGGACCTACACGATTTTATGCCGACTCCGAACGGCATCTGCAAGGCAGACGAGTTTTCACTGAGAGCTTTTCATGGCAGAAATACACCCGGAGCGCTTGCCAAACACTGCCGAGGGGCGACCCCGCTTAGAAAAATTTTCTTCTAATTAAAAAACCTTATTTCTAAAATTTTTGATGTTGCTTTGCCCGGGGTTTGAACCCAGGGCATCCGGTGTGGTAGGCGGAGCACGCTACCATCACACCACGGTGACCGCCGGAGAAAAATTAACAGATCGTAATAAAATTGGGTATACAAGTTTTCCCTATAGTAGAAAATAGTTCTAGTAAAAATGAACGGGATCGGTTAAAGACCACGGTAACTTATATATAAAACAAGTTTAAAAGGGTCGTAGACTAGAATAATGATATTTCACTTATCAAGCTTTATAGTAAGAGGAAATGGGGAGACATTTTTTTTTTAACGAGCGGTGCCACGTGTTATGTAGAAAAGTAATTTATCTGAAATGAAATGTTATACTGTTCGGTTACACCCGAACTTAGACACCTTTACTTGTTTAATTTGTGTTTTGCATTTTCTTCTTCACCCAAATTAACATATCCAAGTAATTCAGCATTAGGCTCTTTTGGAACAACTAAATGGGGTTCTTTTAACATATTTGTATGAAATTTCTCATTAATTTTCTCTAAAGTTAATTAATCATTTTTTCTGCCATCGATAGAAAATGCAGTTATGTTGGAATCTATGTATCGTTTACGAAGCACTTCATCTCATCTCTAGCTTTAATTTTTTCTCTTGCAACTTTAGATTTAACCATTATGACAAGTTCACCACGAATATCTCGAAAATGTATATCTTCGAAAAGGGCTGTTGCTAAACATGAATCAACTCTATCGGAAACACCGAATCTGGCACACATCATAGCAAAATTTATAGCATCGTATCGTTGAGTATAATGTCGCGTTTCATTGTAACATATACTTCTGCAACTGCTTCATTTGCAATTTGTGCTTCACCTGTTTCTTCCATATCTGTTACAAGTGGTTCGTATGTTCGATCATCACTAACTATTGGCATTGTTGGTATTGTTGTAGGTGTTTCTTCTACAATGTCACACATATATTCAGGTATTGTGAATTGTCTATCATTATGTTGGTCCATAATAAATTCATTTAAATGGTTTGGTATGAAACCACATGAGCATTCTCTTGTTTTTAACTTGCATTTACATTTTCCAATTAAAATAATTCATTTCTTGATTGTACGAATCCTGTAAGTACTTGAACCTTTTATCTGTGTTTAATGCTTTCGTGATATTTTTGAATTAAAACATTTAGTTTTCTTAGAATACTACGTCTACCAATTAGGTGTATATTCAATTTATTACAAATATCAACCAATTTATCAATTACATGAGGAGCTGAATTTTTATGCGAAAATATTTTACTTTGAATTTTAGCATGATCACTTTAAAAAAAAATATATAGTATTAAAATGTCACGACTAGACGGTCAATTCAGATTATTTAATTCACTTGATAAACCGAATGCAATAATATCATGTTCAAGTATATGTGATAAAATGGATTCAGACGATGTAGAAGGATTTGGTTCATCCATTTTAAATTTAAATACAAAAAGGTGTAAAGAAAAAAAATTTTTCATAAGAAATTTGTTAAAAATGACAATATGGTAGTTAAAATTTCATTTTAGTTTAGGATAATTTCTCATAAAATAAGCCTGATATCTCTACTAAAACTCAAAAACACTATAGATATTAATACAGTTTCTGAAATGTACGTAAAATACTTTTAAACTAAGCCCAATATGATATATTTCCTATAATTCTATTAAAAGCCATGAAGATTTTTTGGCCAGACCCTACATTCATATGGCAAAATATCTATTTTGCAACGTGGGGGACTCGAAATCAGACTTAGGGCTATGGTGTCTTCAGCACTTTTTCTTAGAATCATCTGCAGATTACGTTTTTGCTATACTCTTGATGGAAAAAAAATTTGACCCGCTCTAACGGACATGTTATTAAATTTTCTTTTATTTACTCTTAAAATGAATAAGTCAATCTTTTATTGCCAGCCGTTCATCTCATATTCTTTCGACAATGTCTTTCATTCTGAGTTATAAATCACCGTCGAGAGAGGACTTTACTTTTACACGTACAAGTAAGACAATTAGCATACAGGTATTTTCCTAAAACATCATCAAGCTTGCTACAAACGTAAGCTTCCGTCAGCCTACATAAGTTTTATCACCCGGGCACATGAAGGTAAAGGAATATTTCTGTTTTTTATTTTTAAAATTTTATATTTTTTGTAAAAAGGATTTGAAATTCGTATTTAATTATTTAAAAAAAATGGACGTGATTGACTGCGGCGGCTTGTAAAGCTTTGCCGATTTAACTTAAAATATTAATCAGTTGTCACCTGATCTAAAAATACGGCACCAGATCCACCTTATTCTTACAGTGCATTGGAAAAATTGAATAAGTTACCCAAATTCGCCAACAGACGCAAGGTTTAAAGCCAAGGTCCAATTTCTGTCAGAGTGTTGTCCTTGTAAATGGAGGTATGCATCACCCAATGGGGATAAGAAAATTCCACCCACTTGTCATTGTACTACGTGGCTGCCAATGTGGCGCTAAATATGAAATTAACACTAAAACACTTCCTCAGAAGGTTAAAGTTGAAGATATTTAGATATTTGAAATGGGAAATATATCCGCCACTGGAATATGTCAACATATTGTTATTATAGGATTTAAGCGTACTTAAAGTATTTTACCTGTTTAACATTTTGTCGAAATACTCAACTCTTTGGCAACGACAACGCTCAATGCTTGTATTTGGCACTCAGCTGCTCGGAGCTGGTTTTTAGTTCTGAATATTATATTTAAATTAAATTTCAAACAAATTCATGACTTTGTGCTTTAGTAAGAAAAAGTTTTAATAAAATAAACAAGCAAAGTTTTGCTTTTTTTTCGATTAAAGCATTATTTGTCGATAAACAAGTTCTACCCCAACTAAATTAGAAGTGTCAAAGTAGAAAATTTATTTACTACATCCACAACCTTTATATTTATCCGCATACTTACCTACGCACATTTATATATCCTGTGACGCTATTTCTTAGTTTTTGTTTATCCCATTCTTTGTCATCTTTACAGCCAATTTAAATTCTCTTTGAACTTGTGTTTATTTAATAATAAATATTTACCCAAGTTCATGTGAGCCTTTGGAAACACGTGCGCACAACACAAATAAACGCTTATACATATTTCTACCATTGAACATTTATACTCAATTATGCGCTGAAGCAGTCGACTTAAATTGACTAAAATTTTGACATCATCATTTTGCGGTTTAATGCAGTGCTGATGATTTAATGTTCGGAAAAACTTTCACTTTTCATTTTACGCCAAAAGCACCACACTCCTTTGTGTCACTTCTACCTTAATAAGCAATATTCAGCAGCGAGTACTTAGTTCTGTAGCCCTTTTTTACTGACTCACACAAACATATTAACATTCACAAATATATCAAATAATCATAAAATCAATTCATTTATTTAACATCAATGTTCACTTGATGGGCAGAAACTTTCCAAGTATTTGTGGTGTTTGTCGCTATTCAAAGTTGGTTGCTGCTTATAATGCTAATGAGAATGATAATTATGAAGCAGAAAGTTTCCAAAAATGTCACTGATACTATTCGCTACTCAGTTATATAGGCTTATTTCTGTCATTGTACGTAGTTCGATGATGAATGCCTCTTACGGCGCTTAAAAAGTTTTCAAGTAATTTGTAAGTTTCATAGGAAAACTGTTGTCTGCTCAAACGAAGGGTCATATGTGGTATGTTTAGGGTATGTCGAAAAAATTAGTTGACAGTTTGCTTGTTTATGTCGTTAGTAATGAATGATTTTCACGCTATTTTAGATATTTTTTAGAACTAATAAGATGAAATTACCCCATGCCGTATTGAGCACAGACATTTGTATATAAAAAAGGAGTGAGTTCCATGTATTTGTGAAGTCCGGTGTATACAGGATATTAAACCAGTAATGCTCTTAGCTGTTATTGGCTCGCCCAAAGCTAGCTCGTACACTCTATTGAAAAATGAAGGATTGTAGACCAAAGCATTCCAACATTCGTCTTAAAAAGTTTTGTCTGGTTACTGACATTCGCCGTGTTAATCGGAACTAAGTTCTTTCTGACAACAATATTAGAACAATTTTATACCAAAATTATTTCGCCTCTATAAGTGCAGGAGGAGACATTGGAAACATGTTCTTTCCAAAAAATATTGGCTGATCTATTTCGAGATGCCAGTTGCTATGCTGATCGGAATTTAATTGCTTTCCGTTAGCATATATATTAAGACTATATACTTAAGTATTGGAGTAGGGCAGGATTGGAAAGACGTCCTTTCCAAACTGCCTCCTTTCCAACTCTACGACTCATCTTTTGGATTTGCAAATATATGTGTTGTTCGAAAACTCCTGCATTCCGCTAGCTCGAAATTAGAAATAATATTAGTTTTTAAAAATGTATTAATTCACTGTAGTATTTTAAGTCTAAAGCTTTAAAAGCTGTAATAATAGACAAATAAATATATAAATAATGCTTTGAAATTGAAAGAGTTCGCACAGTATTCGAAGTTCAATCAAACAGTAGTTATTATGCGAAACATAATCGAACTAACTTTGCGGAACATCGAACCGTGGTAAAATGTGCGGCCTAGATTCACTTTTATGGCCATTATCTCAAGCAATTTTCAAGGTTTATCTGTCCGATAAGTTTTAATTTCGTTATTTTGAAAAAAAAAAAAAATGTTTTTAACAAAACATTTACGTTCATTAACTTTACGCTTATTAACCTCTCAACATAGCTGTCCTAATGTATAGATCAGAATCATGGATAGCTTCGAAATAAGATGAGATTTTTCTCGGAGTATTCGATAGAAAGGTTGTTATGAATTTTTCCGTGAGGTAAAAAGCGTATATCGGAAGAAATTTATCGATGATGAACTATATGAAATTGATGCAAAATCAACACAGTTCAATGGACGAAAGCACAATGCTTCGGCGTGTGGGGTCATATATGGAAGAAAGAGTCAGGCCCAGACATTTTTTATCGGTTTCGAATTTGCTAGAATGGAAACGGGAAGACCTCCCCTGAGTTGGGAGAAAAAGTATGTGAAAAGGTACCGAGTATCTATTGAAGATCCCATTAGGCATCATTTATTGCGAAATCGATATGGCTGCCGTATCTGTCTGAACAATATAACAATTAGAAATATGTAAAACATTTGTTTTCAGGCATTATTCTTTTTCCTCTCCTCCTTTCATAATTCTAACAACGTGCTAACTCACAGCTTAACTTTAGTTTAAATTTACCAGCAATGACAGAAATTGCTTTGTAAAACATGTCACAAGCAAAGTTTAATTAGATTTTGTTAAACAGTCTACAGTTCGACAGCTCCGACAGTAATCTCTTCTCTTTTCCTTTTCGCGCAAACGTAGCTGATGCTAATTATTTCAAAGTGCTTTATAAACTAAATTCATTTTGCCACCTAAATTACACAGAAGTGAAATAATTTATAAAGTATACGAAAGTGTAACTAACTTTGCCTCAAAATGAAAAAGCATTTATGGTAGACTTTAGAATTTTATGTTGGAAATATTCAAAATTAATTCCGTGAAGACAATAAGCACCTCTCATCATGCACGAAAATTCTTTAGCTGCAATTGTGCTAATTTTATTGAGAATTTGTAGAGGAGGTTTAGATATATGGATACGGTCTTATCTTAGCAATCAAGAAGCTCTGAATTCTTACTAAAATTTTCTCTGTTAAACGAGTCAGATATAAGCCATTAGTCACATGTGAGTCATGACATGTATGTGAGTCATGGGTCACATAGGAGTTTGAATCATATAAGATTCGTATCTCAATGGCGTGTTAAAGCACGATAATCTTAATTAATAAACTTAAGTACATATAATGCAATGTAATTATGGAGTTGTTAGTATGTATAGGTATAATTAAGTATATGAATAAATATGTGCGTGAGTGTTTATATTTATAAAGGAGTGTAAGTTCATTAGCACTTTGGAAAGCTATTTTATTTTGTATTGTATCCTATATTTCATTATAACAACACTTTAAGCTCATTTTAAATTTCTAGGTCATTTGGCACGCAGATAATTGATGCATAAATTCTGATTAATAAATTGCGATTTGTTGCTACAACAGTAATAGATACTTAATGACAAGATCTCAGGAACGACCGCATTGTACTCTTTTGCTGTACATAAAAAAACTCAGCAACTCGTAATTTTACTGAGACCTAAGATCGATCAATAGAAAAGCTGGAGATTAGATTAAAGAAGTAAATTTTTTATTTAAAGAGAAATATCGTTTCTTGGAAATTATCCTCAAAAGGCCATGACTCAGCGAAATCATTATAAATGAGCTTTGCTTGCAAGTCTATTGTTCTGAAAGGACAGATGCACGACAGAAATATAAAGTTTTTAAGTTAGCTTTTCTAGCCTAGGCGATGAACTTAATACATAAGAGAGGTAGTTTTGCCAAATATTTCGGTCTCTTTGAGAAGAGCGCCTCTGGCTTCTTATTGGTATCAACCGATACTGACAAGTTCTAGTTTTATTAACACCTTATTATAGATAGCGAATTACTATCGTAGAGTAACAGGTTTTGTTATCGTCGAGTCATTGGCTTCTAACTAGTTTATCTTTCCGGCTTGTCAAAATACATTTTACCGATGCGTCATCGTTTTAATATTGAAGTTTTATCGGTTTTTGTTTCATAACAATCCGATGAGTTGTCGATAACAAACCGGTAACACTCCTATAAGAAAATGAAAATTTTTGATATCGGATCGATAACTTTTTATAATGAATATACACTTGAAGATAACACATCGATACGTTTTCGATAATTTTTTGATTAATAGTTTAAATTTCTTCAGAAGTAAATGTATAACTTTTCGATAACTTATTGATAATAAGTCGATAAATCTTAGTATCATATCAATAACTTTTTTATAATTAATCGATATCTTTTGGACAAAATAGCGATAACATTTTAAACTAATCGATAAGTTTTTGATAACATATCGATAACTTTTGATAACAAATCGATACATTTCAACATAAATTCAGAAACACATTTTTTCAGAAAACATTAGTCAGAACCCTTTTTGCAGAAAGCCAATATCCAGAAGTTCAGAAACGAAAATTTAGAAATGAAGTCACAATTCGGAAGTAAAATTTCAGAAGTAAAATTTCAGAAGTCAAAACTCATTTGCTCAAAATTTAATGTTTTTTGCTGTCTGACTACTTTCTGAATTTTGACTTCTGAATTTTTTTTTCAGCCTGGAACACAGCAACGTCGAAAGAAGGCATTATATTCAATCGAATTATGGAATATGTATAATATCAGCTAACTGGGTGAAGTCCGTACAAATAATTCCATCGAAAGGTGGCACAACGTCATTCGAAGTGCATTTGGGGACACACCCTAACATATTTAATTGCATAAATAAAATAAAAAAAAAAAAAAAAAACAGGCAATAATAGAAACAAAACTGCAGCAATTTTCAACTGGAGGCGAGCCATATCGGAAACTCAAGAAAATATATAAAGACTTCGTTTTTTTAATACTGAAAATTCAGAAGATCGCGGGTACGAATCGAGCTCAAGCTCTAACAATAATTATTTCATCATTATTATTTTTATGATACATTTTTTCTTAATTGAAAAAATTTTAAATTAGAATATAAGAAAAAAAAATTTAGACAATTGCCAAAGCTCGTTGTATCTGATTTTGTGGGCGGCACCAGTCCTGATATAATCCTTTCAACAATCTCAGAATGGTTTCGAAAAACCAAAAAAACCTCCAGAAAGAGACCGAGAATAATCCAGAAATTTTGTCGAAACAATCCCCAAAGAATAATAAAAAAAAAATAAATGTAAGGCGCGATAACCTCCGAAGAGATCTAAGGCCGAGCTTCTCTTCCAATTTGCGTCGTGCTCCTCTTGATTTTTCCCTACAAATTGGCCGGACGGGACCTACATGTTTTATGCCGACTCCGAACGGCATCTGCAAGGCAGATGACTTTTCACTGAGAGCTTTTCATGGCAGAAATACAATCGGAGCGCTTGCCAGACACTGCCGAGGGGCGACTCCGCTTAGAAAAATTTCTTCTAATTGAAAAATCTTATTTCTGAAATTTTGATGTTGCTTTGCCCGGGAGTTGAACCCAGGGCATACGGTGTGATAGGCGGAGCACGCTACCATCACACCACGGTGGACAATCCCCAAAGATTCTATTAAAAAACAGTCCATTTATTATCCTTAAAATAATTTCAGAATGTGTTTGAAACGAGCTCGAAATTTTGTCTAAATATAATCGGAAAATTATCTTAAAAAAATTATTTTCAAATTATACTTTTTTCAAAATAGTTTCTCAATGTTCCCTAATACAAACATAATATTCTCCAGAAAACTATCATATAATAAGACTGCAAGCAATCAGAAAAGGTTTTAGCAAGAGTGGCCGAAATATTTTCGAAACAGCTATGAAATAGTTCCTAAATTACTCCAAGTTTCTTCCGAAACGGCCCTGAAATCGTTCAAAAACTGTCCCTTAAATAATCTCGTAAAAGTACTAAAACAATCTTAAAAAAGGTCCCTAAATAGACCTGTAAAATAATCCTTCAGAGATCTTTACGCTATATTGAAATTGTCCGGAGATGAGACAAAAATAATATAGAAATTATTGCGAGATGAACGTGCGGCAGACCTGAAGTGAACTCAAAACCTAAATATAATTTTTTCGAAATTCTTTATATGTATTAAACGGATCAGTTTACTCAGAGTTCGAGTGTTTAATTAAATAGTTAAACCCAAAAAATTCCCACTTTTCCCAAAAACGTAGTTAGAAAATAACTTTAGACTATTAGACTATATCTGCGTGCCAATTTCATTCAAATACGAATATTATAATCCCAGATATATACATATGTACCAATGGTTGTTTGCTCATTAAGGCCAAAACACTTACATACAAAAAATATCCAAAAAAAATTCGACAAAATGAAGGCGATAATCACCAGCTAAGCTAGTGAACATGAGTATAATACCAGCAAAAAACAACAACAAACATTTATTATGCGACAAGAATAAGCTGAAATGAAAGAAATAAAATAATAACAAGTAAGAAAGGTTAAGTTCGGGTGTAACCGAACATTACATACTCAGTTGAGAGCTATGGTGACAACATAAGGGAAAATAACCATGTAGGAAAATGAACCGAGGGAAACCCTGGAATGTGTTTGTATGACATTGGTTTCAAATGGAAGGTATTAAAGAGTATTTTATGAGGGAGTGGGCCATAGTTCTATAGGTGGATGCCATTTAGGGATATAGCCATAAAGGTGGATCAGGGTTGACTCTAGAATGCGTTTGTACGATATGGGTATCAAATTAAAGGTATTAATGAGTATTTTAAAAGGGAGTAATCCTTAGTCCCATAGGTGGACGCCGTTTCGAGATATCGCCATAAAGGTGGACCAGGGGTGACTCTAGAATGCGTTTGTACTATATGGGTATCAAATGAAAGGTGTTAATGAGTATTTTAAAAGGGAGTAATCCTTAGTCCCATAGGTGGACGCAGTTTCGAGATATCGCCATAAAGGTGGACCAGGGGTGACTCTAGAATGCGTTTGTACGATATGGGTATCAAATGAAAGGTGTTAATGAGTATTTTAAAAGGGAGTAATCCTTAGTCCCATAGGTGGACGCAGTTTCGAGATATCGCCATAAAGGTGGACCAGGGGTGACTCTAGAATGCGTTTGTACGATATGGGTATCAAATGAAAGGTATTAATGAGTATTTTAAAAGGGAGTAATCCTTAGTCCCATAGGTGGACGCCGTTTCGAGATATCGCCATAAAGGTGGAGCAGGGGTGACTCTAGAATGCGTTTGTACGATATGGGTATCAAATGAAAGGTGTTAATGAGTATTTTAAAAGGGAGTAATCCTTAGTCCCATAGGTGGACGCCGTTTCGAGATATCGCCATAAAGGTGGACCAGGGGTGACTCTAGAATGCGTTTGTACGATATGGGTATCAAATGAAAGGTGTTAATGAGTATTTTAAAAGGGAGTAATCCTTAGTCCCATAGGTGGACGCAGTTTCGAGATATCGCCACAAAGGTGGAACAGGGGTGATCCAAGAATTTGTTTGTACAATATGGGCATCAAACGAATGGTGTTAATGAGTATTTTAAAAGGGAGTGGGCCTTAGTTCTATTGGTGGACGCCGTTTCGAAATATCGCCATAAAGGTGGACCATGGGTGACCCTAGAATTTGTTTGTACAATATGGGCATCAAACGAAAGGTGTTAATGAGTGATTTAAAAGGGAGTGGGCCTTAATTCTATTGGTGGACGCCGTTTCGAAATATCGCCATAAAGGTGGACCAGGGGTGACTCTAGAATGCGTTTGTACGATATGGGTATCAAATGAAAGGTGTTAATGAGTATTTTAAAAGGGAGTAATCCTTAGTCCCATAGGTGGACGCCGTTTCGAGATATCGCCATAAAGGTGGACCATGGGTGACCCTAGAATTTGTTTGTACAATATGGGCATCAAACGAAAGGTGTTAATGAGTATTTTAAAAGGGAGTCGGCCTTAATTCTATTGGTGGACGCCGTTTCGAAATATGGCCTAAAGGTGGACCAGGGGTGACTCTAGAATGTGTTTGTACGACATGGGTATCAAATTAAAGGTATTAATGAGGGTTTTAAAAGGGAGTGGTGGTTGTTGTATAGGTGGTCGCATTTTCGAAATATCGTCATAAAGGTGGGCCAGGGTGACTCTAGAATTCGTTTGTGCAATATGGGTATCAAACGAAAGGAGTAAATGAGTATTTTAAACTACCACGTATATGTGAAGGCGTTTTCCAGATATCGACCAAAATGTGGACCAGGGTGACCCAGAACATCATATGTTGGATACCGCTAATTTATTTATATATGTAATACCTGCCAAGATTTTAAGGGTTTTTTATTTTGCCCTGCAGAAATTTTTCATTTTCTTCTACTTAATATGGTAGGTGTCACAACCATTTTATAAAGTTTTTTCTAAAGTTATATTTCGCTTCAATAAAACAGTCCAATTACCTTACCATGTTTCATCCCTTTTTCGTATTTGGTATAGAATTATGGCATTTTTTTCATTTTTCGTTATTTTCGATATCGAAAAAGTGGGCGTGGTCATAGGCGGATTTCGTTAATTTTTCATACCAAGATAAAGTGAGTTCAAGTAAGCACGTGAACTAAGTTCATTAAAGATATGTCGATTTTTGCTCAAGTTATCGTGTTAACGGCCGTGCGGAAGGACAGACGGACAACTGTGTATAAAAAATGGGCGTGGCATCAACCGATTTCGCCCATTTTCACAGAAAACGTTAACGTCATAAAATCTATGCCCCTACCAAATTTCAAAAGGATTGGTAAATATTTGTTCGACTTATGGCGTTAAAAGTATCCTAGACAAATTAAATGAAAAAGGGCGGAGCCACGCCCATTTTGAAATTTTCTTTTATTTTTGTATTTTGTTGCACTATATCATTACTGGAGTTGAATGTTGACATAATTTACTTATATACTGTAAAGTCATTAAATTTTTTGTTAAAATTTTACTTTAAAAAAATTTTTTTTTTTAAAGTGGGCGTGGTCCTCCCCCAATTTTGCTAATTTTTATTAAGCATACATATAGTAATAGGAGTAACGTTCCTGCCAAATTTCATCATGATATCTTCAACGACTGCCAAATTACAGCTTGCAAAACTTTTAAATTACCTTCTTTTAAAAGTGGGCGGTGCCACGCCCATTGTCCAAAATTTTACTAATTTTCTATTTTGCGTCATAAGTTTAACTCCTCTACCAAGTTTCGTCGCTTTATCTGTCTTTTGTAATGAATTATCGCAATTTTTCGGTTTTTCGAAATTTTCGATATCGAAAAAGTGGGCGTGGTTATAGCCCGATATCGTTCATTTTAAATAGCGATCTGAGATGAGTGCTCAGGAACCTGCATACCGAATTTCATCAAGATACCTCAAAATTTACTCAAGTTATCGTGTTAACGGACGGACGGGCGGACATGGCTCAATCAAATTTTTTTTCGATCCTGATTATTTTGATATATGGAAGTCTATATCTATCTCGATTCCTTTATATATGTACAACCAACCGTTATCCAATCAAACTTAATATACTCTGTGAGCTCTGCTCAACTGAGTATAAAAATTAATTGAAATTAGGTTCGTATTTGCAATAGTTGGCAGCCACGAAGCTGCTTTCACTCTCATTAGCTTTTGGTTAGGCTCACTCGCCACTTAAACTCCCACCCCCCTTTAACCATTGTCTGTTCTCTATCACGCCATAGCAAACTTGAATTCCCGACGATTTTAATGTTATTTATGATGATTACATCGGAAGTGGGCAGACTCTTTTTCTTTTTTTTTGTTTGCCCTTATAGCTTTTGTTGTGGATAATTTTCTGCTGTTGTTGCCATTTTTTGTTGTTTTCGTTAATGTTAATGTTTTGTAGATATTTACTAGATCAATTTGCTTAATTAATAAAAATGTGAGCCTCCGCTTAATCCTGGAATTAACTGCCACAGGCACCCAACCGCCATACTCAGCTAAGTAAAAAAAAAAATTATTTATTCTGTGTAAATACTTTGCAAGTAGATGAATAGTAAGTGCACAAGTAAAATATTTGAATTGATATTTGTAACTTGTACGCCCAGTATTGAGTTGGTTGTTAATATTAAATTTGTGTTGGGTGTTAGCAGGGATTGCAAGTAACTGCTTATTGCCGAAAATTAATCAAAAAAAAAAATATACTGAAGGAATAAAGCCTTCTGCAAGAGAATTTCAACAAAGAGAATTGCCACAAAGACTATCGATAATTTAATTGATTTTTAATTTTTTGTGTTTTAACATTTAAAAAAATAAATAACTAATTTTTGAGTTTTTTATTTCGCTGTGTAAGTAACTAAAAGTTTTTTTTATCATTTCTTCAGTCGGAAAATAAACAATTTTGTTTTGCTAGCAATTTATATTGCTTTGAAATAAAAAAAAATTGTATTTTCACTCAAAAAAAAAAAAAAAAAACAAGAAAAAAAAATTTAACTTGACTTTTTGTTTCGCTTAGAACACAAAAATTATGTTTACAGTTTTTTAGTTCGCTGCTCTAAAAATAGCTTAATGTCTTAAGTTTTTTCCTTTCGGTAAATTGTAATTCCTTTTTTTACTCCTTTTAAATAAAAGATGTTTTGAGTGTTTTATTTCGCTCGAAAAAGACTTAGTTTTTGAGGTTTTCATTTTGTCACAAATAACAACTTTTTGAGTTTTTTTTTTCGATCAGAAATTAAAGTTTTTTAGAGCTTTTTATTTCGCGTGAAAAAAAAAATAATTATTTTAGAACTTTTTTGTTCAGCTCGGAAGATAAAAGATTTATTTTTATTTTTCTATTTCGCTCGTAACTTAGTACTCATATTTCAATTTTTATTTCGTTCGGGTTTTTTTGAGTTTTTAAATTTACTCGCCTAATTACTTTTTGAGTTTTCTATTTCGCTTGGAGTTTTGTTTTCTACCGAAAATTTAAAGTTTTTTGAGTTCTCTATTTCGCCCGGAAAAAGTTTATTTTTTACGTTTTCTATTTCGCCTTAAAAATTATTTTATTTCTTGAATTTTTTATTTCGCTCAAAATAAAATTTTATTAATCAGCCTGCTTTGCACACAGAGTATATTAACTTTGATTGGATATATACCAAAATCATCAGTGTCCAAAAAAAATTTGACTGAGACATGTCCGTCCGTCCGTCCGTCTGCCCGTTAACACGATAACTTGAGCGAATATTGAGATATCTTCACCAAATTTGGTATACTTATCTGGACCCAGAATAGATTGGTATTGAAAATGAGTGAAATCGGATGATAACCACGCCAACTTTTTATATATATAACGTTTTGTAAAACACAAAAAACCTGATTATTTAGTAAATAATACACCTAGAATGTTGGAATTTGACGTGTGAACTGATATTGAGACTCTTGATAGAAATTTGAAAAAAAAAAATATTTAAATGGGCGTGGCACCGCCCACTTGTGGTAAAATCAATTTTACAAATATTATTAATAATAAATCAAAAATCGTTAAACATATCGTAACAAAATTCGGCAGAGAGGTTACCTTAGCTATAAGGAATGCTTTAAAAAAAATTAACGAAATCGGTTAAGGACCACGCCCACTTTTATATAAAAGATTTTTAAATGGGTCGTGGACGAACAAAGTAAGCTTTATCTTTGCAAAAAAGAGCTTTATATCAATGGTTTTTCATTTCCCAAGCGGATTTATAACAAAAAAAGGAAAACTTCAAATTTTAAAAAATGGGCGTGGCACCGCCCCTCTTTGAACCAAGCTATTTTATGTTTTTGGAGCCATAACTCAAAGAAAAATGAACGGATCGTAATAAAATTGGGTACACAAATTTTCCCTATAGCAAAAAAGAGCTCTGTATCAACAGAATTTTACTCTCTAAATTGAATTATAACACTAAATTGGAAAATACTAAATTTTTTGAAAATGGGTGTGGCATTTTCTATATTTCGGGAGCCATAACTCGAAGAAAAATTTACATATCGTAACAAAATTGTGTACACATATTTTCCTTATAGCAGAAAATATTTCTACTAAAAATGGACGGGATCGGTTAAAGACCACGGCAACTTAGATACAAAATAAATTTAAAAGGGTCGTAGACTAGAATGATAAGCTACAACTTAGCAAAAAATCGTTTTGAATTAATGATATTTCACTTATCAAGTTTTATTGTAAGAGGAAATGGGGAGACTTTTTTTTAAACGGGCGGTGCCACGTGTTATGCAGAAAAGTAATTTATCTGATATGAAATGTGCAATTGAAGCTCACGCTGAGTATATAATGATCGGCTACACCCGAACTTAGACACCCTTGCTTGTTTTTTTTTTTTTTAAATTTTTTATTTCGCTCTGAAAACAAAAGTTAATTTTTGAGTATTTTATTTCGTTCGAAAAATACATTTTCCTTATGAATTTTATTTTCGCGACTAAAAAATTTTTTTTAAGTTTTTTTATTTGACTTGAAAAGTTTGGTTTCGCTCGGAAAATAATAAATATTTCTTGAGTTTTGTATTTTACTCTGAAAATATTTAGGCTGTGTGCGAGTTTGCTTAAGTTGCTACCTAAATACACAAAAAAACCTAAATCATTGGAAACTGTCGACAAGGCAGTGCAAAAGAAAAAAATTCGAATTTTTTGAGCATACTTTTCAACCTAAATTGAAATGTCAAACTTGAGCAACAAAATCGAAATTGATTTTTATTTTTATTTATTTTTGTCGATATGCGCTTATGCGTATACCATGGCATGTACCGTATTGTTCGGTGGACGATGGCTGGTGCTTTATTTGGTGTGCCGACTGGGCTTCCAATAGAGTGTGGTGCTGTTGGCGGAGTCTCCAGAAGGGTTTCTGGTGGATGCTGTATTTAGAAGACTGCAAAATGAGGATCAAGCGCACATCACAATCTTCTCACAATGACAAGTGGACCTATAGTGTTAGTGAGATATAGTTCACATGCCGAGTGTAAGCAATATCGTGGTGGACATTCCTCTCCACCAGCTGGTAAAAATATGGACAACTTCCCCGGAACCGCTGAACTTTCTTATTTTCTATCTAGAGGTTATTTACCTGTCATTGGTCGTAGTGCTTCCTACCCTGTGCATGCATAAATATTGCAAACGGAAAAATTTTAAATTTTCTTATCATTTTCCTAGCATAAAAAATAATTTAGGTTGTCATTTTAACTCGCACAGTTCTAAAAGTTTTTAAATAAATTATTGCAGTGCTGGAAAGTTCCAGTGGAATATTAGTTTAGGTACCTAAAATTTAGACGAACTCGCACCCAGCCTTAATATATTTTACAAGTATTTTATTTCGCCTGGAAATTATCGTAATTCTTGCATTTTTAATTTTACTCTGATAATAAAAGTAAATTTTTGAATTTTCTATTTCCCTCTAAGAATAATCTACTTTATATTATAACCTTTTCGGAACCATTTAGACATAACACGGGTCAACACAAAATTTGACTTTGACTTCAAAGCATTAAATTTCAATTCTTTAGGTCATAATATGACGAAAAAAATATATGGCATGAAAAAGTTTGCTCTCCTATTTAGGAAAGAGCTTGAACGAAATTTTTCAAAATCTGTGGTCTTTGTTTTTACTTGAAAATGAAACAATTCGAATTAATATTTTTATTAAGTTTTAATATCGAAATAACTTACAAAAAAGTGGAAAATCATTTAAAAGTGAACACTTTTACTTTTTATTTTAAGTACGCTATCCCTCATTAAACCCCAAATATATCCCCCATCATGTTTTCATTATATTGGTGTTGATAATGTTGTTCGAAGAAGAGCCTAAAAGCTCTGCTTTACTTTTTGGTAAATTTAAAACTCAAATCAAATCATTAAAATCTTCTGTAGTGATGAATTGATGTTTTGGCTATTCTGGTGTCAGTAAAAACTCCTTATAGGCATTGCTTTTATAAGAACTAAGAGGTGAGCCACTTCTCTGCGATAATTTTTTCGATGTCTCTGGTACTGGTCATATCAGATCGTGTGCTACTGGAACGGAAGAATATTCAAGATCAGGGTATTCGATAGTCAGTCTTTAGCGTGGTCTTTTGATTCTCGCCAGATTCTTGGTGTTTCAAATTTCATAGCTCTTTTCTCACCTCGATACCAACCTAAAATATAGAAAGACAAATCATTATGTCTACTTTATTTATTTTACTATTTAAGATCGCGGGTTCGAATCGAGCTCAAGGCCTAACAATAATTTTGTATCATTATTATTGTTATGATAAATTTTTTCTTAATTGAAAAAATTTTTAAATTAGAATAGAAGGAAGAAAAAATTTAGACAACTGCCAAAGCTCGTTTTATAGATCCATTTCGGGAACTGCTAAATTCCTTCATCGGCAACGTTTAGGCGCCGCTGCTATAACCATTCAGCCACCACAGCGGTTTTGTGTTTGTCTTCATTAATCCTACTTCCTAAAATTTTTTCTTTCTTCTATTCTAATTTAAAAATTTTTTTAATTAAGAAAAAATTTATCATAACAATAATAATGATACAAAATTATTGTTAGGCCTTGAGCTCGATTCGAACCCGCGATCTTAAAATCAGTAGGCCGATATAACAACAAAAATTATTTTACTATTTAAATAAAAGTTTCTTACATTCCAAACATCTTTTACAATAACTAAAAGCAACATGTGGAGCCCATGTCTTGTCTTGATTCCAAACAGGACAGCCAAAATATGTTTCGTAGGCTTCACAGAGGATGAGAGATGTATTTAATTCATATTTTATATCTCGAACTTTAATAAATTTCCCACATATATAACAAAAAGCACCAGCTTCATATTTACACTTTCGCGATGACATTTTAGGTTATTCTAGATTTGTACAAAACATCTGTTATTTGTTAAGTTATCACTCTAGCGCGGTGAGCATTGTTAATATAACTATTACGAAAGCAAACCTTATACCGAAAAAATTTGTTAATAGTGTTAGTGATTTGTCCGAACATTTTCGGAGCTATTTCTATAATTCTTTGTATGTTGTTTTGGGATTGTTGATTTCGATACTTCTTCGTCATTGCTTTTGGAATCGTTAAGGGGAATATTTGAAATATTGTTCCGGACTCCAAAAAAATCCATTACAGGAAAGTTTCAGGATTGTATTCAGATTCATTTAAATATGTTTCCGGATTCTAAACGAAGCTATTTCATCACTCTTTTCAAAATCATTGCAAAAATGTTTTTTGAATATTTCGTGACTTTCTTGGGATCAGCTTAAGAACTAATTCAGGGTTCTCCTGAAGTAAATTCAGGTATTTCCAGAATAGCCCAACGAAAAATTTCTAGATCTTTCAGTGTGTATTTTAGGGATCATTTTGGAAATATTTTGGGATTATTTCGGAATAGTTCTGAGGTTAATTTGGGATCATTTAGGAATTATTCTTAGGATTATTTCGGGACTATTTTGATATAATTTTATTATGTGCTACCGGAGGACTACTTCCAAGCGTTCCGAAATTTTTTTCGATAATATCGGAATTCTTTGAAGATATGGCAGAATAATTATTTTAAGGTCCATTAGGGGTTATTCTCCGAACATTTAGGGATTTTTTTATTCACATACATAACTCTGAGGCTACCGTGGTGTGGTCGTGGCGTGCTTCGCCATAAAAAGCTTCTCAGTGAAAATTCATCTGCCTAGCAGATGCCGTTCGGAGTCGGCATACAACATGTAGACGGGACCGCTAATTTGTAGGGGAAATTAAAAAGTAGCACTGTGCAAATTGGAAAAGAAATTTGGCCTAGATTTCATCGGAGGTAAATCGCGCCAGGTATTTATTTGCTTTATTTGTTACTTTCCAAGTGGAAGAAAAAACTCAAAAAATAATTTATAATGATTTAATAACTTTTGCAGTCTCTGATTGTCTATATTGATGAGTTTACTTTCGTTGTCCCATTTTGAACTTTTGTTGTGTTTCTTTGTTTCGTACCTGTAACATTCTGATTTTCATGAAGTCACGCTACAAGTTTTTACATGAATTATTTTATTGATTGTCTTATTTAAATTTTTTTTTTTTTTTGCTTTAGCGTGCGAAAAACTTTCTTCTATAATTATTTTTATACTCAGTTGAGCAGAGCTCACAGAGAATATTAACTTTGATCGGATAACGGTTGGTTGTACAGGTATAAAGGAATCGAGATAGATATAGACTTCCATATATCAAAATCATCAGTATCGAAAAAAAATTTGATTGAGCCATGTCCGTCCGTCCGTCCGTCCGTCTGTCCGTTAACACGATAACTTGAGTAAATTTTGAGGTATCTTGATGAAATTTGGCATATAGGTTCCTGGGCACTCATCTCAGGTCTCTATTTAAAATGAACGATATCGGACTGTAACCACGCCCACTTTTTCGATATCGAATTCATTGCCAAAGACGGACAAAGCAATGAAACTTGGTAGGCGGGTTGAACTTATGACGCAGAATAGAAAATTAGTAAGATTTTGGACAATAGGCGTGGCACCGCTCACTTTTAAAAGAAGGTAATTTAAAAGTTTTGCAAGCTGTAATTTGGCAGTCGTTGAAGGTATCATGATGAAATTTGGCAGGAACGTTACTACTAATACTATATATGTGCTAAATAAAAATTAGCAAAAATCGGTTGAAGAACACGCCCACTTTTTAAAAAAAAATTTTTTAAAAGTGAAATTTTAACAAAAAATTTAATATCTTTACAGTATATAAGTAATTTATGTCAACATTCAACTCCAGTAATGATATGATGCAACAAAATACAAAAAAAAAAGAAAATTTCAAAATGGGCGTGGCTCCGCCCATTTTCATTTAGTGTGTCTAGAATACTTTTAATGCCATAAGTCGAACAAAAATCTACCAATCCTTTTGAAATTTGGTAGAAGCATAGATTCTGCGACGTTAACTGTTCTCTGTGAAAATGGGCGAAATCGGTGGAAGCCACGCCCAGTTTTTATACACAGTCCACCGTCTGTCCTTCCGCTCGGCCGTTAACACGATAACTTGAGCAAAAACCGATATATCTTTATTAAACTTAGTCCACTTACTTACCTGAACCCACTTTATCTTGGTATAAAAAATGGCCGAAATCCGACTATAACCACGCCCACTTTTTCGATATCTAAAATTACGAAAAATGAAAAAAAATCCATAACTCTATACCAAATACGAAAAAAGGGATGAAACATGGTAATTTGATTGGTTTATTGACGCAAAATATAACTTTAGAAAAAACTTTGGAAAATGGGTGTGACACCTACCATATTATATAGAAGAAAATGAAAAAGTTCTGCAGGGCGAAATCAACAGCCCTCGGAATCTTGGCAGGAATACTGTTCGTAGAATTGCATATATAAAAAAATTAGCAGTACCCGACAGATGATTTTCTGGATCACCCTGGTCCACATTTTGGTCGATATCGCGAAAACGCCTTCACATATACATCTCATTAATACCTCTAGTTTGATACCCATATCGCACAAACACATTATAGAGTCACCCCTGGTTCACCTTTATGGCGATATCTGGAAAAGGCGTCCACATATAGAACTAAGGCCCACTCCCTTTTAAAATACTCATTAACACCATTCATTTCACACCCATATCGTACAAACACATTCTAGAGTCATCCCTGGCCCACCTTAATGGCGATATCTCGAAAAGGCGTCCACTTATAGACCTAAGGCCCACTCTCTCTTAAAATGCTAAGTAACACCTTTCGTTTGATAACCATGTCGTACAAACATTCCAGAGTCACCCTTGGTCCACCTTTATGGCGATATCTCGAAACGGCGTCCACCTATGGAACTAAGGATAACTCACTCTCAAAATACTCATTAACACCTTTCATTTGATACCCATATCGTACAAGCATATTCCAAAGTCACCCCTGGTCCACCTTTATGTCCATATCTCGAAAAGGCGTCCACTTATAGACCTATGGTCCACTCCCTCTTAAAATGCTCAGTAACACCTTTCGTTTGATACCCATATCGTACAAACATATTCCAGAGTCACCCCTGGTCCACCTTTATGGCGATGTCTCGAAAAAGCATTCACCTATATAACTAAAGCCCATACCCTTTTAAAATACTCACTAACACCTTTCATTTGATACCCATATCGTACAAACACATTCTGGAGTCACCCCTGGCCCACCTTAATGCGATATCTCGAAAAGGCGTCCACTTATAGACCTAAGGCCCACTCCCTCTTAAAATGCTCAGTAACACCTTTCGTTTGATACCCATATCGTACAAACATTCTAGAGACACCCTTGGTCCATCTTTATGGCGATATCTCGAAACGGCGTCCACCTATGGAACTCCCTCTCAAAACACGCATCAACACCTTTCATTTGATACCCATATCGTACAAACATATTCCAGAGTCACCCCTGGTCCACCTTTATGGCGATATCTCGAAAAAGCGTTCACCTATATAACTAAAGCCCATACCCTTTTAAAACACTCATTAACACCTTTCATTTGATTCCCATATCGTACAAACACATTCTAGAGTCACACGTGGTCCACCTTTATGGCGATATCTCGAAACGGCGTCCACCTATGGAACTATGGCCCACTCCCTTTTAAAATACTCTTTAATACCTTCCATCGGATACACATTTCATACAACCACATTCTAGGGTTACCCTAGGTTCATTTTCCTACATGGTGATTTTCCCTTATTTTGTCTCCATAGCCTTCAACTGAGTATGTAATGTTCGGTTACACCCGAACTTAGCCTTCCTTACTTGTTGCTATTAATTTTCATCGTGGCGCAATCCGCATATTAAACCTCAAACAATCTTTATAAAACATTAACGCTTTAAGTGTGATTCATTAAGATGTTCTCAAACTTTTAGATTTAAGCGCTTTCATAAATTACTTACCTACTTTTCGGCATTTTCCATATAAAAAATACTTTAATTCTTATTATGCGGATTTATTTTCGCATTTCATCTTATGTTTTCTCATGCATGCTAGACACATTATTTACGTTGAGTGCGAGAAAATCAACAAGTTTGCTTAGTTTAAATCACTTACTTAACAAACAAACAAAAACTTCTTCTTGACTTTACTAATAAATAGGTATAAATTTGCCTGGAAGGGAATTATCACACTATTGTCAAAAATTATGTTGGTTGTTTACAGCCCCCAATGTTATATGTAAATTCGATTGCCACAAAAATCAATATACAGCAAGCAGTGCACACGAAAATAGCATTAGCAATTGACCGAATTTCTTTTTTTTATTTTTCATAATTTAAAAAAATCTTCAATAAATTCTAAATTCTGTGGCTTAAACTATACAAACCAATCTCAAAAATGTTTTTAAAAAAGATTGGAAAACTCGAAAAAATTATACTAAAATTTTGAACATCTTATTTGTGGTACTTTGCATTTTTTTGAGTATGCATTTTAGTAGCACTATTTAATTTATTCTGGTTAAGTATAGGTTATCCGTTTCACAAATTTCACATTGTTTTTTTCACAATTTTTTTTCGAAAGATGTTTCAGAATTTCTGCCATATTAAAATCTAGCTTTTTAGCATCCCATCCACCCTACCCTAGCCTTAATTCCGCGCGAGCTTCTGATAGAATATTCTGCTCAACTTGGCCGTCCATCTTGAATCCATCAGCGAACAGGTAGACCAGACTCCCGCCTAATATGAATTACCAATACCATTCCTTCTTTGAGGAAATCCAAATGACAAATCGAGCAACATTAAGAGTAGAGTCGAAATTTCTGAAGTAGGCCACTTTAAAATCGATTGTCTCGGTTTTCATTGATTAATACGGTTTTTAGTAAGTTTGGATGTAAAAACGGAATCTCCAAAATATTTTTGCCAAACTTTTTTTTTTACATTAGTTATTTACAATTACGTGAACGGTTTATCGAAACTCAACCTTTTCTACATCTGAATTCTCGCCAATTAATATACTTTGCCATAAAAAAAATTACAAATTATTATTTTGCTAAAAAAATCCTGCTTGTTTTAAATAATTAAAAATGAATAAAACTTCTCCGCCTGCGAGAAAATTTTGACACATTTCATTCAATTCTACTGTCCCTTAAACAAATGTTGGTGAAAATAAATGTCATTATTTTGCATTAGGTCAAAAGCTATACAAGTTTTTGTGACCGCACTCCTTCCTCCAGCGCTAGAGAGCATGTTTTGACGTTCGCGCGCTGAGTCATCGTGTGACCGAAATTTTGTGATTAAATTATACGGTTGGTAATCACCGGCAATTGAGCAGATGGCTGTGCACATGGGATATCTAGAAAATGGGTGTTAGTTTCAAAACTAAAGGATGTCTTACCGCCCGTCGACCAGCTTCCAACTTCATACCTTAACTATTCCAATGAAGCGGGATCGCTCGAAAGAACCAATCGCGTTTTTGTTCGTTATTATAGAAGCTTTAAAGAATCACTCTTACAAGTTTAAAATACCAAAACCACTACCAGTCGAAGCCACTTTCTGGTAGATGTGAGGTCACTTTTTATCAGAGAAGTTTTCAGTATGCAGGAACAATTTAAATTAAAAAGCAAGGAAGGTTAAGTTCGGGTGTAACCGAACATTACATACTCAGTTGAGAGCTATGGTGACAACATAAGGGAAAATAACCATGTAGGAAAATGAACCGGGGGTAATCCTGGAATGTGTTTGTATGACATGTGTATCAAATGAGAGGTATTAAAGAGTATTTTATGAAGGAGTGGGCCAGAGTTCTATAGGAGGACGCCATTTAGGGATATTGCCATAAAGGTGAATCAGGGTTGACTCTAGAATTTGTTTGTACGATATGGGTATCAAATGAAAGGGGTTAATGAACATTTTAAAAGGGAGTGGGCCTTAGTTCTATAGGTGGACGGCTTTTCGAGATATCACTATAAAGGTGGACCAGGGGTGACTCTAGAATGCGTTTGTACAATATGGGTATCAAACGAAAGGTGTTAATGAGTATTTCAAAAGGGCGTGGGGTTTAGTTCTATAGGTGGTCGCCTTTTCGAGATATCGGCATAAAGGTGGACCAGAGGTGACTCTAGAATGCGTTTGTACAATATTGGTATCAAACGAAAGGTGTTAATGAGTATTTCAAAAGGGCGTGGGGTTTAGTTCTATAGGTGGTCGCCTTTTCGAGATTTCGGCATAAAGGTGGACCAGGGGTGATTCTAGAATTTATTTTGTACGATATGGGTATCAAATGAAAGGTATTAATAAGTATTTTAAAAGGGCGTGGGCCTAAGTTCTATAGATGGACGCCTTTTCGAGATACCGCCATAAAGATGGACCAGGAGTGACTCTAGAATTTGTTTGTACGATATGAGTATCAAATGAAAGGTGTTAATGAGTATTTTAAGACGGCGTGGGCCTTAGTTCTATATATGGACGCCTTTTCGAGATATTGCCATAAAGGTGGACCAGGGGTGACTCTAGAATTTGTTTGTACTATATGGGTATCAAATTAAAGGTGTTAATGAGTGTTTTAAAAGGGAGTGGGCCTTAGTTCTATAGGTGGACGCCTTTTCGGAATATCGTTATAAAAGTGGACCAGGGTTGACTCTAGAATGCGTTTGTACAATATGGGTATCAAACGAAAGGTGTTAATAAGTGTTTTAAAAGGGAGTTGGCCTTAGTTCTATGGGTGGACGTCTTTTCGGGATATCGCCATAAACGTGGACCAGGGGTGACTCTAGAATGCGTTTGTATGATATGGGTATCAAATGAAAGGTGCTAATGAGCATTTTAAAAGGGCGTGGGCCTTAGTTCTATAGGTGGACGCCTTTTCGAGATATCGCCATAAAGGTGGACCAGGGGTGACTCTAGAATTTGTTTGTACGATATGGGTATCAAATGAAAGGTGTTAATACGTATTTTAAAAGGGAGTTGGCCTTAGTTATATAGGTGGGCGCCTTTTCGAGATATCGCCATAAAGGTGGACCAGGGATGACTCTAGAATTTGTTTGTACGATATGGGTATCAAATGAAAGGTGTTAATACGTATTTTAAAAGGGAGTTGGCCTTAGTTATATATGTGGACGCCTTTTCGAGATATCGCCATAAACGTGGACCAGGGGTGATTCTAGAATGTGTTTGTACGATATGGGTATCAAATTAAAGGTATTAATGAGGGTTTTAAAAGGGAGTGGCCCTTAGTTGTATATGTGAATGCGTTTTCGAGATATCGACCAAAATGTGGACCAGGGTGATCCAGAACATCATCTGTCGGGTACCGCTAATTTATTTATATATGTAATACCACGAACAGTATTCCTTCCAAGATTCCAAGGGCTTTTGATTTCGCCCTGCAAAACTTTTTCATTTTCTTCTACTTAATATGGTAGGTGTCACACCCATTTTACCAAGTTTTTTTCTAAAGTTATATTTTGCGTCAATAGACCAACACAATTACCATGTTTCATCCCTTTTTTCGTATTTGGTATATAATTAAGGCATTGTTTTCATTTTTCGTAATTTTCGATATCTAAAAAGTGGGCGTGGTCATGGTCGGATTTCGGCCATTTTTTACACCAATACAAAGTGAGTTCAGATAAGTACGTGAACTGAGTTTAGTAAAGATATATCGATTTTTGCTCAAGTTATCCTGTTAAAGGCGGAGCGGAAGGACAGACGGTCGACTGTGTACAAAAAAAGTGGCTTCAACCGATTTCGCCCTTTTTCACAGAAAACAGTTACCGTCCTAGAATCTAAGCCTCTACCAAATTTCACAAGGATTGGTAAATTTTTGTTCGACTTATGGCATTAAAAGTATCCTAGACAAATTAAATGAAAAAGGGCGGAGCCACGCCCATTTTGAAACTTTCTTTTAATTATGTATTTTGTTGCAACATATCATTACTGGAGTTGAATGTTGACATAATTTACTTATATACTGTAAAGATATTAACTTTTCTTTTAAAATTTGAATTTAAAAAAAAATTTTTGAAAAGTTGGCGTGGTCGTTCTCCGATTTTGCTAGTTTTTATTAACCAGGCATATAGTAATAAGAGTAATGTTCTTGCCAAATTTCATCATGATATCTTCAACGACTGCCAAATTACAGCTTGCAAACTTCTAAATTACCTTCTATTAAAAGTGGGCGATGCCACGCCCGTTGTCCAAAATTTTACTATTTTTCTATTTTACGTCGTAAGTTCAACTCACCTACCAAGTTTCATTGCTTTATCCGTATTTGGTAATGCATTATCGCACTTTTTCGATTTTTCGAAATTTTCGATATCGAAAAAGTGGGCGTGGTTATAGTCCGATATCTTTCATTTTAATTAGCGATCTGAGATGAGTGCCCGAGAACATACATACCAAATTTCATCAAGATACCTCAAAATTTACTCAAGTTATCGTGTTAACGGGCGGACGGACGGACTGGCGGACATGGCTCAATCGAATTTTTTTTCGATACTGATGATTTTGATATATGGAAGTCTATATCTATCTCGATTCCTTTATACCTGTACAACCAACCGTTATCCAATTGTTATGGAATCGCATTTACGTTGGAAGCAGTAAGGAAGGCGGTCGGCATGATGTGGTGGTGCACAGTGACTAGTCATTGTCGGCTGGGGCGGGTCCTTGCCAACCTTACTGTTCCTGCGCCATAAACAGAAAAAAATTCCTATCATGCCTATTCAAATCAATTGTCAAATTCAAAAAAAACCGACAGAAGCGCAGAGACCGACTCAAAACGCTTATAACTTCAAAATGAAACAACATCCGGCCGAACCGGATGTCACGGACAGACCGTTAACATTCAAAAATTTAAAAATTCAAAATTCAAAAAATTTACGCAAAAAAAATTACCGAACCGGACATGGCCGGTTACTAAAGCTGAAAGTCAAAAATCAAAAACGCTGAAAATTAAAAGGAAAAGAGCTGAAAAAGAAAAGGGAAATAGGCCGAATATATAGAGGGGCGCCGCGGGTGGTGTTGCGATGCCCGGTGCTTAGCCCACCCTCAAAATCCATGGCCGTCGGTATTTCGGTGGCCCCTTACCTGTTTCCCTGAGTGCATTCTAAATAAATGGCGATGCCAACATTCCCATTTTAATTACAATTTATTTATACATCTTTAAATTCAAGGCATTACCTAATATAATATACTGTTTCGAACATAAGTATGTCGTTTCAATAAGACCACGGAGCTCGTTTTATTTTCTATCCTTATGTTGACGTTTTTAATTTGGTTACAATAAATTCCATTTCATTTCGCTAATACGTAAGAGAATGCAAAGAAAATTGCCTTTAGTTAAATAAGTCAACTGGAACTACGCTCCAGTAGAGTTCGACTGCAGTGTCCTAAATGCGACAACGCTCGCCCGTGTGCATCAAATTTGTATGTACGCACTATTTATATATATATATATAACGACAATTCCGAAGGTAGCAAAACTAGAAGTAAGGGTTACTGAAGCGCAAGTGGAAGGAAAATAAAAGGAACCCAACCCCTTGGAATGCGAAACTTCTTAACTAAATGTTTAGGTACAACTTACAAATTTTAGTGGTCTAACCTAATCTTAGAATATTATCTGGAACTTCTATGATTGCATTTAAATTGCATACCAATGTTCTATGTTCTGAATGTAATACATACTTTATCTTTTTGCAAGTACAATTGCAGTAAATTCATTTTTATTTGTCTTATTTCAAGTCTATGGAAATTTGAATGCCACACCAATAGAAATGGTCGGGCAAAACTCTCGTAACAATTTAATAAGCTTTTATAGCTTTAGGCTTAGTTGGTACATACCAACTTGTGCCGTGTGATCATATAGAGATCATGCAGTTTATGAATTTTTAGGTAACGTTTCAGTCGCAACAGTATAGTGGAGCAGTAAAAAAATATTTCAAAAAAAATTATAGAACGAGTTTATTGGTTCATGATCACAAAGACATAAATCCTCTATCCCTTGTTGCGACTAGATTCTAATTTCTCGCGGAAAGGCATATGTCGCTAATGTGTAATGCATTACCCATTCACATGGCTTTCGCATGTATATATATATAAAAAAAATTACGGTTCAGAGTGACACATTCAAATATGTAAAGTACTATATATACTGGTGACACTATTCTGTGACTTGACTTGGATGAAATAATACGCAGAACTCGAACTTTTATAATTTTGGCTTTCTACTTCTTGACTGTATTCACTTTTCACAAGCTTTACAGAACAATGCTTCTTACTCGCAAGATTACGGTGTTCGGCTTTACATTGCCCATATCTGACGGGTCAATAGAGTTAAGAGCACCAAAATGTCCGAATTCATATACCGTATTTTCGAATCGAGTTACAGAAAAGGGTCTTTAGGTCCATTAGGTGTGTTTGGAGTGAATTACAAAATTTGAAACGATAATCTGTAAGTGACGAATTTTATCACTTCATATAAATACATACTATAATTTCCCCGAGTTGGAACGGACTCACCCGGTTTCAAACGTTGTTGTTGGTTGTGGTGCGCGGTCTTGGGCGCGCTGTGTTGGTACTGTTGATGGTTGTTGCGCTCTGGTCCGAGGTGATCAAGTGAACCTGGTGGCAATAAAACTTCGTGTTGACTTTTACGACCTGGATGATTTGGTGCTAATTTGGCGTTCATTGTATTTCGCTGCAGCGTACCGCTGGCCCTGGAGGCGGAGGTCTTGGTTTAAGAGTCTTCCAGCAATTTCGCTTGTGCTGGTACTATTATAACAATGGGTACTTGAATTCGGACTTATCGATGCTGTCGTATCAGCAAGATTCGTTAAATGTTTCTTAAATGTCCTTTTTGGTCCGCAGGAAATTGCAAAAACGAAGATTCCAGACTGTTCAATACTAGTTAAAAGCTTCGGCACAATTAGAAGGCGTAAAACTATTCACGAAAATTATTGTGCCAGTGTGCTGACCGGGTAGTTGGTTGATAAGTACGTGGGACTCAGTTAAACAGCAAGCAGTGTGCAATTACTAGGAGCACCTTACAATTCCGCATTGGTGGTTTTCACTGCTGTCGGCTTTATATCTCGTTTCTCTTCCTTTTTTTGGCGAATCAGCTTTTCCCTTTACAAATTAATGTTTCCTTGTCTTCTTCGTTTTTTTAAGCCCGGAAACGCATGGCTAACCTTTCTTTTTTTCTCTCTTTCAAAATTTTACGCATTCTTCTTACTTTTTATGCCGGAAACTCGTGGCATTTTTTCGCTAGTGATCGCCGGTCTTTTTTTTCTTGTTTCTCGATACTTTTGTATCCCAACTTTCGCCCCATCACCAGTCACTAGGTGTGTTCGCACGAAAACGCTCCCAAGTGGACCGTAACCGTAGACCATAATAGCAGATCGTAACAAACCTGCTTCGCTTTGAAGACCTGACGATGAAGCGAACAGGAAACCGGATCATCTGTGGGAAGCCACTGCCAGGGACCTCCGACGACAAGCAACGTGGGGCACGACTCACCCCTAAGATAAGAGTCTCAAAGTCCTACTACGAAGCTAGCCGGGCAACATAGGTCCATCAAAAAAAAATTAAGTCAAGTTGGGAAATAATTCTGTTTCCTAGTTTAAAAGGGCTTTGCGGAAATTAAACATTTGTTATGGAGAACTCGTCAAAACTCCGAAAGATGATTTCTAGTGGTTATCGCCCCCACAGAAAAGCAAAAGAAAAACAAAAAAGTGTAGACATTTTGATATGGAGAACTCGTCCAAACTCCGAAAGGCTAGTCCGACCTAAGCGTGGACTGCCAGGTGGTTCACGGTCCTCGGTGAGTACGCGTGTACATCTTATGAGGTCAATGCTCGGGGAGAATACTGGGCGAGATGTCCCCGACCGCCAAAACGCCCAGACAAAAAAAAAAGTCCGATTGGTAGGTAGATATAAAAAAAAATCAAATTGTAATTTGGCAAAGAAACGTTCTTTCTGGTTCATTGCGGACGAATATCCGAAGCGTGAAAGCGACCTATCAATTTCCCGTTTAGGTCTTCGAGATCATACAGTCCATTGCCTATTTTTCGAAGCACGCGACACTTCAGGTATTTTGGCAGGAATTTGGCGTTAATGCCCTGTTTGAAGTTACTTACGGCAAAGTTTTTCCGAAAAACTTCCTGACCTTCCTTATAGTTGACTTGCCTAGAGCGCTTGTTATAGGTGGTTACTCCCCTATCCTTGGCCTGATCTAAATTTCTACGGATCTGCTCACGAATATTAGTCAACTTGTCAGCTCTGCTTACTACCGTAACCTGGTCTTCCCGAAGGCTGCCGAGTTTCTCTAAAATGTTGTACGTTGAGGCATGTTGGACCATATTTTGGCCATATAATGCAAAGTATGGAGAACACTGAATCGCCGTATGAAAATCACTTCTCAAAACTGATAAAATCTCGGGTATATGCTTATCCCAATCGGTATGGTCAGGTTTATCTTTCAGGAAAATCCTAATCTTCGAAACAATTTCTCTATTAACGCGCTCGGATGCGTTTGCTTGGGGAGAATATAACCCCGTCCTCACGTGCGTCACCCCGTAATTTACAAAAAATTGGTTCATTTCCTTCGAGATAAACTGCTTACCATTGTCACTGTGAATGAACTTAGGGACCCCTACAGCCGGAAAAATTTCTGAAGCGAAGTAATTTATAACGTTAACAGTGGTGGCTCTCTGCATGGGCTTTAGCCAAACGTATTTTGAAAAATGGTCTAGTACTATGAAAAGGAATTGATTTCGCCGCTTAGATCTCGGATATGGCCCTAGAATGTCGCGATATAACCGCTGAAATGGCCTTTCGGATTCAAAGGTACTCCCTATAGATGGTCTCGACTGCTGATTGGTGGGTTTTACAGCTTTGCAGGTGTCACAACGCTGAACGTAGTCCCTGACATCCTTAGCCTGCTGCGGCTAAAAGAACTTCTGCCTAACACGTTCTAAGGTTTTCTGCCACCCGCCATGGTAACTCCGGTTAGCGTCATGTGCTAGTCTCACTGCTTCCTCAGTCAACCCTTTCGGCAACCATAATCGCCACAGCGAGTCTTCTTCCCCTTCCACCCCCTTACGAAATTTAACTCGTTTGAAAATTACCCCGTCCACCACTCGTAAATCCGGAAGCGATTCCTCGTTTTCGGTGACGGTCCGAATCAAGTCTAAATATTCGTTGCTGCTAAATTCGGGAGAGACTAAATCTATTTCCCCGGGTGTGGTAGTGAAAGTCAACTCATCGGCATCAAACCGCGAAAGTGCATCGGGAACTACATTCAGGGTACCCTTACGATGTTCCATTTTAAAATCGTATCTTTACAGTAAGAGCGACCACCTCCCCAACCTGCCGCTCAAGTCCTTTTGAGTCATTAACCACTTGAGACTGGAGTGGTCCGTGATAATCCGAAACGGTAATCCCTCAACATAGGGTCGGAAGCGCTTCACGCTGATTATGGCGGCGATACATTCCAGCTCGGTTACCGTATAATTACGTTGAGCATTATTCAGCTTTTTCGACACAAACGCGATCGGATGCTCAGCGCCCTCGTCATCGACCTAAAACAACACTTCGCCGACACCTATTTTGGAAGCGTCGCATTGTATTACGAATTCTCGGGAAAAATCAGGTTGGGCCAAGACAGGAGCGGAGCTCAAAGCTACTTTTAGTTTTTCGAAGGCCTCTATAGCTTCAGCGGTAAGCTTGTACGGGCCTGATGACTTACGGAGACAGTCCGTAAAGGGACCTGCCAAGTCAGCAAAATTGGTAATAAACGCCCTGTACCAATTCGCCATGCCCACAAACCTACGCACTTGCCGAGGGGATTTAGGGATCGGGAAGTTTTGCATTGCTTCTATTTTTCCCGGATCCACTTTCAAACATCCGCTGTCTATCAGGTACCCTAAGTAGCGTATTTCCTTCTGACAAAATTTGCTTTTCTTCACGTTTATTGTCAACCCTGCCTCGGTTAAGCACTTTGCCACTTCCGCCAGCAACTTCAGGTGATCCTCAAAATTAGTGCTACATACCATCAGGTCGTCCAGGTAGACAAAGACGTTCTCTCGCAGACGCGAAGGGATTGCCTTGTCCATCAGACTACTCATAGTCTGCGGTACATTGCACAGACCAAATGGCATTACCTTGAAGTGGTACAGAGGCCTCCCCGGAACTGCGAATGCTATTTTTTCCTTGGAGGACTCTGTTAATTTGATCTGGAAGAATGCGTCTTTCAGATCAATGCCACTAATAAAATGCGTATCCTTTAGTCTGCTCAATAAGCCGTTTATATGAGGAAGGGGGTATGAGTCCTTCTTAGTCACCGCGTTGACCTTCCTGGAATCTATGCACAGCCTAACTTTGCCTGGTTTCAGAACCAGTACCACAGGACTACACCACGGAGAGTTTGACTCTTCTATAACTCCTAATTCGAGTAACCTGTCTAGTTCGCTGAAAGCTTCGGCTTGCCTCGGTGGCGAAAGAGGGAAATGTTTGCTTTTTATGGGAACGGCGTCACCGGTGTCAATGTGGTGCTCTACTAATTTAGTTTGCCCTAGGCCTAACTTCTCGTACGAAGGAAACGTCTCGATGACCTTTCGTAATTCTAATTTCCGGTCTGGTGACAATTCATGGAGGTTAAGTTCTTCTTCCTTTTCAGGTCTAATCTCTATGCACTCTACGCTTGGTAATATTTCGGGAGCTAACGCAAATGCTCTCCAAAAATCTACCCCGAAGTAGGCTGCTTGGAGAAGTGAAGGGACAAGGTAAAAACGAATAACCTTTGTGATATTTTTAAAGGTGACCGGTAGAGATACTGAGCCAAAAATTGTTTGCTTGTTGCCGCCCGCGGTATATACGAACGCATGTAAGGGCTGATAATCGAAGCCGTTATCCTCTAGGAATTCTAATCCATTTTTTTCTAATATGGAGACGTTGGCTCCCGAGTCCAACAGCCCTACAAGAAAACTATCCTTAATCTTAGCCTTTACGGGGGGCCTTTCATCCTCTGTAAGCGTTAACGTGGTGGCTTGCAGTAGTCTACGCTCCTGTACTCTCCTGTGGTATATATTCCTGCACTTCAAAATATTGTCCGATACCAGGTATTGTTCAAAAATGGTATGTCTTATTTGCTCATACCTATGTTCCCTTTCTTCTAGGTTTGGTGAAAATTGCGTTTGGCAAGCGACATCCCTGTGCTGGCGTCGCAGAATCTTGATCGGCTCGCCCATCGCGGATGAGGACGTTTGACTCTCGGATTCAGAACTATTCGAATTGTCCGTACTGTCAGAGTAAGTTATTATTATGTTTGAGGGTTCTTCTGCCAGGGTACTACTGCACCTCGGAAGCTCACCACCTCCATGCCGAGATTCACCCTCTGGTTCGGTCCACGGGACGACATCTCGAGCACCGGCTGGTGTGGAAGCTATGAAGCCGAACGAGGTTCCCCCGCCTTCTCGCCCGGGTACTGATTTCCCTGCCTGCGATGGTCCCTAGGGCATTTTGGAGTTAATACTCCCCTATGGCCGCATTTGAAACAAAAAGGATTCCTAATGGGTTCCTCGCAGTATATGTATGAGTGGCCCTTTGCCTGGCAATTCCAGCATTGGATTCTCGAATGGTCCGGTCTCCTGTTGCGTCGATATTCCAGCGCCTCTATCTGCGGATCCAATTCGCAATCCTCGCCTTCCATCCTCATGTCCGGGGTTGTAACGCGTGCTTCGTTTACATGCCGTCCTGGGTAAGTGGCTCCCAACAGCTTGCTTTCGTTCAGCACTTGTTCCCCTCTGCGTGCTACATCGCGTAGATCATGAAGGGTCCTTACATCTGTGTTGAAAAGCAACAGCTTAAGGCTACTGTTGACGTTCCTTTTTATAATGTCGATCAATGAACCTCCGACATTGGCTCTCTTAAGCGCGAACTCAAGGAGATTATGTCCAAGTGGAACACGTCATAGCACTCACTTGCTTTTTGCTTCCGCATGGAGATCTCCATCATGATCTCGTGGTCAGTTTTCAAAGTGTCAAACTCTCTTTTCAATGAGTAGCACAAAAAGGCATATGTCGCATTTGGGTTTTGTTTCGTGAACAGCCAGTACCATTCTTCGGCCCGCCCGGAAAGAAACGGGTGGAAACTAGCTATTATGTGTTCGTCCGTGCATTGTGTGCGCTCACACAAGATGTTCAGCTTAAAAAGGAAATCTGCTACGCTCCCAGTGCCGTCGAACGAGATTTTCCACTCCTGTTGTTTCACTACTATGCTGCTCGGAGCAGGGTACATTAGTGGTACTACTGTTTGGAGCGGGTTACGGTCCATCCTATTTGCGTTCCGGTTCTGATGAATTGATTGCTGCGCAGATTCGAGAGCGGCGTTGAGCTGGTCCATATTGTTTCTGATTGACCCCATCTCTCTCCGCATTTCCTCCGAAGCCTGGAACAGCTGGTGTAGCACGTCCACCCACGAGCCTCCACGAGTAGCTTCGTCCTGCATTCCTGGGGTATTCGCCCAGTCCCCTGCAACTTATCTAAAGTTTCCAACTCCTTGTTGTAATGGTAAGGCACCAGCTCCATCCGGTGCATAGGTCGACACATTGGTCATTAGCCCCGAGATATCATGCGCGTTTAATAGGGCGCATTAAGATTACTGATGCTTACAGGTCTGTCCATTTTATCGCGAGGGTCATTCAGGTCCGAGCCCATGTTCATTACCGCGGGATCTCCGTATTGTCCCCCTACTGGGGTGTGCACCACCAAGGGACGCTTGGCTTTGGAGAAAGCCCCCCTATTATTACCGCCACGGTGCTGATTTCCCCGGAAATTCCCTGCACTCCCGAACGGAGTATTCCGGCCCGGATGCCCAAAAGACTGGTCACGCGACATAGTAAAAAAAATACAATTTGTAAAATCCTAGTGTTCAAACCACACTTCTGTTTCCAGACGATGGTTTGTTGAAGAAAAAAAAAATTATATATCTATATAAAAAAAAATGCACGAGACTAACTACAATGATTACTTCGATAAGCGTACCGAATAAAAAAAATTTCCAAAAGCTGAAAAAGGCGGTTATTTATATATATATATATAATATGTAAGCAATGGGAATGCTGGCATCCCCTTCCCTCCAGAAGACACACAGGCTACAGGAAAAAAAAAATTTTAACACAAAAAAAACAACACAAATCCATTCATACTTGTCCCTAGTGCTCCAAACCGCAATGCGAGGCCCCCCTCCGAGACTGGTTTGGGCCACTATGGTCACTCCAGGCACACACGGGTTGGTCTCAACACGCCCAGCCGCAACACAGGGGCAGTCTCCAGTGGCTTGCCCCTGGGACTGGTTGGGGTTGTTGAGGCCTCCCGTCCATTCACCCGGGACACCCCTCCTGCCTCCGCCGCAATGGGTGGGGCGGTTTCGGGACCGCTCCCCAGTCTAGTAAGACAGGAAGGAGTGTCACTCTGAATCCCAGCTCACCCCGTCACAGTCCAGGTGGTATTCTAAGCTACCACCTGGGACGTGGGATGAGCTGGGGTTCTTTCACAGCATACACACACGCACACAAGACAACACAAATTCGGTATAAGAAAACTAAAAAAATATTTTATATTACAAAAAAAATCCAATTAGCGGACAAAATTATTCCAAGCCGACTACGGACAACATCAGGCAAACTAAAGTCCCACTTACAAAAAAACTAAGTGCGTTCAGCACTGCCTCATCGGGTGAATGCAAAAATCCGGAGGACTTGACGTTCAGTCACATGGCTCCCTCGGCCACTGCCCCCGATGACCAGCCCGGACAACCTGGTCCGTCCAACCATCCCACCGAAACGTAGGTGGTAGCTCTTGTGGCTGCTCACTCGGACTGGTGGGATGGTCAACTTCACAGGTTGACCCGACTGACCCTCGCGACCAGCGCCTCAGGCGCCACGTTGGGCGCCATCTGTTATGGAGTCGCATTTACGTTGGAAGCAGTAAGGAAGGCGGTCGGCATGATGTGGTGGTACACAGTGACTAGTCATTGTCGACTGGGGCGGGTCCTTGCCAACCTTACTGTTCCTGCGCCATAAACAGAAAAAAATTCCTATCATGCCTATTCAAATCAATTGTCAAATTCAAAAAAAACCGACAGAAGCGCAGAGACCGACTCAAAACGCTTACAACTTCAAAATGAAACAACATCCGGCCGAACCGGATGTCACGAACAGACCGTTAACATTCAAAAATTTAAAAATTCAAAAAACTGACGCAAAAAAATTACCGAACCGGACATGGCCGGTTACTAAAGCTGAAAGTCAAAAATCAAAAACGCTGAAAATTAAAAGGAAAAGAGCTGAAAAAGAAAAGGAAAATAGGCCGAATATATAGAGGGGCGCCGCGGGTGGTGTTGCGACGCCCGGTGCTTAGCCCACCCTCAAAATCCATGGCCACCGACGCACCTGTATTTCGGTGGCCCCTTACCTGTTTCCCTAAGTGCCTTCTAAATAAATGGCGACGCCAGTATTCCCATTTTAATTACAATTTATTTATACATCTTTAAATTCAAGGCATTACCTAATATAATATACTGTTTCGAACATGAGTGTGTCGTTTCAATAAGGCCACGGAGCTCGTTTTATTTTCTATCCTTATGTTGACGTATTTAATTTGGTTACAATAAATTCCATTTCATTTCGCTAATACGTAAGAGAATGCAAAGAAAATTGCCTTTAGTTAAATAAGTCAACTGGAACTACGCTCCAGTAGAGTTCGACTGCAGTGTCCTAAATGCGACAACGCTCGCCCGTGTGCATCAAATTTGTATGTACGCACTATTTATATATATATATATATATATATAAAGACAATTCCGAAGGTAGCAAAACTAGAAGTAAGGGTTACTAAAGCGCAAGTGGAAGGAAAATAAAAGGAACCCAACCCTTTGGAATGCGAAACTTCTTAACTAAATGTTTAGGTACAACTTACAAATTTTACTGGTCTAACCTAATCTTAGAATATTATCTGGAACTTCTATGATTGCATTTAAATTGCATACCAATGTTCTATGTTCTGAATGTAATACATACTTTATCTTTTTGCAAGTACAATTGCAGTAAATTCATTTTTATTTGTCTTATTTCAAGTCTATGGAAATTTGAATGCCACACCAATAGAAATGGTCGGGCAAAACTCTCGTAACAATTTAATAAGCTTTTATAGCTTTAGGCTTAGTTGGTACATACCAACTTGTGCCGTGTGATCATATAGAGATCATGCAGTTTATGAATTTTTAGGTAACGTTTCAGTCGCAGCAGTATAGTGGAGCAGTAAAAAAATATTTCAAAAAAAATTATAGAACGAGTTAATTGGTTCATGATCACAAAGACATAAATCCTCTATCCCTTGTTGCGACTAGATTCTAATTTCTCGCGGAAAGGCATATGTCGCTAATGTGTAATGCATTACCCATTCACATGGCTTTCGCATGTATATATATATAAAAAAAATTACGGTTCAGAGTGACACATTCAAATATGTAAAGTACTATATATACTGGTGACACTATTCTGTGACTTGACTTGGATGAAATAATACGCAGAACTCGAACTTTTATAATTTTGGCTTTCTACTTCTTGACTGTATTCACTTTTCACAAGCTTTACAGAACAATGCTTCTTACTCGCAAGATTACGGTGTTCGGCTTTACATTGCCCATATCTGACGGGTCAATAGAGTTAAGAGCACCAAAATGTCCGAATTCATATACCGTATTTTCGAATCGAGTTACAGAAAAGGGTCTTTAGGTTTATTAGGTGTGTTTGGAGTGAATTACAAAATTTGAAACGATAATCTGTAAGTGACGAATTTTATCACTTCATATAAATACATACTATAATTTCCCCGAGTTGGAACGGACTCACCTGGTTTCAAACGTTGTTGTTGGTTGTGGTGCGCGGTCTTGGGCGCGCTGTGTTGGTACTGTTGGTGGTTGAGGTGATCGAGTGAACCTGGTGGCAATAAAACTTCGTGTTGACTTTTACGACCTGGATGATTTGGTGCTAATTTGGCGTTCGTTGTATTACGCTGCAGCGTACCGCTGGACCTGGAGGCGGAGGTCTTGGTTTAGGAGTCTTCCAGCAATTTCGCTTGTGCTGGTACTATTATAACAATGGGTACTTGAATTCGGATTTATCGATGCTGTCGTATCAGCAAGATTCGTTAAATGTTTCTTAAATGTCCTTTTTGGTCCGCAGGAAATTGCAAAAACGAAGATTCCACACTGTTCGATACTAGATAAAAGCTTCGCCACAATTAGAAGGCGTAAAACTATTCACGAAAATTATTGTGCCAGTGTGCTGACCGGGTAGTTGGTTGATAAGTACGTGTGACTCAGTTAAACAGCAAGCAGTGTGCAATTAATAGGAGCACCTTACAATTCCGCATTGGTGGTTTTCACTGCTGTCGGCTTTATATCTCGCTTCTCTTCCTTTTTTTTGGTGAATCAGCTTTTCTCTTTACAAATTAATGTTTCCTTGTCTTCTTCGTTTTTTTAAGCCCGGAAACGCATGGCTAACCTTTCTTTTTTTCGTTCTTTAAGAAGTTTACGCCTTCTTCTTACTTTTCATGCCGGACACTCATGGCAGTTTTTCACTAGTGATCGCCGGTCTTTTTTTTTCTTGTTTTTCGATACTTTTATATCGCAACTTTTGCCCCATCACCAGTCACTAGGTGTGTTCGCACGAAAACGCTCCCAAGTGGACCGTAACCGTAGACCATAACAGCAGACCGTAACACAATCAAAGTTAATATACTCTGTGAGCTCTGCTCAACTGAGTATAACAATACTAAATGTGTATGTAGTGTCATATAGTTTTTTATGTGGACGCTTATCGTGTTATACGAAATAATATGACATGATGTGTTGATGCTACCTCACTTGCAAAAGTTTCAAGTAAAAAAAGCTAGTAATGAAATATAATATGCCTATGTGCTCTAAAGTTTGAACATATGTATGCGGATAAGAGCTCGATGAAAAATGTATACCATCCGATATAATGTCACATGTGCGACGTAAAAACATATGTAATGTGATATGAAAAAATATCTTATTAAACGAAATAAGACAGCGCAATGTAGTATACAGTCTTATTTGCAAAAGTTGTAGACACAAAAAAGCTTTGTAGTATCAAATCCAAATATTGTGACGAATACTAGCAACAGTAAGTTATACTATAATCTTTAAGCCGATACTAAGCAGTTACTGGAATGTACATAAACAAATCAATCATTATGTCTACACATATGTACATACAAGCAGCGGAGAGATATGTACAAACACATGCATACATCTGAACTACTCTCAAAAGTATGCAATCATTGGTAGAGGTATTACTCATATATACACGCGCATATTGCTATGCGAGAAGCTATAAACGTGCATCTGTAGTTTATAGCTGGTACGTTTTTAGCTGGTAACCGAGTAGTAAATTCTAGAAGAAGAAACGCCTAGAAGTATGCGAACGAGGAAACGGAAGGGTATAAAAGCAGCGCAAGCTGAGGCATGAGCAATTCTGTTTGTTTTAAACACGCTATCAGTTGCGAAGTGAAGTTTAATTGTGAAGTACTTTCAAAGCAGTCGAATAGGGACCATTTTGTAATACAGAATATTGGAGTGTTTTATTCAACAGTTTAGCGATACGAACATTAGCAGAAGGTTGCAAATAAGCGGAATTTCACTAAATTCGTTACAAAGCTCCAAAACAAAACACAAAATTGTTTAAGTTATACGAGTTTTTATACGGTTTGTTATCTTATGATACGATAAGCTTAACATGATGTGTTGACACTATTTTATTTGCAAAAGTTTTAGACACAAAAGAAGCCGGGCAGATGAAACTTTATGGTGACTAAAGCATGTTGGATCTAAAGGTAGGTGTGTGTATTGATACAAAAAATAGACTACAGTTGTGATGTGATAACGTATGATAAAATATCATATCAGCTGAAATAATAACTTTATATCGCAAATTAGTTTGACAGGCATAAATTTGTCGTGAACCTACTTTTATTTTACATAATATACGTGTGATAATAATAGCACGATATAAGCCCAATTAGATTTAGGCCAAATTTTAGCTCAATTTTTAATATTGCACATGCTTGTTGTACAGCTAAAAATTTCGTATATCGTCCTAAGATGGAGAGATTCCCTTCCAATTTTTTTTGGACTATCTTTTTTTTTTTTTTTTTTTTTTTTTTGTTTTATCTAAAAATTTCAGAGCTCAGTAGTCGGTTCTTGTAAAATCACCGTAATGCATGTTATCGATTTTAAGGTCCAAAAAAACTTACCGGTTCGAGTAACTTTATTGATTTAATATAAAAACCGGTTTCAAAAACGCAATCGGTCTCCGTTAAAATAACCAGTTTCCAGAAATCCAGTTCCGAAACCAATTCTAAGAAAGTAATCGCTTCTCATTACTTATTATATTTCCAATAATGTAGTCAGCTCTACAAAGAATATGTCTGTAATTTCCGATAAAATAACCGGTTCTGAAAAATATCGGGTTCAAAATAACTAGCCTAGTATAAAATAGCACCTCTTTTCAAAATATTAAGAGGTTGTAAAAAATTACCGCTTCCATAAAAGTAACAGATCCCAAAACAAAAACTTGTTCCAAAAAGTAACCGCATACAAAAAGATAGTCGGCTCACAAAAGTAGCCTGTTTCATAAACAAACGGGATCCAACAAATAGCGGTTCGAAAAAGTTATCGCAAAAGTAGCCAGTTCCAAAAAGTACCGAGGTTCCAAAAAAAAATTAAGCAGTTTAAAAAACAACCGGTTCACAGAAAGAACAGGTTTCAACTGCTATCGTTACAGGAACCTGCGAAAGAAATTGCAAATTGTGAGTTGACTCGTTCGGACGTGTTTTGTCTTCGCTCCTAATTTCTTTTTTATAAACTGTATAATTCTAATAAGAAAGTGACTTCTTAAAATTACATTTTGCAACAGTTTGATGCTACCCAGCATTATGAGATAGAGACTCTTTATATCGTCATAAAACAATTAATTAATTCTATTCTATGATATGAAAGAATAAATCATTTCTATTGTTAACAACAAAAATGCCTTGTGTTTGCGGCCATAGAGTTGATAGAAATCAACCGAAAGTGCAGAAAGTGCAGTGTGCAAAGTGCAGTGAACTCTTTCACGTGAGTTGTGTTGGTATTCGTCCGACTGATGTCGAATTTTTGCAAAGCTCTGAGAAATGTTTTTTTTTGCAAAACTTGTGCTGCTCAGCGTCGGAATTCCCTCCGTTCACCTCCTCCACCTATCGCAAAGGAGAAATCATCTACTGCCAATAGTGCTGATATTGGTAATTCTTCTGTATCCAATGCTAAGAGTGACAATGATATTTCTCTTAGAAATGTAGATAACCAACAAGTGTCTTTAAAATCTTTGTTTAAGTTGATGGCATCTCTTCAAGCCGACAATATTCGTGTGTATAATTTGGTAGCTGATCTTAAAGCAGTTAATAACAAATTGGTGTTGGAATCTGCAAATATGAATTCGGCTCTTCAAAACATACATAGCAACCTACTTGAAAAAGATAATATGATTACTTCTCTCACTGCTGAAGTAAAGATACTGCGAGACTCTTTGAATGCCGCTCTTGATAGTTTCAAGCATAGAGCTAACAAGAAAGCTGACTACTCTTTGTTGCCCGCTAATAATTCGTCAACTTATGCTCCTACTACAATATCTGTCGTTGGTACACATTCATACGCACATATTGTCAATCCGAATAAGAGTTTCCCCACACCCACCCTGTCATCTACCATTACAAAATATAATGATGTTACTCATGCAAAAACAACGGATAGTTTAATGCAGTCAACGGTGTCATGCGCTGTGACGTCGACATTAACAGATGTTATTTCGTCGTTTGCTTCATCTCCTGTTCCTAATACTAGTGGTGTTAATGCATGTACGCTGATAGAAAATGCCAATGCTTGCGCTACCTCTACGGCTGCAGTGACTGCAGTACCAGCATCAGCTGCTTCTGTTTCTTCTCATTTGCGCTCCGCTGAGACAAATAATTTCGTTGATAATGCGCAGTGGGAGAAGGTGACGTACAAACGGACTAGCAACAATAATAAAACTCGCGCTGTTACGACTACAGTGACTGCGGCTACATTATCGGATGTTGCTGGTTCTGATATAATTACCGTGGATGATAAGCCCACAAATAATAATAATAATAACAATAATGCGCACGTTCGGATTAGAGGCACTAATGCAAGCACGGACCTGATTGTTGCTGACCGCTACAAATGGCTTCATCTGTCCTCCTTCTCGCCATCTGTCTCTGAAGATGATATCAAAGATTATGTGGCTAAACAAATCGGTTTGGATAAAACGTCATTATCATGCACTAAGCTGGTAAAAAAAGATGCCGTACTCTCATCGTTGCATAAGGTTAATTTCAAGTTGGGAGCCCCTGAGTCCTCCTTTGAAAAATTATTACGCCCGGAAATCTGGCCAACAAATGTTACAGTGAAGCCTTTTTAGAATTTTCGCAAGTCTCTGCGAAAACTATCGCGGACGTAGCTAGTACCAACCACACGCTCATTAATAATGATAATAGCACTAGTGCTATAAATAATAAGTTGTTAAGTATTTATTTTCAAAACATCTCGGGAATGCGTACAAAAGCTAGTGACGTATTTTTAACTTCGTCTCGCTGTGAGTTTGATGTTTATGTTATTGTGGAAACATGGTTGAACAGCAACTTCGCGGATGCTGAATTCTTCGATCCTAATATCTATAATATATATCGAAAAGATAGAGACGCAAATAAAACAAATTGCTTGAGAGGTGGAGGCGTTTTAATTGCGGTGAATCGGATGTTCCGTTCTTTTTCAGTCCATTTAGAAAATGATGATTCTCTCCTCGACCAGTTGTGTGTATGCATCTTTGGAAGTCTCGGTAAATTATTCATTTGTACTTCTTACATTCCACCTTCCAGCCCCGATTCTTTATATGCTGCTCATATAAACAATATTGTGAATCTTTATGAGAATCATGAAGAGTGTCATTTTTGTATTTTGGGTGATTTTAACCTCAATAAAATTGTATGGTCAAATTTACTTGATAATGGTATCTTAACACCAACAAGGGTGAATAGCTCGCACGAAATAAATTTTATAGATAGTCTTTTCAGCATTAACTTAACCCAAATTAATTCATTTTACAATGAGCTTAATAATATTTTAGATCTTATCTTTGTAGATGAAAACTTGATTTTTAGTGTTTCGGAGGCCACTTTCCCTATATGCAGGTGCGATATGCACCATGTCCCACTCTCCTTAACTCTGGAATTTTTTAATTTTGTATCAGGCCCGAGTATAATCTCCACTGCAAAGTTTGATTTTCGTGCCGCCGATTTTAATGCTTTAAATGAAAAAATTTTGGATTTAAATTGGAATTCAATTTTCGCCTCTAAAAGCGTAGCGGAATGTTACGATGCCTTTCTTCTTAATATACTCAAAATTTTCTCTGATAATCTACCCTTACTTCCCACGAGAACGCATAAACTTCCGTGGTATACGAAAAATCTAAAAAAGCTTAAGAATCTTAGAAATAAACATCTTAAACTCTATAAAGCTTCGAAGGATGTCTCCCATAAAGAAAAATATATTTATTATAGTAAAAGCTTTAATGTACTTGACAAATTTTTATACAAGCAATATATTTCTCGGTATGAAGTAGAGATGAAGGAAAACCCTAAGGCGTTCTGGAGATATATACGATCTAAAAAAGGTTGCTCTAATATCCCAAATTGTATGTCCTACGGCGGTATAGCTTCTGAGAGCTTATTGGATACTGTTAATCTTTTCGCAGATTTCTTTAAATCAAACTTCGTAACTAGCAACCCTGCTAATAATTTTTCCGCCGATGTCGAACAAATGGTTGACTTCGGATCCATGTTAGTCTCAGAGGAAGACGTTATGAAAGCCATCCTAGCTCTGGAAACATCTATAAAAAGCGATACTGACGGTCTTTCGTCGTTTATTCTAAAGAAATGTAGCACGTCGTTTTGCGTCCCATTAAGTTACATTTTCAATTTTTCCCTAGCAAGAGGTGAGTTTGTTGATAGGTGGAAAATAGCCTCGATTTCTCCTATCTTTAAATCTGGCAACAAAAACATAGTGACTAACTACAGACCCATCTCTAAACTGCCCACTTGCTCTAAGCTCTTTGAAAAAGTGGTAAAAGAGAAGCTATCCTTTGTAATAAAAGGTTCCATAGATGATTGTCAACACGGGTTTGTCAGTGGTCGCTCCACAGTTTCGAACCTAGCCTCATTTTCTCATTTTTGCATTTCGTCTTTCAAAAATGGACATCAAGTTGATGTTGTATATACTGACTTCGCGAAGGCATTTGATACTGTCACCCATAGCATACTATTAGGCAAGCTTGAACTATTGGGTTTCCATTCTACCTTTTTACGTTGGATTGGGTCCTATCTCACTAATAGAACCTCGTTCGTCGAAATTGAGAATACCAAGTCTTGTTCATTCATTGCCACATCTGGGGTACCTCAGGGTAGTATTCTCGGGCCAATTTTATTTCTTTTTTTTATAAATGATATAGGAACCTGTTTTAGGAGTTCAAAATACCTGCTCTACGCAGATAATCTAAAAGTTTTTAGAACAATTTCGAGCATGTCAGATGTGTGTCTTTTACAAGATGATCTAAATAGATTAGCTAATTGGAGCATTATAAATAATCTACGCCTTAATATAAAGAAATGTTTCTTTATGACGCTTTCGAGAAACCTCAATACGATTAATACCGCGTATTCAATTGCTGATGATAATCTCTCTAGCGTCAGGGAATTCGTTGATCTTGGAGTAATGTTTGACTCTGGTTTTACCTTCGCGAATCATATTAGCTCCATTCTTCCTAAAGCCTATTCCAATTTGGCTTTCCTGCGGCGATATGGGCGAGCTTTCAAAGATCCATACACCAGACAAATTTTATATAATTCTTTAGTTCTCTCAAAGCTGGAATATGCTTCCATAATTTGGAACCCAATTTATTCCTCTCATTCTCAAAGACTGGAAAGAGTACAGAAAAGTTTCACTCGATTCGCACTCCAACCGCTTAATTTTTTAGAACCAATACCTTCTTACCGTGCCCGCTGTGCCCTCATAAACATGAAGTCGCTTGCGGCCAGACGTTATATTCAATCTCTGCTGTTTGTGTATGATCTTATATGTGGTTGGGTTGCCTGCCCGGAAATACTAGCGCAAATTGGCTTGAACGTCCCGAGCAGAACCCTTCGTGCCCAATATCCGTTCCACGTGAAAGTTATCGGAGCTAACTATCACAATTTTGATCCAATCTCTAGGGCCCTCAGTGAATATAACAGGATCTTTTTTAGCCTCGAGCTTGACTTCGCTCTCCCGAGAGCGTCCTTTAGCGCTAAGCTTTACTCGTATTATGTATAAAATAATTTTATTAGCATTTAAGTTGAATGAATGTACATCTAGTCTATAAGATTATGAAATCATAGTCTAAAAAATAAATGAAATGAAAATGAAATGAAAGAAATGAGGTTGTTTTTAAAAGAAACCGGTCCAAAAAAAGTTCCCGCCTCCAAAACCTTACCGGTTACAAAACAATAGCCGGTTTGAAAAAGTACCCGTTCAAAAAAGAATTTCCGAATCCTTAATTTTTATCGGTTTCAAAAAGTTATGCAGTTCCATAAAAGCAACCGGTTAATACCTACTTTAATGGTACTAAATATATGTCTTCTATATATGAATGCTCGAAGACTGAATTTTTTTGCATCTTCTTTTAGTGCTTGTGTGCCCCTCATATCGAGTTGTTCGCTCAAGCGGGGGTTTATTGTATCGCGGCGAGACTGCATTTTGTTATTTATGCTTCGTGTTGATCTTGAAATCATCTAAGTTAAGGAGCCCAAGGACTAGGGCTCCAAAAAGTTAAAGTTGGGGGCCGCCCCGCGGCCCCATTGCAACCTGTAAAGATCCAAATAAAAATGTCTTTAGTCTGCTTAATAATATTTACAATTTATTTAAGTTCAATGTCAAAAACAGACTGACTTTATCATTAACTTAAACTAAGCTCTAAGCTTCTACATTAATCTAAGTGATTTCATAATTGCTGACACTGCACTTCCCACGATTGGCCAAAATAATATTTTACCGCTTGCGTGGCGAATCACACGACTTGCATTTTGTCCGCATATCATATCGCTTACGCTGCAGTTCCCATGGATTGCATTTTGTCTGCTTACGCAATATGATATCGGATCAATTACCTACGTTGGCTTTGCTTGTGTTTGTTGAAGTGTGGTGTCAGCACATTCTTACAAGTAAGTGCGTCTGCCCCCTTGCTAAGTACCCCCCCTTTAAACATCTGCGTCCCGCAGATGAGCTCCTTTTTCAGAAGGATACTTTGCATGGCTTGGCTGGTCCTGATCTGTGGTCTGATTTAGTCTAGGAAAGTTGATTGTAGTAGTGAGTTTTCTCCAGATAATGTAGCATACGGCTGCTAGAATGCCCAAGGCAAGAGCGTCAAAAATTAGCGAAAAGTGAAAATTATTGCCAAGTTGTTTAAGCTGATTAATATTTTCCATACTCAGGCCGTGAATGTAGTTAAAGTTCAATTTTAGTCCTTCGCTCGTGGTGTTTACCAAGGGCGGTGGCAGGGCCTGCGCTGTGCGTACTGATCTGCTGGTGAATGTTTGATTTCCCACCGTGACTGTTTCGTTGTTCAAAATAATGACGTACGTTCCATTTAGGGTTGTGGAGTAGTTCCTCCCTTGTAATAGGCCTTCAAAGTTTGTAACAAATATTGTTGAGTCTGTGATCATCTCGACGGTTTTGGTGTTGTCTGGTTCAAAGCGGCATTTGGCATCGCCACCTTTAACTAGCCTAGCTAGGCACCCGTTTTCCCGAAGTTTAGTCAGGGATTTGGGAGAACAAATTGTTGTATTGCTGATCGAAGGGCAATCCTCGTTCACCCCGAACGTTTCAACTTCGTTTATTAGCATTTTTTTATAGCTGAGGTCAACGTGTTGTCCTTTTATAACAGCGGCCCGTGTTATTAGAAGTCGGTAGCCATCTGGTTTTACCTTTGGCATTGAGAGTACGTACAAAAGTATGCTACCGTTTGAATACACGGAGGCCGACCCGTACTCTATGGCTTCAATGGTGTTCTGATATGGTAGGGAATCTTCCTCCATTATGAGCCTTCCAATCTCGCCTCTATCAAGAAGATTTGTGTTGATTACGCCATATTTTGCCATTTGGCACGCTTGGACGACTTCTGGCACCTGTTCCTTCAAGATAAGGACTTTGCTAAGGTCAAGAAGTTCGATATTCTCCTCGCTAATGTTTTTGCTTATAGCGTTAATGTGGAGCATCGCTTCGTTTGCTTTCTCGATTGCCTCGCGGGTACCGTTGAATAGTTTAGCTTTGACCCGGTACTGGTGATTGTTGTTTATTATAACGTCATTCATGCTTCGAAGAATATAGTCCCAATCCGCTGCATCTGGAGACCCAGCTATCCACTTCCATGCAGAGCCAATCCAGTCAATGGAACGTATCCTTCGTGATTTGCTTATTTGTAGTTCGTCGAGACGCAGCTTAGTTTGATTTAGGTGGAATTGTAACACAGTCCGCACAGCCCTGCTTGTAATATCGTGCTCTGTTGACTCCATCAATTTGACCAAAGCCGTGTTGAAGTAGTTTAGGTCGACCACGTGGACTAAACTGAAGTGTCCGTTCAGGGTCCAACCACGCCCGTGCTCAATAGTTACCAGTGGGGAGCCATAATTGTAGATGTTGAGGCCGTAAACGCCAGATATTAAAAATAAACTGTGTTCCATTATGGAGAGAAAAAACTCATTAGTGGTGGTAAGATTATTATTGACCATTTTTTGTTTTTAGGCACTTTTATTATTTATCCCAGGGGCGGTGAAGTAATAATAAATGGTTACATAATGTAAATCTTGTTTTCTTTTGTTTTTTTTTTCTTTTATTATTATTATTTAAAGAACATTCTATTATATAAAAAAAATCTTTCCACACTAAGAGAAAAATTGAAAAAATTAAATTTTTTGTGTGCTTTTTTGAATTGAACTGCAATTTATTTATGTGTTTTTTGTTGCATTTAAATGTATTCCTATATCCTACCACCGTCCCCGGCTACCCCTCGTGGTACTTGGAATGTCCACAGGATCCGAGAGCATGGATATGAAAGGGAGCTAGTTTGTAATTCTTTACTTTTGTTTGAAAGGTAGCGTTAAAGGTTACTACCCTTGGATCCTGCCGCCTTACAAAAACTCGTGGTAAAGAAGCTGAGGAAAGAGGATAATATTTCTAAGAATTACTGAAATATTTCTTTACTTCTTTAAAGTTTTTTATGTTTTTTTTTTGTTTTTTTTCCAATTTTTTTTTGTTTTGTCTAATTTGTCTTTTTAGTAAGCGCATAATTAGTTTTTTGTTGTGGGCAGATTTCTTCTTAAGAAAAAAATTTTTATTTTTTATTTTGCCTCTTTTATTAAGCGTGTAATTAATTTCTTGTGGGCAGATATTGCTTCATTCAATTTTTTAAACGAAAAATCATTTCCTCTGTTTTTTTTGTATTTTTTTTTTTTTTTGTTTGCAATATTTTATGTTGCCTCTTTAATCGCTTATGTGGTTTGTTATAGAAAAGATCTTTTATCTTGAAATTTGGCGGACCCCTTTTTTGCATCGTCTGTGCTATAGAATTTGAAATCTTTGTGGTCCCTTATTGGGACATCTTTTTGTTGTTGACTTCCCGTGGTGACCTTATTATATATTTTTTTTTATTTTTTTTTTTATTTTTTTTTTGTACCTTATGTTGGCGTATTTTTTATCTGCGCTTTATGAATCCTTTTGCCAGTGTCTGTGAGCAATGTCACTGTATTGTCTTTACCAACCGTTTCCTTTTTGTAAAGTGCCGTTTGTTTTGATTTTATCTGTTTATCCCTGACGTAAATCTCATCTCCTGGCCTAAATTCCTTAGCTCTTTTCCTTTTTTTATTCAATCGGAGATTTCTTAACTCCTTGTTTCTGTTGATTTGTTCCTTGATCTCCATGTGGACCTACTTTTGAAGTTGGTTAGGCCTTGGTAGTTAATTCTTTCGGTTCTGTTGAAAAATATGTCGCTAGGCTTCCTCTTCGTTACAGAGTGTATTCTTGTGTTGTAACGATCGACAGCAATATACACCAATTCCTTTGGTCTAGCGTTATTAATTTCTTTCCGGAGGCACCGATAAATCTCAATAATGGTAGAGTGAAATTTTTCGAGCTGGCCGTTTACTTCACTTCTTTAAATTGGAGTCTGATATAGTTCGATTCCCAAACCTCTTATGTAGTTACATACCAAGGGAGTCATAAATCCCCTCTCATTGTCGGTGACTATCATTTTAGCAGTTGTGAACTTTGGCTAGCTTAGCGCGGAGAGTGACGGATGCTTTATTTTTAATGTGAAAAAGCTTGGCAAATTTTGAAAATTTGTCTATGCAAGATAAAAATTTCTCCCCTTGAATTTCAAAAATGTCCACATGCACTATTTCGCATTGATATTTCGGCACTGGAGTCTCTTTTATCGGTGGTACTGCCGGATGCCTGTCATACTTGTTAGCAAGGCAGGTTTCACAGTTAGAAGTGAAATTTTTTATCTTACTAGCCATTTTGGGAAAATAATACTTTTCCAAGATTTGTTCCCTATTTTCTTTTGAGCTTCTATGGGCCCTCCTATGTTCTGTCTCTATTATACCGCAAATCCTATCCTCGTTGGCCACATCCTCGACCACCCTCTGAGTTATCTTAATTTTGTATAAAAGGAAATGTTCTATATATACTTCTTGTAGGAGTTGTAAGTAACTTTCTGGAATCTTTATTCCATTTATAAATGCCGGGTTTAGACGTTCCTTCAAGGCTTCGGTTAAGCTGGCCTTTTCAATTATATCTAGTCTCACATAATGACGAGTGAATCCTGGATGTGGGTTTTCAACACAAGTCATTGCATTCCCCTCCGTAAAAATTATTTGGTTTCGGAAAACGTTCAAAGGGACTTCTACGTGTGGAATAAGGTCGGAAGAATCCTGTTCAGCACTGTGAGCTGTCCCCTCGTCACTTCTAGCTTCTGTTGGTGCATCGTTGGGTTCCGACGGTACTGTCAAATGGTTTGCCTAGCATGGAATTCTGGAGAGAGCATCCGCCACGGCATTCGATTTACCAGGAGTGTAAATCAATTCGTGGTTATACTCTTCTATTCTAGCCTTCCACCTCTTCAACTTGGCGTTATAGTTTCGACTTTCTAACGCAAAAGTGAGAGGCTGGCGGTCAGGAAAATTCTAACTTTTTTCGCCCCATAGAGGTAGGATCTCAAGTTGTCTAGAGCCCAAACTATAGCCAACATTTCCTTCTCGTTTGTGGCATAGTTTTCCTCTGTTCTATTTAAAGATTTTGAGATGTAGGCAATGGGTCGATTTTCCCTGTTTCTCCTTGGGATAGCACCCCACCAATGGTATAGTTTGAGGCGTCGGTGGTAAGGTGGAATGGTTTTTCGAAATCTGGGAATGCGAGAATATCTGAGGAAACGAGTAGTTTTTTAGGGTATCGAAGGCCTGAAGGGCCTCGGAATTCATTTTGATACGCACTCTTCTAGATTGGTTTGCCTTGACCTGCGAATTCTCACCGCGTGTGAGATTGATCAAGGGTTTAGCAACTTTAGCGTAATCTCGAATGAACTTTCGGTAATACGACGTCATTCCCAAAAAGCTTTTTAGTTCCTTAAACGTTTCTGGGGGTGAGAGGTTCTCTATAGCTTGGACCTTTGAAGGATCTGCCTTCATCCCGTGGGATGTTATTACATATCCCAGAAATTCTACTTCCGTTCTCATAAACTTAGTTTTTTCCAAATTCACTCTCCAATTAGCATCCGCAAGCCGTTTAAACACTATCTCTAAATTTACTAAATGTTCGTCGGTACTTTTTCCAAAGACAATAATGTCGTCGATATACACGTAGCATATCCTCCCTATATACTCTTTAAGGACATCATCAATCATTCGCTGGAATATAGTCGGAGCGTTTTTTAACCCAAAAGGTAATCTCAGGAATTCGTACTTTCCATTCATGGTTGAAAACGCCGTTTTGGGTATATCTGTTTCTTTCATTGTGATTTGGTGAAACCCTGAGGTCAGATCTATGGTTGTAAAATATTTTGCGTTCCCTAAACTGACCAGCGTTGCATTAATATCTGGAATAGGATAGGCGTCCGGCACGGTGACTGCATTCAGACGTTTGAAGTCCACTACCATTCTATACTGCTTTTCACCAGAGGGTTTGGGTTTTTTCGGAACTACCCAAATAGGAGAATTGTACGGGCTTTTGGATGGTCGTCTAATTCCTTCTTCAAGCAACTCAGTAATTTGTTTTTCTACCTCTTCCCTCATGTTTGCAGGATATGGGTAACTTTTCGTGTATATGGGCTCATTCGTGGTAGTCTTTATCTCAGCTCGAACTGTGGTTTTAATATTTGTTTTGATGTTAAGTGGACCGAACAAATGAGAATATTTTTCTATCATGGCTTTTAGGGTTGGGAGAATTGCGTCGGGTATATCGTCAGTTTCGAAAAAATTTAGGCTTCCTACGACTTTGTTTTTGAGCGGAATTCTTATATTGGGATCTATTGTAAGGACATGTTTTTTCCTGTCTATAACGGCACCCAGTTCTTTGAGGGTGTCATCGCCTATTATCCCATCAAACGAGCTTAAACCAGGAAGTACGTAAAAGGTCACCATAGCTTCGTTACCAGCATTTTGGAAAAATCTCCCACTGATTTTTTTGTTTATTACTACAGGTCCTGCTACAGTGGTTACTGAGAAAGGTGGATTGACTGGGACTGTATTAGTTGCCAATTCAGGTCTTATAAAATTTTTATTTGCCCCTGTGTCAACTAAGAACTTTAGGGCTACTTTGTTTGGTGTCAAACAAGTGAGGTAGGGTATACTGGATTGCGCGGTAGTCCTCATATGAAATAGGCTGGTGGCCCGTCTGCCATAAAATTTACCTGCTGGAAGTTGTCTTCTGTCGATTCAGCATACGCCGAAGGTCCGCTTTCTACATCTGCGCTGTTGGCCTCCATGTTGTAGAGCCTCTGCTGTTTGGGCATCTTTTCAATCGATGATGTAGGTCCCCTTTTGAAGGCGTTGTTATTCGTCGGTCGGTTCATGTAGTTCACCTGTCTGGTTTGAACACTGTCGTCGACATCCATTCTTTCCGCAGGTTTTGGGGCTGCGGGTCTACCAGGAAGTTCGTCCCTTGATTGCATTGGAATCTGTTGTAGGATGACCGGCTATTCCCTTGAGTATTGTTCCGATTCGTCCAGTTGTATGTAGACCGTGAACGAGGAGGTAACGGTGGTCTATGAGTAACTTGCGACAGGGTATTGGTGGGGAAAACTACTCTATTTGGATTGTTTGCATGCACTATTGTGTTCCTTACCGTTAGGTTCTGGATGTCAAGGCAGGCCGAGTACGCTTCTGGCAGTGTTTTTGGCTTCTGCACTATAAGCATACGCGACAATTCTGGACTGAGACCCCGTATGAAAACATCGAGTGCCCTGTTACGGTATGTTTCCACAAGGATCGACACGGTTTCCTGGCTATAGTCATCGCACTTGATTTTGTTCACTATTAGAGAAAACTGATGATTGACCGTTGCGTAGAAATCATCTAGTTTTGAACCTCTCTGAGCTAGCTGATTCAGTTGGTGCTCTAAAGTCCTAATGTCCCTTTTGTCTGCGTAATGCAGCGATAATACCCTTTTTATTTCTACCCAATCGCTATCGAAAACATTATACGCTACCAGTGCTGCATCGGCAAAGCCACGGATTTTCTTCCTAATATGTTGCAGGATGGCACGATACAGAGGCCTTTCCTTGACGATATCGTAGTCCGACAGAATTCCTTCAACGCTGTGAACCCATGAGATGTATTGAGAAGGGCTGCCTTCAAAAACTTGCAGCTCCTTCACGCAGTCGGGAAGTCTGCCAATATCCTTTAGGTCTTGCTCCGACAGTGGTGTTCGCACCGCTGCCAATACCCCCTGTGGCTGCGTTCTTACGCCACCCTGTTCTACTCTTCCTAATCGCTCATCGATTCTGGCAAGATTTTGTTCTAAACTCGCGTTATTGCATTCAATTTCCCCTAGCCTAGAGTTCAGAGCAACACCGTTGCTTTCGATACCCCCAAGGCGTGTCTCAAGCCGCCTAATCTGCTCGAGGAGAGCATTGATGCCCCCATTAAGTTCATTAACTTTCGTGGCTAAAGCGTCCATTTCAGATTAAAAAAAAATTTTAGTTTGAGATTAAAAAATATATTTTTAAATTTTAATTTGGCACACGGTGGCTCTTTAAAAATTGTTTTTATTTTTTTTGTGTTACTTACTGGCGTTCGCGATCACCTGACGGGATATTCCTTATAGCACAGACGATTTGTTTGTTTTTTGTTTTAGTTTTAAGGTTGTCCTTACACTTTGCCAGTTTCCTGCAAAGAAAAAAAGGACTTTAGTTACATTTGTGAAACTTTTACCGTGTTCTTATGGCAACGGCGACATGTACCAAGTTGGAGTTTCACAGTACATTAGTCTTTAAATAATTATGGTTTTGGTTAGGGGAGGCTGTGTCATTCCTTTTTAGTCGTCGACAATCAGATTGAAGGCAACGTACTAAGGCACAGTTGCTCCACAACGCTCTGGACATATTGCAAATCTTTAGCGTGTTCTTATGGGTACGCTGAAAGTATCGCAAGTAACGAGTGGCCGTTTCCAGTGTGTGCTGATGTGTACCCTGGAAACTCCACAAAAGGATAAGCCGGCCCAAGTGTGTTCTTATGTGTACGCTCGGGTTAACTTTTAAAGCCGGCCCAAGTGTGTTCTTATGTGTACGCTCGGGTTAACTTTTTCAGAAGGAAATTTTTGCCGTATCCTGATGGGAGCGGCAAGTTGCATATTGCAAAAAAAAAATTTTTGTGTACATGACACGGTCACAGGAGTCGTTAACCATTTTTCGGCCTTTGGTATGGTGAGGTACGTCCTAGAAGTATAGGTATACGGACTCACCCAGCCAGTGTGATTATACGTGTACTTGGAATAGCAATAGTGCAGCCGTAGGATAATTCACTTATAAAATGTTTCAATTTTCTTGTTGAATTTTATTCGCGCGCCAGAGGATCACAGGGGTCACAGGCTCGCTTCTTTTGATATTATTCCTGTATAGCCCTCTAAGGGCTTTTAGGATTGGACGTAGTAATTTATTGCGTGTAGCATCACTTTTCACTCAACTTTTTGCTATTCACTTGTTTTTTTTTTTATTATTCGTTTTACCTCTCCTAGGGAGAGGAGCTTTTATACCCTGGAGGGTCCCGAAGGGAATCGCAGAGTTAAGCTATCATTATAACCGGAGGGTCCCTCGAAGGTGAATCTCGGTTTTGTTATTTTCGTTATTGGCTGTACAAGCCTTAAATTATCTAAGCTGAGGTCTTGCCTCTCTATATATTTTTTTATTCCTTTATCGGTAAAATTTCTATTTTTTTTCTTAGCACTCCACTATCACTATCACTTTGTCACTAATCACTATGGACCTCACATTTAAGGAGGTCCTTTTTGAAGCACTTGCCAGTGGGTCCCTGCTCGGGCGCCAGTTAAGGAACCCAAAGACTAGGGCTCCAAATTGCAACGGCCCCATTGCAACCTGTAAAGATCCAAATAAAAATAGTCTTTAGTCCGCTTAATAATATTTACCATTTATTTCCGCTCAATGTCAAAAACAGACTGACTTTATCATTAACTTAAACTAAGCTCTAAGCTTCTACATTAATCTAAGTGATTTCATAATTGCTGACACTGCACTTCCCACGATTGGCCAAAATAATATTTTATCGCTTGCGTGGCGAATCACACGACTTGCATTTTGTCCGCATATCATATCGCTTACGCTGCAGTTCCCATGGATTGCATTTTGTCTGCTTACGCAATATGATATCGGATCAATTACCTACGTTGGCTTTGCTTGTGTTTGTTGAAGTGTGGTGTCAGCACATTCTTACAAGTAAGTGTGTCTGCCCCCTTGTTAAGTTCTATGATGTTCAATTATATTAGATGCTATCCAAAGGCAGTTGTCTTGCCAGTAATTCGGTTATGTAGAGTTATCTCCTCTTAAATATGCGTAATTTCAATATGATTTTAACGGCAGTCAAGTTCGTCTAATCTACGCCGCGATGTGACCTCATCTATGCCGTGATGTGATATCATACACGCCATAGTATGATTTGATATCCACCTTTTATTTTTTCGCTTGCTTGCCAATAATTTGGCTATGTACAGTTATATACTGTCAAATATGCATGATTTAAGCGCCAGTAAAAATCATGACAGCTACAACGTGATCTCATCTACACCTATACATGATATGATATCATCTACGCTATGATAGTATTTAGTGTCCACATTTTTTTTGTCAAGAAATAAAGTTAAAAAAGTTTATGCAAATAATTTTTTTTTTCTTAAAGCTAAATGTCACAAACAAATCCCTGATTTTGTAATTTGCTAGAGAATTGACCGAAAAAAAATACAACTTTTTGACTTGCCACATTATCCAGTTATAAATTCGAGGAATAGCAAATGATTTTCTGGCCTCAATTAAATTTTTTTTTTTTTTCGAAGAATCATCGCTCACATAGATATTTCCCATTCAAATACATATGTATCTTCGTACTTTTTTGCATTTATTAACTTTTGCTTTCGACAAAGGAAAAAGAAGGAAAACGTACATAAACCTTAAAGCAAAGCGAGAAAATATTGCTTCATTTCTTTTACTTATTGTAGCTCATCATTTAATGCCACGCACGTGCGACTCACTTGCCAGCTTTTGCACAATTTCACTATCTCTCATTGGGCTTCGCTGTACATTTTCTCACACAGCTCGCCGGTCATTAAAGTTGTGTTGCACATGTTTAGAACAAGAAGTACAAAACAAACAAAAAATGCATGTTATCAAAGCACGTTTTGTACAACAAACTGTATTCAGCATTTTTTCGTTTTTGTTTTCTCATCATAATCCTGCATAAATATTCTCGCTGGAATGTTGCGCACCAGTGGGTATGAGTCATATTTTGTTAACATCATAGGCATTTCGCGCACGCTTTACAGCAAAAAGGTGGCAAAAGTATGTGCGAAAATGATAAGAAATCAAAGAATCACCTTGCGGCTATAAGCTATAATAGAAGTAATAAAAGTTTCAATCACACCAATTTTGTTTGTTTTTTCTGTATACTTACATACATCAAAAACCTAAAATAACAGGTGATGAGTATGACGCATGCCGTGGAAATGATGTGCCAAAAAAGTTTCTGTAATAAACTTGATACAAAAACTTGTCTACATATGTTGGCAACTGTTATATCATCAAATATTGTTGTAGATAATGGAATATGTTCTTCTTGAAAGTCAAGCTGAGGCTTTTAATATACATATTTATTTCATGTTGCTATCATTTTTGGGACGGAGGTAATGGCCAAGCATTTGCTTATCTCACTCGTGGTCTATCTTTTATTACTATTATTAATTTTAGGCCTCAATACAATGCGCTCTTTCAGCCTACTAGTTTATGTGGAGGCTTTTAATGTGATTAGGACTCACGCCACCTAGATGGGAAAACCTCTGCCTTGCAAGTGCGACGCATTTGCAGAAAAGATGAACCTGCGTTTCATCCTCCAGCTCACAAAAGTGACAGATTTTTACATCGGATAGATTATTGAGTTGATATCGTAGACTTATGTCTTCCGTTTAGTAGCCACTGGCGTTCGTAGGTCCTCTTTGTAAAGATTAACGAGTTTGGCCGATACTCTCGTTGCTGGGAGTTGCTTGGGCAGTCAATCCAGTAAGACAATATACTACTTTGTTTCGCAGCAAGTTATGGTCTCCAAAGATTGGCTTTGGACTATAGAATGCTATTTGGCTAGGTATACTGCTTCTTTGTTATATTGATGTCCTTATTCCCAGGAACTCATCTCAACACTGCTTCATTTTTGACTCCCATTTAGCACTCCACTGCATTCACCCACCAGCTTAAAGATAGTTGTGTAAAACTGCAAGACACGCAGTGAGCTGGACCTCTGAGCCAGAGTAATGTAGCCCACCTATACAGAAGCAGACTGCAGATAATCAACGGAAAACGAAACATATAATCATAAAATAATTCGATGCAATCGAAGGTGAGTTCAAGCACTATTTGGCTGTCTGAATAGATTTTTAACTCTCTGTCGGTAGTAGCACTGGATCGTATTCCTCCGTCTTTGACGACAGCCACTCCGCAAAGCGCTGAAGTGATCGGCCAGATTATGCTTACGGCTCAACATTGAGCTCTTGATGCAAAATTAAATGGAAGCACAGAGAGAATTATTAGAGAAGCTTGGCCTCAAATCTCTTCGGAGGCAATCGCGCCTTGCACCATGAGAACACAATCTTATGAAGCTAAAAAACACAAGCAGGTCCTCGGTGAACTCCTCAAGCTGGCGTCGGACCTCTATGTCACGGATTGCCCGGTGAATCCTGTACTCAAAGAACAATATCCAAAACTAGTAGAAGAAGAGCTCACTCTTCCTAGGGAAACGCGAGTCACCCTAGCTCAACTTCGATCTATATACTGTAACAGGTTAAGCTATTCCCTATCAAGAATCAACCCCGACGTACAATACATATGTCCTGCTTGTAATGTGTCCCCACATGACACCAACCATCACTTTAACTGTATTGTGGAATCAACGCCTCTAACACCCCTCTCATTATGTTGAAACAGCAAGTTTCCTTGGACTCCCGTTAGAGGATATTGATGACAATTTATGAACGGTCGTACTTACTGGATTGGGCGAAGCAATGCTACAAGAACAAAAACAACAAGACTCGATCGCTTTATCCCATGAGCCGCAATTCCTACATGTGCTATCACTGAGGAATGTGACGTCGGCAGGCAGTGTCCAGACAGTACATCTATCATGAGCTTACCGTTCTCTCTTTACAATTATAATAGTAACTTTGTTTATCTAAGGCTGTAAGACCTGCATATGATTTCCGATACTTTGCAATCGCGCACTTGGATCCGCGCCTTTCCTGCTTGGTCAATAATTGGCACCTCTTGCCTTCTTTTACTTTCGCCCAATCTAATTGGAAAATATAAGATACAAACTTCAAGCGATGCGCCTTGTTTTTTCATTTCCATGTGTTCCCATATGCCCAGGGACTCAATATATATGTATATTTTTCCCTATATAAATCTTTCCATGGATTGCTTACACTTTAGCACACTTCTAGATGTTGTGCTATGAAAGATCATAGCCTTAATTGCTGCTTGGCTGTGAATGTAAAAATTTAAGCGGCTGCTGTTTACGCTATTTTGCTCTAGTGTTTCTACTGCTTTGGGCACAGCTACTTCTCCCGTTTTGTTTATTTCCGGATCTGCTGACAATGCCGACCCTTCTCCTTCCATTATTTTGCCAAACAAACAACATAAATGCATATATCCATAAAGACAAAAATTTCCAATCAATCAACTCAATAAAATTGCAGCACTATTCCTCAACCCACTTAAACACCATACAAATAAAACAAAGTATGATAAAATATCGAATGGATGTGGGCATTTAAGTGAACTGGATTGAAGCTTTAAAACAGTGTGAACAAAAATCTGTGACTAAAGCAAAGCTATCCAAGGTTATACGTAAATGCTTTTGAGTCAACTTTTTAATCGATCGAGCGAACACACAAAAAAGAGCAAAGACAAAAATGCAAATAAGTGCAAAACAATCACTGAAGGATACGTTCGCTATTCAAGGTACTTGGTGTGTATGTGTAGGTGTAGGTCCATGTGTGTGATATGTTTTACTTGTAGAAACAACGCTGCGGGTAACATTTTTTCTTGAACAAAAAAGTGGTGGTCCTAGGTTAAATTTTAAATGCAAAACGAAAAGTGTTGGTTGAGGAAATTGTAAATATATTTAGTCCTGCATACAGTCCATTTGATAGACACTGCCATAGTGAAAGCGAAATTTCAGCAAGAACAGTATTGTATATGTATGTATATAGGCATGTAAAGATTAAAGACGAACGTTGATTGATTGACCGACATGCAGGGGAGAAAATTGTGGAAGAGACATAGATAATTATTGGAGCAGAATTAATTATTGCATACTTTCAGACGCATTGGCATGAAATGCACAGAGAACAAGTACAATTAGCAGCAGAAGAAAAAACTTAAGTGATGGAAAACGACAACGAAAGAGAAGAATAAGAATATTGAAAACAGGAAAACCTAGCAGCCGCACATACATATCTACACTCATCTACAAAAGTCATCATCACTCAGATTTTTCCAGTTTTTACTAAGTTTTGCTTCGGCCTTCATTATTTTCGATATTTTTATAAAAATATGTATTATTATATAACTTTAACAATCCAAATATACACTTAAGACTTTTTGAAAACTCGGGGAATTTTCCTGAATTTTCTAAAAAGTTTTAAGTTTCTATTTGGATATTCAGGCGACTTTTTGGCCGAAGTGTCAGCCGATATCAAAACTATGAAATAAAAGATTTATTTTTATGTGTGTATATCGTTTTTAACAGTAGGGCAATAGGATCACTTAACGTACGTTCTCAGATTTTTAGCACTAAGAAATAATTAACACAGCATTTTAAAACGGAGCCAGACATTGCTAAATTGACAAATAAGCAATTGAATAAGCAGGCCTGATACGTGATAAAAAATAAATAAATACAAATATGTGGCGGTGCAGTTCAAGTTTTCAGAACAAAAGTGTTGCTTAGCAACTAACATTTACATTTTATATTGTTCAACAAGTTTTCATAGTTGAGTCAGTCATTAAATATTTTTCATTGTGAAATAATAAAATACATTTATATTTAAATTTCAATAGGAAATATTTATTCTTTATTTTCCTATATTGGTGACCCCGATAAAAGATGAAGATCAGCTCGTTACCCTTCGCGTAGAAAATGAGGAGCTTCAACGACAAATCGACGAATTACGCCAGCAAGCGCAACAACAACATAACCGTCAATTGCAGCATCAGCAGCAGCAGCAGCCACCATCACCGCAACCACGACAACAGCAGCAGCAGTGGTATTATGATTTTGCCGCTAACTTCGCCGATCATCGCCCTGCAGTCCATCGTGTTTCAGTAAAACTGCGGCCTTTTTGGTCTGAAAAATCAAAATTATGGTTTTCACAGGCTGATTCGCAGTTTACGTTGTCGGATATCACAAATGAGGTAACAAAGATCCATTATGTTGTTTCGCAGCTGGACGCACGTATCGCATTGGAAATCGAGAACGTTATAGAAAATCCTCCTCTGCAGAATCCATACACATTTTTTCGCACAAAATTGATTGATCGTTTGTCTGCGTCTGAGGAACAACGAGTCCGCCAACTTATCAGTGAGGAAGAGCTCGGCGATCGCAACCCATCGCAGTTTCTCCGTCACTTACGCTCTCTCGCTGGTTCAACTACGTGCAGGATAATCTCCTTCGTCAACTCTGGCTTAAACGTCTTCCTTCCAACGTCCAGCCCATTCTGGCGACACAATCCGAATTGCAGCTCGACAACATTGCGGAGCTTGCTGACAAGATTGTCGAAGTCTCACCGAGCACACCGACTATTAAATACTATTGCTGATCTACAAAACAAGTGGCCGAATTGTCTGCTTTTCGTTCGTGCCCCATCATTCCCATAGTTCTTCCAACAGCTCTCGACGTCATAGTAAATCTCAAACTCGAAGCAACTCTAACCAACAAATTTGTTGGTACCAAAAAAAATTTCAGGACAAACAGAAAAAATGTGTAAGTCCCTGTAATTATTTGGAAAACAGAAAAAGCAATCTGTGAATGCGGCATCAGACTGCTTGTCAACCAGTTGCCGCCTTATTGTCACTGATAAGATATGAAAACATCGCTTTCTCGTCGATACTGGTTCTGACTTATGTTGCTTTCCTCGACGTCTATTACGTGATCGTCGTTCTCCTGTCAATTACGACTTGTGTGCTGCAAATGGAAGCAAAATCAAAACATATGGTTTTCTAACCTTGAATCTCAACTTAGGACTTCGTCGTGATTTTCCATGGAGATTTATCGTCGCTGACGTCGATCTACCAATAATTGGATCCGATTTTCTCGCTTATTATCACCTTTTACCGGATTGTCGTACAAAACGCATCGTCGACGTCACAACTGTTAAAGCAGTTCAGGACTCGTCGACTTTCGGTGCTCTTATTTCTCAATTTCCGGAAATTACTCGTCCACCTGGTTTACCTCGTAATATAAAATACGAGACTGTTCATCACATTCGTACAACTCCTGGACCACCGGTGACAAGCAAAGTCCGACGCTTAAATCCTGAGAATTTAAAAATAGCTAAACAAGAATTCGACGCTATGTTACAGGCTGGTACAACTCGTCCATCAGAGAGTTCTTGGTCATCGCCTTTACACTTGGCACTAAAAAGTGATTCAACTTGGCGCCCTTGTGGAGATTTTCGTGCATTGAATGCTCGAACTATCCCAGATCGGTATCCTGTCCGTCACATTCATGACGTCACTCACCATATCGATGGTTGTACAGTATTTTCGAAAATTGATCTTGTTAAAACTTATCAACAAATTCCTGTAGCCGAAGATGACATTTCCAAAACTGCTATTATTACTGCATTTGGCAGTTTTGAATTTCCATTCATGACGTTTGGACTTCGAAACGCTGGCCAGACCTTTCAAAGGTTCATGGATGAAGTTTTGCGAAGTTTAGATTTAGTTTTAGGTTTATATGGATGACATTCTGGTTTTCTCTCGTTCCAAAGAAGAGCACGAACGCCATCTTAAGATCATTTTTGAACGTCTAGCAAAATACGGATTGGTGATCAACGTCAAAAAGTGTACTTTTGGAGTTAATGAAATACCTTTTATTGGTTATATTATCTCTGCTGCTCTCTCAAGCTCCAGAAGAGCGCGTCCGGGTAATCAAGGACTTTCCATTGCCAAAAACAGCACAAGGTCTTCGACGTTTTCTTGGAATGTTGAACTTCTATAGCAGATTCATTCCGCATGTTTCTGAATACGAAGCTCCATTGAATAACGCAATCAGCAACCCACTCCTTAAAGGATCTCAACCAATCAACTGGACGTTTGAACTGGAAGAAGCTTTCAAAACCTGTAAAAACTGTATCTCTTCTGCTTAACTTCTGGTTCATCCTCGCATTGGTGCGCCCCTTGGTTTGTTTACAGATGCTTCGAACCATTCAGTCGGAGCATGTTTACAACAGCTTGTCGATGGTGTGTGGCAACCTCTTGCCTTCTTCTCGGAGAAAATGTCCTCAAAAGAATGCTCTTGGCCTGCTTTCTATCGTGAACTTCTTGCGATCTACGCTGCAATCAAGCACTTTCGTCATTTTTTGGAAGGACATTCATTCACGATTTACACCGATCATAAACCATTGATTTACGCTTGTCAACAAAAACGTGAAAAACTTCCACCGGTTCAACTTAGACAACTCTCGTTCATTGCGGAATTTTCAACTGATATCCAGCACATCAAAGGAGCCGATAATGTCGTTGCTGATACACTCTCACGAGTTGAAGCTGTTTATGCACCGTTGGATTACAAGTTACTGGTTGAATCTCAAGAAGAAGACGATGAACTTAAGAGAATTACTCAAGACAATTCTTCTCTCTGCATCGAGCGTGTGCCAATTCCTGGTTCATCACTTACTGTGTTTTGTGATACATCAACAGGAAAAGCTCGGCCTTTCATCACATCACCGTTTCGTCGTTCTCTTTTTGATCAGCTACATAACCTGAGCCATCCAGGCGCCAATACTTCGCTCAAGCTAATCAGCGGTCGTTTTGTGTGGCCGTCAATGAATAAAGACTGTCGAAATTGGGCTCGTGCTTGTAATGATTGTCAACGATCAAAAATCTCACGCCATGTTCATGCTTCACTTCAAAATTTTGAAACTCCAACAAAGAGATTTTCCCATATTCACATGATCTGATTGGTCCACTTCCACTTGCATGTTCGTTTCGATATTGCTTGACTGTCATCGATCGTTTTACTCGATGACCTGAGGTATATCCTTTGCAGAACATAACTGCAGTTAATGTGACTCATGCACTTTTGGATTGTTGGATATCTCGTTTTGGCGTTCCTGAAATTATAACCTCAGATCGTGGAGCTCAATTTTCTTCTAATCTTTTCGAAATTTTTGTTAAACAATTCGGAATTTGACATAATTTCACTACAAGTTGGCATCCTGCTGCAAATGGTTTAGTCGAACGATTACATCGTCACTTGAAAGCCGCAATCATGGCTCATTCCGACATGGCTTTGCCTCTAGTTCTACTTGGAATTCGCTCAGCTTTTAAAGAAGATATCAAGGCTACTTCCTCTGAAATGGTTTATGGTGAGACGATTCGTTTGCTATGTGAATTTCTTTCTTCGAGTTTTGGACATAAAATTTCCGATGATACAAGCAGTTTTCTTTCAAGTTTACGTGAATTTATGTCGCGCTTACGTCCACTTCCAGCATCAAGACACTGTCAACCTGGAGTTTTTGTTTTCAAGGAACTTTCGAAATGCAGTCACGCCTTTCTCAAAGTTGGACCATTTCTTAAAGCACTCCAGCCTCCATACACCGGGCCGTATGAAATAATTAATCGTGATAAAAAAACAGTCACACTCAAAATTCGAAATCAATCAACTAACGTCTCTACTGATCGTGTAAAACCAGCTTTTGTTATTCAAGATGACATTGTTTCAACACCTATTCCTACTTCTACATCAGATCCTGTTTCAACGTCTGTACCTGCTCCTGTTCCTACAAATGCACCAGTTCCAGAATGCACGACCCGGTCTGGCAGGAAAATTCGATTTCGAGAAATTTTGGATTTGTAGCCAAATTCTCTACCAAGGGGGGTAGTGTGGCGGTGCAGTTCAAGTTTTCAGAACAAAAGTGTTGCTTAGCAACTAACATTTACATTTTATATTGTTCAACAATTTTTCATAGTTGAGTCAGTCATTAAATATTTTTCATTGTGAAATAATAAAATACATTTATATTTAAATTTCAATAGGAAATATTTATTCTTTATTTTCCTATAAATATATACTTGGCGCGATTTATCTCAGAAAATCTTTAGGCTGAGCTTCTCTTCAAGTTTGCATCTTGCACCGTTTTAGTTTTTCCGACAAATATACGGGACGGGCTTTCATTTTTTATGCCGACTCCGAACGGCACCTGGAAGGCAGATCAATTTTCACTGAGAGGGTTCTTAATGGCAGAAACTTATCGGAGTGTTTGCCAAACCACTGTCGAGGGGCGACCCCGCTTAGAAATGCTTTTTTGTTATTGAATGAACTTTTTTCTTAAATTTTGATGTTGCTTTTGTTCGGGTATTGAACCCAGCACCCTAGATGTGGTAGGCTGAGTACGCTACCACTACACCACAGCGCCGCCAGAGTCTTGAACCTGCAAAAGCAATAAGTTAAACTTAAATTCCCGTTAAATAATTATAAGATGGAAATAACAAGTGTCCACTTTGTTTTGGGAAACCCTCATTTTTTATTGATATTGATGAGAAAGTTTATGTTTTTTGAAAAATTTACGCTTATCGTGAACTCTAAACAACCTCTTGGAAAGGATATCTTATTATTCCTTTTTTTTGGGTCGTGTATTGCAAGCTCGTATACAGGTTCTGAAACATTATAAATGTGTCACTTAGGCTAATTCACGACTATTTCTATTAGTCATCTTAGCTGAAAAATACTAAAAGTTTATCCACATTTAAGCAACTCTCCGCATTGTTCGTAAAGTACGACCCTCAACTTTCAAAGAATTTCTGCTGCATTAACCGAATTTCGGACCGGAGGAAGATAGGTTCCATCAACTACTAAGAGCTGCCCAAAGAACTATAGGTTGAATTAATTTTACATATTTTTTATCTTTATGTAGAATTATGTATAGTATAAGTCAGAGCGTGCCACAATTCCCAAAATAATGGAGATTTCCTGGCGTGAATGCATTACTGCTTCCAAATAGTAACACATTAACGCGATGTAGGGACTGAAATTCGCGAAGGCCTATATAAATAATTTTTGTGTGACATTTTAAAAATATTGGTCCTTCTTTTGTTTTTTCAAAAGGAAATTTTGCCCAGAAAAAAGATGTGGTGTGACAACCGTGATCATGAAATAGTGACCAAGGGTGCCAAATTTCAGCGAAGAGTACGCAATTCTTTCTTCAAATACCAGAATGGTACATTTTTTCTGCTGATTTTACCCACAGCGAGACAAACGGAAATTGGAAATGAATATATAGCTAAACCAAAGAGGATAAATATTAGAAGAGCCGACAGTCTGTTACGAGTAGCGAGTAACTCGCTGGAAATTTAAAAAATTGATGCCTAATGTTTTCTATGAGGGACATTCTTATATGGATGGATGATCTTATAGATTACGCATCATAAAAGCTGTGGCAGCCGCTTGCATATTGATGGCATTCAACCATACACACACACACACACACACACACATAAAAAAGACAAGCAAAATCGATTAAGGCGAATAATTTAAAATGTAAGCTAACATTGTGCAAGTAAATAAATAAATTGTTCTACAGGTAACAAAAATTCTTAGTCGTTGTTTTTCTTTTTTTGTTTATGTTGAAATAAATAGAAAAGCAATTGCATGTCTTGAACGAAAATGGAATAAAATTAAAAGAATTAAATGCAAGAATGACATGACCTTCCAATTGTAAATAGCGGAGTGAATTTGCTTGTTAGGTTAATAAAAGGCAAAAGACATAGAAGCAGGAAAAGACGTAGGGCAGGAAACTACTTTCGTACGATTCGATGGATCTTGTGGAATATGTTTTCCCAAAGCGCATGTAAATAAATAAATGAATAAATAAGCAACAACGTCAGATATAAAAGTTACTTTGAAAATACTGTGCCTTGTGGGGGGAGTGTGCAAGTGATGTTAAGGAAAAACTTATTTACAAGGGCGAATTTAAAATAATTTGTTAATCGCATGTTAACAAATTGAGATAAATTCAAATTATAAAATTCAACTCAATTTCGTTTAAGTTAACCCCCATTTAAATATATGAGGAAGGCTAGTTATTGTTCTGTGAAGTGATGAAAATAAGGGCCTGATTCTCTTTTACGAAACGAACATTCGTTTCGCCTCAGAGACAATTCGCTGATGTATTTGCACTATGTGAAACGATGGTAACATATAATTTGACAATTCCTTTGGCCTTCATGTTTGACATGAAGCAAGAAACGTAAAGACCGAATGAAAATGAAAAATAATACCATTGATAGACGAAATCCCTTGGAGGTAAATAGTTCGTCTAAGCTATAGTTTGCCATACAGAATGAAGCCCTAACAAAAATTCTAAACAAAAATTATATGCATTTTTCCCACAACAATAATTTCACCCAACATTAAATTTTGTAATATAGTTTTGTAAATCCCCACCTTAAAGCACAACTGATCAGTAGTGATATTTTGTAGTTGATAGAAATGACAAGTTACACGACTAACGATTAGAAATGTTATTTTTCACTGTTACGCCTTCGTCGCAGCGTTGTTTATACGTAAGTGTGGCCGAACAGTGATATAAGAGCACCTCGCAATCGAACAATAATCGAAATCACAGGTATGATAAAAAGATCTCGTGAAAACAAATCAATAAGTCCATGACTTAAGTTGCCATCTACTGCAAGTTGTCGCACTAACCTGAAATCTCCTACTCGCAGTGGAGGTTCACTATGACATCTAGTCAATTAGTCAGGTAGATTTTCTCAAATCAATAAATATGATATTTGCAAACACTACTATCTGGGTTTTATCTCAGGCCACAAGCGGGCTTTTTAACATCAGTCATTTCAACTTTCAAACTAAGAACTACAAAAAGATAGAGATATTTTTTTTACAACGCGTCCAAACGTTTGGAACACTATAACGTTTCAGTGATCCCAGAGCAATCACTGTCTCTAGTGAAATTGCTACTCTGCACTATTTTTGGTTTGTTGTTTTTGTTGTTGAATTGGTAAAATCACTCCCGAGGCTATAGGGGACCATCCCAATGCAGTGGAATATATACTACGTAGGAAGAAGGAGGTTTGTAGGAAAATACGATTGAGTAAGTTTCAATTCGACGTTAATTACAAACAGTTAAATCAAACAGTGTACCCAAAGTTTTGTATGTGGAAATGCTTTATCCACATTGGTCTTTTTTCATTGTAGTTACGAACAAGTGGCAATGAACTAAATTCCGACTAGTGTCTAATGACTCTACCGTAAAAACAACATTCTAATATACGGCATACTCCATTCCGCGTAAATTTTGACTGGGCTGCTATCACACAAAGTAGTGATATATCTTTAAATTGAATAAAGAGCCACGTTTTCCGCTATGACCTTTCCGAATTGTACTCCCTTCAAGCTTAAAATACCTTAAACTTTTGTATAAAGTCCTCAAGGGGTCAAAAGCAATGCCGAAAAAATACTACATACATTCTGCAACTCTTTACTGCCCCAAGTAATTAAAGCACTTATCGCCCTGGGTCGATGTACGACCCGAAGCATGAGTCAAGGCGCAAACAACAGGGGCTGTAAATGCAATTTATATCTACTTTATCCCAATTGTCAACTTCACTTTCCCGTAGCGAATCCTGTTTATCAACGTACTCATATTAAATCGTTCCCTTTATGGTTACGCTAGTATCTTAGTGGTGCTACTTTTCGGATCATAACGGATCTGTATCCGACTCTCTTTATTGACGCAAGAGGAAGAAAGGTGAAGGTGGATGTGAATATAGTCTTGAAGGTAAGAGTTAGGTTGAGCGATAGGAAGTGGGAGAAAGAGATGACGGAATGAAGAACCGGCAATAGTGAGAGGAAGAGACGGGGGCATAATAAGGTGGAAAGAAAAAATGATTAACAAAAAAAGAGAGAGAGAGAGCGGTAAATGGAAAGAAAGTGGAAGAAAATGTGCTGATCGGAGCTTCATAGTGAGTCCAGTAAATTATTAAAATTCTTCAAAAATTACTTTTTTTCCCAGAAAGTCGACCTTATATCTTTTTTTTTTCAAATAAAAAAAAAATAAAATAAATGTAAGGCGCGATAACCTCCGAAGAGATCTAAGGCCGAGCTTCTCTCCCAATTTGCGTCGTGCTCCTCTTGATTTTTCCCTACAAATTGGCCGGACGGGACCTACATGTTATATGCCGACTCCGAACGGCATCTGCAAGGCAGATGAGTTTTCACTGAGAGCTTTTCATGGCAGAAATACAATCGGAGCGCTTTCCAGATACTGCCGACGGGCGACCCCGATTAGAAAAATTGTCTTCTAATTGAAAAATCTTATTTCTAAAATTTTGATGTTGCTTTGCCGGGAGTTGAACCCAGGGCATACGGTATGATAGGCGGAGCACGCTACCATCACACCACGGTGGCCGCCACCGCCTAAATGCCTAGCATATTATTTAAGTTATTGCTATCGTTGCTGTTAGACGTTTTTCTATCTGAAAAAAGATTTTCCTACATTTAAAAAGTGCTCCGACCTCTTCTTTTTTTCTTCCTTTTCTGCTTCTCACACCTATCTGGTATTTATTTTATCTCTATTCTTTTTATATTCTTTTTCTGCCTCGCGCTCCTATATACATTGACATTCTCACTCACATTCCAAATCCCACTTCCAGTACTACACCTATACGCACACTATCCAACTCAATTTCCACTTCCATTCCCACCCTCACTCTGACTCTTGCTCTGAATAACACTTCCGGCTTTCTTCCACCCCGTTTTCCGCACTTTCGGGTTGGTGAAGCAGAAAGCGTATTAAAAAATATATATTTATGGTACGATTTGGTTGAGGAGTATGGAAGGGAAAAGAAGTAAAAGAGAAGGGTGAGGAAGATGAATAGGATGATCGGAAAATAGAGATGTGATTAAAGTGAGGAAAAATAGGAGGTAAGTTGGTGTAAAGAGTGAAATTGGTTAATAGATTAGGAGTGGAAAACTAAACAATAGAGGCTTTGTGAAATTCTATTATAGTGTTTCTGAGGAGAGTTCAAACACTTTAATCAAAGTTCAATGTAACAAAAATATGTATGTTTTAAGTACAACTGCTTACTGTAATTTATATTTCGCTGCTTAAGTAAGTTTCACAATTGCAGGAAGTCCATCGAAAAAAAAAATGAATATAGAAAATAAATAGGGAATCAATTGCAGTAAGTTTTTATGTTTTTCATGCTCCATTGAAATAAAATTTGTACAACTTATTTTGGAAGCTCATTTATGTTGCATTTGTAGCTAACGGCTTCTGTTTGTGCAACATTTAAATCCTTATGCATTCTGATTGCTGACACAAATTCTTGCACACTTATTTAACAACAACAACAACAACAGGCTTCTTTTTTGGACGGGCTACATTTATGAGCAACAACACACCTAACACTCTTTTACGCTTACACTTTAACACGCTTTAGGCTTTGAGGCTTGCACGTTATTACGTTCTTACGCTTGCACGCTTTCACGCTGCTACGCTTTCACCGACACGCCTTTACAGTAAGCGCTATTGCAATAATGTGTGTTTAATGTTGTGCCCAAATAACTATGCTTCATATCTTGAGTTAATAAGTTCCACTTCCCGCAAACGCTCATCGACAATAATAATGCGTTTATTCGCTGCTACGCTAATATCCTTACACTTTAAAGATTATATCCCTAGGCTTAAAGGCAGTTTGTTCTACTCTAATACCAGTTTACCCTTTTACGTTGATGTTATTAAGCTTTCGCTTTGAATTTGTATTCTTCTAAGAAAAATAACAGTCCAAATTTTTATTAATTTTCGCAGGAAATATACCTGAGACATCCATCGGACAAAAAGTTTCAAAAATCAATGTGAGTTTTTGGAGACCTATTACTTGTACTTTGTGTGACTAAAATTGATTGGACTACAAAACTGCATACTCCACAAAACTGAGAGAAAATTGTTAAAATTTCGAAAAAAATTTCAATTTTCACGAAAACATTTTTGAGGTTGTTTTGTAAAGCTTCAGATATAAACTTCATAGTAGTTTTTTTAAATATATAAAAACTCTACCTTTTTTAATTGAAGATATTTAAATGTAAATGCACAATTATTTTTTTTTTTTTTGCTTGTTGCTGTTTATAATTAAAAATGCTCACCCTTACTACGTAGACTAAGATATTTTAATGTACACCTTACAATTTTTCGAAATGCAAAAGTTTGTCATTAAAAAACTATCTCCAACATTTTAAATAACTCCTTTTCGTATGCATTTCGTAATGTGTGGTTTTAGAAAAGTACGTCAAATTGCACCACACGAAACACCGCACTTAGCTCCATCATATATGAATAGCATATTATCTTCCCTCTAAAAAACCAACCTTCTTATGCTCAATTTTTATATCTCAAGTAAAATAAAATCCTTGCCAATCCCGTAACTATATCCTGGAAGACAAAAGCATGAAACTACTTTTGGGTGCGCCAAAACAAAATTACCCTTTTGCAATGACAATAAGAAATGCCACGTCATCAGTTGCTGTGTTTTCATATGTATGTAATTGTTCATGTACTTATTAATGTAAATTAATCCTGCTCATTCGCTATTCCACGATGTAACAATAATAAATGAGTTGACTGCATATAAAATCATCTCATGCTATTAAAAATATAATAACTCATTAGTGTGTTTAGAAAACAAAGAACAAAATTGGAGTGTGTAATATATTTGATCGTTGTAGGTATGTATGAACACTATACTGCTTCAGGAAATTTATTTAATTTTTAACATGCATATATTATTTTCACTTGTTATAATGTATATATTTTATACCAAACTAGCAGACACGGCAGACATTGCTGTGCACTAGCCTTGGTCTGTCTGCATAACTTTTATACAGTTTTTACATCTTACTCTCAATCCCCCTCTCTACCCATTTTCTCTATCTTTTTATACCCTGTACCCTCTGCTTTTCCCTTTTTATGCGTCTCTTTCTCCCTCTCTTTTCTGCTCCATCTATACATACATATCTCTCTATCTTCGTCCAACTCAGTCTCTTTCTTCTTCCATCTTTTCTCTTCTCTCTAGTTCTTCTTGTTCTTCTCCATCCCTTTTTCCCAGTACCAGTCCCAGTTATAGTTTCAGTTCCTGTCCCAGTTTCGGTTCCAGTTCCAGTCCCATTGCAGTCTAAGACCAGTCTCAGTGCCGGCCCCAGTCCCTTCGCATTCTCTGTCCTTGTCCCAGTTCCAGTCCCAGTCGCTACCTGTTAAATTTCCCGAAAAAAGTGTCATAACTACTAATCTAGGCAAAGAGCGACCTATATGCCAATTTTATGTAAATCGAGCAAAGAACGGAATTTGTTCGAAAAGATCGGTTCTTGGTCCTCTTCCCGAAAAAAGTGTCGTAAATACTAATCTAGGCAAAGGACTACCTATATACCAAATTTCAGCCAAATCAAACTGTGAATAGAATTAGTTCGAATGGATCGGTCCCTTGTCCATTTCCCGGAAAGAAACTTCATAGGAACGCTATCCTATATTTCAAGTTGGATCAAACTGCACACGGTGCGCAAATTTTATTGGAACCGGTTCAGTAGCTTAGGAGTCCTTGCGGACAAACAACGTAACACGAAACTTATATATATTGTAACGAGTTTAGGGAAATTCCGATTATTTTCAACCTTCTACTTACGTTCGTATCGCTAAACTGTTGAATAAAACACTCCAATATTCTGTATTAAAAATTGTCTTTATTAAACTACTTTGAAAGTACTTCGCAATTAAAATTCACTTCGCAACTGTTAGCGTGCTTAAATCAAACTAATTACTGACTACTCACTTATCGCTGCTTTTATAGTATATGCCCAAATATCTAAACGTTTCCCCTGCTAGAAATTTCTACTTGGTTACCAACTATACGCGTCGCGTGTGTACCTGTAGTTTATAGCCTCTCGCATTGTCATATGCGCGTGTACATATATGTGGGTAATACTTCAACTGATGACTGTGTGTGAGTTATCTCTTCATTGCCTTGTATGTGTGTGGGTAAATGATGATTAATGTGTTTATGTAGCTTACTTTAATGTTTTTGTTGTTGTGCATTTACTTAGTACCAGCTTAGAGATGGTAATATTCGTCACACTGCCCTCCACCTAAGTCTGATCGTCTCGATCAGAAATATTTTCCGGTCTACACGCTGCTAGCCTTTCAAAATCAACCGCTTTAATTTTGTTTCGTGGTTTGCCAATGGTTTGTATGCGGTACACTACATCGTTGATTCGTTTTATAACTTTGTATAGGCCTTCCCAATTAAACTGCAATTTCGGGTACAAACCTTTTTTTCGTTGTGGGTTGTATAACGGCACCAAACCTCCTTCATGAAAACCTTCCAAATTAATTGCTTTATCGTAACTGGCTTTCATCTTGTCACTCATAATATTTGTTCGTTGCCTTAGAAGATCGTGTATTTCTCTCAGCTCTTCCTCCAAGACACCAGTGTATTTCTTGAAATTTCTCTCCGCTTCGGCATCTATTCCAAACTTCAAATCAGCTGGCAGTCGAAGGTCATTGCCAAAAATTACCTTTGCGGGAGTTTGGCCCGTTATCTCATGCACTGCCGATCGGTAAGCCATCAAGATTAATGATACGTGTGTATCCCACTTCTTATGGCATTTGTCTATTACTGTCCTTAAATGCTCTTCCAAGGTTCTATTGAAACGTTCCACCATACAATCGGACTGAGGATGCAATGCAGTTGTCCGTATTTTTCGAATGCACAACTTCTTACACATTTCTTGGAACACAGCTGATTCAAAATTTCTCCCTTGGTCAGAATGTAACTCCATTGGTACACCATACCTTGCAACCCAATCGTTTGTAACCACTTCTGCTACTGTTTCCGCTTCTTGGTTTGGGATTGGATATACCTCTGGCCCTTTACTGAAATAATCCATAACCAACAGTACGTATTTGTTTCCGCGGTTGCTAGTAGGAAATGGACCTGCGACGTCCATGGCGATCTTTCAAATGATGCACCTGAAATATACTACTTTATCTGGCCATGACTTCGTGTTTTGGGCCCTTTCGCTCTGTTGCAAACCTCGCAGTTGGCAATCCACTCGGTGACCGACTGAAGGCAACCAACCCAATAGAATCTCTGTTTAATCTTCTCGAGCGTCTTCGTGATTCCAATATGACCTCCGCTTAGACCGTCATGCAGCTCGCTGAGTACGTCAGGAATCCTTTTTCTGGGAACAACTATCAGTTTCTTCTTGCATTGACCATTCTCACTCTCCCGTACTCGTAGCTAGCAACCGGATATCATTTCTAAACTGTTCCACTGTGCTCAATATGAGTTCGCAATGGGACTCTCTTCTATTTGGTCTTTCGTTTCGTTCGATACCTTGCATAACATGTGACAGATCAGTATCATCTAGCTGACACTTCCGTAGTTGTTCCTTGTCACATTCATCCGTACATGTTATAGTCATTAGCCGGATATCTATAATGTTTTCTTTAGCTTTGGCCTTTGAACAGTGCTTGCATTCCAAACTACATGGCCTTCGTGACATTTCATGAGCATTTCCATCGGTACTACCTTTTCGATGCTCAATGGAAAAGTCATAGCTTCGTAGTCGCTCGATCCACCGTGCCAATTGTTCTTCTGGATTACGGAACTGCAAGAGCCATTTTAACTCTGCGTGATCTGTCCTGACGCGGAATCGCTGCTGTTAGAGATACTTGTGAAAATGTTTAATGCACTATACCAAAGCCAACAGCTCTTGCGTGTAACGCAATAGTTCCCCTCTGGTTTCCCAATTGATCGGCTGTAATAGGCAACTACCTTCTTCTGTCCATCGACCAGTTGTGATAAAACGCCTCCGATAGCATATCCGCTCATATACGCCAACATTGTGGCAGTGCACAAACGCTCTTTCAATGTTTGGAAAGCCACTTGTTGCTCCTTCCTCCATTCAAAATCTTTATTTTTTCTTGTAAGCTCGTGGAGGCTATGTGCTACGCTGGCAAAGTTTGGTACAAACCGGCGGTAATATGTGCATAGCCCAAGGAAACTTCTTAATTCATGCTTGTTCTTGTGACCCAAATAATTTACTTCCTTTTCAAACAGCGAACACTTTTTGGGACTTAGTTTCAGACCAGCGCCAGATATTCTCTGGAAAACTTCCTCCAAGTTCTTAAGATGTTCACTAAAGTTCTTGCCCAATACGATGATGTCGTCCAGGTACATCAAGCATGTTTTCCAATGTAATCCTTTCAGTACCTGGTCCATGAGTTTCTAAAAAGTAGCTGGTGCATTACAAAGTCCAGAAGGCATCACTGTAAATTGCCAAAGACCATCACTGATATTGAAGGCTGTTTTCTTTTTGTTTTCCTCCTTCACCTCCACTTGCCAGTAGTCACTTTTCAGTGTGGAAAACCATTTCGTACCAGATAGCGACTCTAGAGTATCGTCAATTTTTGATAATGGGTAGCTATCCTTTTTCGTAACTTCGTTCAACTTTCGATAGTCTACACAACCTCATTTTTCCATCCTTCTTCTTCACAAGTACCACAGGCGAGCTCCGTGGACTAGCTGATGGTTCGATGACGCCGCTGTCGCTTATTTCTTGTACGATTTGGCTCACAACTTCCCGCTTCGCCAGCGGAACACTACGAGGAGCTTGACGTATCGGCCTCGTATCTCCGGTGCCAATTTTATGTTTCACAACGTTGGTGCGGCCTGGTTTGAAGCCATCTTGCTCAAATATGTAGGCGTACTTTAGGAGCAGTTGTTTTTCCTTACTCTGATAGCCTCCGTCCATGCCATGATGTCATCTGAAATATCAATATTGCTAGTTGAGACGTCTTCCTGGAGCTGTTCACAATTGATTACTTCTTCAGCCTCTTGGCATCTTCCCAAAATAGCTCCTCTGAACAGTTTGAGTGGTGACTTGTACTTATTGAATACTCTTACCGGGATACGTCCGCCTTGTTTTGTTACAGCCATGGTTTTTCCTACAAGTACGTTCGTTGTTGATTTGTTTGCTGCTTCGACAACCCACAATTTATTTGTCCCACAATCTCCATCAACCTTTGCCGAGATGACTGCTTCTGATTTGGTGGTATTTTCTGACTCTTTTCCATCAGCACTCGTTTACTCCTGTAGCCTTTTACGTAGCCGAAATTAAGTGGCACATCCATGTTCCCATATCGCATCGCCTTGCTTTGCACATCGATCTTAATGCCTTGGTCGATTAAGAAGTCCACTCCATTTATTATTTCATCAACAATCTCTGCCACTATGAAATTGAGCAGTACCGTGACGTTCCCAACTGTTAATCCGATTGCTACTTCCCCAATTACCTGGGTGTCCTCTCCCGTTGCTGTATGTAATCTTGTTCCAAGCAATGGTCTTATCTTCTTGTTGACTAAATCTGATCGAATGATGGAATGAGATACACCCGCACCTGCAGTCACTAAATGCTCCTTTCCATCCCATGTAAGATTGCTTAACCTTCTTCCAATTTGCGAGATAGAAATTATGGGGCATTCAATTGCGGGAACCAGCTGTCGCTCCTTGCGGCTGACTCGGTTTAGTTTAACGATTGAGAAGATTTGAAGATTTGCTCACCTCCTTCAGCTCTGCGTTTACGGCCACCCACATTGTTGGAACTATTAGGGTTGGTACTGCCATAACGTGTAATGTGCCCTGGCTTTCCACATTTAAAGCAATTTACTGCACCATTATTCTTCTGCTGCGTTCCCTTCAATGCTTTTAAAATTGCGTCTACCGACTCTGGTCTTTCCAATTCCACACGATGGGCTTTCTAAGCTCGTTTACTCAATAGTGAGGCAGTTTCCAGAGTCGATGCATGTGATACCGTTTCTGCGAATGTTGGCTTTGGGCTTGCGTATGTGGCTCGCTTGGTTTCGACGCCATTTATAAAGCTCTGAATTTTTACCTTTTCTGTGTATTCCACGGGTACGTCGGCATTCTCCAAATGTGCAAGCCTTTCGATATCTGACGCAAACTCCTGCAAAGTCACATTAGCTTTTTGGTAGCGGTTTTGCAACTCTATTTGGTATATCTGTTTCCTGTATTCGTTTCCGTATCGCCCCTCTAGAGCGGTCACAGATGTTTCATAATTGTTCCGTTTGTCTGCAAGATTTCAGCTTCAGGTCTTTTCAATGCCACGAACAGTGGATCAACTTTACCTTCAGCATTCCAGTTGTTCACTGCTGTGGTCATCTCGAACTGTAGATTAAAAGCCTGCAAAGGAACAGAACTCGCTGAAGCAGCCGGGCTATTAAGTTGCAATTTCTTTATACGACCTCTAAAAACATCCACCTCTGCCTCGAATTTTTCTTCAAACTGCATTATTTTTTCGTCCATGCGAGCTTCGAGTTTTGATGATATACACACCTCTTTTACTTCTAGTTGTACTGTTATGCGTATCTCTTTTTCTTTCGGTTGAGTTGCCATATATGTCTTTTGTTCTTCCAGCTGTGATGAAATTTGTGTTTCCTGTGCTGAAATCTTGGCTGTTATACGTGTCTCTTTTGATTCCAGTTGGGATGCTATACTTGTCTTCTGATTTTCCAGTTGAGATGACATTCCTTTTGATATTTGTGATGACATTTGCTTCAACACTGCTAGTATCGCGTTAGTGTCAACACTTGCCAATGGATTCGGAGTCTCTATCTTCTCCTCCATTTTAGTCGCTGACTTTTCCACATCAGGATAAAAGACATAATCGTCCACATTAGTTCCTTCCAACTTTATTAATTCACTTAACTTTGCCATATCCAAGTTGTATTCGAAATCTTCCGAATTTATTCAATAATTCCTCTTCTGACACCAATTGTAATGAATTTGGGAAAAATTCCGCTTATTTACAACCTTTTGCTTACGTTCGTATCACTAAACTGTTGAATAAAACACTCCAATATTCTGTATTACAAAATGGTCTTTATTACCACTTTGAAAGTACTTCGCAATTAAACTTCACTTCGCAACTGACAGCGTGCTTAAATCAAACTGATTACTGACTAATCAGATTTCGCTGCTTTTATAGTCTGTGTCCAAATTTCAAGACGTTTCTTCTGCTAGAATTTTCTATTTGGTTACCAACTATACGTGTCGCGTGTGCATCTGTAGTTTATAGCCTCTCGCATAGCCATATGCGCGTGTACATATATGTGAGTAATACTTCAACTGATGACTGTGTGTGATCTGTGTTTGAGTTATCTCTTCGTTGCCTTGTATGTATGTGGGTAAATGATGATTAATGTGTTTATGTAGCTTGCTTTAATGTTTTTGTTGTTTTGCATTTACTTAGTACCAGCTTAGAGATGGTAATATTCGTTACAATAATAAGATAATAATATAAAATGTTACTTATACGCCGTGGTACCCTTTTTTCCGGTGGACCCATGCGCGTAATCGGTTGGTTTTTAATAAGAGTGTATTTATTTTCCAACAATTACAAAAGCTACCTTTTTGTTGAAACTAGTTAACTGTCTAAAAATTTACACGCTGTTGGTTCAATGATAATACTCCGTTACGCTTAAGATAATACCGGATTACATTACTACGCGTATATTGTTAAGTTTGTGGTAGACGTGAATTTTAACTTAATAAGAGATGATTTAAACTTTTGACGAAATTATTTTAAACTTTTTATGAAGTTATCTTAATCGATTTAAGAAGTGATGTTGAACTTTTTTAAAGATTTAATTTTCAACTTTTTAAGAAGTGATTTTAAAGGGCCGTTAATTTCCTGTTAGAGAGTCAGGTAAGCGACGGTGAGATATACTCGGACAGTGAAGCAGTTATGAAAGCGCTAGATGCACCACATACTTACGCTCTCTAAGTGCATTGATAACTGTAAAATGGCGCTACGCAAAGCTGCAAACCTTGCGGATATCAAACTCACTTTTGTAACTGTTCACAGGAGCATTGATGTCAATAAAAACGGATGACTTTGCATCATTTGCCATCTGTGGAGCAGCCACGGTACACCGACCAATTACCATCAAAAAATAGTGACATTTTTACAAATCTCAAGAAAACCGCAACTCGAAATCGGTACATTACGGATATCTGCAAAATCACCATGCAAAAATAACCTAACTACAACCAGAAAGAATATAGACACTGTTACAAGTCAGTGGCCGTTTGACTCACCCGTGGAAGGAGTGGGAGTCTCCTTAAACGACAAGTGCAGGAGATGTAGTGAGGATGATTGTAAGGAAACAATCACCCATTTTAGCTGCGCGTGCCCAACCACAGAGAGAAGTGGTCCCGAACCCTAAGCAATTTTGTGCTGCCTGACCTTGGTAGCATCAAACCAAATGGCTTCAGTAAACACACACAGGATACATTATGTGAGGGGTTCCAGGAAAATATGCATCAATATGGCGCCTAGAGAGCTACTTAGGACTGGTATCTCTGGCCGAAAAGCACATGAATCAACCACGCAGGCATTATATACTTCAAAAAACTTTCGGTGGGGGTGGTATAAAAGAAAATTGTGGGTCTTTACTCTAGAGCGAGGGTAATCAGGATATGGAACTAAACAACAACATTGTCAATAAAAAGTAAAACAACATCCTTCTCGGAAAGATAAAAAATAACTCGAATAAAATTAGTTTTGTTATTCTAAATTGTTTTGATGGTTGTTGGGGCCACTCTGAAGCTAAGTGATGTTGTTGGGAGTCAGACTGCGTACGGAGCCATTGTGATTACAAAATCCTTCTGAGATTAAAGTTAAACTTTACTTTATTGTTAGCTTATCAGAATTTATTTACGAGAATTTGGAGGAATATTTTTATAGAAAAAAGCCAGCCCGTAGACTGAGCGACCGTTACATCTGTGATTGCAAATCTTTGGAAACATAAGCGGAATGAAAATCGCACCCCGTTACAATAACAAAATAATTGCTGATATCTAATATAAATTTTCTTCCAAATTACAAACGGTTAAGGCATGTTGTACAGGGATTCGAACTCAGTTTGCTCCATTAAGAGCATAAAACATATAGTCCCGTCCCGCTAATTTATAGGAAAAATTAAAAAGGGAGCACGACGCAGATTGGAAGAGAAGCCCGGCCTAAAATTTCTTCGGAGGTTATTGCGCCCTGCATTTATTTATTTAATTTTTTAAGTATAGAGTTTTAAGTACCGTGCGATATTTTCGTCCTAGGTATTACCGTTCGAAGGGGTCAGACTGGAATCATAAGGACCACCCTAATTTACGTAGATATGTACGCATATCTCATTGCATGCAATATATAATTATTTCTACTTAAATATAAAGAATTTTTTATCTTGGTTACACCCTTAATAAAAGCTGTTCCATTCTAATTACAACCTTTTTAATGCTTCTTCTATTTTCTTTTTTGCAGCGCTGAGTGTTTAGTTGACTATTCTCATGCAAACTTCATCAAGAGGACGCCATTACACAGAAATATTACAACGTAAGTAATATCAAGTAACTAACGACGTACATTAAAGTAGTCGTGATTTAAGTTCGGTTAGGGTAAATTTTAGTCACGGCCACCGAGGTTGAAGCAGTTCAGTTCAGCAATATGAAGGTGCATGAAATACCTTCATATAGTGCAATCATAAACAGGATAGTGAAGCTCGTAGCGGATAGTGAAGATCGTAGAATTACCTTACTACCCTACTTAGGCTTCTAGATACTTTTCATCTCACATACCGATCAAATTGCTGAAAAAACAGTAAGAAATAACAGAAAAATAAATAACAAATAAAATATATGAAAGGTCAGGATGACATGGAAGCAAGATTCAGAGAGGCAGAGGAAATTAAAAGTCAGTGTTGCAAGAAGAGGTAAAAGCAAAGTGACAGAACATAAGACTGGGATAGGGCACAGTTGGGAAAGGGGTAAGAAGAAGATGGAAAAAGATTGAAGGGAACTATAACATTGATACCAAAAAGAATATAATAAATAGGAAAATTAATTGAATGAAATAGCTAGTCTAGTGGAAATGATGGGCGAGAGCAAAATCAGAGAATAGCGGAAAATTAAATTGAGAGAGGGGAAAACGGTGAATAAAAGGTAGAAGGGAGGGGCAGTTAGAGTTATAAAAAAGCAAAGGAAATTCAAAACAAGTAAAGGTGACTAAATTCGGGCGTAATCGAAAATTATATACTCAGCGTGAGCTTCAATTGTACATTTAATTTCAGGTAAATTACTTTTCTACATAACACGTGGCATCGCCCGTTTAAAAAAAATAGTTCCCCATTTCCTCTTACAATAAAACTTGATAAGTAAAATATCATTGATTCAAAACTATGTTTTGCTAAGTTATAGCTTATTATTTTAGTCTACTACCCTTTTAAACTTATTTTACATCTAAGTTCCCGTGGTCTTTGACCCATCCCGTCCATTTTTACTAGAAATATTTTCTGCTATAAGGAAAATATATATACACAATTTCATTACGATATGTAAATTTTTCTTCGAGTTATGGCTCCCGAAACATAGAAAATTGCTAAGTCATAAAAGGGGCGGTTCCATACCCATTTTCAAAAATTTTTGTGTTTTCCAATTTAATGTTATTTTTCAATTAAAAATTAAAATTCTGTTGATACAAAGCTCTTTTTCGCTAAGATATAGCTTATTGTTTTCATCTACGACCCTTTTAAACATCTTTTATATAAAAGTGTGCATGGTCCTTAACCGATTTCGTTAATTTTTCTTCAAAGCATTACTTATAATAAAGGCAACCTCTGCCGAATTTTTTACGATAGGTTTACCGATTTTTGATTTATGATTAATAATATTTGTAAAATTGATTTTATCACAAGTGGGCGGTGCCACGATCGTTTTAAAATATTTTTGCAAATTTTTATCAAGAGTCTCAATATCAGTCCACACGTCAAATTTCAACTTTCTAGGTGTATTATTTACTAAATAATCAGGTTTTTTGTGTTTTCCAAAATGTTATATATATAAAAATTGGGCGTGGTTTTCATCCGATTTCGCTCATTTTCAATACCAATCTATTCTGAGTCCAGGTAAGCTCGTGTACCGGACATTGCTCAATCAAATTTTTTTTTTCGATACTGATGATTTTGATATATGGAAGTCTATATCTATCTCGATTCCTTTATACCTGTACAACCAACCGATATCTAACCAAAGTTAATATACTCTGTGTGCAAAGCACGCTGAGTATAAAAAATAAAATTGGAAAGGAAATATAGAAATGTAGCGGAGAAATAGAGGAGGAGAGGAAGAAGAAATTATAAGAAGACGAGCAGTGAGTGTAAAGATCAAAGCACGCTGAGTATAAAAAATAAAATTGGAAAGGAAAGATATAAATGTAGCGGAGAAAGAGAGGAGGAGAGGAAGAAGAAATTATAAGAAGACGAGCAATGAGTGTAAAGATCAAATCACGCTGAGTATAAAAAATCAAATTGGAAAGGAAAGATAGAAATGTACCGGAGAAAGACAGGAGGAGAGGAAGAAGAAATTATAAGAAGACGAGCAGTGAGTGTAAAGATGAAAGATGGACGTGGCAAAGGGCAAAATCGATTGATATGATTATTGTGCCAAAACCTGGATTGCGTTAAAACTACTTTTGTACTAGAATAAGCAGAATATATATCTTAATAAATATATCATAAAATAATAGATATCATATTAGCTTAACGGGTGTATTGTGAATACATGTGACAAATCATTTGGAATTGGGAAATTCGACAACAGATAATTAATGTCAAACTTGTAACAGATGAGAGAATATAAGACCTCACATGACAACATATGATATGCATATGATATCGCATTGTTTCAAGGCAATATTAATGGCCAGTATAACGTGTTACAATGAGTAAATGAAAACCATTTTCACTCAAGCGATAACTGTGCAACTGTCAAACTATTTCTAAAAGTTATGATAAGGTATGTATCTAACGAGTACTACCACTAGTTCGCATATGCTATTAATCCGATCCACCATTTCACAGCTATTGTGTTTTAAAAAATGAGTTTCGATCACAGATCGTAACACGCAATACAGTCCAGTATAATTAAGAAACTGGCTATGCATCCAAATAAAAAATGTATTGTTATCATCCTGAAAAATAAAAACACAATTTTAATTTTTGTTTCCGCAAGATATTCATTTACCGTCATATCATACCAAAATACGTCTGTACTTTGACGTACGTAATTTGAAAACTGCAATTTCAAGTCGCATCTTTGCAGTTCGAAAGAGTGTCATTTCAATGTTAAATTTTAAGATTTGAGTTGTTTCCATGGTTTCCAATACAAAATTTGATTAAGCCATAGCACATACGGTGTATAAGAAACCTTGTGAACTGCCTAATTATATAATATTGTAACGAATTTTGGGGATTTCTAATTCTAACGTTCGTATCCCTGAACTATCGACAAATAACTCCAATGTTCAGTATTGCAATATGGTCTTCCTTTAGTCTACTTTGGGAGTAGTACAATTATATTTCGATATCACGTACTTCACAAAAGCGTGTTTAAATTAAACAGATTGCTGATTCCTCAGCTTGCGCTGATTTTATACTCTCTTTTTCTCGTTCACCCATTTCTCCTAAGGTCAAGTCGTTTCGCGAAAATCTGTTCGAGAACAGTTGTATCTCATGCTTGGTTACCAGCTATATACATGTATATTTGTAATTTATGCATTTCTACTAGCCATATGCGTGTGTATGTGTGAGTGACTACTTCAGCTGATGACTACATGTGTGTGTGTGTGAGATATCTCTTCGTTGCCTTGTACATAAGTGTCGCTGCTTGCTGTGTTTTGTTTTGCGATTATTGGCTAACAGCATAGTGATGTCAACATTCGCCACAATATGATATTACATTGTTTCAAAGTATTAATATAAACCTTTAAGAATACTTAAAGCAATAGCCGTATAGCTGAATTCTTAAAGTTACAGCTTTCAGCAACCTTCTGTACCCCTTAAAGTAAGCAACAAGTTTCAAACAATTTGTTCGACAACAAAAATGTTTCCTTAACCAATTTTTGCGCCATCTGGACCCAGCCCACAAACACTGCCATCAAAAAAATTCAAATTATTTAGTCAGTTCCATGCAAATGTCACTTTTAGTGCAATGTTAAAATATATTTTCTAGCGTTAATTTGCAGTTATCTTGAAAACAAGGTTCTGCTCTGCTCCACACATGCATACTTACACACGGCCGATATTTTCGCGCTCAAATGATTTCGTATCCAATATTTTTCATTTGCACAACCAACTCTTCTTCTTTTTTCACGTTTTCATTCATCACAGTGTATCTCGATTTTCTATTTGCTAGCTGCGGGCCATTAGATTGATAGTGCACAGAGTGAAAAAATATTCATGGAATACAACTCACGCTCTCGTGGCTAAGGCTTGCTTTAATGGTTTTCTACTCGCTCCCTCGTTCTTTTTTCCCTTCGAAGTTTTTCGCTGCTTTTGTTTTGCCATCGGAATTATTCCCACACATATTATACAAAAATACTTATATACACTTTTTTGTTTGTTCTATGTCTGTTCATTTGTTTATTTATTTGATTTCTTTTTTTTTTCATTTTCTGTTTTATGGTCACGTTTGGTTCTTTTTGTCTTTTTTTTTGTTTACTTGCATCATTTCAATTCAGTCATTCGTTTCTATTTTTAAATATTTCCACAGCATACCCTTGGCTTTCTCTTTAAATATATGCTTTCTGTAGTTGGTTTGTGTGTGCCCGCTTGTGGCTTTATCTTGTTTAACGTTTTCCCTATAGCGGTGTAACATCTGTTGGTAAATATTTTGTTGTTGTATTATTATACCTTCCATGAACATGAAATGGTATATTAACTTTGGTCCGATGTTTGTAAAGTTGAGAAATATAGAAGATAGACTCACCGTTAAGTATACCGAACTGATCAGGGCGTTGAACTGAGTTGATATAGCCATATCCGTCTGTCCGTCCGTCTGTCTGTTTGAACGCAACCTAGTCCATAAAATTTTGAGATATCTCAATGAAATTTTGCACAAGGATGTATTTTTGTATTATATTAAACATTTGTCGGATCCGGTAGGATCGGACCACTATAACATATATCTCCCATTCAGATAAGACGATTTTTTTTCATTCCTGTCGCAATTTACAAAGTATAAACGTGAAACTCCCTGATATATATTCTAATATACCATAGAAAATATCCCAAAAAAATCACTTTGATCGGGGCTATATATAGTTATATCCCATACAACCGATGGTTCAGATAGAAAGATTTTTGGCCATTTCTCCCTTAATTTAGAAAGTACAAACGTATAAGTCGGTGATATATATTTTAATATATCATTGAAGATTTTCTGTAAAAATAACTTTAATCGGAGCCATATATAGTATATATCCCATACAACCGATCGTTCAGATAGAAAGATTTTTGGCAACTTCTCCCTTAATTTCCAATATAAAACGTTAAACTTGGTGATATTTATTCTAATATATCATAGATTTCATGAAAAAATCATTTCGATCGGAGCTATATAATATATATCCCATACAACCGATCGTTCAGATAGAAAGATTTTTGGCAATTTCTCCCTTAATTTCCAATATAAAGCGTTAAACTTGGTGATATTTATTCTAATATATCATAGATTTCATGAAAAAATCATATCAATCGGAGCTATATATAATATATCCCATTCAACCGATCGTTCAAATAAGGGGGTTTTTTTGCCATTGTTTATTCTATATTTATCTTAAAAATCCTTTAGGTATGTACATCTGTTCACTATATATTTCTTATTTTATACATCGATTATTTAGAGATTACGAATGGGATAAGTTTATTTTTCAGCCCCATTCATGAAAGGTATGAAGTCTTCGGCACAGCCGAAGACAGTCCCGTCCTTACTTGTTTTTATTTGCCTTGCTTGGCTGGAACGCAATGCAGTTATTTATATGAGAATGGTGGTGGAACAAATATGAAAACATTTAAATTCAATGTTATCGCTGCTAAGTCGCCACGACTTGCGATTATCGCACTCTTTTTTAGATTTGTATCCGACTAATTTATTTATTTGCGTTACTGTGATATTTTCTAATTGAGTTTTTGTGATTCTGATCCTTTACCCAAACACTTGGCGAAATTTTGTGTATTTAAAGTATACAAATATTTATATATTTTCATATATTTTTGAGATAGATTCTGAAACTAATTACTTATATATTTGTAATTTGATATATTAACATAATTTGATCCAAAAGATGACTAAAGTTAATCTTTATCTTCAAAGAAATAATACGCTTTGTTCGCTGTATATTCGATTTAGTTAAGTTATGCAAGATTGGGGACGTACATGTACACATATAGATGAAGTTAATACTTCATGAAAAAAGGAAATTCCCTTTATCTCAAAAATATTTCCTAGGAGATATCGAATACATGCTGAGGCTACCTATATAAGTACGTATGAGTGTATGAGGAAGGAAAAAACAATATAAGAGAAGGTAGGAAAAGAGACAAAGAAGTAAAAAAAAGATACTGTATGGAAAGGCTAAGCCAGGTCAGTATTTAAAAAGACTTTGGTGTGATTAACCCAAATTCTTTACATTTATCGTGGAAATACTATTTAAAGTATATACCGATTAAAAGCATAGAGATAATTTTTATGAAGGAGATGATACCATGGGCAAGGTTAAATTGGATTTGAAAAGTTAAATGGAGAAACGAGAAAGCAAAAGGAAGAGGATAGCTGGAGGACAAGAGGGAGAGAAATAGCAAGGTGAAGGGAAGTGGTGCAGCTGGTCACCAGCTTCGTAAAACAAACCGGTTTTGGAAAATAACCGGTTAAAACTAAGAACAGGTTTTGAAAAGTAATTGGTTGAAAATAAAACGCAAGTTTTGAAATGGATATCGGCCCAAACTAAAAGGCAAGTTATGAAAAATAAAAAAATTTAAATAACGAAGCCAAATTCCAAAAAGACTATTGAAATTAAGGATCTATGTTTAAAAGGTAATCGGTAGAAACTAAGAAAATCTAACCGGCACATATTTAGTAGCCGTTAAAAAACTGAAAAGCCAGTTATAAAAAAGTAACCGGCTCAAACTAGGAACTCGGTTTTAAGAAAGTAGCTGTTTGAAATTAAGAAGCCGGTCTTTAAAACGATTGAAAATAACAAAACTATTTATAAAAGTAGCAGATTAAAAGAAATATAACTGGTTCAAATTAAGAAGTCTGTTCTTAAAAGTATTCAGTTCATAAGGAGTCGGTTTTAAATAGCAATCTGGTTTAAAAAATTTATCGTTTCCAAAATATTAGCCGGTCTAAAAACGTTACCCGTATTAGAGAAGAAACCGGCTTCAGAAAAGTATTCGGATTCGGCAGAGTAATTGGTTTGAGTAAGTGGTTTCGAAAAGAAATTAGTTCTATAAAAGTAATCGGTTCCAGAAAAATATTCCGATTCAGCGAAGTAACTGGTTTCGAAATATAACCGGTTTCAAAAATGCTACCTGTTCCAAATAATTGATTGGTTTCGACAAAGTATCCAGATCTAGAAATATAATAGGACCCAGAAAAGTTTCCAGATACAGAAAAGCATACGGATCCAGAGATGTATAAGTTTCGAGAAAAGAAACCGGTTCCAGAAAAGTAACCGGTTTCAGCAAGATATCTAGATCCAGAAACGTAACCTTTTCTAGAAAAGTAATGGGTATAAAAATGTAAAAAAAAATGATCGGGCCCGAAAAATTCATCAGCATGGCTTTAGAAAACTCCATAGCACCACCACCGCGCTAAATGCCATTAGCACCCAGATAAATTGCGAGTTAAATCAAAACCCCCACCATTGAACAGTACTTGTTGCGCTAGACCTATCAAAAGCTTTTGATACTGTAACGAATTTACTGCAATTCCCCTTATTTGCAATCTTCTGCCAACGTTCGTATCATTAAACTGTTGAATAAATAACTCCAATATTGAATAAAGGAAAAATGGCCTTTATTAAAGTACTTCACAATAACACTTATACTTTGCAACTAGCTTGCTTCACAACCAAACTGATTGATAGTTCAAATGAAACTCTACTATTTCCCGCCAGATTGCGTGCTTAATCAATAACTGCTTGATAGCTCAAATCAAACTGAATTCCAGCGCCTCTACATTTGCTGCCTTTCATACTCTCTGATTTCAACGTTCGCATCTTCTATGCGCTTCCAGAATCAACTAGCTCTCAAACTTCTCAGCTGTAACTACAATTACACGATCATATAGCTTCTATCATTGCATACTTTCAGGAGTATCTCAGATATATGCATGTGTTTGTGCATTGATTCTCCGCTGCTCGTATACGTACATGGTACATATGTGTAGACGCAATTATTGTTTCGTTTATGTAGATACATAATGATTGAATTACTGATGTGAATTCACGTCACTGCTTAGCATCGGGTTAGAGATAGCAGCACCCCTTAGTTTTGCTAATATTCGTAACACTGCTCTCCACCTAAGTCTGATCGTCCCGATCAGACAAATCTCTCGATCTATACGCTGCTAGCATCGCCAAATGTACCACTGTTCTATTTCGTGATTTCCCAATTGCTTGTATGCGGTAGATGACATCACTGATCGTCTTCACAACTCTGTACGGGCCTTCCCAACTACACCGATATTTGGATGGAGCAATTTTCCGCCGGTGAGGGTTGTATAGCAGTACCAAATCTCCCTCCCGGAAACCTTCCAAATTATTTTCCTTGTAGTACCTGTGTTTCATCTTACTACTCGTTATCCAGGATCGTTCGCTCGCACTCTGTTGCTTGGCCAATGAACTACTTCGTAGAGCTTGCGCTTGACGGATTGGCTTTGCATAATCAGTATCGTTCCCACGTTTCACAACAGTAGTGCGCTCTGGCTTGAAACTACCCTCGCATTCTTTCTCGGAAATTCGTTGCTTCGTTTTCCTGCGTCTTTTAGGTTTTGTCAATGCCAGTGTTTCTCTCGCAGGTACTTTTGATTTTGCTTTATTTGGCCCATTCGACCTATTAACCTTTGCCTTTGACTTCCGTGGTTTTTGTCGAGTCTTCTCCACCAGTACTCGATTACTACTGAACCTTTCCTGCAAACTGAAGTTAAGTCGTATATCCTGGTTCTTATAACGCATCACCCTTTCCTGCATATCGATCTTGATGTCATGGTCAACCAAGAAGTCCACTCCCAATATGACTTCTTCAACGATCTTCGCCACAACGAATTTGTGTTAAACTGTATCTTTCCAATCAAGACTTCACATATCACTTCTCCCTGGACTTGGTTATACTCGCCAGTGACCGCACGCAACCTTGCTGTAGGTAACGGTTTTACTCTCCTGTTGACCAAGTCAGATCGGATCAAGGAATGAGATGCGCCCGTATCTACAGTCAGTACACGTTCTTTGTCATCCACATTCCCTCTGATGGTAAGACTGCTCCATTTTCTACCAATTTGCGACACAGATATCACAGGACATTCAATAGCTGGGGCAAGTTTTCGTTCTTTACAACTGAGACGCTCTTGCTCATCTCCTCCAACTTTACGTTTACGACCACCCACATTGTTGGAACTATTAGGACCAAGATCACAATGACGTGCATTGTGACCGGACTTCCCGCATTTGAAGCATTTTATAACTTTTTCACTCCGCTTTTGCGATCTTTTCAGCGCCTCCAATATTGCGTCTACGCACTCTGGCCTTTCTTCTTCCGCACGGCGTGCTTTGAAAACTGGCTTACACAGAAGCGACGCCGTTTCCTGAATCAGAGCTTGTGACACCGTTTCTGCGAATGTTGGCTTTGGGTTGGCGTATGTAGCTCGCTTTGTTTCGGCGTCCCGTATGCCATTTATAAAGCTCTGAATCTTTACCCTTTCAGTGTATTCCACGGGTGCGTCCGCATTCGCTAAATGTGCTAGACTTTCAATATCCGACGCAAACTCTTGCAATGTTTCACCAAGCCTGTGGAAGCGGTTCAGCAACTCAATTTGGTATATCTGTCTCCTATGCTCAGTTCCGTATCGTCTCTCTAGAGCGCCCATGAACAGTGCAGCAACTTTATCTTCAGCATTCCATTTGTTCACTGCTGCGGTCTTCTCAAACTGAATCTTAAACACCTGGAAAGGAACAGAGCCGTCAAAAGATGGATCTTACCTTTGAATTACTCGTTGAAACTGCTGTGCGATTTAGTTGCAACTGCTCGATACGTCCTCTCAAAGCATCCACCTCGGCCTCGATTTTTTCTTCGAACTGTAAAATTTTTGTATCTTGTGCCTACAACTTCGAGGAAATACGTCCTTCTTGCTCTTCCAGTGGAGCAGAGATCTGCGATGATATCTGTGCTGAAATTTGCGCCGACATTTCGGATATTCGTGTCTCTTGTGCTTCAATCGTCGCTGTTATTTCAGATGACATTTCTGCAATACGTGAGTCCTGTGATTCCATCTTGGATACCATATATGTCTTCTGTTCCTTCAGTTGAGTTTCCATCTTGGATGTAATCTGTGTCGACATTTCTGACATACGCGTTTCTTGTGCTTCAATCTTCGATGTTATTCGTGCCTCTTGGGATTCCATCTGTAATGACATTGTCGATGTTTGAACAGATATTGCAGCCAAAATCATATTCAAGTCTGTGCTCGTAACTGTCTGCGATGTTTCGTTTTTCTCTTCAATTTTTGTTGTTGCCTTGTCCCCATCAGGATAAAAGACATACTCGTCCACATCAATTCCTTTTCTTCCATTGCCTCTCGTATCCGTGCCTGAAATTCAAGTTTAACGCCGCTTGTATTCAATCAACGGCTCTCCAACTCCTTCTTCAGTTGCTGGATCTTCAATTCACTGAACTTTGCCATGTCCTTGTTGTCCTGTGGAATTTATTCAACAATTCCTCTTCTGACACCAATTGTAACGAATTTACTGCAATTCCTCTTATTTGCAATCTTCTGCCAACGTTCGTGTCGCTAAACTGTTGAATAAATAACTCCAATATTGAATAATGGAAAAATGACCTTTATTAACGTACTTCACAATAACACGTATACTTTGCAACTAGCTTGCTTAACAACCAAACTGATTGATAGTTCAAATGAAACTCTACTATTGCCCGCCAGATTGCGTGCTTAATCAGTAACTGCTTGATAGCTCAAATCAAACTGAATTCCAGCGCCTCTACATTTGCTGCCTTTTATACTCTCGGATTTCAACGCTCGCATCTTCTAGGCGCTTCCAGAATCTACTAGTTACCATCAGCTCTCAAACTTCTCAGCTGTAACTACAATTGCACGATTTTATAGCTTCTCTCATTGCATAATTTCAGGAGTATCTCAGATATATGCATGTGTTTGTGCATTGATTCTCCGCTGCTCGTATACGTACATGGTACATATGTGTAGACGCAATTATTGTTTCGTTTATGTAGATACATAATGATTGAATTATTGATGTGAATTCACGTCACTGCTTAGCATCGGCTTAGAAATAGCACCACCCCTTAGTTTTGCTAATATTCGTAACAAAACTGTCAACCATGGCACGTTACTGCAAGACCTGGAAGGGTTTACCCTTCCCCCATGTCTTAAAAGTTGGACCGAAAATTATCTGGGTGGTCGGCAGGCATCGGTGCAATTTAAGAAAAGAAACATCAAAACCGAGAAGAATTAAATAATGTGTGTCGCAGGGTGGTGTCCTATTCCCACTTTTGTTTAACTTCTACATATCAAACCTACCTCTGCTACCAGAAGCAGTCACTATCGTTTTCTACGCCGATGACTGCACAATAATGGCCGCAGGCCCTGGCCCTAAGACCGATGAGCTTTGAAACAAAATAAACTGCTACCTCCCTGATCTCTCCAGTTTTGTGCCTCGCGAAACCTGGCATTATCACTCCCTAAATCATCCGCGACCTTATTTACAACAATGAGGTCCCAAATGGCGATCATTTTGAACGTCCACGTCGATAGCACTACGCTACCGACTGCCTTACACCCAAAAATCTTGGGTGTGACGTTGGTGAGCATGCAGCCGCAATTGTACCCAAAATACATAGCCGTAAGAAAATCCTCAAATCTCTTTCTGGCAGTATTTGAGGAAAAGATAAATAAACGCTCTTTACCACTTACAAAGTAATTGGCCAGCCGATTGCATGCTACGCGTCCCGGATATGGATGCCAAGCCTAAAGACTACTCACTGGAAGAAGCTACAGGCCTGCCAAAATACTGCCCTGTCTTCTTATGTCCCCAGAACACCATCTACATAATGAGGAGAGAATACTCCTCCTCAGCGAGAGAAATGAAATGCTAACCAAACAGTTCCTGTTGAATACCTAGAAACCTGGGCATCCCAACAGACATCTTATTAATGAGTCTACACCGCCAAGTGGCTTAAGGAGTCATCTTCGTAAGCATTATGAGGAAATACGGCACCTGAGAACCCAGCTGTATGAAGCCAAAAAACACAAGCAGGTCCTCAGTGAACTCCAAAAACAGGCGTCGGATCTCTATGTCAGGAATTGCCCGGTGAATCCTGTACTCAAAGAACAATACCCTAAACTTGCAGAAGGGGAACGCGCCTAGGGAAACGCGAGTCACTCTAGCTCAACTTCGATCTGGATACTGTAACAAGTTAAGCTCTTACCTATCTAGAATCAAACCTGACATACAAAATGCATGTTCTGCTTACAATGTGTCTCCACGTCACACCAACCATCTCTTCAATTGTAATGTGGAACCAACGCCTCTAACACCCTTCTCATTATGGTCCAACCCTGTTGAAACAGCTAGTTTCCTTGGACTCTCGTTAGAGGTTGTTGATGACAATTTGTGATCGGTCACACCTTTTGGATGGGACAAAGCACTGCTACAACAACAACAACAACATAAGCCTTGTAAGGCTCCTGATTAGCATTGAAGCGGAAGGAGAAGCAAAGTATAACAGGGCAAAAAGCCGGGGACGAACACGGAAAGAAATTTAGAGAGGAAATAGTCAAAAAATGAGAGGTCGTAACCTTTAAATAGGTTTAATTGACCCATTCACAGCTACTACACGCATACTAATTGTGTCCATTACGGTGGGCCAAACAAAAATTTTTCGTTTTTGTGTAGTGAACATATAATCCAGAACATCCACGACGACAGTTTGTAAAATGTCAGCTTTTTCATTTAACGTTTTAAGGTACATCAACGTGATTTGGAATTTTCCAAAAAAATCGTTTTGGAAATTTTCTACTTTTTACAAAATGTATACCAAAGCTCGTACTTAGTTCACAAACCACTAGCTATACATACTCTCATACACAAAAAAAATCATTAGAGATTTGTTGCTACGTTGCCTCCTCTGGTAGCTTATCGGATCGAAATTCGATCGTAAATTATACGATTTTACAGGCTATAAATATGGATGTCTGGAAAAAAATATTTTTTTAACCCGTTCTGTTGTCCATAGTATTTGTTATCACGAGTTTGTTTTACCACCAAACGGAAAAACTCTTTAAGAAAGTTATAAAATAACTCTCTTCACCCAGATGCTCACAAATATGAAAGGTGTGTGCGTTGCAAAGATTTAGTTCTGAAAAACCTGACTAAGGCATTACGTTTAAATTAAAGTGGTTCTACGATAACAAACATTTGATCCTTTTGGATCCGTCAGCTCAACCTAACTAAAGAACTTGGATTTAAGATATATCTCACAATTTTTCCAATTGCTGCGAGCACCAAGTAATTATGCTAATGAGCTTTTTTTCTAGTTAAGATTTAAATTTTATTATCAAATACAAATTGAGTTCAGACTTAAATTGCCGCCTTCCCGAAACACGTCTCGAAAAATATCAAATTTTTTCGTCTTCTATTTTAACCAATAAAATTTACGTATTATCGCTAAGCCAAAGCTTATGACAGATAATTAAATAAACAAACCCATAAGTTTTAATCTTTACCAGCCATCAATATTCAAACAAAAACAAATTCTAATATATGTGATACAAGGAAATTAAGCCTTAATTAAATTAATTGAACTTTTGTCGAACTAATCTGTCATGAAAGAATTTGTTGCAAAACTTGTCAACAATAAAAAAAACGGATTTTCAAGCATTGTCACACTTATGTAAAATTATGTATATATTTATTTACATATATATGTGTATGTTGAAGTGTATGACCGTTGTGATAAAGTAATATGGTGCTGGCATCAGATACTTCAAGTTGTGGGTTCAAGTCATATTTACCATAGTAGTTTTGTAATGGGGTGGCCTGCCTACCAAACAGGATATCTTAAGTTCAATTCCCGGGCAAAACAACATCAAAACTTTAGAAAAAAGCTGTTTCAAATGGAAACCCGTTTTTCTAAGTGGCATCGCCCCTCGGCAGTGATTTGGCAAGTACTCCGAGTATATATCTACCATGAAAAGCTTCCCAATGAAAACTTATCTGGCTTGCTGATGCCGTTCGGAGTCGGCATAAAACAAGTAAGTTCCGTCCCGCGAATTTGTAGAAAAAATTAAAGGGAGCACTGGATAGCTCTTTGGTGGCCTTTAGTAAACTTAAACACAGTTTTTTTCCTTTGTATATCAGAAATAAGCAAAAACCTTCTATTTCTCACTAACCTACTCAGAGATTCTCAATACAGCGCATTTTCATCCCAGTTAAACTGTCTCAAACATCTAACCATTACTGTAATTTTAGTAGCAATAGCATTTTAACTTGTTTGCTTCTAAATCTAATGTGCGATGGACTATTAAATTGGATGAAGGATTAGGTGCAGATATTTGATTTTGTGGGTGTGCTTTGCTGATATTTATTTAGGGACGTTGACCTGAAAATAAAATATAAGTAAATTTATGGCGGTTCAATTGTCACATAGGTGAAAAATGATAGATCATTCAAAAGTAATTTTATTTGACGTGATGAAAGTATGCGAAAATGAAAGTAAAATACAAAAATTTATTTATATTATGACAAATGTATGTATGGATGTAGAAAATTATTTTATTTATATCGACTACAATTGTTTTTGTTTTAGCGCCCTATTGATAAATGATTCAAGGTTCGATTCGAGCTCAAGGCCAGAACAATATTTTTTTTCCAATGATAATTATTGTTATATTTTAATTTTTCTATATTTGAAAAATTGTATTTTGTTTTTGGAATAGTAAGCAGAAAAATTTTCATACAACCTGCCATAGCTGCGAAGATAGATCCATTTCGAAGGGTGCTAAGCCTTCATCATCAGTACGCTTTAGGCCCGCTGCGCTAACCATTTAGCTATACAGCGGTGGTTTGTTTGACTGACTAATTGCTACTTCTATTCCTTCGTACCAACTATATTTATTCACCACCTTACTTTTCATAGTTTTGTAGGTAATCTTTTTGAAATCCATGTAACCTCGGCCAAAAAAGTTACAGGCCTTAAAGTTTATACTTACATTATATTTTGCTTTGGTTTATTAGATTCTTTTTATTGCTGTTCATTGGTTTTTTTTAATATCCCGCAATGACATTATCTGTTAGGTCAAGCTGTTTTGTAAAGTTGCCATGCTTTGACTGAATCTGCGATCATTAGGTAAGGTAACTTGCCGATCGGTGAGGACCGTACATAGACTGAAACAGTTCATGTTACTACTTATTTAACTTACTTAATTGGCGCTTAACCCTTTAAAGGGTTATGGCCGTCCAAAGAGGTGCACCAGCCACTTTTTCGCTCTGCCAACTGCCGACAACTGGTCCCACCAAGGGAGTTTAAATCGTTTTCCACCTGGTCCTTCCAGCGGACTGGAGGTCGCCCTTTTCCTCTGCTTCCATAGGCGGGTTCCGATAAAAATACTTTCGTATCCGCAGCATCATTCGCATAACATGACCTAGCCAGCGTAGCCGCTGCGATTCAATTCGCTGGACTATGTTGATATCTGTGTAAAGTTCGTGCAGCTCATCATTAAATCTTCTTCGGTATTTGCCATCGCCATCGCGTAATTTCGAAGAATTTTCGCTCCCAGAGCCACTTCATTTGATGTTGTCATAGTCCATTCTTCTGCACCATATAGCGGGACGGGTGGGATAAGCGACTTTGAGAACATGGTTTTCCTTTTCCGAGCGACGAATTAAATTTTCAATAGCCTACCTAGTCCAGAGTAGCGTTTATTGGTACGAGTGATTTTTGTTGGATTTCAGCTGATGTTGTTGTTGGTGTTAATGCTGGTTCCCAATTAAAACAAGTCTTTTACTTTTTCGAAAGTATGGCTGCTGTTGAGCAGCGTGGTTTCAAAGGCACATATGGGCTGACTCTTTGATCGATGACAGCAGGTACTTCGTTTTGTCTTCATTCACCATCAACCCCATCTTTACAGCTTCTGTTTCATGCTTGGAGTAAGCAGAATTAACGGCGCGGGTGCTTAGGCCGATGATATCAATGTCATTAACATATGCTAATAATTGCATGCTTTTATAGCATATTGTTCGCTTCCCAAGGCCGTCGGTTCTATGTACCGGAGCGACTTGGGATTGTTCCCGATCAAGGACTGCCATTTCAGTGTAACCCCATTTAATTTGTTGCGTCCCTCCCACAAATTGTCATCCTTTCAGCAGCTCCTTGCAGCGGGACTGCTCCATATTCTCTTGCTCCGGGAAGGTATCGAATCCAATCCGGGTCCGTATCCTGACGCCGGTCCTGAGAAATGGTTTTGCTGCATATGCCGGAAAAGAATCTTTTTAGGACGGTCATACTCTGTTCAGTGTGTCTCGTGTAAGGGATGGTTGCACCGAACAGGTTGTTCTGGGCTTGATCACAAAACCCGACGTCCACGTAACTTTTATGAATCTTTGGTGGCTCCTTGGTGTTCACGTCCAAGAGCGTCCCGTAGTCAACGTCTTATCGCCCCCCCCCCCCCACTACCTTCCAGCAGCCCCGCTGCTCAGCAAGCCACAACAAGTACCCGCTGTTGCTCGCGCCCCACGGCGCCCCCAACTCACACGGTTGCTCCCACTCATACCTACAATATCCGTAGTAGAGTCGGGAGCAATGCCGAGCATCAGCCCCTGAGCCCGTCTTCTTCCCCCTCTTTTCCGGCAGCAATTGTGTAGGTCAGGGAAACAGACTCTTAGACCCTACCTCCCTTTGCACCGTTTGTCAGCACAGAATATAAACGTTTGCGACATCCGCACAATGCAGCTCCTGTCATGGACGGTGCCACTTCCCTAGATGTTCTGCCAGGCCGCATACCCAAATACACCGGGTACCCCAATGCCTACCCAAGGACGCCTAGTCCGAGGGCCTCAACAGCAATCGCGTTCTGGATTTCCACAACCCAGGCGTAGTCACCCGTCACTTACTCCCAGAGTGACGACGTCTCCCCCTATGCACTTCAGAATTCTGCAGTTAAACTGTAATGGATTAAGTGGGAAGACCACGGAGATAGTCGACTTCATGAAGCGGCACAAAATCCACATTGCTGCCATTCAAGAGACTAAACTCACAGCAAGATCTGCATTGCAGACCTTTTCTGGGTATAATGTTCACAGAAAAGATCGCGAGAGCGGAAATGGAGGCGGCCTCGCATTTATCATACACCACACTGCAATATCATATATTTGATCCCGACATCGACCGCAGGGACAGTGTCTTAGAACGTCAAGGATTATCTGTCCGGTCGGGCGATGCAAATCTAGAAATCATCAACATCTACATCCCTCCTCTCATCTGTTGCCCCAGTGGGAAAGTGGGATGAATAAAAATTCTATACAGACAACCGCTTTGCTGCCCTCGCTATCCCAACTGAGGCCCGCCAAGGGGGCGTGCTTTCCGCAAGGTCATTAAATCCACCTCGGCTCGTTTCATTCCCGCCGGAAGAATTCCCGAAATTCGGCCCACTTCCTGGCAGAGTCCGCAAGTTTAGCGAGAGAACGTGACCTTATAAGACAGCTCGATCCCAGCGACTCCCAAATAAGGGACATAAACCAACGCATCAGATTGCTTGTGGATGAACACAAGCGGGTGAAATGGGAGGAGCACCTAAGCGGTTGTAACCTCTCTGCCGGTGTAGGTAAACTTTGGTCCACTGTAAAGTCCCTATCGAATCCGTCTAGGCACAATGACAAAGTTTCCATCGCCTTTGGCGACAAAGTGCTGTCGGATGCGAAAAAATGCTCGAGCGCTTTCTGCCGACAATACATAATGCATTCTACGGTCGACAAAAATAGACGGAGGGCCAACAGACGCGCACGTAAACATAAGTTCAGCGTGTCACCAATTACCATCACCGCCAAAGAGGTTGAGGATGTAATCGGTCATGCCAAACCATCCAAAGCAATGGGCCCATGCCGATGCTTAATAGCCTAGGGAAAGAGGGTTTCAAATATTTAGCACATTTCTTCAACCTGTCTCTTTCCAACTTTGTCATACCCGAAAAATGGAAAATGGCCAAGGTGGTCCCGCTACTAAAACCTGGAAAACCAGCTATCATAGGAGAGTCATATCGCCCGATATCTCTCCTATCGCCAGTAGGCAAGACGCCTGAAGCCATTTTGCTCCCCCATTTCAAAGCAAATTTGCAGCTAGCCTGCCATCAGCATGGCTTTAGAAAACTCCATAGCACCACCACCGCGCTAAATGCCACTAGCACCCAGATAAATTGTAGTCTAAATCAGAAGCCGCACCATAGAACAGTACTTGTAGCGATAGACATATCAATAGCTTTTGATACGGTCAACCATGGCACGTTACTGCAAGACTTGGAAGGGTCTACCCTTCCCCCATGTATTAAAAGGTGGACCGCAAATTATCTGGGTGGTCGGCAGGCATCGGTGCAATTCAGAAACGAAATATCAAAGCCAAGAAGAATTAAACAAGTGGTGCCTCAGGGTGGTGTCCTATCCCCACTTTTGTTTAATTTTTACATATCAAAACTATCTTCGCCACCAGAAGGAGTTACTATCGTTTCTTACGCCGATGACTGCACAATAATGGCCACAGGCCTGGGCCAAAGATCTATGAGCTTTGCAACAGAATAAGCGGCTACCTCCCTGATCTCACCATTTTTTCGCCTCGCGAAACCTGGCATTATCACCGACTAAATCATCCGCGACCCTATTTACAACTTGGACGTCCCAAATATCGACCATATTGAACATCCACGTCGATGGCACTACGCAACCGACTGTCCTACACCCCAAAATCTTGGGTGTGACGTTTGATCAGGATCTACATTTTGGTGCGCACGCAGCCGCAAGTGTTCCGAAAATCCAGAGCCATAATAAAATCTTCAAAACCCTTGCGGGCAGTACTTGGGGAAAAGACAAAGAGACAAAGAAACGCTCATTACCACATGCAAAACAATTGGCCAGCCGTTTGCGTGTTGCGCGTCCCCTATATGGTCGCCAAGCCTATAAACTACCCACTACAAGAAGCTACAGGCCTGCCAAAATACTGCGCTCAGGACTGCCACGGGTTGTATTCTAATTTCCCCAGAACACCATCTACATAATGAGGCGAGAATACTCCCCATCATGGAGAGGAATGAGATGCTAACCAAACAGTTCCTGTTGAATACCCAGAAACCTGGGCATCCCAACAGACATTTGATTGATGAGCCAGCACCGCCTAGGGACTTAAGGAGTCATCTCCGTAAGCATTTTGAAGAAATACGGCACCTGAGAACTCAGCCGTATGAAGCAAAATAACACAAGCAGGTCCTCGGTGAACTCCACAAACAGGCGTCGGACCTTTATGCCGGGAATTGCCCGGTAAATCCAGTACTCGGGGACAGTACACAAAACTTGCGGAAGACGAACGCATACTCCCCAGGGAAACGCGAGTCACTCTGGCTCAACTTCGTTCTAGATACTGTAACAGGTGAAACTCTTACATATCCAGAATCAACCCCGACATACAAAATGTATGCCCCGCTTGCAATGTGTCCCCACATGACACCAACCATCTATTTAATTGTAATGTGGAACCAACGCCTCTAACACACCTTTCATTATGGTCCACCCCTGTCGAAACAGCAAGTTTCCTTGGACTTCCGTTAGAGGATATTGATGACAATTTGTGATCGATCGCAGCTATTAGGTGGGGCGAAACATTGTTACAACAACATAGCATATTGTTCCAGAGCGGTTAAGTTCTGCTGGTATAATTTTCTCCAGCATCAAATTAAAGAAATCGCACGATAGGGGGTCGCCCTGTCTGAAACCTCGTCTAATTGCGAACGGCTCCGAAAGGTCCTTACCAATTCTGACTGAGCTGATGGTGTTGCTTAACGTTATTTTGTACAGACTTATTAGTTTTGCGGGGAAACAAAATTCAGATATAGCCGCATATAGGCAGCTCCTTTTCGTCCTATCAAAAGTGAATTTGAAACTGACGAGGAGGTGATGTGTTTAGATTCTTTTGGCACGGTTTTTTCCAAAATTTGACACAATCTGGTATATGGTAGATTTTCGAGGTCTGAAGCCGCACTGATATGGTCCAATCAGCCGATTGACGGTGGGCTTCAGTCTTTCGCACAATACACTTGACAGTACCTTATATGCGATATTAAAAAGGCTTATTCCGCGATAGTTTTTTTTTTTTACTTACGGAGTCCATCTGTTTGTGAGACGGTGCTACGTATGTACTTTCTCGGATAGTCAAGCAGCCCTTATATTGCCTAATGACCCATAAATTTTCTAAGGACGTCGGACGAACTTGCAAAGGCAGGGACACTAGTGGAGGCTATCGAGATGCATCGTCCACTCATATCAATCAAAGGAAGAAACAGATATTCCGATTTCCAGCTACAGATTTGAAATAAATCGATGTCTAGGTTAAAATTTATAGGTAACTGAATACTGCCTGATCTTCGTAAAGTTGTTAAATGCTTCTTCAAAAATATCAGCTGGTTAATTAATGGAACCAAATGATTTGAATGGAGTACGGTAGTCCTAGGAAAATCAGTATCAACTGCTCTGAGTAGGAAGTGCATCAAAATGGTACAAATGGGCAGAATCTCTGAGAAATTACATTTAACACCTAACCTAAATAACAAGGCGTATTATCTACTTGGCCTTGAAGGGCTGTTTAAGGTAATTTTTCATGGAACGGAACAACATTGCAGTATACCTCAATAAACTGAGTTTTATCATTCCTAACTTGGTTTTTTGGAGGTTATTATATATTATTATTATTTTATGCTCTTGTTCACAGAGTTCTCCATCCTTTTATCGCAAAAAGCCTTGTATGTTGTAAGTTTGGTCTTCTTGAGGACGACGTTATATTTTTTATATCTTCAGCCCTTTCCTTACATGCTATACTTTAATGACCTGGAACCGTGGGCAAATTCTCCCTACATTGAAGATTCCTCGAAGTTTTCTGATTATTCCAAACTGTCTTGGCTAAACTATTTGCCGCTACCGTCTCCAACTCTTTAGTAGAATTAAATTTTTGTCCGCAAAGCAGGGATCATATAGGAAATCAAATTGTATAAGTACGTGTGAGCGTTCCCCTCATGCATAAAGTACCAATGAGGCCTCCTCTGTCATCTAAAATAAATGAGGTTTCCCCGATTGAATGTTTAGTATGATTTCTTAATATTTGGTGCTATATTATTTTTTTTTCGAATAACACTTCCTAGATTTAACTCTAGATTCTAGAAACTACTGTATTCGCTAAAACTTCAAAACATTAAAAAAAAGCCACTAAGAAAGTTTGACGCGTGTGCCATAATTTCAAACTCTACAAATCTCTTTTTATCATATAATACTTATTTTGCAAGAATTTCAGTCGTAAAGTTTTTACATTTTTTTTGACACATAGTGTGTTTGTTAAAACAAAAAAAAAAAACAAATGCCATAATGCTTTTACTTGCAGATTCCATATCACAGAAAATTTGTTTGGATCACATTTACTTCTCAAATGCCTCCAAGTGGTTTCACCCCCAAAGATATCTTAATAATTTGGAGTATATAAATAGATGTTGTATTTTGATTGATATTTCAAAATTTGTTCAAACGCAGTGCTTTGATCAATCGATCTCATTTATCACCCACAACGACAATAATCTCAAAAAAAAAAAAAACCTGTGTCTTGTCAAAGCCAACGCCAGAAGAGTTACTACCCTTACCAGAAAATCTCTATATAAACCAGGAGCATATATCTCGAACTAACTTTATTGTCATGGGACAATTGATTGGTTGTCAATTTATGCGCCACTATAAGGTCATATACATATATGTATGGAAATTTTGGTTCGTTTGTATGGGCATCCTGTTGTTTGAAGATATTTAGTTTTGTAAGTATATCGTTCACATAGGTAAAATATTCACAAATTGTTCGCTTTATATGGCAGTCGCATTGGAGTAGGGGTTAGTCAGCAAAAGCAAATAAATTTAAAACTGTCAGTGGTTTGGAGGATCAGTTGAGTGCATTTCAACAAAGAAAAACTACGGGTGCTGGATTTTGACTTCCCTGACTTAAGGCCACTTTAAGTGGGAGAGAAAGCTAGAATGGTAGTGGGAAAGGGAGTGCGAGTGGGAGTTGGAGAAGGAGTTGGAATGGTAGTTTGTTTGAGGTTGGTAAGAGAATGAGATCAGAAGAAATTCATTGTCATAAATTTTCCCTTAACTTATTAAGCAATTTAGGCCTTTCGTATCAAATAAAGGCTGCTTTCAATGTTTATTGATAGCTGGGAGTACCCAGGGGATAAAAAGTGTTGCTTCACCTGCCTCTCGCTACTCATTTAAGGTCTCCCCTCACTCTGCTTTGAAACTGCGCTGTCGATTAAAATAGTTACTTGGCCGGAACGTCTTCGTGAATTCATATAACATGACCTAGCCACTGAAGCTCTTGGGCTTTTACTAGCTGCATTATCTCTATATCAGCGTAAAGCTCAATTAGCTTATCATTATAACTCATTTTCGGCATCATGGACATAAATCTTCCAGAGGACTTTTTTCTTGAACACTTCCGTAGCCATCTTATCATCTCTCAACACCGTCCATGATTCCTCCCGATATATCAGGAAAAGTTTGATGAGCGACTTGTAGGGCGTAATTTGTATGCGTCGAGAGAAGACTTAACTTTTCCATTGCCTTTTTTGTTCAAAGTAGCACTTGTTGGCCAGAGTTATTCTTCATTTGTTTTTTTGTTTTGCTGTTAATTTCTACGCTGTTAATGCTGGCTCCCATATAGACCCCAAATTTATTCCCAATCCTTACGTAGCTGGTGATACTGCTCAACGTCAGACAGAGCATTATTAATATTCCAGGGTGCTTAAGTTATCATGAGTTTTCTTTAGAATATATCACATAGTCAAGATCCGTTCGATAGTTGATTTATCAAGTAAGGTGCAATCAGTTCGCTGACTATGTGCTTGTGCTTGTGCGACTATGTTTGTCTTTCACACAGTATGCTAGATAGAATCTTATACGCGATATTGCTTTTGTTCCCAAATTCATAGTAATTCCTCGTTTAGGTTATAAATATATGCCAAAAACAGCTTCGTATACAACAGGTGATTGGTTGCAGTCATGCCCGGATACTAATAAATGGAGGCCAGTTAGCTCAGGGGGCTACATTTTGATTAAATTTTCATGAATTTATTGATATCCCCATTCTGTCGACAAACAAGCCAATCGGCCCGCTACTCGTGATTATGGCAGTGATCCTAAATATATGTTTTATTAACCAAATTAACAGTTCTCTGCTCTTTAGCTATCGTAAGTGGGCTAAATTTACCTCGTTATCCTGAAAGTGAGTTGTTGATACATACAGAATCCAGCAGTGCCCTTGTTCTTCTGCCTTCTTGTTGCCCGAAATGCTCTTGTGACAAGGAACTCACATTAGCGCTATGTTTTCGTAGCTAGCTGTGCCAATAAGCGAATTCTTGCAGCTACGGCCTTTGATGTAGTGATAGGAGAGATAAGCGTCATGAGGGCTACTTGGAGCGTACTGGCCTTCTCTTTACCCAGAAGATGGTAGCCGAGTCAGAAAAAGAGACTAACAGCGAAACCTTAAGTTACTCAGAGAAGACGCCAACTGCCTCTCTGAAGTACCTATGGGTGTCGTATGTGTAAATCAAAATTACATCTATAATATCCGTTATTAAAAAGCTGTGATAAGAGGGCAAACTCTCAGCTATGATCTGACATGATGCTTTGGACCGATTTTCCTACATACCGACATTAACTGATATATGTACCTTTTTGAGTTGCTATCACCAAGTTAAAGGCGGATTTTTTTGAGGCTCACGAAGGTAATATAAGAGTAATGGGCGCCTCCCAGAGCAAAGTTGAATTAAAATTCGTATATGTGACCCGGTCTATGAAAAGGTGGCTCATGACTAAAAAAAAAAGAAGAGCACAAATGTTCTGAAGAAATGCATTGTTTATCTTTAACAGCTGTTTCTCGCAATTTCTTGTTTGAGTCATAAGCCACCTTTTCATAGACCGGGTCACATATATTTAGTGCAAAGCGGTTGGAATGAACGCAGCTCGGAGCTGTGGAGTACATTCATAAAAGAGGGAGGAAGCATGCGCTTTCTTGGAGATAGACAACGATCCTTTTCAAAGTCACACTCCTGAAAAATTATTGTAGATCATATGTTTACATTATGCAACATAAGATTTACTACATACTAATACTTCTGTGACAGAAGATACACATAAAATCAAGTACGTTCAGTGAAACTGTGCAGCCAGACTTTAAATGATGGTATTAACATCTGAATTTTCTAAACTATTAGATAATATTAATACGGAACAATCAAAAAAATTACAAAAAATATTCTACTAGAAATCTTGGATCTCAATCCTCTCAGTTTTTGTGTTCAAGTACCACATCAGAACTGAAGAAATTTGCAAGAAATTTATTTATTTTAACTTTTTACAAAATGCATACTGTCGCCCTTTCCATAGGTATAGAATTCATAGCAATATTTACATATAAACAAATAAGACGAAATATGTGACAAAAGTTTCGTCAACAAATTTATATTAAAATTGACTTCTATGCACAAAAATTAGATTGAGTACTTGCTAGTTAGTATACTCAGCCAAATGTTTTCAATGTTACACATTACTTTGAAATCAGAATAACGTGCCTTGGCCATATGTATGTATGTAAGCGTATTTCTTATGGAATGGGTTCTAAAAAAGACAACCCTCATCTGCCGAAAATAACTTTAACAATCGAAAGTGTGTAGTTAAACATATCTTATTTAAGTCAGTAAAAAGGTTACTAATACGCCCCGTACCTACACCAATTGACTCCTTTGAAAATATTCACTATTACTTCAACATCAATAAATCATTTTAATGAAAGAGCTCATGACTCACAAGTAATGATGATTTAAAGTGCAAAAAATGCTTTTGTTGACATTATTAACATTGAGGGTAGAATACGAGTAAATTAAAATCTTATAAGTGATCAAACAAGACCATTCTGCAATTCATCCTTTCACACAGTCAACTAAAAAATATGTGACTTATCTTGTTTGGTTGATTTTCCGACAGGGTGGATAAATGATATATATTGGAACGATTTTCCGTCATCCCTTGTCAAATTTGGTTTTGAGACAAACCGGTTTCGGCGTTGTGCGTATGTCATCGCTTGCTAACATAAGCTAATTCATGTTGATTCGCTTTCATCGCAGCTGCTACAAAAACCACTTAAACTTAAATTGAACATAGACTCTCAAGTGGCACATATACATACATACATAAATACTTGCATGTACATAGTACACAATGAGAACAAGTGCAAGTGTTTGAAAAGTGCTACGATGATGGCGTATGAGTAACATATACATAATTGATTTGCATATTCACACATACATATATATGTACACATACATACTGAAATACTAACGCAAATATACACACATTTGTACGTGTCAAACGATTGGCTTTTCATTAAAAAGAAAAATGATGAAGAGGCAGGCAGGCAGCACCAAAAGCAGAATCAGTTATATTGCTTCACTTTGTTCGTTATGCGGAAGAAGTGCCACTCAAAGCTTATGCGAATCACTATGCACACATGCAAATATTTGTTTGTATGTATGCATGCATGTAGTCGTTTATGTATTTGAAAAGTAGAATGCAATAAGCGTTTTGTTAGTAGCTAACTTTTGTCGCTAAATGTTGATTGATTGTGGTTAGCGGTGGGGTAAAAGGTGACCCTTAGGTCACGATGTTGGATTTGTTGAGCAAAGTCTAGCAAGGTAGGTCTTTTAAATACTGACTTTGTTGATAAACCTGACAAAGTCAATTGGCGCAATGGGGTCGATTTGTGTGGAATGTAAGAAGAAAAAGCCTTTGTGCAAAAAGAAAATAACGATGAATAGCACAAAAGTGATTGATTGAAGTGAGCTCACTCGATTGGAAATTAAATTAGAAGAAAGATGTACTCATGAGTTAGCGAGTTTAATAAAAATGTGTTAACTCAATCATTTACTATTTGCTTCGATAAAACGCTAAAATCTGAAATAAGTTAATGGGATATACATAGGCATGAAAGCGCGATACTTATATTGGAACTACTCGTACTTTTTTTAGTACTAGTATAGCCGAAAAACGTCGTGCTTGACTATATTATGCAGTGGCCCTACGAAAACTTACACTGAAGGTGGAGCAATTCCGAAACCTATTTGAATCAAAAACAAATTTGATAAAGATGCCGGAAAATCATTCAGATATACATCAAGCACTCAATATTACTTATATTCCATGCACTACTTTATATTTCCATATCACTTCTTTCCCGGTATACCTCAAACTCCTACTCCAATATATCTTCCACACCCACTTCCAATTATAATTCTGATGTCACTTCCACTCCATTTCCCACTTAGAACCCCTTCTCGAACTCCCGCCCCCACCCTCACTCCCACTACCATTCCCATTCTAATTCCTAATTCAAACCACTCTTACCACAACTCCCTCTACCAATCCAACTCCCACTACCACTTCCACAGCCAATCGCACTCCAACCCCCCTCCACACTCCCGCAACCGGTTCCACTACTTTACTTATTTCCCTTATTATCTCTTGCCAAAGCAAGTGTCGGGTGGTGCAAAAATCCGTCCAACCAATAAACCATATACTTCTCCCTCTATGAACTCAAGTAGCAGCAAAATATCAAATTCCTTTACCTCCGTAAGCTAATTGCTGTTACCTGAAATATTGCAAAGAAAGTTCTTAATAAATCTAGCTCCTAATGTAGTCAGAACACCTATCAGATTACCTATCTACTATCACAAAAAATTGGTATAGACACGCAAAATTCAGTCTGCCTTTCTAGAAGATATCTTTAAGAAGTCAACACAAAGTCCCCCCAAGAAGTCCAGCTGCACCGAAGAAACTAGGAAAACTTTAAAAGGCAGGAACTTCCAGTCTGAATCTATTACCGACAAAGATAACCTTGATATTTAAAGACTTCAGGCTAATTTGTCTTAACTCTTTTCCTAAAAAAACTAGATAGACTTTTGGATGTGTATATTATATATCACATGAACATACGTATCCTTTCCTATTCACAAGGATCTTAGACCAAAAGAAATTTCATTGTAATACCTCTCCACGCTATCACACAAATGATATACGAAGTAATTTCTTTCCCGATGTTCACTTTGATATTGTCTTCTTGAAGACGTAATCGGATTTGCAATACATATGAGGCTATGAAGATCAATCTAAGAGACTCTTCCATGATGAAGCTTCCGCACAAAGGCACTTCAAGGAGATCAGCTGCCGTATTTTCTGTGAAACCTAACTTTCGAAGCTAGAAGGGACTAGTTTTCAAGAATTTTCTCATACGGAAAATAAAGCTGTAGAAGCAATCGTAAAATATTCTCAAGATCAAAGCAAGCTACTGCGTATAGTGCTACTCAGCGCAAAGGCCTGGTCTCGGGTGCCATGAAGCAGCATCTTTCAAGCCATAACTTTAAAATGGGATAAGGCTTCGCCACAGCCAAATACCTTTTGCGCTGTTTGAAACAGTTCGCAAAACTGATGAAAAGATATCAATTACGTATCTACAAGGATCATACCTTCCCACTATAATCCTATAGCAACAGATGGCCAAATGTGGGCTTTATATATACATAACAATTTTTGTCGAAAAAAAAAACATTTTTCTTAAGGACTGTATTAATTCAGTTCCTGCTGAGCTTTACGAAACCATAAAACGCTTTATACGAGGAGGTTCTCCAAATTGGCATTTTTTAACCGGATCTTGCAGAAAAAATTAACTAAGGAGGCACTTACTGACTTCGCAAAGACTCAAATATGGTCATGTGTAACACCAGGTTCCAGAATAAACTTGACCTCAAATTCACTAAATTTGCTGTTTCCAATTTCCGATTCGCCCCTGTAAGAGGTTAAGTATGCAATCAATCTTTAACGTTCTTATGAACAAACGAACGATTTCTCGGGTTCCCCCCACCAAACGGCAATGCTCACGTAAAATACAACGCACATACATTTTGACCCAGATTGGAGATTGTTAAAAACTTCGCACATGGGTTAAATTTAAAATTTCTTTATGGAAGTCCAAAAAATTTAGTTTTTTGTTTTTCTAATACACAAAACTGAAAGTTCTATAGTTGGCGATATCGAAAGCGTATTTTGGTCCTAAAAAGAATCTAAATTTTAGCCGCTGAGCACTCTTAGCGTTAATCGCTACCAATCGGGAACAGAATTTTCTTTTTTGACCTAGGAATTACCATCTGAAAGGGTCAGCCAGAAAAAATCGTTAATTTCGTGTATAAGGACCTTCTTAATGTGTAAAGTTCCTAGAAAGAATTTAAAAAATTTTGTTTGCCACCCTCAACAAAATTGATTTTTGCAAAACGGCTTAAATTCAATGTTGTTGCACTGCCATAAAAATGTCCAAAACTCTCAAAAATAAAACGAAAATTTGGCAAAAAATATACAAAACACAGAAGTGAGAAAATGCACAAACAGAAAAATTTCGCAAACGAATTAAGAAAGCGAAGTTAAAGGGACTGCCAAATGTCATACAATTTAGGCCAATTATATTGAGCACCAATTAAATCTGACAATCAAAAGGCACGGCATGGAAAAAACGTTGAAAACTGTGCCGTAGACTGTAAAAAATTTAACGATAACAAACGCCAAGCACAATGCTGGCCGGGAATTTAATTGACATTGAATGTCATCCATCTGAGCTCATAAAAAGCTTTGAAATTCCAAATAATTGATATTAGAGTAACGAAATTATGGACGGCCAAAGGGGGGCAACTCCAAATATATGCGAATGATATTCGATACACATTGTCGTATGAGGTTGATATACGGTGACACGCACTGAGCAGGCCAACAAACCTAAATTTGCTGAGAATAGTGCAGATATCTGATATGATCAAGATAGTGTTGCTCTAAGGACCAATCGAAGTTTTTCTGATCATATTTTATATCCTGTTCTTGGAGCTGGCAGGATACAAAGCAGCGGAAACGTCAGCCCTGCATTAAATAGAGTCGTGCATTTGGAGTGCTTACACCACAGAATACTTTTCTTCCACAAAGCACAGGCCTCTGTGCAACCAAAATATTTGAGTACAACAGCTTTCTCACAAATGTTCACAGCAGAGATGAATGGAGCGAGTTTGGTCTGTGCTTCGCTGGCAACGGCGGCTCTAAGCTAGACGGCGGGGTTGGAGAAGGGTTTCATTTAAACATGCGATACCTCACACTACCTGATCATTGCAGTGTCTTCTTGGTTGGAGTATCAGTTTTATGAAAGCTGCGGTTTTGATAGGCAAACCCACTATTCGCTAGCAAATTTCAATTTTTAGCGACAGCAAAACAGGTACGAAAAACCCCGAGTTTTACTCTTTCAATTTAGAACTAAAACTAAAGCGTCACCGATCTCTTTATGAGATCACCCAACAGAGACGTGTACACCTCAAATGATCCTCGAGGCATAAGACAACTGTATTGCAGACGAACTTTCTGGCAGCACATGATAAAAAAACTACTTAGGAGCTCCCTTTCTGGATAATGTTCGCCAGGACGTTAAGTACGACATCGAAGACTTGATGGTTTTAAGATTTTTTTTATGCTATCGCAATGTGCCTCGTAATACTTCAACCTTACATAGCCTCATGTGTCTATAGTTTTTACGGTGCATATAACTGTTTCTTCTCGCATCCGGGACATTGCTCAGTCTCATGCTAGCTTGAAACAATTTTAAGTAGTATATTTATTTATTAAATTAGCCGCCGTGGTGTGATGATAGCGTACTTCGCCTGCTATACTTAAGGTCCTGGGTTCACGGTCCGGGCAAAGCAACATCAAAATTTAAGAAACAAAGTTTTTCAATTAAATAAATTTCTAAGCGGGGTCGCCCCTCGGCAGTGTATTTTTGCCAAGCACAGCTCTCAGTGAAAACTCATCTGCCTTACAGACGCCGTTCGGAGTCAGCATAAAACAACTAAGTCCCGTCCCGCCAATTTGTAGCAGAAATTAAAGGGCGCGCGACGCAAATTGGAGGAGAAGCGCCTTACATGTATTTTTATTTATTTAACTTCAGAATTCTTATCCCCCAATAAGCTAGGAGAAAAATTTGGATAAGGATCAGAAAAAGATTTTCTAAGGGTAAGGAAAGATGTCCTCACCGGTGATATCTTCTGTTTTTTCCTGTATAAATAAAGACATTTTCTTAAGTATAGAGGATCTTCAATCGATATTTATGGTCACTTGTCGGTTATTGATCCGGAAAGCTTCTAAAAAAACACCATTAAGGTACTAGTCCGACAATCTTTGAAACGACTTGATCTGATCAAGTTGAACTTTATCGATCCACTAAGGTTATTTCACCGCCTTATTCCATGAGGAATTGACAGAGCCTCATGTGCTGAATGAAGAGCATTCGCAACGACTGGCTGAATTTCACAGTTGCGTTGAATAGGCTATAATTTCTGCTGTTCCTTGAGTGGACCGTATAATACATCAACTTCAATCCTTGTGTTGTGAGATCTATACGTATGACTAATTATTAAAATGATGTGCCCGAATTATACTAACACAGAATGACATCTACTGAACAAACGTATGGAAAGGTTTAAGTTAACCGAAGAAAACATATGTAGTCAAAAAGGAGCCAAAAATTAGGCCTTGTAAAGAGCTTTGACGTTCATTATGAGCTCATTTGGGATACCAACATGAGTGTAAATAACTTCTTGCGGAGGTCATCAGATATGAGCCCAATTTCGTACACCTTATTAGCCTAACTATCCGAAAATTTTTGAGAGGAATAAATTGTGCATGAAATATCGTATGCTTTAATTTAAATTAGTGGATCTGTTTTAAAAGTGAAACGCCCTGGACTCAAACATGTTTTTTTTTATTTCATCTAATAAAGCAACCAATTTATTTCAGGTATTTAAGGGCTTTTAAAACTCAGGCAATATACTTCCTTCCTTAGCCAAAACACAAAGTTATCTACATACAAAAATACAAACAAAAAAGCTATGTACAAATTCACACAAACATACTCGTATACCTCAACTCATTTACTTGCATGACAATAACAATTTTTTTGGATCGAAAGTGCTTTGCCTCACTGCAGGCCAGTGATTGCCCTAAAAAAGGTTAAATGCCTATTTATTTTATATATTTAACTTATGACACAGCAGGCAAAGTACAAATACGTAAACAACAACAATGGCGTCAATAATGCCATAAATGCTTTCTCATCACCCCAATATAGAAAATGAAACTCAAGTTTAGTATACCTTTTTGTTATCGCCTCTTATGTTTTATTGTATTTTTATTTATTTTTTTTTTATTTTTGGCTTTTATTGTGCTATTTTCATATATACTTACATTAATTTACCTTATTTTTACTTAGTTCATATTTGCAAAAATAAACAAATAAACACATTCTAGCGAATAACAATAAATTGCTTTTAGGTGTGTCAAATTTCAGTTTATTTATAAAATGATTAATTAAATATTTCATTAGCTATCAAAGTCTGATAGTATATGTTTATGTACCAATGACCATCTTCATTTTTTATACTCAGCTGAGCAGAGGTCACAGATTATATCAATTTTGTTCGCATAATGGCACCCCGTAACGGCACAAACTAATCGAGATAGATATAGACTTCTTCTATATATCAAAATGATCTGGGCGAAAAAAGAAGTTCATTTAGCCATGTCTGTCCGTCCGTCCGTCTGTCCGTAAACACGATAACTTGAGTAAATTTTGAGGTATCTTAATGAAATTTGGTATGTAAGTTCCTGGGCACCGACCTCACGACGCTGTTTAAAATGAACGAAATCGGACTATAACCACGCCCAATTTTTTGATATCGAAAATTTCGAAAAACGGAAAAAGTGCGTTAGTTCATTACCAAAGACGGATGAAGTGATGAACCTTGGTAGGTGGGTTGACCTTATGACGCAGAATAGAAAATTAGTAAAATTTTGGCCAAGGGGCGTGGCACCGCCGACTTTTAAAAGAAGGTAATTTAAAAGTTTTGCAAGCTGTAATTTGGCAGTCGTTGAAGATATCATGATGAAATTTGGCAGAACCGTTACCTCTATCACTGTGTGTGTGCTAAATAAATTTAGCAAAATCGGATGGCGAAGACGCCCACTTAAAAAAAGAGAAATTTAAAGTAAAATTTTAACAAAAAATTGAATATCCTTACAATATATAAGTAAACTGGAAGACCCGGCAACGTTGTCCTGCCCTAAATTTGGACTATCTGCAAGCAGTTTAATAAGCTTTTTTCGTCTGACTCTGCTCTCCCCCCCCCCTCACACTTTTTCCTAATCCTTTTATTCACTCCTCCCCCGTCTGTTTCGCTTCATCTATTTCCATTTTCATCTCATTCTATCTCTTTCTCAATCTCGTTCTCTCTTTTCTCTTTTCTCAATTTCTTCTCATTCTTCTGCATCCCTTATTGCCTGTCGCAGAGGGTGGTATGTATTTTATTCCAGTCCCAGTCCCAGTCCCACTCCGAGTCTCAGTCCCAGTCCTAGTCCTAATCCTAGTCCCAGTCCGTCTCTGGATAATATATTACTCTGTACTAAAGCACTCATCAACAGCTTTCATTTGATATCCATATTGTATAAACACTGTCTAGGCATTCACTAGCCCACGTTTTGGCCTATATCTCGAGACCTTAGTCACCCAGGGGTATGAAAATTACCCTCTACACAACTAAAGACTCTCCTGAATTAAAAAAATGTCATAGTACCTCTAAATCGCGGGCCCCTCAGAACGTAACATTTTATTATTACGTATAAACAAATAAAAAAAAATTGCAATAAAATAATATTGCGACTATAAACTGAAATATAACCTATCCTGTCTCTCAAGTTAGATCAAACTACACACGGAGTGCAAAACAAATTAAAAATCGGTTCAGTAGTTTTGGAGTCCATCGCGCCCAAAAAGTTTGTGACACGTGTTTTTTATATATTAAGATTATGTCAACATTCAACTCCAGTAATGATAAGGTGCAACACAATACAAAAATAAAAGAAAATTTCAAAATGGGCGTGGCTCCGCCATTTTTCATTTAATTTATCTAGAAAACTTTTAATGCCATAATTCAAAAAAAAATTTACCAATCCTTGTGAAATTTGGTAAGGCATAACCTCCATGACGATAACTGGTTTCTGTGAAAATGGGCGAAATCGGTTTAAGCCGCGCCCAGTTTTTACACACAGTCGACCGCCTGTCCTTCCGCTGGGCCGTTAACACGATAACTTGAGCAGAAAACGATATATCTTTACTAAACTTAGTTCACGTACTTATCTGAACTCAATTTATCTTGGTATTCAAAATGGGCGAAATCCGACTATGACCACGCCCACTTTTTCGATATCGAAACATGGTGATTGCATTGGTTTTTTGACGCAAAATATAACTTTAGAAAAAAACTATGTAAAATATGTGTCACACCTACCATATTAAGTAGAAGAAAATGAAAAAGTTCCGCATGGCGAAATCAAAAGCCCTTGTAATTATGGCAGGAATACTGTTCGTGGTATGACATATATCTATAAATTAGCGGTACCCGACAGATGATGTTCTGGGTTGCTGTGGTCCGCGATTTGGTCGATATCTCGAAAACGCCTACACATATCCAACTAAGGGCCACTCCCTTTTAAAACCCTCTTTAATACTTTTAATTTGATACTCATATCGTACAAACACATTCTGGAGCCACCCCTGATCCACCTTTATGGTGATTTCTCGAAAAGGTGTCCACCTATAGAACTATGGCCCACTCCCGTTTAAAGTACTCACTAATACCTTCCATGTGATACCCATGTTATACAAAAACATTTCAGGGTTACCCTAGGTTCATTTTCCTACTTTGTGATTTTCCCTTATTTTGACTCCAAAGTTCTCAGCTGGGTATGTAATGTTCGGTTACACCCGAACTTAGGCTTCCTTACTTATTTATAACAGTGTCTCTTTCCATCCAATAGGTGCGATCACATTCAATTGTCATCGATATCCTCTAACGCAACTCCAAGGAAATTTTCAATTTCAATATTGTTGCTTGCTTCATAGATGTCAGAGACGTTGGTGCCATTGAAAAGGTGGTTGGTGTCACGTGGAGACACATTACCTGCAGCATATACAATCTGCATATACATTGCATAGTCGGCTTTGATTCTGGATAAGTAAGAAACCACATTTTGTTGTTTCAACTTTCGCGCGGGAAGCTGTTGGACTCTGTGAACTCAGATCCCCCGCCATTTATCGACAAAGGACTTTGCCGACTCATCGCGAACGAAGCCTGTTTATGCCTATCTGATTCAAATAGCTAACTGAATTCATGCATGCCGGATTTCTTTATAGTGTATGAGGAGATGACTCCTTATGTCACTGGGATACGGAGCCTCTGCAATCAGATATTCGTTAGGATACCAGGTTGCTGACTATTTAACAGAAACTCCTTATTCGGCATTTCGTTTACATGCTTATCCCGTCTCACTGTGTAGATGACATTCTGACGACATAAGAAAACAGCCTGTGACACTATTGAGCGTGGTATTTATCTTAAGTTCGGTGACCATACCGGTGATGCATAGCACGGCTGACCTATTGCTGTATAGGTAGCTATAAGAGTTTAGATACTTAAAGATTTTGTTACCACTCCTAACGTTAGGTACAATTGCAGCCGCATAAAAAATAAACTACTGGTCGTTATTGAACATATACACAATATTTTTAGGTACATGATAACTTGCGGCGTAATACCGTCGACCTAAATGTCAATTATTTGCTACATTTGCCATGTTCACGTTGCAAATAAAGTCGACAGGGGCTTTTACTGTAATAGTGCAACGTTACGTGAGGCAAAGTAAACTGAAAACACTAGTGTGATAGTTGTTAATTTAATACCATAGCTCATCAATTGAAGGGTCAGAACATATTTCCATAATCTTGTTAGAAAGGAACTTCGATATGTAAAATAAAACAAAGGTGGGGATATCACACCCCGCTGCGGCATCCCTTGTTAAATTGGATTGGAATGAACCTATAACAGGCAACTGTTTGAAACCGACGTGCTTTCTGGCCAGTGGGGTGCCATAAAGTCAACGGCCAAATGGTCACTTGACGTTATGACTACTTCAAATGGCCATAAGATCAATTGGCCTTAGACCTCTTCGGCTACTTGAGAAAAATTTTTGTTGATTTTAGGACCATTTCGAAAGAGCACAATGGCCATATTGCCAATATCATTGAAGTTTTAACCATTTAAAATTTGACGTTGTGACCATTTCATATGGCCATAACCTCAACTAACTTGCCCTCAATCAACTTTCCTCCCAGACCGCGTGGGAAGACATTTGCTCAGCAACAAACGGCAATAATAAGTTTCCAGAGAGCCACCCGGAGGATGAAAAAATTTGGCAAAATTTTTATACAGGTTTAACACAGAGACTAACGAACTGAGTTATTTGCATTTGTGAAAATGCCAAAACCTTTTCTAATAGACTTGGCTTTTATCTGCTATCAATGATTAGCTTAACAGCAGCATTTCATGACATTCTATAGATCCCGCCTTCAGAGCTAATTGCCCAAAATGTCTAGTCGCAACTTTCGTGCAGGCCTTAAAGCAATAGCAGTATAGCGCCATCTTATATCGGGTAAACGGAATATATGTACCCGTGCCTGAGCTTCGAAAGGGATTTGGGGGCCAGAATTGAGCCCGAAGGTTTGCGTCGGGGCTCAGAAATGACAGAGCATGCTATACACAATAGACCAATGGTCGCAGTGCGATCCTCAATTAATTATCTACTGTACACGTGTATACCAATTGTTTGAAATTTTCGAAAGAGGTCGGGTCTGCTATTTACTATGTCGATCCAGAAATTATTACATTCTTCAGGTTGCCATATTACTGCAGTATCCTTTAGGCGGAAATTATATTCGGGAAGGAAGCATCAGAAATTCTGTAAGAAGCGAGCTTAAGCTGCAGTCGCTTCTGTGTATATATGTTGATGGTCAAGCGGCGATTAAAGTAATAATCTTACACAGTATTAAATCAAGAAGTGTGCTGGAGTGCAAGGGAGCATTGGGAAAACTTTGCTCATGCCGGACCATATATCCGTTCTGCGTTCCCAGTCATAAAGGGATCGAAGCAACGAAGGCTCTAGTTATTAGGGGCGGCATAGTTGACATATCTCAAGCCAGAAATGGAACTTGGTCCTATAAAATTTCCTGTTCTTACGTTTGGTCATCAAACAAATTCTGGTAACACTATGGACATATTCAGTCTACGAGTGGTCTTAATTAACGACCCAGTTAAACCCAACCTAAGCTTTTACCTTTCCACTTTGAGCTACATATATACCATATCTTTCATTGTCGTGCAGCAATAACAGTGGAAGGAGGAACTGAAAATTTCTTTAGACTTCCTTTAGGAGAACAATCTGAAGGCAATCAATGAAAAGGATAAAATAAATACTCAATTTCTGGCGGCCACCGTGGTGTGATGGTAGCGTGCTCCGCCTATAACACCGTATGCCCTGGGTTCAACTCCCGGGCAAAGCAACATCAAAATTTTAGAAATAAGATTTTTCAATTAGAAGAACATTTTTCTAAGCGGGGTCGCCCCTCGGCAGTGTCTGGCAAGCGCTCCGATTGTATTTCTGCCATGAAAAGCTCCCAGTGAAAACTCATCTGCCTTGCAGATGCCGTTCGGAGTCGGCATAAAACATGTAGGTCCCGTCCGGCCAGTTTGTAGGGAAAATCAAGAGGAGCACGACGCAAATTGGAAGAGAAGCTCGGCCTTAGATCTCTTCGGAGGTTATCGCGCCTTACATTTATTTTTTTTTTTTAAATACTCAATTTCTGTCAAGAGAAATTCTTAAAATCAATCGTTTTAATAGATGCTTAAATCTCTAGCTGGAACATCAAATACAAATTTTTTTGAACCTTAAATGCACGCAAGCATAAACCAATATTTATGTAATGGTACATGACTTCATAGCTAAATTTACTTTGAAGAAAGAAAAAAGTATGTAAAAAGATGTGTGCCGAATAGAGCCAATAAAATTTAAGACGAGCACCCGACATTGGTATAAAATATTTAAAAAAAAAATGATATCAGAAAAAGAAATCAAAAATATTTTAAACACGTTTGACCATTTTCAGCCAAAATTAGCATGAGATTTATGTATATTTTCTTCGACCCAAATTCTGTTCCATTACAGAAAACATTTTATCAAAACTGCTTTTAAAATGTTGTACGTGTGCATACGCACACATTTGAACAACTTAAAAGAACTTACCCTAGAATATCTCTGGCTAGTAAGAGCGAAAAAAGAAAAAAAATGCTCTTGTTTGTATGTCGTAGCAACATTACGTTTACTCTAAGCTGTCCAATCAAGCTTCCCAACAAACATTTAGGTTAGAAAACGATTAGAGAGCGAATCGAATTCTAACGTATTTCTCTATGGTAGAAGGTTAGAGGACGATTTGCGAAACTGTCGCGAAAATTAGAATTCTCGACAAAAAGGGAACTTCGATCTCGATATCGAGAAAAGGGTTAGAATTCTAGTCCAATTCTAACGTCAATTTCTAATGAGTTTATATTGAGAATTTTGAAGTGATGCGTAATTAAGTTCAATTATTTAAAATCAGCGGAATTTTCATTGCTTCATTATATCATGTACTTTTATTTGGTTACAAGCTTATGTATTAAGAATGAACATATTTCAAAGCCTTTTTCTATTATACTAAATTAAAACCGTACTTAAAGATTGAGCTCAGCGTTGGTTTGAGGTACGGATGAGGAAGTGTTTTCTTCATGCCATTCAAATAGCCACTTCAATAATCTGCTCGCTTTCATTTTTTATTTATTTTTTTTTTTTCACTTACTAGTGTTGATTATTATAAATAAAAAAATTATTTCGCTACTTATAGTATTTCCACACAACTTTTCACTATTTTTATTTTGTTTGTATAACACTAAGGATAAGTGATTATGTCGTGCAAATAATCGATAACTGTGACAGTGATAATAACATCTCATTTCTAGTGTTATTCGGATCGTTTCACAGTCGAATTCTAACCTAGTTCTCTAACCTAGTTTTCGAATCGAAATACAATAGAGAACTACATTAGAATTCTAATGTAAAATTACAATATTTTTCTAACGTCTGAAACTGTGTGTGCTGGGTTACTATGCTCGGTTTAGAAGTTGACGATTTATTGCTTATTCAAGTTTAATTTTTTTTTCGATGTCATATGGTAAATTCTCACCACAAAAAGTTTTATAATACGAATAAATAAATCATAAAAAGCATAGCATAGAAATACCAAACAAAAAAAAATGTTTGTTGGAAAATATACGGAATAAGAAATTGAAATGCTGAACTCGGTATTATGTTTTCACAACACGCTTTTGCATGTATGTATGTACATTTGAATGTGCGTGTGAATGTGTGCTATGGCAGAAAAATTAAAAAAATATTCCTTCAACCGTACGAATGGTTTATTAAAATACCATCCTTTATGTGTACGCATTTGCATAATTAACCTGTGAGTAGACATGTTGATTTCTCATTATATTTTGGCATAAATATGAATATTAATGTACTGCCAAAGACTGTGTGCTCTATAGATGAACCATCTAAATATACATTAGGCTGGGTCGAAAAGTTTGCCAACAATTCGCCCCCTAAATTTAAAGTTGTATTTTATAGCAGCCTGGATATCCGATATCTAATTTGCAGTGTAATCATTTTCAATTCAATTCAATTTATTTAAACTTTTTAAATACGCAGTTTTAGATGATATGGCTTCTGATATAAACCTTACAGCTATGGTATTATAAGTAATATATGGATTACAAAAAATTGAAGTTGATAAAAGGAAAAAAATCAAGCTTAGGAGAATTTAGCTTAGAAAAAGACCTTAGTAAGTATCATTTGCATCAAAGTTAATACTAACTATAAATACTATTCTTAAATATAGTACGAAGTTAAATTAAATGATAAACTAGGGGTTATTTAGATTGTAAATTAGTGGATTTGTAGATATATCACAGAGACGTTCAAATTTTTCAGTTTCAATACGGTCCGAAACGAGACTGATTTTGTTTCGTGTGTGCAAATTTGTAGTTGAAAAATGCCACGTCAAATCAAACATCATTTTCAACAACTTATTTTATTTAACTTGTATTTTTCTAATGTGCTTCTTGGCATCTGTACCCCAAACTAGGCACCCATATAAGATTATAGATTGAAAAATAACTTTAGCAATTGTGGCCTTATTTTCATTACTGAGCTTAGATTTTCGGTTTATTAACGGATACAGAAGTTTAAAAGCTATACGAATTTGAATATATTGGGTGTGATCTCTAAAAAGTAATTTTGTGTCACGTACAATTCCAAGATACTTGATATTGGTCGACGACTGCACCTCAGTATTGCATAGATTTGGTTGAGAGTTGGGATAGTAACAACAACTCATTTTTCTTGTGAAAAAGAGGGCTTGAGATTTGTTAACGTTGAACTTAACTTTCCATTTACACATAATGTTTAGAGAATATTGTAGTATTTCCTCAGACTTTTGACCGTACTGACGGGAATTAAAAATAACATTGTCATCCGCATACAATGCATAGTTACAACCAGGTAATGTTGGTATATCCGAGCAGTAGATAATATAGAGAATGGGGCCAATAACTGATCCTTGAGGAACCCCAGCAGGAATCATTTCAAGGTCATTAAACTCATTGCCAACTTGTACACAAAAATGTCGATTAGTTAAAGTTAATATTATAGTGAAGCGTGAAAATAAAAATCTATATATATAAAAAGAAAGGCTAAAATGTGTGTTAGTTGGTCGGTGTTTGAAGAGATGCGTCGGTCGATTTTGTTCAAGTTTTCACACAAGTTCCGTATACCTCACGAGGTGGTTATTACATAGCTCTGATTGCGAGCGACGTACAGGGTCTAGAGATATAGGCAGAAAAATAGACCCGGGTACCCCTAGAATGTGTGGGTAATATGGATATCAAATGAAAGCCGCTGCTGAGAGCTCTAAAGTAATTTTCATTGTGATATTCGAATTAGTCGCATCAAACTGTGTGATGAACTGATAAATATGCATGGGAATCCGAAACAAAGACATGAATTAATAATACCCACATACCTATTTACATACGTCTTATGCGATTTGCCTGAAATTTAGTATATAAATTTGCCTATATTAATATTTACGACCCTTTTATCCGGGAAGTAGACCGGAAACGGAATGGGACTGAGACTCGGAGTGGGACTGAGACTGAGAATCGGAGTGGGACTGGGACTGGTACTAGAAAAAAATACATACCACCCTCTGGGACAGGCAATAAGGGATGTAGAAGAATGAGAAGATGAAGCGAAAAAGACACAGGGTCTCGAGATAAAAACGCGGAATCGGTTACCCCTAGAATGTGTGTATATAATATGGATATCAAATGAAAGCTGTTGATGAGTGCTTTAGTAGAGGGTAATTTTCATACCCCTGGGTGACTAGGGTCTGGAAATATAGGCCACAACGAGGATCCGGGTAACCCTGGAATGTGTTTATAGGATATGGATATCAAATGAAAGCTGTTGATGAGTGCTTTAGTAGAGGGTAATTTTCATACCCCTGTGTGACTAGGGTCTCGAAATATAGGCCAAAACGTGGGCCCGTGAACGCCTATATAGTGTTTTTACATTATGGGTATAAAATTGAAGCTGTTGATGAGTGCTTTAGTGCAGAGTAAGTTTTATGCCGCTGGGTGACTAGGGTCTCGAGATATAGGCCAAAACGTGGACCCGGATACACCTAGAATGTGTTTTTACATTATAAGTATCAAATTGAAGCTGCTGATGTGTGCTTTAGTACAGAGTAAGTTTTACACCGCCGGGTGACTAGGGTCTGGAGTATAGGCCAAAACGTGGGCCCAGATACCCCTAGAATGTGTGTGTATTATGGATATCAAATGAAAGCTGTTGCTGAGAGCTTTAAAGTAATTTTCATTGTGATATTCGATTTATTCGCATCAACCTGGCAAAACTGAGAAATATGCATGCGAAGCCGAAATAAAGATTAATAATATCCACATACCTATTTACATACGTCCTATTCGATTTGCCTGAAACTTGGTATATAAATTTGCCTATATTAGTATTTACGATGCTTTTTTCCGGGAAGTAGACCAGAGACGGGCTGGGACTGGGATTAGGACTTGGACTAGGACTGGGACTGAGACTGAGACTGAGACTGAGACTGAGACTGAGATTGAGACTGAGACTAATACTGATACTCGGAGTGGGACTGGAACAAAATATATATCACCCTCTGGGACTGGCAATAAGATATGAAGAAGAATGAGAAACACTTGAGAGAAGAGAAACGAGAAAAGGAGACTGAGAAAGAGATAGAATGAGACGAAGATGGAGATATATGAAGCGAAAAATACGGAGGGAGGAGTGAATATAAAGATTAGGAAAAAGTGTAGAGGGGCGAGGGCAGAGTTAGACGGAAAAAACTTATTAAAATGTATGCAAAGTGATAGCAGATATAGGAAGTATGGGTTGGAGGAGGAAACGATCGAGCACGTTCTGTTCGTGTGCCCTGCACTTGCCAGGCTAAGACTCTAGCTATTAGGAGTGATGCAGCTGTTAGATCTAGAAGTAGCAAGTGGCTAAAGTTCTAGGAAGCTTCTAGTATTTGCCAAGAGGACGGAGTTATTTTATAACATAAGTCCTGGTTTTTGATAGGGTTTTTCAGCTTGGTCGTTAAAACAAACTTCTAGTAACACTACGGACTACAGTTCAACCTAACTTAACCTCAATATCAGTCCACACGTCAATTTTCAACATTATAGGTGTATTATTTACTACCTGATTGGGTTTTTTCTGTTTAGCAAAATGTTATATATATAAAAAGTGGGCGTGGTTATCATTTGATTCCGCTCATTTTCTACACCAATCTATTCTGGGGTCCAGATAAGCTCGCGTACCAAATTTGGTGAAGATATCTCAATATTTACTCAAGTTATCGTGTTAACGGGCGGACGGATGGACGGACATGACTCAATCAAATTTTTTTTCGATACTGATGATTTTGATATATGGAAGTCTATATCTATCTCGATTCCTTTATACCTGTACAACAAACCGTTGTCCAATCAAAGTTAATATACTCTGAGTGGAAAGCACGCTGAGTATAAAAATTTAGTTCCCAACTTGTAGTTCTCTAACTGGACTCAAATGTAAGATTTTACTATAGTATCACGAAAATAAAATAAAATATATAAAACTTAAGATTTTTTAAGAATTAATGAGCTTAACACCGATAAATGATAATTGTTATTCAATTATTATTTTTGGTTTTATTGGTTATTTGGTTTTAGTGGTTAGACGACCTTACTTTGCTATGCTGTTGCATATTTTAGAGACTCTTTTCCTTCATAGTTGAACGGCCTTGCCTGTATATAAGCTTTTCTCAAGTTTTGTTATTCGTAAGCCTTGATACTGCCATTCCAACTATTTCGTAAACGGATGGGAGAACGCATATTCCATGGGAGCTTATGGCAGGCAAAAATCTGTTTAAATATTACATTGCAAACAAATTAAGTTTACTCATCACAAAGTTGCTTTACTTTGTATTTGGCCAATACTTGATGCCTGGTTCATGCATTAGCTCCTGCTCTATCAAACTAGAAAACCAGTAACTTGGCAGGTTTGCACTCTAAGCCGCAGATATGATGTTCGCTGTGACTAAAGGTAGTGGGTTTCAAATGTAATATGACAACTCGGTGACATCGTGCGGTTGAAGATTGGTCTTAGTAAGCAAGTTTGAGTGTGGAAGTGGGAAAGGGTATGGCAGTGCGAACGGCATGGAATAAGGAAGTGAGAGTGAAAATGGGTTAATGCAAGTAGGAAGAAGAAGAAGAATTACAATTTTATTCAGTTAAATTAAATAAGATAAGGGCAGGAATAATAAAAACGGAAAATAAAGTAGACGAGGATGGGATAGAGAGTGAAGGTAGGAACAGAGGACCCCTCTCTTTCTGACAGGACAACGTCTGCCAGGTATGTTATTACTTTTATTATTATTATTTTTTTTTTTAACCTTGCCCTGATGCTGTGGAGGATAGCACCTGACAACAAGGTCCCGTTCTATTTACTAAACCGATACCGTTGCTCAGATTTGAGCTTCATTCCAAAGGACCTTTGCAGGGAACGGCTTAATTGGGGATTTTCTTTGCCCTTTCATCGTGTTTTCTAAATATTTGAGATGTCAACAATATCAACCTCATTGAATAGAACGCTGAAGGGAATATAAATATATCTCGACTGCCATTTCGAAAACAACCTTTCTGAGAAATCGGTTGAGTATCGCCCTATTTCAGAATAACTTCCAAAAACATTCTTTCTTAAGAAAACTGGAAGTTATTAAAGGCTTGATACTTACTAGCGGTTCCAAACCCAGTGCAACATCCGGGTATGGAAATTTGATTTAGGTAGCTTCATACTATTTGAACATCCTACAGCTGTTATAGCCTAGGCATATATAACATGCTGATTTCCACTTTTCTAACGGCTGCATACAAAAATTTCGGTATAATAGCGTTTACAGCATTCACGCTTACTACAAAGAAAATTCTCTATAATATTGTCTCTTTGAATACAAGCGCTAACAACAATCTCTATGTAGTTTACTGGGTACAACTTGCTTAGTGATACTCTGTTTATTTACTTTTTTTGGTTTGCTACATATTTATTTAAAAATAAATTGCAAATTTTTTGTGCACAAGCTGAGAATCGTAAAATCATTAATTTTAATGAGGCAACGACAGATATTGATAATGTTTTGCTACACAGATTTTACGAAACGTTGATGGCCGATGGCACTAATATGTATAATTTAATATTATGAAGCTTTTCATTTCATAGCAGCACATTGCGCAACGTTTTTTTTTTTTTTTTTGATGTCAAACAAATTTTAGTACTTGTCCTTTTATAGCCCAAAAAAAATATATGCATGCCTGTTTTCAAGGAGTGAGTGTGATTTTGTTTGCACACCCAACAGCCGCTAGCAGCTCATTTGCTAGCTTAAATCTCTTGGTAACAGCAAAATTTCATTGGTAGAAATCTTTGAGCCATTAGTCAATATAAGTAAATGGAAAAAGAGCAAGGCAGAAAAAATTTGCGCTGTAAAGATGACATGGAAAAAAATTATTATGCAAAATACCGGAAAAATATAGCATGACGGGTTATAGGATGATGAAGTGTGTAGTGAAAATTGTAACTCATTAAGATCAGCTTAGCTTACAGCAAGAGAAGTTAAACAAATGGAAAAATTCTGCTGCTCATAATAAATAGAAGAGAATATGGTTAGTAAGCAACAAGCGCTGTAATTGTGTATGTTTGTTTGTATTTAAAGCAAAGCTAAAGTCATTTTCTAGAAGAAATAGCAAGTGTAAAGTCAATCATAAACAAGCAAGGAAGTCTGAATTCGAATGAGTTCGATCGTTATATACGCAGGTGTGTGCTTGTCTATATACATATATAAATGCCAATGTCTGTATGTTATTACGTAGACGGAGGAGTAAATAAACGATAAGGAAAGGGGGAGAGAGGGGAAGGAGCGTATGAGGTCAACACTTCTTCAAAATTATGCAGATAGATCTAATGTATAGATCTAATAAATAAATATAAGTAATTCAAGAAAAGATGAGCGTTGTCCTCAGCTGATTTTGCCTAGATTCATTTGTTAAGACGAACAACGTCGCTGCCAAGTTTAAGCATGATAACATCGGTTTCGGGCTTACAGTTTGCACAACTCTTAAAAATCCGGATGAGATATGCAAAAGCAAACCAGATACAAGGATGCAACAATAATTCTGTATCACAAATCTGAAGAGCATCCAGCAATCTTACTCTCGGAGGAATTTGGACGGAAAGGATGCTTACTATGTGTAGATATGTATGCATCTTATTCCGCAATCCGATATTATTTGGTCGACATAAGACTAAAGCCAACGCATGAAGCAAAATTCCATACAGTCACAACCAAGTCTGCGGGGAAGTGGTATGTGAAGTCGTAATAGGGAAAGTCGCGGCTCTACAGAACTGAATCATGTCAGAGATTTTTGGTGAAGTCAAGTGCCGCCAACCTCTTAATCTACCGAGGAGAAATCAAAAAAGGTATAATAATGAGCTCAGAAGTAAACAAGTGCTGGTGGAGAAGAACTGATAAAATCACCAAAATCGGAGACAGTAGACAAAGCAGAAATTTGATAGAAAGTATAGGAGAAACAAATCAAAGCCGAATATACCTACAGGAAAAATACTGGCATTGGCAAAACCAAATGAACAAATCGCAAAGAAAGAAATAACTCCACCAAAAGAAGAAAAGGATATTTCCTAGCCAGGAGGCACTGCTGTTGTGAAATATCCAATGAACACTCATGAGGCAAGGCCACTTCGTCAAGCTCTTAGAAGTATTTCACTATCTGAACGGCAGAGTGTGAGACAATGCACTAGGATCAGGAGTAGTAAAATGGAAGGCAGATACGACAAAGACAAAAATTCAGCAAGCTGACTAGAGGGAAAAGATCCCCTCATAAAAACAATACCCTAGTTAAATTTTGCTCGACTTACGACTTTAAATATCTTTGAGTTTATCGTACTAAAGCCAACCATAGCATTGCTAAAGTCGTATATCCGTAAAATTTTGTCAAGTACTGAAAATAACCTAATTTATTCGTAAGGTTGGCCCTTTAAGTTTTCTCTTTCATTTTTAAAAAACCCCAAACCCTACTTTAGTAGCAAGCACAAAGCACCGGCCAAATATTTTAGAGGGATCTCGATGGATGGATTAACAGCTTGCGAAACTTTCAATTCTCTATTACGAAGCGTGTATCAAACCTGGTACTGGACGGAAGGACAGACGGATGGAGGGACGTGGCTAAATCAACACATTTTGCGACTCTATATCTCCTTCAATTTCATTTTTACCACTTTAATCTATAGCTATCCAATTAGTATGACATTATCTGTTAACAAGTGCAGCTGGGTATAATAATCGTAAATGCAAATCCAATTCTATACTTTCTACTTATGCTATATGGATAATATAAAAACTTCTTTAAGTATGAAAAGCGATAATATTGTTGTTGTTGCGGTAGTGAGCGCCCATACGACAGACTATTACAATAATGACATTCATTGAGCTTCCGTTTTGTAACTAATTTTTTTAGTTCTTCATGCAAACAAATACTGCATGAATATTAACAACAACAAAGCAAACAATAGCAATAATATGCATATCTATGAGGCAAACGAGAACTTTCCAAGTGAAAAAGTGCAGGAGAAACCACTAATAGCAATGATAGTGGATAACAATTAACTTTAGTTTGTGCCAGAGTTGAACGCTGCAGACGAGTTGATTAAAAAGCACTCATCCGCAGTGGTGTACCGCGAAGTGAACGAGACTGCGGTTAGGGAAATGAATGTATGCTAGCAGTAAAAGAAAGGGTGAAAACATGGTTTAACATTTTCATATTTTAATTAAACACAATTTTAATATTAAGTCACATCATTGTGCTCTTGTCAGAGTGATGTTGGGTGCTTTTTTTTTATACTCAGCGTGCTTCGCACACAGAGTATATTAACTTTGATCAGATAACGGTTGGTTGCACAGGTGTAAAGGAATCGAGATAGATATAGACTTCCATATATCAAAATCATCAGTGTCGAAAAAAATTAGATTGAGCCATGTCCGTCCGTCTGTCCGTTAATACGATAACATGAGTAAATATTGAGATATCTTCACCAAATTTGGTACACGAGCTTATCTGGACACAGAATGAATTGGTATTGAAAATGAGCGAAATCGGATGATAACCACGCCCACTTTTTATATATAAACCAAATTGTAAAACACAAAAAACCTGATTATTTAGTAAATAATACACTCAGAATGCTGAAATTTGACGTGTAGACTGATATTGAGACTCCTGATAAAATTTAGAACAAAAAAAAAATATAAAATAGGCATGGCACCGCCCACTTGTGATAAAATCAATTTTACGAATATTATTAATCATAAATCAAAAATCGTTCAACCTATCGAAACAAAATTCGGCGGAGAGGTTGCCTTAACTATTAGGAATGCTTTGAAGAAAAATTAACGAAATCGGTTAAGGACCACGCCCACTTTTATACAAAAGATTTTTAAAAAGGTCGTGGACGAATAAAGTAAGATATATCTTTGCAAAAAAGAGATTTATATCAACGGTATTTCATTTTCCAAGTGGATTTATAACAATAAATAGGAAAAACTTAAAATTAAAAAATGGTCGTGCCACCGCCCCTTTTGTGACTAAGCAATTTTCTATGTTTCGGGAGCCATAACTCGAAGAAAAATTAACGGATCGCAATAAAGTTGGGTACACAAATTTTCCCTATAATAGAAAATATTTCTACTAAAAATGGACGGGATCTTTTAAAGACCACGGCAACTTAGATATAAAACAAATTTCAAAGGGTCGTAGACTAGAACAATAAGTTATAATTTAGCAAAAATAGTTTTGAATCAATGATATTTCACTTATCAAGTTTTATTGTAAGAGGAAATGTGGAGATATTTTTTTTTTTAAACGGGCGGTGCCACGTGTTATGTAGAAAAGTAATTTATCTGAAATTAAATGTGCAATTGAAGCTCACACTGAGTATATATTGTTCGGTTATATCCGAACTTAGACACCTTCACTTGTTTACTGTTTTAATCACTGATAGCACTAAGGATAGCTACCAATAGCATTAACAGATCTAGATAGATATCGACAGCTGTGTTGAGTATCAGCTTATCTCCGCTGTCATAACAAAGAAGTCATATCTCAGAAAACATCAAAGTAACGTTTGCGCCAGATTTTTTTGGTATTTGTTTTGCAATCTTGGAAATTGCACACATTACTCAAAGAAGGCTTTGGAGAAGCTCCGGTATATAAAAGGGGCTATATCTTAATTTATATAAATTTCGTGTCACATTGTTTGTCCTCGATGGACTCCTAAGGTACTTAGCTGATTTCAATCAAATTTGCACACCGTGTGCAGATTTATCCAACTTGAAGATAGGATAGCGTTTCTGTGAAGTTACTTTCCGGTAGGTAGCCCTTTGCCTAGATCAGTATTTACTATACTTTTTTCCAGGAAGAGGACCAGGGACCGATATTTTCGAACAACTTCTGTTCTTGGTTCGATTTACGTGAAATTGGCCATATAGGAAGCTTTTTTTCTAGATAAGTACTTATGACACATTTTTCGGAAAATGGGGCAGGTACCGACTAGGACTAGGACTGGAACTTGGACTGGGAATGGCACTGAGACTGAGATTTAGACTAGGACTGGGACTGAAACTGGGACTGGGACTGGGACTGGGACTGGGGCTGGGACTGGGACTGGGACTGGGACTGGGACTGGGACTGGGACTGGGACTGAGACTGGGACTGGGACTGGGACTGGGACTGGGACTGGGACTGGGACTGGGACTGGGACTGGGACTGGGACTGGGACTGGGACTGGGACTGGGACTGGGACTGGGACTGGGACAAGGACTGGGACTGGGACTGGCAAGAGATAGAGATTAACAAGAAGAACTAGAGAGAAGACAGAAGAGAGAAAGAGGAACAGAAAGAGTTAAATGAATATATAGAGATAGGGATAGATGGAGCGGAATAGAAGTGACGGAAAAGACAGGGAGGGAGAGAGACGCAGAAAAAAAGGCAGAGCGAAGAGTGAATAAAAAGATTAGGAAAAGGGAGAGTGATAGGAAGGGAGAGTAAAAGCTAAAAATTGCTTAAAAGTTATGCAGATAGACCAAAGCTAGAGTAGAGCAGCATCTGACGGGTCTGTTAGTCTTATATATAAATATCTAGTGTCACAGTGTTTGCGGTTGAGCTCCTTCGAAACGGCTCGCTCATTTCTTGTGAAATTTTGTGAGTATATTGAGTAGGTCTGAGAATCAGCCAAAATCAGTTTTTCGTACCCCTCAATGGCAAGGGTGCTACACCTCTTTAACTTTTTTAAAAGAAATTTATTTTTTTTATTTTTTGATGAAACATTATAAAAAATATATACAACCCTCTAGGCATGGAACTGGAGGCCCAACCTACTATAAAAAAAGTAGTTTATGGTGCAGTTTGCTTGAAATTTGGTACAATGTTATAACCTTGACTAGCTTATTATTTTAAAAACTTTAATTCCCTTAAAGTGCACCAAAGCCCGATATATGTACTCTAATGAAAGGTATAAATGATGCGATTTGTTTGGAATTTATAATGAAGGCAGCATAACTAATAGATTAATATTTGGGATACTTATCTTGCCAGGAGATGGATCAGGCCAACCTTTTCTAAAAAGTTCTGTGGATGATCTGATTTTCTTAAAGCTATATGCATCGATAACGTGTTACTTAGGTCAACATTTCGGACTTTTCTTCTAGGAGGTGCACCACGGACCGAGCTATTCCATGGCGTTAGATGCAACATTTATTTATCTAAGGCTGTAAATAACAAATATTGTCAGCACCACTCTCACTCGGATATCTAGTCGCAATAATAATGACAGGAATGAAAAAGCGGATGAACTAACAAATGCCGGTACATCATTTGCCATTGCTGAGCTCTCACGGTCTTCAACCCAATAACATTTATAAAAAGAGGCATACTTACCAATCTTGAAAACCTCGCATTTCCAAATTAGTATACTACAGCCACCTATATTAACAAACCTAGCCTCACTAGAACCAGAAAATAACATGGAATATACTGAGTAAATCTAGAAAAAAATATCTGGGGTCACAGCCGTAATTACCGACACTGACTGCTCGGCTCACATGGGAAAAGACTGGAGATCTCCTTAAAAGAGAGCTGTAGGAGTTGCATCCAAGAGGGATGTAAAGAAACAGTCCTCCATTTCCACTGAAAGTGTCCAGCCTAAGCAAATATTAGGTGAAAATTATAAATAGTTTTCGGTCGCCCAATTTAAGGGTGGCATCGAAATATTTCAACAAATACATCAGCGGTTATATTCATTTTGCTACATGGTTTTAAGTAAATACACGTAGACGGTACTAACCCACTGTATAAATATTTTATTCCAGGAGAAAAAGCATCAACGTGGCTTCTAGAGCGCTAGTTGGGTTCAACCATTAGGTTGTAGGTCTGACTTGTAGACATACAAAAGAGCCGACTTTTCTCCTTTTTGAAAAAAACAGTAAAAAGCATTGCTATGCTTCTTGGGAAAGTCGCTAATATTAAAGGAAAACAAACTGATATACGGTATTTTCTGTACCGTCAAAAAAATCAACTGGCAACTTGCTCCTAAGTGTCTGTCGTATCGTCAGAAAAGTATCACTCACCATTGCATTTCTACGCTCCGCGGTCTTATCTGTACCACAAAAGCGATAAAAGTCACTACGAACTCCTTTAGTCTAAGTTCACTTGGGGAAAGGTTGACTTAGACTGTGATTATTTTTGTGTTATACCGACATCTGATATAGATTTTATAGTGAAAATTCAAAAATCCTTTAGGCTTTTCAGCAGCTGCTTATATGAGTATTCTTCATGCTCTCTAATATCCATCTATCTCTGAGAGGCCTTGCTAGCCAACGCTGGTCAAACTTTCTTGCATGATGCTAAACTGTTAAGTTTTTTTCACATACGTAAGGAGAAATAATGAGCGTTGTTTTACCTAAACTTTTGACGGCTACTGCCGCCTAGGACCAGATATTTCACTCTTATTACATGTGAAGTATTTATGACGTCGTAGGGTGGTATCTGGTACGCGATTCTGATCAAAACATTCCAATTTTGATGTACTTTAAGTTTATTTATCTCAAAGTTCTATTACAAATCATATATTAAAATAACTGATTTTATTTTTGTCGTTCCCAGAGAAGTAAGCCGATTCTTAGTTAATTTTTAAGCCTCGGCCCATCTTGGCTGCCATCACTCTCTCCTCCACGGTCCTCTTTTGCTCGCTTGGCTATCAATTCAGTACTTCCAATGTGAACATATGCACAGGAATGGGATCGTGGTAGGAAATTTGTTGCTATTGGCTAGGCCGCCCTATTTCCCCAAGCAATTTTTCTATATATAAGTTTAGGTCCAACAGCAATTACGAAACTCCATAACCGCCTTGGAGGTTAAGCGCCAATTAATTATGAGTGGTGACTATATTAAAGTTTAAGTAAGAAAAGAGCATCCAAATCGTATTCACCACCCAACAAAAACACATCAGCACTGCAGCGAATCTCATAATTAATGTCTGAATTATTTTTCATTAAACGAATTTGGTAGCTGAGGCCGCTGATTATCCTTGAGTGACTATTTTTCATTTGCAAAGCAAATCTTTTTAAATTAATGCTAACGCATTAAATACTTGCAACGAATGCTGTAATTGTGGTAGTTTGTGTGAACAGAAACACACCAGTTTTTTTATTTATTAACATTTTTTTTAAAGAGCCGCGAAGAAACTGACGCATTGCTAGACTTTTTTTTATTTTTTGTGATTCAAATGTGCATTTTCGTATTTAAATACATTTATATGTATGTGTGTGCGTACCGAGTTCCATTCCACGTTGACCTCATTCATTTGTGTAATTATTTTTTAAATACGTTGTTAACACAGTGTAATTAATTATTGGCAATGTATGAGCGTATTTATGGTTCTATGTGCTGATGAGATGTGCGGCTTAAGTGGTTTAGAGAAGTTATTACAAATATTTACACAGAAGCGCATATTGACATAAGGGTGAGCAGAAGAGCTGTTATGTTATATTATGGTATATTATGTTAAGTTACGTTGTGTTATGATATTTTGTGTTATTATATGTTATGTTATTTTATATTATGCTATGTTACGCTGTGTTAAGTTATGTTGCCGTTTTATAACTTATATTATGTTATGTCACGTTATGTTTTGTTGTGTTACGTTATATTGCGTCATGATAAATTATGTTAAGTTATATTCCCTTATGTTATGTTGTGTTACATTATGTTATGTTTTATGATGTTATGTTATGATGTGTTAAGTTATAGTATGTTATGTTACGTTCTGAAATTTTTTGTTTGTTTTTCTTGGATGTAAGAAATGAAAATGCACTGGCCGGGACATTCATGGCATCACTTCGAGAAATTTCCGAATGTACTACTCCCTTAAGTGCAAACTTCCAAGGGAGGCAAATCCTCGTACCTGGAACCGAATTAAGCATTAGGCACTTCGGGTTTGGGTGCGCAAATCACTCCTCGAAATTTTTTAAGTCCAAGTTCATCTCAAAATGCCTCACTTCTTCAAGCTAAATATATAAAAAAAAAAAAAACAATTTTACTTAAGGGGGAAATTCATTAAACCGAAATTCAGGGCAGAAGCTCGAAATGTTATACTTCAGGAACATCGGGAAGGGACCACCGACTTTGGTGTTTGGAGATATGCCAGTTGTTGTTTTAAATTGTTATTTTGCAGGCTTAAGACTATACAGGAAATAATTTTTTGGTCATTTTAAGACCACTTTGCCACTATTTTGACATACTTTTACATTTACGGAACATTTTTGGGAAAATTCAAGATTTATGCTGCGATCATTTTGGGGCATTCTCCGGATTATTTAAATATCGTTCTTGAGATCGCTTCTGGTATAATTTCGGAACTGTCTTCGATTCACTTTGGGATTGGTCCGGAGACATTTGTGGTGCTTTTTAGACTCTTTCGGCGTAACATTTGGATTATTTTCGAGTATGTTTCTGGGGTATGTCCGAATCATTTTGGTATTCACTCTTTTTATCTGCATTCAGGCAAAAAGTGGATCTGCTGGATACTTTGACCATTAATCGGGTTGAAATATGTTTTTTAACTTTTTCTATATACCAAAATAAACAAACTTACGGTTAATTGAATCGGATAAGTAACTTAAGTGTTACAGAGAAGTCTAGAACCTATAATTTATTTTTACCTGATAGCATAACATAATTGTATATCATGTCGTTTTGTGTTCAAATAAATCAGTATGCATTATCTGAGAACAGGGAACTTCGCTTGTCACCATCCTAATGTAAAGGCATGCAAATAGAAAAATACATATGTGTCAATGTGGTATTTATTGGTATTATACAAATGCTGTGCTAATCGCAAATAAATTTATTCCGTTTAACACTAATATGTTGACTATCCTTAATATGTGAATTGATGGACATACATTTTTCTGTATGTACATAAGAGTGGCCCTTATATTCCAAAGTTTTCCAATTCAACCACGAGAAATATTGAAATAGTCTTAGAATTTGTATGTGCACAATTTTTGGGCAAATCAATAAAGGTTGCGCAAGGAGTTTGAAGTCAGAAAATGGGTACATTTTTTATTTCCTAGATTCACACTAATTCATTTATTTTAAGCGGAATTGTATCTGAGTCAATCCATATAAAAACGTCTAATTCAAAAGCTGGCTAGTCTTGGATTTCGCCCAAACTTTGAGGGACACTTCTCTGGGGTCCTAAGGGAACAAAATGACACACATTATTTTTTATAACCACTGGATCGGGACTGGTCGATTTTCAAAGTTTGAACAACTTAATTTTTAGGCTTACCCTATTATAGCTGTAAAAAGGTTTCTATTAGAGATATCCTTACATTCGATATGGCGTTTTAAAGGTAAAAGACAGTAGTTTGTTCAAGAATAAATAATAATTCATATGGCGAGTGTCTAGAATTAAAAACCTGGTAATGAACATACGTAATTTTTATCCTTTTTTTGTCAACTTTAGCTGGCTCTGGCGTCTTCACTGTTTCAAGTAGCCACTCAAATTTTTTCAGAAATTAAGGGTACATATCCTAGAAGAAAATAACTCATCCATCGGCCAAAAAACCGCACTCCTTATAGATAAATTATTATCTCGAAATTTGTAAGTTTTCAAAAATCGTGTTTTTCAGACTCTAAAAAGAATGTGTTTCTCAAGATATAAAAATACGAATTTCTCATGGACTCCAGTCGTGACCCTTAGCTTTTAATACCTCAACATTTCGTTTTGTTATTTTACTGTTTATACGAACTATGTTTGAAAATTCATTTTATATGAAGTTCTGTGAAATAAAGAGATACTAATTTTCGGTTCTGAATATGTTGTGAATCAGTTTTGTCATTTGAAATCACAGGTTAATATATCGAGTATTCTAATTTCTTAAGTCGACTTAGGATGTTTTGACATGTGACCTCTTTTTTTTTTTTTTTGGAAAACAATGCTGTGATCCATTAAATATCCATAAAACTCCTATCAAAAAGTCACTTAGAGAAATTACCATAACATTTTGTGAAAAAAATGAAAATTTGAAACTCATACCGGGACGAGCAATTTGCTCACGCTGCATTGAAAACTCAAGCAAAGCACATTTTGAAGACATTAATTGTGAAGTGTCATTTGAACCCCCCTATGAGGCACTAAATTGACTGAACAAAATATGTTCAATTCTCGAGGAATCACCGATTCCGCCAATTCAAAAATTAGCTATGCTCCAAAGAAAACGAAAAATCGATGAAAAATTGTATCAAATATCAAGGAATATACGAAACAAGTTACACTCATTTTTTGAGATTGTTAGATGTGAAGAAAAGTTGAAGGCTAGTGACCATGATTGCCACAATTTAGACTATTTGGAGTTGATTGAAGAAATAAAAAATATCAAATTTTAACTTTATTACCAAGGAAGTGGATAATTTCAAAAATAAAGACAGAATTTGGGTTTAGTGAGTATCTCATCAAAAATGCTAAAAAAATTAGAGAAAGGTGCGGAGTATTAGGGAAGCCTCCAAAAAAAGAGAGTGGGCATCAATTGAAAAGTGAAACTGTGGAAAAAGTGAAACAATTTTATGAAGATTACGAAATAAGTAGATTAATGCCGGGACAAAGAGATTGTAAAAATGTACATGACGATAATAATGTAAGGTCTAAGGAACAAAAATGTTTGATCCTATTAAATCTTAAAGAAATATATGCAATATTTAAACAAATACATGCACTGCTAAAGATAGGATTCTCGTCATTTGCTTCACTACGTCCGAAGAACTGTGTATTAGCTGGGGCAAGTGGCACACATTCAGTGTGTGTTTGTTTGATCCATCAAAATATGAAGTTGGTGTTGATGGCATGCAAGGCTAATAAAATTTACAAAGAATTACTTAAAAAAATAGTTTGTGATGAATCGCGTGAAGATTGTATGTTATCTCGTTGTACAATATGCCCAGGCACTGATGTTATTGATTCTGACATATGCGAACAATGTGAACTTTCATCTGAAATACATTTTAAAAAATGGGTAACTACTGATCGCTGCAATTTGGTACCTGTAATAAAAACAACCGAGGAATTTAAGGATGATATAAAGGAACAGTTAATAGCTTTAAAGGCTCATCATTTTATTTAAAATAAACAATCTGAGTACCTAAAGAAACTCAAGAAAAATTTGAAAGATAATACAGAGTGCATAACATTAGTGGACTTTTCTGAAAACTATTCGTTTATGGTACAAGATGAGGTACAATCGTTTCATTGGACAAAAAATCAAGCTACTCTTCACCCTTTTGTGATATATTTTAAAGAAGACGGCGTACTTAAGACACAAACTTTCTGTGTGATAAGTGATTATCTAAACCACCATACTGTGTCTTTTTTTTTCATTGCAAAAATATTTTTGGACCATATTAAAATAAACTATCCACAGTTTAAAAAAATGTATTGCTTCAGTGACGACGTAGCTTCCCAGTACAAAGATAAAAAAAATTTTGTCAATGTGTGCCATTACAACGAGGATTTTGGATTGGAGGCAGAGTGGCATTTCTTCGCTACTCCTCACAGCAAAAGACCGCGTGATGGCGCAGAAGGTACAATCAAACGGACCGTAAGGAAAGCCAGCTTGCAGCGAACTGCAGAAGATCACATACTAACCCCAAAATCAATGTTTGACTTTTGTTCGAACGCAATTCAAGGTATAACATTTTCTTATGTAACTAGTTTGGACGTTGAAGCAGCTGAAATGTTTTTAACTTGTAGATTTAAAAACATTATCAGCATCAAAGACACGAGAAAATATCATAGCTTCGTTCCTTTATCCCAGCGGCAATTAAAATTACGAAAATACTCATATTCAGATAATTTTGATATTGTCATTATATAAATTGCAAATTATAACCGTATTTTCGTAAAAAAACTTAATCAGTTTTGAGTTAAATTATTGAAGTTTTACGAAGAAAATTAGAGATACTATGCCTCAAAAAATCCATCAGCAGCGGCCCTTAGTATGAAAATAACAAAACGAAATATTCAGGCATTAAAATCTAAGGGTCACGACTGGAGTCCGAAACACGTTCGTTTTAGGTCCTGAAAAACACGATTTTTGAAAACTTACAAATTTCGAGATAATAATTTATCTATAAGGAGTGTATTTTTTTGGCCGATGGATGAGTTCTTTTCTTCTAGGATATGTACCCTTAATTTCTGAAAAATTTGAGTGGCTACTTGAAACAGTGAAGACGCCAGAGCCAGCTACTTTTAAAATAACAAAAGTTGGTGAAATAATAGAAAAGTTATAAAATAGAAGAGGTCCCATGACTTCAATTGCACACCAAATTTTCAACTTTTTATTATTAATTTTTAGGAAATTTTTCGACTACGCAGGTTTGTAGCTCATTGAATTTGAATACGTTATCGACTTTTGTTTTATCTTGAGATTTTTTTTTTTTCTTTACCTGTGTTGGTTATTTTTAAACGGTTTTTTCTATACAATGAATGATTAAACACATTTTTTTCATTTTTATTAATATTCAAGGCTGTAAATTTATAACAGAATGAACCGATTTCTAAGATTGTTGTCATTATAAGAAACCAAGGAAATGAAGACATAAAAATTGCATTGAAAATGAGTAAACGTTTCTATGATAAAGGAAATATCTCAAAATCGTCCTTTATCAGGACTTAAAGTTCCTCGCGCAAACCTGTTAATCTTTATAGATTGGCATAAGAATTTGTTTATTTTTGCGCTATTTGCATTTTTCTAGGGTTGAGATCGAAAAATCAACTCTTTTTTTTCTTCTCCATACAACAAAGGCTCAGCCTAATGTACATAGGTAGATGTACATATGTAATACGAAGTAATAAAACGTTCAATTAAAGGGACATTAAATATATTTTTTTCTTTTTCTGGAAAAACAAATTTATGATTTTAGTATAAAAGAAAGTTGCAATCATTTTTGGAGACTTAGTAGTAGAGATTGCAATGGAAAAACCCTCGGCTTAAGCTATGTTCATATTGTTGAAAAAATTTAATATTAATTAAAAATTTTACATAAATGCAGTTTTGATAACCATTTTACCAAAAAGGTACAAAACCAAGTAAATCTATAATGCCACAATAATTTTTCACCAAAATGCACGTCAACAGATTTACTAAAAGCCAAAGCACTTTGTTATGCGAAAAAGTATTATTTTTAAGCAAAAACTCAGGCATTATTTGAAAAACAACAAAGCACAGAGCAAAAACTTCCTCAAAAAAGCTTAAAAATCGTAAATGAATTTCCTCTTGCAAATTGTCACCGACTCATGGCTTTACGGTGAGCCACGGCGTATGAGTGATGCATCGAGTGAATTAATATTCCGTTGAAGCATAAAGGAGCCGCATATTTTTATTTTTGTCCCTTTAAATACATATATGTATGTAAATACTATATACTTCTATGCTTTTCCCATAAATTGCATACAGGTTTTCAATATTCCGATTACACGTTTCCGCCATGTAAGGGACAGAAGTATTGGTCGGACAAAAATGTAATTATTGCTTTCGCTCATATTTATTAATTAAGAGCAAATGGAATGCAGGCTTACGCCAGTAGTTTTACATACGTATACAAATACACATATCTCTTTTACCTTAACAATAAATATTCCATTAATTTTTGTTAATAAATATTGAGAAAGCAGTAACATAAACAATGTCTGCTTACAGTTTCAGAGAAAAATTATACTAAGTTGACAATAAAATATACTTTGAACTAAGAAGCAGATTGAGAGGTAAAGGCTTTCTGCGTCATTCCATCATAAGCTTTTTACTATATGGTGGCGAAATCTGTATATGTACAACAACAGATTATACGATTCTGAAACTAGTACCCAAATGGCGTAAGGGACTAAGAATACTCCCACGGTAGGTGTTCCTGTCACAAGGGGCGATCCGAATGTTTGAAAGGTCAAAAAAGATCGTTCCCGTCGCAGTTGAACGAGAACTGTGGTGTACCGGATTCATATACGGCAAAGGCCAAGACAAGCTTGGGTAATGTTTTTGCAAATACAACGAAAATTCTGGGAGTACTCTTGACAAAAGTTCTATGAAAACGCATGATAGTGCAAAGGGAAAAAAAATATGTGAAAAAAATGAAACAGAGGAAGAGGAAAAAAAGAAGAGTATAATAAAAATATCGGTAGTGAGGCGGTTGAAAACAATGATGCAAGGAAAAAAGGAAATTAAAAGAAACAGTAGAAAGGAAAGAAAAAAGGGAGAGAGCGGAACATAACCGAAACCGAAACTGGGCCGCGTGTTATAAATTTGTTACAGTAATGTAAAAAAAAAGGTTTGTTATCGATAAGAATATAGGTTTTCTATAGACGTGATAAGTGCGTTTCATCCATCACGTAAAGACGAGTTATCGTATTGTAACCAAAGTGTTAAAAACTTGCTATTGATATTAAAAGTGATCGGTTTGTTATCGAAAATATGTCGGTGAATAATCCAAACCTTGTTTTATTGCTTATCGAAAAGAGATCGACATGTTATCTAAATGCTAACGATTCGTTATCGAAAAATTATCGATTTCTTATCAATTTGCTACCAATATGTTATACGCGTGTTATCGAAAAGCTAACGATATGTTACCAAGAACTGCCGATTTGTTATAGAAAATTTATTTATTTATATATCATAAATTCTATAACACTTCAATAATGTTTCGATAACAAACCAATAAGAAACCAACGAGAAACCCAAGATAAGGCAATTACAATCCGATAATATAGATTGATTTTGCCAAAAATATAGATCGATGTCGAAACTACAATTTTTTTTTTTTTTAACTACATAAATTGTCTGGAGAAATGGTCTGGTTTAGCTCGCTTGGAAATCATATCCTTAGACTATGAGTCTTCAAAATTTCAAATTATTGCGCTTTCACATACGCAATGAGAGCACAATTATGCTGCGGAATGAATCCCCCGACCTTAAACATTCAGGGACAATTTTCTTATCCTTTTCTTAATATCTCTCGATGAATTCGGCAATATTTGCGGATTTTCTCCCGATCAACAGGGCTATATTAGAGCATTTCGAAATTGGTGGGAGACCAAGCTTGGCTCAATTAAGCATTGTTTATTAGAATATTTCTGAAAAATTTTGACATAAGGTTTAATGTGGTCATATTAATCATTCCAGGGATGATCGGGCGGTGCTTTGTTACCGGAACGTACCAGATATATGTATATCCGGCAAAGGACCAAAAACATCGCTAACACTCCCCAAAACTTTCAGAGTGTGTCTTTATCGTTAATACAACAAAAACAACATCTTTTTGGGTCTGCTTTATAAAATATTTTGTAATCGAAGCATATCGGGTCAATCATGGTATCTCTTAAGGCTGAATTTCAGAACATTATCTTGATTTGTAGTTTTTTCCGAAATTTTCGTATTTGATGATTTATTTTCTTATTGAGCGCTCGTTCCAAAGATACAATTTTTTGGATATTTTCAGGGCTTTCTCGAGTTCATATCATGATTCGATTTGGGATCTTTTCTGGAGTATTTCGTGATTATCTGCAGGTCATTATTGATCAATTTGAGCTTAACTCGGAAACATTTACATACCGTTTATCTACAGAAACTATTTGGGAGATTTCCCTGGATCTGAAATATTTAGAAAAAACGTTGCAAATTTACTTAGCTAGGATGCTCGTGTTGGGTCCCATTTTTCTTAAATCTTTATAAAAATTGATTTTGGCATTGTATGTTAGTAGCTCCTATAGCAAAATCACATCACATGTAGAATTTAACATCACTAATGAAAATCGAAAGAAAGAAAAGACGTTTTAAGAAGTTAAGGTTAAAGAAAGTTGAAATTCGGAAGTTTAAAACACTAGTTCAAAAGCGATAGCAGTATCTTTAAAGTCAATTCTGTAAAAAAAAATAACATTTAAGCTCTGAAATTTCCCACAAAAACATGGTAATTTCTCCTTTTAGCAGACACTAAAATGTCCTTAATTAAATCCGCAATAACAAACATCAAAATATTTTAAAAAAAATGCGTTTTTACGACACTCATTCTGTTTACTCAAAATGATATGAAAAAGGCATGCATATCCTGCAAGCGAAGAAAATGGTTGACCTTTTTCGACGGCAGCTAACTGATTTATACTCACTACCATTAAAATAAAACTGACGCTTAAACGCTTTTTATTATTATTACATTTAAACAAAAAAAATTCAGCTGTTAATTTTCTTATTTCATTTTTTCCCTTTTTGCCTTTCTGACATTCAGGAAAATGCTGATATTGCTGCCGTTGTTGGTTGTGTTATTCAATGGATTCGCGATAGCGCATGGGGAGGCAAATTTAAGCTTAGAATTTACAGCCACAAGGGTAAGTTTTGGCTAGAATACTTATTTTATCTATATGTGCTTAATTTCGTTTATTAAATTGCTTCTAAAAGTGAAATGTTGAAAAATTTATTATTGATTTAAATGTTGCTTCTTTAACATGACATTTTTCTTATTAACTTAATTGCAGCTTTCAAGGCAACACAATCCAGGTAAATAAATTAAATTATGTGTATGGAATTTGTGTTGCATTGTAAGGGTTTCGTAACCAATACTTAATAAATTGAATGGTAATCTATGTAAAGAAGATGGAACCGCACATGTGGAAGGAAAACGACTGTTTTATAACAATGTCTTTAGTGATAACGTTTTCGAAGTCAAGGCATCCTTAAGTCAAATAAAATAATTAAAAAAATATTTAAGTTAAATGGTTTTATTGAAAACAATATTTACATGAAGTAGTAATAATTAGGTAGGTCCTAGGTACTAGTCATCACAGTCCTTATCAATCTAGGGCCTTGATCAGACAATTAAATAAAAGCGTTGGGCGCGTGAAATGTCTAAAAATGTGAGGCGTGCCATAACCTGATCAAGGTTCAGTTGGTCTTATATATGACTATCAATAGAAATTTAACGCGTCCAACGCTAGATTGATGAGGACTGTGATGATTAGTACCTAGGACCTACCTAACTATTTTCTACCTTTTAGTATTATTATTACTTCATGTAAGTGTTGTTTTCAATAAAACCCTTTAACTTAAAAATTTTTTTTAATTATTTTATTTTCAAGTTTTTAGTCTTTATTTCATTGCCTTTTATTTCTCATTCTATTTAGTTCATTTAGTGATTCATTATTACAAGAACTCTTTCCTGACAATTTTTTACAATCTAAGTGCTCAATACATAATCCTTCCAAATACTTTACTAGACTCAGCGCCACGTATGCTTGCCCTCCTCCAACTCCAAAATATTTTGATGTCACTTCTACCGGACTGTATGTAATATTTGTTCCAAATATGGGCCAAATCGGACATCATAGGTCACTTTCTATTCATGTATGTATTATGTGTTCCAAATATGGACCAAATCGGACCACAAATACGATTTTTTTGAATATTTCAATCCTTGCGCCACCTAGCGGTGATTTTTTTCATAGGTCGCTTTCTATTCATGTATGTATTATGTGTTCCAAATATGATCCAAATCGGACCACAAATACGATTTTTGTGAATATCTCGATCCTTGCGCCACCTAGCGGCGATTTTTTTCATAGGTCGCTTTCTATTCATGTATGTATTATGTGTTCCAAATATGAACCAAATCGGACGACAAATACGATTTTTGTGAATGTATCGATGCTTGCGCCACTTAGCGACGATTTTTTTCATAGGTCACTTTCTATTCTTGTATGTATAATGTGTTCCAAGTATGAGCCAAATCGGACCACAAATACGAATTCTTGATCCGTGCGCTACCTAGCGGTGATTTTTTTCATAGGTCGCTTTCTATTCTTGTATGTATTATGTGTTACAAATATGAGCCAAACCGGACTGCAAATACGATTTTTGTTAATATCTCGATCCTTGCGCCACCTAGCGGCGATCTTTTTCATACATTGCTTTCTATTCTTGTATGTTTTATGTGTTCCAAATATGAGCGAAATCGGACCATAAATACGATTTTTGTGAATATCTCGATCCTTGCGCCACCTAGCGGCGATTTTTTTCTTATTATTCCATTGCCATCGGGTTCTGAACTATATTCCAAGTTTCAAGCTTGTAGCTTATCGGGAAGTTACTTAAATTTCATTACAAAACTCGAGCCGGCCTTCTACCCTGTCAAGTCAAGCTAAATAAAACCGTTTAATAAAAGCAAGAAATTGAAGAAAGAGAAAAGGGAAACAAATACTTTGAAGTCAAAACCAATTATAGTGAGTTATCTATAAGTCATCGGTCTCCTATAGGTCTGTTATCGGCAAGGTAAATACGAGCTATCGATATGTTATTTAATTCTAATAAACTTGCTATCAATAACGATCATTTTCAATGAGTTATTTATTTCTTATAGATGAGCTATCGCTTTTTTTTATAAAAAATTTATCGAATGACTTTCGAAAAGTTATCGTTTAATTATCGATGTGTTAGTAAAATTTATCTAATTGTTTCAAACAAGATATCGATCTACTACTGCAAAGTTTTTGAATTTTTTTATAAGATATCAAAAAATTATCAATTTCCTACCAAAAACAATTTTTTGATTTTAGTTTTGCCACTTTGTTTCCGCATTTTATCGATTTGTAAATGAACAGTTTTTTATAGGAATATTAGCAGTTTATTATCCGCGTTTAATCGGTTTGTTATCAACGCCTCAACGGATTATTATGAAACCGACACCGATAAAACTTCACTATAAAATCGACGACAGATCTGTAACCCGGCTGTAACATACCGATAAGAAACCACTAAGAAGCTGATAACTCGGCGGTAATATTTCTCTATCGATAGTAAGCCGTTAGTTAAATAATAACTTGTTGGTATCGATTGTTACAAATAACAAGCTGAGGAAGCATCTTTCAAAAAGCCCGAAGCTATTTGTTTCTGCTAATGTAGCCTCTGTCTTAGCTCAACTTTAACACTTTGACGAGCTCTTGATAACTTAGAAAATTTTTTTTTCTAGACAAGCGCCTATATGTTCACAGCTCGAACTCAACGAGCGCTTGGTACTTACACCTTTTTTCATTCTTACAAAAATGCTTGCAGTTTTTGTACACTTCTATTTCAATATTGTTTTCAGGATCAGCACCGAACCGTTCGTCATAGTTTCCGAAAACCACAATTTACTCAACGTCACACAATTTCAAAATGATTTCAAAGTGGTGTCAACATAGTCCCAAAATTATGCGATCTGAACCCGATATACATTCCAAAGCTGTCTCAGAGGAGCCAGGGAATCTGCAAAGAAACTTCTCTTTAAGTTCAGCAATCATCGCGCTCACGTTTCCTTAAAAATTAACGTCCCCCGAAATAGTCCAAACGGATTATTAATCTCCAATTAACTTATCCCGAAAATATCTCGAAATCTCCATTTTTCAGCGGAACTGACGCTGACCACATCTGGAGGGGAGTGATACAAAAAAAAAGAGTCGCTATTTCTTTTTCTACATAAAAGAAGCTTACAAATAGCCGATTGGGCCCAATATCAAGGCATCAGCTTGATATCACATTAAACTCCATGCATGTATCAGCTTTAAAAAGATGGGACAAATCAAGCTGAAATCCAGAAAATCTTTTACAGGAAACTTAGGTTACCTGAACAAGCTACCACTGAAGGATAATGGTAGGAATTCAACCACATCGTAACCAAGACGTTATAAAGTTTGTGCAATGAGTCCGGCCATAAAAGTAGATCTCGTAGCAAAGCAAAATTGCTGGTGGAGTAAAACATCAAGGTTTCTTCATAAATAGGTGAGTCATGCTAAAATTATAGGACATTTGAGGACATAAAAACGTAAAGTTGGTAGAGCAAACAAATTCTCATGGAAAACTTACGTATATGACATTAAGTGCTCCTCTATAATAGGCAGGTAAAAAATATTTTCATCTAGGGGCGACAAAGTTCAGGAACTTATAAAAAATATAGTGGGATATGCACTAGAAAAGAGTGGTATGATTGTTGCACAGTTTTTCTGAAAGTAAGATACGTTGGACTGGATATAAGGTACTAACTTTCCAATTCTAGGGCGATTGCCAAGATGCGGGATTCAGGGAGTTGCGTAGCGTAAACCTTTCAAGGGGTTGCCAGCGCTTTGAGCGATTTGAATTCCTCATCGACATAAAAAACAACAACAACTGCAACAGTGCCAAGATAGAGTGGGAGATAACAAACAATTTCAGCTTAAGTCGGTGAATCCAGCTGGAGCATTACTCTTGAGTGGAAGCACTAAAGAATGTATCAAGATAGCCTTTGATGGGTACTTAGGATTGACATATAAGCCGAGGTCTTGCAAGACGAAATGTGTCGCCTCCTATCTCAAAAACTACAGACACACTAACATTGTAATTTTCCTATTCAAAACCCTTGAGCAGCTTATAAATCTAATTATAATGAAGAACATTAAAGAAGTTCTGCTTCTTGAGTAATGAAAGCGGTAGAAGCTGCACGGAATAGGGTAGCAATAATCTTATAGAAAGCCTTGTGATACAAGTACTGCGCCTTTGAAGTATTGCTACTGTCATGGAGCTCAACAGTTTCTCGAAATGTGTCTTAGTATATGGCATGCTAAGTTTCAGAAAGATTATTTCGTAATGATTACGAGATTATGCCGCAAAGCCAGTAAATGGGAGCATTCAGCAAGTCAGAATACTATCATATCTGCTGCGGACGAACGACTGGTTAAATTAACAACATACGCAGATAACGGCTCAATAATAGTTAGTGGAAAATGCCTGACAGCAAAGTATTAATGATAAATCACATGCTTAAGGATAAACTGTCAGGGCATTTTCCATATAAAAGTAAAGGCTAATAATATCGGGTAAAGAAATATATCGAGGTAAAATGGCTTGGGATACCTTCAAATCAAACCGTTCAGCGAAATTTAGAAATAAAGCGTCCTTTAACATTACACTAACAGACAACTTTCCATGTTAGGAAAATTACTAATTCAAAGCTGGTACACTTCTGGTCCATTCGGAACCACTTTTATTTCGCCTATATCTCTTTTCGATGCACTCAAATGAAGAATTTAATATGACGATGTCCTAGGCGGTGGAAGTTGTACCAGCTGAAGTAAAAAAGCGTAAAGTTTACAGATGAGATCTAGTTCTTTTCTTGGTACTATTTCGGTTTCTCCGAACCGGACCAAAATTCTACATGTTGCTTCCAGTATCATAATATCCCCATTTTCGGTAGTTCGGAACCGACGGGAAAGTGTGAGAAAAAGAAGCATACTCTTAGTCGATATCCTTAATGCTGTTAGCATTTTTTTTTTGTTGGTGGGGTATTTCTGCCTATGTTATAACTGTCTATATTATAAATGAAGAAAATCGAGTTACTAACAAAGTAGTATTTAGTGGACAAAGGCAAGTTTCGAGACAGAAATTGTTGTCAATAGTTTTAAATATGTGAATACAAAGGATTGGTTGAAACGCCGATGTGTAGCGTTAAATTGCGATTTTTGTTTGTTACCGAAATCCATTCCTATTTATACAAAAGTTCTTAACCTACACATAAATACTTACATGAATGTTTACATACTAAAAGTGCATGAATTAATAATGAATAATGGTTTGTCAGCAAATTATTGTATTGACCTACATATTGTCAATATGATCCGCGCGTAAGCTGGTTGGTATGACGAATGGTAAATGCTACTGAACTCATGGTGGTTATCTGGGTCAGTTAAATATGAACGATTTTTTGTATGTATATTTTTAACGTTAAGCGCATTCGAAGTGAGGTGAGTTCCACGCAACACTACACCATCGGCCTTTCAAGAGTGAGCGTATATAATTTTGTGGTTAATTATAGACGGTCACTCTGATTTCACTGTTATAAGTGTGCCGTGTTGTTTCATTTTACGTTAAATGACCCAGTCAACTTACTTGCGTGTTACCAAATTTCCAACTTTTGCATTCAGTTGTACTTTGTGTCATAGTGGTAACTTGATATTATAAGTAGTGAATTTTTTGTTTATGTGTTTTCTTGTTGCTTTTATTCGTTTGAATTTGCTTTACATACAGTGCCCGTTATGCTACCTTTCTCTTTTTTCATAACATTTTGACTTTTGTTATTCTTTTTTTGTATATTTATAATGATAACTAATGTTACATATTGAAAGTCGTTTTGCACAGCCGCGTTTAAGTGCATCGACTCACCCAAAAATCGGCTTGTGTTTACAAATTAACGCTTGTAAATTAATGGTAATTCGATACCAATATGAATTTTTAATTGTTTTTTTTTTTTTTGTTTACATTTACTTTACTTATGTATCTATGGTGCTGATTTTTGTTTGGTGAGTGAAGTGGAATGTTTTTGTTGAAATTTTTGTTAAACTATGTGAGTTAATAGCAGATTTTTTTGTTTACATTGGTATTTTCCTATTACGATTTTCTAATCTACTGGAAGTTGGAGTAAAAATATTGTTCCTATTAGTATTTTCTATTCTACTAGGGGCTAAAGAAAAATTTTGTTTCCTATAATTTAAAATTATGACCACAACAAAAAATATTTGTATTTATTTTATTTCCTTAAACTAAATCCGCATATTATTCCTATTAAATAAAAGGTGTTTTTTTTTTTTATTTATTTAGTTAAATCTGTAACTAATTGCATAGACATGAAATATTTGACTACAAACTTTTTCATTGTTTATTAAGTTCTATTAAGCTAAGAACATATAAAGCGAGAAATTTTTAATTAATTATACATTGAATTTAGGGGGTGTAATTGATGGAAGGGCTAGTGAGCGGAAGGAAGGTACAGTGGATGCAAACATTTTTCTATCCTTGAATTTTCTTTTCATATTTTTCAGCAGTATTTTTTTGATCTTATATGTCACGCGATTTCTGCGGCGACCACCAGAATCGTCATGATATTAATGAAAAATTATTTTTAGTTTTTACAGGGATTGTCCCACGCACAACCTCTTGGGATTATGCAATTATTAGATCATAGAGAACGTGGGTACCATTTTATTACAATTAAATTTGCTTTCTCTTGTAAAATTATATAATTTTTCACCAATTTGTCCCTCAGGACAACTGTGTTATTCGTTATGAATTTCAAGTCCTGGTTTGCTGGCATTTTTTGTATGCCTGATCGAATATTGTCCTAAGTCAATAACTTCCTCAACAATCTGGTTACTTGAAATCCTTTGTTTTCACATATTTCATGGCATATTCTTTTTTTCTAAAATAAAAATTCCTTTAGACTTTAACATTAAAAGTTTTTTCAATAAGACATTTTAATATTTCCTTTACTTATTTCACATTTTTCTTTAAATTTTAGTAAAACATAATTGGCTTAATTTAATAATTTGGGAAAAATTTAAACAACGGGACACAGGACGGACAAGGGGACAGCTGTTTCGATTATACCTCGTAAATCTCTTCAAAGCCTTTTCTCCTGGGGTGGGAGTCGAACCCGCACTCCTACGATAGTTGAAATGGTTACAAACGCATTCAGCTACGTCATGCCTTAGTTGTTTTAAAGTTTTTCCCAATTGTCTTCTTTCACATATATTATATTCTACACATCACATACTTCGTATGTAGTAATGTGTTGAAGTTATGCATGTTTGTAAGGCGGTTTTCAGAGAAACTTGCTATTGTTGCTGTTTTTGTTCTATCTATAGAACTACAACGAATTAACTAAATTTTGTCTACTTATATGAGTTAACCCCGGATTTTCCGTATCGCTTTAAATGTATGGAAACATTTATTTCAAGCAATTTTTAATTTTATAATTTATTTAGTAATTTAGGAAAAATTTAAACAACGTGACATCAGGACGGACAAGGCGACAGCTCCTTCGATTATACCTTGTAAATCTCTTCAAAATCTTTTCTCCCGGAGGTGGGAGTCAAAACCGCACCCCTACGATGGTTGAAATAGTTACATATATTATCTTCTACACATCACATACTTCGTATGTAGTTATGTGTTGAAATTATGCATGTTTGTAAGGCGGTTTTCGGAGAAACTTGCTATTGTTGCTCTTTTTATTATATCTATAGAACTACAACGAATTAACCAAATGTTGTCTACTTATATGAGTTAACCGGGGATTGCCCGTATCGCGTAAGCTGGTTGGTATGAAGAATCAATATATTGGGCGGTTTGGCAAATGCCAATGAACTCATGGTGGTTATCTGGGTCAGTTAAATATGAACGTTTGTTTGCATGTATATTTTTAACGTTAAGCGCATTCGAAGTGAGGTGAATTCCACGCAACACTACAAGTTACTGAATTCCCTTCAGGGTGATTAAATGCCTGCGCTGTGCTTTCAATAATTCTATCCAATTCTAACCTACCTAATGTAACAAAATATTTGAAAAATTGCTCTATATGGAAATCTCTCTATCATCATTAAATATGCATTAACTGTTCAAAAAAGCAAATGTTTGGCAATACTATAAAAGCAAAAATATTTAATAAACAGTTTTGGCAAAACATTGAAAGTACTACCACAGTACAAATGCAAACACACAAAAAAAATGCCAGCCATAATAACTTTAATAGTTAAATATTCAAAAATTTGCCAAACTAATATAATATTATAAAATTTGCATGAACACGTTAATTTAAATGAGCACTCGAGCGCACATAAATAAACGAAAATTCATATGCAGCATCATCCTTATACACGATTCAGATTGTACTCTAGAGTACACTCGTTTTTATATTTACCCTTGACCCGCTATATAAAAGTACGTGAGTTGTTTAAGCGGTCAGAAAAAAAACACCGAAATAAATATTTTGATTATGAAAACGAAATAAAATTTGCATGCAAAGTAAATCAACTCTAATTGTGGGTTTTTTATTTAAGTAAGTAAAAGTTGCTGAACTAAATTTTTTGTAATATTACTGATATTTTATGTGTGTTTGCAAACATATGTGCTTTACATAAGTGCGCAACTTTACTTATTTAATTTATTTCTTTTCATGGCCACTTGAGGTTGTGCAATTGTTGAAAATTAAAGAGGAGTACTGTTCTGTCAAGTTTGGTGCTATATGTATGGATTAATTTATATGCAGACTACAGCAACGCTGACTTACATCAGAATTTAAATTTAATTGTGAGTTTGATGAGTATTCATCTTTTTATATATAATTAAAATTGACTGAGTTATTCACATTTTTATGAAAACCAAATTGGAAAAATATATATATATATATAATTATATCGAAACGACTCAGAAATGTTTAATTTGCAATTGTTATCTTATATGACTGTAACATATGTAGTTTTTAACCGATTTTAACTTTTTTACCAGTTTTGTATAGAAAAGCCATTAGTCTTTAACCTTTTAGGATATATTATGATATTCGCGTGTAACAACCAGACAAACCACTTAAAACAAATTTGGTTTGTTGAGTGAATACTCACAAATCCAAACATATTCTAAAAAGTGTGTACAACATTTTAAGGAATCAATATAATTGTATAACCAAAACTGGTGAAAAACTTAAAATCGATTGAGAACTTCTTAAGTGACAGTTAACAATTGCCAAGTAAACATTTGTGAGTCGTTTCGATACAATTTTATATATATATATTTTTTTAAGTTTTGTTTTCATGAATGCAGTTTTCAATATATTTAAAATAAAATAATACTCATTGAACTCCCGAAATGCTTGCCAAATCACTGCCGATGGACTTTATTATAATTAAAAAACGTGTTTCAAGAATTTTTATGGCGCTTAGTCCGGGGTTTGAACCCAGAATCTTCGGTTTGGTAGGCGGAGCACGCTACCATCACACCACAGCGGCCGCAGTCCTGTAAAATTAACTATAAATAAATGCGAATTTTTAAATATCTTTGATTAAAAACAAAAATTTTTCGATAGCCCTTTTAGCTATGTAGAATGTTCTTTACCTTTAGTTAATGTAATTGAACTACAAACTGCTTACGTCTAAAATTCTGCTATATAAACAATAAAATTATAGGGGATATGTGCTTAAATATTCCAATTTTATTGAAGTTAAAAAATAGTTAATAAAATACTCTCTAAATTTTATGGGGATATCACAATAAATTAAGCAACTATGCAAAACTTAAGATATAACTTTACCTAAGCAGCTTGTATTTCCAATCTATTCAGCAAGGTTATTAGGTCCGATGGTGTTGCGATATCTCTCTGACTGGAATATACCGTTTCTACATCACAGCTCTTAACTTGACTAATATAAACCAATGATAAGAGGCTAAAATTGTTCAAAATTCCGATGGTAAACCCGTCACAGTATATTCATACCGTTGAGTTTAAGTATTTGAGAAGCTACCTAGTGATGGCAAGAAAAACTGGTTTCCAAGAAACTCTCTTCTCTTTTTGCCACTAATCTGGACCATAACACAATAGTAACGCCACCGTTTTAACAGTATCCGATGACTGCAATTGCAAAGGGTGTATTATATTCCACTCTCATCAGTGTAGGCAGGAAATTTATTACAAATCACATTCAAAAGTTTTGAGGGCGGGACTTTACCTAACTTATACTTGAACCACAGACAGATCGTTAAACTTTCCCTTAATAAAAATAATATCAATATAATGATACGTGGAATAATTTCTTAGCAAACCCATGATACAAGCTTTGGTCTAAAAACATGCTCGTAGCGGATAGTAGATCTCTATCATGCTCCACATTTAGCTTCCAACTCTGCACAAGTATGAGGAGAACTTTTAGCGAATCAGCCCTATTTGAAGGACTTAGCTCTTGACCATTATAAAAGGTTTATTAAAACTAAACTTTCCTAATAAAATAAAGAGTTCTGTTCTTGAATGTCTCACGTTAAGTTCTAACCTCTTCGTTGCCCTGTAATTTATGCACAATTCCGCTGATTACGTCAGAACACAAATCTGATACCATATACTAGTAACAAGTCTTCATCGTTTGCCTTTTTAACTTGAACGAGCTTACTGGCTACACCGAAAAGCCAGAGAGTTGTAAACTCCACAGTCTCCATTGTCGTGCTTATTAGCTCTCAGGTCAGATTAGCGCTGTTTATTCTGACCGATGGATCTATCCAAAGCAACTCAAAGTAATATCTTTAGCATTTAAGTCATAGAGCACAATTCGTATTGCTTCTAGTATAATAATATTAAATACATCTCTATTGCGTGAAAACCTTCACGTCGCACTTAAAAACAAATTATTCTTAAATAACCTTCTGGCCAGTTTGTTGAACTAATACCTTCGTTGATTATGTTGAGGAATTCAAAACGTATAAAATGGATACTGAAAGGAACTACCACGACCAGAAAATGACTGTTTAACAGCTTTACAGTTTCAGCCAAGGCAAATTCAGTGCCAGATGTTTCCAGCTGATTGTTCTTCTTGATTCTTTTCCATACAACAATATGTGAGTTAATCGAAATCAATGAAAATTATCTTTCACCTTGACATTCTTCTGCACGGCGAATTGGTTGAATTCGCTTTGCCAACACCTTATATAAATTCGCCTTGGTTTCAACGGTACATACGCTATCTAACTGTCTCTTTCAGCACCAGTTTCCCATAAAAATAAAGAAAAAGTCGTTGATTTGTTTACACTTGAGCTTCCTTCTTGGAAGTAAAAAACAACAAATTAATTTCGAATAAATAAATAAATATCGAAGTAGGACGATTTTTTTTGTTTCAATTTCTTATCGGGTTTCAGTTTTTCGGCTTTGAGTATTTGAAAAGTTTGCAATCTTATCCTTTTTGAGACTTTGTAAGACGTAAATATTTGCATTTTCGGTTTGAGTAAACGACGACCGTAAGTCAGTTGCTTTAAAAAAATGCAAATATTTTCTTATGATAAATTTAAGCTCGAATGTATAATAATTTACATTTTAGTTTTATTGTATGGGGCGTTTATAACATTATATTAGGCTATAACGTTTTCTCCTTTTATTAGTACCTAAAATTAAATTGAATATTGTTTAGGTTACTCAATTTTAACCATTGACATTTTTTTTCACCTATTTTAGGTTATTCCTTGATTTTGATACGAAACTAAGTTTCTCATAGCAGCTGTAACTAATAGGCGGAAAGTCATATGTCTCAGATTTTTGGAAGTAGTCAATAAGACTTTACTTTTCAGAACACCACATATGGGGGAGAGACCGAAGTCCAGACATCTCCGAAAGTTCAACAATTTTATTACGAGTTTCTAGAATACCTAGATACATGCACCACACGGCGGATCTCCTTTAGAGTTCGAAAAGATTTTTTAAAAAACTTGGATGATCCAGTTCATGCTGTGAGTTTCACGATCAGAGAACTCATGGGGCGAGGTGTCACCTTTGTTCGTTAGATCGTTTTAAGACTTCTTCTTTACTGTTTCGAGAACATTCCGGGTTAGCTTCAGAAATACTTGAAAAATATTTGAGAGTAATTTCAAAACTATTTCAAGATCACTTCTGGACTATGTTTGAAATCTTTCCAGAATATTTCGCGACAAATTTGGATCACATTTACGATTATTTCGGCTTTGTTTTAAAATTAGAATATTTCGAAACAATTTTAGGACTGCTGTATGATTCCTTCATGGCCATTTCCCAATTTTTAGTAGTTTCCTGATCAACTCAGGACTATTTTTCATGTATATCATTTCGAGAAACTTCTGGCTCATCTCGTGAATTTGTTCGAGATAATTTCTGCAGCGATTTGGGACTTTTTAAAATCACTTCAAACTTTCAATCATTACGGGACTATCTCGTGACCATCTTAGGACCGTTATAGAACCATTTCAGGGTTATTTTTGGTGTCATTTCAGGAAGTTTCAGCATTATTTTCAGAATATTTTGAAGTTGTCTCAAATGCTCCCTAAAATTACATAGAAGTGCTCGTATAGCAATTATAAAATGGTTCCGATGTGCCTCTGAGGTCATTCCGATACGTTGACGAAAAACTCTTAAAGTTGACCCACAATTTTCAATAAAAATTAAAACAAACTCAGCCGTATAAAATCACTGTGGAGCAGAGACCGCCGTGGTGTGATGGTAGCGTGCTCCACCTACCACACCGATGATCCTGGGCTCACGCCCCAGGCAAAGCAACATCAAAATTTAAGAAACAAGTTTTTTTTAATTAGAACAAATTTTTCTAAGCGGGGTCGCCTCTCTGCAGTATTTGGCAAGTACTTGTGTATTTCTGCCATGAAAAGCTCTCAGTGAAAATTAATATACTTTGCAGATGCCGCCCCTAGTCGGCATAAAACAAGTAGATGGAGAAGCTCTTTGGATCTTTCCTTTATTTAATATTTATCAGATTTTGTAATCACACCGATTGTAAGACCTATCCTTTTTTAAAGAGTCCTCATTTCAGCGATCAGTTTAATCTAAATTTTAGTCAATATTAATCATTGATCGATTTATAACTAAAAAGTACAACGACAAAAATGACAATATATAATAACAAACATCTTAAATTTCATAGGTTAAAAGTCAAGTTGTTAAATGAACTGTTCACTGTTCCCAGCGCACGTGAGGTCAAAACAAAATATCAACATAAGGATATCAAGTAAAAGTTTTGAAAGAACAATTGAAACTACGAAGCAATAGCGCAATAAACTGTGGCCCAAAATCGCAATGCAACAAGAGCATCTAGATAAATGAACATAAACACAAATGTATGCATATATATGTATGCCCTTCCACAAGAATAACAGCATATGTGTAATCATACATAGCTTTGCATGCCATAATATTTTATGAAATTTATATGAAAGCCTTTGGGGTGAAGAAGTTTTGTGCGCACGCAGGAAGGCAGCAGTTAAAGTTGTGTTGGCTTTTATGTTTTTGCAATTATGGAAAGACCATTACAATTATTTGCATCGTCATATAGTTTTGCAACAAATAATAAACTGCAATTTAACATTTGAAAACCTTGTAAAATTATGAGATTAATGAGTGAGATAAAAAGATTATAGGAAGCTGCAAATTATAATATTTTTGTTTATGAAAACCTACGATCTTTGCGATTGTTTTTCTAAGTACTTTCCTGAGGAGCTAAGGTCATTATAAGGAACGAATTTCAGGACTTGATGGCAGTGCAAAAAGAAAATTAAATAATTTCCTAGCTGACGCGCGGACTGTGGTGTATTGCAAGAAACTTCTCCCTATGCTGCCACCATTTATCGGCTCAGCAGTATTGCACAACATAAAGCTGCGAGAAAGCCAACTTAATTGATCTATCTGTTTTCAAGGCCTTGAAATATTTGGGTCAAAAGGGTATTATTCCTACGCAACTCGAAATATGTCTGAACATTTTCTGCCATTAGGTAATCAGATACTTGAGGAACTTGCTTAAGACACATTAAAAAAAACGTTTAAATAAATGCGCAATAAAATTCCGCGGAGATTAAGGCCAAGCTTCACTTACTATTAGCGTCGAACTTATTTTTAATTTATTTAAAATTATTATTAAAGCATATATACTTTTACTGAAAATGCCTATCATTTTCTGTGAAATTTCTCTGGCAAAATCTTAATCTAAAAATTCTTTCTACTTCGTCCTTTTCCGTAAATGCTTTTATGTGCATACAAATCAATAATTTGCTATTTTCGGATTATTTCTTTTGAAATTGAATGGCGAAAATCTCATTTCGTTAATGCTTATAAATTTGGCTTGCATTTCATGGGTTGACAGCGCGTATGAGTTACCAAAGTGCAGACACAAAATTACATTTACAGCAATACGTTTAAGCACATATATACATGGATGTATCTATTTAACACACATACATATGTACACATGTCAGTGCGGTTACAAACACCTTGCCTACTAACATTGATATAACCACGCTATTATATAATTCTCTGACACACATGTATACATATTGACATAATATCATGACTTAATACACACACATATATACTTATATAAAAATGCAATTTTCTAAATACATAGCAAAGAACTTTTATTCCAATTACTTTCACCTTGTCAGTTTTTTTTTTTTTACTTTTTCTTTTTTTGTCTTATTTTTTATTTACCAACTTTGTCACACTACTTTTTTCCAATGCATATTTGATCTACGTATGTGTATTCGTGTGCGCACATCGACATCCGCACATATGCACATCAAAACAAAAATTGCATTTAAAAATTTAGGAACAATTTTTTCTGAAGAAGAACGATTTTATATAATGGTTTAATATTTTTAGGATTGCTATGAAAATTAAAAACATTTGACTGTTATCTGAAGCATTTAAAAAACGTCTTCTGCTACGTCTGCAAGATATATTTTCTTCAAAGCAAATGCAACCGCTACAGCAATTTGGACGAAAAAGTGTATAGTTTCACTTCAATTGATCAAAAATCTTAATTAGTTTGTATTGCTTCCTAAAGCCGATGCTTTTTATCCTTAAGCTATGGGAATGAACAATGAAACGCGAACCCTTTTAAAGCGTAATTCAAATGACGTCTTAGACAAATCGATGTAAATATAACTCGCTAGATCATAAATTCAATTGATTGGTGAACACAGGGCTTGGCCACAACATGCTAAATACAAACTCCTCTGTTTAGGAAATTACTAAGTTGTTCTTTCATTTGCTATTTCCAAAAAAAAAAATTTATTTTAATAAAAAATTTCCTGAATATAAGATGTTATGTTCAAAATGAATTTAATTCTGTTATTTTTCAGAAAACTGTAATGCCTATCAGTTCTGCAGTTAGGGTCAAACAAAAAACAAGCCCGACGAAAATGTTTCCCAGGTTACGGCATTTTTACCGTCATTACAGCTGCGTAAAGAAACTTTTTAGTTCTTTAACATGCCTAAACTAATTAAACTAATTAGATTGTTAAGGTAATAAAGTTAGAAATTCCCTAGCAGTTTTCGTGAAAGCAACAATATTTCATAATATTAACAGTTTTATCCTTGAAGAAAAAATTTACGTAATTGCATTCAAAGGACAAATCACGCAAAATATGGAGCTGAACATTACAATGAATTATCCCTAAGGAGATATTGGATGAAATATATGTGGGCGACCACGAAACGCCATTGAACGCGTTGATAGGAACATCGTCATCAAACCTATTATGCATACATTTAAAACTGACTTAATAACTCCCGCGGAATTGGTCGATAGTATAAACATGAAATTAGTTTGATTGGTTCACCGTCATTTGAGGTAAAATTATTACATGGTCCCTAACTAGAACCAACTTGTTACCAAAAAAAACCGTCCACAACTAAGTTGGAACTGCGAAAACAGAAACTGGCCTCAGAACGACTCTCTAATTGGCTACCTTATAAACATTTCGCAAAAACGAACATTGCGATATACAGCCATTTAAGATCAACACAAAAACAAAAAACTTCCGAAGATTAGGTTTGACGCTTAGTTGAATATATTTCTCTTATATCTAGGGAATCGTGATCGGCCTAGCTTTTCGTCCAATTTCGCGCTTTGATAAAACCAGAATAACGAATAAAAATCTCTACCTTCCATTTAAATAACTTTATCTTATTTTAAAGAAATCCACACCGAACCAGTATTTTGACAATAAAAATATTGAATTATAGAAAAAAAGTGCTAATTTTTATGAAAAATTTTCTCTAAGCTTAAAAGCCGGAAAGGGTTTCCCGTGCTATTAATTTTCGCAATCCTTAGGAAAAAATTTATTAAGGACTTCAACCCGTTTTTTTATACTCAGTTGAGCAGAGCTCACAGAGTATATTAAGTTTGATTGGATAACGGTTGGTTGTACATATATAAAGGAATCGAGATAGATATAGACTTCCATATATCAAAATAATCAGGATCGAAAAAAAATTTGATTGAGCCATGTCCGTCCGTCCGTCCGTTAACACGATAACTTGAGTAAATTTTGAGGTATCTTGATGAAATTTGGTATGTACGTTCCTGAGCACTCATCTCAGATCGCTATTTAAAACGAACGATATCGGACTATAACCACGCCCACTTTTTCGATATCGAAAATTTCGAAAAACAGAAAAAGTGCGATAATTCATTACCAAAGACAGATACAGCAACGAAACTTGGTAGATGAGTTGAAACTATGACGCAGAATAGAAAATTAGTAAAATTTTGGACAATGGGCGTGGCACCGCCCACTTTTAAAAGAAGGTAACTTAAAACTTTTGCAAGCTGTAATTTGTCAGTCGTTGAAGATATCATGATGAAATTTGGCAGGGACGTTACTCCTATTACTATATGTACGCCTAATAAAAATTAGCAAGATCTGAGAAGGACCACGCCCACTTTTAAAAAAATTTTTTTATAAAGTAAAATTTTAACAAAAAATTTAATATCTTTACAGTATATAAGTAAATTATGTCAACATTCAACTACAGTAATGATATGGTGCAACAAAATACAAAAATAAAAGAAAATTTCAAAATGGGCGTGGCTCCGCCCTTTTTCATTTAATTTGTCTAGGATACTTTTAACGCCATAAGGCGAACAAAAATTAACCAATCCTTTTGAAATTTGGTAGGGGCATAGATTTTATGACATTAATCGGTTGATGCCACGCCCAGTTTTTATACACAGTCGTCCGTCTGTCCTTCCGCATGGCCGTTAACACGATAACTTGAGCAAAAAGCGACATATCTTTAATGAACTTAGTTCACGTGCTTACTTGAACTCACTTTATCTTGGTATGAAGAATGAACGAAATCCGCCTATGACCACGCCCACTTTTTCGATATCGAAAATTACGAAAAATGAAAAAAATTCCATAATTCTATACCAAATACGAAAAAGGGATGAAACATGGTAAGGTAATTGGACTGTTTTATTGAAGCGAAATATAACTTTAGAAAAAACTTTATAAAATGGTCGTGACACCTACCATATTAAGTAGAAGAAAATGAAAAATTTCTGCAGGGCGAAATAAAAAACCCTTAAAATCTTGGCAGGTATTACATATATAAATAAATTAGCGGTATCCAACAGATGATGTTCTGGGTCACCCTGGTCCACATTTTGGTCGATATCTGGAAAACGCCTTCACATATACAACTACCACCACTCCCTTTTAAAACTCTCATTAATACCTTTAATTTGATACCCATATCGTACAAACACATTCTAGAGTCACCCCTGGTCCACCTTTATGGCGATATTTCGAAACGGCGCCCACCTATAAAACTAAGGCCCATTCCCTTTTAAAATACTCATTAACACCTTTCGTTTGATGCCCATATTGTACAAACAAATTCTAGGGTCACCCCTGGTCCACCTTTATGGCGATATCTCGAAACGGCGTCCACCTATGGAACTAAGTATTACTCGCTTTTAAAATACTCATTAACACCTTTCATTTGATACCCATATCGCACAAACGCATTCTAGAGTCAACCCTGATCCATCTTTATGGCTATATCCCTAAATGGCGTCCACCTATAGAACTATGGCCCACTACCTCATAAAATAATCTTTAACACCTTTCATTTGATACCCATATTGTACAAACAAATTCTAGAGTCAACCCGGATCCACCTTTATGGCGATATCCCTAAATGGCATCCACCTATAGAACTATGGCCCACTCCTTCATAAAATACTCTTTAATGCCTTTCATTTGATACAAATGTCATACAAACACATTCCAGGGTTTCCCTCGGTTCATTTTTCTACATGGTTATTTTCCCTTATGTTGTCACCATCGCTCTCAACTGAGTATGTTATGTTCGGTTACACCCGAACTTAACCTTCCTTACTTGTTTTTATCTCTTTTCTAAGCACCTTAAACTCAAACCAAATAACACAACGAAACTTAAAATGTATGAAAACCTTAAAATGGGTGCACGACAAAAGCAAGAGCCTTTAAAGAATCCCCGTCACTACTGCACATATTGCACTTCTGGCCAAAAATATTACCACATGCTAATTCTCGTAAATCTGGCTGATATTGCTGAGGTCAATACACGACGCTTAGTTAGACTCACAAACTCAACGAAGTGGTTTGATTAGGAGCGTAGGAATAAATCCGTGTGGTTTCACAATGGGCATATAAAGGCCTAGGAGTGCCGCTCCGAAGCGGACGGCAGCCACTTGAACTTAACCTAATATAACCCAACCTAATTATCCAATATTTGAGAAGCTCCACCAAAAGTTTCATTGCCCAATCGGTCAGACACTCTGAAATTTCTTCATTTAAAAATATCTGAAGTTAGATGCTTTTGTTAAAGCAGAACAAATTTTAACGTATGAAAAAAAAATATGTGTTATAATTTCAGAGGACTTAAGTCCAAGTTACGTGGTTTTGTTGTGGCATGAAAAATTATTTTATATCAAATTCCAAAAACATGTCATTATCTAGGTGCTTAACTGTATATTTTAATAAATTAATCCAAAGCTAGGAATGAAAAATGTTAGCCCCTATACATAGAAAGCTCTAAAGTTTAGGCTATCCAAACAGATAAACGTCTTTGAAATAGATTGATATTTGTGAAAGATGGGGACTTCTACGCAAATCCCTAATTTCCCACAATGTTCCAAAATATAGTTGCATGTTTTTGTTTTATCACGGGAGAGTTTTTCTCATCTCAGAGAGGACATCATTAAATTAGTTTTTATCAATATTTTCACAGGAAAAGGAACGCCTCATCGAAACATTTGAAAAAAGAAAAATCGTTTCTCCAACAGTTGGTAAAATTGTAATACGGGGGATTGCTAATCAAAATAATTGACTTTATGACCACTTGAAAAAAAAAACAGTCAACTTTGTGACCATTTCGGAAAATCAGTACGGTCGTAAACCAATATTGTTGACAAGTGAGTCCAAATTCTGTACATTATTGGCATCAATGTAATGATGTCAGCTGGTTTGATATCTCTATGTAGACAGGCTTCTTTTCAGCTCTACTTTGTATACCGTCCCACTTAATAGTTACCCACATATTTACAAGTAAGACATTTTCGTGAAAGCGAAGAAAACTAACCGAACAACTTATTTGCGTATTATAAAAATAAGTAAATGCACGGCGCGATAACCTGCGAAATGATTTTGGGCCGAACTTTGCTTCCAATTTGAGTTGCGCTTTCGCTACGCTTTTCGTAGCAGAAATACACTTGAAGGGCTTGTTAAATCACTTACGTGGGTGCCTACCCCGCTTAGAAAAACTTTCTTTTAATTTAAATAACTTGTTTCTAAATTTTGATGTTGCTTTTCGCGGAGCGTGAACCCAGGGCGTTCGGTGTGATAGACAAAGCACCTTAACACCACAGCGACCATCACAACTTCCTCATTACTTACAAAAAAAGTAGGTAAGTGGTAAATGAAAGAGATTCAAAATATAAAGATAACTAATTTTGACAAACTGACAATCACTTCTCCTTTAGCGATACCTGTTGAGTGTTTTTACAAAAAAAAATCATTTTTCTCAAAAATTGTGATTATGAGGTTAACGAATAAACGGTCCAGTACGATCCAAGCGAAAGGCTCTAACACAAATTATAGTGAAGGAAAGCTGTCACTTCAATATTTTGTATATTATTTTGAACTCACAATCCATACGTGGAGTTTGGCAGCTCCAATATCAAAGCCAATTAATAAGAACTCCAAATCACATCGATATTTCAATTGGTTTTGAAGTTACGCCCAGGTTATGCTTCTACAATGCGCGAAGTAAAAAAAAATTCGAATGTTTCTTTAAGCTTCAAAATTTCTTCTTAGTTAAAATATAGCTTAAAACAGAAAACTATGACCGCTTCGCATTTATATATTTTAAAGGTTTCATTGCTTGTTTTGGTACTATAGGTTCCATCAAAATTCAGTACCTATGAGGAAGTTGATGAAATTTTAAGAGAAATTGGGAAGAAAGTGAAAAACTTAACACATAATAGATAAAATCAAACCGTTTGATAACACAAATCTGTTTTCGCATATTATTGACGTATAGAGTATTGATATTTTTGAAATAGTTACTCAAACGGTACCTTCAACCTAGGTTGCAATAAAGAGGGCGTATTCCTACTTCAATTTATAAAATTGGAGGAGCCTCGAAAAAATGTGAAAAAAATATTATTAACCGTCCGTGGTTTTTGTACATGTTGCTACTGGATTACTAAAAAATATATGTATAAACATTTTCGAACCATTGAACCGAACCGAAAAGCCGATTGAAAGTGCAAAATAAACGCTTCGAAGGACCAATTTTGGAAGTACAAAAACGGTTTGAACCACTGAATGTAACCGATTATATTTAACGCCATAAATGTGGATCAGGGCTGACTCCAGAATTTGTTTGTACGATATGGGTATCAAATTAAATGTGTTCACGAGTATTTTAAAAGGGCGTGGGCCTTAGTTCCATAGGCGTACGTCTTTTCGAGATATCGCCATAAAGGTGGACCAGGGGTGACTCTAGAACATCATCTGTCGGGTACCGCTAATTTATTTATATATGTAATACCACGAACAGTATTCCTGCAAAGATTCCAAGGGCTTTTGATTTCGCCCTGCAGAACTTTTTCATTTTCTTCTACTTAATATGATAGGTGTCGCACCCATTTTGCAAAGTTTTTTTCTAAAGTTATATTTTGCGTCAAAAAACCAACCCAATTACCATGTTTCATCCCTTCTTTCGTAATTGGTACAGAATTATGGCATTTTTTGTAATTTTTCTTAACTTTCGATATCGGAAAAGTGGGCGTGGTCATCGGATTTCGGCCATTTTTTACACCAAGATAAAGTGACTTCAGATAAGTACTTGAACTAAGTTTAGTTAAGATATATCGATTTTTGCTCAAGTTATCCTGTTAAAGGCCGAGCGGAAGGACAGACGGTCGACTGTGTATAAAAACTGGGCGTGACTTCAACCGATTTCGCCCTTTGTCACAGAAAACAGTTATCGGCCTAGAATCTAAGCCTCTACCAAATTTCAAAAGGATTGGTAAATTTTTGTTCGACTTATGGCATTAAACGTATTTTAGACAAATTAAATGAAAAAGGGCGGAGCCACGCCCATTTTGAAATTTTCTTTTATTTTTGTATTTTGTTGCACCATATCATTACTGTAGTTGAATGTTGACATAATTTACTTATATACTGTAAAGATATTAAATTTTTTGTTAAAATTTTACTTAAAAAAAAAAAATTTTTAAAAGTGGGCGTGGTCCTTCTCCGATTTTGCTAATTTTTATTAGGCGTACATATAGTAATAGGAGTAACGTCCCTGCCAAATTTCATCATGATATCTTCAACAACTGACAAATTACAGATTGCAAAAGTTTTAAATTACCTTCTTTTAAAAGTGGGCGGTGCCACGCCCATTGTCCAAAATTTTACTAATTTTCTATTCTGCTTCATAATTTCAACTCATCTACCAAGTTTCGTCGCTTTATCTGTCTTTGGTAATGAATTATCGCACTTTTTCTGTTTTTCGAAATTTTCGATATCGAAAAAGTGGGCGTGGTTATAGTCCGATATCGTTCGTTTTAAATAGCGATCTGAGATGAGTGCTCAGGAACTTACATACCAAATTTCATCAAGATACCTCAAAATTTACTCAAGTTATCGTGTTAACGGACGGACGGACGGACATGGCTCAATCAAATTTTTTTTCGATCCTGATTATTTTTATATATGGAAATCTATATATATCTCGATTTCTTTATACCTGTACAACCAACCGTTATCCAATTAAAGTTAATATACTCTGTGAGCTCTGCTCGACTGAGTATAAAAATACTTCCACTACAAGTATAATACTTTCGAAACTTTGTGCGAATTTAAGTAAAAGTTTGTAACAGCATACGATGAGCAATGTCTTGCGGTGTTTGAAATGCAGTTTTATGCCTGTATGCGTTATTGTATGGGAATTCATTTTCTTTTCCTTTTTCAATTTGTACACTTTTTTTACCTTCGCGTAAATTGAATGAGTGTTTAATTAAGCTTAAGCAAAAGTTACTTTTTAAGTACTCGCTTTGTGTGAAATTGTAATTTTAATGAAAAACAATTTATGAAAAATAACGACAAAAGTAATATGAAAGAAATTCTTTCGTTTTTGGTGTTATTGTAATCGCAAAAGCGTTTTTCTAAAGCTTGTGTCAGTGAAATATGTAGGTGGTTCTTTTCCGATTGCCTAGGGTGTGATTTTTTTTACGAAATGCTATTTGTTCCTGGGGAATACTAACAGAAATATTGCTATTCACCACATTGAATTACTCTTATGGTTCCTTTCTAGTATTCACATATAAAACAAAAATACAATAGCCACTGTAAATATAAAAACTAAACAGAAGGAGTTGGAAGAACGAATCCAAGAAAAACAAGCTTACAATATCACAACAACAATGTCTAGATATAAAACTGTTATAAGTGAAGAATAAAATACTGACTACAAACAAACCTTTAAAATAAGCTAACGGTATAACAAAAACACGACGAAAAACAATAATAATAACAAAATTTGTACGTTGTTTTTGGGCGTATGTTGTTTTTGAATGCACTTTTATGATTTGTTGTTAAACTTGGTATCAGTGGCGGATCTAGGATTGGACTTCGGGGAGGGTTTTTACTTTATTATTTTATGTCGCATATTTGAATGTACCATAATTTAGCCAGGGTGCATTTATTGAGATATGTAATGTATTTAAAAAAAATTCTTTATTTAACTTTAATATTAAATAATATAAAAATGTATTATTGATAAAACTCGATACACAACAAATATATCGAGCCTTTACCGCCAAATTGGTGTAAGGGACAAATAACAAATTATACAGGACGAGGTTTTTTTTTAATTATCTCTGTTAATAAGCAAAGAATTTGAACTAAATTTTGTACATGGCCCTAGTTGTGCTCTAAATACATAACGCAATCAATTTCAGTAGCTAAAATAAGTCACTCACCACCTGCTGCTGAAATGTTATGCTACTTACATCAAAATAATCATAAAGCTTTTTCACATATAAACTTTTATTTCATTCAAAGAACGTTACAGTATATTTTATAAAATTAAGAATAGTTCATTAAACGTAATTTAAGCATATCAGGAACCGTAAATAACAATTGCTAGCTAAAATTAAACCAAAAATCTGAAATTCACAAATTAACTTATTATTTGTTATTTAAAACCTAAAATGTATGTTCCTCGTCAGTTTCAGGTAACTCATCTGTAATTGTTGCGCTTTGTTGCATATTTAAAAACTCATTGTGAAACTGTTTTGGTATAGCGCCTTTTTCACAAAGTTTATTTAAATCGTTAAACTTTTTTAAAGAAATTTTCAAGGGCTTATCATACAGAGAAAGGGGTCCTTCGTTTCTAATGGAAATATTGCGTTTGGATTGGCGCATTGAAGCTAGATTGTATTCTTTATTGCAGTATCCATGCTTTAAAGTCATAAGAGAGGAATCCTTTTGGAACATAGCAGATCGAAGAGAGTTAAATTCTATTTTGGTTGAGGTAGGGAACATAGTACGCGCAAAGTTTTTCCAGTCTTTTAAATCGGAATATTCCATTATTATACACTCGTCATTTTTTGGGTTAGTTCTCGCATTGGAAATAACGGTATACCATTCGCTGGGAGCCCAAATATTTCTTTGGCGCGTAAATGAGTCTATCGTACTATGAATAGAGTGGACTGGCAAAATGGTATGGCAGAAAGGTTATTTTTAGGGTTTTTATATTTGTACAGGATTTAAAAAAAAGCGAACATAGCAAGCATGGCTCTGTTTCGATTTTGGCCTGCACAACTGTCACAGTAAAGGCTAATAGAGATATACGTTCCTTTTTTATCAAGGAGTTTTAAGTACTTAAAAATTACTGTGCATATCTCATTACATCCCCGTTTTCCATCCTTTTCGCCCACAAAAAGCAATAACCATTTCTTGTAACACTTTCATAAATGTTTTCATTGTAGTAGGCGTATTTTCTCGAGTAAAACAAATTTACACTTTTTGAATGGGGCGTATTAAGAACCTTTTGTAAATCAAAGCTCGCTAATAAGAATGAAGAATTTGTTCGACTTTGCTTTTGGTCATTTAAAAATACTTGTTTTGACGTTTCTTCATCCTTAAGGTGCTTTTGAAATTCTTCAGTTTGCCTTAAAAGAATCTGAGTTTCACTGTCCGAGTTCTTAAATTTTTCACATAAAGCACATTTATCCTTTTGGGCATATGGAAGCCAATGTGAAAGTCGGTATTAAAAATTTTTCTAAACACTCTTAAAGATAACTTAGATGATTCCTTATTAATGTGACTTAAATGACTTAAATAATACTTATACATAGTTGATATGTTTTGGAATTCTGATGGTAAATAAAGTTTACTGCTTTTATTACGACAGTAATGTGAAGGCACAGCAGGCAACTGGGTAATAAAAGATTTAAAAAGTGCTACTTTATTTTCATCAGACTTATTGTGTGGTTTTAATTTTTTTGTTAGCTTCTTTGGTTGTTTGTAGACACTGTGCATTATTTCTAGTATAGATTAGCATGTTTTGAGATACATTGAGAGTGTGAAGCAAAAACTTTTGGCATACTTTTGCTTTTATATTATTAAAACTTATTGTGTACTCAAAACTCCACTTCCTTTTAGTACTTTCGGATTTTCTTCTTTTAATACATTTACGTGTTGTACATGAAAGTATCCAGTCCCGCTGCCTTATTTTATTCCCCATACCCCAGAAGTGCTCGTTTATTGCCACACGATCTGATCCCGTAAATTTGTCCGCACATGAGTTTCCACAATTTAAATTCAAACAGGGGTTCGGTTTAATGCCAGTGGATTTCCTACTTTTGTTTTGCGGTTTTTTTCGGATAACTTTTGACTTTTTAAAGCCCCTATTACCAATACACCACTCATCATCAATGGAAATATTGGACTCACTTCCACTATAGGGGTCGAGAGCATGTAAACTAAAGAAAACAACGATAAACTCATTTATTACTAAGCCCTAAAAAGAAAGGTATAAATTTTCCTTTTGCTTGTAGCCAAAATAATTACCTCTGGTTCAAAAGCTTCCATTATTCGCACAAAGAACTATTTATTATGTTACTTTATATATAACTTATCTCCGTGAAGCGCATTTAGTTTATTAGAATTAAATATTTTTTGCTGCAAGCAACAAAGCACACTAGATATTTTTGTTGTAAGTAACAATGTGCGGTCATGGGAAAATATAAACAAAGTGTATTACGCATTTACACCAAAATTGTTTCTGCTATAACTTTATAACGGTAAAACATAGAACTATGGGATTTTCGAAGATGACAGATCAGGACAAACACTATCGACTCCGATAATAAAAAAAATCGATATTTTGTCCATTACACCAATTCGGCGGTAAAGGCTCGATATGTTATCTGCCTAAACCACAGAGCAGCGCTCAGCCTGCTTTATAACTGTATACTATGTATTCTGCTTTAAACGTCAGAGTTATCTTGAAGATGGCGCTTATTGTAAACATTGTGTAGCCTACGGAAATTTCCCGGTGGGGTAACTGGTGCAAAGTTGGGTCCACTTGTAACCAAACCATTTTGCAAATGGAAAAATGCGAAAGAAGTTTCCTTGACCAACATGAAAAAATACTACCATCAAAACCCCATGGTTGGAATCGAAAATTTAAGATCCATCACAGATGGCAAAACGAAAGCTGTGAACGACAAACTTGATTGTCAAAAAGAGAACGATTTGAAAGAATTTCAATTGAAATCAAAACCCATCGTTGGTACCATTCTTCTATGCCGGCGTCAAGGAATCGGTCTTCGAGGACACAGAGATGACGGATCTTTATTTGAAACAGGAGAAATAACGGAAAAATCTGGCAATCACCAATACCACAATGAGAGAAATTTTTGAGCAATTTTACGCTTCCGTGCAGAAAGCGACAATTGCTTAAAACAAAGTCTGATGCCCTCGACCAAAAATGCAAGTCACATCAGCAAGACGACCCAAAACGAAATTATCAATATTTTCCATTATTTGATTATATAAAAAATTTTAAATAGAGTGAACGAAGCAAAGTGTTTTGCTGACTTGGCAAAGGGTACCACAGATTCTGCTGGGATTTATCAATTATCGATTTGCGTCCGGTATGTGGATTTTTCAACAAATAAGCTTCGGGAGGACTTTTTGGGATTGGTAGAACTTCAAAACGCTTCTGGGAAAGATCTTGCAAAAACCATTAAAAAGTATCGTTTGGAAGTAGGTTTACATTGCTCTTATTTTAATGGCAAAATTATGATGGAGCTCCAGCGATGAGTGGAGAATTTCATGGTGCACAAGCATACATTCAATTGGACTGTGCGGTACATAGTTTTAATTTAGGGGTAAATGCATCTTGTGATGTAGCAAAACGTTTTCCAGAAAAAAATGTCGATTATACAAAAAGAAAGTTGAAGAAAAAAATTGCAAAGCATCTGTTCAACAGGATGGGCTCAATGTCATGAAGCGGTATTCACTTACATTGAACTCCAGCCAGCAATCTTCGAAGCCTTTGAAGAGATATCAGAAGGGAAAAAAAACTTCAGCACAAGCTTCACAGTTTCAGGCTGCTATTTCTGCCGCGCATTTCCAAAAGTCTTGCTATATAATGCAGTCTGCCATCATTTCGTCGTTTTGCCTTTGAGTAAGCAATTGCAATCAAAAATTTAAAATTTGTCCGAGGTCCTGAATTGTGCAAAACATGCTATCCTCAATTTCAAGAAATGGGATAAAACCTAGTAATATATTTTCACGAGGTTTTCGGGTTTGAACCCGAAACCCCTCCCATAAATCTGCCTGGTATTTTCCTTTTGAAGCGTATTACCCGGCTATTTTAGCAAAGTTGGCTTGTTTTCGAAAAGAAATCAATTAACTATCGAACCATTACCAATTATTCATAGGAAACTTATCGATATGTTATACAAAATTTATTGATTTTTTATCAAAAACTTATAGAATTTGTATGAAAAATTTATCGATTTGGTATCGAAAATCTATCAATTATTCATTAAAAAGTAAATTTTTATCACAATGTTCATCAATTTTAATCAAAAATTTATCGAACATTTATAGATTTTTCATAAAAATGTAAATGTTCGGTGTAAAGTTACCAATTATTTATCGGAGTGTTACCAATTGGTCATCGGCGTGCTATCGTATTGTTATCGACGACTCATGGGTTTGTTATGTAACAGATACTAATAAAACATAATAAAATAAAAAATAATATCAGTGACACATTTTTGACCCTTTCTTTAACAAGTCAATAAGAAAGTAATAAGAAGCCGATGAATCGGCCGTAATAAGCCGATAGCAAACCAAAAACTTGACAATAGTTCTCCACTATCGACAGTAAAACAGTAACTTTTCGCTATCGGTTATTATCGATAATAACCCGGAGAAGCTCTCCTCGAGAGGCCCGGAGTTACAACTGTTGTGGTTTAATTTGCAAGCTCTAGTTATCTTAAAAACATAAGCTTTCTAAACGTAAACGTCCATATTGACACATTGAGCTTCGGAGTATGCTGAAACAGGTAAACGCTTCTTACAGCTTACTTAATGGAACAGTCTATTTTTTGTACATTTCATGAAAATGAAATGGTATATTAGGTTTGTCACGAATCTCAAAACTGTAAATCATTAGAGGAGAAGAGAAAAGCCCACCATTAAGTATACCGAATTGATAAGGTTGACAATCTGGTTTGATTTTGCGGTGTGTGTCTGCCCGTCTGTCTATTCGAATGCAAACTTGTACGTCAATTTTTGAGTATCGTAATCAGCGTATAAATTTTAGTATCCCCATTAAAAGCAATTTTCCAAAAAGAAGGTTTTGTAGTATCTTCCTCAATTCATCAGCTAGAAGCCTTAAAGTTAACCAAATGCTTTCGTTTATGGTACGTATTGTTGTCTGCAAAAATCATAGCTATCGGTGGTATATATAACATATATCCCATACAACCGATTGTTCCGAAGAATTATTTTGTCCTTTCTGCATCATTATAGCAAACTTTTTTTTACTGTGTCTAAAATCGGCTTCTTTGGTGAAACTGGTTGCTGTTTTAGAACCGGATTCTTGCTAAGCAAACCCTTCCTTTTTCTGAAGGAGCTATTTTTCGGTTTATCTGTTGTTTGTTGAAACAATTTGCTGTATTTGAACCGGCTTATTTTATGAAACAGGTTAAGTTTTTTTAACCAGTTACTTTTTCGGAATTTCTTTGTCTTTTGGAGCAGGTTACTTCTTTGGAACTGGTTGTTTTTTTTTTTTAATTTTACTCTTTTACAACCCTAATTTTTAATATTTAGAACAGGTGACCTTTTTTGGGCGGCAAACTTTGAGAACCTGAACTTCTTGAAATAATATGACTAAGAAATTTGTAATATATGTAATGGTTTCAAAAACAATATATGTAATATAAATTAGAAAAATAAAAAGAAAGCAAAATTCGTCTCTTCGCAAACCAAAAATCTTCACTTAGGAGAATTTTTTTATCAAAACAATAAAAATCAAACAACAAAATAACTATTAAAATGTTTCATCGATTTAAGCACATGAAAACCTATATACAAACAAGTATTTCAAGCACGGGTAAAAATGTGTTACTCACAAATTTGCACGAAAACGTGAAAATTTGTATCCTCTCCCAAAGTAAAAATCTATTGTTAAACGGTTTCATTTAGCTTGACTTTGTGCAGCGGCCGGTCAGCCGTTGCTTACGAATTTTGTAGTTAAAAATTCAGAAACTTCGCGATAAGCTACAACCTTGAAACGTGGAATATAGTTCAGAACCCAATGACAATGCAATAATAAGAAAAAACTCCGATAAGTGGCGCATGGATCGAAATATTTCAAAAAATCGTATTTGTGGTCCGATTTGGCTTATATTTGGAACACATATTACATACAGAAATAGAAATCACTTCATGAAAAAAATCCCGCTAGATGCGGCAAGGATCGAGATATTAATAAAATAATTAAAAAAAACTTTTTAAGTTAAACGGCTTTATTGAAAACAATACTTACATGAAGTAATAATAGCTGTGTTTTTTAACACGCGTATACGTTTCGTTTGCGCGTGAAAAAAAACGCCTATCCTCGCTTAGATAATGCTTAGGAGACCCATCTAGCGGCTGTGGTTAAACAACTAGCTAGAGCAACAGGGTGTACCAAAAAGCGGAGACACAACCTCTGTTGTATTTCTGTGTATAACATATAGCTGGATCAGTTGTGATAAATAGTGGACGCGCATAGAATACATGGAATTAGTGCAGAGGGTGAAACATGGACACATATTTCAGTTACATCTGAGTATAATGCGTATTGAAATTTAGTAGTAGTAATTTTATACGTAGCAATTTCAGACGTGTATTTAAAGTTTGCCGCTTAGCAGTCCATATAAAGTTTAAGCGTAAACGTATATAGATGAGAAAAAAAAATACAGCTAATAATACTAAAAGCTATAAAATAATTCGGTAGGTCCTAGGTACTAGCCATCACACTCCTCATCAATCTAGGGCGTTGATCAGACAATCAAATAAAAGCGTTGGGCGCGTGAAATTTCTAAAAATGTGAGGCGTAGCATAACCTGATTAAGGTTCAGTTGGTCTTATATATGATTATCAATAGAAATTTGACACGTCCAACGCTTTTATTTAATTGTCTGATCAATGCCTTAGACTGATGAGGAGTATGATGACTAGTATTTAGGATCTACCTAATTAACAAAACCGGACCACAAATACAATTTTTTTCAATATCTGAGTCTTTGCGCCACCTAGCGGCGATTTTTTTTTGCATAGGTCGCTTTCTATTCTTGTATGTATTATTTGTTCCAAATATGAGCCAAATCGGACCACAAATACGTTTTTTGCGAATGTCTTGATCCTTGCGCCACCTAGTGGCGATTTTTTTCTTTTTATTGCATTGTCATCGGATTCTGAATTATATTCCAAGTTTCAAGCTTGTAGCTTATCGGAAAGTGACTTAAATTTCACTTACAAAATTCGTGCCAGCCAGCCACCAGCCTGTCAAGTCAAGCTAAATGAAACCGTTTAATAAAAATACTCGTATGTGGTCAGATTTGTCTCATATTTGGAACAAATATTACATATGGTCTGGTAGAAGTGACATCAAAATACTTTGGAGGTCGAGGAGGGACAAGAATACGTGGCGCTGAGTCGAGTAAAGCCTTTGGAAGGATTATGTATTGAGGACTTAGATTATAACAAATTGTCAGGAAAGAGTCCCTGTAATAATGAGTCACTAAATGAACTAAATAGAATGATGAATGAAATAATAGGCAATTAAATATAGACTAAAAACTTGAAAATAAAACAATTTAAAAAATTTTTTTAAGTTAAACGGTTTTATTGAAAACAATACATACATGAAGTAATAATAATACTAAAAGCTACAAAATAATTAGGTAGGTCCTAGGTACTAGTCATCACACACACTGACGAATGTTTTTAGTTATAAATGTTGTTGTTCCATGTTGTGTGTTGTTTACACCTTAATTTAATACTTTTTATGTAAGTTTGTCACCAATGTTTTATAGTGATTTATGTATGTATGTATGTTTTCAAAAAAATTAATTTTCTGCTTGTTTTTGTTGAAAATAAAGATTATGCCCCTGAGGGTGCCAAGGAGCTTGGCGAACGTAGGGTGATATTTTTTAGAAAAAGTACGAGTTTTTACTTGGACTAACTTGACCAGCAAAGCCTAATAAAATTCAACTTTTTAAATGGTTAATCGATATAAGCACATGAAAATCTATATACAAACAAATATTTCAAAAAAAAAAAAAGTAAATGTAAGGCGCGATAACTTCCGAAGAGATCTAAGGCCGAGCTTCTCTTCCAATTTGCGTCGTGCTCCTCTTGAATTTCCCTACAAATTGGCCGGACGGGACCTACATGTTTTACGCCGACTCCGAATGGCATCTGCAAGGCAGATGAGTTTTCACTGAGAGCTTTTCATGGCAGAAATACACCCGGAGCGCTTGCCAAACACTGCCGAGGGGCGAACTCGCTTTCTAATTTAAAAACCTTATTTTTAAAATTTTGATGTTGCTTTGCCCGGGGTGCGAACCCAGGACATACGGTGTGGTAAGTGGATCACGCTACCATCACACCACGGTGGCCGCCAAATATTTCAAGCACGGGTAAAAATGTGGCACTCACAAATGTTCACGAACTGCCTAAAGGCATAAATTGTACTACAATGTATTGCAACGAACTATAAAAGCGTAATGTTACATGTTAAACGAGATGGTGGCTAAAACGAATACACTTATATCAGTCGTAAAAACACATTTAAAGTCCAATATGCGATTGTTAATGCACTGTAAAATTTTGAAGTATTTTTAAAAGTAAGCAGTTACTTGAAGGATTTTTCAAAAGTCATATGAACTTAAGATAGTACATATGAATACATGCATATATATGTATATATTTTAAAACAGTTTTCTCTTATACATACATGTATAAAAGTGGGTATTCGTGTATACACGACTAAATTAAGGTGTTCTTGAAAAAGTGCTTTTCGGTCGCCGGATATGTGGCAACACATGATTTTTTTTTTTACCTTTTTTGTTGTTTTTTTTATTTCTTTAAAGTCACCTCAATTCACTCACAATTCACCACTCGCCATGGTTATTACATTTCAATGCTAACGTAAGTCTATAACGTGTAATAGTGAAGTGGCAGACAAGACCATACAGTTACCAAGTCAATTAGCCAGAACAAGTAGCAAAAGCTTAAGCTTAGACACAAAGAAATATATTCAACTAAGTAACTAACAAAGCAATATATACGAGTATATAAAAAAGTAGTGATGAAGAAAGTGAAAAGAAGAGTAGGGTAGCGGCATACTTAGGAACGAAAATAATGTAATGGTTTAGGAAAACATTGAGTTGTTAAGATAGTTTTGCAGTGGGCGATTGCAGGCCTTAGAAGACGAAGAAATTAAAAACATAAAGGTGAGTGCACATAAACACATATATACATATACCTTTAGAGAGTATCTATATTTACTATTTGGAGTTATTTATGAGGTATCGAAGTGAATGGTTTTACTGCTGATTGTCTTCAAACGTCTGAAGTCGCTTTGAATAAAAAGTTGACAATGATGGCTTTTGATATTGACGGAAGTAACAGTTTTCCAGATTATGGGATTGGTACAAATATCTTATCAAAATTAAAGAGGCGAACTGGAGAAACAAAAGGTTTTGGAGCTCAAACTACGAATCGAAAGGTTAATCTCTGCTCCCTTTTGGTAAAAACAACTGACTAAAGAGCCCACTTTTGCAATGCGCAAATTGAAAACTTTTGACTATTATTTCTATAGTTCGAAAACCCTGAATTGAATGTGTGTCAAGCAGCAAGCAAATATATATAAGATCAAAATAATCAATATTCAGTGAATATCTAAAGTACTTAAATGCTTCGGACAACTTCTCTAGGGAAGATGTTGTCACAAGGTGACCAAGCATTTCCAAGGTTAACACTTTAAAGCCAAAGTAAAATAAAGAAGTTACTTACTGCACTGTCAATTACTTAGTTACAGTTTGACCTTATTCGAAAGGAAATTGATCTTTTTATGAAAGTTAAGCAATCTCTCGACCAACAAAACTCACGCTTTACAAGTCGCTCATCATACGCATGCTGATGTATGGCTCAGAATTGTGAACGGTGTCGAGAGGAGATCAAATAGCTCTTGAAAAAAGGTTTTCCTTAAGATTTGTGGTCCAGTCCGTGATGCCTACAGTGAATATCGATGCTGGTATAATAATGAATTTGATGAATATATTAAGAAAGTCCAGCAAATAAAAGGCCAAAGGCTTCGCTGACTAAGTCGTGTTATGAGAATGGATGAACACGCTTTGGCCAAGCAACTACTTCAGTCAGGACCGAAGCTCGAAAGAAAATGTAGTGCAGAGTTTCAGTTAGCTAATAGAAGCAGTTGTTGGTATTACCAATCGATTTCATTTATTGCGGAATAAGGATAGCTGGCGTTATTTGCTCAGAAACGACCAACCCTACCATTTAGCTGAGAACCGTTGGTGTGTTTGGAAATAACAAACAGACAATTATTCCTGCTTTAATAACTATTATAAGTTTGCTGTCTGCAACCGTTGTGGTAGCACAGCGGTCGGTTCTTCGGAATTATTGAAGATAGTTCCAAAATCGTACAAAATAGCCACTGCTCATTGCAATTCACTCTCTTAGACCTCGCCCTAATATACTCACCACGCAAAAATTAATCCTCTAAGTCATACCTTCAGAGTTTTACCAATTTATAAAAAGGTTTCTTATGGGAAGATATGGGAGGGGGCGCAACTGCCCACTTTTTCACAAACTGATTTGACTGCAAGCTGTTTTACTATGAAACAAACTTTAATTATTCCAAATAAAGCGACTTTAAAAAAATACTGGAAGGTGGTTGCTCCAGTAGCAAGCATTATTCGTTTTTACAAAATTTCTTAGGCTAGGACAAACATATATACTTGATATCATTGATCTAGGTCATAGTTGATATCATTGATCTAGGTCATAGTTATAATGACTATTAAATAATCTAAAAACTACCGTTCCTAGGGACATAAGACCCATCCTCCTTTTTCTAAGTTAATAAGCAGTACACTCTTTCACGCTATTCATATGCTTTTCTAAATCTTGTCATATAAATCCGTTGAAAAAATATGAAGTGTTGAATGAAAGGAAGTTGCAGTCAAAAATTACATATTAATCGTAGTAATTATTTTTCCAATCAACAAGCCTTGATTGTTTAATTCCAACTACACTAAATTTCTAACGCAATCTGCCTACGTATGCTTGAAATAAGGCTTAAGTTTTGATTTATTTCCTCACAAAACAGTAAACCAGCTAAGCTGAAAAAATAATAAAATAAAATTTTACTTTATTGCTCCCTTGACATGCAACTGTGATCAATATTGTAAAGTTGTATGGGGTTGCAGCCACCGCCATAAGTAAACATTCAAATATAAGCAAAAAATGAATAAATTTAAAAAACAAACGTAGATATACAAATTTGCAATAGAAATGGATACACAAATGCAATGCAACACAATTTCATTTCGTTTTTGATAACAATGCAACAACTAGCACCAATGAACATTTTTATATTCAGTTGAGCAGAGCTCACAGAGCATATTAAGTTTGATTGGATAACGGTTGGTTGTACATATATAAAGGAATCGAGATAGATATAGACTTCCATATATCAAAATAATCAGGATCGAAAAAAAATTTGATTGAGCCATGTCCGTCCGTCCGTCCGTCCGTTAACACGATAACTTGAGTAAATTTTGAGGTATCTTGATAAAATTTGGTATGCAGGTTCCTGAGCACTCTTCTCAGTTAAAATCGAGATATCTTTAATGAACTTAGTTCACGTACTTACTTGAACTCACTTTATCTTGGTATGAAAAATGAACGAAATCCGACTATGACCACGCCCACTTTTTCGATATCGAAAATTACGAAAAATGAAAAAAATGCCATAATTCTATACCAAATACGAAAAAAGGGATGAAACATGGTAAGGTAATAGGATTGTTTTATTGACGCGAAATATAACTTTAGAAAAAACTTTATAAAATGGTTGTGACACCTACCATACTAAGTAGAAGAAAATTAAAAAGTTCTGCAGGGCGAAATAAAAAACCCTTAAAATCTTGGCAGGTATTACATATATAAATAAATTAGCGGTATCCAACAAATGATGTTCTGGGTCACCCTGCTCCACATTTTGGTCGATATCTGGAAAACGCCTTCACATATACAACTACCACCACTCCCTTTTAAAACTCTCATTAATACCTTTAATTTGATACCCATATCGTACAAACTCATTCTAGAGTCACCCCTGGTCCACCTTTATGGCGATATCTCGAAAAGGCGTCCATCTATAGAACTAAGCCCCACGCCCTTTTAAAATACTCATTAACACCTTTCATTTGATACCCATATCGTACAAACATATTCTAAAGTCATCCCTGGTCCACCTTTGTGGCGATATCTCGAAAAGGCGAACACCTATAGAACGAAGGCCCTCTCCCTTTTAAAAATACTCATTAACACCTTTCATTTGATATCCATATCGTACAAACAAAGTCTAGAGTCACCCCTGGTCCACCTTTGTTGCGATATCTCGACAAGGCGTCCACCTATAGCACTAAGGCCCACTCCCTTTGAAAATACTCATTAACTCCTTTCGTTTGATACCCATATTGCACAAACGAATCCCGAAACGAGTCACCCCTGCTCCACCTTTATGGCGATATCTCGAAACGGCGTCCACCTATGGAACTAAGGATTACTCCCTTTTAAAATACTCATTAACACCTTTCATTTGATACCCACATCGTACAAACGCATTCTAGAGTCACCCCTGGTCCACCTTTATGGCGTTATTTCGAAACGGCGTCCACCTATAGAACTAAGGCCAACTCCCTTTTAAAATACTCATTAGCACCTTTCGTTTGATGCCCATATTGTAGAAACAAATTCTAGGGTCACCCCTGGTCCACCTTTATGGTGATATCTCGAAACGGCGTCCACCTATGGAACTAAGGATTACTCCCTTTTAAAATACTCATTAACACCTTTCATTTGATACCCATATCGTACAAACACAATCTAGAGTCAACCCTGATCCACTTTTATGGCTATATCCCTAAATGGCGTTCACCTATAGAACTATGACCCACTCCCTCATAAAATACTCTTTAATGCCTTTCATTTGATACACATGTCATACAAACACATTCCAGGGTTTCCCTCGGTTCATTTTCCTACATGGTTATTTTCCCTTATGTTGTCACCATAGCTCTCAACTGAGTATGTAATGTTCGGTTACACCCGAACTTAACCTTCCTTACTTGTTTATATTTAAAATGTAGCAATTGTTGGTTCATTTTATTCACAACATCTTTAATACATATAAACATATGTACATTGTTGTTATGCTGAAAATCGAAAAACAAAAACTATACTTACTTTAGCATATATCTTCATTTGTTGTTATAAATTTCCTTTAACCTTTTTTTGCAACAATTCTCTATGCAACAACTCAACTCAACTGCGTCACTTCGCCCGCATGCACAAAATCGCACCAACGTCAACAAAATATCAACCAACAACAACTATAATGTTGTTTAACTCTTGTGGCTATCGCATTTGTATAACAGCAAATTGTACTGTTGGCAATACAACATATATACATGGACAGACATTTAAATTGGATTGTAAAACACAATGTGTCTGCGAGGTAAGTTAACGACGACAGAAAAAAATGCACAGAAATCACTGAAAAGGTTAAATATTTAAGAGGTGTCGAGTTTTGAAATTACAAAAAAATGGGTACAGAAATTTCTAAATTTGCAAACTTTGGAAGAAACCCAGTAAACCAATGTACATTGTGAGGTTTTCTTATTAATGCAACAGATATCTGTTTTTGAAATGTATATACTATATACGAAATGATCTTTGTAATATTTAGTCACGCAATTTAACTCCGCGATTGTTACAATTTTTTAAGTTAGGTTATCATGTAGCAGACCATAGATTTCGAAAAATTCTACGACGATTTCATTTTATTATATTTATTTTTTTATTTTATTTTATTTTATTTTTTCATTTTGTTCTATAATATATCATTTTATTTTACTTTATTTTATTTTATCTAAATTTATTTTGTTTTATTTTATTTTATTTTTATTTATTTTATTTTGATTTATTTTGTTTTTTATTTCATTTCATTTTATTTTATTTTAATTTATTTTGTTTTATTTTAATTTATTTTGTTTAATTTTATTTTATTTCGTTTAATTTAATTTAATTTTATTTTCTTTTGGTTTTTATTTAATTTTTGTATAATTTAGTTTTCTATTTTAAATTATTTTATTAAAATGTCTTTTCGTTTAATTTAATTTTATTTATTTTATTTTTTTTTTCACTTTTATTTTATTTATTTATTTTTTTTTTTTTATTAAATTTTTTTTTTTATATCTTGTTTTATTTTATTTTATGTTATTTTATTGTATTTTTAACTATTTTTTTGTTTTAATTAATTTTTTTTTCATTTCATTCTATTAAATTTAATTTTTTTTTTATTCTTTTTTTTTAATTATTTTACGTTTTATTTTTTTATTTTGTAAAATTTTTTTCATTTTACAAATTTTTTTTTTCATTTATTTTTATACTTATTTTATTTTAATTTGTTTTTGTGTTACATTCAAAAATTATTATTTTTTTTTTGTTTTGTCCTCTCGATGAACATTTCTCTCCTGTGATATCGTGCATTTGTGCATATGCCATAACACATCCTTCACTATCTATCTATGCATGTAGTGGAAAGAACAAATACCAAAGCATATTAGACTAAATTGAATTTATGTGACAATAGAATTTGCTTTTTATGTTTATGTTGTCGTATTTTATTTAAGGTGTTCATAGAGGTTATCTTAGATGTTAGAGTTGTGCGGGTGTATGTGAATGCTATGACGTCAAGTAAAAATAAATTGCATTGGGAAATGTTAAACTTCCATTTATCCAGTTAATAATAAAAAAATTCTAAGGTATTCGAACGAATTCATCAGGTAACACAATTTTATATTGTCACCAGGAATATTGCAAAAACGTTTGTGGCAAAGAACAAAATAAATGCATTCTTCTATATGAAAATATTTGGTGTGCAGGCTTATTTGAATAAACGAAAGAATGCTTATGGAGGTGCCTGCGTAAATATGTTGATTTATCGTTTTATGCTATAAGCCCAGGCAGACTAAGTTTTTGCAATTTTTCATTTAGTGATTTTTGCACTCGAAGCAAAAATGGCACTGATTTAAATAGATTTTTTTTTTAAAGATGTTGATAACACAATTTCATTAAATTTACCTTCTTCTCAGAATTCCATTTCGTAATTGTTTATAATAATTACTTTAATCTTCTGAACCACAACAAAATTATACTTATTTCATTCACTTTCACATCTCAAAATAATATCTACTATACCCCGTTTGGGACAGCACTGTGGTCTTACTCCCTTTACTTCAAGGCAAGTTCTTATCATGTTTTACTTCTTTTTCAAACACGATATATGCTCTCCTGTTAACCCTGCACCATCGTCTGACCGTCTTTTCTTCGATATTTTATAGTCCTATAACCTCCGGCTAATCTTTTCAAGTACCTTCCTCAATTTAGAGGAAATCGATCTTGTTACTGCTGCAACAATATCGTACCCATAAACTATTACCTTTATTTAACTTTTTCTACTTACTACGAAGAGTATCCTTTAAGATAGCCCACAATGGTGGAAAAAAACCGCACTTCAAGCATGATCCCTCATACAAGAGTACGGTATGTTGTCAGCGAACCCGTTTTAGCTTTAAAAATGCTCCCCTCCAGCGTCGATTGCATCCAATACCTTAAAAGGTTGTTAAGTTCTGCCTTCTGAAGAGCTTTGTTCTGACATCTTTTAAAATGAGCGCTCTTTTTCATAAAGAGTAAAGCCAAATACCACCTCACTACGTCTTTTTAAGGTGTTTATAATTTCTTGAAGTACATTTTAGGCTGACTTGCCTTTCATGTACGTGTTCTCTTATTGTTGACTTTTTGTCCAAAAGCGAGTCCAGAGTATGAAGGATGAATATATATATTTGACCTGCAATCATGAAATGGACCTATTTTGCGAAAGAAAGTTTTCGAGAAGAACACGTTTAAAATTATTGTTTAGCTTGACTCTATGTAGCGGCCGGCCGTTGTGAACGAATTTTGTAATAAAAATTTAAGTAACTTCCCGATAAGCTACAAGCTTGCAACTTTGAATATAGTTCATAACCCGATGACAATGCAATAAGAAGAAAAAAACTCCGATAGGTGGCGCATGGATCGAAATATTTCAAAAAATCGTATTTGTTGTCCCGGATTTAAAATCCAATTCGTGAAAAAATTCGATTGTGAAAAAATTAAGAAAGATAGAAAACTGCGGTTTGTTCCATAGGAAAGAGCGTTAAATTTCCTATAAGAATCAGTCAAAAAGTGACGAACGGTATTTTCGCACAATAGGTCCCTTTCATGATTCCAATCTATATATAATATATAGCTTTAGTTAATCTGTCCTTAGTAGGAATATTGCTGCAACTGTCTGCTAGCCCTGCAGCATGTACAATGGAATGATATTCGTTGTTTGGGCCGTTTACAGTCAGATAATCCAGTTTGGGAGCTTCATAAAAGAAATACTTCATTTCGTAACTCATCTTTTCCAAAGTTATTATAAACGTGTTCTATCCAATGCAGCTCCTGTGTGTTGATGCTGCCAGTCTAGGGCTCGGTTACACATTTGTAACATTAACTACTTCTCGCTTTCTGTAGCGAAGGGATCAACAAGAATCATCCACTTTAACTGAAAAAGATCCAGGAGTGGTCCCATAGAGAGGTTCAGTGCCAAATAGTTTATGGTTCGTTTTGTAGTGATCAGAATGAAAACAATTCAAATGGCATAGAGAAAGATTTCACAGCAATTTGCAACGCTATCACTTCACAGGCTCTCTAAACCGCTTTTTGGAACTCCATCACAACTAGGTCCTTTAGAGTAACCTGCATGAGACCACTTCGCTAACCCGCTTATTGAACTTCGTACTCCTCGGCTGGATCTATACCGCGTAAGAAGCGTATTTAAACATCTCCAGGGCCCACCACAACGGTATAATGACACAAGTAAGAATAATCTCAGGCCTCCAGTATTTGGTCTCGGTTTGAAAGTCCGTATCCATTCACTGACATAAGAAGTACTCTGTTTACCGAGAGGAAATATTAAAATAAAAGGCGCTAAGCCATAATCAAATCCAACGTTTAGGCATCGGGCCCAGGAAATTACTACTACTACATTTTCTTCTTCTTTTTCTTGTTCTTCTTTTTTGTCTCCTTCCTCTTGTAAAAGAAGACTCGCAGAAGGTTTTGATGGAATTTAATTGATATTGATGATTTTTGTTGGATTCAGATCCAGTACGTTGAGAAAAAGCACCACCCGACCATCTCAAAATCGATTTAATAGGACCATGCTAAACTTTTAGGTTAACCCAACCCCTACCCTTCTGTGCTTATCAAAGAAGAGTCACCTACTTAAAAAAGAAGATTCGTATCTTAGCAGGTTTGCTTTGCGATTTCCAAATTCTGGACTTGTACCCTTTCTACATCTAAGATTGGATTACTTCCACGAAGCTGACAAAATAATGAAGAACCAGTCCATGAGCAGCCAAGAAGTGTTAGGCAAAGAAAGTTGGCAGACACGGCAAAGGTGGCTAAAAGCAAATCTTCCCCACAGTTTAAACCACCTCTTGAGATTTTGGGTGAAATTGTGGGAGGCATCAGTAAGGATGAAAGGTAAAAATAAATCTTTTGCACATGGTCGTGGGTTATTATTACGACATCATCATTACCAATTCCTTATCGATTAGCTGCCTAATCGACTTCGAGCGTTTCGTAACGAGTCAATACAGCTTTCACTGACTGGACCACTAGTGGAGGTCAAGCTTTCCTCCACCAGCCTCTCTTAACTCAGTTGAAGGCCACCCCTTCCTCTATTTCCAAACTATGTTGGTGATTGATATACTTTCCTGGCCGGAGTGCCTTATTCCATTCGCATAAAATTACCTAGCCAGCTTCGCCGTCGGATTCACGGAAAAGATCATAAATCTTACTGAGAACTTTTCTCATCTTCCCTCGACACCGTCCATGATTCTGAGCCATAAATAGCGGGGCGACCCTGCTTAGAAAAGTTTTCTTCTAATTGAAAAAAACTTGTTTCTATAATTTTTGATGTTGCTTTACCCGGGGCATCTTCGGTGTGGTAGGTGGAGCACGCTACCATCACACCATGGCGGCCGCCTAGCAGTAAAACGCCATCTAATACCGGGCAAATAGAATATAGAGTCCTGTTACTGAGCTTTGAAAGAGATCTTGGTGCCACAATTGAGCCGGAGGGTTTATGGCAGGGTGCAGAAATGGCAGACCATACTAAAAACGTGTATAATTAACTGAAGGTGCTGGGCCTGCTATTTACTGTAACGATCAAAAAATAAGTAGATCCTGCCAGATTAATGCAGCATCTTTCAGACGGGAATTATACCCGTGAAGAAAGCGGTAGAAGCATGCTTGAGCTGCAGTCGCGTCAAGACATATATTGATTGTAAGTCGGCGATTAATGCAATAATCTCACACATTACTTGATCAAGAAGTATTCTGGAATGCAACGAAGCGTTGGAAAACTGCGCTCTGTTCGGAACATGCATCTACATATACTGGGTTCCCAGTCATAAAAGGATAGAATGTAACGAAACTACCCTTGATTTGGTAAAGGAGGGCGTAACACTCGCTGAATCGACCATAGACGTCCCAATCCCGTTTGGGAGAAATGAAGAGAAGAGAGGAGTTGCATGTGATGCAATAGACAGAGAAGCGTGGACACAAATGCGGAGCCAAAAAATTTCTAAGAAAATGAGAGAAGACTTAAGGCCCACGATGGGCATACTAACTGGATGCTATCTTCTAGCGTCACATGCTTATAAGTTAAGTCTCTTTAGTAGGAGCAGATTAAGGAAGTCTGAGCTGCAGGAAGAAATGGTTGAGCACGATCTGTGTTTATGTTCTGCGATTGCCAGGTCATGGCTCCAGTTATTAGGGGCGGCAGAGTTGCCAGATCGCGAGGCATTAATTGAGCTTCCAATATTTGCCAAGAGGATGGAGTTATTCTATAACAAAAACCCTGCCACATGATTGAGGTTCTTCGTTTTGGTTTTCAAACAAATTCTGGTAACACTGTGGACACATTCAGTCTATTTAATGTATTTAGTGATTCGTCGAGAGAGGACGTTACTTTCCAATTGCCCACTCAGTCCAAGCCGACTAGTGATGGGTCCAATGCAGAAAATTGCTTTCTTTCATAAAAACACTAGTATATATTAATGGTGAATTATTAAAATTATTAAAATGTGGCATAACGTAAGAATTTTCCAACTTATTCATATATACAAACGTACAGTAAACTACTAAATACTTTCGATATCAATTAACAGTTAAATATTGCTGTAATACATTATTAATAAAAACATATTTTCCATATTTATGTAATAACTGCAGGCATTTTCAATGAAAACATTATAAATGCAACCAACTCAACCAATTATTTTATTTACTTTTACTTTCGTTATTTGCATTGTCGCTTGATTTAACTCTATGGTCGCCAATGCGACCAATTCTTTTACAAGAGCTATTGTTAAAGTTTTTAATCAAAATTCAACAAGACTATGTCTTTATTAAAGGAAAAATTGCCTTCTATTATTTGGTCCATTTATATAAAGGTAGTCCTTAAAATTTTTTTATCATCTTTTTATACGCAGAGCTCACAGAGTATATTAATAAAATATATTTGTTCGCATAACGGCAATCCGTGACGGCATAAACTAATGGAGATGGATATAGACTTCTATATATCAAAATGATCTGGGCGGAAAACGAAATTTATTTAGCCATGTCCGTCCGTTCGTCCGTAGACACGATAACTTGAGTAAATTTTGAGATATCTTGATGAAATTTGGTATGTAGGTTCCTGGGCACTCATCTCAGATCGCTATTTAAAATTTTCGAAATCGGACTTTAACCACGCCCACTTTTTCGATATCGAAAATTTCAAAAAATCCAAAAAGTGCGATAATTCATTACCAGTGACGGATAAAGCGATGAAACTTGATAGGTGGGTTGACCTTATGACGAAGAATAGAAAACTAGTAAAGTTTTGGACAACGGGCGTGGCACCGCCAACTTTTACAAGAAGGTAATTTGAAAGTTTTGCAAGCCGTAATTTGGCAGTCGTTGAAGATAACAAGATGAAATTTGGCAGAAGCGTTACTACTGTTAGTGTATAAATGCTAAGTATAAATTAGCAAAATGGGATAAAGAACATGCCCACTGTACAGTATATAAGTAGCTTATGTCAACATTCAACACCAGTAATTATATGGTGCATCAAAATACAAAAATAAAAGAAAATTCCAAAATGGGCGTGGCTCCGCCCTTTTTCATTTAATTTGTCTAGAATACTTTTAATGCCATACGTCAAAAATCAGCCAATCCTTGAGAAAGTTGGTAAGAGCATAGACTCTATGACGGTAATTGTTTCCTGTGAAAATGGGCGAAATCGGTTCAAGCCACGCCCAGTTTTTATACACAGTCGACCGTCTGTCCTTCCGCTCGGCTCTTAACACGATAACTTGAACAAAAATCGATATATCTTTATTAAACTTAGTTCACGTACTTATCTGAACTCACTTCATCTTGGCATAAAAAATGGCCGAAATCCGATTATGACCACGCCCACTTTTTCGATATCGAAAATTACGAAAAATGAAAAAAATGCCATAATTCTATACCAGATATGAAAAAAGGGATGAAACATTGTAATTCGATTGGTTTATTGACGCAAAATATAACTTTAGGAAAAACTTTGTAAAATGGGTGTGACACCTCCCATATTATAAGTAGAATATAATGAAAAAGTTCTGCAGGGCGAAATCAAAAGCCCTTGGAATCTTGGCAGGAATACTGTTGGTGGTATTACACATAAAAATAAGTTAGCGGTACCCGAAAGATGATGTTCTGGGTCACCCTGGTCCACATTTTGGTCGATATCTCGAAAACGCTTTCACATGTACAACAACCCTCATTAATACCTTTAGTTTGATACCCATATCGTACAAACACATTCCAGAGTCACGCCTGGTAAACCTTTATGGCATTATCTCAAAAAGGCGTCGACCTATAGAACTATGGCGCACTCCCTTTTAAAATACTCTTTAATACCTTCCATTTGATATCAATTTCATACAAACACCTTCCAGGGTTACCCAAGGTTCATCTTCCTACATGGTGATTTTTCCTTATTTTGTCTCCAAAGCTCTCAGCTGAGTATGTAATGTTCTGTTAAACCCGAACTTAGCCTTCCTTACTTGTTCCATTTAATATTCCTTCATTTCACTTAAATACAAAACAATTATTTAATGCTTTTTCCTTTAATTATCTTTATTTGTTTACACTTCATTTAGTTACACGGCATTTATGTATATGTTTTTCCTTTTATATGTATGTGTACATAATAATCCTTCAATGTTTTAGCGCACAGACCCTTTTTATTCACTTCATTCTCCTCTTACACACAGTTCGTGCTCGTTATTAACCTTGATTTTACAAACATTTTCAGCTGCACTTGGAATAATCTTCACTCCTCTGTTTTCTTACATAGGAGATAATTGTCATTTTCGCTTATTATTCATTTCTTTCGCTTTTACATCATAATTTTGCCTCGTTAAGTAAATTTCACATAAGCATACTTACGTTGAGTGCTTCCGTTTGTTTTCTTTCATCTTACAGAATGGTCGTCATGCCTGCTCATCATTGTGTCCAAAGGAGCAATTGCCTGCGCCGGAGGATACGATTTCTTGCAGATCACCACGTCTGGTGGAGGTGCCAGGCCATTGCTGCAAAATGTGGCTGTGTGAGAATCCCACAGCTGATGGTAAGTGCTTTCATGGTTCATCAATGAAATTCATTGTGTTATTTGTTATTTAGGTGCAAATTATGAATAATGAAGCGTTTTTAATAAGTCGTTTTTTTCTTGTTAACAAAAATTCGTATAAAAGTATTCATTCACTCACTAAAGTACGACTGTAAACTTGAGAGCCTTACTGAATGTGAGGCCGAATGTAGGTCCTAAGTTGTTGTGATTTTGACGCTATACCAATACTCACAACTTTTTAGAATACATTATCAAATAGAGAGTGAATTAGAACATATCAAATATTTGTTTTTCATTGTAAAGAAAAAATTAATTGAACAACAGATGATTTGGCTGACCAACGCTGATGAGTAGCGTTGGATAGAAATTTGTTAATTGTCTTTATTGACGACATTCATTATTAATTATACGAAAGTTCTTAACCTATACATATATACATAAAAAAAAAAAAAAAAAAACATATATACATACTTACATTAATATTTACATACTAGAGGTGCAGGAATGCTTTGTCAGCGAATTATTATATTGACCTACATATTGTCAATATGATTCCTGCTTGAGCAGTTTGGTATGACGCATTAATACTGTTACGAATATTAGCAGCACTAAGGGGTATTGCCATCTCTAAGCTCATGCTAAACAGTGATTTGTACGCACATCAATAATTCAATCATTATGTCTACACATATGTACGTACACGCAGCGGAAAAGAGATGCACAAACCCATGCAGATATCTTATCTGAGATGCTCCCAAAAGTATGCAATTGTAATTGTGGAAGTTTCGCTCACAAATACACGCGCATCTGAGAAGCTATACACGTGCATCTGTAGTTATAATTATATGGCAGTAAATAAGTAAATTCTGGAAGCGCCTAGAAGATGCACGAGGAAATCATAGAGTATAAAAGCACCAACGGTAGAGACGCGGTAAGCAGTTTCAGTTAAGCAAGCTCTCTGTCGGGCAATAGATCAGTTTCATTTAAGCTATCAGTCAGTTTGGTAATTGTAAAGTATAAGTGTGATTGTGAAGTACTTTAAGAAAGGCCATTTTTCCATTATTCAATATTGGAGTTATTTATTCAACAGTTTAGTGATTCCAACCTTAGTAGAAGATTACAAATAAGGGAAATTGGAAGTAAATTTGTTACAATACATTAGGCGACTTGGCAAACGCGAATGAACTCATGGTAGTTATCTGGGTCAATGAACGAATGTTTGTAATGTTAAGCGTGTTTGAAGTGAGGTGAATTTCACGCGATACTACATCATTTACATAGGAGATAAACTAAATTCACAGTTATTTTGGTCCAAGAATAAAATGGATGGGAGGAAACCCGAAAAGAAAATTTGAAGGAGAGTCATACGGGAAATGGTAAAGGCAGATCTCAGAGGGAAAAAGGTAGGAAAAGAGAGAGAGTAAATACAAATAATATTACTAGGAAGATTCAAATCAACGATTTACATTGAAACATAGTAGCGTTCATACTCCTTATTCCTATCATATGTGGGATGCAAATATAGTAGTATTTTGAACAGTGATTATTATCACACATAAAAAATCACTGTTATTCAAAAACCAAAATTATTGTGACTTCTTTGTGATGGATGTTAATAAAATGATCGTTATCGAAGATTTTTTCATAGTGATTATCAAATCACCGTTTTTCACAGCGATTGAAATTGAGTATACGTTCAAAACCTTCTAATTCTTAACATATGTGACAATTAAAAAGGAATTTATTATACAGTGATTTTTATCAGCCATATAAGTAACAGGATTTTAAAATCACATCAGCAATCGGCCGCGATGTAATGAAGATGACATTTTTCTGATAGGTGTTCATCGTTATCGATGATCTCTTCTCAGCGAGTTTCTAATCACCGGTCTTACCAGCGGTTACAATTAAGGAGCGAATTGTGTATAATGTAACGGGGCATGTTTTTCTCTTGTGAATAAAAAATACTGCCATATAAGAGCATTCATTCACTTCAGTGAGTGACAGTAAACCTGAATGCCTTGAAGTTTTGGTATTATACGGTGGCGACTGTGAATACGAGGGACTGAGACGCAAAGGGTGACGACGTCATACATATTTGTATATAAGAAGCTACGCATAGGCTTCAAATTTTTATCATATGAGACATTAAAGTTAGGGCTGTTTTTAACAGTTAATCGTATCACCCATATAAACCACTGAGATTTGAAAATTTCACTAGTAATCGACTGCGACGTAATAATGATTACACTGGTATGACAGATGTTGACAAAATGTTCGTTCTTGGTTATTTGTTCACAGCAATTTTCAAATCACCATTCTTCAATGCTGAGTAAGCGGTCATAGAATTTTAGTATTTCTTTCATATGTCACATGTAAGCTAGGCATCTTTTAAATCAGTGACTCTTATCACCCATAAAAATCACTGTGATTTGAAAATCTCACCACCAATTGACAAAAATTAAATGATTATGACACTGTTGTGATAGGTGTCAACATTTATTAAACCATTTTTTTTCTCACCAATAGTAGTGATGACAATATTGTTGTTTAAAGGGTTGTCAATATTAATGATGACACTAATGATGGTAAGAATAAGTCCGCTGCCCCAATATTATATTTTTCTATTTTCCTCAGCAGATAACCCATCGAAGATTGGACAGAGTTTATAACCTTGTTTTTATCCATTTCGGAACCTTTTCAGCCTATTTCATTAAAAAATGAGTTCCATTCAATATTACCGTGCCCAGGGTACCATCAAAATGAAGCATTGAGACGAAGAAGGCAAATTGAACGAGCTTTTAGACAGTATGAAACTCACATAGACTAGAAACTTATCTACTTGAGTTTCAAGCAGTTAGTTTGATGCCAGGATCATTTCTGGGGTCAAAAACTTGCGCTCCGTTTCACTTAGTTATAAGTGGCCACTTTCTCATATGAGTGTTAAGGCTTATCCCCCGATAAACACAATTTTTGGGAATACAATTCATATTTATAGGGAAGATAAATTTTAAAGATCACACGAGAAAAGGGCTCTAAGTGAAGTGTTCTAAATACCCCTATCCACATTTTCCTTTTAAACAAACTTCACTATATACTTATACAAACTCTATCCATCTTTGCTTTTTTACCAAAAGACCGACAAAAACTCCTAATACCGACGGTGGTATCATGTTAATTTCCCTTAACTATTAACTACGTAAATGTCAACTCAATGGACATTGTGTGCTTAACAATAATAACGGCAACCAACAACAATAGCAATAAGATTCCTCCCAAAACACCATTCGTAGCAAAACCAAGTACAGCAACCGTTGAGGCGATCGTCTTGACTGCTTGAGGAGCAATAGTATGTACTGGCTTACCAAAGACAGCTGGGTAGGAATTTGTCTAAGGAACTGTGTAGCAGCTTAATGATTTTTAAAACGAATTAACAAGAGATATATGAATGTGTTTATGAGCACAAGACAGTTGCGAATAAATTTCGGCACTTCATCAGAAGAAAACATAACGGCATTGAGTGCAGATAAAACAAAAAACGAAAATGATAAAAGAAGCAGTAATTATTTATGCAAGGATAAGAGAATGAAACATGGCACAGTGATAAAAGCATACAAAGAAAAAAATTAATGGCCAACAAAATATTTCATTCAGAAGAAAAAAAAAGAAATCTACATTAATTTGATGAAAGCTGAAGATGATGACATGAATGGTCGTTGTTCGCTACTTTTTATAGAACAATATTCTAAAGTATAGTGTTTTATCGCGCTTAAAATAACTAATAATATTGTTGATAATAATTTAATCTTTAAGAGCCAAGATAGGCCGAAAAATTGCTAACAGTGTTGGAGGGAAAAATTGTTGTCAGCTAATAGGCTTTCGTATTTACCATCGCCAAAAATAAAAACAAAATTTCGTCACCTAATAATATACTTGATCTGATGATGACAACAAAGGTATCATTACGAAGAGCTTCGAATGATAACAGATAAAACTCATATCCAAATAATGGATATGACGATCGGATATCCGTCAAAGCGTATCTGTATAATAAAAAAATTTGATGGACTTAAAACCACCACCGAAGCATATTTTTTCAGTCGAAAATAGAACATTTCATTTATTTTTTCTATTTACTTAATTGGCATCTAACCGCTTAAACGATTATGGCTGTCAAGCAAAGCGCGCCAGTCGCTTCTTTCTTGGGTTAAAAATTTACTAGTATTAATTTCCAAAGGGACAGCAGCAGGCCAAAAACATTAGAACTTTCAGTATAATACCGCCCTTGTTGAAATATTTTAAAAGACTTATTGAACTTCGAAAGCGGTCTTGATATTACATCCCTTATTTCTGCATCAGCATTTCCACTATATAAAGAAATTAGTTGAGACGGGTTTATTCAACTTAGTTGGTCTTTATATTGATCAAGGCAAAATATGGATAAGCAAAGCCAAGCTGCGGACACCAAAGACGTTAGAGAAAATTTGGTAATGCTAATAACCTCTATCTCGATATTGAAAAATATAAGACCCGAGTGAATATGCTTTTTGAAAAAAGTTCTTAACTTGCCCCAACTCACTCTTATTATTCCCTAAAATAAAGAAAAACGTTTGGGCTCGCACAGTAACAATAGAGACCAGCATACCAATCATAGTCATATATACTGATATCTCTACTCCCAATATTTTTGGTAATTTTTATAGCCTTATACGTTTATGTTGTGTTAATTTTATGAGCTTGTAAAATAAAACACAATGTTTGATTTTGCATTGGGTTTTATTTTGTCGATATTTCGGCTTCAATCTGAAGTCATCTTCAGGAACATGTGATAATGCAATTTTAAACATTGTGTTTTATTTTACCTACTCCCAACAGCCATAAACAACCAATAAGCGAAGTTACTTATTTCCAAATTTGTGACAGGATATGCATAAGATTTATTCTAAAAACCTCTCGGAGTTTGAGAAATGTTCTTCATGTCTTCGACGGTATGCAGTGTACGAAACAACAAGATTCAGTTGAATTTAGAAAGAAAAAAGTATGGTCAAAAGAGAGAGCGGTGAGAGCCAATTACTCTCGAACCTTGATGTGTTAGATAGTTGTTTTATTTTGAAAAATAAGGAAGGTATATAAAATATCCGTAACGAAGGCATAAATTAAACGGTCGCTATTACCGTAACCATAAATATAAAGTTAGTGCTGTGGTAACCATCAACAAAAGTAACCATAACCGAATTCTTAACTATAAGCGTCAATATAAATATCCACCAATATAAATATCACCAAAAAATACGATTGGACCATCATTTGCCTTGCAACTTCGGTTAAAAACTCAACTTGTGTAAAAGAGTTTTGCCGCTCGACATAACACTACGGGGATTCACGGCCAAAGCTATCAACGATCCCATAAAAATAACAGTATTTCTACCTTTAGCGATGAAAGTAATGTGTAAAAGCAATTATACCTTAACCAAGGATTAAACCATAGTACCACTGACCGTCAATGCAACCGTAGCCCAGATGGCGATATGCCTCTTATGTTCTTATCAGTTTCATCATCTACTACTTTATGCCAGTCTTCATCTCCTGAATTATTTTCGTCATCATGAGCGTCTTCATTACTATATTCATCATAATTTTTATCATCACTATTATTAGCCTTATTCTATCTCGACCATCTTCTTTGATATTTTCTTTTCTGTTAATTTTCATTCTGCATTTCTTTTCTTAGTCCTCTATTTTTGCATCTCTTTTCTATAATAAGCTCAGGTTACGTGTATTATCATACTTACTGCAGGCCATTCAAATAGTGCAGATGTTGCCATCGATCATCTTCTATACTGCTCAAGTGTACACTGCTCTAGCAAAGCCTTGAAGTCGTAGACTTTATTGACAACATACGGCACAGAATACCGTTCGCAGAACTGCTACGGGATATTGCTTTATGTCGCCAAAAAATATCATCTACATAGGAAAGCACGGCGTAAAACAATTATGCCGACGGGGTTAGGATTAGAGTACATCCGCGAGTAAAATCCATCTTAATCCGTCCTCGACTTTGGGTTGGCAGTGTGCCTTCTTTCATTATCTCTTATCCTGTCTTAAGATCGGGTTCTTAGTCCTATTGTCAGATAATCAAGGGTTCTGTCAACGGACGAACATCTGCGTTTATGATACTGAGAAATATTTTTCGGTTTATATGTACGTTAAAATGACAAAAAACATTAAAAACAACATGACAACGGTACAGTGGACGCTTTGAACTTTTGTTTTCAAGTTTCACTTTGTAGTTCTCACCAGAAAAGGCGTACCTCTTGGACTCTCGCTGAATTTAGTGCGCCTCATGCTGAAAAGAGATTTCGTAATTTTCTCCAGCAGAGTGAAAAAAATACAACAAATCAGATGGCAGCTACTGCGTTAAAAGCAAGATTAATAGTATAAGTTAGTCCCGGAACAAAAACGAATTGCCAGAATTTGTTGAACTTGTCTAAAATCGTCTAAACGCCTATACGAAATGTGAATAAGTTATTTAAATGCAAACAAAATTGCATAATTGTGATAGCTCTATCAATAAGAATCATAAACCTAAATCCAATGAAAAAAATTTCGTATTAATTTTAAATATTTTTTCTTATTGAATTATTTTCTTCCGATCAGTATGACATATGTGGAGATTAAGTTTCCTTTAATCTATTCTGATCTATTTCGTTGTAGTGCGAATAAAAACAAGGTTTATTCCACCTTACGGCCCAACGTTTCGCCAAATTTCCTTGGCATCATCAGGGGCGTGATATTCTATTTATTATTATATAAAATAAAAACAACAAGAAATGCAAAAAGTTACAATACTAAAATTTTTAGGTGCTTATGAATATACATATATCCACAGACAAAACTCAGCGAAACAGATGACAAATACAACATACTTTTGAAAATCAACTTACTTCAGATGTGGCGGTAGACAAAATTACAAGATGAAAATAAATAAAATTTACAAAGACAACAACTATTTCACCTACAACGACAAAATATACACACAAACACATGGAATGCCGATGGGCAACCCCTCTCTCCAACCATCGCAGATATAGTCATGGACGATTTACTTAACTACACACACAAGAACTCACAGAACTCCAAAAACAATACAACATACAAATAAAGTTCCTTATAAAATACGTTGATGACATACTCGCCATAATCAAAAGAAAAGACGCAAATATAATTTTAAATACATTGAACAAATACCACAACAAATTGAAATCGACCATAGAAAAAGAAGAAAACGGCAGTAGGTATCCCTTTCTTAGACACCCGAATATATAGAAATAACAACGTTTTAATATTAGATTGGTATTCCAAACCAACTGCTTCTGGGCGCCTAATAAATTATTTTTCATCGCAACCTTTAAAATATAAAATAAATACTGCCAAGAACCTCATAAGCAAAATATTGACAATCAGCCATCAAACATTTCACGACGCTAATATAAGAAAAATCAAAATGACACTTAGAAAGAATAATTACCTCGACTACTTGATATCAAGCCTAATCATGCAAAAACAAATTGACATCAAAAATACTAGACTTCAAACAACAAACACAGGCAACAACAACCAAACAAAGCAATACTTCAGTGTCACGTATATTCCTAGGCTCACAGAAAACTTCGCGCGAGATCTTATAAAAACATCAAAGACATTGGCTTTTAAATCAAATTGCACTTTGGCGACTTATTTTAAAAAAACAAAAAGCCCTGTAGATCTACAACAACAAAGCAACGTAGTGTATCAAATACAATGCAAAGGAAACGACGAAGAAAAATGCAACAAAGTGTACATCGGGACGACAAAACGAGCTTTAGGCAAAGACAATAAATACAATAAGAGCCGTCACTCGTTATTTTGTGGCGAGTATCTCGCTGGAAATTGAAAAAATTGATGCCGAATGTTTTCTGAGAGGGACATTTTTAATTGTCTCGCATTTATCCATGCCGTGTAGGCCCCATGTGCAACTATGATTTTTGGAAATAGAATTAAATAAATTAATTAAATACAGTCGAAAAATAAACACAAATACCCCACGAGAATGTATAGAATACATTTATAAACATCTCGCCAAAAAAAAAGTAGCGACTACCTCTCAGTATACATCGAGTTAATGCCAAAAAAATAACGAGTAACGGCTCTTATTGTATTTATCCTCTTTGCTTTAGGTACGCGACTATCTGAACATGAAGCCGATATACGAAAAAAAAAACAAAGCACCGCATTAGCGCAGCATGCAATAACAAATAATCACAGAGCTGAATTTGCAGGCGCGAAAGTTTTAGAAAAAGAAATGAGAGAAAGAAAACGATACACTTTAGAGAGCCTACGAATACTGCAAAATAGAGAAAAGACAATCGACAGGAAGGAAGATACTGACAATATTGCCGCAGCTTATTTATTATGTTTATAGTGTTTAATGTGACAAAGTATACCACAACTCGATGGTATCGATTTTATATGTAATTAATGGTGTAATTTTTGTAAATTTTATTCATTTTCATCTTGTAATTTTGTCTACCGCCACATCTAAAGTAAGTTGGTTTTCAGAAGTATGTTGTATTTGGTCATCTATTTCGCTGAGTTTTGTCTGTGGATATATGTATATTCATAAGCATTTAAAAATTTTAGAATTGTAACTTTTTGCATTTCTTGTTGTTTTTATTTTATATAATAATAAATAGAATATCACGCCCCTGATGATGCCAAGGAAATTTGGCGAAACGTTGGGCGTAAGGTAGAATAAACCTTGTTTTTATTCGCACTACAACGAAATAGATCAGAATAGTTTAAAGGAAACTTAATCTCCACATATTTATTCTTAAGTTAATATACTGACTATTTTTTAATTATAAATTATGCTGGTATTTCAAGTTGTGTTTTTAATTGCCAAAAATCATGATTTTTATTTCATTTATCAATTTCCTTAAAAAAAAGCGCTTGCTCGAATAAGCTTCCTTTAAATTTAATAGCAAGACCTAAAGATTAATCGGTCATCATTAATAAAGTTATGTCTAAAAAATTATTGCGAGTAAAAAAACACGCGAAAGCTATGAAATTATATTTTTAAAATATTTTATACACACCACGTGGCCCTTATAAATGCCTCTCACCACTTCAAACGAAATATAAAACATATAAAATTTAATCCCGATTATAGGTGATTAAAGGCACATCGAAAAGGACCAGATTTCGCTTTTGGAACCAAACATTTCAAAGTTATTTGTTAGTTTATCATATACCCAAAATTCTTTACACTCTAGTTAAAACAAATTACATATCAATTTTGATCTAGATTGAAGTTGCTCTGCTTCGAATAATCTACACTTTTATCCCTATCCGACCAGCGCCAACCGTGGCTAAGAAGATTCAAAATATACTAGTGATATCCTTGATATTATTTTTGCCGTTTGAAGGAGTGCAACTAAATGAAAACCTTATTTTAATTTTATTTAAGGACCACCATAATGTACCTACATACGTATATACTAACAATCACCACTTCTTGAGTACTAACTACAATTTGATTACTTTACACTCTAAACAAAGTAAATTTCTTCTCTTTTCTTTATTTACATACATACATGCATACATACATCGATACTATGCCAGTATACGCCACCTGCCATAATGCCTCAACGAGTCCATGGACACCGTGCTCACAGCCCTGTGGCCTTGGCGTTTCGACGCGCTACACCAACACAAACACTGGCTGTCGGCAATTGAGCAGTTTGCGACTGTGTGAAAATCGCAAATGTGATCAAGACAATAACAGTAATAGCCATAGCAAATACAATAACAACAACAATAATAATAGTGCAAACAATAACACTAATAACGCTAACAACAACAGCAACTATTTACGAACACAAAATTCAACACTCAAACAGAAAACCACAGCAGCGCAACAACACCAAAAAAGCGCGCATGAACAATTACAACAAAAATTAATTAGCCATAATGCTGCAAACAATTTAGTTGTAAGTGAGCCTAAGGATATTAAGGATATAACAAATTACCATGCATCATTATACGAACACGAGGAGCATCGAATACGCGTAAGTTGAACAAAAATATTTAATTAATTTAATTTAATTAATTAATGAGTTATTGATTTAATAAATATATTGCACTGGAAAGAGTTAAGAAATATTTAAAGTTTTATACGTAAATGTACTTAAGAATTTGCTTAAATTTACCAACGGCAACAACCCGTCCCTATATAAATTCATTTTCTCAACCCTTGCTTAATACATACATAGATATGTATATAACAAGTAAAGTAGGCTAATTTCGGGTGTAGCCGAACATAACATACTCAGCTGAGAGCTTTGGATACCAAATAAGGGAAAATCACCATGTAGGAAAATGAACCTAGGGTAACCCTGGAATGTGTTGTTTGTACGATATGGGTATCAAATGAAAGGTGTTAATGAGTATTTTAAACGCGCGTGGGCCTTAGTTCTATAGGGGGACGCCTTTTCGAGATATCGTTATAAAGGTGGACCGGGGTTGACTCTAGAATGCGTTTGTACAGTATGGGTATCAAACGAAAGGTGTTAATGAGTATTTTAAAAGGGAGTGGGCCTTGGATCTATAGGTGGACGCCTTTTCGATATATCGCCATAAAGGTGGACCAGGGGTGACTACAACTTGTTTGTACGATATGGGTATCAAATGAAAGGTGATAATGAGTATTTTAAAAGGGAGTGGGCCTTAGATCTATGGGTGGACGCCTTTTCGAGATATCGCCATAAAGGTGGTCCAGGGGTGACTCTAGACTTTGTTTGTACGATATGGGTCTCAAATGAAAGGTGTTAATGAGTATTTTAAACGCGCGTGGGCCTTAGTTCTATAGGGGGACGCCTTTTCGAGATATCGTTATAAAGGTGGACCAGGGTTGACTCTAGAATGCGTTTGTACAGTATGGGTATCAAACGAAAGGTGTTAATGAGTATTTTAAAAGGGAGTGGGCTTTGGATCTATAGGTGGACACCTTTTCGAGATATCGCCATAAAGGTGGGCCAGGGGTGACTTCAACTTGTTTGTACAATATGGGTATCAAATGAAAGGTGATAATGAGTATTTTAAAAGGGAACCTTTTCGAGATATCGCCATAAAGGTGAACCAGGGGTGACTCTAGAATTTGTTTGTACGATATGGGTCTCAAATGAAAGGTGTTAATGAGTATTTTAAACGCGTCCTTAGTTGTACATGTGAAGGCGTTTTCGAGATATCGAACCAAATGTGGACCAGGGTAACCCAGAACATCATCTGTCGGGTACCGCTAATTTATTTATATATGTAATACCACGAACAGTATTCCTGCCAAGATTCCAAGGGCTTTTGATTTCGCCATGCAGAACTTTTTTATTTTCTTCTACTTAGTATGGTAGGTATCACAACCATTTTACAAAGTTTTTTCTACATTTATATTTTGCGTCAATAATCCCATCCAATTACCATGTTTCATACCTTTTTTCGTATTTGGTAAAGAATTATGGCATTTTTTTCATTTTTCGTAATTTTCGATATCGAAAAAGTGGGCGTGGTCATAGTCGGATTTCGACCATTTTTTACAACAATACAAAGTGAGTCCAGATAAGTATGTGAACTGAGTTTAGTAAAGATATATCTATTTTTGCTCAAGTTATCGTGTTAACAGCCGAGCGGAAGGACAGACGGTCGACTGCGTATAAAAACTGGGCGTGGCTTTATAAGATATCTACGGTTATCTTCTGCTACCCAAGAATTAGGTGGAGATTCATGCCGTACCCGGCCATGCACACACAAATATGATGGAAAAATAAGTGGGGTTACCTTCTACCCTTTAGGTTAGCGCGGAGGGCGCCGCCTCCAAACTGTTGGTTCTGTAGAGTTTATGATGATTGTCTAGGCGGTCTTTTCCACCAGGTACACATTAGAAATTAATTAAAACTCTACTTTTTTATTTTAAAATGTTAATTCACGTTTATTTAATAAACTTTTTGTGAGCACGTCCGACACGTATATTTGCCAAATTTATAATGATGGCGGTGAAACATGAAAGTGTCGATGTCACTCTTGCCAATCGTTTTTCATGTTTCACCCCACATATATCTGGTTCATTCTTACATACTACATTACAATATCTCATGACGTATTATGTTTATGTTTTATTCATTCTGTTTTAATATTCACAATTAAATATCATTGTGAGTAACAATGTTGAGATGTTGCCAGATGATTATTAAAAAGTTAATTCGGGGGATTTTATCCTTACATCACCCTTTTTGGGGAAAAGAAGAATTGACAAAGTGATCAATTTTGTCACATTCTTCTTTTGCCATAACATATAAAAATTGTTGCGAACAAACGAATATATAGTTATATTAGGGTGTACCTCCCCTTTTTAATTCGTTGGTTCGGAACCATTTTTATGACTGATTATTACAAATGAATGAATTTGATTTTAGTTTATTAAATTATGTTGTTTGTTCTTCTTTTTGTTGTAGATATTTACATTTTAATATATTTTAAATTTGTTAAAGTTTTACATTTTTAATCTTTGCTGCTTTTGAAATATGTTTTTTTCTGTTTTGTTTTTTTTTTTTTTGTTTGAACTTAAGAAATACGAACAATTTTCATGAAATAGGTTTTTTTGAATATACAAAATGTGTGTTATTTTACTTTTTTTTGTTTTAACAGTTTTTAAGCCCTCGTGGCTGCTTAAATGCTAGTAAGTAAATTTTGGATTTGTTTTTTTTTTTTTTCATCAAATTTAAAGTAAACGAATTGGAGTAATGTTAATTTACTTTACTTAGGCGGTTTTTGTGTACCACTTTTTCTTTGTTTTTGACTTCATCGAAAATAGTTACGTTAGGTTCGTTAATTTGAGTAATGATGAACGGATCTTGATAAATATTTTCGTGCTTATGATGTGGTTCTTTTTGTAAAAGTACTCTATCTCCGATTTTTACAATTAAAGGTCGTGCCGTTTTATCGTACAGATTTTTACTTTGTAATTTATTTTTATTAATTAGGTTTTGTGCCATTTTGTCCGTTTTCTGCATCCTAAACTTAACTTCTTTGGCGTAGTTTTCGACACTATAATTTGGGTCAATTATTTCTTTTGTCAATTCACTAGGCAAAGTTGCCTTTTTCTCAAAGAGTAATTCGTAAGGCGAAAATTGATTGTCGAAAACTGTGCTACTCGTAGTATTGTGTAGGAAAGTAAAGTATTTTAAATAAAACATCCCAATCAGAAAAATTGTCTTTTAAATATGCACGCAAGTATTCATTAAAAACTCTATGATTACGTTCAATCCTGCCAACAGTTTCATGATGGTATGAAGTTGAAAAATTATGTTGGATATTTAAAAGTTTAGTTAATTCTTCAAATAACACGTTTTTAAATTCAGTACCTAAATCTGATTTTATGGCATTCATTGTGCCGTATGTTAAAATGAATCCTTCAAAAATAGCTGAAGCGACTGTTTTTGCCGATTTGTCTGGTACAGCGACTGTTACCAGATATTTAGTCATGTCGCAAATCATGGTAATTGCGAACTTGTTACCATATTTGGACTCAGGTAGGGGTCCTATTGTGTCAATTACTAATATATCAAATGGTTTACAAGGAGTTGGTGTTAAAACAAGTTTTTCTTTTGTTTTAGGTTTAACCTTGTTTAAAAGAAAATCCTTACAATCTTTGATATATTTCGATATATCACGAGTCATGTTCTTCCAATAAAATTTTGTTCGCAATTTTGCGTAAAGTCTTTTCATTCCGCAATGTCCACCGGAAATGGGATCATTATGGTAGATTTTCATAAGTTTTAATTTTGTATCTTCATCTGTTACTGTCTCCACTGGATCTGTTAACATAATTTCTAAAGATTTTAAAATTTTATTTCCAATATTTTTGAAATTTGTAATTGTGTAATGTTCGAACATAATATCGTTTTTAGGCCATTCAATGTGCTTAATTTTGCGTTTGCCGGCTTCTGATTCAAGCCTCGAAAGTAATTTCTCTAAAGTCGTTATTTCGTTAACAAGCTCAAAACTAAGTAACTCGAGTTTCTTATGTTTAATATGCGCAAAGATTCTTAAATTTGTTGTTTTATTATTTTTATCGTACGTAATTGCAGATCTTATTCGTGGGACATTTTTCGAAAAATTAAATGAAAACTTGTCATAGACATGTAAAGTAAGTTGTTTTTCGTCGGTTTTGTCTGTTTTTCTATGTAAATTTTTGTCGCTTGCCTTTTTTGTCATGGATCTTGTCTGTACTGCCAAAATTTGTTTGTTAGCTTCTTTAATCTCATCGATTGTTATACGTGATAGTGCATCAGCACAAACGTTTGATTTACCTTTTATATATACAATAGTAAAGTTATATTCAGATAGTTCCAGTCTTATTCTTGAAAGTTTTGAAGATGAGTCTTTCATGTTGAATAAGTATACTAGAGGTCTATGGTCTGATTTTACAATGAAATGGGTACCATACACATATGGTCGAAATTGCTTGATTGCAAAGTAAATAGCTAAAAGCTCTAATTCTATAATAGGCTTTTTCTGTTCAGCTTTATTAAATGCTTTAGAAGCGAACCAAATTGGTAAATCACTACCTTGTTGTTCTTGACTCAAAATAGCGCCACATCCAGTTGTGGAAGCATCAACTGTAATAATGAATTGTTTAGTAAAATCTGGACATTGAAGTAATTTTGGTGAAAGTAACGCTGCTTTCAAAGATAAAAATGCTCTTTCGCACTCTACATCCCATACAAATTCAACTCTTTTTCTGCTTAATCGGTTCAGAGGCGCTGCCAGAGACGCAAAGTTAGGTATAAACCATCTGTAATAGTTTGCAAACGCGACGAATCGTCGTACCGCGTCTTTGTCAGTCGGTTTCGTATACTTTTTAATTGCGTTTATCTTAGAGTCATCTGGCAACAAACCTTTGGCTGAGCATTTATGACTTAAAAATGTAACTTCTGGTCGTAAAAAGTTGCATTTATTTGGGTTAAGTTTGAGATTAAAAGATCTACAAGTATCGAAGACTTTTGAAAGATTTTTAATGTGGTGTGCTTCGCTACATCCGACGACGATAATATCGTTCCCCCAGCGGGTTAGGGGACGTCAGAATATACCCGCGGTAGGTATGCCTGTCGTAAGAGGCGACTAAAATACCAGATTCAAGGGGCTGTGTAGCGCAACCCTACAGGATGCCAGCGCAACATATAGCTTCTCCAAACCCAATTGTCAACCTCACCTATCCGCGGCGAATCCTGTTTCACTAACAGACGAGGCTCTGGCGACCCTAAGCTCCTTATGGAACTTGGGGTTTGGGGAGGGAGGGGATGGCCTGAAGGTTTAATGTGGCCACATAAATCGAGATGGTCGGGCCAGCACCTTAATGGTGCTGTGGCACCGGAGCGTACCGGATCTGTATCCGGCAAAGGACCAGCACATCGATAACACTCCCCAAAGCCTTCGGGGAGCAACCTTATCGCTACAACAACAACAACAACAACGATAATATCATCGACGTACAAAAATGCGACATTGGGTGGTATACCCGAAAAAGCTATCGTCATCATTCGCGAGAATGAATTAGGTGCTATATTTAAGCCAAATGGAAGCACTTTCCATCTAAATGCGCCACCGTCAGTGCTGAAAGACGTAATGTCCCGAGAATCAGGATACAAGGGGATTTGATGAAATCCTGAAAAAAGATCTAATGTGGAAAAATATTTTGCTCTACCGAGATTGTCTAAAATATCGTCAACTCTAGGTAGTGGGAATTTATCAGCAATGAGTTTTTTGTTTACCGCGCGAAAATCTACGCACATACTATAAGCTTTTTGACCATTAGTATCTTTCTTTGGGACTACAATCAAAGGACTATTGTAATTCGAATAACTAGGTTCAATCAAATCATTGTCTAACAATTTATTTACTTGTCGATTTATTTCTTCGCGTTGAGAGTATGGCAATCTATAGTTTTTAACATATACCGGATCGTTGTCTGTCAATCTTAGTTTTTGCTCGTAAAAGTTATTTAAAGTCATTTTGTCCGTGTCAAGAGCGCAAATGTCGGCATAATCTATGCAAAGGTCAATTAATTTACTATGAGCATGTTGAGGTATTTGATTTTTTAAAATCGAAGTTAGTTTTTTCGTACGTTTGTCTTCTGTTTCTGTTTGTTAATTGTATAGACATTGTAGTTTGAAAGTTTTTCTATCCGAATACTTTTTCTTTTGACATACTTTATATCATCCGTGGTATTTATAACTTTAATAATTGGGTTACTGGAATTAACAATGCACCTAGCTGTGAAAACACCTTTTTCGATTTCCTGCGAGTCCACGAAAAGTGGCTCGGGTGAATCTCCTAAATCAAAAAGTCTGAATATTTCGCATCTTGGTGGAATGATACAACTGTCGCTTTCTGTTGCGTGTAGGATTGGTATCGCGACTTTTTCATTACCTACCCAAAAGGAAATACTATTTCTTTCATAATTAATAATGCATTTGTTAATTTTCAGAAAATCTTTACCCAGTATGCCATCGGATGGAACATTAAAGTCTTCATTCACTACATGTAAAGTATTTTTAATAGAAAAGTTTGAAAAATTTAAATTTGCTGTAATTTTACCTAAAGTAGAAACTGAATTGGAAGTGACACCGGTAATGTTAATAATGTCGTTCGTGTTTAAGGAAATATTTCTGTCTAGACATGATATTTTTATTAAAGAAATGTCGGCTTGAGTGTCTACTAGGAAAGAACAAAATTTTTGTGACTCGTTCAATTGTAATTCTATAAAATCAGAGTAATTTAAATTTAAACAATAGATGCCTATTGGTGAGGGAAGTTCGCTTACTGGCTTGGTTCGTCCTCCCTCAGTGTTCGCTCCTGAGGGGCGCTGGCGTTTAAAGCGCGAACGTTTGCGTTTCCACCTCTACCGTTTGAGGATCTTGAATTGTTGTTTCTATTGTTACTATTGTTTGGATTAGGGTTGGTATTTGGACGCGTATTATTATTGTGATTATTCTGATATCTATTTCCGTTATAATACCTATATCTTTGATTATTGTTACCGTTATAGTTACTATTGTATGAAAATGAATTATTGTTTCTATAACCAGTATAGCCACGGTTTGGGTAAAAACCTCGATAACTACCACGGGAATTTCTAAATGTACTGTTACCACGTGATCGAAAAGCTAAAACCTGACGCTCAGTTACTTCATTGTTTTGTTCTACAATTAATTTTGCTACTACGTCTTTCGGATCAGTAAATGCTGTTGAGGCTAGAATGGTTTTTACTAAATTTGATTTTGCATTTAGACGACACACGTTAACAGTTTGTTCGACTGCCATTTCATGAGCTTTCGCTTGAGTGATCCCTTCAATAATAAGAGACCGCTCAAGTGAGTCAGCTAAATCTTCAACTTGTTTGGCAAAATCTGTATAATTGTTTCCGTTAATATGTAACGCTGCAATTCTCCCTGCTACAACTTTCGAGTTGTCTGGTTTGATCCTATTACGTAGAGCTGTTTTAATTTCGTTGACTGAAGCTACTTGTGTTGGTATTGCTTCACGAGCTTTACCCTCTAATTTTGATTTTAAGAACGCTAAAAAAGTATCGGTTAAATCTGCAGTAGCGAATTATTCAAGTAATGCAATTTTGTCTATAAAAGAATCAAGTGCTAGTGGATCACCACTGTAGTTTTCTCTAATAGAATTAGCACATGTGTTAATAAAAATTCTTTTATCCTCTGGAGTTGCCATGACTTGATCGTTAAGATCTGGAGCTGAATTAGCAGAAGATGAGGGCACGTTTGTACTAATTGGATCGTTAAGATCTGATTTTAAAATAGAAGAAGTTAAAATTTCACTATTTGAATCGTTAAGATTTGAAACCAAATAAGAAGTTGGATTTTTAATGGAAGAATTTTCGAATCCTGGAAAATCTGTTGATAAAGAGAATCTAGTTTTCTGGTTTGTGACTTTTTCGGTCGAAGATGAAGCTAAACTTTCGTAGCTTGAGCCTGATTTATCTGAATCGGATTCTGAATCTGAAGTTTTTTGCACTTGTCTACCACTTCTAAGGTTGTACGTATGAAATTACTAAAGCACTTGTTTGAATGTTGAATTTATATTCGAGGTTAAATTGTTGAGGAAAAAGAGCGAAGGAAAAAGTTAAAGAAATATTTAACAATTTATTAGGAGAATTAATTGAAACTGCAGTAAATTTTTATGAAAAATTTGTCAAAAGTAATTTAATTCAAAATGGCTCAAAAGTATGTAAGTTTTAATTGGTAAAAGTCTTAAAATGTACTCACGGACGCACCGCTTTATTCAAAAAAATCTCTATTTGGTTTTTCACGGAACCACCGCATGTAATAAAAATTGAATTGGCTTTTCACGGAACCACCGCATGTAATAAAAAAAATTTGGTTTTTAACGGAACCACCGCATATTGTCAAAAAAAAATTACTTGGTTTTTAACGGAACCACCGCATGCACCGAAAAATTGATTGGTTTTTCCGAAAACCTCCGTATCTATCAAAAAAATTGATTGGTTTTTCTAACAAACCACCGTTTATCAAAATCCAAAATTTATATTGAATGCGAAATTAATTTAATTGGAATACGGAGACACCAAATTTAATATGAAATTTTAATTTTTAATACACATACATCTATAATTTTAAAGAAAAAGTACCCGTGGGCAAAAGAAATGTTTAATACATATAAGTATACTTATATTTGGTCACTGCTGCTGCTGCGCTGGCAGACCTGAATCGCTGCTGGTATTGTTGCTGCTGGTGTTGTTGCTGCTGCTGGCATGTGTCTTCGATGTTGTTGTTTTACGTCTTAAAGTTGGTGGTGGAAAATTTTGGGTGCCGTTAATTTCGCCGTTATGCGTGGCGTAGTGCGAGTGCCGTTTTGTAAAATTTATAGAATTTGTAAAATTTTGAGTTAAATTTTCATTATTAAATTGTATTTTAATTTTGTTGAATTTTGCTTTTGTTAAATGTTGATTAATAAAATTGTTCTTGTGGTTTATTAAATTCAATGTAGAAAATTTGTACTGCCGTTTATAAATTTAGTTTATAAAATTGAATCGTAGAATTGTTTAAAGTTGTATTAGAAAAACAGCTTGTAGATTTGTTAAATTTTATTTTAAGAAATTATATCGTAGTTTAGTAGAATTTTATTTAGAAAATTTTATATTTAGGTTTTATTGAATTTTACTTAGAAAATTGCATGGTAGTTTATTAAAAATTTATATTAAAAAATTATGTATTGGAATTTAGTTGAATTTTATTTAGAAAATTATATCGTAGATTAGTAAAATTTTAGTTAGCAAATTGGGTATTGTATTGCATTTTTATATATGTATTAGAATCTCATAATTTATTAGAAAATTGTATTATTAAATTTTGCACATTTTTCGCACCACACTCACTTTTACTTTTTTTCTCTTCTCCAAAAATACTGCTGTCCTCCGAAAAAAAAAAATTTTCCACTCACCGCTGCTGATGTGAGAACGTCCGGTTCGTTGCGTTGCCAAATTGAAAAACAAAGAACGAGACTCCAGACTCACGGTCGCCATATAAGATAACTACGGCTATCTTCTGCTACCCAAGAATTAGGTGGAGATTCATGCCGTACCCGGCCATGCACACACAAATATGATGGAAAAATAAGTGGGGTTACCTTCTACCCTTTAGGTTAGCGCGGAGGGCGCCGCCTCCAAACTGTTGGTTCTGTAGAGTTTATGATGATTGTCTGGGCGGTCTTTTCCGCCAGGTACACATTAGAAATTAATTAAAACTCTACTTTTTTATTTTAAAATGTTAATTCACGTTTATTTAGTAAACTTTTTGTGAGCACGTCCGACACGTATATTTGCCAAATTTATAATGTTGGCGGTGAAACATGAAAGTGTCGATGTCACTCTTGCCAATCGTTTTTCATGTTTCACCCCACATATATCTGGTTCATTCTTACATACTACATTACAATATCTCATGACGTATTATGTTTATGTTTTATTCATTCTGTTTTAATATTCACAATTAAATATCATTGTGAGAAACAATGTTGAGATGTTGCCAGATGATTATTAAAAAGTTAATTCGGGGGATTTTATCCTTACAGCTCCAACCGATTTCGCCCTTTTTCACAAAAAACAGTTCTCGCCGTAGAGTCTAAGCCCCAACCAAATTTCACAAGGATTGATAAATTTTTGTTCGACTTATGGCATTAAAAGTATCCTACGCCCATTTTGAAATTTTCTTTTATTTTTGTATTTGGTTGCACCATATCACTACTGGAGTTGAATGTTGACATAATTTACTTATATACTGTAAAGATATTAAATTTTTTGTTAAAATTCGACTTTAAACAATTTTTTTTTAAGTGGGCGTGGTCGTCCTCCGATTTTGCTAATTTTTATTAAGCATACATATAGTAATAAGAGTAATGTTCCTGCCAAATTTCATCATGATATCTTCAACGACTGCCAAATTACAGCTTGCAAAACTTTTAAATTACCTTCTTTTAAAAGTGGGCGGTGCCACGCCCATTGTCCAAAATTTTACAAACTTTCTATTCTGCACTTTATCCGTCTTTGATAATGAATTATCGCACTTTTTGGGTTTTTCCAAATTTTAGATATCGAAAAAGTGGGCGTGGTTATAGTCCGATTTCGTTCATTTTAAATAGCGATCTGAGATGAGTGCCCAGGAACCTACATAGCAAATTTCATCAAGATACCTCAAAAGTTACTCAAGTTAACACGATATAACGGGCGGACGGACGGACATTGCTCAATCAAATTTTTTTTCGATACTTATGATTTTGATATATGGAAGTCTATATCTACCTCGTTTCCTTTATACCTATACAACCAACCGTTATCTAATCAAAGTTATTATACTCTGTGAGCTCTGCTCAACTGAGTATAAAAGCAAACAGCGGCGAACACAAAAATACCAATGTCAATTTTTATCAAATTCCGTCGACTAAGTTCATCTTTTTTTATTTTGGACAAATTAGGAGAAAATTTTCCTGAATTTCGTAAAAAAAAGCTATGCAAATTAATGAAGAAAACGTTTTCGAAACAATTCAAAAAAATTTTCGAAAATTTCGAAGTTTTTATATAGATTTTAACTTTTCTTTTAAATAATGCATTTTTATGGCCCAATCAATTTTATCCCAAAAAAGGACAAGTTAAATATCCCTCGAAATTTGTATTGATTTTTGACCATTTTTTTTTCTCAAGGGAGTTTTAAATTTTCTTGCGTTTGTAATTCGCACAGCTTAATCTTTTATAAGAAAGAATATCGGAAACTTACTTACTAACTTAATTGGCGCTTAACCGTTTAAACGATCATGACCGTCGAACAAGGGGCGCCAGTCGCTTCTTCGCTCTGCTAACTGGCGGCAAATGGTCACACCAAGCGATTTTGAATCATTTTCCACCTGGTCCTTGCAGCGGAGTGGGAGCCGACCTCTTCCTTTGCTTCCATAGATGGGTTCCATTCTTATCGGAACTTTTTTAGCCGGAGCGTAATTTTTCATTCTCTTAACTAGGGCTAGCCGCTGGTCGTACAGCTCATTATGAAATCTTCTTCAGTACTCGCCGCCGCCTACGCGTAGATGTCCATAATTTTTTCGAAGAACCTTTCTGCTTCTGCGCCATATAGCAAAGCAGGTACGATAATGCAGAGTATGATTTTGGCTTGCATAGAGAGAAATTTACTTTTCAATTGCCTACCTAGTCCAAGGTAGCATTTATTGGCAAAAGTGACTCTTCGCTGGATTTCAGAGCTGATGTTGCTGTTTATGTTAATTTACAATCTAAAACACCTTTTAGAAAAAAAAAACTGACTGACTGGCGAGCATGGAATAACTTATGTACTTTGTTAGGTTAAATTAATTGGGCAACAAATCTGCATACTCGAAAGATTTAGAAATTTTCAGGGCAGAGGGAGCGAGGGCAGTGGCCTACGCCAACGACTTAGTGATTTGATCGCAGGAATACTCCTTCCAACGAATAGGGAGCTCACAGAAATGACATATTGCAGCATTTTGCAATGCGCAGGACAAAACGTGCTGGGGAAAGATCCAACAAAAACAGAACTTATTCTGTACACGTGGAAAATAAAAACGCCACTCTAAACTAAGCGAGGCTACAAAACGACACAACAATAAATCTCTATGTTGAAGCCAAATATCTTTGCCTGGTACTCCAAATTAAACTGGTAAAATACCATGGATGTGCGACCAAAGAAAGTTATGACAGCATACTACACCCATAAAGGGCCTTTCGCTAAAAACTGAGTACTGTCACCCCATATTACAATACAGTCATTCGACCGATACTAACGTATAAATCTCATGTTTGGTGGAAGGCGCTGGATCAACAGATCAATCAACATACCCCAGCGGGTTAGGGGTTTAGAATATACCCACGGTAGGTATTCCTGTCGTAATAGGCGACTAAAATACCAAATAGATTCAAGGAGTCAGCGCAATATATAGCTTCTCCAAACCCAATTGTCAACTCACCTATCCGAGACGAATCCTGTTTCATTAATAGACGAGACCCTAGCCAACCCGGACTCCTCATGGATCTAAGAGTGGGAGGGTGGTATGGCCTAGAAGGTCGCATGCGGTTATAACAAATCGTTCCCGAGATGGTCGGGCTTGGTACCGGAACGTACCGGATCTGCATCCGGCAAAGAACCATCAACATCGATAACACTCGCCAAAGCCCTCGGTGAGTGTCCTTATCGCTACAACAACAAAAACAAGAACATCAATCAATATAGGGTTTGGAAGGTGCAAAGGCTAGCATGCCTGGGAATGTCAGGCGCAGCTAGCAGCGCACTTGATGCCTCTACAAGTATTCGTGGTTTTGTGAGAGGATCCTATATGTGGGAATCCATTAAATAAGGGCATGTAACGATATTAGATGGTATGGAAAGGGGACGATAAAACGGAGATATACCTGACCTTAGTTCCGACAACGACCATATCACGTCAGTTTTTTACTTTCTGGTGGAGAATATGCCATTCTATAGGGGAACGGGCGGAAGGCCTAGACAGAGGTAGGGCCATTACAATCTATACGGACGACACGAAAATGGAAAAGGTACTCAAACTGGAATGTACTCAAAGCAACTTCAGGTGAAACAATGGTACCAACTTCCAGCGTCGTGCAGAATCTTCCAAACGGAGGTGTCTCAAAGTCTCTCTTAGTTGGGTCCCTGGGCACACCGATGTCTGAACGAATTTGCAGATAAGATGGCTAGATAGGGTTCCAAAATGAGCATAAGCTAGGCAAACAGTTTCATACAACCCGCGCTGAGTTATCTCCTGCTGGGTTATCTTCTGCGAAAAATTGGGAAGTATGAGATTAGGCCAACAGACTTTCTGTGGACCAATCATGTTGAGTGTGAGGTATCAAGATCATTATAATAGGCATAGAATAAGCTTTGTTTTCAAGCTAAATATTTTTGCAATGTGAGTACTTATGGGTGTCTTCAGAGATCACTGCGCTATTGCAACGATGCTCCTATGGTATGCGCATAACTCCCTTTGCATAAGCTGTCAGGATGAGGAGTTAATTTCATAATTTCTCTGCCCATGTTCAGTACTGCAAACTGGACGATACAAATTTCTGGGCGCCCAGTTTCTCGACAGTCTGGCAGGGGTTAAGAAGGTGGATCTTTCATTCGTTCTTAAATTCATCAAAGAAAGCGAGTGGTTCGTTCGGACTACTAGGCAGTAATCTGGTGGAACGAATGTGCCCCTATCCGCCACTTACTAAGGGTATTTACAATGGATACCTTCATTTCTTAAACTATCCTAAATTAACCTTTAACATTTTTTAAAATTGTTCTGGTTTTTTATTCTTAAATGATGGAAAATAAAAAACATACGAAAAGATTTTACCGTTAATCATTGTTTGGGAAAAACTTGAAATAGCTCGACATCAGGACGTATAAGATAACAGCTGTTTCGATTAAACCTGGTAAATCTCTCCAAAGCTATTTCTCCCGGGAGTGGGACTCGAAACCGCACTCCTGCGGTTAAAATTTAAATAATTGCTTGCAAACAAATGCGTGAGTGGATTTAAAAGCAAATGACCAGTCCCCGTTTTGCAATAACAACTAACTATCATGGGATACAAGGGGTTGATAAGCGCAATATAAAGCTTAATGGCTTCCACAACCCAATTGTGAACCTCACCTAATCGAGGGGAATCCTGTTACAAATATGAATGTATCATACACATATTAAGCAGGCGAGACTCTGGCGACCCCAAGTTCCTCATGGAACTAGGGGGTGGGGGCGGGATGGCCTACATGTTATGGTATATATGTGGTCATAAAAACCGTTACCGAGATGGTCGTGCTAGTACGTTAATGGTGCTTTGTTACCAGAACGTAAAGGATAGATATACGTCAAAGAACCATCAACATCGATAACCCTCTCCAAACTTTCGGGGAATGTCTTTGTCGTTAACACAAAAACAACAACAACTAACTATCATAGCTAGTTGTTTTTGCTCCTTCTCAAAAAAAAAAAGGACGTGTGGCACTCGGGGACTGCCGCGGTAAAGCTTTGCATATTATCAACTTATGCAATTATAATATTTATGCAACATTTTGTTTTTGCATATTAATTCAAGTTTTGTCTTTGATATTAATTCAAGTTAACCTTTTTAAGCGTGGTGACCCATAAGAAAACGAATTTTTTACTTTTATTGAATAAATGAGATGTTAATATATAACTTACACTTTAACTTTAACTTTAACTTTAACTGTAACTTTAACTTTAAATTTAACTTTAACTTTAACCTTAACTTTAACTTTAACTTTAACTTTAACTTTAACCTTAACTTTAACTTTAACATTAACTTTAACTTTAACTTTAACTTTAACTTTAACTTTAACTTTAACTTTAACTTTAACTTTAACTTTAACTTTAACTTTAACTTTAACTTTAACTTTAACTTTAACTTTAACTTTAACTTTAACTTTAACTTTAACTTTAACTTTAACTTTAACTTTAACATTAACTTTAACTTTAACTTTATGATCCGGGGTGGGCGTGAGCTTAGCACCTGGTAACAAGCCAACCTAATATAAACGCATGCATGTCATTTTCTGTCAAAAATGTCTCATGCACATACAACTTGTATGAGAGCAACTCAAATTGAATTTGCTGCGTGAAAACCTAACTCGATTTCCAATTTTTGTTCTGTGTGACATTTAGATTTGGCGTTTGCCCACATGCTTTACATTGTCACAACGCAGGCTTATTTGGGTTAGGGCAAAAAACGCCGGTTGTTTGCGTGCGCTAAAAAACGCAGTGCGGTTTTATTAGGTTGGCTTGTAAGCGACCATATATGTATACGATAAGCGATAGCACAATGGCTACTTCGAGAAAATCAACGACAGCTCTTTTAGTTTGATTTCGATGGTCGTACGGTGAGGAAGTGTCGCACGCGCGCTTAAAACAGACCAAAAAAGTGCGCGTGACACGTGCTCACAGTTCAAGCATTTAAATCAAACTAAATAAATAATTGATTTTGCTTTCATGCTCGCTACGCGTTCGTGTTTACTAACACATTCTCAATTTGGAAACCTGCCCACCGCTGATTATGATAGAGATCCAATATTATTTATTTGGCCTGTTGCTAACACCGAACCTTTACGAACCTTTTCGAATCTTTTCGAACCTTTTCGAGCCTTTTCGGATCTTTTTTGACAAATATCCGTTACGGTTTTTTTTGATTTAGTCGCCAAGCCCGCGATAAAATCTATGCAATAGCTAAAAAATTTTAATTGCCGAAATTTGATTACAATTGCCACTGCTATTTTCGTGTTAGCTACTGTATATATTTGCTTTACTTCATATTAAAAATATTTCCTTATATACTCAACTTCCTTAACAAAACAACAATAATAATAAAACAAAAGCTACCACAAGATAACAAATAAAATGAAACAAATTATTTCCCCAACTTATAAACAAAGAAATGGAAAAAGTTAGGCTATAGTCCTCTTTGTCTGGTACTCCCTCTCGTCTTTGGTCATAACATCCTGCTTGCTTACCAAATGTTTTCTTCTTCGGTCATAGCTTTATAGTCTTAAATTATTTTACTATGTATATATTTGTGTACTTATACAAAAGGTATGTATGTTTACGTTTGTCTTAAAAAATTTTTTGTATATTTCCCTGTTGGATATTTAGTTTATCCTTCTTTGAAAAACAAAGCATTGTAAGCACTTTAATCTTGTTGTTTTTGCATATCTTGAACATTGTCCACCAGTTGTGGTTGTTACTTTTTCTTGCTGATACTCCTTAAATTTGAGTACATTTTAATTCTTCAAAATTCCCTCAGGACAAAGCTGCATCAGATTAAAATAAATGAATTTAAGGTGATTTCGGAAAGAGAAAAATTTGTGAAAAAAACTATAAATATGTAGAACAGATATAAATTGTCATAAATAAAGGAGCACCAATCTTAGTAGCCCTAACATTAGCATATGCAGCGATCCTACTCAGATTGTTAGTGAACCTTTAAAACCTGGAACACAAAAATGAGCAAGACCATTTTTTTTTTAATTGAAAGTTGTGATAGCGCACTACTCTAACCCTTTCGCCGTGGAAACGAGGTTAGTGAAACATTACGTGTTCTACGCTTTCCCATTCGGAGGGACATTGTGGACCGAAAGGATCCTCCTCTATCCCACACTTATATAGATATTTCTTGAAGCCGCCGTACCCGCTCGATATCTCTGTGTGGTAGTAATTTAAATAGCCGTGTTTTCGTTCGTACCATTCCCCTATATTCCGAACTAACATGAAGGTCTGGCGCCCTTTTCTGGATTCTTCCCATCGTCCTTCCCACCTAACTATTGTTCGTGATAGTTGTTGTTGTTGTTGTTGCAGCAGTGCTTCGCCCCACCTAATAGTTGCGACCGATCACAAATTGTCATCAATATCCTCAAAGGGGAGTCCAAGGAAACTTGCTGTTTCAACAGGGATGGACCGTAATGAAAGGCGTGTTAGAGGCGTTGGTTCCACATTACAATTAAAGAGATGGTTGGTGTCACGTGGGGACACATTGCAAGTGGGGCATGCATTTTGTATGTCGGAGCTGATTCTGAATAGCTAAGAGTTTAACCTGTTACAGTATCCAGAACGAAGTTGAGCTAGAGTGACTCGCGTTTCCCTGTGGAGTATGCGTTCCTCTTCCGCAAGTTTGGGTACTGTTCTTTGAGTACTGGATTCACCGGGCAATTCCTGGCACAAAGGTCCGACGCCTGTTTGCGGAGTTCACCGAGGACCTTTTTGCTTCATACGGCTGAGTTCTCAGGTGCCGTTTTTCTTCAAAATGCTTACGGATGTGACTCCTTAAGTCTCTAGATGGCTGTTGGGATGCCCAGGTTTCTGGGTATTCAACAGGAACTGTTTTGTTAGCATCTCATTTCTCCCCTGATGGAGAGTATTCTCGCCCCATTATGTAGATGGTGTTCTGGGGACATAAGAAGACAGCCCGTGGCGGTTCTGAGAGCAGTATTTTCGCAGGCCTGTAGCTTCTTCCAGTGGGTAATTTTTAAGGTTGGCGACCATATAGAGGACGCATAGCACGCAATCGGCTGGCCAATTGTTTTGTATGTAGTAATGAGCGTTTCTTTGCCTTTCCCCAAGTACTGCCAGCAAGGGATTTGAGGACTTTATTACGGCTCTGGATTTTCGGAACAATTCCGGCTGCGTGCTCACCAAAATGTAGAGCCTGATAAAACGTCCCACCCAAGATCTGGGGTGTAGGACAGTCTGTAGCGTAGTGTCATCGACGTGGATGTTCAAAATGGTGGACATTTGGGACGTCCATGTTGTAAATAAGGTCGCGGAGGATTTAGTCGGTGATAATGCCAGGTTTCGCGAGGCGAAAAAACTGGAGAGATCAGAGAGGTAGCCGTTTATTCTGTTGCAAAGCCCATCGTTCTGTGGGCCTGGGCCTGTGGCCATTATTGTGCAGTCATCGGCGTAGGAAACGATAGTAGCGGGACCACCTTGGCCATTTTCCATTTTTCAGGTATGACAAAGGTGGAAAGAGACAGGTTGAAGACATGTTATAAATATTTGAAACCCTCTTTCCCTAGGCTTTTAAGCATCGGCATGGCTATGCCATCTGGGCCCACTGCTTTGGATGGTTAAGCATGACCGATGGCATCTTCGACCTCTTTGGTGGTAATGGTAAATAGTGATGCGCTGAATTTATGTTTATGTGTGTGTCTGTTGGCCCTCCGTCTAGCTTTGTCGACCGTATAATGCATTATATATTGTCGGCAGAAAGCGCTCGCGCATTTTTTCGCATCCAACAGCACTTTATCGCCAAAGGCGATGGAGACTTTGTCTTTGTGCCTAGACGGATTCGATAGGGACTTTGCGGTGCACCAAAGTTTACCCGCACCGGCAGAGAGGTTACAATCGCTAAGGTGCTCCTCCCATTTCGCCCGCTTGTGTTCATCTACAAGCAATCTGATGCGTTGGTTTATATACCTTATTTGGGGGTCGCCGGGATCGATCTGTCTTATAAGGTCACATTCTCTAGCTAAATTTGCGGCCTCCGCAGGGAAGTGGACCGAATTCCGGGAATTCTATCGGCAGGAATGAAACGTTCCGAGGCGGATTCAATGACCTTGCGGAAAGCGCGCTCCCCTTGGCGGGCATCAGTCGGGATAGGGAAGGCAGCAAAGCGGTTGTCTGTAAAGGATTTGTATTCGTCCCACTTTCCTTTTTTTAAATTTATGAAAGTGCGTTTTTCTGTGATGATGAAGTCGGCGGTACGTTCGAGCGAAATAAGCATAGGCAGGTGGTCGGATGCCAATGTTACCATCGGCTGCCAGTTGACGCAGTTTACGAGTTCTGCGCTCACGATTGAATTGTCCGGCGAACTGTGACAGCTTCCTACCATACGTGTGGGGGCGTCTCCGTTTATTGTGCAGAACGTCGTTTCTTCTATTTGATGCGCCAATATCTCACCCTTATTGTCCGCCCGCAAGTTTGAATGCCAAAGATCGCGATGGGCATTGAAATCGTCTAAGATAATGCGATTGCTGCTAGTGAGTAAGGCGCTGATATTAAGACGGTATCCACTGGGGCAACAGGTGGAAGGAGGGATGTAGATATTGGTGATTTCTAGGTTTGCATCGCCTGAACGGGCAGATAAGCCTTGACGCTCTAAGACTCTGTCCCTGCGGTCGATGCCGGTATCAAATATATGATATTGCACAGAGTGGTGTATGATAAACGCGAGGCCGCCTCCATTTCCGCTATCGCGATCTTTTCTGTGGACATTATACCCAGATCAGGTCTGCAGTGCAGATCTTGCTGTGAGTTTAATCTCTTGAATCGCAGCAATGCGAATGTTGTGCCGCTTCATGAAATCGACTATCTCCGTGATCTTCCCAGTTAATCCGTTAAAGTTTAACTGCATAATTCTGAAGTACATGGGGGGAGACGTCGCCACTCTGGGAGTAAATGACGGGTAACTACGCCTGGTTTGTGGAAGGCTAGGACGCAACTGCTATTGTGGCCCTGGGACTGGACGTCCTTGGGTAAGCATTGGGGTACCCGGTGTATTTGGGTATGCGGTCTGGCAACGTGGCGCAATGAAACCCGTCGGGGGTTGGCTTCGCGGAGACCAGAACATCTAGAAAAGTGGCACAGACCATGGCAGGAGCTGCATTGGGCGGGTGTCGCAAACATATATATTCTGTACTGGAAAAACGGTGCAAACGGAGGTAGGGACTAAGAGTTCATTTCCCTGACCTACACAATTGCTACCGGAAAAGAGGGGGGGGGGGGGGGAGAATACGGGGGCAGGGGTTGATGCTCGGCATTGCTCCCAACTCTACTACGGAGATTGTAGGTATGAGTTGTAATGTAACTGCCTGGTGCGGGAGAGGAGGAGTGGCGGGTTGGCATGGTAATAGCCCGGCTGCTGCTCGCCGGCTTTGAGGCGTGGTTCTTACCACTTCTCCTTTCCCAACCAGGCAGTTACATAGCAATGGCGCCCAACGTGGGGCCCTCTAGTTTTTACTTCATTTCCCATAACTTTCACTTATAACTCTTTTTTTTTCCTTTTAGCTGACTTTCCTATCAATCTATCTAACTTATCTTATTAATTTAATCCTATTAATCGTTCTTTTTTTATTTCCATGTTTCCGGACAGATTTAGGGTCATGAAAGCAACATCGCTTAATGTCAGCATTATGCGATATGTGCTTGAGTGACAACACTTTGGGGGAGTACTGGCTACGATTTCGGGGTTCCTTTCAAGAACTCCAACGTTTGTCAAAGTGGTATCCGAGATCTTTGTCAGCACTTTGAATCATGTATTTAGTTTTTATTGTTTGTTGATGCAACGTAAGCTACTATGCGTATGGTCCGGCACGGTACACATATGAGGCTTTTGTTTTTTTTTTGCATCGGGGGTAGATTTTTGTTTTTTTTTCGGTAAGGGAGATTTATGGCAGCCACTTCTTGAGCCAGAACATAAGATCATGTAGTGCCACATCTCGTAAAACAGGGATTAGTTGACTTAGACCTCGGACAGAAGACACTCCAACAACACTCAACTCACTGAGGCATTCAGGCGAGACAACACCCAGCAGGCACCAACAGTTAAACACATTTGATTAAAAAGGTATTTTTTGTCGCAGTTTAATTCAAACTCGTAAAGTTTCAAGGGTTATGCATTTTGGTTTGAATATAAAATTTCGATCGTTACACATATAAAAACGAATCGTAAAACGAATAAAAAATTTTGTTCTTGAACACACACCTTGAATTTGCTCCATTGCATTTAAGAATTGAATAAAACCTTGTTTTTATTTACCAATATATTTTATGTTTAATTTTTATGTTGAAATTTTTGAATTATTATATGCATACGTTTATATATAGGTATATTTAGCTATTATTACTATTTTTTTTGTGGTGAATTTTTCGATTCCTTTATTTTTGATTTGCACATATATTTTTTAAGTTACATACATACATGTTTTAGTTATCATTATTATTTTGTTGTTTTGAATTTTTTAATTCTCTGATAATTTTTAATTTAAATATATACACCCATTACTATAGTTTTTATTATTATTATTTTTTTTTTTTATGAAGTTTATTTGGCCTTGGATTTCTGCGATTTTTTGCGCATTTTTGTTGTGGATTTATATTTTTTTTTTTCAACATTTTATTAAAATTTTTTTTGTATAATTTCCACACATTCATGTTTATACATTAGCGCATTTAGTTAATATTAGTATATTTTAGTGGGGAATTTTTCAACTTTGTTATTTTTTTTGGAATTTGATCAAACATTGTTTCGGTAACTGATGAAGATGTTTTATTTACGATTTTAATTTCTTTTTTATTATTAGCGTTGTTTATCCATACGCACATTTTATCATTATTTAAATTTTTTGTTGTGAATTTTTCGATTCCGCTATACTTTTAATTTACATACGTACATACATATATTACATATGCAAATTTATTTAGAATTATTACTTTAGTTGTGTATTTTTAAACTTTTAAAATTTTTTGTTTGGATTCTCATACTTTTATATTGATACTTTGGTGTTATAATCTTATTTATTTTTGCTGAATTTTATTTGTCTTTTGGATTCTTATAATTTGCGTATTTTGTTGTCAAATTTTTTTTTTCCAAGTTCCTGCCAAATTTTTTTTTGGTTGTCAAGAACTTTTTAGGTTTCTGCGTCGCGGATTCCCTTTTGTTATTAGCCGTTTATTTTATGGAGAGTTTCAGGAATCAGGAAGCGATTCCAAAGCCAGGTCTGGGAATTTTAAATAATAATAGACGAGTTACCCGTAATTACGCTAGGCAGATAGAAAACCAGGTAGCAGGATCCTTGTTCACCCAAATAGATACCGGCATTGAACATCCAGTTGATTTCATCCCTATAGACCTCTTGAACCAGTGCACGGCTAGAGTTTTCGGTCAAAGACAGGAGTTCAGTCAGGGACTACTGCGGGCAGGGCTAAGAGCATTACAGCACCGCTGGCGGATATAATTGAGCAGCTGGGCCTGATGATGGAGGTGATGATGCAACAGAATGCAGAGATGACAGCTCATATGAATGAGGTGCGTAAGATGAGAGCTGATGTATCCAAATTGATCAATCGCGTTGCTGGCGTGGAAAATTCGATGCACAATCAAGCTGCACCACCCCCTCAAGCCGCGACGTCGACACCAGGGCAGATAAGGGAAAGTACGACAAACCATCGTAATATCAACAACAGTCATTCCCAAAGAGAAGGAGGATCGCACAACTACGCGCCAAGGAAGAAAATTGACCTAGACAAATGGCATCTCAAATTTGATGGATCGGCGAAGGGTATGACGGTGGAGAGCTTTGTCTTCCGCTTAGGGCGTATGCGAGTCCAACATAAACTTTCATTCGAACAAATTATCTCAAATTTTCATTGCCTAGTGACAGGCCCAGCTCTTAAGTGGTATTGGTAAATACTGGAGGACCATGCCGACGACGAGGATTTTGATTACTTCGGTTTAAAAAGGGAGATGTTTGCCCAATTCAAATCGGCAGGATCAGATTACGAGGTAATCCGGGAGATTATGGAGAGGAAGCAGCTGCCGCAGGAAAGTTTCGAGGAGTTCTACGCTGACGTCCACGATCTCACGTTTCGCCTCCGCAATAAGATAGCTGAGAAGGAGTTGGTGAAAATAATTAAGGGTAATCTTAAACCATATTTGGCGAACCTCACTTTTGCCACAAAGACCGACACATTAGCCGATTTGAAGTTAGAATGTAAGAGGGCTGAAAAGTTAATGAAAGATAATAGGTCAAGGGCAAGGCCAGTGAGCGAGGTAGGGGTCAATGGGGAGCCATGGGCAGAGTGCCAGGAAGAGGTAGTGCTGGAAGCCTTCAGCAAGGATAAGAACCGACCAGTTGCTCCAGGCACGCGAGACCAGCCAGAACCCACAGTTCCAACCCTTTCCAATCGTCCTAGTGTAGGTGTTTCATCTAATGTCCCTAATAAAAGTGTTAACCCCATCCAAAACCAAATGTTTTGTCCTTCCCCTTTCCACCTAATGTTGTGTTTTTCCTGTGGAATGCCGGTGGACTTTTACAGCAATAACCCGGCAGAAGCAGCGAATGACACTAAGTGTACATCGTCCTTCCACTTCATGAAATGTTTCGTGTGTGGCGGGGACTCGTCGTTTTGTGTCTTTAAGCCTGAAGCGGGAAACCGGGCACTGGCAGAGATGACCGGGCACTCTGTTCAGACTCTAAATCACCCGGGGGACGTTTAGATGGAGATAAGAATTTGACAATTTTAAAGAGAGATAGAGAGGTGAATTTGAGTGATGCAATTGTAAAGAAACGTGAGCCTGTAGGTGAAAGTCTACATGTGCGAAAAATTAAATATGATGAGGCACGTAGACGAATATTTTGCGAAGGGATTAAGGCTAGGAACAGTAATGGAAAGAATTTCAAAAAAATACAGAAAATGAGGGAAGAACATAAAAGGTTTCAACGTATACGACAGAAAATTATTGAAACTATTGTGACGATTAAGGGAGACAACAGGTTTTTTGCGAAAACAGAGATTGGTGGAAAGGAAGTGCTAGCGCTCTTAGATTCCGTGGCCGGGGCAAGCTGCTTCGGGAAGAATTCCGATAAGATCTTAGCAGGAAAGGAGCATTTGATTCTGCCGATTCAGGGACAAAATGTGAAGACAGCCAACGGTGGTGAAACCGCAGTCATAGGGGTTGTCAGTCTTCCAGTGTTGTGGGACAATGCCACTAAAGAGCTGGAGTTCCTTATAGTGCCTGGGCTACAACAGGAGGTCTACCTAGGGATCGACTTCTGGCAAGCCTTTCAGCTGAACGTAGTCAGCAGATGTCCGAGTATTACGTCTAATGGGTTGGTCATGTCAGAGCTTGCACCCGCCGAAGGGGACTTGTCATTCGATGCGGTGCAACGTGTGTTAAATTTTGATGAAACAACGACTTTAGACCGAGTTAAAGCGCAGTTCCCCTCATTCGCAGTCCTTGGGTTAGGTAAAATGGATGTCGAGCAGCATATCATCGAGGTTACGGATGAAAACCTTCCGGTTAAGCAGCGGCATTATCCGATTTCTCCGGCTATACAAAAGTTGATCTACGCAGAGTTGGACAGGATGTTGGAAATGGGCGTGATCAAAGAAAGCAACAGCTGCTGGAATTCCCCCGTCTCACTTGTAACTAAAGGAACGAAGAACCGATTGTGTTTGGATGCCAGAAAGTTAAATGAACGAACTATTAAAGATGCCTACCCCCCCCTAACATCGATGGAATACTAAGCCGTCTTCAGAATACCAGGTACATATCTGCCATTGATTTGAAGGACGCGTTTTGGCAGATACCCTTAGAGAGAAAGTCCAGGGAGAAAACTGCTTTCACTGTACCTGGTAGACCCTTGTATCATTTCACAGTCATGCCATTCGAGCTGTGCAACGCTGCACAGCGAATGTGCAGACTGATGGATAAGATGATACCTGCTTCCCTTCGAGAGTCTGTGTTCGTTTACTTAGATGATTTACTCGTATGCTCCGATGATATTTCGTCTCATTTGTATTTGTTGTCGGTGGTAGCCAAATGTCTTCGTGATACAAAATTGACGATAAACGTTGAAAAGAGCAAATTTTGTTTTAAGGAAGTGCGTTATCTCGGATACGTGGTTGGAGATGGATGCATCCGCACGGATGATAGCAAGGTGGCGGCAATGCGAGACTTTCCCGAACCACGAACCCCGAAACAGCTCAGAAGGTTCCTAGGGATGACAGGATGGTATAGACGTTTCATTCAGGATTATGCCACCATCGCAGCGCCCCTACACGACCGACTGACGAAAGACAACATAAAGAAATTTACGATGACAGAAGACGCCAGAAAGGCACTCGAGGCTTTGAAACAAAAGCTGATATCGGCACCAGTACTAGTGCATCCGGACTTTGACAGACATTTGTACATACAATGTGACGCATCAACGGACGGAGTGAGAGGAGTACTTTTCCAACTCGACGACGAAGGTAACGAACGACCAATTTCCTATCTTTCAGCCAAACTTAATAAAGCTCAGGAGAATTATAGTATAAAACTGAGCTAGAGTGTTACGCGGCTGTAATCAGTATAGAACGGTTCAGGCCTTATGTGGAGGGTCTACCCTTTACGGTGATAACGGATCACGCAAGCCTGAAGTGGTTTATGAACCAGAAGGATCTGGCTGGTCGACTGGCGAGATGGAGCTTGAAGCTACAAGGGTATAATTTCACGATCCAACACCGTAAAGGAACCTAAAACATAGTGCCTGACGTGCTATCAAGGATGAACATGGATGAGATTCTAACTGATGACGGAATGTTAGACATTGACCTTAAATCACCTTACTTCGAATCTGACGAATACGTTAAACTGCGGAAGACAGTGATAGACAACAAAGACCGATTACCAGAACTTTGCGAATCGGACGGATACGTGTACAAACGCTCACAGTTCAACAAAGGAGATGAGTTTCAAGAAGACCATGCCTGGAAACTCTGTGTTCCGACTGAGCTGCGGAGGGGTCTAATAGAAGCGTGTCATTCATCACCGTCTGCGGGTCACGGAGGCATCCATAAGACCCTGTCACATATTCGAGACAAATATTATTGGCCAGGCATGGTGGCTGACGTACTCGCGTATCTTAAAACGTGCAAAATATGTAAAGGCAACAAGATACAAAATGCCTTCAACAAGCCCAAAATGGGAAACCAACGTATCACTGAACGCCCTTTTCAACGTTTGTTCGTCGATTTTATGGGTCCTTACCCACGTACTCGTGATGGTAATGTTTATGTGTTTGTATGTGTCGATCATTTTTCTAAGTTTGTGTTTCTTAAGCCGATGCGAAAAGCCACGTCAGCAGATGTTGTAAAATATCTAGAAAGAGACGTATTTCACATTTTTGGAGTTCCCGAATATGTCCATTCGGGAGAAGTATGGCACAACACACGTTCGAACGGCATTTTATACACCACAAGCGAATGAGGCCGAAAGGGTTAACCGCTCCGTGTTGCAGATAGTTCGGTCATATATAAAGGAAAACCAAAAGAATTGGGACAGGTATGTGAGCGACGCTGCCTTTGCTCTACGCAGTGTGGCCCATGCTGCGATAAACCCTTCACCATATGCGGCAGTAATTGGTTTACCGATGATGCAACACGGAGCATCGTATGAACTGAGCCGGAAAATAAGCGTGCTGAAGGATGCAGATTACGAAGTAGTGCCAAGGGAAGATAGGCTGTAGATGCTCCGAAACAAGATCATGGTAGAATTGAAGTTAGCACACGAGAGAAGTCGAAAGATTTACGATACGCGAGCCAAGGATGTGGTTTTCAAAGTTGGTCAAACTGTTTGCCTGCGCAACTTCAAGCAGAGCTCGAAAATGGATAACTTCAACGCGAAACTGGCACCGAAGCAGGTGAAATGTATTGTATTGAAAGCGATAGGGAATGCTATGTACTAGCTCGGTGACGTCAATGGCAAGAAAATAGGGATATACCACGCCAAGGACTTGTTCGCATCGTAGCTGCATGTTATGTGTAGTCCTTGTCCTAGATGTTAAGTGTTGCGATTCCGTCGTTGCGTATATTGGGTACGGTTGTTTAGACGACCTACGATGTAGTGATGCATGCTTGATTATTTAGTAGACTTGACTATTGGATTTTCTTTTTGTAATTTATTGTTAATTTATTTTTTTTATTTATTTTGTTGATTTTATTTTCTTTTATTTTTTTATTTTTTTTTTGTAATTATACCAACCTTGTTTTTTTTGTGTACCCTTATTGACTAAATAACCTTTTGTTTTTTTACAAGTATCTGTGATATAGGTTTAGGAACAATAAACTGTGATATTAGCATTATAGTTATAGAAGATCTGTGATATTAGCGTAGTAAGCGACAACCCAGTGATAGATTTTAGCCCATTGACAGTGGTAAGTTCAAAATGTGTTAAATGTTAAGTGTGTTGCAAAAAAAAAAAAACAAAACAAAAACAATGCAGGAAGAGGATAAAGAAGCCCGGCTTAGGGAGTGGGTCGAGGCCACACGTGGGCCCAAAATACGCAAAACCAAACCCAAGGCTGCGTTATGAATTTCTTTTACGCACACGCTCCATGATGCAGGCACCATCGGCGGATGCGAGCCTGTAACGACATTCCTTTGTAGTCAACCCTAACGTTTATTTTTATTTTTATTTTTTTTTTACACAACCGGGTATATGAACAGGTGGTATGCAACGGCATACAGTAATTGTTCCCCTTTTTAGTTTTTAGCTTACACACACTTCGCCAAATACGCGCATATATTAGTGGTTGATTAGTTGGATACATATACGTGCATAGGTGCACCCGCTATGACGCCGATCACGATTAAGTTTGACCGTGGCTGGAAGGCTTTGCTGAACGGTGACCAGGAAAATGCCGCAAGGTAAAAAGGCATATAAAAGGGGGTCCGCTTCATAGTTTAATCATTAAAGTCGAAAGTCGCGGTCTGTGCTGCTTGCACCAAGTTAAAGTGTGTAAAGTGAAAAGTGCCAAGTGCCCAGGCAAAAGTGCGCGTTTTAAACTCGATTGTGTACAACAAAAAGTTTAAAGTTTTATTTTAAAGTGCGTGGTTTTCGAAAAGTTTCGCGTGGATAAAATTCAGTGGATAATCTAAATCCCTGGGAATTCTCCCTAAAGGATTACCGCCACCCTGCTGGCGCAACGAGCGCACCGAAGGAACGAACTGGTTGTCAGGTGAAATCAGGTAAGCCACTGTGTGTTTATTGTAATAAAAGAAGATGTTTTAAATGATTGGTGGTCGGTAGTGGGAAATGTGAGAATGGGGGCTTCTTAGAAGAATAGTTCTCGCATTTCCTACCATACAATTAAAAGAATGTGTTGGCCTAAGCGTGTCGACATGCTCATCGAGTTATCTGGCTAAGGACTATGTAGTTAGGTCAGATTCAGCTTTGTTTTGTTTATGTAATAAAGTAAACGCATATGACCACGTAACCAGATAACCTGATGAACACGCCGACGTGAATAGTGCACATATTTGTAGACATTTTTTTATTAGCTTTCCTTTATATTTGATGGGAAACATATTTTTAATATTTCAGATACCCGAGGCAGCCATGGGCCGCGACAAGTACAAAGAAGAAAAAAAGTTAAAGTTAACGGCAACTACAACAATTACCACAACGAGTAACAACAAAAATTCACGACAACACAGTTTCACATTATCGAAAGGATCCACATAACCTGGCACGAAATCCCACAACAACAACAGCAACTGAGCTAAAGGGTTGGGAATTGGAGGAGCTGCATCTGTGCTTTTTTTGCGTCCACTCAAGGATCAACAAAACAAAAAAAAAGGTATTTCTTCTGGGGCAGTAAATACAATAACCAACAAACACAACAATATTCGGCTGAACGAGAATACAACGAGTAGTCACCAATACACACGCACATACACCAAGGTAAAAGAAAACCCGAAACTAACACTACACACATTATCCACGAACCCGTACACACACACGCTACAAGGCAACATTTTTGGCAAACAATTTTGGCAACACACACAATCTAGCAACATTGGTAGGCAACACGCCACAAGAAACCTCAGTAGTCAAACATCCACCACACAGAATAATTTATACACGCAACACAACTCCCCAGAAACATCCGCCACGAAAGAGATCGTTAGCAACATCCACTAAGTGAGCGACCGGGAGAGTCGCTATCGTCGTTTTAGTTCTTGAGATGGCAGCTAGGCTCGGTCTGCTCGCACTCACTCTTAATTCCCGATATAACGTTATTTTCAGATAGCCTTCAGTCGACCGCTGCTGGATGGAGAGTTATAGGGGACCTCACCGAGAGCGGACACAAATACACCACTTTCCACCTGAACGATCACGTTCAAAGGCATCACATTGACATGGGCGCATCCAAGAGCGGTGCTGCCATGATTTGCACATCGTTAAGACGGAAAGCTAACAGCACCGAAGCAGCGGATGAGGGCGTTGAACAGACAACCGACAACTGTTGAAGCAACCAAATCGCGGCAAAAAATAAGCCCCAGACTGGCGAACCGTTCGCGTTGCTAGCCTGAGGATCTCGAAAAGTAGGAAGTAGACAAGTGAAAGAGTCTTTATTCAAGCTCTTTCGGGTTGTCAGGATTTCTGGATTCCGATTAAATAAAAACGCCGATTTATGTACATTAGCACATTATAACTAACAATTCATGTTTATTAAAGTTTAAAGTTAAATATATGAAAATATGTGTGTTTAAATGAAATTAGTTAAATGGTTTAATTTAATGAAAGTAAAATGAGTATTATAATGATTTCTCTGCCCGTGGCCGAACCGACGTCGTTCACGGCGCGTTGTTCAAATCTAAACTGCCCTTTTGTCGCTGACATTGAGTAAGGGTTGCCAATTGATTATTATTCCGTTCATGTGCAGAGATGATGTATTTCGTATGATTAATTATTATGATTACACCGTGGTGTGATGGTAGCGTGCTCCGCCTATCACACCGTATGCCCTGGGTTCAACTCCCGGGCAAACCAACATCAAAATTTTAGAAATAAGATTTTTCAATTAGAAGAAAATTTTTCTAAGCGGGGTCGCCCCTCGGCAGTGTCTGGCAAGCGCTCCGATTGTATTTCTGCCATGAAAAGCTCTCAGTGAAAACTGATATGCCTTGCAGATGCCGTTCGGAGTCGGCATAAAACATGTAGGTCCCGTCCGGCCAATTTGTAGGGAAAAATCAAGAGGAGCACGACGCAAATTGGAAGAAAAGCTCGGCCTTAGATCTCTTCGGAGGTTATCGCGCCTTACATTTATTTTTTTTTTTTTAATTACTAAGGTAGGGTCAGCCTAACCGTTGTATTATATTGACCATAGATTAGGTTGCCTTTATATTATATTGCTCGTATTCTTAGGATGACCTTACATTCGGCCAATCCTGATTACTGGAGTCGCCCTCGGCTCCGTCGTCGTCGTCGTCAAAACCATCAAAATTGGGTAAACTACACCATGGCTTCAAATTATCTGATGCAAAAATTTAAGTATAATGTCGCTGTTTACGTTTCGATCCAGGTATGTCTTCAATGAGATACCGGTCTTTACCTATAACCTTTGTTATCAAAAACGGCCCTTTGTACAGTGGCTCCAATTTGCGAGAACCACCAGTGCTCACCTATTCATTTTCGGCGAGAACAAGATCACCGACGTTGTACTGTGTTGGCTTACGATGTCTTTCGTCAAATTTAGATTTTGCCTTCTCTCTTTGCTGATTTATGCGATGCACGGCATCTGTTTGTATCTCTTTCATCTCGTCGTTGTTGATAGTTTTATCTTCATGTAATGCTAATATCAATTTGTTTTGTAAAATATCTCTAGGCTTATAACTGAATAAAAGTTCTTGGGGTGTTCGTTGTGTTGCTTTATTCTTCATCGTGTTAATAGCCCACTGTATACTTTGAATTTGTTCATCCCAGTTTTTGTCGTTTTCAGTTGATGGAAGTAACATACCAATAATAGTTCGATTTGTACGCTCGGCATGTCCATTTGCCCGTGGAGTTCGAACTGCGTTTAAAATCTGCTTGATGTCGTGATTGTTACAATAATTCTTAAAGTCATTTGATGTGAATGCTGTCCCTCGATCTGTTATGATACGTGTAGGTACTCCAAAATAACTTCTCACCTCATTCAATAGCGTCAATACATGTCGGGTTGTAGTACTCTTAACTGCTCGTACTACCGTAAATTTAGTAAAAGAATCTACTAAAACTATAATATGCTTTTCCCTTTTTATTACGGGGAAAAGGTCCAAGATGATCAATATGTATTGTTTTAAATGGTACAGGATCGATTTCATCGTAATGGTACGCCCCTTCTGTTTTACCACCCCGCTGCTTATTGTATGCACACTCGACGCATGATTGTATAAAAGATTTTATCAAATTTCGCATACGTGGAAACCAAAAGTATTTCTGTGTTTCTTCTAAAGTTTTCTCCGTGCTAAGGTGTTTAACTTTCTCATGTACGCTAGCTATAATTTTGTAACGCATTGATTTTGGTACTAACCATAATTTATTACTTTTCTGTTTTCGGTAAACCCGCCCATTTTCGATCTTATATTCTTCATTTGTAATTTTGTCACCTCTTTCTAATTTCTCAATAATAGAACGAATATTATTGTCTTGCTGTTGCATACTGTACATCCAATCTCCCATTTCTATTGTTGTTTTTGAAATTTTTAAAGATGCTGTATCTATATCTACGCTTTTTTCGTTTGGTGTTCTGCTTAGGAAATCAACATGTTCCATCCTTTTGCCTGGTCGATGTTCTAACTTAACAATAAAGTCCTGGATACGTAGCCACCAACGTGCAATTCTTGGTATCAACTCACGCTTCTGCATTGCTGTAGTAACTGCATTACAATCAGTCACCACTACAATTTCTTTACCTTGTACATAATATCTAAAACGCTCTAGACTACTAACCACTGCTAAAACTTCGAGTTCATAGCTGTGAAAATTACGTTCGCTATCTGTTGTGGATCTGCTATAATACGCAACTGGTTTCCAGTCACTGCCTTCTCGCTGTAAGAGCACACCTGCAATGCCAACAGAACTGGCATCGGTATGTATTTGATGATCTGCTTCAACGCGATAACCTGCCATCACCGGCTTCGATGTTAACGCTGTCTTCAACATCAAAAATGCTTTCTCTTGCCTATCAGTCCATTTAAACTGTTGATCTTTTCATAATAATTCACGCAATGGCTCACTTATAATCGAGTACCCTGGCACGAAGCGTCTAAAATATCCTCTAAGACCTAGAAAACGTCTTATATCGGTTATGGATTTTGGCACTGAAAAATTATTTACTGCCGCTGTCTTTATATTTCCTGGACTTACACTACCGGGGTGAAGTTCATGTCCTAAAAATTCTATTGTCTGCTTCATAAATTCGCATTTGTTGATATTTAAAGTAAGATTAAGTTGGCGTAAAGCTTCAAATACTCAATTCAACTTTTCGTACATATCGGATATATTGTTACTACCAACCAATATATCATCCATATAGTGAATTATGTCACCAGGTTGAGTCCTATCTTTAATGTTTTGCATTAAACGCTGGAATACCGCCGGCGCATTTCTAAGCCCGAATGGCATTCGCTTAAATTCAAATAAACCGTCTGTTGTTATGAACGCAGTGTATTTTCGAAACTCTTCTTCGATTGGTACCTGATAGTAACCACTATTTAAATCTAAGACTTAAAAATATTTGTATCTCATGGCTTCGCTCAGCCTTTCTTCTATGTTTGGTGTAGGGTAAATTTCTTTAGTTGTAAACTGGTTTAGTCGCCTGTAGTCAACGCAGAGGCGTTCACCGCCGTTTTTCTTCTTAACCAAAATAATTGGACTTGCGTATTCCGATTTCGATGGGCTAATTATGTGGCATGACAAAAGCTCATTAATCATTTCTGTTACAAAATGCTTTTTCGGCTCTGCAACCCTGTATGGTTTTTGAGCAATCGGTGTATTCGTTGTCAGTTCAATTCTCATTTTCGTCGCATTAGTTAAGCCGATGTCACAAAGCTTTTCTGCGAAAACGTCCCTATTATCTTCCAATAACGCCTGCAAATTTGAATTCTCGTCGTCTATAATACAATTAATGTTACTAAATTCGTTACTGGATTTTCCACGACTACCTTTTTCACCTGCGTAGAAAATGTAAAGTTGTCCGCTTTTATTTCTGCTACCATGCCGTCATTTCTAAAAATATCTTGGCCCAAAAGTACGTCCGTCGTTAAAATATCGTCATCGACCACAAATAAATTTGCTTTTAAATTTATCTCATCAACTGTCATGCATACGTTGACCTTATGCTTTAATGTACGTTTTCCACCGCATATACCTACTATTTCTGCAGCGCATGGATATATTTGGATTTTCAACTTTTCTACAGCTGATCGCTGGATCATACTACATTCACTTCCAGTGTCTACGAAAGCTACTAATGACTTACCATTTACAATGACTGGTTTTTGACAAAAATTTGTTGATTCTTGTAACTGAGAACGCTTGACAACAACTGCTTTTTTCCCGCAATTTTCTGCTTCATTATTTGGATGAAGTTTATTACAGTCTTTACATTTACGTTTCTGCTTCAATTTCGGACAACTTCGCGCGATATGTCCACCTTCTTTGCAATTGTAATATGTTACGCTTTTCGTTTCGACCGCGCTTCGATTCATATCTTTAGCACTTTCCTTATTGCGATTGTTTATGTATTCGTTTTTAAACTGTTTTGTTACCGACATATTTTGTATATAATCTTCAATTGTTTCGCGCATATCTTTAAGAGAATTAAACTTAATTGGAGCTATTGCTATTTGCAACTCACGATGCTTTAAACCGTCGCGAATGTATTTTATAATGGTACTTTCAGTCAAGCCATACCGTCGACCTAGTCCGCTCATTCGAAAACAATATTCATTAACTTTTTCATTTTGCATTCGCGTTGAACTTGCCATTTTATAATGAATTTGTGCGTCATTCAATTCAAAACTAAATTCACTTTTTAACGCACTTGCCAAATCAGGCCAATTAGAGTAAAATGTTGGTGCAGCATCTAACCACATTCGTGCAGCACCTTTTAATTTGCTGTACACTGCCAAAAGTAAACATTTCTCATCCCATTCGTATGCACTTATTGCACTGTCCACCCTATTAACAAATTGTGTCACTGTTAGAGAGCTTTCGTTCGTTGGGTTAAATTCTGGTATTGTCTCAGCAATTTCTTTTACACTGACATTTCTGCCCACCACTCTTATTGAACTTTGGGGTGACACAACTATACGCTCTTCATTTACACTAGAGCCACTATCATTCACTTCTTGTGCATTTGTCTGTTGACTTGGAACCAAACTTTGTATTTTTGTCATCATAATTTCCATCATTGCTCTTAAATCATTTACTTGCGTTTGTAAATTTATTTCAGAATTCTCGATTTGGATTTCATCACTACCTAAGAAATCACACAATCGTAACACTAGTTCAGCTTTTGTTCCCGTAGTTGAAAGATCATTATTACGCAGCTGCTCTTTCAGCTCGTCTACTTTCAACGTTGACACTTTTATTTTCATTTTGCTATTTTGTTTATTTCTTTTAAAACGAGTATTCTAATTAGAATTTGTTTATTTATTTATTTTGCTTCACTCGTCCTTTCGTTTGAGTTTTATGACACGTTGTCTCTTTTGTCTATTTATATTTTCATACACACGAATGGTCGCGTAAGCGAGATCGACACTTTGAAATTATTACAACAATGACATTAACGAACATTGTCGTATTCTTTACTCGTTAACTCGCATGCTCTACACGCAGACCGCAGAGTTAATAAAAAAAAATATTGTATTTATTACTTCAAATACAAAGTTCTGATTTCTATTTTCTATGTTCATCAACCGTTCGTACATTCGTACGCCCGATAAAACTATACTTTTTGCCACAATTATATTCGTACGCATATATGTAATTCACATTAATTTCTGCTTTCGTGCTTTTGCCTTTTTTCCCCCGCAAACCGCTCGTCCATACGTACGCGCGATAGGCAACAAATTTTGGGCAACAACTACAACACGTAATTTGAAATCAACCACCGAAATTCACTTGCTCTGTCTTACTTTTTATGTATCACCGACCGATCGTCCATTCGTACGCTCGTAGGCAAACACAACAACAAAACATATGTATGTACATCAACTTTCGGTTTGTGTCTTATGTACAGACTTTGAACATGTCCACACTTGTCAGAATGTTGCATGTATTCTGATGCAATCTTCCTGAAACGAACGAATCTTCTCAAGCATTCATTGTGTTACACACACACATATTTTGTTCTATTATATTTCAATATATGTAATTCACACTGTCACTGTGAGGCTATGCGGAGCATCTCACTTCTGAACTGAAAGAGTCTTTATTCAAGCTCTTTTGGGTTGTCAGGATTTCTGGATTCCGATTAAATAAAAACGCTGCCGATTTATGCACATTAGCACATTATAACTAACAATTCATGTTTATTAAAGTTTAAAGTTAAATATATGAAAATATGTGTGTTTAAATGAAATTAGTTAAATGGTTTAATTTAATGAAAGTAAAATGAGTATTATAATGATTTCTCTGCCCGTTGCCGAACCGACGTCGTTCACGGCGCGCTGTTCAAATCTAAACTGCCCTTTTGTCGCTGACATTGAGTAAGGGTTGCCAATTGATTATTATTCCGTTCATGTGCAGAGATGATGTATTTCGTAGGATTAATTACTAAGGTAGGGTCAGCCTAACCGTTGTATTATATTGACCATAGATTAGGTTGCCTTTATATTATATTGCTCGTATTCTTAGGATGACCTTACACAAGGTAGCTAAAAGAGTTCACAGTGTTGCCATTACGCAAACTAAACTTATTTACTCAAAGGCACTTTGCGAGGAAGTGGGTCACTATCCCTGGGGCTAAGGGTATAAAATTAAAAAAAGAAGTTCCATACACCAAATTGCTGAGCAGTGGTAACGTTCCCTTTCACGCCCAACCACCCGAGAGGATTTGCACGCTGCATTAAAAGACCGCCACGTGGTAGTATTCTATGAAGAAGAGCATAAAAGTTCCCTAAGCACTTTGAAACATGGAAAATAACCAGGGCCGTACGCTGGGATTCAAGGGGTTGTGTAGGGCAATATATAGCTTCTCCAACCCAATTTTCAACCTCACCTTCGAGCGGCGAATCCCGTTTCACTAACAGATGAGGCTCTGGCGACCCCAAGCTCCTTATGGAACTTGGGGGTGGGGAGGGAGGGATGGCCTGAAGGTTCAGTGTGGCCATATAAACCGTTCCCGAGATGGTAGGGCCAGCACCTTAATGGTGCTGTGTTACCGGAGCGTATCGGATCTGTATCCGACAAAGGACCATCACATCGATAACACTCCCCAAAGCCTTCAGGGAGAAACCTAATCGCTACAACAACAACAACAACAGGGCCGTACGCTTTACACGCAGAGGAAATAAAACTAGCTGCAAATTTCAGCCCAGAGCTAATGCTGCACACATGAAACAAATGCCGCCAAGAAGCACTTGCCCTACTAGATAATGTCACAGATACAGGGTGCTTCAAAAAATTCGTCAAAGTCGAAAATTTTTAGAAAAATGCAAAAACAAAATGTTTTCAGTAAAAAAATAAAAAAAAAATTAAATGAGATTTGTCTTATAATGACGTATTTAAGCATTAAATAAGATAACCTAATGATTTTGATAAGATAGCGTGGCACTACCCACTTATGATAAAAAGGTGTATCTAAGTAGTCACGTAATCAATAACTACCAAAATCGATAGACGTATTGATTTCTATAAAAATTTAATACTCGTTTGAAGGCGAAATGCCTAAGCTTTAAAATAAATTTGATAAACTTTAGATAAATGCAATAACGAAAAGTATATATTTATAAATTACTAAATTAATTAATTCTTTTATTTGAAATAAAAAATTAACTTGCACATATATATTTTATTTTTCAATAAAGTAACAAAATTTATTAGTAAATCTCTTTTTCATTGTTGTGATTAGAAGTGAGAAACTTATTTTATCTTAACATAGTCATCGTCACTGGAACATATATCTAACAAAGCAACCATTCCTGAGCTATACGCATCTGTAAAATCTTTTTGTGTTCTTACATACCACATAGATGATATGACTGGATCAGAAGAGATAGCTAACATGTTGAAAAAGTCTTCGCTTTGTCTAACTCGTGATACTTTGAAGGTGTTCATACATCTATATCTTTTGTAGTCCTTGTTCTTAAATTCTTCAGCTTCTTCAGACAATTCTCCTAATGGTAAGCACTGGTACCCTATTAAATCTTTTCCATGTGCTAAAATTTTATGTACCGTTGGTGTAAGTTTCTTCTCAGGATACTTTTGATTCCGCAACTCTATAGTTTTAGATGCATATTCTCCAAATTTGGGTCCATTAACTGCTTCATGGCAGTTTAAAATATTTAAAACTACTCCCAATCTTTTCACAATATCACTATCAACTCCTGTTATGCGGCCAGTCACTTCATCGTTTTCAAAAAATCTTCTTGAGGAGTTACCATCATTTGTATTTCCATATCCATGCTTTGGACAGTCAACTCTTTATAGAATGCATCCTGAATTATTTTTTTTTTCTCCTGTTTTGTTTCTCCTTGCATGTTGTATTGTCGTCGAAAACTTCTCCTGGTTGTGGTAGTGTATAAGTCAGCTTCAAAACAAATTCCATACATCTTATCCTAGCATGCAAAGGAGATATTTCATACTCATAATTTAGTTCGTCAGTTATTGAATCATCAAGATTTTCAAAGTCCTTTTGGCTTTTCTTACAAATTGGACATTTCATTGTAGATGTCGTATTTGTTATTAAGTTCAAAACTTTTCATCGACCATTGTTAGAAGAAAATCATACTTTATTGTAATAACATTCCCTCTTCAATTTCAATTATTGTTGATTCTAATTTGGCAAACTGATTTTTTATATCACTCACTGTAGCTTTTATGAGTTCCGAAGACTCCTTCTCGTATTTAAATAATATCGGGCGGCACAATATAGTTCATGACAGACGCGGATTTTTCCAATATTCTGAAGCTTCATCTTTTAGTCGTAATGGAACAATAGAAGCCATAAACATATTACTATCTCTAATTCTTTCATCGTCTCCATTCATTCTTTGTTTATATGCGCTTTGTCCTGATGATCCATCACAGCCCCACTTAGTTATCAATGCTAGCTCCTTTGGCAGTCATTTCAACTTTTCTTCAGTAAAACTTTGAAGGAGTCATGTAGACGTTTGATCCATTAGGTTTTGTAGCTCAATTTCAGCTGATACTTCGGTTATTTTTGGGACGTAGAGGAACTGCTTCTTTCTTGGCTTGAGTAATTTTTTTGTATCCAGGTAAAATATCGGCATCACGTTGCAGTAATGACTTACGCAATATAATATTTTTTTATACTCAGTTGAGCAGAGCTCACAGAGTATATTAACTTTGATTGGATAACGGTTGGTTGTACAGGTATAAAGGAATCGAGATAGATATAGACTTCCATATATCAAAATCATCAGTATCGAAAAAAAATTTGATTGAGCCATATCCGTCCGTCCGTCCGTCTGTCCGTTAACACGATAACTTGAGTAAATTTTGAGGTATCTTGATGAAATTTGGTATGTAGGTTCCTGGGCACTCATCTCAGATCGCTATTTAAAATGAACGATATCGGACAATAACCACGCCCACTTTTTCGATATCGAAAATTTCGAAACACCGAAAAAATGCGATAATTCATTGCCAAAAGCGGTTAAAGCGATGAAGCTTGGTAGATTGGTTGACGTTATGACGCAGAATAGAAAATTAGTAAGATTTTGGACAATGGGCGTGGCACCGCCCACTTTTACAAGAAGGTAATTTAAAAGTTTTGCAAGCTGTAATTTGGCAGTCGTTGAAGATATCATGATGAAATTTGGCAGAACCGTTACTACTATTACTATATATGTGCTAAATAAAAATTAACAAAATTGGATGAAGAACACGCCCACTTTTTAAAAAAAAAATTTTTTTAATTCAAATTTTAACAAAAAATGTAATATCTTTACTGTATATAAGTAAATTAAGTCAAAATTCAACTCCAGTAATGGTATGATGCAACAAAATACAAAAATAAAAGAAAATTTCAAAATGGGCGTGGCTACGCCCATTTTCATTTAGTTTGTCTAGAATACTTTTAATGCCATAAGTCGAACAAAAATTTACCAATTCTTCTCAAATTTGGTAGTGGCATAGATTCTATGACGGTAACTGTTCTCTGTGAAAATGGGCAAAAACGGTGGAAGCCACGCCCAGTTTTTATACACAGTCCACCGTCTGTCCTTCCGCTCGGCCGTTAACACAATAACTTGAGCAAAAACCTTTATATCTTTACTAAACTTAGCACGCGTATTTATCTGAACTCACTTTATCTTGGTATAAAAAATGGCCGAAATCCGACCATAACCACGCCCACTTTATCGATATCGAAAATTACGAAAAATGAAAAAAATGCCATAATTCTATACCAAATACGAAAAAAGGGATGAAACATGGTAACTGGATTGGTTTATTGACGCAAAATATAACTTTGGAAAAAACTTTGTAAAAAGGGTGTGACACCTACCATATTAAGTAGAAGAAAATGAAAAAGTTCTACAAGCCGAAATCAACAGCCCTTGGAATCTTGGCAGGAATACTGTTAGTGGTATTGCATATATAAATTAATTAGCAGTACCCGACAGATGATTTTCTGGATCACCTGGTCCACATTTTGGTCGATATCGCGAGAACGCCTTCACATATACATCTAAGGGCCACTCGCTTTTAATACCTTTAATTTGATATCCATATCGTACAAACACATTCTAGAGTCACCCCTGGCCCACCCTAATGGCGATATCTCGAAAAGGCGTCCACCTATAGACCTAATGCCCACTCCCTCTTAAAATGCTCAGTAACACCTTTCGTTTGATACCCATATCGTACAAACATTCTAGAGTCACCCCTGGCCCACCCTAATGGCGACATCTCGAAAAGGCGTCCACCTATAGACCTAATGCCCACTCCCTCTTAAAATGCTCAGTAACACCTTTCGTTTGATACCCATATCGTACAAACATTCTAGAGTCACCCCTGGCCCACCCTAATGGCGATATCTCGAAAGGCGTCCACCTATAGACCTAACGTCCACTCCCTCTTAAAATGCTCAGTAACACATTTCGTTTGATACCCATATCGTACAAACATTCTAGAGTCACCCCTGGCCCACCCTAATGGCGATATCTCGAAAAGGCGTCTACCTATAAACCTAATGCCCACTCCCTCTTAAAATGCTCAGTAACACCTTTCGTTTGATGCCCATATCGTACAAACATTCTAGAGTCACCCTTGGTCCACCTTTATGGCGATATCTCGAAAAGGCGTCCACCTATAGAACAAAGGATTACTCCCTTTTAAAATACTCATTTCCACCTTTCATTTGATACCCATATCGTACAAACACATTCTAGAGTCACCCTGGCCCACCCTAATGGCGATATCTCGAAAAGGCGTCCACCTATAGAACTAGGGATTACTCCCTTTTAAAATACTCATTACCACCTTTCGTTTGATAAACATATCGTACAAACACATTCTAGAGTCACCCTGGCCCACCCTAATGGCGATATCTCGAAAAGGCGTCCACCTATAGACCTAATGCCCACTCCCTCTTAAAATGCTCAGTAACACCTTTCGTTTGATACCCATATCGTACAAACATTCTAGAGTCACCCCTGGCCCACCCTAATGGCGATATCTCGAAAAGGCGTCCACCTATAGACCTAATGCCCACTCTCTCTTAAAATGCTCAGGAACACCTTTCGTTTGATACCCATATCGTACAAACATTCTAGAGTCACCCTTGGTCCACCTTTATGGCGATATCTCGAAAAGGCGTCCACCTATAGAACTAAGGATTACTCCCTTTTAAAATACTCATTACCACCTTTCGTTTGATAAACATATCGTACAAACACATTCTAGAGTCACCCTGGCCCACCCTAATGGCGATATCTCGAAAAGGCGTCCACCTATAGAACTAGGGATTACTCCCTTTTAAAATACTCATTACCACCTTTCGTTTGATAAACACATCGTACAAACACATTCTAGAGTCACCCTGGCCCACCCTAATGGCGATATCTCGAAAAGGCGTCCACCTATAGACCTAATGCCCACTCCCTCTTAAAATGCTCAGTAACACCTTTCGTTTGATACCCATATCGTACAAACATTCTAGAGTCACCCCTGGCCCACCCTAATGGCGATATCTCGAAAAGGCGTCCACCTATAGACCTAATGCCCACTCCCTCTTAAAATGCTCAGTAACACCTTTCGTTTGATACCCATATCGTACAAACATTCTAGAGTCACCCCTGGCCCACCCTAATGGCGATATCTCGAAAAGGCGTCCACCTATAGACCTAATGCCCACTCTCTCTTAAAATGCTCAGTTACACCTTTCGTTTGATACCCATATCGTACAAACATTCTAGAGTCACCCTTGGTCCACCTTTATGGCGATATCTCGAAAAGGCGTCCACCTATAGAACTAAGGATTACTCCCTTTTAAAATACTCATTACCACCTTTCGTTTGATAAACATATCGTACAAACACATTCTAGAGTCACCCTGGCCCACCCTAATGGCGATATCTCGAAAAGGCGTCCACCTATAGACCTAATGCCCACTCCCTCTTAAAATGCTCAGTAACACCTTTCGTTTGATACCCATATCGTACAAACATTCTAGAGTCACCCCTGGCCCACCCTAATGGCGACATCTCGAAAAGGCGTCCACCTATAGACCTAATGCCCACTCCCTCTTAAAATGCTCAGTAACACCTTTCGTTTGATACCCATATCGTACAAACACATTCTAGAGTCACCCCTGGTCCCCCTTATCCCTAAATGGCGTCCATCCATAGAACTATGGCCTACTCTCTCTTAAAATACTCTTTAATACCTTCCATTTGATACACATGTCATACAACCACATTCCAGGGTTACCCTAGGTTCATTTTCCTACATGGTGATTTTCCTTATTTTGTCTCCATAGCTCTCAACTGAGTATGTAATGTTCGGTTACACCCGAACTTAGCCTTCCTTACTTGTTTTTCTTTAAACCGAGATCTATAAACAGCGCCAAAGCTTCTTCGGGAGTGTATTTCCTAGGTAGCACATTTGGTGGTGTGGGAATGCTGTTTTTGATGCTCATCAGTCGCACTGGACTTGCTACCACAACTGCTTCTGTTATATGAGACTTCACGTTTTCTTCGTCTTTTTTATATTTAATAGCCAGTGCTTCTGAAAGATGAGTCGTGGCCATAGCTTTTGTGGTATCAGACAGCTTTCTTTTCCTTGCGTAGGTAGAACACTCTTCTATGGGTTTTGTTGGTCTACCTCTAGTTGGATTGGTTGACCTGCTAGGCGTTTCTTCGTCCAAAGAAGTTTTGTCAGCTAGCCACTTTTCATGCTTACTTAGAACTTTTGAATTGTTACGATAGACGTCCTTCCATTTTCTTTCTATCATAATGTATTGTAAACCAATTTTTTCTTCCAGGCCTTCCTTTTCTTTAATGCTTGTTTCACTCGCTAATTCTCTCATAATAGCCTCAACGAAGTCCCGTCTTGACTTTGTAGATTTAAGCACCGCAAATATTTTCGAGTTTTCTAGATACATATTAGAATTCGCTTCGAGTGTATCTGACTTAATATTAAACTGTGAACTATATTTGAAAATACTATTCACTTTATTTAAGTAAACAGAATACTTAGTTCCTTAATCTCCAAAAGACGAAAGATAATGTAAATTGTATGATGGATAGCTTTATATACCTACTCAAATTATTAAAATGAATTTCAGGTATATAATTCGTAACTAAAAAAATGTACGTTGTTAACAAGTTCCAACAGGCATGCTTAACCAACGAACCGATATCATTTCGTTACGATAATTAACGTTAATAAACGAAACAAAGTCATTTCGTTTCGTTTATTAACGTTAAGAACGTCAAATTAACGAAATGATTTCTTTACGTTATCTGCCATATCAAAACGAAATCAAATCGTTTATGTTGATTATTAAATTCAAACTATGCTGGCAAAGCTGATTGATGGCGGAGTCATTAAAGGTGAAAGCATTAGCCAAGCTGATTGCAACTTTTCTCATGAATTTTGACAGTACGAACATTTCTCAGAGTATTTTTGACATTACCACCAACGAATTACACAAACAAATTACATGGAGTTTGTGTGTGTATGTGCGCTCGTTGTTACCACCTTACGGCTTCACCATGGCTATAGCATTGCCAGCACAATTCAAACATAAAGTATCAAGTTTTTGTTAAGGTTTTTAACGTTAACGAAAGCTTTTAGTTTCGGTTAAAAACGAGATACAATTTATCTTGATAATTTCTTTATCGATAATATTTCGAAGTGTTTCAACGGAAACGGTGGAAATTTTTTGATAAACGATTAGCTTAACGTTAAGGTGCATCCCTGAGTTCCAATAACAAAAACGACCTTACGGCCGTACTGAATTATATATACCTGCTCAGGCGCGTATTTATGCCCAAGGTTGTTTAACTTTATTTGATGTAAAAAGTGAAGTTGCAGCTGGACGCAGGTAGACTTTATGAATTTAGGTAACGGAATATTTCACAAATAACTACTGTTAATTTGACGGAGCACATATTTTAACATTTTTTTATTTTTTCCATCAAAGTTTTAAAAGGGGCCTAAAAATAGGCATTTCGAAAAACAGGTATATCCGCCAACTTTTACAAAAAAAAACTATTTTTTTTATGTTTCAATCCTAAATTAAATTATCTTTAATAGCTATACAAGAAAACGACAACCGGCCTCCTTCTTTACTCACAAAACCATTTTAATTACAACGAAAAAAAGAAAATTTTCAAATTTTTCCCAATGTTGAAAATTGGTCAACTTTGAGCGGCTCTACCTGGTAAACTATAATTTTCTGTAAAAAAACAGTTGTATATTTATGTGTATTTGAAGTGTGTAACCATATGCGTGTGTATATGTGAGTACTACTTCGCTGATGATGACATGCGTTTCTTGTTATGTATGTGTTATGTATCTGTTATGTATGTGTGTACATGATGATTAATGTATTTAAGTAGTTTGCTTTAAGGTTTTTGTTATTGTGCATTTATTTAGTGATGTGAATATTCGTCACAATACTAAGCAATTTGGCTGGCTTCTGACTATGGAATACAAAAAAAATAATTAACATAATTATTTACTTCACTCCTCTGAGATGAATTGGAAATCGTTTTATCCCGCCCAAAAAACAACAAGCTGGTTAGAAACGACGGTGGCGAAGAGACGGTAAAGAGCAAGTTTGTAAGATGCTGGAGGTAAAGGCTTTCCTTCGTCGTCCGCATAATCTAGTACAAACATTTTCGAACCCTTTTTCATAAATTTGTTTGCAACGTTTCTTTATTTTACATCATTCTGAACCACCAAAAAATTACTGGACGAATGGCTTCTTCCTTTCCAAACACTTCACTTAATTCCAAAGATTTCTCCTTACGATGTATATTGGTGCGATTTTCCGTCATCCCCAAAAAGGACGCTGATGATGGCGCAACGCTGAAACCGTTTTGTCTCAAAACCAAATTTGGCAAAAGGATGACAGAAAATAGTTGAAATAAACAGCGGTCACACACCCTGTCGGAAAATCAACGAATCAAAACTAATCAGTTTCTCCATATTCCTTTTTCCACTCTATCCACTGTATTTTCCTCTACTCTTTTCCACATTTTTGTTGTTGCTGTTGTAGCGATAGGGACACTCCCTTAAGGTTTTGTGGAGTGTTATCGATATTCCCGTAACAGGCACCATTAACCACGACCATCTCGGGAACGATTTAGTAAGACCACATTAGACCATCAAGGCCACACCGCCCTTTTACCCCCTAGATCAAGAGGAACTTGGGGTGGCCAGTGCCGCAACTATTAAAGAAACACGATTCTCCACGCGTAGGTGAGGTTGACAGTTGGATTGAATAAGCTTCAAATTGCGCTGGCAACCCCTTGAAAGGGTTGCGCTTCACAATCTCTTGAATCAATCAAAACAGTGGCATTTTACACATCATATTGTAGTCTCTGCAAAAAAAAAATACAAAAAAACGTTTACTTCCTGCCTCTTCTCTCCATATTTAATCCTTGTCTCTCCTCCGTATCTACGCTATTTAGCCTTCTCGATGTTTCTCTCTTTTCTCCCACTTTCCTTCTTCTTCCACTATTCTACTTCATCTCAAGTAAATCGCAAGCAATCAAGTTTCTCAACTATAGTATTTGTCGAAGAACTACCCCTGTACCAAATTTCAAGCGAGTGTCACCACAAATAAGATTTTTTAGAATAGGTCGGCCCCTAGTCCATTTCCCGAATTGAGAAGTTCATCAAATATTATGTTTGTCAAATAGGTAACCCTGTACAGAATTTCAAACGATCCAAACCATAGATAACATATTGGAACAGGTCGGTCTCTGGTCCACTTTCCGGAAAGAAACCAAGCCTATTACCGTTCTGAGGGTAAAATACACGTCTGTGCGGGGTTCCATTTATATACAGAGATAATTATTTTAAAAGTATGCAAAAAAATCAAAAGTCATCCTTTTTATTTTTTATTAACAGAAAGGCCACGAATGTCGAAATATCCAACGTCTAGGCCCAGCGCGAGTTCGCTTAGGTGCGTGCATATCGAAAAAGCTTTATCGGCCGAAATTATGTGGACGATGCCATCAACATTCGGGCAAATGTTGTACCCCCTCCGTATCTACAACTATACAGGTAAACTTTATAAGTATCTGAGTTACAAGCTTAGTATTCCTACCAATGCGATTCGCTTCACAAGCCAACTTAAACTTAAAAACCAATCCTAAATGCCTAAGAATGCCAACATAACAACCCATTGATATCACCAAAAAATAGTAACAGTCAAATAAAACTATTTTCAATCAACTTACAACAATTACAAAATAAATAACAGAATGCTATTATATTTCCTTTAACCACTTCTATTCTCTTTTTAATAGGTGGAATTACTTTGTCCACTGAACGCTGATGATCCCATTAGCTTTGCTGAACAGCAACAACGGTCGGAAGGCCAAGCACCACTACAACTGTGGGATTCGCTATCACTTGAGCCAATCGATCAGGAATTTTTGCAATCACATCAAATACAAATTGAAAATAAATTCATTGCCGTTGAATGGATATTAAAGTGCGAGTGCAGCAAAGATGTGAGTATAACAAAAAATAGAAACTAGAAATAATACAGATTATGCTACTACAGTATTGAATGGGAGATTTTGAAGTAGGAAAACAAATTTCAAGCAGAGCATAACAAATATAATAGCCCATTGTGTTTTATTTGAATTTTTCCATTTACTAATGCACTCACCTATGGTTCTGTGATACTTGTTCATTCATTTAGAGAAATATTACAAGGATTCCAATTTAGAAATTGATGAATTTTCAGTGGGATGAATTGTTCCTAGGGTACTTATTGTGCGAAACTACCCATAGTCAAATAAAGGTTGAGATATAAGGCGGAGCAACCTAGAGTTCGGTATTAGGACCCGATCTCTGCACCATTACATACGAAACTCTTCTTTGATTGGACATGCCAGAAGGTATATTCCTAGCTGCCTTCGCGGAGGGCATATCACTGTCATAACAGCACGAATCTGCAAGCTGGCACAGCTTAAACTAAAGCAAGTCATGCCCAGTGTAAATAGATGGAGGGTTGATCACCGTGTTGAACTGGCAACCGCAAAAATAAAGGTCGTCATCCTTAATAATATTCGTATCATTAACATGACGGTAGGGGACCTTCAAATAGATATACGCGCTTCAACGAAATATCTAGGGGTGGAGCTGGACAGTAAGCTTACCTTCGTGGAGCACAGCCAGCGCAAGGGCTGTGCTCACAATAGCGAATTTGATTAAAAGGTAAACACAGGCGGTCAAAAGCTATGTACAAGGAAGCCTAGATCCATACCCCTTATGAAGTACAGAAATCTGGGCATACACAATGAAATACTGAAACAACCGAATCGTTTTTACCTCAGTCCAACGCAGAGGAGTGCTGCGACTTACCACACGGTCTCGTCGAAAGCATATACATATTTTCTCGCTTAGAAAAGAATATCGATATACGGCAGCAGATCGAAAGCGAGTAGAGCTGCTGTTGCCATACAGAAACAAGAAGAATCAATTCGACGCTGACAAGAATTACCGTAGGAAAGTCAACCAGGGAACTTATTTTAAACGGAGAGGTCGACATTTACTTGACCCTTTTTCTAAGCGGACACGGTTAATTCCTCAATTATCTTCATGGAATGGACAGTGTGAGGGGTAGAAGGGTACTTGTCGACCTATACATGGGTATTGTCATCAATAACCTGACCTGCGGAAGCGAAAGTCTAGATACGGTAACCACAAATGTAAGGCACATACTTTTCACAAAAAATCGATGTTCGCCTAGTCCATTTACGTGAGAGTAGTTATGGAACTCACGTCGCCGCACCCGCGATTCGATATATACAAAAAGTCGATAAGTTACCGGTATCAATTGTTACCGACAAATAGCAGACAAAGCCTTCGCCAAAATTATTGAACTACAGTTGTAATATCTGAAACAAAATTTTATTTTCCTGAAATTCTATTGTAGTTTTTAAATTTTAGCATTTATTTTCTGGACCACGGCTATAATTTCGTGAAATCTTGTTGAAACTTGCGTCATTTAGATTATCTGAAATTCAGTTGTAATTTCCTGAGCCTTGGTTGTATTTTTCTGAAACTCAGTAGTAATTTTGTGAATTTCGTTTGTTTTGTTTCTGAATTTGAGTTGTAAATTTTTGATAAACCCCATTGTAATTTTCTGAGTTTCATTACGAAGTTTCCTAAAACTCGGTTGTAATACTCTGAGCTTTAGTTTTAATTTTCAGAAATTCACTTGTATTTTCTGAACTTCAGTTGTGTTTCCTATCTTCAATTTTTTTTTTCAAGAGCTTCTGTTAGAATTTTCTGAAATTTTGTTGTAATTTTCTGAAACTCCGTTCTATTTTTCTAAATTTCAGCAGTTAGTTTCTGAAATTCAGTATTAATTTTCTGGAACTCGATTGTAATTTTCTGAAATTCGGTTATAGATCCTCAACTTCTGTTAGAACTTCCAGAATTAATTTGTAGTTTTCTTCACTTTAGTGGCATTTTTGTGAGTTTTAATTGCAACTTTCCTAACTTCGGTTATGATTTTCTTAGCTTCAGTTGTATTTTAAGATTTTTTTTTGCATATTTCTAAATTTAAGATATTAATGTTTTAAATCTCGGTTTTAATTTCACAAAAATTTTATTTTAGTTTTTGTAACTTTAATATCTTACAATTCCTTCACCCTTATAAAAGAGTATATGCTACTATTATCCTTTATCCCTCAATTGATTTATTGTTGTTGAAATTGTTTTTTCTTGTCATTTTAATCGCTTTTGCTTGACCCTAATGCCATCTGCAAACGCATTTCTAATTTCTCCTTGCTTTTTAATACTCATTCATTCATTCACCCTTTCAGCAATTCCGTATTGTTTTTAAAACATTCACATACGACTACAAGCATTTCTTTCACACAATTGCATTGGCTTTTCCATTTAGTATATACATATGTAGGTGAGATTTTTATTGTTTTGCTGTTGTTACGAGTATTATTGTTGATTTTTTTTTTCTCCAAAGTCTTTTTTCTTTTTTAATTCTCTTTTCATTTCATTCCCTTCCAAGCGTTTGTTTTGTGCGTTGCACACAGAGTATATTAATTTTGATTGGATAACGGTTGGTTGTAGAGGTATAAAGGAATCGAGATAGATATAGACTTCCATATATCAAAATAATCAGTATCGAAAAAAAATTTGATTGAGCCATGTCCGACCGTCCGTCCGCCTGTCCGTCTGTCCGTTAACACGATAACTTGAGTAAATATTGAGATATCTATTATATATATATGGATATATAAATGGATCTAGAATAGATTGGTATTGAAAATGATCAAAATCGGATGCAACCACGCCCACTTTTTATATATATAACATTTTGGAAAACACAAAAGACCTGATGATTTAGTAAATAATACACCGAGAATGATGGACTGATATTGAGACTCTTGATAAAAATTTTAAAAATTTGTTCAAAATGGGCGTGGCACCGCCCACTTGTGATAAAATCAACTTTACAAATATTATTAGCCATAGATCAAAAATCGTTAAACCTATCGTAACAAAATTCGGCAGAGAGGTTGCCTTTACTATAAGGAATGCTTGGAAGAAAAATTTACGAAATCGGTTAAGGACCGCTCCCACTTTTATATAAAAGATTTTTAAAAGGGTCGTGGACGAATAAAATAAGCTATATCTTTGCAAAAAAGAGCTTTATATCAATGGTATTTCATTTCCCAAGCGGATTTATAACAAAAAAAAAAGGAAAACTTCAAATTTTAAAAAATGGGCGTGGCACCGCCCCTCTTTGAACTAAGCTATTTTATATGTTTTTGGAGCCATAACTCGAAGAAAAATTAACGGATCGTAATAAAATTGGGTACACAAATTTTGCCTATAGCAGGAAATATTTCTAGGAAAAATGGACGAGATCGGTTAAAGACCACGGCAACTTAGATATAAAACAAGTTTAAAAGAGCCGTAGACTAGAATCATAAGCTATAACTTAGCAAATTTTTAGTTTTGAATCAATGATATTTCACTTATCAAGTTTTATTGTAAGACGAAATGTGGAGACATTTTTTTCTCAAACGTATTATTTAGAAAAGTAATTTATCTGAAATGAAATGTGCAACTGAGGCTCACGCTGAGTATATAATGTTCGATTACACCCGAACTTAGACACCTTTACTTGTTTTATTGTTTCTTTTTATACTCAGCTGAGCAGAGCTCACAGGGTATATTAATTTTGTTCGCATAATGGTACCCCGTAACGGCATAAACTAATCTAGATAGATAAAGACTTCTATATATTAAAATGATCTAGGCGAAAAAAGAAATTCATTTAGCCATGTCAGTCCGTCCGTCCGTTCGTCTGTTTCTCCTTGGACACGATAACTGGAGTAAATTTGGAGGAATCTTAATGAAATTTGGTATGTACCTTCCTGGGCAAGTCAAATTTTAACAAAAATTTAATATCTTTTTAGTATATAATTATGTCAACATTCAACTTTAGTAATGACATGGTGCAACAAAATACAAAAATAAAGGAAAATTTCAAAATGGGCGTGGCTCCGCCATTTTTCATTTAATTTGTCTAGAATACTTTTAATGCAATAAATCGAACAAAAATTTACCAATCCTTGTGAAATTTGATAGGGGCATAGATCCTATGACGATATATGTTTTCTGTGAAAATGGGCGAAATCGGTTGAAGCCACGCCCAGTGTTTATACACAGTCCACCGTCTGTCCTCCCATCGGCCGTGAACACGATAACTTGGGCAAAAATCGATATATCTTCACTAAACTCAATTCACGTGGTTATCTGAACTCACTTTATCTTGGTATTAAAAATGGACTAAATTCGAATATGACCACGCCCACTTTTTCGATATCGAATATTACGAAAATGAAAAAAATGCCATAATTCTATACCAAATATGAAAAAGGGATCAAACATGGTAATTGGATTGGTTTATTGACGCAAAATATAACTTTAGAAAAAACTTTGTAAAATGGATGTGACACCTACCATATTAAGTAGATGAAAATGAAAAAGTTTTGCAGAGCGAAATCAAAAGCCCTTGGAATATTGGAAGGAATACTGTTCGTGGTATGACATGTGCCAGTCCCTTTTAAAACACTCATTAATACCTTTAATTTTTATTTATTTATTTATTTAATTCATTCAGTCGCTTACAGACTAGTTAAAAATGGAAAACAATTCAAGCTTAAACTTATATAAGCTGTTATTAAAATTAAGAACACTACTGAATTGATTTGCTAGATGTATAGTCCTAGTTATAGGTTCATTAATAGCATAATTCGTTTTATTAGTTATTTAGATAAATAATATATTATGCCGAAGATCACGCATTGGAATATATGGAACGAACAAATTAGATAAATCGGGGCAATTCGTGCTAACATTTATTACATTATAGGCAAGCATGAGTGAGATTCAAGTTTTTCTGTCATGCAAAGCCTGAAGACCAAGCAATTTGCGCCTGCTGGTATACGATGGGAGGTCGTCTGTCCAGTGGAACATTCGTAAAGCAATTTTCGTAAAAACTTTTTGAGTTGTCTCGATTTTGTAGGAGTTAGATTCATAGAAAGGATTCCATATTATTGAATAATATTCAAGGCGACTTCTGACCAAGGTGTGCCTTCAACGTTATAAGGTCCTTAAAGTCACTGGTGTTTCGTGTAATGAACCCAACCATTGCAAATGACTTTGCAACAATGAAGTCAATATGACTGGAAAAAGAGAGTTTGGAGTCAAAAATTACACCCAAATCTTTAATCTCTTGACAACAATTAAGAGATTTAGTTAATAGTTAAAATATGTCGCAGTTGTCTTTTTGGAAGAAGACGCAACGCAACATTTGTTTGTATTTAAAAATATTTTATTGTCTGCGCACCAACCGGCAAAAGAGTCCAGATTAGATTGCTAGTTAGTGCAGTTAGAGCTATTACGGATCGTCAGAAATAGTTTGACATCGTCCGCAAACATCAAAAATTTTACGAATTTGAATTTCTGGGGCAAATCATTTATGAAAATTAAGAATAATAGAGGACCACAATGGGTACCTTGCGGAATACCTGACCAGGCGTTAATATGTAGAGATGACTTGTCGGCTCCAATTGCCACATTGAGCTTTCTGTTCCATAGAAAACTCATGAAGAATTTCAACAAGTTTCCATTGATTCCATACTTGGCTAATTTGCGTACTAGAATAGTATGATCAACCTTGTCAAATGCTTTCAAGAAGTCAGTGTATATGACGTCAAGTTGCTCAGAGTTCTCTAAAGCACTCACGATTTGATTAGTAACTAAAGCTAAATTTGTGGAAGTAGACCTACCTGGGAAAAATCCATGCTGACACTCCACTATAGCCTTGCCTACGTAATCGAACAATTTACGTTGAATTACATGTTCGAATATTTTTGCCAGAGTACTCTGTTTAACAATCGGTCTATAGTTGCAAATGTCATTGCGGTTACCAGACTTAAATATGGGATTTATGGAGCATAATTTCCACGAGTCCAAAAAAATTCCGCTGTTCAAGTAATTTTGAAAGAGATGAGCTAAGGGTTCTGCAAATGGAGTTTGCGCATATTTTGAAAAATATCGGAGAAAACCCCACAGTATCTGATTTTGCACTACTTGTCAATTTAGAGATTGACAGAAGAACATCATCTGCGGTAACAATGAAATTAGAAATTTAGCATTGGTACCCAGAGTGAAATATAGGATTAGGTGAAGAGGCCCACTCCCCTTTAAAATACTCATTAACACTTTTCGTTTGATACACATATCGTAAAAACAAATTCTATAGTCACCCCAGGTCCATCTTTATGTCGATATCTCGAAAAGGCGTCCACCTATAAAACTAAGGCCAACTCCCTTTTAAAATACTCATTAACACCTTTTATTTGATTCCCATATCGTACAAGCACATTCTAGATTCACCCCTGGTCTACCTTTGTGGCGATATCTCGAAAAGGCGTTCACGTACAGAACTAAGGCCCACGCCCTTTTAAAATAATCATTAACACCTTTCGTTTGATAACTATATCGTACAAACGCATTCTAGAGTCATCCCTGGTCCACCTTTATGGCGATATCTCGAAAAGGCGTCCACCTATAGAACTATGGCCCCTACCTTTTAAAATACTCTTTAATACCTTCCATTTGATACCCATGTCATACCAACACATTCCAGGATTACCCTAGGTTCATTTTCCTACATGGTGAGTTTCCCTTATTTTGTCTCCAAAGCAGGGACGGGAAATAATTCTTTTTTTTTCGGAGCGGAAAAAGTCCTTGTCAAAAAATTGTCCTAGGTGAAAATGTTCGAGTTCCCACGTATCCCTATAGAAGTATCATGTCGAATCATGCATCCTTTTTATTTTTCGAACTTTTTCCATAAAAGTCCACATATAAAAGTAAAATCTGTATTTTTATTTTTTGAGTCCGATTGAACTAGCGAAACTCGGAATTTTAAAAATAAAAGTCCGGAAATAAAAGTTAAATCCGGACTTTTATTTTTTAAGGCCAAAATAAAAGTTCGGCTTGATAGCAAAGAAACGGCTTATCCGAATTAAATTTTTTTTATTTATTTCTCTGTTATCAAGCCAGACTTTTGTTTTGGCCTTAAAAAATAAAAGTCCGGATTTAACTTTTATTTCCGGATTTTTTTGATTAAAAGTCCGAGTTAACTAATCCTATCGGACTCAGGTAATAAAAATCCGAAAATAACTTTTATCGTGATCCAAATATATTAAAAGTCCAAAATTAATAGTTTTGCAAGGAATTATGTTATAAAAGGAATAACAGTTTCTGCTCAAAGCTCTCATAATATTTCCTTACTTGTTTTATGTCATTTTAATTTTGTTGGTATTGCTAAGTTTGAAATTTTCATTTAAGTAACAATGTTTGTACTACGACTAAGTCACTAAGGTTGCCACCTTCTACGAGTGTACTTACCTATATGGGAACATATGTATTTATGTAGGTACAAAGTTTGTTACAAAATTATAAAACGTTACAAAAATGAAAAAAAAAATTAGTATTTTTGACACTTTATTCACATAAATGAATACGAACATTAAGATACCTCTGCCGTGAAATCCACGGCAACTCTATTTACGGCGTGGAAGGAACAATTGACGCAAATATTGGTCGTTCACGTCGATGGTGTTATGCTACCGACTGTCAGACACCAAAAGATATTAAGAGTGACTTTCGATAATACCCTCATCTTCAAGTCGCATGCCAACAAAATTGTATCCAAAACACAAAACCGCAACAAAATTCTCAAGTCGCGTGCCAGCAGCACTTGGGGAAAAAATAAAAAAAAAAGATTGCTAACCACGTATAAAGCAATTGACAGGCCGCTCGTATGCCCTTCGTCATCAACTTGCTCGCCTCATCTCAGAAACACATTCTGGAAAAGGCTGCAGGCCTGCCAAAATTCTGCGCTCAGAACTGTCACGGGATGTCTTGTTAGGACCCCTGAATAGCTATGTAGGTGAGGCCAAAGGGCTCAACATTAAAGAGGGCAACGAAATGCTGAATAGGCAGTTTTTGCTAAATCGTCATAAACCAGGACATCCTAGCAAACAACTGCTTGATCTAGCAACGCCTCCAAGAGGGTCAAGGGAATATCTCCCTAAACACTATGATGAGATCCGGCACCTGCCAACACAGACAAGCAAAAGCAGGCCTTAGAAAATCCACACAGAAGCGGTAAACAACTTTACCAGGATGCGTCCGATTATCAATATACAATATCCTACTCTTGCAGAAGAAAAATGTACACTACCAAAGGTGACACAAAGGTTAAACTTTTACTTGTCCAAAATCAATCCCGACATAAGTAACGTATGTCCTACATACGATGTGTCCCCACATAATACCAAATATCTTTTCAGTTGTAATGTGGAGCCTGAAAAGTCCACCGGTGTTGAAACAGCTAGTTTCTTGAACTTCCGTTAGAGATATTTGATGACAATTTGTGGGTGTTCGCACTCATTGAACGGGGCGAATTACTGCAAACACAACAACAACAAGAGGATATCTCTGCATAAAATTGTTGCATTTTTATACTCAACTTTATATACAACATAGAGTAGATAAATCTAGTTACTTGGTATCTCTGAAAATATTTTCGAAATTCGAAAAAATTAAAAACTCTATAAAATAAAGAAAAGAATATATTTTCTTTCTTTCTTTTTTTGCTTAACAATTAAAACAGTTTTGTTCTTTGCTTCTCAATAAAAATTTGTTTACAATTGCTTATGTTTTATCGGCCTATTGATAAAGGATTCAAGGCTCGCTTCGAGCTCAAAGCCATTTCCAATTACTCTTGCAAAAGCAAAACACAATTTTCAATTATAGAAAAATTAAAAAAAAAAAAAACAATTATCATTAAAAAAAATTATTTCTGGCCTTTTTATTTTTTAGTTTTCAATAAAATATATAAATATATATTTTTTTTTTGTCGAACAAAGTTTATAGCGAGTAATCCGTTAAAAAAATGTCTTTTGTCATATTTCTTAAATTGCTCATCTTGAATCGGCGTATTAAGAAATACGGAAAAATTTCATGAATTATAATTGATTGAATGAAAATTTGTTCAAACAAGTTCGAATTCTCGAATAGGCTAATGCGCAGATTTATAGCAGAGAACAGAAAAAATTGCAAATATTAAATTTCTTTTTATTTATTTTCGATATTTTACAAAATAGCTTCTACGAATCAAGTAACAAAACTATCCCAACCAATCTCAAAAACTTTTTTAAAAAAATTCAAAAGTTAGAGAAAATTTTCAAATATTTCGAGCTTTTTATTTGGAGTTCTCTGAATTTTTTCGAGTATGCAGTTTTGTTACCCAATCAATTTTAGTGATTGTTGAGATTGACTTGCATAGTTTCAGATAGAAACTTCATAGAATTTTTTTTTTTCAATATCGAAAAATTAAAAAGAAGAATTTAGTTGATAAATTTAAAAAAAAAATGTTTCCACTACAAATTTTCTGTTCGCTGTGTTGGATCTTGTTACATGAAATCTTTGATAGGCCACTTACGTACGTGCCTCGTCGTTTTGCCCAGCAGTAGTGGACAATTACATACGGGCATATCTATTTCCAATTCAACGTTTATGTATTTTATTTGTTACTTTATGTGGGCTAATACTTATTATTTATGCTCGAAATTTTCATCAAGAAGAAATTGATATTGCAATAACATTTTTATTGCTTATGTTTTCGATCTTCTTATAACGGGAATTCCCAAGAGTATGGAGTGGGTTTTTTATTGATATGATGGTAAAAATACCTACATACATATAATGAGAATTTGGTGTATTTGATATTTGAAATATCTGCAAACTGCTACAACAACAACAACAACAAGATATCTACAAGTTCAGGAAAAAAACCAATGAAATGGGACATGATTTCCGAGGGCTATATTCATTTGCATACGAACTGCCGAGAATTTGAAGTTATATTAGCTCCGCTTGAACATAGAACCCAGCAAAGACCAACTAAGCGGGTTAGGCAAAAGATTAAAGGCTTCTGATCTACAAATGCATAGGCTGGAATGAATAAAGATAGTGGGTTAACAATCGAGTGACGCCCAATCAAATCCTTCACTGAAGATAAACGTGAAAACAGTAGAGAAATCGTCTTGGCCGATCGAAAGCTGACTGAGAGTTATGTAGCTACGGCCACGGGTATGTCATATAGCAATACTTAATCGTTGCTAACCAATTAAATGTTAACCAACAAACAAAATGACATAAATTTCAATGAATTCCTATCCCATGATATCTTGCATCTGATGTGGTATGGTGGTAGCGTGCTTCGCCTACCCTACCGAAGATTCTGGGTTCAGGCCCCGGGCAAAGTAACAACGAAAATTAAGAAAAACGTTTTCTCAATTCGAAACATGTTTTCCTAAGCGCGATCGGCCCTCGAAAACACACTGACTGTATTTCTGTCACGAAAAGCTTCACAGTGAAAATTCATTAGCCTTCCAGATGCCGTTTGGAGTCAGCATAAAACCTGTACCTCTCGTCCCACCAATTTGTAGGAAAAATTAAGAGGAGCTCGACGATAATTTGGAAGAGAAGCTCGTTGCAAAATCACTTTGGAGGTTATGGCGCCTTGCATTTATTTATCTGGCAATATACAAGAAAGTCATAATGTAGCTGCATTTGTTGTAGTCACCTTTGCGGTGAGTCATTGGTTTATAAATTGAAGATTAGAAAATCTTGCTGATGTATGCAAAAGCCAAAACTAGTTTTATAAGCTGCGTAATTGCAGTGCTTAGCACTTCAAAGCTACAGCTTATAATCGAGTAAATTAGATGGATTGCAAATTGAGCAGTGATTTGATTAGAGAAATAAAGAGACTTGCTGATTTGCGTGAACGACAACTTGCATATCGGTTAAATGCATTTATTTTACCCAACATAAAATTGTGTGACTAGTCGCTAGCGTAAAATAAGTGTAAACTATTTATATAGCTGAACACAGAAAGTTATTCAGCTTTAGCTTGACTGTAAATAAAAATTGTATTTCTCTTGTTTTTAAGTGTGTTTCGCTTCCATAAGAGTGGCATTTTAAAGACACAGGGCTCATTTTGTATTTGAAAAAGAAACCAATTAGGCTTTTTGTAAAACAAACTTAAATAAAAGTGAGCTTTTAATTTAAGACGATATATAAAGCAAAGTTATTCTTTATTATCTTTAGTAATTATTTTCGGATGCTTCCCGCGTTCATTGCATTATTTACTGGGTAGTTACGCTTTATGGTATAATTAGTGTAATCAGCTATCCACGCACATACAAAGTTCGCATATCAACATTTGAAATGAACTTAGATTTCAGAAGTGAATAATGCGATTGTCATATCCGATAGCGTGTGCACATTTGCTGTGATTTCACTTTTGCGCTTTATAAACTTAACTTTTTCTTTGGCTTTATTAACTGAGGCAATCACAAATTGGAGTAAAATTTAACTACATAATTTTGATGGTAGGATTATAAAATAGGTAAATGTAGCGTTAGCCACTCGTTAAAGATATTTAATTTTTTACTATAATTGATGTGTAATCTGTTTTCCTGTAGCATGTGTATGAAAAATTTCAGAATTTATGTAAGCGTTTTCGGTGCGCTGAAATCGACGCAAAAATACAAGTATGTTATTCGCGTCAGTGTTGGCAGTGTATTTTGTTTTTGCAAACTGTGTTTAAAACTTAAACAGGTAAGCTGTAACTATGATCACCTGAATTTCCCAATTATAAGAAAATATTTGTAAACATTGAAATATTACAGAAACACAATAAAATGGCCTAACATTTGTTTAAATGAAATCAAGTTTCTTAATATTACTTTATACTCATTGTAGAATTTACAAAAATATTTAAATCCTTCGGCTTCTAAGTAAAATATCAATACCTCAGCTACCGTTTCGAAAATGGTCTAACTCAGAGATCTGTTGAAAACGCCTTCGCAAACAATGGCTCACCTCAGATTTTCGTTTAAAAATACCCCATTTCAGACGTCACTGCAAAAAAGTCCGATATGAGTATAAATCTGATACATTTGGAAGTTATATAGGGCATTTATCAACAAATTTTTAGATAGGGCTTTCTTCAAAACTAATGATTGCTCATAAAAAAGGAAATCGCACTCAAGTTATCTTATTTTTTTTATTTATTTATTTACTTGTTTTAAATATACACACTTACTTAACCGTTTAAACAGTTACGGTCCAAAAGGTCGCACCAGTCACTTCTTTTCTAGGTTAACTGGCGCCAACTGGTCACACCAAGTGAATTTAAGCTTTATTCGCGGTTGATATTCAAATACACCGAAGTGGGTGCCGCCCTCTTCCTTTGCTTCTATAGGTGGGTTCCGGTAAAGATAATTTCTTAGTCGGAGCGTCATCTTTCATTCGCCTAACATGACCTTGCCGGCGTAGCTATTGCATTAAAATTCGCTGATCTATGTTGACGTCAGCGAAATGCTCGTATAGCTAATCATTTAATCTTCTAAGATACACGCCGTCGCCAACGCGTAGAGGTCCGTCCGTAAATCTCTCGAATAACTTTTCTCTCGAAAACTGCCACAGCCGCTTCTTCTGATGTTGTCATGGTCCATTTCTGCACCATATAGCAGGACGGGCTATCGTACCCGTGACTTGTAGAGCATGACTTGTAGCTTGTAGAGAATCTTTTTCGTTTGCCGAGAGAGGCTTTTACTATTAATTTCCTACCTTAGGCCAAGTAGCATTTCGCTGGATTTCACAGCTGATGTTGTTGTTTGTGTTAATGCTGGTTCCCAGATATACATTCTTTAGAAGTAAAATATAATTTATATAAAAGTATTTTTTCGCAAAGGCAAAGATAATTCTATTCATCTGCGAACCTTTGAATACTCTTCGACATGGTCTTTATAATATTTCATTCAGCTTTTCCAGACTTATCCTTGTGGCAAGGTTAATTTATTTACCAAAGTTTGTGATGTTAACTTAACCTGCTCTTGATTTACCAATAATATAAATTAATTTTGTCAAACAACGGGTGGTGCCACGCCCCTTTTCAAAGTAAAAAAAAAATAATTAGTAGAGAATAATAATTCCAAACTTTGGTTATTATGGCTGCATTTTTTTTAATAGTCACGGTTTAACTATTTTCGAAAACTGTATGTACATATCTATAATATAAAAACAAGTAAGGACGAGACTGTCTTCGGCTGTGCCGAAGATTTCATACCTTTCATGAATGGGGCTGAACAATAATCTTATCCCGTTCGTAATATCCAAATAATCGGATGCATAATATAAGAAATATATAGTGAACAGATGTACATACCTAAACGATTTTTAAGAATAAACATAAAACAAAAAATGGCAAAAAACCCCCTATTTTGAACGATCGGTTGGTTGGGATATATACCATATATAGCTCCGATCGAAATGATTTTTACAGGAAATCTTCTATGATATATTTAACTATATATCACCGACTTTCACGTTTCTACTTTCTAAATTGCGGCAGGAATGACCAAAATCGACTTATCTGAACGATCGGTTGTATGGGAGATATATGCTATAGTGGTCCGATCTTACCGGATCCGACAAATATGTAATATAATTCAAAAATACATCCTTGTGCCAAATTTCATTGAGATATCTCAAAATTTGTGGGACTAGGTTGCGTTCAAACAGACAGACGGACGGACATGGCTATATCAACTCAGTTCGTCGCCCTGATCAATTCGGTATACTTAATGGTGAGTCCATCGTCTATATTTCTCAACGTTACAAGCATCGGACCAAAGTTAATATACAATTTCATGTTCATGAAAGATATAATAAGTCGGGTTTTCCTTCCCGACGCTATAAATCCAGAACGCAAGAACCGATTTCCACGGCTTTGCATTCGTTGGAAAGATCTCGAGCTCCGTGAGCCTTATAGCAGAAACTTCGGGATCGACGCACAGGGTCTCGAGATATAGGCCAAAACGTGAACCCGTGTACCCCTAGAATGTGTTTATAGAATATGGATAACAAATGAAATCTGTTGATGAGTGCTTTAGTAGAGCGTCATTTTCATACCCCTGGGTGACTAAGGTCTCGAAATGCAGGCCAAAATGTGGACCCGGTTCCCCTAGAATGTGATTATAGAATATGGATAACAAATGAAAGCTGTTGATCAGTGCTTTAGTACGGGGTAATTTTCATACCTATTGGTGACTAGGTGTTTTCCCTTTATATAAAGACACAAATCGCATTGAATATACTTATATTTTTTATTAATACAAATTCGCTCCGTGTACAACCGTCTCGATACGCAGTTCGCTCAATACTGACTTCACTCGCTTGAACATCCTCCGGCCTTGAAACTAGATGCCGATCGAGACTCAATAAGTTCTACGGACATTACCCATCTCCTTTGAACTAGAACGTTAATATGGATATTGCCGCTCCAAAGTGTCACTATGCGGCTTAGCCCATTCCTATCTAGATGCAAAGCCGTGACTCGAACAATTTTCGATAATGTCGTTGGTAAAGAGTCGGTTTTCGAAACCCCATGTCGCCTACCCCGGTGTTTTGTCTGATTGGTAGCCAGTTTTGACGCTGTTGCAAATCACCGATATCAATACTACTCTAAAGCCACTGCTTGGTTTTTTTGAAGAAATTTCCAATAGATGAGTCGGATCTGCGGCCATTCCACTGACATTAGAGTCAGCCAATATTCCTTTAATTTACCTTCATTGATTCTCCCAAACCCCGACGACACCACTGTGCAGGTAATTGGCGCCAGGAGACCATCATTGTACAGAGACATCTAGCATAATAAAGAGACATTTAGCGCATAAATGACTTTAAGTCGCCGCATCTCTGCTGATCATGGATACTTGCGTACCATAGGTACACTCAATATTATTCCTGTACTATTAAAAAACGCGCCTGAAATGTGCATATCAAGTTCTGTTTCAAATATGTGACTACGCCCTTGGTAGTGGTCGGTTGTGTATTATCGGCAAACTGTGATGAAAAGACAATGCTGAAAGCCATGCAGGCTTTGTTGTAATTCATTAACTGCTATTGCTGCTCTCCTTCTACGTCCTCTGTTACTGTAGCTAAAGTCAATGGGCGTGGGACCCTTTTGCCATTCGTTAATAGCTTTGAACCAATAACGCTGTTGTGAGGTCAGCTTGTACATCTTTGACAACCTTTGGCTAGGCAACTTTACACAATGTGCCCAATTTTCAAGTTGTTCTGGCAGAGTCCTAATTAGATAATCGATTTCAGCATTTCGTTTAATTCCAGGTCACCGATCGATGGCATGATCTGACGGACAATAAAATCAGGGATGATATTTGGATATCGCTGAACAGTTTATCCTTATACGTTGACTCATTTGTTGTCTTAAAACCATACGCATACCGTTGCGCGTAACTTTCAACATATTCCTAATTAATGCATGATTGAATTTTGGCCAAATGAGCAAGCTATAAATCGCAGAGCAATGTGCGGCGTGTCACCAATACTAATGATATGATGATATGCTGGGAACCATGTTTTCCAGCCCTCGACAAAGCTCTCTTCTCGTTAAGGCCAATAGCCCATGGCCATAGCAGCATCTTTTTTTACACAGCTTTGTAGGCGCCGGAGTCGTTGTAAGTTCGTGAGATGTGTATTTTGAAAAACATCCGCCGTAAAAATATCCCTGAATCCATTTTTTATGAGCGCCGCAAAAAATTGGTAATCGATCTGCTAAAGGCAGTTCTGCGAACTGCCGCTTATCTTTTGGCATAGCTCTGCGCGAACTACCACGTAAATATCTTCAACCCCTTGAGAGGCCTGGCTATCTATGGTATCGTCTACAGATGGCTCTACACTAATTGCCTGCCTGTCGCCTAGCATATCCATCTCCTGCCTTTCACCTGAAATATACAGAGAAATTTTACGGATTTTAAACCAGCATAATAGAATCTGTAAATCTTCTAATTCCATCAATATATCTTCTATCGCCAATACTAAATGTTTGTGCCAACGTTTATGAAAGTTACGGATCGGCAAACTACATTCGCTCAATTATCTTAAAACTGCGCTGAAATCTCCCATCGCAAATCTCTAATCGCAGAAACTCTTCACAGTCGCAGAAGTATCCATAACCGAAACACCCATACCACCGCATTTATTTATACATATACATATATACTTTATTAAAATAAGTCGCAGATAATTCCCTAATTCATCCCTCAACTTACATCTTCGACAAATCTAATAATAATTACAATTTACTATTTATTAATTATAACTTAGTTTTTACAATTAATTGTGCTCCATGTATAAGCAATGCATCTCCTCCAAAACTACATCAAGCCGCTGTTTCGCTTTGCATACGTGTTTAAAATTACGCCGAAAGTCGCAGCTTTACTCCAAAAGTTATATAGCTAATTCCAAAAATATATATATGATTCCACACCTATGCGCCGCTTATGTACGTGACAAGAAGTCACAGGTAAATTTTTATAACTATGCGCAATACATATAACACTATGAATATGTTAATAAACTTATCGCTGTGTCATGCAAACCTTTATACTCGGAAAACATATTACAAACATTCACAAATCGGTTTAATACAAGCGCCCAGATTCGGAGATATTTTGCAAATCTCACCTTAATTTCCTATACTTTGCCTAACTAGAACTAATCACGCACCATTGTGGTTTACTTCTTGTTTTTAATTTAGCGCTACGGGCCGTCGTTTTTTCCCTAAAACATACCAATAAAAGTTATGGCTTTTAAACCAGCATATTGGAATATGTAAGCCATGTAGTTCAACTCCTAAAAACTCTCTGCTTCGAAATGTATGCAACATACATGATCGTTGATAACACTGGCTAAATGTTCTTAACTTTGCTCTAATACCTTCGAGAACTTACTTCCCAATACAATTGTATTCTTACAAAAAAAGGTAATGTGCATAAGCAATTAACGGAATGTATAATCTTTTTTACGACAAGTCGCTGTTGTAAGTTAATTTCATATTTGCGATACCGCCTTAGGAAAGATGACGCTTGATTCACTGCCTCTTCCTCGTAGAATGGTCATACGCCGAAATCATTTATACCCTTATAATTATTTGTGAAACATAGTAAACATAACCTAAAGTCGCAGACAATTTCCTTATGGCGCTTGGCATACGAATATATTTGCTACCTAGGACTACGCTCACACCATTTTTCCAACTTTTTATTCCTTCCCTCCGTTCACTGTCGCGTTGCAGCTTTTTCTCGTCCTTTGACACTGGCCTCCTCTTCCCCGTTTCCATCAACTTCAGCATCCCTTTTAGACAATCAAAGGACTGCAAAAAATTCGCAGTTGATTACTGTTCTATTAATAGAATGATATTTTACAAATTTATGTCCGCTGAATGCGCAATTTTATGTCTTGAATGAACACGCTCCGAATGCCAATACTTGTCTGTATACCACGAGAATAAATATCTAGCATTAAGCAGACTTCGCTTTTAATTGACAAGCAAAATACGAGAACTAACGCATTTTTTTGTGAACAATTTCTATGGCCGCGCATTTTAATAAAATAGCCAACCATAATTATTGATTATTAGAATAAAACCTTGAGCATGGAATATTAAGCCGGAGTCATTGGTGCCGTATGTCGTATCGCTGTATCCGTATCCCTAACGTAAGCAGCTGTTTATCGTTACGACGGTAAACCAAAACCCAATTGGTTGGCTACGATACGGTTACGATCTTAGCGGCACCAATTTCTCCAGCTTTACTCAATGATAAACCAGAAGAAAATTTTCTGTCGCCGTTCAACGTATTTGCGCTCTGATTCCCTTTGTTGGAATAAGATCATCACATACAATACAACCAAAGCATACACAGCTGAAAATATTCTCAAGTTAATTAAGCCGGAATAGAAAGAGAATTCAGAATTGGCTCAACAGAGCAACAGCCATCACAAGAGGCAAACAAACACTGTGGCAAAGCAGTCATGTTGAGCTTTGTACAAAGCGCCACAATAAAACGCATACTACTCAAATGAAGAAACCGTCGATGTGTCGATTTTGTACGTATTCATCGCTGAGTTTTGTATAATAGTCTTCATTCTCATTTTCCCATATTAAGGAAGCGTCGCTGAAATGCTTTTATGTCGCCTAAGAGAAGAGCGTGCTGCTCAGATGAACGAATCGAGAACTATAATCTACATACTGTGTATGTATAATGCAACATTCGCCGATTTTTACCCAATTTTGCTGTTTTACTTTTTTCGAAGTAAGTCGCTCAAATATTCCAATTCTCCAAATAATTACAAAATAAAGCTCAACTACGCCTACTAAAGCCCAGCAACGCTGCGATGCTTACAAGTCACCGAAGTGATGAGCATCCTGCTCAAACAGTTAAACTGATGACCGGGACGGGTTAATCTGTATGCATAACACTCAACAGTACCCGCTGAGTTTTATACATGCTACCGTTTAGGTCCTATCCGACAAGTACAAACACAAGTCACAGTCACCTATATATCACCGAAGAGATGAGAGTACCGTTCGATTATCAAATTTCGCTGGATTAAATTCACCAAATGAACGCAAAATAATAAGTAATAACGCCGACGAAAGGGGGAGAATTTCAGCGGTTCTCATGAGTCAGCGATGTGATGAGCGCGCTGCACAACCGAATGCATGGAATATATATGTTCAAGTCGCTAATTGATTTACCCCAAAAAACTTAAAATTATTCCAAGGAATAGGGAGGCCTGAACTGAGAATGACTCGCTTAATTCATGAAAGTACTGCTCATATGACTGAACTGACAACTAAAATATCTACGTGCATATATCTCGCCGAATTCTGGCTGATTCTTTTTCTCAAAACAAACAACCCAAATTGCTATTACGCCGAAACAAAAGCACGAATTTATGAGCGCACTGCTCAAATACCGTAATTATCCCACACAAAATAATGGCGCAGCTACGCCGAAGAAAAGGCAGCAACGCTGCCTTGCTTTTAGATCACCCAAGCAATGAGCGCACTGCTCTAACGAATAACCCGACAACTGAAATATATAAGACACGCCGAATTAAATACCGAAATTCTAGCTTATTTTCCAAAATAAACACATACCAAAATCGCAACTACGCCATAGTAAAAGCAACACTGTTGAAATGCTTTTCTGTAACCGGAGCCATGAGCACACTACTCAAAAACACAATTCTCGCTGTTTTACTCTCCAAATACAAAATAATATCGCAACCTCACCGAAAAGAAGCCAGCTTGTAAATTGCCGAAGCTGTGAGCGCACTGCCAAACCGTCGCAATTTTCTTTGTTTATTTCTTTCAAAATTAAAACACACAAAATAATGTCGGGACTACGCCGAAGAAAACACAGCAACGCTACGCTGCTTGTAAGCCACTGAAGCTATTAATGGGCTGCTCAAATTCCGCAGTTCTCACTGCTTATTTATCCAAAATACAACAATGTCGCAGTCACGCCGAAGAAAAGACAGAACTTTGCGCCGCTCACAAGTCACCGAAGCTATGAGCGCACTGCTCAAATGCCAGTTTTTGCTGTCTATGTCCTTCAAATACAAACACGCAAAATAATGTCGCAACTACGTCGAAGAAAAGACAGCAACGCTACGATGCTTGTAAGTCGCGGAAGCTATGAGGACTCTGCTCAAATTCCACAGTACTCGGTGCTTATTTCTCGAAAATGCAAAACACAAAATAATGTCGCAACTACGACGCAGAAAAGGAAGCAACGCTACGCTGCTTGTAAGTCGCCGATGAGCGCTCTGCTCAAACTCCACAGGATAGGATAGGTTAGGTGGTAGCTTCCCTGATAAGGATAGCTCACTTGGACAACACGAAGGTCCGTTGTGATACCACATACACCAAAAATAACGGTGACCTAGATCCAGCTACTTAGAGAATCGTTGGGTAGCAACGATAAAGCTCCGAATGATACCGATCTCAACTTTGGATATATCCTCGGGAGATCCAAGTGAGTCGCGACCGAAGTACTTTCGCCTAATTCTGGCAAAAGCTGGACAATCAAGCATAAAGTGATTTGGTGATTCCACCTCATCATCCTCCATACAGCTGCAGCAGGATGGAGTTTCCAGTATATTGAGACGTACCGCATGGATACCCATGGGACAGTGCCCTGTCAAAACCCCAATGACCATTGATAGGTGAGCCTTAGTGAACCCAATTATTTCAGCAGACCTCCTGCCATCCACTTTCGGCCAGAAAGATCTTGCTACCCTGCAAGACGTGGTATCCGCCCAACGTTTGCTGAGCTGATTCGAGGCCCAGCTATGGAGGAGCAATCCACAGGTGGCCAGCGGGATCCCGAAGTCCCTACAGCCATCTTCATCCGGTTCAGTTGTACCGATGCGGGCTAAGAGATCCGCTTGACAGTTACCCGGGATATCACTATGGCCCGGGACCCAGATAATCTTAATTGTAAAATAATTCGATGCAATCGCAAGCGAGGTCAGGCACTCCCAGACCACCCTCGATCGCACTGTAGTTGAGCTCAAGGCCTTGATAGCCGATTGGCTATCAGAGTAGATGTTAAATTCCCTAACCGTGGTAGCACTGGATAGCATTCCATCCACCGCATCCTTAATCGCAGCAATTTCCGCTTGGAATACACTGCAGTGATCAGCCAACTTAAACTTGCGGCTTAAATTTAGCTCTTGACAAAAGACCCCCCCACCAACCTTTCCATCCAGCTTTGACCCATCCGTGAACAAGTTAACCGGTCCCATGCCCCAGATAATTCCTCTTCCCCAATCCTCTCTCTGGAATAACTGGGGTGAAGGTTGTATAGGGAGCTGTTATCGGCATACAGTAGTCCGTTCTGTCCGGGATGAAGTCGAAACTGGTAAGAAGGCTAGAGTGTCCGCGGTCAGAAAGTCTATATCCCATATCACGAAGCCTGACCAACGACCTTGCCGCGGCCGCCTTTCCCGCAATATCTACTGGGTATATGTTCAGCATGACGTTCAGTGCCAAGGTAGGCGTTGTTCTGAGAGCGCCACTGATACCGATCAGCGCCGTCCGTTGCACTGACACTAACATTTTGGAGGTGCTCGCCGTGTCCAGTGCTTTCCACCAGACCAGCACCCCATATAGCAGAATCGGTTTGACCACCATCTCATAAAGCCAGTGTACTATTCTTGGCGAGAGTCCCCATCTCTTTCCGATAGCTCCTCTGCAGCAGTACAAGGCAATGGCGGCCTTCCTGGCCCGATCTTCCGCATTGGGTCTCCAGGACAGTTTCTTGTCCAAAACAATCCCCAAATATTTAACCCTATCAGAAAGTACCAACGGTACCCCTGCAATCGAGGGAGTTCTGAAATCGGGCACCTTATATCTTCTTGTGAAAAGGACCAATTCCGTTTTTCCCGGGTTGACCGCCAATCCACATGATTCAGCCCACCTAGCCACAGTATCCAGGTAGCCCTGAAGAACATCGCGCAGGGCGCCCAGAAATTTGCCTCTGACTAGGATAGCGAGGTCATCTGCATAGGCAACCACCCGACAACCATTGGCTTCCAGCTCCACAAGAAGCTCGTTGACTACCACAACCCAGAGGAGAGGAGATAGGACACCCCCCTGTGGCGTGCCCCTGCACACCTTCCTCTTAATTATGGCCCCTCCCCACTCCGCTGCGACAATTCTGCCGCATAGAAGTTTGCTAATAAATTCAACCAGAGCCGCCTCGACTCCTAAACCCACCAGAGCTCTTTCGATTGACCCCGGTAAGACATTGTTAAAAGCTCCCTCAATGTCTAGAAAGGCACCCAGAGCATACTCTTTGTGTTCTAGGGACCCCTCTATTTGCTTTACAATCGAATGGAGAGCCGTTTCCGTCGATCTGCCCTTGCAGTACGCATGTTGTGAAGCCGACAGTAACCCCCGAGGTATCCTTTCCCGTAGGTACAGGTCAATCAACCGCTCAAACGTCTTAAGAAGAAACGACGAGAGACTGATTGGCCTGAAATCCTTAGGTGATACATGAGAGCTTCTGCCGGCCTTCGGAATGAAAATAACCCTAACCGTGTGCCAAGACTTCGGGATATAGTTAAGCCTGAGGCAGTTAGTATATATGATGGCCAACCAGCGGCAGGAAATCCCCAAAGACCTTTGAAGCTGCGCAGGAATGATTCCATCCGGGCCCGGAGACTTATAGGGCTTGAACGACCCTATAGCCCAGGTTATCTGACTTTCCCGTATTGGAATGGCAGGCACACACTCCACAGTACTCGCTGCATGTTTCTTCAAAATGCAAAACACAAAATAATATCGCAGATACGCCGAAGAAAAGACAGAACTTTGCGCTGCTGATAAATCGCCGAAGCTATGAGCGCCTGCACAAATGCCAGTTTTCGCTGTTAATTTCTTCGAGATATAAACACACAACGTAATATTGCAGCTACGCCGACGATAAGACAACACCGCCGAGCTGCTCACACTTCGCCGAAGTAATGAGCGCACTGCTAAAACTAACCAGCTGCCAATCAGCATGTGAACAATATTTACATACATACATATGTAAACGCACAGAAACATTGTCTCAATTTTATCTGAAAAACGACGCGGAATTGCTCACAATACGCCGAAGTAACGAGCGCATCCTTCGTGTGAACCAACTGAGTGATTGTATATACATATGTATGTATAACGCACAGAAGCATTCGCTAAACTTTGCATATTAATTTTTACTTTTCACATTTTAATTACTATTACTTTTTAATTTCGCTAAAATATAAGAAGCCCCACAGGACAGAATAAATGTACATAACGCGATGTAGCCATGAGCTTGCCGCTCGGCTGAACAAACTTCGCCTGCAATTTCTATAATACAATCTATAAATTTTTATTTGCGAAATGAACAGCTTTATGGATTTAATGAACAAGTTCAGAATGCGAAAAAAACTCATTGGTACATTAAAATGAAATATCGAATGCAAATCAAATTCGCTTTTAATTAGTATAACATGAACAATCTCAAATGGATGTGCATGTGCACATATACATATATTCTTGCTCTATTCTGTAGAATTCATTAGATTTGCGAATATCTCCGCTGAATATTATGACTCATACTTTCCTGAATTCTAGAATGTTCTTTACTCAGTGTAAAATGCAATGAAATTGAAAACACAACTCAATTTTATTCCTTCTCTTACAACTCTTCTTCTCAATAAGATCATCGCTCACAATTATACCCAATGGATACACGGCTGAAAATATACACAAACCAAAGTCGCCGCAACGCTGAAATATAAAGCAAACTCAGCAAATACAAAACACAACCCCACCAAAGTCGCAAGGCTCCGATGTAATTTATTAATTCAGAACAACATGCAAGTTGCCGAAGTGATGAGCGCACTGTTCAAGTGAGCTGACCAAATTCGCCGAAATGCTGAAATGTATAGTAAACGCAGAGCTGAGTGCAGCAAATACAAACACAACACAACAAAAGTCGCAAGGCGTCGTCGAGTTAGCTTTGCTGCCAACAGAAGTGTTCGCAATATTCGCCGCAATATAGAGTCAACTACGATGACGCAAACCAGCAACACAGAATAACGTGTAATTCGCCGACGTTATAAGCAATACGCTAAATGAGTGAACTTTGCTGACAACTGAACCGTGTATCTTCGGCTGTAAAAACACTCAATCTATTCGCCGAATTTTGCTATTACACTTTTTGCACATACATATGTATATATATAGCAATACACGCCGAATTTTACACCACAACTTTTTCTATTTTATGTTCCAAATTCACTGCCGATAGCGAGAAAAAAGTGTTTTGTAAGTACTAAACCCTTCGGCTCGTAGGACCAAATTATGTTTTCCCTTTATATAAAGACACAAATCGCATTGAATATACTTATATTTTTTCGATACGCAGTTCGCTCAATACTGACTTCACTCGCTTGAACACTAGGGTCTCGAGATATAGGCCAAAACGTGGACCCGTATAGATACACCTACAATGTGTTTTTACATTAATTACAAATTGAAGCTGTTGATGTGTGCTTTAGTACAGAGTAAGTTTTACACCGCTGGGTGACTAGGGTCTCGAGATATAGGCCAAAACATGGACCCGGATACTCCTAAAATGTGTTTTTACATTACGGGTATCAAAATTGAAGCTGTTGCTGTATGCTTTAGTACAGAGTAAGTTTTACACCGCTGGGTGACTAGAGTTTCGAGATATAGGCTAAAACATGGACCCCGATACACCTAGAATGTGTTTTTACATTATAGGTATCAAACTGAAACTGTTGATGTGTGCCTTAGCACAGAGTAAGTTTTACACCGCTGGGTGACTAGGATCTCGAGATATAGGCCAAGACATGGACCCGGATACCCCTAGAATGTTAGTGTATTATGGGTATCAAATGAAAGCTGTTGCTGAGAGCTTTAAAGTAATTTTCATTGCGATATTCGATTTAGTCTCATCAACCTGGCAAAACTGATACATATGCATGCGAAGCCGAAATAAAGACATGAACTAATAATACCCGCATACCTATTTACATACATCCTATTATATTTGCCTGAAATTTGGTATATACATTGGCCTATATTAGTATTATGATGCTTTTTTCCGGGAAGTAGACCAGAGACGGATTGGGACTGGGATTAGGACTAGGACTAGTACTGAGACTGAGACTGAGACTCGGAGTGTGACTCTGGGACTGGCAATAAGATATGAAGAAGAGTGAGCTTCCCAAGGCAGTCGGTTCTATGTACCGGAGCGACTCGGGATTTTTCCCGACCAAGGACTGTCATTTCAGTGTGACCCCATTTAATTTGTTTCGTCCCTCCCACAAATTGTCATCCTCCCAGCAGCTCCTTGCAGCAGGACTGCTACATATTCTCTTACTGCGGGAAGGTATCGAACCCAATCCGGGTCCGTCTCCTGACCCCGGTCCTGAGAAATGATTTTGCTGCATTTGCCAGAAAAGAATCTTTTTAGGACGGTAATACTCTGTTCAGTGTGTCTCGTGCAAGGGATGGTTGCATCGGACAGGTTGTTCTGGGCTTGATCCCAAAACCCGACGTCCACGTAACTTTTATAAATCTTTTGTGGCTCCTTGCTGCTCACGCCCAAGGGCGTCCCGTAGTCTACGCCTAAGCGTATCCCCACTACCTTCCAGCAGCTTCGCTGCTCAGCAAGCCACAACTAGTACCCGCTGCTGCTCGCGCCCCACGGCGCCAACAACTCAAACAGCTGATACCACTCATAACTATTACCTTCGTAGTAGAGCTGGTAGCAATGCTGAGCATCAGCCCCTGCCCCCGTCTTCTTCTCCCCCCCTCTTTTCTGGCAGCAATCGTGCAGGTCAGGGAAACAGACTCTTAGTCCCCGCCTCCGTTTGCACCGTCTGCCAGCACAGAATATATAGGTTTGCGACATCCGCTCAATGCAGCTCCTGCCTTGGGTGGTGCCACTTTCCTAGATGTTCTGGTCTCCGCGACGGCAACCCCTCGACGGGTTTCATCGCGCCATGTTGCCAGGTCGCAAACCCAAATCATCCGGGTACCCCAATGCTTGCCCAAGGGCGCCCAGTCCCAAGGCCACAACAGCAATTGCGTCCTGGCCTTCCAGAACCTAGGCGTAGTCACCCCTCACTTACCCCTAGAGTGGCGGCGTCACCCCTCATGCACTTCAGAATTCTGCAGTTCAACTGTAATGGACTAACTGGGAAGATTACGGAGATAGTCGATTTCATGAAGCGGCACAACATCCGCATTCCTGCGATTCAAGAGACTAAACTCACAGCAAGATCTGCATTGCAGACCTGCTCTGGTTATAATGTCCACAGGAAAGACCGCGAGAGCGGAAATGGAGGCGGCCTCGCGTTTATTATACACCACTCTGTGCAATATCATATATTTGATCCTGGCATCGACCGCAGTGACAATGTCTTAGAACGTCAAGGCCTATCTGTCCGGTCAGGCGATGCAAATCTAGAAATCATCAACATCTACATCCCTCCTGTCACCTGTTGCCCCAGTGGATACCGCCCTAATATCGAGGCCTTACTCACTGGCAACAATCGCATTATCTTAGGCGATTTCAATGCCCATCACGACCTATGGCATTCAAACTTGCGGGCGGACAGTAGGGGTGAGATGTTGGCGGATCAAATAGACGAAACGACGTTCTGCACAATAAACGGAGACGCCCCCACACGTATGGTAGGAAGCTGTCATAGCTCGCCAGATATCTCAATCGTGAGCGCAGAACTCGTAAACTGCGTCAACTGGCAGCCGATGGTAACATTGGCATCCGACCACCTGCCCATACTTACTTCGTTCGAGCGTACCGCCGACTTCATCGTCACCGAAAAACGCACTTTCATAAACTTCAAAAAAGGAAAGTGGGAAGAATATAAATCTGCAACAGACAGCAGCTTTGCTGCCCTCCCTATCCCGACTGATGCCCGCCAAGGGGAGCGTGCCTTCCGTAAGGTCATTGAATCCGCCTCGGCACATTTCATTCCCGCCGGGAGAATTCCCGAAATCCGGCCCCACTTCCCGGCGGAGGCCGCGAGCTTAGCGAGGGAACGCGACGTTATAAGACAGCTTGATCCAGGCGACCCCCAAATAAGGGATATAAACCAACGCATCAGATTGCTTGTGGACGAACACAAACGGTGTAGGTAAACTTTGGTCCACCGTAAAGACCCTATCGAATCCGACTAAGCACAAAGACAAAGTTTCCATCGCCTTTGGCGATAAGGTGCTGTCGGATGCGAAAAAATGCGCGAGCGCTTTCTGCCGACAATATATAATGCATCCTACGGTCGATAAAGATAGACGGAGAGCCAATAGACACGCACATAAACACAAACTCAGCGCGTCACCAATTACCATCACCGCTAGAGAGGTTGAGGACGCCATTGGTCGCGCTAAACCATCCAAAGCAGTGGGCCCAGACGGCATAGCCATGCCGATGCTTAAAAACCTAGGGAAAGAGGGTTTCAAATATTTAGCGCATGTCTTCAACCTGTCTCTTTCCACCTTTGTCATACCCGAGAAATGGAAAATGGCCAAGGTGGTCCCGCTACTAAAGCCTGGGAAACCAGCTAACGTAGGTGAGTCATATCGTCCGATATCTCTCCTATCGCCAGTGGCAAAGACGCTTGAAGCCATTTTGCTCCCTTATTTCCAAGCACATTTGCAGCTAGCCCCTCATCAGCATGGCTTCAGAAAACTCCATAGCACTACCTCCGCGCTAAATGTCATTAGCACACAGATAAATTGCGGTTTGAATCAATATCCCCACCATAGAACAGTACTCGTAGCGTTAGACCTATCAAAAGCTTTTGATACGGTCAACCATGGCTCGTTACTGCAAGACCTGGAAGGGTCTACCCTTCCCCCATGTCTTAAAAGGTGGACCGCAAATTATCTGGGTGGTCGGCAGGCATCGGTGAAATTCAGAAACGAAACATCAAAACAAAGGAGAATTAAATAAGGGGTGCCACAGGGTGGTGTCCTGTCCCCGCTTTTGTTTAATTTCTACATATCTAAGCTACCTTCACCACCGGAAGGAGTCACAATCGTTTCCTACGCCGATGACTGCACAATAATGGCCACAGGCCCAGGCCCAAAGATCGATGAGCTATGCAATAAAATAAACGGCTATCTCCCTGATCTCTCCAGTGTTTTCGCCTCGCGAAACCTGGCATTGTCACCGACTAAATCTTCCGCGACCTTATTTACAACATGGACGCCCCAAATGTCGACCATATTGAACATCCACGTCGATGGCACTACGCTACCGACTGTCCTACAACCCAAAATCTTGGGTGTGACGTTTGATCAGGATCTACATTTTGGTACGCACGCAACCGCAATTGTTCCAAGAATTCAGAGCCGTAATAAAATCCTCAAATCCCTTGCTGGCAGTACCTGGGGAAAAGATAAAGAAACGCTCTTGACCACATACAAAGCAATTAGCCAGCCGATTACGTGCTACGCGTCACCCATATGGTCGCCAAGCCTAAAAACCACCCACTGGAAGAAACTACAGGCCTGCCAAAATACTGCTCTCAGAATCGCCACGGGCTGTCTTCTTATGTCCCCAGAACACCATCTGCATAATGAGGCGAGAATACTCCCCATCAGGGAGAGAAATGAGATGCTGACCAAACAGTTTCTGTTGAATACCCAGAAACCTGGGCATCCCAACAGACATCTGATTGACGAACCAGCACCGCCTAGGGGCCTAAGGAGTCATCTCCGTAAGCATTTTGAGGAAATACGGCACCTGAGAACCCAGCCGTATGAAGCGGAAAAACACAAGCAGGTCCTTGGTGAACTCCATAGACAGGCGTCGGACCTTTATGTCGGGAATTGCCCGGTGAATCCAGTACTTGAAGAAAAATATCCAGAACTCGCAGAAGAGGAACGCATACTCCCCAGGGAAACGCGTGTCACTCTTGCTCAACTTCGTTCTGGATACTGTAACAGGTTAAACTCTTACCTATCCAGAATCAACCCCGACATACAAAATGTATGCCCTGCTTGCAATGTGTCCCCACATGACACCAACCATCTCTTTAATTGTAATGTGGAACCAACGCCTCTAACACCCCTTTCCTTATGGTCCACCCCTGTTGAAACGGCAAGTTTCCTTGGACTCCCGTTAGAGGATATTGATGACAATTTGTGATCGGTCGCGGCTATTAGGTGGGGCGAGCATTGCTACAACAACAACAACAACAAGAGTGAGAAAAACTTGAGAGAAGAGAAAAGAGAGAAGGAGACTGAGAAAGAGATAGTATGAGACGAAGATGAAGATAGATGAAGCGAAAAATACGGAGGACGGAGTGAATACAAAGATTAGGAAAAAGTGTAGAGGGGCGAGGGCAGAGTTAGACGGAAAAAGCTTATTAAAATATGTGCACATAGACCAAATTTAGGGCAGATCAACGTCTGACGGGTCTGCTAGTATATTTATATAAAGTGGTAATCGGAGATGACTGCCAATGAACCCACGTACGAAACTTCAAGAAGATATCTCAAAATTAACTGAAGCTATCGGGTTCACAGAGGGAAGGGTGGTCGTACGAACGAACATGGCTTAGTAAATTTTCACCCTGCTCATGTTGATCTATGGAAGCGTTAATATATCTGGATATCGGTCGCTCACAAACAAATGATCTTTGCCCTAATGCTGACTCCTGCCTATACTTATGAACATATACATATATTGAAGTAGATGCCGGATTAATCTACATCGTTTGCGTTAAATTTTATGATTCAAAGTTGTTACCCTACCAAATCCCCCTTTCTTACCCTTCTAGCTATGCCTTATAACTTATCAAATCGAGGTTTCACAAAAAGCTGACTTTTTCATATGGATCAATGGAGTCTTAAAGAAAGAGATGGAAACAATGAACAAAATTCTAAAATTTTTAAAACCACCTACAGACGTTATTATTTATTATATATAAAGATAACTTTCCAGTTCTCGTTCCCAATTCCTCTCTTTTGCCTTTTGATTTCCCTTCCACACTTACTATTAATTTTCGCTTTTCCAAAACCTTACACTTTTCCTTCTTTCTAACCATAAAATCCTTTTTGAAAAAGTGGTACTTGGGGAAGTCTTTTGATATACAGAATCCCAACTGATGCCTAAAGTTGTAAAATTTTATGTATTTTGGTTACTAAATACCTAAATACCGTAAACATATGTACATAATGCAAAGCGTGGAAACTGAGGTCAGAGAGAAAATATAATGTGTTCACATTGTAGATATGGCCAATCAATTTTTATGGTCCGTATGAGGATATACACAACGGTGCACAAGTACTTAGTGCATACATATTTAATTAAGAACAAGATACTTAAATTTGAATGATAGGTATAATTTTATACTCAGCGTGCTTTGCACACAGAGTATATTAACTTTGATTGGATAACGGTTGGTTGTACAGGTATAAAGGAATCGAGATATATATAGACTTCCATATATCAAAATTATCAGTATTGAAAAAAAATTTGATTGAGCCTTGTCCCTCCGTCCGTCCGTCCTTCCGTCTGTCCGTTAACACGATAACTAGAGTAAATTTTGAGGTATCCTGATGAAATTGTGTATGTAGGTTCCTGCGCACTCTTCTCAGATTGCTATTTAAAATGAACGATATCGGACTATAACCATGCCCACTTTTTCGATATCGAAAATTTTTAAAAACCGAAAAAGTGCAATAATTCATTACCAAAGACGAATAAAGCGATGAAACTTGGTAGGTGAGTTGAACTTATGACGCAGAATAAAAAATTAATAAAATTTTGGACAATGGGCGTGGAACCGCCCACTTTTAAAAGAAGGTAATTTAAATGTTTTGCAAGCTGTAATTTGGCAGTCGTTGAAGATATCATGATGAAATTTGGCAGGAACCTTACCACTATTACTGTATATGTGCTAAATGAAAATTAGCAACATCGGATGAAGAGCACGCCCAATTTAAAAAGTTTTTAAAAGTCAAATTTTAACAAAAAATTTAATATCTTTACAGTATATAAGTAAACTATATCAAGATTCAACTCCAGTAATGAAATGGTGCAATGAAATACAAAAATAAAAGAAATTTTTAAAATTGGCGTGGCTCCGCCCTTTTTTATTTAATTTGTCTAGAATACTTTAATGCCATAAGTCGAACAAACATTTACCAATTCTTTTGAAATTTGGTAGGGGTATAGATTCTATGACGATAACAGTTTTCTGTGAAAATGGGCGAAATCGGTTTGAAGCCACCCCAGTTTTTATACACAGTCGACCGTCTGTCCTTCCGCTCGGCCGTTAACACGATAACTTGAGCAAAAATCGATATATCTTTACTAAACTTAGTTCACGTACTTATCTGAACTGACTTTATCTTGGCATAAAAAATGGCCGAAATCTGACTATGACCACGCCCACTTTTTCGATATCGAAAATCACGAAAAATTAAAAAATGCCATAATTCTATACGAAATAAGAAAAAAGGGATAAAACATGGTAATTGGATTGGTTTATTGACGCAAAATATAACTTTAGAAAAAACTTTGCAAAATGGGCGTGAAAGTCGTCCGCCTATTAACTAGAAGAAAATGGAAAAGTTCTGGAGGGTGAAATCAAAAGCCCTTGGAATCTTGGCAGGAATAGTGTTCGTGGTATTACATATATAAATAAATTAGCGGTACCCGACAGATGAAGATCTGGATCACCCCGGTCCACATTTTGGTCGATATCTCGAAAACGACTTCACACATACAACTAAGGGCCATTCCCTTTCAAAACTCTCATTAATACCTTTAATTTGATACCCATATCGTACAAACACATTATAGAGTCACCCCTGGTCCACCTTAATGGCGATATCTCGAAAAGGCGTCCACCTATAGAACTAAGGGTCACTCCCTCTTAAATTACTCATTACCACCTTGGATTTGATACCCATATCCTACAAACACATTCTACCGTCACCCCTGGTCCAACTTTATGGCGACATCCTGAAATGACGTCCACCTATAAGAACTATGGCCCACTCCCTTTTAAAATACTCTTTAATACCTTCCATTTGATACCCATGTCATACAAACACATTCCAGGGTTATCCTAGGTTAATTTTCCTACATGGTGATTTTCCCTTATTTTGTCTCTAAAACTCTCAGTTGAGTATGTAGCATTTGGTTACACCCGAACTTAGCTTTCCTTACTTGATTCTTTTTATATTGGCCGCGTGGAATTTCCAAGCCATAGGGCTGCATTGAGAAAACTTGAAAGGATTTGAGGGAAACAAAAGCAAAGGCGGGGGCAGAGGCTGAAAATGAAGATTAAAGGAGGGAGGAAATAGAAAGACTTATAGTAAAGTGAGAAACGAAATCAAGAGTTAAAAAAAATAATGTTGTAAGTAAAAAAAAGCACACACACAAAATACAACCAGTTATGAAACCACTGAAAGGGAAAATGTCCAATAGAGCAAAGAAAATAGACACTAATAAACAATTAGAGAAAAAGAGTAGAGACGGAGCGCGAGACTTATAGTTCGTAGTAGAAGGCACGGTTGCCACTTTGGTCCATTTGGACCAAACATGGTCTTTTCCAACCCTATTTGGTCCGCTGGTCCATTTTTTTTTTTTCAATTTTGGTCCTTTTTAGGCTGTAATCAAGATTTTGGTACTTTTGCTTTTTTTACTGAGGTAAAAATGTTCAACACTGCACACAAAATTTTCTACGCCTTCATTAACCCTCATATAATTTTCAATTTACCTCAGTGGATTTCTTACGAAAAAACTGCTGTCATTGAAATGCACCAGAACAATGGCAATTCACCTAGCAGATAGTTTAGAAAAATGTTGGATCTTGAAGCAAACCAATTTTCATTAATTGTTGATGAAACAAGCGGCCAATCAAAAAATCTTGTTTTGGTGGCTAATTATTTCGATGGGTTATCAAACATTTTTCGTGATAGATATTTGTCACTTCTTGAGCTTAAAACAAGTAAGAACGGGACTGTCTTCGGCTGTGCCGAAGACTTCATACCTTTCATGAATGGGGCTGAACAATAATCTTATCCCGTTCGTAATCTCCGAATAATCGGATGTATAAGATAAGAAATATATAGTGAACAGATCTACATACCTCAACGATTTTTAAGATAAATATAAAATAAAAAACAGGTAGGTAATTTGTGTGAGGATGCAAAGTTTCAGGTTTTTTGTGGTCTGCGTGTAAAAACTATGACTACGAATCACGTATTTCAACAATATATAACGTAAACGTAACTATTTGATGAAATTTGATGAATTTTGAAGCTTCTAGCCGTAAAAAAGGGGTCAAAATGACAGTTTATATGAAGTATATAATATATATACCACCGATCTCTATGATTTTTTCAGACAACAATATATGCTATATACGTAACCATTTTGTGAAATTTGAAGCTTCTAGCTGTTAAAATAGGGCCGAAATCGTAAAAAAAATATATATACTATATATATATACTATATATACCATCATATATATATTATATATATCACCGATCTCTATGATTTTTTGACAAAACAATACATACTATATACGTAAGCAATCGGTGAAATTTGAAGCTTATAGCTGTTAAAATGGGGTAGAAATTGTGAAAAGTTTCTTATCTGAACAATCGGTTGTATGAGATATATACTATATATACAACCGATCTCTATGATTTTTTCAGACATCAATATATGCTATATACGTAAGTATTCGGTGAAATTTGAAGCTTCTAGCTGTTAAAATGGGGCTAAAATTTGCGAAAATATATATATATATATACTATATATATATACTATATATACCACCATATATATACTATATATACCACCGCTCTTTATGAATTTTTCAGACATCAATATATGCTATATATGTAAGCATTCGTTGAAATTTGAAGCCTCTAGCTCTTAAAATAGGGCAGTAATTACGAAAAGTTCCTTATCTGAACAATCGGTTGTGGGGGATATATACTATATATACGACCGATCTCATAAATTTTTTCAGGCAACAATATGTGCAATATACAAAAGTATATGGTGAAGTTTGAAGCTTCAATCTGTTAAATTGGGTAAGATATTACAAAAATCCTCTTTTTCTGAAAAATCGGTTGTATGGAGGATATATGCTATAGTGGTCCGATCCGGTCGATTCCGACAAATGTCTAATCGGACACCCAAATACACCCGCTCACCAAATTTTATCAAGATATCTCAAAAATTGAGGGACTAGTTTGCATACAAACCGACAGACGAACAGACGGATAGACGGACAGACGGACATGGCTAAATCAACTCAGCTCTTCAACCTGATTATTTCGGTATACTTAATGGTGGGTCTATCTATTTTCCTTTAAGGACTTACAATTTTCGGTTTCGTGACGAAATTAATATACCATTTCATTTTCATGAAATGTATAAAAAATAGGTAGGTAATCTGTGTGGGGATGCAAAGCTTCACGTTTTTTGTGGTCTGCATGTAAAAACTATGACTACGAATCACGTCTTTCAAAAATATATGACGTAAACGTAACTATTTGATGAAATTTGATGAATTTTGAAACTTCTAGCCGTAAAAAAGGGGCAAAAATGACAGTTTATATGAAGTATATAATATATATACCACCGATCTCTATGATTTTTTCAGACAACAATATATGCTATATACGTAAGCATTTTGTGAAATTTGAAGCTTCTAGCTGTTCAAACGGGGCAGAAATTGCGCAAAGTTTCTTATCTGAACAATCGGTTGTATGAGATATATACTATATATACAACCGATCTCTATGATTTTTTCAGACAACAATGTATGCTATATACGTAAGCAATCGGTGAAATTTGAAGCTTATAGCTGTTAAAATGGGGTAGAAATTGCGAAAAGTTTCTTATCTGAACAATCGGTTGTATGAGATATATACTACATATACAACCGATCTCTATGATTTTTTTAGACAACAATATATGCTATATACGTAAGCAATCGGTGAAATTTGAAGCTTATAGCTGTTAAAATGGGGTAGAAATTGCGAAAAGTTTCTTATCTGAACAATCGGTTGTATGAGATATATACTATATATACAACCGATCTCTATGATTTTTTCAGACAACAATGTATGCTATATACGTAAGCAATCGGTGAAATTTGAAGCTTATAGCTGTTAAAATGGGGTAGAAATTGCGAAAAGTTTCTTATCTGAACAATCGGTTGTATGAGATATATACTACATATATAACCGATCTCTATGATTTTTTTAGACAACAATATATGCTATATACGTAAGCAGTCGGTGAAATTTGAAGCTTATAGCTGTTAAAGTGGGGTAGAAATTGCGAAAAGTTTCTTATCTGAACAATCGGTTGTATGAGATATATACTATATATACAACCGATCTCTATGATTTTTTCAGACAACAATATATGCTATATACGTAAGTATTCTGTGAAATTTAAAGCTTCTAGCTGTTAAAATGGGGCTAAAATTTGCAAAAAAAAATATATATATATATATATACTTAATATATATACTATATATACCACCGTATATAAACTATATATACCACCATATATAAACTATATATACCTCCGATCTTTATGATTTTTTCAGACAACAATATATGCTATATATGTAAGCATTCGTTGAAATTTGAAGCCTCTAGCTCTTAAAATAGGGCAGTAATTACGAAAAGTTCCTTATCTGAACAATCGGTTGTGGGGGATATATACTATATATACGACCGATCTCATAAATTTTTTCAGGCAACAATATGTGCAATATACGAAAGTATATGGTGAAGTTTGAAGCTTCAATCTGTTAAATTGGGTAAGATATTACAAAAATCCTCTTTTTCTGAAAAATCGGTTGTATGGAGGATATATGCTATAGTGGTCCGATCCGGTCGGTTCCGACAAATGTCTAATCGGACACCCAAATACACCCGCTCACCAAATTTTATCAAGATATCTCAAAAATTGAGGGACTAGTTTGCATACAAACAGACAGACGGACAGACGGACAGACGGACAGACGGACATGGCTAAATCAACTCAGCTCTTCAACCTGATTATTTCGGTATACTTAATGGTGGGTCTATCTATTTTCCTTTAAGGACTTACAATTTTCGGTTTCGTGACGAAATTAATATACCATTTCATTTTCATGAAAGGTATAAAAACTTGATACATATGTACGAGCACCTCAAAGAAACTTGTCCGAGTTTACCACTGATGAAGCTATTCTTAAAATGAAAATTAAATCAAAGCATGAAACTAATTTTTTTATATAGTGCAAAGATTCCGATAAGTATTGATAGTTTGTGAAACAATATGTCGATACATGCATTAAAAAATGTGTACAAAGAAATCCTATGTAAAAATTTTGAAAGTGTTACTTTTCGTTTGAGATGTCAATATTTATATTTTTCTTACACAGCACAAAACAAACCAATGAATTTAAAGAATTCCAAGACTATTGCGTAAAGTGTCTTCATGCGCTGGAATTTAATGGCGTTTCTGCTATACACCTCTCATATTCAATATCAGTCACTGCATTAAAAGTTTATATATATTGTTATGAATATTAGCAACAGAAAGGGGTACTGCCATCTCCAGGCCGATGCTAAGCAGTGACGTGAATTCACATCAATAATTCAATCATTATGTATCTACATAAACGTATCAATAATTGCGTCTACACATATGTACGTATACGAGCAGCGGAGAACCAATGCACAAACACATGCATATATATTATCTGAGTTGTCATAAGAGAGGGCAATAATTTGTGCAAGTATTACTCAAACGAGAAGTTATAAACGTAGTTGTGGCTGGCGATTTTGTAGCTGAAACTAACTAGTAAGTTCTGGAATGGAAAAGCCTGGAAGTATGCAATGAGAAATCAAAAAGTATAAAAGTCGCGACAGTAGAGGCTAAGGGAGAGTTTTATTTGAGCTATCAATCAGTTTGGTTATTAAGCAAGCTATTCGTTGCAAAGTTTGAGTGTTATTGTGAAGTACTTTAATAAATGCCATTTTCCATTATTAAATATTGGAGTTATTTATTCAACAGTTTAGTGATTCGAACTTAGCAGAGGGTTGCAAATACGAGGATTTGCAAGTAAATTCGTTACAATATATTTCCGGCCTGTGCTAAAGAGTTAAATCAGAAAAAGTTTGGCTGTCGATATTATACCATCAATATGAAGCAAATTTTAACTAATTTTAGGCACAATGATTATATCCAAATATTTGATATTTAAAAAATTTCAGTGGACATAATTCTAGTATTCTATACTAAGTATTTTAACCAAAGGAATGTTTTTATTGGAAGTAAAGCAGAAATATATTTTGAAAGCGTTAACTTTACAAAGGCTCAACGTAAATCTGATATAAACGCTTTGTGCCAAATTATTCTCGTACCTAGAAAAATCTGATCAAAATTTCAATACTAGAGAGTTGATACTTTTAATGGTTAATCTGAGGACTGCGGCTAGATTCAATAAATGCGAGAAATCTACATTTTCCTCGAACACAAATTGTATGGAAAAAGGTGTACATTTGAAAATTCGCACTTACTGAATCTAGGCCATAGATGAGAAAACTGAAGCGCGAGGGTGCATTGGTAAACGGAAGCGTAAAGAATTAAATTAAAAAAAAAATTGGAACACCCAGCTTTTGGAAATATTTTTTCTAAGCTATTGCATAGATTTTATCGCGGGCTTGGCGACTAAATAAAAAAAACCGTAACGGATATTTGTCAAAAAAGTTTCGAAAAGGTTCGAAAAAGTTTCGGTGTTAGCAATAGGCCAAATACATAAAATTGGATTTCTATCATATAGTTAAAGTTAAAGTTATAGTTAAAGTTAAAGTTAAAGTTGAAGTTAAAGTTAAATTTAAAGTTAAAGTTAAAGTTAAAGTTTTAAAGTTAAAGTTAAAGTTAAGGTTAAAGTTAAAGTTAAAGTTAAAGCTAAAGTTAAATTTAAAGTTAAGTTAAAGTGAAAGTTAAAGTTAAAGTTAAAGCTAAAGTTAAATTTAAAGTTAAGTTAAAGTTAAAGTTAAAGTTAAATTTAAAGTTAAAGTTAAAGTTAAAGTTTTAAAGTTAAAGTTAAAGTTAAAGTTAAAGTTAAGGTTAAAGTTAAAGTTAAAGCTAAAGTTAAATATAAAGTTAAGTTAAAGTGAAAGTTAAAGTTAAAGCTAAAGTTAAATTTAAATTTAAGTTAAAGTGAAAGTTAAAGTTAAAGTTAAAGCTAAAGTTAAATTTAAAGTTAAGTTAAAGTTAAAGTGAAAGTTAAAGTTAAAGTTAAAGATAAAGTTAAATTTAAAGTTAAGTTAAAGTTAAAGTTAAAGTTTTAAAGTTAAGGTTTAAGTTAAAGTTAAAGTTAAAGTTAAGGTTAAAGTTAAAGTTAAAGTTAAAGCTAAAGTTAAATTTAAAGTTAAGTTAAAGTGAAAGTTAAAGGTTAAAGCTAAAGTCAAATTTAAAGTTAAGTTAAAGTTAAAGTTAAAGTTAAATTTAAAGTTAAAGTTAAAGTTTTAAAGTTAAAGTTAAAGTTAAAGTAAAAGTTAAAGTTTAAGTTAAAGTTTAAGTTAAAGTTAAGGTTAAAGTTAAAGTTAAAGCTAAAGTTAAATTTAAAGTTAAGTTAAAGTGAAAGTTAAAGTTAAAGTTTAAGTTAAAATTAAAGTTAAAGCTAAAGTTAAAGTTAAAGTTAAGTTAAAGTTAAAGTTAAAGTTAAAGGTCAAGTTAAAGTTAAATTTTTTTTTTTTTTGTTTCGTGGAAGGAGGAAATGCTTTATGCACTGACCGGGATATTTAAGCCTCACTGCGAGACTCTCCGAGTGTAGGACTCCCTTCTTCCATGAAGGCCTACCCACTAAAACCTAACCTCCCACGGCCCGCGCAAATCCCCGTACCTGGGACCGCGTTTAGCAATACTTCGGGTACGGGTGCGCGCTACGTGAGCTCTATGGCTACTCTCACGCTAATGGGCTAGGCATCCGTCTTCTCGTTTACTGGTAAGTATATGCCTCACATATGTGCTGACCGTATCCCATCTGTCTCTTCGACAGGTCATGTTATTAATGACACTGCCCGGGGATAGGTCGCCAAGTACCTCTTCTACCCTCCTTCGCTGATGGGAGAAGTGCATGCATTCGAAGAAGGTGTGGCGTACATCGTCTATTTTCCCACAGTACAGGCAGCTCGGGCTATTAACCTTACCAATTCTGTGTAGGTATTTGCGGAAGTAACCGTGTCCCGTTAGAAACTGGGCCAGGTAAAAGTCTACCTCTCCTTGCGGTCGCTTCAACCATGGATTCAGTTCAGGGATTAGTTCCCTAGTCCACTTTCCTACGATGCTGTTGCTCCACTGATCTTGCCAGCGTCGGATCGATTCTTCTCGCGCCTGCATGGCAACAGCAACTCTACTTGATTGCGATCCGTTGTCATATATTGTTTTTCTTTCCTCAACGAGAAGATATATCGGTATGGTTCCCGCAACGACCAGGACAGCTTCAGCTGATACCGTGCGGTAAGCCGAAGATATTCGCAGCGCCCCTCTGCGTTGGACCGAGGTGAGGGCGGCTCGGTTCTTCAGGTATTTCATTGCGTTCGCCCAAAATTCTGCACCATATAAGAGTATAGAATCCGAGGCTGGTGCAAGCAACTTCCTTGTGCATGGCTTTGGGCCACCTGTGTTTGCCATTAATCTGCTCAACTGCGCTATTATGCGCGCAGCTCTTTCGCAGGCTCCTCGTATGTGATCCGAGAAGTTGAGTTTGCTGTCTAACCTCACTCCAAGATATTTCGTTGAAGCGAGTGTTTCTATTGGCTGGTCCCCAACCATCATGTTCCTGGTAGTGGGAATACGTCTCTTTGTGAGGATGACGATCTCCGTTTTGGCTGTTGCTAACTGGAGACCGTGCTCAGCCATCCACATACATTACGCATGACCTGGTTTAATTTTAGCTGTGCCAGCTCGCAGCTTGGTGCTGTTATCACAGCTGCCGCGTCGTCTGCAAAGGCAACGAAGAAGGTGCTTTCTGGCATGTCTAATCGAAGAAGACTGTCGTAAGTTATATTTCAGAGATCGGGACCTAGTACCGAACCCTGGGCTGCTCCACCTGTTATCTTTACCTTTTTTTGACCGTGAGTACTTTCATATATTAGATACCTCTCTCTTAGGTAGTCCCTTAAAATTTCTAACAAATATTGCGGTACTTTGAAAGTGCTTTCTAGTGCCTCAAGCATGTCCTCCCACCTAGCTGAGTTAAAAGCGTTTTTGACGTCCAGCGTGACCAGCAACACTATAGGTCTTGCTCTGTGGCACGCTGTCTCAGCTTTCTTGACTGCGTCTATAACTTCTTCTATGGCATCGATTGTGGAGTGCCCTCTCCGAAAACCATGCTGTCTGGGCGACAGTCCTCCGGCGTCCTGTAACGCTCTGGTGAGGCGTTGCTTCAGGAGACTCTCCATCAATTTCCCTGCTGTGTCCAACATACATAGGGGAAGGTAGGATGATGGAAAGTTGGGATCTCCTTTCCCTTTTGGAATGAGAACCAGTCGTGCTGTCTTCCATATGGTGGGGAAAGTTCTTTCTTCTAGACATTTGTTGTACATGTGCAACATAAGTTCTGGGCAGTTTTTTGCAGCTAGCCTAATTGCCTCCGCGTGTATTCCGTCGGGCCCAGATGCGTTCCTAGGTTTCATAGTTCGCACGGCAGTTTTAAGCTCTTCTTCTTGGAATGGTTCCACGTTGCGATCTTCATGGGTAACGTACCCGCCCTCCCTAGGCAGTTGGGTGGGAAACAGACCATCCACAATGTTCCTTATTTGGTTTTCGTCCATCAGCTGGTTTGGCGGACGGAACTTCTTCATTACTATCTTATATCCCTGCCCCCCGGGGTCTCGATCCACTTCCTCGCAAAGCGCTTTCCAGCACTTAAGCTTGCTTTGCTTAATGGCAGCACTAAGAGCTTTCTTCGCTCCTTTATACGCTTCCGACTTTTCTAGAGCCTCAGGCCTGCCGCGCGCGCGAGTTGCTAGCCTTCGCATCCTGTGGCATATTTTCCGCAGCTCCGCGATTTCACTATTCCACCAGTATACCTGCTTTTTACCCCTCCACACTCCCCTTCGTGGCATAGAAAGGTTGCAAGCGTGGCGAAGACAGCTCATTGTCTTTTCAACCGTCTCTTCCGTCGGACTGAAGTTGTTGATTATCCGTCGGGCGTCCCCCAGTACTGATGCGGAGAACGTGGCAGAGTCGACCTTGGATGCGTCCCATGCTTTTGTTCTACGTGGCCCGTTCGGAATCTGCCTCTGACCGGGATCGTTTAAAGTTAAAGTTTAAGTTAAAGTTAAAGTTAAAGTTAAAGTTTTAAAGTTAAAGTTAAAGTTAAACTTAAAGTTAAATTTTAAAGTTAAAATTAAAGTTAAAGTTAAAGTTAAAGTTAAAGTTAAGGTTAAAGATAAAGTTAAAGTTAAAGTTAAAGTTAAATTTTAAAGTTAAAATTAAAGTTAAAGTTAAAAATAAAATTAAAGTTAAATTTTAAGACAAAACTTGAATTAATATCAAAGAAAACAAAACGTTGCATAAATATTATAATTGCATAAGTTGATAATATGCAATAGCTTTACCGCGACAGTCCCCGAGTGCCACACGTCCTTTTTTTCTTAACTTTTAGGACTGAAGTTATGATAAATTGATACAACCGAGCTCTGGAGAAATTTATTTTAAAAATAAGATTTTTTATGTCAATAAAACCGAACTAGTTTGGCTTGTGGTACGGGTTTTCCTTTAAGGTTTTTTGTTAAAATTAAAGTGTTTGGGACATTGCGTGATATTTACCACAACCTGAAATTAAATATTTTACAACGAGACATTTGTGAATTACCGAAGCCATTTAAATAATACAAAAATTTGGCCATTTCTTTTAGATTTGGTCCATTTTTCGATCAATTTTGGTCCCAAATGAAAATATGGTGTGGAAACCGTGCTAGAAGGTAGACATATGGATGTATAAAAGCAAAAAAAAACAAGTAATGAAGGCTAAGTTCGGGTGTAACCGAACATTACATACTCAGTTGAGAGCTGTGGAGACAAAGTAAGGGAAATCACCATGTTGTAAAAGGAACCTAGGGTAACCCTGGAATGTGTTTGTATGACATGTGTATCAAATGGAAGGTATTAAAGAGTATTTTAAGAGGAAGTGGGCCATAGATCTATAGATGGACGCCATTTAGGGATATTGCCATAAAGGTGGACCAGGCCTGACTCGAGAATTTATTTGTACGATATGGGTATCAAATGAAATGTGTTAATGATAATTTTAAAAGGGAGTGGGCCTAAGTTCTATAGGTGGACGTCTTTTCGAGATATCGCCATAAATGTGGACCAGGGGTGACTCTAGAATTTATTTTGTACGATATGGGTATCAAGTAAAAGGTATTAATGAGTACTAGTATCGCCCGTGGTCGAAATTCGACCAACTTATATTTTTTTCAACTGTGTTGGGGTAGTGCAATAATGCGGTAATAGTTGAGCAGTGAGTGGAAATATAGCAAACTGATCTATCTTACTTAAAGTTCTCATTAAAATTTTGAATTTGACCTAAGACGTTATAATCTTTGATTGTATTTTCTTAAATTTTCTACAAACTTTTCAAATGTAACTATAAGTTTTGGTATGGAGCTCCTTAAAAAAATATAACAAATATGTAAAATCAAATGAAATTTACATAGAATTGTGGTGAAATTACTTGAAATTGAATTGAAAATTTGCTTTTTCCACACCACCCGGGAGATACGCCGCTGGCGCCCTACCGAAGTTAGTTTTGGGTGCTCGGTTCCCCAGTAGGTCTATATCACCAATATAAACTACATATACATATATCGCCCATTTACTTCAAAAACACGAATTTTTAGTTAAGAACGAAGAAATGTGCTAAAGGAATTTTACCTATTTCACACCACCGGTTAGGTATGCAATCGGTGCTTTACTTTTACATATGTATTTATAATTAATTAAATAAAATTATAATTAATTAAATTAATTATAAATACATATTTAATATGTAAACGAAAACGCAATTTCGAATAGAATAGAGGATACCTTCATAAAAAATAAAATAAAAATATAAAAAAAGTATGTAATGGAAAACAAAAGCAGAGTTTTCTAAACAAATTTAAAATAAAAGCAAAAAAATAAAGTACTTAAAGTGCAAAAAAATTAAATGAAGGGAATAAGCAGTTCCATATCAAAACGCAATAAATGCACTTACATTTTTTCCGCGATTTAATGTTATCATTGTGGGAATATGAAGATTCCAATGCTCGGATATTTAATGTGAGAATTCCAATGTGGGGATGTCTAATTTGCAGATAGTAATATTGAGATGTTTTCTGATATTTTATTTTATTTTATTTTTAAAACCAAATGGTCTTACCTACTTAAAGTTTCCATTAAAAATTTGGTTTTGACCTAAGGCGTTATACTTTTTGATTGTATTTCCTTAAATTACATTTCAAATGTAATAATTACGTTTTGGTATGGAACTCCTTAAACAATTAAAAAATATGTAAAATCAAATGAAATTGACATTGAATTATGGTGAAATGCCTTGAAATTAAATTGAAAATTTGCTTTTTCCACACCACCCGGGAGGTACGCAGTTGGCGCGTTACCGAAGTTAGTTTTGGGTGCTCGGTTCCCCAGTAGGCCTATATCACCCATATAAACTACATATAAATATAATATATATATATATATATATATATATATATATATATATATGTGGGAATCGATAACCGCACAACCCGTAGTGGACAGACGTACTAGTACAGGATCGCACCTAACATACTTGCCAATACAACCCTGACGAATGACAACTAAAGAGACTAAGTGGAACGGACGAGAAATAATTCGGCCGCTAAGCTAAGAATCGGACGCTTGACCAATTTTGACCGCGACTAAATAATTTATTATTAATTAAAACTATTATATTACATGTTAACCGGTGTTGTTTTATTTACCAAACGGAGTAGAACCCACAAATTGGTGTCAGAAGCGGTGTGACTTCGCAGTGATTTATTTTTGCAGTAGTTATTTCATTAAAAAGAACACTTTGCAAAAGAAAAGTGCGTGCATATTCATACACATGCGGAGACGTGCATTTGAAAAAATTTAAAAGGCAATTGGCCAAACGAAAAAACATCGAAGTAAAAAATTTGAACTGCCCGAACATTAAATAGCAGAAATAAGTTATCGAAATAACAAAGTGCATAATTGGCGTAGCGAAAAGCAAGCTTTCAGTATATTATTTTATTTTATTTATCGTGACAGCAGCGAAGTTCGGAAACGGCTGAGCAGTAGCAAGCAGCGAAGTTGAAGACATCACAGCTAAGTTTTTATGTCTTGTATGTATTCATTTTGTTCAGATTTTTTTTTTGCAATATTAAAACAGTTTGATATTTGCACACAGTAGTGGCGGCGAAAAAAGGACACTTAAAAAAAACCAATTTCATACACTAATAGCTAATCAAAAATTTGCTTGAATATATATTGCTAGACATTGTCAAACTACAATAATAAAATTTTGAATTGTTATTTAATTTCGTTTGATAATCAAATAGTGTTCGCCACTGAGTTTAGATATAGACGTATATAATAATATTAATTCATATTTCATATACCATAATATTTTAAATAACCTTTTGTATCAAATCGTAAGACCATGAACCGCGAACAGATACTAGGCTTGACCGTAGACGGACTAAAAGAAACATTAGAAGAACTTGGGTTGGCGACTACTGGACGGAAGGCTACACTACAGGATAGGTTGTTGGAACACTTCGGCCTGAACTCTAACGAAGATTATGATGTCGAATCCGATGACGCAGGTAGTAGACGCAGTGCCCATTTTCCTATTACCGAGCGTTCAATATTTACTCTACGCGACGTTGAAGACTCTATGACGCAATTCAGCGGATCAGGGCACCCTAGTGTTGAGCAGTGGGTCCAGGATTTTGAAGAGAATGCAATAGCAGTACAATGGAGTGAGCTGCAAAAATACATCTATGCCAAGCAGTTACTAAAGGGAGCTGCGAAAATGTTCATACGAAGCCAGACAGGTGTTAGCAATTGGGGCTCACTCAAGGCAGCGCTGAAAGAAGAGTTCGGAACTGCAGTGTCATCTATCGAGGTAGATCGGGCCCTGAGAAATCGTCGTAAGCGTCATGGAGAAGACCTACGCGAATATTTGTATAGCTTGATGGAAATCGGGAAATGTATAAGCTTGGATGACCACAGCCTAATACAGTATTTTATCGACGGCATACCGGATGCGAAATCAAACAAAATCAACTTGTATCAAGCGAAGTCCATAGATGATCTCAAGTATCAAATTAAAGTTTACGAAAAGAGTTCAGCAAGGAAAACCTCAACCCTTTGCTCCCAGCTCGGTGCAGCCATCGTCATCAAACAAGGCAGTACCGAGTTACAGCTCCGGTGGGAGGAAATGTTTCCGATGCGGCGACAGTTCGCATATCGCCAGAAATTGTAAGCGTAGCAAAGTAAAATGTTTTAAATGCGGTGAAGAGGGCCACCGTGCAGCGGAATGCAAACCAGATGTAAAAGTGAAGTCGGACAAGGATAGTGTTAACACGATGACAGGTATCAGGGGTGGTCTGGTTTTTAAAGATTTGGTTTTCACGGCGCCGAATATGATGCCCCAAACTATGTCAGCGTTAATAGATACTGGTTCGGATTTGTGTCTAATGCGACATGATATGTTGGTGATGCTACGGTTGGACGTCGATCTAACTAAAGAAAAGCGGCGATTAGTAGGCATAGGCAACAGCGAGCTAGTAACCATAGGTAGTTTCACGCAACTTATGATCATTGACGATATTCCCTTGCACATAACATTCCACGTAGCCAATGAGCGAGATCTGGGTTATGCTATTGTGGTTGGCAACGATGTTCTTAAACAAGTTAACTTGACCGTTACAGAAGAAGGCGTTGAGTTTCACAGGAAGGGGTCTAAGCAGGAGAAGTTAACGACGGAATTGGTTGCGCAGCCACAGGTATGCGCACATACATCGGGCGACTCACGCGAAGAGCAGACCGAAGGGGCAGTAGGAGGGCATCAGCCGACCATATTGAAGCTCGCGAATGCAGTTGGTGAACTGCGTGGACACAGCCAGATGTCGGCATGTGTTGCGAAGAAAGGCAACGTGGGCGCTAGGGTGCGCGCGAATGCAGTTAGTGAACTGCGTGGGCACAGTCGTGTGTCAGTAACTGCTGCAGAGAAGGGCAGCGTAAGCGCTATGGCGCGCATGAATGAAGTTGGTGAACTGCTTGGGCAGAAGCAGGTGTCAGCATATGATTTGAAGAAGGGCGGCGTGAGCGCCGCGGAGCGCAGGTTTATTAAGTCAACAGTGACAGAGCGTCCTAGCGACGGGACGGCCGAACCCATATCATCGTCATCAAACAAAGATATCGGGGCAGGCGAAGCAGTTGCGGAGGAAAATGGTAATACACGCGATCAGGGAGAAGATAAAAACAGGATTCCTGAGCTGATAAGGGAGTTTGGCGACATGTGCCTGACGGTAGATGCGAGCAAATTATCCGTAGCAGAATTATCTCACCTTAGTAGCAACCAAGCAAGCAAGGTCAGACAACTAATAGATGCATACAAGCCAATGCGCGACGCTAAGGCGCCAGTTGAGATGAAAATAATCATGAAGGACGATGAGCCGGTGTATGAGCGACCAAGGCGAATGTCTTATGCGGATCAGTGTTTGGTGCAGGAGAAGGTAACTCAGTGGTTAAAGGAGGGGGTCATTAAACCCAGTACCTCAGAATATGCCTCACCAATTGTCCTCGTATCCAAGAAAAATGGCGAAAAAAGACTCTGTTTTGATTACAGAAGATTGAATGCCAAAATCGTGCGAGATAATTTTCCGATGCCAGTTATGGATGACGTCCTCGAACGCTTGCAGGGAGCCAAGGTTTTCACGACGCTTGACCTGAAAAACGGTTTCTTCCATGTCCCTTTAAATACAGAGTCCCGCAAATACACCGCATTCGTCACTTGGAGTGGTCAATTTGAGTTTTTATACGCGCCGTTCGGCATCTGTAATTCGCCGGCTGCATTTTCAAGATTTATATTTGCCGTTCTGAGAGATTTAATTACAGATGGAGTAGTCATAGCCTACATGGATGACTTAGTAATTCCCTCCAAGGATGAAACTGAAGGTATTCAAAAGTTGGAGTTGGTGTTGAAGACGGCTGCAGCAAATGGCTTGGAAATTCAGTGGAACAAGTGTCAATTTCTTTTACGTAGAGTCGAATTTCTGGGATACGTCATCGAGAACAATACGATTAAACCATCCGAGGTAAAAACGAACGCCATTAAGCATTTCCCTCTGCCTCGCGATCGCAAGTCTATGCAACGTTTTCTCGGCTTGACGTCCTATTTCAGAAGATTCATCGAAGGTTACGCAAACATAGCAAGGCCACTTTCAGATACGCTGAAGCAAGATGTAAGGTTCGCGTTGGGCGACGAACAGCTAGCTGCATTCCAGCAGCTCAAAGCCGCTCTAGTTAACGCACCAGTGCTAACATTGTACGACCCGAAAGCTGTGACTGAGGTGCACACAGACGCTTCCAAGCATGGATATGGTGCCGTGCTTTTGCAGAGAAACCCGGACGATCAACAGTTTCACCCTGTCCAATTTATGAGCAGGAAGACGAAACCGAGCGAGGAAACTTATCACTCTTACGAGCTAGAAGCGCTAGCCATCGTAGAAGCCCTAAAGAAATGGCGAGTGTACTTGATGGGCATCAAGTTCAAAATCATTACGGACTGCAATGCCTTTGCAATGACGATGAGAAAACGAGACGTACCAGTGAGAGTTTCTCGATGGGCAATGTACTTACAAGATTTCGACTACGAAATCGAACACAGAAGTGGCACCAAGATGAGGCATGTAGACGCCTTGAGCAGAGTTTCCTGTTTGCTTATGGAAGACGCATTGCACCATCGGTTAAAGCAAGCCCAAGAAAAAGACGATTGGGTAAGAGCTGTGCGTAAGATCCTTGAAAAGGACGAGTACGAAGATTTTTATATGAAGCATGGCGTGGTACACAAGGATCCCGTCAAGGAGTTGATTGTTGTCCCATCGCTCATGGAACAGGAGATAATCCGAACAGCACACAAGCAAGGTCATTTTTCCAGTAAAAGGACTCAAGAATTAGTTGAGAAATCGTTTTTTATTCCACAGCTAAAGTCAAAAGCAGCACGCGTTGTCGAAAGTTGTATTGTGTGCATCGTAACGGATAGTAAGATGGGGAAAAAGGAAGGGTTTCTTAAACCTATTAAAAAGGAAGACCGCCCTTTAGGTACATACCACATAGACCACGTCGGGCCCATGGAGCTGACAAACAAAGCGTACAACTACATATTGGTAATCGTGGACGCTTTTTCTAAATTCGTTTGGCTCTACGCGACTAAAAATACAGGTGCAGATGCGGTCGTCGACAGGCTTAGAAAACAATCAGCAGTATTTGGGAACCCTAAGCGTATCATCACCGACAGAGGCGCAGCTTTCACATCGAATCTCTTCAAAGAATATTGTGAAGGCGAAAGTATCCAGCATCTAATGATTGCTACAGGTGTACCGAGAGGGAATGGCCAGGTGGAGCGCATGCACAAAATCGTAGTTCCTATGATATCTAAACTCTGTAGTGAGAGTCCTGGTAGTTGGTATAAGCAGTTAGATCGAGTACAACAAACGATTAACAACACTCCACCCCGCAGTACAAAAATATCACCATTCAAAATTCTTACCGGGTTAGATATGCTCGTAAACGGTATTCCAGAACTTCAAGAACTCTTAGAAGATGTTGCCATAGAAGAAATCAATTCGGATCGCGAGCAAAGCCGCCATCAAGTGAGAGAAAATATTGCTACGATCCAGGACGAAAACCGAAGAACATATAACGCCAGTCGCAAAGCTGAAGTAGAGTACAACGCAAACGAGCTGGTAGCGATTAAACGTACACAGTATGGTTCTGGTCTAAAATTGAAGCCGAAGTACCTCGGACCTTATAAAATATTGGAAAAACTTGAACATGGCAGATATGAGGTTGCGAAAGTCGGAGATCACGAGGGGCCTGGACGAACTACTACAGTCGCGGAATTCATGAAGAAATGGGACCCTTCATTCGGGTCGAATGAACGCGCAGAATGGCCGAATGTGGGAATCGATAACCGCACAACCCGTAGTGGACAGACGTACTAGTACAGGATCGCACCTAACATACTTGCCAATACAACCCTGACGAATGACAACTAAAGAGACTAAGTGGAACGGACGAGAAATAATTCGGCCGCTAAGCTAAGAATCGGACGCTTGACCAATTTTGACCGCGACTAAATAATTTAGTGCTAATTAAAACTATTATATTACATGTTAACCGGTGTTGTTTTATTTACCAAACGGAGTAGAACCCACATATATATATATATATATATATATATATATATATATGACAAACATTTTAAATAAAATATTCCAGGTAAAATAAAGTGTAACAGGTAATTCACAAATAATAAAATAAGTAAATATAAATAAATTAAAAACTTAACACAACAACAAATATATACATATTTAACATTACTGGTCTCTTTTCGTCAGCATGATTATCAATTTATTTGTTTAAAAATTATTTGCGAAAAATATAACCACATAAGCAAATAACCTGATAAGCACGCTTTCGTGAATAGACCAAATGTAATTAAATAAAATTTTTAAGTGCATATATACACTTATCACCATGCCATATATAACTGCAATATGAAAAATTTAAAATATAATTTTACACAGTATTGAAGAATATCTTGATTTTAACTAACCTCGAGTACTGCCCATTTCGCAAGAATAAAAGGGAAAAAGAGTAAAGGAGAGACGCCATAAATCTATACTTAGATACATTACTTCGTCTACATGCAAATGTTTTAAAAACTTTTCTCAGTTAACGCGAATTTAAATTCATGGATTTGCAATGCTTACATTTAGCAGTTTGGATTTATAACTTCGGGGAAAACAATATTTTTCGTGAATACCCTTTCATCGCCAGCTAAGTGACCTTGATTATTATGTTCGCTTACATAAAACTTTAGACTGTCAAAGGACCTGACTCTACTTGCAGCTACGTATAATTGCCCATGTGTAAATACAGGCCGCCTCAACAAAATTCCAACTTTTTCAAACGTTTGACCTTGCGAATTATTTATGGTCATTGCGAAAGATGGTATTACTGGAAACTGGGTCCGTTGGAAATTAAAGGGTAATATGGTTCCTGAATAAGTTAGTTTGATGCGCGGAATAAGAATTCGTTTGCCTTTTGAATATCCGGTTAAAACTTCACAATCAATGGCGTTGTTGTGAAGGCACTTAACCCTCATTCGTGTCCCGTTCACTAAGGCATCCTTTGTTTTAAGGTTTCGAATGAGCAGCACGACGCAATTAAGCTTCAGTGAAAGCTTATGCGGTGGAAGTCCGCTCACATTGAGGGAATTCAGAAACTCAGTGAGATAATTATTGACTTCTCTTTCATCGTCGCAAATAATTTTATCAAAACTATTATATGTTTTGAATGAACCAGGTATGCGATTAAGTATATCATTATTAACCAGGGAGCAGTCCTCATTGGTTGCTGCTAAAATTACAGAACTCACAACTTGATCTGACAATAAATTTTCTTCAATATTTCCAAATACGTCAGCAATTAGGTCATCTTCATTTCCCACTAATTGCTGTGGTATTTCAATGACATTATCTCCAAACTGTGGATATAAAGGTGTTTGACCATCACCAATTTGCTTTAAAAATTCTACAAACTGCAGCTCATGTGGTAATGCTCTCATGTTTTGGTTTAATGTTTCATGATGAAAAGAAGCAAATTCATTCCAACTAGTAATACAGTTTTCAACCAAAACAGCACGTGATCCATGAGGAACAGCGGGTAGAATTTGTCTAAAATCGCCACAAAAAAGTATTGTTTTCCCAGCAAACAGCTTGCATTTATCATTTTCATCGGAACACAAATCACGCAGTAGTCTATCTATAGCTTTCAAAATTAAAAGTGGGCACATGGAAATTTCGTCAATTATTATCAGCGCAGCTGAATTTATATATCTTCCTTGAGCACTGTTTAGGGTGATATTCGGTACAGAATTTTCGACAACAGGAATGGGTAATTTAAACACATTGTGCACTGTTCTTCCACCAATCAAAAGAGTTGATGCTATGCCACTAAAAGCAGTCGCAATGCATGGAAGATTAAGTGAATTCAACCTGTGAATTAAAGCAGTTTGCATAAAAGTTTTACCGCAACCTGCATGAGCAGTAACGCAGAACACATTAGAACCAGTATCATGAGACTGTATTTCCTGGATAACGCGGTCTATTATTGTACGTTGCTCGTTGTTTGCTCGTGAGTAATAGTCTTCAAATAAAATTAGCTCATTTTCAGATTGAGGAACATCTGCATTTGTTACAGCCGGATTTGCTGTGGGCACTGGTAATCCAAGGCTGTGACATGTCACGTTATGACTAAGTAGCACATCTTCGATTTCTAATAGTGCACGATTAAATGAAAATGGTTCATCGCTTTCTCTCAGGAAATCTTCAGAAAGTGAATTTTTAAACTCATTCCACAGCGCCAAAGCATTTGCTGGAACATTTAGCGCACATATCACAGCAAATAAGTGACGCATTTGTTTAGGAGAATGAAATTGTCGCACTTCTTCTAAGCACTCGCGCCATTCGTTATCATTTGAGGCGATTCCCCTAGCACGACACGCTTCCAAAAATGTATTATATATAACCCCATTATATGTTCGAACGTCCACAAATGATTTTGGCCCAGTTACATGTAAAACGAGCAAACGTAAATGGAAGAGTTCAATATCCTTCGGCGACACTACATACATGCGAGCAATAGTTTTATCACCGCCTCGCTGTCTTTTTTTCCATTTCTTGGTTTTATCTTCCCAAGTATAATGCAATGGAATTTCTAAATATTTATATGAATTTGCCGAAGGATCTTCAATATTCAAATGAAAAAATGCCAACAACCTGGTTTTTCTCAAATTCTGAACAGCTCGTTGTGCCTGACCATTAGTAAACACAACGTTTTGTCTTTGCGGTAAGTGAACGTCAAGTCGCGTTATTGAATGGGACTGACAGTGCATAGGAATTGGAAAATTCGCCAAGCCGCTTCAGTGGAACCAACGTAACGTCCATTCAAAAAGTTTTGAATCTCGTCACAATTGTCTACTTCACCAGCATTAATGTGTTCAGTAGCTAACCTGACAGTTGCACTGTCATATCCTTTATATACATATTTATAAATGTATTTCACACTTCTAACCGTTGAGCAAACCACCACATTAATGTGGCAAGCAAATATGGATTATATGGTACAACATAACGGTTATCAAGAGACGCACCACGAATATCAACACTAACACCATTACCACGTCTTCTATACATTGGAAACCCATTCACCTCTGCTCGTGTGGACTCGCAAAAATTTTTGGGAAAACTCTTGGAACAATTACCATTTCTCATGCAAACTGCGTTAACATTCAAAGCACCACATGGCCCATGCATCATATGTTTCGAAACGTATACATGCAATTTTGGGGCTTATTTCAATGTCAGGAATTTCCGCACATACGGCTTTGTCTATATCACTAACACCTTCAAGTGTATCCCTTTCATGTAATGTTAGCAATATGTGCGCATGAGGCAAACCTCTCTTTTGAAATTCTATTGTATAAATATAAGCAGCAACAGTACCGAAAACTTTTTTTGTAGTTATTGTGCTTATTAAATCAAATAGTTTCGCACTGAACACGCGCACTATAATTTCTGGGTGATAATTTGGTGTTTCATTGAAATCAACACTCCTGGTAATTTCTGACCAATTTGGATTGCATGTCATTGTAATAAACAGAGATGGTTTACCAAAATGGCGGACTATATTCATAGCGTCGAAATAGTTTTGGTACATGTTTCTGGGAGAGCCGGTGAAAGAAGATGGCAGAATAATTCTTCTTCCAATATTTTCATGTCCATTACTATGAGGATTTGTGATCAGATAATCTGTTATGTTATACAAAACATCACACCTCAGGTTTTCTTATTAAGCCTTAAAAAGTTAAGTCTCGAACATACATATCTACAATCCACTGAAGATAAATCTTTTTAGAATGATGCAGAAGACTGAATTCGTCTCTGATCGCAAGTCGAAATGACGCGAACTCAAGCATAGTAGTTTTAATTCTAGCTCGACTTGAAGTGGACGTACTTCGTCTGCTATGCAATATATCAGGATGCCATCCCGCGTTTCCATTGGGAAATAGTAGTGGATAGGCCAGCGGATCCAAAGATGAATCTAAAACGGAAATATTCTTTACCGTACCACTCCTTTTATAAAATGATACCATCCTTTTTCAAATGGAGGTTCACCATCTGTTGTACTAAATATCACGGCAACATCTGTTGCAAGAGCATCATTAAATCTACCCATCTCTATATTCGGCATCTCACGATTAACCGTAATGAGTAAACACATTTCCTTATATATATTTTCGTGTCTACTACAGTGTTCTTTCATGGAAATAAAAGACCGAACAAAAGGGTTAACTTGATTCAATTGGGCAGATATTTCTGTCATCAAGCCTCTATCGCATAATGCATTTGATGGTTCTCTCAGTCTAAAAGTATTTGCGGTATCAACATCATAGAAATATAACTGAGCATAGCAGGGATTCGACCTAGCATTTTGCTCATGCGTTAAAGGGCCAGCTCTATGATAAAAGATATTGTGAATTTTAAAATAATAAGCACCTTGCGTAACATTCTCTGCTATTTCTGCGTCAGAACTAACCATCGCAAAAGATGAATTGAAACTACGTATATTTTCAAAGTAATTTGTTGATCTACGCTTTAAAACCAGGTTATTGGAGCGTAAACCCTCATATAAATTATTGAAAAACTGATTTTGTGTTAACGGTGCCAAAGTTACTTTTCCCTTTTGACAACACAACGAAAAGGAGTTTCTGCTTCTTGCAGTAATTTCTTTCTCGAAATGCATTGCATTACAATGCTCACAACGTAAATCCATATTTCCAATATCAAAGCTAATAAAATTAGGAGGTACATCGTTCAAAGCACCCTTAAAACTATCAACCAATGCGAGAGATGTGTTAACATTAGGACGTCTCTCCCTATTACTATCCCTGTCTCTTCTTCTTGTAAGTCGTGGCATTATATATGACTGAAAATAAATTAAGAAACAAAATTAATTTCAAAATGCCCATGAAAATATTTCAGAAATGATCATGAAAATAATTTCAAATAATCCGGTAATAATTGTTGAAAAACACAGTTCTATAATGGAGCCTAATCTGCAAAGGTAGTGAAAATTTTTACATGCTTCAGTTTTTAGTAATGCATTTATGAAAAATTCCATTCTTGGTAATGCATTCAAGTTATTTGAAAACATAATAATAAACATTTTCTAAAGCCTTTTTACTTGCCCTAGGATACGAACCTGGGATGTTGTTCCTGTAACAAAAAAAATTATTCCCCGAAGGTAGGCCTTTACCGAATACGAATCTGGTACGATCCGATACTTGCACCTTCTGGAATTAGGCAGGCGGGAACGAATTTTGGCCCCTTGAACCTACGGGTCTGTGGATTTTAGTAGCCTCTTACGACAGGCATGCCTGCCGCGGAAATTTTCTGAGCCCCTTAGCCCTCAGGGGGACGAACCTGGTATCTTCGGCCAGGGTTGTTGTTGTAACAACAAAACTTACTCCCGACATTTTACGGGAGTTTTACGTATACGGTACTTGCTCCTTCTGGTATTAGCCAGGCGGGAACGAATTTTTACCCCTTGATCCTCCGCGAAGGTTTAGGAGAGTTTTATGGATATGGGCAGGTCTTCTCTGGTATTAGCCCACTGGGAGTGGGAGCAGATATGGGCAGGTCTTTTTCGAATACGAATACGGTACACTCTAGTACTTGCTCCCTCTGGTATTAGCCCACTGGGAGTGGGAGTGGGGGTGATAGTGAGTGGGAATAATTGTAGAAGTGGGGGTGGGAGTTAGCAGTATAAGAAGGAATAGTAGTCATAAAGGAGGGGTGGGGCAGTAGTGGGAGCGCCCACATATGTACAAATATTTTAAATAAAAACAAATTTAAAAAATGCATGTGTATATAGATATAATGAAAATTCAACTTATATATGTAGGTATAAACCGGGTTGCATCCTAACGGTTTTACCGGTAGTTAGAGTAGAAGTAGGAATGGAAGTGGGGATAAAGAAAGGGGTGGCGGCAGTAGTTGGAGCGCCCATATAAACGTTTTAACCGATTATAAAGTGGGAGTGTGAAAAGGAGTAAAAGTGGGTGTGGCAGTGGCTAGGGGGGTGATAGAGTGGGGTAGGATTGGAATTGGGAGTGGGAGTAGCAGGAGTAGGAGTTGGAATAGTAGTAGGAGTGGGAGTGGGGGGTTGGTGTGGGGATGGGGGTAGTAGTAGTAGCAGTAGCAGGAGTGGGAGTGGGATTGGGAGTAGGAGTAGCAGGTATGGAAGGGAAATAGGAGTGGGGTAGGAATAGGAATAGGAGTTGGAGTAGCAGGATTGGTAGTAGAAATGTTAGTAGGAGTGGGAGTTTGATTGCGAGTAGGAGTAGAAGGGGGTGGGCATGGTAGTGAGAGTAGCAGGAGTTGCAGTTGGAGTGACGGTAGGAGTTCGAGTAGGAGTATAAGTGGTGATAAAGGAAGGGTGGGGCAGTAGTGGGAGCGCCCGTATATGTACAAATATTAAAAAAAAACACACACATTTAAAAAATGCATGTGCATATAGATATAATTGGTAGTGCTATTGGGAATGGGAGTAGAAGTGGTAGTAAGAGTGGGAATAGGAGTATCAGGAGTGGGAGTGGGGGTAGGAATAGGAGTGGGATTGGGAGAGGAACAGGAGTAGGAGTGGAGTGGGAGTAGGAGTAGCAGGAGTGGTAGTAGGAGTGGGATTGTAAGTGGGAGTAGGAGTACACGAAGTGGTAGGGGAATTGGAGTGGGGATAGGAGTGGGAGCAGAATAGGTGTAGTAAGAGTGGGAGTGGTGGTGAGGGTGAGAGTGGGGGTGGAAAAGAGTGGGAGTGGGAATAGGATTAGGAGTAGTGTGGGCAGGAGTGGGTGTTGTCAGGGCAAAGTAGGAGTATCATGGGATTAGCAGTGGGGGTAGGAGAGGAAGTAGCAATAGAAGTAGTAGTAGTTGTAGGAGTAGAAGTAGGAGGGAGTGGAATTGGGAGTTGGAGTAGCAGAAGTGGGAGGAGAATAGGAATGGGGGTAGGAGTGGGAGTGGGGATGGGAGTAGCAATAGTGGTAGAAGAAGTGGGGGAGTGGGAATAAGAGTGGGAGTGGGATTGGGAGTAGGAGTAGCGTGGGGTGGGCATGGTAGTGAGAGCAGCAGGAGTTGCACTGGGAGTGGCGGTGGGAGTGGGAGTTAGAGTAGGAATATAAGTGGGGCAGTAGTGGTAGCGCCCATATATGTCCAAATTAAAAAAATGCATGTGCATATAAATATAATTAAAATTCAACTTATGTGTGTAGGTATAAATCGGGTTGCATCCTAAACAGTTTGACCGATCATAAATTGGGAGTGGACAGCGAGTGGGTGTGAGAGTGGAAAAAGGAGTTGGAGTGGGGGTGGTATTGGGATTGGGAGTAGGAGTAGCAGGAGTTGGAGTGGGAAAAAGAGTGGGAGTGGGGTGGGATTGAGAGTCGAAATAGAAGTAGCAGAAGTTGGAGTTGGACTGGGAGTGTGATTCAGGAGGTAGGAGTAGGGGTAGTAGTATCAGGAGTGTGGGTAGTAGTGGGAGGAGGAATATGAATAGGAGTAGCAGGAGTGGTAGTAGGGATGGGAGTGGGATTGGGAGTAGGAGTAGCAGGGGATGGGCATGGTAGCGAGAATAGCAGGAGTTGCAGTGGGAGTGGCGGTGGGAGTGGGAGTTTGAGTAGGAGTATAAGTTGCGATAAAAAAGGGGTGGGGCAGTAGTGTGGGCGCCCGTATATATACAAATATTTTAAATAAAAACAAATTTAAAAAATGCAATTTTGAACCCGACCCCTTTAGAATTGACAGAAAGTTTTTCTTCTTTTTCTAGCTTATGAAAGACGTTTTTCAGAAGTTTTTAAAATTTTTTCATCCAACTCAAAAAAAGTTATGAATTTAAAAAAAAAACACCGTTTTTGTTTTCAAAATGCTATAACTTTTTCAAAAATTGACCGTTGTGGATCTTTTTTTTTTTTTTTTAATTTGTTTTTAAATGTACTTTTCGGAAAAAATTCCAAAAAATTTTAAAAGTTTTTTTTTTGTAATTTTTCAGTTTTTCGAGATTTTTCGAATTTCGCCCTTTTTTCTCATAAAAAACTTCAATCAATTCTGCAATCATCCCCACTAATCCCGGAGTGGGCCGAAAATTTTTTTTTTTTTTTATTTATTTAATAATTTGGGAAAAATTTAAACAACGTGACATCAGGACGGACAAGGCGACAGCTGTTTCGATTATACCTTGTAAATCTCTTCAAAGCCTTTTCTCCCGGGAGTGGGAGTCGAACTCGCACCCCTACGATAGTTGAAATGGTTGTAAACGCATTCAGCTACGTCATGCCTGTTGTGATGTCTTTCCCAATTGCCTTCTTTTTGCATATTTTAATCTTTTACACATTGCATACTTCGTATGCAATTATGTGTTAAAGCTATGCTTGGTACGGCGGTTTTCAAAGAAACTTTGGTTTTGTTGCTGTTTTCGTTCTATTTATAGAACTACAACGAATTAACCAATTTTGTCTGTATGTATGATTTTTTTTTTTTTTTTTTTTTTTTTTTTTTTTTAATAATCGGGGATTGCCCATATTGCTTTTTTTAAATGTATGAAAACATTTATTTGAAGCAATTTTTTAATTTTATAATTTATTTAATAATTTGGGAAAAATTTAAACAACGTGACATCAGGACGGACAAGGCGACAGCTGTTTCGATTATACCTTGTAAATCTCTTCAAAGCCTTTTCTCCCGGGAGTGGGAGTCGAACTCGCACCCCTACGATAGTTGAAATGGTTGTAAACGCATTCAGCTACGTCATGCCTGTTGTGAAGTCTTTCCCAATTGCCTTCTTTTTGCATATTTTAATCTTTTACACATTGCATACTTCGTATGCAATTATGTGTTAAAGCTATGCTTGGTACGGCGGTTTTCAAAGAAACTTTGGTTTTGTTGCTGTTTTCGTTCTATTTATAGAACTACAACGAATTAACCAATTTTGTCTGTATGTATGATTTTTTTTTTTTTTTTTTTAATAATCGGGGATTGCCCATATTGCTTTTTTTAAATGTATGAAAACATTTATTTGAAGCAATTTTTTAATTTTATAATTTATTTAATAATTTGGGAAAAATTTAAACAACGTGACATCAGGACGGACAAGGCCGAAAAGTACATTTAAAAACACATTTAAAAAAAATAAAAAATGATCCCAAATGGTAAATTTTTGAAAAAGCTATAGAATTTTGAAAAAAACACCGTTTTCCAACTCAAAATAAGTTTTAAATATTTTGAAAAAAAGGTATTTTTTCCAAATTCCTACAACTTTTTCAAAAATTGACCGTTTGGGATAATTTTTTTTTTTAAATATGTTTTTAAATGTACTTTTCGGAAAAAATACAAAAAAAAATTTAAAGTTTTTTTTTCAATTAAATAAAAAACAAAAAATTCTCGGCCCACTCTGGGATTAGTGGGGATGATTCCAGAATTGATTGAAGTTTTTTATGAGAAAAAAAGGGCGAAATTCGAAAAATCTCGAAAATCTGAAAAATTACAAAAAAAAAATTTTTAAAATTTTTTGGAATTTTTTCCGAAAAGTACATTTAAAAACAAATTTAAAAAAAAAAGATCCCAAACGGTCAATTTTTGAAAAAGTTATAGCATTTTGAAAACAAAAACGGTGTTTTTTTAAAAATTCATAACTTTTTTTGAGTTGGATGAAAAAATTTTAAAAACTTCTGAAAAACGTCTTTCATAAGCTAGAAAAAGAAGAAAAACTTGCAGTCAATTCTAAAGGGGTCGAGTTCAAAATTGGTCGAAATGGGATGGAATACCCCATATATATAATTGGTAGTGGTATTGGGAGTGGGAGTAGAAGTGGTAGTAAGAGTAGGAGTGGGGGTAGGAATGGGAGTGGGATTGGGAGAGGAACAGGAGTGGGGTGGCATTGAGAGTAGGAGTATCAAGGGAAAGGAGTGGGAGTAGGAGTAACAGGAGTGGGAGTAGGAATCGGAGTGGGAGGGGTGGGAGTAGGAGTGATAAAAGGAGTGGTAGTGGGAATAGGAGTATGGAGTGATGATAAGAGTGGGAGTTGGGGTGGTTTCCAATGTAAGTTGTTTGAACGGGTGGGATAAAATATAAACTTACCTGATGTTGATGATAATATAAATGATATAGAATAATGTATGCGTGTGTGATGTGCTTTTTTTTGCTTATCCTGAAAATATAAAAATTTTAAATTTTAAATTTCATTTAAATTTTTCAATATTTTACTTTCTTTTTACTCCTTCTCCTGGCACGAACTTTTTCGAAGTGAGGCAGCGGATGACGAAGGCCATAATTTAGCCGTTTATTTCATATTTTGAGTGTAACTCTCTCTTTATCACTTAAAACTCAGTAACGATATAGTTGAGTACTTTTAAATAAGTAAAAACCCAACATTCGTGTTGCCACCCCTTAAGATTTCGTAGAATATTTGATACTTTTGGGGGTCATAAAAGAACGCGGAATTTTTTGGTCTAATAGCACATCTCCACCTAGAGCTTTAACTCAGAAAATTAAATAAATCTCCTATTTAAACCTCCAATGTCTCCACTGTAGTTTTAAATTCCGTTTTTTTTTCGAATTAAAATTTATAAAGTGGGGCCACGTATACAGTTTCAACTTTTGTGAATTTTTTCAGCCAAAAATTTTACATTTTCGAATCAATGTAATGGGCATATTTTCGAATCAATGTAATGGGCATATTATAATCGAACAAAGTTAACCTAATAATAAATATAGTAGAGTAATATACGGCCTATGCAATATTTCGACCTAAAATCGAAAACGTTTTTGGGTTGTTTTTTTTTCGTTTAATATACAACGTGAAATTTTCCGATTCAATCAAGTTGCATTTAAATAATAATAAACTAAGTTGAAATAAAAGATAATATAATAAAATAAAATAAGAAATATTAAAATAAATTAGCATAAAAGACAATATACAAATTTTAATGTAATATCTTTGTAGCAAATTTAATATACAATGTGATAAAAGATAATACAATAAAATAAAATAAGAAATATCAAAATAAATTAGCATAAAAGACAATATACAAATTTTAATGTAATATCTTTGTAGCAAATTTATTTATTTTTTGTTCACTATAAGAGGTGCTATATCTAAAAAGAGTATAAAATATGGAAATGCAAAAAACATTTGGGTCAAATTTGCAATTAATTGTTATAAATAAATAAATTTAGTGAGTTTGAAGAAAAGTTGACTCATTATTTCTGATTTATTTTTTTTTAAAGCACCTAAAATGAAAAACAAAGAATCTGTTAAATAAAGACCTATGCTTTTACGTGTAAGTACAATTTGTCCAAAAAAATAGGCCGGTTAAGTTATTACTTCTCTTTAAAGTTTTTTTGTGAGCTAACAATTATTTTAGAACAATTTTTTAAAGATTTTGGTATAAACCAATATAGGTAATTGGAAACAATGGGAAACAATATTTTATTTCAACAGAAAATGAGCGAAGCAATAGTTCTCTCACTGTTTGGCGTGTACAAATATATAAATATGTAGAGATAAAACATTTGAGCAACGGAACAATTGAGAATTTGGAACTTGTACTCAGGGGGTTTGTGAACATAATGCGTCCTACAGATGGCAATTTCGATAGTTGCACAGATTTGCGAATTTACAAAAAACTTTTTCTATTAATTATAAACAAATAGAGTAATATTTGTTAACAAAAATAGGCCTAAGCACTGCGGCTGATCAATACGAATCAATTCATATAACTTTTATATGATTTTACGTATGCTAAGTATGCGAAACAGACTGTCAATTGATTGTATGGAAATTTTGTTAGCGTATTAATATATAGATTTTAAAAGAGCGTGGGCCTAAGTTCTATAGATGTACGCCTTTTCGAGATATCGCCATAAAGATGAACCAGGGGTGACTCTAGAATTTGTTTGTACGATATGAGTATCAAATGAAAGGTGTTAATGAGTATTTTAAGAGGGCGTGGGCCTTAGTTCTATATGTGGACGCCTTTTCGAGATATCGCCATAAAAGTGGACCAGGGGTGACTATAGAATTTGTTTGTACTATATGGGTATCAAATGAAAGGTGTTAATGAGTATTTTAAAAGGGAGTGGGCCTAAGTTCTATAGGTGGACGCATTTCGGAATATCGTTATAAAAGTGGACCTGGGTTGAGTCTAGAATGCGTTTGTACAATATGGGTGTCAAACGAAAAGTGTAATAAGTGTTTTAAAAGGGAGTGGGCCTTTGTTCTATGGGTGGACGCCTTTTCGGGATATCGCCATAAACGTGGACCAGGGGTGACTCTAGAATGCGTTTGTACAATATGGGTATCAAATGAAAGGTGCTAATGAGTATTTTGAAAGGGTGTGGGCCGTAGTTCTATAGGTTGACGCCTTTTCGAGATATCGCCATAAAGGTGGACCAGGGGTGACTATAGAATTTGTTTGTACTATATGGGTATCAAATGAAAGGTGTTAATGAGTATTTTAAAAGGGAGTGGGCCTAAGTGCTATAGGTGGACGCATTTCGGAATATCGTTATAAAAGTGGACCTGGGTTGACTCTAGAATGCGTTTGTACAATATGGGTGTCAAACGAAAAGTGTAATAAGTGTTTTAAAAGGGAGTGGGCCTTTGTTCTATGGGTGGACGCCTTTTCGGGATATCGCCATAAACGTGGACCAGGGGTGACTCTAGAATGCGTTTGTACAATATGGGTATCAAATGAAAGGTGTTAATGAGTATTTTAAAATGGCGTGGGTCTTAGTTCTATAGGTGGAAGCCTTTTCGAGATATCTCCATAAAGGTAGACCAGAGTGACTTTAGAATTTGTTTGTACGATATGGGTATCAAATGAAAGGTGTTAATGAGTATTTTAAGAAGGAGTGGGCCTGAGATCTATAGGTGGATGCCCTTTCGAGATATCGCCATAAAGGTGGGCCAGGGGTGACTCTAGAATTTTTGTGTACGATATGGGTATCAAATGAAAGGTGTTAATGAGTATTTTAAAAGGGTGTGGGCCTTAGTTCTATAGGTGGACGCCTTTTCGAGATATGGACATGAAGGTGGACCAGGGGTGACTCTAGAATTTGTTCGTATGATATGGATATCAAATGAAAGGTGTTAATGAGTATTTTAAAAAGGAGTGGGCCTTAGTTCTATATGTGGATGCCTTTTCGAGATATCGCCATAAACGTGGACCAGGGGTGACTCTAGAATGTGTTTGTACGATATGGGTATCAAATTAAAGGTATTAATGAGGGTTTTAAAAGGGAGTGGCCCTTAGTTGTATATGAGAAGGCGTTTTCGAGATATCTACCAAAATGTGGACCATGGTGATCCAGAACATCATCTGTCGAGTGCCGCAAATTGTGTATCAAATGAAAGGCATTAAAGAGTATTTTATGAAGGAGTGGGCCATAGTTCTATAGGTGGACGCCATTTAGGGATATCGCTATAAAGGTGGATCAGGGTTGACTCTAGAATTTGTTTGTACAATATGGGTATCAAATTAAAGGTGTTAAAGAGTATTTTATGAGGGAGTGGGCCATAGTTCTATAGGTGGACGCCATTTAGGGATATAGCCATAAAGGTGGATCAGGGTTGACTCTAGAATGTGTTTGTACGATATGGGTATCAAATGAAAGGTGTTAATGAGTATTTTAAAAGGGAGTAATCCTTAGTTCCATAGGTGGACGCCGTTTCGAGATATCGCCATAAAGGTGGACCAGGGGTGACCCTAGAATTTGTTTGTACGTTACGGGTATCAAATTAAAGGTATTAAGGAGGGTTTTAAAAGGGAGTGGTGGTAGTTATATAAAAAAAAAAAAAAATAAATGTAAGGCGCGATAACCTCCGAAGAGATCTAAGGCCGAGCTTCTCTTCCAATTTGCGTCGTGCTCCTCTTGATTTTTCCCTACAAATTGGCCGGACGGAACCTACATGTTTTATGCCGACTCCGAACGGCATCTGCAAGGCAGATGAGTTTTCACTGAGAGCTTTTCATGGCAGAAATACAATCGGAGCGCTTGCCAGACACTGCCGAGGGGCGACCCCGCTTAGAAAAATTTTCTTCTAATTGAAAAATCTTATTTCTAAAATTTTGATGTTGCTTTGCCCGGGAGTTGAACCCAGGGCATACGGCGTGATAGGCGGAGCACGCTACCATCACACCACGGTGGCCGCCTTTTCGAGATATCGCCATAAAGGTGGACCAGGGGTGGCTCTAGAATGCGTTTGTACAATATGGGTATCAAAAGAAAGGTGTTAATGAGTATTTTAAAAGGGAGTGATGCTTAGTTCCATAGGTGGACGCCGTTTCGAGATATCGCGATAAAGGTGGACAGGGGTGACCCTAGAATTTGTTTGTACAATATGGGTATCAAAAGAAAGGTGTTAATGAGTATTTTAAAAGGGAGTGATGCTTAGTTCTATAGGTGGACGCCGTTTCGAGATATCGCCATAAAGGTGGACCAGGGGTGACCCTAGAATTTGTTTGTACAATACGTGTATAAAACGAAAGATGCTAATGAGTATTTTAGTTCCATAGGTGGACGCCGTTTCGAGATATCGCCATAAATGTGGAATAGGGGTGACCCTAGAATTTGTTTGTACAATATGGGTATCAAAAGAAAGGTGTTAATGAGTATTTTAAAAGGGAGTGATGCTTAGTTCCACAGGAGGACGCCGTTTCGAGATATCGCCATAAAGGTGGACCAGGTGTGACCCTAGAATTTGTTTGTACAACATGGGTATCAAAAGAAAGGTGTTAATGAGGATTTTAAAAGGGAGTGGGCTTTAGTTCTATAGGTGGACGACGTTTCGAAATATCGCCATAAAGGTGGACCAGGGGTGACTCTAGAATGTGTTTGTACGATATGGGTATCAAACTAAAGGTATTAATGAGGGTTTTAAAAGGGAGTGGTGGTTGTTGTATAGGTGGTCGCCTTTTCGAGATATCGCCATAAAGGTGGACCAGGGGTGACCCTAGAATTTGTTTCTACAATATGGGTTTCAAAAGAAAGGTGTTAATGATTATTTTAAAAGGGAGTAATCCTTAGTTCCATAGATGGACGCCGTTTCGAGATATCGCCATAAAGGGGGACCAGGGGTGACCCTAGAATTTGTTTGTGCAATATGGGCATCAAACGAAAGGTGTTAATAAGTATTTTAAAAGGGAGTGGGCCTTAGTTCTATAGGTGGACGCCGTTTCGAAATATCGCCATAAGGGTGGACCAGGGGTGACTCTAGAATGTGTTTGTACGATATGGGTATCAAATTAAAGGCATTAATGAGAGTTTTAAAAGGGAGCGGTGGTAGTTGTATATGTGAAGGCGTTTTCCAGATATCGACCAAAATGTGGACCAGGGTGACCCAGAACATCATCTGTTGGATACCGCTAATTTATTTATATATATAATACCTGCCAAGATTTTAAGGGTTTTTTTATTTCGCCCTGCACAACTTTTTCAATTTTATAAAGTTTTTTCTAAAGTTATATTTCGCGTCAATAAACCAATCCAATTACCTCACCATGTTTCATCCCTTTTTTCGTATTTGGTATAGAATTATGGCATTTTTTTCATTTTTCGTAATTTTCGATATCGAAAAAGTGGGCGTGGTCATTGTCGAATTTCGTTCATTTTTCATACCAAGATAAAGTGAGTTCAAGTAAGTGCGTGAGCTAAGTTCATTAAAGATATGTCGATTTTTGCTCAAGTTATCGTGTTAACGGCCATGCGGAAGGACAGACGAAAGACTGTGTATAAAAACTGGGCGTAGCATCAACCGATTTCGCCCGTTTTCACAGAAAACAGTTAACATCATAAAATCTATGCCCCTACTAAATTTCAAAAGGATTGGTTAATTTTTGTTCGACTTATGGCGTTAAAAGTAGCCTAGACAAACTAAATGAAAAAGTGCGGAGCTACGCCCATTTTGAAATTGTCTTTTATTTTTGCATTTTGTTGCACCATATCATTACTGGAGTTGAATGTTGACATTATTTACTTATATACTGTAAAGATATTAAATTTTTTGTTAAAATTTTACTTTAAAAAAATTTTTTTTTTTAAAATGGGCGTGGTCCTTCTCCGATTTTGCTAATTTTTATTAGGCGTACATATCGTAATAGGAGTAACGTCCCTGCCAAATTTCATCATGATATCTTCAACGACTGACAAATTACAGCTTGGAAAAATTTTAAATTACCTTCTTTTAAAAGTGGGCGGTGCCACGCCCATTGTCCAAAATTTTACTAATTTTCTATTCTGCGTCATAAATTCAAGTCATCTACCAAGTTTCGTCGCTTTATCTGTCTTTTGTAATGAATATCGCACTTTTTCGGTTTTTCGAAATTTTCGATATCGAAAAAGTGGGCGTGGTTATAGTCCGATATCGTTCATTTTATATAGCGATCTGAGATGAGTGCTCAGGAACCCACGTACCAAATTTCATCAAGAATCAGTTACTGAATCTAATGGTATTAGGAGTTAGAAAAAGAAAGGCGATGAAAACAGAAAGATGTAAATAGGCCCTACGATAATATTAAGAATTTTGGAGCTATTTAGGGTAGATATATAATCAGCCCGAGCGACGCCTCTCACTATGGTTCACCCCTGTTGAAACTGCAAGTTTCCTTGAACTCACGTTAAAAGATATTGATGACAATTTGTGATCGGCGCGCCTATTGGATGGGGCGGAGCACTACTACAAGACAACAATAACTCCAAGTACCCTAATAACCTCATCTTATCTCATGAAAATTTGGATGCGAAGATGCTCGGACGTTTGTCTTCGAAGCACAATCACGTCCTTCAGATTCAATTACGATCCGCTGGCGAGGATTTGACGCGTTTGTAAGCAGCTATGAATTAGAGTCAATTTGTAAAGCGCTTCCTCATAGAAAATTGTTTAAATCAATATAATTCTGAGTTGCTGCTAGCTAGACTAATAATATTTACTATCTAGTCATATGATATCATAGTGATATCTAGGCAATTTTGGAAAAGTGAGCAGATCCAGCCGCTTTCCAATAGGAAGGGACATTCGGGGCTATTTTGAATGTGTTTAAGATTCATCACTTTTTAAACATTTCGGCATTGTTTTAAACATCGTATCGTTTTATATCCGTTCATTTCAGGATAAAATTGGGACTAATGGGATTTTTCTCGGGACTCTTTCAGAACTTTTTTCGAATGATTTTGGATAGTCTTTAAAATCATCTTGGGATTATTTTTGGTTATCGCCGGTATTATAAAAGGACTTTGAGGATTGATTGCGGAGGGATATCCTGATGATATCGGGCTTGGTTTTAAAACTATTTCAACATTATTTGTGTCTGTTTCCAAGTTATTTTCGGGATCATTTTAGAACTATTTTAAGCCATTTATAGGGCATTTCAATATGTTTTGCAGGATAGTTTTTGAGCTATTTGGACATCAGTTCTGTAGTGTTTCGGGATGATTTCGGGACTATCATGATACAATTTCCGAATAATTTAGATAATTTTTGAAAGACGTTTCGGGATTGTATTTCAGATAATTTTGGGACTATTTTTGAATAGTTCGGAAACAGTTTCGGAATGATCCTTCGAATTTCGATCCCATTAATGGAGGTATTTCAGGAATGCTTTAGGGATCATATAGTGTAATTTTTAAACCCTGTTGGGATTGCAATCTTAATGAATTCGATATTGTTTTGGGACTATTATGGGAATATTTTGGAGTAATTTCATTAGTATTTCTGGATTAACCCGGTATTGTTTTAAAATAATCTCGGGACCGCTTCGAATAATTTTAGGGCCATTACGGAAAATTTTTATACTCAGTTGAGCAGAGCTCACAGAGTATATTAACTTTGATTGGATAACGGTTGGTTGTACAGGATATAAATTTCCATATATCAAAATCATCAGTATCGAAAAAAAATTTGATTGAGCCATGTCCGTCCGTCCGTCCGTCCGTCTGCCCGTTAACACGATAACTTGAGTAAATTTTAAGGTATCTTGACGAAATTTGGTATATAGATTCCTGGGCACTCAACTCAGATCGCTATTTAAAATGAACGATATCGGACTATAACCACGCCCACTTTTTCGACATCGAAAATTTCGAAAAACCGAAAAAATGCGATAATTCATTGCCAAAGGCGGTTAAAGCGATGAAACTTGGTAGATGGGTTGACGTTATGACGCAGAATAGAAAATTAGTAAGATTTTGGACAATGGGCGTGGCACCGCCCACTTTTACAAGAAGGTAATTTAAAAGTTTTGCAGGCTGTAATTTGGCAGTCGTTGAAGACATCATGATGAAATTTGGCAGGAACGTTACTACTATTACTATATATGTGCTAAATAAAAATTTGCAAAATTGGATGAAGAACACGCCCACTTTTAAAAAAAAATTTTTTTTTTAATTTAAATTTTAACAAAAAATTTAATATCTTTACTGTATATAAGTAAATTAAGTCAAAATTCAACTCCAGTAATGATATGATGCAACAAAATACAAAAATAAAAGAAAATTTCAAAATGGGCGTGGCTCCGCCCATTTTCATTTAGTTTGTCTAGAATACTTTTAATGCCATAAGTCGAACAAAAATTTACCAATCCTTCTCAAATTTGGTAGGGGCATAGATTCTGTGACGGTAACTGTTCTCTGTGAAAATGGCCGAAATCGGTGGAAGCCACGCCCAGTTTTTATACACAGTCCACCGTCTGTCCTTCCGCTCGGCCTTTAACACATTAACTTGAGCAAAAACCGATATATCTTTACTAAACTTAGCCCACGTACTTATCTGAACTCACTTTATCTTGGCATAAAAAATGGCCGAAATCTGACCATAACCACGCCCACTTTATCGATATCGAAAATTACGAAAAATGAAAAAAAAAACCCATAATTATATACCAAATACGAAAAAAGGGATGAAACATGGTAACTGGATTGGTTTATTGACGCAAAATATAACTTTGGAAAAAACTTTGTAAAATGGGTGTGCTACCTACCATATTAAGTAGAAGAAAATGAAAAAGTTCTACAAGGCAAAATCAACAGCCCTTGGAATCTTGGCAGGAATACTGTTAGTGGTACTGCATATATTAGCAGTACCCGACAGATGATTTTCTGTATCACCTGGTCCACATTTTGGTCGATATCGCGAGAACGCCTTCACATATACATCTAAGGGCCACTCGCTTTTAAAACCCTCATTAATACCTTTAATTTGATATCCATATCGTACAAACACATTCTAGAGTCACCCCTGGCCCACCCTAATGGCGATATCTCGAAAAGGCGTCCACCTATAGACCTAATGCCCACTCCCTCTTAAAATGCTCAGTAACACCTTTTAATTTGATTCCCATATCGTACAAACAAATTCTAGAATCAACCCTGATCCACCTTTATGGCGATATCCCTAAATGGCGTCCATCCATAGAACTATGGCCTACTCTCTCTTAAAATACTATTTAATACCTTCCATTTGATACACATGTCATACAAACACATTCCAGGGTTTCCCTCGGTTCATTTTCCTACATGGTTATTTTCCCTTATGTTGTAACCATAGCTCTCAACTGAGTATGTAATGTTCGGTTACACCCGAACTTAGCCTTCCTTACTTGTTTGGATTGTCTCTGAATCATTTCGGCGTGTGTTTTTGGAATGAATTTAAGGACAATTTCGGGATTGTTTCAAATAGTTTTCAGGACTATATCGGGATTATTTCTTGGAAAATATCTGCCAAAAATATATACAAAAGAGTAACATATTTAATATAGAATAACTCTTTTTTCTAAACAATTTTTTTTCTTTCTATACTTTTCTCTTTTCTGGTTTCTATTGTCGCCACATTTTGGGTTGCCACAGGAAAATTGCAAGAATCAACAAAAATACAATACAACACCAACCATGATCAGCAACAGAATGGGCAATAATGGCAGTAACGGATACTATCATAACAATGTCACACATCAAAACAACAACAACAATAAAGCCAACAATAGTAACAAGTATAACAACAACAATAACGCGATCAACATCAATTGGTTTACAAGTACCACTATAGACAACCACAACAATAATACAAATCCGGCGACAAACATTATCAGCAACGCTGAACACAACTACAATCGAAATGCGTACAGCAACAACAACAATGATTATATAAGCAGTCAAAACAATAACAATGCAGACAGCAATAATGGCAAAGCATATAACGAGAAAAACATTTTCATGGACGATGACAGCGATAATCGCTATGTACGATTACAAAAGCAACAACAGGAAATAGTGCAACAGCAACAACAATCGTATATAATGGCATCGGGTGAATTGCAGCCTGACATAATACCTTATCCGACAATGTTGGCACAGCGCGGCAATAATCGATTTGAGGAAAAAAGTGCAACGAGGCAAGCGAGTGACGACAACAACAACAAGAGCAATAACAAGAAAAGGAGCAACCATGATGACCGGAAAATATTCGAGGAAACTAGCGATGATGACGATATACATGCAAGCACTGAGAGTGACAGTAACTATAATAACAACAATAATATGAAAAGTGTAAAAAGTGCTGTGATGTCGAATAAAAATAATTTTGTTGCTGGTTTTCGTTTTTACGGCCATGAAGAAGCTGATGGTAACAATAATGTTTACGAGAGCTCAACCGAAAGCGACGATTATGCGAAAAAATACGGAAGCGTACAGTGGAAGCAAGAGCTTGACACAGTTGCTAGGCACGAACAGGACGAAGAGGAGGAAGACGAAAAGATGGAGCAAGCAGAAGAGCAAATGGAAGAAGCAGCGCGTAAGCAACAACTGCGACAGCAACAACAACAACAGCAGCATCAAGAGTGGGAATTTGAGAAAAATTTGCATTATCAGCAGCTGCAAGAAACAACAACAACAGCTGCAGATACAATATCCACAGCAGCGACACCATTTAGATCACTTTCGCAACAGCAGCCACACTGGCATTATGAGCTTAAAAAACCTGAAGAACATGAAAGAGAAGAACAAATTTACTATCATCACCATCAACAGCACCACAATCACCAGCACATAAAAAATCATCACCATCAAAGACATCATCAACATCAACATCATTCACACCAACATCCTTTGCCACATCCGGTACAGGAACACCATCATTTGCTTCAGCAGATACGACAGCGTCATCAGCAACATGAAGAACAACAAGAGAAACAAAACGAACAGCACGCATCACAACAACGCCGACGCACATAGCAACGTAGACGTGCACCACAAACGCATCACCAATGTTGGCCGCCACTCAACGGACGAGGCAAAAGGAAAAAGAGCAAAGGCACAAAAGAGCGCATCAACAGCACGATAGCGGCAAAAATAGCAACAACAACAACAAAATATAGAATAGATGCTGATGGCAGTGAGGCGATGTCGATTTATGCCGTACAATAAGCGTTTACTTCATAAACAAATAAATGCGACAAACTGATAAAAAGAGTCAACGGTGTCAAAGGAACATAAATATGCAAGAGAAATGATAAAGCCGTGAAAAAAGTAACGCAGAAAGATAGGACTTTTTTATAGTAAAAGGCATAGCTTTTCCATAATGGAATCAAATTATTATGTTATTGTGTTATATTTTGTACATTAGGGTGACTTTTTTTTAACAATTTGTTTCACTCACCATCTAGCAGTGTTCTGAAGCGAATTTTTTTCCTGAAAATTTTGAACAAAACTTAAATGAAAAGAAACAGATTGGGTCCACTTAGCCCGATATTCTTTCAAATTTTTTTACCATAAAAATTTCCATAAACGTCCCTTTCAAGACTCAGCCGCATTCCACAATGATAAAAACAACCATATATATTCTTCAAACCTGAAGTGGGAGGTGTTTCCCATACAAAACCTTATCAGAGAGTACCAACGGTACCTCCAATCGGGGGAGTTCTAAGAGCGGGCATCTTATATCTCCTTGTAAATACAACCAGTTCCGTTTTTCTCGGATTGACTGCCAGTCCACATGATTCAGCCCACCTAGCCACAGTATCCCGGAAGCCCTGCAGATCATCACTCAGGGTGCCCAGAAATTTTCCCGCGACTATCATTATCAGGTTATCTGAGTAGGCAACCTCACGACAGTCATTGGCTTCCAGCTTCACAAGAAACTTTTTGACTACTACAATCCAGAACAGATGAGATATAACACCCCATACCCCTTCACACAATCCTGTCGATTACGGTCCCTCCCCGCTGCGTTGTGACAGCTCTGCTGAAGAGAAATTTGTTAATGAAATCAACCATAGCCGCTTTGACTACTAAACCAATCCGGGCCTCTTAGATGGCCCCAGGTAACAAGTGTTTAACCCTGCCTTCATGTCTTGAAAGGCACCCAGAGCAAACCCTTTTTGTCTAGAGTCCCCTCTATTTGCTTTATAATCGAATGGAGAGCCGCTTCCGTTAATCTGCCTTTCCCGTTATTACAGATCAATCAACATTTTAAGAAGACACGACGAGAGACTGCTTGGCCTGCAATCCTTAGGTAATACACGAGATCTTCTGCCGGAGTTTGGAATGAAGATAACCATGACCGTGTTCCAAAACTTAGAAATATAGCTAAGCGTAAGGCAGTTAGTGAAAATGATGGCCAACCAGCGGCAGAAAATCCCTAAAGAACATTGAAATTGCACAGAAATGATGATGATCCGGGCCTGGCGACTTACAGTGCTTGAACAAATTGATGGCACAAGCAATTTGACTTTCTCGTAGGGCAATGGGAGGCACTACTGCACAGTTAACAATTGTCAACAGTGCAGGCGAGGATTCCTGCGCAGCTGGGACAACGAGAAAAAGATTGTCCAATAGAAACTTTAGGCATTTCTCGCTATTCATCAACCAACACTCATTATCATTCTTTAGACACCCTATAGGGGCAGGATTCCTTCAGAGTATTTTTCTAAGCCTCGCCGCAATTAAGTAACATAAGTAACAGAATAGTCACTGCTGCATAAAAAACTTGGCGTGGTAGGGAAAAGGGGTACCGATGGGAGCTGGGGAATCAGGTTGTAAGGGGAGAAAACCTGACCTACCAGGTGTCACCACGAGAAGGCTCCAACCCAACATGTGAAGTAGGGTACAAGCACCTATGAAACGACGTTTTGTAATGACGCCGGTGTGGGCAAGGCGGGATATCCCCATTCTAGACAATGAAACAAAATGGACTGACTGTGCATGGATCGATTAGGTATACCATAATCATAAATTTTTTGAAAGAATCATTTATTGCAAATTTTTTAAAATGAAAACCAGTGATTAGAAGACGTGTTGGAATACACGAAGTAAAATTATTATAATATACAAAATTAGTATATTTTGTTACACAAATGTGAACGTGATAGTTCAGAATAATTAGAATCTAAACGAAATGTGGATAATTTAAGTATGAAGAAGGAAAACCCAAAACTATGTGAAAATAAACTTTAAAGGAGAAATTAAAATAAAAATTTTGGGTAAAAAAACTAAATTTGATATTAAGAAAAGTGCAAAAAAAAAATAGGAAGATAAATAAAAATATTTTTGCGAGCAAATATATACATGAAAAGTTATTGAAAAAGAACATACATACAAAATAAAAACTTTTTTAGAAAATATTTCTGCATTAAAAACACAATAAGGAACTAACGCATAAATTAACAAAAGGAATTATGTATTTAATTGAATAACAAAAATAAGATTAATTTGCAGATATTATATCTCTAGGCTAAATAATAGGAAAATAGCCTAAGCAGTTAAAAAAATTTTTGAAAAATTATAAAAATAAAATAATTTCTTTCTAGAACGCAAACAATTTGGATCTAAAAAAACCAGCACAAAGTGGATTGGCCTAATAGCTCGAACGTAAAAATATCTAAATTGTGAAAATAAAAAAAAAAAAATAAAAATTGTACATGCACGTAAACATAAACAAAAATCGCTGCTAAAAATAGTGTATAAATATTACTTAATAAAAATATATGTAATATATATTAATAAGCATTATAAATGAAAATTTGTATTGTGCAAATCAGCACTGAGGGCTTAATTTATGACATGTGAATTATACAAACACACAAAATATTTTACCCTAAGAAATACACAGCAGCGGAAAATTTGCGAAAAAATTTTGCATTCGAATATCATAAATATAAGTGGAATTCGTTAACAGTTCATCTAGAATGCTATGTATTTACATACATACATACATATGTATGTTTTACAACAAAATCTAAACTGCTACATATCTACGTATACATATTCTATATAATATATCTGTGTATTTATGTGTACTAACGGAATGCTTGGCATTCACATAGCGATTTTCGAATTTCATACGACCTAAAATAATGTACTTTTTAGTAAGAGAACATGCGATTTAAAAACTAAAAATTTGTGTTGTCTTTTGTATGCTTAAAAAATGCTTTACAATACCGCACAAAATTATTTGACAAAATATTATTTTCACTGTAGTTCACTTCTTTATATTTATTTGAGAAATTGTTAATAAATATTATAAAGTCAATAAAATTATTAAAAACATACATATATATTTTAAACTAAAAAAAACTTTTTTATTATTATACAAGTAAAAGTCTGTCAACAAGCGTAGAGGTAAGTAAGTAAAACCGTGGTACACTTAAATATTAGGGTGCCACCCCCTCGGGAGTGATAGTTGGAGTGGAAGTAAGAGTAGGAGTGGAAGTAGATGTCACGGGAATAGAAGATGATATCGGAAAAGGAACACGACTTCTTAAATTTAGAAAAAACAAGTAAGGAAGTCTAAGTTCGGGTGAAACCGAACATCACAAACCCAGCTGTACACTTGAAATGCTGTTGTTGTTTGTTTGTTTTGTGTGCTTAATGTTACAGCGCTGCGCAATATAATATATACATATTGTGCTATTCTGAACTTATTTTCGTACAAAAGAAGCAAAATGGATACAGAGGCGCTAACACCAATGACCTTGAACGGGTAATAATGCAGTTTTCCATCAGATATGTGGATTTCCCTACTGTTTACAGGTAAGTATATACAAAAAAAAAGTATAAAAGGGGCAGGGTTATTAACGAAATTTTCCAACTTTTACTATAAATAGCTTATTACATGCATGTACACATTTTTGCAAAATCTTTTATATAAAAGAAGGCGATTTAATCGATTTAGTCCATTTTTTTCCATTAAGTTAGGTGGTAGCTGCCCTGATAAGGAAACCTAACTTGAACAACACGAAGGTCCGTTGTAATACCACATACACCTAAAATAACGGTGACTTAGATCTAGCTACTAAGAGAATCATTAGGTAGCAACGATAAAGCTCCGAAAGATACCGATCTCAACTTTGGATAAATCTTCGGGAGATGCAAGTGAAGTACTTTCGCCTAGCTCTGGCAAAAGCTGGGCAATCAAGCATAAAATGATTTGGTGATTCCACCTCATCATCCTCCATACAGCTGCAGCAGGATGGAGTTTCCAGTATATTGAGACGAACCGCATGGATACCCATGGGACAGTGCCCTGTCAAAATCCCAATAACCATTGATAGGAGAGCCTTAGTGAACCCAATTATTTCAGCAGACCTCCTGCCATCCACATTCGGGCAGACAGATCTTGCTACCCTGCAAGAGCAAGACGTGGTGTCCGCCCAACCTTGGAGGAGCAATCCACAGGTGGCCAGCGGAATCCCGAAAGCCCTACAGCCATCTTCATCCGGTTCAGTTGTACCGATGCGGGCTAAGAGATCCGCTTGACAGTTACCCGGGATATCACTATGGCCCGGGACTCAGATAATCTTAATTGTAAAATAATTCGATGCAATCGCAAGCGAGGTCAGGCAAGGCATCAAGGCCTTGATAGCCGCTTGGTTATCAGAGTAGATGTTTAATTCCCTAACCGTAGTAGCACTGGATAGCATTTCATCCACCGCATCCTTAATCGCAGCAACTTCCGCTTGGAATACACTGCAGTGATCAGCCAACTTAAACTTGCGGCTTACATTTAGCTCTTGACAAAAGAGACCCCCCACCAACCTTTCCACCCAACTTCGACCCATCCGTGAACAAGTTAACCGGTCCCATGCCCCAGATAATTCCTCTTCCCCACTCCTCTCTCGATGGAATGGCTGGGGTGAAGGTTGTATAGGGAGCAGTTATCGGCATACAATAGTCCGTTCTGTCCGGTACAAAGTCGAAACTGGTAAGAAGTATAGAGTGTCCGAAGTCAGAAAGCCTATAGCCCATATCACGAAGCCTGACCAACGACCGGGCCGCAGCCGCCTTTCCTGCAATGTCTACTGGATATATGTTCAGCATTACGTTCAGTGCCAAGGTAGGTGTTGTTCTGAGAACGCCACTGATACCGATAGTAATGACAAATTTGATGTCGGCACGTTATCGATCGTTTATCAGTTTCTTATTAAAAATGTATAGGTTTGTTATCGACAGTGATTGATTTTTATCAAAAAGCTATCGATTTGTTATTGAAATGCTATCAATTATTTATCGAAAAAGTATCAGTATATTGTCAAAAAATTATCTATCTATTATCGAAAAGTTTTCGATTTGTTATCGGTTTATCGAGTTCTTAACGGAGTGCTATCGGCTCTAACGATCAGTATAAAATCGATGACACATTTTCAGCTCGTCGATAATAAGACAAAAAGAAACCAATAAGAATGGAACGACAAACCCATCAATAATATTTCGCCGGAATAATAAGCCGATAATAAAACCGTAACTTGGGCGTATCGGTTGTTGCCGATCAGAAGGCCCTCTCAACGGCCCAAAATTGTTTATAGTAAACTTACCTCTGTTTTGGTTTACACACTGGACGAGCTGTAATAACCTTGAGAATAATACCTTTAAAAATACGCGTCTTTGCACATAAGATTTAAAGACTCAATATATGTATGAATATATGAACTCTTTCTACTGTGCGGCACCCGTGAACTCAAATCGCGACAAAAACCAATGTGTGATTATTGGTGATTCCGGTCAATTTTCTTAAATTTATTGGAGTTAAGTAGGCTATTTGACCTATTTTGGTTTTCAGTGCAAATAAAACAATTTTACTTCACTGTCGCAGCTCGACGTTTCGTTAGTCACCCTAGCATCTTCAGGAGCGGGATCTATATTCAACAACAAAACCATTATACATATATTGCATTACGTTTTAAATTTTAACAATTAAACATTGAGTTATGGGCGTATGATTAATTTCTACTCCTCTCAACCCCTTAACTATAAAATAAACACTGCTAAAAACTTCATAAGTAAGGTTTTGTCCCTAAGCCATGAAAAGTTCCATAACAGCAACATCCACAAAATAATACAAACACTTAAAAGCAACAACTACCCTGATAGCACAATATCAAGTTTATTACAACAACAAACTATGAAAATAAACCAAAACCAACATCAAAAACAAACTGAAAACAAAACAAAGCAATATCACAGCGTAACATAAATACCGAAATTCACCGAACACATTCGCAAAAATATTTTAAAAAACAAAGAAAACATTGCTCTCGTATATAAATCGAACCACACTCTATCCAATATCTTCACACAAACAAAAAGCCCCATCGAACCCCTACAACAAAGCAACGTCATATACCAAATAACTTGCAAAGGAAAAGAGAACGAGGAATATAATAAGCTATACATCGGCACGCCTCGAAGGTCACTGAAAGTACGACTAGCAGAGCACAGAAAAACAAAAGCAACACCGCATTATCACAACACACAACAACCAGTGGACACACAGCTGATCTAACAAACACAAAAATATTGGACAAAAACAAACGAGGGAGAGCGAGATACACTTTGGAAAGCTTACGAATATTGCAACAAAGGGAAAACACAGTCAATAAAAAGGAAGATACAGCTGACATTGCCTCTGCGTACCTACTATGCCTATAAGCACTTTAGTATGACAATGATACCCAATGCGCGCGGTACTAATAATTAGTTAATTTTTTAGTTAATAATATAAACAAATAATGTAAGTTTTTTAGTTTTTGTTTTTTGTCATATGTAACTCAATGTTTAATTGTTAAAATTTAAAATGTAATGCAATATATGTATAATGATTTTGTTGTTGAATATAGATCCCGCTCCTGAAGATGCTAGGGTGACTAGCGAAACGTCGAGCTGCGACAGTGAAGTAAAATTGTTTTATTTGCACTGAAAACCAAAATAGGTCAAATAGCCTACTTAACTCCAATGTGTGATATTTTTTCCTTAGAATTACCATTGCTTAATATTATTCATCCCTGAATCTTTTCCCCCTTCTCAAATCAACAGCTAAGCGCAACAAATATTTTTCGCTCTTAGAAAAGTTAAGTCATTTTCCGTTTGGCTTCCTTAAGCTTCTCATTAATAATCTTTTTTGCCACCATTAATTTATCTAGCCACCCAATAAATAATTTTTATCTGCGAATATAATCTTGCCTAATGACATTTCATTTTAATTGACGTTTCGATTTATTTACTTTTACTTTTTGCTTCTCTCCTACATTCACGTGCTGGTTACATACTTAGATACATATACAAAAACCTTGGCCATTACTAATGCGATTTATTTGTGATAATTTCTTACCAAAACTTATTAAATATTAAGTAATGAAGTGGCAATGGGCAGCTTCTCTATTATGCGCTCTTCTTCTTCTACCACAATTTTGCACTTGTAATAAGGAAAATCCTCCTGATGTCCTTGTCAATCATTTCTCATTACAATTATTTTGCTTTGTGCGTATTTACATGGACCATTCAGTCATGCAATGTCCTTTCTGCCAGCCAATCTCTCCAACTCTATGCTGGTATCTAATCATTTATATTGGCAAATCATTACTTTGGCTTAGCAAATAATTTCCGTAGTTTCACTATTTAGAGACACTCGATATAAAGTTGGCATAGCCACAGTAAGTACGTAAGAACATAGCATAGCAATTCACATAATATTTTGTCGAACTAAACAAATATTTGCAGAGATTTTTATGTTCAGCAGACAATTCTTACTATAACAAAGCCAAACGCAATAAAAGTGAGTATAAAAGAAGGAGGCAACTGTGAGGTAAATGAGCCGAGCTAAGCAGGATAAGTACGGTGAATGGGTAAAGCAAATGACAAACAAAAGTGAGTTTACTGAGTGAATAATTGTTAAAGTAGTAATGGTCAATAAAGTAAATGAAATGTAGTCGAATGATATTTATTATGATGAATTGCTGACATCTTACTTATTTAGATTAATCAATCTAAACCTAGTAAATTGCTTAGTGAAAGCATTTAAGGTGAAATAATTGCAAGTATAATTTTCTTACAATTGGAAAGTGGGGAAAGCGTAAAATGCGTGATTAACAAGCGCTTTTCTAGTTGTTGTTGTTGTTATGATCGATGGCAATTTCAAATGTGTCAAATGTGGATTTCTCCCCTTCACCCTATATGAATTCGGCACACTCCAATAGCAGCACCTACTGGAACTAGCCCGACTTCTACGGCAACGATTTCTTGACACCTCAACTCTTGGATCTATGAGTCTGGATAAAATGCAAATAAAAGCTCTAGACTCTGATTCGGCTGTAAACTCTTGTATACCACAAAATTCGATTATAGAGAATGGACATTGTCCTTTGAATTCGCCAGCAAATTACCACTCTCGGAAAAATATTCGCATTTGCATTTAAACTCCCCTGCATTTAAGCTCCACGGGAAATTCTCAGACATCCTCACATCCTTTGCTGATTCATGCAAAAACTCGCTTTCAAATCCTACCCAAATATAGTTTAAGAATTTGGTTCTAAACGTCTTCCCTAAATTCGTAGACCAAATACTTTTAACTTTTTTTAGCAAATATGTAAATTTTTAATTAATTTCGTGAGTTACTAAGGCAAAATTGAAGGTGGAGCTAATGTCTTATGGAGCATTTCCAAAAATTCCGCTTCGAATTGGTTAAAACTTGTCTCCTCCTGCTTGCTTAACAACTCTTTTTCATACTCACTTATACCTTGGCCTTTTCCGTAAAATCCTTCGCACTGGTTTTTAAGCTCGCTTCCTTCCTTCTCCTTTGCATTTTCTTTTTCGGAAAAGGTTTAGAATCACCGTACAACCCCGACCATTTTGGTTACGATTTAATATGACCACTTTGAACTTTTCATGTCATCCACCGTCCCCCACCTCCCTACTGGAATCGCCACAACCTCGCCTGCGAAATATGTGTATGATACATACTTACGGTGAGGTTGACATATTAGTTTTAGACCCAATTTCGTTGTCCCTTCATTTTTCGATTTGGGTTTATGTTTGGTTTGTTTTTGATTTTAGTTTCGGTTCCATTTCCGTTCAGCTGTCGGTTTCCATTGGCGGCCACCGTGATTTGATGATAGCGTGCTTCGCCTACCACACCGCATGCCCTGGGTTCACACCCCGGGCAAAGCAACATCAAAAAATTTTAGAAATAAGGTTTTTCAGTTAGAAGAAAAATTTTCCAAGCGGAGTCGGCCCTCGGCAGTGTTTGACAAGCGCTGCGGGTGTATTTCTGCCATGAAAAGCTCTCAGTGAAAACTCATCTGCTTGCAGATGCCGTTCGGAGTCGGCATAAAATATGTAGGTCCCGTCCGGCGAATTTGTAGGGAAAATCAAGAGGAGCACGACGCAAATTGGAAGAGAAGCTTGGCTTTACATCTCTTCGGAGGTTATCGCGCCTTACTTTTATTTTTTTTTTTTTGTTGTCGGTTTCCATTTTTTCTGCAATTCCTGTATTGGTCTTGTGCCAATATCAATTTTGTTTGTGATTTGCATTCCCAACACTTTTGTGGTTGACCATATGCCTTCGGTTTTCATTCTCATTTCACCGCCCTTGTATCAGTTCCTTTTCCGATTTCTGTAGCCGCTTCAGCTCCAGTTCAAATTCGATTTGTGGCTTCTCTTTCGTATCTAATAGCGTTTATGGGTTTGGTTACGATTCCGTTTTAGGTGCAGTATTCTGTTTCGAACTCGGTTCGGTGTGTGCCAGTTTCTGCTTTGACTTTAGTCCCCATATCGATTATAGTTTTGGTATTTGTATTATTGTATTGGATAAGGGTGCTTCCTTAACTTTTTAATACAAAAGTTAATTTTTACGGAATATTTTTAGATAAAGTCAACAACTTTTTAATCACAGCAATTCGTGGATAACATGCTTCGGGACCCACATTTTCTTCATGAGACGGCTTTTGGGTACCCTTTAGTTAAGTTTCTGGACTTGGTTTAATAGTCTGATATTATAGCTTTGGTTCTGAACTTTGATTCTGATGTCGGTTCTGGTCTCAGTCCTGTTTCATCTCCTCTTCAAATTTGGACTCTTACTATGGTTCCGGTTTCGATTCCACCTCCGATCTAGGTTCCGTTTTCGGCCTCAATTTTATTTTGATTTAAGTTTGCTCCGGGGCGGCGGCGGGGCCGGCGAAAAAATCTAAACTGAATGGCTGGACTTCAGATTATAACATTGTCAACAACTAATGAATATGGAAACATACTGCAGACGTCAATGGTATGTTTGACAATTTGGAACAGTATCATAAAGTTGCGGATGAGTATCTGGGAGGCTTATAATAAGGCTTTGCTTATATGTATTTAAGGAAATCGACGTTTCGGCCATTGCGGAAAGATCCGGGGGTTTTGCCTCAAGATCTCGCGGATTGTTCAAAAAATTTCAGGATTAGCTCCTTTCGGAGGGAGGGAGAAATGTTTAAAATGGTCCCACTTTGTAGCGTAACCAAAGAGGATAAATACAATAAGAGCCGTCACTCGTTATTTTGTGGCGAGTCTGCCGAATGTTTTCTGAGAGGGATATTTTTAATTGTCTCGCATTTATCCATGCCGTGTAGGCCCCTTGTGCAACTGTGTTTTTGGAAAGAGAATTAAATAAATTAATTAAATACAGTCGAAAAATAAACACAAATACCCCACGAAAATGTATAGAAGACATTTATAAACATCTCGCCCAAAAAAAAAGTAGCGACTACCTCTCAGTATACATCGAGTAAATGCCAAAAAAATAACGAGTGACGGCTCTTATTGTATTTATCCTCTTTGGCGTAACTCTAATACTCGTTGTCGGCACGATTTCGTTAAATCATTTGAGGCTCCATGCTTGTCCCGCACGAAGGCGAATTGCTGTTGCTATCAATTATCTACTATTATTCATGACTCTCGTAGCACAGTTTTAATGATTAGCATCAATGCTGGCTTATTATTGATCGCGCCAAAGGGCGCCTCCAGTTTTTTCGGCTGTTTTTAAGAGCTACAATTCCCGACGTGCGAACAGTAGCAATCCCAACCACCAGTCCCTACCACGCCTCCTGGCTCTCAAACCATATGCATGCACAGAAGCTATAGGACTGCGACTTCGAACTCATATCTTCGTCAACGTCACTTTTCTAGAAGCTCTAGGTGTAGCTCCGAAAACTTTCTGGCTGAAAATCGTATAATCCTTTGCCCATCTAAAAAATTTAAACTTTATAAGGACCGTGGATAAAATTTTTAAAATGTAGACCAAAATTTGCAGACGTTTGTGTTCGAAACATTGACTTCAATAGTCAATTCCGGCCTTATGATATAATCGCCTTCAGTTCTCAGACTAGTTCGACTATATCCTAAGTTAGGTTATTAGAACACCCGGTTATTTGTTCGACTCTCTTGGGAAAGCTTGTGCTTCACCACTTTGAGTGTTCTTGCGAAGGACAAAGCCGAACCTTGTCAAAATATGTGCCTAGGTATTCACATTTGTAGCAGGAGCCGTAATGTGTAGGTGATATTTAAACACGGTTGATAGGCTATATCCAATGTGATTCACCCCAAGGGACTATTTGGTGGTAGGGCCGCCAACTTTAGGAAATGTTAAACCGGGAAATTTGGGTTTTGAATGATGAACTGTGAAAATCAAAATTAACATTTCAGACGCTATTTTGTAGTTAAGCAAATAAAGTGATTTTTCAAGCCCTTCTCATGCGTGCATATATCCTCAACTTAAGTATGAGCTGAGAATCATTTTAAAGGAGTATTTAAACCCCTGGAGCCTACTAAAGGATTTTTCATCACTAATTTCGCTTATTCTATCAGCCAATCGAGATATAGAATTTTCGAAAAAATCGGCACCTTTTTCGGGTAACTTGCTTTTTTTAACACCTTGAGGACAATTTTAAAACATGTTCCACTTATTTTAATTTATTAAAAATCATTTTTCTGTAATAACTTTTTGAAAAAATTATGCAAGGTGAGCATTTAAATTTATTATATAACTTTATTTTTTAAGTTGTAAAAACTTAGTGAATTCAGTGATGCAAAATCCGTATTAGCTGGCATTGAAAGCGCCTGTTTTATCAAATAACTTTTGAGCGGTAACAAAGTGTTAAATTTCACAATTAGATTTCATATATGTGGCAGTGATGTGCATCCCTTGATACCCATTTCGACCATATCGATATTTTTGACATTCGGCGGCGACGGCGTTTATCGGCGGTGTATATCTCTACCGCAAATAAACCAAAAATAAAGTAAAATATTTATTTGCTCAGCCAACAATTCGTCCATCCAATAAAAAAGCTCCTATCAAAACTTTATAACCCAATCAATGCATACAGGATTGTGAGTAAAATTTCTTGGTCACATACATACTTCCATAAATACATTTATTGCAATACAATGTTGGCGATGCTTTAACGATTAACGATTTCCGCATAACGATCGTTTGAAATGTCATAAAGAAAAATCTTGCAATAAAAAATTGAGAAATACCGAGTAATAACCTGTTGTACGAGGACCATTTTCCGCTTGACAAGCGCCACATTTACGCCCCGATTCTGAGCCTTACCGGTAAAATAGTACCCACAACATTATGTAACCAAATATCGTTACCAGTTCTTTTATCCGCAATTCTGGCCCAAGCGGTAACACTGTCATCACCGAAAAACTCATCAGTGTCTGTGGAGAAATTTGAAAGGTAGTTTTCTTCGCTTTCACGGTTGCCACTTTTGTCCATTTGGACCAAAAATGGTCCCTTCCAACCCCATTTGGTTCGCTGGTCCCTTTTCTTCTAATTTGGTCTTTTTTAGGCAGTAGCCACGATTGGTACTTTTCTTTCTTTTTCACTCAGGTAAAAATTCACAATATTGCCCAAAAATTCGCCGCACTTTCGTTAGCCCCCATATAATTTTGAATTTACTTCAATGGAACTCTGACCATAAAAAATTGATCAGTCAATAAAATGTACCAGAACAATAAAATTTCACCTAGGATATAATTTATGCCAGGGATTGTGTTGGCAAACACATTGTCGTTAATTGTTGATGAAATAACCGAATAATCAAAAAAAAAAAAAAAAGTAAGGAAGGCTAAGTTCGGGTGTAACCGAACATTGCATACTCAGTTGAGAGCTATGGAGACAAAATAAGGAAAATCACCATGTAGGAAAATGAACCTAGGGTAAACCTGGAATGTGGTTGTATGACATGTGTATCAAATGGAAGGTATTAAATAGTATTTTAAGAGAGAGTGGGCCATAGTTCTATGGATGGACGCCATTTAGGGATATCGCCATAAAGGTGGACCAGGGCTGACTCTAGAATTTGTTTGTACGATATGGGTGTCAAATGAAAGGTGTTACTGAGCATTTTAAGAGGGAGTGGGCCTTAGGTCTATCGGTGGACGCCTTTTCGAGATATCGCCATTAAGGTGGACCAGGGGTGACTCTAGAATGTGTTTGTACGATATGGGTATCAAACGAAATGTGGTAATGAGTATTTTAAAAGGGAGTAATCCTTAGTTCTATAGGTGGACGCCTTTTCGAGATATCGCCATAAAGGTGGACCAAGGGTGACTCTAGAATTTGTTTGTACGATATGGGCATCAAATGAAAGGTGTTACTGAGCATTTTAAGAGGGAGTGGGCCTTAGGTCTATCGGTGGACGCCTTTTCGAGATATCGCCATAAAGGTGGACCAGGGGTGACTCTAGAATGTGTTTGTACGATATGGGTATCAAATGAAAGGTGTTACTAAGCATTTTAAGAGGGAGTGGGCCTTAGGTCTATCGGTGGACGCCTTTTCGAGATATCGCCATTAAGGTGGACCAGGGCTGACTCTAGAATTTGTTTGTACGATATGGGTATCAAATGAAAGGTGTTACTGAGCATTTTAAGAGGGAGTGGGCCTTAGGTCTATCGGTGGACGCCTTTTCAAGATATCGCCATAAAGGTGGACCAAGGGTGACTCTAGAATATTTGTACGATATGGGTATCAAAGAAAAGGTGTTACTGAGCATTTTAAGAGGGAGTGGGCATTAGGTCTATAGGTGGACGCCTTTTCGAGATATCGCCATTAGGGTGGGCCAGGGTGACTCTAGAATTTGTTTGTACGATATGGGTATCAAATGAAAGGTGGTAATGAGTATTTTAAAAGGGAGTAATCCTTAGTTCTATAGGTGGACGCCTTTTCGAGATATCGCCATAAAGGTGGACCAAGGGTGACTCTAGAATGTTTGTACGATATGGGTATCAAACAAAAGGTGTTACTGAGCATTTTAAGATGGAGTGGGCATTAGGTCTATAGGTGGACGCCTTTTCGAGATATCGCCATTAGGGTGGGCCAGGGGTGACTCTAGAATGTTTGTACGATATGGGTATCAAACGAAAGGTGTTACTGAGCATTTTAAGAGGGAGTGGGCATTAGGTCTATAGGTGGACGCCTTTTCGAGATATCGCCATTAGGGTGGGCCAGGGGTGACTCTAGAATGTTTGTACGATATGGGTATCAAACGAAAGGTGTTACTGAGCATTTTAAGAGGGAGTGGACATTAGGTCTATAGGTGGATGCCTTTTCGAGATATCGCAATTAGGGTGGGCCAGGGGTGACTCTAGAATGTTTGTACGATATGGGTATCAAACGAAAGGTGTTACTGAGCATTTTAAGAGGGAGTGGGCATTAGGTCTATAGGTGGACGCCTTTTCGAGATATCGCCATTAGGGTGGGCCAGAGGGTGACTCTAGAACGTGTTTGTACGATATGCATATCAAATTAAAGGTATTAATGAGGGTTTTAAAAGCGAGTGGCCCTTAGATGTATATGTGAAGGCGTTCTCGCGATATCGACCAAAATGTGGACCAGGTGATCCAGAAAATCATCTGTCGGGTACTGCTAATTTATTTATATATGCAATACCACTAACAGTATTCCTGCCAAGATTCCAAGGGCTGTTGATTTCGGCTTGTAGAACTTTTTCATTTTCTTCTACTTAATATGGTAGGTGTCACACCCATTTTACAAAGTTTTTTCCAAAGTTATATTTTGCGTCAATAAACCAATCCAGTTACCATGTTTCATCCCTTTTTTCGTATTTGGTATAGAATTATGGCATTTTTTTTCATTTTTCGTAATTTTCGATATCGATAAAGTGGGCGTGGTTATGGTCGGATTTCGGCCAGTTTTTACACCAAGATAAAGTGAGTTCAGATAATTACGTGGGCTAAGTTTAGTAAAGATATATCAGTTTTTGCTCAAGTTATTGTGTTAACGGCCGAGCGGAAGGACAGACGGTGGACTGTGTATAAACACTGGGCGTGGCTTCCACCGATTTCGCCCATTTTCACAAGGAACAGTTACCGTCGTAGAATCTATGCCCCTACCAAATTTGAGAAGGATTGGTAAATTTTTGTTCGACTTATGGCATTAAAAGTATTCTAGACAAACTAAATGAAAATGGGCGGAGCCACGCCCATTTTGAAATTTTCTTCTATTTTTGTATTTTGTTGCATCATATCATTACCGCAGTTGAATTTTGACTTAATTTACTTTTATACAGTAAAGATATTAAATTTTTTGTTAAAATTTGAATTAAAAAAAATTTTTTTATTTAGCACATATATAGTAATAGTAGTAACGTTCCTGCCAAATTTCATCATGATATCTTCAACGACTGCCAAATTACAGCTTGCAAAACTTTTAAATTACCTTCTTGTAAAAGTGGGCGGTTCCACGCCCATTGTCCAAAATCTTACTAATTTTCTATTCTTCGTCATAACGTTAACCCATCTACCAAGTTTCATCGCTTTAACCGCCTTTGGAAATTAATTATCGCATTTTTTCGGTTTTTCGAAATTTTCGATATCGAAAAAGTGGGGTGGTTATAGTCCGATATCGTTCATTTTAAATAGCGATCTGAGATGAGTGCCCAGGAATCTACATACCAAATTTCATCAAGATACCTCAAAATTTACTCAAGTTACCGTGTTAACGGACAGACGGACGGACGGACGGACGGACATGGCTCAATCAAATTTTTTTTTCGATACTGATGATTTTGATATATGGAAGTCTATATCTATCTCGATTCCTTTATACCTGTACAACCAACCGTTATCCAATCAAAGTTAATATACTCTGTGAGCTCTGCTCAACTGAGTATAAAAATTGTTTTATAATAATATTAATAACGGCTAGATATTCCGATCGATTATATAGCACTATGTAAAATATATGAAAATAAAAGTTTCTTCTCGCCTAGCATAGCTTATAGGGAGCACTCTGCCGTGAGCCTAACACTTTCAAAACTTAGACAAAGAAATTCTATACATTACTTCTCGTTTGGTACGTTGATATTTAAATCTTTCTCACCGAGCTCAATGAGTTCAAGGAATTCCAGGACTATTGTGGTGTTAAGCCACGCAAGGTAATTGAAAACTAAGTACCTTGGCACAAGAAATATTTTAACTCGAAACAGAAGGATGCAAATGCAAAAGAGATTTGATTTCGGAAGAAATGTTTTGTATAAAATTATTCCCGTAGGTGCTAGCGGAATCCCTGGGGCTTGGGATCAAAACTCATACTTTCTGAATCTAGGCTCTGATATGAAGTTTGAACGTTAAGGGAAAGAGTAAGAATCTATAAAAATAGCACTAGCAAAATGGCGTAGTTTCATTTATGATTTACTGAGTTTCCCACATACATAGTTCGGCAACACCAGAACGCAAATTTTGAACCGTTTCTTACTAAAACCTAACGGTAATATACATTTTATTTCATTGAAATCAACAATATAATGCTAGAAAAAAGAGCTTTGTGACCAAAACTAGGTGCACAACGTTTGGTTGGTGAAAGACATAGACTTATCCTATGTCAAAATATAGTACCATTTTTGGCTGCATGCACATATATTTGTTTGTTCAGCTTGAATTAAAGGAGTATTCACTATGTGGAAACAGCTTAAAATTTTGTATTTTATACTAATAAAATAAAACAAAAATTTGGTCCTTTTTTCGATAAATTTTGGTCCCAAATGAAAACATGGTGTGGCAACCGTGCTCGCTTTACCTAAATGTTTCACTTGTAGATACGAGGTTAGCGAATAAACGAGACGATGTGTGTATGCATATTATGCATGATAAGTCTATGTAGAAACTTATTATACATTCAAGGTTCGAATCGAACTCAAGGCCAGAACAATAAACAATTTTCAAATTTAGAAAAATTAAAAAATAACAACAATTATCATTAGAAAAAAATTATTGTTCTGGCCTTGAGCTCGATTCGAACCTTGAATGGTTTATTAATAGGCCGATAAAAACAAAAACAATTGAAACTTATTATATATTGTAATTTATTCTTTAAAAGTACATAATGTAAACAAATATGTATAGCAAGAGGCAACACTTGTTTACTGTTATCTTTACTTATTTGCGCTTACAATTGTTTATTTTTCAAATTTGCCTTTTTCTAAACAACAGCTGTTGTGTGATTATTTCGATGTAACCACCTACTTTTATGGGTAAAAAAATATCCGGCTACTTTCGCGGGTAGAATACCAAAAGGGTGTAAAAGTTGTCACATGATTTCGTTACCGTGGTGAAGAATGTTTTTACCACACTAGAATCGGGCCGTTAATATCAATAATAATAAATACGCAGAATGTCATACCATTTGTTATTGCAATTATATGCTCCTTCTCTCTTTATTACACAACATTTGTTCGAAGTTTTTACGTCACGTTCATATGCGCACACACATATATGATATAGTTGCATGTGTATGTTCATAGCATGTGTAGGACCAGCCGAAATACAAACACGAAACGAAGTGTTTTAGTTGACAGTCATGCGGCAGTTACCCACCGACGTGTGCCGTACGTACGGACGTTTGTCGTACGAAACACGTTTGACCGAACCCTCAAGCCCGTAGGATTCAATGTGTGCGTCTGTGTACATGTACATAACATATTTGTGTGTGTATTGTTTACAGATAAGCACTGTTGCCATTGACCATTTTGCATGCATGCTTATGGTAACTTTTGCAATTTAATTTTTGATATTGTAAAAGGCCGGAATAAATATTAAATAAGTATAAATAGATTACATATTTATAATCTGCACTTTTACATAATTATTTCGAATTGTTTTCACAATTTTTCAAACTTTAATTAGGCGTTTTTGCATAAAAGTGCAAACGGTCAAAAATTAGCGCAAAAAAGTTGACTAGGCAACTCTGTCTAGTGAGAGAGCGATCAGCTGACACGTTCTTACGGAAAAAATCAAAATTGTTTTGATTTCTACGTTCCGGGCTACGTACGTACGGGCGTTGCACGTCGGTGAGTTTTCGTTTACATTGCACACTCATAAGATAGGTCGTGTCAGCTGACACGTTTTTTCTACGTACGTTCGTGAGTAACCACGGCTTCAAATAAAATCTGAATCTTTATTTTCAAATTCGGCTTTTAGTTGCCTGCGTCGTAACGATAATATTTCTCTCTATGTATTTCATGCAACATTTTGTTGCTTGCAAAATCTTCGTTCAACCGTCTATACATATGTGTTATATTATGACTCGCTCGGTGATACGAAATCTTGTGTACATTTATATTTATATGCGCAAGTGTGTGTTACTTATATTCTTACGACTAGGAAAGGGAAACATTTGTGAGTATATATCAGGCATTTGACGATCTTAACGTTAATAAACGAAACGAAGTGACTTCGTTCCGTTTATTAGCGTTGATTATCGTAACGAAATGATATCGTTTCGTTCGTTAAGCATGCCTGGTATATATATAATAAGTTCGGTAATTCTTTTGAGCATGCTTATTCGTACATGTGAGCGAGTTAACACCTTTAGACCCTAAGTAGATAGATATATACATATATACATATATACATACCAAACACACACATAATTATTGTTTACGAATTAAAATATCTGTAAGCAATAGCAATAACAATAACCTTTTTCCCTTCAAGAGGTAATGAAGAACAAATAAAGAAACATAATCTTGTTTGTCTCATAAGTAACAAAGCATTTTCATAACATTCACCCCTATTCTGCATTTCGATTACGTTCCCGTTCTACGCTCCGCTTTAATCGAAGTTTGGTATCCTGCATTACGACGGAATCGTAAAGAGAAGAGGAAGACCAAATGATTTTTCGAAATCAGCTGTTGGTACGGAATGTGTGAACATTGGAACAAAATAAATTAAAGAAAATTTGTAAAAAATGCTAAAAAAACGTTTATATTTTATTATCAACGCCATTTTGTACAAAAAAAAGCAATAGAAAATATTGCCGCAGTGTTATATTTTTTTGAGTGAAGTGCTTTCATAATTGTAAGTGTGTTTTTGTCGTTCTTTTGGCCAATTCCCTGCCGTGGCCACCAAGTTTTGTTAAACGGATTCCTGAACGAATATAGTTGACATTTTCTGAATTTTAAGGATGCTAATTTCATTGCACTGGCCTAAAATACTTTATAAAGGTTTATTTATTCTTTCCGCAAGGATTGTTTACGTTTTCGCTTCACCTTCCTCTACGCCGGCAGCTTGCTTTGGCATATAACTGGACCCAACGAACAGACACAAATTATAGCTGTCTATTATAATGGAATCAATAGCCGCGGCATTATTTATGGAGTTGGAAAGCAACGCATACGAAAACTGCCAGGCGAGAATGGAAAGGCAAATATTGCGAAATTTGTGTAATCCATTTGAGATGAGTGACGAATTGTAAGAAATTGAACTTAAAAGTGGTAAAGTTTAATGACTTATTTTCTTATTTAGGTTCAAAAAAACTTCCGACTTAACAAGGATGCTTTCAAGTATGTGATAGATACTTTTGCGGGGCAAATACGTCCAAGGACTTCGACATCGACATGTTGTTTTTGACCTGGAAACATATAAAAAAAACAATCATCATCAAGCCTTCTACGTTTCTTAACAAGTTTTACTTACATTTTTGTTAAAATTCTGTTACAAATTAATAAAAAAATAAAAAGAAAATATTTTTCCGCCAACTAATTTTCAACTTAGAAAAACGGAACTACGATCGAAATGCAGAATACAAAAAATCGAACGATTCGAAGTTGGATCGAAAGAGATTGGAACACAGAATACCAAAATTGCCAAATCGAAAAAATTCCAATCCAAGTCGAAATGCAGAATAGGGCTGATTATACTTAACATGTAAACATCTTTCGAATAACAACCTTGTCAATGAACAAACAATATTTAGAATTAGTATAAATAGAAGTAAACACAAAAATGTAGTCAGTTCTGAAAATAAACGAAGATTGAAAGAAGCTTCTGCTTATATTTTTATTTCAGCTTCCAACACGGACTCATAACTGGGGGCTCAACCGAACCTTAAGCCTTTTTTCTATTGAAAAAATCAATCCACGAGAAGAAAGACTTCCAACAGTCGTTTATTGAAAAAAGTGGATAAATAATAATAATAATAAAAAAAAAAAAAAGTCTCGGAAAAATTGAGACAAAAAAGGGAAGTGAAAATCTGGATACTTTACGGAGACTTCGGAGCGGAAAAAAGCAAAAATCCTACGACGAGCACAGAAACATAAATAAGTGTACAATGGAACAACAACTGGCCCAACTAAGTGCCCAGTTCACCGTACTGACGAACCAAATGCAACAACAAAAAACGGAATTCATGGAGAAAATTGCCTCACTAGAACAACGAAACGCTCCGGAAGCATTGGTTTTGTACGAAGAGGTAAAACTAAATATTACTGACGCCAAGGATATCGACCTTGAGCTTTTCAAATCCCTACCAAAATTTGACGGGGATATGGAACAATACCGATCATGGAGATCGCAAGTGTGGACATTCATGGAAGCTATAAAGATCTTACAAGACCACCCCAAATATTACAGTGCTCTGGGAATAATGCGCACAAAAATTACTGGACCCGCTGCTAACGTTCTGACGAACACAACACCCAATTGAATTTTTATTCAATCATTAATAGATTGGATTATACATATGCAGACCAACGCCCACTATATGTGCTTCTGGATGAAATGAAGCGAATCACACAGGGTAGAAAAACCCTTGCAGAATTCCATAGCGATGTTTCTAAGGCACTTAATTTAGCCCTATCAAAAAATGAGATGTCCAATGATCACAAGGGAATGATAGCATACGCTAATCAGGAGGCAATAAGGACGTTTATTCTTGGGTTAAACTCCAAATATACAAGCGGTACATTGTACAGCCATAACCCAGAAAATTTGGAATCGGCATATGCGATAGCTTCTTCCATTTTTCACGACAATGAGAATGCGGAATTCGAGACACGGCCCAGACTAGAAAGTAACAGCAGACGGCATCAAGACAGCACAAACCGAAACACCTACTCACAACATAAAGAGGAAAGATATTACAAGCCAAACGTAAGGATGCAGAATCACAACTACCAGGCAAGTAGTTTTAATCAACAACACCAACAACAACCACCACAGCGACAACAACAACCCACACCTACTACAATGGACATAGACCAATCCAGACAATTCACGCAGACAACCAAGTACAATAATGCCGTAAGTCAAAATCCTTTTAAATCAAACCATGTATATAAAAGAGATAGGGCATCTAGCTGCAATAACGCCACTTCTCCGCCAGATAGGAAGTTCCAAAGAATTAACCAATTAAATAGAGAAGATCTAGAGTCAGTGGATGTACCTAATTATGAGGAACAATTTGAAACAGGTAGTACTTTTTTAGGCGAATAAACGGGTTGCCTTGCTTACAAACAAAATGCGGCCTAACCGGCACACCCGTTACCTTATTAATTGACACAGGCTCCACTAACAATTACATTAATATAAATTGTAATATAGGAAAATCTATTAAATTAAAACCATTTAAAACCAAAACCTTACATGGTTACTCAATTGTAAATTCTAAAAAAGTTATAACGATGTACGGGCATCATTTAACGTTCTATGAAATAAGGGAACTAAACGACTTTGACATGATACTCGGAGAAGAGGGATTACGCCAAATGAATGCAGAAGTTAGGTTATTTGACTATAGCTTGAAGTATCAGAAGAAGAAGATCCTGGCAGCAGAACCAAGGATTAATTATACAATAAATAACGAAAAATTTAAAGATCAGGTGGAAGAGCTAATGAATAGAAATAATAATACAAATGGTAAATTGCCTTTTACAACCACAATACAAGCAGCTATCAAGACCGAATCGGAAGACCCTATATAGACAAAACAATACCCATATCCCATGTCCGATCACGACTTTGTCAAGAAAGTAATTGAGAAACTCTTAAACGACGGTATAATACAACCAAGCAAAAGCCCATATAATTCACCTATATGGACTGTACCAAAAAAGGGCACCGATGGCCAAGGCAAGCCCAAACGGAGAATGGTTGTTGACTTCCAAAAGATAAATTCTCATAGGATTACTGACAGATATCCAATTCCAGATATTAATATGACAATACAAAACCTCGGAAAAGCCAAGATTTTTTCGACAATAGATTTAGAAGCAGGGTTTCACCAGATTTTAATTAAAGAACCTGATCGAGAAAATACAGCATTCTCTGTCAACGGCGCAAAGTATGAATTTATCAGAATGCCATTCGGGTTAAAGAATTCACCCTCCATATTTCAACGATGCGTTGACGACATCCTTAGAGAGTATATCGGAAAGTTCGCGTATGTTTATATTGATGATGTACTAATTTATTCATCTACACCAGAAGAACACATGGAACACATCCGGATTATAATTAACGCACTTCATAATGCTAACATGAAAATTTCTGACGAAAAGTCAAATGTTTTCCAGGATTCAGTTGAATACCTTGGACACATTATAAAACATAATAGAATTACGGTAGACCCAAAAAAAATCGAAACTATAAAGAAATACCCAAAACCAAAAAATTTGAAAGAATTGAGATCTTTCCTAGGACTTGCTAGTTACTACAGGAAGTTTATAAAGGATTTTGCTAAAATCACGAAACCTTTAACGATTAATTTGAGAGGAGAATTAGGAATGGTATCAAAAAATCAAATTGCTAAAATACCAATACAATTAGATACAGCAGCCGAAGAAGCCTTGGAAAAAATAAAAAACGCTCTACAAGAGCAAGTTAAACTTTTCCAGCCTGATTTCTCTAAACCATTTAGTCTAACAACCGATGCTAGTAATTTCGCTATCGGGGCAGTTCTGTCACAAAATCGTCACCCGATCGCATTCATTTCACGCACTCTAAGTGAAACAGAACAAAACTATAGTACCAATGAAAAAGAACTACTAGCAATCGTTTGGTCCTTGCAAAAACTTAGAAATTATTTGTATGGTGTGGCAAACTTGACAATTTACACGGACCACCAATCGCTAATATTTTCAATTTCCGAAAAAAATCCGAATGCGAAATTAAAGTGTTGGAAAAACCTAATTGAAGAATACGGTGCCAAACTTGTATATAAACCTGGACACCAGAATGTCGTTGCAAATGCGCTTTCGCGACAACAAATAAATACTTCAACGAATTGTTCCGACCATTCGCAACAAAGTTCTCCTGTAGAAATTATGAAGAAAGTTAAACAACCACTTAACGCTTTCAGAAATCAAATAATTGTGTTACAAGATAATGAAAGGAATGAAGTCCTCAGTCAAACAATATTTCCTGGCCGATTTAGACATGCAATATTTTATAGAGAAACCCCGGACTTACTATCTAAACTAAAAGATGTACTTAACCCAAAAGTTACTAATGCGATAAAGATAGATGAGGAAATACTGTTTCACCTAAAACAAGAAATTGTCTCCGCCTTCCCTAATTATAACCTAGTGCTAGCCCAAAATAAGTTAAACGACGTAACTTCTCCAAACGAACAAAGAGAAATCATCACAAAAATACATAAACGTGCGCATAGGAACTACAAAAATAACACGCAAGAAATATTGTTGACTCAATACTGGCCCAATATTAAAGAAATGTGCCGTAAACTAGCAGTAGACTGTGAAATATGTCTACAGCATAAATACGAAAGACAACCAAATAAACAACCTATTGGAAAAAGTCCAATACCAACACAAGTAGGAGAGTATATACAGATGGATATTTTCCATATCAACAACAAACAATACCTTAGTTCTACAGGTATATATTCCAAATACTTCTTCTTACGAAAATTGGACAAAAAGACAAACTGCCACGAATACATAGAAGAAGTACTCACACAAGTCTACCCAAATGCCAAGTACCTCATGACTGATAACGAAAGTATATTTAAGAGCAACATAACGAAATTCTAGTACAACCGGCTACAAATAACACACCCAGTTACGCCTGTACATCATTCAACATCAAACGCTCAAGTTGAACGGATACATAGCACTCTAATTGAACTTTGCCAAAGTTTAGCTGCAGAAAATAATACTGCTCCCGGTGACGAATTATTCAACGCAGTTCGCCAATACAATAGGACGATACACTCCACAACAGGATATAAACCCGAAGAGGTTTTTTACAACCGAGACAAATATCCTAATATCAAGGACATACTTGTGGATAAACAAGAGAAACTCCTCAGGCACCATAATAAACAAGTAAGGAAGGCTAAGTTCGGGTGTAACCGAACATTACATACTCAGTTGAGAGCTATGGAGACAAAATAAGGAAAATCACCATGTAGGAAAATGAACCTAGGGTAACCTTGGAATGTGGTTGTATGACATGTGTATCAAATGGAAGGTATTAAAGAGTATTTTAAGAGAGAGTAGGCCATAGTTCTATGGATGGACGCCATTTAGGAATATCGCCATAAAGGTGGACCAGGGCTGACTCTAGAATTTGTTTGTACGATATGGGTATCAAATGAAAGGTGTTACTGAGCATTTTAAGAGGGAGTGGGCCTTAGGTCTATAGGTGGACGCCTTTTCGAGATATTGCCATTAGGGTGGGCCAGGGGTGACTCTAGAATGTTTGTACGATATGGGTATAAAACGAAAAGTGTTACTGAGCATTTTAAGAGGGAGTGGGCTTTAGTTCTATAGGTGAACGCCTTTTCGAGAAATCGCCATAAAGGTGGACCAGGGGTGACTCTAGAATATGTTTGTACGATATGGGTATCAAAGGAAAGCTGTTAATGAGTATTTTGAAAAGGAGTGATCCTTAGTCCATAGGTGGCCGCCGTTTCGAGATATCGCCATAAAGGTGGACCAGGGGTGTCTCTAGAATGTGTTTGTACGATATGGGAATCAAATGAAAGGTGTTACTGAGCATTTTAAGAGGGAGTGGGCATTAGGTCTATAGGTGGACGCCTTTTCGAGATATTGCCATTAGGGTGGGCCAGGGGTGACTCTAGAATGTTTGTACGATATGGGTATAAAACGAAAAGTGTTACTGAGCATTTTAAGAGGGAGTGGGCAATAGGTCTATAGGTGGACGCCTTTTCGAAATGTCGCCATTAGGGTGGGCCAGGGGTGACTCTAGAATGTGTTTGTATGATATGGGTATCAAATGAAAGATGGTAATGAGTATCTTAAAAGGGAGTAATCCTTAGTTCTATAGGTGGACGCCTTTTCGATATATCGCCATAAAGGTGGACCAAGGGTGACTCTAGAATGTTTGTAAGATATGGGTATCAAACGAAAGGTGTTACTGAGCATTTTAAGAGGGAGTGGGCATTAGGTCTATAAGTGGACGCCTTTTCGAGATATCGTCATTAGGGTGGGCCAGGGGTGACTCTAGAATGTGTTTGTACGATATGGGTATCAAACGAAAGGTGTTACTGAGCATTTTAAGAGGGAGTGGGCATTAGGTCTATAGGTGGACGTCTTTTCGAGATATCGCCATTAGTGTGGGCCAGGGGTGACTCTATAATGTTTGTGCGATATGGGTATCAAACGAAAGGTGTTACTGAGCATTTTAAGAGGGAGTGGGCATTAGGTCTATAGGTGGACGCCTTTTCGAGATATCGCCATTAGGGTGGGCCAGGGGTGACTCTAGAATGTGTTTGTACGATATGGGTATCAAATGAAAGGTGGTAATGAGTATTTTAAAAGGGAGTAATCCTTAGTTCTATATGTGGACGCCTTTTCGAGATATCGCCATAAAGGTGGACCAAGGGTGACTCTAGAATGTTTGTACGATATGGGTATCAAACGAAAGGTGTTACTGAGCATTTTAAGAGGGAGTGGGCATTAGGTCTATAGGTGGACGCCTTTTCGAGATATCGCCATAAAGGTGGACCAAGGGTGACTCTAGAATGTTTGTACGATATGGGTATCAAACGAAAGGTGTGACTGAGCATTTTAAGAGGGAGTGGGCATTAGGTCTATAGGTGGACGCCTTTTCGAGATATCGCCATTAGGGTGGGCCAGGGGGACTCTAGAATGTTTGTACGATATGGGTATCAAACGAAATGTGTTACTGAGCATTTTAAGAGGGAGTGGGCATTAGGTCTATAGGTGGCCTTTTCGAGACATCGCCAATAGGGTGGGCCAGGGGTGACTCTAGAATGTTTGTACGATATGGGTATCAAACGAAAGGTGTTACTGAGCATTTTAAGAGGGAGTGGACATTAGGTCTATAGGTGGACGCCTTTTCGAGATATCGCCATTAGGGTGGGCCAGAGGTGACTCTAGAATGTTTGTACGATATGGGTATCAAACGAAAGGTGTTACTGAGCATTTTAAGAGGGAGTGGGCATTAGGTCTATAGGTGGACGCCTTTTCGAGATATCGCCATTAGGGTGGGCCAGGGGTGACTCTAGAATGTGTTTGTACGATATGGATATCAAATTAAAGGTATTAATGAGGGTTTTAAAAGCGAGTGGCCCTTAGATGTATATGTGAAGGTGTTCTCGCGATATCGACCAAAATGTGGACCAGGTGATCCAGAAAATCATCTGTCGGGTACTGCTAATTTATTTATATATGCAATACCACTAACAGTATTCCTGCCAAGATTCCAAGGGCTGTTGATTTTGCCTTGTAGAACTTTTTCATTTTCTTCTACTTAATATGGTAGGTGTCACACCCATTTTACAAAATTTTTTCCAAAGTTATATTTTGCGTCAATAAACCAATCCAGTTACCATGTTTCATCCCTTTTTTCGTATTTGGTATAGAATTATGGCATTTTTTTCATTTTTCGTAATTTTCGATATCGATAAAGTGGGCGTGGTTATGGTCGGATTTCGGCTATTTTTTATACCGAGATAAAGTGAGTTCAGATAAGTAGGTGGGCTAAGTTTAGTAAAGATATATCGGTTTTTGCTCAAGTTATTGTGTTAACAGCCGAGCGGAAGGACAGACGGTGGACTGTGTATAAAAACTGGGCGTGGCTTCCACCGATTTCGGCCATTTTCACAGAGAACAGTTACCGTCATAGAATCTATGTACCTACCAAATTTGAGAAGGATTGGTAAATTTTTGTTCGACTTATGGCATTAAAAGTATTCTAGACAAACTAAATGAAAATGGGCGGAGCCACGCCCATTTTGAAATTTTCTTTTATTTTTGTATTTTGTTGCATCATATCATTACAGGAGTTGAATTTTGACTTAATTTACTTATATACAGTAAAGATATTAAATTTTTTGTTAAAATTTGAATTAAAAAAAATTTTTTTTTAAAAAGTGGGCGTGTTCTTCATCCAATTTTGCTAATTTTTATTTAGCACATATATAGTAATAGTAGCAGCGTTCCTGCCAAATTTCATCATGATATCTTCAACGACTGCCAAATTACAGCTTGCGAAACTTTTAAATTACCTTCTTGTAAAAGTGGGCGGTGCCACGCCCATTGTCCAAAATCTTACTAATTTTCTATTCTGCGTCATAACGTCAACCCATCTGCCAAGTTTCATCGCTTTAATTGCCTTTGGCAATGAATTATCGCATTTTTTCGGTTTTTCGAAATTTTCGATATCGAAAAAGTGGGCGTGGTTATAGTCCGATATCGTTCATTTTAAATAGCGATCTGAGATGAGTGCCCAGGAATCTACATACCAAATTTCATCAAGATAGCTCAAAATTTACTCAAGTTATCGTGTTAACGGACGGACGGACGGACATGGCTCAATCAAATTTTTTTTCGATCCTGATTATTTTGATATATGGAAGTCTATATCTATCTCGATTCCTTTATATATGTACAACCAACCGTTATCCAATCAAACTTAATATACTCTGTGAGCTCTGCTCAACTGAGTATAAAAAAGGAAAACAATTATATATAAACCAGGTGATACAATTTATAGCCGAACAGATCGGCGTAATAAACTTGCAACAAAGTGCAATAAACACAAAGTAAAAGAAGATCGTGGGGACACAATCCTAACAGCGAGGGGAAAAATCATTCACAAGGACAGTATACGGAAAACTAGTACACCATGCAACGAATAGGCTTCCTTGTTAAGAATATGTTCTTACAGAGTTAGATAGTGTATATACCTACGAGAGTTCATCCTACCTTTGCCATATATCGAACTTATCTATAATATTAGAACCGTATGAAAAAATTGTGCTAACTAGTTACGACTCAACTCAAAACGAAGAAAAAAATATATTAATTGAAAAAATAGAAGCTTTGAAGTCACAGTTAAAACCATCCGAGTATCGTGCCAAACGTGCCATATATTTTTTAGGATCAGTATTAAAATTTGTAACAGGAATACCAGATCATGATGATCTTGTATAAATTAAAACAGGACTTAACCAGCTTATTGAAAATAATAATCAGCAAAGGAAAATAAATTCCAGGTTTGAAAAAATTTTAGCAACACTAAATCCAGAATTAATTTTTGATCAGTCAGTACTTACAGAAATATATAACGAATTATTAAATATTACAAATACCATTAACTTTGGGAAAACAGGAAATTTCTTCTCTGGTACACTTAACTTTAGAGATATACAGCAAGTAATAAAAAACGAAATATATGATATTCCCATAATAAATGTACAAATATCCTGTAATAACCGAAAAATGTAAAATGTATAATCTTACTCCATTAGCCTTTAAATATGGAAAATATCAGCTTTATAATAGAATTGCTTTATGTAATAATAAATTCACCAACTTATCAAAATGTAAAAATTATTTAGGGACTTATATTTGTAAAAAAGAACCAAATTGTACCATTCCTTTATTATTAAAACAAAAAGCACATTGTAATATAATTCAAGAAAATAATATTCCCTTACAAGTAATAGACGACGGTAACATTATTATCGACTATGAACACACGTGGAACGGACTTAAAATAAATGGTCCACATTTAATCCAATTTAATTTAATAAAACGTATGTTAACCACAAACAAGAAATAAAAAATGCAATACATGCTCACCAGGATGAAATGGTCAATGTACTAAGAATTCTAAATTTCGAAACAGATTATAAGTTTACTAACATACAAAAAATGTATAAATTATTAATGCCAATTGAGGAACATCCTTGGAAATTTACTTTATATATGACCATAGCAGTATTTATATTAATTTTAATTACGTGCTCAATTATAAAATTTTATGCTTATCGGCAATTGCAATTAAATATTAACCGCCAAAGAAACCTCGAATTAGCTTATCTAACCGAATTACAACGAATACGAAACCTAAGCTGTTGAAATGAGGACATTTCATTTTCAACACAGGGGAGAGTTAACACCGTTAGACCCTAAGTAGATAGATATATACATATATACATATCAAACACACACATAATTATTGTTTACGAATTAGAATATCTGTAAGCAATAACAATAACAATAACCTTTTTCCCTTCAAGAGATAATGAAGAACAAACAAAGAAACATAATCTTGTTTGTCTCATAAGTAACAAAGCATTTTCATAACATTATACTTAACATGTAAACATCTTTCGAATAACAACCTTGTCAATAAACAAAAAATATTTAGAATTAGTATAAATAGAAGTAAACACAAAAATGTAGTCAGTTCTGAAAATAAACGAAGATTGAAAGAAGCTTCTGCTTATATTTTTATTTCAACTTCCAACACGGACTCATAACTAGCGCAACTTATATTCTTACACACTAGAGAGAACGAGCATTATATTGTCTATTCGTGAGTGGTGCGTCCTTTACGCTTTTATATATTTATATACAATTTTATATACATTGTTTACATGAGCATGAAAAGGAACGAACATGCTATCGTTTTTCTTAAATATATGTTGTGGAGCGGCACTTGCGCTTTTATATACATATGTGGTCTTAAATGGAGGGATTGGTGTGTAGGTATACATATTCATAGCTAACGGATAATTGTAATTATGTTTGCATACTTAGGCGAGTATGAACTTGCGCACATAGAAACGGCGCACGCCAAATTGGCTAATGCAATAACCCATGACGCCAATATATGTATTTACAAAGTTCAGCTGACCACAAATACAGTACACGCCGGTATGGCAGAGCCTTACTTTACAGTATGCGCTGCCATACAACGGACACTGCTATAATTCGGCCATCCTGACAAATGTGATCTCCCGATCACACGCTACATCTTGGGCTTTATTTGAGCTTTGAAAACAATCGAACCATGGTTTTAAATTTTCAACAGCCCACACACCTTTGTATGGTATTCGGGCTTGTTGGAATCCTTCTACATCTTCTAACACATACCTATCATTTCGTTATCGCTTTACTATTTTATATGGTCCCTTAAATTTGGGAATCAACTTCTTGTTTACGCCTGCAGTAGAATCAAAATTTTTAACCATAACATAATCATCTACCTCATACTCGATAGCTTTACGCCTTTTGCTATTTACATACTTTTCATTGTATATTTGTAATTGTTTTTCATTTTCAGACGCTTGCATACCTATTTCCTGGTGTGTTTTTATGGGTAAATTGTGCTCAACATCTGATACAAGTTTTTCCAATGAAATTTCCTCACCACCTTGCTTAATACCAAATAACATCACACTAGGGTATTGCTTTATGCTTCTGTGAATCGTGTTGTTTATGACGAACTCTACTTTTTCTAACACATTAAACCACTGAGTGCAGTTTTCTTGACTAGCTAGCTTTGCTATCATTGGTCCTAATGTTCTGTTGACCCTTTCAACTTGGCCATTCGCCTGAGGTGAGCCTGTTTCTATCTTCATATGGATGATATTATTTTCGCTTGTAAACTGTTCAAAGTCATTTGACGTGAAACAACTACCCCTGTCGGAAATAATAAACTTTGGTCGGCGATAACTTCTAAAATAATCTTTTAATGCTGCTATTACTTCTTTTGTATTTGTGGTTTTTGCAGCATACAGCCGCACAAATTTTGTGCACGCATCTATAATAACAATAATATGCTTTTTAGAACCTGAATTGCTTACTGGTCCAAAATGGCCGATATGTATCGTATGAAAAGGATTGTTATCTTTCGGTATATTGTGTAGAAGCCCCTCTTCTTTTCCGTGTTTCGAAGAATAAACTATACATTTCAAACAATTTTTTATGTGATGTGTAACCTTTTCCTTCATTTTCGGAAACCAATAGCTTTTTGATATTAAGTCTAACATCTTATCAGTCCCTACATGACCCATCTCATCGTGAAATTTATACATAATATGGCTTTCCATGCTTGTAGGTACATAGAATAAAATATTACCGTTCTTGTTTTTTCTGTAAACTATACCATTGCGCATTTCAAAAAAACTATGTTCATTATTTTGCATCATGTCCCTTAATTTTTGGATTTCCTCATCTTTACCTTGACATATTATGAGATTTTCCTCAAATGTATTAGAATCGACTATTAAAACGTTATTTCTGCTTAAAGAGTCGACATGCTGCATTCGTGTACCTGCCCTATGTTCTAATACATAAACGAAATTCTGCAACTCTAGAGCCCACCGTGCAATCCTAGGGTTAATTTCTTTTTTATTTAGGGTCAGAGTTGAAGAATTACAATCTGTAACTATTTTAAAATGTAAGCCTTGTAAGTAAATTCTAAATCTTTTAAGAGCATAAACTATCGCCAATGTCTCAAGCTCAAAACTGTGATAATTTGTTTCCGCTTTTGTTGTTCTTTTTGTAAAGTAAAAAATCGGATGCCATTTTTTATCCGACTTTTTCTGCAATAATATGGCACCAAGCCTTAATATACTTGCATCGCAATGCATTCCGTTTCGTTGTTCATATCATAAATTGCTAAAGTTGGTGCTTCTAATAATTTTTCTTTTAAGGTTTCGAAACATTTTAGTTTATCCGGCCTTTCCTATCTTTTTTGGTTTAACCATAAAGTGGTTTTGCTACAATAGAAAAATTTTTTATGAAACGTCGAAAATAGGAACATAGTCCAAGGAAACTTTGAACTGATCGCTACTAAACCTTTTTCATCTGCACTTATTCCTTCTTTCGTGATAGTGTAACCTAAATATTTAATAGTTGACTGTAAAAACTCACACTTATCTATTCTAAGTTCCAAATTGTTTTCTACTAATTTTTTAAAAACTTCACGTAAAATATCAAAATGCTCACTTAAAGTTTCTGTCGCAATCATTATATCATCTAGATATATTATAACTTTTTGTTCTCTAATCATGTCTGAAAATATTTTGTTAACAAATCTTTGGAATGCAGACGGTGCATTGCTTAGTCCAAACGGCATTCTCAAAAATTCGAATTGTCCAAGGGGAGTGACAAATGATTTATATTTTATGGAATCTGGATGCATAAAAACGTGAATAAACCCATTCTTTAAGTCTAATTTCGTAAAAAGGTGTTTGTTTGCTAATCTATCAAGTAAGTCGTCGATTAGCGGAATCGGGTAATTATCTTTTGCCGTGTATTTGTTAAGTGTGCGAAAATCTACCCACATTCTCAAATCATCCGTTTTTTTCTTCACAAGAACAATCGGCGAAGCGTATTCAGAATCACTTGGTCTAATGTAATTCTTCCTAAGATACTCGTCTAACAAAATTCGTAACTTATTTTTCTCGGTATATGATAACCGCCTAGATGGACAACTGAATGGCTTAACTTTTTCCAAAATTAATTTCATTTCAAACTTCAATTTTGGTTCGACACTCTTACTAGAGCTCAAATAAAACTTATCGAATAAACCATTTAGAAAGCGCCTATCTGCTTGCTTAATATCATCGCCCATTTTCAGATCAGAATCATTAACGTTTTCTAGTGTACAGAGGTTATGGTTACCTTGTTCATTTAAAAAACTATATGTTTCGCCGGCCTTTGATATGTGCGCATTTTCATTAAATATTTCAATTTTACTTTTTTCCCCACAATTTGATGTAATATTTTCAATTTCATTTTCTTCTTTGCTTTTGTACAAACTTTTGCTTTCTTCTCTTTCAGACAATATACTATGATTTAAAATTTTCATTTTCATTTCATCTTCTCTAACTAATTTATACTTACACATATCTAAAAAATTTCTTCCTAGAATAGCATTATAAGACATAGTTTTATCGTCAACGACAATGAATTTGATGTGAAACATTTTATTATCCAATATAATATTACATGCAGTTTTACCCAATGTGAGAACTTGTGTATTATTAATACCAAAATAAAAAGAATTTTTCAAATTTTCGATTTTTGTATTATGTGGCAAACACGACCTTTTTACTAAACTGACTGGACTTCCTGTGTCTATAATGCATTCTAGAGAGATAGAAATATATTTACTACCTGTGTAAAAACTAAAATAAAAAAATCTTACGTAATCATTTTTTGGTGCAAGTTTCCGTTCCGGACACTGTTAAACACGGTGTGATGTACTGCCACAAGCATAGCACGCACCCGGCTCACGTTTCGGTTTCGTACATTGATTGGCATAATGTCCCTTTGAATTGCAATTGTAGCACTTGTCTTCCGTTTTTATTGGTCTTGGTGACTTCAGCTGTATTTTGTTGAACGCCTTTAAAATGTCTGGCACTGAATTGAAACATTGAAGGTTTGCCTGCACTTTCTGCTGTTCGTCTGGTATTCCATCAATGATGTATTCTAACATTTCAGCGTCGTCGATTTGCAGTGGCATAGCAAGTATTTTTTTGTCGTTCACATAGTCTGCAAACATTTCACCTGCTGTCCACTTTCAGCTTTCAAAGTTTTTACGCATTACCAATTTGTTTTCATTTGTTTTGAACGTTGTGAGTAGTTCTGAGACTAGGTTTTGAATACCTATTACTGCAAAATCGGCTTTGGCATGCAGCCACGTAGCTGCTCTACCTTTCATCTTATTCGTAAATAGCACTAACTTCATTTTTTCGTCGACATCATAAGTTTGGGTGACCCTTTGAAATTGGCTTACCCACAACTCGCAGTTTGTGGTACCATCGAAATCGGTCAGCATGCTTTTTACCATGTCAATTGGTGGATTTACAGATAGGGTTGCACTTGACTGGGGTGACATAATCTGCGAGTTATTATCTTTGAGCTCCATCTGTGCCGTTTTCTTCAACAACTTGTTCTCTCTGCATAGCAGCTCCTTTTCACGTTGTAGCACAGCTATTTCGCGTTGAAGCAGTGTGATATGTCGTATATTCTCTGGCTCGCCTTCCGGTACCATCTGAAGCGCATCTTCGTCGTCCATACTTTCGTCGTCGTTTTCTTTCTGCAACGGATCTGGGGAGTTACTGAGTATACCCCCTGGACATTCGCCACGTTCACTCGGTGGCGCACTATTTAGGCGACAGATAAGCGAAGCTTTGGTACCACTTGTTGGTAAACCAAGTTGCCGCAACCATTCACGAAACTGTGTACCATTATAATCGTTCACTGACAACATTGTTTCTTTCAGTTTTTTTTCAGTTCTTTAATATCTTATATTTCTTACTTTTCACGCACTTTTCATTCTTACTTTTTTACACACTTTTATTTCGTACCTTTAATTGTCTTTCACATTAATTTATCAATATTTTTGGAAAAATAAAAAAAATCGGGTATTTTTTTCCACAAACGCGGCGCGCAACCCCACTTCTGAGGTGTAGAACTAGCCGAAATACAAAAATGAAACGAAGTGTCTTAGTTGACAGTCAAATAAAATCTGAATCTTTATTTTCAAATTCGGCTTTTAGTTGCCTGCGTCGTAACGATAATATTTCTCTCTATGTATTTCATGCAACATTTTGTTGCTTGCAAAATCTTTGTTCAACCGTCTATACATATGTGTTATATTATGACTCGCTCGGTGATACGAAATCTTGTGTACATTTATATTTATATGCGCAAGTGTGTGTTACTTATATTCTTACGACTTGGAAAGGGAAACATTTGTGAGTATATATATATAATAAGTTCGGTAATTCTTATGAGCATGCTTATTCGTACATGTGAGCGCAACTTATATTCTTACATACTAGAGAGAACGAACATTATATTGTCTATTCGTGAGTGGCCCGTCGTTTGCGCTTTTATATATTTATATACAATTTTATATACATTGTTTACATGAGCATGAAAAGGAACGAACATGCTATCGTTTTTCTTAAATATATGTTGTGGAGCGGCACTTGCGCTTTTATATACATATGTGGTCTTAAATGGAGGGATCGGTGTGTAGGTATACATATTCATAGCTAACGGATAACTGTAATTATGTTTGCATACTAAGGCGAGTATGAACTTGCGCACATAGAAACGGCGCACGCCAAATTGGCTAATGCAATAACCCATGACGCCAATATATGAATTTACAAAGTACAGCTGACCACAAATACAGTACACGCCAGTATGGCAGAACCTTATTTTACAGTATGCGCTGCCATACAACGGACACTGCTATACATGTATGTATGGTGCGTGCCAACAAATGGACATAAACTCATTTTTATGAGTCACATGCGTACAAATTCATGGACATACATTTTCACATTCATAAATTTTGATACTTGAAAGCTTAAAAGAGAGACATTCGTTGTTGTTATGTGCTACATAAACTTCGTTACTCGCGTACACGTTCAAGCGAGAAAACGGGCATGCAACAACAATTTTAAATGAACGAATGAATGTCTGTGACGGTAAATGTAGCTTTAACGTTTGTTGGGATGTTCTCTGGAGTTATTTGCGTTTATATTCTCATGTCATCAATCATACATAAAAGCGCTTTCTTTCCTTAAAAAAAAACTGAAGTTCTGTGAAAGACGAAAAAAAGTAAGTTAGAGCTTCAAAAAAACAAACAATTTTAAAACGTAATTATGGATTCCGCAAGGTTTGCCTCAGACGTAACTGCCATGTTTTAACCAAATTTTATATAACCGCCAAAATAGGGGGACTTTGCAATGAGCTGCGTGAATGCCTAATGTGTGATATGCCAAAAACTTTGCTCAAGATAAAGGGGAATCCTGAATGTAATCGTAAGGTGGATATGTGGAGAAGGTAAATACAGGCGTAGTGTATGGTATTGGTATGCTGTATGGGGTAGGAAAGGAAAGAAAAGGAAAGGAAGGAAAGGAAAGGAAGGGCAAAGAAAGAAAAGGAATCAACCTGAACCTGGAACCAAACCCGAGCCCGGAACCGAATCCGAAACTGGAACAAAACCTCAATCCGAACCGTAAACCAAAACCTGGCCAGGGCCAAATCCGTAACCTAACACGTAAGCGAAATCGGAACCGAAATCGGACAGCGTTTTATCAATTTTTTTATTTTTTGGCATTTTTTATTGATAATCGGTATCGGTTTGTTGTAGGCGTGCTATCGACGAAGATGTACGAGTTATCAATTAGTTATTGAAAAATTATCGATAAGCTTAAAAGGTGTAATCGATTTTTTATCGAAAATTTATGTTTTTGTAATCGATAAGTTATCGTAATGGTCCCAACTAGTGCGTCATTGACTTGTTATCGACAAATCATCGAATTTTTATCAAAAAATTATAGACTATTATCGAAAAGTTATCAATTTACTATCGAGAAGTTAAAGAAAATTAATCGAAAAGTATCGATTTTTTTCGAAAAGTTATTTACAAGTTTAAAAAAGTAATCAATTTTTTATCGAAAAGTTATGTTTGTGCAATCGAAAGGCTGTCGTTATTGACTTGTTATCGAAAAATTACTGATTTGTTATCAAAAAGTTATTGAATTTTTATTGGGGTGATACCAATTTACTATCGATGTGTAATCTAATTAGACGATGTCTCGGCGAAAACAATAATTTGTCGATGTTGGTTATTGCAGATAATAGGCCGCCAAATCTCCTTTCAAAAGTGATGGACTCACAATAATTCTAACTTCAAAAAAAAATCGAAAATCAAAATAATTCGCAACTCGGAAACAGTAACATTATTTAACTCAACCCACAACAATTATAACTACGAAAAAAAAAATTGGAAGATCTTAAATTCTCGAACTTTCAAAATAACTCGCTGCTCCTCAACATTTTTCAAAATCTTCGAAGAGTTAAAATTATTGAGTTTTAAATCCATGGACAAATTAATTCGATACAGAATTTTTGAATTGTAAAAAATTATGGACACATTATAATTACTAGAGTTCCCCCAGTGGTTGAAATTCAACCACATAAGCAGTTAAAATAATATATACAATTTTTATTGTTCATACTTAACGATATTTACCTTAGTAAGAAAAGGAGTTATTTAAAAACGTTAACATTTTTTTCAATATTAATATATCGCTAAATTTAACAATTTCAATACTGAACAAAACTTAAAAAACGATTACATTCAAAACTAACTAAAATTTTAATTTTTATTTATTTATTTATTCTAAGATGGCTTTAAAGTAGTTTTTGAACGTAATGTTTAAAAATATAAGAAACTACAGCTATTGATATCTAAGAAGCTATTTGTACTTATAACAAGTAAGGAAGGTTAAATTCGGGTGTAACCGAACATTACATACTCAGTTGAGAGCTATGGTGGCAACATAAGGGAAAATAACCATGTAGGAAAATGAACCGAGGGTAACCCTGGAATGTGTTTGTATGACATGTGTATCAAATGAAAGGTATTAAAGAGTATTTTAAGAGGGAGTGGGCCATAGTTCTGTAGGTGGACGCCATTAAGGATATCGCCATAAAGGTGGATCAGGGTTGACTCTAGAATTTGTTTGTACGATATGGGTATCAAACGAAAGGTATTAATGAGTATTTTAAGAGGGCGTGGGCCTTAGTTCTATACGTGGACGCCTTTTCGAGATATCGCCATAAAGGTGGACCAGGGGTGACTCTAGAATTTGTTTGTACGATATGGGTATCAAATGAAAGGTGTTAATTAGTATTTTAAAAGGGAGTGGGCCTTAGTTCTATAGGTGGACGCCTTTTCGGAATATCGTTATAAAAGTGGACCAGGGTATACTCTAGAATGCATTTGTACAATATGGGTATCAAACGAAAGGTGTTAATAAGTGTTTTAAAAGGGAGTGGGCCTTAGTTCTATGGGTGGACGCCTTTTCGGGATATCGCCATAAAGGTGGACCAGGGGTGACTCTAGAATATGTTTGTACGATATGGGTATCAAATGAAAGGTGCTAATGAGTATTTTAAAAGAGCGATGGCCTTAGTTCTATAGGTGGACGCCTTTTCGAGATATCGCCATAAAGGTGGACCAGGGGTGACTCTAGAATTTGTTTGTTCGATATGGGTATCAAATGAAAGGTGTTAATGAGTATTTTAAAAGGGAGTGGGCCTTAGTTCCATAGGTGGATGCCTTTTCGAGATATCGCCATAAAGGTGGGCCAGGGGTGACTCTAGAATTCTTTTGTACAATATGGGTATCAAATGAAAGGTGTTCATCAGTATTGTAAAAATGAGTGGGCCTTACTTCTATATGTGGACGCGTTTTCGAGATATCGCCATAAACGTGGACCAGGGGTGACTCTAGAATGTGTTTGTACGATATGGGTATCAAATTAAAGGTATTAATGAGGGTTTTAAAAGGGAGCGGTGGTAGTTGTATACGTGGTCACCTTTTCCAGATATCGACCAAAATGTGGACCAGGGTGACCCAGAACATCATCTGTTGGATACCGCTAATTTATTTATATATGTAATACCTGCCAAGATTTCAAGGGTTTTTATTTCGCCCTGCAGAACTTTTTCATTTTCTTCTACTTAATATGGTAGGTGTCACAACCATTTTACAAAGTTTTTTCTAAAGTTATATTTCGCGTCAATAAACCATCCAATTACCATGTTTCATCCCTTTTTTCGTATTTGGTATAGAATTATGGCATTTTTTCCATTTTTCGTAATATTCGATATCGAAAAAGTGGGCATGGTCATACTCGGATTTCGTTCATTTTTTATACCAAGATAAAGTGAGTTCAGATAAGTACGTGAACTAAGTTCAGTAAAGATATGTCGATTTTTGCTCAAGTTATCGTGTTAAAGGCCGAGCGGAAGGACAGACGGTCGACTGTGTATAAAAACTGGGCGCGGCTTCAACCGATTTCGCCCTTTTTCACAGAAAATAGTTATCGTCCTAGAATATAAGCCTCTACCAAATTTCACAAGGATTGGTAAATTTTTGTTCGACTTATGGCATTAAAAGTATCCTAGACAAATTAAATGAAAAAGGGCAGATCCACGCCCATTTTGAAATTTTCTTTTATTTTTGTATTTTGTTGCACCATATCATTACTGGAGTTGAATGTTGGCATAATTTACTTATATACTGTAAAGATATTAACTTTTCTTTTAAAATTTGAATTAAAAAAAATTTTTTTAAAAAGTGGGCGTAGTCGTTCTCCGATTATGCTATTTTTTAGTAAGCAGACATATAGTAATAAGAGTAACGTTCCTGCCAAAGGTCATCATGATATCTTCAACGACTGCCAAATAACATCTTGCAAAACTTCTAAATTACCTTCTTTTAAAAATGGGCAGTGCCACGCCCATTGTCCAAAATTTTACCATTTTTCTATTCTGCGTCATAAGTTCAAATAACTTACCAAGTTTCATCGCTTAATCCGTATTTGGTAATGAATTATCGCACTTTTTCGATTTTTCGAAATTTTCGATATCGAAAAAGTGGGCGTGGTTATTGTCCGATATCGTTCATTTTAAATAGCGATCTGAGATGAGTGTCCAGGAACCTAAATACAAAATTTCATCAAGATACCTCAAAATTTACTCAAGTTATCGTGTTAACGGGCAGACGGCCGGACGGACGGACGGACGGACATTTTTTTTCGATACTGATGATTTTGATATATGGAAGTCTATATCTATCTCGATTCCTTTATACCTGTACAACCAACCGTTATCCAATCAAAGTTAATATACTCTGTGAGCTCTGCTCAACTGAGTATAAAATGGTAACATTGCAAACCAAAATTCTCAAAAATACTACGGCTACTCTGAAAAAAAAAAATATTCCAACTTTGTTTGTAGCTAATAAAATGCTTAATGACTACGTAGAACTTCTTTATATACAATATTTTTTTATTATTATTTATATATTTTAATATAATTTGTCGTTTTAATATAATAATAGGAACATTCGATGGGTAATATAATGAATAAATAAGCTCAAATTAGGGAAATTTTATATTGCTCTGGCAGGAAGGGTATGATTTAATCAATCTGCTTCTCGTAAACAAAAGGTAGGAAAAGAAAAGGAAAGGTAAGGAAAGGAAAAGAAATTAAAGAAAAGAAAAGTAGAGGAAAGGAAGGAATATGAATGGAGGAGAAACGAAAGCAAAAGAAAGGAAATAAAAAGAAAATTAAAAGGAAGGAAAGAAAAATAAAGAAAAGGAAAGGAAAGGAAAGGAAAAGAAATGAAAGAAAAGAAAATTAGAGGAATGGAAAGGAAAGGAAAGGAAAAGAAAGGAAAGGAAAGGAAAAGAAAGGAAAAGTGTTGGAGACATGAGCTCCAATTTAATTGAATTATAATTTATCAATAAACACACTTACATACATACATATTTACACAAACAATGAATTACACACATATATATATATGTGAGATGGTTACCCTGAACACCGGTTCAAGCTGGCATCACCAAGCCAACTGTCAGTAGTAACTCGTGGGAAGAGAGACATTAGCTGAAGAAAAGTTGACAGAGACAGCCGCAAGTTTAACATCCACCTTCGTTAATTCATTTTTATATTCATTTTATAATTGAAATACATTTTCTTTATTAATTGAATCATTCTAATCAATATAAGCAATATTGAATACCAATATACTATTCATTGTTTACATATATATATATATATATATATTGATTAAAATACTCACCTTTGCTAAAATATTTACCTAATGAAATACCCTGCAAATGTGTTAAAATACTTACCTTAATGAACCACCCTGTAAACAAAGAATTTATAAATTTTTGCTTATTGTAATTACCGTGCACTCAGCTTGGTACATTACTTTTACACACATACTTACATATAAATAGTTACCGTTTCCTAGCTGCGAAGGAGGTCGAAAAATTTAGAGCTTAAGAATTAAGTTAGTTCGTTATCAACTACCGTCCGCTAATGTACATCATTTTAGTTCGAATTTTTTGGAGTGAAGTTATTAAAGTTCAATAAAGTAATTTTTTGGTAAAAAACAGTGCGTCTTCCTTTAAAAAAAGAGGGACAAAAAAATGAGGTGCAATTAGCGCCATAGATCCCCAAAACCCTACTTACCCGTTCTTATACATGGTCCATTGCGGCCATCAGTGAATCAGTGACCTATAAGAAAAAATAGAAAAACTTAAAACCTTAAATGCGAGGAAAAAAAGTGGAAAAAATAATAAGTGGAAAAAACCCCTAAGATATAAAAATATTGCAAAATATAAAAATTTATAAAATACTTACTTGCGAAAAAAGACCAAATAGTTCTTACTTACCTTAATACAAGTGTATACTTATGTACCTATGCTAGTGCAAAAAAAAAAAAAACAAAAAATAAAATTTCAAAAAACTAAAAGTAAAGTCAAATACTTACCCGGTACGTGCGCGCTAAAACAAACTGCAAATAAATAGAAACAAACAAAAAGGTGCAAATTGTAGAAAAAAATTACATTTACTTACTTAAAAATTACAAAGTGCTGAGAATAAAACAGGTTTAAAGTAAATAAAAATTGGAAAAAATTACCCGAAGAGCGAAAAATTTTGGAAAACAAGGTGCTGAAAAGAAAAGAAACAAATACAAAGTGCGGAAAGTGATACAAGTGCTAAGAAATAGAAATAAAAGAAATTTATATTGAAAATTAAACAAAAGGAATTTACCTAAAAAGAAAAAAATTATTATTAAAAAAAACGGTACACCCTAGTGAAAAAATTGTTTAGCATAATACGTGCAAAGTGTCAAAGTATATTTACAACAAATTTCAAATAAAAATTTGTTAAAATATATTTATTTTCTCCACGAGCAGTATACCTGCATAAGTGGACCAACAACAACAACATTTACAAAAACACTGTAGCAAACCTCCAACAACACAGGAAAATCGCCAGCACAGGAAAAGCAACAACATTATACGCAATCACGATAAAACAGGTGGTAATAAAACATAAACGGAATGCCAAAGTGAGTACATCCTGCACAAATAATTATACGTATATATCGATAAGTACAGCAAACTCCAAGCACCCCAATATCAGTACATTATACCCGTTGGTACAAAACACCAGAATCTGGATAAAAACCAAGTACAGTCTCGTCTAAACCCAGTAGTTCGTACATAGGTATATAGTTTAAAGCCCATAGCGGTTTCCCTCAAAAAGCTGTACTTATACCCATAATATATTTCACAAAAACGTATATATTACTTACCCATACCACATACACTCTCCCGTTAAATCACTTTCACTCAAAGTTAGTTGCTACCCAAAAAATTGCATTTGCATATATTTTTGCAACAAAAAAAAAAAAAAAAAAACGTTAAGAACTTCATTTATGTACTGGCTTATATAAGCTCCGCCCACATTTTTGCACTTTGCCTAACTCAGAACGCAATAAAACTAGTAAACCTTTTGACCCATGAAAATCCATACTAAAAATTGCACACCCTAATACCCAATTATTTAAAGCTGGACCTTTTCACTCAACACTCACTGAAAAGCAATTATAACTCCACCCACTTCTTTTTCTATTTTCCACTGTGATACTCTTTATACTTACACACACACTGGTACTTAGAAGCGCTAAGCCAAGTGAGATCCCAATCTCAATACAAAAGCCGGTCGTCACCACTTGTGTGAAACAAATTCCGCTACCCAAAATAGCACAGTGGGCCTGAGTTGATAAAATTACGAATAAAATTACAGTGGAATAAACACATAGAATCGCAGCAAATTTTATATTAAAAATTTTAATATGACTGAGAAACAGGAGAAACCCAAAACCCTACTGCCCCTGCCAGGAGTAATCACCCGGTCAAGATCACTGTCGGAAGGAGAACTCGGGCCTTTTGTGTAAAAGGTCTTCTTCGAGGTGACAAAATTACACAAATTCTGCGAGAAATGGTGGAACGTGACGGAGGCAGACCACTCCGAAACTAGTCTAAAAATATGTCTCGATGATCTAACCAAACGTGTAGACGCGGTGGAAACTGCATATGAAGAGGCACACTTCAACGTCACCGAGGAAAGGTCCAAGGCAGCGTGTGAGCAAGCATAAGACGGGGAAGTCTTAGTCCCCGCATGCGACACCGAGGTCTTCTGCGGTGGATATGAAGACTGGCCGTCGTTCCGAGATATGTTTACTGCCGTCTACATAAACCACCCTAAATTATCTCAGGCACAGAAACTTTATCACCTGAAAGCAAAAACCCGAGGCAATGCAGCTCTGGTCATTAAAAAATACCTCCTCAATGATCAAAATTTCGAATTTGCATGGGGAGCACTCAAATCCTGCTACGAGAATCGCAGGATTCTCGTAGATAATCAATTAAAGACTTTGTTTAATATGCAAGCAATTTTTTCGGAAAATAGTGAAAGAATTCAAGATGTTCAAACCACAATTAACAACTGCATCTCTATCTTAAATGCGAACGATATCTCAACCGCGAACTGGGACCCAATCCTCGTATATTTATGCTCCTCCAAACTCCCTGATGACCCTAGCTCTCTGGGAGTAGTCTCTAGACTCTAGAAAAGAACTCCCACTTTGGTCAGAAATGGACAAATTTCTCACCACACGATACGAAGTGGTAGAACTACTCGGAACATGTAGACCCAATAAACTCCGCAACCCTAAAACTAGCTTTGCTCAAAGATCGTCTACGCCCCAAAACCCATTTACGAATAAGACCCAAGCATTCCATGTAAACTCGAGACACCAATTCTCGTGTTAACTCTGCATTTCCAACCACTCGTTGATGAGTTGTATAAAATTCAGAGATCTATCGACCCAAGACCGAAACAAATTTGTGAGAGACAATAATTATTGCACAAATTGTTTAGCTTGCTCACATTTGGAAAAAGATTGTCGTAGCGATTTCACTTGTGTTTATTGCCAAAAGCGACACCACTCTCTACTCCATTTCCAATCAAAACCCTACAACCAAACTCAGCACAGCGGCCACAAAGGAGCAAGGCGTACACCACACCACACGTTGAAGACCCAGACACACCATCAACTTCAATGGATGCCAGTCGAACCCAATCAACACAAAACTCCAGCGTACATAACACAACATCGACCCACTTTGCGAGTAGTTCGGAAACTACTCTTTTACCAACCGCTTTAGTCACAGTGGCGGCTAACGGCGAATACCACACAGTTCGTGCGCTGATAGAACAAGGCTCCCAAAAAAACCTTTGTAGCCTCTAGGATACAAGCACTCTTGCAACTACCGACCAAAGATAGTCATTATAAAATATCCGGGATGGGTGGTTCGGTAGTTGAAAACTCAAACTTGCGAAATAACAATTTGCTCGTCTGATCGGAAAACACAAATTAATACCCATGTGATTTTACTGCCCAAGTTGACCCACTTCCCGCCGAGTTTTAAAGTTACGAACGTGATTTTAACGGAATTGTCAACATTGCCACTAGCTGACCCGCAATGCATGAGCCCCTCTAAAATCGACATGGTAATAGGCAGTGATCTAACTATATACCAATGTGAGTGGTTCCTTATTAGCCCAAAATACGATATTTGGGTGGATACTCAGCGGACCCGTTAAAGAGCAAGTGAACGCATTCCCTACCCACGTTCTCGAAAACTCCGACGATAACCTCAGCACATTGCTGCAGCAGTTTTGGCAACAAGAGGAATTACCCAGCACCCATGCCCTATCAGAAGAAGACAAAATTTGCGAGGAACCCTACTCCGAAATCACACACCGCCAGGAAGATGGCAGATATGTGGTATAATTGCCCTTTAAAACGGAATTTCCTGATACCCTTGCCCTTGAACACTCAAGAACAACAACAATACATCAGCTTAGGGAGATCCCTGGAAAGAAACCCCCACCTACGAGAAAAAAAACTCAGAAGTTCTGGAAGAATATATACCCCTAAATCATATGGAAGCAGCTTCATCTTGCGAAGTCATCGATAAGGGAAAATACCTTTCGTTTTATCTGCCTCACCATGCTGTCCTAAAACCGGACAGCAAAACAACAAAGGTGCGAGTAGTATTTAACGCATCTCGAACTACTCACTCGGGAAACTCCTTGAACGATGTTCTACACACAGGCCCCATACTCCAGAATGATTTAATGCTCGTTCTGCTAAAATGGCGATATCGAAAAGATGTACCGCCAAATACTCGTTTACCCGGAAGATCAGGGCCCCACATCTGCCCGATGGAGGATTTTAAATTGAAGACTGTCACTTTTGGCGTCAACTGTGCTCCGTATCTCGCCATACGCACACTACACCAAATCGCACAAGACACCATATCCACCCACCCCCGCGCCCATGACATATTACTACGAGAAACTTACGTAGACGATATACTTTCCGGCGAACATAATTTACAGTCCGCTGTAAGCTCTCTGCATCAAGTTATCGAAGCGTTAAAAACAGCCAGTTTTCCCCTTAAGAAAATTACGGAAAATCACCCTGGTACTCTGAAATTAGTCCCAAAATCTGATCTGTTTGATGAAGATGTCCTCAAATTCCACGACTCCAGTTCAAAAAAGACCCTCGGCATAAAATGGAACGCGATAACCGACTCTTTTTCTTACTCATATGACCCTCTTCCAGCAGCAAACTCAAATACAAAGCATCAGATATTATCGGCGGTTGCGAAATTGTTTGACCCGGCAGGATGGCTATCGCCAATAATGATATTAGCCAAGACTCTACTGCAGCAACTCTGGCTGGAAGGAACAGATTGGGATGAACAAGTGAAACCCGGCGCCTTCAGCAGATGAAACACGTTTCGCGAAAATCTCTCCGCGATAAACGAAATAAAAATTCCCCGATGGATAAATTTCTCCCCTGATAAACCCTTTCAGATGCACGGATTCTCAGATGCCTCAGAGAAAGCGTTCTGCGCATGTGTAAACCTGCGAGTGCGGAATAGTGAAAGCACTTTCTTCACTCATCTATTAGTGACAAAGAGCAAAGTCGCTCCTCTGTAACCCGTCTGGAACTTTGCGGAGCGGTATTACTCACCAAACTGATAAAGCAAATACGATCGCACTTAAATCTTACCCCCCATGAACTCTATCTCTGGTCAGACTCCGCCATCGTGCTAGCATGGCTGGAAAAACCCGCTCACACATGGAAGACCTACGTGGCAAATAGGACTTCGCAAATTTTGGAAAACGTTGGCAACGCCACCTGGCGTCATGTACCCGGTGTAGAAAATCCGGCAGATATCGGCACCCGTGGATGTACACCAAAGGATCTAGCAGACTGCCCCCTATGGTGGAAGGGCCCGGAGTGGTTATCGAAACTTTCGACGTCCTGGCCGAAAATTGTGAACCAAACCACAACTCCACCGGAGCAAAAGCGTACACAAGCATTCCATACTTTAGAAGCCCCAGATTTATTGGACCGTTTTACTTCATATCCCAGAGCTCTTCGAGTAGTGGCGTATCTGTACAGATTTATAAATAGAGCGAAGGAAGGTAATGTCCCAACAGCACTTACCCTAACATAAGAGGAAGTTCACCAGGCAAAGGTTCGTCTAATCGTGTTGACCCAGCTCAGATTTTACTCGGCTGAAATTGCGGACCTTCAATCGGGCAAAACCATTAGCAGGAAAAGTCCACTCTTGTCTCAGAACCCTAGGCTCAAGGAAACCGGTATAATGCGCGTCAATGGTGGGCTTGCATACGCCATTCTTACCTATAACGAGCGCTACCCTATTATTATTCCCGAGAGCTCGCATTTTTGCTCCCTTCTCCTTAATTTTATCCACTCAGAATTTTTGCATGCAGAAAAGCAGTTGATGATCCGCATAATACAACAAAAGTAATATGTCCCTCGACACAAGCAAAAGGTGAAGAAGTGCATCTTCCATTGTAAACCTTGCACTATATATAAGCAACAGGCCAAGTCTCAAATAATGGCCGCACTCCCCTATGAAAGGGCCACCTTTACTCTACCATCTTACACTACCGGCGTCGACTTTGCTGGACCTTTCTTAGTCAAAACCTCCATTCTCCGAAAAGCATCGTATGCAAAGGCATATGTCTGCGTGTTTGCCTGTTTTTCGACAAGAGCAGTACATCTCGAACTCTGTTCAGATTTGACGACAGCCATTTTCAAAGCAGCATTCTCGCGGTTTGGAAGTCGTCGTTGACTACCACATAAAGTTATGTCAGACAATGGCAAAACCTTCATTGGTGCCAGCCGCACAATTCAGAAGGAGCTCACGGCGGATCGAAGCAGTTCTCAACTCGGGACCACTTTCTCCAATGTGAGACGATCCAAATGATTTACTCGCTCTTACCCCTGGGCATTTTCTCCGTGGCGCTCCGTTACTCTCCCTACCTGAACCCAACTCTGAAAATCTGTCACTCACAAACAAATGGCAGAAACTGCAAATCCTACATCATCAGTTTAGTACGCGTTGGAAAAATGAATATCTTAAAGAATTCCATAAGCGCACCAAATGAAAGACTCAGCAGACAAACGTCAGAGAAGGTGATCTAGTTGTCGTCAACGATGTCCTTCTTCCGCCCAATGAATAGCGACTTGGACGCATCATTCGTCTCCACCCTGGCTCGGACGTTCGAGTAGTAGAGTCTGAACTCAAGACGGAATATGCAAACGCTGCCAGAAGCACTCGTTGCGGTATTGCCCCGCCTTTATGGCCATGACGCCGGAACAGCGATATGAGTCCGTTCGGGCTCATAAATACTGTATTAATTGTCTGGCAACCTCGCATGCCACAGGTGCACGTAATTCGCGTGACAGTTGCCAGCGATGCGGCCTTGCGCATCACACACTTATCCATAGGGAACAACAACGAGAAGCTCGCCCAAAGAATAGCATTCGACGTATGTCATCGAGGAAAAATGAGGTTTCCACCAATCGACGAGTCATCGTCAAACCGAAAGAGAGACGCCACAAACCTAAAGATACCCAGCGACGCTTGCGTGATCTTTTTTCAAAAGCAGCGAATACTTTCGAAGAGATGCAGGAGCTACTGCTTCCGCCATCGGAGCAGGCCAGCCGCCATGTTGGAGACATGAGCTCCAATTTAATTGAATTAATTTACACAAACAATGAATTACACACATATATATATATATATATATATATATATATATATATATATATATATATATATGTATTCAAAAATACTTACTATAATATATTATTACACTTACCCTTGATTAAAATACTCACCTTTGCTAAAATACTTACCTAACGAAATACCCTGCAAATGTGTTAAAATACTTACCTTAATGAACCACCCTGTAAACAAAGAATTTATAAATTTTTGCTTATTGTAATTACCGTGCACTCAACTTTGTACATTACTTTTACATACATACTTACATATAAATAGTTACCGTTTCCTAGCTGCGAAGGAGGCTGAAAAATTTAGAGCTTAAGAGTTAAGTTAGTTCGTTATCAACTACCGTCCGCTAATGTACATCATTTTAGTTCGAATTTTTTTGAGTGAAGTTATTAAAGTTCAATAAAGTAATTTTTCAGTAAAAAACAGTGCGTTTGAAAAAAAAAGGGACAAAAAAGTGAGGTGCAAGTAGCGCCACAGATCCCCAAAAACCCTACTTACCCGTTCTTATACAAAAAGAAAAGAAAGAAAAGAAAAGTAGAGTAATGGAAAGGAAAGGAAGGAAATAAAAAGAAAATTAAAAGAAAGGAAAGGAAAATAAAGAAAAGGAAAGGAAAGGAAAAGAAATGAACGAAAAGAAAAGTAGAGGATTGGAAAGGAAAGAAAGGAAAGGAAAATAAATGAAAGAAAAGAAAAGTAGAGGAATGGAAAGGAAAGCAAAGGAAAAGAAAGGAAAGGAAAGGAAAGAAAAGGAAAGGAAATCAAAGGAAAGGAAAGGAAAAGAAATGAAAGCAAAGAAAAGTAGAGGAATGGAAAGGAAAGGAAAGGAAAGGAAAGGAAAGGAAAGGAAAGGAAAGGAAAGGAAGGAAATAAAAAGAAAATTAAAAGAAAGGAAAGGAAAATAAAGAAAAGGGAAGGAAAGGAAATGAAAGGAAAGGAAAGGAAATGAAAGAAAAGAAAAGTAGAGTAATGGAAAGAAAAGGAAAGGAAAGGAAAGAAAGAAAGGAAAGGAGAGGAAAGGAAAGGAAAGGAAAGGAAAGGAAAGGAAAGGAAAGGAAAAGAAAGAAAGGGAAAGGAAAGGCAAGGAAAGTAAACAAAGGGAACGAAAATAAAAGAATAGAATGGAAAAGAAAGGAAAGCGAAGGAAAGAAAAGAAATAGAAAGCAAAGGATATCTGGACTTAATGCAAAGACATTAATGAAAATCACAAATTTTAATATAATAATTAAGAAATATTTTACTTACCTTCTGTAAACAGAATTATGACAGTTTTATTTTTAATTAAATTTTACTAACAAGACTTATAGCTTAAGTAAATCCTCGTTTTGTTTAATGTACTATTTACAGAGAGATAAAAGAGGATTGCACTTTGGCACACGTATCGGTAAACTAATTAAATAAGTTAATCTAAAGTGAAAGAACGTCAAAACCCCCTTTTGGTGCTGACAGTATAAAGTTGTGAAAAAATAGCAACAAAAATACAGTAATTTTTCGAATATATAGAAAACATACAAAACCAAAAACAAAGGCTACATTCGTACGCCGTTATTCTCTTGGAAATGATTTCGCTTTACTCATTCTCAATATAGGGTATACAAAAACAATACTAACTCCTACTTTCAGCATTTTCACCAACAATAAATTAGCATGCTTACTTTGTTTTGTTTTTATAAACACTTGATGCTTAATCAGCTATGTATTTTTGTTTCATTTTTATTGTTGTTTAATTATTCCCTACAAAGCAACTCCTCGGCCATGCTCACGATTCAGCATAGTACACAAAAAGCAAGTACACACACACACTGCATGTCTATAGTATGAATAAGTGCATGTGTAGTGGGGTGACTTTTACGTTAAATTTTTTATATTAAAATGATTTTGAAAATTTTTAACCTCTAAAAGAAGTTTCGAAATTTAAATATAATTCGTGCCTCGAAAACTGTTTGATTGCTTTACGTCTAATGAAATTTTTTTTCGAACACTTTTTGAAGTATGACCCACCTTCCGATTTCACAAAAACGATTTCTCAAATAACGAATTTACAAACAAAGCACAAACAAAACCAACAGTAAGAACATTAAAATGGAATTTACCTGACCAAAGCAATTTATGCCAATCATTAACGACATCAATACCGCTGCTTTTGATATTTTCCCATTCATTTCACCCATTCAACTTTCGTTGCTCTTGCATTTGTTCTTTCGAACTACAGTTCAACGTTTTTGTGATATGTCATCAAAATTGTACACTCCGCTGCAGCGAGTACTGAAAACATTGCTTTGCTTCGCCCATTGACATGCGCTTAGCTGTCAAGTGTCATTTACACCGCTTATCTAATAGTTGACACTAGAATTCAACATCATTATTTGTCCAACCCAAACATTTCGAATTTTCCTATTTGCTTGCCAAAGTCACAGCTTTTATCGAGTTTCAACTTTGAACTTTGCTGATCTGGACATTTACTGACACTTCAAACAATCAATAAATGCTTTAACGATTGTCGCCGCATTTTAAGCCTGATGAATTTCTATATGTATGTATGACTGTGTATGTGCAATGTATATATGTACATAGATGTGTCGCTAACATGGAACTCGCTACATTTTTGAATATAGTTGTTTGTCCACTGTGAATGCCCTCGTTGAGTTCCAGGGCTAGTTACATTCGAACAACCAAATTACTTTCTCATTTGAACTTATGCAGCGGTGAAAACTCCTTTCTGTAACCTGTGTAAGCCTATCGAAAAAATGGCTGCCCCCATCTTGACCACTCATGGAAAGGGAATTAATTAGTATATGCCATCGTTGAAGCAACGGCGGAAGACAACGGTAACAATATGATACTTATAAGTACTCCACCCGTATATTTGTTTAGTTAGGGAAGGTGTACCCTTTTTTCCTAACCCAACATGGACAACACAATCATTCTAGAAATTTGGTTGTTATAATAGTACATACCTTGATTTTCCTCACGAAATAAACTAGTTAAGATGGTTCGGTGATACCAGCGTCGTTTGCGTCCATTCCTGTACATATTATCAGCAAATGAATTCCATAGAATTTTTGATAATAATTAACAGGATTAAAATATCTTTAATCCAGCTCGCACGTCAATAATTACATTGGGATCTAAGACAGTACTGTCCTAAAGCAGTTTTGGCGTTATCGTTTTCTCCCTAGCAGACTTGCAGTGCAAGAGCCGAAGGTGTTGGTAAAACTGACTAGCCATCATACGATTGGATTACAGCTCAGGCTCAGCTCCCTCCTACAATTCTCAGCACCCTATGTAGACTATATCGCATCTACCACCATGTTAGCGGCTGTCCCACTCAAACCTAGAAGAATATGTAATGTTCTGTATTCGGAAATCTACAACATTCATGACTTATTAGGTGTCAGACGTAAATCTATTTTAAATAAATAAATAAATGTAAGGCGCGATAACCTCCAAAAAGTTTTTTAGGCCGATCTTCTTCCAATTTTCGTCGGGCTCCCTTTGTTTTTTCCTACAAATTGGCGGGACAGGACCTACTTGTTTTATGCCGACTCCGAACGGCATCTGCAAAGCAGATGAGTTTTCACTGGCTTTTCATGGCAGAAATACCCTCGGAGTGCTCTTCAACTACTACCGAGGGGCGACCCCGCTTAGAAAAAAGTTCTTCTAATTGAAAAAACTTCTTTATAAAATTTTGTTGTTGCTTCTCTCGGGACGTGAACCCAGGTTCTTCGGTGTGGATCGCCGAGCACGTTACCATCACACCACGGCGGCTGTCTATTTTAACATCATATAATACGCCTCTTGTAAAATCTTCTCCTCCTCTCTATTGTTCCTTGACCCTAGTTGACTGAAATTGTATTCGCTTAGTTCAAGAGCCTCCTTTGTGACCAAACCATGCGCGAACTCTTGCAGAGACATCAAGTGACGCGTGACATTTTACCCATTCACAAGACTAGATCGCCATCCGTTATTATCGGCCGAATAACTAGTATTGTACTTACCACAGCTATAGCAATAGTTCTTCCCTGATCCCATTCTACTACTGGCCATAGTTCTAAATCCACGCAACTTAAATTCCATGTCATTCGAGGCCATCTGGAGGACCCCCGTTTTAATATTATTGCGGCCACCTCCAACGATTGTTCGATGACGATAAATAAAAGGAAGAAATCTTTCCACTGTTAATAACAGCAATAACAAGAAATCTTTTTCGAGCTTGAGCCAGTATTTCACAGTTCCTAATAGCAATGTGTGGAACTTTATCCTACTCTGCATTCACGGATACTCTTTCATTCATTAGTTGTTGCTTTAGCGCCTAGGTCAATATGTCCGCCTATTAAGGGACCGAAGGAAGCTTAACTCTTTCTCCGCGTGCTACACCCTACTCATGGAAGGTATACTGCTCAGATGTATTTTGAACTCAATATCACCCAGTCGAGTTCTAACTATTCTGAGCCGCAGAGCAGACCGTACCCAGTTCGCAATATTTTCTTCAATTCACAGTTCATAAAAAGAGCATTATTTTGCTTCCATCCTGTGGGGAAAAGCTCTAGCTCAAAACAAGTGTGCTTCTAGTGCATTCCGAACTACTTTTAGTTCGCCCTTTTTCTCTTTTACTTGCTCTCAACTGGCGAATATACCATGGTGATGTACTAGCAATTTTTTGTTGGTGACCTATTTCTCAAATACTTACGATTTAATAACTGGATTAAATATAGCTACTAACGAACTAGTACTTATTTGGCACTTTAGGTTTAGTTCCGAACCAGAAATTTGTAAAAGTAGTTGCTGACTTTCCGTCAGGGCAGCTAGACATTATTGAAGGCCTCACTTTATCCAAGAACGAACTGTGAGAAAATAGCGAGAGAATGCAAGGCCCAGGAAAGAAAATATTTCAGTAGATTCACCCCTCGACACTGGTTTGGGAAACACTCCGAGTGTATTTCTGCTACGAAAAGCCTCTCGGCGAAAATTGATCTGCTTACAGATGCCTTTTGGAGTTGACATAAAACATGAAGATAGAAACAAGTGATAAGGAGTACGACTCAAATTGGAAAAGAAGCTCGGCTTTGATCTCCATCGACGGCCGCATCACCAAACGCTGTAGTGGAAATAACATCAAGGTTAAGTTATTGGTAAACAAAAACTAAAAACTAAAATTTTTAATTAGACGCAAAACGGTCTCTGCTTCAACTATAAAATCAAAATGGTTATTAAGAACGTTTTTAAACATCACTTTTACCAAATTATTAGTTCACGTAACGCTTACTGCACATTAAGTTACGAAAATTTTAAAAAATTTAACACACGCATGATCTCTCTCATTTAATTAATAACAGTCAAATACATTGATTGGCAGTGACATGAAACCTTTAAGTGCAGGCAACAAAATTTCATTAACAACAATATTATTATCATTACCAAACACATTAAATTACATAATAATTACCAACACATGCGTAGGTAAAGGACACGTGCATCATTCAAGTTTAGTGCCATGTAAGTGTGTTGACATTCACCCATCAACTATGTTTGTTTGCATGTGATGTAGCAATGCTTTTGGGGACAAATGGTCTGACGCGTCGCTACCAATGATGATTTTATCATGCGATAAATATCTTACGTTGCGTTCGTGGCTTAATTAAAGCGCGATTAAATGACGGCTTGGTAATGGTCTTTGCCATGGGGTATATGCAACAATAAATGCAGTTATACACACACATACAAGCGCATATATATATGAGTTACATAGTATAGAGCTTCTACGTGCACAAGCGCATGATGCTATGGTTACTTACATGCATTGTATCAAATGTTACGTATACGCAATGGGCATTTTATCATTAAATTTTAATTACTGTGGTCCAGACTACTTCCGAATTCTCTTTAAGCTCGTATAACTTAAATATTAATAATTACAAATTAATTTCTATTGATTTTTTTTTTTTTTTTGATATAAAAAGAGATTATCAGTCCATGAACAATGCCATTTTTTTTTACCACGGCTAGCGTTACAAACCTGAGCGGTTAAACGCTCTGCGTCTACTTCATTGCGCTTCATACGAAGGCGGCGGGATATCGGTGATCACATGATTTTTCGTCAGGGTTTATAATCGGTTTTTATGTGAACGGAACTCCTCCCTACCAAACTAACCCTGAAAGTCACGATGCCTTTTACCACGCTGTTGTTGCTGTTGCTTGTAGGTTGCTGTAAATTGCTGGGCTGTGATCACAAAATAGATGACAAGAAAGGATCAAACCAAAATTTATAACGGAGAAACTGCACAGGCCAAGCTTATTCATGAAATAGAGAAGTGTGCCAGTTAAACAAAGAGAGTTCGTGCTTTGCATGCACCCGCGATGTGCTGAATACAGATGCAGTAACCCAATTCAATAGGAAGAGGCCAAGGGCGGAAAGAAGATGTGTCGATTTGTTGAAGTAGACTTGCATTAGACCATTTGAAGGGGGAAAGCAAATAACTAGTTGCAGGACCATGATGTTCGCCAAGGTGAGTAATCTGCCTCGAAAGCTGCAGGTAAGGAGAACTATTGTGCCTCAAAAGATGAATGCCGATTAGGACGGGGATATGATGAGTGGTAATAACGCAAAAGAACCCAACGTCGGCATTCTTCTCTTCATAGAGGAGCCAAGCGACAGTATCACTACGCCTACGATATTCCGCGAGAGGATGAGAGGCATCACAAATTATGATATTTTTACATATAGAAGCTGCTTGGTGTCATGATCGAGAATATTTGGAACGAAGCGGGTAAACCGACTACATCTGCAATTTAGCGGGGCAGCATAATGGGCTTAAGCTGGTAAGGTTCTAATATATTGTGACCTATGGAGGAAAACTCGCGTTAATGGATGGAAGGCAACGGCATATGTATGTCAGTGGCATTTATGATGATTATTTTGATCGCTAAATAAACTTCTGGTAACATTACTGACTCATTCAGTCTACATGAGGTCCTCGTGGACCGGCCAGTTCAACCTAACCTACTATAGGGCTTTTCTAGAGTGGACCATTGTAATTGTTGGTTATTTGTTGGTACGGAATTCTTTCACAAGGGAAGGTTGGACAGGCTAATATTGCAGCTACTTTTTTTCCACTAAAAACTGGTCAGTCATGGTCAAGTTGATAGTGCACTCGACCTGCATTTGCACTAATGTCTTATGTTGGCATGTAGCAACCCCCGCATAGGCTTTGGGATAGCGACTCTTACTGGGAATGTACTTAAGAAGGGATAATATGATTAGCAACAAGGGAAACCGAGGGCAATAAGCGACAGAGAATGATCGAGTCAACAAATAGGGAGGCGCAAACTGCTCAGGCAACGTTGGTATAAGGGACCTCTTTTTCAACGGACGAAGAAAAGAGGCGTTGAAATGTATAGCTTGAGCCAACCGAACAGAACTGAAGTACTTCTAAGGAGCCAAAATTACCCGCATACTTGACGTGGAGCGAAGGGACATGAGAACTGGGTGTACAGAAAGTTCTGCATACTCAATATTATCCACCAAATTGCAGAAAGCGGGCTAGCATTTGGGAAGCAAGAAGGAAGCGGCCTCTTACAGGAAACAGCAGCGGAAAGTAGGAGTTGTTTACCTGCGAACAGGTTTGGAGGAGTAAGTGAGTGATTTCGTAATCTGTACATGGATTTGTAAATACTGAAGCTCTACAGCGGTAAGCTATCCGTGTAGAACTGCGCAAATCACTGTGACAAATGGCGGATTCGAGACGGATGAGCACGATGTCGATGGTAAATACCTTTCTTAAAAGAGATATTTTGAATGCGCTTCTGAAAAAGAAGAGACGGGAGGTGATAAGGTTGCACAGAGAAAGTTGAGCCTAAATGGGTCGATTTACATCACGTCGAGATGGTGGATAGGAGCTAAAAATATGGGATAATTTCTAGCGGAAAGTAGAACCTTGTGGCCAATACTATATTTCCGGCGTGAAGTTTGGTGTGTTTAGTGTGCGTCCGAGGTCGTTTTCTTTCATTGTCCAGCGTTCATTTAGCACAGGAACATTTGAAATGTATGCAGGCAGATGGCTGTTAGGACTTTGGAACAACGCTTACTACTTAGAGGTTACTCTTAAAACGATGGGCTAGGAACAGTTTAGCAAACGCAGGTACGACTCCACCCCTTGCCAGGTGTGGATTTCCTCTAGCCAGCTGTTGCCTTCAAGCACTCAGCAGAATTAATGCCCACTAAGGTCCATCTTCCAATGGTGATTAGAGTGTTTATTGGATACTGTTCGTTGGGACCCTACGCGATGCGGGCCAATTTTCTGAGCAATCCCATCTTATAGGGCAAGAGCCCGTGACTGCCAAACCTTCGTCATTTTATAAAAGCTGAAATTTCGTCTGTGCATACTTCCAACTGAAGCAGGATCGTTGGTCTATTATAAAGTCATAGTGGCTTTAACAGATATCGTGCAAAAATTTTGCAGAAAAATAGACCTTTCTTTCGTCATTTTATAAAGACTGATTTTCATATATGGTCTTCGTCACGATATAAGAAGCCACTAGCCTCATTGCCAGACACTTTCCATAGTGGCTTTGATTAGCCAGACACTTTAAATCCTTCTAAACTTCAAAAAACATCAAATCAATTTTATAATAAAATTCGAATAAAAAATCTTTAAAACAAAAACTTTTGAAATTTTGTTTGCCGTAAAAAACTTTCAGCTTATGAAAAAGTACAGTTTGCATTACAAAAAGTGTCTGGCTGGACAAAGCCAATAATGAAAATGTCTGGCAATGTGGCTAGTTGCTTCTTATATCGTGACGAAGACCATATATGAAAATCAGTCTTTATAAAATGAAAGATCCCTATTTTTCTCAAAATTGTTGCATGATATTTGTTAAAGCCCCTATGACTCAAGTCTTATAATACACCAACTATCCTGCATCAGTTGGAAGTATGCACTGACGAAATTTCAACTTTTATAAAATGACAAAGGTCTGGCAGTCACGGGCTCTTAGACTATTATATATGTAAATCATCAGCAAAGCAAAATGTTAAAATAAAAATTAAAAATTTTTAACTAAATATGCAGCACTTTTTTGTAGGAAAATAAGAACACTTCAAAAAAGGCATGCATGCCTATATATTGACGACAATTGACCTATACATACATACGTACTGCAATATTACTATTTACACACAAATATATATACATATAAGTTACACGCATAGGTACCATAATACGGCACACCCTACGATCACGTTGCTAAGCATGTGACTTATTTAGTTCAACAGAATAAAGTCGCTGACGCGGCACACGCGCAACCATCGATCAGGTCACCTTACATTAGTTATGGGAATCGCACGCTAAGCATTTCCTGTTTACACAAGCGAGCAGTTCTGGGTAAAGCATGGGAACTGCAATGTAAACATTTTAGTTAATCTAAGAAGTTATTTAAGTAAGTTACAACGTATGTTTAGCGCAGTAGTTAATTAGCGTGCAAGTGGCACGAATAAAGAAGTTGTGACGTTAATCTGAAATCGTTCTTTCTTTCTTTTCACAAGTATCGGAGGACAGTGAGTTCCTCCGCACCTTTAATTTTTTTACATCTCCCACGAGACGGGAGATAACTGGCGCCCGAGCTTCGGAATACAGGGTTCGCGTCGCGTGTGTTAAGTGAAAAGTGCAAGAAAAATAGAGAAAATTGAAAATTCCCAATCTAACAGGGAAAAGTGAAAGATAAAAAAAAAAAAAATTTTAAAATTCTCCAATCTAACAGTGAAAAGTGCAAGAAAAAATTGGAAATTCCCCAATCTAACAGGGAAAAGTGAAAGAGAAAGAGAGAAAATTGAAAATTCTCCAATCTAACAGTGAAAAGCGCAAGAAAAATAGAGAAAATTGAAAATTCCCCAATCTAACAGGGAAAAGTGAAAGAGGAAGAGAGAAAATTGAGAATTCTCCAATCTAAACGCGACAAGAATCCTCAAATGAGACATTGGATTGTCATGAACGCCGACGAAATGAAGAAGTCGCTGACTGAAATGAATGGCGCCGTGAACGCCATCCTCTCCCAGCTGTGGAGATTCGAGGAACGCCTCAAAATCGTAGAATCGACGAACGCTGACGAGTCCATACAAGGACTTAGCCAAACCCTAGAGAGACTAGAAAGTAGGGTAGAAGAGGTTCATCGGCAATCTGTCGATAGTGAGGCAACACCAGTAGAAGAGCCTCTTGTGACTCCTCAGACGGAGGAGGACCTCAAAGAAATAGCAAGGTTACCAGATTGTGTGAAAGAACTTCAAGTGTTTGATGGATCTCGGGAGCACTATACCTCCTGGATCTATAGTGTAGAGCAGGTTTTAAGTGATTATAAGCCCGTTCGGCAAAAGCCAATATATAGGGCAATTTTAAGGCACATAAGATGCAAGATTAGGGGAGCGGCAGATGCCGCCTTGGTGTCTCACAATATTTTAGATTCGGATTGGAAGAAAATCAAGGAGATTCTCTCCTTGCATTATGCGGACGTTAGGGATATCGAAACCCTTGATCAGCAACTTACCCTCATGACCCAGGGGCGGCAAAAGTTGTCCGAATTCTATGCCCAAATAAACAAACAATTGTCACTCATGATAAATACAATAAGCACTGATAAATATGTGCACACAGAAACGGTTAAGGCATTGGCCGAGGCACATAGACGAAGAGCCTTGGATGTCTTCATCAGGGGGCTAAACGGCGACTTGCCGACCTTGCTTCTTATGCAGAAGCCAAAATCCTTACCTGAGGCATATTCGTCATGCCTCACGTTCATGAACGTGGATCGGCGAAACGCTATTTACCGCCCCCCACAGGTATTAAACAGAAGTGGCCGAATGTTCGGCGATTCGTACCAAATTCCATCACAGCGTTATTTTCCTCGCGGCAGCACAGACTACTCTGGCACACCGCAGAATCCAGCCCCGAACAATTCAAGGTACAATAATGCAACCCACTCCAATGGGAGCCTTATAGACCGACATCAAAATCAGAGGGGATTCAACTCCCCATACGCCAGGTCAGGGCAAACCAGGAATAGCCACCAATCTGCGCAAAGCTGGCGCAATAACAGTGACCCCCCCACGGCTTTAAGAGCGGATGCCGGTGCATCCTCTCAAACCCGCCAGACAGGAAATTCCAGGTTCTCTAGGTACGAAGGGCCAAGGAAAAGTCAGTTTCCAACAAAATTTTCAAACAACGAAACAAACAAGAAACAAAAATTGTTTCATCTGGTGGCCGTAGACGAAAAGGAGGGAGAAGATGCCTCCAATGAACAAAAAGATTCGACAATTGACCAACTAAATTTTACAATGGGAGCCTCGTGTCCGGCGTACCATATTTAGAGTACGTCACTCAGGGTCAAGGTATATTAGAGTTCTTAGTTGACACCGGCGCAAATAAAAACTACATTAGCGAGCGCGTAGCCTTAAACACTACCCCAGTGGAAAAACCATTCCATGTAATCTCGGCGGGGGGTAGAATCAAAATCGACAAGAAGGTTTGCGGAAACTTTTTTCAGTTTGTTGGTAGGGATCTGCCGACTACATTCTTTGTCCTTCCCGGTCTAGAATCATTTGACGGGATAATAGGGGATGATACTCTCTCAGAAATTAAAGCGGTGTTAGATAGGGAACTCAATACCCTCATCCTTAAACCAGACATCCTTCTGCCTCTTAAGCGAAAGACTGCGCAACAAGTTAACTCCATTAATATAGTCATCCCCCTTGACAACTATGTCACCGAACATACGAAAAGCAAGCTGTATGGAATACTAGAAAAGTACGAAACTTTATTCGGTCCAGTCGACCAATCCACGGAAATTCAAACCAACCTCCAAGCTGAGATAAAAACAGTAACCGAAAACCCCATCTACACCAAAAGCTATCCCTACCCCGTCAATATGCGTGGAGAGGTCGAAAGACAAATTCAAGAACTGCTTTCACAAGGCATCATCCGTCCGTCAAAGAGTCCCTATAACTCCCCCCTATGGATTGTCCCAAAGAAATCCGGCTCGGATGAAGAAAAGAAATACCGGATGGTCATTGATTTTAAAAGGTTAAACGCCGTAACGATTCCCGATACATATCCCATCCCGGACATCAACGGGACTATTGCCAGCCTTGGCGAAGCCAAATATTTTACCACACTGGATTTAACGTCAGGATTCCATCAAATCCCAATGAAAAAGTGTGACATCCCTAAAACGGCATTTTCCACCATGAATGGAAAATATGAATTCCTGCGACTTCCTTTCGGGCTAAAGAATGCGCCCCTATCTTCCAAAGAATGATAGACGATGTCCTCAAAGAATTTATAGGTCGAATTTGTTTTGTATATATCGACGATATAATTATCTTCAGCAAGGACGAGGCCACCCATTTGGAGGACATCGAAACAATTCTTTTTAGACTACTAGACGCGGGACTCAAAGTTAACCTCAAAAAAACACAGTTTTTAAAAAGAAGCGTTGAATTTCTGGGTTATATAATAACCTCCGAAGGAATCCTGCCAGATCCTAAGAAAATAAATTCGATAAAAAATCTGTTGCCACCCTCAAATCTAAAAGCGCTCAAAAGTTTTTTAGGTTTAACTTCTTACTATAGGAAATTTATTCGGGACTACGCCAAAATCGCGAAACCGCTCACTAACCTCACAAGGGGTGAACACGCACAAGTTAAGGCTACGCAGTCCAAAAAAGTGCCAATATCACTAGACAGGGACGCCCTTAGGGCATTCGATGACCTTAAGGAAATGTTGACAACCTCAGAAGTCCTAACACTTCCCAACTTCGAAAAAATCTTTAACTTAACAACAGACGCCTCAGACTACGCTATTGGCGCGGTATTGTCGCAGGACTATGATGGTAGAGACAAGCCAATTGCGTTTATATCGAGAAGCTTAACAACCGCAGAGGAAGGGTACGCTACAAATGAAAAAGAGATGCTCGCCATCGTTTGGGCGTTAGACAATCTGCGAAATTACTTGTATGGTGCCAGGAAAATACGTATATTCACCGACCACCAACCACTAACTTTCTCCCTCAGCAATCGCAACTACAATGCTAAGCTAAAGCGATGGAAAGCCCGGATCGAAGAGTACAATTATGAACTTATCTACAAACCCGGAAAATCTAACGTCGTGGCTTTTAGACGAGAAAGGGCATCTCTCGTCTAAAAACCCAAGTAAACCAATTGACGGATTCAATGCCGCCCACATTCGAGGTCGGTAGTCAGAATGCAACCATGGGATCAGATCCCGATACAGTCCATAGCGCAGAACAGGACAACACAGACCTGATCCCCTTCGTGGAAGTACCACTAAATGTTTTCAGAAACCAAATTGTGTTCGGGGGCAGACTTCAAATCTACGAAGAACCGCACCCTGGACACTCACGCCACTACGTAGGGATAGAAAACATTAGTGAAAACGAACTAATTAGCATCTTGAAAGAAAAACTGAGCCCAAATGTCATCAATGGTATCAAAATACCGGAAGATCAGTTAGGTCTATTACAGAGAGTTTATTTAGACCATTTTACCAACTACAAGGTACGAATAGCGCAAACCCTTGTGGAGGACTTAAGAAATCCAGATAGTGTGTGTGAAGCAATAGCAAAGGAGCACAAGAGGGCTCACCGTAATGCCACGGAGAATAGGAAACAACTTCTTGAGCGTTGCTATTTTCCCAAGATGAGCAGTCAAATTAGGAAATATGTACTGGCTTGTGAGACGTGTAGACTCAGTAAGTACGACAGGCACCCCCATAGGCCAGAATTACAGGCTACACCAATCCCATCACGACCATGCGAGATCCTTCACTTAGATATATTCGAAATTCAAGGGGAAAAATTTTTAAGTTGCATCGATAAATTTTCTAAATTCGCAAAGCTTTTTCACATCAGAAACAAAGGAACCCTGCACCTTAGGCAAAAAATAGTGAAACTTCTGCACTATTTCACCACCCCTAGAATTTTAGTCACTGATAACGAACGCGGATTGATTAGCCCTGTTATACAAAGCTTGTTAGAATCTCTAGGAATTCAGCTTTACCGCACCCCAACTCAGAGGAGCGAGGTGAACGGCCAAATCGAGAGATTTCACTCTACGTTACTTGAAATTTTTAGATGCCTAAAGGCGGAGACTGAAGCCCTCAGGACCAAGGAACTTGTTATCATAGCTGTAGATCGCTATAATAATTCAGTCTACTCGGTAACGAACAAAAGACCAACAGACATATTTTTTAATCGCTCACAAGCCTCCAACTTCCAAGAACTCCTTGACCAGAGCAGAAAAATGAATAGCCAAATTAAAGCACTATTGAGGGAAAAGCTAATGGCTCAGATAAAAAGACACAATAAAAAAAGGATGCTACCGGAGCGTTATGACGAAAATGACGTCATATACGTGAAGGATAAGCAAATAAAGGGGAAGCAAAAACCTCTATACAAGAAAGAAATCGTTTCAAAAGACAATAAAGTTTCAGTCACCACACTTAGTGGGAAAAAAATTCATAAACTCCACATTAAAAATATAAAAAGAAGGGGACAAACTGCCCCCACACAATAAAACAAACAAACATACAAAAAACATGAAAAGAAATCATAAAAGATCTGGCACCAAGAGGGAGTCTATCTAACAAGAGCGGGCTTGTAAGTGGGACAAATCGTGCCGTAGTAGGCTCGTAGTGCCATCGAATTTGACAAATGGCTACACTACTTCCAAACGGGATTCTGGCGATCTCCCCATAGCTGGTTCGAGAAATGTTAACACCTCTGGTCCAGGAGAAAAAAAGAAAAATTTGAGCTTATGCGCCTAATCCGCTAAGCAAATATTTATTTAATTCTCTGCGCCTAATCCGTAGATGAAACAGGAAAAAATTTGAGCTTATGCGCCTAATCCGCTAAGCAAATATTTATTTAATTCTCTGCGCCTAATCCGTAGATGAAAAAGAAAAATTTGAGCTTATGCGCCTAATCCGCTAAGCAAATGAATATTTAATTCAAAAAAAAAAAAAAAAAAAAAAAAAAACCTAAGCTTATGCGCCTAATCCGCTAAGCAGAAATAAAACAAAATTTTTTGTTTTTTTTAACAAAACCAAATAAAAATAAAATTAAAATATTAATCCAATGAAAAAGGATACAAAAAAAAGACAACCAAAATTTTTCACCTTTTAATTTTCCTAATTTTTTGTTCCCTTTTTATTTTTGCAACCCTTTGTAATAACAGTATAAAGCAAAACTTTAAATTTTATTTTAATCTTCCCCACTAATCATAATTTGTAACCCACCGACACATTAACAAATTAACATCGCTAGAAAGGCGAAAATCCTAAACTAAAACAGTAACGCTAGTTTAATGATAATCAATCTAATCTTATGAATTCCGCTTACTAATAATACTTTCCTACTATCAATAACATTTTTTTCTTTTTTATTAAATAGATAACCGTAACTTAGTACTTAGAACATAGCAACTACTAACTACATTAAATTAGAATTAACATCTTGCGTTGCAGATTCCCACTGCTGGCATCAGCCATCAGCGCACTACACATATTCAACTACAAGGCCCCAATAATAACCATCCAGAGCGGGGATGGGTGGATCATAGGGGGCTCATTCAAACTCATACACGTCATCGACCTACAAAAGTACACCACGATGGTGACTCAAATGGATAAATTAGCAAGTAATCTAATCAAACGAACCGACGAGCAACTCTTAGCCCAGCACTACATCAACCAAACACTCGAACGACTCGAAGAGTTGATGGGAAGCACAAGCAAGACTAGAGTCACCCGATCCATTGACTGGATTGGGTCAGCATGGAAATGGCTGGCAGGATCGCCTGACGCAACAGATTGGAATAACATCCTCCACAGCCAAAACCAGATAATAGCGAACAACAACCATCAATATAAGGTCAATAGAAAGCTATTCACAACCACCGAAGAAGTATTGAAACGAATTGAAGAAGTGGTGAACCGCACCAACTACGTAGTAAAAGAAACAGAAGGAATCGAATTCGAGCAAAGCGCACTTCGCAACATTGTCCTCATTCGTGAAGAGGTCAATGAATTTGTGCGAGCATGTCAATTGGCAAAGCGAGGAATTGTTAATACCAACTTGCTAGACATAGACGAAGTGAACCAAATCCTATCCGAAACAGAAACCCTCCCATACCAGAATGTAATTGAGGCAATCGAATATGGCCAACCATCGGTCCTCACAAACGGGACACTTCTACTTTACGTCCTATCGATGCCGAAAGTGACGGCCAGTAAATACAATCTTCTGATTACCCGCGCTGGAATCTACGCTGGTAAACAAGTGGACTTACCGTTCGAGAGAATGCTGGTCAATCAAGAGGAGACATACGGGTTGACGAAGGATTGCTTGGTTATCGGCTCATCCACAGTATGCAGCTCCGAGTCCTTGATTGCGCTGGAAGAAAACAGCTGCCTGCCACGACTCTTAAAAGGTGGGGCTGCTAGTTGTCAATTTATTAGACGAAACGGATCCCGTATAGAGCTGGTAAACGAAAACACCATTTTCATTTCAAACTACCAGGGCATAATAAGGAGCAACAATGCCACAATTACTATTAATGGCACATACGTAATTCAATTCAACAACGAGTCAATCAAGATTGGCGATCAGGAATTTTCCAGCAATGAAGCTGTTACCGCACACGCCCTCCCAGCCGTACTTTCTAACATAAAAAACCATACCATGAAAGTCAACTTGGAGTACATCCACGACATCACAATGGAGAATGTTAAGTATCTAGGCTATGTCAATGAAAAAATCAATTTTTCTATCGTTACAGAAGCTATCTCGATTTGCGCAATAGCCCTTATTGCCGGAACACTGTGGAGATGTTACACAAAGAAACTAGACCTTCCACCGGTTCAAATTCCAACGCATTGGACGGGAAACATTAGCATAAATAGGACCCCCAAAGGCAAATCTGCACCTGAATTTTATCGCTCAGATCCTAGCCTGCCAGTCACAAGCGTCAGTACTAAATCATCACCAGAAGACCGCAATCACTCCTTACAAAATTTCTCCCCCTCACGCTTTTCGACATTTGATCTACGAGACGCAGATCTTTAAAGGGGGAGGAGTTACACGCATAGGTACCATAATACGGCACACCCTACGATCACGTTGCTAAGCATGTGACTTATTTAGTTCAACAGAATAAAGTCGCTGACGCGGCACACGCGCAACCATCGATCAGGTCACCTTACATTAGTTATGGGAATCGCACGCTAAGCATTTCCTGTTTACACAAGCGAGCAGTTCTGGGTAAAGCATGGGAACTGCAATGTAAACATTTTAGTTAATCTAAGAAGTTATTTAAGTAAGTTACAACGTATGTTTAGCGCAGTAGTTAATTAGCGTGCAAGTGGCACGAATAAAGAAGTTGTGACGTTAATCTGAAATCGTTCTTTCTTTCTTTTCACAAGTATCGGAGGACAGTGAGTTCTTCCGCACCTTTAATTTTTTTACATCTCCCACGAGACGGGAGATAACTTATATGTTATTAAGTTTATCTTAGTTATACTTTCCGTTTCTCAAATCTAATTTAAGGAATATTCACCCAATCCATAGACCATTCTACATACATCAACCAACATTGAAGATGCATATTATGTACATACATACATACACAAATGCATATCCATACTTACAACCATATATGCAGTTATTGTTTAACTATGTATATTTGCATCTTAGTAATATGGTTATTCACCCATATAGTGTAAATGAAAGCAAACATGGTCTGGACTCTGGTCAATCGTTCATATCGTCTCTAAGCAAACTCAAAAGGCCACATGTTTGGTCAATATTTGAATTTTCAGAATAACTCAAAGCTACAAACACTTTCACTGCACTTTAATAAATACATTCATACTCGTGTATATGGGGCAAAGTATGATCCAGCGGGCGGCCGCCGTGGTGTGGTGATAGAGTGCTTCGCCTGCCACACCGAAAATTCTGGGTTCAAGCCCCGAGACCAAATTTTTCAAGTAGAAAAACGTTTTTCTAAGTGGGGTCGCCCCTCGGCAGTGATTTGACAGTCACCCCGAGTGTATTTCTGCCATGAAAAGCTTCTCAGTGAAAATTTATCTTCCGTCCCGCCAATTTTGTAGGAGAAATTAAAGGGACCACCACACATTGGAAGAGAAGCTTGGCCTAAAGATTGTACGGAGGTTATCACGCTTGCATATTTATATATTTATATTTATGACCATATACAGAACCGAATGCAATTTATTGATTTCTTCAATTGAATGCATTTTATTAAGTTTTTGTAAAATATTCACTATAAACCTGGGACGCTAGAGCTTTCTATTATAACGTGTGAGAATTTCAAATTAAAGCCGCATGTTTTTCCCAAATTATGTGAACTTTTTCAAAAAATTTTAATTAAATTGTTAAGATTTGGGTTTTTTGAATTGAAAATTTCTTAATCTTCAGAAGTTGGATTTAGGTTTGGTGAAATGAAACATGCAACAAAAACAGTAAAAACAAAGCGCATGTAAACATATGTGTATATTGATAAAAGTACGTGTATTGAATCTGCCCAGTCAAATAGAAGAGAGCAATAACCCTCTCATTCCAAACGGCAAAGGAGACCCCAACTCTCCGTCGTCTCTCCATCCAATGTGTATGCTATACACTGATCGTCTCAAGAGCTAAATGTAAGCCGCAAGTTTAAGTTGGCTGATCACTGCAGTGTATTCCAAGCGGAAGTTGCTGCTATTAAGGATGCGGTGCACGAAATGCTATTCAGAGCTACTACGGTTAGGGAATTTAATATCTACTCTGTTAGCCAAGCGGCTATCAAGACCTTGAGTTCAACTACACTATACACGGAACTTTATCGTTGCTATGCAACGACTCTCTAAGTAGCTACAGCTACGTCACCATTAATTTATTATATGTGGCATCGCAACGGAACTTCATGTTGTCCAATTCAGCTTCTCCTATCAGGGCAGCTACCACCTAACCTAACCTAATAAAGTTTAACATGCGTAGAAATAAAACGCTTCGAACCACGCTGGCAACTTCTTGAGATGGCAACTCCTTTTAAATATGAAAAGAGTCTAGAAACAAATTCTCAAAAGGGCAAGAGGCAAAGGAGGAGGACCGTCAGAGCGACTGTGCGTTTACGGAGAGGGCACTTCATAAGTGATGTAATAAAAACAGCTATTGATGCGCTAAAGAAAGCCGGGTAAAGCGGATCGCAAGCACGGAAGTGTTTATTGTTCTCGTTGAATATCTAAAATGCTTATAACTCAGTCAGGTGAGAAGACATGTTGGGGACATTAAAGCGCTCTTTCAGAACATCGAAAATCTGCTTTGTATCAGAGAAACCGGTATCCAAGGTACGAAACAACCCACGTCCAATAAAAGATGAATATATTAGGCGGAGCTAGACTGGGCTATAGCGTGATCTCTGAAATGTTACTTATAACCGTCTATTGCACTAGATTTGTCAGGAAACGCCTTTCTCACTGCTGTCACAGCTTACTGCAAAATATAGAGATGGATTCCCGATCATGGTCTTCAGCTGGTAAAAGCAAAAACGGGGATCGTGATCTTCACAAATACATATGTGGAAACGCATTATCACTGTGACGACTGTTGAGAGCGAATAGAGAGAAAGACCGAGCACAACGAAATATATTCAAGAAGCCAATGAAATGGACGTGCAACTATGGAGAATGTGAGTCGATAAGCGGCAAAAATTACGTGCCATCGGTGGTGTAGAGGTGTGATCCTCGTCTACTGGGTTCAAGACCAGTGAAGCGCAACATCGAAATCTTCAGTAAAAAGGTTTTTTTTTCAGATAGAAAAAAGGACTTTAAGCGGCTTCACGCCTTAGAAGTAGTTTGGCAATCACCCCGACGGTATTTCTGCCATTCTTCTGCTAGGGAGTGACGTTCGGAGTTGGTACCGTTCCACTAATTTGTCGGATAAATAAAACAGCAGCTAGAAGCAAAGTGGAGGTGAAGCTCTTTGTAAATTTCCCCGGAATTATGTTGTGCCCTGCATTTTTTTAAAGCTGCTCACATCTTCTTCAGATTCTATGTTCTTAAAGGCGGTGAAGATTTGGATAGTCGCAATGAAATACAGGAAGTACCGTAGCACTCTCACTATGGTCGAATGCAGAGGAATTGTTCCGAGTTATCCCAGGGCAGCAGGAAACTCTCAGCGGATATGTGAGACACATACTTCGCATCAAACAATAAATTTAGTTCTTTGCTTTTTAGCATAAAAGTAGCTAAATATCTTATGTAGTGCACATGAACGCGATCCCAGGAACAGAAAATGATGTGAAATGTGAAGGATAGGTTCTAGTGGATAATATGTAGCCCTTGAAAGCGCTGCGCAAACGCAATTGGCCTTAAAGCTTCCAGCTGGTTCATAAAATATTTTTTCTTTCCACGAAACCTAAAAAATGTACCTGTAATCGCAGGACATTACAAAATATTTGCACATTTAATCCCGACTCTTTATTGATGACGGCCGCCGTGGTGTGCTGATATCGTTCTCCGCCTACCACACCGAGTGTCCTGTGTGCAACTCCCGCCCACAGCAACATCCAAAATTAAAAAAAAAAAAAGTTTTTTCAATTCAGCAGACAAAAGTTTTTCTAAGCGGGATCGCCCTTCGGCAGTGATTTGGCAAATACTCCGAGTGTATATTTATGCCATGAAAAGCTTCACAGATGCCGTTCGGAATAGGCATAAAACATGTAGGTCGCGTCTCAACAATTTGTAGGAAACACTACAAGGAGCACGACCCAAATTGAGAGAGAAGCTGGGCCTACATCTCATCGGAGGTAAATCGCGCCAGGTATTAGTTTTTTCTTTTATGTATTGATAACATCAAAACTACGAATCAAGTTACCATTTGAATGGACGATGTGCTAAATAAGTGTAATCCAAGTACATAGGTTTCACATTCCACTAAAGATACAATAAAAAATGTTACATAAGCGCATCGGTACCCATATTTTTAGGTGGTATGAATATGTTTGCGTGTAATTGTTGCTTTATAATAAAACAATGCAGCTATTTCGAGCGGATTAGGGCGGATTAGAATATACACGCAGCTAGTATGCCTATCGTAAAAGGTGACTAAAACACCCAAATGATTCAATGGGTCTCGAGCGAAATTGATAGCCTTTCCAACAGAGTTTTCAACTTTGTCAACCTTACCTACCCGTGGCGAACTCTGTTTATTCATCAGCCGAGGTTCTGATGACCCTGAGCTCCTCACGGAACAAGGAAATGGCCTAGAATGTTAAATGTGATCATACTAAATTGTTCCCGAGATGGTCGGTCTTGTAGCTTAGTGGTGCTTTTTACCTGAACGTGGCGCAATTATACCCGGCCACTAAAATCGATTACACACCCCAAAACGTCCGATGAGTGTATTTATCGATACAACAACAACAACATGGCTTAACCTAATAATGAAGAATTGTTTTACAAAATTTTTTTATAAATAAGCGAATTATAATTTTATTTTATTTGTTTGTATAGTCGTATATATAAGTAGTTATAAAAAAATATAGTTTTTTTTTAAGTTTCTGGATGTAAGTAAAATGCTTTCAATTTACTTTACAAAAAATGTATACACATTAATGTGGTGATTATAGTAAGACCAAACTGCTTCAGATTGACATTATAATTAGGTTAATAATAGTTTAGTTAGAATGAGCTAGTTTATCCAAACAGGGAGCATACTCAAAGTAGTCATTATTTTACTAACATACATTTTCTTTAATTTATAAAATAAAAACAGTGTTGTTGTTTTCAAGTTATACACCTTTTTTAAAAACTTAAAATAACTAAAAATATTTTTATTATTGAATGTGTGTCTATAATATGACATATGTATGTATACTTATATATTGATTTCGTCAATTAATTTGGGGATAAAAATGTTGTTATCCATCAAAATCGATATTCCTTTTGAAATGGAATTACCACAGATATATTTTACTGTGTAAACCTATAGTTTAAATTTAAATAATCAAAAAACTATTAGGACAACCCATGAAAGCCCGCATATACCTCGGAAGATCTCGTAAACCATGTAAGCCTGGCAAACTTTTATGGAAATATGCTTCATTTGCAAGTTTTAAATGATAACGAGGCAGATACGAGCTTGAGTGAGTTGCGCTATCAATCATTCTTCTTTAAAACTTAATGTTAATACTATACAGTGACGGACAAAAGTCTACATACACCCACTACTTCCGCTGGATTGAAAGACTAAGAATTTGTCTGAAAAATGTGTTAAAAGAGTTTTATTTGAAACCTTTTTCTAATCATAATAAACCCAAAAAATCTAAACCTTAACATAAAATAACGAAGTTATGCGAATAAAACGTAAAAACAACGTTAACAAACGTCTACATACAGTACATAAATAACCTGTTTAGTATAAACAGCTACACATAACACTAAATAATATTGTTTTTTTTTTAGTATTTTGTGGGCGCACCGTTAGCTTGAAACTGTCGTGCCATTGAGACTACTAAATTTGTAAACTCTGCAGGTGTTATACTGTTCTAAGCTTCCATGACGCTTTCTTTCAGAACAACGGCACTAGAAACCTGCTGTTTCCTAATTTTCGTTCAAAAATTTAATCAGAGCTTTAGGGGTGTATTTAATTGGCTTGGAGCATAGCAAAGCAGCCAATTCATAATAATATGTGTCATGTGTTTTGGATCCTCATCCTTCTGTAAGATCCAGCCTACACCGAGCTCCAATGTATACACCGATGGTTTTTAAATATCTTCTAATAGAGATATGTATATAAAGCGATCCCAATTACCCCCAATAAATGTAATTCTACCAACTCAAGACACCGCTACAGCTCAACTCAATATAAGCAAATCAACAAAGAAGTTACGGTTAGTACAGCACAGCATATTGGAATGTAAGCTAGGTAACTGGTGCTGTATGTACACTTTTGTCAAGGCTGATTATGATTTTTTTCGTCACAACCTAGTTGTTTTATATTCAAGGACCAATTTTTTGAGGTAAAACGATTAGAACAAGTGTAAAGCAAAATTGCATGTTCACATTTTTCCGCGATGTGTTTGTCTTTTCTAAACAACGAAAGTAGGGGCTGTATGTCGACTTTTGCCCATCATTGCATGTAAAATATTGTCGTATTATTAAACCCAACATCTTTTCTTCTCGAAAATTATAATAGCTAAAATGACCTTACATAGTAACATTAAAATATCATACATATAACAGCCAGTATTGTTAATTAACTTAAATTGTTTGTTAGACATATTTCTCTGATAAAAGGAGAGTGCATTTGAAAAACGGAATAGATACGTATACATAATCGAACAATTATTAGAAAATTTTACATTATTTATAATAATAAACCTATGTTTTTTTTTACATGTATATACATATGCACTTGAACTTTCATTTTTTTAGTTGCAAATGTAGATGTATATACATGTAAACAAAGACATGGCCAATATTTGGTTTGAGGTTTTGACCATACAAGTTAGTTGTGTGACATATTTGAAACGCCTTTGGCAACAAATGACCAGCGGGTTTGTTTAAGGCAGTTCCGGTTGTCAGTTATTTTGACCTAATAAATACCTAGAATATGTGCAATTCCCTATTTTTATTTGAAGTGAAAAGTATCCTAACATTTCTTATGAATTATCGTGCAGATTTTTAAATGTGAAATATGAATACATCGAAACCCTCTAAGGGTTCGAAGCAGACTCATTGCATTTTGATATGGGATTATTCAATTGCATACAAATTTGTTTACTTAGATACAGCCACGTGCATACATTTGATTGTTTTGAGTCAAAAAGGAATGTGTCTCAAATATATATTTACTATTACGTAAAAATTAACCAGTATATTATATTCCTACTAACATTACATAAATCTACGAATTATTGGCTGTTATGATGTGATTACTCTAAAAGCGATTACTAAATTCATTCGCTTTTTGATTAATCGAAAAACGGATTAGCCAGAAATTTTCATTTGTGATTCATTCGTTTTTGATCAATCGAAAAACGGACTAGTCCAGAAATTTTCATTTGTAATTAATCAATAAATAGAAATATTCGATTAACTGTGTAATTAAAAATGCTGTTAATCAAAATGTTTAGTAAGCAATAAATCGCACAGCCCTATCTATGATTGTATGAGTCTTAGTTTAAATAAAGTAAAATAAAATAAAAATATTTGATTTCTCTTAATAAAAAGAAAGAATATTCGACAAGGTGCATTCAATAGTATCTGAAGATGACTGCAGAATGAAGTCGAAATATGGACAATAATAAAAAGTGAGAAATATGAAAACAATTTGTGTTTTCATTTCATATATTTAGTTTAGTCTAGATCTTAATAGTTCGTAAAACAAAAAAGAAAATCTAAAAAAATTTTTCAATTCTCTAAATTTAAGCCAAATATCAAACCCACCATCAATCTGGTGTTTGAGGTATAAAATTTAAGTTAAACTCAAACTTTTGTTTTTTGATTTTTTTGAATAAGCTTTAGTACACAAAAATTTAGCCAAACATAAGCGCCGTATCAAATCATTTAACAATCTCTCTTCATTAATCCCGCTGCGTTCGGATTTTGAACTTCTTTTTGGGCAAAGGTATTGAAATTTAGTTTATGCTTTATATGGTCCTTTTTAATTCAAAGACTGTCCCCATTATGCTATTTTACTCTAGTTATTGAGATAAATGATAAATTAAAAAAAAACAAAATGGCCTAACGTGCAGTGTGTTTGGTATCTGAGTTTTATCACAGCGACTGTAATTTCACAGTAAACCGCAGTGACATCTTCGAAAAAACCATTGGTATACTTTTATACTATTTTCACACAGACGGCTTATTGAATAATAAAGGCAATTTTCTACATTAAGACGCTTATTGAGCTCAATCTTCCCTACAAAATTCGAAGCTATTATTATTTCATTAGTAGCTAATCGAATGCCTAATGAAGTCAAAATGACAATGCAACTCTGTTGGCAGCGTTCCGCTCCCGTTTCCGCTTCATAGTTTTTGGTGTGTTCAGTGCTTAAAAATATCATTTGTCAAAGCAAAAGTCATTGTCTCCATGGCGGAACGATACAAGGTGGCCGCATCGAACAGCTGATTATAACCTTTTTTATTTGATTTGATACATCAACTACCGGCGCAGTACGATTTTGACATTTGCCCATCGAATTTACAAGTACATGGAATTTTTTTCTTTGTAGGTATGTCACCATACTCCCACCTTGTATCGTTCCGCAATGATTGTCTGTCTCATCCTTCATACTAATCGAGAAGTTACTTCTGTGTGAAAGCAAAAAATTTACGATTTCATTAGTAGGTGAAATGAGATCATTAAGTTTCTGTGTGAAAACAGTATTACGCCATCTGTCTCTCGTTGGCAATTAACCAATAACAGCAATCACAAACCCAATCATAAAACCACAGCTTTGTCAATTTGTCACAGCTTTGGTGTGTGATGATAGTGTAACTTAGTAGCACTATATCGCAGTTAGTTGCAGTTGCGGGCGTTTAAGTAGCCGGTTACGGCGGCCACCGTGGAGTGATGGTAGCGTGCTCCGCCTACCACACCGTATGCCCTGGGTTCGCACCCCGGAAAAAGCAACATCAAAATTTTAGAAATAAAGTTTTTAAATTAGAAGAAAATTTTTCTAAGCGGGTTCGCCCCTCGGCAGTGTTTGGCAAGCGCTCCGGGTGTATTTCTGCCATGAAAAGCTCTCAGTGAAAACTCATCTGCCTTGCAGATGCCGTTCGGAGTCGGCATAAAACATGTAGGTCCCGTCCAGCCAATTTGTAGGGAAAATCAAGAAGAGCACGACGCAAATTGGAAGAGAAGCTCGGCCTTAGATCTCTTCGGAGGTTATCGCGCCTTACATTTATTTTTTTTTTTTTTTTTACCAAAAAGTTTACTGCGACATTTATCCAGTATAGTATATAGGTTATAATTGGGCTTGTGATTGCGTTTATTAGAAATAGTGATTGTAACCGTGGTTAAGATCATATTACTTTCCTATAACTGTTCAATCGTCGTCAAAGAGCAATTTTTCTTTTTGTTTACGTTCCCTTTTTACGTTCTTTATAGAAAGATTTCTTGCGAAAGCACCTTTAGTGAAATTCTTCGGCGAATTCTCTGTGCGAATTCTCCCTTAATTACGTCTTTGTTTCGCAATGTATTTTACCCCTTTTCATTTTTACTAAAAGCCACCTAAGGAGAATATTGCAAACTTAAAATTACCATTGCAAAAACATTTGACGAAAGAACTCAGTTTGTTGTTTGAACTATATGGGTTTAGGTCTCTCCTCCATAGCATATTTGCCCCGGTTTCGGAGAATTACTCTCAAACTGTTCCACAGTATTCCCATAGTAAATATTTTATATCGTTAACTGCTTAGATGTATTAGCTATACCCCGGAAATGTGATGTCTGAATAAGCAACTATATAGGACCTATATCTGCCGGTAAACGGATTTTGATAATTTGCAAGATTATTGAAGATAATCTTAAACTAAAAGCATGTTAAGAATTTAAGGAAATTTTTTAAAATTTCAACTTAACTTTATTTCCCTCACATCAACATCTAAAGTATGTCTGAAAAAAGTTGTGGTGGTATTCATTAAAAAAGCAAGCGGAAATATTTATCATAACTGTGCCCATATTTTCAACTCAAACACAGTCTAATCATCGCATTAGCATACCATACAGCAGCAAAAGCGCCGCCACCACCCGTGCTAGTCAATCGAGCCGATTCGGGTGCGCAAAACCAGCGCCACCGCCAACAACACCACCACTTCCACCACCCGCAATATTACCGCCAATAACTTTCTCAATGAATTCATCCCATAGCAATTGCCACTTTTCCAATGCCAATTGTTTCAGTTCCCTGCTCAATGAGCTATACTGCAACGAATTGATGGCGAGTTTCTTAAGCAAACGTAAATCGGCATGAGCAGAAGCGATACCTAAAAACGCTATATAGAAATCGTGTGTGAGTGGTGTAGCACGCCAAAAGGATGGATCATCCGATGAGATTACCACCGTATAATTATCAGCAAAAAAATGCGAACATGGATGATTACGAAAATCGGCTACCAATTGTAATATCTGATTTGATATAGGATTAACTTCAATGGGTATGTTACGCTCCTTCACAGTTTGCAAAACGAGGGGGTGTTTAGTGAGCGCAAAACCATGTCCAATACGCTTAGTGCCAAGTAGCACAGCATCAATAAGATTTTCGTCTACTGTGGAACCATACCAATCTGTTTCACCAGCATGAAAATAGAAGTCAATATCATCGGGCATTTTTAAAAGTTGTGGTATGAATTTCTTAAGCGGACGACCGAGCTCCTCTTGACCAACCAAATCAAAACCGGCTAGGAAAGTGGGGTATTTGGCCTGAAAGGAGTATTATTTTTAGTAATACAAACATTATTTTTATTAATAATAATTTAGTGCAAAACAAATCTTACCTTTATTTCAGTGCAAATCTTGATGTATTCGGGGACTGTGGACTCATCACAATCTCTTAAGGGGGCATAGATCAATTTTGAGCCAATAAAGTCTGGATAGTCTTTCATAAATTTAGTCAAGGTCTCATTATATACGCGTACGGTATGCATTGTAGTGTACTTATTACCGTCCATATCGTATAACTGCAAATTAATATGAAATAATAATATAAGCAAAAATTCAAAACAAATGAAAATTCGTATATAAGTAACAGTAACAATAAAAGCAACAGTAAGTGTAACAGTATCAGTAACGGTAACAGTAATAGTAAGGGTAACAGTAACAGTACCAGTAACAGCAACGAGATTATGATAACGGGATTCAAGAGGAGGCGCAATATATAGCTTCTCCAACCCAATTGTCAAACTCACCTTCGAGCGGCGAATTCTGTTTCACTAACAGACGAGGCTCTGGCGGCGGAGGTGGGGAGGGAGGAATGGCCCGAAGTTTTAATGTGGCCATATAAATCGTTCCCGAGATGGTCGGGCCAGCACCTTAATGGTGCTGTGTTACCGGAGCGTACCGGATCTGTATCCGGCAAAGGACCGTCACATCGATAACATTCCCCAAAGCCTTCGGGGAGTAACCTTACGCTACGACAACAACAACAACAGATTATGATAACGTTAACAATACGGAAATTATATCGAAATAGGCCAAGTATTTCTCAAAACAAATCGGAAGTTTTTCTGAAATATTTCTACATTTATCCCAAAATACATGCAAAGGCGATCGGGAGGCAGTCCTGAAATGTTACAGAAAATAATCCGAAATTATCCTGAAACAGTTTCGAAATGGTACAGAAAACGCTACCGAAAATATCACGAATTGGTTCAGAAATAGTTCTGACATGATTCTTCAACCAATCCCGAAACGGACCCGAAATATTATTTCCCGAATGCATATGGGGAGGTGAAGGCTCCTTCACTTTTCCTAAATTAATAAGTTTTTGGAATCTTTGATACATTTACCGTTAACAAGAGGCGTGGGGCTCGCTCCTTTTTTTCAAAAAAATATAGCCACTACATATCATTTAAAACCTTTCAGCCGTCTGAACATCCAATTATCAAATTTTACGTAGGCCCACTCAACTACTTAACTTATTATCAAACCTCGCCCTTTCTTACTCAACCTACTTACCGTTGGTAATGTGCTGCGAAATTCTACATATTGCACATTATCAGCACGAAACTCTTTCAAAGCTTCATAATAATAGTCAGCCCACACTGGTGCATACGTGATAAGTCCTTCAAGCAATATGAAAATAGACATAAATTCATTCCAAGCTGCATTATTATCCGAAAATTTGTCTTTGGGATACATCGAAAAACGTGCACGCAAATAGTCATCAACTGCCGTAGCACCATGACGATCACGCATCTCTGCCACCAAAGTCCATGAACACTGCATATGAGGAATTTCGTACTTTGGCTGTGTTCTCGAGAAATACATTCCTACAGCCTCCAAGCCACCGCTACGCTCACAAGCCCACAAATTATCACGATAAGTTAATTCAATTAAAAATTCTGTCCTAGCCAAAGCTATGTCATGCGAATGTAAAACGGCTCCCTTCGGCATGGCTTGTAGATAAGCAAATAACGGCGTCTTCGCGATGTCATCCAAGACTTTGAAAAAATGCTGTGATGGCTTGAAGAGATGTGGTGTTGTAATACCCTCTTCATATTCGTAAGTTTTTGCGGCCATAATAATTTGATTGGCAAGCAATTCTCGTGAGTTCAATTCAAGTTCAGCACCCAGTCCTTTAGACTTCTCATAGAGGAAGAATGTACTACGTTTGGCATCGTAAGCGTCGGGTGTGGGGCGTGCTGTATGCGTGTAGTTGCTATCGATTTCGCGTACGTATGCGGCAAGTTGGGATGCGGCCAATTGACTCCGCTTGTGTGTGTGCGCTGATGCTATGGTTATTAAGAGATAAATGGTGAATGAGAAACGCACACAATGGAACATATTGACGCTAGTTGTCGTATGGAAAACTTTGTGAATGTGAAGTAACGCGTGCGATCACCTCCACCACTGGTAACTGAATCAATACGGAAGCTCTCACATTGATTTATTTGTTGGCAATATTAAACTGTAAGTACATAAATAAATTTTTGCTCATAAATTGAGATTCAATTTGATTATAGCTTATAGGGTATTGAAACTCTTTCAAGTAATATTACTCGTGTAGTTATAATATAGTGCTTTTCAGCAATAATCGCTTAAATCAGAAAATCTAGTTTTCATAAAATTTAAATCTTAATTTCAACTCATATTTAGTCAAGTAGGGAAATGATAACCGCAGGCTTTATTTCCTAATCCAAGCAGGTGTTATATCTTTTTTTTAATTTCTTACAATTTATTCATTTGATTTTATTTGAATATATTTGTTTTATTTTATTTTATACTATTTCATTTTTTTATTTTACACATGGTTCAATTATATGGTTGGCTCATCTGTAAAGGAACAAATTATGTCTGTTCAAATTGTCATAATCTGTGTATTGGTGTTGGTGCGACTGGTATGGAATGGAAACATAAAACTTGGCAGTTTTTGTATGTGTAAGAAAATGTTGCCAATGTGTTGGTTTCATTTTGAGTTTGCCATCTCCTTTTGACAATCTCATCGACCATGCAATGAAATAAATAAGATCAGCTGATGAGATGAGCCAACCATATAATTGAACCATGATTTTACATATTGAAATTTTTTTATTTTCTTTTCTAATTTCAAATTTGATTTTATTTTATTATATTTTTTTTATTAAATTTTTTTTTTATTGAATTCAATTTAATTTTTTCGCCCTAAGCTCCACTTTGGGCTATACATTATACGGTTGTATACAACAAGACATATAAAGGTATATTAATAATAATCTCTAAATTACATATCACTGTCTAAAAACGAAGGAACAATACATTTTTTTGATAGATATACTGCCTTTTGAATAACTAGAAGCTTATCTTCTAATGGTAGTTTTTCCAGGGTCCTTATAAGGGTTTGGGTACCATACCTGCTGACGAAATGATTATTGGCTTTATGTTTACTTTATCATTGCCATAAATACTTCATTTCCTGAGCAAGTCCAATGTACTTTCTTTTCTTTTCTGTGTGCACATCTTTCATTATACCTTTCATGAACATGAAATGGTATATTAACTTCGGTCCGATATTTGTAACGTTGAGAAATATAGAAGATAGACTCACCATTAAGTATACCGAATTGATCAGGGCGACGAACTGAGTTGATATAGCCATGTCCGTCCGTCTGTCTGTTTGAACGCAAACTAGTCCCTCAAATTTTGAGATACCTCAATGAAATTTGGTACAAGGATGTATTTTTGTATTATATTAGACATTTTCGGATCCGGTAGGATCGGACTACTATAACATATATCTCCCATACAACCGATCGTTCAAATAAGACGATTTTGGTCATTCCTGCCGCAATTTAGAATTTATAAACGTGAAACTCGGTGATATATATTCTACTATATCATAGAAGATATCCTGAAAAAATCACTTTGATCGATTTTTGGCCATTTCTCCCTTAATTTCGAAAGTATAGACGTGAAACTCGGTGATATATATTTTAATATATCATAGAAGATTTCCTGTAAAAATCATTCCGATCGGAGCTATATATAATATATATCCCATACAACCGATCCTTCATATAAGGGGGTTTTTGCCATTTTTATACTCAGTTGAGCAGAGCTCACAGAGTATATTAACTTTGATTGGATAACGGTTGGTTGTACAGGTATAAAGGAATCGAGATAGATATAGACTTCCATATATGAAAATCATCAGTATCGAAAAAAAATTTGATTGAGCCATGTCCGTCCGTCCGTCCGTCCGTCTGCCCGTTAACACGATAACTTGAGTAAATTTTGAGGTATCTTGATGAAATTCATTTTGTAGATTCCTGGGCACTCATCTCAGATTGCTATTTAAAATGAACGATATCGGACTATAACCACGCCCACTTTTTCGATCTCGAAAATTTCGAAAAACCGAAAAAATGCGATAATTCATTGCCAAAGGCGGTTAAAGCGATGAAACTTGGTAGATGGGTTGACGTTATGACGCAGAATAGAAAATTAGTAAGATTTGGACAACGGGCGTGGCACCGCCCACTTTTACAAGAAGGTAATTAAAAAGTTTTGCAAGCTATAATTTGGCAGTCGTTGACGTTATCATGATGAAATTTGGCAGGAACGTTACTACTATTACTGTATATGTGCTAAATAAAAATTAGCAAAATTGGATGAAGAACACGCCCACTTTTTAAAAAAAATTTTATTTTAATTCAAATTTTAACAAAAAATTTAATATCTTTACTGTATATAAGTAAATTAAGTCAAAATTCAACTCCAGTAATGATATGATGCAACAAAATACAAAAATAAAAGAAACTTTCAAAATGGGCGTGGCTCCGCCCATTTTCATTTAGTTTGTCTAGAATACTTTTAATGCCATAAGTCGAACAAAAATTTACCAATCCTTCTCAAATTTGGTAGGGGCATAGATTCTATGACGGTAACTGTTCTCTGTGAAAATGGGAGAAATCGGTGAAAGCCACGCCCAGTTTTTATACACAGACCACCGTCTGTCCTTCCGCTCGGCCGTTAACACAATAACTTCAGCAAAAACCGATATATCTTTACTAAACTTAGCCCACGTACTTATCTGAACTCACTTTATGTTGGTATAAAAAATGGCCGAAATCCGATCATAACCACGCCCACTTTATCGATATCGAAAATTACGAAAAATGAAAAAAATGCCATAATTCTATACCAAATACGAAAAAAGGGATGAAACATGGTAACTGGATTGGTTTATTGACGCAAAATATAACTTTGGAAAAAACTTTGTAAAATGGGTGTGACACCTACCATATTAAGTAGAAGAAAATGAAAAAGTTCTACAAGGCGAAATCAACAGCCCTTGGAATCTTGGCAGGAATACTGTTAGTGGTATTGCATATATAAATAAATTAGCAGTACCCGACAGATGATTTTCTGGATCACCTGGTCCACATTTTGGTCGATATCGCGAGAACGCCTTCACATATACATCTAAGGGCCACCGCTTTTAAAACCCTCATTAATACCTTTAATTTGATATCCATATCGTATCATTCTAGAGTCGCCCCTGGCCCACCCTAATGGCGATATCTCGAAAAGGCGTCCACCTATAGACCTAATGCCCACTCCCTCTTAAAATGCTCAGTAACACCTTTCGTTTGATACCCATATCGTACAAACATTCTAGAGTCACCCCTGGCCTACCCTAATGGCGATATCTCGAAAAGGCGTCCACCTATAGACCTAATGCCCACTCCCTCTTAAAATGCTCAGTAACACCTTTCGTTTGATACCCATATCGTACAAACACATTCTAGAGTCACCCCTGGCCCACCCTAATGACGATATCTCGAAAAGGCGTCCACCTATAGACCTCATGCCCACTCCCTCTTAAAATGCTTAGTAACACCTTTCGTTTGATACCCATATCGTACAAACATTCTAGAGTCAAACATTCTTGGTTCACCTTTATGGCGATATCTCGAAAAGGCGTCCACCTATAGAACTAAGGATTTCTCCCTTTTAAAATACTCATTACCATCTTTCATTTGATACCCATATCATACAAACACATTCTAGAATCACCCCTGGCCCACCCTAATGGCGACATTTCGAAAAGGCGTCCACCTATAGACCTAATGCCCACTCCCTCTTAAAATGCTCAGTAACACTTTTCGTTTGATACCCATATCGTACAAACATTTTAGAGTCACCCCTGGCCCACCCTAATGCCGATATCTCGAAAAGGCGTCCACCTATAGACCTAATGCCCACTCCCTCTTAAAATGCTCAGTAACACCTTTCATTTGATTCCCATATCGTACAAACACATTCTAGAGACACCCCTGGTCCACCTTTATGGCGAAATCTCGAAACGGCGTCCACCTATGGAACTAAGGATCACTCCTTTTCAAAATACTCATTAACAGCTTTCATTTGATACCCATATCGTACAAACATATTCTAGAGTCACCCCTGGTACACCTTTATGGCGATTTCTCGAAAAGGCTTTCATCTATAGAACTAAAGCCCATTCCCTTTTAAAATACTCATTACCACCATTCATTTGATACCTATTTCGTACAAACACATTCTAGAGTCACCCCTGGTCCACCTTAATGGCGATATCTCGAAAAGGCGTCCACCGATAGACCTAATGTCCACTCCCTCTTAAAATGCTCAGTAACACCTTTCGTTTGATACCCATATCGTACAAACATTCTAGAGTCACCCCTGGCCCACCCTAATGGCGATATGTCGAAAAAGCGTCCACCTATAGACCTAACGCCCACTCCATCTTAAAATGCTCAGTAACACCTTTCGTTTGATACCCATATCGTACAAACACATTCTAGAGTCACCCCTGGCCCACCCTAATGACGATATCTCGAAAAGGCGTCCACCTATAGACCTAATGCCCACTACCTCTTAAAATGCTCAGTAACTCCTTTCGTTTGATAACCTTATCGTATAAACATTCTAGAGTCACCCTGGCCCACCCTAATGGCGATATCTCGAAAAGGCGTCCACCTATAGACCTAATGTCCACTCCCTCTTAAAATGCTCAGTAACACCTTTCGTTTGATACCCATATCGTACAAACATTCTAGAGTCACCCCTGGCCCACCCTAATGGCGATATGTCAAAAATGCGTCCACCTATAGACCTAATGCCCACTCCTTCTTAAAATGCTCAGTAACACTTTTTGTTTGATACCCATATCGTACAAACATTCTAGAGTCACCCTTGGTCCACCTGTATGGCGATATCTTGAAAAGGCGTCCACCTATAGAACTAAGAATTACTCCCTTTTAAAATACTCATTACCACCTTTCATTTGATACCCATATCGTACAAACACATTCTAGAGTCACCCTGGCCCACCCTAACGGCGATATCTCGAAAAAGCGTCCACCTATAGACCTAATGCCCACTCCCTCTTAAAATGCTCAGTAACACCTTTCGTTTGATAACCATATCGTACAAACATTCTAGAGTCACCCTTGGTCCACCTTTATGGCGATATCTCGAAAAGGCGTCCACCTATAGAACTAAGGATTACTCCCTTTTAAAATACTCATTACCACCTTTCATTTGATACCCATATCGTACAAACACATTCTAGAGTCACCCCTGGCCCACCCTAATGGCGATATCTCGAAAAGGCGTCCACCTATAGACCTAATGCCCACTCCCTCTTAAAATGCTCAGTAACACCTTTCGTTTGATACCCATATCATACAAACATTCTAGAGTCACCCCTGGCCCACCCTAATGGCGATATCTCGAAAAGGCGTCCACCTATAGACCTAATGCCCACTCCCTCTTAAAATGCTCAGTAACACCTTTCGTTTGATACCCATATCGTACAAACACGTTCTAGAGTCACCCCTGGCCCACCCTAATGACGATATCTCGAAAAGGCGTACACCTATAGACCTCATGCCCACTGCCTCTTAAAATTCTCAGTAACACCTTTCGTTTGATACCCATATCGTACAAACATTCTAGAGTCACCCTTGGTCCACCTTTATGGCGATATCTCGAAAAGGCGTCCACCTATAGAACTAAGGATTACTCCCTTTTAAAATACTCATTACCATCTTTCATTTGTTACCCATATCATACAAACACATTCTAGAGTCACCCCTGGCCCACCCTGATGGCGACATTGCGAAAAGGCGTCCACCTATAGACCTAATGCCCACTCCCTCTTAAAATGCTCAGTAACACTTTTCGTTTGATACCCATATCGTACAAACATTTTAGAGTCACCTCTGGCCCACCCTAATGGCGATATCTCGAAAAGGCGTCCACCTATAGACCTAATGCCCACTCTCTCTTAAAATGCTCAGTAACACCTTTCATTTGATTCCCATATCGTACAAACACATTCTAGAGACACCCCTGGTCCACGTTTATGGCGATATCTCGAAACGGCGTCCACCTATGGAACTAAGGATCACTCCTTTTCAAAATACTCATTAACAGCTTTCATTTAATACCCATATCGTACAAACATATTCTAGAGTCACCCCTGGTACACCTTTATGGCGATTTCTCGAAAAGGCTTTCACCTATAGAACTAAAGCCCATTCCCTTTTAAAATACTCATTACCACCATTCATTTGATACCCATATCGTACAAACACATTCTAGAGTCACCCCTGGTCCACCTTAATGGCGATATCTCGAAAAGGCGTCCACCGATAGACCTAAGGCCCACTCCCTCTTAAAATGCTCAGTAACACCTTTCATTTGATACCCATATCGTACAAACAAATTCTAGAGTCAGCCCTGGTCCACCTTTATGGCGATATCCCTAAATGGCGTCCGTCCATAGAACTATGGCCTACTCTCTCTTAAAATACTCTTTAATACCTTCCATTTGATACACATGTTATACAACCACATTCCAGGGTTACCCTAGGTTCATTTTCCTACATGGTGATTTTCCTTATTTTGTCTCCATAGCTCTCAACTGAGTATGTAATGTTCGGTTACACCCGAACTTAGCCTTCCTTACTTGTTTATATTTATCTTAAAATCGTTTAGGTATGTACATCTGTTCACTATATATTTCTTATCTTATACAGCGCATTATTTGGAGATTACGAATGGGATAAGATTATAGTTCAGCCCCATTCATGAAAGGTATGAAGTCTTCGGCACAGCCGAAGACAGTCCCGTTCTTACTAGTTTTATTTTATTTTAATTTTTTTTATACTCATCTGAGCAGAGCTCAGAGAGTATATTAGTTTTGTTCGCAGAACGGCAATCCTTCACGGCATAAACTAATCGAGATAGATATAGACTTATATATATCAAAATGATCTGAGCGAAAAAAGAAATTAATTTAGTCATGTCCGTTCGTCCGTCCGTCCGTATGTCCGTTAACACGATAACTTGAGTAAATTTTGAGATATCTTGATAAAATTTGGTATGTAGGCTCCTGGGCACTCATCTCAGATTGCTGTTTAAAATGAACGAAATCGGAGTACAGCCACGCCCACTTTTTCGATATCGAAAATTTCGAAAAACCGAAAAAGTACGATAATTCATTACCAGAGACGGATAAAGCGATGAAACTTGGTAGGTGGATTGACCTTATGACGCAGGATAAAAAAATAGTAAAATTTTGGACAACGGGCGTGGCACCGCCCACTTTTAAAAGAAGGCAATTTAAAAGTTTTGCAAGCTGTAATTTGGCAGTCGTTGAATATATCATAATAAAATTTGGCACGAACGGTACTCTTATTACTATATGTGTGTCAAATAAAAATTAGCAAAATCAGATGACGAACACGCCCACCTTTTAGAAAAATAAATTTTAAGTCAAATTTTAACAAAAAATTTAATATCTTTATATCAACATTCAACTCCAGTAATGATATGGTGCAACAAAATACAAAAATAAAAGAACATTTCAAAATGGGAGTGGCTCCGCCCTTTTTTATTTAATTTGTCTAGAATACTTTTTATGCCATAAGTCGAAGAAAATTTACCAATCCTTTTTTGGTAGGGGCATAGATTCTATGACGATAACTGTTTTCGGCCAAAGTTGGCGAAATCTGTTGAAGCCACGCCTAGTTTTTATACACAGCCGACCGTCTGTTCTTCCGCTCGGCCGTTAACACGATAACTTTAGCAAAATTCGATGTATCTTTACAAAACTTAGTTCACGTACTTATCTGAACTCACTTCATCTTGGTATAAGAAATGGCCGAAATCCGGCTATGACCACGCCCACTTTTTCGATATCGAAAATTATGAAAAATGAAAAAAAAATGCCACAATTCTATACCAAATATGAAAAAAGGGATGAAACATGGTATTTGGATTGGTTATTGACGCAAAATATAACTTTAGAATAAACTTTGGAAAATGGTTGTGACACCTACCATATTAAGTAGAAGAAAATGAAAAAGTTCTGCAGGGCGAAATCAAAAGCCCTTGGAATCTTGGCAGGAATACTGCTCGTGGTATTACGTATATAAATAAATTAGCGGTACCCGACAGATGATATTCTGGGTCACCCTGGTCCACATTTTGGTCGATATCTCGAAAACGCCTTCACATATACAACTAAGGCACATTCCCTTTTAAAGCCCTCATTAATACCTTTAATTTGATACCCATATCGTACAAACACATTCTAGAGTCACCTCTGGTCCACCCTTATTGCGATATCTCTAAAAGTCGTCCATCTATAGAACTAAGGCCCGATACGTTTTAAATAGTCATTAACACCTTTCATTTGATACCCATGTCATACAAACACATTCCAGGGTTACCCTAGGTTCATTTTCCTACAGGGTGGTTTTCCCTTATTTTGTCTTCAAAGATCTCAGCTGATGTTACACCCGAACTAAGCCTTCCTTACTTGTTTTTATTTATTATTTTTTTTTTACTTTGTATTTTTTCACTTCATTTTATTTCAATGTGGGCCTAAAAAATATGTATAAAGAATATAAATATGTAAAAAGGGGTACTGGGCGTACTTCGTTCAAAAATCCGGAGCGTTATATTCTTAAAATAAGGGAACCGCGGACTTTATTTTTCCGGTCGTAATTGTAGTGCACCATCCTGTACCATCCTTGAGCTCTGGGATGCTCCCGAAAAATTTTTTTCCACAAAAGCTTGATTCTGATTCGACATTGCGTTGGACAGTCGCACAGTATGTGCTCCATCGTTTCCTTGCCCATAAAAATTGCAGTTGCGATATGAGGTATTGTGTGCCCATCCCTTTTTTGCGGAATGAACCCCAATTGCTCAGTCCCCAGTTAACACTACAGCCAATATGAATATGTATATTCCTACGATCTATTTTAGGAATGGGAGAAGATCGTTTTTATTTGTGTACCAAATGCTCTTACAAACTACATAGACCTGCAAACACCTCCACTTATTCCTATGCTCGCTAAGCCAGAGCTGTAAAGACGACCCTTGAAGATCCCTACGGGTGCCATGACCACCTTCGCCAGTACAGGCGTCGACATAAGATGTTCTACCGCATCAGCCATTTAATTTTCCTATATGTTACGATGCCCGGACACCAAAATCATTAAAACAATATGTCAACCACACAATACATGGCTCACTCCCAACACTGAACAACTAAACATAATGTTATAGTCTCTGGCTCGAAAAGCCAGCTCACCACCGCAGTAGATACATACCCTGTCACTAGCACAAAAAATATTTGTGATATATTTATGCTTCAAAGCTAATAACAGTGTAATTTCAAAAGGTGGTTAAGCCACGTTAACTAGGAGATCTCGTGTGTGTCGACACCGTCTGCGTGTACGACTAGCTTCCCACTCAAACCTATCTTAACACTGACGCGCTCCCCTCTGTACCAACGATAGGCTTAAGCATTTATTAAGGTACGTATGCGTCGACCATCGTAAGAAGTATGTTTCTCACTTATAGGATGAGAGTATACTATCGGTACGTGGCGCCCTATCTTCCCCAAGCAAAGCTGATCTTCGCTGCGAGATGTAAATGTACAGCAACATATCAGGCCCTTTAAAATCGTGAATAAAAGTGAACAGCTTTTACGAAAACAAGAAATTTGTTTATTACTTTTCAACGAAACTTGCAATTTTTTTAAGTCAAATTTTACACAACAATTTATACTTTTGCATCTTCGTCTTAACATCAACGATTCAAAGAGCTCCCACAGTATCCGCTATCCATTTGTCCCACCTCTTATTCCATTTGCTAAACGCATCCTCTCTTTGACTCCGATCAAACGCTCCATAAGCAATTTAATTCCAAGCCAATTGTTTAAGCATTCCCAAATCAGCTATTTGTGAAGCAATCGTCATGAATGTCAAATAAAAATCATGCGTCAAAGGAGTAGCCTTCCAAAACGAAGGATCATCCGAAGCTATGACAATTGGATAATTGACAGCAAGAAGCATGGCAGCTGGATGTGTGCGTATATCACCAACATATTGTAAGACTTGATTTGATATTGGATTAATCTCTAAAGCAATATTTTGTGCGCGCGCCAAACGCATCACTTCCGGGTGCTTAAGTAACGCCAATCCATGACCAATACGTTTCGCGCCGATTAGAACAGCATCAATAAGATTTTCATCAACACTTGTGCCATACGAATTTGTTTCGCCAGCATGAAAATAGAAGTTAAGCTAATCTTCCACGGAAAGCAAGTCGCGAGCGTAGTCGCGCAATGGACGACCCTCACCTTCGTAGCCAACTAAATCGAAGCCAGCTAAGTAGTCGCCGAAGTGGGACTAGGGTGTGAGAGAAAGGAAAGAATGAAGTAAGCGCATTTAACTTGAGTTCTACCTACATAGCATCTGGAAGTCAATTTTTGGACAAATATTACTTTAATCAGTCGTTTTTGATCCATTTTGTTGACTAAAAAGCAGGGAGTGCAACTAACTGTTATGGGTTAAAATTTCAACCAAACAAAGTATACTTAAAGGGTTCCTTTCTACACAAACTATCGATATCTGTTTCGATATTTTTTTTTTATTCGAGAGCAAACATAATTTTTTTATTTTGCTAGGATGTAGTTATTTTTGATTATTTTTATTTTGCTCAAATCTTTTATTTTTTAATTTGTTCGTAGTTTTTAGTTCCTTTTTTAATTTTTCATTTTGGTCCGAAAAAAAGTAAACTTTTGAATCTTTTATTTCGCTCGGAAAATTTTAGTTATTTTTGAGCTTTTTTTTTCTAAAACTCTAACTTTAACGAGTCTTATTTCTCGCTCGAAAAATTGTCGTTATTCTTAAGTTTTTTATTTTACTTATTCTTAAGTTAATTTATTTTAAAAGTTTGGTAATTTTTTTAGTTTTTTGTTATTTTTTAAGTTTCTTATTATGCTCCGAAAATTGTTATCGTCTTTTTCTTGCTCGGAAACTTTTAAATATTCTTCGAGTATTTTATTCCGGTCTGAAAGTAAGTTATTTTTGAGTTTTTTTATTTTGCTCCGTAATGGTTGTTTTTTGAGTTTTGACTTTCGCTTTAAAAATATTTGTTATTTTTTTAGTGTTTTGTTTTGCCCGGGAAAGTTTTAGTTTTGAATTTTTTATTTTGCTCGAAAAATTTTTGCCATTTTTAAGTATTTTGTTTTGTTTGGTAAATTTTTATAATTTTGTGCTCTTTTGTTTTTCTCGGAAAATTTCCGTTATTTTTTTATTTTGTTTGGAAGGGTTTAGTTATTTTATGGAGTTTTGTTTCGTTCGGTAGGAAAGTTATTTTGTTGAGTTTTTTATTTCGCTTGGAAAATTTTGATCAATTTTGAGTATTTTATTTTGCTAGGAAAAATTAAGTTATTTTCGCGCTCATATTTCGCCCGGAAAATTTTTATTCTTTTTAAATTTTTTATTTTGTCAGGAAAAAAAATAAATTTTTGACGTTTTTATTTCGGTTATATTTTGAGTTGTGTTATTTTGCGTGGAAATGTTTGTTTATTTTTTCAGTTTTTCATTTCGCTCGGGAATTGACAACAACTTTTAAGTAATTTTTTTTTTTGAACCAAAATTTATTATTGGCTATTTTTTTCATTCAGAAAATAAAAGTTCTTTTTGAGTTTTTTGTTTCCAACGGAAGGTAAAAGCTAAATAACTTTTAAAAAACTATTATTTTCCGAGTGAAATAAAAATAACAAAAAATTAAAAAAAAAAAACTTTTTTAAAAATAAGCTTTTATTATTGGTTAATAAAATTAACTAAAAAGTAAACAATAAATTGGCTCTAAAGAAATATAACACTTTATAAGTTCATTGTAACCTTTACGATAATTGGGCTTTTTCGTCTTCGACAAAAAAATTCTATATTGTGCATAATTATATATTTTTAACATTAAAACTTTACACCTAAATTATTAAATCTTACAGTTTATATCACAGTCCTAATTGTTCTAATAAAAGCGTGTTACATTGCGATAGCAAGAAAAGGAGATCCTAAATGTTCTTAATTATACCATCAAAATTTAACTCGTTTTTTATTAGAACAATTAGGACTGTGATATAAACTGTAAGATTTAATAATTTAGGTGTAAAGTTTTAATGTTAAAAATATATAATTATGTACAATATAGAATTTTTTTGTCGCAGACGAAAAAGCCTAATTATCGTTAAAGGTTACAATGAACTTATAAAGTGTTATATTTCTTTAGAGCCAATTTATTGTTTACTTTTTAGTTAATTTTATTAACCAATAATAAAAGCTTATTATTTTATTTATTTTTTTTATTTAATTTTATTTTTTTACTTTTTAGTTAATTTTAAAAAGTTTTTTTCTTTAATTTTATTGTTCATTTTGTTCCCACGAGAATAGGACAAAAACGATCTATTGTAAAGGGTTAAGGGCTTCAGTACAACAGGGTTCGGCCTGGTACCCTGAGGCGTAACGTTAGCGATATGAAATTTTTATACACCCTCCTATCATTCAGCCCTCGGCACGTGCTCACCTTGGCATTGGGTCATAAATCATAGATGAATGGATTTGCAACTCTTTGTTTCGAGAGAGCGCTGTCAAAATGCACATTTTTTATAACATTTATCAATGATGCCACTCCAAACAAAAATGAATAGATCTGAAAATGGGGATTTTTGACATACATTTCGGCGATTATAGTTTCAGTCATTTAATAAAGTGATAGTCGTAAAATATTTATTTCCTTAAGATTATTTTACAATAATACGACTAGTTAGAGTTAAATATAAACAAATCGAAGTAAAACTAACATTTCGATTAAATTAATTAGTCAAATATTGTAACGCATTTAACTCGCAGTGAAAACCATATATTCTTTTGAAATTTCAGTAAATCGGACCTATGATATAATAGTTAACATTATTTAATGGATAGGGCTTATCCTACATGTCTGGCTTTCCAGGTTCTGTGATCAAAATAGACTGGTTGCATCGGGAGTTCATATTTACAAAACCGTTTTTTAGTTATAACTTTTGAATGGGAAATAATATTTACCCTCCGCTTTCGAACTAATAATACTTACACTAAAACAAGTATTTTTATCCTTTTTCCCATAATTTTTGAAAGCTATTCTACAGTTGTAGGTCAAACTAAAGTTTACCAAAATTTTTGGCACGTTTTTCGTTTTGGCTGGCACATTTTTTGTTCTGGCACCCGCTTCAGCTGGCGCGAGGGATTTATCTGTGATTGTTGCCAGCAACAACTAGAAGATAAATCCCTCGTGAGAGCGAAAATATGAGAGCGTAAACAAAAGATTCGTATCAATCTAATCTATGTCATAAATACTAATAATAAATCAGAAAAAATCCACATTCATAACCAACAAATTTTCTCTGTGGCAGAGATCGGCATCAGGTAACTTTTTTGATATTCTAATATATCCGCAGCAATTTGAGTATGAGTACGTATAAAACAACCAAACGCAGCTAGTCTGATCTATTCGTTTACATACAAAAATTATTGTGTAAGAATAAGATATGATGCATATGGATACAAGCTACAACGGTCTCTCGCGAACTATTCTCGTGTTTGGTTTGTTTTCGTATGAAATTTTAATTGAAATACGAAGCAAAAGTTTGCTTCGAAGGGTGAATTTCAAAGAGCAACTGCTAGCTCAGCTAATCAGTTATCAGCTGAGTGAAAGAAATTGTGCTTTTGAAACGATACGTTGAGCCAACTGTCAACAACCCATCGATAAAAACGTTGAGTGAATGGAGCGGAAAATTTTTATGCTCACTAATTTGCCGTAAAGTTCCAACTCTGCGTTCCAAGAAGTTATCACTAATCAACTTCGCCAGCAGTGTTGCTTTTGGAATGCACCCTATGCGTTGTTAAACTCATTCAAATGAATTTGTATATATGTGCATACACATGTTCACGTGTTCTTGCAACAACAAAACGTTAAATATATACATATGAATATACAGATTTTCGTATGTGTTTGTCAAAAGTAGCTTCACTTCGGATATCAGCATCTTCGGTTGTCAGATCTTTCGCGTTTAACGCTAACGCGGTGTCAGGATGAAAAAAGACTCTCAACCAAATTACTGATACGAATCGCTGCGTTTGAATAACCCTGACTGAGTATGAGTACACGATTTTTTATATCATGATCCGAATATATTGGAGCATATTCATAATCGAAATAAAATGTGACTAAGTTAGATGAAGCATTTTTGACAGAGGGCACATATAAAATTGTGTCAAACATATTTTATTGTGACTTTGCCTATGTCGCATTCAGTTTACAACTACTCATTGCAGATCTCTGCAACGTAACGTAACACGTAAACGTCTATACGCTTATACTTTATATGGACTGCTAAGCGTCAAACTTTAAATACACCTCTGAAGTTGCTGCGCATAAAATGTATACTACTAAATTTCAATACGCATTATACTCAGATGTAACTGAAATATGTGTTTTTGTTTCACCCTATACACTAATTCTATGTATTCTGTGTGTGTCCAGAATTCCTCGCAACTGATTTAGCTATATGTTGTGGTAGTTGTTAATTATACCACTATTTATTTTACACGCACTAATTTATTTTATAAAATATCTTTATTATAATGACTCCTAAATGTACGCTAATAATTCGTTTTTAAAATTTTATATCAGAATGAAAATTTTTGAAACAAAATTGAAATATAAAAATTTAACAAGAACCAAAAATTCAATTTATTTAAAGTAGGTTACTTTAAAGTTGAATATAAATATAACCCTACAATACTCCCCCTTCCGGAGATTTAACGTTAAATAAATTAAAAGCAACTTTCTTTTTTGTTTTTGTGTTAGGTATCTGTATTTTATCAATCATTGCTGGTTTTAAACGATCAATAGGAATAGATTCAATTTCATTATTTATCTCAATTTTAAAGTTTTTAATATCTTTTTCAATAACTCTATAAGGACCCTTATACGGATGCTGCAAGAAATGTTTGTTTATTACACGTACAAAAACAAAATGACAATCTTTTAAATCTTTTGGAACAAAAATACCGCTAGAATTTTGATGATGTTCCAAATTTGATTTAAAATTTTTAAAATGTTCAAGCAAACTACTTAAAACATCCGCTGATGTTATATTCTCTGTAGTTGAAACAAATAATTCACCAGGTAATATTAAATTTTGGCCATAAACCATTTCAGCTGGTGTTGCCGAAATATCTTCCTTAAAAATCGATCGCAAACCCATAAGCACTATTGGTAACTCTTCATACCAATCTCTGGACCCATTCCTAGCCATTATTGAAGATTTAAGCTGTCTATGGAAACGTTCTATCATTCTATTAGCTTGGGGATGATAGGAAGAAGTCGTTATTTGAAGACTTCCAAGAAATTTCATTAATTCTGAAAACAAGTTGGAAGTAAACTGAGATCCCTGATCCGTTGTTATTTCCAATGGAACCCCAAAACGTGAAATATATTCCTTAAAAAATTTATTTACAACCGTAACTGCAGAAATATCTCTTAGCGCGAATGCCTCTAGCCAACGTGTAAATCTATCAATTATAGTTAATATGCAACGATATCCCTTTGAAACAGGCAAGGGTCCGACAATATCTAAGTGAATGTGTTCAAATCTAGCTTTTGGAATTGGAATTTTCACAACTGGAGATTTTGTATGACGATGTACTTTCGATTTTTGACAACTTATACATTCTTTGGACCAAGTATTGATGTCTTTATTCATTTTTGGCCAAAAATATTTCCTAACTATCAAACGACGTGTAGCTCTACTACCAGGATGTGAAATCCCATGTAGCATATCAAATATTATTTTTCTTAAATTGTTTGGAATGAATGGTCTAGGATTTTCTCCTGACATTCGCACCATATATTAAAGTTAAGAACAGGAATTTTTATTAGTTTCAAATTTAAAAATGTTTGCTCTGAGGTAAGTTTGCCTAATTCACTATCTTGTTGTTGTTCACTTTGTAAAATTTTTAAATTAATGTCCGAATTATTAATCGCTTCTACTTCAAACGCACGAGATAATGTATCAGACACAACATTTTCCTGTCCTTTCATATACCTAATGTCATTCGTAAACTGTGCAATGAATTCCATATGTCTAGTTTGTCTTGGACTGCGTTCTGTTTTTGAATTTAAAGCAAATACTAGAGGCTTGTGATCTGTGAACACTGTAAATTGACGTCCTTCTAGAAGGTAACGAAAATGTTTAATGTTCAAATAAATAGCTAACAGTTCCCTATCAAATGCACTATATTTAATTTCGGATGGAGACAATTTCTTTGAAAAGAATGCAAGTGGTTCTGATTTATTATTAAACGTTTGATGTATGACACCACCTATTGCTGTATTGGATGCATATACATTTAAAGAAAGTTTTGCATCTTTGTTAAAATGATTTAACAATATCGCAGATGCAAACTTTTCTTTAATGCATTCGAAAGCTTTATTAGATGTATCATCCCAAATTAAAATCTTGTCTCGCTTCTTATTTGTTCTATTAATTAAATCAGATAACTGTCGTAAACTCTGCTAATTTTGGTATATATCGATGGTAATAATTAACCATACCAATAAATTTTTGTGCCTGCTTAATAGATTTTGGACGATCAAAATTTCGAATGGCTAAAACTTTTTCCTCCGAGGGTCTAATTCCCGTTTCAGAAATATTATGTCCTAAAAAGTCAACATTTGTTACGCCAAAAGTACATTTACTTGGTTTTATATTTAAACCGTACACCGTGAGACGCTGAAATAGTACGCGAAGATCTTTGAAATGTTGTTCCTCATTTTCGCTTGCCACTAAGAGATCATCAATATATGTAAAAACAAAGTCTAAATCATTAACTACTTCATTAATAAACCGTTGAAAAGTTTGTGCGGAGTTTCTAAGCCCGAAAGGCATTCGTACAAATTCAAACACGCCAAAAGGCGTAGTAATTGCAGTTTTATAGATATCCTCTTCTGCCATTGGAATTTGGTGGTAAGCTCTTACCAAATATAGCTTCGAAAATACTTTCTTATTTCTGAGATTCATGTTGAAGTCATGAACATGTGGCAAAGGATAACGATCAGGGACTGTTAAAACGTTTAATCTTCTAAAATCTCCACAAGGACGCCAGTCATTTAACTCCTTCTTGGGTACAAGATGCAAAGGAGATGCTACCGCTGAATTAGAAGGCCTACATATCCCTGTCTTTACTAAAAAATCGAATTCAGTTTTAGCTACTTTGAATTTAATAGGGTCTAAATGCCTTGGTTTAGAAAATGGTAAATTTTCTTCAGTGACTAATCTGTGAACTGATGTATGTCTAACTGGTTGTGAATAATCTGGTTCAGAAAATAAAGAAGGCAATTCTTTCAATAACTTTGAAAATTTGTTATCAACAGCGAAAAGTTTTGCTAGCGAAACATTACAAACACATGAAATTGTGTTAACTGAAAGACTTGTTACCGGATCTACTAAGCATTTGCGTTTAACATCAATTAAGAGACCATATTTACACAGAAAATCAGCACCGATAATTGGTTTAGCTATATCTGCTATTAAAAACGTGAACGGAAATTCGCGACGCAGTCCCAAATTTATAGTTAAAAGTTTTTTACCGTATGTCGAAATCGTTGAACCGTTAGCTGCCGTTAAAATAAAATCTGATGACTTTTTCGAACATGAAGATTTTGAAACCGGAAGCACTGAAATTTCTGCTCCACTATCTATTAAAAAATTCAATATGTTTGTTTTATCAAAAATAAATAAGCGACGTGTAAAGGTGTCTAAATCTCCGTTGCTTGTCGCCGCAACAACGGATGACTTTAGTTTGACGAACTATTGTTATTTTTAAAAGCGCATGGTTGTTCGCACTTCAAAGCCTGATTGCCAAACTTATAATGATACCCACAGACCCAATTTGGGTTGTCACGAGAATTTGATCTATATCTACAGGAACTTCTAAAGCGATTCCTACTAAAAGATCGGGACCTTGAATAATTTTGACTCATCTGATTTTTAATTTCAATGATCTCTAATGATAATTTTGGAAAATACCTAACTGAATCTATTTCATTTTCATTATAAGCTTCCCAAATATTATCGGCTAATTTAACTAATTCACTTATTTCAGTAGAATTTGAACTATCAAGGATAATACTTAAATTTTTTGGCAACTTCCTTATCCAAAGCTTTTTAAGAACTTCCTTGCTAAAATAGTTTCCAGAGAGTAGCACTAGAGACCGATAAACTTCAGAAGGTTTACGATCTCCCATTTCTGAATCGGATAACACTCGATCTAACTTGGCATTCTCACTTAATGAATGCCGTTCAATTAAAATTTTCTTTAATGCAGAAAATTTGTCATCTTCAGGAGGATTTTGAATAAAATCAAGAATTGTCATAATTACCTCCTGCGGAAGTGCAGTTAAGACATATTCATATTTTGTCCCTTCCTGAGTAATGTTCTTTCGACTAAATTGCATTTCAGCATGGATGAACCATGCTTCAGGGCAATTAGTCCAAAATTGGGGAAGTTTTACCGATGTAGCAAAAATTTCGTTATTTTGATTCGCATATGGATTTGGTAAATCATTTTGATAATTTTCATTATCCAAATCAATAAGCGAATCGTTTACTTGATTTCGTGGTGTAGATGTACGTGTATGAAACATTGTTAATAAAAATAATTACAAAAATTATATTATAGAAGAAATAAAAAAATTTCCGGAAAGGAGCGTTTACAAAACAAAAATGTTTAATCTATTTTGAAACATATACATATACATATAAATGATATAAATTTAAATAAACTAAATGTTAGATACAGCTCACCAAATCCCTTTAATTGTTGTTGATAGTTGTCGCAATTATATATTTTTTACTGATTTTGAAATAAGGTGTTTGTCCAGAAGATCCAAAATTTCGTAACAAATGTCCTAAGTTCCTTCTCCAGACGTTCACTGTACTCACGGGCGGGCTGCTGTTTCTATTACATTTGTTGTTGTTGTTTGTTCCTGCTTTCTTTTATAGTTGTTGTAGTTCACTGCTCTTTATTTCAAATGAATTCTTTAGTTAAATTTAAATTTTATTTTTGAGTTATTGTAATTGTATACAGGATATTGTAATATTAATAAATCGCACCGCTTATTTTGTGTATCTAATTTTTGTCTTTTAATAAAATTTCGGCTTAAAATGCACAAGGATTACGCTCTCAGCTCAATATATTGTTCGGTTCCAATTATTTTGTTTTACTGTTATTTGATATCATATAAAAAATGAAAATTGTGTATGAACCAACGTTATAGCTTTAGCTGAGATATTTTTCTTCTTTTAATTATTGATTGCTCTAGCAATTTACATCAACGAGGAGCGTTTTTCTTCTTGCTATTTTTGTTACTACTGCTTTTGCTTTTGTTGCACGGTTTTTGTGTTATTATTATTTAATATTTGCTTGGTTGCTTTCTATCTTTTAATACATTCAGCGTTCAGGATCTCAACAAGATGACCAAGTAATGGCACTGAGCATTCGTAAATTTTCTGCTAATCTTTTTATATTATGGGTTGTTTTGTACGCTTTTAAAAAAGCTGGCTGATCGCCAATGTGGTAGTTGTTAATTATACCACTATTTATTATACACGCACTATTTTATTTTATAAAATATCTTTATTATAATGTCTCCTAAATGTATGCTAATAATTCGTTTTTAAAATTTTATATCAGAATGAAAATTTTTGAAACAAAATTGAAATATAAACAAGTAAGGAAGGCTAAGTTCGGGTGTAACCGAACATTACATACTCAGTTGAGAGCTATGGAGACAAAATAAGGGATAATCAACATGTAGGAAAATGAACCTAGGGTAACACTGGAATGTGTTGTCTGTACGATATGGGTATCAAATGAAAGGTGTTAATGAGTATTTTAAAAGGGCTTTGGCCTCAGTTCTATCGGTGGACGCCTTTTCGAGATATCGCCACAAAGGTGGACCAGGGGTGACTCTAGAATTTGTTTGTACGATATGGGTATCAAATGAAAGGTGTTAATGAGTATTTTAAAAGGGAGTGGGCCTTAGCTCTATAGGTGGACGCCTTTTCGGGATATCGTTATAAAGGTGGACCAGGGGTGACTCTAGAATGGTTTGTACAATATGGGTGTCAAACGAAAGGTGTTAATGAGTGTTTTAAAAGGGAGTGGACCTTAGTTCTATGGGTGGACGCCTTTTCGAGATATCGCCATAAAGGTGGACCAGGGGTGACTCTAGAATTTGTTTGTACGATATGGGTATCAAATGAAAGGTGTTAATGAGTATTTTAAAATGGCGTGGGCCTTAGTTCTATAGGTGGACGCCTTTTAGAGATATGGCCATAAAGGTGGACCAGGGGTGACTCTAGAATTTGTTTGTACGATGTGGGTATCAAATGAAAGGTGTTAATGAGTATTTTAAAAGGGAGTGAGCCTTAGTTCTATAGGTGGACGCCTTTTAGAGATATGACCATAAAGGTGGACCAGGGGTGACTCTAGAATTTGTTTGTACGATGTGGGTATCAAATGAAAGGTGTTAATGAGAATTTTAAAAGGGAGTGGGTCTTAGTTCTATAGGCGGACGGCTTTTGGAGATATCGCCATAAAGGTGGACCAGGGGTGACTCTAGAATTTGTTTGTACGATATGGGTATCAAATGAAAGGTGTTAATGAGTATTTTAAAAGGGAGTGGGCCTTAGTTCTATGGGTGGACGCCTTTTCGAGATATCGCCATAAAGGTGGACCAGGGGTGACTCTAGAATTTGTTTGTACGATATGGGTATCAAATGAAAGGTGCTAATGAGTATTTTAAAAGGGAGTGGGCCTTAGTTTTTTAGGTGGACGCCTTTTCGAGATATCGCCATAAAGGTGGACCAGGGATGACTCTAGAATGCGTTTTTACAATATGAGTATCAAACCAAAGGTGTTAATGAGTATTTTAAAAGGGAGTGGGTCTTAGTTCTATGGTTGGACGCCTTTTCGAATTATCGATATAAAGGTGGGCCAGGCGTGACTCTAGAATTTGTTTGTACTATATGGGTGTCAAATTAAAGGTATTAATAAGAATTTTAAAAGGGAGTTGTGGTAGTTGTATATGTGAAGGCGTTTTCGAGATTTCGACCAAAATGTGGACCAGGGTGACCCAGAACATCATGTGTCGGGTACCGCTAATTTATTTATATGTAATACCACGAACAGTATTCCTGCCATGATTCCAAGGGCTTTCGATTTCGCTCTGCAGAACTTTTTCATTTTCTTCTACTTAATATGGTAGGTGTCACACCCATTTCACAAAGTTTTTTTCTAAAGTTATATTTTGCGTCAATAAACCAATGCAATTACCATGTTTCATCCCTTTTTTCGTATTTGGTATAGTATTATGGCATTTTTTTCATTTTTCGTAATTTTCGAAATCGAAAAAGTGGGTGTGTTCATAGTCGGATTTCGGCCATTTTTTATACCAATACAAAGTGTGTTCAGATAATTATGTGAACTGAGTTTAGTAAAGATATATCGATTTTTGCTCAAGTTATCGTGTTAACGGCCGAGCGGAAGGACATACGACCTACTGTGTATAAAAACTGGGCGTGGCTTCAACCGATTTCGCCCTTTTTCACAGAAAACAATTATCGTCCTAGAATCTAAGCGCCTGCCAAATTTCACAAGGATTGGTAAATATTTGTTCGACTTATGGCATTAAATGTATCCTAGACAAATCAAATGAAAAAGGGCGGAGCCACGCCCATTTTGAAATTTTCTTTTGTTTTTATATTTTGTTGCACCATATCATTACTGGAGTTGAATGTTGACATAATTTACTTATATACTGTAAAGATATTAAATTTTTTGTAAAAATTTCACTTTAAAAAAAATTTGTTTTAAGTGGGCGTGGTCGTTCTCCGATTTTGCTAGTTTTTATTAAGCATACATATAGTAATACAAGTAACGTTCCTGCCAAATTTTATCATGATATCTTGAACGACTGCCAAATTACAGCTTGCAAAACTTCTAAATTACCTTCTTTAAAAAGTGTGCGGTGCCACGCCCATGGTCCAAAATTTTACTTATTTTCTATTCTGCGTCATAAGTTCAACCCACCTACCAAGTTTCATCGCTTTATCCGTCTTTGGTAATGAATTATCGCACTTTTTCGATTTTTCGAAATTTTCGATATCGAAAAAGTGGGCGTGGTTATAGTCCGATATCGTTCATTTTAAATAGCGATCTGAGATGAGTGCCCAGGAACCTACATACCAAATTTCGTCAAGATACCTCAAAATTTACTCAAGTTATCGTGTTAACGGGCGGACGGACGGACGGACATGGCTCAATCAAATTTTTTTTCGATACTGATAATTTTGATATATGGAAGTCTATATCTATCTCGATTCCTTTATACCCGTACAACCAACCGTTATCTAATCAAAGTTAATATACTCTGTGTGCTCTGCTCAACTGAGTATAAAAATTAACAAGAACCAAAAATTCAATTTATTTAAAGTAGGTACATTTAAAGTTGAATATAAATATAACCCTACATATGTTATACACAGGCATACAACATAGGGTCGTGTCTCCGCTTTTCGTTACACCCTGTAGCTGTAGCTAGTTGTTTAACCACTGCCGCTAGATGGGTCTCCTAAGCATTATCTAAGCGAGGATAGGCGTTTTTTTCCAGCGCAAACGTAAATGTATACGCGTGTATAAAAAAACGGCTAATATTCCAACTTTCGCTTAGCTAAAATTCCATCGCCAAAAATCTGTAAAACAAAATCAAGTGCGCAGAAAAGTATGCAACACTTACCGATAACAACCTAACCGCGTTAGCGTTCGTTGTATCACAGAATTTTTACACATGAAAATGACGGCTGTTGTTTGCAAGGTTGCATTCTTTGAGTTTATCGCGTTTAAACCATGAAATGTTGTAAATGATTTTTCATACCAAATTTGACAGTTCGTTTACGCACTACAATTTTTCCAGTTTATAATGAGAATATATATCTTTGTATTGAGAAATATAAGTTTATATTAGCTGTGTTTTTTTTTCTCATCTATATATGTACGCTTACGCTTAAACTTTATATGGACTGCTAAGCGACAAACTTTAAATACACCTCTGAAATTGCTTCGTATAAAATTATTACTACTAAATTTCAATGCGCATTATACTCAGATGTAACTGAAATATGTGTCTATGTTTCACCCTCTGCACTAATTCGGTGTATTCTATGCGCATCCACTATTTATCACAAGTGATTCAGCTATATGTTATACACAGAAATAAAACAGAGGGTTGTGTCTCCGCTTTTCGCTACACCCTGTTGCTGTAGCTAGTTGTTTAACCACAGCCGCTAGATGGGTCTCCTAAGCTTTATCTAAGCGAGGAAAGGCGTTTTTTTCACGCGGAAACGAAACGTATACGCGTATAAAAAAAACACGGTTATTAAGAAAACGCAAATCGATAATGGGAAATCCAACTTTATAATGAGAAAATAAAATATGATAATGAGAAGCGTATCTACTTATTGAGAAAATATAAATTGATAGTGAAAAATGTTACTTCATATTGAGAATACATACAATTGATAATGAGAAATGACTTGATAATGAGGAGACGGCTGCGCCAGGAATACACCATACGTTTTGCCCATGCTTCGTTTTCACCATCTGGATTAAAAAGGTCATGAGCCTGGGCATTCGCGCAATTTTAGTGATGTAAATTGCATGGCGCCAGCGCCAATGCGGTGCCAGCTCAATGTAGCTCATTGGCGCAATGACTCCAAGCGAATTTTTGACGCTACTTAGTGGTGAGTGCGAAGTACATTTCACTTGCGCTATTGAGTGAAACGACTTTTGTGTGTCAGGCACGAGTTTGGTGTTATTTGCGCTACTGGCAATGATGGCACTGAGCTGATGACGGTAGCGCTGGTAGTTCAGCTTTTGAATCAGAGAAAGAATTAATGGCCCGTGTAAATTATTATGGCTTTGGCTATTACTGCTTGTGTATTTGAACCAAATAAATGTTGCGAACATAACAACCGGAGTCATTTTTGAGTTTTATATTTTAGATTTAATGCACAATTAATATGGGTGTGTTTGAGCAGCCAAATAATAGCAGTAGTATTGCTAAAGTGCTGCTTAGTTGATGGAATGTCGCTAATTTCCTAGCGATGATCAATAGATTGTCAATATTTCGTTCAACGAACGCGCGAAATTGCCACATCTGCTCAAATTTTCCAAGATTTTCCATTGTTGATTTAACTTAATTTGTTATGCCAATATTTTTCAGACAGCTTTTTTCAAATAGGTAATTTTTTCAAAAGCAAAATAAATTACAGCAAAGATTACAGAGTTAAACAGCCTTAAAAAATCAGCTATGTTGGTTATACACAGAAATACAACAGAGGGTTGTGTCTCCGCTTTTCGCAAGCGTGGGATTCAGCTCAATCGGACACCGGGAAGTGTATCAAATTTAACTTGCAAGATTCCATTACATACAACAGAAGTGAAACTAAATAAAAGCTTATAAAAATAAGTTTTATTTTTCAAGCGAAAAATAAAATGACAAAAATAATTTTTAAAGTACGTTTTTTGTGTTAAAACTGCTTGGATCCCCGCTAGAACTTGTTAATCATTTAAAGGATGAGTCAAAAATTACTCCCTGCAAAGTAATTTATTGAAAACACCAAAAACACCATAAAAAGTTGTTCGGCGGGAAGTCCGTTATTATAAGGCACCTTGTTTTTAGGTGTTTTAGACTTAGTTTAAATATAACGAGATTATCCTCGTTTTCTTACTTAAACCTTTCTTTAGTTAAACAACTAGCTTTCTGAAGCGATTCATAAACAGTCCCGAGAAAAAGTTCCTAATTGATTTCGAAAACAACCGTGGAATTGCGAAACGGTCCAAAATAGGCAGATCCTTATAACAGTCACTGTATAGTCGCGAAAAAGCCGAGGAATAGTCTCGAAACTACGCTAGTGTTTTTCTGCAATAGCCCACAATCTCTCTTCCCTGTGCGTTCGAGTGCTTTTGCTCGCTTTTCCCGAAACTGCCTAGACATCGATCTATATGACTCATATATTACACATCATTGATCTATGCCACCGTGGTGTTGCGGTGTTATGGTCGTTTTTTTAATCGGGATCTCTTCTCGGCAGTGGTTTGGCATAGACTGCGAGTGCCACAAGTTTCTCAATAAAAATGCATCTGCTTGCAGATCCCACTTCAAGTCGGCATAAAACATGTATGTAAGTTCCGTGACGCCAATATTTAGAAAACATTTAAAAGTAGCATGACGCAAATTGGAAGAGGAGCTCGGCCTAAATCTTCTCGAAGGTATATCGCGCCGTCTACTTTTTTTGGTTTTAGGTAACATAGACGAAATTTTGTTTCGATGTTCATTGATTTGCATATATGTAAAACTCTTATATTGCTAATAGAAAATGCTCACAATGTGTTTTGAATTCGAAATCAAAACAAGACAGCCTATAAAATTTTTGTGATTGTAGCATCATAGTGTGATAATAGTACAGGTCTACAAGTAGGATATGTAGCAGCGCGCACATACACAGCCACGCTCACCTGATAAAATGCTTGTTCTTGTTCGTTTTTTGTGTGGATGCTATTTGGCACTGTTGTACTTCTTAGGTCCAAGATAAGTGTAGTAGCTGCTAACGAAAACTGTGTAAAATTTTTATTGCAAAATTACAAAGAAACATCCTTATTTACTTTCAAATGAGCACTTAATTACATCTCTCTTTAAAATCCAAATATTTTGGACAATTTTAATTAACAAATTGTCATACTTTATTACCGGGGACGATTGCTAAGACACGACCAAAACCGTCGAGGGGGTATTAATAGAGGCGTTTTGCCTTGCTTCCAATAATTCGAATACTTTTTCGCCTATGAACTGTAGATAACAGGACAAAACGCGTCTTTTTATTTCTCTTTCCGCATTTTTGAACGGGTTATTGCAGTCGACTTCGGTTTTAAACTGTTTTTCGCGGAGAACTTTTGAACGGGTAGAAAAACTTAGCACTCGTGTTTCTATTCTTAATGCTGCTATAACTACGCGTCCTCAGATACCCCAATTCAAGACTTTTGTATAATTTTCTGAGGACGCATATAGGTGCAATACATTTTCATACTAAATTCGTAAAAAAATTTACCATCACGGCAACCCATATCTGATATTCCGCTCCTTTTTTTATTTCCCTGCGTCGCTTTCCACGACAGCAACCCCGGTAATTTTGGCACTTCGTTCAGTGTCAAACGCATGTTCCACTCAGGTTCCACTGAGTTCCACACTAGTTTGACACTGACCGAAGTGTCAAACGGCAGTGTGTTAGAAAGTGAAAGGAATTGTTTCCTTCTCATGCATATCATACTTGTAAATCTGTACTATGAGTGTGACAAGAAAGAATTTAAAATTAGGTACATTCGATTACTGAATACAAAAAGAAAAACTTTAAACAGCAATATATCGGCACTCTGATGTTTGGGAATGTACCTGGCCTATTGTAGCAATATATGAGTATTACATATATGTTGATTTGCTAATTGGTAACTAAATAACAAAATTTTTCATACATCTCGCATCCACAGTAAATTTTTCACATTTCCATTTTATTTCGCACTTCAATCTAGAGATGACACCTTAAAAATTATAAAAAAATGTTGTGTGCAAAATGTTTGCATATTTGATTGATTAAAATTTCAGTTCCCGAAAATCCCGAGATGAAAAAATTCAAAAATCGTCATCTCTGGGCCACATTGTCTAAGCTAATCACTTCTGCTCATTTTTTGGGGAATTTTTACTTCTTGTGACCTTTGAAGATTGCTTTATCGACAGTTGCTTCCGATACCTTTTAAAAAAACATCATTTTCTTGTCAAGCTCGAGCTGTAAAAAAAAAATGTTAAAAAAATTAAATAAAAATTCTCAATTTTATACCATTAAAAAAAATATAACTTAATTAATAAATGTTGCGAATTCTCGGTATTATTTCCGTGCGCTATTTGCAAATCACACCGTAAGTTTCTGTTTTCACTCAAGATAATTACAAGCCGGGGCCAGGGGCAATTTGTTTGTAAAAAAAAAAAAAAAATAAATGTAAGGCGCAATAACCTCCGAAGAGATCTAAGGCCGAGCTTCTCTTCCAATTTGCGTCGTGCTCCTCTTGATTTTCCCTACAAATTGGCCGGACGGGACCTACATGTTTTATGCCGACTCCGAACGGCATCTGCAAGGCAGATGAGTTTTCACTGAGAGCTTTTCATGGCAGAAATACACCCGGAGCGCTTGCCAAACACTGCCGAGGGGCGACCCCGCTTAGAAAAATTTTCTTATAATTGAAAAACATTATTTCTAAAATTTTGATGTTGCTTTGCCCGGGAGTTGAACCCAGGGCATACGGTGTGATAGGCGGAGCACGCTACCATCACACCACGGTGGCCGCGATTTGTTTGTAAACTGACTACAATAAGCTGTGATTTTAATAGAAGAACAGAAAAAAATTACATACTTTGTTAGACATATGTACATCTCAGCAACAGCGATCATAGACACTATCAAGTCTAAACGTAGATTTACAGCGATTAAGATACGATGACGCACTCCCGTTGGTTGCGCAATGTAGCGATATTTCTTCTTTTAGCCAACTGCTTAGTGTTCGTAGTGCTGCTAGAGTTACCCACATTGATGAGCTATTCACCACTGGCAGAACGCGTGCGCGTCTATGAAACAATGCGCGCCAATACCTTGGAGCGTGAAGCCAACATTCAACTTGGTGGGCGCGTGCTACTCAACGCTAACGAAAGAGTTGTCAATGAAAAAATTATGTTGGAGAAAAGGCACGACCTAGAGATGGGCATGAAAAACTTAACACACCTTCAAGTGGCTGAACATTTCTTCCGCTCATATGTGAAGATTCAAAATACAACGCTCTTTCGCTTGCTGCAAGCTATGCCAAAAGGTGCAGTTTTACATGCACACGATATGGCTCTATGCAGTAGTGAATATCTACTACAGCTGACATATCGTGAGCACTTGTGGATTTGTATAGCGCTTAGCAAGTACAAAGAGTTTATCAAGATGCATTTCGCTTTGTTGCAACCGCAAAGCGAGAGGAGTTGTGAATGGATGCTTTTGAGTGCGCTACGTTCAGTAGAGAGCAGCGATGTTGTTGATAAGAAATTACTGGCGCAATTGACGTTATATCCGCATGAGCACTTCCCAAACGAAGATGCAGTATGGCGTAGTTTTCGTAACATATTTCGTCTTGTTATTGGACTACTCTCTTATGCACCCGTGTGGGAGGCGTGTATGCATAGGGCTTTGGAAGAATTTTATGCAGATGGCGTGCAATATTTGGAAATACGATCTGTACTGCCGGTGGTGAGTATATGATATTAATTGAGAGACTTTCTTGAAGTTAATAAGCTACTTTTATCTTCTGCATAGCTATATGATTTGCATGATGGTAATTTTACCATTTTGAATACGACGCACGCTGTGCGTAATGCTGATTTACGCTTTCGTGCATTACAATCAGATTGGATTGGTTCGCGTCTAATCTATGCACCCACACGTAAGGGGGATTATTCACGCTTCATCGAATATCTGGGCAATGCGTTATTGTTGAAGGTTTGTGATCAAATATTTTTTCTACACACATAGCATTTTTTAATGATATTCGAACTTTTTGAGTTTCCCGTGCGTTTAAAACCAATATATTCGCATATTTTCCGACAGCAAATGAATTTTCGTCGGAAGAAAAATGTACCTAAAGAACATGCATCAACTATAAAAAATACGGTCGAATGAGCGCATGCTTCCTGATCGGAATTTAAGTTTGCTCTGCTCAATCCACAAGAAAGACGATCCTGAGAACCGACTGAAGCCCATTGTCAAAAAACTGATTGATGGTGGAACCTATTATAAGAGCATACAACTACTGGGATATGTTGACGATATTGATATTATTGGCCTTAGCTAACCCGACGTGAGTTGCGCCTTCTCTTCATTACATAAAGAGGCAAAAAGAGTTGATTTGCAATAAATGAGGACAAGACGAAGTGCTTACTGTCAACCAAGAAAGAATCAACGCATACGCGCCTTGGCAACCACTATACTGTTGACAGATATTAAACCGAAATTGTGAAGGATTTCGTCTATTTGGTAACAGCAAAAACAATGTCACCTAAGAAATCAAAGTATAGATAGTTGAATAGTAAAGACCTCCCTCGACGAACAAAAAGCATGCTCTACAAGTCGCTCCTCAAACCTGTCCTGATATATGGCTCGTAATCATGGACGGTTTCGGAGAAAAATTCTACGGAAAATGCATGGTTCTGTCCGCGCTGCTGACAGCGAGTATCAAAGGATGTATAATGATGAGCTCTATGAGCTTAACGCGGATATGAAGATAGTGCAGCGAATAAACACTTTCGAATGTATTTTTGTCATAAAAATCTTCTCAGCGAAAACTCATCTGCCTTCAAGATGACATTCGAAGTCGGCGTAAAACATGTAGAATCCGTCCCGCCAATTTGTGGGAATAAATTAAAAGAGTACGACGCAAATTGTAAGAGAAGCTCGGCCTAAAATCTCTTCGAAGGCTGTCGCGCTTTGCAGTTATTTGTATAAAAATAGAAAGGTTTTCAAAACCGACCAGTATTTCGCATCCAACAAACTAGACTCAGTAATGTTTAGTTACGCTCGCGACGGGTAGGCACTAACCCCTCCAGGGTGTTATGCGACACCGTGCCCATTGGAGGTTTGCAGCCGGGAAGTAAATCAGGCTGTATTTGAACGGAGCCTCTCTGATACCGGGCCGCCTCAGAGAGTATTTTGGTCTTACCGCGGTAAGGTGCTCTGCCGCGGTGGACGAATCATTTCCCCTTCGAAAATATTAGACCGTTAGCTGGCCTCGTCTGGCGAAGAGTCGTACGACCAAGACGAATTCCAATAAAAATAAGAACAAAATTTCGTCCTCCTCCGCAAGGGGAAGGGCACCGTCGGCGCAACTGCCGAAGGAGGAAACACGCCCTGAGGGCGCAAATGCAACAGGAGTTAAGGGGGGCCTCAAATAGAGGGAATAGTGACTTGGTGGAGGTTAGCATCAGTACGGCTGCGGGTGGAATTGCGCTACCAACGCCGAACGCCACCGCACCTGCCGATGCCGACCAAGCGCGGCTGGGGCAGGGGTCTCACGACCTGGCCACTCCGACCCAAGGGAAGAGGTAGCCGCAATTTAAGGTACAACCGGGGGACTGACCGCAATGGCAACTACGGGTCGGTTCTCCCCAAACCGGATGAGGGCAACTTCAACGGGTTCAACAGCTTCTAGCGACTCGACGGGGGCCAGTACCAGTAAGGTTGCGAAGGCAGTCGTGCCGGTAACGGCGGACACCGGAGCGCCTGCTGCTACTGTGCGCCCACCAGACGCCAGTTTCTTAACCGTTCTCCCTATGACCGCAGCGGGGGTCTCCCGATCTGCTTGCTCAAGGGAGACGGAGGCGGCAAAGAAGCGTCAAACCGGGAGAGCGATCGCGGAGGAAACTTCGGGTCTGAACTCTTCCGGGGACCACCGGGATAAAAAGCGGGCCGCTAAGGTACTTAAAAAATATGAAGGGGTACCGCTGGACTCGCTGCCACATAGTACCAGGAACGCGGAGGAAAAGGCGCAGGCCCTGCTGCCAAATTTCCGAGGCAATCTCGGACCGGCTGCAAACAGCGCTACCCCCTACAAATGCCAAAGGTCGGACGAGGATATCAAACCTCCACCGAAAAGGCACCAAATACACCCTGGGGTAGGTAAGGCCAAGGACAAGATTCTTATAGGTATCTTAAACCGCGGAATTGACCGGGGGCCATCCCGAAAGACCGGCGGCCGTATGTCAGGAACGAAATCGGTAACGCCGTTCTTGGCGTTATGACGGAGTCTCCGGGCACTCCGCCACGTGGTACTGATGCGGGATGATACCAGGGTCAGATCAAGGTCTTCGCCTGCGACGACGCAAGAACTGTTACTTTATACAAAGCATCAGCTGCAAGGCTGGGCCCTGTCTATCCCGGGTTAAGATAGATGACGTCGACTGGATTGACATTCCAGCCAGACCAAGGGCAAGAGCATGGGTTCCAGCAACTCCAGCTGAACCAGAAAGAATTCTGCGGATTCTGCAGGTCATGAACCCGCTCTCCCGACGCACGACTGCAGTGTAATCCGAGTCGAGGACGCTGTTGGGCCGAGGAGGCAGGTCGTCTTGGCCCTCAATAAGGATACTCTAGAGCTCCTCAGTAGGTGCAATGGAAGGGTGTATTACGGCATCGTCAATGCCCCGGCACGGAGAGTATGGTTTCCGCCTCGTCAGTTTGTGCAGGTGCTGACGATGGAGGATTACTTCCTGGATAGCGACGGGGAAGCGGCCGACGTTACGGTAGTGGAGGGAGGGGAGTCTGAATTCTTTATAAAGGCGACTTCGACGTGGTCCTCATCCAAGAACCCTGCGGAAATAACTCCAGGATCTGCGGTTTGGGGCCAGTGGGTTCAAGCTCATCCGAGCTTCAGCAGAAGGTAAAATTAGAACCTGCATCCTGGTAAAGTCTGAGCTAAACATCTTTCTTTTACCTAAATATAGCAATGGCGACACGACTGCGGTCAGCTTGGCAGTTGGGAACACTGGCATACCGATGGCATTTGTGTACATGTCGTATGATACTGAGGAACCTCCTCCGCATAGGATAGTGAAAGATCTGGTGGCCGAACTCAGCAAAGGCCACTTAATTATCGGAGCGGACGCAAATGCACATCACGTCCAATAGGGAAGTTCCGATATCAACACTCGTGATGAGTCACTTTCTGATTACCTTTTAGCAACTACCCTGGTAGCTTGCAACATTGGTAACGAACCAACTTTTATTACTAAAAATCGTAGAGGTCATAGACCTCACCATTTGTAGTGAAAGTATGTACGGATGTGTAGAAAAATGGCGTGTTCTAGAGGAACACTGCTTCTAAGACCACCGCTACATCGAAGTTTTGATAGACTTTTTGGTGGAATAACCCATCGTAAAACGTAACCCACGCAATACGAACTGAGAAACCCACAATTTTCTGCTATCTAGGTACCTAAAGGAATTGCCCTCACAAATCTCCTTTTCTAATGAGGAGCGTGAGGATCTGGTAGTGACTTTTACAACGGCACTCTCTAATTCCCTCGATCAGGCTTGCCCAGAGCCAAAACCACGCGGAAAGCGTAAACCCCACTGGTGGTTCCATGACCTGGACTTACCTCGCAATTCTTGCAGGACACAGTTTAACAGGGCAAAAAGCCTAGACAATGAGCCACAATGACAATTAAGGGCATACAAAAAAGCTCTAAGAAAGGCGAAGAGAACTTCGTGGGGAAACTTCTGTACAGGAGTAGAAAGCGTTAACGATACAGCAAGGCTGCGATGATTGCTTTAAAAATCTCAAACAGGAATGAGCTTTTTACAGAGGCATGACGGTACCAGGACCAGCTCAGAAGGGGAGACTATAGAGCTGCTCCTGGACACACATTTTCCTGGAAACCAGAACTACTCACCAGAAGTACCTGTAAAAAATCTAGCCATAAATATACCCATAACGGAAGAGAGGGTCAAGTAGTCAGGATCGTTCCGCACAACTCATTAGCTCCTTGGAGGTAACAGCCAGATGGCTATGTCATATCCATTATGCCTGTTTGGCTTTAAATTATATTCCGCATGCGTGGAGAAACGCTACGGTTATCTTCATTCCCAAGGCTGGTAAAGCCTCTCATTACGAGCCAAAGGACTACAGACCGATTAGTCTCTCGTCCTTTGTGCTAATGGCCCTAGAGAGGATCTTAAGTGATTTCATCACGACCACTATTGAGAGCAAGGTCATATCTGGCTATCCACATGCCTACATCAAGGGCAAATCCACTGAGACTGCACAGCCTCAGAACCTAACGGTGAACTCGTTATTACGAGACATACGCTGTGGTGGCGGCAAGGTTGTGGCATATGTGGACGACCTAGCTATCGCTTATAGGGGCAAATTCCCCCAAACCTTGTGTGACTTGATGCAAGTAGCACCGTGGGAGGTTTCCCCGTGGGCCTCCATATGCGAACTCAGCGTCAATTCAGACAAGGTGGAACTTGTTCTATTCACCAAACGGTACAAAATACCACCGTTAAGTCTAGCGGAACTAAACGAAGCGCGCCTTAATCTGGCCGATAGGGCTAAATCCCTAGGCGTAGTTCTGTACAAAAGGTTGAACTGGAAAGATAATATTATCCAGCGCCAGAAAAAGCGTATATCGCTTTATACACATGCAAAGAGCCATAGACAAAAAATGGCATCTAACCCCCAGATGGATTTGCAGATGGATCTACACATCGATTATCCGATCCATACTGCTGTACGGGGTAGTTGTATGGTGGACAGCCTTGGACAAGGCGTCAAACCGAAACTTACTAGAAAAAGTGCACAGATCTAGTATGATCTGCAAAAGTGGTGCTCTGAGAGGAACGCCAAGCGCTGCTCTTGAAATCATTATTGACATCCTACCTTTGGATCTAGCAGGATACCGCGCAGCTGCAATATCAGCACTGTGGTTAAGAGAATCGTCCAGTTGGAGCACTAAGCCTACAGGTCACGGCAGCATACTGTGTAATTACGACTTCATTCCTCGAACTACAGACCGGTGTGCGAACACAACAGATGCGGACAGCAACTTTATTGGAGCCGGGAAGGTTCCTGGATACCACAGGCAGCATTTCCATATTCACCGACGGTTCTAAGCTGGACGATAGGATTGGAGGAGGCGTATTTGCAAATGACCCAGATATCCAACTTTCTTTCAGACTACCTGATCATTGCAGCGTCTTCCAAGCAGAAGTAGCAGCTATCATAGAAGCCCCGACTGAAATGGGTATACACAATACCGGCAAGGATATCTTTATTTTCAGCGATAGCCAAGCGGCAATAAAATCGCTTGGTTCCTATTCATTCAACTCCGAATTGACACTAAACTGTCAACGATCTCTTCAAGAGATGGCCCAGCAGAACCGTGTACACCTCACATGGGTCCCGGCACACAGGGACATAGAGGGCAACTGCGCTGCAGACGAACTTGCTAGGCAGGGTACGACCAGACAGATTCGTCCTGACAAAGAACGCCTAGGTATGCCTTTTGCCACTTGCAAGCTAATGCTAAAAGAGTATACCTACAGTCAAGCCAACAAAAGATGACTACTAACCCCGGGGTGTAGAAATTCAAAGCAATCCTGGCCTAAATGGGATACTAAGAGATCCCGTCACGTATACACCATAAGCAGACACAAAATCTCCTCATTTGTAGGAGTTATGACAGGGCACTGCCTCATCGGACGGCATGCGGAAAGGCTAGGAGCGCCCCTTCGATGATGCTGCAGAAGTTGTAGAGAAGACGAGGAAGAGGAAACGGTGATGCACCTCATCTGCAACTGCCAGGCGTTAAGTCGCCCCAGACAACACTGTCTCGGAGTTTCCTTCGTGAGCAATCTCCGCCAGGTCTGGGAGCATGAAATAAGGGACTTGGTAGATTTTATCAGGTCCTCGAAATGGTTCGTAGAGGAGGGCTAATGGAGTCTTTCTGTGGTACCACAACGTGCCAACAGATACTGGCCTAAGTGTGCCCATGGGGCAGCCACTACTACCTAACCTAACGATTAGTTAAAATCGAACTTAATAGCTTACGCTTTTATAGCTCTGCCAATGCACATTCTCTCACTTGTTAGCTTCCACACAGATCTGGATTATCCGCGTATTACATTCTCGAATAATTTTGTGACTGATTGATTCATTGATACATTGACACACGACGTAAACCACGTTCCTGAATACATGTGTTTGTGTGTGTGTAGCTTTCGCTACCTTTTACTTACCCTGCATAAAATGCGATTAGTATAGGATGAGTCCGGAATGTGTCGCAAAGGAATATGCGTATGGTACGAGGTTATGAACATTTTAACGCAATATTAAAACTTGCATCTATGTCAAAAAATTATTAAGTCGCCAGCCCATTCCAAGAGATATGAGTCGACGATAATGGAACATATGGTCCAAGTTATTTAGGTCCGGTATAGGGCTCCGCATTTTTCTTAAATTATTCGAATCAATCCGTATAATTTTTTTTATTTACCTCACGTCGTTGTCGCTTTTTTATGTTTCTTAAAATGGGCTACATAGATTTCAACCTTCCTAATTCCAACTGTATCCAAAAGGGACTAGAGGAGATCAATTATGCCACAATGTGGACAAAAGAGCTCAATCGGAGATCACTCTTTTTAGGGGTTAGTCGCACTATTTTTTGCAAGGTATGCTGCCGTTGTTGTTGTAGCAGTGATTGTTTATCATTGATGCGAGTGATCTGCGCTACTTGATAACATTCGACACGTCAACCCCAGCGGGTTAAGGGGCTTAGAATACACCCACGGCAGATATGCCTGCCGTAAAAGGCGACTAAAATACCAAACTGATTCAAGGGGTTGTGTAACGCACCCCTTTCAAGGGGTTGCTAGCCTAATTTAAAGCTTCCACAACCCAAGTTTCAACCTCACCTACCGTACCGAATTCTGTTTCTTTAACAACCGAGGCTCTGGGGACCCCAAGTTTATAATGGAGCTAGGGAGTTGGAGTGCAGCTTGGCCTAGAAGGTTGCATGTGGTCATACCAAATCGTTCCCGAGATGGTCGGGCTTGTTACCGAAGCGTCCCGGATCTGCATCCGGCAAAGGACCATCAACATCGATTACACTCCCCATGTCCTTCAGGGAGTATCCTTATCGCTACGACAACAACAACATTCGACACGGATCAAGATTCCTTTAATTAATTCCATATCATAGCCTAGCTCCGTATGGCACATACTTCTTCAAGATTTTCCTTATTTTCGGTCAATGTGGAAACTACAAAAATTTATACTCCAAAAAAAAGTCCCATGAGTAATTCTGTCATGATTGATTGAATCATGCAATTCTGTCAGTTTTGAGAGAAGAAATTACATCAATTTAAAAACTTTCAAAATTGTCAAAAAATATATTTGTTAAAAAAAATATTGCAGCTATAAAGATTTTACAAATTTGTAAAGCTAAACAGATCTAGAAGCTTTTCTTTTGCAAGCTCTTTGCAACTTTGAACTCGCGGACACGGTAAGTTAGGAATTATCTTGAGCCTGGAAATTTGTTTACAAATATTTCTGAAAGTTCCTTCGCAGTGCAATAAAAGTGTGTTTTTCTTACGATTCAAATTAGAGCCATCCATGAAACGCACACCAGGGCAACGGGATTTACGAGACTTGGATCTACGCAACTGCAATGATGGTGAAGAAACACTGCGACAACGCGGAAAGGTTTAAAGAACGGTTTTATCTGATGCGAAGCTACAATATAAGACACTATATTTTTTTTTGCTAGTACTCACCAAGAGATGCGGTAAAGACATTAACACCACGACCCATTGATAAAGGAAAACAATTGGAGCCGACTAGAACAAAAACAATAATTTGTGCAAAGGGAAATTCGGTAATAGATTTCGAAAATGAGAATATACAGTTGTGAGGAATAACAAAATATTTAATTCTTTTCTTGTACCATAGAGCTCGGACCAAAGCATACCCCTGCCCGCGCTTAGTCGCAGTTATAGCATGATAAATTTGCAATCAGCACGTGCTAACCCCATTCGGGTATAGGTATGAGTTTTTGTTGTTATTCATTAATTTTCACAAACCTCTTTATAGCTTCGTGCTGGGTGCGACCATTTTAGTGAGGATGAAGAAACGAAAAAATTTTATCATTCTATTGATCCAAGCATTATATTTGATGATTTGGAGCTGGAGTTTGAACCACCACGGCCGACAAAACAGCAAACAATGCGTTTACGAGCCGGTTCACCAATTAATTGTCCACCGCAATCTCAACAAAATTCCTCCTATGGCAGACACTGCGACCAATACTCACGGCCGCATAATTTTTCATCATTCTGCCCTCAGGGAAACACCTCAGGGGTAAGGAGTTAGTGAGAAATAGAGACTGACGACAAATACGAGTACGGATACGAATGCGAATATGACAAAGTTAAATTTAGGTTGGGTTAGGATATGTGACAGCTATCCGCATAAAAGAAGAGAGTCTAAATAGACTACATAAAGAACCTTTCCTAAGTAATATGACTTGCTGGTGACGTAGGCTTAACTTATTTGGGTAATCGCAGTATTAGATAAATCCACTGGAGGTTCGCGTAACTCTATGCCAAAATATTTTCGGCTATTTCTGGCTTAATCTGGATAGTCAAGCTTGGAGTGACTCAGTGACTCCACAACATGAGGACAAAAATGACTCCCATTGGATACTGAGCTTTCAGAACTGCAATTATCAGGTATAAATTAGCTTTAATGAACCCAAGCGACAAACGGAAGCGCTTACCCAGCGTTTGCTCAGGTGCCTGAATGTCCATCAGTGCAAGAACAAACTCAAAAGAGCCATCAGAAAACCAAGGTCACTGAACTCCAATAAGAGCGGTTCAGTTGTACTCAATCGCAGTAAGTGATCCACGTGTCAGTTTCGTGGGAAACTTCTAAGCCACGGAATTCATATGATCCTTTATCCTTTCAAGCAAGGTCAGGCTCTCCCATACCACTGCATAGTGCTTACACAGTCGAATGGTTATAGTAGCAGTGGAGAACATGCCATCAACTGCATTCTTAACCACGGTGACTTCGGCCTGGGAGATACAAAAGTGTTAAGGCAGCTTGAAGCTGCGGTTTACATTGACCTTCTGACAGGAAACCCTCTGCCATCTTTCCCACCTAGTTCACTGCACCATCTACATCCCTGAACCCAATCCTCTTCGAGGGAATTGAGGTCCTGAAGCCATCACAGAGGGCAGTTTTCAGGACTCCGACGGCAGCGTCTGACGATCATTGAGTGCAACTGCAAGTCTGTCATGACTCAGGGTAAGGAATCCCGACATATAAAATTACATTGTGGTGAAACCCAAACATAAGTCCGATAACCCTTTGAAAAAACTAAAAGTAAATGATTGGAAGTTATGCACCTCTCATGCCCCTGGGAAGGCAAAATCCGGCATCACCGTCATTCAAGAGATGCGAAGGACGCAACATGGAAAGGGACCATTTAAACATAGATGGATCAAATAGATAAGCGCAGTTTTGAATTCCGATTAGTGTTGGGAAAGGGATTTCATTTTCAAGTATTGCCGTTCATGCATGTGGATGATGACAAAGACAATCTGGTTATCGATGACCAGAACGTGCTGAGATTATGGAGCAAACATTTGTTCGCAAACGAAGATATCGATGACACTAAGTAGGTAGGATGGTGCTCCAGAGCCCGGAATCCCAGACTTCTGAACCTCTGACAATGACGAGGTACGTCTAGTTATAGATTACATAGTTATATTTAGATTAAAAACCATCACCGCCACACGAGTTGACGGGTAGCCTGCGGAGCTATTCAAATGCGGTGGACTCGCGTAGAGTCACCACTACCTTAGTGCTGATTAAGCATTTGAAAGGTAACATCCTATGTTGGTAAATAAATATCAAGCTCTACAAGTTACTTAGTAATCCAGAAGACCAACGCCGACGGGAAAAAATTATTTTTCGACGTTCTCTACCAAAACGGCTAGTACCTTAATGGTGCATGTTGCAGGTACGTACCGGATCTATATCCTGCAAATGGCCATCAACATCGATAACACTCCGCAAAACTTCCGGGGAATGTCTAAGTCGATACAACAACAAGAGGGAAATGCGCCCTCTTGAAGCTATTTGAGTTCCCTCGGTGGTAGGCAACATAGAAATGACTAGACGGTCGAAACCGTTCAACCGTTTAAGTGCCAATCTAACTTTTTTTTGAAATTATCACTGAGATAGGGAGTTTTCTAATAAAAATGTGGAATAGGTTTTTTAAAAAATGTTTACGTTGAAAGTTTTCTAATATTTTTTTCTTTCGCACAGCCTCATCGTGGGGGCTCTCCATCTCCAACACGTCGTTCGGTAAGTTTTTGTTTCTTGCTGAAAATGTTGCATACTTTTAGGCCTGTATTTCTATTTAAGGCCCGGTTTTTCAGCACAAGTTCAACTCAGTTTGTCAGTTAAACTAAGCCTAAACTTATTCTGAAGTTTTTCAGTGTACTTTAACTGAAGTTTAACCTAAGCTTTCGCGGCCGATCTACCACGTTTAAACTCTAGTTAACCTATCAGTACGAAATGGCGTCGAATATACCCAACAAGCATTTGGAATTGAGTACCATTAGAGCTCATGTTGATAACTAGGCATACTTCTAAAATCTCAAGAGTTGTTTCGAAACAATGGCTCATCTCGAGAATCATAGCGTTCTCAGCAAAAGAGGGAACTTTTTATAAAGCAAAATATGATATTACTTAAGCTGAAAAAAATGTAATTAACAACTTGTGGTTCTCTAACTGGACGCAAATGTAAGATTCAATGATGTTGATGTAGGATCTTCGGTGTGGTAGGCGAAGCACGCTACCATCACACCACGGCGGCCGCCTATATAATTTATTCTTGATTAATTACGCTTCATTACTGCTATCAGCCAGGTGTTTATTTCTCACAATAAACAGCTGTTGGTTTTGGTAGTACCTCCTTGGGGATTTTTATCAACTCCACCTCAACTCGATATATAATGTAAGATATCAACTGGAGAAATGGGTTGAATATTCATCTGAGAACTGTACATTTCTCAAAATCTCTCGAAATTAGGATAATGATTGGAAAATACTAATGACGTTGGAGATCAACTGGAAAACTTAATTTTACAAAATTTTTCAAAGGTTGGATAGTGACTGGAGAATGAAGTTGGATATCACTTCCGGAAATAGATATATGTATATTTCGCCGGAGAATTTTTTTCATGTTTGTTGGGTAAACAAAATCCAGATGTTGCCGTATCTACAAATTATCTAGACAATAAAAAAAGCAATGTTGCCGCAAAAAAAAAAGGCATACCCCAGAGGCGGCCTTAAACTGTGACTGAAAAACTGCTCAGTAGTTTAACTGGCGTTTAAATTTGACTAGAGGTTAAGCAATCTTAGTTTAAGCTTAGCTTAACCAACCACTGATAAACCGGGCCTAAATGTAATATTTATAAAAACACTTTTTTCTCACTTTGTGGATACTTTCAGTCTTATGATCAGTACGCAAGCATACCTGCAAGACCTCCGGTAAATTTTCGCTTATAATTTAGTTTAATTTCAATAATTCTTCTCGTTTTCTCATAGTCAACAATTTGTCCTCCAATGTCGCCATGGTCACCACCAATGATGCAAACTTCGACAATGTCCAGACCGTCCTCAAGGCCACGGGTAAGTACAGTTGTAGACATAATAGTAAAAACGCCAAGTAATAATGACTTTTTTGTTGCTGTATTGAGCTTTTAAGTTTATGGAGCTGCTTATAATTTATCGAATTTTATCAAAAATGAAAAGTCGTAATTGTACCGCTTACGTCTTTTTACCGAATGTAGCTCGATATTAGTAGATACAATGAAAGAAACATCCAATTTTATATTTTATGTATACACCGATTTTGATTGTAATAATTACTCAAAACTTTTTCTCTCTTTCTTCAGTACTCTCGGGATACTTCCAGCATTTTGTATGAGTCCCCTAGACGCAATCAATATGCCCCGCAAATAGTAAGTACAAAAATTGGTACCTTCAAAACAAAAAACGCTCTCCTATACGTTTGAAACCGTTAAATTTTTTTTTTTTAATCTTTCTTAGCCACTGAATAGCACACGATACATGGAACTCCCAGGGCAACCTTTTAAAATACCGGTAGTTACAATTTTGGTTTATTTATATATTTAAACAAAATTTCATTTATATTGCACGTATAGTGAAAGTTTTTCACATCGATATTCATAGTGTACTTTTTTTCTTTCTTCACTTAGGGCCTATCACGGCAAGCAATGCAAACACAATGGTTGATACCACCAGGTAATATGCCATCTGGATTTGGGCAGCAATCATCTTTATATCCGGCTTCAACGCCACAGGTACCTTAGAGGAATATCTTTTATTTTATTAGATGGAATTAGGGGTGGGAGCAACTATCAACATTTTGAGTAGTCAAGACAATAAATGAACTTTTGAATTGCTTTTGATTCTGCTAAAGACGTGATTTTGTTATTCAGGTAAAAAATTATATAAATAAACAGATTTGACATTTAAATTTCACAGTATACATTTATATACGATATACCCTATATTTTATTTGTGTGTACATAGGTAATATGAGTTAATTTAGCATTCTATAGATTTCGTTCTTGATTTGTGATGAGAAATTTGTTTGTCCATACAAAATCTTAACTTTGACTTCAATGTTGACTGCGGAGTGTCTTATCAGCTTGTCTGGGCTGCCACTTCTAAAACGCTCTATCGCTCGATTTTTTATATAAACGCCCTATCTCCGAACACGGGTGAAGAACGTACAATATCAGAATTATTTTCATAAACACCATATCTCATATCAAAAGGGTTGAATCTATGCTCTGTAAGGCGTTTTTGAAAACAATTCCAACGTAAGGCGTTTTTGATACACATTCTGAGACAGAGCGCTCTTCAAGCTACATAGCTCTGGAGTAGGGTAGGGCTGAAGTAGGGCTAAACCCAGCAGTAGACAGGAGGGTCATGAGTTGAACGTTTGAAATTCAATATAGAACTAGCTCTCTCATAAAGTGACAACTGTGTCACCTTTTATGGCCTTATTAGCCTTTCCCTGCGATTCTGTTCACAGGGAGATAGTAGAATAATTAGCTTTCTGCCATTAATACAATCAGAGCGCAAAGGGAAGAGGGAGCAAAGCTCGTTCATGAAGCGCATGCACTTAAAACCGCGAGGATTCCAATATTTAACCTGTTCGATCTTGAGCGTAGAAGCACACCAACGAGGCAAAAGAAAGGCCCACAGAAAAGAGGAAAAGTTGACAAGCAACGCCGCGGGAGACGACACATTCAAAGAAACTCTGAGTTACAGCGAAGCTGATTGCATATATTGAACATACCTAGGGCTACATTTTGTTCGGTGTTTTCGAAAATTTTACAGCTAATAGAATGGTAGATTTCAGCCCCTGCTTTAGTTCCTTTTAACACCATACCACAAAAGAAAGTTGTAAATGTGCCCCTGGGTTCGAATATTTCGTGGAGATTTCAATAATTGAAAAAAAAACTTCTTTAGCACCCTGTAAAAACCGCGAAACTGCTTTTTTCTTGATAACTTATGTATCTGATCATCGATTTAAAGGAATAATAAATTGTTGTAAAGAACCCAATACATCCGAAGAAGTCTTTGAAATATCTGATCACGTTCAACCTTAATGGACGTTTTCCTAAAACTGGCACCATTTATTGAAGCCATATATCAGGCGTGTCATAGTCGATATTTTCGTATGAAACAAATAAATTTTAGACCTTACTGGGTTCAAATTTTGATCGATTTTTAAGTTATGTATATATTCTAAGCTAAAAGGCACAAACGCAACTCAAATTCCTCCTTTCTTTTTTGTCATTTGGTAATGATTTTCTGCTCTGCTTTTTGTTCAAATAAGTAATGAGGTGCCGCGTTGATCAACAATTTCAGCACCATGACAAAAATTGATTTTAAAAAATTTTATTCAAACATTTAAAAAGTATAGATTTATTTTTATTTTTTTATTATTTGCAGAAAAAAGTTGTATAACACCTCAAAGGAAAGAAAAAAGATGTTTTTATGATTTTAAATAAATTAATAAATATGTACGTATTCACCGCCCGCGTGGTTAAGGCTCCAGTTACTAGTGGCAGCAGTTAAGCTAGGTCCTAGAAAACTTCTTGTATTTGCCAACAGGAATAAGTAAGTGCTATAATATATTTTGTTGAGCTTCTCTGTTTGGTCGTCAAACAAATTCTGGTTGCATTATGAACACATTTAGTCTGTGTAAGTTCTTTATTGAACGATTAGTTCAACTTAACCTGACCTAACGACGGAATTATATAAATTGCTGCTATGAATATACCGACGGTTTTGAAGTCGATCAATGAAAGTAGCTTTTACGATAAGCTCTAAGGTATAGATGGAAGCATTAAAAAATATGACAACTTGCATTCAAAATTTGTATTATAATAAGAAGATACGCTTGTTCCAAAAAGAGTTGAAAACAGTCCCACCCCTAATACGAATGTATGTGCTCGTAATATTTGACCCAATAAATATATTTTTATGTTGCTCAGCAAAGTCGTTGGGACCCGCCGCCATGTCCTCGGGTAATTACACTTTCATTTGTGTCATTTTAAACACAAATATAGGATACATAAAAACGTGTAATAATCTAAATTTTTTCATTACAAAGAATATGGATCAACCTCTTAGTTGCCCACCAAAAGAGGAGGTACTAACTTAATGCAAATATCTTGCAAACATTTCTTAATATTATGCGCATTCAATTTCTTTAAGGGTCCATGTCCCAAGGAGCGCATAAGTTTGCCATGCGATGGTTGTGAAGAAGATCAGGAGGAAGGTGAATCGTTCAAGGCACCGCCGCGTTGTAAGCCACTTGATCCGGAAATCGCAAAAGTAGGCTTTTTTTATAATATTGTACTGCTGCTTTATATTATGCCAACTTCTGTTGCTTTTATAGAAATTATGCTGCGATTTACCGCCGTTCCAAATACCAAGATGCAGTAAATATAAATTAGATTAAAAAATATCTGAATAATTTGTATTAAAGAAACTCTTCCTTTTTTTCAGTAGCGGATGAATTTTTTTGCACAAAACGCCGTGAACAATGGGAAGTTCTTGTTAAGGATCAAGATTGTCCAGGCGCTATACAATCTACCACCGATGGTGAGCTCAATTTCAATGCGGTGGCATATGATATTGTTTTTGGTGGCGCACGTCTTCCCCAATGTCTACCGCCTATTGATCCGATTACATTGATCGAAGCATTCTTTATGCGCGTCAGTTTTGAGCGTTGTCAAATAAGGAAATTGGAGAAATTGACGTATGAAAAGGAGAATGCCGACGATGATGATGATCGTCATCAGCAACCACCACGAAATGATGAGTGGGTTTTTTATTTATGATGGTATATAAGCATAGTTGGGCACAGTGCATTGAATTTCTATTACGACTTAAATTATGTGATGACTATACAAATAGTTAATCAAATTAAAATAACTTCAATAAATTTTAAATGGTAGTGCCAACATTTCACAATTAGCGGTAGAGGAATGCTTAGTGCTCTAAATATTTAGTGCACCAGGCCCCACTATACTTATAAGGAAGTATTTTTTTGCATTGGTTTGTTTGTTTATAGCTGCTCATTAATTGAAAAATGTTTTAAACGTAAACATCAAACGGAATTGAATAAGGCAATAGAAAATCTGCTGAAAGCGGAAAAAGGATTTGATTTCGAAAATCCAGATCCCGTAAGTAGCACATGTGCACATTCCCATAACACGAAGTACTTTATTCATAAAGAATGCTGTACACCAGGGTGGACCAAAATAATTTTTTCCCTTGATATAGGGAAAATATTGTTTAGGACGTCCAAAAATGTTACCACTAAACGAACAGATAAAAAATTATTTTATTGGTCCACCCTGCTGTGCACTGAAAAAGCTTATTTTATCTTTAAATCATAACATTTGCTTCACCTTATGCCCAAAATAGATATGCAGCAGAGAAATTTGAAACACACTTCACCTTCTCCATTTACAATTCAGAAGAAAATAATTGTACTTCAGAAAACCGTAAATATTTCTCCGAAAAAATGAATTGCAGAAAGGGCCACTATATTTAAAAACGCTCAATGCTTGTCGATATTCCATATGCATTTCAAAAAAGCTAAAAAGTATTCCAAAAGGAAGTCAAATGTATTTCAGATTGTCAAAACGTGTTTCAGTCAGTCTCAAATGTAATTCGAAAAAATTCAAATGTTTTTTAGAAGAGTTTAAAGGTAATTCAGCAAAACCCAATGTATCTCAAATACTTCATATATTAGCACTTTCGAATTTTATTATTTGATCTGTCCAACCAATGTCTAAAGTCATCCACTTCCGTAAATATTTTTCGGTTTTTCTGAAAAAAAAAATTTTTGATTTTCTGGTGTACAGCAGCGAACATGAAAATGTTAGTGGCAGTATATCAAATTTCGTCAGCTAAACTCTTTTTTTATTTTCGTTAATTTAAAAAAAAAAAAAAAATACTCGTGAGTTTTTTAACCGAAACTGTGGAAACTAATCGCAAAAATATTTTCTAAATAATTCGAATATTCAAGAAAATTTGACGAAAGTTTCGAACTTTTTATCTAAAGCTCCCTAAATTTTTTGAGTATGCTGTTTTGTAGCCCAATCAATTGTAGTCTAAAAAGTGCAAGTTAAAGTCCCTCAAAATTCGCATTGATTTTTGACAATTTTTGTGTTTTTTTTTTTTTTTTTGCGAAGAATGTTTCAGATTTTCTTCCATAGGTAGCTTTATTTTCTATATGTAGCCCAATCAATTGTAGTCTAAAAAGTGCAAGTTAAAGTCCCTCAAAATTCGCATTGATTTTTGACAATTTTTGTGTTTTTTTTTTTTTTTTTTGCGAAGAATGTTTCAGATTTTCTTCCATAGGTAGCTTTATTTTCTATATGGAAGAAAATGTGATATATCCTTCGAAAACAAATATCAAAAATCAGTGCGAGTTTTGAGAAACCTTTAACTTGTACTTTGTTAGACTAAAATTGATTGGACTACAAAATTGCATAATCAAAAAATTCAGAAAATCATTACAAAAAAATTTCGAAATTTTCGTGGTATTTTCGCGAATTTTTTCAAAAACATTTCAGAGGTGGGTGGGGTAGTTCGGTTTTTAAATCGATGAACTAATGTCAAAAACTTGATGTGTCAAATCATATTAAAAAGGTACCATTCAGCTTGTTGGTGTGTTGTTGTAGCGATAAGGACACTCACCGAAGGCCTTGGGGAGTGATATCGATGTTGATGGTCCTTTGCCGGATGCAGATCCGGTACGCTCCGGTAACAAGCACCATACATAAGAAGCACCAGCCCGACCATCTCGGGAACAATTTGGTATAACCACATGAAACCTTCTGGGCCATTCCGCCCTCCCACCTCCTACATCCATCAGGAGATCGGGGTCGCCTAAGCCTCGGGTTGAAACAGGATTCGCCACGGATAAGTGAGGTTGACAATTGGGTTGGAGCAGCTATATATTGCGCTGGCAACCCCTTGAGAGGGTTGCACTGCACAACCCATGAATCAAGTTGGTATTTTAGTCACCTCTTACGACAGGCATACCTGCCGTGGGCGTATTCTAAGCCCCCTTAACCCGCTGGGGAGGTGCCATTCAACAAACTTCCGGCGGTCACCTGTTCCTGGTTCCGTCATGGATAGCTTTCCCATCTGCCAAAAACATTTATGATTTTTTGAAATACACTTGCCACTTTCTCCAATACATGTGGAAAATGTGAAATACATACTTTCCACTTCTCTGGAATATGCTTGAGCTTGTCCGAATTAAAAAAATACAGCTGGAATATTGGAGATATATTTAAAGTTGCCTGAATTTCATTACCTCTTTTCTGATATGCATTGCAGTTTTTCTGAAATACGTGGCCTCCAAAAACGGAATTTTTGTGCGCAGAGCTACATCCAAGTATTCCGAATTTGTTTAAAAATAGGCAAGTGTATTTCACTAATATGTTTTGCTAATGTTTCAGATCTCATCTGAAATATGTTTTCCAAATACTCAAATGCATTTACCCTTTTTTCAAACTGCACATGTGTCTACAAAACAAAAGGACAGCAGCACGAATAGAAGCGCTACATACAGGCCTCTGCAACACATCTATTTTGGGCTTTAAACAAGCGCAATTCCTCAGTTTTCATTTATACCGCTTAATATCAATTTCATTTTCAGGAACTACCTTCTATGAATTTAGTTCTGGATAAAACAAGTTTCGATTTGCCGGGTATACCAATAACTATAAAAGGTTATACTGGTACTACCAAACCGCGGAACTGAGTTTGGCAAAAAATTTTACTCTATATAATTTATGCAAAACATTTTGTATTAACTATATTTCAGAATGAATATATTTTATTATATATCCTAGAAAAGCTTATATTTCAACAAATAAATCACTGGCAAGAAATGTTATATTATTTTCTAAATATATTTTAAGAACTCACATTAATCCCGAAAAAAGGTAGGTAATCATCGCTAGATGAGCTAATATTCAAGCCAACCGTGGTTTGTGCTTTTGGCAGTGATTACATATGAAATAACCATATATTCTAAATATATTCTTAGATAAAACATTTTACAAAAACAAAATTGAGAGAAATGATTCGAACTCATTTTAAAATGATTTCTGGAATATTTTGGAACGTTTTCAGAACTGTCAGTACTATTTTAAATAGTCCGGATCAGTAGCCAGAATATTTTTAGATTGGGTTCTTCTAACATAAACGCATACACGAAGCTACTCTCCTGATCAAAAAAGAAGAAAGGAAATTGCATCAATGGTTTGAATGTGCGTTATAACACCCAAATAACAACTCGGCCTACTACCGCGGAACAGCCCAGATACGCCAACGCTTAGTGCGGTTTAAAGAATACACACAACGACCCAAAGAAATTATGTGGTGAAGAAGCTGATTCATTACTCTCACTAAGAGCAGTCTACGATCAGCCCCAGTAATTGAGCGTGACACACCGTAGACTTACATGGAGCTCTAAAAGCAACTATTGGTATGAGAAATGTCGGGTTGCACTCTGCGCAAGAGGGCAGCAACGCGTCATGCATTGGAGTTCTATTGTGACAGAAATAAAGTAGAGCGTCATGAGTACAATAAGCTGCAGATGTTGACGTAAAGGAATGATCGCAAAAACTCACATCATAAATTACGGTAGATGAAGAGGGGTTTTCAGACCTAAGAAGATACCTTCAGGAATCATAAGGTCGACTTTTTAACCGACGTATAGAATATGCTTAGGTTATGTAGGGAACACTTATCGTCTGGGCTAAATAGTAAGGGAGATGTCGAATTCGCTACAAAAACCCTGAGGACGGAACGTCTGTTCTACCACCCTACTATGACATAAGTTAGAATGGAAATATCCGGACGGAGACGCCGACGAGCTGTTCAATCACGGGGTCGAAAAGTATATAAGGCGCTAACTCCTATGCAAAGTAAGATCATGCGAATGCATGCCTCCAGATTGCAGTCTAATTTGTAAGCTTATAATGGTGGAATGAACCTGCTTTATATCCAGACCTGGGAAATCTATCGACCAGATCTTCACGCCGCGTCACTTCCTGGAAAAGAGAATCGATACTACTCATAATTTTTCGACTTCAAAGCAGCTTTGGATGACAAGAAAAAAGTGTCTTCTCTACCGGTATGTCTGAATCTAAGTTCAGTGCAACGTCTTAGACGCTTTGTCAAATATCGTTGAGTGACAGTAGTAGCCCCATTAGGATTTTGAAGTACTTCTTCGAGCTACTCCCCTCCTTAACCCAAAGGCAATAAGCAAATAGGGCTCAGAACCTACCGACACCCGCATTTGGAAGCATGGGAAGGTGGACATTATCGCTGTGTTAGAAGTGGCAGGTGGAGGTAGACTTCATCTTCCTTGTAACTCCCAACTGGTGCCATCAACATGAAGTTAGCGAGGCACCTTTGGCGAATCAAAAACTTATTATATCCGTATTTTGATTAGATAATTTTTCCCGTTTTCTTAAAAGCTTTTTTGATTGCCTCGCTAAGTTCACTCGCAAAAACTGACTCACACTTCGCTCATCGAAATGCGACTATGCTGGTAGTTTGATGCGTATTAGCCGCTAATTAGTTGCGGAAAGAAAAATTCCGTCATTCTATTTTAAGTACTTACTGGGGTTCTTCGCTAAATAGACGTGAAATTTCGAAACGCTTCCGTCAAAATTGACTCACGTTTTTTTAAGCGTGGTAATTTGCTTCGTATTTTTGGCTAATTAGCTGCGAAAATAAAAGTGCTGTCACCATTTTTTAAGTGCATTTTGGATGTACTTAGCGAATCACCAAGAAGAACGCGGCAAACAGGTTTTTCTTCGCAGCTAATTGTCACATAATTTTTGACCAAATGTTGACCTTTCATGCTTATCTGGTGTCAGTTATCAGAAAAAGAGATAGATTTTTATTTCTCATAAGAAGTTATGATTGCCAGTTAAAGCATTTTTCTTTCAATTTGCGATGTGAAGGCTTTCTTGGATAAGCTTCCGAGCTAAAGCGATTTTCCCAGCAACTGGCGATACGCAGATGTTCCTAGAGCTTAAGTATATGTATATCGAAGTAGTTTTCTTTTTAAAAAAATATTTTCCAATACTACTTTCCATAATATGACAGCTGTGATACAATAACAAAACATGTTAAATAAATTCCTTTGAAAAATAAATTCTTATAGTACACGCAAAATAAAAATTAGCAAAGCACATCCAAATTAATAGTAAAATGGTAGAAGTAAGTGCTTTATTAACTACAACCAAAAAAATATAAGAATTCATAGAATTTTCACTTTAGAATTACTGCAATAGCGGAAGCACAAGACGCAGCTTTCGCAGCAACAGCGAGCGGCAACGCGGCTTTGATTGCAGACCACAGGTATTCGCAATATGTGAAAAGCACACACACCCACCCACACAAGTTCCAAAATATTTTACCAAAACCTCCCAAAGTTTCAGCAACAAAAATCTTCTGCGTTGAGGAATAGTTGCGGGCCCTCCACATCCAATGCAGCAGCAGCTGTAATAACGCGTGAAAGTTACGAAAGTTGTTGTTGCCCCCAAAAGACGACGAATGACTGCCAAACCGCAAAATCTGAACAAATGCGTTCGAGTTTATACTGCAATTCATCTCTCCCATCAACACCACAACAGACATCATTACCACCAAACCGTTATAGCACTTACAATACAACAACAAAATCACGTACAAGTGACTGCAATTCAGGCGTGGGCATATTATCAGCCGGCATAATATCATCAACACCACAGGTGAGTTAAGAGCTTGGCAGATAATATGTGCTACAAATTGAAATAACAACAACAAAAATAAAGCGGTAAAAGTCCACCAACAAGAACTTAACTTTACCTCAAATTTATGTAGGCATCGTACTCGCTACAACATGGAAGCTGTAGACCCTCGGTGTCATCTCTAATACAAGATCCAAGCTGCAGTCAAAATATAAACACAAATACAAATACTTGCTGTTGTTGTTGTCCACAATGTGGTAAACCACAAGACCCATTACAAGCATCATCACCCCCATGTCCGCCGCCACCGAAGCGTACATTGCCTTGTAGAGCAAAGGCTCAACCACCAAAGGAGGAGAAACGAACACGTAAGTGCAACGCATAGGCGTATGGGAGTAGTGTATGTGTTGTTGTACTATGCACTAAATTAATTTCTAAGGACTCTGCATACAGCATATACTAGTGACTATAGACATTTCCATTTGTCTTTCCAGCCGAGACTGAATTCAAGTGTCGCATGCGTAAATTACAAATGGAAAATTTAGTGAAAGATCAATATTGTCCTGGTGCCATACAAAGCACAATTGATTGTGACGAGGATTTTAATGAAATGTCCTTTCGTCTGATATTTGGTTGTGACCCTTTGCCATGTACACTGCCACCTGTCGAACCGATTTCCCTATTGGAAGCATTTTGTATGCGTGTAGAATTGGAACGTTGTTTACTAACCAATGAAGCGTTATATAATCAGCAAAGAAGAGGCTCGAGACGTGGCTCATCAGAAATAGACGAGTGCGTATAATAAGGGAGAGGATGGATAAATCCACTCTATGCATATATATATAATTTTTAACTTTTCTTTTATAGAGTGGATGAGTTTTTCAGCAGAAAGCCGAATAAGACACAGTTAAATGAAGCCGTGGCGAGTCTATTGAAGGCAGAAAAGTGGTATTCTGCTGAAAATCCCGATGAGGTAAGAAAGTGTTTGCAAATGAGAGCTCAAATCGAAAAAAAATTGATACTCGAAGCCTCAAACACGAAGTCCCCAAACACATAATCTCCAAAATTACAAAACCCAACGTTAGGCGATAATGCAGAACACTCATCAACCCGGAAAAAAGACAGTACACGATCTACTTGTTTTCTGATTTCATCGGGATTTAAAATTTTAGGGGCAGATAAAAAATATTTTAATATTTTAACTGTACATATCTCTCGAAGTTCTAAGGAATGAAGTCAGTCGACGCAGTATTTTAGCTGGTATCGAACGCCATCTGCCCTATCCGATCCGATACCGCCTGCAGGATCGACATTATTTTGCAGAGTTCCTTCTACAGTAACTGCCAATATTGTTGACTAAGTCCAAAAGGCCAAATTATGTGACAGTTTATGTCGCAGTCACCTTTGTTCCTACTCACCACTATATAGTACCAAAAACCACACAAAGGCATTCAGGTTTATTGTCACACACTCAAGAGAATTTGGCCCTAATAACAAAATCGAGTGGAAAGCAAGCATTTTTCAAGACTTATGTCGCTCCGTTGAAATGAAATATTCTCTGACATGCTTTATACACTGGAAAAAGGGATCATAGAATGGCTCATGATGTGTACATATGACAAATTCGTGTGCCAATACCAAATACGTGAAAATCAGCCATTTGTACCGCAAAAACTGCAGGTTTATGACCTGAACATCTTACCTGTTCAAACTTTCTTGAGAGCTTGACAGACAGGTAAACCCACAGCATGCAAAAACGAAAAGCAAGGAGTCCCAGCTTACCGGTATGAGACGAAAAAAAATGGTGTACGGTCGAGGGTATCGGGAATAACTTCTAAGGCTGATCGGTGGACTGCAACATTTGAGCGATACGATCATACGAGTGGTGGAACAATTGAGACGGTAGTAGCGGGTCGCACCAGCTAAAAAATGAAGCAACCAATGGTGAAAGCAGCTGCAAATAGTATCAATACGGCACCAGTTTGGCTGCGGTGTGAAAGTGTGCGGCACTTGTTGGGTACTAGGACCATCACAAGCGGAGTAGGCTTTGGAATTTTAGGTTGGGCGGGGCATGCTTTTTCAAAGGTATAGTTTAGAGAAAGATACTTCGTTCCGTAGATACTTATTTTATATCACACATGTATAGCGCCTTAGGATACTGTTTTAGTCTTACAAATCTTGTTGTCCCACTAAACACCACCATCTGCAGCCTTATACGTTGTGGTCTAAATGTAGTGTGGAGTTGTACTAGCTGGGCAACGTAAGCCAAAGAATCGGTTAAATTAGGAAGGCTCACCATAGTGCCTTAACGGTAGCTAGTGTGCTTATTCGTCGGTTTACGACCAAAGCCTGGTCTACAATTTAATGAATTAATGGATTTGGGAATAATTCAAACTATTTCTGAATCAAAAATCAAACTTTTCAAAAAGTTGATAAAAGCGTTTATAATAAATGCGGGTTGTCTTTTTAACGTTAATTTCCTGCTGAAATGCTAATGCTCTTGCAACAGTTCAGAGCGAAAAATGATACTGGTGATTGCGCAATGTCCAACCCGCTTTGTCTCTAAACCAAATCTTTCCAATATACATACATCAATTTGATTGTTGAGTGGAATATCATCCTATCTCGGCTGCCGTTTCAAAAACGCCATATCTCAGAAAACGTTTACGTAACGCCTTACTTCAGAATTTGTTTCAAAAACGCTTTATTTCAGAATTCGATTGAATAACGCTCTGTCTCAGATTTTATTTTCATTAACACATCAGCTTATGTCAAAATGTATTGAATTTGAGCTCAGAGACAAGCCAACCTAATAAAACCGCACAGAGTTTTTTTAGCGCACGCAAACAACCGGCGTTTTTTTGCTCTAACCCAAATAAGCATGCGTTGCGACAATGCATAGCATGTGTACAAACGTCAAATCTAAATGTCACGCAGAACAAAAATTGGAAATCGAGTTAGGTTTTCACGCAGCAAATTCAATTTGGGTTGCTCTCATAGAAGTTGTATGTGCATGAGACATTTTTGACAGAAAATGACTTGCGTGCGTTTATATTAGGTTGGCTTGAGAGGGAGTTTTTGAAATAAATTCTGAAATAGAGCATTATTCAAACGTTTTTTGAGATAGATTGTTTTTGAACGGCAGCCGAGATAGGGTGATATTCCACTCAGCAATCGAATTATCCACTCTGTCGGAAAAGCAATAAATTAAAACGAATCCCTAATATTTTATCTCTAATATTTTACATATTTATTTTTATCTGGTTAATACATATATGTACCTCTGTTTTAAAAACATTAGTTTTCTGGAAGTACACCTATGTATATGATAACACGGTACTTAGACTCATGCATATGTTTATAAACATACTGACAAACATGTTATAAAGAAGTTTTTCTCCACAAAAATAACAAATATTTTCTGTTTTTTAGAATACACTTGCAATGGATGCGCAAATCAACAAAACCTGCACATGTTTGCCTAGCAGTTCCTTCAAAATCACCGCCTTTACGGGCAACACAAAACCATGTTTGTAGCACTGAAATTTTCCTTTTACAGTTATAAGTAGGTAAATTATGTACAAACATTAATTACTTAAAAAGGAAATTATAAATATGTGTTAAAAGAGAATTGGCCAAAAAAAGTTTCCACCTCGGTTGCTTTGAGTAAATATAAAATAAACTATCAACATAATAATTTATGCAGCGTTCACACTATGAATATTTACATTCGCCAGTTAAATTTTATATACTTCACCAGCGTGCTCCGCCTACCACACCGAAGATCCTGCGTTTCACGACCCGGGCAAAGCAACATCAAAATTTTTTAAACAAGTTTTTTTCCTTAGAAGAAATTTTTTCTAAGCGGGGTCGCCCCTCGCCAGTGTTTGGCAAGCACCCCGAGTGTATTTCTGCCATCAAAAGCTCTCAGTGAAAACTCATCTGCTTTGCAGATGCCGTTCGGAGTCGGCATAAAACAAGTAGGTCCCGTCCCGCCAATTTGTAGGAAAAATTAAAAGAAGCACGACGCAAATCGGAAGAGAAGCTCGGCCTTAAATCTCTTCGGAGGTTATCGCGGCCTACATACATTTTTTTTTGTTTTTTTTACGATTTTTTTGCTAATTTTTTTATTTCCCCCATCATTTGTCCCTCATTGCCTTTTCGTTTGCGGATTTGATGGCGTCCAGCTGTTTTCTTCGATTAAGTTATGCGTAAATTTGCTCAATACGATACCGCAATCAAATGCAGTAAATAATATTTCCACTCATTTGACTAAGGTAAACAAATATTTTGCACAAACGCACAAACCTGCCTTATGACTACCAATAAAGGAAATATTTCAAAGAAAAAAATACACATATAAAAAATTTAGGAAGGCGGCGAAAAAATTCCACTTAAATCAAATGATTTGATAGAACATTTTTCGCTTGATACACAAACAGCCACAAACAAAACACCTACAAGGTATAACCGTTTCTGACATTATTGACGTTTTTCATCAATGAAAAAATTTCAAATTTCTAAACTACACACATACATATCTATTCAGCCCAATTCTATACAAAAATTCCTTGCGAGTCTTTTCCCTTCTCCCATTCCTCATATTTTAAATGAAATATCCTTCGGAGTTTTTTCACTTCTCCCTTTCTTCTTAATTTGAAGAATGTTCGAAAAAGCGAAACGCTGTTAGGCGAGAATACCCATCCAGAAATTGGGCAAGGATTATTTAAGAAGACTTAAAGATATGTGGCGTATGACGAAAGAGCAGTTGAACATGACATGGTCGTCAGAAAATTGCTTCAACAGATTTGCGTTATCGCGCAGTCTTATATGGCAAGTCGTCTCGTCCAATAGCACAGGAAATACAATACGGTTCTTTGTTTATATTTTATTTATCAAATTTAATCAAACTTTTTAGTTTGTTAAACTAAAATAAAAATGCACAAGAAAATGTAATTTACCAAAACTGCTCGAATTCAAAAATTCTAAATCCCTATTTTCCAATTGTTGTTCTCCCTAGTAGAAAAGAATTGGAAGAATTTTTCAGCGGGAATAAAAATGTCCGGGAGAACGAAACTCCAAGGGAATATTTAGCTTTGGGCTGATTTATTTATTTCTCAAACATAAAAAAGTTTTATTATTTCAATTTTTTTTTTATTTTTTATGGTTATACCTCGCAAGCGTTTTTATCATGCAAATAACTTTTTCATCATAAAAGTTATTATTAAAAGCATGTAAATAGCTTCTGATGATTTTTGTTGCAAACAATTATTTTTTATTTGATTTTATTACAATCGGCGATCTTAATGCTTGGTTGTATATTTCAGGGACGTGAGCTTATTTTGGCCGGAAAACTGCAATTTTCTGTTGAATAACTAAATCATTAGCCAATTTAAAATCGTACCGAAATATTTGATACGAACTGAAAGTTAAACCAATTTTTGCAGCGCTGCAGTGGCTCATTCAATATGCTTTCGACAGAAGAATTTTTTTTATAGTTTGTCGCTATCGATCTCGTCAAAACTCCGAACGATGAGGAAAAAAAAGTTTAAAATATCGGTACGAATACGATTCGGGAACTATAACTTGTACTTTGCTAGGATAAAATTTATTTTACTGCAAAATTGCATACTCAAAAAAGTTCACAGTTTTCGTAATATTTATAGCTTATTTTCGTAATATTTTATAGTTTATTTTCGGAAACGTTTTTGGGATTGGTTTACATAGTTTCAGTTACGAAATTCATCGACATTTTTTCTTAAACTATCTGAGACAAAAACAAGGTCGGGACTGTATTCGTCTATGCTGAAGATTTCACACCTTTCATGAATGCAGCTCACCAATAAACTTATCCAATTCGTTATATCCGAATAATAATAAAAAATAGATCGGTAATCCTCACATAAATTTTCACGTTTCTTGTTGTCAGCATGAGAAAAAAAAAAAAAAAAATGTAAGGCGCGATAACCTCCGAAGAGATCTAAGGCCGAGCTTCTCTTCCAATTTGCGTCGTGCTCCTCTTGATTTTTCCCTACAAATTGGCCGGACGGGACCTACATGTTTTATGCCGACTCCGAACGGCATCTGCAAGGCAGATGAGTTTTCACTGAGAGCTTTTCATGGCAGAAATACAATCGGAGCGCTTGCCAGACACTGCCGAGGGGCGACCCCGCTTAGAAAAATTTTCTTCTAATTGAAAAATCTTATTTCTAAAATTTTGATGTTGCTTTGCCCGGGAGTTGAACCCAGGGCATACGGTGTGATAGGCGGAGCACGCTACCATCACACCACGGTGGCCGCCTGCATGAGAAAGCTATGATCATGAATCAATTACATATCTGAACAATATAGGACGTACTCGGTAAGTATTTGATGAAATGAAATTTGATTATTCTACCTGTTAAAATGACGAAAAGCTCCTTCCCTATTCATTGGTTGTTTGGTATACAAGCTTTATATACGACCGCTCTACAAGATTTTTTCAAACTACAATAAATGCCATATGCGTACTTAATGCAATTTGAAGGTTCTAGATGTTATAAACGGACAGAAATTACGAAAAGTGTCTTTTCCGAACAATCGGTTGTATGGATATATGCGACCGCTCCCTACGATTTTTTCAGGCAACAATATGTGCTATATATGAAAGCATTTGGTGAAATTTTAAGCTTCTATCTGATAAATTCAGGAAAAAATAGCAAAGGACACTTTTCTGAAAATCCATTTTTATGCGGGATATATGTATTCTATTGTGATCCGATCCGGTCCGTTTCGACAAATGCCTAATTAGACACCAAAATATAGCTGCTGACCAAATTTTATCAATATATCTCAGAAAAAAGTCACAGTATCAGAACGTTTCAAGCTGGTAAAGTATATGAAAATAAAATTCGCTTCTTTCCCAGCATAGCTTATAGCAAGCACTCTGCCGTCAGCCTAACTTAAGTAAGAAATCAAATTTAAGCAACTACAATCTATACTCAAACTACAGCATTAATAAAATTATTAAATAATTTCCATACAAATGACTAATACTGTTCATATTACTGCTTAGTTTATTTACAGCTGAAAGCATGGTTGATAAAAACACATTTTTTTAATCAATGCCCATGACACAGAGACGCTCATAATTGTATAATGAATTTTTCTTTTTAATTTTTCTACTATTATCGAAAAATGAAGCACTTTATTGTGAAATACATCATGTGCTCAATAATATTAAATGTCTTCAATAAAAAACATATTTCTTCAAACTAATAACAGCATATTGTTTTTGTTAAATGTATGTATTTTATTACCAAAAGAGTTAATCTTTATATATAATAAGTAATAGTTTAAAAAAACTAAAAAAACACGCTTTTATAGCAAACCGAACTAAAAAATAGAAGATAAATTTCAATTAAAAAGAGTTTATATAACAGTAGTAGAAGGTTAAACAATCGTTTATAGTTAATTACCTCAAACTAAAATTATAATAAAATTTAAGTTATTAACAGAATAATTTCATTCACAGTAAAAAGCGTGGGGTGCATTTGACTACATTTCATACCTTTCCTCTCAGATAGCTGCCAATAGAATGATTGTAACATTCAATATCAAGCACCCCACGCTTTTTACTGTGAATTAAATTATTCTGTTAATAACTTAAATATTATTATAATTTTATTTTGAGGTGATTAACTATAAACGATTGTTTAACCTTCTACTACTGTTATATAAACTCTTTTTAATTGAAATTTATTTTCTATTTTTTAGTTCGGTTTGCTATAAAAGCGTGTTTTTTTAGTTTTTTTAAACTATTATTTATTTTTAATTTTTTAGTTCAAATAATTTTAAAAGTTTTAGTCGAGAGTGATGAAACCTCGAAACGCCACGGTCCATGGATGAATCCAACCCCACGGCACCCAAAAGGGCCAAGACGCAGGAAGGTTGGACGCGGTCTTTCGCCGAAATTGCCAAGGGTCGGCAGATCAAACCTATGGCCATTCAAAGTGGTAATAAGGTCAATTGACCTTATGGCCGTTGACCTTATATCAACACACCATCATATTAATGCATTGTCATCGAACCTTGATATGTGTGCAAAGTTTCAATCAAACTTATGACCATTCAAAGTGGTAATAATGCCAATTGACCTTATGGCCGTTGACCTTATGTCAACACACCATCATATTAATGCATTGTCATCGAGCCTTGATATGTGTGCAAAGTTTCAATAAAACTTATGGCCATTCAAAGTCCATCACGTTAATGCATGGTCATCGGTCCTTGATACGAATGCCAAGTTTCAAATTAATCAGACTTCCAGAAACTGGTGAAAATTAAGCTCAAAGATTCCGCTACATACAGGCCAAGCTAATAAAAGCCTGTTAAAAAAGGGCTCCAGTATGCTCTTTCGTAGATGTGCCATGCATCCACTTCTATCATTAATAAAGGAATGCGTTTTTCGGATTATGTGCAAGGTTTCAAATCTATGGCCATTTCGGTTGGTCATAAGTTCAATTGACCTTATGTCCGTTAACCTTATGTCAACCCACCATCACATTATTGCATTGTCATCGAGCCTTGATCCGTGTGCAAAGTTTCAATGAATCTTATGGCCATTCAAAGTGGTAATAAGGCCAATTGACTTTATGGCCGTTGACCTTATGTTACCACACCATCACATTAATGCATTATCATCGACCCTTGATACGTGTGCAAAGTTTCAATCAAACATGGCCATTCAAAGTGGTAATAAGGCCAATTGACCTTATGGCCGTTGACCTTATGTCAACACACCATCATATTAATGCATTGTCATCGAGCCTTGATATGTGTGCAAAGTTTCAATTAAACTTATGACCATTCAAAGTGGTGATAAGGCCAATTGACCTTATGGCCGTTGACCTTACGTCACCACACCACCACATTAATGCATTGTCATCGGTCCTTGATACGTATGCAAAGTTTCAAATGAATCAGACTTCTAGAAACCGGGGCCTACATACAGGCCAAGCAAATAAAAGCGTGTTAAAAATCAAATTCTGTGTGTGTGTGTGTTCGCTATGGAAACGTATTTCCCACACTTCAATCATCACCAAATTTTGGTCATGGGTTCCTTCGGAAGGTTTTAGGCTAAAAATAATTTCGATATATACAAGGGGCGTGGCACCCTCCATACAAATGGAATCTTTGGTAATGCATAACTTTGCAGGTATACAAGCCAGAAAATTGAAATTCAGTAAGGAGTTATGAGGTCAACCCTAACACCACTAGGAAAATGCGGAATTGGGAAAAAGGGGCGTGGCACCTCCCATACAAATGGGATCTTTGGTACTGCATAACTTTGAAGGTATACATGCCAGAACATTGAAATTCAGTACGGAGTTATATGAGGTCAATCCCTAACACCACCAAGAAAATGCGGAATTGGGAAAAAGGGGGCGTGGAACCTCCCATTCAAATGGAATCTTTGGTAATGCATACCTTTGAAGGTATACAAGCCAGAACATTGAAATTCAGTAAGGAGTTATATGAGGTCAATCCCTAACACCACCAAGAAAATATGGAATTGGGAAAAGGGGGCGTGGTACCTCCCACTCAAATGGAATCTTTGGTAATGCATAACTTTGAAGGTATACAAGCCAGAACATTGAAATTTAGTAAGGAGTGATATGAGGTCAATCCCAAACACCACCAAGAAAATATGGAATTGGGAAAAGGGGGCGTGGCACCTCCCATACAAATGGAATATCTTACACTGCTTATATCTGGATGTCGTAATGGTAGGATAATGAAAATTGGTAAGGAGCTATGTGACATTAAGTCCTAACACCTCCAGTAAAATGTGGAATTGGGAAAAACTATGGCTGCCATACAAACTTAAGTTATTTTAACAACTAAAGTTTGACTGCATTGTTGAGTTTGGCTGTTATGCCTTTTGGACGTTTAGTAATCTGCCGCCGTTAAAAAAAAATGTTTACTTCAGTCTATATACATCTATATATATAAAAATCAAATTCTGTGTGTTTGTTCCATATGAAAACGTGTTTGCCATACTTCAATCATCACCAAATTTTGTCTCTGGGTTCCTTCGTTCAAGACGAAAGTTTTTCATATTTCAGAATTAAGAATTTTACATTTAAATGTTTTTTTGGCTATGCGAACGAACTATCTTAGCTCCAAAAAATGATCATGTTAACAAAATCAATGATCGCATTCAAAACCAACTTCCTGGTGAAGTGACGAAATATAAATCGATCGACATAGTTACAGATGAAGATAAAATTGTGAATTATCCAAATGAATTTCTAAACTCCTTAGAACCAAAAGGAATGCCTGCGCATATATCAACTTTGAAAATTCGCTCACCAATCATGCTTCTTCGGAATTTAAACCCACCAAAATTGTACAATGGGACCAGACTTTGCGTTTAGAAATTAATGCCGAATGTAATCGAAGCAACAATAATCAGCGGTAAAAGAAGATGTGCTCATATCACGAATCCCAATGATTCCTACAGATTTGCCATTCCATTTTAAGCGCTTACAGTTTCCTGTACGAATTGCTTTTGCAATTACAATCAACAAAGCACAAGGACAATCGCTTACTGTTGCAAGCTTAAATTTAGAGAGTCCGTGCTTTTCCCATGGTCAGCTATATGATGCTTGCTCTAGAGTTGGAGCACCAAAAAATTTGTTTATCTTTGCACCGAACGAATAAACCAAAACTATTGTGTACACACATGCATTACAATAAGATACAATAATAAAATGTTTTAAACGAAAATTTCACCAAATATTCGTACAAAATTCAGTTCAATTTACACAACAATAAATTAAATTATCAACAAAAAAAAAAACAGAAAAAATAACGCAACATTCATTCGATCTCGGGCGTTACAACGTACGCCGGGTAAAGCTAGTACTTTTAATATAAACAACTAGCGTACCCAGCAGACATTGTCTTGCACTGTATTTGATAAGTGGACTTCCTTGCCCTCTATGACTCTCCTTATCATTGAATACAATACAACTTTTCTACTTTTTCTTCCATTTCTCCTTCTTATTTCTGGCCTTTCCTTATTGCCTTTATTTCAAATCCCTTATCATTCTAATTACCCTCTCACTCCCAAACCCATTACCGCTTTCACTTCCACTCTCATTCTTACTCCCACTCTCAATCTCACTCCCTCATTCATTCCCATTCCCACTCTAACTCCCAATTCCACTCTCTATCTCCCATCTAAAATACTTAATATATGGAATTTATATACCAAATATTGGATACCCTTTCAAAAAATCACAGAGGCCTTGAGATTAAATTTTTTAATTCGTTCACGCTCTCACTGCTCCCCCACTTCCACGGCCTCTACCTTTTTCCCCAACTTACCTCATATATGGAACCTATATACCAAATATTGGATACCCGCTTCAAATCTTTACGGAGATATTGCGAGTTCACACTTTTATTCCACGGCATCTACTCTCCCACCCAAATAACACAATATTTAAAATATTTTTATAGAATCTTCATATGTACCAAATATTGCATACCCCTCCAAATAATAACGGAGATATAGTGAGTTTAAATATTTGTTCACCCTCATTCCCACATCCGCTCCTTCGACCTTTCCCAACCTAAATAACCTCATATACGGAAAATATATACCAAAGGAAATATAGCGAGTTTAAAATTTTTGTTTCACTCCCACTAATTCCTACCTCCACTCTTGCTCCTACTTTGAATTTCATGTCTACTCCCTTCACTTACACCACTTAATTTTTTTGATATTTGGGATTTCTATACCAAATATTGGATACCTGATTCAAATAATACGGGGATAAAGCGAATTTAAATATTTGCTGATAGGGGCTGACAGCGCTGGCTTTTTCAATATTTGATAAAGTCAGAAATGTACCGGTGTTATTTTCAATACAAGGAATTATATATGTATTTATATACAAGTACTTGCAGGTAGACTAATGGTATGAAAACAGCAAAAAATAAAAAAATAAAATAAAACAAAAGGTTTTAATGCATATATGGTCACACTTATTAAAGAAGGAAAGGCTTCTAGGAAATTTGTATAGTTTAATCGAAACAGGTGTTGCCTTGTCTATTCTAATGTCACATTGTTTATATGTTTACTAAAATATACATTTATAGCAATGCTCGTTTTTATAATTTTCCCATCAGTAGTAAATTTATGGCCTTTGTTTCTTTTTTATACCCAGCGTGCTTTGCACACAGAGTATATTAAATTTGATTGGATAACGGTTGGTTGTACAGGTATAAAGGAATCGAGATAGATATAGACTTCCATATATCAAAATCATCAGTATCGAAAAAAAATTTGATTGAGTCGTGTCCGTCCGCCTGTCCTTTCGTCCGCCCGTTAACACGATAACTTGAGTAAATATTGAGATATCTTCACCAAATTTGGTACACGAGCTTATCTGGACCCAGAATAGAGTGGTATTGAAAATGAGCGAAATCGGATGATAACCACGCCCACTTTTTATGTATAAAATATTTTGGAAAACACAAAAAATCTGATTATTTAGTAAATAATACACCTAGAAAGTTGAAATTTGACATGTGGACTGACATTGCGACCCTCGATAAAAATTTAAACAAATTTTTTAAAATGGGCGTTACGCCGCCCACTTGTAATAAAATCAATTTTACAAATATTATAATTCAACAAGTAAGGAAGGCTAAGTTCGGGTGTGACCGAACATTACATACTCAGTTGAGAGCTATGGAGACAAAATAAGGGAAATCACCATGTAGGAAAATGAACCTAGGGTAACCCTGGAATGTGGTTGTATGACATGTGTATCAAATGGAAGGTATTAAAGAGTATTTTAAGAGAGAGTAGGCCATAGATCTATGGATGGACGCCATTTAGGGATGTCGCCATAAAGGTGGACCAGGGCTGACTCTAGAATTTTTTTGTACGATATGGGTATCAAATGAAAGGTGTTAATGAGTATTTTAAGAGGGAGCGGGCCCTAGGTCTATCGGTGGACGCCTTTTCGAGATATCGCCATTAAGGTGGGCCAGGGGTGACTCTAGAATGTGTTTGTACGATATGGGTATCAAATGAAAGGTGGTAATGAGTATTTTAAAAGGGAATGGGCTTTAGTTCTATAGGTGAACGCCTTTTCGCGAAATCGCCATAAAGGTGGACCAGGGGTGACTCTAGAATATTTTTGTACGATATGGGTATCAAATGAAAGGTGTTAATGAGTATTTTCAAAGGGAGTGATCCTTATTTCCATAGGTGGACGCCGTTTCAAAATATCGCCATAAAGGTGAACCAGGGGCGACTCTAGAATGTGTTTGTACGATATGGGAATCAAATGAAAGGTGTTACTGAGCATTTTAAGAGGGAGCGGGCCCTAGGTCTATCGGTGGACGCCTTTTCGAGATATCGCCCTTAAGGTGGGCCAGGAGTGATTCTAGAATGTGTTTGTACGATATGGGTATCAAATGAAAGGTGGTAATGAGTATTTTAAAAGGGAATGGGCTTTAGTTCTATAGGTGAATGCCTTTTCGCGAAATCACCATAAAGGTGGACCAGGGGTGACTCTAGAATATGTTTGTACGATATGGGTATCAAATGAAAGGTGTTAATGAGTATTTTCAAAGGGAGTGATCCTTAGTTCCATAGGTGGACGCCGTTTCGAGATATCGCCATAAAGGTGAACCAGGGGCGACTCTAGAATGTGTGTGTACGATATGGGAATCAAATGAAAGGTGTTACTGAGCATTTTAAGAGGGAGTGGGCATTAGGTCTATAGGTGGACGCCTTTTCGAGATGTCGCCATTAGGGTGGGACAGGGGTGACTCTAGAATGTTTGTACGATATGGATATCAAACGAAAGGTGTTACTGAGCATTTTAAAAGGGAGTGGGCATAAGGTCTATAGGTGGACGCCTTTTCGAAATATCGCCATTAGGGTGGGCCAGGGGTGACTCTAGAATGTGTTTGTACGATATGGGTATCAAATGAAAGGTGTTAATGGGTATTTTCAAAGGGAGTGATCCTTAGTTCTATAGGTGGAAGGAAGCCTTTTCGAGATATCGCCATAAAGGTGGACCAAGGCTGACTCTAGAATGTTTGTACGATATGGGTATCAAACGAAAGGTGTTACTGAGCATTTAAGAGGGAGTGGGCGTTAGGTATATAGGTGGATGTCTTTTCGAGATATCGCCATTAGAGTGGGCCAGGGGTGACTCTAGAATGTGTTTGTACGATATGGGTATCAAACGAAAGGTGTTACTGAGCACTTTAAGAGGGAGTGGGCATTAGGTCTATAGGTGGACGCCTTTTCGAGACATCGCCATTAGGGTGGGCCAGGGGTGACTCTAGAATGTTTGTACGATATGGGTATCAAACGAAGGGTGTTACTGAGCATTTTAAGAGGGAGTGGGCATTAGGTCTATAAGTGGACGCCTTTTCGAGATATCGCCATTAGGGTAGGCCAGGGTGACTCTAGAATGTGTTTGTATGATATGGGTATCAAATGAAAGGTGGTAATGAGTATTTTAAAAGGGAGTAATCCTTAGTTCTATAGGTGGACGCCTTTTCGAGATATCGCCATAAAGGTGGACCAAGGGTGACTCTAGAATGTTTGTACGATATGGGTATCAAACGAAAGGTGTTACTGGGCATTTTAAGAGGGAGTGGGCATTAGGTCTATAGGTGGACACCTTTTCGAGATATCGCCATTAGGGTGGGCCAGGGGTGACTCTAGAATGTTTGTACGATATGGGTATCAAACGAAAGGTGTTACTGAGCATTTTAGGAGGGAGTGGCATTAGGTCTATAGGTGGACGCCTTTTCGAGATATCGCCATTAGGGTGGGCCAGGGGTGACTCTAGAATGTTTGTACGATATGGGTATCAAACGAAAGGTGTTACTGAGCATTTTAAGAGGGAGTGGGCATTAGGTCTATTGGTGGACGCCTTTTTGGGATATCGCCATTAGGGTGGGCCAGGGGTGACTCTAGAATGTTTGTACGATATGGGTAAATAACGAAAGGTGTTACTGAGCACTTTAAGAGGGAGTGGGCATTAGGTCTATAGGTGGACGCCTTTTCGAGATATCGCCATTAGGGTGGGCCAGGGGTGACGCTAGAATGTGTTTGTACGATATGGATATCAAATTAAAGGTATTGAGGGTTTTAAAAGCGAGTGGCACTTAGATGTATATGTGAAGGCGTTTTCGCTATATCGACCAAAATGTGGACCAGGTGATCCAGAAAATCATCTGTCGGGTACTGCTAATTTATTTATATATGCAATACCACTAACAGTATTCCTGCCAAGATTCCAAACGCTGTTGATTTCGCCTTGTAGAACTTTTTAATTTTCTACTACTTAATATGGTAGGTGTCACACCCATTTTACAAAGTTTTTTCCAAAGTTATATTTTGCGTCAATAAACCAATCCAATTACCATCTTTCATCCCTTTTTTCGTATTTGGTATAGAATTATGGCATTTTTTTCATTTTTCGTAATTTTCGATATCGATATCCGCCCGGTTATGGTCGGATTTCGGCCATTTTTTATACCAAGATAAAGTGAGTTCAGGTAAGTGCGTGGACTAAATTTAGTAAAGATATATCAGTTTTTGCTCAAGTTATTGTGTTAACGGCCGAGAGGAAGGCCAGACGGTGGACTGTGTATAAAAACTGGGCGTGTCTTCCACCGATTTCACCCATTTTCACAGAAAACAGTTACCGTCATAGAGTCTATGCCTCTACCAAATTTAAGGATTGGTAAATTTTTGTTCGACTTATGGCATTAAAAGTATTCTAGACATTCTATTCTGGGCGGGGCCACGCCCATTTTGAAATTTTCTTTTATTTTTGTATTTGGTTGCATCATATCATTACTGGAGTTCAATTCTGACTTAATATACTTATATACAGTAAAGATATTAAATTTTTTGTTAAAATTTTAATTTAAAAAAAATTTTTTTTAAAAAGTGGGCGTGTTCTTAATCCAATTTTGCTAATTTTTATTTACCACATATATAGTAATAGTAGTAACGTTCCTGCCAAATTTCATCATGATATCTTCAACGACTGCCAAATTACAGCTTGCAAAACTTTTAAATTACCTTCTTGTAAAAGTGGGCGGTGCCACGCCCATTGTCCAAAATCATACTAATTTTCTATTCTGCGTCATAACATCAACCCATCTACCAAGTTTCATCGCTTTATCCGCCGTTGGCAATGAATTATCGCATTTTTTAGGTTTTTCGAAATTTTCGATATCGAAAAAATGGGCGTGGTTATAGTCCGATATCGTTCATTTTAAATAGCGATCTGAGATGAGTGCCCAGGAATCTACATACCAAATTTCATCAACATACCTCAAAATTTACTCAAGTTATCGTGTTAAGGGACGGAAGGACGGACGGACGGACGGACATGGCTCAATCAAATTTTTTTTCGATCCTGATTATTTTGATATATGGAAGTCTATATCTATCTCGATTCCTTTATATATGTACAACCAACCGTTATCCAATCAAACTTAATATACTCTGTGAGCTCTGCTCAACTGAGTATAAAAATCGCTATCGTAACAAAATTCGGCAGAGAGGTTGCCTTTACTATATGGAATGCTTTGCAAAAAAAGAGCTTTATATCATTGGTATTTCATTTCCCAAGTAGATTTGTAACAATAAATAGGAAAAAGTCAGCGTGGCTCCGCCCCTTTTATGACTAAGCAATTTTCTATGACTCGGAAGCCATATCTCGAAGAAAAGTTAACGGATCGTAATGAAACTGTGTACACCTATTTTCGTTATAGCAGAAATTATTTCTAGTAAAAATGGACGGGATCGGTTAAAGACCACGGCAATTTAGATATAAAACAAATTTAAAAGGGCCGTAGACTAGAATAGTAAGCTATAACTTAGCAAAAAATAGTTTTGAGTCAATGATATTTCAATTATCAAGTAGTAGTAGTAGTAGTATACATTTACTTTTTCCAAAAAATCAGATACAGAGTATGATTTATGCTTTTGCGTACATCAAAACACTTAAATAAATAAATTAAAGTAGATACTAGCGACAATAACAGAGTATGCTGTGTGTCGCACCACGTGTTAAATAAAATACTATCGAGTTACAAAAATTTATTCAATAATAAGTCTCTAATTTTAAAGCTTTCCGCGAGAAACTTGGCCAGAGCCTCGAAGTTAAATCCGTTTAAACTGGCAACCACCTTGGCCATATCTAAAGTTCTTTTACCAAAGTAAAGGGAACGAATGTTGTTATATATCGGACATGTGCCAATAAAGTGAAAAACGTCTTCTGGCTCCTGCGAGTTACATCCTGTGCAAAGAGGAGACGATATATTTTTATAGATTATTGCGTTTAGATTCTACAAACCTCCCCGTGCCCGGAGAATCAGACTGCCTGCATATGCATTGTAATCATCAGTGAAATACATACTCTCCAACGGCACAAGGGCCGGGTAAAGGTCGTGTGTAGTGGACTTCCGAGCCATTTCGAGGAACCTATTTGTATTATACTCAGCTAAGCGTTCTAAGAGCGAGGAAGTGAAGGACTGTATATTAGCTGATGGCAATTGCATAATGAAAGGTGTTGGCAAGTTCTTTCCAAGTTTTTATCCAAGAAATCCCCAGGTTGGAAGTCTCCTCTGCTAGAATACGCGCAAGTATGTCATTTAATTAGCTAAAGCAGTGGGCGATATAGAGCATGTGCAGGCGAAGCGTATGTAAATATAGGGGCTGCAAGCGTGTTTCCAGATGCAACATGTATTTTGCCGTATTAGAGGGAAGGAATATCAGTTTATTTGCGAAAAATCTAAGAAGTTCCTCAACTTGGTCGAATTCGCTAACCCCCCATACCTGCGCGCCGTAAAACATAATGGACCTGGAAGCAGCCTCGAAGATTTTGATTTTCTGCGACAAACAGATCCGAGGGTTCTTAATAGAGCTCAGCCACGTTGCGTTAATAGCGTTTTTAGCATCCACTAGCTTTGGGTCCAAATGTTTACTAAAAGATAGTTGACAAATGAGAAGTGCACCTAAGTATTTGTATTCGTTAACTACTTCAATAACTTCGCTACGGTAGATCCATTTCCATGAGCCGGGGGCTCTACCACCTTTAATAAATACCATGATTTTTGACTTGTTCAAGTTGACAGTTAGTGCCCATTGACTACAATAGTTGTAAAGGGAGTTTATCATTTCCTGTAGCTGTTCCGGTGATTCCGCAAGCAAGACCAGATCATCTGCATACATAAGCACCTTCACCTTAATGTTCTTAACCCTGACAACCCCGCACAAATAGTCATTTAGGTCACTTAAGTACAAAGAGGATAGAACAGGGCTTAAGAGGCAGCTTTGGCGGACACCGTGATTAACAGGGAAAGGTTCTGACATATTGCCATCAAACAGAACATTGCAAGACCTATTAGCGTAGACTTATCTTAAAATTTCAATCCCAAGAGTTGAAAGACCATAGGAGCTAGATAAAAGAGCATGTTGCGGGGAATCGTATCAAAAGCACACGAGAAATCTACAAAAAAGGCAAATTTTCTTTTATTACGTAAAAAATTGGGCAATGCTAGAAAGCACAAAAATATTGTCTATAGTCGTACAGCCTCTGCAAAAGTCAGACTGAGACTCACTTAAATATTGTTACAATCGATGCAAGCATTTATTATCAAGTTTTGTTGTAAGAGGAAATGGGGAGACATTTTTTTTAAACGGGCGGTGCCACCCGAACTTGGATACCTTTACTTGTTTTTTATAAGATTAAATCAATCTATCATTTGTGAATAGAAAATATATAAATAATAAATTAAATGATCTTCAGCCAAATCACTTCTGAATAAGATAACAATATTTTTTTCCGAATCGTCTTTGTGTGATTTTAACAAAGGTATGATTTTAAATTTAATATTTGCATACTATACTAATACTATCATTAATATGACAGATTGCTATTTGCTATTCATAAATTATTATCAATTTTTTATTAACAAATTCGTAGTTAACCTGTCATAAATCAATATTTTTTCTGGTCAATAAAAATAAACAAGAACCTTTGCTATCTTTATGAGATTAGAAATAAACAAGTAAGGAAGGCTAAGTTCGGGTGTAACCGAGCTTTACATACTCAGCTGAGAGCTATGGAGACAAAATAAGGGAAAATCACCATGTAGGAAAATGAACCTAGGGTAACCCTGGAATGTGTTTGTATGACATGTGTATTAAAGAGTATTGTGTGTAGGTATTGAAGAGTATTTTAAGAGGGAGTGGGCCATAGTTCTATAGGTGGACGTCATTTAGGGATATCGCCATAAAGGTGGACCAGGGGTGACTCTAGAATTTGTTTGTACGATATGGGTATCAAACGAAAGGTGTTAATGAGTATTTTAAAAAGGAGTAGGCCTAGAGAACGTGGACGCCTTTTCCAGATATCGCCATAAAGGTGGACCAGGGGTGACTCTATAATGTGTTTGTACGATATGGGTATCAAATTAAAGGTATTAATGAGAGTTTTAAAAGGGAGTGGTGGTAGTTTTATATATGAAGGCGTTTTCGAGATATCGACCAAAATGTGGACCATTAACACTTTTCGTTAATGAGTTTTTTAAAAGGAAGTGGGCCTTAGTTCTGTGGGTGGACGCCTTTTCGAGATATTGCCATAAAGGTGGACCAGGAGTGGCTCTAAAATTTGTTTGTACGTTATGGGTATCAAATGAAAGGTGTTAAAGAGTATTTTAAAAGGGAGTGGGCCTTAGTTCTATAGGTGTACGCCTTTTCCAGATATCGCCATAAAGGTGGACCAGGGGTGACTCTATAATGTGTTTTTACGATATGGGTATCAAATTAAAGGTATTAATGAGAGTTTTAAAAGGGAGTGGTGGTAGTTTTATATATAAAGGCGTTTTCGAGATATCGACCAAAATGTGGACCATTAACACTTTTCGTTAATGAGTTTTTTAAAAGGAAGTGGGCCTTAGTTCTGTGGGTGGACGCCTTTTCGAGATATTGCCATAAAGGTGGACCAGGAGTGGCTCTAAAATTTGTTTGTACGATATGGGTATCAAATGAAAGGTGTTAAAGAGTATTTTAAAAGGGAGTGGGCCTTAGTTCTATAGGTGTATGCTTTTTCGAGATATCGTTATAAAGGTGGACCAGGGTTGACTCTAGAATGCGTTTGTACGATATGGGTATCAAATTAAAGGTATTAATGAGGGTTTTAAAAGGGAGTGGTGGTAGTTTTATATATGAAGGTGTTTTCGAGATATCGACCAAAATGTGGACCATTAACACTTTTCGTTAATGAGTTTTTTAAAAGGAAGTGGGCCTTGGTTCTGTGGGTGGACGCCTTTTCGAGATATTGCCATAAAGGTGGACCAGGGGTGGCTCTAAAATTTGTTTGTACGATATGGGTATCAAATGAAAGGTGTTAAAGAGTATTTTAAAAGGGGGTGGGCCTTAGTTCTATAGGTGTACGCCTTTTCCAGATATCGCCATAAAGGTGGACCAGGGGTGACTCTATAATGTGTTTTTACGATATGGGTATCAAATTAAAGGTATTAATAAGGGTTTTAAAAGGGAGTGGTGGTAGTTGTATATGTGAAGGCGTTTTCGAGATATCGACCAAAATGTGGACCAGGGGTGACTCTAGAATTTGTTTGTACGATATGGGTCTCAAATGAAAGGTGCTAATGAGTATTTTAAAAGGGAGTGGTGGTAGTTGTATATGTGAAGGCGTTTTCGAGATATTGACCAAAATGTGGACCAGGGTGACCCAGAACATCATCTGTCGGGTACCGCTAATTTATTTATATATGTAATATCACGAGCACTATTCCTGCCACGATTTCAAGTGCTTTTGCTTTCGCCCTGCAGAACTTTTTCATTTTCATCTAATTAATATGGTAGGTGTCACACCCATTTTACAAAGTTTTTTTCTAAAGTTATATTTTGCGTCAATAAACCAATCCAATTACTATGTTTCATCCCTTTTTCGTATTTGGTATAGAATTATGGCATTTTTTTCATTTTTCGTAATTTTCGAAATCGAAAAAGTGGGCGTAGTCATAGTCGGATTTCGGCCATTTTTATACCAATACAAAGTGAGTTCAGATAAGTACGTGAACTGAGTTTAGTAAAGATATATCGATTTTTGTTCAAGTTACCATGTTAACGGCCGAGCGGAAGGACAGACCGTCGTCTGCTGGACGCGGCTTCAACCGGTTCCGCCCTTTTTGACAGAAAACAGTTACCGCCCTAGAATCTAAGCCCTACCAAATTTCAAAAGGATTGGTAAATTTTTTTCGACTTATGGCATTAAAAGTATCCTAGACAAATTAAAAGAAAAAGGGCGGAGCCACGCCCATTTTAAAATTTTCTTTTTTTTTTTGTATTTTGTTGCACCATATCATTACTGGAGTTGTATGTTTACATAAGTTACTTATATACTGTAAAGATATTAAATTTTTTGTTAAAATTTGACTTAAAAAAATTTTTTTTTAAAGTGGGCGTGGCCGTTCTCCGATTTTTCTAATTTTTACTAAGCATACATATAGTAATAGGAGTAACGTTCCTGCCAAATTTTATCATGCTATCTTCAACGACTGCCAAATTACAGCTTGCAAAACTTTTAAATTACCTCCTTTTAAAGGTGGGCGGTGCCACGCACTTTTTCGGTTTTTCGAAATTTTCGATGTCGAAATAGTGGGCGTGGTTATAGTCCGATATCGCTCATTTTAAATAGCGATCTGAGATGAGTGCCCAGGAACCTACATACCAAATTTGATCAATATATCTCAAAATTTACTCAAGTTATCGTGTTAACGGACAGACGGACGGACGGACGGACAGACGGGCGGACGGACATGGCTCAATCAAATTTTTTTTCGATACTGATGATTTTGATATATGGAAGTCTATATCTATCTCGATTCCTTTATACCTGTACAACCAACCGTTATCCAATCAAATTTATTATACTCTGTGAGCTCTGCTGAACTGAATATAAAATAAACAGCGACCATTGTGACCAAGTTTAAAGTGTGTACGACGTACATATATGCCTATATCGGATTTTGACAATATGGCAAAATTTTTGATGTAGGTACGGCTTAATTAAACAGTCCAACAAAATTTGAACTTTTTCGTGCAACAGAATAATCATGGTATTTTTCAGATAACACACATCATACAGATCATTCTACTGAACAAACTTATAGTCCAACACATTAGAATTATTTTTTGTTTGCAGTTAAAGATTAAGGGGTTATAAGGGGCCTTTGGTAAGGTTGCAACAAATGTGGACGAGTTGCAACTTGGTTGAAAATATTCCTCCTTCCCAGTTTTTGTACACCTAATGAGAAAATTCCGCAAAAATCTTTAGCAACATGTTGCATCAACACGTAGCAAGTACGAGGTACTTTCGGGAAAAATGTGAAAAAGTGGTGTAAGGAGAAATGATAGCGTTTCCAAGTGTTAGTATGAAATTTTACTTATTTTATATGAACAAATATTTTTTAAGAACCATACAGGATTCTGCTCACATGGGCTAGTTGTGACCGGTTTAACTTTCAAACGCAAATTAAAAGTACCTTGACTAGTTGGACCATGAGTTTCTTTAGAAAAATATATCTGTGAAAAATGGCCCTTCGAAAAAATATCATGGTTATTTTGTTGCAAAATCATTGTTGTGCAGTGTCATTAAAATTCGAATGGTTCATACACCGGCATAAAACAGGCACCAATTTAAATAACTATTTTCTTTTTTTGAGACGAAAAGGTCCAGGTGAAAAAATTATCCGAGGTGAAAATTCGTGCAATCCCAGGGATTTCCATACCATTTTCATGACGAGTCATGCATCCTTTTTTTCGAACCTTAAATTAATTAAAAAAAAGTAAAATTCGAATCTGATTCGACCTTCATCCGGTATTTTATTTATGCGCAATGAAGTAACTTAAATACCGAAAAAAAGTAAAATTCGGTCTTTACACTTACATTTTTTAAGAACAAATAAAATCCCGGAACGGAAATGAAGTTTGTATCAATAGATTCTTCTAAATGTCTATATTTGAAGCCTTAATGATCAATTGAAAGTTCTTGCTACTAATACCAGAAATTTGTCATTGAAAACTAAAACCAACTCTCACAGTATTTTACTTATAACCTTCCATAGCAAACTTGCAGCTAATTCTCAACCAAAAAGTTTGATCCAATTGAGATATTTCCTTAAAATTTAATACATCGCTTTCTGTTTAATTAAGAAGGATAAAACAAATACAAACAACAAACAATTTCGTCTCCTTTGGATGAGCCGTTCCATAGTTATATGGCCGGACCTTTATTCTGTCCTTAAAAAATGAAATTCTGGATTTAACTTTTATTATCGGACTTATAAAATAAAATAAACGAATAAAAGTGCGGATTTAATAATTTTTTTGGACGAAAAAATTTAAAGTCCGGCTATAAATTTTTCTGAAAGACTTATTATTAAAGGTGTAACAATTTGGGTCCCTGGCGTGATAACAGAAACGAGATGACAACAAAAATAAATACGACATGTAAGGAAGGTTAAGTTCGGGTGTAACCGAACATTACATACTCAGTTGAGAGCTATGGTGACAACATAAGGGAAAATCACCATGTAGGAAAATGAACCGAGGGAAACCCTGGAATGTGTTTGTATGACATGTGTATCAAATGAAAGGCATTAAACAGTATTTTATGAGGGAGTGGGCTATAGTTCTATAGGTGGACGTCATTTAGGGATATCGCCATAAAGGTGGATCAGGGTTGACTCTAGAATTTGTTTCTACGATATGGGAATCAAATGAAAGGTGTTAATGAGTATTTTAAAAGGGAGTAATCCTTAGTTCCATAGGTGGACGCCGTTTCGAGATATCTCCATAAAGGTGGACCAGGGGTGACCCTAGAATTTGTTTGTACAATATGGGTATCAAAAGAAAGGTGTTAATGAGTATTTTAAAAGGGAGTGATCCTTAGTTACATAGGTGGACGCCGTTTCGAGATATCGACATAAAGGTGGACCAGGGGTGACCCTAGAATTTGTTTGTACGATATGGGTATCAAATTAAAGGTATTAATGAGGGTTTTAAAAGGGAGTGGTGGTAGTTGTATAAGTGGTCGCCTTTTCGAGATATAGCCATAAAGGTGGACCAGGCGTGACTCTAGAATGCGTTTGTACAATATGGGTATCAAACGAAAGGTGTTAATGAGTATTTTAAAAGGGAGTGGGCCTTAGTTCTAGTTCTATAGGTGGACGCCTTTTCGAGGTATCGCAATAAAGGTGGACCAGGGGTGACTATAGACTTTGTTTGTACGATGTGGGTATCAAAAGAAAGGTGTTAATGAGTATTTTAAAAGGGAGTGGGCCTTAGTTCTATAGGTGGTCGCCTTTTCGAGATATCGCCATAAAGGTGGACTAGGGGTGACTCTAGAATATGTTTGTACGATATGGGTATCAAATGAAAGGTGTTAATGAGTATTTTAAAAGGGCGTGTGGCTTAGTTCTATAGGTGGACGCCTTTTCGAGATGTCGCCATAAAGGTGGACCAGGGGTGACTCTAGAATGTGTTTGTACGATATTGGTATCAAATTAAAGGTATTAATGAGAGTTTTAAAAGGGAGTGGTGGTAGTTGTATAGGTGGTCGCCTTTTCGAGATATTGCCATAAAGGTGGACCAGGGGTGACTCTAGAATGCTTTTGTACAATATGGGTATCAAACGCAAGGTGTTACTGAGTGTTTTAAAAGGGAGTGGGCCTTAGTTCTATAGGTGGACGCCGTTTCGAAATATCGCCATAAAGGTGGACCAGGGGTGACTCTAGAATATGTTTGTACGATATGGGTATCAAATTAAAGGTATTAATGAGGGTTTTAAAAGGGAGTGGTGGTAGTTGTATAGGTGGTCACCTTTTCCAGATATCGACCAAAATGTGGACCAGGGTGACCCAGAACATCATCTGTTGGATACCGCTAATTTATTTATATATGTAATACCTGCCAAGATTTCAAGGGTTTTTTATTTCGCCCTGCAGAACTTTTTCATTTTCTTCTACTTAATATGGTAGGTGTCACAACCATTTTACACAGTTTTTTCTAAAGTTATATTTCGCGTCAATAAACCAATCCAATTACCATGTTTAATCCCTTTTTTTCGTATTTGGTATAGAATTATGGCATTTTTTTCATTTTTCGTAATATTCGATATCGAAAAAGTGGGCATGGTCATACTCGGATTTCGTTCATTTTTTATACCAAGATAAAGTGATTTCAGATAAGTACGTGAACTAAGTTCAGTAAAGATATGTCGATTTTTGCTCAAGTTATCGTGTTAACGGCCATGCGGAAGAACAGAGGGATGACTGTGTATAAAAAATGGGCGTGGCTTCAACCGATGTCGCCCATTCTCACAGAAAACAGTTAGCGTCATAAAATCTATGCCCCTACCAAATTTCAAAAGGATTGGTAAATTTTTTTTCGACTTATGGCATTAAAAGTATCCTGAACAAATTAAATGAAAAAGGGCGGAGCCACGCCCATTTTGAAATTGTCTTTTATTTTTGTATTTTGTTGCACCATATCATTACTGGAGTTGAATGTTGACATTATTTACTTATATACTGTAAAGATATTAAATTTTTTGTTAAAATTTTACTTAAAAAAAAAATTTTTTTAAAGTGGGCGTGGTCCTTCTCCGATTTTGCTAATTTTTATTAAGCGTACATATAGTAATAGGTGTAAGGTTCCTGCCAAATTTCATCATGATATCTTCAACGACTGCCAAATTACAGCTTGCAAAAGTTTTAAACTACCTTCTCTTAAAAGTGGGCGGTGCCACGCCCACTGTCCAAAATTTTACTAATTTTCTATTCTGCGTCATAGGTTCAACTCACCTTCCAAGTTTCATCGCTTTATCTGTCTTTGGTAATGAATTATTGCACTCTTTCGGTTTTTCGAAATTTTCGATATCGAAAAAGTGGGCGTGGTTATAATCCGATATCGTTCATTTTAAATAGCGATCTGGTATGAGTGCTCAGGAACCTGCATACAAAATTTCATCAAGATACCTCAAAATTTACTCAAGTTATCGTGTTAACGGACGGACGGACGGACATGGCTCAATCAAATTTTTTTTCGATCCTGCTGATTTTGATATATGGAAGTCTATATCTATCTCGATTCCTTGTACAACCAAACGTTATCCAATCAAACTTAATATACTCTGTGAGCTCTGCTCAACTGAGTATAAAAACGTTACCATAAGTAGGAAATGCATTGTTGTGTTTTGCTGATTAATAAAAATTGATTAAAAAGTAAAAGGCGCCAGTCAAACAAAGATAGTCAATGCTAAAACAAAGAGAAAAACTTGGTTAGAAGAGATGAAAAGAAAGGCATAAGACGATTATAAGTGTGGTAGCGGCTGGAATTATGCTAACATCAGCAGAGATTTATGAATTTATTTAATAATGTGCTACCCTTGGTATAAGAAAAAAATTCGCTATAGCATATGTACATGTGTATGTATGTATCAAGGAATGTTCATATGCTAATAAATGTTTAATAAATTTTCATTTATAAACAAAATTATTTAAGGTATATCGAGTATCTTGTTTAGACCGCATTGAAACCGAAAGAAGTTGAACATAAGCACTCCCCATTTGGGATCTGTTTCTTTTTCTCAGTGCCTTTACACGACTATCTTTGTCCCGAGGATTTTGATGCCGAATGATGTCTCCTCTTTAGATGTATTTTCACTTCTCATACAAGTGAAACCCTTCATGTTGCCCACTTCAGGCGTATACGTAATTCCGGAAAATGGTCCCGGTATATAGGTAACTTCATTTAGGCTAATATTTACATGAAGTGGCCTGCAGCCTAAGGGTGCCTATACAATGTCTCTTTTGGCTCCCCATGGATCCCAACATCACGTTGGCTCCCAACAACAGCAGAATCGATTTCGGTATGCAAAATGATCATAACATGCTTTGAAATTTTAAGGACCCAAGTTAGAATTGCGTTAGTGCCGGCATGTCACACAATCAAACGAACGGCATCGATCAACGTTCATTCTCTGCTGGACGGCCTACACCTGCTATTGTTTAATAGTACTTCGTTACTTGCCGTTGTTGTTGCTTTAGCAGTGCAATCTTGAATTTTACTGCATTGCTATGTTTTTTCATATATCAATGAAAAACCAATCTTGCTCGTACTATTTGTTTTAATTCCAGGAAGGAAGCCGCCTACCTTTTTATCGGCAATGTTGTCGTTGGGCTCTGTTAGTCAAATTCCTTTAGTACGCTTGCTATAGATCATCTTATACCCAAAAAAAAAAGGTTTATATGTTACCGTTCTCCATGCAAAGTGTGAAAAAATCTTTTTTGTATGGGCCTGAATTGTGTTATACGATCCATCATCGAAACCTTTTTTTTAACGTAATATCTCTGCAAAGATATTTGAACTTGGGACCAAGCACACTCATAAGCTCTATAATTTTTTTATATTTTTACAAATGGTTTGACAGATTCATATTTATCGTTAAAGTGGTCTTCCATCCGTGATCGTATGACACGATACGGCTCCCAAACTGTGAAAGAACTAGAATTTGTAGTTTATGAACCTAAAACTGATTGAGCTACAAAACTGTATAGAATTGGTTTGAAATTATTAAATATGTAAATTAAAATTAAAAAATTACGTTAAGAAGTTCTTTCATACTTAAAAGCAATGAGCATTATTGGTTAAAGTAATAAATAAATAAAACAAAGCAAAACAAGGGCGGCCGCCGTAGTGTGATGGTAGCGTGCTCCGCCTACCACACCGAAAATCCTGGGTTCACGCCCCTCGCAAAGCTACATCAAAATTTTAGAAACAAGTTTTTTCAGAAGAAAATTTTTCTAAGCGGGGTCGCCCATGTGTGTGTACTTAAGTGTTTAAGAGTCAATTATTACTACAGATGTATATTCTTCGCCAATTAAAGCTAATGAAAATTGGGAGGAGTGGGCTTTTGTTTGAATAAAAACGTGTTTTATCTTAGTAAAAAAATGATTCTAATTAAATGTTTTTTCTTTTAAAACTTTTTTAGTTGTTTTGCTAATTTACATTTTTATTAAATATACGTTTAATTTTACATTTGTTTATTTCACTTTTGTTGATTATTTACAATTGTTTATTCGAAATAAGAACGAACCAAGCAAAAACTGGCATAAGCGGTTGTAAGCAATAAGGAATACTGGTTTCACTCCTGGCAGACAAACTTTAGAATAAGGTAAAAAAAAAATACATCATACGTCTTAAAAAACGCCTTATTTTAGGCTTATGTATGCCTCAAAAAAGACGTATGCCCTATGGTAAACCAAAAAATAAAAAGTAAATGTTGCCTTAATTTTAATTATTTGGAGCTTTGCCTTAACTTAAAGGATACAAGATGAATAGAACCCAGCTCTAGTCGATAAATATTCGTCATATTTTTAGGAAATTGGATCTTACTTTTATTATAAGGTTATTGTACTCCATGTATTATTTTATTAAAACGCTTTATGTAAGACTGATTCTTAGTGCGTTATACGCCTTATATAAAATGCCTTTACGGCAAGCAGTATCTTACAATAAGACATTATGCAAGTCTAATTTTATTTGGTCCATAAGCCTTATAATAAAGTTATTATATTCTTTTTAATGGCTTATAATACTTCTTTATGTTAGCCTCATTTTATATAAGCTAAAATCCTTAGCTGTACGAACCCTACGCAGACATCAACATAGTCCAGCGAATTAAAACGCAGCGGCTGCGCCGGCTAGGCCATGTTATGCGAATGAAAGATAACGCTCCGGCCAAGAAAGTGTTTCTATGAACCCGCCTATGGAAGCAGAGGTAGAGGGCGGCCCCACTCCGCTGGAAGGGCCAGGTGGAAAACGATTTATACTCCCTTGGTGTGACCAATTGGCGCCAGTTGGCAGAAGAAGCGATTGGCGCGCCTTGTTGGACGGCCATAACCGTTTAAACGATTAAGCGCCGATTAAGTAAGTAAGTATAATCCTTATACATAACGCTATCTTTCAGATAAACCTTAGGTCTGATGACATAAAAAAAAATGTAAAGCGCGATAACCTCCAAACAGATTTTAGGCCGAACTTCCCTTCCAATTTGTATCATGCTCCTTTTAATTCTCAATACAAATCGGCGAGACGAGACCTACATGTTTTACGCAGACTCCGAACGGCTTCTGCAAGGGAGATGAGTTTTCACTGAAAAGCTTTTCATGACAGAAATACACTTCAAGTGTTTGCCAAATCACTTCCGAGGGGCGACCCCGGCTAGAAAAACTTGTTTCTAATTGAAACAACTTGGGTCTAAATTTTTGATGTTTCTTTGAGCGGGAGTTGAACCCACGACCTTCGGTGTGACATAAGTACAGATATATAAGAAATGTTATAAGGAATACGCCATACATATAATATTCTTTATAGAGTTAAGGTATGATGCCATAAGCCTTTTGGTCATATGAAATAAGGCTTATATAAGGTTCGATTTTTTTCCTGGGGATACTTCTACTTTTACACATATGCATCTGCAGCAATTTTTTTTTTACACAAACTTAAATTAGTTATGGTAATTGTGCAGTTTGGTGGCCCCACCCTAAAATTGCGCCGCCACGGTGATGCAAACATTTTTTTGTGGGTACAAACACAACAACAACCACATGGAAATCGCCAACTTCAACTGCAAATATCTCCGGACAGAGGATTATTGTTCTCGAGATTAATACGCGTCTTTTGATACATCACTCGAAAATCTTGGCCCAACTTTAGGGTGGGCCCCTAAACTGCTCTACTACCTTAGTTAATAATACGTTATCGAAATTTTCTCGAAACTAATTGAAGCTTTGCGTCTCAATTAGGTGCAAGGAAAAAGTGTAAACAAAAGTCAGCTGTTAGGTTAGTTGTCCTTTATTCTCAATAGATTTTTGCAATTTGTCTACAAAATATTCACAATTATCGATTTAACCATTAGTTGGTCACCCTGTGTTATCTAACTTAATTGGAGATGGTGAAAACGGCCCTGAGCAACGCGAAATGTAGCGGCAGCGACGCTAGACTTTTTGGTAATAGTCTAGTTGAGGGGTCGACTGCTAATACGCTACCAAAAATAGTATCACTGTCCGGAGATATTTGCAGTTGAAGTTGGCGATTTTCATGTGGTTGTTGTTGTGTTAGTAACCACCAAAAAAATTGTGCATCACCGGGGCGGTAGCCACGGTTAAACCACACACCCGGACTTGGCATGGCGTAGCCCAGGGTTGTTTTTTATAAACGCGGCCGAAGGCCGCCAACGCAGAAAGGTGTTCTGCGCAAAAATACTATGGATCCCACCCCAGGTTTCGGAGGTACCCGCGGGTCTTTTTTCGGCTTTTCGTTAATATCTTTTGAATGAGTTAAAATTTTTATTTTCCACCTTCGGATTATAAATACTGATGTCAAGACGCGTCGTTTGACACCTATCTCGATATTTTTGGTACCGTATTAGCAGTCGACCCCTAAACTAGACTATTACCGACTTTTTTGCCTAATTGATCATAAGAACATACCAATATTTTGCTTACCTGCAGTTTTAGCTATTACGGCAAAATTTGTTTGACTGTTAAGTGAAGTTTTTCAAATAACTTTTTTACACTTTTTTCAATTAATTTTTATTTTTTAATTATCAATTATTTAGTTCAATTAAATTCTTGCACATTTATTCATACGTTTCTTTTTTAATTGCATTAATTATTGCTTTTAATATTTTAATGAATATGACGCGCTGCACTAAGTTCTTGTTTTCTTTATTATTATTATTTTTTATTTCCTCACTTAAACCATTTATACAATATTGGATACAAGAGCACAAACGGGGTACATATATATGCAAAACAAAATAAAGACTAATCTGTATGTATGTACTTCTTTCAAAGAACGATCAATTTGCCGGCGCACGATTATAAAAATAACATTTTTATGCTCAGAAGCTAGCAGTAAAACTGAAAGTGGCTGTCTTAAAAAAGTCGGCGGCACTATACGTACAATGATTCTGGCGATAATTGATGAAGCAGAGAGCGGCAAAGAACGCAGAATAGTTTTTTTGTTTTGTAAACATTTCTCAGAGAACCAGGGATTGAAAATAACTCCAATTGATCGAACTTTATCCTAAAAAAAAGTTAGGACGAAGGTTAGGTTGAACTGGCCGGTCCATGAGGACCGAGTTAGGACGGAATATTCATAAAATCTGTACAATAAGTTGTATGGAATATATACCATATTGATAAACGATTGATTATAATAATAACTTATGCCATATAAGTAAGCATCGGGTAAAATATCAGCCTTCTAGCTGTTGAAATGAGTAAGAAAAGACATGTATGCTTACATACTGTTTCAAAACTGTAAGATAGACTTACAGAGTCGATGAGGTTGCTTTTATTTCTCGGATCCATGCTTTTTAAGATATCATAAATGATTTTTCAACATTCCTTAATACTACTAACGGTAATAATTTACAATACGGGTCGACTGCTAATGCGTGTGCAAAAATATCGGGGTGCGTGTAAAACGACGCGACTTGACCTCGATATTAGCCTTCCTATATTCGCGCCAATTTTTGTAACACATATACTCGCGCACGGTCTCACGGACCGAAAGTTTGAACTAGATGAAATACTAGTTTTTTGAAATAAGACTAAAAAAAAAAACGATTTTTATTTAAACTCGATTATATAATAAAAAAATAAAAACATTCATGAAATTGATATTCAGTAATTTTATTGATTTTCAGTCGTTAACATAATAGTCTTCAAAATCGATCGTTTTTTCTTACATGCTACAAAAATAAAACAAAAACATATTTTTGTCTTCAAATAAACGAAAATTAATCTAAGAATTTTAAGGGCACTCCTTGTGCAATACATAAATCACAGGTTGATTAATTTTTTAACAGCCTAAAAAAAATTAGGGCATATCACATTTCATAAAAAAAACAGCCTTCACACACGTTAGTGTTGCTGCAAAAGAAAACTTAAATTTTGCTTCCTTTAGAAAAAAAAAATAACTCCCTTAGCTTAAAAAATACTTTTTTTGCAATAATAAACAATAAGATAACTTTTTCACTATCCTTATGGTAATAGTTAGAACAACAAAATCTTCAACCTCGCTGTCATTTTCATCCTCATATTCAGAACTCGAAATTTCTTTCTACAAAAGTAGTCTGATTTTGCTCTTGATTCATTTTGATAACTAAGGGTACCTGCAAAATAATAAAATACACAAGAATGAAGAAAAAACACAAACACAACAATTTTTTGTATGTTTGTTTAATGGTGTGTTCAGTTTATACTTATATTTAAGAATTCATGAGCTTAACACCGGCTTATAATTATTGAATTTCAATTATTATGTTTTCTAAGAGAAACTGAAAAGAATAAAACATTTACTGGCATATTGCTATGGAACCATTTCGAAAACCGCCAACGTAAAAATTTTTTACCTGCAGTTACACATATACTCGCGCCGGTCTCACAGATCAATTGCTATCAAATACACCAATACGTCCGTCTCGCATAAACGCCAAAACAGCACTAAAAACCAACGAGCGAGTATAGGAAGGTTAATGAAAAACCGAAAAATGACCCCAGGTCTCTCCGAAATAGAGGGTGGAGTTCATAGTATTTTGCGCAGAACACAGTTCTACATTGGCGCCCTCAGTTGCGCTTTTAAAAAAAATACCCTGGAAGGCCCACTAATAGTATGGGATCAAAATTAAATACGTGCAAAATCCCTTTGCACACATACATATTTTTTCCCCTATATACGACAAAATTACAACAACTTGCCAACTTCAACTGCAATTATCTTCGGGCAGAGTTAAAACTTTTCTTTTTCGTCTTCGGATTTTTGTTGTTTTTGAGTTGTTTGACAACTCTCCAGATATTTTCGGACGCGTATTAGCAGTAAATTATTACTTTTCTTACAATCAAAATGAATGCTTAACGTAATTTCAACTGAGCCATTAATAGGGCGAGCCTTATATATTATTCCAAAAAATATCATATTTGCTACTAAAGCGTTTCCAACGTCAAATACACAAAATTATGAACTACCTTACTTTTCCATCCTAAAAAAACTACTATCATTGCATTTTAAATATATCTCGATTCGAATTTTTCACCGTGTATATATCTTATGCACCAATGAATTCTGAACACAAAAAGCTCACACCATATGCGGTAACGCTCTTGATATACACATGGCAAATATTTACATTCATATCTATGGATATGCCTATACGTCGTTACACCCAGCAGGAAATTATTACTTTTGATTATACAGCTGCCAGCATAAAAAACAAGAAGGTGTAAGTTTTCATAAATTTACGCAATTAAAATCGTATTGCCTTTTTTGCATTTAAATGTATGAGAACATTTATTTGAAGCAATTTTTAATTTATTTAATAATTTGGGAAAAATTGGTTAATTCTTTGTATTTCTATAAATAGAACATTATACTCAGATGTAACTGAAATATGTGTCTATATTTCACCTCAACATTAACTCAATATATACGAAGCATGTACTTTGCTAAAAATAAAATATGCGATGAAGGCAATTGGGATAAGTTTACAACAACTAAAGGATGACGTGGCTGAATGCGGTTTCAAATCCCACTTCCGGGAGAAAACAGTTGTCGCCTTGCCCGTCCTGATGTCAGGTTGTTTACATTTTTCCCAAATTATTCAATAATCTCAAAATCGTTTTCGTAAAATTTTTAAAATTCTGCACGAAAATTTCGAATTTTTTATTTAAAGTTTCCAGAACTTTTAGACACTTTTAAAATTCTTCGCGCAATGTGAATACCAAACTACAATTTTCTTTTACAATTCTAACGAGTTGCTGGTGAAATCAGAAAGCGGTTTAAATGCTCGTTTCCTTTCGGAGACAATCAAGTGATTGTTGCAAGCTCACATATTTCCCTGGTGCGAGAAACTGTGATGATATTGAAAAATAATTTTCACAGCAACGTTGTCCCTACCTTATTTAGATTGGAGACTGATAAAAATTGTTTCATGTATTTACTATTGTTACTTTTGTTACAATTCACTTTAGATAGTTTAGTGGTTGGTAGTGGTCTGGGAGAACGATTGCATCGAACTATTTTATAATTAAGATTATCTGGTTCCCGGGCCAAAGTGTTATCAAGCGGATATCTTAGCCCGCATCGGTACAACTGAACCGGATGATGATGGTTTTAGGAATTTCAAGATTCCACTAGCCACCTGTAGTTTGCTCCTCCATAGCTTGGTCTCGAGTCAGCTCAGCAAATTTTGGAGGTTAGGAATAACTTTCTGGCCGGAATTGGGTGGCAGGAGGTCTGCCGAAATAGTTGATTTCACTAAGGCTCACCTATCAATTGTCATTGAGGTTTTGGCAGAGCACTGCCCGATGGGTATCCATGCGGTATATCTCAATGTACTGGAAAATCTATCCTGCTGTAGCCATATGTAGGATTATGAGGTCGAATCATCAAGTAACTTTATGCTTGATTCCCCAGCTTTTGCCAGAACTAGGCGAAAGTATTTCGTTCGCGACTCACTTGGATCTCCCGAGGATTTATCCAAGGTTGATATCGGTATCATTCGGAGCACTAGCGTTGCTACCCAACGATACTCTAAGTAGCTATATCTACGTCACAATTATTTTATTTTATGTGGTATCACAACGCACCATCATGTTGTCGAAGGAAGCTTCCCCTATCACTGCAGTTACCACCTAACCTAACCTAGTTTAGTGTACATTGGACAGGGTCAGAGCCCATACAAAAGAGGGCTTACTTTGCGGTGAACTTGAGGCAAAGACACTTCGTCCTCTGCAAGCCCTAAAAATAGCCATATCGTTTTTATTTATCTCAAATCTTCAATTGTAAAGTTTCATACCCCCTTGGAAAGGTATTTGTCAGTACTATATATCCTTATAATGCCCTTTTAATTTAAACAGTCACTAAGTCGAGTTAGATCGCTTAAAACGAGTAATACACAAATATTATTTTCTCACAATAATTGAAACGAAAAAATATTAACAAACAAACTCGTTACGGCGACTTCAAGTTTATTAGTAGATTTTGGTTTTAGAACTCGCTCAGGACTAAAATCTTCATCATCCAAATTTATCTCAGGGTAAGCTTTCATCCTAGGGGAATACATATTTGCAATATAAGCTGTTTTCAATATTTCCAGGGTAGCTGCTGTAGATAACTATTAACACATCGAACTGTCAACTTTAGTTTAATTATAAATCTTCTAAAATAGATTAAAATCAATATAAATACAGTTAGATTTACCTTAGGTTGAAAAACAGATCACCGAAAAAACCTGATACCGGAAATCTGAATTGGTTCGTGGTATTCATAAACTGGCTTAGAACTCTACGAACGAATGAAATAAAGGACTAGTCTTCTAACCATTCACAGTTTCCCATCATAATTCCAGAATATATGGGTTTTTATAACTCCTTAAAAATATGCATAAATGTGTTATTTACAAAAAAATCTATTACTATTTTTCCTACAGGTAAATTTATTACTTTACAATACATATAAACATATATCATATGATGCCAAAAACAGAAGCAACACATTGATATGCCGCCACCAGTGAGGCTCTCAAATTAAGTGATTGTTGCTAACAAAAACAAATGGCTTGAGACATGCATTGAATTACTTGATAAGTAGATATGTAGATATATATTTAGGTATTCAAAGAGACGAATACATAAATCTTTTGTAATGAGAAAATCTTCCAAACAAAGCTAAATTTAACTGTACGTGGGCGTGTGAATTTGATTTGTATACTTTATTATATGTTCTATTTTTATACTCAGTTGAGCAGAGCTCACAGAGTATATTAAGTTTGATTGGATAACGGTTGGTTGTACATATATAAAGGAATCGAGATAGATATAGACTTCCATATATCAAAATAATCAGGATCGAAAAAAAATTTGATTGAGCCATGTCCGTCCGTCCGTCCGTCCGTTAACACGATAACTTGAGTAAATTTTGAGGTATCTTGATGAAATTTGGTATGTAGGTTCCTGAGCACTCATCTCAGATCGCTATTTAAAATGAACGATATCGGACTATAACCACGCCCACTTTTTCGATATCGAAAATTTCGAAAAACCGAAAAACTGCGATAATTCATTACAAAAGACCGATAAAGCGACGAAACTTGGTAGATGAGTTGAAATTATGACGCAAAATAGAAAATTTGTAAAATTTTGGACAATGGGCGTGGCACCGCCCACTTTTAAAAGATGGTAATTTAAAACTTTTGCAAGCTGTAATTTGACAGTCGTTGAAGATATCATGAGGAAATTTGGCAGGAACGTTACTCTTATTACTATATGTACGCTTAATGAAAATTAGCAAAATCGGAGAAGGACCACGCCCACTTTTAAAAAAAAATTTTTTTAAAGTAAAATTTTAACAAAAAATTTAATATCTTTACAGTATATAAGTAAATTATGTCAAGATTCAACTCCAGTAATGATATGGTGCAACAAAATACAAAAATAAAAGAAAATTTAAAAATGGGCGTGGCTCCGCCCTTTTTCATTTAATTTGTCTAGGATACTTTTAACGCCATAAGTCGAACAAAAATTAACCAATCCTTTTGAAATTTGGTAGGGGCATAGATTTTATGGTGTTAACTGTTTTCTGTGAAAATGGGCGAAATCGGTTGATGTCACGCCCAGTTTTTATACACAGTCGTCCGTCTGTCCTTCCGCATGGCCGTTAACACGATAACTTGAGCAAAAATCGATATATCTTTACTAAACTCAGTTCACGTACTTATCTGAACTCACTTTATCTTGGTATGAAAAATGAACGAAATCCGACTATGACCACGCCCACTTTTTTGATATCGAAAATTACGAAAAATGAAAAAATGCCATAATTCTATACCAAATACGAAAAAAGGGATGAAATATGGTAAGGTAATTGGATTGTTTTATTGACGCGAAATATAACTTTAGAAAAAACTTTATAAAATGGTTGTGACACCTACCATATTAAGTAGAAGAAAATGAAAAAGTTCTGCAGGGCGAAATAAAAAACCCTTAAAATCTTGGCAGGTATTACATATATAAATAAATTAGCGGTATCCAACAGATGATGTTCTGGGTCACCCTGGTCCACATTTTGGTCGATATCTGGAAAACGCCTTCACATATACAACTACCACCACTCCCTTTTAAAACTCTCATTAATACCTTTAATTTGATACCCATATCGTACAAACTCATTCTAGAGTCACCCCTGGTCCACCTTTATGGCGATATTTCGAAAAGGCGAACACCTATAGAAGGAAGGCCCACTCCCTTTTAAAAATACTCATTAACACCTTTCATTTGATACCCATATCGTACAAACAAAGTCTAGAGCCACCCCTGGTCCAGAAAGGCCCACTCCCTCTTAAAATACTCATTAACTCCTTTCGTTTGATACCCATATTGCACAAACGAATTCTAGAGTCACCCCTGGCCCACCTTTATGGCGATATCTCGAAACGGCGTCCACCTATGGAACTAAGCCCCACGCCCTTTTAAAATAATCATTAACACCTTTCATTTGATACCCATATCATACAAACAAATTCTAAAGTCACCCCTGGTCCACCTTTATGGCGATATCTCGAAAAGGCGAACACCTATAAAACGAAGGCCCACTCCCTTTTAAAAATACTCATTAACACCTTTCATTTGATACCCATATCGTACAAACAAAGTCTAGAGTCACCCCTGGTCCACCTTTATTGCGATACCTCGAAAATGCGTCCACCTATAGAACTAAGGCCCACTCCCTCTTAAAATACTCATTAACTCCTTTCGTTTGATACCCATCTTTCACAAAGGAATACTAGAGTCACCCCTGGCCCACCTTTATGGCGATATCTCGAAACGGCGTCCACCTATGGAACTAAGGATTACTCCCTTTTAAAATGCTCATTAACACCTTTCATTTGATACCCATATCGTACAAACGCATTCTAGAGTCACCCCTGGTCCATCTTTACGGCGATATCTCGAAAAGACGTCCATCTATAGAACTTAGGTCCACGCCATTTTAAAATACTCATTAATACTTTTCATTTGCTAAATCCCCACCTCCGTTCGAACTAAGTCATTACGTGCAAGGTTGAGGTATCATACGTGCGAGTTGCGTGCATTTTGCACGTAACGGCATACTGAGGACACACGGTATGGTTTTAAATTTTTTAAGCCAAAAATTGTCTACTGTGAATATTTTTACCGAATGCATCTCGCATTTTTTACAGAAATTTAATTAAACTCACTTTCTTATGGTTATGAAGCTCTGAAAGTTGAAATAAATGGCATAGAGGGCTCTACTCGTTAAAAACTTAACAGCATATTGTCAGCCCCGTCCTTACTTGTTATTTATTTATTTATTTATTTGAGTCTTTAAATTTACAAATTTTTACAGACTAGCATAATATTAAGAGTAGAAAGATCTTAAATGACTAATTAGGGTTGTATACGAAGAAGTGCAATCAACACCTGAAGAACTGAAAAACAAATTGAGATCCGCACAAGCCCTCGCAAAAGGCGCATTTACCGCATAGTTGGTCCTTGCAAAACTAATTTTAAAGGTCTCAAAGTGCCGCAAGTTTCTGCAGGGAACATTAAACTGAATTTTTTCCAGGAGCGATGGACAATCAACAGCTCTAGAAATTAAGCCAATGATAAACGAGCACGATAAGATGGTTCGTCTATTTACAAGCGTACTCAGTTCAATTAAAAGACATCTCGATTCATATGACGGCAAAGGATCAGAAAAACAAAGAACGGAGAGCAAAACGTAAAAAAACTTTTTGAACTCTCTCGATACGATTAGAGGGACTAGTATGGTATGGTCTCCAAATTATAGCAGCATACTCCAGTCTCGATCTGACAAAAGAGCAATAAAGAGACTTGAGGGTGTGAGGGTTAGTGAAAGCTGAACAATTTCTACGAATGAACGCTAGCATGGCATAAGACCGAGTAATAACGTAGTTAACTTGGTTAGCGAAACCAAATTTCGCGTCAAAAAATACACGCAAGTCTTTAATTACCTCAACGGATTCCAGGGCACAGCCCGCAATACTATATGAAGTCCGTAGAACATTAGCCGATTTAGAAAAAGTCACGTGAAAACACTTTTTGATGTTAAGAGTAAGACGATTTAGACAACACCAGTTTTCAACATTGAGGAGGTCCGATTGCAGCTTTTCAGAGTCACGAGAACTCTTTATGGTGGCGAAAATTTTCAAATCGTATGCATACAACAAGTATTCCGCAAAAGCGAAGCATGAGCCGATATCATTTATAAATAATATAAAAAATAGAGGCCCTAGAATACTTCCTTGCGGGACCCCAGAGAAAGCAATGAAGGGCTGGGACGTGGCGTTGTCTATTTCAACAACGCATTGTCTATTTGAAAGATACGACGCAATCCACTTCAATATTTATATTTTTTAATAATAAAAATACGTTAAGTAAGCAGTAATTACTTTGTTCCGCCAAATATAAGAAAAAACTTAACGCCGGCACATATGGCTCGCTTTCTTAATTTTCGAAGTTTTCTGCTGTTGCTGGCACTTACTTTTTTATTAAATATCTGATAAAAAAAATTCTTTAGTAGCGTTTTATGCAAAATATTTCCTTACCTTTTCATTTCTACGTTGTGTAAGTGATGACACTTGATAATCGATTAATGTTTTATTATCAGCTGATTACCAAGCTGCCACATCATCATAACGAAAAAAATAAAATAAAATTTCGATGTCATTTGATACACACATTACAAATTTCACAATCCAAGTTGCCCAAATAGATTTGGAGCCAAAAAAGGGCAAACATTTTAAAGAGGGCAAAAAAAAAAGGGCTAGGGGCTAAACCCGAATTACAGAGCTACAATTTACTACCCTTTCCTGGACTACATTACTTCTTCATTGACGTCAAGGTTCAAAGGTGAATTTTTGAAAATACTGCCTCTGGAGGAACTGATTCCAGCATACTCTGCAGGAGTAACGATTGAAGAAATTGTACTTGCTGCTAAAGTTTAAAAAGAAGATCTCACCATTAACAATGAGACAGTGCTGAAAAATGAGATTTTATTGTGGCATAACCATTGCAGAAGTGATCCATTCAAGAGTGCTCAAACAGCTACTGATGCCCTGAAAATCATTAAATCAGCACACTTTTCTTCAATTTTTCCAAACGTGACGACACTGTTGCAAATATTTGCGACTATCCCCGTGACATCAGAGACCGTAGAGTGTTCTTTTTCTGTTCTAAAGCCCTTGAAGACTTATTGGAGAGTCAATATGTCTGAAAATCGACTGACTGGTCTGGCACTAGGGAACGTCCACAAAGAAATATAAACGTACATTGAAGAAATAACCGATATTTTCTGTAAATCGAAGCCCCGACGACTCGAATCTTTGGATTGAAGATCTTTGGATAGAAGATTGAACCAGCAATAATTGGGTTTGAAAGAAAGGTTTTTATGACTATTTTTATATGGTTGTTATATCATTATCTCGAGTGTGCTGAATAAAAGAAGAACTTCATTTCAGGAAACATTGCTTGTACTTTATTAGTAAGTTATTTAATTTTTTTAATTTTGAAAATCCTCGTTTTGTCATGTCATTTTATATTCTGTATACATTGTTGCTTTATCGGTAACCTTATAACAGCTGATTCGACCAACCTTATGGGAATCAATGCAATCGATTATTGGTGCCGCTAAGATCGTAACCGTATCGTAGCCAACCAATTGGTTTTTGGTTTTCCGTCATAACGATAAACAGCTGATTACGTTAGGGATACGACTACAGCGATACGACAAACGGCACCAATGACTCCGCTTTTAGGTAGAACGCTTTGTCGGGTAACATTGTGCGTATCTCGAAGTAAGTGGAGTTAGTGCAATACAATAAGCAAGATTAATGTCAGATCCTGAAATAAAAGCGTATATGTGGTTTCTCGCCTATATTCTTAAAATTATAAATACCTTAAATAAGATTTCCAATCACAAAAGATTCGCCTACCATTGCTATACCATCAAATTGAAGCACACTTCAAGCTTATCTTGAGCAACTTCATGCATAATGAGAACATACAAAATATTTCGTTGTTTTATAGCTTTTAAACGTTTAAACGGTTAAGCGCCTATTAAGTAAGTTAGTAAGTAAGTAAGTAGTAGTGAACAGCAGAGGCATTGTTAAATAAAGCGCTGCTATAAATCCAATGTAACTAGGCTCTGTTGATGCGCGCCTGTAAATATACCACACAAATTGGATCAAAAACATGCTTTGTGGATTGCATTCCAAAAGCAATAGATATTTAGCATTGCATTCTCCAAAAAATATATACGGCTTTGCATTTGCTACGTCATGGCAAATACGCAACCGCAAAACCGTAGTTTATTTTTGTTGATGCGTTGCAAACGTGTGATATAAGTTATATATATGACCGATCTCTACGATTTTTTTATACAACATTTTTTGTAATATATGTAAGCATTGTTTGAAATTCGAAGTTTCTATCTATTAAAATGGGGCAGAAATTACGAAAATTACCAAAAAGTACCCTTATACTCTTATACCTAGGAGTTCAGAATATTGTGTATTTGGTGTTGGAAACGCTGTTACAGCAAATGAAAGCTACGGATCCTGAACAACTTTTTTCGTTTTAAATTTATTTTGCATATTTTGTTTTGTTTTGACAGTTGTTAATTTGGTATTCAAAATTTAAAAAAAAAACTACGGGTTTTTGTGTTGCGTATTTGCCATGACGTAGCAAATGCATAGCCGTATTATTTTTTGGCGTTTTGTGTAAAACTACTACACTCCCTTGAAAAATTTTGATTTAAGTGATAAAACTTACTACCTTGAATTAAAAAATATTTTTGTTGCTAGTAAAGCTGACGTATTTCTTGAAAGCGATAACTTTACAGATGTACAACGACTTGCGGTAAACAAAAATATTTTAGATTTTTATATTGAACTCTTACAGCAAATGCAAAAACGCTTTTATCTTTCTAGATGTTATATACAAGTTTTATGTACAACATAATAATACCGTGCGATCAAGATACCATTGTTACTCAATGGAAGCTCTTAAGACTGTTAAATTGTGATTTTGAGCCTGACATAGACGTTTAAGGTTTTTGGGAAAAAGTAAGCTTTTATAGAAATGGTATGAACGAAAATTGTTTTGAAGAATTGCTTGGTTTTGTATATGATTTACTGAGTCTGCCACATAATTCGGCGGCAGAGCGAAAATTTTTTGAATTGTCTCTTATTAAAACCAAATTACGCAATAAATTGGAGTTTATTTCAATCAACCACATAATGTTAGCCAAAGAACTTTGTACGCAAAACCCAGGTCCTCATTAGGTTTGCTCGGTGAAAGACATAGGCTGGTCCTAGAAAAGTTATACAATGACCGATATAAAATTGTTTTTATTATACGTTTTTTTCGATGTAGCCCAGAATATATTATAAAAATATATGGTTTAAGGTTTTAAATATATACATATACATATGTTAATAAGACTGAAAAATATGCGCATATGTAACAAAATGTATTTAATTATCATCACCAATAATTATCATCAATTTTAATTGAAGCACTTTTTGTTTGTTTGTAACATTGTGTTGTTTTGTACTTTTTAAGTTGTTGATTATTACATTGTTTTTATACCAATAAATGAAAACAAATTTTGGTCGTTTTTTGGAAATTTGGTTCTTTTTCCGACGAATTTTGGTCCCAAATGAAAACAGGTTGTTGCAACCGTGTTTGTGAAACACTTTCTTAGGGTGTGAACATAGTGAACGCTGAAAGCCGAGCCGAGATTGTTATTGCGATAAAGATTGTCACTGCAATAAAACTGATTACATACAAGTCAATACAAATAAGCTTGTGTATAACATAGTGAATGCCGACAAGAGCAGAGGGAAAACCCGATGAGTGCGGGAAAACGGATTTGAAGCGTTTTGCGCGCTTTTTTGCATTGTTGATACTTGCTTTTTAGCGTGTAGTCGTGTTTTTTAATGGTTTAAAAGTAAAAAAATGAATATCAATCAAATAATAAGTGAAATCGATTAAATAATAAGTGAAACACATTTTTTTAGTGTAATTGGATGTTTTCCAAATTCTTTTGTGTTAATAATTGCATTAATGACACTAGGAGAAGCAAAATGCCCTTCATCGGGTGCATTCATTATCGTGTACAGCAATCTTATAAACACAAATGAACAACAAGACTAAAATACCTAAAAGCAAAACACATGGAATAAACAGAATTTCAGCGCTGATTCTCGCATTCGCTGTGTTACATTAAAATTTTCTTCCCGCATAATAATAAGCATCAATAAGCTCGGCTCCGTTCGGTATCAGCGCTCACTCTGTTCGCAACCCTTAGTAGGAATTTGAAAGCGGGATACTTTCCGTAATTTCCCGCAAACTAGTGTCACAACTGTACTTATTCTTACTCTTACCTTTGTGTGTTCAGCTAATACTTTTGATTCTAATATTCTAAGGCGAGGGCAATTGTCCCGTATGCCGACCTTTGAATTAGTTCAGTCGTAGGTGGTAAATAAATATGAAATAATTTAAATACAGTTGAGTTAACAAAAGCGGTATGCCTAATATTTAAAATACATTCTCAGAATTTTAAGTAAGGGGCCACATACCCCTTTTTAATATAAAGAGGCATGCGAGCCCTGTAACCCGATTTCGAGGGTGTTTTCGAAGTTCCACCTAACAGTTTTAGTACACGAAACTAGAACCATAACTTGTAGAATGTTTCGCAAATAATCAATTTTCACTATCATGTCGCAATATAAAACATTTTTAAAAATATCCCAAAAACTGACATTTAACTCGTTTCCTCTCGCTCCAACATCCATAACAAAACATCAATGCAGCCTTTTAGACCATTGTCAATGTGATCGAATGATGCAAGCTCCAAATTCTTGGGTAAAGCTGATTCAGCAAATCCCGATTTTTCACTCCCATATCTAGTATAAGTACATATGTACATATGTACATGCATACCTATGCATCTGAGAGCTGCAGACATAAGCTCCCCATAGATTGAGAGAATTGATGTTTATTAATTAAACTCAGAGAATAAAATGGATCTCAGAGTTTGAGTGAAATATAACAATAAAGAGAATTTCAGTATTCAACAAGCTTCATTAACTTGTACGCACATACACATCTATTTATATGAATATAAGGGTGGTCCTTATAACTAAAATAAACGAGATTTTCTAGTCTCAGCTACTCATATATCATAGTCCCGATTGGAGACCAGTAAAGGCTGTCGCACATACGTCAAAGCTAAGATTTTTCTACGTGGGGTTACAAAGTTAAGTTAAATTTCTTGATTTCTAATACCCTAAATCTAAAGTCCTATAGTAGGATATGGTGCAGAGACATAATGCCCGCGGTTGTTTTTTATTTGTTTTATTTTATATTAAATTATTGTATTTCTTTGTTATTTTATTCTACTTTATTTTATTTTATGTTATTTTACTTTATTTTGTTTTGTTTCCTTTTATGTTATTTATTCTGTTTTTGTTTTTTTTTACCTTTGTTTACCTTTTTATTTTATTTTATAGTATTTTATTTTAATTGATTTTTTTTATTTTGTTTTGTTATATTTTTTTACTTTACTCTTTTTTAAGGTTATGTTTGGTTTTACTGATCTGTAAATAATAAATTATTTTATTAATTTGTTGTTTTCAAGTTTATTATTTTTGTAAAATGTATGTATATTTTACAAGTTATATTATATTAAATAATAAACTTGGTCTTGAAGGCAACAAATTAATATAATAATTACTCTTTTTTATTTAAATTTTTCTATATTTTTTAAAATTTGGTTTTATTATTTTATATTTTTTTTTATTTCATTTTATGATCATTTCATTTTATTTTATATTATTTTATTCTATTTCAATTTATTTTATTTTATTTACTATTTTCAACCTACCGTCTGAAGGGGTGAGACTGGAAAAAATCATTTATTTGATGTATAAATACCACCCTAATATACATACATACTTAGCATTTACCTATTTGTACTATGCTACATGTAAATGTACGTATATAAATAAATTTGTTAATCTGTTATTGTATGAAAGTACTTTCTGTTTGTTTTTAATTTTGACGAGTGTTTGCGGAATGAGCTGCACTCCGTCATTGAATATTTAAATGAATTGCAATACACTTTGCTTGTTAATATATATATTTATTTATTTGCGGTGAACTATTTTCACACATGTTTTTTTATTTAAAATTCCACAAATTTATATTTTGTTTCTACACATTAAAGCGTATCACGATGTATGGAGCAAATGAAATTTGAAAATACTCCCCGGGCTTAAACACTTGCCTACATACGTTATGAGAAAAAAAAATAAAAAATTCGCCACCCTGTAAGGCCGCAATATTGAGCTAAGGTTTCTTTATCTTATATCCGATCTTCTACTTTACTCTGTTGTAAATAGTAAAAAGGTATCATTTTTTATATGTTTAAAATTTATGCCGTTTTGAGGAAAATCTTTATGAAAGTTGAATGTGACCAGATGGGTTGATCACTTCTTCGCTTGAGTCGTGCCCTTTACAACGATGCATCACTCAATGGAACATTTATCAAATAGATGCGTTATAAAGATAAAACTAGCTTCGCATTTTATACAGTGTGCTGAAAAAAGTTTGTTAAAATTTTTTTAATTTTCCCGATAAAATTATTTGTGCCCGGGAACACATCTTCAAATTTTTTTAGTGATACGCTCTAATGTGAATTTTCAAGATAATTCGGGCAACCACAGTTTGGTGGCAAAGTTTACACTTGCTTTCTGTACCCAGATACACTCTGTCTGTTAGCACACTATTATTTGTCAATATTTTGCTATCATAAATCTAGTTTTAATATTAACATAAACTGAATTTTGATATTTTGAAATTATGCAAATTATGTTAGTCTTTAGTGTAGTTTATTGTAAACAAACCACAAGCTTAACAATCTGGGTACCTCAAAACTGAGAAAAACCCAAAATTTTTCAAATTCACAACAGAAAAAAGGATCGAGAACTAGTCCATAGTTACCTAAAATTTAAAAATAACTCTCTGCTCTAGAGAACCTCATTTAAAATGGTTGGTGGAGAGGAACGTTATGAAGAGCGACGCCAAGTTATAGTTTGCTTCTACAGGCCTTCTAAGGAAATCAGTGAAGGCCACGCTTCAAGTTTGTTAATGCTTTTTAGGGATGTCTACACTTTTCTAATTTTTCAATTTCAAAATACATGTCTACATGTAATAAAATTTGGTCAGAAATGCAGGTATACCACCTAAACCAAATTTTTTATCCAGTCAAGTAGGATCTGGAATAATGGGAAAAAATATCGATGAGCCGCCTACCCCCCAATTTCTACGAAGACAGCATCTCGTAAGACTTGTATACGCCTCTTGTTTAAATGTAAAGGTAAAGGTAAAAGTAAAAGTAAAGGTAAAAGTAAAATAAAGGTAAAGGTAAATGTAAAGGTAAAGGTAAAGATAAACTTAGAATAACCTAAAATGTCGTCGCGAAAGTGTAAATATGAAGCTGATGCTTTTTGTTTTATATGTATGTGGACAATTTGAAATTAATATGAATTAAATATATCTCTTATCCCCTGTGAGGCCTACGAAGCATATTTTGGCTGTCCTGTTTGGAATCAATAAATGACATGGGCTCCAAATGTTGCTTGTAGTTATTGTAAAAGATGTTTGGCAGGTAAGCAGATTTTATTTAAATAAAGTAGACATAGCGAGTTCTCTTTGTATATTTTAGGTTGGTATCGAGGTGAGAAAAAATCTATGAAATTTCCAACACCAAGAATCTGGCGAGAACCAAAAGACCACGTTAAAGACTGCTACTTTTGATTTGTGAATCCGAGTAAAAGACGTAGAGGTAAAAATGCAAAACCTATCGCATATTCTGATCTTGAATCTTCTGCTCCAGACACACATGATCTGACACGACCAGTACCAGAGCCAGTGGATCATCGCTTAGCTCTTATAAAAGCAATGCTGATAGAGAGTTTTTACCGACACCAGAACAACCAAAACATGATTTCATCACTACTGAAGATTTTAATGATTTGTGAGAGATTAGAGATTTAAATTTACCAAAAAGTATAAAGCAGAGATTTTAGGCTCTTCTTCGAACAACGTTATCAAGGCCAATATAATGAAAACATGATGGGATACTCTATTTGGAGTTTATTGAGGGATAGTACCTATAAACTAAAAGAAAAAGTAAAAGTGTACACTTTAGATCATTTTCCACTTTTTTGTAAGTTATTTCGATATTAATATTTCCACTTTAATATTTTCCACTTTTTTGTAAGTTATTTCGATATTAATACTTAATAAAAATATTTATTTGAATTTTTTCATTTTCAAGTAAAAACTAAAACCACAGATTTTGAAAAATTTCGTTCAGGCGGTTCCTAAATAGGAAAGCAAACTTTTTCATGCCATATATTTTTTTTCGTCAAATTATGACCTAAAGAATTGAAATTTAAGCTTTGAAGTCAAAGTCAAATTTGGTATTGACCCGTGTTATATATTAAGCTTATAAATTTTACTTCTTGATACCTGCCATTATTATTAAAATGACATGCTTCCTTGGTTACGGTACCACACAGCATATTGTAAAGAACTCTGGGGGTTTCTGATATTTATTCACCTTCTGCTAACGTTCATTAATATCCAGTATTGCAAACTGGTCTTTATATAGATTACTTTGGGAGAAGTACTCCACAATTGTTGTACCTTTATTTACTAACAGCTTAGTGATGCTAAAACTCGCCGCAATATGTATGTTTGTGTGGATGTGTATAACTCAGCCGTTAAATCAACGATAAGCACATCCCGCTCTCGTGGTACACGATTTTGGTCAAAATGTATTTGTTTTTTTTTGTGTATACGTGTTTGTGTGTGTGTGTGTGTGTGAGTGCATGATGTGGTGACGACTTCGGTTTATTGACAATTGAAGGATTTTCACATTAATTGCTTCCATAATTAAATTGAGACCAATGTTCCACATACAACAACAATAACGGAATTAACATATTCAAAATTGAATGACAATAACAAAAATTGCATTGTAATCACGCGTAACAATATTTAACTATAATACAATTTCTGACCAACAACAACAACAGCAACGCATAAATACACCCAATTAAGCAGCAATAAACATGCAAATCGACATAATTCAATAAGGTTACAGACATACATATACATACATACAATGTGACACAGGCGCAAATATCACCGGACCACATCTGCATCTAATTATACGACAAATACATGAACCCATTTATATGGTTGTAGATTGATGAAATATTATAGACAGTTTTGGGAGTACATATATAAATTAAAACAACCAAAGCAGTTTACATTTGAGCTTTTATTCGTTAGCATTATACATGTACGTGATTGTGTTTAGTAGGAGAAAAGTAAAAAAATTTTGGCCCGAGCTTTTGCGGCTTTGCGCGATTTTAGTGTCCTTGAGAATTGCTCTAAATTTTCTTAAGTTGGACGTGACGGTTGAAGATTAAGTGAGGATAGTCGATCAACACAAAATAGGCTAAATAGGAAGAGCACATTCTACTACTTTGCAGACATAGGCATAACCATTTATGAAGTCTTTGTCGACCTCACAGAACGAAATGGTTTACATTGCCTTGGGTTGCAACTGTGTCTTTTTGTTTATAATTCACATTGCATCCTTGATTAAGTCACTCATATTTAACTCCAGAGAGATCTCATCAACATAAATATAATTATGAAATTGTCAATTGCATGTCATACTAATTGACTGTACTTCTTTTTTGCAAAAGATCAGAGCCGGCCAAAAGTTGCACATTGTGCAATTTGAGTTCGTATTTTCACACAGACACTAACGATGTGCGATCACGATCGTTTGCTTTCGCTTGTCACTCGCTAATACCAACAGTGAATGCAAAAGGAAAAGTCCATGCTACTTTTTGGGCACATAATAAAAACAATATACTGCAAGGTTAAAGTGACTTTTAATACGTTTTAGTTAGTATTATTAAGTTTCTTTGAACATACATATTAATATTGACAATTTAAATATTAATAATTAATAATAATTAATTAATTATTAAGAAATATTGACAATTCAACATAAGTACCTTTTTGTACGTTCTACTCAATTTTATTAATTTTTTACATTTTTTTTATTGAATAACTTTATGTTTTGAAAATATATATTTCTATCTTTACATTTACTTTGTTTTATAGTTCTTTCTTAATGAAAAAGTGATTTTTTTAAGTAAATTTTGCATTGAATAAACACCATACATTCTTTTATAAAAAAGTTTTATCTGGCTAGCCCGACCTCCGCGTTCTTAGTTATATGAATGTAAGTAAATACTGTTAGGATTAGCTTGAAATCAAATAACCATAGTCCTTTTTAATTTCGAACTTCACAGTCCACATTTTCTTTTAGCACACTGTGGGGAGTTGTCACTCAATTTTTACACACACTTATGCAATTGTTTTAGTATTTGTGTGGCCGGCTCTGCAATAGATTAAACTAATATCCTTGTATGCATAAATAATAAGTTTTCGGTTATGATGCAACGAATGGATTATAATTAATGAATATTTAATTGAGTCATACTTAATTATTGACATCTGCTCACAATGAGTGGCTAATGCAATTAGTTTTAATAAAATGAAATTCATACTTATCAAACGCACTAAACATACGAATAAATAGGGCACACCCGTGCTCTAAAACAGTGTTTGAATTTGCTACTGAGCAGCAGCAGCAACGAAGAACATGCTATGTTACTGCTCTGGCTCTGAACAACGCCAGCATAGAAAAGTGATATCATTTCTTATGCTCTCTTCGAACTACGTTATATTTTAGGGCAGAGCAAAGAGCAGAATAAAAACTCCAAACGAAATTCATTTTGTAATGGAGCGAGATCATTGTTATGCAGAACTTTGCCTTTCCCGTGTTTTTGCTGTTTGAGCTGATGTAGCGTTTGGGTGTGGGAGGAGAACACGGGTGGCAAGAATATAAATAAGAGTAGGAGAAAAATAAGGGGTATAACCGTTTAGACGGTTAAGCGCCAATTAAGTAAGTAAGGAGAAAAATGATGAGTAGTGAAAAAAGGCGGAAGAGGAGTGTAAATTTGGAGTTCAAAGGGTTCCCTATCGCAAAAGAAAAATAAGATTAAGGGTGGTAAACCAAGGGTGAAGGGTAAAGGCAACAAGTAAAGGTGTCTAAGTTCGGGTGTAACCGAATATTATATACTCAGCGTGAGCTTCAATTGTACATTTCGTTTCAGATATATTACTTTTCTACATAACACGTGGCACCGCCCGTTTAAAAAAAATATCTCCCGATTTCCTCTTACAATAAAACTTGATAAGTGAAATATCATTGATTCAAAACTATTTTTGTTAAGTTATAGCTTATTATTCTAGTCTACGACCCTTTTAAATTTGTTTTGTATCTAAGTTGCCGTGGTCTTTAACCGATCCCGTTCATTTTTACTAGAAATATTTTCTGCTATAGGGAAAATTTGTGTACACAATTTTATTACGATCCGTTAATTTTTCTTCGAGTCATGTCTCCCGAAACATAGAAAAGTGCTTCTTCATAAAAGGGCCTGTGCCACGACCATTTTTTTTAATTTGAAATTTTTCCAATTTACTGTTAAAAATTCACTTGGGAAATAAAGTACCATTGATATAAAGCTCTTTTTTGCAAAGATATAGCTTATTTTATTCGTCCGCGACTCTTTTAAAAATCTTTTATATAAAAGTGGGCTTGGTCCTTAGCCGATTTCGTTAATTTTTCTTCAAAGAATTCCTTATAGTAAAGGCAACCTATCTGCCGAATTTTGTTACGATAGGTTTAACGATTTTTGATTTGTGATTAATAATATTTGTAAAATTGATTTTATCACAAGTGGGCGGTGCCACGCCCATTTTAAAAACATTTTTCAAATTCTCTATATCAGTCCACATGTCAAATTTCAACATTCTTGGTGTATTATATACTAAATAAATTTGTGTTTTCCAAAATGTTATATATATAAAAAGTGGGCGTGGTTATCACCCGATTGCGCTCATTTTCAATACCAGTCTATTCTGGGTCCAGATAAGCTCGTGTACCAAATTAGGTGAAGATATCTCAATATTTACTCAAGTTATCGTGTTAACGGACGGACGGACATGGCTCAATCAAATTTTTTTTCGATACTGATGATTTTGATATATGGAAGTCTTTATGTATCTCGATTCCTTTATACCTGTACAACGAACCGTTATCCAATCAAAGTTAGTATACTATGTGTGCAAAGCGCGCTGGGTATAAAGGGAAACTGGTAGGTAAGCGAAAGAATGTGGACTGTGGAAAACTCAAAGAATAGAGAGTAAAGTGGAGAGCAAAAATAAATTAAAATAAAGGGCATATATAACGAAACAAATTTAAATTAAGGGGGAGAAAGGGTAGTGAAATGGGAACAGGAGTTGAGAGGAAGACGGAGAATAAGAAGAAGGAAATATGGGCGAATATGTTCGTCATTGGTTCGGTCTTTGTCTTCTGCTTCCTCTCACAATTCGGTTCCACTTCTCTCTGTTCTTTCGCTCCACCATTCATTTCCATTTCAACACCCTTACTCTCTATCTTATTTTTGCTCTCAAGATAGAACGGGAAAGTGGAAGAAAATGAAAAATTAATAAAGAGCAGAGTTATTAGCCAAAAGTGGTGTGTTGCCACGCGCTCTGAGAAAAATGTATTGCAGTCGTCATAGCTGCGAGCCAATTAAGTAGAGTTACAAAATTTTTAAATATAATAGTATAGATTACTAATTCCGAACTACACATAGCTATCATATTAGGAAACGTAACAATTACTAATTTCGTCTACTCGCACTCGCAGTACTTTCAACTTTCAACCATTTTGATATTGTATTGTTATACGAAATAGCGATTGCTGCACTTTGGAAATATCTTGAACGCGTTCTCAAGTGGTTCAGTCGCAGGAGGTTCTGAAATAGTCGCAACCTTTGATTGACTCATTTACTAAACAGAGCTTTGACTGAAGTGCTCTTGACATAAGTGTGGCTATCTGCTTTCAATTAGCACGAGTTCGGAAGAAGACAATAAACTTGTGGAGTGAAAATCTCGCTTTGCGTAATTTTTCCTATATTCGCTGCAGGGAGGAATCGAATCTAGGAGTTAAGGTTGACAATTGGGTTTGGAACGCTTTGAAGCTATAAAGTTTGGTATTAAGCTTAAGAACCCCTAGAACCCCATTCTGAGATAGCCGCAGAATTTGACTGACTTATTTAAGTACATATATTTAATAATTTTTGAAAGCTTTCTACAACGTGACATCAGTACGGACAAGGCAAAACCTGTTGCTTTAAAAATATTTTCATACCTTGAAAGCAAAAAAGGAAGCTCTCCGCTAAATAGTACAATTAAGTCCAGATAGTTTAGACTTCCGCGCTGTCGAAGGCAGTCAGTTAACCGTGTAGTGCTAAACTGTCGCCTTGTTTGATTGTCATCCATTTTTTCGGCAGGGCAGTTCTGGCAAGGTAAGGTGCCATTCTTTATTGCAAAATGCCAATACTTACTAGAGTGATCCTTTTATGATTTAGACTGGTGGGAGGAAGAGAGGGAAAGAGATATCGGAGAATTTTAAATGGATATGTGAGTAAAGGAAGGAGAAAGAGTAAGTGATCGTACCTATTGGTGCGAAGCACTGATAGAAGAAGAAGAATGGAAATAGATGGAGAAGTGGGATAAAAAATATTTAACTAAATATTATAAGCCAGTACAGTATTGGTAAATTAATCTTAAAGGAAAAGTAGTAGTAAAGTTAAGAAAAATGAGCAGTCCATGCACCTTTCTGGAGACTGTCAAATTCAATAAATCTTAGCAATCACATCAAAAAGATATCGAAAAACAAACTACGTGATTTTGCCTGTTGGATCATAATTCATGCAACCTATCTTTATTTACCGTAATAACTGACCTCTTTGGGGACACTAATGGAGTCCAAGTCTTTCTTTGTCCCTCCCTCTAAACTCAGAGGAAATTTCGCCCTTCTCTTGCTTTCAAAACAGCTCATCAGAGAACTTTTCTCTCGAATACTCCAGGAGGGTTTCCCCCATAAATTCAGAAAACAAAAATTCAGAAACACATTTTTTCACAAAACATTAGTCAGAACCCTTTTTTCAGAAAGCCAAAATTCAGAAGTCAAAATTTAGAAACAAAATTTCAGAAATCAAAATTCAGAAGTCAAAATCCAGAAGTCAAATATCAGAAGTCAAATTTCAGAAGGCAAAATTTAGAAGTCAAAATTCAGAAGTCAAATTTCAGAAGTCAAAATTCGGAAAGTAATCAGACAGCGAAAAAATATTAAATTTCTTTACTTACTTTTTCTTTATACATAATTCCTTCAAATAAATAAACTTTTATTAATTTTGAGAAAAATTGAATGTTTTTTCTGTCGTGTACTTATTTTCTGAAATTCGACTTCTGAATTTTGCTTTCTGAAATTTGACTTCTGAATTTTCACTTCTGAATTTTGACTTCTGAAATTTGACTTCTGAAATTAGACTTCTGAGATTTGACTTCTGAGTTTTGACCTCTGAATTTCGTCTTTCTGAAAAGGTTCTGACTAATGTTTTCTGAAAAAATGTGTTTCTGAATTTTTGTTTTCTGAATTTATGGGGGGCACCCTCCAGGCGTCATCCCACCTTCGCTCAACACCGTCTTTGATTCAGCATATACATGAAGTTAGACATGATGAGAGATTTCATTAAGTTTCTGTTCGACAAAAGGGGACTTTACTATTCAATTGCCTGTAATCTGATATTCAAGCTGATATTGTTAGATAAAGTCTTTCACAGTCCCTACTTTATATTCATGGACAGTGGCATGGATGGGAAGGTGCGAGTGCGCCGCTTCATTATTTGTTAATAGTGAGTTCTTCGGTGTCTTGTCGTCGTACTCTGTATACAAGCTAGAAGTGGTAGAAATTATGGAGCGTTTTTCAAGACCTAAAATATCAACATGACCTGCATACGATATTACTGGTACCTTTGTAACCTGAACCTAGATCCTCCTCAATACTAATTGAGCTGGTGGTTTTGCAAAATGTTCTTTGATAAAGCCTAAAAGGCACACAAACTCAGGCATATCAGCATACACCAACTCTAAACATGAGTAACTCATTGGTGGTATGGCTACAGAGTTTGGAAAAATTACTTTTAAATTAATAACCTTTGTACAAGAAATCATTGTTGTAGTTGTTGTAGCGATAAATACACTCCCCAAAGGTTTTGAGGAGTGTTGTCGATGTTGATGGTCCTTACTCGGATATAGCTTCGGTACGTTCCAGTGATAAGCACCATTAAGGTACAAGGACCACCATCTCTGGAACGATTTAATATGACCACATTCAACCACATTTAATATGACCACATTCAACATTGATCATGAGGAACATGGGATCGCCAGAGCCTCGCCTGCTAAAGTAACAGGATTCGCCACAAGTAGATGAGGTTGACAATTAGATTGAAGAAGCTATAAATTGTGCTCCACAACCCCTTGCATCCCACAGCAAATTATATCAACAATCTCTGTGTTTAAAAATTACAATTGATGTAATTAAATATTTTAATTCCAACTAAATAAATCCATAAAGTCCCCAAGCAAAAAAAAAAAAATAATAATTGTAGCATGCCCCGCCTACCGCACCGAAGCTCCTGGACTCAATTTATTGCTTTTCCGGTCAATTTAATTTTATAATTTGATTGAAATTAGGCTTTCTGACCAATTTGTTTTGAAGTGAAAGTTATATAACAAGTGGACTCAAGTTCCAGTCAAAATATAAAATTTTAAATTCAGAGAACCGCCACACCGGTAGTTTGGAAAATATTCCCAGTGTATTTCTGCCATGAAAAGCTTCTCAGTAAAACTTCACCTGCCTTGCAGCTGCTATTCGGTGTCAGCATAAAAGTTGTAGGTCCCGTCCCGTCAATTTGTAGAGAAAATTTAAATTACCACAACGCAAATTGGAAAAGAATCTGTGCCTTAATCTCTTTGGCGGTAAATCGCGTCAAGTATTTATTATTTTTTTAAACTTAGGCACTCACACATGTTAGTATGCAAATAGCTCTTGTTGTTGTCAAAATGCATTTAATGAGTTTATAGATATACGTATCAAAGCATATTTGCCTGAACTGCATCATTTTCAAACCATCAGTGGCTGATAATCTTTTGTAAATATTTACAAAAAACAACAATTCGAGTGCAGTTAAATTTCAACAAATGCGCTGAAAATAACTGCAAACATTTTATATGCCGATACACCACAAAATAATTCACATACGTATGAACATATGCGTGAGTATACAGGCACTTATGTAAATATGTACATATATATGTAAACATAAATTGTTGCATCAATAAATACCCCTGAGACATTCTCGAAGCGCTCATAATTTAGGAATCCGATATGACTTCCAAATATGTAAAAAAATGAGCCTCAGATATGCGATTATGTAAGAGTCTGTTGTGATCTCTAGTCAGTCAGAGCATTAAAATCTTCAGTATTGATGAAATGATGTTTTGGTTGTTCTGGTGTCGGTACAAACTCCTTATCGGCATTGCTTTTATAAGAACTAAGAGATGAGCCACTTCTCTACGATAATTTTTTTCGTGGCTCTGGTACTGGACGTGTCAGATCGTGTGCGACTGGAGCAGAAGAAGACTCAAGATCAGGCTATTCAATAGGTTTTGCATTTTTGCCTCTACGTCATTTACTCGGATTTACAATACAAAAGCAGCAGTCTTTAACGTGGTATTTTGGTTATCGCCGGATTCTTGGTGTTGGAAATTTCATAGATCTTTTCTCACCTCGATACCAACCTAAAATATACAAAGAGAAATCAATATATCTACTTTATATAAATAAAATCTGCTTACCTGCCAAACATCTTTTACAATAACTACAAGCAACATGTGGAGCCCATGTCTTGTCCTGATTCCAAACAGGACAGCCAAAATATGCTTCGTAGGTTTCACAGAAGATGAGAGATGTATTAAATTCTTATTTTATATCTGGAACTTTAATAAATTGTCCACATACATATTTTTTTTTTTTTTTTATTATTATTCAGTATTATCTTATGAATGAAATTTAACAGATTTTAACATTACTACATTAGTGAACATACAATAAGTAGATACAATAAGATAATAGCTAATGGCGTTGAGTGATCAAAATGAGAACAGTGATAACGCCATTTCTTCTAATGATTACAATGGAAGTTAGAATGCGGGGTGCAATCAAATAACATTTAAACAGAGTTAGAAAGGTTTAATATTGATGATGAATAAAATATTAAAATAAAGTAATTAAAATAACTAGAAATAAGCACATCGGTTCATTACGTAGCAAGAAAACATGTTGCAATTTTATAAAGGTTACAAATTGATGATAAAAAATGTATCAAAATGAAAGTTTTTAAAATAAAATGAAATAACGTATTTAAATTCAATAGAAATAAAGTACATCGGTTCATTATATAGCAAGGAACTTACAAGTGAACTCATTAAATAAAAATAAAAAAGTAGTAATAAAATATGTTGCAATGTTTTTAAATTTGAAGCCAATTATGTGATAGGCCGTAACAGAACTTCAATATCTTCATGGCCCAACCCAAGAAGCCATAGTTTTACCTGCTTTAAGAAAACGCTTATTCTTCGAATTGTTTTTATATCTTCGGGAAGCTTATTGAAAATCATACATGATACTATGCTATAGAAGTTTCGATAAAGAGTTGTGCGTGAGGCAGGAACAGTAACAGTTGCATTAGAATTGCTCCTTAATATACGTGACGTGTATATTGGACTATGTAGATAACCACTTCTCATAAAAAAAATTTTTAATACTTTAAAGTAGTACAAGTGTCTTACAGGGAGAATATTTAATCTTCTAAAGAGAATAATCGAGTGCGTTAAACGGTTAGCATTACAAATTCTTCGTATAAGACACTTTTGCAACATTAAGAGTGGTCGAATTCTACTAGAATATGCACTGCCCCAGCAACTTATGCCATATTGAAGTTTTGACTGTACAAGTCCATAATACATCATTTTCAATACACTATTTGCACATAGTTTTTGCAGGCGATAAAAAGAGCGAACAGTTGCTAGCAAGTAAACTTTCATAGCTGAGATATGCGAAGACCAGCTTAGGTTATGATCGACTATAACACCCAGATATCTAAAATTATTCACAACTTCGACGTTGAAACACATTGCGTCACAGTTTAAATAAGGAAAATAATTAGCTCGAGACTCGTTTTCAATACAAGCACTAGTACAAAGTTTGTGCCGCAAACAACTTGCAGAGTGCAAAATAATATCACCACTAGTTGCTTCCTTTCCACCAAGACCAAAATACATTAGTTTAGTTTTATGGCTTACAATAAGCTTATGAGAAGCGAACCATTCTCTTGGGAGGCTCACATCGTGATTTATATCCACATAAAGATTAAAAGTATTGTTTGATCTATATGCGATTTTCAGGTCATCGGCAAATGCTGTGACTTTTCCTACAAAAGACATTGAAAAAAGCGAGTTTATATAAATCAGAAATAAAATTGGTCCTAGGACTGAGCTCTGCGGGACACCCAAATCAATTAGTCTAGGTGAGGTTAGATTATTGTTTACTTTCACTTTTTGACTTCTTAAATTTAGATATGATTTAAACCAATCTAGAACGTTTCCACGGAAACCTGCTGAGTGCAACTTACTTAAAAGAATATTATGGTCAACCATGTCAAAAGCTTTTGTAATATCAACAAAAAGACTAGCACAAGTCCCTTTTACATCCATTGTTTTATAAATAAACGAGCATAAGTTAAAAAGAGCCTCTTCAGAAGATACTCCTGACCGAAATCCATATTGCAATGGACTAAAAAACTTGATTTTATCCAAATATTGCAAGACTCTGCATTTAACACTAAATAGGTCTGTAGTTATTTTTATCTTTCTTATTACCTTTCTTATGTAATGGTATGACAATAGCACATTTTAGATCGGCTGGAAACACACCTGTGACTATACTTAAGTTGAATAAGTGCTTTAAAATGTCAACAACATAGAAAGCAATGTTCTTTAAAGTACGATTTGAGATACCATCATTCCCAGAAGAATCAGTATTTTTTAAAGAATTTATTAAACTTAAAATCTCTGACCCAGAAATTGGTTCGCAGAAGAAACTACAACCTGGAGAAGTATCTCCAGAGTAAGTTAAGCGGTTATTGCAAGTGTAGCGTATATTATTATTATTTGGAGCGGACTCTTTACCAATTGTAATGAAAAAATCATTCAGGTGAGTGGCAATTTCTAACGGGTGAGAAACAAGTTTACCGTCGATATCTAGAACAAACGAATTAGTTTGGTCTTCCTTATTCCGATTAAGAATATCATTTACGACATTCCATTCTTTCTTCACGTCACCCTTCGCAGCTAAAAATCTATTTTTATAAAAAATGTCATGGCTATAACGACATTCTTTATTTATACTGCATGTGAGGTGTTTTACACGCTTCCGGAGGCGAGTGTTTGTAGGATGCTTGCGACTTTTGACGCGTAATTTATTTTTAAGTTTAATTTTTTTAAGTAGATCGCGATTGATCCAGGGTTTTAGAATAGTCTCAGAACGTTTAGGTGAAGTAACAAAGCTAGAATTTGCTATGTGCGATTGAAGCGTAGTCAAAAATAAATTGTAAGCTTTACTCACATCCATTTCAGCATAAACAGTTTCCCATTTTTCGTAACGAAGTGAATTATAAAGAGCGCTAAAATTTATTTTTTGAACGACTGCCGGACTCTTGTGCTTAACATTACGCACATTATTTAGACAACTGATTTTCAGTCCAGTCATACAATGGTCAGAAACTCCAAGATCAAAGTTCAAAACAGCAGATGGGCTAAGTGCACTATTATCAAAGCGTCCATAAAAATGGTCTATATTTGTTCCAGAAACTGGACGGGTAATACTATTAATAAAAGATGTTAAGCCATGACTGGCCAACAATTCAAAATGGTTATCTACTGTAGCATTAGCGCTTAATAAATCAATATTGATATCTCCTAATATGACTAAATTGTGGTTTCCTCATCTAAAACAGAAGAAAATTCTTCATGAAATACCTGTACCGATTTTGAGTGAAGTCTATAAACACATACGAGACTAATTAGTTCCTTATTAATATTCAATTTAAGTTTAAAAATATCTGCACTTGGTAGACAAAAACGTGAAATATCGTGCTCATATATATTACGTACGAATGCTCCGACACCACCAGCCGAGTATGAATCATTAGTATTCGCGAAAAATCGTAACCGGGAATATGATAATCATTAACTTCATAAGAATAGATCCATATTTCCGTCACAAAAACAATATCTGGAGGATGTGCAAAGGCTTCCAAGTTCAAACATAATGAATTAAAATTCTGTCTTAGGCTTCTCACATTTTGATGAACAATGGTTAACGTATTACTTTCTACTGTTAAAAAGTTTAAATCTTCTATGACATTTATGTTGACATTTATATTAGAGCTGTCGTCTATAAAAAACGTTCTAGTATTCATTTATGGAAATGAAAAATGAAATGAAAAATGAAATAATAAAGAACTAAACAGAGAAAACCGCTAGGTCTTCAAACGTTCTTATGACAACAGCTCTATCATGTTCAGATTTTTTCATAAGTAACCTTGAGTTACTTAGCCACAAATATTTAAAATTTTTTTCCTTTTTAACTTTTGTAGCTTCTAAAAACAAAGCACGGTTATAGCCGGTAAAACAATTATTAATGAAGATATTTTTACAATTTGCGTTCGTGCTCGAAAAAACCGATGTATTTAATTTCTTCTTTGCAGTTCTCTTAGCGACCATAATTTTCTTTTTACTTTCATACGACTTGAATTTGATACAGATATTTTTAACATTACTTCCTGGTGAAGGTCCCCTTACCTTTATATGTTTTATCTTTAATTCCTCAATTTCATCATCAGGAACCACCACATTCAATACATCACTGAAACGTTTTTTGACACATTCTTTAGCATTCCCTTCATTAGTTATCGGCACTCCCACTATCTCAATTGACTTTTCCAATTTTTTTTGTTCGTTCCAATTCAACTTATTTTCCAACTTCTTCACTTTACTTTTTAGTTCATTGTTTTCTTCCTTTAGTTGTTGTATTGTTGCGAGGAAGTCAATATTTATTTGCTTCAAGCTAATTATCTCATTGTATAAGAGTTGAAGAGTTATACTAGGTTCAAACACACACCAAATTGGCAATTTATACTATTTGGGCAATTTATTACGCAATTTGTCATATAATAAATTGTAATAATAAGTTGCCAATTTAAAAAAAATTGCGTAATAAATTGTTTCAAACTGCAAATGCAACATTGCAAAGTGTGTTTATTGAGTATATTTAAACGTCAGTTACGCATGGCTGAACTATATGGTTGGCTCATCTCATCAGCTGTTTTTATGTCTTTCATTTCACTGGAGTAGGGATTGTCAAAAGAAGATGGCAAACTCAAAATGAAACCAAAACATTGAACACATTTTCTTACAACACACAAAAATTTCAAAGTTTTATGTTTTCATTCCATTTCATTCGCCCAATAATGTGCGTGTTCATTTTGACAGTCTGAACAAAGGTATGTTCTTGCTGTAGAGATGAGTCAACCAGCTATCAAATTACTATTGTGTAAGCTAAATCGAGTTGTATGAACAGCGTTCAATTCAAATCTAAATTTCCTCAATTTATTTTTCTGTTTGAACATAGTATTATTCCGTCATCATTTACATTGTGTGCATCAGCACCTATTGTTGTTTTCTTCACTTGCTCAACTTCACCCACTGCTTTGTTTTGCTTTCCACTGCTAGCGCTTTCTTGCTGTCTCACAACAGCAGGCAATTGCTGAGGTTGGCTCTCTGTTATTTGTGTAGGTATTGTTGCTTGTTGAAGAGATTTCCTTCGCAATGTACTACACTTGTCACAACGGTATTTATTATTTGTTGTTTTGAAAAATTCTATATCGACAGACTTTAATTTTACACAATTGCAATGAAAAAAGTGTTTGCAGTCGAAGCAAATAATTTTATTTGGATTATAGCGCTCAACCCTTTCGTTGCAGACAAGACTATTCATTTTTTTGATAATAAAACACCAAAACTTCTTAAATATATTTATGAAAGTGAGCACCCCACGAACACTTCCTCTCTTGCTGATGATACAAACGCAGGTGTATAAGTTAATTTAGACGGCACTAAATTGTTTAAAAAAATATTTTTTTCTACGGCAGGAAGCCGTATGTTTTTTATTTAATGTCAAAAATAGAACTGAATTACAATTTGGAAATATGCTTAATTATATACCCTGATCTTCGCTGTCGCGTCATTGCTTGGTGAATATTCGTTGTTGCGCCGCAGCTCAGAAAATATGGCCTTGATTCAAGATATCTGGTGTCCAGACATGCAGTCAGCAGTTTTGGCGATGGCGCGTTAAGGCATCTTGTGTAGACATACCGTCAGCACTTTTGGCGATTGCGCGTTTAGAATTGCAATATTTGCATCTGGATACTTTGTATCAGCGTGAGAGAATGAATTTCTGGTTCTTAAATGTTTGCTATGTTAACTACTCCCTCCTTAAAAACGTTTGTCCCCAAGCGTCTGAAAAATTTTAAACGCTCTTGTTGAGGGTGTGGGAACTTCTGACAGCCTCTTCTTCTTGATCTGCCTGTCCAATAGTTTCCGATGGCTGTTTTAACGGCTTACTTGTTTTGTGCCTTTTGTAGCAATATTTGCCAAAACTAACCATCAGGACAATAATTAATATAAGGGTAAGTCCTGAAGAAAATCGGTTTATTACTCTTTCTGTTTGGAGTGACTGGATTTCAATGGTATTGTTTATGTGTAGCTCACTGAGCGCTTCTAATGACAGAAGTTTAGTCAGGCTCTCTTCTATTGGATTTGGTTGTGCTATCGCTGGCAATATCCTTAAAGGGGGTGCTTCGAAATTCCTATATGTTCTCCCATTGACTACAATTGTCTCATTTTTAAAATTTACGATGTAGGTCCCATTCATGTATCTCACGTCGCTGCTTGTGGTAATATTGCCGTTGTAGTTGTTTAGGAAAGGCATTCCGGGCGCAACAAGCTCGTCCTTTGGGATGTGGTGGCAGTTGATGAAGTGACACGAAGAGTTGAGGCTTTTTATTAACTTAGGTATACAAGAATCATTACTTAAATCTATTAACTCATTTTGCTTACATATGCTTATTTTTTTATACTTTCTACAATCATTTGTTATGCCAAATATACGGTCTTTATTTTTTATGACATTATTATATTTTAGGTCTATTATAATATTATTCCTTATAACAGCTTTAATTATTAAATTTTCATATATATCCATGGTGGTTAACGGTATTTTAACAATGTATAAAATTGATGAAATATTTCTAAGTACACTTACTTCAGCTAGTTCTAATGCCTCCTCGGCAGTATCAAATGGCATATGTTCTTTATTAATTTCTCCTATAGCTAAACCAATTTCCAATTTATTTAATATTATTGGGCTTACAATTCCAATTCTTGCCCATTGTATGCGTACTTAACATTTACAATTTCTTCTTTGATTAATCTTAGCTTATTTTGGAGGCTTACTGCTACCTCATTTGTTATAACATTTTTCTTTTTTATAGCGTTTAACAAACTATTAGTAATTTCAGTAATTTTATTTACTTGGTGTTTCAACACATTATTTATAATAATTTGTTTATTATTGTTTATAATCAATTTTCCCAAGTTAGAATTTATAATATTGAGGTCATCATGGTCGGGGCTTCCCGCTTTGTACTTCCAAGCGGTACCGAGAAAATCTAGGGATCTTCGGGTTTTAGTATTTCGGATGGGTTCAATGAGTTTCAACATCTCAATAGCTTGTTGGGCCTCATGCCGCAGGGTGGATATAAAGGATTCGATGGTGGTAAATTTTTTCCTATGGTCACCGTTATATTTTCCAAAAGGTTTCTGTATGTTTGGGTGTTAATAATGTGGATGAAGTTGAGGGTGCCATCTTTGATTTTTGAGAGGCCGTTATCTATAGTTATTAAGTGGGATGATGAATAATCGTGGATTTGGATATCCGCATGTGCCATGCAGGCAAGGAGACTGAAAAAGGGGTTTATTTTTTTAATGACCGTGAACACTCAATTATTGCTTATATCTAAAATCGTACGCCTATGGCATATAGCACGACTTGACTTAAATTATTGCTAGAATAGATCGCGAGCCAATGGCATTTTTCTCGATTTGACTTAAATTTAAGAAGATTAATTGTATTGAACTTAAAATTCTGTATATTAAATATTTGTCAATATTATTATTAGTAATTATGTTTCTTTGGTCATATAAGACCCGCATAATCAGAGCATTCCTTAAACCTTCCTGCACTATCCTTTTTATTATTATTATTATAATTTGTAATTTTTATTTTCATTCCTTTAACTGATTAATTTTTAGAAGAGAAAAACTTCCTTCTTCCCTCTTTCTTGCTTGTTGTTTCTTTGCTTTTTGAAAAGTTTGTTTACTCTTTTTTACTCTTTTTTAATTTTTTATTATTTTTTTTTTTTTTTTTTTTTATTGGGCCTTAATATGGCTTTTATGCACCGACTTTCCCGACAGATTCGTAAGTGTATTTCCCTTGTCCTCAAGTACCATTTCCTTCCTGTAACGGGGTGACAATTTATTTCCTATTCGCTTGTTTAATTTTACATAAACAACGTCATTGGCACTGTATGTCCTGAAATCTGTTCTTCTCTTATTGTGGACCTCTAAACCCCTTCCTTGTTTAATTTTCAAGTTTTGTATGTTTTCCTCTTTGTCCAGGTCGACTGGGTGCGGTCCAACCGTCCGTCCAAAAAATAATTCTATGAGCTTTCGTTTAGTAGTGGAATGAATTGAGAAATTGTATTTGTATAGGGATCTATTAAGGAGATCGCGGAAATCGGAGTGAACATTTTCTGCTTTGGTACATCGCAATAATTCCGACAAGGTGGAGTGGAATCGCTCTATCTGTCCGTTCACTGTGCTTTTATATGGTGGGGTTCTGAATATTTCTATTCCAAATCGATTTTGCAGCATGAAGGTTATGGGAGCCGAATTCAGTGATTTTTCATTATCTATCACAATGTTTTCGGGAAATCAAAATATCTCCACCAAATCTCTTAAAGGGGTTTTTATATCTTCGGATGATCTGGACTTTACAATCTTTGCTTGGGCGTATTTTGAGAATTTGTCTATTGCTGTTAACACTATTTTATTGCTGGTATAATACAGGTCTACGTGAACAATATGTCCTGGATAATTGGGGATTGGAGTGGCTTTTAGAATGGGGTTCACTGGGTGTCGCTCGTACTTATTTTCAAGGCAAATCCTACACTGTTTCGCAATTTTTTTTATTTTCGCCTTCATCTGGGGAAAATAGCATCTCTCCAAAAGTTGAGCTTTATTTTCTGCTGGGTTGCGATGAGCTCTGTTGTGTTAGCAGATAATTTCTCTTTCCTGTTCAGACTCGGTAAGGATATCCTCCACAAAATTTCGCGTGTAGCGCACCCTGTATCTACTGAAGTGGGTTTGGTAAATGGTTTGGATTCTTCCTAATATACTGTCTTCTGTCTTTATGCAGTTTGTAACCGAGGGATTCAAATATCTTTTTAGTAAAGCAATAATACCATCTTCCGTGAATTCTCTCTCCACCACAGTGTGCCTATGATAGGTTGGGAAAATTATTTGAAACTGGTATGAGGAGATTTCACCTATGGAAATGAAAAGTTGGTTCTTGAATGTGTTGATGGGTGCGTCTGTATAGGGTATCGCCCCCCCTAGACCTACCTGAATAAATATTGGGCGTGCTTAATTTGCCAGAAATTGAAATGCATTTTTTAGATTTCCGTAAAATTGAGATTGAATGAAATATTTCTTATCTTCTTTTGTCTGCTCGTCTAGCGAAAAAAGGTGAATAATAAATAAGTGAGTTTTGCTTTTTCCGCTTATTGCCGCAGATATGCCATGGTTTGTGAATAAAATAGTTGAAACATGGTGACCTTGCAAAACATAAACAAATTCTTCATATCACCAACCAACTTAATTTTTTTTTATAAAAGTTCCGGAACACACCTAATATGTCGTTTCATTTATGCAATATCAGAGCCACTGATGACCTGATACGAAACTTGTATTCTCTCTCAATTCGTTTCCAGGAATGGGGCTCGAAATCAGCTGTCTGTTCATTCAATTGTAAACAAAAATTCTTCATATCACCAACCAACTTCATTTTTTTTATAAAAGTTCCGGAACACACCTAATATGTCGTTTCATTTATGCAATATCAGAGCCACTGATGACCTGATACGAAACTTGTATTCTCTCTCAATTCGTTTCCAGGAATGGGGCTCGAAATCAGCTGTCTGTTCAATCAATTGTAAACAAAAATTCTTCATATCACCAACCAACTTCATTTTTTTTTATAAAAGTTCCGGAACACACCTAATATGTCGTTTCATTTATGCAATATCAGAGCCAATGATGACATGATATGAAACTTCTCGCTCTCTGAGAGCGCGTGAAAATGTGCATTTTTTATAACATTGACCATAGATGCCATCATCCTCAAAATCAAATTTGGGCATTTCGGAATAACTTTGGGGTATTTTACATGGTAAAGGTTTAATTTATGATTTTCACCGAAAACTTACTCAAGATTGTCAAATGGGATATCAAAAAACTCGAATTTTTTCAGGATCACAAATACAAAAAAAAGCTTATTTTACCCGTTAAAAATTTTTCCGTGACAACACGTGAAATTTAATTTTTTGATAGCTAAGATAAAACGTACTTATCTCTTTTCGTGCGTTAATATAACAGCTCATTTAATTTTGTTATTTCTTGTACCTTTTTTACAAATTTTTGATCCGCCTATGTAGTTGAATACACTTGAAATGAAAAATAATGAAAACGCACCGATTTTCTTGGATTTTTTTTTGCGCGGTTTACGCAACTCTGATCTTCAAGACCCATTCTTGGAAACGAATGAAGTTTGTTTACAATCGAATGAACCAATGTTTACAATTGAATGAACTTTAAGACCCATTCCTGGAAACGAATTGAGAGAGAATGAATGTTTCGTATCATGTCATCATTGATCAGAGCCACTGATGACCTGATACGAAACTTTTATTCTCTCTCAATTCGTTTCCAGGAATGGGGCTCGAAATCAGCTGTCTGTTCATTCAATTGTAAACAAAAGTTCATTCGTTGTAAACAAAAGTTCATTCATTTCCAAGAATGGGGTCTGAAGTCAAATTATTCATCTCTTTTTTTCCTTTTTTGATTGCTGCAATAGATATAGATTCAAAATAACTCCACTTAGTTAAAGCCACAAGTGAAACTCTCTTATCAGAAAGAACTAGCTTCTACCTTTGAGCTGTATAAAATCATTTCTTGATTGTTTTTTGTTCGAATTCTTTCAATTAGTTGAGCTAATTTGAGTGCTTAAAGATAAATTCGATACCTTTATTTGTAAATATGGCAAAATGGTGTTCTGAAGTTAATCATTAATTTATATTACTGACTTCCATGGCAAAAATGGATTTTGAGCTTTCGGCCATGATCGCCCCCCCTCATCTGGAGACCATTATCCGCCCCTGTGCTCAAGTTGGGGTAGGTCAGCATTACTTCTTCTGAGACAGGAACATTTTTAAGTTTTGTAAACGCCACCATTGCGTCCTCATCAAGGGTAATCTGTTTTTTTGCCGATTGATTTTTGGACACGCGTCCCTCCACCCCTCTTAAAAGGGCTGTAAGGGGTATAGCTAGCTTCGCATAATCTTTAACGAAGGGCCGGTAATAACCCGACAGACCCAAAAAAGATCTGAGCTCTTTGAGGTTCCGTGGAACTGGGAAATTTTGAATAGCCTCTATTTTTGAAGGATTTGTTTTGATTCCTTCTGGCGTTACAAAGAATCCCAGAAATTCGACCTCCTTTTGAAAGAACTTGCACTTATCCAGTTGTACCTTTATGTTCGCATCTTCGAGTGTGCCGAAAATACTTTTTAGATGAGCTGTGTGATCCGCATCAGTTTTGCTGAATATTATGATGTCATCTATGTAAACGTAGCAGCAATGTCCTATGTAGTCTCGTAAAATGTTGTCCAGCGTTCTCTGGAAAATTGAAGGGGCATTCTTTAAGCCAAATGGTAGCCTGGTGAACTCATACTTCCCGTTATTTATGGAGAAAGCGGTCTTTTCTATATCTGAATTTTTTAAAGGAATTTGATGAAAGCCGCTCTTCAGGTCAATGACCGAGAAAAGTTTATTGCTCCCCGTTAATTTCTGGAATAGGGTAACGGTCTGCTATTGTTACAGAGTTCAACTTCCGATAATCTATAACTAGTCTGTATTGCTTGTTGCCCAGGGAATCTGTTTTTTATCCACTATCCGGACAGGCGAATTATAGGGTGATCGTGATGGCCTTATGATGCCGTCCTCCAGGAGTTTATTAATTTGTCTTTCAACCTCTGATTTTAGGAACATTGGGTATGGATAACTTCGCGAGTAGACAGGGTTGTCGGTCGTTGTCCTAATTTCTGCCTCCACTACAGTGGTATATGTCAGTTTTTCATCGGGTTCTGCGAAAAGTTTTGAGTGCTGGTCACAGAGATCATGAAGCCCTCCCCTTTGTTCTTCTGTTAGGTGCTCAGTTTTTAGTTCCATATTATTTACCGATCTTGATAACAATTGCTTTATTCTGATTTTTTTACCATTTTTAATAATCATGTAATCCCTAGAGGTATGAATTATCGCATTCAATTGTTTGAGGCTGTAATTCCCAATGATGCCGTGGAATGACACCAATGAAGGCAAAACGAAAAACTTAAGGCGTTCCTCGTTCAAACCGAAAAGATTGAAAAATATATGATGCGATACTCTTACTTTACCTCCGACAGAGTTCGCATAAAAAATGTTTTCGTTTGGTAAGGGGTTTTTCGCTAATGAAGGCTGTATGTAGTTTTTGTTGGAGCCAGTGGCTATAAGGAATTTTAATACCTCTCCATTGCCGGTTTTGCACTGGATGTAGGGCAATGTCGAGTGCGTCAGCCTAAAAAATGAACGTCGCAAAACTCTTCGCCTTCTTTTTCGCTGTCATGTGCGTACCGCGAATAATCCTGATTGTAGTCTTCCCAGGATTATGTTTCTTCTGTGTTCAGTTCGTCAGTCCTGCGTCCGTACGCACCTGCTTCGTATTGCTGTGCTTCGGCTACGGCAGCGTCAGGTGATGGTTCTATGTGCTCTATCCTTTGAAGTTTAGGAACAGCATTTCTATTGAATTGCCCTGTGTTCGCCGGGAGTGGTCGTTTCGACGTCACGTTGCTGTATCCTGGCCTGTTCATGTAATTGATATTTCTTGTTCGCATCGATTGGTCCACGTCCATAGGTGTGGTGGTTTTGGTTGTAATGGCCTTGGCGGCGGATTACCGTAATGAATGGGTCCTTGGGTATTCGGTGTATTTGCGTACTGTAGATATGGGCGTTGATATTGTTGGTATTGAGGTTGCTGATACTGTTGTTGCTGATGGTATTGAGGTTGCTGGGGAAATCGGGTAAATGGAGATATTGATTGGGGCAAATGCGCAAGGTGCGGGTAAAATGGTTGATTGGGTTGTTTCCTCGGTGGAAGTGCAGGCTTTTGTTGGTATGTGCCAAATGATGCTGCAGGTAGCATTGGTCTTCTGGGTAAATTGTACTGGCTGTTAGCGTGAGCAGCTCTAAAGTTCTGGTTTTCCAGCTTAATGCATAAATGCAAGGCTTCGGGCAAATCAGACGGTTCCTTCATGCCGAGGAGTCTAGACAGGTCACCCGATAGTCCTCGGACAAAAGTATCTAATGCCTTGTCACGGTATGTACGCGTGAGGACACGCATGGCCTCCCCGCCAACATCCATGCAGGATACCTTGTTGAGTATCAGCGAAAGGTGGGAATACACCTCCGCGTAGAATTCCTGTACCGATTTCCTGCTTTGGGCCAAACAAGTCATCTGGTACTCCAGGGTGCTTAAGTCCCGCTTGTCAGCATAGTGCGCTGTGAGGCACTAGGAAATTGCTTTCCAATTTAAGGGGGTGTTGTAGGATTCGAGTGCAGCGTCTGCACTGCCTACAATCTTGTTGCGAATCACGCTTAGAATGCCAAAGAACTTAGTTGAACTTATACTTGGTTCATAAATCTTCAGGATTCGCTCTACACTTTTTTTCCAGCTACTGAATTCTGCTGGGTTGCCACCGAACTCGCGCAGGGATCTCACGACGTCGGGCACTTTGTCCATGTCTGAGAGGTTACTTCGAAATTGTTCGTCAATTATTTGGTCCGTTAAGGGTTGTTGTGTGGGATGAAGTACGCTCCAAACTATGTTATTCTCGTCCGTCACCAGAATTTCAGTTATTAGATCCTTAATAAGGTTCCTAAACTCAGGGGAGGCATTCACCGATTGGGGAATGCCAGCTGGTTGCAGCTGAGGTTGTGGTTGTACTGGAGCCCCTGCTGGAGGTGCACCTGCATTACCCAACAAGGGTGGTCGTAGCACATTATTTTGTGCCATTTTTGCTCTAAGTTATTGATGTGTTTTCCTTTAACAATCTCTGGAGGGTCCCTTTTCAGGTGAATCGCAGAGTTGGGTTTGTGTTATTTTTAATTGCCTATTTAATTTATGAGCTGTACGAGCTCTTTATTATTCAGTGCAATTAGGGATAAAAAAAAACTCTGAAATGCAAATGTTAATAACCTATTTGCAATATCTCCCTAAAACTCTTAATTTGATACAGGTAAAATACCTATTTTTCTTTTTTTTTTAAATAATTTCACTTAAATATTCTTACGATAAAACAGCAAGCATGGATTTTCGATTTCTTCTCTTTTCCTTCCGGGTACTAAAGATCGGCTATTCCACTTGAATTACACTCGCTTGCTGCCCCTTCCTCAAGCGTGGGTAAGGGGGTGAGCTCTTGGTCCTTGGTCCGATGGTAACGGAGAGCCTTTTTGGATCGACTTATGCACTTTTTATTTCGCGACTAGACCCTTTGACGTTGGGCGCCAGTTAATTTAGACTGCACTAAATTGTTTAAAAAAATATTTTTTTCTACGGCAGGAAGCCGTATGTTTTTTATTTAATGTTAAAAATAGAACTGAATTACAATTTGGAAATATGCTTAATTATATACCCTGATCTTCGCTGTCGCATCACTGCTTGGTGAATATTCGTTGTTCCGCCGCAGCTCAGAAAATATGGCCTTGATTCAAGATATCTGGTGTCCAGACATGCAGTCAGCAGTTTTGGCGATTGCGCGTTTAGAATTGCAATATTTGCATCTGGATACTTTGAATCAGCGTGAGAGAATGAATTTCTGGTTCTTAAATGTTTGCTATGTTAACTTATATAACAAAAAGTCTCAGCTTCATATTTACACTTTCGTGACGACATTTTAGGTTATTCTAGATTTGTACAAAACTCCTGATCGTTGTTTAGTTATCACTCTAGCGCCATGAGTATTGCTACTATAACTATTACGAAAGCAAACCTTATACCGAAAAAAGGTATTTTCATTTCGTTTTTATTTATAATAAAACAGAAAATCATGAAATAAACTTTAGGACAAAGAACAACATTTTTTTTTTTTTTTTTGTAGAGTCGTGCAATGTGTCTTGCTATTCCCGTTTTAATTTGGGATGGACGCTTCTATCTAAAAATCTCCATAATAATCTGCTGACGTCGGCATGCCCTACATTTATGGGTTTCCTAGGAAATGTCTGCTTTCAAACTAATATTGGAGATATGCTTCCCCATTTTTGAGGCCATGCGTCCAAAATCCGCCCTGATCTAGCCAATCTAATTCCTTATATGAACCACATAAATGACTGCGAAAGGAGTTCTATAAGAGGCAAATTATGGGAGGCTTAAGAGCCTATTAGTAGTCATATCAGACTCTTATTTAGGCGCATATAATATTTGAAATTAAGCTTATGTCGGTCGACCCTCGCAAGAAGGTAAATACATTCATTCCGGATTCATAAATTAACGATCCAAATTAGGACTTCCTTCTGACACTTTTTTGAATCAAAATGATTGCTGGGTAGTGATTCAAAAACAAAAAAATTATTAAGAGTAGCCAAAATAATATTTGCATATTTTCGTAGAAATGTATCAATAAATGCAGAGAGCGAAAAATGTTGCTATTTGATATTTAAATTTAGCAAATTAATTCTTAAAGGTAGACATAGAATTATATTCAAAATAAAACGACTAAAATTATTTACCTAATTATTTAATCTTGAATTCAGTAGCGTGTTTACTGGTAGGATCGGTTCGCCTCAGGAAGCCATAAAAGCAATGAGATTGGTAACTTGATGTTGCCCTCCCTGCTGCTTGTGTACCTGCTTTGATATCATACAAGCTAAAAACGAATAAAAATTAAAAAAGATATGTATACTAGCTCTCACAGTTTAATCATGTGGCACCCGAGTAGGTACTTGACAAGAATAACAAAAAACAAGTAAGAAAGTCTATGTCAATGAAACCGAACATTACATACCAAGCTGTGCACTTGAAACGCTGTTATAAGGCCTATTACGCAGCCTGTATTTGGTTCTAATCTGAACTCATTTTCGTTCAAAAGAAGCAAAAGGGTACAGAGGCTACCACTAATGAGCTTAAACGAGCGCCAATCCTAAAGGTTACTCACTAGAAGAAATCAAAGGCCAGCCAAAATACTGCCCCAGAACGGCTACGGGCTGTCTTCTTATGTCCCCAGAACACCACCTACACAATGAGGGGAGAGTGCTCTCCATTAGGGAGAGAAATGAAATGCTGAACAAACAGTTTCTGTTGAATACCCAGAAACCCGGACATCCCAACAGATTGATGAGGCTGCACCTCCCAGGAGCTGAGAATTATGAGGAAATACGGAACCTGAGAACACTGATTGGGTCACACCTATTGGATGTGGCGAAGCACTGCTACAACAACAACAACAAATGCAGTATAACCGTTGTAGCTATGAAAAAAAGTTTATGGGCAATCTCGTTTGGATTGGAATATTTTTGTTCGAGTTATAACATTAAAATTATTTTGGAAAGATTAATAAAAAAGGGACGGGTCTCGCCACTCACCGATGTGAGCAAATTCACTATTATCATACTGATTTCAGTTCACACGAGATTTGCATTAAATATTGTAACGAATTTACTGCAAGTCCTCTTATTTGCAACCTTCTGCTAAGTTCCAGTCACTAAACTGTTGAATAAATAACTCCAATACTTAATAATGCAAAATGGCCTTTATTCAAGTACTTCACAATAAATAACTCTACTATTGCCCAACAGATAGCGTGCTTAATCGAAACTGATTGCAGCGCCTCTACTGTTCATGCCTTTTAGACTCTTTGATTTCCTCGTTGCATCTTCTAGGCGCTTCTGTTCTTGAATCTAATAGTTGGTTATCTGCTATAATTATAACTACAGATGTACGTGTATAGCTCTCATATGCGCGTGTGTTTGTGAGCGACACTTCCACAATTATAATTGCATATTTCAGAAAAGATATCTGCATGTGTTTGTGCGTTGCTTCTCTACTGCGTGTACGAACATATGTGTAGTCATAATGATTGAATTATTGATGTGACTTGAACCACTGCTTAGCATCGGCTTAGAGATGATAGAACCCCTTAGTGCTGCTAATATTAGTTACACTGCCCTCCACCTAAGTCTGATCGTCCCGATCAGACAAATCTCTCGATCTAAACGCTGCCAGCCTTTCCAAATGAACCACTTTCATTTTGGTTCGTTGCTTGCCAATGGTTTGTATGAGGTACACTACATCGTTGATCCGTTTTACAAATTTGCATGGGCCTTCCCAGTTACACTGCAATTTCGGGGACAAACCTTTTTTTCGTTGTGGGTTGTATAACAGCACCAACTCTCCTTCCTGAACCCCTTCCGAATTAATTGCTTTATCGTACCTCGATTTCATCTTGTCATTCATAATCTTTGCTTGTTGCGTTACCAGATCGTGTATCTCCCTCAGCTCTTCTTCCAAGACACCCGTGGATTTCTCGACATTTCTCTCCGCATCGGCATCTATCTCATACTTCAAATCAGCTGGCAGTCGAAGGTCATTGCCAAAAATTACCTTTGCGGGAGTTTGGCCCGTCGTCTTATGTACTGCCGATCGGTAGGCCATCAAGAATAATGATATGTGTATATCCCAGTCCTTATTGTACTTGTCTACTACTCTCCTTAAATGCTCCTCCAATGTTCTATTGAAATGTTCCAACATACCATCGGACTGAGGATGCAATGCAGTTGTCCGTGTTTTCCGAATGCCTACCTTCTTGCACATTTCTTGGAACACAGCTGATTCAAAATTCCTGCTTTGGTCAGAATGTAACTCCATTGGTACCCCATATCTTGCAACCCAATCGTTTGTAACCACTTCTGCTACTGTTTCTGCTTCTTGGTTTGGGATTGGGTATACCTCTGGCCATTTACTGAAATAATCCATAACCACCAGTACGTATTTGTTTCCGCGGTTGCTAGTAGGAAATGGTCCTGCGACATCCAATGCGATCCTTTCAAATGGTGCACCTGAAATATGCTGCTTCATCTGGCCATGACCCCGTGTCTTGGGCCCTTTCGCTCTGTTGCAAACCTCGCAGTTGGCAATCCACTCGGTGATCGACTGACGGCAACCAACCAATAGAATATCTGCTTAATTTTTTCGAGCGTCTTCGTGATTCCAAGATGACCTCCACTTGGACCATTATGCTGCTCACTGAGTACGTCAGGAATCCTCTTTCTGGGAACAACTATCAGAGTCTTCTTGCATTTACCATCCTCACTCTCCCATACTCGATGAAGGCAACCGGATATCAATTCTAAACTGTTCCACTGTGCCCAATATGAGTTCGCAATGGGACTCTCTGCTGATATCTCTTCTCTGTTTGGTCTTTCGTTTCGTTCGAGCCCTTGCATAACATGTGACAGATCTGCATTTTCTAGCTGACACTTTCTTAGTTGTTCCTTGTCCCATTCATCCGTACACGTTATAGTCATTAGCCGGACATCTATAATGTCTTCTTTAGCCTCGGCCTTTGAACAGTGCTTGCATTCCGAAATGCACGGCCATCGTGACATTGGATCAGCATTTCCATGGGAACTACCTTTTCGATGCGCAATGGAAAAGTCATAGCTTTGTAGTCGCTCGATCCACCGTGCCAATTGTCCTTCCGGATTACGGAACTGCCGAAGCCATTTAAACGCTGCGTGATCTGTCCTGACACGGAATCGATGGCGGTAGAGGTATTTGTGAAAATGTTTAATGCACTCTACCAATGCCAACAGCTCCCTCCGCGTAACGCAGTAGTTCCGCTCTGGTTTTCCAATCGAACGGGTGTAATATGCAACTACCTTCTCTTGTTCATCGACCAGTTGTGATAAAACGCCTCCTGTAGCATATCCACTCGCACTGTATCTAGAATAAATGTTGCTCTTGGAATCGGATATGCTAATATTGGGGCAGTGCACAAACGCTCCTTCAATGTTTGGAAAGTCACTTCTTGCTCCTTCTTTCATTCAAAAGCTTTATTTTTTCTTGTAAGCTCATGGAGGCTATGAGCTACGCTGGAAAAATTTGGTACAAATCGGCGGTAATATGTGCACAGCTCAAGGAAACTTCTCAATTCATGTAGGTTCTGTGGTCTTGGCCAATCCTTTACAGCCTCTACCTTTCGTTCGCAGTGCAGATGCCCTCTGTCGTTACCTTGTGACCCAAATAATTTACTTCCTTTTTAAACAGCGCACACTTTTTGGGACTTAACTTTAGACTAGCGCCAGCTATTCTCTGGAGAACTTCCTCCAAGTTCTTAAGATGTTCATCAAAGTTCTTGCCCAATACGATGATGTCGTCCAGGTACACCAAGCATGTTTTCCAATGTAGTCCTTTCAGTACCTGGTCCAAGAGTGTCTCAAAAGTAGCTGGTGCATTACAAAGTCCAAAAGGCATCACTGTAAATTGCCAAAGACCATCGCCGACACTGAAGGCTGTTTTCTCTTTATCTTCCTCCTTCGCCTCAACTTGCCAGTAGCCGGTTTTCAAGTCCAGCGTGGAAAACCATTTCGTACCAGATAGCGAATCCAGAGTGTCGTCAATTCTTGGCAATGGGTACACTCAAAAAAGTTATCATCAAGGCGATGCCATCTAGGTATCAATGTACAATTTTTGCTTATCTTTTTTTCGTCATCAATGATCTTATGTTATTGACATTTTCGAAATACTAGTTTGGTACTTGTATTTGTCAAGTTAATAGATTACATACAAATGTAGTGCGTTTTATAATCAATCTAGTATTAAATGTTATCATAATGAAACTACGAAATTTATACAGTTATCATTTTGATACATTTTAAGGGCGAAACAAATATTTTCCATGAGCAAATCAATAGTCAAGATACAAAACTGATACTTTTAATTATACTTTTTATAATATTTATCGTTGCATTGATACCACGAAAATGATACCGTTCTTAGTTTCATTTTTGCACACCGTGTATTAAAATGATAGTGATACTTTTTTTTTTGAGTGTAGCTATCCTTTTTCGTTACGTCATTCAACTTCCGGGAGTACACGCAAAACCTCATATTTCCATCCTTCTTATTTACAAGTACTACCGGTGAGCTCCATGGACTAGCTTGCTGGTTCGATGACGCCGCTGTCGCTCATTTCTTGTATGATTTGACTCACAACTTCCCGCTTCGCCAGTGGAACACTACGTGGAGCTCGACGGATCGGCCTCGCATCTCCAGTGCCAATTTGATGTTTCACAACGTTGCATAGTGTTTCGTGTAGAACAAGCTAGCTGGACAAAATTATTTTATGAGATTTTCCGTTTCATATGCAGTCATTTATTACAACTACGTCATTTTTTTCAGCCATGTGTTCTTTTTTTTATTTTGTTCCATAATTTTACTTCATATGCATACATTTGCTTATTTCATATACAGTAACTCATGTGAATAAGTGACATAGATCCAAAAAAATTTAAAGGACTTAAGAATATTACTTTATTGTACTTAAATTGAATGGAATACAAATCTCAATACTCTAAAAAATTCGGAAAAAAAATTAAAATTTTTTATGAAAATTCGTCGAATTTTTTAAATATAATTTAGTTTTTGTTATAGATCGTGACAAATTTTCTTATGGGTAATTAGTTAAAATAAATTTGCGAAAGCGGAAATTGTAAGAATTATCCAAAAAGGGGTGTCTACTTATTTATGTGAGTGACTGTTATATTTACATACATATTTTGTATTTATTTGAGTATTTATCCTGGCACTACAATTTTTACAGAATTATTTTATAGTACCAGTCAGGAATGTAAAAGTGAATTACAATAATAATAATAACAATGTAAATAATTAAATTAGTTATGTCAAAATTACTTATTACAAAAACTTAAAAGTAAAGTATCATACAAAGTAGAAAAGACAAAGATTTAAATTGAATAAAACCTGATCCAACAAAAAGTTATAGGGTAGGTTATCTTTTATAATTATGTTATTATTCGCTATCATCACTTTCATTGGATGAGTCACTTGTGGAATAGTGATGAACATCAGCAACACTACTGTGAAAGCTTGAAACAACTGGGGTATTTATTGACTCCTCAACAATATCGGGGGACAGTAAATTTAAGACTTCTGAAGTCAGACTTTTAAATTTTTTCTTAGGTATCTCCCTAAAACTTTTAACTAAAGGATCCGATGTTATAAGCAACATATTCATAAGATCTCTATTCGTGGCTTCACGCGTCTGCTTTTGCGTGTTATAATCCCTGCATCGTCTCAAATCTTTGTTACGGGCTTCCTGCGCTTCCTCAGAAAGCTGACCAATAGGTAAAATTGCTGATTTTATAATTTCAGTACTATGCACTAAGAATTTTTTGAACTGTAACAGGCATATTGAACCATGGATAGAGATATATGTATAGTTTTTTAGTCTCGACCGCAAATTTTTTCAAATCTTTGGATATTTATATTGTACCCAGATGCTAATGCGCGAAGGAGAGTGTCGAATCTTTTGATGAGCGTTACATCCAATCCCGTAATCTCAGCACTAGCCTCAGAATTTTCGAAAAACCCACGAGCAGTGTTGCCGTCATTGGTATTGCCGAAACCTGGTTTTGGTTTATCTTCATCAATCCATTATATGTACCTGTTTTTATGCCTTGGTGACTGGTGCGGTAGGTTGTGGCAGGTTGAAGTCAGTGATCTTCGCCTTTTTTGCTTTTGGTGTGCTCTTGTTGACCTTGCGCGTTCATTTTGTGTGTTTTATGGCTACGTGTTTGTTTCCTGTACCTGGGGATTGGCTTTGCCGTTTGTAGATCAGCTTTAAAGGTTCAAATATCTCGTCGGAGCTGGTACGTACATACATCCTATTTTATATGTAGAGATAACTAAATCTACAAAAAAAAAATTTAAAATGTATGTGCAAAGAATTCGCAATGGTTTTTTCTTTGGACTATTAGAGAATACTTGCGACTATAACATATGTAAAATTTAGCCCGGATGTCGGCGGATGTATGTAACTTTTTTGTCCCTAAATTTAAAAATATAGAGAAAAAATACCTTTTCTTCTTAATAACGAAATGTTAAATATATTTAAAATACTCTAATTGCGAAAGAATTACTATTAAAAAATTTTACTTACCTTCGAGCTTAGAATCCATCAAAAAAATTATATAAAAGTGTTCACTTAAAAGAAATATGAAGCTTAATATTCAACAAGAATTTTGCAAATTAATCAATGCATTTTACGGCCACTCCTGCCTTTTTACTTCAATTACTCAATATATATGAGAAAAAATATCAAAAAAGAGCAAAAATCCCGTTACTTTGTTTGTTTTCTTTCATTTCTCATTACACTTTTCTTGGAATAAGAACTTTGTTTTTGTCCAGCTAGCTTGTTCTACACGAAACACTGTGCGTTGGTGCGGCCTGGTTTGGAACTACCCTGGTCAAATATGTTCGCGTACTTTAGGAGCAGTTGTTTTGCCTTACTCTGATTGGCTTCCTCTAGCCCCTGCGTCCATGCCGTGACGTAATTTGAAAGATCAGTATTACTAGATGAAACATGTTCCTGGAACTGTTCACAGTTAATAACTACTTCAGCGTCATGGCATCTTCCCAAAATAGGTCCTTTGATCAGTTTGAGTGGTGACTTGAATTCATTGAGTATGTCCATCCTGTTTTGTTATAGCCAGGGTTTTTCCTACAAGTATGTCCGGTGTTGATTTGCTTGCTGCCTCGACAATCCACAATTTGTTTGTCCCACAATCTCCATCAACCTTTGCCCAGATGACTGCTTCGAATTTTGGGGGTATTTGCTGACTCTCTTCCACCAGCACTCGCTTACTGCTGTAGCCTCTCTCGTAGCCGAAATTAAGTGGCACATCCATGTTCTTATATCGCATCGTCTTGCTTTGCATATCGTTCTTGATACCTTGGTTGATTAAGAAGTCCACTCCAATTATGATTTCATCAGCAATCTCTGCCGCTATAATATTGTGTACTACCGTGACATTCCCAATTGCGATTTCACATGCTACTGCCCCTAGAACCGTGGTGTCTTCTCCAGTGGCTGTACGCAATCTTGCTTCATGCAATCGTCTTATCTTCTTGTTGACTAAATCCGCTCGAATGATGGAATGAAATGCACCTGTATCTACAGTCCGTAAACGTTCCTTTCCATCCACAAGCCCTCCGACAGTAAGTTTGCTTGACCTTCTTCCAATTTGCGAGATAGAGATTATAGGGCATTCAATTGAGGGAGCCTGCTGTCCCCCTTTGCGGCTGACTCGCTTTAGTTTAACGACTGTGTGGACTTGGAGATTTGCTCACCTCCTTCAGCTCTGCGTTTACGGCCACCCACATAATTGGAAGTGTTAGGGTTGGTACTGCAATAACGTGCAATGTGCCCTGGCTTTCCACATTTAAAGCATTTGACGGCACCATCGTTTTTCTGCTGCGTACCCTTCAATGCTTCCAAAATTGTGTCTACCCACTCTGGTCTTTCTACTTCCACACGATGGACCTTATATACTGGTTTACGCAATAGGGAGGCAGTTTCCTGAGTCAATGCATGTGATATCGTTTCAGCAAATGTTGGCTTTGGTTTTGCGTATGTGGCTCGCTTCGTTTCGACGTCCCGTATGCCATTTATAAAACTCTGGATTTTTACCCTCTCGGTGTATTCCATGGGTGCGTCCGCATTTGCCAAATGAGCCAACCTTTCAACATCCGAAGCAAACTCTTGCAAAGTCTCATTAGCTCTTTGGTAACGGTTTTGCAACTCAATCTGGTGTATCTTCCGTATCGCCTCTCTAGAGAACTCATCAATGTTTCGTAGTTGTTCCGCTCCACCTCGGGAATAGTCTGTAGGATTTCAGCAGCAGATCCTTTCAATGCCACGAATAGTGCAGCAACTTTATCTTCAACACTTCAGTTGTTCACTGCTGCAGTCTTCTCAAACTGAGTCTTAAACACCTGGAAAGGAACAGAGCCGTCAAAAGATGGAGTTTTTACCTTCGTATTGCTTGCTGAAACAACTGGGCGATTTAGTTGCAACTCCTGTATACGACCTCTCAAAGCACCCACCTCTGCCTCGAATTTTTCTTCAAACTGCATTATTTTTTGTCGATGCGCGCTTCGAGTTTTGATGATGTACGCGCCTCTTGTGCTTCTAGTTGTACTTTTATGCGTGTCTCTTGTTCTTTCAGTTGAGTTGCCATATATGTCTTTTGTTCCTCCAGCTGTGATGAAATTTGTGTTTCCTGTGTTTCAATCTTCGCTGTTATACGGTTCTCCTGCGATTCTAGTTGTTTTTTCATTTTGGATGTTATGCGTGTCTCTTGGGATTCCATCTGTAATGACATTGTCGATGTTTGAGCAGTTATTGCAACCAATATCATGTTCAAGTCTGTGCTCGTAACTGTCTGCGATGTTTCGTTTTTCTCTTCAATTTTTGTTGTCTCGTCGACATCAAGATGAAAAGCATACTCTTCTATGTTAAATCCTTCTGATTCCATTGCCTCTCGCAGTCGTGCCTGAAGTTCGAGTTTAATGCCGGTTGTATTCAATCCACGGCTCTTCAACTCCTTCTTCAGTTGCTGGATCTTCAATTTACTGAACTTTGCCATGTCCTTGTTGTCCTCTGGAATATATTCAACAATTCCTCTTCTGACACCAATTGTAACGAATTTACTGCAAATCCTCTTATTTTAAACCTTCTGCTAAGTTCGAATCACTAAACTGTTTAATAAATGACTCCAATATTTAATAATGCAAAATGGCCTTTATTCAAGTTCTTCACAATAAATAACTCTACTATTGCCCGACAGATAGCGTGCTTAATCGAAACTGATTGCAGCGCCTCTACTGTTCATGCCTTTTATACGCTTCTGTTCTAGAATCTACTAGTTGGTTATCTGCTATAATTATAACTACAGATATACGTGTATAGCTCTCATATGCGCGTGTGTTTGTGAGCGACACTTCCACAGTTATAATTGCATATCTCAGATAAGATATCTGCATGTGGTTGTGCGTTGGTAATCTGCTGCGTGTACGTACATATGTGTAGTCATAATGATTGAATTATTGATGTGACTTGAATCACTGCTTAGCATCGGCTTAGAGATGATAGAATCCCTTAGTCCTGCTAATATTCGTTACAATATTATTTGCCCCTAAGTATCGACTTGTTGGTATAAACTTCTATGCTTACGATATGACAGTGTCCAAAATGTAGGTGTAAGCTTAAGTGTAAGGCTAATGTAATATGTGGGAGTGCTTAATAGAAGTGTAAGGTAAGATTAAGCGTAATATGTTGGACAAGTATGTGGATATGGTGTGAGGGAACAGTGCAACAAAAAAATGTATTGCTATTTGCTCCGTTAGGCATTGTTATGAAGAACTTTGTCTTTTATCTTATTTTTCTTGGTGGAGCTGATGTAGCATTGTGGTGTTATTGTTTTTGTACTCGTGGTTTTATTTGTCGGTCTTTAAGTTGTTGTTATTGCTTCTTGTTTTTGTTTTTGTTTTTGTTGTTATTGTAATTTCGTCGGGACCCTTACCTACATACATTCTCAGGTTGCATTCCAAGTTGTCGTAGATGAGTAGTAGCGCTAGAAACGACAAACTGAGAGCTCCCCTAAGCGTGAACAAACAAAAAAAAAACCGGAGAAATATAGTAATTTCAGTCACCGTGTGGGAGTACATAATGTGAGTGTAGGATAGAAGTAGGCGTTATATGAGGGATTATCGATCTATTATCGCGGCTTGTAGGCGTGTGATTGATACAAGTATCTTCGACGATTAATCGGTTTGTAACCATTTGTTTATCGATTTTTTATTAGCGTGTTATCAACGAGGTAAAGACGAGTTATTGGCTTTTTATCGACAGCAAACATTATCGTCAAGATATTGGAACTTTATGAAAAGGTATCGATTTGCAATCGAAAGTTATAAGATGTTTATGGAAAATTTATCCGTTTTTTGACGGAGAAGTATCGATGTTTTACTGAAATCGGCGAATTATCGGGTTTTCATCTAAAATTTGTCGATTTTTAATCGATTTATTCAAGAAAATTGTCCGTCTTTTTTAAAAAATTTATCAATTATCAATAGAAAGTTATAAATTTTTTTATGGAAAAGTTACCGCCTTGTTATCGAAAAAGTATTGATTTTTTATTGAAAGCATATTGATTTAATATCGACCAGTTATCGGTTTGTAATCGATAGCAACGTTATCGTTGGCGTAAAGGTTTTTGATATTAGAGAAAATTTGCAAAGTGTAAAAACGGCGCTGGTTACTAGGACGTGTTTCTGAATTTCATTTTTTCATCAGCTAGCTTCTCGGGAGCTGAGTATTGAACGCGAATCTCCAACATTCATAATTCATACTGGTGTAAAGGCAGATGCATTTAACCACTCAGCCATATGAATGCCACGCTGCTCGCTTTGCAATTGGTCTCTAAGTATTGCCTTTTTGTTGCTATTCCTGTACTCACCACTTAAGTACATACTAATTCTATATGCTTTTAAACCTAATTTTGTGGAATTTTTGGGCGCGCTAAGATTGCCCTAAGTGCTGCTCGGCTGTCAAAATAAATGTTGAAACGACTGCAGTTTAAGCTTTTTTCTTCTAGTGCTTCGGCCGATTTTGTTACGGCTACTACTTCCGAATAAAAAAGGCTCTAGTAATCTAGCAAGTTGTATGATCTGTTTATTTTCAGATCATTGCGGTATACCGAAGACCTTGCTCCTTCCACGCATGTTTTCATATGTAAATCAGTTGGCATTTTTAAATTTTTATTTTTCTAAGTTTTTTCCTTGATTTTACACTGTCTGCATGGAGATAAATATTTTCCCACACAAAATTTGCATACATCAAAATTTTTTAATGATAAAAAGTATGATTGCAACACATGATTGCTAATTAATTATAAATAACAATTCGATTAGTTTTCGTAAATTCAATAAATAAAAAACATTGAAATATTTAAGCTAATTAAAAATTTATTTATATTGAAATAACTACTTTTATGTTTGGTTTTACTTGTCTGTAAATAATTAATTATTATATTAATTTGTTGTCTTCAAGATCAAGTTTGTTATTTTTTAAAATGTATATTTTACAAGTTATATTATATTAAATTATTATACCTACAAAGCGAGTAAATTATAAAAAAGACATAGTTCATAGACCATATAGCCGACTATTTCAAAACCCATGACGGTTTATCATCAGCGATCCACACATCTAAAGCTGGACGTTTAGCGCATCAGAACAGCAATGCACTTTGAAAATTTCTATTTATAACTCGTTTTTCTACTGTTTTTTTGTGTTTATTCTTTACCCTTACTTTATACATAGTAAAACATATTTCAGTAAATTTAATGTGGCGAAGGATTGTTGAATGAATTTTTCCAGAATGAGAACTTTATGCATTAATGAGAAACATTTAGGTTTGATTTTTGATATTCAAATTAATTGTAGAATACTTTACGAATCTAGGCCTAAGATCAAAACAGGGATGGGCAGTTTTGTGAAATTTATTGATCTATTAAAATTGCTCACTATTTGGATGTGCATTGTAATCATGAAGTCTCTATATTTTCTGTTGCTCTCTTTCTGGTATTACATCAGCTTTTGCCTTTACGAGGGCATTAATTAACCGAAAGGGAGGGAGCGTTTCCAATAAAAGGTACATGCCGCACATAGTTAATAGGTTTATAAACGTTTGCGCTTGCACCCACATCTCATGGTAACCAGAAGTCATTTATGAAATCCTACAATTTTCCTTTAAACTTATTACGCCGGTGTTGGGCTGTCAAAGAGATTTTCCGTGGTTACCCAGAGGATACTTGGATAGGAGCATCCACAACTGGATGTATGTCCCTAAAACCATTCCCAAGTGAAAACCAATCAAAGTCTCCTTAAACATAGTCCCTGGCTATTTAAATAAATATGTTGATCAGAGGGTGCATGACTCAAAAGAATCACCGATAAAATTCCAAGAAATTTGGTGATCAGCAGCTTTTTCCACATAAGTAAGCTCCTACAAATGACTCCATCCACCGTTTATTATTAGATAGAAGAAATATGAATGTTTATCTTTTTACTACTGTTTTTGTTATTGATATTGGAGACAAATTACAAAGCTTACAAACGGCGTAACCATGGACATGTTAAGATTAAACAAGTAGGGAAGGCTAAGTTCGGGTGTAACCGAACGTTACATACTGAGCTGAGAGCTTTGGAGAAAAAATCAGGGAAAGTCACGATTTAGCAAAATGAGCTTAAGGTAACCCTGGAATATGTTTGTATGACATGGGTTTCAGGCAGGTAAAGATGGGAGTTCCCCAAGGTTCTAAATTAGCAGCCACCTTGTTTCTCATATACATAAACAACGCGCTAAAACTCAATATTCATGGGACTCCGCAGTTCTATGCAGATGACGGTAGCTTTATGTATACAGAAGAATCATTCGAAAATATAATTACAAACATAAAACTAGACTTGGAAAAAATTAGTCAGTGGTTTGACAAAAACATGGTGAAAATTAGCCTTTCGCAGACCAATTTTATTGTTTTCAAAAATTGCAAGCCTCTTCTGGACATTAATGAGTTTTCTGGAATAATGTTTAATAATGTAAAGATTTCTAGAGTAGAAAAGATAAAGTACCTAGGTATCTGGTTCGACTCCAATTTAAATTGAAGCGAAAAAATAAAAAACATTAAACTGAAATTAATTCCTTTTAACTTTGCTCTATACAGAAATAGGGGCATCATTCCACGCAAGTAATTGTGGCTTTTATATAACGGATATTTTATGTCCAAGATGAGTTATTGAAATCCAATTTGGAGTCGGTGTGCAGAATATAAAATAAATGAACTTCAGCGTTTGCAAAATAAAGTAATAAAGAATATTCTCTCGCCTCCAATACGAACTTCCACTACAAGTCTGTATGAAAATAGGCTAGATATTAAACAAATATGTATTCTGCAAACACTATTAGTGGTTTTCAAGATCAAAAATAATCCTATGAAGCATATCCTTAAGCTCAATACAATAGGTCGTTCAGTATATAGTCTGCGTCAGGTAACGAGTACCAGAACCACGTTGTTTCGAACAGGAAAAAGTGCAAATTCATTACGCAATTATGGTGTGAAACTGTTCAACAAACTACCAGAGTATGTTAAAACATCTCACAAAATTATCACTTTTAAACATGAAGTGATTCTGTTGTTACTTCAAAGATACTATTTCAGCATCAACCAATATTCATGATACAATGCATTTAATTAATTTAATTAATTGTGCTAAAAAATCCTTTCTTTCTCATTTATCTTTTAATCAAACATTAAAAGAAACCAAAACTTTATATTTTATACTAACTCTACTGTGTTTGTCAATTTGTGTTGCATTTTTATATACCAATCAATATCTTTTATTTATATTTTTTTTTTCTCTACATATAATTGAATAGCGACTGCATGACTGTATGCGTAGAAATTGTTAATTATCTGAGCTAAATTCTCACACAAAAATTTAATTTTTTTGAGAATGCATATGTATTATTGTATACGTATATCCAATGAATAAAGAAAAAAATGGAAGGTATTAAAGAGTATTTTAAAAGGGAGTGCGCCATAGTTCTATAGGTGGACGCCATTTCGAGATATCGCCATAAAGGTGGACCAGGGGTGACTCTAAAATGTGTTTGTACGATATGGGTATCACATTAAAGGTATTAATAAGGGTTTTAAAAGGGAGTGACCCTTAGTTGTATATGTGAAGGCGTTTTTGAGATATCGACCAAAATTTGGATCAGGGTGACCCAGAATATCATGTAATGTATTTATATATGTCATACCGCGAACAGTATTCCTGCCAAGATTCCAAGGGATTTTGATTTCGTCCTGCAGAACTTTTCCATTTTCTTCTACTTAATATGGTAGGTGTCACACCCATTTTACAAAGTTTTTTCTAAAGTTATATTTTGCGTCAATAAACCAATCCAATTACCATGTTTCATCTCTTTTTTCATATTTGGTACAGAATTATGGCATTTTTTTCATTTTTCGTAATTTACGATATCGAAAAAGTGGGCGTGGTCTTAGTCGGATTTTGGTCATTTTTTATACCAAGATAAAGTGAGTTCAGATAAGTATGTGAACTAAGTTTAGTAAAGATATATCAATTTTTGCTAAGGTTATCGTATTAACGGCCGAACAGAATGACAGACGGGCGAATGTGTATAAAAACTGGGCGTGGCTTCAACCGATTTTGCCCATTTTCACAGAAAACAGTTATCCTCATAGAATCTATGCCACTACCAAATTTCACGAGGATTGGTAAATTTTTGTTCGACTTATGGCATTAAAAGTATTCTAGACAAATTAAATGAAAAAGGGCGGAGCCACGCCCATTTTGAAATTTTCTTTTATTTTTGTATTTTGTTGCACCATATAATTACTGGGGTTGCATGTTGACATAATTTACTTATATGGAGAAAGCCGCCAAACTTTGGTTTTTTGGAGAAAAATATTTGCGTGATACCATGTTTCAAAAAAAAAATGTTTTCTCCAAAAAAACCTAAGTTTGGCGGATTTACCCATATGTATATCGAAAAATTTGGCAGTTTCGATTCGAATTTTTGATAAAAAGTGCATTGATAGATCTTTAGATTTGATACCTTTAACCGATAGTAGCAGGGAGGGTATTTTTAATACCATTATTAAATCTTTGAAAGACCATTGATAAAATAATTGGTTTCACTGCCAACAATTGCTCGGTTATGATGGGAGCAAAAAGCGGAATGCAATCTGAAGCCAGTTGTTTGAAATCTGCATGTTAATGGATGAGTTTGTCACATTTTAAATTTAGCTTCAATGGCCGCTTTGTGATGTATTTCCCAAGAAAATAGATAAATTTTTAAAATACGTAAATTATCATTTTTGTAACAGTCCCCTTAGGAGGGCAGACGTTCAGAGTTTTCAAGAACATTTCGGTACAGAAATACATGTTATACTAAAGTACGCCCCCCCAAGGTGGCTTTCTAGACAAGCCGTCATAGATAGAATTCTTGGGCAATGGGATGCCCTCAATTATTATTTTAATCTTTGCGTATTTGAAAATAAAAGCAGTAATCAAAAATTAATCTTATATCTGAAAATTTTCAAAGTCCTATTTATAAAGTATATTTTACATTTCTTTCTCATATTTTAAATGAAATAAATAATGTGAATATAGAAATGTAGTCTGAAGATATTCGCATACATTTACTTATTACCAAATTAAAAATTTTATAAAAAAATCTTATTTAGACTCCAGTCCTATTTGGATTGCTTATCCCCTTACTGTGCTTCCCTTTGCCCTTCCTTCTGCTAATCCTTCTTTTTCACCCTATCTCGATTTTCAATATCCTATTTCTCTCCCTTTTGAATATATAACCGCCCTCCCTTCTAGGTTTAATTAGTACAGCATATGAATATCTTCTGAATATGCACAAGAGCCCTTTCTCAAAATACTTAGGGATGGATGTACGCTCTGGTGGCAAAGAGATGAATTTTTTATCTCCACTGAAAGAAGAGTTCATATTCATATAAGCACCACTTATTTAAATCTTAACTGGCTCAAGTTGTTCAGCAATACAACCTATCTAATAACTATCTTGTTTATTTGTCGTATTGCAAAAAGCACCTGTCGGGACAAAGTAGCCACACATCTTTCGTAAGTAATCAATGAAGCTAATCATACTAAATTTCTTGTAACATACAATAGAGGAAGGAACCTCGAACTCTCAGAATCTCTCAAATGTATTTATTATACATAACGGATTTTGCATAAAATTAGAACAGGGTTGAGTCATTTTGAAATGAAACAAATCAAAATAAAAAATAAAAAATTATTCATCATTTTAAATTTTCTAATTGTTGAATAAAAAGTTATTTTTTATTCAAGCATTTCTTGAATAATGAATAACATTTTCTCGTTATTCAAAATATTCTGATTGATGATAACCGCTCATTCTTATTTTTGCAAAATTTGAATAAAGAGTTGAGTTATTATTCCTTATTTACAAAATATGGAATAACAATAAAATTTTAGTTTTTATTCAGTTATCCAAAAATAAAAAAATAAACCATCGAGATGCCCTGAAAATATACCCATATGCGTAACCAGTTCGTGTGTAGTTCTGAAGCTTCTTAGGGTAATGTTGAGATGATTTTGGGAGTATTCGTGGGGTTTTTTGGGGGTGGTTTGGGGGTAATTTCTGGGACACCGTGCGGATCCTCCCGGGGCCTATTGGGGTCCATTCCAGGGGCTCCCTCGCGATCCTTCTAGGGTTTTGGGGTCATTTCGGGATGACTTTTGCGACTCCCTCGAGGCCTTTTGGAGGTCATTTTCGCATGGTTTAGGGGAGTACCACGGGGTCCTCCCGGGGTCATTCCGTGATCTTTTTGGGACTTCCTCAGGGTCATTCGGGGGTCATTCCGGGATGATTTTGGGACTTCCTCGGGGTCATTTCGGGATGGTTTTGGGGACTCCCTCGGGGTCATTTCGGGTTATTCCGGGATGATTTTGGGGACTTCCTCGGGGTCATTTCGGGATGGTTTTGGGGACTCCCTCGGGGTCATTTCGGGGTCATTCCGGGATGGTTTTGGGGACTCTTTCGGGGTCATTTCGGGGTCATTTCGGGATGGTTTTGGGGACTACCTCGGGGTCATTTCGGGATGGTTTTGGGGACTCCCTCGGGGTCATTTCAGGGTCATTCCGGGATGGTTTTGGGGACTCCCTCGGGGTCATTTCGGGGTCATTTCGGGATGGGTTTGGGGACTCCCTCGGGGTAATTTCGGGGTCATTCCGGGATGATTTTGGGACTCCCTCGGGGTCATTCCGGGATCCCGAGGGAGTCCCCAAAACCAACCCGAAATGACCTACGAATGGACCCCCAAATGACCCCGAGGGAGGGGAAAATTTTAGAATAGCACCCCCCGAGTTCGGGGTAAAAACTTGTATCAAATGAAAGAGGGAGTTGTCCCGATCACAAATATATATATTTTAAAGTGCGCAAACTTATAATTTAAAAGTTATTTGTTGTTAAAGTTTGCAAATTTAGCAAATTTCTATAGCACTTTAAATTACAATTTACACATCTTTCAAAACCTTAATCCACATATATATCTATATAAATTGGAAAGGATAAACTTAAGTTGCATTTTTGTATATTTCACATTTCATTTTTGCATTGGGTTTACTTATTATAAATGTTTTTATTAAATCAATCGCGCTTTTGTAGCAACATGTAAATTTATATATATATATTTTATTGATGACATTACAAAGCTGTGCTGCCACGTAAACAAAAAAAAAAAACAAATATAAATATTACCTTACCACCTTTCAGTTAATAAAGAAAAATATATATTTTTACTACTCGTTTTGAAAAGTTGAAACACCTTTCCGCGTAGGCGGAATTCGGCCGCGCTTATAAAAAATAACCCTGGGCTACGCCATTCCAAGTCCGGGTGTGTCCTTCTGGGCAGAAGGGTGTACTATGCGGAAGGACATCACCGTGGCGGTAGCCACGGTTATACCACACACCCGGACTTGGCATTGCGTAGCCCAGGGTTATTTTTTATAAGCGCGGCCGAAGTCCGCCTACGCGTGCATGGCGCAGCCGGTGTGCGTTGGCTAACATAACAATAAACATAAGAGTTATAAAGTAATATCAGCTCGTTCACGAATGCAAAAAATAGCTTTTTCAAATTTTTGATAAATAAAGACTAGAAAAGTTAAATATATATATACATCAGATGAAAGGTATTTTTATAAGTATTTTTCGATTCTGCACTTTTTCCGTTTTTTAGATGTGGCAGCACAGATTTGTAATGTCATAAAATATATATGCGTATACACATATAAAAGTTGTATAGAAATTTACAAACTTTAACAACAAATAACTTTTAAATTATAAGTTTGCGCACTTTAAAATATATATATTTGTGATCGGGAGAACTCCCTCTTTCATTTGACACCAAGTTAAAGCCCGAACTCGGGGGGTGCTAAACTAAATCGCTGCACGAGGGAGTCCCAAAATCATCTCGGAATCACCCCGAAATTAACCTGAGGGAGTCCCCAAAACCATCCCGAAATGACCCCGAGGGAGTCCCCAAAACCATACCGAAATGACCCCGAAATGACCCCGAGGGAGTCCCCAAATCCATCCCGAAATGACCTACGAATGACCCCCAAATGACCCCGAGGGAGTCCCAAAATCATTCCGGAATGAGCCCGAAATTACCCCGAGGGAGTCCCCAAAACCATCCCGAAATGACCCCGAGGGAGTCCCCAAAACCATCCAGAAATGACCCCGAGGGAGTCCCCAAAAAGATCCCGGAATGGCCTACGAATGACCCCGAAATGACCCTGAGGGAGTCCCCAAAACCATCCCGAAATGACCCCGAAATGACCCCGAGGGAGTCCCCAAGACCATCCCGAAATGACCCCGAGAGAGTCCTCAAAACCATCCCGAAATGACCCCGAGGGAGTCCCCAAAAAGATCCCGGAATGACCTACGAATGACCCCGAAATGACCCCTAGGGAGTCCCCAAAACCATCCCGAAATGACCCCGAGGAAGTCCCCAAAATCATCCCGGAATGACCCCCAAATGACCCTGAGGGAGTCCCAAAAAGATCACGGAATGACCCCGGGAGGACCCCGTGGTACTCCCCTAAACCATGCGAAAATGACCTCCAAAAGGCCTCGAGGGAGTCGCAATAGTCATCCCGAAATGACCCCAAAACCCCAGAAGGATCACGAGGGAGCCCCTGGAATGGACCCCAATAGGCCCCGGGAGGATCCGCACGGTGTCCCAGAAATTACCCCCCAACCGCCCCCAAAAACCCCACGAATACTCCCCAAAATCATCTCAATATTACCCTAAGAAGAAGAACTACACACCAACTGGTTACGCATATGGGTATATTTTCAGGGCATCTCGATGGTTTATTTTTTTATTTTTGGATAACTTAATAAAAACTAAAATTTTATTGTTATTCCATATTTTGTAAATAAGGAATAATAACTCAACTCTTTATTCAAATTTTGCAAAAATAAGAATGAGCGGTTATCATCAATCAGAATATTTTGAATAACGAGAAAATGTTATTCATTATTCAAGAAATGCTTGAATAAAAAATAACATGTTATTCATCACTCAAGTTTTCTTGAATAATGAATAAAAATTTATTTTTTATTTTTTCGTCAATGGTTATTCAAATTTGTTGATAACGCCCATCTCTGAATTAGAATAATAAAAAAAAAAAACCTAAGTATGACCAACATTTTGCTGAAATAAACTAAAAATTGAAAGTGAAAAAAGGTCTACGCTTTTGGAAAAATGAAAAATGAACACATTATGCCATGGTTTTTATTCTCTCATAAAAATACATACATACTGTAACGAATTTGCTTGCAAATCCTCTTATTTGCAATCCTCTGCTAAGTTCGAATCACTAAACTGTTGAATAAATAACTCCAATTTGTAATAATGCAAAATGGCCTTTATTAAAGTACTTCACAATACACTCAAACTGTGCAACGAATAGCTTGCTTAATAACCACACTGATTGATAGCTCAGTGAAACTCTACTATTCAAAATAATACTGCTATTGCTCGCTAGATATCGTCTTAATCGCAACTGCTTGACAACTCAAATCAAACTGAATTACTTCTTACTCGCCTGCACCGCTTTTATAGTTTACGCTGCATACTTCTAGGCTCTTCGATTTCCAGAAGTTACTAGTTGTTTCGGCTATAAAATCGCCAGCCACAACTACGTGCACAAATTATTGCCCTCTCTTGTGACCACTCAGATAAGATATATGCATGTGTTTGTAGTTTACAGTCTCCCGCACACACATAAGCGTATAAGTAAATTCATCGGTGTGTGACATCTCATCTCTCGCTGCCTTGTATGTAAATGTTGCTTGTCGGAATGTGTACATATGTGTAGACGCAATTATTGATTCGTTTATGTAGATCATAATGATTGAATTATTGATGTGAATTGACGTCACTGCTTAGCATCGGCCTGGAGATGGCAGCACTCCTCAGTTTTGCTAATATTCGTAACACTGCCCTCCACCTAAGTCTGATCGTCCCGATCAGACAAATCTCCCAATCTAAACGCCGCTAGCATCTCCAAATGTACCACTCTTCTAATCCGTGGTTTCCCAGTGGTTTGTATGCGGTAGATGGTATCACTGATCTTCTTCACAACTTTGTACGGGCCTTCCCAACTGCACCGAAATTTGGCTGGAACACCTTTCCGCCGGTGAGGGTTGTTTAACAGTACCAAATCTCCCGCCAAGAAACCTTCCGAATTAGAGTTCTTGTCATGCCAGTGTTTCATCTTACTACTCATTACCCTGGGCCGTTCTTTCACACTCTGTTGTTTGGTCAATGAACCACTTCGTAGAGCTTGCGCTGGACGGATTTGCTTTGCATAATCGGTATCGTTCCCACATTTCACAAGAGTAGTGCGCTCCGGCTTGAAACTACCCTCGCATTCTTTCTCGGAAATTCGTTGCTTCGTTTTCCTGCGTCTTTTAGGTTTTGTCAATGCCAGTGTTTCTCTCGCAGGTACTTTTGATTTTGATTTATTTTGCCCATTCGATCTATCAACCTTTGCCTTTGACTTTCGTGGTCTTTGTCGAGTCTTTTCCACCAGTACCCGATTACTGCTGAACCCTTTTCCCAAACTAAAGTTAAGTGGTATGTCCTGGTTCTTATAGCGCATAATTTTCCTCCGCATATCGATCCTGACGTCATGGTCAACCAAGAAGTCCACTCCCAATATGACTTCATCAACGATCTCCGCCACAACGAATTTGTGTAGAACCATGACTTTTCCAATCAATACCTCACATACCACTTCGCCTTGGACTTGATTATATTCGCCTGTTACCGTACGCAACCTTGCTCCAGGTAATGACTTTACTCTCCTGTAGACCAAATCAGATCGAATCAAGGAATGAGATGCCCCCGTATCTACAGTCAGTACACGCTCTTTACCATCCACATTCCCTCTGACGGTAAGACTGCTTGATTTCCTTCCGATTTGCGACACAGATATCACAGGACATTCAACAGCTGGATCTAGCTCTCTACCTCTTACTCGCTCTTGCTCATCTCCTCCAGCTTTGCGTTTATGGCCACCCACATTGTTGGAACTATTAGGACCAAGATCGCAATGACGTGCAATGTGACCTGGGTTGCCGCACTTGAAACATTTAATAACTCCGGCATTCTTCTGTTGAGATCCCTTCAGTGCTTCCAAAATTGTTTCTACCCACTCTGGTCTTTCTACTTCCACGCGGCGTGCTTTGAAAACTGGCTTACACAGAAGCGACGCCGTTTCCTGAATCAGAGCTTGTGACACCGTTTCTACGAATGTTGGCTTTGGGTTCGCGTATGTGGCTCGCTTCGTTTCGACGTCCCTTATGCCATTTATAAAGCTCTGAATCTTCACTATTTCCGTGTATTCCACGGGTGCATCCGCATTTGCAAGATGAGCCAATCTTTCAATGTCCGAAGCAAACTCCTGCAAAGTCTCGTTAGCTTTTTGGTAGCGGTTTTGCAATTCTATTTGAAATATCTGTTTCCTGTGTTCGCTTCCGTATCGCCGTTCTACAGCAGCCATCAATGCGTCATAACTGTTCCGTTCGTACTCTGGAATAGTCTGCAAGATTTCGGCAGCTGGTCCTTTCAATGCTACGAAGAGTGCTGCAACTTTATCTTCATCATTCCAGTTGTTCGCTGTCGACGTCTTCTCAAATTGGAGCTTAAATACCTGGAATGGAACAGAACCATCAAACGTTGGGGATTTTACCTTCAGAGTTGACGTTGAAGTGATTGGACGGTTCAATTGTAACTCCTGAATCCGATCTTTCAAAGCATCCATCTCGGCCTCCACTTTATTTTGTCGTTCACTAACAGCCTCCAGCTGCGATGAGAATTTTGTTTCCTGTGCCTCCAGCTTTGTTGAGATACGTTCTTCTTGTGCTTCGAGCTGTAATGTTATGCGTGCCTCTTGTTCTTTTAATTGTTCTGCAATTTGTGACGCCATGTGTGTATTCTGTTCTTCCAATTGTGATGCCATATATGTCTTCTGTTCTTCCAGTTGAGTTTCCATCTTGGATGTTATCTGTGTCGACATTTCTGAAATACGTGTATCTTGTGCTTCAATTTTCGATGTTACTGTCGACGTTTGTGCAGATATTGCAGCCAATATCACGTTCAAGTCTGTGCTGGTAACCGTTTGCGATGTTTCGTTTTTCTCTTCAATTTTTGTTGTCTCCTCGCCATCAAGATGAAAGACATACTCTTCCACATCAATTCCTTCTGCTTCCATTGCCTCTCGTAGCCGTGCCTGAAGTTCAAGTTTAACGCCGCTTGTATTCAATCCACGGCTCTCCAACTCCTTCTTTAGTTGCTGGATCTTTAATCCACTGAACTTTGCCATGTCCAAGTTGTATTCCCAATCTTCGGAATTTATTCAACAATTCCTCTTCTGACACCAATTGTAACGAATTTGCTTGCAAATCCTCTTATTTGCAATCCTCTGCTAAGTTCGAATCACTAAACTGTTGAATAAATAACTCCAATTTGTAATAATGCAAAATGGCCTTTATTAAAGTACTTCACAATACACTCAAACTGTGCAACGAATAGCTTGCTTAATAACCACACTGATTGATAGCTCAGTGAAACTCTACTATTCAAAATAATACTGCTATTGCTCGCTAGATATCGTCTTAATCGCAACTGCTTGACAACTCAAATCAAACTGAATTACTTCTTACTCGCCTGCACCGCTTTTATAGTTTACGCTGCATACTTCTAGGCTCTTCGATTTCCAGAAGTTACTAGTTGTTTCGGCTATAAAATCGCCAGCCACAACTACGTGCACAAATTATTGCCCTCTCTTGTGACCACTCAGATAAGATATATGCATGTGTTTGTAGTTTACAGTCTCCCGCACACACATAAGCGTATAAGTAAATTCATCGGTGTGTGACATCTCATCTCTCGCTGCCTTGTATGTAAATGTTGCTTGTCGGAATGTGTACATATGTGTAGACGCAATTATTGATTCGTTTATGTAGATCATAATGATTGAATTATTGATGTGAATTGACGTCACTGCTTAGCATCGGCCTGGAGATGGCAGCACTCCTCAGTTTTGCTAATATTCGTAACAATACATTCATTTCCACATATCTGCTATGCTAAACATTCCTTTGTCTGTTCATTTGCATCATCAGCACAAGGATCGCATCGCTTTGCCAATACCAATAAAAATGTACAATGTATTTAAAATATTTACAAGTTGGCCCAAATCGTCCATATATGTATGTATGTATATGTATAGCTTTGAGTATGTTTATGCGTGGACTAGTACTACATTGTAACACTTTGTTGTTGTTTTTTAAGCTTATTCATGTCAATATTAAAAAGCTGTTATTTTTAAATGTATACCGCTGTATACGGATTGGTCCGTTTTTGGGATAAGGTATGTGAAGGGGATTTGGTTTGTGGCCAGAGTGAGTAATGAAACTAAATTCAGGCGAAAACAAATACAACTGAAATACAACTTTAGATAACTTTAATTCGTTTTGTTTACGAAAAACCTTAGCAGACATTTCTAATTTAATGTTGTCCACCCATCTCGGTGATTTCTATAAAATTAAATAAGTACTCTGCTCCAATCGCCGTGAAATTACACCAACATAGGATTTTAGTGGAAGTCTTGAGTTTGGAATACCGTCTGCCTGCGGGGAGTACCCTATCGCTTAGGGTATGAAAACAATAACCAGACTTGTGTTTGGACGCGTCTGTTTTTAAGCGGATTGATCATAGCAAAAGGGTGAGCGTGAATCCTACTCACGGAAGAAAAGGTTTTGAAGAGATTTCCAAGGTGAAATGGATAAAGTTTTGGCCTTATCTGTGCTGATGTTACTTTCTTTAAGTTGTTCCCAAAATATTTAATATTTTTAAAACTATCATATTCGTTTTTTTTTATATGGAGATACATATGATATTTCTGAATTTAAATCAGTACAGTTGATGCCGTCTGACAGAGTTAAGTCCATTGGAACTATTCCTGATTGCATACTGCCATGGAAGCTTAATGTGAAAAACATGGCTAGGAAGGCTTCGGCTGTATTGTACTGCTGTCGAAAGGCAATTGGCAAAGGTTGGGGTCTCTTTTCGAGAGTGGTACGCTAGCTATTCAATATGGTGTGCAAAGCTATTATTTTACATAGCGATCGAGTATGGTGGAGAACCCTAGGCACTTCTTACACGGTCAAAGGAATGAAAATATTACAGCGGGGCTCTTCGTACAACACCTACAACGGGACTTAAACCATTGCTGCGGCGCGGGCGACAATACGGGATATGAAGTTGTAAAATACGGGCACTCCAGCATTTTTACCGAATTCGACTTCATTCCTGATAGGCCAGATTTCCAAATGTCAGCTTCCGCTCCTCCCTACATATAGAATTCATATTCGCTCAAGGAAGGAATATAGTGGCGTATTAATATCGGACAGGACTCTGATCAATCGGTTTACGGATGGATCCAAGCGGGGCGTGAGGGTTGGAGTGAAATATTCTACCATGAGGTCAGTATTAGTTGGAAATTTAGGCTGTCCGATCACTGCACTGCTTTTCAGAGGGTGCTATCCGGCGTTGTACTGGCATCACAAGTCATTTATCAAAGCGCCAAGCTCTGCCACCGTAACATCCAGGGCTGTCACGGATAGTTTGACTTCACTTCTACCTACATTTTAATATATGCGCCTGGGCATAAAAATATCACTGACAACTCTCTGGTTGATCTCTTGGTCCGGGCAGAAACTGAAGAACTAAACAAATCTATAGGTGGTGTCTTTGGTACTCAGCTGGCCACCTGCGAAATCGAGATGTAAATTTCATCGTCGGGACTCTTCGAAGTTAGTAAGTTCAAAATTATTTACTTTTACCTTGGCCAACTGTACGAAACATTTTCTTAACTTTTCGGAGTAATATTTTGCTTATTCGGCGCTATATAACGGCCATAACCGGTCATGGTCACCTTGAGATGGAAAGAGGCTTTAATATTTTCGGTGTTAGAATCAGTATTATCAACTCGTTCTTGAGTCAGTTCAAAAAGGCTTTGAGAGCTTTTCGGCATTACATAGTTCAAGATTTGTTTGGCATATTTTCGAAACCAAATTTTTATTATTAACACGCTTAAATTAGCTTCTCTTTTATGTGTGTATGTGTTGCATACACTTTTTAACCAAATAATAAATAAATAAATGTTACGTATACGCACCGGTAACCGCCTTTTCAGGTGGTACGGATATGTTTGTATGTAATTGGTTGGTTTTCAATAAACCAACAAGGTCTTTGTTTTCGTATTATTCTCAGGTCGTGTTGCGGGTGCCAAATACTTTTCTTACTCTGTTTTACACTTCCTGACCAAATGGAATTAGCATTGAGTTGGCAGTGGTACTGCTACTGCAGTAGAGCGCCTCATATATATGTATGTGTAACATAAGTACATATTGCAATTGTAAAATTGTACAGTCACAAAAAATTAGACCACATTTCGCTGCGAATGTGCATGTATGTTTAGTGGAACTCGAACGAAGCACAAGTCCAAAGTCGTGTCAGCAATGGTTTTAGCAGATTGTAATGAGATGTAATTTTTTTCTTTAGTCGTATTGTATTGTATTATGTTGTTTTGTATTGCTGTTTTTGTTATTGTTACACCCACTTGTAGCAAAAATACTCATATCTCTTATATATGTATGTATGTATATTATACTGGGTCGATTTATTAACCGATATCGCGCTATCGATTTTTCGATAAGATTTGGGCTCAGAAAAAGGGTTCCACTACGCATACCCAAAAAAATTATTTTCGAGCCAGCGAAAAAAAATGGCGAAAGGGTCAATTTTTCGACCAAAACACTCTCCAAAACGTAAAAAATATTTTTTTTTTTGTTCAAAAAACTGTTATCGCCAAAGTTTTTACAAAATTAAAAAAAATATTTTTTGGGTTTTGGGGAGTGTTTTGGTCGAAAAATTTACCCTTTCGCCTTTTTTTTCGCAGGTTCGAAAATTATTTTTTTTTTTTTGGTATGCGTAGTGGAACTTTTATTTCCTGAGCCCAAATCCTATCGAAAAATCTACGGCGTGATATCGGTTAACTTTCGTCCATACAAATCGAACCAGGTTAATGTATATACAGACAGACGCCTACTGTTAATTACGGCATCGACTACACAAACGCTTTTCATGTGGCTTGACAAATGTCTTTGTCAGTGAGTTCGTTAAGTGAATACCACCATGTATTTATATGCGGACATGTGTGAGTGATTTGTGTAAGAGCAAGTACCCAATAAACAAAAATTTCAGAAATAGATCGAACCAGATGTCACCGCACAGGCGTTGATTTTGTAGTTCTCATTGATTAAGGAATCATTTCAGGAGACCCTGTGAAAAGAGTCATTAAACTAAAGACTCATTATCATCATTAATTGGCGCCTAGGTGATTTTGTCTTTATTTAAAAAGTCACACCTGCCTACCTTGTTTGCCCAGTTAAGGGCACAGAGGAGATAAAGTTTTCCTCCATCTGTCTCTTCCAATTACGGGTGCTGATAGGTAGACTTTCTTAGCCGGAGCGTCTACTTCCATTCGTATAACTTGATCTAGCCAGCTAAGCCTTTGACTTTTATAAAATTATTGGCTCCGAAGCCTTTCATTTAGAAGTGTTTCATGACTTATTTTAAATACTGATTCAAGGCTTTTTGGAGTCATACGAAAGCATTTCTTTAACGTTTTCTGATTGTTATTTGAAATCTTTTTTGGAATGGTCGACGGTTTCTTTTTTAGAGCCATGACGAAGAAATTTATTGGCTTAATTTTTAACCTTCTTTAGGAGAATTTTTGAACCCGTGTATAACTACTTTCTCTTGCACCTTTTTGATCTCGGCTACTTTTTCACTCACTATAGTAGACACCTTATAGACGTTGTGAGGGCTTAGCTGAACTTTATACAGCCCAAATTCGGGACTGAGTGCTTTAATGGCTTCAATTTACGCCGTTTATCCTCAAGAACTGCCAATTTCTCTAACCGAAGATGTTAAGCGGTCGGTAAAAATCCTATGATTTGCAGCACCGAGGTTGATTCGACACATTTCAATGAAGCCCTCTAAGCCGGGTCGCATAGGGAAATACCCTGGTGTGACGCACCGCTCTTCTTTCCCATTTATTAAACACAGTTCTGCGTAAATAACTGCCAATTTCCCAAACTCAATATGGAAATCCGTCGGTGCCTATTTGGTGATTTGCAACTCAGGGGTACATTCACCATATTTTAATACATGTCACTTTAACTATCTGTATCGTAAAGGGCGCTGATGTGACGACGGTTCTCTTTCCCATTCTTTTATTTATTACTCATTAATAGACCGGTGAACGCACCTTGTCGGAGTGGACAGGGAGTATATGGTAGCAAAACCTGGAAAGATGGTATCGCTACAAGCGCTGAGTTTGACTAGTAGCGGAAAGTAAGTGGTCTTAGGGAAGAACGCTAAGTAACTCCGATTGGAAAAGAATAGGTTTGAAGAATAGTTTGAAGAAAGTAGAGAGAATGGATTCCCTGATTCATGGGTTCACTAACAGTAAATACCATAAAGAGCGAGCACTTGGTATGGACTCGAGAGAAAGTAGCAATAGGTCAAACGAAGTGCGCTAACAAAAACTTCGCCGCGAGAAAACGGATATGATAAGCATGAAAATTCGAGTCGAGCGAAGACGAAGTCACGGGCTGAAAGTTTTAAGCCTACATTTAATATCATATAGTAGTCCCTTTGGGCCGATGTGCGCCGAAAGGTGGATAAACATAGATGTAAAGCTACTTTGTATCATGGTCTGGGTATTATCGCAATATTGAGATGGCTAGAAGAAAGTTTGATAAACCTCCCGAAGCAAGCCATAAAGGCATGATTTGAGGATACCGATAGAGCACACATGAGGTGCCGAGGGCCAAAGGTCAAGAGTATAATTCCCTATAGATGCGAACTCAATACATTAAAAGAGGCGAGGAAAAAGAAGACGTAGATTTCACGACAATGGCAACGATTCATCCCTCCACCAGCAGCCCAATAATGGCGAGAGACCTACAAATGAAAAATAAACACAGTAAAGTGGAATTAATCGAGCTTCTCTTAACTTTTGGTGAGGCAATCATTTGTAGCTCAGCGAGCGCGTATTCCGTACGCAAAAACAGGAATAGATTTTTCATTATATACGCCAAAGGTGTTTACAACTAGCTTACAGGAATCATATTTTGCCGGTAATTGAAAATCTCATGGGTCGCTATCAAATTCCTTTTAGTTGTGGGTGGGTAAAAGGAATATAGCTTCATCTGGTAAGAGCCTCTATGTCCAAAGCTGATACGTGTTGTAAGACTAAGCCGTTTTTCAAAGAGAAGGTGGTTTCATCCGATAGTATGCCCCGTACCCTACGTCTGACAGACTTTCGCGATTTGAGATATTTTTATACGGACGGTATAAATTAGAAGTAAGCCTCACCCGATAATCGGGCCACAAAATCAATGCTCAAAAGAAGCTTCGTATTTGAAAAGTATTCACTTTGTTTATCATCAAAACACTCAATGCCCGAATGAAAGTTTAGAGAACACCGACTTCGTCGTCATCAAACAAAGGAAGGGCTCATATGACAACTGTGCTACGAATATCATGTTCTAATGAGGTGGTCTCATTTGATTACTGTACCTCAACTCACGTCCAAAGGAAGCTTCGGGTTTGAAAATGTATGCAAACTTATAGCAGGAGACAGTTGCATCACTTTCATACGTAATTTTTGATGGTCAGGTGCCGCTACTGCAGTGAGTTATTAAGCAGAGTATCTGAGCTATATTTGCTCGGACGCTAACGAATCACGGAGAGAAGTCTGAAAAGCACTAATTCAATCCAAGGCCTTTAAGACCGAACCATGTTCCAGCAACTTGTAGATGTGAAACAAGGCAACCCAAGCAAGTTGCCACCGAAGAAGAGTTAAAGGAATACAATAAGATTGCACCGGATAGGTGGAAGCTCCTGGGTATGTTAAGAGGGCTGATTAAGACGACTTTAAATCTATAAAATTTTGCTGCGGTGCATGACGGAATAATCTTTAAACGTTTGAAAAAGAACGCTTAGTAATTTTTTTGGAGAACTGATACTGAAATCTTCAGCATAATCTATTTCCCACACACTGGCGGGCCTTTAAAAAATATCTTGATATAGCCAATTATTTATGTTCTCAATGATTGAAATACATCAAGCCTCAATAAATTAGATAAGCTGCAGGCAAATTAAATCGAAATGAGGGTATCAGGGTAAGGTCAGAAAACGGGGACACGCCGCAGTCAGCCTTTGTGAGTTACTATTGACCGACAAGTTCAACTTATCCTCACTATTTGTAGTTTGGTAGTGATGTACTAGCGAAATAAGGACTACTCTTTTTCATTCTCGTATAGTTTTTTTTAACACAGTACATATGAACATATAAACCAGAGCTGGCCAAAAGTTGCACATTGTGCAAATTGAGTTCGTATTTTCACACAGACACTAACGATGTGCGATCACGATCGTTTGCTTTCGCTTGTCACTCACTAAAATCAACAGTGAATGCAAAAGGAAAAGTCCATCCTACTTTTTGGGCACATAATAAAAACAATATACTGCAAGGTTAAAGTGACTTTTAATGCGTTTTAGTTTTAAATATTAATAATTAATAATAATTAATTAATTATTAATAAATACTGAAAATTTAATATAAGTAACTTTTTATACGTTCTACTTAGTTTTATTAATTTTTATACATCTTTTTTATTGAATAACTTTATGTTTTGAAAATATATATTTCTATCGTTACATTTACTTTGTTTCATAGTTCTTTCTTAATGAAAGAGTGATTTTTTTAAGTAAATGTTGCATTGAAGAAACACCATACCTTCTTTTATAAAAAAGTTTTATCTGGCTAACTCGACTTCCGTGTTCTTAGTTATATGAATATAAGTAAATATTGTTAGGATTAGCTTGAAATCAAATAACCAGAGTCCTTTTTAATTTCGAACTTCACAGTCCACATTTTCTTTTAGCACACTGAGGGGAGTTGCCACTCAATTTTTACACACACTTATGCAATTGTTTTAGTATTTGTGTGGCCGGCTCTGATATAAACATAAATACATACACAAATACTCGTGCACAATTAAGTGACTCTTTTGAAATGTTGAATAGCGAACAAATTAATGCTAATTAAAAGCTCACTAATGTTTTCACTACCAAATATATATGTATATATGCATTTATTTTTGTTTAAATATTGCAACCTAACAAACAATATCAATTCACCCCTGCACCTCTCACATTACAATTTATCACAACTACACATTTTCGCACTTTTTTAATTTTTTGTTGCTGCTGCATTTGGTAGGTTCATAAGTATGGAGCAGGTATTGCACTTGTGATAATTTCGCTCACGCTTACACAACGGCCTTACATGTCATTAGTAATTACCAGGAATTGCGTAAAATTCTTTGTTAAATTAAATTTTGCGAATTCATGACGAATTTATTTTGTGATTTTGGGGGCGAAAAACTTAAATGCAGCTAAGGCGAATTCAGTACCAAGCGTTGCTATCCCAACAGCTGATTGCTTCTTCTTGATCATTTTCATACAACGCCGTGTACAACAATATGCCAGTTAATTGAAATCAATGAGAATTTTTTTTGACTTGATATTCTACTGCACGGCGAATTGGCGGAATGCGCTTTGCCATCACCTTGTATATATTCGCCTTGAACGTAGCTTATCGACGCCTATTTATAAAGGGGAAGATATATTGGTATTTTTCAATTCCCTATTTAAATATCACCCTTCCTTATTCCACCTACAGCAACTCGCTTCACGTCTCAAGTTTTACTTTTTTGGAAATTCAAAATCCCTCTCAGAGTTTATAATGGACGAGAGCTTATAGAATAGAAAAAATATATAAGAATTCACAAATAAAGCATGTCAAGAATAAACCAGCTGCCTGCTGCTTAATTTCCATGAACTCCTTTGCACACGTTCAAAGTAGGGGGGCAGATTGATATTGGGAAATAACAAAGTGTGCAACTTCCCAGGCACTGCAGCTTTGCCAGAAAGCTTTTTTAATATTTTAGTCCTGTGATCTGATACCATATATGAATGTACTTCCAGCAGCATCAAACTCGCTTTGCATCATCCCTTTGGGAGATGGTACATATTGAAAAGGTGCCGCAAAGGGGCCTCAGGTCCAAAATGCAAAAGAAGCTGCGTGCGTGGAAGAAATATGGAATTGGTCGTCATCAAGCAGATTGCAATCTCATTCAAAAACTAGGCATCAAAAATTGTAATTCATTTCATTCGGTAAGAGGCTTCAAAACCAACTGTCAAAGGAAGCTTCGAATTTCAAAATTATAACCCTGCTGGTCTGTAAAACAAAATTGGTATCCTCGGATAACTGGGCTCCATCCGATAACTGCTCCCTAAAACCAATGTGCAAAGGAAGCTTCTGCTTTGGCAAACATTGACTTATCATCCATTTAAAAAAGGAGATACCCCTCTTTGGTAGGAGGATCCCAAACCGAATATCCAAAGGAAAAAATATTGCCTTGCTCGTCAACAAAAATGAATCCGATAACCGGGTAATAAACCCAAAGTATAATAGATGGTCTGGGTTTAGAAAATTTTTAAATGGTCAACGTTAAAAAAGAGCGATCTCTTGTGGAAACTGTAATGCATACCTAAATGAAGCTTCTGATTTAAAATGTCTTAGACAGCACTTAGTAAATTCGGGGGTTAAGATACTTGGCTTGGATTTCATACGTGGTTCCAGACTCTGGATCAGGGACTGGTATCAGTCTTAGACCGGTCATAGTGACGAATTGTCACACTTAATTAGTTATCACGTCCTGCAAGAGGTGCCCTGCTTCTACTGATAATGGCGGATCTAGAGAGGACAACTCGATAAAACCCGCACCCCTGAGTCACCGTACCGTGCTCAGGGGAGGGAGGACTCTGTTATGGGTCAAGATCGGCACACAACGGGGACGAACTGGATTGTTAGGGACTTTGATTTTGACTTTGTTTGGGAATTGATGACTTTGGGCTGCCAAGAGCTAAATGTAAGCCGCAAGTTTAAGTTGGCTGATCACTGCAGTGTATTCCAAGTGGAAGTTGCTGCGATTAAGGGCTCGGTGGATGAAATGCTATCCAGTGCTACTACGGTTAGGGAACTTAACATCGACTCTGATAACCAAGCGGCTATAAAGGCCTTGAGCTCAACTACACTGCGATCGAGGGTGGTCTGGGAGTGCCTGACCTCACTTGCGATTGCATCGAATTATTTTACAATTAAGATTATCTGGGTCCCGGGCCATAGTGATATTCCGGGTATCTGACAAGCGGATCTCTTAGCCCGAATCGGTACAGCTGAACCGGATGAACATGTCTGTAGGGATTTCGGGATTCCGCTAGCCACCTATAGATTGCTCTTCCATAGCTTGGCCTCGAGTCAGCTTGTTCGACGGACACTACGTCTTGCAGGGTAGCAAGATCTTTCTGGCCGAAAGTGGATGGCAGGAGGTCTGCTGAAATAACTGGGTTCACTAAGGGTTACCCATCAATGGTCATTGGGGTTTTGACAGGGCACTGTCCCATGGGTTCCATGCGGTAAGTCTCAATATATTGGAAACTCCATCCTGCTGCAGCTGTATGGAGGATGATGAGATGGAATCACCGAATCACTTTATGCTTGATTGCCCAGCTTTTGCTAGAACTAGGCGAAAGTGTTTCGGTCGCGACTCCCTTGGATCTGCCGAGGAGCTATCCAAGGTTGAGATCAGGATCATTCGGAACTTTATCGTTGCTATCCAACGATTCTCTAAGTAGTTATATCTACGCCACAATTATTTTAGTTCATTATATGTGGTATCACAACGGACCTTCATGGTGACCAAGTGAGCTTCTCTATCAGGGAAGCTACCACCCAACCTAACCTAACTTAGTAAATTCACGGTCAAATAAAGGCTACACACTCTCACACTGAATACAAACATAGAACTTATTTGCATATATCGAATACACATACATAGATATTTGCTTCGGCGGAATATACCGTTTTCAGTGGGGTTATAACCCGGAATGAAAATAAGGGAAAGTCTAATTGATGCTGGCTTTCTCGTTAGACACAAACACCCTAATACCCCTGCGCTACTTGGTAGATGTCCAAATGGAGGATGCAATTGTACCACCTACCATCTGGACCCTTAAGTTTGCTAAGTATTTGCCTTTTTTTTAGATACCTACGTGCACGATGTTACCGCAAACTTAAATGGATTAAAAAGAGTAGTCGATGGTCAGACGGGACAGCTTGATAGGTGATGAACTAGAAATTTCACCATAGTTGTATCGTTCCCGAGATGGTCGCGTTATTACTCTTACTGGTTCTATTTACCGAAACTTACCTGACCCCCATGCGGTGAACGACCATAAACGTCAAAACGGTTAGGTTAGGTTGAACTGGCCGGTCCATGACGACCTCCCATAGACTGAATGATTCCGTAGAGTTACCAGAAGTTTGTTTTAGCGACCAAACTGAAAACCCCTATCAAAAACCGGGACCTATGTTATAAGATAACTCCGTCCTCTTGGCATACACCAGAAGCTTTCTAGGACTTAAGCCACTTGCTGCTTCTAGATCTCACAGCTGTATCACTCCTAATAGCTGGAGTCTTAGCCAGGCAAGCGCAGGGGACGAGCACAAAGATTGTTCGATTTTTTCGTCCTCCAACAACACTTTCTACATCTGCTATCACTTACCAAACCTAGGACCTAATATGGATGTATGCTTCCCAATGTCCCGATTCTTTCCAAAGACTGCTTACACTCTAACACACTTTCTGTGCTATGCGAGATTATTGCCTTAATTGCTGCTTGGTTGTCAACATAAAAATAAACACGGTTGCAGTTTAAGTTATTCTCTTCCAGTGTTTCTACTGCTTTGGTTACGGCTAATACTTCCGTTCGGAAAATGCTACAGTGATCCGGCAGCTTGTAGGATCTGTTTATTTCTGGATCAGCACAGTATACCGCAGACCCTACTCCTTCCACTACTCTGGAACCATCTGTGTACACATATATCGCCTCGTCCGCCACTTGAGCACCCTTGCGCTAACAATCCACTTCTATTATGGCTTTGTCATCATCCTCGAAGCGCAGATAGGGAATCAGGTAGTCTCTTCGTCCTGTAATTGATGAACCTATATTACTATAGCCGTATGGTCGGTGCTCAAGCTGCCCCGAGGCACTGAGCCTGGTTGCAGTTGTTAACGCTATATTCTTTGCCATCAGGTCTACAGGTGAAATGTGCAGAATGACATACCGTGCAGCCGTCGGGGTTGTTTTCAGGGCTTCAACAACTTCATCATCTGTTCACACATCTATGGAAACTAATTGCAAATATGGAAAATCCGTATACTCAAATCGCGAAGCTCATAAATCAGTGGAGAAGAATAGCAATATTTTACTGAAGTGAAATGCAACAGACTGTTGATGATCAGCTCTTGGTGGTTGATCAGCCGTTGCTCGCAACATTCGCGCAGCTGTGCTTCGTTTGCTGTGCTACTTTCTTATAGTGTGGTTTAAGGCGCACTTTAAGTTACAGTGGATTGTGTACTAAAGATCAAGTAAAGAATGATTTGAATTCCGTTGGTCTTTCTAATTGATTGTCGTTTAATGCGAAGAAACAAATTTCAATTTCAATTTAAATTATGAACGTAGCATCATAAAAAAAAAATTGGGTTAGCCTTGGTTTACATTCGATAGGAAATTCTAACCTATATTTGTCAAATTTTAAATACCACTAAAACTTACCCTAATCGCATTGCATTGTTTGTTGTTCTTGGAATAATTTTCTTTCTGCAACTTGTTCAGTTACACATCTGCTGTTTACATTCGCGCTATATTACTTTATCAGGTGCATGTCTCATACCACATTCAGCTTAAATACGATATGAGAAAGCAAGTTATACAAAAACAAAAACAACAAGTAAGGAAGGCTAAGTTCGGGTGTAACCGAACATTACATACTCAGTTGAGAGATATGGAGACTAGAGATACGCGCCGCCGATAAACGCCACCGCCGCCGCCGATTTTCGTCGTTTTTCGCACGCCGCCGCCGAATGTCAAAAATATCGGTGTGGCGGCGCGGCGTGCGGCGCGTTACTATATTTTCTACTCGCTTAAGACTGTTTAGGTCATTTATTGTTCATGTCGAAAATTGTTCGGATATGGTCGAAAGTGGTATCAACGGATGCGCATCACTGCCAGTTATAAGAAACTAATTGCGAAATTTAACTCTTTATAACTATTCAAAAGTTATTTAAAATAACAGGCGCTATCGATGTCAGCCTAACACTGACTTTCCATCACCCAATTCACCAAGTTATTAAAACAAAATACTAAAAGAAAAGTTATATAATAAATTTATGTACTCACTTTGCGTTTTTGAAAAAATTAGTAATGAACAATTAATTCAAATAAAATGACTCAAGGCGAACATGTTTTTAAACTGTCCTCAAGAATAAGCGAAATCAGTGATGCAAAATCCTTTAGTAGGTTCTAGGGGCATAAACACTCCTTTGAAATTATTCTTACCTCATACTTAAGTTGAGGATTTATGTACGTATGAGAAGGGTTTGAAAAATCACTTGGGTTTACATTCAAACATCTGTTGTTCATTTGCGAAACTATACAATAGCGTCTGAAATGTTAATTTTGATTTTCACACTTCATCCTTCACACACAAGTCTCCCGGTTTGACATTTCATAAAGTTGGCGGCCCTATCCAAAACTAGTCCCTTGGAGTGAATCACATTGTTTATAGTCTACCAACCAAGTTTAAATATAACCTACGACTTACGGCTCCTTTTAAAAATGTGAAAAGGTAGGCACATATATTTACCAGGTGAAGCTTTGTCCTTCGCAAGAACACTCAAAGCGGTGAAGCAAAATCTTTCCCAAGACAGTGGAACTAATGACCGTGTGTGATATTACCCTAACGCAGCGGACAGTCGAACCTGTCTGAAAACTGAATCTACGCGGTCATCCATAATGAGCTCCTATATCGTAAGGCCGGAAAACAGTAGTTAACAACTTTCAATTTAAAATCCGTCGACTTTCATTCTAAATTTAATTTAACGAAGACTATTGAAATCAATGTTGTGAACACAAACGTCAGCAATCTTCGGTCTACATTTTAAAAATTTTATCCAGGGTCCTTGTAAAATTTTAATTATGTAGATGTGCCGAGGATTATACGGATTTTCACCCATGACGCAATGACATCCACAAAGACTGCTTATGATTTCGAGGGCGGCATCTTTGGGCGAATAGTCACTCCCTAACGTTTCAAAGTGTAGCTCGGCAGCATAGCGCGATAAAAGCATCCGTTGGAAAGTCTTTGGAGCTACACCTAGACCTTCTAGGAAAGTGACATCAACGAAGGTATGAGTTCGAAGTCGCAGTCCTATAGCTTCTGTATTGGCGTATGGTTTGAGGCTCAGGAGGCGTGGTAGCGACTGGTGGTAGGGATTCATACTGTTCGCACATCGGAAATTTTAGCTCTTAAAAACAGCCGAAAAAACCGGAGGCGCCCTGTGCCAATATAGTCATGAGTATTAATAGACCATTCATAGCAGCCCTAATTCGCCTTTATGCGTGACCGCCAAGGAGCGACAAATGATTTAAAGAAATTGTGTTCGCGACGATGATTAGGAGTTAACCCTAGGTGAAACTACGCTTTGCACGAGATATACAGGCAAAAGTGTGACTATTTTATGTATCTCTATTTCTTTTCAGCAGACGCAGCAGTACCAATTCCAAAGACCGGCGTTAGGTTCGAAGCCTCTCTGGAGCATGCGAACGAGGGACAATGCCTTCGCAAGGAGCTACTCCTGAAAATTTTTGAACGGTCTGCGAGATTTTGATGCAAAAACGCCGGATCTTTCCGAAATGGCCAACACGTTGATTTCCTTAAATACCTATAAACAAAACCTTTCCTAAATATTATTTTTTTAAGTAGAAAAATCAAGCTTTTAAAGTAAGAACACCGGCGTACGCCGGCGCGCCGCCTACGCCGCCGCCGCTGGAAAAGTGACCGGCGTAAACCTCTAATGGAGACAGAATAAGGGAAAATCACCATGAAGGAAAATGAACCTATGGTAACCCTGGAATGTGTTTTTATGACATTGGTATCAAATGGAAGGTATTAAAGAGTATTTTAAGAGGGAGTGGGCCATAGTTATGTAGGTGGATGCCTTTTCGAGATATCGCCATAAAGGTGGACCAGGGGTGACTCTAGAATTAGTTTGTAAGATATGGGTATCAAATGAAAGGTGTTAATGGGTATTTTAAAAGGGAGTGGGCCTTAGTTCTATAGGTGGACGCCTTTTCTAGATATGGCCATAAAGGTGGACCAGGGGCGACTCTAGAAATTGTTTGTAAGATATGGGTATCAAACAAAAGGTGTTAATGGGTATTTTAAAAGGGAGTGGGCCTTAGTTCTATGGGTGGACGCCTTTTCGAGATATCGCCATAAAGGTGGACCAGGGCTGACTCTAGAAATTGTTTGTAAGATATGGGTATCAAATAAAAGGTGTTAATGGGTATTTTAAAAGGGAGTGGGCCTTAGTTCTATGGGTGAACGCCTTTTCGAGATATCGCCATAAAGGTGGACCAGGGGTGACTCTAGAAATTGTTTGTACGATATGGGTTTCAAATGAAAGGTATTAATGAGTATTTTAAAAGGGCGTGGGCCTTAGTTCTATAGGTCGACGCCTTTTCGAGATATCGCCATAAAGGTGGACCAGGGGTGAATCTAGAAATTAGTTGTAAGATATGGGTATCAAATGAAAGGTATTAATGAGTATTTTAAAAGGGCGTGGACCTTAGTTCTATAGGTGGATGCCTTTTGGAGATATCGCCATAAAGGTGGACCAGGGCTGACTCTAGAAATTGTTTGTAAGATATGGGTATCAAACAAAAGGTGTTAATGGGTATTTTAAAAGGGAGTGGGTCTTAGTTCTATGGGTGGACGCCTTTTCGAGATATCGCCATAAAGGTGGACCAGGGGTGACTCTAGAAATTGTTTGTACGATATGGGTTTCAAATGAAAGGTATTAATGAGTATTTTAAAAGGGCGTGGGCCTTAGTTCTATAGGTCGACGCCTTTTCGAGATATCGCCATAAAGGTGGACCAGGGGTGAATCTAGAAATTGGTTGTAAGATATGGGTATCAAATGAAAGGTATTAATGAGTATTTTAAATGGGCGTGGACCTTAGTTCTATAGGTGGATGCCTTTTGGAGATATCGCCATAAAGGTGGACCAGGGCTGACTCTAGAAATTGTTTGTAAGATATGGGTATCAAATAAAAGGTGTTAATGGGTATTTTAAAAGGGAGTGGGCCTTAGTTCTATGGGTGAACGCCTTTTCGAGATATCGCCATAAAGGTGGACCAGGGGTGACTCTAGAATTTGTTTGTACGATATGGGTTTCAAATGAAAGGTATTAATGAGTATTTTAAAAGGGCGTGGGCCTTAGTTCTATAGGAGGACGCCTTTTCGAGATATCGCCATAAAGGTGGATCAGGGGTGTCTCTAGAATTTGTTTGTACGATATGGGTATCAAATGAAAGGTATTAATGAGTATTTTAAATGGGCGTGGACCTTAGTTCTATAGGTGGATGCCTTTTGGAGATATCGCCATAAAGGTGGACCAGGGCTGACTCTAGAAATTGTTTGTAAGATATGGGTATCAAATAAAAGGTGTTAATGGGTATTTTAAAAGGGAGTGGGCCTTAGTTCTATGGGTGAACGCCTTTTCGAGATATCGCCATAAAGGTGGACCAGGGGTGACTCTAGAATTTGTTTGTACGATATGGGTATCAAATGAAAGGTATTAATGAGTATTTTAAAAGGGCGTGGGCCTTAGTTCTATAGGTGGACGCCTTTTCGAGATATCGCCATAAAGGTGGACCAGGGGTGAATCTAGAAATTGGTTGTAAGATATGGGTATCAAATGAAAGGTGTTAATGGGTATTTTAAAAGGGAGTGGGCCTTAGTTCTATAGGTGGGCGCCTTTTCGAGATATGGCCATAAAGGTGGACCAGGGGTGACTCTAGAATTTGTTTGTACGATATGGGTATCAAATGAAAGGTATTAACGAGTATTTTAAAAGGGCGTGGGCCTTAGTTCTATAGGTCGACGCCTTTTCGAGATATCGCCATAAAGGTGGACCAGGGGTGAATCTAGAAATTGGTTGTAAGATATGGGTATCAAATGAATGGTGTTAATGGGTATTTTAAAAGGGAGTGGGCCTTAGTTCTATAGGTGGACGCCTTTTCGAGATATGGCCATAAAGGTGGACCAGGGGTGACTCTAGAATTTGTTTGTACGATATGGGTATCAAATGAAAGGTGCTAATGTGTATTTTAAAAGGGCGTGGACCTTAGTTTTATGGGTAGACGCCTTTTCGAGATATCGCCATAAAGGTGGACCAGGGGTGACTCTAGAATTTGTTTGTACGATATGGGTATCAAATGAAAGGTATTAATGAGTATTTTAAAAGGGCGTAGGCCTTAGTTCTATAGGTGGACGCCTTTTCGAGATATCGCCATAAAGGTGGACCAGGGGTGAATCTAGAAATTGGTTGTAAGATATGGGTATCAAATGAAAGGTGTTAATGGGTATTTTAAAAGGGAGTGGGCCTTAGTTCTATAGGTGGGCGCCTTTTCGAGATATGGCCATAAAGGTGGACCAGGGGTGACTCTAGAATTTGTTTGTACGATATGGGTATCAAATGAAAGGTATTAATGAGTATTTTAAAAGGGCGTGGGCCTTAGTTATATAGGTCGACGCCTTTTCGAGATATCGCCATAAAGGTGGACCAGGGGTGAATCTAGAAATTGGATGTAAGATATGGGTATCAAATGAAAGGTGCTAATGGGTATTTTAAAAGGGAGTGGGCCTTAGTTCTATAGGTGGACGCCTTTTCGATATATGGCCATAAAGGTGGACCAGGGGCGACTCTAGAAATTGTTTGTAAGATATGGGTATCAAATAAAAGGTGTTAATGGGTATTTTAAAAGGGAGTGGGCCTTAGTTCTATGGGTGGACGCCTTTTCGAGATATCGCCATAAAGGTGGACCAGGGGTGACTCTAGAATTTGTTTGTACGATATGGGTTTCAAATGAAAGGTATTAATGAGTATTTTAAAAGGGCGTGGGCCTTAGTTCTATAGGAGGACGCCTTTTCGAGATATCGCCATAAAGGTGGATCAGGGGTGTCTCTAGAATTTGTTTGTACGATATGGGTATCAAATGAAAGGTATTAATGAGTATTTTAAAAGGGAGTGGGCCTTAGTTCTATAGGTGGGCGCCTTTTCGAGATATGGCCATAAAGGTGGACCAGGGGTGACTCTAGAATTTGTTTGTACGATATGGGTATCAAATGAAAGGTATTAATGAGTATTTTAAAAGGGAGTGGGCCTTAGTTCTATAGGTGGGCGCCTTTTCGAGATATGGCCATAAAGGTGGATCAGGGGTGTCTCTAGAATTTGTTTGTACGATATGGGTTTCAAATGAAAGGTATTAATGAGTATTTTAAAAGGGAGTGGGCCTTAGTTCTATAGGTGGACGCCTTTTCGATATATGGCCATAAAGGTGGACCAGGGGCGACTCTAGAAATTGTTTGTAAGATATGGGTATCAAATAAAAGGTGTTAATGGGTATTTTAAAAGGGAGTGGGCCTTAGTTCTATGGGTGGACGCCTTTTCGAGATATCGCCATAAAGGTGGACCAGGGGTGACTCTAGAATTTGTTTGTACGATATGGGTTTCAAATGAAAGGTATTAATGAGTATTTTAAAAGGGCGTGGGCCTTAGTTCTATAGGAGGACGCCTTTTCGAGATATCGCCATAAAGGTGGATCAGGGGTGTCTCTAGAATTTGTTTGTACGATATGGGTATCAAATGAAAGGTATTAATGAGTATTTTAAAAGGGAGTGGGCCTTAGTTCTATAGGTGGGCGCCTTTTCGAGATATGGCCATAAAGGTGGACCAGGGGTGACTCTAGAATTTGTTTGTACGATATGGGTATCAAATGAAAGGTATTAATGAGTATTTTAAAAGGGAGTGGGCCTTAGTTCTATAGGTGGGCGCCTTTTCGAGATATGGCCATAAAGGTGGATCAGGGGTGTCTCTAGAATTTGTTTGTACGATATGGGTATCAAATGAAAGGTATTAATGAGTATTTTAAAAGGGAGTGGGCCTTAGTTCTATAGGTGGGCGCCTTTTCGAGATATGGCCATAAAGGTGGACCAGGGGTGACTCTAGAATTTGTTTGTACGATATGGGTTTCAAATGAAAGGTATTAATGAGTATTTTAAAAGGGAGTGGGCCTTAGTTCTATAGGTGGGCGCCTTTTCGAGATATGGCCATAAAGGTGGACCAGGGGTGACTCTAGAATTTGTTTGTACGATATGGGTATCAAATGAAAGGTATTAATGAGTATTTTAAAAGGGCGTGGGCCTTAGTTCTATAGGTGGACGCCTTTTCGAGATATCGCCATAAAGGTGGACCAGGGGTGAATCTAGAAATTGGTTGTAAGATATGGGTATCAAATGAAAGGTGTTAATGGGTATTTTAAATGGGAGTGGGCCTTAGTTCTATAGGTGGGCGCCTTTTCGAGATATGGCCATAAAGGTGGACCAGGGGTGACTCTAGAATTTGTTTGTACGATATGGGTATCAAATGAAAGGTATTAATGAGTATTTTAAAAGGGCGTAGGCCTTAGTTCTATAGGTGGACGCCTTTTCGAGATATCGCCATAAAGGTGGACCAGGGGTGAATCTAGAAATTGGTTGTAAGATATGGGTATCAAATGAAAGGTGTTAATGGGTATTTTAAAAGGGAGTGGGCCTTAGTTCTATAGGTGGGCGCCTTTTCGAGATATGGCCATAAAGGTGGACCAGGGGTGACTCTAGAATTTGTTTGTACGATATGGGTATCAAATGAAAGGTATTAATGAGTATTTTAAAAGGGCGTGGGCCTTAGTTCTATAGGTCGACGCCTTTTCGAGATATCGCCATAAAGGTGGACCAGGGGTGAATCTAGAAATTGGATGTAAGATATGGGTATCAAATGAAAGGTGCTAATGGGTATTTTAAAAGGGAGTGGGCCTTAGTTCTATAGGTGGACGCCTTTTCGATATATGGCCATAAAGGTGGACCAGGGGCGACTCTAGAAATTGTTTGTAAGATATGGGTATCAAATAAAAGGTGTTAATGGGTATTTTAAAAGGGAGTGGGCCTTAGTTCTATGGGTGGACGCCTTTTCGAGATATCGCCATAAAGGTGGACCAGGGGTGACTCTAGAATTTGTTTGTACGATATGGGTTTCAAATGAAAGGTATTAATGAGTATTTTAAAAGGGCGTGGGCCTTAGTTCTATAGGAGGACGCCTTTTCGAGATATCGCCATAAAGGTGGATCAGGGGTGTCTCTAGAATTTGTTTGTACGATATGGGTATCAAATGAAAGGTATTAATGAGTATTTTAAAAGGGAGTGGGCCATAGTTATGTAGGTGGACGCCTTTTCGAGATATCGCCATAAAGGTGGACCAGGGGTGACTCTAGAAATTGTTTGTAAGATATGGGTATCAAATAAAAGGTGTTAATGTGTATTTTAAAAGGGAGTGGGCCTTAGTTCTATAGGTGGACGCCTTTTCGAGATATGGCCATAAAGGTGGACCAGGGGTGACTCTAGAATTTGTTTGTACGATATGGGTATCAAATGAAAGGTGCTAATGTGTATTTTAAAAGGGCGTGGACCTTAGTTTTATGGGTGGACGCCTTTTCGAGATATCGCCATAAAGGTGGACCAGGGGTGACTCTAGAGATTGTTTGTAAGATATGGGTATCAAATAAAAGGTGTTAATGGGTATTTTAAAAGGGAGTGGGCCTTAGTTCTATGGGTGAACGCCTTTTCGAGATATCGCCATAAAGGTGGACCAGGGGTGACTCTAGAATTTGTTTGTACGATATGGGTATCAAATGAAAGGTATTAATGAGTATTTTAAAAGGGCGTGGGCCTTAGTTCTATAGGTGGACGCCTTTTCGAGATATCGCCATAAAGGTGGACCAGGGGTGAATCTAGAAATTGGTTGTAAGATATGGGTATCAAATGAAAGGTGTTAATGGGTATTTTAAAATGGAGTGGGCCTTAGTTCTATAGGTGGGCGCCTTTTCGAGATATGGCCATAAAGGTGGACCAGGGGTGACTCTAGAATTTGTTTGTACGATATGGGTATCAAATGAAAGGTATTAATGAGTATTTTAAAAGGGCGTGGGCCTTAGTTCTATAGGTCGACGCCTTTTCGAGATATCGCCATAAAGGTGGACCAGGGGTGAATCTAGAAATTGGTTGTAAGATATGGGTATCAAATGAAAGGTGTTAATGGGTATTTTAAAAGGGAGTGGGCCTTAGTTCTATAGGTGGACGCCTTTTCGAGATATGGCCATAAAGGTGGACCAGGGGTGACTCTAGAATTTGTTTGTACGATATGGGTATCAAATGAAAGGTGCTAATGTGTATTTTAAAAGGGCGTGGACCTTAGTTTTATGGGTGGACGCCTTTTCGAGATATCGCCATAAAGGTGGACCAGGGGTGACTCTAGAATTTGTTTGTACGATATGGGTATCAAATGAAAGGTATTAATTAGTATTTTAAAAGGGAGTGGGCCTTAGTTCTATAGGTGGACGCCTTTTCGAGATATCGCCATAAAGGTGAACCAGGGGTGACTCTAGAATTTGTTTGTACGATATGGGTATCAAATGAAAGGTATTAATGAGTATTTTAAAAGGGCGTGGGCCTTAGTTCTATAGGTGGACGCCTTTTCGAGATATCGCCATAAAGGTGGACCAGGGGTGAATCTAGAAATTGGTTGTAAGATATGGGTATCAAATGAAAGGTGTTAATGGGTATTTTAAAAGGGAGTGGGCCTTAGTTCTATAGGTGGACGCCTTTTCGAGATATCGCCATAAAGGTGGATCAGGGTTGACTCTAGAATTTGTTTGTAAGATATGGGTATCAAATAAAAGGTGTTAATGGGTATTTTAAAAGGGAGTGGGCCTTAGTGCTATGGGTGGACACCTTTTCGAGATATCGCCATAAAGGTGGACCAGGGGTGACTCTAGAATTTGTTTGTACGATATGGGTATCAAATGAAAGGTATTAATGAGTATTTTAAAAGGGCGTGGGCCTTAGTTCTATAGGTGGACGCCTTTTCGAGATATCGCCATAAAGGTGGACCAGGGCTCACTCTAGAAATTGTTTGTAAGATATGGGTATCAAATAAAAGGTGTTAATGGGTATTTTAAAAGGGAGTGGGCCTTAGTTCTATGGGTGGACGCCTTTTCGAGATATGGCCATAAAGGTGGACCAGGGTGACTCTAGAATTTGTTTGTACGATATGGGTATCAAATGAAAGGTGTTAATGAGTATTTTAAAAGGGAGTGGGCCTTAGTTCTATAGTTGGACGCCTTTTCGAGATATCGCCATAAAGGTGGATCAGGGTTGACTCTAGAATTTGTTTGTACGGTATGGGTATCAAATGAAAGGTGTTAATGGGTATTTTAAAAGGGAGTGGCCCTTAGTTCTATAGGTGGACGCCTTTTAGAGATATCGCCATAAAAGTGGACCACGGGTGACTCTAGAATTTGTTTGTACGATATGGGTATCAAATGAAAGATGTTAATGAGTATTTTAAAAGGGAGTGGGCCTTAGTTCTATAGGTTGACGCCTTTTCGAGATATCGCCATAAAGGTGGACCAGGGTCGACTCTAGAATTTGTTTGTACGGTATGGGTATCAAATGAAAGGTGTTAATGAGTATTTCAAAAGGGAGTGGTTCTATAGGTTGACGCCTTTTCGAGAAATCACCGTAAAGGTGGATCAGGGGTAACTCCAGAATGTGTTTGTATGATATGGATATCAAATTAAATATTAATGAGGGTTTTAAAAGGGAGTGGTGGTAGTTGTATATATGAAGGCGTTTTCGAGATATCGACCAAAATGAGGACCAGGGTGACTCAGAAAATCATCTGTCGGGTACCGCTAATTTATTTATATATATAATACCACGAACAGTATTCTTGCCAAGATTCCAAGGACTTTTAATTTCGCCCTGCAGAACTTTTTCATTTTCTTCTACTTAATATGGTAAGTGTCACACCCATTTACAAAGTTTATTTCTAAAGTTATACTTTTTCATTTTTCGTAATTTTCGATATCGAAAAAGGGGCGTGGTCATAGTCGAATTTCGGCCATTTTTTACACCAATACAAACTGAGTTCAGATAAGTACGTGAACTGAGTTTAGTAAAGATATATCGATTTTTGCTGAAGTTATCGTGTTAAGGCCGAGCGGAGGACAGACGATCGACTGTGTATAAAAACTGGACGCGGCTTTAACTGATTTCGCCCTTTTTCACAGAAAACAGTTATCGTCCTAGAATCCAGGGGCAAATTGTACAAGGACTGGTAAATTTTTGTTCGTCTTATGGCATTAAAAGTATCCTAGACAAATTAAATGAAAAAGGGCGGAGCCACGCCCATTTCGAAATTTTCATTTATTTTTGTATTTTGTTGCACCGTATAATTTCTGGAGTTGAATGTTGACATAATTTACTTATATACTGTAAAGTTTTTTTTTTTAATTTGACTTTAAAAAATTTTTTTTAAAGTGGGCGTAGTCGTTCTCCGATTTTGCTAATTATACTCAGTTGAGCAGAGCTCACAGAGTATATTAACTTTGATTGGATAACGGTTGGTTGTACAGGTATAAAGGAATCAAGATAGATATAGACTTCCATATATCAAAATCATCAGTATCGAAAAAAAAATTCGATTGAGCCATGTCCGTCCGTCCGTCTGTCCGCCCGTTAACACGATAATTTGAGTAAATTTTGAGGTATCTTGATGAAATTTGGTATGTAGCTTCCTGGCTACTCATCTCAGATTTTTATTTAAAATGAACGATATCGGACTATAACCACGCCCACTTTTTCGATATCGAAAATTTCGAAAAATCGAAAAAGTGCGATAATTCATTACCAAATACGGACTAAGCTATGAAACTTGGGAGATGAGTTGAACTTATGACGCAGAATAGAAAACTAGTAACATTTTGGACAATGGGCGTGGCACCGCCCACTTTTAAAAGATGGTAATTTAGAAGTTTTGCAAGCTGTAATTTCGCAGTCGTTGAAGATATCATGTTGAAATTTGGCAGGAACGTTGCTCTTATTACTATATGTATGCTTAATAAAAATTAGCAAAATCAGAGAACGACCACGCCCACTTTAAAAAAAAATTTTTTTTTAAGTCAAATTTTAAAAGAAAAGTCAATATCTTTACAGTATATAAGTAAATTATGTCAACATTTAACCACAGTAATGATATGTTGCAACAAAATACAAAAATAAAAGACATTTTCAAAATGGGCGTGGCTCCTCCCTTTTTGATTTAATTTGTCTAGGATACTTTTAATGCCATAAGTCGAACAAAAATTTACCAAACCTTGTGAAATTTGATAGAGACTTAGATTCTAGGACGATAACTGTTTTCTGTGAAAAAGGGCGAAATCGGTTGAAGCCACGCCCAGTTTTTATACACAGTGGGCCGTCTGTCCTTCCGCTCGGCCGATAACTTGAGCAAAATCGATATACCTTTACTAAACTCAGTTCACGTACTTTTCTGAACTCACTTTGTATTGGTGTAAAAAATGGCCGAAATCCGACTATGACCACGCCCACTTTTTCGATATCCAAAATTACGAAAAATGCAAAAAATGGCATAATTATATACCAAATACGAAAAAAGGGATGAAACATGGTAATTGGATTGGTTTATTGACGCGCAATATAACCTTAGAAAAAACTTTGTAAAATGGTTGTGACACCTACCATATTAAGTAGAAGAAAATGAAAAAGTTTTGCAGGGCGAAATCAAAAGCCCTTGGAATCTTGGAAAGAATACTGTTCGTGGTATGACATATAAAAAATGTTCTGGGTCACCCTGGTCCACATTTTGGTCGATATCTCGAAAACACCTTCACATATACAACTAAGGGCCGCTCCCTTTTAGAACTCCCATTAATACCTTTAATTTGATACCCATATCGTACAAACACATACTAGAGTCACCCCTGGTCCACGTTTATGGCGATATCTCGAAAAGGCGTCCACTTATAGAACTAAGGCCCACCCCCTTTTAAAATACTCATTAACACCTTTCATTTGATACCCATATCGTACAAACAAATTCTAGAGTCACTCCTGGTCCACCTTTATAGCGATATTTCGAAAAGGCGTCCACCTATAGAACTTAGGCCCACTCCTTTTTAACATACTCATTAACACCTTTCATTTGATACACATGTTATACAAACACATTCCAGGGTTACCCTAGGTTCTTTTTACTACATTGTGATTTTCCCTTATTTTGTCTCCACAGCTCTCAACTGAGTATGTAATGTTCGGTTACACCCGAACTTAGCCTTCCTTCCTTATTTTTTTTTTATTTGGTATACATATAATAATAGGAGTAACATTCCTGCCAAATTTCATCATGATATCTTCAACGACTGCCAAATTACAGCTTGCAAAACTTCTAAATTACTTTCTTTTAAAAGTGGCCGGTGCCGCGCCCATTGTCCAAAATTTTACTAATCTTACATTCTGCGTCATAAGTTCAACTCACCTACCAAGTTTCATCGCTTTATCTGTATTTGGTAATGAATTATCGCACTTTTTATATTTCGAAATTTTCGATATCGAAAAAGTGGGCGTGGTTATAGTCCGATATCGTCCATTTTAAAAAGCGATCTGAGATGAGTGCCCAAGAACCTATGTACCAAATTTCTTCAAGATACCTCAAAATTTACTCAAGTTATCGTGTTAACGGAAGGCCGGACGGACGGACGGACATGGCCCAATCAAATTTTTTTCGATACTGATGATTTTGGTATATGGAAGTTTATATCTATCTCGATTCTTTTATACCTGTACAACCAACCGTTATCCATTCAAAGTTAATATACTCTGTGAGCTCTGCTCAACTGAGTATAAAAATTTAAAACTTAGCTTTATAAGAGTATCAGCTTTAGAGAGTGAGTAACTACAATATGTTAGTTTATTTCACTTCTTAAGCTATCACACAAGCATACCATTGCATTCTTTAGAGGAAACAGGGAAAGCAGTAGAGTACATAGAAAGCACTCATCTACCCAATTTACAAACAAGTCAAACGAAGTGACTTTGAAACTTTTGCCATATATTGCAATATTACATATATATGTATGTGTTGGTTTGCTAACTTTTATTAGTGATGGTATGTGCATAGGTGCAAACTTTTAGATAACAAGATGACTACATTCATATGCAAGCATATATGTATGTATGTACTTATGCGAAAGTATTAATATATTTAACTAAGCGAATGTGTAGCTACTTCATGCATACAAGGAAAAGCCTCTTCATTTTATTATGTATGTAAAATACTTCTTATAAGCAAGCAAAAGTAACTCGTTCTTCATCATTTTACTTTCGGTAGCTGTGTACAACAAAACAAATAAAAGGCGTGTAATAAATGTTGGCAACTCACAAGTACTATGTAGAGGCAATTGAGTCAAAAATATACAAACAGAAAACAAATAAAAAATATTGCATATTTTCAGAGCTCATAAGAACATGCATGTGTACCCAGTGAACGTAATAGCTGCTTGATTAAGCTTTCTCTATAAATAAGGTGGGGTTGACTGGTAGTCACCACGGCAAGTGAGCTCATTTGGACAGCATGAAGGTCCGTTGTAATACCACATGCAATAAAATAACGGTAACATAGATATAGATACTTAGAGAATCGTTGGGTAGCAACGATACAGCTCCGAATGATACCGATCTCAAATTTGGATAAATCCTCGGCAGATCCAAGTGAGTCGCGACCGAAGTACTTTCGCCTAGTTCTGGCAAAAGCTGGGCAATCAAGCATCAAGCAAGCAGGATGGAGTTTCCAGTATATTTAGACGTACCGCATGGATACCCGTGGGACAATGCCCTGTCAGAACCCCAATAACCTTTGATAGGTGAGCCTTGGTGAGCCGAATTATTTCAGTAGACCTCCTGCCATCCCTTTCGGCCAGAAAGATCTTGCTACCCTGCAAGACGTGGTGTCCGCCCAACATTTGCTGACATGACTCGAGGCCCAGCAATGAAGGAGCAATCCACAGCTGGTCAACGGAAAAAAGACACCCAAGTCGGTCGCGAACAAAATAGTTTCGCCTAGTTCTAGGAAAAGCAGTACAGTCAAGCAACCCAGTCACTATTGATAGAAGAGCCTTGATGAACACAATAATTTTAGCAGACCACCTGTTATCCACTTCCGCCCAAAAAGATTTCGCTAGCCTACAAGACATATTGTCCGCCCAGCGTTTACTTTGCTTAAGTATTCAAGGCCAATCTATAGAGGAGCAGACCACAGGTAGCCAGTGGTGCATCGTATGGCCCTACGTCTATTTACCTTCGGTTCAACTGTACCAACGTGCGCGTAAAAACTGACAAGTGAACTGCTGACAAAAAAACCCTCCTGCAATCCTCGACCATTCGTGAAGCAGTTATCCACTGTGTCATAATAATTTCTCTCCCCATTCCCTCCTCGATTGGATGACTGTTTTGAAGCCAGCACACAGTTTTCTGTCTCGTTTTGGATGAATTCTTGGGTGATAAGAATGCTGGATGAGAAAGCCCATTGTCAGTAAACGGGTCGCATCCGCCTTACACGCAAGATCCATCGGATGTTTGTTCGGCGTGATAACCAATGCGAGGTGGGGTTATTCTGATACCAACGAGCGCTGTTAGCAGTACTGGCACTAACATTTTAATAATACTCGGCGTGTTAAATGCGTCCCACCAGATCACTACCATACGGATCAAGATCTGATTGAACACCATTTCCCAAATCCACAAGGAAGTCGTAGCCTTTCTACTCCTTTTTCTATATATTTGCTCTTCAGAATAGTTTCTTGTTCAAGTGCCCTGTCTAGCTCTACTTTCCAGAGTTGATTGCCTGTTCATACGATTCTAGGTAGCTCTGCAAAATATTGCGCAGGGTTTTCAGCATTATACCCCTGACATTGATTGCCAAGTCATCCATATTAGCTACAAGTCGGTAGCCAATTCCTTCTAGCTCCTCCATTTTCTAAATCTACAAGGCAGTCGGAGCCTCCCTACTCCTTTTGCTCTCCATAATAATTTCTTGTTCAAGCGCCCTCTCTAGCTCTACTTTCCAGAGTTGATTGCCTGTTCACACGATTCTAGGTAGCTCTGCAAAATATTGCGCAGGGTTTTCAGCATTATACCCCTGACATTGATTGCCAAGTCATCCATGTAAGCTACCAGTCGGCAGCCTATTCCTTCTAGCACCTCCAGAAGCTCGTTTTCTACCTCAACCCAGAGTAGAGGAGATAGAACAGCCCCCAGCGGCGTATCTCCGCATATTTTCTCCCGATTACGGCCGCGTCCGGCTCCGCTGCGTCAAATCTCTTTCACAAAAGTTTTTAAATAAATTCAACTAAAACACAAACTAGAACCGTAAACTGGACTCGGTGTTGTGCTGTTTTCCGTGCCATCTTTCGTTCTTGAGTACGGTTTTCGGGTATCCAATGTCAAATTTGATTTTCATACAAACCAGGTTCGGCATTGTGCCATTTGCAGTGCAAGAATGAGGATGTTCTGTCGATTCGAGGCTAGCATTTTGATAGAAACAGATCTCAAGCATAGAAAATGTCATTTTGCTTTATGTAAGTATGGATCTTTACTCAATAGAGAAATAAAAAGTTAAATGTGCAAAAGTACGTACATATTTCCGATAGATCCTCATAATTTCATCAGCAACGGAACGCTGTATAAAAGGAATTTTAAGAAGACAGTTGGTTGGCCGGCAGTTGGTTTGCTAACTTTTATTAGTGATGGTATGAAACCTCTGTTGGCGACCACCGTGGTGTGATGGTAGCGTGCTCCGCCTACCACACCGTATGCCCTGGGTTCAAACCCCGGGCAAAGCAACATCAAAATTTTAGAAATAAGATTTTTCAATTAGAAGAAAATTTTTCTAAGCGGAGTCGCCCCTCGGCAGTGTTTGGCAAGCGCTCCGGGTGTATTTCTGCCATGAAAAGCTCTCAGTGAAAACTCATCTGCCTTGCAGATGCCGTTCGGAGTCGGCATAAAACATGTAGGTCCCGTCCGGCCAATTTGTAGGGAAAATCAAGAGGAGCACGACGCAAATTGGAAGAGAAAGTCGGCCCTAGATCTCTTCGGAGGTTATCGCGCCTTACATTTATTTATTTATTTATGAAACCTCTGGTTCGATTCCGAAAAGTATGGGCTTTTGATTGCTTTACAGCTGTGATACTGATTTACGTTTAGCACTGGCTTTCTTCTTCAATGGAAGAAATTTAAATATAAAATTATGTTCAGTTAAAAAGTTAGATTTTATGTACAAATTGTGCATTGTTCACTTTTCTAAATTTTGCTTGCGAAACGGTCCCGAAAAAACTCACACAAAAAAATGTTCAAACCCGAATTGACTCTGACATAGTAGGAAAACCACACATAAAATGGTCAAAAAAAATCCCTTAATAATTTCGAAATATTTCCGAAATAGTTCCGTCATGATCCTTAAACCAATCTCGATATGTCCGAATTACTACTAAAATAATCCGAAAACAATTTCATTAATCAACAATCATCCTGCATTTGTTCTCGAGACAATGCAGAAACTTACCAAAATATTCTAAGACTAGTCTGAAAATGGTGCGAATGTAGTTCTGAACTGATATTGAAATGGTTCGTAGTGGTCCCGTAATGATCCTAAGAGAATTTTGGGCTGATCGAGAAATAGTCTGCCAATAGTTGTTAAAGAATCTCGAAATGCTCCAGAAGATAGCAGAAAAACAAGTAAGGACTGCCCTGAAAAACAATGTGTTTAAATTTCAAAAATCTGATCAAATAGTTTTATGGGATATATATTATATATATGACCGTTCTTATCGATTTGTTCAGACAACAATCTGATGTGATTTAAATATAAACATCCTGTGAAATTTCAAGCTTCTTTCTGTTAAAATGGCGAGGAAATTGCGTTAAACTTTTTATCTGAACAATCAGTTGTAAGGGATATACATATATTATATGTTTAACCGAACTTGAAATTTTTTTCAGAAAACAATGAATGCTTTCTATGTAACGATCCTGTAAAATTGCAACCTTCTAGCTGTTAAAATGAGGAATAAATTTCAAAAAGCCTCTTTATAGAAAAATCGGTTCTATGGGGGATATATGCTATAGTGGTCCGATCTGAACAGTTTGGACAAATTATTAATCGGGCACTTAAATATACCGGCTCGCTTAATTTCATCAACAAAAGTTTGCGTTCAAACAGGCAGACAGGCGAACAGACAGACAGGCGGACAGTCAGACGGATATGGCTAAATCAATTCAGCTCGTAATCCTGATCATCTCGGCGTACTTTTGATGGATATATCTCTTCTCGTTGAAGGAGTCACAATTTTGAGATTTGTGACAAACTTAGACTTTTTGATTCGCCTGAAAAGATTTATTCGAAATGATTCGGAGATATTTTCTTAATGGTTGCCAATTGATTTCGAAAATTTATTCGATTATCAAATGACCCCAAAACCATCCCGAAACTATTCTAAAGGAATGTTTCAAAGAAATTATAGGAGGATAGTTTCGAAATGATCCAAACTTTGCTCCGAATTGACCTACCACATATTACTCAAAAACTATTCGGAAGTTATGTTGAAAACAAATTATCGAAATTATCTCTAAATTTTCTAGAAGATAGTCTTGAAATATTTTGAATAAGGTATAGATATATACCCGAAATGGCCATGAAAATATACGAAAATCAACCCGAAAATTTCCATAGGTAGTCCGGGATTATCGCAGTATATTTTTTCAAATTGATACCAAACGCAATCTGAAAACGATGCCGAAAATAATTTCGAAATACTTCCGAAAATTATTCCGCGAATCGGTCTCAAATTTTAGCCGAGAATCTATAAAGCAATCCCGAAATCATCCTAATGCCAATCCAATATATTGACAATATTCCTGAAATGGTAATGAATACAATACCGCAATGATCCAGAGATTGTCCCAAGGCTATTTTTACAAATTGATCCCGAATACAACCTCGACATGATATTTAATACATTTTTTTTTTATAATAAACACAACGGATTAATACCTCCAAAGGCAGCCATACTGAGACGAGGGGCGAATCCGCATGACGCATGGATTTTGTTTTTATCGACTTGTTGATAGGCGGGCGTTTGTTAAGCGTAGAGATCTAAAACTGCTCAGCTACAGAATAAAAATCATCAGCTGAGTATTATACAGAACAATTGGAAATTATACATATAGTACATTGTTAAATAAGTGAACATTTTTAGCATATTGTGACGAATATTACCATCTCTAAGGTTATTAAATAAAGGCACAACAAGATTAAAGCAAGCTACATAAACCCATTAATCATCATTTACACATGTACATACAAGGCAGCAGAGAGATACTCACCATCAGCCGAAGTAGTACTCACATATACACACGCATAAGGCTATGCGAGAGACTATAAACTACAAATATACATGTACGTATATGACTGTAACCAGGCATGTAGTTCGCGAAGTTACTAGATCTTAGGAGAAATGGGTGAACGAGGGAACAGGGATTATAAAAGCAGCGAAGGCTGAGTAGTCAGTAATCAGTTTGATTTAAACCCGCAATTGGTTGTGTAGTATAAGTTTTATTGTGAAGTACTTTCAATGTAGTCTAAAAAAGACCGCCTAGCATTATTGAATATTGAAGTTATTTATTCAACACTTTAGCGATTCGTACGTTAGCAGAATGTTGCAAATAGGCGGAATTTGACTAAATTCGTTACAATTGGTGTCAGAAGAGGAATTGTTGAATAAATTCCGAAGATTTCGAATACAACAAGGACATGGCAAAGTGGAGTGAATTGAAGATCCAGCAACTGAAGAAGGAGTTGGATAGCCGTGGATTGAATACAACCGGCAATAAACTCGAACTTCAGGCACGGCTACGGGAGGCAATGGAAGCAGAAGGAATTAACGTGGAAGAGTATGTCTTTCATCTTGACGGCGACGAGACAACAACAAAAATTGAAGAAAAAAACGAAACATCGCAGACAGCTACGAGCACAGACTTGAACATGATTTTGGCTGCAATATCTGCACAAACATCAACAGTAACATCCAAGATAGAAGCACAAGAGTCACGCATAACATCCAATATGGAAGCACAGGAGGCACACATTTCCGAAATGTCCCCGCAAATGTCATCTCAACTGGAAGAACAGAAGACATATATGACATCTTAGTTGGCTGAGCAGTTGAAAGCACAAGAGGCCCGCATATCCTCGCAGTTGCAGGCACAGGAAGCAAGGGTATCATTAAAACTTGAATCGCAGAAGGCAAAAATCGCACAATTTCAGGCAGAAGTCGATGATTTAAAAGGTCGTACAGAGCAATTACAATTAAATCGCCCGACTGTTCCAGCGAGCAATCCGCAGGTAAAAACTCCATCTTTTTACGGTTCTGCTCCTTTCGAGGCCTTTAAGCTACAGTTTGAAAAGACCGCAGCAGTGAACAACTGGAATGCTGAAGATAAAGTTGCAGCTCTATTCGTAGCACTGAAGGGGCCAGCAGTCGAAATCCTACAGACGATTGCCGAAGGAGAGCGGAACAACTATGAAGCATTGATGGCTGCTGTAGAACGACGATACGGAAGCGAACAAAAGAAGCAGATATATCAAATTGAGTTGCAGAACCGCTACCAAAAAGCGAATGAGACTCTGAAGGAGTTTGCGTCGGATGTCGAAAGGCTGGCCCATCTAGCAAATGCGGACGCACCCGTGAAATACACTGAGAGGGTAAAAATCTAGAGCTTCATAAATGGCATACGAGACGTGGAAACGAAAAGAGCTACATATGCGCAGCCAAACAGGAAACACCTGCATTTTTGAGTAAGCCCGCATACAAAGCTCATCGCGTGGAAGTGGAAAGGCCAGACTGGGTAGACGCAATTTTGGAAGCAGTAAAAGGAACGCAGTAGAAAAACTATGGTTCCGTCAAATACTTTAAGTGTTAAAAGCCAGAGCATATTGCACGTTATTGTAGTACCAACCCTAATAGTTCCAACAATGTCGGTGGTCGCAAACGCAAAGCTCGAGGAGATAAGCAAGAGCGAGTCAGATGTGAAGATCTAGAACATGCCCCAGCTATTGAATGTCCTGTGATATCTATCTCGCAAATTGAAAGAAAATCGAGCAGTCTTACCGTCAAAGGAAATGCGGATGGCAAAGAACGTGTACTGACTGTAGATACGGGCGCATCTCATTCCTTAATCCGATCTTATTTGGTCAACAGGAGAGTAAAGCCATTACCTGGAGCAAGGTTGCGTACGGTCACTGGCGAGTATAACCGAGTCCAGGGAGAAGTGGTATGTGAAGTCTTAATTGGAAAGATTACGGTTCTACAAAAATTCGTTTTGGCGGAGATCGTTGATGAAGTCATATTGGGAGTGGATTTCTTAGTTGACTATGATGTCAGGATCGATATGCAGAGAAGGATTATGCAGTATAAGAACCAGGATGTACCACTCAACTTCAGTTTGGAGAAAGGGTTCAGCGATTCGACAAAGACCACCAAAGTCAAAAGCAGTAGATCGGGCAAAGGTTGATGGAACGAATGGGCCAAACAAAGCAAAATCAAAGATACCTGCGAGACAAACCTGGCATTGCAAACACAAATGCATGCACAAAAACGAAGGAAAGAATTTCCCGGAAAGAATTCGGGGGTAGTTTCAAGCCAGGGCGCATTACTGTTGTGAAACGTCGGAACGATATTGATTATGCGAAGCCAATCCGTCAAGCGCAAGCTCTACGAAGTAGCTCATTGGCCACACAACAGAGTGTGAGGGAACGAACCAGGGTAATGAGTGGTAAGATGAAACACAGGTTTAACAAGAACAACAATTCGGAAGGTTTCTTGGAGGGAGATTTGGTACTGTTATACAACCCTCACTGGCGGAAAGTTGTTCCATCCAAATTTTTGTACAGTTGGGAAGGCCCATACAAAGAAGAGGATCAGCGATGACAACTACCGCATACAAACCATTGGGAAACCACGAAATAGAAGGGTGGTTCATTTGGAGAGGCTAGCAGCGTGTAGACCAGAAAATTTGTCTGATCGGGACGGGCTATGCGAGAGACTATAAACTACAAATATACATGTACATACATATATGACTGTAACCAGGCATTGAGTTCGCTAAGTCATTAGACCTTAGGAGAAATGGGTGAACGAGGCAACAGAGAGTATAAAAGCAGCGAAAGCTGAGTAGTCAGTAATCATTTTCATTTAAACACGTAATTGTTATTGTGAAGTACTTTCAAAGTAGTCTAATAAAGTTGAGCCGAGCTCACAGAGTATATTAACTTTGATTGGATAACGGTTGGTTGTACAGGTATAAAAGAATCGAGATAGATATAGACTTCCATATATCAAAATCATAGGGGTCGAAAAAAAAATTTGATTGAGCCATGTCCGTCCGTTCGTTAACAAGATAAATTGAGTAAATTTTGAGGTATCTTGATGAAATTTGGTATGCAGGTTCCTGGGCACTCATCTCAGATCGTTTAAAATTAACGATATCGGACTATAACCACGCCCACTTTTTCGATATCGAATATTTCGAAAAAAAACCGAAAAAGTGCGATAATTCATTACCAAAGACGGATAAAGCGATGTAACTTGGTAGATGAGTTCACCTTATGACGCAGAATAGAAAATTAGTAAAATTTTGGGCAATGGGCCAAAGAAGGTAATTTAAAAGTTTTGCAAGCTGTAATTTGGCAGTCGTTTTAGACATCATGATGAAATTTGGTAGTAACGTTACTCCTATTATTGTGTGTATGCTTAATAAAAATTAGCAAAATCGGAGGACGACCACGCCCACTTAAAAAAAAAATTGTTTAAGTCGAATTTTAACAAAAAACTTAATATCTTTAGTGTATATAAGTAAATTATGTCAACATTCAACTCCAGTAATGATATGGTGCAACAAAATACAAAAATAAAAGAAAATTTCAAAATGGGCGTGGCACCGCCCTTTTTCGTTTAATTTTTCTACGATACTTTTAATGCCATAAGTCGAACAAAAATTTACCAATCCTTGTGAAATTTGGTAGGGGCTTAGATTCTAGGGCGATAATTGTTTTCTGTGAAAAAGGGAGAAATCGGTTGAAGCCATGCCCAGTTTCTATACACCGATATTAATTAATAATTTTTTCAATTAAGAAAAAATTTATCATAACAATAATAATGATAAAATAATTATTCTTAGGCCTTGAGCTCTATTCAAACCCGCGATCTTACAAATCAGTAGGCCGATATAGCAACAAAAATTATTTTTTATTTATTTTGTTACGAGTCAAGATAGGATAGTTTTTTTGTGGTAAAAAGTGAACCCATTATATCAAATGACATCGAAAAGGTTCATTTAATTAGAAATTAGTTCTGCACTGCCTCAAAATATGAGGTTTGTAATGTCTTGACGCTCGTTACGGGATATTGAAGTTTACTTCGTTCAAAGGAAAGGGGCTAGAAATCAGTCCATTCAGTAGTTAACCATAAATAATACGCCTAGAATTTCTCTACGACTTACGAGAGTTGGAATATTGATAAGCTTTAACCGACTAGTATAAGGTGGACGATTATACGCAGAGACCCAATGAAATTTCCTTAAAGAGAAAAGTAAAAATTGCTTCTGTATTGACTCAAGTCTATCTGCTTGAACTTGAAATCGCGGATTCCAGATTATTGATCCGTATTCTAGTATCGGTCTAACTAATGTGGTAAAAAAGGGCTTTAGTTACACAAGGGTCACTAAATTCTTTGGAGCATCGCTTCACGAATGATAGAACACCTCTAGCCTTATTGGCAGTAGTCATAGTATGAAGGTTGAAACTAAGTTTAGCATCCATCGTGACTCCCAAGTCAACAAAATTATTTACTGATACAAGCCAAAAATTATTAATTACGTAAGAGGCTGCTGGCAAAGATCTCCGAGAGAGGCACATGAATTTACATTTATTGAGGTTAAACGGCATTGAATTCGCGTTGCACCAAGCAACTAAGCAGTTTAAATCCGCCTGAGGCAAGGGACGTTCTTCAACAGATGCTTAGGACCTAAAATGTTAAACATCATCAGCATACATTAAAATTTTGGAATATTCGGAATTTGTGGTACAGATATCATTAATAAATAGCAAGAACAGAATTGAACCGAGATGACTACCCTGTGGGACACCAAGGGCATTAATTACATTTGAGAAAGTGTTTTTTAAAAATTACTTGTTGCGTTCTACCGGTGAGATACGATCAGCTTATGTATAAGCAAGAAGTGGGAAGCTTTATCAAATGCTTTACTGAAATCAGTGTAAATAATATCTGTGTAAAGATTTTCTCTAAATCCATTAGAAACATGAGTTGTAAATTCAAGTATGTTGTTAATGGTAGAATCGCCTACACAAAGTCAATGTTAGGAATCTGCAATCAATGTGGAAATAGAAAATGTTAGCTGATTGGTAACAAGGGCTTCAAATAACTTTGGGATGGTAGACAATTTTGTAATTCCTCGATAAGGGGTATTAGAAAAGATTCCTTCCAAGCAGCAGGAAAAACACCATGTTTTAGGGACATGTTGAATAAATCAGTTAGGTGCTGATAAATGTGCTCAGCGCATTTTTTAAGAAAACATGTTGGAATTAGGTCAGAACCGTATTTGTAAGATTCCTTCAAAGACGTTAAATATGTAAAAATATCTTCTGGAGATATTGCTGGAATATTAATTGCGTTAAGTGAGTTAAGTTGATACGGGTATTCATTAGATAAAGAAATTAATTCAGCGGAATAATTAGATTTGAAAAACTGTACAAAGAAGTTGGCAATATCTTGATCGTCGCTAAAGAAATCAACACGGTATTTCATACCAGAAGGAAACACTTTAACCCTACGTTTAGAGTTCACGAAATCATATAAAGCTGCGGGTTGCAAGTTATTTTCTTTTTCATCGTACATATATAGGTATTTTAACACTTTTTATTTAATTCGAAATATTTATGGCGCATTATGGAGAACATCAAGTTGTAGGAGTGTGAACCCGTCTTCTTCTATTTGGACTAGTTGAGTGGAAACACGTATACGCTTAGGTCCTTCTTATCCAGAATAGCGTAAATGATAGCATTGAAGTCAGAAACGTTTTTGTCAATATCTGGACCGTAGTTGGGCCAAACTACTGTAGATAAAATTTGGTTAAGTTTATTAAAATTAGCCTTCTTGAATACAAATCTAAAACTAGAATCGTTTTCTGTGCTAGTGCAACTCCGAGAACTGCTCCCGAAAAAATTCGGATGAGTCTGAAATTCTTTCTAAATGGCAGCAAGTCGATTTCCAACTTTAATCGAAATAATATGAAAAAAATTCCGGAACAATCCACCAAAATTACAAAAATTTTATTGAAATTAATATTGAAATTCTCTCGAAATGATCACACACAGTCCCCATTTTATCCTGTCAATTTTCCAAACTAATTCCGGATACAATAAAGGAATGATATCGAAAATAATCTCGAATTGCTCTTGAAAACAATACCGAAATGATCAGTCTAATGACTAGTCTGGAAATATTCTTGAAATCGCCAAAAATGGATATACATTTTAAACCGGGGTTATTCCAAAAAAGTCCCGAATTTATTTTAAAATTTATCTCTAAACAACATTATTGAAAATAACCTGAAAACGCACCTGAAAATAATCAAAAATTTTCCCGAATTCATCCGGAAAGCTATGACGAAATGTTATGCAAATCTTCGCAAAATTTTTTTAAAAGGATCCTCAAAGAGCAGCAAACGGATTCTAGTACTAAAATGATCGTAAAAGTTCTGAAGTTAATCCCGAAATGATCTAGAGAAAGTCCCGAAACAGTTAGAACTGATCGTAAAAACAATCTCGAAGTAGTTCCAAATGATGGAGAATATCCGGGAATCCTGAAAAGTATCGTAATGAACTCTAAACAGTTTCGGCGTGATTCAAAAAAGGTTCCTACGGTCTGAACTTGAATGAATTATTCGAATAGTTTAAGGAGGCATAATCTTCCTCAACTTCTGTATCAACTTCAGAGAATTTCAATTCTCTAACTCGATTTTTTCTTCGACTTTGACTTACATAAGCCAAATCAGCAATATTCGATAACGCTTTCGGTTGCGTTTGGATGCCAAATGTAACATCCCTGATTTTCACACTCATTTTGTTGCATTTAAGTTTTTTATTTTATATTTTATTTTGGATGTCTTTATTTTTGACCAGCTGTTGAATGCTACTATATTTTCTTTACTGAAATAAAGTTTCTTTTCGCCTTTGTTTCTATTATTAGCTTACCGAGTACGTAAAAGTAAATACATTTTTAAGTCATGTTAGTTCTTTCAAATTTTGCTGAGCATCTGCTGTCGGCACTTTTGCTATCTTATTGCCAATAGAGTTTTCAAATTGCTTTTCTTTTTTCTTTTTCATTAAATCTAACTCTTCGCCTTTTTTCATGTTTTTCCACTTCTTTAGTTTTCGTTGTTCACTACATTATTTTGGTTAGGTTAAAGCTCTTGACTTTAACTCGTTTCCTATTTAGTCTTTAATTGTTGTCTGTGTTGGTTGTATTTTTTAGTACTTTTGCCGCAACAAGTTTTTCAATTAGAAGAAAATTTTTCTAAGCGGGGACCCACGTCGGTAGTGTTTGTCAAGCACTCCGAGTGTATTTCTGCCATGAAAAGCTCTCAGTGAAAACTCATCTGCCTTGCAGATGCCGTCCGGAGTCAGCATTAAACAAGTTGGTCTCATCCCGCCAATTTGTAGGAAAAAAATAGGAGCACGACGCAAATTGGAAGAGAAGCTCGGCCTTAGATCTCTTCGGAGGTTATCGTGCCTTACATTTATTATTGATTTTATTTTAACTCTTGCATCTGCTCTGTGAGAGCGCTCATCGAGCGATTGCTAATAAGGAAGAGTGGACGAGCAAAGCCGCTGTGAAATAAAAACTGGTACGATAGGAAAAAAATGCTTCCGAGGCCCTCATTGGGAATGTCACCATAAAATTTGTGGTCGAGGCATCCTTGCTGTGGTGCCTATTGGCATATGAACGAAATCTGCTATCGGCATTAGATGAAAGATAGTAGAGAGACCAAAGGACGTTTCGATTAATAAAATACATATACCTGTCATATCGGGTAGACGGCGTTATAAATAACAAGTAAGGACGGAACTTCATAACTTTCATGAAAGCGGCTGACCAATAATCTTATCCAAATAATCGGCGGTATAAGATAAGAAATATATAGGGAACAGATGTACATAACAAAGCGATTTTAAAATAAATATTACATAACAATAGGTAGGTAGTTTGTGTGAGGATGCAAAGTTGCAGGTATTTTGTGGTCTGCATGTAAAAATTATGACTACGAATCACTTATAACAGTTTATATGGGGACACACTATACGGGGTACACACTATATATACCACCGATCTCTGTGATTTTTCAGACAACAATATATGCTATATGCGTAAGCATTTAGTGAAATTTTAAGCTTCTAGCTGTTATAATGGGAAAGGAATCGCGAAAAGTTTCTTATCTGAATAATCGGTTGTATGAGTATATTCTACACATACAACCGATCTCTTTGATTTTATTTTATTTTAATTTATTTCATTTTACTTTATGTTTTTCATTTTATTTTATTTTATTTTATTTTAATTTATTTTTGTTTGTTGTGTTCCTTTTAGTTTTGCTTACAAATTGGCAGGACGGGATCTACTTGTTCTATGCCGACTCCGAACGGCATCTGCAAGGCAGATGAGTCTTCACTGAGAAGCTTTTCATGGCAGAAATACACTCGGAGTGCTTGCCAAACACTGCCGAAGGGTAACCCCGTTTGGAAAATTTTCTTGTAATTGGAAAAACTTGTTTCAAACATTTTGATGTGAACCCAAGATCTTCAGTGTGGTAGACAGAGCACGCTAGCATAATTCCACGGCGGCCGCATACTATAAGACGCACAAATTTCTAGTTCTATCAGCCTTTGTTTTTGCAACTAATTTGCTGAAATTCAACAATAACTCGCACCTGCAAACAAACCTCCAAGCTGATCTAATTGCAAACCTCAAAAAGTATGTATGCCTATAGAACTTTAAATATTTGAACAACTGCAACGAAAGCGCTATATCAGCTTATCTGCATGCGTTGTAAATTGTCTGAGTATTGCTTGCAATTTATTAGCGCACAAACTTTTCTAATGTTTATACTACAAGTACTTGGAGCCACTGGGCTTAAGCTGGAGTCATTGGTGCCGTATAGCTGGAGTCATTGGTTCCGTATGTCGTATCGCTGTATCCGTATCCCTAACGTAATCAGCTATTTATCGTTACGACGGTAAACCAAAACCCAATTGGTTGGCTACGATACGGTTACGACTTTAGCGGCACCAATAATCGATTGCATTGATTCTCATAAAGTTGGTCGAGTCAGCTGTTAAAAGGTTACCGATACGGTTACCGATAAAGCACCAATGTCTCCAGCTTATGTCGTATCGCTGTATCCGTATCCCTAACGTAATCAGCTGTTTATCGTTACGACGGTAAACCAAAACCCAATTGGTTGGCTACGATACGGTTACGACTTTAGCAGCACCAATAATCGATTGCATTGATTCTCATAAGATTGGTCGAATCAGCTGTTATAAGGTTACCGATACGGTTACCGATAAAGCACCAATGTCTCCAGCTTTATGCGGAACCACGAATTGCGTTAGTGCAAATCAGAGGTCTGCTTTGAGTACTAATAAAATGAGTGCACTTAGTCATGAGCCAAAAAATTGTGTCTAAATGTGTACTTAGTCAAGTACAGACAAATACTATGAGTGACTAGCACATAAAATAGAAAATACATACGAGTGCCCCGCAACACATATGTCACATACATATATGACATTGTTGAATATAAACTGAAATCATAGTCGCTTTAACTCAGTAGCACCAAAAATTTTGGAATATAAAGATATTGCATGCGCGAACTTCGGTGGAAAGCAGCGGAGCGTAACAAAATTCTAGTAGGTCACTTCCACCACACCACAAATTTTAACACGATTTTTAACATAATTTAAGCACAGAAATACACTGATTGGAGTTTTAGAGAGAAAAAATGTGAATTCTGAACTAGTGATGGAACGATATTTCGCTATTGGTGATTGCATCGCCGCTATTGTCAAATCGCTAATAGCTATAGCTATTGCAGTCCAAAAATATCAGTGATTGGCGATTTTCCTTCATTCGATTCTTTTGAATGGCAATCACCTCTGGCAGAATATCGCCAATAGCGATTATAGCGATTGGCGATTTTCCTTCAGCATGAAATTCTAATACTAATATTGATAGCGGGGATGCAATCATCGATAGTGAAATATCATTCATCACTACTCATCTGTGTGCTTTGCTTTCCGACTGATTAAAAAAGTTTATTGGCGACAAAAAGAAATAATTTTCTCGAAAATTGAAAAAAATATACTTTTACAAAAGTTTGCCACCTATTATCGAAAAATGGGGATAGTTATCTTAAGAACTGCACAACGAAAAATTTCTCGTCAACAGATAGTGGTAAATAAGGGCGAAAAAAGTATGCTTTTTTGTGCAGAGAAATTGTGGAAACAGCGAACGGAACAAAGCAAACTTGTGCAACAACAATTTCGACGACGAAGTGATGTGCAATAATTGCAAAAAATGGTTTTGCAATGGGCGTGGAAGCACATCTGGATCCCAAATTGTTAAACTTTCGGTGAGGGCTAAACATAGGGAAGTCACCCTATATTCTGAAGGTCCACTTCGAGAAACAGTACTAAAATTTTACTCGTGTTGCGTAGGTAATGTATATGAATTGGGATCAAGAACAATGGAAGCCACTTTTAACTGAGCAGTGGCGTGCACGACAAATATCAGCAGCACAAATAAACAAATTAGAGGAATTATGGAAGGAAAAAATCGATGCAACATTTCAGGATTTAGAGAAGCCAGGTATAGACACTGAACCATCACAAGTGCTATTGCGTTATGAAGATAGTTATCAATATGAGATAGTTTTTGGTCCACTTGTGCGCCTAGAAACAGAGTACGATAAACATTTAAAAGAATCGCAAACACAGGAGGGTATAGAAATAAGATGGGACGTTGGCCTAAACAAAGAAACAATAGCATATCTTACGCTTGCTCAAACTGATTCGGACATGAAACTAATGCTTGTGTTATTCATAAGTTAATACTTCTAGGCTGTAGCCGTTAACAGTTTTATAAAATTTGTGTTTTTGATGTAAAAATAAAAGAATTATAGATACATATATCACTTGTCTTATTGTAAACAGATTAACTCAAAATTTAAGTTTTTTGGGAGAATGCAATTCAAGCTTTGTCATATGGTTTGTATATGGTTGAATTCTCCGGCTAATTTCTAGGGCACTGAAGTGGGTGGCTAATTTTCTGCTAAAGAATATTTTTATAATAGTTTGAAGAATTTTCTATATTTTACCTCTGTATTTTTCATTAAAAATTGTTTCACTTTACTATACAAATATTATGCAGCCAAATACAACTTTCAGAATAAATTCATACGGAGTATTCCTGAATACATCGGTGTAGTATAATATAGTAAATAAATCATGATTTTATGGTGTTACATATACAGATTTATTTCGGATTGATTCATCTTATATTTAAAAATCAAAGCATTTTCAATTAACAAAATTTATAAAACAAAGATGCATAGACATCTATTCCAGCTAGTTTCATCTCATTGAGTATAATACGAGACTGAACATATTAGAATTTCACATTTCATCAGTTTACTATAAAAGGTACATATTTCGTCTTTTTATTCCAATTTTGGTTCATATATTCTGTATACTAAATTAAATTAATGTATAACATTCAATCTAATCCGGTAAACAAACTTAAACATTCAACTTTTATAATCAAGTATACAAATAATTGAAGATTCGCTTATCAAAGATAAATGAAAGCGATCGCCATAGCTGTAAAAAATAGCCATATCTATATTCACTGATAGCTCAAAATCGCTGTATCGACCATCATATATTCTGTATAGAATCGCTTGTTAAAACAAAGCGATCGCTATAGCTATAAAAAATAGCCGTGATTCAAAAATAGCCATATCTATTTTCACTGATAGCTCAAAATAGCCATATCGTCCATCACTATTCTGAACACATTAGCTGAATAAAAAGTGTACAAATAATTGTTAAATAACAAATACAGACAGTGGTAGTTTAACAAATTCTGCTGTGGTAAGATGTGAATGTGACCTACTAGAATTTTGTGAAGCTTGCTTCACACTATTTTTCGTCTATGCAATGTCTCTATATTTTATCATTTCTGGTAGCACGTTGGTTTCGTGTGTAATACACTGTATACTTCGTTTATTATCGGTTTTTCTTTAGCGCTGTATTCAGTTTAGTTTCGTGTACATCGTTGTGTTGCTAGCGTCAGAAGACTGATATGACTATCTATATTCATTATACTCAGTTGAGCAGAGCTCACAGAGTATATTAAGTTTGATTGGATAACGGTTGGTTGTACAGGTATAAAGGAATCGAGATAGATATAGACTTCCATATATCAAAATCATCAGGATCGAAAAAAAATTTGATTGAGCCATGTCCGTCCGTCCGTCCGTCCGTCCGTTAACACGATAACTTGAGTAAATTTTGAGGTATCTTGATGAAATTTCCTGAGCACTCATCTCAGATCGCTTTTTAAAATGAACGATATCGGACTATAACCACACCCACTTTTTCGATATCGAAAATTTCGAAAAACCGAAAAAGTGCAATAATTCATTACCAAAGACAGACAAAGCGATGAAACTTGGTAGTTGAGTTGAACTTATCACGAAGAATAGAAAATTAGTAAAATTTTGGACAATGGTTGTGGCACCGCCCACTTTTAAAAGAAGGTAATTTAAAATTTTGCAAGCTGTAATTTCGCAGTCGTTGAAGATATCATGATGAAATTTGGCGGGAACGTTACTCCTATTACTATATGTACGCTTTATAAAAATTTACAAAATCGAAGAAGGACCACGCCCACTTTTAAAAAAATTTTTTTTTAAAGTAGAATTTTAACAAAAAATTTAATATATTTACAGTATATAAGTAAATTATGTCAACATTCAAGTCTAGTAATGATATGGTGCAACAAAATACAAAAATAAAAGAAAATTTCAAAATGGGTGTGGCTCCGCCCTTTTTCATTTGATTTGTCTAGGATACTTTTAATGCCATAAGTCGAGCAAAAATTTTGCAATCATTTGTTTTCTGTGAAAATGGGCGAAATCGGTTGAAGCCACGCCCAGTTTTTATACACAGTTGTCCGTCTGTCCTTGAGCAAAAATTGACATATCTTTACTAAACTTAGTTCATGTACTTATCTGAACTCACTTTATATTGGTATACAAAATGAACGAAATCCGACTATGACCACGCCCACTTTTTCGATATCGAAAATTATGAAAAATGAAAAAAATGCCATAATTCTATACCAAATACGAAAAAAGGGATGAAACGTGGTAATTGGATTGGTTTATTGACGCGAAATATAACTTTAGAAAAAACTTTGTAAAATGGTTGTGACACCTACCATATTAAGTAGAAGAAAATGAAATAGTTCTGCAGGGCGAAATAAAACACCCTTGAAATCAGGCATGCTTAACCAACGAAACGATATCATTTCGTTACGATAATCAACGTTAATAAACGAAACGAAGTCATTTCGTTTCGTTTATTAACGTTAAGATCGTCAAATTAACGAAATGATTTCGTTTCGTTTTCTGCCATATCAAAACGAAATCAAATCGTTTATGTTGATTATTAATTTCAAACTATGCTGGCAAAGCTGATTGATGGCGGAGTCATTAAAGGTGAAAGCATTATCCAAGCTGATTGCAACTTTTCTCATGAATTTTGACAGTACGAACATTTCTCAGAGTATTTGTGACATTACCACCAACGAATTACACAAACAAATTACATAGAGTTTGTGTGTGTATGTGCGCTCGTTGTTGCCACCTTACGGCTTCACCATGGCTATAGCATTGCCAGCACAATTCAAACATAAAGTATCACGTTTTCGTTAACGTTTTTAACGTTAACGAAAGCTTTTCGTTTCGGTTAAAAACGAGATACAATTTATCTTGATAATTTCTTTATCGATAACATTTCGAAGTGTTTCAACGGAAACGGTGGAAATTTTTTAATAAACGATTAGCTTAACGTTAAGGTGCATCCCTGCTTGAAATCTTGGCAGGTATTACCTATATATAAAAAAAAAAACAGATGATGTTCTGGGTCACCCTGGTCCACATTTTGGTCGATATCTGGAAAACGACTTCACATATACAACTACGACCACTCCCTTTTAAAACCCTCATTAATACCGTTAATTTGATACCCATATCGTACAAACAAATTCTAGAGTCAACCCTGATCCACCTTTATGGCGATATCCCTAAATGGCGTCCACCTATAGAACTATGTCCCACTCCCTTATAAAATACTCTTTAATGCCTTTCATTTGATACACATGTCATATAAACACATTCCAGGGTTTCCCTCTGTTCATTTTCCTACATGGTTATTTTCCCTTATGTTGTCACCATTGCTCTCAACTGAGTATGTAATGTTCGGTTACACCCGAACTTAACCTTCCTTACTTGTTTTATTGTACTGTTAATCATACTTGTTCAAATTAGTGTTTTCGTATAACACAGTTGACTTTCTTGCTCAATTAGACAATTGAGTATTGAACTGCTTCGTGGCTTATGAGCGGTTATTCATTTTACGAAGCATGACTATGTAAATGTGTTTTAGTGGATATAAGTGCTTGATATTCTTTGTTTGTGTACGCACTAATACTAATTTTTTGGTTAGTCCACTAATAACCTTAAAACATGAATAATTGCAGCTCACTGGTGCAAATACAAGTTGAATAGGAGTAAGTACTCCTTTAGCTATCAAATTTGTATCAGTGTGCATTGTATGCATATTCACTCTGGTGAAGTGAAATAAGTTTTTATTTGACTTTTATCTATTTTGATAGGTTGAGTAATCGAAAATTTTAGATCATTCTGCTGTAGTGTTGTAGAAGATGTTTGCAACATACCGTTGCATTTTTCTTGCTGTTGTTCCTAAACTAACAAGCTTATATTGCAATAAAGATGGATTTACTTTTGTGCTTCTTAGCTCACACTAGCGGTATTTAAACAACACTAAAGAGCTAATTTGGTGGGGACGAGAAACCCCCAAAATCTTAGCTTAAGAGGAGTTTTTGCGAAGAGCCTCCATCAACAGTACTTATATACACAATGCACTCAAGCACAGAAGCACTTGGATCAGCATTCATGAGATCATTCGATGGACATTGCTCTAAATATTTCTGTGTTTAAGGGATGTAATAAAATGCAAAAAACGAAAAAGCTCCCAATCAAAAGTACGCAACGGGCAAAAACTAAGTTCAAATTTGTCTGCTTCTTCGAAGGAAATAAAATAAAATGTAGGTTTATTTCAAACTAATGAAATATTATTCATCTACATAAGTCAAATATACTCAGGTTTATAAGCAATTAAATTGAATTGTTCCAAAGACTAACCAAATCGAGTTATAACCCTGAAATAGTTCCGAAAACAATCCCGATGTAGCCTTATATGACTTCTTAGCAGCCGCAAGATAAATGGCCCTACGAGGGCGATAGAATCATCCGAAGCTGGTTATATGCACCAATTGATCCAGAAATAGCTCTGCAAAAATTCCGAAAACACTATCCAAATAGTCCGAAGAAGTTATAACGAAAGTATTTCCAAAACTATTACCAATTTGTCTGCAAAGATACCGAACAGAGCCATAAAACAGTTCATATATGGTGTATAATAAAATAATCTCGAAAACATTTGCGAGTTAGTAGTAAAATTATCCCAAAATTATCTCAAAATTTTTTATAAATAATCCCAAAATTTTGAAGATGGACAATCCCATACCCAATTCCAAAATAATCTGCATTCAAAAGCATTTCGAAAAGACTCCTAGAAGATATACGTAAAAAGACTCCGGAATATATCTCGAAATGATCCACTCGAAATGATGTCACTGTTATGCTGAAAGGATTCCGAAATCAATACAGAAATTGTTCCAAAATAGTCCCTGAAAATGATATAAAAAAACGGTAATGCCGAAATTATACCGAAATAGGCCAAAATCCTGACAAGATCCCTAACTGATCAAAAAATAGTAGCGGCATGATATTGAAATCATGCTGAAAATATGTCGAATCTATGCCGGAATACTCCAAAAATGTTGCGAAAGAACGCGGTATTTATAACGAAAATAGGGCTCAAATAGCTATGTAGTTCTGTATACAGGGTCCTTCCTTTCAAGAACCGTGCGGAATATACAGACGAGTGACACTTGTGAAGCAAGTACCCGTGAAATCGAGGCATTCACAAAATTATAGTTGGGGTCACTATAAAGAACCACAGAGTTGCCCGTCTTACTTCATCTGCCATCGATGTAATCGATTTCATTGGAATTCGTCACAGTGACAAATAATTAACAGGATTAACATTTTTAATGTTGAATCTGGTACTTCATACTATCATAGTTTGTGACGAAATCTGTTTGCATTACAAATGTTATATCGTGGACGCTTCATTTTCAAATTATTGTTTCGATAACTTCACCATGTGGTGGTGGTAGCTTACTTCGCCGTCTACACTAAAGATCCTGCGTTCAAGTTCCGGGAAATGCAACATCAAAATACTAAGAAAAAAGTCCTTTCACTTAAAAAAAAATAAATAAATGCAGGGCGCGATAATCTCCTACAAACTTGCGGAACGAGACCTACATGTTTGAACAACGCCTTCTAACGTCATCTACAAGGCAGATGAGTTTCCACTGAGAAGCTTTTCATGGCAGAAATCCACTCGGAGTGTTTGCCAAACACTTACGAGGGGTGAACCCAATTAGAAAACACGTTTAAGTGCAAAACAAAGTGCCCGGTGGGAAAATTGTCTATTGAGAAAGCGAAATTTTATTGGTTAAGTCAAGCCCTAAAGCGAAAACACGCCCAGTTGTTTTCCTGCGAGTTACTTGCTTACAAACTACACAAGTTTTTATCATCCAATCTTGCTTCTGTAATCTGGGATTATTTATTAACAAAGTTAAGTGCAAAACTAGACCGTGTTTCTCGACAACAAATGAAAACAAAGAGATTCAAGTTACGAAAACTGAAGGTAACAAAAACGCCCAAGTTATCATCTAGCAAATTCATACCTGATCTCATCATCATGAAAATGAAATTGAACTTTTGAATAAAGGTCTGAATTTTGCGTTACCACATAAATCCTCACCTATGCAGGACATAATAGTTGACTCTGAGTTGGCTGTCGGAAGATTAAAATCCGAGGAAGCTGAAAATTTACGGTACAATATAAAACAAGCTTTAACATCAAAATCGTTTCCAAATAATCGTAGACAGTGTAGTAAGTTGCATGACGCAGTAAAATCGCTAAACCAAAAAAACATTTATATAACAAAATCGGACAAGGGCAACTGTGTAGTTGTAATGAACCAAGACGACTACAACAATGGTATGAGCGCACTTATTAAAGAAGGAAACTACGTGAGAGTAAATAATCCCCTTCCAAAAATGAAGAGACAAGCACGGAACATCGAAAAAAGTATGCCCAGTTGTTCGGCCGTCAGTGGGATATCAAAATGCACAAATCCTATGTACGAGTCCCTTGTTTATACGGTCTATATAAGGCGCATAAACCTGGAAATAAATTTCGCCCTATTATCTCTGGATATACTTCCCCTATTTCCAACATTGCAAGATGGCTGAGTGATTATTTCAACAAACTTAAGAGTTTCGATAATTTTTCGATAAAAGACTCATTAGAACTGATTACAAAAATTAAAGATGTTCGGTTAAATTCGAATGAATGTTTTGCGTCATTCGATATCATTTCTTACTTCTCAAGCGTACCAAAAAAAGGGGCCTTGGACGCACTACACATTTGGCTCGACAGACAAAACTTAAATCCGTCGGTCTCCAGTGCTTTATTTGATTTAACAGTTTTATGTCTTAATCAATCCTTTTTCCAATTCACAGGTGTATTCTACGAGCAAATCGACGGCTTACCAATGGGGTTAAATATAAGCCCCTTTTTATTTATTATTTATGAATACTATCGAAGAACAATTGACTCAGAGATCATTGTTCCCACGGGTATACTATCGCTATGTCGATGATTGTGTAGTAATTATTGAGAAAGACAAAATCAATAGCACGCTTGACTCATTCAATTCGATAAATAGTAAAATTCAGTTCACATATGAATCTGAGGTAAATAATGAGCCGCCTTTTCTTGATTTAAAACTAATACATGGTACTGATGGAGTTATCGAGTTCGATATTTATCGAAAACCTTAATCGACTGAGCGTTTCATCCCCATAGAATCGAACCACTACTACTCCCGCAAGTTAGCAGCTTTTAATTCCATGACTCATCGTCTTGTAAATGTACCGCTCAACGAAATCGCATTTAAGAGAGAGAAAGAGAAAATAATAAACATAGCTGAATATAATGGCTACTCCCCTAACAGCATCATACAGCTAATAAACAAACATAAAAGCAAAAAAGAAAAAAGAGAATGCAGCTCGTTTTTCGATACAGTGGGTAAAAAAGATAAACAAGTTTTTTGTAGCATAACTTATGATACGCATTATTTCAAACATATTAAAAGATTGTTTGATAAAGTAAACGTAAACGTTGCGCCTAAAAATAAATCTAAATTAAAATCGTTGCTTAAATCGACGAAGGACACGTGTGACAGTTTGGATAAACCGGGGGTTTATTCCGTCACGTGCTCACAAATGAATGACGATGGGACGGTATGCGGCGCGAAATATATAGGCCAATCGAGTCGCACTGTACGAATTAGGATGAATGAACATCTCAAATATATCAAAAATATTGATCCAAGGAGCGGAATCGCGGAGCACGCTTTATTGAACAAGCATGCATTAAGTGAAGAGGACTGTAAATTAATTGTATCAGAATCCAATATAAATAAATTAAATATTTTAGAATCACTACACATCTATGTTAATAAAAATGTTGCAGTTAATCGTGATAGTGGCCCACTGTACTCTAGTCTTTTTTCAGCCTTGCATTAAATTTTCTGTTTTACTTTTTATTGTTGTTGCGTTGCCAATGCGCATTCTCTTATTACTCTTTTTTGTACGGTATGATATTATAATATTGGAAATTATTTGTTTTTTATTGTTAAGTATTGCTAGGCTTTATTTGTCATCTGATGGACAATGGTTAGTTGACACAAACAACTGAAGAAGGCACCACGCGAGTGTCGAAACAATTTGTATTGTGTTTGTAATTTAAGTTACAAAATAAAAATTATTATTTAAGTGACATTAAGGTGTGTGTTTTTTATATTTTTTTAGTATAAAATAATTGAACGTTGTCACTTACCACTCAAAACAAAACATTCAATCGTTTCTAAATGTTTGATGCTACAGCTGCCGTTAGGTCTCGACGTGAAACATGTACGTCCCGTCAGGCAATTTGTTAGAGCAGTTAAAAAAGGAGCTTCACACAAATGGGAATTGAGATTACTCAAAATGTAGCAAAAATTCCTCCTAAAAATTCCGATCCAAAAAACTTAATTTAACATCTTGCTTAAGCATTTACTATCAAAACGTTAGATGCTTAAATACTAAATTAACTGACTTATATTTGAAAACCATTCACTGTAACTATAATAGTATTGCTTTTACCGAAACATGGCTAAAACCCAATGTTTTAAGTTCCGAAATTTTTTGCGGTGAGTATCAGGCCTATAGAAATGATCGCTTAAATAGGACCGGAGGTGGTGTCTTGCTAGCTGTACATTCTTCAATTCCATGTGAAGATGTTAATTTAGCCGAAGTTGACTCCATCGAGTTTAAATGCATCCGAATCTTACTTTGCCGAGGTCATATTTACTTATCCGTTTGCTATATTACATCGTCTTATGATCTATCAGTGTATATGCACCATATTTCACTGTTACAATCATCGAATTGACGATAAAGCCCACGGACTCAATGATTGTTTTAGGCGACTTTAACCTGCCACATATATCTTGGAATACCGTTGATCACAATATTGTCCCCGTATCATCCAAGATGCATATCAATATCCTTTTTGGAAGGAATTACTGATCTTTGCCTTAATCAGATCAACTTCTTTCCGAATAAGTATGGAAAATTCTTAGACTTAGCATTTGTTGACGACATATCTAAATTCTCTATAAATCGGTGTGAACCTCTTGTTTTGCCAGAAGACGTTTACCATCCTTCTCTTGAGATAACTTACGAAATCATAAGCAACGAAGTCGGCTGCACTAACAAAACACGTGTCTGTATCAGATGTTTTGATTTTTCCAAAACTTATTTCAACAATTTAAATAAAGAGCTTTCTGAGATGACTTGGCCTCGATATAAAGAGGATGTAGAGGAAAACGTTTTACATTTTAATAAAACCATTTATACTTTATTTTATGTGCCCAAACGCAAATGCTCGTACACTGAACCAGTTCAGGCCTGGTTTACTAAAGATTAAAAAGCTTTAAAAAATAAGAAATCACGTTTATTCAAATTATATAAGAGAACCGGTTTACACTCTCATTATGCACAGTACGCTATTTTCCGTCATAAGTATTTTGAACTTAATAAAAAGTGTTATAAAGCTTACATATGTAAAATTAAAAGAAACATTATTTGCCACCCGAAGTCTTTTATGATTTCGTAAATTCTAAACGCAGAACTAACGGGTTTCCTTCTGCCATGAAATTTAGAAATAGCATTTCCAGCGACGATCAAGAGATTGCAAACTTCTTCGCTCAATTCTTTCACTCTAATTACCCTGCTGTGGTTGATTCATCACCTACAAATTATCCGTATGAGCTCCATTCTAGTAACTCAATATATGCCCCACATTTGCTGCCTGAAGATCTTCTACTACATCTAAAGACCCTAAAAGAATCCTTCAAATATGGTCCCGATTTGATCCCAACATGTTTTCTTAAAAAATGTGCGGAATACATTTACCAGCCCCTTACTGATCTGTTTAACCTCTCTTTAAAAAATGGTATTTTCCCGACGGATTGGAAAGAATCTTTTCTTATCCCACTCCATAAAAAAGGAAGCAAGTCGTCTATTGAAAACTATCGTGGAATAGCAAAGCTCTCCGCTATCCCTAAGCTTTTCGAAGCAATCGTTACTAATCACCTTAAAAAAAAAATAAATGTAAGGCGCGATAACCTCCGAAGAGATCTAAGGCCGAGCTTCTCTTCCAATTTGCGTCGTGCTCCTCTTGATTTTTCCCTACAAATTGGCCGGACGGGACCTACATGTTTTATGCCGACTCAGAACGGCATCTGCAAGGCAGACGAGTTTTCACTGAGAGCTTTTCATGGCAGAAATAAAATCGGAGCGCTTGCCAGACACTGCCGAGGGGCGACCCCGCTTAGAAAAATTTTCTTCTAATTGAAAAATCTTATTTCTAAAATTTTGATGTGGCTTTGCCCGGGAGTTGAACCCAGGGCATACGGTGTGATAGGCGGAGCACGCTACCATCACACCACGGTGGCCGCCTACTAATCACCTTACATTTTCGATTTCTACATTGATAGATAGTTCTCAGCATGGCTTTTGTAGAGCCAAATCAACCACAACCAATTTGCTTGAATTTACAACTCACGTCTTTAATGGGTTTAGAAACAATCATCATACCGACGTTATATACACTGATTTCAGCAAAGCATTGGACAAAGTACGCCACTCATTACTTGTTTATAAACTCGAATTTCTTGGTTTTCAACCTGGTCTAACTCGCTGGATCTCCTCCTATCTTTGCTGTAGAACTCAAAGAGTCATTTTTAAAAACATTTCTTCGAATGTCATCGATGTTCCCTACGGTGTGCCTCAGGGTAGCCATCTTGGTCCTATTCTGTTTTTGGTCTTTATAAACGATGTTTCCACAACTATAAAATATTCAAAAATTTTAATGTATGCCGACGACGTAAAACTTTTTAAGTCATACGCGTCGGTTGAAGAACGTTCTGTACTCCAGGCGGATTTAAATCGTTTAGTTACTTGGTGTAATGAGAATATTATGCCTCTCAACATAGAAAAATTTAAATCCATGTGTTTTTCAAGTGGGAATATACAGCCAGCTTCCTACACAATTAATGGCCAAACTCTGGAAAGCGTTGATGTTTTTGTCGACTTGGGAGTTACAATGAATTGCAAACTTAGTTTCAACCCTCATATTAATGCCACATTCAATAAAGCGAGAGGAGTTTTGGCATTTGTGAAAAGATGGGCATAGGAATTTTGTGATTCTTACGTTACAAAAACCCTTTTTACATCATTGGTGAGGCCGATATTAGTTTATGGATCGATAACTTGGAATCCGCGTTATAAAGTTCATGTGGATAGACTAGAATCAATTCAAAAACAGTTTTTACTTTTCGTCTTGAGAAATCTTCAATGAGACTCTCCGTATAATCTTCCTCCTTACACTAATCGATTAAAACTAATAAATCTTCCTACACTTGCAAGTCGTAGAGAAATGCTAGGTGTACTATTTATGGCTAGACTTTTAAATGGATCGATTTGAATCCCATTTCTTTTGAACGAAGTACACTTGAATGTTCCATGGCGAGTTTCAAGGCATTACAAATCTATTATTCTTAAACAATGCAGAAGCAATTTTCAACTACACGAACCTTTTCTATGTTTGTGTGAAGATTCTAACTCTCACTCGAGAATTATTGATGTTTCGGACTCGCTCTTTGCCATAAAAAAGACGGTTCTATCTTCTCTTAATAATTAAAAAATTATATTTATACTTTTAGTCTATTGTATTTTGTGAATCTATATTTCTCAGCTGATGAGTTTCTCTGTAGCTGAGCGGTTTTAGATCTCGGCGCTTAAGAAGCCACTGCCTCTCACGGTAACAAAAAAATCACAAATAAGACACAAATAAGGATTAGGAAAAAAAAAACAAAAGGGAAAAAACAAAAAAATATGTATGAATTAAACAAAACAAAAAACAAAAACAGTATTAGCCTGGTTTCATCGGGCCACTTGAGGGCATTGCGCCCTTAGTCTCCTCCGAGGCAAATCGCGCCAAGTATTTATTTATTTACCTAAACCACGCAGATAGCTCCATAGAATGCGAATAATTTCCAGTCTCCACACCTAAACCTATTTTGGATCCCTTAGTGTAGATTTGTATACCCCTCTTCCTATCACTCCTACTTGGAAGGATAGTAATAACGATGACCTCAAACTGCAGATTTTGGAGATAATCGATTTCTTCAATAAGTGACAACAAATCATGTATTACTTATTAAATATTTGGGAAAGGGTTAAAAGAACGCAACATCAATACAAATATATAACAAATTTAAATTAATAAATGGTTGTAAAAGGTTTTCAAACATAAAGCGAAAGGGTACTCCGCTTAACAATAACAAATAATTATAATTCATTCAAGCCTTTATAAAAACTTATTTTTCTAGCTATTTGTTTTGCACTTATTATCATACTTTTTCATTTTTCCCCCACACCCCTTAACATGTGTGCATAATGAAGGTGCGCCATTTTCAAATTTAAATGCAAATTCGCAGTACTCCACCAAGATTAAACTCAATTTTCGTATGTTGTTTTCGTTTATTTTTTTTCTTGTATTTTACAATCTTTTTCAACTTTTATTTTGCTTTTTTATATATTTCTTTTTTTTCAAAAAGTCAATGTCTGTTGCATACCGAAAATCTACTGCTCCCTTTATTTATAGCCCACAAAAAAGTTAACGATCAAATATAAGAAAAGCAACGAAGCAAATTCAAGAAGGCAGCCAAACAGCCAAAATCTCTCACTTCAGTTGCCACAAACAAGCCTTCTTTTTGTCTTGGCATTTTGTTTTTGTTTTTTTGTTGGTTACCATAATGAGGATTTCGTATAATACCGTTGACGTTATACAATACATGGGTATGTATTTATGTAGAAAATATTACACCTTTCCTTACCGCCTTCATACTCCAATGTAAAAGGCTGTAAGTTAATTTTATTCAGCACACACCTACAATTCACGTACAACGATAAAACGTAAATCTTGTGCTTTCTTTGTTTGTGGATATGCTCGTGTACATTTTTGTTGTGCGAATACTAGGAGTTTGTACATGTTAGTAGGTGCATACGTGTTTAAGGGGAGTTCACAAATTCTTCAAAATGTTACAAAATGAACTATGATGAAACCGGGTTAATTTTCAGACATAGATAAGCTATTTGCAGTTGGATAACTCCGAAACTTCTGTTTCGGTAACGAGGGGATTGAACTGTGGTATTTTCTGTAAAGAGTATGTTTCCTGCCACAATCACCGTACCACGACCAGACTGGCATTGGCCTACTGCTTGAGATAAAGCCATCAGCTTCTCGTCTCCCACGCAATTTCTACCATATTCCAGCACAAAATATGTATACGCGATGCCTATATCGGCTAAATTCAATTCATGCCAAGCTCAGTGTCATCTTCCTATGTAGTTGTTTCAGATTAAACAACGTTACAATTCTATAGCAATACTATAACGGTGTTGCCAAACTATACAGCAATCCACGTCAAACTCGTCGCCACAAAACACGAGCAGACTAGGTCTCAAATCCGTGAACCTCGTAAGACCTAGTTTCATATTATCGATTCACGCTCACACTTCCTTGACCTCCAGAGCGACGTACTTCAAAATTCTGGAACTGAATGGAAACCAGCTGACTAAAAACATAAGTGATATTGAATGGCCTTATGGAAAAGTGCTACGTGAAACAAGGTAAATCGCAAGAACAGATCTTCGAACTTCACATGGCTATAAAGTCCATAAAATATACCAATAGTGAGAAGAGTGTGGGGTATAGTGCTGATTTCCCCGTACATCGCACAGTAAAATATATTCGGTGTAGAGTCGCAGGCGAGGCTGCCAAATTCTGCTGTTCTGCCAGTTGAGATGACACTGTCGATGTTTGAGCAGATATTGCAGCTAAAATCATGTTCAAGTCTGTACTGGTAACCGTCTGCGATGTTTCGTTCTTCTCTTCAATTTTTGTTGTCTCCTGGCCATCAAGATGAAAGACATGCTCTTCCACATCAATTCCTTCTGCTTCCATTCCTTCTCGTAGCCGTGCCTGAAGTTCGAGTTTAACGCCGCTTGTATTCAATCCACGGCTCTACAACTCCTTCTTCAGTTGCGGGATCTTCAATTCACTTAACTTTGCCATGTCCTTGTTGTCCTCTAGAATTTATTCAACAATTCCTCTTCTGACACCAATTGTAACGAATTTACTTGCAAATCCTCTTATTTGCAATCCTCTGCTAAGTTCGAATCACTAAACTGTTGAATAAATAACTCCAATTTGTAATAATGCAAAATGGCCTTTATTAAAGTACTTCACAATAACAAACTGTGCAACGAATAGCTTGCTTAATAACCACACTGATTGATAGCTCAATGAAACTCTACTATTCAAAATAATACTGCTATTGCTCGCTAGATATCGTCTTAATCAAACTGCTTGACAACTCAAATCAAACTGAATTACTTCTTACTCGCCTGCATCGCTTTTATAGTTTACGCTGCATACTTCTAGGCTCTTCGATTTCCAGAAGTTACTAGTTGTTTCGGCTACAAAATCGCCAGCCACAACTACGTGCACAAATTATTGCTCTCTCTTGTGACAACTCAGATAAGGTATATGCATGTGTTTGTAGTTTACAGTCTCCCGCACACACATAAGCGTATAAGTAAATTCATCGGTGTGTGACATCTCATCTCTCGCTGCCTTGTATGTAAATGTTGCTCGTCGGAATGTGTACATATGTGTAGACGCAATTATTGATTCGTTTATGTAGATACATAATGATTGAATTATTGATGTGCATTCACGTCACTGCTTAGATCGGCTTAGAGCTGGCAGCACTCCTTAGTTTTGCTAATATTCGTAACAATATTTTATACTAATTGGTCAAAATCGGCCGGACAAATAGCACAACTCAATTAGAGAAAGAGCCCGACATGGTGTTTCTATCCTCAGCCGTGAAAAAAGAGTATTTGCAATAGTGGAAAGCCGCCAAAGAGTGCTGAGGTACGGATTCCTCGCCATCGCGAATCAGCAACTGACTGACGCCTGCATCTAGCTAGCTTTATCCTCAACATTGAGCCCCAGTACACTTTCAAAAGTATCAGCGAAGTCTCGCAGTAAAGAGTGTCCTGAAAGCGAGGATCTTTAAACTCCTTCCAGGTTGACAGTAAATCCACATAACTCAGCCCAGAGTGCTTAGAAATTCATCCCCGATCAGACTTACAAGTTCATTGGAGTTGGCAGCATCTCGGTAGCAATTAGACTCTAGCTCCAAAAAGCAAAAGCATATTTACCACCACAGCCCAATGCAGAGGGAATGACGTGCAACTGAATACTTTTTCCCATTGCGGCCCCTCCATACTCCGCTGCGGCATTTGTGTTCCACAAAAATTTGTTAATGAACTCAATCAAAGGCTCATCGGCTCCTAAACTAACAAGAGGTATTTCAAGGGGTCCGAGCATCTAAGATACAATCCCTTTTTAATATCTTTAACAGCCCTCTTGTTTTCCTACGCCAGTATGTATATTCATAAAAGGTATTTTAGGTTATGTTTTAAGAAAAACGAATTATGTAAAACGTCTTTCCACATAGGACTTCCACCTAATCTGAATATATTTCTTACTTAATATAAAGATATTATCATGAAAACGTCTCTACCTTTTTGTATGATGAATTTTTGCTAGGTCACAATTTTAGCCCTTTAACTTCGGTTTTGCTACTTAGGATATTTTTACAACGCTGCCACCTGCGAAGAGTTTTCTAAAAAATTAATAAAAATATGCCAATATGGAAATTTAAGATGTTTCGCACATTTATTTCAATATAAAAATGAAATAAACAAATTTTAATACTTCCTTTATATAAATGGACAAAAATCAGCGAAAAATATAAAGAGATTACTTACTTACTTAATTGGCGCTTAACCGTCTAAACGGTTATGGCCGTCCAACAAGGCGCGCCAGTCGCTCCTTCGCTCCGCCAACCGGCGCCAATTGGTCACACCAAGGGAGTTTAAATCGTTTTCCACCTGGTCCTTCCAACGGAGTGGGGGCCGCCCTCTACCTCTGCTTCCATAGGCGGGTTCCGATAGAAACACTTTCTTGGCCGGAGCATCATCTTTCATTCGCATAACATGGCCTAGCCAGCGCAGCCGCTGCGTTTTAATTCGCTGGACTATGTTGATGTCTGCGTATAGCTCGTACAGCTCATCATTAAATCTTCTTCGGTACTCGCCATCGCCAACGCGTAGAGGTCCATAAATCTTTCGAAGAACTTTTCTCTCGAACACTCCCAAAGCCGCTTCATCTGCTGTTGTCATGGTCCATGCTTCTGCCCCATATAGCAGGACGGGTACGATAAGTGACTTGTAGAGTATGATTTTCGTTCGCCGAGAGAGGACTTTACTTTTCAATTGCCTACCTAGTCCAAAGTAGCATTTATTGGCAAGATTGATTCTTCGCTGGATTTCAGTGCTGATGTTGTTGCTAATGTTGATGCTGGTTCCCAAATAAACGAAGTCTTTTACTATTTCGAAATTATGGCTGCCAACAGTAGCGTGGTTGCCAAGGCGCATATGCGCTGACTCTTTGCTCGATGACAGCAGGTACTTCGTTTTGTCCTCATTCACCATCAAACCCATCTTTACCGCTTCTTTTTCCAGCTTGGAGTAAGCAGAACTAACAGCGCGGGTGTTTAGGCCGATGATGTCAATGTCATCAGCATATGCCAGTAATTGCACGCTTTTATAGTATATTGTTCCAGTGCGGTTAAGTTCTGCAGCTAGTATAATTTTCTCCAGCATCAAATTAAAGAAATCGCACGATAGGGGGTCACCCTGTCTGAAACCTCGTTTAGTTTCGAACGGCTCGGAGAGGTCCTTCCCAATTCTGACTGAACTGATGGTGTTGCTCAACGTCATTTTGCACAGCCGTATAAGTTTTGCGGGGAAACCAAATTCAGGCATAGCGGCATATAGGCAGCTCCTTTTCGTGCTGTCGAAGGCGGCTTTAAAGTCGACGAAGAGGTGGTGTGTGTCGATTCTCTTTTCACGGGTTTTTTCCAAGATTTGGCGCATTGTGAAAATCTGGTCGATGGTAGATTTACCAGGTCTGAAGCCGCACTGATAAGGTCCAATCAGCCGGTTCACGGTGGGCTTCAATCTTTCGCACAATACACTTGAAAGGACCTTATATGCGATATTAAGAAGGCTGATTCCACGATAGTTGGTGCATTTTGCAGTATCCCCCTTCTTGTGGACTGGGCAAAGAACACTTAGATTCCAACCGTCGGGCATGCTTTCGTCCGCCCATATTTTGCTAAGAAGCTGCTGCATGCGCCTTACCAACTCCTCGCCGCCGAACTTGAATAGCTCCGCAGGAAATCCATCAGCGCCCACGGCCTTGTTGTTTTTCAATCTGGTTATTGCTATTCTAACTTCGTCATAATCGGGCGGGGGGACATATATTCCATCATCATCGATTGCGGGATCGGGTTCTTCATCTCTGCGCGGTGAATTGCTGCCTCCATTTAGGAGAGCAGAGAAGTGTTCCCTCCATAATCTAAGCACTCTCTGGACATCAGTTACAAGGTCGCCGTTTTCATTCCTACAGGAGTTTGCCCCGGTCTTAAAACCTTCCGTCTGTCGCCGTATTTTTTGGTAGAATTTTCGGGCGTTATTCCTGGTGGCTAGCAGCTCAAGCTCCTCGCACTCACGCCTTTCTGCTTCTGCTTTTTTCTTCCTGAAAAGGCGTCTCGCTTCCCTTTTCAACTCACGATAGCGTTCACACACTCCTCTTGTCGCGCTCGCTTTTAACGTAGCCCTGTAGGCAGCGTCTTTTCTTTCGGTTGCAACGCGGCATTCTTCATCATACCAGTTTTTTTTTCGTGGCCGCCGGTAACCAATTTTTTCCTCGGCAGCAGTACAAAGTGCTTTGGAGACATGCTCCCACTGCTCCTGTATTCCTTCAGGATGAGTTGTGCTCTCAGAGAGCAGGTATGAGAGTCGAGTTGCGAAATCATTGGCAGTCTGTTGTGATTGAAGCTTTTCGACGTCTAGCTTTCCTTGTGTTTTTTGTTCCTTGTTTTTAGCCGCGTTGAGGCGGGTGCGTATTTTGGCTGCAACGAGATAATGGTCCGAATCGTTGTTAGGTCCTCGGATCGTTCGCACATCTAAAACACTGGAGGCATGCCGTCCGTCTATCACAACGTGATCGATCTGATTGCGAGTATTTCGATCAGGAGACAGCCATGTAGCTTGATGTATCTTTTTATGCATGAACCTCGTGCTTGATATGACCATGTTTCGAGCACCGGCAAAGTCAATCAGCCTCAGTCCGTTAGGAGAAGTTTCATTGTGTAGGCTGAACTTTCCGACTGTAGGGCCAAAAACACCTTCTTTGCCCACCCTGGCGTTAAAGTCGCCAAGCACGACTTTTATATCATGACGGGGGCAGCGCTCGTATGTGCGTTCTAATTGTTCATAAAAAGTGTCTTTCACCTCATCGTCTTTCTCCTCTGTCGGCGCATGGGCGCAGATTAATGATATATTAAAAAATTTTGCTTTTATTCGAATAGCGGCGAGACGCTCGTCCACAGGCGTGAACGCCAGCACTTGGCGACAAAGTCTCTCTCCCACCACGAATCCGACGCCGAAACTGCGCTTATTCGCATGGCCACTCCAATATATGTCACAATTTTTGATCTTCTTTCTTCCTTGCTTCGTCCAACGCATTTCTTGGATGGCGGTGATGTCAGATTTTGCTTTGACGAGGACATCAACCAGCCGGGCATCTGCACCAATCCCATTCAGGGAGCGGACGTTCCAGGTGCATGCCCTCAATTCATTGTCCTTCAAACGTTTGCCATGGTCGTCATCAATAGAGAGTGTATTTATCCGAGGCTTGTTGTTATATTTCATTGGAGTATGGTTTTACGTGGCGGGTCCCAAGCCCAGCGCACAACCCGCTCAGCGGGGGTGAAAATATTACTTGGCACGTTTATATAGCGAGCCGCTTGCTCCAAGACAGACGCCCGCTTGCAACCGCACCTATAGGTGTACAGACGCTGCCGATGAAATCTCCCCCGGCTAGCCCTTAAACCGATTATGTCAGAGTGGCCTAGCCAGGTTGTCGCCTTCTCACATTAGCTTACCGCTAAACGGGTGTTTAGCGGCTACCCAGGGGATACTTGGCCGCAAGCGACCGGCAGTAGTGAGCTGCTTGAACCGCATGCAAAAGAATCGCACTGGCCATTCCCAGGTGAATGGCGGTCAGAAGCTTTCCCCACTTTCGTGGACTTCTACACACGGCCCACCCTAAAGAGATATTCTTGCTAATATATTGTAACGGATTTCGTGCAAATCCTCTTATTTGCAACCTTCTACTAAGTTCGAATCATTAAACTGTTGAATAAATAACTCCACTCTTCAATAATGCAAAATGACCTTTATTAAAGTACTTCACAATACCACTTATATTGCGCTTACTGATAGCTTGTTAACTCAAACTGATTTTTAAAATAATACTGCTATTGCTCGCTAGATAGTGTCCTAAATCCAACTGATTGTCGCGCCTCTACTGTTGCTGCCTTTTATACTCTCTGATTTCCTCGTTCGCATCTTCTAGGCGCTTCCATTTCCAGAATCTACTAGTTGGCCATCAGCTATAAAATTTCTCAGCTGTAACTACAGATGTACAATTTTATAGCTTCTCTCATTGCATACTTTCGGGAGTATCTCAGATATATGCATGTGGTTGTGCGTTTCTTCTCCGCTGTGTAGAAATAATGATTCATTCGTTTATGTAGATACAAGTGACTATCTGCCTTATTGTTGTTGTGACTTCATTTACTTAGTTAGATTAGGGATGTGAGTATCATTTAGTGTCACCAATATTCGTCACACTGCCCTCCATCTAAGTCTGTTCGTCCCGATCAGACAAATCTCTCGATCTAAACGCCGTTAGCGTCTCCAAATGTACCACTCTTCTATTTCGTGGTATCCCAATGGCTTGTATGCGGTACATGGCATCACTGATCTTCTTCACAACTTTGTACGGGCCTTCCCAACTGCACCGAAATTGGGATGGAACACCTTTCCGCCGGTTAGGGTTGTATAACAGCACCAAATCTCGCGCCAAGGAACCTTCCGAATTATTGTTCTCATCGTACCTGCGTTTCATCTTACTACTCATTATCCTGGATTGCTCCCTCGCACTCTGTTATTTGGCCAATGAACTACTTTGCAGAGCTTGCGCTTGACAGATTGGCTTCGCATAATCAGTATCGTCCCCACGTTTCACAACAGTGGTGCGCCCTGGCTTGAAACTACCCTCGCATTACTTCTGGGAAATTCTTTCCTTCGTTTTCGTGCGTCCCTTTGGTTTTGTCAATGCCAGTGTTTCTCTCGCAGGTACTTTTGGTTTTGTTTTGTTTCGCCCGTTCGTTCCATCAACTTTTACCTTTGACTTTCGTCTTTGTCGACTCTTCTCCCCCACTACTCGATTACTGCTGAACCCCTTTCCAAACTGAAGCTAAGTGAAACATCCTGGTTCTTATAGCGCATAATCTTTCTCCGTATATCGATCCTGATGTCATGGTCAACTAAGAAGTCCACTCCAAATATGACTTCATCAACAATCTCCGCCACAATGAATTTGTGTAGATCCATGAGCTTTCCAATTAATACCCCACATACCAATTCTTCTTGGACTTGGTTATACTCGCCAATGACCGTACGCATCCTTGCTCCAGGTAACGGTTTTACTCTCCTGTTGACCAAGTCAGATCGGCTTAAGGAATGAGATGCGCCCGTATCTACAGTCAGTACATGCTCCTTGCCATCCAGCTTTCCTTTGACGGCAAGACTGCTGGATTTTCTTCCTATTTGCGACACAGATATCACAGGATATTCGATAGCTGGGGCAAGTTTTCGTTCTTTACATCTGACACGCTCTTGCTCATCTCCTCCAGCTTTGTGTTTACGGCCACACACATTGTTGGAACTATTAGGACCAAGATCGCAATGACGTGCAATGTAACCGGGATTCCCGAATTTGCAGCATTTGATAACTCTTCCACTCCGCTTTTGTGATCCTTTCAGCGCCTCCAATATTGCGTCTACCCCTCTGGCCTTTCTATTTCCACACGGCGTGCTTTGAAAACTGGCTCACACAGAAGCGACGCTGTTTACTGAATCAGAGCTTGTGACACCGTTTCTGCGAATGTTGGCTTTGGGTTTGCGTATGTAGTTCGCTTTGTTTCGACGTCCCGTATGCCATTTATAAAGCTCTGAATCTTTACCCTTTCAGTGTATTCCACGGGTGCGTCCGCATTCGCTAAATGTGCCAGCCTTTCAACATCCAACGCAAACACTTGCAATGTTCCACCAGGCCTCTGGAAGCGGTTCAGTAACTCCATTTGGTATATCTGTCTCCAATGCTCAGTTCCATAACATCTCTCGATAGTAGGCATCAATGCTTCATAGTTGCTTCGCTCTCCTCCGGGAATCGTCTGTAGGATTTCGGCTGCCGGCCTCTTCAATGCTACGAATAGAGCTGCACATTTATCTTCAGCATTCCAGTTGTTCACTGCTGCGGTCTTCCCAAATTGGAGCTTAAATACCTGGAAAGGAACAGAACCATCAAACGTTGGGGATTTTACCTTCAGAGTAGACGTTGAGGTGATTTGACGGTTCAATTGTATCTCCTGAATCCGATCTTTCAAAGCATCCATCTCGGCCTCCGTTTTATCTTGTCTGTCACTAAAAAGCACCAGCTGCGATGAGAATTTTGTTTCCTGTGCCTCCAGCTGCGAGGATATGCGATCCTCCTGTGCTTTCAACTGCTCAGCCAACTGAGATGTCATATATGTCTTCTGTTCTTCCTGTTGTGATGCCATATATGCCTTCTGTTTTTCCAGTTGAGTTGCCACCTTGGATGCCATATATGTCTTCTGTTCTTCCATCTTGGATGTTAAGCGTGTCTCTTGCGATTCTAGCTGAGATGCCGCTGTCGATGCTTGAGCAGTTATTGCAGCCAATATCATGTTCAAGTCTGTGCTGGTAACTGTCTGCGGTGTTTCATATTTCTCCTCCAATTTTGTTGTCTCATCGCCATCAAGATGAAAGACATACCCTTCCACGTCAATTCCTTCTAATTCCATTGCCTGTCATAGTCGTTCCTGAAGTTCTAGTTTAATGCCGGTTGTATTCAATCCACGGCTCTCCAACTCCTTCTTCAGCTGCTGGATCTTCAATTCACTTAACTTTACCATGTCCAAGTTCTATTCGAAATCTCCAGAATTTATTCAACAATTCCTCTCCTGACACCAATTTTAACGAATTTACTGCAATTCCTCTTATTTGCAATCTTCTGCTAAGTTCGAATCACTAAACTATTGAATAAATAACTCCACTCTTCAATAATGCAAAATGGCCTTTATTAAAGTACTTCACAATAACACTTATATTTCGCTTAGTGATAGCTTGCTTAACTGATTTTCAAAATAATACTGCTATTGCTCGCTAGATAGTGTCTTAAATGCAACTGATTGTCGCGCCTCTACAGTTGCTGCTTTTTATACTCTTTGATTTCCTGGTTCGCATCTTCTAGGCGCTTCCATTTCCAGAATCTACTAGCTGGCCATCAGCTATACAATTTCTCAGCTGTAACTACAGATGCACGATTTTATAGCTTCTCTCATTGCATACTTTTGGGAGTATCTCAGATATATGCATGTGGTTGTGCGTTGCTTCTCCGATGCGTGTACGTACATATGTGTAGACATAATGATTCATTCGTTTATGTAGATACAAGTGACTATCTGATTTACTGTTGTTGTGACTTCATTTACTTAGCATCAGACTAGGGATGTGAGTATCATTTAGTGTCAGCAATATTCGTCACAATATATATACATTTATTTTTCATAAATATGTTTGCAATTTCTATGTCATAATTTAAAAATCAAAGTTTAGCAAGAATATCTCTTTATATAAGGAAATATTTTTCGCTGATTTTTGTCCATTTATATAAAGGAAGTGCTTAAAATTTTTTTATCTTATTTTTATTTTCTCCTTTTCTTATATTTTCTCCATGTCTTAACCTATTTGTTAAATTTTACGCCTGTAGCTCAATGAGAACTTACATAAAAATCAATCCCAAAATTCCCTCCGTTCCATTTGATTTTTCTAAATATCTCAGTCCGTGCGCCCCCTAGCGAAAATTTTTGTATTGTGTCATCGGCTGTCATCGACCTCTGAATTAAGGTCTAAATTTTTAGCCTCTAGCTTATCGGGAAGTTACTTAAAGCCCGGTTTTAAATTTCCAAATTTTTTCGATCCGTGCGCCACCTACGGATTTTTTCCTTTTGTTGCATTGTCACGGTGTTCTAACCTATGTGTAAAGTTTCACGTTTGTAGCTCAATGAGCAGTTACTTAAAAATGGATTGCAAGATTTTTGTGAAAAGGGGACAAACATTCAACCGACCTAATATAAAGGAAGTAAAAAATATGGTGGAGTATATATATATATATATATATATATATATATATATATATATATATATACATCGACTTTATTGAGCTCCCTATTTATTGAAGCAAACATTTTATATAATTTGCTCACTACAAAACGGGACGTTGGCAGATTGTTTGCGCTTTCTTGTAGCACAAAACTTCCATTATTCTTATGTATTTTAATCACGCGATAATATCGTCATTCACTATTCGTGTTAGCCTTAAAAAAACACATACATTGTGTGCACACAAACATATGCATATATTGAGAATTTGGATTCAGCTTAACTAATAATTTCTCAAAATTTTCTAAAGTTAACTAAAATTTCCATGCTAGTCTTTTCTAACAAATAAGAACTAATTTGTTGCTAAATCGATTTATGAGTTAAATTACATCACTAAAATGGCTTAAACGTAGTTTAGATTATTTGAATTTATTTGCATGTAAAACGAAAATTTCATTGAAGTTAGTGCTTTTGTGCACATTTTTCGTGTTAAAAGATGATTAATTTATTTATTGGTTTTTCTTTGAGGAAAATCTAGGTAGCTAAGTTGCTTGTGTTTGGATTTCTATATAAATTGTATTTAATAGAATTTACTTAATGATTCCAAATAAATGAAATTATGTAATACTAGCGGGACCCCGGTGTACTTCGCTACACCAATAGAAATATTGGAAAAAGAATAAAATATCATAGAATTTTGTTAATCTTTATTTCAATTCTTAATCCAAAACATTTGGATACACTACACTTTTCGTTTTTCCATCTAAATAAATAAAAATAAATGTAAGGCGCGATAACCTCCGAAGAGATCTAAGGCCGAGCTTCTCTTCCAATTTGCGTCGTGCTCCTCTTGATTTTTCCCTACAAATTGGCCGGACGGGACCTACATGTTTTATGCCGACTCCGAACGGCATCTGCAAGGCAGATAAGTTTTCACTGAGAGCTTTTCATGGCAGAAATACAATCGGAGCGCTTGCCAGACACTGCCGAGGGGCGACCCCGCTTAGAAAAATTTTCTTCTAATTGAAAAATCTTATTTCTAAAATTTTGATGTTGCTTTGCCCGGGAGTTGAACCCAGGGCATACGGTGTGATAGGCGGAGCACGCTACCATCACACCACGGTGGCCGTTTTTCCATCTGGGATATGATTAAACAAACAATTTGGAATGCCTCCTCTGGAACAGGCAACGTATAGCTGTCCGTGCGAAAAGCACGGTTCCTCCAAATTCAATCCGCATACTCGAAGCGTTTGTCCTAGCGCCTTGTTGACTGACATAGCAAATGACAGGCGCACAGGAAATTGCAAACGCTTGAATTCAAATGGCACGTCTGTTGGTATCAGTGGGACTCGCGGTATAAACACAATTTCACCTTTCGCTTTGCCGGTCAGTATTGTTGCCTCAATTAAATTCATCATCAACTTTTACATTCAGTTTTTTTCCATTACACAATTTTGGTGCATTTAAATTCCGTAATAAAATACCTGATGAGCCGCCCTTCAAATTTGAACAATGCGGTGGCATACCAGACGGTTCCAATGAATTGAAAAATTCAACTGGATAATTCACTGCGCCATCTTGATTCATTGCGCTATCCACTGACTTGTATGTTGTCACCACACCTGGCAATTTGTCAGAATGTGATGATTGATTTCATTGAAATGTACATTTTTGGTGCCAGTATTGCGCGTTCTCTCAACCAATCGAGATTCATGTAATTTTGAACAATATTTGGAAACACTCGTTCAATTTAATCTTCTTTTGATTGGATAACTGTACAAAAATTGTTTGGAAATGTAATCAAACCATTTGTTTTTTTCGATTGGAATTTTCCCATTTCCGATCTCTAACAATTGCTTCGAGAACTGCTATGCAGACTGATCATTGTGCAACTGAACACGCATGTTTATGTGTAATGTTAATTTTTTCACGTATCGCCACAAAAGGGGAGACTTCAAACATGCATTGATCTCATCTGCCGGTGTTGATCGTGGAATAACGGGCAATGTTTGTCGAAAGTCACCTGACAATAAAATTAAAGCGCCACCAAAAAGCCTTCGGTTTCCACGTAAATCTTGCATCGTTCGATTTAATGCTTCCAATGATTTTTTGTTTGACATTGTACACTCATCCCATAGAATGCCGCTGCTTGTTGCAAAACTTTTGCCATCGCTGAATTTTTGGATATGTTACAACCACCTGTATATTCAATGGCAATTTTAAAACTGAATGAGCTGTTCGTCCTCCATCCAATAAAGCTGCAGCAATTCCAGAAGAAGCGAGTGCCAAAGCAATTTTCTGTTGCGATCGAATAGTTGCTAAAATCAATGAAATCACAAAGGTTTTTCCGGTGCCGCCAGGTGCATCCAAAAAATATAATCCACCACTGTTATCAGAAACAGCTTGCATGATTTTGTCATATATATTCTTTTGTTGATTGTTCAATTTGGTGATGTTAGATTGAACAAATGTACGTAAATCGTCACAATCGCATTATTTTTCACGCTGGAAGTCTCGATCAAATAAATGGGTCATTCTTAAAAAACATGACCAATTGGTGTCCCCAGACTTTACTATTTTATATTTTGTTTCTCCAAAAATAAAATAGAAAAATATCTGCATTTTTATAAATTATTATCGATTCTACGTAACTATATTATAAAAAAAAACAATTAATTATCTGAAAATAACTTAAAAAATATTTTCAATGTCAAAGGTTTAGCAAAAACCTGTGTCCCGAGCCAATTTATAAAAATTTAATAGTTATTTTCAGTTGAAATAAAATTGAAAAAAAATAATATTTACAATTTTTGTTATTCAGTTTGTATATATTAATACCATATATAGAAAAGAATGATGAAAAATAATTTTTTTGTATAATTTTTATGAAGAAAATTTTTGTCCCCAGGTTTTGGTCCCCTCTGTTACGTCCACTCATTTTATTGAAACATTTTTGTTAAACGTTATGACGCGTATATTTCTCTTATGCTTCTCTATCATAACTTAGCTAAAATCAACAAAATGTGTTTTGAACTGTTCAGTCTTGTTTAGTGCTTTGTTGAGTAAGGAACCCAATTGTATGCCGGGTACGTACCCTTATTCAGTGTCAACTCTGTTACTGTTGAAAAACGGTGAGTAAAGTGATTTTTTATTTATTTTATAATTTTTTTATAAATATTTTATGTACATTAATTAAGTGGACAAATAAATTCTCCAAAATTCGAATAAAAATCTAAAATATGGTATTTTTGAGTTAATTTGTCCCCTCTGTTACCGGTCCACTCTGTGACTTATTAAAAAGTAACAGAAGGGACTCAAAAGTAACAGAAGGGACTCAAAAGTAACAGAGTGTACAATTATGCTTAAATTTTCTATTTGTTTCTCAGAAAATGGGCAAGAATAAACCATTATCTGCAGCGGAAAAACAACGCCGATATAGGGAAAAAAGGAAGCTTAATAAGGAGAAAGTTGAAGAAAATAAGAAGAAAGATTTGGAAAGGTATCATAACATATCATATCGAAATGTCGTCTGTGGCCGTAAAAAAATGCGTATGGAAAAAGCAAAAGTACATAGGAAGAATATCAAATTGCAAGTCGAAGTTAATAAGTTAAAAAAAAAGTTGAGAAATTGAAGAAGCAGAGACAGCGATCCAAAAAAGTTAATATTATCAGTTCAGCGTTAAGCCCACTTTCAAAAACCAACGAGCTAATAAACACATGTTTGCCAAATGTACGAGGTGCTGGAGTTGAAACTGTTAAAAAAAATTTACTGAAATACGCCACACTAACTGAAGGGTTAAAAAATAGGTATGCGGAATTGCGAACAAAGAGCCAAAAAGAAAGATTTAAATCAATTTTGAGCAATAAACTTATTCGGAAATACAAGCTAAAAATGCAATTTCATCGCGATGTGTTCAATTTAACAAGAGTACGTAAGAGTTTTTCAAAAACAAAACCAAGCGACGGTATCTTAAGTCTGCAACGTTTTTACGAAAGACATGACATAAGTCGTGCCACTGCTGGCAAGAAAGAAACTAGAACTAAATTAAAACAGAAATTACAAAAATGATATCTTCTTGATACCTTACAGAATATCTACAAAAAGTATAAGTCTGAAGGAGGTCGGTATTCTTATTCATATTTTGCTGCTCATCGTCCATTTTATGTGGTTTCACCAACAGTTGCATCAAGAGATACATGTGCATGCAAACTCCATGTAAACTTTGAATTCAAATTGTCCGCTTTGAAACAAATTAATGCAATTCATGTCAGCAATTTAAATGAATTATTAATGTCTGTAGTTTGCGATATGAACAGCAAAAGATGCATGTACGATGAATGCACCTCATGCAAAAATAAAACTTGCACTTTAAGTATTCAAAATGAACTGAAGTAGCCTGGAAAGAATGGATTCGAAAAGAAGAGCGGTTCCAAAAAAATGAAAAAGTAACTGTTGCTATTAAAATGATACGAGTAGAGCATACCACAACAACATCGTTATTAGCAGAGAAATTAAGTTCTCAATTACAAGTTTTTAAAAAACATATATTTAATATTCGCACTCAACATAAAGCATATCGCAGCTGTATCGATCAATTAAAAACCAACGAGGCTGTATTACACGTCGACTTCAGTGAGAACTATAGTTGTAAAATGGGTCAGGAAATCCAAAGCCATCATTTTGGATCTTCGCGTAACCAGATCACACTACATACAGGGGTATTATATTTCTCAGGTAAGGTGAACTTACCCCATTCTTTTTGTACACCTATCAACCTTATATTATATTTTTCAGGTGAAAATAATCCTTTTTCTTTTTGTACCATATCGGCCTGTAACGAACACAGCCCCAGCGCAATATGGGCTCATTTGCAGCCAATATTTGATTTGATAAGAAATTCAAAAAAGGATGTTAACACAATTCATATTTTCTCAGACGGGCCCTGCACTCAGTATAGACAAAAACAAAATTTTTACCTTTTCGGAAGAAAACTTTTTGAAAATGGATTTCAGCTAGCAACGTGGATTTTTTTTGAAGCAGCTCATGGTAAAGGAGCAGCCGATGTGATTGGTGGAGTGCTAAAAAGAGTTGCTGATAGAATCGTCGCACACGGGGCAGACATCATGAACAGCCAGCAGTTTTTTGAACAGGTACAAAAAGAAACAACAATAAAATTATTTCTAATTTATAAAGCGGCAATTGATTGCATCAGGAAGACACTTCCGTCCAATATACCATTACTGAAAGGTACCATGCGTCTCCACCAACTTATGACTAAAATTCAGGGTACTGTTTTATATATTGATGTTAGTTGCTTTTGTAGCAATATTCCACGAGGATTTTGTAGCTGTTTTGAAAGCAAAGTATATAAAACTAATTTAATCAGAATAGAAGAAGGAAAAACTACTCAAAAAAAATTATTTTATAAAGAAGTCTATACTCCGTCGTCGTCAGAAGATGAAAGTGAAAAATAAAATACGGATATTGAAAATAAGAATGGAATTATGAATGGGACATTTTTACTAATTCAAGTGTTAGGAAAAAGTATAACTTATAGATACGTTTGTATAGCACAAACGTGTGTTGATGAAGATGGTTATATCAAGGTAATTTTTCTACGTTCGAATGACAGCACAAGTGCAAAATTCAGGATTCAAGAAAATGACATTTCGTATATAAAAAAAGAAGCAGTAATTAAAATCCTGGAAAATGCGAACATAAAATTGAAAGGTGGTCGAATTTACTACAATTTCAACCATCCAATAGATATATTAGAAGCACAAAATTAATAATCTACTTTGTAAAAAAAGTGATGGTAATAGCGGATACCTAAATAGTACAGTGCCTCAGTAACAGTGTCTCCTCTGTTACGTTACGTCTCCTCTGTTACGTTAAGTCTCCTCTGTTACCATCTACTTTTCTTTAATTAAGAAATAAGGCTAAGTCATTAGATTTATTATATGAGTGTAATTTAATAAGGTACACTGGCCTAAAGTCATTAAAAATAATTAACCAGTATTAAACTATTTAATATTTTATTTATCATTAACTTAGTTCACCAAAATGAAATTTGAGTTAATATGGGTGACATTATGTGTTATTTTTTGTTATTTTTATATTACTTTTTAAATTTTTTATATAATAAATTAAAATGAATTATCTTTCCTGGGGGAAAACAATAAAAAGAATTTAATTTTCAATTGTTGATGTTTTTTTATTTCGTATTTAATTTAGGTAACAGAGTGGACGAAAGTGCATTGGTTTCTTCATGTTTTTATCTGTAAAAACTCCAAAAATTAAAAATATACTGCTGGTTATGGATTCCTATTGTTGATACCATCCGTAACCACATGAGGCCAATTATAAATATATTTGGCCAACTTAATTTTTAAAAATTACAAAATTCAGAATGATCATGTTTTTTAAGAACGACCCAAATCATGCATTGGACGATTTGGTGAAATCAAAGCTAACTGCCCCATGATTTATTGGCAATCGCAAGACACGTGTCTTCAATTATTATCAAAGCTTCTTTGTACAAAACCAATGTAATCAGCAAATCAGGATCCATTGCTCTACGACGCATCCGAATTAAAATATCTTCAGTCATGTAATCTTTATATTTATTCCACAATTCAATTGCATTCGATGGCATGCATGTTGATATTATAATCGAAAATAGCATCCGTATTTGCTGTGGATGAGATGAAATCGATGCATGATGAAGTGTTGCGTCCCAATGAGTGTCATCTTCTAACAAATGCAAGAGCTGACATGCTTTGCGATATGTCTGACAAAAATGACCGTGAACTGTTTTTAAATCCTGAAATGATTTTGGTCATCGAACGTTTACCAACAACAACATTCGCAAATAGAAACATTCAGCATTGTTGGGATGTACCGTATACATCCTGCCCAAGGCATGTGTTTGGAAAATACCTGGATGACCATCAACTGGTGTTCCTTGTTTACGCCGTTGAAATTTTTCGATGATGCATTCCAGGTGTAATATTGCGGTATATCAACATATATCAAATTTCTGGCAAATGTGTCGATTTCACACAATTGAAAAAAAGCAGTTAAGTAGTTGCCGGTGGTTGTGTTGCTCTCTGCTGTACATTCTCAGTAGTTAAATAAACTCGTTGACCATTCTCCAGATGAACTGCCAAATGGACAATAACAGGATGTCTTTCGTGTAAAGGAAACGAAAAGATACGCCAAACTGCTTCATTACTGCTTATGTATCGCCCCATTTGATATTGAGTGATTTCCTCATTTCTCTTTTCACCATCTACTCTAAAAACAGCCATATCACTTCCTTTATTCACATATTTACAAACGTATTTGATATACTTTACTGAGTTACAGTACTCAACATTTATGTCAGCCTGAAACACTTTTGACAGTATCGGTGAATAAGGTACGACCCATCGATTGTCAACTTCGATGTCTTGATTGCGCACTCTTATTATCGCCGTTTTCCCATTATTTTCAAATGATCGACGTCGATACAATGGCTATCCGTCATTGCCTGTTATGGTATCGGAAATTAATGCCCTCGGATACCGCTTTGAACATTTCCCATCGATCATACATGGAGAATTCATATTTATTTCACCGCATGGACCGTGAATAATGTTTTTTGTTACCACTTCAAATAATTCTGGATCGATGGTTTGATCTGGTATTTCGGCTGATATGACGCTATCAATCTCGTCCGGTGTTATTTTACGTACCAGCCATATCAATATATGTGCGTGTGGCCAACTTCTTTTTTGCCATTCAATCGAGTACATCCAACATTTTATCTTTCCAAAAACGCTTAATTTCACAATTCAATCCATCAGTGCCTTCAATTTTTGCCGGAGTACACGTGCTGTAACATCGTGTCAATCTGTTGGTGACTGACCGTCAAACAAATTATTTTTTATATCGTTCCACATCGTATTACACCTAAAAGTGATGAAAAGATCTGGTCGGGCGTATTTTCGAACATATGACATAGCATCTTGTGCATATTCGTGCATGTGGCGTGGACTACCAATATAAGAAGCTGGTAATATCGTCAGACGTCCGATATCATTCACATTTGCATCATTCGCTATTGCATCATGCAAATGTATGTACTCTTCAGATCGCAATTTGGCTTTATTGAATCGGATGAATTTGAGACGTTCAGTTTCAATTTTTGCATACATGTCTACAATGCATTGGTGAAAAATTTTACCACATCTTAGAATGTAATTTTGTTCTTGTGCACGAATCATCAATCGATAAGAATAATAATTCATCGCACTAACTTTCTTTTGAACATCTCGACCTATAAAAAATATGTTCATTCCATTTTAAATGTTTGATTAATATAATTAGTATATTATTTACCGGTTCCTGGATCTATTATTGGTATATTTATTTGATAACCATCAACACCATTCCAATGTAGAATTGGATATTTTAATGCGCCTTAACTGCGATGAAGCTCCGAAACACGCTATAACACGCTCTGATTATGATTTTGTGATTATCAGATGGCATACGATCGAAAGCGATTTTGAACAATTTCCCCAATTCATTGTTCTGATGAAAAAATCTTTGGAGATCGCAAATAATCGCTCGTTTTGTATGTGAGCCAATTGTGCAATGCTCATCCAACTCACGATTTTCATATCGAATAATATATATTCGCAAAAATTGATGGATAGCGTCAGGAAATAGTAACAATGCACCCGCTCGATGATAAATCTGACCTTGGATCTGTAATATGTATGCAATGTAATTTTATGTTGAATCAGATAAAAACATTGTAGAAACTTTATGTAGATCTACAGAACAATTAGATATTCCACATGAAGTAATCACCTTAAATGTCGGCATAAAATTGTCTCTTATAATTTTTGTAGCACCAAAAGAAGTCATTTGAAATGATAAATTGTATTCTTGTATATGATTCATAAAATGATTCGACATTGGTGATCCTCCAAAAATCAATGAGTGCAATGGATCAGGTGGAGTTTCAGATGCCCGCAATTTCACTTTGCCATTAGCACAACACATGCCAGCCGTTTCACCCAGAGACTTAGCTGCTTCCCAATGTGGACATATCGCACTCATTAATCCAATATAGCCATGCATACTGTAATCAATTTGTGGATCGTAATTAAAAGCAGCACGATACATATTTTCTAGAACACGACGTCGTGTTTGTCTTGGCCGTTCTGGATTTCTTTGCCGCTGTGGTTCTGCAGACCTATTTCGTGCATATCGTTGACGTCGTATTTCATTTTGTTGTGACAGGTCATCAATTCTTTGCGCTCTTCTTTGAAGTGACATTCTGTTAGCACTACGCGTACGTCGAACGATATTTTGACGTCTGGCTGGACACATTTTCTTCAAGAGAAAGGAAAAAAATTCACTAATACTCCGTGTTCAACGCACGAAATTTAATTTCAGAAGAGCACATGTTCAAACAAAAAATTCGTGGTCGAAATACACCTATACGTATATGTCCAAAAGACAAAACGAAATTACAAACCGTGCAAAAGATTTGATGTAAAACACAATAAAATACGTGCGCACGATTAGATACAGTGGAAATCACTAAATGTGTTCTGTAAATTGAACGAAGAAAGAACATTTGAAAAAATAAATTTGAAGAGAAAGATATGATACATCATTGCCACAATTTTCTACTATGTTTTTGTTCAACAATAAGACATACTTACAGAAGGAATTCCCAATGTATTATAAATACTGATATGAATTCAATTGAAAATGAAGAAATACTCAATTATGAATCGAAAACTTCATAAATATTGAACACACGTGTTAATTCTCCATAGTGCATAACAAAAAGACCTAATGTCAATTTACACCGAAAGTACGATGTGACAGATATGTTGTGTTTTGTTGTATCTCTTTCCGTTGTATCTGAAAAATCCCTATTGCCAAAATGGCAGCCATGTTCATTGTTCATACTCTTGTCTAAGAAAACTCGATCAGATGCAGATGAATCAGTACAACACATCATAAATACATTTCTTCATTACTTTTTTTTAAATTTTTTTATTCTTAGGGCATCAGAGTAAAAAAGTTAGTAAGTGTGTAGGAACAACAATTTTCGGGACGCTGGTGAATATATTCGTTGAATTTGAGGGATCCATGAGTTAGGTTACCAAATAGTTGTAGGAATATTGATTCGAAACCAGGTGGGCGAATGTTTCTAATGTTGACTTGATCCGTATTTCGAAGAAACATTATATATGTAAATCTTATGGCTATCAGATTTGGTAGTCGTAAATTTGCAAGTTGAATGGCAACAGTCAACGATTCTGTATATTCGTTTTCCCAATAAGTGATTTGCTTGGACAGTTGTGTAAGGAGAGATATTGTAAATTTTCAGTAAGGAAGCTACCATTTGAAAAGAACCAGTTGAAATTTGCGGAATGTTGGGTTTTGATTTAGAGAAATCTAAAATATTGACAGAAATAATGCATCAGCGCTTCGTCGTAAAAAATGCGCGATGAACTCGATACTCTTGAATTCTTGTTGCCAAAATCTCAGCCAGAAATGAATTTGAAGATTCGAAATGTATGACATCTTCATCAGAATGCAGTCGGTCAGCAATTTCCAAGATTATTTCAACTGTATTCATGGTTGTTTCTGAAGAAAAGCAACGCAATTCTATTACAATGTTGTTTCTTTGACATAACAAAATCACACTTAAGAAATTTAGTGGGACATTACTCACCAAACTGAAGCACAGCATATATCGAATTTACTTAAATCCAGTTCACTTATTTTTTTTTCACATTTTTTATGAAAAAAAAAACATAACAAAATAAATGACTTCTTTTTTTTCGTTTGGTTTTCACTTGAGAAATGCCGAACGTCAAGTTATAATTCTAGGAACGTCAATTCCATTGAATAATGCAAAATGGAAATAAGCACCACCTATTCCATTTCATGAAATATGCAAATAAGCACCATCTCTTGGTATGAAACGTAGCCGTAGCTTGGTGTGATATATCTCATGAACCACTCGACCAAATTCAATCAAACTTTACAGAAACCATCTACATGATAGCCCAAATTTATCGAAGAAATTTGGTTGAATTTGGTGGAGCCGGTCTCAAATTATAAAGTAACACCAAATATGTGCACTTGATTTTATATATATAGAATATATGAACTGCCATTAAATTGATATTAAGGTGGTTTTTAAAAATCGCATGACAATTTTTTCCGTATCATCCCCTTAAACGGTGTTTGTAAACACATCAATCATGAGGTGTTGTAGGATTTCAGATAAATATTATTTATGGTGTTGCCATATGTCAGAAATAACACATTTTTTTATAAATCGCAACAATTGATGAATAAATTTTAAATAAAAAAAATATGGCATAGTTAACTTGTATGGTATTGCCATAGATGTAAACAAATTAAAAATTGAACAGATGAACAGACGTACATACATAAGCCATTTTTTAGATAAATATAAAATAAAACAAGTAAGGAAGGCTAAGTTGAGAGCTATGGTGACAACATAAGGGAAAATAACCATGTAGGAAAATGAACCGAGGGTAACCCTGGAATCTGTTTGTATGACATGTGTATCAAATGAATTTAAAGAGTATTTTATGAGGGAGTGTGCCATAGTTCTATAAGTGGACGCCATTTAGGGATAACGCCATAAAGGTGAACCAGGGGTGATTTTAGAATTTGTTTGTACGATATGGATATCAAATGAAAAGTGTTAATGAGTATTTTAAAAGGGGGTGATCCTTAGTTCCATAGGTGGACGCCGTTTCGAGATACCGCCATAAAGGTGGACCAGGGGTGACTCTAGAATTTGTTTGTAAGATATAAGTATCAAATTAAAGGTATTATTGCGGGTTTTAAAAGAGAGTGGTGGTAGTTGTATTTGGTCGCCTTTTCGAGATATCGGCATAAAGGTGGACCAGGGGTGACTCTAGAATTTGTTTGTATGATATGGGTATCAAATGAAAGGTGTTAATGAGTATTTTAAAAGGGTGTGATCCTTAGTTCCATAGGTGGACGCCGTTTCGAGATGTTGCCATAAATATGAACCAGGGGTGACTCTAGAATTTGTTTGTACGATATGGGTATCAAACGAAAGGTGTTAATGAGTCTTTTTTAAAGGTAATGGGCCTTAGTTCTATAGGTGGTCGCCTTTTCGAGATATCGCCACAAAGGTGGGCCAGGGGTGACTCTAGAATGTGTTTGTACGATATGGGTATCAAATTAAAGGTATTTATGAGGCTTTTAAAAGGGAGTGGTGGTAGTTGTATATGTGAAGGCGTTTTCCAGATATTGACCAAAATGTGAACCAGGGTAATTTATTTATATATATAATACCACGAACAGTATTCCTGCCAAGATTTCAAAGGTTTTTTATTTCGCACTGCAAAACTTTTTCATTCCATTCTACTTAATATGGTAGGTGTCACACCCATTTTACAAAGTTTTTTTCTAAAGTTATATTTTGCGTCAATAATCCCATCCAAATTCCATGTTTCATCCCTTTTTTCTTATTTGGTAAAGAATTAGTGGGCGTGGTCATAGTCGGATTTCGGCCATATTTTATACCAAGATAAAGTGACTTCAGATAAGTATGTGAACTAAGTTTAGTTAAGATATGTCGACTGTGTATAAAAAGTGGGCGTGGCTTCAACCGATTTCGACCATTTTCACAGAAAACAGTTATCGTCATAGAATCTATGTCCCTACCAAATTCACAAGGATTGGTAAATTTTTGTTCGAATTCTGGCATTGAAAATATACTAGACGAATTAAATGAAAAAGGGCGGAGTTACGCCCGTTTTGAAATTTTCTTTTATCTTTGTATTTTGTAGCACCATATCATTACTGGAGTCGAATGTTGACATAATTTACTTTTATACTGTAAAGATATTAAATTTTTTGTTAAAATTTTACTTAAAAAAAAAAAATTTTAAAGTGGGTGTGTTTGTCATCCGATTTCGCTAATTTTTACTTAGCGCACATATAGTAATAGGAGTAACGTGTCTACCAAATTTCATCATGATATCTTCGACGACTGCCAAATTACAGCTTGCAAAACTTTTAAATTACCTTCTTTTAAAAGTGGGCGGTGCCACGCCCATTGTCCAACATTTTTCTAATTTTCTATCTTGCGCCATAAGGTCAACTCACCTACCAAGTTTCATCGCTTTATTCGTTTTTGGTAATGAATCATCGCACTTTTTCGGTTTTCCGAAATTTTCGATATCGAAAAAGTGGGCGTGGTTGTAGTCCGATTTCGTTCATTTTAAACAGGGATCTGAGGTGAGCAGCCAGAAACCTACATTTCATCAAGATACCTCAAAATTTACTGAAGTTATCGTGTTTCAGACGGACGGACGGTCGGACGGACATGGCTAAATGAATTTATTTTTTCACCCAGATCATTTTGATATATTGAAGTCTATATCTTTCTCAAAAGTTAATATACTCTGTGAGCTCTGCTCAGCTGAGTATAACAAATGACTTCTTTTTTTCGTTTGGCTTTCACTTGAGAAATGCCGAATGTCAAATTATAATTCTAGAAACGTCAATTCCATTGAATAATGCAAAATGGAAATAAGCACCACCTATTCCATTTCATGAAATATGCAAATAAGCACCATCTATTGGTATGCAACGTAGCCGTAGCTTGGTGTGATATATCTCATGAACCGCTCGACCAAATTCAACCAAACTTTACAGAAACCATCTACATGATAGCCCAAATGTACCGTAGAAATTTGGTCGAATTTGGTGGAGACCGTCTCAAGTTATAAAGTAACACCAAAAATGTGCACTTGATTTTATATATATAAATATGAACTGCCATTAAAATGATATTAAAGTGGTCTTTAAAAATCGCATGAAAAATTTTTCCGTATCATCCCCTTAAACTGTGTTTGTAAACACATCTCTCATGAAGTGTTGTAGGTTTTCAGAAAAATATTGTTTATGGTTTTGCCATATGTCAGAAATAACACATATTTATATAAATCGCAACAATTGATGAATAAATTTTAAAAAACAAAAAAAAAATATGGCATTGTCAACTTTTGTGGTATTGCCATAGATGTAAACAAATTAAAAACTGAACAGATGAACAGAACATACATACATAATCGATTTTTTAGATAAATACAAAATAAAAAAATAGGTAGGTACTTTGTGGCAAGATGCAAAGTTTTGCCTTTTTTGTGGTCTTCATGTAAAAATTATGACTGCGAATCACGTACTTCAACAATATATGACGTAAACGTAAGTATTTAATGAAATTTTAAGCTTCTAGCTGTAAAAAAGGGGCCAAAATGGCAGTTTATATGAAGTATATAATATATATACCACCGATCTCTATGATTTTCTCACACAACAATATATGCTGTATACGTAAGCAATTGGTGAAATTTGAAACCCCTAGCTGTTAAAATGGGGCTGTAATTACGAAAAGCTTCTTATCAGAACAACCGGTTGTGGGAGGCATATGCTACTTATTCTACCGAACTCATTCACTTTTTCACATATGTGTAATACACGAAAGCATATGCTGAAATTTGACGCTTCAATCTAATAAATTGAGGAATATATAACACAAATCCTATTTTCTGAAAAATCAGTTGTGCGAGGGACATATGCTATAGTGTCCGATCCGGCCGATTCCGATAAATACTAATCGGACTCCTAAATATATGCACTTAACAAAATGTATCAAGACATCTCAAAAATTGAGGGACTAGTTTGCATACAAACAGACAGATGGACAGACGGACATGGCTAAATCAACTCAGATCTTCATCCTGATCATTTCGGTATACTTATTGGTGGGTCGATCTCTTTGCCTTTAAGGAATTACAATTTTGAGATTCTTGAAAGAAATTATATACCATTTAATTTTCATGAAAGTTATAAAAAAATATTGCGCTGCCAGTTTTTATGTTGGAAGGGGTGCAGTAACAAGTTTATTTTCTGTAAATCAACAAGGAAATTTCCAAATTGTATGAATAAGGTTTTGATGAAAAATCTAAACAATAGTGTTGCCATCTGTTATTGTGTTGCCATAGAGTCGGTAAACCTAAATAATTGACATTCACTTCAACCCGTGATTAATATTGTTTTACTCTTATTTTGTTTCGTTCTTTTTACAGTTGGTTTGAGAAGACAAAATGATAAGGGTATTGTCAGATGTTTCTTTATGTTACGGTGTTGGTATTTATGTAAACAAAATAATTAAAATCAACTGTTATATTGGAAATTCAAGGGTTCGCATGGTCCTTTAACTACTCTCTTGAGTTGTTCATTGGTATAAAACAAAATTTTAAATGGTGTTGCCATATGTCTGCAACACCAAAATATTTTTTTACGTAGAATTCGCAATAACAACATTAAACATCTAGGCCAATATACTTACTTTTACCGTTGCTGGGACCCCATGTTCTCTTTTAAAAACATCAAAAGTCTACAATAATAAGGTTGTTTTAATCGAAGCGACGTAAGCACATTCTCAAAATTCCTAAAGAAGCCGTCTAAAACACATTAATTTTACGAACATAAAAAAGATGCAAAGATGCTTAAATCCATTACAAATTGATGTCTCATTAACACTTCGAACAAGATCATGATTATGTCATCCCGCTTAAGTTCGAGCAGTGTTGTTACTCAAAATTTATTGCACTGCTCCCAGTTCTGGTTACTTGGAAGTACACAATATAACATATTAGCAGTTTGTAAACACATGAAACTAATTAAGTGCACGCTTTGTTCTTTTTAAAAAGCTGTATAAATATTTTGTATTTTTCATCATTAAGGGCATTAAAATTTTAACTAGGCACTACCAAAAATTTAATCAAGTTTAAATGGGTTGCGTGAACAAAAAGATTACCTTTCTATAAATACCCAACAAGCAAAATAAACGTAATATATGTTTTTGATAAGATTTCTCAAAAAAACATTGAGTTTACAAAACGTGTTTGGGACCCCACATTCCCTTATAAAAACATCAAAAAGTGTACAATAATAAGGTTGTTTTATTTGAAGCGACGAAGACTCATTTTCAAAATTCCTATAAAAGCCGTTTAAAACACTTTAATTTTATGAACATAAAAAAGATAGAAAGATGCTAAAATCCATTACAAATTGCGGTATCATTAACACTTTGAACAAGATCTTGATTATGTCATCCCGCTTAAGTTCGAGCAGTGTTGTTACTCAAAATTGCTTGTACTTTTTATACTCAGTTGAGCAGAGCTCACAGAGTATATTAACTTTGATTGGATAACGGTTGTTTGTACAGGTATAAAGGAATCGAGATAGATATAGACTTCCATATACCAAAATCATCAGTATCGAAAAAAAATTTGATTGAGCTATGTCCGTCCGTCCGTCCGTCCGTCCGTCTGTCCGTTAACACGATAACTTGAGTAAATTTTGAGGTATCTTGATGAAATTTGGTATGTAGATTCCTGGGCACTCATGTCAGATCGCTATTTAAAATGAACGATATCGGACTATAACCACGCCCACTTGTTCGATATCGAAAATTTCGAAAAACCGAAAAAATGCGATAATTCAATGCCAAAGGCGGTTAAAGCCATGAAACTTGGTAGATGGGTTGACGTTATGACGCAGAATATAAAATTAGTAAGATTTTGGACAATGGACGTGGCACCACCCACTTTTACAAGAAGGTAATTTAAAAGTTTTGCAAGCTGTAATTTGGCAGTCGTTGAAGATATCATGATGAAATTTGGCAGAAACGTTACTAATATTACTATATATGTGCTAAATAAAAATTAGCAAAATTGAATGAAGAACACGCCCACTTTTTAAAAAAAAAATTTTTTTAATTCAAATTTTAACAAAAAATTTAATATCTTTACTGTATATAAGTAAATTAAGTCAAAATTCAACTCCAGTAATGATATGATGCAAGAAAATACAAAAATAAAAGAAAATTTCAAAATGGGCGTGGCTTCGCCCATTTTCATTTAGTTTGTCTAGAATACTTTTAATGCCATAACTCGAACAAAAATTTACCAATCCTTCTCAAATTTGGTAGGGGCATAGATTCTATGACGGTAACTGTTCTCTGTGAAAATGGGCGGTGGAAGCCACGCCCAGTTTTTATACACAGTCCACCGTCTGTCCTTCCGCTCGGCCGTTAACACAATAACTTGAGCAAAAACCGATATATCTTTACTAAACTTAGCCCACGTACTTATCTGAGCTCACTTTATCTTGGTATAAAAAATGGCCGAAATCCGACCATAACCACGCCCACTTTATCGATATCGAAAATTACGAAAAATGAAAAAATGCCATAATTCTATACCAAATAAGGGATGAAACATGGTAACTGGATTGGTTTATTGACGCAAAATATAACTTTGGAAAAAACTTTGTAAAATGGGTGTGACACCTACCATATTAAGTAGAAGAAAATGAAAAAGTTCTACAAGGCGAAATCAACAGCCCTTGGAATCTTGGCAGGAATACTGTTAGTGGTATTGCATACATCAATAAATTAGACAGATGATTTTCTGGATCACCTGGTCCACATTTTGGTCGATATCGCGAGAACGCCTTCACATATATATCTAAGGGACACTCGCTTTTAAAACCCTCATTAATACCTTTAATTTGATATCCATATCGTACAAACACATTCTAGAGTCACCCCTGGCCCACCCTAATGGCGATATCTCGAAAAGGCGTCCACCTATAGACCTAATGCCCACTCCTTCTTAAAATGCTCAGTAACACCTTTCGTTTGATGCCCTTATCGTACAAACATTCTAGAGTCACCCCTGGCCCACCCTAATGGCGATATCTGGAAAAGGCGTCCACCTATAGACCTAATGTCCACTCCCTCTTAAAATGCTCAGTAACACCTTTCGTTTGATACCCATATCGTACAAACATTCTAGAGTCACCCCTGGCCCACCCTAATGGCGATATGTCGAAAAGGCGTCCACCTATAGAGCTAATGCCCACTCCCTCTTAAAATGCTCAGTAACACCTTTCGTTTGATACCCATATCGTACAAACATTCTAGAGTCACCCCTGGCCCACCCTAATGGCGATATCTCGAAAAGGCGTCCACCTATAGACCTAATGCCCACTCCCTCTTAAAATGCTCAGTAACACCTTTCGTTTGATACCCATATCGTACAAACATTCTAGGCTCACCCTTGGTCCACCTTTATGGCGATATCTCGAAAAGGCGTCCACCTATAGAACTAAGGATTACTCCCTTTTAAAACACTCATTACCACCTTTCATTTGATACCCATATCGTACAAACACATTCTAGAGTCACCCTGGCCCACCCTAATGGCTATATCTCAAAAAGGCGTCCACCTATAGACCTAATGCCCACTCCCTCTTAAAATGCTCAGTAACACCTTTCGTTTGATCCCATATCGTACAAACATTCTAGAGTCACCCTTGGTCCACCTTTATGGTGATATCTCGAAAAGGCGTCCACCTATAGAACTAAGGATTACTCCCTTTTAAAATACTCATTACCACCTTTCATGTGATACCCATATCGTACAAACACATTCTAGAGTCACCTTTGGCCCACCCTAATGGCGATATCTCGAAAAGGCGTCCACCTATAGACCTAATGCCCACTCCCTCTTAAAATGCTCAGTAACACCTTTCGTTTGATACCCATATCGTACAAACATTCTAGAGTCATCCCTGGCCCACCCTAATGGCGATATCTCGAAAAGGAGTCCACCTATACACCTAATGCCCACTCCCTCTTAAAATGCTCAGTAACACCTTTCGTTTGATACCCATATCGTACAAACACATTCTAGAGTCACCCCTGGCCCACCCTAATGACGATATCTCGAAAAGGCGTCCACCTATAGACCTCATGCCCACTCCCTCTTAAAATGCTCAGTAACACCTTTCGTTTGATACCCATATCGTACAAACATTCTAGAGTCACCCCTGGCCCACCCTAATGGCGACATTTCGAAAAGGCGTCCACCTATAGACCTAATGCCCACTCCCTCTTAAAATGCTCAGTAACATTTCGTTTGATACCCATATCGTACAAACATTCTAGAGTCACCCCTGGCCCACCCTAATGGCGATATCTCAAAAAGGCGTCCACCTGTAGACCTAAAGCCCACTCCCTCTTAAAATTCTCAGTAACACCTTTCATTTGATTCCCATATCGTACGAACACATTCTAGAGACACCCCTGGTCCACCTTTATGGCGATATCTCGAAACGGCGTCCACCTATGGAACTAAGGATCACTCCTTTTCAAAATACTCATTAACAGCTTTCATTTGATACCCATATCGTACAAACATATTCTAGAGTCACCCCTGGTCCACCTTTATGGCGATTTCTCGAAAAGGCGTTCACCTATAGAACTAAAGCCCATTCCCTTTTAAAATACTCATTACCACCTTTTATTTGATACCCATATCGTACAAACACATTCTAGAGTCACCCCTGGTCCACCTTAATGGCGATATCTCGAAAAGGCGTGCACCGATAGACCTAAGGCCCACTCCCTCTTAAAATGCTCAGTAACACCTTTCATTTGATACCCATATCGTACAAAAAAATTCTAGAGTCAGCCCTGGTCCACCTTTATGGCGATATCCCTAAATGGAGTCCATCCATAGAACTATGGCCTACTCTCTCTTAAAATACTCTTTAATACCTTCCATTTGATACACATGTCATACAACCACATTCCAGGGTTACCCTAGGTTCATTTTCCTCCATGGTGATTTTCCTTATTTTGTCTCCATAGCTCTCAGCTGAGTATGTAATGTTCGGTTACACCCGAACTGAGCTTTCCTTACTTGTTATATCTATGAAAGCTTTTCCCAGCTCAAACAAATATTGCATATCGTCACGCCATTTAATATTCTCTACCTGTAACCGCTTATTATTTTGTTTAAAGCTGTTTTTCAGATAGTCGTAGTCAGCTATTAGATCTGACACAAAATCGTACTAAATATTTGGGAAAGATGTTTTGGCATTTAATAATTCATCCATTGCATGTCTTAAAATAGGATCAAGAACATGGTGCTGACAGCCAATATATTGTGGCTGAGGTAAGGAAATACTGTTGAAGTAAGTTTGCAATAGACTAACAACGCCATTTCGTATTCCGGTGTTAACGTTTGTAGTATCAGAAACTATCATTTTTTTGTTCAAGTTCCAGAACAGCCAACTTTACTTCTCTGTTTTCATTTTTAAGAACTATGACCTGAACTTCTTTTTTTCCAAACTTTTTACCATCGAAATGGAGACACCAGTATTCTTTTTTTAATTCTTTCTTGAAAGTATTATCTAGTACCTCTGCTGATCTTATGAAAGCTTTGTAAATTCCAGATTGCGAAGGCCTAGGTATTTCAACTCCCGATTCTGCCAGTTCTTTGCAAATTTTTGTTGCTTTTCTTGTACTTACGTTGGCTTTTGTTACTAAAACAACGCCTGCAGTTGTAGATGATTTTTTTGACATTTTTTAAGGTTGATCGTAGTAGTCGCACTCGCTAGCCTCTTGGTATTCAGTATTTGTTGAAATCACTGACTCTGATCTACCTACTGAACACTTACTATCACTAGGTTGCTGTTGCTGCACCCGCTTAATTTTGGAGGGATTTACCTTAGGTTTTTTATTTGTAGTATATCCCACTCCTCCATTAGACCTTTTTTGTATTTGGTATAAATCTTTGTCTTCCTTGCTTAGCCACTGACCCTTCTCGTTTGTAATGTCAGACGCTTTGGCAAACTTTGTCAAAATATTTCTACCATTCGGATACTTCAAAAACTTGCAGTAGTGCCCAAGAAGCTTCACAGTTTTCCGTTCCACCGAAGATTTTGCCATTGCCGGAAAATTGAGTTTGTTCCACAAATCGATTAATTCTTTTGAAATTGTTTTAAATCTATTTTTAGAAGATTTTTCGGTGGTGGCCAAAGCATTATATCTCCCGACAATAACCGCCTCTTTGGGAATATTACATAGCTCACACAAACTTTTTTCAATATTTGGTATTTGTCGCCGCTTCGTTTTGCTTTTTTCAAATGTAATCAAATTTGTTTTTCCAATTTTTAGCGTTTTTCTTTACATTGTTATCACTCTTTTTAAAAGACATTTTCTAAACAAAATAAGAAGAGTGATGTCATTGATTCGACTCTACTTCGCGCAGATATAAGAAATACTTACCACTTAAATCTCTGTTAGTACTTTTTATTTATTTTATAAATTAATTTTTACTTATATGTAATTGCTTATAAATACGAAAAATGATGAAAGTGGTTGTTACTGTGGATCCCGTTTAAATTATAGCTTTTCCGATGAAATACTATAACTGATTTTAAGATGACGTTACAAGTAGCGAAATGCTTGCTGAAAGTATTATAATAGTAATATAATTTTAATTGAATATATGAAAATTTATTGGAATATGAATAATCAAACTTTATGAAGATTGAAAAACATTGGTGGATTTTAATCACAACTTTTTGTTCTGGCCAAGCACTTATATATATTCAAGCTCATATGTACATACATGCAAAACAATCAATGTACTCCCTGCGGGACTTTTTTAGAAAAATAAGATAAAATATTATCATAACCCGTCTTTATTAATCAAAACTCATTGCATGATGCCATGTATATATATTTTTTCCCAAAAAAAATTTTAAGTCATATGCCTAATATTCATATTCATATCTTCATTAAGTCAATGGGAGGAGACCTTTCTGACTATATTTACAATATTATTATAAATTAACTTAAAACTAATTAAACATGAGTTCAAGGAATAATTGTATTTGCTCGGTTGTAAGACTCAATAAGTAACTTAAACAGAGGTCTTGACATCGTAAGTCAAGATCCAGACTTCTATAAATCCTATTAAACTCTTAGAGCCCTCTTAGAAGAGGTGGAAAATTAAGGTAATAAGATCTCCGAACTTCAGTGTAAAATATATTATAAGAACGGAGGGTTCTAGTGGGAATATTATAACAAATTTTCCAAGAAGAGCTGGGCAGTCAATTATACCAGCAATAATGGCGAAGATAAACATTAAATTTCGAGCAGAACGTCTGGCTTCGAGCGGCAAAATGTTGATAAGAATGTACCTAGCAATATTTGGAGGCAACGGATTATCAAAATAGGTTGAAGAGCGAATTGAATGAATTTGCTTCGAACCCTTTCGATTCTCGCCGAGCGTGTGGAGTAAATTAGATTCCAAATGACAGATCCATACTCTAACTTAGATTGCACTAAAGAGCTATACAAAATATTCCTAGTATATGGGTTCTTAAAATCCTTCGTGTACCGCCTTAAAAAGGCTAAATTATTAAATGGTTAACAAAGTTGAAAGAAGAGTCAAAAATTATACCGAGATCACGAAATTCGTTAACCGAATCAAGGTCTATACTTGCGATATAATATGTTGCCGAAATCACACTTAAAGATTTAGTAAATGTCATATGGCAATATTTACTTATATTAAGACGCATATTATTATGGAGAGCCCAGGAAATAAGAGAATTTAAATCATCCTGCGAGAGTAGTGTATCTGATGGACATGTTATCCTTCTATACAGTTTTAAGTCATCTGCATAATGTAAGCATTTTGAGTGTTTTAGACATACACCAACATCATTGATGCAGATCAAAAAAAGGATTGGGCCAAGGATGCTACCTTGTGGCACTCCGAATGTTGCTAAAAACTCATATGACTTCATATTTTCAATTTCAACAAAAGACGTTCTATTTGACAGGTATATTTGCAGCCAAGACAGAAATGTTGAATGGAAACCTATATTTTTAAGTTTTAAAAGAAGCGGTTTGTGGGAAACTGTATCAAAGCCTTGGAAAATTCGGTATATATGGTATCCACTTGATACCTTTCCTTGAAAGCAGAAACACACAACTGCGAAAAAAGAGCAAGATTTGTAATAGTTGAACGACGTGCAACAAACCCATGCTCGCAAGGATCGATTATCCCCCTTATAGAAAAAGCTAACTTGTATTTAACAACTTTCTCGAAAAGTTTGGAGCAAGTTGACAATTTAGAGATTAGCCTGCAGTTGCTGACTTCTTTTTTATTTCTCGACTTAAATATTTGAGTGATAGATGCCAATTTCATTGATCAATGCATGTGCCTGAAGAGAGCGAGATATTGAATTTAAGACAGAGCGGAACGCACAGAGAACTACTGTTTTTTTAAACACAAAGGAGGACAAATCATCAATGTCATTCCTAATAGAGGCTTGTAAGGAGGATATCCCTGCTTAAACCTGCTTCAGAAACCGATAAGAAGCCAAAGTCTAACGATTTGGGTGTATCAATACCTATTATCAGTTATATCAGAATCAATCACAAAATTGGATTTGAAGATTATTAAGAATTCATGATCTTAATACCGGATTATACTAATTGAATATTCAATTATTATATTTTTCTAAGAGAAACGAAAAGAAAGAAAGAAACTTTTACTAGTATATTGCGTTGGTACCAATTGAAAAACCGGCACTTTATCATTATCAGGCAATTTCGTAATGTTATCAAAGGTACCACCGAGATTCGAACCGCGAATTACACGATGAAACTGCAGTTGCCTTAACCACTAGGCTATACTGCTTGTATTTGTTTCCTCGCTTTATTCAGTTTTCAGTATTCTACACTAACGCAACGAAAAAGAATGTTTACAAAAACAAATCTACACATCACGCAAATTAATAGAGGTAGAATGTCTGAATTGTTTTGTAAGTTTAGAAATGAGATAAACTGAATTTAGCAATGAACAAGTAAGGAAGGCTAAGTTCGGGTGTAACCGAACATTACATACTCAGTTGAGAGCTATGGAGACAAAATAAGGAAAATCACCATGTAGGAAAATGAACCTAGGGTAACCCTGGAATGTGGTTGTATGACATGTGTTTCAAATGGAAGGTATTAAAGAGTATTTTAATAGAGAGTAGGCCATAGTTCTATGGATGGACGCCATTTAGGGATATCGCCATAAAGGTGGACCAGGGTTGACTCTAGAATTTGTTTGTACGATATGGGTATCAAATGAAAGGTGTTACTGAGCATTTTAAGAGGGAGTGGGCCTTAGGTCTATCGGTGGACGCCTTTTCGAGATATCGCCATTAAGGTGGACCAGGGGTGACTCTAGAATGTGTTTGTACGATATGGGTATCAAATGAAAGGTGGTAATGAGTATTTTAAAAGGGAATGGGCTTTAGTTCTATAGGTGAACGCCTTTTCGAGAAATCGCCATAAAGGTGGACCAGGGGTGACTCTAGAATATGTTTGTACGATATGGGTATCAAATGAAAGCTGTTAATGAGTATTTTGAAAAGGAGTGATCCTTAGTTCCATAGGTGGACGCCGTTTCGAGATATCGCCATAAAGGTGGACCAGGGGTGTCTCTAGAATGTTTTTGTACGATATGGGAATCAAATGAAAAGTTACTGAGCATTTTAAGAGGGAGTGGGCTTTAGGTCTATAGGTGGACGCCTTTTCGAGATATCGCCATTGGGGTGGGCCAGGGGTGACTCTAGAATGTTTGTACGATATGGGTATCAAACGAAAAGTGTTACTGAGCATTTTAAAAGGGAGTGGGCATTAGGTCTATAGGTGGACGCCTTTTCGAAATGTCGTCATTAGAGGAATTGTTGAATAAATTCTGGAGATTTCGAATACAACTTGGACATGGCAAAGTTAAGTGAATTGAAGATCCAGCAACTGAAGAAGGAGTTGGAGAGCCGTGGATTGAATACAACCGGCATTAAACTAGAACTTCAGGAACGACTATGACAGGCAATAGAATTATAAGGAATTGACGTGGAAGAGTATGTCTTTCATCTTGATGGCGATGAGACAACAAAATTGGAGGAGAAATATGAAACACCGCAGACAGTTACCACCACATACTTGAACATGATATTGGCTGCAATAACTGCTCAAACATCGACAGTGGCATCTCAGCTGGAATCGCAGGAGACACATTTAACATCCAAAATGGAAGAACAGAAGACATATATGGCATCCAAGATGGAAACTCAACTGGAAGAACAGAAGGCATATATGGCATCACAGCTGGAAGAACAGAAGACATATATGACATGTCAGTTGGCTGAGCAGTTGAAAGCACAGGAGGATCGCATATCCTCGCAGCTGGAGGCACAGGAAACAAAATTCTCATCGCAGCTGATGATTTTTAGTGAAAGACAAGATAAATGGAGGCCGAGATGGATGCTTTGAAAGATCGGATTCAGGAGTTACAATTGAACCGTCCAATCACTTCAACGTCTACTCTGAAGGTAAAATCCCCAACGTTTGATAGTTGTGTTCCTTTCCAGGTATTTAAGCTCCAATTTGAGAAGACCGCAGCAGTGAACAACTGGAATGCTGAAGATAAAATTGCAGCCCTATTCGCAGCATTGTAAGGGCCAGCAGCCGAAATCCTACAGACGATTCCCGGAGGAGAGCGAAACAACTATGAAGCATTGATGGCTGCTGTCGAGAGATGTTATGGAACTGAGCATAGGAGACAGATATACCAAATGGAGTTACTAAACCGCTTCCAGAGGCCTGGTGGGACATAGCAAGAATTTGCGTCGGATGTTGAAAGGCTGGCACATTTAGCGAATGCGGACGCACCCGTGGAATACACTAAAAGGGTAAAGACTCAGAGCTTTATAAATGACATACGGGAGGTCGAAACAAAGCGAACTACATACGCAAACCCTAAGCCAACATTCGCAGAAACGGTGTCACAAGCTCTGATTTAGGAAATAGCGTCGCTTCTGTGTAAGCCAGTTTTCAAAGCACGCCGTGTGGAAATAGAGAGGCCAGAGTGGGTAGACGCAATATTGGAGGCGCTGAAAGGATCTCAAAAGCGGAGTGGAAGAGTTATCAAATGCGGGAAGCCCGGTTATATTACACGTCATTGCGATCTTGGTCCTAATAGTTCCAACAATATGGGTGGCCGTAAACGCAAAGCTGGAGGAGATGAGCAAGAGCGTGGCGGATGTAAAGAATGAAAACTTGCCCCAGCTATCGAATATCCTGTGATATCTGTGTCGCAAATAGGAAGAAAATCCAGCAGTCTTGCCGTCAAAGGAAAGCTGGATGGCAAGGAGCGTGTACTGACTGTAGATACGGGCGCATCTCATTCCTTAATCCGATCTGACTTGGTCAACAGGAGAGTAAAACCGTTACCTGGAGCAAGGATGCGTACGGTCACTGGCGAGTATAGCCAAGTCCAATGAGAATTGGTATGTGAGGTATTAATTAGAAAGCTCATAGTTCTACACAAATTCATTGTGGCGGAGATTGTTGGTGAAGTCATATTGGGAGTGGACTTCTTAGTTGACCATGATATCAGGATCGATATGCGGAGAAAGATTATGCGCTATAAGAACCAGGATGTGCCACTTAGCTTCAGTTTTGAAAAGAAGTTCAGCCGTAATCGAGTACTGGTGTAGAAGAGTCGACAAAGACCACGAAAGTCAAAGGTAAAAGTTGATGAAACGAACGGGCGAAACAAAACAAAACCAAAAGTACCTGCGAGAGAAACACTGGCATTGACAAAACCAAAGGGACGCACGAAAACGAAGGAAAGAATTTCCCAGAAGTAATGCGAGGGTAGTTTCAAGCCAGGGCGCACCACTGTTGTGAAACGTGGGGACGATACTGATGATGCGAAGCCAATCTGTCAAGCGCAAGCTCTGCAAAGTAGTTCATTGGCCAAACAACAGAGTGCGAGGGAACGATCCAGGATAATGAGTAGTAAGATGAAACGCAGGTACGATGAGAACAATAATTCGGAAAGTTTCTTGGCGGGAGATTTGGTACTGTTATACAAACCTCACCGGCGGAAAGGTGTTCCATCCAAATTTCGGTGCAGTTGGGAAAGCCCGTACAAAGTTGTGAAGAAGATCAGTGATGCCATGTACCGCATACAAATCATTGGGATACCACGAAATAGAAGAGTGGTACATTTGGAGACGCTAATGGCGTTTAGATCGAGAGATTTGTCTGATCGGGACGAACAGACTTAGGTGGAGGGCAGTGTGACGAATATTGGTGACACTAAATGATACTCAACATCCCTGGTCTAACTAAGTACATGAAGTCACAACAACAATAAAGCAGATAGTCACTTGTATCTACATAAACGAATGGATCATTATGTCTACACATATGTACGTACACGCAGCGGAGAATCAACGCACAACCACATGCATATATCTGAGATACTCCCGAAAGTATGCAATGAGAGAAGCTATAAAATCGTGCATCTGTAGTTACAGCTGAGAAATTTTATAGCTGATGGCCAACTAGTATATTCTGGAAATGGAATCGCCTAGAAGATGCGAACGCGGAAATCAGAGAGTATAAAAGGCAGCAACAGTAGAGGCGCGACAATCAGTTGGATTTAGGACGCTATCTAGCGAGCAATAGCAGTATTATTTTAAAAATCAGTTTGAGTTAAGCAAGCTATCAGTAAGCGAAATATAAGTGTTATTGTGAAGTACTTTAATAAAGGCCATTTTGCATTATTGAAGAGTGGAGTTATTTATTCAACTGTTTAGTGATTCGAACTTAGTAGAAAGTTGCAAATAAGAGGATTTGCAAGAAATCCGTTACAATATATTAGCAAGAATATCTCTTTATATTTTTCGCTGATTTTTGTCCATTTATATAAAGGAAGTATTAAAATTGGTTTATTTCATTTTTATATTGAAATAAATGTGTCAAATATCATTATACATTTCCATATTGGCATATTTTTATTAATTTTTTAAAAAACGCTTCGCAGGTGGCAGCGTTGTAAAAATATCCTAAGTAGCAAAACCGAAGTTAAAGGGCTAAAATTGTGACCTAGCAAAAAATCATCATACAAAAAGGTAGAGACGTTTTCATGATAATATCTTTATATTAGGTAAGAAATATATTCAGATTAGATGGCAGTCCTATGTGGAAAGACGTTTTACATAATTTTTTTTCTTAAAACATAACCTAAAATACCTTTTATGAATATACATACTGGCGTAGGAAAACAAGAGGGCTGTTAAAGATATTAAAAAGGGATTGTATCTTAGATGCTCGGACCCCTTGAAATACCTCTTGTTAGTTTAGGAGCCGATGAGCCTTTGATTGAGTTCATTAACAAATTTTTGTGGAACACAAATTCCGCAGCGGAGTATGGTATTTATTGCGAGACTTCGCTGATACTTTTGAAAGTGTACTGGGGCCCAATGTTGAGGATAAAGCTAGCTAGATGCAAGCGTCAGTCAGTTGCTGATTCGCGAAGGCGATACTTGCCATTTTATCTTTTATTCTCATGCCGAATTTTAAGGATCCATTACTTCCAGTTTGCAGATTTATATGCGGTACATGGTACGATGTTTGGTTCTCTGACCACCGATTTCATGAAGATGATTTTGCATTGTTGGAACAATCGCTCACTAGGTATAAAAAAGCACACACAAGTTTTCTAAAACACTGGGTGAAAGAGGAATCCGCCATTATTAACCAACAGCGTAGTAATATCTGCGCGGAGCGAGCGATAAAGGCAATTTGGGATATAGTTTATGTGTACAAAACGCCTCGTACTTTAAATTTAAAGTTTATTTCTTTAAATTCACAATCTTTTAATTAATTTGCTTAGGCAGGACACACAGTAATGTTTTAAGGTTAATTAAACATTTGAATAAATGATGGAATATGAAGTGAAACGTAAAGTATTATTTCTCAGTGTACAAATGCTGTTCCCTGCGTAAGGATTTTGCAATAAATATTTGAAAGAACATTATTTATGTTCTTTTTTCACCATTTCTCATCTTCTAGCAATAGGTATTTTTTATTTAAAAAAAGTCATATCCCTAATGAATATATAACCAAAAATTTACTCAAGGTTAAATGGGTTGCGTTAACAAAAAAATTATCTTTCTATAAATACGCAACAAGCAAAATAAACGTAATGTAAGTCTTTAATAAGTTTTCTCAAAGAAACATTGAGCTTACAAAACGTGGTTGGGACCCCACATTCTCTTGTAAAAGCATCAAAAACTGTAAAATAATAAGGTTGTTTTATTTGAAACGACGAAGACTCATTTTCAAAATTTATATAGAAGCCGTCTAAAACACATTAATTTTACGAACATACTTAAGAAGGATGGAAAGATGCTTAAATCCACTACAAGTTAAGGTCTCATTAACACTTTGAACAAGATCTTGATTATGTCATCCCGCTTACGTTCCAGCAGTGGTTATGTTTCAGTATACGATAGAACATATTAGCAGTTTGGAAACACATGAAATTAATTAAGTGCACGCGTTGTTCTTTTTAAAAAGTTGTATAAATATTTTGTATTTTTTCATAATTAAGGGCATTGAAATTTTAATTAGGCACTACTACCCTGCAGTCAAAACCCAAGTAGTCAGCAAACATTCGAGTTCATTCACTAGAATTTTGGGGAGATGTTCATACTAGTTAGTATTTGAATAATTTATTCGACTAGAATTTCGTCTGTTGGACTCGAGGAAATGCACGAGAGCTTTCTCTAGCCTATTTGCAATGGATACTTCATTCGACAATGTTAGATATCGTCCAAATCAACGGGTATCTACCGATACTATTCCTTTAGTCAGTAACGAAAACGTTTAAAGCCCTTATGATTCCCTCATATAAACAAAATTCTTCGGTTACACAACCATAAGCATGACTTCCGTAAAGTCCATATCACTACCACCGTTCTGAATCCCATTAACACTCATCATAGGACGGTGCTAGTGCAGCTTGGCCTTTTTTTACACAGCCCCAGCGGGTTAGGGGGTCAGAATATACCCGCGGTAGGTATGCCTGTCGTAAGAGGCGACTAAAATACCAGATTCAAGGGGCTGTGTAGCGCAACCCTTCAGGTTGCCAGCGCAATATATAGCTTCTCCAAACCCAATTGTCAACCTCACCTATCCGCGGCGAATCCTGTTTCACTAACAGACGAGGCTCTGGCGACCCCAAGCTCCTCAAGGAACTTGGGGGTGGGGAGGGAGGGATGGCCTGAAGGTTTAACGTGGCCACATAAATCGTTCCCAAGATGGTCGGGCTAGCACTTTAATGATGCTGTGTTACCGGAGCGTACCGGATCTGTATCCGGCAAAGGACCATCACATCGATAACACTCCCCAAAGCCTTCGGGGAGCAACCTTATCGCTACAACAACAACAACAACAACTGGCTCGTTCCTTCTCCGTTAGATAGATAGATAATTTATTGAAGATTGCACTGCGACCATTGGTCTATTGTGCCCTCACCTCCTTCACAGTACCTCATCTAAGCCGGCTTCAGTGACGAAGCAGTCCTCTTGGCTTGAGGGATTTAATGTGGGAATGTTTTGGCATTGGTGAGCCCATAAATTTAGACCTGCGTCTTGAGATTGCGTCTCATTCGAGGAGGATATGTTCCGCCGTGTCCGCTGATCGATCACTAAATCGGCATGTGCTATTCCGTTACTTTATGGTTTATATATACATAAAAGCTTACGATCTCTTCTCGAACAGAAATGGATAACTCGACTTCTCGCGAGATTCTAGTGTCTCGATGTACTCGCAAATTTCGCGAGCTTCTCGACTTAATTGCTGTATGGACAGTATTTATACACTTGGTTTTTTTATTTGTGAATTTTTTTTTATTATATGGCTTTTCAATGACATTTAACTCAAAACATATTTATTATACATATAATTTTGTTCACAATATTTTATTTTTTTAACGAGACATCGAGAACACGGCTTCTCGCGAGATTCTCGAATCTCGAAATACTCGTAATACTCGCGAGCTCCTCGACTTTCAATTCATACGCTGCATTGGCAGTATTCTATACATTTCGGTATTTTTATACTCAGTTGAGCAGAGCTTACAGAGTATATTAACTTTGATTGGATAACGGTTGATTGTACAGGTAGAAAGGAATCGAGATATATATAGACTTGCATATATCAAAATCATCAGTATCGAAAAAAAATTTGATCCGTCCGTCCGTCGGTCCGTCCGTTAACACGATAACTTGAGTAAATTTAAGGTATCTTCACGAAATTTGGTATGTAAGATCCTTGGCACTCATCTCAGATCGCTATTAAAAACGAACGATATCGGACTATAACCACGCCCACTTTTTCGATATCGAAAATTTTGAAAAATTGAAAAAGTGCGATAATTCATTACCAAAGACGGATAAAGCGATGAAACTTGGTAGGTGGGTTGAACTTATGACGCAGAATAGAAAATAAGTAAAATTTTGGACACTGGGCGTGGCACCGCACACTTTAAAAGAAGGTAATTTAGGAGTTTTGCTAGCTGTAATTTCGCAGTCGTTGAAGATATCATGATGAAATTTGGCAGGGAAGTTACTCTTATTACTATATGTGTGCTTAATTAAAAATTAGCAAAATCGGAGAATGACCACGCCCACTTATAAAAAAATTTTTTTTAAAGTGAAATTTTAACAAAAAATGTAATATCTTTACAGTATATAAGTAAATTATGTCAAAATTCAACTCCAGTAATGATATGGTGCAACAAAATACAAAAATAAAATGAAATTTCAAAATGGGTGTGGCTCCGCCCTTTTTCATTTGATTTGTCTAGGATACTTTTAATGCCATAAGTCGAAAAAATTTACCAATCCTTGTGAAATTTTGTAATGGCATATATTCTATGACGATAACTGTTTTCTGTGAAAACCGTCCGTCTGTCCTTCCGCTCGGCCGTTAACACGATAACTTGAGCAAAAATCGATATATCTTTACTAAACTCAGTTCACGTAATTATCTGAACTCACTTTGTATTGGTATAAAAAATGGCCGAAATCCACCTATGACTACGCCCACTTTTTCGGTATCGAAAACTACGAAAAATGAAAAAAATGCCATAATTCTATACCAAGTACGAAAAAAGGGATGAAACATGGTGAATCATGGCAGGAATGCTGTTCGTGGTATTACATATATAAATAAATTAGCGGTACCCAACAGATGATGTTCTGGGTCACCCTGGTCCAAATTTTGTTCGATATCTCGAAAACGCCTTCACATATACAACTACCACCACTCCCTTTTAAAATTCTCATTAATACCTTTAATTTGATACCCATATTTTACAAACACATTATCGAGTCACCTCTGGTCCACCTTTGAAGCGATATCTCGAAAAGGCGTCCACCTATAGAACTAAGGCCCACTCCCTTTTAAAATACTCATTATCACCTTTCGTTTGATACACATTTCATACAAACACATTCCAGGGCTACCCTAGGTTTTTTTTGCTAAATTGTGATTTTCCCTTATTTTGTCTCCAAACCTCTCAGCTGAGTATGTAATGTTCGGTTACACCCGAACTGAGCTTTCCTTACTTGTTATATCTATGAAATATATTCAATATAAAATGAATTTGGTCTAACTTACTAATTTTCAAGTAATTTTTCAACTCAACTTGGACTAGTATACTGACTAGTAGGATGATAATGCTAATATCGACTAGTATGTCAACTGGTATGACATTGATGTGTATAATAACTAGTATGCCATCTGGTATAATGCTGGCGCAAAGGCTGACTAGTATGTTAATTGGTATGGCCCTGATGGATATGCTGACTAGTATGGCATATGGTACGATGTTGTTGTATATAATGACTAGTTTGTCAATTGGCATGATGCTGATGTAGAGACTGACAATTGATATTTCGTAGGATATCGCCGTATTAAAACTACCAGTTGCTAATATGGAAAAATTACTGAACTCATACTAGTTGGGATTTTTGGAAAACTAGTATTCTTCTAGTATACAACTAGTTGGTTTGACTGCAGGATAGCCAAAATTTACTCAAGGTTAAATGGGTTGCGTAAAAAAAAATGTTTACTTTTTATAAATACCAACCAAGCAAAATAAACGTAATGTAAGTTTTTAATAATTTTTCTCAAAAAAACGTTGAGCTTACAAAACGTGGTTGGGACCCCACATTCTCTTGTAAAAACATCAAAAAATGTACAGTAATAAGGTTGTTTTATTTGAAGCGACTAAGACTAATCTTCAAAAATCCTATAGAAGCCGTCTAAAACACATTAATTTTACAAGCGTAAGAAAGATGGAATATGCTTAAATCCACTACAAATTGAAGTCTCACTAACACTTTGAACAAGATCTCGATTATGTCATCCCGCTTACGTTCCAGCAGTGGTTATGTTTCAGTATACGATAGAACATATTAGCAGTTTGGAAACACATGAAACTAATGAAGTGCACACTTTGTTCTTTTTAAAAAGCTGTATAAATATTTTGTATTTTTCATTATTAAGGTCATTGAAATTTTAATTAGGCACTTCTATAAAAAATTTATTCAAGTTTTTATTGTTCAAATTCTTGGAATCTAGAAGGCAACGTGTTTGTGTATTTCTCATTCACACTACTCAATTGTGTATAAATAGCGTCCAAAAAATTGATCTTGTATTACTTTATACTTAAAAAGCGGTGGAAATACTGTTTGAGCGGCTGTCGTAGTCGTCAACAACCAACCCTTTTATTTTAAGAGCTGAATTTATAAACGATTTTTTTAATTATTACACGCTTCCATATGTTTTATTGCATATGTTTTATTGAATTAAACCTATTTGAATTTAAACGTATATTTATGAATTATTATACGTGGAAATATGTACTTCATTACATATTTTATACGTTTATATTATATTTGAGCTATTCATGAATTAATTAAAATACGTATAACCATTATACGTAACACTCATGTTAAACTAGGATTAGCACTTATGGACTTGTAAATGTTTGCTTGAACATATTTCGCCCCTCTGGCAACCCCAACTGATGTGTTGACAGGTGCCATATGTACATATATATATAATTTTTGTTTTGACATTTCTTTTTATATTTTATTATTCATTCGAATTTTTATCTCATCTCGTGTGTGCGCCTTTGAATTGCCGAAAACTAAATAAAGTTTTGTAGAATCTCCTTTTATTGAAGAAGTAGTTTCTTTAAAGAAAAAAAGTGTACTCTTTGTAACAGCCGGTTCTAGTGCTTATTATAAATTAGAAATCCATCTGAAAAAAGCAACGCAATCCAAAGGTATTTAAACTCCGTGGACATACCTCCACCATTGACAAGTTCTCAGGAGAACAACCACCATAATCAACCATCACCACCACATCATCGCCATTGTCGCCGCATCCACCATAGCTACATCCCGCCAGGAACAACATGTAAATTTTATACTACCACCCCCTTAAACAAATACTTTTAAACTAAAATGAGTATACGCAATTATTTAGCGCTCTTGTTTGTCATGCTTAGTTGCATTTTGACTTACACGAATTCCGAATATCGCATAGTAGGTGACAGTGACACGGATATAGAGAGTACTCCATATTTAGTATCAATAAATCATAGAAACAAAAATCGTTGCGCTGGTTCAATAGTCACTACGCACAAAGTGGCTACAGCTGCAAGTTGTATGTCAAACTCAAAGAAGAAGTTGTTCACTGTTGTAGCTGGTGTAGCGGATTTAAATGTTATAAATGAACATAGATAAATTCGCAATGTGGAGAGTGTAGCCTATCACCCTAAGTATAATCCCAATACAAAAATATTCAATATTGCTGTGGTGACAGTGTGTGAATTGTTTAACCTGGGTCCAAAGGTAGATATGATAGGATTTTGCAGTTGCTCATTTTACAAGCGCACAGAAATGCTAGTCAGTGGATGGGGTTGGACAACTGCAGTAAATGGGAGGACTTCGAATATACTCCAGTCAACTCGCTTGACTTCATTTCAACATGATAAGTGTGAGCAGCTTTATAGCACAGCAAAAATTACTTTAACACAAGAAGTGATTTGTGCTGGTAATGATACAGCTGATGTGTGCGTTGGAGAATCTGGGACACCGGGCGTTGTAAATGGGAAACTTTGTGTTGTGGCATCACATCGTCTTGGTTGTGGGAGCCAATTTTTACCGAGTGTTTTTACAGTTGTATGTGATACTGAAGTTCTAAACTTTTTAAATCGAGCGATTCGGGATTAATTTCAGGGTGTTGTTACAAATCGACTACTGCGTGGAAAATCAGCGTAACTTGGCTGAACGCCCCATTTCAGAACTTTTTTCATACGCTTTGTAGCTCACGTCAAAGCATATAGAAATTATTCTAAGATATAACTTTTTCGAAACGGCAGCTGAGATATGGTGATATTCCAATCAGCAGTCGAAATGGCGATATTTTTTGTGTTATCTTCAAATAAATGTTTATAATTGCAATTTAAAAAAAAATATTTTTGAGGTCAAACTTTATTCTTAGCTTTAAATTTCCCTCTTTAATGAATAGAATATGAGATAAAAAGAAAATTGCGGTATAAGTACTTTATGGCCCTGGCAAACTACGTATAAAACAGCTGTTGTTGTTATTGATGCCATAGCATAACGCCTTAGTGATACCATACCGTAGATAAGCAATTTGTTTTCGGTTGATGTACATAGGTGAGCCTAGCCTAGCAGTTCACCAATAAATACTTAATTTCCTTCAAAACTCAAAAAATCACTTGAAATAGGTGCAAATATCAAAAGATGTTTGGAATATTTGCTGCTTTTAAAATTTGTTTATGAAGAAAAAACTTTGAAAACTGGAGCAGTATGGTTCCATACGATTACTGTAGCATGTTGTATGTACCCGAGCAACTCCAGATTTTTACAGATCAAGGGCTGTCTTTTCAGTGCAACTCCATTTAATACGAATCCAAAGTGATTTTGATTCAAACGATCAATAACAAGTAAGGGTGTCTAAGTTCGGGTGTAACCGAACATTATATACTGACCGTGAGCTTCAATTTGTACATTTCATTTCAGATAAATTACTTTTCTACATAACACGCCCTACAATCACCGCCCGTTTAAACGAAAAATATGTGTCCCCATTTCCTCTTACAGTAAAACTTAATAAGTGAAGTATCATTGATTCAAAACTACTTTTTGCTAAGTTATAGCTTATTATTCTAGTCTACGACCCTTTTAAATTTGTTTTATATCTAAATTGCCGTGGTCTTTAACTGATCTCGTCCATTTTTTCTAGAAATATTTCCTGCTATGAGGAAAATATGCGTACCCAATTTTATTACTTTCCGTTAATTTTTCTTAGAGTTATGGCTCCCGAAATATAGAAAATTGCTTAGTCATAAAAGGGGCGGTGCCACGCCCATTTTTTTAAATTTGAAGTTTTTCCTATTTATTGTTTTAAATGCACTTGGGAAATAAAATACCATTTGTTGCGCGTATACTTACAGCAAAGCTCGGAATAAATATAAAATACGTTGTTACTAGTACGAAGTTTATTTTAGAACTGAACTCAACGTTGAAAATTTGAAAAACATAGTTTTTGTACATATATGCATTTTACAGGGATGCATTTCATAGGATTGCCAGGTTTCCAATAATCCTCCTCAACAATTATAGTTTTTATATAATCTCAAAAGCAAATACTATTTCAATCCAAGCAAGTTTACATGCTTTACTTTAAATAAATTCTTTGTCAAAATATCTGCTGGCATATTATCTGTGCTAATATAATTCAGATTGATTACATTATTTTTTACAACATCTCGTATATAATGAAATCGGATATCGATATGTTTACTCCGGTTATGGTAAACCGGATTCTTCGCCAAATTATGTGAACTTAAATTATCGCCGTATATAGTCATTGCTCCTTCATTCTTGCAATATTCAACCTCGCTAAGCAATTTCTTTAAATATACTGCTTCTTTTGCCACTGATGTTAACGCCATATACTCAGCTTCGGTACTGCTTAGTGCAACTGTTGATTGTTTCTTACTTTCCCATGAAAATACACAGCCTGCCATTGTAAATACATAACCGGTGAATGATCTTCTGTCTTCTGTGTTGCCACCCCAATCTGCGTCTACATAACCTTCGGCTTGCTTACCAGTCTTTTTGTAAACAAGCTTCAAATCTTTGGTTGAAGAAAGATACCTTAATATATGCTTTGCTGCTGTGTCATGCTCAATGTGGGGATTTTGGTTTCGTTGTGCCAACTTGCTGACCGAATGCAAAATGTCAGGTCTTGTTGTTATCGTCAGGTACATTAATGCGCCGATAAGTGACTGATACTCAGTAGTATCTACTTTCTCGCACTCTGTTTTATCAAATGCACTTTAAACCCAGGATCTAATGGCGTAGATGCACTACGACACTTCTCCATACCATACTGACGCAGCATGTTTTGAACGTATTGAGTACGACCAACTGAAATGGCGCCTACACTTCCAATGCGTTCTATTTCCATACCCAGAAAGTGTCTTATTTTGCCTTTGTCTACAACCTCAAAATTTTTTGCAATTTGTCGCTTTATTTTTATAAGTTCGTTTTCGCTGGAACAAGCCACGATAATGTCGTCTACGTACACGGCAATCAAATTGTAATTATCGCCGTCTTTTCTCTTATATAAGCATGGTTCATTAACGCAAGCTTGGAACCCAATATTTTTCAATATTTCATATAACGTGTGATTCCACTGGCGACCTGATTGCTTAAGGCCGTATATCGCCTTTTTAAGCTTTAATACGCGTTTTGGGTATTTTGTGCTTACAAACCCTTCTGGTTGCTCCATAAAAATTTCCTCATCTAAATCACTATTTAGATATGCGGTTGAGACATCAAGCTGATGCATATGCAGCTCAAGCTCTGCGGCCAACGCGAACAACATACGTACAATAGCATGACGAACCATAGGCGAAAACGTTTCGATGTAGTTTATACCATATTGCTGACTACACCCTTTAGCAACTAACCGCGATTTGTATCGTTCTATATTTCCTGCCTGATCTCTTTTTAAATTGAATACCCATTTGCAACCAATTTTTTTCTTACCACTAGGTAAAACTACTAGCACCCGTGTGTTGTTTTTCATTAAAGAGTCATACTCTTTTTTTCATTGCTTCTTGCCAGCGTTCACTACTTTCGCTAGACAATGCTTCTCTTACGCTCAGCGGTATTTTAACACGATTATCGTTTGCAAAATTAACAACATGGTACTCTTTACGAGGACGACCAACATTACCAGTATATATACGTTTCGGTCTTCCCCTTCCTCTTCGTTCAGTCAAACATTCATTTACGCTCCTGTTTCTTCGCTGCTAACGTCGCTCTCTGCTTCCGATGCTGTTTCGTATTGCTCCTCCTCAATACGAACTTTGTTGTCGATTTCATTTGATGGTTGTTGTAATTTGCTTCTTATTTCATTTGTGTCAATTGTTACCATTTGTCTCTTTCGCTTTCATTCTACCTAATACCTTTTCGAACATCACATCGCGTTTCTCAACTATCCTTCTTTCTTCGCAGTCATACAGTCTATACGCTTTTGATGTTAAAGAGTAGCCTACAAAAATATACTCTTTTTCCCGCTCTCTAAATTTATTGTGTTGACTCTTGTCTAACCCAATTGCTTTTGAACCAAACACCTTTAAATGACTAACATTCGGCTTGTTGCCTGTCCACACCTCGTATGGAGTTTTGTTTACCAATTGTTTGGTTACCGATCGCTTTCGCAAATACACTGCAGTAGCAACAGCTTCTGCCCACAAATTTTCATTGAGACCTGCTTCTACTAACATACTCCGAGCCATCTCTACTATTGTCCTCTTAGCTCGCTCTGCGACACCGTTTTGCTGAGGCGTATAAGGAACAGTAAATTGCCTCTGGATGCCGCACTCATTTATAAAATTATCAAATTCGCATACTCTCTGCCATTATCAGTTCGTAGCACTTTTATTTTTCTCTCTGTTTGGCATTCTACTAAGCTCTTAAATAATTTAAATTTCTCAAACACTTCGTCTTTCGTTTTCAGAAAATACACATACATTCGCCTAGATTTGTCATCTATAAACGTCGCGAAGTAACGCGCTCCACCAAGTGACACATTTTGCATAGGCACACACATCTGAGTGTACCACATCTAACAAATTCTGCGATTTATTATCGCTAACCTTCGGAAACGACTTTACACATATTTTTCCTCTCATACATACGTCACAATTTATGTCTTTGGGTAGTGCTTTTAGCTCTAAACCATTAATAATTCTCTTGCTACACAGCTCTTGCAGACTCTGAAAATTTAGATGGCCGTATCGTTTATGCCACATCATTGCATTTTCTTCTACTGCACTGAAACACTTTTGTACACACATTTCGCTTTTGAAATATATACAAGTTATTTCTCTTCTCTGCTATTAGCACAATATTTCCTTTTTCATTTCTTATAATCGCTCATTGTTTATCAAAATTTACACGCACACCATTGCTTATGGCTTTGCCGATTGAAATGAAATTGCCTACCATTGTTGGTACAAATAATACGTCTCTTAAAATAATGTCACAATTTGCTTTAATCAAAACAGTTCCTACACCTGTAGCTTCTAAGTACTTTTCTGATGCCAACATCACTTTCTCTTTGCTCTCTTTAAGAGATATAAACATACTTTTCTCACTGCATATGTGAGTCGACGCACCACTATCAAGACACCACGACGAACGTTTGATGCTTGAGACATCGGCTGCGAATGAACACTGCTCACTCTTCTCACTCTGCTTGTCTTTTTTCGGTACTTTACATTTTGACGCTATATGTCCACGCTTACCACAATTAAAGCATTTTCCGTTGAGTCGTCTATTTTGATTTTTACCTCCCCCTTTCGAAGTGGCTAGAAACACTTGTTGGCTTGTCACACTTTTATGCTGCCCCTCTGACTGTACTTGACGATCGTACTCTTCTAGCAATTTAATTTTTAGAACTTCGAAGGTGGGGAAACTGTCACGCGTCTCCATTGCGATCACGAAGTTCTCGAAACTTCGTGGCAAACTGGACAACAAAATTATCACTAAAAGTTCTTTGTTTAATTTAATATCCAATTCTTCCAATTTCTCAGAAATGCACACAAACTCTTGAATATGCTTTGCCATTGTTACATTTTCACACATATTCAGGCTTAATACCTTTTTATACAATGTAACTTTGCGAATTGGACCGCTTGGCTTGTATACACTTTTTAATTTTTGCCAAGCATCTAAAGCATTGGTACAATTCTTCACATAGCCCAACTGCGATGGCTTCAAACACAATATAATCATAGCTAATGCCTTTTCATTTTCGCTCTTCCATTTGGCTTCTAACGTGGCATCGTCTGGCTTCACAAATTCGCCACTCAATACACTCCAAATGTCCGAATGCACGAGGATGCACTGCATCTGTATACACCACGTATCATAGTTGGCGTCGTCCAAATTATCTATTTAATACAGCGAACTCATTTTATTTCTTATTTTTCACACAGTTCTATTCAAGTCTCTTTTGCGACACACGCGATAACTTCCAAACGTTTTAAATATTATCCCGACAAGGCTCTGGGCCCATAACCTGTTGCCCGTATACTTACAGCGAAGCTCGGAATAAATATAAAATACGTTGTTACTAGTACGAAGTTTATTTTAGAACTGAACTCAACGTTGAAAATTTGAAAAACATAGTTGTTGTACATATATGCATTTTACAGGGATGCATTTCATAGGATTGCCAGGTTTCCAATACCATTGATATATAGCTCTTTTTTGCAAGGATATAGCTTATTTCTGATTTATGATTAATAATATTTATAGAAACAAGTTTTTCAATTAGAAGAAAATTTTTCTAAGCGTGGTCGCCCCTCGGCAGTGTTTGGCAAGAACTCCGAGTATATTTCTACCATGAAAAGCTCTCATTGAAAACTCATCTGCCTTGCAGATGCCGTTCGAATTCGGCATAAAAACAAGTAGGTCCCCTCCCGCTAATTTGTAGGTAAGAAAGAGGAGCACGACGCAAATTGGAAGAGAAGCTCGGATTAGATCTCTTCGGAGGTTATCGCGCCTTAGATTTATTTTTATACTCAGTTGAGCAGAGCTCACAGAGTATATTAACTTTGATTGGAAAACGGTTGGTTGTACAGGTATAAAGGAATCGAGATAGATATAGACTTCCATATATCAAAATCATCAGTATCGAAAAAAAATTCGATTGAGCCATGTCCGTCCGTCCGTCCGTCCGTCTGTCCGTTAACACGATAACTTGAGTAAATTTCGAGGTATCTTGATGAAATTTGGTATGTGGGTTCCTGGGCACTCATCTCAGATCGTTATTTAAAATGAACGATATCGGACAATAACCACGCCCACTTTTTCGATATCGAAAATTTCGAAAAATCGAAAAAGTGCGATAATTCATTACCAAATACGGATTAAGGGATGAAACTTGGTAGGTCAGTTGAACTTATGACGCAGAATAGAAAACTAGTAAAATTTTGGACAATGGGCGTGGCACCGCCCACCTTTAAAAGAAGGTAATTTAGAAGTTTTGCAAGCTGTAATTCGGCAGTCGTTGAAGGTATCATGATGAAATTTGGCAGGAACGTTACTCTTATTACTATATGTCTGCTTAATAAAAATTAGCAAAATCGGAGGACGACCACGCCCACTTTTAAAAAAAATTTTTTTTTTAATTAAAATTTTAAAAGAAAAGTTAATATCTTTACAGTATATAAGTAAATTATGTCAACATTCAACTCCAGTAATGATATGTTGCAACAAAATACAAAAATAAAAGAAAATTTCAAAATGGGCGTGGCTCCGCCCTTTTTCATTTAATTTGTCTAGAATAACTTTAATGCCATAAGTCGATCAAAAATTTACCAATCCTTGTGAAATTTGGTAGAGGCTTAGATTCTAGGACGATAAATGTTTTCTGTGAAAAAGGGCGAAATCGGTTGAAGCCACGCCCAGTTTTTATACACAGTCCACCGTCTGTCCTTCCGCTCGGCCGTTAACACGATACTTGAGCAAAAATCGGTATATCTTTACTAAACTCAGTTCACGTACTTATCTGAACTCACTTTGTATTGGTGGCCGAAATCCGACTATGAACACGCCCACTTTTTCGATATCGAAAATTACGAAAAATGAAAAAAATGCCATAATTATATACCAAATACGAAAAAAGGGATGAAACATGGTAATTGTATTGGTCTATTGACGCAAAATATAACTTTAGAAAAAAACGTGGTAAACTGGGTGTGACACCTACCATATTAAGTAGAAAAAAATGAAAAAGTTTTGCAGGGCGAAATCAAAAGCCTTTGGAATCTTGGAAGGAATACTGTTCATGGTATTACATATATAAATAAATTAGCGGTACCCGACAGATGATGTTCTGGATCACCCTGGTCCACATTTTGGTCGATATCTCGAAAACGCCTTCACATATACAACTAAGGGCAACTCCCTTTTAAAACCCTCATTAATACCTTTAATTTGATACCCATATCGTACAAAAAAATTCTAGAGTCACCCCTGGTCCACCTTTATGGCTATATCTTGAAAAGGCTTCCACCTATAGAACTAAGGCCCACGCCCTTTTAAAATACTCATTAACACCTTTCATTTGATACCCATCTCGTACAAACAAATTCTAGAGTCACCGCTGGTCCACCTTTATGGCGATATCTCGAAAAGGCGTCCACCTATAGAACTAAGGCCCATGCCCTTTTAAAATACTCATTAACACCTTTCATTTGATACCCATATTGTACAAACGCATTCTAGAGTCACCCCTGGTCCGCGTTTATGGCGATATCCCGAAAAGGCGTCCACCCATACAACTAAGGCCCACTCCCTTTTAAAACACTTATAAACACCTTTCGTTTGATACCCATATTGTACAAACGCATTCTAGAGTCAACCCTGGTCCACTTTTATAACGATATTCCGAAAAGGCGTCCACCTATAGAACTAAGGCCCACTCCCTTTTAAAATACTCATTAACACCTTTCATTTGATACCCATATAGTACAAACAAATTCTATAGTCACCCCTGGTCCACCTTTATGGCGATATCTCGAAAAGGCGTCCACATATAGAACTAAGGCCCAAGCCCTCTTAAAATACTCATTAACACCTTTCATTTGATACCCATATCGTACAAACGAATTCTAGAGTCAGGCCTGGTCCACCTTTATGGCGATATCCGTAAATGGCTTCCATCTAGAGAACTATGGCCCACTTCCTTTAAAATACTCTTTAACACCTTTCATTTGATACACATGTTATACAAACACATTCCAGGGTTACCCTAAGTTCTTTTTACAACATGGTGATTTTCCCATACTTTGTCTCCACAGCTCTCAACTGAGTATGTAATGTTCGGTTACACCCGAACTTAGCCTTCCTTACTTGTTATTTTAATAGTTGTCAAATTTATTTTATCACAAGTGGGCGGTGTCACGCCCATTTAAAATTTTTTTTTTCTTATTTTTATTAAGAGTCTCAATATCAGTGCACATGTCAAATTTCAAATTTCTAGGTGTATTATTTACTAATAAATCATGTGTTTTGTGTTTTCGGTTATCATCCGATTTCGCTCATTTTCAATACCAATCTTTTCTGGGTCCAGATAAGCTCGTGTACCAAATTTGGTGAAGATGTCTCAATATTCACTCAAGTTATCGTGTTAACGGACGGACGGACGGACGGGCATGGCTCAATCAAATTTTTTTTCGATACTGATGATTTTGATATATGGAAACCTATATCTATCTCGATTCGGTATAAAACTGTACAACCAACCGATATCCAATCAAAGTTAATATACTATCTGTGCAAAGCACGCTGAGTATAAAAATAAGTGTACCTATGGTAGTAAATTGTTAATCTAATAAGTTATCGTGTTGTGGTGACTAGTTCACCATGTTATTTGTTCTATTTACCATTTTTGATCTATTTTAATTCAAAAAATGCTTATCGATTCGATGTTGAATAAGATAGGGATCCTGATTCAAAAATCCATACAAGTTTGCATGAATTAAAAAAAAAAGTATTGGTAATGCCTTCTATTACAGTATTGCCACATATATAAAAAATAATAATACATAGTTTAAATCATCTGCTTAAATGGAAATTGACTGATTCACATACTTTTATTATTATTTTGCCTCGTTTTTTGTATAGTATATTTCAAAAAAAAAAAATTAAACCATGCTGCCAGATGTGACCAATAATTTTTTAATCAGTACTGTTGGTATGGAAATATGTGTTAATTTATGAATGAATTTCAAATTTGTCTGCTACTCAGCAAATAAGTCTCTAATGTTATTATTATTTAACGGACATTGGTTTTAAAACTTCACTAGTAATTGAGTTGAGAGAACTTTCGCAAATTCAACTAGCCTAAAAATCCCATTGGAGGAATACATTACAATACGATTGGGGATGGCTTAGGCGTGTGACCTAGGTTTCAAAGTTTAGATTACGTTATGAAGACTCAAACAATTAAAATTTTTTTTGAGGTACTTGTCAAATTGGTAAAATCAAGGTCTGATGGAATTAAACAAATCGTCTTCATTTTAAATGGAGGTGGATAATACTATAGTGTGAAGTATTACTTGTAAATTTTGGTTTGACACCCTTCAGCCGTCCCAAATAGACCCTAAAACTCATTATGCCCTGAGCCGTCTAAAAGCGATCTAAAAATTTAATTATAAAAGTTCGCTAAAATCGAAATGAAAATTTAGGGCCACTCTAATACTAGATGTTCATATAGGAATCACATACATATATTGGCGATTACCGTTAGATCAAAAATTGTAAAATGTATATGTATATCTAGTCGCTGTCCTCGCTATGCATAACCTTGGCCGTATTGGCAAATTACACTACACCAACAACTTTTTGAATGTTTGTGCAAAAATTCTCGATGCCAATTACTGTTCTAAAGTTTTGTTCAATTAAATTCTGAGTTACAAGTTTCCAATAGCATTAAGTTGACATTTTTCTATTGCTATTGTTGTGTTGTAAATTTGAAAGTATTTCAGCCGAGAAATGAATGCCAAGTGCCATTCAATCAATGCAGCTTCCCTTTCAACTTTTGTACAAAACTATTCAAATATTATCATTATACTCAGTTGAGCAGAGCTCACAGAGTATAATAACTTTGATTGGATAACGATAGGTTGTACAGGTATAAAGGAATCGAGATAGATATAGACTTCCATATATCAAATCACCAGTATCGAAAAAAAATTTGATTGAGCCATGTCCGTCCGTCCGTCCGTCCGTCCGTCCGTTAACACGATAACTTGAGTAAATTTTGAGGTATCTTGATGAAATTTGGTATGTAGGTTCCTGGGCACTCATCTCAGAACGCTATTTAAAATGAACGAAATCGGACCATAACCACGCCCACTTTTTCGATATCCAAAATTTCGAAAAACACAAAAAGTGCGATAATTCATTACCAAAGGAGGATAAAGCGATGAAACTGGGTAGGTGAGTTGAACTTATGACGCAGAATAGAAAATTAGTGAAATTTTGGACAACGGGCGTGGCACCGCCCACTTTTAAAAGAAGGTAGTTTAAAAGTTTTGAAAGCTGTAATTTGGCAGTCGTTGGATATATCAAGATGAAATTTGACAGGAACGTTACTCCTATTACTATATGTATGCTTAATAAAAATTATCAAAATCGGAGAATAACCACGCCCACTTAAAAAAAAATTTTAATTCAAATTTTAACAAAAAGTTTAATATATTTACAGTATATAAGTAAATTATGTCAACATTCAACTCCAGTAATGATATGGTGCAACAAAATACAAAAATAGAAGAAAATTTCAATATGGGCGCGGCTCCGCCCTTTTTCATTTAATTTGTCTAGGATATTTTAATGCCATAAATCGAACAAAAATTTACCAATCTTTGTGAAATTTTGGTAGGGGTTAGCTTCTAGGACGATAAATGTTTTCTGTGAAAAAGGGCGGAATCGGTTGAAGCCACGCCCAGTTTTTATACACAGTCGACAGTCTTGCGTAAAAAACGATATATCTTAACTAAACTTAGTTAACGTACTTATCTGAAGTCGCTTTATCTTGGTATAAAATATGGCCGAAATCCGACTATGACCACGCCCACTTTTCCGATATCGAAAATTACGAAAAATGAAAAAAATGCCATAATTCTGTACCAAATATGAAAAATGAGATGAAACATGGTAATTTGATTGGCTTAATGACGCAAAGTATAACTTTAGAAAAAACTTTGTAAAATGGGTGTGACACCTACCATATTAAGTAGAATGAAATGAAAAAGTTCTGCAGGGCGAAATAAAAAACCCTTGAAATCTTGGCAGGAATATTGTTCGTGGTATTATATATATAAATAAATTAGCGGTACCTTACAAATGATGTTCTGGGTCACCCTGGTCCACATTTTGGTCGATATCTCGAAAACGCCTTCCCATATACAACTACCACCATTCCCTTTTAAAACCCTCATTAGTACCTTTAGTTTGATACCAATATCATAAAAATACATTATAGAGTCACCCCTGGTACACCTTTATGGCGATATCTGGAAAAGGCGCTCACCAATATAACTAAGGCCCACTCCCTTTTAAAATACTCATTAGCACCTTTGATTTGATACCCATATCGTACAAACAAATTCTAGAGTCACCCCTGGTCCACCCTTATGGCGGAAAACGTGACCACTTATAGAACTAAGGCCCACTCCCTTTTAAAATACTCATTAACACCTTTCATTTGATACCCATATCATACAAACAAATTCTAGAGTCACCCCTGGTCCACCTTTATGGCGATATCTGGAAAAGGCGCCCACCCATAAAACTAAGGCCCACTCCCTTTTAAAATACTCATTAACACCTTTCGTTTGATACCCATATTGTACAAACGCATCCTAGAGTCACCCCTGGCCCACCTTTATGGCGATATCTCGAAAAGGCGTCCACCTATAGAACTAAGGCCCACTCCCTTTTAAAATACTCATTAACACCTTTCATTTGATACCCATATCGTACAAACAAATTCTAGATTCACCCCTGGTCCACCTTTATGGCGATATCTCGAAAAGGCGTCCACTTATAGAACTAAGGCCCACTCCCTTTTAAAATAGTCATGAACACCTTTCATTTGATACCCATATCGTCAAACAAATTCTAGAGTCATCCCTGGTCCACCTTTATGGTGATATCTCGAAATGGCGTCCACCTATAGAACTAAGGCCCACTCCCTTTTAAAATACTCATTAACACCTTTCATTTCATACCCATATCATACAAACAAATTCTAGAGTCACCCCTCGTCCACCTTTATGGCGATATCTGGAAAAGGCGCCCACCCATAGAACTAAGGCCCACTCCCTTTTAAAATACTTATTAACACCTTTCGTTTGATACCCATATTGTACAAACGCATCCTAGAGTCACCCCTGGTCCACCTTTATGGCGATATCTCGAAAAGGCGTCCACCTATAGAACTAAGGTCCACTCCCTTTTAAAATACTCATTAATACCTTTCATTTGATACCCATATCGTACAAACAAATTCTAGAGTCACCCCTGGTCCACCTTTATGGCGATATCCCTAAATGGCGTCCACCTACAGAACTGTGGTCCACTCCCTTTTAAAATACTCTTTAATACCTTCCATTTGATACACATGCCATACAAACACATTCTAGGGCTACCCTAGGTTCATTTTCCTACATGGTTATTATCCCTTATTTTGTCTCCAAAGCTCTCAGCTGAGTATGTAATGTTCGGTTACACCCGAACTAAGCCTTCCTTACTTGTTTTAGTTTAACCTTCAAACAAATTGCAGTTTCGCCAAAAATAGACTTGAAGCTTGAAGGCAACTGTGCTTTAATTTATGTTGATTTTTTGGTTCGATCCTAATTGAAGGCCATCGAGTTCCTATACCATTATAACGACCAGTAACATTAGCACTACCACTACCACTCCCACTCCTACTTCCACTATAACTGCCATTCCTACTCCAACTTCAGCTCTCACCCGAAAATAGAGCAGATATTGGATAGCTGCTCAAGAATTTTGCGGAGATATGGAGAATTAACCACTTCAGCAAGTTTCACTACAGTGTGTCAATATATATGTCCGAGGTAAGTTGAAGTTTAAAACTTAATCAAATCTGATATGCCGTTTTGTTGATCACTCAGTTCTGATATCATGAAGTGTTCACTTAATCCGTTAAAAAAATGTCATTATATTTTTCTATTTAGTTCTAGCGGACCCACGTCTCCTTTTCTATAGGAACTCCTTTTCTATACAAACTTAAGAAATATCTTTAAATGGAAGAAAATAGATCTGTGGTAAAAGCTTTTCGCAACAATTTTACCTCATTCCTTTTCAAATTTGGTTTGGATATAAAACCAGTTCCTGCATTGTACCGAATTCTACACAACCAGATGGGTGATTTTTACCCACGTTTCTGCATGTGACCTGTACCTTCACTATAGACACACACGTACATATATATCTAGTTTGTATCCCCGACGTGAAACACTGGGTGTCGCGAATGCAGTTCTTTACAGGGCTTTGAATACCTTCATCGATGGCGAAACAATACTTACATGATGTGTAGCACATCTTTTTGAGATACCTGAGGTTCTGTAAATGTACAGTGTGCATTAAATTTGGTGAATAGTCATCGTAGGCATAATGATGTGGTTAGGAAGCTTAAAACGGCTGCGCCGCAGTGATAACGACTAGGCAACAGCACAAAAGCCAAATCGTATACGAACCGCAAGAAAAATGAAAGTAATGAATTGGAGACAACGCTATCCATACGACATCATGGTAAGTGATTCTTACCTCCATAGGCATTAAAGGTTTACGCCGATAACTTTATCGGCGGTGGCGGCGTATGCTCTATTACATACCGACGGCGGCGTGGCTTTCTTACTTGCTGATCGTTCAAAAAGTTTCAGCAGTAGCTCCTTGCGGAGGGACTGTCCTTCGTTCACTTACTCCAGGGAGGCTTCGAACCTAACCCCGGTCTAAGAGACCTTGACTGCTGCGTGTGCCGAAAAAAATTTAAATAATTAAAATGGTCACACTTTTGTCTGTATGACTCGTGCAAAGCGTAGTTTCACCGAAGGCTATGTTCTGGGCTAACTCCTAATACTCGTTGTCGACACGATTTTTTAAATCTTTGGTGGCTCCTTGCTGGTCACGTGCAAAGGCGACTTACGGTTGCTATTAATGGTGTTTAAATACTCATGCCTCTCTCGGTACAATTTAACGATTAGCACCAATGATGGCTTATTGTTGATTGCGCTAAAGGGCGCCTCCAGTTTTTCGGCTGTTATAAGAGCTATAATTTCCAATATGCGAACAGTACCAATCCTGACGACCAGTCGTTACCACGCCTACTTACCCTCACACCACATGCCAGCACAGAAGCTGTAGGACTGCGACTTCGAATCCATACCTTCGTCGACGTCACTTTCCCAGCAGCTCTAGGTGTTGCTCCGAAGAAATTCTAACGGATTTGTTTTTGGGCCATGCTGCCGACCACTAACAGACATCTTAAAAAGTTAGGAAGTAACTATTCGGCCAAGGATGCCGCCCTCGAAATCGTAGGTAGTACAAGTATTAACTCATGGGTGAAAATAGTATAATCCTCGGCGCATCTACATAATTTTAATTTTACAAGGACCCAGGATTAAGTTTTTTTAAATGTAGACCAAAATTTACGAACATTTGTGTTCGAAACATTGATTTCAGTAGTCTTCGTTAAACCAAACCGACTTTTGGAATGTGGGTCGACCAAAGCATTAAATTTAAATTCTTTAGGTCGTAATTTGACGAAAAAAAAAATATATGGCATGAAAGAGTTTGCTCTCTTATTTAGGAAACCGCTTGAACGAAATTTTTCAAAATCTGTGGTTTTAATTTTAACTTGAAAATGAAACAATTCAAATAAATATTTTTATTAAGTTTTAATATCGAAATAACTTACAAAAAAGTGGAAAATGATTTGAAAGTGTACACTTTTAGTTTTTCTTTTATGTTCATAGGTACTATCCCTCAATAAACCTCAAATATAGTCTCCCATCATGTTTTCATTATATTGGCCTTGATAACGTTGTTCGAAGAAGATCCTAAAAGCTTTTTGGTAAATTTAAATCTCTAATCAAATCACTAAAGTCTTCAGTAGTGATGGAATGATGTTTTGGTTGTTCTGGTGTTGGGAAAAACTCCTTATCGGCATTGCTTTTATAAGAACTAAGAGATGATCCAATTCCCTGCGATAATTTTTTCGGTGGTTCTGGTACTGGTCGTGTCAGATCGTGTGCAACTGGAGCAGAAGAAGACTCAAGATCAGGATATTCGATAGGTTTTCCATTTTTACCTCTACGTCTTTTACTCGGATTCACAATGCAAAGGTAGCAGATTCTTGGTGTTGCAAATTTCATAGATCTTCTCTCACCTCGATATCATCTAAAATATAAAACCAGAAATCAATATGTCTACTTCATTTAATTTACTATTTAAATAAAGTTTGCTTAGCTTCCAAACATCTTTTACAATAACTACAAACAACATGTGGAGCCCATGTCTTGTCTTGATTCCAAACAGGACAGCCAAAATATGCTTCGTAGGCTTCACAGAGGATGAGAGATGTATTTAGTTCATATTTTATATCTTGAACTTCATATTTACACTTTTTCGCGACGACATTTTAGGTTATTCGAAATTTGTACAAAACACCTGATCGTTGTTTAGTTATCACTCTATCGCCATGAGTATTGTTACTATAACTATTACGAAGGCAAACTTCATACCGAAAAAACATATTTTCTTTTCGTTTTTGTTTATAATAAAAAAGAAAATCATGAAATAAACTTTAGGACAAAGAACAAAATTTTTTTTTTGTAGACTAGTGTAGGCTATAATCAATGTGATTCACTCTAAGGGACTAGTTGGGATAGGGCCGCCAACTTTAGGAAATATCTTGGGTGTTGAAGGATGATACGTGAAAATCAAAATTAAAATTTCAGACGCTATTTTTAAGTTTCGCAAATAAACAACAGATGTAGAGTATAAGGCCAAGTGATTTTTCAAACCCTTCTCATACGTATCATAAGTATGAGGGTGAGAAGCACTTCAAAGGAGTGTTTGAACCCCTGGAACCTACTAAAGGATATAGCTCACTGACTTCGCTTATTCTTTTAGCCAATCTAGATATAGAATTTTTGAAAAAGCTAATACCTTTTTCGGTTAACTTGTGTTTTTATACCTTTCATGAAAATGAAATGGCATATTAATTTCGTCACGAAACCGAAAATTGTAAGTCCTTAAAGGAAAATAGATAGACCCACCATTAAGTATACCGAAATAATCAGGTTGAAGAGCTGAGTTGATTTAGCCATGTCCGTCTGTCCGTCTGTCCGTCTGTCTGTTTGTATGCAAACTAGTCCCTCAATTTTTGAGATATCTTGATAAAATTTGGTGAGCGGGTGTATTTGGGTGTCCGATTAGACATTTGTCGGAACCGACCGGATCGGACCACTATAGCATATATCCTCCATACAACCGATATTTCAGAAAAAGAGGATTTTTGTAATATCTTACCCAATTTAACAGATTGAAGCTTCAAACTTCACCATATACTTTCGTATATTGCACATATTGTTGCCTGAAAAAATTGATGAGATCGGTCGTATATATAGTATATATCACCCACAACCGATTGTTCAGATAAGGAACTTTTCGTAATTACTGCCACATTTTAAGAGCTAGAGGCTTCAAATTTCAACGAATGCTTAGGTATATAGCATATATTGTTGTCTGAAAAAATCAGAAAGATCGGTGGTATATATAGTATATATATGGTGGTATATATAGTATATATATATATATTTTTTCGCAAATTTTAGCCCCATTTTAACAGCTAGAAGCTTCAAATTTCACCGAATACTTACGTATATAGCATATATTGTTGTCTGAAAAAATCATAGAGATCGGTTGTATATATAGTATATATCTCATACCACCAATTGTTCAGATAAGAAACTTTTCGCAATTTCTACCCCATTTTAACAGCTATAAGCTTCAAATTTCACCGATTGCTTACGTATATGGCATATATTGTTGTCTGAAAAAAGCATAGAGATCGGTTGTATATATAGTATATATCTCATACAACCGATTGTTCAGATAAGAAACTTTTCGCAATTTCTTCCCCATTTTAACAGCTATAAGCTTCAAATTTCACCGATTGCTTACGTATATAGCATATATTGTTGTCTGAAAAAATCATAGAGATCGGTTGTATATATAGTATATATTTCATACAACCGATTGTTCAGATAAGAAACTTTTCGCAATTTCTACCCCGTTTTAACAGCTAGAAGCTTCAAATTTCACAAAATGCTTACGTATATAACATATATTGTTGTCTGAAAAAATCATAGAGATCGGTGGTATATATATTATGTACTTCATATCTCATTTTTGCCCCTTTTTTACGGCTAGAAGCTTCAAAATTCATCAAATTTCATCAAATAGTTACGTTTACGTCATATATTGTTGAAATACGTGATTCGCAGTCATAGTTTTTACACGCAGACCACAAAAAACCAGAAACTTTGCATCCTCACACAAAGTACCTACCTGTTTTTTATTTTATATTTATCTTAAAAATCGTTAAGGTATGCAGATCTGTTCACTATATATTTCTTATCTTATACATCCGATTATTCGGAGATTACGAACGGGATAAGATTATTGTTCAGCCCCATTCATGAAAGGTATGAAGTCTTCGGCACAGCCGAAGACAGTCCCGTTCTTACTTTGTTTTTAATAACTTGAGGTCGATTTAAAGTCATGTTCGACTTGGGTCATTTTAATTGAATTTATTTTTCCTCATAAATTTTTTGAAAAAATTATGCAAAGTGAGCATTTAAATTTTTTATTTAACTTTTCATTTAGTGTTTGGTTTTAATGACTTGGTGAATTGGGTGATGCGGAATCCGTGTTAGGATGGCTTTGAAAGCGCCTGTTTTTTAAATAACTCTTGAGCGGTTAGAAAGAGTTCAATTTCGCTCCCTCAGCGGATTTAGGATATACCCGCGGTAGGTATGTCTGTCGTAAGAGGCGACCAAAATACCAAATTGATTCAAGAGGTTGTGTAGCGCAACCCTCTCAAGGGGTTGCCAGCGCAATATATAGCTTCTCGAACCCAATTGTCAACCTCACCTACCCGTAGCGAGTCATGTTTCTTTAACAGCCGAGGCTCTAGCGACCCCAAGCTCCTCATGGATGTAGGGGGTGGGATGGCGGGATGGCCTAGAAGGTTTCATGTGATCATACCAAATCGTTCCCGAGATGGTTCGGCTGGTACCTTAATGGTGCGTGTTGCCGGAACGTACCGGGTCTGCATCCGGCGAAGGACCATCCACATCGGTAATAATACCCAGGGCCTTCAGGGAGTGTCCTTATCGCTACAACAACAACAACAACAACAGTTAAATTTCGCAATTGGAATATTATAACTGGCAGCGATGCGCATCCGTTGACCAATTTTCGACACGAACGATAAATGGCCTAGACAGTGATAAATAAAATAGTAGAAAATATAGTAATGCCCCGATATTTTTGACATTCGGCGGCGGCGTGCGAGAAACAACTAAAATCGGCGGTGTATATCTCTAATAAGCATCAACTCTTAGAAAGGGATCGGAGACAAGGTCTCTCCAACCTTCCAAACAGCGGAGCAATGAACACTCCAAACAAAAATTCAATTAAATAAGAGAAAACAAAAAACATATATAAAAAAATGTAACAATATTAAATAAATAGAATAAAATAAACTGAAGTCAAATAAAATAGAACGAAATAAAATCTATATATATAAAAAGAAGTGTATATTTTGATTGTCACTCCATAACCCGAGAACGGATAGAGAGATTGCCATGAAATTTTTAAGAAAGATACAGGAAGGAGAGATGATGGTTAGTTGATTTTGAAATCCCAAATCGGTTTAGCCATTCTAGAGTTATGATTTTTTTTTAGAAAAAATTCAAAATTTGAAAAAAAAAAAATAAAAAGAAGTGTACATTTTGATTGTCATTTATGCAATATGGATATAAAATGAAAGCTGTTGATGAGTGCTATAGTACAGGATAATTTTCATACAACTTGGAGGCTAGGGTCTCGAGATATAGCCCAAAACGTGGACCCGGGTACCCCTAGAATGGGTTTATGCAATATGGATATCAAATAAAAGCTGTTGATGAGTGCTAAAATACGGGATAATTTTCATACAACTGGGAGGCTAAGGTCTGGAGATATAGCCCAAAACGTGGACCCGGGTACCCCTAGAATGTGTCTATACAATATGGATATAAAATGAAAACTGTTGATGAGTGCTATATTGCAGGGTAATTTTCATACAACTGGGAGGCCTGGGTCTCGAGATATAGCCCAAAACGTGGACCCGGGTACAACTAGAATGTGTTTATACAATATGGATATCAAATGAAAACTGTTGGTGAGTGTTATAGTACAGGATAATTTTCATACAACTGGGAGGCTAGGGCTTCGAGATATTGCCCAAAACGTGGACCCGGGTACCCCTAGAATGGGTTTATTCAATATGGATATCAAATGAAAGCTGTTGATGAGTGCTATAGTACGGGACAATTTTCATACAACTGCGAGGCTAGGGTCTCGAGATATAGCCCAAAACGTGGACCCGGGAACCCCTACAATGTGTTTATACAATATGGATATCAAATGAAAGCTGCTGATGAGTGCTATAGTACGGGATAATTTTCATACAACTGGGAGACTAGGGTCTCGAGATATAGCCCAAAACGTGGACCCGGGTACCCCTAGAATGTGTTTATATAATATGGATATAAAATGAAAACTGTTGATGAGTGCTATAGTACAGGATAATTTTCATACAACTGGGAGGCTAGGGTCTCGAGATATAGCCCAAAACGTGGACCCTGGTACCCCTAGAATGTGTTTATACAATATGGATACCAAATGAAAACTGTTGGTGAGTGCTATAGTACAGGATAATTTTCATACAACTGGGAGGCTAGGGTCTCGAGATATAGCCCAAAACGAGGACCCGGGTACCCTTAGAATGTGTTTATACAATATGGATATCAAATGAAAGCTGTTGATGAGTGCTATAGTACAGGATAATTTTCATACAACTGGGAGGCTAGGGTCTCGAGATATATCCCAAAACGTGGACCCGGGTACCCCTAGAATGTGTTTATACAATATGGATATCAAATGAAAGCTGTTGATGAGTGCTATAGTACAGGATAATTTTCATACAACTGGGAGGCTAGGGTCTCGAGATATAGCCCAAAACGTGGACCCGGGTACCCCTAGAATGTATTTATACAATATGGATATCAAATGAAAGCTGTTGATGAGTGCTATAGTACAGGATAATTTTCATACAACTGGGAGGCTAGGGTCTCGAGATATAGCCCAAAACGCGGACCCGGGTGCCCCTAAAATGTGTTTATACAATATGGATATCAAATGAAAGCTGTTGATGAGTGCTATAGTGCAGGGTAATTTTCATACAACTGGGAGGCTAGGGTCTCGAGATATAGCCCAAAACGTGAACCCGGGTACCCCTAGAATGTGTTTATACAATATGGATATCAAATGAAAGCTGTTGATGAGTGCTATAGTACAGGATAATTATCATACAACTGGGAGGCTAGGGTCTCGAGATATATCCCAAAACGTGGACCCGGGTACCCCTAGAATGTGTTTATACAATATGGATATCAAATGAAAGCTGTTGATGAGTGCTATAGTACAGGATAATTTTCATACAACTGGGAGGCTAGGGTCTCGAGATATAGCCCAAAACGTGGACCCGGGTACCTCTAGAATGTGTTTATACAATATTGATATCAAATGAAAGCTGTTGCTGAGAGCTCTAATGTTAATTGTGATATTCGATCTAGTCGCATCAACCTGGCAAAACTGATAAATATGCATGCGAAGCCGAAATAAAGACAAGAATTAATAATACCCACATACCTATTTACATACTTCCTATTCGATTTGCCTGAAATTTCGTATATAAAAATGTCTATATTAGTATTTACGATGCTTTTTTCCGGGAAGTAGACCAGAGACGGACTCGGACTGGGTTTAGGACTAGGACTGGGACTGAGACTGAGACATGGAGTGGGGCTGGGACTGAGACTCGGAATGGGACTGGAACAAAATACATACCACCCTCTGGGACTGGCAATAAGAGATGAAGAAGAAGGAGAAAAACTTGAGAGAAGAGAAAAGAGAGAAGGAGACTGAGAAAGAGATAGAATGAGACGAAGATGGAGATGAAGCGAAAAAGACGGAGGAAGGAGTGAATAAAAAGATTAGGAAAAAGTATAGAGGGGTAGGGCAGAGTAAGACGGAAAAAGCTTATTAAAATGTATGCAGATATGCCAAATTTAGGGCAGAACAACGTCTGCCGGGTCTGCTAGTAAAATAATAAAACAAACCAAGATAAAAGTAATGTGGCCAGATGAATGGGACCTACACACACTTGACGGAAAACTAGTCCCGGGGGAAATGGTAATTGGACGGTGAGAGGTTTAGTTAGGTTCAAGTACCAAACTCACTTTGACGATTTCGGCATTTCCTTCTATGAAACAAAAACCTATTCAGACAATACCAGCTCATGCAGCTTCCCGCTCTTCATATATGAGAAACAATAAAAATAAATATGATGAGAAAAAAAATTACACTGGAGAAGGTACAATGCTGTAACCGGGTTGTTCTTCGTCTTTAAAAACCAGTATAATGAAAAGGTTTGAAATAATAGAATCCTATCGCACACGGTTGCTCGGTAAATATGTAATATTCGACAACTGAAATCGAGGCAAAATAACCGATCTGACACTAAAAATATCCTTCAAATAATATAAATACTTTAGAAGCCATTGCATAATATTCGAGCGGCCTTTCAGTCCAACTGGAATGTAAATTCAAGAAAAACATGACAAAACATTTTCATCATAAAGACATTATGAAAAAAAAAATGGATGTGCAAATATATGAAAAATTAAATGCAAGAAGTCGAAGTTGGACGGAAAGGTTGGTAGGGGGCCCTTTTGTAAAGAGCTAAATGTAAGCCGCAAGTTTAAGTTGCCTGATCACTGCAGTGTATTCCAAGCGGAAGTTGCTGCGATTAAGGATGCGGTGGATGAAATGCTATCCAGTGCTACTACGGTTAGAGAATTTAACATCGACTCTGATAACCAAGCGGCTATAAAGGCCTTGAGCCCAACTACAGTGCGATCGAGGGTGGTCTGGGAGTGACTGACCTCGCTTTCGATTGTATCGAATTATTTTAAAATTAAGATTATCTGGTTCGAGGACCATAGTAATATCCCGGGAAACTGTCAAGCGGATCTATTAGCCCGCATCGGTACAACTGAACGGGATGAAGATGGCTGTAGGGATTTCGGGATTCCGCTGGCCACCTGTAGATTGCTCCTCCATAGCTGGGCCTCGAGTCAGCTCAGAAAACGTTGGGCGGACACCACGTCTTGCAGGGTACCAATATCTTTCTGGCCGAAAGTGGGTAGCATGAGGTCTGCTGAAATAATTAGGCTCACTATGGCTTACCTATCAATGGTCATTGGGGTTCTGACAGGGAACTATCCCATGGGTATCCATGTGGTACGTCACAATATACTGCAACCTCCATCATGCTGCAGCTGTATGGAGGATGATGAGGTGTAATCATCATATCAATTTATGCTTGATTGCCCAGATTTTGCCAGAAAAAGGCGATAGTACTTTGGCCATGACTCACTTGGATCCCCCGAGGATTTATCCAAGGATGAGATCGGTATCATTCGTAACTTTATCGTTGCTACCCAATGGTTATCTAAGTAGCTTTATCTACGTCGCCGTTATGGAGGTTAGGCCAGTGGACTGGCCAGTTCAACCTAACCTACGTCACCGTTACTTTATTTTATTTTAAGGTATGTGGTATCACAGCGGACCTTCATGTTGTCCAAGTGAGGTCCCTCTATCAGGGTAGCTACCACCAAACCTAACCTAATATAAATGCAAAAAGTACACACACCAAGCACGTGTTTACAAAGCAACGTTACCGTAGGGCGAGCACTTTTATAGAAGCAGCAGGGGAACTTCAATGTCAAATTACGTTTCGAATTTCACTAATGATGGGTAGATCAACGATTTGTGGCACCAACTGTGGCACTACATACATACAACTAAATATTTTTATACTCAGAGTGCTTTGCACATTGGGTATATTACCTTTAATTGGATAAGGTACAAAGGAATCGAGATAGATATAGACTTCCATATATCAAAATCATCAGTATCGAAAAAAATTTGATTGAGCCATGTCCGTCCCTCCGCCCGTCCGTCCGTTAACACGATAACTTGAGTAAATATTGAGATATCTTCACCAAATTTGGAACACGAGCTTATCTGGACCCAGAATGGATTGGTATTGAAAATGAGGGAAATCGGATGATAATAACGCCCACTTTTTATATATATAAAATTTTGGAAAACACAAAAAACCTGATTATTTAGTAAATAATACACCTAGAATGTTGAAATTTCACATGTGGACTGATATTGAAAGTCCTGATAAAAATTTGAAAAAATTTATTTAAATGGGCGTGGTACCGCCCACTTGTGATAAAATCAATTTTACAAAAAGGACCACGCCCACTTTTATATAAAAATTTTATAAAAGGGTCGTGGACGAATAAAATAAGCCATATTTTTGCAAAAAAGAGTTTTATATCAATGGTATTTGATTTCCGAAGTGGATTTATAACAATAAATAGGAAAACTTCAAAGTTTTGAAAATGGGTGTGGCGAAAAAATTAACATATCGTAACGAAATTGTGTACACATATTTTCCTTATATCAGATAATATTTCTAGTAAAAATGGGCGGGATCGGTTAAAGACTACGCCCACTTTTATATTAAACATGTTTAAAAGGGTCGTAGACTAGAATAATAAGCTATAATTTAGCAAAAAATAGTTTTGAATCAATGATATTTCACTTATCGAGTTACAATAAAGGAAAGGAAAGGAAAGGAAATGGGGAGACATTTTTTTTTAAACGGTCGGTGCCACGTGTTATATAGAAAAGTAATTTATCTGAAATGAAATCTACAATTGAAGCTCACGCTGAGTATATAATGTTCGGCTACACCCGAATTTAGCCTTCCTTACTTGTTGCTCATACATTTGTAGTGCATTCATGTTCGTGTAGAAATTTATTTTGCTGTGAAACATTTCGGCCAAAAGGCAATTTAAAATCACATAAACTGCACAACGTCAGCCCAAAACAGGATACAATTAAAGTAACCAAATGGTGTGAGCTTAAACGCTGGTTGCTTTTGGTTGGTTCATTCGAAACTTGCCATATTGAGGAAGAAGAAGAAATAAGTGATAAAAGAATTTTAATTTAAGCAATTTAAGTATGAAATATGGCGGCCACCGTGGTGTGATGGTAGCGTGCTCCGCCTATCACACCTTATGACCTGGGTTCGCACCCCGGGCAAAGCAACATCAAAATTTTAGAAATAAGGTTTTTCAATTAGAAGAAAATTTTTATAAGCGGTGTCGCCCCTCGGCAGTGTTTGGCAAGCGCTCCGGGTGTATTTCTGCCACGAAAATCTCTCAGGGAAAACTCATCTGCCTTGCAGATGCCGTTCGGAGTCGGCATAAAACATGTAGGTCCCGTCCGGCCAATTTGTAGGGAAAATCAAGAGGAGCACGACGCAAATTGGAAGAGAAGCTCGGCCTTAGATCTCTTCGGAGGTTATCGCGCCTTACATTTATTTATTTTTAAGTATGAATTATGCCAGACGGTAGTTGCGCTAAAGCCTTCGAATATCAACAATAAAAGACAAATTTGCACAGTTGCTTTTTGAAAATTGCCAATAGACACCCGGTGAGCAAGGAAGGCATTTGTATGCGAAATGATGACTGGTAAGAAAACGCAAATGGCTTCCGGTGAATGCTCTACGCGCAAAGCTACAGGGAGGAGAATATATTTATTTATTTATGTGTATTGTAAAACGGAGGTAACGCAAATTTATTTCATTGCACAAACTTCGTTGGAGAACATGTTGGTCTAGAAGCAGCAGCGCTTAGTCAAGGCATTAATGAAGCAATAGAGAGCAAATTCAATGTAACTTAGAATGCTGATATTTGTTTAGCTTAAGAAGTTAGCAGCAACGAATTTATGTTACAATTTTAGTTACGGTGTAGTAGAAGGTAAAGGCTTGAGGAGGAGTGATACAGGAGTGACAGCGGGAGAGTGAAGTGGCTGTAGAGGGCAGTTTGACAAGCGATCGCGAAAGTAACCGATCAACGGAGGCCAATGGAGAATGTCTAAACGGCTTCATCTGAGCAGTGGTATAATAGCGACCGGAAAGAGCTAAGTGGTTAATAGCAAAAATAAAATGACGGCGCCGGATAAATGGTAACGTCGGTAATAATGGGGAGGCCAAAGAAGTTTATCTTTAGCGATGGTAGCTTCTTCAAAGGTGTTCCTTTGGTAGCCTGTACTTTCTAGGTGATAACTATAGATGCTTCCTTCATCTCTGGTTGCTTCTTTGAAGGGGTAGTCACATATAATGATACTAACGAGACTGTTTTTAAATTTAGCAAACCTATCAACTTAAAAAAAGAAACTCGTGAAACAGTGGAAAACATAGTATCATATTATGGATGGAATTTTGTTATTTTTAAGTTGTTGGTTGATCAGCTGTTGCTCGCTTTTACTTGCCTATGTTTGCTGTTCAGTTTTACTATAGAATGATTTTAGGTGCGGGTGAAGTTGCAAGGGGGCCTACTATTATCACGCTGCTTAATCGACGCATAAAACATGCGCTACCAAGAAGCCATATATTAGGGAAACCGCGAATCTTGGGTCAGTTTATGAAAGGATATTGAGCTTACATTTACTGCATTCGGCTTAAAGACTGTGCCAATTATAACACCAACGTAATTTAGTTATTTCTAGAAGTCGTACAGTAACAGATACGCACTTGCCAGAAAACACTCACTTGCCAGTATCAGAATCAATGTGGTGCCACCTTCACTTCAGCTGGAAAAGAAAATTATCAATGAGAGAAAGTAAGACTGAGTCAGTAGGATCGGATGATATGTTCCCGTTCTAACTGCAGTACACTGTCGAACTTATCTAGCTATGATTCAATTTGATATTTGTAAGCTGTCACGCTATGCCGAACTATTTTAGGCCCTTAAGCATCTTTCATAAATTAAACTTGCTGGATGGGAGTACTTATTCTGTGAAACGATGAACTAAAAAAAAAGGTTTAACATTTGAATACGATTTTTTGTATATTTTGTCATTTGACCATTTCACACAAAATAGTTCTCTCATATCGAAAATTCACTGTACTCGTTGGTATTTATCATGAAGCATCTCATGAGCTCAAAGTATATACAAAGAATATTACCTGTTGGATTTAACCTTAGTGCCTTTAATAATGTTCCTACAAAAGCAGTCATAAAGGCTCGATATATTTCAAAACATTTGAAAGGCAAATTCAATGAAAATTCCTTTTCCTATAAAACATTTTCGCGGTATTTTCGTTATAACGACCTTTTCCGTTACAAATTGATAGCAAGCATCTTAATACAAATGAGATTATATGATGCATTAGTTGCATTTTTATGCGACAAAAAAATATAATCTGTAAGCGGTTTAAAGATGAAAGCACATATTCCACATACATTGAAGTACAGCGCAAATGCTATACCAATAAATCAATCTGAATTTGAGATACTTTTGAGAAGTCAACTTATACTCAAATCTACAACGTTAGCTTTTAAATACATCCCACATAACCGTTGATAACGCGCTCATACTAAAAGGTATATTTTTAAGGTGCGGTGACATATTTGGACTTGTGGCTACTTCAAATGGTAATAAGGTCAATTGGCTATCATACTAAAAGGATAATTTTTTAAGGTTGATTGACATAAAGTCAACGGCATTAAGGTCAATTGACCCTATGACTACTTGAAATCACCATAAAGTCCATAAGCTCAATGACCACTTCAAATGGCCTCGGTATTTTTCGGATCCGGGCATTTTTAAAAATTCTGATAGTTGTATCCGTATACTTTTTAGAACTCAGTAATTTTTTGGGTCCGTGTACTTTTTTAAAACTCCTTGGCTTTTCGGGTCAGGGTACTTTTACAGAACCGTATACTTTTTAAAATCGGATCATTTGCGGATTCGGGCACTTTTAAAAACCCTGATATTTTTCGCATCCGGGTACTTTTTAGGAACTCGGTACGTTTTCGGTCCCGGATACTTTTTAAGAACCTTTTTTTCGGATCCGTGTTTTTTTTTTAACTCTATAGCTTTTCGAGTCAAGGACATTTTTCGAATCCGCGCACGTACTTTTTTTTAGGCTGGAGGTTGTTCCAAAGCGGATACTTTTTTTTTTTGGATCCGGGCGCTTTTGAAAAACCTGATACTTCTCGGATCCGGATATTTTATCATAACTAGATCAGGGTACTTTTTAAAACCCGAGTGCTTTTTTAGATGTGGGTGTATAATCACTCACTTTTATTGATACCACCCTTTTTCTTTATATCTTAGATATATACTCGTTAGGGCGGTTCGATTTAAAAATCGCTCATTGCTCTGTGAAAATCGTATTCTAGGGATCAAAATAAGAAACTTTGCTGAAGGAACCATACCTCTAAAACGAATTCTGATGTCCCCCCCCCCCTCCACCCCCTTTGGGTCGAACTTTTGGGTAGGGGCAATTTCAATTCTATCTGCTGTGTCTTGTGGTGGCTTAAAAAAAACAACACAAGCAATTTTACGATCTGCAATTGTGTCACAGTGATACCTTCATTTTTTAAAAGGGTTGAATAAAAAACCCACACAACTATGTTTACGACATGCAAATGCATCACAGTGATGCCTTGGTTTTAAAAGGGGGTTGTAAAAACGCTAATTTTTAATATTTTTTTTAATTTCTTTTCTATTACTAAGTTAAATTAATTTTTTCATTTACATATGTTCTAACTAAATAAATTTCTTAAAAGAAAAACAAGTAAGGAAGGTTAAGTTCGGGTGAAACCGAACATTACATACTCAGTTGAGAGCTATGGAGACAAAATAAGGGAAAATCACCATGTATGAAAATGAACCGAGGGTAACCCTGGAATGTGTTTGTATGACATGTGTATCAAATGAAAGGTATTAAAGAGTATTTTAAGAGGGAGTGGGCCATAGTTCTATAGGTGGACGCCATTTAGGGATATCGCCATAAAGGTGGATCAGGGTTGACTCTCGAATTTATTTGTACGATATGGGTATCAAATGAAAGGTGTTAATGAGTATTTTAAAAGGGAGTGATCCTTATTTCCATAGGTGGACGCCGTTTCGTGATATCGCCATAAAGGGGACCAGGGGTAACTCTAGAATGCGTTTGTACACTATGGGTGTCAAACGAAAGGTATTAATGAGTATTTTAAGAGGGCGTGGGCCTTAGTTCTATATGTGGACGCCTTTTCTGAATATCGTTATAATAAAAGTGGACCAGGGTTGACTCCAGAATGCGTTTGTACAATATGGGTATCAAATGAAAGGTGTTAATGAGTATTTTAAAAGGGCGTGGGCCTTAGTTCTATAGGTGGACGCCTTTTCGAGATATCGCCATAAAGGTGGACCAGGGGTGACTCTAGAATTCGTTTGTACGATATGGGTTTCAAATGAAACGTGCTAATGAGTATTTTAAAAGAGCGTGGGCCTTAGTTCTATAGGTGGACGCTTTTTCGAGATATCGCCATAAAGGTGGACCAGGGGCGACTCTAGAATTTTTTTGTACGATATGGGTATCAAATGAAAGATGTTAATGAGTAGTTTAAAAAGGAGTGGGCCATAGGTCTATATGTGGACGCGTTTTCGAGATATCGCCATAAACGTGGACCAGGGGTGACTCTAGAATGTGTTTGTACGATATGGGTATCAAATTAAAGGTATTAATGAGGGTTTTAAAAGGGAGTGGCCCTTAGTTGTATATGTGAAGGCGTTATCGAGATATCGACCAAAATGCGGACCAGGGTGATCCAGAACTTCATCTGTCGGGTACCGCTAATTTATTTATATATGTAATACCACGAACAGTATTCCTTCCAAGATTCCAAGGGCTTTTGATTTCGCCCTGCAAAACTTTTTCATTTTCTTCTACTTAATATGGTAGGTGTCACAGCCATTTTACCAAGTTTTTTTCTAAAGTTATATTTTGCGTCAACAGACCAATACAATTACCATGTTTCATCCCTTTTTTCGTATTTGGTATATAATTATGGCATTTTTTTCATTTTTCGTAATTTTCGATATCGAAAAAGTGGGCGTGGTCACAGTCGGATTTCGGCCATTTTTTACGCCAATACAAAGAGAGTTCAGATAAGTACGTGAACTGAGTTTAGAAAAGATATATCGATTTTTGCTCAAGTTATCGTGTTAAACGCCGAGCGGAAGGACAGACGGTCGACTGTGTATAAAAACTGGGCGCGGCTTCAACCGATTTCGCCCTTATTCACAGAAAACAGTTATCGTCCTAGAATCTAATCCTCTACCAAATTTCACAAGGATTGGTAAATTTTTGTTCGACTTATGGCATTAAAAGTATCCTAACCAAATTAAATGAAAAAAGGCGGAGCCACCCCCATTTTGAAATTTTCTTTTATTTTTGTATTTTGTTGCACCATATCATTACTGGAGTTTAATGTTGGCATAATTTACTTATATACTGTAAAGATATTAACTTTTCTTTTAAAATTTGAATTTAAAAAAAAAATTTTTAAAAAGTGGGCGTGTTGGTTCTCCGATTTTGCTAATTTTTAGTAAGCAGACATATAGTAATAAGCGTAACGTTCCTGCTAAATTTCATCATGATATCTTCAACCACTGCCAAATAACAGCTTGCAAAACTTCTAAATTACCTTCTTTTAAAAGTGGGCGGTGCCACGCCCATTGTCCAAAATTTTACTAGTTTTCTATTCTTCGTCATAGGTTCAACTAACTTACCAAGTTTCATCAAAAAGTGGGCGTGGTTATTGTCCGATATCGTTCATTTTAAATAGCGATCTGAGATGAGTACCCGGGAACCTACGTACCAAATTTCATCAAGATAACTCAAAATTTACTCAAGTTATCGTGTTAACGGACAGACGGACTGACGGACGGACGGACATGGCTCAATCGAATTTTTTTTCGATACTGATGATTCTGATATATGGAAGTCTATATCTATCTCGATTCCTTTATACCTGTCCAACCAACCGTTATCCAATCAAAGTTAATATACTCTGTGAGCTCTGCTCAACTGAGTATAATAAACTCCAAAAAGAAAAAACGTAGGCATCTCAAAGTGGGATTTTTAAAATTTGCCCCTACGACCCAAAGGGGAGGACATCAGAATTCGTGTTAGAGGTATGGTTCCTTCGGCAAATTTTCTTATTTTGATCCCTAGAATATGATTTTCACAGAGCAATGGGCGATTTTTTTGCCTCCCCACAAATCGACCCAGCCTAATACTCATATACTGGTTAAGATATAGATATAAAACCCAATCCAAATTTATGCTCTAGCGAAGACACATTTTAACAATACTTCGCGTAAGACAAATTCTACGCCAAAAGAAAAGCAGCCTGTAAAAAATTGTCCTTTACAGAATGCATACGTTGGCTGTGAAAATAATGAAATTTTGCCCAAAGCTTTTCGGCTCTGAATGACAAATTTCCAAACAACTATGTTTGTGCGCCCAAAAACCAAAAAGAAAAAAGCAATTATGACTTCGGGTGACAATGCCAAAAGAGTGGTATTTTCACGTAAATTACATGGGTACGGAGTGAGTTGTGAGTTATGAGACATAGTTTTTCTTTTGCCGTTTACCTTTTTTTTATTTTTTAAAAAGTTCCCAAAAAAATTTTTGTAAGATTATGGTGATGCGTGAATATGAAAAACTTCCATATTTACCAACAAACTAAAATGACTTCACTCGAATATTTGTAAGAAAGTAAAAGTAACAAGTAAGGAAGTTTAAGTTCGGGTGTAACCGAACATTACATACTCAGTTGAGAGCTATGGTGACAACATAAGGGAAAATAACCATGTAGGAAAATGAACCGAGGGAAACCCTGGAATGTGTTTGTATGACATGCGTATCAAATTAAAGGCATTAAAGAGTATTTTATGAGGGAGTGGGCCATAGTTCTACAGGTGGACGCCATTTAGGGATATAGCCATAAAGGTGGACCAGGGGTGACCCTAGAATTTGTTTGTACAATATGGGTATGAAAAGAAAGGTGTTAATGAGTATTTTAAAAGGGAGTGGGCCTTAGTTCTATAGGTGGACGCCGTTTCGAAATATCGCCACAAAGGTGGACCAGGGGTGACTCTAGAATTTGTTTGTACGATATGGGTATCAAATGAAAGATGTTAATGAGTATTTTAAAAGGGAGTAATCCTTAGTTCCATAGGTGGACGCCGTTTCGAGATATCGCCATAAAATTGGAGCAGGGCTGCCCTAGAGTTTGTTTGTACAATATGGGTATCAAAAGAAAGGTGTTAATGAGTATTTTAAAAGGGAGTAATCCTTAGTTCCATAGGTGGACGCCGTTTCGAGATATCACCATAAAGGTGGACCAGGGGTGACCCTAGAATTTGTTTGTACAATATGGGCATCAAACGAAGGGTGTTAATGATTATTTTAAAAGGGAGTGGGCCTTAGTTCTATAGGTGGACGCCGTTTCGAAATATCGCCACAAAGGTGGACCAGGGGTGACTCTAGAATGTGTTTGTTCGATATGGGTATCAAATTAAAGGTATTAATGAGGGTTTTAAAAGGGAGTGGGCCTTCGTTCTATAGGTGTTCGCCTTTTCGAGATATCGCCATAAAGGTGGACCAGGGGTGACTTTAGAATATGTTTGTACGATATGGGTATCAAATGAAAGGTGTTAATGAGTATTTTAAAAGGGCGTGGGGCTTAGTTCTATAGGTGGACGCCTTTTCGAGATATCGCCATAAAGGTGGACCAGGGGTGACTCTAGAATGAGTTTGTGCGATATGGGTATCAAATTAAAGGTATTAATGAGAGTTTTAAAAGGGAGTGGTGGTAGTTGTATATGTGAAGGCGTTTTCCATATATCGACCAAAATGTGGACCAGGGTGACCCAGAACATTATCTGTTGGATACCGCTAATTTATTTATATATGTAATACCTGCCAAGATTTTAAGGGTTTTTTTATTTCGCCCTGCAGAACTTTTTCATTTTCTTCTACTTAATATGGTAGGTGTCACAACCATTTTATAAAGTTTTTTCTAAAGTTATATTTCGCGTCAATAAAACAATCCAATTACCTTACCATGTTTCATCCCTTTTTTCGTATTTGGTATAGAATTATGGCATTTTTTTCATTTTTCGTAATTTTCGATATCGAAAAAGTGGGCGTGCTCATAGTCGGATTTCGTTCATTTTTCATACCAAGATAAAGTGAGTTCAAGTAAGCACGTGAACTAAGTTCATTACAGATATGTCGATGTTTGCTGAAGTTATCGTGTTAACGGCCATGCGGAAGGACAGGCGGACGACTGTGTATAAAAACTGGGCGTGGCATCAACCGATTCCGCCCATTTTCACAGAAAACAGTTAACGTCATAAAATCTATGCCCCTACCAAATTTCAAAAGGATTGGTTAATTTTTGTTCGACTTATGGCGTTAAAAGTATCCTAGACAAATTAAATGAAAAAGGGCGGAGCCACGCCCATTTTGAAATTTTTTTTTATTTTTGTATTTTGTTGCACCACATCATTACTGGAGTTGAATGTTGACATAATTTACTTATATACTGTAAAGATATTAAATTTTTTGTTAAAATTGTACTTAAAAAAAAATTTTTTTTTAAAAGTGGGCGTGGTCCTTCTCCGATTTTTCTAATTTTTATTAAGCGTACATATAGTAATAGGAGTAACGTTCCTACCAAATTTCATTATGATATCTTCAACGACTGCCAAATTACACTTGCAAAAGTTTTAAATTACCTTCTTTTAAAAGTGGGCGGTGCCACGCCCATTGCCCAAAATTTTACTAATTTTCTATTTTGCGTCATAAGTTCAACTCATCTACCAAGTTTTGTCGCTTTATCTGTCTTTTGTAATGAATTATCGCACTTTTTCGGTTTTTCGAAATTTTCGATATCGAAAAAGTGGGCGTGGTTATAGTCCGATTTCGTTCATTTTAAATAGCGATCTGAGATGAGTGCTCAGGAACCTACATACCAAATTTCATCAAGATACCTCAAAATTTACTCAAGTTATCGTGTTAACGGACGGACGGACGGACATGGCTCAATCAAATTTTTTTTCGATCCTGATTATTTTTATATATGGAAGTCTATATCTATCTCGATTCCTTTATATATGTACAACCAACCGTTATCCAATCAAACTTAATATACTCTGTGAGCTCTGCTCAACTGAGTATAAAAATCAAATTCACGCAGCTGTAAAATTCATTTCCTAAGATTTCCAAAAGCCAAGCGACTTTTTGATTAAAATAAAAACGACGACTGCTAATTAGTGCCTCATACTTAGATGAAAAGATGCCACTGATGTTGCCATTAGCGGTGGCATTGATGATGGATATGACTTTATTTCGCCCTCATTCAGCAAAGTGGCTCATGCGAATATAACACATGCATTATTGCCGCAGTTTTAAGGAGGTGAGGTGTAGGTATGTATGTATGTGGCTCGTATGTTGTTGTGTATGCGTGTTGGTGCCTTGTGGTTTCTACGAACTTTGCGCGCAAAAAGTCATAAGTCGTATTTGCTCACAGCATTCATCTTAAGACTATTAGCATACCGCGCGTGTGTATGTGTGTGCGGGGAAATATAGAGGGATGTGTTATGCATGCACTGCAGCTTTTTTCCAAATTCACGTTGCAACTTTTTAATCGCTTAATGTGAGCGTGTGGTGAAAGTTTTATTTTGTTTCTAAGTAAAACGTATATGTGTAGTGTTAAAAGTGCACACATAATTTTTTTACGTCAGCGTCATTTTAAGTTTTTAAATGAAAATTTTGATATTGATATTAGAGAAAAACTGCAAAGTATACAAAGGGCGACACATGTCCTAGTAGTTTCTGAATTTCACTTTTTTTTATTAGCTAGCTTCTCGGAAGCTGAGTATTGAACTCGAATCTCCAATATTCATACTTCACACTGGTGTAAAGGTAGATGCCTTTAGCCACTCAGACATATGAATGCCCCGCTACTCGCTTTGCAATTGGTCTCTAAGAATTGCCTTTTTGTTGCTATTCCATTTTTAGTCACTAATTAGGTACATACAATCTGTATGTTGTTTTCTCTAATATCAGTAACAAAAACCATTGTATAAAACAATATGAACAAGTCTCGCTAATTATATACATATGAAAATTTTGAAGTTATATAAAAACTAGCGTACTTGGAATATGTCGTCCTGCACGAAAATTGGTTTGCCTTTTTTTAAAAAGGGGTCTTCTTTTCCCCTTATCACCTTCTATTCTCGTCTACTTTATCTTCCACTTCTCCTTCCATTCTTGTCCATACTCTTCCCATTCGATCTCCCGTTCCCACTCTCACCTCCATTCCAACTGCAACATCCATTCCACTCTCACTCAAACTCCCAACATCACTCTTCTGTAACTGGAAGACATACCAGTTCAGGAAAAATGAATTGATTACCTAGGGCAAAAGGAAACTACATTGTTTGTACTCCCGTCAAAAAAAGTATAAGCCAATTTTATTATTCCAGTAAAGAGGACCTTCCAACTCCCTGCGCTAAATTTTTGTTAACTGGCTATTGTTCTTACTATTTATTTTATTTTTTATGGAGCCTTTTATGTTTAAGAAAACAGTTACTTATTATAAATTAGATATTTCTTAACAACCGGTTTTTTTTTACCGGTAGTATTTTTGACAATTGTTTAGAACCAATTCGTTTTTCGAAAACGGTAAAATTCTCATTATCGGTTTCTTCTTCGGTGCCGAGGAAAGGTTTGCTATAAGTGTGTTAGCGGTGAAGGACTGACAAGTTGTCGATTTGCTATCGAAGTGTTGAATACTCGTTTTTAGTTTAAAAAAGTTATCGATTGTCTATCGAAAAGGTTCAATACGTAATCAAAAATTTATCGATACGTTATCAAAACGCAATCAGTTTTAATACAAAAAGTTATCGATATGCTATCAAATAGATATAAATTTATAATTGATATATTATCTTGGTATTACCATTTTGCTGTCAGTGTATTATCGATTTGATATCGAAAAGTTATCGATTTTTTATCAAAAATCTATCGATTTAATATATAAAAGTTATCGACTCCTTATCAAAAAAAGTTATCAATTTGTTATGAAAACTTTATCAAACTTTTATCAAAAAGTTAAAGATTTTTAAACGGTTTTATTTACATAGCTTGACTCTATGTAGCGATGTAGCGAACAGAATTTTGTAATTAAATTTTTAGTAACTTTCCGATAAGCTACAAGCTTTAAACTTGCAACTTAGTTCAGAACCCGATGACAATGCAATAATAAGAAAAAAGTTCGATAAGTGGCACATGGATCGAAATATTTAAAAAAATCGTTTTTGTGGTCTTATTTGGCTCATATTTGGAACAAATATAACATACACTCCGGTAGAAGTAACATCAGAATACTTTGGATTCGAGGAGGGACAAGAATACGTGGGGCCGAGTCGAGTAAAATCTTTGGATGGATTATGTATTGAGGACTTAGATTGTAACAAATTTTCAGAAAAAAATGTCCTAATGAGCCACTAAATGAACTAAATAGAATGAGAAATAATGGGCAATTAAATAAAGACTAAAAAATAGAAAAAAAATAAAAATAAAAAACAAGTAAGGACGGGACTGTCTTCGGCTGTGCCGAAAACTTCATACCTTTCATGAATGGGCCTGAACAATAATCTTATCCCATTCGTAATCTCCAAATAATCGGCTGTATAAGATAAGAAATATATAGTGAACAGATGTACACACCTAAACGATTTTTAAGATAAATATAAAATAAACAAGTAAGGAAGGCTAAGTTCGGGTGTAACCGAACATTACATACTCAGTTGAGAGCTGTGGAGACAAAGTAAGGGAAAATCACCATGTTGTAAAAAGAACCTAGGGTAACCCTGGAATGTGTTTGTATGACATGTGTATCAAATGGAAGGTATTAAAGAGTATTTTAAGAGCAAGTGGACCATAGTTCTATAGATGGACGCCATTTAGGGATATCGCCATAAAGGTGGACCAGGCCTGACTCCAGAATTTGATTGTACGATATGGGTATCAAATGAAATTTGTTAATGATAATTTTAAAAGGGAGTGGGTCTAAGTTCTATAGGTGGACGCCTTTTCGAAATATCGCCATAAAGGTGGCCCAGGGGTGACTCTAGAATTTATTCTGTACGATATGAGTATCAAATGAAAGGTGTTAATCAGTATTTTAAGAGGGAGTGGGCCTTAGTTCTATATGTGGACGCCTTTTCGAGATATCGCCATAAAGATGGACTCTGGGGTGACTCTAGAATTTGTTTGTACGATATGAGTATCAAATGAAAGGTGTTAATGAGTATTTTAAGAGGGCATGGTGAAGTGTTAGAAATTAAAAGACGTTGCACGTTTGATGGTGCGACATTAAATCTCCCCTTTTATTAAATAAATTCTTGTCTTTTATAGTAATTGACTTAACCTATACATTCATAAATATCTTAATACTACCCTGCAAAAAATGCGATTAGTCTAGGATGAGTCCGGGATGAGTCGCAAGGGAGTATGCGACCAATGCCAGTTTTGATCTCTTTGTATGAGTTCAACTGCTCCCTTTTGTTTGAGCATGTCCTATGAAGAGACTAATTGTACCCATTTATACCCGAAAGGGATCGATGGGACCAATCCCCTTTGTACCCATATGGGAACATAAGAGAGTAGTCCCTTTTCGGCCCAATAAGGAATCAAATACGGACCAGTCGCATTTTTACCCCAATGGTAGTAAAATGATACATACTCACCGATGTAATCCGTTTAAAAATAAAACCATAATTAAAATTAGTTTTATTTTCATTTCCGGTTTATATTGAAATAAGCAAGTTTAAAAATTCAGTCTTTTATAATTTTTATGCAGGTACTACGTTAATGCTACTCATTAACACAGTTCAGTAAAACACAAGCATTTTGTTAATTAGAAATAACTTAAGTTTTAAACTTTTTTCAGACATCAGTTGATCAGACTTAATAATAGATGGCTTTATTTATTTTGAAATTATATTAATATATTATTAGATCTCATTTTTATCTAGTTTATTTCATTCATTCATTTGTTTAATTAAAAATAAACTCTTATCAACTCTGAAACTTGACCAGGACTCTTTTTGTGTGGCTTGACAAAACTTTTTGGTTTCATTTAGTGAACATTTTAGCGCGTTTTTTTTTTTTTTTTGTGCTTATAACTTTATGGGAAAAAACAAAAAATATTTTTGTAAATATTGCAATAAATTATTAGATAATTCACAAGGTCTTAAATTCCTCATATGTGCTATGATTTTAAACCTCTCATATGTGCTTTGTTGTTGTTTATTATATAAAATTTGGATAAAAAACTACAATTCAGCAGCCTATGTATATCAGATGTACTAAGTTATTGCCAAATAAATTGTTTTGTTTTTTATTTTTTTAAATGTCAAAGAATTTTCATTAATAGAAGGATAAGCGGTAGCATACATTTAGATTTTTACAGGCTTTTTACAGATGACCCTCCTTACGGATATACTTAAATACGATCTACAACAGGATGTGGTGTTCACGAGAGTCGTATTTAAAAAGATGGTACATAGGACAATAGGAGACCTAGTGAATTGATCATATATAATTAATTTCGATTAACATTTTTTTGCCAATGTAGTAAATGTCAAGTAACGCGGCAAAGTTTTATCAGCCCAAACTTAATCGACTACCATACATGTATATAATACCTACTCATATATTGCTACTTCAGACTAGGTACACTCATAAAATCAGAGTGCGGATACAATGCTGTTTAAATATTTTAGTTTTTGTATTCAATAATCGAATGTACCTTAATTAAAATTTTTTCTTGTCACACTTATGCTGCTACAGTCACAAAAATTTTGTAGGCTGTACTGTTTTGATTTAGAATTCTAAACTCATTGTGAGCATTTTGTATTAGCAACACAGGAATACTATATATATGACTACGAAACTGTTTCTTAGCGTTTCTCTTTAAAATTTAGTTTTTTTTTTTTTGTTTACTATCTTTAAAAGATATGCATTTATATGGACAAGTATAGAAACTTTTAAATTTAAAATTAACTTAAAAGTTATAGCCACAAAGTTATATAAAATGATATATGTTTATTATATCGACTTCACGCAGAAACTTAATCGAATCACAATTTGGTATAATGAAATTTGATTGTCATTTGTTACATTGACAATAAAATCCGACCAATAAAGCAAAACGTACCAAATTTTTGACTACATTCGGCATTCAATAAAGCACTAATGAAATGATTCAGAATTTGCATTTTGTACGGAAGATTGAGTTCAATAAACGCTTTGGATAAAGATTAATCTCCTGTGTAAAATTTGTATTAATTACTTGTATATAATTTTTTTTTTTAATATTTAAGTGTGGCCAAAGTTTTTGTATTGAACACAAATTTAAGTAATTCACACAGTAATAAAGTATATATGTACATTCGGTACATAATAAAATCATAGAAAAAAAACGAAAAATAATAATTCATAACAAGATTTTTTGTTGCCTTAAATGAGCGTTGTTCTGCACAACTTTTGGACAAACGAAAGCTCCTAATATTATTATACTTTTTATAAAATTATTATATATCATAAAACTAACTTAAGAGTTTTGGTCTCGAACCGTAAATCTTTTTGTCTAAAAAATTCTGGCAGCGGCTTCTAAAGTTATTATTTGTAAACGTATAGTAAAATTTACTCCGATCGTAGTAGAATTCAAATGTAGTTATGTATGATAGACAACCCTCTAAAATATGTATGACGAATTTGTCAGAATAAGGTGATGGCAAATCGAATTCAACCCAATTTGCCGTGCAGAAGACTGTCAAGTCAAAAGAATGTATGCATTAATTTCGATCAACTGACATATTGTTGTACTAATGCATTGTTATAATTGTGACCCCTGTTTTTTTGTCGGTGAAGCTTCTTAAAATGTTTTGACTTGGCAAATTGCAATCCTTTTCGGAGCATATCCTCGGGGGTTAATCCCTTAAAAGGAAGTGTAGACACAGCTCCTAAAAATTTAAAAGTTTAAATTCAAAAAACAATGTATTTATATAAGGGGTTATATGTAAATACCTGCCAATGCGCTATACAAGTTTGGGAATGATTTCAGCCCAATTTTGCCGTGAGTCCCGTCCAAATTCAAAGCAATTATCACGTCTGTTTTTATAATTAGTGGTAAATTTTTGATATTGTTGCATAATATTGATGCAATCGTAAATTCCTGTAAAAGGCACGAATGGTATTTAAAAAGTATTTAAAAGTTGACATTTAACTTACATATACATCTCTGTTAGAAGATGTAATTTTTTCGTCCAATTGCTGCATCTCATATACGTCACAAAGTGGAAAATACTTTACGACGGGTGTATTTTGTACTTCCTGACGAACTAACTGACGACAATTATGTACAAATTTAAAAGAACATGCAATTTATATGTTAACCCGCAAGCAGCCAAGTTTACTGTTGAGTATGATCCTATATATTCTACTAAAATAATAATAATAGTGTTTTTTCTCGGTAAATATCCGCTTCTCTTCCAATATGTGGTGTGCTGTTTTTAATTGTTCCCACTGGTCATCCTAAACGTTTTTGGCCGACTCCGAACGCATCTGCTTAGGCAGATGACTTTTTTGCTGAGAAACTTTCATGGCAGAAGCACAATCGAAGAGTTAATCAAGCCACAAAATCTGTTTGAAGTAAGTTGTTCGCCCACTTTTCAAAATGGATAAAAAACATTCTCCGAAAATTTAACCCTTACTTCGGCGTGGTCGGTAAGTACTAGTAATTTAAGTTCGGTATAGGGCGCAACAATTTTTCTTAAATAATTCGATTCCATCACCTGTAATTTTTTATATTTTCCTCATTTCGTTGCTGATTTGTTTTCAATATATCTTAAAAAGGGCTACATAGATTTCAAACTGACTAATCCCAACTGTACCCAAAAGAGACTAAAGGGGATCAATTATGCCCAACTGTAGACAAAAGAGATCAATCGGGGATCAATCTCTTTAGGGATTAATCGCATGATTTTTTGCAGGGTAATAACTAAAAATAAGTACATAGGAAATGGAGTATGCATACATGTACGTTTGTATACAGTCTTTGTATACATGTAGTTTTGTATGCATGGCTCCATACATGTAGGTTTGTACATGTTGTTTAGCAACGTCAGCAGATCAATTTGAGTGTTTTGGTATTTTCCCACAATGGGTTGTATGTTTGTATGTATATTCAAAATTTATTAGCTGTGAATGGAAATGGATCTCATATTCGGCATTCCATTTATGTTGGTGAACTGTCTGGGTTAGTTCAAGAATTTATGTTGGACAATATTGTGTAAATGATAATAATATAAGTCATGCCTGAGTAGAGGCTGATCAACCAAAGTTAATATATGAATCACCTTGTAACGATGGGAGAACAGGCACTTGAATCACCCTGTATGATGAAATTAAAAAAAGGCACGAAGCAGTTGTTGCTGAGTCGTCATCGTGTTAACGTTTTAACAAAATGCAGTTGAACTTATCAATCTAATTAAATATCTTTAAATATTCTTTATTACTTTAAAAAACAACTATTCAATACAACAATTAAAGAAAGTGAATTAATGTCCATTTAAACTCTAACTAAACGTGTTTGATTTAAACTCGACCATCCGACCACGCCTAATCGTAAGTAATGGACACATTAATCCCTCTTTCAGTTCAGAAGCTGGGAAAATGTATTAGAATATTGTCCACGGGTATCGCGAAGGTTTAAACAAAAAAATCTGCTATGTTAAATATGCAAATTCATACATAATTTGTGCAAAAAAGACATAATTCTGCTAATGCACGTGCTGGAGCGCTAGGGCTCCAAAAAGCAGCGACGCCAACATTGCAAAATATATATATACGTAAAGCGGCAAGTTTAAATAGCTTTGCGCATATATTTGCAGATTCAACGTATGTGAGAGCGAGAAGAAAATATCACACAACGAGAAATATACGTATACATGAATTGAGGGTTGAAATTCAAATTTCAACAGCAACATCAAGTGGGTAACGGAAGAAAATGAAGTACGAAAACGTCAACGATAAGTAAGAACGAGCAACGTCGAAAACGTAGTAACGAGAATAAACGTCAACGAAGTGATGACCAGCGAATTTAAGCAAACTTAAGCGAGTTTTGAAGTATGAAATCAAAACAAAAACGACAAACGATACGAGCTGTGAAATACATGTATGAACGTATGTTAGTGTGTGCATTGTTGTGCATAAAAATGAAAGCGAAGTAATAACAAATACATAAAACAAAACACGAATTTAAGTAAACAAGAATTTGTAAAAATGCCGAAAATAACTGAATTGAAAATTGAACAGCTAAAAGCCATTCTACGTGAAGAAGGGTTAAGCACACTAGGAACCAAAGCGGAGCTAGTTACGCGAGTGGGAGATGCAGTTGGCTCAGATGAAGTTGATGTACCAATACCAGTAAATGCTGGGCTACAGGAACAAATGAATGATCTTCGAAGTATGATGGAAAGTGTTATGAGTATGGTTGAGCAACGCACAAATAGTACAAATACAAATCAGCCAAACAGAAATGAAAATGAAAATAGTAACAATAATGTAGTAACACCAAGCTACAAGCCAGCTTATAGTTTTCGGTCGATTAAAGAGATTGCGGATATGATACCGGAATTTGACCTGACAAATACTCAAACGTTAACAGTAGAGCAATTTATTGCGCGTATTGGAAGCGTAATGAATGCTTATCAGATAAAAGAAAAGTGTATTTTACTAGCGGTCTGTAGTCGGTTAAGAGGAGCAGCGCGTTTATGGTTGGATTCGTTGCCAACCGTACATACCAGTTGGAATGATTTTTCTGCAGAATTAAAAAGAGAGTTTTGTGTATCTTATGATGAAGCTCAAGTACATCGTATTATGCATGAGTCTGTGCGCAAAACAAACGAGCGCATATCTGATTATTGTTTCAGAGTATATGCCCTTGGTAAACGTTTTCAATTAAGTGAATCAGCTATCATGCAATACACGCGACAAGGGTTGAATCACCGTGATTTACAAATGGCTATACCCGCCCAAAGATTTGATAGTGCTAAGCAAATGCGTAAAGTAATAGAAGAGTGGTTAACTTACCGTGCTAGATCTACAAATTTTAAGCCAAATGTTGATAGTAAAACTGATTTCAAGAAGATAACGCATCCAAGTGCTAGTAATAGTGAAGTAAAGAAAATTGTATGCTACAATTGTGGTGAAGTAGGCCATATTTCAAGCAAATGTACGAAAGAGCAAAAACGGATAAGATGTGCTGATTGTGGTAAAGTTCACAAACGTGAGGAATCGGTTAATTGTGGTCATAAGCAAACTGCACACAGTGTTCGAAAAGCAGATATGTCACAAAGAGATAAATGTTTTGTAAAGAAAATTAACATGAATGGCAAAATATTAGTAGCATTAATTGATACAGGAAGCGAGTGTTGTTTAGTGCGTGAATCAAAGGCAAATATGTTGAACGTTAAATCAGAAGAGTGCTCTACATATTTAAATGGAATAATTGGAGGCAGGTACATGATGCGAAAGAAATGTATGCTTGAAATTGCAATTGGTGAAACGGAGTTAAATATGCCAGTGTATATCGTTGCCGATAATATGATAGATACAGATGTTTTACTTGGTCAAGATTTGATATCGCATAAAGACGTAGTGTTAAAAGTGGAGTATGGGCAATCAAAACTTGAAGCTAAGTGCCGCAGTGGTAATGTAACGCCTGATGATGAATGTTTCAAAAAGTTAACGTGTAATGTAAAAAACGATCATCAACGAAAAGTGCTCGAAGGGTTGCTGTGCGAATACAAAGATGTGTTTTCAGATGGTTTGAACGGCATTGGTAAGTCACATTTGATTGAAATGCAAATTGTTTTAAATTCGAAAAAAGTTGTTTCACAAGCACCGTATAGAGTGCCGGCTCCAAAGCGAGCTATAGTAACGCAAATGATTAGTAATCTTGAAGAAAACGATATCATAGAAAAATCATCATCGGAGTTTGCGAGTCCTATCGTATTGGTTAGAAAGAAAGATGGTAGTGACAGGCTTTGCGTGGACTATCGCCGATTAAATTTGATCCTAGAAAAAGAAAACTTTCCAGTTCCAAATATCGAGGAACAACTGCACCAGGCTAAGAGATATAAATTTTTCACAATATTAGATTTGAATAGTGGGTATTATCAAATCCCTATTGCACCTGAGAGTAGAGAATATACTGCGTTTATAACTCCTGATGGGTTATATGAATTTAAGCGTATGCCGTTTGGTTTAAAAAACGCACCCATAGTTTTTCAACGCCTGATGGCAAAACTTAAAGAGCAAGTTCACGAAGAAGCTTTCATGGTATACATGGATGACATGTTATTAGGTGCTCAAACGTTTGAAGATATGACTGAAAAACTGAAGCTAGTTTTACAAGCTTTAAGTAATGCGGGCTTAACGTTGAATATAAGAAAATGCGAATTCATGAAAGAAACTATTACATTTCTTGGTCACGAGTTAACGCCAGAAGGTATTTTACCTGGAAAAATAAAAACGCAAGCTGTATGTAATTTTGCAACACCGACAAACGTTGCGGATGTACGTAGATTTTTAGGGCTAAGCGGTTATTTTTGTTCCCGGATACGCTATTATATCTTAGCCACTTCGCAAATTGTTACGCAAAAATTACAAATTTGAGTGGACCAAGGCACAAGAAGCTGCATTTCAGCAATTAAAGTCCAAATTAATATCACGACCAATATTAGTAGCATATCGAGTAGACACGGATCATGAGATCCACACAGATGCAAGCTCACTTGGTTTAGCAGGTGTGCTGATGCAGCGCGAAAAAGATGTTTTGCAACCTGTAGCGTATTATAGTAGAGCAACAAGCGTGGATGAAAAAAAGTTCCATAGCTACGAGCTTGAGACGTTGGCTGTTGTCGAGTCTCTTGAACGATTCAGATATATCTACGACAAAAAAGTCAAAGTAAAACTGACTGTAGCGCACTCAAAACGACCATGCAGAAAAGAGAACTCATACCACGAATCGCCAGATGGTGGTTACGAGTCCAAGACTACCATATCGAAATAGAGCATAGACCTGAGTCGGATTCCATATGAAGAAGCACAAACGATTGAGGAAGCAAGTTTACGCACGGATAAAGCTGTTATAGGAAAAGATGACTTTCTTTTCAGTATGCAACTACAAGATGAGCGAATTAAAGAAATTGTAAATGACATTAAAACGAGTAAAGAAATCGATGACAAAGACTACGTATTAGAACATGGCAGACTTTTCCTCTAACTAAACGTGTTTGATTTAAACTCGACCATCCGACCACGCCTAATCGTAAGTAATGGACACATTAATCCCTCTTTCAATTGTAATATGATTATTACTAAAATATATTTGGAGTTTATGATGAGTGTTATTGCAAGTGTGTTACAGTGGGTATGACGTATAATGCTACACCATCCGCCTTAGAAAAAAGAGTGTTATATAATTGTTTTGTGAACAATTGTATAAAACTCTTTGTCATATTTTCAACGATTTTGATATTTTATTGTTACTTGGCATTGTAGTGAAAGGGTTTGTTTGATTTGTTTTCGATTTGCTGACCTTGCTATTTTTATTGTTATATTTTAGTGCATATCTCTTTTTTCAAAAATGTTTACATTTTACATATATATATTTTTTTTGTATCGTTATTTTTGCAAAAAAAAATTTTTGAGTTTTTACATATAGAGAATTTTTTTTTTAAATTTGTTTTCGCATAGCCGGTCTTTAAGAGCGTCGACTCACTTAAAAAACGGCATGTTTTTACAAATTGAGTAAATTGGAATGATTCTTTACTTTAAGTTATGAATGTATGGACTACTATATCCTTATCTTTATTGTTCCTATCATTATTTTCTAAATTATTTTTATAGTTCCTACTATTATTTATGAATTTATGCAAAATATTTTCCTATCGAATTTTTTCTATGTAAATAAGTTATTGAATAATTTTTATTATTTATCTACCTAGGGTTAGAGAAAAAGAAATTTTGCTACTAATAATTTCTAATCTATTGGGGTTAAAGTAAACTATTTTCCTAATATGTAAAAATATGGACTTATTAGACCTAGGCAATAAATGAATGTATTTATTTTATTTTATCAAACTAATTCCGCATATTATTCAAGGAAAATATTTTTTATTTTTTTTTTATTGACATTTTTCATTCATAATAAGGTAAATCTGTAATAATTGCATAAAAAATAGAGGGGTTGCTGATGGAAGAGCGGGCAGTTATGTATTGGTAGTGGCACCATTAATAGTTAAGTGGAAGGTACAGTGGGTGGAAAAAAAAATTTTCGTATTTTTAAATGTTCTTTTTTTTTCCATAATTTCATATTTTCCAGCTATTTCTTTGATCTTATTTGTCATGCGATTTCTGCAGCGGCCACCAAGACAGAATCGTCATGACTTTTATGAAGAATTTATTTTTATACCGGGACTTGTCACTTTCACAACCTTTTTGGGTTTGTGCAATTGTTTGATCTTAGAGAATTTGGATACCTACTTTTATTATTTTAAATTTGCCTACTCGAGTAAATAATCATTTTCCACCAATTTGTCCCTTAGGACAATTGTGATTTTCTTATAAATACCAAGTCCTAGATTGGCGGCATTTGTACAACGTGTGTACAGCCTGATAAGTAATTGTCCTAAGTCAATTTTATCATCCACAATCAGGTTTCTTGTATTTCCTACGCTACCATTTTTCTATCCTAAGATGAAAACGAGCGCGACATGTCTTATTGCAAATTTGTATAGCGCTTCACTTATATTTTTATAGGTTCTCTTTGTGACTATCCTTCATTATTTTTTTTTTTGTTGTTATGGGCTGGTTTTAAAAGTTTCTTAATTTTTGCCTATTTCCACTGACCTAAAATTTCCTATTGCTTCATGACCATTTTTGTCAGGAGCCATAAAAGGAGTTATGCGAAATTTTTTTTTTTGATTTGCTGTTCACTTTAGGCAGTGTTGCTTTTACTGTCGATTGTGACATTTTTAGGTTTACTATTTGGGATTTATTTGAATTTATCGCTCTTCCTCAGCTTTGGTTTGGTACTGGTAATGGGTTAGATACGAGTTGTGGCGGGTTTAACCTGCCTAAATTTGTGCTTCATATAGTTTTTGAGCATTATGGCTATTGTGATGATTAATAGCATGAATACGCAACCTATAATTGCTAACCAAACATCCGGGATGTTCGGAGTACTTTCTGTATCTACCCTAGTTGATGGCTCATACTTGATTATTTTATTATCTCTTATTTCAGAGCTTTCTTTTCCTACTTCGTAGCCAGCTATGGCTACCATAATGCCTTGGACTATTTTTGTCCACCAAGACATCTTGAAGGTTTTAATAGGAAGTTAGATATTTTTGTTTTATAAAATTTTTTTTTCAGGTGCTACCTAACATTTGGAATTGTTGGGGAACACTTTCCTCATCATACGCATTATTTCTTCCACCCTGGTAGTGGGGTTTATAATGTCCTCAATTGTGGGTTCCCTTTCCATACCTATTATTTTCCACAATTTCTTTAAACCTTCTAGTTCTATGGGTAGGTCCCTAATGTGTCGGGTATTTTCGTCCCACCAATAGAGAGGAAGATCTGAGGAGTTTCTTTGCATTTTAGTAGTTATGGTGATGTTTAAAAATGTTCTATGGGCTTTCTTTAGAGGATAGGTGGACTGTCTGAAGTTGATTTACTATTTTACAGAGGTCTCCTAAACATTCCAATTTACTTGAATGTTTTTTTTATAAAAGTTTAATTTAGGATTTTTAGCATTTTAGCTTTTTTTTTTTTTTGAATAAGAAATTTTTACTTTTTTTTTCAATAAGTAGTTTTAATTTTCCTCCTAATTTAAATTTTAACAATTTAGATTTTTATACTATCAATTTTTTTTTTTTCGAGGTCCAAAGAAGTTATTCGTACATACTTTTGTTTTAGTTTAAATTTTCCCTTTTTTTTTTTTTTTAATCCTAAGCAAAAACTTTCGTTTTTGCTAATGGCTTAGCGTCCCTGAGGCCGCTCAATTGATTCTAAATGTTATATACATACTTATTCTAAGACATTTTTATTTAATTGTCCAGCTTGTTATTCACGTCCAATGCCGGGATCCTGTGGTATATATTTCACTTCACGCCTAATGCTTTTATTCTGGGTGTATATTCCACTTCACCTGCGCGCTCCTTTCACTTCACGCTTAATGCTTTTATTCTGGGTGTATATTCCACTTCACCTGCGCGCTCCTTTCACTTCACGCCTAATGCTTTTATTCTGGGTGTATATTCCACTTCACCTGCGCGCTCCTTTCACTTCACGCCTAATGCTTTTATTCTGGGTGTATATTCCACTTCACCTGCGCGCTCCTTTCACTTCACGCCCTTCGCTCGATTTTTGAACATGGCAATCAAAATTTCTTAAAAAGGAAATTTGTTCCTTTTGCCTTATTGGCAGAATTTAATGAATTTACTGTTTGTTTAAATCTTGCACGGTCTCCTCCAGCTAGATTCTTAGCAGTTTTACCAATTTTATATCTAGTCTGGCAGGATCTTCCCTTCAGCGAGATCTAGCGAATTTTGCTTAAGAGCAAATTTTCAGCTAATTAAAGATCAGGCTGGCAGGATCGCCATGAAGTGTTAGAAATTAAAAGACGTTGCACGTTTGATGGTGCGACATTAAATCTCCCCTTCTATTAAATAAATTCTTGTCTTTTATAGTAATTGACTTAACCTATACATTCATAAATATCTTAATACTAATAACTAAAAATAAGTACCTAGGAAATGGAGTATGCATACATGTACGTTTGTATACAGTCTTTGTATACATGTAGTTTTGTATGCATGGCTCCATACATCTAGGTTTGTACATGTTGTTTAGCAACGTCAGCAGATCAATTTGAGTGTTTTTGTATTTTCCCACAATGGGTTGTATGTTTGTATGTATACTCAAAATTTATTAGCTGTGAATGGAAATGGGTCTCATATTCGGCATTCCATTTATGTTGGTTTACCGTCTGGGTTAGTTCAATAATTTATGTTGGACAATATTGTTATATGATTATTACTAAAATATATTTCGAGTTTATGATGAGTATTATTGCAAGTGTGTTACAGTGGGTATAGCATAATGCTACATTACAGTGTGTATGACGTATAATGCTACAGTGGGCCTTAGTTCTATATGTGGACGCCTTTTCGAGATATGGCCATAAAGGTGGACCAGGGGTGACTCTAGAATTTGTTTGTACTATATGGGTATCAAATGAAAGGTGTTAATGAATATTTTAAAAGGGAGTAGGCCTTAGTTCTTTAGGTGGACGCCTTTTCGAGAAATCGACATAAAGGTGGACCAGGGGTGACTCTAGAATTTGTTTGTACGATATGGGTATCAAATGAAAGGTGTTAATGAGTATTTTAAGAGGGCGTGGGCCTTAGTTCTATATGTGGACGCCTTTTCGAGATATCGCCATAAAGATGGACCAGGGGTGACTCTAGAATTTGTTTGTACGATATGAGTATCAAATGAAAGGTGTCAATGAGTATTTTAAGAGGGCGTGGGCCTTAGTTCTATATGTGGACGCCTTTTCGAGATATCGCCATAAAGATGGACCAGGGGTGACTCTAGAATTTATTTTGTACGATATGAGTATCAAATGAAAGGTGTTAATGAGTATTTTAAGAGGGCGTGGGCCTTAGTTCTATATGTGGACGCCTTTTCGAGATATCGCCATAAAGATGGACCAGGGGTGACTCTAGAATTTGTTTGTACGATATGAGTATCAAATGAAAGGTGTCAATGAGTATTTTAAGAGGGCGTGGGTCTTAGTTCTATATGTGGACGCCTTTTCGAGATATCCCCATAAAGGTGGACCAGGGGTGACTCTAGAATTTGTTTGTACTATATGGGTATCAAATGAAAGGTGTTAATGAGTATTTTAAAAGGGCGTGGACCTTAGTTCTATAGGTGGACGCCTTTTCGAGATATCGACATAAAGGTGGACCAGGGGTACTCTAGAATTTGTTGTACGATATGGGTATCAAATGAAAGGTGTTAATGAGTATTTTAAAAGGGCGTGGGCCTTAGTTCTATAGGTGTACGCCTTCTCGAGATATCGCCATAAAGGTGGACCAGAGGTGACTCTAGAATTTGTTTGTACGATATGGGTATCAAATGAAAGGTGTTAGTGAGGGTTTTAAAAGGGAGTGAGTTGTATATGTGAAGGCGTTTTCGAGATATCGACCAAAATGTGGAACAGGGTGATCCAGAACATTATCTGTCGGGTACCGCTAATTTATTTATATATGTAATACTACGAACAGTATTCCTTCCAAGATTACAAGGGCTTTTGATTTCGCCCTGCAAAAGCTTTTCATTTTCTTCTACTTAATATGGTAGGTGTCACACCCATTTTACCAAGTTTTTTTCTAAAGTTATATTTTGCGTCAATAGACCAATACAATTACCATGTTTCATCCCTTTTTTCGTATTTGGTATATAATTATGGTATTTTTTAAATTTTTCGTAATTTTCGATATCGAAAAAGTGGGCGTGGTCATAGTCGGATTTAGGCCATTTTTTACACCAATACAAAGCGAGTTCAGATAAGTACGTGAACTGAGTTTAGTAAAGATATATCGATTTTTGCTCAAGTTATCGCGTTAATGGCCGAGCGGAAGGACAGACGGTCGACTGTGTATAAAAACTGGGCGTGGCTTCAACCGATTTCGCCCTTTTTCACAGAAAACAGTTATCGTCCTAGAGTCTAAGCCTTTACCAAATTTCACAAGGATTGGTCAATTTTTGTTCGACTTATGGCATTAATAGTATCCTAGACAAATTAAATGAATAAGGGAGGAGCCACGCCCATTTTGAAATTTTCTTTTATCTTTGTACTTTGTTGCACCATATAATTACTGGAGTTGGAGTTGAATGTTGGCATAATTTACTTATATACTGTAAAGATATTTACTTTTATTTTAAAATTTGAATTAAAAAAATTTTTTTTCAAAAAGTGGGCGTGGTCGTTCTCCGATTTTGCTAATTTTTATTAAGCAGACATATAGTAATAAGAGTAACGTTCCTGCCAAATTTGATCATGATATCTTCAACGACTGCCAAATTACAGCTTGCAAAACTTCTAAATTACCTTCTTTTAAAAGAGGGCGGTGCCACGCCCATTGTCCAAAATTTTACCAGTTTTCTATTCTGCGTCATAAGTTCAACTCACCTACCAAGTTTCATCCGTTCATTCAATCCGTATTTGGTAATGAATTATCGCACCTTATCGATTTTTCGAAATTTTCGATATCGAAAAATTGGGCGTGGTTATTGTCCGATATCGTTCATTTTAAATAGCGATCTGAGATGAGTGCCCGGGAACCTACATACCAAATTTCAAGATACCTCAAAATTTACTCAAGTTATCGTGTTAACGGACAGACGGACGGACGGACATGGCTCAATCGAATTTTTTTTCGATACTGATGATTTTGATATATGGAAGTCTATATCTATCTCGATTCCTTTATAGCTGTACAACCAACCGTTATCCAAACAAAGTTAATATACTCTGTGAGCTCTGCTCAACTGAGTATAAAAATAGGTAGGTACTTTGTGTGAGGATGCAAAGTTTCAGGTTTTTTGTGGTCTGCGTGTAAAAACTATGACTACGAATAGCAATATATGACGCAAACGTAACTATTTGATGAAATTTGATGAATTTTGAAGCTTCTAGCCGTAAAAAGGGGGCAAAAATTACAGTTTATATGGGGTATATAATATATATACCACCGATCTTTATGTTTTTTTCAGACAACAATATACATATGCTATATACGTAAGCATTTGGTGAAATTTGAACCTTCTAGCTGTTAAAATGTGGCAGAAATTGCGCAAAGTTTCTTATCTGAACAATCGGTTGTATGAGATATTTACTATATATACCACCGATCCCAATGATTTTTTCAGACAACAATATATGCTATATACGTAAGGATTTGGTGAAATTTGAAGCTTCTAGCTGTTAAAACGGGGCAGAAATTGCGCAAAGTTTCTTATCTGAACAATCGGTTGTATGAGATATATACTATATATACCACCGATCTCAATGATTTTTTCAGACAACAATATATGCTATATACGTAAGCATTTGGTGAAATTTGAAGCTTCTAGCTGGTAAAATGGGGCTGAAATTGCAAAAAAAAAAATAGATATATATATACTATATATATACTATATATATCATTATCTATATATTATATATATAAGTGATCTCTGCGATTTTTTTACACAATAATATACACTATATACGTAAGCAATCGGTGAAATTTGAAGCTTATAGCTGTTAAAATATTTTGTTTACTCTATTACAAAAATAAAATACATTAGACAAAAATAATTTCTAAACAGATTACTTGATAAGGAGGCTAACGTGAATAGCCCATATATTTTATTTTCCCCTTGCGTATTGCCACATATGTATGTAATGTAAAAAATAATAATAGTTGAAATCATCTGCTAAAGTGAAAATTCACTGATTCGCATACTTTTATTTTTATTTTGCTCCGTTTTTTTTATAGTAGATTTCAAAAAAAATTAAAGTACATAAAAATACGGCTGTAAGGTCTACTGGACTTACGATAATTTCAAATGGAAATAAGGTCAATTGCCTATCCAACTAAAAAGAGAATTTTTAAGGTTGGTTGACATAAAGTCAACGGCTTTGAGGTCAATTATCCTTATGACCACTTTAAATCACCATAAGGTCAATAAGCCCAATGATCACTTCAAACCATAAGATAATTGGACTTTTCTACTTTTTTAAATTTGACTTAATGACGATTTTAGAAAGTTCCGTTTGACCTTATGACCGTTTCGTAATATTTCTTACTCCACCATACTTAAGTTGAATAAGTTGCTTTTATTTCAGAGAAAGCCTGCTCGAACCAGTTTTTAAATTGATTTATTCACTGCAATAAAATTAAAATAAAGCTGTAACAGGGTCGCATAAAATTCCGCAGGAATCAATTAACGCATTCTAATTTTAAAAGTTCCATTCCTAGACTGCAGAAATAATAAGACGTGACTATAAATAAGTCAGTTTTTAACATTTTAAGACATGGAGGTGCGAAAAAAGCCACTTGAGGAAATATTAGTTGAATTTTTGACCATACCAGAAAAACAGTATGGTCATACTGGCTAATATCGTTTACAATTTAACCATTTGAAATTCGACGCTGTGAACATTTCAATTTATCTTATGGCCTTTCATAGTGGTCAAAAACTCAATGGCCTTTATGACCGTTGACTTTTTATCACCCCTTCAAATTCAATACGAAACAAGATAAATTGACTTTGCGGATTCTTGAAAAAATATGAGTTGACTTTAATACAATTTCTGAAAAGCAGAACGACCATACTGCCAATATCGTTGACATTTTGATGTCGTGATTACTTCATCTCGTCATAACTTCCATGGATCTTGTGGCTAATTGAAATGGTCCTAAGGTTTTATAACCTCTCCGTAAACTCTATAGCTGTTAGTATTTTAATAACTGCAAATACAAAACAAAATGTTTTAACTTTTCACCGCTTGAGAGAATATGAGTAGACTTTATGACTCCGTCAGAAACGCAAAATGGCCATAATATCAATATCTTTGACCGTTTGATATGTGACGCCCTGACGATTTCATGTGGTGACAGCTTCAACTCACCTATATGCCTTTTGAGGTGGCCATAAGACATGTTGTCTTTATGGTCGTTGACCTTATGTCACCCCTCCCACTAATTTTCTCAAACCCATCTCAAATCAATATGAGAATTCAATTAACAACGGTAGGAAAATTCTGAATTTTATTTTTGGCATTGCTTTTTATTCGAAACTAAACGTAAAGCAAATAAGAACCGAATTTGAAGATTGGTCGAAAAATATATGTCAGGAAGTCGAACTATGTTTAGACGTCACACAAACAAAAAGCCTTTTTCAAATAGAGAATTTTCCTTTCGTTGTTCATTGGTACTTTATACTAAATAATGCTGTCACATATGTCAGTTATATTTACTTGGAAAATTGTATGAAAAGGATTTCACTTGAGAATTTCATGAATACTAAAATTGAAATAGGACCCAGCGAGTTTTGAACGCAAACGAAGAAGAAGAAGAAGATGGTGCAACATGCAACAACTTAAGCATAACAAATAAGCGTCATCTGCACGTGAGTGTGATGTCACGCAAACAAGAAAGCAAACGTGAAAAAGAAAACAGAAATCGCACAACAAACCACTTAAGCCGAAATGACGTTGAAACGCATTTGAATCTATGAATTTCTTATTTTGCGTCATTTTGAGTTGGCGTGGAAATTTGCATATAATTTCGATTTGAGTGCATACAACTTAATCGGGTGATTTTGCATAAATGCACGAAATTTTCAGCGAAATGTGTAGCCGCAAAGAGTAACAAAGTAAGAGGTTTTTTGGATTTGCAGTTCCACGTATTCCATTTAAAGTGTACTCATACACTGTTGCATGTCAAGCTAACTCATTGCTTGCAAGAGCATTTTCTAATACATACATACATACATGCTCGAATAATACTTAGAAAATGAGTATGCAATGCAAATTTAAATTCAAATTTAACGTTGTCTGCCAAGTCATCTAGCGAATTTCGCCAATAAATATGTTAAATAATTGTGTAAAGGAAATGCTCGTTAGGCAATCGTATTTGATTTTAGATAATTTGAAAATGCATATTTGAAAGTATGAAGGCTTTCTTCTAGAATTAGAAGGCGCTTAACGAAAACAAAGCCGTATACCTTGACGATGCTTCAAATAATCAGAGCTTATAGAAATTCATTGATGGCAAAAAAAATATATGTGGCTGATCAGAACTTTACTTTGAACAGCTTTGGCTGACCATGGAAACGTTTAGCCAAACATGAAATAGCCGTATGATCAAACCCGACAGACATGATTCCGAATTTCTCTATCCATATACCTGGCTCCCCTCCGGATAACCCTTCTCTTCCTCTCTTGTTTCCTCTTCCCTCTGCATTGTCTAGTAAACCTTAATCGGGCCATTCAACTTCCCCATTCCTTTCATTCTTCCGTAAATCTTCCCATTTTTCCTCCTACACATCCTTCCCTTGCCCTTATCTAAATCTAACTATCACTATAACTCTAAATCTTATCCTTATATTATTCTTACTCTTTCTACTAACCTCTTTTTACAACTTTATGTCAAACCATTACGCTTATTCTTAATTTTTACTCTCACTCTCTCTCATCCTTTTGTTCTCTTAACTTGTCCAACTTTCTCTACCTTTTTCCCATTTTCTCTTCTCTTTTACTTTCTTCTGCACAGTACTTATTAAGGTAGTAAAAATGTAGCAAAATAGTACCAAAAATTTACCCTCCCTACTACTTTAAAATTCATGACCGTATTAAGGAGCCTTCAAATTGTTGTTGTTTATCTAATGATTTCGCCTGTCTGGTTTTATTGCGTCATGATGTTTAGTAAAATTTAAATTGGTGCTTTTAATGCCCTGGAAATTGTATCCGATAAACGACGGAAGCCGTTGTGGTTATTTGTACCTTGAATGTGGATAAGGGATTTGTTGCTCTATGGCTTGTCCACCCCTTACCTAAAAACAAGAGCCTATTAATTACCCAAATTTGAATTTTGTAATTTTCGGCCCAATTTTCCCAATAAAACGCAAAAACAATAACTGAATAACAATTATTATTTACCGGTGTTAAGCTCATTAATTCTAAAAAATCTTCGACCAGTGCTTTAAAAAAAATTCGCTTTAAAAGGATACAACTCATAAATATGCAAAACAACTCAGTAAATAATTTTTTTAAATTTAAAACCAACCTCTTTAATATCTTCTTCACCACAACAAAATTTAACTGCAAAAGAGTAACAAAGTACATAAAAATGTGAATAAATGAAAGTAATAAAAAACCAACATATATCCATTTTACAAATGGGAAAACACAAAATAAATATAAAACAAGTAAGGAAGGCTAAGTTCGGGTGTAACCGAACATTTCATACTCAGCTGAGAGCTTTGGAGGCAAAATAAGGGAAAATCACCATTTAGCAAAATGAACATAAGGTAACCCTGGAATGTGTTTGTATGACATGTGTATCAAATGGAAGGTATTAAAGAGTATTTTAAAAGGGAGTTGGCCATAGTTCTATAGGTGGACGCCATTTCGGGATATCGCCATAAACGTGGACCACGGGTGACTCCAGAATGTGCTTGTATGATATGGAATCAAATGAAAGGCGTTAATGAGTATTTTAAAAGGGAATGGCCCTTAGTTGTACATGTGAAGGCGTTTTCGAGATATCGACCAAAATGTGGGCCAGGGTGACCGAGAACATTATCTGTCGGGTACCGCTAATTTATTTATATATGTAATACAATGAACAGTATTCCTGCCAAGATTCCAAGGGCTTTTGATTTCGCCCTGCAGAACTTTTTCCTTTTATTCTACTTAATATGAAAGGTGTCACACCCATTTGACAAAGTTTTTTCGTTTTGCGTCAATAACCCAATCCAATTGTAATGTTTCATCCCTTTTTTCATATTTGGTATAGAATTATGGCTTTTTTTTCATTTTTCGTAAGTTTCGATATCGCAAAAGTGGGCGTGGTCATAGTCGGATTTCGGCCATTTTTCATACCAAGATAAAGTGAGTTCAGATAAGTACCTGAACTAAGTTTAGTAAAGATATATCAATTTTTGCTCTAGTTATCGTGCTAAGGGCCGAATGGAAGGACAGACGGCCGACTGTGTATAAAAACTGGCCGTGGCTTCAACCGATTTCACCCATAAAACAGTTATCGTCACAGAATCTATGCCTCTACCAAATTTCACAAGGTTTGGTTAATTTTTGTTTGACTTATGGCATTAAAAGTATACTAGAAAAATTAAATGAAAAAGGGCGGATCCACGCCCATTTTGAAATTTTCTTTTATTTTTCCATTTTGTTGCAACATATCATTACTGCAGTTGAATGTTGACATAATTTACCTATATACTGTAAAGATATGCAATTTTTTGTTATAATTTGACTTAAAAACTTTTTTTTTAAAAAGCGGGCGTGTTCGTCATCCGATTTTGCTAATTTTTATTTAGCATACATATAGGAATAGGAGTAACGCTCTTGCTAAACTTCATCATGATATCTTCAACGACTGCCAAATTACGGCTTGCAAAACTTTCAAATTACCTTCTTTCAAAAGTGGGCGGTACCATGCCCATTCTCCAAAATTTTACTAATTTTGTATTCCACGTCATAAGGTCAACCCACCTACCAAGTTTCATCGATTTATCCGTCTTTGGTAATGAATTATCGCACTTTCTGGGTTTTTCGAAATTTTCGATATCGAAAAAGTGGGCGTGGTTATAGTCCGATTTCGATCATTTTAAATAGCGATCTGGGATGAGTGCCCATAAACGTACATATCAAATTTCATCAAGTTACCTCAAAATTTACTCAAGTTATGTGTTTACGGACGGACGGACGGACATGGCTAAATAAATTTCTCTTTTCACCCAGATCATTTTGATATATAGAAGTCTATATCTATCTCGATTAGTTTATGCCGTTACGGATTACCGTTATGCGAACAAAGTTAATATACTCTGTGAGCTCTGCTCAGCTGAGTATAAATATGCAAATACTTAATGTGACAAAAAGCGAGGAAAAGAAACGTTTTTTCAAAAATACCACGCATTTTTTGGTACGTAACGAAGTAAAAGTTGGTGTGCAACGTAGGAGGTTGAAAAGCTGCGAAAAAGAGTGTCGTAAATTGCACAATCAACCTAAAAGCTCAAAGTTGTTGCGCACCACGGGAAACAGATGGCAGACCAACAACCAGTTGCGATGTTAAATGATGAATGTTAAAGTGCACAGCGGCAGTTATTCGCGCAAACAAATACATATACACAAACATAGCACTATGTGTGCTTATTAGCGGGGCTGTCGTATGCAGTGGAAAGCATGAATGCAGTCATGCGCATGCGTTACAGAAGCCAAAGTCGAGCAAACGACAAGTACATTGTGAAACCGTAAAATTGGTGCAGCCGAAGCAAATATGAATGAAATGAAGGGGCGAATAAAATTATAAGCTCAGTGTTATAGATATTTGTGAAACGTACTGCCACTAAACTTAAACGTAGAATCTTATTAATATTGGAAATTTGGGTGGAGATTTCCAGAGATTAGTCTTTCTGGCTTAATCACACCAGCGCGGCGCGACAGATTTTCATCAAATTTAATTGGTCTGAAACGATATGCTTGAAAGTTCTTCTGGAAAGGAGGCGGGGTCCCACATAGAAGAAGTTTTGTATTTTTTAATCGTTACGGATCTTAGATTACTTATTGAGCTGCGAATATAATATTAAGAATATGGGTCATATAAATCTATATTATGAATCCTCGCCGTCGGCACCCCCAGTGAACAGCTATTACTTAAATCGGAATAACTCTCAGTCCCTTTAACAACAACTTGTATCCATCTTTTACTTCTATTCTTGCTTTGGGCCAATGATAGTTGGTATATGGGCCATAGAAATCGCGGTCCAATGAATATTGGAATGGTGAGACGAAGCACCATTTGTGGACTATTTCGGGATTACCTTGGAGATCTATTCTGGACTGTTTTGGAACTATTTATAAATCATTTCGGAAACCTTTAGCTCGAGATTGTTTTTGGGACAATTTCGGGAATAATTTAGATTAGATTAGATTAGATTAGATTTATTCATTTTCTTTCAAATCAAAATAATTTTTTACATGTTTACATATATAAAATTGCCACTTAAATTAATACATTGAAATTGAAAGAAAAGTAAGGCATTCTGTAAAGTTATCTAAAACTTTAGTTTTGAATGCCATCTCGAAAAAATTAATAAATATATACAAATGTGTGTGGGGTGAAAATAGTTAATAAGTTGAAGTTAAAGTTACAAAATGTAAAATAAAATGTATAACAATAGAAAATAAAAATGTTGAAATTAAATTACTAAGTGGTAGAATTCAGCAAAGTTTTGATGTCGTCCTGTGACTGCTCTAATAAAAATGATGTGATATGTTTTAAAAATTCGCGCATATTTCTAATGACACGTATAGACGCAGTTAGCGTATTGAAAGCTTTACAAGATACGATAGTAAAAAAGTTATTATAATGGGTAGTACGAGATGTGGGAACAACAACAAGTCCGAGTGAGTTTTGCCTCAAATTATAATTATCCGTAACTAGGCTGTGTAAATACCAACAACGAATAAAGAATATTTTTAAAGTCTTGTAATAGTACATGTGTTTTACTGGAAGAATTTTCAGCTCTCTAAACAACTCCATGCTGTGGTGGAAACGGTTCACATTACATATTTTCCTTATGACACATTTTTGAATAGTAAGACGTTTCTGGATTTTACTGTAAGACGCACCACCCCAGCAGCATACGCCATATTGAAGCTTAGAGTGAACCAAAGCGTAATAAAGCGTCTTCAGCGTTGCGTTTGAACATATACTCCTTAGACTATAAAAATAGCGCACAGTAGATCGCATGTATGCCTTCAGGCGAGAAATATGTGTTGACCAACTTAAGGATTGGTCCACAGAAACACCCAGATATTGGTAGGTATCAACTCTTTCAATTGGGAAGCACTTATCGCTACAATTTGTTTCATGATTAAACGATGTACCAGAGCACGACATATTGCTAAGGGAGAAACGTCTGCAGTCACTGGCGTGGAATATAATGGCAATATCAGGTGAGGTTCTTGGATGTAAATTGAAATACATCAGACATCAGTTTAGTTTTATTGCTGACGATCAGTTTATGTTTAGCAAACCACACTCTCAACAAATGAGCATCGAAGTTGACGCCTGCTACCAAATCCAGATAGTTCGATGAACTATAAGCTATAGCAAGGTCGTCTGCAAAAGCGGTAACCTTGCCATAGAACGGCAAAGAAAATAAAGAATTCGAATAAACAAGGAACAGTATTGGACCTAGAACAGACCCTTGGGGTACTCCTAAGGTAGTTGTCACAGAATTGCTTAAACAATTGCCAACCTTTACTTTCTGCACTCTTCCTGATAAATATGATTTGAGCCAATTGTCCATAAAGCCACGAAAGCCTATGCAATACAATTTATCTAACAGTATTTGGTGATCAACCATAATTTCAGACCGTTTCGGGATTGTGGTTGGAATTTATTGTAGACCAGTTCAGAGCCGCTACGCAGTCACTTCGAACTTATTTCGGTTATGTTTGAGCATCATTTCGAGACAGCTTCGGAACTGTTTCTGATTGATTTGGAAATTATTTCGAGGTAACTCTCAGGACTGTTTCGGAATTATTTCAGGCCTATCTCTGAATCTATTCGGGATTGTGTTGGGATCATTTCGCGACTGCAACGGATTATTTTTAATCATAACCCAGCCAGCATTTTTTGAAAATTTTGATCAAAAAATATTCAAATATCATACCCCCAGATGTTTAAAAACGTTCAAATTTAAAAGCATTTTCTGTTCGAAAATTAACGTATCGTCGGGAGAAAAATGTACCATAAATGTGATTATTCTTAAATAACCATTTATGATTCCTATTTCGAAACGCGTTTTGTTCATATCTGATATCATTGCAAAATTGGGCTTTAATTGTTTTAGAGTAATATTTGAATGCTTTTCACGGTCATTTTCTGATCATATTCGTGAACATATTTCAATCATTTTGGTTGAGATTTTTGAATCATTTTTGAATGCGATTATCATTCATTTATTCTTCATATCTCATACAAAATAAGATACTACATGCTAATCTTATTTCATCAGGGGAAGAAAGCATACGAAAGTGAGCTGTTTGAACCAAAGGTAATTCGCAAATAAACTAGACCAATATACACCTGCGACTACAACATCCAGCATCAGCTATGATTGTCAACATCTTAAAATACGATATGGTACGGGATGTTGAAGCCATATCCAGGTTCAAAGAGTTCACAACTTTTGTATTGTCCAACTATTTATGTATTTTCTGGGAAGCCGAAGGTGGAGAAATGGTTGGGGAAATCTTCGGGCAAGAGCAGCATTTGCATTACATTGTCTTGAAGAATATCTTAATAATAAAAATTTTATATACATATTTTTTTTGAACTTCATGAATCATGATTGAAAAAATGTGTGTATGTGAAAAAAATAAGATTTTCAATGAAAAGTAAAATTTTAACAAGTATAAAGTTCATTATTCAGTCAACAAAGATTGTCAGAAAAGATACAGAAAGCTGAATGAAAAATGATTAAAATTTTTGATCACCTAAAGTAAACACATTTGATTCAAATATGATTCCAAAATGTGATTGAAAAACTATATTCAGTTTTTGATCATCAAAAGTATTCATATTTGATTATTTCTTTTATTCAGTTGTATGATAACTCATTATTTAGTCAGAAAAAGTATTCAAATTGTATTGAAATGCAGGGATATTCAAAATTTAATCACCTAAATGCTGAGTGGGAAATGATTATTTCGGGCATATTCTTTTATAAATTTTATTAGGACTAAATTATAAATTTGTTCGACCATTGCTATTGGTGAATAAAGCCCTCTTCTTATACAGAGCATTTGCTAACATTTAATTTGACAAGACAGTGAACGAAATCGGTTTGTACCGACCGGTCTGGGCCAGAAGTTTACCTTGCGGAAAAATACCACCCCGCCGCCGGTAACCTACGCCACTTCCACCATAGCATTTCTCGCCACCCATAAGGACCAGCGAAGATTATGATTATTAATGATTTTTTCGACACTTCGAAAGTATAGCTAGTAAGATTTCTCACTACGCGTCAATTTAATTTAGCTGGGAAACCCAAAAATTTTTACAATATCATGTTTTTAAGTTTTGGGGAAGCTGGAACATGAGGAATATCAGGTCAAATTATGTGTCCAGTACATGCAGGAATTTTTTTTAATGGCATCGAATTGATAATTCTGTACATAAATAATTCTTGTGTGCGTATGTATATTACTGAACTCCCATTTGGACAGGCATGCTTAACCAACGAAACGATATCATTTCGTTACGATAATCAACGTTAATAAACGAAACGAAGTCATTTCGTTTCGTTTATTAACGTTAAGATCGTCAAATTAACGAAATGATTTCGTTTCGTTTTCTGCCATATCAAAACGAAATCAAATCGTTTATGTTGATTATTAATTTCAAACTATGCTGGCAAAGCTGATTGATGGCGGAGTCAATAAAGGTGAAAGCATTATCCAAGCTGATTGCAACTTTTCTCATGAATTTTGACAGTACGAACATTTCTCAGAGTATTTTTGACATTACCACCAACGAATTACACAAACAAATTACATAGAGTTTGTGTGTGTATGTGCGCTCGTTGTTGCCACCTTACGGCTTCACGATGGCTATAGCATTGCCAGCATAATTCAAACATAAAGTATCACGTTTTCGTTAACGTTAACGAAAGCTTTTCGTTTCGGTTAAAAACGAGATACAATTTATCTTGATAATTTCTTTATCGATAATATTTCGAAGTGTTTCAACGGAAACTGTGGAAATTTTTTGATAAACGATTAGCTTAACGTTAAGGTGCATCCCTGCATTTGGATAACATTTTTTGTGCATGTTCAAGGGGAGTTGAGATTGGTTTAGATTCACAATTTAACTTCTTTTCTGTTCCGGATACTTTTCTAGAAGTTGGTACTTCGTCGGATCCGAGTATTTTTTAAAAACCTGAGATCCGTGTACTATTTTAAAACTGGTTGGTTTTTTAGAACTATGTACCTGTAATTTTTGAACACGGGCACTTATTAGAACTCCGCACTTTTTCGGACCGGCTACCCGGCTACTTTTTAACACCGTGTACTTTTAAAAAACCGTATACATTTCCGGATTCAGGTACTTGCTAAAAACGCGGTATTTTTCGCGGGTACGCTTTTGAAGCTGGACGATTTTCGGGTGCGAGTTCTTTTTATACCTGGATATTTTTTCGCATCCAGCCACTTTATATGAACCTGTTCTTTCGGATCAGTATACTTTTTAAAACCTCTATAGTTTTTAGAGTCATGGCGGTCGTTCAGAAACAGATATTTTTTCGCATCCGCGTACTTTTTAAAAAACCGCTATTTTCCGCGTCCGGGTATTATTTTTGAAGCGGAAGGTTTTTCAGGTGCAAGTGCTTTTCACAAACCAGATACATTTTCGGATCCTGGGACTTTTCTAAAACCACGGTATTTTCCGAATCCGGATACGATTTGAAGGGGTATATTTTATCGGATCCGGGAATTTTCAAAATTCTGATAATTTTTCAATCCGCATACCTTTTAAAACTCAGTAAATTTTCGGTCCAGGGTACTTTTTAGGAACCTTATTTTTCGGATCCGTGTATTTTTTTCAAACTCTTTTGGGGTCAGGATACTTTTTCAGAACCGAGTATTTTTCGGATTCGGGCACGTTTAAAAGAACCTGATAATTATTCGGATCCGAGAACTTTTAAAACGTTAGATACTTTTCGGATCCGGGTACTATTTTAGAATTCCGTAGTTTTTCGGTTCCAAGTACTTTTCAAGAACCTGTTTTGCCGATCCGTGTTTTTTTATATCTATATTTCTTCGACTCATTGTTATTTTTCAGAACCGGGTACTTTTTAAAAACTCGACCTTTTTCGAATCCGGGTACTTTTTTTCGAGGCTGGAGGTTTTTCGGATGCGGATACTTTTTAAACACTGAATACTTTTTCGGATCCGGACACTTCATGTACTTTTTAAAACCCGAGTGCTTGTTTTAGATGTGGATGTATAATCATTCACTTTTTTTGATACCACCCTTTTTCTTTATATATCAGATATACATATATACTGGTTAAGATATAGATATAAAACCGAATCCAAATTTATGCTCTAGCGAAGACACATTTTAACCATACTTCGCGTAAGATAAATTCTTCGTCAAAAGAAACACAGTGTATAAGGAATGTTCCTTTACAGAATGCATACGTTGGCTGTGAAAATAATGAAATATTGCCCAAAGCTTTTCGGCTCTGAATGACAAATTTCCAAACAACTATGTTTGTGCGTCCAAAAACCAAAAAGAAAAAACATGACTTCGGGTGACAATGCCAAAAGAATTGTATTTTCACGTAAATTACATGGGTACGGAGTGAGTTGTGAGTTACGAGACATAGTTTGTCTTTTGCCGTTTACACTTTTCTCGTTGCTTAAAAAGTTAAAAAAAAATTTGTTGTAAGAATATGGTGGTGCGTGAATATGAAACACTCCCACATTTACCAACAAACTAAAATGACTTCACTCGAATGTTTGTAAAAAGTATTAAAAGCGCGCGAGGATTATTATTTGAAGACTAAAAACGCACAAAAACAAAAAGTAATAAAAAGATGATAAAAAATTGTTAAGGACTACCTTTATGTAGATGGACCAAAAAATAGAAGGCAATTGTTCCTCTAATATAGACATAGTCTTGTTGAATTTTGACTAAAAAACTTTAACAATAGATCTTGTAAAAGAATTTTGGGATTTAAAATTATAACGGTAGAGCGCGTGTTTAAATTTTAAATAAACAATTAGTTAATCCCAAGTTCATGGTTTGACTTAAATTGGAGGATTGCGCTCCACCTTTATAGCTTTAAATCCCAAAACTCTCTTACAAGATCTATTGTTAAATTTTCTTAGTCAAAATTCAACAAGACTATGTCTATATTAGAGGAAAAATTGCCTTCTATTTTTTAGTCCATTTATATAAAGGGTAGTCCATCAAATTTTTTTTATCATCGTTTTATTTTAAATTTTATAGTACTGCCTACAAAAAGGCAATTGCAACTTTGATTAGTAATTTAAGTAATTCCAAAGTGAAAATTCTTTTCTTTATTTATTTTTGCAAAATAGCCAGCCGTTCTTTGGCGTTGCTCGGACATACTACGTCTATGTCTATATTCGACTTAGGTGACTGTAGGAAGATGTATGTGTGCTACATATGAATCGATGAATTATTATAGCTGTTCGATGTTTTTGATATTGGTGGAGCGGGTGAGTTGGACAAAGAGGATGAATGTGGTGAGTGATTCTTGTTGGCGATTATTCTAATTGGCGAAGCCGGATAGTGCAACACAATCGTGGTGAATATGATCACAATTGTTGAGGAAGTAAGTTCAACACAATTGATGAATGGCGAATTTTCATTGCTGGTGAATGTGCTAACAATTGGTAGATCCGGTGGATACAACACATTCGATGAACGCAGTGAATTTTCGTCGTTGTGGGATGTAATCATATTCGATGGGAGTGTGTTAAATTATCGTTGTGTATGGATGTGTTCAAAGTTGGTGGAGCCATTGATTAAGATATACACGGCAAATATGGTGATTTGTCGTCACTGGTGAATATGCTCACAATTGGCGAAGCCTGTGAATAGATTACAATTGATGAACGCAGTAAATTTTCTTTGTTAGAGGATGTGATGAAAATTTGTTTAGTCGTTAAGTATGTACATCGATGACGGCAGTGAATTTTCGCTGGTAGATGTGATCGCAATTGATGGCGGGTTCGCACAACACAGTCGATGAATGTGTTGAATCATCGTCGTTTGCGGGAGTGATCATAATTGTGAATAAGACACATCTGAAAGCGGTGAAATAGTGCCGCTGTTTATATATTAATATTATAGATTTCGGAATTTATTATTTTGTTATGGAGGCCTTAATTGTCGCATCCGCTTTTTTTTCGCATCCTCGTTGCATGGAGTTTTTCCTGTCAATTTGGTGCAATCTAGCTCTTCTATACGAAGGCCGTTTAGGGACCTAACACGGTTCAATGCTACATAGGCCTGCCCTTTGGCAAATAGTGCAGACCAGAGATTCACCACTGCGTTATCCACGGTACATCCTTGCATTTTATGAACTGTACAAGGCCAACATGATATAAGCGGAGGCTGTATTCTTTGAACTGTGCCAAAGTTTCGCACAGGCCTTTAAGGCCCAACTCCATGTACGTTCTTTCAAACTTTCAAGCGTATGCGAATTTCAGCACAATTTTTAGCTGTGTAGATTGAATAGCTAACAAACGAGGTGGAATTCTAGAACGCCGGCAACGCACACGAGGCTATCCATGGAGTTCTGGCTTAACTCGATAAGCATAACAATTTTGTGCCTGCAGATTTTAGAAAATTTTAAAGTCTAGTAGCAACATAATTTGTTTAGAGAATTACCTCTTGATTGTGGTGCATCACCACCATTAACCCTTAATTAGTCGCATGAAGAAAATCACACAAATAGTCGCGTGGGGTCTCTGGTGACCCCAAACAAAACTTAGAAAAATAATTATAAAAACTAAATAAAACAATTTAGAATTTTCATAAACATAAACATACTTTATTATTTAGTATTTCAAAAAACTAAAAGGTAACTTTCACTTTTAACTTAAATTAAAAAATTATTAATTTCAAATTCATCTTAAAACATTTCATTTTTGCCATAACAGAGTTAAAAAAATATAAAAAGTTAATCTGAGCTATCAGTCACGTCTTGCTTAATGCACTCTGTGCATAATGGCTTAGAGCATCTGTGGCAAATAAATTTGCCACAATTGTGGCATTTAGATGCCACTTTCTTGTCATCCTTTCTAGGGCATGATGAACAGCGTCCGCGTTTAGCTGTTGATTGTTGCGGCGGCTCGTGCACATTATGTACTTCAGAAAGACGTTTTTTTATTGACCTGGGAATAGCAGATTGGCGAACTCGTCTTTTCTGGTGGTCCTCGACAAGTGTTGTAGCTAATTTTTTCAAAAAAATGCGCCTTATGTGTGTGTCGCTCTTATCAGTATTTGCTTTATGTACAACAAATGCGTTAATGCCAGATATGTTTATCAGATGAAAAAATACAGCCATCGGCCACCTTCTCGTTCTCCTCCCAACTTTGTAAGTGGCACAAAGTTGGTCATAACAATCAACACCACCTTTGGTACCATTACAATATGTAGCTATTTCTGGTTTCTGAGCGCTGGCTGTTGCTTCATCAATGGCATTATCATTATGCATTGTTGAAAGGAGAACTACGGCTTTCTTTGGCTTAGGAACATAAGATACCATCGTAATTTGATTATGAAATCCAAATAGTGAGCTATATTGTTCTCTGTTTTTGCTTGGTAGGAATTCACTAGGGATATCAGGCTTTCGTTTATCCAATGTACCAACAAGGGTCAATTTATATTCTGGAGTTAGCAACTCCTTAGCCAGTTTAACGCTAGTATACTAATTGTCAGTCATTATATTGCGACCACTGCCTTTCACTGGCTGAACTAGGCGTTTCACTATCTCATCTGGAGAATTAGACACCAGGTACTCTCCATCTGGCTGCTTACCCGAGTATACTTCAAACTTGTACAAATAATATGTTTTCGAATCAACCATGGCTTGCACTTTTATGCCATACTTATTAGGTTTATTAGGCATGTAAACTTTACCTTTAAAACGACCTCGAAAACCAATCAATTGCTCATCTATAGTCAAATTCTCACTGCCGGAATAAGCTGCTAAAAACTTGTTTTCTAAAATTGTACACAGATTTCTTATAGCTGCTAAATTGTCAATTTTTTGTCTTTCTTCTCGATCTGAGGTATTATCAAAGCGCAAACAGCGTAATAAAAACAAAAAACGTCTATGAGACATCGTAAGCCGAAACATTTCTATGCCAGATCCATCTTGTGCCCACAAATCTAAAAAATTCAAGTGAGAAGCTCTTAGGACTCCAGCCATAATCAACAAGCCCAAAAATGCGTGTATTTCCAAAGTATCAGTTGGAAGCGCATCACGATCTCGTTTGAACTTGATATATAAATTAGTGTTTACGACCAGAAGTTCAATAACTTCATTGTCAAAAAAGAGTCGGAAGCATTCTAGGGGAGATTTAGCATATTTGCATGCTGTTTAACTCCCGGTAAATGAAGAATTATGTTGTGGGCTCGCGTCCTAACTGCACTTGATGGCGGTGCTTTATGCCATTTCACTTTTGATGCATTTTTTGGATTATGCCTGGATAAATAATAGTTACCAAAAGATAATTCAGTATTTTCGCTGTCTTCGGTGTCTGAAATTTCGCTTTCCGAATCATGAGAACTTTCTTCAATAGCGAAATTTGCAAACTCGCTTTCGGACGAAGAACCACCAACATCTTCCTCAATATCCGACAACTCATCCAGCCATTGCAGTATTTGCCTTTCTTTATCCATTTCAAAATAGCAAATTTAATGAAAATCAGGGAAAATCTATCGAAATAATAACGAAAATAGAATACGCATTCTAACAAAACATAGCTACAGACAAAAACAAATATATTTACTAAGAAAAACCCGAAACACAACAACTCACTTCCGAACGAAAATTTTACGTAACTAGTCGCGTGGGGTCAGAGCATAAAACAGTAGCGACAGGTGTACACGCGTCGATGTTTTGATCTATACTAATTTGTACTCACAACAAAGAGTTAGAAAGCTAGAAAGAGAGCGAACGCTCTGCAAGCATTACATCACATTGTTTTTATACTCAGTTGAGCAGAGCTCACAGAGTATATTAACTTTGATTGGATAACGGTTGCTTGTACAGGTATAAAGGAATCGAGATAGACATAGACTTCCATATATCAAAATCATCAGTATCGAAAAAAAATTCGATTGAGCCATGTCCGTCCGTCCATCCGTCCGTCCGTCCGTCCGTCTGTCCGTTAACACGATAACTTGAGTAAATTTTGAGGTATCTTGATGAAATTTGGTATGTAGGTTCCCGGGCACTCATCTCAGATCGCTATTTTAAATGAACGATATCGGACAATAACCACGCCCACTTTTTCGATATCGAAAATTTCGAAAAATCGAAAAAGTGCGATAATTCATTACCAAATACGGATTAAGCGATGAAACTTGGTAAGTTAGTTGAACTTATGACGCAGAATAGAAAAATGGTAAAATTTTGGACAATGGGCGTGGCACCGCCCACTTTTAAAAGAAGGTAATTTAGAAGTTTTGGAAGCTGTTATTTGGCAATCGTTGAAGATATCATGATGAAATTTGGCAGGAACGTTACCCTTATTACTATATGTCTGCTTACTAAAAATTAGCAAAATCGGAGAACGACCACGCCCACTTTTTAAAAAAAAAAAATTTTTAATTCGAATTTTAAAAGAAAAGTTAATATCTTTAGAGTATATAAGTAAATTATGCCAACATTCAACTCCAGTAATGATATGGTGTAACAAAATACAAAAATAAAAGAAAATTTCAAAATGGGCGTGGCTCCGCCCTTTTTCATTTAATTTGTCTAGGATATTTTTAATGCCATAAGTCGAACAAAAATTTACCAATCCTTGTGAAATTTGGTAGAGGCTTAGATTCTAGGACGATAGCTGTTTTCTGTGAAAAAGGGCGAAATCGGTTGAAGCCGCGCCCAGTTTTTATACACAGTCGACCGTCTGTCCTTCCGCTCGGCCTTTGACACTATAACTTGAGCAAAAATCGATATATCTTTACTAAACTCAGTTCACGTACTTATCTGAACTCACTTTGTGTTTGTGTAAAAAACGGCTGAAATCCGACTATGACCACGCCCACTTTTTCGATATCGAAAATTACGAAAATTGAAAAAAATGCCATAATTATATACCAAATACGAAAAAAGGGAGGAAGCATGGTAATTGTATTGGTCTATTGACGCAAAATATAAAAAAAAATAAATGTAAGGCGCGATAACCTCCGAAGAGATCTAAGGCCGAGCTTCTCTTCCAAGTTGCGTTGTGCTCTTCTTGATTTTCCCTACAAATTGGCCGGACGGGACCTACATGTTTTATGCCGACTCCGACGGCATCTGCAAGGCAGATGAGTTTTCACTGAGAGCTTTTCATGGCAGAAATACACCCGGAGCGCTTGCCAAACACTGCCGAGGGGCGACACCGCTTAGAAAAATTTTCTTCTAATTTAAAAACCTTATTTCTAAAATTTTGATGTTGCTTTGCCCGGGGTTAGAACCCAGGGCATACGGTGTGATAGACGGAGCACGCTACCATCACACCACGGTGGCCGCCAATATGGACGCAAAATATAACTTTAGAAAAAAACTTGGTAAAACGGGTCTGACACCTACCATATTAAGTAGAAGAAAATGAAAAAGTTTTGCAGGGCGAAATCAAAAGCCCTTGGAATCTTGGAAGGAATACTGTTCGTGGTATTACATATATAAATAAATTAGCGGTACCCGACAGATGAAGTTCTGGATCACCCTGGTCCACATTTTGGTCGATATCTCGAAAACGCCTTCACATATACAACTAAGGGCCACTCCCTTTTTAAACCCTCATTAATACCTTTAATTTGATACCCATATCATACAAACACATTCTAGAGTCACCCCTGGCCCACCTTTATGGCGATATCTCAAAAAGGCATCCACCTATGGAACTAAGGCCCACTCCCTTTTAAAATACTCATTAACACCTTTCATTTCATACCCATATCGTACAAACAAATTCTAGAGTCACCTCTGGTCCACCTTTATGGCGATATCTCGAAAAGCCGTCCACCTATAGAACTAAGGCCCACGCTCTTTTAAAATACTCATTAACACCTTTCATTTGAAACCCATATCGTACAAACGAATTCTAGAGTCACCTCTGGTCCACCTTTATGGCGATATCTCGAAAAGGCGTCCACCTATAGAACTAAGGCCCACACCCTTTTAAAATACTCATTAACACCTTACAACTAAGGGCCACTCCCTTTTAAAACCCTCATTAATACCTTTAATTTGATACCCATATCATACAAACACATTCTAGTGTCACCCCTGGTCCACGTTTATGGCGATATCTCGAAAAGGCGTCCACATATAGAACTAAGGCCCACTCCTTTTTAAAATACTCATTAACACCTTTCATTAGATACCCATATCGTACAAAAAAATTCTAGAGTCACCCTGGCCCACCTTTATTGCGATATCTCGAAAAGGCATCCACCTATGGAACTAAGGCCCACTCCCTTTTAAAATACTCATTAACACCTTTCATTTGATACCCATATTGTACAAAGAAATTCTAGAATCACCCCTTGTCCACCTTTATAGCGATATCTCGAAAAGGGGTCCACCTATAGAACTAAGGCCCACGCCCTTTTAAAATACTCATTAACACCTTTCATTTGATACCCATATTGTACAAACGCATTCTAGAGTCACCCCTGGTCCACGTTTATGGCGATATCCCGAAAAGGCGTCCACCCATAGAACTAACGCCCACTCCCTTTTACAACACTTATTAACACCTTTCGTTTCATACCCATATTGTACAAACGCATTCTAGAGTCAACCCTGGTCCACTTTTATAACGATATTCCGAAAAGGCGTCCTATATAACTAACCTATAGAACTAAGGCCCACTCCCTTTTAAAATACTCATTAACACCTTTCATTTGATACCCATATAGTACAAACAAATTCTAGAGTCACCCCTGTCCACCTTTATGGCGATATCTCGAAAAGGCGTCCACATATAGAACTAAGGCCCACGCCCTCTTAAAATACTCATTAATACCTTTTGTTTGACACCCATAGTGTACAAACGCATTCTAGAGTCACCCCTGGTCCCCTTTATGGCGATATCACGAAACGGCGTCCACCTATGGAAATAAGGATCACTCCCTTTTAAAATACTCATTAACACCTTTCATTTGATACACATGTCATACAAACACATTCCAGGGTTACCTTCGGTTCATTTTCCTACATGGTTATTTTCCCTTATGTTGCCACCATAGCTGTCAACTGAGTATGTAATGTTCGGTTACACCCGAACCTAACCTTCCTTACTTGTTTTAATTTGAAATGGTCTTGACCCCACGCGACTAATTAAGGGTTAATAGTTCATTCACCAGAATCCGTGATTCACAACTTAGGTTAGGTCATTGCTCCCAAAATTCCCCTCCCCTCCCCCACAAAGAAAATTAAGGTATAAGAAGCTTCATGATAAAGAATAGTGGGTTAATCGGCTGAGAGACGAACGAAAGTCCGAAATTAACTGCCTTGATCGGAACTAACTTGAAGGTAATCCTCATAGTTAATTCCCAAGATTTAAGAGAATTAATGGAATTTTCGCTGACAACACTGGCGAAAACAACAGAATTCCACCTCGCATCATAACAAGGGAATTCCACCTCGTTTGTCAGCTACTTAATTTGCACAGCTGAAAATAGTGGTGAATAAAGTCGTGTACGCCGAAAAGTATGCAAGGACGTGCATTGAGTTGAGCCTTCAACGAAGTGGAATTCTACAACGCATGCCACACTCAGGAGGCTAGCCATGAAGGTATGGCTTAATCTTCTAAATAGTTCGACTCACGTAGCTAAAATTTTTTGATCAAACATTGCACTGTCACCGAGTTTTAAACTATATTTCAGGTTTCAAGTCTCTAGATATCCAAGAAGTTAGTTAAAAATCTATTGCAGGATTCCCAATTTTAAATTAGTTTGCTCAATATCTTGATCCATGCGCCACCTAGCGGAATTTGTTTGATAAAATATTACATTGTCACCGGGTTCTGACTTACGACCCAAGCTTCATGTCTCTAGCTCATCGGGAAATTACTCGAAAATCCATCGCAAGATTCCCCCCGTTTTTAAAGGACTTGCAGTTATCTTGACTAGCGGCATCTAGCGGAACTTTGTCTACTATAAGTTGTATTGTCACCAGGCCTCTATCTAAGTGCCAAGTTTCAAGTCTCTAGGTAACCGGTAAGTTAGTTAAAAATGGATTGAAAGATTCCCAAATTAAAATTTGTTTTCTTACTGTCTCGATCCGCGTGCCACCTAGCGAATTTTTTTGATGAAATGTTGCATTGTTCACCGGCAAGTTACTCAAAAATCTATCGCAATATTGCCTTTGTTTTTGAGGGATTTGTAGTTATCTCAATTAGCACGCCACTTAGCGGAATTTTGTTTCCACTAATTGTATTGTCACCGGGTCTCGAACTATGTGCTAAGGTACAAGTCTCTGGATCACCGAGAAGTTAGTTAAAATTCGATCGCAAAATTTCCATTTTAAAATTAATTTTCTGTATATCTCGATCCGTGCGCCACCTAGCGGATTTTTTTTCACTTGCATTGTAATGTCTCCCAGATCTGAACTATGTTCGAACTATCAAGTGTCTAGCTCAACGGGAAGTTACCGAAAAAGGCTTTTCCTTAGGTCAAAATCGTATGGAAATGTGGGGACGAACATGAAAGGGACTTAATATAAAGGTGGTGAAAATCAAATTCATGCAGCTGTAAAAGTAATTTCTCAAGATTTCCAAAAGCCAAGCGACTTTTTGATTAAAATAAAAACGACGAACGCTAATTAGTGCCTCATACTTAGATGAAAAGATGCCACTGATGTTGCCATTAGCGGTGGCATTGATGATGGATATGACTTTATTTCGCTCTCATTCAGCAAAGTGGCTCATGCGAATATAACAGATGCATTACTGCCGCAGTTTTAAGGCAAATACAACCCCTTAAATCGCACAACCCATCATTCACAGCAGTGAATTAGCGTATCGCTGCCATTTGTTCCATGCGGCCGATGTGATTAAAGACAAACTCAATACGATATCAGGAAAGACATAAAAGACATATTATGACCACTTGCGTTATGGTATCAAGATAATGACTGACGACTTTAATGGCAGGGGCCGCAAAGAAGTTGTCTTTAATTTTATAAACTAAACAATCTGCCAGAGCATATAACAACTTTCCACAAGTTAAGGTTTCCGGCCGCCTGACTGCCCCCAGGTAGAATCACCAAACCGAGCACGTTATGATCGACGGAAGCCTTAATACTAGAGCCCGGGGTGTGCGAATTTCATATGCTCCAACTCGTTGTGGCAAGCCCACTACCGATAAGTTTGCAGGGTCCTATTTTTTCAGCTTCAGACTTACGATTTACTATCATCATCACCAATTGGTGCTCTTCTCGCTGGGAAATTTTTATCATTTCACAACAAGTCACTTCAGCTATACTTGTTTGGATATAACTGGCGTTTATATGGAGCAGCAAGGAGACTAAATACTCTACCTCCTGGTGGTGTTGGTGGAAATACCTTCTTGGCCGGAGCGTCTTCGTCCATTCGTTTAACATGTTCTAATAAGCGAAGCCTTTGGGCTTTCACTTCTTGCACTATTATCATATTTGTGGCTATGTCAAATGACATTGAATAACGTCACTAGCTCCGTAAGAATTGGGAAGAAGGGCCTGCCCCAAGCCATTCGAAACCAAACGCTTTCTATAATCTTTTTAATCCCTAATAGCTCACGATTGGCACCAGTTAGAGAGGGAGAAATGACTAGGTTTTTTTTCTGCGGATACTGGCGGAAGAACACATTTCGTTGTTTGAATGAAATTCGTTCCTCAGGAATGCAATCTTATCAACGTTTTTTCACTTTCAAGGGTCATGACATTTGTAGATCCTGCAGATAAGTTAGGTAAGCTTGAAATGGCAGCGCAACTAAGTAAAAAATTCAATACAAAAATAATAAAATTAATTACAATAAAAAAATATAATTGTTTTTGTTATGTTTTTATAAGTCCATAATGCCTCTCCGTTTTAATTAAAAGATATAGCTGCCTCAATAATTTAGTGTAATTGCTAGCAATGCGTACAGCGGGGATTTATAAAAGAGAGGGGAAATAATAGCAAGCCACAATCAAATTTATTACGCAATCGTAATAAAGATATTAATTTTGTGAGCTTCCAAAATCAAGGGCTAAGCTTTTGTGCCGTAAAAAAGCAACAAAAGTATTATGGTTATAATAGCAACAATTGCTGAAGTTTTCAAACTTGTCAAGTATGTACAATGGCGGAGAAAACATTGACAACAGAATATTCAAGTATAACTTTCAAAGTTTCCACAAAGTTGAGCTAGTATTTGCAAAATTTTAGCCAAATATTTAAGTTTGTTGCCAAATTTTTTTTTATTGAATGGGAACAATGCGTGTATTGAATAAACCTATTACAAGGCTTGTTAGACCTCAGTTCACTCAAACGCTTTGGTCTGCAGTGTCAACCATTTAACATTATTAGCGGCAGTTTGCCTGCCTGCTAAGTTCCTATAGTATAATACAGTTTCGCACTTCAGTGTATTTCGCCATAGTTTACTCACAACGAACTAAAATCAAACTGCCAAATATCTCTTGTTTCTTGATGCCGTCGCTCATTCATACATACATACATATGTATGTCTTGCTTTCGTTATCTATTGCTTTAGTTCAGGCATCGGCAAAACCAAAATGCAGATGTGTTAGTGAGTGCGCGATAATCGCGCACATCACTTGATGCATCGGTTTGCGTAGTTCATTCGCTTATTAGCAAGCAACAAGACAAAATCGTTTGCTATTATATTTTTAATGCGCACAATGGGAAGCAAAAGGTTTATACAATTAAATACTTTGTATTTGCGCAAAAGGGTTGGTCAACATTAAATATTTTTCGCTTGTGCGTATTGTGAAAATTAACAAACCATCTTTGCTTGTTGCTTGCTAAAAACATCGTCAACATTGCGAGTGACGCACATACTGGATGTTGCTGCGCCATATGCTCAGTGACTACGAAACTAAAGAGAATAAGAATACGTGTGAATTGAGTGTGCACAATTGTGCCACTAAAGCGCCAAATACACGACACGAACATTTCCGCGAACATTCCCGTTATGTCATGTTTCTGCAACCTTTTCTGTCGTGTATGGTGGAGTTTGCCAGTTCGCGCAAATGTTCGCCAAAAATCAAAATATTTTAATTTTTGGCGAACATTTGCGCGAACTGTTCGTGCGTGTATGGCGAAATAGCTCATAATCGTTGAACGGAACAGACGTGCGCGGAAAAGTAAAATGGACAATAAACAAGTAAGGAAGGTTAAGTTCGGGTGTAACCGAACATTACATACTCAGTTGAGAGCTATGGTGACAACATAAGGGAAAATAACCATGTAAGAAAATGAACCGAGGGAAACCCTGGAATGTGTTTGTATGAGATGCGTATCAAATGAAAGGCATTAAAGAGTATTTTATGAGGGAGTGGGCCATAGTTCTATAGGTGGACGCCATTTAGGGATATAGCCATAAAGGTGGATCAGGGTGGACTCTAGAATGCGTTTGTACGATATGAGCATCAAACGAATGGTGTTAATGAGTATTTTAAAACGGTGTGGGCCTCAGTTCTATAGGTGGATGCCGTTTCGAAATATCGCCATAAAATTGGACCAGGGGTGACTCTAGAATATGTTTGTACGATATGGGTATCAAATTTTAAGGTATTTTTTTTTTTTTTTTTTTTTTTGCGGGGAGGCTGAAAAATGCATAATGCACCATAATCGCAGCAACCGTGTGTCCGTAGACTAAAAAACAGCCCCGTTCTGGAACCGTTGCCCACCCCGGCACCACTTTCGCATTACTTCAGGGTGGCGTTCCATATTTCTCATTTTTTAAGAGCCTACTGTTGTCCCTGCGTCCAGGTTCCCGCTATTTGCTCTGAGTGTCCATTTAATCGCCACTGCTTCGCATGCGCATTTCTCTGCGCTAAATCTCAGCATCCATCAGGCGTATCATTACTATAAATGCCATTTTGCTCACTGCAGTCCAGCATTCTTTCCTGTTGCACATATGTGAAACTAAATTTCTCGTGGTAGGTTCCTCCCCAAAGACTCCATGCAAGGTGAGTCTTTCTTCGTGGAAACGGTGGCAGTAGAACATGACGTGTTCTGCGTTTTCTAACTCTGTGGAACACATTGGGCAATGAGGATCTTCCTCTATCCTACGCTTCCATAAATACTCTTTGAAACCGCCATGTCCACTGATTATCTGCGTGAGATGGTAGTTCAGTTCGCCGTGCTTCCGCTCATTCCATTGAGCTACGTTCCAAACTAGTGTGAAAGTCCAACGCCTTTTACTCGAGGCCTCCCACCGTTCTTGCCACTTAGCTATTGTTTGTGTCCTTGCTCTTTTTCTTGTCTTCTTCAGATGGTCGCTCGATATTAGTGTTATACAGATCGGCCATTTCGCTTGCCAGTAAGTCCACTGGGATTTTCCGGGTTAGAACCAGGATCGCGTCGTCGGACACCGTCCGATAAGCACTTGCTATTCTTAAAGAAGCAAGTCGGTACGCTGCTAATATATATTTTTGATGGGTCTGTTTAGATCCATACCACACTGGTGCTGCGTATAGTATTATTGAGCTGGTTACTGTGGACAATAGCTGACGTATAGCTTCGCTCGGACCACCAATGTTAGGCATTATTCGCATAAGTGATCCATTAACTTTGGTAATTTTCTCCCCCACCGCTCTGAAGTGCTCTTTGAAAGTTAACTTAGAGTCAATGTGCACTCCTAAGTATTTTAATGAATCCTTTGAGGTGATTTGATGATCCCCGACAGTTAAGACTAACTCGTTCGCCGACCGTTTGGAGCTTACTAATACCACTTCCGTCTTTTGGCTAGCCAACTCCAGTCCTGTATTGGTCAGCCATTCCTTTATTCTTGCTACGGCGTCATTACATAATGCTTGAAGCAGGTCCAGTTTCTTGGCCACTACTACCACTGCAATATCATCAGCATATCCCACAATTTGCGTGTTTTCTGGTAGATTTATCTTTAGCACCCCGTCATACATTACATTCCAAAGCGTTGGACCAAGAACAGATCCCTGTGGGACGCCTCCTGTGATTTTGTACTCTTTTGCTCCTTGATCCGTGTCAAAAAGAAGTACTCTGTCTTTAAGATAGCTACCTATAATTCTGCATAAGTAAGCTGGAGTGCCGAAGCTTTGCAGCGCTGCCATTATCTGCATCCAGTTCGCAGTGTTAAAAGCATTCTTGATGTCCAACATAATCAGTGCACAGAACTTCCTTTTATTTTGGCCTCCAGAGATAGCTTCTCTAGCTATATTGACGACTGTTTGTATTGCATCTACGGTGGATCTTGATTTGCGAAATCCATATTGACTATTCGATAAGCCACCTGGTCTTTCTAGAGTCAGCTGTAGGCGCTCACTAATTATACGCTCGAAAATCTTCCCTAGGGAATCCAGCATACAAAGTGGCCTATATGAGGATGGTTGGTCCGGCTGTTTACCACGTTTCAGCAATAGGACAAGTCTTTGTCGTTTCCACGGGCGAGGGAACACGCCTTCTTGCATGCAGGCATTAAAAAGATCAGTAAATAATGTAACCCTAGTTGTAATCGCGGCTTTAAGGGCTATGTTTGCTACTTCGTCGGGTCCTTTTAAGATATTAATGAGGGTTTTAAAAGGGAGTGGTGGTTGTTGTATAGGTGGTTGCCTTTTCGAGATATCGCCATAAAGGTGGATCAGGGGTGACTCTAGAATGAGTTTGTACGATATGGGTATCAAATGAAAGGTGTTAGGAGTATTTGAAAAGGGAGTAATCCTTAGTTCCATAGGTGGACGCCGTTTCGAGATATCGCCATAAAGGTGGACCAGGGGTGACCCTAGAATTTGTTTGTACAATATGGGTATCAAACGAAAGGTGTTAATGAGTATTTTAAAAGGGAGTAATCCTTAGTTCCATAGGTGGACGCCGTTTCGAGATATCGCCATAAAGATGGGCCAGGGGTGACTCTAGAATTCGTTTGTGCAATATGGGTATCAAACGAAAGGAGTTAATGAGTATTTTAAAAGGGAGTGGGCCTTAGTTCTATAGGTGGACGCCTTTTCGAGGTATCGCAATAAAGGCGGACCAGGGGTGACTCTAGACTTTGTTTGTGTGATATGGGTATCAAATGAAAGGTGTTAATGAGTATTTTTAAAAGGGAGTGGGCCTTCGTTCTATAGGTGTTCGCCTTTTCGAGATATCGCCATAAAGGTGGACCAGGGGTGACTTTAGAATATGTTTGTACGATATGGGTATCAAATGAAAGGTGTTAATGAGTATTTTAAAAGGGCGTGGGGCTTAGTTCTATAGGTGGACGCCTTTTCGAGATATCGCCATAAAGGTGGACCAGGGGTGACTCTAGAATGAGTTTGTACGATATGGGTATCAAATTAAAGGCATTAATGAGCGTTTTAAACGGGAGTGGTGGTAGTTGTATATGTGAAGGCGTTTTCCAGATATCGACCAAAATGTGGACCAGGGTGACCCAGAACATCATCTGCTGGATACCGATAATTTATTTATATATGTAATTCCTGCCAAGATTTTAAGTGTTTTTTATTTCGCCCTGCAGAACTTTTTCATTTTCTTCTACTTAATATGGTAGGTGTCACAACAATTTTATTAAGTTTTTTCTAAAGTTATATTTCGCGTCAATAAAACAATCCAATTACCTTTCCATGTTTCATCCCTTTTTTCGTATTTGGTATAGAATTATGGCATTTTTTTCATTTTTCGTAATTTTCGATATCGAAAAAGTGGGCGTGGTCACAATCGGATTTCGTTCATTTTTCATACCAAGATAAAGTGAGTTCAAGTAAGCACGTGAACTAAGTTCATTAAAGATATGTCGATTTTTTCTCAAGTTATCGGGTTAACGGCCATGCGGAAGGACAGACGGACGACTGTGTATAAAAACTGGGCGTGGCATCAACCGATTTTCACAGAAAACAGTTAACGTCATAAAATCTATGCCCCTACCAAATTTCAAAAGGATTGGTTAATTTTTGTTCGACTTATATCGTTAAAAGTATTCTAGACAAATTAAATGAAAAAGGGCGGAGCCACGCCCATTTTGAAATTTTCTTTTATTTTTGTATTTTGTTGCACCATATCATTACTTGAGTTGAATGTTGACATAATTTACTTATATACTGTAAAGATATTAAATTTTTTGTTAAAATTTTACTTAAAAAAATTTTTTTTTTTAAAGTGGCCGTGGTCCTTCTCCGATTTTGCTAATTTTTATTACGCGTACATACAGTAATAGGGGTAACGTTCCTGCCAAATTTCATCATGATATCTTCAACGACTGCCAAATTACAGCTTGCAAAAATTTTAAATTACCTTCTTTTAAAAGTGGGCGGTGCCACGCCCATTGTCCAAAATTTTACTAATTTTCTATTCTGCGTCATAAGTTCAACTCATCTACCAAGTTTCGTCACAGTATCGGTCTTTTGTAATGAATTATCACACTTTTTCGGTTTTTCGAAATTTTCGATATCGAAAAAGTGGGCGTGGTTATAGTCCGATATCGTTCATTTTAAATAGCCATCTGAGATGAGTGCTCAGGAACCTACACACCAAATTTCATCAATATACCTCAAAATTTACTCAAGTCATCGTGTTAACGGACGGACGGACGGACGGACGGACGGACATGGCTCAATCAAATTTTTTTTCGATCCTGATTATTTTGATATATGGAAGTCTATATCTATCTCGATTCCTTTATATATGTACAACCAACCGTTATCCAATCAAACTTAATATACTCTGTGAGCTCTGCTCAACTGAGTATAAAAATGTTTTTCTCCTTACTGTATTTGCAGAATAAATTCTTACAATGGTAGTTAGCTTTTGTGAGACTCTGCACACCACCTACCTCTTAAAGTATACAACAACAAAAATACCATAGCAGCATTTTATAAATATGACTCAGCAAGGAAGTAAAGTGTCAAAGTAACAACAACAACAAATTCTACACATTAACAATACCATCAATAAGTAAATAGGCAATGCGTTACACAAGTTGGCTTTAAAAACACAAAACTCTCCCCTACAAACACCAAGAAGTAACAGCTTACTACATAAACACCAACGTAAAATTGAAAAAGCAGCTACTCAGCGAAAACTGAACTTTATTAAAAAGTGCTCATAGCTTCAAGTTATAAAGTGTAACAACAACAATAACAAGAAATTTAATAAACATAAAAAGTGAGGCAAAGTGTTGGCACCAGCAAAAAGTTTTGTGGTAAATTATGGTATGGCGAAAGGAATTAAAACAGAAATTAAAATTACAAAGGTAGGCTGAGAATTGGATCTCAACTTAAGATGAAAAAAAATGCGTGTGTGTGGGTGTATGTATGTACGTTTGCTTGCAAATTCTAAGTGTAAAATACTTTCCAAGTAATGAAAAGTCATTTGTAAACTTGTTAATTTTATTTTATTGTAAAAATATAAAACACGATTTGTTGGATATTGGAATGCTTCATAGTAAAAGCCGCTTATACGCCATGTACGCCAAAGAGCTGCTAACGTACCTTTGTCTTATTAATGTTCTAGCCAACTGTACTTGTGCGCAAGATTTTATTACTTTAATCGAATAATGGTGGGAATTTAACGCTTAAAAGGAATCGAGAAAAATTAAGACTTTCACAAATGAAAATTAAGTATCGAAAAAATTGTTGATTGATCCTTCCGTCTATCTGTCTCTACGTTTCACAGTTAACACGAAAATTTCAGCAAATTTCGGAAAATTTAGAATCAAGTTTACTACTTTTCTTGTAATCCAATTTGTTCGATAGCGTTTTCGAAACTGTTTATCAAACCGTCTTTTTTTTTATCGCTTCCAAATATTCATTTAGTTTGATTTCGTTTTACAACTGAAATTGTTTTTAAAAATGGAATATGCAATACCACGAACAGACTTTCTGCCATGATTCCAAAGGTTTTTGATTTTGCCCTGCAGAACTTTTTCATTTTCTTCTACTTAATATTGTAACGAATTTAGTGCAAATCCTCTTATTTGCAACTATATTCGTCACACTAATATTCGTCCACCTAAGCCTGATCGTCCCGATCAGACAAATCTCTCGATCTAAACGCTGCCAGCCTTTCCAAATGAACCACTTTCATTTTGGTTCGTGGTTTTCCAATGGTTTGTATGCGGTACACTACATCGTTGATCCGTTTTACAACTTTGTATGGGCCTTCCCAATTACACTGCAATTTCGGGGACAAACCTTTTTTTCGTTGTGGGTTGTATAACAGCACCAAATCTCATTCCTGAAACCCTTACGAATTAATTGCTTTATGGTATCTGGCTTTCATCTTGTCACTCATAATCTTTGCTCGTTGTTTTAAAAGATCGTGTATCTTTCTCAGCTCTTGTTCCAAGACACCGGTGGATGTCTTGACATCTCTCTCCGCATCGACATCTATCCCAAACTTCAAATCAGCTGGCAGTCGAAGGTCATTGCCAAAAATTACTTTTGCGGGGGTTTAACCCATTGTCTCATGCACAGCTGATCGGTAAGCCATCGAGAATAATGATATGTCTGTATGTATCCCACTCCTTATGGTACTTGTCTACTACTTTCCTTAAATACTCCTCCAATGTTTGTAATAGACCGCATAGACAAACTCCGACTCGTGCGTACTGAGTTGGCCAAGAACATACAAAACGCTTTTGAGAAATCAGCTCAACGCTACAACCTCCGAAGCAGAGTAAAACCATTCAGTGTAGGTGAAAATGTATATCGGCGCAGTTTCGTTCTGAGCGACAAAGCGAATAAGTTTAACGCCAAGCTAGCACCCGTTTTTGTAAAAGCTACAGTTCTCGCCACAAAAGGAAACTCCATGTATCAACTGCAAGACATACATGGTAAGATAGGGTGGTACCACGGAAAAGATATTAAGGAATGCAAAGGTTAAAACACAATTTACCGTCAGATAATGTCCTATAAAACAACTAAAAAAGGACAAATGTATATAAATATCGATCTCCATCCCTATTTAATTATCTCTGTTTCGCATCACGCCACCTTTTTGACTTGTTTTTCCGTGCCTATAAAAGCGTCGGATTTAGACATAGCGGGGTCTTTTGCTGGATAAGGTTTGCCTAAAATGTATATTCGCGCGATGAAGCTAATACCGGCCAAAAAGGTAAAAATCGTGCCGAATTAAATTCCGCAAGTAAAGCGGAAAGTTAAATGTGCGCTAACCCTCCCTAGAGGAACAATAATTCGGTTTTTCGGAAACTTAAACGCGCAAGGCCGTCATCTAAATAAAACCATAAAAGTTTAAAAAGGAATCAATGTCCGGATTGGGACTCGCAATGACAAGGACTGGGGCTACATCATCATCAACTTCAGCATGGAAAACTCGCAGGCTCTGTTGCAGTGACGAAATGTGGAGTGTTAAAATAGTTTCATAAGTGCATTTTACTTAAAACCTTTTCAAGAAAAAAAAAAAAAACAAAACATATACATAAGTAAATGCAGTCAAGAGTTAGGAGAAATAGAGAAATTCCAAGTTCCTCTTGACTTCCAGTATGCAACTAGTTTTGTCGCGGTATAGTCGTAATAGTCTGACTAAAAATATTTTCGAGGTGAAAAATCGAGGAAAAAAAAACATATACAATAGAAAAATTTAAGTTAAACAAATTTCAGAATATAGGATGTTCAAAAACAGAAAAAACACGAAAAAAATGTTTAACATAAAAAAATTGTAAAACTTAAATCTTCCAATTAAAGTTATAAATATGTGAATATGTATACTTCATTGAAATACATAACTTAAAGAAACAAAGCATATACATACTAAATATGAAAGAGAGAGAAAAATATAGTGTAGGTGACATAATTTTATTAAATTAAATGTGTACGAAAGTTTTCAATGATTTTCCTTTGAATTTAACAAAGAAAATTATAATATTTTTGGAATTTCATGGTTCATGAAAATTAAAGTAAAATTAGTATAATAATATAGTTTATTATAATTAAATGTTCAAGTTAGAAAAGGAGAGAGTGATATTTTTTTTAAGTGATTGGAGAGAGAGGGTTTCCAATGTCTTATTGGCGTTCCAATAAGAATAAGAAAATAAAAATCTGATTGCAACTCGAAGCAATCGCAATATCGAATTCTAATTAGAATATTTACATATGTGCTAAAGTACCATTTTACAGCAAAGCAGAAGCATCGTAGAAGGCCTTCGTCGAGTTCCTGCAACATCAATGCACGTAAGTTTATAATAAAATTTTTATATTTTCATACCATTTGATTTTTTGTTTTGCATATGTACATATAACTTTTTTTAACTACCGTGTTAATGATCATTAAGCATGATCAGTGAATCGTGAGAGAACGAGAAAATCAACGAAACGAGTTGGTATTAGAAATATCTTTAAATTGTTTTAGATTAATATTTACTAATACTGAATTCGTAAGATACTTCAAAACCGCGGAAATTTCAATCAAATAACTTATATTTGATCTAATATGATTCGTTTCTCTGTGTTAATAATATTTCACCTGTTTAAATATCACACACTCTTTAGTAAGTTTGTAAGATTCCTTTTTGCTTATAGTTTCGATTCCATGCCGTTCCTATAGGTGTTCGGACTTAAGCCTAATAGTAAATACTTTTGCTTTAGTACTAAATTTAGTATGAAATCAAATTCTGATCTTTTTCTTTTTAGTTTATTAGTCTTATTATTAAATAAAACATGAATTGTTAAGTTTGTAATAATGGTCTGAAATTCGTTGTTGTTGTTGCTTTACTATGGGACATCTCATTAACATCTGAGAAGTCATGGTTGAGTGGGATAAGAGCGGTAAGTAATTGGTAGGAGAACCGCTAGGCAAAAGACAAAGTGTTGTGTCGCTTTCTAAAAAGGTTAATCAACGGTCCTATTGAGTGATGTGGTAAGAAATTCCTTAACCCTTACGTGTGTGTAAATTTTTTCTTGTTAGGCCTTGGGTTTGTCGTAACTGGTGGTTTGGTCGGTCGTTTGGTCAACGAACCCACATAAGTGGCTGAAGCTCCGGGACAGCTAGACGCACACGGGCAGACGCCGATCATCTTCTTCGTGCCACCAGGTAAACTTGGTACAACTGCGAAACAATTGTCAACCCAGAGTAAGTATGCTTGTCAAAGGTTCCATAACAGAAAATGGCGCCCAACGGTGTGGGGCCCCAGCGTAGAAGAAAGCCAAAAATAATTTTTAACTTTAATTAGGGGTTTCACAAACCATTGTCCTATACGAATTTTGTTTCTCTTCATTTATTTTTATTTTTGTAGTACCCGTTTCATATCCATTGGTATTTGGAATTTAGTTTGAAACGATGAGATAAATTCACGTCGTACTAACCATACCAGTAGCTTTGACCACATAATTGCAAATAAAACTGACGTATAATTCGTTATTTCTTTTTTTCATCTTGGATCTATTTTGAATTTGGATATATGCATATTTTAAATACCATTTGAATGTAGAATCTCGTTATTGTATGTTTAAAGGATCAAGATTTAGTTCCATCAAATTTTTGTTGCAAGTTGGAATGCGTGTGTTGCACGTACTGCAACAACAAAAATTCTCACACCACATGAAAGTGAAAAAGCACACAAATGTCTTAGGCCATATAACAACAAAACAAACAGCAACAATTGAAGAGTAAGACCATATTTGATTTGAGTTTGCTTTAACAAAATTTTTTTTTTGAATTTTTTTTCTGTATTTTGAATAAATACACAATCATATATATTTTTAATATCTTTTTTACATATATATATATATATATATCTATATACCTTTTTGCAATTTTTTTAATATACGCACAATGCCGTTATGTCACAGTGATGAGTATGCACCCCCGCCACTAACCCCAAGCCGTTTGTGCACAATTTGCCGCGAAAACTTTACCTTGACTACTGATGCTGTGCATACTGCAATCACAAATTCCATCGGTCTTGTCTTTTGAATTGGCTAAGGAACAATACAACTTGTCCTCAGTGTAGAGCACAATGCAATCCCAATAACTTTCGACCAAATCCATACCCTCTTCGTTCACAAGCTAGATCGGTAACTAGTCCCACTGTTCAAGAGAGACAGTCTACCTCACAGGCCGCACAACAGCAGCAGCAACCGGCAGAAACTAGTATTGAAACACAAGCTTCAGTTCAAGCAGCCGCAGGAAATTCGGGTCTCCAACAATCACAACAGTCACAACAATCACCAGCAAGAACCATGGAACAAAACAACAGTAACAACATATCCGTTACGCCACCGGAAGACACTAGAATCCGAAATATTGTCAGCGCCGTTATCTCCGCGCGACAAGCTAATTTATTACAAGATTTCGAAACACGATTTGCTCAATTGGAGCAGCGGTTAGATCAATCCGTTAATAATATTGTCTCTAGATTGCAAAACGTAAACTTGCAACCTCCACAAAATAATGATTTACCACCATTGGTTGATTGGCCACACGATCCACCGGATTTTGTTAATGGCCTTAGTCAACATGGCGGCGCACCTTTAAATATGCATGTACAAGGAAATCCTTACAGCCCTTCTAATGTACGTTTTCCGCACAGTAGTGACATATCACACGTCACTAATTCTGGCAAAATTGCCAACCTTATTTCAAACTGGGACATCAAATTTGATGGCTCCAATCGTCTATCGGTAGAAAATTTTATTTATAGAGTCGAGTCACAGGTGATCGATACCCTCGGAGGAAATTTCACTTTGTTCTGCGAACATGTCCAAAGCGTGTTTACTAAGGAGGCCAAAGATTGGTACTGGCGTTACAGACGCTCAGTAGATCGTGTTGTTTGGCCTAATCTTTGTCAAGCTCTCCGTACCCATTTTGCCGCACACCGTACTGATACGGATATTAAAGAGGCAATACGTATGCGCAAAATATGTCCGAAACCTTTGATGAATACCGCAATGCTATTTTTCAAATCGCAGAAAACTTGAGCATTCCTATCCCAGAGGCAGAACTTGTAGAAATACTACAGAGAGGGTTAAGACCTCGCTTGAGGCAACAACTTTTATACGTTTCCATTCCTTCGGTAGGTAAATTGCGCGAGTTATGCATTAAACACGAAAGCTTACTTCAAGAAATCGCTAGACAGTCGTCGTCAAGTAATACTGCTTTGTCCACCCCTTATCGAAATACGTCTGGTCGTAAGCAAATTAACGAAGTTAACGTTGTAAACGAAACAGAAGAAGATAGCGTCGAAGACGCTATCGAGGTTGACGAGGTGATACGGCGTAGGAGCAACAATCAGCTGATGTGCTGGAATTGCCGCAAAGAAGGGCATCGTTACTTCGACTGCTTGGCAGAGCGAACGATATTTTGCTATGGTTGTGGTAGTTTAGGCATGTACAAACCTACGTGTGTAAAGTGTAAGTCGGGAAACTTGCAAGCGAGCGAGGACTCGAAAACGGTTCCTCGCCAGAAGTAATTAATCCCAATCTTGAAACTAAGAATTTTTATAAACCAGAATTAAGACATTTAGTACCATACCAAGATCGTTTGAAATTTTACCAAGAAAAACGAAAAGAAATTTTTTATAATATCGAAAAGGGCACACCACCTAAATCACGTTCGGCAATACGGGCAAGTAAATTTTGGAGAAAAGTTAAAGCAGGTAGAAAAGGGCTAACCAATTTAATATGTTCTTTGCAAAAGCATTCGTCAGACCTTCGACCATATGCCGAAATAGAGATTATTAACGAAACTCATCTAGCTTTGCTCGATAATGGAGCGCAAGTTTCTTGTGTAGGCAGCAACTTGGCTGAAAAGATCTGCGCGGATAAAAATGTTAAAACCAACCATTGTTCATAGATATGAACTGCTGATGGCAATAACCAATTTGTATTTGGTACCTCTTTATTTGAAATTACCTATAAAAGCAAAACATCAAAACTACTTTTTTATATTGTCCCTAGCTTGAAGCAAAATTTGTTTTTGGGCGTAGATTTCTGGATCGCATTCCAAATAGCTCCCCATCTGATAAGCCAAATCGATTGTGTAAGCACCGATAATAATAATACTGATGTTTTAAATAATATGCACACCCTGACACCTGAGCAACAAAAACGTTTGCAAATTACAAAAGACTTATTTCCGTCATATGCTAAGGAAGGTCTGGGCAAAACCAACCTTATTGAACACGTAATTGAGTTAGAGCCAAATGTCCGTCCGTTGAAACAACGATATTTTCCTATTTCACCTGCCATAGAAAAGTTAGTTCACAGGGAAATAGATGAAATGCTGAAGTTGGGAATAATTGAGGAGTCACCCAACAGTCCGTGGTCTAGTCCGGTTGTTTTAGTCCGTAAAGGTGAAAAAGTTCGTCTATGTTTAGATTCACGCAAAGTAAACAGCGTAACTATTAAAGATAAGCACCCTTTACCCCACATAGATGGGATAATCAGTCGCTTGCCAAAAGCTGAGTTTATATCTTCGCTCGATTTAAGGCGAGCATTTTGGTAAATTCCATTATCGGAAAAATGCAGAGATTTGCCTTGTTTTACGGTAACAAACCGTCCCTTGTATAGATACCGCGTAATACCTTTTGGCCTATGCAATGCCCCTCAGGCAATATGAAAATTAGTGGATCGCGTGATTCCATCGAATTTAAGAGAGAGCGTATTCGTATATCTTGACGATTTACTCATCGTATCAGAAAGTTATGATGCTCACATGAAGACGATGTCGGAAGTTGCATATCATTTAAGAAACGCGGGCTTAACAATCAATATTGAGAAAAGCAAATTTTGTCTGCGAGAAGTGAAGTACCTAGGGTATATTGTAGGAAATGGTACACTCCGTACTGACCCGGATAAGATATCTGCGGTTACACAATATCCCCAACCAATCACTATCAAGCAATTACGCCGATTTCTTGGCATGGATGGTTGGTATAGACGATTTGTACCGAACTTCGCTGCAGTTACTGCACCAATGACAAATTTGCTGAAAAAGGCCAAAGTTTTTAAATGGACTGAAGATGCCCAAACCGCATTTGAGTTGCTTAAAACCCTGTTATCGTCAGCACCAATACTGGCTAATGCTAACTATAGTAAACCTTTTCTTATTCAATGTGACGCTAGCAAACTAGGTGTAGGAGCAGTGTTGGCCCAAGTTAATGACGACGGCGTAGAAGTTCCCGTCGCGTATTTTTCGCAAAAACTAAATCGCGCACAAAGCAATTACAGCGTAACCGAGCTTGAGTGCCTAGCAGCTATTCTTAGCTTGAAAAAATTCCGTGCTTACGTCGAAGGCCAAGATTTCACGATAGTGACTGACCATGCAAGTTTGCAGTGGCTAATGAAGCAAAACGACTTGAGTGGTAGATTAGCACGCTGGTCACTCAAACTACAGGGTTATCGGTTTAAAATTGAGCACCGACGTGGTTCTCAGAATATCGTTCCCGACGCGTTGTCGAGGCAAAAATTTGATGAGCTAGGGGAAATTTCTGTCTGTCCAGCAGTCAATTTATATTCGGAAGCTTTCAACTCCGATGAGTACAATAAATTAAAAAAGAAAATTCAAGAAGCTCAGAGTAGTTTACCAGACCTGCAGGTCAAAGCCGATAAAGTGTATAAGCGAACAGAATACGCGAATGGAAATGAAGAAAGAGAAGTTTTATGTTGGAAACTGTGGATTCCAAATGAACTAGTCCAGGACACTATCGAAAAGGCCCATTGTCCCCCAAACAAATGCCATGGTGGTATAGCAAAAACGTTAGAACGCCTTCGCTTAAATTTCTACTGGCCATCGATGGTAAATGATGTTAAAAGTTTCATTTCTCGCTGTGATATCTGCCAGCAGAGTAAATCTACAAATATAATTCTTCGTCCACCTATGAAAGCAAACTTAAATTCTGTACGTCCATGCCAAAAGTTATACGTTGATCTTTTAGGTCCTTATCCGCGCTCTAAGCAGGGAAATATTGGCATTTTTATAGTTCTCGACCATTTGACGAAATTTCCATTTATCGAAGCTGTAAAAAAGTTTACTGCTACTCCAATTTGCGACTTTTTAGAAAAACAAATTTTCCCAATTTTTGGTGCACCCGAATGCATCGTATCTGACAACGGCAGTCAGTTCAAGTCCGTCCAATTTAAAAATTGTTTATCTTCCAGGGGTATTAAACATTCGTTTACAGCTCTATATAGTCCCCAAGCTAACGCGAGAGAGAGGGTCAATCGCTCCGTTATCGCTGGTATCAGGTCATATCTCCAATCTGATCAAACCAATTGGGACAAAAATCTTCAAATGATAGCTGAAGCACTTCGGTCTTCATTTCACCAAACTATTGGCTGCACGCCATACTATGCGATGTTCGGTCAGCAGATGTTAAGTCATGCAGATGATTATAGTCTGCTGCGTACGCTCGAGTCTTTGGGAGGGGATGTTGTAATAGACCGCATAGACAAACTCCGACTCGTGCGTACTGAGTTGGCCAAGAACATACAAAACGCTTTTGAGAAATCAGCTCAACGCTACAACCTCCGAAGCAGAGTAAAACCATTCAGTGTAGGTGAAAATGTATATCGGCGCAGTTTCGTTCTGAGCGACAAAGCGAATAAGTTTAACGCCAAGCTAGCACCCGTTTTTGAAAAAGCTACAGTTCTCGCCACAAAAGGAAACTCCATGTATCAACTGCAAGACATACATGGTAAGATAGGGTGGTACCACGGAAAAGATATTAAGGCATGCAAAGGTTAAAACACAATTTACCGTCAGATAATGTCCTATAAAACAACTAAAAAAGGAAAAATGTATATAAATATCGATCCCCATCCCTATTTAATTATCTCTGTTTCGCATCACGCCACCTTTTTGACTTGTTTTTCCGTGCCTATAAAAGCGCCGGATTAAGACATAGCGGGGTCTTTTGCTGGATAAGGTTTGCCTAAAATGTATATTCGCGCGATGAAGCTAATACCGGCCAAAAAGGTAAAAATCGTGCCGAATTAAATTCCGCAAGTAAAGCGGAAAGTTAAATGTGCGCTAACCCTCCCTAGAGGAACAATAATTCGGTTTTTCGGAAACTTAAACGCGCAAAGCCGTCATCTAAATAAAACCATAAAAGTTTAAAAAGGAATCAATGTCCGGATTGGGACTCGCAATGACAAGGACTGGGGCTACATCATCATCAACTTCAGCATGGAAAACTCGCAGGCTCTGTTGCAGTGACGAAATGTGGAGTGTTAAAATAGTTTCATAAGTGCATTTTACTTAAAACCTTTTCAAGAAAAAAAAAAAAAAACAAAACATATACATAAGTAAATGCAGTCAAGAGTTAGGAGAAATAGAGAAATTCCAAGTTCCTCTTGACTTCCAGTATGCAACTAGTTTTGTCGCGGTATAGTCGTAATAGTCTGACTAAAAATATTTTCGAGGTGAAAAATCGAGGAAAAAAAAACATATACAATAGAAAAATTTAAGTTAAACAAATTTCAGAATATAGGATGTTCAAAAACAGAAAAAACACGAAAAAAATGTTTAACATAAAAAAATTGTAAAACTTAAATCTTCCAATTAAAGTTATAAATATGTGAATATGTATACTTCATTGAAATACATAACTTAAAGAAACAAAGCATATACATACTAAATATGAAAGAGAGAGAAAAATATAGTGTAGGTGACATAATTTTATTAAATTAAATGTGTACGAAAGTTTTCAATGATTTTCCTTTGAATTTAACAAAGAAAATTATAATATTTTTGGAATTTCATGGTTCATGAAAATTAAAGTAAAATTAGTATAATAATATAGTTTATTATAATTAAATGTTCAAGTTAGAAAAGGAGAGAGTGATATTTGTTTTAAGTGATTGGAGAGAGAGGGTTTCCAATGTCTTATTGGCGTTCCAATAAGAATAAGTAAATAAAAATCTGATTGCAACTCGAAGCAATCGCAATATCGAATTCTAATTAGAATATTTACATATGTGCTAAAGTACCATTTTACAGCAAAGCAGAAGCATCGTAGAAGGCCTTCGTCGAGTTCCTGCAACATCAATGCACGTAAGTTTATAATAAAATTTTTATATTTTCATACCATTTGGTTTTTTTGTTTTGCATATGTACATATAACTTTTTTTAACTACCGTGTTAATGATCATTAAGCATGATCAGTGAATCGTGAGAGAACGAGAAAATCAACGAAACGAGTTGGTATTAGAAATATCTTTAAATTGTTTTAGATTAATATTTACTAATACTGAATTCGTAAGATACTTCAAAACCGCGGAAATTTCAATCAAATAACTTATATTTGATCTAATATGATTCGTTTCTCTGTGTTAATAATATTTCACCTGTTTAAATATCACACACTCTTTAGTAAGTTTGTAAGATTCCTTTTTGCTTATAGTTTCGATTCCATGCCGTTCCTATAGGTGTTCGGACTTAAGCCTAATAGTAAATACTTTTGCTTTAGTACTAAATTTAGTATGAAATCAAATTCTGATCTTTTTCTTTTTAGTTGATTAGTCTTATTATTAAATAAAACATGAATTGTTAAGTTTGTAATAATGGTCTGAAATTCGTTGTTGTTGTTGCTTTACTATGGGACATCTCATTAACATCTGAGAAGTCATGGTTGGGTGGGATAAGAGCGGTAAGTAATTGGTAGGAGAACCGCTAGGCAAAAGACAAAGTGTTGTGTCGCTTTCTAAAAAGGTTAATCAACGGTCCTATTGAGTGATGAGGTAAGAAATTCCTTAACCCTTACGTGTGCGTAAATTTTTTCTTGTTAGGCCTTGGGTTTGTCGTAACTGGTGGTTTGGTCGGTCGTTTGGTCAACGAACCCACATAAGTGGCTGAAGCTCCGGGACAGCTAGACGCACACGGGCAGACGCCGATCATCTTCTTCGTGCCACCAGGTAAACTTGGTACAACTGCGAAACAATTGTCAACCCAGAGTAAGTATGCTTGTCAAAGGTTCCATAACATGTTCTATCGAAACATTTCACCATACCATCGGACTGAGAATGCAATGCAGTTGTCCGTGTTTTTCGAATGCCCAATGATTTACACATTTTCTGGAATACAGCTGATTCGAAATTCCTGCCTTGGTCAGAATGTAACTCTATTGGTACAACATACCTTGCAACCCAATTGTTTATAAACACTTCTGCTACTGTTTCTGCTTCTTGATTTGGGATTGGGTATACCTCTGGCCATTTGCTGAAATAATCCATAACTACCAGTACATATTTGTTTCCGCAGTTGCTAATAGGAAATGGACCTGCGACATCCATAGCGATCCTTTCAAATGACGCACCTGAGTTATATTGCTTCATCTGGCCATGACTTCGGATTTTGGTCCCTTTCGCTCTGCTGTTAACCTCGCAGTTCGCAATCCACTCAGTGACCGACTGACGGCAACCAACCCAATAGAATTTCTGTTTAATCCTCTCGAGCGTCTTCGTGATTCCGAGATGACCTCCGCTTGGATCATTATGCAGCTCGCTGAGAACATCAGAAATCCTCTTTCAGGGAACAACTATCAGTTCCTTCTTGCATTGACCATCCTCACTCTCCCATACTCGATGCAAGCAACCAGATATCAATTCTAAACTGTTCCACTGTGCCCAATATGACTTCCCAATGGGACTTCTGCTGACATCTCCTCTCTATTTGGTCTTTCGTTTCGTTCGAGCCCTTGCATAACATGTGACAGATATGTATCTTCTAGCTGACACTTCTTTAGTTGTTCCTTGTCCCATTCATCCGTACACGTTATAGTCATTAGCCGGACATCTATAATGTCTTCTTTAGCCTCGGCCTTTGAACAGTGCTTGAATTCCAAACTATACGGTCTTCGTGACATTGCATCAGCATTTCCATGGGTACTACCTTTTCGATTATCAATGGAAAAGTCATAGCTTTATAGTCGCTCGATCCACCGTGCTAATTGTCCTTCCGGGTTAGGTAACTGCAGAGGCCATTTCAACGCTGCGTGATGTGTCCTGGCGCGGAATCGCTGGCCGTAGAGGTATTTGTGAAAATGTTTAATGTACTATAACAATGCCAACAGCTCTCTCCGTGTAACGCAATAGTTCCTCTCTAGTTTTCCAATCGAACGGCTGTAATATGCAACTACCTTCTCCTGTCTATCGGCCAGTTGTGATAAATCGCCTCCTATAGCATATCCACTCGCATCTGTATCTAGAATAAATGTTGCTCTTGGAATCGGATATGCTAATATTGGGGCAGTGCACAAACGCTCCTTCAATGTTTGGAAAGCTACTTCTTGCTCCTTCTTCCATTCAAAAGCTTTATTTTTTTTTTGTAAGCTCATGTACGCTGGAAAAGTTTGGTACAAATCGCCGGTAATATGTGCACAGCCAAAGGAAACTTCTTAATTCATGCAGATTCTGTGGTCTTGGGCACTACTTTTCATTCGCTGTACGGATACCTTCTGTCGTTACCTTGTGACCCAAATAATTTACTTCCTTTTTAAAAAGCGAACACTTTTTGGGACTTAGTTTCAGACCAGCGCCAGCTATTGAATGGAAAACTTCCTCCAAATTCTTAAGATGTTCATCAAGGTTCTTTCCCGATACGATGATGTCGTCCAGGTACACCAAGCATGTTTTCCAATGTAGTCCTTTCAATACCTGCTCCTTGAGTCTCTCGAAAGTAGCTGGTGCATTAGACAGTCCAAGAGGGCATTACTGTAAATTGCCAAAGACCATCTTCGATGCTGAAGGCTGTTTTCTCTTTGTCTTTCTCCTACACTTCCACTTGCCAGTAGCTACTTTTCAAGTCCAGTGTGGAAAACTATTTCGTACCAGAGAGCGAGTCCAGAGTGTCGTCAATTCTTGGCAATGGGTAGCTATCCTTTTTCGTGACTTCGTTCAACTTAGGGTAGTCCACGCAAAACCTCATTTTCACATCCTTCCTCTTCACAAGTACCACAGGTGAGCTCCATGGACTAGCTGATGGTTCGATGAAGCCGCTGTCGCTCATTTCTTGTACGATTTGACTCACAACTTCCCGTTTCGCCTGTGGAACACTACGAGGAGCTTGACGTATCGGCCTCGCGTCTCCAGTGTCAATTTGATGTTTCACAACATTGGTGCGGCCTGGTTTGTAACCATCCTGTTCAAATATGGTTGCGTATTTTAGGAGCAGTTGCTTTGCCTTACTCTGGTAATCTTCCTCTAGCCCCATCCGTCCATGCCGTGATATCATTTGCAAGATCAGTATTACTAGATGAAACGTGTTCCTGGAGCTGTTCACAGTTAATAACTCCTTCAGTCTCTTGGCATCTTATCAATATAGCTCCTTTGGTCAGTTTGAGTGGTTACTTGAACTCATTGAGTACTCTTACCGGAATACGTACATCTTAGTAGCCAGGGCTTTTCCTACAAGTATGTTCGGTGCTGATTTGTTTGCTGCTTCGACAACCCACAATTTGTTTGTCCTACAATCTCCATCAACCTTTGCCCAGATGACTGCTTCTAATTTTAGCGATATTTGCTGACTCTCTTCCACCAGCACTCGTTTACTGCTGTAGCCTCTCTCGTAGCCGAAATTAAGTGGTACATCCATGTTCTTATATCGCATCGTCTTGCTTTGCATGTCGATCTTGATGCCCTGGTCGATTAAGAAGTCCACTCCAATTATGATTTCATCAACAATCTCTGCCACTATAAAACTGTGTACTACCATGACGTTCCCAATTGCGATTTCAGATGCTACTTCTCCTAGAACCGTGCTGTCTTCTCCAGTGGCTGTACGCAATCTTGCTCCAGGCAATGGTCTTATCTTCGTTGTCTAAATCCGCTCGAATGATGGAATGAGATGCACCCATATCTACAGTCAGTAAACGTTCCTTTCCATCCACATGTCCTCCGACAGTAAGATTGTTTGACCTTCTTCCAATTTGCGAGATGTAGATTATGGGGCATTCAATTGAGGGAGTCTGCTGTCGCCCCTTGTGGCTGACTCGCTTAAGTTTAACAACTGAGTGGACTTGGAGATTTGCTCATCTCTTTCAGCTCTGCGTTTACGGCCACTCACATTGCTAGAAATATTAGAACCGGTGCTGCAATGACTTGCAATGTGACCTGGGTTGCCCCACTTGAAACATTTCATAACTCCAGCATTTTTCTGTTGTGACCCCTTCAGTGCTTCCAAAATTGTGACTACCCAGTCTGGCCTTTCCACTTCCACGCGATGAGCTTTGTACGCTGGCTTACTCAAAAGCGAGGCTGTTTCCTGGGTCAGTGCATGCGATTCCGTTTCAGCAAATGTTAGTTTTGCATTCGCATTCGTTTCCACATCTCGTATGCCATTTATAAAGCTCTGAATCTTTACCCTTTCAGTGTATTCCACAGGTGCGTCCGCATTTGCAAGATGAGCCAATCTTTTAAAATCTGAAGCAAACTCTTTTAAAGTCTCGTTAGATTTTTGGTAGCGGTTTTGCAATTCTATTTGGTAGATTTTTTTCCTGTGTTCGCTTCCTTAACGTCGTTCAACAGCAGCCACCAATGCTTCATAGTTGTTCCGCTCTCCTTCGGGAATCGTCTGTAGGATTTCGGCTGCTGGACCCTTCAATGCTACGAATAGAGCTGCAACTTTATCTTCAGCATTCCAGTTGTTCACTGTTGCGGTCTTCTCAAACTGAAGCTTAAACACCTGGAAAGGAACAGAACCGTCAAAGGATGGTGTTTTTACTTTTGGATTACTTGCTGAAACTGCTGGGCGATTTAGTTGCAACTCCTGCATAACACCTCTCAATGTTTCAATCTCGGCATCAATTTTGTCTTCGAGTTGTAAAATTTTTGTATCTTGCGCCTCCAAATTCGAGCAAATACGTTCTTCTTGTTCTTCCAGTTGAGCAGAGATCTGCGATGATATCTGTGCTGAAATTTGCGCCGACATTTCGGATATTCGTGCCTCTTGTGCTTCAATCTTAGATGTAATTTGTGTCGACATTTCTGAGATACGCTTTTCTTGTGCTTCCATCTTGGATGTTATACGTGTCTCTTGTGATTCCAGTTGGGATGCTATTCTTGTCTTCTGTTCTGCCAGTTGAGATGTTATATCTGTCTTTTGCGATTCCAGTTGGGATGACATTTGTGACAACATTTGGTTCAACACTGCTAGTATCGCTTTAGTGTCAACACTTGCCAATGGTTTCGGAGTCTATCTTCTCCTCCATTTTAGTCGCTGGCTCTTCCACATCAGGATAAAAGACATACTCGTCTACATTAATTCCTTCCAACTCCAATACCTTTCGTAGCCGTGCTTGAAGTTCGGTCTTATTGCCGGTAGTATTCAATCCACGGCTCTCCAACCCCTTCAATTCACTCAACTTTGCCATGTCCAAGTTGTATTCGCAATCTTCCGAATTTATTCAACTATTCCTCTTCTGACACCAGTTGTAATGAATTTAGTGCAAATCTTCTTATTTGCAACTTTCTGCTAACGTTCGAATCACTAAACTGTTGAATAAATAACTCCACTATTCAATAATGCAAAATGGCTTTTATTAAAGTTCTTCACAATTACACTACTATTGCTCGCCAGATAGCGTCTTAAATCAAACTGGTTCGTTTATGTAGATACAGGTGACTGCCTGCTTTATTGTTGTTGTGGCTTGATTTACTGACCATCAGACTAGTGATGTGAGTATCACTTATAGCATTTTCTTTTCTGTAATCAATTGTTGCCTAAGTAAATGCTAAAGCCGGAGTCATTGGTGCCGTATGTTGTATCGCTGTATCCGTATCCCTAACGTAATCAGCTGTTTATCGTTACGACGGTAAACCAAACCCCAATTGGTTGGCTACGATACGGTTACGACCTTAGCGGCACCAATAATCGATTGCATTGATTCTCATAAGATTGGCGAATCAGCTGTTATAAGGTTACCGATACGGTTACCGATAAAGCACCAATGTCTCCAGCTTAAAGCCTTAATTACTCCTACCCCAGAAATTTGTCAACATTTATAGTGCATACAAAGAACATTTCAACTCACCATATTCACTCATATCACAAATCACACAAGAAGATTGCGCATTGCGCATGTGAACATCAGATCAGCTCTTTTTTATGGGTAATTCTTACGTCTTTTTCCTTTAGCTCTTGTTTTTTTTCTCTCTTTCTTTCATTCGCTCAAACAGTCCACTGTGACGTATATGCGCAGAACGAAGCACTTTTGAACTCATGAATGCACAATCTGGGTACTCATATTAACAGAGTATATGTGGAACTTAAGAACGAATTGAGAGTTTCACAGAGTTGCACTGCCACACCGCCAAATTATACAGGGTAAAAGTGTTACGCTTTTGCGTTGCGAGCAGGCCACAATTTTCACAAAAGAACGAAATACCCCGTAAAGGCGTAGCCTGTGTTATATAATAGAACAAATCTTGCGCGGCGTACAAAAAGCGTAACACTTTAGCCAGAAAAGAAAACGTATTAGTGTCACTAATATTCGTCACAATATGGTAGGTGTCACACCCATTTCACAAAGTTTTTTCTAAAGTTATATTTTTCGTCAAAAGCCCAATCCAATCACCATGTTTCATCCCTTTTTTCGTATTTGGTATAGAATTATGGCATTTTTCGAAATTTTCGATATCGAAAAAGTGGTCTTGATACCAAGATAAAGTGAGTTGAGATAAATACGTGAACTAAGTTCAGTAAAGATATATCACTGGGCGTGGCTTCAACCGATTTCGCCCATTTTCGCAGAAAAAAGTTCTCGTCATAGAAGCTTTGCCCTTTACACAAGGATTAGTAAATGTTTGTTCGACTTATGGCCTTAAAAGTATTCTAGACATACTAAATGAAAATGGGCGGAGCCACGCCCATTTTGAAATTTTCTTTTATTTTTGTATTTTGTTGCATCATATCATTACTGGAGTTGAATTTTGACTTAATTTACTTATATACAGTAAAGATATTAAACTTTTTGTTAAAATTTGAATTAAAATTTTTTTTTTAAAGTGGGCGTGTTCGTCTTCCGATTTTGCTAATTTTTACTTAGAACACATATAATAACAGGAGTAACATTCCTGCCAAATTTCATCATGATATCTTCAGCGACTGCCAAATTACGGTTTGCAAAACTTTTAAATTACCTTCTTTTAATGAACTATCGCACTTTTTCGGTTTTTCGAATTTTTTGATATCGAAAAAGTGGCCGTGGTTATAGTCCGATTTCGTTTATTTTCAATACCGACCTGAAATGAGTGCCCAGGAACTTACACACCAAATTTCATTAAGATAACTCAAAATTTACTCAAGTTATCGTGCTAACGGACAAACGGACGGACGGACATGGCTAAATGAATTTCCTTTTTCGCCCAGATCATTTTGATATATAGAAGTATCTATCTATCTCGATTAGTGTATGCAGTTACGGGGTACCATTATGCGAACAAAATTAATATACTCTCGCTCTAGCTCTGCTCAGCTGAGTATAAACAAGTAAGGAAGTCTAGGCTCGGGTGAAAACGAATATTATATACCCAGCTGTACACTTGAAATGCTGTTGTTGTTTGTTTTGTGTGCTTAATAGTGTTAAAAGTTTTCCTTCAGATATGGTGATTTCCCTACTGTTTATTTTAAAATAAAGATATAACAGAACAATAAACATAAACAAACGAGTGCCATTGTACTAAAAAACGTTATTACAAAAAGGGCAGGGTTATTAACGAAATTTCCCAACTTTTACTAGAAATATCTTAATACCTGAATCTACGCACTTTTACAAAATCTTTTATATAAAAGAAGGCGTTTTAACCGATTTAGTCCATTTTTCCTGTTAACCGGCATTCATGTGCATCAAATTTTTTGTTGAGCTATGGCTCCATAAATGTTGGGAAATGCATTGTAAGAAAGGGGCAGTGCCACTCCCATTTTTCAAGATTTGAATTTTTTCACATTTCTTGTTATAATGGCACAAAATACGATTGGTACAAAACTATTTCGCTAAGATTTAACTTATTATTTTTGCCTACGACCCTTTTAAAAATCTTTTATATAAAAGCGGGCGTGATCTTTAACCTATCTCGCCCATTTTTTCTAGAAATATTTCCTACTATACAGAAAATTTGTGTACGCAATTTTATTACGATCCATTAATTTTTCTTCGAGTTATGGCTCTCAAATCATAGAAAATTGAAGTTTTTCCTATTTACTGTTATAAATCCACTTGGGAAATGAAACACCATTGACATAAAGCTATTTCTTGCAAAGATATATCTCATTTTATTAGTCCACGACCCTTTCAAAAATCTCTTATATAAAAGTGGGCGTGATCTTTAAACGATTTCGTTAATTTTCCTTCAAAGCATTCCTTATAGTAAAGGCAACCTCTCTGCCGAATTTTGTTACGATAGGTTTAAGGATTTTTGATCTATGTCTAAAAATATTTGTAAAATTTATTTTATCATAAGTGGGCGGTGCCACGCCCGTTTTAGAAAATTTTTTGAAATTTTTATCAAGAGTCTCAATGTCAGCCCACGCGTCAAATTTCAACATTCTATGTGCATTATTTACTAAATAATCAGGTTTTTTAATGTTTTCCAAAATGTTATATATATAAAAAGTGGGCGTGGTTATCATCCGATGTCGCTCAGTTTCAATACCAATCTATTTTGGGTTCAGATAAGCTCGTGTAACAAATTTGGTGAAGATATATCAATATTTACTCAAGTTATATTGTTAACGGACAGACGGACGGACGGGCATGGCTCAATCAAATTTTTATACTCAGTTGAGCAGAGCTCACAGAGTATATTAAGTTTGATTGGATAACGGTTGGTTGTACATATATAAAGGAATCGAGATAGATATAGACTTCCATATATCAAAATCATCAGTATCGAAAAAAAATTCGATTGAGCCATGTCCGTCCGTCCGTCCGTCTGTCCGTTAAAACGATAACTTGAGTAAATTTTGAGGTATCTTGATGAAATTTGGTATGTAGGTTCCGGAGCACTCATCTCAGATCGCTATTTAAAATGAACGATATCGGACTATAACCACGCCCACTTTTTCGATATCGAAAATTTCGAAAAACCGAAAAAATGCGATAATTCATTGCCAAAGGCGGCTAAAGCGATGAAACTTGGTAGATGGGTTGACGTTATGACGCAGAATAGAAAATTAGTAAGATTTTGGACAATAGGCGTGGCACCGCCCACTTTTATAAGAAGGTAATTTAAAAGTTTTGCAAGCTGTAATTTGGCAGTCGTTGAAGATATCATGATGAAATTTGGCAGGAACGTTACTACTATTACTATATATGTGCTAAATAAAAATTAGCAAAATTGGATGAAGAACACGCCCACTTTTTAAAAAAAAATTTTTTTTAATTCAAATTTTAACAAAAAATTTAATATCTTTACTGTATATAAGTAAATTAAGTCAAAATTCAACTCCAGTAATGATATGATGCAACAAAATACAAAAATAAAAGAAAATTTCAAAATGGGCGTGGCTCCGCCCATTTTCATTTAGTCTGTCTAGAATACTTTTAATGCCATAAGTCGAACAAAAATTTACCAATCCTTTTGAAATTTGGTAGCAGCATAGATTCTATGACGTTAACTGTTCTCTGTGAAAATGGGCGAAATCGGTTGAAGCCACGCCCAGTTTTTATACACAGTCCACCGTCTGTCCTTCCGCTCGGCCGTTAACACAATAACTTGAGCAAAAACCGATACATCTTTACTAAACTTAGCCCACGTACTTATCTGAACTCACTTTATCTTGGTATAAAAACTGGCCGAAATCCGACCATAACCACGCCCACTTTATCGCTATCGAAAATTACGAAAAATTAAAAAAATGCCATAATTCTATACCAAATACGAAAAAACGGATGAAACATGGTAACTGTTAGTGTTATTGAATATATAAATAAATTAGCAGTACCCGACAGATGATTTTCTCGATCACCTGATCCACATTTGCTCGATATCGCGAGAACGCCTTCACATATACATCTAAGGGCCACTCGCTTTTAAAACCCTCATTAATACCTTTAATTTGATATCCATATCGTACAATCACATTCTAGAGTCAACCCTGGCCCACCCTAATGGCGATATCTCGAAAAGGCGTGCACCTATAGACCTAATGTCCACTCCCTCTTAAAATGCTCAGTAACACCTTTCGTTTGATACCCATATCGTAAAAACATTCTAGAGTCACCCCTGGCCCACCCTAATGGCGATATCTCGAAAAGGCGTCCACCTATAGACCTAATGTCCACTCCCTCTTAAAATGCTCAGTAACACCTTTCCTTTGATACCCATATCGTACAAACATTCTAGAGTCACCCCTGGCCCACCCTAATGGCGATATCTAGAAAAGGCGTCCACCTATAGACCTAATGCCCACTCCCTCTTAAAATGCTCAGTAACACCTTTCGTTTGATACCCATATCGTACAAACATTCTAGAGTCACCCCTGGCCCACCCTAATGGCGATATCTCGAAAAGGCGTCCACCTATAGACCTAATGCCCACTCCCTCTTAAAATGCTCAGTAACACCTTTCGTTTGATACCCATATCGTACAAACATTCTAGAGTCACCCTTGGTCAACCTTTATGGCGATATCTCGAAAAGGCGTCCACCTATAGAACTGAGGATTACTCGCTTTTAAAATACTCATTACCACCTTTCATTTGATACCCATATCGTACAAACACATTCTAGAGTCACCCTGGCCCACCCTAATGGCGATATCTCGAAAAGGCGCCCACCTATAGACCTAATGCCCACTTTCTCTTAAAATGCTCAGTAACACCTTTCGTTTGATACCCATATCGTACAAACATTCTAGAGTCACCCCTGGCCCACCCTAATGGCGATATCTCGAAAAGGCGTCCACCTATAGACCTAGTGCCCACTCCCTCTTAAAATGCTCAGTAACACCTTTCGTTTGATACCCATATCGTACAAACATTCTAGAGTCACCCTTGGTCCACCTTAATGGCGATATCTCGCAAAGGCGTCCACCTATAGATCTAAGGATTACTCCCTTTTAAAATACTCATTACCACCTTTCATTTGATATCGTACAAACACATTCTAGAGTCACCCCTGGCCCACCCTAATGGCGATATCTCGAAAAGGCATCCACCTATAGACCTAATGTCCACTCCCTCTTAAAATGCTCAGTAACACCTTTCCTTTGATACCCATATCGTACAAACATTCTAGAGTCACCCCTGGCCCACCCTAATGGCGATATCTAGAAAAGGCGTCCACCTATAGACCTAATGCCCACTCCCTCTTAAAATGCTCAGTAACACCTTTCGTTTGATACCCATATCGTACAAACATTCTAGAGTCACCCCTGGCCCACCCTAATGGCGATATCTCGAAAAGGCGTCCACCTATAGACCTAATGCCCACTCCCTCTTAAAATGCTCAGTAACACCTTTCGTTTGATACCCATATCGTACAAACATTCTAGAGTCACCCTTGGTCAACCTTTATGGCGATATCTCGAAAAGGCGTCCACCTATCGAACTGAGGATTACTCGCTTTTAAAATACTCATTACCACCTTTCATTTGATACCCATATCGTACAAACACATTCTAGAGTCACCCTGGCCCACCCTAATGGCGATATCTCGAAAAGGCGCCCACCTATAGACCTAATGCCCACTTTCTCTTAAAATGCTCAGTAACACCTTTCGTTTGATACCCATATCGTACAAACATTCTAGAGTCACCCCTGGCCCACCCTAATGGCGATATCTCGAAAGGCGTCCACCTATAGACCTAATGCCCACTCCCTCTTAAAATGCTCAGTAACACCTTTCGTTTGATACCCATATCGTACAAACACATTCTAGAGTCACCCCTGGCCCACCCTAATGGCGACATTTCGAAAAGGCGTCCACCTATAGACCTAATGCCCACTCCCTCTTAAAACGCTCAGTAACACCTTTCATTTGATTCCCATATCGTACAACTAGAGACACCCCTGGTCCACCTTTATGGCGATATCTCGAAACGGCGTCCACCTAGGGAACTAAGGATCACTCCTTTTCAAAATAGTCATTAACAGCTTTCATTTGATACCCATATCGTACAAACATATTCTAGAGTCACCCCTGGTCCACCTTTACGGGGATTTCTCGAAAAGGCGTTCACCTATAGAACTAAAGCCCATTCCCTTTTAAAATACTCATTATCACCTTTCATTTGATACCCATATCGTACAAACACATTCTAGAGTCAGCCCTGGTCCACCTTTATGACGATATCCCTAAATGGCGTCCATCCATAGAACTATGGCCTACTCTCTCTTAAAATACTCTTTAATACCTTCCATTTGATACACATGTCATACAACCACATTCCAGGGTTACCCTAGGTTCATTTTCCTACATGGTGATTTTCCTTATTTTGTCTCCATAGCTCTCAACTGAGTATGTAATGTTCGGTTACACCCGAACTTAGCCTTCCTTACTTGTTTATACTCAGTTGAGCAGAGCTCACAGAGTATATTACGTTTGATTGGATAACGGTTGGTTGTACATATATAAAGGAATCGAGATAGATATAGACTTCCATATATCAAAATAATCAGGATCGAAAAAAAATTTGATTGAGCCATGTCCGTCCGTCCGTCCGTCCGTTAACACGATAACTTGAGTAAATTTTGAGGTATCTTGATGAAATTTGGCATGTAGGTTTCTGAGCACTCATCTCAGATCGCTATTTAAAATGAACGATATCGGACTATAACCACGCCCACTTTTTCGATATCGAAAATTTCGAAAAACCGAAAAAGTGCGATAATTCATTACAAAAGACCGATAAAGCGACGAAACTTTGTAGATGAGTTGAACTTATGACGCAAAATAGAAAATTGGTAAAATTTTGGACAATGGGCGTGGCACCGCCCACTTTTAAAAGAAGGTAATTTAAAACTTTTGCAAGCTGTAATTTGGCAGTCGTTGAAGATATCATGATGAAATTTGGCAGGAACGTTACTCTTATTACTATATGTACGCTTAATAAAAATTTGCAAAATCGGAGAAGGACCACGCCCACTTTTAAAAAAAATTTTTTAAGTAAAATTTTAACAAAAAATTTAATATCTTTACATTATATAAGTAAATTATGTCAAGATTCAACTCCAGTAATGATATGGGGCAACAAAATACAAAAATAAAAGAAAATTTAAAAATGGGCGTGGCTACGCCCTTTTTCATTTAATTTGTCTAGGATACTTTTAACGCCATAAGTCGAACAAAAATTAACCAATCCTTTTGAAATTTGGTAGAGGCATAGATTTTATGGCGTTAACTGTTTTCTGTGAAAATGGGCGAAATCGGTTGATGCCACGCCCAGTTTTTATACACAGTCGTCCGTCTGTCCTTCCGCATGGCCGTTAACACGATAACTTGAGCAAAAATCGATATATCTTTACTAAACTCAGTTCACGTACTTATCTGAACTCACTTTATCTTGGCATGAAAAATGAACGAAATCCGACTTTGACCACGCCCACTTTTTCGATATCGAAAATGACGAAAAATTAAAAAAATGCCATAATTCTATACCAAATACGAAAAAAGGGATGAAATATGGTAAGGTAATTGGATTGTTTTATTGACGCGAAATATAACTTTAGAAAAAACTTTATAAAATGGTTGTGACACCTACCATATTAAGTAGAAGAAAATGAAAAAGTTCAGCAGGGCGAAATAAAAAACCTTAAAATCTTGGCAGGTATTACATATATAAATAAATTAGCGGCATCCAACAGATGATGTTCTGGGTCACCCTGGTCCACATTTTGGTCGATATCTGGAAAACGCCTTCACATATACAACTACCACCACTCCCTTTTAAAACTCTCATTAATACCTTTAATTTGATACCCATATCGTACAAACTCATTCTAGAGTCACCCCTGGTCCACATTTATGGCGATATCTCGAAACAGCGTCCACCTATGGAACTAAGGATTACTCCCTTTTAAAATACTCATTAACACCTTTCATTTGATACCCATATCGTACAAACGCATTCTAGAGTCACCCCTGGTCCACCTTTATGGCGATATCTCGAAAAGGGGTCCACCTATAGAACTAAGCCCCACGCCCTTTTAAAATAATCATTAACACCTTTCATTTGATACCCATATCATACAAACAAATTCTAAAGTCACCCCTGGTCCACCTTTATGGCGATATCTCGAAAAGGCGAACACCTATAAAACGAAGGCCCACTCCCTTTTAAAAATACTCATTAACACCTTTCATTTGATACCCATATCGTACAAACAAAGTCTAGAGTCACCCCTGGTCCACCTTTATTGCGATACCTCGAAAATGCGTCCACCTATAGAACTAAGGCCCACTCCCTCTTAAAATACTCATTAACTCCTTTCGTTTGATACCCATATTGCACAAACGAATTCTAGAGTCACCCTGGCCCACCTTTATGGCGATATCTCGAAACGGCGTCCACCTATAGAACTAAGGCCCACTCCCTTTTAAAATACTTATTAACACCTTTCGTTTGATGCCCATATTGCACAAACGAATTCTAGAGTCACCCCTGGCCCACCTTTATGGCGATATCTCGAAACGGCGTCCACCTATAGAACTAAGGCCCACTCCCTTTTAAAACACTCATTAACTCCTTTCGTTTGATACCCATATTGTGCAAACAAATTCTAGGGTCACCCCTGGTCCACCTTTATGGCGATATCTCGAAACGGCGTCCACCTATGGAACTAAGGATTACTCCCTTTTAAAATGCTCATTAACACCTTTCATTTGATACCCATATCGTACAAACGCATTCTAGAGTCACCCCTGGTCCATCTTTATGGCGATATCTCGAAAAGGCGTCCATCTATAGAACTTAGGTCCACGCCCTTTTAAAATACTCATTAATACCTTTCCTTTGATACCCATATCATACAAACGCATTCTAGAGTCAACCCTGATCCACCTTTATGGCTATATCCCTAAATGGCGTCCATCTATAGAACTATGGCCCACTCCCTCATAAAATACTCTTTAATGCCTTTCATTTGATACACATGTCATACAAACACATTCCAGGGTTTCCCTCGGTTCATTTTCCTACATGGTTATTTTCCCTTATGTTATCACCATAGCTCTCAACTGAGTATGTAATGTTCGGTTACACCCGAACTTAATCTTCCTTACTTGTTTTCTATACTGATGATTTTGATATTTTGAAGTCTATATCTATCTCGATTCCTTTATACCTGTACAACCAACCGTTATCCAATAAAAGTTATAATACCTTGTGTACAAGTACAGCTGGGTATAAAAAGTACCAGTACAAGTACAAGTATCAATACCTCAGTACTTCGAAAAATGAGTACAAGTATAAATATCGAAGTACTTGTACTTGAATTGTGAAGTACAAGTAAAGTACTTGTGAGTACTTTCAAAGTACTTTGACAAGTACTGAACGGTTTTGAAGCGGATTAACTAATAATTTTTAAAAATCAGCTCAACTACTGATCAACACTGTATTTTCCACGAATATGTGATCTTTTATGATACTAAAAATTGTTGTAAATCGTTCGCTAATCTAGTCATTAATTTTGAACGTCTCATCCTTTAGCGAAGTTCATTTCAACATTTGTTGGAATGATTCCCTATCCACAGTTCAAAGTAGTGAGGCACATCACTCTGTCATCAAACATCTTCCCACCTAATGAAATTGTTGTTCGGCTTGAGTGCTTAAGTCCCGCTTACTTTACCGGGTATTTTATACGCAGGTGCTTCAAAAATTCGACGATTTTTTTTTTTCAAAGAAATAGCCATGAGCGTACTTCAGATTACTAACTTTGACATAATAGTTTAATAAGAGTTTGGCAGGTATCTTAAGAATACATCCACAGATTTCAATATGCTTCAGAGTTATCTTCTTATGAGGGACATATCACTCAGAATGAATACGCCCTTAGCTTCCTCCGCTTCATTAGTGCGTTTATTTTCTTTAGCAGGCATTGTTTATAGTCCTAGAATGCAATCAATGATGGACTTTTCGTTTGAAAAGCTAGTACTAGTGAAGGCAAACACAAAACTAATTCAATATTTTTAGGTGTTGTATAACTTATATTTATTTAATATGTTGTTTTACTTCTTGTTGCTTTCTAATATGAATTTTACTTACATTCAATAAAAATTCTATAACAGATGTTGTACATTTTGATTTTCCATTTATGAATCACACAGATTTATTTTATCAGAAAAAGTACTTTCGTGTACCTGCAAGTATTTCGTAAGTATGTCTGCTTGTACTTTCGGATTTGAAGTACAAGTACTGTAATATTTATAATTTGTACATGGATTTAAAGTATTTGAGTACTTGTAATTATTTGGTACTAGTACAAGTATGTACTCAGTACTTTACAGGTTAGGCAAAAATCAATACATTTTTTTTGGCGATAAAATAATGGGACATAATTCGAAATTTAAAATTAAAAGCAATTTTTATTGAAGATTTCAAAAAATTCTTAAAATTACAAAATTTTCTTTAAAAATTTTAAAACTTATGAAGACTTTAGAAACACTTCCAATGTTCTAAATTTTCCAAGAGCGCTTTCGAAATTGATTTTTACCGCATCATCATACAATTTATTTAAGTGCTATTATCTTTTAAATAAAGACTTGGAGTTTTTAATTGTAAAATTTCTGATATTATCGGATTCTTTCTAAAAAGATTTAATCTTTCAGTACATTCATGTAATCCATTCATTGTTCACTTTGAATATTTTCAAAGAGGTAAAAACCTTATATTATTATACAATACACTTCAGTTTTTTTTTTCTAAAAATATAAAAAATTCGGAAATTGTAATAAAAATTTGGAAATTTTATTAAAAATTTCGCAATCTTTCAAGTGTTTTCGAATTTAGTTACGAAGTAATCGCCAAAAGTTTGAAAACTTTTGTGAAGATTCAAGGTTCGAAACGAGCTCTAGGCCAGAATAATAATTCTTTAATGATTATTGTTCTTCGAGAACTTTTCGAAATTCTTTTACATAGTTTTCATGTATCGATTCATTAGAAATGTTTTTTATAAATATGATTTTTTTAATCTATATAAGATTTTTTAAAAACTTTTGGAATTTTCCAATTTTTTCAAACATTTTTTCGAAATTGGTTTACATAATTTTCGTGATACGTTTCATTAACAGTTTTTTTTTTATTGGAAACTATAACGAAGTTTTTTTAGAATCTTTTATTTTCTATATAGTTATTAAAAACGGTTAGTTTTCTGAAGAAGGGTACTTTTTTGAATCGATTACTTTTTTGTAGCCGGTCACCTCTTAAAACCGATAAATATTTTGAAACTAGCTAATTTTAAGACAGCAACTTTTTATTTGCTATTTTTATACGTTTTCCGCATTGAATTACATATTCAGGTCAATAAAGTAACTCATACGCCATGTATGCCCAGTTGACATCTCTGAGAAAAGAAAATTACTTCAATCAAATGTTTTTCTGGATTCATTTATTTTTGCTATTTTGACACAAAAAGAATCTGTACACACGACAGCTAATTAATGATAGATAAATAATTGATGAAAGCACTCAATTAACGAATATAACTACCAGGGTTGGCATATCAAAAAACGACCACATTTTTTGCTTACATATTTTGAGAGCAACGACATTTTGACTGCACCGAATCATTAAGTTGACATATTCATCTTGTATTACATTATTTTTTTTCATAAGCTATTCGAAATATATGCTAGAAGCAAACGGAATGTTGACTTTAATTCATTAATTCATTCCTAACTACACTCAAATTAGAAGGGAAAATACGTTTTTTACCCTTTTATTAACAGACTTAATCTCTTACTTACTAGCGCCCCGAGGGTTAGCGCTGCAACGCAACTTTAAGTAAATTTTCATGCTGAAATGGTTGTTAATGAGATTAAGGTGGCAAATGTTCTCAACTCATTCAGGTTTAGTCAGCTACATACACACACACATTCCTATGTATGTATGTATGTATATGCGGCAACTTTTCTATGTAGTAGACATATTTATGTTAATACTCGTTAATGCTCGCTCACCTATTCACAGTATAAATAAAGACACACACACACATGCATATGCGTGCACACATATACACTTTAGTGATTGTATATACATCGGATATATCAACTTTTAATGCTGTTCTAATCTTCTTGCGTTGTTTATTGTAACGACATGGGGAAAATGGCTTCGCTTTGCTTTAAAACAATTTGTAAAACTTTTACTTAGGGCATTTTTTGCGCATTGACAATGTACATAATGTTTTATTGTATGCGTATACAAGTATTCATGGAAGTTACCTGTTTAATACTTATGTACGTATGTATGTCTGTACACCTGCGTTTAAAATATGTAATAACAATCTTCATTCGGAAATTCAGTGGAGAAACTTCCAGATTTCTTTTCAATTTCTTCACTTTTTTTTTAAAAGACTAACATTTTTTTTAATAGCAACAAAAAGGATTTTGCAATTTTTTTGCAAAATTTGCAACAACTTTTTATTTATTTAATTATTTTTTTGTTCTTGTTTATTTCAAAATCTACGTAAACCAATTTCGGAAAAATTTTAAAGAAAATTCGATATTTACTTAACCAAAATTTAATAAATCTTATAACGTACATAAAGTAAAATCATTGTCAAACACGTTTTCGAAAAAATCAAGATATTTTTTTTTAAATCTTCGAAAATGTGTTCTAAGAAACTAAGCCCTTCTTTGAGTTTCAAAAAACCTTTTTGAGAAAATTTAAATTTAATTTTCAATTATTTATTTCGAAAAAAACCTAAAAAATTGATTTTTACCTAAGAAAAATTCACTGAATCTTATAACAAAAACTATGTAAAACAATTTAAAAATGGTTTCGAAAAAGTTCAGAAATTTTTTAATTTTTTTCGAAATGATACAAATTTGTTTTCATTATATTTCAAATTGTTAAAAAAATTTGGTATAATTTTCTGAAATTTAAAATTTTTTCGAAAAAAATCAGGATATTTATATAATTTTCGAAAACGTTTTAAAAAATTTGGGGACTTTTTCAAATCTTCCAAAACATGTTCGAAAAAATTTAAATTTATAACATCTTTTCTTTCCATTTATTTATTTCGCAAAAAATTGGTTTTTATCTAAAATAAATTTACTGAATCTTATAACGAAAACTATGTAAATCATCTGAAAGTTTTCAATTCTCAAAACTTTTCACTCCTTTGCAAAAATCAAGAGGCTTAAAAAAAATTGAGGAAAACCACTTTCACTGAAAATTTTAAAAATTTAACGTGATTTTAAAAATTTCTATGAATATTTCCAAATTGGCGGCCACCGTGGTGTGATGGTAGCGTGCTCCGCCTATCACACCGTATGCCCTGGGTTCAACTCCCGGGCAAAGCAACATCAAAATTTTAGAAATAAGGTTTTTCAATTAGAAGAAAATTTTTCTTAGCGGGGTCGCCCCTCGGCAGTGACTGGCAAGCGCTCCGAGTGTATTTCTGCCATGAAAAAGCTCTCAGTGAAAACTCATCTGCCTTGCAGATGCCGTTCGGAGTCGGCATAAAACATGTAGGTCCCGCCCGGCCAATTTGTAGGAAAAATCAAGAGGAGCACGACGCAAATTGGAAGAGAAGCTCGGCCTTAGATCTCTTCGGAGGTTATCGAGCCTTACATTTATTTTTATTTTTTTTTCCAAATGCCTTTTTAAACATGAAACCTAGTGAATTTTATAATGAAAACTATGGAAGCCATTTTCAAATAGAATAAAAATTTTTTTTTGAGGTCTTAATAAAAACGTTATTATTTTTATTTAAAGTTTTAATTAAATAATTGCGAACCAATTTCCAAAAAAATCGAAAACTCCAGAAATGTTTCATATTCCAAGAAAATTTTTCAAAAAAATTGGAGCTTTTGTACACAAAAATTTGAAATACGTTTTGAAAAACTTGGTCTTATTGCTGGACATTTAATCAGTGTCAAGAATTAAGTAAAATGCAGGAGACCCACTAAAAAAAGAATAAAAAACACTCAAAAAAATTGTGGGTTTTTTTCTGAATTTCCCAAAAAAAAAGTGGGGAAAACTTTTCTTTTAAATATTTCTGAATATTTCTAACCTTACATTTAAGAAAAAATTTAACAGAATTGTTAGGCAATAAGTGTGCCAAAAACTTTCGAAGCAGCTTTCAAAAAAAGCTTTAGAATTTATGAACCTTTAAAAGTTTTTATTTATAAAAAATCTAATAAATTGAATAACTAGAAATAAGTAAACTGGATAGTTCTTAGCGTCGGGAAAGCAACAAAAAAGTTCTGTTTTAATCTACGTCCATACAAGTTCAACCCACCAAACCGAAAATCCAAAGCGTTTTCGAAAATATTCGAAAACTTGTGAAATTTTTTTTGAATTACCAAAATTCTTGAAATTTCTTTTTTAAAAAAGAAGTTTGTTATATTTTTAAACAAAAACTATTTGGGCCGATTGAAAATTCAAGAAATATTTTTAAAATTTCTAAATTTTATTTAGAAAAAAATATAAGTTTTGTGTCAAACTCTTGTATACAAATTTTGATAAAGTTTTCGAAAAAATCAATAAAATATCCAAATTTTTATTTAAAAAGCAGACAAATTTAAGTACACGTTTATATAATAAAAACCAGTTAATCCATAAATCACAAGTTTAAAATTGTTCGCGATTTCTTTCGGGATGGTTTTCTTCCCTTTAAAGCGTGAAAATTATAATTTTTCAAACTGGAAGCATAATTAAAAAAAAAAAAAATTTAAATCAATAAAGAATTTCTAAAAATTTTTTTTCGTAATAAAATTAAATGTTCATGAAGCTTTTCAAGTAAAAATTTGGAAATTTTACGACTGATTTAAAAACCTCGAATTTTCACATTTTTTCGAAAATTTTGGTGATTTAAACGCGTTTTTGTAATTTCTGTATAGAAAAATTTTGTAATTTATAAAAAGGTTTAAGACCATGTTTTTAAAAATTGTGGTGATTTTAACGCTTTTTTTTTAATTTCTCGAAAGAAAAATTTTGTAATTTATAATAAAGTGTTAAGACCTCGAATCTTTAAATTTTGCAAATAAGTTTTGTTTCTTCCACATTTTTGGTAAAAATTTGGAAATTTTAGCTTAGAATTAAAAAAATATTGCGAGTTTTGCCATGCAACTCAGCATTTTTCAAAACTAGAAATAGAAAAATGTATCTTCATAACATTAAAATTATAAAAGAAAATAATTGATAAAAATTATAGAAAATTTTCGCTTCTACTTTTTTGCTCGCAGATGTGCATATTTAAAATTCAAACTTCTTAATAGGATTTGGTGCTTACTTTTTATATTTTCCAATCAACATCGTCCTTTTACGTGGAATGGAAGTTTTTAATTAATTTAACGGTTTTAATTCAAAGAGAAAAAAAAATATTTGAATGATCGCTTAAAGAGTCTTAATATAAGCAATTTAGTGCAATAATTTACATTATTGCTTACTTACTTTTTTTAATGTGAAATTATAGCGATTTAAATTTGGTCTAATACTGGTTTGTTTTTTTACTTAAATGCATTAAATGTAAGCCATGCTATTGCATGAGTAGGCGTACCAAGTACCCATAAAGCTAGATTAATTATTAATTTCTAGTTTTTAAAAAAAGCACTGCCGGTGAGTCCTCTCAAAGTCACAACTATCTGAGCGCCAAATTTCATTCGAGTCTGTGCGCTAGTTCGACGGGAATGACTTACAAGCACAAACATCTGCACTTTCATAATATTAGTAAGATTACTTTGAGTGAAATTATTCATTCATCACTCAAACGTTGTTTCTGCCGTTGTATTTTAATTAAACTATTTAAATTCTTTAGCACATTAACAATTTGACTGTTGTTTATTTTGACATTGAATTGGAATTTTAATATCGGGTCAGTTAGTTTCTCACTGTTGTTGTTGTGTTAGTTACTCACTCGAAAGGTTTTATGGAATTTATTTTCATAGTTATGCATGTGCACGCAACCATCGTATATTCACAAAAGCGTATGAGCTTTCCCAAACTCGGCTTTCATGTCCCGCCATTGCTGCAGATTTTTGTTCGTTTGTCCGCATTTGACATTGCGTATATTATTTGCATTTTTCGCTTTAAATTCAAATAAACATTTTTGCCAACAGGCAATTTTAATATTTACATTTATCAACACACATACAAACATATTTATTTATACACTGAAAGAAAAAGACTGGTAAAATCAACCGAAATACGGGTCAATTCAACCAAAATTTCTGTTAACTTTTATCCATCGCAACAAGCTGTTGAATCAACTGCGCACAAATCGTTGATTCGTAATTGACCGTTTTAGTAATCAAATGAACAAAAAAAGCGACAGCTTTGTACGAAAGTACCTATATTGCCATATACATAAATAAATAAATAAATTTAAGGCGCGATAACCTCCAATGAGATCTAAGGCCGAGCTTCTCCTCCAATCTGCGTCGTGCTCCTCTTGATTTTCCCTACAAATTAGCCGGACGGGACCTACATGTTTTATGTCGACTCCGAACGGCATCTGCAAGTCAGATTAGTTTTCATCACTGAGAGCTTTTCATGGCAGAAATACACTCAGAGCGCTTGCCAAACACTGCCGAGGGGCGACCCCGCTTAGAAAAATTTTCTTCTAATTGAATTAAAATTTTGATGTTGCTTTGCCCGGGTTGCGAACCCAGGGCATACGGTGTGGCAGGCGGAGCACGCTACCATCACACCACGGTGGCACTTACTAACCGAACGTCAATTGTGCTTACATCAAATATGCTGGCACATATTAAACATTATACACTTTATTATTTTGTTTTATTAAACGTACTTTCACCAAATTTTATATTTTATAATTTATTTAATTTATAGTTTGGAACTTCGCTTTGCAACTAGAAATGAAATGTAGTCACAAAACTGATTCTCAATTCTTTCAGTTGCAGCTCAGCTCATTCTCCATTTCTTCTCTCGCATATATTTGCCACACTTGCTTGTCTCGAACAAAACTTGTATAAATGTTTGACATAACATTTTAAATAGAGAACTTTGTAAGTTATAGAAAAGTAAAGAATCAAAACGCTAGAAGGTAATTCACCACTGGAGTAACTTTACATGTAATTCGGCAAGTTTAATTTTCGTAACACTTTAAGTTCAAATGAATCCAAAACAACTCTAACTTTTATGTTGTCGAAAACATCAACATTAAAAAAGGATGTTTCTTATTATCTTACTAAATTCTTCGCGTGAGTGAAAATTCCTAAAAACTTGAACAAAATGTTACTAACTTTGGAAAAGTCCTGTTCGTTTAAACAAAACTTTTGCAACAAGAGGGCGCAATTTTGCATTTCGCTTGGAGGAGAAGTTGCAAAATTGTACCCGATAAATAGGTGTCCCAGTATCTCATAATTTTTTGCATGGTAAATTCAAAAAAGGGGTTTTCGTTTTGTATTGATAGCTGAAAACCAGTTTTTTATTGTTTTCCGATTTTGTGTGTTTTTTCGATTTGGTGGTTTTCTTATTTTGGTATTTTTTTTTAAACAAGTGGCACCATCGTCATAAGTACAAAGTTGAGAGCGCAGTGAGCGTAAAATTCTCTTTGAAGTTTGCTCATGTATTGACTGTTGATCGCTGTTGAAATGACCAGTGAGATCAGTTGTGTTAACAGTAAAATTAGTTAGATTGACCAGGAGTCTGTCAATTTTACAGAATTTTGTTAACTTAAGAGCGACAATTTCTCTTCTGTTGAAATTACTAAACTAATTTTTTCGTTTGACAAATAACTCGGTCGAATTAACCATAATTCGATCAATTTCACCGAATCTCCGTTAAGTGAACAACAGAATCGAGATATTGATTTTACTAGCACCATTTCTTTCAGTGTAGATTTGGCACTTGCATATACATATGTGTATTTGAATATTCTGTTCGTATGCATGATGGTACCTACAAACATAAATTTTTCGGGAGCTTGCGTTTTTTGCTCGCCCCAGGCTTTAAACATATATACGTACATATGTAGATACGTATGTGTGAATACAATTTTTGGCTTACGTAACACTACATACATATCGCTCATTTGCTACAAAGTCGTAATAACTCAAAAAACATGACTTTTGAGTTAATAACATATAAACGTACCCAATATCATGATCTATGTTGTATAAAAAAATCTTCGTGATCAGTTAAAAATTTAGCACGTGGTATAAAAATGAAAATATGCCTTTATATGCGCAACATATGGCAGTTAAAATCTTTGAATTGCTCTCCTGGAAAATTGTGTTTTTTGAGTTATGACGACGTTGCAGCAAATGAGCGATCTATGGTTAAATCTTCTCTTTACACGCAGACATATATGTTTTAATGTGTGATCATTGCATCCAATAAATTTTATGGTATTTACTTAACAGTAAGTAAATTCCTTTAGCACGAAGTAAATTCGCGGTAAAGAGCTTATACGCTACGTGATCAACTCTACTTAAGCGAGTGCTTACAGATTAGCCACTCATAATTGCTTGTGCTTTATGCAGTTTTAAATACGCAAGTTTCAAGCTTTACAAACGAAGATAGCCAATAAAGTTCTAGTTTCGTTTTCTTGATTTTCCGACAAATGATTTGTATTGGAACGCTTTTCGGTCATCCTTCTTTCTCAAAGTTGATTTGGAGATAAACCGTTTGTTCTCAGAACGAAAAATTACACTGATGATGGCGCAACGGCGAAACCGGTTTGTCTCTAAAGCAAATTTGACAAAGGATGACGGAAACCCGTTCTAATATACATCAATGAAAAACCGAATTAATGAAATTCACTTATCAAACTTTTCCGAAACTTTGCAGCACACAGTTATAATTTCGTGGCCTGATTTTAGTTATAACCTCCCTGAAAGTTATTGGATCTCGTAGTGCTTAACGAAGTTATAGAAAGCAAACCGAAAATCCCATTTGAACTACATTGTAAAATTTTTATATTTGGAAACAAATATTAGTTTTCTAATGCTGAAATTTTTTTAAACAACAACGAAAAGTTTTACCCACTACAAAACACTAAATAACTGAACCTTTTTTTATGAAATTCGTTGTGTGTATTCAAGAGAATTTGAGTAAGCTATAGATTCAAAACTTGATCCGTTTCCTTTCCTTCAGTCTGGGGAGTGGACATATTCTTCACACCCCAGCGGGTTACGGGTTTAGAATATACCAGCGGCGGGTATGCCTGTCGTAAGAGGCGACTAAAATATTATTATATTATTCAAGGATTTTTGTAGTGCAGCCCTTGAAAGGATTCGTCAGCGCAATTAATGGCTTCTCCAACTCAATTGTTAACCTCACTTTCCCGTGGCGGGTCCTGTTCCATGAGCAACCGAGACCCTGGCGGGATGGCCTAGAAGGTTCAATGTGGTAATTTTAAATCATTCCCGAGATGGTCGGGCTTGTATCTTAATGGTGCTTGTTACCGGAACATACAGGTTCCATATCCGGCAAAAGACCTCCAACATTGATAACACTCATTAAAACCATAGGGGAGAGTCTTTATTGCTACAACAACAACGACAACCAATTTTTTTTTTTTTTTCTTAAATTATTAATGGTATGACATGCCTTAATGCATGATATGTCTGCCGTATTAGCTTTCTGACTAGCTTGTTATTTGAAACACGATTCTTTCCGGAAAGTTTGCCAGCGCCCGTCCTTTTCTTAATGGATGTGGATTATTAAAAATCTTTAGGGAAAAAAGAATAGGAGCAGGAGGAGGGAGGCAGAAGGAAACGGGGGAGCAATTGGTCGGTAAAAGAATAAAATAAGAACAACTAAGGAAAGCTAAGTTCGGGTGTAACCGAACATTACATACTTAGCTGAGAGCTTTGGAGACAAAATTAGGGAAAATCACCATTTAGCAAAATGAACCTAGGGTAACCCTGGAATGTGTGTGGAATGACATGTGTATCAAATGAAAGGTGTTAATGATTATTTAAAACGTATCGGGCCTTAGTTCTATAGGTGGACGCCTTTTCGAGATATCGCAATAAGGGTTGACCAGGGGTGACTCTAGAATGTGTTTGTACGATATGGGTATCAAATTAAAGATATTAATGAGGGTTTTAAAAGGGAGTGGCCCCTAGTTGTATATGTGAAGGTGTTTTCGAGATATCGACCAAAATGTGGACCAGGGTGACCCAGAACATCTTCTGTCGGGTACCGCTAATTTATTTATATATGTCATACCACGAACAGTATTCCTGCCAAGATTCCAAGGGCTTTTGATTTCGCCCTGCAGAACTTTTTCATTTTCTTCTACTTAATATGGTAGGTGTCAAACCCATTTACACAGTTTTTTTCTAAAGTTATATTTTGCGTCAAAAACCAATCCAATTACCATGTTTCATCTCTTTTTTCATATTTGGTTCAGAATTATGGCATTTTTTAAATTTTTCGGAATTTTCGATATCGGAGAAGTGGGCGTGGTCATAGTCGGATTTCGGCCATATTTTTCGGCCAAGATAAAGTGACTTCAGATAAGTACGTCAACTAAGTTTAGTTAAGATATGTCGATTTTTGCTCTAGTTATCGTGTTAACGGCCATGCGGAAGGACAGACGGACGACTGTGTATAAAAACTGGGCGTGGCTTCACCCGATTTCGGCCAGTTTCACAGAAAACTGTTATCGCCATAGAATCTAAGTCCATACCAAATTTCACAAGGATTGGTAAATTTTTGTTCGACTTATGGCATTAAAAGTATTCTAGACGAATTAAATGAAAAAGGGCGGAGTTACGCCCATTTTGAAATTTTCTTTTATCTTTGTATTTTGTTGCACCATATCATTACTGGAGTCGAATGTTGACATAATTTACCTTTATACTGTAAAGATATTAAATTTTTTGTTAAAATTTGACTTAAAAAGATTTTTTTTTTAAAGCGGGCGTGTTCGTCATCCGACTTTGCTAATTTTTATTTAGCACACATATAGTAATAAGAGTAACGTGCCTACCATTTTTCATCATGATATCTTCAACGACTGCCAAATTACAGCTTGCAAAACTTTTAAATTTCCTTCTTTTAAAAGTGGGCGGTGCCACGCCCATTGCCAAAAATTTTTCTAATTGTCTATTTTGCGTTATAAGGTCAACGCACCTACCAAGTTTCATCGCTTTATCCGTCTTTGGTAATGAATTATCGCACTTTTTCGGTTTTTCGATATCGAAAAAGTGGGCGTGGTGGTAGTCCGATTTCATTCATTTTAAATAGCGATCTGAGGTGAGCGCCAAGGAACCTACATACCAAATTTCATTAAGATACCTCAAAATTTACTCAAGTTATCGTGTTTACAGACGGACGGACAGACGGACGGATGGACCGACGGACAAGGCTAAATGAATTTCTTTTTTCACCCAGATCATTTTGATATATAGAAGTCTATATCTATCTCGATTAGTTTATGCCGTTACGGATTATCGTTATGCGAACAAAGTTAATATACTCTGTGAGCTCTGCTCAGCTGAGTATAAAAATAAAGAACGAGGAGTAGTAGGAGATAAAAGGGAGAAAGAAGGTAGAGGAGAGTTAATGAGAGAGAGGACAGTATTGAAGTTAAAACTAAATAAAATGAATTTTCTAAAAATTTAATTAGGTATGAAATTAGCTTATCTGCTTCAGCAAGGCTTCTATTGACCTGAGTTCCATTATAAGTAGTTAGCACCGTTTCTTTGGTCGCTGTGGACTTGGTCCGCGAAATCGCCAACTCGCGCAAGGCGATAGAAATGGAAAAACTAAGTAGTTAACTAAACATTTTGAAACAGAGCTGATTTATGTTAGCATTCAACTCCATTGCCTGTACTGTGTAGTCATCCACATAGATAGCAATGGTCACTCCTGTTTCATTTTTGTCTTAGATACCTGAACCATTCCGATGCCTGCCGACAACTCTGTTAATTCGCGCTCCATCTTTAAAGAGTGGTTGAAATATATCATTTCTTATGTCTTCCAGTAACGTTCGCTTATGATCTCTCAGTTGATCTAGCAGCTAATCAATAAGCCTGCTCCAATTTTGGTGGCCACTTCTGTCTGAGACCTTGCGTTCAGCCGTCCGGTGTTCACAGCCTAGATATCTAAGCCAGGGTTGCGATTATTTTCGCTGAATGATTTTGTACAGTTTCTAGTAAATTAGGATTTTGTCAATTTTAAGTACGCTGCTACCAATATTCACGTATACTTCGCCGCAAATGTACAAAAACGGAACTTACTGGTGGCGAATGGTACCTTGTTCTTATTCGCGAGGCTGTCCATGTACAATGCCTCTTACTTTATGCACTTAGACAGCTTGGTTACTGCAGCACTCTGATCTATCAGTACACTACCAGATTTCTTTTTTCGTACTAATCATATGCTCTTTTGTCATCGAGCCGGTTTTACTACGAAAGTTGCAACTTGGCTCCTTCTTAAACTCCCTTTTTCCTGAGACAGGCGGTGAATGGTTGGTAGTTTGGGGCTAGTGTTACGGCTTCTGTCGCACTACGTAGAACCAAGATTATTAGACGAAATTTTACGTGACCTCTCGTTTTTATTTTTGTCCATTTTGCTACAGTTTCCTTCATCTCGCTCAGACATCATGCCACATACGCCAGAAACCTGTCCTGCCTCTGCTTATCATCTGTAACTTTACATCGATATGTTCGCCTCCTGTTTCTAAGGCACCCTTTTTCCAGCTGTGTTTTGTTTTTTGTGAACTAATTTCTTTTTGTTGTATTTTTGGTACCGGTCCTTTTTGGAATCGGCAGCCTTTTTGGAGCCGGGTACTTTTAGGATGCCGCTGCTTTTTGGAGCCGATTTTTTCAGTGGCGGTACTTCTCAGAATCAGTTAATTTTCTAAAACCTGCAACCGGTTTCCTTTTGGATCCCAAAATTTTTAAGATTGTGTGATTTCCCTGGAGCCGGTTACTTTTCCGGGTGCGGTAACTTTTTTCGAACCGTTCACTTTTTTGAATGTGTTTACCTTTTTGACTCCTGTTTTATGACTGGTACTTTTTTTCGAACAAGGCCACTTGTTGGAAACGTTTACTTTTGCTGAATAGGCAAATTTTTTTTGGGACGGGTTACATTACTAGAACCGATTTCTTTTCTAGAAATGGTTGCTTTTCTAGAACTATTTAATTTGCTGGAATCCTTTTTTTTTCGAGAACCGTTTGCTTTTCTACAATCGGTAACATTTTTAAAACCGGTTTCTCTTTTACAGTTTACAGTCCAGTTACTTCTGCAGTACTGGTCACTTTTTTAGAAACGGGCTATTTTTCTCGAGCCGGCAAACCTGCAAGAACCGAATACTTTTTTAGAACAGGTTTTTGTACTTTTTTCTTAAGTTACAAAAATTAAAACAATGCAGGATTTGTCATGAGAACGTTAAGAGGACTTTTTGGACTCCAAGGAATTTTACCTAAGGCAAATTTTACTAATCAGAAAATTTTCGAATCAAAACACAAAAATAACTTTAAAAATGCGTTCCTGCTTTTAAGAGTATACATTTATATTATTTATATTTATATTTATTAACAATTGCTTTTATTTTTATCGGCCTATTGATAAATGATTCAAGGCTCGATTCGAGCTCAAGGCCAGAACAATAATTTTTTTTCCAATGATAATTATTGTTATTTTTTAATTTTTCTAAATTTGAAAAATTGTATTTTGTTTTTGGAATAATAAGTAGAAAATTTTTCAGACAACCTGCCATAGCTGCGCAGGTAGATCCATTTTGAAGGGTGTTAAGCCTTTTCATAATCAGTACTCTTTAGGCATGCTGCGCTAATCATTTAGCTATACAGCGGTGGTTTGTTTGACTGGCAAATTTGCTACTTCTATTCCTTTTTACCAACTATATTTATTCATTCGAAACTTGAATCATTTATCAATGGGCCGATAAAAACAAAAACAGTTGTTAATAAACCATGAGCACTTGGGAATGTCAAACAAAGTAATTGACAATAAACAAAAATCCAGCATTATCAGTGATTTGCACCAGATGGCGCAACACTAAATACAGCAGTACTTGAGTATTACATCTTTGTAGTTTAAGATATTTAGTCCAGCCTTCACATTATCTGGGATTGAATTCCATAATTTAACCGCGCTAATGAAAAATAGTCTTGATGAAGTTAAGTAATTATGCGATGGTACGACCAGACTCTGATGTTTCAGTGATCTCACTGATATCAACTTTTCTAATAAGTAATATGGTGTCTTCCACAATAATAATTTGTATGTAAAGCTACAATTCCTGGCGGCTAGATAAATTTCAAGGCTGCACCCAAGTATTTTCGTTCGCCAGGCAGATATGTGATCATATCTACCTATCCCGTAAACGTATCTCGTAGCATTGTTAAACGCTACAGCAACTTTGTTGTATGACACTGAGTCCATTTTACCACATACTGTATCAGTGTACGTTATAAGCGTCATAATTAACTGCAGGACAAGTTTTCACCTTGTTTCAACGGGTTTGAATGGGGCCGAGACTTTTAACTTCCGTAATATGGCATAAACATTGGTAACCACCCTGTTGACATGGTCACTACAAGTCAGTTTACAGTTCACAATAAAACTTAGACTTTTTACTCTGTCAACAAATTTAAGTGGACTAGTCCAATATACAACGTAGGAAGGTCCATATTATGTACAACACTATGACATATAGGCAAAACATAAGACTTGGATGCATTCAAACTCAACGAATTTTCACTAGCCCAAACAGAGATTGCAGCCAGATCATTCTTAATTTTGAAACATAAATCTTCAACAAGACCGATACGACTTGAAAAATATAATTCCTTGTCATCGGTATATGCATGAATATTGACATACTGAACACATCAAAAATATCATTCACAAAGAGACTAAACAGAAGTGGACCAAGGACCGACCCTTGCGGTACGCCAGCATACACAGGTTTAGACTGCGACAAAGAATTTCCTGATTTAACTTTCTGAGTTCTATCCTTAAGATAACTGGCAATAAGCTTGACTAAGCTGTCCCCTATTCCGAAGTAATACTTCAGGTTCGTACATTGCAGCTTATGATTCACAGAATCAAATGCTTTGGAGAAATCCAGTAAAGTAAGTGGTAGGTCACCAGTATCAAAACTAGTTCTTATATCATCCAATACTTTAACCATTGCTGTAGAGTAGCTATGCATTGATCTGAAGCCAGATTGCAACGGACTGAGTAATAATATTTTGCTGTATAAAGTTAGAAATTTGTGCTGCCATTATATTTCACATAGATGTAGGCAGTATGCTGATAGGTCTATAATCACCTGCACACGTAGCATTAGTTTTTTTTGCAATAGGAAGTATAATTGCTTTCTTCCACATCGTGGGAAAACATGAAGAGGTGAAGCAGAAATTTATGATGTGTGTAAGCGGACCTAGTGTAGCATTATACGTCACACACTGTATTGTACCATTATATGCCACACCTACTGTAACATACTTGCGGCTTTACGAAACAAATTCAAATATATTTTAGTAATAATCATATTACAATTATTGAACTAACCCAGACGGCACGGAATGCCGAATATGAGACACATAAATATACATTAATAAATTATACATATAAACACACAACACATTGTAATATACATACAAACATTCAACTAATTGTGGGAAAATACCAAAATATTCAAACTGATCTGCTGACGCTGCAAATTGTACAAAACTACATGTATGGAGTTATGCATACAAAACTACATGTATACAAAGACTGTATACAAACGTACATGTATGCATAACCCATTTCCTATGTACTTATTTTTAGTTATTAGTATTAAGATATTTATGAATGTATAGGTTAAGTAAATTAGTATAAAAGACAATAATTTATTCAATAAAGCAGAGACTTAATGTCGCACAATCAAACGTGCAACGTCTTTCAATTACGAATATTTCATGGCGATCCTGCCAGCTCAGAACAAAAATCAGCACAACTGCTAAAACGTTCTGACTGGAGAAGATCCTGCCAGCTTGATCTTAACTTAGCTGAAAATTTGCTCATAAGCAAAATTCGCTAGATCTTGCCTGGACAGAGATCCTGCCATCTCACAAACAGCTCACTAACTGCCAAAAATTTGAAAAGAAAGGACTAAAGATCCTGCCAAACTAAAGTAGTCCTGAACGTAACAAGATACAAAGAAAGAAGATATTTTACGCTACAAAGAGGATTCAAAAAATTTTTTGCTAACATCATCAGGAGCTGAACAAATTAAAACCAAAATCATCAGTTATGAAAATTGGAGCAAATCAGAATCGAAGGATGACTGATCAAGTAAACGCATAAGCGAAGTGGAATAAGAAGTCAATAAGGAGAACGGATCAAATAAAAACGTAAGCAAGCTGGAATAAAAATGACGGATCAAATATAAGCAAAAGAGGTGGAATAAATGTTGGAAATCTTCAGCAACAGCAAATTAACGGCAAACAACATCCAGACCGACAAGGAGTTATAAATATTTAAGTATACATTTTTAGAATCAATTGAGCGGCCTCAGGGACGCTAAACCATTAGCAAAAGCGAAAGTTTTTGCTTAGGATTTTTTTCTCTTCTCCTTAAGTAGGAAATAAAATTAGTTGCAATTTTTTTTAAACATTGAACAAATTTCCTTTAAAATATATAGAAAAACTGCACTATTTAATTTTGAAAAAAAAAGTGTGTAGAAACAATTTCTTTTGAAAAAAAAAAAATATAATATAAAAATTTACTTTAAAAGTAAAAGAAAAGTAAATTGGAATGTTTAGGACACTTCTATAACCTCTAGAAAAATCCCATAGAACATTTTAATAAAATTTAAAAATTTAAATTACTCTGTCCATTACTATTAAAATGCAAAGAAACTCCTCAGACCTTCCTCTCTATTGGTGGGATGAAAATACCCGACACACTAGGGACCTACCCAAAGAACTAGAGAGTTTAAAGAAATTTTGGAAGACAATAGGTATGGAACGGGAACCCACAATTGAGGACATTATAAACCCCACTACCAGGGTGGAAGAAATAATGCGAATGATGAGGAAAGTGTTCCCAAACAATTCCAAATGTTAGGTAGCACCTGAAAAAAAATTTTGTAAAACAAAAATATCTAACTTCCTATTAAAACCTTCAAGATGTCTTGGTGGACAAAAATAGCCCAAGGCATTATGGTAGCCATAGCTGGCTACGAAATAGGAAAAGAAAGCTCTGAAACAAGAGATAACAAAATAATCAAGTATGAGCCATCAACAAGGGTAGATACAGAAAGTACTCCGAACATCCCGGATGTTTGGTTAGCAATTATAGGTTGCGTATTCATGCTATTAATCATCACAATAGCCATAATGCTCAAAAACTATATGAAGCACAAATTTAGGAAGGTAAAACCCGCCACAACTCGTATCTAACCCATTACCAGTACCAAACCAAAACTGAGGAAGAGCGATAAATTCAAACCCAAAATGTCACAATCGACAGTAAAGGCAACCCTGCCTAAAGCGAACAGCAAATCAAAAAAAATTAGCATAATTCCTTTGATGGCTCCTGACAAAAATAGTCATGAAGCAATAGGAAAATCTAGGACAGTGGAAGTAAGCAAAACCTAATGAAAAAAAAAAAATAAAAATATATACAAATAATTTTTCTACCCAGCCAATATTAACAACTAAAATTAAGATAAGTCACAAAGAGAACCTATATTAAATATATATGTTAAAGCGCTATATAAATTTGCAATAAGACATGTCGCGCTAGTTTTCATCTTAGGATAGAAAAATGGTAGCGTAGGAAATACAAGAAACCTGATTGTAGATGATAAAATTGACTTAGGACAATTACTTATCAGGCTGTACACACGTTGTACAAATGCCGCCAATACAGGACTTGGTATTTATATGAAAAACACAGTTGTCCTCAGGGAAAAATTGGTGAAAAATAATTGATTATTTACTCGAGTAGGCAAATGTAAAACAATAATTGATAGTTCTCTAAAATAGAATATATGCATTAACCAAAGAGGTTGTGCACATGACAAATCCCGGTATAAACATAAAAATATATTCTTCATAAAAGTTATGACGATTCCGTCCTGGTGGCCGCCGCAGAAATCACATGACAAATAAGATCAAATACATTGCTGGAAAAATAAGAAAAATAAATTAAAAGATAGAATAATTTTGCATCCACTGTACCTTCTTTCCATTAACCAGCTAAACTACTACAACAAATACAAATTACCTCGCTCTTCCACCAGCTACAGCTACAAAATTTTCCGAATAAATAAATGTAACCCTAATAAAATAATATAACAATGAAAAGGTGTTAAAAATATGTATATAAATATGAAGTGTTTCAGCCATAAAAACAGCGTTTATAGAAATCATAATCTTAGGAAAACTCCGATAAAATAGTAATAGGAAATATTTTTACGCTAAATAGAATTGAATAGTAGTAAGAAATAGTCTTATTTCAAAATCCCCAATAGATTAGAAAATATTAATAGCAAGGTTTCTTCTTCTCTAACCTTAGGTAAATAAATAATAAAAATTATTTCTATAGGAAACTGATTTTCATAAATTAATAAGTAATGGTACAATAAATAATGGTAGGAACTATAAAAATAATTTAGAAATGTATAATAATAGCAATTATTATTAAGGAAAATAAATATTCCAATTTACTCAATTTGTAGGAACATGCCGATTTTTAAGTGAGTCGACGCTCTTAAAGACCGGCTGTGCAAAACAAATTTTAAAATTCTTTATATGAAAAATAATTATTACATTTAAAATTTTGAAAAAATAAGTAAAATTTAAAAAAAAAAAAAAAATTTTTCTATATCTAAAAGTCTAAAATATTGAAAAAAAAATGGACTTATACAAAACGAAAAATATACGTAAACAATAATTATAACAATAAAAATAGCAAGGTCAACAGATCAAAAGCAAAGCAAACAACCTCTTTCACTACAATATCAAATAACAATAAAATATCAAAACAATTGAAAATATGACAAAAAGTCTTATACAATTGTTCACAAAACAATTATATAACACATTTTTTTCTAAGGTGGATGGTGTAGCATTATACGTCACACACTGTATTGTATCATTATATGCTACACCTACTGTAACATACTTGCGGCTTTACGCATAACAAATTCAAATATATTTTAGTAATAATCATATTACAGTTATTGAACTAACCCAGACGGCACGGAATGCCGAATATGAGACACATATCACAGTTAATAAATTATACATATAAACACGCAACCCATTGTAATATACATACAAACATTCAACTAATTGTGGGAAAATACCAAAATATTCAAACTGATCTGCTGACGCTGCAAATTGTACAAAACTACATGTATGGAGTTATGCATACAAAACTACATGTATACAAAGACTGTATACAAACGTACATGTATGCATAACCCATTTCCTATGTACTTATTTTTATACTCAGTTGAGCAGAGCTCACAGAGTATATTAAGTTTGATTGGATAACGGTTGGTTGTACATATATAAAAGAATCGAGATAGATATAGACTTCCATATATCAAAATAATCAGGATCGAAAAAAAATTTGATTGAGCCATTTCCGTCCGTCCGTCCGTCCGTCCGTCCGTCCGTTAACACGATAACTTGAGTAAATTTTGAGGTATCTTGATGAAATTTGGTATGTAGGTTCCTGAGCACTCATCTCAGATCGCTATTTAAAATGAACGATATCGGACTATAACCACGCCCACTTTTTCGATATCGAAAATTCCGAAAAACCGAAAAAGTACGATAATTCATTACAAAAGACCGATAAAGCGACGAAACTTGGTAGATGAGTTGAACTTATGACGCAAAATAGAAAATTAGTAAAATTTTGGACAATGGGCGTGGCACCGCCCACTTTTAAAAGAAGGTAATTTAAAACTTTTGCAAGCTGTAATTTGGCAGTCGTTGAAGACATCATGATGAAATTTGGCAGGAACGTTACTCTTATTACTATGTGTACGCTTAATAAAAATTTGCAAAATCGGAGAAGGACCACGCCCACTTTTAAAAAAAAAATTTTTTAAAAGTAAAATTTTAACAAAAAATTTAATATCTTTACTGTATATAAGTAAATTAAGTCAAAATTCAACTCCAGTAATGATATGATGCAACAAAATACAAAAATAAAAGAAAATTTCAAAATGGGCGTGGCTCCGCCCATTTTCATTTAGTTTGTCTAGAATACTTTTAATGCCATAAGTCGAACAAAAATTTAGCAATCCTTTTGAAATTTGGTAGGAGCATAGATTTTATGACGCTAACTGTTTTCTGTGAAAATGGGCGAAATCGGTGGAAGCCACGCCCAGTTTTTATACACAGTACACCGTCTGTCCTTCCGTTCGGCCGTTAACACAATAACTTGAGCAAAAACCGATATATCTTTACTAAACTTAGCCCACGTACTTATCTGTACTCACTTTATCTTGGTATAAAAAATGGCCGAAATCCGACCATAACCACGCCCACTTTATCGATATCAGAAATTACGAAAAATGAAAAAAATGCCATAATTCTATACCAAATACGAAAAAAGGGATGAAACATGGTAACTGGATTGGTTTATTGACGCAAAATATAACTTTGGAAAAAACTTTGTAAAATGGGTGTGACACCTACCATATTAAGTAGAAGAAAATGAAAAAGTTCTACGAGGCGAAATCAACAGCCCTTGGAATCTTGGCAGGAATACTGTTAGTGGTATTGAATATATAAATAAATTTGCAGTACCCGACAAATGATTTTCTGGTTCACCTGGCCCACATTTGGTCGATATCGCGAGAACGCCTTCACATATATATCTAACGGCCACTCGCTTTTAAAACCCTCATTAATGCCTTTAATTTGATATCCATATCGTACAAACACATTCTAGAGTCACCCCTGGCCCACCCTAATGGCGATATCTCGAAAAGGCGTGCACCTATAGACCTAATGCCCACTCCCTCTTAAAATGCTCAGTAACACCTTTCGTTTGATACCCATATCGTAAAAACATTCTAGAGTCACCCCTGGCTCACCCTAATGGCGATATCTCGAAAAGGCGTCCACCTATAGACCTAATGTCCACTCCCTCTTAAAATGCTCAGAAACACCTTTCGTTTGATACCCATATCGTACAAACATTCTAGAGTCACCCCTGGCCCACCCTAATGGCGATATCTCGAAAAGGCGTCCACCTATATACCTAATGCCCACTCCCTCTTAAAATGCTCAGTAACACCTTTCGTTTGATACCCATATCGTACAAACATTCTAGAGTCACCCCTGGCCCACCCTTATGGCGATATCTCGAAAAGGCGTCCACCTATAGACCTAATGCCCACTCCCTCTTAAAATGCTCAGTAACACCTTTCGTTTGATACCCATATCGTACAAACATTCTAGAGTCACCCTTGGTCCACCTTTATGGCGATATCTCGAGAAGGCGTCCACCTATAGAACTGAGGATTACTCCCTTTTAAAATACTCATTACCACCTTTCATTTGATACTCATATCGTACAAACACATTCTAGAGTCACCCTGGCCCACCCTAATGGCGATATCTCGAAAAGGTGTCCACCTATAGACCTAATGCCCACTCCCTCTTAAAATGCTCAGTAACACCTTTCGTTTGATACCCATATCGTACAAACATTCTAGAGTCACCCCTGGCCCACCCTAATGGCGATATCTTGAAAAGGCGTCCACCTATAGACCTAATGCCTACTCCCTCTTAAAATGCTCAGTAACACCTTTCGTTTGATACCCATATCGTAGAAACATTCTAGAGTCACCCTTGGTCCACCTTTATGGCGATATCTCGAAAAGGCGTCCACCTATAGAACTAAGGATTACTCCCTTTTAAAATACTCATTACCACCTTTCATTTGATACCCATATCGTACAAACACATTCTAGAGTCACCCCTGGCCCACCCTAATGGCGATATCTCGAAAAGGCGTCCACCTATGGACCTAATGCCCACTCCCTCTTAAAATTCTCAGTAACACCTTTCGTTTGATACCCATATCGTACAAACACATTCTAGAGTCACCCCTGGCCCACCCTAATGGCGATATCTCGAAAAGGCGTCCACCTATAGACCTAATTCCCACTCCCTCTTAAAATGCTCAGTAACACCTTTCGTTTGATACCCATATCGTACAAACACGTTCTAGAGTCACCCCTGGCCCACCCTAATGACGATATCTCGAAAAGGCGTCCACCTATAGACCTAATGCCCACTCCCTCTTAACATGCTCAGTAACACCTTTCGTTTGATACCCATATCGTACAACCATTCTAGAGTCACCCTTGGTCCACCTTTATGGCGATATCTCGAAAAGGCGTCCACCTATAGAACTAAGGATTACTCCCTTTTAAAATACTCATTACCATCTTTCATTTGATACCCATATCATACAAACACATTCTAGAGTCACCCCTGGCCCACCCTAATGGCGACATTTCGAAAAGGCGTCCACCTATAGACCTAATTCCCACTCCCTCTTAAAATGCTCAGTAACACCTTTCATTTGATTCCCATATCGTACAACTAGAGATACCCCTGGTGCACCTTTATGGCGATATCTCGAAACCGCGTCCACCTAGGGAACTAAGGATCACTCATTTTCAAAATACTCATTAACAGCTTTCATTTGATACCCATATCGTACAAACATATTCTAGAGTCACCCCTGGTCCACCTTTATGGGGATTTCTCGAAAAGGCGTTCACCTATAGAACTAAAGCCCATTCCCTTTTAAAATACTCATTCACACCTTTCATTTGATACCCATATCGTACAAACACATTCTAGAGTCAGCCCTGGTCCACCTTTATGGCGATATCCCTAAATGGCGTCCATCCATAGAACTATGACCTACTCTCTCTTAAAATATTCTTTAATACCTTCCATTTGATACACATGTCATACAACCATATTCCAGGGTTACCCTAGGTTCATTTTCCTACATGGTGATTTTCCTTATTTTGTCTCCATAGCTCTCAACTGAGTATGTAATGTTCGGTTACACCCGAACTTAGCCTTCCTTACTTGTTAGTTATTAGTATTAAGATATTTATGAATGTATAGGTTAAGTAAATTAGTATAAAAGACAATAATTTATTCAATAAAGCAGAGACTTAATGTCGCACAATCAAACGTGCAACGTCTTTCAATTACGAATATTTCACTAGTACAAACTCCATTACGATCTTAATAAATCTTAGAGAGATTCCATCCTCCCCCAAAGCATTCGATTTTATACTTAATAAAGACTTCAAAATATCAACCTCGATAATTGTATCAAATTAAAATTTGTTACCAGGGCCGACATAGGAGGAGTAATCTTTTAGCAGGGCTGGAGCATTGGCGTCATTGTTAGCGCTAACAAAAAAGTCATTTAGTTCATCCACGTCTATTTCACACTTAGTAGTATCCTTGCCATGTATTTTAAACCTTTTAAAGTTTCTCCACAGCTCCTTGGATGGAAGTGAGAGATCTAGCTTTGATTTACTGTACCTACACTTTGCCTGCCTGATAATAGCTGTTGTTTCATTTCGCACTTCTTTGTATCAACACCAGGAAATATTTGTCCTATTTTTACGCCACTTACCATAGTACTTTTGACGTTTCTTAAAAGCCGATCGAACTTTCGAATTGTACCACGGACACGAACTGTTAATAAGATTTGCACAACGAATAGGCACATGCACATTAAACAATCTGATCAAGTTATTATTAAAAAAATCTAGCTTGGTGTCAAACGTGTCAAGAATCCAATAGTCAGTCCAATCAACACCACATATATCGGAATACAACGCATTAACATTCAACGATTTAAAATCACGAAAAACAAACGTACAGTCTAAACCAGAACGGTTCATTTCAACATCAGACAGAAAATCAAATCATGGTCAGAAACAAAGGATATTTGCTCAAATTTTAGGACTAGGCAGGGATCACAAGTTACAAAATAATCAAGAAGACTGGGTACAGAATTATTGTCAAATTTCGTCGGGTTAGCACTATTGACAACGCATGGAACTGCTGTTGCAAACTGGTCAAGTAGTTTACTACTGTAGGAATCATTAACAAGTAGGTTCACATTAAAATCACCACATATCAAAATACTTTCATAATCAATTACAAATTCGGACAAATAAACAAAAAATGATTATAATGAAAAATTTTTTTGGGGTTGTAAAACATATTACCATAATTTTATTTACTCCATCAGACAGTTCATTGAAAATATATTCAACATCAAAGGAATTAGAATTTTTTAACAGTCTAGATTTGAGTGTTTTTTTACAGTAAACTGCAACTCCCCCTCCTTTTTTGTACCTACGATCATTCCGAAATAAAGTGTACCCATTAATCGAAAAGTTGAGATCAGGAATTTTACTGCAGAACCATGTTTCAGAAACACAAATCACATCCACCGCAGGATCCTCAAAAACATACCTAACAAAATCAAGTTTGTCATAGCTAAGGCTACGTGCATTAAAATGTAGTGCATTGAAGCCACGATTTTGCTTACAAAAAATATCAATCAAAATTTTTTCATTTTCATTAGGGCGAGGGCGAGATCTATGGAATGACCCCATACACATAAAGATGAAAAAAAACTCTTTAACTATTAGCTAACATCTCAAAGCTTGTGTGACAATAACAATTTGTACTACTCTTCGCAGTGACGGTAAACAACTTGTTTACTAGGTTTTTAGGATAAACACAATAATAGCATAACAACAAAAGAAATAGCAACAACAACCACAAAACTAAATGCGCTCTCACCATTTTTAGCATCAACGACCAACAAACCACAAAAAGATTTTAACTTCTGATATTCACACAAATTTACAACCTACTTATTGTATCTTACTTGTAGAATATCCTCTTGCCCTTACAAGATTCATTCATATAAGGTGTACCCAAAGTAATAACACGTCAAAGCTGCAAGACACAAATCTTCATCATTTTGCGTTGTACAAGGACCTCTGGCCTCTCGAAGCGAACAATGACTTGAGCGTTGTTTTTGTGCACAGAGTTCTCAATTACATTGTGCTAGTTTGGTGTTATCGACGATTTGTGATCCTTATTTCTCATATTTTATAGTTGCACTTAGGGTGTTTTTAACTGTAACTACTTTGTACACCTTACACGACAATGATGAAGATGTTATCCTCGATTTATGTGTGTGTGACGACAAAAGATGTTGCGATGAAAAATTACATTTTAACAGCAAAACTAGTTGCTCCTTGGTGATACTCAATTGTTTTTTAGATAGTCTTAAATAAGCAAGCGCTTGGACTCTTAACCTCATACTTGCTAGATGGCAGCAAATGCGGTCAAAAGCTCAGCAGATGTCGGTTCATCTTTTCACCTGTAATATTGCACCTGCTTATTTCCATATCTGCATCTTTTCTTTACGAGCATATAATGTTGTACTCCTTGTAGTTCTATCACCTTACTTACTAAGATCTTTATTATGGACAGAAAGGTCTGCGCTCTGTGGTGTCATAACCTTTTTTTTGGTGCAACGTATTGACAATTACAGCGTGCAAAATTTGTTTGCTTGTTATGCAAGATTGCTGCCAGTTTCTTAGATTAGAAACAGATTTCTCATTGTGCATAAATTTGGCACAGGCATGCTTTTGAGCTCACATATTTCTTCCTTTTGTTGTACTTTATCAGGCAATCAAGTAAGTTAGGACGGACGAGTAAATTGTAATTGGAGAATTGTGAGGTATGCAAATATTTGTAAGTATGAATGTATATTCAGGGCCGCAGAGAGCCGAGCCGGGCCCCTGGGACAGTTCGCATTTACGGGCCCTTAAAAAATAAACACAATCCAGTAAAAAAATAACATAATATATATAAATTTTTCAATTCACATTTTCAGTTTTATTTCATATAAAATAAGATTTACTGGAGCACTTACATAAATGAAATGTTAGATTTCATTGTTTGATTTGCTTACATTAACTTTTTCTAAATATGTACATTTTAAGAGCTTTAATCAGCCAAGGAAAACCTTCCGTGCTTTTTGGTCTGCGAATATGGAAATTACCGATTCAAAACTAATGCTGCGAGCAAGGCTGGTCTCCAACGCCAATGTTCCAAGGCTTGTCATGCGATTTTGGCTCATAGTAGAACGTAAAAAATTTTTCAGGCGAAACAATAGACTAAAAGAACGCCCCCCTTCAGCCACACTGACTGGAAGTGGGCAAAATATTCTTAATGCTATGCAGATATTCGGAAATAATACTTCCAACTTCAAGTCATGAAATTTGTTCAGAAGTTGAAATGGTGGCAGCGAATCACATCCCAAATTTGCTAATTGGACGGCTTTGAGATGAATGATTTCATCTATTAGATCCGTAGAAATATCGATACCATAAATCGGGTAGAATGCCGCTGCTTTTCTCTGAGTTCTTCTTCCGTCAGATCCTCATACTTCCACAAAAAACTAAATTTCATCGCAATGGCATTTACGGCTTCGAAACGTCTTGTCATGTTACCAATCAAGCAGTCCAAACGAACGTAAGAAACTTGCTGTTTGAATTGAGTTTCGGAATCACACTCAGGTGATTCACCAGGTGATTCATCGAACTGGCGCTTTCTTATCTTCCTTCTTTTCTATGCGAAGGTATTCAAAACTCCTATACTCCCTGCCAGAACCTTACATTCTTGAAGTATGATCGACCATTGATCCCTGAAGTTCTTCAACTCATCAATCAGGCCACGTATATTTTCTCTTTCCATGTCCAGTGCGGCATTTCTAGGTTGCAGTACCAGATTTCGATGGTTGATTACCGTCAAAACTTTGAACCAAATGGAGGCTAAGATGATACACTCAAATTTCCCCATATATTCTTCAATACCTTTCAAATCCGCTACTGTTTCTGAACTCAGATTCAAAAGCTTGATTTCATCAATAGCCTTCAATATTTGGGGAATGTGAATTGCAAAAGGTTTCACACTATCCACACGAGCAGACCATTGTGTTTGTGACATGCTGTGCAAGGATCAATTAGTTTTTTCCTTGAGAGTTTCCCATCTCTGAGGGCTTGAGCTAAAGATATTGTAAATTTCTGCATAATACCGAAAAATGTGATGACTTCTGCACAACATTCAGCAGCTTGCACTCCACATAAATTTAAACTATGACAAGCACAAGGTGCAAATATTGCCAGGGAGTTATCTCTCAAGATATGACTTTGCGCTCCTTTGTAATGACCGCTCATATTACTGCCATTGTCACACCCTTGCCCACGGCAGTCATCCAGTGGAATATTGTGCTTGTTTAGAGTGCTGCGAATCAGCTCAGCGATAGCTTCTCCTGTTTTTGCGTTACAATCGACAAACTCTAAGAAGTGTTCTTGGATTTTCCATTTTCAGGAGTCCCTGTCTAATAAAACATAACGCAATATAAAAACAGTCTGCTCAATATGCGCCGAATCAGGGGTTGCATCTACTATTAATGTGTAATACTTGACGGACTTTCTCTCGCCTTCTATCTTTCTAATTACTTGACTTGCACAGATTTCTATGAATTCATTTTGTATTGCATCAGACAAAAAATGTGATTGGAGACGATTCTTTTTCGTTTGAGATTCCCTCACCTTCTCCAAATGTTCATGCCATAGGGGTTCATAATTGCTGATCAGTTCCAAAATACCAAGAGAGTTTCCATTTTTTAGATTTCCGATCAATGAATTATCCCCTCTAAATACCAATCCTTTTTCTCCAAGAAATAAAACAACATCAAGAATTCTGCGAAGTATCTCTCTCCAGTGAGCTGCTTCATTTTTAAGGGTTTCCGCTAAGAGAAAATCTACTGAACTTGCATTTCGAATTCTCATTTCATATTGGCGCCACTCTATATAGCAAGTTTTATGATTTTGACTATTTTCATGTTCAGGAATTTTGTCGTGCAACCTCCTCCAACCTTTTTCTTTAGAAAAACTCGAAGATTTTGTCAAAGCTGATCGGGTATTTTCGGAAATTTTGCTGAAAAGCCGCCCTGGAAAACAAGAAAAGCGCTTCTTTTGTTGCACTCCAAACGAGGCCAATCACGCTTTACTTTTTCTCCATGGCGACCACTTAAGTCGTTGGGAAGTCGAAATAAAATGTGATTTTAAGTTAGCTGAAGCATTTTTGACAGACAGCGCTTATAAAATTGTGTCAAAAACTTTTATCTAACTTAAAATCACATTTTATTTCGACTATGACTATGCCCCATATTTGATCGGATGCTTATGATTTTAGTTGTGATTTTCAATTTTAAAACAATTTTTTAGCAAAAAAATATGTATGTATCTATGAAATCCTAGTTAGAGTACTGTCAATACTGCTTTGCCTTGCCGGGCCCCCAAAACCTGTGTATATCTAGATACAATTTTTACTCATTTATGCTAAGCTTCATTTGCTTTGCATGTTGTTCATAAACAGATAGACTATTGCCGTCATCCAGTGAGCCTGAGCCAGATAAACAATTTTCCATGCAACTGCAACAACAACGATTTGAGCCAAATAAATCCAGATAGAAGTCGGTTCAATTTGTGAGCCAGATAATTTGTTAATTATTTGTCTTTAGTTTGGCAACGCTGCCATTAATAAACCTAGTTTTTCAAAAATAGATGTCGCTGCTTAACCTTTCGGCGTATGAGTTAAATGAAAAACAGCAGCGACATCTGCCTATCACATGTCACGTGTGCGAAAATATCACGACATCTGCTTCTCAAGTCTCTCAATGATCCGGAACATTCCCGTGAGAATTGAGCGTGAACTGGAGCTGTAAAACTCATTGGATGCGGCATATATTTTGTCTTCATAAATATTCATATTAGTACGTGAATAATGCTGATGGCGAACCTGACATAACAACTTAGACATAAACATGCTATATACATAACCAGATCTATTATTATGGAATAAAAATTAAAACTTAGATATTAAGGATTAAAGATTTAAAATAAAAGATTAGAAATGAAAGATTATTGATAAAAAATTTAAGATTAAAAATTAAATATTAAAGATGAACGGTTAAATATTTCAACTAAAAAATTTAAGATTAAAGATTATAGACTAATTATCAAAGATTAAATATAAATGTTTAATATTTGTTTATTCAATTATTTATTGGATTATCATTTGAGATAAAAATTAAAGATTAAGGAATGAATGAATATAGACGAGTTACCAAAAAGTAAGGGTTAAAGGTTTACTATATACTTATTTATTTAATTATTTATTTAACAATTGAGAAAAAAAATTTAAGATTATAGACTAATTTATATGAGTTAAGCAGGGATTGCCCGAGTTGCTTTAAATGTATGAAAATATCTTCCCAAATTATTAAATAGATTATAGACTAATTATGAAAGATTAAGGATTAAAGATGTAATATTTTTTTATTTCTTTATTTAACATTTAAGATAAAATATTAAAGATTATATATTAATTATTTAAGGTTAAGGATTAAATATTTATTAGTTATTTTTTTTTTTATGTATTAATTTATTTATTTATTAAGCCAATCATTATTTTTCAAAGCTTACAGGCTGAGTAGAAGTACATAAATTAGAACTCGATCTAATTGGGAATTTAATTTCTTACTTATATAATAATTACCTTACTTGTTGTTTAAAGTATTGCGAAAGCAGTTGCTTGAAAACGAAAAATATTTCAAATTGGAGATGAAAGATTAAGGATCAAAAATTAAGTATTAGAGATGAACGGTTGAACATTAAAGATTTAAGATACAAAATTAAAGATTAAGGATTTTAAACAAAATATCAAAAGTTACAGATTAAAGTTTAAAGATAAAAGTCTAAAGCTTAAAGGATAAAGGTTAGAGATTCAAAGACCAAAGAAAAAAGATTAAATATCAATGATTATATTTAAATATTAATGATGGAAGATAAGAGTTTAAAGATAAAAAATTAAAGGTAAAAGAATTAAAAAATAAAGACTAAAGATTTAAGATTAAAGTGCAAAGATTAGAGATCAAAGACTAAGGACTAAAAAAAAAGATCAAGGCTTAAAACTAAAGATTAAAGATAAAACATTAAACTTTAATGACTTATGATTAAACAATAAAGATTAAAGATTTAATATTAAATATTAAAAATAAAATATTAAAGATGAAAATTTAAAGACTATGGACTAAAGTTCAAGGATTTAAGATTAAAGAATAAAGATTAAAGATTAAAATGAAACATCTAAGGTAATAGATTAAAGGTTAAACATGTAAGATTCAGTCAAGGGAAAAAGTCTTGGTATTTTTTGCAGCAAAACAGCAATAAATTAACTATACTGCTGTAGAACTTTCCAGAAACGTTTAAAAGCCGAGTTGTTCCAAGATATGTCATCTTGAGAATACCATATCAGAATAAAATTAAAAATTCGGCAATTTTAAGTTCGAAAATCATGGGATTGCCTACAACAATAGCACATTTTATGTCAAACTAGCCCGGCAGACGTTGTCCTGCCCTAAATTTGGCCTATCTGCATACATTTTAATAAGCTTTTTCCGTCTGACTCTGCCCACGCCCCTCTTCAATTTTTCCTAATCCTTTTAAGCCCTCCTCCCTCCGTCATTTTCGCTTTATCTATCTCCATCTTCGTCTCATTCGATCTCTTTCTCAATCTCCTTCTCTCTTTTCTCTTCTCTCAAATCTTCTCATTCTTACCCTCTTCACAACTAAAGACTCTCCTGAATTAAAAAAAAATGTCATAGTACCTCTAAATCGCGGGCCACCTCAGAAACCTCCCCCCCCTCCCCCACCCTCTCGTCTGGCCTTGTGATGTGCTATACTTGATATATCATTCGCTATAATATTTTTGTTTGATAAGCAGGTTGTTTAATTAAACACCAAGCAATTACACGGAAGTATATCCGCACCACCTGAAAATATGATTGTCACTGCGTATACGTAACATTTTATTATTATTACGTATAAACAAATAAAAAATTTTGCAATAAAATAATATTGCGACTATAAACTGAGATATAACCTATCCTATCTCTCAAGTTAGATCAAACCAGACACGGAGCGCAAAACAAATTCAAAATCGGTTATGTAGTTTAGGAGTCCATCGCGGCCAAAAATGTTGTGACACGTGTTTTTTATATATTAAGATGTGTCATGAAGTAAAGAAATTTGTTTTCTAATAGTGACGAAAATTAATTGATTGAAGGTTATTAGTCACTTGCCATCAAGAAAAGCTGGTCCTGCAAAATGAAAGCAATGTTCCAAGTCAATTTCGAACAGCTGATTGTACATTAAATTTTTCGAAGCGCATATGTTCGGGTGTAACCGAGCATTATATACTCAGCGTGAGCTTCACTTCTACAGTTCCTTTCAGATAAATTACTTCTCCACCTAACACGTGGCATCGCCCATTTAAAATAAAATGTGTTCCAATTTCCTCTTACAGTAAAACTCACTAAGACATAGACATAGACATTATTTTATTCGTCCACGACCCTTTAAAAATCTTTAACATAAAAGTGGGCGTGGTCCTTAACCAATTTCGTTAATTTTTCTTCGAATCATTCCTTATGGTAAAGGCAAGCTCTCTGCCGAATTAAGTTATGATAAGTTTAACAGTTTTTGATTTATGATAAATAATATTTGTAAAATTGATTTTATCAAGTGGGTGGTGCCACGCCATTTTCCAAAATATTTTGGAATTTATGTTTTTCGTCATAACATAAATCCACCTACCTAGCTTAGCGGTATTCGTGTTTGAGTTATCTAACTTTTTTAAATTTTCGATATCAAAAAAGTGGATGTGGTTATAGTCCAATTTCGCTCATTTTAATAAAAATTTATTGGTGGTCCAGATAAGCCCTTCATATCAATATTTGCTCAAGTTATCGTGTTAACGGACGGACATAGCTTAATCAATTTTTTTCCGATACTGATGATTTTGATATAAGGAAGTCTATATCTATCTCGACTCTATACCTGTACAACCAACCGTTATGCAAAGCACGCTGAGTATTAAAATGGTTGATGATTTGTGTTTGACTAAATCACTTGGTACTTAAGCCTTAAATGACTTGATTTATGATGTTGGGCTAAACATCATTAGTGAGCAATCAAGGGACGAATGGGTTCTTTTTTAAAATTCCTTTCGAGCAGAACGAACAAAATGTTTTCTAAACGACTGCATTCAAAAAAGTCAAATTTTTTACTACGAGATACATATTTGATTACAAACAGAAATGGCTACACAAATTTTTTCGTTTGCATGTTCTGCGCTGCGAGTAGTGAACATTCAAAGAATTGGTTACTAACTTCTAAGAAATTGAGCTACATGTGTAATTTGTTAAATGAAACCACCACGCACTACACCAATAAATCACCGCCGTCTGTCAAGTCAATTTCGTACATTTGTGAAAGAAAGAGAAGAAGGTAGCATAAAATGGAAGTTGAGTATGAATAAAAAATATTTAAGAAGAATATTTGTGTATTAGGGGGAATTCTTTACGAAAGTCAAACTTGGCTTTGTATTACCAAAAGGCTGGTAAGGGGAAAAGAATAAAGCCGCGGTTGGGAATATCTGCCGTATGAGGTGACCAAAACCCAAGTCCCTCCTCCAGGTTGTGAGCAGGATCTGAGATTTGTGATGTCCTATTTTATATTTCAAAATCCTAAAGGTAGAATGTTAACCTAATATCATTATCAGATTCACAAGAAACTTCACCTTTTCATTCCACTCTGAAGAAAACTTCATTATTAATAAGCTTATTTACTAAAATGCATAAGCTAAGAGTCACCCTAATGTGGTTATATGGATATGTATATGCATAGTAAAAAGGCATATGAATTTTCGTAAAAGCTATCTTTTACGCCTCCATATTCCCCTTTTCCAACACAATTTTGTTCAACGCTTTTTGTACTTAGAAAAAATTTTTTTACTTTCACATCGTCAGATAGCCGTATTGACCATATTGAATAATTGATCACATTGAAATTTGGTATGTCTATTACCAATTTGGTGATTTGAAAAAAGACGAAGCAGAAGAGAAAGTTTTTTTGTGCATCAAGGTAAGTTTAGTGATTATAATTAAGCGCCTGGATGCCTTTGACAACTTTAGGCTTACTGGTTTTTTTAAACTGTTAAATCAAGTACACATCTACATACGTATATATTTGATCATTGAAAATGCAAAGCTTCGGCCTTGCGGAGAATCCTGTATTAGAGTTTTGTTCTACAATTGTAAATGCAAGTGAATTTAAAAATCTTTTAATCAAATTTGCAGTCAAGTCAGCAATATTTAATTTTTCTCAATAATATATCGATAACGGCTTAATATGAAATCCATAGCTTTTCGATAACAAATCGATAGCTTTTCTATTCAAAATAATAGCTCATCGATAATATTTTTTATCGATATCAAGTTTATAACATGAAATATTTATAATATGGAAAACTGAAAAACAACGGCTTGATGCAAATCTAGAGACCCCAGTGGGTTAGGGGATCAGAATATACCCGCGGTAGGTATGCCTGTCGTAAGAGGCGACTAAAATACCAGATTCAAGGGGCTGTGTAGCGCAACCCTTCAGGTTGCCAGCGCAATATATAGCTTATCCAAACCCAATTGTCAACCACACCTATCCGCGGCGAATCCTGTTTCACTAACAGAAGAGGCTCTGGCGACCCCAAGCTTCTCATGGAATTTGGGGGTGGGGAGGGACAGAATGGCCTGAAGGTTTAATGTGGCCACATAAATCGTTCCCGACATGGTCGGGCTAGCACCTTAATGGTGCTATGGTACCGGAGCGTACCGGATTTGTATCCGGTAAAGGACCATCACATCGATAACACTCCCCAAAGCCTTCGGGGAGCAACCTTATCGCTACAACAACAATAACATGCAAATCTAGAGGACAGTTTCATGAAGGCCGGCATTTCACACCGAATTTTCTTTACCGCCACAGACTTGTTACGCACTTGCCTACTTATAGCCACTGTTGTAGATATCGCAATACCCCATTGCCTTCTTTAATTTCTCTGTCAGTCACTTTTAAATAATAAGGAGGTTTGCCTGCTTATGGACATCAAACACCCGGGAATGTATACTTCCATTTGAAATGGTTAGAATATTTCAGGTGCATCAAGCCAAATCCTTAAAAAGTTTGCAGTGAACATCAACAAAAGAAACTTGTCTCCATCCAAGGCTTGATCTGCCCTCTTGTTTGATAAAGAAAGAATTATATGATGGTGGAAATCTCGACGATCCCTAAAGAGTAGGACGTATGTAAGACGAGTAAGCTTCGTCAACATTTGTAAGAATCTATGCAAGTCATTGCTGATCAAACGAAGATTCACTTAAGGAGGCTTCGCACCATGAATTTTCCTTACATTGATGCTAAATAAGTAGCTGCATTTTCAAAACTGAATACAGAGAAAAGATGAGATTTCACATTCCTCAAGCGGCGCCCGAGCAAGCACCATCTAAAATAATAAATAAAAGATCTCACGTGGGATGACAGATAAGCTTTTATAAATTTTTTTTTAAATTGTGTAATAAGAAAGTAATAGTTAAAAGATCTCATATCCCTAAAGTGACGCCCGAGTGGGAACCAGTTCAAATGCTAAAATAAGAAAGGAAGTATCTTGTAGTCTTAATAAACTTTAAAAATGTGGTAAACAAAATTTCCATCTTTGCGTCCAGATGGGCAACCGGAGAATGGATAGCTCTCAATATTTAAAACTTACGAGCTTTTTGAATGCGAGTCGCTTCACTTAAAGAACAATGAAAGCGAGGTGGCGATTTTGTTTATCATCTTCTTGTAGTCATTTTTCTTTCTTTCATTTAAAGTCTTTATTTGAACATCGTATCCATCTGCTATTACTGCAAGCCTTTTTTTAATGTTCACAAAATCCCCTTCCCCTTGTTTAAGAAGCTTGGCTTTGGGTAACACCACAAGCCTTTAATTTTTTCTAGGCCATCAAAAACTAAAAATAGTAAGAACTAAGCTTTAACAAAGTTTAAATAAGCTAAGTGGCATTGTAAGCCACCTGTTCGTCACAACCAAGAATATTAATAAAATACTTGAGAAAAGTTACGAGGTAAATATAAACCAATTCAAACTTTGCCAAACAATTTGTCAAATAGAAAAATTCACTCACATACATGCACCAACTTAATGCAGATAATCAGCTCAATGAATATAATAAAGAGGAAAGTTGACAATGTTCCATTTTTGTTGGAGGAAGAACTTGCAATTTGACATTTCCTACGAGTAAAAAAAATATATATGTGTTAGTAGGTATGTGTGCATATGTCACATAATATATCTATATTGCACACTCCCTTAACTTCTTTTGTTATTTCCCTTGTCACTTAAGCAGTAAATCAAACACTAGCTTGGAAGCGCACACACTTTAGGCAACTAGGAAATCAAAGAGACTTATATTGTAGTGTAAGTAACACTGGTATGTATGTGAGTGTATGTGAATTTGTATAAGGCTCTCACATTGTCAGCATATTTTTGTGTCAAAGTGTTTGCAAATTTTTCACCGAAATGCCAGTCGCCAAAAATTGCCAACATTCTGTAACGTCGTCAACACTAACACTCTCTGGTGTGCTGCGGTCACAACTCAAAAATTGAATTAAGACCTATCTTTTATTCAAAAAAATATTATGTAGAATCTGAATCTGCAAGGGAGATGGAGATTAAGTTAGGTTGAACGACCAAATTTAAAAACCCTATCAAAAACCAGGACCCATGTTATAAAATAACTCCGCCCTCTTGGCAAGTACTAGAAGCTTTCTAAGACTTATGCTACTTGCTGCTTCTAGATCTGGCAGCTGCATCACTCCTTACAGCTGGAGTCTTAGCCTGGCAAGATCAGAGCATAAGCACCAAACGTTTCCTCCTCCAACCCGCACTTCCTACATTTGCTATCACTGACCAAGCACTATTATAGGCATGTGACGTCAGAAGGCAATGTCCAGTCAGAATATCCATCATGAGTATACACAACTCTCTTTTTATTGATAGGAGTAACTTTGTTAGTCTTAAGTAGGACATGATCTTCAACACTTTCCAGCCCCGCGCTTGGTCGATCATGTGTACTTCTAGCCTTCTCTTAATTTTGCCTAATCTAATTGAGATATCTACGGAGCAACCTTCGATTGATGCGCCCTTTTTAGGTAGGTCATACGCTTTTTCATTTCCATCCATTTCCATATGCCCTGTAACCCTTATAGTTGTATGCTTCTCCCTGTCCCGATTCTTTCCAGGAATTGCACGGAATAATTTTAGAAAACATACCCAGATTACTCTATATAAGTACTTTGTGCATCTTTTCGCTCACATTGTCCCTTGAAAGTTTTCTATCAAAATAAAAATTTTTAAAAAAAAAATGGTTTGAGAGAAGATTTGCAATAAACTAACAGACGCCGTGGACATCTTCCTGTCCAATACTTTGATTTTTGTACAAATATTAAGGAATATCAAAAAAATGTTTTAGATCCCTATTCTTCTCTTGGAATCACAAAGTGTCTCCGACGGCTCAAATATGCCTTTCCGCTATGCTTTTAAGCAGGCACTTCAACCTTACCTAACCCAATTTTTAACTTTGCTCCCGTATTCACTTATTTTTCCATTACTTATCATGCTCTTCCTCGTTCTATTCTTGCGCCCATATCTCTTAATCTCACTTTTTCTAATTCTCTCCTTGCTATCCTCCCCCCTTTTTCACTACAGCTCCCATCATAGTCACACTCTCCCTCTCCTTTTCACCTCTACCTTTTCCACTGTTTCTTTTCTGTTCCTTTTCTCTCACCCTCTCACTTTAATTTCATAATCATCCCTATCCTCATTCTCATCTTTATACAATGCAATAATTGTATGGATCAATATCTAACAAATTTAGAAAAGCGTCTAGTGCCACACTCTCTCCTTTTCGGTGCCACACAAGGAACAAGTTTTTCAAATCATTACAACTTTGAGTATACTTGACTTGAACTGCACTGGATATTTGGTATATGGAACATATAGATCGAGGTATGTTTGGAAAACAGGGCATTTCGGGATAAATTTGTTCTTTTCGGAATAATTTGAACACCATTTCGAGATCTTTTCGAGTCTAATCCGGGCCTTTTGATAATATCTCCGGACCATGTCGGAAATGTTGCCGGAATCATATTATAATCGCTTTCTGTATCAATTCGTTTTTACTTCCGAATAATTATGGGACTATTGTCGAAATCATTTCGGGTCTCTTTCAGGACGATTTCGGTATAATTTCCGTGTTTTCCCGGGATCTTTTCGAGACTACCTCAGAATTTTCTTAGGTCTAATTCAGGAGAGTTTTTGGACTATTTCCGGATCATGACGGGCCTGTTGTAGAAATCATTTTATAATCACTATAGATATCATTTTAGTTTCCGTATTTTCCCGGGATCTTTTCGAGACTACCTCAGAATCTTCTTAGGTCTAATTCAGGACAGTTTTTGGACTATTTCCGGATCATGACGGGACTGTTGTAGAAATCATTTTAGAATCACTTTAGAGATCATTTTGGCACTATTTCAGGGCAATTTGGAAATTTTTCGAAGATAGTTTCGGGATTAGCTTTAGAATCTTTAAGCGACTATTTAAGCGATTGTTTATCGGAGTTGTTTCGCTAACATTTCCAAATAGTTACAGGACTTTCTCCGATCAAATCGAAATTTTTGTGGGGATATTTTCGGAGTTTATAACCAGATTACTTTGGGACTATTACGGCATAACTTAGGTACTATCTTTCGATCATTTTTGTTGTAGTTTTCAGTACAATTTCTGCACCATTTTGCATCGTTTCAGAATGCCTCGGGGATAATTTTTGGTTTCGTGTATCCACTCCTTAGGTAGTCCTTCGGAACTATTCGAAATTGTTTTCAGGACCATTTCAAGAATGTTTTCGGGATTATTTGAAGATATATCCAAAATGGTAGCTGGCCTTTCGACTATAACTCATACTCTTTTTACCCTATATATAAGTTTCTAAATTTTTGAATTTAACATAATATTTTTTCAAAATATTTTTTCAAAAAAACCCACCCTAGACCAACACCAAAACCACACAAATCCCAAAATGTGCGGCAAACAAACTTTACACAAGCGAATTGCAGCAAAAGAAGAGCATCTTAAGTCAATGAGGCGAGGTTTTTGGAGAATGAGAACGAAAAAATGCTTACTTTGCACTGGAGGTTACTATGCACTGAGGAAGAAGACGTTAGATGGAGTTAACTAGCAGATACTTTCCCAAATTAAACTACATGAATGTACATATGTATGTGTGCGGCTGGGCGACAAGTTGCATTTAAAATGACAGCAATTTTGGATGTTTTTTTGTTTGAAGTTGTTTTTTATCTTGAACTTTAAAGAATTTTCTATTTACTTTCTTTGCTGTTCGACAAAAATTGCACACACACATACTTATGTACGCCCTTACATGAATGTAAGTTTGCACACTGAACGCAGGTTTCTTAACCCAACTGAAACTATTCGATTACTCTGTACACCGTCATATCTCATTTCAATGCTTTTCTAGTCACTAAGCTCGACAAGCTTTCAACACTTTCATGCCCCAAAGGAGATACCTATTTCTTTGCCTGCGATTTTTTTCTTTTTCATTTTGTTGTGGCGGTTAGCTTCTAAGTTTGTCTTTTGTTGTCAAATAAAAGCTTGGTGAAAATTAATCGGACATTTGGCATCTTTTTTCCCTGCACTTTATTCTTCTATTTCTTAACGCCAAAACTTTTACTGTCTTCATTTCATCGCAGACATGAAAAGTGTGCGTAACTTCCGAGACATCACCATTTCTCAAGTTATTCCTAAATAAAATCGCAAAGAGATGAAGTGAGATAAATGTGATATCCGAGATGATGTGGAAAGTAATTTGAGTGAATATCTTGTTGTTCTTTGTAGAGATGGGAAAATAGTGAGAGTTTTGTTACGCATTGTGTTTTCTTGTACAAAAATGATGTTAACAAAGTAGTTGTGTAGCGTTTTAATGGATACATATTATAGTTACGATTGCTTGGCGAAGACTCTGCTATTTCAGGGTAAGAATTAAAGAAGCTACACGTCTGGTTAGCTGGCTGTTTTCAATGATGGTGAGGTAAGGCATCGCACTCCATCCTTTAATGCGCCGCACTCATAAAATCGCAGTGCCTGATCTACACTCATATGCTATTAAAGCCTGATACTTCCTCTAAACGATTAACATCAAAAACTGCCCAGAAGGATTTCGTTTTATCGCCAGTACTTGCTTAGCTAACTAGGCTGCAAGTTGCTAGTGGTGTTGCAAAGCCGCAATTGGTATCCAGCTCCATCTCGCCCGCAATATTAAATCCTTAACACATGACCTCCCGAATCCAAGATCTACTTCTGGACTATTTTTGAAGGATCCTTCTCCTCCCCATTGCTACCACAACACTCCGGTGTCCATCTGTCTTTTCGTTGAGAAATATGTTGACAAATAGCACCAGATACGTTTCGATTCCCAATCCCGTTATTGATAACACGCGGCAGAGCATTACAGAAAGCGTTTTCGATGTCAAAAAAGGCAACCAGTACGAACTAATTGAGCTCAAATAACTCTTCCAATAGTTTAACAACCGAAAAGAGAATTGTTTAAGGTGACCTCACTTAAGAAAAGGCAGCATGCATGCCGATCACAGCACCCTGCGAACTCTACCCTGGATGTTGAGAAGAATCAGGTGGTCCAATGTTTGCAAGACAAACTAGTGTTTTTAAGTTAACTATAGCCCGCTTGAAATTAAATCATAATAGAGGTAACTTTATCAGAAAAAAATATTGTAACGAATTTGCTGGAGATCCTCTTATTTGCCACCTTCTGCTAAGTTCGAATCACTAAACTGTTGAATAAATAACTCAATTTTCAATAATACAAAATGGCCTTAATTAAATTACAATAACACTACTATTGCCCGACAGATAGCGTACTTAATTCAAAACTGATTGTAGCGCCTCTACTATTGCTGCCTTTTATACTCTTTGATTTCCTCGTTGCATCTTCTAGGCGCTTCTGTTCTAGAATCTACTAGTTGGTTATCTGTTATAATTATAACTACAGATGTACGTGTATAGCTCTCATATGCGCGTGTGTTTGTGAGCGACACTTCCACAATTATAACTGCATATCTCAGATAAGATATCTGCATGTGTTTGTGCGTCGCTTCTCCGCTGCGTGTACGTACATATGTGTAGACCTAATGTTTGATTCGTTTATGTAGATACATAATGATTGATTTATGGATGTGCATACAAATCACTCTTAGCATCGGCTTAGAGATGACAGTACCCTCTATTGTTGCTAATATTCGTAACAGTATGATCTAGGCATCTTGAGAACAGCTTTTGTCGGGTTGTTATCGATTACAACCCATACCGGTCAAGTTATTGTTTTATTATCGGCTATTGTCGAGTTGTCAGTTTATTATCGAATTGTTATCGTGGCGTTAGGGATCTGCCATTCATTTTATTTTTAAGGTTATCGATATCTGTTTCATAACAAATCGATAAGACGCCGATAACAAATTGATAACAGTCCCAGAGAAAGTCGATATCTTATATATTCGATAACTTTTGGAAAGCATATTGATAAGTTTCCGATGAAACGCCGTTAATTGTTTGATAAAAATATATTACTTTTCGATAATAAATCGAGAGCTTTTTCCTAACATAGCGATGACTGTTTGATAACAAATATATAACTTTTCGAAAGTTAATTGATAATTTTTCAATAACCTATCGATAACTGTTAGCAACAAACCGATAACTCATCGAGAAAATCGATAACTGATCGATAACCCTTGTTAACTATAGCAAATTTATAATACCTCAATAACAAATTGATAACTTGTCTTAAGCTTGTCGACAACACACCTATGTATAAAAGACCGACAACTCGTCAATAATGAATGGATAAAACGACCATCACCCGTCGATAACAGAGCAATAACTCATTGATAATAAATGGCTCTATCTTATCAAATTTACCACGTATGTACATTGTTTGCACATTTCGCTACAGTGTATTGACCACTCTTAAGCTTTTATTCTGTATTCCCACCTACATCACACCAATCACACACGATATGCCTACAATTACATTTAATATTCCCCCATATACATAGGATAGCAGTTCCAAAGGCTACGCTTACGCTTACACTTACCTTCACTTTCATTCTGACCTCCCCCATACCTTGCGCAAAAATGTTAACTCATCAAAAACTTTCGTTTTCTCATATATTCAATTTAGGAAATGCAGTGAAGAAGATGCTGTGTCATGTCCGCCACTTCAAAGTAGAAACATATATACATAAGACTGCACTTATACAACTGGTCCACAACCTCAACTGGCAGCAGTACACAAAAAAAATCCACAGCCTCATCATTGGACCAGAGAAATGAGTACAGCCAGAATTTGTTGACCGATACGTGTTCCTAGCTGAAGTAGACTGCATAACCGAGGTTTAGCTAGTCGCTCTTTTTTCTGTGCTAGTTTAAGTAAGTTTGACTGAAAATTTGTTTGACAATATAGGTTAGGTTAGGTTGAACTGGCCGGTCCATGAGGACCTCACATAGACTGAATAAGTCCGTAATGTTACCAGAAGTTTGTTTTAACGACCAAACTGAAAAACCCTATCAAAAACCAGGACTTATGTTATAAAATAACTCCGTCCTCTTGGCAAATACTAAAAGCTTCCTAGGACTTAAGCCACTTGCTGCTTCTAGATCTGACAGCTGTATCACTCCTAATAGCTGGAGTCTTAGCCTGGCAAGCGCAGGGCACGAGCACAGAACGCGCTCGATCGTTTCCTCCTCCAGCCCGCACTTCCTACATCTGCTAACACCGACCAAGCCTAATTTAAAGGCATGTGACGCCAGAAGGCAGTGTCCAGTCAGAATACCCGTCATGAGTCTACAGTCTTCTGCTTTTAATGAAAGAAGCAACTTTGTTAGTCTAAGGTTGTAAGACCTACACATAATCTTCGACACTATATAAATAATATCAAATTTGAAGTTCATTCTTTTTTCTTTATCTGACATTATATATTGAACGCAGTGGTTTTATGAGTCCTTTTGCGGCTAATTCACCATCCGATGGTATGCTAAAGATATGCCAATTCCGTTACAATTTTTCGACCGGACATGACCTTTTCAAATACCAACATTGTTTGTATGGCGCGCATGTCGACCGCATTTTACACCGCAAATTTGTAACGATAATTAAGTGCATATGTGTATGTGCGTGAGTGGCATGTCACATATTATATAAAGCCTAATAAGGGAGTATAATCAACGTTTGGGGAAAGCCTTTCATGTACACACTCATACATTTTATTCACACAGATATTTCATAGCAGACAGACTTACAACTTGTTTTGTATACCGTTTGTGTTTGAAAATGAAATTAGTTTGTTGTATTTGCCTTAAATATTTTTGACCTCTATCACACCATTTCATTTGCAATGTGGTTACTTTTAATTTTTTAGGATTTTATTTTGTTTCTACAGCTTTTTGTTGTTTCACGCTAATTCCAATTTTAATGGAATATGCGTTAGGACCTAATGAGTTGTTGACCATTTAAGCAAGGTTTTTAGTCACGTGATTCTCAATCAAAATAATTTGATACTTTTGATGGGTAAAGGATGGCAATCGAAAGGCCGTTTAAATACACATTTAGATTCACATGACCCATTTTACCTGCTAGATAAATACACGTATGAAGTCTAACCAATTATGTACATTGTACATATCAAACTAATTTTGCTGTAAAAATAACGGGAGGAGTATTTGAAAGCATAGTATGGCACGAACTGAGGAAATTTAGTAGGCTCATTAATTAAAATAGTTTGCTTTTTATTTAGGGACTGTGTTATGCAATGCAGCAAATAGGGTGGTTTACAAAAAGCTTCCTCTATTCGAGAAGACGACTGCAAATTTGTGTCGATTTGTTCTCGAAGATTTATCGATTTCCTATCTAAAATCTATCATTTATTATCAGTTTGTAATCAAAAATCAATCAATTTACCAGCGAAAAAATATTGATTTGTTATAGGAATATATAGATTTGTTATCAAAAATTATCGATATATTATCAATAGATTATCGCAAAAATCTCGATTTGCTATCGAAAATGTATCTGTTTGTTGCAATATAAGCCCTTAGTCCCAATTGTTATCAATTTATATCCGCTTGTTATGAGCATTTTGACGACGACAGATGGGTTTGTTTGAAATAATTACCGACGAAACTTCAATATAAAATCGACGTAACCCTGCAATATCCTGTAGATCATTCTTGACATCCTTCAACGGCAACCCTGCGCTTAATAGAGTTGTCCTAATGAAACAACAATACCACAGGACACTCTAGTATACTGAACATCTAAAATTTTCCTCCACCTATCAAGGATCAACTTAGTGATAAACATTTCCAGTAGGTATAATTGAGCGGAGTCGCATTGGTACCAACATTTCCATATACACGGACGGCTCTAAGCTAAACGGCAGATTCGGAGGTGGAGTTTACTCAAGGGACCTTGACTTCTAACTCTTCTTCAGACTACCCGATTACTGCAGTGTCTGCCAAGTAGAAGTTTCAGCCATCATGGAAGCCGCAGTTAGGATAGGGACACACAATATCAGCAATGAAATCTTTATTTTCAGCGACAGCTAGGCAGCCATCAAATCACTTGGCTCCTACTCGTTCTACGAAAATGGGATCCTAAAAGATACCGTCACGTGAACAACGTAAGTAAGGATACAATTTTTACAGTTGCAGGGGCACTAACTGGGCATTGCCTTATAGGTAGGTATGCAGAAAGGTCAGGAGCACCTTATCATCAATGCTGCAGGAGTCGTAAAGAGTATGAAGTGGAGGAAACGGTGGTTCATCTCATCTGCAACCACGCAGGCACTAAGTGGAGCACGGCATCGTCTTCTGGGTGCTCCATTTCTACATAATCTGAGCCAGGTTGTAGAGCATCACGTCAATGACCTATTAGCGTTTATCAGGTCCTCAAAATGGTTCGAACAGGAAAGGTAATGGTGCCTTTTCGTGGTATCACAACATATCGTTTCGTTCTAGATGATAACTGTATGTTAACACATCGAACTGCATGTGTACTTGCTACTCACGCCTTGTTTTTAGTGTGGTCGAAAAAACTTTTGTTAACACCATGATCACATTCAGTCTATATGAGACCGGCTATTTCAACCTAAGCTTGTGTTACACATTTCATAAGGAATACAAATACTTACATTCCCTTATAATGGCGCATAGAAATGTAAGTATATATCTTAATATTTATTTATTTAGTATAGATGCCTATTTGTTGCATATGAGAATATTTGTGTCCAAACTTTCAAATAATTTTAAGAACATTCATACATATTCTAGCTAAGTTAGACCACAATCCACCTAATATGTAGTTCCGCCTTTTAGGCCAATCTCAACCACTCAGCTTGTTTGTTATTTGTACTTAACTTCACAAAGACCGAACCCATACAAATCTGAATATCATTACAAACAGACAACTTTACACCAAAGTCTGCTTAAACTTATATCTACTTACAAATGTATAGAAGTATGTAAATCTCTAAAAGATACACTTACACATAGAGGCTAATGTGTGCGCGAGTATAGTCCTTATAATAATTTGCATGCCTTCTGCTTGTATTTTGTATTCATTTACAGTGTGATGTTTCAGGTTATTTGGGGATTAAAACAAACCTTCATTACGATAGCAATTTTTCTTCTTCCTATTACTCTCGCCCTCTAGCTTAGTTTTTTTGATGTGAAAACAAAATTTGCTTACGGTATGGGGAATTCTGAATGTAAGCGTAGGTGTAGTCACTACGATTGATATGATTGGCGAGACTTATATAAAGGCCAAAACGTTTAAATAGTTAAGCGCCAATTAAGTACATATATCAGTGGGACAAATAAATCGATAATATATATAAAGCAGAAAATGAAGCGACAAAGGAAAAGAATTAAACGTAAATATATTGAAACGGAAGAAGGATAAGTAAGAAAGTCCAAGTTCGGGTAAAACCGAACATTACATACCCAGCTGTGCACTTGAAACACTGTTGTTGTTTGCTTTGTGTGGTTAATAGTGTTATAAGGCTGAGAAATAATACACATATAAATAATTCTATTCTGAACTTATTTTGGTACAAAAGAAGCAAAAAAGATACAGAGCTACCACTAATCAACTTGAGCGGGTAAAAATGCTGTTTAACAGTTGTAGCTAAGAAAAAAATTTTATGCAAAATTTCCTTCGGATTGGGCGACTTTCGTTCGACTTATGGCCTTAAAATTATTTTGGAAAGAACACCAAAAAAAGGGGCGGGTCACGCCTATTTTCAAAATTTGTTTAAGCTTTATTCTTGGCTGAACCATGCCACTACTGAGGTAGAATGTAGCTAAATGTTATAAAATTATTGCAAACTTTTTTAAAGTTAGACCTTTAAGAAAAGTGAGCGTGTTCCTTAACCCATTTTGATTATCTGTACTCAGTCTATATGATTTGGCAAGGCTAGTGTCTCTGCCGAATTTTAATGTAATATCTTTAACGACTTTTGATTTACAGCTTGTTAAACTTCCAAATTTTGATCTTCTAAATGTCGGTCATCACCCGCATATTCCAAAATTTTTGTGGAATTTAAGTTTTGCGTCATAAAACCAATCATCTTGCCAAATTTCTTTAGCTTACCGGTTTTTATACCTTTCATGAACATGAAATGGTATATTAACTTTGGTCCGATGTTTGTAACGTTGAGAAATATAGAAGATAGACTCACCATTAAGTATACCGAATTGATCAGGGCGACGAACTGAGTTGATATAGCCATTTCCGTCTGTCCGTCCGTCTGTCTGTTTGAACACAAACTAGTCCCTCAAATTTTGAGATATCTCAATGAAATTTGGCACAAGGATGTATTTTTGTATTATATTAGACATTTGTCGGATCCGGTAGGATCGGACCACTATAACATATATCTCCCATACAACCGATCGTTCAGATTAGACGATTTTGGTCATTCCTGCTTCAATTTAGAAAGTACAAACGTGAAACACGGTGATATATATTTTAATATATCATAGAAGATTTTTCGAAAAAATCACTTTGATCGGAGCTATATATAGTATATATCCCATACAACCGATCGTTCAGATAGAAACATTTTTGGTAATTTCTCCCTTAATTTAGAAAGTAGAAACGTGAAACTCGGTGATATATATTTTAATATACCATAAAAAATTTTATGAAAAAATCACTTTGATCGGAGTTATATATAGTATATATCCCATACAACCGATCGTTCAGATAGAAAGATTTTTGGCAATTTCTCCCTTAATTTCCAATATAAAAACGTTAAACTTGGTGATATTTATTCCAATATAACATAGAAGATTTCATGAAAAAACCTTTTCGATCGGAGCTAAATATAATATATATCCCATACAACCGATCGTTCAGATAGAAAGATTTTTAGCCATTTCTCCCTTAATTTCCAATATAAAAACGTTGAACTTGGTGATATTTATTCCAATATATCATAGAAGATTTCATGAAAAATCTTTTCGATTGGAGCTAAATATAATATATATCCCATACAACCGATCGTTCAGATAGAAAGATTTTTAGCCATTTCTCCCTTAATTTCCAATATAAACACGTTGAACTTGGTGATATTTATTCCAATATATCATAGAAGATTTCATGAAAAAATCTTTTCGATTGGAGCTAAATATAATATATATCCCATACAACCGATCGTTCAGATAAGGGGGTTTTTTGCCATTTTTTATTTTATATTTATATTAAAATAGTTTAGGTATGTACATCTGTTCACTATATATTTCTTATCTTATACATCCGATTATTTGGAGATTACGAACTGGATAAGATTATTGTTCAGCCCCATTCATGAAAGGAATGAAGTCTTCGGCATAGCCGAAGACAGTCTCGTCCTTACTTGTTTTTTTTAATTATCTCATTTTTTCCATTTTTATAAATTTTAGACATCGAAAAAGTGGGCGTGGTTATCGTCTGATTTTGCTCAATACCACTCTATTCTGAGTCCAGATAAGCCCGTATACCAAATTTGGTGAAAATATCTCAATACTTGCTCAATTTATCGTGTTGGCAGACGGACAGGCGGACGGACGGACAGACGGATTTGACGATTTTGATATATGGACTTATATTCCGTCGAAGTGGAAGTCTATATCTATCTCGATTCCTTTAAAGCTGTATAACCAACCGTAAACCAATCAAATTTATAATACCCTGTGTACAAGTCCAGCTGCGTATGAAAACAGCAGTATAATAAAAATGTCGATGAGGACTTGGCTGACAAAATGCTGCTCAGAACTACCACGGGATATTTTCTTATGACCCCTGAACATCAAAAGAGCCAAAAGAGCATAATGAAATGCTGACCATACAGTTTTACTAGTTGTCACAAATATGCACAAACTAGCAAACAACTGTTTGGATCTAGCCCCGCCTCCAGCACGGTTAAGAGAACATCTCCAAAAGCACTTTGATGAGATCCATCACCTGCCACCACAGCCGTTTCATCTAGACAGTCATAAGGAGGTCTTAGTTAAAATATACACAGAATCGGTAAAACGCCTTTGCCAGGACGCGCCTGTTCCGTTCCGTTATCACTACCCAACCCTTTCCGAAGAAACGAGCACACTACCAAGGGTAGCACGAGTCACCCTGCCCAACTTTGTCCTAGATACTGCAACAGGTTATACTCTTACTTTTCCAGAATTAATGCCGATATATGTAATACGGCTTTTGCAGCATCTTCTCTTTGGTGCACCCCTGTTGAAACTGCTATTTCCTTGGACTTACGTTAGAAAACTTTGATGACAATTTGTGAGTGGTCCCACACACTGAATAGAGCGAAGCACTGTTAACACAACAACAACATGTGACTAAAAATAACGATGCTTATGATTATCGTCACGTCAGAGGCAAAGTCAAAGGCCAGGGCAAACAAAGTAAATGAGAAATTATCGATTTGATATCGCCGGAATATAGGCTGTTACCAGCTTCTTATCAACGATCTATCGGTTTGTTATCGACGTGGTATAGACGAGTTTTCTATTTTTTTCGAAGTTTTATAAATTTGCTATCTAAAAGTCGTCGTACATTTATCGATACGATATCTGTGTGCCACCTTTTTTCTATCGGCGTGCTATCGATTTTATTTGGAAAAGTTATCGCTTTCTTACACAAATTTGTCGATTTTCTATCGAATTATTGTTGTTTTTCTAGCGGCATTTTATCGATATGTTATCAAAAAGTAGCCGAAAAGTTATCGATTTGTTATCGGAGTTTTACCAGTTTAATATCGGCGTGCTACCAAAAATTTTACGATTTATTTTCGAAAGGTTATCGAAAAGTTAGTCATCAAGCGTGGTAAAGACCGCCTTTGTTCTTAAAGGAATTAAAAAAGAAACTTGACCTTTATTCAGCCAACAATTATATATATTTTTTTTAACTGAGTCACCATTTACCACTGTGCCAAATTTGCAAAAGCTAAAATGTTGCCATACTCACGCCAATAAGCTGTCTGTACGTGTGAAGCTTTCTGCTATTTTACGCTTGATGATAAGGAAATCCTTGTGGTTAACCACCCGCACTATGAAGCGACCAATATATGAGCAAACATATTTAAGTACATTCATATGTAAGCAGTTACATATAGCGTTGCCAAATGTCCCGTATTGGCCGGGACATCCCGTATTTTTCACGAATTTTAAAATGTCCCGCCGGAAAATGCTATGTCCCGGCATTTTCACAATAGCCGTGTTTTTTTAGAAGCATATACGTTTACGCTTGCGCGTAAAAAACGCTTATCCTCGCTTAGATAATGCTTAGGAGACCCATCTAGCGGCAGTGGTTAAATAACTAGCTACATAGCAGGGTGTACCTAACATCGGAGACACAAACCTCTGACGGCCATAATGTAAAACATATAGTTGAATCAGTTGCGATGAATTGTGGACACGCACCATTTTAAGAGGTGATACATAGAATTAGTGTAGAGGTGAAACATAGACACATATTTCAGTTACATCCGAGTACAATGCGTATTTAAATTTAGTAGTACTAATTTTATGCGCAGCAATTTCAGAGGTATATTTAAAGTTTGACGCTTAGCAGTCCATATAAAGTTTGATCGTAAACGCCTATAGATGTAAAAAAAACACAGCTAATAAATAATTAATAAATTATAATCTGCTACGAAACATAGCCATATTTGCGGCTTCGATTGTATTCAGCTCATTAGCATATTGCATACAACTCTGTAAAGAAGAAAAATTCATCCCTTCTGTGGTTCTGAGTATTGTCAATGTTTGACATTTCGCACACCTAAATATTCATATTGCAAGGCAAGTGTTGTGTTTTAAAATAAAAATGAATCCATAGAATATTGAATTCGAATTAAACACAGTAAACATATTAATTGTTAGCCTGTTTCATAAAAGTATTTGTTATAAATAAAAGAGTTTAAAAAGTTTAATTCTATGTAAAAATTATTTCGCCGAATGAGCAACCCATACAAATATATAGGCATTTTTTATTTTTCAAATGTCTCGGGAAATTTTTAAAAATCCCGGGACTTTGGCTCAAATTTGAGGTTTTTCCCGGGAAACCGAAATAAAAATCTGGCAACCCAAGTTACATATGTAGATGGAACATAAGCATAACCCAGTTAACAATTAATGATGTGGGCGAGGTCACGAGCAGCAATTTTTAGGAAAAAATTTTAAGTAGCACTCCATAAATTGTATTATTTTGCTGGTCAGCTTTCGCAGTACTATAAACCAGATTCTTTCACAACGTATTACATGATCTAATTATACTTACGATAAAGCAGTATATAGCATGTGAAACATAGACCTCATTGTACTTTACGTAGCGTACATAGACCATCGCTAACAAGGGTAAACACATACACAAATAAAGTTAGTATATAAAATATACACAAACACAAGCAAGCAATATGTGCTACTCTGAGAGAGATGCTCATTTTTCCTCTCTTTGCAATAACAATGTAAACAGCTTTCAATGCACTACGTAGTCTAATCCAGTGGTCCCCAAAATCAAAACTGTGGCTGTGTAGGTAAAGAGCGGTACGCAGATCAAGAAAGTAAAAATTCCATATAAAAAACGCTCAAGAAAATTCCTTGTGGTAAATTTTCTTGAGGTAGTACGCAGTTTACAAGAAATTTAGTACGCTACTTTACTACTATTTTTCCATCAAATTTGCTTACGGTTTCCGCAAGAAATATGTCGAGTGCCATATATTTCTTGAAGAAAAAAGGTAAACAAACTGGAAAAATTAGATAAGCACATGGTTTTTTAAATTTTTCTTCAATAAATAATTATTATTTTATTTCAGAAATGGAAATAACAATAGCCGCAGCACCAAAACGCAAAAAGCGCATAGTGAATTTCACGGCGGAGGAGAAACGGGCACTTGTAAGAAAAGTGACACCCTTTACATTTCCTTTGTTTATGTGCTCTTCTTCTTGCTTGTTTCACTATTCACCGTGGATTTTTAAAAGTCAAAATTACTTCCATACTACTATTTTTAACGCAAGAAAAAAGGCTAAATTTTTCTTGAGCAATTACTTGCGATCTGCGTACCGCTTTTGAAAGTAAAATCATCTTATTGGTAAAGCTTGAAACACAATGGCCTGACGCCGCGAAATAAATGCGACGAACATCGGCTTGTCAAAAATAGAATCCCCATAATTACATGAAGGTGAACACAATGAACGCCAAGAGTGAAATTTACGCGACGTCATTTTGCGACGATATATTTATTTCTATCGTCGCCGCCGGGCGATGACGACAAACATCCCAAGGGTTGCTGCTGTTCAATTTTTTAAGTATAAAAAAAGAAAACATAATATCCAAAAACAATTTTTTTTTTCTTTAAATATAACTTTTAATTTAATTTCTTAACATTTTTGTTTTGTTTTGTTAATTTCTTAATATTTTGGGCGTGTTTTAGCAGTCAAGTGCAGAGAATTAAAAAAGTTTTAATTGCTTTCATCTTTATTTCTAAATAATGGCCACTCTGAATAAACAGCGTCAATTTCGCCCGGCATTGTGTTTTAAGTAGACGAAATATCTGGGCTTAATTTGAAAAATCTCATCGCCCGACGCGGCGTATATCGTCATCGCTCAGCATTGTGTTTCAAGCTTAATGGTTTAGTTGTTGATCATAGTGTACAAGTGCAAGTGTGTTGACTTCTTTCTGACAGGCACTCGCTTAAGTGAGCATAACGGGAAAATCTGGGTTTCCATTGTTGTTTCGGTTGAAAACGGTCAATTAGGGTTCTGTGAAGAGACGTAAAAGATTGAAACAGGGTTTACGTAGTCACGAAAGTGTTGCTCCTGTTCCACATAATTTTATATTTTGGCGAAAAGTGTTCAGTTCAGAGTTATTGATTTTCATTAAAAGTTTAATTTATTACGGAGAGTTACTCCTTTAAGTGTAAAAAGCAGAGAAAACGTAGAGTTTTTCAAATTATTGTGAAAAACTTTTTAATTTGAATTTCTGTACCCAAGTTCACTATATTTGTGTAACACAAGAATCTGGAGGTCAACTCCTTAACTATGAAAAACTGATAAATGTACACTTATTGAAAACTCATTTGCACACACAATTTTGACTTTGAATTTAGTTGTGTTTTATGCACAAAATTTTGAAACTAAAAACAAAATATTCATTTGTCAGAAAAAATAATGAAAAAACGGCCTAATGTCAAAAACCCCTTTCGAAATACAAACTGGCTTGTTTATTTTTAATGAACTACGTTGTATTTTTCTTGTATTTCGTTGGTTTTTTTAAATATAGTTCACACACACCAGTACTGAGACCATATTGGCTCCCTCGACAAAAAATATAAGAGAAAATACAAGAAAAATATATAGAAAACTAGAAGACCCGGCAGACGTTGTCCTTCCCTAAATTTGGCCTATCTGCATACATTTTAATAAGCTTTTTCCGTCTTACTCTGCCCTCTCCCCCTCTTCACTTTTTCCTTATCCTTTTATTCACTCCTCCCTCCGTCTTTTTCGCTTCATCTATCTCCATCTTCATCTCATTCAATCTCTTTCTCAATCTCCGTCTCTCTTTTCTCTTCTCTCAATTTCTTCTCATTCTTCTGCATCCCTTATTGCCTGTCCCAGAGGGTGGTATTATTTTATTCCAGTCCCAGTCCCACTCCGAGTCTCAGTCCCAGTCCTAGGCCTAATCCCAGTCCTAGTCCGTCTCTGGATTATATATTACTCTGTACTAAAGCACTCATCAACAGCTTTCATTTGATATCCATATTGTATAAACACTGTAAAGGCATCCAATGGCCCACGTCTTGGCCTATATCTCGAGACCCTAGTCACCCAGGGGTATGAAAATTACCCCCTTTACACAACTAAAGGCCCTCCTGAAACTAAAAAAATGTCTCTCGGCGGGCCTGGTGATCTGCTATACTTGATATCACTCGCTATAATATTTTTTATTGATAAGCAGGTTGTTGAACTAAACTCCAAGCAATTACACGGAAGTGTATCTGCACCACCTGAAAATAGAGTACCACTACGTATACGTAACATTTTATTACTACGTATAAATAAATACAAAAATTTGAAATAAAATAATATTGCGAATATAAACTGAGATATAACCTATCCTATCTCTCAAGTTAGATCAAACTACACACGGGGTGCAAAACAAATTCAAAATCGGTTCAGTAGTTTAGGAGTCCATCGCCGCCAAAAACGTTGTGACACCTGTTTTTATATATTGAGATAAAGTAGAGTCTTATAGGAGTTTGATTTGTTTGCACATACAGCACCATTTTATTTGCAGGAGACTTTCACAGCTACAAAAATGAAGGCGGATTTACACAGACGCTTTGGTTGTGTTGCATTCATTAATTCATCTGTTGGTTGCGTGCCTACGCTTTGACAACGCCATACGAAAAACAATGAAACGCCGTACGTTATCTTTGCTTTGAAGCGACCAAAGCGTTTATATAATTTTGCCCTTATGCATTTGTGTAAACAGCCTTAGAAGTGAAAATGTTCCATGTTACACGTGTGGCGCTTTATATTTTGACTCTAATTTAAATAAATTTTGCTTTCCGTATGTTTCCGGATTGTTGCAGGCTAGAAATCTTCTATTATTCTTATTTTCGCGGAAATATATGCAACTATTTCATCTATAAATACTACAAAGTTTAATTAAACTATCAAATGCAACTCAGCTTGAAGTACTCTTACGTACCAAAAATGCAACTCTAGACCTGAGATTTGCATCAGGTGAGCGAGGCTGTTTGTAGTTTTGACGTTTATCGCTTAGTTGACACACTTGTATAGGTACAATATGTTGTTGATGAAAAATCAATGAGGTAGTACGTATGCACGCATGTTTGTTAACACACAAAAAGTAATTTGTAAATATGCCATACAAACACTACTTTATTGCTTGAGTCTAAGGAAAAATTTAAACAAAATAAATTGCTAATATTAAACCATGAAAATATTTGTGATATGCGATTTGAAACATATCACTTTTTTACCACCAGAACCAGAAAGAAAAGGAAAAGAAAAATAAAGGGAAGCAAAGAAAAGAACGGAGAGTAAAAAAAAGTAAAAGAGAAGGGGAGAGACCCCCCAACAGAAGGAGATAGGCAAGGAAATATCCGGAGTCAAAACCGGAGGCTGAATCTAACCCAGACTGAGTTTTTTCAATTTACTATCGAAGGGCCAATGACTTATTACCGATGAGTTATAGGATTGTTGCCGGCGATTTATAGGCGTTTAGCTATTTCTCCACGATGTGTTGTACATAGGTGCAGTGTTTGCATATGCTACTTCAGAGCACCAATAGCCACGAAAAATATGCTCTGCTAACACTCCGGGTCTGAACCAGTGATGATAATCATGGAACATTTGTACTTTTTTTGGTACATTTCGCTTCCCGGAAGTACGTTGGTACTACACTTACATATTTGGTACATTTTTGTAAAATACAGCACTACACTTCAAGTCATTTGCAAATCAGCTCTGAATGTACAAAAAAATTAAAATTTTTCGAAGAAAATGTATATTTAAGTTGTTTTGTTGTCGAGCACAATTTGCCATTTGCAATTATAGATGATTTAAATAGATATGTTTATGAAAAATAGCATAACAAATTGTAAAATTGTGAGCAAATTTTGCATCAATAAAATTAAAGCACAGAAAATAATAACTCAAATAACAGGGCCAGAAAATTATAAATCTATAATTTCATTTTATCAGAAGAATTATTACTCTCTAATAATAGATGAAACGACTGATATATGAATATCAAAAAATTTGACAGTTTCAATTCGAATTTTTGATAAAAAGTGCATTGATAGTTTTTTAGATTTGATACCTTTGACCGATAGTAGCAGGGAGGGTATTTTTATGGCCATTATTAAATCTTGGAAAGACGATTCAATACCATTTGAAAAAATGATTGGTTTCACTGCGGACAATTGCTCGGCATCATGGGAGTAAAAAGAGGAGTGCGAGCAAGGCTGAAGCAAGTTGCTCCAAATCTGCATGTTAATGGATATGTTTCTCACATTTTAAATTTAGCTTCAATGGCCGCTTGTGATGTATTTCCCGACAAAATTGATAAATTTTTAAAAGAAGTAAACTATCATTTTTGTAACAGCCCCCTTAGGAGGGCAGACTTTCAGAGTTTTCAAGAACATTTCGTTACTGAAATGCATGTTATAATAAAGTGCCCCCCCCCCCCACAAGGTGGCTTTCTAGTCAAGCAGTCATAGATAGAATTCTTGAGCAATGGGATGCCCTCAAGTATTATTTCAATCGTTACGTATTCGAAAATAAAAGCAGTAATCAAAATATGTATTAATCTTATATCTGAAAATTTTCAGTACTATTTATAAAGCGGCGTCCACCGTGGTGTGATGGTAGCGTGCTCCGCCTACCACACAGTATGCCCTGGGTTCACACCCCGGGCAAAGCAACATCAAAATTTTAGAAATAAGGTTTTTCAATTAGAAGAAAATTTTTCTAAGCGGGGTCGCCCCTCGGCAGTGTTTGGCAAACGCTCCGGTTGTATTTCTGCCATGAAAAGCTCTCAGTGAAAACTCATCTGCCTTGCAGATGCCGTTCGGAGTCGGCATAAAACATGTAGGCCCCGTCCGGCCAATTTGTAGAGAAAAATCAAGAGGAGCACGACGCAAATTGGAAGAGAAGCTCGGCCTTAGATCTCTTCGGAGATTAACGCGCCTTACATTTATTTTTTTATTTATTTATAAAGTATATTTTACATTTCTTATATTTTAAATGAAATAAATAATGTGAATATAGAAATGCAGTCTGAAGATATTCGCATACATTTACTTATTACAAAATTAAAAATTTTATAAAAAAAAATCTTATTAAGACTCTATTCCTCTTTGGATGTTCAATATTGATTTAGACGAAAATTATTTAACCCCAAATGAAATTTACTGCGGTGTTAATGTCGATATTATTCTATCAAACAACCTTTTCGAAAAAGATGACGTACACGTATTTAAGAGCTGTGCTAAACAATTTTATATACAAATTTGTAGTACTTTATTAAAGGAAGTAAATTTAAATGATAAAACTTTGTTGTGGGCTGCAAAGCTTTCACCAGAAGGTATTTTAAGCGGCGAAACAAATAGTATTGTGCCTTTAGTTATGGACTTCTTTCCGAAATCTGATTTTGATAAAATAGAGAAAATTAATTCTGAATTTAGAGCTTTAGCAGAGCATGAGAGCCTTAATAAATTCAAGAATTTAAATATATGCAGCTTTTGGGAAGAATTAAGATCAGTTAAAAATAAATTAAATGCGCAAATGTTTTCCAATAGACTAAAAACAGTTTTTGAATAAAGAAGCAGAATATAGCTCTAGTTTGGTTCAAATTCACATCCGATGACTTTTGGTAGATGTTTGGTTGATTTGGTAAATTTTTTTCCTCGTTTGGTACAAAATGGAAAAAATCCATTTATCATCCCTGGTCTAAACAAAAACAAAGCATAGAGCAGATCCGTAGCATAAAACAGTGATGGCATTTCGCATAGCGAAATGATACAGGTGGCAGCATGGTGATATACCTACAAACATAAATAAAAATTCCATGTACTTTGTTTTTGTAAATTCGATGGACAAATGTCAAAATCGTACTGCGCCGGAAGTTGATGTATCAAATCAAATAAAAAAAGTTTGTAATCAGCTGTTCCATGCTGCCACCTTGTATCGTTGCGCCATGGCATTTCGTATGCCATCGTGTTTTAGAGCGGAGCAAATAGCAGAGAAAAAATTCCAAACGAAATTCTATTTGTAGTGGAGCGAGAGCACAAAAATAAATTCTTCCTATTTGCTCTTAGGTATTGTTATGCTGAACTTTGTCCTTTCTCTTGCTTTTGTTGTTGGAACTTTAACTTCTTCTGTTTCCACGGTGCTTTGCAAGTTGTTGTAGATAAGCAGTAGCGCGAGAAGAGACAAAGTTTTGCATAACAATGCCTAACAGAGCTAATAGCATACAAATTTTTCTTTTTTCCTCCCACTCCACTACAAGTGGCATTTCGTTTGGAGTTTTTATTCTGATATTTGCTCCACTCTGAGACACGACGCAGCTCGTAGCAAAGCTTAACATAATGCTGTCACTTGTTTCCCCTCTTTTATGCTACGGCTCTGCTCTATGCTCTGTTCATGATAAATAGTAGTAGCAAAACAAACTCCGGAGTTATATAGTATTTTCAGTCACTGCAAAGTGCGTTTTCTACAAGATAAATACGAGTTATTGATCTGTTATCGAAGTGCTAGAAATTTTATAAAAATGGTTATCAACGAATGGGCATTTTTTGTATCGAATAGTTATCAGTTTGTGATCAATAAAATATCAATTTAATAAAGGTAAGTTATCGATATAGTATTACATTGTTATGGATTTCTTATGAAAAAGTTATCCGTTTGTTATGGAAAAGTTTTCGTTTTTTATCAACAAGTTATACACATGTTTTCGAAAACTTACCGATTAGATATTGAAAAGCTGTCGATATGTTATCACGAAGTTGGAATAAGCATATAGCTAGGCGATAACAAGCTGATAACAAACCGGAAACTCAATAATTTTAATTCGCCATCGATAATAAGCCGATAATAGAGCAATAGCGTGTCGGTCTAGGTTGTTAAAAAAGCAAAATGTTATTCATGGTTCCAATGGGGTTTAGAGAATCTATCAGTTATTATAACTCATACCGTACGAGTCGTACGTGCTACTGCGCAAAGGGTGAGGTGGTCATATTTGCTTTTGTATATCTGTGTGTATATGACAGTAAGTCTCAAAAATAAGCCCCAACTATCACATGTATACATAAATTAGTTTGTTGGGTAACAAAACAATTTCTTAGATAATATCGGTAACACCATCAGCGTTGGCTTTGTCGGTGGCATACTTGGTGAAAGGCGTGTTTGCCTTAGTCTAGGCGTTAGTTTGTTCAAACAAATGTACCTACAAAGATATATATATATATATATATATATATATATGTAGAAGATACGTGTTTGTGAATATGCGCAATTATGTAAGGGCATTTGCATCAGCTTAAATAAGCATATTTGCAATTATACCCAGCTGCATGTACAGATAGGTTAGGTTGAACTCAATAAAGACCTCACATATGCTGAATGTGTCCACAGTGTTACCAGAATTTGTTTGACGACCAAAAGGAAGAACCCTAATCAGGTGCCAGAATATATATGTTATAGAATATCTCCGTCTTCCTGTCAAGTACTAGCAGTTTTCTAGGACCCAGCTCAATTGCTGTCTCGAGATCTGGTAACGCGGTCGCCCCTAATAGCTGGAGCCTTGACCTGACGAGCGTAGGACACGAACACAAAACGTGCTCAACCGTTTCTTCCTGCAGCTCACACTTCCTGCATTTGCTGTTACTGACGAGGCCTAACTTATACACATGTGACGCCATAAGGCAGTGTCAGTTTGCCCATCGCGAGCCTTAAGTCTTATCTCTTGAGAGATATGAGCCACTTTGTGAGTCTAATATCGTAGGCTTTCCACATGATCTTAGAAATTTTGCGGCCTGCGCTTTTGTCCACGCCTTTCCTGCATGATGGATCGTATGCAACTCCGGTCTCCTTTTGATTTTTCCCAAATGGATTGGGACGTCTATCGTCGACTCAGCGAGTTTGCCAATTCATCGGCATTTTCGTTACCTTCTATCCCTTTATTACCGGGAACCCAGTAAAGATGTATGGTCAGGCAGGGTTACCACATCACACCACCATATCACAACTATGTATATGTATGCGGCAACCCGACTCGGCAAGCGTGTTTCAAGCTGAGATTTTCGCTAGCGAAGAGGCGTGTAAAGCGTTAATGGATAGCAATAGTAACGGTAACAGGGGCCATTTTCTCCGATAGCCAGGCAGCTCTTGGGGCCCCCGGGTCAGCGACGATAACATCGTACCTGATTGGGCAGTATAGGGAGAGCGCCATGATTCTAACGAGCCAGCTGATCGTTACCCTGATATGGGTGCCGGGGCATCGGAACATAAAGGGTAACGAGACGGCGGATGAGCTGGCATGGCGTGGAGCGGCTCTTGATGTCTCAGGATCGAAGGAGGTCCTTGCTTCGCTGGGACTCATCAAGGGTCGTATCTCCCAGCACTGGTTGAGCGAGGCAACAATAGCGGTTGTAGAGTTTCCAAGAGTATTTGACCATTATATAACGAATCACGGGGCATTGGACAATTGGAGTACATGCGGCACGGATGGGACTGGAACACAATACCTCTTGTCGCAGCTGCAAACATCCGGTGGCGGAGGAAACAGTTGAGCATCTGCTGTGCGAATGCCAAGCACCCGAAGCAGAATAAAGTTTCTTAGAAATCCCTCTTTCGAAAGCCTCCCAGAACTCAAGGATGTTAGGCCGAGAGAGCTTCTCAAATTTATAAATAGCACGGGATGGATATAAGGGCACGGGTCTCCCCGAGGCGCTTGAAAATTCTTGTTAATCTTCTTACAACACCCTTTCATTGGTTAACTCACGAGTTTGTGGTATCAAAACGGCGCACGAGCGCTAATAGGAGTCAATTGGGACTCACCAATCCGACTAACCAACTAACCAACACGTTTATTTTGATCCAAAATAGATTGATATTGAAAAGGAAAGAGAAAAAATAAAAAGTCGTATAATTCATTTATGACTGCCGAAATTCCGATGATACTTGGCTAAGGTATAAACCCCATGGCACAAGTTGAAAATTTACCACATATTTGGAAAATAGACGTGGCACCTCCTACAATTAGGAAGTAGAAAATTAAATAAATTAACAGGCCAACAATCTGATGCGCTCCAGGATATCATGCTGTCTAGGATATAGACTTCAAAAAGATTATCAAACTAGGCTGGAAACCACGCTCGCTTTTTTAAAAAATTTTCTTTCAAAGGTTTAACTGTGTTGAAATTTACCATAATTTTGTTGCATTTAACTACGCTGTACTGATATTCCAGTTGTACGGTCGAGCTGAGGAAGAAATTTAAAACAAAAAAGAAATTTTGTCGTGGTTCTGCTCCTGCTCCTTTTTTAAATAATATTTTCCATAAAGTTCTCACTCCATAAGATTAATTGAAATTTGCCAGAAAGTGTTTGTGGCTAAAATATGCGAATTCGGTTAAGGGCCACGTCTACATTAGGGGGACTCATGTAACCGTATAAATGCCTTATAAAGTGTGTAAACGTATAAATTTATCTAGTGCGTAAACGAACTGTCAAATTTTGTATGAAAAATCATTTACACAATTTGTATAAATTTACGCGCACATTTCATTGTGTAAACGCGGTAAACTCAAAGGAATGCAACCTTGCAGACATTGCAGCAAGCATTTTCATCAGAAATCACCAACATCAGCAAGTCATTTACAAGAATATCTTAGTAAAGACGTTTTAGTTTTGATTTTTCACTTAATCTTGGCATTTTTATACTCAGTTGAGCAGAGCTCACAGAGTATATTAAGTTTGATTGGATAACGGTTGGTTGTACATATATAAAGGAATCGAGATAGATATAGACTTCCATATATCAAAATAATCAGGATCGAAAAAAAAATTGATTGAGCCATGTCCGTCCGTCCGTCCGTTAACACGATAACTTGAGTAAATTTTGAGGTATCTTGATGAAATTTGGTATGTAGGTTCCTGAGCACTCATCTCAGATCGCTATTTACAATGAGCGATATCGGACTATAACCACGCCCACTTTTTCGATATCGAAAATTTCGAAAAACCGAAAAAGTGCGATAATTCATTACAAAAGACCGATACAGCGACGAAACTTGGTAGATGAGTTGAACTTATGACGCAGAATAGAAAATTAGTAAAATTTTAGACAATGGGCGTGGCACCGCCCACTTTTAAAAGAAGGTAATTTAAACTTTTTGCAAGCTGTAATTTGGCAGTCGTTGAAGATATCATGATGAAATTTGGCAGGAACGTTATATGTACGCGTAATAAAAATTAGCAAAATCGGAGAAGGTCCACGCCCACTTTTAAAAAAAAAATTTTTTTAAGTAAAATTTTAACAAAAAATATAATATCTTTACAGTATATAAGTAAATTATGTCAACATTCAACTCCAGTATAAAAATAAAAGAAAATTTCAAAATGGGCGTGGCTCCGCCCTTTTTCATTTAATTTGTCTAGGATACTTTTAACGCCATAAGTCGAACAAAAATTAACCAATCCTTTTGAAATTTGGTAGGGGCATAGATTTTACGACGTTAACTGTTTTCTGTTAAAATGGGCGAAATCGGTTGATGCCACGCCCAGTTTTTATACACAGTCGTCCGTCTGTCCTTCCGAATGGCCGTTAACCCGATAACTTGAGCAAAAATCGACATATCTTTAATGAACTTAGTTCACGTGCTTACTTGAACTCACTTTATCTTGGTATGAAAAATGATCGAAATCCGACTATGACCACGCCCACTGTTTCGATATCGAAAATTACGAAAAATGAAAAAAATGCCATAATTCTATACCAAATACGAAAAAAGGGATGAAACATGGTAAGGTAATTGGATTGTTTTATTGACGCGAAATATAACTTTAGAAAAAACTTTATAAAATTGTTGTGACACCTACCATATTAAGTAGAAGAAAATGAAAACGTTCTGCAGGGCGAAATAAAAAACACTTAAAATCTTGGCAGGTATTACATATATAAATAAATTATCGGTATCCAGCAAATGATGTTCTGGGTCACCCTAGTCCACATTTTGGTCGATATCTGTAAAACGCCTTCACATATACAACTACCACCACTCCCTTTTAAAAATCTCATTAATACCTTTAATTTGATACCCATATCGTACAAACTCATTCTAGAGTCACCCCTGGTCCACCTTTATGGCGATATATCGAAAAGGCGTCCACCTATAGAACTAAGGCCCACTCCCTTTTAAAAATACGCATTAACACCTTTCATTTGATACCCATATCGTGCAAACGAAGTCTAGAGTCACCCCTGGTCCACCTTTATTGCGATACCTCGAAAAGGCGTCCACCTATAAAACTAAGGCCCACTCCCTTTTAAAATACTCATTAACTCCTTTCGTTTGATACCCATATTGCACAAACGAATTCTAGAGTTACCCCTGGCCCACATTTATGGCGATATCTCGAAACGGCGTCCACCTATGGAACTAAGGATTACTGCCTTTTAAAATACTCATTAACACCTTTCATTTGATACCAATATCGTACAAACACATTCTATAGTCACCCCTGGTCCACCTTTATGGCGATATTTCGAAACGGCGTCCACTTATAGAACTAAGGCCCACTCCCTTTTAAAATACTCATTAACACCTTTCGTTTGATGCCCATATTGTGCAAACAAATTCTAGGGTCACCCCTGGTCCACCTTTATGGCGATATCTCGAAACGGTGTCCACCTATGGAACTAAGGATTACTCCGTTTTAAAATGCTCATTAACACCTTTCTTTTGATACCCATATTGTACAAACAAATTCTAGGGTCACCCCTGGTCCACCTTTATGGCGATATCTCGAAACGGCGTCCACCTATGGAACTAAGGAGGAAGCGTGCTTTGCACACAGAGTATATTAACTTTGATTAATGGTTGGTTGTTCACGTATAAAGGAATCGACTTCCGTATATCAAAATCATCAGAGATTTACAAGGTATAATCGAAACAGCTGTCGCCTTGTCCGTCCTGATGTCACGTTGTTTAAATTTTTCCCAAATTATTAAATAAATTATAAAATTAAAAAATTGATTCAAATAAATGTTTTCATACATTTAAAAAAGCAATATGGGCAATCCCCGATTATTAAAATCATACAATCAGTATCGAAAAAAATTTGAGCCATGTCCGTCCGTCCGTCCGTTAACACGAAAACTTGAGTAAATATTGAGATATCTTCACCAAATTTGGTACACGAGCTTATCTAAACCCAGAATAGATTGGTGTTGAAAATGAGCGAAATCGGATGATAACCACGCCCACTTTTTATATATAAAACATTTTGGAAAACACAAAAAACCTGATTATTTAGTAAATAATACACTTATAGCGTTGAAATTTGACATGTGGACTGATACTGAGACTCTGGATAAAAATATGAAAAAGTTTTTTAAAATGGGCGTGGCACCGCCCACTTGTGACAAAATCAATTTTAAAAATATTATTAATCCTAAATCAAAAATCGTTAAACCTATAGTAACAAAATTCGGCAGGGAGGTTGCCTTTACTATAAGGAATGCTTTGAAGAAAAATTACGAAATCGGTTGGACGAATAAAATAAGCTACATCTTTGCAAAAAAGAGCTTTATATCAATGGTATTTCATTTCCCAAGTGGATTTATAACAATAAATAGGAAAAACTTCAATTTTTTTAAAATGGGCGTGGCACCGCCCCTTTTATGGCTAAGAAATTTTCTATGTTTTGGGAGCCATAACTCGAAGAAAAATTAACGGATCGTAATAAAACTGGATAGACAAATTTTCCCTATAGCAGAAAATATTTCTAGTAAAAATGGACGGGATCGGTTAAAGACCACGGCAACTTAGATATAAAACAAGTTTAAAACGGCCGTAGACTAGAATAATAAGTTATAACTTAGCAAAAAAAATTATATTTCACTTATCAAGTTTTATTGTAAAAGGAAATGGGGAGACATTTTTTTTAAACGGGCGGTGCCACGTGTTAGTAAAAAGTAATTTATCTGAAAGGAAATGTACAATTGAAGCTCACGCTGAGTATATAATGTTCGGTTACACCCGAATTTAGACATCTTTACTTGTCTTATTTGTTAATGCACAGAAGTATAATATTGGGAAATTAGATATACCCCAAAACAGCAAAATGTGATATATTTTATTGAAAATATACTGCTGTGTATATAATGTCCTGTTCCACCCGAACTTAGGCTTTCCTATTTATTTTTTGAAATATTTAGAATCAGCTGCTGCAGCCCAAAATTCATGCATACATTCACATATACATAGATACAAACACATATGTAGTTACAGAGGCTCTGTTAAAAGCATACAAACTCAATTAGGAAAGGTTAGGTTTTTAATTTGCAGCATGTAGTAATTTGAATTTTATTTTATGCCAGGGTCATACCAAACTAGTGCTAGAACATAAGCAAACATCTACAAATATATGTTTGCACTCATAAATATATTGTAACGAATTTGCTGCAAATCCTCTTATTTGCCCTTCTGCTAAGTTCGAATCACTAAACTGTTGAATAAATAACTCCAATATGTAATAATGCAAAATGGCCTTTATTAAAGTAATTCACAATAACACTTATACTTTGCTACTCGCTGGCTTAATAACCAAACTGATTGATAACTCAAATGAAACTCTACTATTGGCCGCCAGATTGCGTGCTTAATCAAACTGATTGATAGCTCAACTCAAACTGAATTACTTCTTACTCGCTTGCGCCGCTTTTATAGTTTACGCTGCATACATCTAGGCTCTTCTATTTCCAGAACTTACCAACTGTTTCGTGTGTTTATAGTTCTCATATAGTTTCTACTTGTTTACAATTCAGCGTCTCTCAGATGTCTGTGAGTTTGTAGTTTATAGTCTCTCGCACACACATAGGCGTATAAGTAAATGCATCTGTGTGTGACATCTCTCGGCTGCCTTATATATGTGTATACATGATTTGATTATTGACGTAAATACCGCTTAGCATGGCCTTAGCATCGCCTTAGTTATGGTATAGCCTTCCCAAGTGAACCAAAATTTGGAAGGAACACCTTTCCGCCGGCGAGGGTTGTACAACAGTACCAAATATCCCTCCAAGAAACCCTCCGAATTATTCTTGTTGCCGTACCTGTATTTCATCTTACTACTCATTATCCTGGATCGTTCCCTCGCACTATGTTGCTTGGCCAATGGAGAACTACTTCGCAGATCTTGATCTTGACGGATTGACTTTGCATCATCAGTATCGCCTTGACGTTTCACAACAGTAGTATGCGCTGGCTTGAAACCACCCTTGCATTCTTTCTGGAAAATTCTTTCAGTCGTTTTAGTGCGTCCATTAGGGTTTGTCAATGCCAGTGTTTTTCTCGCAGGTACTTGTGATTTCGCCTTATTTGGCCCATTCGATCCATCAACCTTTGGTCGATCTACTTTCCTTGACTTTCGTGGTCTCTGTCGAATCTCCTCCACCAGCACTCGCTTACTGCTAAACCCTTTTTCCAAACTGAAGTTAAGTGACACATCTTGGTTCTCATAATGCATCACCGTTCTCTGCATATCGATCTTGATGTCATGGTCAACCAAGAAATCCACTCCCAATATAACTTCATCAACAATCTCCGCCACAACGAATTTGTGTAAAACCATGACCTTCCCAATTAAGACTTCACAGATCACTTCTCCCCGGACTTGGTTATACTCGCCAGTGACCGTACGCAACCTCGCTCCAGGTAACGGTTTTACTCTCCTGTTGACCAAGTCAGACCGGATCAAGGAATGAGATGCGCCCGTATCTACAGTCAGTACACGCTCCTTGTCATCCACATTCCCTCTGATGGTAAGACTGCTTGATTTCCTTCCAATTTGCGACACAGATATCACAGGACATTCAATAGCCGGGGCAAGTTTTCGGTCTTTACATCCGACACGCTCTTGCTCATTTCCTCCAGCTTTGCGTTTACGGCCACCCCCATTGTTGGAACTATTAGGACCAAGATCGCAATGACGTGCAATGTGACCGGACTTCCCGCATTTGAAGCATTTGGTAACTTTTTCACTCCGCTTTTGCGATCCTTTCATCGCCTCCAATATTGCGTCTACCCACTCTGGCCTTTCTACTTCCACACGGCGTGCTTTGAAAACTGGCTTACACAGAAGTGACGCTCTTTCCTGAATCAGAGCTTGTGACACTGTTTCTGCGAAAGTTGGCTTTGGGCTTGCGTATGTAGCTCGCTTTGTTTCGACGTCCCGTATGCCATTTATAAAGCTCTGAATCTTTACCCTTTCAGTGTACTCCACGGGTGCGTCCGCATTCGCTAAATGTGCTAGCCTTTCAATATCCCACGCAAACTCTTGCAATGTTTCACCAGGCCTCTGTAAGCGGTTCAGCAACTCCATTTGGTATATCTGTTTTCTATGCTCGCTTCCATAACGTCGTTCTACAGCAGCCATCAATGCTTCATAATTGTTCCGCTCTCCTTCGGGAATCGTCTGTAGGATTTCCGCTGCTGGCCCCTTCAATGCCACGAACAGTGCAGCAACTTTATCTTCCGCATTCCAGTTGTTCACTGTTGCGGTCTTCTCAAACTGTAGCTTGAAGACCTGGAAAGGAACAGAACCGTCAAAAGATGGAGTTTTTACCTTCGTATTACTCGCTGAAACAGCCGGCCGATTAAGTTGCAGTTCTTGTATACGACCTCTCAACGCATCCACCTCTGCCTCGAATTTCTCTTCAAACTGCGTTATTTTCTCGTCCATACGCGCTTCTGGTTTTGATGATATACGCGCCTCTTGCTCTTTCAGTTGTGTTTCCATCTTTAATGTAATCTGTGTCGACATTTCTGAAATACGTGTCTCATGTGATTCCAGCTGGGATGCCATATATGTCTTCTGCTCTTCCAGTTGAGATGACATTTGCGATGACATTTCTGAAATACGTGCCTCCTGTGCTTCCAGCTGAGTTTCCATCTTGGATGTTATGCGTGTCTCTTGCGATTCCAGTTGGGATGCCATATTTGTGGATATTTGTGATGACATTTCTATTATACGTGCCTCTTGCGCTTCCATCTTGGATGTTAAACGTGTCTCCTGCTCTTCCAGTTGGGATGACACTGTCGATGTTTGAGCAGATATTGCAGCTAAAATCATGTTCAAGTCTGTGCTGGTAACCGTCTGCGATGTTTCGTTTTTCTCATCAATTTTTGTTGTCTCCTCGCCATCAAGATGAAAGACATACTCTTCCACATCAATTCCTTCTGTTTCCATTGCCTCTCGTAGCCGTGCCTGAAGTTCAAGTTTAACGCCGCTTGTATTCAATCCACGGTTCTCCAACTCCTTCTTTAGTTGCTGGATCTTCAATTCACTGAACTTTGCCATGTCCTTGTTGTCCTCTGGAATTTATTCAACAATTCCTCTTCTGACACCAATTGTAACGAATTTGCTGCAAATCCTCTTATTTGCCCTTCTGCTAAGTTCGAATCACTAAACTGTTGAATAAATAACTCCAATATATAATAATGCAAAATGGCCTTTATTAAAGTACTTCACAATAACACTTATACTTTGCTACTCGCTGGCTTAATAACCAAACTGATTGCTAACTCAAATGAAACTCTACTATTGGCCGCCAGATCGCGTGCTTAATCAAACTGATTGATAGCTCAACTCAAACTGAATTACTTCTTACTCGCTTGCGCCGCTTTTATAGTTTACGCTGCATACATCTAGGCTCTTCTATTTCCAGAACTCACCAACTGTTTCGTGTGTTTATAGTTCTCATATAGTTTCTACTTGTTTACAATTCAGCGTCTCTCAGATGTATGTGAGTTTGTAGTTTACAGTCTCTCGCACACACATAGGCGTATAAGTAAATGCATCTGTGTGTGCCATCTCTCGGCTGCCTTATATATGTGTATACATGATTTGATTATTGACGTAAATACCGCTTAGCATGGCCTTAGCATCGCCTTAGTGATGGTATAGTTTAGTGATGCTAATATCCGTGACAATATCTATGTGTGTATATGTGTAGCGCAATATTTCGATATGCATAATGCGGTGAGCCACACAATCTAATTTAAGTGCCAATTAATGATGACTTTTCCATAACCAGATAAAACAGCTGATCCGACCAACCTTATGGAAATCAATGTAATCGATTAATGGTGCCATATCATAATGCTAAAGCCATAACCATACCATAGCCAACCAATTGGTTTTTGGTTTTTCGCCATATCCATAACCTAAAAATATTTGAGTTGGTGAATTTATTAACTTTTTGTATATTTTATTTATTTTTTTGGATACGTTTTGACTAAGAAACTTATTTTTTGTGGAATATGTTTGTAATTTTTTGCGCTTTCCTCATTTTTATGAAAATTTCAGCTTTTTAAGGTTATGGCACAATTAATCAATCACAATGGAGATGTTTATGTACCATACCCAGGCTACGACCATGTCGTTAGGGTTAAGGAAGTTTAATTGGGCCTTTAACCACATACTTTCTTTTCTTTCTCTCTCGCTATCTCTCCACCATCAAACTCTAATGATCTACCCTAACATTGAAGCGAAATGTCTTTTTGGCTTTGATTGTGGTTGTGTGCTTTTCGATTTATATGACATTCCTAATTGTGGTTCGAAACCTTCAAATATGCCATTCTGTGTTGTTATGTACGTGCATATGTGAGTGTGTGTGTAGGTGTTGAAAGTAAGATTTTGTGAATTTGTTAGCTTAGAAATGGCATTTCAAATATGCTATAAATATTTATTACTTTTACTGGTATTAACGTGGGCTCACAATTTCCAAATTACATATATTTATCATCATTTTACAGTACTCGTTTTTAAGTTATTCTTGGTCTGTGACAGCAGATACAGAAAGTGCGGGTTGGAGGAAGTACCAATCGAGCACGTTTTGCACCCGTGCCTTGCGCATTGCAGGCTAAAACTCTAGCCATGTATAAGAAGTTATACAGCGGTCAGATCTAGAAACAGCAAGTGGCATAAGTCTTAGAAAGCTTCAAGCATTTGCCAAGCGGACGAAGTTATCTAATAACATAGGTCCTAGTTTTTGATAAGGCTTTCAGTTTGGTCGTTACACAAAGTTCTAGTAACAATTTGGACTCATTCAGTCTATATGAGGTCCCCACGAACCGCCCAGTTGAACCAAAACTAACCTAACAGTAGTCCTTATTTAAAATCAACCAACCAATTCAAATACAAACACATTAGGTCGGGTTAAAAGAAAAGGTGCAAAAGACCGCCTCTAAATTTGAAGCTTATGTTGAGGGGGTCTCAGAAAATTTTATTTCTAAATTTTTTATCCTTGTCTATTACCGAAATTGGTAATTTTGTACTTTAGGATAATTTTTTAATTTGAGAATCTCTTAATTTTCTTTATATAACTCTGAGCTCAGCAGTCGTTTCATACAAACTTTCTACCCTTAATCTGCAACTTTGACTGCTTAACCAGTAGAAACCCCTTAATGCGTGCTTCCACTTTCACCAAAATATGATAAAAAGACTATGTGAAAGCATTTACTTACTTACTTTACTGGCACTTAACCGTTTCAATGGTTATGGCCATCCAACAAGGCGCGCCAATCCCTTCTTCGTTCTGCCCACTGGCGCCAATTGGTTACACCAAAGGAGTTTAAATCGGTTTTTCCACCTAGTCCTCCCAGCGGAATGGGGGCCGCCCGCCATCTTTTACTATTTCTGATGACTGACCCTTCGATAACAGCAGGTACTTCGGTTTGTCCTCATTTACGTAAAAGCATTTGCAAAGCTCAAAAGGACATACAAAACATTGATAGATCTTCTCATGACCAAAATAATAATAAAAATTCCAAGACCCCTCTGCATGAGCTTCATAAAGAAAATGTATGTAATTTACCAAAAAATACTATTTCAAATTTAATTTAAATATTTCTGGAGGTAACTTAAAGCTCTACAAAGAAGGATTCGGCATATCCTTTTCACTATATATGTAATACTCCTAAATTTCTACTACAGGCTAGGAACAGTTAGAAACATCAGAGTGCCGATATATTGCTGTTTAAGTGTTTTTTTTTTTTTGTACTTAATAATGGAATGTACCTAAATTTTAATTTTTTCTTGTCACACTTATGCTGCTACAATTACAAAAATTTTGCAGTCTTGTTTCGATTTTGAATTCAAAACTCATTGCGAGCATTTTCTATTAGCAATATAGGAGCATTACATATATGGGTGATTCTCCGCGAGCTTACAGTTTTGTCTCCTTTCGAAATTTCAGATACAGTAAAGCATTTTCTATGAATTAAATTATGTAATTGAGTTAAAATTATGTTTATTTTAAAGTTTCATGTTGAATTTTATTGACTGGTCATCAGTTTTATGAAGTTAGAATAATACCCTACAAATGTCACAACCGTGGCATGTCCACAATTACATTTTTCTTAACATTTTAGGTGGTAAATTTTTTAATCTGTAATTGCACGAGTAATAAACTGTCATTATATTAAATACTTGACTTAATCTGCAATATCAAATGTTGTTTTAATGATAATATTTCTGTTTTCGCTTTGTAATTTGATTTTGAAAAGTGTCCATGAGTTTTTGAGTAAAAAGTGTTATTCAAATCGTTGGGTTGGTACTGCTTTATTGCACACTGGTTTGTGACGTGTGAGTGTGAATTATGATCAGCAAGTGTCCTCACATATTTCCATGTTAATGTTTTCAGTTTAAAATAACTAATATCCATTTTTAAACACTGAAGAACTGGAAAAACGGAGCGTATCAAAAAATCGTGTGACAACCGTGGCACTTGTATCTTTGTAGTTTTAAGTTAAGTGCCGTCTATTGTACCATTTTTCTTTAAAATTTGCTGTCATAACCTTAAAATTTTACGGAAAATCTTGCGAGCCTTTCTAGCTTTTTTTAATGAGCAATTTATTGTCAAAATGTCACAACCGTGGCAGGTTTCAGTATCAAGAACAGAAATTAATAGCTGTAGCTCGTCCACTTTGGGAATGTTTTTAAGCTATAAAAACTCATTGAAAAATTATTAAAAATATTTGAAAATCGAATATTTTTTTCCAAAATTTTGGGTTAGTAAAACTGAGATCTCGCGGAGAATCACCGATATGATAAATTAAATTGAGAAAGCGATTGACATCACTTTTCAACTTAAAAGATGCAACTTTTTCATATGGATTTTGGAATAATTATGACTTTTCAATTTTATAAATATAAATTCGAATAATCTAACTTTAGCAAACTATAAGGCGCTAAGGACTTACGATATATTTTGAGCATTTTTTTTTAATCGAAGATTTTTTCTAAAAGTTTGCATGTACTAACACTGATTTTGTTTACTTTTTGTTTCTAAGAAAATATGTGACGGTTTTTTCTACAGCCTGTTTAAGAAAAACAAACTTTTTTTACCCACCCTAATATGTAAATATGTTTACCATATGCTGCTGAGATGGCAATATATATAGTTCACCATGACGTATGAGTAACATTTTTGTGTCACCCTAATCGAATACTAAACTTTGAATTATGTGCAAGAAAAGTGCTTAAAACTATGCACTATCATATTTATGACCAAGCCATAATTAAAATAGGCCTTTCAGGATGATTGCACCGACTCGTTTTCGGGTTCACATTTCAAGTAAAGGCGGTGGAATTGTACTAGCTTAGATCTATGATAAAACCTGAATGGTAAAAGTTTGAGTTTTACTCTAAAAATACACAAGTAAGGACGGGACTGTCTGCGGCTGTGCCGAAGGCTTCATACCTTTCATGAATTGGGCTTATCCCGGCTGTCTAAAATATGAAATATATATGCATACCTAAGCGCTTTTTAAGATAAATATAAAATAAACAAGTAAGGAAGGCTAAGTTCGGGTGTAATTCCTGCCATGATTTCAAGTGCTTTTGCTTTCGCCCTGCAGAACTTTTCATTTTGATCTACTTAATATGGTAGCGGTCACACCCATTTTACAAATTCTTTTCTTAAGTTATATTTTGCGTCAATAAACCAATCCAAATACTATGTTTCATCTCTTTTTTCATGTTTGGTACAGACTTATGGCATTACTATCACTTTTCGTAATTTTCGATATAGCAAAAGTGGGCGTGGTCATAGTGGGATTTCGGCCATTTTTTACACCAATACAAAGTGAGTTGAGGTAAGTACGTGAACTGAGTTTAGTAGAGATATATCGATTTTTGCTCAAGTTATCGTGTTAACGGCCGAGCGGAAGAACAGACGGACGACTGTGTATAAAAACTGTGCGTGGGTTCAACCGATTCCGCCCTTTTTCACAGAAAACTGTTATCGTCCGAGAATCTAAGCCGCTACCAAATTTCACAAGGATTGGTAAATTTTTGTTCGACTTATGGCCTTAAAAGTATTCTAGACGAATTAAATGAAAAAGGGCGGAGCCACGCCCATTTTGAAATTTTCTTTTATTTTTGTATTTTGTTGGACCATATCATTACTGGAGTTGAATGTTGACATAATTTACTTATATACTATAAAAATTTTAAATTTTTTGTTAAAATTTGACTTAAAAAGAAAATTTTTTTTAAAAGTGGGCGTGTTCGTCATCCGATTTTGCAAATTTTTATTTAGCACACATATAGTAAAAGGAGTAACGTGCATGCCAAATTTCATCATCATATCTTCAACGACTGGGAAATTTCAGCTTGCAAAACTTTTAAATTACCTTCTTTTAAAAGTGGGTGGTGCCACGCCCATTGTCCAAATATTTACTAATTTTCTATTTTGCGTCATAACGTCAACGCACCTACCAAGGTTGATCGCTTTATCCATCTTTGGTAATGAATTATCCCACTTTTTCGGTTTTTCGAAATTTTCGATATCGAAAAAGTAGGCGTGGTTGTAGTCCAATTTCGTTCATTTTAAATAGCGATCTGAGATGAGCGCCCAGGAACCTACATACCAAATTTCATCAAGATACCTCAAAATTTACTCAAGTTATCGTGTTTACAGACGGACGGACAGACGGACGGACGGACGGACATGGCTAAATGAATTTCTTTTTTCACCCAGATCATTTTGATATATAGAAGTCTGTATCTATCTCGATTAGTTTATGCCGTTACGGATTACCGTTATGCGAACAAAGTTAATATACTCTGTGAGCTCTGCTCAGCTGAGTATAAAAATATGCAAATCTTCACGTTTTTTATGGTCTGCATGAAATAGCTATGACCATGAATCACTTATCCCCACAACATATGACTTAAACGTAAGTATTTGATGAAATTTGAAGCTTCTAGCCGTTAAAAAGAAATGACAGTTTATATGGGGTAGAAATTGCGAAAAGTTTCATATCTAAACATTTGCTTGTAGGGGACATTTGTTATATATACGACCGATCTCTTCGAATTTTTCAGACAACAATATTTTCTACATACGAAAGCATTCGGTGAAACTTGAACCCTGTAGCTGTCAAAATGGGGCAGTAATTACGAAATGCTTCTTATATGAACAATAGGTTGTTCGGGAAATGTGCTATATATATGACCGATCTCATCCAGTTTTTCAGACAGCAATATTTGTAAGGCATATGGTGAAATTTGAAGCTACTATCTGATAAATTGAAGAAGATGTGACAAAAATCCTCTTTTCTGAAAAATCGGTTGTATGGGGCCGGCTCCGATAAATGTCGAATCGGACACCTAAATATACCCTCTCACCAAATTTTATTAAGATATCTCAAAAATTGATTGCATACAAACAGACAGACCGGCAGGCGGACATGGCTAGATCAACTTAGCTCTTCATCCGGATCATTTCGGTATACTTATTCGTGGGTCTATCTATTTTCCTTTAAGGAATTACAATTTTGAGATTCGTGACAAACTTAATGTACAATTTCATTTTCATGAAAGGTATAAAGGGAAAAATGTGCCTTACATCGGCAGGTTTGGAGCCGAAGTGTTCTGGATCAGATGCGTGCGCTGTACTCGCTAAGCTATCACAACTGTGTAACATAACATATCAAACCATTTCGTATCGACTACTGAATCAAACATGAGCGTTTTGAAAATCCTATCGTCCATAAAGCTTCAGAATTAGGTTGAAAAACGCCCCATATTAAGTTTTCTTTCAAAAACGAAAAATTCAATACATTTTGACGTTAGATGAGAAGTTTATGGAAACAATTTTGAGAAAGAGCGTTCCTCGACCGAATTTTGATATAGGGCGTTTTTGAAACAAATCCTAAAATTGGGTGTTTTCGAACTGGCGTCCGTGATAGGGTGATATTCTACTCAGCCGACGATTAGTAGAACAAAATTATATAAAAAAGAATCTATAACTTGCGGCACTTTTCACAACTGACATTTGTTTCATTTTAGATAGTTTAAAGTTTTCCGTTTAGTTTTAAATCCAGAAGTTTTAACATGTTTCTATTTTTAGGTTTTCAAATTTTTGGAGTTTTTTTTTTTTTTTATGTAGGAAGCTGCTTATTTTATTCCTTACATTAAAAATAGATTCCTAATATTCGTTTCATCGTGGAAAATGAGCCGACATTTTTTTCTATGGCGAATTGAAGAAAAACTATGAATTTGTTTGGGCCACCCTAATATGTATATTAGGGCGGGTCGAATAAAAATCGCTCATTGCTCTGTGAAAATCGTATTCTAGGGATCAAAATAAGAAACTTTGCCGAAGGAACCATACCTCTAAAACGAATTCTGATGTCCCCCCCTTTGGGTCCAACTTTTGGGTAGGGCAATTTCAATTCTACCTGCTGTGTCTTGTGGTGGCTTAAAAAAAACAACACAAGCAATTTTACGATCTGCAATTGTGTCACAGTGATACCTTCATTTTTTTAAACGGTTGAATAAAAAACCCACGCAACTATGTTTACGACATGCAAATGCATCACAGTGATGCCTTGGTTTTAAAAGGGGGTTGTAAAAACGCAAATTTCTAATAATTTTTTTTTTATTTCTTTTCTATTACTAAGTTAAATTCATTTTTTCATTTACATATGTTCTGACTAAATAAATTTCTAAAGAGAAAAATAAACTCCAAAAAGAAAAAACATAGACATTTCAAAGCAGCCACCGTGGTGTGATGGTAGCGTGCTCCGCCTATCACACCGTATGCCCTGGGTTCAACTCCCGGGCAAAGCAACATTAAAATTTTAGAAATAAGGTTTTTCAATTAGAAGAAAATTTTTCTAAGCGGGGTCGCCCCTCGGCAGTGTTTGGCAAGCGCTCCGGGTGTATTTCTGCCATGAAAAGCTCTCAGTGAAAACTCATCTGCCTTGCAGATGCCGTTCGGAGTCGGCATAAAACATGTAGGTCCCCTCCGCCAATTTGTAGGGAAAATCAAGAGGAGCACGACGCAAATTGGAAGAGAAGCTCGGCCTTAGATCTCTTCGGAGGTTATCGCGCCTTACATTTATTTATTTATTTAGACATTTCAAAGTGGGATTTTTGAAATTTGCAAGTTCGACCCAAAGGGGGGACATCAGAATTCGTGTTAGAGGTATGGTTCCTTCGGCAAAGTTTCTTCTTTTGATCCCTAGAATATGATTTTCACAGAGCAATGGGCGATTTTTTTGCCTCCCCACAAATCGACCCGGCCTAATGTATATACTTACAATTTACTTATGAGAGGGCAAACGACGCACAGTGTAACTTTTTTCACTTTTAGGATTAATATTAATAACAGCCAAACCAATAAAGTAATTCATTTGAAATTTTGCAGTGTGGTTGCAGATACCTAAATCTGATTTGAGAATAAAAATAGGGGTGATTCGCCCACTTTTTCTCCTTGCCCTCATACAAGGTGAAATTTCACATATTCATATTTTCTACTTTAAAAGCATTTTCCAGTGCCAATATAAATAAAAATTTTTTATATTTCTTAACTTTAGCTTAGAGGCTTTTGATTAACATTTAAAAAATTTTATTTTCGAAGTCAAACACAACATTGATACATATATTTGTAAAAACTGAATCGAAATACATACTTATAATTAAAAAGTGACATTTTAACTGGTATAAAGTTAGTCGGAGCCAATATCGTCGATATGCTCTGGTTCAGATAATAAGCCAATTACTTCACTCGTTAATGCTCGCCGCTTTGACCTAGGGGTTTTCCGCAAACTGTTTATGAACGGTTCTGCGCAGCAAATCCAAATTACTACAAATTCTGGACTTTTTTGTGGTGAAATGTTCACGATAGTTTCGTGCATCTTTGTTCCTGGACTCTTGAGCTTCTTCCGAAAGTTGACCAATAGGGAGAATACCAGACACGATTATACTCTTTCCATGAAACAGAATTTTATGTACGCTCACTGGCATATTGTACCAAGCATATTTCGATAAATGTAGTACCCTTCTCTTCGTCACATAGTGGTCAAAAGCTTCAGAATTTATTTGAAACCCACATCCTAAGCATGAAAGTATTGTATGCAGTCTTTTCAAAAGATTGATGTTTATATTTATTTATTTATTTATTTATTTATTTATTTATTTATATTTATATTTATTGTAATACCGTCAATGAAACAAAGTTTCTTACAGACTACTAACAACAAGTACATACATTTTTATATAAAAATACAAGTATGTTACATACTAAACTTAAGAAGTTAATATGCTAAGCATTTAAAACAAGTTTAAAGATTTATAGATAACGAGCGAAAAAGATTTACGAAAGCTTCAGTGGTCATTGAAAAATCAATGACGATTGTTTGAGACAAAATATTAAATTCTCGCATAGATCTTGCAAGAGGAGCATTGCTGGCGAAATTAGTTTTAACCTTTTTGCAGTAAAAAGGGTAAGTGACTCGGAGGTTACGCCTAGGAACATTAAAAGTAATCCTTTCCATGAGAGAAGGGCAGTCAAGGATCCCTTGAATAATATTGAATATAAAAGTCATCGACCACATAGACCTACGACTATCCAAAGATTGTAGGTCAATAAGCATGAGACGCGAAGCATACGAAGGGACAGGATCGTCGAATTTTAAGGTTCTTAGAGCAAATTTAAGAAACACCTTCTGAATACGTTCTATTCTTTTAATAGAAACTTGGCTATAGGGCCTCCATATGAAAACTGCGTACTCAAGACGCGAGCGTACAAATGTTATATATAACATTTTCAGAGTTTAAGGGTCAGAAAACTTAGTGGAATTCCGACGGATAAAACCAAGTACTGAGTAGGACTTTGCAATGATGAAGTCAATATTATTATTAAAGTTCAACTTAGGGTCAAAGATAACCCCAAGATCTTTTACTTCAGTAACATTGCGCAGGAAAGTGTTCGAAATGCTATAGTTCGTAATAAGAAGATTCAAAATATTAGCAAACGTCATCTTAAAGCATTTTTTAATATTTAAAGGGAGTTTATAGCGTAGACACCACGAATGAACAGCGTCAATATCACGTTGAAACTTATCTTCATCAGAAGTATCCCTGACTACCGCGAAAATTTTGAGATCATCTGCATACAGTAAATAATTTGCAAATAAAAAGCAACCACTTATGTCGTTGATGAAAAGAACAAATAGTAGAGGGCCTAGAACGCTTCCTTGCGGTACACCGGATGAAGCAATGAAAGGTTCTGACGAAACACCATCGATAGTAACAACACAGCGTCTATTAGAGAGGTATGATTATATCCATTTCAAAAAGCAGGAATGGAAACCCATATGAGCAAGCTTTCCAAGTAGTACTCTGTGACAAACTTTGTCAAAGGCCTTCGAGAAGTCTGTATATACGCAATCAACCTGGAACCAGCTGAGAAAGCAGTATGACAGTAATCTACAAATACAGCTAAATTCATGGCTGTGGATCGCCCAGACACAAACCCATGTTGATATTGGCAAATAAGAGATTTGGTTGCAAAATACAGTTTGTCTTTTAAAATGCACTCGAAAAGCTTAGAAATGGTAGAGAGTTTTGAGATAGGTCTATAATTCCGAACATCGTTTTTCTTACCTGATTTTAAGATTGGGATTATGTGAGCAACTTTCCAATCATTAATGAAGGTTCCTGAAGCAAGAGATTTATTGAAAATAATTTTCAATGGTGCAATTAGAGCAGGGCACTTTTTTAAAAGGAGTGCCGACAGGCCATCAACATCGGTTTGAGAAGACGGCTTAAGTGTGGCAAGCCCTTTTTTGGCAATGTCTTCTGAAGATAGGGTAAGAGACCCAAAATTAAGGTGTGAGAAATTTGAAGAAAAACTTGATGAGGGGACATCATTTTCAGTAGTAAAATTAGACTTAAAAAAGTTAGCAAACAGATTAGCTACATCATTGGGCCCATAAGCGAACTGATCATCAAGAAACACTGATTTTGGAATAAAAGAACGTGATCTTTTTGATTTGATAAACGTCCAAAAATATTTCGGATTACTTTTAATACTCCACTCGGCGCCGCGAATAAATTTATTGTACAGATATTTATCTAGGCAATTGAACTCGACAGCAAAGTTTTTATATTTATAATAAAAATATATATTATTAGTGAGCAGAAAACGTTTGTGAAATTTGTTTCTTAGGTTTTTAAACTTTTTTAATTCTTTTGTGTACCATGGAATACTATGTGGTCGCTTCTTTTTAATGGATATATTATTCATACAGAACTCATGCATAAATGCTTTGAAGCTGGAAAAGCACTCATCGATACTTGAATTTGCTATTAGAGCAGTCCAGTTAACATCCAATAATAAACTATTGAGATTCACAAAATCACAGGTATCATATTTGTAAATGATTTTATCATTAGTATTTAGAAAAGTCGGAAGGTATTCATAAGACTCAACGCTTAGAGTAATGGCCTTATGATGTTTATCACATTACCTCATGGGCGACATGCACTCAGAAATATCGTAGTTATTATTATCAGTCACAAATATGAGATCTAAGATTTTGCCTAGCTCGTTAAAAAATAAATTGGTTTGCTTCAAATTAACACTTAAAATATAATCTATAAGATAAGTCTCGTGAGAGGCTGTTACATTAGATGGCATGAGACAAGAGTTACAAGCAATATCAGTCCAGCGGACGTTACTCAAGTTAAAATCACCTAATATACATAAGTTATCATCTAATACATTGTTTTCGATAAGGGATGTGATATTGTCAGCATGCATTTTATAAAGTTCAAAATCACTACTAGGAGGAATGTATGAAGCTACGATATAGAGCGATCCGGATCTGGAAGAGCCTTTTAGGCAGACACATAGCTGGTCAATCAAAGACTCGACATTTAATAGAGTTATTAAGCAGGTACGGTACTTGCGTTTCACAGCGATAAGAACTCCACCTCTGCGAGAGCCAGTCTTGGCAGGATCTCGGTCTTTACGGAAGACATCGTAGGCGTTTAAATCGAAGAATTCACCATCGAAAAAATCAGAGTTTAACCACGTCTCGACTATGACAATAATATCAAAGTCCATTTGGGCGCTGAATGAGTTAACAATGTGGGATTTAGTTCTTAAACCGGAAATATTTTGAAAGTAGATCTTAAGACCAGAAGAAGCGATAGAGGACGTAGGACGTTGTAAATTAGTAAAATCTCTACCAGCTAGGTTTTCTCTGCTCCCCGCCCTGGCTTTTGGAAAAAAGGCTTGATCCTGACATGTTTAGGCCATAGTGACTCATTAAGGACCTTAGCGACATAATCTGTTGGTACGCCAAGTTTAAAATTGAAAAACTTTCGCTCAGTATTTTCGTGTTCACCTTTTCTAAGAAGTTTGAAACACATTAGCTCCTCCAAACTAATGTCAGTTTTCTGAGAGACGTATTTAATAATATCATCCTTAGTAACAGAAGATGCGAAAGAAGATAAATGAAGCCAAGATTTGCGAACAGCAACATTAAGATCATTGTTGTTGTTCGAACCAAATACAACACCTGACCGGTTATGTCTGATGTTATTTCAGGATCTCCAAAGAATTTTCTCGCAGTGTTGTTATCATTTGTGTTGCCGGTTTTTGCTTTGACATATCAATCAAAAGACGAACTTCTTTCCTGAATATGTTTTGGATATGTTCTCTCTTTTTTTCATCTTTTCCTTATTTTCTTCGCCCCGCACACACCACGTCTTCATTTCCATTCGATAAGCGATGTGTAGCATACATTCCTAGCATCGTATCCAAGAATGTAAAGGGGAAATTCCGAAAGCCAGCATGCTTTTGTCAACATTTCGCTCTGACAGGGCTCGCATATTGTTTATATCTTTTGGAGAAGCCCCACATATGTAGCACTTTTGCGATGATGTATATGCCGACAGAGCGCTAGGTATCCGTTTATGTGATGTATACATACATATGCATAATCCCGAAGCACTCAATTGCTTAGAAGTATCACCCATAATAGACGACCCTCAGGTAGGCGTGCATACATAACATAAGTTGATGGGATAAGTGCACAACTCATTAATTATGGGAAAACTCATATGACAAAAAATAAAGGCTATTCAGTGCACAAGTTTCCTTTTTCTGGGTTTTTACCATTTCAGGTCTAATTTTTTTGGGATCTAGTATTGTAGACTTGAATTGAGGACATTCCATGGTTAGGTCACTGCGCTTCTTACGTGAGTGAGGGCATGGAGACCTTAAGTTGGCGATTACAAAGAAAAACGCAAAATTTCGCAATGGTTTGTTTTTTATCTGAAATATGAAATTCCCTTTAATGTGTATGTATTCGTTCAATGGAATTGGGCGGAATCAGGCAAATTTTATTCTATTGAAAACGAAAAATTTTCTAAGCTTACCAAACTTTTAGTGACTGTCTAAAACAAAAAAAAATTTAATTTAGAAAAATGCCTACGTGGCTGAAACTTACCAATGCTGTTACAAACTACCCAAGTATGTTAAATAAAATAGTTTGAAATCAAAACAGTTATCGAAAAATCCACCACGTGGCCACAAAATAGGGCAAAAATTTTGTACTGTGAAATGATTTTTACACTTGTTTCAATTATCCAAGTTTCATAATGCTTATCAAGGTGATCGTGGGTTTTTTACTTTGCTTTGTATACATTTTCTTAACAGTTGGTTATTAATCTGTTGCATGTCAAAACATTTTTGAGATTGGAGAACACTGTTTTTTGGACCTTTGGCATCCTAAAAGTGAAAAAAGTTACACTGTGCGACGTATGAATAAAATCTGTTTGTCACTCTAATCGACTTCTAGATTCGAGTCATACGCAGAAAGAGGCACATTTTAAGCTTACTGTTTAGTGAAGTTAAAAATTTGAACCGAACAAAATTAAAAAAAATCAGTGTTAGGTTAGGTTAGGTTGAACTGGCCGGTCCATGAGGACCTCACATAGACTGATTGAGTCCGTAGTGTTACCAGAAGTTTGTTTTAACGACCAAACTGAAAACCCCTATCAAAAACCAGGACCTATGTTATAAAATAACTCCGTCCTCTTGGCAAATACTAGAAGCTTCCTAAGACTGACAGCTGTATCACTCCTAATAGCTAGAGTATTAGCCTGACAAGTGCAGGGCACGAGCACAGAACGAGCTCGATCGTTTCCTTCTCCAACCAGCACTTCCTACAAGCCTAATTTAAAGGCATGTGTCGCCAGAAGGCAGTGTCCAGTCAGAATACCCGTCATGAGTCTACAGTCCTCTCTTTTTAATGATAGAAGCAACTGTGTTAGTCTAAGGTTGTAAGACCTACACATAATCTTCGACACTTTACAGCCCCGCGCTTGAACCCACGCCTTTCCCGCTTGGTCGATCATGTGCACCTCTTGCCTTCGCTTAATCTCGCCCAATCTAATTGGGATGTCTACGGAGCAAGCTTCAAGGGATGCGCCCTTTTTAGTTAGTTCGTCCGCTTTTTCATTCCCATCTATTCCCATATGCCCTGGGACCCAATATAGATGTATGCTTCTCCCTGTCCCGATTCTCTCCAGAGACTGCTTACACTCTAACACGCATTAAGATGCTGTGCTATGGGAGATTATTGCCTTAATTGATGCTTGACGGTCATTATAAAAGTTAACACGGTTGCAGCTTAAGCTATTCTCTTCCATGGTTTCTACTGCTTTGGTTACGGCTAATATTTCCGCTTGGAAAACGCTACAGTAATCTGGCAGCCTGTAGTATCTGCTTTTTTCCGGTTCAGCTTAGTATACCGCAGACCCTACTCCTTCCACTGCTTTGGAACCATCGGTGTACACATGTATCGCTTCGTACGCCCTTTGGGCACCCTTGCGCCAACCGTCCACCTCTATTGTGACCTTAAGATCTCCCTCGAAGCGCAGATAGGAAATCAGGTAGTCTGTTCGTCTTGTGATTGATGGCGCTATAATACTGTATCCATATGGTCGGCGCTCAAGCTGCCCCGAAGCACCGAGCCTGGTTGCGGTCGTTAATGCTTTGTTCTTTGCTACCAGGTATACAGGTGGAATGTGCAGAATGGCATACAGTGCAGCCGTCGGGGTTGTTTTCAGGGCTCCCGTAGTGTTAAGTATAGGTAGTCTGCATACCCCTCTAATTTTTTTAGGTATGTTGTTTTTTGTGTGGCTTTCCACCAAACAAGAACTCCATAGTATAGAATAGGGATTACAATCGCTGTAAAAACCCAATGAGAAAGAGAGAGCGATAGGCCCCACGTACACCCCAGCATTCTTTTACATGCATAGAGTGCCGTTGAGGCCTTCTTGACCCTCTCCTCCACGTTGAGCTTCCATGACAGCTTGCTGTCTAGGATGATTCCTAGATATTTTGTGCAAGGTTTCTCCTGTAAGGTCACCCCTCCTAACTTAGGCCTGGTCCAATTTGGGACCTTGAACCTCTTTGTCGACAAGACCATATCCGTCTTCTCCGCATTGACTTTCAACCCGACATTAGATGCCCAGGTATGAATATCCCGAAGCGCCCGATCCATCAAAGAACTAATCGTTGGTTGGAAAATTACCACTTATGACAATTGCAACGTCATCTGCGTAAGCCATAAGTTTTTCGGGTCCCTCACCGGATTGCCTGAGCAGTTGGCTGATGACCAGCGTCCACAGCAGAGGTGATAGCACCCCTCCCTGCGGCGTGCCCCTGTCCACTGATTTCGTGGCCTCGTACAATCCCCATTGTGATGTAATCTTTCTGCAATTTAACATGCAGCCGATCCATCTGATTAAGGCAGGATGTACTTTAATGTAATTAAGACCATCCATAATCGCCCATTTTGCAACATTATTGAAAACCCCGGCAATGTCCAAGAAGACTCCTAGAGCATACTCCTTATATTCCAGGGATTTCTCTATGCTTATTACCACCCTATTCAATGCGGTGTCTACCGACTTGCCTTTGGTGTACGCATGCTGTGTTGTGGAGAGCAGCTTTTCATCCACGTTGAACTTTATGTACACATCTATCAGCCTCTCAAAGGTTTTGAGCAGAAAGATGTTAAGCTAATGGGTCTATAGTCTTTGGGATACCCGTGACCGATCTTCCCCCCCCACCCCCCCCCCCCCTTTGGTAGAAAAGCTACACGAGCAGTTCTCCAAGAGTGCGGTACATGATTAGTCTTATGCACCCATCGAATATTATTTTAAGCCATTCCACGTCCGCCCTACTTGAGACTTGTAGCATGGCCGGGAATATACTATCTGGGCCCGGCGATTTAAACTTAGAAAACGTCTTCACTGCCCCACTTGATCTTGGTATCGGTCACCAAGGTCGGCACTACTAGCTCCCTGATTGATGTGTGAGTGATGTCTGCTGACTCTTCTAAACCGTCTCCCGATGGGAAATGTGTAATTCAGTGTTAATTAAGAGATTTCCAATTAGAACAAATAAGTTTGAGAAACTGCGTAAACCGCTGAATGGTTTAAAATGAATCCTAAATTGTTTAACCATTTGGAAATGCATTTTAGACTTGCCAAGAAATAATCATTTCGATAGCGTGGTAAAAATTAATCAAGGGCTTTACAAATCCCCTCGTTCTTATTTGTATCCTAGGCACTTACATCGCCATCTTTATCGAACTTCTTTATGGCCTTTTTGTTTGTCACTGCTGCAATTTATTAGCAAACAAATTAAAACTATAAAGATAATTAGATGAAGATTTTAACGGCTTCTGGATTTACTTCAATTCACCCTCTTCAACTCAATTGGCTTAGGTACAAAATGCTTACATACTTCCCTCCATATTAATCCAAACTAAGTGTAGTTAGATGTAAAACAAGTTGGAAAACAAACCGAACTGTTGCATATTTAATCCGTTATGTTGTTTTCCAACTCTCCAACTTTAACAGCCAACTTAGGGCGATAGCCATGCAGAAAGCAATGATCCCCATGTAAATGTGCATGGGAATATGAGGGAGACAGCTTCCCTGTGGGGGAAGTTTCTAAGGAAAAATATCTTCTTCAAAACTGATGCGATTTTGGTAAATTCGGGAGTTGTGCTAGTTCGTCTCTGCAGTTAATGCTTTTGCGATAGTACCATCACAACTCCATTTCTTTTCTGGCTTTTGGTTTACATTCAGTTTCTCTAATACTTGCGTTAAGTGTGAGTCTCTCAACTCGTACCTTATACTCTCTCTCTCATAAAGCATTCCTTGATAGCGGTGTCTGAGTAGTCTCTTCTGCTTAATAGGGCTATTTCTTTGTCTAGAGTATTACTCTTTTCTTGTTTTTTGCTTAATTCCGCGTTGCCCCAGAGCTTGGAGACAATTCTTGGTTGCTATACGTCAAAATCTTACTCCCAATATTTATGGCAATGCCCCACTCCGCCGAGAAATCTAAGCTAATGATGGCTTCATCCACACAGGAAACTATGATAACAGGACACATTTTCAATTATGATGTCACACATTACTTCTCCCAGAACGCAGTTCCTTCCATTTGAAACTATTTACTACTTACTTTCCTGCACTTGGCTCACTTTCTTAATTGTAGAGTAACAGCTCATTTATTTGCGTTGATGATAACCCTACTCTTGCCCTTCCCAAATCATCTTGAATTTCTTGCATCTTCTGGAAGTTTGTCTCCTTACTTATTTCTCTCATGTTATGAAGATAGGCCCGGAATTCCCCAGACATAGTTTTAAGACAATTCCGAGATAGTCTGAAAATTATTATCAATACAGTCTCGTAATCTTTTCGGAATAGTCCCGCTTTGTGCCTGTAAACAATGCCGAAGTACTGTTAAAATGATCCAAAAAACAACCACAACGGCAGAATAGTACTAAAATTATGCATTAATTAATCTCTAAATGTTCCGAAATAATCCAGACATAGTATATAGAATAAAGTTAAAATAGTTCAGGAATTGTCTCTAAAACAATAGTACTTAAAACTCCAAAATAATCCCGAAATGGTCCTGAATGCAATATTGTATTTAACCGAAAACAGTTCCAAACCGTTGAAAGGATTGTTCCGAAATGAATCGGAGGTAGTTCTGAAATGATCTTGAAATAGTCCAAAATAGTCACTCAATGACCTCAAAAGGAAACCATTTGTGTGAGACGTTAACCCGGTAGCGCACCAGAATTTTGATTTGACCAAAATTTTTTTGTAGTCATAAAGGAAGTAATCTCTTAAAATATAAATCAAACCCTAGATGTTTGCAACCAAGCCAGACATAGTATAAAAACAATCCCGAAAAAGTTTAAGAATTATATCTAAAACAATCTTGAGATAGTCCTGATCGGAGCCCAGAACAATCCCAAAATTTAACTGAAAACAATCGAAACGTATTATCGAAAAACAGTCCCGAGCCGTTCGAAATATAGTGGCCAAATGATCCGGACAATTCTGAAAACGAGAGTCTCGTTACTGTCCCGAAAATCTTTTCGACCTGTTCCCGAACACAATCCCAGAAAAGTACTGAAACTGTTCATAAAGCAATCCCTAATTGCTACCAAATAACCCAGATATAGTATCAAGGCAACCACAAAATAGCCTGGGAACGTTTTTAAGCATTCTAAAAATAGTCCAACCATATACCTTGAAAAATCTCGAAGTGGTCCCGAAATCATCACAAAAATAGTCCCGGAATATCGGAATTATTCGAAAAAGTCCTGAGATCATCCCGAAATAAATTTACCATAAACAATCCCGAAATCAACTAAAAACAATTCTGAATATTCTTAAAAAAATAGTCCTGAAATGATCTGGAGATAGTTTTCGAATTAGTAAAAAACGAGTTATCATTTGGCCCATGGCATTTTCCTCACAAATCACGGACTTCCCAACAGGGTATGTTTGCATGTGCGTGAGTATGCATTGTAATCGTTTTGTGAGAATTGTAATGCGCTGCATTAATTAGATATGCAGACGTAAACTTACACAAAACTTTTAAACTGAATTTTAAATAAAATAATTATAAAGTAATATAAAACTACAACTAAACGATTCAAATACGAGAAACCGCATAATGGCCAAAAGATGTTAGATAGTCGGAAGCAGGGATGCACCTTAACGTTAAGCTAATCGTTTATCAAAAAATTTCCACCGTTTCCGTTGAAACACTTCGAAATATTATCGATAAAGAAATTATCAAGATAAATTGTATCTCGTTTTTAACCGAAACGAAAAGCTTTCGTTAACGTTAAAAACGTTAACGAAAACGTGATACTTTATGTTTGAATTGTGCTGGCAATGCTATAGCCATGGTGAAGCCGTAAGGTGGCAACAACGAGCGCACATACACACACAAACTCTATGTAATTTGTTTGTGTAATTCGTTGGTGGTAATGTCAAAAATACTCTGAGAAATGTTCGTACTGTCAAAATTTATGAGAAAAGTTGCAATCAGCTTGGATAATGCTTTCACCTTTAATGACTCCGCCATCAATCAGCTTTGCCAGCATAGTTTGAAATTAATAATCAACATAAACGATTTGATTTCGTTTTGATATGGCAGAAAACGAAACGAAATCATTTCGTTAATTTGACGATCTTAACGTTAATAAACGAAACGAAATGACTTCGTTTCGTTTATTAACGTTGATTATCGTAACGAAATGATATCGTTTCGTTGGTTAAGCATGCCTGGTCGGAAGTAAGCGAGAAAATGAAGAAAACACCAAAGCCAAACAAAGCAAAGCAAAATTTTAAGAGCGAAATAAAGCTCTACTTTTTCGGAGTAAAGAGAGAAAAATATTAAGAGAAAAATACTGAATGTTCTCTTAAAATTATTTCACATTTCGCATAATAAAACATAGCTTCTGAAAAATAGTTACGACAGCAAAAGAATCAACAATCAGCGCCAGCACGAACGCCGCCGACTCACTGACAGACAATGAAAGGCTTTTGGTGTCCAAGCAAAGGCGCTAACGACAAATTACAAACGCAATACCACCACAATAAAGGAAACAAACAAACAAACAGATAAACAATGAAATAATCAAACAAAACAACAAATCCCATGCGCCAAACAATAAAGGACAAAAGCTGTGTGAAATCCTTATATTTAGACAGGTTAATACCAGCTGACAGCGATTTTGATTGTTGCACGCTGTTAAACCGTTGCACGTCGCGCTTGGATGGCTTTGGCTTTTATGGCGAGGATCTAAGTTTGGCGCGTGTGTCCTGCATCGCATTTCAAACTCGCATTTTCTTGGCTAGCAATTTTTTTATGCTGGTGTGCATGAAATTTTTGTTGTTTTTTGTTTCAAATGTCGCACAGTGGCACAGTAACTAGCATTGGTTTGACAATTTTATAAAAGCGTCAATTGGCTAATTGGAAGTCAACAATAATTATGCAAGTGATTGCGGGTGTAGCCGAGCAATTGTGCTGGTTGATGGCCGTAGAAATCAGCGGGTGCATTGGGACGACGACAATTAATCGCTGGTCTTATAGCCAATGGTCGTATTAAAGGGGTATCGATATGGCAAGTGCTGGGCTGTCGTAAAATAGTGGGCTGCACCTGTTGATCAGCGGAGCGATCAGCAATGGCAGTTAGGCGACGGAGCGCATACCAGTAGCATACAGCAGGTATGACTGCATCCGTGTTGGCGATCGAAGTTTACCTTATAGCAGAGGCTGCTTTCCTAAGGGAAACCATGGAAGATTGATGCGGTGTTCGGTAAGGAGTTTTAATACAAAAAATAACTGCTTGGACTGAGGTTAGTGCTCAGTTCTGTGGGCTAAATTAATGTGCACCTTTCAAGAGGAAAGCTCGTGGGTTCATAAGGTATCGAAATAATATTGGTTAGCGATATGAAGGCGAAAGGTCTTTGCATTACCTGAACAAAAACTATTTTGAAGCACGAATCCAAAACCGCGATTGAAACCTTTGTCGAAAGTAAACTAATTTTGAAGAGCGAAACCGAAGCATAAAAATTAAGCTGTACGCCTCTAGTATAAAAGGAAATATAACACACCCGGCCTATTGACCGGCCAGTTGGGTTGACCTAACCCTTCGACAAAATCGTCAAAAGTCAATGCGAATTTTAAGAGACCTATAACTTTTAATTTGTCACACTAAAATTGATCGGGCTACAAAACTGCATACTCAAAAAAAAACTTAAAAAGCTTTAAAAAAGTTTGAAATTTTCGTAAAATTATCTAGAATTTTTAATTTTTTCGAAAATGTTTATGAAGTTGATTTACATAATTTCAGTTCAAAAATGCATGAAATAGACAAAAAAAGAATTTTAATGACGAAATCTGATAAAAATAGCCGCTGGTTTATTCGTGTTCGCTGCTATAAGCCGAAACTCAATAAAATCGAAATAGGCTTGAAAATAGAAACATAAACCGAACTTATTTTAGAAAAGGTTAGATTTAGATTCCTAGTTGCCTCAAAAGGTTTAGTGAATCATTAATCATACGTGGAACAGACACAAATAGTAAATGACAAAAATGTATACTTTTCAAGAATTTTTTTATTTATTTATTTACAAGAGTATTAAAGCGCTAGCTACCAGGGCCTTGGGCTTGTTGCTAAGGTAAAAAGAAGTTGGCTAATAGGGTCATGAAAACAATAATGCATGTGTGTTGAAAAAAAAAATGGTTGTATGATGAGTGCATTTACAGGTGAGTGTGACATGCATACACCTGTAGTAAGCAAGCGCATAGACGTACACTCACATGTATTACACTGCGTAATAGACCATGCCTGCAAAATCAATTAACAATAGGTATTTGTTTTATGTGTAGTAAGTAAATAAATATTAAATGGGTATATTACACAACTTTATAAACTTATAAATAAAATCCAACAATGGCTTCGAACGTAGACTTGCTATCACTGCATATGACATAATTATTTCCACTAACGCCCGATTTTAGTGTGGTAACAACATTCTTCACTACGGTAACGAAATCATGTGGCAACTTTTACACCCTTTTGGTCATTGTTTACTATATAGTTTGGCAGCTTAAGTAGAGGTTATGTTGCGAATAGAGTGGAAGACAGTGGACTAGGCAGTCGAATGTCATATAATGAAGGAATGGTGTTCGGAGATTTTTCAAATTTAAAAAAAAAAAATGATAAAGGCTTTAATATAAATAAAACTATTGTTTTAGTAACAACAAAAACCCCATATATATTCTGTATACATAAATTTTTAAGGATTATCTCACTTTAAAATTTTAATTAAATAATCTAAAGTTTTGTTTTGAAACTGAGTCGAGAACTGTGCGTGTCAATGTGCGAATTTTCACCGATCAGCTGTTAGTTGCGCTACTTGGTAAAATTTACAATGCTTTTGGTATTCTACCCGCGAAAGTAGCCGGATAACGTTTACCCACAAACGTAGGTGGTTACATCGAAATAACCACACAACAGCTGTTGTTTAGAAAAAGAAAAAACGGAAAAATAAAGAATTGTAAGCGCAAATAAGTAAAGATAATAGTAAAAAAGTGTTGCCTCTTGCTATACATATTTATTTATATTATGCACTTTCACAGAAACTTATCGTGCATAATAAGCATATACACATCAGTGAGCTGCAATTATTCATCTTTTAAGGTTATTAGTGGACTAACCAAAAAATGAGTATTAGTGCGTATGCAAACAAAGAATATCAAGCACTTATATCCACTAACACACATTTACATAGTCATGCTTCGTAAAATGAATAACCGCTCATAAGCCACGAAGCAGTTCAGTACTCAATTGTCTTATTGAACAAGAAAGTTAACTGTGTTATACGAAAACACTAATTGTAATGAGTAAGACTACAGTGGAATAAATGAATAAAGTCATATCAGTCTTCTAACGTTAGCAACACAACGATGTACACGAAACTAAACTGAATACAGTGCCAAAGTAAAACCGATGATAAACGAAGTATACAGTGTATTACACACGAAATGAAAGTGCTACTGAGTTAAAGCGAATTTGACATAAGTTTATACTCAACAATGTCATATATGTTTGAGACATGTGTTACGGGGCACTCGTATGTATTTTCTCTTTTATGTGCTAATCACTCATAGTATTTGTCTGTACTTGACTAAGTACAAATTTAGACAAAATTTGTTGGCTCATGACTAAGTGTACCAATTTTATTAGTACTGAAAGCAGATCTCTGATACACATCGTCCCGTTTGTTCGTTAAGCTCGTATCTACAAGTGAGGCATTTTCGGTAAAGCGAACAAGGTTGCCACAACATGTTTTCATTTGGGACCAAAATTCATCGAAAAAAAGGACCAAATTTTTGTTTTATTTTATTAGTATAAAATACAAAAATTTAGGATGTTTCCATATAAAAATTTATTATACATAGTGAAGAATTTCTTTTTATTTAAGCTGAACAAACAAATATATGTGCACGCAACCAAAAATGTTACTATATTTTGACATAGGATAAGTCTATGTCTTCCACCAACCAAACGTTGTGAACCTAGTTTTGGTCACAAAGCTCTTGGTTCTAGCATTATGTTGTTGATTCCAATGAAATAAAATGTGTAGTGCTGTTAGGGTTTAGTAAAAAACGGTTCAAAATTTGATTTTTGGTGTTGCCGAACTATGTATGTGGAACACTCAGTAAATCATACATGAAACTAGGCAATTTTGTTAGTGCTATTTTTATAGATCCTTACTTTTTCCCTTAATGTTTAAACTTGATATCAGAGCCTAGATTCAGTAAGTGTGAGTTTTGATCCCAGGCTTCAGGGGCTCTGCTAGCACCAACGGGTATAATTTTATACAAAACATTTCTTCCGAAATCAAATCTCTTTGCATTTGCTTTCTTCTGTCTTCAAGTTAAAATATTTCTTGTGCCAAGATACTTAGTTTTCAATTACCTTGCATGGCTTAACACCACAATAGTCCTGAAATTCCTTGAACTCATTGAGAAGGGTGAGAAAGATTTATATATCAAAGTGCCAAACGAGAAGTATCGCATAGTATTTCTTTGTATAAGTTTTGAAAGTGTTAGGCTCACAGCAGAGTGCTCGCTATAAGCTATGCTAGGCGAGAAGCAATTTTTATTTTCATATATTTTACAGTGCTGTATAACCGATCGAAATATCTAGCCGTTAATAAAGTCACAAAACAATAAAGCAGACAGGTGCAGCAAGCAGTTTTCAGTTAAGCACGCTATCTGTCGGGCAATAGATCAGTTTCATTTAAGCTATCAGTCAGTTCGGTTATTAAGCAAGCTAGTTGCAAAGTATAAGTGTCATTGTGAAGTACCTTAATAAAGGCCATTTTTCCATTATTCAATATTGGAGTTATTTATTCAACAGTTTAGTGATTCGAACTTAGAAAAAGGGCAAATAAGAGGATTTGCAGTAAATTCGTTACAATATTAATTTAAAGAAGAAAACAAAAAAAAAAATTTTAAATCGCGCTAAATATTACAAAGGAATTTTCTTTTATAAATATAGTCAGAAACACGTGTTAGAAAAAAAAGAGCAAAAAACTCTAAACTAAATGAATGATAGCGCATGTATGTTAGAGTGTGCGTACACAAAGTAATTATGGCAGAATAAAAAAAAAAAGTTAAATGAAATGTTGAAAACCAAAATTCTGATCTAAAGAAAACCAAAGGTAATTTAGTAAAGACTTACCCCTTTTAACTTATTGTTAACTTAACTTAATTAGGTTAATGAAAATAAAATCTAATTAGAATAATAATACTTGTTAAATTATGATTAAAATAAGAGTGTCATTTTGGTACCTCTGAGGGCCAAAATAATTATTGATCTCCAAAGGCGAATAAAGCGATGAAGCTTGGTAGGTGAGTTGAACTTATGACGCAGAATAGAAAATTAGTAAAATTTTGGACAATGGGCGTGGCACCGCCCTCTTTTAAAAGAAGGTAATTTAAAAGTTTTGCAAGCTGTAATTTGGTAGTCGTTGAAGATATCATGATGAAATTTGGCAGGAACGTTACTCCTATTACCATATATATGCTTAATAAAAATTAGCAAAATCTGACTCGACCACGCTCACTTTAAAAAAAAAATTTTTTTAAGTCAAATTTTAACAAAAAATTTTATGTCCTTACAGTATATAAGTAAATTATGTCAAGATTCAACTCCAGTAATGATATGGTGCAACAAAATGCAAAAATAAAAGAAAATTTCAAAATGGGCGTTGCTCCGCCCTTTTTCATTTAATTTGTCTAGGATACTTTTAATGCCATAAGTCGAACAAAAATTAGGGGGGCAGGGGCTTAGATTCTGGGACGATAACTTATTTCTGTAAAAAAGGGCGGAATCGGTTGAAGCCACGCCCAGTTTTTATACACAGTCGATCGGCTGTCCTTCTGCTCGGCCGTTAACACGATAACTTGAGCAAAAATCAATATCTCTTTACTAAACTCAGTTCACGTACTTATCTGAACTCACTTTGTATTGGTATAAAAAAATGGCCGAAATCGGACTGTGACCATGCCCACTTTTTGGATATCGAAAATTACGAAAAATGAAAAAAATTTCATAATTCTATACCAAATAAGAAAAAAGGGATGAAACATGGTATTTGGATTAGTTTATTGACGCAAAATATAACTTTAGAAAAAAACTTTGTAAAATGGGTGTGACACCTACCATATTAAGTAGAATGAAATGAAAAAGTTCTGCAGGGCGAAATAAAAAACCCTTGAAATCTTGGCAGGAATATTGTTCGTGGTATTATATATATAAATAAATTAGCGGTATCCAACAGATGATGTTCTGGATCACCCTGGTCCACATTTTGATCGATATCTGGAAAACGCCTTCACATATACAACTACCACCACTCCCTTTTAAAAGCCTCATTAATACCTTTAATTTGATACCCATATCGTACAAACACATTCTAGAGTCACCCCTGGTCCACCTTTATGGCGATATCTCGAAAAGGCGTCCACCTATAGAACTAAGCCCCACGCCCTTTTAAAAAAAACACTCATTAACACCTTTCATTTGATACCCTTATCGTACAAACAAATTCTAGAGTCACCCCTGGTCCACCTTTATGCCGATATCTCGAAAAGGCGACCACCTATACATCTACCACCACTCGCTTTTAAACCCCTCATTAATACCTTTAATTTGATACCCATATCGTACAAACACATTCTAGAGTCACCCCTGGTCCACCTTTATGGCGATATCTCGAAAAGGCGTCCACCTATAGAACTAAGCCCCACGCCCTTTTAAAAAAAAAATCATTAACACCTTTCATTTGATACCCATATCTTACAAACATATTCTAGAGTCACCCCTGCTCCACCTTTATGGCTATATCTCGATAAGGTGTCCACTTATAGAACTGAGGCTCACTCGCCTTTAAAATACTCATTAATACCTTTCGTTTGATACCCATATTGCACAAACGCATTCTAGAGTCACCCCTGGTCCACGTTTATGGCGATATCTCGAAAAGGCGACCACCTATACATCTACCACCACTCGCTTTTAAACCCCTCATTAATACCTTTAATTTGATACCCATATCGTACAAACACATTCTAGAGTCACCCCTGGTCCACCTTTATGGCGATATCACGAAAAGGCGTCCGCCTGTAGAACTAAGGCCCACTCCCTTTTAAAATACTCATTAACACCTTTCGTTTGATACCCATATTGTACAAACGCATTCTAGAGTCACCCCTGGTCCACCTTTATGCCAATATCTCGAAAAGGCGACCATCTATACATCTACCACCACTCGCTTTTAAAACCCTCATTAATACCTTAAATTTGATACCCCTATCGTACAAACACATTCTAGAGTCACCCCTGGTCCACCTTTATGGCGATATCTCGAAACGGCGTCCACCTATAGAACTAAGGCCCACTCCCTTTTAAAATGTTCATTAACCCCTTTCATTTGATACCCATATCGTACAAACAAATTCTAGGGTCACCCCTGGTACATCTTTATGGCGATATCTCGAAACGGCGTCCACCTATGGAAATAAGGATCACTTCCTTTTAAAATATTCATTAACACCATTCATTTGATACCCATATCGTACAAACAAATTCTAGAGTCAACCCTGATCCACCTTTATGGCGATATCCCTAAATGGCGTCCACCTATAGAACTATGGCCCACTCCCTCTTAAAATACTCTTTAATACCTTTCATTTGATACACATGTCATACAAACACATTACAGGGTTACCCTCGGTTCATTTTCCTACATGGTTATTTTCCCTTATGTTGCCACCATAGCTCTTAACTGAGTATGTAATGTTCGGTTACACCCGAACTTAACCTTCCTTACTTGTTTTTGATTCACTCTAACTTTCTGCCAACAGTGTTTTTATTTGAGAGCCAAACGTGGTAGACTTTGTTCTTCCACTCTTCTTTAGTTCTTGTTGTTCTCCTTTCCTGTTTTTTTTTGCGAAAACCAATGCATGTGTATGTAGGTATGTAATAGTACATGCAAAATTGCATACTTTAAGAATATAGGTCAAGGACCACATAAGATACCAGCTGTTGAGGTAGGTTAGTTATTGTCTTTTTGTATAAGACACATCAGGAAATTTGTTAGCCGTTAAGTAATAGAAGCATATGTGAAATTTTGAAGTTTGAGTTTCTTCTCTTGGAATCCTAAGTACCATAAGCATATAATTATGCCTTGAATGTAAATAAATATAGTCTTTATAATGGATTGCTAAAATAATTAGTTTGATCTGATCGAAGGAAGTGGGGGGTAGTCTAATGGGGCCTTATTACCATCTTAAAGGCCAAGGTAGGGTGGGTTTAGAGTAGCCGAAACCTATATACATACGTGCTGCAAGGTGATAAGGGCTGAACACGTAAGTACGCTTGTAGAAGTAAGATTTAGGTGATAGTTTTCTTTACGTCTAGTGTGCAAGTATAAATATTTCTTGTTAGGACTGTAGAATAGGGAGAAGGTATCTTGTTCCTGTAGCTGTTTGAATTACCCCGCCCCACGCTGAAGTTCCGAGAACAAGCCAGTGCACACGCGGCAGCTACAGGAGGCATCTCACAAGACCTTCTGAACGATACTCAAACGTTTCAAAGCACCCTTTTCACAGGTATCATAACAGATGAGCCAATCTTTCAACATCCGACGCTAACTCCTACAAAGTCTCATTCGTCTTTTGGTAACGATTTTGCAACTCAATTTGATATATCTGTTTCCTATGCTCGCTTCCATAACGTCTCTCTAGAGCGCTCATCGATGTTTCATAGTTGTTCCGTTCGTACTCTGGAATTGTCTGCAAGATTTCAGCTGCAGGCCCTTTCAATTCCACGAACAGTGCAGCAACTTTATCTTCAGCATTCCAGTTGTTCACTGCTGACGTCTTCTCAAATTGAAGCTTGAATACCTCGAAAGGAACAGAGCCGTCAAAAGATGGAGTTTTTACCTTCGAATTGCTCGCTGGAACAGCTGGGCGATTTAGTTGTAACTGTTGCATAAGACCTTTCAACGCTTCTATTTCGGTATCAATTTTGTCCTCGAGTTGTAAAATTTTTGCATCCTGCTCTTCCAGTTTCGCAAAGAGCTACGATGATACCTGTTCCGAAATTTTTGTCGACATTTAAGATATACGTGCCTCTTGCGCTTCCAGTTGAGATGACATATATGTCTTCTGTTCTTCCAATTGAGATGACATTTGCGAAGCCATTTCTGAAATGCGTGCCTGCTAGTCGCCATGTGTAAATCTGATACGCAACTTCAAAAGAAGTTGAAGTCGAAGCACAGGCACGGGACCATATATTCCGTTTGTCCGATATTAGATGCCACTGCTATGGCCATACGGCCTGCACTCAAGCTGCATCGAGGCCTTGAGTATTGTTGCAGTGGCTAACGCGATGTTTTTGCGGGATGTGTGGTTTAGCAAGCAATGCTACTGTCGGAGTAGCTTTTAGGGCTCCCGTTATGCACATTTTTGTGTGGCTGACCAAACAAGGACCCCATATCGAAGTAGGGGTTTGACATTTGCCGTAAGAGAGTTTGGGTGATAGGCTCCACGTGCTAGAGGTTTACGCCGATCACTTTATCGCGGGCGGCGGCGTAGGCTCTATTAAAAACCGGGGGCGGCGCCCCAGCGTACGTCGGTGTTGTTACTTTAAGAAGCTTAATTTTTCTATTTTAAGAGCAATAATATTTAGGAAAGGTTTTATTTGTGTGTATTTAAGGAAATCAACGTTTTGGCCATTTCGGAAGGATCCGAAGATGGCAGATCGTTCAAAAATTTTCAGGAGTAGCTCTTTGCGGAGGGATTATCCCTCATTCACTTACTCCAGGGAGGCTTCGAACCTAACTCCGGTCCTTGGAATTAATATTGCTGCGTCTGCTGTAAAGAAATAGAGATACATAAAATGATCACACTATTGCCTGTATATCTCGTGCAAAGCGTAGTTTCACTTGGGGTTATTTCCTAATAATCGTCGCGAACACAATTTCTTTAAATCATTTGTGGCTCCTCGGCGGTCACGCACAAAGGCGATTTACGGTTGCTATTAATGGTCTATTAATACTCATGACTCCCGTGGCACAGTACGCATCCAGTTTTTTCGAGCTAAAATGCCCGATAAGTAAGAGTTACAATTTCCGATGTCCGAACAGTAGATAGCAATCCCGACAACCAGTCGCTACCACGCATCCTGACCCTCACACTATATGCCAGCACAGAAGTTTTAGGACTGCGACTTCGAACTCATATGTACCTTCGTCGACGTCACTTTCCTAGAAGCTCTAGGCATAGTTCCGAAGGTTTTCTAACGGATGTTTTTGTCGCGCTATGCTGCCGAGCTATACCAGAGAAACACCTTGAAATGTTAGGGAGTGACTATCCGGCCAAGGATGCCGCCCACGAAATCATAAGCAGTCTTAGTGGATGTCATTGCGTAACTCTTGGGTGGGTGAAAATCGTATAATCCTCGGCGCATCTACATAATTAAAATTTTACAAAGACCCTGGACACAATTTTTAAAATATAGACCAAAGTTTGCAGACGTTTGTGTTCACAACATTGATTTCAATATCCTTCGTCAAATCAAACCGATATTTTAGAATGGATGACCGCGTAGCTTCAGTTTTCAGACTAGTTCGACTGTCCACTACTTTAGGGTAGTAGAACACACGGTCATTAGTTCGACTGTCTTGGGATAGCTTTTGCTTCACCACCTTGTGTGTTCTTGCGAAGAACAAAGCCTCACCTGGTAAATATATGTGCCTACCTTTTCACATTTGTAAAAGGAGCCGTAAGTCGTAGGTTATATTTAAACTTGGTTGGTAGACTATAAACAATGTGATTCACTCCAAGGGACTAGTTTTGGATAGGGCCGCCAACTTTATGAAATGTCAAACCGGGAGACTTGTGTGTGAATGATGAAGTGTGAAAATCAAAATTAACATTTCAGACGCTATTGTATAGTTTCGCAAATGAACAACAGATGTTTGAATGTAAACCCAAGTGATTTTTCAAACCCTTCTCATACGTACATAAATCTTCAACTTAAGCATGAGGTAAGAATCTTTTCAAAGGAGTGTTTATGCGCCTAGAACCTACAAAAGGATTTTGCATCACTGATTTCGCTTATTCTTTCAGCCAATCTCAATATAAATTTTTTTTTTAATCGGCGCCTTTTTTCGGTAATTTGCTTTTTTTAACACCTTGAGGACAATTTGAAAACATGTTCGCCTTGGGTCATTTTATGTGAATTCATTGTTAATTATTAAAATTAAATTTATTATATAACTTTTCTTTTAGTATTTTGTTTTAATAACTTGGTGAATTGGGTGATGCAAAGTCCGTGTTAAGCTGACATCGAAAGCCGGTGTTTGTTTAATAACTTATGAACAGTTGGAAAGAGTTCGCAATTAGTTTCTTATAACTGGCAGTGATGCGCATCCGTTGATACCACTTTCGAACGGACGCCGCCGCCGCGCCGACATTTTTGACATTCGGCTGCGGCGTGCGAAAAACGACTAAAATCGGCGGCGGCGTTTATCGGCGGCGTATATCTCTACCATGTGCATCCTAGCATCCTTTTTCACAGACAACTTACTATTTAGGATGACTCCTAGATGTTTTGGAGCTATATTGTTCTTGTAAAGTGCCTGATCGATCAGAGAGCTGATTGTTGTTAGGCATCTGCCGCTTATTATGACTGAAATGGCATCTGATATGCAGTTTGACTGGTCATCCGTCGAACCGCCTAAGCAATTGGTTGATAACTAGCGTCACCACTAGGTGTGCCATTTATGGCTAGACTTTTAAATGGATCGATTTCAAGCCCATTTCTTTTGAACGAAGTAAACTTGAATGTTCCATGCCGAGTTTCAATGCATTATAAACCTTAAATTCTTAAAGAATGCAGAAGCAATTTCCAACTACACGAACCTTTTCTATGTTTGTGTGAAGATTATAACTCTCACTCGAGAATAATTGATGTTTCGGACTCACTCTTTGCCATAAAAAAGAGGGTTCTATCTTCTCTTAATAATTAAAAAATTATATTTATACTTTTAATCTATTGTATTTTATGAATCTATATTTCTCAGCTGATGATTTTCAGCAGAGTTGTAGCAGAGCAGTTTTAGATCTCGGCGCTTAAGAAGCCACTGCCTCTCACAGACTCGGTAACAAAAAAAAATTATAAATAACACATAAATAAGAATTAGGATAAAAAAAAAGTATGTATGAATTAAAAAAAAAAAACAGGACTAGCCTGGTTTCATCGGGCCACTTGAGGGCAGTGCGCTGCCACAACGTCCGAGAAAAAAAAAATAATAATAATACTGTGGACGCCCCTAATACGCCACCTTGCGGCGCTGCTCTGTTTACAGATTTTGTTGCCTATACCGCATTGCAACGTAATCACACTGCAGCTTAACATCGAGTCGATCCATTTTGTAAAGGCGGGTACTTTAATTGAGTTGAAAATGTCCGTGTTTACTCGTTTCGAGATATTGTTGAAAGCTCCAGAAAAACACCTAGAACATATTTTTGGTGTTCCAGGGCTTTCTCTATATTCATGACAACCCTATGCAATGCATGTTGTGCAGAAAAGATTAACTCCTCATTCATATTTGATGTCCGCACAGAAATTGTTCCATGAAACCCTTTTTGACCTGCATTCGTCCCAGCACTTCTTGTTTTCCGCAACATCTGCCAACTTAAGAATCTCTTTTAATTGCCCTGTAAGAAGAATTAACTCCTTACTCCGCCATGGTGGCTTTACTTTTTCTTTGAAACTGCTCAGAGTTGTTGCAATCCTCCAACTCCTCAAGGGTAATAACCTCTTTTGGCTGCCCAAGTCTTCCTGATACACATTTCCGTTGCCAATGAGTTTTAATAGAAGAGTATTAATTTTTTGTCAACTCATAATCGGTGAAACAGAAATTAATTTATGAGTTTGGTTGAAGTCAGTAAAGAAAGTCACAACTTTATTTATCACATTTTCAATGAATATACCCAAAACTTTTTATTGAATCGCAATCATCGACATATCTTTCTAGATAATACCATAAGAATATCGTCATTTCGACTGCTGAGTGGAATTTCACGCTATCTCAGTCATCATTTCGAAAACGCGCTACCTCTGCATAAATTTAAAATGTTTTGACGTGAGCTGGGGCATTTATACAAAAAATTCTGTAATGGGGCTTTCAGCCGAGATAGGGCGATGTTCCACACAACAAGTCATATATGTATGTAATACTCCGATATTGCTACAACAATATGTGTGCTATGCGTTTGTAATTCACGAAGTATTTTGATTGTAGCAGTTTAAGTTGTACAATAAAAAAATATAATTTAAGTAAGAGAAATATATCAGCACTCTGATGTTTGCGAGTCGACCCTCTCTGTACTATTTATTTAGAAGTATTACATACTTATATGACAGCATTTGATTTATAACTACATTTATGAACATCCCGTAACATATTTTATACATGATCGAGCAATAGTTCCTTTAGATAAATCTGTATATATCTTTGACGAAGAAGAGAAATTAGATCCTGCCACAGCACAAAGAGCTCCGTTCACAACGCCCGGTGTCCCTGAATCTACTTCAAGTGTTGAACCAAATCCACTAATCGTTTTCTTTTTAATTTCCCTTTCCTCATAGAAATAACGATTAAAACATCTCATTTCTCCTATAGTTTCGAAAGTAGGTCCAGTTCGTGAATACCATTCACTAACTTGAATTTGTTCCCCGGCTGTAATACAGTTTTGCAAAGTTCTATTGTTCCTACTGTAGCAACTCGATCAAAGCGGGGAGACACTTTAATTATACCTATATCTATATCGTTGCTTCCCGTGCCTGTTTTATGAAAAGTATCAACCGCTGTGCGAACTTGCCGTTGCCCCTTTTGACATTTACTGTTTGCACCAGCTTTAACTGTAATCTCTTTCCCTTCTTCTATCCTTAGGCATTCTAAAGCTTTAACCACGTATTCGCAAGTGATCAATGATCCAACGCAAGCATATTTTTCGCCATGATATATTTTTTTTTTATTTATATGATGTATCCTCTGTATTCACATAACTGCTAGAACTGCCAGCTCCAGTGCGAAATTCCGCATTCGCGTAGGTGAAAGGGAAGTTAAGCGCGATCAACAGGATATAATTTCGCAAACTCATTTTAAATTATAACTTTTTGAGACAATTGTTAAATATTGAGTAAATCAAGATAAGTTTTGTAGGCGCTATTTATACATTAGTGGATTATGTGAATAAAAAATAACTAGAAACTTCTAGGTTCAGGAAATGGGCACTAAGCAAATATTTGGCTGTTTCCAAAAAAACATTTCCATGTGATTTGGTTATACATTTGCACAGTTTAATTGTGCTATTGAATTGAGAAAGGCTATGTGATATAATGTTTGTATTTTTAATGAATATAAACAGAAAAGTACAAAAGGTACACTAGTTAGTTTTATCTGTTTGTATTTTTAATGAATAAACAATAATTAGTTTTATCTTTTTGTATTTTTAATGAATAAACACTAATTAGTTTTATCTGTTTGTATTTTTAATGAATAAACACTAATTAGTTTTATCTGTTTGTATTTTTAATGAATAAACACTAATTAGTTTTATCTGTTTGTATTTTAATAAATAAACACTAATTAGTTTTATCTGTTATCAAACTGCTAATTTGTCATTGTTAAACCGCCGCAAAACCAGAGTTGAGAGCAGTGCACCAAGTTTTGAGCAGCAACATTGCTCGAAGTTAACTGGACTGACATAATCAATGTCATATAGTTAATGAGATCAATGTGCTAAGAGTTACTGAGATGTTAATTGCTTGTGGACTTAAACGTCTGTCCATCTGTACATATTCGTAAAATTTAGTGATTTATATAGCAATTTCACACAGAGGTTTAATGAAATAATTAGCCAAGTTTTCTACATTTAAGCCCTTAATAAACCCAATGTTCCATACAAAATACAAATTCTTAATTAACTCATTATTGCTTTATTGAGGGCTTAATGGAGTCAAAAATCTAGACGGTTTTGTGGGCGTTATTTATACATTAATGGATTGTGTGAATAAAAAATAAGTAGAAACTTCTAGATTTCAGGAAATGGGCAGAAATCAAATATTTGGCTGTTTTCAAAAGAAAATTTCCTTGTGATCTATATCTATACTAATATATATTTTGAAAGCCGTTTTTTTCTGGACCGCAAAGCTCGAGAACGGCTGAACCGATTGAGATGAAATTTTGAGCATAGATTTGGTGGTGGATCGACATGGCATAGGTTGAAAAAAACTGCAAAGATTTAGAAACGTTTTTGAGATATCGACTAAAATGTGGACGAAGATAACTCTATAATGTATTCATACGATATGGGTATCAAACTATAGGCATTGATGCGGATATTAATGCAAGGTAGTTTTAATTTTGTTAACTTAGTTGGTTTGGGAGATATCGAAACTGTGGACCAGGGTAACCTCAGAAGGTTTATTTACATATATTATGTGTATCAAAGAAAATTTTCTTAAAATTAATAAAATTTCCTTAAGGTATTGACGGTTACATCTATACAAAACCGTTTTTATTTGAATATTTCTTATTTTTGGGGATATTAATCCATATATGCTGATGACATTGATATCATCGGCCTAAAAACCCGCGCTGTTAGTTCTGCTTACTTCAAACTGGAAAAAGAAGCGGTAAAGATGGGTTTGATGGTGAATGAGGACAAAACGAAGTCCCTGCTGTCATCGAGCAAAAAGTCAGCGCACATGCGCCTTGAGAGCCACGCTACTGTTGACAGCCATAATTTCGAAATAGTAAACGAGTTCGTTTATTTGGGAACCAGCATCAACACTAGCAACAACATCAGCACTGAAATCCAGCGAAGGATCAATCTTGCCAATAAATGCTACTTTGGACTAGGTAGGCAATTGAAAAGTAAAGTCCTCTCTAGGCGAACAAAAATCATACTCTACAAGTCAGTTATCGTACCCGTCCTGCTATATGGGGCAGAGGCATGGACCAAGACAACAGCAGCTGAAGCGGCTTTGGGAGTGTTCGAGAGAAAAGTTCTTCGAAAGATTTATGGACCTCTACGCGTTGGCGAGTACCGAAGAAGATTTAATGATGAGCTGTACGAGCTCTACGCAGAAATCCACATAGTCCAGCGAATTAAAGCGCAGAGGTTGCGCTGGCTAGGCCATGTTATGCGGCTGAAAGATGATGCTCCGGCCAAGAAAGTGTTTCTGTCGGAACCCGCCTATGGAAACAGAGGTAGAGGGCGGCCCCCACTCCGTTGGAAGGACCAGGTGGAAAACGATTTAAACTCCCTTGGTGTGACCAATTGGCGCCGGTTGGCGGAGCAAAGGAGCGTCTGGGGCGCCTTGTTGGACGGCCATAACCGTTTACACGGTTAAGCGCCAATTAAGTAAGTAAGTAACTAATCCAAATATGAGGGTGAAAGTGAGGGTGAGGGTGGAGTAGAATGAGAATGGGAGTTAGGCGAAACAGCAGAGGGGAGAGGAATCGAAAGCGCCTGGAAAGTAGATGATAAATCGCACACCTGCATGTATTTACTTCCGATGGGGACTGCAATTTTTTTTGGCTATCTAATCGTCATTGACTATAATGTCACTTTATCAGCCATTATTTAAAAAATATGAATTTAGTTTTAGACAATTCGTTACGATTTTCGGTTTGTTTGAAAGTTAATATTTGCGTATAAGTATTTTTTTACTTTTGTGAAAGTTTATGTAGCGATGTATGCACACTCAGCCTTAGAAAAATTACTTAACATAATTAAAATCAGTGAAAGTTAGTTTTTACGAATTGAAAAATGCCGAAAGTGCGAACGAGACTATCCCGGAAAACACCGCACAATACGTTAACGGCTGCTTCATATCGTGTAGAAGAACGGGTGCGGACTTATTTGTTTTACAGTAGATGCGCGTTTGATTACCATGCAAATACAGATTATGCTAATTCAAAAGACCTTCAAATAGGAAGAATGAATGTAGTTTGTGTACATTGCGGGGCGAAGAAATCGAGTAGCGAGGCGCAAGGTCTTTGTTATGCGGTAGGTAAAGTTATTATTTCTAATCTTCAGGAGCCACCGGATCCGCTAAAGTCCCTAATTCTTGGTAATCATCCATTATCAAAGCATTTTATAATAATGCAAGAATGTACAATAGCTTATTTCAAATGACGTCTTTTGGTACACATGAGGTAAGAGAAGGCAATTTCATGCCGACATACAAAATTCAAGTGCAGGTATACCACATCATTGGATCATTATTGCCAGAACCGGATGTACTTGCTAAATACCTACAAATTTATTTTATTTCTGAAACAGACCAAACATCTTTTCGCTCACGCATGAATTCTTCGTTAAATGTGGAAGTTATTGAAATGCTTCAAAATTGATTGCACTTTATAATTCATTAATTTCAAGCTTTAAGTGCAATATTGAACGTATGTCCACGCCCGAGTCTGCGAATGATTTTCTCAAATTACCGGCCAATGATCACAGAGGACGATATAATGCACCTTAAGTAAATGAAGTAGCCGTCCTTTTGATAGAGGGAGACAAGGGGCCCAGAGATTGTATTGTACTGTCGCACAGGGCAACCCAAACAAGTCTCTGAGCTACATCGAGCGTATGATCCTCTTCAATATCCGACCATGTTTGTAAGAGAAGACGGATACTGTTTGAACATGCCATCAAACAAATTATATATATTGCATGCAGTTCTATGCTCAACGGTTCATGATCAGAGATAACTGTTTAAATCGCTTTCATTATTTTAAAAATTTCTTGAATCAATACTCCGTGGGCATGATGGTAAAGATGATTTCCGAAAGATTGAATTTCATACGCAGAAATCAGCAACAACTACGCGCTGAAGAATATATCCACTTACGTGATGCTATCAATGAAGATTCTAATATTATTGTTTCTACTATAGGCCAAAAAGTTATACTTACATCGTCATTTACGGGCTCAGCGAGTTATATGCAGGAAAAACACAAGACGCAACGACATATGTACGTCATTATGGACGCCCTGATTTATTTACAATATTCACATGTAATCCTGAATGGCCACAAATAACTCAAGAGCTTTTTGATTCATAAAAGTCATATGATCGACATCATGATGGAATTATAGAAGAATGCGGATGTAAGCAGTTTCTCGCTCTAACGCCGCCATCTTGAACGCCCTTAGAAATTATAATGTTGTTGCTTTACAAAACTCCTATTTTATTCAATGGAAAAAGTGTACTATAAACAACACACATCAAATTTTGTTTAAAAAGTTGCAACGGCATCACTTTTTTCTCCAGTTTTGTTTTGCTCTGACTTTTCTATTATAAAATTCTGTGACAATTCAGAAAAAGATTTTATTTAGTTTTCAGAACTAAAGAAATTTGCATGTTTTCGTCTTTAAATTAAGGTGAGTTTTGTTGCGGATATTAAGAAACAGATTTCTAATTGATATTTATTCTTTCAAATATGTTTTCAGAAATGAAATCTAAAAAAAGCGGAAACTGCATGACTGAACTCATTTACATATGTTCTATGATATGTTGCACGGGATAATATCTCTTCCCCACCATAGCACAGCTTAACAATAAAGCAAATACTGACCTTCTGGACCGTGAACAATAAAATTCCCCTACAGATTATTGGCAAATTGTAACAGCTAGCATAACTTGATGACCAATACGAACTTAGTCAACTGCCTTGCTCAATTTGAAGTCACCCTTTTCCCGAAGCGTTTTGAACATAAAAGTGGCAATTATTTCTTCCTGTTTTAAAGAAATTTCGGCTACAACTTCTTTTTTTAGAATAGTGGAAATATGTCCAAATATATTCCGACTCGGCCCTATAGATTTTGCAGCCCATTCCTTCTATAACCTTCGGCGACGTAGCCGGGCATTGATTACGTACCAAGTCTTGCCCAACCGCTGAAACATACCCGCACGAGCAAATTTATTTCCCTAATCTTTGATTTTTACATGGATTCGGTCAAGTGGCGGCCGACGTGGCTTGATAATAGTGTACATGCCTACCACTCCAAAGGGCCTGGCTTCAAGTCCAGTCTCGGAAAAGGAACATCAATCAAACTGAGTCGCCTTCGGCAGAAGTTTGGCAAAAACTCCAACTGTATTTTTGCCATCAAAAATGTGTCTGTGAAGTTGCATATTCCCTATAGATGCTGTTCGGGGAAGGCACAAAATATGTAGGTTCCGTCTCCCAAATTGATATGAAAAGTTAAAAAGTTGGACGACTAAAATTAGAAAATGCCAGATTGGTCAAACACTTGGCCAAAGCTCTCAATAAGAGATCCGTCCTCGTGACGTTAAACTTTTAACAATGTAATCATCTGAGCAACGGGTCTCGCCACCGCTTTTCTTTGCCCCGTCTATCTCATGCATATGTATGGCGACGCTTTCATCGTTTTCTTGCTGAACACATGAACCAGCAGGGCAGAGCTCAAATTGCATGCGTTAAAATTTTTGCCGTGGTCAGCACCAATAGTGGTTTTTGGCTCTTTGCTTGGTGGTTTTACATGTTTCCATAGAAAACCAATTGCGAATTGGCATTTTCTTGAAGTTGGGGAGTATGTCACCCTTTTTTGAGGAAAACAGTCCGTTACTGCCACATAGATGTCTAACGATACACCAGTACGAACGTGTTAGGTAAATCTATTGCTCGACTGTCTGAGTATAGGCATATCTTACCGCTGCTTATACGATACTTTAATAGGAAGCTACACGCCTTTTCTAAACCTAGTAGCTCTGCTTTAATTGTTGTATTAATGTCGTTTTATGTGGCGGGTTTCCTAGCCCAGGGGGGACTGTTGTTACATTACACCATTGTATAATGATACCATTGATCTATAAGTCAGCCGCCCATGATGGCTATCAGAAGCTTTTCTGCCTGTATGAGGAGAGTACTATAACCTAGAAGGTTCAACTTGGTCATATCAAATCGTTCCCGAGATGGTCGTACCTTAACGTACAGACTGAATCTATATCCGGCAAAGGACTATCAAAGCATTTGGAGAGTGTCTTTATCGTTAAAACAACAACGTGCGATGTATAATGTAAACATTATGCTCGTTAGAACATGCTCATGACGATGTCCCGAATGGGCATCTGAAAAGTTGTAGCTACTCCCTTGGTATCTTTACTGTCAGCAAAGGCTTGGCTAGATGTGTACACACTCTCTTCGGCTTCGGACACCCTACATATAGTTGGCCGCAGCGTAGAATGATAGGGATCAATACTAAAGCCAAAACCTCAATTAATATTCCACCAAATGTATCTACCTGCTGCCTTGTCCGTCCTCCTTTTGTGTGTTCAATAACATTTTCCCCTGATGTAATATATTAAAAACTGCTTTCTTTAATACTCCAGGACAGGAGTAGACTGTTATTACACGCCCAAAAATTTCGAGAGGGAGTTCAAAAGACACGTTTTACCTCGGTATCAGGAATCCGGATACCAACCCCTGGCCGCTCCAAAACCGGGGGTAGAACACCATTGTACATAAAACTTTCAACGCTAATTTTGCAAAGATTTTTGGCATCAGTAAAATATGTATATACTTTCAGGTTATCAATATCGAGCTAAAAACGTGCCGTTCGACACCTCTGCCGACATTTTTGCCCGTTTATAAGCATTCCACCTCTGTCCTAAAGTATTACCAGCAAAATTGATGCGTTCACAAGAAGTTTATAAGTTGAAAATGTCTCAAAATTTAATAAAGCATTCTTCAATTCATAACTTTTATGATAAAATTGCTCAATAATCAAGCTACGTACACTCCTTTCTGTATTTTATGATTATTTAAAAAGTATGAATTTAAGTACTATTGCAAAAAGGGGCCATCTTTTATGCCCCATTTCTCGTGTACTTCCAAAATACAACCTGGAGCTCACTGGGGCTTAAGGCGTTCGATATGACAACTGTCAAATCTGCCTCCACATTCTATCATTACATTATGATCGACATGATATTGTAGCAAGAGTTTTTCATTTAGAAATGAGAAAGCTAATGTTTATTTTAACCAAAAAATTCATATTTGGGGAAGCTAGGTGCCATATGGTCTCAGTAGAATGGCAAAAACGTGGGTTACCGCATTGTCATATATTGCTTTGCGTGCAGACGAAAATTCAACAACACCAAATAGCATTATTTGTGCTGAAATACCCAGCGAACGCGATGACCTACTCTTGTACGAAATTGTGTGCAAAAATATACATGGACCATGTGTGAGGAATATTCACATCACTAAGTGATACTAGCATCCCTAATCAGATACTAAGTAGCCACTTTTATGTACGTAAACAAATCAGTCATCAATTACACATGTATATACAAGGTAGCAGAGATACTCACCATCAGCCGAAGTAGTACTCACATATACAGACGCATATGGCTATGGAGAGATTATAAACTACAAATATGCAATTTTTGCATTACTAAACAAAAACAAAACAAAAAACATTGGTGTCAGAAGAGTAATTGTTGAATAAATTCCGAAGATTGCGAGTACAAATTGGACATGGCAAAGTTAAGTGAATTGAAGATCCACCAACTGAAGAAGGAGTTGGAAGCCCGTGGATTGGATACTACTGGCAATAAATCCGAGCTACAAAGACGACTAAGGGTAGCTATGGTATTTGAAGGGATCAATACTGACGAGTACGTCTTTCATTCTAATAGCGACAAGACAACAACAAAAATGGAAGAAAAAAACGAAACAGCGCAGACAGTGACGAGCACGGATTTTAACATGATGTTGGCTGCAACATCTGCACAAACATCGACAATGGCATCTCAGCTGGAGTCACAGGAGGCACGTATTTCAGAAATGTCGTCGCAAATGTCATCTAAATTGGAAGAACAGAAGACATATATGTCATCTCAACTGGAAACGCAAGAGGTACGTATATCTGAAATGTCGACACAAATTACGGAACAGGTATCATCGCAGCTCTTTGCGAAACTGAAAGAGCAGGATGCAAAAATTTTACAACTCGAGGACAAAATTGATGCCGAGATAGAAGCGTTGAAAAGTCTTATGCAGCAGTTACAAAAATATCGCCCAGCTGTTCCAGCGAACAATCCGAAGGTAAAAACTCCATCTTTTGACGGTTCTGTCCCTTTCCAGGTATTCAAGTTTCAATTTGAGACGTCAGTAGTGAACAATTGGAATGCGGAAGATAAAGATGCTGCACTGTTCGTAGCATTGAAAGGGCCTGCAGCTGAAATCTTACAGACTATTCCAGAGTACGAGCGGAACAGTTATGAAGCATTGATAGACGCTGTCGAGAGACGTTACGGAAGCGAGCTTAGGAAACAGATATACCAAATTGAGTTGCAAAACCGTTACCAAAGGGCGAATGAGACTTTGCAGGAATTTGCGTCGGATGTTGAAAGATTGGCTCATCTCGCAATTGCAGACGCACCCTTGGAATACACCGAGAGGGTAAAAATCCAGAGTTTTATTAATGGAATACGGGACGTTGAAACGAAGTGAGCGACATACGCAAATCCAAAGCCAACATTTGCTGAAACAGTATCCTATGCGTTGACTCAGGAAACAGCATCGCTTCTGTGTAAGCCAGTTTTCAAAGCACGCCGTGTGGAAGTAAAAAGGCCAGACTGGGTGAACGCAATATTGGAGGCGCTAAAATGATTGCAAAAGCGGAGTGATAGAGTAAGCAAATGCTTCAGATACGGGAAGCCAGGTCACATTGCAAGTCATTGCGGTCTTGACCCTAGTGGTTCCAACAGCATGGGTGGTCTTAAGTGCAAAGCTTGTGGAGATGAGCAAGAGCGAGTCAGATGTAAAGATGGAGTACTTACCCCAGCCATTGAATGTCCTGTGATATATATATCGCAAATTGGAAGAAAATCGAGCAGTCTTGCCGTCAAAGGAAATGTGGATGGCAAAGAACGTGTACTGGCTGCAGATACGGGCCCATCTCATTCCTTAATCCGATCTGATTTGGTCAACAGGAGAGTAAAGTCATTACCTGGAGAAAGGTTGCGTAAAGTCACTGGCGAGTATAACCAAGTCCACGGAGAAGTGGCATGTGAGGCCTTAATTGGAAAGGTCACGATTCTAAACAAATTCGGTTATGAAGTCATATTGGGAGTGGACTTCTTAGTTGACCATGACATCATGATCGACATGCAAAGAAGGAATATGACCTATAAGAACCAGGATATACCACTTAACTTCAGTTTGGAGAAAGGGTTCAGCAGTAAGCGAGTGCTGGTGGAGGAGATTCAACAGAGACCACAAAATTCGCAGAAAATAAATCTGACAAAGATTGATGGAATGAATGGGCCAAACAAATCAAAACGGAAGGTACCCGCGAGAAAAACACTGGCATTGACAAACCCTAATGGATGCACTAAAACAAACGAAAGAATTTACCAGAAAAAATGCAAGGGTGGTTTCAAGCCAGGCGCACTACTCTTGTGAAACGTCGGAACAATACTGATTATTCGAAGCCTAGCCGTCAAGCGCAAGCTCTACGAAGTAGTTCATTGGCCAAACAACAGAGTGTGAGGGAACAGTCCAGGATAATGAGTAGTAGGATGCAACACAGGTACGACAAGAACAATAATTCCGAAGGTTTCTTGGGGGAAGATTTGGTACTGCTATACAACCCTCACCGGCGGAAAGGTGTTCCATGCAAATTTGGTACAGTTGGGAAGGCCGTTACAAAGTTGTGAAGAGGATCAATGATATCATCTACCGCATACAAACCATTACGAACCCACGAAATAGAAGGGTAGTTCATTTGGAGAGGCTAGCAGCGGTTAGATCGAGCGATTTGTCTGATCGGGACGATCAGACTTAGGTGGAGGGCAGTGTGACGAATACTCACATCACTAAGTGATACTAGCATCCCTAATCCGATACTAAGCAGCCGCTTGTATGTACGTAAACAAATCAATCATCATTTACACATGTACATACAAGGCAGCAGAGAGATACTCACGTACACACACATATATACATGTACATATATGGCTGGTAACCAAGCATGAAGTTGGCGAAGTTACTAGACCTTAGGAGAAATGGGTGGACGAGGGAACAGAGAGTATATAAGGAGTGAAAGCTTAGTAATCAGTAATCAGTTTTATTTAAGCACGCTATTGGTTGTGAAGTATAAGTGTTATTGAGAAGTACTTTCAAAGTAGTATAATAAAGACCATTTTGCATTGTTGAATTTTATAGTTATTTAGTCAACAGTTTAGCGACTCGAACGTTAGCAGAAGGTTTGGATTAAGCTGAATTTCACTAAATTCGTTACAATATATTTGCCCATGCATGGCGGATGGTAAGTGTGTGAAGAGATTTCCCCGCAATTATAGCGCTTATTGCCCTGTACTCCTGCGATGTTTTTCGGCACATATTAACGTTGAATACTATCATTCCGTTAAAGCTATTAAATACATTTGCATACACGTTAATAGGGGTATAGATCAAGCTACAATTTCTTTTCAAAATACTTCGGATGAGATTCAAAAATATCTCAACGGTCGGTATATAAGCACGTCAGAGTCTTTCTGGCATTTTTTTTATTTTCCCATCCATGAGCGTTATCCAACTGTTGTACATTTAGCAGTGCATTTAGATAATGGGCAACGAGTGTACTTCTCGAAAGATAATGTGCACCGAGTTCTCGAGAACCCCCGTAAAACTACGTTGATGGCATGGCGCTACCGATTCTTTTGCGTAAACTCTTCTTTATCATGAAGTACCGATTTATTATACGTGGAGCAATAATAAATTTTCCAGAAGGAAGCGCGGAATATCTATTGAAGGTAACCCAGGCATTAAAAAGGATTCGGCGCTTGGTAGAGTTTACAATGTACGCACCAATCACACGGAATGTTTTTATATACGTTTATTGCTTCACAATATTCGAGGTCCTACCTCTTTTGAAAGCTTGAGGACTGTAAATTGTGTAGTTTTCCCAACTTTTCAAGCCGCTTACAGATAGCTACAACTTTTGGAAAACGATGACCATTGGAAAAATGCCATAGCTGAGGCAGCTTTTTTGCATTCGCCGCCGAGGCTAAGAGAGCTATTTTCCACTTTAATAGTTTTTTGTCAGCCGTCAAATGCAAAGTTATTATGGAACACGTTCAAGGATGACTTCTGTGAAGACTTCCTTTTCAATGAACGCAGAAGGCGTAACGATCCCGATCTACAAATTTCTGAAGACTTAATAAATCAAGGTTTGAAAAAAATTTACGACTATTATAATAATGATTGAATGAGTAGTTAACAATTCTTTTAAGGTTTGATTGACATCGAGGACAAAGTAATAGGCCTTTGTAAAAAAGATTTATCCAGTTTTCGGTTGTCTTCCGCAAATCGTGATATTGAATGACCGGAATGCTCTTTTGAGACAATCCTGAGGCGCCCATGTGACTTAAATTATTTAAATGACTACCTTAAGGCTAATATATCGAAAATGGTTTTGGATCGGCAGCTGACATATGATAAAGTCGTTGACAGCATTGAAGAGAGGCAGCGACTCTTTTATCTGGTGGTCGAACAGCCCACTCCATTCAAAAGAACGGGTCACTGGCTAAAATAATACAAGAGGCAATTCTTACAGTGTGGGATGAGTGTACAATGACTAACTGAGCACATATTGACGCAGTAGATCGTACATTAAAAGACCTAAGATCAAACGACAAACCCTTTGGTGGGACAGCAACCCTTTTTGCAGAGGATTTTCGTCAGACTTTACCAGTAGTGGCGAAAGGGACTCGAGCTGATATTGTTAAATCGTGTTTCAAATCATCGTTATTATGGCTTCACCTCGAAAAATGGTGTGCGAACAAACATGAGAGCGCATCTTAATAGAACTGTAAGTACATTCCCCCAAGATTTATTAGATATTGGGGATGGTAAAATTTTCACTGAGAACGACTACATAAGGTGAGCGAATCAATATCAGAAGTTTACCCAAATATTTAAGAGCTATCCAGCAAGCCATATACTTGGCTATGCGAAGGGGCTATCATTTCACCAAAGAATAAGACTGTAGACGAAATAAATAACATAATTCTAGATAAAGTTCCTGGCGAAGTCAAACAGTATAAGTTTTACTGTTTCATGGTAATATATTAAAAGTCATTTGCAGTTTAGAGTTTATTACAATAATACGTTTTATTCATTGTCATGCCAAAAACTAACTGAACTTACATTCTAAAGTGCCTACTTAAAAACCCTGCACCTTAAGCTGGAGTCATTGGTGCCGTTTGTCGTATCGCTGTAGTCGTATCCCTAACGTAACTCTATACGATACATTGTGATCGATTATTGGTGCGGTAACCGTAAACAGCTGACTGACTGCAAAAAATTGTAAACAATATATTTTGGGGAAATTAGTAATTGTGGTGCGAAATTTAAAATATTGTTTATTCCCTCTATATTTTTGGCGAATGTGAGTTATATATGTATATCATTTATAAACTTTGTGTATGTACTTTTTATTATAATTTACATAAAAGCAAGGCGCGAAATCAAAAATGTCCAGTGACGAAGAAATAGACTCTTTATTCCTTTCAATTATGGGTTTGTACGCTCAAAGAAGGAAATTAGTGTACAAAAGGCGGTGGCGATATAACCCCATCAAAACAATCGTAATGAAAGCGATTATCACCGAAAATCCTTCCTTAAAATAAAGAAAATGGATGAAGACCAATTTTTTGCGCACACCAGAATGACTCGTCCGGTTTATGAAGTTTTTTTGAATTTAATATCTCCATCGGTTCGCAAGCCAAGAGAGCAAATTCATGCGGAAGAACGGTTGTCTATCACCCTTCAGTAATTATTTCTGGTAATAGTCTAGTTGGGGGGTCGACTGCTAATACGCTACCAAAAATATCGAGTGAGGTGTCGAAATACACGTATTGACCTCGACAACATTAATCCGAAGGCGGAAAAGACAAATTTTGTCTATGTCCGGAGATATTTGCAGTTGAACTTGGCGATTTTCATGTGGTTGTTGTTGTGTTTGTACCCACAAAAAAAATTGTGCATCACCGTAGCGGTAACCGCGGTTATACCACTCACCCGGACTTGGCATGGCGTAGCCCAGGGTTATTTTTTATAAGCGCGGCCGAAGGCCGCCAACGCAGAAAGGTGTTCTGCGCAAAAATAATATAGATCCGACCCCCGGTTTCGGAGGTACCCGCGGGTCTTTTTTCGGTTTTTCGTTAATATCTTTTGAACGCGTTAAAATTTTTATTTTCCGCCTTCGGATTATTAATAATCAAAACGCGTCGTTTGACACCAATCTCGATATTTTTGGTAGTGTATTATCAGTCGACCCCTCAACTAGACTCCTAGCCTATTTCTTTACTCTTTACCACATAAGTATGTTATATTAATTTTATTTTTAGGTACTTAGCACATGGCATTCCTCTCAAGAAATTAGCTTGGAGCCACAAAATTGGTAGGACCACAGTGAGACAAATTGTGTTGGAAACATGCGAAGCAATATGGCAAACGCTGTCGCCAATATATTTGAGTGAACCTACGCAACACCAATATAAAGAGATTACAACTGATTTCGCGCAGATGTGGGATATGCCGAATTGTGTAGGTGCTATAGATGGAAAACACGTTGCAATAAAATGCCCTGCAAGATCAGGATCAATGTTTTTTAACTACAAAAAGTTTTATAGCATCGTGTTGCTAGCGGCATGTGACGCAAAATATACATTTACAGCTATAAGTGTAGTAGCCTATGGCAGCCAAAGCGATGGAGGTATATTTCACGCAACAAAGTTTGGCGAAGATCTTTTAGAAAGCCGATTGCCACTGCCTACTGACGTTCCTCTACCCTCAACATCGCAGCCTTTTCCCCATTATTTTGTTGGAGATTGTGCTTTCCCTTTAAAAAACAATCTAATGAAGCCATATCCAGGTTCAAACACCACCAGAGAGCAACGAATTTTTAATTACAGATTGTCGCGAGCTCGGCGTGTCATTGAAAACGCATTTGGAATTTTGACTGCAAGGTGGAGAGTGCTCAAAACAACCATGGATTTTTACCCGGAAAACGCCGAAAAAATTGTTCTAGCATGTTTGGTCCTACACAACTTTATAATGATGCACGATACGCAACGGTGGTATTGCCCACAGAATTTCACTAATGGAGAATGGCGAAACGAACTAGCTAGTTGTGGAGGTCCATTGCGCAACGTACAAACCTTCAGACGTAGAGGTCCAACCAGTGCTTATGAGCTGCGGGAGCATCTGAAAAATTATTTCAATAACGATGGTGCAGTACCATTTCAGGATCACGTAGAATAAATTTCAACAAGGACACTCATGGGTAAGATTATGTTATATACAATTCAAGTTTTGCCATTAATTTTAGAAATGCATTATTTGTTATATTTAGATGCAGAATTTGTGGCAATAAAGCAACAATCAACTATTTTCGAGTACTGTTTATAACAACTATTTTCAAAAATTACGATGAATTTTCTCTGACCAACAATTAACAAGCAATAATGCAACAATCACCTAATTCTAGTACTGTTTATACCAACTATTTTAAAAAATTACGATGAATTTTCTCTGACCAACAACAATGATAAAAATCAGGTATAGGAAATTTAGCCATTTAAAATTTAATTTTGTTCATGAGTTGTATGAAAAAATTACCCAACAACAAAAAAATTCTGAAAAATCAGCGAAACTTTTTATCTAGTTCAAACTTGTACATTATCATACTAAAATTGAATGGGCTACAAAACTCCATCCCCCAAAATTTTCTAAAGATCCAGGAAAAAAAGTTGAACATTTTAATGGCCATTTTTCTAATTTTGATTAGCCCTCCTGAACCTTGTCTGAAATTAAAAAAAATTTTAATGTCGTTTCTGTTATACATTTCTCTATATTTTAAATAAAAAATATTAAAAATTCATTTTGTTCTTAATTCGTCGAAATATACTAAATTAAATTTTATTATTATTATTTTGAACACCACTGTATTTTTGACCTACATACAGTGTCGGACAATTTTAGTTAATTTTTTTTTTTAAATATCACTTAAGGTATAAGTAATACTATTCCAACTGATGCTCCAAGATTCGCACAAAATTCAGCAAACATCTGCAAATTTTGCCTTAGATTTTGAACTTTTTACTCGCGGTCTTTAGAAAAATTCTGATTATGCAGTTTTGTGGCCCATTCAATTTGAGTATAATAAAGTGAAAGTCTCAAGTTTTTCAGACTTTCGCATTTTTTCCATACCAAAAAAATTTATTTTCGTTATATGGAGAAAAAATTCACAAAAAAAAAATTACCAAAAATCAATGGGATTTCTAATCTACTTGAGACTTGCACTTAATTACACTCAAATTGAAAGGGCCACAAAACTGCATATTCAGAATTTTTCTGAAGACCGTGAGTAAAAAGTTCACAATGTAAGGCAAAATTTGCATATGTTTGCTGAATTTTGTGCGAATCTTGGAGCATCAGTTGGAACAGTATTAGTTAGACCTTAAATGATACCAAGCTTCGGATAAAGAAACTTACTTAATTGTTAAAGATGAACGTTTTCCACTGTCCGAAATGTTTTGTCCGATGATGTACATATGTATATTTTTATTTTACATATAACTTATTAAAATTTCAGTCTTTTGGTATTTAGGTATTGTACTTTGATTTAGGTACGTTGTAAAAAAGTTGATATTAAAAACTAAAAGTAAACAAATAAAAAAGGCACTTCATTTTACATAGGAACGAAAAATAATCACAAGAATAAAAATTGAATAAAGAATTAAAAAATTGAATAAAAAAATGTTGTTATTAATAAACTATAGTTTGTGGTTCAACGTGAACGTAGTCTTAGTCTGTGGGCTCATAGCATATTTCATACTGCGCTTCGTCGTGCTCTTCAATTTGAGCCTGCATAACTATTTCAGTGCAGCGCTGCATCACCATTGCCTGTCTTGACTCCCTTAACTTGGAAATTGCTGAGCACATCATCAACCCAAATCCACGCACATCTGAGCTGAACTCTTCGCGACGAGCCTTGCGTTCACATACTTCCTTGAACGTTTTTACTGTATCAAGGATAGCAGCGTCTAAATCATCACGTTTATCAGCAGCTCGTTTTCGTCGACACGTTGACGGTGCAGACGAATCTGTTGAAACCTCAGCGGGCGGAATTGCTGATGGCTCAACTGGCGGAATACTGATTGGTGCATGCTCAGATGGCGTAATTGTTGAAGGCTCAGAGGCCGGTGGCTGAGCTGAAGGAATTGGAGAACACTGTGGAGTGGGTGTACTACAGATGAGGGGCTCGGAAAAACTTAAACATACTTCCTTTGAACCACAATCAAGCATTTGAGAGCTTTGCCGCATTCTGTTAAAAAAAATTTTGATAATATGAATACACAAAATGCTAATACACTTAACCACATTACTTACGGCCTAGGAACAATGTGCCCTCTTAAAAATTGGAGACTTTCCATCAGCTCCCACTGTCTTCCGTTAACAGCACCACTTCCAGAAGCTCTGTTTGAATTGCGCAATTCTTTACCAAAGCGGTCCCTGAGGTTTCCCCATCGCTTCATCGCTACGCTTTCTGTAGTAATGGAATGTATTTAAGGATGTATGTATATATGTACATATCTAAATAATAACGAAGAAGTTACCATTAACTCCTAGATTACTCCCAATTTTTATCCTCGCTAGTCTCTTTTTGTTGGAATCTTTAAAATCTTTGTGTGTCTTGTCATAGAGGCAAGGGCAGTCTCGCAACAGCTGAATTAGATTGTCATCCATTTTACTAAGCTATGAACACAATCTTAATTAATATTTTCTTAAAAAATGTAAAATGATAACTCACTAAACAGCAGAATCCAATAAATGTAGAAACAATCGTAAAATTAAAGCAAAACAAACAATTGAAATAAAGGAAAAAGCTAATCAGCTGTTTATCGTTACGGCGGAAAACCAAAAACCAATTGGTTGGCTACGATACGGTTACGACCTTAGCGTTACGATAAAGCACCAATAATCGATTACATTGATTCTCATAAGGTTGGTCGAATCAGCTGATATTAGCTTACCGATACGGTTACCGATAAAGCACCAATATCTCCAGCTTTATGCGGCAGTTACCCACGAACGTACGTAGAAAAAACGTGTCAGCTGACACGACCTATCTTATGAGTGTGCAATGTAAACGAAAACTCACCGACGTGCAACGCCCGTACGTACGTAGCCCGGAACGTAGAAATCAAAACAATTTTGATTTTTTCCGTAAGAACGTGTCAGCTGATCGCTGTCTCACTAGACAGAGTTGCCTAGTAAACTTTTGTGCGCTAATTTTTGACCGTTTGCAATTTTATGCAAAAACGCCTAATTAAAGTTTGAAAAATTGTGGAAATAATTCGAAATAATTATGTAAAAGTGCTGATTATAAATATTTAATCTATTTATACTTATTTAATATGTATTCCGGCCTTTTACAATATCAAAAATTAAATTGGAAAAAGTTGATGTTTCCATAAGCATACATGCAAAATGGTCAATGGCAACAGTGCTTATCTGTAAACAATACACACACAAATATGTTATGTACATGTACACAGACGCACACATTGATTCCTACGGGCTTGAGAGTTCGGTCAAACGTGCTTCGTACGACAAACGTCCTTACGTACGGCACACGTCGGTGGGTAACTGCCGCATTAGTCTTGAAGGCAGCCAAAGCGACACAGACGCTTGCGTTCTTAATCGCTGCCAGCGTTGAGCTGCACCTGCTAGCGTGAGAATATATTCACTGACACAGGCCAAATTGCTGTTTCATAGCACTGCTCATGTTATGCAATCGTTGTGGCTTATCCGTCAGCGTGAGAATTGATATTCGCTGACACAGGCAATGCGCGGACAGAATTATTGAGAAGCATTCGCTTGTGTTAACTGATATTCGCTGATACAGGCCATGCGCGCAAATTGTTGTTTCATAGCACTGCTCATGTTACGCAATCGTTGTGGCTTATCCGTCAGCGTGAGAATGGATATTCGCTGACACAGGCCATGCGCGGACAGAATTATTGAGAAGCATTAGCTTGTGTTAACTCCTCCCCTTCTAAGTGAAGGCCGTCCACGGACTTCTTAAAGTTATCAATGACATGCTGAAGGTCTTGGCATTGGCGTCTTTTCCTTCTCCTCTGCCATATTTTAACTAGAGTGTAACAAACGATAATCAATATAATGCTAGCGAAGCCTGATATTGTTGGCCCGTCATAGTTCTTGATTCAATTTTTGCGATAAAGCGCAGATTTTCCATACTTATCCTGTGAAGGTATGGAAGACTCAATACTTCTTGATGGTTGGTGATATTAAGGAGAACGGTCGCCGCTGGCCCTGGTAATTTCTTTAACATGCCATTTCGGTTTACAAAGTTAGATCCGTTAACGTAAACTTCATCGTCGAAGGAAAGTAAATAAGTTCCCCTTATTGTTTTTTCGGAGTCTTCGCCAGTTTTGATCAAAGCGGTGTTATCGTTTATAATGATAATGCCATCGTCAACCACAGTAATAGGTTCAAGGTTGCTAGGGCAAGTACTGCAGTGAGCAACATTATTCGAATACAGCTGTTGTGCGCATGTGGGATGCTGTAATCTTTTGCAAAAAGTTGTTGTGAGTGTTGTGTTGCAGTTCCCAATCGCCAAATTTTGATTCCCACAGTCAGCAACGTTGTTGTTGTTCCCAAGGTGCAGGATAGTTCCATTGTGTTGAACAGGGAAAATAATAATTTTCTTACAAACTAATGTAGGTTTGGGATACTTTATTATGAAATGCAGAAGGCTCCCATCTAAAAGGGCTTTGATATATGATACCTCCATTAGGTCAGTAATTGTTGTATTTGTAGAGCGTGCCTCAAAAATATTTTTTACATCTTCCGAGTTTAGCATCAGGGGATTTATGATTCCTATCTTTGCAAGGGTTATGGGTGAAATTAAAGTCTCGATTTCGGTTATAAGGATTCTATTTCGCGCAAGCAGCGTTTCGTACAAATGATGAGTATCGATCTGTACAGCCTTTGCGTTTTTAATAATTTTGTTAACTGTTTCCGTTAGCTGGTTTAATTTTTCCTGTATCCTTGTGTTTATTTCTATCTGATGTCCCTCTGATTCTATTAGCTCTTGCTGCCGAAATTTTAAGTTTTCAAAGTCTTCGAAGTCGGGTGTTCCTGCAATCACCTTTAGAGCAGTACCTAAAATGTTAATACTCCTAGCCTGTCTATGGTGAATGTCCAGTGTTGTTAAAAGAACTTTTATGTGTGAAATGTCTGAGTCGAGTAGCATTATCATATGGGATAAGGGGAAATGCGTTGTTAGTCCTTTCGTTTCTTCTGCTATTTCTTTATATACCGTAAGATTGGTGCTATGCTTAAGATAGCCGAAGTGTGTCCAAACTATTACGTCGCCATCCTGGATCGGTATATAATCGGAAGTCGAGTAATCCGTCAATTTTGCTATTGCCGTTTGGATGGAGAGCATCACAATGGGGATCCTGAAAGATGGGGGAAAATAATCTTCTTTTAATTTACCTTATAATATTGAAAGATATTCCACGGTTTTCATCTCAGGTTGTCCTTATGGACCACCCTCCCTTTTATGAGAAGCGTGGTTCCTATATCTGCCGCAACCCTTTCTTCGACATATAAAGGGGACAGTTTATTTCCCAGTCGTCTATTCGTCTTTACTAATACGCGTTCCCCTACGTCGAACATCCTATTCTGTCTGGAAGGGTTATTTCTTTCCAATTGTGCTTGTTGTGCTTTCGTTATTTTCATGGTTATCTCATTTCTCATGTCGGTTGGTGTAGCGTGAACTATATCAATCGGTTTTTCATTGGTCACCGAATGAATCGTTCGGTTGTATTCAATTGTTGCCAGTAATATAAGGTCTCGCAGATTTTTCTGTCCAATTTCAGACATCTGGCTATCTCCAAAAGTGTACTATGGAGGCGTTCAACCTGCGTTCAACATTGAAGCTATTTTTTAGTAACGAGGTTATCGTTTCAGAATTTAAAGAGGCCTCGTTATCACAATAAACAGTCTTTGTCCCTGGGAATATATTCATTAGTTGAATAATTGGGTATTTTATATCTGAGATTGTTCGAGATGGTATAGGCTGTACCACAGCAAATTTCGAAAACTTGTCGAGACAGGTCAAAAAGTATTTTTTATCTGTTGAGAATATGTCAATGTGCAAAATTTCTTCGGTATAGGATGGGACCGGTGTTACACCATACTCCTGCTTTCGTGGGTGCCTATCGTATTTGGCCTTACTGCAGATCTTACAATTCGTGACCACTTCGTTTGCCAGTTTGGTTATTTTTGGGAAGTAATAATCACGAAGGATTTGCTTGACATTCTCCTGGGCAGCTCTGTGAGCTCGATTATGTTCGGCAAGAACAAGCTCTCTCTGTTCGTCTTTATTTACAATGTCGGTCACCATATTTTTACAGTGCCAGAACTTTGTTGCCGGAAAGCACCTTATAAGTTCATTTTGTATGCTGGCCAGTATTGGCAAAGCGCAATGTATGGCGTTTACAACATTTGGGTTCACAGCTGTTTTAATTTCTTCAATGAGATTATCTTTATTTATGAATTGAATAACATGACGAGTTTTCTCGCCGAAATATATAAAATTCCGTTTTAGGTTCAAGTTGGCTTCCTCCAAAACAATTTGGTTTCGGAAACAATTTAGCGGTTTTTCGGATGCTTCCACCGTATAAGATAGCGATATTTCGCTATGAACTGTAGCTAAATCTGATTGACCTTCCTCTTCTAGAGTGTGGATGTTCTGTCGTGACAGAGCATCGGCAACATGGTTTTCTCTACCGGGTTTGTAAAAGATTTGAGCGTTGTGCTCGTCGATAAAAGCTTTCCATCGTTTAATTTTCGCATTTGGGTTTCGGTCTGAAACCGCAAATGTCAGAGGCTGATGATCTGTAAAAATATTTAAATTCTTTACGCCATAGAGATAATTTCTAAGACTTTTTAAGGCCCAGACTATCGCGAGTAGCTCGCGCTCGTTAGTTGCGAAGTTTTGTTCACGATCTTTCAGAGTTCGTGAAATAAAGGTAATTGGCTTACCGTCCTGTGAGAGCACTGCCCCCAAACCCAAAGACGAGGCATTCGTCGTTAGATGAAATGGCCTCCTGAAATCTGGGTAGAGTAACATGACGTCCTCTGATGTAAGGACCTCTTTTAATTTTGTCAGGGTGTGGGTGTTCCCCGCGTTGGGCTTTGAGCGCACCTTGTCCCGCTCGAGTATGGCAGCACGGTAGCAACGGCCCAAAGTCGGAGCCTCCTAAGGGCAGCACTGAAAAAGAAATAAAGAAAGAAAAGAAAAACCATTCTTAATATTTTGCGCACTAATCACTTATATAAGGGCACATTTTTTTGGTGGGTATACCAAACCATAAAATTCCAACAACCACATGAAAATTTGTTTAAACTCTTCGGCAAATATCTTGTGGCAGGTATGAAATCTTGGATTTCCGCTCTCGGGGTCCTGATCCTAGGTCTAAAGCGCACCTTTTGACACCTCGAGAAAGTTGTGGACGAGTCTTAGCAGTTGTGAGAATCACCGTAGCCGCCACCACAGATAGCTCAGATGCACAACGGAGCGCATATAAATTCCACTGAAGGGACGCGCCGTTTTTTTATATAAAAAGAACACACGCTCACTAAAATTATTTAAATTAATCACGCGAAAATTAAAAAATCGTCGCGGACATAGATTCGCACAACACAAATTAAAATGTAAACAAACGCGAAATGTCAAATTGAAGTAAGCCAACAAAAGTCCCAAAATGGGGAAATTATAAAAAGCTCACATTCCAAGGGTTGCCAGATGAGCGGTAAGAGGGTGGTGAAAATCTGAAAAGGATGGATATAGGGTGGAAATGGTTGCGGTTGGTTTGAGGATGACGAGAGAAAACGGCACATTAAACGGTGTCTCTTATGGATACCGGCTATATAAGAAGCGATAACTGTAGAGAAAGAGTATAGTTATTGACATATAGCAGCATACAAGTCTGCAGCGCGCCGCCCGCTTGTAAAATTTTGTTTAAATTATATTAAATAAATTTATCCCTGTGCGCGAAAAGTTAAACAAGTTGCTGTATTAAAAACGTAAAGTGGTGGTTTTTTTGTATAAAAATTAAACAAGAATAAAAAAAAAAAAATCCATTAAAAGGCAAAAAGCCATTTGCCAATCGCGCGCTCGGGCAACCAAACAAATTTTAAATTCAGGCAGGAGCCAACGCGGCATAAACGATGTGGAATATCCTAGATCTGGAAGGAGTATCACATCCAATCATGAGTGCTTCTGCATAGCGCCAGGGATAATTCGTTACCATAAATTTGTATCAATACCTACCATAATTTCAATGCCATAACGCTTTTCTGTACAAATATGATTATCGAAGACGGCAATCAGGAGTGTTGAGTGTATCAACTCACCTTTCAAGAAAGCTGGGAATTAAAGCAAGCAAAAGGGTCGCAGCGTTAATATACGTATGAGGGTAGGCTAAGTTTAGTTTTTTTTTGTGTCCGAATCAAACTTTGTGTACAGTCGAATAAAATCAAGGTATAAATTGTAAAGTGCTGTTCAGTGACCAAAAGGGGGTCAAATGGCTAAAATTAAATAAATCCATACCTCCGTTTTTTTTTGCAATAGCTGGAAAGAACTGGCTCACACCAATTTCCCTTAACCTTCATGATAGAGCTCTGTTAGGTAGGCAGTAGGGTATTGAATCTATTTCGTATTTCGCTCCTATTGAGCGCATAAAAGTTTGACCTACTGTGGTGGCGGAAAGGCCTAAGAGAATATTTTACAGTTTCATTTTTTTTTTATTAACCGATGTAGATTTTAATGTGGTGTCAAATTCGTCATAAATTAAGATGTTCTTTTGTCAGAATGATTTATATGGGGTTTATGTAAACCATTTGTATGAAAATTTTATTTTGCGAATTTTCACATATACGTTTTTTTTTAACATTACGAGTTTGTATAAGTATAATGTATATATATATAATTCTCCTCATCGCTTATGAGTCGACTTTTATTCGGAATTTCGTTATTTTTTTTGTGCAAATGATCCGTTGGTCAAATTGTCAAAAAAAATTCTGATTTGTACATATAGAGGAATAAGTTAGAAACTTAAAATTTTCGAATATAATCATTTTATTGAAGTTTTGTATAAAGTTAAGATATTTTAAATAAAGAATATGTTGGATTGAAGTTGAAAAGAAGAAAGAAATTGAAATGGTTTGCTAAAATTTAATCGGTTGGGGGAGGGTGAAGATGACATTAGGGTGAGTAGGTAGGGTCATTTGGAGCAGAGGAAAAGGGGACTCGCTGCCAAGCAGAAATTCGAGCGGTCCAAGGCAGGGTGGGCTTTCTGCGAGGGAGGTGCACGGATGTAAGTTTAATGATGATTGTGACATCCGCCCCGCATCAAGGTGGACAAGGGTTAAGGGCCCCGACCTCTCGCCCTGAGCTAGCTGGGGGACATTCCACCTTGATTGCGCAAAGGGGCGGATTCACCTTCTAACAGGTGTACGTGACAATTATTATTAATATGGCGCCCAAACGAAAGCATAGAGAGGGGGCCGCTATATTTAGTATAGCGGCCAACCAAAAGAAATTTTTTTTAAATACCATATACATATGTATGGTGATAAAGTAAAATGTTATCGTGAGGATTGTACAGCAGCGCCGCTGATTGAAATAGGCGCCCGGCAATGAGCAAATTTTAAATTCGAAATCAACATCTAAGTCGTTAGTAATAGCAAAGCTCATTTCATATAAATATATTTCAATTTTTATATTATAAATATACATATTTTTTCACGTATGCAATCATCGATTTAAACGGGTCTGGCCGTATGCGACCAACACCCTGTTTCGGTGACTTATTCATGGTGTTTGATCCGAAAATTTAAATGCACGGAGACAGGAGTTGGAAGCAGATGGCAGACCCTAGCAATAGCCCATAGATGGCATAGCCGCATTAGGGTGGCCGACTATTTGCATCTTTTATAATTTACTAAAAATTATTTTTCTTTCATTACAATACAATCAATCTTTTTTTTGTAGCTTCAGATAAAAGGAAAGTCCTTATTAAGTTTTTTTGTTAATATGTTGCTCCGTAAGTATGGAAATTATACATTATGACCTCAAGCGGTTAGCTACATAAAGCTTGTGTTGCACAATGTATACGAATTTTGAAACAGATCCACATATAGATTTTTTTTTTTGAAATGCTGAGGTGCATACACCCTCGTAGGAACGCAAGAGTTTGCTCCAATGACTCCTAGCATCAAACATTTTTTTTTGATAGGCCTGAATGTTATCTGAACCCACCCAAACCAATATATGTGAAATTTGAAATTGTTAATACTTTTTTGGAAAACAATTTGAAGTCAAAGAGTTTGACATAGAATTCAAATTATAAAGAATTTTCTTTGAGGGAACATCCAAAGTAAATAGTTGAAACTGATCTTCGAAAACGAACGAAATTAAACGATAAATTTTTTTTGCTATAAACATCTTGTTTGAAAACAATTTTTGCGATCAGATTTGAAATCGAATTGCCTCCTTTTTTTTTGCGGGGAACAATTTAAAGTCACAATATTCTGAAATTGAATTGAAATTATAAATAATTTTTTTAGGGGAAACAAGTTAAACATACGTATAGGATTTTGGAAGTCGAAGTAGCGATCGAAGTTTTTTTTTGAAATTGAGCGGAAATCAGATTAATTTCTTTTTGCGAAATAAAAAAAAAAAAAAAAAAAAAAAAAAAAAAAAAAAAAAAAAAAATAGACGGTGCGATAAGGGGAAAACACCAATCGTATGGGTCGCTTTGAACCTTATAACACCCGATACAAGACTAAACAATTAAATAAACTAAAATCATCTAATATGGCGAACTCTCACGACACTACCTTTATAGATCTTTCTGATCGATTCGGGGGCGGTAACACAGCCGTAGCCGCAGGCGGAGAGACTAGGCAAGCAAATACTAATCACGCTTCAGCAGAGCCAAACAAGAGCACCGGTACTATTCCGAAAGCGCCTAAAAAGCAATCGCAACCATTACAAGCTCCACCATCGAACCTGAACTTTCCACCACCTACTACTAACAACACTGTCGAACCAAATCGAGCTTCTGTAGGCAACCCTCGTGGGCTTAGGGATGAGTTAGCACCAATTCTAAAAGAATTGATGGTCGAGGCGAAACAAGCCATTTTGACAGAAATTCGCGAAAGTTTACCGGAGTTAAATAGGGCAGGTCCAAATACGGAGGCAGCGGTAGAGCAGTCAGGGGGCAACGATAGGGTTCGTAATCGAAATAATAAACGACGAAGACACAACTCAAGTATCGAATCTCGTGATTCCAGGCGATCCATGAATTTGGCTACACACGCTAATACTAATAATCATGACAGGGGTGGGAACAACTATCACCACATGGTCAGTGCAGCAGTCTACACGCGCAACAACCCACCACCAGCTCGTCAACCTCGTATAGTCGAAGAAAGGGAATCAGCAACTACCTCCGCAGGGCGTCAAGAAGTGTCAGGAATAAGGGATAGGGAAGTGTCCAGGCCAGACATTAAGGTAGAAAAATGGGGACTAGATTTTAAAGGGCATCGCGATGCCATGCCAGTCGAGGACTTTATATTCCGACTAGAATACCTAAAGACTCAATATGGGTGTACATGGAATGAAATAATACGCGATTTCCATCGATTGCTGAGCGGCGAAGCACGGGAGTGGTACTGGCTTTATATAAAGTCGCACGGCCGAGTCGATTGGCCGAGTTTACAGCTCGCGCTGCTACGCCAATATTCATCACAACGTACAGATTTTGAGATCCTTAGGGAATTGACAGAGAGGAAGCAAAGGCCGGGAGAAAATATCGACGAATATTTCCACGCGGTTGGTATTTTACGTTCACGACTTAAAAATCCGATACCAGAATACGAGATAGTACGATTAGTAAAAGGGAACTTGCGCGAATCATTAGCTAAAATGGTTTACCCAATTTCGGCATATTCCCTAGACCAATTACGAATGGAATGCAAGGAGGTCGAGCGATGCTTTCCGCGCCGGGACCGCACGCCGTTGAGTACTTTTACGCCACGCGCACAATATGTGAATGAAATTTATCAATCGGAAGACGATGAGCGTTTTACTCCCGGTGATGAGGGTCAAGTCACCGTGGAGGAAATACGCCATCAATCTTCAAATAAGCAGTCGGGCGTTCGCAGAAACGTTTCGTGCTGGAATTGTGGCGCTGACGGCCACTTCTTCACCGAATGTATGTCGCTTCAGCGGCGCATTTTCTGTTACAAATGTGGCAAACAGGATGTTATTACTCCTAAATGCCCAATGTGTAACCCAGCGGGAAACGCTTTGAGGAACGCGATTGTGACGGGGGAATCGCGCTCCACCCAAACCTCGTCAAAGTAGACGCGTCAACAAATACAGAACCGTATATAGAATCAGCAATTACAACTGATATTTGCATTTTCAATAAAAACACAAAAACCGTAAAGCCCTCAAAGACAGGAAAGGAAAATACTATATCCTATGAAGAACGACTTAGAAAATACCTCGAAACTCGGGAAAGAATTTTTGCAGAAAGCATTGTTATGGGACGTCGGGCAGTTTCGCGTAAAATTCAGAAGGCAAGGGAACGATTTAAAAAGAGGAAGGAACTCCGACAGAAGGTAGTGGCATCTATTAGGAAAATAAGTACAACAGACCCGCGTGTGTATGCGGATATAGATATAAAGGGCATACAAACACGCGGCTTACTAGATACTGGAGCCTCCGTCAGTATTCTAGGCCGTGGCTGTCGGGAGTTTGTAGAAGGATTAGGAGTTCCTATCGAACGTTATGTGTCTTCTGTCACAACTGCAGGCGGCCGCAGACATAATGTCTTAGGCAAAATCACTTTACCGGTAAAGTTTAATACAGCGGAACAAAAAATTACATTTTTTTTATGCCCATATCTCGAACAAAAGATCTACCTCGGAGTCGACTTTTGGAGGGCGTTTCAGTTGGCACCTGAAGTTATTACCGTGGATGAAATAGATCTAACAAAAATAGAGCAAGAGTTGGTATCTGATGAAGACAGGAACGAACGTCGGGTTTTACACTGTTTAACGCCAGAGCAGAAAGAACGTTTAGAAAAAGTAGTAAAAGAGTTTAGGACATATGAAGATCACGGGTTAGGACGAACTAGCTTGGAAAAGCATACAATAAAGTTAGTCGACGAAGCAGTACCTATTAAGGAGCGACATTATCCTCTATCGCCGGCAATGCAAGCCATCGTATATGAGGAAGTCGACAAAATGTTGGAGTTGGGCGTTATAGAGGAGAGTGAGAGCCCCTGGAGTAACCGAACGACAGTGGTGAGGAAGCCGGGGAAAAATCGCTTTTGTTTAGACGCTCGTAAACTAAACGCCGTCACTGTAAAAGACGCGTACCCCCTACAAAATATAGAGGGTATACTAAGTCGCATTGACGACACACACTTTATAAGTAGCGTCGACCTAAAGTTCGCGTTTTGGCAAATCGAGCTAGACGAAGCTAGTAAACCTTATACCGCGTTTACCGTGCCTGGACGTCCACTCTACCAATTCGTTACAATGCCATTTGGATTGTGCAATGCGGCCCAAAGACTATGTCGCCTAATGGACCGTGTCATTCCACAAAGACTAAAGTCAAATGTTTTTATCTATTTGGATGACTTATTAATCATCGCTCCTGACTTTGACTCACATCTTCGAATTTTACAAGAAGTCGTCATCTGCTTAAGAGACGCGGACCTTACGATTGGGTTGAATAAATCGAAATTTTGTTTTAAAGAGTTGCCATATTTAGGTTATATTGTAGGAGGCGGGATGTTAAAGACAGATCCTGAGAAGGTCAAAGCAATACAGAAAATCCCTGTTCCAAAAACGGTAAAAGAGGTGCGCAGTTTCCTCGGAACTGCAGGATGGTATAGGAGATTTATAAAAGATTTCGCCACAATGGCAGCACCTTTGACAGATTCGTTGAAGAAGGGGAGAAAGTTCGAAATGGCTGAAGAAGCAGTGGAAGCATTCAATAGCTTGAAGAGAGCACTCACAAGTGCTCCAGTTCTCAGACACCCTGATTTCTCAAAAAGATTTTTCATACAATGCGATGCATCTGATTATGGTCTGGGTGCAGTACTCTACCAAAAAGAAAGTGATGATGCAGAAAAGCCAATCGAATACTTTTCACAAAAGTTCAACGAATGTCAAAGAAAATATAGTACAACGGAGAAGGAATGTCTTGCGGCGGTGATGGCCGTCAAGAGATTTCGACCATATATTGACTTAATGCCCTTTACAATAGTGACCGACCACGCTAGCCTTAAATGGCTAATGTCTTTAAAAGATTTAAATGGAAGACTAGCTAGGTGGTCATTACAATTACAAGCTTTTAATTTTGAAATAGAACACCGTAAAGGTGCAGAAAATATAGTGGCCGATACGCTCTCGCGTTGTATAGCAGAGATTACAGAATCCCCAATAGCAAATATGGACACAGTTGAGTTCGAATCGAAGGAATATAAAGAATTAATCAACACGATAGAAAACAATACAGATAGGTTGCCTGATCTAAAGGTAGAAGGCGGCATGGTTTTTAAAAAGTTTTTGTCGAAAAACGTAGAACTAGAAGAGAATGAGTGGAAATTGTGGGTCCCTGAAGCCTTGACGTCAACTCTCATTGAAAACGCACACTGTCCAGAGATAGCTGCGCATGGGGGTATGGCGAAAACTTTACATAGACTTAGGAGGTTGTACTATTGGCCTAACATGGTGGTACAGATTCGCAACTTTGTGCGAGAATGCCAGATCTGTAAGGAAACAAAACCGTGTAATGCAATTTTAAAGCCAGGGATCGGAAAGGAGGTGGTAACAGTCCGCCCATTTCAGAAATTATATATTGACTTTTTAGGCAAATATCCGAGGTCGAAACGCGGAAACTGTTTTATTTTTATCATTATTGATCATTTCTCAAAGTTCATTTTTTTGAAGGCAATGCGCGAAGCTACCGCGAGCAATGTGGTTAAGTTCTTAACCGAAGAAATTTTTCATAAGTTCGGCGTACCGGAAATCGTACATTCCGATAACGGTAAACAATTTGTATCCAAACAGTTCTCGGAACTATTGGAAACGTACGGGGTTAGACACTTAAAAACAGCTTTTTATTCACCGCAATCGAATGCCGCCGAAAGAGCAAATCAATCGGTGTTAGCCGCTATCAGATCATATCTAGAAAATGACCATAGGGATTGGGATTTATACCTAACCGAGATTGAGTGTTCTCTTCGGAGTGCAGTGCACTCGGCGACAGGAGTGTCGCCATACTTTGCACTCTTCGGATTTAATATGTTCACAAATGGGGCTGATTATGCGCTCGCCAGGAAATTGAGTTGTCTTAATGACAACGAAATGTTTGTAATTGATCATAGTGACAAGCTTAGGTTAATGCGTGAGAAAATACAAGAAAATTTACATGAAGCGTACGAAAGTAACGCGGCGCGCTACAATAAAAGAATTCGCGAAATACAGTTCAAGCCTGGCCAAGAAATTTACAAACGGAATTTTGTACTTAGCGACTTTAAACAAAATGTAAACGCTAAATTTTGTCGCAAGTTCACTAAGTGTCGAATTACTAAGGCGCTAGGTAAGAATATGTACTTGTTAGAGTCGTTAGCAGGGAAGAGTTTAGGGGCCTGGCACGCGAAGGACCTTAAACAATAAACGAATCCTAAAGAACCTAATTCTACAGAACCTAACCCTTAATAATTAACTTAATACTAGTTAACCCTGAACTAAATAATTTACGGGTGAATAACTTAAAACTACATTATTGGATACTAAATAACTTAATACTAGAAAGCGCTGGGATGACCTGAAAAAAGAACAAAATGTAATAAACTTTAAATAAACATATTTCATTACTTGCGGAATACCACCTCGTCGATGAGGGTCAAGTCGGCGGGGAAGGACGTGTCCAAAAACCACTCGTTCCAAGTTTACCTAAAATGAACACAAAAAACACACACAAAGTAATAACTCTTATACACAGATTTTAAAATTGTATACTTCCCGTAACATATGCCCGGCTGAGCTCTCGAGGCAGGAGACGTTGTCAGGGTGTGGGTGTTCCCCGCGTTGGGCTTTGAGCGCACCTTGTCCCGCTCGAGTATGGCAGCACGGTAGCAACGGCCCAAAGTCGGAGCCTCCTAAGGGCAGCACTGAAAAAGAAATAAAGAAAGAAAAGAAAAACCATTCTTAATATTTTGCGCACTAATCACTTATATAAGGGCACATTTTTTTGGTGGGTATACCAAACCATAAAATTCCAACAACCACATGAAAATTTGTTTAAACTCTTCGGCAAATATCTTGTGGCAGGTATGAAATCTTGGATTTCCGCTCTCGGGGTCCTGATCCTAGGTCTAAAGCGCACCTTTTGACACCTCGAGAAAGTTGTGGACGAGTCTTAGCAGTTGTGAGAATCACCGTAGCCGCCACCACAGATAGCTCAGATGCACAACGGAGCGCATATAAATTCCACTGAAGGGACGCGCCGTTTTTTTATATAAAAAGAACACACGCGCACTAAAATTATTTAAATTAATCACGCGAAAATTAAAAAATCGTCGCGGACATAGATTCGCACAACACAAATTAAAATGTAAACAAACGCGAAATGTCAAATTGAAGTAAGCCAACAAAAGTCCCAAAATGGGGAAATTATTAAAAAGCTCACATTCCAAGGGTTGCCAGATGAGCGGTAAGAGGGTGGTGAAAATCTGAAAAGGATGGATATAGGGTGGAAATGGTTGCGGTTGGTTTGAGGATGACGAGAGAAAACGGCACATTAAACGGTGTCTCTTATGGATACCGGCTATATAAGAAGCGATAACTGTAGAGAAAGAGTATAGTTATTGACATATAGCAGCATACAAGTCTGCAGCGCGCCGCCCGCTTGTAAAATTTTGTTTAAATTATGTTAAATAAATTTATCCCTGTGCGCGAAAAGTTAAACCCGTTGCTGTATTAAAAACGTAAAGTGGTGGTTTTTTTGTATAAAAATTAAACAAGAATAAAAAAAAAAAAATCCATTAAAAGGCAAAAAGCCATTTGCCAATCGCGCGCTCGGGCAACCAAACAAATTTTAAATTCAGGCAGGAGCCAACGCGGCATAAACGATGTGGAATATCCTAGATCTGGAAGGAGTATCACATCCAATCATGAGTGCTTCTGCATAGCGCCAGGGATAATTCGTTACCATAAATTTGTATCAATACCTACCATAATTTCAATGCCATAACGCTTTTCTGTACAAATATGATTATCGAAGACGGCAATCAGGAGTGTTGAGTGTATCAACTCACCTTTCAAGAAAGCTGGGAATTAAAGCAAGCAAAAGGGTCGCAGCGTTAATATACGTATGAGGGTAGGCTAAGTTTAGTTTTTTTTTGTGTCCGAATCAAACTTTGTGTACAGTCGAATAAAATCAAGGTATAAATTGTAAAGTGCTGTTCAGTGACCAAAAGGGGGTCAAATGGCTAAAATTAAATAAATCCATACCTCCGTTTTTTTTTGCAATAGCTGGAAAGAACTGGCTCACACCAATTTCCCTTAACCTTCATGATAGAGCTCTGTTAGGTAGGCAGTAGGGTATTGAATCTATTTCGTATTTCGCTCCTATTGAGCGCATAAAAGTTTGACCTACTGTGGTGGCGGAAAGGCCTAAGAGAATATTTTACAGTTTCATTTTTTTTTATTAACCGATGTAGATTTTAATGTGGTGTCAAATTCGTCATAAATTAAGATGTTCTTTTGTCAGAATGATTTATATGGGGTTTATGTAAACCATTTGTATGAAAATTTTATTTTGCGAATTTTCACATATACGTTTTTTTTTTAACATTACGAGTTTGTATAAGTATAATGTATATATATATAATTCTCCTCATCGCTTATGAGTCGACTTTTATTCGGAATTTCGTTATTTTTTTTGTGCAAATGATCCGTTGGTCAAATTGTCAAAAAAAATTCTGATTTGTACATATAGAGGAATAAGTTAGAAACTTAAAATTTTCGAATATAATCATTTTATTGAAGTTTTGTATAAAGTTAAGATATTTTAAATAAAGAATATGTTGGATTGAAGTTGAAAAGAAGAAAGAAATTGAAATGGTTTGCTAAAATTTAATCGGTTGGGGGAGGGTGAAGATGACATTAGGGTGAGTAGGTAGGGTCATTTGGAGCAGAGGAAAAGGGGACTCGCTGCCAAGCAGAAATTCGAGCGGTCCAAGGCAGGGTGGGCTTTCTGCGAGGGAGGTGCACGGATGTAAGTTTAATGATGATTGTGACATCCGCCCCGCATCAAGGTGGACAAGGGTTAAGGGCCCCGACCTCTCGCCCTGAGCTAGCTGGGGGACATTCCACCTTGATTGCGCAAAGGGGCGGATTCACCTTCTAACAGGTGTACGTGACAATTTATTAAAAGCTTGTGATTGTTTTTCGTCTAATTCCACTTTTATTTTTTTTGATTGAGTGGCACTAACCTTGCCATTGTCTCCTTTCAGCATATCCGTTAGTGGTTTCGCTATTGAAGCAAAATCCTTTATAAAGCAACGGTAATAGCTTGCCAGACCCAGAAATGATCTAACGTTGAAAAGAGTGGAGGGTTTCTCATATTTGTGAATAGCATCTATCTTGCTAGGGCTTGTTTTAATGCCTCCTCTAGATACTACGAAGCCCAAGTATTCAACGTCCTCTTTAAAAAATTGCGATTTTTCGCGAGAAACCCTCATATTAGCCTCATGTAACCTTTTTAAGACCCACTCAATATGTTCGACATGCTCCTCTTCGGTTTCTGAAAATATAATAACGTCATCGACGTAAACGTAGCAGTATTTCCCTATTTGTTCCCTTAGTACGTCGTCGATCGCCCTTTTAAAAATGCTGGGTGCATTCTTCAGACCGAAGGGAAGCCTGCAGAACTCATATTTCCCATTACTTACTGAGAAAGCGATCTTTTCCCTATCGGATTCCGCCAGCGTTATTTGATGAAATCCTGATTTTAGGTCAAGCGTTGTAAAATACCTGGCCTTTCCTAGATTTAATAGTATAACCGTTACGTTCGGGATGGGATATTTGTCGTCGATAGTTTTTTTGTTCAGTTTTCTGAAGTCTATGACAAGTCGTTTTTTTACATTTCGTTGTGCGTCCGTTCCTTTTTTATCAACAACCCAGATTGGGTTGTTATATGGTGACCGAGATGGTCTGATATACCGTTCTTCAGTAAATCGCGAATTTCAGTATTCACGAATTCTGCTACGCCCATAGGATAGGGGTATAGCTTGGAATAAACCGGTTCGTCACTCTCGGTGCGAATAGTGGCGACTATGTTTGTGTTAAATGGGAGTGCCTCGTTGGGGTCAGAGAAAACTTTCAATAAATTGTTTACCATTCTTTGAAATTTCACCCTCACAATTTCAGGAACCTCTATGTCTCTCTATGAAATTTACGTTAGCACACTTTAAAAATTTTATACCCTCTGAACCAACATTGGTTATTATTTTTTTTGACTTTAAATCTATAGTCGTGTCTGCCTGCGTAAGCAAATCCAGACCTATTATTCCGTCGAACGTTGAAAGAGAAGGAAGAATAAAGAAGGTACTATTTATGTTAAAAAGGTTTATCGCGCATTTTTCTTTAATGTTAGTAAAGCCATGAATTGATTTTACCAAGAAAGACTTATCGACCGGTGTAATGTGCCTAAGGAATTTTAAGGGTTTTATATAATTTTTAGATGCACCCGTATCTATAGTAATTTTATTTTCTTCCCTGCAACTATTCTTTCAATGAACGGTAGCAGGGAGTTCTGTATAAAAAATTTATCTGGTCGGGATCGTTAAGGTCGCCCTCGATTGCTGATGTTTCCGCGTTTGCCACATCACTATAGGTGGAATCTTCCAGATTAGAAGTGGAATTTCCGCTTGAAAGGCAGTTTATTCGTTGTTGCTTTGGTCCTGTAAATTTTCCAGAGCCATTGTTTGACCTTTTCACTGCCTGCGGATATTTTTGATTTGGATTACTTTGGTATCGATAAGAGCCAGTGTTTTCCTGCCTTGCAGTAGGTTGACGGAAGCGTTGTGACGTGTGGACATCCATCGGTTCTACCTTATCCAGTTTCTGGGGACTCTTGTTGTTGAAGTCCCGAGTTCTGTTAAAGTAAGGGTTTTTTGAGTGATACGTATCGTTTGTTTGGTATCTTCCCCCTGTAACTTTCTCCCCAGAGTGTGGTTTTGAGTCTAGCCTTTGTGTCTTATCTTCTAGGCTCCTGGCATAGGTGCTTGCGAATCGGTATCTCTCATGGTTCGATTCAACCTCCTGTGCCAGTGCTAAGGCCGAAGGCAGATCTTTAGGCCGGGCTGAGAATAGTACATCGCTAAGCGGTTTCTGGGTCCCTGATATAAATACGCGCAATGCGTCTAAGCTGTATTTCTCATTAAGTGAAGCAGCTATTGACTTTTCGTAAGTCATTATGGTTTTGTTGGTCAGAAGCGTCAATTTCTTCTCTACTTCGTCGTAGTATTGGAGAAGAGATAAATTTCCCTGGCGGAGGGTTGACATTTCTTGCTCGATCAAGTAAATTGGTCGTTTGTCGGAATAACTAAAGTCAAGGCGATTAATTATCGCTTTGAAGTTCAAAACGGTGTTAAATGAGGTCAAAACCATGTCGGCTGGACCCTTTACTTTATTTCTAATGATGGCGACAGCTTGGAAATATTTGCTGCTGCCTTCGTATTCCTGAAAAACTTTGTAGGCGGTGTGTGCTGCCTGTCTCCATGATACGTAGTTTTCTTGTTTACCATCGAAATCTGGTAGAGATTTAACGATGTCAAGGGGTTCCTCACATTTGATACCTGGGACAATTTGTGCTTCAGAATATGTTTCTATTGTGGGTGCACTAATGCTATCGTCGTTTAGACGCTGGTTTATGGTCGCCAGTCTCTGTTCGAAACTTTCTCTTTGCACTGAAAGTGCATGAGCCACTGCAGTGTCGACAAGAGCTTTCAATTGATCTGCTTCTATAGCCATTTTTCGTTCCTCAGTCGTTACCCTATTATTCGTCCACCAATTTTCCTGACCACTGTGACGCTGTCTTCTGTTTATTTATTTATTTATTTCAATATTAATCTAGAAAATATAAAAAATTTTCACACAGATTACAAGAAGAAAAAGCATCTAAAAAAATAACAACCATTATTATTTTAACTTAAAAACTAATTAGCTAAGAAAAAGTTCATTTAATCTTTGTTTAAATACTTCTTTCGTAGAGGAAAAATCAAGATTTCCAGGGTTCATAAGCGAATTAAATTCTTTCAAAGCTCTAAAAATCGGAGCATTAGTTGCGTAATTAGTTCTAACAAAGTCCAACCAGAAAATATCGTGATTCCGTAAACTCCTCTGCGGGATATTAAAACGTATTCTCTCAAGCAAGAAGGGACAGTCAATTAATCCACTTATTAAGTCAAACACAAAAGTGAGGGACAGAATGGACCGTCTAGTATCTAAGGACTTTAAGCTAATAAGCAAACAACGACTCCTATAAGGGGGAATCGGGTCTCTGAAGTTTAATGACCGCAACGCAAAGCGGACAAACACTTTTTGAACTCGCTCAAGCCTCTTAATATGACAAACATAGTATGGTCTCCAGATAAAAACAGCGTATTCTAATTTGGAACGTACAAGCGAGGTGTACAGCAATTTTAAAGTGTAGGGATCAGAAAAGTCAGAGCCAAAACGTCTAATGAATGCAAGTGTTGAATATGCCTTTGCAATTACGTAGCTCAAATGTCTGTGAAACAGAAATTTGGAATCGAATACAACCCCTAGATCGATAATTTCGCTTAAAGTGGATAGTGGAAGCCCATCAATATTGTAAGATGTAGGCAGAAGACAGCGAGACTTAGAGTAGGAGACATGTGAACATTTTTTAATATTTAAATTTAGTTTATTTCGTTTACACCAAATCGCGACATTATCTAAATCAGATTGGAGATTCGACACGTCCTCCTTACTTGTAATTGACGTATACAACTTTAAATCATCAGCATACAAAAGAAAATTAGTGTACTTGAAACAACTGGATATATCATTTATGAAGATAATGAAAAGGAGTGGACCCAATATGCTACCCTGAGGAACTCCAGACGTCGCAATGAACGAATCCGATGAGAACCCATCAACAACAATCTTACATTTACGACACGAAAGATAGGATTCAAACCAATTTAAAAGGGTGGAGTGAAATCCTAGAGCTCTAAGTTTCAATATTAAAATTTTGTGACTTACTTTGTCAAAAGCTTTTGAAAAGTCTGTGTATACAGTATCAACTTGAAGTCGGTTTTGAAACGCTGAGATGCAATATTCCGAAAACACTGCCAGATTTGTGACCGTTGAACGACCTTTTACGAAACCATGCTGTTCAATGGAGATAAACCTATTTACTGCAAAATAAATCTTATTTTTTACAATAGTCTCAAATAATTTTGATACGGAGGATATATTAGCGATTGGTCTATAATTGGCAATATTATTCTTGTTGCCACTTTTAAATACTGGATTAATAGAGCCTACCTTCCAGGCATCAATGAACTGACCCCGCTCTAGTGATTTATTGAACAGAAGCAGCAGAGGGGCAGCGAATGCAGAACAACTTTTAAAAAGATATGATGACAACCCATCAACATCAGTATTTGTAGATGTCTTCAGCTGTCGGATCCCTTCTTCAACATCATCAAGCGTTAAAGTTAATGATCCAAGATTTACTGGGGAACCAATGTTCGCGAAACACTCCGCATTCACGTCAGTGTCAGCTTCGAAATTAGACTTAAAGAACTGGGCAAAGAGATTAGCAGCCTCAGCAGTAGACTGGGCTTGAGCATCATTGAGATAAACCACAGACGGAATACTTGAGCAAGATTTTCTGGAGTTGACATACCTCCAAAATGAGCTAGAACTATATTTTATATCAGATTCAAACTTACGAATATAACTACGCTTAAGATCCTTGTTCAAAAAATTAAATTGCTTTGAATAACGTAAATATATCTCTTTATGAGTCACAGAATTTGACAGCTTGAACTTCTTGAAATATTTATTTCTCAAATTTTTAAGTTTTAACAGCTCTTTGGTGTGCCAAGGAACTTTGTATCTGTATTTTTTAAGAACATGGATATGTGCTTTGCAAATTTCCTTAATCTTATGCTTAAAAATTTCATAACAGTTGGAGACTTCAACATGGGAAAATAATGTAATCCAGTCAATGGAATCAACTTCAAAATTTACCATATAAGCATCCATATTTCTAAAGCGATAACTGATAGATTCATCAACGGCACAAATAGAACTAAACTCATAGAATTCTATCTTTAGAATTAACGGTACATGGTGAATACCAGGAGTGGAAAGAGGATCAAGGCACTCAGAAATTGCATAATTTACGTTATCATTAACAAAAATTAAGTCTAAGATACGAGATAGTTGATTAGAAAAGCTATTTATCTGAGTAAGACCGCAACTCATTAGATTATCTATCAAATAAATTTCGGATATGCTGCTGACATTATTAGCAAAAAGCTGATTACAATCATCAATATAGGACCAATCAATATTTCCCAGATTGAAGTCACCAAGAACACAAATACAGTCATGATCATGAAGATTAAATGCAATGTCCCGAATATTATCTACATGCGCTCTATAAAGCACATCATCACTAGGAGGAGGTATGTACGAAGCACAAATAGTGATATTTGAAACGCCTTTAACTGACACACATAGCTGATCCAAGAGTGTATCATTATTGTCTAACATAACCAGTGAGGAGCGGTATTTCCTTTTGACTGCGATTAAAACATCTCCACCTCTACTATGACCAGTTTTAGTATAATCACGGTCCTTCCGAAACACATTGTAGAGATTAGTATCAAAGTATTCACTGTCGTAAAAGCTCTCGTTTAGCCAAGTTTCAACGAGTACGAAAATATCATAATCTAGGTTTGAGCTCAATGCGAATAGCAGCTTAGACTTAGTTCTCAACCCCGAAACGTTTTGAAAATATATTTTCAACTTCTTGGGAGCGGTCAACTTCTTGGGACCAGTTACACTAGCGGGATTAGTTACATTAACGGGATTAGTTATCGCTGCTGGAGCGATGCACCTTCTTGTTGAAAAAAACGGAATGGACGAATTTTCACAAATTCAGGCCATATAGCTGGATCAAGCACCTTATCAACGGAACATTCTGAAACACCCAGTTTGAAGTTAACTTTACTAACTTTGTCAAGGGAAATATCTTTCTTCACCAGAGTATGACAGAGTAATAAACTAGTCTCAATTTTAGCACGACTTGAGACAAGATAATCAGCTTCCTTAACACTTGGCGCGAATGACGATATATGCAGATATTTAAAAACGGGAACAACTTTTAATTCATTATTATTTGAATTACCCACAACAATGGGCTTATTTCGCTTTCTGCGATTATTTTTCGCAACGATTTCCCACTGGGGTACTTGGCGCTCAGAAGATTGATTAAACCCAGCATCGCGAGGCGCAGCGACCGCGGCAAAGCTAGGGATAGTAGCTTTACTTGATTTGCCTTTTGCATTTTTGTTTGCATGTATGCGAGGCGTAGGCGTAGTCGTAGCAGAGCCTTCCAACGCAACATTGGATATAGCTGCAGGTACAGCACTTGCAGAGGTAGAAGGCAAACCAGCAATATGACTTGTTCTGTTGTTGTTTTTGTTTAAATTTAATTCCAATTCTCTTAATTGCACATTCTTTGTTGTGCTTGAATTGGTTGGTTTGACACTCACTACCACTATGTTCTCAAATAGCCGATCTAATTCTTGGTCACTCATAGGCTTACAGCACAACTGAAACAGGTTACCTGATTTTATTCCAATAAATTTGGTCCACAACACATCTAATTCTACTCAACCCGTGCAAAGATTTACAGATAATTTGATGCTTTAAAAGAAAATTTCGTCATTTGTTTGTTTTTTTTTTTTTTCGAGGGTCGTATTTAAAAAAAAATTTTAATAAACACAAGTTTTTTGTTTATAAACATTGATAACACTTAATTGACACAGATTTCTTTGTTTGGCAACACTCTACTTACATCTGTTTTACAACTATTGATAATACTCTCTTCATCTTATGCTTGGTTTTGTTTTCTGCTCCACTTAATTTAAAATAAAAATGCTAAAAATGTTTGTTGTCACTGCTGCTTGTTGTTATCCGTTTTTCTCCCGTTGTTGAGCGCCAGTTTTACTGTTTCATGGTAATAGATTAAAACAGGGATGCACCTTAACGTTAAGCTAATCGTTTATCAAAAAATTTCCACCGTTTCCGTTGAAACACTTCGAAATATTATCGATAAAGAAATTATCAAGATAAATTGTATCTCGTTTTTAACCGAAACGAAAAGCTTTCGTTAACGTTAAAAACGTTAACGAAAACGTGATACTTTATGTTTGAATTGTGCTGGCAATGCTATAGCCATGGTGAAGCCGTAAGGTGGCAACAACGAGCGCACATACACACACAAACTCTATGTAATTTGTTTGTGTAATTCGTTGGTGGTAATGTCAAAAATACTCTGAGAAATGTTCGTACTGTCAAAATTCATGAGAAAAGTTGCAATCAGCTTGGATAATGCTTTCACCTTTAATGACCCCGCCATCAATCAGCTTTGCCAGCATAGTTTGAAATTAATAATCAACATAAACGATTTGATTTCGTTTTGATATGGCAGAAAACGAAACGAAATCATTTCGTTAATTTGACGATCTTAACGTTAATAAACGAAACGAAATGACTTCGTTTCGTTTATTAACGTTGATTATCGTAACGAAATGATATCGTTTCGTTGGTTAAGCATGCCTGGATTAAAAGTCATTTGCAGTTTAGAGTTTATTACAATAATACGTTTTATTCATTGTCATGCCAAAAACTAACTGAACTTGCATTCTAAAGTGCCTACTTAAAAACCCTGCACCTTAGTCTTGAAGGCAGCCAAAGCGACACAGACGCTTGCGTTCTTAATCGCTGCCAGCGTTGAGCTGCACCTGCTAGCGTGAGAATGGATATTCGCTGACACAGGCCAAATTGCTGTTTCATAGCACTGCTCATGTTATGCAATCGTTGTGGCTTATGCGGAATTACCCACCGACGTGTGCCGTACGTACGGACGTTTGTCGTACGAAGCACGTTTGACCAAACTCTCAACCCCGTAGGAATCAATGTGTGCGTCTGTGTACATGTACATAAAATATTTGTGAGTGTATTGTTTACAGATAAGCACTGTTGCCATTGACCATTTTGCATGCATGCTTATGGAAACATCAACTTTTTCCAATTTAATTTTTGATGTTGTAAAAGGCTGGAATTAATATTAAATAAATATAAATAGATCACATATTTATAATCTGCACTTTTACATAATTATTTCGAATTATTTCACAATTTTTCAAACTTTAATTTGGTGTTTTTGCATAAAATTGCAAACGGTCAAAAATTAGCGCACAAAAGTTTACTAGGCAACTCTGTCTAGTGAGAGAGCGATCATCTGACACGTTCTTACGGAAAAAATCAAAATTGTTTTGATTTCTACGTTCCGGGCTACGTACGTACGGGCGTTGCACGTCGGTGAGTTTTCGTTTACATTGCACACTCATAAGATAGGTCGTGTCAGCTGACACGTTTTTGGTACGTACGTTCGTGAGTAACCGCCGCATTATCCGTCAGCGTGAGAATGTATATTCGCTGACACAGGCAATGCGCGGACAGAATTATTGAGAAGCATTCGCTTGTGTTAACTGATATTCGCTGATACAGGCCATGCGCGCAAATTGTTGTTTCATAGCACTGCTCATGTTACGCAATCGTTGTGGCTTATCCGTCAGCGTGAGAATGGATATTCGCTGGCACAGGCCATGCGCGGACAGAATTATTGAGAAGCATTAGCTTGTGTTAACTTATATATCAAATGGACTGTTCTTAATAATGAAGATGCCGTAAACTATATAATTGAATTTTTAAATTCGCTTAGTCCCTCTGGTATACCGCCCCATAATTTTAAGTTAAAAAACGATATTCCAATTATTTTGCTGCATAACCTCAAGCCACCAACTCTATGCAATGGAACGAGATTACAAATAAACCAATGCATAACAATATCCTCGAGGCAATGATCCTCACGGGTCCTGCGGCCAGAGATATATCGTTCATACCCCGCATACCTATGATTCTAACGGACATGCCTTTCCATTATAAACGGTTACAATTTTCTGTTAAGGTTTCCTTTGCAGTCATAATCAACAAATCACAAGGCCAAACTTTCCAAAATGTTGGCATTGACTTGCGTGTAGAATGTTTCACCCATGGGCTGTTGTATGTTGCAATATCGAGAACTGGGATCCCTCAGAATCAAACTGTACTGCTATTTTCAGATAATAAAACTAAAAATGTAGTGTATTCGGAAGTACTTTAAGTTATAGAATTAAATAAGTACCACATATGTATATTTAGAGTAATTCTCTTTTCTAATATCAATAACACATCTCAGGTATAACTTGTTATTATTTTGTACAACAATAAACATCCGTTTTGCGAGCAAGGTCGCACACGGGCTGCTAGTTTCTTTATATACATATTTGCACAGCTTGATTGTGCTATTGATCTGAGAAAGGCTATGTGATATAATGTTTGTATTTTTAATGGACAAACACAGAAAAGTACAAAAGGTACACTAATTAGTTTTATCTGTTTGTATTTTAATGAATAAACACTAATTAGTTTTTTCTGTTTCCAAGCTGCAAATTTGTGTATTTTATACCGCCACAAAACCAGCATTGGGAGCAGTGCATCAAGTTTTGAGCAGTACCATTGCTCGATATTAAGTGGGCTGACATAATCAATGTCCTGTGTTAAGTTTTAATGAGACGTTAATTGGTTGTGGACTTGAACGTCTGTTCATCCTTCCCATATTCGTAAAATTTAGTGACTTCCATAGCAATTTCACACAGAGGGTTAATGAAATAATTAGCCCAGTTTTCTACATTAAAGCCCTTAATAAACCCAATGTTCCATACAAAATACAAATTCTTTATTATCTCATTATTGCTTTATTGGATGCCTAATGGTGTCAAAAATCTAGACGGTTTTGTGGGTGTTATTTATACATTAGTGGATTGGAAATGGGCACAAATCAAATATTTGGCTGTTTTCAAAAGAAAATTTCCTTGTGATCTATATCTATACTAATATATATTTTGAAAGCCGTTTTTTTCTGGACCGCAAAGCTCGAGAACGGCTGAACCGATTAAGGTGAAGTTTTGAGCATAGATTTGGTGGTGGATAGACATGGTATAGGCTAAAAAACTGCAAATATTTAGAAACGTTTTTGAGATATCGACCAAAATGTGGACAAAGATAACTTTAGAATGTGTTCATACGATATGGGTACCAAACTATAGGCATTGACGAGGATATTAATGCAAGGTAGTTTTAAGTTTGTTACCTTACTTGGTTTGGGAGATATCGAAAATGTGGACCAGGGTAACCTCAGACGGTTTATATACATATATTATGGGTATAAACAAAAAAGTATTTACGGTTACATCTATACAAAACCGTTTCTTTTGAATATTTCTTATTTTTGGGGAAATTAGTCAAAATATAAGGGTGAAGGTGAGGGTGAGAATGGGTGTTAGGGGAAACAGCAGAGGGGAGAGGAATCGAAAGCGCCGGGAAAGGAGATGATAAATCGCACACCTGCATGTATTTACTTCCGATGGGGACTGCAATTTTTTTTGGATATCTAATCGTTATGTCATTGACTATAATATCACTTTATCAGCCATTATTTAAAAAATATGAATTTAGTTTTAGACAATTCGTTACGATTTTCGGTTTGTTTGAAGGTTAATATTTGCGTATAAGTATTTTTTTATTTTGTGAAAGTTTATGTAGCGAATGTGTGTGCATTTGAAAAATAACTTAAATTACTTAAAATCAGTGAAAGTTAGTTTTTACGAATTTAAAAATGCGGAAAGTGCGAACGAGACTATCCCGGAAAACACCGCACAATACTTTAACGGCTGCTTCATATCGTGTAGAAGAACGGGTGCGGACTTATTTGTTTTACAGTAGATGCGCGTTTGATTACCATGCAAATACAGATTATGCTAATTCAAAAGACCTTCAAATAGGAAGAATGAATGTAGTTTGTGTACATTGCGGGGCGAAGAAATCGAGTAGCGAGGCGCAAGGTCTTTGTTATGCGGTAGGTAAATTTATTATTTCTAATCTTCAGGAGCCACCGGATCTGCTAAAGTCCCTAATTCTTGGTAATCATCCATTATCAAAGCATTTTATAATAATGCAAGAATGTACAATAGCTTATTTCAAATGACGTCTTTTGGTACACATGAGGTAAGAGAAGGCAATTTCATGCCGACATACAAAATTCAAGGGCAGGTATACCACATCATTGGATCATTATTGCCAGAACCGGATGTACTTGCTAAATACCTACAAATTTATTTTATTTCTGAAACAGACCAAACATCTTTTCGCTCACGCATGAATTCTTCGTTAAATGTGGAAGTTATTGAAATGCTTCAAAATTGATTGCACTTTATAATTCATTAATTTCAAGCTTTAAGTGCAATATTGAACGTATGTCCACGCCCGAGTCTGCGAATGATTTTCTCAAATTACCGGCCAATGATCACAGAGGACGATATAATGCACCTTAAGTAAATGAAGTAGCCGTCGTTTTGATAGAGGGAGACAAGGGGCCCAGAGATTGTATTGTACTGTCGCACAGGGCAACCCAAACAAGTCTCTGAGCTACATCGAGCGTATGATCCTCTTCAATATCCGACCATGTTTGTAAGAGAAGACGGATACTGTTTGAACATGCCATCAAACAAATTATATATATTGCATGCAGTTCTATGCTCAACGGTTCATGATCAGAGATAACTGTTTAAATCGCTTTCATTATTTTAAAAATTTCTTGAATCAATACTCCGTGGGCATGATGGTAAAGATGATTTCCGAAAGATTGAATTTCATACGCAGAAATCAGCAAAAACTACGCGCTGAAGAATATATACACTTACGTGATGCTATCAATGAAGATTCTAATATTAATGTTTCTACTATAGGCCAAAAAGTTATACTTACACCGTCATTTACGGGCTCAGCGAGTTATATGCAGGAAAAACACAAGACGCAACGACATATGTACGTCATTATGGACGCCCTGATTTATTTACAATATTCACATGTAATCCTGAATGGCCACAAATAACTCAAGAGCTTTTTGATTCATAAAAGTCATATGATCGACATCATGATGGAATTATAGAAGAATGCGGATGTAAGCAGTTTCTCGCTCTAACGCCGCCATCTTGAACGCCCTTAGAAATTATAATGTTGTTGCTTTACAAAACTCCTATTTTATTCAATGGAAAAAGTGTACTATAAACAACACACATCAAATTTTGTTTAAAAAGTTGCAACGGCATCACTTTTTTCTCCAGTTTTGTTTTGCTCTGACTTTTCTATTATAAAATTATGTGACAATTCAGAAAAAGATTTTATTTAGTTTTCAGAACTAAAGAAATTTGCATGTTTTCGTCTTTAAATTAAGGTGAGTTTTGTTGCGGATATTAAGAAACAGATTTCTAATTGATATTTATTCTTTCAAATATGTTTTCAGAAATGAAATCTAAAAAAAGCGGAAACTGCATGACTGAACTCATTTACATATGTTCTATGATATGTTGCACGGGATAATATCTCTTCCCCACCATAGCACAGCTTAACAATAAAGCAAATACTGACCTTCTGGACCGTGAACAATAAAATTCCCCTACAGATTATTGGCAAATTGTAACAGCTAGCATAACTTGATGACCAATACGAACTTAGTCAACTGCCTTGCTCAATTTGAAGTCACCCTTTTCCCGAAGCGTTTTGAACATAAAAGTGGCAATTATTTCTTCCTGTTTTAAAGAAATTTCGGCTACAACTTCTTTTTTCATAATAGTGGAAATATGTCCAAATATATTCCGACTCGGCCCTATAGATTTTGCAGCCCATTCCTTCTATAACCTTCGGCGACGTAGCCGGGCATTGATTACGTACCAAGTCTTGCCCAACCGCTGAAACATACCCGCACGAGCAAATTTATTTCCCTAATCTTTGATTTTTACATGGATTCGGCCAAGTGGCGGCCGACGTGGCTTGATAATAGTGTACATGCCTACCACTCCAAAGGGCCTGGCTTCAAGTCCAGTCTCGGAAAAGGAACATCAATCAAACTGAGTCGCCTTCGGCAGAAGTTTGGCAAAAACTCCGACTGTATTTTTGCCATCAAAAATGTGTCTGTGAAGTTGCATATTCCCTATAGATGCTGTTCGGGGAAGGCACAAAATATGTAGGTTCCGTCTCCCAAATTGATATGAAAAGTTAAAAAGTTGGACGACTAAAATTAGAAAATGCCAGATTGGTCAAACACTTGGCCAAAGCTCTCAATAAGAGATCCGTCCTCGTGACGTTAAACTTTTAACAATGTAATCATCTGAGCAACGGGTCTCGCCCCCGCTTTTCTTTGCCCCGTCTATCTCATGCATATGTATGGCGATGCTTTCATCGTTTTCTTGCTGAACACATGAACCAGCAGGGCAGAGCTCAAATTGCATGCGTTAAAATTTTTGCCGTGGTCAGCACCAATAGTGGTTTTTGGCTCTTTGCTTGGTGGTTTTACATGTTTCCATAGAAAACCAATTGCGAATTGGCATTTTCTTGAAGTTGGGGAGTATGTCACCCTTTTTTGAGGAAAACAGTCCGTTACTGCCACATAGATGTCTAACGATACACCAGTACGAACGTGTTAGGTAAATCTATTGCTCGACTGTCTGAGTATAGGCATATCTTACCGCTGCTTATACGATACTTTAATAGGAAGCTACACGCCTTTTCTAAACCTAGTAGCTCTGCTTTAATTGTTGTATTAATGTCGTTTTATGTGGCGGGTTTCCTAGCCCAGGGGGGACTGTTGTTACATTACACCATTGTATAATGATACCATTGATCTATAAGTCAGCCGCCCATGATGGCTATCAGAAGCTTTTCTGCCTGTATGAGGAGAGTACTATAACCTAGAAGGTTCAACTTGGTCATATCAAATCGTTCCCGAGATGGTCGTACCTTAACGTACAGACTGAATCTATATCCGGCAAAGGACTATCAAAGCATTTGGAGAGTGTCTTTATCGTTAAAACAACAACGTGCGATGTATAATGTAAACATTATGCTCGTTAGAACATGCTCATGACGATGTCCCGAATGGGCATCTGAAAAGTTGCAGCTACTCCCTTGGTATCTTTACTGTCAGCAAAGGCTTGGCTAGATGTGTACACACTCTCTTCGGCTTCGGACACCCTACATATAGTTGGCCGCAGCGTAGAATGATAGGGATCAATACTAAAGCCAAAACCTCAATTAATATTCCACCAAATGTATCTACCTGCTGCCTTGTCCGTCCTCCTTTTGTGTGTTCAATAACATTTTCCCCTGATGTAATATATTAAAAACTGCTTTCTTTAATACTCCAGGACAGGAGTAGACTGTTATTACACGCCCAAAAATTTCGAGAGGGAGTTCAAAAGACACGTTTTACCTCGGTATCAGGAATCCGGATACCAACCCCTGGCCGCTCCAAAACCGGGGGTAGAACACCATTGTACATAAAACTTTCAACGCTAATTTTGCAAAGATTTTTGGCATCAGTAAAATATGTATATACTTTCAGGTTATCAATATCGAGCTAAAAACGTGCCGTTCGACACCTCTGCCGACATTTTTGCCCGTTTATAAGCATTCCACCTCTGTCCTAAAGTATTACCAGCAAAATTGATGCGTTCACAAGAAGTTTATAAGTTGAAAATGTCTCAAAATTTAATAAAGCATTCTTCAATTCATAACTTTTATGATAAAATTGCTCAATAATCAAGCTACGTACACTCCTTTCTGTATTTTATGATTATTTAAAAAGTATGAATTTAAGTACTATTGCAAAAAGGGGCCATCTTTTATGCCCCATTTCTCGTGTACTTCCAAAATACAACCTGGAGCTCACTGGGGCTTAAGGCGTTCGATATGACAACTGTCAAATCTGCCTCCACATTCTATCATTACATTATGATCGACATGATATTGTAGCAAGAGTTTTTCATTTAGAAATGAGAAAGCTAATGTTTATTTTAACCAAAAAAATTCATATTTGGGGAAGTTAGGTGCCATATGGTCTCAGTAGAATGGCAAAAACCTGGGTTACCGCATTGTCATATATTGCTTTGCGTGCAGACGAAAATTCAACAACACGAAATAGATAGCATTATTTGTGCTGAAATACCCAGCCAACGCGATGACCTACTCTTGTACGAAATTGTGTGCAAAAATATACATGGACCATGTGTTAAACATAATATTGTGAGGAATATTCAGATCACTAAGTGATACTAGCATCCCTAATCAGATACTAAGCAGCCACTTGTATGTACGTAAACAAATCAATCATCATTTACACATGTACATACAAGGCAGCAGAGAGATACTCACCATCAGCCGAAGTAGTACTCACATATACAGACGCATATGGCTATGGAGAGACTATAAACTACAAATATACAATTTTTGCATTACTAAACAAAAAAAAATAAAAAAACATTGGTGTCAGAAGAGGAATTGTTGAATAAATTCCGAAGATTGCGATTACAACTTGGACATGGCAAAGTTGAGTGAATTGAAGATCCAGCAACTGAAGGAGGAGTTGGAAGCCCGTGGATTGGATACTACTGGCAATAAATCCGAGCTACAAAGACGACTAAGGGTAGCTATGGTATTTGAAGAAATCAATAGTGACGAGTATATCTTCCATTCTGAAGGCGACAAGACAACAACAAAAATGGAAGGAAAAAACGAAACAACGCAGACTGTGACGAGCACAGATTTTAACATGATATTGGCTGCAATATCTGCACAAACATCGATAATGGCATCTCAGCTGGAGTCACAGGAGGCACGCATTTCAGAAATGTCGTCGCAAATGTCGTCTAAATTGGAAGAAAAAAAAAATAAATGTAAGGCGCGATAACCTCCGAAGAGATCTAAGGCCGAGCTTCTCTTCCAATTTGCGTCGTGCTCCTCTTCATTTTCCCTACAAATTGGCCGGACGGGACCTACATGATTTTATGCCGACTCCGAACGGCATCTGCAAGGCAGATGAGTTTTCACTGAGAGCTTTTCATGGCAGAAATACACCCGGAGCGCTTGCCAAACACTGCCGAGGGGCGACCCCGCTTAGAAAAATTGTCTTCTAATTTAAAAACCTTATTTCTAAATTTTGATGTTGCTTTGCCCGGGGTGCGAACCCAGGGCATACGGTGTGGTAGGCGGAGCACGCTACCATCACACCACGGTGGCCGCAATTGGAAGAACAGAAGACATATATGTCATCTCAACTGGAAGCGCAAGAGGCACGTATATCTGAAATGTCGACACAAATTTTGGAAACAGGTATCATCGCAGCTCTTTGCGAAACTGAAAAAGCAGAATGCAAAAATTTTACAACTCGAGGACAAAATTGATGCCGAGATAGAAGCGTTGAAAATTCTTATGCAGCAGTTACAAATAAATCGCCCAGCTGTTCCAGCGAGCAACCCGAAGGTAAAAACTTCATCTTTTGACGGCTCTGTCCCTTTCCAGGTATTCAAGCTTCAATTTGAGAAGACGTCAACAGTGAACAACTGAAATCCTGAAGATAAAGATGCTGCACTGTTCGTAGCATTGAAAGGGCCTCCAGCTGAAATCTTACAGACTATTCCAGAGTACGAGCGGAACAGTTATGACGCATTGATGGCCGCTGGCGAGAGACGTTACGGAAGCGAGCATAGGAAACAGATATACCAAATTGAGTTGCAAAACCGTAACCAAAGGGCGAATGAGACTTTGCAGGAATTTGCGTCGGATGATGAAAGATTGGCTCATGTCGCAAATGCAGACGCACCCGTGGAATACAACGAGAGGATAAAAATCCAGAGCTTTATTAATGGAATACGAGACGTTGAAACGAAGCGAGCTACATACGAAAATCCAAAGCCAAAATTTGCTGAAACAGTATCCCATGCGCTGACTCAGGAAACAGCATCGCTTATCTGTAAGCCAGTTTTCAAAGAACGCCGTGTGGAAGTAGAAAGACCAGACTGGATGAACGCAATATTGGAGGCGCTGAAAGGATTGCAAAATCGGAGTGATAGAGAAAACAAATGCTTCAGATACGGGAAGCCAGGTCACATTGCACGTCATTGCGGTCTTGAACCTAGTTGTTCCAACAGCATGGGTGGCCTTAAGTGCAAAGCTGGTGGAGATGAGCAAGAGCGAGTCAGATGTAAAGATCGAGAACTTGCCCTAGCTATTGAATGTCCTGTGGTATATATCTCGCAAATTGGAAGAAAATCGAGCAGTATTGCCGTCAAAGGAAATGTGGATGGCAAAGAACGTGTACTGGCTGTAGATACGGGCGCATCTCATTCCTTAATCCGATCTGATTTGGTCAACAGGAGAGTAATGTCATTACCTGGAGAAAGGTTGCGTAAAGTCACTGGCGAGTATAACCAAGTCCAAGGAGAAGTGGCATGTGAGGTCTTAATTGGAAAGGTCACGATTCTACACAAATTTGTTGATGAAGTCATATTGGGAGTGAACTTCTTAGTTGACCATGACATCATGATCGACATGCAAAGAAGGAATATGAGCTATAAGAACCAGGATATACCACTTAACTTCAGTTTGGAGAAAGGTTTCAGCAGTAAGCGAGTGCTGGTGGAGGAGATTCAACAGAGACCACAAAATTCGCAGAAAATAAATCTGACAAAGATTGATGGAATGAATGGGCCAAACAAATCAAAACGGAAGGTACCCGCGAGAAAAACACTGGCATTAACAAACCCTAAGGGTGCACTAATACGAACGAAAGAATTTACTATAAAGAATGCAAGGGTGATTTCAAGCCAGGGCGCACTACTCTTTTGAAACGTCGGAACAATACTGATCATTCGAAGCCGAGCCGTCAAGCGCAAGCTCTACGAAGTAGTTCACTGGCCAAACAACAGAATGTGAGGTAACGGTCCAGGATAATGGGTAGTAGGATGAAACACAGGTACGACAAGAACAATAATTCGGAAGGCTTTTTGGAGGGAGATTTTTTACTGCTATACAACCCTCACCGGCGGAAAGGTGTTCCATGCAAATTTTGGTACAGCGGGGAACGCCCGTACAAAGTTGTGAAGACGATCAGTGATACCATCTACCATATACAAACCATTGGGAAACCACGAAATAGAAGGGTGGTTCATTTGTAGAGGCTAGCAGCGGTTAGATCGAGCGATTTTTCTGATCGGGACGATCAGACTTAGGTGGAGGGCAGTGTGACGAATATTCACATCACTTAGTTATACTATTATCCCTAATCCGATACTAAGCAGCCACTTTTATGTACGTAAACAAATCAATCATTATGTTTTCTAAGAGAAACTGGAAAGAATGAAACATTTACTGGCATATTGCTATGGAACCATTTCGAAAACCGCCAAGGTAATCATCATCAGGCAATTTTGTAATGTTGTCAAAGGTTTCACCGGGATTCGAACCGTGAATCACATGGTGAAACTGCAGTAGCCTTTAACCACTAGGCCATCCTGCTGGTATTTGTTTTCATGCTTAATTCAGTTTTTCTTATTTCTACACTAACAACACAATTGAGACATTTTGTTTCTATATTAATTTGTGTGCCATGTAGATTTGTTTTTGTAAAGTTTTTCTTCGTTAAGAATGAGAAGCTTTGTAAACTCAGGCTCAGTTGTACATATTTATGTATGTTTGTTTAATGGTGTGTCCAGTTTATACTTATATTTAAGAATTCACCAGCTTAACACCGGCTTATAATAATTGAATTTCAATTATTATGTTTTCTAAGAGAAACTGAAAAGATTCACGGTTCGAATCCCGGTGAAACCTTTGACAACATTACAAAATTGCCTGATGATGATTACGTTGGCCGTTATCGAAATGGTTCCATAGCAATATGCCAGTAAATGTTTCATTCTTTTCAGTTTCTCTTAGAAAACATAATAATTGAAATTCAATTATTATAAGCCGGTGTTAAGCTCATGAATTCTTAAATATAAGTATAAACAGAAAACACCATTAAACTAACATACATAAATCAATCATCATTTACACATGTACATACAAGGCAGCAGAGATATACTCACCATCAGCCGAAGTAGTACTCACATATACACACGCATGTGGATATGCGAGAGACTATAAACTACAAATATACATGTACATTTATGGCTGGTAACCAAGCATGACGTTCGCGAAGTTACTAGACCTTAGGAGAAATGGGTGGATGAGGGAACAGAGAGTTTAAAAGGAGCGAAAGCTTAGTAATCAGTAATCAGTTTTGTTTAAGCACGCTATTGGATGTGAAGTATAGGTGTTATTGAGAAGTACTTTCACAGTAGTATAATAAAGACCATTTTGCATTATTGAATTTTGGAGTTATTTAGTCAACAGTTTAGCGATTCGAAGGTTTGGATTAAGCTGAATTTCACTAAATTCGTTACAGTATATTTTCCCATGCATGGCAGATGGTAAGTGTGTGAAGAAGTTTCCCCGAAATTATAGCGCTGGGACGCAGTCAGGCGAAGATGGCTACCCAACATACCGCAGACAGTGTCCTGAAAACGGAACTATGACCAGGATAGACAATAGATGATGGGTTGTTCCTTATTGCCCTGTACTCCTGCGATGTTTTTTGGCACATATTAGCGTTGAATACTATCATTCCGTTAAAGCTATTAAATACATTTGCAAATATGTTAATAGGGGCATAGCTCAAGCTACATTTTCTTTTCAAAATACTTCGGATGAGATTCAAAAATATCTCAAAGGTCGGTATATAAACACTTCAGAGTCTTTCTGGCGTTTTTTTTTTTTTGATTTTCCCATCCATGAGCGATATCCAACTATTGTACACTTAGCAGTACATTTAGAGAATGGGCAACGATTGTACTTCTCGGAAGATAATGTGCACCGAGTTCTGGAGAACCCCGTAAAACTGCGTTGATTGCATGGCGCTACCGATTCTTTTGCGAAAACGCTTCTTTATCATGAAGTTCCGTCTTATTATACGTGGAGCAATAATAAATTTTCCAGAAGGAAGCGCGGAATATCTATTGAAGGTAACCCAGGGATTAAAAAGAATTCGGCGCTTGGTAGAGTTTACAGTGTACACCCAAATCACACGGAATGTTTTTATATACGTTTATTGCTTCACAATATTCGCGATCCTACCTCTTTTGAAAGTTTGAGGACTGTAAATGATGTAGTTTTCCCAACTTTTCAAGCTGCTTGCAGAGAGCTACAACTTTTGGAAAACCACGATCATTGGAAAAATGCCATTGCTAAGATAGCTGTTTTGCGTTCGTCGCCGAGGCTAGGAGAGCTATTTTCCAATTTAATAGTTTTTTGTCAGCCGTCAAATGCAAAGTTATTATGGAACAGGTTCAAGGATGACTTCTGTGAAGACCTCCTTTTCAATGAACGCAGAAGGCGTAACGATCCCGATCTACAAATTTCTGAAGACTTAATAAATCAAGGTTTGAAAAAAATTTACGACTATTATGATAATGATTGAACGAGTAGTTAACAATTCTTTTAAGGTTTGATTGACATCGAGGACAACGTTATAGGCCTTTGTAAAAAAGATTTATCCAGTTTTGGGTTGCCTTCCCCAAATCGTGATATTGAATGACCGGAATGCTCTTTTGAGACAATCCTGAGGCGCCCATGTGACTTAAATTATTTAAATGACTACCTTAAGGCTAATATATCGAAAATGGTTTTGGATCAGCAGCTGACATATGATAAATCCGTTGATAGCATTGAAGAGAGGTCAAACATTTTTCTTAGATGCTCCTGGTGGTTGTGGAAAAACCTTTTCACTTAATCTTCTTCTCGCATAAGCCAAATGTAAAGGACACGTGACGCTAGCTGTAGCGTCATCGGAAATTGCAGCGACTCGTTTATCTGGTGGTAGAACAGCCCACTCCCTTCAAAAGAACGGGTCACTGGCTAAAATAATACCAGAGGCAATTCTTATAGTGTGGGATGAGTATACAATGACTAACCGAGCACATATTGAAGCAGTAGATCGTACATTAAAAGACCTAAGATCAAACGCCAAACCCTTTGGTGGGATAACAATCCTTTTTGCAGAGGATTTTCATCAGACTTTACCAGTAGTGCTTCAAATCATCGTTATTATGGCTTCACCTCGAAAAATGGTGTGCGAACAAACATGAGAGCGCATCTTAACGGAACTGTAAGTACATTCCCCTAAGATTTATTAGATATTGGGGATGGTAAAATTTTCACTGAGAACGACTACTTTAAAGTAGATTCAAAGCTTGGGAATGTGGTACATAACGTGAGCGAATTAATATCAGAAGTTTACCCAAATATTGAAGAGCTATCCAGCAAGCCATATACTTGGCTATGCGAACGGGCTATTATTTCACCAAAGAATAAGACTGTAGACGAAATAAATAACATAATTCTAAATAAAGTCCCTGACGAAGTTAAAGAGTATATATTAAATGACCCCGCATACCTATGATTCTAGCGGATATGCCTTTTCATTATAAACGGTTACAATTTTCTGTTAAGGTTTCCTTTGCAGTCACAATCAACAAATCACAAGGCCAAACTTTCCACAATGTTGGCATTGACTTGCGTGTAGAATGCTTCACCCATGGGCAGTTGTATGTTGCAATATCGAGAACTGGGAACCCTCAGAATCAAACTGTACTGCTACTTTCAGATAATAAAACTAAAAATGTAGTGTATTCGAAAGTACTTTAAGTTATAGAATTAAATAAGTACCACATATGTATATTTAGAGTAATTCTCTTTTCTAATATCAATAACATATCTCAGGTATAATTTGTTATTATTTTGTACAACAATAAACATCCGTTTTGCGAGCAAGGTCGCACACGGGCTGCTAGTTTCTTTATATATTTGCACAGCTTGATTGTGCTATTGATCTGAGAAAGGCTATGTGATATAATGTTTGTATTTTTAATGGACAAACACAAAAAAGTACAAAAGGTACACTAATTAGTTTTATCTGTTTGTATTTTAATGAATAAACACTAATTAGGTTTTTCTGTTTCCAAGCTGCAAATTTGTGTATTTTATACCGCCACAAAACCAGCGTTGGGAGCAGTGCATCAAGTTTTGAGCACTACCATTGCTCGATATTAGGTGGGCTGACATAACCAATGTCCTGTGTTAAGTTTTAATGAGACGTTAATTGGTTGTGGACTTGAACGTCTGTTCATCCTTCCCATATTTCACACAGAGGGTTAATGAAATAATTAGCCAAGTTTTCTACATTAAAGCCCTTAATAAACCCAATATTCCATACAAAATACAAATTCTTAATTAACTCATTATTGCTTGATGAATGGCCACAAATGACTCAAGAGCTTTTTGATTCATAAAAGTCATATGCAAGAGTCAGATGCAAAGTCATAGCAAGAGTTTTTCATTTAGAAATGAGAAAGCTAATGTTTATTTTAACCAAAAAAATTCATATTTGGAGAAGTTAGGTGCCATATGGTCTCAGTAGAATGGCAAAAACGTGGGTTATCGCATTGTCATATATTGCTTTGCGTGCAGACGAAAATTCAACAACACGAAATATTAGTGTTATTATTATTATTATGTATTTAGGCTTAAAATGAATTTTAAGACTAACAAAAGAGAGCACTAGCTGCTATGGCTATCGGCTCTACTTAAAATTAAAGATTATTATATAGGCACTTAATATTTACAACTTTGAGCTTAGAAAAATATATTAATACTAATACTACTATTTACAACTTAAAACTAAATAATTTCTATTTTTTAGTAATTATGTATTCTTATAATAAGAGTTAAAATATGTATTCATATGTTGTGGTTACAATTTTAGCTTGATTTTTTTTACATATTGATACATGTCGTTGATGTTTTTATATGATGGATTTTTTAATATTTCCATTGCTCTGTTATTACCAAAAACCTCATTTCTGATATCGGCCAGGTGCGAGCAGTCATACAAAATATGCGAGATAGTTAAACGCACTCCACAAGAAACACAATACTCAGTTTTACTGCTGCCAAAAAGATATTGATGTGTTGCGTTTGTGTGTCCCAGACGTAGTCTTGAAAATATTCGTATTTTATATTTACTTGCATCAGTTGGGTATTGAGGTGGTTCGCCACTTCTATTGATAGCGGTGTAGTGATGGTGGATATAGTTGCAGAAAGTGCTTTTATTTTTTTCTTTGGAAAATACTTTCACAAATCTTTTAATGTCTATTTTTTCAATAACTGGATCGGTTGTGATTGGTGCAGAGCATGCGTATTTCGCTGCAATGTCTGCTTGTTCATTGCCTTTTATTCCAACGTGACTTGGTATCCAGAACAACAAAAGCTCTATTGTGTTATTTTTAAGAATATTTCTTATTTTTTGTATGATGTTCCAGTTTACACAATTATATGAAAATATAGATTTTATTACCGAAAGACTGTCTGTGAAAATTACAGTTTTTTGGCAATTGTTTATTGCTATTTTTAGTGCTGTGTATATAGCACTTGCTTCTGCAGTGAATATGGATGCAGATTCGTGGAGACGACTTAACGCTACCACTTCCTCCTCATCGTTTACGATGGCATAGCCTGTAGAACTTACTTTCTCTTTAGATCCGTCTGTGTAGAGAAAGTTCCAGCCTTCCTCTTTAAGTGAGTTTTTTATCTCATTGAAGGAACTTAGATACATTTCTTTTGGGGTTACGTCTTTGTGTAGTGTTGACAATGTAGTGTTGCAAATTTCTGACGACATGGACCATATCGGTGTAATGGGATAAAGCTTTGTTGTATTTGTTGGTATATCAAGTTCGGCGGCATAGTTCAGAGACGAGGATAAAGCTGAAGTTATTCTACGCTCCCTTTTCCATGACTGTATACGTTTTATATTTTCGTCGATAATTGAATTATTATAAGAAAGAGAATTTTTGGCAATAGTCTGCCAACCATCTCCGTAACTCGTCTTTCAATTGAAGGAAGTCCGGCTTCCGTGAGTGCATTTGTAGTAGTAGTAGTACGGTAAGCATAAATACTAGCTCTTACAGCTTGATGATAAAGTGGTTTGATAAGATTAAAGTTAGGTGGTGTAGTTCTGCCATACAAGTAAAGTGCGTAGTCGATTTTGCTTAAAACTAAGGTTTTTACTAAATACGTTAATGTGTTAATATGAGTGAAAGTTTTCTTTTATAAGTAACATATAAGATTTACTCTATTAGCTAGTGACTTTTTTAATTCAAGGCATTGTTCTTTCCAGTAGTATCTTTGTGAAAATGTTACTCCAAGAATTTTAAGTTTATTTACATTTTCTATAGCAAAATTGTTAACATTTATGTTTATATTTGTGGAGCCACAGTTACTTTTTCTACAAATATGGAATTTTTTTGACTTTTGAAATGATATTTTAACACCTGACGTATCACACCAGACTGCTATATCCTGTAAAACGGACGTTAAAATGTTACAGGCTTCGTTATTGTCATTTCGTTTGCACAATATGTAAAGATCATCAGCATAAAGAAATTGATCAACATGTGGTGTTTTAAGTATTATACTACTTATTTTATTGAAGGCTATTTGGAAAAGAGTTACCGATAGAGGTGAACCCTGCGGTATACCATTTTCCAAAGGATAGATGTTCGAATATATATTGTTAATTCTTATTTGAAAACGGCGATTTGATAGGAACGATTTTACAAAGTTAAAAATGTTTTGCCCAAGTTTTATAGAATGAAGAGCATCTAGTATCACGTGAGAGCCTATTCTATCGAATGCTTTTTCGAAGTCTAATGATAATACGGTAACGTGGTTTTTGCTGACAACGCGTTTGACACATAAAAATCAAAATTCAGTAGGGCGTCATCGCATCCTTTTCCGGGTTTAAAAGCTACTTGGTTATTAGCAACACATTTTTGTTCTTCCATAAACCATGACAATCTGTTTGCTATAATTCTTTCAAGAATTTTCGAAATACATGAGAGCAGTGAAATTGGCCTAAGCCCGTTAATGCTCGACATGTCTTTTTGGGGTTTTGGAATAGGGATTATCGTTGCAAGCTTCCATGCATGTGGAATTACTCCAGAGTTGAAAATTGTATTAAACAAATTAACTAGGCGTTTTTCGCAAAAGGCGATAAATTTTTCAACATTTGATATGAAATACGATCCATACCCGGAGTTTTGCCTTCAACTTTACGAAGACAGCTATCTAGCTCAATAAGAGAAATAGGTTCTTCAATATTTTTCGCTTTTTTATTATGTGTGACCAAGACAGTAAAATTATTTTGTTGGTTTTTTAACTGATTATATGCAGGGGAAAAGTTACTATCTGATGCATAATGGGACCATTCAGTACCAATGTAATTCGCAATCTTTTCAGCATCGACAAGTGTTTCGCTCTCAGTTTTAATTGCAGTGATTGTATTGCTGCTCGATTTTCCTGACAATCTGTTAATTTTGTTCCATATGTCTGCTATAGGAAAGTCTTTATTTATTGATTTAGTGAAATCTTCAAAGCTTTTTCTTTTTGCCTTTTTTGCTTCGAACCTGAACTTTGCGTTGAGTTTTTTGAAATTTAACAAATTACTAGGTACAGAGTTAGCTTTAAATAGGTGCCAGGCATCCATTTTTTCTCTTCTCAATTCAGCTAAATCAGCATTTCACCATGGTACGCTGAAGATGTTTCTATTTTTTGATTGGGGTATATGTAAATTTGCTGAAATTTTGATGGCTTTAGTAAATAAAGCGGCGTCTTTGTTGCTATGATTATTCAAAGGCCTATTCGAGAGCTCGATATCAGCTTGCGCTGAAAATTTTGGTCAATCTGTTTGATCCAGCAAAAATTTTTTGAGAGTTGGTCTTGGCTGTGACTGACGTTGTTGTAAGTTGATTGATATTTTTATGGGGAAGTGATCACTGTGATGCAAATCTTCGAGTACTAACCACGAAGTGATTGGTACAAGTGTTAGAGAACAACAGGAAATGTCAATATGAGTAAATGTGCAATGTGTGGAGAAATGCGTTGGTCTGCCGTCATTTAAAACGCACAAGTTAGAGCACATTAGAGCTCCTTCGACAATATTTCCACGACTGTTATTTTTAGCTGAACCCCATATGGTATTCCAGCTATTGAGGTCCCCAAGTACGACTAATGGGGTGTTGAAATTGGAAAAAATATTTGTTAGGTCAAGTTGAGAGAAAGATTGTGAGGGAGGTATATATATGGAAATAATTGTGAAAGAAATGTTTAAATTTACTTCGATTGCAATGACTTGCAAAGCCGTATTTATTTGGCAAAGTTTGTGCGGTATATTTTTTTTAATAAGTACTCCTACTCCTTGTTTTGCATATTCATTTGAAGGGCAATTTTGAAAATAACTTACATAATTATGTGGTGGGATTGGAGTAAAAGTCGACTGACAATGCAATGAGTCTCCTGAAGAGAAATAAAGCTGGGGTTTTCCACTTTTATAATAAGTTGAAGATCAGAGAGGTTATTAAGATAACCTTTCATGTTCCACTGGAGAATTCTGAAGTCCATTGATATGACTATTTGCTCAATTTTTATACGCTCTTGGGTATAAAAAGGAGAATATTTGTATGTGAAAAAGAATAGAGAAAATAGAAAGAATAAACGTTAGAAAACGAGAAGTTGGTATTTGAAAAAGTGTTTCTACTGCAAGTTTGTTTGTTAAACGACCCTGCCGTAGACAAGAGCAGAGTGAGATTTTGATATGCTTGCTTCTGAATTTATTTCACGCTGTACGTTAAACAGCTTACTGGAAAGGGAACAAATACAAAAATCATAATAAGAGAATGAATGTTTAAGAGAGTCGTGCAAAAAAAGCTGTATATTCAACGGCCCACTGATTAGAGCAGGCTGGAAGTTTGCTATGTGTGATTCGTGGCTATTTGGAAAAGAGTTACCGATAGAGGTGAACCCTGCGGTATACCATTTTCCAAAGGGTAGATGTTCGAATATATATTGTTAATTCTTATTTGAAAACGACGATTTGATAGGAACGATTTTACAAAGTTAAAAATGTTTTGCCCAAGTTTTAGAGAATGAAGAGCATCTAGTATCACGTGAGAGCCTATTCTATCGAATGCTTTTTCGAAGTCTAATGATAATACGGTAACGTGGTTTTTGCTGACAATGCGTTTGACACATAAAAATCAAAATTCAGTAGGGCGTCATCGCATCCTTTTCCGGGTTTAAAAGCTACTTGGTTATTAGCAACACATTTTTGTTCTTCCATAAACCATGACAATCTGTTTGCTATAATTCTTTCAAGAATTTTCGAAATACATGAGAGCAGTGAAATTGGCCTAAGCCCGTTAATGCTCGACATGTCTTTTTGTGGTTTTGGAATAGGGATTATCGTTGCAAGCTTCCATGCATGTGGAATTACTCCAGAGTTGAAAATTGTATTAAACAAATTAACTAGGCGCTTTTTCGCAAAAGGCGATAAATTTTTTAACATTTGATATGAAATACGATCCATACCCGGAGTTTTGCCTTCAACTTTACGAAGACAGCTATCTAGCTCAATAAGAGAAATAGGTTCTTCAATATTTTTCGCTTTTTTATTATGTGTGACCAAGACAGTAAAATTATTTTGTTGGTTTTTTAACTGATTATATGCAGGGGAAAAGTTACTATCTGATGCATAATGGGACCATTCAGTACCAATGTAATTCGAAATCTTTTCAGCACCGACAAGTGTTTCGCTCTAAGTTATAATTGCAGTGATTGTATTGCTGCTCGATTTTCCTGACAATCTGTTAATTTTGTTCCATATGTCTGCTATAGGATAGTCTTTATTTATTGATTTAGTGAAATCTTCAAAGCTTTTTCTTTTTGCCGTTTTTGCTTCGAACCTGAACTTTGTGTTGAGTTTTTTGAAATTTAACAAATTACTAGGTACAGAGTTAGCTTTAAATAGGTGCCAGGCATCCATTTTTTCTCTTCTCAATTTAGATAAATCAGCATTCCACCATGGTACGCTGAAGATGTTTCTATTTTTTGATTGGGGTATATGTAAATTTGCTGAAATTTTGATGGCTTTAGTAAATAAAGCGGCGTCTTTGTTGCTATGATTATTCAAAGGCCTATTCGAGAGCTCGATATCAGCTTGTGCTGAAAATGTTGGCCAATCTGCTTGATCCAGCAAAAATTTTTTGAGAGTTGGTCTTGGCTGTGGCTGACGTTGTTGTAAGTTGATTGATATTTTTATGGGGAAGTGATCACTGTGATGCAAATCTTCGAGTACTAACCACGAAGTGATTGGTACAAGTGTTAGAGAACAACAGGAAATGTCAATATGAGTAAATGTGCAATGTGTGGAGAAATGCGTTGGTCTGCCGTCATTTAAAACGCACAAGTTAGAGTACATTAGAGCTCCTTCGACAATATTTCCACGACTGATATTTTTAGCTGAACCCCATATGGTATTCCAGCTATTGAGGTCCCCAAGTACGACTAATGGGGTGTTGAAATTGGAAAAAATATTTGTTAGGTCAAGTTGAGAGAAAGATTGTGAGGGAGGTATATATATGGAAATAATTGTGAAAGAAATGTTTAAATTTACTTCGATTGCAATGACTTGCAAAGCCGTATTTATTTGGCAAAGTTTGTGCGGTATATTTTTTTAATAAGTACTCCTACTCCTTGTTTTGCATATTCATTTGAAGGGAAATTTTGAAAATAACTTACATAATTATGTGGTGGGATTGGAGTAAAAGTCGACTGACAATGAGTCTCCTGAAGAGAAATAAAGCTGGGGTTTTCCTCTTTTATAATAAGTTGAAGATCAGGGAGGTTATTAAGATAACCTTTCATGTTCCACTGGAGAATTCTGAAGTCCATTGATATGACTATTTGCTCAATTTTTATACGCTCTTGCGTATAAAAAGGAGAATATTTGTATGTGAAAAAGAATAGAGAAAATAGAAAGAATAAACGACAAAATTAATATGCATTAATTAATAAATATGCATTTGCTATTTGCCTAATAACGCGAATGCATGAAAACGTGAATTGTAATGTGAATTACTTGCGCCGTATGTCAGGATTGCCTTTACGCATGCTTTATCTCTTAAAATAAAATGGCTTCAGGTAAATATACCTGCAGTGTCTGCGGCAATGGAAAAGGGTACGGGTCTTTTTGGCATACTTGATACATGGATTTTATGGGTAGATATGCTAAATAAAAATATTTTTTACAACAATATATAATCACTTATTACATTCATGATCTTACAGAATCTTACTGGTGGGAACATAAATGGTGTACACTAAACAAATGTCACCAACGCCGGCTACACAAGTCTAATGAATAGGACACGAAACTTGGTCAATTTTTTGGTACTCCTATGCAAATACTTTCACGTATACGCTCAAACTTGGAAATATATGGCTACGTTATTGGAGGCATCTTGATTGTTCTACCGGTACCAGGAGTAAAATTTTTTGCATACAATTTATATTTCTGTTTAGTAAACTTTCTATTTATGACATATATAGTGCATTGGGGAACAATCAGCTGCTTTGTTAGACCAGCAACAAACAAAAGCCGGTCAAAACGCTTGTATTGTCGACGATAGCTGCTTTGGCTTAGTAAATACAGGTAAACAATTAATCGAACCTAATGGTTTACTTTCGTTGGTAGCATATTGCAGCCAAAATCGCCTACCTATTATTCATTAGAAGGTGCTATTTGTAATTCCGGTTCCACAGTTAATTAACTAAAGCAAGGACTGCGCATAAGTATAGAAATTAATTCCAATGACAACGTTGTTGAGGTGTTAAACACATTTCTGGGAGAAACTTCTATGATATAATCTTCTTGTTCGTCGGGAATGTTGAATACGGAATTTGGCTTGACAGCAAAGCTTTCAGAGATTAGATTTGTACCTGCATTTCGTGAACTATATGCACCATATTGGCGCTACGATACACGGGGGTGAGATATAAAATAATAAAAAAAAAAAATTCAATTTTGTATGTTGAATACAAACTTTGCTCCATTTCTTTATCTTTAGAGTTTTGTTGGGATGGACTAGCCAAACAACTGCGGAAAATGTTACCCAAGCTGCCTATAATCAACCGGATTTCAAAATTTTCTTATAGTGAGGAACCTTTAGGCTTGGAGACCATATCGGGGACGCGTAGCATGCAATCGGGCGGCCAATTGCTTTGTAAGTTGTAATAAGAGTATCTTTGTCTTTACCCCAAGTGCTGCCAAGAGATTTGAGGATTTTCGGTACAATTGCGGGTGCATGCTCACCAAAATGTAGATCCTGATCAAACGTCACACCCAAGATTTTGTGGTGTAAGACAGTCGATAGCGTAATGCCACTGACGTGGATGTTCAAAATGGTCGACATTTGGGACGTCCATATTGTAAATAAAAAAAAAACTGGAGAGATCAGGAGATAGCCGTTTATGTTGTTGCAAAGCTCATCGATCTGGGGGCCTGGCTCTGTGGCCATTATTGTGCAGTCATCGGGGTAGGAAACGATAGTAACTCCTTCTGGTGGCGAAGGCAACTTTGTTATGTAGAAGTTAGCCAAAAATGGAGAGAGGACACCATATAATTTTTGTTCCACTTTTTAAGAATTGGGGGAAGGGTATACCCTTCCAGGTCTTGCAGTAACGTGCCATGGTTGACCGTGTCGAGTACTGTTCTATGGTGATGGTTTTGATTTAAACCGCAATTTATCTGGGTGCTAATAGCATTTGGCGCAGTGGTTGTGCTATGAAGATTTCTAAAGCTATACTGATGACAGGCTAGTTTCAAATTTGCTTTGAAAAAGGGGAGCAAAATGGCTTCAAGTGTATTGGCTACTGGCAATAGGAGAGATATCGGACGATAAGAATCTCCTATATTAGCTGGTTTCCCAGGCTTTAATAGCGGAACCACCACCAACGGTGAAAAGGGACAAGATGAAGACATGTGCTAGATAATTAAATCCCTCTTTGCCTCGGCTATTACGCTAGGGTATTACTAAGAAAGTTGTATCATTGTTGCCGGCAAAAGTTATGTGGATGCATTTAGCCCAACAACTACAGCATCTCGTAAGGACATATAATTTAAAACGTTTAGAATATTTTTGTTTATCTTTTTTACACTCAGTTGAGCAGAGCTCACAGAGTATATTAACTTTGATTGGATACCGGTTGGTTGTACAGGTATAAAGGAGGATAGATATAGACTTCCATATATCAAAATCATCAGTATCGAAAAAAAATTTGATTGAGCCATGTCCGTCCGTCCCTCCGTCCGTCTGTCCGTTAACACGATAACTTGAGTAAATTTTGAGGTATCTTGATGAAATTTGGTATGTAGGTTCCCGGGCACTCATCTTGGATCGCTATTTAAAATGAACGATATAGGACTATAACCACGCCCACTTTTTCGATATCGAAAATTTAGAAAAACCAAAAAAATGCGATAATTCATTGCAAAAGATGGGTAAAGCGATGAAACTTGGTAGGTGGGTTGAACTTATGACACAGAATAGAAAATTAGTAAAATTTTGGACAATGGGCGTGGCACCGCCCACTTTCAAAAGAAGGTAATTTCAAAGTTTTGCAAGCTGTAATAATAATAATAATAATAATAATAATAATCGGTTGAAGCCACGCCCAGTTTTTATACACAGTCGACCGTCTGTCCTTCCGCTCGGCCGTTAACACGATAACTTGAGCAAAAACCGATATATCTTTACTAAACTTAGTCCACGTACTTATCTGAACTCACTTTATCTTGGTATAAAAAATGGCCGAAATCCGACTATGACCACGCCCACTTTTTCGATGTCGAAAATTACGAAAAATGAAACAAATGCCATAATTCTATACTAAATACGAAAAAAGGGATGAAACATGGTAATTGGAATGATCTATTGACGCAAAATATAACTTTAGAAAAAAACTTTGTAAAATGGGTGTAACACCTACCATATTAAGTAGAAGAAAATGAAAAATTTCTGCAGGGCGAAATCAAAAGCCCTTGGAATCTTGGCAGGAATATTGTTCGTGGCATTACATATATAAATAAATTAGCGGTACCCGACAGATGATGTTCTGGGTCACCCTGGTCCACATTTTGGTCGATATCTCGAAAACGCCTTCACATATACAAATACCACCACTCCCTATTAAAACCCTCATTAATACCTTTAATTTGATATCCATATCGTACAAACAAATTCTAGGGTCACCCCTGGTCCACCTTTATGGCGATATCCCTAAACGCCGTCCACCTATAGAACTATGGCCCACTCCCTCATAAAATTCTCTTTAATGCATTTCGTTTGATACACATGTCATACAAACACATTCCAGGGTTTCCATCGGTTCATTTTCCTACATGGTTATTTTCCCTTATGTTGTCAACATAGCTCTCAACTGAGTATGTAATGTTCGGTTACACCCGAACTTAACCTTCCTTACTTGTTGATTTTGTATAGGACAAGTGCAGCTTTATAAAAGATGGAATTATGCGGTCAAAAAATGCGATTTTATGAAAAAGTACCAAACTGCATAATTCCGGAGTATTATTTCGATTTTAATGTTGCAATCATTGAGCCTATTAACTTATTCATTCCGTATGCTTGGAACATTCTTTTCCATTAAAATATTTGTGGAATCGCTGTTCATATTTGGAATATTCGTAAAGGGCTCGTTCGTAAACCAGAATATAGTTTCTTTGTAGTATACACTGTCAAACATTTTGCTTTTGGAATAGAGTAAAAGCAGATGACCTGATAAACACGCCTACGTGAATAGCCAGATTCTTTTAATAATTTAATAATTTTTCTTTTTTATTTCAGATTTATTTCGGTGGAACTTCCATTTATTACAATTAAATATCTTAGTGTTTTAACAAAATCTAAACATATAATTGTAAAGTTAGTCGTACTAATTATAATGCAATATGTTTGCATGAAAATGAATATAAAGAATAATTAAATTGGTATCAAACGCAAATAACACAAATAAATAACTTTTTAATGGTATTTTGGAATCGAAAACAATTTATATTCAGCTTTCTTTTAGAAATTTTATTTATAAGCTTTAAAGCAACGAGCCGTTTTGATTATTTTACGCTTACCTGTAAACGATTTGGAAACAAAAAATCAAATTTTTGAAAACTTTTTGAGAAAACTTTTTAAATACTCACATTACGTTTACTCTGCTCGCTTTCCAACTTTCCTTCCAATGGTATCGCTGTTGTAAATTTTTTATACATAAACATATCGAGGGACGATATATATTTTGATTATTTTACGCTTAGCCCTAAACGATTTGGAAACAAAAAATCAAAGTGTTGAAAACTTTTTGAGAAAAATTTTGAAATACTCACAATACGTTTACTCTGCTCGCTTTCCAACTTTCCTTCCAACGGTATGGTTATTGCAAATTTTTTATACTTAAAAATCTCGAGGGACGATATATATTTTGATAATTTTACGCTTAGCTGTAAACGATTTGGAAATAAAAAATCAAATTTTTGAAAACTTTTTAAATACTCACATTACGTTTACTCTGCTCGCTTTCTAACTTTCCTTCCAACGGTGTGGTTGTTGTAAATACCTTTTTTATACATAAAAATCTCGAGGGACGATATATATTCAGCATGAAATCTGAAACTTAAAATGTACTACGGTGTTGGGTGGCGCTTGTGTATAAAAAACGTCCGCGCTAATATTTAGATGATGTGGCTGCTGTAATAAAGAAAATATTTAAAAAATATATATTCATATACAATTACAAATAACTATGGTTGGTGTAAATAGCTATTCTTCACCTTATAATTTAATTTTGAGGAATTTTTTGAACCCCATCAACCTTTGTTTAGCCTTTTGGACCTTTAAGCGTTTGTTAAGGCTACGGATACGAAAGTGAATGCGGCATTTGAAGAATAACCGTTTCACGTTTTCGGGTACTTGGACCTGCGCGCTACTGTCTACTAAACGCTTATGTAGATTTTTGCAATTAGAAATTTCTAATGCGTTAATAATGTTAAATATTTTCTCCATTGTTTTCACGCCCTGTAGGAGACTTGCATTCGGCTTTTTTAAAAATCCTTTGCTTGTTTGGTCTATAAACCCGAACGAAGGTCCAAAATCGCGAAGTTCTTCCAAATTTAGCTTTTTAATCATATAGCCAGCGATTTATGACAAAGCGTCCTCTTGCAAAATACCGCAGTCATCTACGTCGCCGATAGTGTTCAATATTTCTTGCGATGCAGGCATGCTTTCATCTATACCATCACAGTTTTCTTTATCGCAGCCAGTATTACCACCTACAGTGCTTCCATGCGCGATAGTTGTCACGCTTTGACTTACGGTACTGCTCCTTGAATTTAAAGGTTTCAAAGGAGTCGATGCTTGTAGGGGCACGAGCCATTGAGTCGAATCCTTTGAAACATTTCCTGTTCCTCGCAAGGACTCGGTATTTCGAGCTGAAAAATAATAAGGATCGCGTAAATTTTATTATTGGTATGTTATATTTTAGATTTTACCCAAAATATATTTTCGAAGCCTATATTGAAATTCCTTTGGAGTCGGGTGATCGTTTAAACCACCTTTGCTGCGCATAGCACCAAAGAAATTTTCAAGAACATCTTGATTTAGCCGGTACGTCAATATATATTCCACATTTGAATTTTGTCTAAGGTCGTTATATAAACCTACCAACGCTCCATTGGTAATTAATATTCCCTTCTGAAATAGTTCTAAGGTAGTTCTTCCGGGCAGAATGGGCGACGACATGAAATCGTTCATGCGATTAAGTACCTCCATTTGATTTGAAAGATTCCTTCCGAAAGGTTCCTGATTTAAAACTAATTGTGAGAAACTAAAATTAAATTGTGTAGAACGAATGCTACCTTTCCCGGATAATTAAACGTTTCAAGTTTGGAATTTAAAACGTCAAACCAGTCATTAATAAGCTGAATGAAATCAGCAGTTTCGACTGGTTTGTATAAGTCAAACCCTACCGAATAACATCGTCGGATGGCATTGGCAACCGTGTTTGAAAACAACTGGGCTGCTGTTTTCACTTTTTGTCGTGCTGAAATGATAAGCACATAGTACGTATTAATTGGAATTTAGAGTATTTACAGCTGCAATAAGTAGGAATATAAAAATTTTGCTGTAGGTTTTCACATTATATTTTATGCTTCATGCAATAATCTGCAACTAAATTTAAAACAGTAAGTACCCACCTGGTCCTTGTACAGAAAGGTGTTCGTGCGATATTTTGTAAGCTATCGACACGTCTGAGCCGGAAGTGTGATTCAGCAAATCGCAAATTGTTCTTGTGCCTAGGCGATGTCCATACCATATTATCTCGTCATCTATATAATGGTTTCGCACCAGCTTTAAAAGATGTGGCGCATCTGAGAAGACATAGACCTTCGAAGTCTCGTCCGACGGGTGTTGAAACCAAGGCTTATCTGAAAAGAAGGGAAAAAAAATTTGACCATCGTTCACATTGCATAATTTAAAAACCAAGAAAGTTATTAAGTGCTATTTTACCTGGGCTTATCTTTAGCTGGTTATAAAGGGAGCGATTTGTGGATCCCAGATCACAAACAACAGCTACCACTGTGACGTTTATGTCCTTTAACGACACAATAATGGAAAACAATATATCCTTCGTCATTTTTGTATCGAAAGCATAAAATACAGGCTGCTTCCATGACTTAAGCAACCCTCGCGCCATCACCACTTGCACCATCTTCGCTGGCTGTCGAGCTTGGTCTCTTGGCTCATCATACTCACACGCCTCTGCGACTTTCATCTCGTCGAAAGAGAGAACACACATTTTGTCACTCTCAGTGAGTTCAGACATGTGTGCCAACGCATCGAATGATGGAGCCAGAAGACCCTCGCTCATATCGGTCTTTCGAGACCAACGCTGTAAAGTGGTGACGTGGGGAAGTGGAAACCCCTTGTCATAAAGGTGGTGATAAGCTCTCGGTCCAGCCGCATTTAGGCATATCGCACTCGAAATGTCCTTCCAGTCCCAAAAGACCCTACGATCTATGTTTAAATTATAAAATTACTCTCACAATCAATAAAAAAATAAAACCTTTAACATACCTGGACAAACCATCTTCTGTATTTGACCTTCCGTGAATATTTTTCTGAAATTATCGAGCACAAGGTTGGATTTGTCAAGCTCACGACGCAATTCTTTGTTGACTTCCTTTAGTTGTTTTATCTGTTTTTTTAATATCCTAATTTCGGGATCCATTAACGCCTCGAAAATTATACAGCTGCAAGAATATTTTAAAATATTAAAAGATATTGCATTAAACTTTAATTCACAATTCCTTTTTACAGCTACTTACTGGGTTTGGGTTTCAGCGTCCGTTACAAGCTCTCTTCCTGTTTGCGTTTGGACATCTTTATTTGCTGTAGCCAAAGAAGTATCCTCAGTACATACAAAGTCCATTTTGGAAAACTGCCCCGAACTAGTTAAAAAACATATTTAGTGTATAATTGCATATTTGTATACATTTCAACTAGAAAGTAACAGGGCAACTTACTCGTTTTGTAATGGATCGCAGTGTAAAGCTTCAGTTTCTGGCGTACAAACAGTGCTTGTATCATTTGCCAAAGGCCGAAATGGTATTGCTTTCGGCAGTAATCTTGCCTTTCTTCCACCACAAATCATGTCCGCGCGCGAAAAATGTTCTGCGCAAATGAAATCTTTCCTTCGTAGGTACATTTGGCAGCTGCTTTCCCACAACAAACGTTTTTGGTCGTCGGCAGGCACCTGGAAGAACGGCCCAGTCCCTCGTTCAATTTTTTTTAAGCAAATAACGCACTTTCCCATTTTAGACAAGTTTTATACTATTTTTTACGTAAATATGCACTCGTTTTATTAACAAACACCGAAAGCTTTAAATATAACTTACCAATTATTTGTAAACACTCAAATGTAAACAATACAAATTTTGAATTCGCCTTGAGTTTGACATAATACAAAATTTTGCAAAAAAAAAAGTTCCAATCAGCTGACGCGGTGCTGCCACCTGGTATGGATTCGCCTTGCGCTGTACGTTAAACAGCTTACTGGAAAGGGAACAAATACAAAAATCATAATAAGAGAAGGAATGTTTAAGAGAGTCGTGCAAAAAAAGCTGTATATTCAACGACCCACTGATTAGAGCAGGCTGGAAGTTTGCTATGTATGATTCGTGGCTGGGTGCTAAAAACGAATATGTGTGTACATTGTTTGTTTACAATGCAGGTTAAAGTTGTTATTATTATATTCAAATGGCACGAACTTGTCTTTCTCTTCTTTTTTGTTAATAAGAGAATACTTAAATTTTTAATACTTAATTACTTACTGGGCTTATTATTATTATTTTTTAATTATGTATTTAATTATGAGTACGCATATAAATGTGTAAACATATTTATGTAAATGCACATAAACAGATTTATACATTTAAATGTTTTTATTAATAGGGTTGGTTGGGTGTGTTTTGATTAAGGAATTTCTTCTACAATCATATCTAGGGGGTCTGAAACGTTTAATTTGCAGCTTTTCTTTTCAGCTACGTTAGCTTTTGAAAGAGATGTGTTTTTTAACAATGATAATTTCTGTCGCAATTGCTGCCTTAATCTCTTAGAGGCGTTCTTTGGCAGAACAGTGATATTTTTCTTTTTTTGCAGTTTATTGGGAGTTGTAGTTATAGTAATATCGCATGGTTTACAACTTGTACAAGGTGAAGGTGAAAGAGTCTTGGTAGGTAAATCGCAATAGCTAACGACTTCTCTTTGGTTGGAGTTGTTGGCTGTTTTGCTGGAGATTGCGTATGAAGTTTGGTTTGCTTTCACAATTGATGAATACGAAGCGTCACCGTTGGGATTTCTATTTTTGTATATTGCGATGGCTCTTTTACAGTCTGCTTTTTCTAACGTAATTATGGCTTGAATGTCTTTTTCTCTCATGAATATTGGGCAAGTTTTATCGAGAGAGATGTGGTTGTTGTTCTTGATATTTTCCTGAGTGCAGTTTTTGCATACCTTAGGAAGTGAACATGGTGTGTCTGTTTCGGAGATCGAATGTGAAATGGTAGAGCAAATGGGGCAAATTTTCTCACTTTTGCAGGTTTTCGTTATATGCCCATATCGGAAGCAATTGAAGCAACGAAGTGGTAATGGGATATACGGCCGAACTTTAACTTTTTCGTATCCAATGGAGAGTTCTCCTGGAAGGTATGGCGTGGCAAATGTTATAATAATAAGTCCCGTTTCTTGTAAAGAGCCATTCACTTTTTTTAAGGTTTTTTTTGCACTTATCACATTTTGTGATAGTTCTTCAACAATTAAGTCTTCTTCTATTCCTCTAAGATCATTGGAATATACTACGCCTTTTGAGAAATTGAGAGTCTTATGCTTTGTTATCTCAATTTTTATTGAGGGTGAGAAGGAAAACAAGGTAACAAGTTTTTGTGCTTGGATAACGTTTTTTGTTTTTATTATCATGGAACCGTTGCTTATTTTTTTGCACATATCCACTTCACCACAGCACGTGGCATCAATCACTTTTTTAACTAAAAATGGCGATACATTTTTTAATGTTTCTTCACTTTCAACTCTTGATACTATTAAATATTTTGGACCTTCACTGTTGAAATTAAGTTTTTTCGTATCGTCATATTCAAAACTCGAACACGATGGGTGCCCTGCTTTGTCGGGCGGTTTGCCCATGATGTATGTTTAAGTTATAATGTTTAGAAATTGTGTTGTACAAATTTTATTACACAGAAAAGAGGCGAGAAAAAAAATATTTTTCGCTTGTGCACTAAAGAGAACACAGTAATTAAAATTACACTTGATAACACGATAGTTTGCTTGACTAGCTGCTTCGATGCAAATACGTCAGTATCGGTCAGAGGTTCGTTAAAAACTCAACAACACGAAATAGATAGCATTATTTGTGCTGAAATACCCAGTCAACGCGATGACCTACTCCTGTACGAAATTGTGTGCAAAAATATACATGGACCATGTGGACAACATAATATTGTGAGGAATATTCACATCACTAAGTGATACTAGCATCCCTAATCAGATACTAAGCAGCCACTTGTATGTACGTAAACAAATCAATCATCATTTACACATGTACATACAAGGCAGCAGAGAGATACTCACCATCAGCCGAAGTAGTACTCACACATACAGACGCATATGGCTATGGAGAGATTATACACTACAAATATACAATTTTTGCATTACTAAAAAAAAAAAACCAAAAAAATTGATGTCAGAAGAGGAATTGTTGAATAAATTCCGAAGATTGCGAGTGCAACTTGGACATGGCAAAGTTGAGTGAATTGAAAATCCAGCAACTGAAGGAGGAGTTGGAAGCCCGTGGATTGGATACTACTGGCAATAAATCCGAGCTACAAAGACGACTAAGGGTAGCTATGGTATTTGAAGGAATCAATACTGACGAGTATGTCTTTCATTCTGAAAGCGACAAAACAACAACAAAAATGGAAGAAAAAAACGAAACAGTGCAGACAGTGACGAGCACAGATTTTAACATGATATTGGCTGCAATATCTGCACAAACATCGACAATGGCATCTCAGCTGGAGTCACAGGAGGCACGCATTCCAGAAATGTCGTCGCAGTTGTCATCTAAATTGGAAGAACAGAAGAAATATATGTCATCTCAACTTAAAGCGCAAGAGGTACGTATATCTGAAATGTCGACACAAATTTCGGAACAGGTATCATCGCAGCTCTTTGCAAAACTTGAAGAGTCTTATGCACCAGTTACAAATAAATCGCCCAGCTGTTCCAGCGAGCAATCCGGAGGTAAAAATTTCATCTTTTGGCGCCTCTGTCCCTTTCCAGGTATTCAAGCTTCAATTTGAGAAGACGTCAACAGTGAACTACTGGGATGCGGAAGATAAAGATGCTGCACTGTTCGTAGCATTGAAAGGGCATGCAGCTGAAATCTTACAGACTATTCCAGAGTACGAGCAGAACAGTTACGAAGCATTGATGGCCTATGTCGAGAGACGTTACGGAAGCGAGCATAGGAAACAGATATACCAAATTGAGTTGCAAAACCGTTACCAAAGGGCGAATGCGGCTTTGCAGGAATTTGCGTCGCATGTTGAAAGATTGGCTCATGTCGCAAATGCAGACGCACCCGTGGAATACAACGAGAGGGTAAAAATCCAGAGCTTTATTAATGGAATACGGGACGTTGAAACGAAGCGAGCTACATACGAAAATCCAAAGCCAACATTTGCTGAAACAGTATCCCATGCGCTGACTCAGGAAACAGCATCGCTTCTGTGCAAGCCAGTTTTCAAAGCACGCCGTGTGGAAGTAGAAAGACCAGATGCTTCAAATATGGGCAGCCAGGTCACATTGCACGTCATTGCGGTCTTGACCCTAGTTGTTCCAACAGCATGGGTGGTCTTAAGTGCAAAGCTGGTGGAGATGAGCAAGAGCGAGACAGATGTAAAGATCGAGAACTTGCCCCAGCTATTGAATGTCCTGTGATATATATCTCGCAAATTGGAAGAAAATCGAGTAGTCTTGCCGTCAAAGGAAATGTGGATGACAAAGAACGTGTACTGACTGTAGATACACGGGCGCATCTCGTTCCTTAATCCGATCTGATTTGGCCAACAAGAGAGTAAAGCCATTACCTGGAGCAAGGTTGCGTAAGGTCACTGGCGAGTATAACCAAGTCCAAGAAGAAGTGGCATGTGAGGTCTTAATTGGAAAGATTCTACACAAATTCGTTGTGGCGGAGATCGTTGATGAAGTCATATTGGGAGTGGACTTCTTAGTTGACCATGACATCAGGATCGACATGCAAAGAAGGAATATGCACTATAAGAACCAGGATATACCACTTAACTTCAGTTTGGAGAAAGGGTTCATCAGTAAGCGAGTGCTGGTGGGGGAGATTCAACAGAAACCACAAAAGTCAAAGAAAGTAAATCGGGCAAAAATTGATGGAATGAATGGGCCAAACAAATCAAAACCGAAGGTACCCGCGAGAAAAACACTGGCATTGACAAACCCTAATGGATGCACTAAAACGAACGAAAGAATTTCCCAGAAAGAATGCAAGGGTGGTTTCAATCCAGGGCGCACTACTCTTGTGAAACGTCGGAACAATACTGATTATTCGAAGCCAATCCGTTAAGCGCAAGCTCTACGAAATAGTTCATTGGCCAAACAACAGAGTGTGAGGGTACGGTCCAGGATAATTAGTAGTAGGATGCAACACAGGTACGATAAGAACAATAATTCGGAAGGTTTTTTGGAGGGAGATTTTGTACTGCTATACAACCCTCACCGGCGGAAAGGTGTTCCATTCAAATTTGGTGCAGTTGGGAAGGTCCTTACAAAGTTGTGAAGAGGATCAGTGATACCATCTACCGCATACAAACGATTGCGAAACCACAAAATATAAGGGTGGTTCATTTGGAGAAGCTAGCAGCGGTTAGATCGAGCGATTTGTCTGAACGGGACGACCAGACTTAGGTTGAGGGCAGTGTGACGAATATTCACATCACTAAGTGATACTAGCATCCCTAATCCGATACTAAGCAGCCACTTGTATGTACGTAAACAAATCAATCATCATTTACACATGTACATACAAAGCAGCAGAGATATACTCACCATCAGCCAAAGTAGTACTCACCTATACACACGCATATGGCTATGCGAGAGGCTATAAACTACAAATATACTTGTACATATATGGCTGGTAACCAAGCATAAAGTTCGCGAAGTTACTAGACCTTAGAACAAATGGGCGGACGTGGCAACAGAAAGTATTAAAGCAGCGAAAGCTGAGTAATCAGTTTAGTTTAAGCACGCTATTGGTTGTGAAGTATTAGTGTTATTGTGAAGTGCTTTCACAGTAGTCTTATAAAGACCATTTTGCATTATTGAATTTTGGAGTTATTTATTCAACAGTTTAGCGATTCGAACGTTAGGATTAAGCTGAATTTCACTAAATTCGTTACAATATATTTTCCCATGCATGGCAGATGGTAAGTTTGTGAAGAGATTTCCCCGCAATTATAGCGCCGAGGCGCAGTCTGGCGAAGATGGCTATCCAACATACCGTAGACGGTGTCCCGAAAATAGAGCTATGACCAGGATAGACAAAAGATTGGTTGTTCCTTATTGCCCTGTACTCCTGCGATGTTTTTCGGCACATATTAGCGTTGAATACTATCATTCCCTTAAAGCTATTAAATACATTTGCAAATATGTTAATAGGGGCATAGATCAAGCTACATTTTCTTTTCAAAATACTTCGGATGAGATTCAAAAATATCTCAACGGTCGGTATGTAAGCACTTCAGAGTCTTTCTGGCGTTTTTTTTGATTTTCCCATCCATGAGCGATATCCAACTGTTGTACATTTAGCAGTGCATTTAGAGAATGGGCAACGAGTGTACTTCTCGAAAGATAATGTGCACCGAGTTCTGGAGAACCCCGTAAAACTACGTTGATGGCATGGCGCTACCGATTCTTTTGCGAAAACACTTCTTTATGATGAAGTACCGTCTTATTATACGTGGAGCAATAATAAATTTTCCAGAAGGAAGCGCGGAATATCTATTGAAGGTAACCCAGGGATTAAAAAGAATTCGGCGCTTGGAAAACCATTTTCACTTTATCTTCTTCTCGCATATGCCAGATGTAAAGGTCACGTGGCGCTGGCTTGCAGCGACTCTTTTATGTGGTGGTCGAACAGGCCACTCCCTTCAAAAGAACGGGTCACTGGCTAAAATAATACCAGAGGCAATTCTTATAGTGTGGGATGAGTATACAATGACTAACCGAGCACATATTGAAGCAGTAGATCGTACATTAAAAGACCTAAGATCAAACGACAAACCCTTTGGTGGGATAACAATCCTTTTTACAGAGGATTTTCGTCAGACTTTACCAGTAGTGGCGAAAGGGACTCGAGCTGATATTTTTAAATCGTGCTTCAAATCATCGTTATTATGGCTTCACCTCGAAAAATGGTGTGCGAACAAACATGAGAGCGCATCTTAACGGAACTGTAAGTACATTCCCCTAAGATTTATTAGAATTTGGGGATGGTAAAATTTTAGCTGAGAACGACTACTTTATAGTAGGTTCAAAGCTTGGGAATGTGGTACATAACGTGAGCGAATTAATATCAGAAGTTTACCCAAAAATTTAAGAGCTATCCAGCAAACCATATACTTGGCTATGCGAACGGGCTATTATTTCACCAAAGAATAAGACTGTAGACGAAATAAATAACATAATTCTAAATAAAGTTCCTGACGAAGTTAAAGAGTATATATCAAATGACACTGTTCTTAATAATGAAGATGCCGTACACTATATAACTGAATTTTTAAATTCGCTTAATCACTCTGGTATACCGTATATCGTAACCTTAAGCCACCAACTCTATGCAATGGAACGAGATTACAAATAAACCAATGCATAACAATATCCTCGAGGCAATGATCTTCACGGGTCCTGCGGCCGGAGAGATATCGTTCATACCCCGCATACCTATGATTCTAACGGATATGCCTTTCCATTATAAACGATTACAATTTTCTGTTAAGGTTTCCTTTGCAGTCACAACCAACAAATCACAAGGCCAAACTTTCCAAAATGTTGGCATTGACTTGCGTGTAGAATGTTTCACCCATGGGCAGTTGTATGTTGCAATATCGAGAACCGGGATCCCTAAGAATCAAACTGTACTGCTACTTTCAGATAATAAAACTAAAAATGTAGTGTATTCGGAAGTACTTTAAGTTATAGAATTAAATAAGTACCACATATGTATATCTTTTCTAATATCAATAACACATCTCAGGTATAATTTGTTATTATTTTGTACAACAATAAACATCCGTTTTGCGAGCAAGGTCGCACACGGGCTGCTAGTTTCTTTATATATTTGCACAGATTGATTGTGCTATTGATCTGAGAAAGGCTATGTGATATAATGTTTGTATTTTTAATGGACAAACACAGAAAAGTACAAAAGGTACACTAATTAGTTTTATCTGTTTGTATTTTAATGAATAAACACTAATTAGTTTTTTCTGTTTCCAAGCTGCAAATTTGTGTATTTTATACCGCCACAAAACCAGCTTTGGGAGCAGTGCATCAAGTTTTGAGCAGTACCATTGCTCGATATTAAGTGAGCTGACATAATCAATGTCCTGTGTTAAGTTTTAATGAGACGTTAATTGGTTGTGGACTTGAACGTCTGTTCATCCTTCCCATATTTCACACAGAGTGCTAATGAAATAATTAGCCAAGTTTTCTACATTAAAGCCCTTAATAAACCCAATGTTCCATACAAAATACAAATTCTTAATTAACTCATTATTGTTTGATTGGATACCTAATGGTGTCAAAAATCTAGACTGTTTTGTGGGCGTTATTTATACATTAGTGGATTGTGTGAATAAAAAATAAGCAGAAATTTCTAGATTTCAGGAAATGGGCAGAAATCAAATATTTGGATGTTTTCAAAAGAAAATTTCCTTGTGATCTATATCTATACTAATATATTTTGAAAGCCGTTTTTTTCTGGACCGCAAAGCTCGAGAACGGCTGAACCGATTAAGATAAAATTTTGGGCATAGATTTGGTGGTGGCTCGACATGGTTATAGGTTAAAAAAACTGCAAAGATTTGGAAACGTTTTTTAGATATCGACTAAAATGTGGACGAAGATAACTTTAGAATGTGTTCATACGATATGGGTATCAAAATATAGGCATTGGCGAGAATATTAAAGCAAGGTAGTTTTAATTTTGTTACCGTAGTTGGTTTGGAAGATATTGAAAATGTGGACCAGGGTAACCTCAGAAGGCTTATATGCATATATTATGGGTATCAAAGAAAATATAAGATAACTACAGTTATCTTCTGCTGCCCAAGAATTAGGTGGAGATTCTTGCCGTACCCGGCCATGCACACACAAATATGATGGAAAAATAAGTGGGGTTACCTTCTACCTTTTAGGTTAGCGCGGAGGGCGCCGCCTCCAAACTGTTGGTTCTGTAGAGTTTATGATGATTGTCTGGGCGGTCTTTTCCGCCAGGTACACATTAGAAATTAATTAAAAACTCTACTTTTTTTTATTTTAAAATGTTAGTCCACGTTTATTTAATAAACTTTTGTGAGCACGTCCGACACGTATATTTGCCAAATTTATAATGATGGCGGTGAAACATGAAAATGTCGATGTCACTCTTGCCAATCGTTTTTCATGTTTCACCCCACATATATCTGGTTCATTCTTACATACTACATTACAACATCTCATGACGTATTATGTTTATATTTTATTCTTTCTCTTTTAATATTCACAATTAAATATCATTGTGAGTAACAATGTTGAGATGTTGCCAGATGATTATTAAAAAGTTAATTCGGGGGATTTTATCCTCACATCACCCTTTTTGGGGAAAAGAAGAATTGACAAAGTGATCAATTTTGTCACATTCTTCTTTGCCATAACTTATAAAAATTGTTGCGAACAAACGAATATATATATATTTTTTTTTTTTTTTTTGCCTTCGTGGCTGCTTAAATGCTAATAAGTAAATTTTGGATTTGTTTTTTAATCAAATTTAAGGTTTAGTGAGAGTATTAAGGTAATGTTAATTTACTTTACTTAGGCGATTTTTATGTACTACTTTTTCTTTGTTTTTGACTTCATCGAAAATAGTCAGGTTAAAAATTTTAGTAATGTTCGTTAATTTTAGTAATGATGAACGGACCCTGATAAATATTTTCGTGTTTATGATGTGGTTCTTTTTGTAAAAGTACTCTATCTCCGATTTTTACAATTAAAGGTCGTGCCGTTTTATCGTACAGATTTTTACTTTGTAATTTATTTTTATTAATTAGGTTTTGTGCCATTTTGTCCGTTTTCTGCATCCTAAACTTAACTTCTTTGGCGTAGTTTTCGACACTATAATTTGGGTCAATTGTTTCTTTTGTCAATTCATTAGGCAAAGTTGCCTTTTTCTCAAAGAATAATTCGTAAGGCGAAAATTGATTGTCGAAAACTGTGCTACTCGTAGTGTTGTGTAGGAAGGTAAACTATTTTAAATAAACATCCCAATCAGAAAAATTTTCTTTTAAATATGCACGCAAGTATTCATTAAAAATTCTATGATTACGTTCAATCGTGCCAACAGTTTCATGATTGTATGCAGTTGAAAAATTATGTTAGATATTTAAAAGTTTAGTTAATTCTTCGAATAATTCATTTTTAAATTCAGTACAAAAATCTGATTTTATGGCATTCATTGTGCCGTAAGTTAAAATGAATCCTTCAAAAATAGCTGAAGCGATTGTTGTTGCCGATTTGTCTGGTACAGCGATTGTTACCAGGTATTTAGTCATGTCGCAAATCATGGTAAGTGCGAACTTGTTACCATACTTGGACTCAGGTAGGGGTCCTATTGTGTCAATTACTAGTATATCAAATGGTTTACAAGGAGTTGGTGTTAAAACAAGTTTTTCTTTTGTTTTAGGTTTAACCTTGTTTAAGAGACAATCCTTACAATTTTTGATATATTTCGATATATCACGAGTCATGTTCTTCCAATAAAATTTTGTTCGCAATTTTGCGTAAAGTCTTTTCATTCCGCAATGTCCACCGGAAATGGGATCATTATGGTAAATTTTCATAAGTTTTAATTGTGTATCTTCATCTGTTACTGTCTCCACTGGATCTGTTAATATAATTTCTAATGATTTTAAAATTTTATTTCCAATATTTTTGAAATTTGTAATAGTGTAATGTTCGAACATAATATCGTTTTTAAGCCATTCAATTTGCTTAATTTTGCGTTTGCCGGCTTCTGATTCAAGCCTCGAAAGTAATTTCTCTAAAGTCATTATTTCGTTAACAAGCTCAAAACTAAGTAACTTTTTTGAAAAATTGAAAGAAAATTTGTGGTAGACATGTAAAGTAAGTTGTTTTTCGTCGTTTTTACCTGTTTTCTTATGTAAATTTTTGTCGTTTGCCTTTTTTGTCATGGCTCTTGTCTGTACTGCCAAAATTTGTTTATTAGCTTCTTTAATCTCATCGATTGTTATACGCGATAGTGCGTCAGCACAAACGTTTGATTTACCTTTTATATATACAATAGTAAAGTTATATTCAGATAGTTCCAGTATTATTCTGGAAAGTTTTGAAGATGGGTCTTTCATATTCAATAAGTATACCAGAGGTCTATGATCTGACTTTACAATGAAATGGGTGCCATAAACGTATGGTCGAAGTTGCTTGATTGCAAAGTAAATAGCTAGAAGCTCTAATTCTATAATGGGCTTTTTCTGTTCAGCTTTATTAAATGCTTTAGAAGCGAAACAAATTGGTAAATCACTACCTTGTTGTTCTTGACTCAAAATAGCGCCACATCCAGTTGTGGAAGCATCAACTGTAATAATGAATTGTTTAGTAAAATCTGGATATTGAAGTAATTTTGGTGAAAGTAACGCTGCTTTCAAAGATAAAAATGCTCTTTCGCACTCAACATCCCATACGAATTCAACTCTTTTTCTGCTTAATCGGTTCAGAGGCGCTGCCAGAGACGCAAAGTTAGGTATAAACCGTCCGTAATAGTTTGCAAACGCGACAAATCGTCGTACCGCGTCTTTGTCAGTCGGTTTTGTATACTTTTTAATTGTGTTTATTTTAGAGTCGTCTGGCAACAAACCTTCGGCTGAACATTTATGACCTAAAAATGTAACTTCTAGTCGTAAAAAGTTGCATTTATTTGGGTTAAGTTTGAGATTAAAAGATCTACAAGTATCGAAGACTTTTGAAAGATTTTTAATGTGGTGTGCTTCGCTACACCCTATGACGATAATATCGTCGACGTACAAAAATGCGACATTGGGTGCTATACCCGAAAAAGCTATGGTCATCATTCGCGAGAATGAATTAAGTGCTATATTTAGGCCGAATGGAAGCACTTTCTATCTAAATGCGCCACGGTCAGTGCTGAAAGACGTAATGTCACGAGAGTCAGGATGCAAGGGGATTTGATGAAATCCTGAAAAAAGATCTAATGTGGAAAAATATTTTGCCCTGCCAAGATTGTCTAAAATATCGTCAACTCTAGCTGGTGGAAATTTATCAGCAATGATTTTGTTCTTTACCGCGTGAAAATCTACGCACATATGATATGCTTTTTGACCATTAGTATCTTTCTTTGGGACTACAATCAAAGGACTATTGTAATTCGAATAACTAGGTTCAATCAAATCATTGTCTAACAATTTATTTACTTGTCGATTTATTTCTTCGCGTTGAGAGTATGGCAATCTATAGTTTTTAACATATACCGGATCGTTGTCTGTCAATCTTAGTTTTTGCTCGTAAAAGTTATTTAAAGTCATTTTGTCCATATCAAGAGCGAAAATGTCGGCATAATCTATGCAAAGGTCAATTAATTTACTATGAGCATGTTGAGGTATTTGATTTTTTAAAATCGAAGTTAGTTTTTTCGTACGTTTGTCTTCTGTTTCTGTCTTGTTAATTGTATAAACATTGTAGTTTGAAAGTTTTTCTGTCCGAATACTTTTTCTTTTCACATACTTTATATCATCTGTGGTATTTATGACTTTAATTATTGGGTTACTAGAATTGACAATGCACCTAGCTGTGAAAACACCTCTTTCAATTTCCTGCGAGTCCACGAAAAGTGGCTCGGGTGAATCTCCTAAATCAAAAAGTCTGAATATTTCACATCTTGGCGGAATGATACAACTGTCGCTTTCTGTTCCGTGCAGGATTGGTATCGCGACTTTTTCATTACCTACCCAAAAGGAAATACTATTTCTTTCATAATTAATAATGCATTTGTTAATTTTCAGAAAATCTTTACCCAGTATGCCATCGGATGGAATATTAAAGTCTTCATTTACTACGTGTAAAGTATGTTTAATAGAAAAGTTTGAAAAATTTAAATTTGCTGTAATTTTACCTAAAGTGGAAACTGAATTAGAAGTGACACCGGTAATGTTAATAATGTCGTTCGAATTTAAGGAAATATTTCTGTCTAAACATGATATTTTTATTAAGGAAATGTCGGCTTGAGTGTCTACTAGGAAAGAACAAAATTTTTGTGACTCGTTTAGTTGTAATTCTATGAAATCAGAGTAATTTAAATTTAAACAATAGATGCCTATTGGTGAGGGAAGTTCGCTTAGTGGCTTAGTTCGTCCTCCCTCAGTGTTCGCTCCTGAGGGGCGCTGGCGTTTAAAGCGCGATCGTTTGCGTTTCGACCTCTACTGTTTGAGGATCTTGAATTGCTGTTTCTATTGTTACTATTGTTTTGATTAGGATTGGTATTTGGACGCGTATTATTATTGTGATTATTCTGATATCTATTTCCGTTATAATTCCTATATCTTTGATTATTATTACCGTTATAGTTACTATTGTATGAAAATGAACTGTTATTATTTCTATAACCAGTATAGCCGCGGTTTGGGTAAAAACCTCGATAACTACCACGTGAATTTCTAAATGTACTGTTACCACGTGATCGAAAAGCTAAAACCTGACGCTCAGTTACTTCATTGTTTTGTTCTACAATTAATTTTCCTACCACGTCTTTCGGATCAGTAAATGCTGTTGAGGCTAGAATGGTTTTTACTAAATTTGATTTTGCATTTAGACGACACACGTTAACAGTTTGTTCGACTGCCATTTCATGAGCTTTCGCTTGAGTGATCCCTTCAATAATAAGAGACCGCTCAAGTGAGTGAGCTAAATCTTCAACTTTTTTGGCAAAATCTGTATAATTGTTTCCGTTAACATGTAACGCTGCAATTCTCCCTGCTACAACTTTCGAGTTGTCTGGTTTGATCCTATTACGTAGAGCTGTTTTAATTTCGTTGACTGAAGCTACTTGTGTTGGTATTGCTTCACGAGCTTTACCTTCTAATTTTGATTTTAAGAACGCTATAAAGGTATCGGTTAAATCTGCAGTAGCGAATTGTTCAAGTAATGCAATTTTGTCTATAAAAGAATCAAGTGCTAGTGGATCACCACTGTAGTTTTCTCTAATAGAATTAGCACATGTGTTAATAAAAATTTTCTTTTCCTCAAGTGTTGCCATGATTTGATCGTTAAGATCTGGAGCTGAATTAGCAGAAGATGAGGCCACGTTTGTACTAATTGGATCGTTAAGATCTGGGTTTACGCTAGAAGAAGGGTTAACTAAGTTTGTACTATTTGGGTCGTTAGGATCTGATTTTAAAGTAGAAGAAGTTAAAATTTCACTATTTGAATCGATAAGATTTGAAACTAAATTAGAAGTTAAATTTTTAATGGAAGAATTTTCGAAGCCTAGAAAATCTGTTGATAAAAAAAATCTATTTTCCTGGTTTGTGACTTTTTCGGTCGAGGATGAAGCTAAACTTTCGTAGCTTGAGCCTGATTTATCTGAATCGGATTCTGAATCTGAAGTTTTTTGCACTTGTCTACCACTTCTAAGGTTGTACATATGAAATTACTAAAGCACTTGTTTGAATGTTGAATTTATATTTGAAGTTAGACTGTTGAGGTAAAAGAGCGAAGGAAGAAAAAAATTTTATAAAAGGGAACTGAATTGCAGGTGAATAGTCGCTATTTAACAATTTATTAGAAGAATTAATTGAAACTGCAGTAAATTTGTATGAAAAAAAATCTATAAAAATGAATGATTTTAAAATGGCTCAAAAGTATGTACGTATTAATTGTTAAAAGTCTCAAAATGTAATCACGGACGCACCGCTTTATTCAAAAAAATCGCAGTTTGGTTTTTCACGGAACCACCGCATGTATTAAAAATTGAATTTGTTTTTCACGGAACCACCGCATGTACTAAAAATTTAATTGGTTTTTCACGGAACCACCGCATGTAATAAAAAAATCTTAATTGGTTTTTAACGGAACCACCGCATATTGTCAAAAAAAATTACTTGGTTTTTAACGGAACCCACCGTATGTATCAAAAAAAATTAATTGGTTTTTTCGAAAACCACCGTATGTATCAAAAAAAAAATTAATTGGTTTTATCGAAAACCACCGTATGTATCAAAAAAATTAATTGGTTTTATTGAAAACCACCCTAATATCAAAATCCAAAATTTATATGCTATTGAAACAATCCAAGTTAATTATATGATAAGCCAATGCATTGCATTTAATGGTAATTAAAATGTCTTATATACGTATATATGTTTGAAAAAGAAAACCGTAAGCAAGAATAATTTTAAATAAATACATATATATACTTAATTGTCGCTGCTGCTAGTTTCCGTTACTGCTGCTGCTGCGCTGGCAGACCTGAATCGCTGCTGGTGTTGTTGCTGCTACTGGTGGTGGTGACAAAATGGCGTTGTATTTGGTGGAATGGTTTTCGTGATCCGTTATGCGTGGCGTGGCGTGATGTGAGTGCCGTTAGGTACAGACCCGCTGGTATTACCAAGCTAATACTTTAATTTGATCGATTAGATTTAGAAATTATAGTTTTAATGAAATTTATTTTAGAAATTAGTAGTTTGGTTAAATTAGGTTTAGGAATTACAGATTTATTTAATTGTATTTAGAAGTTGTAGTTTTAAAGTATTTAATTTAGAAAATTTGTTAAGTTTGCTTTAAAGATTGTTGTTACATATATTGAATTTGGTTTAGAATTGTAGCTTTATTAGAATTGTAGCTTTTGATTTAAAAAAAAATTATGAAATTAGATTTAGAAGTTATATTTTTATTAAATTTGATTTAGAAATTGTAGATTTAGTGAATTTGATTAGGAAAATTATTAGATTTGTGTTGAAAATCGTAGTTTTATTAAATTTGAAGTTGGAAAAGTGTTAAATTTGCTTTTTTTTTTGTTGGTTAGATTTTGAAATTGGGGTTTTATTAAATTTGAATTAAATTTGAATGAAAATTTTAGTTTAATGATTTGATTTAGGAAATTGTTAAATTTGGTTTAGAAATTGTATTTTAGTTTATTTAATTTGATATTGAGAATTGCAATTTAGCTTTATTAAATCTGATGTGAAAATTGTATTTTATTTTTATTAAATTTGATATTAAACACCACGCACTTTATCTTTTAACCGCTATCCAAAGACTATCCTTATTTAAAAAAAAATTTCCACACTCACCACCAGTCCTTCGTCGAAAATCCGGTTGCCGTCCTGTCACGGTCGCCATATAAGATAACTACGGTTATCTTCTGCTGCCCAAGAATTAGGTGGATATTCTTACCGTACCCAGCCATGCACACACAAATATGATGGAAAAATAAGTGGGGTTACCTTCTACCCTTTAGGTTAGCGCGGAGGGCGCCGCCTCCAAACTGTTGGTTCTGTAGAGTTTATGATGATTGTCTGGGCGGTCTTTTCCGCCAGGTACACATCAGAAATTAATTAAAAACTCTACTTTTTTTATTTTAAAATGTTAGTCCACGTTTATTTAATAAACTTTTGTGAGCACGTCCGACACGTATATTTGCCAAATTTATAATGATGGCGGTGAAACATGAAAATGTCGATGTCACTCTTGCCAATCGTTTTACATGTTTCACCCCACATATATCTGGTTCATTCTTACATACTACATTACAACATCTCATGACGTATTATGTTTATATTTTATTCTTTCTCTTTTAATATTCACAATTAAATATCATTGTGAGTAACAATGTTGAGATGTTGCCAGATGATTATTAAAAAGTTAATTCGGGGGATTTTATCCTCACAAAAAGGTATTTACAGTTACATCTATACAAAACCGTTTTTATTTGAATATTTCTTATTTTTGGGGAAATTAGTCCAAATGTGAGGGTGAAGGTGAGGGTGAGGGTGGAGTTGAATGAGAATGGGTGTTAGAGGAAACAGCAGAGGGGAAAGGAATCGAAAGCGCCGGAAAAGGAGATGATAAATCGAACACCTGCATTTACTTGCGATGGGGATTGCAATTTTTTTTGGCTATCTAATCGTTATGTCATTGACTATAATATCACTTTATCAGCCATTATTTAAAAAATATGAATTTAGTTTTAGACAATTCGTTACGATTTTCGGTTTGTTTGAAGGTTAATAATTGCGTATAAGTATTTTTTTACTTTTGTGAAAGTTTATGTAGCGAATGTGTGTGCATTTGAAAAATAACTTAAATTAATTAAAATCAGTGAAAGTTAGTTTTTACGAATTGAAAAATGCCGAAAGTGCGAACGAGACTATCCCGGAAAACACCGCACAATACGTTAACGGCTGCTTCATATTGCGTAGAAGAACGGGTGCGGGCTTATTTGTTTTACAGTAAATGCGCGTTTGGTTACCATGCAAATAAAGATTGTCCTAATTCAAAAGACCTTTAAATAGGAAGAATGAATGTAGTTTGTGTACATTGCGGGGCGAAGAAATGGAGTAGCGAGGCGCAAGGTCTTTGTTATGGGGTAGGTAAAGTTATTATTTATAATCTTCAGGAGCCAGCGGATCCGCTAGAGTCCCTACTTCTTGGTAATCATCCATTATCAAAGCATTTTATAATAATGCAAGAATGGACAATAGCTTATTTCAAATGACGTCTTTTGGTACACATGAGATAAGAGAAGGCAATTTAAAAATTCAAGGGCAGATTTACCACCTCATTGGATCATTATTGCCAGAACCGGATGTACCTCCTAAATAATTACAGATTTATTTTATTTCTGAAGCTGACCAAATATCTTTTCGCTCAAACATGAATCCTTCGTTAAATGTGGAAGTTATTGAAATGCTTCAAAATTGATTGCACTTGTATAATTCATTAATTTCAAGCTTTAAGTGCAATATAGAACGTATGTCCACGCCCAAGTCTGCGAATGATTTTCGGTTAGTTATACACGCGGTCAAATTACCGGCTAATGATCGCAGAGGACGATATAATGCACCTTAAGTAAATGAAGCAGCCGTCCTTTTGAAAGACGACGACAAGGAACCTAGAGATATGGTATTGCACTGTCGCACAGGGCAACCCAAACGAGTCTCTGACCTACATCGAGCGTATGATCCTCTTCAATATCCGACCATGTTTGTAAGAGATGACGTATACTGTTTGAACATGCCAAATTGTGATCAAACAAAATATAAATCTTGCATGCAGTTCTACGCTCACCGGTTCATGATCAGAGATAACTGTTTAAATCACCTTCATTATTTTAAAAATTTATTGAATCAATACTCCGTGGACATGATGGCAAAGATGATTTCCGAAAGATTGAATTTCATACGCAGAAATCAGCAACAACTACGCGCTGAAGAATATATCCACTTACGTGATGCTATCAATGAAGATTCTAATATTATTGTTTCTACTATAGGCCAAAAAGTTATACTTACATCGTCATTTACGGGCTCAGCGAGTTATATGCAGGAAAAACATAAGACGCGATAACATATGTACGTCATTATGGACGCCCTGATTTATTTACAATATTCACATGTAATCCTGAATAGCCACAAATAACTGAAGAGCTTTTTGATTCACAAAAATCATATGATCGACATGATATTGTAGCAAGAGTTTTTCATTTAGAAATGAGAAACCTAATGTTTATTTTAAACAAAAACTTCATATTTGGAAAAGTTAGGTGCCACATGGTCTCAGTAGAATGGCAAAAACGTGGGTTGCCGCATTGTCATATATTGCTTTGCGTGCAGACGAAAATTCAACAACACCAAATAGCATTATTTGTGCTGAAATACCCATCGAACGCGATGACCTACTCTTGTACGAAATTGTGTACAAAAATATGATACATGGACCATGTGGACAACATAATATTGTGAGGAATATTCACATCACTAAGTGATACTAGCATCCCTAATCAGATACTAAGCAGCCACTTGTATGTACGTATACTCACCATCAGCCGAAGTAGTACTCACATATACAGATGCATATGGCTATGGAGAGATTATAAACTACAAATATACAATTTTTGCATTACTAAAAAAAAACCAAAAAACATTGGTGTCAGGTCAGGTCAGGTTGGGTGGTAGCTTCCCTGATGAGAGGAAGCTCACTTGGACAACATGACGGTCCGTTGTGATACCACATATAATAAACTAAACTAACGGTGACGTAGATATAACTACTTAGAGAATCGTTGGGTAGCAACGATAAAGTTCCGAATGATCCCGATCTCAACCTTGGATAGCTCCTCGGGAGATCCAAGTGAGTCACGACCAAAATACTTTCGCCTAGTTCTGGCAAAAGCTGGGCAGTCAAGCATAAAGTGATTTGGTGATTCCACCTCATCATCCTCCATACAGCTGCAGCAGGATGGAGTTTCCAATATATTGAGACGTACCGCATGGATACCCATGGGACAGTGCCCTGTCAAAACCCCAATGACCATTGATAGGTGAGCCTTAGTGAACCCAATTATTTCAGCAGACCTCCTGCCATCCACTTTCGGCCAGAAAGATCTTGATATCCTACAAGACGTAGTGTCCGCCCAACGTTTGCTGAGCTGACTCGAGGCCCAGCTATGGAAGAGCAATCCACAGGTGGCTAGCGGAATCCCGAAATCCCTACAGCCATCTTCATCCGGTTCAGTTGTACCGATTCGGGCTAAGAGATCCGCTTGACAGTTACCCGGAATATCACTATGGCCCGGGACCCAGATAATCTTAATTGTAAAATAATTCGATGCAATCGCAAGTGTGGTCAGGCACTCCCAGACCACCCTCGATCGCACTGTAGTTGAGCTCAAGGCCTTTATAGCCGCTTGGCTATCAGAGTAGATGTTAAATTCCCTAACCGTAGTAGCGCTGGATAGCATTTCATCCACCGCATCCTTAATCGCAGCAACTTCCGCTTGGAATACACTGCAGTGATCAGCCAACTTAAACTTGCGGCTTACATTTAGCTCTTGACAAAAGACCCCCCCGCCAACCTTTCCGTCCAACTTCGACCCATCCGTGAACAAGTTAACCGGTCCCATGCCCCAGATAATTCCTCTTCTCCACTCCTCCCTCGGGGGAATGACTGGGGTGAAGGTTGTATAGGGAGCGGCCACCGGCATGCAATAGTCCGTCCTGTCCGGGATAAAGTCGAAACTAGTAAGAAGGCTAGAGTGTCCGAAATCAGAAAGCATATAACCCATATCACGAAGCCTGACCAACGACCGGGCCGCGGCTGCCTTTCCCGCAATATTTACTGGATGTATATTCAGCATGACGTTCAGTGCCAAGGTAGGTGTTGTCCTCATAGCGCCACTGATTCCGATAAGCGCCGTCCGTTGCACTGACACTAGCATTTTGGAGGTGCTGGCCGTGTCCAGTGCTTTCCACCAGACCACCACCCCATATAGCAGAATCGGTTTGACAACCATCTCATAAAGCCAGTGTACTACTCCTGGCGAGAGCCCCCATCTCTTTCCGATAGCCCCCCTGCAGCAGTACAAGGCAACCGCGGCCTTCCTGGCCCTATCTTCCACATTGGGCCTCCAGGACAGCTTCTTGTCCAGAACAATTCCCAAATATTTAACCCTGTCAGTAAGTACCAACGGTACCCCTCCAATCGAAGGAGTTCTGAAGTCGGGTATCTTATATCTCCTTGTAAAAAGAACCAATTCTGTTTTTCCCGGGTTGACCGCCACTCCACATGATTCAGCCCACCTAGCCACAGTATCCAGGTATCCCTGCAGAACATCGCGCAGGGTGCCCAGAAATTTGCCCCTGACTAGGATAGCGAGGTCATCTGCATAGGCAACCACCCGACAGCCATTGGCTTCCAGCTCCACAAGAAGCTCGTTGACTACCACAACCCAGAGCAGAGGAGATAGGACACCTCCCTGTGGCGTGCCCCTGCACACCTTCCTCCTTATTATGGCTCCTCCCCACTCCGCTGCGACAATTCTGCCGCATAGAAGTTTGCTAATAAATTCAACCAGAGCCGCTTCGACTCCTAAACCCACCAGATCTCTTTCGATTGCCCCCGGTAGAACATTGTTAAAAGCCCCCTCGATGTCTAGAAAGGCACCCAGAGCATACTCTTTATGTTCTAGAGACCCCTCTATTTGCTTTACAATCGAATGGAGAGCCGTTTCCGTCGATCTGCCTTTGCAGTACGCATGCTGTGAAGCCGACAGTAACCCCCCAGGTATCCTTTCTCGTAGGTACAGGTCAATCAGCCGCTCAAGCGTCTTAAGAAGAAACGACGAGAGACTGATTGGCCTGAAATCCTTAGGTGTTACATGAGAGCCCCTGCCGGCCTTCGGAATGAAGATGACCCTAACCGTGTGCCACGACCTAGGGATATAGTTAAGCCTGAGGCAGTTAGTGTAGATGATGGCCAACCAGCGGCAGGAAATCCCTAAAGACCTTTGAAGTTGCGCAGGAATGATGCCATCCGGACCGGGTGACTTATAGGGCTTGAACGAATTTATAGCCCAGGATATTTGACTTTCCCGTAGTGTGATGGCAGGCATTTCTGCATGGCCAGCAACCGCCGACCACGCAAGCGAAGATCCCTGCGCAACTGGGACATCGGGAAAATGATTGTCCAGTAAAAGTCTCAGGGACTCCTCGCTACTCATCGACCAGTCCCCACCATCATCTCTCAGATACCCCCGAGGGGCGGGATTCCTAGAGAGTATTTTTCTAAGCCTCGCGGATTCATTGCAGCCCTCCACGTTTTCACAGAAGCTTCGCCATGAATCCCGCTTGGCTAACCTTATTTCATATTTATAAATCCCCAGACTCACCTTATAGAGCTCCCAGTCCGAGGGTAGTCTACTCCTCCTGGCTCTATTAAAGAGCCGCCTACTGGACGCTCTTAGGTCGTCAAGGGAATCAGACCACCAGGGCGGCTTGCCCTTCCCCCTGTAAGTTTTCAGTGGGCAGGACTGTTGAAAGGCGCTATTGCCTGCCAAGGTGAAGTTTTCCACCAGATCGTCTATTTCAGATTCGGACAGGTCCGAACCAGCGATAGGCGCCTCAGGCAATAGCTCTCCCAACTTCCTACAATACAAGTCCCAGTTGGTACTTTTAGGGTTCCTAAAAGATATTTTACCGGGACGTTCTTCATTCACCGAGAACTGAATATATCGGTGATCAGAGAAAGAGTGCTCGTTGAGAACCCTCCATCCAGATATCCGATCTTCCAGTTCTCTGCTAACCAGGGTAAGGTCCAAGACCTCCTCCCTTACCGCAGTAATAAAAGTCGGGTCATTCCCCCTATTACATATACAAAGTCCCTCATCTACAATAAAAGTAAATAAAGACTCACCTCTGGTGTTCGTATCCGAGCTCCCCCATATGCTATGGTGTGCATTAGCATCGGCACCTATGATTACGCCAACACCTCTCCGCCTTGCTTCAGCGGTGATTTCGCCCAGTATCACAGGCGGTGGTCCCGTTACGTCCCCATGGGGCATATACGCTGAGACCACCCACAATTCGCTACTGCCTCGCTCGAGGCAGACCGTGGTTACGTCAGCATTGCTGAAATTAGAGAGAATAAAAGCTTTAAATTCCTTTTTAATAAGCACACAGGATCTAGGCCTACCTGCCTCCCCATGCACCAAGGTGTTGAATTTTCCCGTCCTTAATCCAGAAATTTTTCCGCCGTTACTACTCAGCCACGGCTCCTGGACAAGGACAATATCCACTCCGCCTTTCTCAAGACAGAGCAACAAGTTTGCGGAAGCCGCCTTAGAATGCTGAAGATTGATTTGACGGATTTCCATCAACACCACTCTTCTTCTTCTGCACCCCATCCTTGGCGGCTTCGCCCTCGGAGACTAGGAGATCCTCCTCCTCCCCCAACAGACGACTTACACTGATGACGGATCCCGCCATCGATGATTCGCCCTCGGAGGCCAGGAGTTCCTCCTCGGCCCTATCAGCCAGACGACTAGCACTGACGACAGATCCCGCTATTGACGGGACGTCAACAGTGCTTTCGCTGTCCAAATTAGCGGAGTCAGCATCCACAACCATGGGTACTGGCTCCCCTGCGGACGCCTCCACCTCCCGAACAGTCTCTGTGGGAGAGGAACCATCCCCCCTGGAATCGGCGTGGTAGATTTTAAGAACCACACGCTCGAGGCCATAGGAGATAACCCCCCTCGTGTCAGAGAGAGGACCGGTGGACTCTGCGTTTAGCAGAATCAGCACTTGCCGACGTGGCCCAACAGCCTCCTCTACTCTGAGGACCCTCCAGTTATGCGTCGGAAGGTTCGGGTTGCAGTAACGCATTAGTTCGAGTATTTTCTCCGGCTGAGATGGCCCGGCAGGCAACCACACCCGAGCCCTCGGTCGAAGGGGGAGATCCCTCCGTTCCACGGCCTCGAGTCTGGCCCCCCTCCAGACCTCCCCTACCAAAGAAATTATTTTCTTAAAGATACAGGCCGACCGCTCGTCAGCACAAGTAATCAGTCTAAAACCATGATACCACCCCGAGTATTCGAAGCATGGCCGCGTACCTGGGCTCTCCATAACAGCGGTCATATAGGCCGCTGATATGGCGCTGGCGACCCACGGCCACTCCTCTCGGGAGATGGCACCATCCTCCCTACTCCTATCCAGGACCCCGAGGGTGATGGAGCCTGCACGTTTAGCGATTTCGCTAAACGAAATTGCGTCCCCACCTCCTCGGGCCCTTTTTGTCGTTGAGGCATTCCGCTCATCCGACCTTTGCCGCTTCATAGCCCCCAAACCCTGCTGCTCACCCGCATCGTTCGACACCGGTGTGTGGTCGTCGCAAGCTACGACGCTCCTGGCCCACTCCAGCGTCCGGGAATGCTTCTCAGACATCTGAGCTGCATCCCTTCCGCCGTAGCGCTCCAAGATCTTCTCAGCTAAGCGCCGATCACCCAGAGCTTTCCTACGCGGCGTCGATCGCCTACCTTTCCCGGCAGGCTTCGACCCCAGGGCTCCCGTTGGGAAAGCTCCTCGCGACAGGGCTTCCTTACTAGTACTGGGCTGCTCCGTCGCATTCGTCGGACCTCTGCCTTTCCCTGTCACAGCCCCATATGGGCCTACATTGGGTGTCGGTTTCGACACCCCTCCACTAACCGAACTACCCGTACCTACGGGGTTTGAAACCAAACCCCTGCGCTGATCCGTCTGATCAGCCCTTTTGACCCGCCGGGAGCTTTCCCGGCTGGCGGCGACCTGCTTCGGAGCACTCTCCGCACCTGTCGCGTCCCCCGCACCATGACGACTTTCGCCGTCACTCCTACCCTCCTTTTTCTTCGTCTTCGTGTCCATTCTAAGAAGTCCCCCCTCAAGGCCGCTATCCGGAGCCGATTGTGTAGTCGCCCTTCAACGGTCCCGTGGTTATCTATGCTACGCAGGGAGGCCACGCGAGGGTTGACGCATTACCTTATGAGTAATGCGTTCAGAGCCAGACCGGACGCAAAGCGGGAAAATCTTCAACCGCACCTACACCACCAACTTAACGGCGACGGAGCCGGAACGTACCTTGAGGCCCGCCACGGTTTTAACGGGACGTGGGCAGGTGCAGCATTAGCCTACCAGCCATTTCGATAGGGTTTCACCCCGACCTACTAAGGTGGCAGAATACTGCACCTACCAGCCCAAAGTCATCAATTCCTATCCATAGTCAAAATCAAGTCCCTAAAAATCCGGTTCGTCACCATTGAGTACCGATCTTGACCCTTAACAGGGTCCTCCCTCCCCTGAGCTCGGCACAATGACTCAGGGGTGCGGGTTTTATCGAGTTGTCCTCTCTAGATCCGCCATTATCAGTAGAAGCAGGGGCACCTCGTGCAGGACGTGACAACCAATCACGTGTGACAATTCGTCACTATGGCCGGTCTAAGACTGATACCAGTCCCTGATCCAGAGCCTGGAACCACGTATGATATCCAAGCCAAGTATCTTAACCCCCAACATTGGTGTCAGAAGAAAGGAATTGTTGAATAAATTCCGAAGATGCGAGTACAACTTGGACATGGCAAAGTTGAGTGAATTGAAGATCCAGCAACTGAAGGAGGAGTTGGAAGCCCGTGGATTGGATACTACTGGCAATTAATCCGAGCTACAAAGACGACTAAGGGTAGCCATGGTATTTGAAGGAATCAATACTGACGAGTATATCTTTCATTCTGAAGGCGACAAGACAACAACAAAAATAGAAGGAAAAAACCAAGCAGCACAGACAGTGACGAGCACAGATTTTAATATGATATTGGCAGCAATATCTGCACAAACATCGACAATGGCATCTCAGCTGGAGTCACAGGAAGCACGCAAATGTCATCTAAATTGGAAGAACAGAAGACATATATGTCATCTCTACTGGAAGCGCAAGAGGTATGTATATCTGAAATGTCGACACAAATTTCGGAACAGGTATCATCGCAGCTCTTTGCGAAACTGGAAGAGCAGGATGCAAAAATTTTACAACTCGAGGACAAAACTGATGCCGAGATAGAAGCGTTGAAAAGTCTTATGCAGCAGTTACAAATAAATCGCCCAGCTGTTCCAGCGAGCAATCCGAAGGTAAAAGCTCATCTTTTGACAGCTCTGTCCCTTTGCAGGTATTCAAGCTTCAATTTGTAAAGACGTCAGCAGTGAACAACTGGAATGCGGAAGATAAAGATACTGAACTGTTCGTAGCATTGAAAGGGCCTGCAGCTGAAATCTTACAGACTACTCCAGAGTACGAGCGGAACATTTATGAAGCATTGATGGCCGCCGCCTAGAGACGTTACGGAAGCGAGCATAGGAAACAGATATACCAAATTGAGTTGCAAAACCGTTACCAAGGGGCGAATGAGACTTTGCAGGAATTTGCGTGGGATGTTGAAATATTGGCTCATCTCGCAAATGCAGACGCACCCGTGGAATACATCGAGAGTAAAAAATCTAGAGCTTTATTAATGGAATACGGGACGTTGAAACGTAGCGAGCGACATACGCAAATCCAAAGCCAACATTTGCTGAAACAGTATCCCATGCGCTGACTCAGGAAACAGCATCGCTTCTGTGTAAGCCAGTTTTCAAAGCACGCCATGTGGAAGTAGAAAGACCATACTGGATGAACGATTGGAGGCGCTGAAAGGATTGCAAAAGCGGAGTGATAGAGTAATAAAATGCTTCAAATACGGGAAGCCAGGTCACATTGCACGTCATTGCGGTCTTGACCCTAGTGGTTCCAACAGCATGGATGGTCTTAAGTGCAAAGCTGGTGGAGATGAACAAGAGCGAGTGAGATGTAAAGATCGAGAACTTGCCCCAGCTATTGAATGTCCTGTGATATATATCTCGCAAATTGGAAGAAAATCAAGCAGTCTTGTCGTCAAAGGAAATGTGGATGACAAAGAACGTGTACTGACTGTAGATACGGGCGCATCTCGTTCCTTAATCCGATCTGATTTGGTCAACAAGAGAGTAAAGCCATTACCTGGAGCAAGGTTGCGTAAGGTCACTGGCGAGCATAACCAAGTCCAAGGAGAAGTGGCATGTGAGGTCTTAATTGGAAAGGTAACGATTCTACACAAATTCGTTGTGGCGGAGATCGTTGATGAAGTCATATTGGGAGTGGACTTCTTAGTTGACCATGACATCAGGATCGACATGCAATGAAGGAATATGCGCTATAAGAACCAGGATATGCCACTTAACTTCAGTTTGGAGAAAGGGTTCAGCAGTAAGAGAGTGCTGGTGGAGGAGATTCAACAGAGACTACAAAAGTCAAAGAAAGTAAATCGGGCAAAGGTTGATGGAATGAATGGGCCAAACAAATTAAAACCGAAGGTATCCGCGAGAAAAACACTGGCATTGACAAACCTTAATGAATGCAATAAATGAACGAAAGATTTCCCCAGAAAAAATGCAAGGGTGATTTGAAGCGAGGTCGCACTACTGTTGGCAAACGTCGGAACAATACTGATTATTAAAAGCCAATCCGTCAAGCGCAAGCTCTACGAAGTAGTTCATTGGCCAAACAGCAGAGTGTGAGGGAAGGGTCCAGGATAATGAGGATGAAACACAGGTACGACAAGAACAATAATTCGGAAGGTTTCTTGGAGGGAGATTTGGTACTTCAATACAACCCTCACCGGCGGAAAAATGTTCCATGCAAATTTGGTACAGTTGGGATGGCCCTCACAAAGTTGTGAAGAGGATCAGTGATACCATCTACCGCATACAAACCATTGGGAAACCACGAAATAGAAGAGTGGTTCATTTGGAGGGGCTTGCAGCGGTTAGGTCATCCCGATCAGTCTTAGGTGTAGGGCAGTGTGACGAATATTCACATCACTAAGTGATACTAGCATCCCTAATCCGATACTAAGCAGCCACTTGTATGTACGTAAACAAATCAATTATCATTTACACATGTACATACAAGGCAGCAGAGAGATACTCACCATCAGACGAAGTAGCACTCACATATACACACGCATATGGCTATGCGAGAGACTATAAACTACAAATATACATGAACATATATGGCTGGTAACCAAGCATGAAGTTCGCGAAGTTACTAGGCCTTAGGAGAAATGAGTAGACAAGGCAAGAGAGGGTATAAAAGCAGCGAAAGCTGAGTAATCAGTTTTGTTTAAGCACGCTATTGGTTGTGAAGTATTAGTGTTATTGTGAAGTGTTTTCAAAGTAGTCTAATAAAGACAATTTTGCATTATTGAATTTTGGAGTTATTTATTTAATTGACATGGAGGACAAAGTAATAGACCTTTGTGAAAAATATTTATGCAATTTTGGGTTGCCTTCATCAAATCGTGATATTGAATGACCGAAATGCTCTTTTCAGACAATCCTGAGGCGCCCATGTGACTTAAATTATTTAAAAGACTACCTTTGACAGAATTGAAGAGAGGTCAAGCAGATTTCTTAGATGCTCCTGGTGGTTGTGGGAATCCTTTTCACTTAATCTTCTTCTCGCATATGCCAGATGTAAAGGTCACGTGGCGCTGGCTGTAGCATCATCGGAAATGGCAGCGACTCTTTTATCTGGTGGTCGAACAGCCAGTCCATTCAAAAGATCGTGTCGCTGGCTAAAAAAATACAAGAGGCAATTCTTATAGTGTGGGATGAGTGTACAATGACTAACCGAGCACATATTGAAGTAGTAGATCGTAGATTTAAAGACCGAAGATCAAACGACAAACCCTTTGGGGGGATAACAATCCTTTTTACAGAGGATTTTCGTCAGACTTTACCAGTAGTGGCGAAAGGGACTCGAGCTGATATTGTTAAATCGTGCTTCAAATCATCGTTATTATGGCTTCACCTCGAAAAATGGTGTGCGAACAAACACGAGAGCGCATCTTAACGGAACTATAAGTACATTCCCCCAATATTTATTAGATATTGGGGATGGTAAAGTTCTCACTGAGGACGACTACTTTATAGTAGATTCAAAGCTTGGGAATGTGGTACATAACATGAGCGAATTAATATCAGAAGTTTACCCAAATATTGAAGAGCTATCCAGCAAACCATATACTTGGCTATGCGAACGGGCTATTATTTCACCAAAGAATAAGACTATAGACGAAATAAATAACATAATTCTAGATAAAGTTCCTGGCGAAGTTAAAGAGTATATATCAAATGACACTGTTCTTAATAATGAAGATGCCGTACACTATATAATTGAATTTTTTAATTCGCTTAATGCCTCTGGTATACCGCCCCATAATTTGAAGTTAAAAAACGATATTCCAATTATACATAACAATATCCTCGAGGCAATGATCCTCACGGGTCCTGCGGCCGGAAAGATATCCTTCATACCCCGCATACTTATGATTCTAACGGATATGCCTTTCCAATATAAACGGTTACAATTTCCTGTGAAGGTTTCCTTTGCAGTCACAATCAACAAATCACAAGGCCAAACTTTCCACAATGTTGGTATTGACTTGCGTGCAGAATGTTGCACCCACGGGCAGTTGTATGTTGCAATGTCGAGAACTGGGAACCCTCAGAATCAAACTGTACTGCTACCTTCAGATAATAAAACTAAAAATGTAGTGTATTCGGAAGTACTTTAAGTTATAGAATTAAATAAGTACCACATATGTATATTTAGAGTAATTCTCTTTTCTAATATCAATAACATATCTCAGGTATAATTTGTTATTATTTTGTACAACAATAAACATCCGTTTGCGAGCAAGGTCGCACACGAGCTGCTAGTTTCTTTATATATTTGCACAGCTTAATTGTGCTATTGAATTGAGAAAGGCTATGTGATATAATGTTTGTATTTTTAATGGACAAACACAGAAAAGTACAAAAGGTACACTAATTAGTTTTATCTGTTTGTATTTTAATTAATAAACACTAATTAGTTTTATCTGTTTCCAAACTGCTAATTTGTCTATTTTATACCGCCACAAAACCAGAGTTGGGAGCAGTGCACCAAGTTTTAAGCAGTTACATAGCTCGAAAGTAAGTGGGCTGACATAGTCAATGTCCTGTGCTAAGAATTATTGAGATGTTAATTGGTTGTGGACTTAAACGTCTGCTTATCCTTCCCATATTCGTAAAATTTAGTGATTTCTATAGCGATTCCACACAGAGGGTTAATGAAATAATTAACCAAGTTTTCTACATTAAAGCCCTTAACAAACCCAATGTTCCATACAAAATAAAAATTTTTATATGTAGTTTTTCAGCTTTACTGATCTATTAGGGTCAAGTGCAAATAAAATGTTATTTATTCCACCATTTAGCCCAACGTTTCGATAATTATCCTTATCTTCTTCAGGGGCGGTCTATATTTGTTTATAACAAAATACAAAAGACAAAAACAACATTAGAAATAAAATTAAACGATCTAAATTACATAGTTTCAAACAAAGTTTTTCACAATTATAAATTTGAATTTTACATGAAATATTACTTCATAAACAATTATTTATATTCACTCACATTGGTATTTAAAAAACGATTTTATTATTACTTTACAAAAAATTAATTAAATGCTACCATCACTATATGGTAAACTTGTCAAACTAAAACTAATTATCTGTGTCATAGGCATAATAAGTAAGTCGCGGCTATGTCTTGTGTATCTTCTTTCTTGTTCATTGCCTTTTCTCTGTTTTGCATTATTCTTAGGCTCTCGAGTGTGTACCTTGTTCTTTCTCTCGTCTCTTTGTCTATTATTTTTGTTGTTGTGAAATCTACTGTGTGTTTATTGTTTACCGCGTGTTGTGATAACGCCGTGCTGTGTTTTTCTTTGTTGATATCGGCTTGGTGCTCTGCAAGTCGTGTGGTTAGCGCCCTCTTCGTAGTGCCAATATATATTTTGTTGCAATGTTCAGTTTCATTTCCTTTGCACTCTATTTGGTATACCAAGTTACTTTGTTGTTGTATGTCGATCGGGCTTTTTGTTTTTGTAAAGAATGTTGATAGAGTGTGGTTAGATTTGTAAGCCAGTGTTATTTTTGGGTTTTTTGTTATGTGTTGTGCTAGATTTTCTGAGAGCCTGGGAATATAGGTCGTACTAAAATATTGTTTTGGTTCATTCGGCGACTCTTTCGTTGTGGTTTGTGTGGGAATATTTATTAATTCTTGTTGTTTACGGTCAATTAGATTACATATTAATTTATTGGGATAATTGTTACTTCTTAGCGTCATTTTGATTTTTTCTATATTAGCGTTATGAAAACATTGATTGCTGATGGTCAGTACTTTATGTATAAAATTTTTGGCGGTATTTAATTTATACTTAAAGGGTTGTGATGAAAAGAAATTTATTAGGCGACCAGACGATGTAGGTTTTTTGTACCAGTCAAGTATAATTTTATTGTTAGCTCTATATATGCGGGTGTCTAAGAAGGGGATGTTGTTGTTTTTTTCCATTTCAATGGTAAATTGCAGTCTATTGTGGTATTTGTTCAGTGTACTTAAGATAATTTCCGTGTCGCTTCGTTTTATTATTGCAAATACGTCGTCTACGTATTTGACAAGAAATTTGATACCAGTGTTTTGTTGTTGGTTCAGCTCAGAGTACATATTGTGTATCAGGTCGTCCATCACAATGTCCGCTATGGTGGGGGAAAGTGGGTTACCCATCGGCATTCCAAAAGTTTGTTGGTAAATATTGTTATTGTACATGAAATAGTTATTTTCTTTTAAGCAGAACTCTAATATGGTTAAAAATTTGTTTTTCGGTATGTTTGTGTGTTGTTGGACTTTTTCCCATTTTTTCATGACTATCTTTATTGCTAAAGCCGTCGGTATGTTGGTGAAGAGCGAGACGACATCGAACGATACTAACACATCATCATTGTATACATTTACATCAGCTAATCTATTTTTCAAGTCAAATGAATTTTTAGTGTTGTAGTCTTCTGATATTAGTGGCGTCAAGATTTTTCCTAAATATATGGACAATTCATAACATGGAACATTTATAGAAGACGAAATTAGACGTAAGGGGTATTCGGGTTTGTGGATTTTGGGTAAACCATAAAGTCTCGGTGCGGTTGCTGCCGAGCTTGTGAGCTGTTGTTTTTCTCTGTAGTTTATGTGCTTTCCTTTGTATAATTCGTTCACAATGCTATTGTTTTTCTTTTGCAGTTTTGTTGTGGGATCGACTCTGACGACTTTGTATGTGTTCTTGTCGCCTAGTAGTTGGTTCATTTTCTCCATATAGTCTGTCTTGTATAGCGCAACAGTTCTATTTCCTTTATCCGCATCCGTAATAACTATGTTGTCTCTGTGTAAATGTAAAGATGTTCTAGTTTTGTTGTATGTCTCTATGATAAATTTTTCGGCTGAGTTTTGTTTTATATTACTTTTGAACTGTAAGATTCTGTGGCTAACTTGGCTTCTCGCGACTTCTTTATCTTTTTCGTTATCTATAGTTTGAATTACTTGTTCTATTTCTGCAATTGTATGTATGGGTGAAAAATTAGTATTTGTTGTAGGTAGTGTGAATTTTCGTCCCAGGGATAGCAGCCACATCACATCTTCGGGAAATTCGATGTTGGTTTTGTTCACAAACCAATTGCTGTTTATGTTGATTCCTAGTTTTCTTATTTTTTCGTATTTAAGTTTTTTCATTTTCGCTTCTAGTGTTGCTTCTTTCTCTTTTGCTATCTTCTTACCCAGAATTTTTTGTTTGGTGATGAACTGGTCAAATTCCTGTTCGCCTAATGCATGTTTTAATTGTTGTTGTGCGTGAAAAATTAGATCTTTTGTTGTTTTGATGTTGATGTTGGTTTGTGTAAGTTCTATGTTTAATATTTTCGAGAGAAATTTCTGTTTGGTCTTTTCAATTTTTGTTTTTACTCTTTCGGACGTTGTTTGTATTTTTATGTATTTTACAGTGTTCGTCAAGTGGTTTGGTGTTAGCTCGTATCTCTTGCATTCTAACAAGAAGTATAAAAGGTACACCAATTACCAAAACCAGAGTTGGGAGCACACCAAGGTTTGAGCAGCAACATTGCTCGAACGATAGATCTATTGCTCGAATGATAGATCTGCTGTTTACAAACAGTAACAATATTACATGTAAAAGAATGGATATGTATAAAATCTCTGATCACGAAACTATATCTTTTAAAATAAATCTTGAAAAATCTTTAAGAATGCGTTTGTGTCCTGGGAAAATCATTGAAGTGAAAATCTAGGTACTTATAAATACTCTGAATTCTCACAGCTAGATCTTAATAATAAAGTTACATTTTTAACAGCTATATTGACAAATGCTATGAACACGTTCACTAATCCTAAAGAAATAAGTGACAAATTAATGAAGAAATGGTACGATAGTGAATTAGGTAATCTAAACAGGCAAAAGTGAATATATCTCTATAAATCCGCAGTAAAAACGGGAGATTCACAAAACTACCAAGTTATTAAGCATCAGTATAAACGTTTAGTGAGAGTCAAAAAGGTAGAATAGCTTAAACGATGTTAATGCTCATTTTCCGTCTACAGATACGGTACGTTGCGAAAAATATCGCCAAGATACCAGCCCGATAATCGCGGGAACAATTTGGTGATATCAACCTTTTAGGTCATCAAACCTCTCTCCGCGAGGAACTTGGGGTCACCAGAACCTGGCTTGCTAAGTAAACAGGAAGGTAAAAGGGAGGGTGAAGTTGACAATATGGTTCAATGGATAAGTACTCGAGTTGTATGCGACTAATTTTCACGGTTCTCCGCACTTTATTTCAAGGGTAAAATTCTAGAACAGGTGTTGACTGCTAATACGCGTAAGCAAATTTGGGGAGAGGTGTTAAACGACGCATATTGACTTCGACAACAATAATTCGAAGGCGGAAAATTGTCTCTCTGTCCGGAGATATTGCAGTTGATGTTGGCAATTGTCATGTGGTTATTGTAATGTTGTTGTACACTGAAACAAATTTTGAGTACAAAGGGATTTTGCACGGATTTAATTTCGATCCCACACCTTAGGGGAAATGGGTGAATGAGGTATCCGAGAGTATAAAAGCAGCGCAATCAATTTTGAATGGAATCAGTTTTGATTTTAACACACTTTTAGTGAAGTACGCGAGTATTGTAAAATACTGCTACTACTTGCTATACTGAATATTTGAGTTATTTATTCGACAGTTCAGCGATTCGAACGGTAGTAGAAGGTGCAATATAATCAGAAATTTCCAAAAATTCGTTACAATATGGTTCCAAGTAAAAAACGTGCGTGACGACTATATTTATACGTTTTTCATTTATTTTCATTGAGGAATAAATCCGTTAAAACAAAGAGCATGTTATGATAAAGTACATGTGAAGCCCCATATTTAAATTGCATAACAGAATGAACTTTATGTATGTTTGTTTAATGGTGTGTTCAGTTTATACTTATATTTAAGAATTCATGAGCTTAACACCGGCTTATAATAATTAAATTTCAATTATTATGTTTTCTAAGAAAAACTGAAAAGAAAGAAACATTTACTGGCATATTGCGATGGATCCATTTCGAGAACCGCCAACGTAATCATCATCAGTTAAGCCCCGGTGTTAAGCTCATGAATTCTTAAATATAAGTATAAACTGAACACACCATTAAACAAACATACATAAATATGTACAACTGAGCCCGAGTTGACAAACCTTCTCATTCGCAACGAAGAAGAACTTTACAAAAACAAATCTACATGGCACACAAATTAATATAGAGACAAAATGTCTCAATTGTGTTGTTAGTGTAGAAATGAGAAAAACTGAATTAAGCATGAAAACAAATACCAGCAGGATGGCCTAGTGGTTAAAGGCTACTGCAGTTTCACCATGTGATTCACGGTTCGAATCCCGGTGAAACCTTTGACAACATTACAAAATTGCCTGATGATGATTACGTTGGCGGTTTTCGAAATGGTTCCATAGCAATATGCCAGTAAATGTTGCTCATGAATTCTTAAAAATGAACTTTGATTTGTATATTACATTTTTCAAATTAAAATCCTCTGCCAAAAAAGGAACAAAACATATTTATATTTTCCTTATTTCGTACTTAGCTACACTTCCTTTTGTGATTAAAGATTTTGTGCGAAATTTTAAAAAAACTCCGAACATAATTCTTTCATTCCATTTCATTCGGCTGCCTTCTGTTACTGCCTTTCACCCTATTCGCAACATAACCTCAATTTAGGCTGCCAAACTATATAGTATACAATGTATAAAAGTAAGCCGGCGCCAATTGGTCACACCAAAGGAGTTTAAATCGTTTTCCACCTGGTCCTTCCAACGGAGTGGGGGCCGCCCTCTAACTCTGCTTCCATAGGCGGGTTCCGATAGAAACACTTTTTTGGCCGGAGCATCATCTTTCATTTGCATAACATGGCCTAGCCAGCGCAGCCGCTGCGTTTTAATTCGCTGGCTATGTGGATGTTTGCATATAGCTCGTAAAGCTCATCAATAAATCTTCTTCGGTACTCGCCATCGCCAACGCGTAGAGGTCCATAAATCTTTCGAAGAACTTTTGTATCGAAAACTCCCAAAGCCGCTTCATCGCCATGGTCCATACTTCGGCCCCATATAGCAGGAGGGGTACGATAAGTGACTTGTAGAGTATGATTTTCGTTCGCCGAGAGAGGACTTTACTTTTCAATTGCCTACCTAGTCCAAAGTGGCATTTATTGGCAAGATTGATTCTTCGCTGGATTTCAGTGCTGATGTTGCTAGTGTTGATGCTGGTTCCCAAGGATAGCAATAATCAGATTGCAAAGCGACAAGGCTGCGGGCGCTGATGGATTGCCTACGGAGCTATTCAAATACAGCGGCGAGTAGTTGGTAAGGCGCATGCGTCAGCTTCTTCGCAAAATATGGGCGGACGAGTGCATGCCCGACGATTGGAATCTAAGTGTTTTTGCCCAGTGCACAAGAAGGGGGATACTGCAAACTGCACCAACTATCGCGGAATCAGCCTTCTTAATATCGCATATAAAGTCTTGTCAAGTGTATTGCGCGAAAGATTGAAGGCCACCGTGAATCAACTGATGGGACCTTATCAGTGCGGCTTCAGACCTGGTAAATCTACCATCGACCAGATTTTCACAATACGCCAAATCTTGGAAAAAACCAGTGAAAAAAGAATCGACACACATCACCTCTTCGTCGATTTTAAAGCCGCCTTCGACAGCACGAAAAGGAGCTGCCTATATGCCGCTATGTCTGAATTTGGTTTCCCCGCAAAACTTATACGGCTGTGCAAAATGGCGTTGAGCAATACCATCAGCTCAGCCAGAATTGGGAAAAAACCTCTCCGAGCCGCTCGAAACTAAATGAGGTTTCAGACAGGGTGACCCCCTATCGTGCGATTTCTTTAATTTGATGCTGGAGAAAATTATATTAGCTGTAGAACTTAACCGCTCTCGAAAAATATTCTATAAAAGCCTGCAATTACTGGCGTATGCGGCTTAAACAACCGCGCCGTTAGTTCTGCTTACTGCAAACTGGCAAAAGAAGCGGTAAGGATGGGTTTGATGGTGAATGAGGACAAAACTAAGTCCCTGCTGTCATCGAGCAAAGAGTCAGCGCATACGCGCCTTTGAAACCACGCTACCGTTGGTAGCCATAATTTCGAAATAGTAAAAGACTTCGTTTATTTGGGAACCTGCATCAATACTAGCAACAACATCAGCTATGGAATCCAGCGAAGAAGCACTCTTGCCAATAAATGCTACTTTGGACTAGATAGGCAATGGAAAAGTAAAGTCTTCTCTCGGCAAACGAAAATCATACTCTACAAATCACTTATCGTTCCCGTCCCGCTATATGGGGCCGAAGTATGGACAATGGCGATGAAGCGGCTTTGGGAGTGTTAGAGAGAAAAGTTCTTCGAAAGATTTATGGACCTCTACGCGTTGGCGATGACGAGTACAGAAGAAGATTTAACGATGAGCTGTATGAGCTCTACGCAGACATCAACATAGTCCAGCGAATTAAAACGCAGCGGCTGCGTTGGCTAGGCCATGTTATGCGAATGAAAGATGAATTTGACAAAATAAAAATACTTATAAACTTAAATTAAAGCTATATAAAGTAAATCTTATTATTTAAATCACATTGCCCGTTATAGCTATGAAATTTTTGAGTGAAATACGCATGAAAAATTCTAACCCTTTTATGGATAAACCTCTAAATTCACAAATACTATAAACCTGTTAGCATTTTAAATTGACATTTCCGTACAAATTTTTGAGTTATAAGAGCTTTATAAACCTATTTATTTGTTATGAATATGGAGGGAAAGTATAAAATGTTTATAAAACTTTTTTAAAATGACGTGTACATTGCAATTTCATATACCTAGTATTTCCCACCCAGCACTTTTTGAAATTATTAATCATATTAGAGTCTTTTTCGAGTCTCCAGCATGATCAAAATAAGCATATATGCGCTCATTTTCTTATCAGAAAAGACTCCCTCGTCGGGAGAAAATGATACCCTACGTGCGACTACACTTGGTTATTTTAATCATTTTTTGTGATTGCTTTATATTTTGTTGTTGCTTTTTCAATAAATCATATTTCACTCATAAGAGGGAGTCCATTTCGAGTCTTCTTTTGATCGCAGAGTTGATTAAACAGTTTTTAGTCGTCAAAGGGAGTCGAAAATGTCTCATTGTGGTGATTTATATTTTAATCAATCTTCCATATGCTATGTGGGTAGGAGCTTAAGTCGCTGTTTATACACAAATATTTTTGTTGTTGAAACTCGTTATTTGGCGAAGGGGGTAACGAGGTAAGCCCCCCGAGTTTCTTGTGCTAGGCGACTCTATTTGAGTTGTTTTTCTTCCGTTTTCAAATTCTGGTTTTTGTCAATTCTGTTTTGATTGAAGAACTTTTGGTTGACTTTGAACATGATTCAATCACAAGAGGTTTGCTCAACTGAAATTTTTTTTTGGCAATTGCAGCCATTTTGGTCCCAAATCGAATTGACATATGTTAACCGTGTTGTTTCTCTGCGATTTTTGGAAAAATATTAGTAGTAACAAGTAAGGAAGGCTAAGTTCGGGTGTAACCGAAGATTACGTACTCAGCTGAGAGCTTTGGAGACAAAATAAGGGAAAAGCACCATGTAGGAAAATGAACCTAGGGTAACCCTGGAATATGTTTGTATGATATGGGTATCAAATTGAAGGTGTTAATGAGTATTTTAAAAGGGAGTGGGCCCTAGTTCTATAGGTGGACGCCATTTCGGGATATCGCCATAAAAGTGGACCAGGGGTGACTCTAGAATGTGTTTGTACCATATGGGTATCAAATGAAAGGTGTTTATGAGTATTTTAAAAGGGAGTAGCCCGTAGTTGTATATGTGAAGGCGTTTTCGGGATATCCAAAGCTAATTTATTTATGTATGGAATACCACGAACAGTATTCCTGGCAAGATTCCAAGGGCTTTTGATTTCGCCCTGCAGAACTTTTCCATTTTCTTCTTCTTAATATGGTAGTTGTCACACCCATTTTACAAAGTTTTTTCTAAAGTTATATTTTGCGTCAATAAACCAATCTAATTACCATGTTTCATTCCTTTTTTCATATTTGGTATAGAAATATGGCATTTTTTTCATTTTTCGTAATTTTCGATATCGAAAAAGTGGGCATGGTCATAGTCGGATTTCGGCCATTTTGTATACCAATACAATGTGAGTTTAGATAAGTACGTGAACTGAGTTTAGTAAAGATATATCGATTTTTGCTCAAGTTATCGTGTTAACGGCCGAGCGGAAGGACAGACGGTCGACTGTGTATAAAAACTGGGCGTGGCTTTAAACCAATTTCACCCATTTTCACAGAAAACAGTTGTCGCCATACAATCTATGCCCCTACCAAATTTCACAAGGATTGGTAAATCTTTGTTCGACTTATGGCATTAAAAGTATTCTAGACAAATTAAATGAAAAAGGGCGGAGCCACGCCCATTTTGAAATTTTCTTTTATTTTTGTATTTTGTTGCACCATATCACTACTGGAGTTGAATGTGACATAATTTACTTATATATATCTATACTGTAAAAAATATAAAATTTTTTGTTAAAATTTGACTTTTAAAATTTTTTTTTTAAAGTGGGCGCGTTCGAAATCTGATTATGCTAATTTTTATTTAGCACACATATAGTAATAGGAGTAACGTTCCTGCCAAATTTTTTCATGATATCTTCAACGACTGCCAAATACCATCTTGCAAAACTTTTAAATTACCTTCTTTTAAAAGTGGGCGGTGCCCCGCCAATTGTCCAAAATTTTACTACTTTTCTATTCTGCGTCACAAGGTCAACCTACCTACCAAGTTTCATCGCTTTATCCATCTCTGGTAATGAATTATCGCACTTTTTCGGTTTTTCGAAATTTTCGATAACGAAAAAGTGGGCTTGGTTATAGTGCGATTTCGTTCATTTTAAATGGCGATCTGAGATGAGTGCTCAGGAACCTACATACCAAATTTCATCAAGATACCTCAAAATTTACTCAAGTTATCATGTTAACAGCCAGACGGACGGACGGACATGGCTAAATGAATTTCTTTTTTAGCCCAGATCATTTTGATATATAGAAGTCTATATCTATCTCAATTAGTTTATGCCGTTAAGGATTACCGTTATGCGAACAAAATTAATATGCTCTATGAACTCTGCTCAGCTGACGTTTATATAGTGTTTGCATTTGTATATTTGAATATTTGGCTGTTTTGAAGTTTCAAAAATTTTTTTATTTTTGTATACTTTTAGGCAAACCATGATTCAATTACTAGAGGTTTGTTCTCCAATGATGACAGAGATTTGACAATCCCAAATTTAAGAATCTGGTTGCTTTTTCGGAGTAAGGAAAATGGGGAATACTTCAATCCCCTTCAGCGAAAATTGTAATAGAAAATTAGGTTTCGTATGTACATTTATAAGTTTACGAAAGTGTACGATTCCTTGGTGACCGTACTTTTCATAAATTTACCTACATATGTTCGGCCACATCATGGCATAGTTAATAAATTCAACATAAAATTAAAAAATTGTTCTAAGGAATTATACAGTTCAGTACTTATTGGGTATTTGTAAACTGATTGCTTCCTATTTCTACTACTAATATTTTTCGAAAAATCGCAAAGAAACAACACAGTTACCAGATGTCAACTCGATTTGGGAGCAAAATGGCTGCAATTGTCAAAAAATGTGTGATCCGATCAAACCTCTTGTGATTGAATCATGAGGCAAACTACTTTTACATATTTTCCTTTGAATATTAAGCTGTAGCATAATAATAAAACCAGACAGATAACGTCAATATTGGAAATGGGAAGTATTGCTTCTTGACTTACCTGGATCAATGATTTTTTCAGTATCATAAGAAACTACTACATGATTGCCTTTCTGAAATATGAAGAATATGGTTAACGGTCCCAAGATCCAACATTCATCTATGTAAACGAAGCGTTGAGGTAGGCTCAGGTGGCTTTTGTTAAAATGTATAGCGACAGAGGTTTTATAGTAACGATGCTTGAACAAATCAGATCTTATAGATCTACATGATGGCAAAAAAAATACTTTGGCTTATCATAACTTTATTTTAAATACATAGCTCTGACTAACCCTGGAAACGCTTTGACGAACATGAAATACTCCCAGCCGTATGATCAAATCAGACAGACATTTTTATGATTTTCTCTATCTTCCAACCTGTCTCTCCTCTGTCTAACCCTTTTCCTCTCTTATTTCGTCAGCCCTCTGCATTTTCCAGTTTACCTTATTTTGCTCATTCAATTTCTCTATCCCCTTCATTTTTTAGTAAACCTTCCTGCTTTTCCTCTTATCTTCCCTCTCTTGCCCATATCCAAATCTATCTCTCACTATTACGCTTATTCTTAATCTTTGTATTATTACTGGCTTGTATCGAAATCCTACCCTTTTTCCTACCTTTCTCTTGTTGTCTTTACTTTCCCGACTTCCCGTTAACTTCCTCAACTTTTTCTTCCCATTTCCTCCGTTAAGTCTTCTCTTTTCTTTCATGTCCCCTTTTTCAATGTAGTGATATATCGAGTTTGGCTTCCTTCCGCACGTTACATTACTAAAGTAGTAAAAAAAGTAGCAAAACAGTAATAAATATTTTCCTTCGCTACTACTTGACCGAAGTATGAGTTCCGTCATATTTTTGTTGTTGTATTAATAAGTTCACTTAACTGGCTTTATTGCGTCATGAGCTGTAGATAGAGTTGTAAACATTATTATTTTCATGCTACCAATATATTCCAATTACTTCGAATGGTTAGATATGACTAACCCCTTACTTTGATGGGCATCAGAGATCTGCTTTAAGTACTAATAAAATTAGTGCGCTTATGCATAAGCCAAAAAATTGTGTCTAAATGTGTACTTAGTGAAGTACAATAAATACTATGAGTGATTAGCACATAAAATAGAAAATACATACGAGTGCCCCGTAACACATATGTCTCATACATATATGACATTGTTGAGTATAAACTTATGTCAAATTCGCTTTAACTCAGTAGCACGTTGATTTCGTGTGTAATACACTGTATACATCGTTTATCATCGGTTTTACTTTGGCGCTGTATTCAGTTTAGTTTCGTGTACATCGTTGTGCTGCTAGCGTCAGAAGACTGATATGACTTTATTCATTTTATTGCACTGTTAGTCTTACTTTTTCCAATTAGTGTTTTCGTATAACACAGTTGAGTTTCTTGCCCAACAGGACAATTGAGTTCTGAATTGCTTCGTTGCTTATGAGCGGTTATTCATTTTGCGAAGCATGACTATGTAAATGTGGGTTAGTGGATATAAGTGCTTGTTATTTTTTGTTTGCATACGCACTATTACTAATTTTTTGGTTAGTCCACTAATAACCTTAAAAAATGAACAATTGCACCTCACTGATGGGCTTTTTGCCCATCTAAAAATCAAAATTCTTTGATGCAGGCACTTGAAAATGTTCTAATTATGTCCCATTTGTGCACGAAACTACTTTTTTAGGCTCTCAAACAGTTGCACCTTCAAATATTTTTATCTCAAGTATGTATGTTCAATTTTTTCTTATTAGAAAGTTCGCGTCTGACAGCTTTGCCAAATTGGCAAATATTTTCCTACTTTTCCAAAGGCACATTCGCTTCCTTATACCAACAGTTACCAGCAGACATAACAACTACATTCCTGTATAAAAATATTGTTAGTACCTCGACAAGTACATACATCTTTCCCATTGCATTTTTCTTATTTCCTATTTATTATATGCAGACGCAGCTGTGCTTGCTTGAAAAAAGTAAATACTACCTTAAAATGTAGCAAATTTTGTATGGTGTTCCATGATTGTCTGCGGCAAACATTGAAATTGGACTTGTACACAGATGCCAAAAATGCACGTAGTGGGAGGTAGTGAAGGAAAGTAGTATTATTCTATACATGTGGGCATATGTATGTATATTCAAACATAAAAGAGTTTTTTATAGACTAAAACGCAATAGGAGTAGTAGTAATAGTAGAAATATTAGTGGTTATGTAGTGATAGGGAAAATTGTGGTAGTCAAATAAGTGGTAAAAGTAGTAATAAAATGGTAGTAGAGACCGGTTAAGCAAATCAAAAATTGTACAAATTTTTGTACAAATTGTAGAAATAGTTGTAGAAATAATATATGTAAAAGTGTGGAAAAGGAGTAAAAGTAGAAAATTACATATGAAGTACATATTCATAGTTTTAAAAAAAAAAAACCTTAAAGCATATATGACACTACTTGGATTAAAAGCTAAAAAAAAACTGACGAAACTTTATCGGAACTTCAAAACACAAAAACAATTTCTATCATGAAAAAGCGACACCACTATTCCCCCAAAATTAGTGAGTTTGACATGTTTTGTTTATGTTTTACATTTTATTTTTACATTAACACTTTTAACAATAAAAACAATGCAAATGACACTCGAAAATTATATCGGTCTATAATGGTTAACTTTTTTCATAAGAAAGTTGATTTTAATTGTGTTTTTATGCACCAAATTTTCAAAATGAAAACAAAATTTTCATGTGTCAGAAAAAAATAAAGAAAAAACGGCCGAATGTCAAAAAAACCTATCGAAATACAAACGGTCTCGTTTGTTTTTAATGAACTAGATTGTGTTTTCCTTGTATTTCGTTAGTTTTTTGAAATATAGTTTACACACTTACACTAGTACTGAAGCCGTATTAGGGAGTGCGACAAAAAATTGAAGATAAAATACAAGAAAAAATACACGAAAATAAAGTAGTGTCATATAGGTATAACAAAATTGAAAAAAAAATATAAAATGCTAAAAACGAGTATGGATTAGTGTAGAAAAATATTAGTAGCAAAGTTCATTTGAAGTAGTATCAAAGCAGTAGTTTTTTCTTATGATAAAATAGTAAACTATGAACATGCGAAACCTAAACCAATTCAAAATTCATCATTCAATGTCAAAAACTCAACGAGTAAATCGGTTCACTTAAAAATGTCACTCGTAAATATTCCATGTAAGAATTTGGGGAATCGGTTTATATTTGGAATATTATGTATGTATATACTTATTTGATATATTCGGACCTCGTGAGGTAGTATCAGAGGTACGTTTTCCGAATATTTTAAATTAACGATTTCCTCAGAACACTTCCATGAATACTTAAAGGAAAAGATTTTCGAAATTTCAGAATAAAAAGGTGAGTACTCCCTGTGTAGCAGGACCGCGCAAAAGCTTAACTCTTCTCTCAAAGTCAAGGCCGGAATATAAAGTTCTAAGACAATAGGCCATTTTCTTTTATTCCTCAGTCAGTTCATTGCGGATGCTGAGTAGAATATCACCCCATGTCGGCTGCCTGTTAAAATCGTCTTATCTCAAAATATTTTTGAAATATTTCTAATTTCAAAAATTCCAGGATTTGTCACAAAAACGCCCTATATTAGAATTAGATTGAGGAACGTCTTATCTCAGAATCCTTTTCATTAACTCGCTCTTATGTCAAAATGCATTGAACCTATATAGGGAGTTTTTGAAAAAAAATTTGTGATAGTGTATTTTTATACTTTAATTGGATAACGGTTGGTTGGACAGGTATAAAGGAATCGAGATAGATATAGACTTCCATGTATCAAAATCATCAGTATCGAAAAAAAATTTGATTGAGCCATGTTCGTCCGTCCGTTAACACGATAACTTGAATACGTTTTGAGATATCTTCACCAAATTTGGTACACGAGCTTATCTAGACCCAGAATAGATTGGTATTGAAAATGAGTGAAATTTGTATATATATAAAATTTTTGAAAACACAAAAAACCTGAATATTTAGTAAATAATACACCTAGAATGTTGAAATCTGACATGTGGATAGCTATTGAAACCCATGCTAAAAATTTTAAAAAATTGTTTCGAATGGGCGTGGCACCGCCCACTTGTGATAAAATCAATTTTCCAAACATTATTAATTATAAATCAAAAATCGTTAAACCTATCGTAACAAAATTAGGCAGAGATGTTGCCTTTACTACAAGGAATGCTTTGAAGAAAAATTAACGAAATCGGTTAAGGACCACGCCCACTTTTATATAAAAGATTTTTAAAAGGGTGGTGGACGAATAAAATAAGCCATATCTTTGCGGAAAAGAGCTTTATATCAATTGAATTTTACTTTCTAAATTTAATTACAACGTTAAATTGAAAAACACTAAAATTTTTGAAAATGGGTGTGGCACCGCCCCTTTTATGACTAAGCAATATTCTATATTTCGGGAGCCATAACTCGAGGAAAAATTAACATATCGTAATGAAATTGTGTACACATATTTTCCTTATAGCAGAAAATATTTCTAGTGAAAATGGACGGCATCGGTTAAAGACCACGCCCACTTTCATACAAAACAAATTTAAAAGGGTCGTAGACTAGAATACTAAGCTAAAACTTAGCATAAAATAGTTTTGAATCAATAATATTTGTAATTATTTGGAGCTTTGCGGCCGATAATATAAAGACAAAACACAAGGTTTCTCTTTTCCTCCTACGTGTTTCGATGAAATTTTTTCATCTTCATCAGGGAGACTGTATATTTATCATAAAATATGATATAAAACAAAACAAACCGAAAAGCTCCAAATAATTACAATTGTAACAAAAAATTGGCCCAAAATAAATATATTATCAATAATATTTCACTTATCAAGTTTTATTGTAAGAGGAAATGGGGAGAATTTTTGTTTTAAACGGGCAGTGCCACGTGTTATGTAGAAAAGTAATTTATTTGAAATGAAATGTACAATTGAAGCTCACGCTGAGTATATAATGTTTGGTTACGCCCGAACTTAGCCTTCCTTACTTGTTGAATAAAATTCTAACGTACGGGATTCTTCAAACAAATTCTGAAAGAATCACCAACCCAACATAACACATTATCAATTCACGAAATATTTAGTAGAAAATGAATTATCTCCTCCAAAACCTGTTGGCATTTACACATTTATTATCACTACTAATAAGTACTAAAGGTACTTTTCTACTACAATTTTCTCTAAAGGGGATTGAATTATTCCCCGTTTTCCGTACTTAGTAAAGACAACCCGTCCAGATTTTTCAATTTGGGAGTGTCAAGGCTCTGTCATCATTGAAGAACAAACCTCTAGTAATTGAGTCATGAACCGTTACATTTATCTATATATATATAAAATTCAAATTATGTATGTATGTATGTAACTATAGAACGGATGACCGATCACAACCAAATTCGCACAACCCACTAGAAACCTTCCAAGGATGGTCATAGGCTAAACATAATACCGATATATAAAAGGGGCGTGGCACCTCCCATGCAAAACGAATATTTTTATACTCAGTTGAGCAGAGCTCACAGAGTATATTAAGTTTGATTGGATAACGGTTGGTTGTACATATATAAAGGAATCGAGATAGATATAGACTTCCATATATCAAAATAATCAGGATCGAAAAAAAATTTGATTGAGCCATGTCCGTCCGTCCGTCCGTCCGTCCGTCCGTTAACACGATAACTTGAGTAAATTTTGATGTATCTTGATGAAATTTGGTATGTAGGTTACTGAGCGCTCATCTCAGATCGCTGTTCAAAATGAACGATATCGGACTATAACCACGCCCACTTTTTCGATATCGAAAATTTCGATAAACCGAAAAAGTGCGATAATTCATTACAAAAGACCGATAAAGCGACGAAACTTAGTAGATGAGTTGAACTTATGACGCAAAATAGAAAATTAGTAAAATTTTGGACAATGGGCGTGGCACCGCCCACTTTTAAACGAAGGTAATTTAAAAGTTTTGCAAGCTGTAATTTGGCAGTCGTTGAAGATATCATGATGAAATTTGGCAGGAACGTTACTCTTATTACTATATGTACGCCTAATAAAAATTAGCAAAATCGGAGAGGGACCACGCCCACTTTTAAAAAAAAATTTTTTTTAAAGTAAAATTTTAACAAAAAATTTAATATCTTTACATTATATAAGTAAATTATGTCAAGATTCAACTCCAGTAATGATATGGTGCAACAAAATACAAAAATAAAAGAAAATTTAAAAATGGGCGTGGCTCCGCCCTTTTTCATTTAATTTGTCTAGGATACTTTTAACGCCATAAATCGAATAAAAATTAACCAATCCTTTTGAAATTTGGTAGGGGCATAGATTTTATGGCGCTAACTGTTTTCTGCGAAAATGGGCGAAATCGGTAGATGTCACGCCCAGTTTTTATACACAGTCGTCCGTCTGTCCTTCCGCTCGGCCGTTAACACGATAACTTGAGCAAAAATCGATATATCTTTACTAAACTCAGTTCACGTACTTACCTGAACTCACTTTATCTTGGTATGAAAAATGAACGAAATCCGACTATGACCACGCCCACTTTTTCGATATCGAAAATTACGAAAAATGAAAAAAATGCCATAATTCTATACCAAATACGAAAAAAGGGATGAAATATGTTAAGGTAATTGGATTGTTTTATTGACGCGAATTATAACTTTAGAAAAAACTTTATAAAATGGTTGTGACACCTACCATATTAAGTAGAAGAAAATGAAAAAGTTCTGCAGGGCGAAATAAAAAACCCTTAAAATCTTGGCAGGTATTACAAATAAAAATAAATTAGCGGTATTCAACAGATGACGTTCTGGGTCACCCTGGTCCACATTTTGGTCGATATCTGGAAAACGCCTTCACATATACAACTACCACCACTCCCTTTTAAAACTCTCATTAATACCTTTAATTTGATACCCATATCGTACAAACTCATTCTAGAGTCACCCCTGGTCCACCTTTATGGCGATATTTCGAAAAGGCGAACACCTATAGAACGAAGGCCCACTCCCTTTTAAAAATACTCATTAGCACCTTTCATTTGATACCCATATCGTACAAACAAAGTATAGAGTCACCCCTGGTCCCTCGGAAAATACTCATTAACTCCTTTCGTTTGATACCCATATTGCACAAACAAATTCTAGAGTCACCCCTGGCCCACCTTTATGGCGATATCTCGAAACCGTGTCCACATATGGAACTAAGGATTACTCCCTTTTAAAATACTCATTAACACCTTTCATTTGATACCCATATCGTACAAACGCATTCTAGAGTCACACCTGGTCCATCTTTATGGCGATATCTCGAAAAGGCGTCCACCTATAGAACTAAGGCCCACTCCCTCTTAAAATACTAATTAACTCCTTTCGTTTGATACCCATATTGCACAAACAAATTCTAGAGTCACCCCTGGCCCACCTTTATGGCGATATCTCGAAACCGTGTCCACATATGGAACTAAGGATTACTCCCTTTTAAAATACTCATTAACACCTTTCATTTGATACCCATATCGTACAAACGCATTCTAGAGTCACCCCTGGTCCATCTTTATGGCGATATCTCGAAAAGGCGTCCACCTATAGAACTAAGGCCCACTCCCTCTTAAAATACTAATTAACTCCTTTCGTTTGATACCCATATTGCACAAACAAATTCTAGAGTCACCCCTGGCCCACCTTTATGGCGATATCTCGAAACCGTGTCCACATATGGAACTAAGGATTACTCCCTTTTAAAATACTCATTAACACCTTTCATTTGATACCCATATCGTACAAACGCATTCTAGAGTCACCCCTGGTCCATCTTTATGGCGATATCTCGAAAAGGCGTCCACCTATAGGGCTAAGGCCCACTCCCTCTTAAAATACTCATTAACTCCTTTCGTTTGATACCCATATTGCACAAACGAATTCTAGAGTCACCCCTGGCCCACCTTTATGGCGATATCTGGAAACGGCGTCCACCTATAGAACTAAGGCTCACTCCCTTTTAAAATACTCATTAACACCTTTCGTTTGATGCCCATATTGTGCAAACAAATTCTAGGGTCACCCCTGGTCCACCTTTATGGCGATATCTCGAAACGGCGTCCACCTATGGAACTAAGATTTACTCCCTTTTAAAATGCTCATTAACACCTTTCATTTGATACCCATATCGTACAAACGCATTCTAGAGTCACCCCTGGTCCATCTTTACGGCGATATCTCGAAAAGGCGTCCATCTACAGAACTTAGGTCCACGCCCTTTTAAAAATACTCATTAAAACCTTTCATTTGATACCCATATCGTACAAACAAAGTCTAGAGTCACCCCTGGTCCACCTTTATTGCGATACCTCGAAAATGCGTCCACCTATAGAACTAAGGCCCACTCCCTCTTAAAATACTCATTAACTCCTTTCGTTTGATACCCATATTGCACAAACGAATTCTAGAGTCACCCCTGGCCCACCTTTATGGCTATATCCCTAAATGGCGTCCACCTATAGAACTATGGCCCACTCCCTCATAAAATACTCTTTAATGCCTTTCATTTGATACACATGTCATACAAACACATTCCATGGTTACCCTCGGTTCATTTTCCTACATGGTTATTTTCCCTTATGTTTTCACCATAGCTCTCAACTGAGTATGTAATGTTCGGTTGCACCCGAACTTAACCTTCCTTACTTGTTACTACATAACTCTGAAGATATCGCTCGTTCAAAAGTAAAGAGATGTAATTCAAAATTTAAATTTTCTAGGAAAAAAAAAAGTTTTGTGATTTTAAGCAGTTAGATTTTAACACTAATTAAGACACCACCTAGAGATTCACGTCAATTTGGAAGGTATGACAGGATACAACAATTATTAAACTAGCAGATTACTAAAAAATGTCTTCATCTTACTTTGAAAGAGATGCTGAATTTAAGCTTTACTTTTTTCATTCTGAGTTAATTCACTTTACAATAGAAAATATAAGCCAGAAATAGGTTTATATGGAGTAATTTGGAATACTACAGTTTCATTTAAAAAAATAAATCGATTTTATGAAATGCTGCGTTTTATTGGAGTCACACTCAAAATTGTTTTTATTGTTAGCTAAGCGTAGGGTGATTGAGGGTGAGCAGTTTAATATGAGTTATAAGGGAGTAATTGGATGCGCCTGTAGGCATATGAGTCGTGGCACAGTGGATGACGTACCCGACTCACACGTTTGGAGTTGCGGGTTCAAAGCCCACTGCAAGCAAGCATTTTTTTAAATTTATTATCTTTTTTTTATTTTATAAATTATTATTTTAATGGACTGTATGTTATTTTACTTAGAGAGAGGTCACTATGTACCTGTTACACCTTGTATTTATTCATTGGGGGCGAGCCCTGGGGGCTCCAAGGTATTGGCTGCGGGATGAGCCGCCTTGTTTTGCTTTGAAAAACCCCGCTTTGGGATAAAAAATTTAAACTATGTCTTTATAATATTTCACTAACAAGTTGAGAATTACAAGCACACTCAATGGCTAATGAAACAAACGAAACAAAACAAAGTCATAGTTTAAGTCGCTTAAACAATTGTAAAAATATATAATCTTATTTTTGTAGTATCATATCACAAAGGCATTAATTTAATTATCCGTAGGGGCAGAAAAAATGAGTTTAACCAAAATTAGTATATACTTTTTTATCAACGGTCTAATTAAAAGCTAAAAGAAACTCTTTTATTAAAGATTTTCGTGGTATTAATTCATAGCATTCAACACTACTAACTATTTTAGTATTTTTAATACAAATTTAAATATATTGTAACGAATTTACTTGCAAATCCTCTTATTTGCAATCCTCTGCTAAGTTCGAATCACTAAACTGTTGAATAAATAACTCCAATTTGTAATAATGCAAAATGGCCTTTATTAAAGTACTTCACAATACACTCAAACTGTGCAACGAATAGCTTGCTTAATAACCACACTGACTGATAGCTCAATGAAACTCTACTATTCAAAATAGTACTGCTATTGCTCGCTAGATATCGTCTTAATCGCAACTGCTTGACAACTCAAATCAAACTGAATTACTTCTTACTCGCTGGCGCCGCTTTTATAGTTTACGCTGCATACTTCTAGGCTCTTCGATTTCCAGAAGTTACTAGTTGTTTCGGCTACAAAATCGCCAGCCACAACTACGTGCACAAATTATTGCTCTCTCTTGTGACAACTCAGATAAGGTATATGCATGTGTTTGTAGTTTACAGTCTCCCGCACACACATAAGCGTATAAGTAAATTCATCGGTGTGTGACATCTCATCTCTTGCTGCCTTGTATGTAAATGTTGCTCGTCGGAATGTGTACATATGTGTAGACGCAATTATTTATTCGTTTATGTAGATACATAATGATTGAATTATTGATGTGCATTCACGTCGCTGCTTAGATCGGCTTAGAGCTGGCAGCACTCCTTGGTTTGGTAATATTCGTAACACTGCCCTCCACCTAAGTCTGATCGTCCCGATCAGACAAATCTCTTGATCTAAACGCTGCTAGCATCGCCAAATGTACCACTCTTCTACTCCGTGGTTTCTCAATGCTTTGTATGCGGTAGATGGTATCACTGAGCTTCTTCACAATCTTGTACGGGCCTTCCCAACTGCACCGAAATTTGGATGGAACAACTTTCCGCCGGTGAGGGTTGTATAACAGTACCAAATCTCCCGCCAAGAAACTTTTCGAATTATTGTTCTCATGGTACCTGTGTTTCATCGTACCACTCAATACCCTGGTTCGTTCCTTTACACTCTGTTGTTTGGCCGATGAACTACTTCGTAGAGCTTGCGCTGGACGGATTTGCCTTGCATAATCAGTATCGTTCCCACGTTTCCCCACAGTAGTGCGCTCTGGATTGAAACTACCCTCGCATTCCTTCTCGAAAATTCGTTGCTTCATTTTCCTGCGTCTTTTAGGTTTTGTCAATGCTAGTGTTTCTCCCGCAGGTACTTTTGATTTTGATTTATTTGGCCCATTCGATCTATCAACCTTTGCCTTCGACTTTCGTGGTCTTTGTCGAGTCTTTTCCACCAGTACCCGATTACTGCTGAACCCTTTTTCCAAACTAAAGTTAAGTGGCACATCTTGGTTCTCATAACGCATCACCCTTCTCTGCATATCGATCTTGATGTCATGGTCAACCAAGAAATCTACTCCCAATATAACTTCATCAACAATCTCCGCCACAACAAATTTGTGTAGGACCATGACCTTCCCAATCAATACTTCACATATCACTTCTCCCTGAACTTGGTTATACTCGCCAGTGACCGTACGCAACTTTGATCCAGGTAACGGTTTTACTCTCCTGTTGACCAAGTCAGATCGGATCAAGGAATGAGATGCGCCCGTATCTACAGTCAGTATTCGTTCTTTGCCATCCACATTCCCTCTGACGGTAAGACTGCTTGATTTCCTTCCAATTTGCGACACAGATATCACAGGGCATTCAATAGCTGGATCTAGCTCTCTACCTCTTACTCGCTCTTGCTCATCTCCTCCAGCTTTGCGTTTACGGCCACCCACATTGTTGGAACTATTAGGACCAAGATCGCAATGACGTGCAATGTGACCTGGGTTGCCGCACTTGAGACATTTAATAACTCCGGCATTCTTCTGTTGAGATCCCTTCAGTGCTTCCAAAATTGTTTCTACCCACTCTGGCCTTTCTACTTCCACACGGCGTGCTTTGAAAACTGGCTTACACAGAAGCGACGCTGTTTCCTGAGTCAATGCATGTGATACCGTTTCAGAAAATGTCAGCTTTGGGTTTGCGTATGTAGCTCGCTTCGTTTCCACGTCCCGTATGCCATTTATGAAACTCTGGATTTTTACCCTTTCAGTGTATTCCACGGGTGCGTCCGCATTTGCAAGATGAGCCAATCTTTCAATATCTGAAGCAAACTCCTGCAATGTTTCATTTGCTTTTTGGTAGCGGTTTTGCAACTCAATTTGGAATATCTGTTTCCTATGCTCGCTTCCGTAACGTCTCTCTAAAGCGCTCATCAATGTTTCGTAGTGGTTCCGCTCGTACTCTGGGATGATCTGTAAGATTTCCGCGGCAGGCCCTTTCAGTGCCACGAACAGAGCTGCAACTTTATCTTCAGCATTCCATTGGTTCACTGCTGCGGTCTTCTCAAACTGTGGCTTAAAGACCTGAAAAGGAACAGAACCGTCAAAGGATGGTGTCTTTACCTTTGGATCACTCGCTGAAACAGCTGGGCGGTTTAGTTGTAACTGCTCCATACGACCTTTTAACGCTTCTATTTCGGCATCAATTTTGTCCTCGAGTTGTAAAATTTTTGCATCCTGCTCTTCCAGTTTCACAAAGAGCTGCGCTGATACCTGTTCCGAAATTTGTGCCGACATTTCAGATATACGTGCCTCTTGCGCTTCCAGTTGAGATGCCAAATATGTCTTCTGTTCTTCCAATTGTGTCTCCATCTTTGATGTAATCTGTGTCGACATTTCTGCCATACGCGTTTCTTGTGCTTCAATCTTCGATGTAATCTGTGTCGATATTTCTGACATACGCGTTTCTTGTGCTTCAATCTTGGATGTTATGCGTGTCTCCTGCGATTCTAGTTGTGATGACATTGTCGATGTTTGAGCAGATATTGCAGCCAAAATCATGTTCAAGTCTGTGCTCGTAACTGTCTGCGATGCTTCGTTTTTCTCTTCAACTTTTGTTACTTCCTCGCCATCAAGATGAAAGTCATACTTTTCCACATCAATTCCTTCCGCTTCCATTGCCTCTCGTGGCCGTGCCTGAAGTTCAAGTTTAACGCCGCTTGTATTCAATCCACGGCTCTCCAACTCCTTCTTTAGTTGCTGGATCTTCAATTCACTGAACTTTGCCATGTCGTTGTTGTCCTCTGGAATTTATTCAACAATTCCTCTTCTGACACCAATTGTAACGAATTTTTTTTTGCAAATCCTCTTATTTGCAATCCTCTGCTAAGTTCGAATCACTAAACTGTTGAATAAATAACTCCAATTTGTAATAATGCAAAATGGCCTTTATTAAAGTACTTCACAATACACTCAAACTGTGCAACGAATAGCTTGCTTAATAACCACACTGACTGATAGCTCAATGAAACTCTACTATTCAAAATAGTACTGCTATTGCTCGCTAGATATCGTCTTAATCGCAACTGCTTGACAACTCAAATCAAACTGAATTACTTCTTACTCGCTGGCGCCGCTTTTATAGTTTACGCTGCATACTTCTAGGCTCTTCGATTTCCAGAAGTTACTAGTTGTTTCGGCTACAAAATCGCCAGCCACAACTACGTGCACAAATTATTGCTCTCTCTTGTGACAACTCAGATAAGGTATATGCATGTGTTTGTAGTTTACAGTCTCCCGCACACACATAAGCGTATAAGTAAATTCATCGGTGTGTGACATCTCATCTCTTGCTGCCTTGTATGTAAATGTTGCTCGTCGGAATGTGTACATATGTGTAGACGCAATTATTTATTCGTTTATGTAGATACATAATGATTGAATTATTGATGTGCATTCACGTCACTGCTTAGATCGGCTTAGAGCTGGCAGCACTCCTTAGTTTTGCTAATATTCGTAACAATATATAATACAGAATTATAAAAGCTTTCATAGAAGGAAGGTATTAATCCTTTTTGCAGAAAATCTCTTAAATCTCTTTTCTTGTTGTCACTCAACTCTTATTTTTGAAAATATGCCGGCTTAAGTTCTATTGCTGTAATAAGCTTTATTTTTCTTCGTTTGTTTCTTACATTCACATCCTCGTAAGTTTCTTGCTTGTAAGATGTTTTGTAAAAAAATGTGGTGGGGTGCTCTTTAGTAATTTTTAAAACCTTTATTTCATTCCAATTTAATTCTTTTTCATCCATATTGGTATTAAAATTGTATCCCCATTCATCTTGCAAAGCTTTTAAGTCATAGAATTATTCAAAGTTTAGCTCGTGTACTTTTAAAGGTGGGTTGGTCTTTTTGCATTTTTAATTAAAGCTAAATACTGATCAGGGGTATACAGAGGGCCAGAATTAAAGTTCTTTTTTACTTCTCTTTCAGTAATGCTGTGCACGCTATCGGCCTCATTTTGTGTATGACCTCTGATTAAGAACTTATGTGTAATACTATTAATTTTTACGTTTTGTACAGCAAAGAAATACAAAGAAACTATAAATTTGTTTTTATTTTGACCGCAACAATTATCCGAGTAAAATACCACGCCAACTTTTTCGAAATCGAAAATTACGAAAAATGAAAAAAATGCCATAATTCTATACCAAATACGAAAAAAAGGATGAAACATGGTAATTTGATTGGTTTATTGACGCAAAATATATATTTAGAAAAAACTTTGTAAAATGGGTGTGACACCTACCATATTAAGTAGAAGAAAATGAAAAAGTTCTACAGGGCGAAATCAACAGCCCTTGGAATCTTGGCAGGAATACTGCTCGTGGTATTGCATATATAAATAAATTAGCGGTACCCGACAGATGATGTTCTGGGTCACCCTGTTCCACATTTTGGTCGATATCTCGAAAACGCCTTCACGTATACAACTACCACCACTCCCTTTTAAAGTTCTTATTAATACCTTTAATTTGATACCCATATCGTACAAACACATTCTAGAGTAACCCCTGGACCACCTTTATGGCGATATCTCGAAATGCGTCCACCTATAGAAATAAGGATTACTCCCTTTTAAAATACTCATTACCACCTTTCATTTGATACCTATATCGTACAAACACATTCTAGAATCACCCCTGGCCCACCTTAATGGCGATATCTCGAAAAGGCGTCCACCTATAGACCTAAGGCCCACTCCCTCTTAAAATGCTCAGTAACACCTTTCGTTTTATACCCATATCGTACAATCATTCGAGAGTCACCCTTGGTCCACCTTTATGGCGATATCTCGAAAAGGCGTCCACCTATACACCGAAGGCCCACTCGCTTTTAAAATTCTCATTAACACCTTTCCTTTGATTCCCATATCGTACAAACACATTCTAGAGTCACCCCTGGTCCACCTTTATGGCGATATCTCGAAACGGCGTCCACCTATGGAACTAAGGATCACTCCCTTTTAAAATACTCATTACCACCTTTCATTTGATACCCATATCGTACAAATATATTCTAGAGTCACCCCTGGTCCACCTTTATGGCGATATCTCGAAAAGGCGTTCACCTATAGAACTAAAGCCCATTCCCTTTTAAAATACTCATTAACACCATTCATTGGATGCCCAAATCGTACAAACGCATTCTAGAGTCACCCCTGTTCCACCTTTATGGCGATATCTCGAAAAGGCGTTCACCTATAGAACTAAAGCCCATTCCCTTTTAAAATACTCATTAACACCATTCATTGGATGCCCAAATCGTACAAGCATATTCTAGAGTCACCCCTGGCCCACCTTTATGGCGATAACTCGAAAAGGCGTCCACCTATAGAACTAAGGATCACTCCCTTTTAAAATACTCATTACCACCTTTCATTTGATACCCGTATCGTACAAACACATTCTATAGTCACCCCTGGTCCACCTTTATGGCGATATCTGGAAAACGCCTTCACATATACAACTAAGGCACACTCCCTCTTAAAATAGTCATTAACACCTTTCATTTGATACCTATATCGTACAAATAAATTCTAGAGTCAGCCCTGGTCGACCTTCCATTTGATACACATGTCATACAACCACATTCCAGGGTTACCCTAGGTTCATTTTCCTACATAGTGATTTTCCCTTATATTGTCTCCATAGCTCTCTACTGAGTATGTAATGTTCGGTTACACCCGAACTTAGCCTTCCTTACTTGTTATATACTATAATTAAATTAAATAACTATTTATAATTTAATCACTTTATTTAACAGTCCACCCCACTGTATTTTTATACTCAGTTGAGCAGAGCTCACAGAGTATATTATCTCTGATTGGATAACGGTTGGTTGTACAGGTATTAAGGAATCGAGATAGATATAGACTTCCATATACCAAAATCATCAGGATCGAAAAAAAATTTGATTGAGCCATGTCCGTCCGTCCGTCCGTTAACACGATAACTTGAGTAAATTTTGAGATATCTTGATGAAATTTGGTGTGTAGCTTCCTGAGCACTCATCTCAGATCCATATTTAAAATGAACGATATCGGACTATAACCACGCCCACTTTTTCGATATCGAAAATTTCGAAAAATCGAAAAAGTGCGATAATTCATTACCAAAGACGGCTAAAGCGATGAAACTTGGTAGGTGAGTTGAACTTATGATGCGGAATAGAAAATTAGTAAAATTTTGGGCAATAGGACTGGTACCGCCCACTTTTAAAAGAGGGTAATTTAAAAGTTTTACAAGCTGTAATTTGGCAGCCGTTGAAGATATCATGATGAAATTTGGTAGGCACGTTACTCCTGTTACTATATGTATGCTAAATAAAAATTGGCGAAATCGGATTACCAGCGTCCACCTATGGAAGTAATGGTCACTCCCTTTTAAAATACTCATGAACACCTTTCATTTGATACCCATATCGTACAATCCAATTCTAGAGTCAACCCTGATAAACCTTTATGGCGATATCTCGAAAAGGCGTTCACTATAGAACTAAGCCCACGCCTTTTAAAATTCTCATTAACATCTTTCGTTTGATACCCATATCGTACAATCCAATTCTAGAGTCAACCCTGATTAACCTTTATGGCGATATCTCGAAAAGGCGACCACCTATACAACTACCACCACTCCCTTGCTTTGATCACTTAAATCTTTCAAGTAATGCCATATACATATGAGCCTATCTCAACAGCTCCTCGCTTTGCATCTTTTTCTGACCAAAAATAACAAGGTACGTTTTCATATGCTGCTTTGGATTAATTTCTTGTTAGTTCTGTCACAGTCAAGTTGTAACAATTTAATTTTGATTTGTAGTAAAATGAAGAAGTGTGTCCTCTCGGATATTGCAATACTCCCTCTAAATCATACACAGCTACTTTAAAGTTATTGCTGACTTTATTACGATCATTTAGCTTTTCATCCCTGCTTAAATCTTTTTCCTCTAAATGAGTGTTATATTTTTCCTCCAGCTCGTCATTTAAATCAAGTTTCCTATTATTTCGAGACACGCAAAGGTCACACTGGTCGTTTTTGGGGTGATGAAGATCAATATTGAATTAAATTTTTTTAAATATATCATAGTATTTTTGATATGATCCAGGATCTTTTAAATTATCGTATTGCTTCTAAAATCATTAAATAAATCTCGTATAGTTTTGCTACCATCTATGTACTCTTTAGACGAGGAGGCTCTGACGTAATGCGCTTCAATCCGAGGAATTAAATTTATATGCGCTTTTATATCCTCAGTCAGTTGAGGGTTCTTGAAACTGCAAGATTTTCCTCTCAAATCTTGTAGATCCAATACGTACTCCTTCGACTTTGCTTGAACTGTATAAATCATACGTTCCGAAATATCTAAAGTTGCTTTAAGGAATGTTTTGCATACTCTTATATTCTTATTATCTACTAAGAAATAAAATGCTTTATTGTTTTGTCTTGGCTGCTTGGCATTTGAATACTTATATTTTGGGCTAACGTCGATCATGCACGAAAGCAAATAAATGCTTTGCTTCAATAAGTCACCCAAATCCCAAAATTTCCGGAAAATTTCGTACCTATCTTAGATGCTAATTTTGCAGAACATTTAAATCTACATTTTTGATTACATGGTGTTTTAAGGCAACGTGCCGGGACAATTTTTTGAGCTCTGGATACATAAGATTTACCTCTGTTACGATAGCTTTTCATTTTATTCTGTTTCCAATTTAAGGGCTGAGATATACGTGTGGTTTTTTTTTAGTTGAGGCAAATGACTCTTCATCTGAACTCACTGAAGAAGAAGATTGATTAGTTAGATAGTTATTTCTATGAAACGCGCATTGGAAAGTTGGATCTGCATCGCTGAGATCGGCATCACTTTCATCTGTGTATACAGGAGACGTTTGGAATTTTAAAATCGACCTTTTTTGACGTGTAGGTCGAGTATTTGAGTTCTTAAAGTACGCTGTTGTACAATAGAAACAGCACTATGTAAATCGTATAAAAGTACTTACGTTATCATTTCTATAATTAATTTGCTACGGAGTAATAACTTCAGAAGATGTGGTACTAGAAAAAGAAGGGATATTAAAAACTTCTGTGATTTCTTTAGGATCTTCCTCGTTTTCTGATAAGCTACTATCAACCTCATATTGAGGAACCAAGCTTTTAATGTGCTGAGCGTCCATTTCTTCAACTTCTATATTTTCAGTTATATAATTATAATAAATAAAATTAATTAATGAAATAAAGCACCATAGTTATTTAGAAATTATGGATTTGTCTGTATTTACCTCTTCCCAATGTAAAACAGCTGGATACGGATTTAAATAATTCTTGATGTTTGTTAAGTTTTGAGTTTCTTAGTATTTAGCTATGAATGTTGAAAAACTTTGAAGTATAATACAAAGTTTACTTTATTATACCATATTTATTTCGACTTGATTCACTTTACATTAAAGAAGCAAAGCATATTCAAAGAGCATAGCCGGAGTAACGCTGAATACGATCAGTTTACAATTAACAAGTTAGCTGCGAAAATTTATAATACAAAGATGCAAAGGAATCTTTTTCCGCCATTTTTGTCTCAATGACTATTACATAGGATTGAATATAATGGCCTCTGCCAGTTATCAAAATTTATCAGAATATCTAAAAAAATTTAAATTTCGAGTTACATCTGTTTACTTTGGAACGGGCGATATTCATGCTAGAACCTTGAAATTTAGTAAGGAGGTATATGAGGTCAATCCCTAACACCCACAAGGAAATGTGGGGTGGGGCAAAGGGGACGTGGCACCACCCATATAAATGGAATATATCATACTGCATATCTCTGTATGTATTAAAGGTAGGATAATGAAAATTGGTTAAGAGCTATATGAGGTTAAGTCCTAACACCTCCAGTAAAATGTCGAATTGGAAAAAGGGGGCGTGGCACCTCCCTACGAATGGGATTTTTCAGAACTATGGCTGCCGTACAAACTTAGGTCATTATAACAGCTAAAGTTTGACTACAGAGTTGTTTGGCTGTTATTCCTTTTGGATGTTTAGTAATCTTCCGCCGTTAAATTGTTTTGTTAACTTCAGTCTATCCACATCTTCTATCTATATATATATAAAGTTAAAGTTGTGAATGTTTGTATGTAAGTATAAATCGGGTTGCGCCCTAAACGGATTGAAGCGCCACTAGAAACCTTCCAAAGATGGTCATAGGCTAAACATAACTTCAATATAAAAAAGGGGGTGGCACCTACCATACAAATGGAATGTTTGATACAGCATAACTCTGGAAGTACATTGAAATCCTGTAAAGAGGTAAATTGGATCCTTCCCTAACACCACTAAGAAAATAAGGGCACCTCCCAAACAAATGGAATAATGAAAATTGGTTTGGAGCTATATGACGTTACGTCCTCACAGCACCAGTAATATATAGAATTGCAAAAAAAAAAAAAACACCAAGACAAAGACAAATGGGACTTTCAGAACTATGGCTGCATTAAAAACTTAGGTTATTTCAACGCGTAAAGTTTGATTGCAGAGTTGGGTTTGGCTGTTATTCCTTCAGTATTATTTTATGTTATCTTTAGGGTTGGTATTTTTGGATACACCTGGAGGAACCGGAAAAAAACATTTCTGTTTAATTTGATATTAATTGATGTAAGACCAAAAATAGAAATCACTATGGCAGTTGCTTTGTCAGATACCGCGGATACCATTTGTGTGGTGGACGTACAACTCCGCATTTAAATGACCATTGTGAGGGTGTGTGATGTGTGCACCCTGACTCATAAACAGTCGCTGCAAGGTTTAGACCGAACCCTTAAGAATTTAAGGTGTAATGATCATCCCAAAGGTGGTGCTTTCCTGTTACTTGCTGGAACAGCCGCAGTTGAAGTAAATGCGTGCTTTTTCGTCTATAGACAGATTTACGTACACAAATTTACTCTTTTTAGAAATATGAGAGGGCATTTTGGCGAAAACACTTCAGCAGCAGCTTTTGCTAAACAACTTCTTGAAATTAATTATGGCAAAATTCCAATTTCTTTACTAACAAATTTGATTTGTTTTCCTGCAGTTTTTGGGAATTTATGACATCACGAGAAACTTTAATATCTAATGTTTCTTCCAAATATTGAATCTATCTTTACAAACTATAAATGGCTTTGAGAAAAGGCATTTTAGGCACGTTAAAATGAGCATGTTAATATCACTAGAACCAAGACAATTTATCACTCTATTAACACAGTCGTCGAAGAGTCCCAAGCTGTGCATATCCGATTGAGTTTATTAGCTCTTTTGAGCCATCAGAAATTTCTCCTCATCGATTGATCCTTAAAAAGGGCCCATAATATCATAATATTTATGCTTCGTTATTTCGATTCTCCACGCCCTATATAGTGGGACAAGGCTTTTCATCACAAAACTTTTACGAATGTCATTGAAGCAATTCATTTTATCGGAAATTTTCGAAAACAAAAAAGTTTAAAACCAAGGATTCCATTGATACCGATAGATTGTCTTTTCAATTTTAAATGCCTCAAATTTCCTGTTCCTATCAATGAAGCTAAAGGACGATCATTAGCTGCGAATGAAAGGATTGAATGGCGCACTACAAACCTTTATAGATTCAGAGCTTCTGCAACTCAATTTTCAACCTCACCTACGCGAGGGGAATCCTGTTACAACTATGAATATATCATACAACAAAAGTCATTAGCTGTAGCAGAAGTCAATCTTACCAACCTCATGGTATGCATATTTTTATAGAAACGTGGGGTACAACCCGCGGGCATAAGCTAGTATTCTATAAATAATAGCAACACATATGCAAAACTAAAATATATTTAGATCTTGTATTTATCATTTATATAATTATTTTGTAACAAAGCAATAAGCATTTCACTTTTGCACCAGCTTTGATTATCTCTAATTTTTACTTTATTCATAATTTAGTCCATTTTCATGCTATAGCTTATTTTATAACAAAAACCACATAAACGCAATAACAAATGTATACAAATATAAATCTGTACCTTGATTACCAATGTTTATACAATTAAAAAAAGATGAATAAATGAATAGTTGTAAATAAAAATAAAATAAAACAAGAAAAAGTAAGGACGGGACTGTCTTCGGCTGTGCCGAAGGCTTCATACCTTTCATGAATGGGGCTGAACAATAATTTTATCCCGTTCGTAATCTCCAAATAATCGGATGTATAAGATAAGAAATATATAGATGTACATACCTAAACCATTTTTAAGATAAATATAAAATAAAAAATGGCAAAAACCCCCTTATCTGAACGATCGGTTGTATGGGATATATATTATATATAGCTCCGATAGAAATGATTTTTACAAGAAATCTTCTATGATATATTAGAATATATATCACCAAGTTTTACGTTTTTATATTGGAAACTAAGGGAGAAATGGCCAAAAACCTTTCTATCTGAACGATCGGTTGTATGGGATATATGCTATATATAGCTCCGATCAAAGTGATTTTTTCAGGATATCTTCTATGATATATTAGAATATATATCACCGAGTTTCGCGTTTACCCTTTTTAAATTGCGGCAGGAATGACCAAAATCGTCTTATCTGAACGATCGGTTGTATGGGAGATATATGTTATAGTTGTCCGATCCTACTGGATCCGACAAATGTCTAATATAATACAAAAATATATCCTTGTGCCAAATTTCATTGAGATATCTCAAAATTTGAGGGACTAGTTTGCGTTCAAACAGACAGACGGACAGACGGACGGACGGACAGACGGACATGGCTATATCAACTCAGTTCGTCGCCCTGATCAATTTGGTATACTTAATGATGAGTATATCTTCTATATTTCTCAACGTTACAAACATCGGACCAAAGTTAATATACCATTTCATGTTCATGAAAGGTATAAAAACGTATTTTTATATTGTGACGAATATGAGTGACACTAAGTAATACTCATATCCCTAGTCTGATGCTAAGTAAATGAAGTCACAAAAACAATAAAGCAGACAGTCACTTGTATCTACATAAACGAATCAATCATTATGTCTACACATATGTAGGTACACACAGCTAAGAAGCAAGGCACAATTACATGCATAATATCTGAGATACTCCTGAAAGTATGCAATGAGAAAAGCTATAAATCTGTAGTTACAGCTGAGAAATTTTAGAGCTGATGGCCAACTAGTAGATTCTGGAAATGGAAGCGCCTAGAAGATGCGAACGAGGAAATCAGAGAGTATACATAAAAGGCAGCAAATGTAGAGGCGGTGGAGTTCAGTTTCATTTGCGCTATCAATCAGTTTGGTTATTAAGCAAGCTATTCGTTTTTTTTATTCGTTGCAAAGTTTGAGTGTTATTGTAAAATACTTTAATAAAGGCCATTTTGTATTATTAAATATTGGAGTTATTTATTCAACAGTTTAGTGATTCGAACTTAGCAGAGGGTTGCAAATAAAAGGATTTGCAAGTAATTCGTTACAATATCAACAATATAGGTTTAATTTCTTGTAAATCATATTTGAATTAAATATGAACACCATTAACTAGTTCAAACACATTTGTTATATAGGTAACTAGAAGACCCGGCAATCGTTGTCCTACCCTAAATTTGTCCTATCTGCATACACTTTAATAAGCTTTTTCCGGCTGACTCTGCCCTGCCCCCCTCTTCACTTTTTCCTAATCCTTTTATTCACTCCTCCCTCCGTCTTTTTCGCTTCATCTATCCCCATCTTCGTCTCATTCTATCTCTTTCTCAATCTCCTTCTCTCTTTTCTCTTCTCTCAATTCCTTCTCATTCTTCTGCATCCCTTTTTGCCTGTCCCAGAGGGTGGTATGTATTTTATTCCAGTCCCAGTCCCAGTCCCACTCCAAGTCTCAGTCCCAGTCCTAATCCCAATCCCAGTCCCAGTCCGTCTCTGGATAATATATTACTCTGTACTAAAGCACTCATCAACAGCTTTCATTTGATATCCATATTGTATAACCACTGTCTAGGTATTCACTGGCCCACGTTTTGGCCTATATCTCGAGACCCTAGTCACCCAGGGGTATGAAAATTACCCTCTACACAACTAAAGACTCTCTTGAATTAAAAAAAAAATGTCGTAGTACCTCTAAATTGCGGGCTCCCTCAGAACCCCCCCCCCTCCACCCACCCCTCGGCGGGCCTGGTGATGTGCTATACTTGATATCATTCGCTATAATATTTTTTATTGATAAGCAGGTTGTTTAATTAAATACCAAGCAATTACAAGGAAGTATATCCGCACCACCTAAAAATGTGAGTGTCACTGCGTATACGTAACATCTTATTATTTCGTATAAACAAATTAAAAAATTTGCAATAAAATAATATTGCGACTATAAACTGAGATATGACCTATCATATGTCTCAAGTTAGATCAAACTACACATGTGGTGCAAAACAAATTCAAAATCGGTTCAGTAGTTTAGGAGTCCATCGCGGCCGAAAATGGTGTGACACGTGTTTTTTATAGATTAAGATTGCAATAAAATAATATTGCGACTATAAACTGAGATATAACCTATCATATGTCTCAAGTTAGGTCAAACTACACACGGGGTGCAAAACAAAATTAAAATCGGTTCAGTAGTTTAGGAGTCCATCGCGGCCGAAAATGTTGTGACACGTGTTTTTTATATATTAAGATTGCAATAAAATAATATTTCGACTATAAACTGAGATATAACCTATCCTATGGCTCAAGTTAGATCAAACTACACACGGGGTGAAAAACAAATTCAAAATCGGTTCAGTAGCTTAGGAGTCCATCGCTGCCGAAAATGTTGTGACACGCGTTGTTTACATATTAAGAATATGTTTAAATCAAATGTTTTTACTTGATTTTAGAATGTTATAACGCAAATTTTTAAAATAAAAATTTGCATATTTATATCACTTTTAAATACGTTTTTGGTTGATTTAAGCCAGACATCGGCAAATAATGGCACAATTGTGCAGACTCAATTCATACATATTCTTGTTCTCTTTATAGGTCCGACACATAGGCAGTATTTCATATAGATGAGTTTAACAAATGCTTATGCATTATGAGTAGATTGCACGTATTTTTATAGAGAACGGTAGAATGAGCGATACTGGCGCCATCTGATATTCAAAAGTAGCCAACTCCACTATTTGGTTCCAAGCAAATCATAAGAAGAAGAATTTGACATTTGCTTTGGCTAAGGGTTTTGGCACACTTTGCAAGTGAAATTATTTTTCCCAGTGGTAGGTAAAATTTCTAACATTTTTTGAAATTGAAAACTGCAATATAACAAGCGAATAAGACACAAAATATGTTAGCAAGTATTTCTGTTGTATAGGGAGAATGTTTACAACAGTGCTTCGCGAAATTTTGTATGTGAATGGGAAAGGCGTAATAAACTACAACTGCCAAGTCTGAAGTTCCTTCATATTTACAAACGCAACATCTTGGTTGATTGTGGCGATGTTATTGGAATGCAAAAGCTTGTGTTAAACGCATCTATATGAAAAATATCATTGTGTCACAGTCTTTAGTTTAGTTGTCGCTGAGCATTTGGCCATTGAACATCCCCTTCAAAAAACGCGAGTACTCCATAAATAATGTAAGGAATACTCCTTTGGGAGTATAGGAGTGTTCCAAAACTAATCTGTATTCATACAAAAAATGTGCTCCAATTAACATTGCGATGTCCTAGGAGAGGAGTAGGTGATCCCCTTCTCGCTTTGTTTGTGAGTATTCCATAGAGTACATACGTGAGAGTACTTTCACCGTAGTACTCCATGGAGCACCCACAGAGGATCATATGCCAAAGTACTAAAAAGGAATTGTGTCGTAAAGAATTATCGGAGTGAATTTAATTTAAAATGAAAGTAAATGAAGAGTGGCAATACAATTTTTATATTTTATACTACGAATATTCTTATGTTATTGAGCATTTGCGTGAATAAAGAAACTAATATTCTCTATACATACTATAGTATGTATACATAAAACCAGTGCGCGGTTGCATTTTATCAGATTTGCCATGGTAAAATTTTATTGTCAGTTATTTTCATGCAATATTTTACTTTTGGCAACTCTGTTCGATCGTCATCGTGTCGTGATCATGGTCGTTAAAAAACGAGCAATGATCGGCTGATGGTGGTCCGCAAACGCATTGCAAAGGAGTATTGTTAGAGTACTCCAACATGAAGAAAATAGAACACGTAATCCAACAATTTTTGCAGGGTAAATTCAAAGTTAAGGAATTGACCTCCAGATTCGTGTGTTACACAAATATAGTGAACTTGGGTACAGAAATTCAAATTAAAAAGTTTTTCACAATAATTTGAAAAACTCTACGTTTTCTCTGCTTTTTCTCTGCTTTTAACCCTTCGTAATAAATTAAACTTTTAATGAAAATCAATAACGCTGAACTGAACACTTTTCGCCATGATATAAAATTAAAATGCTGTGGAACAGGAGCAGCACTTTTATGACTACATAAACCCTTTTTCAATCTTTTACGTCTCTGCACAGAACCCTAATTGACCGTTTTCAACCGAAACAACAATGGCAAGCCAGATTTTCTCGTTATGCTCACTTAAGCGAGTGCCTGTCAGAAAGAAGTCAACACCATAGTGTACCTAAACAAGTGTGTCAACTAAGCGATAAACGTCAAAACTACAAACAGCCTCACTCACCTGATGCAAATATCAGGTCTAGAGTTGCATTTTTGGTACTTAAGAGTACTTCAAGCTGAGTTGCATTTGATAGTTTAATAAAATTTTGTAGTATTTACAGATGAAATAGTTGCATATATTTCCGCGAAAATAAGAATACTAGAAGATTTGTAGCCTGCAACAATGCGGAAACATACGGAAAGCAAAATTTATTTAAATTAGAGTCAAAATATAAAGCGCCACACGTGTAACATGGAAAAATTTCACTTCTAAGGCTGTTTGCACAAATGCATAAGGGAAAAATTGTATAAACGCTTTGGTCGCTTCAAAGCAAACGTACGGCGCTTCATTTGCCGTCATCTGGTGGCAAAATCCTGAGCCATATAAATAATTTTGCATGTAAATGCAACAAAAACGATTTGAGCCAGATAAATCCAGATATAAGTCGGGTTCAATTTGTGAGCCAGATAATTTGTTAATTACTTCTTTTTAGTTTGGCAACGCTGCCTTTAATAAACCTACTTTTTCAAAATTAGATGTCGCTGCTTAGCATTTCGCCGTATGAGTTAAATGAAAAACAGCGGCGACATCTGCCTATCACATTTCACGTGTGCGAAAATTTCACGACATCTGCTTTTCAAGTCAAAGCGTAGGCACGCAACCAAAGAACTTATGTAAATTTTTCGATACTTCGCCCGACAGATGAATTAATGAATGCAAGACAACCAAAGCGTCTGTGAAAATCCGCTTTAATTTTTGTAGCTGTGAAAGTCTCCTGCAAATAAAATGGTGCTGTAAGTGCAAAGAAATCAAACTCCTATATGACACTACTTTATTTTTTTTTTTTTTTTTTTTTTTTTTAATGGACGTTGTGGCAGCGCACTGCCTTAAGTGGCCCAATGAAACCAGGCCAATCCTGTTCACGCGATCGATTTATATATATATATAATAACTTTTTTTTTATATTTTTTTTTATTTTGCCGAGTCTTTGATGGGCAGCGGTTTGTCAAGCGTCACGATCTGAGACTGCTCAGCTACAGAAGAAATTTCATCAGCCAAGCGTAATACTTAAAGAGAACAGAAGCAAACGTATTATACATTAATTTAGAGAGGTGAGAACAATCTTTTTTATAGAAAAAAGGGAGTCCGAGCTATCAAATGTGTTTGAGTGAGAGTTATAATCTTGGCATAAACGCCGAAAAGGTTCATTTTGTTCGAAATTCGTTCTACATTGTTTCAGCAGAAGAGGTTTGAAGTGTCTCGATGTCCGAGAGGGAACGCAAAAGTTCACTTCATTCAGAAGGAATGGGCTCGAAATTGATCCATTTAAAAGTTTTGTCATAAATATTACACCAAGTATTTCCCTTCGACTAGCAAGAGTTGGAAGATTGATAAGCTTTAATCGATTAGTATAAGGTGGAAGATTAGTTAAAGAGTCCCATTGGAAATTTCTTAAGGCAAATAGTAAAAATTGTTTTTGTATTGATTCGAGACTGTCTGCATGGACTTGATAACGCGGATTCCAAATTATCGAGCCGTATTCTAATATTGGCCTAACTAATGTTGTAAAAAGTGCTTTAGTTATGTACGGGTCATTAAATTCTTTTGACCACCGTTTAACAAATGCAAAAACACCTTTGCCTTTATTCACTGTAGCATTAATATGAAGATTGAAACTAAGTTTGGAATCCATCATGACTCCCAAGTCAATAAAATTATTTACAGTTTCTAGACTATAGTTGTTAATTGTATATGAAGCTGGTGGCGAAACTCTCCGAGAAAAACACATGAATTTACATTTTTTGAGATTGAGCGGCATATAATTTACATTGCACCAGGTAACCAAGTGATTTAAATCCATTTGAAGCAAGGAATGTTCCTCAACCGAGGCACATGATTTGAAAAGTTTTACATCGTCTGCGTACATCAAGATTTTTGAGTATTTAATTGTACCAGATATATCGTTTATGAACAACAAGAACAGAATCGGACCAAGATGGCTGCCCTGAGGAACACCAGAAGAAACATTGATGACCCCAGAAAGTGTATTTTTAAAGATTACTTTTTGCGTACGATAACCAAGATACGAAGAAATCCAACATATAAGACGGGGTTGAAAACCGAGTTGACTGAGCTTATGAATAAGTAATGGGTGTGATACTTTGTCGAAAGCTTTACTGAAATCGGTGTAAATTACATCAGTGTGAAGGCCTTTTCTAAATCCATTAGAAACGTGGGTGGTAAATTCTAGTAAATTGGTGATAGGTGATTTGCCCTTACAGAACCCATGCTGCGAGCTTGCAATTATGGGGGAAATAGAGAATGTTAGGTGGTGGGTAACAATAGCCTCAAATAACTTTGGGATAGCGGATAACTTTGCTATGCCCCGGTAGTTTTCTATTGAAGACCTGCTTCCATTTTTATAAAGCGGAATAAGAAAAGATTCCTTCCATATTGTTGGGAAAACGCCATAAATTAAAGATAAATTAAATAAATCTGTTAGCAGCTGATAGATGTTTGCGGCACATTTTTTAAGAAAGTGTGTCGGGATCCTGTCGGGGCCGTATGAATATGATACTTTTAAAGTTTTTAAATAAGATAATACATCTTCTGAAGATATAAATGGAGCTCTGATTGAATAACATGAATCAATATGGTATGGGTATTCATTAGGTGAAACGTTGGTCTCAATAGAGTAATTTGATTTGAAAAATTCCGCAAAGAAGTCGGCGATCTCTTGATCATCGCTGGAAGTATTATCTTGGAATTTCATGGATGATGGAAACCCTTTCACCCTGCGTTTAGAGTTTACGAATCCGTAAAATGCCTTCGGGTTGCAAGTTATATTTCTTTTCATTTTACAAAGATAATCTTTGTAACACTTTTTGTTCAATTGAAAATACTTGCAGCGTAGAATCGAGTACCGTAAGTAATGGTTATGTAAACCCGTTTTTTTGAACAACTTGAAAGATCGAGACTTTTTATTCTTTAAAATTTTCAGCTCTTTAGTGAACCATACTTGGCTTGTATCGGAATGTACACAAACCCGCTTAGGTACGTATTTTTCAAAAAGACAGTAAATGGTATTGTAAAAGTGAGAAACGCTTTGCTCCACATCAGCATTAAATATTGGCCACACTATTCTATGTATTTTTCTTGTATTTTTATACTCAGTTGAGCAGAGCTCACAGAGTATATTAACTTTGATTGGATAACGGTTGGTTGTACATATATAAAGGAATCGAGATAGATATAGACTTCCATATATCAAAATAATCAGGATTGAAAAAAAATTTGATTGAGCCATGTCCGTCCGTCCGTCCGTTAACACGATAACTTGAGTAAATTTTGAGTTATCTTGATGAAATTTGGTATGTAGGTTCCTGAGCACTCATCTCAGATCGCTATTTAAAATGAACGATATCGGACTATAACCACGCCCACTTTTTCGATATCGAAAATTTCGAAAAACCGAAAAAGTGCGATAATTCATTACAAAAGACAGATAAAGCGACGAAACTTGGTAGATGAGTTGAACTTATGACGCAGAATAGAAAATTAGTAAAATTTTGGACAATGGGCGTGGCACCGCCCACTTTTAAAGGAAGGTAATTTAAAATTTTGTAAGCTGTAATTTGGCAGTCGTTGAAGATATCATGATGAAATTTGGCAGGAACATTACTCCTATTACTATATGTACGCTTAATAAAAATTAGCAAAATCGGAGAAGGACCACGCCCACTTTTAAAAAAAAAAATTTTTTAAGTAAAATTTTAACAAAAAATTTAATATCTTTACAGTATATAAGTAAATTATGTCAACATTCAACTCCAGTAATGACGTGGTGCAACAAAATACAAAAATAAAAGAAAATTTCAAAATGGGCGTGGCTCCGCCCTTTTTCATTTAATTTGTCTAGGATACTTTTAACGCTATAAGTCGAACAAAAATTAACCAATCCCTTTAAAATTTGGTAGGGGCATAGATTTTATGACGATAACTGTTTTCTGTGAAAATGGGCGGAATCGATTGATGCCACGCCCAGTTTTTATACACAGTCGTCCGTCTGTCCTTCCGCATGGCCGTTAACACGATAACTTGAGCAAAAATCGACATATCTTTAATGAACTTAGTTCACGTGCTTACTTGAACTCACTTTATCTTGGTATAAAAAATGAACGAAATCCGACTATGACCACGCCCACTTTTTCGATATCGAAAATTACGAAAAATGAAAAATATACCATAATTCTATAACAAATACGAAAAAAAGGATGAAACATGGTAAGGTAATTGGATTGTTTTATTGACGCGAAATATAACTTTAGAAAAAACTTTATAAAATGGTTGTGACACATACCATACTAAGTAGAAGAAAGTGAAAAAGTTCTGCAGGGCGAAATAAAAAACCCTTAAAATCTTGGCAGGTATTATATATATAAATAAATTAGCGGTATCCAACAGATAATGTTCTGGGTCACCCTGGTCCATATTTTGGTAGATATCTGGAAAACGCCTTCACATATACAACTACCACCACTCCCTTTTAAAACTCTTATTAATACCTTTAATTTGATACCCATATCATACAAACTCATTCTAGAGTCAACCCTGACCCACCTTTATGGCTATATCCCTAAATGGCGTCCACCTATAGAACTATGGCCCACTCCCTCATAAAATACTCTTTAATGCCTTTCATTTGATACGCATGTCATACAAACACATTCCAGGGTTTCCCTCCGTTCATTTTCCTACATGGTTATTTTCACTTATGTTGTCACCATAGCTCTCAACTGAGTATGTAATGTTCGGTTACACCCGAACTTAACCTTCCTTACTTGTTTCTTATATTTTTTGTCGAGGGAGCCAATAAGGTTTCAGTACTGGTGTAAGTGTGTGAACTATATTTAAAAAAATTTACGAAATACAAGAAAAATACAACGTAGTTCATTAAAAACAAACAAGCCAGTTTGTATTTCGATAGGGTTTTTTGACATTAGGCCGTTTTTTCTTCAGTTTTTCTGACAAATGAAAATTTTGTTTTTAGTTTCAAAATCGTGTGCATAAAAACACAACTAAATTTAAAGTGTAAATTGTGTGTGCAAATGAGTTTTTAATAAGTGTACATTTTTGAGTTTTTCATAGTTAAGGAATTGACCTCCAGATTCTTGTGTTACACAAATATAGTGAACTTGGGTACAGAAATTAAAATTAAAAAGTTTTTCACAATAATTTAAAAAACTCTACGTTTTCTCTGCTTTTTACACTTAAAGGAGTAATCCTCCGTATTAAATTAAACTTTTAATGAAAATCAATAACTCTGAACAGAACACTTTTCGCCATGATATAATATTAAAATGCTGTGGAACAGGAGCAACACTTTTGTGACTACATAAACCCTGTTTCAATCTTTTACGTCTCTGCACAGAACCCTAATGGACCGTTTTCAACCGAAACAACAATGGCAACCCAGATTTAACCGTTATGTTCACTTAAGCGAGTGCCTGTCAGAAAGAAGTCAACACACTTGTATAGGTACACCAGGGCTATTCATTTCATAGCACAATTGTGCCCTCTCAATTCACACGCATATGATTCGCTCTTTCGTCGTTAACTGAGTTAGTCGTCGCTTGGCACCACTGATGACATGATATGAAACTTTTATTCTCTCTCAATTCGTTTCCAGGAATGGGTCTTGAAGTTCATTCGATTGTAAACAAAAGTTCGTTCGTTTCCAAGAATGGGTCTTGAAGTTCATTCGATTGTAAGCAAAAGTTCATTCGTCTCCAAGAACATCAGATGGCTATAGAGTTGCCTAAACTACCAAAAAAAAAACTCCAAGAAATCCGTTCGGTTTCATTATTTTCAAAAAAATCAGCAAGTAAGGTGATAAAAACTTATTAGAATTTATAAAAAAGGCAAAGTTTTGTAGAAATATTTTGTGGTAGATAAGTGAAAAAATATGAAATAATATATTTCGATTGCGTTGCTTTGCTTTGTTGCGCTGGCACCGCCATAAGATAACAATGAACGGCTAGCCCCTTTTTCACTTTGACGCGACCAAAATCGTTATGTACACACATACAATAAAAAACGCAAAAAATTTATAAGAAATTACGAAATTAGATCACTTGGTGAAGTATCTGCGTTGTCATCCGCAAAAGGCTGTTAAACATGTTGCGTTCACATCATCGGTGACGGGTATTGGCTGATCGGTATCAATTGTATGAAAAATTATGCGCGATACATATGCTTGTTGTTAGCTCGTTGCTTGCTAGTAAGCGACTAAATGAAAAATCAATTCACCCGCACGATCATCGCGACGATTGAGCTCTCACTAATACAGGTGCACTTTCAGTTTTGAATAGCCCTGGTGTACAACAGGTGAACTGATTTTTTATTTAGTCGCTTACTAGCAAGCAACGAGCTAACAACAAGCATATGTATCGCGCATAATTTTTCATACAATTGATACCGATCAGCCAATACCCGTCACCGATGTTGCTACGCCAAGTGCCAAGTACTGATAACATGATATGAAACTTCTCGCTCTCTGAGAGCGCGTGCAAATGTGCATTTTTTTTATAATATTGGCCATAGATATCATCATGCTCAAAATCAAATTTGGGCATTTCAGAATAACTTTGGGGTATTTTACATGGTAAAGGTTTAATTTATAATTTTCACCGAAAATTTTCTCAAGATTGTCAAATGGAATATCAAAAAACACGAATTTTTGTCAGTATTACAAATCCGAAGAAAAAAATAACTCTTTTTCACCCGTGGAAAATTTATCAGTGACAACACCTTTCAGCGAAGGGCTGCACACGAAACGGGTTTTGGTAGCAACTTTCGATTGGTGATAAAGTCAGCTTCTTAGTCTTCGCATTGATGTAAATGGATGCATAAAAGCCATGTTTTTGAAGAGCGTTGCGACATTCCATTTTTGACAGCTGAGATAAATTGCAGGTATACGTATAGGTTAACGCAATATGTTTAATTAACAGCCTTTTGCGGACGACAACGCAGATACTTCACCAAGTGATCTAATTTCGTAATTTCTTTCAAATTTTTTGCGTTTTTTATTGTATGTGTGTACATAACCATTTTGGTCGCATCAAAGTGAAAAAGGGGCTAGCCGTTCATTGTTATCTTATGGCGGTGCCAGCGCAACAAAGCAAAGCAACGCAATCGAAATATATTATTTCATATTTTTTCACTTATCTACCACAAAATATTTCTACAAAACTTTGCCTTTTTTATAAATTTTAATAAGTTTTTATCACCTTACTTGCTGATTTTTTTGAAAATAATGAAACCGAACGGATTTCTTGGAGTTTTTTTTTTTTGGTAGTTTAGGCAACTCTATAGCCATCTGATGTTCTTGGAAACGAATGAACTTTTGTTTACAATCGAACGAACTTCAAGACCCATTCTTGGAAACGAATGAACTTTTGTTTACAATCAAATGAACTTCAAGACCCATTCCTGGAAACGAATTGAGAGAGAATAAAAGTTTCATGTCATGGCATCAGTGGTGCCAAGCGACGACTAACTCAATTAACGACGATAAAGCGAATCATATGCGTGTTAATTGAGAGGGCACAATTGTGCTATGAAATGAATAGCCCTGTTGTACACTATGGCTAATAAGCGAATGAACTATGAACCACGCATACCGATGCATCAAGTGATGTGCGCGATTATCACGCTCTCACTAACACATCTGCATTTTGATTTTGCCGATGCCTGATTTAAGCCATAGATAGGGAAATCTGACTCACATGAGCAGTATGCTCATCACACGTATTCTTACGCTCTTCATTTCTATCGTTATTGAGAGCGAAAAGTAATTGCGCCACAGTGGCGTAAAAACATAATTTTCATATCAGTCGTTTCACAGCACAGATGACATGATATGAAACTTCTCGCTCTCTGAGAGCGCGTGAAAATGTGCATTTTTTATAATATTGGCCATAGATACCATCATGCTCAAAATCAAATTTGGACATTTCAGAATAACTTTGGGGTATTTTACATGGTAAAGGTTTAATTTATAATTTTCACTGAAAACTTACTCAAGATTGTCAAATGGGATATCAAAAAACCCGAATTTTTGTCAGGATTACAAATCCGAAGAAAAAATAACTATTTTTCACCCGTGGAAAATTTATCAGTGACAACACCTTTCATCGAAGGGCTGCACACGAAACGGGTTTCGATAGCAGCTTTCGATTGGAGAAAAAGTCAGCTTTTTAGTCTTCGCATTGATGTAAATGGATGCATAAAGGCCAGGTTTTTGTGGAGCGTTGCAACATTCCACTTTTGACAGCTGAGGTAAATTGTAGGTATACGTATAGGTTAACGCAACATGTATAATTAACAGCCTTTTGCGGACGACAACGCAGATACTTCACCAAGTGATCTAATTTCGTAATTTCTTATAAATTGTTTGCGTTTTTTATTGTATGTGGATATACATATGTATGTAAATAAACATTTTGGTCACATCAAAGTGAAAAAGGGGCTAGCCGTTCATTGTTATCTTATGGCGGTGCCAGCGCAACAAAGCAAAGCAACGCAATCGAAATATATTATTTCATATTTTTTCACTTATCTACCACAAAATATTTCTACAAAACTTTGCCTTTTTTATAAATTTTAATAAGTTTTTATCACCTTACTTGCTGATTTTTTTGAAAATAATGAAACCGAACGGATTTCTTGGATTTTTTTTTTGGTAGTTTAGGCAACTCTATAGCCACTGATGTTCTTGGAAACGAATGAACTTTTGCTTACAATCGAATGAACTTCAAGACCCATTCTTGGAAACGAACGAACTTTTGTTTACAATCGAATGAACTTCAAGACCCATTCCTGGAAACGAATTGAGAGAGAATAAAAGTGTCGCATCATGTCATCAGTGTTTCACAGCAATGATGACATGATACGAAACATTCATTCTCTCTCAATTCGTTTCCAGGAATGGGTCTTAAAGTTCATTCAATTGTAAACATTGGTTCATTCGATTGTAAACAAACTTCATTCGTTTCCAAGAATGGGTCTTGAAGATCAGAGTTGCGTAAACCGCGCAAAAAAAATTCCAAGAAAATCGGTGCGTTTTCATTATTTTTCATTTCAAGTGTATTCAACCTCATAAGCGGATCAAAAACTTGTAAAAAAGGTACAAGAAATAACAAAATTAAATGAGCTGTTATATTAACGCACGAAAAGAGATAAGTACATTTTATCTTAGCTATCAAAAAATTAAATTTCACGTGTTGTCACGGAAAAATTTTTAACGGGTAAAATAAGCTTTTTTTTGTATTTGTGATCCTGAAAAAATTCGAGTTTTTTGATATCCCATTTGACAATCTTGAGTAAGTTTTCGGTGAAAATCATAAATTAAACCTTTACCATGTAAAATACCCCAAAGTTATTCCGAAATGCCCAAATTTGATTTTGAGGATGATGGCATCTATGGTCAATGTTATAAAAAATGCACATTTTCACGCGCTCTCAGAGAGCGAGAAGTTTCATATCATGTCATCAATGTGTTTGTATGACATGTGTATCAAATGAAAGGCATTAAAGAGTATTTTATGAGGGAGTGGGCCATAGTTCTATAGGTGGACGCCATTTAGGGATATAGCCATAAAGGTGGGCCAGGGGTGACTCTAGAATTCGTTTGTGCAATATGGGTATCAAACGAAAGGAGTTAATGAGTATTTTAAGAGGGAGTAGGCCTTAGTTCTATAGGTGGACGCATTTTCGAGGTATCGCAATAAAGGTGGACCAGGGGTGACTCTAGACTTTGTTTGTACGATATGGGTATCAAATGAAAGGTTTTAATGAGTATTTTTAAAAGGGCGTGGACCTAAGTTCTGTAGATGGACGCCTTTTCGAGATATCGCCGTAAAGATGGACCAGGGGTGACTCTAGAATGCGTTTGTACGATATGGGTATCAAATGAAAGGTGTTAATGAGCATTTTAAAAGGGAGTAATCCTTAGTTCCATAGGTGGACGCCGTTTCGAGATATCGCCATAAAGGTGGACCAGGGGTGACCCTAGAATTTGTTTGCACAATATGGGCATCAAACGAAAGGTGTTAATGAGTATTTTAAAAGGGAGTGAGCCTTAGTTCTATAGGTGGACGCCGTTTCGAGATATCGCCATAAAGGTGGGCCAGGGGTGACTCTAGAATTCGTTTGTGCAATATGGGTATCAAACGAAAGGAGTTAATGAGTATTTTAAGAGGGAGTGGGCCTTAGCCCTATAGGTGGACGCCTTTTCGAGATATCGCCATAAAGATGGACCAGGGGTGACTCTAGAATGCGTTTGTACGATATGGGTATCAAATGAAAGGTGTTAATGAGTATTTTAAAAGGGAGTAATCCTTAGTTCCATATGTGGACACGGTTTCGAGATATCGCCATAAAGGTGGGCCAGGGGTGACTCTAGAATTTGTTTGTGCAATATGGGTATCAAACGAAAGGAGTTAATTAGTATTTTAAGAGGGAGTGGGCCTTAGTTCTATAGGTGGACGCCTTTTCGAGATATCGCCATAAAGATGGACCAGGTGTGACTCTAGAATGCGTTTGTACGATATGGGTATCAAATGAAAGGTGTTAATGAGTATTTTAAAAGGGAGTAATCCTTAGTTCCATATGTGGACACGGTTTCGAGATATCGCCATAAAGGTGGGCCAGGGGTGACTCTAGAATTTGTTTGTGCAATATGGGTATCAAACGAAAGGAGTTAATGAGTATTTTCCGAGGGACCAGGGGTGACTCTATACTTTGTTTGTACGATATGGGTATCAAATGAAAGGTGCTAATGAGTATTTTTAAAAGGGAGTGGGCCTTCGTTCTATAGGTGTTCGCCTTTTCGAAATATCGCCATAAAGGTGGACCAGGGGTGACTCTAGAATGAGTTTGTACGATATGGGTATCAAATTAAAGGTATTAATGAGAGTTTTAAAAGGGAGTGGTGGTAGTTGTATATGTGAAGGCGTTTTCCAGATATCGACCAAAATGTGGACCAGGGTGACCCAGAACGTCATCTGTTGAATACCGCTAATTTATTTTTATTTGTAATACCTGCCAAGATTTTAAGGGTTTTTTATTTCGCCCTGCAGAACTTTTTCATTTTCTTCTACTTAATATGGTAGGTGTCAAAACCATTTTATAAAGTTTTTTCTAAAGTTATAATTCGCGTCAATAAAACAATCCAATTACCTTAACATATTTCATCCCTTTTTTCGTATTTGGTATAGAATTATGGCATTTTTTTCATTTTTCGTAATTTTCGATATCGAAAAAGTGGGCGTGGTCATAGTCGGATTTCGTTCATTTTTCATACCAAGATAAAGTGAGTTCAGGTAAGTACGTGAACTGAGTTTAGTAAAGATATATCGATTTTTGCTCAAGTTATCGTGTTAACGGCCGAGCGGAAGGACAGACGGACGACTGTGTATAAAAACTGGGCGTGACATCTACCGATTTCGCCCATTTTCACAGAAAACAGTTAGCGCCATAAAATCTATGCCCCTACCAAATTTCAAAAGGATTGGTTAATTTTTATTCGATTTATGGCGTTAAAAGTATCCTAGACAAATTAAATGAAAAAGGGCGGAGCCACGCCCATTTTTAAATTTTCTTTTATTTTTGTATTTTGTTGCACCATATCATTATTGGAGTTGAATCTTGACATAATTTACTTATATAATGTAAAGATATTAAATTTTTTGTTAAAATTTTACTTTAAAAAAAATTTTTTTTTAAAAGTGGGCGTGGTCCTCTCCGATTTTGCTAATTTTTATTAGGCGTACATATAGTAATAAGAGTAACGTTCCTGCCAAATTTCATCATGATATCTTCAACGACTGCCAAATTACAGCTTGCAAAACTTTTAAATTACCTTCGTTTAAAAGTGGGCGGTGCCACGCCCATTGTCCAAAATTTTACTAATTTTCTATTTTGCGTCATAAGTTCAACTCATCTACTAAGTTTCGTCGCTTTATCGGTCTTTTGTAATGAATTATCGCACTTTTTCGGTTTATCGAAATTTTCGATATCGAAAAAGTGGGCGTGGTTATAGTCCGATATCGTTCATTTTAAATAGCGATCTGAGATGAGCGCTCAGTAACCTACATACCAAATTTCATCAAGATACATCAAAATTTACTCAAGTTATCGTGTTAACGGACGGACGGACGGACGGACGGACGGACGGACGGACGGACATGGCTCAATCAAATTTTTTTCGATCCTGATTATTTTGATATATGGAAGTCTATATCTATCTCGATTCCTTTATATATGTACAACCAACCGTTATCCAATCAAACTTAATATACTCTGTGAGCTCTGCTCAACTGAGTATAAAAACTTTTTTATGATTTCAGATGTCTTTGGTAACGCACAATGTCGCTTGTGTTACGCTCCTATAAAGGGGACCCGGCAATATAATTTTAGAAGACATTTTAATTATTTTCATAAAGATTTTGATAAATATAAGGGTGTTGAAAGAGATGCTCTTTTTTTGGGAAAAAAGTTACACTCCTGCAAAAGTTTAAGGTGTGGATTTCCCGAGTTGAAAAAGAAGGCCAGAAAATTATAGAAATGTAGAAACTGAATTAAAAAAGGATCTGACAAACATAATTAGTTTAAGCATTGTTAGGCAGGGAAGACCTTTTGTAGATTGAATATATATCAAAGAAGTATTTGTAACAGTGTTTAGCAGCCCACTCAAAATTTTCTTTGAAAAAATGCCTCTATCATCCAGAACTATAAGACGAAATGTAGACCAAATAGGCACATCTATTGAAATAGCAATACAAAAAAGAGCTCATGACTGCAAAATTTTATCCATATGCTTGGATGAAAGTACTTTTATAAACAACTTATGTCAAATGGTAAGGAGTAAGCCAAAGTAGTTCATTTTTATTTACATAAAAATCTTATTTTCATACTGAATTTCTCCGGAACTCGGTTATATCAATTTTCTCATTTAATCTATGTTGTTGTTGTTGTTGTAGCGATAAAGTTGCTCCCCGAAGGCTTTGGGGAGTGTCATCGATGTGATGGTCCTTTGCCGGATACAAATCCGGTACGCTCCGGTACCATAGCACCATTAAGGTACTAGCCCGACCATCTCGGGAACGATTTATGTGGTCACATTAAACCTTCAGGCCATTCCCTCCCTCCCTACCCCCAAGTTTCATGAGGAGCTTGGGGTCGCCAGAGCCTTGTCTGTTAGTGAAACAGGATTCGCCGCGGATAGGTGAGGTTGACAATTGGGTTTGGAGAAGCTATATATTGCGCTGGCAACCTGAAGGGTTGCGATACACAGCCCCTTGAATCTGGTATTTTAGTCGCCTCTTACGACAGGCATACCTACCGCGGATATATTCTGATCCCCTAACCCGCTGGGGGGTCATTTAATCTATCCTTAATATTTGTAAATTTTGTTTTTATTAAATTATTATGCAGAAAAGCTGAAAAAAATTAAACATATCGGCTGACATTACAGTTATTTCCATCCCGCCTACAATTAGGCGGCGTGCGGGATTCGAAATTTGATGACTCTAGGTCGATTCTCAGCTCGGGAGAATATAATTTCTAATTTAACAAGTAAGGAAGGTTAAGTTCGGGTGTAACCGAACATTACATACTCAGTTGAGAGCTATGGTGACAACATAAGGGAAAATAACCATGTAGGAAAATGAACCCAGGGAAACCCTGGAATGTGTTTTTATGACATGTGTATCAAATGAAAGGCATTAAAGAGTATTTTATGAGGGAGTGATGCTTAGTTCCACAGGTGGACGCCGTTTCGAGATATCGCCATAAGGGTGGACCAGGTGTGACCCTAGAATTTGTTTGTACGATATGGGTATCAAATTAAAGGTATTAATGAGGGTTTTAAAAGGGAGTGGTGGTTGTTGTATAGGTGGTCGCCTTTTCGAGATATCGCCATAAAGGTGGACCAGGGGTGACTCTAGAATGCGTTTGTACGATATGGGTATCAAATGAAAGGTGTTAATGAGTATTTTAAAAGCGAGTAATCCTTAGTTCCATAGGTGGACGCCGTTTCGAGATATCGCCATAAAGGTGGACCAGGGGTGACCCTAGAATTTGTTTGTACAATATGGGTATCAAAAGAAAGGTGTTAATGAGTAATTTAAAAGGGAGTAATCCTTAGTTCCATAGGTGGACGCCGTTTCGAGATATCGCCATAAAGGTGGACCAGAGGTGACCCTAGAATTTGTTTGTACAATATGGGCATCAAACGAAAGGTGTTAATGAGTATTTTAAAAGGGAGTGGGCCTTAGTTCTATAGGTGAACGCCGTTTCGAAATATCGCCATAAAGGTGGACCAGGGGTGACTCTAGAATGTGTTTGTATGATATTGGTATCACATTAAAGGTATTAATTAGGGTTTTATAAGGTAGTGGTGGTTGTTGTATAGGTAGTCGCATTTTCGAGATATCGCCATAAAGGTGGACCAGGGGTGACCCTAGAATTTGTTTGTACAATATGGTTATCAAAAGAAAGGTGTTAATGAGTAATTTAAAAGGGGTAATCCTTAGTTCCATAGGTGGACGCCGTTTCGAGATATCGCCATAAAGTTGAACCAGAGGTGACCCTAGAATTTGTTTGTACAATATGGGTATCAAACGAAAGGTGTTAATGAGTATTTTAAAAGGGAGGGGGCCTTAGTTCTATAGGTAAACGCCTTTTCGAGGTATCGCAATAAAGGTGGACCAGGGGTGACTCTAGAATGTGTTTGTACGATATTGGTATCAAATTAAAGGCATTAAAGAAAGTTTTAAAAGGGAGTGGTGGTAGTTGTATATGTGAAGGCTTTTTCCAGATATCGACCAAAATGTGAACCAGGGTGACCCAGAACATCATCTGTTGGATACCGCTAATTTATTTATATATGTAATACCTGCCAAGATTTTAAGGGTTTTTTATTTCGCCCTGCAGAACTTTTTCATTTTCTTCTACTTAATATGGTAGGTGTCACAACCATTTTATAAAGTTTTTTCTAAAGTTATATTTCGCGTCAATAAACCAATCCAATTACCTCACCATGTTTCATCCCTTTTTTCGTATTTGGTATAGAATTATGGCATTTTTTTCATTTTTTGTAATTTTCGATATCGAAAAAGTGGGCGTGGTCATTTGTCGGATTTCGTTCATTTTTCATACCAAGATAAAGTGAGTTCAAGTAAGTACGTGAACTAATTTCGTTAAAGATATCTCGATTTTTGCTCAAGTTATCGTGTTAACGGCCATGCGGAAGGACAGACGAACGACTGTGTATAAAAACTGGGCGTGGCATCAACCGATTTCGCCCGTTTTCACAGAAAACAGCTACCATCATAAAATCTATGCCCCTACCAAATTTCAAAAGGATTCGTTAATTTTTGTTCGACTTATGGCGTTAAAAGTATCCTAGACAAATTAAATGAAAAAGGGTGGAACCACGCCCATTTTGAAAATTTTGTTGCACCATATCATTACTGGAGTTGAATGTTGATATAATTTACTTATATACTGTAAAGATATTAAATTTTTTGTTAAAATTTTACTTTAAAAAAATTTTTTTTTAAAAGTGGGCGTTATCCTTCTCCGATTTGGCTAATTTTTATTAAGCGTACATATAGTAATAGGAGTAACGTTCTTGCCAAATTTCATCATGATATCTTTAACAACTGCCAAATTACAGCTTGAAAAAGTTTTAAATTAACTTCTTTTAAAAGTGGGCGGTGCCACGCCCATTGTCCAAAATTTTACTAATTTTCTATTCTGCGTCATAAGTTCAACTCATCTGCCGAGTTTCGTCGCTTTATCGGTCTTTTGTAATGAATTATCGCACTTTTTAGGTTTTTCGAAATTTTCGATATCGAAAAAGTGGGCGTGGTTATAGTCCGATATCGTTCATTTTAAATAGCGATCTGAGATGAGTGCTCAGGAACCTACATACCAAATTTCATCAAGATACCTCAAAATTTACTCAAGTTATCGTGTTAACGGACGGACGGACGGACGGACGGACATGGCTCAATCAAATTTTTTTTCGATCCTGATTATTTTGATATATGGAAATCCATATCTATCTCGATTCCTTTATATATGTACAACCAACCGTTATCCAATCAAACTTAATATACTCTGTGAGCTCTGCTCAACTGAATATAAAAATATTATTGTCACGGATATTAACATCACTAAGTTATACCATCACTAAGGCGATGCCAAGGCCAATAGCAGTATTTACGTCAATAATCAAATCATGTATACACATATATAAGGCAGCCGAAAGATGTCACACACAGATGCATTTACTTATACGCCTATGTATGCGCGAGAGACTGTAAACTGCAAACATTCACATCAATAATTCAGTCATTATGTATCTACATAAACGAATAAATAATTGCGTCTACACATATGTACGTATACGAGCAGCGGAGCGGCAATGCACAAACACATGCATATATCTTATCTGAGTTGTCACAAGAGAGAGCAATAATTTGTGCACGTAGTTGTGGCTGGCGATTTTGTAGCCGAAAATAACTAGTAAGTTCTGGAAATCGAAGAGCCTAGAAGTATGCAGCGTAAACTATAAAAGCGGGGCAGGCGAGTAAGAAGTAATTCAGTTTGATTTGAGTTGTCAAGCAATTGCAATTAAGACGATATCTAGCGAGCAATAGCAGTATTATTTTTAATAGTGGAGTTTCATTTGAGCTATCAGTTTGGTTATTAAGCTATTCGTTGCACAGTTTGAGTGTTATTGTGAAGTATTTTAATAAAGGCCATTTTTCCATTATTCAATATTGGAGTTATTTATTCAACAGTTTAGTGATACGAACCTAGCAAAAGGGCAAATAAGAGGAATTTGCAGCAAATTCGTTACAATATTATCATAAGATGGTGTACTTAATAATTTTAGATACTGGTCAGTGATGAGGTGTTTGTTTCTAATACTCTCTAAAGCCAAACAACTGTTGAAAATGTGGTCGATGGACAAGCTGTTGCCGCAAAAAGGACACCTAGGTGGTGCCATTCCGGTGAGAATGTATTGATGTGTTATTTGGGTATGTCCGATTCTTAGGCGTGTGAAGATGGTTGATTGCAGGCGATTGATGTTGCTAGGGTAGATAACTTTGTTGCGATCGGGGTTGAGGTTGGCACATCTGTGTTCGAAATTTTTCCATTCTGTAAGGTTTTTTTCGTGAGTATGTTGCCGTAACATTTTCTTGAGATCGTTTTGGTCATGAGGTTCATGTTGAAAGGTTGGCGCTGTTTCGAAATATTTCGCTGCGTTATCTGCGTGCTCATTGCCAGGGATCCCTACATGGCCAGGAACCCAGATCAAAGCGATTTTTTGCTTATATTTAATACAAAAGTCCCGGATTCTTCGAATGATAGCTGTCCTGTTTCGTATATTTTTAACTGCGTTCAAGCAAGAGAGGCTGTCAGAGCAAATAACGAATTTTCCTTTTTGATTGATGGCATGCTCCAAAGCTTTGCAGATTGCAAAAGCTTCAGCAGTAAATACGGACGAGTGGGCTGATAGAACACCTCCTGTTATAAGACTTCCATTCGAAGAGGTAGCTGCGAAGGCAGTGTTTGTTGCTTTCGAACCGTCTGTATAAATAGGTGTGAAATTTCTTTGTTTGTAATTATTTACTAGTTCCAAAAACATTTTTCGAAATTCTGTGTTACTAGTGTTGGATTTCTTGAAAGTATGGAGAGATGTATCTATAGTCGACTCGGCTATCTTCCACTCTGGTTGCGTATTGATTTGATTGCAATTCGATGGTATGGTGATATTTTGAAGCTGGCAGTACCTGACGCAGCGTCGAAGCGTGGACTTGAGCCGCAAATTTCTTTTGTGTTTAGAGGCGGTAATCAAGGTCTTGTGAAGCCCAAAGTTAGGATAATATATAATGTAACGAAATTTGCTTGCAAATCCTCTTATTTGCAATCCTCTGCTAAGTTCGTATCGCTAAACTGTTGAATAAATAACTCCAATATTGAATAATGCAAAAATGGCCTTTATTAAAGTACTTCACAATAACACTTATACTTTGCTACTCGCTGGCTTAATAACCAAACTGATTGATAACTCAAATTAAACTCTACTATGGGCCGCCAGATCGCGTGCTTAATCAATAACTGATTGATTGCTCAACTCAAACTGAATTACTTCTTACTCGCCTGCCCCGCTTTTATAGTTTACGCTGCATACTTCTAGGCTCTTCGATTTCCAGAACGTACTAGTTAATTTCGGCTACAAAATCGCCAGCCACAACTACGTGCACAAATTATTGCTCTCTCTTGTGACAACTCAGATAAGATATATGCATGTGTTTGTGCATTGCCGCTCCGCTGCTCGTATACGTACATATGTGTAGACGCAATTATTTATTCGTTTATGTAGATACATAATGATTGAATTATTGATGTGAATGTTTGTAGTTTACAGTCTCTCGCGCATACATAGGCGTATATGTAAATGCATCTGTGTGTGACATCTTTCGGCTGCCTTATATATGTGTATACATGATTTGATTATTGACGTAAATACTGCTTATCGTGGCCTTAGCATCGCCTTAGTGATGGTATAACTTAGCGATGCTAATTTCCGTGACACTGCCCTCCACCTAAGTCTGATCGTCCCGGTCAGACAAATCTCTCGATCTAAACGTTGCCAGCCTTTCCAAATGGACCACTTTCATTTTGGTTCGTGGTTTACCGATGGTTTGTATGCGGTACACTACATCGTTGATCCGTTTTACAACTTTGTATGGGCCTTCCCAGTTACACTGCAATTTCGGGGACAAACCTTTTTTACGTTGCGGGTAGTATAAAAATAAAAAGCACCAAATCTCCTTCCTGAAAAACTTCTGAATTAATTGCTTTATCATATCTGGCTTTCATCTTGTCACTCATAATCTTTGTTCGTTGCCTTATCAGATCATGTATTTCTCTTAGCTCTTCTTCCAAATCACTAGTGGATTTCCTGACATTTCTCTCCGCATTGACATCTATCCCAAACTTCAAATCAGCTGGCAGTCTAAGGTTATTGCCAAAAACTACTTTTGCAGGGGTTTGGCCCGTTGTCTCATGCACTGCTGATCGGTAAGCCATCAAGAATAATGGTATGCGGGTATCCCATTCTTTATGGTACTTGTCTACTACTTTCCTTAAGTGCTCCTCCAATGTTCTATTGAATCGTTCTACCATACCATCGGATTGAGGATGCAATGCAGTTGTACGTGTTTTTCGAATGCCCAATGACTTACACATTTCCTGGAACACAGCTGATTCGAAATTCCTGCCTTGGTCAGAATGTAACTCCATTGGTACACCATACCTTGCAACCCAATTGTTTATAAACACTTCTGCTACCGTTTCCGCTTCTTGGTTTACGATTGGGTATACCTCTGGCCATTTGCTGAAATAATCCATAACTACCAGTACATATTTGTTTCCGCCGTTGCTAGTAGAAAATGGACCGGCGACATCCATGGCGATCCTTTCAAATGGCGCACCTGAGTTATATTGCTTCATCTGGCCATGACTTCGTGTTCTGGGCCCTTTCGCTCTGCTGCAAAACTCGCAGTTCGCAATCCACTCAGTGACCGACTGATGGCAACCAACCCAATAGAATCTCTGTTTAATCTTCTCGAGCGTCTTCGTGATTCCAAGATGACCTCCGCTTGGACCATTATGCAGCTCGCTGAGCACGTCAGGAATCCTCTTTCTGGGGACAACTATCAGTTTATTCTTGTATTTACCATCCTCACTCTCCCATACTCGATGAAGGCAACCGGATATCAGTTCTAAACTGTTCCACTGTGCCCAATATGACTTCGCAATGGGACTCTCTGCTGACATCTCTTCTCTGTTTGGTCTTTCATTTCGTTCGAGCCCTTGCATAACACGTGACAGATCTGCATCTTCTAGCTGGCACTTTCTTAGCTGTTCCTTGTCCCATTCATCTGTACATGTTATATTCATTAGCCGGACATCTATAATGTCTTCTTTAGCCTCGGCTTTTGAACAGTGCTTGCATTCCAAACTACATGGTCTTCGTGACATTGCATCAGCATTTCCATGGGTACTACCTTTCCGATGCTCAATGGAAAAGTCATAGCTTTGGAGTCGCTCGATCCACCGTGCCAATTGTCCTTCCGGATTACGGAACTGCAGAAGCCATTTTAAAGCTGCGTGATCTATCCTGACACGGAATCGCTGGCCGTAGAGGAATTTCTGAAAATGTTTAATGCACTCTACCAATGCCAACAGCTCTCTCCGCGTAACGCAGTAGTTCCTCTCTGGTTTTCCAATCGAACGGCTGTAATATGCAACTACCTTCTCCTGTCCATCGACCAGTTGTGATAAAACGCCTCCTATAGCATATCCGCTCGCATCTGTATCTAGAATAAATGTTGCTCCTGGAATCGGATATGCCAACATTGGAGCAGTGCATAAACGCTCTTTCAATGTTTGGAAAGCTACTTCTTGCTCCTTCTTCCATTCAAAAGTTTTATTTTTTCTTGTTAGCTCGTGGAGACTATGGGCTACGCTGGCAAAATTTGGTACAAATCGGCGGTAATATGTGCACAGCCCAAGGAAACTTCTCAATTCATGCAGATTCTGTGGTCTTGGCCAATCCTTTAATGCCTCTATCTTTTCATTAACTGTACGGATACCTTCTGTCGTTACCTTGTGACCCAAATAATTTACTTCCTTTTTAAACAGCGCACACTTTTTGGGACTTAACTTCAGACCAGCGCCAGCTATTCTCTGGAAAACTTCATCTAAGTTTTTAAGATGTTCATCAAAGTTCTTGCCCAATACGATGATGTCGTCCAGGTACACCAAGCATGTTTTCCAATGTAGTCCTTTCAATACATGGTCCATGAGTCTCTCAAAAGTAGCTGGTGCATTACAAAGTCCAAAAGGTATCACTGTAAATTGCCAAAGACCATCACCCACACTGAAGGCTGTTTTCTCTTTATCTTCCTCCTTCACTTCAACTTGCCAGTAGCCGCTTTTCAAATCCAACGTGGAAAACCATTTCGTACCAGATAGCGAGTCCAGAGTGTCGTCAATTCTTGGCAATGGGTAGCTATCCTTTTTCGTTACGTCATTCAACTTCCGGTAGTCCACGCAAAACCTCATTTTTCCATCCTTCTTCTTTACAAGTACTATCGGCGAGCTCCATGGACTAGCTGATGGTTCGATGACGCCGCTGTCGCTCATTTCTTGTATGATTTGACTCACAACTTCCCGCTTTGCCAGTGGAACACTACGTGGAGCTTGACGGATCGGCCTCGCATCTCCAGTGTCAATTTGATGTTTCACAACATTGGTGCGGCCTGGTTTGGAACCATCCTGGTCAAATATGTTCGCGTACTTTAGGAGCAGTTGTTTTGCCTTACTCTGATATGCTTCCTCTAGCCCCTGTGTCCATGCCGTGATGTCATTTGAAAGATCAGTATTACTAGTTGAAACGTGTTCCTGGAGCTGTTCACAGTTAATAACTACTTCAGCATCTTGGCATCTTCCCAAAATAGCTCCTTTAGTCAGTTTGAGTGGTGACTTGAACTCATTGAGTACTCTTACCGGAATACGTCCATCTTGTTTTGTCATAGCCAGGGTTTTTGCTACAAGTATGTTCAGTGCTGATTTGTTTGCTGCTTCGACAACCCACAATTTGTTTGTCCCACAATCTCCATCAACCTTTGCCCAGATGACTGCTTCTGATTTTGGTGGTATTTGCTGACTCTCTTCCACCAGCACTCGTTTACTGCTGTAGCCTCTCTCGTAGCCGAAATTAAGTGGCACATCCATGTTCTTATATCGCATCGTCTTGCTTTGCATATCGATCTTGATGCCTTGGTTGATTAAGAAGTCCACTCCAATTATGATTTCATCAACAATACCTGCCACTATAAAATTGTGTAGTACCGTGGCGTTCCCAATTGCTACTTCACATTCTACTTCTCCAATTACCTGGGTGTCCTCTCCTGTGGCTGTACGTAATATTGCTCCAAGCAATGGTCTTATCTTCTTGTTGACTAAATCTGATCGAATGATGGAATGGGATGCACCCGTATCTACAGTCAGTAAACGTTCCTTTCCATCCACATGTCCTCCGACAATAAGATTGCTCGATCTTCTTCCAATCTGCGAGATAGAAATTATGGGGCATTCAATTGCGGGAGCCAGCTGTCGCCCCTTGCGGCTGACTCGATTTAGTTTAACGATTGAGTGGTCTTGGAGATTTGCTCATCACCTTCTGCTCTGCGTTTACGGCCACCCACATTGTTGGAGCTATTGGGACCGGTGCTGCAATGTCGTGCAATATGACCTGGGTTGCCGCACTTGAAACATTTAATAACTCCGGCATTCTTTTGTTGTGATCCCTTCAGTGCTTCCAAAATTGTGTCTACCCAATCCGGTATTTCCACTTCCACACGATGAGCTTTGTATGCTGGTTTACTCAATAGTGAGGCAGTTTCCTGAGTCAATGCATGTGATACCGTTTCGCAAACTCCTGCAAAGTCTCATTAGGTTTTTGGTAGCGGTTTTGCAACTCTATTTGGTGTATCTGCTTCCTGTGTTCGCTTCCGTATCGCCTCTCTAGAGCGCTCATCAATGTTTCGTAGTTGTTCCGCTGTCCCTCGGGAATAGTCTGTAGGATTTCAGCAGCAGATCCTTTCAATGCCACGAATAGTGCAGCAACTTTATCTTCAGAACTCCATTTGTTCACTGCTGCGGTCTTCTCAAACTGAATCTTAAACACCTGGAAAGGAACAGAACCGTCAAAGGATGGTGTTTTTACCTTTGGATTACTCGCTGAAACAGCTGGGCGATTCATTTGCAACTCCTGTATACGACCTCTCAAAGCTTCTATCTCGGCATCAATTTTGTCCTCGAGCTGCACAATTTTTTTATCCTGTGCTTCCAGCTTTGATGTTACCCTTATCTTCTGTGCCTCCAGCTGCAAGGATATGCGGGCCTCCTGTGCTTTCAACTGCTCAGCCAACTGAGATGTCATATATGTCTTTTGCTCTTCCAGTTGATTTTCCATCTGATGTAATCTGTGTCGACATTTCTGACATACGCGTTTCTTGTGATTCCATCTGGGATACCATATACGTCTTCTGTTCTTCTAGTTGAGATGACATATACGTTTTCTGTTCTTCTAGTTGAGATGCCAGTTGAGATGTTATATCTGTCCTTTGCGATTCCAGTTGAGAAGCCACTGTCGATGTTTGAGCAGATATTGCAGCCAAAATCATGTTCAAGTCTGTGTTCGCCATTGTCTGCGGTGTTTCTTCGATTCTTGTTATTTCCTCGCCATCAAGATGAAAGTCATACTCTTCCACATCAATTCCTTCTCCTTCCATTGCCTCTCGTAGCCGTGCCTGAAGTTCAAGTTTAACGCCGCTTGTATTCAATCCACGGCTCTCCAACTCCAATATTGAATAATGGAAAAATGGCCTTTATTAAAGTACTTCACAATAACACTTATACTTTGCTACTCGCTGGCTTAATAACCAAACTGATTGATAACTCAAATTAAACTCTACTATTGGCCGCCAGATCGCGTGCTTAATCAATAACTGATTGATTGCTCAACTCAAACTGAATTACTTCTTACTCGCCTGCCCCGCTTTTATAGTTTACGCTGCATACTTCTAGGCTCTTCGATTTCCAGAACTTACTAGTTATTTTCGGCTACAAAATCGCCAGCCACAACTACGTGCACAAATTATTGCTCTCTCTTGTGACAACTCAGATAAGATATATGCATGTGTTTGTGCATTGCCGGTCCGCTGCTCGTATACGTACATATGTGTAGACGCAATTATTTATTCGTTTATGTAGATACATAATGACTGAATTATTGATGTTAATGTTTGTAGTTTACAGTCTCTCGCGCATACATAGGCGTATAAGTAAATGCATCTGTGTGTGACATCTTTCGGCTGCCTTATATACATATGTGTATACATGATTTGATTATTGACGTAAATACTGCTTATCGTGGCCTTGGCATCGCCTTAGTTATGGTATAACTTAGCGATGCTAATTTCCGTGACAATAAGTTTTGGGATGAGTTTAATCGTTGTTTCATATATTCTTTGCCTCAATGACGGTAAACCCGTCTCGCCCAAGACGGCTTTTATGGGTGATGTAGGAAAGGCGTTAATACTTCGGCGTATTGCGGCGTGATATATGGGGTCCACTTGCTTGATATTTGAGTTAGCGCACCAGCCAAAAATCGGTAAACCATAGTCGATCTTGGAGAGTATTAAGGCTTTTGTGATGTTGACGAGAGTATTGGAGTGTATGAATGACCTTTTACTACATATGTATTTAATAATGTTTAGTCTCTTTGAGAGGTTTTTTCTGAGCTTAGTACATTGATACTTAAAGGTAAACTTATTGTCGAACCATATACCTAAGATTTTTATGTTATTGACTGATTCAATTACGGTATTGTCAAAAAATACTTGTGGATTATTACATTTAACCTTTTTACAAATATGTAGCAGTTTACATTTGGGTATGGAGATTGAGGCTCCTGATTTTAAACCCCACTTTTTAAATTCTGACAGTACTTGATGGAATGTTTCGTTGACCTTTTGTGGATCCTTCATATTGGTATAAACAATGGCATCATCGGCATATAGCGTGAGTTTTATGCTTTTGATATTAAGACAAATATCGGTGATTTTGTCGAAGGCGATGATAAAAAGTATTACGGATAAGGGAGAGCCCTGAGGTATACCATTATTCAGATGACGTGTATTTGAAAGAACATTATTAATGCGCACTCGAAACTGTCGGTGTGTCATGAAAGCTTTTACTATATTAAAAGCTTTAGGACCAACCTTCCATGAAGCAAGTTGACTTAAAACTGCGTGCACTCCCACGCGATCGAAGGCTTTCTCGAAATCTGTAGCCAGGATTGTAACATGGTTTTTAGTGGAAAGAGAATCAGACACGTAGTGCTGAAGTTGAATAAGTGAGTCCATTGTGCTATGCTTATTTTTGAAGGCGGTTTGATTATGTTTGATTAGATTATTTTTTGTAACAAACCAGATCAGCCGTTTAGCAATAATTTTTTCAAAAGTTTTGCTAAGGCATGATAGTAAAGAAATGGGCCTGTATGATTTGGTCAAATTAGTGGGTTTACCTGGTTTGATAATTGGGATAACTATTGCTGTGCGCCAGACATGGGGGTATGTACTTTTGGAGAAAATTGAGTTGTAGAGAGAAAGAAGCCTTTGTTTGGCTATTGTTGGTAAGTTAGAAAGCATATGATAAGATATCCGGTTGAAACCGGGAGTTTTGCCTTTAGCATGATTGAGTGCCGTTTCTAACTCGCAAAAGGTTATTTTTTCTTCGACATATTGGGCTGATAGCGAAAGGTTTGTCGGGTTATATGTCGTAGCAAGCCAGTGCTTTTTTAAGATACATATATATTCAGCGGAAAAATTACTGTCATCTGAAAGATTAAACCAAAAATCGGCGAATGTGGCTGCGATATCTTCGGAGTTCGTCAGCAGCTTATTATTGGATTGAATAGCTGTTGTAGGAGTACGAGGTATACCAGTTAGCTGTTTCACATCGGACCATATCTTTTTTGGGGTAGAAGATGGTGAGATTTTTGAAGTGAAAATTTGAAAGCTCTTCCTCTTGGCTTCTTTAACCGCTTTTTTGAACATGGCATTTACTTTTTTATAAGACATGAGATTTTCATAAGACATAGCACGTTTGAAAATTTTCCAAAGTTCACATTTGTGGGTACGAAGTTGTTGAAGGTCTTTGTTCCACCAGATATGTGAGTTATTTGCGGACTTTGGCTTGGTTTGAGGAATCGACTTATTTGCCGCAGTGGGTATTGTGTTCGTAATTACGGCGGTTTCTTGATTAATGTTATTTGCTGGGATATCTGGTAAATTGATTGAAATATCTGTTTGGAACTTCTCCCAATTCGCCAAGTGAAGTTTGAATTTAGGAAAGCGGTTATATTTTATTGAGTTAACGTTGGTTTGAATAGTAATTAAAATAGGGAAGTGGTCACTTCCGTATAGATCTGGGCAGATGTTCCAGTCTATTTTAGTGGAAATTTGGGGAGAAAAGGTGATGTCAACGTTAGTTAGGGATGAGTGTGTTGAGATGTGGGTTGGCGAGCCGTTATTGAGAATGGTTAAGTTTTGATTTGAGATGAAGTTTTCAATTATAAGTCCTCTTTTGTTTGAGTTGCGGGACCCCCAAAGTCGGTTCCAGGCGTTGAAATCGCCTGTCCACAAGAGAGGTTCAGGGAGTTGCAGTACTAAATCTCTCAGTTCACTTTCGTGGAACATTTGGGATGGGGGAATATATGTATTTGCAATGCAAAGTGCAAAGTTACTTTTTATTTTTAAAGCTATTGTGGATAGTGAGGAATTTAAGTTTACTGTTTCGTGCGGAATGGCTCTTTCAATGAGTATTCCGACACCCTGTTTATTCGTTCGGATATTGCTAAGATTTGAAAAATAGCCAAGGTATTGTTTGGGATAAACAAAATTTGCGCTGCATGTTACAGCAAAATGGGTCTCTTGGATGCAAATTACATCTGGATCTGTTTCTTTGATGAGCAAATGCAAATGTGAAATATATATAGCGATATATATGTGTATATGTATTATTTTTAATATATGAGAGAGTTTTTGTTTTAGGTATGCCGCATTTCGTCATCTGACGTGACTTCGGTTGGAGTAACAGAAGTTACTCGAGGGAGGGAGGGGAGAGGATCGCAAAGAGTTTGGAATTGTGAAGAGTGGGATGTGTCCGTGAGAGTGTGTTGAGTTATGTTGAAATTTTTGTCAGTTATGTTGAGATTAGTACAATTATAGGAGATACTAGGAGATGAGGGGTACAACGGCAAGTCGTACTCTGTGGTGTTTCTTTCTATTGAGAGAGTGGGTTTTGTTATTGAGCAGTTTGATATGTTAATTTGATCAATAGGAGAGGAGAAGTTGGGATAGTTATTTAGGTTATGAGTGTTTTCTGCAAAATTTTCGAGTTCATGGTAGATAGTGTGTTTGTTATGTTTCTTTGTAATTGAATTATTGACTTCGTAGTTGTTGTTTGTTGGTGGGATAGTATTTTTGTTGTTAGCATTCAGATTGGATGCTATGGCAGCGTAAGAGCTGCTAGGAGAGCTTTGAATGTTTTGCTGTTCTTTGTGAATTTTTATCGCTTCGCGCATTGAACATTTTTTTTCGGTTTTTATTTTTATTATTACTTTTGCTTGCAGGAATTTACTGCATTCCCTTGAGGAAGAGGGGTGTTCTTGTGAAAAGTTAGCGCAAAGTGTACGTTCGCATGCTGATGGTGAATGGGGGGAAGGGAACAATTGGGACATAGTGGGGAGCGGTTGCAATGTTTTGTTGTATGCCCTAGAAGCTGACACGATTTACAGCGCATGGGAAGAGGTATGTATTGTCGTACCATTACTGTACACCAGGCAATATCAATTTTACTTGGAAGATTATATAGATTAAATGTTAGCAATAGAACTCCTGAGGGAGGTGGATTTCCGTCTATAGTTTTTTGGAATTTATAGGCAGCTACGACACCTTGGGAGCTCAGTTCACTAATAATTTCATCTTCGGGAACATTATTCAGGAATGGCGCATATATTGTGCCTTTTACGTGATTTAGCGATTCATGTAACGTGGCTGATATAGCACAAATGTTTCCAAGGTTTTTCACTTTTAGAAATTTTTCTGCGATCACACTGTTTTTCACTAGTAGAAGTAATTTTCCATCTCGTAGAGTGGATATGGAGTGAACTTGGCTGCTTATTTGTAGAATGGCACGATGTATGGCGAAACATGAATAAAATGAAAGTGGTTTAGATGAATCAGCAGATTCGATTACCACGAATTTTGGGTCCTCAATTTTGGTTTCAGGGAGAAACGGGAAACTGGATAAAGGAGCACTTATTTCGGGCTTACGTTTCTTTTTCTTTTTGGGCCCGGAATCGAGTAGTGCGAAGGGGTTGGCCTCGCGGTTTCGTGGCCTGAGGGCCATTTTGCACGTTCACGTTTGCGTAATCGACACTATGTGTGGGTGTTTAAGCAAAATGAACAAAAATTCAAAACACTTGAAAAGAGAGGTGACAAACTAGTTAATCAAGAGAACTCCGTATGCGAAAAACAGACGTCTTATCGGCGCGAGAGTTTGTCGATGACTGAGTATAAAAATAGAAAGACATCTGATGAAATCTTTGCCAGGATGGAAATAACTGTAGTGTCAGCCGATATGTTTAAAGCTGGAGACATTGGTGCTTTATCGGTAACCGTATCGGTAACCTTATAACAGCTGATTCGACCAACCTTATGAGAATCAATGCAATCGATTATTGGTGCCGCTAAGGTCGTAACCGTATCGTAGCCAACCAATTGGGGTTTGGTTAACCGTCGTAACGATAAACAGCTGATTACGTTAGGGATACGGATACAGCGATACGACATACGGCACCAATGACTCCGGCTTAATTCTTTTCAGCTTTTCTGTCACAATAAAACATAATAATTTAATAAAAACAACTATATTACTCATAAAAATTGACAAACGTATAAGATGAAAAGACGATAAAAATCAAGATCAGTCCTAAAACTAAAAAAAAACAGTTTCCAATAGCTGAGTGTTCCATTTTTTTTATTAAGCACATTTCCTTTTTTACACAACTGTAGCGCAATTACTCTCACTTTTAACAATACACCCTCACGTTTCAATTTGCCCACCTATGAAAAGGACTGGGGCGAGAACTTAGGCAACCAATGGGCCGATTGTGACGCCTGAAACGGTAAGTAGCCCTTACAGAACCAGCTACCCCTTACGAACCACTTCGTGGCGTCAATCTATTTAACTATCGCCCTAGCTTCTAAACCGTGGGAACGCCCTCAAGGCCATTCAAAAACGGTTGACTAAGAACAGCCAACTACTTAGTGCCGAATAGTGGCACAGAAGACCCTGCATGCCTTCCTCCTCCTTAATACATCTGCAGTTGCGGCAGTAATGGTAAGATTCGATGCCCAACCCAGCGTGAGAATCCAAGCCAGGAAGAAAAGCCCTGACTTAATCAGGTTCAAAACAGTCTAAGGGGTCCTCTGTCAATGAAGTCCAAACCCAACTTGATGACTCGCTTATAGGAAGTACAAACAGAGCTTATTTGCCCTGCTTATAGTATTGCTGCTCATGTGGAATTTAAAAAAGGCAAGAAGTATACCTATCGAATCATTTTCGAGAAGGATGATGGTGATCATACCCTGCTCATTTGCTTAACAGTTACTTTTAATATCCCTGTCTCTAAGTATCTATATGAAGCTAATACTGAAGTGTTGGGCCATCTCATTAAGAGATTTGTAGGATTCAGTAATCGACATGTGTCAAACATGTCCAAAGGTCCTTAGCGCGGCCTGCCTGTCCAAGAAAATTATCACCCCTTTCCCGTCTTTAGGCGCAGGTGCAAAATATTTTACAACACCGCGTATTGCTAACTTTTTCACTTGATAAACGCTATACCCTCTCAACTTTCCGTTAGTTTTGAGTGCATCTGTCTGGGTGGTGACAGGAGCGCAGCTTATGCACTTTGTAAGCGCCGTTCAACAAGCCAGAACACCATACAGTAGAATTGTGCCTATAATGCCTGTTTTGGAAGAAGACCCCAAAGATACACCAATTGCTCTTTTCCAGAAACTCTATAGTAGTTTCGTATTCAGAATGACTCCCAGATCCTTGACTTTATCGCTAAAAACCGAGCTTTCTCCGCCAAACTCGAACTTCTTGCTCAGTTAAAAATTGTTGATAACGCAGTCATCATTACATTGCAGAAAGTTTGGGGGAATTTATCGGTTAACTGTCACCACCCAAAGTAGTGGAAAGGGTCTCCTGGTAAACCCCTTCAGAAGTCTTTCTATGAATTGCAGAGAAAAAGACAGGCTTAAAGGTCTGAAATCGTTAGGTTTTGAGTGAGATAGTTTCCCGCCTTTGGTATAGAAACTAACTTAACCTCTCTCCATAATGGCGGTACTTAACTTAGCCTTAAGCTGTTTACAAATATTACCTTTAACAATGGCTTGATTAGTTAGTTCGGCAATGTATTGCAGTTGGGCCCCAAATATAACATGCAGCCCGGTGACTTATAGGGCCCCAAATTTGATAAGGCCTAGTTCGGCTTCCTCTCATCTGTGATTTTTTTCACCAACTGTATTGAGGGTGCCGATCCACTGATTTGGTTAGCAGGCAAATCCCCGTATGCTGGGAAGTGCGTATCTAAAAGCAGGTTCATATTATCCGACCTGGATATGGCCCAATTGCAGTACGCTGTATATTTTCCCTTCAGTGTTGCTAAAATACTTTCATATGCATAGATTTACATACATACATATGTGCAATTCGTAGTATCATCTCTGACCGCCCAGCTCGTAATCATAGGCACATTATCGCCAGAGTAAGAACTAAAAGAAATTACTTTTCGCATTCTCATGAACGACGCATTGATATCTATATGGCGACCAGGAGACAAGTTGATAGAAAAAATATTAAAAAAAATTTCAGACACTATCTAAACTAACACGAGACAAGTGAAATGAAGAGCAACAAGTAAGGAAGGTTAAGTTCGGGTGCAACCGAACATTACATACTCAGTTGAGAGCTATGGTGACAACATAAGGGAAAATAACCATGTAGGAAAATGAACCGAGGGTAACCATGGAATGTGTTTGTATGACATGTGTATCAAATGAAAGGCATTAAAGAGTATTTTATGAGGGAGTGGGCCATAGTTCTATAGGTGGACGCCATTTAGGGATATAGCCATAAAGGTGGGCCAGGGGTGACTCTAGAATTCGTTTGTGCAATATGGGTATCAAACGAAAGGAGTTAATGAGTATTTTAAGAGGGAGTGGGCCTTAGTTCTATAGGTGGACGCATTTTCGAGGTATCGCAATAAAGGTGGACCAGGGGTGACTCTAGACTTTGTTTGTACGATATGGGTATCAAATGAAAGGTTTTAATGAGTATTTTTAAAAGGGCGTGGACCTAAGTTCTGTAGATGGACGCCTTTTCGAGATATCGCCGTACCAGGGGTGGACCAGGGGTGACTCTAGAATGCGTTTGTACGATATGGGTATCAAATGAAAGGTGTTAATGAGCATTTTAAAAGGGAGTAATCCTTAGTTCCATAGGTGGACGCCGTTTCGAGATATCGCCATAAAGGTGGACCAGGGGTGACCCTAGAATTTGTTTGCACAATATGGGCATCAAACGAAAGGTGTTAATGAGTATTTTAAAAGGGAGTGAGCCTTAGTTCTATAGGTGGACGCCGTTTCGAGATATCGCCATAAAGGTGGGCCAGGGGTGACTCTAGAATTCGTTTGTGCAATATGGGTATCAAACGAAAGGAGTTAATGAGTATTTTAAGAGGGAGTGGGCCTTAGCCCTATAGGTGGACGCCTTTTCGAGATATCGCCATAAAGATGGACCAGGGGTGACTCTAGAATGCGTTTGTACGATATGGGTATCAAATGAAAGGTGTTAATGAGTATTTTAAAAGGGAGTAATCCTTAGTTCCATATGTGGACACGGTTTCGAGATATCGCCATAAAGGTGGGCCAGGGGTGGCTCTAGAATTTGTTTGTGCAATATGGGTATCAAACGAAAGGAGTTAATTAGTATTTTAAGAGGGAGTGGGCCTTAGTTCTATAGGTGGACGCCTTTTCGAGATATCGCCATAAAGATGGACCAGGTGTGACTCTAGAATGCGTTTGTACGATATGGGTATCAAATGAAAGGTGTTAATGAGTATTTTAAAAGGGAGTAATCCTTAGTTCCATATGTGGACACGGTTTCGAGATATCGCCATAAAGGTGGGCCAGGGGTGACTCTAGAATTTGTTTGTGCAATATGGGTATCAAACGAAAGGAGTTAATGAGTATTTTCCGAGGGACCAGGGGTGACTCTATACTTTGTTTGTACGATATGGGTATCAAATGAAAGGTGCTAATGAGTATTTTTAAAAGGGAGTGGGCCTTCGTTCTATAGGTGTTCGCCTTTTCGAAATATCGCCATAAAGGTGGACCAGGGGTGACTCTAGAATGAGTTTGTACGATATGGGTATCAAATTAAAGGTATTAATGAGAGTTTTAAAAGGGAGTGGTGGTAGTTGTATATGTGAAGGCGTTTTCCAGATATCGACCAAAATGTGGACCAGGGTGACCCAGAACTTCATCTGTTGAATACCGCTAATTTATTTTTATTTGTAATACCTGCCAAGATTTTAAGGGTTTTTTATTTCGCCCTGCAGAACTTTTTCATTTTCTTCTACTTAATATGGTAGGTGTCACAACCATTTTATAAAGTTTTTTCTAAAGTTATAATTCGCGTCAATAAAACAATCCAATTACCTTAACATATTTCATCCCTTTTTTCGTATTTGGTATAGAATTATGGCATTTTTTTCATTTTTCGTAATTTTCGATATCGAAAAAGTGGGCGTGGTCATAGTCGGATTTCGTTCATTTTTCATACCAAGATAAAGTGAGTTCAGGTAAGTACGTGAACTGAGTTTAGTAAAGATATATCGATTTTTGCTCAAGTTATCGTGTTAACGGCCGAGCGGAAGGACAGACGGACGACTGTGTATAAAAACTGGGCGTGACATCTACCGATTTCGCCCATTTTCACAGAAAACAGTTAGCGCCATAAAATCTATGCCCCTACCAAATTTCAAAAGGATTGGTTAATTTTTATTCGATTTATGGCGTTAAAAGTATCCTAGACAAATTAAACAAGTAAGGAAGGTTAAGTTCGGGTGCAACCGAACATTACATACTCAGTTGAGAGCTATGGTGACAACATAAGGGAAAATAGCCATGTAGGAAAATGAACCGAGGGTAACCATGGAATGTGTTTGTATGACATGTGTATCAAATGAAAGGCATTAAAGAGTATTTTATGAGGGAGTGGGCCATAGTTCTATAGGTGGACGCCATTTAGGGATACAGCCATAAAGGTGGGCCAGGGGTGACTCTAGAATGCGTTTGTACGATATGGGTATCAAATGAAAGGTGTTAATGAGTATTTTAAAAGGGAGTAATCCTTAGTTCCATATGTGGACAAGGTTTCGAAATATCGCCATAAAGGTGGGCCAGGGGTGACTCTAGAATTTGTTTGTGCAATATGGGTATCAAACGAAAGGAGTTAATGAGTATTTTCCGAGGGACCAGGGGTGACTCTATACTTTGTTTGTATGATATGGGTATCAAATGAAAGGTGCTAATGAGTATTTTTAAAAGGGAGTGGGCCTTCGTTCTATAGGTGTTCGCCTTTTCGAAATATCGCCATAAAGGTGGACCAGGGGTGACTCTAGAATGAGTTTGTACGATATGGGTATCAAATTAAAGGTATTAATGAGAGTTTTAAAAGGGAGTGGTGGTAGTTGTATATGTGAAGGCGTTTTCCAGATATCGACCAAAATGTGGACCAGGGTGACCCAGAACGTCATCTGTTGAATACCGCTAATTTATTTTTATTTGTAATACCTGCCAAGATTTTAAGGGTTTTTTATTTCGCCCTGCAGAACTTTTTCATTTTCTTCTACTTAATATGGTAGGTGTCACAACCATTTTATAAAGTTTTTTCTAAAGTTATAATTCGCGTCAATAAAACAATCCAATTACCTTAACATATTTCATCCCTTTTTTCGTATTTGGTATAGAATTATGGCATTTTTTTCATTTTTCGTAATTTTCGATATCGAAAAAGTGGGCGTGGTCATAGTCGGATTTCGTTCATTTTTCATACCAAGATAAAGTGAGTTCAGGTAAGTACGTGAACTGAGTTTAGTAAAGATATATCGATTTTTGCTCAAGTTATCATGTTAACGGCCGAGCGGAAGGACAGACGGACGACTGTGTATAAAAACTGGGCGTGACATCTACCGATTTCGCCCATTTTCACAGAAAACAGTTAGCGCCATAAAATCTATGCCCCTACCAAATTTCAAAAGGATTGGTTAATTTTTATTCGATTTATGGCGTTAAAAGTATCCTAGACAAATTAAACAAGTAAGGAAGGTTAAGTTCGGGTGCAACCGAACATTACATACTCAGTTGAGAGCTATGGTGACAACATAAGGGAAAATAACCATGTAGGAAAATGAACCGAGGGTAACCATGGAATGTGTTTGTATGACATGTGTATCAAATGAAAGGCATTAAAGAGTATTTTATGAGGGAGTGGGCCATAGTTCTATAGGTGGACGCCATTTAGGGATATAGCCATAAAGGTGGGCCAGGGGTGTCTAGAATGCGTTTGTACGATATGGGTATCAAATGAAAGGTGTTAATGAGTATTTTAAAAGGGAGTAATCCTTAGTTCCATATGTGGACACGGTTTCGAGATATCGCCATAAAGGTGGGCCAGGGGTGACTCTAGAATTTGTTTGTGCAATATGGGTATCAAACGAAAGGAGTTAATGAGTATTTTCCGAGGGACCAGGGGTGACTCTATACTTTGTTTGTATGATATGGCTATCAAATGAAAGGTGCTAATGAGTATTTTTAAAAGGGAGTGGGCCTTCGTTCTATAGGTGTTCGCCTTTTCGAAATATCGCCATAAAGGTGGACCAGGGGTGACTCTAGAATGAGTTTGTACGATATGGGTATCAAATTAAAGGTATTAATGAGAGTTTTAAAAGGGAGTGGTGGTAGTTGTATATGTGAAGGCGTTTTCCAGATATCGACCAAAATGTGGACCAGGGTGACCCAGAACGTCATCTGTTGAATACCGCTAATTTATTTTTATTTGTAATACCTGCCAAGATTTTAAGGGTTTTTTATTTCGCCCTGCAGAACTTTTTCATTTTCTTCTACTTAATATGGTAGGTGTCACAACCATTTTATAAAGTTTTTTCTAAAGTTATAATTCGCGTCAATAAAACAATCCAATTACCTTAACATATTTCATCCCTTTTTTCGTATTTGGTATAGAATTATGGCATTTTTTTCATTTTTCGTAATTTTCGATATCGAAAAAGTGGGCGTGGTCATAGTCGGATTTCGTTCATTTTTCATACCAAGATAAAGTGAGTTCAGGTAAGTACGTGAACTGAGTTTAGTAAAGATATATCGATTTTTGCTCAAGTTATCGTGTTAACGGCCGAGCGGAAGGACAGACGGACGACTGTGTATAAAAACTGGGCGTGACATCTACCGATTTCGCCCATTTTCACAGAAAACAGTTAGCGCCATAAAATCTATGCACCTACCAAATTTCAAAAGGATTGGTTAATTTTTATTCGATTTATGGCGTTAAAAGTATCCTAGACAAATTAAATGAAAAAGGGCGGAGCCACGCCCATTTTTAAATTTTCTTTTATTTTTGTATTTTGTTGCACCATATCATTACTGGAGTTGAATCTTGACATAATTTACTTATATAATGTAAAGATATTAAATTTTTTGTTAAAATTTTACTTTAAAAAAAATTTTTTTTTAAAAGTGGGCGTGGTCCCTCTCCGATTTTGCTAATTTTTATTAGGCGTACATATAGTAATAAGGGTAACGTTCCTGCCAAATTTCATCATGATATCTTCAACGACTGCCAAATTACAGCTTGCAAAACTTTTAAATTACCTTCGTTTAAAAGTGGGCGGTGCCACGCCCATTGTCCAAAATTTTACTAATTTTCTATTTTGCGTCATAAGTTCAACTCATCTACTAAGTTTCGTCGCTTTATCGGTCTTTTGTAATGAATTATCGCACTTTTTCGGTTTGTCGAAATTTTCGATATCGAAAAAGTGGGCGTGGTTATAGTCCGATATCGTTCATTTTAAATAGCGATCTGAGATGAGCGCTCAATAACCTACATACCAAATTTCATCAAGATACATCAAAATTTACTCAAGTTATCGTGTTAACGGACGGACGGACGGACGGACATGGCTCAATCAAATTTTTTTTCGATCCTGATTATTTTGATATATGGAAGTCTATATCTATCTCGATTCCTTTATATATGTACAACCAACCGTTATCCAATCAAACTTAATATACTCTGTGAGCTCTGCTCAACTGAGTATAATGAAAAAGGGCGGAGCCACGCCCATTTTTAAATTTTCTTTTATTTTTGTATTTTGTTGCACCATATCATTACTGGAGTTGAATCTTGACATAATTTACTTATATAATGTAAAGATATTAAATTTTTTGTTAAAATTTTACTTTAAAAAAAATTTTTTTTTAAAAGTGGGCGTGGTCCCTCTCCGATTTTGCTAATTTTTATTAGGCGTACATATAGTAATAAGAGTAACGTTCCTGCCAAATTTCATCATGATATCTTCAACGACTGCCAAATTACAGCTTGCAAAACTTTTAAATTACCTTCGTTTAAAAGTGGGCGGTGCCACGCCCATTGTCCAAAATTTTACTAATTTTCTATTTTGCGTCATAAGTTCAACTCATCTACTAAGTTTCGTCGCTTTATCGGTCTTTTGTAATGAATTATCGCACTTTTTCGGTTTATCGAAATTTTCGATATCGAAAAAGTGGGCGTGGTTATAGTCCGATATCGTTCATTTTAAATAGCGATCTGAGATGAGCGCTCAGTAACCTACATACCAAATTTCATCAAGATACATCAAAATTTACTCAAGTTATCGTGTTAACGGACGGACGGACGGACATGGCTCAATCAAATTTTTTTTCGATCCTGATTATTTTGATATATGGAAGTCTATATCTATCTCGATTCCTTTATATATGTACAACCAACCGTTATCCAATCAAACTTAATATACTCTGTGAGCTCTGCTCAACTGAGTATAAAAATGTGTCCGACTTAGCAAATGCCGTTCTCAGATCTGATGATGAGTATCAGCTTTTTTCATCAGACTAAAAAATCCCATCCGACAGAAAGACACAGACATTAAATGTCGAGCAAAAATTAATAACAATACTCACAAACAACATCAATAACAAGCTGACTAATGCAGAATTGACATTAATAATTCTTGACTAAAGGGCCAATTAATGATGGCTTATAACCATAAAACCATAACCAGATAAGACAGCTGACCGTACCTACCTTTTGGAAATCAATGTAATCGATTAATGGTGCCATACCATAACGCTAACGCCATAACCATACCATAGCCAACCAATCGGTTTTTGGTTTCTCGCCATATCCATAACCTAAAAATATTTGAGTTGGTGAATTTAATATTGTAACGAATTTACTTGCAAATCCTCTTATTTGCAATCCTCTGCTAAGTTCGAATCACTAAACTGTTGAATAAATAACTCCAATTTGTAGTAATGCAAAATGGCCTTTATTAAAGTACTTCACAATAACACTCAAACTGTGCAACGAATAGCTTGCTTAATAACCACACTGATTGATAGCTCAATGAAACTCTACTATTCAAAATAATACTGCTATTGCTCGCTAGATATCGTCTTAATCGCAACTGCTTGACAACTCAAATCAAACTGAATTACATTTTACTCGCTTGTGCCGCTTTTATAGTTTACGCTGCATACATCTAGGCTCTTCTATTTCCAGAACTTACCAACTATTTCGAGTGTTTATAGTTCTCATATAGTTTCTACTTGTTTACAATTTTCTACTTTTCAGCGTCTCTCAGATGTATGTGAGTTTGTAGTTTACAGTCTCTCGCACACACATAGGCGTATAAGTAAATGCATCTGTGTGTGACATCTCTCGGCTGCCTTATATATGTGTATAAATGTTTGATTATTGACGTGAACATCGCTTAGCATCGCCTTAGTGATGGTATAGCTTAGGGATGCTAATAACCGTGACACTGCCCTCCACCTAAGTCTGATCGTCCCGATCAGACAAATCTCTCGATCTAAACGCTGCTAGCATCGCCAAATGTACCACTCTTCTACTCCGTGGTTTCTCAATGCTTTGTATGCGGTAGATGGTATCACTGATCTTCTTCACAACCTTGTACGGGCCTTCCCAACTGCACCGAAATTTGGATGGAACACCTTTCCGCCGGTGAGGGTTGTATAACAGTACCAAATCTCCCGCCAAGAAACCTTTCGAATTATTTTCCTTGTCGTACCTGTGTTTCATCTTACTACTCATTATCCTGGATCGTTCCCTCGCACTCTGTTGCTTGACCAATGAAGAACTACTTCGCAGAGCTTGCGCTGGAGGGATTTCCTTTGCATAATCAGTATCGTTCCGACGCTTCACAACAGTAGTGTGCCTTGGCTTGAAACCACCCTTGCATTCTTTCTTCATTTCAGTACGTCCGTTAGGGCTTTTCAATGCCAGTGTTTCTCTCACAGGTACCTTCGGTTTTGATTTGTTTGGCCCATTTGTTCCATCAACCTTTACCTTTGAATTTCGTGGCCTTCGTCGAGTCTTCTCCACCAGTACCCGATTACTGCTGAACCCTTTTTCCAAACTAAAGTTAAGTGGCACATCTTGGTTCTCATAACGCATCACCCTTCTCTGCATATCGATCTTGATGTCATGGTCAACCAAGAAATCCATTCCCAATATAACTTCATCAACAATCTCTGCCACAACAAATTTGTGTAGAACCATGACCTTCCCAATCACTACTTCACATATCACTTCTCCCTGAACTTGGTTATACTCGCCAGTGACCGTACGCAACTTTGCTCCAGGTAACGGTTTTACTCTCCTGTTGACCAAGTCAGATCGGACCAAGGAATGAGATGCGCCCGTATCTACAGTCAGTACTCGTTCTTTGCCATCCACATTTCCTCTGACGGTAAGACTGCTCGATTTTCTACCAATTTGCGACACAGATATCACAGGGCATTCAATAGCTGGATCTAGCTCTCTACCTCTTACTCGCTCTTGCTCATCTCCTCCAGCTTTGCGTTTACGCCCACCCACATTGTTGGAACTATTAAGGCCAAGATCGCAATGACGTGCAATGTGACCGGACTTCCCGCATTTGAAGCATTTGATAACTTTTTCACTCCGCTTTTGCGATCCTTTCAGCGCCTCCAATATTGCGTCTACCCACTCTGGCCTTTCTACTTCCACACGGCGTGCTTTGAAAACTGGCTTACACAGAAGCGACGCTGTTTCTTGAATCAGAGCTTGTGACACCGTTTCTGCGAATGTTGACTTTGGGTTTGCGTATGTAGCTCGCTTTGTTTCGACATCTCGTATGCCATTTATAAAACTCTGGATTTTTACCCTCTCGGTGTATTCCACGGGTGCGTCCGCATTTGCGAGATGAGCCAACCTTTCAACATCTGAAGCAAACTCCTGCAATGTCTCATTTGCTTTTTGGTAGCGGTTTTGCAACTCAATTTGGAATATCTGTTTCCTATGCTCGCTTCCATAACGTCGTTCTACAGCAGCCATCAATGCTTCATAATTGTTCCGCTCTCCTTCGGGAATCGTCTGTAGGATTTCCGCGGCAGGCCCTTTCAGTGCCACGAACAGAGCTGCAACTTTATCTTCAGCATTCCATTGGTTCACTGCTGCGGTCTTCTCAAACTGTAGCTTAAAGACCTGGAAAGGAACAGAACCGTCAAAGGATGGTGTTTTTACCTTTGTATTGCTTGCTGAAACAGCTGGGCGGTTTAATTGCAACTCTTGTATACGACCTCTCAAAGCATCCACCTCGGCTTCGATTTTTTCCTCAAACTGCGTTATTTTCTCGTCCATACGTGCTTCGAGTTTTGATGATATACGCGCCTCTTGTGCTTCGAGTTGCACTGTTATGCGTGCCTCTTGTGCTTTCAGTTGTGTCTCCATCTTTGATGTAATCTGTGTCGACATTTCTGCCATACGCGTTTCTTGTGCTTCAATCTTCGATGTAATCTGTGTCGACATTTCTGACATCCGCGTTTCTTGTGCTTCAATCTTGGATGTTATGCGTGTCTCCTGCGATTCCAGCTGAGATGACATGTTGGTGGATATTTGTGATGACATTTCTGTTATACGTGCCTCTTGTGCTTCCATCTTGGATGTTACTGTCGATGTTTGAGCAGTTATTGCAGCCAATATCATGTTCAAGTCTGTGCTGGTAACCGTCTGCGATGTTTCGTTTTTCTCTTCAATTTTTGCTGTTGTCTCGTCCTCATCAGGATAAAAGACATACTCGTCCACATCAATTCCTTCTGCTTCCATTGCCTCTCGTAGCCGTGCCTGAAGTTCGAGTTTAACGCCACTTGTATTCAATCCACGGCTCTCCAACTCCTTCTTTAGTTGCTGGATCTGCAATTCACTGAACTTTGCCATGTCCTTGTTGTCCTCTGGAATTTATTCAACAATTCCTCTTCTGACACAAATTGTAACGAATTTACTTGCAAATCCTCTTATTTGCAACCCTCTGCTAAGTTCGTATCGCTAAACTGTTGAATAAATAACTCCAATATGTAATAATGTAAAATTGGCCTTTATTAAAATACTTCCAATAACACTCAACTGTGCAACGAATAGCTTAATAACCAAACTGATATCTTAAAGGAAACTGACTTTCAAAATAATAGTGCTATTGCTCGCTAGATATCGTCTTACTCGTAACTGCTTGACAATTCAAATCAAACTGAATTCTTCTTACTCGCCTGCACCGCTTTTATAGTTTACGCTGCATACTTCTAGGCTCTTCGATTTCCAGAAGTTACTAGTTATTTCGGCTACAAAATCGCCAGCCACAACTACGTGCACAAATTATTGCTCTCTCTTGTGACAACTCAGATAAGGTATATGCATGTGTTTGTAGTTTACAGTCTCCCGCACACACATAAGCGTATAAGTAAATTCATCGGTGTGTGACATCTCATCTCTCGCTGCCTTGTATGTATGTGTATACATGATTTGATTATTGACGTTAACATCGCTTAGCATCGCCTTAGTGATGGTATAGCTTAGGGATGCTAATATCCGTGACAATATTTTTTTGTAGATTTTATTCATTGTTTTGGATACGTTATGACTAAGAGACTTATTTTTTGTGGAATATGTTTGTAATTTTTTGCGTTTTCTTAATTTTTATGAAATTTTCACGATTTTTAAGTTAAGGCGCCATTATCGATAACATTGGAGATGGTTATGGATATGGGTATGGTTACGACTATGGCGTTAGGATTAAGGTAGTTTAATTGGCCCTTTATATACTTCTATAAAGAGTATGTACTAAATGAAAAGCCCGATTTAGTGAATGACCCTATAACATTAACTAAGTACTTTATGACTTATTTTGTTTATTTACTAAAGTGATAAAATTATATGATGCGGGCAAATCCAGCATCAATTACGCCTCATATTTCGATACAAAATTAGGGGAAATTTATCGCGAGTTCTCGACATTCAATTTATTCGCTGAATTGGCAGTTTTATATAGAGCTTACGATTTCTTCTCGAATGCAAGCAAGAATTCCTAGAATAAATCGTAAGCCCTATATATAATACTGCCAATGCATGGGCCAAGTTGAATGGCGAGAAGCTTGCGAGATATTCGATTATTTCGAGGTTGCAAAACCTCGCGAGAAGCCGGGTTATTGGTTTCTCGAGTCTCCAAACCCTCGTGTGTTCGGAAAGAAATTAAAATATCTACATATAGTACTGGCAATGCAGCGACTAAATTGAAAGTCGAGAATATCGTGCGCTTTAGGTGCATTTCAAGATTCGAGAATCTCGCGGGGAGCCAAGATCTCAATTTCTCGAGTATAAAAATGCTCGCTAGTATTTGAGAAGAAATCATAATACTTCCAATGCAGCGATTAAATTGAATGTCGAAAAACACACGAGCTTTGCGAGTTTTTCGAGATTTTTTCCGAGTACACTTGATGGCGCTTTAGTCCAGTTTTTTGTAATCTCCTTATTTGTTTCCATTTTTTGTTTTTAGTAAAAAAATATAAATATCAGATCTTTTTAATCATAGTTTAATGGGTTTGGGTATATTGCTGAAATACTTCACCAACAAAAACTTTTGCAAATCTGTACACGAAAATTTATTTTTCTATATTAAAAACCATTTTTCTGGGATTCGCCCATCAGCAAAATGCGAATGTACATTAGGATCGCTTATACAAATAAAATACGCAATTTTTTCAGTCTCACATCTTGAAATGGTTATAACAGGGTCGAAAGTATCTAAATAAAGTTAACGGCCACAGCGTCAATTGAGCTTGTGACCACTTCAAATGGCCACAAACTCAATTGAAGTAATGGCCATATGAAATTGTGACAATATAAAATTTCAAATGTTTACAATGTCAGCGATACTGCCATTGTAACCATCCTGCATTTCCGAAAAACAACGGTTAAATTGCATTGACATTTAATTGTTTTCGTTATAGCCATGTTTTTTTACATGTATATACGTCTACGTTTGCGCGTAAAAAAACGCTTATCCTCACTTAGATAATGCTTGGGAGACCCATCTAGAGGCAACTAGCTACAGATCATGTTGTACCGAAAAGCGGAGACACAAACCTCTGTTGGACATAGTGTATAAGATATAGCTGAATCGGTTGCGGTGAATAGTGGTCACACCATTGTATTGAAATTTAGGAGTACTAATTTTCAGCGCAGCAATTTCAGAAGAGTAGATAAAGTTTAACGCTTAGCAGTCCATAGAAAGTTTAAGCGTAAACGTATATAGATGTAAAAAAACACAGCTATTTTTGTTCAGTCGATTGAAACGAGAATTTTTTTACCAAAAATTTTCGGATTTGGTGCTTGTTTTCCTATATTTTACTCACACTTTGCTGAAAATTCGAATAAAATACTATCCCAAAGGGGTCCTTTCTGAGATTGGAAGAACTTATTTAACTTAATTTTGATCCATATTGAAAACGGGTATAGCTTAGCTATATATTAATACGCTAACAAAATTTCCATACAATCAATTGACAGGCTATTTCGCATACTTAGCATACGTAAAATCATATAAAAGTTATATGAATCGATTCGTATTGATCAGCCGCAGTAGGTAGGTAGGTTGAACTGGCCGGTCCATGAGGACCTCACATAGACTTATTGAGTCCGTAGTGTTACCAGAAGTTTGTTTTAACGACCAAACTGAAAAACCCTATCAAAAACCAGGACCTATGTTATAAAATAACTCCGTCCTCTTGGCAAATACTAGAAGCTTCCTAGGACTTAAGCCACTTGCTGCTTCTAGATCTTACAGCTGTATCACTCCTAATAGCTGGAGTCTTAGCCTGGCAAGTGCAGGGCACGAGCACAGAACGTGCTCGATCGTTTCCTCCTCCAACCCACACTTCCTACACCTGCTATTACTGACCAAGCCTAATTTAAAGGCATGTGACGCCAGAAGGCAGTGTCCAGTCAGAATACCCGTCATGAGTCTACAGTCCTCTTTTTTTAATGATAGAAGCAACTGTGTTAGTCTAAGGTTGTAAGACCTACACATAATCTTCGACACTTTACAGCCCCGCGCTTGAACCCACGTCTTTCCTGCTTGGTCGATCATGTGCACCTCTCGCCTTCGCTTAATCTCGCCCAATCTAATTGGGACGTCTACGGAGCAAGCTTCAAGGGATGCGCCCTTTTTAGCTAATTCGTCCGCTTTTTCATTCCCATCTATTCCCATATGCCCTGGGACCCAATATAGATGTATGCTTCTCCCTGTCCCGATTCTCTCCAGAGACTGCTTACACTCTAACACGCATTTAGATGCTGTGCTATGCGAGATTATTGCCTTAATTGCTGCTTGAATGTCAATATAAAAGTTAACACGGTTGCAGCTTAAGCTATTCTCTTCCAGGGTTTCTACTGCTTTGGTTACGGCTAATATTTCCGCTCGGAAAACGCTACAGTAATCCGGCAGCCTGTAAGATCTGCTTATTTCCGGATCAGCGCAGTATACCGCAGACCATGCTCCTTCCACTATTTTGGAACCATCGGTGTACACATGTATCGCCTCGTCCGCCATTTGCGCACCCTTGCGCCAACCGTCCACCTCTATTGTGGCCTTAAGATCTCCCTCAAAGTGCAGGTAGGGAATCATGTAGTCTGTTCGTCTTGTGACTGATGACGCTATACTACTATGGCCATATGGTCGGCGCTCAAGCTGCCCCGGAGCATCGAGCCTGGTTGCGGTCGTTAACGCTTTGTTCTTTGCTACCAGGTCTACAGGTGGAATGTGCAGAATGGCATACAGTGCAGCCGTCGGGGTTGTTTTCAGGGCTCCCGTAATGCAAAGCATCGATAGTCTGCATACCCCCTCTAATTTTTTGAGGTATGTTGTTTTTTGTGTGGCTTTCCACCAAACAAGAACTCCATAGTATAGAATAGGGCTTACAATCGCTGTAAAAACCCAATGAGAAAGAGAGGGCGATAGGCCCCACGTACACTCCAGCATTCTTTTACATGCATAGAGCTTCCATGACAGCTTACTGTCTAGGATGATTCCTAGATATTTTGTGCAAGGTTTCTCCTGTAAGGTCACCGCTCCTAACTTAGGCCTGGTCCAATTTGGGACCTTGTACCTCTTTGTAAACAAGACCATATCCGTCTTCTCCGCATTGACTTTCAGCCCGACATTAGATGCCCAGGTATGAATATCCCGAAGCGCCCGATCCATCAAAGAACTAATCGTTGGAAGGCATTTTCCACTTATGACAATTGCAACGTCATCTGCGTAAGCCATAAGTTTTACGGGTCCCTCATCGAATTGCCTGAGCAGTTGGTTGATGACCAGTGTCCACAGCAGAGGTGATAGCACCCCTCCCTGCGGCGTGCCCCTGTCCACTGATTTCGTGGCCTCGTACAATCCCCATTGTGATGTAATCTTTCTGCAATTTAACATGCAGCCGATCCATCTGATTAAGGCAGGATGTACTTTAATGTAATTAAGACCATCCATAATCGCCCATTTTGCAACATTATTGAAAGCCCCGGCAATGTCCAAGAAGACTCCTAGAGCATACTCCTTATATTCCAGGGATTTCTCTATGCTTATTACCACCCTATGCAATGCGGCGTCTACCGACTTGCCTTTGGTGTACGCATGCTGTGTTGTGGAGAGCAGCTTTTCATCCACGTTGGACTTTATGTACACATCTATCAGCCTCTCAAAGGTTTTGAGCAGAAATGATGTTAAGCTAATGGGTCTATAGTCTTTGGGATACACGTAAAGGATCTTCCCCGCCTTTGGTAGAAAAGCTACACGAGCAGTTCTCAAAGAGTGCGGTACATGATTCAGTCTTATGCACCCATCGAATATTATTTTAAGGCATTCCACGACCGCCCTACTTGAAACTTGTAGCATGGCCGGGAATATACCATCTGGGCCCGGCGATTTAAACTTAGAAAACGTCTTCACTGCCCACTCGATCTTTGTATCGGTCACCAAGCCCGGCACCACTAACTCCGTGATCGAAGTGTGAGTGATGTCTGCTGGTTCTTCTAAACCGTCTCCCGATGGGAAATGTGTATCGAGAAGCACCTCAAGGGATTCCTCACTATCACGTGACCATTCCCCGTTCTCTTTCTTTATTAGTCCCTGGACTATGTTTCCCTTTGCTGGGACTTTTTTCAACCGTGCTGTTTCACTGGAGCACTCTATGTCCGTACAGAAACTTTTCCATGAGTTTCTCTTCGCCCTGGTAATTTCACGCTTGTAAATCCTCAGTAGATCCCTGTACTCGTCCCGACATGCTACGCTTTCCGCGGTCTTTGCGAGTTTAAACATTTCTTTTACCTGTCTTCTTAGAAGACTCAGCTCATTGCTCCACCATGGCGGCTTTGCTTTTCCTCTGAATCTTCTTAGAGGGCAAGCTTTGTTATACGCAGTAATAAGCGTCCTTATTAGGAATTCATTCGACTCCTCCAGTTCCTCTACATTAGCAACCTCTTTGGGTTGTCCCAGTTTTGTTTCTACATGTTTCTGGAATTTAGTCCAATTCGTTGCCCTAGGGTTTCTAAATGTTCCTCCCTTCTCTACCCTCTTTAGTGGGATGCTGAAGCTTATATACGCATGGTCGGAGAAGGATGGTCTATCAAGAACCATCCAATCATACCTTGATATATCACGCTCGGAGTTCAATGTAATATCCAGAACATTGCTGGATGTTGGACCAATGTATGTAGGAACATTTCCCCTGTTGGCTATCTGCAAATTGGTTTGCAGGATGTAACAAAATAGATATTCGCCTCTCTCGTTCGTATCTGCTCCTCCCCACGCATTGTGGTGCGCATTTGCATCTGCGCCTATGACCAACCGCCCTTTGCGCCCTTCCTCCTGTACTAGTCTTTTGCACTCTATCGGTGGAACCTCCGCAGCATGGGCCATGTAGCAGGATGCCAGGATAAATGCCTGCTTATTCTTTTGCTCAACGGCCACCGCTACGAGATCCTCAGTGGTGTAATTAGGCAGCATATATGAATGCAGCTGTTTCCTTACCATTACTACAGCTCGCACCCGTCCTTCCGTTTGCGCGTAGTAAACGCCAAACCCGCGCGCGCTAAGTCCAGAAACCTTTCCTCCCGATGAGAGCCACGGCTTCTGGATCAGCGCCACGTCAAACGAACCCTCCTCAAGGGTTAGGAGGAGTTCGCTCGACGCCACTTTACTGTGTTGGAGGTTTATCTGTAGGACTCGCAGCACCATTGGGCTGTTTGACCCCCTCCAGCACCTTCGTCTTGACGTCTTCGTCCTCCTCTTGCCCTTTTGGTTTAGAGTATTCGAGGCCCCCTTCAGCCCCTCGTGAATGTTGTACCGTGTGTTCCTCACAGCACCATTTAGCGGTTGGTCCTCTTCTAGCACGTTCGTGGTGACGTCGGGGACCTCCACCTGTCTTTTTTCCCTTAGGCTTCTGAGGTCTTTTTCGACTTCGCCCACTTCCAGCGTGTTAGGATTTTTATCCTCGGGACTTCTTTTCCTGAGTCGCATGTACATTTTGCCAGTGCCAAAGGACATTTTGCCAAGCTGCGTGTACAAAATATCCTTCGCCTGCTTGTTTATTTGGAAGATGTAGAACTGACCATCCTCGGTAGGCCGAGATACAGTAAGTACCTTCCAATCCTGTGTCGGTATGTTCGGATTCTGATTCTGCAGAAGTCGCAGTGTATCCTCCGACTTCATCACGCATGGTATCCATACCTTAACTTTTGGTACCGTGGGGATTTGCGCTTTATCCACCACCTCAAACCGCGCGTTCGTGCCTTGCCTTTGGAGGTTTGGAACGACTTCACCCAGCCACCGCAAGCTCGCGATGTTGTCGCACGCTATCACCTTCACACCATTATACCATCCCCCCGAATCAAAGGTTGGAAGGGGCTTACTTGATTGTTCCCGCATCATCTTAAGCATTAAGCTAATAAGCTCCCTTTCCACAGATCTCCACCTTTCAGTAGTCATTTGTCCGAACGGACTGCTACGATCAACCAGCGCCACAGTCAGTGACTGCTTTGCCACATCACTCATCTTCTCGGGAAAAGCAGGAGTCTTAGTGGTATCTCCCTTTGGCACCTCCGAGAACACCGGAGTCTTCGCGTTAACTCCCTTTAGCGCCTCCGAGAAAGCCGGAGTCTTAGCGTTATCTCCCTTTGGCTTATCTCCCACTTCCGTAGTTGGAACTTCCCTCTGACTGGCAGCTTTCGAGGTAGTTGCTACCTCGCTATTGGAACCCATCTGTCTTACAGCTTTGGGCCTACTTGTCTTGTCTATGCGACTGCCCTGCCTCGCGGCTCTAGGACTGGGTCCTTTCTGCCTCTTGAAAGCAGGCTTGTCGCCTTCTACCGAACGTTGCCGCTTCATTCTGCCATTCGACGCTTCTTCCTCCTCGTACCGGTTACAGAACCGAGGGTTTCTCGCAGCAAACCTTTTGAACTGCCTTCGACCTACTTCTACCGCTTCATGGGCCCATTCCAAGCGCTCGATCTCCACTTCTGTTGGGTCGACCACTGCTCCCAAGCGTTGTACAATTCTTAGTGCTGCACGGTACTGCGAGAGAGCTCTTTTACTTCCTCTGCTCCGTACCCTTCTCCACTCTTCTACTCCGTTTTCATTTGTGTGCTTCTCCAACACGGAGTTCATTAAATCAGCACTACTCTCGCTCCCCGAGTCCGACGCATCGCTTAATTCGTATTTGTCGTCCTTGGATTGCGACTCAGTCCTCCTCTTTACATCCTCCTTATTACAGTCAGGTAATGAGTTGTTCATCTTGGTCGTACGACCACCTGCCCGACAAGGCGGGCTCAGCGGTCCAGTATTATATACGGGGAAAGAACCGTCCGCCACAGCAGCGCCCCTTACTGCGGTAAGGCCATAAATACTTCCCGAGATGGCCCGGTATCGGGAAGGCGGGTATAGCTTAGCTATATATTAATCCGCTAACAAAATTTCCATACAATCAATTGACAGGCTATTTCGCATACTTAGCATACGTAAAATCATATAAAAGTTATATGAATCGATTCGTATTGATCAGCCGCAGTGCATAGAATTAATTTTTGAACGGCCCATTTTTGTGGCAAATTTTACTTACACGTAAATACATAAGTCTTTATTTAACAGATTATTTGTTTTTTATTTTAGTTGTCTTCAAGAAAATATGAAATCACAAATAATGAGTTAACTTTTGTTGAAACTAACTAAATTCATTTATAACAATTAATGGCAAATTTGCCCGAAAATGTTTTTGCATTTGCAGATTAAACCTCATTTTAAATAAAGTACGTCTTTACTGAACAAAAACCAAAAAATTTTAAAAAATATAACATTAAATTTTTATATTGTCTTTTATGCTAATTTATTTTATTTCTTATTTTACTTTATTATATATTCGTTTATTTCAACTTAGTTTATTATTATTTAAATGCGACTTGACTGAATCGGAAAATTTCACGTTGTATATTAAACGAAAAAAAACGTCCCTTGATTTTAGGTGAAAACGGCAACCAGCATCATGGCGACCGTATTGCATAGGCAGAATTTTACCCACTATCTATATATTAATACGCTAACAAAATTTCCATACAATCAATTGACAGGCTATTTCGCATACTTAGCATACGTAAAATCATATAAAAGTTATATGAATCGATTCGTATTGATCAGCCGCAGTGCATAGGCCTATTTTTGTTAACAATTACTCTATTATTACTCTATTTGTTATAATTAATAGAAAAAGTTTTTTGTAAATTCGAACAATTCATACAAATATCGAAATTAATTTTCGTGCACAAGCGCGCCATCTTTGGGAACAATTATCTAAGAGTTCTAATGCGAATTTCAAAGACCCAAACCTTTATGATTCCCTGCTAAATTCGAAAGCACAAATGTTTCACGTACATACAAATATGGTGCCCAATGTTGCCACTTACCTATAATAGCCTCTACCAAAATCCTAAAAAACTGTTCCAAAATAATTTGTAGCGTACCAAAAAACCTTAAATAGAATTAATTTATGAACGGCCCATTTTTTGTGGCAATTTTACTTACGCGTAAATACATAAGTCTTTATTTAACAGATTATTTGTTTTTTATTTTAGTTGTTTTCAAGAAAATCACAAATAATGAGTTAACTTTAGTTGAAACTAACTAAATTCATTTATAAAAATTAAAGGCAAATTATAATTTTATTTAATTAATTATAAATACATATGTAATAGTAAAGCGTCGATTGCATACCTAACAGGTGGTGTGAAATAGGTTAAATTCCTTTAGCGCATTTCTTCGTTCTTAACTAAAAATTCGTGTTTTTTGAATTATGACGGTATTGAAGCAAATGGGCGATATATGTATATATACTTTATATTGGTGATATAAGCCTACTGGGGAACCGAGCACCCAAAACTAACTTCGCTAGCGCGCCAACGGCGTATGTCCCGGGTGGTGTATAAAAAGCAAATTTTCAATTCAAGTAATTTCACCACAATTCTATGTAAATTTCATTTCATTTTACATATTTGTTATATTTTTTTTATGGAGCTCTACACCAAAACTTATAATTAAATTTGAAAAGAATGTAGAAAATTTAAGAAAATGCAATCAAAGATTACAACGTCTTAGGTCAATTCAAAATTTTAATGAGAACTTTAAGTAAGATAGATCAGTTTGCTTTATTTCCACTCACTGCTCAACTATTAACGCATTATTGTACTACCCCAACACTGGATGCATAGAGTAAGTTGAAAAAAATACAAGTTGGTCGAATTTCGACCACGGGCGATACTAGTTTGAATTAAAAGGGCCACCATAATGGACATACATACGTACATATAGATATAGGTATATATAAGAAGTTGAAGAAGAGCACAAGCTAAAAACTTAAATATCAAAGCGGTAAGATTAGTTGCTCGACTGACAGCATTGGGTCCAATATTGCTATTGAAATGGCCCAACAATCGGTGCATATTTTTGTTAAGCTTTTGTTCGGAATTTTATTGCAAGTCGCCGCTAGTCAGGTAAGCCGCCTATTGATTGCCCTAGACTTTAAGCTGCGGAGTGAAAAAAAGTTGGAAGTATTTAAACAAAATAAATGAAAACGCGATTGCCATTTAAAGCATGAGGTCGCAGTATTTTTGGAATAGTGTGCTTGCCTACAATACCAAAGGTTCTAGGTTCAAAACCTGGGGCAAGTAGTAACAATAAACATAAAAATGCTTTACAAAAAAAGTTTTTTTTAAAAGAAATCGCCCCTCGGCACTGGATTAACAACCAATTCGAAAGTGATTCAACAAATTTAAAAAGAAGAACTTTGGTCTATTACTACACATACCTATGGGACATTCCATACGAACTCATCCTTCTGAAAGAAAAAAATATATATTTTTAAACACGAAAATTTTGGAAAAATCATATCTTCCTATTTATAGAAGTATTTATTTATATTTCTGCTGTTTTCTTCATTACACTTCTTTCTGGATGATGAAGAAATGTTTACGGACGAATAGCCACTTTTTTTCACTTCTCCAGAAATGCCCCATATGTAGAGTGTAAGCTTTTCATGCATTTTATATATTTTTTTTTCATGTACTAAACACTAGTTTTACGCCAGTCTTTTTGCAGCTAATTATATTACACTTTTTTTGCAAACTTCAACAATAGATATCCTAGACTGATATAGATACGGACTTGTATATAGATAAGATTATAAATCAAATTATGGGCATAATATTTGTTTGCGTATTATCTTAACTTTAAACAACTAATGTAGGTAATTATAACTAACTAGCGATTTACTTGTAGTTTTATACTGATTTTTCTAGGTCAATGTGTTCTTTTAAAAATTAAGTCTACACCATTTCCAGTTGTATTTCAGAAAGGGTGAAGTGGATTTTAGAAAATTTTCACTTCACATTCCAAAAACATATACATACATACTTTGCAAAATAATTTTGTATTTGTCAATGCAAGTTTTTTTTACATAAATTAATAATTTTCAAGAGAACATTGTATCCGTCGGTTTGCCTTATTTCTATGGGCCGCGGCAAGGAAGTAAGCAAAATTTCGCCTTGTGGGCATTTTTTTCATACCGAGTGTCTCCAAAGAATTGTAGAGGAGCAAGGAGGTTGTCCTATGTGTAGATGTAATATAACGGGTAACTCATATCCGTATCATCTTGTCACAGCTTTTGTTACATTGACTCTGTGTACTCAGGAATTAATGCGCGCGGTAGAAGACTGCACATTACAACCTCATCGCAAGACCGGGAGAGAATAGGGTGACTTTGGCCCAGAATTTGGCTGTTCCCTATAAAACGACGTGGTCATGGGTGAACTGTGGATGAAACACATCCAAACCCAGAGGTGGTAATAGGCCGAAATTGTTAACAACTGACCAGGTGGATGTAATGTTGGGGTGGCTTGAGGAGGATTGCAGCTTGATGTTAAAACAAATCGGTGAGCTTATTTAAAGCGATTTTGGCATAGCCCTATCCCAGTCTACAGTGGGCAATTACCTCGAAGGTAAGCTGTATTCCCTGAAAACTGTTCACATTCAGCCGGTAACCATGAACAGCGTGGAGAATAAAGAGAAATGTGCTAGCTACGTCGTGGTACTTAATAACAATATAAGAGGTGGCAAATAAGTAGTTTGAATCGACGAGACCAATTTTAATTTGTTTTGTAGGCATACTAAGGGGCGGTCGAAAGTCGGCAGTCGTGCTGCACAGCAGGTTCCCTTATCCAGAGGGCTGAACGTGCATCTAATTGGAGCAATATCAGCTTAAGGCGTAGTGACTATCGATAGACAACGAGGGTCGTACAACGCATCTACCTGCGCTGAATGGGCAAAAAATATGCTTGACAATTGGGAGCAACAAGGCAATAGTGTTAGTGACTAGGTCATTGTATGCGACAACGCGCCATGCCACTCGCGCTTAGGAGCTGTCATCGAGGAGCATTCGAGAGGAAGGTCCAAACTTTTGCGGTTGGGTCCATTTAGTTCCATGCTAAGCCCCATGGAGAATATATGGGCTAAAGTAAAAAGCCACATGGAAATTCCTGTAACAGTAGGCTCCGTGGTATGCGAGCAACGACTGAAATATGTTGAAAAACTAATAGATGACGCTAAGGCTACAGTAACCGGAGGAGATGGTGCAAGAGCAGTACAGCACAGCGCAAGTTTCCATACAGATGCCATTGCCAGAGAAGACATGAGGCATTTTAAATACAATTTTCAACTGCTTTTCCATGTTCATGATCGTATTTTTGTTATATTACATTTATATTACGCTGTTATCAATAATAATTTATTTATGTTGAAAAAAATTCGAAATAAATAGGGTGTGAAATAATAAAAGTTACTATTTCTAAAATCCAATTTACGTTTTTTTAAAATCCAAATAGTGTTTTCTAAAATCCAATTGACGGTTTCAATGTTTCAATTGACTACTCTAAAATTCAATTGAGGTTTTCGAAACTCCAATTGGTTATTCTAGAATCCAACTTACGCCTTCTAAAATACGACTGGAAATTGTGTAGACATTTCTAAGGTGAAGCTGATTTTTGATGAGGTACTAAAGACCATACTCTATCTGTTCCCACGCTCTAATCACATATCACTTTCTTTCTTAAGAACGATTATTGCCAAAAAAGAAGATGAGCTCTAGGTTAACGTACCAAAATTCAAGCAGATCTGACAGTTGTTTTCGGAGTAGGAATGCCTACATCCTTCCATTGAATATATGTAATAAACCTACTAAGTTTTGTTGCAATCCGATAAGTAGCTTGGCAGCTCGCAAATACTCACAGGCAGAGCAAAATTATTTATTTATTTATTTATTTATTATTGTCTACCGAATAGTTCTAACAGACTCATTAATTAAAAAGTATAAAGAGACTAGTCTTAAAGCTAATTATCTCTAAACTGAAATTCAAATTTTTAGGATATGTATTACATATTCGAACGCATCTTGTGAGTGGCTCAATGAAACCATAATTGGTTGCATGAAAAATTACAATCGAATAAACGAGTTGTCCTTAAATTAAGACTTGATGAGTGAACATGTATTAAATTAGAAATGAGTTCGCAGTTAATTCTAGAATTCCTCACATTATACACACAAATAATAGAAAAATAAGCCCTTCTCTCTTCCAAACGTTGTAGACCTAGCAACTTGCGCCTGCCAATATACTTGATCTCGAGGGTACAAATCCGTGTTGATGTATAGAGATATATAATTGAACGTGATCGTATAGTTTAGCTTTGACCACGTGATCGAAGATTTTTGCAAAATTAATTTGTTTCACAATGGGTCTATAGTTAGATTAGTCATTTCGGTTGCCCGATTTGTAGACTGGCAATATTGTGCAAAGCTTCCAAGAGTCTAAAAAGATACCTTTACTTAAGCACTTATTGAATAATTTAGCGATGGGAGTAGATATGATTGAGTTAAGTAGCCTGAAAAATATTGGAGGAAACCCCTCGTGATCAGCTTTGAGCTATTTTTTAGAATAGATATTGCGTTCGCAACATCCTGTGGCAAGACGCTAAAGCCATCAACTTGATCCAACGTCAATGCATTGGGCGTTGTATAGTTACTAGGTGCATGAACTTCATACACTTTTTGAAAAAAATTTGCGAACAGATTACAAGAATCAACTATGTTGTCGGATACAGTACCATCGTAAGACAGGTAGTTGGAAACCGACAACTTTTCCGTTTCTTGTTGATGTATTGCCAAAAACTTTTAGGATTTTGTCTCAAGTTGGATTCAATTCTAAACATATGTTGCTTGTAGAGAAAATTATTAAAACAGTCAAATTAAGAAATAATACCAAAATAGCCGCAGTATGATTCATAAAACTAAGTGTTTCGGAAATAGTCACGAAGTGATAACTCAAATAATCTCGAAATAAACCGGAAGTGGTGCCGAAACTGTGACAAAAAAGTCCCTTATGATACCGAAAGCAAACGCGAAATAGTCTTTGAAAATAGTCTTAGACATAGTCCTAGCACTTCGAAATAGTTCTGAAATAGTCACTGAAGAAGCATAACAACAATCTCGAAATGTTTCAGAGATAGTCACGAAATGATTCGAGAATTCCTTAATTATACCAGGAGCAGACCCTAATTGATGCCTAAATAATCCCAAAATGATCTCGAAAAGGTCCCACAATGAACCAAAAAAAGCCCTGTTACTATCGAAAAACAATTCCGAAATCATTACGAAATGGTACCAAAACTAAATCGGAAATTATCAAGTAATCTTATCCTGCAAATTCTGGAACGATCCAAAAATTATTCCGAAATGATTTCGAAAGCACCGGAAATAATCGGGAAATATTTACGAAACTATGCCGAAAAGAACTCAAAACTATCCGCAAAGTCTAGCGATAGTTCATAAATGATCCACAAAGCAATTCCCGAATTGGTCCCCAATAGTATGTTTAGGATGCCGTAAGCAATCCCTAATAGAATCTTAAAATTATTATCAAAACAATTCCTTGAATGTGTAAAATTGGGCCGAAATACGTCCAAAGTAATATCGAAAACAATCCTATATTATCTCATGATAATTTCAAAATCGTCAATAAATTATTCATATATAGTCCAAATAGGATCTCAGAATGGTCCCACAATGAACGTAAAGTAGCCCTGAAATGCTCGCGACAGCTTTTCCAAAATTATTCTTAGATAGTTTTGAAATTTTATAATGCAGAAATTATCACGAAGTAGTCCCGAAACTTTCCAAAATTATCCCGAAAAGATTCCGAAAGCAATCAAATGGCTTACGAAACTATCCGAAAAGTCCAGATATAGTCCCGAAATGATCTCGAAATAGCTCTGAAACTAACCCGAAATTTTCCCCAATGTCAATGTTACTATCGATAATTTTAATTTAGAAGAAAACTGATTTTTTTATGGGCGACAATCGAAAGTTTCGATAGTGGCTTTTCCGCCCAAAATCCGGCAATTTTCGAAGGATATTTTTTATCATAACTTCTGATTGGATTACCCGATACATGGCAGCTCTTTTATTTATGCATTTACATTACAAGCATATGTGGAAGATTGAATCTGGCCATAATTTGTAGTACGATATATTCCACACTATCGATAGTATATTTTTAACTATCGAAAATATCGAACGACGCTTCTATCAAAAGCAATCCCAATTCCAAAATGATCCCGAAAAAAATTTCCAAAATATATCAAACTGGTCCCGCAATAATTTCGAAGTAATACCGAAAATAATCCTAAATGATCTGGAGATAATCTCAAAGTGGTCCCTTAGCCGAATTTGAGGCGGAAGTTCTGCACACGTTTCCAGCATTAGACCTTAATCCAAATCCAATTAATCCAGCTATGAAGAGGCCAAATTCCATGCAAATCTCTTCAGAGTTCTGACTTGAATCTCATTACCCCATGATCATCCAAACATTTAAACACTCAAACATAGAGACAATAAATTATCCAAATTCTCTTAAGCCCATACTATCAAACTTATAATATTAATCAGATAACATAACAAATCTTTCGCAGTCTTCCACCATTAACGACACACACTTCATTGCCGGTGTAGTTGAATTCCGTCCCGACGTTACCGGCCTAACAACAGCACAGCTCATAGCCAACCACACAGATGCCTACATACAAATATTGCAATCAGCTGAAGCACTTGACACAGATATTGTAGTTTTTCCTGAAAGCTCACTTAACAATGAGTTCAAACCCACTTATGTGCCAGCACCTGAAGATCGTATAATCCCATGTCTACTCACAAGTGAAACGTCCAAATATGAATATTTCCTAATAAAATTATCTTGTGCCGCACGAATGAATCGTAAATATGTTGTTATAAATTTGACTGAGCAAGAAAACTGCACAGCAAATGCTGCCTTCGATCCACGACCATGTGCCGCCAATGCGCTCAATATATACAATACGAATGTCGTATTCGATCGAAGGGGCAGCGTCATATCACGTTATCGAAAGGTTAATATTTACGTGGAACGTAGGAATACAACATTTGAGCCAGAGTTTGCTATATTCGACACGGATTTTGGTGTACGTTTTGGTCATTTCATTTGCTTCGATTTGAATTTCTATACACCAACTGAAGAGCTTGTCGTGAAGTATGGCATACGAAATATTATATTTACCAGCATGTGGAAGTCTGAGTTGCCATTCTTAACAGGTGAGCCTTGCTTAACTGTGTATTGTTATTGATGTTCACTTTCTTTTTCTGGTTCGTCAGCTCCTTTGCAGGTGACGTAAATCAATTACCAGGTCGCTATCATCGTTTCTACAGAAATCTGTCCCGGTATTTAAACCTTCCGCCACCTGCCAGATCTTATGGAAAAATTCTCGGATATTTTCCTTATCAGTCAGCATCTGAGACTCTTCACACTCACACCGTGCAGCCTTTATTCTTATTTAAAGTAAGCGTCTCTTTTCCCTCTTCGTGTCACGATCTCCCATACACCGTGTGATACTGTTGATGCTAAAGTTAAAGTGTTTGGTCACACGCCCAATGGTAGACATATCGTCAGCAGTTTAGGCACGAGAATAATGTTGCAAAGTTAGTGCTAATAGCCAGTAGGAAGTGTCAGATCACGCGTCCAATGGTAGACGTATCATCAGAAATTTTTGGCGTGAGAAGAAAAGCGTTGCTAACTTACAACGTAAGGCTTTTCACACTTCAATATAAAAGGTCTTATATAGAGTAATAACTGAAAGACTAAAGCACAAGTTCGCCGAACTGATTGAAGATAATTCTAGCAGCAGTCTTGGCTGTGAAGGCATTCCTTAAAATGCGCAACATAAGCCCGGTGGTCTCTAGTTTAGATAGAGACGTTTTTGCGATGAACGCTTATAAAAGAAAGTACTCGTTGTCATCATCGGCCCATTTTATTTGTGGTAGCTACCTCAGGGTTAAGTGATTTAGAGTCGAAGCTGAGAATAACTAGGCGTATCTGGAAGTCAACATTATCACGCGGAGAATCACTTTTCCCAACAAGTTCTTCTATGAACTGAGTAGGAAATTGTATGATTTATGGCACGGAATTATGATTGGCTTCGAAACGAGATGGGATATCCTCTTGAGTGTACGAGAGAAGACTTATGATTCTATCTGTGATGCCGAGGGCGAGTATTGAGGAAATTACCATGATCAGGACTCTTTCCTATATCCATAATTGAACGTAGGGAAATGGAGAGACCTTCATTTCATTGGGATAGACAGGTTAAGGAAAAATTGATCTCTTTTACATCGAATTGACGGCAAATGTCGCAAGGCAGGGAAGGCTTGATACGTAACAGCCAAAATCGCCTAGGCAGTTAAGATTCACTTAATAATGATGATTATTACTTTTTTCCCCCTTTTAGCCCATCAACTGCAACAGTCCTGGGCTTGGGGTAATAACGTCACTGTAATCTCTGCAGGCGGTAGTCGTCCCGAATCAGGTGCCACCGGATCAGGCATTTATGTTGGTGATAACGGCGCTTTAACGGCTGCAATTATCGGCGGTATGGGTGTACGTCAACTTTTTGTAGCAAAAGTGCCTAAATTTGACCAGGGAATCGCTGTCCCCTCACCTATAAAACGACAATTCGCTAATCTAACCTCCACACCACAAACCGGTATCAGCTTACTGCGTGATCCTAAACTGGATAATTTTAAGTCCCAACTACTGCAACTGAACTCATCATCACCAATTTCAATGCAGCAGTGCTACGAAAAAATTTGCTGCACCATTTCGATTGAAACTACGCCCAGTCAGCGGATATATGGCAATAACAGTGGAGCTGCTCCGGGCGCTTATCAATATCGTTTTGGCGTTTTTAGAGCTCTCCGCTCATACGAAAAGGAGCAATATAGCGATGTAGCCATTTGTGGCATTTATGCTTGCACCAATATGTCAGTCGCCAGTTGTGGTCTTTTACATCCTGCAAATACAGCGGTCGCTCCAGGGTTTGCCTTTAAGCATTTGAATATTATGGGCAACTTTGAAAAGGCCACACGTTTATTACTTATGCCCAACTCCTTGGATTTGAATTTTTATTCGTTGCAACCAGAGCAGGTAGAGTGGAAAGTTATTGATGCAGGGTGAGTTTTTGCATTTGGTATTGAATTTGTATATATTTTTTTTATTTCACTTGGGTTTTCAGCAAGTCACATTCGGTATCAATAGATTTGAAAGCTCCGGCGGATAACCTACTGACTTTTGGTATCTATGCAAACTACTACGATGGATCTGGGTCATCGAATGTGATCGGTTCTCTGATGCTGTGGCTAACGTGCCTATCTCTCTGGCCTGGAATTTGTATCGTGAGAGTTTAAGTTTAGATCGAATGAGTTACTTAATTATACCGGTTTATATTTTAAAAATGTATGTATGAATATATGCCACAAAATAAAATATTTGTAAGTATCTGTGAAGCTCTTAATGGAAAATAGAGCATTACTACGAACGCCTCGGGACGTGCTTCAACGAACTCCTGCAGAACGTTGATGGCCAAACAAAAAAAAGAGATATAAAAGAAACTCAAATGTCCTATACTGATTAGTATAGGGTCAAACCCTTTTTCCGACACAAGATTTTTTACCTCGCCCGAGGAAACTTCAAAGAATGTTGTTTTTGCTTAAGCCTTTTGAGACGCCGGTGCAGCCATCTTCAAGCTTCTATCTATGCTGGATTCGATTGGAAAGATTATCGAGTGTTTCATTAATGAGACCCTAGAGAGCAGAAATGGTCTGTTGAATAACCAGTCTGAATTCAAGATTTCCGTTCAAGTGACAATAAAACTTGGGAAAAAATTGTATTTGCAGTTGTAGTAGTGTCCAAGAGCCGCGATCTGTTCTAATCATTGTGTCATTTCACCGACGGAGCAAAAGAGAATGAGTGACGAAGGTGTGGCTAAAGATGTCTAGCCATAACACAGAATTGGTATAAGTGAGCTCAATGCAGGCTGCAAATCCCTACCATAAGATATCATTAAATAAACTCAAAGTCCTAGCTTGAATATTTAAGAGCAGTTTTACCTACATATAACTAATATGCGAATACAAACTAGCATTGGTTGTTCAGGGGAATCTACTTACCACCTATTGTCCACCGTAACCTGCTTGATAGCATTATACGAGGCATCAGTATGCCATGAATCTAAATAGAACCACAAAACAATAATGAAGCCGCAAAAACTGTCGGAAGAATAGAGGAAAGGTCACTGGACCTTCACATAGCTTGGAGATATAGTGCAATAGTACCAGTGAAATCATGGCGCAATAAACTACTATCTTACTTAGAGAAAGCGTAGAACAGAAGAGGATCCTTTCTATCCAGACCATCCACATTATCCTTGTTTTCATGGATTTTTTGGGAGGAACCTTCTACGGGGAATATACTTTTAAATGAGAACACATAGAATCTATCGGAGGTCGGACAAACTACTCGATATAAACACCACAGGAAACCATTTGCAGCATCAATTAGAGCATAACTAAATCACATCGACCTTTTTTCAAGGGAGGGGTAGCTCCCCACAAATGTCTTACTGTATGGATAGGTTCATCGACCTCAAAGGTTGGTATAGGACCCTAACGCTGTGTCGCGAAAACAAATATGTGCTATTTGATAGTGTAACGAATTTACTGCAATTCCCCTTATTTGCAATCTTCTGCTAACGTTCGAATCACTAAACTGTTGAATAATGCAAAATGGCCTTTATTAAAGTTCTTCACAATAACACTGCTATTGCTCGCGTCTTAAATCAAACTAATTGTCGTGCCTCTACTGTTGCTGCCTTTTATACTCTGTGATTTTTCGTTTGCATACTTCTACGCTCTTCCAGAATTTACTTATACGCAAATTACACGGCTCAAGTATCCTTATGCCAATTACCAATTTGCACAAGGATTTGCCCGGTGTGTGCACTGGTTGCGCTATTTGCGCAGAGAACTGCGCTAAAATCAAAACGATTTTGATATTTACGCATGTCTGCAAATATTGCACATGCTTTTTTCTTCGTGTGTGGTGAATGTTACACAGTTTACCCGTTGTTTCTGATAATATAACATCAGTAATTGTTGCTTAAAAATGTTAATATCGAAGGCATAAGGACCATCTTAGCTTGCAACAGGAATTCACACAAATTCAATAATACATAATAATTTTTTATACACGTTTCATTTGTTGCGCTAGTTGAAAAATGAATATTGCGCAGTGCTGCAATGAGTTGAGCTGGTCTTGCAACTAAAATATAAAAATTATAAATACTATGGAAAATAAACGCTTCTGGTGTGAGTTTTTCCACTTATACTGTGAATTACAAGCACTGTGGAAAATAAATAGTGTTTTTTTATACAATTAGTGCCTTTTTTATACAATTAAAACACATGTTTCATTTGTGGTGCTACATTAAAAATGAATATTGCGCAGTGTTTTTGAGCCGTGTATGTCAAAATTTTCATTTGCACAAATTTCGTCGTTTTATATTTGCGCATGGCTTTTGTGTCATGTATGGGCCGTCTTAGTTTCTGCTATATAATTATAGCTACAAATGCACGTGTATAGCTTCTCATATGCGCGTGTGTTTGTGAACGACACTTCCACAATTATAATTGCATACTTTTGGGAGCATCTCAGATAAGATATCTGCATGTGTTTGTGCGCCTCTCTCCGCTGCGTGTACGTACATATGTGTAGACATAATGATTGATCTATTGATGTGCATACAAGTCACTGCTTAGCATCGGCTTAGAGATGATAGTATCCCTAAGTGTTGCTAATATTCGCCACACTGCCCTCTACCTAAGTCTGATCGTCCCGATCAGAGAAATCTCTCGATCTAAACGCTGCTGGCCTCTCCAAATGAACCACCCTTCTATTTCGTGGTTTCCCAATTGTTTGTATATGGCAGATGAGATCACTGATCCTCTTCATAACTCTGCACGGGCCTTCCCAACTGCACCAAAATTTGGATGGAACACCTTTCCGTCGGTGAGGGTTGTATAGCAGTACCAAATCTCCCTCCAAGAAGGCTTCTGAATTATTGTTCTCATCGTACCTGCGTTTCATCTTACTACTCATTATCCTGGATCGTTCCCTCGCACTCTGTTGTTTGACCAATGAAGAACTACTTCGCAGAGCTTGATCTTGACGGATTGACTTTGCATCATCAGTATCGTCTTGACGTTTCACAACAGTAGTGCGCGCTGGCTCGAAAGCACCCTTGCATCCTTTCTGGAAAATTATTTTAGTCGTTTTAGTGCGTCCATTAGGGTTTGTCTATGCCAGTGTTTCTCTCGCAGGTATCTTTGTTGTTGTTGTTTTTGTTGTTGTAGCGATGAGGTTGCTCCCCGAAGGCTTTGGGGAGTGATATCGATGTAATGGTCCTTTGCCGGATACAGATCCGGTACGCTCCGGTACCACAGCACCATTAAGGTGCTAGCCCGACCATCTCGGGAACGATTTATGTGGCCACATTAAACCTTCAGGCCATCCCCTCCCTCCCCACCCCCAAGTTCCATGAGGAGCTTGGGGTCTCCAGAACCTCGTCTGTTAGTGAAACAGGATTCGCCGCGGATAGGTGAGGTTGACAATTGGGTTTGGAGAAGCTATATATTGCGCTGGCAACCTGAAGGGTTGAATCTGGTATTTTAGTCGCCTCTTACGACAATCATACCTACCGCGGGAATATTCTGGCCCCCTAACCCGTTGGGGTACGCAGGTATCTTTGATTTTGCTTTGTTTGGCCCATTCGTTCCATCAACCTTTGCCTTTGACTTTCGTGGTCTTTGTCGAGTCTTCTCCACCAGTACTCGATTACTACTGAACCCTTTCTCCAAACTGAAGTTAAGTGGTATATCCTGGTTCTTATAACGCATCACCCTTCTCTGCATATCGATCCTGATGTCATGGTTAACTAAGAAGTCCACTCCCAATATGACTTCATCAATAATCTTCGCTACAACGAATTTGTGTAGAACCATGACCGTCCCAATTAAGACTTCACAGATCACTTCTCCACGGACTTGGTTATACTTCACAGTGACCGTACGCAACCTTGCTCCAGGTAAGGGTTTTACTCTCCTGTTGACCAAATCAGATCGGAACAAGGAATGAGATGCGCCCGTATCTACAGTCAGTACACGTTCTTTTCCATCCACATTTCCTCTGACGGTAAGACTGCTTGATTTCCTTCCCATTTGCGACACAGATATCACAGGACATTCAATAGCTGGGGCAAGTTTTCGATCTTTACATCTGACTCGCTCTTGCTTATCTCCTCCAGCTTTACGTTTTCGACCAGCCAAGTCGGAACTATCAGGACCGGTGCTGCAATGACGTGCAATGTGCCCTGGCTATCCACACTTAAAACATTTGATTGCACCATTATTCTTCTGTTGCGTTCCTTTTAAAGCTTCCGTAATTGCGTCTACCCACTCTGGCCTTTCTAATACCACACGGCGTGCTTTGAGAACTGGCTTACACAGAAGCGACGCTATTTCCTGAATCAGAGCATGTGATACCGTTTCTGCGAATGTTGGCTTTGGGTTTGCGTATGTAGCTCGCTTTGTTTCGACGTCCCGTATGCCATTTATAAAGGTCTGAATCTTAACTCTCTCGGTGTATTCCAAGGGTGCGTCTGCATTTGCGAGATGAGCCAATCTTTCAACGTCCGACGCAAACTCCTGCAAATTCTCATTCGATTTTTGGTAGCGGTTTTGCAATTCTATTTGGTAGATTTGTTTACTGTGTTCGCTTCCGTAACGTCGTTCTACAGCAGCCATCAATGCTCCATAGTTGTTCCGCTATGCTTCGGGAATCGTCTGTAGGATTTTGGCTGCTGGCCCCTTCAATGCTACTAATAAAGCTGCAACTTTATCTTCAGCATTCCAATTGTTCACTGTTGCGGTCTTCTGAAACTGAAGCTTAAACACCTGGAAGGGAACAGAGCAGTCAAAAGATGGAGTTTTTACCGAGCCTCTTGTGCTTTCAACTGTTCAGCCAACTGAGATGTCATATATGTCTTCTGTTCTTCCAGTTGAGTTTCCATCTTGGATGTAATCTGTGTCGACATTTCTGACATACTCGTTTCTTGTGCTTCAATCTTGGATGTAATCTGTGTCGACATTTCTGAAATATGCGTCTGCTGTTCTTCAATCTTAGATGTTATGTGTGTCTCTTGCGATTCCAGTTGGGATGCCATATGTGTGGATATTTGTGATGACATTTCTGTTATGCGTGTTTCCTGGGTTTCCCTTTTTGCCGATATCTGTGATAACAAAGCCGATATCTCATTATTCTCGCCGCTTGCGACTAGACTCGGACTTCCGTTCTTCTCTTCAATTTTTGTTGTTGTCTCGTCCCCATCAGGATAAAAGACATCATCGTCCACATTAATTCCTTCCAACTCCATAGCGTCTCGTACCCGTGCTTGATGTTCGATCTTATTGCCGGTTGTATTCAATCCACGGTTCTCCAACTCCTTTTTCAATTGCTGGATCCTTAATTCACTTAACTTTGTCATGTCCTTGTTGTCCTCTCTGGAATTTATTCAACAATTCCTCTTCTGACACCAATTGTAACAAATTTACTGCAATTCCCCTTATTTGCAATCTTCTGCTAACGTTTGAATCACTAAACTGTTGAATAAATAACTCCCCTATTCAATAATGTAAAATGGCCTTTATTAAAGTTCTTCACAATAACACTGCTATTGCTCGCCAGATAGCGTTTTAAATCAAACTGATTGTCGTGCCTCTACTGTTGCTGCCTTTTATACTCTGTGATTTCTCGTTTGCATACTTGTAGGCTCTTCCAGAATTTACTTAGTTACTGCTATATAATTATAACTACAGATGCGCGTGTATAGCTTCTCATATGCGCGTGTATTTGTGAGCGACACTTCCACAATTATAATTGCATACTTTTGGGAGCATCTCAGATAAGATATCTGAATGTGTTTGTGCGTCTCTTCTCCGCTGCGTGTACGTACATATGTGTAGACATAATGATTGATCTATTGATGTGCATACAAGTCACTGCTTAGCATCGGCTTAGAGATGATAGTATCCCTTAGTGTTGCTAATATTCATCACAATAGGTTTCAAGTCGCATATCCTTAGAGCGAAAGACGGCTTTATGTAAGCTTTTGCTGAAATACGCAACTGGTTATTTAGCCCTCGCTTGCATACGAACTTAGAGTATCTTACTTTTTTTAACGCTTCGTTAGAGTCCAAATATTAACTAATCGACTATGAAAATGAAAGTTATCACCACTTGAATTGCATTTAACATCTATGCTAAGGTCAATGTTGGGTTGAACGCATGCATGTATATGAGGGTGTGCCTTATTTTTATTGGCAAATAATTTTCAAGGAGCTGCAAACAAAAGTCGTCCTAAAAATTTTAGTAAATCCATAAAGACGTGATCTGCAAAATTTTCACGAAGCTGGAGAACAGAAGATGTTGCACAAAGATAATCACTGGATTAATTTTGAATTACCATTAGTAACCTAAAGTTTAACTGGCAAAAAGATTAGGACGTTGATCAATTTTGTATTCAATTTCAGTTGCATGATTTCAAGAAATTGATTTACATGCTCACAATAACCGATTTATTGACAATTATTTTATAGAACGAAATGTCAATATAAAGGAGAGAAAAAAAGAACATTACATACTTGAAGACATGGTTCAACTATATGGTTGGCTCATCTGTACAAAAACAAAATATGTTAGTTCAGATTGTAAAAATCTGCGTGTTAGTGTTGGTGCGAATGATATGGAATGGAGACAAAAAACTTAGCAGTTTTTGTATGTTGTAAGAAAATGTTGCCAACGTGTTGGTTTCATTTTGAGTTTGCCATCTCCTTTGACAATCCCATCGACCATGCAAAGAAATAAATAAAATCAGCTGATGAGCTGAGCCAACCATATAATTGAGCCATGCTTGAAGATTAACAAAAAATTCGTTATTTTCGTTAAAACTTCACAAAAGTTTTCTAGCGTTGGAATTGAAGAATTTCAGGCCACATCTCCCCCATGGTGAATTACCTACCCGTGTTTCGATGGTTTACTGTTTCCCACTACTCGTTCTGGTGGCGGTTCTCTTTACCTTTACGTCTCTGTTCTAAATGCAATTTGAAGAAAATATTCGCATAAAATTTCCTCCACCACATCGGTATTTGATAAAAAAAAGTATTATATTTCTTGTGGTTTTTTAGTTTTAGTTCAGCTTAATTTTCTGTAAAATTTGTTCTATATTCTTTTGGGGAACACAAAGTTACGTTAATCTTTTTGGCAGTTATAGTAGCGGCTTATATAGTTATAATACATATTTTTAAACATATAGTAAAATCTTCTTCGATCGTCGTAGAACTCAACGGCAGTTCTGTATGATAGACAACCCACTATGCATGCCGAACTTATCATAATAAGGGAAAGCGTCAACGGGATAAGAGAGTAATTTTCTGACACGCAAAATAAAATGATTTAGTGAACGAATCAATCAGTTTTCTCAGATAAGTTTTCCTCAAACTTCTGCAATGGTTTTTAAAAGTTCAATTTGTGTGCAATTATTGCATGCCCGTTTCATCAACATGAAATTGATTGCGAATCGAATAAGTTAAACACTTTTTTACTTTGTAAGAAGGGCATGCAAAAAATACACACCCTAATGTTACACAAGACTAAGTACAAATTAGAAGAAGTTTTAAAGACGATCATATATTTAAAATTAGTACAATTATAAAATATGTATATAACCAAATAAAAATATTTGCAAAATTTTAGTGCAAAGTAGTTTCCCAGCGAGTGATTTTGATAAGTCTCTTGAGCTCCAACGAAACTTCAAAAAAATCTTGCCGTCAATTACTTTTTGTAATTTTACTTACATATTTCTGAAAATGAATTCGTATACCCACAAATTGTTTAAACTTATTTCCTCGAATATTCCTTACGCACATTTGGCGGATAAACGTACACAAGATTGGTTATTGGTCGAGTCCTTTGGTGATGTGATCGGGCTCGTTGGTTTATATTTGCTATTGATACGCTTTCTGCCGCAATGGATGCAAAGGTGAAGTCAGCTCATTAATCAACTGAAATCCTGTTACTATAATAACGAACTAATTTTTACTGCAGACGAAAACCGTACGAATTGAAATCCCTAATGTTAATCTACAATTTATGTATGGCTCTGCTAAATGCGCATATCTTTAAGGAACTTCTCTTCAATAGCATTCGCTTGAAATATAATTTTTGGTGTGAGCCCTGTCGTGAATTGTACTCGAAGGAGGACCTGAGGGTAGGTGATCTGGGAGGTTAAAATATATTGAACTACTTTACACTTCATTCATTGATTTCCTGCAGATTGCTGCTGCTGTTTGGTGGTTTTACTTTTCCAAACTTCTGGAATTCGCCGACACCATTTTCTTTATTTTACGCAAGAAGCCAGCCCAACTTACGTTTCTTCATGTCTATCATCATAGTACGATGTTTCCATTGTGGTGGATTGCTATAAAGTGGGTGCCATCCGGATCGAGTAAGTTGGTATATTTTCTGACTGTGTTGCAGGAATGGGCAATTCTTTGCATCAGACTCGAGTTCATGAGTAAAAGGTCGCTTGTTTTTGTTTTTTTTTTCGCTACACAGAAAAAATACTAATATTTCACTCAGAAACTCGAGTCTGAGAAAATGCCATTTTTTTTATGCTTCAGGCTCAATTTTTTTAGCCTTCTTGTTTGTGGATTTTAGTCGGCTCTTACGTCCGACATGCCTACCGCGGAAATATTCTAAGCCCCTTAACCCGCTTGAAATATCGCTTGCGATTTCCTGAAGTGCGCTTTCAGCCGATTTTCCTTTCCTTTAAGCGTGATAAGCTGCGTCCAATCCGCGAAGTTAGTGTGGTTCCTTATGTGTAAGCCAATACAACTCTGCAGTGTTTTAGGTTAAAGGAAAACATGTTTATTTGCCTGTAGTCGGCGCCTTCTGCATAATGAAAATCACACAAAATATCATCTGCTCCTGGCTTACGATATCCGCTCACAGCGATCCTTCACGACTTTCTGACATAGTGACATTGGTCGCACCTGCTAATGCTCGAAGATTGGTTTAACCAAAGTTTCCTGACTGGAGGCAGTCCAAGAGCCGTTCGACTTTTTTATGTTACGTGGAGTAGAACTTTTCCAATAAGGTATTTTGCGAAGTCCTTATACTTCATTTATTGCTTCAGAGCTCGGAAGAATTGGCCAGTATATTCGTTAACGATTCTACCGCTCTATCAATAGTATTATGCCCTTTTTTGATTTCTACTTGTGCCAGTTTTTGAGAAATTTTTTCCGAATATTTTTTCAAGTAAGTATTTCTTACAGTCCTAAAAGCTGAGGGACTTCCACTGTAGATTTAATGGTGCAGTACTCTGCTTACTTGTGTCTGTCTATGATAATATACCGACCTATTGCAAGGAGTTGTGCATGTAAATTGGTTTTGTGGACACTGGCCGCTACTTTTTTTGCTAAACTATCTGACCGTAGTTCTTGGACACACGTTTATGCCTTGGTACGTAGTAGGAGTTGCAGGTAAATACGCTGTTAAGCTTTTCCGCACATTCTAGTTACATAAAAATAGTTTTGTGGAAATGTTGCCTCCATAATAATAGTTTGGAGTCGAAGATGGCTTCAAGGTACTTTTTTTCGGTTATAGTGTCCATTATCATTCCACTAAGAGCTATTGATCTTATGCCAACAAGTTCCCTTAAACTAATAAAAGGAATGACCCTACGCATAGTCCTGGCAACGAACTTTATTCTCTGATAGCAGTTACAAGAGACCATTACGAAATTTTCTAAGACTTGCAATAGCACTCTACCCTGTGGGCAGCCTTTTATCGTTCTCAGCTACATTGTGCTATCCCCTATTGTGACCCGGCAATTCTGGTTGGGAGCAGACATTATATCCTCTTACGGATAGCATTTTCGTCTGCTCTCTTAAGTGCCCGACATACACTCATAAATTTTTGTTGTGTTATCGGAAACGCATAGCACTTCGCACCCGAGGGCATTCTTAATTTCTGATGACAATTACGATAGGTGCTTAACGTGAGTACCTGTCAGTGGATGACTCAACCACACGGTGTCAGACACGGATCTAATTGCATGATCAGTGGCCCAATTATCGGCTCCATGTTGCCTTCCCTCAACACTTCAGTTCACGAATCATTGGTACCAACTTATCTTGTAATCGGGACGTTGGAATTACAAGTTCTTACCTTGGTTAGATATGGAGTCTATCAATCCGTTTGCAGGGCAGCACCACCCCGAATTCCACTACTATTCTAATTTTATGTACAAGTATTTCGCAATAACTTGTTCTGATGCATGGCTCATCAGATACATGATACTATTCCACAATTTTAATACAAGTATTAGGGGATGCGAACAACGCGTTCTGAGCACCAGGAACACCTGGATCACAATTTAGGGATGTGATACAACCTGCCAAACACATCTGATAGAAATGCATCACTGTAGCATCTACTACTACTACAGTATATTGATAACATTTCCACAGGATTGAAATGTTCGTTCTTTGTGAAAAACTACTACGATGTATCATAGATACATCTTCATTTATCACAAGTACTAATCACATTCTCTCAAGTATCAGATGATGTGGTCGACTTGGCCTAACGAAGTTTCAAAAAACTTCAAAAAGAAGGGTGGGCACCAACCCACTCTTACAATTATCCATACTTATCCACAACGAGAGACCATTATGCTACTTAAATACAACCATATATATCAACTTTTTTCCAGCTAAGTTTTATTCTGCTTTATATATTGGTACGTTCCGGTACCAAGCCCGACCATCTCGGGAACGATTTGTTATGACACATGCGACCTTCTAGGCTATCCCGCCCTCCCACCTCTAGATCCATGAGAAGCTCGGGGTCGCCAGGGCCTTGACTGTTAATGAAACAGGATTCGCCACGGATAGGTGGGGTTGACAACTGGGCTTGCAGAAGCTATATATTGCGCTGGCAACCTGAAAGGGTTGCGCTACACAACCCCTTGAATCTATTTGGTATTTTAGTCGCCTCTTACGATAGGCATACCTACCGCGGGTATATTCTAACCCCCTAACCCGCCGGGTTGCCAACCTAGGAGTTTCAAACCTGATACAAGCATCATACGATACATTGCATCAGATTGCAACTGGCTAATCATACACCCCGCGGTACAGTTTTTAAAGACCATTCTAGGGTCTCGCAGGCGGTACACAGCGTCCACTCTGCTCCCTTTCAAGTAAACACCACTTCCGGATTGGTGAGCCTTTTGTTTCGTCACTAATAGTATGCTCAACATACACCTATTTAACCAACAGTACAGGGACCTTTTCGTCACTAATACGATGACGGCAATTTGTTCTTGGTATTATGATCGCCTTTTACGACCGGTATACCTACCGCGGGTATATTTTTGACCCCTAGCCTGAAGGGAGAATTTCTGATGACAAGTGGCATCACACTGCATAGATGGATCTACCTACTCTCAGAATTTTTAACCTGATCTTATTTTTGGCGTGATTGTTTTCCATATGCCGACTGCGAATGGCAGATGAATTTTTGGCGGAGAAGCTGTTCATAGCAAATGCTTGCTCCTGAGACCTGTCATTTACTGAAGTTGAGCGTCCCAGCTTTTTTTTTTTTAATTGTCCAAAGATTTTGGACATGGCCGTGTTCGAGCCAGAGACCTGCATTATGGTAGTATATACAACATCAGTTTTACGACTTTAAATGAAAACGAATTTTCACATATTTCCTTTCCAGCTTACGTCTCATCGATGATTAATTCTTTCGTTCATGTCATCATGTACAGTTATTATGGTTTAAGCACATTAGGTCCCAGCGTTCAAAAGTTTCTGTGGTGGAAAAAATATCTTACTACGTTGCAGTTGGTAAGTGAAATAAATTTCAAAAGGAATTACGGAAAATCGATTCTCGCTCTAAGACAGACTTTGTCAACGTCATCCCATTAAAATGGTCAGTTCGAACTCCGCATAATAAATATTTTCATTTCATTTCAGGTGCAATTCATTTTCGCTGCATTTTGGTCAGCACAAGCTATTTTACGTGGCTGTGATTTTCCCACGTGGATCAACTACACAACTATACTTTATATGATTACCCTCCTTTTTCTCTTTGGTAAATTTTACATGAATACATATCAAAGAAAAGAAAATAAACGTAATTAAATTTCTAACAAATAAATTGTAATTAAGTTTATATCCTCATCAATACTTACGAGCCAGAAAGCCACATACTAACGACCATAAACATAGGTACGCCCAAAAAACATACCTTCCCAAACCATGTTTCTCAGTTCTCTGTTTCCACAGAAACTTATATCCTAGACATACGGCAGGTTAATCCGGATTGAGTTAAGAACTACACACAGGTGATCCAGCCCTCCGTGTTGTGAAGGTACTATGCAGGCCTACCAGAGAAGGTCCTGGGTTTTTGGATTGTGGGCCACTTTAGAAAAATTGTTTCCATCGAATTTCGGACTCAGAGTCATTCATGTATCGTCCCGCCAATTTGTAAGGTAAAAAGTAGGACGGAAATTGGAAGATAACATCGGCCCGAATCTTCTCGAAGATATATCGCACCAAGTTATTGTAACGAATTTATGGTAAATTCCGCTTATTTGCAACCTTCTACTAACGTTCGAATCACTAAACTCTTGAATAAATAACTCCACTATTCAATAATGCAAAATGGCCTTTATTAAAGTACTTCACAATAACACTTCTACTGCTCGACAAATAGCGTGCTTAAATCGAACTGAATCGTCGTGCCTCAGCTGGTGCTGCTTTTATACTTTTTGGTTTCCTCGTTGACATATTTCTAGACGTCTCTTTTTCTAAAATTTGCTGCTCGTTTACCAGCTATAAATTTCTCAGCTGTAACTACATATGCACGATTTTTATAGCTCCTCGCATAGCCCAAGCGCGTGTATATGTGAGTGATACTTCCACATATGATTGCCTACTTTTGGGAGTATCTCAGATAAGATATATGCATGTGTTTGTGCGTCTCTTTCCGCTGCGTGTACGTACATATGTGTAGACAATGATTGATTCGTTTATGTAGATACAAGTGACTGCCTGCTTTATTGTTGTTGTGGCTTCATTTACTTAACATCAGACTAATGATGTGAGTATCACTTAGTGTCACTAATATTCGTCACATTATTATAACTAATCCAAACCAAGCAAAGCACACTTAGACTGGCTGTCCGATTGTGACAAAGCACAAGGAGCTAGAGCACTTCCTCCTATAAATGTGTAGGAAATCGAACCAATTTGTCTACTGATGTGGAGCAGGATGTTAGGATGATCGTGGGGCATGTCGTCTCCACTCTCATTGGTATATACGGCTTTTGTCAAGCTGAAACTTTGCTAGTGAACAGCCACAGACAAAAGTACGTATACTAAAAACCTAGAGGAGGTAGGCAGATTAACAATGCTTAGCATAACGGGAGCCCTATAAACAACCTCGATAGCAGTATTACATGTCATTCTGCAAAATTTCGAAGAGGGGTTTTTATGTTTGGTCGTGAAAAAATTCTGGTAACACTATAGACACAGCGTTCGCGGTGTACTCCCATCAGACAGTGACCCGTTTGTATAGCAATCAATGTACCTAAGGTGAGACAATTAAGAATTATCATTAAGAATTATCTGGACACCTAAAAGTTTCAGTTCAGTTTCAGTGTACATCTGGTTTTAACTTTCTGGGTGAAAACAAACACGAACCATTATTTGCATGCATCTAGAGGAGCAACCGCACTCAGCGGGTTTGTATGCGAAAACCTCCTGCTTTGAGTATGAAGACTAAATTCTTTCAAATTACTTGTTATCTGTCCTTAGGATCAGGCTTAATCCCTTAAACTGCGAATACTTGCCTTATTCACTTAAACTGTACTATTTATGCCGTCTATTCAGCCCTTCGACAAATTAAGGCTTCCCCGGTGCGATCACGAAGCTAATTGAAGTCATTTTGTAAATAATGTTGATGATTCTGGCGCAAAGCAAAGTTGCAACAATAACTATAGCTTTGCAAAAACTTAATTAGCTAATTAGTAAAAATCTACGAAATTTATTTTATACAAGTTTTTGATATTATGATTTTGATATCGGCCTGTTGAAGGAACCGAGGGTCTTACGCTTAAAGGTTATCAAGATATAGACCGATAGTTACTCATGGAGAAGTTTAACCGGGAGCCTGTGTCCTTGTTATGAATACTTTTGACGATTTTGTTTTAACCAAATGGTTAATCCCCTCATCGGCTATGACGCGAATGCTAGGCACACGCGGTAAGGCAGTCAGTGATAGGCTCTATAGAAACAAGATTCGCATTCGCCACTTAAGAGCAAATCTCAGAAAGGTCTTAAACGACTCCTACTCGAGTAGTGAGTATCAGAAGTATGGAAATTCCCTGAGGGAGTATAAAGGTGCTGTATGCATTGCCAAACCGAAATCTTCACAAGGACATTGAGCTTCCATTGAAGCTTGTTTTGATTCTGTCAAATACGCAGACGTCCTTGGTTAAATAAAATACAAAGGCATACCAAATCATTCAGAAGCGGAGGGCTACCTGCTAAAAAGTCTAGCTTCCTTATCTTTAAAACACTGGAAAGACTTACTTACATGCACATAAGGGGCAATACTGACTTGGGCACGCATGGACACAGCCACAGAAAAGCAAATCGGTTAAAAGCGGCCTCGAGAAGGTGGGTATCGTTATCAAGGAATCTCGGATCAATTGTATTTTATGGTGCTATTGTTTTGCGAAAGTTGATAGAACAATCAACTGAAAATTTAAATGGCAATATTTCCTGTGAATATCAGGAGCAGATCCAATCGCATCTTAGGAAGGGTTAAACATCGTCTTTCACATGGTCCCTATGCATGTGTGCGGGCAGAGTTTGTCCGAAGCAGAAGCACTTAAACTGAGAGAATCCAACATGTTGGAGTCAGCGGGAGCGCAACAATATGAGATGGCATAGCAATGAATAAAAAATAAAAATAAAACAATTAAAAAAAACATTTAAATTAAACGGCTTTATTGAAAACAATACTTACATGAAGTAATAATAATAGGGGGACTCATGATAGCATATAAACTTATAAGGTGTAAAATTATATCCCTTTACACACGCGGTTATATTTATTTATTTATTTATTTATTATTTAAAGTCGACGACAAACTATGGTCGACTGCATAATATAAAAGATATATAAATATACAACTCAAAAGATAAAATTTAAGATATATCGAGATTTCAACAATGTTATATTACAAACAAAGAAATATTAATGAACATTACTATTTAATTTCAAAATATAATAATAATAAGAAATATGAGTAGAAATAAGATCTTATGCCGAAATCTTATACTGGCGGAATGCATCAGATTCCGCTCAGCATGATATCGGAATGCAGTGGATTCCAATCTCCCTGTTGGAATGCATCAAGATTCCAATCAGCATGTCATGGGAATCCGGCAGTGCTAAGAGTAGTGTAATGAGGATACGCCATCAAAAGGCATAAAAAAGTAACATGACCTGTGTTGTTGGAATGCACCGGATTCCAATCAGCTCGATGCCTGACCCATAAGATTATACTGCCGGAATGCATACGATTCCGGTCAGTGACACATGAAAAAGCATGTTTTTTACGTTGTTGGAATGCACCAGATTCCAATCAACACAGTACTGTCTTGTTCCTTCTTAATGATACATGTTGATAAATGTTCCTCCATCCTTAAGCGAAATAGTTCCCGTTTTTTATCGAAGGAATAAAATGCCGGCAAATTAAATTAGCTTGTATCTCTTAAATTAGATAGGCAAGTATTGCATTACGTATAGTGGCAAAAGTACATTCAAGACTGATGCAGCTATACAAGTCATTGTAGTGCGCGCACCAGATAAGAAGAGGATTATTTTTAGCAAAGTTTCGTCGACAAAGGGGTAAATAGAAAGGAACGTAGTGTCTGGATACTCTAGGGGGAACCGCAAAAAACAAGCGGCTGAGGAGGTCCGCGGAATCAATTTCTCCAATAATGAGCTTATGGATGAACAATACCCCCAGTAATATTCTCCGATTTTCCAGAGTGGGTAAGTTAATAAGAAGAAGTCTACCTCTGTATGGAGGAAGGTGGAGACTTGAGTCCCAATTAAGGCCGCGCAATGCAAATATCAAAAATTGCTTTTGAACTGACTCAAGACGCTTTATATGCTTTTGAGAAACAGGGGACCAAACGCATGAGCAATACTCGAGTATTGGACGAACCAGCGATGTGTAAAGAACCTTAGTGAGGTACGGATCATCGAACTCTTTAGCCCATCTTTTAACAAATCCAAGTAAACCCAAAGCTTTGTTGGCTATAGATGAAATATGCATGTTAAAATTCAATTTCGGATCAAAAAGGACACCTAGATCATTTGCAATAGATATACGCTCCAAAGGCGTACCATCTATTACATAAGATTTCAATGCTGGCTTCACTCGGTGAAATGTCATATGCTTACATTTAGAGCAATTTAAAGCTAGTAAATTTGTTGTGCACCAACATTGGAACGAGTCCAAGTCGGCCTGAAGAAGATCCAAGGAACTCAAATCGGTAGGACAGTAAGTGTAGCAAAGTTTTACATCATCCGCATACATTATAGTATGGGAATATAATATTGTCTGTGGCAAGTCATTAATGAAAAGGGCAAAGAGCAAAGGGCCTAGATTACTTCCCTGGGGTACGCCGGAGGAAACTCCGAACGACTCCGACAGATTGCACTTGAACAGGACTTTTTGGGTCCGGTTAGAAAGATAGCTTTTCAGCCACATTAATAGGTGAAACGGAAAGCCCAGTAAATCAAGCTTATGAATAAGCAACTCATGGTTGACGGTATCAAATGCTTTGCTGAAGTCCGTGTAGATGACATCCGTTTGCTTGTTCGCTAAAAATCCTTCCATAACTATAGAGGTGAATACAAGCAAATTTGTAGTGGTTGACCTTTGACGAATAAAACCGTGTTGGCATGCAGATAAAAGACTAGAACACTGATATTGCAGTTGACTGGTGACAATCTGTTCAAAGAGTTTAGGAATGACTGAAAGTTTAGCAATACCCCTGTAGTTTTCAACTTTTGACCTACTACCTTTTTTATGCAGGGGTATAATAAAAGACTGTTTCCAAAGTGCCGGGAATGACGCAGATCCCAGAGATAGCTCAAATAATTTTAAAATAGGCTCATACATGTTTTCGGCGCAGTACCTAAGCACGCAACTAGGAACACCGTCCGGTCCCGGAGAAAAGGTGGGCTTCAAAGATTGAAGACTCTGAAGAACAATATTACCATCAATAGCAGGATTCCTAATGTAATTTGAGCTATCTAAGTGATAGGGATATTGACCGGAATGAAAACCACTGGATGAATACGTGGACTTAAAGAACTCAGAAAATAGTTCAGCAACGTCGTCATCAGTGCAAGCTTTTTTACCTCCAAAGGTTAATGAGGAAGGATACCCAGAAGTTTTCCGCTTTGAATTTACGAAACTGTAAAATTTTGTTGGACTTCTAAAAAATTGGGCTTTACAACAACTCAAGTAATTTTTATAACAAAGCTGATTAAGACGGTGAAATTTAGAACGAGCTATTATTTAGAGAGGTCTGCAGATGCTCCAGATTTCTTGAACCTCTTATAAAGCCTAGATTTAATGTTACTAAGTCTGATAAGTTGCCTTGAAAACCAAGGGGGCTTATTCGAACATAGGGTATAGCGAGTAGGAATGCAGGTATCAAATGCACCTAGTAATACTCTTGATAAACTTGATTGTTTTTCAGCTGTATTATTGCCAAAAAAATTTTTTTGATTGTTATACAAATTAAAAAATACCAAGATTAAGTGAAAATCAAAACTAAAACGCCTTTACTTGCTGATGTTGGAGATTTGTGATGAAAATGCCGGCTGTAATGTCTGCAAGGTTGCATTCCTTTGAGTTTACCGCGTTTACACAATGAAATGTGCGCGTAAATTTCTACAAATTGTGTAAATGATTTTTCATACAAAATTTGACAGCTCGTTTACGCACTAGATAAATTTATACGTTTACACACTTTATAAGGCATTTATACGGTTACATGAGTCCCCCTAATGTAGAGAAATAAATTTAGATATATTTGTAAATCGCAATGAATTTAAAGAAAAACTTTGTATGTACTATTTTCAATATAATTAATAACCTATGTACGTCTTAGTCTGTAAGGTTACTAAACCACAGACTTAATAAATAAATCTAAAATCTAAATCTAAAATCTAAAAGCTAGAAAATAATTAGGTAGTTCCTAGGTACTAGTCATCACACTCCTCATCAATCTAGGGCGTTGATCAGACAATTAAATAAAAGCGTTGGACGCGTGAAATTTCTAAAAATGTGATTAGGGTTCAGTTGGTCTTATATATGACTATCAATAGCTTTTAGTATTATTATTACTTCATGTAAGAATAGTTTTCAATAAAACCGTTTAACTTAAAAATTTTTTTTAATTATTTTATTTTCAAGTTTTTAGTCTTTATTTAATTGCCTATTATTTCTGAATCTATTTAGTTCATTTAGTGACTCATTACTGCAAGGGCTTTCCTGACAATTTGTTATAATCTAATTCCTCAAAACATAATACTTCCAAAGACTTTAATCGACTCTGCGCCACGTATGCTTGTCCCTCCACCAACTCCAAGATATTTTGATGTCATTTCTACCGGACTGTATGTAATATTTGTTCCAAATATGAGCCAAATCGAACATCATAGGTCGCTCTCTATTCATGTATGTATTATGTGTTCCAAATATGGACCATAACGATCTTTGCGCCAGCTAGCGGCGATTTTTTTCATATGTAGCTTTCTATTTTTGTATGTATTATGTGTTCCAAATATCAGCCAAATCGGACCACAAATAAGATTTTTGGGAATATCTCGATCCTTGCGCCAGCTAGCGACGATTTTTTTCATAGGTCGCTTTCTATTCTCTTATTTATTGTGTGTTCCAAATATGAGCCAAATCGGACTACAGATACGATTTTTGTGAATATCTCGATCCTTGCGCTACCTAGCGGCGATTTTTTTCATAGGTCGCTTTCTATTCTTGTATGTATTATGTGTTCCAAATATGAGCCTAATCGGATCACAAATACGATTTTTGTGAATATCTCGATCCTTGCGCCACCTAGCGGCGATTTTTTATCATAAGTCGCTTTCTATTCTTGTATGTATTATGTGTTCCAAATATGAGCCAAATCGGACCACAAATAAGATTTTTGGGAATACCTCGATCCTTGCGCCACTTAGCGGCGATTTTTTTCATAGGTCGCCTTTTATTCTCTTATTTATTAAAAATAAAAAATAAATAAATTTAAGGCGCGATAACCTCCGAAGAGATCTAAGGCCGAGCTTCTCTTCCAATTTGCGTCGTGCTCCTCTTGATTTTCCCTACAAATTGGCCGGACGGGACCTACATGTTTTATGCCGACCCCGAACGGCATCTGCAAGGCAGATGAGTTGTCACTGAGAGCTTTTCATGGCAGAAATACACCCGGAGCGCTTGCCAAACACTGCCGAGGGGCGACCCCGCTTAGAAAAATTTTCTTCTAATTTAAAAACCTTATTTCTAAAGTTTTGATGTTGCTTTGTCCGGGGTGCGAACCCAGGGCATACGGTGTGGTAGGCGGAGCACGCTACCATCACACCACGGTGGCCGCCACCTAGCGGCGATTTTTTTCATAGGTAGCTTTCTATTTTTGCATGTATTATGTGTTCCAAATATCAGCCAAATCGGACTACAAATACGATTTTTGTGAATATCTCGATCCTTGCGCCACCTAGCGGCGATTTTTTTCATAGGTCGCTTTCTATTCTTGTATGTATTAGGAGTTACAAATATGAGCCTAATCGGACCACAAATACGAATTTTGTGAATATCTCGATCCTTGCGCCACCTAGCGGCGATTATTTTGTCTTATTATTGCATTGTCATCGGGTTCTGAACTATATTCCAAGTTTCAAGCTTGTAGCTTATCGGGAAGTTACTTAAATTTCAATTACAAAATTCTTGCCAGCCAGCCTGTCAAGTCAACTAAAATAAAACCGTTTAATAAATGAAAGGCGCGATGAGGTTTTAGGCCGAGCTTCTCTTCCAATTTGCGTCATGCTCGTTTTTCATACAAATTGGCGGGGCGGGACCTATGTATTAGAGATTTACGCCGATCACCTTATCGGCGGCGGCGGTAGCGGCGCGCAGGCGTACGCCGGTATTCTTACTTTAAAAAGCTTGATTTTTCTATTTAAAAAAAAAATATTTAGGAAAGGTTTTGTCCACCTACAATTCCCGCTGTGCGAACAGTAGCAACCCCGACCACCGGTCGCTACCACGCCTCCTGACCCTCACACCATATGCCAGCACAGAAGCTATAGGACAGCGACTTCGAACTCATATGTACCTTCGTCGATGTCACTTTCTTAGAAGCTCTAGGTGTAGCTCCGAAGGTTTTCTAACGGATGTTTTTGTCGCGCTATGCTGCCGAGCTACACCAGAGAAAGACCTTGAAATGTTAGGGAGTGACTATTCGGATGTCATTGCGTAACTCATTGGTGAAAATCGTATAATCCTCGGCGCATCTACATAATTAAAATTTTACAAGGACACTGGATAAAATTTTTAAAATGTAGACCAAAGTTTGAAGACGTTTGCGTTCACAACATTGATTTAAACGATGTTTTAAAATGAAAATCGAAGGATTTTAAGTTGAAAGATGTTAATTGCTGTTTTCCGGCCTTATGATATAAGACCTCATTATGGATGATCGCATAGCTTCAGTTTTCAGACTAGTTCGACTGTTCACTACATTAGCATAGTAGCACACACGGTAATTAGTTCGGCTATCTTGGGAAAGCTTTTGCTTCGCCACTTAAAGTGTTCTTGCGAAGGACAGAGCCTCACTTGGTAAATATATGTGCCTACGTATTCACATTTATAAAAGGAGCCGTAACGTGTAGGTGATATTTAAACTTGGTTGATAGACTATAATCAATGTGAGTCACTCCAAGGGACTGGTTGGGGATAGGGCCGCCAACTTTAGGAAATGTCAAACCGGGATACTTGGGTGTTGAAGGATTAAGTGTGAAAATCAAAATTAACATTTCAGACGCTATTGTAATTTCGCAAATAAACAACAGATCTTTGAATGCAAGCCCAAGTGATTTTTCAAAGCCTTATCATATATCTTCAACTTGAGTATGAGGTAAGAATCATTTCAAAGGAGTGTTTATGCCCCTAGAACCTACTAAAGGATTTTGCATCACTGATTTCGCTATTCTTTCAGCCAATGGCAAGTAAATTTTTATTAAAAATCGGCACTTTTTTGGATAATTTGCTTTTTTTAACAACTTGAGGACAATTTGAGAACATGTTCGCCTTGGGTAATTTTATTTGAATTCATTGATAAATTTTAATTTAAAAAAAATATATGCAAAGTGAGCATATAAATTTATTATAAAACTTTTCTTTTAGTGTATTGTTTTAATAACTTGGTGATTTGGGTGATGCAAAGTCCGTGTTATGCTGACATCGAAAGCGCCGGTTTTTTACATAACTTTTGAACAGTTAGAAAGAGTTAAATTTCGCAATTAGTTTCTTATAACTGGCAGTGATGCGCATCCCCCAGCGGGTTAGGGGGTCAAAATATACCCGCGGTAGGTATGCCCGTCGTAAGAGGGGACTAAAATACCAGATTCAAGGGGTTGTGTAGCGCAACCCTTTCAGGTGCCAGCGCAATATATATCTTCTCCAAACCCAATTGTCAACCTCACCTATCCGTGGCTAATCCTGTTTCATTGCAAGGGTAAATCAACGGTGTACAACTTGCTCGAATTTACAACCTTTGTATCCAACAGTTTTAAGACTAATTGTGAAGTTGATGTTATTTATACTGATTTTAGTAAGGCATTTGATAAAGTTTCTCATTCTATACTTTTATTCAAACTTGATCAGTTAGGATTTCCTCCTTTGCTTCTATCTTGGGTTTCTTCTTATGTGAAGGAAAGAAAACAAACAGTTATATTTAATAATTGCAGGTCTCGGTTCATAAACGTAACTTCTGGTGTTCCTCAAGGAAGCCATCTTGGTCCGGTTTTGTTCCAGCCGTTGATATACGCTGATGATGTCAAACTTGTAATGCCTATCCGCTCACCCGTGGATAGGGCATGTCTTCAGGCTGATCTGAATAGTCTTGGTGACTGGTGTAATGTAAACGCCATGTCACTATACCTACCTAAATGTAAGTTCGTGTGTTTTACAAGGAAGTCCTTCCAATCCCATGATTATGTTATTGGCGACTATGTAATCAAGCAAGTCACTAATTTTATTGATTTAGGCGTTACAATGGACCTAAAACTCGATTTTAAACTTCATATTGAATCTTGCGTGAATAGCGCTAAAGGTACTTTGACTTTCGTTAAACGTTGGTCTAAAGAATTTAATGACCCATACGTTACAAAAACTCTTTTGATATCATGCTTCAATATGCTTCAATAATTTCGAATCCGCGTTATCAGGTTCATTCTGTCAAGCTGGAATCGGTCCAGAAACAATTTTTGCTTTTCGCTTTAAAACACTTACCATGGGATCCTTCTAAAAATCTTCCCGCCTATTGCAGACGGTTAAAACTAATACAGCTGCCCACATTGCAGAGCCGCAGGGAGATGCTTGGTGTCTTATTTATTGTTAAATTAATAAGAGGGTCAATAAATAGTCCATTTTTGCTTGGTGAAATTAATTTTAACGTTCCTATTAGGCCATCTAGACATTTTCAATCAATTTTTGTAGCTACATGCAGTTCGAATTATGAAATGCACGAACCACTTCACTGTTTATGTCGTGATTTTAATAAACACTGTAAACATTTAGACGTCTGTGACTCGTTTCTTGGTATTAAAAAATACCTTTTAACTACATTAAATTTGTAATTCGAAATGAAGCAAAGAACGCTAAACCGTGATATACTGTTAAACCCTTTGTTTCAAATATGAAGTACCAGTTATTTGAAACTTGTTTGCAAAATTGCGTTGTGATCATTATTTTTATACTCAGTTGAGCAGAGCTCACAGAGTATATTAAGTTTGATTGGATAACGGTTGGTTGTACAGGTATAAAGGAATCGAGATAGATATAGACTTCCATATATCAAAATCATCAGTATCGAAAAAAAATTTGATTAAGCCATGTCCGTCCGTCCGTCCGTCTGTCCGTTAACACGATAACTTGAGTAAATTTTGAGATATCTTGACGAAATTTGGTATGTAGATTCCAGAGCGCTCATCTCAGACAGCTATTTAAAATTTCGAAAAATCGAAAAATTGAGATAATTCATTACCAAAGAGGGATAAAGCGATGAAACTTGGTAGGTACGTTAAACTTATGACGCAGAATAGGAAGTAAGTAAAATTTTTGACAATGGGCGTGGCACCGCCCACTTTTAAAAAAAAGGTAATTTAGAAGTTTTGCAGGCTGTAATTTGGCAGTCGTTGAAGATATCATTATGAAAATTGGCAGGAACGTTACTCCTATTACTATATGTATGCTTAATAAAAATTAGCAAAATCGGAGAACGACCACGCCCACTTTTAAAAAAAAAATTTTTTAAAGTGAAATTTTTACAAAAAATTTAATATCTTTACAGCATATAAGTAAATTATGTCAACATTCAACTCCAGTCATGATGTGGTGCAACAAAATACAAAAATATAACAAAATTTTAAAATGGGCGTGGCTCCGCCCTTTTTCATTTGATTTGTCTAGGATACATTTAATGCCATAAGTCGAACAAAAATTTACCAATCGTTGTGAAATTTGGTAACGTCTTAGATTCTAGGACGATAACTGTTTTCTGTGAAAAATGGCAAAATTGGTTAAAGCCACGCCCAGTTTTTATACACAGTCGACCGTCTGTCCTTCCGCTCGGCCATTAACACGATAACTTGAGCAAAAATCGATATATCTTTACTAAACTCATAATTATCCGAACTCACTTTCTATTGGTATAAAAAATGGCCGAAATCTGACTATGACCACGCCCACTTTTTCGATATCGAAAATTACGAAAAATGAAAAAAGTGCCATAATTCTATACCAAATACGAAAAAAGGGTTGAAACATGGTAATTGGATTGGTTTATTGACGCAAAATATAACTTTAGAAAAAAACTTTGTAAAATAGGTGTGACACCTACCATATTAAGTAAAAGAAAATGAAAAAGTTCTGCAGGGCGAAATCAAAAGCCCTTGGAATAATGGCAGGAATACTGTTCGTGGTATTACATATATAAATAAATTAGCGGTACCCGACAGATGATGTTCTGGTCACCCTGTTCCACATTTTGGTCGATATCTCGAAAACGCCTTCACGTATACAACTACCACCACTCCCTTTTAAAATTCTTATTAATACCTTTAATTTACCCATATTGTACAAACACATTATAGAGTCACCCCTGGTCCACCTTTATGGCGATATATCGAAAAGGCGTCCACCTATAGAACTAAGGCCCACTCCCTTTTAAAATACTCATTATCACCTTTCGTTTGATACCCATAATGTACAAACGCATTCTAGAGTCATCCCTGGTCCGCCTTTATGCGATATCTCGAAAGGCGTCCACCCATAGAATTAAGGCCCACTCACTTTTAAAATACTCATTAACACCTTTCATTTGATACCCATATCGTAAAAAAATTCTAAAGTCACCCCTGGTCCACCTTTATGGCGATATCTCGAAAAGGCGTCCACCTATAGAACTAAGGTCCACCTCCTTTTAAAATACTCATTAACACCTTTCATTTGATACCCATATTGTACAAACAAATTCTAGAGTCATCCCTGGTCCGCTTTTATGCGATATCTCGAAAAGGCGTCCACCCATAGAACTAAGGCCCACTCACTTTTAAAATACTCATTAACACCTTTCGTTTGATACCCATATCGTAAAAAAATTCTAAAGTCACCCCTGGTCCACCTTTATGGCGATATCTCGAAAAGGCGTCCACCTATAGAACTAAGGTCTACTCCCTTTTAAAATACTCATTAACACCTTTCATTTGATACCCATATTGTACAAACAAATTCTAGAGTCATCCCTGGTCCGCCTTTATGCGATATCTCGAAAAGGCGTCCACCCATAGAACTAAGGCCCACTCACTTTTAAAATACTCATTAACACCTTTCATTTGATTCCCATATCGTACAAATTAATTCTAGAGTCACCCCTGGTCCACCTTTATGGCGATATTTCGAAAAGGCGTCCACCTATAGAACTAAGGCCCACTCCCTTTTAAAATACTCATTAGCACCTTTCGTTTGATACCCATATTGTACAAACGCATTATAGAGTCATCCCTGGTCCACCTTTATGGCGATATCTCGAAAAGGCGTCCACCCATAGAACTAAGGCCCACCCACTTTTAAAATACTCATTAACACCTTTCATTTGATACCCATATCGTCCAAATTAATTCTAGAGTCACTACTGGTCCACCTTTATGGCAATATCTCGAAAAGGCGTCCACCCATAGAACTAAGGCCCACTCCCTTTTAAAATACTCATTAACACCTTTCATTTGATACCCATATTGTACAAACAAATTCTAGAGTCATCCCTGGTTCACCTTTATGGCGATATCTCGAAAAAGCGTCCACCCATAGAACTAAGGCCCACTCACTTTTAAAATACTCATTAACACCTTTCATTTGATACCCATATCGTACAAATTAATTCTAGAGTCACTACTGGTCCACCTTTATGGCAATATCTCGAAAAGGCGTCCACCCATAGAACTAAGGCCCACTCCCTTTTAAAATACTCATTAACACCTTTCATTTGATACCCATATCGTACAAATTAATTCTAGAGTCACCCCTGGTCCACCTTTATGGCGATATCTCGAAAAGGCGTCCACCTATAGAACTAAGCCCGACTCCGTTTTAAAATACTCATTACCACCTTTCATTTGATACCCATATCGTACAAACAAATTCTAGAGTCAGCGCTGGTCCACCTTTATGGCGATATCTCGAAAAGGTGTCCACCTATAGAACTATGGCCCACTCCCTCTTAAAATACTCTTTAATACCTGCCATTTGATACGCATGTCATACAAACACATTACAGGGTTACCCTAGAGTCATTTTCCTACATGGTGATTTTCCCTTATTTTGTCTCCATAGCTCTCAACTGAGTATGTAATGTTCGGTTACACCCGAACTTAGCCTTCCTTACTTGTTATATGTATGCAATCAAATTTACTCTGTATATATTCTATTCTGTATATATTTTATCTACTATTAATTTGCTTTTTTGTCAATTTCTTAAATTATTATTTACTAGCTCCTTCATGAGCACATTTTAACACATTTACAACATTTTAACTTTTGCTTACTTCTGAGTTTTTAGTTGAAATTGTCAAGCGTTTAATTCAATACTGTTTAAATTTTACTTTAAAATTGATGACTGCTTATGTTGTTTATATCGTGTATTACATCTGAGAATTAAGTGTCGGTATATTTGGTCTGTATAATTGTTTAATTCCCCTACAAGAATACTGACTATCATATGACTATCATCTGATTGTCAGCAATGTCAACCTTACGATCAGCGCCTCATACAAACTTTCTATCACAAACTTAAGGGGACTTGCGCAAATGTGATGTAAACAACTGTGTACGTGTGAGTTTTTGTCTCCTTCTTATACACCAACGTGGCCTACTGATTAAGTATATAGCCGTACCGCTCACTCTCATTCATTTTCCTGGATCAGTGCTGACACTCTAACTATCAAAAAGTGTCATAAATGATAGTTTACTGTAGATATCAGGTTTGACTGTTATACTATCATAAATGACCATTGTTATATTCCGCCAAAAATGAAACAATGCTTTTTGCTTTTTATTTACTTTATTTCATTACGTTTTTAAATTTGTACGTGATAAAAGCATACGTGTTTCTTATTTGTTTAAAATAAATAGTTTTATAAGAATTCGAGTTCAGAATGTTCAATTTAAATTCAGAATATAACAAAACAACAGAAGAGCGCTTTCCTCATGCGGAAACACGTTTAAAAATTAATCACCACTAACCACTATTATTTTTCGCGTATCAATTTTTTGAGTGCGCTCAGTCATTCCGACAGCTTTTGGTATTTTTTAATATTATTTTAGATTTTTTTTCTTTTAGCATGGAGCTTTGAAATGCTCTCTTTTTAATTTTTTAAATTTATTTTTTATATGGTTTTCGTCGGTTGAAAATGGCGGAATTTAAAAAATAACAAAACAACCGTGATAATCATTTGATTGTCATATGACAGTCAGTAGTGACAACATGATTAAATCGGATAAACTGTTCTCGCATACATAAAATTCCGTTGAGAATTATGTATCTGTCTCATGTGCATAATGGTATCTGCTGTATGTTCTTTTGTTCTGTACCAGGTGTCGAAAGCTTTCCCAGTTTGAGTTCTTTTTCATAATTATAGGCCGTCGTTGGGTACATGCGGACATGCGTGAGCGAACAAAGGAACATAAATAAATTTGATTATCAATGTTTACGTCATCGCAGGATTAGCATTGTCACTTACAAGTGTGAGTGTATTAGTAAAACTATCAGCGTTTCTTGTAGGGTCGTTGACTGATAAATAAATAAATTCAAATTCAAATTAACAGCCGAGGCTCTGGCAACCCCGAACTCCTCATGGATGTAGGGGTAGGGAGGGCGGGATGGCCAAGAAGGTCGCATGTGGTTATATAACAAATTGTTCCCGAGATGGTCGGGCTTGGTACCGGAACGTGCCGGATTTGCATCCGGCAAAGGACCATCAACATCGATAACACTCCCCAAGGCCTTCGGGGAGTGTCCTTATCGCTACAACAACAACAACATGCGCATCCGTTGATACCACTTTTAACCATGTCCGACCAATTTTCGACATGAACAATAAATGGCCTAAACAGTCTTAAACGAGTAGAAAATATAGTAACGCCCCGGACGCCGCCGCCACCGCGCCGATATTTTTGACATTCGGCGGCGGCGTGCGAAAAACGACCAAAATCGGCTGCGGCGGCGGCGTTTGTCGGCGGCGTATATCTCTACTATGTACATGTTTTATGCCGACACCGAACGGCATCTGCAAGTTAGATGAATTTTCACTGGGAAGATACAAAGAAATGCACTCGGAGTATTTGTCAAATCACTGCCGAGGGGTGACCCCGCTTAAAAAACTTTTTTCTAAATTTTCGATTTTACTTTGTCCAGGGATTGAAGCCAGGATCTGTGGTGTGGTAGGAGGAGCACGCTACCACCACACTACGGTGGCCGCGGATAGGACGAGATTTCCTATGAGAAACGAATGGGAGAAAGACTTGAATAGATCCCCAAGTTCACATACTGCCTCAAAATAGACAAGAGAATTGGGCTTGGGCTTTACTCGGAGGGTGAATCATTCGTACCGAATCTGGCAGGGTCTTCCAGGCGGAATTCTACGCTATGTAGAGATGAACTAGACTGCCGTTCGTATTTCAACGTCTCCTTTTGCTGTAGAAAACAAATTTGGCGGGAAGGCCCCGAAATACATCTACACTGGGCCAAAATCACGCGAACTTGCGGAGAGCCGACCGGAATGAATGAAAAGTATCAAGATCCATTCTTCGATTAAAAGAGAACAAGCTGTTCAAACTTAGCAAAGCTGCAGTAAAACTATTTACGGGCGTCATAATAGGTCGCTATGCCATGCGAAGCTCTTTAGGTTAAAGAGGAGAACACAATTTATAAATTCTTTTGTCGATATTCAGGACTGCAAATAAGATGACTTAGATCTCTGGGCGCACGGTCGACAGTCTGACAGAAGAAAGCAAGGTACATATTTCGCGCCTTAAGTTCGCATGGGAAGGCAAGTGGTTTGTTGAACACTAATTAAAAAGTATTTGGTTGAACAGGTATGCCCGACCCGGCACTCACCGAGGACAACAAAATCTCTCTCTCTTTCATCTCATATTGTTGTTGTTGTTGTAGCAGTTCTTCGCCCCACCTAATAGCTGCGACCGATCACAAATTGTCATCAATATCCTCTAACGGGAGACCAAGGAAACTTGCTGTTTTAACAGGGGTGGACCATAATGAAAGGGGTGTTAGAGGCGTTGGTTCCACATTACAATTAAATAGATGGTTGGTGTCATGTGGGGATACATTACAGGCGGGGCATACATTTTGTATGTCGGGGTTGATTCTGGATATGTACGAGTACTGTTCTATGGTGGGGGTTTTGATTTAAACCGAAATTTATCTGGGTGCTAAAAGCATTTAGCGCGGTGGTTGTGCTATGGAGTTTTCTGAAGCCATGCTGATGACAGGCTAGCTGCAAATTTGCTTTGAAGTGGAGCAAAATGGATTCAAGCGTCTTGGCTACTGGCGATAGGAGAGATATCGGGCGATATGACTCTCCTATGTTAGCTGGTTTCCCAGGCTTTAGTAGCGGGACCACCTTGGCCATTTTCCATTTTTCGGGAATGACAAAGGTGGAAAGGTTGAAGACATGCGCTAAATATTTGAAACCCTCTTTCCCTAGGCTTTTAAGCATCGGCATGGCTATGCCGTCTCGGCCCACTGCTTTGGATGGTTTGGCATGACCGATGGCATCCTCAACCTCTTTGGGGGTGATGGTAATTTGTGGCACTGAATTTATGTTTATGTGCGTGTCTGTTGGCCCTCCGTCTATTTTTGTCGACCGTAGAATGCATTATATATTGTCGGCGAAAAGGGCTCGCGTATTTTTTCTCATCCGACAGCACTTTATCGCCAAAGGCGATGGAAACTTTGTCATTGTGCCTAAACGGATTCGATAGGGACTTTAGTTTAGACAAAGTTTACCTACACCGGCAGAAAGGTTACAACCGCTTAGGTGCTCCTCCCATTTCGCCCGCTTATGTTCATCCACAAGCAATCTGATGCGTTGGTTTATATACCTTATTTGGGGGTCGCCGGGATCGAGCTGTCTTATAAGGTCACGTTCTCTCCTAAATTTGCGGCCTCCGCCGGAAAGTGGGGCCGAATTTCGGGAATTCTACCGGCGGGAATGAAGCAAGCCGAGGCGGATTCAATGACCTTGCGGAAAGCACGCTCCCCTTGACGGGAATCAGTCGGGATGGGGAGGGCAGCAAAGCGGTTGTCTGTAAAGGATTTGTTATCGTCCCACTTTCCTTTTTTAAAGTTTATGAAAATGCGTTTTTCTGTGACGATGAAGTCGGCGGTACGCTCGAGCGAAATAAGTATAGGCAGGTGGTCGGATGCCAATGTTACCATCGGCTGCCAGTTGACGCAGTTTACGAGTTCTGCATTCACCATTGATATATCCGGCGAAATATGACAGCTTCCTACCATACGTGTGGGGGCGTCTTCGTTTATTGTGCAGAACGTCGTTTCTTCTATTTGATCCGCCAACATCTCACCCCTACTGTCCGCCCACAAGTTTGAATGCCATAGATCGTGATGGGCATTGAAATCGCCTAAGATAATGCGATTGTTGCCAGTGAGTAAGGCGCTAATATTAGGACGGTATCCGGACAGATAAGCCTTGACGTTCTAAGACACTGTCCCTGCGGCCGATGTCGGGATCAAATATATGATATTGCACAGAGTGGTGTATGATAAACGCGAGGCCGCCTCCATTCCCGCTCTCGCGATCTTTTCTGTGGACATTATACCCAGAACAGGTCTTGCTGTGAGTTTAGTCTCTTGAATCGCAGCATGCGGATGTTGTGCCGCTTCATGAAATCGACTATCTCCGTGATCTTCCCAGTTAATCCATTACAGTTTAACTGCGGAATGCTGAAGTGCATGGGGATAGACGTCGTCACTCTGGGAGTAAGTGACGGGTGACTACGCCTGGGTTGTGGAAGGCCCTGAGACTGAACGTCCTTGGGTAAGAATTGGAGTACCCGGTGTATTTGGGTATGCGGCCTGGCAACATGGCGCAATGAAACCCGTCGGGGGGTTGCCGTCGCGGAGACCAGACCATCTAGGAAAGTGGCACCGTCCATGGCAGGAGCTGCATTGGGCGGATGTCGCAAACATATGTATATGTATATTCAGTGCTGACAAACAGTGCAAAGGGGGGTAGGGACTAAGAGTCTGTTTCCCTGACCAACACAATTGCTGCCGGAAAAGAGGAGGGGAGAAGACGGTGGCAGGAGCTGGTGCTCGGCATTGCTCCCGACACTACTACGGAGATTGTAGGTATGAGTTGGAGCAGCCGTATGAGTTGGTGGCGCCGTGGAGCGCGAGCAGCAGCGGGTACTTCTTGTGGCATGCTGAGCAGCGGGGCTGCTGGAAGGTAGTGGGGGCGCTAAGGCGTAGACTACGGGACACCCTAGGGCGTGAACAGCAAGAAGCCATAAAATATTTATAGAAGTTACGTTGACGTCTGGTTTTGGACCCCAGCGGGTTAGGGGGTCAGAATATTCCCGCGGTAGGTATGCCTGTCGTAAGAGGCGACTAAAATACCAGATTCAAGGGGCTATGTAGCGTATCCCTTCAGGTTGCCAGCGCAATATATAGCTTCTCGAAACCCAATTGTCAACCTCACCTGTCCGCGGCGAATCCTGTTTCACTAACAGACGAGGCTCTGGCGATCCCAAGCTCCTCATGGAACTTGGGGGTGGGGAAGGAGGGGATGGCCTGGAGGTTTAATGTGGCCACATAAATCGTTCCCGAGATGGTCGGGCTAGCACCTAATGGTGCTGTGGTACCGGAGCGTACCGGATCTGTATCCGGCAAAGGACCATTACATCGATAGCACTCCCCAAAGCCTTCGGGGAGCAACCTTATCGCTACAACAACAACAACAACAACGGCTGGTTTTGGGATCTAGCCGAGAACAACCTGTCCGATGCAACCATCCCTTACACGAGACACACTGACAAGAGTATGACCGTCCTAAAAAGATTCTTTTCCGGCAGATGCGGCAAAACCATTTCTCAGGACCCCGGTCAGGACACGGACCAGGATTGGGTTCGAAACCTTCCCGGAGCTAGAGAATATGGAGAAGTCCCGCTGCAAGGAGCTGCTGGGAGGATGACAATTTGTGGGTGGGACGCAACAAATTAAATGGGGTTACACTGAAATGACAGTCCTTGGTCGGGAAAAATCCCGAGTCGCTCCGGTACATAGAACCGACTGCCTTGGGAAGCGTTTAATGTTTGTCGAGTGTTGTTGCAATAGTCACGTTCTTAATTCGATTTGTGGCGCGAATCATTAATGCCCGAATATCTTAATAAGCCCCATAATTTGAGGGAACAATGAATTGGGTATATATATTTGGGGGTCGACGATCTATGGAAAACCTAAATTTGCGCATTCGCGTATTTGGATATGTACGAATGAATGAATGTGCTAATGTGCTAATGTATTTAAATATTAAGTCATTTAATTAGAAATGACGATGTAAGTCGCTATACAGTGGGGCATTTTGGAAAAAAATTAAATAAATAAGATGCATATAAAAATAGCGAAGTAGAGGTGTTTGGGCAGTATGTGGCCTGACAAATAAGCTAGTATTATATGGATAAATGTATAGAATAGTTGGAGTCACCATTTTAGATAACCTAGCAGTTTCTCCAAAGAGGTATTTCTCAAGAATCTGATGGTGTCTCTCGGATAAGAAGAAGGTTTGCGATGTTTTTGTTGTTGTATTAAAGATAAAAGACACTCTCGAAGGTTTTGCGGACCCCCCAGCGGGTTAGGGGGTTAGAATATACCCGCGGTAGGTATGCCTGTCGTAAGAGGCGACTAAAATGCCAGATTCCTCCTCATGGAACTTGGGGTTGGGGAGGGAGGGATGGCCTGAAGGTTTAATGTGGCCACATACATCGTTCCCGAGATGGTCGGGCTAGCACCTTAATGGTGCTGTGCTACCGGAGCGTACAGGATATGTATCCGGCAAAGGACCATCACATTGATAACACTCACCAAAGCCTTCGGGGAGCAACCTTATCGCTACAACAACAACAAGGTTTTGCGGATATAGATCCGGTACGTACTGGTAACAAAGCACCATTAAGGCACTAGCCCGACCATCTCGGGAACAATTAATATGACCACATTAAACCTTCTGGCCATCCCGCCTTCCCCATCCCCTAGTTCCATGAGGAACTTGTGGTCGCCAGAGCCTCGCCTGCTAAATATGTCTATGATACACTCATATTTGTAACAGGATTCCCTCCTCCTTCTACATCAACAAACGGAGTCAGAGTAAATTATTTCTGGAGAAGTTTAGTCGCTGCAGATTTCCACAACGGGATGTAATGCATGCAGTGGATAGGCAATTATTTGAATGATTTCTAGCTCTCTAAGTCATGTTAATGGCAGGGTTTAATCTTAGCCATGCGTATGACTTTTTTATAATCCCTCGTAAAGATCACATACAACCAATCTCAATAAGACTCCTACGTCACTAAGGTTATTATACCACTATACAGGTGAGGTAATTTTTCTTCTCGAAAGTGGAAAGCTATCTAGCTATGCAAAAAGGGGTGCACGATAAACCCACAAGAGATTTGCTCAATACTTTCCAGTTCCATACTGAAAAATCCTGGGAAATTGCTAATGAGATATCCAGTGCTTCCTCCTGCCCTGCGAAGTTATTTGAACTCGTGAAAACAAAGGTAGGAGTGTTGCTCCTACCACACCGAGGGTACTGGGCAAAGTAACATCAAAAATTTTAAAGTAAGAAATAAAAGAAAAAAAGAAAAGAAAGTTTTTTTAATCGGAGTCGCCCCTCGGAAGTGTTTTGGCAAAAACTCCGAGTGTATTTCTGCCATGAAAAGCTTCTCAGGAAAATTCATCTGCTTTGCAGATGCCGTTCGGAGTCGGCATTAAAACATTTATTTAATTGTTTTAATATAAAAGCAAAGAAAAAATCACTTAATTCAGTTATCTCCCTTCTACCCTATAAGGCGTGCCTAAAATTACCGGTTATCGATTTAATTTCTTGCTGCACCGTTTCCCTGAGAAGCGAAGTCATCCGTGGCTAGGGCGTTAGTTCGAAATTTATGGTAATGTACCAACATGGGGGTATTAGAATATTACCTTCTACAGATTTTTGAGAAGTTTATATTAATACATATGGTTATTGTTGGAAAGGGGATGAATTATTTAATTAATACAATCCCTTAATACAAACAAATATACCTCATGAAAATGTGTAGAAGCAATTTAAAATTACCCCGCAAATGTGACCCCAGCGGGTTAGGGGATCAGAATATACCCGCGGTAGGTATGCCTGTCGTAAGGGGCGACTAAAATACCAGATTCAAGGGGCTGTGTAGCGGAGCCCTTCAGGTTGCCAGCGCAATATATAGCTTCTCTAAACCCAATTGTCAACCTCACCTATCAGCGGCGAATCCTGCTTCAATAACAGACGAGGCTCTGGCGACCCCAAGCTCGTTATGGATGGGGAGGGAGGGAATAGCCTGAAGGTTTAATGTGGCCACATAAATCGTTCCTGCGATGGTCGGGCTAGCACCTTAATGGTGCCATGTTAGCAGAGCGTACCGGATCTGTACACGGCAAAGGACCATCACATCGATAACACTACGCAAAGACTTCGGAGAGCAACCTTATCGCTACAACTACAACAACAACAACAACAACCCTGCAAACTCTCGTCTCTTATTATTTCTATCCTTTTTGATATTGGCATATAGGTTAGAATCATGATTGAATCATGGGTTAGAATCATTTCGGCACGTAAGAATGCGCAATATTGGACTTGGAAACAGATTTCTTTGCCATTTTTTAATCTATAGTATTTGAATATTAATATATTTTTATTATATTATTAATATTAATTATTGTATTTAATAGCGTCTAAATTGTTTTTTAAATTTATCATAATGATAATCATCTGTGGCTCGCTTAACTCCATTCGCCATACCATTCTGTTGTTGCCGATTTTGCTGTTGGGCATGTTGAGCTGCAACTTCGCGTTTACGGCGTTTTTGTTCACTGTCGTCAATATTAACTGCAAAAGGCATAAAACGAAAGCGAGTTATTGCAAGTATTTACCTTGAGTTTACATATACGTTTTTGTTTTTTACTAAAACCAAATTCTATTCATGCACTTACAACGATTGTGTTGCATAAAATTCACTGCCATATTTGTTGGCACAAATTGTGATGGTCCATCTTTTTTATTCTTTTGTTCTTGCAGCAATTTTTGTTTGGCTTCCTCTGTCGCTTCAATGTTTTTAATTTTCGCATCAATACCTAAGTCGACTTCAGGTATACCATTTAACATTTGATTCGATAACATTTCTTCGGAACGATTTGATGATGATTGTCGCAAGTGGTCAGGTAACGCTAACAAGGCTGCCTCTTCAGGCGTGAGATATTTATTAGGATCGCCTTCGCCTTCATTATCGATGTTGTCTTTTGAATTTCGCCCTTTTCGTTTTTGTAATTCTTGTTCAATATATTTCATCATTTCTTCATCTTCGTCTCGTTTATTTGTTTCTGCTGAGAATTGTGTACCAATGCCAACGTCGTAAGCGTCTTCTGATTCTTTCATCTTGCCCGATTTTAGTGCTTGCATATTTACTAAACCACCTACTTTTACATTGAATGGATCTTTCTATACAAAAAAAAAATAACAGAACTAGTAACTTTTTTGGTGATAGTTTTTGGGAACTGGTTTTCCTAATTTATTAATGGAGATGTTTTGGTTTTCCAGCTTCTGCTGGAGAAGTAGGATCATACTCTTGTCACCCTTGTATCAAGTGCACAGGTTGGTTGGATCCAACGAAGAGTTATTGGCCGGATTCTACCGTACGTCGACATAACCACACCTGTGCCGCATCCCTGCAGTAGTGTTGGTCAGGAAAATCACAAACAATGCCCCCGACTTTCCTCTGGTACCAGCACACAAATAGGACAGGGCATCGATCTCGTAGCCCCTGACACCATGTGCAGCATATCCCAGAGCGGAACTTTCCGCAAATTCTGCGCCGGCGCATTAGTTGAGCGAAACTGAGCGTGGGGCTCTTAGCTCCTAGTTATTTCCCGTACACTTCAAAATTCCACAGCTCAACTGCAAAGATCTGATAAAGGGAATTTTATGAATATGCAGCGATTGGTTAGAGAGAATGCCAAATGTCAGATCTTATTGGCAAACCTCTTATGGCTAAAAGTCTATAGAATATTTTCTATTTGACCTTGACATCGGCCGCAGGGGTAGTTTTCTATAACGACGTCAAGGTAAATCTATTTGGTCAGGCGATGCATATGTTGATGTCAGAGACATCTACAACCCTTCCGTTGCTTACTGCAGTATGCTACTCACTTTCGAAATCGGGAGGCAGTAAATGCTGAGTTTTTTTTTCAGACAACGCTCGCTCAATTTCGATTTGGATCATGTAACAGGTGACATACTCAACGTATGTTATGCATGAAATGTGTGCCCACATGACAATAACATTATTTTCAATAGGAATGTCGAGCAAGCCCTCTCACATCAATTTTCTTATGGCCCAACCCTTTTTAAACAGTCAATTCTTTGGACTTGAATTGCAGGATTTCGATAGCAAGTCGTAGTTGGAAATGCCGAAGCACCGCTCTAAAATTTCTGAAATGAATTATTGCGGCTACAACAAAAACAAAGGTCAGCTAAAGATAAATGAACGGTAATAGTCTAGTTGAGGGGTCGACTGCTAATACGCTACCAAAAATATCAAGAGAGGTGTCAAACGACGCGTCTTCACATCAGTATTAATAATCCGAAGGCGGAAAATACAAATTTTAACGCGTTCAAAAGATATTAACGAAAAACCGAAAAAAGACCCGCGGGTACCTCCGAAACCGGGGGTTGGACCCATAGTACTTTTGCGCAGAACACCTTTCTGAGTTGGCGGCCTTCGCCCGCGCTTATAGAAATAACCCTGGGCTACGCCGTGCCAAGTCCGGGTGTGTGGTATAACCGTGGCTACCGCCACGGTGATGCACACAATTTTTTGTGGGTACGAACACAACAACAACCACATGGAAATAGCCAACTTCAACTGCAAATATCTCCGGACAGAGATAAAATTTTTCTTTTCCGCGGATTATTGTTCACGAGATTAATACGCGTCTTTTGACACCTCTCTCGATATTTTTGGTAGCGTATTAGCAGTCGACCCCTCAACTAGAGTATTACCAAATGAACTCACCATTGTAATTTCTTCTTCAGGCGCCAACTTTTTTCCCAAAGCCAAACCGATCACGCTAACGCCGTGGGGGCGCTGTCGTAATTTTTGTCGTTCTTTGATGTCTTCAAGCACAGCGCTATGAATTAACGAGATATTAATAAAATTATAAAATTTTTTGCTTTCTGTCTACTTACATCTCCTCATCGGCACCATTCTCCTCTTCAGAAACCGAAGGCTTCCTCTGGCGTAAATTCTTTATTGGCTTTTTTTTGAATACGACTTTCTCTTTACCCTCTTCAGCACCTGCGTTGTCTTCCGATTTTTCGAACTTCATTTCAACTTTCTCAGACATATATGATGACTTTTATAATGTAATTGCAAGGGATATTAATATTTTTATATTTTTAAACCTAATCTCCTCTTTGCTTTAGTTCACTTCTTTTCATGGTTCAACTATATGGTTGGCTCATCTGTACCATAACAAAATATGGCTGTTCAAATTGTCAAAACCTGCGTATTGGTTGTTGGGGCGAATGGAATGGAAAGGGGTAATAGTCTAGTTGAGGGACGACTGCTAATACGCTACCAAAAATATCGAGAGAGGTGTCAAACGACGCGTCTTGACATCAGTATTAATAATCCGAAGGCGGAAAATAAAAATATTAACTCGTTCAGAAGATACTAATACGCCAATTACACGGCTCAAGTATCCTTGTTCTAATTACCAATTTGCACAAGGATTTGCCCGGTGTGTGCACTGGTTGCGCTATTTGCGCAGAGAACTGCGCTAAAATCAAAACAATTTTGATATTTACGCATGTCTGCAAATATTGCACATGCTTTTTTCTTCGTGTGTGGTGAATGTTACACAGTTTACCCGTTGTTTCTGATAATATAACATCAGTAATTGTTGCTTAAAAATGTTAATATCGAAGGCATAAGGACCATCTTAGCTTGCAACAGGAATTCACACAAATTCAATAATACATATGTAATAATTTTTTATACAATTAGAAAACGTTTCATTTGTTGCGCTAGTTGAAAAATGAATATTGCGCAGTGCTGCAATGAGTTGAGCTGGTCTTGCAACTAAAATATAAAAATTATAAATACTATGGAAAATAAACGCTTCTGGTGCGAGTTTTTCCACTTATACTGTGAATTACAAGCACTGTGGAAAATAAATAGTGTTTTTTTATACAATTAGTGCCTTTTTTATACAATTAAAACACATGTTTCATTTGTGGCGCTACATTAAAAATGAATATTGCGCAGTGTTTTTGAGCCGTGTATGTCAAAATTTTCATTTGCACAAATTCCGTCGTTTTATATTTGCGCATTGCTTTTGTGTGATGTATGGGCCGTCTAACGAAAAAACCGAAAGACCCGCGGGTACCTCCGAAACCGGGGGTGGGATCCATAGTATTTTTGCGCAGAACACCTTTCTGAGTTGGCGGCCTTCGCCCGCGCTTATAGAAATAACCCTGGGCTACGCCGTGCCAAGTCCGGGTGTGTGGTATAACTGTGGCTACCACCACGGTGAGGCACAATTTTTTTTGTGGGTACAAACACAACAACAACCACATGGAAATCGCCAACTTCAACTGCAAATATCTCCGGACATAGATAAAATTTTTCTTTTCCGCCATCGCATTATTGTTCTCGAGATTAATACGCGTCTTTTGACACCTCTCTCGGTATTTTTGGTAGCGTATTAGCAGTCGACCCCTCAACTAGACTATTATCTGGAATGGAAACATAAAACTTAGCAGTTTTTGGATGTATCGGAAAATGTTTTATTTTGAGTTTGCCATCTCCTTTTCACAGTCCATCGACCATGCAATGAAATAAATAAAATCAGCTGATGAGATGAGCCAACCATATAATTGAACCATGCTTCTTTTGAATGGATTTTTATGTTTATTTTGCTACAATATTCGCTAACAATTCACAATTGCCAAAAATGACAAATTGTTAGCAGCATAATGTAATGATCATTGTGAATACATTCAAGTGGCGAATATTTGATAAAAACATTCACAATGGCAAACAGCCTCGATTACCTGTTCAATCGCTGTTCCATTATTTAAATCTTTGTTCAATAGTGTTTTTTAAACATTTTTGTAGACGACTGGTATATTGTATTATGTACATATTTTAAAATGTTTGCATAACTGGCTGCTCAAATTTAATGTATTAACTAGATTTAAGACATAAATATTAATATGTATCTGATTATCTGTATACACATTTAAAAGAAAATCTGATTTGAAACACAAATGTGCCATTAATGACACTTCAATTTAGTAACCGCGATCAAAAAACGGTAATAGTCTAGTTGAGGGGTCGACTGCTAATACGGTTTCGGAGGTACCCGCGGGTCTTTTTTCGGTTTTTCGTTAATATCTTTTTAACGAGTTAATATTTTTATTTTCCGCCTTCGGATTATTAATACTGATGACAATGCGCGTCGTTTGACACCTCTCTCGATATTTTTGGTAGCGTATTAGCAGTCGGCCCCTCAACTAGACTATTACCCAAAAAACAAACATTTCTTGCTTTCTCTGGCCATTCGCGCCAGCCGTTCTTCCTGTCAGATATTATTTGACAGATAGGTATGACAATGGAGGAATAGAAAGATTTTTCACTTGTATGAATTCACAATGGCAATGATATATAATTCCATCATGGTTAGCAGTGTAAGTATAAGAAGAAGCATCCTTCATTTGGAAAACAGCTGTTGAAGTGTGCGATCATATAACAGGCACGCTCTTGATTTCTAATATTTTGCATTTTATTAAGTGGATTTACATTTCCAGGCTATTTGCAATTTGTTGATTTTTTCCAAAATGAATATAACACGCCTCGCTTTACGACAATTCACACGCCATAGTATCGGTGTACGTAATTTGTCCGCTGAAGTAGTACCTGCTGCCGGCGAAAAGGCTGCAGAGAAATTGGTAACACCACCACCAGAGGGTGTAGAAAAACCACCAAATCCCAAACTAGATATCATCGTTAACAGTATCACAACATTGAATCTATTAGAGGTGTCCGAGTTGAGTGCCCTGCTTAAAAAGAAACTAAATTTACCAGAAACTTCATTTATGCCACAATTTGCTGCAGCTGCACCAGCTCGTGCTGCCGTAGGTGAAGAGGATGAAGAGGCAGCCGCACCTAAAAAAGTACAAACTGCATTCAAAGTGAAATTATTGAAATTCGATGAAAAGCAAAAAGTAGCGTTGATTAAGGAAGTGAAGAATCTGTTGGAAGGCATGAATTTAGTGCAAGCCAAGAAATTCGTTGAGAGTGCACCGACTATTGTGAAGGAAGACTTACCCAAAGAAGAAGCCGAGAAATTGAAGGAAGCGTTAGCAAAGGTTGGGGCGGTCGCTGAAATCGAATAAAGGACATAAGTGCCATTGTCAATGTTGCTAAACCCCATAATTTTAAATATACTTACATACCAAGTTTATATGATTTACTATAGTTTATTGCTTAAATTTATTAAAAAATGTTTGCAATTACAACAATAATGTATGTTGTTGTGTTGTAGCAATGTTTCGCCCCACCTAATAGCTGCCACCGATCACAAATTGTCATCAATATCCTCTAACGGGAGTCCAAAGAAACTTGCTGTTTCGACAGGGGTGGACCATAATGAAAGGGGTGTTAGAAGGCGTTGGTTCCACATTACAATTAAAGAGATGGTTGGTGTCATGTTGGGACACATTGCCAGTGGGGCATACATTTTGTATGTCGGGGTTGATTCTGGATATGTAAGAGTTTAACCTGTTACAGTATCCAGAACGAAGTTGAGCCAGAGTGACTCGCGTTTCCCTGGGGAGTATGCGTTCCTCTTCCGCAAATTTTGGGTAATTTTCCCCGAGTACTGAATTCACCGGGCAATTCCCGGCAGGTCCAACGCCTGTTTGTGGAGTTCACCAAGGACCTGCTTGTGTTTTTTTGCTTCTTACGGCTGAGTTCTCAGGTGCCGTATTTCCTAAAAATGCTTGCGGAGATGACTCCTTAAGTCCATAGGCGGTGCTGGCTCATCTATCAGATGTCTGTTGGGATGCCCAGGTTTCTGGGTATTCAACAGGAACTGTTTGGTTAGCATCTCATTTCTCTCCTTGATGAGGAGTATTCTCGCCTCATTATGTAGATGGTGTTCTGGGGACATAAAAAGACAGCCCGTGGCGGTTCTGAGCGCAGTGTTTTGGCAGGCCTGTAGCTTCTTCCAGTGGGCAGTTTTTAGGCTTGGCGACCATATAGGGGGCGCGTAGCACGCAAACGGCTGGCCAATTGCTTTGTATGTGGTAATGAGCGTGTCTTCGTCTTTTCCCCAAGTACTGCCAGCAAGGGATTTGAGGATTTTATTACGGCTCTTGATTTTCGGAACAATTGCGGCTGCGTGCTCACCAAAATGTAGATCCTGATCAAACGTCACACCCAAGATTTTGGGGCGTAGGACAGTCGGTAGCGTAGGGCCATCGACGTGGATGTTCAAAATGGTCGACATTTGGGACGTCCAAGTCGTAAATAGGGTCGCGGATGGTTTAGTCGGTGATAATGCCAGGTTTCGCGAAGCGAAAAAACTGGAGAGATCAGGGGGGTAGCCGTTTATTCTGTTGCAAAGCTCATCGATCTTTGGGCCCGGGCCTGTGGCCATTATTGTGCAGTCATCGGCTTAAGAAACGATAGTAACTCCTTCTGGTGGCGAAGGTAGTTTTGATATGTAAAAATTAAACAAAAGTGGGGATTGGACACCACCCTGAGGCACCCCTTGTTTAATTCTTCTTGGCGAAATATCTTTCTGAATTCCACCGATGCCTGCCGACCACGCAGATAATTTGCGGTCCACCTTTTAAGACATGGGGGAAGGGTAGACCTTTCCAAGTCTTGCAGTAACGTGCCATGCTTGACCGTATCAAAACTTTTGATAGGTCTAGCGCTACGAGTACTGTTCTATGGTGGGGCTTCTGATTTAGACCACAATTTATCTGGGTGCTAATGGCATTTAGCGCGGTGGTGGTGCTATGGAGTTTTCTAAAGCCACGCTGATGACAGGCTAGCTGCAAATTTGCTTTGAATTGGAGATCAAAATGGCTTCAAGCGTCTTGGCTACTAGCGATAGGAGAGATATCGGGCGATATGACTCTCCTATGTTTGCTGGTTTCCCAGGCTTTAGTAGAGGGACCACCTTGGCCATTTTCCATTTTTCGGGTACGACAAACGTGGAAAGAGACAGGTTGAAGACATGTGCTAAATATTTGAAACCCTCTTTCCCTAGGCTTTTAAGCATCGGCATGGCTATGCCGTCTGGGCCCACTGCATTGGATGGTTTAGCATGACCGATGGCATCCTCAACCTCTTTGCCGGTGATGGTAATTGGTGACGCGCTGAACTTATGTTTACGTGCGCGTCTGTTGGCCCTCCGTCTATTTTTATCGACCGTAGAATGCATTATGTATTGTCGGAAGAAAGTGCTCGCGCATTTTTTCGCATCCGACAGCAATTTGTCGCCAAAGGCGATGGAAACTTTGTCATTATGCCTAGACGGATTCGATAGGGACTTTACAGTGGATCAAAGTTTACCTACACCGGCAGAGAGGTTACAACTGCTTAGGTGCTCCTCCCATTTCGCCCGCTTGTGTTCATCCACAAGCAATCTGATACGTTGGTTTATGTCCCTTATTTGGGGGTCGCCGGGATCGAGCCGTCTTATAAGGTCACATTCTCTCGCTAAACTTGCGGCCTCTGCCGGGAAGTGGGGCCGAATTTCTGGAATTCTAGCAGCGGGAATGAAACGAGACGAGGCGGATTCAATGACCTTGCCGAAAGCACGCTGTTGTTGTTGTTGTAGCGATAAGGTTGCTCCTCGAAGGCTTTGTGGAGTGTTATCGATGTGATGGTCCTTTGCCGGATACAAAACTGGTACGCTCCATACCATAGCACCATTAAGGTGCTAGCCCTACCATCTCGGGAACGATTTATGTGGCCACATTAAACCTTCAGGCCATTCCCTCCCTTCCTACACCCAAATTCCATGAGGAGCTTGGGGTCGCCAGAGCCTCGTCTGTTAGTGAAACAGGATTCGCCACGGATAGGTGAGGTTGACAATTGTGTTTGTAGAAGCTATATATTGCGCTGGCAACCTGAAAGGTTGCGCTACACAGCCCCTTGAATCTGGTATTTTAGTCGCCTCTTACGACAGGCATACCTACCGCGGGTATATTCTGATCCCCTAACCCGCTGGGGTCCGAAAGCACGCTCCCCTTGGCGGGCATCAGTTGGAATAGGGAGGGCAGCAAAGCGGTTGTCTGTATAGGATTCGTCCTACTTTCCTTTTTTAAAGTTAATGAAAGTGCGTTTTTCTACGACGATGAGGTCGACAAGCCTGCTTTCAAGCGGCAGAAAGGATCCAGTCCCAGAGCCACGAGGCAGGGCAGTCGCACAGACAAGACAAGTAGGCCCAACGCTGTAAGACAGATGGGCCCCAATAACGAGGTAGCAAGTACCTCGAAAGCTGCGAGTCAGAGGGAGGTTCCAACTACGGAAGTAGGAGATAAGCCAAAGGGAGATAATGCTAAGACTCTGGCTTTCTCGAAAGTGCCAAAGGGAGATAACACTAAAACTCCGGCTCTTCGAGAAGATGAGTGACATTCCTAAGCAGTCACTGACTGTGGTTGATCGTAGCAGTCCTTTCGGACAGATGACTACTGAAAGGTGGAGATTTGTAGAAAGGGGGCTTATTAGCTTAATGCTTCAGATGATGCGAGAACAACCAAGTAAGCCCCTTCCAACCTTTGATTCGGGCGGATGGTATAATGGTAAGAAGATGATAGCGTGCGACAACATCGCGAGCTTGCGGTGGCTGTAGGAAGTGGTTCCAAACATCCAAAAGCAAGGCGCGAACGCGCGGTTTGAGGTAGTGGATAAAGCGCAAATCCCCACGGTACCAAAAGTTAAGGTATGGATACCATGCGTGATGAAGTCGGAGGATACACTGCGACTTCTGCAGAATTAGAATCCGAACATACCGACACAGGATTGGGAGGTACTTACTGTATCTCGGCCTACGGAGGAAGGTCAGTTCTACATCTTCCAAATAAACAAGCAGGCGGAGGATATATTGTACACGCAGCTTCGCAAAATGTCCTTTGGCACAGGCAAAATTTACGTGCGACTCAGCAAAATAGGTCCCGTGGATAAAAATCCTAACACGCTAGAGGTGGGCGAAGTCGAAAAGGACCTCAAAAGCCTAAGAGAAAAAAGACAGGTGGAGGTAGCCGACGTCACCACAAAGGTGTTAGAAGAGGAACAACCGCCAAATGGTGTTGTGACTCGCACAGAAGAACACCCGGCACAACAGTTACGAGAGGCTGAAGGGGGCCACGAATACTCTAAACCAAAAGGGCAAGGGGAGGACGACGACGTCACGATGAAGGTGCTGGAGGCGGACAAACAGATCAATGGTGTTTCAAGTCCTACAGATAAACCTCCAAAATAGTAAAGTGGCGTCGTGCGAACTCCTCCTAATCCTTGAGGAGGGTTCGTTTGATGTAGTGCTGATCCAGGAGCCGTGGCTCTCACCGGGAGAAAAGGTTTCTGGACTTAGCACGCGCGGGTTTGGCGTTTACTACGCGCAAAAGGAAAGACGGGTGCAAGCTGTAGTAATGGTAAGGAAACAGCTGTAGTTATATATGCTGCCTAATTACACTACTGAGGACCTCGTAGTGGTGGCCGTTGAGCAAAAGAATAAGCAGGCATTTATCCTGGCGTCCTGCTACATGGCACATGCTGCGGAGGTTCCTCCGATGGAGCGCAAAAGGCTAGTACAGGAGGAATGGCGCAAAGGGCGGTTGGTATAGGCGCAGATGGAAATGCGCACCACAATGCGTGGGGAGGAGCATATACGAACGAGAGAGGCGAATCTCTATTTTGATACATCCTCCAAACCAATTTTTAGATAGCCAAAAGGGGAAATGGCCCTACATACATTGGTCCAACATCCAGCAATGCTCTGAATAATACATTGAGCTCCGATTGGATGGTTCTTGATAGACCATCCTTCTCCCACCACGCGTATATCGGCATCCCCATAAAGAGGGTAGAGAAGGGAGGAACCTTTAGAAACCCTAGGTCAACGAACTGGACTAAATTCCAGAAAGAGGTAGAAACAAAATTGGGACAACCCAAAGAGATTGCCAATGTGGAGGGACTGGAGGAATCGAATGAATTCCTAACAAGAACGCTTATAACTGCGTATACCAAAGCTTGCTCTTTAAGAATATTCAGAGGAAAAGCAAAGCCGCCATGGTGGAGCAATGAGCTAAGTCTTCTAAGAAGACAGGTAAAAGAAATGTTTGAGCTCGCAAAGACCGCGGAAAGCGAAGGGTGTCGGGACGGGTACAGAGACCTACTGGAGATCTACAAGCGTGAAATTTGCAGGGCGAAGAGAATCTCACGGAAACAGCACGGTTGAAAAAAGTCCTAGCAAGGTAAACATAGTCCAAGGACTAATAATGAAAAAGAACGGGGAATGGTCACGTAATAGTAAGGAATCCCTTGAGGTGCTTTTTGACACACATTCCCATCGGGAGACGGTTTAGAAGAGCCAGCAGACATCACTCACACTTCGATCACGGCGCGGGAAGTGCCGGTCTTGGTGACCGATACCAAGATCGAATGGGCAATGAAGACGTTTTCTAAGTTTAAATCGCAATGGAAGCCACGCGCCAATATATGTAAGAAAATTGTTTGAATTGAGTAAGATTGACTTTCTTTTTCAAAAATAACATTCCTTCTGTGCAGCGCTTAAATATACAGTCGACATACATATTTATGTTAGACTGTCCGTTTTTTCTAAATTGGATTAACCATATTAGGGATATAACAAAACTTCGACTCCGATTGCAATTTTTTGGAGTTTCCGATCGATTCAGTACGGTTTCAACTTCGGTGGCGGACGTTTTGAATCCAGTGGATAAAAGAAGTCGATCAGTATAAAGAATTAAGAAAGAAAGAAATAATTTTATAATTTTTCCTTAAAATTGGCGGGACCAAACCTGCATGTTTTGACCCGATCCGCAGATGAATTTTCACGGAGAAGCTTTTCATGGCGGACATGAACTCGAACCACGGCCGAAGGGCTGTCCTTGTATACAGTTTTTTTTTCTAATTGAAAAAAACGGTTTTCTAAAATATTTTGATGTTGCTTTTACCGGAACTCGAACCCAGGATAGGCAAGCACGCTACCATGGCGGTAGCCATGGATCATTATAAAGATTTAATGAAAAAAATGGTGTTTCGGAAATGCAATTTTTTACCAACTATAAATCCGCAGGGATGACAAAAAGTCAACGTCCACAGCCTCAATTGTCATTTTAGTGTAACCCCATTTAATTTGTTGCGTCCGTCCCACAAATTGTCATCCTCCCAGTAGATCCTTGCAGCGGAGCTGCGCCATACACGCATACTCAGTTTGTCACGTGCAAGGGATGGTTACATCGGACAGGTTGTTCTGGGCTAGACCCCAAAACCCGACGTCGTCGTAACTTTTATAAATCTTTTGTGGCTCCTTGCTGTTCACGCCCAGGGGCGTCCCGTAGTCTGCGCCTTAGCACTACCACAATCCACCATCGAACCCGACTAAGCACAATGACAAAATCTCCATCGCCTTTGGCGATAAAGTGCTGTCGGATGCGAAAAAATACGCGAGCGCTTTTTACCGACAATATGTAATGCATAATACGGTTAATAAAGTTAGACGGCGGGTTAACAGACGCGCACACAAGCACAAATACAGTGCGTCCCCAATTACCATCCCCGCCAAAGAGGTTGAGGATGCCGTCGTTCATGCTGAACCATCTAAAGCAGTGGGCCCAGACGGCATAGCCATGCCGATGCTTAAAAGCCTAGGTAAAGAGAGTTTCAAATATTTAGCGCATGTCTTCAACCTGTCTCTTTCCACCTTTGGCATTCCCGAAAAATGGAAAATGGTCAAGGTGGTTCCGCTACTAAAGCCTGGGAAACCAGCTAACATAGGAGATTCTTGTCGTCCGATATCTCTCCTATCGCCAGTAGCCACGACAGTTGAAGCCATTCTGCTTCCCTACTTTAATGCAAATTTGCAGCTAGCCAATCATCAGCATGGCTTCCGAAAATTTCATAGCACTACCACCGCGCTAAATGCCATTAGTACTCAGATAAATTGCGGATTAAATCAAAACCCCGTACCCCGAAAAACAGTACTTGTTGCGTCAGACCTCTCAAAATGTTTTTGATACGATCAATCATGGCACGTTACTGCAAGACCTGGTAGGGTCTCCCCTACCCTCAAGTCTCAAAAGGTGGACCGCAAATTATCTGTCTGTTCGGCAAGCATCGGTGCAATTGAGGAACGTAATATCCAAACCAAGAAGAATTAAACAAGGGGTGGCACAGGGTGGTATCCTATCCCCACTTTTGTGTTTAATTTCTACATATCTAAGCTACTTTCACCACCAGAAGGAGTCAGTATCGTTTCCTATGCCGATGACTGCACAACAATGGCCACAGGCCCAGGCCTACAGATCGATGGGCTTTGCAACAAAATAAACGGCTACCTCCCTGATCTCTCCAGGTTCTTCACCTCGCGAAACCTGACATTATCATCGGCGACCTTATTTACAACATGGACGTCGCCATTTTGAACATCCACGTCGATGGCACTACGCTACCGACTGTCTAACACCCCAAAATCTTGGGTGTGACGTTCGATCAGTATCTACATTTTGGAGAACATGCAGCCGCAACTGTACCGAAAATACATAGACGTAATAAAATCCTCAAATCTCTTGCCGGCGACACTTGGGGTAAAGATAAAGAAACGCTCATTACCGCTTACAAAGCAATTGGCCGGCCGTTTGCATGCCACGCGCCCCGATATGGTCGCCAAACCTAAAGGTTACTCACTGGAAGCAAATACAGGCCTGCCAAAATACTGCCCTCAGAACCGCTACGGGCTGTCTTCTTATGTCCCCAGAACACCATCTACATAATGAGGCGAGAATACACCCCATTAGGCATTTTTGAATGGCACACTTTTATCAGCTTATGACAAGCACGTTCCAACCCGCTGCAAGAAGTTAAACCCATGTCCATGGTTTAACTCCAGAGTCAAGGAAGCCATGAAGGCTCGTACAAAAGCGTATAAAACTTGGAAGAGGTACCGTACTTAACATAATTGGGACTTATTTCGTGCAGCGAGAAACCAATCCACTCTAATAGTTAGGAAAGAAAAACAACGTTATTTTGAGTGTAAACTTGATCCCTCCCTTCCTTCAGGCTTGCTGTGGCGCAATATTAAAAGTCTTCGAATAAGATGTAAGGATACAAAAGAATATACGTTAAATGCTGATAGTTTGAATGAGGTGTTTCTATCTAGTGCTTCGAATAATAGCTCCACACCGCAGTTTGTTCCATATCCTTCTAGCAAATACTCTGACGTACCTTTCGAATTCTCAACTGTATCGGAGATCCATGTCGCTAAATGCCTCAATAATATAAAATCTAACGCTGTTGGCGAAGATGGCTTACCTATTAGATTTTTGAAGCTGATTATGCCCTATATCGTTAGCACGCTGACGCACATTATTAATCATTGTATTACGACATCTTGCTTCCCTAATTCGTGGAAAATTGCCTACGTACGTCCCATTGCAAAAAATAGGCGCGCCTGTTCTCCGGGTGACTTTCGTCCAATTAGTGTTCTTCCCGTCTTGTCGAAAGTTTTTGAGTCAATAATGGCTTAACAAATTACGTCTCACATTACAGCAAAAAGTCTACTTTCCCCTTATCAATCTGGGTTTAGGGCGGGTCATGGTTGTTCAACAGTTATGGTTAAAATTATGGACGACTTGCGTATGGCTTATGACAAAGGTGAAATATCCCTCCTTTGTTTACTTGACTTCTCTAAAGCGTTCGACTCTGTTGATCATATATTACTTTGCTCTAAGCTTACGTATTATTATGGATTTGGTAGGGATGCTATTTGTCTAATGAGGAGTTACTTAACGGATAGGTGTCAAAGAGTTAAGATTGGCGAAGTGTCATCAGCGATCAAAACCATAACTTGTGGCGTTCCTCAAGGGTCCAGTCTAGGTCCACTACTTTTTAGTGTATTTATAAATGATATATTTTTAGCCTGTCGGCATGTAAGTATGCATGCATATGCTGATGACGTTCAGCTGTACCTATCTGGTCGTTATGATACTATTAATGCAATAGCGGTAAAGCTGAATGAGGATTTACTAGCTATATCACGATGGTCTACACGAAATGGCCTTCAACTTAACTCAAGTAAGTCGTATGTCTTACCAGTTTTCAAAAATAAAATAAATCTTACTAGTATTCCTAATATTAATTTAAACAACAACTCTCTTGAAATAGTTGAAAAAATCACCAATTTTGGCTTCATTATTAACACAAATTTAACTTGTGTAAACCACATAAGTTCAGCTGTAGGCAAAGTGTATGGTACTCTACGTAACCTGAGGCAGTCAGCACCATTTACTCCAATTCATATTCGAAAGAGGCTTGCCCGTCAAATTATTTTGTCTACCCTAACCTACTCTGAACTAGTATATAGCAAGCTTGACTCTCAGTCGGCGCATAAAGTTGATATTGCATTTAATGAAATTACGCGTTATGTATATGGAATACGTAGGTTTGACCACATATCTGCATGGAGAACATCGCTACTGGGATGTGACATCGCTGCTTATTTAAAAGCCAGAAACTGTATATTTCTATTTCGTTTAATGTATACGAAGACTCCAAATTATCTTTATGAAAAACTTATTTTTCCACAATCAGAGCGCTGCCTTAACCTCATGTTGCCATATTTTAACCTTAAGAACTCTACTAGAATGTTTTTCATCAATGCTGTTAGAATTTGGAATTCAATACCTGCTGGCATAAAAAGCAAATTGAACGGAAGTAACTTTACGGATGTCCTATATAAATACTTTTTCACAAATTGAACCATTTACATAATGTACTGTGTACTTATTTCTTTGTTACGTGTTTTAATATACTTATTGATTGACTTAATTTAATTTATGGTTAATTTATCGTAAACTATTTTTAACATATTTCTGGATCTGAGTGTTATTTTTCTGTTGTGCAAAAAGAGATGTAAATCTTACTGTACTAATATTTTAGAAATAAAATTGAATTGAATTGAAAATGAAATGCTAACCAGAAAGTTTCTGTTGAATACCCAGAAACCTGGGCATCCTAACAGACATCTGACGATGAGACTACATCGTCCAGGGGCTTAAGGATCATCTCCGTGAGCACCATGAGCAAATACGGCACCTGAGCACACAGCCGTATGACGCAAAAAAGCACAAGCAGGTCCTCAGAGATATTCACAGGCAGACGTAGGATCTCTGTGTCGGGAATTGCCAGCGATTCCAGTACTTAAAGAAAAATTGCTTGCAATGTCTCCCCACATAACACCAACCATCTCTTCACTTATATTGTGTAACCAACGCCTCTAACACCCCTCTCATTATGGACCGCCCCTGTTGAAACAGCAAGTTTCAGTTGGTCGCACCTATTGGATGGGGCGAAGACTGCTACAACAACAACAACCACAACCTTATGATCACTCCAAATGGCCAAAAAGTTAATTGAAGTTATGACCATATGAAATATCCACAACGCAAACATGAAATGGTTACAATGTCGCCGTACTGGCGAGGTCCTGTTTTTCTAAAGTGGACATAAAGTCAACTCATTTTTCTCAAGTGGCCATAAGGTATTTTTGTTCAGTCGAATGGAAAGGGACATTTTTTTAATTTAAAATTTTCGGATACAACGCTCCTTTTTCCATATTTTGGTCCCACTCTAGCTAAAAAGCGGATAAAAAACTGCCCCAGTGAGGTATTTTCCGGGATAAGAACTTACTCAACTACATGTTTGACTGCGGAGCTATTTCGCCTAAAAAATTTTGTATTAGAGCTCAGCCGGTGAGGACTCCTTTGAAATGAAAAGAACACATTCAACTAAAATCCTGCGTAAGTGTTTGCTTTTGTGCTGATCCTAAGTTGTATTTTGTTACGGTCTTTTTTCCGAAATGGTCATGAGGTAAATGGAAATTTCCCAATTGGCCATAAAGTCAAACTAATAAAACTGATAAAGTCAATTGACATTATGATCATTTGAAGTGGGTATAAGGCAGTCTTAGCCACTCATTGAAGAAACTTCTAGTAATATTTTATTCGTCCTTATTTGCAGTTAATCATATAATACCCTTGTACTCTGCTTCCACTTCCGAGCTCAGTCCCGATTCTGATAAAAAATTTGTAAGTTCCGATTGCGGGTGCGGTAAGGTGACTTTTGTCACATCCCCAAATCATATCACAATTTCTGCTATAACAAGTGAATTTAAACCCGTTAAGGACATAGCAGTATCTGATTTGTTTTTTTTTTTCATTTGACAAATGGATAATAATATGAATTAAATATATGTTTAATAAATATGTACATACCTCATACATACATGTACTACTACTTAGATAGGCAAAGATATTTTCAAACTTTACTCTATGTAAATAAGTTTAATAATGTAACAGATTTACTGCAATTCCGCTTATTTGCAACCTTCTGCTAACGTTCGAATCACTAAACTGTTGAATAGAAAACTCCAATATTCGATAATGCAAAATGGTCTTTATTAGACTACTTTCAAAATAACACTTCTATTGCTCGACAGATAGCGTGCTTAAGTCAAACTGACTTCTGATTGCTCAGATTGCGCTCTTTTATACTCTTCGATTTATTCGTTCCATACTCCTGGGCGTTTCCAGACTTTACTTAGTTACTGCTATAAAATTATAACTACAAATGCACGTGTATAGCTTCTCATATGCGCGTGTATATGTGAGTAACACTTCCACAGATAATTGCCTACTTTTGGGAGCATCTCAGATAAGATATACATATGCATGTGTTTGTGCGTCTCTTCTCCGCTGCGTGTATGTACATACGTGTAGACATAATGACTGATTCGTTTATGTAGATACAAGTGACTGCCTGCTTTATTGTTGTTGTGCTTCATTTACTTAACATCAGACTAGTGATGTGAGTATCAATTACTCTCACTAATATTCGGCACACTGCCCTCCACACGATCGTTCCGATCAGACAAATCTCTCGAACTAACCGCTGCTAGCCTCTCCAAATGAACTACCCTTCTATTTCGTGGATTCCCAATTATTTTTATGCGATAGATGACATCACTGATCCTATTCAGAACTCTGCGGTGAGGGTTGTATAGCAGTACCAAATCTCCCTCCCGGAAACCTTCCGAATTATTTTTCTTGTCGTACCTGTGTTTCATCTTACTACTCATTACCCTGAGCCGTTCCCTCACACTCTGTTCTTTGACCAATGAACTACTTCGTAGAGCTTGCCCTTGACGGATTGGCTTTGAATCATCAGTATCGTCTTGGCGTTTCACAACAGTAGTGCGCGCTGGCTTGAAACTACCCTTGCATTCTTTCTGGAAAATTCTTTCAGTCGTTTTAGTGCGTCCATTAGGGTTTGTCAATGCCAGTCTTTTTCTCGCAGGTACCTTCGGTTTTGATTTGTTTGGCCCATTCGTTCCATCAACCCTTTCCCGATCTGCTGGCTTTGACTTTTGTGGTTTTTGTCGAATCTCTTTCACCAGCACGCGATTACTTCATCAACAATCTCCGCCACAACGAACCATGACCTTCCCAATTAAGACTTCACAGATCACTTCCCCCGGACTTGGTTATACTCGCCAGTGACCGTACGCAACCTTGATCTAGGTAATGGCTTTACTCTCCTGTTGACTAAATCAGATCGGATTAAGGAGTGAGATGCACCCGTATCTACAGTCAGTACGCGTTCTTTGCCATCCACATTCCTCTGACGGTAAGACTGCTTGATTTCCTTCCAATTTGCGACACAGATATCACAGGACATTCAATAGCTGGGGCAAGTTTTCGATCTTTATATCTGACTCGCTCTTGCTTATCTCCTCCAGCTTTGCGTTTACGGCCACCCAAGTTGGAACTACCAGGACCGGTGCTGCAAGGACGAGCAATGTGACCTGGGTTACCGCACTTGAAACATTTGATTGCACCATTATTCTTCTGTTGCGTTCCTTTTAAAGCTTCTAAAATTGCGTCTACCCACTCTGGCCTTTCTACTTCCATACGGCGTGCTTTGAAAACTGGCTTACACAGAAGCGACGCTGTTTCCTGAATCAGAGCATGTGATACCGTTTCTGCGAATGTTGGCTTTGGGTTTGTGTATGTAGCTCGCTTTTTTTCGACGTCCCGTATGCCATTTATAAAGCTCTAAATCTTTACCCTTTCAGTGTATTCCAAGGGTGCGTCCGCATACGCTAAATGTTCCAGCCTTTCAACATCCGACGCAAACTCTGGAAATGTTTCACCAGGCTTCTTGAAGCGGTTCAGTAACTCCATTTGGTATATCTGTCTCCTATGCTCAGTTCCGTATCGTCTCTCTAGAGCGCCCATCAATGCTTCATAACAGTTCCGTTCGCCTTCTGGAATGGTTTGTAAAATCTCAGCTGCAGGCCCTTTCAATGCCATGAACAGTGCATCAACTTTATCATCCGCATTTCAGTTGTTCATTGCTGCGGTCTTCTCAAACTGAAGCTTAAAGACCTGGAAAGGAAAAGAACCGTCAAAGGATGGTGTTTTTACCTTTGGATTGCTCTCTGGCACAGTGGGCGGTTTATTTGTAACTGCTCCATACGACCTTTTAACGCTTCTATCTCGGCATCAATTTTGTCCTCGAGTTGTAAAATTTTTGCATCCTGCTCTTTCAGTTTCACAAAGAGCTGCGATGATACCTGTTCCGAAATTTGTGCCGACATTTCAGATATACGTGCCTCTTGCGCTTCCAGTTGAGATGCCAAATATGTCTTCTGCTCTTCCAATTGTAATGTTATACGGGTTTCCTGCGATTCCAGTTGGGATGTCATATCGGTTGATATTTGTGACGACATTTCTGAAATGCGCGCCTCCTGTATTTCCAATTGTGTTGCCATATATGTCTTCTGTTCTGCCAGTTGAGATGACACTGTAGATACAAGTGACTGCCTGCTTTATTTTTGTTGTGGCTTCATTTACTTAGCATCAAACTAGTGATGTGAGTATCACTTAGTGTCACTAATATTCGTCGCAATATCTATTGACTTGACGCTCATTCTTTCGTGAAGAAAATGTCGGCACGATCACTGTAAAAACAGAAATATCAACAAAAAATCGTGTTGAGCCATATTTCTCCATATATGTATGTATATCCAGGGCCGTAGAGAGAAAATCCGGACCCGGGACTAAACAATTTACGGGCCCCCTATAAGAAATCCACTAATACATTTGATTAACTTGAATTAATGACGTCTCATTCATGAATCATTATTGATGGATTACATCAAACAAAATTTTTGCAACATCAACTGAATGATTTTTGGACTAAGAGCTGAAAATAAAATTAACACAGAATATTTACTATTTATACTATTTCATTGCAACGTAGAAATAAACCAATCTTTTAACAGCCACATATTGTTTCAAATAATCTTTTCTAGTTATTTGGTAACATTTTATTACATTTCTGATAAATTTAATTATGATTATAAATTTTTATTATTCAATATAGAAAGTTCGGATATAAAAGAGTGGCTTTTCTTGCTTCTTTCGCTGTAAAATTTTTTATAATAATATCAAAATTTGACTGTCTTGCCAAAATGGATTCAACACAAAGCGTGGCAAGTCCTAAAACTCGCTTTTGAGATGAACACGATCTATGAAAGTTTTTGATTCTTGAAAGGACGCTGAAGGAACGTTCTGCGCTAGCTACAGTGACAGGTATAGTGCAAAAGATAATTGTATACAGATTATGAAAATAAATGGAATTTAGCAATTCCAATGGTGACAGACCTTTATCAAAATTTCATTCGTAAATATGTTTCAAGTGAATTGTTTCGCATTCTAAGCTTTGAGAACCATCCGACTTGTATTTTTCGACCAATTTTGCTGCGTTCGCCCGAATCGTAGTTTCATCCATGTCTTCAAAATGCCACAAAAGGGAAAATGTCTCGTTCAAATTTCTCATAGCTGCAAATCGTTCAGCAATGCCAGTGATTACCGAATCAACGATCACCAGGAATGTATTGTTTTTAAAATCAGACTCTCAATCATCCACAATCATCTCATTTAAATTATCTTCAGAACGTCTTTTGGGTTTTCTCTTTCGAATGTCCGGAAACTTTGGCGAAATATTCAATTGAATAGCGACGGTTTTGCATTCGTTTAAAATTGTTTCCCAATGGTTCCCGATCAACTTCAAATTAGCTAATAAGGCATCTAGATGTCGGACCTCAACATCTATTCTGGCGTCTCTAGCTTGGAGGACCACATTGCTTTCATTAACGATAGTCAGTATTTTGAACCAAATTCAGGACAGCAAGATACATTCGAACTTGTTGATGTAATTGAGAATGCCGGTAACATCTCCGTATGCTTGCGCAGGTGCTTTTGTCTGAAAGACTATGAAGAGAGTTCGGTCCATTTTTTTTTTTTTTTTTTTGAGGATGTCCCATCGTTGTGGAGTGCTGCTGAAAATAGTAAAACATTTTTTGTACAACTTCGAAGAAAGTAATTGCAGCCGTACAACATTCTGCAGTATCAACACCACATAAATTGAGACTGTGGGTTGCACAAGGCGAGTAATCAGCATTCGAGTTTTTGCCGAGAATACGACGTAGTGATCCGTTGTAAGCTCCTTTCATATTGGCGCCGTTATCGTATCCTTGTGAGGGACAATCTTTTAATGGGATTTCATGTTTACCTAGAGTATGGCAAATTAGATCAGCGATTTTCTGACCAGTTTTTTGGTTACAATTCACGAAGCCAAAAACCGTTCTTGAATAGTAAAATTTGTTGCTTTCGACTTGAAATGTTGTTAGCGCAAAATGAACGTAGTCAACGTGACTAGCATCAGGCATAGCATCAACGATAATAGCAAAATACTTGGCTTTCTTGCCTTGATCTAATATAGTTTCCCTCACGTGCTTTGTACAAATTTCTATAAACTCGTTCTGAATGTCTGGGGAAGATAGTGAACTGCTGTTGTGAAATCCTAACTTTTTCCAAATGATTTCTAAGTATCGGGTCATAATGGCTTATGAGATCTTAGATGCCCAAAAAATTTCCATTGTTTTGTTCACTAAGATATATACTTTCGCCTTTGAAAGCTAGGCCTCTTTCACCCAAAAATAAAATAGTGTCCAAAATTCTATATAACATTCTTTCCACTTTGGAGTTTCAGTAATTAGCTGTTCATTGAAAAGTGTATCAATTTTAGCCTCCTTTTGAATTAGATTTTATAAAGATCGCCAATGAATATAACATTTAATGTGATCTTGAGTATTTTCGTGTGATGGCAGTTTATCGTATAGCTTCTTCCCACCTGTAATTTCGAATATCCGCCAGGACAACAAATTTTAGGTCGATTTAAAGTATTGGTGCTTGAAAGACGACATGGTAGGCAATAAAAAGCATTGCTATTGGCATTCCACACCAACCAGACACGCTCCACTTTCTCTCCATTTGGCAAGATTCTGTTTAACAACGAGGTAGGAAATGCCTGGTCATGACGACCACGTGGAAAAATAACAGGACACTTTTGCTGACCTCGACGAATTATTTCATTGACTTCTTCAGATCGCAAAAACTCATTATTCACGGTACCGATGTCGAAGTCGTTTAAATAATCAGGACTTTGATGCAGAGTTGGTGGTATTCTTGGAAGACTGTTTGAACAAGAACCTTCATCAGTGTCACCACGAAAACTTTACGATTTCGGATTCATGTAAACATACATTTTTGTTTGATGTTTTTATTGTCTCTTCACTGTTCGAAGGCTCAGGCAAAAAATCATCATCAATATTCGTTGCTTTTGAAATTCGGCTTAAAATTTGCACATGGAACAACCCTCCTGACTTAAAAAAATGTCTTAGTACCTCTAAATTGCGGGCCCCCTTAGATACCCCGGGCCCGGGGGAATCCCCCCTCTCGACGGGTCTGGAGCTATCACAGTCCACAGAAGTCACACAGCTTCCCACAAAAAAAAATTGTTACGCATACACTTTGGCAATTCGTGCCAAAGCATGACCGAATGTAATTAGCACCTTCGTCCAACTACAACAAAAATATCAAAAAGTCCGTTCTCTGTTTTATGTATATTTTTATGCTAATTTCAAGTTGCATATCAACTTACTAAGCGCTTGAAATCGGCATTTGTTGGCGGGAGTTCTTATGAAGTGCGCCGTTATTAATGAGCGGTCGACTTGAGATTTTTTATATTTAAGTTTAACAGAAATAAGTGTATGAGCTTAATAAATCGCATAATGATAACAATTTGAAATTGATAACCCCGCGCAAATTCGTAATTTAAGTTGTGTTTAGTGAAAATATCTGCAAAATTTCTTAATTCACGTGTAAAAACCAATAAAGTGTCTTCAAAGTTTATGACATCATGACTGCCTTTTCCGTTGTCGCTGCTCTGCTAACGCTCAGCATTGTCGGTTATGTGATGTGTAAGGATAATATAAATGAATATCCAAGCTTATTATCATTTCAGAATTCATTAGAAACACCAATAGAATCAATGATGTCCACTACAGACATTCTTCAAAATCATTCACATTCAAGATCTCCTAGATGTGAGTAAATTAATATCAAAGGTTTCTTTGTTAATATGTAAACGAATGTGCTAGATAACAAATACCATCAAAATTAATGAAGCCAGTGCATGTGGTAAAATAACTTAACACCACGTTAACCAGAGCTGGGTAAATTTAAATCCATTACATTCCTCAGTAATTGGAAAAAGTAATCAGTTCCTTTCTTCTACAGCAAAGGAATTGATTACATTTCAATTCCTCAAAAAAAAAAAAAAAAAAAAATACCAAAAGTAATTTAGTGTTTTGAAGCTCAAGTACAAAAAATTTTTGTTTGTAATTGAAAAAAAAAAAAAAAATACTTCGCTCAAATGTAATTTCTGCCCCAGTACTTTCGAAAGGAATTGCAAATGTAATAGAAAAGTTTCCAATTACATTACAAGGAATTGAAAAAGTTCTTTCGAATTTCCCATTCCATTCCTCAAAGGAATTACGAAAGTAATCGAAAAACTACAAGTGTATAGGAACTTACTCGGGTTGATGTGGGTGACTTTTCGGGTCACACTTTTCATTATTTCATCAGATTTTTCTTTTGAGTGGTAACTGGTAAGGGATCTCCTCTCCTTTCTCCGCTATCAAAGGGTGGTGGCTATAGGTAAGCAGCATACTTTTTAATTCTCTCTGATACAGTCAGCTGGAATAACGTAAATACCAATAATGTTCCGGAAAACTTTTTTTCTCGTATTCTTGATATTTTGATCCATTAATAGTTGCCTCTTCTAAACCATATTGTAATAAATAATATTAATCCTCCGTATAAGCGTATAAATCCTCAGAAGCCTTTGAAGTGTAGTGTAGCTAAAGTATAGCGGCACCAGGTGCTACTAAATTTCTCAATGCCAAATGCTTCTTAATATTTAAATGTTTGCGTAGAAATGATGCATCGTTTCGCCTTCTTGTTTGAAAAGTTTAGTGGTCAGATGTTCTTGTGTGCCTCATTGATTTTAAGTCGGGATATTTGCATTTCCACCTCCTCACAGTACGATGTTGTCCTCGCTTTTGGCAATAAGGCGTTACGCAAAATTTGTCAGTTTTTAAGTAATGGTATCCCCATTATTCCTATCATATCTTCGTTAAAATATATATGTATATCATATGCACGTGTGTTTGTGACTGAACTCCTTCTACAAAACTGGACCCATTTTAATGAATATTTGCTTATATGTTCAAGGAGAATTGTGGATGCTTTAGATTCACAGCTTGGTCCGTTTCTTTCTTATTTTCCCGGGAAATTAACCAGGGCCGACATATTTTAAACAAAATCAATTTATGGAGCGATTTTCTTGTAATTTCTTTCCGGCGTTTTTTACGATTTTTTCAGACAACAATGCTTGCCACATTGTTAAAACGAGAAACAATTGGCGAAAATTCTTTTTCTGAAAAATCGATTGTATGGTGCACCAAAATATACTCGCTCTCTTAATTTCAAGATATCTCAAAAATGGAGGCACTAGTTTGCGTTCAAACAGACAGACGGATAGCAACAGCTCGTCATCCCGATAATTTCGGTATGCTTATTTGATTGTTTTTCTCTTCTCCTTTTAGGACTTACAATTTCCGAGAACCAGAACGAACCTAATATACCATTTAATTCTCATGAAAGGTACAAAAAGGAAAAACATATATTTGAATAGATTTTGCATTATTTCCAAAGAATCCTCATACCGAGGCTGTACTCTACATGTTCCATTTCCGCACACGAGTCAGAATTTTCCAAATATTTTTATCTATTGTAATCAATGGAAATGGATATCCTAATAATTCATACCCCAGCTAAAAGACATCCCATTACAAGGGTACCTTATTTCATGGGGGAATGGCCCTTCTTTACATGAAAGTAATTTGAAAAGCACTTGTTCATTTGAAAACTTTCTATCGCATGAACTTTTTTTTTTAGTAATCAATTATTTTTCAATCATATTCAATCCGGTTGTGCCGATAAATAAACAAATGTTCAACGAAGACGGATTTTATTCGCATACGAGTATCAACTGAATCAAAAATATGTCTACCAGAGATGAAAAATCAGCCAAAACTGTAGAAGCATCGGCGGGTAAGATTCCCAAAAAACAAAATGATGCTGGATACAAATATCAAAGTATCTTCGACGGGAAATACTTTGATTTCGACTCAACTGTTAGCGTGCATTTGTCTGTCCTTTTCTATATTTTAATCAAAATTTAATTGACAGCCATCATCATCACAAAGTGGCGGTCAAGTTGTTGCGCAATGCTTATTGTGCAGCCATCTACATCAAAGGAACACATGGGGTGTTTAATCAAATTTTCTGAAGCGTTTGAAACGCTTGCACCCAGACGAACACGAGAAATACTGCGCAGCAAAAAAGTCTCATTTGGAGGATAAGCCGCAAAGTAAAACAGACCAATTTATAAATAACATATTAAATTTTATAATCGACGCAGCGCTATCACTAGCAGTAGTGGGAACTCAGTTTTTTTAACAAACTTTTTGAAAACATGCCAGTGAGAGTGCCAACGCGGAAAACGGTAACAGGGTTACTAGAGAACAAATTCCACGACAAGCAGAGTACCTTGATAAGAACACTGCAAAAGGTACCATGTTTGTACAACCGCAGACGTCTGGTCGAGCAAAACGCGCAGCTTTTTCGGATATACGTGTCACTGGCTTGACGATGAGCAGCAGAGGCAGTCTGCGGCGCTGTCCTGCAAAAGATTTAGTGGCGCATACACATACGAACAAATTGCTGATTTTATGTACAGTATAAATTCGATTTTTGAGATAGAGTATAAGCTTATTGCCACAGTCACCGACAACGGCTCAGATTTTTGTAAAGCTTTTCGTGAGTTTGGCGTAGATATGAGCGATTTGGATGAAGACATTACCTTCGAGGTGTTGGACGAAGGAGCTCAGCGGTTTCGGAAACTACCGCATCATATAAGATGTGCTAGGCACACCATAAACCTTATTATGAGTACGGATTTCATAAAAAGTTTGAAGCTTGACACCACCTTGTACCAGAAACATAGCCAAGTAAGATGATGCTTGTTAAATATTGAGTATCTTCAACAAAAAATACTTTGATTTCGACTCAGTTGCTAAAGTTCAGATTTTACTATATCCATAGGGTAATCTGAACTTTATCCATTGTACAATATCATTGTATATTTTATTTATTACAACAATCCTAGGTTACACATATTATGTTCGGTCATACTTTAATTGACATTATTCACCTACTTTCACGTTTTAGAACTTGTTATTTTTCTTGCTAATAACAGATTCTCTCTAAATGCAATAATCCGTGGATGAAATAAGGTAGACCAAAATCCTCAGAAATAATTAAAGAAGAGCTGGATGTATTGCTGAGCTATCCAATTGTCACTAGGTGGAACTCCACACACGACGCAATGCAATAAATTATTTCAAAGGAGGAAAAGCTGGATATGTGAGAAATTGGATATTCCTTCATTTACAGCAGAAGATATAATTTACTTAAAGAAATATGCTGCTGCTATGAAGCCTTTTGCTGATGCTTTAGACTTTCTTCAGGGAGAAAGAGGAGTTTTCTATGGGAGCCTTATTCCAACATTTGGGACAATAAAAACAAAACTTAATCGCCTTATTATTAGCGGTGAAGGAAATTTCTTAAAGCAACAACTTATAACCCTAAGAGAGAGATTGATTTTGATGTTTGAGAAATATTTCTGAAATAAACGGCGCAATTGTGGCCGCCATACTACATCCGGAGGTAAAACTTCATTGGTATTTTCCAATAAGGGATTTAGCAAAGAAGACCATTGAGGAAGTTAAACAAATAGTCATTAATTACATTACTGAAATCCGCTCAGCTGATATTAACGAACTTAATGAATTTGATGACGTGGCCCAATCAAAAATCAACACATTTTACGACTTTGGTACAGAACAGAATACTTTTGGTAGGAAACCAATTAATATCATAATTTGATGTCCATAAAATTATTCATATTTGTAATTTTAGAACCGAATACAGGTGTTTGAGTATTGAACGCGAGGTCAACATGTATCTTTCAGACCCTTTTTTTTAACAATTTGAAGAAATTGAAAGAATTGCCGCTATTGGAAAGTGCTTTCAGAAAAGCAAATACGCCATTGACATCTTCGGCACCTGTCGAGAGGCTTTTTTTATTTGCAGGAATTGTTAACGCACCCCGACGCCACGCTCTTTCCGACGAGCACTTTGAAATGCTGACTGTTATTAAGGCCAATTCGCATTTCCTGAAATAATTTATAAAATTCCTACTTTACATCTGTTAATTTGTTATTTTATTCCTCGTTGTTTTTTTTTTTTTTTTTTTAATTTAAAATACGTTTTCCTTTGTTGTTACATATTGTAACGAATTTACTGCAATTCCCCTTATTTGCAATTTTCTGCCTACGTTCGTATCGCTAAACTGTTGAATAAATAACTCCAATATTGAATAATGGAAAAATGGCCTTTATTAAAATACTTCACAATAACACTTATACTTTGCAACGAATAGCTTGCTTAATAACCAAACTGATTGATAGCTCAAATGAAACCGGATTTGCAGCGCCTCTACATTTGCTGCCTTTTATACTCTCTGATTTCAACGTTCGCATCTTCTAGGCGCTTCCATTTCCAGAATCTACTAGTTGGCCATCAGCTCTCAAATTTCTCAGCTGTAACTACAATTGCACGATTTTATAGCTTCTCTCATTGCATTCAGGAGTATCTCATATATATGCATGTAGTTGTGCCTTGCTTCTCAGCTGCGTGTACCTACATATGTGTAGACATAATGATTTATTCGTTTATGTAGATACAAGTGACTGTCTGCTTTATTGTTGTTGTGACTTTATTTACTTAGCATCAGACTAGGGATGTGAGTATCACTTAGTGTCACTCATAATCGTCACACTGCTCTCCACCTAAGTCTGATCGTCCCGATCAGACAAATCTCTCGATCTAAACGCTGCTAGCATCGCCAAATGTACCACTCTTCTATTTCTTGGTTTCCCAATTGCTTGTATGTGGTAGATGACATCACTGATCATCCTCACAACTCTGTAGGGGCCTTCCCAACTGCACCGATATTTGGATGGAACATCTTTCCGGCGGTGAGGGTTGTATAGCAGTACCAAATCTCCCTCCAAGAAACCTTCCACATTAAAGTTCTTGTCATGCCAGTGTCTGATATTACTACTCATTACCCTGGGCCATTCCCTCACACTCTGTTGTTTGGCCAATCAACTACTTCGTAGAGCTTGCGCTTGAAGGATTGGCTTCGCATAATCAGTATCGTTCCCACGTTTCACAACAGTAGTGCGCTCTGGCTTGAAACTACCCTCGCATTCTTTCTGGGAAATTCGTTGCTTCGGTTTTGTGCGTCCATTAGGTTTTGTCAATGCCAGTGTTTCTCTCGCAGGTACTTTTGATTTTCCTTTATTTGTCCCATTCGATCTACCAACCTTTGCCTTTGACTTTCGTGGTCTTTGTCGAGTCTTTTCCACCAGTACTCGATTACTACTGAACTCTTTCTGCAAACTGAAGTTAAGTGGTACATCCTGGTTCTCATAGCGCATAATCTTTCTTGGCATATCGATCCTCATATCATGGTCAACTAAGAAGTCCACTCCCAATATGACTTCATCAACGATCTCCGCCACAACGAATTTGTGTAGAACCATGACCTTCCCAATTAGGATTTCACATATCACTTCTCCCTGGACTTGGTTATACTCGCCTGTGACCGTACGCAACCTTGCTTCAGGTAACGGTTTTACTCTCCTGTTGACTAAATCAGATCGAATCAAGGAATGAGATGCGCCCGTATCTACAGTCAGTACATGTTCTTTACCATCCACATTCCCTCTGACGGTAAGACTGCTCGATTTTCTACCAATTTGCAACACAGATATCACAGGGCATTCAGTAGCTGGATCTAGTTCTCGATCTCTACCTCTTACTCGCTCTTGCTCATCTCCTCCAGCTTTGCGTTTACGGCCATCCACATTGTTGGAACTATTAGGACCAAGATCGCAATGACGTGCAATGTGACCGGGCTTCCCGCATTTGAAGCATTTCATAACTTTTTCACTCCGCTTTTGCGATCCTTTCAGCGCCTTCAGTATTGCGTCTACCCACTCTGGCATTTCTACTTCCACACGGCGTGCTTTGAAAACTGGCTTACACAGAAGCGACGCTGTTTCCTGAATCAGTGCATGCGATACCGTTTCAGCAAATGTTAGTTTTGGATTCGCGTATGTGGCTCGCTTCGTTTCGACGTCCCCTATGCCATTTTTAAAGCTCTGAATTTTTACCCTTTCGGTGTATTCCACGGGTGCGTCGGCATTCGCCAAATGTGCAAGCCTTTCGACATCTGACGCAAACTCTGCAAAGTCTCATTAGCTTTTTGGTAGCGGTTTTGCAACTCTATTTGGTGTATCTGCTTCCTGTGTTCGCTTCCGTATCGCCTCTCTAGAGCGCTCATCAATGTTTCGTAGTTTCGCTCTCCATCGGGAATAGTCTGTAGGATTTCAGCAGCAGATCCTTTCAATGACACGAATAGTGCAGCAACTTTATCTTCAGCATGGCGGCCACCGTGGTGTGATGGTAGCGTGCTCCGCCTACCACACCGTATGCCCTGGGTTCGCACCACGGGCAAAGCAACATCAAATTTTTAGAAATAAAGTTTTTAAATTATAAGAAAATTTTTCTAAGCGGGGTCGCCCCTCGGCAGTGTTTGGCAAGCGCTCCGGGTATATTTCTGCCATGAAAAGCTCTCAGTGAAAACTCATCTGCCTTGCAGATGCCGTTCGGAGTCGGCATAAAACATGTAGGTCCCAACCGGCCAATTTGTATGGAAAATCAAGAGGAGCACGACGCAAATTGGAAGAGAAACTCGGCCTTAGATCTCTTCGGAGGTTATCGCGCCTTACATTTTTTTTTTTTTTTTTTTATCTTCAGCACTCCAGTTGTTCACTGCTGCGGTCTTCTCAAACTGAATCCTAAAAACCTGGAAAGGAACAGAGCCGTAAAAGGATGGTTGTTTTTCCTTTTGATTACTCGCTGAAACAGCTGGGCGATTCATTTGCAACTCCTGTATACGATCTTCGATCTTCTATCTCGGCATCAATTTTGTCCTCGAGCTGCACAATTTTTGTATCCTGTGCTTCCAGCTTTGATGTTACCCTTATCCCTGTGCCTCCAGCTGCGAGGATATGCGGGCCTCCTGTGCTTTCAACTGCTCAGCCAACTGAGATGTCATATATGTCTTTTGCTCTTCCAGTTGAGTTTCCATCTTGTATGTAATCTGTGTCGACATTTCTGACATACGCGTTTCTTGTGCTTCAATCTTGGATGTAATCTGTGTCGACATTTCTGACATACGCGTTTCTTGTGTTTCAATCTTGGATGTAATCTGTGTCGACATTTCTGACATAAGCGTTTCTTGTGCTTCAATCTTCGACGATATTCGTGTCTCTTGAGATTCCACTTGTGATTACATACACGTTTTCTGTTCTTCCAGTTGAGATGATACTGTCAATGTTTGAGCAGATATTGCAGCCAAAATCATGTTCAAGTCTGTGCTCGTAACTGTCTGCGATGTTTCGTTTTTCTCTTCAATTTTTGTTGTTGTCTCGTCCCCATCAGGATAAAAGACATACTCGTCCACATCAATTCCTTCTGCTTCCATTGCCTCTCGTAGTCGTGCCTGAAGTTCGAGTTTAATGCCGGTTGTATTCAATCCACGGTTCTCCAACTCCTTCAGTTGCTGGATCTTCAATTCACTGAACTTTGCCATGTCCTTGTTGTCCTCTGGAATTTATTCACCAATTCCTCTTCTGACACCAATTGTAACGAATTTACTGCAATTTCCCAAATTTGCAATTTTCTGCCAACGTTCGTATCGCTAAACTGTTGAATAAATAACTCCAATATTGAATAATGGAAAAATGGCCTTTATTAAAGTACTTCACAATACACTTATACTTTGCAACGAATAGCTTGCTTAATAACCAAACTGATTGATAGCTCCAATGAAACTGAATTCCAGCGCCTATCATTTGCTGCCTTTTATACTCTCTGATTTCAACGTTCGCATCTTCTAGGCGCTTTCATTTCCAGAATTTACTAGTTGGCCATCAGCTCTCAAATTTCTCAGCTGTAACTATAATTGCACGATTTTGTAGCTTCTCTCATTGCATACTTTCAGGAGTATCTCATATATATGCATGTAGTTGTGCCTTGCTTCTCAGCTGCATGTACCTACATATGTGTTGTAACGAAGCTTTTCCTTGCCCCGGTGCTTCTTCAGTAACTGCTGGGGTATACTCGCCGTGTCCAAGGTTCGCTTACAATGAATTTGTATTTCGGGGCACCTTGCAAATCGTTTTCATATAAATTCACTTTATTGGTAAATTCCCTAAACTATAATATAATATGTATAAAATGTGTATCTATAATTCACTTAATTTCATTGCTTGCTTTATAATTCGTGATGGGCTAGCGGTCCCTCGTGTCCTGTTAGGAGCGTTCTGTTAGGGCGCCGTACTGGTCGCCGTCTAGGTATGTGTGAATGTGTCTCGGTGACGCCTTGCGCCGGCGTGTTCCTATTATGGTTAGTGGCAGTGCTAAGCCTGCTGCGGCCAGCGTCGTATGCCCGCGTATCTCTGCTGCGGCCAACGTCGTATGTACGCGTAGTTCTGCTGCTGCAAATGTCGTGCGTATTCGTGGCTCTGCCAGCGTCGTATTTATGGGTGGCTATGCTGCCAACGTCGTGTGTATGCGTGACTCTGCTGTGGCCAACGTCGTATATTTGCGTAGCTCTGCTGCGGCCAGCGTCGTATGCCCGCGTATCTCTGCTGCGGCCAACGTCGTATGTAAGCGTGACTCTGCTGTGGCCAACGTCGTGTGTATCTGTCTTGCGATGGTCAAAACCGATACGCCTTTCAGATGCCCTTCAATTGCTGCTCAGGTGACAGTCGCAACTTTGCGCCCCGTTAGGTGAGATCCGTTAGCCTCGGTACAGTCACGTTGTTGCGTTTCACCTCGACTCACTCCTACTGCGGTTGCCGACGTACTTCTGCCGCGGATGACGTTTGGCTGAGCGCGGGATCACGATGCTGTGGAGGACGTTTGCTTACAAGGGAGCAAGCGTGATCTAAAGCGTTGTAGAGCGGTCAAAACCTGCTTACCCACAATCTTCAGTCCACGACTTTCTCCTATGAAACGCACTGGCTTGCAATGGTCAAAACCGATATGCCTTCCAGAGCGCTCCAATAGTAGCTCCGGTCGCAACCACAACCGCGTTCTGACTGCCTCTTGTCTTCTCGTGTTGCCCTTTTTATAGCCAATGCTCTTGATGTTGCTAGCATAGTTCGTTGCGTTGCCATGGTTACGGGGTTGCTGTGGCGTGTTGCGGCAACTTGTTGCGCTAGTGATGTTTCTGACACTTGTTTGTGTCCCGTGTTGTGTTGGCAATGTTGCTAATCGTGTTTTTATGATGTTTCAGAGACTTGTTTGTGTCCTGTGTTGTCTGTAGTACTGCTCCTGTGTTATGGGGTGGTGGTTTTGTGTGGGCCAAATTAATGGATTATATTTGGTCCTCACACTCCCCCCCCCCCACTTTGGCGATTTAAACCCCCATGTCTGCTACTTGGATCGTTACCTTCCTTCTGTTCATCGTGATTTTGTACCTATCGGTTCGGAATTTCACCCGGGGGTTGCACCTCCCTTCGGCGATGTCGGTGAACAACTCTCGTACTTTGTTTGCCACCTCCGGGAATTGTTCTAGCGCTGGGCCCTCTGCATCCTCGGCGAGTATTATTGTTCGGCCGTATTCCGGTCCCTCCGCTGGGTTTGAACCAGGTTCTGCCTGCGGCGGGTTATGGCTGGGCTGGGCGCGCACTGTTTTGGCGTGTGTTTGTGCTACAGGATATGGCTGGTCGATGGTGGTGGTGGCATGTGGTCGTTTTCTGTTCGGTGCATGGCTGCGGCGGATCGTGGCTAAGATTTCTGCGCGTTTCCGGGCTGCCATCTCCTCCGTAAACGGCTGCTGTATGAGCCCAGGTCCCCATTCTCGCCGTCCTGTATAGCGTAGGACTCTGTCGATGCTTTCCAGCACGTATATGCCACAGTCGTTGTCATTGCTCTGATGCGGCACGGTTAACTGTAACTCCTGGGCCATGAAGTCCGAACTCTCGTATCTCTGCTGGTACTCCCACCATAGGAACTTCAGCCACGCCCCAGTCGCGTATGTGACCTTGCCCCTGACCCTGGAATCGGCTATACATATGTAGCGCTCTTGCCAGCACTCCACATCAGCCACGTGGTGGGTCATTTCTCGATTCGCTAGCGCCAGTAAGTACCAATGGTTTGATACATTGTGGTGTGCCAGTATGATGCGCTTACCAAACAGGTCCGTATTCCTCAGCCATCGGTGTATGCGCCGATGGTTTTCATCCTCGTTATCCTTCTGGGTGAGTTGCCAAATTACGAATGGGCTTAATGTTGTACCCTGTTGCCCGTACATGATCTCCAGTTCCTTCGCCCACGCGTCGATGACCGTGTCGGTGAGCCAGCGGCTTCCCTCGAGGGAACGGAGATCGGTCGCGTAGAGTGCGATACCTCGTGGTCCCGGTGGGAAACTTATCTCCGGCCCTTCCTTCTCCTGCGCTAATTGCTCATCGTCCGATGATAGCTCGATCGTGTCGGCCTGTTTTATTGGACTATGTGGCCGGTTGGCATTGCCCTTGCCAATTGTGGCGGCCTGGTCTACCCGTACCCTTCCCAGGATGTTGGTTGTTGTCGGTGGTCCGGTTGTTGGCATGTCGACCTCGACCGAGGCAACCTCCCGTACTGCTGCGAGTGTGGCGTTCGCAAACAAGCAATTGCGCGTCTGGCTATGGATCCGGCGATAGCCCGTGACTATGCGTGCTGTCTGCGCGTACGAGACGGAAATGCGTCGGGCGTTCGCTACGATGGTGGCTGCGTTTGCCGCAGCTATACGAACGGCGTATACGGCTGCCTTGGGATCACTGTCGGCGTCCTGAGCGGTTGCGCGTGTTGCGGGGCCCATATCGTCGGCGGTGGCGTTCGGGGCGTCTGCGTGTGCCTGCATACCGGCGGCGCTGGCGTAGGCAGCGATTGCTGCTCGGTCTTGTTCCGTAGAACGCGTGCCGTTGGCGTCGGTGTTCGCAGCATTTGGTGGTGTAATGGTGCGTGCGACGTCAACGTACGTATTTGCGCGAGTAGTTGCACGCATGTTGTTGACGTCGCCGCCCGTAGTTTTCAGTGGTGCGATGTTGCGTGCGACGTCAGCGTACGAGTTTGCGTGTGTAGGTCCACGCGCGTTGCTGACATCGGCGCCAGTAGCTCCTTCCAGCAGCACGACCCTAGGGCGTTTTGCTTCCTCCTCCTCGTAGCGCTGGCGCATACGCTTGGCGCTGTTGGATAATTTGGCGTTATAACTCTCCATTGTAGATTGTTGGTTTGTCAAGAAATTCGTAGCAAAAGAACGTGTTGTCACCTCGGTGGTTTGCGATAGAATGACCGGTGCTTGCTTATCCTCCCATCCTTGACATTAATTAATATATGTTTGTTTTCCCCTGAATTTATTTTAATTTCGATTGTGTTTATTATTTCCTGGTTTCGTGGTCTCTCCGGTCTCCGATGAATGGTATGCCTTTAGTTCGGCGATGCTTGCCGTCTTCTCCTTCCCGCTATCGATTTTCCTTAGTTTGACAATTACTGGGGAGACATACCCCAGGATTTGGTAACGGCCATCATACTTGGGTGCCAATTTCGCTGCAAATCCCTCCGCAGCCTTTGACAAGTGGTGCCCTTTGGCAAGGACCAATTCGCCGACTACGGGGGTCCATTTTCTCCGCCGTAGGTTGTAATGACGTGCTTGATCTACTGCTGCCCGCTCCATATTCTGCCTCACAATTCTGAAGGCCTCCTGCATTCTGTTGGACTTCTCCTCGGCCGTAGCGAGAGCTGCACCCGTCCCAACGTTGACTTCATCGAATAGGGCTCCTGGCAGTCGTGGCCCTCGTCCTTGCACGAGGAAAGTTGGGCTGTAGCCTGTAGAAGCGTTGACGCTACTATTTATCGCTAGCCAAATTTCCGGGAGGAGGTCGTCCCATCGCTTATGTTTTGAGTTGGTGAGCTGCGCTATGATCCGTTTGATGGTCCTGTTTCCTCGTTCTGTTGGGTTTTCTTGGGGAGTATAGGGTGCGGTGTATTGTTGTCGTACGCCAACTTCCTTAAGGTAGCGCTGCCAGAGCGTGCTACAGAACTGTGCGCCGTTGTCCGATATGAGTACTTTGGGGACGCCAAACCTTGCGAGTATCCGTTCCCTGAAAGCTCGGCGAAGGCCGTCTGCGGTAGCACGCCTCATGGGGATCAATTCCACCCACTTGCTGAATCGGTCGAAAAATACCAGTAACATGGTGTTTCCGTGTGTAGACCGTGGTAGGGGTCCATTGAAGTCGACGCAGACCGTGGCAAATGGTTCCTGGGCTACCTGTGAGAGCATCTTTCCGACTGGCTTTTGTTGTGTTTCCTTGTATTTCTGGAAGGATTCGCATTGACGTACATACCGGCTGATGTCACCGGGCCAATAATATCGGTTGGCGACTCGTGCTACTGTCCGGCGGATACCCATGTGTCCCGCGCTTGGTATGTCATGATTTTCCTGTAACACTCGCTGTCTGAGTGGTGTGGGCACACACAATTTCCATGGTACCGCCTCTTCGTCGTGTGACCGGCAGGGAATATGGCGGTATAAGTGTCCATCCTGTATCGTATAGTCGGCGTATTTCTCCGGGTTGGTGCGTACCTCGCTGACCCGCTTGTGCCACCACTTGCATTGTGGTTCCGTCGTCGTGGTAAATCGTAATGTTTCCAGCGGCTGTAGTTCTAAGGCCCATCGCGCTATGCGGTCAGAAGGGCTCTCAATGGAATTTAGCCACCTTAGTGACATGTAGCCTTCCAAGTATGGCCTCATCTTAAGGATTCCCCAAACGATGGCCAGACACTCCTTTTCGGTGGGTGAATAGTTGGCCTCTGCCTGGTTGAGCTTCCGGCTGGCGTAAGCGATCACTCGCTCGCCCTCTTCTAACTCCTGTGTCAGCACTGCCCCCAGGCCGTAGTTACTCGCGTTCGTCTGCAGGGTGAACGTTTTCGTGAAATCCGGGCATGCAAGTATGGGTGCTTCAGTGAGTTTCCGTTTGATGATTTCGAAGGCTTCTTGCTGCTCGGTTCCCCATCACCAATGCTTGCCTTTCTTTAACAGGGCGGTGAGCGGCTGGCTTATAGTGGCGAAATCGGGCACGAAACGGCGGTACCACGAGGCTATTCCTAGGTATTGGCGTACTTCTTTCGCGCTGGTCGGTGTCTTCAGTTCCTGAATAGCGGCAACTTTTTCTGGGTCCGTGTGGATCCCTTTATCGCTAACCACGTGGCCCAGGTACTTGAGTTCTTTCCTAAAGAAATCACACTTCTCTGGATTGATCCTGAGGTTGGCGCGCTGTAGTCGTAACATCACCTCTCTTAAATTTCGGATGTGTTCCTCTAAAGTTGTGCCTATGACAATAATATCCTCCAGGTACGCAAAAGCATAGGGCTCCATTTCTGGCCCAATGACCTGGTCGAGCGCCCTCTGGAACGTTGCGGGTGCCGAGTGCAAACCAAAGGGCATGACACGCCACTGGAACAGGCCGCGTCCGGGTACCGTGAAAGCCGTGTAGGGGCGACTGTTTAATTCCAGCGGTGTTTGCCATTAGCCGTTCTTCAGGTCGAGGCTACTTATATATTTCGCTTGTCGTAGTTTGTCCAAGATGTGCCGTATCCTTGGCAGCAGGTATGCGTCGGGAACTGACTTGGCATTGAGCTGCCGGTAGTCCACGCAAAGCCTCCACTTACCGTTCTTTTTCCTAGCTAACACGATCGGGGCGCTATGTGGGCTGCAGGATGGCTCGATGCATCCCTTCGCGAGGAGCTCGTCGATCTCGTTTTTAATTATGCTCTGCATCGCTGGGTTGCGCGGGAAATACCGTTGCTTGATGGGACGGTCGTCAGTCAGGATGATCTTGTGTTCGGCTACCGTCGTCACTCCGCTCATGGCCTCGAACCTTTTGAGTTCTACTGCCAGAAATTCTCGTATGCGATCCGCCTCGCCTTCTATACCACTATGTTCATTGCTGGATGTGTCGCTGTTAATTCCGTCCCTGACGTCGTACTTGCCGTTCCTCGTACTCGGTGGTGTTATACTCTGAATGGTCTCCGCCGTGGCTCCAGAAGGCGGTGTGTGCTGAGTAAGGGGTCTGGTTAGCACGAGGTGTCCTCCTCCACATGATATGGCTGCTCCTAGGCTCCCCAACGTATCTAGGCCAAGTATAATGTCGTCGATTGCCCCGGGCATCACATGTAGGACTGTGTGCAATGACGAATCTCCGAGGCGTACCTCTGTCCTTACGGCATCGAAAATCGTAGTGCTAACTCCGTTGGCCATTGTTATTTCGATGGCCACTCTTACCCTCTATCCGCTTCCAGAACTCACCACGTGATTCGCGAGGGTGGCTGAAACGAAGCTCCTAGAGGCCCCTGTATCGATAACTGCCTCCGACGATACTGCTCCAATCTGAGCTGGGGCATATAGGCGACCGTGTTCCTGGTACATGACTTCAATCGTGCGTATATCGTTTCGACCGCACTCCCAACAAAAGATTTTCCGTGGGTTACGACATCTCCTTGCATAGTGTCCTTCTTGGCCACACCTTCTACATACCCTGCTCGGATCGAAAACCCGAGTTTCTGGTGGTGAGTGGCGCTGTACCCTTGGTGGCTGCTGGTGGGGTAATCGTTCCGAATGCGGTGATGAAGCTGTAGTTTTGTCACCAACGACGTGTCTCGCTATTTCGCGACGTGATCCATCTGATGTCCGTCGGTAACCTTCGTGGATACCTTCATATTCCTCGGCGAGAGAGATGAGTTCTCCTAGGGTGTTGAAATCTCTTCGGCGAATGTAGAGTAAATAATCGGGGTGGCTATTGCGGAAAATTCCTGGGAGGGAACGCAAACTGGTTGTGCTCAGCTGGTCTATCGGCGATATTCATGGCTCCGCCTCCGTTCGGCGGGATCGGTGTCTTAGGCTCATTTTCCTCACTCGTGTTTGCTGTATTTTCCTTCCTAGCTGGGCATTGAGCAGACAGGCACCACCCGAGAAATCAGGAAGCGCATAGCAGCCATGGCTTCAAAAGCAAATGTTGACTCGGAAATACACACAAAATTTTTATCCTTAGATACGCGGCTTCTAAGGATAAAAATTTTGTGTGTATTTCCGAGTCAACATTTGCTTTTGAAGCCATGGCTGCTATGCGCTTTCTGATTTCTCGGGTGGTGCCTGTCTGCTCAATGCCCAGCTCCTGTGTAATGGATATCAGCTGCTCCTTTGAAATATTGTCTAGCCACGTGGTGTCAATCTGGTCGGCCATTTTTCTGTTAGGTTTCTAGTCAGGAATGTTCCTTCTGACGTTGTACGATTTGCAGGGTCCCTGTTCGGGCGCCAATTGTAACGAAGCTTTTCCTTGCCCCGGTGCTTCTTCAGTAACTGCTGAGGTATACTCGCCGTGTCCAAGGTTCGCTTACAATGAATTTGTATTTCGGGGCACCTTGCAAATCGTTTTCATATAAATTCACTTTATTGGTAAATTCCCTAAACTATAATATAAAATGTATAAAATGTGTATCTATAATTCACTTAATTTCATTGCTTGCTTTATAATTCGTGATGGGCTAGCGGTCCCTCGTGTCCCGTTAGGAGCGTTCTGTTAGGGCGCCGTACTGGTCGCCGTCTAGGTATGTGTGAATGTGTCTCGGTGACGCCTTGCGCCGGCGTGTTCCTATTATGGTTAGTGGCAGTGCTAAGCCTGCTGCGGCCAGCGTCGTATGCCCGCGTATCTCTGCTGCGGCCAACGTCGTATTTACGCGTAGTTCTGCTGCTGGCAACGTCGTGCGTATTCGTGGCTCTGCCAGCGTCGTATTTATGGGTGGCTCTGCTGCCAATGTCGTGTGTATGCGTGACTCTGCTGTGGCCAACGTCGTATATTTGCGTAGCTCTGCTGCGGCCAGCGTCGTATGCCCGCGTATCTCTGCTGCGGCCAACGTCGTATGTACGCGTAGCTCTGCTGCGGCCAACGTCGTATGTAAGCGTGACTCTGCTGTGGCCAACGTTGTGTGTATGCGTAACTCTGCTGGCGTCGTGTGTATGCGTGACTCTGCCGCCGAGGCTTATGGCGATAGCGCGCGGGCTCGTGACGCCGTGGGCCTTCGCTTAGCGGGGAGCGAGCGTAGTTTAAGGCGTTGTAGAGCGGTCAAAACCAGCTTACCCACACTCCTCAACCCACGGCTCTCTCCTATGACGGGAACTGTCTTGCGATGGTCAAAACCGATACGCCTTTCAGATGCCCTTCAATTGCTGCTCAGGTGACAGTCGCAACTTTGCGCCCCGTTAGGTGAGATCCGTTAGCCTCGGTACAGTCACGTTGTTGCGTTTCACCTCGACTCACTCCTACTGCGGTTGCCGACGTACTTCTGCCGCGGATGACGTTTGGCTGAGCGCGGGATCACGATGCTGTGGAGGACGTTTGCTTACGAGGGAGCAAGCGTGATCTAAAGCGTTGTAGAGCGGTCAAAACCTGCTTACCCACAATCTTCAAACCACGACTTTCTCCTATGAAACGCACTGGCTTGCAAAGGTCAAAACCGATAAGCCTTCCAGAGCGCTCCAATAGTAGCTCCGGTCGCAACCACAACCGCGTGCTGACTGCCTCTTGTCTTCTCGTGTTGCCCTTTTTATAGCCAATGCTCTTGATGTTGCTAGCATAGTTCGTTGCGTTGCCATGGTTACGGTGTTGCTGTGGCGTGTTGCGGCAACTTGTTGCGCTAGTGATGTTTCTGACACTTGTTTGTGTCCCGTGTTGTGTTGGCAATGTTTCTAATCGTGTTTTTATGATGTTTCAGAGACTTGTTTGTGTCTCGTGTTGTCTGTAGTACTGCTCCTGTGTTATGGGGTGGTGGTTTTGTGTGGGCCAAATTAATGGATTATATTTGGTCCTCACAGTGTAGACATAATGATTGATTCGTTTATAAAGATACAAGTGACTGTCTGCTTTATTGTTGTTGTGACTTTATTTACTTAGCATCAGACTAGGGATGTGAGTATCACTTAGTGTCACTCATAACCGTCACAATATTTCACAAATAAAATATAAAAAACAGGTTTCCGGCACAGATGTAAAATGCGTTCCAATAAAAAACAATTTGTGTTGTTGAAATTGCAAATTTTTCGCATGAATTACCTGGCTTTATATGGGAAAGGGTTTGGAAGTATGCTTCTAATATCCCACACTAAGGTGTCGTTTGTGTGAGGGCTTAGCCGAACACCATAGCGCCCGACTATGAGGTGCAGAGGTTTAGGACTGGCATCTACGCCGTTTCACCCCATAGGAGGACGGCGGAATGTCGGTGACCGAGAACTGCCAACCACCTAATCTAGAGTGTTATTCGGACCATGCCTATTGGAGGATTTGCAACCAGAGGATAAATTCGAACGAAGCCTTCCAATACCGGACCACGCCGGAAGTATTGATGGCCTTACCACAGTAAAGGGCGTTGCTAGGGTTCTTTCCCCGTACATAATACTGAACAGCTCAGCCCGCCCTGTCGGGTAGGTGGTCGTGCGACCAAGATGAACGACTCATTATCTAATTGAAATAAGGACGACGATAATGGGAGGGCTGAGTCACAAGCCAAAGACGACAAAAACGCATTAAGCGATGCGTCGGACTCGGGGAGCGAGAGTAGTGCTGATTCAATGAACTTCATGTTGGAAAAGCATACAAATGAAAACGGATTAGAAGAGTGGAGAAGGGTACTGGGCAGAGGAAGTAAGAGAGCCCTGTCGCAGTACCGAGCAGCACTAAGAATTGCTCAACGCCTGGGAGCAGTGGTCGACCCAACAGAAGCGGACATCGATGAATGGGCTAATGAGGCGGTAGAAGTAGGTCGAAGGCAGTTCAAAAGGTTGGCTGCGAGAAACTCTCGGCACTGCAACCGGTACGAGGTGGAAGAAGCGTCGAATGGCAGAATGAAGAGGCAACGTTCGGAGGAAGGCGAAAAGTCTGCTTTCAAGAGTCTGAGCGGACTCAGTCCCAGAGCCGCGAGGCAGGGCAGCCGCATAGACAAGATAAGTAGGCCTAAAGATGTAAGACAGATGGACCCAATAGTAAGATAGCAACTACCTCGAAAGCTGCAAGTCATAGGAAGGACATAACCTTAAAGGTGGAGATCTGTAGAAAGGGAGCTTATTTGCTTAATGATTAAGATGATACGGGAACAACCACGTAAGCCCCTGGTGTGAAGATGATAGCGTCCGCATCGCGAGCATGCTGTGGCTGGAGGAAGTGGTTCCAAACCTCCAAAGCCAAGGCACGAACGCGAAGTTCGAGGTGGTGGATAAAGCGCAAATCCCCACGGTACCAAAAATTAAAGTATGGATACCATGCGTGATGAAGTCGAAGGATACACTGCGACTTCTGCAGAATCAGAATACGAATATACCGACACAGGATTGGGCATTGTGATCTATACATTGATTTCCATTGTGCTGCAATATCACCAGGGTCAGCGCTATGATTCGAGTTCACCTGATATATGTTTAAAAATTAATTAAAAGATTCTGTAAAGTCCTTATCTAACCAAAAAAAACACAATGATAACACAGGCCGACAGCATCTCAGACCCAGAAACCTGACTATATATTTTCGAAGGATTTTGATGCTATGAATCGAAATGTGGCCTCAAAATTTCTCTACCAGCTCTGGTTTTCGAGATATCCTAACCAAAAAGTGCCTAACCCCTAGAAACCACCCCTACCACACCACAAAATTTTAAAATGTGATATCTCAGGGAAAAAATATTTAAGCAAACTCAACGCCATTTGAAAGAAGAAGACTTTTGTTTAAAGATGACATCCTTTAATATTGGTGAAAGAAAACATTTGCAAGACTACATACCTCAAATATGGGCAAAAACTGTGTTTTTTGCATTTTTGGGTTAGGATATCTCGAAAACCAGAGCTGATAGAGCAATTCTGAGGATTCGGATTCAGAGCATCATAAACCTTCGAAAATATACAGTCCGGTATCTGGGTCTGAATTTTATTAAATTTTGTCGGCCTGTGTAATTTATCCATCGCCTTTGGCGATACAACTCTTGTGACTCGAAGAGATGCGTGAGCAGTTTTTGTCGGTATTTTTTAATGCCCGGAAGTTTTAATTCCCCGGATGAGGGGAACATAGACACAAACACGACATGTGACCCGTTACCATCACCGCACAGAGGTTGAAGAAGCCATGAAAAGAGCCAAACCTTCTAAATCAATAGGTCCAAATGGAGTAGTCATGCCAATGCCAAAACATCTTGGCGCTGAGGAAGAAAGCTATCTGACGCACGTTTTGAAGCCTGGGAAACCGGCTAACGAAGGTGAGTTATAACGACCGGTATTACTCCGTTCGCCAGTAGTGAAGGTATTTGAAGCCTTCCTGCTCCGTCAGTTTAGTGCGAATCTTCGCCTAGCCACTCATCAGCATGGCATCCGCAAAATACATAGCACTACCAGCACTGTAAAAAGCTTTTGATACAGTCCTATACTCCAAGTTATAGAAGATTCACCCTTTCCCCTTTGTATAAAAACACAAACTGCAAATTATCCGAACCTAGCCGGCCAAATCCACGGTCACTGTTTTGCGACGTGGAATATTGGCCGTTCACGACGATGGTGTTGCGCTACCGATTATCAGCCATTAAAACATCCTAGGAGTAACATTCGGTCACACTCTCACCTTCAAGAAGTATGCCATCGAAGTTGTATCTAAAGTACAAATCCGCAACAAAATCCTCAAGTCGCTTGCCACTAGCACTTGGGGAAAAGATGAAGAAACGTTGCTAGCCACGTACAAAGCAATTGGCCGGCCACTCAACAGCAAATCTAAATTACGATGATACAATCTTACCATAACCTTCCTCATATATGGCGCGAAGAAATGAATTGCAAGTAATTCAAGGCAGTGCTTGTGTTTTAAAAACATTTTCTTATGGTCCAAAAAGTTACTATGGCCTCACAAAATCACCGCTTGAATCGCAAAAATATTTTTTACACTAAGAATTTTTCAATTACTTTTGCAATTCCTTTGAGGAATGGGAAATTCGAAAGTACTTTTTCCATTCCTTGTAATGTAATTGGAAAATTTTCAATTACATTTGCAATTCCTTTCGAATGTACTTGGGCAGAAATTACATTTGAACAAAGTATTTTTTTTTCAATTACAAACAAAAAATTTTTTGTACTTGAGCCTCAAAAAACGAAATTACTTTTCGGGTATTGATTACCTAAAGTAATCCTTACTACCCAGCTCTGACGTTAACATATGCGAATTTAGGGAAATCCTGATTATCTATGCACCTTCTGCTAACGTTCGAATCGCGAAACTGTTGATTAATCACTTCAATATTCAGTATGGCAAACTGGTCTTTATTTAGAATACTTTGGGAATAGTACTACACAATTATACTTCACAACGAATAGCGGGTTTAAATCAAAACTGATTAGTTATTACTCAGCTTGCGCTGATTTTATACTTTCGGTTTTCTCGTTCACCCATTTCTCCTAAGGCCTAGTAATTTCGCGAACAGTTGTAGCTTATGCTTGGTTACCAGCTATATATGTAGATGTATATTTGTAGTTTATAGCCATATGCGTGTGTATGTGTGAGTAACTACTGCGGCGGATGACTACATATTTGTGTGTGTGAGATATCTTTCGTCGCCTTCTACATAAGAGTGGCTGCTTTATTGTTGCTGTGCATTTATTTAGTAGCAGCTTAGTGATGTTAATATTCGTCACAATATCGCTCATTTGCTGCAACGTCGTCATAACTCAAAAAACACAATTTTCCAGGAGAGACATTCAAAGATTTTAACTGCCATATGTTGCGCATATAAAGGCATATTTTCATTTTTATAATACGTGCTCAATTTTTAACGGATCACGAAGATTTTTTTATACAACATAGATCATGATATTGGGTACGTTTATATGTTATTAACTCAAAAGTCATGTTTTTTGAGTTATGACGACGTTGCAGCAAATGAGCTAAATAACAAATACCAACAAAATGAATGAATCCAGTGCATGTGGTAAAATAACTTAACACCACGTTAACATATCCTGTTAATATAACATTTCACTTCAATGGCGTAACTCAAAGGCTGACCACTCCGCCACATATTTCTTTTACTATTAATAACTAACAAACTACCTACTTAATTAATTGAAAAAAAAAGTCATTCATCTTTTACCTTTTGTGTTCACTATTACATTTTGTTTTGGTTTTGTGTGCAGTATGTGTCGTGATCGAACTAAATCTTTCTAATCACAGTATCCCTCTATGGAAACGACGTTCGGTCAAACAAACATGAAATTTCCTTAGTGGGAATTATGAGAGTTGGAAATGTGTGAGTAATGAGTGTATGTTAATCGTGCATAATGAGTGTATGTCAACGATATGCTAATGAAAATTGGAGTGTGTACTAAAATAAACCAGTGTGTCCTAATTCGATTGATTGTATAATAGCCGTTGAGAAAAATGCGAAACATTTTTGGATTTAGATGGCTATCTTACTCATTCGTGATTGTATTGTAAAGTACGCTCTCAACCAGAGCTGGGTAACTTCAATTCCATTACATTCCTCAGTAATTGGAAAAAGTAATCAATTCCTTTCCTGCACAGCAAAGGAATTGATTACATTTCAATTCCAAAAAAAAAAAATACTAAATGTAATTTCGTTTTTTGGAGGCTCAAGTACAAAAAATTGTTTTTAAGTAATTGAAAAAAAAAAATCGTTTGCGCAATTATAATTTCTTTCCCAGTACTTTCGAAAGGAATGGGAAATGTAATCGAAATTTTTTTCAATTATAATACAAGGAATGGAAAAAGTACTTTCGAATTTCCCATTCTATTCCTCAAGGGAAGTGCGAAAGTAATTGAAAAACTACAAGTTAGTCTGTGTATAAAAGTCTAAGAGCCCGTGACTGCCAGACCTTCATCATTTTACAAAAGTTGAAATTTCGCCAGTGCATACTTCCAACTGAAGCAGGATCTTTGGTCTATTATAAAACTTTAGCCATAGTGGCTTTAACAGATATCGTGCAAAAATTTTGCAGAAAAATAGACCTTTCCTTCGTCATTTTATAGACTGATTTTCATATATGGTCTTCGTCACGATATAGGGTGGATGTACCAGTAACCGGACACTTAACTTTTTTTTGCTTTTGAACTCTTCTTTGTTACATTTTATAAGTGATATTAAAAACTTTGAATTTTCAAATGACTATTGCCTAATTCTAAATCTAATGTAATCAACCGATTCGATAGAAAACTCTCTATTTTTTTGTAAAATATATCGTATTGATATAAGTCAGAATTTGCCAGTAACCGGACAGTTTTTTCAGAAACCGGACAGTAAAATTCCAGTTATCGGACGCTTATGATCTAAAATAAAAATAATTGTTTTTTAACGTTTTGTAACGTTTTATAACGTTCTTTTTATTTTTATTTAATATTTAAACCAAATAAATAAATACAACAACAAAAAATAAACTTTTGCACATTCTTCATTAATTTCAATGATCTTGCATAGGTACTTATTATTTAAACGTTAAGAAAAACAAGTAAGGAAGGTTAAGTTCGGGTGTAACCGAACATTATATACTCAGTTGAGAGCTATGGTGACAACATAAGTGAAAATAACCATGTAGGAAAATGAACCGAGGGAAACCCTGGAATGTGTTTGTATGACATGCGTATCAAATGAAAGGCATTAAAGAGTATTTTATGAGGGAGTGGGCCATAGTTCTATAGGTGGACGCCATTTAGGGATATAGCCATAAAGGTGGATCAGGGTTGACTCTAGAATGCGTTTGTACGATATGGGTATCAAATAAAAGGTGTTAATGAGTATTTTAAAAGGGAGTAATCTTTAGTTCCATAGGTGGACGCCGTTTCGAGGTATCGCCATAAAGGTGGACCAGAGGTGACCCTAGAATTTGTTTGTACAATATGGGTATCAAAAGAAAGGTGTTAATGAGTATTTTAAAAGGGAGTAATCCTTAGTTCCATAGGTGGACGCCGTTTCGATATATCGCCATAAAGGTGGACCAGGGGTGACCCTAGAATTTGTTTGTACAATATGGGCATCAAACGAATGGTGTTAATGAGTATTTTAAAAGGGAGTGGGTCTTAGTTCTATAGGTGGATGCCGTTTCGAAATATCGCCATAAAAGTGGACCAGGGGTGACTCTAGAATGCGTTTGTACGATATGGGTATCAAATGAAAGGTGTTAATGAGTATTTTAAAAGGGAGTAATCCTTAGATCCATAGGTGCCCGCCGTTTCGAGATATCGCCATAAAGGCGGACCAGGGGTGACCCTATAATTTGTTTGTACAATATGGGTATCAAAAGAAAGGTGTTAATGGGTATTTTAAAAGGGAGAGGGCCTTAGTTCTATAGGTGGACGCCGTCCGAAATATCGCCACAAAGGTGGACCAGGGGTGACTCTAGAATGTGTTTGTACGATATGGGTATCAAATTAAAGGTATTAATGGGGGTTTTAAAAGGGAGTGCTGGTTGTTGTATTGGTGGTCGCATTTTCGAGATATCGCCATAAAGGTGGACCAGGGGTGACTCTAGAATGCGTTTGTACGGTGTGGGTATTAAATGAAAGGTGTTAATGAGTATTTTAAAAGGGAGTAATCCTTAGTTCCATAGGTGGACGCCGTTTCGATATATCGCCATAAAGGTGGACCAGGGGTGACCCTAGAATTTGTTTGTACAATATGGGCATCAAACGAATGGTGTTAATGAGTATTTTAAAAGGGAGTGGGTCTTAGTTCTATAGGTGGATGCCGTTTCGAAATATCGCCATAAAAGTGGACCAGGGGTGACTCTAGAATGCGTTTGTACGATATGGGTATCAAATGAAAGGTGCTAATGAGTATTTTAAAAGGGAGTAATCCTTAGATCCATAGGTGCCCGCCGTTTCGAGATATCGCCATAAAGGCGGGCCAGGAGTGACCCTATAATTTGTTTGTACAATATGGGTATCAAAAGAAAGGTGTTAATGAGTATTTTAAAAGGGAGAGGGCCTTAGTTCTATAGGTGGACGCCGTCCGAAATATCGCCACAAAGGTGGACCAGGGGTGACTCTAGAATGTGTTTGTACGATATGGGTATCAAATTAAAGGTATTAATGGGGGTTTTAAAAGGGAGTGCTGGTTGTTGTATTGGTGGTCGCATTTTCGAGATATCGCCATAAAGGTGGACCAGGGGTGACTCTAGAATGCGTTTGTACGGTGTGGGTATTAAATGAAAGGTGTTAATGAGTATTTTAAAAGGGAGTAATCCTTAGTTCCATAGGTGCCCGCCGTTTCGAGATATCGCCATAAAGGTGGACCAGGGGTAACCCTAGAATTTGTTTGTACAATATGGGCATCAAACGAAAGGTGTTAATGAGTATTTTAAAAGGGAGAGGGCCTTAGTTCTATAGGTGGACGCCGTCCGAAATATCGCCATAAAAGTGGACCAGGGGTGACTCTAGAATGTGTTTGTACGATATGGGTATCAAATTAAAGGTATTAATGAGGGTTTTAAAAGGGAGTGGTGGTTGTTTTATAGGTGGTCGCCTTTTCGAGATATCGCCATAAAGGTGGACCAGGGGTGACTCTAGAATGCGTTTGTACGATATGGGTATCAAATGAAAGGTGTTAATGAGTATTTTAAAAGGGAGTAATCCTTAGATCCATAGGTGCCCGCCGTTTCGAGATATCGCCATAAAGGCGGGCCAGGAGTGACCCTATAATTTGTTTGTACAATATGGGTATCAAAAGAAAGGTGTTAATGAGTATTTTAAAAGGGCGTGGGGCTTAGTTCTATAGGTGGACGGCTTTTCGAGATATCGCCATAAAGGTGGACCAGGGGTGACTCTAGAATGAGTTTGTACGATATGGGTATCAAATTAAAGGTATTAATGAGAGTTTTAAAAGGGAGTGGTGGTAGTTGTATATGTGAAGGCGTTTTCCAGATATCTACCAAAATATGGACCAGGGTGACCCAGAACATTATCTGTTGGATACCGCTAATTTCTTTATATATGTAATACCTGCCAAGATTTTAAGGGTTTTTTATTTCGCCCTGCAGAACTTTTTCACTTTCTTCTACTTAATATGGTAGGTGTCACAACCATTTTATAAAGTTTTTTCTAAAGTTATATTTCGCGTCAATAAAACAATCCAATTACCTTAGCATGTTTCATCCCTTTTTTCGTATTTGGTATAGAATTATGGTATATTTTTTATTTTTCGTAATTTTCGATATCGAAAAAGTGGGCGTGGTCATAGTCGGATTTCGTTCATTTTTATACCAAGATAAAGTAAGTTCAAGTAAGCACGTGAACTAAGTTCATTAAAGATATGTCGATTTATGCTCAAGTTATCGTGTTAACGGCCATGCGGAAGGACAGACGGACGACTGTGTATAAAAACTGGGCGTGGCATCAACCGATTCCGCCCATTTTCACAGAAAACAGTTACCGTCATAAAGGCTATGCCCCTACCAAATTTTAAAAGGATTGGTTAATTTTTGTTCGACTTATAGCGTTAAAAGTATCCTAGACAAATTAAATGAAAAAGGGCGGAGTCACGCCCATTTTCAAATTTTCTTTTATTTTTGTATTTTGTTGCACCACATCATTACTGGAGTTGAATGTTGACATAATTTACTTATATACTGTAAAGATATTAAATTTTTTGTTAAAATTTTACTTTAAAAAAATTTTTTTTTAAAAGTGGGCGTGGTCCGTCTCCGATTTTGCTAATTTTTATTAAGCGTACATACAGTAATAGGAGTAATGTTCCTGCCAAATTTCATCATGATATCTTCAACGACTGCCAAATTACAGCTCGCAAAATTTTAAATTACCTTCCTTTAAAAGTTGGCAGTGCCACGCCCATTGTCCAAAATTTTACTAGTTTTCTATTCTGCGTCATAAGTTCAACTCATCTACCAAGTTTCGTCGCTTTATCTGTCTTTTGTAATGAATTATCGCACTTTCTCGGTTTTTCGAAATTTTCGATATCGAAAAAGTGGGCGTGGTTATATTCCGATATCGTTCATTTTAAATAGCGATCTGAGATGAGTGCTCAGGAACCTACATACCAAATTTCATCAAGATACCTCAAAATTTACTCAAGTTATCGTGTTAACGGACGGACGGACGGACGGACATGGCTCAATCAAATTTTTTTTCGATCCTGATTATTTTGATATATGGAAGTCTATATCTATCTCGATTCCTTTATATATGTACAACCAACCGTTATCCAATCAAAGTTAATATACTCTGTGAGCTCTGCTCAACTGAGTATAACAAACAAAAACATTCTTTCATTTTCAGTTAAAATATACTTGGATAAAAAAGAAACACACAAAATTCCAATAAATAAAAAATTTAAATATAAATATTTCATTAATTTCAATACATTTTAGCTGAAAACATACCTACGCAGTAATTAAACATTATATAAATGCCACACAGACTGCTTCCCAACTTTGCTCATCTTCTTCTCGTTGAAAACCGGAGTCTCCGCGTTAGATCCCTTTAGTATCATCGATTAAGCTGGAGTCTGGTTGTTATCTCCCTTTAGCTTATTAACACTTGTGCCTTTGCTTCTCAAGCCATTATTGTCTCCCTCTTCCTGTATTACAGCTTTTGAGGTACATGGCTTTATTTCCCTCTTCGATCAGCTTTGCAGATTTTGAAGTTTGGTTCCTGTCATTACGGCTAATTCGGCTCCTGGTTCTTGGACTGGAGCGTTTACCCTCCCCTTATGCCTCTTAAAAGCATGCTTGTCAGGTTCAGCCGATCGCTGCCTCTTGCTTCTAGGGGCTTCTTCCCCTTCGATGCGGTTGCAAAATTGAGGGTTGTTCACAGCAAAGCTTCCACTGTCTCACGGGCTCATGCCAAGCGATCGCCCTCATCGTTGGTTGGGTGAACCACTGGGCCCAAGAGCTGCATAATTCTTAATGCATCCCAATATTTTGAGAGGGTTCTCTTAAGCTCTCTATCTCGTTGTTTCCGTTCTTAATTCTTTGTCCGGGCTAGTATGCCGCTCCTTTTCCGAGCGCACTGACTGCACACTATTATCGCTATCCGCGTCCGAGTCATAGCTGATAGCGATTTCCTCTTTCCCGAACTGCGACGCCATCGTCTTTTCCTTCGCATCCTTACTGTTTCTTAAAGTGTTTGAGTTCATCTTGGTCGTACGACCACCTGCCCACAAGGCGGACTCAGTGGTCTAATGTTAAAAATGGGGATAAAAACCGTCGCCCACAACAGCGCCCTTGTTGTGGTAAGGAAATCATTACTTCCCGAGGCGGCCCGGTATCGGGAAGGCTCCGTTCAAATACAGCCGAAACTATCCCCTGGTTGCAAATCGTCCAGTAGGCACGGTCCGCATAACACCCTGCATTATGGATTATCACACATAGGTTAGGTTGAACTGGCCGGTCCATGAGGGCCTCACATAGACTGAATGAGTCCGTAGTGTTACCATACGTTTGTTCTAACGACCAAACTCAAAAATTCTATCAAAAACCAGGGCCTATGTTAAAAAATAACTCCGTTCTCTTGGCAAATACTATAAGCTTTCCAGGACTTAAGCCACTTGCTGCTTCTAGATCTGACAGCTGTATCACTCCTAATAGCTGGAGCCTTAGCCTGGCAAGCGCAGGGCACGAGCACAGAACGTGCTAGATCGTTTTCTCCTCCAACCCGCACTTCCTACATCTGATTTCACTGGCCAGCCTAATTTAAAGGCATATGACGCCAGAAGGTAGTGTCTAGTCAGAATACCCGTCATGGGTCTACAGTCTTCTCTTTTTAATGATAGAATCAACTTTGTTAGTCTAAGGTAGTAAGACTTACACATAATCTTCGACACTTTACAGCCTCGCGATTGAACCCACGCCTTTCCTGCTTGGTCGGGCATGTGCACCTCTCACCTTCGCTTAATCTCGCCCAGTCTAACTGGGATTATCCCACATACTATAATTAATTTTAATATAAACAAAGATTATTAAAAAGGGATAAAGAAACAGCATGTCCGGATACTAGAATTGTGCGGTTGTTAACTATTTCTAGTAACCGGACACTTTGTCCGGATTGTGGAAAACACTATTATTTTTATTCCAATTTCCGTACAGGTGCATTTACAAAAATATATACATATTTTCACTAATTTTAAACTGTTATCACGTATTTTTGTCAATTATTTATAGAATGACAATCATTTGAAACACTTTTGTCACCTAATTATTAGTAAAAACTCACCTGATAGAAGTGAAGTAGACTAGCAAAAAAATTGAAAAGTAGCACGTCTTAACACTTCACTTCACACACGTAAACTAAAAGTGAAACAACAAAGCTTCTTTTGAAAATAAAGCAAAAGGCAAATTGCGAAACCGTTATAAATGAGTAGCTTCTTCCAATGAATTTTTCGAATTTTAAAATAAGTCAACGGTTTGCTTATTTAAAACGATTAAAGTGAAAAATGTCCGGTTACTGGTAAATAAATAAATAAATGTAAGGCGCGATAACCTCCGAAGAGATTTAAGGCCGAGCTTCTCTTCCAATTTGCGTCGTGCTCCTCTTGATTTTCCCTACAAATTGGCCGGACGGGACCTACATGTTTTATGCCGACTCCGAACGGCATCTGCAAGGCAGATGAGTTTTCACTGAGAGCTTTTCATGGCAGAAATACACCCGGAGCGCTTGCCAAACACTGCCGAGGGGCGACCCCGCTTAGAAAATTTTTCTTCTAATTGAAAAACCTTATTTCTAAAATTTTGATGTTGCTTTGCCCGGGAGTTGAACCCAGGGCATACGGCGTGATAGGCGGAGCACGCTACCATCACACCACGGTGGCCGCCGACTGGTACTGGTACATCTACCCTAAGAAGCACCTAGCCTCATTGCCAGACACTTTCCATAGTGGCTTTGTCCAACCAGACACTTTTTATAATGTAAAACTGCACTTTTTCGTAAGCTGAAAGTTATTTTACGGCAAACAAAATTTCAAAGGTTTTTTTTAAAGATTTTGTATTCGAATTTCAGTATAAAATTGCTTCGATGTTCTTTGAAGTTTAGAAGGATTAAAAGTGTCTGTCAAAGCCACTATGGAAAGTGTCTGGCAATGAGGCTAGTGGCTTCTTATATCATGACGGAGACCATATATGAAAATCAGTCTTTATAAAATGACGAAAGAAATGTCTATTTTTCTGCAAAATTTTTGCACGATATCTGCTAAAGCCACTATGACTCAGTTGGAAGTATGTATGAACTGACGAAATTTCGACTTTTATAAAATGACGAAGGTCTGGCAGTCAGGAGCCCTTGCTCAATAAGGACATCAGATTTTTCTTGTGAGTGGTAACTGAAGGCATTTGAAAACACCATTGAATATCAAATCATTATTCTCTTAAAGTTCCTAGCTAAGTAAGGGCATTTCCTTTCCTTCCTCCGCTATCAAAGGGTGGTGGATGTAGCAAAGCAACAAACTTTTCTAATTTTCTTTGATACATTCAGCGGGCATAACGTAAACACCCATTAATGTTCCGGAAAACTGTTTTCTCGTATTCTTGATCTTTTGATCTATCCATAGTTGCCCCTCTGAACCAGATTGTAATAAATAATATTAGAGCTGACAATGACAAAGAGTCATCCGTATAAAACCTCCGAAGCGTTTGAAAGCTTCATATTTAAGTTTGCATGAAAATTATGCATCGTTTCGCCTGCTTGTTTAGTTGTTTGATGTTCTTCTGTCCTCATTCTTTTAAATTCGGGATATTTGCATTCCCACCTCCTCACAGTTCGAGGTTTGTCCTTATACCTTGGCCATGCCAATGCTAAAATACCTTGGCGCTAAGGGAGTAAGCTTCCTGACCCACGTTTTCAAGCCTGAGAAACCGGCTATCAGTCCGTTCGCCAGTAGCGAAGACATTGGAAACCTTCCTGCTCCGTCAGTTTACTGCGAATCTTCGCCTAGCCACTCATCAGCATGGTTTCTGCAAAATGCATAGCACTACCGGCGCTGTCAAACGATTTTGACACATCAACCAGGGCACTCTACTCCAAGATGCAGAAGGTTCACCCTTTCCCCTTTGTATGAAAAGGTGGACTGCAAATTATCTTAACCTAGTCGACCAAATCCACGGCCACTCTGTTTTGCGACGTGGAATATGGGACGTTCACGTCGATGGTGTTGCACTACCGATTGTCTCTAAAGATCTTAGGGATAACATTCGGTCACACTCTCACCTTCCAGGCGTATGCCATCGAATCTGTATCTAAAGTACAAATCCGCAACAAAATCCTCAAGTCGCTTGCCAGTAGCACTTGGAGAACAGTTGAAGAAACGTTGCTAGCCACGTACAAAGCAATTGGCCGGCCACTCAACAGCAAGTCCAAACTACGGTGATACAATCGTACCATACCCTTCCTCATATATGGCGAGGAAAAATTGATTGCCAGTCATATAAGACAGTGCTTCTGTTTTATAAACATTTTCTTATGGTCCAAGGAGTTACTATGGCCTCATAAAATCTCAACTTTAAATCGCAAAAATATTTTTTGCACTAAGAATTTTTCAATTCCTTTTGCAATTCCTTTGAGGAATGGGAAATTATTAATTACTTTTGGCATTCCTTGTAATTTAATTGGAAAATTTTCAATTATATTTGCAATTCATTTCCAAAGTTCTGGGGCAGAAATTACTTTTGCGCTAAGTATTTGATTTCAATTACAAACAAAATTGTTTGTACTCGAGCCTCCAAAAAACGAAAGACATTTGGTGTTTTTTTTGGGGAATTGAAATGTAGGAGCAATATGTATGTAGGAGCATTATGTAGGAGCAATACCGCTGTTAGCTGTTATTAGACTACTTTTAGGTATAGTATCCGAAGTCTACGAACAGTGTGGAGCGCATACGCATCCGTGACTATGATGTCTCGCGTTTTGCGCATTTATTCGTTTAACAGCTCCTTGAACTTTTCTGGTAGAGAATCCATAGCCATAGAAGCCATATAGCAGGATGTCAGGAGAATAACTTTCCCCCCAGTCGTTGAGAGCAGAGCTGGGTAGTAATGATTATTTTAGGTATTCAGCTACCGTCAATTCCCCATTACATCTACTTGAGGAAAGTAATCAATTCCTTTGCTGTGGAAAAGTTCAAGGAGCTGTTAAACGAATAAATGCGCAAAACGCGAGGCATCATAGTCACGGATGCGTATGCGCTCCACACTGTTCGTAGACTTCGGATACTAAAGTAGTCTAATAACAGCTAACAGCGGTATTGCTCCTACATAAAGTAATATACTCTGTGCTCACCATAATCGCCTAAGATCTATACCCGAGGTAGGTATGCCTGTCATAAAAGGCGACTAAAATACCAAATAGATTCATGGGGTAGTGTAGCGCAACCCTTCCAACGGGTTTTCAGCACAATATATAGCATCTCCAACCCAATTGTCAACCTCACCTATCCGAGGCTCTGGCGACCCCGCACTCCTCATGGTTCTAGGGGGTGGGAGGGCAGGATGGCCTGGAAGGTCGCATGTGGTCATAACAAATCGTTCCCGCGATGGTCGGGCTTGGTACCGGAACGTACCTGGTCTGTATCCGGCGAAGGACCATCAACATCGATAACACTCCCCAAGGCCTTCGGGGAGGGTCCTTATCGTTAAAACAACAACAACAACCTATCTTTTTATACGGCCCTTACGCAGATACATGTTTGAGGGTGTTTGATGGGCTTATGCATATCAGCCTCGGCATATCCCCAAAAACAAGGCAGAAAAGGTCACGTCCACTATATTATAAACTCTAGAAGAACAGACTGGACCGAAATCCATTAATTTTTAAATGGAAAACTTGGGCAGCTGAAGAAGGTTGCCGCTCCCGATGTATCAATACGCTAAGATTCAGGAGCACGACAAAGACACCATGGTTGAGTAAGGAGCTAAAATTTCTTAGAGCACAGACTAGGGAGACATTTAAGCTAGCAAAGGCTGTGAAGTACACAAGGAGAAGAATGTTCCAATGCCCGACTGTTTCTGATGTCCTCGTTAAGGCAAACGCGTTGATGTTGCCATACAGGAAGCACTATGGAAGGGGATAGGCAGAATGGCAATCGGGTTTTGCGACGTCTACAAGAGTGGTCATAGTATGAATAAAAGCCCAACTCTGATCCAAGGTGTGGGTTTTGTGGTGTGAAAGAAACTTCGCCGCCAAGTACTGTTCACGTCTGTGACCCGCATCAAGACGAAATTTTTCAAAATAACGTCTCAATATCATTCTAAAATCGACTTTAACGCCAGGGTAGGAAAGGAAGTGGTATTTGGTCCTACAGTCGGAAAATTTAGCTTCCACGATGTAACAATTCCCATCGGGTTGAAAATGGTTATGGTATATATGGTTATTTGCAGTACAATCGGAGGACACGAAATCAAACAGATTACGTCAAGATCTGCGGTAGGCATATTTCCAGTGTCCTGGATTTACGCACTTTGCGAGGTCCACTTTGCGCAGCCAAGAAAATTCGCGCAGTGACTTAAGAAAAGTTTGCCATTGAAAAGCTGCTCACAAAACACAGCTGATGATGACTTTACTCGGATCTCACCTCTTAAACAAATAATAAATACTTAGCGCGATTAACCTCCGATGACATTTATGCCTCCTCCTTCGGAGTGTTTACCTAACTACTGCCGATGGGCGCCCGCTCACCTCTGCTCACTGCATGTTTCTCTTCCATCACGTACCGCCGCTGCTGATACCATAGGTTTCCAGCGAGCCCGAAAAAACAACTGCTAGGAAAAGGAGTGTTTCTCTACCTCAAAAAAAAAAGGAAGCAGCCTAGCGGGACACGCTACGTACTAGCGCCGTTTATTGAGCGTAGCTTATGAGGTTTTGCCAAATGACGTTGGGCAATACCATCAGTTCCGTAAGGGTTGGTAAAGACCAAACCAGAACCAAACGAAACTTCAGACAAGTAAACTTCCATTTGTGGGATTTACAGAAACCAATGCTGGAGAGTATAATTTTAGGAGCAGAACTAAATTGCTAATCTATTATTAGAGTTTATAGCTGCTGGTGTTACGGCGGGTCACAAGCACAGCCCACAATCCGCTCTGCAGGGAATAGAGTAACGTTACACGTTTCTATAGCGAGTTGCTTGATCCAAGATAGATGACCGTCAGACACTACAAATGGAATCCCTTAGCTAGTTTTTAAACCGATTATGATCTTATCAAGTTGTCGCCTTCTCACTTTCGCTCACCACTAAACGGTTATCCTGTGACTATCAAGATGTTGCTTGGACATAAGCCTCCGAAAGTGGTACGCTAATTGAAAAGAATCGCCGTCATTGCTTGGTGAATGGCGATCAGAAGCTTTTCCCACTTGCGTAGACTTTTACACACGGCAAGTAATTAGCCTTAGTGAGTGGACATACACCAAATTAAAATAAATAAGGGGAAAAAAGAGGAAGAAAAGAAATTGAAAAGAGGAAACCTGGAAAAGGAAAATAGGAGACGGGAACCGAAAGACTTGGACTCACATAGAAAAATGAGATATGAGTTAGCGTAATCACGTTAGATTTTTATCGAAACTATATATAGGAGTTTGGTTGTTGTTGTTGTTATAGCAGTGCTTCGCCCCACCTAAGGGGTGCGGCCGATCACAAATTATCATCAATATCCTCTAACGGGAGTCCGAGGAAACTTGCTGTTTCAACAGGGGTGGACCATAATGAGAGGGGTGCTAGAGGCGTTGGTTCCATATTACAATTAAAGAGATGGTTGGTGTCATGTAGGAACACATTGCAAGCGGGGCATACATTTTGTATGTCGGGGTTGATTCTGGATAGGTAAGAGTTTAACCTGTTACAGTATCCAGAACGAAGTTGAGCTAGAGTGACTCGCGTTTCCCTGGGGAGTATGCGTTCCTATTCCGCAAGTTTTGGGTACTGTTCTTTGAGTACTGGGATCACCGGACAATTCCTGGCATAAAGGTCCGACGCCTGTTTGTGGAGTTCACTGAGGAGTTGCTTGTGTTTTTTTTTTTTTGGTGCATACGGCTGAGTTCAGGTGCCGTATTTCCTCATAAAGCTTACGGAGATGACTCCTTAAGCCCCTAGGCGGTGTTGGCTCATCAATCAGATGTCTGTTGGGTTGCTCAGGTTTCTGGGTATTCAACAGGAACTGTTTGGTTAACATTTCATTTGGAGTTTGGTTCTTGTTGTTGTGTTAACAGGAGATTGGTAAAATTCCCTTACCGAAATCCAAAGCAGAAATAATTTTTGCATGACTATTTCGAATAATTGTTATTTTTTTAATACTTAGGGTTTCCATTTTACACAATTGGACGGTTTCCCAATGATGTCTGCACTGGTGCGAATTTATTATCAGGCACATGCGTGGTGCGTGGCGAATGTAGTGAGAATGGGGGCGTGGCAGCTGGTACATGTAGTACGATTACCACTCAAGCTGTTTGTTGTATATGTAAGTAATTATGTAAAGAGATGCGGAGAGAGTACTTCAACTTTTTCCCATATATACAAAACAGATCAAATGGGCTGCGGCTCCAGTACGAGTTACAATAATACATATTTCTACAATTCAGGCTATCCTGGTGCATACAATGGTGGTGGACGGTAAGTAATTTATACAGCAAGTATAGAAAACTCAATCATCGAAATCATATACTATAACGATGTGATCCCTTCTCTCTATCTAACCAACTTCCAGCTGCTCAATTGTTATATCACCATGCGATGCAAATATTTGTCAGTTACGCATTGATTTCCGAACACTATCTATAGCACCACCAAGTGGTGATGGTTTTTGTCAAACCGATACACTAACTGTAACGGGTGGTGCTTCGCGTGTACCCACAATTTGTGGTGAAAATAATGGACAACATGTTTACGTCGATTTCAATGGCGAATCACCAATCACAATTTCAGTAGCCACATCCGATTCGTACACATTTAATAGACAATGGCAATTACAAATAGCACAAATTGCTTGCGCTTCTGCAACACAAGCACCTTTTGGATGTCTACAATACTATATGGGTGGAAGTGGCACAGTATCGAGTTTTAATTATGATTCTGCAGCCAATTCGATGCAAAATTCAATTGGTGTTACAGGTACACGACAAATTGCCAATCAACAATATGGTATTTGTGTGCGTATGGGTGCCGGGATGTGCTCAATTACATGGTCCCAAGTAGGTTCTGATGCGTATTCGTTTACATTAACTGGTGATGTGGGCGTTATAGATCCAGCGCTATTGGGTACAGCTACAGTACAGATTCAAGATTGTACAACAGATTTTATAATTATACCGAATCCAATACAAAATGGTTTAACATTGGCTAGTGATCGTTTTTGTGGTTTAGGATTGGTGAGCACAACGAGTGCAACAAAACCATTTGTAATTTACACTGTAACAGATGCAAATGAGGATTTGGATATGTCGAATAGGGGTTTTCATTTATCATATGAACAGAATGCATGTCCTGTAATTTAGATTCAGATTTCTTTAAGTTAATAGTGTCACAAGAGAATTGCATTTTCAATAATTAAGTAGAGTTAAGTAAATATATATATTTATAAATATATATATTTATTATATATAAATTTTTAAGCATAATATAGTATAATTGTTTAAGAAAAATTCCTTTGAACTCTATGGCGCACAGTATAAAATAGGTTTTAAATTTAGTTGCAGATTTTTGGTATAATTTTCTATAAGCTATCTGTCAAAAAAGCTGTAACTAAATATAAAACCTATTTTATATTGACTATGACTGTGCACCTATACATATTCATTTAATTTCATTTCATTTATTAAAAGAAATATATATTAGTACAATAATATCATGTATGATCTTTTATAGTACAACAGACATTAAATGACAGGATAATAATAAAACATTCAAGTTTTAAATTTAACACATTAACCTAACATATTTAAGGTATATAAAATAATATATGATGGAAACCAAAACAGATTCATAACAGAATATGCTCACTACAATTCATAGAGGAAAAAAAAAGAAAAGTTTAACGTTAGCAAATATTCGCTCCCAACGCTTACGAACGCTTACGAAAAACAATTATGAAAATAAAAACGAACTTAGTATTAAAATCGGTTATATCTAAATATACAGTAAGCCATTTTCGAAAACAGAATTGCTAGTTGGGTACCAGAATACTTAAGATAATAATAATAATAATTGGCTAGAAGATATGTAGGTAAACTCAGTTTCAAATCAAGACATTCATTGACGAAAGAACGAATATATAACATTCTTAAAGTTGCTTTTACTTAAGCTATTGCGAATTGAGTTCGGGATGGAGTTCCATATGCGGATAGCATTGACAAAGAATAGCCTTGCAGAGTTCAGGTAGTTGTAGTTTGGTAAAATTATGTCACATATGCGAGCAGACTGCGAAAGAGTCAACTTGTTATATAAGTAACTGGGCACTTTATCTGCCATAATACGACAAAGGAAAATGCAGTTCCTCGCTCTAAGGTAGAGACCTCACAACCCAACCAACGAGTCCTCCATTCAGATACATGGTCAAATCTTGCTAAGACAAAAACATATCGCGTTACATGATTGAAGGCTACATCAATTTTGTGTGCAGACTTGGAATCTAGTTTGCTGTATACACATTCCGCATAACAATATTAATTATATAGCCAGCTTTCTTCTTATTTCTAGCGGGGTAAAGGCCGCCGATACTCTTAAGTTTCGTAGGGTATAGTAAACTTTACTGATGACAGAATTAACGTGATCAACACAGGACAGATTAGAATTTATGACGAAGCCCAGATTCGTCGCCTTAGAAACATATTTCAGACAGTTAACATTAATGTAAAGATTTGGTAGATCCTGAAAGTTAATATGCTTTTTTGAAATGGGAAGTACATACGATTTAGCACTGTTAAAAGCAAGGAGATTCGTAGATGCCCAATGGGATAAGGATGACAGGTCACTGTTAAACTTGGCACAAAGTTCAGAGGCTTGCCCCTGCATCGCTGACATATAGATCTGGATATCATCTGCGTAGGCATGTATCTGCGCATGCTGGCAGGAGCTGAAGATGTCATTTATAAATAGACAAAATAATAGCGGTCCCAATATAGAACCTTGGGGTACACCAGCGAGCAATGGCCTAATGTCAGATATTTCCGATCCAACCTTAACACGCTGCGCTCTACCCCCCAAGTAGCTCATCATTAATTTTACCGCAGAGTCACTAAATCCGAAGTAGGCTTTCAGCTTCATACATAGCAAACTATGGTTAACTGATTCAAATGCCTTTGAAAAATCGAGCATACACAATAATCCCTACTAGACAGCTGACAATCAGATGATTGATCATCTGTCAGGAAGTGCTGTAGGAAAGTCACATCAGGGCGCAGTACGAATATCCCATCAGGTTTGCTCTAGCAGTATGATAAACCTGATAGGTTTGGCTGTATACGTGTGACTTCAGACATGATGTAAACATTTGTCATGGCGGAGGCATCATGCCGGATGTAAACATTCGTCAGAGCGGAGGCATCATGCCGGATGTAAACAATTGTCAGAGCGGAGGCATCATGCCGGATGTAAACAATTGTCAGGGCGGAGGCATCATGCCTGATGTAAACATTAGTCAGGGCGGAACCATCAAACATGATGTAAACATTAGTCAGGGCGGATCCATCAAACCGGATGTGCAAATCAATCACAGAGGATGCATCATAATAAATAAAACATATACAGATAGATGTATATAAAAATTCGTTTATTATTCAATATATGTGCACTTTTATATAGTACTTATGATAAAAGACTATAAAAATATCTCAAAACGTCCAATTAAATATATATATCACATTATTTATTCTCACTTAGTTTTACTTATTTACTTATATATCTGATTACTTTTTTTTTTCGTTTCTTGAAATAAAGTATATTTACATTATTTTTTTATTTTTACCTATTTACGTATATATCACATTGCTTTTCTTTATGTATTCATTAAAATTTCATTTCTTTAAAAAGCTAATAATTGTTTGTCTTTTCATTCTCAGGTACTTATGATAAAAAACTATAAAAAATATATATATTGCATTATTTATTATAACTTTTACTTATTTAAATGTGTAGATCATTACTTTTTTTAAGGATTCAGTATTCATAAAAATGTAATTTCTTTAAAAAAAAACATAAATTGCATTTTTATATCAGATTGCTTTTCTTTATGTGTTCATTATTAATTAAAATTTCATTTCTTTTAAATTTTGTTCACAACATGTTTTGTCAAAAAGGCTTTTATTTATTAGTCAATTGTCCTTTTTGTCTCAGGTAGTTATGATAAAAGCTATATAAAAAATTCAATTAAATATTGGGACTAAATTAAAAAATATTTCGAAAACTTAAAAAACTTCATTTAAATATCACATTATTCTAACTTAAAAAAAGTAACTGACTAACTTAAAAATATTACGAAAACTTAAAAACTTCGTTTGTATATTACATTAGCCTAACTTAAAAACAGTAAATAATTAACTTCAATATATTCCCATATGTATTTAATTAGCGAGCTTTGCTCATATTGCTTTATACAATGGTTTTTGTAATTGATATTAGAGAAAAATTGTAAGTTTACAAACGGCGATGGTTACTAGGACATGTTTCTGAATTTCACTTCTTCATCAGCTAGCTTTTTCGGGAGCTGAGCGTTGAACTCGAGTCTCCAACATTCATATCAGTGCAAGCCTTTTTTAGCTGCTACGCCATATGAATGTTCCGTTGTTCGCTGTACAATTGGTCTCTAAGAGTTGCCTTTTTTGTTTATATTCCTTTTGATCACCATGTAGGCACATACACTCTGTATGTAGTTTATTCCTAATGGTGTGGATATGATTTTTAGGCGTGCTTTTGAAAGCTTAGTAACATTTGTTCGGATTTTTACAGTATTTGTTTTTTTAATACTTCCGCTGTTACTATTATATCAATATGATCATATGTATTTAATTAGCGAGCTTTGCTCATATTGCTTTATACAATGGTTTTGTAATTGATATTAGAGACCAATTGTACAGCGAACAACGGAACATTCATATGGCGTAGCAGCTAAAAAAGGCTTGCACTGATATGAATGTTGGAGACTCGAGTTCAACGCTCAGCTCCCGAAAAAGCTAGCTGATGAAGAAGTGAAATTCAGAAACATGTCCTAGTAACCATCGCCGTTTGTAAACTTACAATTTTTCTCTAATATCAATTAAATATATTCCGCAAACTAAAAAAATTCAAAAACATATAAAAAACCGAAAATTCAAAAGCTTTTTGCCGAATTTCCTTTGTGCCATCCTGTGGTGGCTGAGTTCAACCGCCTTTCTCATTCCTTTTTCATACGATGCATGTCCTTGGTGTATGAATACATCTAAAAACGTACCAAAAATCAATATAGGAATACAATCTATAATACATCTCTCTTTATAACATCTTACCGCGAAGAAATGTCTCGAACAAGGAAAGCTTTTGGAGACTTTTCTTTCCAGCTGCTCCCGCCCAGTTGTACTCTTCCATCAACGTGTCACTAAAAATTTCTTTAACTACTCGGGGTATGTCCTCTGAAATGCCCTTAATTTTGAATATATGAGCCTTCTAAAGTATGAAAGCGAAATTAAATTATGGTAAAAGATAACTTTTTGGGTCAAATTACCATTGCTACAGCATACTCCTCTACCTTCAATCTTTCTTCTACCCTTAGAACCTCTAATACATTCTGGAGAGGCAATGCGCTGGCAACTTCATCCATGTACTTGTCTCTGACTTCCCCAGTAATTTTGCACACAGAGCTTTCCACCTTCTTCAGCGTCACCTTGCACTCTCGCATTAAGTGCTGTTGCGCCAAAACTTCACTCTTCGGTACCGCCTGTTTAAAATGAAGGTTTATTGTTGAAGTATATATATTAACAAGAAACGAGTTGAAAATCGGTGTTACAAAATATTATATGCTCAGATGTGAGCTTTAGCAACAAAGTAGTTTGGTTGAGATATGGTCGGTACCTTTTTTCGTTATCAGCCCAATTCTCAATGTTTTTCCGGAGAGATTTTGCCCGTTCTCCATACAAAAATGGTTGAGAATGGCAAATTTTTGTATGAAGAACGGGAGAAATCTCCCCGGGAAAAGGATGGTACCCACCGAAATTTGGGCCAAAATTTTCGAGTGAGGTATCAAAAGACGCGTATTCACGTCTAGATCAAGAATCCGAAAGCGGAAGTTAACTTTTTTTATCCATTCAAAAGATATTAACGAAAAACCAAAAAAAGACCCCGGCCCCTCCGAAACCGGGGGTGGGATCCATAGTATTTTTGCGCAGAACACATTTCTGCGTTGGCGGCCTTCGGCCGCGCTTATAATAAATAACCCTGGGCTACGCCATGCCAAGTCCGGGTGTGTGGTATAACCGTGGCTACCGCCACGGTGATGCACAATTTTTTTTGTGGGTATGAACACAACAACAACCACATTAAAATCGCCAACTTCAACTGCAAATATCTCCGGACAGAGATAAAATTTTTCTTTTCCGCCTTCGGATTATTGTTCTCGAGATTAATACCTCACTCGAAAATCTTAGCCCAACTTTAGGGTGGGTACCGTAAACTGCACTACTACCAAAATATGGATCCCACCCCCGGTTTCGCAGTGCTTCGGGGCCATTTTTTGGTTTTTTGGAAATATCTTTTGACAGAAATAAAATTTTGAATTTCCGCTTTCGGATTCATGGTCCTGGGATCAAAACGCGGTCGAGTTGTAGCAGTTGTGAGCTAAAGTAAATAATTACCGCAATGGGGTGCTCTACATAGCAAATTTCTTTGTGATTACTATATCTGGTTCTGCTTTAATAGTGGTGGAAAGTGCAGCGACGTTATGTCGGGGAATGTTTCCAGTTATAACTTGTTGCAATGTGGGAATTCTTTTGCTAAACCAGAGGGCCCTTTATTCAATCCTGCGCTATTAAATTTAATTATCATGTTACACCTGGATATTATACCCGTCTTTGTATTAAAGGGTGCATCTATACTTGTAAATGTAACTTCTGGCATGATATTACATGGAGCTTTCATCTTGGCAATCATTTCTTTGCTTGGACAATGGAAAAATATAGAAACATTACATCTGGATTATCTGTTTTCTAAAAAATAAGTCTGAAATAGGTCGGTGTGCAATCCCATTCTGCGATAGGGCAGCAATCGATGTGCAAATGTATTAGGGCGGACTGAATAAATATAAAGCTTTCTCTTTTGGTATAGTGAAAATATGGTTAAGGATATTCAAAGAGATGGTCTATCAACATTTAAGCTTTTAGTTTTAAAGTTAAGTAGTGTTTATCACGATTTTTGTTTTCACCTGCAAATAACATGGGGATATTTGATTTTTAACTATATGTGGGCAAATGATTTGTGTATAAACGAAAGGTAGTACTCTAGAAGGGGGGTTTAAAACAACCAAATGAAAATTTAAAAAATTTACCTCCATTAGGTCCTGCCAGGTTGACTTCAATTTGGTTGGTTCCAACATCTTCAGCCTGATCTCCTTGTAGCAGTCCTTCAGCCTGATCGACTACCATTCCTGCTGAGGAAATGGCAGCACCTTCGGCTTCAGATGTAGCCTCATTAAAACGTCTATTCGTTGCAAACACTTTATTGAAAGAATTCGCTGAAAATAATTGAAAGTTAACTTATGTACAAATCATGTACAAGAGATTTTCTTACCATTATTTGTAGATTCCATAACTGCACTTCTTCTTGTAACTGGACTCTTCAAAAATTTTAGAATCAAAAGCTTAAGGATACGTTTTAATTATATTTTTAAGATTTATTTATTCGAAAGTGTGGAAAGTGTTACTTTATTGAAAGTTTATGAAACAAGGGTTAGGAAAAAGTGGCTTAATTGGAAAACTCATGGAATAGGTGGTGAAGAAGGGGTATAAGCAAAAATTTGCTTTCTTGAGGGATACAGAAGTACTTGTAATCAAGATCTTCTCTCTTTAAATCAACCAAATTTAAGCTTGGCTTACTTGCAACAACAATACCTAAACTATCGGAGGAGCTAACAGGTACATCGAAAAAATTTTGCGTTTTCCGAAAAACAGTACATTGCACTATTTCCAATTCTCCTGACCCTATAAGTTCTACTACCTTTATAGGGCCGACTTTTTTGCTATAACAAAAACAGTCTTTATCTTTCTTTAAATCAATATCGGAAGAGCCTAGCTTGGAAGGTTTGTGAATCGATGAACTTACATCCTGCCTTTCTTTCAACCTTAAAAAACAGCTGTTGCAATATTTGATTTGGTTTTTTTACTATCTTTTTTAAAAATTGCATAAAATTTTCAAACCTGTAAGCAGAAAAGGAATCTAAAGGACCAAGATCTTTGACATATTCTGACAAGTGTAATAAACCATGAATGTTGAAAGTAACGCTTTCCTTCCCAAACATTACACTGAACTGCGTGACGAAATGCTCTAGTGTATCTTGGGCAACATCAGCCTCAGACCTAAACGACCCTTCACTTGAAAGAAGTCGAATGCCGGTATGTAGTAGTAGGAAAAGGAAGTACAACTCACTACTAATGCAGTCTTTTAAAACAAAAATGCCTGTGTATAGCAGGAACTGTCTGAATTCCGTTGCTTTCCACCGACTAACTTCATCTAAACTTCTCGCAGTACGACAGAATTCATACGGAAAGTAATTCGAAATAAATTCAATATTTTTATTTATCTTTCGGATATTTGCATCGCTATTCAAATTTTTTAAAAACCTTTTTACGACACCTAAATCTACCAAATGCATACAGTCTAGTGGAAACTGAGAAACCATTTTAAAGCCGGCATCTTCTAAAACGGTTTTCTGTTGCCTGAATTGAGGACTGTGGTGAGGCACATGATCTCTTTTCTCAAAACTTATATCCGTCCTGGGTATACCAGACGTTGTGGGTAAATATACTTTCCCATCCCAGTCACCCCCTATATGACACCTGGGGCATCCATGTTTGGCATTAAATGACATAACACCACTAACAAACGCCCTAGCTGGGGAGTCGCAAATGAACACACGCACATCAAATCTTAACAACACTTTATTGGGACCGACAGCAATACCGTATTCTCGCAGGGATTTTGCCTCTGAAGCGAACTTAGCCATAAAATCATTAATATTTTCAGGCTTTTTAAAACCTGAGAAGCTAGCTATAACAAAAGGATCAACACTAGGAAAATGTACTAGTGCTCCAAGAATAGGTCATAAAACTCGACTTGAACTGTTAAAAAGTTTGAGGCCATCTACTCCCACATCAATTAAAACCTCTTCTTGTGCTTCCAAAAATGAAAATTGTTTAGAAACTAGTTGGTCTTGTATACCAAAGTACAAAAATTCACCATTTGGCATAGATTCTACACTGACTTTCTCGAAAGGTGTCTAAAAGAGTTTTGGCACACAACGGCACATCCTTTATCCCACCCTTCTGGAGTGCCTGAAGAAGTCCGTCTATAATATTATGAGGAACTTTAAAATCTATGGCCCAACTTCTTAGCAAGTCGTTCAGATCCGTACCTGCACCCTCTTCTACATAATAACTTTGGGCACCTAAACACTCTTCTACGCTTTCATCACTATCACTTCGAACACTATCAACTGGCAAACACTGACTTTGCAAAATCTCACTACTCAAAGGATTAGCCTCACTTTCCAAAGGATTTGCAACACTTTCCAAAGAATTAGCAACACTTTGCATTTTATCTTGAGAGGACTTCTCAAGTTCTTTAAACATTTTAACGTTATCGTCAAAGAGCTTTTTCTCTTTCGATAAGCAATTAGCAAAATGCCTTCTTTTCATATTTTTTTTTTTATTATATTAACCTTTATTTTATTTATTAATTAATTTAAAAATCCCGTCGCGCTCTGAAATTTTTAAGTCTTTTGCGTTTTAGAAAATAATAGCTTTGTTCTGATATTCTCCAAATATCGTCCTCGTGTTCCCAAAACTGACCGAAAATAATGCAAGGGAACACAAATTGAGTTATTTATGGACAGGTACGCACAGTTTCGGGCAAACATGAAAAAAATTAACAACACCAAGTTTGTATGTATTAGTAATCGCAATACTTTTGTGTGAATGTGTTGGTGAACACATCAGCGTTCTGCTCACGCGTCTTGTAGGGATATGTCATCCAGAATTTTTATAATAGCTGTGGCGCAGCTGTGCTTAGATCTAAACCCCAACTGCATCGGTGAAAGCAATTTGTATACAGTTATATGCGAGTGGATTTGTTCAGATAACAGGGACTCAAGGGTCTTCGATAGAGCGGGAAGGATGCTTATGGGACGAAAATCAGACGGACTTCTAGCACTTCTATTTTTAGCTACCGGAAGAATGATTGCAAGTTCCATGCATCAGGGAAGCACGAAATTGTAATACAATGGTTGATGATATGTGTTAGGGTTGGCAAAAATATGAGGAAGAATTATTTTTAGAAATTTTAGCGGGATTCCATCAGCACCAATCGCGTTTGAGCGGATCTTACAAACACATCTTGCAACATCAATCTCCGAGACGGCACAAAATTCAAATTGCTGAACCGATGCAAGTGGATAGGGTATGTGCTGGGAAATGTTGGCGCTGGGTGAGGAAGTACGATTTACAAATACATAATTGAGCTCATCAGGGTTAAGGGAACAATTTGAATTATCTTTAGCATGCACACGAAGGTTTCTTAAATTACGCCAGAGGACATTATTTGGCAGCTCGGAATTTAACATTTTACCAAAATATTTCGAACATTCTTATAGGTATGCCAGTTCAAATCTATCCGATTCTTTTTCCACACTGCATAGGCCTTGTTGCGTTTTTTAATCATAGTACGAACAATTGTGTTGAACCATGGGCACGAGGACGATTTTCTTTGAAAACAACGCATTGGTACATGGGCATAGTAAAGAGTGAGTACCGTTTCATTTAAAAATTTGAGTTTATCGTTCACATTAGATAAACTCCAGCAATCGGCCCAGTAAACACGAGATATGTCAGCAGTCAAGCTGTTAAGGTTAAGCGAGCGATAGTCAGGGAAGCCATATGTAACAGGAAATGAATTATGCTGGCCAAAGTCAAAATCAAACGAACAAAAAATTAAATCAAAAAATTAAATTTGGTCAAATTTTAAAACGGAGGACGGATCGGTGACAAAGAAATAATCAAGCAGACTAGGACAACAGTTATTCGCGAACCTTGTTGGTACTGATGAGTTAACTAAAGAAAGACCAACACCAGACACATTGTCCAACAGACGGGAACTATACATGTCACGACATAACATATTAACATTAAAGTCACGACACACAACGATATTATCAAAGTCAACTGTGAAAGCAGATAGCATGCTACAAAAATCACTTACACTAGAACACCTATTAGGATTATACACGCATGACACAAGGATTTTTGACGCAGAACTATACACTTCAATAAGTACAAACTCAGTTGTACTCTCAACAGAATGGGAAACTATGCGAGTCTTCAGATGAGATTTGCAGTACACCGCCACTCCTCAACACTTTCTATTAAGTCTATCATTTCGATATAATTTATAGCCCTCTATTTCAAAGTGTGCGTTTCTTAAGTCATGTCTAAACCAGGTCTCAGATACGCAAATAACATTCACAGACGAGCGCTCAAAGGTTCTCCTAACCAGATCCATTTTCTCATAGTTAAGACTTCGTGCATTAAAATGTACAACATTAAATCCTTTTTGTCTACTGCACATGATATTTAAAAGTGCAAGACTATTTTCACCAATGCTTTTCATTCCACTGTTTAGAATCATTTATATAGCGTAAGTTAAAAGTAACCCCAAGATAATTACAAATAAACCGAAGTAAAGATACCACACAGTGACTGAGTTTAACTACACTTACAATATATATATATACAAAACAGAAACGACAACATACCATTACTATATTAAATACAACTCTAGCGAAACTGCTGCAAATCATCAACACTCCTTATTTTTAGTGGTGGGCTGTTTGTTGACCTGTCCGCTCTTACATGTACCATACCTCTCATAGTAAATACCGATACTAGGCTTCCTTTACGTCGCAGCTTAATGGCCTCTTGCAGTAAAAGTCTATTCTCCCTAGTGAGGCTCTCGTATATATGAAAGAACTCCTCAATGCCGATTGGACGCAAAGGAGTCACAGATTTGATTTTCTTGCGATGTTCTCTAAAGGCTCGCAGGGTACGATTGCGGTCAAGAGGAGAGTGAAATTTTATTATGACTGCACTGTTCAGTGTAGTACTTGACGCCTTAGTGCGGAAAATATCCCTGATCTGCGGAGCCATAAACTCAATTGAGAGGCAGACCTGGTTGAAAATACTTTTTAAGTTTTCACCCTCACCGAACGGAATTCCGAAAACAACGGCATCCGCCGCAATATCAGGCGCAGCACTCCTCTCTAATACATCCTCCAAATGACCTTTCATTAACGCAAGATCCTCCTCTGTTTTCTGCGCATTAGCTTCCAATACAGCAATCCGGGCAGACGAGTCAGCGACCGTAGCAGCAAGCGAAGTTATATCCGCCTCAATACGTTTGGTAAGCTTACTCTCCACCTTAGCAAGCTGGTCCGAAACACTTTTAATTAGTGGCCACAACTGCTCAGTGTGCTGTTGAACTTTCTCTTCCAACTCCTTCAATTTGCCGAATACAGCAGCAAGAGTAACACCTTCTTCAAACTTAGCCGCTTTCGGAGTAGGAGAGCCCTGCTTTCTTATCCGGCGCTTTACGGAGGGAGGAGCAGTAGACGCCATTCTGGATTATGGATTATAGCGTACTCAGAAATTTATTCTATTTATACTTGCGAGTACTTTGTGAGATATTAAGTACACCTGGTCACCGTAATTTAAATCAGCTGCAGAAAGATGGTTCACACACAGGTGGCGCCCTGATACATTGGTCAACATATTTGCAAACTTTTTCGCGCTAAATGTTGTTATTGCAAAAAATATAATTTAGCACCTTTCTATATTTGCAGCAAATCCAAAAGGAGAGTGCGAATTGATGAAACTGCACGATTTTATACAAAAGTCTTTCTTTAAAAATGTATATTGAACACTTCTACTAAGTGTAATCCACTTTAAAACAATGAAATTATTTATTAAAGTTCGTAAGCAAAAAACTTTTGAATCAAGTAGCCAGAGTTGCCGAGGCAACAAAAACAGAATTTAGCTTAAGAAACCGTTAATCGCTTATATATATATATATTTTTTTTATTTGTTTTATTTGTATTTTCGTTGTTGTAAAAATTTTTTATTTCATAATTCAACTGGTATTAAAATTTTTGATATTAGCAATTTCCAGTTCTAGTTGTTGAATCTGCAAAGGAAAAAAATTTGCAATTAAAACTAGTGAAAAAATAGTTGCAAATGACCGCAAGTAAATTTGAAACTCATGTTTAGAGGGGCTCTGAAAATGTATTCATATTTTTGTATACTTCTAGGTACAGCCGAAATCATGTTATCGATGATAATCCTTTGTCGGATATAGATCCGGTACGTTCCGATAACAAAAACCATTAAGATTCTATCACGACCATATCGGAAACGTTTTAATATGACCACGTTCAACCTGCTAGATTATCCCGACACACGAAGAACTTGGGGTCGCCAGGGGCTCGTCTGGTAAATATGTGTATGATACATTCATATTTATAACAGGAATACCCTCACAGGTTGACAATTGGGTTGTGGAAGCTGTCAATTGCGCTTATCAACCCCTGCATATGAGCTCTTGTGCTCGTGTTCATCTTAACGGAGAAGAGCTGTAGTCATTTATGTGTCTACAATGGTATGCTTCATATCCTTATTAATATCGTACTCTTTAGTGATATGTTTTATGCCCTGTTTTTGTGATCTCATCTTCTTGATCCCTAATTGGGATGTCAAATTTAAAAAACTTTGAGTGGAACTGTAGATCATTAATTTTAACTAAGATAATAATAAAAACTAAATTAAATATTTGGAAGATGGCTCTCATTAAAATAGGCCATGGATTCTGAAAACTCGTTTTTGAATGTTCGAAATAGATTACTCCAGCAATAGGTATATTATTCCACTTCTCATATTAAAGGATATCGACATCTTTAAAGCAAATTTACGAAATGCATCCATACCTTCTGATTATGTCGTTGCTGCACCTGTTCACTAGCCGACCGCCGAAATCCCTCATCATTTAAACGCGTGCGATAACGTTCCACCTCAGCTTGCAAACGTTCCAATTTCTTTTGGTTGACATCAGACACTGCAGGAAGTTCCTGTCCCTTTTTCTCATAAATTTCATTCACTTGCAAGCCTATTATAAATGGAGAATAAATAAATTATTAAAATATAACTATAAAAATCAATTACCAAAAGAACAATAATGGCCCGCTGTTGAAAAGTATTGAAAGTGCTGCCTGCGCTCTTTCAATTCAACTGGCGTTAGCAGCTCCACAAACACATTTTTAGTTAAGGTTAGTGCACGCATTTCCTTCAAATGCGTTTCTAGTTCACCAAAAGCTTTACAATCTTGCACAAACAAATAAACCAATGGTTCATGTTTTTTCGATATCTTATTTTGGCTTTTTACTTGTCTCACAGCCTGGCATATGGATAGTATCACATCAATCTCCGCTTCGATATGGACATCAAAATGCTTATTCAGCTGCAAGTGAATATTGTGTGGCAAATATTGCAGTAGCTCCTCAGCAATATAGGGCGTAAATATAGACATAGCTTGAATGCCCCAACTTAAGCACGTAGCTAACGTTGCACAGTTGATATAACCACTGGCAGTGCCCCCGTTGATGGCTGGTTTAGTTGTTTCCTGTGTAAAAAGTAAGAAATGATGAAACCGGTGTTTCAGTGAACACCACTTGGACTCCAAGATTAGTTGGCACTATCGAAAACTGTCACCAGAGAAGGTTGAGAAATCTGGTGCGCTTAAAAGTATGCAAAATTTATTAAAAAATCTGGATTAAGATCAAATGGCAGGCGTTCTTAGAATACACACACATCAAGCTTAATTGATACTATTTCAACTTTTAAAAAATTTAAGAATGTTATATTTTATATTATAGCATCCCTTCACGCTCCCACTTCGTTGTTAGACCACCATTGCCAGAATAAATCCACAGATTCTGAAAAGATGATTGCTATGTAGCAATACTAAATATTGCATACCTTTGGGCGTTAGAGTTTTGCGGCGATTTCGTAGTTTGCCTAATTTTATTTTAAAATTTGAATTAAGATGATAAAATAATATTTTTATTACCTACCAAATAAACATCGCACAAATTGTTATAGAAAAACTGTTTAAAGATTGCCGTGGCCATATGAAACTCATGCTGGTCAATGCTTTGTGCCACTGTTGTTAGAGAGTCTGCCAAACGACTGAGTATCCAACGATCCCACTTGCCCAGTGGACAATTTTCCAATGTCTCAATTTCTGACAAATTTAAATTTAACTTTTCAGCGGCACTACAAGTATAACGTGTGGCTTGCCAAATTTTGTTTAGGAACAATTTGTTGGTATAGCATTCAGCTATATCGAAATTTACAAAATGAGTTTTCACATTATGACTACAGAGAGTGAACCGCAGCGCATCTGTGCCGCATTTTTGTATACCATTGGGAAACATTTTTTTCAAGCCTTTCAATGATTTTTTCAGCTCATTTTTGTCAAGCACGCCGGCATCGAACGAGTGCTGAAGATCAGTTTCTAAGGACTATGAATAAAATTTTGTTTATATTTAAATTGGGTAGTAAAGGATATTGATCAATTACCGCTAAAGTTGCGCCTTTTACCACCTGCTGGGGCGTTACAACATTGCCCAGACTTTTGGACATTTTACGTCCATGCGCATCACAAATAATACCATTTAGTAGTACCTTCTTAAATGGCACCTCGCCCACTAGTTTCAAGCCCATCATTACCATGCGTGCCACCCAAAAGAAGAGTATATCATGTCCAGTTGCCATTAAATCTAATGGGTAGCGACTCCGATATCCACTTGAGGGCCAATTGAATACGGATAATGGCAGCAGCGCCGATGAGAACCATGTATCCAATACATCTGGATCTTGTACAACACTACGCACATCTGCTTGAAATTTCGTTTTTGCCTTTTTTGTAGCTTCATTTTCGGATAGCGCCGCTATCCAGCACTCATTACCATGAACATCAGTAGCTAAATATGCAGGTATCTGATGTCCCCACCATAACTGACGTGAAATACACCAATCTCTACATTCCTCAAGCCACCGATACCAATCACATTCGAAATTCTCCGGATGTATTTGTAAACGTCCACTGCGCACCTCAGAAATAGCAGCTTCGGCCAAAGGTTTGCAATGTAAGAACCATTGTGGCCGTAACATATATTCAACAATATCTTTGGTACGTGAACAAATGGGCAGCGCCATTGAATGGTCTTTCACTAAATCGAGCAATTGTAAATTTGAGAGTGCATCCAACATACGTTCACGGGCTTCGAACCTGGGTAAACCCTTAAATTCCTCAAATTGTTCAACAATTGTGCCTTGCTCAGTAAAAACTTGTATTGGTTCTAATAAATGTTGTTCGGCAATTTCAAAATCAGCATTATCATGAGCTGGCGTTATTTTAACTGCACCACTGCCAAAGTTTTGGTCTACAGCTACATCGTAAATTAAGGGTATTAAGTCATTACGAAAGGGATGACTCAGGAATACTCGCTCTTGATTACGATACTTAATATAGCGGGGATCCAGTGGATGCACAGCCACAGCTACATCGCCAAGCAACGTTTCCGGACGGGTTGTTGATACTATTATCTCTTCATCTGAACCGTATAAACGATATTTGATATCGTAAATTTTTCCAAATTCTACCCCTCTCTTATAACCGGGCACAGACAATGTGGTTGGTCCTTTTAGCTCTAGTGTATCTACTTCAATATCCGAAATAGCCGATTCTAGCGCGCATGACCAATTTACCAGTGATTTTCTTCGCTTTATTAGATCTTCTTCGAATAAGCGTATAAAGGCGGTGTTGACCGACCGCGATTGTGTCTGTAAAGTAAAAGCAAATAATTTAGCAGCGTAGCAGTATTTTTGAATTCGGAATGCTTCCAAAGCAGGTTTGAATTTTTTTAAAGACTTCGCCCCTAAATAATTGCGCTCTAACGCATACATACCTCATCCATAGTAAAATACTCTTTGTCCCAATCAAGTATGCATCCCAGCTTATGCAAATCCTGAATAATGCTATCGCCTTTTATTCTCTTCCATTTCCATATTTCTAACATAAACGGCAAGCGTCCAAGTTGATGTCGTGTAAGTCCACGTTCTTTTAACAGTTTTTTTTCAACAATTACTTGCGTTGCAATCCCCGCATGGTCTGTTCCTGGTATCCATTCGATTTCATAGCCCATTTGTCGTTGATGCCGGCATATAACATCTTGAATGGTGGCATTTAAAGCATGACCTAAATGCAGGTTTCCCGTAACGTTTGGTGGTGGCAAAATCATACGAAAGGCCCCATGATTACCACCGCTGCAAGGCTTTTCCGATTTACGACTCACGTTTTTATCTCTTTCAACCGCTTGTGGATCATAGCCGACTGCAAGTGATGAAATCGCTAAAACAAAAATGAGTGTTGACTATCATTCAATTTTGAATTAAAATATGTTTGACACTACCCGCAATTGTCTGCTTCCGACGCAGTAATATGTTGTTTTCATATTTTCTGCCCAATAAATGCAATCCTTTAGCTGTAACACGAGACATTTTTATATTTGATTGCATCTTCGTTGCATTTATGAAAGAAAAACAAATTTATTACAAATAAATTGGAAATGTTATATGAAATCAGCTGACAAACAGGGTGTAACAATTAATTGTATTCTAAAGGCTTAGCCAAAATGCCAAAATGTAGGTTTTAATATAGATTCGTTCAACGCAATCTTATGAATTCCAGTAACATCGCCACAATCAACCAAAATGTTGCAATTGTAAATATAAAGGAACTACAGACTTAGCAATTGAAGTTTATTTCGCATTGCCCATTCGCAAAAAAACGAGTTGAATGTTGTGCCGACACTGAGATTCGAACCCACACACTTTGAGATTTTCCATAGATAAATGGGAGTGGCGCCTCATCAAGCTTAGCCACAACAAGACATTACGTTGAGTTGCCAAAATGCAGTGTTATATGATTTGTGTAATGTATAAGTAAATAGTTTTTTTTTTGGTGAATTTTGTGGATGTGGTGAAATTTTTTATTGACTTTCATTTACTGAATAGTGAAGTCATTTCAAGTCACACAAATTGTCTAACGTAAAATCTCAAATTTAGAGACTTGAGATGAGACTGAATTACATAATCCAGCCGTAAGACTTGCCAAATAGAACGGAGGGCGCACTGTAGAGTTGCGATATCGCGCAGAAACAGGCTGGTGTTCTACTAGAAAATAAAGATTTGGAGTTCACCGTTCACCCTGCCATTTGTCATTCTGTCCGCACCAGGCTTGCTTGTCATTTTCATTTCTTGATTGCTTTGTTCATCGCACGCTACCGAAAGAAAACAAGTGGGTTTCTAATTGTTCAGTTGGTCGTGATTTTGTGCAATTGTGGATAATAAATTTTACAAAGCGAATAATCAAATTTAAAATCAAAATATTAGGTGATAGTTCAAATGTAAATTTGTGTCCAAAAGAGTGGAAGATTTTTCTAGCGGTGTGTCTTGGCCTCCTTATCCTTAACGCTTAGACGGAAATAAACAAGTTTATTTCTATCACATAATATTTATGAAAAACAACATAATGATTCCAGACCACTTCTAGACCGGGGTTGTGATCCATAATATTTATTCATAGAACACCTCTCTTTATTGGGTGATCCTCCGCGCAGCAAAAGAGAAAAGGATTTTCACCACTGTCAATCTTGCCATCACATAATTTTTCATACTCTGGTAACAACCATTTATCGTCAAATAATTCCCGCTGATGGCATCATTGCGCGTTATCAAATGTCTATACAACAAAGAAAGTGCAAAAAAGAAAAAGCAGAAAAAGGAAAAAAGCTAGCAATCACCAATCAAACCTGCTCCAATTATAAATAATTGTGATTTTTTAAAGAAAATTTTGAAAATCTAAGGATTTATTGAAGAATTTTTCTTGTCAACCGCACAATTTAATAGTTTTTCTAGCGACAACAAGCGAAATAAATAAAAGCCCTACCTACAGAATTGGAAGGTATGTAAGTGCATAATACACATAATCACATGCTTTATATTTAATTTATTATACTGATTATATGACGCTAAACAATTGTTTAAATAAAAAATGTGAATGAAAATAAGTGTAAAAGATGTAAAACTACAATGGGGGATGAAAATTTTACATGGTATAAAAGTGCTAGCTGTCACGAAGAAAATGTTATCCGAGAAAACCAGTAATCGAATCGAATCCCGAATTGGGTCACTGTGTCAATCTACTGGCGTAAGTCGGCTGTTGTTTTTGCTAATGTTCTTCTTTGCTACGATTCTCTTACCAACTTCTGCTTGCTATAAAAGTATTGCTAGATGAGCGAGTTGGAACATTTGTGTAAAGAAATTTTCGTGGATTCTACTTATACTTCCGGGAGATGATGCTTGCATTTATACAGAAATTAGAAGATTTTACAATATACATATATTAGGACAGTTAAAAAAATTATAAATTTCATATTCAATGAAAACTATTTACAAAGAAATATAAGGCCTGGTGATGTTAGCTTAACCCATTAGATCTATCGGCGTTATAACGATTTAAGAACTTTTCGGACGTATCCGATATTTTTGGTGGTATAGGGGCGGATCCAGCACGATTTGGGAGAGGCGCGATTTAAGTCAACTGTTTAAGTAAGATAAAGTGACCTTAAAATTTTTCATACAAACACATATACATATCTGCACTCATATACAAAAGCCATATCACTCAGATTTTTCCGGTTTTTACTAAGTTTTGCTTCGACCTTCATTATTTTCTATATTTTTATAAAAATATGTATTATTATATAACACCAGCAATCCAAATATACACTTAAGACTTTTTAGAAATTTCGGGAAAATTCCGCAAATTTTCATGCAAATTTTTAGCTTTCAGTAAGAATTTTTAGAATTTTTCTCAGAAAATTATCATTATTAATTTTTTGAAAAAAAATTCGTTTAGTGTTTTCGTTCTAATAACTTGGTGAATTGGGTGATGCAAAGTCCGTGTTAAGCTGACATCGAAGACGCCTGTGTTTTTAAATAACTTTTGAACAGTTAGAAAGATTTAAATTTTGCAATTAGTTTCTTATAACTGGGCAGTGATGCGCATCCGTTGATACCACTTTCGACCATATCCGACCGATTTTCGACATGAACAATAAATGGCCTAAGCAGTCTTAAACGAGTAGAAAATATAGTAACGCGCCGGACGCCGCCGCCGCGCCGACATTTTTGACATTCGGCGGCGGCTTGCGAAAAACGACCAAAATCGGCGGCGGCGGCGGCGTATATCTCTAATGTGAAGAGCTTTATTTTAGACTAGACAAAAAGTTAATGCTAGATTTACACATAAATGAAAACCCAAACATTAGCCCGCAAAATTGAGGGCCTCATTCTCTATTACGAAACGTACTTTCGGTTCTCATCGCTAATGTATTTACACTATTTTAAACGATGGTAACGTATCATTTGACAATTGCTTCCACCTTCCTGTAAGAAGAAGAAGTAAGAAACGTAAAGGCTGAACGAAAATGATAAGATAATACCATTGCTAGACGGAATCGTTTGAAGGTGAATCGTTTGTCTGAGCTATCGTTCGCAATACAGAATGAAGCCCTGAAAGATTTCACTTGACCATATCTAAAATTCAAGGTCATTTCATCTTGCCATCTCCTGTGAACGATATGCAGGTTTTTGATATTTTGGGAAGGTGTGAAGTAAATGTATTGACCCGAAACTAGCATGGATTTAAACCTAGACATTTACCAACATAATCACCGAAAAAAGGCAGTTTAAACCTCGACTGACTGAAATTCCATACAAAATACTCTCCTACCCTTTATAAATTCTAAACATTACCATTAAGCTTGTACTGTTGTCCAGTATGTACAATAGTTAAACCCAACGTTATTGTTGTTGTATTAACGATAAAGACAATCCGCGAATCGTTTCCTACGCCGATGACTGCACAATAATGGCCACAAGTCCAGGCCCACAGACCTGATCTCTCCAGTTTCATGACCTCTCGAAACCTGACATTATCACCGACTAAATCATCGGCGATCTTATTTACGACATGAACGTCCCAAATGTCTACCATTTTGAACATCCACGTCAATGGCACTACGCTACCCACTGTCTTACACCCCAAAATCTCGGGTGTGACGTTTGATCAGGATCTACAGTTTGGTGAGCATGCAGACGCAATTGTACCGAAATTCCAGAGCAGTAATAAACTCCTCAAATCTCTTGCTGGCAGTACTTGGGGGAAAAGATAAAGAGACGCTCATTACCACTTACAAAGCAATTGGCCAGCCGATTGCATGCTACGCGTCCCCGATATGGTCGCCAAGCCTAAAGACTAATCACTGGAAAAAGCTACATGCCTGCCAAAATTCTGCCCTCAGAACCGCCACGGGTTGTCTTCTTATGTCCCCAGAACACCATCTACATAATGAGGGAGAATACTTCCCATTAGGGAGGGAAATGAAATGCTAACCAAACAGTTCCTGTTGAATACCCAGAAACCTGAGCATCCCAACAGACATCTGATTGATGAGCCAACACCTCCCAGGGGCTTAAGGAGTCATCTCCGTAAGTATTATGAGGAAATACGGCACCTGAGAACACAGCCGTATGAAGCCAAAAACACAAGCAGGTCCTCAGTGAGCTCCACAAACAGGCGTCGGACCTCTATACCAGGAATTGCCCGGTGAATCCTGTACTCAAAGAACAGTACCCCAAACTTGCAGAAGAGGAACGCACACTCCCTAGGGAAACGCGAGTCACTCTAGCTCAGCTTCGATCTGGATAAACTCTTACCTATCCAGAATCAACCCTGGCATACAAAACATATGACCTGCTTGTAACATGTCCCCACATAACACCAACCATCTCTTCAACTGTATTGTGGAACCAACGCATCTAACACCCCTCTCATCATGGTGCATCCCTGTGGAAACTGCAAGTTTCCTTGGACTCCCGTTAGAGGATATTTATTACAATTTGTGATCGGTCGCATCTATTGGATGGGGCGAAGCACTGCTACAACAGCAACAACAATAATCCGCGAAGGGAGTGTTATCGATGTTGATTGTCCTTTGCCGGATATAGATCCTGAACGTTCCGGTAACAAAGCAATATTAAGGTACTAGCCTGACCATTTCGGTAACGATTTACGTGACCACATTAAATCTTCTAGGCCATACCGCCCTCCCCACGCCCTAATTCCATTTGGAAATTGGGGTCGCCAGAACCTCGCCTGCTAAATATGCTTCGTTCATATTTGTAACAGGATCCCCCTCGCGTAGGAGGGGTTGACAATTGGGTCGCGGAAGCTTTGAAGCTATAAAGCTTGTATTGCGCTTATCAACCCCTTGAATCCCAGTTAATAAACCCAATGTAAGGTACAAACGCTCCAGAACTCTATTTGAGATTAAGGGACAGTAGTTATTAAAAAAAAATCATCGAAAAAAAAACCTAATATTTTCCTTTTGCTGTGATAAATATGCTATTGTAGAAAAAGTTCGATTGGCGGTTTTCTCAACCAAACTTTTTGTTAAGCTATCCGCAAACGAGTGTTCCTTTTGTTCCCTGTCAAATAATTTTTTTTACCACGCTTATATATAAACATTTTAACTTTAACCATCTAGGAGAATATACTCGTGGTAAGGCATGTCTGTCACAGTATAGAATAAGTAGTGCATTAATGCTTAATTGTTAAATTTTTCCACTCACCACTGTCATTTAGTGTATAAATGTGTTCTTTGAAACACCCTCGGTGCAGATTTACATATTTCTGCAAAAATACTGCAGCTACCTCCGCCTGAAAAAAGCTTGGAAATTGTGCCAGTAATGCACCTGTTGCTCTGGGGCTGAAGATTTCTGCTGCAGTCCTATCTTAAGCCGTCCGTATACCTAGTGCTTTTTTGTCTACAAGTTCAACTTTAAATCTCTTTTCAAAAATCGATTATCTCTTATTTTGGACTAAAATTTCTTTTTGATCCTTTACGTATTTTTGAAACCGGTAAATTATTTTCGAGTCACTTTCGTTAGCAGTTTTTTGTTTTGTTTTTGGAACTTGCTATCACTTTTAGAGCCGGTTAATTTTTTGGATGTTGTTTTTGGTGTGAAACTGGCTCTTTTTTTGAGCCGCCTACTTTTTTATATAAATTGTAATTTGTTTTCGAAACCTTTTTTAAGAAGTTTAAAAAAGGGATACATTATTCGTCATCAGAATGTTGTGTAGAACCCTAAGACCTAGTTCTACCTTGGGTAAATTTTTGATGGAATTTTCGACTAAAAAAACAACTTTTCTAAATCAGATCGCAGGGGTATGGTTGATTCTAAACATAATTTTCGAAGCATACATAACTTGAAACAAAAGGAACTTCCGGAAAAATGTATCTTCTACAAGAAGTGGAAGTTGAGTTATTTGCAATTTTTAAATATTTATATATTTATTATTGTCTACTTCTGAATTACTCCTTGCTCGATGAGTTAAGTTTTCTAAGTATGTATGTATGCATCGGTGTATTTTTGCAATTAAACAAATGCATAACATAGTCAACGCTTGTTGGTGTAATAAAGCATATAGTGAATATTGGTTTGTCGAGAGATGAAGTTGGCGGTGGAGAATCGAACCGAACTTCCGAATCAAACGACGACAGACAGTCAAGCAGACACGCAAACTGTCCTGTCTGTTTTTGGTTTCATTGGGTTGGTAGTTTACTGGATTACCGTGCTAATTTGTAACATAGAGAGAAACAGAGAGTCAGAACCAAAAGCAATCGGCGAAGACTTTCAGATAACTCTATAGAAAAAAACAAAGAGAGAATTATAAGAGACATTTTTTTATATTTTTAACGGAGCTCTTCAATCCTCTGGCTAAAATTCGATTGTTGATTCCACCGATTTTCTATACATACATACATATCGACACATACATATATGTTCATTGCATGTACATGCTGGGTATGGACATACTTACCTCAGCACGGTTAAATGTGTATTAAGCTTTTTTAAAGATGATAGGAACAACTTTAGAAGGTTTTAGCAGATATGCTCCGGAATATATACTTATATGTGTGTACTTATGTAAAAATGAGCGAAAGCGAAATTGGTTCACGTGCATCTTTTTATACTTTTTACTGAGTAGCCAAAATGGAAGAGAACGAAATTTGATATGCACTTAGATTTTTACATAAGTGTGCACATATGTATGTATACCTTTTCGTTTGCCGGATTTTTTGTAGTGATAAGCAGAGGAAAAATCTAAAATTATACAACTTGATTTATCCTTGCAGCACGAGATGTGTGCAAAATAGATTATGTATTCAAAATTTTCTATAGAATGGGAAAGTGATCCCATGATACAAATACAAATGTGGCAAGAAGCTATGGGTTTTCCTGCCTTTTATATTCGTATATGAGTGTAGCTAGCAGGAAGTATAATGAAGGTCTTCCAATCGTTATCAACGTTTTTTTCGATGGTACTGTTTTTCCATTCGGCACAAAAAATACAACTTTAAAAAATTCATAATTTGAATTAGTAAATGTGGAGAACTTTTCTAATGGTTATAGTTTCGGAATAATTAGAAGTTTTTAAATAAGCATTTTCAAAGTCGCACGATTGCTAATGTCGACAACTTTTCCAGCGGCTATAACTTCGAAATTTTAAATATGTATGTCGAAGTTAAACCAACGGAAAAAATGTTCATAACTTGTACAACGGTTTCAACTTCGAAAAATTCAAGGTTTGAAATATGTGTTTTTTAAAACACACAATGCTTATTATCTCGATAACTTTTCCAATGGTAATAGAAAGTCTCACAAATAATATGACCTGAATCGGAAACAGTGTGCAAACAAAAGCAACTTTTAGACTTCAAAATTTACAAGATCACAAAATCAAACGAAACGTGGTTGTTCTCAAACCGCATGCAACGTTGCTGTGTGAGAAAATGTGAACTGTTGTGTGCGGAGAGATTTTCGGAAACGTTTGGGAACCGCCATTGTTAAGACGGTAAGGGAAGGATTTAAACTGAGCATAGGACCACTTTTGGTTGTATTTATATCTACTTCTGTTAGTGTGAGTATTCCTGACATAAAATAAAATAAATAATAGTTTAAAAAAACTTAAAAAACACGCTTTTATAGCAAACCTAACTAAGAAATAGAAAATAATTTTCAATTAAAAAGAGTTTATATAACAGTAGTAGAAAGTCAAACAATCGTTTATAGTTAATCACCTCAAAATAAAATTATAATAAAATTTCAGTTATTAGCAGAATAATTTAATTCAGAGTAAAAAGCGTGGGGTGCATTTGACTACATTTCATATCTTTCCTCTCAGATAGTTGCCAATAGAATGATTGTAACATTCAATATCAAGCACCCCACGCTTTTTACTGTGAATTAAATTATTCTGTTAATAACTTAAATTTTATTATAATTTTATTTTGAGGTGATTAACTATAAACGATTGTTTGACCTACTACTGTTATATAAACTCTTTTTAATTGAAAATTATTTTCTATTTCCTAGTTCGGTTTGCTATCAAAGCGTGTTTTTTTAGTTTTTTTTAAACTATTATTTATTTTTAGTTTTTTAGTTCAAGTAATTTTAAAAGTTTTAGTCGAGAGTGATGAAACCTCGAAACGCCAGCGGTCCATGGATGAATCCAACCCCACGGCACCGAAAAGGGCCAAGACGCAGGGAGGCTGGACGCGGTTGTTGTTGTTGTTGTTGTTGTAGCGATAAAGTTGCTCCCCGAAGGCTTTGGGGAGTGTCATCGATGTGATGGTCCTTTGTCGGATACAAATCCGGTACGCTCCGGTACCATAGCACCATTAAGGTACTAGCCCGACCATCTCGGGAACGATTTATGTGGCCACATTAAACCTTCAGGCCATTCCCTCCCTCCCTACCCCCAAGTTCCATGAGGAGCTTGGGGTCGCCAGAGCCTCGTCTGTTAGTGAAACAGGATTCGCCGCGGATAGGTGAGGTTGACAATTGGGTTTGGAGAAGCTATATATTGCGCTGGCAACCTGAAGGGTTGCGCTACACAGCCCCTTGAATCTGGTATTTTAGTCGCCTCTTACGACAGGCATACCTACCGCGGATATATTCTGATCCCCTAACCCGCTGGGGGGGCTGGACGCGGTCTTTCGCCGAAGTTGCCAAGGGTCGGCAGATCATTGGCATTATAGACGAGAGCAGCGAAGATGACAGGATCCCGAAACAACAGTGTAAGTGGATCGAGGCCGCGCTCGCTACGGTGGCCGTTAAGGCTAAAAAGGCAACCCTGGTCCACCGCCATCTTACACCGATGCAGGGTGGTTCCAGGGCAATGTCAAGCTAATTGCCTGTGATGACGCCAGGTCGGTCAACCTCTATAGGGCCGCCGTCACGCTGATAGGGCTGGTAAATCCGGGCGCGCGCCTCTAGGTAGTGGAGGCGCGTGATATCCCCTCACGATCAAGGGCTGAAGCCTGAGTTCCAGTGACGCCAACGGACCTAGCTGACATCCTAGAGCTGCTCCAGGAGTACAACTCGCCACAGGTTTGGAAGTCAAGCCGGATAAAACCGAGCTTGTTCTCTTCACGAGGAGGTACAAAGTACCAAATCGTATACCGCCAAGAATTGCGAGTACGTTCTTAGCGTTTAGCGATCAAGTCAAGTATTTGGGAGTCATTCTGGATAGGAACCTATTATGGAGTGACCATATAGTGGAACAATCCAATAAGGCAGCAATCCTAAGGTGACCTACTGTATTTACACAACCATTGTGCGCCCGCTTCTTCTTGATGGTGCCTTCGTCTGGTGGCCTGCACTAGCTAAATGTACCTATCTTAAAATGCTTCAAAAGGTGCAACGGAGTTCGGAGCTCTGCATTACCGGGGCTCTCGGCTCCACCTCAGATTCCGTTACATACATACATGGATACATAGATACATAGATAGATACAGGCCAAGCTAATAAAAGCGCGTTAAAAAGGGCTCCAGTATGCTCTTTCGTAGATGTGCCATGCATCCACTTCTATCATTAATGAATGCGTTTTTCGCATTATGTGCAAGGTTTCAAATCTATGGCCATTTTGGGCGGTCACAAGTTCAATTGACCTTATGTCCGTTAGCCTTATGTCACCCCACCAACACATTATTGCATTGTCATCGAGCCTTGATACGTGTGCAAAGTTTCAATCAAGCTTATGGCCATTCAAAGTGTTAATAAGGCGAATTGACCTTATGGCCGTTGACCTTATGCCACCACATCATCACATTAATGCATTGTCATCGATCCTTGATACGTGTGCAAAGTTTCAATCAAACTTATGGCCATTCAAAGTGGTAATAAGGCCAATTGACCTTATGGCCGTTGACCTTATGTCACCACACCATCACATTAATGCATTGTCATCGGTCCTTGATACGTATGCAAAGTTTCAAATTAATTAGACTTCTAGAATCCGGTGAAAATTAAGCTCAAAGATTCCGTTACATACAGGCCAAGCTAATAAAAGCGTGTTAATTACAACTTTACAGACTAATTTTCAAATAAGCCCAGCAATGTTATCAGGATTTTTTGGGGATGCGTTTAGGAACTTTTAGAAATAAGACCCGGAAAATTTAGAGGTTAGTGCGGAATCTTTTCGAATAACTTCGTTCATTTCTGGAACTAGTTCTTTTCGGAAAGTTGAAAGAAGTAAGCCGAAAAAGTAACTGATACTGGGTACCAAGGTAGCCGCCGTAGTGTGGGGGTATGGTGCTCCGTCACCACATCGAAGGTCCTTGGTAGAGGTCCCGGGAAAGGCAACATGGAAGCACTTCAGACAAAATTTTTTAAACGGGGTCCCTCCTCGACAGTTGTTTCCCAAACACACCGAGTGTATTTCTGCTATGAAAAGCTGCACTGTGAAAGAGTCGACATACAACCTTTAGGTCCCATTCCGACAATTTTAAGGAAAAATTTAAGAGCACGATAAGTATTTATTTTGCAATTTGCTTCTTTTAATTTAAAACGATTTGATTTATTTATTTTGCCCCAAAGCAAAAGCGAAGTTGGCTGCATTTCCGCCAGCAGGTGACATTTACCATCTGTCAGAAATGCATGATATAATAAAATGGGTGACATGACAGATTAAATATAAGAACATTACAACTCGGCCAATCTGACTTAATGATTGACCTCAATCAGCTGAGGTTGTGTGACCTGTTGCAGTTGGTGACTGAAGTGGGTCTTGTTCATCATTATTAGGCAGGCACCAGTTACGAATTTTCATAGCTTCAACAATGCCGTCATATGGCAGATGTGTCAGTTGGCAGTTATCTATATCCCTTATGACATAACGATCATTCGGTAGTACTTTGTGTATAACATAGGGGCCCCTATATTTTTGAACGAGTCTCTTATTAGTTCCTACCGTGGTATCCACGTGCCTAATGACTACAAAATCTCCTACTGAATAGGTTTTTGCCGGAACGCTGTGTTTCGAAAAATATTAGTAATTATACTCTTGAGAACGTTCTATATTTCTAAGTGCCTTTTGCCTATTTTCCTCATGGTCTCTAGTGGTTTCATCCACTAGTTTGTCTTCCATAGATTCGGTAAATTCATCCACGACACTACCTCTTTGATTTACCCCAAAGAGTAAAACGCTAGGCGAGTTTTTCGTAGTACTATGAATACTGTTGTTTAGAGCATATTCTATTTGAGGCAACTTGGCGGTCCAGTCGGAGTGTTCCACGGACTCAGTAAGTTTACTCAACATCGTCTTGAGGACACGATTTACTCTCTCGACCTGTCCATTTGCTTGCGGTGATGCTACTGCAACCTTCACATGGCTTATATTTCTTTTCGATAAGTAGTCACTAAACTCGAGGGACGTAAAGCAAGTTCCGCGGTCAGTTATGATACGTCTGGGGCGGCTATAGTAAGAAAAATATTTATCTAGTGAGCAGCACACTTCTTTTGTACTCGTGGAATTAACCGGATATAATTTTAAAAATTTTGTGAATGCGTCAATCACGACTAAATATGTTTGCGTTTTGATTTAATCGCTGGCAAGGGACCGAAGTGGTCTAAGTAAATGGTGTAAAATGGTATTGTTTTTTTAGGAATACTAAACATGTTATGCTCATTGGAACGAGCTTGGGCAGAGTACACAATACACTTAAGACAATTCTTAATGAACCGGTCAACTTTATCCCTCATACTTTCAAACCAATAAGTCTTGCGTATTTGATTATAACATTTCTCTGTTCCTAAATGGCCAAATTTCTCGTGAGTTGTGCGGATTACATTTTCCTCCATCTCTGAAGGTATACAAAGCATAATCTTCTCGCCAATTCTCCTACACACTAAACCGTCCACTAGTTCATACCCTATGACTTCCTCTTTCTCCAGTTTGATCATGAGCATCCTGAGCTTCTCGTCTCGGTTCTGAGCAATTTGGATCTGAACATCCAGATCATCCAAGTCTACAGCGGCCACTAACTCACTTTCAACTTCGTCAGACCAGGATTGCGAATCAACAAGTTGAGAATACTGACGACTGTTAATACTGCTTTCATTGGACTTTGAAATGAAATTTATGGAATCGTATTCTCTTTCCAACAACGGACTCCGGCTTAACGCGTCTACATGGCCCAGATTAGCTCCAACCCGATGCTGAATAAAACAATCAAAATTTTCCAGCTCCAATGCCCACCTAGCTATTCCTGGATTTATCTGTTTCTTATTTGGGGTCATAGTGAGTGAGTTGCAATCTGTTATGATTTTAAATGGCACACCTAAATATATTCTAGATCTGCGGAGAGCATATATGATCGATAGGGTTTCTAGCTCAAAGCTATGATATCTAGACTCGGCTGGTGTCGTTGTTTTGAAAAAGTACGCTATTGGATGAAATTTCCCATCGTCCTGCTTTTGTAGAAGCACAGAACCAAAGCCCTGACTGCTTGCATCACAATGAAGTTGTGTTTCACGTTTGCGATCATATATTGCTAACAGCGGTGAACTTACTAAAATATTGCGTAATTCCTCAAATGCCTTGAAACATTCCCTTGAAAACCTAAATTCAGCATCCTTGCGTAGTAAATCCAAGAGTGGCTTAGCGATTTTAAAAAAAGAAGGGACACATTTTCGAAAATAAGAAAACAAACCAATACAAGAGCGGAGCTCTTTATGATTCTTTCGGACTGGGTAATTCGCAATTGCCTTAATATGGATCCTCGAAGGCTGTGTTCCTGAAGGAGTAACTTGATAACCCAAATACTCAATGACGTTGTAGCAAAACTTGCACTTCCTAAGCTTAAGTTCCAAATTAATAAGTCCTCCTAAGCACTTTACGTAGGATCTTAATATGACTTTCAAGATCACTTGACGCTATTAATATGTCATCAATATACATAATGATTTCTTTTGCATCAATTAGGTCTCGGAAGATGTTATAGACAAATCTCTGAAAATTAGCCGGTGCATTCTTTAACCCAAATGGCATTCTAAGGTACTCGAATTGCCCATGTGGTGTGACAAAAGATGTTAATGGAATAGATCCCTCATCCATTGCTAACTGATTGAACCCATCTTTCAAGTCCAAGAGAGTGAACCACTTTTTCCCCGACATATAATCTATACAATCGTCTATTAGGGGCAATGGAAAATTGTCGCGTACTCTTTTCTTATTCAAAGCTCTGTAATCGATGCACATACGAGTTTCGCCACTCTTTTTTTTTACCAGGACAATCGCAGAAGCATAAGGGGAGTTACTAAGTCGTATAATTTCGCGTTTCATTAAATCATCAGTGATCTTTTGTACCTCTTCCCTATCCTTAAACGATAATTGTCTTGGCAAAGAATAGAAAGGTATATCATCCGTTGTTCGGATTGTCATTTTATAGTCATACGTTTTTTATACCTTTCATGAAAATGAAATGGTATATTAATTTCGTCACGAAACCGAAAATTGTAAGTCCTTAAAGGAAAATAGATAGACCCACCATTAAGTATACCGAAATAATCAGGTTGAAGAGCTGAGTTGATTTAGCCATGTCCGTCTGTCCGTCTGTCCGTCTGTCTGTTTGTATGCAAACTAGTCCCTCAATTTTTGAGATATCTTGATAAAATTTGGTGAGCGGGTGTATTTGGGTGTCCGATTAGACATTTGTCGGAACCGACCGGATGGGACCACTATAGCATATATCCTCCATACAACCGATTTTTCAGAAAAAGAGGATTTTTGTAATATCTTACCCAATTTAACAGATTGAAGCTTCAAACTTCACCATATACTTTCGTATATTGCACATATTCTTGCCTGAAAAAATTGATGAGATCGGTCGTATATATAGTATATATCCCCCAAAACCGATTGTTCAGATAAGGAACTTTTCGTAATTACTGCCCCATTTTAAGAGCTAGAGGCTTCAAATTTCAACGAATGCTTAGGTATATAGCATATATTGTTGTCTGAAAAAATCATAAAGATCGGTGGTATATATAGTATATATATGGTGGTATATATAGTATATATATATAGTATATATATATATATATATTTTCGCAAATTTTAGCCCCATTTTAACATCTAGAAGCTTCAAATTTCACCGTATACTTACGTATATAGCATATATTGTTGTCTGAAAAAATCATAGAGATCGGTTGTATATATAGTATATATCTCATACAACCGATTGTTCAGATAAGAAACTTTTCGCAATTTCTACCCCATTTTAACAGCTATAAGCTTCAAATTTCACCGATTGCTTACGTATATACCATATATTGTTGTCTGAAAAAATCATAGAGATCGGTTGTATATATAGTATATATCTCATACAACCGATTGTTCAGATAAGAAACTTTTCGCAATTTCTACCCCATTTTAACAGCTATAAGCTTCAAATTTCACCGATTGCTTACGTATATAGCATATATTGTTGTCTGAAAAAATCATAGAGATCGGTTGTATATATAGTATATATCTCATACAACCGATTGTTCAGATAAGAAACTTTTCGCAATTTCTACCCCATTTTAACAGCTAGAAGCTTCAAATTTCACCAAATGCTTACGTATATAGCATATATTGTTGTCTGAAAAAATCATAGAAATCGGTTGTATATATAGTATATATCTCATACAACCGATTGTTCAGATAAGAAACTTTTCGCAATTTCTACCCCATTTTAACAGCTAGAAGCTTCAAATTTCACAAAATGCTTACGTATATAGCATATATTGTTGTCTGAAAAAATCATAGAGATCGGTGGTATATATATTATATACTTCATATAAACTGCCATTTTTGCCCCTTTTTTACGGCTAGAAGCTTCAAAATTCATCAAATTTCATCAAATAGTTACGTTTACGTCATATATTTTTGAAATACGTGATTCGTAGTCATAGTTTTTACATGCAGACCACAAAAAACGTGAAGCTTTGCATCCTCACACAGATTACCTACCTATTTTTTATTTTATATTTATCTTAAAAATCGTTTAGATATGTTCAACTTTCACTAAATGCTTACGTGTATAGCATATATTGTTGTCTGAGAAAATCATAGATACCGGTGGTATATATAGTATATATCCCATACAACCGATTGTTCAGATAAGAAACTTTGCACAATTTCTTCCCCATTTTAACAGCTAGAAACTTCAACTTTCACCAAATGCTTACGCGTATAGCATATATTGTTGTCTGAAAAAATCATTGAGATCGATGGTATATATAGTATATATCTCATACAACCGATTGTTCAGTTAAGAAACTTTGCGCAATTTCTGCCCCTTTTTAACAGCTAGACGCTTCAAATTTCACCATATGCTTACGTATATAGCATATATTGTTGTCTGAAAAAATCATAGAGATCGGTTGTATATATAGTATATATCTCATACAACCGATTGTTCAGACAAGAAACTTTGCGCAATGTCTACCCCATTTTAACAGCTATAAGCTTCAAATTTCACCGATTGCTTACGTATATAGTATGTATTGTTGTGTCAAAAAATCATAGAGATCGGTGATATATATAATATATACATATATGATGGTATATATAGTATATATATTTTTTTTACGATTTCAGCCCCATTTTAACAGCTAGAAGCTTCAAATTTCACCAAATGCTTAGGTGTATAGCATATATTGATGTCTGAAAAAATCATTGAGATCGGTGGTATACATAGTATATATCTCATACAACCGATTGTTCAGATAAGAAACTTTGCGCAATTTCTGCTCCGTTTTAACAGCTAGAAGCTTCAAATTTCACAAAATGCTTACGTATATACATAGCATATATTGTTGTCTGAAAAAATCATAGAGATCGGTGGTATATATATTATATACTTCATATAAACTGTCATTTTTGCCCCTTTTTTACGGCTAGAAGCTTCAAAATTCATCAAATTTCATCAAATAGTTACGTTTACGTCATATATTTTTGAAATACGTGATTCATAGTCATAGTTTTTACATACAGACCACAAAAAACGTGAAGCTTTGCATCCTCACACAGATTACCTACCTATTTTTTATTTTATATTTATCTTAAAAATCGTTTAGATATGTTCAAATTTCACTAAATGCTTACGCGTATGGCATATATTTTTGTCTGAGAAAATCATAGATACCGGTGGTATATATAGTATATATCCCATACAACCGATTGTTCAGATAAGAAACTTTGCGCAATTTCTTCGCCATTTTAACAGCTAGAAGCTTCAAATTTCACCAAATGCTTACGTGTATAGCATATAATGTTGTCTGAAAAAATCATTGAGATCGGTGGTATATATAGTATATATCTCATACAACCGATTGTTCAGTTAAGAAACTGCGCAATTTCTGCCCCTTTTTAACAGCTAGACGCTTCAAATTTCACCATATGCTTACGTATATAGCATATATTGTTGTCTGAAAAAATCATAGAGATCGGTGGTATATATATTATATACCTCATATAAACTCTAATTTTTGCCCCCTTTTTACGGCTAGAAGCTTCAAAATTCATCAAGTTTCATGAAATAGTTACGTTTACGTCATATATTGTTGAAATACGTGATTAGAAGTCATAGTTTTTACACGCAGACCACAAAAAACCAGAAACTTTGCATCCTCACACAAAGTACCTACCTGTTTTGTATTTTATATTTATCTTAAAAATCGTTAAGGTATGCAGATCTGTTCACTATATATTTCTTATCTTATACATCCGATTATTCGGAGATTACGAACGGGATAAGATTATTGTTCAGCCCCATTCATGAAAGGTATGAAGTCTTCGGCACAGCCGAAGACAGTCCCGTTCTTACTTGTTTTCAATTGATGTAGGCGATAAATATTCACTAGACAACACTTCCATTACTACCCCCTCTTTCTCGTTTAGCCAAACTGGGCCCTATATCTATTTCCCACTGAAAAACACTTTCATCTATTGCTCCTATCTCTTTCACAGCTGAATCAAACAGATCCGTCATATCATAGGGGCAATTGCCCATTTCTTTTGAGTCCTGCTTATTATGATCACATCTGTCATATACTTCACTTAATGTAGGATTATTACCATCTAATTTAACACTTAAGTCACCATCAACAAATTTATTAACAATCGAATCAGATATGTGTTTTTTCGGATCTTCTTTATTTAATTCAGTATTTCTAGAAGGTACCTTTTGTTTTATGTTTTTATTAAATTCATTTGATATTTCATTTAATTGTATTAAGTGAATGTTAAATTTTTGCAAAAAATCTCGACCAAGAATTAATGGAAGAGTTAAAGTTTCATCTGGAACTATTATTACATTAATACTTCCAATTAATTTACGAAAATAAATTGCACACAATGCTGTGCCAAAAGAATATATGCTTCTTTTACCAACGCCAACGAATTGTGTAGGCTTTGCCCGAAATGACAGCTTAACAAATTTTTCAGCAACTGATCTTTGCATAAGGCTAATAGAACTACCGAAATCGAAAAGAGAGATGATATTTGTAAAAGCTGTACATCTGTTTCGATTTTTACCGTAAAAGGCCACACTTACCTCTTGCTGAGATTCTAAAGGAACATAGTCATCTATGTATACGGCTGTAACTTGAGATGTTTGGGTTTTCTTATTTGGGCAATTGCGATGCATATGTCCTATTTGGTGGCAAATAAAACGTGACCTGGCTGGGCGTTGCGGCTTTGGGCAGGCACTTTGTTAATGCTCGAATCGCGAGCAGTTGAAACAACGTACAGTGGAAAGATCTTCAGTAGCGTTTGCCTTTACCTTGTATTGATACCTCTGTGCTCAATGGTTTGCGTACACCAACGCTGTGACGACGTTGCTCGTAACGTTCCATTCAGCGTATGAGTTCGCTTATAGTATTAGCGCCATACAAGATGCTTATATTGTTGCTGCTGTCTAGGATTCCGTCCACTATAATGTCTACCAACTGCTGCTCCATTATCTCCGATTGATTGCATTGCCACCACATAACTGACACACGATTCTGACGTTTTAGTTTGCGTAACCGTAGCTGGCGATAGACCTCCTGTCGAGAGCAATTACGGCGGAACATTGCGCATAATAAAAGCTTCAACGTGGAGTAATCCGTTATGCCTTGGTTCAAAACGAATTCTTTCGCTGTCCCAGTCATGCATCGGCTCAATGCTAGGCATTTATGTTTTTCATTGTAGTTGTTAGCATCAGCATAGTCTTTAAACTGTAAAAACCACCGATTTATATCGTAGTGATTATCGCCACTAAACTTCGGGACTGCTGCATCAAGTTCGTCGAAATGGATGTACTTTCCTATGCGCACGACCGGGCCAGACTCCAATTGCTGGACTACACATTGGAGCTCCATTACTTCTTTACGTAGCTTCAACAATCTTAACTGCTCTTCAAGGTGGTTTATTTCTCCACTTGATGGTGTGACTTCAAGGCCAACAGATACGTCAGAAGCAATAGTTGGGCTTATGGCATAGTTTGCAGCGGATTCATTCATATGAGGCTGAGTGGAACCATACCAGGCAACGTTGTTAGTATTCTCACTGGACATTACTACGGTCCCACCAGAGGCATCGGACAGCATAACAGGGGGTGAATTATGATGTACAGCAGTAGTAGTAACAGCGGGCAATGTAGTGGCAGCAACAGCGTTAAAAACAGGCAATATAGTGGCGGAGGAGGCAGGTGATGTAGTGGCAGAGGCAGCGGTAACGGCAAGAAATGTAGTGGCAGCGGCAGCAACAGGCAATTGAGCAGCGGTGAGAACAGGCGCTATAGTAAGAGCGGCAGCGGCAGCAATTTGGCAGCGTTGACAACAGGCGCCATAGTGGCAGAGGTAGTGACAGCAGACAATGTATTGCCAAAAGTACTAGTTACAGCGGTCGATGAAATGGCAGAGGCAGCAGGAGCACCAGGAGCAGGCGGAGGTACAACGATGGTGCTATTTTCAGAATCCTTAGGTTTTCTTTGTGTACCTGTAGATTTCTGCTCCACTGTCGATGCGCTTGATGTATTAAAACATGTGAGCGACATTTTCAATTTTTTTCGTTATGGTTCGAGTTTTCCTTCTAATATTTATTTATGCGAATAGAGGGTAGCACCCCACACCTGAGGATGCAATTTTTTTTCTTTTAATTTAAAACGATTTGATTTATTTCTTTTGCTTTATTTTTTATTTGAACAACCTCTGCTTTTCGCTGTCACCGGAAGAAAAAGGCCCCAGAGCAAAAACGAAGTTGGCTGCATTTCCGCCAACAGGTGACATTTACCATCTGTCAGAAATGCATGGTATAATAAAATGGGTGACATGACAGATTAAATATAAGTACATTACAATTTATTGAGTTTTTGTTTGGATACCCGGATAATTTCGCCATTATATCACAACTTCTAGGGAATCTGATTAGTATGTCTTTTGGATGATTTTGAAACTCGTCTCGTTATTCATATCTGATTTTGTACCATCATAGGTTGTTGCTATGTAACCAGCTCAGTCCCTGCTTGGAATAAACTTTTGCCATGTTAGGTATAGTTTTTAGAGTTGATCTTCTTCTGATCGTGAAAAAGACACTCCTTCAAAGTTTTGAGTAGTACTATCGATGTTGATGGTCCTTTGCCAGATATATATTTGGTACCTTCCGATAACAAGCACCATGAAGATAGTTGACCGATCATCTCGGCAACAATTTAATATGCCCATGTTCAACCTTCTAGATCATTATGCTTTATTATTATTATGCTCATGGTTAGCTGATTTGTTATTGAGTGTGTAGGTCGGCTAACTTAAGCTTGTTGCCCTGAATATAAATATTTCACACTGATATCCGAACTTGCCCTATTTTAAATGGAGCTACGAATATAAAAATACATTCATACATACTACATTCAAACATGTTTACGGACATACATATATAATTATACAACGTTACATAAATTTTAATGGACGCTTCGCTTTTTTTACTTGGGGGTTATCATTATAGATTTGATAGTGATTGGAGATATTTTATAAAAAATTGCATTTCTATCATTATTTTGTTAAAACATACACACATATATGTACATATGTGTATGTATACACCTACATACATACATATATCCCGTCTAAGCTACTGTTGCGTTGCACATGCTTCAAAAAATATAATAAGATTTTTAAATTATTAAGCTAATTTTCATCGCAACGAATGTTAGACTCACTATGTACATACATATGTACACAACTTTCTTACCCACCAAAAAAAATTTAATCTTATATAAAACTTATTTCATTGATTCGTTTTGTTATGTTGATTTTTCGACAGGGTTGTTAATTGATGTATGTGTATTAGGACGATTTTCTTTTTAAAATCGTTCCAATATACATTTTGTTCATTTCTTTTCTGTCAGATTTGTCATACAAGCTTTGTTCTTTTTGGGTTCAGAAAATAAATGAAGGATGATATGAAACATTCATTTTCTCTCAATTCGCTTCCAAGAATTGGTATCAAATATTCGTTTTCAAGAATGGGGCTTAAATGACAGCTGGTTATTAGGGTGGAAAAAAGGCGCAGCGTGCCTAAACTATCTGTGCAGCTGTTAGGTGTCTGAAAAATTAAAAAAAAAATAAAAAATTTAATCAATAATAATCCTTAAAATTATTGTTCTGTCCTTGAGCTCGAATTCGAACCTGGGATTCCTTATCAATAGACCGATAATAAATCTGAAATACCCTTCGGAAAAAAATGCCAAAAACAATGCAAATTTCAAAAGAGCCCTGTAATTTATCCTTTGTCAGACTAAAATTGACTGGCCTACTCAAAACAGTTCAAATTGGTTTTTGTAGCTTTAGTTACAAAATTCATAGAAGTTTATTTTTAAATATCGAAAAAAAACTTTAATTGACAAAATTAAAAAAAAATTACCACTATTAGGTTTCTGTTCACTACTGTTCGATAACCCGCCCGAGTTTATTGGTATCCAAAGTCACCCTTGATTTTGAAAGATAACCAGCTACACTGTCCATGGAATTTCTGCGAATAAGATCTTTCTAATGTATATTGGAACGATTTTTCGTCATCCCTTGTCAAATTTGGTTTCGATACAACCCGGTTTCGGCGTTGTGCGATCATCAGTCTCGATTCTCGATTTTGCGAGAGAACGAAAATCGACACTGATGGCACAACGCCGAAACCGGTTTGTATCGAAATCAAATTTGACAAGGGATGACGAAAAATCGTTCAAATATACATCATTTACCCACCCTGTCGAAAAATCAACAAAACAAAATAACATCTTTCTGTTTTTACGGCCTCCCGATGGAACGGACTTTCGCGGATAACCCGCCCGAGTTTATTGGTATCCAAAGTCACCCTTGATTTTGAAAGATAACCAGCTACACTGTCCATGGAATTTCTGCGAATAAGATCTTTCTAATGTATATTGGAACGATTTTTCGATATCGAAAATTACGAAAAATGAAAAAAATGCCATAATTCTATACCAAATACGAAAAACAGGGATGAAACATGGTGATTGGATTGATTTTTTGACGCAAAATATAACTTTAGAAACAACTTTGTAAAATGGGTGTGACACCTACCATATTAAGTAGAAGAAAATGAAAAAGTTCTGCTGGGCGAAATCGAAAGCCCTTTGAATCATGGCAGGAATACTGTTCGTGGTATTACATATATAAATAAATTAGCGGTACCCGACAGATGATGTTGTGGGCCACCCTGGTCCACATTTTGGTCGAAATATCGAAAACGCTTTCACATATACAACTACCACCACTCCCTTTTAAAATTGTTATTAATACCTTTAATTTGACACCCATATTGTACAAACACATTATAGAGTCACCACTGGTCCACCTTTATGGCGATATATCGAAAAGGCGTCCACCTATAGAACTAAGGCCTACTCCCTTTTAAAATACTCATTATCACCTTTCGTTTGATACGCATAATGTACAAACGCGTTCTAGAGTCAACCCTGGTCCACCTTTATAACGATATCCCGAAAAGGCGTCCACCTATAGAACTAAGGCCCACTCCCTTTTAAAATACTCATTAACACCTTTCATTTGATACCCATATCGTACAAACAAATTCTAGAGTCACCCCTGGTCCACCTTTATATCGATATTTCGAAAAGGCGTCCACCCATAGAACTAAGACCCACTCCCTTTTAAAATACTCATTAACACCTTTCATTTGATACCCATATCGTAAAGAAATTCTAAAGTCACCCCTGGTCCACCTTTATGGCGATATCTCGAAAAGGCGTCGACCTATAGAACTAAGGCCCACTCCCTTTTAAAATACTCATTAACACCTTTCATTTGATACCCATATCGTACAAACAAATTCTAGAGTCACCCCTGGTCCACCTTTATATCGATATTTCGAAAAGGCGTCCACCCATAGAACTAAGGCCCTCTCCCTTTTAAAATACTCATTAACACCTTTCGTTTGATACCCATATTGTATAAACGCATTCTAGAGTCATCCCTGGTCCACCTTTATGGCGATATCTCGAAAAGGCGTCCACCTATAAAACTAAGGCCCACTCCCTTTTAAAATACTCATTAACACCTTTCATTTGATACCCATATCGTACAAACAAATTCTAGAGTCACCCCTGGTCCACCTTTATGGCGATATCTCGAAAAGGCGTCCACCCATAGAACTAAGGCCCACTCCCTTTTAAAATACTCATTAACACCTTTCATTTGATACCCATATCGTACAAACAATTTCTAGAGTCACCCCTGGTCCACCTTTATGGCAATATCTCGTAAAGGCGTCCACCTATAGAACTAAGGCCCACGCCCTTTTAAAATATTCATTAACACCTTTCATTTGATACCCATATCGTACAAACAACACATTCCAGGGTTACCCTAGGTTCATTTTCCTACATGGTGATTTTCCCTTATTTTGTCTCCATAGCTCTCAACTGAGTATGTAATGTTCGGTTACACCCGAACTTAGCCTTCCTTACTTGTTTTTTGTTGTTTTTTTTTGTTTCTTGTACGTACGTTTTAGTACCATTTCTTTGCTTGATTCGTATGGTTTTGGCTATTTTGGCAACATCTCTTGTTCATTTGGATCGGTTTTTTTAAATTAGGGATAGAAAATTGTTCTCCAACTGAACGTCTGCTGACCCCATTTGGGAGGCCACTTTTTGGCTTGTGCTTAACTAAGCCACCTTCCACCAAGCTCAAAACCGTTCTTTGGACAGTGTCATAGGCTTTGCCAACTCGTAGGCCTTCTCGTTACCTTTTGCCCCTTTATGACCAGGAATTCAGTACAGATGAATGGCCCGGCCTGACCGAAGTCTCTCCAATGCTTCTTTGCATTCCAGATGACCTACTGTTTGAAATTATTTCCTTGATCGCCGCCTGACTATGACGTTTTCTCCAGTATTCTGCTCCTTTCTTCACGGCTACAATTTCCGCCTGAAAGATCTTGCCGCATGTAGGATTTATTTTTTGTTTCTGGATCGACACAGTAAACAGCAGACCCGACCCGAGTCTAACTTTATCTATTAGCAGAGCAAGCAACGCTATCGTCGTATTTTTATGGCTTATTACATTTTTTGCTGGGTATTAAACATACATAAATACGCTTTGATTTTGGGAGCACATTCAATTACTACTCTCGTCTGGGTGTTTTATGCCCAGTGGCGTGAATCTTCATTACATAATCAGTCGCTGCTGGATTACTGGTTCCCTGAGAGCAAGATCAACCTGCGTACCAAGCTTAGCGCCAAACTTTTTTCGAGAATCTGACTAAGATTTGGTTACACCCGAACTTAGACTCCCTAATTTTTGAGGTTTTTTTTATATTTATTTTTCTTGCTGAAAATTATGGAGCAATAAAGTTCCCAGGGCCGTTATTATGTAATTCGAAATTTCTTTCGAGTTTGGAAAAAAGTATCTAATATGATATTCGAATGGAGTTACAGAAAAAGCCTTAGGCAAACAAAAAAATCTCCAAACGGGACGAATATTCATTACGTTTTAGATAACACTATTGTTTCTTCAACAAAAAATTGTAGCATGGCATTTCACACTTCGACTTGAACGTATTCTACGTCAAAAACGAAACCTACAGCGCTGGCCACAAATATGTAAATTCTCATGCTCACAAGGCCAGTTGAAACTTGGTTATATATACGACGCAAGTATATATATGATACTATATATGTACATACTACACTCCCAACAATTTCAATTATTGTTTTCATACAAAGTAAACAAAAGAAAACAAAACCACTTTCGCATTTCGCTGGTGCCTCCCACACTGTGAAAGGTATTTTGTCCCAGCCTTAGGCGGACGGAAAATCGTACACCCACAAGCGTACATGTATAGCTATGTATGCAAGTGTAGTATATACTGCTTTTACGACCCCCATAAACTACAGATCAATACATATATATTATGTATATATGTAAGTAGTATACCAATGCCGCCTATACACTCATCTTTTCGTTTATTACTAGATGATTGTTCTCGGCACGTTAGTGTAACGTTAGAGCTTTGTGATAGGAAACAACAAAAACACATGGGAGACAGAAAATTGTGGTTAAAATGAGCATTGGAGCGCACATGTTAGTGTTTCATTGGAGAGCAGCGTTCTTTTTTTTTTAAGAAATATGAATAAAAACAAAATATTGGGTGAGAATTTGTCAAAACGCTTTTTATTCTCCTATGTATATGTATTTGATTGTACAATGCAATATTTTAACATTTTACGTTGCGAAAATCGTAAAGATAGTTTTATGATGTTTGAATTTGATTTACCTGCAAATCTGCCAAATAACGGCAAGTAAGTTAAAGCGGCGAAAATATAGCTCTTAAATGAGGGCTTTCGGTAAACGCAATTTTTTTGATACGTTGTCAACATGTTTCCAGTTGAGTGATTGAAAATTTGTTCTAGGAACGGCGAGCTGAGCCAATTGCAAATAGATGTTATCACTCAACGATTGATCAACAGATGTGTTGGCTGAAAGTGCCCACTTTACGGGTTTGGTTAATTTTGAAAAATCTTAATGATATTGTTACGAATATTAGCAAAACTAAGGGGTGCTGCTATCTTTAAGCCGATGCTAAACAGTGATATCATGCACATCCATAGATCAATCATTATGTATCTACATAAACAAAACAATAATTGCGTCTACACATATGTACCATGTATTCCGTTCTTGTCTTTTCGCGCGAGTGGACGTCCAGTGTCATCCTCAACTCAACGTCGATTTTTTCAGACCTTTTTGCGTTGAGTTGAAAATCAAAATAGGCCTCAGGGTTGGCTTCTGGGCTTCCCTCGGGCTTTTTGGCGAAGTTAGGAGATGCAGTGCCTCCCTGACCAGGAGTTAGGGCGGTTTATGCACTCCTAATAGGAATATGTACCATGTACGTATACGAGCAGCGGAGAATCAATGCACAAACACATGCATATATCTGTGATACTCCTGAAAGTATGCAATGAGAGAAGCTATAAAATCGTGCAATTGTAGTTACAGCTGAAAAGTTTGAGAGCTGATGGCATCTAGTAGATTCTGGAAGCGCCTAGAAGATGTGAACGTTGAAATCAGAGAGTATAAAAGGCGGCAAATGTAGATGCGCTGGAATTCAGTTTGATTTGAGCTATCAAGCAGTTTCGATTAAGACGCTATCTTGGGAGCCAAAGCAGTATTATTTTGAAAGTCAGTTCATTTAAGCTATCAGTTTAGTTATTAAGCCAGCTAGTTGCAAAGTATAAGTGTTATTGTGAAGTACTTTAATAAAGGCCATTTTTCCATTATTCAATATCGGAGTTATTTATTCAACAGTTTAGTGATACGAACTTAGCAAAAAGGGCAAATAAGAGGATTTGCATGTAAATTCGTTACAATATTCAGTATGAAGACTTCTTGGCACTCACCTGGCTAAAAACGCGATCGTTCAGTAAACTTTTAATGCCTCCATAATAACCAAATTGCATGTGTGAATTGAACTGGCTACTCCTGGTTAAACATTTTATATTGTTTTTTTAAAGTTGAGTGTCTACGAAATGGATTAAGGGTCACGCCCACTTATATATGTCGGAATCCTTAATGATATATCTAGCAATAATGTATTGCCAGAGCGGAACAATGGTGGTACACTTGTTGGGAAAAACAATTGCTTGGTAAAACACTTGTCAAATAATACCTGTTGGAGAAAAGTAACTACGCGATATTGTAAAGTAAAATTATAGTGAGCTAGGAAAGGTGAATAGGAAGCCTTGAAAAGCAAAATGTTTTTTAGGACAGCGTAGACAAGTTGTACACGCGGAGAATAATAAAAAGTGTAACCACCGGCGTACGGATCAATTTAGCTGGCCAAAAGTCGATTTTTCAAAATATTCAAATTTTTTTAAATATACTCCCTGGCGTTCCTAGATGTCCACTGAATAGTATACATACCCCAAAACCGATCTGCAACGTCAACGGAGCTAACCGCGCACATCTAAAGTTGTATACAAATTGTGTGCAATTCGATGTATTTTTGGATTAAAAAGCAATATACGCTTCTAACCTGAATGTTTGGTTTAGATTTATTCAAATCTAGTTACATTTTCTTTTAGGGCAGGTAAATGTGTTTTTAATTCATATGTTAGATTTTTTATACCGCATGTTTAACTGAGTTATTCTACTTGTAATACTACTACTTTTCAGTATTAAATTTTTTAAAACCGTTGCAAACAAAAAGATTTATCTTTTTTTCATGGCATATCATGTCAGTAATTTTATGGCAATACATAAGCTTGTCTTTGTTTCAAAGTTTAATAACAAAAACGGCTGCGCATACCCGCGATTTTTTGAGTGGTGATCAATTTTGTAAGAGACTGATACCTCTATTGGCAAAAGGTGGCAACATTGTGAAAACATCCTCAGTGGCAACACCTAGGTGAGAAGTCTTAAAATGTAATACTATATATGTAGATGCACCAAATTTGATTAAAATTGGTTAAGCCGTTTCCGAGATGGTAATGGATATACAAAGAAATATAAAAAAGAAGGTGAGGTGGCAACCCTAAGTGGAAACCCTACTTAAAAGTGTCAATAGAAATGCGGAGTAAAATACCTTTCGTTTGATACCCATATTGACATACATATATCATGTAATGGCAAAAAATTACCTCGGGTCCCTCTGAAACCGGAAGCTCGATCCATAGCAATTCTGCGCGAAATACCCTGTATTTACTGTCAAATAAATATTTCCTTTCATAACAATGCAGTGAGACAACCACTTTTTTAACAGAAATAACTGCTGTTTTAGTTTTAGCCAGCTACATTGATCAAATACCCCAACGTGCGGCGCATCGCTACATATCAGAAGAGGAAAATAATTATTATGGAAGATTCGACATATATAAGATTTTCAAATGAATGATAGGTAATATCTACACGCGAAAGATAGCTTTACATGGACACATTTTGACTCGAAGCGTGTATTTCCCTGCGTTTTGGGAGCGGTGACTCGAAATAAAACTGACCAGGGTGGAATCACCAGGAGAAGTAAATAGAAAAGTATAAGGTGAATGCTATTTGAAACGGTGCAGGTATATTTTCGTGGGTCAGAATAGTGCATTTCCATAAATCCTGCAAACTGCGCCAACTATCGCGGAATCAGCCTTCTTAGTATCGTATATAAGGTTCTCTCAAGGGGTTGTGCGAAAGATTGAATCCTTTACTTTGACCAGATTTTCACTACACACCAAATCTTGGAAAAAAATAAATAAATGTAAGGCGCGATAACCTCCGAAGAGATTTTAGCCCGAGCTGCTCTTCCAATTTATGCGTGCTCCTTATAAATTTTTCCTACAATTTGGCAGGACTGGACCTATGTACATGTTTCATGCCGACTCCGAACGATATCTGGAAGGCAGATGAGTTTTCACTTAGAAGCTTTTCATGGCAGAAATACACTCGAAATGTTTGAAAAATCACTGCCGAGGGGCGACCCCCCTTAGAAAAACTTTCCAATTGAAAAAAACGTGTTCCTAAAATTTTGATGTTGCTTTGTACTGTGCGTGAACCCAGGACCTCCGGTGGGGTAGGAGGAGCACGCTACCACCAAACCACGGCGGCCCGAGCCCTAGAGAAATAATTGACTTACATCACCTCTTAGTCGAATTAAAAGGCGCCATTGACAGCACAAAAAGGAACTGCCCAAATGCCGCTATGTCTGAATTTGGTTTCCTCGCAAAACTTATTTTGTTGTGCAAAATTACGTTGAGCAACACCATCAGCTCAGTCAGAAATCGGAAGGACCTCCCCAAGCCGTTCGAAATTAAACGAGGTTTCAGGTCGGGTTGAAATGGGTGTCGTACGATTTCTTCGATTGGATGATGCGGTAGAAAATAATACAAGCTGCAGAACTTAACTGCTCTGGAACAATATTCTATAAAAGCGTGCAATTACTGGCGTATGCACGACATTGATATCATCGGCCTGAACGACCGCACCGGAAGTCCTGCTTACTCCAAACTGAAGAAAGAAACGGAAAAGATGGGCTTGATGGTGAATGAGGACAAAACGATGTACTTGCTGTCATCAGGGGTAGAGTCAGCGTATCAACGCCTTGGCAACTACGCTATACAAATTTCAAAATATTAAAAGACTTCGTTTATTTGAGAACCAGCATTAACACAAACAGAACATCAGCTTTGAAATCCACCGAAGAATCACTATTGCCAATAAATGTTACTTTGGGCTGAGTAAGCACTTGGAAAGTAAAGTCCCCTCTCGGCAAACGAATATCATGCTCTAAACGTCACTTATAGTACCCGTCCTGCTATATGGTGCAGAAGCACGGACCCTGACATCAGATGAATCGGCTCTGGGAGTGTTCCAGAAAAAAGTTCTTCGAAAGATTTACGGACCTCTACGCTTTGGTGACGTGGAGAACCAAAGAAGATGTAATGATGAGCTGTACGAGTTTTACGCAGACATGAACATAGTTCAGCAAATTAAAACACAGCGGATACGTTGTATTGAAAAGTATTGCTTAACGAAACCCGCCTTTGGAAGCAAAGAAAGAGGGGCCCCACTCCGTTTGAAAGACCAGGAGGAAATCGATTTAAGATCCCTTTGTGAAACAAATTGGCGCCAGTTAACCCAACGAGGAAGCGACTGGGCGCTTGAGTTAAATATTAAAAAAATGTATACGCCATATTAAATTAAAATTTCAATTTAATAATCAAAGATATCAAATTTCAACCACTTCACAGTGCAACTTGTCCCACGGTGCGCTAAGGTGCCCTCCCAACACGTATACGCCATGTGGGGAGTGAGATTTTCCATTTTATACATAGTACGTGAAAGCTAGAAATAGATTCTTTTTATAATCTCTTTAACTGCAACTGTTACCTCAACATTCTCTCTCTTACTAGGTAGGTTAATTTTTGGTTGTTGGCTGCATGTGCGCTCTTGCCCAAATGAGTCGTTGTTCTACTGTCGATTGCAACACTTCTGTGCCAGTTTGTTGTTAGTTATTATTTTGCCTTAGCTTTAGTAGCCAAAAAAAAGTAATAATATACAAAACATAAAAAAAAACAAGCAAATATATACAAAATAAAAAGTGAAATACAAAGTACGAAAAACTACATAATGTGCCAAATATAATATAAATAAAAATATATTATATAAATACACAAAACTAAATTTTTTGCAAATCAAACTTCCAATTGTGGTCGATAATATAATAATAGTAATAACAACAGCAACACGAGCAAAAAAATAACAAATTAAATAACAATTGCATGCTTGTAAAAAAACTTGTTAATTTTTGCGCAAAATGTGTCAAAATTTTACAATTTTTTTAGTTTTCTTTTTTTTTAAGTGTTATGTATATGACAGCAACATCCTAATGGGATTTTATGTATACTGATTAGTGGTGTACATCAAGAGGACCAAAAGTGACTGTGTATGTGTGTTTGTATGTTACGAGCGAACGAGTGCCGCAATTTTGAGAGTGAGGACATGCAAGGACGGAAGTGTGTGTGCAAACGGATGAAGGATAACACTGCTTAGTGAGTGCTAAAATGGGAGGGATTTTAATGAAATAAAACTAATAATATTACTGTTGTACTACTAAGCAGGAAATTCATAAAATGAATCCCAGCACTCCGCTCCTCCACTTTCACCACAAGATGAAAAAAGAAAAATTGTGCAGTCGCGTTAAAAAGTTATGAAATTCAATTGCAGAAAGAAAACTCAGCTTCGTATGCAAATATTAAACATTGTTACTTTTGTTTTTGTTATGTTGTTGTGCTACACACAAACACACACACATACATACATACGTCCAATCACAAGTATATACCAATTTCGTTTTGGGCGTCTGCGCCAAGGCGTATTTGATTGTCAATTCTTGGTAATTCCCATAGATGACTTTAGCACACACAAATAGACACATACCAACAACACCAATGTATCTGCATATTGCAACTGCAACTTTTTTATTGCCTAGCACCTCGAATGAAAGCATCCCATTTTTATACCCAGATGGTGTAAATTGAGATGAGCAAAATAGAACAGCGATATCGCTCACCTTTTTGGCATCGGACATTTCGAAAATTGGTACTATGCATAAATGAATATAGATAAACTGATGGAACTTGCCTTATGAAAGTTGTAAATTCAGTTAAATTTTGGAAAATTTAGGCGTGACACCTGCCTGAACTTAGAGAATACAATTTTAACCATTTTCTTGCTAAATGGGCGCTTAACCGTCTTAATAGTTTTAGCTTGCCAACAAAGCCCGAAGGCCGCTTCTGTGTTGCTGCTAACAGCAAGGGATCTTAAATCATTCTCTGCCCGGTCTTTCCAATGAATTGTGGGCCTTCCTCCTCCTCCGTTTTAAAAGGATAGAGGCAACGACAATACCTTCTGGGCCAAACATGGCCTACCCAGCGTAGCCGCTCTATTTTAATTTGCTGGACTATTTTGATGGCGGTTGCCGTGGTTTCCTGGGTATAAACTAATTTAGAAAAAGTTTTCTAGGCGAAGTCGCCCCTTGGCAGTGGGTTGGTAAACAATCTGAAACACTCTAATCGTGAAAGATTCAAATTTGAAGAGAAGCTTGGCATTAATCTTGTATGTATATGTTGTTGTTGTAGCGATAAGGTTACTCCCGAAGGCTTTGGGGGAGTGTTACCGATGTGGTAGTCTTTTGCCGGATACGGATCCGGTAACACAGCACTATCGGGTAACACAGCACCATTAAGGTACTAGCCCCACCATCTCGGGAACGATTTGTATGGCCTCATTAAACCTTCAGGCCATCCCTCCCTACCCCACCCTCAAGTTTCATAAGGAGCTTGGGGTCGCCAGAGCCTCGTCTGTTAGTGAAACCGGATTCGCCGCTCAAAGGTGGGGTTGACAATTGGTTTGGAGAAGCTATATATTGCGCTACACAAGCCCTTGAATCCCTCTCGTATGTATATCGCGCCAAGTTATTATGTTGATGTTTGCCCATGAATAAATCCTCTTCGGTGCTCACCGTCGTCCACGCTTAGCGGTGTATAAATTCTCTGGAAAACTTCTGCTGCTACATCTAGTCAGTCCAAAGTAGCAATTGTTACCAGATTGATTGATGGATGATCAACTTTTTTTCCTTTTAATGCTGGTTCCCAAGTAAACGTCCTCCTTCAAACATTCAAATTATATACCTAAACAATGACGCCGCTGACATGCGCCGATTCGGCTTGTCTAGACATCCTTCTCAATCCTTACGGAGCTGCCGTATTGAATCCGTATGGAGTTGGCAAAATCTCACAAGCTTTGTAGGGTACTCAAATTTGGACTAAACCTCAAAAAATAAAACTCATTTTCACCCTTTAAACATCTGACTCGAAGGCGGATAGAAGGCTCATCATCTTTTCAAATCTCTTATCGTGAGCCTTCTCTATGATTTTTCGTATCATGAAAGTTACTCATATTGTTAAGCCTCCCTATTGCTATTCTCGCTTCGTCACAGTCGGTTGGCGGAACATGTATTCCGTCATCAGGAGTTGGGTCAACGGTTTCATTTTCTTCCTAGCTGTCTATTAATGCGGATAAGTGCTTTTAAGACAACTCCAGCAAATAATGGTCACAATGTCTCCGAGTGGAAGTGTGCGAAGCTCTCATGCATGTTCTCTCAACATAATTTTACCTAAGTAAATAGAAAAGAAACTTGAAAAGTCTCAGGAACAATTCTAAACAATTTCCGTATGCATCAAAGCTTTCAGAGAAGCCCCTTAGGAAATGCAAAGTCATTCCAGAAACAACCAGAGCTTATAATCACTTGCCCACTTTTCCATGGGAGTTTGTCTGAAAAATAATATAATCCTACATTTATACTGGCGATAGTGTAAGAATTTGTTATTATTTTGGATCGATTTTCCGCCATTCCTTCTCAGTTTTGGTTTCGATACAATGCTCACTCTCACTTCCTCTCAGCTTTTATGTTCTGGCAGGGAGCATAATTTCCCCCTCAGTCTTCTAGACAACTTTGCAATTTGTGTGCATATTTACGACCTCCTTCTTTTATCCTCCAATTGATCTTTCCTTCAGCTGCCATTAGTAATGGGAGCTATGTGTAGCGTTAGTAATGTGAGCGTGACTACATTCAGCGCAATATTTTTATTACTTCTAACTGCTTAAACAAGTGTGTTGCTTTTGTTGTTATTATTATGAAGTTAAAAAATGCATCTATTAAAAAAATTATATCTTTCTTTTGCTTTTAAATAATAAATAATAAAACAGAGCGCTCTGCTTTTATATATCGAAACACAAGTGAGATTCAGTGGTTTCGTCCGCTAAGCGTTTGACAGCGTGGATAAAAATCCAGTTAATTGGTGTACAATAAGCCAACAGCAATCATCTTACGGATATATCTTAACAAAGGTACTTACATATAAACTCAGTTTTAAAAAAGATAATTTGTGATTTTTTATCAAGCTTGCAAGCCATAATTTTTTATATACTATAGTTGTGCATACAAAAATAGCAGCAAGAATTGTAACCAACTTTTATCAGTTATTTACTTCCTTTTACCCATTTTCCTTAATTTTAGAAAAACTTGAATGAATTGTATACCGAGAAAAACCAAATCAAATTCAAAAACGTTTTCGAAACAGCGAGAATTGCTTTCGAAAAAAAAATCAAATAATGGTAAAAGCGATTAAAAGTTGCAAAATTTTTACAAAAAATTTATTTAACAAATTAAAAGTTTGAAGCCTCGAAAATGTCGTTTATTTATGGCAAAACTATTTTGTTTGGTTGACTTCTCGGCAGGGTGCATAACTGAAGTATATTGGAACGGTTTTCCGTCATCCGTTGTTAATTTTATCTGAAAACAAATCATGTACAGCATTGTGCCATCTTTAGTATCATTTATCGAAGGGTATTAAAAATTTTATTTCACATAAATTTGTATAGAAGAAAATAAACAAAAAAATTTTGAAACTAAATTTCAAAAATTACTGAAGTTTGAAGGATCCGCCTTAAACTTTGTTAGAATGAAATTTATCGGATCATAAAATTACACTCTAAATAAAAGTTTCGAAATTTTCATGAACATATTTATTTAAAACTTCTCGAAATCTTTCGAACTTTTCCTAAAATATTTTTGAAGTTGGTTCACATAGTTTTTCGAAATAACTCGTATTATTCTTCCCGTTTAAAAAAAAAAAAATATAATATTATTCTTGTGTAAACGATGCCTATGTTAAGCAAGATCCAAAAAGGTTTCGAAAAAAATTGGAACTCCGAAAAGCTTTTAAGGATATTGATGAAAATTTCCAAATTTTAATTTATAATTTCAGGAAACTCTGTGAACACAGTTTTGTAGTAAAATTCATTCATTTAGTAGTAAACTTTTTTCGAATAACTATCCAAAAGCGAACGAAAGAGCAGCTCTACAGTAGAAAACTGCAATGAAGCATTGTACTTTATACGCCTAAATTTCAGCCGGGCATTTTGGTTCAGCATGGAAGTGATGTATTGGGCCTCCTAAATAAGCGCAAAGCTCTGTTTCACACTGAGCTTTTGATCATGGTTTCATGGTGAAACCATCTTAAAATTATAACAGATCTTATTTGTTAGTTGTTAATTGTTTCAAAGTAATTCAACATAACTCCAAAATCAAAAAAATCCCTATCTTTGTCCTTCACGACAGTAGCTCAAAATTGTCTTAGAAATATTTTTCATAGGCGCCCCAGCTAATGTCCATTTTGTTAAATTTAAGCTCAGATAGGCCGTTTTTCCAAAAAAAAAAGTGGAGGACATTCCTTAAACGAGTTCTGGGATAGGACGTTTGCAGAACGGCGGCCGAGATAGGGATAATCTAAGTCGATGTCTTCTTTTTATTCCTTATTATACTCAGTTGAGCAGAGCTCACAGAGTATATTAAGTTTGATTGGATAACGGTTGGTTGTACATATATAAAGGAATCGAGATAGATATAGACTTCCATATATCAAAATAATCAGGATCGAAAAAAAATTTGATTGAGCCATGTCCGTCCGTCCGTCCGTCCGTCCGTCCGTTAACACGATAACTTGAGTAAATTTTGAGGTATCTTGATGAAATTTGGTATGTAGGTTCCTGAGCACTCATCTCAGATCGCTATTTAAAATGAACGATATCGGACTATAACCACGCCCACTTTTTCGATATCGAAAATTTCGAAAAACCGAAAAAGTGCGATAATTCATTACAAAATACAGATAAAGCGACGAAACTTTGTAGATGGGTTGACGTTATGACGCAGAATAGAAAACTAGTAAGATTTTGGACAATGGGCGTGGCACCGCCCACTTTTACAAGAAGGTAATTTAAAAGTTTTGCAAGCTGTAATTTGGCAGTCGTTGAAGATATCATGATGGAATTTGGCAGGAACGTTACTACTATTACTATATATGTGCTAAATAAAAATTAGCAAAATTGGATTAAGAACACGCCCACTTTTTAAAAAAAATTTTTTTTTAATTCAAATTTTAACAAAAAATTTAATATCTTTACTGTATATAAGTAAATTAAGTCAAAATTCAACTCCAGTAATGATATGATGCAACAAAATACAAAAATAAAAGAAAATTTCAAAATGGGCGTGGCTCCGCCCATTTTCATTTAGTTTGTCTAGAATACTTTTATTGCCATAATTCGAACAAAAATTTACCAATCCTTCTCAAATTTGGTAGGAGCATAGATTCTATGACGGTAACTGTTCTCTATGAAAATGGGCGAAATCGGTGGAAGCCACGCCCAGTTTTTATACACAGTCCACCGTCTGTCCTTCCGCTCGGCCGTTAACACAATAACTTGAGAAAAATCCGATATATCTTTACTAAACTAAGCCCACTTACTTATATGAACTCCCTTTATCTTGGTATAAAAAATTGCCGAAATCCGACCATAACCACGCCCACTTTATCGATATCGAAAATTACGAAAAATGAAAAAAATGCCATAATTCTATACCAAATACGAAAAAAGGGATGAAACATGGTAACTGGATTGGTTTATTGACGCAAAATATAACTTTGGAAAAAACTTTGTAAAATGGGTGTGACACCTACCATATTAAGTAGAAGAAAATGAAAAAGTTCTACAAGGCGAAATCAACAGCCCTTGGAATCTTGGCAGGATACTGTTAGTGGTATTGCATATATAAATAAATTAGCAGTACCCGACAGATGATTTTCTGGATCACCTGGTCCACATTTTGGTCGATACCGCGAGAACGCCTTCACATATACATCTAAGGGCCACTCGCTTTTAAAACCCTCATTAATACCTTTAGTTTGATATCCATATCGTACAAACACATACTAAAGTCACCCCTGTCCCACCCTAATGGCGATATCTCGAAAAGGCGTCCACCTATAGACCTAATGCCCACTCCCTCTTAAAATGCTCAGTAACACCTTTCGTTTGATACCTATATCGTACAAACATTCTAGAGTCATCCCGGGCCCACCCTAATGGCGATATCTCGAAAAGGCGTCCACCTATAGACCTAATGCCTACTTCCTCTTAAAATGCTCAGTAACACCTTTCGTTTGATACCCATATCGTACAAACATTCTAGAGTCACACCTGGCCCACCCTAATGGCGATATCGCGAAAAGGCGTCCACCTATAGACCTAATTCCCACTCCCTCTTAAAATGCTGAGTAACACCTTTCGTTTGATACCCATATCGTACAAACATTATAGAGTCACCCTTGGTCCACCTTTATGGCGATATCTCCCTTTTAAAACACTCATTACCACCTTTCATTTGATACCCATATCGTACAAACACATTCTAGAGTCACCCTGGCCCACCCTAATGGCGATATCTGGAAAAGGCGTCCACCTATAGACCTAATGCCCACTCCCTCTTAAAATGCTCAGTAACACCTTTCGTTTGATACCCATATCGTACAAACATTCTAGAGTCACCCCTGGCCCACCCTAATGGCGATATCTCGAAAGGGCGTCCACCTATAGACCTAATGACCACTCCCTCTTAAAATGCTCAGTAACACCTTTCATTTGATACCCATATCGTACAAACACATTCTAGAGTCACCCTTGGGCCACCCTAATGGCGATATCTCGAAAAGGCGTCCACCTATAGACCTAATGCCCACTCCCGTTTAAAATGCTCAGTAACACCTTTCGTTTGATACCCATATCGTACAAACATTCTAGAGTCACCCCTGGCCCACCCTAATGGCGATATCTCGAAAGGGCGTCCACCTATAGACCTAGTGCCCACTCCCTCTTAAAATGCTCAGTAATACCTTTCGTTTGATGCCCATATCGCACAAACACATTCTAGAGTCACCCCTGGCCCACCCTAATGACGATATCTCGAAACGGCGTCCATCTATAGACCTCATGCCCACTCCCTCTTAAAATGCTCAGTAACACCTTTCGTTTGATACCCATATCGTACAAACATTCTAGAGTCACCCTTGGTCCACCTTTATGGCGATATCTCGAAAAGGCGTCCACCTATAGAACTAAGGATTACTCCCTTTTAAAATACTTATTGCCATCTTTCATTTGATACCCATATCATACAAACACATTCTAGAGTCACCCCTGGCCCACCCTAATGGCGACATTTCGAAAAGGCGTCCACCTATAGACCTAATGCCCACTCCCTCTTAAAATGCTCAGTAACACTTCGTTTGATACCCATATCGTACAAACATTCTAGAGTCACCCCAGGCCCACCCTAATGGCGATATCTCGAAAAGGCGTCCACCTATATTCCTAATTCCCACTCCCTCTTAAAATGCTCAGTAACACCTTTCGTTTGATACCCATATCGTACAAACATTCTAGAGTCACCCTTGGTCCACCTTTATGGCGATATCTCGAAAAGGCGTCCACCTATAGACTTAATGCCCACTCTCTCTTAAAATGCTCAGTAACACCTTTCGTTTGATACCCATATCGTACAAACATTCTAGAGTCACCCCTGGCCCACCCTAATGGCGATATCTCGAAAGGGCGTCCTCCTATAGACCTAGTGCCCACTCCCTCTTAAAATGCTCAGTAACACCTTTCGTTTGATGCCCATATCGTACAAACACATTCTAGAGTCACCCCTGGCCCACCCTAATGACGATATCTCGAAAAGGCGTCCACTTATAGACCTCATGCCCACTCCCTCTTAAAATGCTCAGTAACACCTTTCGATTGATACCCATATCGTACAAACATTCTAGAGTCACCCTTGGTCCACCTTTATGGCGATATCTCGAAAAGGCGTCCACCTATAGAACTAAGGATTACTCCCTTTTAAAATACTCATTACCATCTTTCATTTGATACCCATATCATACAAACACATTCTAGATTCACCCCTGGCCCACCCTAATGGCGACATTTCGAAAAGGCGTCCACCTATAGACCTAATGCCCACTCCCTCTTAAAATGCTCAGTAACACTTTTCGTTTGATACCCATATTGTACAAACGCATTTTAGAGTCACCCCTGGCCCACCCTAATGGCGATATCTCGAAAAGACGTCCACCTATAGACCTAATGCCCACTCCCTCTTAAAATGCTCAGTAACACCTTTCATTTGATTCCCATATCGTACAAACACATTTTAGAGACACCCCTGGTCCACCTTTATGGCGATATTTCGAAACGGCGTGCACCTATGGAACTAAGGATCACTCCTTTTCAAAATACTCATTAACAGCTTTCATTTGATACCCATATCGTACAAACATATTCTAGAGTCACCCCTGGTCCACCTTTATGGCGATTTCTCGAAAAGGCGTTCACCTATAGAACTAAAGCCCATTCCCTTTTAAAATACTCATTACCACCTTTCATTTGATACCCATATCGTACAAACACATTCTAGAGTCACCCCTGGTCCACCTTAATGGGGACATCTCGAAAAGGCGTCCACCGATAGACCTAAGGCCCACTCCCTCTTAAAATGCTCAGTAACACCTTTCATTTGATACCCATATCGTACAAACAAATTCTAGAGTCAGCCCTGGTCCACCTTTATGGCGATATCCCTAAATGGCGTCCATCCATAGAACTATGGCCTACTCTCTCTTAAAATACTCTTTAATACCTTTCATTTGATACACATGTCATACAACCACATTCCAGGGTTACCCCAGGTTCATTTTCCTTATTTGGTCTCCATAGCTCTCAACTGAGTATGTAATGTTCGGTTACACCCGAACTTAGTCTTCCTTACTTGTTAAATTATACTATCGTTTTTGAAAAACAACTTTCATTGAGTTGAGGCGCTACCATTAATATCAACGCTGCTGTACGCATGTGAAACTGTTGCATTCGAACTGCGACACGAGTCTCAGTGAGCGCACTCTTAACTCAGCAACAGAAACAGACTTGTGAACGGTGACAACTATGTATAAAACAAAAATGAATAATCTCGAAAATGGCAATTTATTTATAAAACAGTAGATAGTACATATATATCATATGTACTTATGTTAATACCTTTGTATGAATGTGAGTATATGTATATACCTTAGGGCGGGTCAAATTGTATGGGGAAAAAAACTTCAGGTGCACATCCAGTTTTTGAATCTATGGGTCTATCTCTATCTATCTATGGGCCATACTGAGTAATATTGTCCATAGGACCATAGGTCTGAAATGGATTTCGTGCCTCCCTAATTTTGTTAGAAAATTTTATATCCCAATCCGAATAGCGGCTCTCACAAATAAAATACATGAAATTATGTAAATGTCAAATTCGGATTCGGATTGGGATATAAAATTTTCTAAAAAAATTATGGAGGCTCGAAATTCATTTCAGACCAATGGTCCCATGGACAATATTACTCAGTATGACCCATAGATTCAGAAACTGGATGTGCACCTCAAGTTTTTTTCCCCATACAATTTGACCCGCCCCAATATACCTACATAACATTCCCACCCCACGGACAGATCTTTAAGATTTACAATATGCAGTACCTCAAACATACATTTGCATCTACATAAGAGGAAGATCTAAGATAAGAGGAAGATGAAGAATATAATGCACTAACACATATGCGACGATCATTAAGTACGTTGGCCGAGTATTTTTGTAAGCAAAAATTTTAGAGGTTGTACTTAGAATATTTTAGTGTTCTCTTCCATGGGTGACAATTTCAATGTTTACATTTTATTAAATACTTTTTAATACATTTTTTTCTTTGAAAATACCTATTTTTAAAGTTTTCAAATTTTCGCACAAATTTATAACTACAATTGACTACTGAGTAATCATTTGTGAAGTGGCTCAACATTTGTTGAAGGTCGAATTTGTTTCTTTGGTTATGGCTCACAGCGAACTAGTTTTCGAAATTTTTAAAACATTTAAAAGTGATGGGATGCACTTTTTTATAATTATTTTTTACAAAAATTATAATCAAAATGTAATTGATTTTTCAGTCCCCCTGCGATCGCATTTTAGACCAAGTTTGTTACACATTCCTGGCAACTGAAGCTACGCGGTCATCACTAATGAAATCATCATTATAATCACAGCCAAACAAATCACATTAAATTTAAACTGGAATACTCTTGATTAAAAATATCGTTTTGACTTAAAGATGGTCATTGTAAACAATGTTTCAATTGGACGTTGTGGCAGCGCACTTTCCTTCAAGTGGCCCAATGACACCAAGGCTAAACCTGTTCATTATTTTTTTATTTATTAATTATATTACATTTTTATAAATTTTTTTTGGCCGATTCATTGATGGGCAGTGGTTTGTCAAGCGTCGAGATCTAAAATTGCTCAGCTACAGAAGAAATATCATCAGCTGAGGGTAAAACTTAAATTAATAGAATGTAGAAACAAAAATATACCTGTACCCTGCCACGCTTTGCTGTGGCCCACTCCCTACTATATGCTTTCGAAATGAAAAACGACACAAAGTTTACTTTTAAAATAAATTTAATTTTGCAATACTTGTGTGTACACAATATTATTTGGTTTGTCCATTTTCTGTGAACACGGAACACGCAACATACAGCTGCCCATGTGAGAAGCACTCCCCTTCTAAATCTATGCGACACTTTTCCAAGGATTGTCCCTGGGCTTTTTTTATCGTCATTGCGAACGCCAGTCGAATTGGGAATTGCAATCTTTTAAATTTGCATATAGCTTCTGTGGCAATGATTGGAATTCGAGGGATGAGAACATCTTCACCTTTGAAAGGCCCCGTTAAAATTGTTGCTTCCATTACCTGCATACTCAATTTCTTAACTGCTAGTCGCGTTCCGTTGCAAAGCTTTGGCAGAACACCAGTTTTCAACTTCAATATATGTGGAGGCATTGCTGGTAGATCAAGCGAGTTTAAAAATTCCGTTGGATAATGAACTGCTTCATCTACCTCTGTAACAGTGTTTATGGACATGTGTGTTATTTCCTCACAATCAATTTTGGATTGAATAAAATTATTAAGTTGATACATATCTTTATTCTTAGCCGCAAAAATAGCTCGTTCACTGAGCCATTCGTGATTTTTTAAATTTATTGGTAGATTTGGAAACACTTTTTCAATTAGTTCTTCTTTTGCTGTTACTAAGTTACAAAAATCATCCGGAAATGATATTCGTTTAGTTCCTTGGTCGAGTGCAATCTTTCCATTCCCAATTTCGAGTAACTGTCGCGAGAATACTTCAGCTGATCGACCGTTCTGGAGCTGGACACGCATATATGTAGTCAACTGCAATGTATGTACGTGTTGCCACAATATTGAATATTTCAGGCAGCAATTTATTTCATCCGCAGGTGTTGATCGAGAAATTACAGGTAATGTTTGACTTAAAGCAAGATAACCAATATATTACCGAATGGCTGAACATTTTTTCGCAAATCTCGCAACGTTCGATCAAGCGCCTCAAGCTATTTTTTATGTGCCATTGTTCACTCATTCCAAATAATAATTTTACATTTTTGTAATACCTTTCCCTTACCGGATGCTCTTGAAATATTTCAATCATTGATTTTCACAAATTTTCTTGATCTAAAAATTTCAACCAGGTGGCAACCCTAAAAAAGGTTTTGCAATTAGGGCTACTACGTATCTTCGAATAAATACACGTTATTCTATAATACGTTTATTTTATTAATTTACCCAATCTAAATTTTTTAATAAGGTGGCAACTCAAATTTTTTTTTTCGCTAAATATGATCCTGGGACTACGGGGAACAATATATAAAAGGAAAAATTTAACTCGGGTAAGTAGTTCTGGAGTTTTGAAGCCTGTAATAAACTCACAACATTTTTATATACATATGTATATAAATTAACGATTAACGGCCCGATTCTTAGCGTTACCGGTAAAATAGTACACAGAACATTATGTAACCGAAAATCGTTACCAGTTGCTTTATTCGCGATTCTGGCCAAAGTGGTAACGCTGTCATCACCGAAAAACTCACCAGCGTCTGTGGTGAAATTTAAAAGTTGGTTTTCTTCGCTTTACCCATGGCGGAACGATACAAGGTGGCAGCATGGAACAGCTGAATAAAAACTTTTTTTATTTAATTTGATACATCAACTTCCGGCGCAGTACGATTTTGACATTTGTCCATCGAATTTACAAAAACGAAGTACATGGAATTTTTATTTATTTTTGTAGGTATGTCACCATGTTGCTACCGTGTATGGTTCCGCCATGGCTTTACCGACGATGTGTCACTCGTAGATACGATGTTAACGAATAAACGGGACGATGTGCATATACATATGTGCATACATACATACGTTTTTACATAGCTATATTGTAATATATACTGTGAAAGTACATGGAAACAAATATGTATAGCAAGAGGCAACACTTTTTTACTATTATGTTTACTTATTTGCGCTCACAATTCTTTATTTTTCAGTATTGCCTTTTTCTAAGCAACAGCTTTTGTGTGGTTACATCGATGTTACCACCTATTTTAGTGTGGAAACAATTATCCGGCTACTTTCGTGGGCAGAATACCAAAAGGGTACAAAATTTACCACATGCAGAAAGTTGCCGTGGTGAAGAAAGTTGTTACCACATTAGAATCAGGCTGTAAGGGCGACAAGGCATGCGCGGTTCCAGGGGGGTGGAACTTTTTTTTGTATTGACTGTAATGAAGTATATAATACAAATCTACATATTAGTTTCTTATCACACAACGGATTTTACTAATTTTTAATTTTTCTTGCTTTTTTACGTTATTATTACATATATTTAAAAAAAATTGAAGAATTGAAAATTCCTTAAGGCAAATAGTAAAAACTGTTTTTGTATTGATTCGAGCCTGTTAGTATGGACTTGAAAACGCGGATTCTATCTACTCAGACAGATTATGATATTGAAGGCTGGATCTCGAGCCGAATAGTTATTCCCCGATGTTTATATATGTGTCTCGTAGGCTACGTAGCTCGGTAGAATGGCGTGACAAAAACTAGCTAGCATTGGTGGTAATCGTTAAAACTGTGCCACGAGAGTTACGACTATTAATAAAAGTTCAAATAGCGGAGGTGTTCATAAACGCGACCGTAAGTCGCATTGTGCGTGTACAGCAAGGAGCCACAAATTTTCTAAAGAAATCGGGACGGCAACGAGTATTATAGCGTAGTCCAGAACATATCCTTCGGTGAAACCACTCTTTGTCCGATAAATACTGACACGAGTGTAAACGTTTCAAGTGTACATATGTATTTGTTTCGGAAAGTGCAGCAGTAAGAAGCTACTACTACAATTTATTTATGTAAGGGACATTTAACCACTACTTATACAAGCACCTTCGGATTTAAGTATTATATCTATTGAACGCATCTGGCAGCGCTATACATTCATTATGTTAAATTAAAATTAATATTATATCGACTGCTCAGTGGAATATAACCATATCTCAGCTGCGCGTTATTGAAACAAAATCTGAAAAAGGGAGTTTTCGAAACGACAGCCGAGATAGAGAGATATTCAACTCAACAGTCGACACTTCGTGCCGTGCATAGCACGAAAAGGTTACTCCCGGTTTTGTGCCGATCCGCATATACATATATTCAGTTCCACCAGAACATAGATTTCTTTTTTAATTGTTACTTTTATAAATGTAATTGTATTTAATTTCCTTATATACTGACCTTATTTGGTTTTGTTTGGCTATGCCGTATGAATTAAAAAGAAACAAGTAAGGAAGGCTAAGTTCGGGTGTAACCGAACATTACATACTCAGTTGAGAGCTGTGGAGACAAAGTAAGGGAAAATCACCATGTTGGAAAAAGAACCTAGGGTAACCCTGGAATGTGTTTGTATGACATGTGTATCAAATGGAAGGTATTAAAGAGTATTTTAAGAGGAAGTGGGCCATAGTTCTATAGATGGACGCCATTTAGGGATATCGCCATAAAGGTGGACCAGGCCTGACTCTAAAATTTGTTTGTAGGATATGGGTATCAAATGAAATGTGTTAATGAGTATTTTAAAAGGGCGTGGGCCTTAGTTCTATAGGTGGACGCCTTTTCGAGATATCGCCATAAAGGTGGACCAGGGGTGACTTTAGAATTTTTTTGTACGATATGGGTATCAAATGAAAGGTGTTAATGAGTATTTTAAAAGGGATTGGGCCTTAGTTCTATAGGTGGACGCCTTTTCGAGATATCGCCATAAAGGTGGACCAGGGGTGCCTCTAGAATGTGTTTGTACGTTATGGGTATCAAATTAAAGGTATTAATGAGGGTTTTAAAAGGGAGTTGCCCTTAGTTGTATATGTGAAGGCGTTTTCGAGATATCGACCAAAATGTGGACCAGCGTGATCCAGAACATCATCTGTCGGGTACCGCTAATTTATTTATATATGTAATACCACGAACAGTATTCCTTCCAAGATTCCAAGGGCTTTTGATTTCGCCCTGCAAAACTTTTTCATTTTCTTCTACTTAATATGGTAGGTGTCACACCCATTTTACCAAGTTTTTTTCTAAAGTTATATTTTGCGTCAATAGACCAATACAATTACCATGTTTCATCCCTTTTTTCGTATTTGGCATATAATTATGGCATTTTTTTCATTTTTCGTAATTTTCGATATCCAAAAAGTGAGCGTGGTCATAGTCGGATTTCGGCCATTTTTTACACCAATACAAAGTGAGTTCAGATAAGTACGTGAACTGAGTTTAGTAAAGATATATCGATTTTTTCTCAAGTTATCGTGTTAACGGCAGAGCGGAAGGACAGACGGTCGACTGTGTATAAAAACTGGGCGTGGCTTCAACCGATTTCGCCCTTTTTCACAGAAAACAGTTATCGTCCTAGATTCTAAGCCTCCACCAAATTTCACAAGGATTGGTAAATTTTTGTTCGACTTATGGCATTAAAAGTATCCTAGACAAATTAAATGAAAAAGGGCGGAGCCACGCCCATTTTGAAATTTTCTTTTATTTTTGTATTTTGTTGCACCATATCATTACTGGAGTTGAATGTTGACATAATTTACTTATATACTATAAAGATATTTTCTTTTAAAATTTGATTTAAAAAAATTTTTTTTTAAAAAGTGGGCGTGGTCCTTCTCCGATTTTGCTAATTTTTATTAAGCGTACATATAGTAATAGGAGTAACGTTCCTGCCAAATTTCATCATGATATCTTCAACGACTGCCAAATTACAGCTTGCAAAAGTTTTAAATTACCTTCTTTTAAAAGTGGGCGGTGCCACGCCCATTGTCCAAAATTTTACTAGTTTTCTATTCTGCGTCATAAGTTCAACTCACCTACCGAGTTTCATCGCTTAATCCGTATTTGGTAATGAATTATCGCACTTTTTCGATTTTTCGAAATTTTCGATATCGAAGAAGTGGGCGTGGTTACTGTCCGATATTGTTCATTTTAAATAGCGATCTGAGATGAGTGCCCAGGAACCAACATACCAAATTTCATCAAGATACCTCAAAATTTACTCAAGTTATCGTGTTAACGGACAGACGGACGGACGGACGGACATGGCTCAATCGAATTTTTTTTCGATACTGATGATTTTGATATATGGAAGTCTATATCTATCTCGATTCCTTTATACCTGTACAACCAACCGTTATCCAATCAAAGTTAATATACTCTGTGAGCTCTGCTCAACTGAGTATAAAAAAGAGTCGAATACGCGCTTATTTCTCAATGTTTGTTATGGTTCAATGGTTTTTAGTTTTTTTTTTTTTAATTGGAGTTACGGATATTACATTTTACATACATACATACCTAAACGCATTAATCTGATTTTCGTACGAAATTGCATAGAATGAAAATAAAAGTTCTAATACTAGTGTATAGTACGGTGACCATTATATACATATTTACAAATATATGCATGTATGTGCAATAAGATCATTATATTCGATGAAGTTTCACCATTTTCACTTTCATATAGAAAATTACAAACCCAATCGGCGACACGCATGAAGGGAGCGCGTAAAATATACAAAAATGAAAACAAAACAAAACAAGTAGGGAAGGCTAAGTTCGGGTGTAACCAAACATTACATACTCAGCTGAGAGCTTTGGAGACAAAATAAGGGAAAATCACCATTTAGCAAAATGAACCTAGGGTAACCCTGGAATGTGTTTGTATGACATGGGTTTCAAATGGAAGGTATTAAAGAGTATTTTAAAAGGGAGTGCGCCATAGTTCTATAGGTGGACGCAATTTCAGGATATCGCCATAAAGGTGGACCAGGGGTGACTCTAGAATGTGTGTTGTACGATATGGGTATCAAATTAAAGATATTAATGAGAGTTTTAAAAGGGAGTGGACCTTAGTTGTATATGTGAAGGCGTTTTCGAGATATCGACCAAAATGTGGACCAGGGTGACCCAGAACATCATCTGTCGAGTACCGCTAATTTATTTATATATGTCATACCACGAACAGTATTCCTGCCAAGATTCCAAGGGCTTTTGATTTAGCCCTGCAGAACTTTTTCATTTTCTTCTACTTAATATGGTAGGTGTCACACCCATTTTCCAAAGTTTTTTCTAAAGTTTTATTTTGCGTCAATAAACCAATCCAATTACCATGTTTCATCTCTTTTTTCATATTTGGTACAGAATTATGGTATTTTTTTCATTTTGCGTAATTTTCGATATCGAAAAAATGGGCGTGGTCATAGTCGGATTTCGGCAATTTTTTATACCAAGATAAAGTGAGTTCAGATAAGTACGTGAACTAAGTTTAGTAAAGATATATCGATTTTTGCTCAAGTAATCGTGTTAACGGCCGAGCGAAAGGACAGACGGTCGACTGTGTATAAAAACTGGGCGTGGCTTCAACCGATTTCACCCATTTTCACAGAAAACAGTTATCGTCATAGAATCTATGCACCTACCAAATTTCACAAGAGTTGGTAAATTTTTGTTCGACTTATGGCCTTAAAAGTATTCTAGACGAATTAAATGAAAAAGGGCGGAGCCACGCCCATTTTGAAATTTTCTTTTATATTTGTATTTTGTTGCACCATATCATTACTGGAGTTGAATGTTGACATAATGTACTTATATGCTGTAAATATATTAAATATTTTGTTAAAATTTGACTTTGAAAAAAATTTTTTTTTTAAAGTGGGCGTGTTCGTCATCCGATTTTGCAAATTTTTATTTGGCACACATATAGTAATAGGAGTAACGTGCCTGCCTCATTTCATCATGATATCTTCAACGAATGCCAAATTACAGCTTGCAAAACTTTTAATTTCCTTCTTTTAAAAGTGGGCGGTGCCACACCCATTGTCCAAAATTTTACTAATTTTCTATTTTGCGTCATAAGGTCAACGCACCTTCCAAGTTTCATCGCTTTATCCGTCTTTGGTAATGAATTATCGCACTTTTTCGGTTTTTCTAAATTTTCGATACCGAAAAAGTGGGCGTGGTTGTGGTCCGATTTCGTTCATTTAAATAGCGATCTGAGATGAGCGCCCAGGAACTTACATACCAAATTTCAACAAGATACCTCAAAATTTACTCAAGTTATCGTGTTTACGGACGGACCGACATGGCTAAATGAATTTCTTACGGATTACCGTTATGCGAACAAAGTTAATATACTCTGTGAGCTCTGCTCAGCTGAGTATAAAAAACTACAATAAAACCAAGAATTCACAGCAAAATACATATGAACATACATGTTATGTATAATATGTAAAAGAGACATCTACATATGTGTTTCGGTACCATGTTTTGATTTCTGTTTTTATCTAGGATCGCTAAAGGTGAATTTTTAGAATGCAGACATATGTACATATAAACTTTCAGCCAAAAATATGTGACGATTTAGTCAAATAGTTAGGAACACCATTGAGCACAATACTACTTCGCGACTTCTACATTGTATTACAATACAGCTGGAGCTTAGGTCAATATATTCCTATTAAATCAAAGGTGGCACCAGAATGCTATCTCGAAATTGTCCCAAAATAATACCGAACCAGTGGCAAAACTATTACAAAAACGATAGATAAAAATAGATAAAAAATAGTTTCGAAACAGACTCATAAATCTTGAAAACAATTCCAAATGGTCCCGTAATAGTCCTGCAATTATTAACTTGGCAGGGAACTTAAATTCAGACATAGCAGCGTACAAGTAACTTCCTTTCGCGCTGTCAAAGGCTGATTTCAAGTCGACAAAAATATGATGAGTGGCGATTCTTTTGTCGTGAGTCGTCTCCACAATCTGGCGCATTGTGAAAATCTGGTTGATGGTAGATTTACCAAGCCTGAAGCCGCACTGATAACGTCAAATCATTCCGTTGACTTTAGGCTTCAATCATTCGCACAATGCGCTATATAGAACCTTAACGCTATATCAAGCAGGTTGCACCCACGGTAATTGGCGCGGTTTGTGGGGTCGCTTTTTTTGTGGATTCGGCAAATCACACTTCAATTCCAATCTTGAAGTTTGCACACGTGCGACCATATTTTGCATAGGATTTGATGCATGCTCTTTACCAACTCTTCGCCTATGTGTTTGAACAGCTCGGCGGACAGTCCGTATTACCTCGCGCCTTGTGATTACTTAGTCGCGAAATTACCATTTCCACTTCATAGTCCGATGCCGGAACGTGGTTTCCGCCATCAGCGATTAGGGTATCAGGTTGATCTTCTTTCTACCTCGCTAACTAGCAATGTGGAAAAGTGCTCCCACTTTATGTACGCTAAGCATTCAATTCGGAATAAGCCTCGAAATAATCCCTTTGAAACTATCCAAGTTATTTCGAAATTGTCGCGAATGGTCGTTAATTTATCCAAACTATAATTCCGAAACTCTCCCGGAAATAATCCTAAAATAAACCGTAGATAGTCATGAAAGAGTCCAGGAACTGTCCCGAAAATATCTCAAATTTATTCCGAAATAGTTCCGATCACATCACAATCATTTCGAAATTATTCCAAAATAGTACCTAAAATATCCCGAATACAATTTAGAAATGGTCCTAATTGTCTTAAAAGAAGCCCGAAAACAATCCGGAAATGGTAATAAAAAAGGATCCCAAATTTATCCAAAACAGTCAGTTAATGATCTCAAAATCAGAATCGTTTCTATCCTGAAATGATGTACTATGATTAACTAGCCTGATGCCACTATAGAATCCAATTTATAGAGCCTGTAACAATTAAAAATATCTAAAAAAGGAAATCCTCTCAGTGTTATTAGGTGCCCTACCCCTTTAAAAAAAATTGTCGGTGATCTTTCCAGACTTTCCTCTATCTGTATGTCATGTTTTTAACCTCCCCTTTTCAATAAAATTTGGTCATTAGATCGTTTTACCAAATTTCATTCAAATAATGTGTTCAGTCGTTGTGACGTTTTTCGAGCTACAAAAAGTTCGACATTAAGATATTCGGACATCCAAACTTTCAAATTTAAGGCCCGAACAAATCAGATATTTGATGCAGAATCGTACGCTGACAGATAAGTTGATTGCATGTGTTTGTATGGGGATTGAAGGCTGTTTGTCGCTTGCCATGCAAACGAATGCAATCTACTCTGATGTGTTCGGAATGTTACAACCAAATTTGGTTTGAAATTAAAATAAAATTAAATCAGTATTCGTTAAAATAAATGCGCAAAACTGGGTTTCAATTTTAAACTACAGAAGTCTTAATTTTCGGTAAAAAAAAATCTAGTTGATGGTGGTTAGGATTCAGCCGACGTGCTCCGGATGTCAGTAGTTTGCTCTGCCCACTGAGCTATCACATCTGTACAAAATTTACATTATTACACTCCATATGTATAACAAAATGTTATGTTAAAGAATCTATGACTTCACAAATGAAATTTTTAATATTTAAATTAAAAAAACATAGTAGTAAGTTGAGAGATTTCCTATTTAGTTCAATAAAGTTTCAAGTATTGCTTAGACCGATGAATGGTTTAGCCTCACATTTTTAACCGTGTATAATTAAGATAAACCATAGCGAGGATTTTCTAAAATTTCAGTATGCAACATGGACATGAAGCGATGGGCGGTAAGGGAAAGTAAGAGCAGGATATGCCATGAAAGCTTTCATCTCTTTACTTCGTTTGAAAAGGAGGTAGAAGATACAACCTGATCCGCCAATGCTCTCATGGAACAACTTTTGTCGTGCCCGTTCAGTCCTTATTTTTGAATATTTCTAATATTTGTGCTCCGATTTATATGTCCACTACTGTATCGGTATATTGTACGTATGATTTTGGTGTCTAAATGTTAAAAGAAAGAAACACTAAAGAAAGCTCTTTAAAATATTTGTTGTTCTTTCACATTTATACACACACTATTTTATATCTATTTATACAGCCAATCTCCTGCGACGTATTTTCTTTCGCCCATATGTCACATCACCATAAAAATAGCCCATTGAAATTTGTACATACATATGTACAGCGGATTGTCCTATCAAAGAACAACAAATGAAGAGCGAAATTTGGTATGCCCAAATACATCTCTTCTAACTCTTTTATTTTTTATTTTTCTTTCACGAAGACCTCTTGTAGATTACTTTAAAAGATTTAATAAGAAGTAGGCGTGGCACGGCCTTTATTTTTTCTATTCGTACAAATATTCGGACTCAAAAGTCAATTCGTAGTAAAATTTTACGCGACTACAAATCAATGGCTTTAATGAATTCAGGTCTAACAAAAAAGCCATCAAATCGACGACGGCATCGTTGAATATCACCCAATTACCGCTGCCAGTTCGAAAACGTTCGGTCGGAGAATATGTTTGAAAAACACCTGCATTTCTATGCTCCGAAGTAGGTTCGTCAACGCAATTTTTGGAGCTGGCTCAGTTTGAAAAACGCTGTCTCAGAGCGGAGCGCTCTCGCCTTTAGGGCAGAATGAACGAGGATAGTCGCATACGCCGACGACGATTTTAATGACAGATAAACTCATTCCAATGATTTGCGACCACATGGCTACGGCACTTTGCGGCATTTCGCGAGGGGCAGGGCAAAACGGGTTTGGGGGTAAACGCAATAGAAACAGAACCTGTCCTGTTCACAAAAAAACAAATAATAATAATACCCAACGGCTTAATACCCTCCAAAGCCCGCCCGACCGGCGCGAGGGGCGCATCCGCATGACGCACGGATTTGTTTTTGTTTTTGCCGAGTTTTTGATAGACGGAGGTTTTTTAAGCGTCGAGATCTAAAGCTGCTCAGCTACAGAATAAAAATCATCAGCTGAGTACTATACATAACAGTTAGAAATTATACTTATACATACTACATTGTTAAATTACAGAAAATTTTTAGTTTATTCGAATGTTTTTTATTTTTTATTTTTTTTTGTTACGAGTTAAGATAGGATAAGACGGTTTTTTTTTGGTAAAAAGTGAATCCGTTATATCAAATGAATTAGAATGAGTGTTAAAATCATGACACATACACCGAAAAGGTTCATTCAATTCGAAGTTAGTTCTACGCTGTCTCAAAAGAAGAGGTTTGTAATGTCTTGACACTCGTGATGGGATGTTAAAGTTTACTTCGTTTAAAAGAATTGGATAGAAATCAATTCATTCAGGAGCTTAGTCATAAATATAACGCCTAGCATTTCTCTACGACTTCCGAGAGTTGGAAGATTGATAAGCTTCAACCGACTAGTATAAGGCGGAAGATTATACGCAGAGTCCCACTGAAAATTCCTTAAAGAGAAAAGCAGAAATTGCTTTTGTATTGATTCAAGTCTATCTGCATGAACTTGATATTGTGGATTCCAGACTATTTATCCGTATTCTAGTATCGGTCTAAATAAAGTGATGAAAAGCGCTTTAGTTAAATAAGAGTCACTAAATTCTTTAGACCATCGTTTCACGAATGATAGAACACCTCTAGCCCTTATTGACAGTAGCATTAATATGAAGGTTGAAACTAAGTTTAGCATCTATCGTTCGCAAGAGGGACATGAATTTGCATTTATTAAGGTTCAGCGGCATTGAATTTACGTTACACCAATTAACTAGGCAGTTTAAATCCGCTTGAAGCAAGGGACGTTCTTCGATAGACGCATAAGACCTAAAAAGTTTTACATCATTAGCATACATTAAGATTTTGGAATATTTTATAGTGGTACAAATATCATTAATAAATAGCAAGAACATAATTGGACCAAGGTGACTGCCCTGTGGGACGCCTAGGGAACATGGATGACATTTGAAAGAGTATTTTTAAAAATAACTTTTTGCGTTCGACCGCAGAGATACGACGAGATCCACTGGGTGAGACCAGGTTGGAAGCCAAGCCGATCCAGCTTGTAGATAAGTAAGCAGTAGGATACTTTGTGAAATGCTTTACTGAAATCAGTATAAATAACATCGGTGTGAAGATTTTCTCTAAATCCATTAGAAACATGAGTTGTGAATTCAAGTAGATTTGTAAATGTAGATTTACCTTTACAGAATCCGTGTTGCGGTTCTGCAATTAAACTAAAAATGGAAAATGTTAGCTCATTGGTAACGATAGCTTCAAACAACTTTGGGATGGCCGACAACTTTGCTATTCCTCGATAGTTTTCAAAACACGACATACTACCACTTTTGTGCAGGGGTATGAGAAAAGATTCCTTACAAGCAGAAGGAAAAATTCCATGTTTTAGGGACAGATTAAATAAATCAGTTACAGCCTCTAACTCTAAATGTGTTCAGCGCATTTTTTAAGAAAACAAGTGGGAATTAAATCAAGACCGTACTTGTAAGATTCCTTCAAAGACTTTAAATATGAAAAAACTTGATCAGGAGATATTGCTGGAATATCAATTGTGTTAAGTGAGTTAAGTTGAAATGGATATTCATTTGAAAAAGGATTAAATTCAGTGGAATAGTTGGACTTGAAAAATTGTGCGAAGAAGTTAGCAATATCTTGATCGTCGCTAGACAAATCATCCTGGTATTTTAAAGCCTTTAACATAGCGAGGCAAAAAAGCACAACGATCGAAATGTATCGTCTGAAGTGAGATCAAAGAAGGCTGTGGCATACTACACCTGCAAAAGGGCTTTCGGAATCATATCACGGCAGTGACGAGCGCACCTCAGGAAGGGTCAAACGTATTTGTTTCAATTGAAGCCTCTACAAGAGTACAGGCAGGAATTGTCCGCGAAAGGGGCTCTACAACTGAGACAATCCATCATGTGGAAATCAACCGATTACGGGCACGCGACGATATGACTTGACATGAGAACGAGACGATTAAACGGAATCACTGACCTAACATCCGACACCGACCGTATCAAGTTAGTTTTTGACTTCCAGGTGCAGAACATAAGATATCCTTTAAGGGAGGAATGGGACGGAGCCTTAAGAGGCTTTTAAAATATATACAGACGGTTCGAAAATAGGAAAGGGAACTGGAGCTGGAATGTACTCAAAGCATCTGAAAATCAATCGTACCGACTTCTTGATTCATGCAGTGTTTTCCAGGCGGAGGTCTGTGCAATAGAGAGAGCTGCCAGACTGCTCCAGGATAGTGCGGTCCCAGACATCAACGGTTTTATCTTTGTCGCAAGCCATGCCGCGACCTTAAAAGAATTCAACGTGATAAAGTCGGATATTAAGCGGGCTATCGAGCTTCGCTAGCGTCCATAAGACATCTAAATGGATTTGCAGATGATATGCCCAGAAAAGGTTCCGAAGTTGACGTAAGCGAGGCGGACAGCTCCGTACGACCACCCCTGGGTTATCACCTGAGGAAAATCGAGGAATAGGATGTTAAGGCATCGGACTTGCTGTGGTCCTGAGTGCCATATTTGGATATGAAAAACTCACGCTAGCATATGATGTTATGAACTCTAATATCAGCTGTTCTGACGTATCCAATTTATTCATTCCGTATATTCCTCCTCTTCGGATAATTGATTATTAGTCGAATTAACCCATAGACCGACAATGCTAAGCGTGAGCCTATACCCAAGACTATACATCTAGCAAATCAATATAATAGTGTTCTTCCTTTTTTTCCTATAACTTGTCTGTAAGAAAGCGTGTACTTTTTAGACTGAAATAAATATGTAAACTTAAATCTTAGTACAACGTGTATGTGTGTGTGCTGCAAATTGTTGAATGTCGCCATCTTTCTTCTGGTTCTTTTTTGATTTTAATTGGTATATTTGTGTAATTTTCACACATAATGTGTTGAGCCAAAATTTGTAATTCTATTTAGAAGTCCGCAGACAAGTTGGAACATAGAAATACAACATACACTCATATGTTTAGATGTAAATATGTGCCATGTAAAAATTTATTAATGCCTCGGCCGGCAAAAATTTGCTAGTTTCTGTAATTTTGTCCCTGTGTTGTATATGAAAACTGTTCGTAAGTTTATTGCTTCTTTTATTTTTGGGCTAAAAATGGCTTTCGAAAGCACGTAGTATAGAATAGAAAATTAAAAAATAACAAAGCAAATATTAATACTACATATGAATACAGATAAAAAACACAATGTAGTAGTATATAGGTACAGTGGTGAAATATATAATAGAACCATAATTCATCTCAGGACACTTGTGTCTTCGATACTTTTACCTTAGAAGGTAAAACCGACTGCTGCGTGGTACATCAGGGGCATATTATCACATTAGTAGTACACCCATAGTAATTGATAAGCAAGGACTATCAAATTAAATTTCGACTTCTGAGTTGAATATCATCTCAGCTGCCAGAAGGAAAACGCATTATCTCAAAATTCGGCTGAATAACGCCCGATCTTAGAATTTGTTTCATAAAAATCCTATTTCACATCAAAATGTATTAAATGTATGCGTTTTTGAATACAATTCTTAAGTACAACGAAGTTCCGCAAACAAATTCTAAATTAGAGCGTTTTCAAAAGTTTCCTGTGGTAGGTCATTTTCGGACTTGTAGCTGAGGTGATTTAAGGCGTTCATAGTTTAAATAAAAATTGATTAAAAAACTTGAATGAATTGTATAACAAAAACTAAAACTAAACGAATTTCGAAAACGTTTTCGTAAAGTTGCGAAAACGCAAAAACTTTTTATGAGAAATACAACTTTATGTATATGTACTTCCTTACTTAATTGGCGCTTAACCGTTTAAACGGTTATGCCCGTCCAAAGTGCGCCAGTCGCTTCTTCTCTCTGCCAACCGGCGCCAATTGGTCATACCAAGGAAGTTTAAATCGTTTTCCACCTGGTCCTTACAGCGGAGTGGGCGCCGCCCTTTACCTCTGCTTCTATAGGCGGGTTCCGATAGAAACACTTTCTTGGGCGGAGCGTACTTCGCTGGACTGTGTTGATGTCTGCGTAGAGCTCGTACAGCTCATCGTTGAGTCTTCTTGGGTAATCGCCATCGCCAACACGTAGAGGTCCATGAATCTTTCGAAGAACTTTTCTCTCGAACACTCCCAGAGTCGCTTTATCTGATGTTATCGTGGTTCATGCTTCTGCACCATATAGCAGGACGGGTACGATAAGTGACTTGTAGAGTATGATAATCGTTTGCCGATAGAGGACTTTACTTTTCAATTGCCTACCTAGTCCAAAGTAGCATTTATTGGCAAGAGTGATTCTTCGCTGGATTTCAGAGCTGATGTTGTTATTAGTGTTGTATGTATCTCATAGATAGTGTAGTTGTAGACAAGGGAAGGAAGAGTAGTGGAAACGAAAGGTTAGGAAAAGGAATGACGATTAGGATGACAACAAATAAGACGGCGGGATGGGAGGCGGAAAATGAGTGAGTCCTGAGAAAAAAAAGAAAAAGGAGAAAACGAACAGCAGGACGAGGACGAAAAAAGAAAATGTATCGAACGGAAATAGGTTTAAAGAGTGAAAGAAGAATCGGAACGGTAGATAGTGAGGTAAAGGGAAAGGCAGTCGATGAGGTGAGGGAGCCGCGGTAATATGCCGGAAAGTAATGGCGTTTTCTTTTCTGGAAAAAATTTTACCCTTATGTTACGCTCTTAAATTCTTAAACTTTTTAACAACGTCACCTAGCGCTTTGCAAAATGCCCCTACTTGTAGGTAAAGAGACTCCTTTTCTTGTTCAATGGGATATTTTTTATGAAAGGGCCATAAGAGAGAGTACAAAAATCTAGAGGGAAAAATTATTTTAAGAAAAGAAAATGGCATGAGAGTAGAAGAGAAAGGCCGAAAGCAAGATGAATAGAAAACATAATTTAATTTTAAAAGTAAAAAGGGTAAGTGGATAAGTTAGGGAAAATAAGAAGCCAGCTGAAGACATAGAAAAATGGAAATAGAGAGAGAAAAAAAGAAGTTTGAAATAAAGATCGAAAGAGTGGGGGTACCACTTGGCAGAAGGCTAGGAAATAGGAAGAAGAAAACGAGAAAGAACAAAAGAAAAATTAGAGGAAGAATGAGAGTAAGAGCAAGAGTAAAGCTACTAAGAAAAAGTAGGGACAGATTGAATGAAATCGGCAGGGGAAATCAGAGTGCTCAGATTGATATCCAACGTTATTAGTTAAATATTTTCCAATCTTCTAGTTCTCAAGTTGATATCCAGCATCTTTCTCCATTTGTTTTCCAACGTTTGATAAATTTTGAGAAACATATATATGGTTCTCGGGTTGAACTCTTACATCTTTTCAATTATTCGCTTACCTCAGAGAAATTCCGAGTAATTAAGTATTTCTCCTAAACGCTGAAGTTCCAGCACTTCGTAAATTCAAATGCTAAAATGAATAACTTTAATGTATAATGAAGTTTTTATTAAGATGTATCCTAAAGAACACATATTTCATATGTATGAAAAACAACAAATGAAAGTTGAGCAAATTATATTATTGAGAAACAAGTCTGCAATTTATGTAAAAACATTACATTCAATGTATACATGGCGCCATAAATAAAAAAGCATATATACGTACATATGTACATGTTTTTTATTCATTTTCATTAAAATACTGCAGTACTCGAATTTAACATTTAAACCACCTTAATGTAGATAACGCTATGATTCTCAAGCTTAGCCACTGTGGAGAAAGAATTTAAGAATTATTAGAATTATTAGAATTTAAGAAGAATTAAAAGTATGCTTGTCAATTTAAGCTCTTATGTGACTCACGCCTAAATGTTTACTGGGTACAATTCCAAAAATATCGTTGCTAAAAGACGCATTTTGAGCTCGGCATCAATAATTCGAAGGTTGCAACTAAAATTGTAATTCTATCAAGAGATAATTCTAAAAGAGGTTGAGAATTTGTGTGTATTGTTGTATATTCTTTGGAACTCGTAGCCAGTCTTTAATCCACCCAGGGTTATGCTGCGCATAAAAACTGTGTGCCCTACCCCCATTTCGGAACGGACTGACACCATTTTCTGTGTTTTTGTGAATATTGTTTGATAAAACCAACATTTGAACCAAAAAAAATTTTACGTTCCTAAATATTTTTTACTGATTCGAAACCCTAAAACGAAACGTCGACTTTTTCAATTGTACCGCTTTTCACTTCATCCCACAAAAAAAAACAAAAACAATTTTATTGACATACGAAAAAAATATTTTTTTCAATCATTCAACAATTGCTAATTTTTTTATTTGTGTATTTCAGAATACATATTTCTAATTAAAGAAAGATCATCGATCCAAAGGAGAGCATTAATTGAAAAGGAAAAAGGCTGGCTTACTAAACAACCAGAGGATTTTCAAACTCACTCATAGACAACGAAAATTGTAAGAAACAAGCAAATATTACAAAGAGTTTCAAGAGAGAGGAGCTCCAGCAGCAGCCATATTCCTGGCCGGCCCACGTACTTAAAAAAAGGAGCAAAACACGAATAATTAGCAGACTTATTTAATATAACTAAAGCAATTTTTAGAGAATAAATATATATACATATATATAGTTATATAAACCACGAGTGATTATACTGGTTGTCGCACTCTTGATATTTAGTGAGTAATATAAACGAATAAGAAAAACAAAGCGTAAAACAAAAAGCGAAGAAAAACAAAAAACCAACCTACAAATCCAAAGGATTATACATATTTTAACCCAGTGGTAGTTTCTATAAAAACCGTCAAAATTCTTCCCTTTGCAAATTTTAAAATACAACCACAACCCATGCACAAGATGGCAGCACCGACGGGAGCAGCGCCGACGGCCGCAATTGAAGGACCGCTATCCGCGCCAAAATATGGTACGCTTATACCGAACAGAATTTTTGTTGGTGGGATAAGGTAAGAATATATATTGTGTGATAGATGATAAAAAACAATATCCAGTCGGTAACTAGGCTATGCTTAAAAGTCGGTTTCCCATGTGAACTTAAAAATTTAGCTGACGTAAAAATATTGGGAGCGTGTCATTATTCTGTATTACAAAATTCTGTAAATTGCAAAAAAATTCTGCTTCAACAAAATTCTGCTTTTTTAAAATTCTGCTTTCTAAAATTCTGCTTTTTCAAAATTCTTCATGTTTAATTCTGGAAGTGAAAATTCCGGAATCATGGCTTGGCGTAGCCGGTGTTGGATCGGCTAAGGGTTATTTTTTTAAAGTGCGGCCGAAGGCCGCCTACGCAGAAAGGTGTTCTACGCAGAATTACTGTGCATGGCGCACTTTTTCAACATAATTACATAACCTCTTTAACATTGTTAACATTATATTTTAATACAGAATTTTGTAATACAGAATTTTGAAAGCAGAATTTTAGAAAGCAGAATTTTAAAAAAGCAGAATTTTAAAAAGCAGAATTTTGTTTTTAGAATTTTGTACATCAGAATTTCGACACCAACCCAAAAATGTTTTATGCGAACAATATTTCACTATATAGGGCAGATACATATGTATATCTTAAAGTTCGCATGAAAAAACTGACCTTAATGCATTTTTTTTTAAATTTACTACTTTTGCAATCCATTCGTTTTTTTCATAGTCAACTTGATATTTAGATAATTAAGTCTCTTATCTTCTCATAAAACGTCCGAGTTTTAAAAATGGTTAATCCTATAGAAAGAAATGACACATTTTGACGTTTTAAAATTTTTTAGTTTATTCTAGTCATTTCGATAAAAATTAAAGACACTTCCAACTCAAAGTAAATTTCAAAAATTGAATCTAAAAATCCTGCCAATAACACTATGATCGACCGGCAAGAAATCATACTCAGTGTAAAATTTTTTCGTTGAATCTTGCATCGTAATAGTATATGGGAGAGTAATGTTGAACAACAGTTTTTTAGATATGTATACCTTTCAGAGTTTTAAGATCTGGTCAAAAGTAAGTTCGAAAAACTCAGATTAAACCGAATAATTTCCTATTCTTGTTTACTTAAACCTAAAACAATCGCATCATTGGTTTTGAGCATGTCTAAAAATAAGAAAAAAAATTTTTAAAAAGTTAAATCAAAATTTTAAATCAATTTAGAAGAAAAATGTAAAAGCTTTAGGAAAAAGTAAGAGAAAAAAATAAGAAAAAATAAAAAAAAAATTTAAAAGTTAAAACAAAATTTTAAATCAATTTAGAAGAAAAATGTAAAAGCTTTAGGAAAAAGTACGAGAAAACAAGTAAGGAAGGCTAAGTTCAGGTGTAACCGAACATTATGTTGACATAATTTACTTATATACTGTAAAGATATTCAATATTTTGTTAAAATTTGACATATTTTTTTTTTTAAGTGGGTGTGTTCGTCTTCCGATTTTAGTAACTTTTATTTGGCTCACATATAGTAATAGGAGTAACTTTCCTGCCAAATTTTATCATATATATATCATATATATATCTTCAACGACTGCCAAATTACAGCTTGCAAAACTTTTAAATTACCTTTTTTTAAAAGTGGGCGGTGCCACGCCCGTTGTCCAAAATTTGACTAATTTTCTATTCTGCGTCATAAGTTCAAATCACCAACCAAGTTTCATCGCTTTATCAGTCTTTAGTAATGAATTATCGCACTTTTTCGGGTTTTCGAAATTTTCGATATCCAGAAATTGGGCGTGGTTATAGTCCGATTTCGTTCATTTTAAAAGCGATCTGAGACGAGTGCCGAGGAACTTATGTACATACCAAATTTCATTAAGATACCTCAAAATTTACTCAAGTTATCGTGTTTACGGACAGACGGACGGACGGACATGGCTAAATGAATTTCTTTTTTCGCCCAGATAATTTTAATATATAGAATCTGTATCTATCTCGATTAGTTTATGCCGTTACGAGGTACCGTTATGTGAACAAAATTAATATACTCTGTGAGCTCTGCTCAGCTGAGTATAAAGTATAAAAAAAAAATAAATAAGGGGAAACGAAATTTTTTTTAATCTATTCTACTTGATTTATTTTAAGTTAATTTTGTGTCATTATGTTTTGTTTTATTCTATTCAATTGATTCTCCCAACAATGCACACACTCTTCGTTCATTTGCTCAAGTCTGAGTAAATACTCAGTTCGTTTGCATGGGACCTGCTGGCTTTGTAGTGGTGTCGTTTTTAAATTGATATTTTAGCGCTATATCAAACTTCTTTAAAATGGCCTGCACTGCTCCTGTCGATACATATATGTATAATTGTTTATACCTTATATTATACTTTAAACTCCCCATGTCCTTATACCTTAAACGCCATATATCAGAATTGGTTTAATTTGATATATTGTAGAGCATTTATGAAACACATTTTGAGATATGGCTTTCTTCAACAGAGCCTGGAAATAGGGCCCTTTCGAAACACATTAAAGGTAATTCGTTTTTGAAGACCGTTTTTGAGAAATATTTTATACTAGGGCGCTCTTCAAATGATTTGTAATATTGAACGAAATAACTGATGCCAATTGGGTGCACTAAGTAGATCAATTTCCCGCCATGTCTCTTCTACCTTTGTGTAGGTCGCCTCCACCCTCTGTTTCCAAATGCGGGTGCCGATAATACTTTCTCGGCCAGAGTGGCTTTATCCAATTCGCAAAACATCATCTAGCCTGTCCAATGACGAACACAGTAATAACAACACAAAGGTAATTGCTGATCTGTCCCGTCTTCTCATTAATTACCAAAATGTTCATGGTTTACGATCAAAACTTGTTCCATTCTTCCTTAATTCTTTCAACTTTTCTGCTCAAGTTGTAGCTTTTACGGACACCTGGCTAAAGCCTGATAATTACAATTCTGAGGTTTTTTCAAATAAATATGCTGTTTATCGGCGTGATCGCATCTCTAGAGCGGGAGGTGTCCTTATTGCTGTTGAATCTAACCTATCATCTGAGTTGATTTCGCTGGACAATATCTCTCATATGGAATTCATAGCAGTTAGGCTTTCATTCGGTAGCTATAGCGTAATTGTTTGCTGTTCGTATATACCACCTCGTTCGGATAATGATGTTTATGCTAGTCATAGCTCGGCCATCTGCGATTTGCATTCGCAGTTGGGAGATAACGATCGAATTGTTGTTGGTGACTTTAACTTGCCAATAGTTAGTTGGGTTAATATAAGTGATTCAAACTTTTTAACTCCCACTGCTCAACATAAGTTTCTCAATTGCTTGTTAGACTCATCTCTTTTACAGATTAACAATGTTCCAAATAGTGGAAATAAAATGCTGGATTTAGTATTTGTGGATGGCTCGGTGGGTACTGCCCTTACGCAAATACCACCTTTATCCCTTCCAGAAGACCCTCTTCACCCTACCCTAGAGATATCACTTGATATCAGCCTACCCCGTAGGATTCAAGTACAGTCTCGTCCCCGATCTAGACGCTTCTACAAAGCGAATTTCATTATGCTCAATGATCTGTTGGCTTCCCATGATTGATCGGATCTCTATGCTTGCACTGATGTCGATTCGGCTATCTCTATATTTTACAGTACGCTTGATGGCTTCTTTGATACCTGCATTCCTACTCGCTATACCCTATGTTCGAATAAGCCCCCTTGGTTTTCAAGGCAACTTATCGGACTTAATAACATTAAATCTAGGCTTTATAAGAGATTCAAGAAATCTGGAGCATCTGCAGACCTCTCTAAATATCTAATAGCTCGTTCTAAATTTCATCGTCTTAATCAGCTTTGTTATAAAAATTACTTGAGTTGTTGTAAAACCCATTTTTTTAGCAATCCAAAAAAGTTTTACAGTTTCGTAAATTCAAAGCGGAAAACTTCTGGGTATCCTTCCTCATTAACCTTTGGAGGTAAAAAAGCTTGCACTGATGACGTTGCTGAACTATTTTCTGAGTTCTTTAAGTCCACGTATTCATCCAGTGGTTTTCATTCCGGTCAATATCCCTATCGCTTAGATAGCTCGAATTACATTAGGAATCCTGCTATTGATGGTAATATTGTTCTTTAGAGTCTTCAATCTTTGAAGCCCACCTTTTCTCCGGGACCGGACGGTGTTCCTAGTTGCGTGCTTAGGTACTGCACCGAAAACATGTATGAGCCTATTTTAAAATTATTTGAGCTATCTCTGGGATCTGCGTCATTCCCGGCACTTTGGAAACAGTCTTTTATTATACCCCTGAATAAAAAAGGTAGTAGGTCAAAAGTTGAAAACTACAGGGGTATTGCTAAACTTTCAGTCATTCCTAAAGTCTTTGAACAGATTGTTACTAGTCAACTCCAATATCAGTGTTCTAGTATTTTATCTCCATGTCAACACGGTTTTATTCGTCAAAGGTCAACCACTACAAATTTGCTTGTATTCACCTCTATAGTTATGGAAGGATTTTTAGCGAACAAGCAAACGGATGTCATCTACACGGACTTCAGCAAAGCATTTGATACCGTCAACCATGAGTTGCTTATTCATAAGCTTGATTTACTGGGCTTTCCGTTTCACCTATTAATGTGGCTGAAAAGATATCTTTCTAACCGGACCCAAAAAGTCCTGTTCAAGTGCAATCTGTCGGAATCGTTCGGAGTTTCCTCCGGCGTACCCCAGGGAAGTCATCTAGGCCCTTTGCTCTTTGCCCTTTTCATTAATGACTTGCCACAGACAATATTATATTCCCATACTATAATGTATGCGGATGATGTAAAACTTCGCTACACTTACTGTCCTACCGATTTGAATTCCTTGGATCTTCTTCAGGCCGACTTGGACTCGTTCCAATGTTGGTGCACAACAAATTTACTAGCTTTAAATTGCTCTAAATGTAAGCATATGACATTTCACCGAGTGAAGTCAGCATTGAAATCTTATGTAATAGATGGTACGCCTTTGGAACGTATATCTATTGCAAATGATCTAGGTGTCCTTTTTGATCCGAAATTGAATATTAACATGCATATTTCATCTATTGCCAACAAAGCGTTGGGTTTACTTGGATTTGTTAAAAGATGGGCTAAAGAGTTCGACGATCCGTACCTCACTAAGGTTCTTTACACATCGCTGGTTCGTCCAATACTCGAGTATAGCTCATGCGTTTGGTCCCCTGTTTCTCAAAAGTATATATAAAGCGTCTTGAGTCAGTTCAAAAGCAGTTTTTGATATTTGCATTGCGCGACCTTAATTGGGACTCAAGTCTCCACCTTCCTCCATACAGAAGTAGACTTCTTCTTATTAACTTACCCACTCTGGAAAATCGGAGAATATTACTGGGGGTATTGTTCATCCATAAGCTCATTATTGGAGAAATTGATTCTGCGGACCTCCTCAGCCGCTTGTTTTTTGCGGTTCCCCCTAGAGTATCCAGACACTACGTTCCTTTCTATTTACCCCTTTGTCGACGAAACTTTGCTAAAAATAATCCTCTTCTTATCTGGTGCGCGCACTACAATGACTTGTATAGTTGTATCAGTCTTGAATGTACTTTTGCCACTATACGTAATGCAATACTTGCCTATCTAATTTAAGAGATACAATATAATTTAATTTGCCGGCATTTTATTCCTTCCATAAAAGACAGGAACTATCTCGCTTAAGGATGGAGGAACATTTATCAACATGTATCATTAAGAAGGAACAAGACAGTACTGTGTTGATTGGAATCTGGTGCATTCCAACAACGTAAAAACATGCTTTTTCATGAGTCACTGACCGGAATCGTATGCATTCCGGCAGTATAATCTTATGGGTCAGGCATCGAGCTGATTGGAATCCGGTGCATTCCAACAACACAGGTCATGTTACTTTTTTATGCCTTGTGATGGCGTATCCTCATTACACTACTCTTAGCACTGCCGGATTCCCATGACATGCTGATTGGAATCTTGGAGCATTCCAACAGGAAGATTGGAATCCACTGCACTCCGAAATCATGCTGAGCGGAATCTGATGCATTCCGCCTGTATAAGATTTCGGCATAAGTTCTTATTTCTGCTCATATTTCTTATTATTATTATATTCTGAAATTAAAGAGTAATGTTCATTAATATTTCTTTGTTTGTAATATAACATTGTTGAAATCTCGATATATCTTAAATTTTATCTTTTGAGTTGTATATTTATATATCTTATATATCTTATGCAGTCGACCGTAGTTTGTCGTCGACTTTAAATAATAAATAAATAAATAAAATAAAAATGGACAGTGTCCATATATAATTTTCAAAAAAAAAAACAAACTTATTTTCTAATTTATATTGAATTGTATTGAAATTTCCAAAATAACTATTAAATTTGACCATTTATTTAAAATAATTATTTTGCTGTTTTTATTCGAGCATAAAAGTTCCGACTGGATAAATATTTAGTTAAATAAAATTAATACACTTATTAACCAATATTATTCTTCTTGTATGGCTTACTAATAACTTCTTAACTAAAATTTTGTGAAAATGCAATGATAAAAACAAATATCAGCGGTGACACAACGGAGTCGGATTTGTGTCGCGTATTTTCAGCTTACGGCAATGTTAAATCAACTAAAATAATCGTTGATCGTGCTGGCGTTAGCAAGGGTTATGGTTTCGTCACTTTCGAAACAGAACAAGAGGCTCAAAGGCTGCAAACGGATGTAAGTACTTGTTTTGCTTGTATGGCTTTGCTTAGTTATTGGTAAAAAAATGTAATTATAAGAATTAATTTGTATTTATTTATGACACATTTTGACGCTTTTAAATTTTTTAGTTTGTTTTAGTCATTTCGATAAAAAGAAATGAAACACAATTCCAACTCAAAGTAAATTTCAAAAATGTAATCTAAAAATCCTGCCAATAACACTATGATCGACCGGCAAAATTCTTACTCAGTGTAAAATTTTTTCGTTGAATCCATCGTAATAGTATATGGGAAAGTAGTGTCAAATAACAGTTTTTGAGATATTTATACGTTTCAGAGTTTTAAGATCTGGTCAAAAATAAGTTCCAAAAAATCAGATTAAACCGACTAATTTCCTATTTTTGTATACTTAAGCCTAAAAAAATCGAATCATTGGTTTTGAGCATGTCTGAGCGAAAAAGGAAAATAAGTACTATTTTCTAAGTTAAATGGCCCTGAGGATGGCACAACACCAAATCACGTTTCTCTTCAGCCAATTTAACAATGGACGAGAAAAGCTTTTGCTAACTATATCTTCTTGAGTCTGACATGTAGACTTGCAAAAGGGTATGCAGAGGGAGAGAAAAGCGTGGATAGAGATAAATACGTAAAAGAGAGAGACAAAGTCGAAGATGTGTGTATGCGAATATATATATATACATATAAATGTATGTATGACGGGACGAAGATAGAGACGCAATAATTATATGAGAAAGAGATGGAGGAAAAAGATGGACAAGGGGAGAGGAAATAGGAAGTGAAATATAAATACTGCAAAATTGAGAGTGATTTGCAGTTGCTACATGAAGAAGGAGAAAAAGCAATAGGGTCGATATATAGGGAAAGAGGAAAAGTAGAAGGTCGGGAGAATTAATGTAGATATTTACAACGAAGTTAATACGTTGGAAATTTTTAAAATTGTTTCTATATAAGCATGTACATCTGAGAGTTAAAAAATAGCAGCGAAAACTATTTGAAATTTTGTAAGTTATTTTCTTCTTTTCTATTTTTTTTTATTAAAAAGACTTGAATAAACAAAAACTATGTAAACGAATTTTGAAAATTTTTCAAAAAAATTGGAAATTTCGGAGTCACTAAAAGTCTTCCTAGAAATTTTTAAATTTTTACTAAGGTTTTTAGGAAGCATAAAACATTAAATTTTTCTCACTTAGCTTGAAAGAAAATCTGATACAACAATCGAAAAAATATTCATAAGTCAATGCAAGTATTGAAATATTTTCAATTGTACTTTGTCAGACTAACTCCTAATTCCGTTTTCTTGACAAATTGTCAATATTGATAAATAGTCAATAAAAAATCATTGAACTACGTTTTTGTTAAATTGTGTCAAAAAGAAAAGATTTTTAATACCTTCTTGCTCTTTCGCATATTTTCGGCTTTCGTTTCCATAGTTTTCGTTTAGAATTGATTTAATTTTATTTTTATACTAAAGGCAATGAAAAGAAAATTTGGAAGTCACTTTTCCTGCTTTTTTACACGCTCTGTTTCAGAATTTGTTTCAAAAACGCCCATCTCAGAACGCCCTATCTCAGAATTTTTTTTCATAAACATTTCAGCTACTGTCAAAAAGTATTGAATTTAAACTGGTATAGAGCGTTTTTGAAACAAAATCTGAGGACGGGCGTTCTTCAACCGAATTCTGAGATAGTGCGTTTTGAGACAAATTCTGAAATTGGGCGTTTTTGAGATAGTATGTTTACGAAACGGCAGGCGTTGATAGGGTGATATTCTAGTCGAAATAGAACTTAAATTATCATAATACAAAAAATGAATGTTGTTTCGGCAGGGTCTTGAACACAGGACGCTCGGTGTGAAAGGCGAGTCACGCTACCACCACACCACAAGGGCTTGCTGTTTTCATCTGCCAATACTCAATACAACGAGAATTAGCGTTGATCCCAAAATTAGTTTTGGTATCACTCCGAAAGGTGTAATACTGCACAGTTACACCAAACTTTTTCACATTGCACTATAATAGTTCTAAATTTGAATGTACACCAGAATTAGTTTCGATATTACTCCCAAAAGTGCTAACACCGCACTCATTTTTTTGTGTGCATATAAAAATCCCAAACCAATGATTCGGTCGCAAAACTTATGTTAAAAAATAATATTGTTGTTACTTTGATCTACTTCAGACAACGGTTGAAAGCTAACTACTTGAAATTCTTTGATTCGAACTACGAAGTAAGAGCCCTGCATCTGCGAATTTGAAATGATCTTATATTTGTGGAAAACACGTAATATGGGGCCATTTTTTGCGCATACATACCACGGTCGACAACATTTTTTGACCGACGGTTTTTTTTGAACTTAATTTTAAAGATCTCTAAAGAATTTCATAACTCAAAAACCTTACAGTCTCAAAATTTTACACCCGACTTCATAAAAAGTCCGCGCAGGCCAGAATTTAGTTTTTTATTTGAATTTTATTTTTGTTAAATTCCATAATGAAGCACTCACTATAAATGATTTAGGATGTTTTGTAGGGCTTATTATTGTCTTCTTGCGTTAGAACAATTGATATAAAAAATCATTTAACATATTAATTCCGTATTTACTTATTTTATAATTATATACTTTCATCTTATATAGGCATATTCATGATGAAAATACATTTTATAAGGCGGTACAACTTTGCATTTTGATTGTGGTAACCATAATTTGCCCAAATTGTGTGCAAGCGCATTTGTGTCTATTTTGTGCACAGATATAGGTGCAAGGTAAAAAAAAAAAAACAAAAAAATAAAAACAAATACAAATGAAATAATCGTATTAATACAATCTTCTATATAAAATTAAATTGCATTTGAATGCGGCATCCAACTTCGTATGCAGAAAATATTTCGTTGACTTGATGTAGAATGTTACAATAAAAAAACGAAATGCTCCCAAACGAGAGAGATTCAACGTGAGCAAAAAAAAAAAATATCCTCAATATATGAAAATCAAAAAAAAAAGGGACTGATCTGTTGCTGCTGCGGCGATCTTTGGCGATCGTAAAGAAACGGTGCATCGCCTTTGAAGGCATGTTTCACATATTGTGCTTATCGTTTTCAACGTGATTTTTATATCAGTAACAGTAAAAAAGATAAACATAAATAACTGTTATTTATGACAACTATTCTGCTACTTGCACCGCTGTTAAATACGTACTACTTAAAAACGTTATTTAATCTACTGCTTCTACTCTCTGGTGTTCCATGTGCTCTCAGGAAAGAAAAATTTCCAATATTTCAAATAGCTAATTTTGTTCGTTGAGTTTTGTTTTGAAATTGCCTTTTTTTAAATTGAAGAATTCAATGACTGTTTTTCAAGTTAAGCTATTTAAAAATTTAAACCCGATTTGATTAATCACCAACGCTGCAGCAATTTGTTCTCTATTTTTAAACTAAACAAAAAATTAATATCTAATAGTTTTTCAAAGTAAAATTTTTTTAAAACACAATTTATACCTTTATAGTTTGCAAATATATAAAAAAAAAAATTGAAGAACTTTGTTCAACATTTTCACATTATAAAAACAATTTACATGCACCCATAGTAATCCAGCAAGAAAAAAGCTGGTAAAATCAACCGAATTACGGGTAAATTTAATCTTGATTCGGAATTGATCAACAGTCAAATCAACAAAAAAATAAGTAAGGACGGAGCTGTGCCGAAGACTTCATACCTTTCATGAATGGAGCTGTGCAATAATCGTATCCCATTCGTAATATCCGAATAATCGGCTGTATAATATTTGCAAAATAAAGTGAACATATGTATGTACATACTTAAGCGACATTTTCGATAAATATCAAATAAATAAAAGATCGGTAATCCTCACACAAATTTTCACGTTTCTTCTTGCCAACATAGCATAGCTGTGACAATGAATTGGTGAAATTTGAAGCTTCTAGCTGTGAAAATGTGACAAATGTAACGAACATATAGTTGAATAGGATATATACTCTATATACGTCCGATCCCTACGAGTTTTCCATAAAACAATGTATGCCATGAATGCAAGCATTTTGTGAAATTTCAAGCTTCTAGCTGATAAAATGGCGCAGGATTTGCGAAAAGCTTCTTATTTGAACAACCGGTGGAATGGGATATATGCTATATGTACGACCGATCCCTAAGATTTTTCCAGACAACAATATTTGCCATATACCAAAACGTCTGGTGAAATTTGAAGCCTTTTCTGATAAATTGAGAAAAAAACCTTTCTAAAAAATCGTTTGTATGGGAGATATATGCTATAGCAGTTCAACCCGGTGATCTGATCTGATCAAGATATTTAAAAAATTGTGTGAATAGTACTTGGCTAAATCAACTGGAATCGTGATCCTGGCTATTTCGGGTTACTTATTGGGTTAGCTGTGCTCTATAAACTAACAAATATTAATATCATACAAGTGAAAACTCTTAAAATAATAATTTCACGTAAACATTAGAATAACAGTGGCTGTTGATATGACAGAGATTTCAGTGGCACGGCACGATGGTCTTAAGAAGAAAATAGTGAGCGCCGTAAGCGCTTATTATACGTTTGCATAATATTGACAGTTGCTCGCTGTTGAAATCACCAATGAAATCAGTTCTTTCGACAGAAAAATCAGTTAGATTTATTGAGAATCTGTAATTTTTACAGAATATTGTTAACTTGAGTAGTTTCTCTTCTGCTTTTCTTGGCAAAAATCTTGGGTTTATAAACCATGATGCAATCAATTTGACCGAATTTTCGTTAACTCACGAACGGAAATCCGATTTGTTGATTCTACTAGCTTTATTTCTTTCGGTGTATACACCTAAAGCGATTTTACTTACATGCGTAAATTTTTAGCAAATCCTTAGCAGCAATTTTTCTATAGTCAACAATTTTGCAAAGTACTTTGTTTATATGGTCGTCAAACAGTTTAGATAGTGCTTCGTTGTTTTATAATTTGTTTGTGGTTTTATAACTTTTCTAGCAAAAGCAGTTCCAGCTAAATATTAATCCTACAATTGTTGGTGCATATCATTTATTTCGTAAAATTTTTTTGGTTTTCTTTTTTGTGCATTATGCATAACGATTTGTAATTTTTTATTAAATAAATTTGTTTTGTGTTTGATAACATTTCTTTTAATAGAATGGGTAATTCGCAGTCAAATCGTTGCAATTAGAAGTGCACTCTGTCACACATGGTTGAAACTTTTATTCCATCATGCGATAGTTACTGAAAAAAAAAATTTTTTTTTCAAAACAAAGAGAAGTATTTTGTTCGGCAAAATCGAAAAACGTCATTTGATTCGAAAGATGCAAAATAAAATCGATGGCCGGTTCGACATAGAATCACTCATGTCTTTATTAGCCTTCTTTCAATTTATTTTATATTTCACTTTTAGAACTTATAATATGCACTCTATATAAAATAACACAAGCAGGGGTGGCTTCCATATAAGGTATTGAGAGCAAATATGTGCATACAGTGTTGGGTGAAAAAATAATACCAAATGAAATTCATCCCACTTTAAATTTCGGTTTTTTCAACTGTCACTTTATGTAAATTTTACAATACATGCTTTTAACAAATACGTAGGCATATAAAGACAGTTTAGCGCGAATCTTCAACAGCTTAGTCTGATGCAGCTGTGTTAATTACTTTCTACGGGTTGTTGTAGGAGTTGGTGACTATTAGATAATTCTAAATTTTTTATAACCAGCAGGGATGGTTCTGAGAAAAGCATGAAATAATTAAAAATTCCGTAAGAAGCAATAGTGAAAAAAATCTATCTTTTTGTGCCGGGTTTTATGCACGAATAGGGAGAGCTTTAGCTTTTAGTTAGATTGAACTGGCCGATCAGTGATTACCTCACATAGACTGAATGAATCCATAGTGCTAAAAATAGTAAACATTTTTATTTTAAGTAGATTTCAGAATGCTTTGATTTTTTTTTTTTTTTAATATGTAGAGGATATTGATACTGCATTGCATAAGGTGGTCATGAATATAGAGAAAGACCTGGAATATGCTTAGGTGTTTTTCTGGACATTGCCGGGGCAATGTCTCGAAGCGAGCAATCAGTCTCAACTCGATTGAAGTACATCCGTAGCAAGTTCTATGCGTGGCCACAAAATCTGTAAACAGAGGAACGCCTGGGTGTTATCACCAATGCTGTGAAAACTGGTCATCAACCAATTGCTTAGGCGGTATAACAGAACACCAGTCAAACTCATGGCTAATGCAGATGACGTTTCAGTTTTCTGATGGATCAGGTGCTTCGGTATTATTTACTAGAAAATATAAGGTCCCTAATTGAGCTAAGCCTTAGCTTAGAGGGGTAATCCTACAAGAAGCGTGTAGCACAAAATATCTAGGAATTCTACTATTCCATGTGAAAGATCATCAATGATTAGCATAACGGAGCCCTGAAAACTACCCTGACACCAGTATTGCATGCCATTCTTTACATAACACCTGCAGACCTAATGGCCAAAAGTATAGCGCTAGCAACTGCAACAAGGCTTAAGGCCTCAGGGCAATTATCTAACACAATACTTCATCAAGAAGTGTTCTGGAATGCAAATAAGCTTTGGAGAGACCGCTCAGGCCGGACGATACATCTATACGGGGTCTCGGTCAAAAAGGGATAGAAGGTAACGAAAAGGCCGATGAGTTGGCAAAGGAGGATGTAGCACTCGAATCCACGGTAGAAGTCCTAATCCGTTTGAGAAAAACCAAAAGGAAGCAGGAGTTGCATATGATCGTTCAAGCAGAAGCGCGGGGCTGCAAAATTAGTAAGGTCATGTGCAAATCCTACGATGTTAGATATAGAAAGTTGCACAGAAGACTTAAGGCTCAAGTTGGGCACGCTAAATGGACACTGCCTTCTTGCTTCACCTGCTTATAAGTAAATACTCGTCAGTAGCACCGGATGTAGGAATGTGAGCTGCAGGAAGAAACGGTTGAGCACGTTCTGTGTTCGTGTCCTATGCTCGTGAGGTCAAAGCTCCAGCTTCTAGCGGCAGCAGAGTTGCGAGACCTCGAGGCAGCACTTAAGCTAGGTCCTAGAAAACTTCTAGTATTTTCAAAGAGAACGGAGTTATTCTGTAATATAGATCCTGGAATCTTTTTCAGTTTGGTCGTCAAACAAATTCTGGTAACACTAGAGACACATTCAGTCTATGTGAGGTAGGACGGGTCGATTTAAAAATCGCTCATTGCTCTGTGAAAATCGTATTCTAGGGATCAAAATAAGAAACTTTGCCGAAGGAACCATACCTCTAAAACGAACTCTGATGCCCCCCCCCCCTCCCCCTTTGGGTCGAACTTTTGGGTAGGGGCAATTTCAATTCTACCTGCTGTGTCTTATGGTGGCTTAAAAAAGAAAAACAACACAAGCAACTTTACGATCTGCAATTGTGTCACAGTGATACCTTCATTTTTTAAAACGGTTGAATAAAAAACCCACACAACTATGTTTACGACATGCAAATGCATTACAGTGATGCCTTGGTTTTAAAAGGGGGTTGTAAAAACGCTAATTTCTAATGATTTTTTTTAAATTTCTTTTCTATTACTAAGTTAAATTCATTTTTTTATTTACATATGTTCTGACTAAATAAATTTCTAAAGAGAAAAATAAACTCCAAAAAGAAAAAACATAGGCATTTCAAAGTGGGATTTTTCAAAATTTGCCCCTACGACCCAAAGGGGGGGGGGGACATCAGAATTCGTTTTAGAGGTATGGTTCCTTCGGCAAAGTTTCTTATTTTGATCCCTAGAATATGATTTTTTTGCCTCCCCACAAATCGACCCGGCCTAATGTGAGGTCTTAATTGATCCTCAAATTTAACCTACCTTAACCTAGACAAAAGCTATCTATGCACAAAATGTTAAGCGAATCGCTAAATAAATAAGATTTTTTGGGAAGAGGTTCAACCGTAGTCCCGGTCGTGTCTGAACTATATAGATAGGGTGCTTTCGAACCCGAAGCCGATATGGCGTGTTATTCGACTCACCAGGCGTCTGGTTTTATTTAGTTTTTGTGTCTGTGTTTGTTTTGTTTAGTTTTTTTTTTTTTGTTATCACATCTAGTATGTATTAATTAGCAGGAACTGTCTTTTAGTTCTGCAGTGTCTCGTCTCCTTCAGCGTTGTGGTTTTTTCAGCCGCCTAGTAGTGTGCCTTTGAACAGTTTACAGTTTCTTACGCTGTTTTTGTTGTTAATATATTTCTTAATATGTTTTCATAAATTGTTTACGTTTCTTATTTTATTTTAATCAGAGTTGTTAAATTTCAAATACAAACAAATTAGGCTGTTTTTATTAGTAAGTAGTAATCAAAAAATTTTTATTGAAATAATAATTAACCATGATTATTTTTCTTTTTTTTTTATGGAATAATCAGAAATAATAAAAACATGTACTTGTATATATTATTGATTATTACTAATTAATGTCTTTAATGCACTCTAATCATGATTAACAATTAACTGTATTGGCCAACTCCTGATTAATCGGAAAGTGAATTAAAATGATTAAACGAAACTATTTTATGATTAAATAAAAATTTTCAAGTTTTTATTATTGGCATGTTCGATAAATTGATTAATCATATTGACAAACTCGAATTGGAAAGTTAATTACTATGATTAAACGAAACTGATTATTTTATGAAAAAATACAAAGAGACAATTTTACATTAACGTATTGACAAGCTCGTGATTAATAGAAAATTAATTACTATGATCAAATGAAACTTAATATTTTATGATAAAATTAAGAGTCAAATTTTTATTAATTAGCATATTCGATTATTTGATCACTTTGATTAATCGAAACTGATTATTTTATCATAAAATAAAAAGAGTCAAAATTTATTAATTAGCAAATTCGATTAATTATTCTTACTCCGTACTCCTAAAATATTATTACAAAGAACAAACAATGGAATAAATAAACATTATTTAACAACTCTGATTTTTTTGTTATTATTATATGCTACACATGTAAATTTGTATTCAATTCCATTAACCATTAAAAATTACTGTTGTCGGTTTTTTTTTTGGAAATTAATTTATGTTGTACATTTGCCGAGTTTCTTAAGAGTGCGTTCGATTTCTTTTTAATCTTAATTTGAGTTACTGTTACGTTTGGTTTCAAGTTGCAGCCATTGTGCTTGTGCGTTTATTACTGATTCTAATTCAAAATTATGTATATATACACCGCAAAAAATATTGAATATTGTATTTATTGGAAGTTTGTAAACAGCAAAACAACTGAAGTTTTATTTTGTTTGTTACTTGAAAAAATTGGGCCTTTATATTTAAAAAAAAGTCGTATACATATTTTTTAAATTAAAATATTAGTTGTTATATTTTCAATAAAAAGCTTTTAACAGTTAATAAATTAGTGAGCAATTTGTTTTTTTAATTTTTTGTTTTAAAGTCATTGAAATTAAGAAAAAAGAATTGAAACTGTTCCAAGCGTTTGTTTGTTGAAGAAGCTAAAGCATTTTTTCTAAAACGTTTTGTATTGAGCTGCCTTGAAAATTGTTTATCACGTTTTTAGAATTGCAATTTATTTTAATTATTTTCTTCTTCGCTTTTTTCATCTCTTTTGTTTCATTTTGTGCTTACTTTACACAACGTTTTCAATATCTACAGGGTGAATGCGTCGTGCTAAGGGATCGTAAACTGAATATAGCACCGGCTATCAAAAAACAAGTGAGTATATGACGTATATAATTGTTTATTTAAGATATTTTTATTATAAAAAATATTAGATATATTTATTATTATTTTTGTTATGGACTAGTAGACCCGGCAGACGTCCTGCACATCATTTGGTTTGCCTGAAAATTTGTAAAAAAATATAGATCTGGCAGTTTTTAAAGTAAGATCGGTTTGTAATTCACGTTGTGCCATCTTCGAGGGCGAAAAATGGAGTGAAGATAGCACAACGCCGAAACCGGTCCGCCTCCAAACCAAATTTGACAAGGGATGACGAAAAATCGTTCAAATAAACACCTAAATATTAACTTCGGCGAAGAGCTGCCCATGTATTGAATTACAAGAAAATCGGTAAACCGAAAATAGCAGAGACATTTTTAAGCAAATTTTATAAAATTGTTTCCTTCTTTTCTTTAATTTTAGAAATAATTTCAATGAGTTGTGTAACTGAAGCTATCCAAAACGATTTCAAAAATGTTTTCGAAAAAAATCGATAATTCGTGAAGTGTTAATCCTGCATTAATCCACTACCTTAGAAGTAATTGTGTAAAACTACAAGGCACGTAAGTCTGCCTGGCTATCTGACATAAAGAGAATACTCCTCCAGGATAAGCTTCTTCGTAGACATACGGCACGGATTTCTGCCTGAAAGACGTAGGGTAGCATCCCATTGGTATCGATTTCTTGAAGTTCGGCCATTAGATGCCAGCTCCCGCTTTTCCGTCATCAAATTTTGATCTATCCGTGAACCAGACCTCGTGAGTGAGGATCAGTGTATGGATTCCCTGTTCCCCAAAGAGGTCTCTTCACACTGGAGACTTCAAAATCTCGTAAGCTTCTGAGCGCAGTGGCCATTGCACCATGCAGCTGCAATACGGGATTTCTTGTGAAATTTCTTATTACTTTCAAATGCCCAGTTATGTTTCCGCCCTTTAGCGCAGAGATATTTTGAAGTATTATGCTTCAAACACCCACCGACGTGTATAACGTATGTATACGTAAAACGTTTGTATAACTTTAACCTTAGTGGTGTAACATCGATAATACTTCCTAAAGCCTTCGGGGAGTATTTTTTTTATCGCTACAACAACAAAAACAACCGCTCTCGAAGGCATCGCCTAGTGACCACAATTGACTAAGTTGTCTCGCCTAGCTGAAGACTGATTTTTCTTCTCTTTAGCATGGATAGCACGCAGCGAATAATCGTTGGGCTACTATCATTTCCAATCAAAGCTTGTTCGTTAGCTTGATGTATCGTTTTCTCGAAAGCTCCTGATATGTCTGTTAAAAGTGCAGAGGGCTATATTTTTGTACGTTAAAACCTTTTTAATGTTTTTCATGAAGCTATGAATAGTCGTATCCGTGGATTTTCCTGACTGAAAGGCAAACTGTGTCCTCCACAGAGGGATACGCAAAATTCTGAAAATTCCAAATAAAAACTTCAATATTTTCACAAAACTACTTCCCAAATTTTTCCGATAATGTTTTTGAGATGCATTTGCATTTAAAGCTTCCTAGAATTATCAAAAATAACGAAAAGAAGAAAATAATTGATAAAATTTGTGCTGTTGTTTTCAAGTTCGAAATTTCGATTTTTTTCAACAACGTTTTTGAAATTGCTTAATGAAAATAAATTAAACTTTATTAATTTTGGCTGCTGTATACAAATATAAATAAATTAATTATACCTATATTTTATTTATTAAAATTCCAAAAATATTTTAATATTTTTTTCGCATACTTTTTCAGTCGATCGTTGCAACGAACGGTGCTGTCTATTATACAACAACACCACCAGCTCCAATAAGTAATATGCCTATTGATCAATTTGCCGCTACGGTTTATCCACAAGGTAAATCGCAATTTATTATATTTTTTTCTATAAAATTAATTTAAAATAAAGATCAGTTATAATAAGCATAATTTCTTAACAAATAGTTACTGATTTTACAGCAGCTGGTGTGCCAACAATTTACCCACCTTCAATGCAATATCAACCATTTTATCAATATTATAGCGTGCCAATGGTCAGTGCGGCGGTAAGTGAAAATCAATTTTTTTCATAAATCGAGCTTAAACTTATTAAAATGTTTTTAATTACCTACTTTTCATGCAATACAAATTTTGTGTTGCTGCTTGACTTATAAATCAACGAACCGATAGAATGTACCCACCATTTGGCCACAGAATTATCAAGGTAATTGAAAGGACATAAGAGAAAATGCAACAATACAAAATTGCCAAAACACTAAAAATGAAGCTTGAATATACATACATACATATAAGTTATAGTTGAAAGTATTTTTTATTTTTCATGTATTTAGGTCGCATGATTTACTTAAAAAAAACTGACTTTTAGTGCATTTTGTTAAGATTTATGGAAAGATTTCATTTTTTACTTTAAAATTTACTGACTAGCTTTTGATTCGCATATGCCTTTTTTCAAGAAAAGTAAACACATACACACCTACATATATAAAGGATGACTGAGAAAATTGCACAAACAAAATCGCGATCGGAACTGAATATGAGATCGAATGATCTGCATTTCATCACATTTTTCGAAAGAGAAATCCGGTAAACGCCTGCATTGCTTTTACGAACTTCCAAACCAATTGCTATGAATGATTGAGCCATAATTAAAAAAGTAATATCTCTCTTTTTCTAAGTTAACCTACATGTCCGACTTGACATTCGAAGTTCGAAATTGAAAACGGGGGAAAAGTTTTTTAGTTAACGTACTAAAAAACAAAAAAAAGCAACCATGTTTTATGCGCGTTTTTTTTTCATTGCAATGATATAATTTTTAAATTCATATAACAGTTGTTGTTACACGGTAGAGTCAGATCCTCGAATAAATTTAAAAGCTGTTTATTTCTCCTTTTTTAGCCCAAGTCATCTTTTTAAAAGATAAAGAGAGGCTTAAATAAAAAAATAAAAATAAAAAAACAAGTAAAAAAACAAAATTAAGTCAGTTTTCAAAACATAGATATGAGCTTTCAAGGTTTTAAATTCTATTTTTTATATTGATATATTAAAAAAGCTAAAAAGTAAAAATGTTGGCATGATTCGCCTTTTTTTTGTCATTTGAATGGTATAGTTTTTTACTTTTTGGTAAATGCCAGTTATTTTTTTCGGTTTTTAAGCGTTAACATTTTTGTACGAATATTAATATTTCGATATTCGAAAGGCCATATCTTTGCTTTGGAGGCTAACTTCGAAAAAAGGCAAAAATGAATTTTGCATATGACGCAATTAAAAAAAAAAAATGGTTTAGTTCAATAACCAATAGCGTGCTGTACAACCATATATGTAATACTCCTATATTGCTAATAAAAAATACTCGCAATGTGTTTTGAATTCGAAATGAAAACAAGACAGCCTATAAAATTTTTGTGATTGTAGCAGCACAAGTGTGACAAGAAAAAATATTAATTTAGGTACATTCGATTATTGAATACAAAAACAAAAACCTTTAAACACACTGATGTTTGGGAATGTACCTAGCCTTTTGTAGCAATCTAGAGGTATTACATATAAATGTACAACGAAATTTGTCTCAACGTTCAATATAAGTTTCGAAGCTTTCCGTCAAGTTTTGAGAACTTTGTCTCACTGAAAATGATTTGTCGGAAAACTTCATTATAATTTGATTAGTGTTTATATCTATAATTTAATGTGTATGTATGCACAATATTTGGATGTGCTCAGATAAAATTGTCAAGTGATGAAACTGCGTTATTGACTTCAAACAAAACTTTCACGCTTTCTGGAATGCTTGTGTGTATTGGAAAAGCTGCTTAACGGTTATCCGAGTTATCCCAATCTTATCCGTATATGCGGATGTTAGCAATAAAAGTGCTACGAGTAAAAGTCAAATATTTTTGAGTTAAAAAGAGAAACTTAACGGTTATCTGTATTATCCATTTTCTATCCGTGCATACTAGGGGTGGGACTATCCGAATAAAAATTATCCGAATAATAAACTCTTTTATTCGCCAGGTATTCGTAATCCGAATAATATTTATTCGGATTTTTTATTCGTTTATCCGGATAGTACTATCCGGATAATTTTTATTCGGATAGTGCTATCCGGATAGTACTATCCGGATAGTGCGCACTATCCGGATACTTGGAACAGTAAAACAAAAGACATTGCGTTTATGTTACGCTCATCGCTTGTGCAGATGAGCATGCATATATATTTATACGTACATATATTTATGTGTGTATAGATGCATATATGCATATATTTTTGTTTGTTTGGGGTTGCTTTGTTAATATTCATTTATTTAGTTACATATATTTACGTAACCAAAGTTGTGCTTGAGGCTTAAGCTAGAAATAGTTATCGGGGTCGTTTACAACTGTACTGATCATAGAACTTTGTTTATTAGTAAACAGGTGTGGAAATGGTAATATGGTAGGGATTTTTGTTTCCCATATACATACATATATACATATGTATGTATGTAAGTTGTATGGAAAATGTTTGTTTTGATATCGTTTGGTTTGTATAAACATCTAATTGGTCACCATTAAAAAAATAAGTTTACATGTCATTGTCAACATTTTTTGCGAAGTCTGATGGATCAACAGTTATTTAAGGTCAATGTTAACTTAATGAAAACTTTTGAAAAAATTTCCTAAAATAAAGTTTGAAGCAATCAATTTTAAACGTAACAAAATTCTAGTGGAATTAGTGACTAGTTTCAAAAACGGCTGTCTGTCTGTTTTTGCCGCTCCTTAAAATTTTGATTGTCCTTGAACGCGTTAAACGCTGTAATATAAATACCCAAATGTGCATATAAGCATATTCTAACATATGTACATGTTGTATTCTTGCAGATTCCTTTGAAATTAGATTCATATACAAGTGCATGTGGGTATCTCTATGTGTATGTGTATGTATTCAAGAAAATGCGCAAAGGGTGATATGAAATAAGAATCCCACCTACTTTTACGGTTAGTGTGGGTATTATGTTTATTTTTTTTATTTAATTTTGTTGATGCTTGGACTAGCTGAGTATTTTTGCTTGCGAATGAAATTCTTTTCTTTTAAATCTTTTGGTTGTTGCAATACTTTTATGTGGGCATACTCGTGTATTCTACCTGCTACTGACTGAGCACAGTCCTACAACCATAAATACATACGTGTAGGTAATTCTAAAATAAATTTGCATATACATAGATGGAAATATTCAGGCAAACTTTTCCTTCGGTTTTTAGTTGTGGATTTTTAATCGATTATGTATATGTTCTTTGTCTTTCTTTAAATGCCGCGCTTGGAAATTTCGTTAACAATAAATATTAACCAGCATTGTCCTTTTATATCCTGCATCGCGTAACTTATTCATAAATAAAAAACGAAACAATGGAAAGTATAAAATGAGGATACCATCTTCTTTTTGTTGATGGTGTGGGTACCTATACTCCATATTGAACAGAAGACAAATCACTTATCACAAATAATCAGTAGTATTTTGAGGCTTATTTCGAGTTATAAGACATTCAAAAAGCAAAAAACCTTAACCTTTGCCCTTCAAAGTGAACAATTTTTTTTAATTTCATGATAAAATTTTATTTATTTATTTCTTTTATATACATACTTACAATAAAAACAATCTTTGCTTAATTATTCATTTCAGTGTCAGATAAAGTTGATTTTCTTATTTATATATATGTAGATGATGACTTAGTTCTAAAATTTGTGTAAATATTTAACTTTTTTTATTTTGGTGTAAAAATATTAAAGCTGATACAAGATATGGTTTAATTTTACTTCTTGAACGCTTAACAATATTACCAGCACTTGAGAAAACTCGCTCGGAACTTGCTGAAGTAGCTGGTATGGCAAGATATTTCTTTGCCAGCATAGAAAGTAAGCGATATTGCTTTTCATGATCCTTCCACCAAATTCTTGCCTCTAAATTGTGGTTTATCTGAGGCTCTGAAATATATCTGTCGTACTCATCCTGCATTTCGTTTATGTTGTCGCCACAAAGAAGTATATCCATCACTGTTGGTGCATCCTGAGCGACCGAAGTTGACGGCGTGTTTATGCCGGATTTATATAGTTCTTTTGCCGTTGCACATATCTTCGCTCTGAACTCCTCTGAACTTTCAAAAAGTAAATTCTTATATCGCGGATCTAAGAATGATGCGATGTGACATGGTTCGACGGATCGTGTTTCCAACATTGTATAAAGCCCAAACCGTTGAACCAAGTCATCCGAAATTTTGTTTTTGATATCCATTACAAAACTGGAATCATTGCAGTTCGGTCTGAGGTGTTTGTATACTGAACTATTTATAATTGGCTGAACTAAGGATATTGTTATAATAGCTTCAGAGCACAACACAGTTGTTGCTTTCTCTAAAGGCTGCAACAAATTACAGACGTCACTTAGCTTCAGCCATTCGCCCTCAAAAACTTCCATTTTTTGGGCCGTTCGACCATCAAAAAATTCTCTATCTGCGAGCACTGCTTCCAATGATGGTCTCAGGTTTATTAACCGCTCGACCATATAAAAACTGGAATTCCATCTTGTGGGGCAACTTTGTATTAGAGACAGTGCGGGTTTTCCAAGTTGCTCAAGGTGTTTCTCTAGTGCTGCAGTTCTTTTCGATGGATGGTTGAAGGCACTTACTAAATTTGATGCCTTTTTTAAGAGGTTGCTACAGTCTTCCATCTCCATGGCTTTTTTAATGCTTAACTGCAGCGTATGTGCTGCACAAGCCACGTTGCCTATTTCCTTGCTTTGCAAATTCCGAACCGCGTTTGTCACATTTTTTGCATTATCGTGCACTACAGCTGATATTCTTCCGGAAATTCCCCATTCCTCTATGGAGTCCAGAAGAAAGTTGTGCAAGTTTTCCGATGTGTGACTTGAACCCAATTCATCTGTTTTCAAATTCATTGAATGTAGGATCCAATCAGAATCAAAATAATGCGCTACAGACAAATATTTTTATAAAAAAAATGTATATATAACATAAATTTTTATTTTTCCAAGAGTTTTTCAATTACAATATAATAAATTTTATTTTAAGAAATTATTTTTTGGCATAACTCTTACAACGCTCGAAAAAATGCCACGTATGAAAAAAATTATTTACATAAGACTGGCCGCAAGCCAACCATAAATAGATATATTGTAGACAATAACCTGTTATTGTGACGTAGGAATCTAACGCCCTTGAAGTCCAACCATCTGTGGTTAGGGCTATATCTGCATTAACCTTGCCAATGACATCTTTAGCTTTGGCTAATTCGTCAAAGTACAGAGCTTCAATTCGTTTCCGAATAGTTTTCCGACAAGGAACTTTGTAGCTTGGCTCCAAAGTACTCATTAAGGACCTAAATCCTTCATTTTCAACAAACGACGTCGGCAGCATATCCAATGTCAACATTTTCGTTAACGCCTGTGTTATCAGTTCCTGCCGGTCTTGACTGATATTGCAGGAATTGCTGATTGATGTACTAACTCGTGACTGCCTTTTCCGGTTTGGTGGCAAAATTTCTCTAAAATCATCAGTAGCATTGCTGCTTGAAGTTGCTTGCTGATAATCAACTCCATAACTGAGTTTGTGCTTGAAGTTATAATGGTTCCACAAACAAGTAGTGGATCCCATGTGTTTTAGCACAGCATTACAATAATTGCAGGCGGCTTCACCAGTGTTTTCCACGATTGTAAAATGTTGCCAAACTTTGCTTCTGGGCATTGTAATTTTTTAAATGTCTTGATTTATGCTTGGATCAACAGAACGTTCTTGCTTGAGGTGTAAAACTCTTTTACTTTACGCATCTTTTTTTTAAGCGATCTGCTGTAACGTTCGTAGTTAGGTCAGTCAGTAGCAGTTAAAGTTTTCTATTCTATTCGATGAAATACGTACATACTTATGTACATATAAACAATGCGATGCAGGATATAAAAGGACAATGCTGGTTAATATTTATTGTTAACGAAATTTCCAAGCGCGACATTTAAAGAAAGACAAAGAACATATACATAATCGATTAAAAATCCACAACTAAAAACCGAAGGAAAAGTTTGCCTGAATATTTCCATCTATGTATATGCAAATTTATTTTAGAATTACCTACACGTATGTATTTATGGTTGTAGGACTGTGCTCAGTCAGTAGCAGTAGTTAGGTCAGTCAGTAGCAGGTCGAATACACGAGTATGCCCACATAAAAGTATTGCAACAACCAAAAGATTTAAAAGAAAAGAATTTCATTCGCAAGCAAAAATACTCAGCTAGTCCAAGCATCAACAAAATTAAATAAAAAAAATAAACATAATACCCACACTAACCGTAAAAGTAGGTGGGATTCTTATTTCATATCACCCTTTGCGAATTTTCTTGAATACATATACATACACATAGAGATACCCACATGCACTTGTATATGAATCTAATTTCAAAGGAATCTGCAAGAATACAACATGTACATATGTTAGAATATGCTTATATGCACATTTGGGTATTTATATTACAGCGTTTAACGCGTTCAAGGACAATCAAAATTTTAAGGAGCGGCAAAAACAGACAGACAGCCGTTTTTGAAACTAGTCACTAATTCCACTAGAATTTTGTTACGTTTAAAATTGATTGCTTCAAACTTTATTTTAGGAAATTTTTTCAAAAGTTTTCATTAAGTTAACATTGACCTTAAATAACTTTTGATCCATCAGACTTCGCAAAAAATGTTGACAATGACATGTAAACTTATTTTTTTAATGGTGACCAATTAGATGTTTATACAAACCAAACGAAATCAAAACAAACATTTTCCATACAACTTACATACATACATATGTATATATGTATGTATATGGGAAACAAAAATCCCTACCATATTACCATTTCCACACCTGTTTACTAATAAACAAAGTTCTATGATCAGTACAGTTGTAAACGACCCCGATAACTATTTCTAGCTTAAGCCTCAAGCACAACTTTGGTTACGTAAATATATGTAACTAAATAAATGAATATTAACAAAGCAACCCCAAACAAACAAAAATATATGCATATATGCATCTATACACACATAAATATATGTACGTATAAATATATATGCATGCTCATCTGCACAAGCGATGAGCGTAACATAAACGCAATGTCTTTTATTTTACTATTCCAAGTATCCGGATAGCACTATCCGAATAAAAATTATCCGGATAGTACTATCCGGATAAACGAATAAAAAATCCGAATAAATATTATCCGGATTATTTGAAACGAATAAATTTATTCGTTTATTCGAATAACGTTTATTCGGATATAATTCGAAAATAATCCCACCACTAGTGCATACGTATAGTTGTAATAAAAGTCGTATGAGTGCAAGTTAGCTCTAGATGGCATAATTGTTAAGTTAAAATAAGATGTTTAAGGGTTATTGGAGTTATCCATGTTTTATCCGTATAGGCGCATGCAAGTGCTAGTAGTAAAATTTATTGCTTTGGAATGTGCTTTTATTGTAAAACAAACGATTTGCGTATTTTCTCAGTCAACATATGAAATAAAAATATTTTTGAATTGCATTTGAGTGATCCAACAACCGCCTTCAACTATTATATCTACTTTTAGGTATTTATCCATGTTAATTTTGAGGGTACTAACGACAGCATCCATAAATCGCAACTATAATCACACGACAACAATAAAAACAACTAGAACAACAATAGCAACATTGATGCTAGTGCATATTTTGTGAATACAAAAATATTTGTAACTCGATGAGTATTTAATGTTTGTTACAACAACAACCAAAACACACAACTTTACAACAATAGCTTCCTTTACAAACAACTACAATTACAACAACAGTATCTACGGATTCGAATAAAGAAAGAATGAAATGAAATGAAACAAAAAAGCAAAAGCGACATAAAACAATAATTTATTTGCGCCAAAGTATAAAATTGTACGCGGTTTTTTTTTTATATAACTTGGTGCAAAACGTGGATATAAAATGTAAGAGCAGCGGTCAGAGTTCATATGAGCGTAGTAGAACAGTCGGATTCCGGGCGACGATTAGGTCTGGGACAATTGAATATCTGACTGCTCAGTCATGGAGGAACTGAAAAGGGGCCGCCGTTTTTTTATGTTTATTTATATAAGTAAAAACTATCGCGCACATACACACGAAAACATACATAACATAGCAGGACATAACATAAATATGTATGTAACACCACACACATACTCTTCTTATATATGTATGTGTATATTGAATTGAAAACGTACAGCTAAGATATTTAGAAACATATTTGAAAAACTAATAAATATTAAAAATTATCTAAACTAACAAAAAATTTAACAAAAAAATGGCAAACGAATGAAGAAAAGCTAAATTTTCAATCCCAGTGTATTATGTAGTCTTACGCAGCGTGTGCTACAAATCGTATATTTGTATAGTTAACACAAGATGTGTATTTGTAACAGCGCAATACTATGTGGCTTTCGAAAACAATGTACGCATATGTAGTTATTTTCGACTTCGAAAAAAATTTAAGAAAACAAAAAACTTATACCAAAACGATAACGTAGTTTGTTAGAAAAGCAGCAGAAAGCAGAGAAAGACAAATTGAAGTTGGACACGTTTTGTAGCTTGTACTTTTGAGATGTGTATGAAGGAAGGCATAATGATGTTGATGATGAATATAGCAATAGAAATTAGCGAAGATACAACAAAAAACATTAAATTATAAAAAAAGAAGAAATATACCCTTGTGAGTAAAAAAATAGCAATTATATTTGCAAATTTTATCAGTTAGTTCATTTTTCTAATATACTAATAAATTTGTGTAAAAAACTTCGAAATTTTCAATTTTCAGGAAATTTGGAAACTAAATCAATTACGAAAGGGTTTTTCGAAAAACTTGAAAATTTTCAATTTATTTGACGGTATTCTTATTTTTTGATAATTTTTTTCTGAAGGTGGCTTAAGATTTTCATCTATACAAAGTGTGAAAAACTTAGTTCTTTTGCAACGAGATTATCTTCCAACATTGTTCGAAAAAAATATCAAAAATTAATAAGAATTTAAGAGACCTGAAACTTCTACTTTGTTAGAAAAAAGTGAATGAGACTGTAAAACTCGAAAAGTTTCGTAAAACTCGAAAAAAAAAATCAGAAAACTCAATACATATGTATGTAGCTTTTGCTAGCTTTTTGCATGCGGCGTGTGAGAGTCTTCATAAAAGTTCCCTAATGTTTTTATTTTATTTTACTGGCTCAAGGTCAGGATTAAAAGAAAAAAACAAATTTTTTTGTTTTGAAAATGGATTTCTCAATATATTCGATTGTCTTCAGGGGCTGTTGATCGATTTCTTTGTTTTGTTGTTATATGTGCTTTTCACATATTGGGAAAACCACTTTTGAAAAAAAAAGAGATATATGCATTTGTTTGAGTCCTATAACATTGAATCGATAGAATAAAACCGAATAAAAACATTAGGGAACTTTTATGAAGACTCTCACATGCCTCCTGGGATTTCGTTTTTTTTTATCGGAAATGGTTTCTAAAGGGGTTTATATAGTAAGGCGCTAAACAATTCAATATTTTTTGCTTTTCAAATCAGATGTGAAGAAACGAAAAAAAAAATATTTGGAAATCATTTTTGCTATTTTTTTACGCACAGGTGTATTTTATTTATTGATTTCAATTATATAACTAAATATAATAAATATTATACACAACTCTAAATACATATATATGTATATTGATATTGATAATGACAAAAATATATATATTATTACTATTATATACTTATATAAAAATATATATCTATATAGTATATATACATATATATTTAGACAAATTATTACAATGAATTTAAAACTAAGATAAGACGAATTAAAAACACCGGCTGGACCTGTGCTCCGGCAAAACCAAAAGCTAAACATAAAAAAAAAATAACTAAAATCAATAAGAAAAAAAAAATAATTAAAAAAAAAAAATAAATAAATATTGGTATATACTACTAAAAACATTTATTGTAATAAGAGAGAAAACACAGATCTACAAGCAGCAAAACGAACAAAAATATATATTATAAAAAAGCAGTGTTCGAAACTGTGAAAAAAAAAACAAATGAAAACTTAGAAAATCATAAAATAGTATTTAAAAAAATTAAAAAAAAACTACAAAAAAACCACTATAAATGAACAAATAAATAAAGTAACTAAGTTAAAAATATATAAAAATGTATTAGCTCTTCTGAAAATCATAAATTGACTTGGAAAAAAAGTAAATCGTATTTATACATACGTATACACATACATACATAGTTATAAGGATGTAAAAAAAAAAAAAATTGAAAACTGAGTAGCACTATAAATATGTACACATGCCCACGAAAATATTAAACAAAATTTATAAAAATAATACGTGTGTATGTTTAATAATAAATATTTTAGATAAATACATACATACAAAATAAAATAAAAACGCGCATAAATATTAGATAAACAATTAAATAAAATACTAATAAATAACAGACAACGCATATTAAAAATACTGATAACCCATCAAGGTAGACTGTACACAAAAAAAATACTTGCAAATTAAAAATTATAAAAAGAAAAAGAGAAAAAAAAAATATTAAAAATATTAAAAATTAATAATAAGCGTGGCTAGAAACACGACAAAAAAATAAGCAATATAAGCATCTATACATATATATATATTCAATTTGAAGTCATAAAATAAATTAAAATGCAATGAATTCATCCGATTTTATCGTTAAGTATTGTATTTAATATAAGAACTAAATTAAAAAAAAAAACACTAAACTGCATAAAAACCAAATCAAAGTTAATCAAATACCACACACACTGTGAAGTAAACTGCATCTGTATACATTGTATATGAATAGTTCAATCTATTTATATTCTACATACCTACACAAATACTTAAATAAATATACGATAATAACTTATTATACAATGCAATACTATGACTTATAATTTATTATATATAGGAGTGAAATAAAATTTTCATATACATAAAGGGAATTTATGTGTAAATAAAAAGGAAAAGACAATATAAGCAAACACGAAAAATTCAATGCTCATAATGAACGAAAAAATGAGCACTAAAGAAAGAGAGAGCACTAAACCTTCATAAGGTCTTTGTAGTTGAATTTAAGTTGAGATATAAGAAAGAAAGTAATCTTTCGGGTTTTCGAAGTTAGCCTTCAAAACCTAACAACAACAGAAACCACCTTAATATTGTACGATAAAACTCTATCCTTCATAAATTCGTTGTGGTTTAATGTCCCACACCTCTGAAAAACTTGTTTTTTTTTTTTGGAAAACTACATAAGTGGTGTTTATTGGGGGAACATACCGATTTTTTTTATGTATGAGGTATAAGGGAAAAAAATAATTTTTCGGTTTTACAAAGTTAGCCTTTCGGTTTTTCGGAGAAAGCCTTCAAAACCCACACTTTTTTAGAATTTTAGATATAATTATACATCTGTATATATATGTAAGTAATTTTTGGGGGTTTTGAAGCCTTCCTCTAAAAGATCGGTATGGACATTCGAATCTCTAAATCGAAACCAACGTAAAAAATTTTGTTTGTTTGTAAAAAAGGAGTTTTTTCTTTTCGAAGTTTGCCTAAAACACAGGTACGGGCATTCGATATATATATGTTTTCTATTATTGCAAAAGTAATGTCTCTACGCTTTTCCAAATTAGCCTCCAGAATATAGGTATAGACTGATGAATTTCGAAATTGGAACCTTCGTTATATATGTATACTAGAAGACCCGGCAGACGTTGTTCTGCCCTAAATTTGGCCAATCTGCATACATTTTAATAACCTTTTCCGTCTGACTCTGCCCTCCCCCCTCTTCACTTTTTCCTAATCCTTTTGTTCACTCCTACCTCCGTCTTTTTCGCTTCATCTATCTCCATCTTCGTCTCATTCTATCCCTCAATCTCCTTCTCTCTTTTCTCGCCTCTCAATTTCTTATCATTCTTCTGCATCCCTTATTGCCTGTCCCAGAGGGTGGTATGTATTTTATTCTAGTCCCAGTCCCAGTCCCACTCCAAGTCTCAGTCCCAGTCCTAATCCCAGTCCCAGTCCGTCTCTGGATAATATATTACTCTGTACTAAAGCACTCATCAACAACTTTCATTTGATATCCATATTGTATAAACACTGTCCAGGCATTCACTGGCCCACGTTTTGGCCTATATCTCGAGACCCTAATCACCCAGGGGTATGAAAATTGCCCTCTACTAAAGCACTCATCAACAGCTTTCATTTGCTATCCATATTCTATAAACACATTCTAGGGGTACTCGGGTCCACGTTTCGGCCTATATCTCGAGACCCTGTACGTCGATCGCAACCAAACCTATGTAGTAACTACCGCGCGAGGTTTACGCAACTTGTGTGAAAGTTTGAACAAAATCGACCGACGCATCTCTTCAACCATCGGCGACCAACTAACACACATTTTAGCCTTTCTTTTTATATATATAAATTGTTATTTTTCACACTTCACTATAATATTAAAACGAAATGCAGATTTTCGTTGCTTTTGAAATTCGGCTTAAAAATTGCACATGGAACAACTAAAGACTCTCCTGAATTAAAAAAAATGTCAAAGTACCTCTAAATCGCGGGCCCACTCAGAAACCCCGGGCCCGGGGCTATATGATGGACATGGTGATGTGCTATACTTGATATCATTCGCTATAATATTTTTTATTGATAAGAACGTTGTTTAATTAAACACCAACCAATTACACGGAAGTATATCCGCTCCACCTGAAAATGTGAGTGCCGGTGCGTATACGTAACATTTTATTATTACGTATAAACAAATAAAAAAATGTGCAATAAAATAATATTGCGACTATAAACTGAGATATAACCTATCCTATATTTCAAGTTAGATCGAACTACACACGGGGTGCAAAACAAATTCAAAATCGGTTCAGTAGTTTAGGAGTCCATCGGGAACAAACATAGTGACACGTGATTTTTATATATTAAGATATATTTGTTGTACAAAAGTATTTTCTCCGCTTTTGAAGTTAGCCTCAAAGTTCGAAATTGGAACCTTTTTTTATTCGTTAATAATTGAAAATATTTATTTCTTTGTTTTTCAAAGCTAGCCTGCAACCAGGTGTGGCGTTCGAAGCTCGAAATTAAAACCTTTGAAGTTTAGTTTATTTATTGGCTAAAGAGTGCAAAAACATTTACGTGACTTTTAGTTTCTTTCGAACACCGAAACTTGTAAAAAAATTATAGGTTTAAAATGCGAAAAAAGTAAACTTTGTTGTAATACTTTAATAAAAATTAATAAAATGTACAATTTCGAACTTTGAAAGTTCATACCTATGTTATATGGTATCTTAAAGTCTAAAAAGAAACGACTCAAGTGTTACCATAAAAAGATCAAGTAATGCTGAGAAATGAGTAATGGATAACTCCAAGATCGTCATTGGTACTCAGAAGGTGCTTGAAAATCTCCATAATAAATTTGTTTCTATTACTGATATATCTTTTTTTTGGAATATTTGGATCAAAGATAAAAATTTTTAACAATTTTTTTTTTTAATGTTTTCAGGTACTCACGCAATTATTGTTCTACCATTAAGACCTTATGAAAGTTGATTGTTTAAAAACGATCTTATAAAACAAACATTTATAAAAAAAAGTCATACACATCTTAAATAAAAAATAATTGACACATAAGTACATACATTTTTGACATATGAACTAAATAATTTTTTTGAAGCATTTTTTTCAACTGAGTGTTAAGTTTTGAAATAATTTTGTCACAGCTGAGCATGCTTAGGATACCGCTGTTAAAAAAGTATACTAATCTAGTGTAAATTTATATAAAGCTATATTCAGGGCTTTTGTATAAGTTTCCATGTTAGTTCTAATTTGAATTATAGGAATTGAAAAGCAGAGAATATAAACTTACTAAAAATATACAAATCACTAAGTGGTTATGTACATTTTTCTGTTTTATTGTTGATTTCTTCCTTGCATGCAGTGTATGCATAATATTTACATACATATTATATATAATATACCATAAACAATAAATAAAAAAAAGTACACCAAACTAACTAAAAAGACTCAAATTAAAGGGGTGTTTATGTCACAGCTATGAGAAAAGGTGCTAAATCACAATTTACTAATTGTTAAGCATAGATTATTATTAGTTTTTACTTATTTTGTTGTAAACTTGGGAATTCAAAATTCCATGTTGGAAATAATAAACACTAATTCATGCTCTTAAAGTCGCTCAAAGGTCTTGCACACTCAAAAATCTATAAATTACTTTAGTCTTGGCAGAATTTGCCAAATTAAACGCACATAACCGCAAACAAACACTTTTTATGTGACTGTATAAGTGACTTGCAAATTTATAAGTATGTAAACCTATTTTGAAAATGGTTTCGAAAAAATCGAAAATTCTGAAAATTTCTAACTACATTAATTCTCCAAATTTTTATCTAAGCTATTAAAAACCTTATTATTTCCATGGTTTTGTGTTGTCTAATTCATTTCGACCCTAACGGTCTAACAACTTTTTTGACAATTTTTTTACCGAGGGGTGCTTTAGATTTTCTTCAATACAATTGAAATTACAATTGGAGTAAAACACTGCGCACTAAAATTTTCCCGAAATTCTAAATAAATGCTTCGAAATTGTTATGAAAATATCTAAAATTTTATGTAATTTTTGAACTTTTCGAGAACATGTTCGAAAACGGGTTTCATACTGTAAAGGCTTCTTGAACTTCTAAACAATTTTTCGGAAATTCTCATTAAAAGATTCATTTTATGAATCTTGGAACTTTTTCTAAAATTTCAGAATTTCTTTATATATGTAGATTTCGGTATTAAAGATTTTTTAACCAACTAAAATAAAATTTCGAAGTCATTTCTGCTGAAATTTATTTGACTTTCAGGTTCAGCACACTTATGTGAGAATCGAAAGATTTCTTCTAACTTGAGCGGAACGAGTTGCTTGAAAACGGCTTGATGTTTGTTTCATGCTTTCCAATACTCTACCGAGTGGTTTTTTTGCAACGCGATTACGAAAAAATATCGCTATCGTTACAACTTTTCTCCCTTCATAGCTTATAAAAGAGCTTATACAAAACACAACATCAGATGGACTTATAAAAAAGTTTTGATTATACCAGTTTATTTTTAATTTATTCCAGTTTTAAAGTATAAACATACGAATATATATATATCTAGTGGCTAAGTACAGTGAGTCATAGACGTACTTATTTTTTAAAACTTAAATATGAATTAGTTTTTTTTATTCAATCAGCCTTCATAACTAATGTAAACATGCTTTCATAAAAATATGTAATATGATTTTATCATTAAATATCAGAACTGTGGTCTAGTCTTAATCGTATAAGACTTGGTTTCGAATACTTACTAAAAATAGGCTACTAGTAAATGAACTATTATTATTTTATCTGAAAGTGAGAGATATTTTAGTTAGAACAATTTTGGTTTGTTGACACACCGGTTTCGGTGTTGTGCCATCTTCAGTGCTCGATTTCAATCTCGAAAGGAAATTCTAACTCTTACCCTGTCGGAAAAATCAACAACACATATTATCTTTAAGTCGCCACTAAGGATATCACTTTGCTTAATGCCAGTTAAATTATACATTTTTATTAGGCTGCCTGTGCGATTATTTGAGTAAGGTGAATTTAGTTCCCCATTTAATCAATTAATTTAAAAAAATGTTTTTATAAACAGCGAACATTAGTTGAGTAGTTTCAAAATTGCTGACTCTTGGTAAAGCTCAAACGATTGAAGGCGACTAATAACTTTATTTAAATATTTGATTTACTAAAAAGGCTACCCTTTCACTCAATTTCGCTTTTGATGAATAAAAAATTTAGGAAATCTTTTACTTGATAATTTGATGTCATAAATCAATATTTTTTATATCAATTAATCTCCCAGGGAATAATCGATTAGTTGGTTAATTGAATATGCGAAAAATTTTCTGTAAACAATTAAACGCATTAGACCCTTGATTAATCAACAGATTGGTTAATCGATTACTCGATTAATTGAACATATGATTAATCAATATTTTTTGTAATCAATTAATCTCTCAGTAAGTTGTTTAATTAACTAATTTAACGTGTAAATAAACACAATTTTCTATAAACAGTTAATCCCATTAAAACCTTGATGAATAAAAAATAGAAATTTTGTTAATCGATTACTTGATTAATTGAACATGTGAAAATCAATGTTTTTTTTTTGTAATCACCCTATCTCCCAGTGAATAATCGTTTAGTTGATTTTAATGATTGAACAAGTGAATAATCATAATTTTTTAAAACCTAAAACTGTGTTTCACTTTACTGATTACGCTGCAGTGCTGGTACGAACACACATTTACATATTTTAATTGTATGGTTTAATTTGTTTTAAAAAACGCACATATTTCTTAATAATTATTAAGTAACTTATTTATTAAAAATTTAAGTAAATATTTAAATTGAAATTTTTGTTTACATATAGATTTTTTTTTCATTATTCCCTTAAAGTTTCGAGCCGTAAATACGAATTTGGTGTAACCAACAAAATGTAAGATTTTAATGTTCTTACTTTAAATCAAAATGACAACAAAAATGTAGTAACTTCAAAAGTACGTTGTTAGAATGCCCATCTAAACACAAATTTGGAGCACTAAATTTGAGTAAAATTCAAATAAAGCGACTATTTTTCTGTTGGTTACACTAAAATTGCAGTTAGGCTTAAACTTATTTATTCATTTATTTATTTTTTTTTTTTCTTTAATAAGTGTTAGTTTAATTAATTATAATTTTTTTATTACTTTACATTGGGGTGTGATAGGCATTATCATTTGCCATTTGTGCAATATACCACATACTACATATTACATACTTAAAAATACATACACATTTACACACCCACATACATTTATACATACAATTGTGCATTATTGTTATAGTGACACCTTTTGTCGTCGCAATCGTTAAAGCTATCGACGAATCGTCAGTTTTTTAAACACATAAAAACGTTATCAATAAAAAACCATTTACTATTGGTAAATATTTCAAAGTGCAATTTTGATAAAATGAGATCAACACGCGGCTAATTATTATATCAAAAAAAATCTTAATGATTAATAAATCAAGAGGTTTCAAAATACCTGTGGCGTACCTTAAACATATTTATGAAATGCGTTTGAAAAAATAAAATTAAAAATTTATAAAAGAGAAAAAAAAAAAACAAATATCAATCAACCAAAATCATGCTTCATAGAGAGATCAGCGTTCATATTGAAATAAACGGACCTGCGTGTAAAACACTCCAATGTTATATTGCAATTCGTACCAACAATTGTTATAATGTATGTACATTAGAATGTATTAAGAAAAAGATGTTTTTTATGTGAAACAAGTTCAAGTGTGAGTAAAAAATAGTAGCAAAATTTTATTCAATAAAATGTACATTATGAAAACTATGTAAACCGACTTCGAAATAAATTTTAATTTGAATTAACTAAAAAAAATTCTGAATTTCATAATAAAACTATTTAACCGAATTTTGAAAAAGTTTTTAAAAATTCTAGAAACTTTTAAAAATCTTAAGGAAAATTTTCAAATCCTTGTACTTTTTTCGTTAGTTTTAAAAACAATTGTCAATTCGGAAACGTTTTCGAAAAAAATTCGAAAACATTTGAAGTACGTATATAGAAATTTCCACGAGAAATCCCAAAAATTGAAGTTTTTGAGTATGCAGTTTTGTTGTACCATTCCATCAATTTGATTCAAGTTTTGGTTTCGTTAAATTAATGAAAAATAATACAGTTCATTATTTAAACCAGGCATGCTTAACGAACGAAACAATATCATTTCGTTACGATAATCAACGCTAATAAACGAAACGAAGTCACTTCATTTCGTTTTTTAACGTTAATTAACGTTAAGATCGTCAAATTAACGTTAATTTGACGTTCTTAACGTTAATAAACGAAACGAAATGACTTCGTTTCGTTTATTAACGTTGATTATCGTAACGAAATGATATCGTTTCGTTCGTTAAGCATGCCTGATTTAAACTAATGTTGAAGACGTTTTAGAAAGTTCCAGAAGTTGTCAAAAATCTTAATGAAATACTGCAAATTCTAGTATTTTTTCTCGTTAATTTCAAACATATTTTGTCAATTTTTCGAAAAAGAAAATCTTAGAAATCTTCACGAAAAATCCAAAAAAAAAAAATTATGGATCCCATTCCCGGTTTCGGAGAGGTCCTGGGTCATTTTTTGGTTTTTCTGGAATATCTTTTGAAACGCAATTATTTTTTATAAGTTTTTGAGTAACTATGCAGTCGAGCTGTACAATTCATGTATTCTGACAAAATACAAAGTTTCACTTTTCTCAAAATTCTGGATTTTTTTTTTCGAAATTGCTTTACATAGTTTTCGTTATACAATTCATTCTTTTTTTTATTTTTTTTATTTTTTTGGTCGAATACGAAGAATGTATAGTATATCTGTTCAAATTTGCAAACAATTTTGCTTTTATTTTCCGGCTCGCAGGTGTATGAGTCACAGCTTTAAAATAGAATACGTTACTTCAAACACTAATGCTTCAAGCAATCGCATTGAAACATTGACATCATTAAAGTTATTGCTTGGAAGAGTCAACAACATTTTCACTGCATATGTGGTTATAACAGCAAAATACCTACAGCAAACCACGCAGAGCTGCATAACGAACAGCTCCAAATCTATTTTTTACAAACATTTTTTCCCGAAATTTGCTGCTTTTGCTTTTTTTTTTGATACGGTCTAATGTACATATGTACACCTGCGAGTAAAATCACAGCTGCAAAAGATATTAACACATATTGCAAGCTATTTTCTTCTTTAACACGTTTAAGAAATGTTTATCGAAAGCTATGTAAACCAAATTCGAAAATGTTTTGGCAAGGAATTGGAAAGTCTTAAATAAACACTTAGAATATCTGTAAACTTTGCGAGTACGCCTTTTAACATTTTATTCCGTATAGAAACATTTTTCCCAATTGTAAGCTAAAGTTTCGAAAGTAATTATCAAAAATCATTGGGAATTCGGTTAGACTACAAACTTGTAATGCCAGCCTGAAATTAGTTGATTTACAAAAAGCTGCACACTCAAAAATTTTAATAAGGTTCTGAAGTAAAATTTTGATTTTTTTCAAAAATGATTTAGAAGTTGGTTTACAATTCATACAAGATTTTTTATTAATAAAAAAGAAGAAAATAAATTTAAATTTGTAAATTTTTGGTGCTAATTTTTTACTCGCAAGTGTACGTTAATTTGCGCTGAAACTTAATTTAAAATTTGGTTGTTGAAAAAAGTATCGATTGTTAAATTGTGCAACATTTAGTACATATTAATTAAGAGTGAAGAAAATTAATTTTCAAAATCGCAAACACGAAAAAATAAATTTTTTGTTTAAGAAAATGTGCGTGATCATTTTAAAATATCGTCATTGTTATATTAAAAAAATAACACAATGCATAACAATATAACTTATAAGCAAAAAAAAAAAACAAAAAAGAACTATAAACGAAAAGTAAATCAAAGCAATAAACTATGAAAAATCTTAGGCTTAGTTTACACTTTAACAGAAAAGGTTGTAGTTAAAAAGTGCAAACGAAAGCAAATATCGACATAGCGCAAATGCAAAACGCATAAAATTTTTGAAATTGACATTATTATATTAAATTTAGTATTGATTTATGCTACATACATACATATGTATATAAGCATTAGGGTGGAGCGGAAAAGAAAGTTTTTTTTCGACATTGTAAAGGCCTGGGGCCTTATTATGTAACCCGATTCGAATGGAACTGCGATTCAAAAGCAGTAAATCACATAAATTTTTTTCAAATCCGAAAAAAATTTCAGTCGCATCTAGTTGCCTAATAAGGCCCCTACTTTCAAAATTAAACTGTATTAATTAATAGCTACAATTTTGTGGTTTAAATTAAAAAAGTGTCAAAACGAAAGGTTTGAGGGATAAAGATGTATGCTTACGAAGTTTGCTTACGAAGTTTACGCAAGTCATAAATATATGTAAATTTTGAAACTTCCGTGAAGATTAAAAAAAAATTCGAATTTTTGAATTTCCAAAATTGTTTTTGAAATTGGTTTATATGTTCGAAACGTTTACTGAAGTTTTACATATAAATTTTTACACTTTCGGGAAATTTTTAACAAAAAAAAATTTCCGATCCTCGAATTTTTCGATAACGTTTTCGAACTAGTTTATATAGTTTTTTTTTTACTAGAGATTAGTTTGAGAAGTCAAAGTGTGTTGTACAAGCGCTAAATGTTAAATAAAACACACATTTTGTTTTTAAATATTCCACCACAAACTATAATGCAAAATAAATTGTTTGTTAAATACGCTCCGCCCTACTAAATTTAAACACACATGTGAATTACAAAAAATAAAAATGTATGCTCTAAACTTGATATTGTTGGAAAAAAAGAATCATAACAATAACAAACAAGATTGCTAGTGATGTATGACTTAGGAGTTCTACGTCAACGAAAAGTTATAATTTCGAAAAATACAAATCGCTAGAAAAAAACTGCATTGCGTTGAAGAATCCATTTAATACAATTTGCAAAGTATTGAAGTTGAAGAAAAATAAAAAACAAACACCATAAAATAAAACGAACATTATATAGAAAAATACGTGATATTTTTAAAAGCTACAAAATATTATTAAATTTCATAACAAAGAAAAAATCATTTAGTTGAAAAAATAAATAATTACCGATATCTATTTATTGTGTATTTGCAAATAAAGTTTAAAATAAATCATATTGTTGTCGCAACTGCGGATATTTTGCGTAATACCATAACAAAATTTTATCATTAAGCAAAAAAAAAAAAATTACAGAAAAAGCAAGATCTTTAAAGAACAAAAATGTATCGAACTTTTTAAAAATATTAAGTAAATACGTATGTATGTATATACACAAGTATGTATGTCCATATATGGTGCAGCCATTTCCTTTTTAAATGGAACATAAAATAATTTGTAAATCATGCCAATTAGTAGGCAAATGCTGACATATACAAATTGTGCGATAAATATTAAAAAATATATAGTACGTACTACATACAGAAGCATATGTAGTTTAAAAAGAAAATAGCAATGTAGTAAAATGCGCAAAAATTTAAATTGGTTGTATTTATTTTTTTTCAGTGCAAATTTAAGTGGAGTGGTTTTTTTTTTTGTTTTCACTTGATTTTTTTTTCTAACTACATTTATGAATAATTTTCATGATCTGCTGTTTAAAATTTAAATTTTTATAAGCTTAAAATTCTGTATATTTTTCTTTACATCGTTCCACTCTTGTGTGCAACAGTTATTGTTAGTCAAAATAGTACGGCTTTTTTTAAATTTTCCAGTATTTTTGAGATTAATTTTGCGGCATCGCATAGGTAGAAAAAAATTTTATTTTGTACACCTCCGAAAATAGTAAAACGTGTTTAAGAACAATTTCGGAAATACTTTATAAAAAAATTTTTAATTTTTGCGTGTACTCATATTTTTGCAACGAAATCAAAGAAAATTATTTTTCATCCAAAAATAAACAAAAAACGACATTTTCTTGAGCATCTTGAAATTCTTCTCAAACACTAGAACTCTCAAATTTGAAGTTTGTAAAAAAATTATGAATGTTGACAATAAATAAATTTGATCTGTAGAACTTTCAAATTTAAAGTTCAAAATTTTTGCTTTTAAGTTTTTAAGAAAATAACAATATCAATAATCAATAGGCCGATAAAACAAAAACAATTGAAAATATTTGAAAATATAAAAATTGATCTCTATTGCGGTTTGGAAAAAATTTAAACATTTTTGTCATAAAATTATTTTTTTTTTCTGAGACTCAAATTTTCTGTTTTTGATTAGAAATTTTTGAAAATAAGTACACATATACATACATAAATTCTGTGGAACTATCAAATTTAAAGTTTTTGCAAAAAAAGAACTTTAAAATTTTAAGTTTTGGAAGAGTTTTGAAATTCCTGCTCTCAGATAAAAATTTTTTTTTTTAAAAGACTCGAATTTTGAGTTTGAAAAAATTTTGAATTTTTGAAAATAAATAATTATGTTCTGTGGTTTTTGAGAAATTTTTGCTTTTAAGTTTTATTTCGTACAACTTTTGCATTTAAAGTGCAAATAAAAAGTGTTTTTAAATTATTCACAATGTTCAAATTTGAAATTTTTACAACTTATATATAAAAAGTAAATATTTTTTTTTGTTTTGCTGGTATTTATTCGGGATGAAAAAAAATAATTTCCTGTTCGTAGGATTTTTGAACGTTTTAATTAAACCGTTGTTTGAAAGTGAGAAATTTTATAGTTTTTATTATATTGGGAGGCTTACATTTTTTTCTTTTGGAGTAAGCAGTTGGTAAACTTTTCGCAAAGCTTTAAACTTAAAAAAATTTTTTTTTTTCATATTAGAAATTTCCAATTTTTTCATTGTTTATCTTTTTTATATTAATTTTTTTACCCTTAAAATTTTGATTTAAAAGTTTGATTTTTTTTATATAATTTTTAATTTTGGAAATTTTTGCATAAAATGCATAAAAAATTAAGAAAAAATCCGAGAACAATTTGGAAATTTTGACTGACAGTAACTATAGCACCACATACTACTTTTTTCTGTGTACATACTCAGTTTTGCATTGGAAATTTTGGTATACAAAAAATTATGAGTTTGTATTTTTAGTAGTTGAAATCAAAACAGGATAAAGAAAAAAAAATTAAAAAGAAAACTGAATTAAAATAGCACAAGACATATTACATATATTGTGTAAATTAACATACACATATGAATACATAAATACATAACAAACCTACATACATATGCGTACAACTCGATATCTATGGTATTGAAATATACTAAAAAAAGTGCAGTAAAAATAAACATGATGTGAAATTAATTTAACAAAATACAAAATCTTCGCAGAAAAGCAAATATCTTATCCTTCCTATTGACTTAAGCCATAAATGAATACAAAAACAAACATAAACATACACATAAATAAACAATCAAAATACCAAAAAACCGAACAAACTAAGAAAGTAATTATCCTACTCGACATGTGAACCATGCATACAAACAATATTGAAAATTTAAATTTGTGTGTAATCCTCTAATCTGCAATTATCTATCTACTGTTACCTAGACTACTGTGTACTATGTAGTTGATAAATTGATAATTTATTTATGAAAAAAAAAATACCATAGAGTAATATACATACGTACATAAATACATAAATATACATACATATATTATTTATAATAGAATTAACCATAAAGCGACTAAGAATGAAGACTTCTAAGTGACTTAACACAAAATAAAAGAAAGTTAAAAAAATTAATTAAAAACACATAAGGCGCCGCACATTAGTAAAAATCAATAATCACCCTTATCGCGAGTTTTATTTTCACCCGAAAATATTCACAGTTGTTGTTCACCCTATCGCAGAAGGTGGCGAAACAATTTTTCGTGTTCGAAAAACATTTCGCCTTATTGGCAGCTCTTTGTTCGGGCGAAATGAACAGCGGGGAAACCCAAATTTGTTCACTTATATTTTACAGGCGAACGAGAGGAAAACAAAATGTAAGTAATTTTTTGTTTTGAAATTTGATACTTTTATTATTAGAAATAAATCAATAAATAATGCACAATCGGAAGCTGAGTGGAAAAAAGTGAAATTCCTGTATTGCTAAGTAGGTATGTAAATTCTATTTTTTATGACAACGTACAGTCGGCCAAGTTATCCATTGTGGACAAAGAAACGGTTCCAAAATGTTGAGCACCTCACTGAAACAAGATTGGCTAAGACCCACTTCATGGTCCTTTCCAACGCCTTTTCCCTATGCGGAAAAAACGAAGACATGTACTCAATTTTACAATTGGTGGAACTCCAAATTTTTGCTTCAATGGTGGCAAGGAGTTGGTAAGAATATCTAGCAAATATTAGAATGCCGGCTTGTTTAGCATGTAATATTGACGAAAGCTAATTGAAAAAAAAAAATTGACTTGTTATTTAAAGGTGCTGAAAATAGTAATTTTTGGCTTACAGTGAATCACTTAGCTCTAAAGGGTTAGAACTGTTCCTTAATGGCTTCCGAATCGCTTTCACATTTATATTCTCCTCGCGCTCAATCAATACCAACCTAAGTGCAATACTAAACATAATTTTATAAATTTTTTATCTCTATTTTAAGGAAATAATGCTTGGTTACAAAATTTACACAATTGCAAGTAAATTTTTTGTTCACTTCTAATTCACAATAGAGCATCAGCTGTTTTGAAGTGAACTTTTGTTCGCCCGAAATTGCCGATAGGCGGAAAAAGTTCACCCGAACAAAAGAAGTGAAGGCGAACACTTTTCCGCGTGAACTTCGCGATAAGGGTGAATATCTACATACAAAAATAATAACGCTAATGCATATTATTCATAAAAAAACTACAAAAATATTAAAAACATAAAGGAAGAAAACAATAAAAAAAAACCTGAATGGAGAGAGACATTCAAGCGAATAACAAATATTTCTATTTATACTACATTTTGAAGTTTGTTTGGGTTTAAACAGAAATTTCAGCAAGACCTTGGTTACATGCTACTTTTGTGTTCGAAACTTAATGGCGAGAGTACGAGGAAGAGGAACTAGTATATGAGTAACTCGTTTGGCATTCTCATTTATTTCAAGTAGCGCTTGCCTATTACAATTTCCCAATAATGACATAGATAAAGAATGACTGGTTGAAAACATGCTTTAGGTAGCTGAAACCCTCATTGTCAAGGTGTTGGTACATCAGCCAAGCTATTTCATCGGCATCTGCAGCTTTGTCCGCCTTAACCTCTTGTATGGCTTGTTCCTTATATTTGGTTATTATAATTTTTCAGATTATACATGAACTTTACATTTACCATTAGCACACCTGCACCAGCGAAGAGATTGCGGTGGTGATAAAGTGCTCTAAGCTTTTGGTTCGCTTATGTTGCTTCAACAGCCGGGTACTGCTGGGGTGATTTATCCGAGGGTTACGGCCATGCTTTGGCTAGGATATCTGTCGTATTTCCGCTTATATACGCGGAGCTAACTTTACAGCGGAGGCAGCTAAGGAATACTCGGTGTATTTTTCGAAGCCTCCCCTGTTAGATTTTAAGTTTATGGATAAGCTTTTGGTTGCGAAATCGTTAATAAGTACTCGCCTAAAAGTTCTTTTAAAATTGTCAACTTGATATTAGCCTAAATTGTCATGTGAGTATTGCATATTTTTAGGCATGAATGTTAGATCAGGTGCCACTGCAAAACGATTTTCCAAAAACTCGTGTTTGGATTAGTACATTTGATTAAAGGCATCTAGGAAACAAATTTTTTAAAGAATACTGGTTTTGCTGAGAGCTTTATATATATCTAATGTATTCTGGTTAAATACTAGGGCTCTTGTATACAAAAAACTTATAGGGAGTTCTAAATTTGCAGAACTTTCTGTACCAGACCTTATGAAAAGTTTTACGAGCCCTGTCGTGCATGTTTCCAACTATAATTTCCCAAACATAAGTTCAAAGAAAAAAAATGATTTTTTCCCCATTTAAAAATGTTTTTTGTATTATACTACACAAATGCACACCACAAAGCCTGATTGTAGTAGTTGAATAGTAAAAGGTATGCACATAAAACTTAAAACCTTTTTAAACTATGACTCAAAATCTTTATTTCTTTCTCTTTAGATATTTAGAGTCAAACAAATGCTCAAAAAATATCATCAGCTGTTGCTTGCAAGCTATACAAATCGAATCAAATGCGGAGCAGCCTAAGGATATAAGGATAGTGTAATTGACCAATTAAAAACGTGATGAACACAGCAAAATAGTGAAAATAAAAATAAAAGCTTAAATGTTCGTGCAAAGGAACAGAAACCGAAAGCAGACAATGATATTTTGTTTTCTTAAAGGTGTTGTCAGAAACTTATTGGCTTTTGCAAAACGACATGTACATAGTATATAGAAGAAGGCATAGGAAAGAGCGCAAATATTGAAATTTTTTGAATTTTCTGTTTGTTTTAATTTTGTTTCAGTTATTTTAATTTTGCATAGCTCAAAAGAAGTATTTCATGAGAGCGCTTAAAAAGTAGCAAATACTTAAATGTATTAAATATATTATTATTCTATCCTAATGCATATTTTTCCTTGCCACCAAAAACTTTTTTCATAGCCTTTAAGAGAGTGACACTTTTTTTTTTACAAAAATATCACGTTATAATCAAAAATGCTACACCTAATTTAAAAAAAAATAATAATTTTAAACTTTAATATAGAAAAATTATAAGACACCAGTCCGCTAACAAATAGTCCTTTATTGGCTGCAACCAACAACTAATTTTACGTAGCGTGCAACATTTTTCCTACATTATCATAGCCCTATATTATTATTATTTTTTATTAAATTTTATTACTTGCCATTGGCAATTGATACAAGTGTTATCAAGAAAATTGCATTTAAATTTCCATTTGAAGTATTATAACTTTTTTTTTTAACTGTGAAAAGACAAATCTTAAAAATTTCTCAATTGTAATTTGAATTTGTATTGATTATTTTAATATTTCCTTAGTTCCAATAATTTGTATGTAAATTCAATTTGGTCAAGTAGAAATACTAACATTAAATACTATATATACATATATGCATTTAAAACAAATTGTATTATGTACAAGTACGTTTTGTAATCTCCATAAGGAGTATTGATTTAATGAAATTTGTTTTAATACTTGAATTCTTGTCATTCAATTCTGTATCGAAAAATGTATACATAATAATTTAAAAACATAAAAAATACTAAACAAAAATAAAAATACATATAACTGTTATCAGCGATGAATAAATGCAATAAATAATAGAAAGCTTGCTGTTCCTACTTTACCGTGGGGGTGTGATTTAAAGGACGCGTCGGCAACGGCGAGTACCGAAGAAGATTTAATGATGAGCTGTACGAGCTTAACGCTGACACTAACATAGTCCAGCAAATTAAAACACATCGGCTACGCTGGCTAAGTCATGTTATGCGAATGAAAGATGATGCTCCGGCCAAAAAAGTATTTTTATCGGAACCCCAATCCGCTAGACGGACCAGGTGGAAAACGATTTAAATTCTCTTGGTGTGACCAAATGGCGCTAGTTATCCCAATGAAGAAGTGACATTCGCGCCTTGTTGAACGGTCATTATCTTTTAAACGGCTTAACGTTATTTAAGTGAGTATGATTTTGGGTTAGTTTTGGATAAACGTGGGGAAAAAGTTCACAGATACTAAAAAAAAATAGGGAGATATCGTTCTTCTGCTCTGAAGCATTAAAGCTTGCAATGACGTTATAACATCGAATGCGTTCGAAAAAGTAGACACATATTTCGCACTCCCTTCGTAAAGCATTCGTCGGATATTGTAATAGGCACGATTTATAAAAAGTTTACAAGTCACAAATTTATAAAAAGTTCAAAGTAACAAAGTCTAAGGTGGAAATCTTTGAAAGCTTTTAAAAGTGTTTTCACCAGACGCTCTTATTTATTTAAAAGCTAAATATCTGGAACTTTAAAAGATTTATTTTATTAGATCGCGGGTTCGAATTGATTTATTTTATTGTTACTTTTCTTCATGCCATTGTTTTTTTTTATAATATTGTTGTTGGCGTTTGTTATGGTGTAGCTATCCTTCAGAACAAATTGAGAAATAAATCGCCGTTTTTAAAATTGAATGAGAAACAGTTTTTAAATATTAGAAAAGTTTAGAAATATTCTTTTTGAACTTATGACCCACTACTGAACTTACATTTACACTTTTTTTGAGGAAGCATTCGTTGGCAGCATTCTAAGTATCTGGCCAATTCAACGATAGAAAAAACTACAGGAAACCAAGTGAGAAAATACCCCGTTGTTCTAGAAGTGGCAAGAAACCAAAATTAACAAGCACTTTCTCATGGCCCTTTTACCATGCATAAGCTGTGCGTAAAGTTACAACGAAGTTAGTGATTCCTGTGAGTTATAGCAAGGTTTAAAAAAATGATGTCTTTAAATATGCGACTGCAGCCTCGTTAGCTCGAAGAACCATCCCTGGCATTTTTTAGAGCGGTGTTCTGACAGTTTTTAAATTTTCACCCCACTTCGGCATTGGCTATCGATAGTTTGTCAACACTACAATGCAGGTAAGATAAATATTGAAAAGCTGCGTGCAAAAAGGGATCTTCATTGGAATTACGGTTTCAGATCTTCGTATTTTAAACATATGAAGTGATGTAGCATTTGTTTTTTTGTAATTTTGAAACATTTGCTCAATATATAGCATCTTTCCAATCTTTTGCATATAGCATGGAAGCTACTGGTACGTCAATGATGTTCTGTGTGTCCTACTTTGTAAAAACGGGTGAATGTAAATTTCAGCCAAATCGGGAAATCTTTTATGGGGAAGCACACGGCATGGGAGTATGAGTAACTTGATTTTTTTTTAAACAAAGCAAAAAGCTTGCACAGAGCTTTACACTTTGCGATGCCACGAGTTTCGAGGTCAGGTTCAGATATACAAAAAAATATATTTGGTGTGTGTATAAAACTTGACATTTTCTTCATATTGCAGTGTTTTTTATTCAAAATGGGATCAGGGGTCGATGTTCCCTTTTTGCGTAAGACACCCCAATATGAAGAAAAGGTCCAGTTTTATACACACACCAAATATTTTTTTTATCTCTGAACCTGACCTCGAAACTCCTCAATAATAGTGAAAATTTTCCACGTCGGTCGTCATAAAACACTTATCAGCAAATTGACTAAAAGGTGAACTAATTAGTTTTTACAGCTGGATAGCAGAACACCAACTCAAATGTAATCAGCTTTGACCAGCTAAATAGAAAGTTACCTCATATAGGAGCTAAAGCCCCGAAAGATAAAACCATATACTAGATTCTACTATCCAGGCCTCTTGTAGCTGTACGAACTTCACTTGGGTGATAAGTTAGGGTAATCAAGTGCTGTGAAAGTTAAGCATAAGCAAAAAACAGCTTATGAGAATCTGAGAGTAGAAATTGGTTTTATTGACAAGTGGGTATAGTTTGCACTAAGTCAAAGATTCCCTACAGGGCATATTGTTGGCTGCATATTCAGCAAATGTTGTATGGTTTTAGGCGCAGCTAGACATTATGGGCCGTGTTGGTAAGAGGAATTCCTATGGAATCACGGCACTCGTCAAATGCTTTTGCTTTAAGACATAAACATGTATGAAAATACTTCAAACTTAAGTAAAATCTATAAAAAGCAATTATTTATTTATTCTTGTTTAAAGCTACCCCAATTACCCCCCCCCCCCCCCCTCAATGTTGTACCTAAGATACCGCTAGATTGAAGTGGGATTAGTTTTTAAGTACATGTTCGATTAGAATATCCGGAACATCTTCCTCCATTCGGATAAGAAAGTCTTTCCAACGTACCCGCTAGGTGTTGAATTGTTGAAAGCTCTTACAGGTCACCATTAAAGCTTTCGTGCTTTCGGGCTTCAACTGATATAGTTAGTGTACATGGTGGTGTTAAGTATGTATATAGCAGAGCAGGTACGATAAGTGGCTTGTAGAGCTTGACTTCCGTTTGCCAAAAGAGAACTATACTTCTAAGTTATGTCCTATGTCCATGGTAGCATTTTTTGACAAGGGTAATTCATCATACTAGATGTTTTTAATGATCGTTTTTCAATGGTCCACATTGCTCTAATCCTCTATCGGTGCAGTATCTCTATTATAAAGAATCCAACATCGAAACTGTGCTTATCTAATTGTAAATTTTTTCATGTTTCCTCCATCGCATCATCTGTTGCCTTCACAATGACCTCACCCGCCCCTGCTGCGGCATTATCATTCCATGCATTCAAATCGGGGGCCGTTCAAAGCTTTTACTGACTGGCATCAAAAAAAGGGTTGTCTAATTATCTTAGGTTCTTGGTTTATTTTCATTGAAGTTTGGTTTTACATGGCGGTTCCAAAACCTATCCAACAACGCGCTCTGCGAAAGAATTTGTTATACGTTCGTCTAGCGAGCCGCTTGATCCAAGACGGACGCCCGCATGCAGCCACAGCTCACAGTGATCAGGCCTTACACTCAAACTGATTATGTCAGAGTCGTCCAGGCAATGTCGCCGACACTTTACTTTTGATAAAATTTGCACAATATGAAATGTTTATGATTTTATCGGATGTACCTCATAAAAAATATGGACCTCATAATGCCGACTTTCATAATCACGGCAATACATAATTCCGACAATTTTCAGAAATCCCGACGAGACACAGTCCAGACAACAAAATCCCGACATAACGAAAACCCAACAAGGTAATATATAGACAACATAATATCGCGACAACACACATTACAGACAAGTGTCTTAAAATTTCGTTATTACACATTACGCCTACGCAGAAAGTTGTCCTCTGCAGAAATACTGTGGATTGCGTAGCTGGTATGGAATTGGTTAAAGGTTGTTGTACAGAGATGTCTTTAGAGATAACAGCGTAATTTTTTTAGAGAGTTCTTATTGATAAAAAAGGTTGCGACCTCGATGTTGGATTAAGATATAATTTTAGGTGTAGTTGCTTAAATGATGTCTGTTCGACTTTTAAATTCTTGCATGATCTGAGTTCAAACCGGCGTGAGCCAGGTTAGCTTCTATCTTTATTAAATTATGTCTGAAATAACAGAACAATACTGAAGATATGTATTTTTATGAAATCACGAGCGATTTCCCAATTTACATGTTGTCGGAATTTGATCCTGTTGGGATTATGAATTATCGGGTTTTGGTGGTGTCAGAGTTATAAATTGTCGGCATATGGGCGTGTTTTATATTTCGCGATTTTGTAAGTAGGGACCATGTTATACACTTATTTTTTCTAAAATAATTACTTGAGATTAATTATGTTCGTACCTTAACTACCGATATTTTGTAAAATAAAAAAAAACTATCAGTGAGTATGGAAATTTTAATACTATCGATAACTCCATCATTATTGCTCAAGTGGTATTTACCATTGTTAAACATTGTTTTCTTCCATAAATAAACTCTAAACTAATACAAAACACTAATTAATAGATGATAATAGAAAAAATATACCAAAAAAAAAATGTATATTAATATATTAGAAAAACAAAAGTATACATATGTACATACATATACGGTTGTGTCAAATTATATAAAAAATAATAATAACTGAATATATACGCGGTACACACGTAGATGTACAAACATAGATAAATATATGTAGATAAATATAGTATTTATAAATGGCAAACAAAAATACAGTATTAAAGATATATACTTGCATACATATATAGTATATATTATATATTTCTAAATAAGTGATATAAGTACATTAAGCAAAATCTATACAAACAATTCTCGATGTGGTCTCTAAATGTCCTAAATAAAATTATAAATTAATCACAAAAAAAGCTAAACTAAACATAAATCTGTAAGTACATACATAAATATACATATACAGATAAGTATACGTAGCTCTGTGGTATATAAGATATTGTTCAAACTGAATTGGAAGTACACAACTAAAGTAATACATTTGAAAACAAATGCTTTGTCATTACACCAAATGAAAGTTCGGGAAGAATAGCAAGCAATTGTTCAATCGAAAAGTTCAGTTCGTTATGTTGCGTAGAAATTGGAAACAACCAATATTTTACAATTTTGATACGAAGATTGCAGCAAGTACTTCTTGATCCTGAAAACCAAAGACATAGTGTACCTATACCAAGTGTGTTCACTAAGCGATAAACGTCAAAACTACAAACAGCCTCGCTCACCTGATGGAAATCTCAGGTCTAGAGTCGCATGTTTGGTCTCAACGACAACATTTTTGACTACCAATCGTATGGACTTTTTCAATTTTTCAATCATTCGGAGCATTCGGTAATGGTATCCATTTTGAATTCGCTGTCATTCCGAATCCAGCGAGTGCCTGTCAGAATGCTTGACAGATAAGTCAACACACTTGTACTTGTACACTATGACCAAAGATTATCCAGAACGATGCAAATCGACATTGGCGAACCTTTTTTCGAACATCCTTCTGACAGTTCAAAATTAGTTTGTGTTTCCTGATATCCCACATGAAATTATTGCGAAACTTTTTTTGATTTAGCATATATATACATACATACTTGTATATTGAATAAACTGTTTGCAACGCATCAACAAAAATAAACTACGGTTTTTGAGGTTGCGTATTTGCCATGACGTAGCAAAGGCATAGCCGTATATAATTTTTTGGCGTTTTGTATGAAAATACTACACCAGTTTGCAAATGCAATGATGCTAGGCCGATTGCCCTATTATTCACGGTTCACGATCAGGTGCAAATGGTTTTGCATGGTTTCATAGCAAATTTTCAATGCATACAACATGCAATACAACAACATAATATATGAAAATGCATCTGTCAAAAATTTTGCAGAATGCAATGCTAAATATCTATTGCTTTTGGAATGCAATCCACAAGGCACAATTTCGAACAGCTGATATTCCCTACAAGAACAGTTTTGGTTAGATTACTAATTGTCTCAATGGTAGGTAGTATAAAGCGAGTTTATGAAACGAAATTAATAAATATATGCCATTTTCTAACACACAAAAAAATAATTAAAATCACTCTTGAACTATTTTGTAATAATTAACTGAATAATGAAGTATTATCCGAAACTAAGAATTATTTTATTTAATGATTACTTAAACATAACTATAGCTTAGCTTTTAAAACTTTCTAAATATTAATCTCTGGAGTTTAAAGTTTTGCGCATTTCGTATTGTTCACTTTCAAAGTAAAGATGAGCTACAATTTTCACTAAGAATTTTCTGAGTATGCAGTTTTGTAGCTTATTAAATGTTAGTAAAGTGACAATCTTAATCCTCTAAAAATATTGAAAATTAGTAGTCATTCACTGAAACGGCATGCCTTAAAATATAGTACGAAAGTCGTTAGTTTTGTAATAAAACAAGTGTGGTATCTAAAATATAGAACGCAAAATTCAGAAGAGCTGAGATCACTTGATTTTTAAAGTTACTGCCTTAAGGGCCAACCTAATAGAAATTCTGACAGTTAAAAATTAGTTTATGTTTCCTGATATCCCACATGAAATTATTGCGAAACTTTTTTTGATTTAGCATATATATACATACATACTTGTATATTGAATAAGTATGCGTTGCGGCAATAGGCGCTTTCAGAGAACACTGTTTTTGTTAATGCGTTGCAAACATGTTTTCCTCAGTTTAGTGATAGAAAATTTGTTCTCTGAATAGCCATTTGAGCCAACTGTCAAATGAAATACAGATCCTTAAATTTTTTAAGGAAAATTACTTAAAATATTTTTTACACTTCGCCATGTATTAAGAGGAAACATTTTATTCAGCCGAATAAAAACGTTGAGCAAATGTAGCGAAATAAATTTCTGCTCAGTAAAGTAACGTAAACTTTCAACCGTTGAGTAGATGAAAAATACTCAAGGGTGCTTTCGGAAAGTTGCGTTTTTTTTGCGTCATCCCTTGTCAAATTTGTCTTGTAGACAAACCTTTTTCGGCGTAGTGCCATCATCAGTATTTTTTTTCTATAAGAACCTTGATCTGATGTTCTCAGAAGAACGAACCGGTTTCTCCCCAATCAAATTTTGACAAAGGACGGTGGAAAATCTTTCCAATATACATTGTTTTATTAGCTTGGCCTGTTAGTATTCTCTCGCCTTTCTTTGTATCACCCGTTGAAAATGGTGTGTACGGGTGTACTAACATTAAAGTTAAAGTTAACTACAGTTTAATCTTGCCACTTTGGTCGATAAGATAAAATAATACTGCTCATTTCAGTTTAAGCGGCTACATTGGCAGGGTAAAACTCTAGTAAACTTTAACTGTAGTTTAAACTAGCATTGAGGAGCGAGGCCTAAGTAAAATATTCAGTGTGTTCAGAGGTAGATGTGAGTAGAGATATTTGTTAGATCTTTTATCGCTGATGCCATATCGACCGCGTCATGGTCGGTGCTAATGTCAAGTGAACGTTTGTGTTTGCTTATAATGCGTCCTGATATAATTTTTATTCCGTGAAAACGAATTAGTTCGGGACTACGAATTCGAAGTTTGAAAAATAATCAAACTAGTTGAATTTGTTAACCACAAACGCGCCTTCAAGTCGAGAAAATAATACACGAAGTCGAAAAAAAGAAAATAAAATATGTCAAAGGTATGAAAAGTTGAAAGCTGCCTACGTTTTCGTTACGTGTTAAAGGCGAAGCATTCATAGTGTTGCTCAAAGTCGTAAGTAAGGGCGTAGCCAAGTTGACACAAGTCATAACGCCAAAGTCATAACCATATTTTTACTGGTCCATATTAATTGGCATCGGTTATTGGTGTACTAATCTAAAATGTGTGACAATTTCACAAGAAAGAAGAAACCGAAGAAATAACGAACAAATTCCACAAATATGTAAGTCAAAAGGCACCCCCAAAACAAAAAATTAAATATCCAAAAAATGAATGACAACTGAAATATTTATAGGTTATGGATATGGCGAAAAAGCAAAAGCCAATTGGTTGGTGTGGTATGGTTGTGGCTAGGGCGTTATGGTATGGCACCATTGACCAATTACATTTGTTGCGTTCCAATGAAGCGTGTTACAAATACGGATTGAAATTTAACATGCAAATGCAACAACAATGGGATACATACGGATCAATATGTTGTTGCATTTATATGTTAAATTGTTACCGGTATCTGGATCACTGTTTATTGGAACTCGAGGATTGATTTCCATAAGGTTGGTTGGATCACCTGTCTTAAAGTTCTCTCTGACACTGACTTTACTGAAGTATTATTATTGGCATCACTGTCGCCACTTTGTGCCACGTTGCGTATTGCTGTATCAGGTCCAGTAGTGCCGCTATTTAGAAAAACAGAGTCCCATCACATCTTTCATAAAAGTTATTAAACAATAAAAGTAGAAGAGAATTCCTTTTGAAAACTCCACAACTTGACAATAACTTTTTGTTGGCGAATATATAGACATTTCCCGTTTTGGGTTCACTCCGAATACCTCAACTTGTTTTGCATAAGTTACAATGTAAGCATACATATTATTTTCAGTCGGTGGTTAAACTGTAGTATATAAGTTTCCTAGCGTTAAACCCTGCTACTTTATCTATTAAAAAATTGAAATGATCAAAAGGCAAGGTTAAACTAAGCTGACTTTAACTGCAGCTTAAATTCACAAAGAAAATTTGGGTAAAAATTTTGCCTTGAATGTGGTTAATTAGAAATAGTTGTCGTCTTAAAGAAAAATTTGATAAACAGCGTTATAAAGTACGATATAAATATATTGACAATTATGTACCTTAGTAGTATGGTTTCATTTGACTTAAAAAAAGTTTCATTTTAAATGAAAAAAGTTTCATTTGACCCGAAAATGCTACACAACGCGACATCAGCACGGACAAGGCGACAGTCGTTTCGATCATATCTTGTTAATCTCTTCAAAGCCTTCTCTCCCCAGAGCGGTTTTAGAGATTGGTTTGCATAGTGCCAGTTATGAAATTCATAGAAGTTTTTAATTAAAACAGCGAAAATGAAAAAAAGGATTTAATTAATGAAGTTTGATAAAAGTGGCTACTGCTATTTTTCTGTTCGTAACTCCTTAGTCGGGCTAGTCATTCCGATATGAACGTGGTGACTATCAACGGTTTTCGATAAGCGATCGCTAGGTTTATCAACAAATTTGTCTCGAAAACTACAAATCTCATTACATCCTTTAGTTGGTGGCTTTTTTCTCAAAACAACTCTGACATTTATAATTTCTGAAATGAAAATTTGAAATAATTCTTGCTTCTAGTCATTAACATATTATTTATCAGTGTAAGCTCCTTCTATACAATGTAATAAAATAAATGCTACGGTTAAAAAAGGCTAAAATATTAAATACCTAAATACAATAAATATATGCAACGAATATGTATGTATATAATGTCATTGTGTTTAATTATAAGCCTGTATGTACACATAATAAATTATGTAAGTATACAAATTTTAATTAAATATAACATCGAGTTCTGTGTACCAACAATATAATTTCAGTTTTGGTGAAACCTCTTCCACTATACCATATAACCTATGGACATTTCTGCTAATATTATTATTATAGTTTGCTCTTAGATATGTAAAATCTAAACGATCAAATAAATGAAATTTCCAACGTAGGAAAAATTGTCAATTTGATGTTTTGGGATTTTTGTTATAAAAGACTAAGGCGCGGTATCCACATAAGCAATTCAGCAATGCCTCTGAAGAAAAATCTTAGAATTAACATATTCCAATTGAAAATGCACTTAATTTAAAGAGATAACACAAAACAGGAAAAAAAAACCCTTTAGCACAAATAGAATTGCAATTTCCATTCAAAAAATCCATAAATACAGTCACTGTTGCCCTTGGTATTTGACCGACTGTGCTCTTGCAGGGTCGCTGCTATTCGTAATGAGACACACATGTACTTATTTTCGAAATCAGTGCAGTGGTAGCAGCTGTGGTATGAGTTTTCTTGAGAAGTGAATTGCTTAACAAATTAAATTTTTCTTGAGCGTTGTATCAACTTTTCGCTTTTCTTTGATGTGGATACTAAGCTTTTGAAAATTTTAATTTTTTGCGATGTGGATACCGCGCCTAAAGCTGGAGACATTGGTGCATTGTTTACTATATAGTTTGGCAGCTTAATTCGAGGTTATGTTGCGAATAGAGTGGAAGGCACTCGCAGGCCGTGAAAATAGGCACTCGAATGGAGTGGAATGAAGAACAGTAGGAAGACCAGAGTTGCATTGGATCAATCATTGCATCAATATTAAAGATAAATTTAGAAAAAATAATTAAATACTTGAGTATAAGCAAACATTTTCTTTCAATTACTGCAATTAAGGTGTCCTAGATGATATATATTCCAAAATTATAACATTTTATGTCTGTTTAATAATTTAACTTCAATTTCCCTAAGATTTCCGTAATATGGCCATTAGTGATGTTTGTGTGTGTGTGCAAATTTTGAGCGATCAGCTGTTAGTTGCGCTACTTGGTAAAGTTTACAATGCATTGGTGCTTTATCGGTAACCGTATCGGTAACCTTTTAACAGCTGATTCGACCAGCCTTATGAGAATCAATGCAATCGATTATTGGTGCCGCTAAGGTCGTAACCGTATCGTAGCCAACCAATTGGTTTTTGGTTTACCGTCGTAACGATAAACAGCTGATTACGTTAGGGATACGACTACAGCGATACGACATACGGCACCAATGACTCGGGCTTAAAGGTTGTCTCCAACTCTTCTCAAACATTCAGGGACAAAAAGAGTTGACAAACCCGTTTCTCCTGTACCTCGCTTGTTTGTATGTACAAACATTTTCCCATTTTGTGAAATTATTTTTCTTTTGGTAGCTAAATCATAAAAAAATGTAAGATGCAAATATTCATACAAAGCCATACATATATATAGCCACCGATTTTCATAAAGCTTATGTATTTTAGTAATACCAAAGCATAAGTGCATCTGTATTAATAATAAACGTTTTCTTCAAAAGCATAAATCAAAATTAAACCTGATATTTATTTAATTTAACATACACTTATTAAAAATTTTTATAAATTCAAAAATTAAATTATAGAGTGAAATGGTTTCAGCTGTTATTGTTGAGTATATTTAGCTGAGTGCATTATGAAAATGTTGTCATGAATTTATTTATTTATATAGATATAGATTGATAGTTCTATACATTGGATTATATATGTATGTGTATTAAAAAGTCGACTATTATAACATATATACTTAAATATATATATTGACATATATATATGTTATACGTATTTTACTATATATGAATTGGTAATATACACAACCTTGGTTGTTATATTAAGTAATAATATACATATGTGACCCGGCCTATGAAAAGGTAGCTTATGACTCAAAAAAAGAAAAACTACCAAGAAGCTGAAGAAATGCATTGTTTATCTTTAACAGCTGTTTCTCGCAATTTCTTTTTTGAGTCATAAGCCACCTTTTCATAGGCCGGGTTACATATATAATAAATTTTGGTTATAGGTTTATTCATCTTTGAAATACTTAATAGCGTTTTCTTTTCTGGCTAAAGGGTTACGCTTTTGTACGCCGCGCAAGGGTTTTGTTCTATTCTAAAAAACAGGCAACGCCTTTACGGGGTATTTCGTTCTTTTGTGAAAATTGTTGCCTGCTCGCAACGCAAAAGCGTTACACTTTTACCCTGTACAAAATGGCGGTATGGCAGTGCAACTCTGTGAAACTCTCAATTCGCTTTTAAGCTGCAGACATTGGTGCTTTATCGGTAACCGTATCGGTAACCTTATAACAGCTGATTCGACCAACCTTATAAGAATCAATGCAATCGATTATTGGTGCCGCTAAGGTCGTAACCGTATCGTAGCCAACCAATGGGTTTTTGGTTTACCGTCGTAACGATAAACAGCTGATTACGTCAGGGATACGACTACAGCGATAATACAAACGGCACCAATTACTACGCTTTAAGTTCCACATATACTCTGTTAATATGAGTGAATATGGCGAGTTGAAATGTTCTTTGTATGCACTATAAATCAGAGCCGGCCACACAAATACTAAAACAATTGCATAAGTGTGTGTAAAAATTGAGTATCAACTCCCCACAGTGTGCTAAAAGAAAATGTGGACTGTGAAGTTCGAAATTAAAAAGGACTCTGGTTATTTGATTTCAAGCTAATCCTAAAAATATTTACTTATATTCACATAACTAAGAACGCGGAGGTCGAGCTAGCCAGATAAAACTTTTTTATAAAAGAAGGTATGGTGTTTCTTCAATGCAAAATTTACTTAAAAAATTTACTTTTTCATTAAGAAAGAACTATTAAACAAAATAAATGTAAACATAGAAATATATATTTTCAAAACGTAAAGTTATTCAATAAAAAAAAAATGTATAAAAATTAATAAAACTAAGTAGAACGTATAAAAAGTTACTTATATTAAATTGTCAATATTTATTAATAATTAATTAATTATTATTAATTATTAATATTTAAATTGTCAATATTAATATGTATGTTCACAGGAACTTAATAATACTAACTAAAACGTATTAAAAGTCACTTTAACCTTGCAGCATATTGTTTTCATTATGTGCCCAAAAAGTAGCATGGACTTTTCCTTTTGCATTCACTGTTGATTTTAGTGAGTGACAAGCGAAAGCAAACGATCGTGATCGCACATCGTTAGTGTCTGTGTGAAAATACGCACTCAAATTGCACAATGTGCAACTTTTGGTCGGCTCTGCTATAAATGTTGAACATTTTCTGGGGTAGGAGTAACTCTATTAAGGCTTTACCATTTACTTAGGCAACAATTTACTTCAGAAAAGTAAAACGCTATGAGTTTCAAAGTTTTCAAAAGCATAATTTATACAAATTAGCGAGTGAAATCTACATTCTATAGCAGCGCGTGTAACTGTCGTTTGAACTTGAACTCATTCAGCAGCACGACGGTGCTACGCGGCGTATGAGTAATATTTTAGCTATATATATGTATGTATTAGGGATGGCGCGAAACTTCGATACTGAAAGGTCGGAATACCGATTAATTTAGAATCGCAGTTACAATATATGTAAGGAGGGAGATTTGAGAAGGCATCTACTTCCTTTCTAAATGAATACACGGTACTTTGTTGGTGGCATTTGTCTCAGACGTTGACATACACACCCTAGCGGAGAATGGTAATACCATTATACCATACCATACCAAATGCCACCAACAAAGTACCGTGTATTCATTTAGAAAGGAAGTAGATGCCTTCTGTGCATGGGAACTGTAACCAGCCACTTATTGATGGAAGGGGTGATAGGCGTATGATCAACGTTGACGGACATATTACGGTTGCTGATGTAATCGATGAACGGTGACTAGGTTTGCAACGGACTGATGTCGTATCAACCAGCAGAGAAGTTTACATTGGTAGGACTGACGATAGGTGACTTGGGGGTGTGATGGCCTCACCCGATGAAGCCGTGGATCGATTTCCAAGCAACCAGTGGTTTGTGAAATCGATACTCGGTGGGTTCTAGATGACAAATCCGTGGAAAAGATTGGTGGACCGGCGATGACAAATAGGTGGATCGATTCCCAAGCAACTGGTGGTTGGCGGAATCCATACTCGGCTAGTCGTAGATGACTAATCGGGATAAGATTGGCGAGGCGCAGAAGACGATTCGTTTGATCGATATTCAAGCAACAGGTAGTTGGTGAGATCTATGCCCCGCGAGCTAGCGCTGATGTATCATTGTATTGGTTAATAACGGTGGATCGATTTCCGAGCAGCTGAAGGCTGTCCGGAAAGTTTCAGCCGGAACTTGTCCGGAAAGATCCAGTCTCTTTTTCATTCCCAGAGATGAAATATAAACATAAATTTCTTTCCGAATTTTTTCAGGGATTATTTTAACACACTTTTGAATGTTGTGCTATAAGACATTATTGCCCTAATTGCCGCTTGGCTGTCAATGTAAAAATTGACGCGGCTACAGTTTAAGCTATTTTCCTACAATTTTCTACTGCGTTTGTCACGGCTACTATATCATTCTGAAATACACTACACTGATATGGTAGCTTGTAGAAACTGTTTATTTCCGGATCAGCGCAGTATACCTCTATAATTTTGGAACCATCGGTGTACATATGCATCGTCTCATCTGCCATTTGAGCGCTCTTGCGCCAACATTTCACCTTTATTGTGGATCTAGAAGACCCATTTAAGCCCAGTTAAGGCACTGTATCATAGTCTGTACGTCAAATATTTGATGACGCTATATTAGTATGGCCGTATGATTTGCGTTCAAGCTGTCCCGAGGCATTGAATATCGTTTCAGTTGTTAATGCTTTGTTCTTCGCCATCAGTTGAATGTGGAGAATTACATACAGTGCAGCCGGCGGGGCTGTTTTCAGGGCTCCCATTATGCTAAGCATTGATAACCCTTCGAGGTACCTCTAATTTTCTGAGGAAGTGAATTTTTTCAGTGGCCGTCCACCAAACAAGGGCTACATAGTATATGAGCAACTTTACAATCACTATAAATATCCAATGAGAGAGAGGGCTATAGATCCCTCGTACATCCCAGCATTCTTTTACATTCATAAAGTGCCGTCGGTGCCTTCTATACTCTCTTCTCCGCGTTCAGTTTCTACGACAAATTACTATATAGACTTATTCCTCGATGTTTTCTTCAAGCTTTCTCCGGTCGGATCATTCCGGAACTAATGTGATTTAAAAATTGCTTTCAAAAACGAATCGTAAGGCACGATACGGCCCGAAATTTATGTTGAGCATGAAAAAAATTCGATGAAAACTCAACTACCGAGAATCCCATCTCCAATTAACACAAATGATCAAAACATTTCAATCAATTTTTTTTAATTATTACCTCTCATATTCTCACTACATTACACCTTGTTGAAAAAATAAATTAAATAATAAACAACAATAATTTTTTTTTTATTATATATGTACATATTATAACTAAATATGTAATAACTGATCTCTACTGTGTTCTATCAAATTAAGGATAAAAACAGATTAAAACGTATTGAATCAAGAAAATAACAGACAAGAAAAATACGAAAATTTTAAATTATTGAATAAAACAAAATATGTTTATGTAAAACAAAAACACGTATGTATAATTAAAATAAAAATGCAATTTATATATATACACATACATAAATATAAATAGCCATAAATATCTATAGAAATATATTTTCTCTTTTGAGATGAGATAGTTTTAAAATTAAAACGGTGAATATGAAAATTGTATCAGAGAATTATTATACTATAATTAAAAAAGCAGTGAACCAAATATTGTAATATACATACATACATACGCACGAATATACCATTATTAAGTATGATTGTTAAAATGTGAGGGATATCACACAAAAAAAGGAGAAAATGTATCTATATGTATATCAGTAAGAGAAATGTGTCTTCATAACATTTAAATCTCATGACATACTTCAAGGGCATATTCAAAAAGCACATGAAAAACACTAAATTGTTAAAAAAATATATTTTACGGATTTAACGATAAAGTTACATAGCTACTAAATATCAAAATGGTTAGTAAGGAAATAAAATGATTTAAACAAAAATTTTAAAATTTAAAAAATACCATTTCGACTACTTTTTCGCCGTCTCCATTTTCAAAGGATATGTGTTTTTTACAGATAGATCTTTGCTCACGTTATAGGGGAATACTGATCGTAAGCGTAAGGTGTAAAGAGAAAGTGTAGTCTTTGCAATCGGTATGCTATATGGGGGATATATTTAGAATTCAAATGCAGTTCTAGTGTGTGATAATGGCATGCTTTATGAAGTTCTAGGGAACCAAAGAGAAAGTCGAAGACTAGGTAAGTGGTGGAGTTGATATGAGCGAAATCACATATAAATTAAATTCTCTGAGCATGTTCACAATTTTTATGCATACAAGTGCACGAAGAGATGTACACATTGCTGCTTGCTACGAAGTAAAGAACCAGATATATAATGGCAACATGAGCAAATACGCTACTTTTATTTGCTGATACACGAAGTAATTACAAAATGAAAGGACTTCATGTCATATTCAGGTTTATGATGCAATTTTTTCTTTTTAGGGTTTTATTGGTTGCAATATCTTTGAACATTTTTTGTTTAGACTTATATGAAATAAAAAAGTACAAGAAAACAACAAAATTTATAATTAAATTAAACAAAATTAAACAAAAAGAATAATATAAAATAAAATAAAAAAATTAAAATAAACTAAAAAATAACAATATAAAATAAAATTGAAAGAAACGAGACGAAATAAAATAAAAAATAAAACAAAACAAGAAAAATAAAATAAAATAAAGTAAGATAAAATAAAATAAAAAATAAATAAAATAAAACAATATAAAATAAAACAAAAACTAATAAAATAAAATAAAATAAAACAAAGTAGATTTAAATAAAAAAAACTAAATAAAATAAAATAAGACTAAATTAAGTTAAATTGAATTAAAAAAGATCAAACAAAATAAAATAAAACAAAATAAATTGAAGTGAAATAAAATTAATTTTATTTGTTTAAAGAAATAAAAATATAATAAAGCAAAATAAAATAAAACAAAAATGAAATCAAAAAACACATGTGTAACCCTTCTATTACAAACGCATAAGAAACCAATAAGAAGACTATGACAAGCTGATAATAAATCGAATAGTCGACGGTAATAATCGGATATCAATAATAAAGCAATAATAAAGCAATAATTTGTCGGTATCGGTTGTTACCGATAAGAAACAAACGATGTTCTTCCCAAAAAGCCGAAAACTATTTCTTTCTGACAAAATTGCCTATGTTCTGGTTTAACTTCAACCCCTCGGTGAGCTCTACTTAACTTGAAAACTTTGGTTTCTAGATGTTCACCTGTATGTTTACACATTGAGTACTTGGTACTCACTTGTTTTTTTGTTTTTTTTTTTTTTTTTTTGTTTTTTTTAAGTAGAAATTAAATTTTTTCAACTTGTCTTTTACTTCATCTTAGAAGTCGCATGCAGCTGAACCCCCACAGAACGTAGTATGCCCCGAATTTAGTGTTTTGCCAGGCAGTAGCAAAACAAGTATTTAACAGGGATATCAACCACATCAAAAATTAAAGCAATTTGGTTCATTGGTTCAAACTACTTCAGGCAAAACTATTGCCGGTTCACGAATCAGTTTGCGGGTACATCTGAAACGCCGAACTGCTGTTTATCAACGATATCAAGGAGGTTAAACTTATATATAGCCTTGTGTCAATCGGTATAAAGTACGGACTTGTTTGCTATCCCGGTATATAATCCACTTTCTCAACGTTTGCTTAAAATGAGAAGGCGGCTCTTTAGTATATGATAAATTTATTCCGGTTTTTGTTTTTTATAAATTATTCTGTTTCCAAATCATTCCATTGCTTGAACAAATTTAAAATTTTGCACCTTGTTCATATCATGTGAATAATGTGCTACAACGTGTTCAAACTTCATTTGCAACGAACCCGATATTTATACAATCAAACACACACTAACACAATACACACACTTACGCATACATGCGTAGAAAATATGAGTATATAGTACATAAAAGTACATAAATTGAAAGCAGAAAACTGAAGTCGTCTATTCTCCAATTGATCTAACCAATAAAGAAAATCTAAGATATATGTAAATCTATACATGTATTATTTATTTAGCTGAAGTATACAATATATACAAGCAAATATTTGAAAATAGGCAAATAAGTAAATGTGTCAGATATTGAAAATAAAAAATATATCAAATAAACTAAATTATTCACCGAAAGAGTTAAAATACTAATAAAAATATACATTCTAGCAATTTATTGCAAAAAAAAAAATTATAAAAAAATTTTATAAAATGAAAATAAAAAAAAAAAAAATTAATATTTTTAAAAAATATAAAAGGCATATATAAAAAAAAATTACTAAAAAGAATAAAAAACCTTTAAAAAAATTATAAAAATATTTAAAAATGTAATAAAAAAAAAAAAACCAAAATCGCAATACATACAAAATACACTGATTTAGTAAACTAAATATACTTAAATATATATACAACATTTAGAAAGCGAAATGTACGTATTTATATAGTAATTACAAAAATAAGGATATAAACGATCAACATTAATATGTACATATATATGTATGTACAAAGGCGTATGTAACAAAATGCGAATAAATTTCCAACGCAAGGAATTCGATGATTTTGATTAAAACGTAAAGCAAATATGTATTAATGTTTGTAGAAGGTATCTAAGTAAATGCAAATATATGTACATAGTATATAATGTGTACTGTATATGAGTTGGTATGTACGAGTATGTAGAATTGTGCTAATGAAGCGTTAAACGAAATAAATTGCAACATTGAATTATATACATATATATACAAATAAATATATATTAACATACATATATACTAGATATAATTAGCGTAATTATAAAGGCTGTAATTTTAAGTAAACTAACAATTTAATAAAAAACAACGCTAAACGATTATGTGAACAACAACAAGAAAAACAAACAAAAACAATGAATTATACTAAATATGAACTAAAAGCATAACAAATATTGAACAAAAGAAACAAACATTTCACCCACTCAATGAAATTACCTAAGTAATCTTTATCTTAAACAATAAATAAATAAAATATACATTATACTAAATAAATATTTATGAAAATCTATATTAATGTAATAAATACCTACTAAGAAAAATAATAAACTAACTCTGAATAAATAAATAAAGAAATATTCGTAAAATCATCTGAATCAAACTTTGTTTTTATTGATTTGTTATACTTGTTTACATAGCGTTTCAGCTTCAGTTGTAAGGGTAATTATTAGGGCGGCTCTTAAAGGCATAATATGAACGATTTTTTTCAACTCAAAGCATGGCGCTTCAAAATTATAATTTTTTTAATCATTTGAAACTTTTGGTCCCGATTGAAGACGGCCAAGATGTGTCTTCATATTGTGGCGAATATTTGCATTTCGGTTCATCACTATGCTGCTACTAAATAAATGCACAACTGGAAAGAAGCAAGCAGCATGTAAACCAGGGATAACCATTTAGTTGAATAATTATTGGCACCACTTCACACGCATTGTTATTCTCTTTCATTTTTAGTTGTCGCTCAACAAGCACAGTAGCAACATCGATTGTTGGTGTCGCTTGTTTGCGTACGACTATGCTATTTATGCGAGACATTTCGTAATCTTGCTCATAAATAAACAAAATTCTTGCATACGATGTTTCCCCGTTGCTTGTTAATAGGCGAATGAATCGTGCATCAAGGGATTCGTACGATCATCGTGCTCTCACTAATACAGCCACAGTTTCAATTTTGGTTATCCCTGATGTAAACATCAAAGCAAGTAGCCAAGGAGAATATTTCAAATACATACAGCAGCTAGGAGCAGAATTTGTTACTCACGCATACACGCACATATAACTAGAAGACGAACCGTGAATACCAGATACATACAAGAGAAATAAATAATCAGCTATTCGCAAAAAGTCTAAGACTTAGGAGAAATATGCGAACGAGGCACCAGAGAGTATAAAACCAGAGAAAACTGAGGAATAGGGAGTCAGTTTGATTTTATCACGAAGTACGCGAGTATTGTAATTGTGAAGTACTACTGCCACACTAGAGTTGTAAATAACGAACGTTTTGCCATACTGAATATTTGAGTTATTTATTCGACAGTTGATCGATTCGAAAATAACGGCCGATACACCGGTAAGTTTTAAGAATATTCAATTATATTATTATATTTTTCTAAGAGAAACTGAAAATAAAGAATGAAACATTTACGGGCATATTGCAATGGTACCATTTCGAAATCCGCCAATGTAATCATCATCAAGCAATTTCGTAATGTTATCAAAAGTTTCACCGAGATTCGAACCGCGAATCACACGGTGAAACTGCAGTTGCCTTAACCACTAGGCTATCCTGCTGGTATTTATTTTCATGATTATTTCAGTTTTTCTTATTTCTACACTAACAACACAATTGAGCCATTCTGTTCTATTAATTTGTGTGTTGTGTAGATTTGTTTTTATGTATTATGGAATTTTTATTTAATAATTAGTACAACATAACGGGATGGATATAAATAAAAAAAATAAGGCGCGATACATCTCCGAAGAGATTTAGGCCGGGTCTATTCCAATTTGTGTTGTACTCCAAATAATTTTACATACAAATTGGCGGGACGGGACCTACATATTTTACGCCGACTCCGAACGTCATCTGCAAGGCAGATGAGTTTTCACTGAGAGGCTTTACATGGCAGAAGCACACTCGGAGTATTTGCCAAATCACTGCGGAGGGGCTAAACCACTTAGAAAAACAACAACAACACAACGCTGGCCGCCACGGGATGGATATTATGTGAGTATGTCCGATGTCCCTCCAGACCGGTACGACCTAATCTAAGCATTATTCTAGAACCGTAAAATATGCTTTCCAAAATTCAAAATTGTTTCGAATACTAAAATTTTGCTACATTTTTCAGATCGCTTCTTAGTTAAAAATTTCTCAAAGCTGTTTAACGAAATCGACTTATCTGTCTTTCCAGAGGGAATACCACAGAATGAGATATTTATAGGGAAAACCCACTTTTTATTTCCTAAAAATGAGCTCACACACTACTTTATCATGTACAGTTATAGGTAATTAAATGTACTTTGGTCATAGCGACATTCATTGACCTACAATAAAAATCATACCATAAAAAATACACACACATCAATATGTTTGTGTACATATTAAGGTGGGACGCCTTATTTAAAAGTGATCGAAGCTAAAAAAGAAGTTTAAATATTAACAATCATCCTCGATTCCGCACTAAAGCAGTTTTATTTCCAGCAGAACGCTTCAGTGATATTTTGTTCACTTTTGAACAAATTTTGTTGATTGAGTTTCAAATAACAAAAAGCTTATGAATTGATTTGCTTTGAAAATAAGTTAGTGTTTAATTTGTCAATTCAATAATAACACTACTCGACAAAAAAAATCTCCAAAAATAAAATTGGCCTTTCCTAAAGTAAAATTTTCTCCTGATTCCGAACATGACTTCCATTTTCCTGTGGCAGATCTAGTTTACGAGATATCGGCAAAAATATGAAAATTTCAATTTTTGCAGAACACTACTTCATATAGGTAGGGCAAAAATTTGTAGTTTCCATTTTTTCGTTTTAAGCTGTTAAATTATACATTATACTAATTCCCGTAAACATTTTTTGCCTTCACCTCCTTTCAGTATCTTCAGTAGTATGGCCAAAAAACGTTGAACAAATTTTGAGGAAAAAAAGAAATTTTTTACAAAATTTCAGATTTAACCACTTTAAAATCGGAAAAATTCTATGGACGAAAAAAAGTTAGCCCTCCTATGTTGTACGTAATTTAACTACAAAAATTTTAAGCATACCAGTACAACAATCAGACGTGCCGTTGAGACTACAGCCCCGTTAACTTGCAAGCGTCTTGCCTACAATTTTTTATAGATACAATTTTTATTCAAACTAAGTTTTTATTTTTTTATAACGTTTTATTATATACATATGTTTGCACGTTAAACTGTATTCAATTGAGTAATATGAGTATAAATCAGCAAATTCAGTAAAAAACAACAACGACAACAACATTAAATACATACATATCTACATCTAAAAAAAGTGAAATTGAGCGATTTTACCGTGGTGGTCAATAGTGAGGGACGTGGGTACTTTTAACAACCCGTTTATAATTTTCTGGGTTTGTCTCCCGTATTACTGTCCAGCAATAATCTCCCATCATTTCTTCGTTCCAAAAACCTTGGTAACGCTTTTCAAAAGTTATGAGGTCTTGGTGAAACCTTTCACCCTGTTCATCACTTTCAGCACCTAGGTTTGCGGGAAAATTATCCAAATGTGAATGCAAAAAATGTATTTTGAGGGGCATGTTGCATTTCATAGCACTGTAGTTTTTCAACAAGTCTTTGACCATCTCTCTATAGTTGGGATCTTTGTTGTTGCCAAGAAATCCTCTAACGACTTGCTTAAAGCTGTCTCAAGCAGCTGCTTCTACTGATGATAAATGATTCGCCAAATTTTAGTCTTTTGCAACTTTTTAATTTGCGGACCAACAAATATACCTTCTTTTAATTTCGCTTGAGTTATTTTAGGGAAAAATTTCGTTAGGTACTGGAAGGATGGCGCCTTTACAAAATTTTTCATTAATCCTAATTTGATGTGAAGTGCTGGAAAAATAACTCGTTCGGGATTTACTAAAGGCGTGTTTGCGATATTGAAGGCACCTGGTTCGTACTCAGCTCTTGGTGGCCAGTTTTCCTGAATATAATGGGTTTCTCTAGCACGGCTGTCCCAAAGACAGAGAAAACAGCAATATTTAGTGAAACCTCCTTGAAGTCTGAGAATTATAGCTACAACCTGGGATGTATTTCATAAACTATTTATTTTAAATTGTACCACCGAAACTGCTTACCTTTAAGTCCGCACAAATTTTCCAATTAAATTGTTTATATTGAATGAACTCAAGTAAATTGGATATGCTTAAATAAGTTTCTTTAGTGTTCTCAGAATGTGCCACTGGTATTGACGGTAACGACTTTCCTTTATGGAGTAATGCTGCTTTTAAACTGTGCTTTGAACTGTCTATAAAAAAGCGCCAATCATCCACTTTATTTTCTAATTTTAGCGCTTCAAATAAACCTTGAACATCAGCAGTAGCAAACATTTTCACTTTTAAGAAAAAAAAAGAAGAGAAAGTCTTGTGTCTATTTCGAAATTTGGAAGTACTTGTCGAAGGGCCCAGGCTGCCCCATTTCTGCAAACGAGATCCTAGAACTTCACTATCAAATTTCTATAATTTCAAATCTCTGGCGAAGTCATTAAGTTCGGCTTGTGAGACTCGATGTGGGACCTCTCCTTCTTGTTCACTGTTTGAATTATCTGCTTCGGAGTCACTTTCGCTTGAGGCTTCAAAACTTATAGGCGGCCTAGGCATGGGTAAGGTATGGTCATGTAGTTTTGGGTTTTTAGCTGATGCCACATTTGGATAACTTATTATTTTCCTCTTTTTTCTCGTTTTACCTTTAAGGTATATCACGCGAAAATAGCACTGGTCGTGGTTAAAGGGTTCAGTCCACATCATTGGAACACCAAACTTCATGTTATGACCTTTACCTGATACCCATCTCATTAAAGTTAATCTACAGGAGGAGCAAATAACATGAGGTGTCCAAGATGTATCGAGATTTTTTACACGGAAACCGAAATAATGAAAGCATGCATCTTTGACAGAATTAGTTATTTTCCGAGCTGAGTTTCCGAAAATATAATGTCCGCAAATAAAGCAAAATCATCCGGATTATTTTTATACTCAGTTGAGCAGAACTCACAGAGTATATTAACTTTGATTGGATAACGGTTGATTGTACAGGTATAAAGGAATCGAGATAGATATAGACTTCCATATATCAAAATCATCAGTATCGAAAAGAAATTCGATTGAGCCATGTCCGTCCGTCCGTCCGTCCGTCTGTCCGTTAACACGATAACTTGAGTAAATTTTGAGGTATCTTGATGAAATTTGGTATGTAGGTTCCTGGGCCCTCATCTCAGATCGCTATTTAAAATGAGCGATATCGGACAATAACCACGCCCACTTTTTCGATATCGAAAATTTCGAAAAATTCAATACCAAATATGGATTAAGCGATGAAACTTGGTAGGTGAGTTGAACTTATGACGCAGAATAGAAAACTAGTAAAATTTTGGACAATGGGCGTGGCATCGCCCACTTTTAAAAGAAGGTAATTTAGAAGTTTTGCAAGCTGTAATTTGGCAGTCGTTGAAGCTTTCATGATGAAATTTGGCAGGAACGTTACTCTTATTACTATATGTCTGATTAATAAAAATTAGCAAAATCGGAGAACGACCACGCCCACTTTTTAAACAAAATTTTTTTTAAATTCAAATTTTTAAAGAAAAGTTAATATCTTTACAGTACATGAGTAAATTATGTCAACATTCAACTCCAGTAATGATATGGTGCAACTAAATACAAAAATAAAAGAAAATTTCAAAATGGGCGTGGCTCCGCCCTTTTTCATTTAATTTGTCTAGGACACTTTTAATGCCATAAGTCGAAAAAAAATTTACCAATCCTTGTGAAATTTGGTAGAGGCTTAGATTCTAGGACGACAACTATTTTCTGTAAAAAAGGGCGAAATCGGTTAAAGCCACGCCCAGTTTTTATACACAGTCGACCGTCTGTCCTTCCGCTCGGCCGTTAACACGATAACTTGAGCAAAAATCGATATATCTTTACTAAACTCAGTTCGCGTACTTATCTGAACTCAATTTGTATTGGTGTAAAAATGGCCGAAATCCGACTATGACCACGCCCACTTTTTCGATATCGAAAATTACGAAAAATGAAAAAAATGCCGTAATTATATACCAAATATGAAAAAAGGGATGAAACATGGTAATTGTATTGGTCTATTGACGCAAAATATAACTTTAGAAAAAAACTTGGTAAAATGGGTGTGACACCTACCATATTAAGTAGAAGAAAATGAAAAAGTTTTGCAGGGCGAAATCAAAAGCCCTTGGAATCTTGGAAGGAATACTGTTCGTGGTATTACATATATAAATAAATTAGCGGTATCCGACAGATGATGTTCTGGATCACCCTGGTCTACATTTTGGTCGATATCTCGAAAACGCCTTCACATATACAACTAAGGGCCACCCTTTTAAAACCCTCATTAATACCTTTAATTTGATACCCATATCGTACAAACACATTCTAGAGCCACCCCGTTTATGGCGATATCTCGAAAAGGCGTCCACATATAGAACTAAGGCCCACTCCTTTTTAAAATACACATTAGCACCTTTCATTTGATACCCATATCGTACAAACTAATTCTAGAGTCGCCCCTGGTCCACCTTTAAGGCGATATTTCGAAAAGGCGTCCACCTATAGAACTAAGGCCCACGCCCTTTTAAAATACTTATTAACACCTTTCATTTGATACCCATATTGTACAAACGCATTCTAGAGTCACCCCTGGTCCACTTTTATAACGATATTCTGAAAAGGCGTCCACCTATAGAACTAAGGCCCACTCCCTTTTAAAATACTCATTAACACCTTTCATTTGATACCCATATCGTACAAACAAATTCTAGAGTCACCCCTGGTCCACCTTTATGGCGATATTACGAAAAGGCGTCCACCTATAAAACTAAGGCCCACGCCCTTTTAAAATACTCATTAACACCTTTCATCTGAAACCCATATCGTACAAACAAATTCTAGAGTCACCCCTGGTCCACGTTTATGGCGATATCTCGAAAAGGCATCCACCTATAAAACTAAGGCCCACTCCCTTTTAAAATACTCATTAACACCTTTCATTTGATACCCATATTGTACAAACGCATTCTAGAGTCACCGCTGGTCCACTTTTATAACGATATTCTGAAAAGGCGTCCACCTATAGAACTAAGGCCTACTCCCTTTTAAAATACTCATTAACACCTTTCATTTGATACCCATATCGTACAAACAAATTCTAGAGTCACCCCTGGTCCACGTTTATGGCGATATCTCGAAAAGGCATCCACCTATAGAACTAAGGCCCACTCCCTTTTAAAATACTCATTAACACATTTCATTTGATACCCATATCGTACAAACAAATTCTAGAGTCACCCATGGTCCACCTTTATGGCGATATTTCGAAAAGGCGTCCACCTATAGAGCTAAGGCCCACGCCCGTTTAAAATACTCATTAACACCTTTCATTTGATACCCATATCGTACAAACAAATTCTAGAGTCACCCCTGGTCCACGTTTATGGCGATATCTCGAAAAGGCGTCCACACATAGAACTAAGGCCCACGCCCTTTTAAAATACTCATTAACACCTTTCATCTGATACCCATATCGTACAAACAAATTCTAGAGTCACCCCTGGTCCACGTTTATGGCGATATCTCGAAAAGGCATCCACCTATAAAACTAAGGCCCACTCCCTTTTAAAATACTCATTAACACCTTTCATTTGATACCCATATCGTACAAACAAATTCTAGAGTCGCCCCTGGTCCACCTTTATGGCGATATTTCGAAAAGGCGTCCACCTATAGAACTAAGGCCCACGCCCTTTTAAAATACTCATTAACACCGTTCATTTGATACCCATATTGTACAAACGCATTCTAGAGTCACCTCTGGTCCACTTTTATAACGATATTCTGAAAAGGCGTCCACTTATAGAACTAAGGCCCACGCCCTTTTAAAATACTCATTAACACCTTTCATTTGATACCCATATCGTACAAACAAATTCTAGAGTCGCCCCTGGTCCACCTTTATGGCGATATTTCGAAAAGGCGTCCACCTATAGAACTAAGGCCCACGCACTTTTAAAATACTCATTAACACCTTTCATTTGATACCCATATTGTACAAACGCATTCTAGAGTCACCCCTGGTCCACTTTTATAACGATATTCCGAAAAGGCGTCCACCTATAGAACTAAGGCCCACGCCCTTTTAAAATACTCATTAACACCTTTCATTTGATACCCATATCGTACAAACAAATTCTAGAGTCACCCCTGGTCCACCTTTATGGCGATATTTCGAAATGGCGGGCGTCCACCTAAAGAACTAAGGCCCACGCCCTTTTAAAATACTCATTAACACCTTTCATTTGATACCCATATAGTACAAGCAAATTCTAGAGTCACCCCTGGTCCACGTTTATGGCGATATCTCGAAAAGGCGTCCACACATAGAACTAAGGCCCACTCCTTTTTAAAATACTCATTAACACCTTTCATTTGATACCCATATTGTACAAACGCATTCTAGAGTCAACCCTGGTCGACTTTTATAACGATATTCCGAAAAGGCGTCCACCTATAGAACTAAGGCCGTTGCTCAACGTCATGTAGCGGAGCTTTATTAACTTTGCATCTTCTCTTATCGTGAGTCTTCTTCAGGATCTGGCTCATCGTGAAAATCTAGTTGATAGTAGATATACAAGGTTTGAAGTCGCACTGATAGGCTCCAATCAGTTCGCTGACTATGGGCTTCAATATTTCACTGAGTATGCTAGATAGAACCTTATTTGCAATATTAAGCATTCTGATTACGGTAATTGGCGCGATTTGCGGCATCGCCTTTCTTGTGGATTGGGCAGAGCACACCTGAATTTCAATCTGAAGGTATGTGCTCATCCGACCGTATTTTGCATAGCAGTTTATGCATGCTCTTACCAACTCTTCGCTTCCTTATTTGAACAGCTCGGCGGGTATTCCATCATTACCTGGCGCCTTGTTTTTTTTTTTTTTTTGTTTAGCCGGGATATTGTAATTTCACATCGTCATAAGTCGGGTGGTGCAAGAACGTGATTTCCGTCATCGGCGGTTATGGTACCGGGTTCGTCTTCTCCTTCGCTAGCTAGCAATGAGAAGTGTTCCCTTCACAACTTAGCCACGCTCTGTGCGGTAGTTACTATGTCGCCATTATTATCGCTGCAGGAATCCGCTAAGAATAAATAAAAGAAAACGCCACCATATAAAATGACCCACCCTAATACACACATATATACATTTATATGTGCATTAGCGTGCGCCATAAATTACGATATTTTTTTCGATCCCACACGAAAATATCAGAAAATACATATGTCAAAAGAAAAACTGGAATTCGGGTCCTTGACATTATTTTGTCCTGCGAAGTTTGGAGAATTTTTTTGCTTGATAATGAAAAATTCTGCACAAAAAAAATGTATGTAGAAACTTCAATGTCGAGGATCAAAATTTGGCTCAATATACAATTTAGTGCTGAATATGATTCATGTATTCATTTTATCATAAAAAAATTTCCTCATACTTTGCAAGAGTTTTGACGTCTCGCGTGATTTTCGAATCTTGAAATACTCGTCAAGCTAGGGAGCTTCTTGGCATTCAATTTAATTGCTGCACGGGCAGTTTTAAATAGAGCTTACGATTTCTTCTGGAGCACGAGCGAAAATTTCCACAAATCCACACAAATAAAAAAAACCCAGAATACAGGGAATACAGCGAATCCAGCGACTTAATTGAATGTCGCGAAGCTCGCAATATTTACGAGCATTTCGATATTCGAGAATCTTGCGTGTAATGTTTGTACATATTCCCTGATATTTTCGGGTAAGAGCGAAACAAAAATTTGTCGTTTTGTTGGCACACCCTAATATGTGTATCACATTGCAAAACAAGAATATCTTGCAAAAAAAAACAATGTAGCAAAGAAATTCAGTAGTTGACTAAAATTTAATAATTTACTACTACACACTAATCACATAAATTAATTAGAACATTATTAACTAAAATATAAATCATCTTAAGTCGTATTCGCTAAAATTATTCATCACATTTGCATTGCTATCACTGCTCACTCCTCACTTTTGCCATATAATTTGTATTATAATACTGCAAACGTATTTTCGTTGGCAAATCCTGAGAATTGGTGAAGCCAACGTATTTGTGTGTTTTCACCATGCGGCCATTTGATGAGTCTGATGTGCGCCAATAGACCGTTTGCATGGCATTTCTTCCGGCAATGTAGCGGGTGGTGGCACCGACCAGTGGATGAAAATTTTTTCCTGACATTTTATTTGTTTTTATCGTTTAATTAAAGCAAATTTCGAAATATTTTAATTATTCGAAATTATAAAATAATTATTCGAAAGCTTAGTTCTTCTTTGAATGTTCACTTGAATGTGTTGCTTGGCAAGAAACAACGATCTTTATATACTCGATCCATGCTAGTCTGTAGTCTACATAGTTACGTATGTACATACATATATATGAAGCCTTTATACTCTAACGTCACATTAACCGCTGATAAGTTTAGTGATTGGAACTTAGAATATAGCTGATTGGTTGGTTGGTACTTATCAATTTTAAATATAAACGCACATACTTATACATATAAATGTACATATATGCACATATGTTGTGCTATATATGTAATATATTTCCAAAGTGTGCAAAAAAGTATTGTTTTTGCCATTATTTTAAAACTGTACTAATTGGTTGAATATTTTGTTTATTTAATAATTTGCTCAATAAATCTAATATATAAAATTCTTCTGTCACGATTTTAGAGGCTGAACTCCTCCGAAACGGCTGAACCGTTTCTCATGAAATTTTGTGATCATATTGGGTAGGTCTGAGAATCGGCCAACGTCTACCTTTTTTTTTCGCTACGTGCCTAGGGTCTTGAGATCAAAACGTGGACCCGGGTACCCCTAGAATGTGCTTATACAATATGGATATCAAATGAAAGCTGTTGATGAGTGATATAGTACAGGATAATTTCCATACAACTGGGAGGCTAGGGTCTCGAGATATAGGCCAAAACGTGGACCCGGGTACCCCTAGAATGTGTTTATACAATATGGATATCGAATGAAAGCTGTTGATGAGTGCTATAGTACAGAATAATTTCCATACAACTGGGAGGCTAGGGTCTCGAGATATAGCCCGAAACGTGTACCCGTGTACCCCTAGAATGTGTTTATACAATATGGATATCAAATGAAAGCTGTTGATGAGTGCTATAGTACAGGATAATTTTCATACAAGTGGGAGGCTAGGGTCTCGAGATATAGCCCAAAACGTGGACCCGGACACCCCTAGAATGTGTTTATACAATATGGATATCAAGTGAAAGCTGTTGATTAGTGCTATAGTACAGGATAATTTTCATACAACTGGGAGGCTAGGGTCTCGAGATATAGGCCAAAACGTGGACCCGGATGCCCCTAGAATGTGTTTATACAATATGGATATCGAATGAAAGCTGTTGATAAGTGATATAGCACAGGATAATTTCCATACCCCTGGGCGACTAGGGCCTCGAGATATAGGCCAAAACGTGGACCCGGGTACCCCTAGAATGTGTTTATACAATATGGATATCAAATGAAAGCTGTTGATGAGTGCTATTGTACAGGATAATTTCCATACAACTGGGAGGCTAGGGTCTCGAGATATAGGCCAAAACGTGACCTGGGTACCCCTAGAATGTGTTTATACAATACGGATATCAAATGAAAGCTGTTGATGAGTGCTATAGTACAGGATAATTTCCATACCCCTGGGTGACTAGGGTCTCGAGATATAGGCCAAAACGTGGACCCGGGTACCCCTAGAATGTGTTTATACAATATTTCAATTTCAATTTCAATATGGATATCAAATGAAATCTGTTGATGAGTGCTATAGTACAGGATAATTTCCATACCCCTGGGTGACTAGGGTTTCGAGATATAGGCCAAAACGTGGACCCGGGTACCACTAGAATGTGTTTATACAATATGGATATCAAATGAAAGCTGTTGATGAGTGCTACAGTACAGGATAATTTCCATACAACTGGGAAGCTAGGGTCGCGAGATATAGCCCAAAACGTGTACCCGGGTACCCCTAGAATCTGTTTATACAATATGGATATCGAATGAAAGCTGTTCATGAGTGCTATAGTACAGGATAATTTCCATACAACTGGGAGGCTAGGGTCTCGAGATATAGCCCAAAACGTGGACCCGTGTACCCCTAGAATGTGTTTATACAATATGGATATCAAATGAAAGCTGTTGATGAGTGCTATAGTACAGGATAATTTTCATACAAGTGGGAGGTTAGGGTCTCGAGATATAGCCCAAAACGTGGACCCGGGCACCCCTAGAATGTGTTTATTCAATATGGATATCAAGTGAAAGCTGTTGATTAGTGCTATAGTACAGGATAATTTCCATACCCCTGGGTGACTAGGGTCTCGAGATATAGGCCAAAACGTGGACCAGGGTACCCCTAGAATGTGTTTATACAATATGGATATCAAATGAAAGCTGTTGATGAGTGCTATAGTACAGGATAATTTCCATACAACCGGGAGGCTAGGGTCTCGAGATATAGGCCAAAACGTGGACCCGAGTACCCCTAGAATGTGTTTATACAATATGGATATCAAATGAAAGCTGTTGATGAGTGCTATAGTACAGGATAATTTCCATACAACTGAGAGGCTAAGCTCTCGAGATATAGCCCAAAACGTGGACCCGGGTGCCCTAGAATGTGTTTATACAATATGAATATCAAATGAAAACTGTTGATGAGTGCTATAGTACAGGATAATTTTCATACAACTGGGAGGCTAGGGTCTCGAGATATAGCCCAAAACGTGGAAAAGGGTACCCCTAGAATGTGTTTATACAATATGGTTATCGAATGAAAGCTGTTGATGAGTGCTATAGTACAGGATAATTTTCATACAACTGAGAGGCTAAGCTCTCGAGATATAGCCCAAAACGTGGACCCGGGTGCCCTAGAATGTGTTTATACAATATGGATATCAAATGAAAACTGTTGATGAGTGCTATAGTAGAGGATAATTTTCATACAACTGGGAGGCTAGGGTCTCGAGATATAGCCCAAAACGTGGACCCGGGTACCCCTATAATGTGTTTACACAATATGGATATCAAGTGAAAGCTGTTGATTAGTGCTATAGTACAGGATAATTTTCATACAACTGGGAGGCTAGGGTCTCGAGATATAGCCCAAAACGTGGACCCGGGTACCCCTAGAATGTGTTTATACAATATGGATATCAAGTGAAATCTGTTGATTAGTGCTATAGTAAAGGATAATTTTCATACAACTGGGAGGCTAGGGTCTCGAGATATAGCCCAAAACGTGGAAAAGGGTACCCCTAGAATGTGTTTATACAATATGGTTATCGAATGAAAGCTGTTGATGAGTGCTATATTACAGGATAATTTTCATACAACTAGGAGGCTAAGCTCTCGAGATATAGCCCAAAACGTGGACCCGGGTGCCCCTAGAATGTGTTTATACAATATGGATATCAAATTGAAGCTGTTGATGTATGCTTTAGTACAGAGTAAGTTTTACGCCGCTGGGCGAGGGAGGGCGGCTTGGGTCTCGAGATATAGCCCAAAACGTGGACACGGATACACCTAGAATGTGTTTTTACATTATGGGTATCAAATTGAAGCTGTTGATGTATGCTTTAGTACAGAGTAAGTTTTACGCCGCTGAGTGACTAGGGTCTCGAGATATAGGCCAAAACAATATGGATATCAAATACCCCTAGAATGTGTGTGTATTATGGATATCAAATGAAAGATGTTGCTGAGAGCTCTAAAGTTCATTGTGATATTCGATTTAGTCGCGTCAGCCAGGCAAAACTGATAAATATGCATGCGAAGCCGAAATAAAGACAAGAATTAATAATACCCACATATCTATTTACATACGTCCCATTCGATTTGCCTGAAATTTCGTATATAAATTTGCCTATATTAGTATTTACGATGCTTTTTTCCGGGAAGTATACCAGGGACGGACTGGGACTGGGATTAGGACTAGGACTGGAACTGAGACTGAGACTCGGGCTGGGACTGGGACTGAGACTCGGAATGGTACTGGAACAAAATACATACCACCCTCTGGGACTGGCAATAAGAGATGAGGAAGAAGGAGAAAAATTTGAGAGAAGAGAAAAGAGAGAAGGAGACTGAGAAAGAGATAGAATGAGACGAAGATGGAGATGACGGAGGGAGGAGTGAATAAAAAGATTAGGAAAAAGTGTAGAGGGGTAGGGCAGAGTTAGACGGAAAAAGCTTATTAAAATGTATGCAGATAGGCCAAATTTAGGGCAGAACAACGTCTGCCGGGTCTGCTAGTCATTCTATAAAGTTATTTCTGTTTTTTGCACCTAAAATGTCCTGGTCAACAAATTTTCCTATTTAAAAATTTTTTACGTACGTAGCTAACGTACAAGCAACATTACTTTCTTACTTAATGGACGCTAAACTGTTTAAACGGTTTCGGCCGTTCAACAAGGCGCGCCAATCGCATCTCCGCTAAGCTAACTGATGCCAATTGGTTACACCAAGGAAATTTAAATCGTTTTCCACCTGGTCCGGAGCATCCTCTTTCATTCTCTTAACAGGGCCTAGCCAGCGTAGCCGCTGTGTTATAATTTGCTGGACCACGTTGATGTCTGCGTAAAGCTCATACAGCTCATCATTAAATCTTCCTCGGTACTCGCCGTCGCCAACGCGTAGATATCCGTCAATCATTCGATACATATTTCTCTCGAACACTCCCAAAGCCCGTCTCATCTGATGTTGCCATGGTCCGTGTTTCTGCACCATATAGTAAGCAAATATGACAAGTGACTTGTATAACATGCTCTTCGTTTGCCGAGAGAGGACTTAACTTTTCAATTGCTTACTTATGCCTAGCAAGTACACTTTCTACAGCATCAAATAGAAGAAATAGTTCTACAGGGGTGGATCATGTCTGAAACCTCGTTTAGTTTGGAACGGCTCGTAGAGGTCCTTCCAAGTTCTGGTGGTGGTGCACAACGTAATTTTTTACAGCCGTATACATTTTACGGCCGCCATGGTGTGGTGGCAACGTGCTCCGCCTACCACACCGAAGATCCTGGGTTCAAGCCCTGGGCAAATCATTATCACAATTTTAGAAACAAGTTTTTTCAATTAGAAGAAAGTTTTCTAAGCGAGGATACCCTCGGCAGTGATATGGCAAGCATTCCGGCTGTTTTTCTGCCATGAAAATCTTCTCAGTAAATACTCATCTGCCTTGCAGATGACGTTTGTAATCGGCATAAAATATGTAGGTCCCGTCAAGCCAATTTATAAAAAAAAAAACCAAGTAAGGAAGGCTAAGTTTGGGTGTAACCGAACATTACATACCCAGCTGCCAAATTACTGCTTGCAAAACTTTTAAATTACCTTCTCTACTCTTTGAATTATCGCACTTTTTCGGTTTTTTTTTTAATTTTCGATATCGAAAAAGAGGGCTTGGTTATATTCCGATAACGTCCATTTTAAATAGCGATCTGAGATGGGTGCCCAGGAACTTACATACCAAATTTCATTAATATACCTCAAAATTTACTCAACTTATCGTGTTAACGGACAGCCGGACGGACGGACATGACTCAATGAATTTCTTTTTCCGCCCAGATCATTTTGATATATAGAAGTCTATATCTATCTCGATTAGTTTATGCCGTTACGGGGTACCATTATGCGAACATAATTAATATACCCGCGGCCACCGTGGTGTGATGGTAGCGTGCTCCGCCTATCACACCGTATGCCCTGGGTTCAACTCCCGGGCAAAGCAACATCAAAATTTTAGAAATAATGTTTTTCAATTATAAGAAAATTTTTCTAAGCGGGGTCGCCCCTCGGCAGTGTTTGGCAAGCGCTCTGGGTGTATTTCTGCCATGAAAAGCTCTCAGTGAAAACTCATCTGTCTTCCAGATGCCGTTCGGAGTCGGCATAAAACATATAGGTCCCGTCCGGCCAATTTGTAGGGAAAATCAAGAGGAGCACGACGCAAATTGGAAGAGAAGCTCGGCCTTAGATCTCTTCGGAGGTTATTGCGCCTTACATTTATTTTTTTATTTTATAATTAATATACTTTGTGAGATCTGCTCAGCTGAGTATAAAAAGAAGATTGACGCAAATTGGAATTGAAGCTCGGCCTCAAATCTCTTCGGAGTTTATCGCGCCTTATATTTAATTTTATTTATTTATTAGTTTTAAAGGTAAACCAAGTTCAAGCGTAGCGGTATATAAAGCAGCTCCCTTCGTGCTGGCGAAACCGGCTGTAAAATTGAGGAGGAGGTGATGTGTGTTAATTCTTTTTTCGTGTTTTTTTTCCAAGATTCGGCAGATTGTTAAAATCTGGTCGATGGTAGATTTACAAGGTCTGAAGCTGCACTGATAAGGTCCAATCAATACGCTTGACAGAACCTTATATGAGATATTAAAAAGGCCGATTATTCTATAGTTGGAGCAGTTTGTAGCTTCCCCCTTCTTGTGAACTGAACACTTAGAATCCAATAGTCAGGCATGCACTTGTCCGACCATACTTTGCAAAGAACCTGGTGCATGCGTCTTACCAACTCTTATCCGCCGTATTTGAATAGGTCCGCAAGCAATCAATCAGCGCTCGCGGCTTTATTTTAAATCTGGTTATTGCTATTCTTCATCATAATCGGGTGGAGGGACATTAATTCCATCACCATTAATTGATCTGGTTCAGCTTCCCTGGTACATCAGTTTAAGAAAGTAACCAGTTCCAGAAAATCAATCGGTTCAAGAAAGGTAAACAGCTCCAAAGGGCAAAAGCGTTAATAATTTAAAAACTGGGGGTGAAGTTGACAATTTGAATTTTAAATATTCTGGATAGAGACGTTTTTACCATCTGCTGTTTACGGTAACGTTATTTGACAGAAATTGTTCTCCGATCGTACAAATAAGTGCCATTTAATATTAACCGGAGATGATGAAAATTACCCTTAGTCGTTTTCCAGGTACGTACGTCTTTCTTGAAGAAAAAACTACTTAGGTTGGAACTAAGTTGGCTGCTTATGTTCTTTTCCAGTTTTTCTCTTCTGTAAAATGTTTGCTTATAATGCGAAAGCTCCTTCCTCGTACATTGATGTGTTATATATTTTGGATATATTGCCGCTAAAAATTTGTGAGAACTTACTTACTTTCTTTATCGGCGCTCAACCGTTTAAACGGTTATGGCCGTGCAAGAGGGCGCGTTAGTCGCTGCTTCTTTAAGTTAACTGGCGTCAATTGGACACACCAAGGGAATTAAGATGCTTTCCCACCTGGTCTTTCCAGTGAAGTAGATGCCGCCCTCTTCCTCTGCTTCCATAGACGGACGGGCTTCTATAAAAATACTTTCTAATCCGGTGCATTATCTTTTATTCGCATAACATGACATTGCCAACGTAGACGCTGCGTTTTAATTCGTATCCATGATTCGTGCAGGTCATCATTAAATCTTCTTCGGTACTCGCCGGCAACAACGCGTAGAGGTCCGTAAATCTTTCTTTGTCAGAACTACAACTATTAAATTGGCTAAAAGTAGTAATTTTCCATGGAATGCTCCATATACAGAAAAATTACATTGTAATACAAAAATTGTAGTACAAAGTGCATTATTAATTTTAAGAAAAAACTACATTTAAACAAAAAAAAAACAGTCTGTAATCGATTAAGTACCAACGCATTAAATTGTGATTTCATTCTCACATTAAAAGTCCATTTTCTCTCAAATAATTACGTCACATGGTCCGTAGAAGCGCATTTACTTAATTAGCAGAATAATTAAATGCAAACCTATAAAACAAAAACAATGATAATGGATTACATATGTATGTAAGAAAATACATGTTGATGATCTTTTTAGCAGCGCGGCGCTTAAGATGTTAAACTTCAATTAATTCGAGATTATATAAGAGTAAAAAAAAACGCCCTCAAGACAACCCTCTAAAATTAGGAAACTCACAATAAAGAACACAATAAAGGTTTTCATGGAAAATCATTAGCGTTTATTTAGTTTCCTGCTATCAGAGGTTGTTAATAGTTCCTAAATGATGAAAGCGATTAAACGCGTAGGGAAGATGATCAACTCTAGCCCGAAACCGATTATGAATGGATAAATGTTCCTCCACCCGACTTGGACGAAGTAAGAATAGCGATAACCAGATTAAAATAATTTTCAATTAAAAAGAGTTTATATAACAGTAGTAGAAGGTCAAACAATCGTTTATAGTTAATCACCTCAAAATAAAATTATAATAAATTTGAAGTTATTAACAGAATAATTTAATTCAGAGTAAAAAGCATGGGGTGCATTTGACTACATTTCATATTTTTCTTCTCAGATAGTTGCCAATAGAATGATTGCAACATTCAATATCAAGCACCCCACGCTTATTACTGTGAATTAAAATAATCTGTTAATAACTTAAATTTTATTATAATTTTATTTTGAGGTGATTAACTATTAACGATTGTTTGACCTTCTACTACTGTTATATAAACTCTTTTTAATTGAAAATTATTTTCTATTTTTTAGTTCGGTTTGCTATAAAAGCGTGTTTTTTAGTTCTTTTAAACTATTATTTATTTTTAATTTTTTAGTTCAAGTAATTTTAAAAGTTTTAGTCGAGAGTGATGAAACCTCGAAACGCCAGCGGTCCATGGATGAATCCAACCCCACGGCACAGAAAAGGGCCAAGAAGCAGGGAGGCTGGACGCGGTATTCCGCCGAAATTGCCAAGGGTCGGCAGATCATTGGCATTATAGACGAGAGCAGCGAAGATGGCAGGATCCCGAAACAACAGTGCAAGTGGATCGAGGCCGCGCTCGCTACGGTGCATTCAAAGTGGTAATAAGGCCAATTGATCTTATGGACCTTATGTCACCACACCATAATATTAATGCATTGTCATCGAGCCTTGATATGTGTGCAAAGTTTCAATCAAACTTATGGTCATTCAAAGTGGTAATAAGGCCAATTGACCTTGTGGCCGTTGACCTTATGTCACCACACCATCACATTAATGCATTGCCATCGGTCCTTGATACGTATGCAAAGCTACAAATTAATCAGACTTCTATAAGACGGTGAAAATTAAGCTCAAAGATTCCGTTACATAGATACAGGCCAAGCTAATAAAAGCGTGTTAAAAAAGGGCTCCAGTATGCTCTTTCGTAGATGTGCCATGCATTCACTTCTATCATGAATAAAGGAATGCGTTTTTAGCATTATGTGCAAGGTTTCAAATCTATGGCCATTTGGGGTGGTCATAAGTTCAATTGACCTTATGTCCGTTAACCTTATGTCACCCCACCATCACATTATTGCATTGTCATCGAACCTTGATACGTGTGCAAAGTTTCAATCAAACTTATGACCATTCAAAGTGGTAATAAGGCCAATTGACCTTATGGCCGCTGACGTTATGTCACCACACCAACACAATAATCCATTGTCATCGATCCCTGATACGTGTGCAAAGTTTCAATCAAACTTGTTGCCATTCAAAGTGGTAATAAGGCCAATTGACCTTATGGCCGTCGACCTTATGTCACCACACCATCACATTAATGCATTGTCATCGACCCTTGATATGTGTGCAAAGTTTCAATCAAACTTGTGGCCACTCAAAGTGATAATAAGGCCCATTGACCTTATGGCCGTTGACCTTATGTCACCACACCATCACATTAATGCATTGCCATCGAGCCTTGATAGGTGTGCAAAGTTTCAATCAAACTTATGGCCATTTAAAGTGGTAATAAGGCCAATTGACCTTATGGCCGTTGACCTTATGTCACCACACCATGACATTAGTGCATTGTCATCGACCCTTGATACGTGTGCAAAGTTTCAATCAAACTTATGGCCACTCAAAGTGGTAATAAGGCCAATTGACCTTATGGCCGTTGACCTTATGTCACCACACCATCACATTAATGCATTGTCATCGAGCCTTGATATGTGTGCAAAGTTTCAATCAAACTTATGGCAATTCACGGCGGACGTTATTTCACCACACCATCACATTAATGCATTGTCATCGACCCTTGATACGTGTGCAAAGTCTCAATCAAACTTATGGCCATTCAAAGTGGTAATAAGGCCAATTGACCTTATAGCCGTTGACCTTATGTCAGCACACCATCACATTAATGCATTGTCATCGGTCCTTGATACGTATGCAAAGTTTCAAATTAATCAGACGTCTAGAAACCGGTGAAAATTAAGCTCAAAGATTCCGTTACATACAGGCCAAGCTAATAAAAGCGTGTTAAAAACATAAGCCTGCGGACGCTGATGGTTTTCCGGCGGAGCTATTCAAATACGGCGGCGAAGAGCTGGTAATTTTTTTATAAAATCGCTCAAACCCTTCTGTAATTCCAAACTTATGTTGCCACAATTAAGGGATGCGGTCAACTTTTTCAACTAGGGCGTGTTAGGAGGCTTAGAAAATACCAGCCTCAGGTATGCCTGTCGTAAGAGGCGACTAAAATATTGATTGAGCTGCTGTGTGGCGCAACCCTTTCAAGTGGTTTCCAGCGCAATTTGTAGCTTCTCCAACCCAATTGTCAACCTCACCTACACGTGGCGAATCTCGTTTCATAAGCAGCCGAGGCTCTGGCGAACCCAAGTTCCTCATGGATCTTAGGGGTGGGAGGGCGGTATGGGCTAGAAAGTGATGGTCCGGCTAGTACCTTAATAGTGCTTGTTACCGGGACGTACCGGAACTGCATCCGACTAAGGACCATCGGCATCGATAATACTCCCCAAAATCTTTAGGGAGTGTCCTTATCGCTACAACAACAAGAGATGCTAAAAGTAATTACCACATCAATACTTTTATATCGATATATTGCTCTTTCTTTGAACTCGCTATTACCAGACAGAATAACAAAGAAATTTTGGTTTATTTTCTTTAAATTTCAGCTGTCATTCTTATCAAGCCAATTTACGTGAACTGTGAACTGTTTTTTTTTTTTTTTTTGCAGAAGTCTCCTGATTGTCTCAATTAATACGGAACGGAAAGATACAAATGTCAATGCTCGTCTTGTCAATTAAAGCAGGCGTCATCAATGCGTTCGAAGAAATAAATAATAAGAATACAAAATGTTCCACCAAAGAACACGCACACATCACGCTTTCAACTTTTGGCGGAATTGTTTAGCTACAAGGTGGGGGATTACAGAGAAATGGTAGGGGATTTTACTTTAGAGGAGACAGGCATACCAAACACCATGCCTTGGGTGTGCTACAAAAACAACTGCAACATAGCAAGGTAAGAAGGCAATAGAGTATTGTGACCTGTAATAGAGAAACGCAAGTTGGGAAGAGATTTCGCCGCGAGGTCTTTCTATGAGAAATTGGAAAAGGTATACGATTACTGACTTCTCCATGACATCAAAATTATTCTTGACGACAACACGTTGAGGTTAATTGACTTTGCCTCGGCTCGAAATATGGTTCTCAAAATATGTTTCTAGAGAATAGGAGATGGCCATTCTAGTATTCGAGTGATTAGTACTCCGGAAGATTTAGGGTATTTCATTTCTCCTAAAGCCAGCGGTGTCGACTCCAAAAGTTGGCAGTAAAGGAAGAGAGAGATTTGCAGTGTGTTAGGGGGCTTAGAATATACCCGCGGTAGGTATGCCTGTGAGGCGACTAAAATATAATTTTAATTCAAAGGGTTGCCAGCGCAATACAAGCTGTTTCTTTAACAGCCGAGGCTCTGGCGATCACAAATTCCTTATGGAAATAGGGGATGGGAGGGCAAGATGGCCTAGAAGATTTCATGTGGTCATACCAAATCGTTCCCGAGATGATCGGGATAGTAGCTTAATGGTGATTGTTACCGGAACAAAGGACTATCAGGACACAGAAAGATCCGCTGAGTAGATACCTCTTCACAAATTTCCATTAAGCTTGAAGCCATCTGTGAAGACGTCCACGGACTGAACTCTAAAGTACAGATATCGTCCCATTCGGGCCTCTTTGGGTATCTGTTTTAGAATTTGTTCTCTAGAGAGAGCCTTGGTGTAGTAAGTTTTCGGGAATAGTGCAACGAGCAAGAAGCGACAGGGACATCGCCACATATATCAAGTGGATTATTTCCAAGAGTATGTCTTTAAAATATTATTTAGATCCTTCCTACTCTTGTTCCGTAGAGATCTAATGACTAAGTTTTTTTTTTGTCAAATTAACTAATAACCATTAGGAAATAGTTATATACACATAAATAAGTAGTTTATAACCTACTTCAAAGATTAGAAACGAAGTTAAATTTATTGTTCAATATTATATAGTAATGTTATTGTTTTCGTTGGCATAATTTTGTAAGAAAACAAAAGGAAAACAATAACAAATATCGTGCAAGAATCATATAAAAAAAAGTTGCGCATATGCTCAAGTAAGTTAACGTAAACAAATAATAATATCAAGTTCAAGGGTGTTGTTATACTCAGTTGAGCAGAGCTCACAGAGTATATTAACTTTGATTGGATAACGGTTGGTTGTACAGGTATAAAGGAATCGAGATAGATATAGACTTCCATATATCAAAATCATCAGTATCGAAAAAAAATTCGATTGAGCCATTTCCGTCCGTCCGTCCGTCTGTCCGTTAACACGATAACTTGAGTAAATTTTGAGGTATCTTGATGAAATTTGGTATGTTGGTTCCTGGGCACTCATCTCAGATCGCTATTTAAAATGAACGATATCGGACAATAACCACGCCCACTTTTTCGATATCGAAAATTTCGAAAAATCGAAAAAGTGCGATAATTCATTACCAAATACGGATTAAGCGATGAAACTCGGTAGGTGAGTTGAACTTATGACACAGAATAGAAAACTAGTAAAATTTTGGACAATGGGCGTGGCACCGCCCACTTTTAAAAGAAGGTAATTTAAAACTTTTACACGCTGTAATTTGGCAGTCGTTGAAGATATCATGATGAAATTTGGCAGGAACGTTACTCCTATTACTATATGTACGCTTAATAAAAATTAGCAAAATCGGAAAAGGACCACGTCCACTTTTAAAAAAAAATTTTTTTTTTAAATCAAATTTTAAAAGAAAAGTTAATATCTTTATAGTATATAAGTAAATTATGTCAACATTCAACTCCAGTAATGATATGGTGCAACAAAATACAAAAATAAAAGAAAATTTCAAAATGGGCGTGGCTCCGCCCTTTTTCATTTAATTTGTCTAGGATACTTTTAATGCCATAAGTCGAACAAAAATTTACCAATCCTTGTCAAATTTGGTGGAGGCTTAGAATCTAGGACGGTAACTGTTTTCTGTGAAAAAGGGCGAAATCGGTTGAAGCCACGCCCAGTTTTTATACACAGTCGACCGTCTGTCCTTCCGCTCTGCCGTTAACACGATAACTTGAGCAAAAATCGATATATCTTTACTAAACTCAGTTCACGTACTTATTTGAACTCACTTTGTATTGGTGTAAAAAATGGGCGAAATCCGACTATGACCACGCTCACTTTTTGGATATCGAAAATTACGAAAAATGAAAAAAATGCCATAATTATATGCCAAATACGAAAAAAGGGATGAAACATGGTAATTGTATTGGTCTATTGACGCAAAATATAACTTTAGAAAAAAACTTGGTAAATGGGTGTGACACCTACCATATTAAGTAGAAGAAAATGAAAAAGTTTAGCAGGGCGAAATCAAAAGCACTTGGAATCTTGGAAGGAATACTGTTCGTGGTATTACATATATAAATAAATTAGCGGTACCCGACAGATGATGTTCTGGATCACCCTGGTCCACCTTTATGGAGATATCTCGAAAAGGCGTCCACCTATAGAACTAAGGCCCACGCCCTTTTAAAATACTCATTAACACCTTTCATTTGATACCCATATCCTACAAACAAATTCTAGAGTCAGGCCTGGTCCACCTTTATGGCGATATCCCTAAATGGCGTCCATCTATAGAACTATGGCCCACTTCCCCTTAAAATACTCTTTAATACCTTCCATTTGATACACATGTCATACAAACACATTCCAGGGTTACCCTAGGTTCTTTTTACAACATGGTGATTATCCCTTACTTTGTCTCCACAGCTCTCAACTGAGTATGTAATGTTCGGTTACACCCGAACTTAGCCTTCCTTACTTGTTTTTGTACTAACATGCCCATTTTGCATGCTTATCAATGGACGGCTGGAACTTTGAGTCAAGCACTTATCATGCTATTATTAATTAGATTACACTATTGGGAGCACACCTTGCAGCTCTTACAGACACCAGTAAGTATGTATAAATGTCGTTATACATGGCCTGTTGGAAAAATCTGAATGAACTCGCTTCTGCAGTGAGATCTGAAGCAAACATTTTGGTCAGCAGTTACTGCCTAGGTCGTGTTATGAGTCCGGTTCAAAAAGTATTCTTATCGGCACTAATATTTTTAGGCAGAGGAAGGAGGAGGTCATCTTTGAAGTTGGAGTGACAGAAGAGGAAGACAAGGGATTTCACTTGGGGTTCCCTATTGGGAGCAGCTTTAGCGAAACAAGATTACCTGGCGTGACTTATTATGCCACGGCCAAAATCATCTAGGCTGATAAGCGCCATATTATGTATTATGATATTGATGGGTTACCTAATTTCCCTAAAGGGAATGTATGTGCATATTTTAATATTATTTCTGTGTTTGAACTTGTATTTGTTATTATTGTTTGCTTGGACATTACCGACTTCAATGGATGTTTTTTTCCTTTGTAGCGTCTAGTCATGTCTAGTCTAATCTAATTCAAAGTACTTAAGTGCATATGAATGGCTGTTATCAGCTGATTCATACAGAGAGGATAAATATAATAAGAGACGTCACTCGTTACTTGTAGCCTTTTGCGCGGTGTTTTCTATGAGGTAGTCGCTGTTTTTTTTCGGCGAGATGTGCATAAACTGTCTTCTATACATTTTCGTGGGGCATTTGTGCTTATTTTTCCGACTGTGTTTAATTAATTCTCTTTCCAAAAATTACATTTTCATAAGGTGCCTACACCGCGTGTATAAATGGGAGATAATTCAAAAATGTCCCTTATAGAAAACACTCAGCATAAATGTTTTGATTTCCAGCGAGTTACTCGCCACTCCTAGCAGACTGGTGGCTGTTATTATATTGTAACGAATTTACTTGCAAATCCCTTTATTTGCAATCTTCTGCCAACGTTCGTATCGCTAAACTGTTGAATAAATAACTCCAATATTGAATAATGGAAAAATGGCCTTTATTAAAGTACTTCACAATAACACTTATACTTTGCAACGAATAGCTTGCTTAATAACCAAACTGATTGATAGCTCAAATGAAACTCTACTATCAAAATAATACTGCTATTGATCGCTAGATAGCGTCTGAATCAAAATTTGCCATAGCGCCTCTACCGCTGATGCTTTTATACTCTGTGATTTCTTCGTGGCATCTTCTAGGCGCTTCCAGAATTTTACTTGGTTATAAATTTCTCAGCTACAACTACAGATGTATAATTTCTCATTTGAGTAATACTTGCACAAATTATTGACCTCTCTTGTGACAACTCAGATAAGATATATGCATGGGTTTGTGCATTGACTCTCCGCTGCTCGTATACATACATGGTACATATGTGTAGACGCAATTATTGTTTCGTTTATGTAGATACATAATGATTGAATTATTGATGCGAATTCACGTCACTGCTTAGCATCGGCTTAGAGATAGCAGCACCCCTTAGTTTTGCTAATATTCGTAACACTGCCCTCCACCTAAGTCTGATCGTCCCGATCAGACAAATCTCTCGATCTAAACGCTGCTAGCATCGCCAAATGTACCACTCTTCTATTTCGTGATTTCCCAATTGCTTGTATGCGGTAGATGGCATCACTGATCGTCTTCACAACTCTGTACGGGCCTTCCCAACTGCACCGATTTTTGGATGGAACACCTTTCCGCCGGCGAGGGTTGTATAGCAGTACCAAATCTCCCTCCCGGAAACCTTCCAAATTACTTTCCTTGTCGTATCTGTGTTTCATATTACTACTCATTATCCAGGATCGGTCGCTCGCACTCTATTGCTTGGCCAATGAACTACTTCATAGAGCTTGCGCTTGACGGATTGGCTTCGCATAATCAGTATCGTTCCCACGTTTCACAACAGTAGTGCGCTCCGGCTTGAAACTACCCTCGCATTCTTTCTCGGAAATTCGTTGCTTCGTTTTCCTGCGTCTTTTAGGTTTTGTCAATGCCAGTGTTTCTTTCGCAGGTACTTTTGATTTTGCTTTATTTGGCCTATTCGACCTATTAACCTTTGCCTTTGACTTCCGTGGTTTTTGTCGAGTCTTCTTCACCAGTACTCGATTACTACTGAATCCTTTCCCCAAACTGAAGTTAAGTGGTATATCCTGGTTCTCCTAACGCATCACCCTTCTCTGCATATCGATCTTGATGTCATGGTCAACCAAGAAATCCACTCCCAATATAACTTCATCAACAATCTCCGCCACAACGAATTTGTGTAGAACCGTGACCTTTCCAATCAAGACTTCACATACCACTTCTCCCTGAACTAGGTTATACTCGCCAGTGACCGTACGCAACTTTGCTCAAAGGTAACGGTTTTATTCTCCTGTTGACCAAGTCAGATCGGATCAAGGAATGAGATGCGCCCGTATCTACAGTCAGTACACGTTCTTTACCATCCACATTCCCTCTGACGGTAAGACTGCTTGATTGCCTTCAAATTTGAGACACAGATATCACAGGACATTCAATGGCCAGGGCAAGTTTTCGTTCTTTACATTCGACACGCTCTTGCTCATTTCCGTCAGCTTTGCGTTTACGGCCACCCACATTGTTGGAACTATTAGGACCAAGATCGCAATGACGTGCAATGTGACCGGACTTCCCGCATTTAAAGCATTTGATAACTTTTTCACTCCGCTTTTGCGATCTTTTCAGCGCCTCCAATATTGCGTCTACCCACTCTGGCCTTTCTACTTCCACACGGCGTGCTTTGAAAACTGGCTTACACTGAAGCGACGCTGTTTCCTGAATCAGAGCTTGTGACACCGTTTCTGCGAATGTTGGCTTTGGGTTTGCGTATGTAGCTCGCTTTGTTTCTACGTCCCGTATGCCATTTATAAAACTCTGGATTTTTACCCTCTCCACGGGTGCGTCCGCATTTGCGAGATGAGCCAACCTTTCAATATCTGCAGCAAACTCCTGCAATGTCTCATTTGCTTTTTGGTAGCGGTTTTGCAACTCAATTTGGAATATCTGTTTTCTATGCTCGCTTCCATAACGTCGTTCTAAAGCAGCCATCAATGCCTCATAACTGTTCCGTTCGTACTCTGGAATCGTCTGTAAGATTTCGGTAGCTGGTCCTTTCAATGCTACGAAGAGTGCAGCAACTTTATCTTCAGCATTCCAGTTGTTCACTGTTGAGTTCTTCTCAAATTGTAGCTTAAAACAGAACCGTCAAAGGATGGTGTTTTTACCTTTGGATTACTCGCTGAAACTGCTGGACGATTTAGTTGTAACTGCTCAATACGTCCTCTCAAAGCATCCACCTCGGCCTCCATTTTATCCTGTCGACCACTGAAGACTTCATGAAACTGGGTTAGTTTTTCTTCCATATGCGCTTCCAGTTTAGATGATATACGGACTTCCTGCTCTTCTAGTTGTGTGGAGATCTGAGATGATATCTGTGCTGAAATTTGTGCTGACATTTCCGAAATACGCGTTTCTTGTGCTTCAATCTTTGATGTTATATGGTTCTCCTGCGATTCTAGTTGTGATGCCATATATGTCTCCTGCTCTTCCAGTTGTGATGACGTTTGTGACGACATTTCTGACATGCGTACCTCCTGTGATTCTAGTTGGGATGATATTTGCGACGACATTGATGTTACTGTCGATGTTTGAGCAGCTATTGCAGCCAATATCATGTTCAAGTCTGTGCTCGTAACTGTCTGCGATGTTTCCTTTTTCTCTTCAATTTTTGTTGTTGTCTCGTCCCCATCAGGATAAAAGACATACTCGTCCACATCAATTCCTTCTGCTTCCATTGCCTCTCGTAGCCATGCCTGAAGTTCGAGTTTAACGCCGCTTGTATTCAATCCACGGCTCTCCAACTCCTTCTTCAGTTGCTGGATCTTCAATTCATTGACCTTTGCCATGTCCTTGTTGTCCTTCGGAATTTATTCAACAATTCCTCTTCTGACACCAATTGAATTTACTTGCAAATCCCCTTATTTGCAGTCTTCTGCCAACGTTCGTATCGCTAAACTGTTGAATAAATAACTCCAATATTGAATAATGGAAAAATGGCCTTTATTAAAGTACTTCACAATAACACTTATACTTTGCAACGAATAGCTTGCTTAATAACCAAGCTAATTGATAGCTCAAATGAAACTCTACTATCAAAATAATACTGCTATTGCTCGCTAGATAGCGCCTGAATCGAAACTTGCCATAACGCCTCTACCGCTGATGCTTTTATACTCTGTGATTTCTTCGTGGCATCTTCTAGGCGCTTCCAGAATTTTACTTAGTTATACATTTCTCAGCTACAACTACAGATGTATAATCTCTCATTTGAGTAATACTTACACAAATTATTGCCCTCTCTTGTGACAACTCAGAGAAGATATATGCATGTGTTTGTGCATTGACTCTCCGCTGCTCGTATACATACATGGTACATATGTGTAGACGCCAATTATTGTTTCGTTTATGTAGATACCATGGTTCAACTATATACAGGTTGGCTCATCTGTAAAGAAACAAAATATGTCTGTTCAAATTGTCAAAATCTGTGTATTGGTGTTAGTGCGAATGGTATGGAATGGAAACATAAAACTTAGCAGTTTTTGTATGGGTAAGTAAAATGTTGCCAATGTGTTAGTTTCATTTTGAGTTTGCCATCTCCTTTTGACAATCCCTTCGACCATGCAATGACATAAGTAAAATCAGCTGATGAGATGAGCCAACCTGTACATAATTGAACCATGTGTAGATACATAATAGCCGTGTTTTTTAACACGCGCGTATACGTTTCGTTTGCGCGTGTAAAAAAATGCCTATCTTCGCTTAGATAATGCTTAGGAGACCCATCTAGCGGCTGTGGCTAAATAACTAGCTACAGCAACAGGGTGTACCAAAAAGCGGAGACGCAACGCTCTGATAGCCATAGGGTATAACATATAGCTGAATCAGTTGCGATTAATTGTGGACACACATATAATACATAGAATTAGTGTAGAGGGTGAAACAAAGACACATATTTCAGTTACATCTGACTATAATCAAAGAGGATAAATACAATAAGAGCCGTCACTCGTTATTTTTTTGGCATTTACTCGATGTATACTGAGAGGTAGTCGCTACTTTTTTTTTTGGGCGAGATGTTTATAAATGTCTTCTATACATTTTCGTGGGGTATTTGTGTTTATTTTTCGACTGTATTTAATTAATTTTTTTAATTCTCTTTCCAAAAATCACAGTTGCACAAGGGGCCTACACGGCATGGATAAATGCGAGACAATTAAAAATGTCCCTCTCAGAAAACATTCGGCATCAATTTTTTCAATTTCCAGCGAGATACTCGCCCCAAAATAACGAGTGACGGCTCTTATTGTATTTATGCTCTTTGGTATAATGCGTATTGAAATTTAGGACAAAATTTATGCGCAGCAATTTCAGAGGTGTATTTATAGTTTGTCGCTTAGCAGTCAATATAAAGTTTAAGCGTAAACGGATATACGCGTGTTAAAAAACACGGCTAATGATTGAATTATTGATGTGAATTCACGTCACTGCTTAGCATCGGCTTAGTTTTGCTAATATTCGTAACAATATTTATCCTCTCTAATTTATATACATATCACATATGATGATATTAAAGCATGCAAAAATAGAGGATAGAATACTGTGGGCAATTGGCATGCAGCTGTCACATCTGGCAGCACGAATTCTAGATGGGACTTTTCAATTCCTTTCATTGACATTCTTTTTATTTTCCCTGCCGTTGCAACTCAAATCTTGGATTTCTTCCCTAGCCGAAGGCAGACGATTCTGGGAAGTAAAAGCGGCAAGACTTATAATTTTTTTGAGCACATAAATTATCGAGAACTTATATTCTTATGTAACTTAGTAATTACAATAAAAGTAACGATTTTATTAGTATGTGGAATTAATGTTCCCACATAAACTGGTGACCCCTACAACTATTGAACAACGTTTTTCATGTAAAAAGAAGCGGATTGCCGTGCACTAAGCCACAATGCCAGAAAACCAAGCAGATTCTGTGGAAGCAAACGAAGCAGGCTCCGGCACGCCAAATAACACACCTCAAGAGGAATTCTTCGACTCTTTCACAAATTCACAGCCAGCAGCTGCGCACGTCGACAGGGTGGAACGTTTAGAGCTACCACCATTTTGGACCAACCTCGTACAGTTATGGTTTGCTGCATTTGAGGCGCAGTTCCAGTTACGGCGAATTTCATCCGACTTAACCAAATACCAAGCAGTCGTGGCCCGATTGGACCAAGATACCCTCATTATCATAGAGCACGTCATATTTAACCCTCCCGAAACCGATAATTATACTACAGTTAAAGAGGTTCTGGTAAACCACTTTGCTATTTCCCAGGAACGGCGCTTCAAGAAGCTTCTATCGGGTGTTGAATTAGGGGATCGACGACCGTACGAACTGTTGGCAGAAATCAAACGATTGGGGGCGGTCGACTCGATTCAACATTCACTCGGACCATCTGGTTAGATCGACTCCCGCAGTATGTCCAAATAGCACTAATCGCCTCGGGTGAACTCGATATAGACAAACTCGCGCTACTAGCCAACAAGTTGGTGGAAAATCAACGCGATCCCGAGCCCCGGTGCGTAATGCCGGTGGACACCACTAAAACAACAATGCAGAAACAACTCGACGAACTAGAAAAACAAGTAAATAACTTGGCAGGCAAGCTAAGCACAATAATTTCAAATAATGAGCGTCCGATTCGTTAAGTACCCACTGGGGCTGCGCAAGCAATGCAGTTCCTACATCTCCCTCTATCTGTTTCTACCACCGCAGGTTTGGTGCGCGAGCGAACAAGTGTACACAGCCATGCTCCTGGGCTTCGAACCAGGAAAACCGCAGCACACACCAGTAGACTCGGCGACTACTGGTGGCAAGCTCAACCCTCGCCGACTGTTCGTCTACGACCGTGTCACCGGAACGAAATACCTCGTCGATACCGGCGCGGACATTTCAGTCATACCACCATCTCGTGACAAGAAACGAGCGCCAACACAATTTTTATTACATGCCGCAAACGGCGGTAAAATAGAAACGTATGGCGAAAAATCTGTAACTTTAAATATTGGACTTCGCCGGCAAATCAGTTGGGTCTTTTGCGTGGCAAACGTACCATATCCAATCATAGGCGCTGATCTACTACATCAACATGGACGCGTGGTGGATCTCAAACAGGGATGCATTTCAGATCCGAACCTCGGGTGCAGCACTTTATGTACATACACCTCAGCTCCCATCACGTCCGTTACCACACTCAGCGAAACAACCGAGTTCAGCTTCATTCTTAAGCAGTTCCCTGAATTATTGGGTAATCCTTCAAATCGTACGTCAGCCAAACATTCAGTGAAACACTATATTCCAACTACAGGATCACCGTGCGTCCAAAGAGTACGTCAACTTGACCCGGAGCGCCTACGGATAGCGAGAGATGAGTTTCAACTAATGGTCGATTTGGGACACGCCAGACCCTCCAAAAGCCCTTGGGCCAGTCCATTACACATGGCCAAGAAGAAAAACGGAGACTGGAGGCCATGCGGGGACTACCGAAGACTCAACGAGCAAACCACCCCAGATTGCTACCCTATATCACTCCTTCAGGACTACACAACAGTGTTAGCTGATAAACACATCTTTTCAACAATTGACCTTCGCCGTGCTTTTCACCACATCCCTGTAGCCGAGGAAGACATCCCTAAAACAGCTGTCATAACCCCGTTCGGCCTTTATGAGTTTATCAGCATGCCGTTCGGACTCCGCAATGCAGCACAATCGTTTCAACGTTTCATCAACGAAGTTCTCTCCGGCCTTGATTTCGTCTACGCATACATCGACGACCTTCTCATAGCTTCAAGCAACAAAGAGCAACACAAACAACATCTGAATTTGGTTTTACAACGACTTAGCGAATATGGGTTGTGCATCAACGCAGTCAAGTGTAGCTTAGGCGTTACAACAGTGGACTTTTTGGGTTATAGAATAACAGCGCAAGGATCGGCACCTCTGCCTGACCGAGTTCAGGCCCTGCGAGATTTCCCCGAGCCCCAGACTATTGTTGAACTCAGGCGATTCATCGGGGCTGTAAATTTCTACAGACGACATCTCAAACACGCGGCTACAACACAGGCACCGCTTAACGATTTTCTGAAAGACTCGAAGAAAAATGATAAAAGACCTGTTCCATGGACAGATGAGGCAAAACGAGCGTTTGAAACTATCAAAGAACAACTTGCTTCCGCAACGCTTCTCGCACATCCTGTACCAGGTTCCGAACTTCGTATCACATGCGATGCATCAAGTACGGCTTTAGGAGCCGTATTAGAAAAACAACATATGGCAACCACTGGGATTCTTCTCCAAAAAACTATCACCAGCACAAAAAACTACATCACCTACGACAGAGAATTAACTGCAGTGTATGAAGCCATAAAAAACTTTCGACACTGGGTCGAGGGTCGGGAATTCACAATCCGCACAGATCACAAGCCGTTGGTTTTTGCTTTCCGAAAACAATTAGACAAAGCATCGCCCGGCAAATCAGACAGCTAGGATTTATCAGCCAGTTCACCACGGATATTCAGTACATTACTGGATCAGACAATAATGTAGCCGATTCATTCTCTCGCATTTACACCATGCATCTGCCAATGTGCATCGACCACGACGAGCTGTCAAACGCCCAAGCGACTGATGAAGAGCTCCGAAACTTGATATCGAACAACGATACTTCCCTTAAGCTTCAGGCGCTCAACTATGGACCTAACGGCAAGCAAATTACGTGCGACGTTTCTACCAACAACCTGCGACCGTTCATACCACTAGCATTACGTCGCAGAGTATGCGACAGTATACACAACCTCGCCCACCCTAGCGGTCGAGCCACCGTAAAAATGATAGCGCAAAGATATGTATGGACATCAATGAATAAGGACATAACCCGATGGGCACGGGATTGTATTGCATGTCAACGATCAAAAACTTGACGACACATTCACGCAGCCCCCGTTGGATTCCCGCTCCCAGATGGAAGATTCGACCATATTCACTTGGATCTGGTTGGACCCCTGCCGGAATCTGAAGGTTTCAAATACTGCATGACTATGATAGATAGATTTACCAAATGGCCGGAGGCATTACCGATCAAAGACATAACAGCAAGCACAGTCGCCTATACTTTTTACTCTCACTGGATCGCGCGCTTCGGTTGCCCTAAGTTACTGACACCCGACCAAGGAACCCAGTTTGAAAGTGCTCTATTCACATCACTCTCACGTTTAGTTGGTGGTAAACGCATTCGAACGACGGCATACCACCCAGCAGCAAATGGACTTGTAGAAAGGTGGCATCGCACTTTAAAAGCAGTAATCATGTGCCATCAAATTCCCCAATGGACGCAGGTGCTACCGTCAGTTTTACTTGGACTGAGAACTTGCTACAAAGAGGACTTAAAAGCATCGCCCGCAGAATACCTCTACGGAACAACGTTGCGAATCCCTGGCGAATTTTTCATGCATGAAAGCTCACCAGCAGACCCACTCTATTTTTTGGAAGAATTCCGCACACACATACAAAAAATCAGACCGGCTCCAACCACACATCATTGCCGCCAGAAAACCTTCTGCTACAAAGACTTAGCGACTTGTACTCATGTCTTTCTTCGAATCGATGCGGCCAAACGACCACTAGCACATCCCTACTCAGGACCACACAGAATCATCACCAGAATTGACGAACATGTATACACCATCGAAGTTAACGGGAAAGCGGTGAACGTGAACGTGGAACGTCTGAAACCAGCTCACTTGGCCAGCGACGACGTGTTCGAAAGCAACCCACAAAGGAGAGCGCTCAGCAGACCGGGCTCAGCGCAAGGTCCGTATACTTCAACGAGCCTGCCAACCTAAATCATCTAAATTCAACGTTTTCAATAACCCTCAAACCCTCATTTAGGGGGGAGTATTGTGGGGAATTGGCATGCAGCTGTCACATCTGGCAGCACGAATTCTAGATGGGACTTTTCAATTCCTTTCCACATTGACATTTATTTTTATTTTCCCTGCCGTTGCAACTCAAATCTTGCATTTCTTCCGTAGCCGAAGGCAGACGATTCTGGGAAGTAAAAGCGGCAAGACTTATAATTTTTTTGAGCACATAAATTATCGAGAACTTATATTCTTATGTAACTTAGTAATTACAATAAAAGTAACGATTTTATTAGTATGTGGAATTAATGTTCCCACGATACCTCTGGTAATGAAGAAGCGCAACACAACTCTGAAACACGAAAGTCGGTCAGTAGAAGGGGCTTAAGGGGAAACATATCAGGCTAGCACAAGTGTGTTCCGCCTACTCATTTCCTAGGCTAATGTTTGTATTGCAAACCTTAATCACTGATAAAAGAAATGTTTAACATTATTTTATTTAGCATCCTTTTCAATGTACTATATATGTGGCTCTTGTATCCTACTTCCACTTCCTATCACGATTTCCGATTCTGATTGGGAATCGTTCGTAGATTAGTGATGATATAATAATTAATTATCTAACATGCCCTTACCTGATATTTACGCAGTTCAGGTCAACTGCACACCATTGTCCCATGTGTTAGATTCCATCTAATAACTGCTTTTGTATATCCCTCTCGTAAACGTAATCGGGTGGAGCCGTGTGTCGAAGTCCACGAAAGTGGGGAAATCTTCTGACCGGCATTCACCTGGGAATGGCCAGAGCGATTTTTTTGCATGCGGTTCAAGCAGCTCACTACTTCCCGTTGCTTGCGGCCAAGTATATTCTGTGTAGCCACTAAACGTTTAGTGGTGAGCTAATGTGAGAAGGCGACAACCTGGCTAGGCCACTCTGACATAATCGGTTTAAGGGCTACCCGGGGATCTCTCATCGGCAGCGTCTGTTCACCATTAGATGTGGTTTCAAGTGGGCAAAACGTCTGCAAACGTCTCGCCGCTATTCGAATAAAAGAAATATTTTTTAATATATCATTCATCTTCGCCCATGCGCCGACAGAGGAGAAAGACGATGAGGTGCTCGAAACATGGTCATACCTAGCGCAAGGTTCATGCATAAAAAGATAGATCAAGCTACATGGATTTCCCCTGATCGAAATACTCGCCATCAGATCGATCACGTTGTAATAGACGGACGGCATGCCTCTAGTGTTTTAGATGTGCGCACGCTCCGATGACCTATGAGACAGAAAGGCGTGAGTGCGAGGAGCTTGAGCTGCTAGCCACCAGGAATAACGCCCGAAAATTTTATACAAAAAGTTCGGCGACAGACGGAAGGTTTTAAGACCGGGGCAAACTCCTGTAAGAACGAAGACGGCCACGACCGTCCCGGACCTTGTAACTGAGGTCCAGGGAGTACTTAGATTATGGAGGGAACACTTCTCTGCTTTCCTAAATGTAGACAACGATTTAGCGCACAGAGATGACGAACCCGATCCCGCAATCGATGATGATGGAATAAATGTCCCTCCACCTGATTATGACGAAGTCAGAATAGCAATAACCGATTGGAAAACAACAAGGCCGCGGGCGCTAATGGATTGCCTGCGGAGCTATTCAAATACGGCGGCGAGGAGTTGGTAAGGCGCATGCATCAGCTTCTTCGCAAAATATGGGCGGACGAGTGCATGCCCGACGATTGGAATCTAAGTGTTCTTTGCCCAGTACACAACAAGGGGATACTGCCAACTGCGCCAACTATCGCGGAATCAGCCTTCTTAATATCGCATATAAAGTCATGTCAAGTGTATTGCGAAAGATTGAAGCCCATCGCGAATCAACTGATTGGACCTTACAGTGTGGCTTTAGATCTGGTTAATCTACCATCGACCAGATATTCACAATGCGCCAAATCTTGGAAAAACCCGCGAAAAAAGAATCGACACACATCACCTCTTCGTCGATTTTAAAGCCGCCTTCGACAGCACGAAAAGGAGCTCCCTATATGCCGCTATGTCTGAATTTTTTTCCCCGCAAAACTTATTCGGCTGTGCAAAATGACGTTGAGCAACACCATCAGCTCAATCGGAATTGGGAAAGGGCCTCTCCGAGCCGTTCGAAACTAAACGAGGTTTCAGACAGGGTGACCACCTATCGTGCGATTTCTTTAACTTGATGCTGGAGAAAATTATACTAGCTGCAGAACTTAACTAAGAAGTACCTGCTGTCATCGAGCAAAGAGTTAGCGCATATGCGTCTTGGCAACCACGCTACTATTGGCAGCCATAATTTCGAAATAGGGAAAGACTTCGTTTTTTGGGAACCACCATCAACGACATCAGCTCTGAATTTCAGCGAAGAATCACTCTTGCCAATAACTGCTACTTTGGACTAGGTAGGTAGTTAGGTGAAATGGCTGCGACCCTGGTCGCCCAAGTAGCTATTTCACGCCGTTTGGATGTCATGTAACTCGTCTAAAAATCTACGGAATGTTACGGTCAATGTATTACAACCAGCCAGAGTTGTTGATAAAGTTAAGAATATTCGAGATTGCTATCACAGATAAACCTCTGAGGTCTTCTAGAAACGGGGTTCCAAGGAACCTTAGTCGGGCTCTAGCTAGAGCCGGGCATTTACACATAAATTGTTCTATTGTCTCCCTGGCATTTCGATCTTTGCAGCTTCTACAGTAGTCATTATACGGAATACCCATTTTCCGCATGCGTACCTACTGCCCAATGACCGGTGCACACTGCTATCAGTTTGCGTGTGTTGGCCCTGGATCTGTTCAAAAGACTTCTCGCCCTCTTTCCATTATATTTTGGCCAAATGGATTTTGATATTGCATAGGTGGTGATGTTATTCCACTTTGTTTGTGCTTTCTTCAAGTAGAAGCTTTGGATATTCCCCTTGGCTACTGCTAAGGGTATGCCTACTTCGACACTGGTTATCTCATTCATCTCCGATAAGCCCCTACGTGCCAGCTCGTCGGCCTTCTCGTTACCCTCTATCTCCCTATGACCTGGGACCAAGATAACGCATAGTTCTAGATTGGTGGATAACTGGGATATGAGTCGCTTACAAGCCCACACAAATTTTGAGTTAATGTGTGGCGAGGAAAGCGCTTTTATCGCTGCTTGGCCATACGACAGGATGCAACCTTTACCAGCTATATTCAAGCCCTCCAGTGGTTTGCAGGCTTGCCAAATCGCGAGGATTTTTGCTTGAAAAACGCTACAGTGCGATGGGAGTCTGAATAATGCCGACAAATCTAGGGACTCAGAGTAGACTCCGGCCCCCACTCCCGATTCCATCTTGGAGCCGTCAATGTAGATTTGGATGTCGTCGACCATTATGCCCGGGTTTCTCTTCCACTCGTTCCTGCTTGGAATAGCGGTATTACAACCGTATTCAAACTTCAGTTTGCGAGGTCTCGGTACTACATGTATCATCCGGAAGTTTCTTTAAGATACTAATATGCCCTTGCTGAGTATCCTTCCAACACCCAGACTCCCTGAGTCTCAGTGCGGTTTGTGACGATGTACAAAGTATATGCAAGTCGATCGGAAGCAGGTGCAAAATGGGGTTTAAAGCAGCTGTGGGGCTAGTGCGTCCGGTCCATATGACACCAACACACGCAGTGCGCTGGACTTTTTGCAAGCTGGTGAGATTGTAGCTCTTACTAAGAGCTTCCCACCAGACTATGGAACCATAGGTAAGCACCGGTTGCACCACCGCCTTGTACATCCAAAGTACCATGCTTGGCTTGAGTCCCCATTTCTTACCAAACATTGATTTGCAGGCATAAAATGCGATGCAGGCCTTCCGTATCCGCTCTTCGATGCATACTTTCCAATTCAACTTGCAGTCAATTGTTAGTCCCAGATACTTGGTACTCAGTAACAGGGTTAGTTGCTGGCCATTTAAGAATGGTAGTCTGAAGGCAGGTGGCTTGCACTTCCTCGTGAAGAGAAGCAGGTCCGTCTTGTCGGGATTTAGCCTAAGGCCACATTCCTGTGCCCACCTGCTGAGGTTAGCCAAGGCCCTTTCCATGATTTCGCTCATTACGGAGGGGAAAAGACCAGAGACCAAGATCGCCACGTCGTCAGCATACGCCACGATCTTAATCCCCCTGCGTTAGGTTTTCCTAGGATTTCAATTATGGTTATCAACCAAAGCGGAGGTGAAAGCACCACCCCACTGTGGTGTGCATCTGCATACCTGCTTGCCAACACTAGCTCCGCCTAGCTCTGCTGTTATTTCGCGGTTGCGAAGCAGGGTTGAAATCCAAAGCCGTAGTGGCTCTTCAACCCCTGCCCTACCGAGGGCAGCCTCAATCGCTTCGGCTCTTACATTGTTCAACGCGCCTTCCGCATCAACAAACGCAGCCAGATTGAACTGCTTGTGATGAAGGCACTTTTCCACCGTTCGAACTACCTTATGTAGCGCGGTTTCTGTGGATTTCCCTCTCAGGTACGCGTGCTGTGCCGTGAAAAGTGGAGCCTCGCCTAGAAGTTCTCGTATATGTATATCTAGTAGCCTTTCGAACGTTTTCAGAACAAAGGACGTGAGACTTATTGGCCGAAAGTCTTTGGCTACTTCATGCCCCCTTCTGCCGGCCTTAGGGATGAAAACCACCATTGTTTTCGTCCACGAGATCGGAATGTGGTTGAGACAAATGCATGCCTCGAAGATCTCCTTTAGTTCCTTAACCAAAGGTTTCTGAGTCTTCTGCAGCATAATAGGTAGAATACCATCCACGCCTGGTGATTTATATGGAGAGAAGCTATCTATTGCCCAGGCAATTTTCTTCTCCGCTAAAAGGTTCTCTATGAGGCCAACAGGTACTTCCTTATGTGCCGTCTCTATATCGCGTACTCCCTCCCCGATCAATCCGGGAAGTGAACATCTACAAGGATGTTTAAAGTCTCCTGCCCATGTTTCATCGGCGCGCTTGACAAATGTCTTGTTTGAATGACTTTGGCAAGAATCTTTCCCAGCCTGGCTGAGTCCTTCGTGGACTCAATCGACTCGGAGTGTTCTCGCCAGGAGCTTGATTTTGCTGTCCATATGACTTTCTTATACTCCCTCAGAGCCGTCATGTACTCCTGGAAATCGTTCCTGAAGTGACAGTCGTTGGAGACCCTCCTCAGCTTTGACCTCAGGTCGCTGAGACTTTTGTCCCACCACGGTGCGAAGGTGCTTTTGCTCCTCGAAATTGGACAGGCGACTTTAAAGGCCACCTGAAAACTTTTCTCCAGAGACCGGACTCGGTCGTCAAGACTGTCTGTAGATTGAATAGGCGTCCTACTTCTATGGAGCCTATCACTGACTATATTGTTAAATGGGCACCAGGACTTCCGTTTATGGTTTCTGTGCGGCTGACTTATTTCTTGGTAGGCAATTGTAAAAAAGTAAATTCCTCTCTCGGCAAACGAAAATCATACTTTACAAGTTACTTATCGTACGCGTCCTGCTATATGCTGCAGAAGCATGGACCATGACAACAGCAGATGAAGCGGCTCTGGGAGTGTTCGAGAGAAAAGTTCTTGGAAAGATTTATGGACCTCTACGCGTTGGCGATGGCCAGTACCGAAGAAGATTTAACAAGGAGCTGTACGATCTATAGGCAGACATCAACATAGTCCAGCGAATTAAAACGCAGCGGCTGCGCTGGCTAGGCCATGTTATGCGAATGAAAGATGACGCTCCGGCCAAGAAAGTGTTTCTATCGGAACCCGTCTATGGAAGCAGAGTTAGAGGGCGGCCCCCACTCCGTTGGAAGGGCCAGGTTGAAAACGATTTAAACTCCCTTGGTGTGACCAATTGGCGCCGGTTGGCAGAGAGAAGGAGCAACTGGCGCGCCTTGTGGGACGGCCATAACCGTTTAAACGGTTAAGCGCCAATTAAGTAAAGCAAGTAAGTAAACGTAATCCTAATGAAAAATTCCATCATTTGGTCCCGTTGATAACAGCTGCCACACACATATTTACATATATTCGTGCTTTAAAACCATTTTATCTTGCACTTGAACTTTGATCGCAAAACTAAACTTCCGTGGAATATTTAAAAAGCAAACAACTTATCTTAAAAAGTAAGTCAAGTTCACATGTGTGAGTGTGTTTTTGAGATGTCATTTTAAAATCGATTAAATAGACGTTCGATAAATCGGGTTCTTTCTTTTTACGTCTCGATTTTTTATTTCTATCTGTATATTGGTACGAAAAATTCGACAGGTTATCGCATTCCTGGCAAATTTTGACCTCAAGGTGGAAACCTTGAATCGAAAGCGTCATAAAAAGAAGTTCCTGTAATTTGGCAACACGTTGAAATTAATTCTTGCTTTTTGGCATATAATAAGAAGTCCAAAGACAAATATCAACAAGTAAGGAAGGCTAAGTTCGGGTGTAACCGAACATTACATACTCAGTTGAGAGCTATGGAGACAAAATAAGGGAAATCACCATGTAGGAAAATGGACCTAGGGTAACCCTGGAATGTGGTTGTATGACATGTGTATCAAATGGAAGGTATTAAAGAGTATTTTAAGAGAGAGTAGGCCATAGTTCTATTGATGGACGCCATTTAGGGATATCGCCATAAAGGTGGACCAGGGCTGACTCTAGAATTTGTTTGTACGATATGGGTATCAAATGAAAGGAGTTACTGAGCATTTTAAGAGGGAGTGGGCCTTAGGTCTATCGGTGGACGCCTTTTCGAGATATCGCCATTAAGGTGGACTAGGGGTGACTCTAGAATGTGTTTGTACGATATGGGTATCAAACGAAAGGTGTTACTGAGCATTTCAAGAGAGAGTGGGCATTAGGTCTATAGGTGGACGCCTTTTCGAGATATCGCCATTAGGGTGGGCCAGGGGTGACTCTAGAATGTTTGTACGATATGGGTATGAAACGAAAGGTGTTACTGAGCATTTTAAGAGGGAGTGGACATTAGGTCTATAGGTGGACGCCTTTTCGAGATATCGCCATTAGGGTGGGCCAGGGGTGACTCTAGAATGTTTGTACGATATGGGTATCAAACGAAAGGTGTTTCTGAGCATTTTAAGAGGGAGTGGACATTAGGTCTATAGGTGGACGCCTTTTCGAGATACCGCCATTAGGGTGGGCCAGGGGTGACTCTAGAATGCTTGTACGATATGGGTATTAAACGAAAGGTGTTACTGAGCATTTTAATAGGGAGTGGGCATTAGGTCTATAGGTGGACGCCTTTTCGAGATATCGCTATTAGGGTGGGCCAGGGGTGACTCTAGAATGTTTGTACGATATGGGTATCAAACGAAAGGTGTTACTGAGCATTTTAATAGGGAGTGGGCATTAGGTCTATAGGTGGACGCCTATTCGAGATATCGCCATTAGGGTGGGCCAGGGGTGACTCTAGAATGTGTTTGTACGATATGGATATCCAATTAAAGGTATTAATGAGGGGTTTAAAAGCGAGTGGCCCTTAGATGTATATGTGAAGGCGTTCTCGGAATATCGACCAAAATGTGGACCAGGTGATCCAGAAAATCATCTGTCGGGTACTGCTAATTTATTTATATATGGAATACCACTAACAGTATTCCTGCCAAGATTCCAAGGGCTGTTGATTTCGCCTTGTAGAACTTTTTCATTTTCTTCTACTTAATATGGTAGGTGTCACACCCATTTTACAAAGTTTTTTCCAAAGTTATATTTTGCGTCAATAAACCAATCCAGTTACAATGTTTCATCCCTTTTTTCGTATTTGGTATAGAATTATGGCATTTTTTTATTTTTCGTAATTTTCGATATCGATAAAGTGGGCGTGGTTATGGTCGGATTTCGGCCATTTTTTATATCGAGATAAAGTGAGTTCAGATAAGTACGTGTGCTAAGTTTAGTAAAGATATATCGATTTTTGCTCAAGTTATTGTGTTAACGGCCGAGCGGAAGGACAGACGGTGGACTGTGTATAAAAACTGGGCGTGGCTTCAACCGATTTCGCCCTTTTTCACAGAAAACAGTTATCGTCCTAGGAGCCAAGCCTCTACCAAATTTCACAAGGATTGGTTAATTTTTGTTCGACTTATGGCATTAAAAGCATCCTAGACAAATTAAATGAAAAAGGGCGGAGCCACGCCCATTTTGAAATTTTCTTTTATTTTTGTAATTTGTTGCACCACATCATTACTGGAGTTGAATGTTGGCATAATTTACTTATATGCTGTAAAGATATTAACTCTTCTTTTAAAATTTTAATTTAAAAAATTTTTTTTTTAAAAAGTGGGCGTGGTCGTTCTCCGATTTTGCTAATTTTTATTAAGCAGACATAAAGTAATAAGGGTAATGTTCCTGCCAAATTCCATCATGATATCTTTAACGACTGCCAGATTACAGCTTGCAAAACTTCTAAATTACCTTCATTTAAAAGTGGGCGGTGCCACGCCCAATGGCCAAAATTTTACTAGTTTTCTATTTTGCGTCATAAGCTCAACTCACCTACCAAGTTTCATCGCTCAATGCGTATTTGGTAATGAATTATCGCACTTTTTTGATTTTTCGAAATTTTCGATATCGAAAAATTGGGCGTGGTTATTGTCCGATATCGTTCATTTTAAATAGCGATCTGTGATGAGTGCCCGGGAACATATATACCAAATTTCATGAAGATACCTCAAAATTTACTCAAGTTATCGTGTTAACGGGCAGACGGACGGACGGACGGACGACTGTGTATAAAAACTGGGCGTGGCATCAACCGATTTCGCCTATTTTCACAGAAAACAGTTAACGTCGTAAAATCTACTCCCCTACCAAATTTCAAAAGGATCGGTTAATTTTTGTTCGACTTATGGCGTTAAAAGTATCCTAGACAAATTAAATGAAAAAGGGCGGAGCCACGCCCATTTTGAAATTTTCTTTTATTTTTGTATTTTGTTGCACCATATCATTACTGGAGTTGAATGTTGACAGAATTTACTTATATACTGTAAAGATATTAAATTTTTTGTAAAAATTTTACTTTAAAAAAAAAATTTTTTTAAAAGTGGGCGTGGTCCTTCCCCGATTTTGCTAATTTTTATTAAGCGTACATATAGTAATAGTAGTAACGTTCCTGACAAATTTCATCATGATATCTTCAACGACTGCCAAATTACACCTTGCAGAAGTTTTAAATTACCTTCTTTTAAAAGTGGGCGGTGCCACGCCCATTATCCAAAATTTTACTAATTTTCTATTCTGCGTCATAAGTTCAACTCATCTACCAAGTTTCGTCGCTTTATCGGTCTTTTGTAATGAATTATCGCACTTTTTCGGTTTTTCGAAATTTTCGATATCGAAAAAGTGGGCGTGGTTATAGTCCGATATCGTTCATTTTAAATAGCGATCTGAGATGAGTGCTCAGGAACCTACATACCAAATTTCATCAAGATACCTCAAAATTTACTCAAGTTATCGTGTTAACGGACGGACGGACGGACGGACGGACGGACATGGCTCAATCAAATTTTTTTTCGATCCTGATTATTTTGATATATGGAAGTCTATATCTATCTCGATTCCTTTATATATGTACAACCAACCGTTATCCAATCAAACTTAATATACTCTGTGAGCTCTGCTCAACTGAGTATAAAAACTGTGGGTGTACACTTGGGATATATGGCTCCATGAACGCCATGAATAGATCTAGTAAGATCGATTTTTTGGCGATTCATTCCTAAGTCCATATATTTTTTTTTTAATCAAATATCGATAAATTTTATTATTTATTATTTAGCATCTAGGGATATGAATTTCGATATGATACTTTATCATATCGATACTTTTGACATTCGATACCGATACTTCAAAATCAATACTTTTATGTCGCTACTTTTTGGCATCGAGTATTTCAACAGCGGTGTCGTATTGAATCTTCGGTAAAAGGTGGCGGCATGCATGCAAGGAAAAAGCTAGTCGACGAATATACAGTAGTGTGCATCTTTGCTCTCTAATTTGTTTCGCGTTTTTTGCCAATGATGACATGATATGAAACTTCTCGCTCTCTGAGAGCGCGTGAAAATGTGCATTTTTTATAACATTGACCATAGATGCCATCATCCTCAAAATCAAATTTGGGCATTTCGGAATAACTTTGGGGTATTTTACATGGTAAAGGTTTAATTTATGATTTTCACCGAAAACTTACTCAAGATTGTCAAATGGGATATCAAAAAACTCGAATTTTTTCAGGATCACAAATACAAAAAAAAGCTTATTTTACCCGTTAAAATTTTTTCCGTGACAACACGTGAAATTTAATTTTTTGATAGCTAAGATAAAATGTACTTATCTCTTTTCGTGCGTTAATATAACAGCTCATTTAATTTTGTTATTTCTTGTACCTTTTTTACAAATTTTTGATCCGCTTATGTAGTTGAATACACTTGAAATGAAAAATAATGAAAACGCACCGATTTTCTTGGAATTTTTTTTGCGCGGTTTACGCAACTCTGATCTTCAAGACCCATTCTTGGAAACGAATGAAGTTTGTTTACAATCGAATGAACCAATGTTTACAATTGAATGAACTTTAAGACCCATTCCTGGAAACGAATTGAGAGAGAATGAATGTTTCGTATCATGTCATCATTGATTTATGCGCTGCAGAGCCTGCAAAAAATTTAATCAGAAATAAAACCGTTTAAAAAACAAACGAGTTAAGTTGCAAGCATTCTGTAACGTTCTTGTAAATCCTTCCTAATTGCAACATATGTTTTACATATCCAAAGATATATGAAGATTTCATTTCGAGATGTATTATTGATGTACACATTCTTCCAATCAATTCAGCATCGCTTCCCTGCAAAAATTGCGAGTACTCCATGCATGCATGTATGGAGTACTCGCTATGGACCAAGCGAGTGCTCCAAAATTAACCACAATTCATACAAAAAATATGCCCTGCAAAAATCGTTGGATCATGTGGTCCACTTGAGTATTTACATTTATACTCCACAGTAATGCAGCAATGGACCAACTCATGTTTCTACACGAACATATTGTAAGCCGATCATTGCTCGTTTTTAACGATTGTAATCACTACACGATGTTTATTGGACTGTGGGTACTCCATGGATTACTCTGATGTAATGCGGAGATGGAGTATATGGTCCAGTCTTAGGACATCGCAATGTTAATTGGGTGTCTCACAGGAAATTATGTCAAAAAGCTATAACTAAATTAAAAACCTATTTTGTTTTGACTATGCGCCTCTGTATTTTGCAATTTATATAAAATTTGGAAGACTCTTCATAAATACGATGAGCCGAAGAATATATTGTGCAAGGCCTCATAGAAATGCAGGTTCTGGTTTCCAGAAACTACAAGGCTTATAGAATTGTTAAACGCTGCTGGTACGGTTTACACAAATGCGCTCAAGTTTCAAGAGTTTTATTTTTTATTTGAACATATCAAGCGTTGAAGTATAAAAGCGTAATACTGAAATGTTTGATTTGGAATAAAAGATGTGAAAGGTTTGGTAGACAAACATTAATTCTCTTTATAAAAAAAAATCTTTCCCTTTTATAGTTATTTACTTAACCTATACATTCATAATTATCTTAATACTAATAAACTAAAAATATGTACATTGGTAATGGGGTATGCATACATGTAGGTTTGTATACATGCTTTGTATACATGTAGATTTGTATGCATGCTTGCATACATGTAGATTTGTATGCCTGCTTGCATACATGTAGATTTGTATGCCTGCTTGCGACGTCAGCAGATCAATGCGAGTAATTTGGTTAATGCTATGCATACATGTAGGTTTGTATGCATGCTTGCAAAGTCAGCAGATCAATATGAGTATTCGGTTAATTCCCATTATTGGTTGTATGTAAATAATAAGCAGAATTTATTAGCTGTGAACGGACAAGGGTTTCATATTCGGCATTCCATTGATGTTAGCTAACCGCTGGGTTAGTTCAATAATTTATGTTGTATAATATTGTAGTATGATTATTACTAAAATGTATTTGGCATAGAAGTTCATGATGCGTAATGCCGCAAGTGTATTACATAGGTGGGTATGACGCATAATGCTACACCATCCGCCTTAGAAAAAGAGGGTTATATAATTGTTTTGTGAACAATTGTATAAGATATTGAATTTACTGTAACTTGATATTGTCGTGAAAGATATTGTTTGCTTTGCTTCTGATTTGCTGACCTTGATATTTTTATTGTTTACATTTTATGCATATCCCTTTTTTTCAAAATTTTAAGTTTAATGATTATTTTACTTATTTTACTTATTGTATTTATTGTGTATATTTTATAGCCGGATTTTAAATGTGTCGACCCATCTAAAATCTGCTTTTTTTAAAATTATTTTCTAATATTTATATGGAAATATGAAGCAGAAAAAAAGATTTGTTTTCAATTGCTTTTATTAATTAATCGGGTAAATTGGAATGATTATTTGTTTTAAAAAATATTTTAAATGGGTTTAAGTCTATTCTTATGGACTATTGTTTCTTTTATTTTGTTTGTACTATCTCTATTTCCTATACTATTAGGTATTAACGTATAATTATTATTTTTGTCTATACTTTTTACTTTATAGCTTCCTTTGTACTTATTATCTAGCTTATAGCTGGATTCATTGGTGCCGTATGTCGTATCGCTGTATCCGTATCCCTACCGTAATGAGCTGTTTATCGTTACGACGGTAAACCAAAACCCAATTGGTTGGCTACGATACGGTTACGACTTTAGCGGCACCAATAATCGATTGCATTGATTCTCATAAGGTTGGTCGAATCAGCTGTTAAAAGATTACCGATACGGTTACCGATAAAGCACCAATGTCTCCAGCTTTAGGCTAGCTTCTTCTCTTACTAATACTAAATCTCCTAATTTTATTTCCTTACTGGTGCTACTTTTGTCGTAAGTGACTTTTTGTTTTTCCTTAGCTTCTTTCACTAATTTTCTAGCTCTCTGTTGTGCTATTTGAAGTCTATATTTAATTTCCTTATCATATGACTCGTGATTATATACTGGGCTTATTTTATTCTCGTTTAGGAATTCGTACATGGGGGGATTTTTCGCAAATATAAGCTCGTAAGGGCAATAGTTGTGTACGGTCGATGCGGTCGTGTTGTAACAGTACGCGAAATATTTTAGGTATTCATGCCAATCATCTTTGTCACTGGATATGTATGAACGTACATATTCATTTAACGTTCTATGACTACGCTCTACAGTGCCCAAAGTTTGATGATGGTATGGTGTTGAGTTTTTGTGCTCAACTTTTAGCAATTTGCACAGCTCTTCGAATAATTTATTTTTGTATTCGGATCCCATATCTGTTAGGATTGTTTTCATGGGACCATAAATCAAAATGAAATGCTCGAATATAGCTTCAGCAACCGTTAACGCATGTTTGCTCGGGACTGGGATTGTTACCAAGTATTTTGTGAGATCGCATATAATGGTAACTGCGTATTCGTTTCCGTTTATTGACCTTGGCAATGGGCCGACCGTATCTATCTGTACTATATCGAAAGCTCTCGGAGATGTCTCCGTTATTGTCATTGGCTCTTTTATATGCTTATTTGTTTTATTCTTCTTGCAGTGGATGCAGTTATTTACGTATTTCTTAATGTCACCTCGCATATTTTTCCAGCAATAGTTTTGTTTGATTTTCTTTATCCTGCGATTTATTCCTGGGTGGCCACCACTAATAGGATCGTCATGATATTTCTGCAGAATTTCTCTAATTTTCCCGGGGACTAGTCACATACACAATCTCCGGGGTTAGTGCAATTGTTAATTTTTTGAGAACCCTATTTCCCAATTCAATAAATTTGCCTACCCGAGTATAATTACTTTTAAACAATTTGTCCCCTAAGGACAACTGTATCTTTTCAAGTCCTAAATTGGCGGCTTCTTTTTCGAGCCTGATAAAGAATTGTCCTAAGTCAATTTTATCATCTACAATTAGGTTGCTTGTATTTATAGTGCTACAAATTTTCTTTCCCTTTTTGAAATATAATTTCGGGGGATTGAAAACGAGCCTGACATGTCTTTTTACTTCAAATTTATTTAGCGCTTCATATATTTTTGGGTTCTCAGTGTGACTTTCTTGTATTTTAGCATTATTTTTTATATTTTTAGCTGTTGATCTAGTTGTGACTTTCATTATTTTGCATGCTTCCACTGACATTTCTTTTAAATTTGTTATGTTAATGCGAGACAATGCGTCCGCGACGTGATTTTCTTTTCCAGCTATGTACTCCACTTCGAAATCGTACTCTTCTAAATCGAGTCTTACTCGTGTTAACTTAGATGAAGGACTCTTAATCGAAAAAAGGTATGTTAAAGGGCGATGGTCGGTTTTAATTTTGAATTTTCTGCCATAAACGTATGGTTTGAAGAAGCTTATGGCCCAATGGATTGCTGGTAGTTCTTTTTTTATTGTAGCTTTATTTGTTTCGCCTTTTGTGAAGGATCTAGAAGCGTAAGCAATTGGTAACTGTTTGCCGTCATGTTCTTGGCTGAGGACTGCTCCGCAAGCATACCCACTAGCGGCTGTTGTTATGCAGAATTCTTTATTGAAGTCGGGGTATTGCAAAAGTTTTCGACTGATTAATGCTTCTTTTAAATAGACAAAAGCTTTTTGACATTCTTCTGTCCAGTCGAAGGAAACATTCTTTTTGCAAAGCCTAGTTAATTTTCTTGAGTATTCTGCGAAATTCGGTACAAATCTTCTGTAATAATTGCAGAATGCTACGAATCTTTTAACTTCATCTGCGGTTTTTGGTCTTGGGTAATTTTGAACTGTTTCAAATTTGCTTGGGTCGGGTAGTATTCCCTCGCTTTTCCATTTATGTCCTAAATAAGTTACCTCTTCGCTGAAGAATAGGCATTTATCTGGATGTAATTTTAAGTTGTATTTCCTACAGGTAGAGAAAACATCTCTTAAGTTTTTCAGCATGTGTTTTTCTGAACACCCTAGTACAACTAAATCATCCATATATAGAAATGCTTGTGATGGTTTGAGGCCTGCAAATGCCAGTGTCATCATCCTTTGGAATGAGTTTGGTGCTACTTTTAATCCATAGGGTAGTCTTTTAAATCTATATGTACCATTTTCTGCTGTGAGTGAGGTTATATCTCTAGAACATTTGTGTAATTCTATTTGGTGGAAACCTGACATAAGGTCAAGGCATGAAAAATATTTTGGTCTTCCAAGGTGGTCTAAAATATCATCAATTCTTGGAAGTGGGAATTTATCCGCTGCTAGTTTTTTGTTTACTTGTCTGTAGTCAACTACCAGTCTCCATCTTTTTTCAGTATTACCTGGTAGCGATTTTTTAGGCACCAGTAAAATTGGGCTGTTGTACTCTGATATTGAAGGTTCTATAATGTCATCTTCGATCAATTTATTAACCTGTTTGCTTATTTCTCCTTTTTGTGTTTCGGGCAATCTATAATTTTTTATGTATACTGGAGTGTCATCTTTCATGTGTAATTTTTGCTTATAAAAATTATTAGAGGAAATTGGTTCTGTTTCTAGTGCAAATATGTCTATGAATTCTGTGCATAATGAGGTCAATTCTGAATTCACAAATTTTGGGAAATTTTTAGTTAATCTTTTTAACTTTTCTGTATCATTACTCTGTTTATTGTGTGTGCTTGTTTTAATTAAATTGTAGTCATCTAAATTTTCAGTATGTATTTTGTAATTTTGAATAGTTGTGATTTTATGTGTGCTGTTTATAATTCTGACAAAAGTTTGTTCTTTATTTGTAATTGTGTTCGCAATGAAAATTCCTTCAGATAATTGTTGATGGGGTATGAAGATGGTTTTATTATCAGTGTTTACTGTTACTTGTCTAATGACTTCAGATCTAGCAGGGATCGTAATTGTGTTGGCAGACAGATAATTTGTTAGGTACATTGTGATTGTTTGGGGAAAATCATATGGTCTTAGGATAAGTTTATCTTCCTTTTTTCCATAATCTAGAATACAATTATATTTCTTTATAAAGTCCAAACCTATTATTCCATCACACGGTATTGGAAAGTCGTCTTCTACGACGTGAAATTTATGATAAATTAGAAGGTCATCGCCTTTTAAATCAGCTTTAATTGTGCCCAATGTACTGGTTATACCCTGGCCAATGCCCTTTAGGTCTGTTATTTGTTCTGTATTTATTTTTGTATGATTAAGTACTTGATTTTTTTTAATTATGGATATATCTGCTCCTGTATCTACTAAAAAATTTGAAATTGAGTTGTTTAATGATGTTTTTGTAGATACCTAACTATTTAAGTGTAGATTTAGTACACATATTTTTCTATCTACTGATTTTGAAGTGGAGTTTCTTGGTTTTCCGGCTGGGTACAATTTCGAACGTTACGGGTCTGATTGTACTGTCTGTTGTCATTTTGGGTTTGTGCTCCTTTTTGGGCATTATTATTTGTTCTTGAATTATTATTGTATCTCGGCTGTGGTCTAAATCTTCTGCCTCGGTAATTCCCATAGTTGTTACTTCGGTAACCTCCACGGAAATTACTTCGATATAGATTTTGTTGCGTACATTTAGAATTGTGTTCGAGCTGCCTGTGACTTCCGTGCAGCGGTTTGTGAATTTTGAAATTGCGTCGTTCATTGTTGTGAACGTTCCCGCTCGCATAATCATTTTCACTTTATCATTGGAGCAGTTCTTGCACATAGCTTTGACTGCTGCTTGGGTAGCATATCTCGTTGCCATCTCTGGGTTTAATCCGTCCGAGATATAGGCTCCCTCCAATGACCTAGTTATCTTTTCTATCTCTTCAGTGTATTGATTTGCTGATTTGATTTTTGCTATGCTGTTGGATATTCAGGAGTTTTGCTGTCAAAACTTCTACTGATTCGCCTTTGATTGCAGTTTTTAATCTTAGTTTTATTTGTGCTATTGTATTCTCGTTACTTATGAAATTTCTTGCCGTGCCTTGTTTGAAGGCGAATCCTGCTTAGTTTATATCCAGGATTTTCCTCCAGCAAGGTCTTCAGCAGTTTTGCTAATTCTTGACCAAGCTGTCAGGATCGCCATGAAATGTTTCTGGTTTCGTTTTGTTGTTAACCTGTGCCAATTGAAAGGAGTCCTTCGATCCCGTTGTGTTACCACCAAATATTTTTCAACTTAGTTTGCCAAATCCTTGACGAAAAACGGCTTTCCTTGATAATATCTTAATTGATGCTATATAGTAGTACCTTTTGTTTACAACCAAGAGTTTAATTGTACTGCAACGGTGCCAATATTAGATTTTTGGGTGCTGCCATAATAACATTAAAGGCCGCTTTGTTTAAATATCCTTTTTTCTCATTTTTCCTTTCTTTAAATAAAAACTTTTTACTTGTTTTACAAATGGTCAGAATCCTGGGCAGTCAGATCCTTTTTAGCAGTTGTGCTAATTTTTGATCTGAACTGGCAGGATTCTTCCTCCAGCAAGATCTAGCTAATTTTGCTTAATAGCAAATTTTTCAGCTAATCAAAGATCAGGCTGGCAGGATCGCCATGAAATGTTTGATTTGGAATAAAAAATGTGAAAGGTTTGGTATTAAAACATTAATTCTCTTTATTAAATAAATTCTTTCCCTTTTATAGTTATTTACTTAACCTATACATTCATAATTATCTTAATATTAATAAACTAAAAATATGTTCATTGGTAATGGGGTATGCATACATGCTTTGTATACATGTAGATTTGTATGCATGCTTGCATACATGTAGATTTGTATGCCTGCTTGCATACATGTAGATATGTATGCCTGCTTGCAACGTCAGCAGATCAATGCGAGTAATTTGGTTAATACATGTAGGTTTGTATGCATGCTTGTAAAGTCAGCAGAGCAATGTGAGTATTTGGTTAATTCCCATTATTGGTTGTATGTAAATAATAAGCAGAATTTATTAGCTGTGAACGGACAAGGGTTTCATATTCGGCATTCCATTGATGTTAGCTAACCGCTGGGTTAGTTCATTAATTTATGTTGTATAATATTCTAATATGATTATTACTAAAATGTATTTTGCATAGAAGTTCATGATGCGTAATGCCGCAAGTGTAGTACATAGGTGGGTATGACGCATAATGCTACAATACCCTATTTAGTGCGTATTAACGTTAGCGTAACGTCGTATAAGCGTGTCCTTTAACGTAGATCCAAGAAAAGTGGCAATCTCTACAGGGGTGGAGCACAATGAAGTTGCTTTAGAGGTGTTGAATCCAAAGCTGTTCTCTGATATTTGTGTCTTGTAGGGAGATATAGGCGAAAAGCCCTTGGCTACAACATTTTTCCCTGAGCGGTTGCTTTAGTTGTTGATACCAGGCTTAACACAATATGGCGATGTAAGCTGCGTCTGTTACAATTTCCTATTTCCGTTTAGCTAAATAATTTGACGACTCACTCCAATTTGCTTATAAGGCACAATATTTCTTCGTGGCAGGCTTTATATATTGGCAATAATAGTTTTTTGTACCTTGGAGGATACAACGGATACTTTGGTTCAATGTTGCACAGACATTCATATATTATTGAAACTCATTCATGGCCTTAAAAAATATCGACGCAAATTCTCATTTTCTCTTAATATTTCTAATTAACAGCTTTGACTTCCTGATGTTATGGACCTCAAATAGGTCACTGTCTAAGACCACCACAATTCCAGTTACATTACTTTAAAATTTGTTTAATAGGAAATCTTTTACAATTATTTAATAGGTCTACATACTCTACACTGAACATTTTTTATCACATAAACTTAATTAGTCGCACAAATAATTTAATTAGACGTGTCTTACGCCTACACGGTGTCTACGTATGGATAAGAATATGTTGGACCACAAATAAATGTATGATAACATATGTATGATGGCACATTAAGGTAGGTATTTTTACTTGGAAAAAATGGCATGTCCATGGCATATGAGTCCAGATCGTTATATGAAACTGAGTGAATCTGAAGGAAGAACTGTTTGAAGTGCTATCACTAAGGACTGTGCTAAGTCAAAAAATGTTCGGTGATAGCATATACCATAAGACAATGGGGGAATTTGGTATGGATAAGCTATTAGTTTAAGTCAATTTTCCTTTACTGCCGTCCTTCTGCCAAAAGTCGTGCCGATACTCCTCTATGGGGTTTGTAGAGCTCACTGTACATGTCTTGCACTACCAAATTGTTGGAGTACGTACAGCAAGCCACACGCGCTTAGTAACTACTTTGGCCTTCATTGTAATGCTGGACATACATCATTTGTATGTATATTTGGCGTAAGGGGCAGCACCTGGCTTCTTTATATGGGCAATGGGGTCTCTGGCGTTGGGCTCTGCAGACTATTGTGTTCCTACAGTTACTTCATGTGTAGGCAGCTGCCGTATCACTATAGTGTCTTTCGAGCGAAAGCCGCCACGATTACGGTGCGATAGGGCAATTCACATCTACAATGGCATCCAAGAGACAGTAAGTACACAGACCCAGGCGTAGTCACCCGTCACTTACCCCCAGAGTGGCGACGTCTACCCTTATGCACTTCAGAATTCTGAAGTTAAACTGTAATGGACTAACTGGGAAGATTACGGAGATAGTCGATTTCATGAAGCGGCACAACATCCGCATTGCTGCGATTCAAGAGACTAAACTCACAGCAAGATCTGCAGTGCAGACCTGCTCTGGGTATAACGTCCACAGGAAAGACCGCGAGAGCGGAAATGGAGGCGGTCTCGCGTTTATCATACACCACTCTGTGCAATATTGTATATTTGATCCTGGCATCGACCGCAGGGACAATGTCTTAGAACGTCAAGGCCTATCTGTCCGGTCAGGCGATGCAAACCTAGAAATCATCAACATCTACATCCCTCCTGCCACCTGTTGCCCCAGTGGATACCGCCCTAATATCAGGGCCTTACTCACTGGCAACAATCGCATTATCTTAGGCGATTTCAATGCCCATCATGATCTATGGCATTCAAACTTGCGGGCGGACAGTAGGGGTGAGATGTTGGCGGATCAAATAGAAGAAACGACGTTCTGCACAATAAACGGAGACGCCCCCACACGTATGGTAGGAAGCTGTCACAGCTCGCCAGATATCTCAATCGTGAGCGCAGAACTCGTAAACTGCGTCAACTGGCAGCCGATGGTAACATTGGCATCCGACCACCTGCCCATACTTATTTCGCTTGAGCGTAACGCCAACTTCATCGTCACTGAAAAACGCACTTTCATAAACTTCAAAAAAGGAAAGTGGGAAGAATATAAATCCTTTACAGACATCCGCCTAGCTGCCCTCCCTATCCCGACTGATGCCCGCCAAGGGGAGCGTGCCTTCCGTAAGGTCATTAAATCCGCCTCCGCACATTTCATTCCCGCCGGGAGAATTCCCGAAATCCGGCCCCACTTCTCGGCGGAGGCCGCAAACTTAGCGAGAGAACGTGACCTTATAAGACAGCTTGACCCAGGCAACCCCCAAATAAGGGATATAAAACAACGCATCAGATTGCTTGTAGATGAACACAAGCGGGCGAAATGGGAGGAGCACCTAAGAGGTTGTAACCTCTCTACCGGTGTGGGTAAACTTTGGTCCACCGTAAAGTCCCTATCGAATCCGACTAAGCACAAACACAAAGTTTCCATCGCCTTTGGCGACAAAGTGCTGTCGGACGCGAAAAAATGCGCGAGCGCTTTCTGCCGACAATATATAATGCATCCTACGGTCGACAAAGATAGACGGAGAGCCAATAGACGCGCACATAAACACAAATTCAGCGCGTCACCAATCACCATCACCGCTAAACAGGTTGAGGACGCCATTGGTCGTGCTAAACCATCCAAAGCAGTGGGCCCAGACGGCATAGCCATGCCGATGCTTAAAAACCTAGGGAAAGAGGGGTTCAAATATTTAGCACATGTCTTCAATCTGTCTCTTTCCACCTTTGTCATACCTGAGAAATGGAAAATGCCAAGGTGGTCCCGCTACTAAAGCCTGGGAAACCAGCTAACATAGGTGAGTCGTATCGTCCGATATCTCTCCTATCGCCAGTGGCAAAGACGCTTGAAGCCATTCTGCTCCCTTATTTCCAAGCAAATTTGCAGCGAGCCCCTCATCAGCATGGCTTCAGAAAACTCCATAGCACTACCACCGCGCTGAATGCCATTAGCACCCAGATAAATTGCGGTTTAAATCAATACCCCCACCATAGAACAGTACTCGTAGCGCTAGACCTATCAAAAGCTTTCGATACGGTCAACCATGGCTCGTTACTGCAGGACCTGGAAGGGTCTACCCTTCCCCCATGTCTTAAAAGGTGGACCGCAAATTATCTGGGTGGTCGGCAGGCATCGGTGCAATTTAGAAACCAAGCATCAAAACCAAGGAGAATTAAACAGGGGGTGCCACAGGGTGGTGTACTATCCCCACTTTTGTTTAATTTCTACATATCTAAGCTACCTTCACCACCGGAAGGAGTCACAATCGTTTCCTACGCCGATGCCTGCACAATAATGGTCACAGGCCCAGGCCCAAAGATCGATGCGCTATGCAATAAAATAAACGGCTACCTCCCTGATCTCTCCAGTTGTTTCGCCTCGCGAAACCTGGCATTATCACCGACTAAATCTTCCGCGACCTTATTTACAACATGGACGCCCCAAATGTCGACCATTTTGAACATCCACGTCGATGGCACTACGCTACCGACTGTCCGACACCCCAAAATCTTGGGTGTGACGTTTGATCAGGATCTACATTTTGGTGAGCACACAGCCGCAATTGTTCCGAGAATTCAGAGCCGTAACAAAATCCTCAAATCCCTCGCTGGCAGTACTTGGGGAAAAGGTAAAGAAACGCTCATGACTACATACAAAGCAATTAGCCAGCCGATTACGTGCTACGCGTCACCCATATGGTCGCCAAGCCTAAAAATCACCCACTGGAAGAAACTACAGGCCTGCCAAAATACTGCTCTCAGAATCGCCACGGGCTGTCTTCTTATGTCCCCAGAACACCATCTGCATAATGAGGCGAGAATACTCCCCATCAGGGAGAGAAATGAGATGCTGACCAAACAGTTCCTGTTGAATACCCAGAAACCTGGGCATCCCAACAGACATCTGATTAATGCACCTGAGAACCCAGCCGTATAAAGTGAAAAAACACAAGTAGGTCCTTGGTGAACTCCATAAACAGGCGTCGGACGTTTATGCCGGGAATTGCCCGGTGAATCCAGTACTTAACGAAAATTATCCAAAACTTGCGTAAGAGGAATGCATACTCCCCAGGGAAACGCGTGTCACTCTTGCTCAACTTCGTTCTGGATACTGTAACAGGTTAAACTCTTACCTATCCAGAATCAACCCCGACATACAAAATGTACGCCCCGCTTGCAATGTGTCCCCACATGACACCAACCATCTCTTCAATTGTAATGTGGAACCAACGCCTCTAACACCCCTTTCCTTATGGTCCACCCCTGTTGATCGGTCGCGGCTATTAGGTGGGGCGAGCATTGCTACAACAACAACAACAACAACCTCAGCTGTGATCAAGGATGGTATTCAAAGTTCCACTGAGTATACTTTTGTACAAATGGGTCTTAAGCTAGCTAAGCAAATGCAGAGGAAACGCCTGCTCTTCTAGAATAGCGAGATCCTCCTGATTGGAAGAGTATGGTAGGCAGCTTCGCAAAATAATTGAGTTCACTAAGTCTAATTTATAATTGGTAACTGTTATTCTGATGTTCACTATTAAATGGGATCCCTTATTGTACTTATCAATATACTGGAAACACATTATGCTCCACATACATGGAGGATGATGGGGTAGAATAATCGACTCCCTTCATGTTTCTGTGAGGTTTTGATAGAACAAGTATTGCAGCTTCGGTTTACTCCAGTGTCAATAATATTCGTGCTCGCAGCGATTCGCTAAATAACTTAAGACTCATTTTGATATGTTGACTTTCCGACTAGGTGGATAATTGGTGTATCTTGGCGATTTCCTGCCATCTCTTCTCCAACTTGGTTGGAAGTGACACGGTTTCTTCATTGTGGCATTATTTTCTTTTCTTTCGAAAAATGGCACTGACGCCGAAACCGGTTCGTCCACACATTCGATTTGAAAAGGTTGACCGAAAATGTCTAGTATTACAACGAACGTACATGTGGTCTAAGTGAGCTTCTTGCACACAGTCGTTGATGTTCAACTAAACCTAGCCAATTAGGTTTCCAACGAAATCATTAATCAATTTAACACAAATTCATTCGCATACATCAGCAACTGTAGCTGTTGTTAGGAGTCAGCATAGAAAGTGTTGACCCCGTCCCACCAGTTTGAAGGAAACATTACAAAGGATATCCTAGATGTATCACCCTAATCGAGAAAACTATATGCTTAGCTATTAAGAAAATTTAAGGTACTGCTCATTTTAGATTCCCTATTGACTTCAAGAGACATTAACAAATTGTTTATAATAACCTAAATCTGGCTCGAGACTACTGACCATACAATAGACAGTCACATCTAGCCAAAATATGGGTTTCAGTCTCAAAACGACAATCACGACGTTGGCGCACCCGAACTTTATTTTTTCTCTAAATTTTGAAAAATAATTTTCATTCGTCTTTTCCGCGTAATGTGTTGACAGGCTATGAAGCGATGAGATCGATGAGATAAACAGCCGAACGCCCTGGGCGTAGTATTGTGCGATAGTAAATATGATTTTTGGGAATGATAGTTTTTCTAAATTTTAACTGGGTCAGGTACCACATAGTGCCTTGTTACACCTAGTGGAAACAGTTTTTGCAAAAAGCTACCAATGCACAAAATTTCTAGCAAATCGCTCAATAAAGGAAATTTTTTGGAATAAGTTAGTCCCTGGTCTACTTTCAATAAAAAAGTTTTGCTTAATAAAAACCTTGACTCCATATACTACGGATGGTAGAGTTGCCAAATCTAGAAGCAGCAATTAAGCTAGATCCTATAAAACTTTTACTATTTGCCAAAAAAAATTCTTGTAACATTAGAGGGACACCTTGTATGTGTGAAGTCTTCGTTGATAGGCCAGTTCAGCCTTACCTAGCCCAGGCAAGAACCTACGTATGTATGTGCCGTATTTAAAAAAAATGGTTTAATAAATACGATTTTTGGGAATAGGTTCTGGGACAGACCTTATTCGGTGATAAAAAAACACATGCCTATAACGATCATCGGATAGAATTAAGTAGCTATAAGCAATTTAACGGTATTTCGTGTTGTCGGTTCGGAGTTATAGCCGAGCAATTTACAGACATTCAATTCACAAAAATTAAAAAAAAAAACATTATTTCATATTATTACCCATATCGAGCATTCCCATCGTGTCACAAACTAACGCTGGAGTTCATGATGACTAATTTAATTGAATTTAATTGGATACAATTTCAAATATACTTATGATTACTGTCAAAAATATATATGTACAGATGCTAGTAAGTATGTTTGTATAAATCATTATTGCAATGTAAAGTCAAAAACAGCTTCCAAGCCTGATTTTTTGTATAATATTCAAGTCAGTAATTTGTACAAAAAAGTACAAAATTAAAATATAAACATATGAGTATTAAATTAGTCGCAATCTCAAAATTAGCAAAACATTTGAAATGTATCAGCAGATGACTTAAAAATAAAATTTTGCAAAAGTAGCTAAAAGTCCCACAAAAGGCAGCAAGAAAATACTCTTAACGCCAACACACGCAGCAGCCGAACTGCACACCTTTCGAATTGTTTCGGTATACAAACCACGTCTGGATAACAAACCGCGTATACTTCGTAGTTCCTATCGAAAGAAAAAATTTTATTAAACACACAAAAATTCCTATCGGAAAATCAATCCAAATTAATCACACAAACCTCTAAGCTCAGCCCCTTCTCCGTTCGACTTAGTACCAGCGTATAGATCGAGCCACGCATATCATTACCACAAAATGTTAATACTAAATGATCATTAACAGCTTTCACCACTTGCACTGTGCCAGTGAATTGTCTATATGAGTTGAGCGCTACCAACGAACCACGTTGTTCACCCATATTAATCCATAAACCAGGATTTCTTTCAGTGTAGTTAAATGTATATTCTAAATTATTGTCACCTTCACTCCAAATTAAACGCAAATATCGTACGGGCATATAATCTTTGTAGGTGTTTTGTGTTTGTTGTTGGTTGTGTTGTTGTAGTTGTAGTTGGTGTTGTTGTTGTGGTTGGTTATTCCGTGTTCGTTCTTGATTAAATTGTTGCAAATTCTGACGATTATTATAATGATTTTGCATCTGAAATAAAAATTACGTGCAAAGTGTACTAACTTATATCTTATGTGGTTAATACAGTTGCAGGCCAAAAAATTAGAAACACTGTTAACTAAATATATAAAAGTTAATATATTTTCCGCCTATAATAGAAAATCCGAAATCTATATGAAATTCAATTTTGTAATTTCGATATATAAAAGGTGCGTGACACCTAACCTACAACTGGCACCATTCAGGTGTCGTATTGCCGTTCGAAATTAAACCAGTATAAACTCGTGGCGTATGAAAATTAACGGTCTAATAAACATTAAAGCCTTGATTTTCTAAGTAAATGGTTGATATTTTGATCTTTCAAAATTTCCTTAAACTGTCGGTCTCTGATATAAGTAACGGGCAGTGCCGTTGGTGGTGTCTGAGTCGGTTAACTACCTTGTGATTAATCTAAAAATAAAGCTGTAATGGAGCTTATTGTAGGTGGCAGGACAAGGAAGACTACCGTCGCCTTATACTGCTGTCGAGGAGTCACTGATAAAATTTGAGAGGTCTCACTAAAGCTGTATGATGTGGTGGTCAAACCGATTCTCTGACCTGATGAACAGCACTAGATACTTCTTACCCGATAAGACTTGGATAGCAAATGGTGCTAAGCGGAATAAGCGGTACCCTTCTTACCAAGGCCGTAGCCAGGGGGGGCGGGTTACGGGGGTTTGAAGCCTCCCCCCGAAATGTTGAAACAAGTATGCTAATTTTTATTTCTACCATGTTGAAAACCATAGTTTAAATGTCTTCCAATCAAAGACAACCAAATGCATATTGTGTTAATATGTTTTACCATTGACCACACCTAAAATAAAAATTAAAAGTTAATGTTGGGGTACGCAGAACAAAAGAAAACGCTCAAGAAATTGTTTTATTTTTGCTCTGCCAGCCAAATTTGACGCTACTTTTATTTGAAAGTTTGTATGAGGCTTCTTTTTGGCACCTTCAAAAAATGCTATAGAAAACCTTGTCCCACGGCATTTCGTGACGGTAGATTTAATGCTATCGTCGCCGCCGGGCAAACACACAAAATGTATCCGCATTTTATTTTTCGTTAAAATATTGCGATAAAGTTTTTTGTTCTTTAAAATTCATATACAAATATTTTTCCAAGCCTTGGTTTAAAATCAAGTAGTTACTAAAGTCGTTTATTAGTCCATCTGTGTAGTTTTTTTCATTTTCTTATTCTCTTTGCTTCTTTTCTTTCAAATGGCCACTCAACGAAAAGTCATTGTGTTTATACCTTTAATTGAACGTACAAACTTTTCATTACAACCATGCATGATAGCAGCAAGTGAATCCTGATGGTCAGCTGATTTTTGTTTACATTTGCTTTACAAAAAAATAATAAAGTGAATTGAATTCTGAGTCTAAAATGAGTGTAAAACGAAAATCGCTGCTCGATTATGGTTTTAAAAGCAAAAAAGTTGAAAACGAAAGTACTCCTGGACAGCAGGAAGTCCTCAAGACATCAAGTCAAGTAGCTAGTAGTTCAGAAACTGTATGGCATTCAGATATGAACATCATGGACATTGGTGGCTATTTAGGAATAGCAGTAGAAGATAGCAAAAAATATGACCTTCTTACTTCGCCGTGGATACCTGAAGAATCTTGTACATTTTCGGGAGTGGGAAAAAGGAATATAAAATTTCAACATCATTGGTTGAGAAGGTATTATCTGCAATTAATGCTATTTTATGTTTATAGAGTTGTGACAATTCTATAGATATGAATGGCTTGTTTATACGCAAGCCAAAGGAGCAGGTGCATTGTGCAAATATTGTGCTCTTTTCCCCCATGAATATGCTGGAAAAGGGAAACACCAACAGTTGAACTCATTTGTGACTAAACCATTCCAAAAATGGAAAGATGCCATTGAAAACTTTGAAAACTGAAAGTGCCAATATCACGCTTCTAGCATTATTTATGCTAATAGTTTTATAAAAGTTTGGACAAGGGCGGTACCTGATATACGATCGCATATTGATATAACACGTATGGAGAAAATAAAATCGAACAGAAGTAAGCTTGTTCCAATTATTGAGGTGATCAAGTTATGTGGTCGGCAAGAACTAGCTTTAAGGGGAACGGATGACTGTGGAATGCTTGCTAAAGAGCAGGAGCACAATGATGGTAATTTACGTATGAGAATAGCTTGTGGCGATAAAATTGCGAAACATCATTTTAAAAATGCTGCTAAAAATGCGAACTGTTTAAGCCCGACCATTCAGAATGAAATAATCGCAACTTGCGGACAAATAATTCAGCGTAAAATAATGGAAAGGATAAATATGGCAAAATCTTTCTCGATTTTAGTAGATGAGACAACAGATATTGGACAAATTGAACAAATGTCTCTCTGTGTTCGTTATATTGACGTTGGCGATTCTGAAAAATACATTATGCGTGAGGACTTTTTACAATTTGTAGCTTTACAAAATACTACGGGCCATCATATTGCAGAAGTTATCTTAAAAACCATAAGGGTAGTAGGTATATACGAAAAATATATGATAGGGCAGGGTTATGACGGCGCAGCAGCAATGAAGGGGAGTTTCAATGGAGTACAAGCAATTATAAGAAAACGTTTTCCTGCAGCATTATATGTACATTGTTGCTCTCACTCCTTAAACCTGGCATTGGGACATGCTTGTGAGGTGCATTACATTGACATTGCTTAGGTATTTTCAAGACAGTTATGTCCTTTTCCAAAAATTCTGCTAAAAGATCACTAAATTTAACTGAAATAATCAAAACAATATTTCCGCAAGCTAAATCTAATAAGCTAACTTCGTTCTGCGCAACTCGTTGGGTGGAAAATCATGATAGCTTACTCAGGTTTAAAGAAATGCTTCCTGCAATAGTTATGGCTCTTGAAGAGTTACTTCTGGACCCAGATACTGATGATTCATCTAAGGCCAGTTCGTTTTTGAAATCTGTAACAAGCTGCGAATTTGTTGTGAGCTTATTTATGGCATCAACGGTGTTCTCGTTGACTCTGCCATTATGTAAGACTTTGCAATCAGTTTCATTGGATTTACCAAAAGCAATTGAGCATATCGAGAAGTACGCCAGCTTTTAACGTCCATTAATGAGGAGGTAAAGCTTCCACGTATCGCCTATATCCAACTAGAGCGAACGGGAATTAGTACAAGAGATCCTGAAGCATATTTTAGGGTGACTATTGCTATTCCTTTTTTAGACGATATTTCTGTACAATTGAATGACAAACTTGTTCAACATAAATCAATTATTTAGAAATTTTCTTTCTTTGTTCCATCGATTTGTTGTTTAAAAGAAGTAAACTTCAGCGAGTCTGACGCAGAAGAACTTGAAATATATAAAGATATAATTGACACCGCAGCAATTGCTTCTGAGTTCACTTTATGGAAAGCAAAATGGAGTCAAGAAGAAAGTTGTACACGTCCATCATCTGCTATTGAAGCTTTAGACGAGTGCAATAAAAAATTTTGTCCAGCAATATATTCTTTGCTGAAAGTATTTGCTACAATTCCCGTCACTACATGCACATCGGAAAGATCTTTTTCAACACTGAAGAGGTTGAAAACTTTTTTGAGAAATTCCACTGGAGAGGTAAGACTAAATGGCTTAGCCATAATGAGTACACATCGTCGGTTTCAAATTGAAACAGACGAGCTGATAAATGACTTCGCCGCTAAAAAGTCAAGACGTCTTAATTTAATATTAAATTAAAATAAAATTTTTTCTAGATAAGTATGAATATACAATTAATGGGACATGTGAATAAAAAAATTAGCAAACGATTTTACATAAGTTATCGGAAATCCGACATAATTTTTGTATGGAAAAAGCTTTAAAATTTAAGTAAAAGCTAGGGAAAACAATTTGATTGTTTTATTTATTCACTTGGTTCAATATCGCCAAATATTTTATTTTAAAACTTTCTTACTGGGGCGTTATTTTCAAGTTTTATTTTTATTTTAAATGCATGGCTACATGTATACCTATGAGTTTTTGTTACCTTAATTGTAATAAATACTAATACTATGTTAAAACAGGAAAATTAATTGAGGCAAATTCGATTTAAATTTAGTGGTGTTCATACAACTCAATTTAGCTTACACAATAGTAATTTGATAGCTGATTGGCTAATCTCTACAGCAACAACATACCTTTGTTCAGACTGTCAAAATGTGCGTGTTGGTATTAGGCGAATGGAATGGAATGAAAACACAAAACTTTGAAATTTTTGTGTGTTGTAAGAAAATGTGTTCAATGATTTGGATTCATTTTGATATTTGCCATCTTCTTTTGACAATCCCTACTCCAGTGAAATGAAAAAAATAAAATCAGCTGATGAGATGAGCCAGCCATATAGTTGAGCCATGCGTAAACTGACGTTTAAATCTACTCAATAAACGCACTTTACAAGGTTGCATTTGCATTTTGAAACAATTTATTACGCAATTTTTTTAAATTGGCAATTTATTATTACAATTTATTATATGACAAATTGCGTAATAAATTGTCCAAATGGTATAAATTGCCAATTTGGTGTGTGTTTGTACATAGTATAACGAAAAACTAAGCAAAGCAGCGTGTTATTTTAATATTGTGTAACAATTTTTGCAGGAATAGAAATTGTGAGATAGGCAGCCTTCAACAAAAATCTCAGGTAACCGTTTTTAAACAAAAATTCTGAGATCCGACGTTTTTGAAAAGATAACCCAGATATAGTTATCTTCCACTCAGCCGGCGCAATAGTAACTTGAGCAAAGTTGTTCAATATGTAGTTTGAGGACATACCCCTCTTTTTGAACCAGAGCAACAAAAAGTACTATTTTGTAAAAAAAAATGTAAGGGAGTACGCGATATAGAGACGGCACATAAGGAAGTACCTGTTGGCATCATAGAGAACCTTTTACTGGAGAAGAAAATTGCCTGGGCAATAGATAGCTTCTCTCCATATAAATCACCAGGCGTGGATGGTATTCTACCTATTATGCTGCAGAAGACTCAGAAACCTTTGGTTAAGGAACTAAAGGAGATCTTCGAGGCATGCATTCGTCTCAACCACATTCCGATCTCGTGGACGAAAACAAGGGTGGTTTTCATCCCTAAGGCCAGCAGAAGGGGGCATGAAGTAGCCAAAGACTTTCGGCCAATAAGTCTCACGTCCTTTGTTCTGAAAACGTTCGAAAGGCTACTAGATATACATATACGGGAGCTTCTAGGCGAGGCTCCACTTTTCACGGCACAGCACGCGTACCTGAGAGGGAAATCCACAGAAACCGCGCTACATAAGGTAATTCGAACAGTGGAAAAGTGCCTTCATCACAAGCAGTTCAATCTGGCTGCGTTTGTTGATGTGGAAGGGCGTTGAACAATGTAAGAGCCGAAGCGATTGAGGCTGCCCTCGGTAGGGCAGGGGTTGAAGAGCCACTACGGCTTTGGATTTCAACCCTGCTTCGCAACCGCGAAATAACAGCAGAGCTAGGCGGAGCTACTGTTGGCAAGCAGGTATGCAGAGGCACACCACAGTGGGGTGGTGCTTTCACCTCCGCTTTGGTTGATAACCATAATTGAAATCCTAGGAAAACCTAACGCAGGGGGGATTAAGATCGTGGCGTATGCCGACGACGTGGCGATCTTGGTCTCTGGTCTTTTCCCCTCCGTAATGAGCGAAATCATGGAAAGGGCCTTGGCTAACCTCAGCAGGTGGGCACAGGAATGTGGCCTTAGGCTAAATCCCGACAAGACGGACCTGCTTCTCTTCACGAGGAAGTACAAGCCACCTGCCTTCAGACTACCATTCTTAAATGGCCAGCAACTAACCCTGTTACCGAGTACCAAGTATCTGGGACTAACAATTGACTGCAAGTTGAATTGGAAAGTATGCATCGAAGAGCGGATACGGAAGGCCTGCATCGCATTTTATGCCTGCAAATCAATGTTTGGTAAGAAATGGGGACTCAAGCCAAGCATGGTACTTTGGATGTACAAGGCGGTGGTGCAACCGGTGCTTACCTATGGTTCCATAGTCTGGTGGGAAGCTCTTAGTAAGAGCTACAATCTCACCAGCCTGCAAAAAGTCCAGCGCACTGCGTGTGTGGGTGTCATAGGGGCCGGACGCACTTTCCCCACAGCTGCTTTAAACCCCATTTGGTACCTGCTTCCGATCGACTTGCATATACTTTGTACATCGTCACAAACCGCACTGAGACTCAGGGAGTCTGGGTGTTGGAAGGATACTCAGCAAGGGTAGTATCCTAAAGAAACTTCCGGATAGTACATGTAGTACCGAGACAGATTACTACCCTCGCAAACTGAAGTTTGAGTACGGTTGTAATACCGCCATTCCAAGCAGGAACGAGTGGAAGAGAAACCCGGATATATGGGTCGACGACTCCAAGATGGAATCGGGAGTGGGGGCCGAGTCTACTCTGATTCCCTATATTTGTCTGCATCATTCAGACTCCCATCGCACTGCAGCGTGTTTCAAGCAGAAATCCTCGCGATTTGGCAAGCCTGCAAATCACCGGAGGGTTTGAATGTAGCTGGTAAAGTTTGCATCCTGTCGGATAGCCAAGCAGCGATAAAAGCGCTTTCCTCTCCACACACTAACTCAAAATTAGTGTGGGCTTGTAAGCGACTCATATCCCAGTTATCCACCAATCTAGAACTATGCGTTATCTGGGTCCCGGGTCATAGGGAGATAGAGGATAACGAGAAGGCCGACGAACTGGCACGTAGGGGCTCCTCGGAGATGAATGAGAAAGTAACCAGGGTCGAAGTAGGCATACCTTTAGCAGTAGCCAAGGGGAATATCCAAAGCTTCTACTTGAAGAAAGCACAAACAAAGTGGAATAACATCACCACCTCTGCAATATCAAAATCCATTTGGCCAAAATATGATGGAAAGAGGACGAGAAGTCTTCTGAATAAATCCAGGGCCAACACACGCAAACTGATAGCAGTCTGCACCAAAAATTTGGCATTAGGTACGCATGCAGAAAAGATGGCATTCCGTATAATGACTACTGCAGAAGCTGCAAAGATCCAAATGGCAGGGAGACAATAGAACACTTTATGTGTAAATGACCGACTAAGGTTCCTTGGAACCCCGTTTCTAGAAGACCTCAGAGGTTTATCTGTGATAGCAATCCCGAATATTCTTAATTTTATCAATAACTCTGGCTGGTTGTAATACATTGACCGTAACATTCCGTAGGTTTTTAGACGAGTTACATGGCGTCAAAACGGCTTTAAATGGCTAGCGATTAACTCAGCCACCGTAAAGTCGAGGGCTATTAGGTTGATTGACCTAATTGGCTGTAATCTCGTCCTGCGCAGGCACTTGTGAACTGAACATGGTCGCCATGTTGATTTCAAGATTCCGTTGGGCCATCGCTTTCAGTATCTGAACAGACCACGAGTTAGCAAAACAAGCGTTGGGCTAAGACTTTTTTTCGGGCCAATTGTTGAGCTATAAGTCTTTACTAAAGTTCTCCCCCATTGTGTTCCTGCTGGTGATGCAAATGGAGAAGGTTTAATAATGTGCAGTATGAGCTTACGCAGAGATGAACATAGTATATAGAAACTTCTTGGACACCCATCTATGGAAGCAGAAGAAGAAAAATACCTCAAATCGCCTAACCATGTCCTATATAAAAGCGGATGCAACTCTTCTTCGCCGTATTTTAATGGCTATGCAAGTATCAACCCCTACATGTTATTGTTTTTTAATTCGAATATTGCTGTTAATACGTCGTCATTGTCTGTCGAGGGAACATTCACTCAATCGTCTTTGGTTGTGGGCTTATCTTTAGGAACTTATCTGGATGCTTTATAGTTACCCTCCATTAAAGAAGGCATAGAAGTTTTCCTTCCAAAATCTTATCGCTGTATGGACATCTAAATTCGCCCCGGGCTGGAAACCTTTCGTCTGTACCTGAATTTTCTGGTAAAATTTGCGGGTGCCTTTCACCAAGCTCCACACTTATACGTTTCTGTCGGCATTTATTTCGACATTCTGCGAGTCAGGGACCGATCCGTATCTAAGACGTTTGTATTGACTCCTTTGTTTGCGTTGAGGAGACTACCTCAATAATGCTCTTATCTAAGAACGAATAACTGGCGGCCACCGTGGTGTGATGGTAGCGTGCTACGCCTACCACACTGTATGCCCTGGGTTCACAACCCGGGCAAAGCAACATTAAAATTTTAGAAATAAGGTTTTCAATTAAAAGACAATTTTTCTAAGCGGGGTCGCCCCTCGGCAGTGTTTGGCAAGCGCTCCGGGTGTATTTCTGCCATGAAAAGCTCTCATCAGTGAAAACTCATTTGCCTTGGAGATGCCGTTCGGAGTCGGCATAAAACAAGTAGGTCCCATCCGGCCAATTTGTAGGGAAAATCAAGAGGAGCACGACGCAAATTGGAAGAGAAGCTCGGCCTTAGATCTCTTCGGAGGTTATCGCGCCTTACATTTATTCTTTTTTTTTTTTTATTTAAGAGCAAATATGAGCTAATTGCATATCCCTGACATTGACAATCTCCTGTTCCATAATTGTAATTCAAATAATGCATTTGATAGAAGGTATTACCAAGAAAAACACCTATGTACCTATCATTCACATGCGCTACCTCGATGCGTATAAAGATTTCTCATTATTCCTTTACAAGGTCAAATGACTCAGCAATAGAAGATACGCATCTGGCTAACTTCTAATAAGCGCAATCGATTGTATTCCTAATAGTATAGTCAGACGTCAACGTTAATGATAATAAAGCTCGCTTTTATTTTATTATGTTCATAAGTAAAGTGAGCATCAAAAACATAATCCGGATTTTTATACTAGTTGAGTAGAGCTCACAGAGTATAATAACTTTGATTGGATAACGGTTGGTTGTACAGGTATAAAGGAATTGAGATAGATATAGACTTCCATATATCAAAATCATCAGTATCGAAAAAAAATTTGATTGAGACATGTCCGTCCGTACGTCCGTTAACACGATAACTTGAGTAAATTTTGAGGTATCTTGATGAAATTTGGTACGTAGGTTCCTGGGAACTCATCTCAGTTCGCTATTTAAAATGAACGGAATCGGACTATTACCACGCCCACTTTTTAGATATCGAAAAATTCGAAAAACACAAAAAGTGCGATAATTCATTACCAAAGACGGATAAAGCGATGCACCTTGGTAGGTGAATTGAACTTATGACCCAGAATAGAAAATTAGTAAAATTTTGGACAATGGGCGTGGCACCGACCACTTTTGAAAGAAGGTAATTTAAAAGTTTTGCAAGCTGTAATTTGGCAGTCGTTGACGATATCATGATGAAATTTGGCAGGAATGTTATTCCTATTACTATATGTATGCTTAATAAAAATTAGTAAAAGCGGAGAACGACCACGCCCACTTAAAAAAAAATTTTTTTTAAGTCAAATTTTAACAAAAAATTTAATATCTTTACAGTATATAAGTAAATTATGTCAACATTCAACTCCAGTAATGATAATGGTGCAAAAAAATACAAAAATAAAAGAAAATTTTAAAATGGGCGTGGCTCCGCCCTTTTTCATTTAATTTGTCTAGGATACTTTTAATGCCATAAGTCGAACAAAAATTTACCAATCCTTGTGAAATTTGGTAGGGGCTTAGATACCAGGACGATAACTGTTTTCTGTGAAAAAGGGCGGAATCGGTTGAAGCCACGACCAGTTTTTATACACAGTCGACCGTCTGTCGTTCCGCTCGGCCGTTAACACGATACAAGTTAAAAAAATTATTAAAATCGATATATCTTTACTAAACTCAGTTCACGTACTTATCTGAACTCACTTTGTATTGGTGTAAAAAATGGCCGAAATCCGACTATGACCACGCCACTTTTTCGATTTCGAAAATTAAGAAAAATTAAAAAAATGCCATAATTCTATACCAAATATGAAAAAAGGGATGAAACATGGTAAGTGGATTGGTTTATTGACGCAAAATATAACTTTAGAAAAAAACTTTTTAAAATGGGTGTGACACCTACCATATTAATTAGAAGAAAATGAAAAAGTTCTGCAGGGCGAAATCAAAAGCCCTTGGAATCATGGCAGGAATACTGTTCGTGGTATTACATATATGTTATGATGTTCTGGGTCACCCTGGTCCACATTTTGGTCGATATCTCGAAAACGCCTTCACATATACAACTACCACCACTTCTTTTTAAAACCCTCATTAACCTTTAATTTGATACCCATATCGTACAAACACATTATAGAGTCACCCCTGGTCCACCTTTATGGCGATATCTCGAAAAGGCGTCCACCTATAGAACTAAGGTCCACTCCCTTTTAAAATACTCATTATCACCTTTCGTTTGATGCCCATATTGTACAAACGCATTCTAGAGTCAACCCTGGTCCACCTTTACAACAATATCCCGAAAAGGCGTCCACTTATAGAACTGAGGTCCACTCCCTTTTAAAATACTCATTCGCACCTTTCATTTGATACCCATATCGTACAAACAAATTCTAGTGTCAGCCCTGGTCCACCTTTATGGCGATATCCCTAAATGGCGTCCACCTATAGAACTATGGCCCACTCCCTCTTAAAATACTCTTTAATACCTTCCATTTGATACACATGTCATACAAACACATTCCAAGGTTACCCTAGGATCATTTTCCTTCATGGTGATTTTCCCTTATTTTGTCTCTCAACTGAGTATGTAATGTTCGGTTACACCCGAACTTGGTCTTCCTTACTTGTTTATAATTAACTTACTCTACTCTAGCTTGTCTAAATCTTATTAAAGAATTGTATACGAAATAAATAAAATAAAATAAAATAAATGTACTCACTTGATCTGTTATGTCATTGAGATGCACAATTACGCAGCTATCATACTGGTATACACCTGGTATATCCTGTGAGTGAACAATGATCTCGTTACCATACCATAAACCAGTTATCTGCCAACCAAACAAGAAATATTTATGGTTTCCTTAATTACATGGAGTTTCTTTGAAAATTATAGTTTTTAGTTCCTTTCCTGCCTTTTAATGTGAATATTTGCTACACGCCCTTTGTTTTGTATTAGGGTTGTTAGGAATGTGGGTGTGAATGCGGAAGTTAAAGTTTTTTAAGAGATGATAGATCGAATCGAAGATTTTTTACAAGGGTATTATAACTTTTATTGGATGCCGGTACTGGCATCAATCAGTGACTTTCAAACTTTTCGAACTCGCGGCCCACCATGAATATCAACCTTTCCATACTGACGATATTTTTTCTATTGAAAATTACTCGTCTTGGAATTGATTATGTTAATGTAAAGTCCTTTGCTATTTCGAAATTATGGCCGCCAGCAGTGACGTAGTTGCAAAAACGCAAATGCGCTGACTCTTAGCTTGATGACAGCACGAACTTCGTTTTGTCCTCATTCAAATCATCAAATCCATTTCTTCTGCTTCTTTTTCAAGTTTGGAGTAAGCAGAACTTACAGCATTCTGCAGCTAGTATAATTTTTTCCAGCATCAAATTACAGAAATCGCCCAGGCTACACAGGTCACCCTGTCTGAAACCTTGTTTAGTTCATTTTGCACGACCGTAAAAGTTTTTCGGGGAGTTCAGGAGTAGCGGCATATAGGCAGCTCCCTTTCGTGCTCTCGAATGCGACTTTCGACGAAGAGGCGATGGTATGTCCATCTTTTTTTAACGGGTTCTTTTCAAGATTTAGTGAAAATCTGATCGATGGTAGAATTGCAAGGTCTGAAGCCGCACTGATAAAGTCCACCCAGCCGATTTACTTCGATATTTCGCATAATAAGCTTGACAGGATCTTATATGCGATACTAAGAAAGCTGATTCCTCTATAGTTGGAGCAGTTTGCATGATCTTCCTCCTTGTAAATTGGGCAAAGAGCACATAGAATCCAATTGCCGGACATGCACTCGTTCGAACATATTTTGCATAGAGATAATAGATGAATACCTTCGTAGGCAATCCATTATAAAGTCGTTTGGGGGAACACTTATTCCATCATTATCGATTGTGAGCTCGAGTTCATAATCCGCCCTGGGTGTTTCATCGCTCTTTCTATTTTGGAGTACAGAGAAGTGTTTTCACCATAATCTAAGCATTCTCTGTACATCGGTTACCAGGTCGCCGTCTTCGCTTTTTCGTAAAATGTGTGGGCGTTACTCCTGATGGCTAGCACCTGTGCTCGTCGCACTCACGTCTTTCTGCCTCTGCTTTTTTTCTTTCTGTCGCGTTCGCTTTAACTTGAGTAGGGTACCTATTTCGACCTAACTAGAGTACCCTAACTCATCAAAAAAGCATGCAATGTTCTCATTAAATTTTCAACCTCTTATCTTTATGAGGTAATTTTTTCACACTTTGGTACAAGTTAATTTTTACTTTGTGACCCTCGAGAAAGATCCACCCAACAAAAGGTTGCAACCAACAGTTTGAAAGCCACTGACTTAAAGGAATCGAGATTGATATTGACTTCAAAATTGTGAGCATCGGGAAAATATTTTGATTAAGTCATATCCGTCCGTCCGTTACCACGATACCTTGGACCCAGAATAGATGATTATCGAAAATTGGCGAAATCGATAACAGCACGAATTTTTTCGATTTATGAATTTTTAAAAATGGAAACGAGCGATAATTATTTGCCAAAGACCGATAAAGTGACTTGAAACGTAGGTTGATTTTATGACAGGAAATAAAAATTTGGAAAAGGTTAAGAAAGTGGGACCGAAACCGCCTACATTTAGAAGAAGAAAATTTGAAAGTTTTCCAAGCCAGAAATCCTAAGCCGTTGAAGATATCGTGTTGAAATTCGGCATGGAGGTTGCCTTTGCCATTCTACAGTCAGTACTACCATACAACACACCCGTGGAGGAATACTTCAGAGGACGGTGTCTTATAACCACTGATTTGTCTCACCACTGACCAAGGCTCTGCCGCTAATTGTGGGCATTATTCATATCCCCCGGCATAAGCTCCTAGTACTCACATCTTTCCATCCACCATTTCTTTCTTCTAATATGGCGAATCCCTTCTTTCCTCGGGGCTTGCTAGTGCCGTACTCAGAGCGGCTTTATAGGTAGAGCGATACTCTTCCTCCAGACCAACAGTTTTTCTTTTCTGGCTCATTAGGAACTGATTGTGTCCGCAACAGTAGTGAGTGAAAAATGTGCTCCCACTGCTCAGGCTCATAGTAAAGTCAAGGATTGTTCTCAGTGCGCAGGAGGAGGGCCGAGGGGAGTAATCATGAGATGACTACTTTGTAAGTACCTTTTCCATAGCAAAATGTTTCTTGCCAAGCAAAAAAGCCTGAGGTGTTACGTGACAAAGTATCGAAGAATATTATAGGTCGTTTGGAGCCACTTTTACAGACCTCGGTGTTAAAAGGAAAACATTGCAATTGTACCTGTTGAAAACTATTTTTGGAGAGTATTTCATAACTTGCGGAGCTCCTCAAGTATTTAGGCTTAGCAATATAAATTTAGTTGGACAGCCTAAAAAATTCATAACTAAATTTTGAACAAAACTATACGCACTTGACCTATATCCACAGAATGTTGGGGTTTAATATCCATGCATAACAATGAATTTGTGTAAACATTTCGATCCGTGCTTGTTGATATTGCATCGTAAATTTGATATTGATTTATGGCAAAACAAAAAAAAACACCAAAATGTTGAAACACAAGATATGTAATAAACAATTTCAATTTCATTTCAAATACTTTTATTTATCGATTTGTAAAAAAATCTGTTGCAACACTTAATAAAAGCAATTTTTGATAATCGTAATTCGTAATCGTAATAGCGCAAACAACTTCGTTAAAGCTCACAATACAATCTCATACTGTAGCGGGCGGAATCATCATTTAAACAGATCAGGAGCGCTAAGTCACCAGTAGTGTTTAAAATTTGTGTAACTTTGTCCGTACGTATGTTTGTATGTTCTTTTTGATATTACTTACTACTACTATCTATTGACATTAATAAAGAGGGCGGGGCTGCTACTGTTATTCCATAAACATCATGCTCTCGCATCTGGAAAGCCCGTACCAATTTAAATGCAGAATTCGCTTTTATATAGTTAATATACATACAGGCATTAGAGGGTATAATAATAATAATAATACCCAACGGATTAATACCCTCCAAAGCCCGCCCGACCGGCGCGAGGGGCGCATTCGAATGACGCACGGATTTGTTATTGCCGAGTTGTTGATAGGCGGAGGTTTGTTAAGCGTCGAGATCTAAGACTGCTCAGCTACAGAATAAAAATCATCAGCTGAGTACTATACATAACAGTTAGAAATTACATAACAGTTAGAAATTATACATATACATACTACATTGTTAAATAAGTGAACATTTTTAATTTATTTGATTTTTTTTTTTTGTTAAGAGTTAAGATAGGATAAGACAGTTTTCTTTATGGTAAAAAGTCAATCCGTTATATCAAATGAATTAGAATGAGTGTTAAAATCATGACACAAACACCGAAAAGGTTCATTTAATTCGAAATTAGTTCTACACTGCCTCAGAAGAAGAGGTTTGTAATGTCTTGAAACCCGTGATGGGACGTTAAAATTTACTTCGTTCAAAAGAATTGGACTAGAAATCAGTCCATTCAGGAGTTTAGCCATATATATAACGCCTAGCATTTCTCTACGACTTGCAAGAGTTGGAAGATTGATAAGCTTTAACCGACTAGTATAAGTTGGAAGATTATACGCAGAGTCCCACTGAAAATTCCTTAAAGAGAAAAGCAGAAATTGCTTTTGTATTGATTCAAGTCTATCTGCATGAACTTGATATTGTGGATTCTAAACTATTTATCCGTATTCTAGTATCGGTCTAAATAAAGTGATGAAAAGCGCTTTAGTTAAATAAAGGTCACTAAATTCTTTAGACCATCGTTTCACGAATGATAGAACACCTCTAGCCTTATTGACAGGAGCATTAATATGAAGCTGGAAACTAAGTTTAGCATCTATCGTTACTCCCAAGTGCACAAAATAGTTTACTGATAGAAGACAAAAATTATTAATTACGTAAGAGGCTGCTGGCAAAGATCTTCGCGATAGGCACATGTATTTGCATTTATTGAGGTTCAGCGGCATTGAATTTACGTGGCACCAAGTAACTAGGCAGTTTAAATCTGTTTGAAGCAAGGGACGTTCTTCGATAGACGCATAAGACCTAAAAAGTTTTACATCATCAGCATACATTAAGATTTTGGAATATTTTATAGTGGTACAGATATCATTAATAAATCGCAAAACAAAAAAAAAAAATATAACAAAACGTTCACCAGACCGGGGGAAAGAGAAAGTAAAATGGAAGGGAAAAGAAAAAGGGAGAGGGGCCGAGGGCTGAGGAGACGGAGGGGGAGAGAGGGAGTCGGGGTGGGAAAGGAAACCGAAAACGAAAAAGGGAGTGGGAGGGAGAAGGAGAGTGGGACATCCCCAGATATTCTTAATGGAACCCTTTCATATTTTTATAGACCGGATTTACATAGAATGCATTGTGGCGTCGTTATAGCACTGTTAAGTGATAACGCGAACAACAGACAGCAACAAAAACAATTTGATTATTAGCTACAGCTTTACACTCGCTGTCATCTAGACCGCAATTCATGCAATAAACTAGAGTTCCGTCATATGACAGTTATTTGAAAGTCTTAATTTCTGCAACTGATCAGTCGAAGTCAGTTCCTTCAATCGAAATATATTATCTGATCAAGGAAAACTAATGAGACGCCTCTTCAGACTCTTCCCTAGTGGAAACTGACATGAAAATTATTTTCAAAATTTCAAAGTAAAAAAGAAGCCCAAAGGAGTTCCAGTCATGATATTACTGTACCCATATCGCTTTTCTTCACAGCACCCAGATGCCCAGTGCTCAATGACTCATCCTGTTGCACAAGATCCTATAACAGCTTTGTATATCCGCTTCAAAAGCTTTGTCTTCAAGCCACAGTTTCTAGTTAGGAGTGACATTCCAAACGTATCGGGAATATTTCTGCTTGCCGGATTATGTTCTCCAGCATCGATTGCTGCCATCCAAAGATGTAGCACTTTACTCCACCTCTTTGGAAGGAAAAAACCATTACCGTTGTTCCTAAATAATTGAAAGCGCCCTCTAGGCAGAAGAGGATGTGATCCCTTTACCTACGATTGTCAGGCACGTGTTAGGCCTTCTATATGCGAGACCTTATTATTTTTGACCATTAGCCGTACAAAGGTGTTGAATAGAAAGTGAATTTAGCTCTCCCCCTCTATCTTTGCGAAATATCGGTCCAGCGATCCTCGTGTATAATTTTGGTTCACTGATACATAAAAATCGAGAAGGATCTACAGTCTTTATTATTTTTTTTTAAGATGGGGTTACATGCCTCCTGGGCACAATATAAGGAACATGTCTCCAAATCGGTAGAGTTTTGACTATATTTGACCTGGGCCAATACGATTTGGTGTGATCGAGTCTAGGTAATATTGGAAAATTAAGCTGTGTGTGAATTATATTTAGAGCAATGCTGTCGAGTATATGGATCACATTGATCGATGTCTGAGCAGTTTTGAACTTTTTGGGATCCTTTCGGGTTTATCTTCTTATTAGGTCAGATACATTCCAGGTTACGTTCGAAATTTGTGTCGGAATCATTTCGGGTTACGTTGAAAACTTTTTTTGGATTATTTCGGGTTTAACAAAAATAAAAAAATAAATGCAAGGCGCGATAAACTCCAAAGAAATTTTATGCCCAGCTTTTCTTCCCATTTGCGAAGTGCGCCTTTTTTAATTTTTCCTACAAATTGGCGGGGCGGGACCCACATATTTAACGAATACTCCGAACGGCATCTGCAAAGCATGCAGAAACATGTAAATATTTTGGGACAGTTCAAGCATTGTATTCTAAATCGTTTCGGAGCTCTTCCGAATCTGTTACAGGGTTGTTTTCGGACTATTTTTTGAATTTTAAAGAGCTATCATTTCAGAATTTTTTTTGGATGCTGTCGCGTATATTCCAGGAACACTTTGGGATCACGTCGAAACTATTTAAGAGTTATTTCAGTATTTTCTTCAGCATCGGGTCTATGTCGGGATCACAGGATACTTTAGGGACCGTTCCAGAACTATTTCGGAATCGATTCGGAGATGTGTTAGGGTCTCGATACGCTCTAATGGGCATATAAAAGAGTAACCGTACGCACAATTGTAACTCGGTATATACATACATACGTATATATATGTACATATATGTGTATATACTAACTATATATTCATTCACTTAGGTACATTTATTTTCCTATACGAGTATAACTTGTACGATCATAAACGAAATGGCATAAGAATATAAATATTAATGTGTTTGTGCCTGTATATTTTGAGTGGGTCGAAATGTGCTTTTGAAATTGCATACCAATATAAATTGGAAAAGCTTCAAGCGCGGAGCGTAAAGAGAATTGGCGCACGCCTCCGCTAAACTAAAATGTTTATCAATTAATGTTCTGAGTTCGCCAAAGGGGGCTGATGTGATGCCCTTTATACCGCCTTAAATGGCTTTGACCATATATGCTCTACTATAAAATGGTCCAATTTGTTAAATGTTTGTATGAATCATATCATAGGACAAGCAAGAAAATATTGTATACCCAATGCACAGTACATTTCTTAGTGGCACTAAGATGGAGCGATAAATCCGGAGTATGCGCTTTGTAAAAAGTGCCATCAGTCTAGGATGAATCCGTAATGAGTGGAAAATAAGTAAGGCTATAATAGATAGCCAGTTTTGATTTCTTTATAGTGGTTGGACTGATCTCTTCTATTTGAGCATGTGATATAGTACCGGTTTGCGTTTGTTTACTGGTAGTGTCGGACTTGTCCTTTTTTTTTATCCCTACGGGTACTGTCAAATAGATCCTCTCTCTACTCTCTCGTATAACCCTTACGAGTACTGCGCGATAGGTTTTCTTTGTACTCCTACGGTTAGTATCAGTTAGGTCCGCTTTCAACCGCTACTGGCACTGCAAGATAGGTCCTCTTTTTCCCGTACGGAAACTCTTACCAATTATATCATTTTTTTAACTATTTATTTATTTATTTATTTAGACAATATTCTTAATTTCTTTTCGTATTGGTATGGTAGAAAAATAAAAATAAAAGAAATACGACAATAGGACGATTGGTATTTTAGACTCCGCAAGGGGCTCCGCATTTCTCTTAAATAATTCGTTTCGACTTCACTTCTTTTTTTATTTTACCCACTTCGTTACCGTTTCTTAAAATTGGCTTCTTCAATTTCAAAGTGACTAATCCCAGCTATACCCAAAAGGGACAAGAGGGGATCAATTATACCCTAATAAAGACAAAAGAGATCAATCTCAGACTCTCTTTAGGGATTAATCACACGATCTTCTGCAGAGCGACTATAGCCAGGTTTGATCTCTTTATATGGATTGGAGGATCCTTTTGTTGGTGCATGTCCTATGGAGAGGCCGATTGTACCTAGTTACGCCTGAACGGTTAGTGTTGGTCCCGATTATACCCTGTCAGACCGTCTACTCTATTTTATACCCGTTACGAGTATTGTTGAGAGGTCCTCTTTGTATCCCTACGGGTACTGTTGGATAGGCTCTTTCCCTTGTGAGAAAAATAATCTTTATAGTGCAGTACTCACGACTAAGTAAAGTTAGGTTGAGAAGAACTAAAGGTATACTTTCTTTACCTCCACCATAGGTAAGCAACTTTTGTTACAGCTTTCGTAGCATTTGTGCGATATGATTGAAGCAGCCTGGCTAGCAACAAAGATAGTTACCTTGGTTGCTTGAACTGTAATACCAACCAGCTGCTTCCTCTCACATAAGGTTTTCGTTGGATAATGCTTCCAGCCTAGCGTACACGTGTACAGTATAGCCCATCCCAGTTCGTTATTATTTTTTTTTTTTTAGCCGGATCTAAGCCCTCCTCCAATTCGAAGTACATATATATTTTTTTCTTTGAATTTGACGTCCGTGTATGATGCTATGTCGGTTTTGACATCCTAATTCTAGTATATTCAAGTCTAATGTCTAAACGATTGGATTTTAGGTAGTGTTTTTCGCGCTCATGCGAATGAAATAAGATGATCCGCCCCAACAAATTAACTTATAGACACCCATCTATGGAAGGAGGGGTACCAGAAAAACACCTCTCTATTGCAAGCCCCAAGCAGAACTATATTTGAGTTTCCTTAATATTTCCAATTAGCGCCAGATGGCGTGACGAATCAATTAAAAAGTAGAAGTGCAGCTCAAGCGTTTCATCAACTTTGCCCAGATAAATCGGGGGATCAACACTCTACCCTCTATTGCGAGTGTCGATCGCCGAGAGATAACCGATTATTTTTTTTAATGGATTCAAAGTATTTTACATAGGTACATCTAAAAGTGAAAAAAGCCTTGGCTTTTGGAGGTCTGAAACAACTTCCCTTAGCCGTTCCATTTTTATTTCATCTCTCCAATTGAATCCCATTGTGCCTTCATGCGGAGGTTTAGAAATGTAGCGATGTATTTTGCTCGTCTCTCGCATTATTAAGATCAGGACGCTAGGCCATTTCTGCATATCTCCAAATTCGGCAGACGTCTACACATAAGGATTGCTGCGATATGTTAGAAGTAAAATCAAGAACTGCTCTGTTACTTCGTTAATCTCTTCAACAACAACTACAGTTCCAACGCTAGCTGCCTTTAAAATGTCTAATAAATTTGTCAACCTTTTCATCTCCTCTTGCATAATACCATCTCTTCCGCCCTCCTTTTGCTTTGAAGCTTCCCTCCTTCGCTATGCCTTGCAGATTTAAAAGTGCAAGTTTTGTCAACGCGGCTAGATTGCCTCACGATCCTGGGACTGGAACGTTTCACCTCTTAAGTCCGCCTTTTAAAAATTAGCTCCCCGCCGAAGAGTTTCTTCCTCAATCTAGTTGCATTATTGAGGATTACTCGAAGTACGGTCCTTGTCAGCAAACAGCTTATGGGCCCCTGCCAATCGCTCTCTCTCTTACAGACATTTATTTCGTGTACGGGTCCTACTCCTTCCCCTACTCGATTCCTTCCCAACTCTTTCTTTTTTTTATTTCTATGCCCAAGCTCAAAGAGCGCTCTTTCGCCGATCTCAAGCTTTCTTTATATCCAGGGCCGAACCAAGCTCTTATATCAGCTTAAAACGCCATTATAGAGAGGCTTTTCATTATTTTCTCTGTTAAAAGTCTTCGGGTTACTTGTCTTGCTCGGACGACCCCCTGAACGACAAGAGAAGAACTTCTGTTCAAGGCAGTGCTTCTTGCTGGGAGAAAGCCCCCATTACTTCCAGTAGCCGAAAGGTACCATTTAAATACAGGCGAATATAATCCCTAACTGAACAAGGGGACTTGCAAATCATATGAAGCAGTACGACGTAAATGCAAGCCGCACGCTATGGAGCAACACTAATCCTCACAACGTGATGTAGTTCATGTCAGTTTAGACACCGATGTTAAGTCAGTTTTGACACTGATGTTGGGGCAGTTTTGGAACGATGATAGCTGATGTATGTAAATCTAATCTCAATTCCTCAGGATAAGTATTAAAACTTTCTCGGACTTAAGGCTAAGCTTTTACATACATACATACATATGTATGTATAATGAAACGCGCCGACCAGGAGATTTGGCATTTCGAGACACTCTTTATTTATTTTTATTGAATACAAATTCTAAAGCTACTAAGTAATCCTAATGATAGGAAAATTATTGTAATAAAAGTTTAAAGCATCTGACAGAACTTAAATGCATTTACATTACGAAGTATTTTGAATTGAAAAATTTATCTTCTCCAATATCCAGTCGACATATTTCTCCACACGCACATAAACACCGGGCTTGTTCGCATAACCACAGTGCTGACCCCAAGATATAATGCCATAGAGAGTTTCACCATCTGAAAGAGAGGGTAAAGAGCCATAAAGCTTCAGAGTCGGTTACTTCTTGTCAAATATTACCTTCATCATGGCAAATCAACGGACCACCCGAGTCTCCATCACAAGCGTCGACGCTCTCATCCATGTAGCCAGCACAAAACATTCCCTCGGTCAGCGAGGCGCCATAAACATGCGGCTGCTTACAAACTTCATTCGACAAAATTGGCAACTCTGCAGCGCGTAAAATATTGGAAGGCGCTAAAGTATCGAAAACAGAAAAAATAATGAAAAATGAGATTGGCAGCTCTAAAAACAAAAACTTACTAGAAACGCCAGATTTAATTGAACCCCAACCAGAGATCGTGCACTTACGATTCTCTGTCAACGTCGCACCCTTCAACGGTAAACAAACCGGTTGTATGTAATCATTAAATTTCACTGGCGTTTTCAGCACAATCAACGCAATATCATTATTCATGTGAGTGGCATCCCTGAACTTTTCATGAACATACCAATTTTCAATAAAGGAATCTATTTCCGATGACTCGGCTATATTTGCATAGTGATCACCCAATCGTATGAGGTAAGCCCCCTTTGGATAGCCGGCAAGACAATGCGCTGCGGTGAGTAAATGACGTGATGAGATCAAAACAGCGCCACACCAATGACTCGATATGCCACCTCGCCCCCGTGTACGTATTGTTGCTTGCCATGGATGGTGGCCACGCTTGGCCGTACTGCCATTTACAACACGCTCTTCGGGATGTGCATACTCATCGTTTATATTGTCTTTGAAGTGTCCACAACGCCGCTGTGTACCAACGGCTTTGCTTTTACGTTCCCACTCATCGGGAAAAAGACCAATGTCTTCTAGTTCTTGCTGTGCATCATCCAAGTCTTTTTGTGCATTTTCATCGGTGTTTAGTTTTTGTGAGGCTGCTTGAGTTCTCTTTTTCGGTGGCGCACCCACTGTACACTTGAGTCCGACATCTTCTGTGTGATTACAATTATGTTCACCCCACGTCCAATGATTGCATTGGTCCAGTGATGTTTCGTTGCCAAAGCAAGATACTTGATCTAACCAAATGGGGCCAGCGCCGGGTCCGTATTTATTTTTTTCAATATGCTTTTGACAGAAAAGAAGGACTCTAGTTCAATTATGTGGGCTGCTTAATTTGAGGCAAAAAACATGGTTTACGGAGCGATTCGGTACCTTTCGTAATCTTCTTCATGGATTATGCTGTCTTTGACAATTGATTTATGTTTTATCAAATACAGTAGACCACTGAAGAGTTGAGGAAAAGGAAAATGTGGGTTTGCCTCAAATTAAACGGCCTTAAAGTTCCTCAAAAATACTTAAAGAAGAACTCAAGGTCAGATTTTCTAAATGTTTAAGTAAAACCCCTTCTTACCGGTAGTCCATAGAATCCCATATAATTACACAACACTTGAGCCTCTTTCATGCCGAAATCATCGTCGCATACTGTCCCCCATTCACCATGGTATCTTACTTCGAGACGACCTTCATTTGGACTACGTCCACCTCCCATACGGTATTTTACAGGAGACTAAAAATATATAAAATTTAGAATAGTATTTAGATTTCATCAGAAAATTGCTTAATTTCACATTACAAAGTCGCAACAGAACAAGATAAAGCATTCCTTAGATAAGTTAGCACGAGTTGGGATCTTCGAGCTTGACTATTTCGCCGGCTGGACAGCTGGAATGGTTCGAATGATAGATATTCCTTATTTGGCACTGGTGTTACCTTATGGACGGTTTGCATGGTCATGAGAGTAGATATGCCTTAAGAGCTACGCCCCTCCCCCTTCAAGCCGTTTTCACTGCAGAAGTTGGCGAAGATTTCCAACTTACTAAAGTGCGATAGTGTTGGGGGTGGAGGTGTCCAAAGAGAACAGTACTACAATGATGCACCGATAACTGCTTAGTGGTCTCTGCTTCTGACAGTATTCGGACGCGTGAATACAGGCTATTGCTGTGTCTGGAAGGTATCCTTCCTCATTCAGCTCCCTTGCTCTACACTTATCACCCATTCCTTGTAGCGATACCATCTTCCGGGCTTGCGACCCGATTCTACCCTTACCTTCCTTATTAAATACTAAGTGATTTATCTCAGCGTGTTACAATTCGAAAGCCGGCATATCTTAGTCACGGAACGCCCCCGATGCCGTTCTATGCCGCGGAAGAGCGGAGGTCGCTTCCACTGTTCTTTGTAAACAGGTAGCTTCGGCCCAACAAAGCAGTTGCTGGGCTGACATAACATTTTTTCAAGTGCTCGGCAGAGCACTGCCCAATGCTGTGCGCTTATTATCCTGCGCAGTCCCAGCGGTGTTAGCTACTTATCCTCGAGATGCCTCATGCATATTGGAAGTTCTAAGGGTCTACATAGAAACCCCAATAAATAAAAGTGACTAGGAAATGTTAGTTAAGTTTGCTTCAAACCCGATACATATAATACATACACATAGTCATACTCACATTACAAACATTCGGACTCTCATCCGACTTATCAGCACAATCTGGTGTATGGTCACAAACGAATGCCGGTGGTATGCACTCCTGTGATGTAGTGCATAACCAGTAATTATTGGGGCACTTAAGTTGTGGTACTTTACAAACTACACCAACCACTTCATCCGGACCGCAATTACTCACACCCCATCCCTTGAAGTTACAATCTTTTAGCGAAGACTCATCGCCACGACAATCTACTTCGTCCATAACGAATGACACATCTGATGTCGTTGGTGGATAATATGAATAGCCACGGACCTCGCTAGCGCCCAATTTGAAGCCCAATTCACGACAAACCACCTCGGCATCGCGAAGACCAAATTTGTCATCGCATATATAACCCCATTTTCCAAGAACTGTAAAACAGAAGAGAAACCTTAAGAATTAAATGAATTTAAAAGTTAAAAAGACGTGGTATTCACTTCAAAGAATCGGAGAGGAGTTACACAGGCTAGTTCTTCTTTTCGAAGAGATCTTCAGAATACATGTTAATTTCTGCGTGCATGTTAAATGTTTGGTGTTATTTGAGGCAGAAACACACACATCAAATCTGAGATTTGTGACAAGTCGGGATGAAATATAGATGAGCAGTAGATTACTTAGTCACCGGCTCTGGGTAAGAGCACAAGCGGGGGGTAGCGGCGAAGTCGGTGTACAGTGCCAGAGCTGCCGAATGACTGATTAACAGATGGCTCACGCTATAACCAGCGTAATGCGGTAACAAAGAATCGGGTAACTGATACACCAAACTTCCGATGGCTCGGTGAGCAGTGGGCTGGTGTCCAGAACAACCGGTGGAATTAGGTCCGCGGTGGACTTGCTGTCATGGAAGGAATTAGCAAGGATAGGTGTGACATTAGGCCCGTTGTATTACCACGAAAAGCCAACGTTACCTTTCCTATTTGAATCACTTTGATCACCTGATAAAGGCTACCAAATCCTTGATGTCATAACTACTCCACTATCTGGCATAGATTATCCAGAAAGGGACCTCTTAGCTTTGTCTTGCGTCGTCCTCTTTATCTTCTTTACAACTCTTGCAGCAACGACGACATGTCTACATATAATTCAGTTAGTGCTCCTGCAACTGTAACGTAACGAGATCTTTTAAGTGCCCATTTTGGCCAGGTTTGCTTAGATGCTTGACACCCCCTTAGTAGGTATCTTTCGTCGGCTTGACGGTAGATGTGCTCTTTTAGCATCAGCTTGCATGTGGCAAGGGGCACACCTAAACGTTCATTTGACAGGAAAAATCTGCCTGCTCTTACCACGGCCCCCGTCCTACTGGTAAGGAGTCAAGAATATGCCCGCGGTACCGATCGTTGAAGGCGATTAAAATACCATGGCTAACCAATCCTGAGTGGTATTAACTCGAAAGGGAGCAATGCGGGCACTTATTCTTACCTAAGCATATATATTTCAAATATTCTTCTTCGGAAGGTCAAAGATAAGGTTGAAAACATTCCTAAATTGGTTGGAGTATCCTGGAAGTGACAAGCAGATGCCTATCGTTACTGGATAACAGTTGATAATTGTAAGAGTGGGTTTGTGCTCACTCTTCTTTTTGAAATGTTTTTGTTGGCAGGTTGGCATCGAATCTAGAGTAAATGTAACTGTGCTTAATGAAGATGCCTTATCGATGATTTGAACAGAAGACGTCGAGGTAGTTATCCTACAGCGAACGGACATTTCAATTTTATGTGATGACAAGATTGCAATCACATCCCTTAATGGTGATGCAGGATATCCTGGTGATTAGAAAAGGTTGTTCACATCCCTTAATACTAGGGCAGAATAAAGGAATGGCTGACGAACATGGGGCTGGAGATGGCTAGCAATAAGACAGAAGTTGTTTTGGTGAGATCAAAGCGGACTATGTATGCGCCAGTCCTAACCATAGAAGATTATCAAGTAAATTTAAATCCTCCTTGAATTATCTAGGAGTAATCATTGGCTCAAAAATAACTTTTAAGGAGCACTTCAGGGCGGTGTGGGAGAAAGTTTCTAGAGTTAGTGGAGTTCTGACGCGAATAATGCCCAACATCGGCGGCCCAGGCGAAGCTACCCGTGAGCTATTATCCAACGTAACCAGCTCTACAATATTATATGCAGCACCAGTATGACACGGATCTAAAATGGTCCACCAAAAAGATATACTAGCAGCCTACCGTATACGAATAGCATGTGCTGATCGGACTGTGTCCGACGACGAAATCCATGTTTTTTCCAGGAAAATCCCAGTAGATCTACTCTCTGGTGAAATAGCCGATCTGTATGGCATTGGGATCAGCCGACCATCTGAAGATGCTAAGAAAAGCGCAAGGTCACGAACAATAGTTAGGTGGCAAGAACGGTGGAAAGAATCGAGAAAAGGGCACTATACCTTGTGAGCAAGATGGCCTTTATAGTTATGACGAAATTGATGCATGTTTGACGTTATGCCTTACGGCTGTCCCACAGGGTGCGGACACAAGAACAGAATTAGCCTGGTTTCATTGCGTCACTTGAGGGTCCAATAAAAAACGAAAAAAAACCTCACCAAGATAAGACCTTTTAATTGTACACCCGATTTCAACCCAATTTGGTACCAATGATTCGGCTACGTAGTGTTTAGGTTAGGGAACATGAATTCGGTAGTTGGGCAATGCAATTAGATCCGTGTGTTTTGACACCGTGAGGTTAAGCCTAAGAGGCAAGTACTCACGTTAAGAGCATATAATTAGTTGTTCTTACCCCGCCTAGCGAGCTCATTTGCAATGCAGTTTCCCTCTATGACCCTGTGCCCTGGGCTCATGTGAGGTGTACATGGATCTGTTGGGATAATTCTTGAAAATATCGGCGACAGTTAAGTGTTGGTTCAGAATTGAACGAGTAAGAGCTAAGGAATTTGATGGCCAACTGGCTGTCGCTGAAAATAAAGATTTCGTTGCCGATATTTTGTACTCCTATCCTAACTGCGGCTACCATGATGACTGATAATTCTGCCTGGAAGACAGACGGGTGGTCTGAAGGAGAGTTGTAGACAATGTCCCTTGAATAGACTCCTTATTCAAGCCTGCCGTTCAATGTAGGCTTCCTTTTTGCGCTAAATGACGTTGTCCTTCATTTTAGGCGCAATTACCACAGTTTTGTATCGATGGGTATATAAGACAAGCTCATCTTTGTCGAAATTGCGGCTGAGTCCGAATCGGGTGGCCCATAGAAATAAGCAAACAAATATAGGTATATTGAAAAGATTTTCCGTCATCCCTAGTAAAATTTTCTTTGGATACAAACATGTTTCGGTGTTGTGCCATCTTCATTGTAATTTTTCGTCCTGAGGAGAGGGGTTCCAATATACATCAATTATCCACCTTATCTGGAAAACAACATAAATTAAACAAACAAATAAGAGAATTATTGTGGTTGCGGTGGAGTAGCTGGGTTACTAGATTGGTCAAGCTGTCCAGCGGGGATAAAACGGAAGCTCGCTCCAGCAAAAAATAGTCTCAGCTAATAACACAGCGGAATGGATTTGAAGAGTAGGAAACAATTTGTTTGGGTGTGGTGAATATTACTGTCAAATACTTACTTTTCACCTCAATACGGCCCATATTGGGACTTTCACCACCAGCAAGACGTACTTCGTAGCCCAAATGTTTGCAATCTTCTTCGTCTTTCCGATTGCCACAATTGTTGATGCCGTTACACACCTAAAACCAAAAAATAACAATAATAAGATGTATCAACCATCGATCATGTAAAATTATATTCACCTCAAAAGATTTTACACATTTTCCATTACCACAATCAAACTGACAGTCAAAACCAGATCTCAAATCAATTTCCGGTCGAACACTAAATGGAGTCGTTGACTCTGCGCGCGGATTTTGAGGAATTTCTCTTTCTGTTGCTGGCTCATGTGTGGCGGGTGGTATCGTGGGTGCAACAAACGGACTAGGCATTTCAGGATGCCGTTGATGAAATGCTTTGTTATGAAGTTGGTTGTGGTGATTATGATGGTTATGAGGACTTGAATACTCATCCCCGGCAAAAGGGTTAAGCAAATTTGGATGACTACGATGAAATTCGGGATTATGTCCGTTAGTCTGCCAATTAGTGTTAGTTTTGGATTCGTGTTTTGTATTCTTTGAATATAACTCTTTACTTGGGTCTGGATAATGACTAGTTTGGGTTGGGTTTGTGGTCAAACTATGTTGTTCACCTGCAAGTATAAGTTCAACCTCCGTTTCATTGTGAGGGTCAGTTGTTGGGTTTTTATCATTTTGTGATGAAGCTGTGCTATTCGTCGGCGAATGTGTGAGATGAGGTGTAAGTGACATTATATGAGATTGTGCTTTATCTGCTCTTTCGTCTGAGATTGTGCCGCTGCGATTAAAATATGGGCGTAAAAGTAAGCGCAACGCCTCATTCATTGCTAAATCATCAGGACTTTGGAAATCTTGTGGCTCAGCAGACTGGACGGGTTTAACATGTGCAACATTTGAATAAGAATTACTATAGTGGGGATCTTTAGAGAATGTGGCCATGGTAGTATGCTCAAGCAAAGGATGTGGTACTTGTTTGAGACGTGTTGAAGCTGTCGTATGAGTTCTAGCTGCCGGTGTTGGCATTGTTGGAGGTTGAAGATATGTGGCTGGCGTGCTTGTGAGACTATTAGTTTGATATAAGTTTGTGTTAGAAGGTGAGCTCAGCAGATGAGGTTGACCATTAGTATTTGTACTAAATGCTCTGATAGGTTCAATATTATCTATAGATCTACCGGAAGGACGTGCAGATTGAGGAAGTATGGAATGGGAGGGGGTATTTTTCGTTGAAGCATGAGGCAAGGCATTTTGTGGAGTTGCAGGTGGCGGTGGTGGTTGCAACCCACCATAAAGATTAGAAGAATCAAAATTATTTAATGGAGGCAACGTTGTCTGGGAAGGGTGCGGACTAAGTGTGAGACGCGTTGGAAGTGTTGCAGCACCATATTGATTATTTCCCGGCTGATCGTTGCTACGCTTTGGTGGTAGAAGCTCTTGATTAGGTATTGGTATCCATTGCTTTGTAGGTACTTTGTTATTAGTTTCACTTTCATTGCCATCAAAAACTTCATCGGAATTCTCCTCTGAACCGACTGGTTCCGCAAAATAAATATTTGTTGTAGCATTCGTAAATGTTTGCGTTTTCACGGATGAATCAAATGTGGAATCAGAGTGAAATGGTGCTAGAGGTGAAGTTATTGTGTTGATGGTATTATAATTACGGTTTGGTACTAAAGATCCTTCTTCATATATAGTAGTATGTGCCGGCGTCTGACCCGAAGTTGATGAACCTGTTCCTGTCCAGCTGGGTGAAGTACGATGTGGTGGACGATCATATCCTGAACTATGCGTCCGTTCAGGCACATAAACTGAATCACTCGTTAGGGGACGCTGTCTATCTAAGCTATCGGGTGTGTAAATTGAATCACTCGCTAGAGGACGCTGTCTGTTCATGTTAGACCAACGGTCACCATAAGCACGCGGTGGCGTTGGTGTTGGCAAATTACTGTTAATATTTGGATTTCCGTATGGTGTTTCACGCTGGAATGGAGTAGGAGCCTCCCGACCATCTTGTGGCCAATTGCTTTGTGACGTTGTTGAACCTATATAAAAAGGTTGGGATGGTAATGCTGGTGGTTGTAAGTTTGCGTTAATATTGTGCCCGTAGCCGGTATTAGCTGGAAATAAAAACAAGTATTGATAATAAGTGTAAATATATATGTAGTTCCGAAACTTTGTGAGAAAATATTGCCTCTTAGTGTTTTCTTCGTGCCATAAACTAGCGAACCCGGCAGGCATTTTCATTCCCGGATTTTAGTTTACTTGCTTAATTTGAAATAATTTAAAGAAGTTTCCTTAGCCACTTTTCCTCTTCCCTACTTTTTCTACTTTCCTCTTCCTATTCACTCCACTTTGTCTTCTGTTCCAATTTAATTTCTCCCATTTTCCTCTTCCTTCTTCCTCTCTCACCCTTTCAAATAGAGTTATGCGTATCTCTTCCTCTCAATCTCTCCTGGCCTTCCATGTTTCCTTCAGTTCCCCGCCACCCTGCGTTCCTCTCTTTTGCCTGTACCTTTTCTTTGTAGCTTTACACCTGCCCTTACTCTCAATGCTTCTCTTCTTTTTCATCCCCTTTCTCTCCGTTTCCATAGCTATCTGCCTTATCCCCCTCCGCTTTCTTTCAATCTTCGCATTCTGTTTTTCTGTTCTTCCATTCCAACTCCCGTTCCACATCCCTTTAAATGCTCTTTAATTTGCCACACCTTTCCTACTTTTTCCGCCTATCACGTTCCTTTAAATTTTCTGAAACTGTGCTGCTTTCGACTCATTCCTTCCCTCCTTTTAGCTTTCCAACTTCTTGACCCGCTCCCTAGCTTCTTCTTCTTCCACTTCCACTCTCCTTTCAAATTACCTTACTTTCTTACTTTTCAATTTCTCTTTCACTCCTGCATTCTATTCAATACCATTCTCTTTGCTCACTTTCAATTCCCGCAACCCACTCTCACTACGTCTTTCATCCCCTTCTCGCTTTTTCTTTTACTAATATTCCAATCCCGTTCCTCTCATGCTTCCTTCTCCTACTCTCCCACTATCCCTTCCTCTTCCTCCTCCGCTCATTCTTCCTCTCAGTCTTTCCCTACGCTATATCTTTTCGTTACCGGTCTCTTCTCTCCCTAATCCTCTGCCTTTAATTTCCGGTTTCCCCCATTTTTTCCTCCCTAATATATTGGGTCACTTAACCAAATATATTTTTGAAAATAAAGCGAGTGGCATTTTCTTCTGAAAGAGGCGAGGCACCGGGTGCACGTAAACGCTCGTAAATGTTGTGCACAAGATAGAGCAGGCCAAACATTTGCTCCGCTGACTCCAAACTCTTCTGCTAAAGAGCAGGCAAAGTGTGTTGAACTTTGTGTTCCAGTTGCTATTTAAATGGATCCATTAGTATACAAGTGCATCAATCTTCTGCGCTTGATACTCTCCACACACTTTGCGTTGTTCTCCTTTTTAATTTGTACTACAAATTTGGGGGGCCGCGATCAACATGTTTTACGCGGACTCCGAACGGCATCTCTAAGTTTTCACTGGGAAGCTTTTCATTGCAGAACTACACTCGGAGGGTGTGCCAAATCATTGCCAAGGGGCGGCTCCGATCAGAAAAACTTGTTTCTAATTGAAAAAATGTGTTTCTAAACTTTTGATGATCTTCGTTGTGGTAGCATGCTACCACCACATCACGGGGGATTCAAGGGGTTCATAAGCACAAAGCTTTATAGCTTCAAAGCTTCCCAACCCAGTTGTCAACCTCACCTACGCGAGGGATATCCTGTTACAAATATGAATATATCATACACATATATAGCAGGCGAGGCTCTGGCGACCCCAAGTTCCTCATGGAACTAGGTGTGAGGGGCGGGATGGCATAAAAAGTTTAATGTGGTATATTAATCGTTCCCGAGATGGTCCGGCTAGTACCATAATGGTGCTTTGTTACCGGAACGTGCCGGATCTATATCCAGCAAAGGACCATCAACATCGATAACACTCCCCAAACCGTTCGGGCAGTGTCTTTATCGCTAATACAACAACAACAGCACCACGGCATCCACAAAATGGTATATATACATCAAAATGGTTCAAAGATGAAGAGACACTTTTTTTTTTAAGACAAAGGGATTTTAGAGCTCGCGCCGTTCGTTTTAATAAAAAAAATAGAGATACTCTAAATTTTCATATTTTCTTTAAATGTTAGTGTTTAAGTAAGCATATTTTTCTGCATGTTTCAATTCGTGTTTCATTGGGAATGATTCATCTTAGTTCACAGTTGCCTTGGATAATAATAAGTAATAATGAGCGTGGCGCCTAAAAATATGTAGTGAAATTGAAATCCGTAAAACCAAAACGGTAGTTCTGGCCACTTGGCGTATTGGGTTTTGTTCAAAATTTCCCTAGGAACATAACGTCGAAGACGACAAAATCGATATCAGTTTTCGAAAATTGCGGATACAATATGGCTTTCAATTTTTTAAAAGAAATTGGATTCTCAGGAAACTCTGTATTCGAGAGTTAGCGAGGTTGTTGATTTTTAATCAGATGTCAGTTTTTCAAAATTAAAATTGGCGGATATGATACCACAGGTTTTTGTCGCCTCATTCGTTCGGCTACGCTCACTATCGTTTGCTCGACCACCTTGGTAGAGAAAACTGCAGCCCTCCCAACAATTCAAACCACGTGTGTATGCTCGTATGCGTGTTTGATCTTACCCCTGCTTTTATTCATCTGGGGTTTTGGAACCTCTACTTGTGCCTAGATTGACTGAGTGTGCCTTAGACAAAACTCATATTATACGACGAAGCATGAGCTTCCTTTTATCTGCTAGTTATTTTATTCGAAGAAAAGTTGTCCAAACGAAAAATAGCAATAAAGATGGCACACCGCGTGTGTCAAAAAAAAATTGATAATGAGCCCTCACATTCGTAAATTCGAACCATTGATCAGTCAGTTCCGACTAAGGCAAGCCATATTATATTTAACAAGTAAGGAAGGCTAAGTACGGGTGTAACCGAGCATTACATACTCAGCTGAGAGCTTTGGAAACAAAATAAGGGAAAATCACCATGTAGGAAAATGACTCTAGGGTAACCCTGGAATGTGTTTTTATGACATGGGTATCAAATGGAAGGTATTAAAGAGTATTTTAAAAGGGAGTGGGCCAGTTCTATAGGTTGATGCCATTTCGGGATATCGCCATAAAGGTGGACCAGGGTTGACTCTAGAATGTGCTTGTACGATATGGGAATAAAATGAAAGGCGTTAATGAGTGTTTTAAAAGGTAGTGGGCCTTAGTTCTATAGGTCGACGCCTTTTCGAGATATCGCCATAAAGGTGGACCAGGGGTGACTCTAGAATGTGTTTGTACGATATGGGAATCAAATGAAAGGTGTTAATGAGTATTTTAAAAGGGGGTGGGCCTTAGTTCTTTAGGTGGATGCCTTTTCGAGATATCGCCATAAAGGTGGACCAGGGGTGACTCTAGAATTTGTTTGTACGATATGGGTATTGTAACGAATTTAGTGCAATTCCTTTTATTTGCAACCTCCTTCTAACGTTCGAATCACTTAACTGTTGAATAAATAACTCCACTATTCAATAATGAAAAATGGCCTTTATTCAAGTACAATAACACTGCTACTTCTTCACAGATAGCGTGCTTAAATCAAACTCAATTCTATGATTGCTCAGATTGTGCTCTTTTATACTCTTCGATTTCCTCGTTCCATACTTCTACGCGGTTCTAGAATTTACTTAGTTTCTTTAAAATTATAACTACAGATGTACGTGTATAGCTTCTCATATGCGCGTTTATATGTGAGTGATACTTGCACAAATAATTGCCTACTTTTGGGAGTATTTCAGATATATGCATGTGTTTGTGCGTTGCTCTCCGCTGCTTGTATGGATTGATTTATTGATGTGCATACAAGTCACTGCTTAGTATTGGCTTAGAGATGATAGTATCCCCTAGTGTTGCTAATATTCGTCACACTTCCCTCCACCTAAGTCTGATCGTCCCGATCAGACAAATATCTCGATCTAAACGCTGCCAGCCTTTCCAAATGAACCACTTTCATTTTGGTTCGTGGTTTGCCAATGGTTTCTAGGCGGTAAACTACATCGTTGATCCGTTTTACAACTTTGTATGGGCCTTCCCAATTACACTGCAGTTTCGGGACAAACCTTTTTTTCGTTGTGGGTTGTATAACAGCACCAAATCTCCTTCCTGAAAACCTTCCGAATTAATTGCTGTATCGTATCTGGCTTTGATCTTGTCACTCATAATCTTTGCTCTTTGCCTTACAAGATCGTGTATCCCTCTCAGCTCTTCCTCCAAAACACCAGTGAATTTCTTGACATTTCTCTCCGCATCGGCATCTATCCCAAACTTCAAATCAGCTGGCAGTCGAAGGTCATTGCCAAAAATTACCTTTGCGGGAGTTTGGCCCGTTGTCTCATGCCCTGCCGATCGGTAAGTCATCAATGATATGTGTGTATCCCACTCCTTATGGTACTTGTCTACTACTTTCCTTAAATACTCCTCCAATATTCTATTGAAACGTTCCATCACACCATCGGACTGAGGATGCAATACAGTTGTCCGTGCTTTTCGAATGCCCAACTTCTTACACATTTCTTGGAACACAGCTGATTCAAAATTTCTGCCTTAGTTAGAATTTAACTCCATTGGTACACCATACCTTGCAACCCAATCGTTTGTAACCACTTCTTCTACTGTTTCTTCTTCTTGGTTTTGGATTGGGTATACCTCTGGCCATTTACTGAAATAATCCATAACCACCAGTATGTATTTGTTTCCGCGGTTACTAGTAGGAAATGGACCTTCGACATCCATGGCGATCCTTTCAAATGGTGCACCTGAAATATACTGCTTCATCTGGCCATGACTTCGTGTTTTGGGCCCTTTGCCTCTGCTGCATACCTCGCAGTTGGCAATCCACTCAGTGACCGACCGACGGCAACCAACCCAATAGAATCTCTGTTTAATCTTCTCGAGCGTCTTCGTGATTCCAAGATGACCTCCACTTGGACCATTATGCTGCTCACTGAGCACGTCAGGAATCCTCTTTCTGGGAACAACTATCAGTTTCTTCTTGTATTGACCATCCTCACTCTCCCATACTCGATGCAAGCAACCGGATATCAATTCTAAATTGTTCCACTGTGCCCAATATGACTTCGCAATGGGACTCTCTGCTGACATTTCCTCTCTATTTGGTCTTTCGTTTTGTTCGAGCCCTTGCATAACATGTGACAGGTCAGTATCTTCTAGCTGACACTTTCTTTGTTGTTCCTTGTCCCATTCATCTGTACATGCTATGGTCATTAGCGGGACATCTATAATGTCTTTTTTAGCCTCGGCCTTTGAACAGTGCTTGCATTCCAAACTACATGGTCTTCGTGACATTGCATCAGCATTTCCATGGGTACTACCTTTTCGATGCTCAATGTAAAAGTCATAGCTTTGTAGTCTCTCGATTCACCGTGCCAAATGTCCTTCCGGATTACCGCACTGCAGAAGCCATTTCAACGCTGCGTTGTCTGTCCTGACGCGGAATCGCTGGCCATAGAGGTATTTGTGAAAATGTTTAATGCACTCACCCAATGCCAGAAGCTCTTTCCGTGTAACGCAATTGTTCCTCTCTGGACTTCCAATCGAACCACTGTAATATGCAGCTACCTTCTCCTGTCCATCGACCAGTTGTGATAAAACGCCCCCTATAGCATATCCACTCGCATCTGTATCTAGAATAAATGTTGCTCCTGGAATCGGATATGCCAACATTGGGGCAGTGCACAACCGCTCTTTCAATGTTTGGAAAGCTACTTCTTGCTCCTTCTTCCATTCAAAAGCTTTAGTTTTTCTTGTTAGCTCGTGGAGACTATGGGCTACGCTGGCAAAATTTGGTACATATCGGCGGTAATATGTGCACAGCCCAAGGAAACTTCTCAATTCATGCAGATTCTGTGGTCTTGGCCAATCCTTTACTGCCTTATCTTTTCATTCGCTGTACAGATACCTTTTGTCGTTACCTTGTGACCCAAATAATTTACTTCCTTTTTAAACAGCGAATACTTTTTGGTACTTAGTTTCAGACCAGCGCCAGCTATTCTCTGGAAAACTTCCTCCAAATTCTTAAGATGTTCATCAAAATTTTTGCCCAATACGATGATGTCGTCCAGGTACACCAAGCATGTTTTCCAATGTAGTCCTTTCAGTACCTGGTCCATGAGTCTCTCAAAAGTAACTGGTGTATTACAAAGCCCAAAAGGCATCACTGTAAATTGCCAAAGACCATGACCGACATTGAAGGCTGTTTTCTATTTATCTGCCTCCTTCACCTCAACTTGCCAGTAGTCCGTTTTCGTGACGTCGTTCAACTTGCGGTAGTCCACGCAAAATCTCATTTTCCCATCCTTCTTACTAGTACTTCGTATTACTAGTTGAAACGTGTCCCTGGAGCTGTTCACAGTTAATAACTCCTTCAGCCTGTTGACATATTCCCAATATAGCTCCTTTGGTCAGTTTGAGTGGTGACTTGAACTAATTGAGTACTCTTACCGGAATACGTCCATCTTGTTTTTTCATAGCCAGGGTTTTTCCTACAAGTACGTTCGGTGCTGATTTGTTTGCTGCTTCGACAACCCACAATTTGTTTGTCCCACAATCTCCATCAACCTTTGCCCAGATGACTGCTTCTGATTTTGGTGGTATTTTCTGACTCTCTTCCACCAGCACTCGTTTACTGTTGTAGTCTTCTCGTAGCCGAAATTAAGTGGTACATCCATGTTCTTATATCGCATCGCCTTGCTTTGCATGCCGATCTTGATGCCCTGGTCGATTAAGAAGTCCACTCCAATTATGATTTCATCAACAATCTCTGCCTCTATAAAATTGTGTAGTACCGTGACGTTCCCAATTGCTACTTCTCCAATTACCTGGGTGTCCTCTCCCGTGGTTGTACGTAACCTTACTCCAAGCAATGGTCTTACCTTCTTGTTGACTAAATCTGATCGAATGATGGAATGAGATGCACCCGTATCTACAGGCAGTAAACGTTCCTTTCCATCCAAATGTACTCCGACAGTAAGATTGCTTGACCTTCTTCCAATTTGCGAGATAGAGATTATGGGGCATTCAATTGCGGGAACCAGCTGTCGCCCCCTGCGGCTGACTCGGTTTAGTTTAACGATTGAGTAGATTTGGAGATTTGCTCATCTCCTTCAGCTCTGCGTTTACGGCCACCCACATTGTTAGAACTGTTAGGGTTGGTACTGCAATAACGTGCAATATGCCCTGGCTTTCCACATTTAAAGCATTTGACTGCATCATTTTTCTTCTGCTGCGTTCCCTTAAATGCTTCCAAAATTGCGCCTACCCACTATGCTCTTTCCACTTCCACACGATGAGCTTTGTAAGCTGGTTTACTCAATAGTGAGGCAGTTTCCTGAGTCAATGCATGTGATACCGTTTCTGCGAACGTTGGCTTTGGGTTTGCGTATGTGGCTCGCTTGGTTTCGACGTACCGTATGCCATTTATAAAGCTCTGAATTTTTACCCTTTCCGTGTATTTCACGGGTGTCGGCATTCGCCAAATGTGCAAGCCTTTCGACATCTGACGCAAACTCCTTCAAAGTCTCATTAGCTTTTTGGTAGCGGGTTTGCAACTCTATTTGGTATATCTGCTTCCTGTGTGCGCTTCCGTATCGCCTCTCTAGAGCGCTCATTAATGTTTCATAGTTATTCCGTTCGTACTCTGGAATTGTCTGCAAGATTTCAGCTGCAGGCCCTTTCAATGCCACGAACAGTGCAGCAACTTTATCTTCAGCATTCCAGTTGTTCACTGCTGCGGTCTTCTCGAACTGATGCTTAAATACCTGGAAAGGAACAGAACCGTCAAAAGATGGAGTTTTTACCTTCGTATTACTCGCTGAAGCAGCCGGGCGATCGCTTCGAATTTTAAAATTGTAACGAATTTAGTTCAATTCTTCTTATTTGCAACTTTCTACTAACGTTCGAATCACTAAACTGTTGAATAAATAACTCCACTATTCAATAATGCAAAATGGCCTTTATTAAAGTCTTCACAATAACACTACTACTTCTCGACAGATAGCGTGCTTAAATCAAACTCAATTTTATGATTGCTCAGATTGCGCTCTTTTATACTCTTCGATTTCCTCGTTCGATACTTCTACGCGGTTCTAGAATTTACTTAGTTGCTATAAAGTTATAACTACAGATGCACGTGTATAGCTTCTCATATGCGCGTGTATATGTGAGTGATAATTGCAGAAATAATTGCCTACTTTTGGGAGTATCTCAGATATATGCATGTGTTTGTGCGTTGCTCTCCGCGGCTTGTATGGACATATGTATAGACATAATGATTGATTTATTGATGTGCATACAAGTCACTGCTTAGTATTTGCTTAGATATGATAGTATCCCTCAGTGTTGCTAATATTCGTCACAGTATCAAATGAAAGGTGTTATTGAGTATTTTTAAAGGGAGTGGGCCTTAGTTCTATAGGTGGACGCGTTTTCGAGATATCGCCATAAAGGTGGACCAGGGGTAACTCTAGAATGTGTTTGTACGATATGGGTATCAAATTAAAGGTATTAATGAAGGTTTTAAAAGAGAGTGGCCCTTAGTTGTATATGTGAAGGCGTTTTCGAGATATTGACCAAAATGTGGACCAGGGTGACCCAGAACATGATCTTTCGAATACCGCTAATTTATTTATATATCTAATACCGCGAACAGTATTTCTGCCAAGATTCCAAGGGCTTTTGATTTCGCCCTGCAGAACTTTTCCATTTTATTCTACTTAATATGGAAAGTGTCACACCCATTTTACAAAGTTTTTTTTAAAGTGATATTTTGCGTAAATAGACCAATCCAATTACAATGTTTCATCCCTTTTTTCAGTGAGTTCAGATAAGTACGTGAAGTTAGTTTAGTAAAGATATATCGATTTTTGCTCAAGTGATTGTGTTAAGGGCCGAGCGGAAGGACAGACGGTCGACTATGTATAAAAACTGGGCGTGGCTTCAACCGATTTCACAGAAAACAGTTATCGTCATAAAATCTATGCCCCTACCAAATTTCACAATGATTGGTTAATTTTTGTTCGATTTATTGCATTAAAAGTATTCTAGACAAATTAAATGAAAAAGGGCGGTGCCACGCACATTTTGAAATTTTCTTTTATTTTTATATTTTGTTGCACCGTATCATTACTGGAGTTGAATGTTGACATAATTTACTTATATACTGTAAATATATTAAATTGTTTGTTATAATTTGACTTCGTTCGTTCGTTTGTGCTCGTCATCCGATTTTGCAAATTTTTATTTAGCACACATATAGGAATAGGAGTAACGCTCTTGCCAAATTTCATCATGATATCTTCAACGACTGCCAAATTACGGCTTGCAAAACTTTCAAATTACCTTCTTTCAAAAGTGGGTGATGCCACGCCCATAGTCCAAAATGTTACTAATTTTCTATTCTACGTCATAAGGTCAACCTACCTACCAAGTTTCATCGCTTTATCCGTCTTTGGTAATGAATTATCGCACTTTTTCGGTTGTTCGAAATTTTCGATATCGAAAAAGTGGTCGTGGTTAAAGTCCGATTTCGTTCATTTTAAATAGCAATCTGAGATGAGTGCCCGGGAAACTACATAAAAAATTTCATCGAGATAGCTTAAAATTTACTCAAGTTATCGTGTTTACGGACGGACGGACATGGGGCTAAATAATTTTTTTTCACCCAGATCATTTTGATATATAGAAGTCTATATCTATCTCGATTAGTTTATGCCGTTACGGATTACCGTTATGCGAACAAAGTTAATATACTCTGTGAGCTCTGCTCATCTGAGTATAGAAATTTTACAGCCAGTTTCATTCTAGACGGAGTTGAACCCTATCTGACGCGAATATTGAACTTCCGAGCGTTTCTATGACAGTCTAATTGAAGCATCACAACGACGAAAATGCCAATTAAACCATTAGATTAACGAAACATTTCTTTAGTAATAATAAATGACTTTGTGTTTAACCTTTAGGCTCTCCAGCAACCAGTCCACCGTTGTTCGAGCAATCTACTCTCTCGATAAAATCACAAACTTCAATTTTGGCATTCCATGCTGTTCCGGCTCCGCAATCTTGTATATTTTCAATACCATTATTACAATTCAAAAACTTTTTGCAATCAAAAGGGTGAGGATAGACTCCAGAAACTCCCGATGGACATGCGACAGAATAGCTGCTTACATCTGCGTAAGATTTGGTCAAGTAAAATATTATTTTGGTAAGCAATAAATCTCATTCATCACCTCTGTTTTCTCCAGCTGCGAGAGACTCACGTCCCGAACAATCAACTCTATTTTTCAAATCGCATACTTCAAGCGCCGCATTAAAGGCAGTACCTGGTCCACACTGTTGAACGTAGCTTATACCATTTGCGCATCTCAAAAATTGTGTACAATCTGTTGGATGGGGATAAAGTCCGTCATCACCTGGACAAACTGGAGATGATAAAGTTTGTGCAGAGGTGAGTGTGTGAGTACTACCACTCGTTGGGATAATTGTGCTCCCTGCTCCATCATAAACACCATAGCTTTTCAGGTTAGCATCTTCCCTATCGGAGCCCAACCACAAATGATCATTACTTTCGGCTTCGTTAATGGGTATACAAATTTTATTAGAAATACTAAAAAGTGTTTGTGGCGAACAATTTTGTATCATAGTTTGTCCGTTATGGCAGCTTATGAAGAGCAAACCATCAAATGGATATATGAAGTAACCAAGAGCTGCAGGTGGACAAGCAACGTAATTGTAATAAGTAGGCGCTGTAAGATAAATTGATTGATTAAGCACAGCAAAGCAAATTTATTTTATTACTCACAAAGTTCCATTGAGTAATCTTGTGTACATTGCACAAAGTCCACTGTGTTAACTTCTTCCTCAACGAGACACATACTACGTGAGATACTGAAGACACTTCCGCTGGGACAATTTTGTATGCGTGTTCCTTCTTCATTGCAATTGATGTATTTGCGAGGATCAAATGGATGCAAATATCGGCCTTTTGCATTTGGTGGGCATTCGATCTTGTTGTCTGATATTACATGCCCTATCTTTGACGATGGTGGTTTCGGGTGTTGCGCACATTTGACGTTATTCTCGAAATCACATACCTCCATTTCGACATTCCATGCAGTACCAAGAGCACAGTCTTTTATATGCGTAATACCATTGGAACATATTAGAAACTTTTGACAGTCAAGCGGGTGTGGATACATGCCTTCCACATTGGCTGGACATTGAACTGGAGCGCCGGAATCCGCATTCACGGCTATTTTTATTAATGTAAGGAAATGTGCATATGTAAAAGAAGGCATCTCAACAATATATAGGCAAGAACTTACGTGCCCTCTCATTATAGAAATCTCTTGATGCCTCCCCACCAATAAATGCTTTCCAATTGTCATATCCATCACTATTAATTTCATCAGTGTAAACTTTCGATTGAGTTTTAAATTCACTTTCGTTGCCTCCAATAAAGCCGCTATAGTCACGATCATATTCGAAAACTTTCGATTCATAGTCGCAGTGCTTTCTGGCTTTACTAAATATCAAACCTTCTAAACAACTCTCTATCATAGCAAGTCCATTTGTGCATTTCACATATTTTGTATTATCAGTGGGATGTGGATGAAAACCGCTAGCAGCTCTGAGGCACATTTTTTCCAACCCCGGACCTAGTGATAGCAAGTTCCGATTTATTAACTTGTTTCTAGCTTTCAGAATTTTTCAAATTAATCGACTCACTTTTAGTTTGTTCCAACTCTGTTGAGAACTCATGCTTAACCTCACTTTGATATTCTACACGATCGTATGCATCCACTTGATTACGATTTATGCACTGTCTACGTGATATGCTAAACACTTTACCAGATTTGCAAGCTTCAACTAGACTCTGCCCATCATGACACAAAAGATATTTGGTGCAATCGAAGGGATGGAGGAAATAACCATTCACATTCGGGGGGCATGTTAGTTGTATTGTTCCTTAATTTTAAAAGATCATACAAAATGTTTGATAGAGGGTAATTTATTTCTTGATTGATTCTACAGAGGCATATTTGTGGACACAAACAAGACAAGTGAGCTTAGGTATTGAATCTCGTTCACCGCGGTAGCTTTGGAACAATGATTTTACAATGAAGATTAATACCATTGAACCAGATATACATATAGATATACAAAGCAGCGAGACTCCAAACACTGTAAATAGTTTTTGAAAATCTTCTAGTCTTAGTAAAGTTGTAAACACAAGCATGCCAATGTATACCAACGTCATAACAGGAATAAATATAGAAAATTAAGAAGGTGTACCAGGATCTACGATGTTGTGAGGAGTTTACACAAGAACTAAGTAAAGTTTAAATATTATCGCTATTGCCATTTCTTTTAAACTGGCGACTCGGCTTTGGCGGCGATTCACCTTAAATGAAGTGTTATTCTTGGAAAACAAAATATCGATTGATTTTGAAGTTTAAGGCTAAGGCACAGAGGACGAGTCGCAAATGACACTACTTAGACCATACATTTTTGAAACTTGGCCTTCAAAATTTGAAAACGAACGATTCTTTAAACAGAGTTCTCTCAACAACTTTTAAATGTTGATGCCTTTTATGCAAGGCGAATCCAACCAATTCGCCGTGCAGAAGAATATCAAGTCAAAAGAAAGTTTTCATTGATTCCGATTAACCGACATGTTGTAGTACATGGAGTTGTATGGGAAATAATCAAGAAGAAGCAATCAGCTGTTGGGATAACAGCATCTGGTACTAAATTCGCCTTGCCTGTTATGCAGGGTAATTCGTTTGTTTCTATTTGTTTAACAAATCGTTGTATTTTTTTTTTTTTTATTAAGCTTGTTATCCATTTCTTGTTTCTTTCTTTAATCATTTCGAATTTTTCTTGTTCGTCCCATTGTTCGGGGATGTCTGTATTTATTTTTCTCCTTTCGCTTTATGTTTCTTTGTTGTTGAGTTTGTTATTTGTTTGTTATTGCTTTCGCTTTGTTTGTTTAAAAGTTCTTTCCTTCTTTATATATTTAAACACTTGCTTGTTTGCTTCTTGCGTTTTTTTGTTTTTTCTTCACTATTTTTGATATTATTTTGTTCGCTTCGTTCCTTAGTTTTTGCTTTGCTTACTTTGTTTGTTTCACTGTATGTTTCTTTGTTTGTGATCCGTTTTTTATTGTGTGTAAGGCGAATTCAGTACCAGGTGTTGTTATCCCAACAGCTGATTGCTTCTTCTTGATTATTTTCCATACAGCGCCTTGTACTTTAATATGTCAGTTAATCGAAATCAATTAAAATTTTCTTTTGACTTGTCATTCTTCAGCACGGCGAATTGGTTGAATTCGCTTTGCCACCAACTGGTATGGATTCGCCTTGCTTGTGTGTGTGTCTCCTACTGATGCAGCTTTTTGCCTGTTGCTTTTAATGTTCGTCTCTTTCAAAGCGAATATAATATACCAGGTGGTAGCAAAGCGAATTCAACCAATTCGCCGGGCAGAAGAATGTCATGTCAAAAGAATATTTTCATTGATTTCGATTTACTGACATATTGTTGTACAAGGCTTTGTATGGAAAACTATCAAGAAGAAGCAATCAGTTACTGAGATAGCACCACCTCTACTGAATTCGCCTTGGGTGGTGCCAAAGCAAATTCAACCTATGCGCCGTGCAGAAGAATATCAAGTGAAAAAGAATTTGAATTGATTTCGATTAACTGATATATTAAAGTACAAGGCGCTGTATGGAAAATAATCAAGAAGAAGCAATCAGCTGTTGGGATGACAATCCCTGATACTGAATTCGGCTTGGTGTCTTTGTTTTTTTATTCTTTCTTTGCTTATTTTGAATTTTTTCTTGTTTTTTACGCTTATTGTTTTTTTCGGTTGTTAAATTTATATGTTGTTTGGTTAAATTTGTTTCCTTCTGATATTTCCTTTGCTGGCTTGTTTCTTTGTTTTAAGTTTGTTTTGTTCTTTCTTTGCTTATTTCGATATTCGTTTGCGTAGTTTTGGTTTAGTTTTATCTCTGTTTTTCTTAATTATATATTTTCTTTTTATTTAGTTTAAAATTTATTTCTTATTGCACGGTCTCTCGTATTTATATATGTAGTTGTTTGTTCATTTATTTTAATGCTGATTTCATTGTTTGTAAGATTGTTTATTTCTTTCATTACATGTTTTCAAATTTTCTTGTTTGATGCTGTCGTTTTTTGTTTATTTATTTTATAGTTAGTTTCGTTCTTTGCTTATTCTGATATTGTTTTTGTAGCTATGATGGTCTTATTTTTTTTTTTTTTTTTGGTTTATTGTTGGTCTGTTCCTTTGCATGTTTTTGTTGTTTAGCTTGTTATCGGGTTCTTATTCTTTGGCTTTACTTCTTTCGTTGCACGTTTCTTGTTTTTTTGTGTTGTTTTAGGCAATGTTGTTTTCTTCTTTAGTCCTGTTTGATTGTGAATACTTTAGTAGCTTTAGAATTTGTTTCCTGCTTTGCTTCTTCGTTTCAACCCCTTTTTTCTTGAATTATTATTTTTTTACTTCTTTGGTGTTTACTTTGACCCTTTCAGTTTTTGTTTCCTTTTTGTTATTCTTGCTTTATTTCCCTCTTCCTCTTTTTTTCTCAGTTGTTTTATTTGTTTGCTGCCACGTTTCCGAATTTGGTTAACTTTTGATTTTTATATTCTTAATTTATCTTTTCTTTCTTTGTTTGTTTTATCATTTATTTATTTTTTCGTAATTTTTTCTGCCCCGTTTATTTCTGTTGTTAGTATTGTTTGTTTGTTCTCCAATGTTTCTTACCTTATATTTGTTCCAACTTTGCTTACTTCCACTACATTTCCCTTGCACAAAACAATGTTGTTTGTGTGTAGAAAAATAAGTAAAAAATTTGATCATAGCCCCCGATTTTACTTAGAAATCATTAAGTAAAAACTATAGACTAACCTCTACCTTCTTAAATTTTCTAAGTTTTTTCCAACTTCACTCACTGTAGTCATAACCGCTCTCTGACTGCCTATTTTGTCCATCGTCAAGTTCAAACTGAACTTGCTGTTTAGCACCGACCAGTGCTTTGGGATCACAATGTTTGGCAGATAAACTAAAAACGTAGCCCGGTCTACATGTTTCGATAGTTAACCTTCCATTTCGACATTGTAAATACTTATTGCAATCAAAAGGATGTGGATATAATGCAGATTGATCTTTAGGACATTCAAACAACTGATCTAAGTATTGAAGATCTGAGTGTCTAGCTAAAAAATGATATTTCTCTATAACCCAATTGAAACATTCATTGCATGCACAAAATCAAAAAAAAAAAAAAACACTTACAATCTCTGTTGTCTGCATTAGAATTCAATTCCACAGCATTTCGTACGCGATCGCCAGTGACCACCTCATATTCAGGGCGACACGTTTTTGTTGAAAGACAAAACTGCGTATTTGGTGGGCATGCGATTACTGTCATTTGTCCACGTTGACAATTTATATATTTGGTTGGACCATATGGATATAAGTGGATACCATCGGTGGATGGTGGACAATTAATCATCGACAGTGCTATGTAAAAATTTTAAATTTCTAGTTATTGAAATCAAATGAAGGAATTACACAACTCTTCTTATTCAACTCACAAAATTCATAACCGGCTTCGGATACAGTGTAAGGGATGTGATCACTATAAGGCACTTTCTCTTTTTCATCACAATAATTCCTAGAAACGCTGAAAACGGTACCTGGCATACAATTTTGTATGGCTGTATTTCCAGATTTGCAGTTTAAAAATTTCGTGTAGTCAAATGGATATGGAAAGAGGCCCGATAAGCCTGGTAGACAGAAAATGTTGTTTTCATCTTCATAGCTTTGTAATGCATTGCCTCCTAGATTGCGATCTTGATAATTTGGCGGGTCTTAAAACGCAATTAAAAAATTGTTGTAATTATATAGAAGTAAGAAGGAGTTTTTTACAAAAAAATTTGCTTGCTTTAATAGTAGCATACGTTAGGTCAGGACCTATGTATATGGGAACCCAGACATATATTATAAAAAAATACGCCCTCTTGCAAATACTTACTACTCATAACATTAGTACATCGTATTTCTTGAAAAATGAAAATCCAATATCAGAGTGAGTGGAATGATTCCAATTCAGTGGGGAATAATTCCCGATCAAGCTTTTCGTATTTTATTTTCTGCGGGATTTCACTTTCTTGGATAAAAGATTTTCTTTGAAAGCTTCTCTAATAAAACTATCCAGCAAATATTTTTTTATAACATTACATCCCTCATCGACCACTCATGGCGGAACCAGAAACAGGTGACAGCCGGAAATCAGTTGATTGGTACATTTTTAATATGATTTAACACTTAAACTTCAAGCGCAATGCGATTTCAACATAACTCCACCTTTTTACAAAAACAAAATACATGGAACTTCTATTTATGTTTGTATGTATGTCTCCGTGCCATCTTGTATGGTTCCGCCATGCGACTACTAAATGAGACTTTATAAGGACTTACAAAATAACTACCAACCATTCTTTCATAAGAAAGTTAATGGAGCAAAATGGTGTAATGTTCTCCGGCTGCAATTTTACAACATCTTCCGTAATCACATATTTCCCTGAGGTTGGGGTAAAAACGATTTCGAAATAGTCCAGAAATGTTCCAATATGGGGCTTAACTGATCCCGACAGTAATTCCGAAATTATCCGAAAATAGTTACAAAATATCCCTAATGTAATGCCCGGGATGATTTCGAAAGCCATGCCAAATTAATCCTAATATGGCAAATTAAAATGACAAAAATTTGCCCAAAAAGCGCTCGAAATATCTCTGAGATTAGCTCACAAAGCATTTCGGAAAAGATCCGAAAACAGTCTCAAAATAGTTAAGAAACGATTCAAAAATAATCTCATAACAGTCCCGAAATTATCCATAAACAATTTCGAAACAATCTAGAGATCATACCGACGGTATACCGAAATAATGCCGAAATAGTTCCGAAATTACCCTTACATAGGCCCGTAAATATCCCAAATCGGCCACATAATACTCCTGAAACTATTCCGAAAAATTCTAAAATGATTCCGAAAGCATTCCTAAAATTATCCCGAAACATATTGTAACCAATAAATGTTAAAAGCAATAAATAAGAAAAGAAGATCCGGATATATGTGGTTCTCAAATGATTCCAAAATTTTACAGGAACTATCCCAAAATATCTCCTAAAGGATCACGACAATATTCTCGCGGTTATACTAAAATATTCGCGAAATGATACGAAAATAGTTCCAAAATCATGTTTAATAGATCAGGAAAACATTTTGACACACCTCGAAAATATCATAAATAGTCCTGAAGTTGTCCTGGAAAATATTCCAAAGCAGCCCGAGAAGAACCCTCAAAAAATCTCGAAATAATAATACAAAGATAGTACTGAAAAAGTGCCGATATGATATTTAAAGCAGTCCTGAAATTGTCCCGAAAAGATTCCAAAGTAGTATTTAAATAATCCATGGTAGGGGGCGGCTTTGCATTTTTCTAAACTTTTTAGACTTCGATCTATATGACCTAGATACCAAGTATCCTTTGTTTGGAAAAAAGGGTATAGAGTTGCCCATACTGATTTAGAGAAAAACTTTACTTGGGAGGGCCAAAGGTACTGCCCGATTTTCAAATACTAGCCCTTCATTCATGATGTCCTCCATGAGCAAAATCGCTTAGACGATTAAGCACCAAATAATGATGACGGATAGACTAAATTAACAGAGGCTACATGAATTTATATCAAGGCAGGCATTTGAACATTAGGATTAGGATTATCTTTTCAATCTTCGGACGTTGGCGGCATTTTATTTCACTAAAACAGATCAATGATCTGTCAAATAATCTGCCGATTAATGACAACAGGACTTAAAGAAAACGACGGATAGATTTTAAACTTTATTTAAAACAAAAAACTTCTAGGCCAACTTTTATGGGGATTTCCCAGGCAAATTTATGAGTTGATATGCAACTTAACGGAATATACATGAATTTCAATCTTAAAATCTCTGCCGTCTGAAACATTTGTTCTTTTTCTTCCTCCCCCTCCTTTTCCTAGTTATAAACACAATGGAGTAAAACGAAAAATTCTTAACTTACCATATTTTCGAGCATCACGGCTACTAAGAGATCCAACCCCACCATCACGGCCAATGCAATCAACTTTTTCTTTAAAATCACACACCTTCATCGAAATGCTAAATGCTGTACCGGGTCCACAACTTTGAACATGTGTTTTGCCATTAGCACAGTTTAGAAATTTCGTACAATCATTCGGATGTGGTGCCAAACCGTCAACACCCACAGGACAAAGAGTTTGCACGTTATCGTTGTTTGCATCCAGCAATCGGCCATCACGATATTCATTTTGTTTGGGTTCATTGCGAGGCATTATTTGCTTTTCGTTCAACTCCTTGTCGCCAATATCTTTGGCATTTGGACTACCACCACATACAACTTTATCAGGTCGATCACATTCGAGTGTTTCAGGATTAAAAACTGTACCAGGTCCACAGCTCTGTATATGACCACGCCCATGCCAACAATTTACAAAACGTCGACAATCATAAGCATAAGGTACTGGACCTGTATGTCCTGGTGGACAACCAGTGGGGAAGTCGGTTATAGTATTAGGCGCAGCACCAACACTCCACGCTCCCGTCACTGTTGGCGTATGACGCACGTGTGCATTACGATCATAAATGGGTAATTTGCGCTGTTGATAAGCGTCTGCTTGTGGCGTCGAACGCTGTTGTTGATATTGATGCTGTTGTTGTTTATGTGAAAGTGTTTGCTGATTGCCTGGCACAACATAGTGTTGGTGAGCATCACTGGGTGATAACCTCGCTGAAGTATCGCCTTTATTTAAATTGTCATAGCCAGAACTGCTGGCTCTTATGTCATAGGTTGATGGATTTGGATAAAGTTCATCGGTTGGTGAATGGTGGTGATGATGCTCTTCAGGATTTGGATAGCCTCTTTGATAGGGTTTGGTCTTAATACCGCCATAAGCTGAGTCGTATGTCTGAAAATTATTGATATTTTAATTCTTAGTAAATGTTATGTAGCTTTGTATGTATAAACATGCAAAGGCAATATTGTATTAGAGGTAGTTAAACAATCCGGAAATAATCATGTGATAGTGCCGAAATTATCCTTAAATTATATTGAAATTAATTCCGAGATTATCTGCAATTATCCAAATTGCGGCCGCCGTGGCGTGATGGTAGCGTGCTCCGCCCAAGTGTATTTGTGCCATGAAAAGCTCTTCAGTGAAAATGTATCTGCCTTGCAGCTGCCGTTCGTAGTCGGCACAAAACATGTAGGTCCTATCCCGCCAATTTGTAGGGAAAAACTAAAAAAGCTCGGCATAAATCGGCTCGGAGGTAAATCGCGCCAAGTATTATTTAAATAATGATTCCAAATTGATCCAGAAATAATTCCAAAATTAGATCATAAACAAAACTAAAAAAGCTCGGCATAAATCGGCTCGGAGGTAAATCGCGCCAAGTATTATTTAAATAATGATTCCTGTTGAAATATGATACATAAAATAGCAACCCTAAATTTGTAACAATGCGTATGTCAGATAATCTCACTCTTTTATTGTTTTTGACACTTTGAGTCTCTTATTAAACGTTGAACAGTACACTCGTGTTTTTTCTTATTGATCTTTGGGAAAAACCTCAACATAACTTTTAACAGGTTATGGGCCCAGTAAGCGCATGTTCAATTGAAAGTTAAAAAGTATATTTTTCGTAAAATGAGTTCGATGTACCAGATCGAGAAGCTGGACGATAAGAATTATGATTCTTGGTCCGTTCAGATGCGCAGTGTGTTGGTGCATTCTGAGCTATGGAAAATAACTTCAGGGGAGTGCAAAAGAGACGACACAGGTGATGCTGACGAAGTGGCGAAGTGGATTGCTCGCGATGAGAAGGCTTTGGCCATGGTCACATTAAGCGTGAAGCCAACGCAACTGAATTATTTGCGGCATTGCAAAACGTCGGAAGAAGCGTCGAAAAAAAAACTTAAAGAAGTTTATCAGCCAAGTGGTCCGGTAAGAAAAGTTTCACTTTATAAAAAGTTATTGAGCCTAAAAATGTCAGAGGGTGAAAACGTTGCGGCGTATTTGAATTTGTTCACCACAATTATGGACAAACTATCTGAAGTGGGCATAGAGCTAAATCAAGAGCTGGTTGCCATTATATTATTATCTAGTTTGTCAAAAGAATTCGAGAATTTTGTCATTGCGATGGAAACGAGGGACAATCTTCCAGCGGTTGACGTGCTAAAATTGAAGCTTCTAGAAGAAGGCGAGCATCGTGGTAGCATGCATGAACATACAGCTAACGAATTTAGCGGACAGCAAGCGTTTGCAGCGAAGTCGACGTCTAGCGGCAACAGAGAGAAGAAAAAAGGTAATTACAACAATGTTACTTGCTATCGTTGTGGAAAAAAGGGCCATATAAAAAGCAATTGTTCGGCGAAATTAAACAAATCTACGAAAGAAAACGATTCAGCTAAACAGCAACCACAAAGCTCCTTCACTGCTTTGGGTGCAACAGATTGCGAAACATTCGACAGAGGAAAGTGGTGTTTAGATAGCGGCGCGACAGCGCATATGTGTTGCGACCGAAAATTGTTCTCGAACTTTGTGAATCATACAGAGTGGATAGCATTGGCCGGTGACAACAGCATTCGTGCAGAAGGTAAAGGCGATGTCAAAATACAAACGGACATGTATGTTGTGACACTAAAAGACGTTTTGTTCGCAATTTTATATCAGTCGGCCGTGCAGTCGAGATGGGCTGCGCAGTAGTTTTTGGCAGCGAATTTGCAACAATTAAGAAAAACGGCGCCGATATTTTGCGTGTAAAAAGAACAAAGCATTTGTTTATGTTGAGTAATGAGAAAAGTGGTCGTTTTGCTGCTATTCAAAGTGACGCAGTAATGTGGCATAATAGATTTGGCCACATAAATTATGCGAGTTTGAAAGAAATGTCAAACAAGTGCATTGTAAATGGTTTAGAAAATGTAGATTTTTCTGTGAAGCCATCGTGTCAAACGTGTATGCTTAGCAAAATACACACACAACCATTTCCAAGTGCAGCAGAAAATAAATCAAAGAATTTGTTAGAATTGATACATACGGATGTATGTGGGCCATTTGAAACAACTTCACTTGGTGGTGCGAAGTATTTTTTACTATTTATTGACGACATGTCAAGGCGAGTTTTTGTTTACTTCTTAAAATCAAAAGATGAAGTTTTTGATAAATTTGTATCGTTTTGCTCAATGGTAGAGGACAAACTGGCAGAAAAGTGAAAGCAGTTCGTAGTGACAATGGACGTGAGTACGTCAACAAATCATTTAATGAATATTTTGATAAGCATGGCATAGTGCGGCAATTAACAGTTCCCTACACTCCTCAGCAAAATGGGGTGGCTGAGAGGGCAAACCGCACGTTGGTTGAAATGGCCAGGTGTTTATTGGCACATTCGGGTATGTGTGCGGCGCTATGGGCAGAGGCAGTGGCAACTGCCGTGTATTTGCGGAATCGATTGCCAACTAAGGCATTAAATAATATGACACCATATGAAGCATGGTGTGGTAAGAAACCTACAATAAAACATTTGCGAGTATTTGGCTCTACGGCAGTGGCATTAGATAAAACGCAGCGTAGCAAATTTAAAGTGAAGGGTAAACAATACAAAATGGTTGGTTACTCAATGGTTTCAAAAGCGTATAGACTATACGATCCTGATGTTAGACAGGTGGTTGAAAAACGCGACGTATTATTTGATGAATGCCATAGCGTGGAAGCGTGTAACGACGAACAAATAACATTCGATTTTTTTGATAACAATCAGGTTCAAGCTGACACTGGTACTGCTGGTGATGTAGATTCTGATAAAGAAATCTGTAGCGATGATAATAAAGAAATCTGTGCGATGATAATGAAGAAATCTGTAGCGATGATAATGCAAGCGATATTATGCGAGTGCCGAAGAAGAAGTTGAGCACATTGGGCGTGGTAGACCTAAGCTCGTGCGTAATGGTAAACGAGGTCGTCCACGAAAAGTATTTAATGTTTTAAATGCTATGAGCACTAAGGAGGTGCTTGTTCCTCAAACATACGAGGAGTAATTAGTAGCGATGAAGTTGATTTATGGAAGGCCGCCATGAAAAAAGAACACGATTCGTTGGTTGGAAATAATACATGGTCTTTGGTAGACTTACCAAAGGGCCAGTCAATAGTAGGGTGCAAGTGGGTATATACCCTAAAGCGCAACGAACATGGTGACATTGAGCGGTATAAGGCACGGTTGGTGGCAAAGGGATGTTCACAGAAGTATGGAGTGAATTACTCTGACACTTTTTCTCCAGTATGTCGGTTTGAGACCATACGGTTGGTATTGGCATTAGCAGCAGAGATGAAACTACATGTACACCAGATGGATGTATGCACAGCATATTTAAACAGCGAACTAGATGATGTCGTCTACATGAAACAACCACAAGGTTACCGTGATGAAAGTCAACCAACAAAAGTCTTAAGGTTGAACAAAGCCATATACGGTTTGAAGCAGTCTGGAAGAGCTCGGAATTTCAAGTTAGATGAAGCGTTGAGAAGTTTAGGTTTCAGTCAGTGCGAGAGCGAACGCTGTTTGTATAAACAAGATATAGAAGGTAACCTTTGCTTAATCCTTGTTTATGTTGATGATCTGCTTCTAGCATGCCAATCGAAGGAAATCATGACTAGGGTCAAGGCGAATATATGTGATATTTTTGAATGCATTGACAAGGGTCCCCTTCATATGTTTTTGGGTATGCAGATTGAGCGTGAAGGTGAACTAGGTGATATCACCATTGTTCAATCCCAATATATCAAAGATTTATTGACGCAGCATGGTATGGAAGTATGTAGGTCAGCATCGACACCATTAGATGCTGGTTACCAAGTAGCGTGTGATGATGAACGTTGTACTAGGGTTGATCAGATATCATACCAATCTACGATTGGGGCGCTGATGTGGCTGGCGCTTTCGACAAGACCGGATATATTCCATTCGGTAGCCAAGATGATCCAGATAGCGAACATTTGGCGGGCATAAAGCACATTTTAAGATACCTAGCATCAACCAAAAATATGAAGTTGCGATATAGGGCATGCGGTCAAGGGTTGAAGGGTTACACAGATGCCGATTGGGGCGCCAACAGAATTGATCGAAGATCATACACCGGCTACGTGTTCTTCCTTGCAGGAGGGGCGATTTCCTGGAAGTCAGAAAAACAGGATTGTGTAGCCTTAAGCAGTACCGAGGCCGAATACATGGCCATGTCATCGGCAGCAAAAGAAGCACTACATTTAAGACGTATTATAATTGAGATTGGATGTGGTAACGGTCAAACTCCAACGATATTGTACGGGGATAACGTTAGTGCTCAACATTTGGCAAAGAATCCAGTGCATCATGCTAGATCGAAGCACATTGATATCAGATATCATTTTATTAGAGAGATTGTTGAGAAAGGTGAAATAAAGTTAGAATATGTATCAACTAATAACATGATAGCTAATATTTTAACAAAAAATTTGTCGAAGAAGAAACATACAGATTTAATGAAATTGTTAACATTCGCATTGAGGAGGGGTGTTGAAATATGATACATAAAATAGCAACCCTAAATTTGTAACAATGCGTATGTCAGATAATCTCACTCTTTTATTGTTTTTGACACTTTGAGTCTCTTATTAAACGTTGAACAGTACACTCGTGTTTTTTCTTATTGATCTTTGGGAAAAACCTCAACATAACTTTTAACAATTCCAAATTGAACCAGAAATAATTCCAAAATTAGACCATAAACAATCCCGAAATAAACCATGGCCTCAACAATTCCAAAATAATCCCGAGTTACTCTGGATAAATTCCCAACATGGTCCAGAAACTATCCTGCAAACAATTTCGAAACGATCGCAATTGATCCAAAAATTAGAAATGATCCCGAAAAGGTTTTCAAATAGCCGTATAATAATTCCGAATTATTCCGAAATAGAATCGAAATCAATTCCGAAATGATTCGAAAATTATCCTGAATTAATTTCAAAATGATATTGAAAAATTCTATAATTGATTCGAAAACAGTCCCGCAATAGTCCGTTAATATGTCTAAATTGAGCCAAAAACAATTTCAGAATTATCGCGAAGTGGTTTTCAGGTTATCCCAAAATAGTTTCGAATATAATTCCAGAGAGATCGCGAATCGTGATCACTCTGAGTTACGTAATAATCTTGAAAGAGCCACGACGGGCCCTATAAGAAACGTTTGATGGAAAATATATAGTTTTATCTCATTCTGCATTATACTCTTATGACCGCACCGCAATGAATTTTCTCACGTACATAAGTTTTGATGAAGAAGCGAACGTTATCACAGTCGCGCAAGATGTTGCGTTTGTAAATGTAAACAGAACTTCGGCTTGTCCATTAATATAAACAAATCTTGCTATACAATAAAAATACTTGCTAACATATTTTGTCTCCTATTTTTATGTTAAAATGCAGTTTTTAATTGTGGAAAACTTTGGAAAAGTACCATAGAGTGGGAAAAATAATAACACTTGCAATGTCTGAAAGCGCTCATTGCCAAAACAAACGTCAAATTCTTTTTCTTATGTTTGCTTGCAACAAAAGTTGAAAGTTTTCTACTTTTGCATGTCAGATGGCGCTGGTGATGCACTACTTGTCGCTACACGCAATCTACTCATCTGTGAACGTACTATGCTGCATCAAAAATCTTTTGTGACGTGGCTTTTAACATTGTTATAGAAACTTTGTAGCTAGCTAGATGTCTTCTTCAACGTGCCCACTCAATTTATATATAGGTCAACTGATAGTGACTGTTCTTGTAGGGCTATCATAAAAGATCTTGGAAATAGTTCCTGCATGATCCAAAAACTGTACGATCTGATTCCGAAATCAAGTCTGACGGTGTCCCAGTGGAAGGAATGTCCCTTGACTTTTTTCCAAATCTATATGATCTATGACCTCTCGATTTATGTGACCTATGACCCAATATATTTGGTTAACAGTATAATAACGATTTGAAGTAAATTGTTTTTGGGAGTGAACTTGTTTACACTTCATATAGCCAGCGTCTTAGTATTGCTACACATAAATGCCAATCAATTGCTGAGTATCTTCTTCTTCTGGTAGCGATGAAGACACTCCCCGAATGTTTTGGGGACTGTTATCGATTTTGAATGTACCTTGTCGGATATAGATCCTGTACATTCCGGTAACAAGCACCATTAGGGTACTAGCCCGACCATCTTCTAAATATGTGTATGATACATTCACATTCGTAGCCGGATTGGCGTCGTGTAAGTGACATTGATAGTTGCGTTTTGGAAGCTGGAAGCTATAAAGTTTTTTACTGCGCTTAACATCCCCTTGCATCCAACTTATTGAGTATATTTGAGGAGAATAAGAGGAGGAAGGACTCACTACTTTTAGGTGAGGTTAACAATTTGATTGGTGCAGTACTCAGACTTTATGGAATGTAGAAATATTGTTCTACTATCTAGTTATTACTTTAAAGCCGAGTCGAATAAAGTTGAAGCTTCTGCCATGTTCCGTAAATGAAGTTTCATTATCAGCTACGTTCTATGTCGTTTATAGTTTTCTGCTTTTTATTTTTTTTTTTTTTTTTTTTTTTTTGTTAATGAATGAGTAATACAATTTGTTGACTCTAAGTTTTCGTTTCGGCCGCCGTGGTGTAATGGTAGCGTGCTCCGCCTACCACACCGAGCACCGAGGATCCTGGGTTCACGCCCCCGGCAAAGCAACATCAAAAATTTTAGAAACAAGATTTTTCAATTAGAAGAAAATTTTTCTAAGCGGGGTCGCCCCTCGACAGTGTTTAGCAAGCACTCTGAGAGTCCCGTCCCGCCAATTTGTAGGATAAATTAAAAGGAGCACGACGCAAATTGAAAGAGAAGCTCGGCCTAAAATCTCTTCGGAGGTTATCGCGCCTTACATTTATTTATTTTTTTTTTAAGTTTTCATGAACCCATATCACCAGGAAGTTTTGGCTAAAGATTTAATCATTTCTCGTAATTGCGAATTGGGAAAACTGTTATCAAAACGAAACTGGCAAGCTTTTATCATAACTTTGATGCACGTCATGTACATAAATAACATATGTGCATATTAGACTGGCTGGAAAAAAATGTTGCTAATTGTATCTCTAAAATTAAAGCTTCCATTGATAGTACACAATATTTTTTTGTATCCATCTAAAATGTCCGAAATTTTGTATTCATCGCTCTTGGGGCGCGAGGGGGCTTAAACGACAGCCAGTGGCACCCCTTCTCAGAATATGGTGAAAAAGGAAATCCTCTCATTGCGTAAGTGAATGTAGACAAGCCTCAAAAGGTTGGACTGCAAGCAATGGTATGGCCGCACTAGCAAATAACCCAATAATGCAACAACCTTCGTCGTATCGTCCAATGAGTCGCAGCTTTTTCTTTCTTAAGGATGTGGAGAAAATTGTGTACCAGCAAATTATGGGTCTCCGAATATTAAAGGTGGTTGTCCTTTCGTATATTCAATGAAAGCACAGTTGTACTATGGAATGTAAACCCCCGATATATAGTCACTTTCTATGTCTAGGAATCGATTCCACTACGAGTTAGGAAAATCCAAGGAGAGTGTTGTTCATAGCCTTACGGGAAAAATTTAAAAGTATTTGGAGTCTAAAATGTGCCTTATCGGCATTTCAGAGGCTAAGAAAGCTATGAGTGGCAAAAGTATAAGCACAATGATTATTGGCTAAGTGCTGTCCAAGTTAAAGAGAAGAAAAATCAGTCTGAAGCTAGAAGGGACAATGAAGTCAATTTTGACAGCCAGAGGAGGCCCCAAATCAGTAAACTCTCACCTCTCTTGTGTTCGCTAGTCATAGACGAATGTCTTACCTACTAGAAACCCATAAGTTTGACACACAAGACTATACAGATGATTTAAAGGAGATGCATGAGGAAACGATTGGATCGCATTCAATAAGGACTGCCCATCAGAGAGAGATGGCGTGATATCAAGAGATTAGCTGCCAGTCAAATTGAAATTGTCATTGTACCTTTTACCCGGAGAAACAAACTATGCATATTAGGTCCGTTTTTAACTGAAGCAAAATACCCTGAGGGCTACCCTGGGCACAACCGCCTAGTTAAAGGCCCATTCAGAGGCTTCCGTGAAGAAAGAATTAAAGGCTTCTGTCGTTTGCACTTGAATTTACAACAAAATGTGAATGCGATCACTAAAAATTGCATACTGGTCGTTTAATTATGTTGCGAAACCAACTTCATTAGTCTGGTGACCGAAGACTACAATAATCAAATTAAGCAAAATGCATCGAGTGCTTTGTGTCATAACAGGTACAATGAGACGCCCTCTGCCGGTGCACTAAATGCCTTAATGCTTTCCTCGTAATCTTTCACAACTACTTCTGGGCCAGTAGATTAGAGTACACAGTGAACTAGGAACGAGAAACAAGTTTTGTTAGGATTGGATTTCGGGCTTGCGAAACATGAAGTTAATAAACATGCAGAGCATGTGGGATGACCTAGAAGGTTCAATGTAGTCATATTTAATTTTGTCCAAGTTGGTCGGTTCTATATCTTGTAAAGTACCATATAAATCGATAACACTACTCAGAACCTACGGGGATTGTCGTTATCGCCACAAGAAAAAGAATACAAGCCATGACCTATTCAAATTACTAGAGGGAACACTGTAGTCTACGATATCACCTAAGTAAGTTATTTCTATTCAATACACTATCCAATTGCGGAATATGAAACTCCGCCTCAATTCTCTTCAAATGTGGTGAGCCTTTTAATCCGTTAAAGTAAAAGGCCAGAGGAGGTACTTAAATACATTCGAAGTCTTCATCGTCATTCAATAAAGGGCGCTTACGCAATTTTAGCTGTATCGAACCAAGTCACTTCAGCTATCCCTGTTGCGCGTTAACACACGCCTATTAACGGTTCAGGTCTTCGTCTTGCTAACCCTCCTATTTCGTCTAGTTTCAAATACAGGTACTGATAGGAACACTTTCTACACCATTCATTTCCGCCTCTTTACCGATTCAGAGAAGGCAGAACTTACGGCGCGTTTTATCATCATAAATATATAAATATCATCAGCATAGTTGCTAAATATCTTTTCCAGCATTATCTTGTGGATTAAATTTCAAACTGGAGGCTCGACGGGTAGTCCGTCATTCCCCAGCTCCTTGATGTATTTCAGTCGCGATATTAACATTCTCATTTCGTCGGCTAACGGAACACATGCTTCGATGTCAGGAATCGGGTTCCCTCTTATTCTTCTCGTAACAGTGCTTAACCCATCCAATAGGCGCGATTACTCACAAATTCGCCTTAATATCCTTTACCGGAAATCCTATAGCCTCCTGCAGTGTGTGTTTTTTTGTAAGCTCAGGTTTCTCATCTCCCTTGCTGTCTATCTAGAACCTCTATAATTTAAAGTTTACTAGAAATTGTAAAAACATCACACCCACTTGCCGCAATGCACAACTCCCCCCGGCGGGTTAGGGGGCTTAGAATATACCCGCGTCAGGTATGCCTGTCGTAAGAGGCGGCTAAAAATTGAGTCAAGGGGTTGTGTAGCGCAACCATTTAAAGTGTTTGCCAGCGCAATTTATAGCTTCTCCAACACAATTGTCGACCTCACCTACCCGTGGCGAATCCTGTGTCTTTACCAGCCAACACTCTGGCCACCCCAAGTTCCTCATGGATCTAGGCGGTGGGAGCGCGGTTATTACCTAGAAGGTTTTTGGTCATACTAAATCGTTCCCGAGATGGTGGGGCTAATACCTTAATTGTGCTTGTTACCAGAACGTACCGGATCTACCCGACAAAGCGCCATCAACATCGATAACACTCCTCAAAACCTTCTGGAATTGTCCTTATCGCTACAACGACAACATCGCAAAACTGATTACATTATATTCGATTCGAACTTAAATTTCCTTACAAGTTTTTATTATTTTTGGTAATGAAACAACAAATTATAAGAAAATATATACAAAATAAAATAAATACAGTATATGTAAGTATGTACTTACGCCGTTAATGATAACAAGTTGAGTCGCACAAATCAAAAGCCACAGTTTTAAAAACATTTTAACTTCAAAATTGGCAACTTTTACACTTACAAAATTTTTTACACAAATAAAAGCCTTTTGTAAATGTGTTCATGTAAATGTTTGTTTCAAAATAAATTTTTTTATAAGTTTTTTTATACGCGTTGGGAGAATGAACTATTCCCTTATTAAAATAATTCACACATAGATAAAAATATTTGTTTACACGGATAAGATTATTTGATCTCTTTCTATCTCTTTTCTTTTAGTCACTCCTTAAACAATTTTTCTAAATATTTAAACAGTCACCACTAAGAATCGCGTACAGTAAATAAATACAGTACATACAAATGTGGTATGCCAGTACTCTATAACTACGCAACTTTTTCCGTGTTTTCCCACCGAGAATTATTTGCCTTTTAAAAGCAAATAAATGGTTTTAATTTCAATTAAGCGCCCACAATTCGTTCAGTAGCGAGTTTCAGAGTATCTTCTGGTAGACAACAATTAAGACGGACTGCGCCACTGAAATGAGAGCAAAAATTTTAATCTAATTGGATGTTCAATGAATTCGTTTTATGAATGCTGTGGCATGTTCGTATGTATTGGTTGACATTAGACTGTTTCGTAAAAAAATACCTTTTTCATTCAAACATTTACTCTGACAATGCAATGGCAAGCAACTCGCATGCATGAGGTAATGAAGCTTTAAATTGTTCATATATTCAAATTTCTTTGCTGCTCTCTAAAGTTCAGTGCTCTGGGTCAAAGATAAGACTTTATTGTGGCGTCTTTAATATTAATATTAGAACTTTCGAGCATCTTTGGAAAAAACCTTTTTCAAAAACGGTCTGATGTACATACCTACATAAATCAATGTATTTTCAAATATGATCTGTATATAAATATAAATGTTTATGTTCCAATATATTTCGTGGGGTGCCATAAGGTCAGTTGACGTGTTGATCACTTCAAATGGCCATAAGACCAATTGGTCGTATGTCCACTTCAAATGGGCAATAAGGTCAATTGACAATATGATCGCTCTTAATTTGGCCTTATGGCCATTTCTGTTTGACCATATGACCATTTCTGGAAGAAGACCATAACATTATACAGCAATTCAAGATTAGCACAAAATCAAAAACTTTCGCGGAATTGGTTAGACGCTTAGTTGAATATATTCTCATTTCAAAGGAATCCCCACCGGCCCAGCTCTCAATCTGATTTAGCACCTAATGAAACCTGATTTAGAAAAAGTAGCAGTGCAGGCGAAAAATCGCGCGAGTTATATTCCAAAATGTCTCTTAACTTTTAATTAAATAAGTTATTCTTATCTTAGAGAGAACCGCTTTGTGCCAGTTCTTTATCTTGAAATATAAAAAATTCTTTCCATTCTACTGAACAAGATTATAGCGAAAAAAATAAAACGTAGCTGCAGTTCAATGGTTCAAAATAGGCGGTCACCATGGTGTGGTGGTAGCATGTTCCACCTACCACAATGAAGATCCTGGGTTCACACCTTGGACAAAGCAACATCAAAATTTAATAAACAAGTTTTTTCAATTAGAAAAAGTTTTTCTAAGCGGGGTCGCCCCTCGGCAGTGATTTGTCAAGCACTCCGAGTGTACTTCTGCCATGAAAAGCTTCTCAGTGAAAACTCATCTCAAATGCAGATGCCGTTCGGAGTCAGCACAAAACATGTAGGTCCCGTCCCGTCAATTTGTAGGAAAAATTAAAAAAAGGAGAACGACGCAAATTGGAATAGAAGCTCGGCTTCAAAACTCCTCGGAGGCTATCCCGCCTTACATTTATTTATTTATAATTCAATGGTTATTAACATTTTAATACCTGGAGGTGTGAAACAAAATAACTGAACTTATGGCCACTTGAGAAAAAAAAAGTTGACTTATGACCAATATCGGTGACATTTCCGTAATTTGTTATTTGAAGTTGTGGCCATTTCATAACTTTAATTGACTTTGTGACCATTGACCTTATGTCACCCCTGCGATGTATTTAGTTTTAGTCAAAAAACTAAGAGCCAATTCTTTGCAATCATTTTGTAACATCTGTACAAATTATAGTGAGTAGCGCAAACCTTATAACATTAGTCAGGCAATCAAATCCTCTAACAATAACCTCAAGTCGAGCTTTCTCATCTCATTTGGCAAAAAATCACACATTTAAATTAAAAGCTGTAACAGAATTATACAAGTCTTATCAACATCGATTATCGCATGTGGCGATCTTCATAGACCTTTCAGTAAAACAGATAAAGCATACAGCAAAAATATGTGCATATTAGACCGTTTCACAAAAAAAAAATTAATTTAAGAATAAAATTCATTGATCTTAAAGCAACTATAATTACTTATTTCTTTTCTCGTGTTTCTCAGAATCGTCTTTATCCATTTCTGTAAAGTAGCTAATATCCTCAGCAATACATTGATTTTCGGAAAATTTTCTTCTGGACAATAATCAAGCGCATCCAAAGAGTTTCCAGGTTTGATATCGCCTCTACGAATCAAATATCTTTTCCACACTTCTAATTCGGCAAAAATAGCAGGTGGCCCCGCAGTGAGAAATTCATGATAAAACTCGACTCTTGAAAAGAGCCGAAAATCCTCCTAGTATATTTTCATGTTAAATGAATCTTTCTCCAAGATCCACGATGTAAGAATCTAGGAAAGGATTGAGCACAGATACACGAAAATAATCTTTTGTACTTTGAACTTCAGGTTTTGCCCGTTTTTTTTTTATCTACACGCTATTCTTTTGTATTTAATCTCAATGTCAAGAGTTTCAGCAAATTTTTTCGAAGCTTCGTAAATTTCAGAAAATGCGTCTTCTTTTTTACTTCCTGTTGTTGATGTTGTAGCAATGCTTCGCCCCATCCAATAAGTCTGATTTGCATGTTTTTTTTTTTTTTTTTTTTTTGTCTACACGCTATTCTTTTGTATTTAATCTCAATGTCAAGAGTTTCAGCAAATTTTTTCGATGCTTCGTAAATTTCAGAAAATGCGTCTTCTTTTTTACTTCCTGTTGTTGTTGTTGTTGTTGTTGTTGTAGCAATTCTTCGCCCCATCCAATAGGTCTGACCAATCACAAGTTGTCATCAATGTCCCCTAACGGTAGTCCAAGAAAGTTTGCTGTTTCAACGGGGTATACCATAATGAGAGGGGTGTTAGAGGCGTTGGTTCCACATTGCAATTAAAGAGATGGTTGGTGTTATGTGGGGACACATTGCAAGCAGGGCAAGTTTAGGGTATTGTTCTTTGAGTACAGGATTCACCGGGCAATTCCTAACATAGAACGCCTATGTGGAGTTCACTGGGGACCTGCTTGTGTTTTTTGACTTCATACGGCTGTGTTCTCAGGTACCGTATTTCCTCATAATGCTTACGGAGATTACTCCTTAAGCCCCTGGGCGGTGTTGGCTCATCAATCAGATGTCTGTTGGAATGCCCCGGTTTCTGGGTATTCAGCTGGAACTGTTTGATTAGCATTTCATTTCTCTCCCTGATGGGGAGTATTCTGGTCTCGTTATGTAGATGGTGTTGTGGAGACATAAGAAGACAACCTGTGGCGGTTCTGAGGGCGGTATTCTTCCAGTGAGTAGTCTCTAGGCTTGGCGACCATATCGGGGACGGGTAGCATGCAATCGGCTGGCCAATTGCTTTGTAAGTGGTAATGAGCGTTCCTTTATCTTTTCCCCTAGTGCTGTCAGCAAGAGATTTGAGGATTTTATTACGGCTCTGGATTTTCGGTACAATTGCGGCTGCATGCTCATCAAAATGTAGATCCTTATCGAACGTCACACCCACGATTTTGGGGTGTACGACAGACAGGTAGCGTAGTGACGTAAATGATCAAAATTGTTGACATTTGGGACGTTCATGTTTAAATAAGGTCGCCTTTTTTGTTACACGCTGCGAGGAGCTGATGGGTGGATTACAATTTGTGGGAGGGACACAACAAATTAAATGGGGTTACACTGAAATGACATTCTTTGGTCGGGAAAAATCCTGAGTCGTTCCGGTACATAAAATCGACTGCCTTGGGAAGCGTTTTTTTTACTTCCTCGCGCATATCTTTGGCGAGATCCATGGCTTGAAGCAAATCTAAATTAACCGTTTACAATTCGCGACACAAAGGCAACGAAAGTTGAAAAATTACACTGATAATATGTAAACATATTAAAAATTAAATATGTAAAGCGAAAATTATTATTGTGAAATAGTTACTGATAATATACATATGTATGTAATTCAAATGGAACAATGATAGTGCAGTACAAATGTGATTACCGTTATACCAAGATAATATAATAACTTATTCCCAAACAAAATTTTCGAGCTTTGAGGAAAAAAGAAAACAAACTTATACATATGTAAGTTAACAGGACCACATTATTTTGCATTATCAATGCTTTCCACATGATAGTGTATTACTTTACGTTTCTCTTAGAATAAATAGATCGATTTTCCATTGTTGTTTGTTTTGCTTCCCATTTTTGTGATGGCCATGCCCTTTGCCTTTATTTATTATCGTTATGATGCGTAATATTTTATTGTATAAAAAATATTGTTCTGGTCCGCTGAATTTAGTGCTAAGCTTTTTTTACTAAACTCTTTTTTTAGAGAGGAAATCCGAAGAAACTTTTTAAGATTTTTTTTACAAAATTAATTTTTAAACTATTTTCGCAAAGATTTAGGAAGTCTAAAGTGCAATTTATCGACGACAGGGTGGAGGATTACCCCATCTCAGCTGCTACTTCGAAAAGGTCACATCTAAGATAATTTTCAAAAAAAAACACATTTCAGTATTTGTTTCAAAAACGCCCTATCTAAGAAAGGCGTTTTAGAAACGACAGACGAAATATATGGGTTGAAATTCTACTCAGCATTCGATATGTGAAAATAAATGCTTTCCTTGTTTGAAATTCCTTGGAGTTTTTAAAACTTCGGAAATCTTGTTCCGATTTTAACAAAAACAAGTAAGGAAGGCTAAGTTCGGGTGTAATCGAACATTACATACTCAGTTGAGAGCTGTGGAGACAAAGTAAGGGAAAATCACCATGTTGTAAAAAGAACCTAGGGTAACCCTGAAATGTGTTTGTATTACATGTGTATCAAATGGAAGGTATTAAAAAGTATTTTAAGAGGAAGTGGGCCATAGTTCTATAGATGGACGCCATTTAGGGATATCGCCATAAAGGTGGACCAGGCTTGACTCTAGAATTTGTTTGTACGATATGGGTATCAAATGAAAGGTATTAATGAGTATTTTGAAAGGGAGTGGGCCTAAGTTCTATAGGTGGACGCCGTTTCGAGATATCGTTATAAAAGTGGACCAGGGTTGACTCTAGAATGCGTTTGTACAATATGGGTATCAAATGAAAGGTGTTAATGAGTATTTTAAAAGGGCGTGGGCCTTAGTTCTATAGGTGGCCGCCTTTTCGGAATATCGTTATAAAAGTGGACCAGGGTTGACTCTAGAATGCGTTTGTACAATATAGGTATCAAATGAAAGGTGTTAATGAGTATTTTAAAAGGGCGTGGGCCTTAGTTCTATAGGTGGACGCCTTTTCGAGATATCGCCATAAAGGTGGACCAGGGGTGACTCTAGAATTTGTTTGTACTATATAGGTATCAAATGAAAGGTGTTAATGAGTATTTTAAAAGGGAGTGGGCCTTAGTTCTATAGGTGGACGCCTTTTCGGAATATCGTTATAAAAGTGGACCAGGATTGACTCTAGAATGCGTTTGTACAATATGGGTATCAAACGAAAGGTGTTTATAAGTGTTTTAAAAGGGAGTGGGCCTTAGTTCTGTAGGTGGACGCCTTTTCGGAATATCGTTATAAAAGTGGACCAGGGGTGACTCTAGAATGCGTTTGTACAATATGGGTATCAAATGAAAGGTGTTAATGAATATTTTAAAAGGGCGTGGGCCTTAGTTCTATAGGTGGACGCCTTTTCGAAATATCGCCATAAAGGTGGACCAGGGGCGACTCTAGAATTTGTTTGTACGATATGGGTACCAAATGAAAGGTGGTAATGAGTATCTTATTCCCCATAAAGGTGGACCAGGCTTGACTCTAGAATTTGTTTGTACGATATGGGTATCAAATGAAAGGTATTAATGAGTATTTTGAAAGGGAGTGGGCCTAAGTTCTATAGGTGGACGCCGTTTCGAGATATCGTTATAAAAGTGGACCAGGGTTGACTCTAGAATGCGTTTGTACAATATGGGTATCAAATGAAAGGTGTTAATGAGTATTTTAAAAGGGCGTGGGCCTTAGTTCTATAGGTGGACGCCTTTTCGGAATATCGTTATAAAAGTGGACCAGGGTTGACTCTAGAATGCGTTTGTACAATATGGGTATCAAATGAAAGGTGTTAATGAGTATTTTAAAAGGGCGTGGGCCTTAGTTCTATAGGTGGACGCCTTTTCGAGATATCGCCATAAAGGTGGACCAGGGGTGACTCTAGAATTTGTTTGTACTATATGGGTATCAAATGAAAGGTGTTAATGAGTATTTTAAAAGGGCGTGGGCCTTAGTTCTATAGGTGGACGCCTTTTCGAAATATCGCCATAAATGTGGACCAGGGGTGACTCTAGAATTTGTTTGTACGATATGGGTATCAAATGAAAGGTGTTAATGAGTATTTTAAAAGGGCGTGGGCCTTAGTTCTATAGGTGGACGCCTTTTCGAAATATCGCCATAAAGGTGGACCAGGGGCGACTCTAGAATTTGTTTGTACGATATGGGTATCAAATGAAAGGTGTTAATGAGTATTTTAAAAAGGAGTGGGCCTTAGTTCTATGTGTGGACGCCTTTTCGAGATATCGCCATAAACGTGGACCAGGGTGACTCTAGAATTTGTTTGTACTATATAGGTATCAAATGAAAGGTGTTAATGAGTATTTTAAAAGGGAGTGGGCCTTAGTTCTATAGGTGGACGCCTTTTCGGAATATCGTTATAAAAGTGGACCAGGATTGACTCTAGAATGCGTTTGTACAATATGGGTATCAAACGAAAGGTGTTTATAAGTGTTTTAAAAGGGAGTGGGCCTTAGTTCTGTAGGTGGACGCCTTTTCGGAATATCGTTATAAAAGTGGACCAGGGGTGACTCTAGAATGCGTTTGTACAATATGGGTATCAAATGAAAGGTGTTAATGAATATTTTAAAAGGGCGTGGGCCTTAGTTCTATAGGTGGACGCCTTTTCGAAATATCGCCATAAAGGTGGACCAGGGGCGACTCTAGAATTTGTTTGTACGATATGGGTACCAAATGAAAGGTGGTAATGAGTATCTTAAAAGGGAGTAATCCTTAGTTCTATAGGTGGAAGCCTTTTCGAGATATCGCCATAAAGGTGGAACAAGGGTGACTCTAGAATGTTTGTACAATATGGGTATCAAAAGAAAGGTGTTACTGAGCATTTTAAGAGGGAGTGGGCATTAGGTCTATAGGTGGACGCCTTTTGGAGATATCGCCATTAGGGTGGGCCAAGGGTGACTCTAGAATGTTTGTACGATATGGGTATCAAACGAAAGGTGTTACTGAGCATTTTAAGAGGGAGTGGGCATTAGGTCTATAGGTGGACGCCTTTTTGAGATATCGCCATTAGGGTGGGCCAGGGGTGACTCTAGAATGTGTTTGTACGATATGGGTATCAAATGAAAGGTGTTAATGAGTATTTTCAAAGGGAGTGATCCTTAGTTCCATAGGAGAACGCCGTTTCGAGATATCGCCATAAAGGTGGACCAGGGGTGACTCTAGAATGTGTTTGTACGATATGGGAATCAAATGAAAGGTGTTACTGAGCATTTTAAGAGGGAGTGGGCATTAGGTCTATAGGTGGACGCCTTTTCGAGATTTCGTTAGGGTGGGCCAGGGGTGACTCTAGAATGTTTGTACGATATGGGTATCAAACGAAAGGTGTTACTGAGCATTTTAAAAGGGAGTGGGCATTAGGTCTATAGGTGGACGCCTTTTCGAAATATCGCCATTAGGGTGGGCCAGGGGTGACTCTAGAATGTGTTTGTACGATATGGGTATCAAATGAAAGGTGGTAATGAGTATTTTAAAAGGGAATGGGCTTTAGTTCTATAGGTGAACGCCTTTTCGAGAAATCGCCATAAAGGTGGACCAGGGGTGACTCTAGAATATGTTTGTACGATATGGGTATCAAATGAAAGGTGTTAATGAGTATTTTCAAAGGGAGTGATCCTTAGTTCCATAGGTGAACGCCGTTTCGAGATATCGCCATAAAGGTGGACCAGGGGTGACTCTAGAATGTGTTTGTACGATATGGAAATCAAATGAAAGGTGTTACTGAGCATTTTAAGAGGGAGTGGGCATTAGGTCTATAGGTGGACGCCTTTTCGAGATTTCGTTAGGGTGGGCCAGGGGTGACTCTAGAATGTTTGTACGATATGGGTATCAAACGAAAGGTGTTACTGAGCATTTTAAAAGGGAGTGGGCATTAGGTCTATAGGTGGACGCCTTTTCGAAATATCGCCATTAGGGTGGGCCAGGGGTGACTCTAGAATGTGTTTGTACGATATGGGTATCAAATGAAAGGTGGTAATGAGTATCTTAAAAGGGAGTAATCCTTAGTTCTATAGGTGGAAGCCTTTTCGAGATATCGCCATAAAGGTGGACCAAGGGTGACTCTAGAATGTTTGTACGATATGGGTATCAAAAGAAAGGTGTTACTGAGCATTTTAAGAGGGAGTGGACATTAGGTCTATAGGTGGACGCCTTTTCGAGATATCGCCATTAGGGTGGGCAGGGGTGACTCTAGAATGTGTTTGTACGATATGGGTATCAAATGAAAGGCGGTAATGAGTATTTTAAAAGGGAGTCATCCTTAGTTCTATATGTGGACGCCTTTTCGAGATATCGTCATAAAGGTGGACCAAGGGTGACTCTAGAATGTTTGTACGATATGGGTATCAAACGAAAGGTGTTACTGAGCATTTTAAGAGGGAGTGGGCATTAGGTCTATAGGTGGACGCCTTTTCGAGGTATCGCCATTAGGGTGGGCCAGGGTGACTCTAGAATGTGTTTGTACGATATGGGTATCAAATGAAAGGTGGTAATGAGTATTTTAAAAGGGAGTATTCCTTAGTTCTATAGGTGGACGCCTTTTCGAGATATCGCCATAAAGGTGGACCAAGGGTGACTCTAGAATGTTTGTACGATATGGGTATCAAACGAAAGGTGATACTGAGCATTTTAAGAGGGAGTGGGCATTAGGTCTATAGGTGGACACCTTTTCGAGATATCGCCATTAGGGTGGGCCAGGGGTGACTCTAGAATGTTTGTACGATATGGGTATCAAATGAAAGGTATTAATGAGTATTTTGAAAGGGAGTGGGCCTAAGTTCTATAGGTGGACGCCGTTTCGAGATATCGTTATAAAAGTGGACCAGGGTTGACTCTTTTTTTTTTTCCAGGATTGACTCTAGAATGCGTTTGTACAATATGGGTATCAAACGAAAGGTGTTTATAAGTGTTTTAAAAGGGAGTGGGCCTTAGTTCTGTAGGTGGACGCCTTTTCGGAATATCGTTATAAAAGTGGACCAGGGGTGACTCTAGAATGCGTTTGTACAATATGGGTATCAAATGAAAGGTGTTAATGAATATTTTAAAAGGGCGTGGGCCTTAGTTCTATAGGTGGACGCCTTTTCGAAATATCGCCATAAAGGTGGACCAGGGGCGACTCTAGAATTTGTTTGTACGATATGGGTACCAAATGAAAGGTGGTAATGAGTATCTTAAAAGGGAGTAATCCTTAGTTCTATAGATAGAAGCCTTTTCGAGATATCGCCATAAAGGTGGAACAAGGGTGAATCTAGAATGTTTGTACGATATGGGTATCAAAAGAAAGGTGTTACTGAGCATTTTAAGAGGGAGTGGGCATTAGGTCTATAGGTGGACGCCTTTTCGAGATATCGCCATTAGGGTGGGCCAGGGGTGACTCTAGAATGTTTGTACGATATGGGTATCAAACGAAAGGTGTTACTGAGCATTTTAAGAGGGAGTGGGCATTAGGTCTATAGGTGGACGCCTTTTTGAGATATCGCCATTAGGGTGGGCCAGGGGTGACTCTAGAATGTGTTTGTACGATATTGGTATCAAATGAAAGGTGGTAATGAGTATCTTAAAAGGGAGTAATCCTTAGTTCTATAGGTGGAAGCCTTTTCGAGATATCGCCATAAAGGTGGACCAAGGGTGACTCTAGAATGTTTGTACGATATGGGTATCAAAAGAAAGGTGTTACTGAGCATTTTAAGTGGGAGTGGGCATTAGGTCTATAGGTGGACGCCTTTTCGAGATATCGCCATTAGGGTGGGCAGGGGTGACTCTAGAATGTGTTTGTACGATATGGGTATCAAATGAAAGGCGGTAATGAGTATTTTAAAAGGGAGTCATCCTTAGTTCTATAGGTGGACGCCTTTTCGAGATATCGCCATAAAGGTGGACCAAGGGTGACTCTAGAATGTTTGTACGATATGGGCATTAGGTCTATAGGTGGACGCCTTTTCGAGGTATCGCCATTAGGGTGGACCAGGGGCGACTCTAGAATTTGTTTGTACGATATGGGTACCAAATGAAAGGTGGTAATGAGTATCTTAAAAGGGAGTAATCCTTAGTTCTATAGGTGGAAGCCTTTTCGAGATATCGCCATAAAGGTGGAACAAGGGTGACTCTAGAATGTTTGTACGATTTGGGTATCAAAAGAAAGGTGTTACTGAGCATTTTAAGAGGGAGTGGGCATTAGGTCTATAGGTGGACGCCTTTTCGAGATATCGCCATTAGGGTGGGCCAGGGGTGACTCTAGAATGTTTGTACGATATGGGTATCAAACGAAAGGTGTTACTGAGCATTTTAAAAGGGAGTGGGCATTAGGTCTATAGGTGGACGCCTTTTCGAAATATCGCCATTAGGGTGGGCCAGGGGTGACTCTAGAATGTGTTTGTACGATATGGGTATCAAATGAAAGGTGGTAATGAGTATCTTAAAAGGGAGTAATCCTTAGTTCTATAGGTGGAAGCCTTTTCGAGATATCGCCATAAAGGTGGACCAAGGGTGACTCTAGAATGTTTGTACGATATGGGTATCAAAAGAAAGGTGTTACTGAGCATTTTAAGAGGGAGTGGGCATTAGGTCTATAGGTGGACGCCTTTTCGAGATATCGCCATTAGGGTGGGCAGGGGTGACTCTAGAATGTGTTTGTACGATATGGGTATCAAATGAAAGGCGGTAATGAGTATTTTAAAAGGGAGTCATCCTTAGTTCTATAGGTGGACGCCTTTTCGAGATATCGCCATAAAGGTGGACCAAGGGTGACTCTAGAATGTTTGTACGATATGGGCATTAGGTCTATAGGTGGACGCCTTTTCGAGGTATCGCCATTAGGGTGGGCCAGGGTGACTCTAGAATGTGTTTGTACGATATGGGTATCAAATGAAAGGTGGTAATGAGTATTTTAAAAGGGAGGATTCCTTAGTTCTATAGGTGGACGCCTTTTCGAGATATCGCCATAAAGGTGGACCAAGGGTGACTCTAGAATGTTTGTACGATATGGGTATCAAACGCAAGGTGATACTGAGCATTTTAAGAGGGAGTGGGCATTAGGTCTATAGGTGGACACCTTTTCGAGATATCGCCATTAGGGTGGGCCAGGGGTGACTCTAGAATGTTTGTACGATATGGGTATCAAACGAAAGGTGTTACTGAGCATTTTAGGAGGGAGTGGGCATTAGGTCTATAGGTGGACGCCTTTTGGAGATATCGCCATTAGGGTGGGCCAGGGGTGACTCTAGAATGTTTGTACGATATGGGTAAATAACGAAAGGTGTTACTGAGCATTTTAAGAGGGGGCGGGAATTAGGTCTATAGGTGGACGCCTTTTCGAGATATCGCCATTAGGGTGGGCCAGGGGTGACTCTAGAATGTTTGTACGATATGAGTATAAAACGAAAGGTGTTACTGAGCATTTTAAGATGGAGTGGTCATTAGGTCTATAGGTGGACGCCTTTTTGAGATATCGCCATTAGGGTGGGCCAGGGGTGACTCTAGAAGGTTTGTATGATATGGGTAAATAACGAAAGGTGTTACTGAGCATTTTAAGAGGGAGCGGGAATTAGGTATATAGGTGGACGCCTTTTCGAGATATCGCCATTAGGGTGGGCCAGGGGTGACTCTAGAATGTGTTTGTACGATATGGATATCAAATTAAAGGTATTAGTGAGGGTTTTAAAAGCGAGTGGCCCTTAGATGTATATGTGAAGGCGTTTTCGCGATATCGACCAAAATGTGGACCAGGTGATCCAGAAAATCATCTGTCTTGTACTGCTAATTTATTTATATATGCAATACCACTAACAGTATTCCTGCCAAGATTCCAAACGCTGTTGATTTCGCCTTGTAGAACTTTTTCATTTTCTTCTACTTAATATGGTAGGTGTCACACCCATTTTACAAAGTTTTTTCCAAAGTTATATTTTGCGTCAATAAACCAATCCAATTACCATGTTTCATCCCTTTTTCGTATTTGGTATAGAATTATGGCATTTTTTTCACTTTTCGTAATTTTCGATATCGATAAAGTGGGCGTGGTTATTGTCGGATTTCGGCCATTTTTTATACCAAGGTAAAGTGAGTTCAGATAAGTACGTGGACTAAGTTTAGTAAAGATATATCGGTTTTTGCTCAAGTTATTGTGTTAACGGCCGAGCGGAAGGCCAGACGGACGACTGTGTATAAAAACTGGGCGTGGCTGCCACCGATTTCGCCCATTTTCACACAAAACAGTTACCGTCATAGAATCTATGCCCCTACCAAATTTAAGAAGGATTGGTAAATTTTTGTACGACTTATGGCATTAAAACTCTTCTAGACAAACTAAATGAAAAGGGCGGAGCCACGCGCATTTTGAAAATTTCTTTTATTTTTGTATTTTATTGCATCATATCATTACTGGAGTTGAATTTTGACTTAATTTACTTATATACAGTAAAGATATTACATTTTTTGTTAAAATTTGAATTTAAAAAAAATTTTTTTTAAAAAGTGGGCGTGTTCTTCATCCAATTTTGCTAATTTTCATTTAGCACATATATAGTAATAGTAGTAACGTTCCTGCCAAATTTCATTATGATATCTTCAACGACTGCCAAATTACAGCTTGCAAAACTTTTAAATTACCTTCTTGTAAAAGTGGGCGGTGCCACGCCCATTGTCCAAAATCTTACTAATTTTCTATTTTGCGTCATAACGTCAACCTATCTACCAAGTTTCATCGCTTTATCCGCCTTTGGCAATGAATTATCTAATTTTTTCGGTTTTTCGAAATTTTCGATATCGAAAAAATGGGCGTGGTTATAGTCCGATATTGTTCATTTTAAATAGCGATCTGAGATGAGTGCCCAGGAATCTACATACCAAATTTCATCAAGATACCTCAAAATTTACTCAAGTTATCGTGATAACGGACAGACGGACGGACGGACGGACATGGCTCAATCAAATTTTTTTTCGATCCTGATGATTTTGATATATGGATGTCTATATCTATCTCGATTCCTTTATACCTGTACAACCAACCGTTCGGTTGTAACCGAACATTAAATACTCAGCTGAGAGCTTAGCTGCGTTGGTTTCGTAGGGTTTCGTAGATGGTTTATAAGTGGTTTTTATTTCCATATCGCATACGTTTGGGAAATATCGACCAAATTGTAAAGCAAGGGTGACGTTTTTTGGAACGATTTTCCTTCATCCTTTGTCAAATAAGGGTAAATCACCATGTAGGAAAATGAGCCTAGAATAACCCTGGAATGTGTTTGTATGACATGGGTATAAAATGAAAGGTGTTGAAGAGTATTTTAAAAGGGAGTGGGCCTTAGTTCTATAGGTGGACGCCTTTTCGAGATATCGCCATAAAGGTGGACCAGGGGTGACTCTAGAATTTGTTTGTACGATATGGGTATCAAATGAAAGGTGTTAATGAGTATTTTAAAAGGGCGTGGGCCTTAGTTCTATAGTTGGACGCCTTTTCAAGATATCGCCATAAAGGTGGATCAGGGGTGACTCTAGAATTTGTTTGTACGTTATGGGTATCAAAAGAAAGGTGTTAATGAGTATTTTAAAAGGGAGTGGGCCTTAGTTCTATAGGTGGATGCCTTTTCGAGATATCGCCATAAAGGTGGGCCAGGGGTGACTCTAAAATTTTTTTGTACGATATGGGTATCAAATGAAAGGTGTTAATGAGTATTTTAAAAAGGAGTGGGCCTTAGTTCTATATGTGGACGCCTTTTCGAGATATCGCCATAAACGTGGACCAGTGGTGACTCTAGAATGTGTTTGTACGATATGGGTATCAAATTAAAGGTATTAATAAGGGTTTTAAAAGGGTCTTTAGTTGTATATGTGAAGACGTTTTCGAGATATCGACCAAAATGTGGACCAGGGTGCCCCAGAACATCATCTGTCGGGTACCACTAATTTATTTATATATGTAATACCACGAACAATATTCCTGCCATGATTGCAAGGGCTTTTGATTTCGCCCTGCTGAACTTTTTCATTTTCTTCTACTTAATATGGTAGGTGTCACACCCATTTTACAAAGTTGTTTCTAAAGTTATATTTTGCGTCAAAAAATCAATCCAATCACCATGTTTCATCCCTGTTTTTCGTATTTGGTATAGAATTATGGCATTTTTTAAATTTTTTCGAAATTTTCGATATCAAAAAAGTGGGCGTGGTCATAGTCGGATTTCGCCCATTTTTAATACCAAGATAAAGTGAGTTCATATAACTACGTGAACTTAGTTTAGTAAAGATATATCTATGTTTGCTCAAGTTATCGTGTTAACGGCCGAGCGGAAGGACAGGCGGTAGACTGTGTATGAAAACTGGGCGTGGCTTCAACCGATTTCACCCATTTTCACAGAAAATATTTACCGTAGAGTCTATTCCCTTACCAAATTTCACAAGGATTGGTAAATTTTTGTTCGACTTATGACATTAAAAAAAGCTCAGCAAACGTTGGGCGGACACTACGTCTTGCAGGGTAGCAAGATCTTTCTGGCTGAAAGTGGATGGCGAGAGGTCTGCTGAAATAATTGGGTTCACTAAGGCTCACCTATCAATGGCCATTGGGGTTTTGACAGGGTACTGTCCCATGGGTATCCATGCGGTACGTCTCAATATATTGGAAACTCCATCCTACTCCATCACTTTATGCTTGATTGCCCAGCTTTTGGCAGAACTAGGCGAAAGTATTTCGGTCGTGACTCACTTGGATCTCCAGAGGAGCTATCCAAGGTTGAGATCGGGATCATTTGGAACTTTATCGTTGCTACCCAACGATTCTCTAAGTAGTTATATCTACGTCGCAGTAAGGGGCGCTGCTGTGGCGGACGGTTCTTTCCCCGTATATAATACTGTACCGCTGAGCCCGCCTTGTCGGGCAGGTGGTCGTACGACCAAGATCAACAACTCATTACCTGAATGTAATAAGGAGGATGTAAAGAGGAGGACTGAGTCGCAATCCAAGGACGACAAATACGAATTAAGCGATGCGTCGGACTCGGGGAGCGAGAGTAGTGCTGATTCAATGAACTCCGTGTTGGAGAAGCACACAAATGAAAACGGAGTAGAAGAGTGGAGAAGAGTACGGAGCAGAGGAAGTAAAAGAGCTCTCTCGCAGTACCGTGCAGCACTAAGAATTGTACAACGCTTGGGAGCAGTGGTCGACCCAACAGAAGTGGAGATCGAGCGCTTGGAATGGGCCCATGAAGCGGTAGAAGTAGGTCGAAGGCAGTTCAAAAGGTTTGCTGCGAGAAACCCTCGGTTCTGCAACCGGTACGAGGAGGAAGAAGCGTCGAATGGCAGAATGAAGAGGCAACGATCGGCAGAAGGCGACAAGCGTGCTTTCAAGAGGCAGAAAGGACCCAGTCCTAGAGCCGCGAGGCAGGGCAGTCGCACAGACAAGACAAGTAGGCCCAAAGCTGTAAGACAGATGGGTTCCAATAGCGAGGTAGCAACTACCTCGAAAGCTGCCAGTCAGAGGGAAGTTCCAACTACGGAAATAGGAGATAAGCCAAAAGGAGATAACGCTAAGACTCCGGCTTTCTCGGAGGCGCTAAAGGGAGTTAACGCGAAGACTCCGGTGTTCTCGGAGGTTCCAAAGGGAGATAACACTAAGACTCCTGCTTTTCCCGAGAAGATGAGTGATGTGGCAAAGCAGTCACTGACTGTGGCGCTGGTTGATCGTAGCAGTCCGTTCGGACAAATGACTACTGAAAGGTGGAGATCTGTGGAAAGGGAGCTTATTAGCTTAATGCTTAAGATGATGCGGGAACAACCAAGTAAGCCCCTTCCAACCTTTGATTCGGGGGGATGGTATAATGGTGTGAAGATGATAGCGTGCGACAACATCGCGAGCTTGCGGTGGCTGGAGGAAGTCGTTCCAAACCTCCAAAGGCAAGGCACGAACGCGCGGTTTGAGGTGGTGGATAAAGCGCAAATCCCCACGGTACCAAAAGTTAAGGTATGGATACCATGCGTGATGAAGTCGGAGGATACACTGCGACTTCTGCAGAATCAGAATCCGAACATACCAACACAGGATTGGAAGGTACTTACTGTATCTCGGCCTACCGAGGATGGTCAGTTCTACATCTTCCAAATAAACAAGCAGGCGGAGGATATTTTGTACACGCAGCTTGGCAAAATGTCCTTTGGCACTGGCAAAATTTACATGCGACTCAGGAAAAGAAGTCCCGAGGATAAAAATCCTAACACGCTGGAAGTGGGCGAAGTCGAAAAGGACCTCAGAAGCCTAAGGGAAAAAAGACAGGTGGAGGTCCCCGACGTCACCACGAACGTGCTAGAAGAGGACCAACCGCTAAATGGTGCTGTGACTCGCACAGAGGAACGCACGGCACAACATTCACGAGGGGCTGAAGGGGGCCTCGAATACCCTAAACCAAAAGGGCAAGAGGAGGACGACGACGTCAAGACGAAGGTGCTGGAGGGGGACAAACAGCCCAATGGTGCTGCGAGTCCTACAGATAAACCTCCAACACAGTAAAGTGGCGTCGAGCGAACTCCTCCTAACCCTTGAGGAGGGTTCGTTTGACGTGGCGCTGATCCAGGAGCCGTGGCTCTCATCGGGAGGAAAGGTTTCTGGACTTAGCGCGCGCGGGTTTGGCGTTACACCACAGAGGATCTCGTAGAGGTGGCCGTTGAGCAAAAGAATAAGCAGGCATTTATCCTGGCGTCCTGCTACATGGCCCATGCTGCGGAGGTTCCACCGATGGAGTGCAAAAGGCTAGTACAGGAGGAAGGGCGCAAAGGGCGGTTGGTCATAGGTGCAGATGCAAATGCGCACCACAATGCGTGGGGAGGAGCAAATACGAACGAGAGAGGCGAATCTCTATTTTGTTACATCCTGCAAACCAATTTGCAGATAGCCAACAGGGGAAATGTTCCTACATACATTGGTCCAACATCCAGCAATGTTCTGGATATTACATTGAGCTCCGAGCGTGATATATCAAGGTATGATTGGATGGTTCTCGATAGACCATCCTTCTCCGACCATGCGTATATAAGCTTCAGCATCCCACTAAAGAGGGTGGAGAAGGGAGGAACCTTTAGAAACCCTAGGGCAACGAATTGGACTAAATTCCAGAAACATGTAGAAACGAAACTGGGATAACCCAAAGAGGTTGCTAATGTAGAGGAACTGGAGGAGTCGAATGAATTCCTAACAAGGACGCTTATGACTGCGTATAACAAAGCTTGCCCTCTAAGAAGATTCAGAGGAAAAGCAAAGCCGCCATGGTGGAGCAATGAGCTGAGTCTTCTAAGAAGACAGGTAAAAGAAATGTTTAAACTCGCAAAGACCGCGGAAAGCGAAGCGTGTCGGGACGAGTACAGGGATCTACTGAGGATCTACAAGCGTGAAATTACCAGGGCGAAGAGAAACTCATGGAAAAGTTTCTGTACGGACATAGAGTGCTCCAGTGAAACAGCACGGTTGAAAAAAGTCCTAGCAAAGGGAAACATAGTCCAGGGACTAATAAAGAAAGAGAACGGGGAATGGTCACGTGATAGTGAGGAATCCCTTGAGATGCTTCTCGATACACATTTCCCATCGGGAGACGGTTTAGAAGAACCAGCAGACATCACTCACACTTCGACAAAGACTATAGACCCATTAGCTTAACATCATTTCTGCTCAAAACCTTTGAGAGGCTGATAGATGTGTACATAAAGTCCAACGTGGATGAAGGGCTGCTCTCCACAACACAGCATGCGTACACCAAAGGCAAGTCGGTAGACACCGCATTGCATAGGGTGGTAATAAGCATAGAGAAATCCCTGGAATATAAGGAGTATGCTCTAGGAGTCTTCTTGGACATTGCCGGGGCTTTCAATAATGTTGCAAAATGGGCGATTATGGATGGTCTTAATTACATTAAAGTACATCCGGCCTTAATCAGATGGATCGGCTGCATGTTAAATTGCAGAAAGATTACATCACAATGGGGATTGTACGAGGCCACGAAATCAGTGGACAGGGGCACGCCGCAGGGAGGGGTGCTATCACCTCTGCTGTGGACACTGGTCATCAACCAACTGCTCAGGCAATTCGATGAGGGACCCGTAAAACTTACGGCTTACGCAGATGACGTTGCAATTGTCATAAGTGGAAAATGCCTTCCAACGATTAGTTCTTTGATGGATCGGGCGCTTCGGGATATTCATACCTGGGCATCTAATGTCGGGCTGAAAGTCAATGCGGAGAAGACGGATATGGTCTTGTTTACAAAGAGGTACAAGGTCCCAAATTGGACCAGGCCTAAGTTAGGAGCGGTGACCTTACAGGAGAAACCTTGCACAAAATATCTAGGAATCATCCTAGACAGTAAGCTGTCATGGAAGCTCAACGTGGAGGAGAGGGTCAAGAAGGCCTCAACGGCACTCTATGCATGTAAAAGAATGCTGGGGTGTACGTGGGGCCTATCGCCCTCTCTTTCTCATTGGGTTTTTACAGCGATTGTAAGCCCTATTATATACTATGGAGTTCTTGTTTGGTGGAAAGCCACACAAAAAACAACATACCTCAAAAAATTAGAGGGGGTATGCACACTATCGATGCTTTGCATTACGGGAGCCCTGAAAACAACCCCGACGGCTGCACTGTATGCCATTCTGCACATTCCACCTGTAGACCTGGTAGCAAAGAACAAAGCGTTAACGACCGCAACCAGGCTCGATGCTTCGGGGCAGCTTGAGCGCCGACCATATGGCCATAGTAGTATAGCGTGCTCAGTCACAAGACGAACAGACTACGTGATTCCCTACCTGCACTTTGAAGGAGATCTTAAGGCCACAATAGAGGTGGACGGTTGGCGCAAGGGTGCGCAAATGGCGGACGAGGCGATACATGTGTACACCGATGGTTCCAAAATAGTGGAAGGAGTAGGGTCTGCGGTATACTGCGCTGATCCGGAATTAAGCAAATCCTACAGGCTGCCGGATTACTGTAGCGTTTTCCAAGCGGAAATATTAGCCGTAACCAAAGCAGTAGAAACCCTGGAAGAGAATAGCTAAAGCTGCAACCGTGTTAACTTTTATATTGACAGTCAAGCAGCAATTAAGGCAATAATCTCGCATAGCACAGCATCTAAATGCGTGTTAGAGTGTAAGCAGTCTCTGGAGAGAATCGGGACAGGGAGAAGCATACATCTATATTGGGTCCCAGGGCATATGGGAATAAATGGGAATGTAAAAGCGGACGAATTAGGTAAAAAGGGCGCATCCCTTGAAGCTTGCTCCGTAGACGTCCCAATTAGATTGGGCGAGATTAAGCGAAGGCGAGAGGTGCACATGATCGACCAAGCGAAAAAGGCGTGGGTTCAAGCGCGGGGCTGTAAAGTGTCGAAGATTATGTGTAGGTCTTACAACCTTAGACTAACACAGTTGCTTCTATCATTAAAAAGAGAGGACTGTAGACTCATGACGGGTATTCTGACTGGACACTGCCTTCTGGCGTCACATGCCTTTAAATTAGGCTTGGTCAGTGAAAGCAGGTGTAGGAAGTGCGGGTTGGAGGAGGAAACGATCGAGCACGTTCTGTGCTCGTGCCCTGCACTTGCCAGGCTAAGACTCCAGCTATTAGGAGTGATACAGCTGTCAGATCTAGAAGCAGCAAGTGGCTTAAGTCCTAGGAAGCTTCTAGTATTTGCCAAGAGGACGGAGTTATTTTATAACATAGGTCCTGGTTTTTGATAGGGTGAGGTCCTCATGGACCGGCCAGTTCAACCTACCTACCTATATCTACGTCTCCGTTAGATTAGTTCATTATACTATGTGGTATCACAACGGACCGTCATGTTGCCCAAGTGAGCTTCCCCTATCAAGGAAGCTACCACCCAACCTAAACTATGGCATTAAAAGTATTCTAGACAAATTAAATGAAAAAAAAAAATTCTTTTTTTTTTGTATTTTTTTGCACCATATCATTACTGGAGTTGAATGTTGACATAATTTACGTATATAGTGTAAAATTTGATTTTAAAGAAAATTTGTTTTAAGTGGGCGTGTTCGACATCCAATTTTGCTAATTTTTATTTAGAACACATATAGTAATAGGAGTAACGTTCCTGCCAAATTGCATCATGATATCTTCAACGACTTCCAAATTACAGCTTGCAAAACTTTTAAATTACCTTCTTTTAAAAGTGGGCGGTGCCACGCCCATTGTCCAAAATTTTACTAATTTTCTATTCTACATCATAAGGTCAACCCACTTAACAAGTTTTATCGCTTTAACCGTCTTTGGTAATGAATTATCGCACTTTTTCGGTTTTTCGAAATTTTCGATATCGAAAAAGTGGCCGTGGTTATAGTCCGATATCGTTCATTTTAAATACCAAACATACCAAATATCATTAAGATACCGCAAAGTTTACTCAATTTATCGTGTTAACGGACAGACGGACGGACATGGCTAAATGAATTTCTTTTTCCGCCCAGATCATTTTAATATATAGAAGTCTATATACATATATCTCGATAGGTTCATACCGTTACGGGGTACCGTTATGCGAGCAAAATTATTATACTCTGTGAGCTCTGCTCAGCTGAGTATAAAAATTAAATCGATTTTGTATCTACGCATTACTTCAGGTTTGAGGGTTTCTTTTGAGGGTATTGAAATGGTTAAGCCAAGGTCAGTTCTTTTGATCTGCACAGACCGAATTGATATTCGAAAATATCAAGAAATTCGAAAACAGAGCTGCTCAAATTATCTTCTTTTAACACTTTAGAAAGCTTCGGATATTTTTCTCTTTCACAAATGTTAAATTAGAAATAAGGAATAAATGTGTACACATTCGAAATGAGCATCTGGAAATACTACATAAATAGAAATCAGATTTTGAAACGTCTTTTAATATTTGCACTAAAACCATTGTGGATAAAACAAGTGTGACATCTTTTCCGTCAACTGCCTGACAAGATATTCAAGATGGTTACTTTTTGGCATTTTCGCAGCGTTTTGACAGGATGTTTAATATGGCGGCGCATACGGTCGCCTATCTTCCACGGGTGATAGAAAGAGATACAGGATGAGAACACGATAATCGCTTTGAAAATCATGTGATAGCAACAAAATATTTGCTTAATTTTATCAAGTTTTTTTTTTTGCAAATTTTGTATTAAATAAATTTAATGACACAAACTCTTAAAACTAATTTCAAAAAATGTATCGAAAAAAGTGTTTAAAACTCTTCAAGAAATTTGCGAAATATTTACTTAGAATCTTTAGAGAATTTTTGAGTATGCAGTTTAGAAGTTCAATCAATTTTAGTAAAATTTTTAGATCTCAAAAATCGCATCAGATTTTTTTTCTTTTTCGAAGTATTTTTCGGATTTAAAAATAATAAAAAAATAAAAGTTTCGAAATTTTCATAAGGATTTAAGCACTTCTGTATTTTTGAGTTCTTACAAAACCGTCTTAGAACAAAAATTCGAAAATTGATCAATTTAGGAAGAACTAAAATGAATTGTATATCACTAACTACAAAAACCATTGCCCCAGCGGGTTACGGGGCTTAGAATATACCCGCGGAAGGTATGCATGTTGTAAGAGGCGACTAAAATACCAAGTTGATCCAAGGGGTTGTGTAGCGCAACCCCCTCAAGGGTTTGCCAGCGCAATATATAGCTTCCGCAAGCTTCCGTTAACCTCGCCTACCCCTTGCTCATCCTGTTTCATCAACAGCCGAGGCTCTGGCGACTCCGAACTCCTGATGGATCTAGGGGGTAGGAGGGCGGTAAGGCCTAGAAGGTTTCATGTGCTTGTTACCGGAACGAACTGGATCTGCATTCGGCAAAGGGGATCAGTATCGATAACACTCCCCACGGCCTCGGGGAGTATTCTTATCGCTACAACAACAACAACCAATTTCAAAAAACTTGGGAATTTAAAAAAGTGTAGAATTTTTAAAAACTGTTGCGCAAGCAATTTTCGTAATTCCATTCTGCAAAGAAAGAATTTAAAACCTCACAAAATTCGCGTTAATCATTGACGTTTTGCTATAGTATTTTTCAAATTTTCTTCCACATAAAAAATCTGCTCAGAAAGTTTTTAAAAATGCTAATTAAATGGTTTGAAAATTACATGAAAGTCTAAGCACTTTGAGAATTTTAAAAATTTTTTAAAAATGTTTTCGAAAAAATTCGAAAATTTAGTTTGAAAAATCAAGAAAATTTTAGTGAGTGCAAAAATTACAAACGTTAGGTTAGGTTGAACTGGCCGGTTCATGAGGACCTCACATAGACTGATTGAGTCCGTGGTGTTACCAGAAGTTTGTTTTAACGACCAAACTGAAAAACCCTATCAAAAACCAGAACCTATGTTATAAAATAACTCGTCCTCTTGGCAAATACTAGAAGCTTCCTAGGACTTAAGCCACTTGCTGCTTCTAGATCTAAAAGCTGTATCACTCCTAATAGCTGGAGTCTTAGCTTGGCAAGTGCAGGGCACGAGCACAGAACGTGCTCGATCGTTTCCTCCTCCAACCCGCACTTCCTACATCTGCTATCACTGACCAAGCCTAATTTAAAGGCATGTGACGCCAGAAGGCAGTGTCCAATCAGAAGTCATGAGTCTAAAGTCCTCTCTTTTTAATGATAGAAGCAACTTTGTTAGTCTAAGTTTGTAAAACCTACACATAATCTTCGACACTTTACAGCCCCGCGCTTCGACGTCTACGGAGCAAGCTTCAAGGGATGCGCCCTTTTTAGCTAGTTCGTCCGCTTTTTCATTCCCATCTATTCCCATATGCCCTGGGACCCAATATAGATGTATGCTTCTCCCTGTCCCGATTCTCTCCAGAGACTGCTTACACTCTAACACGCATTTAGATGCTGTGCTATGCGAGATTATTGCCTTAATTGCTGCTTGACTGTCAATATAAAGCTTGAAACACAATGCCCTGACGCCGCGAAATAAACGCGACGAACGTCGCCTTGTCAAAAATAGAATCCCCATAATTACATGAAGGTGAACACAATGAACGCCAAGAGCGAAATGTACGCGACGTCATTTTGCGACGATAGATTTATTTCTATCGTCGCCGCCGGGCGATGACGACAAACATCCCAAGGGTTGCTGCTGTTCAATTTTTTAAGTATAAAAAAAGAAAACATAATATCCAAAAACAAATTTTTTTTTCTTTACATATAATTTTTAATTTAATTTCTTAACATTTTTGTTTTGTTTTGTTAATTTCTCAACACTTTGGGCGTGTTTTAGCAGTCAAGTGCTAAAGCAGAGAATTAAAAAAGTTTTAATTTTTTTCATCTTTATTTTTAAATAATGGCCACTCTGAATAAATAGCATCAATTTCGCCCGGAATTGTGTTTTAAGTAGACGAAATGTCTGGGCGTAATTTGAAAAATGTCATCGCCCGACGCAGCGTATATCGTCGTCGCTCGGCACTGTGTTTCAAGCATAAAAGTTAACACGGTTGCAGCTTAAGCTATTCTCTTCCAGGGTTTCTACTGCTTTGGTTACGGCTAATATTTCCGCTTGGAAAACGCTACAGTAATCCGGCAGCCTGTAGGATCTGCTTATTTCCGGATCAGCACAGTATACCGCAGATCCTACTCCTTCCACTACTTTGGAACCATCTGTGTACACATGTATCGCTTCGTCCGCCATTTGCGCACCCTTTCGCCAACCGTCCACCTCTATTGTGGCCTTAAGATCTCCCTCGAAGCGCAGATATGGAATCAGGTAGTCTGTTCGTCTTGTGATTGATGACGCTATACTACTATGGTCATATGGTCGGCGCTCAAGCTGCCCCGAGGCACCGAGCCTGGTTGCGGTTGTTAATGCTATGTTCTTTGCTACCAGGTCTACAGGTGGAATGTGCAGAATGGCATACAGTGCAGCCGTCGGGGTTGTTTTCAGGGCTCCCGTAATTCTAAGCATCGACAGTCTGCATATCCTCTCTAATTTTTTGAGGTATGTTGTTTTTTGTGTGGCTTTCCACCAAACAAGAACTCCATAGTATAGAATAGGGCTTACAATCGCTGTAAAAATGGGGCGATAAGCCCCACGTATACCCCAGTATTCTTTTACGTGCATAGAGTGCCGTTGAGGCCTTCTTGACCCTCTCCTCCACGTTGAGCTTCCATGACAGCTTACTGTCTAGGATGATTCCCAGATATTTTGTGCAAAGTTTCTCCTGTAAGGTCACACCTCCTATCTTAGGCCTGGTCCAATTTGGGACCTTGTACCTCTTTGTAAACAAGACCATATGCGTCTTCTCCGCATTGACTTTCAACCCGAAATTAGATGCCCAGGTATGAATATCCCGAAGCGGCCGATCCATCAAAGAACTAATCCTTGGAAGGCACTTTCCACTAATGACAATTGCAACGTCATCTGCGTAAGCCGTAAGTTTTACGGCCTTCATCGAATCGCCTGAGCAGTTGGTTGATGACCAGCGTCCACAGCAGAGGTGATAGCACCCCTCCCTGCGGCGTGCCCCTGTCCACTGATTTCGTGGCCTCGTGCAATCCCCATTGTGATGTAATCTTTCTGCAATTTAACATGCAGCCGATCCATCTGATTAAGGCAGAATGTACTTTAATGTAATTAAGACCATCCATATTCGCCTATTTTGCAACAATATTGAAAGCCCCGGCAATGTCCAAGAAGACTCCTAGAGCATACTCCTTATATTCCAGGGATTTCTCTATGCTTATTACCGCCTTATGCAATGCGGTGTCTACCGACTTGCCTTTGGTGTACGCATGCTGAGTTGTGGAGAGCACGTTGGACTTTATGTACACATCTATCAGCCTCTCAAAGGTTTTTGAGCAGAAATGATGACCCATTAGCTTGTCTATAGTCCTTGGGGTACACGTGACCGATCTTTCCCGCCTTTTATAGGAAAGCTACACGAGCAGTTCTCCAAGAGTACGGTACATGATTCAGCCTTATGCACCAATCGAATATTATTTTAAGCCATTCCACGGCCGCCATACTTGAAACTTGTAGCATGGCCGGGAATATACCGTCTGGGCCCGGCGATTTAAACTTAAAAAACGTTTTCACTGCCCATTCTATCTTGGTATCAGTCACCAAGCCCGGCACTACTAGCTCCGCGATCGAAGTGTGAATGATGTCTGCTGGCTATTCTAAACCGTCTCCCGATGGGAAATGTGTGTCGAGAAGCACCTCAAGGGATTCCTCACTATTACGTGACCATTCCCCGTTATCTTTCTTTATTAGTCCCTGGACTATGTTTCCCCTTGCTAGGACTTTTTTCAACCGTGCTGTTTCGCTGGAGCACTCTATGTCCGTACAGAAACTTTTCCATGAGTTTCTCTTCGCCCTGATAATTTCACGCTTGTAGATCCTCAGTAGATCTCTGTATTCGTCTCGACACGCTTCGCTTTCCGCGGTCTTTGCGAGCTTAAACATTTCTTTTACCTGTCTTCTTAGAAGACTCAGCTCATTCCTCCACCATGGCGGCTTTGCTTTTCCTCTGAATCTTCTTAGAAGGCAAGCTTTGTTATACACAGTCATAAGCGTCCTTGTTAGGAATTATTCGACTCCTCCAGTTCCTCCACATTGGCAACCTCTTTGGGTTGTCCCAGTTTTGTTTCTACATGTTTCTGGAATTTCGTTGACCTAGGGTTTCTAAAGGTTCCTCCCTTCTCTACCCTCTTTAGGGGGATGCTGAAGCTGATATACGCATGGTCGGCGAAGGATGGTCTATCAAAAACCATCCAATCATACCTTGATATATCACGCTCGGAGCTCAATGTAATATCCAGAACATTGCTGGATGTTGGACCAATGTATGTAGAGACATTTCCCTGTTAGCTATCTACAAATTGGTTTGCAGGATGTAACAAAATAGAGATTCGCCCCTCTCGTTCATATCTGCTCCTCCCCACGCATTGTGGTGCGCATTTTCATCTGCGCCTATGCCCAACCGCCCTTTGCGCCCTTCCCCCTGTGCTAGCCTTTTGCACTCCATCGGTGGAACCTCCGCAGCATGGGCCATGTAGCAGGACGCCAGGATAAATGCCTACTTATTCTTTTGGCCAACGGCCACCGCTGCAAGGTCCTCAGTGGTGTAATTAGGCAGCATATATGAACAGGCATGACGAGAGGGGAAGGGGAATGGGGGGGGGGGATTCCCCCGGGCCTGGGGTTCTTCAAGGGGCCCGCGATTTAGTGGTACTAAGACATTTTTCTTAATTCAGGAGAGTCTTTAGATGTTTTATGTGCCAATGTAAGTCTACCAAAAATACTACCAACTCTGTATCAAAGTCCATTTAAACGACTTCGATATCGGTACCGTGAATAATGATTTTTTGCGATCTGTAGAGGTCAACGAAATAATTCGTCGAGGTCATCAAAAGTGTCCTGTTATTTTTCCACGAGACAAGGCATTTCCTACCTCGTTGTTAAACAGAATTTTGCCAAATGGAGAGAAAGTGGAGCGTGACTGGTTAGTGTGGAGTGCCAGTAGCAATGCTTTTTATTGCCTACCATGTCGTCTGTTAAGCACCAATATTTTCATCGACCTAAAATTTGTTGTCCTGGCGGATATTCGAAATTGCAAGTGGGAAGAAGCTATACGATAAACTGCCATCACACGAAAATACTGAAGATCACATTAAATGCTATATTCAATGGCGATCTTTACAAAATCTAATTCAAAAGGAGGCTACAATTGATACACTTACCAATGAACAGCTAATCACTGAAACTCAAAAGTGGAAAGAAATTTTATATAGAATTTTGGACACTATTTTATTTTTGGGTGAAAGAGGCCTAGCTTTCAAAGGCTAAAGTATATATCTTGGTGAACGAAACAATGGACATTTTTGGGGTATCTAAGATCTCATAAGCCATTATGATCCGATACTTTGAGATCATTTGGAGAAAGTTAGGATTTGACAACAGCAGCACAAATGTTTACAAGTGCACTATCTTTCCCCAGATATTCGGAACGATTTTATAGAAATTTCTGCAAAGCACGTGAGGGAAACTATATTAGATCAAGGCAAAAAAGCCAAGTACTAGTCACGTTGACTACGTTCATCTTGCGCTAACTCCATTTCAATTCGAAAGCAACAAATTTTATAATTCAAGAACGGCTTTCGGCTTTCGTGAATTGTAACCAAAAAACTGGACAGAAAATTGCTGATCTAATTTGCCACACTCTAGGTAAACATGAAATCTCATTAAAAGATTGTCGTGCACAAGGGTACGATAACGGCGCCAATATGAAAGGAGCTTAGAACGGGGCACTACGTCACATTCTCGACAAAAACTCGAATGCTGATTACTCGCCTTGTGCAATCCACAGTCTCAATTTATGTGGTGTTGATGCTGCAGAATGTTGTACGACTGCAATTACTTTCATCGGAGTTGTACAAAAATGTTTTACTATTTTCAGCAGTAGTCCACAACGATGGGACATCCTCAAAAAAAATGTACCGAGCTCTGTTCATAGTCTTTCAGACAAAAGCCAAATTTGACTGCGCAAGCATACGGAGATGTTACCGGCATTCTCAAGTACATCAACAAGTTCGAATGTATCTTGCTGTCCTCAATTTGGTTCAAAATACCGACTACCATTAATGAAAGAAAGGTGGTCCTCCAAGCTAAAGACGACACCATAGATGTTGAGGTCCGACGTCTAGATGCCTTATTAGCTGATTTGAAGTTGATCAGGAAACAATTTTAAACGAATGCAAAACAGTTGCTGTTCAATTGAACATCTCGCCAAAGTTTCCGGACATATGAAAGAGAAAACCCAAAAGACGTCCTGAAGATAATTTAAATGAGATGATTATGGATGATTCAGAGTCTGACTTTAAAAACAATACATTCCTGGTGATCGTTGATTCGGTACCCAGCCAGCATTTTTTGAAAATTTGTATCAAAAAATATTCAAATATCATACTCCCAGATGATTGAAAACGTTTAAATTTAAAAGTATTTTTTATTCCAAAATCAATGCATCGTCTTCTATCTCTAGATAGATGGGTCGTGAGAAAAGTGTACCTCAAATGTGGTTATTGTTGAATAATCATTTATGATTGATATTTTTAAACACTTATTCTTTTTTTCCATCATATTTGATATTTTTGGAAGATTGTGCTTTACTTGTTTTGGAATAACATTTGATTACTTTTCACAATCATTTTTTTGATCATATTTAAGAGCATTCTTCAATCATATTAAATTATGTTTTGGAATCATTTGTGAATACGATTATAATTAATTTTTCCATCATATTTAATACATAATTAAATACTATATAATAATCATATTTCATCAACGGATGAAAGCATCCGAAAGTTCGAAGGTGAGCTATTTGAACAGCAGGTAATTGGCAATAATTAACTTGACCGATGTTCACACACGACTACAACATTCAACATCATCTATGATCATCATCTTAAATAATGGTAACGTAATGTTTTTGACAATCGTAACTCATGGGGGATGTTGAAGCTGGGTCTAGGCATATCGAGCTTAACTTACCAGCGTTTCAAACACCACAAAACTTCCGTACACCGGTTCCATACAGTATGCTTTTTCTGAGAAGACGCATCTGGAGAACTGCTAGGGGACATCTTAGGTTAGGAATAGCATTTACATTTCTTTAAGTCTTGAATATGTATTGTTACGAATATTAGCAAAACTAAGGCGTGCTGCTATCTCTAAGCCGATGCTAAGCAGTGACGTGAATTCGCATCAATAATTCAATCATTATGTATCTATATACAAACAGAGAATTTAAACACATTTTAAAATTAAAGAGAATTTAAATACATTTGTACTTTTTTGCTTTGGTTTGTATTTTCATACATATATATTCAATGATACAATGCTCAACATCTGATCAACAGGCACATGTCTTTTGTGTATTGTTGGCCTTATTTACATATTTAAGGGTTGATTTGAGGCAGGTCAAATGTATTTATGTTTGACTTGGCTTATCAAACCTGCCTTTGAAAATGCTCAAGTACATAGGTACTTACATAATTGTACTGAACAGGCATGCTTAACCAACGAAACGATATCATTTCGTTACGATAATCAACGTTAATAAACGAAACGAAGTCATTTCGTTTCGTTTATTAACGTTAAGATCGTCAAATTAACGAAATGATTTCGTTTCGTTTTCTGCCATATCAAAACGAAATCAAATCGTTTATGTTGATTATTAATTTCAAACTATGCTGGCAAAGCTGATTGATGGCGGAGTCATTAAAGGTGAAAGCATTAGCCAAGCTGATTGCAACTTTTCTCATGAATTTTGACAGTACAAACATTTCTCAGAGTATTTTTGACATAACCACCAACGAATTACACAAACAAATTACATAGAGTTTGTGTGTGTATGTGCGCTCGTTGTTGCCACCTTACGGCTTCACCATGGCTATAGCATTGCCAGCACAATTCAAACATAAAGTATCACGTTTTTGTTAACGTTTTTAACGTTAACGAAAGCTTTTCGTTTCGGTTAAAAACGAGATACAATTTATCTTGATAATTTCTTTATCGATAATATTTCGAAGTGTTTCAACGGAAACGGTGGAAATTTTTTGATAAACGATTAGCTTAACGTTAAGGTGCATCCCTGGTTAATATGCATACATTTTATGCAAATTAACGTTTTATAAATATGCAATGGATTTCGTGTGCACAGAAATTCCAAGTGTGCAAATGCCGTCGGCAAAACACTATTTGCATGCATATTTCAATTTGCATACATTTTCCTAACATTTTAATTTATTAACAAAAAGGGATGGGATAATTCATAAATGTATGATTATGTATGATGTGCGGCCACCGTGGTGTGATGGTAGCGTGCTCCGCCTATCACACCGTATGCCCTGGGTTCAACTCCCGGGCAAAGCAACATCAAAATTTTAGAAATAAGATTTTTCAATTAGAAGAACATTTTTCTAAGCGGGGTCGCCCCTCGGCAGTGTCTGGCAAGCGCTCCGATTGTATTTCTGCCATGAAAAGCTCTCAGTGAAAACTCATCTGCCTTGCAGATGCCGTTCGGAGTCGGCATAAAACATGTAGGTCCCGTCCGGCCAATTTGTAGGGAAAAATCAAGAGGAGCACGACGCAAATTGGAAGAGAAGCTCGGCCTTAGATCTCTTCGGAGGTTATCGCGCCTTACATTTATTTATTTTATGATTAATTTACATACATTTCATGAAAGGGCATATTTTGGGTATATGAATAGGTTTTTGTTTGTAAAGAAATAAGCAAAATTTCTGCAATTTGCATCAACATAAAACAAGCAAATATATTGCTACAAGTGATAAAATTTAAATTTAATTAATCCTACTAAATACCTATATTCCCACAAAGAAATCATATTAAGAGAAAATCCAGAGAATTTATACACCAGTTGAAACTGTTGACAGAGAATTTTCTGCTGTTAACTGCCCTACAAGAACACTGACTATCATATGACTATCATCTGATTGTCAGCAATGTCAACCTAACGATCAGCGTCTCATACAAACTTTCTATCACAAACTTAAGGGGACTTGCGCAAATGTGATGTAAACAACTGTGTACGTGTGAGTTTTTGTCTCCTTCTTATACACTAACATGACCTACTGATTAAGTATATAGCCATACTGCTCACTCTCATTCCTTTTCCTGGATCAGTGCTGACACTCTAACTATCAAAAAGTGTCATAAATGATAGTTTACTGTAGATATCAGGTTTGACTGTTATACTATCATAAATGACCATTGTTATATTCCGCCAAAAATGAAACAATGCTTTTTGCTTTTTATTTACTTTATTTCATTACGTTTTTAATTTTGTACGTGATAAAAGCATACGTGTTTCTTATTTGTTTAAAATAAATAGTTTTATAAGAATTCGAGTTCAAAATGTTCAATTTAAATTCAGAAAATAACAAAACAACAGAAGAGCGCTTTCCTCATGCGGAGACACATTTAAAAATGAATCACCACTAACCACTATTATTTTTCGCGTATCAATTTTTTGAGTGCGCCCCATACATTCCGATAGCTTTTGGTATTTTTTAATATTATTTTAGATTTTTTTTTCTTTTAGCATGGAGCTTGGAAATGCTCTCTTTTTCATTTTTTAGACTTTTTTATATGGTTTTCGTCGTTTGAAAATGGCGGAATTTAAAAAATAACAAAACAACCGTGATAATCATTTGATTGCCATATGACAGTCAGTAGTGACAACATGATTAAATCGGATAATCTGTTCTCGCATACATAAAATTCCGTTGAGAATTATGTATCTGTCTCACATGCATTATGGTTTCGGCTGTATGTTCTTTTGTTCTGTACCAGGTGTCCGAAGCCTTCCCAGTTTGAGTCCTTTTTCATGATTATAGACTGTCGTTGGGAACATGCAGACATGCGTGAGCGAACAAAGGAACATACATAAATTTGAGTATCAATGTTTACGTCATCGCAGGATCAGCATTGTCAATTACAAGTGTGAGTGTATTAGTAAAACTATCAGCGTTTTTTGTAGGGTGGTTAACATTGAAATTGGATTGTGTGTGGTGAAGTGCAAGACGTGTTCACATGCAAAAAAGTTGGAATCTAGCAAAAACGCCTTCTCATTGTGTTTAAGTTCTCTGGTTTGTTTAAGGCATGATATGACTTTTTTTCTGTTTATGGCGCAGAAACAGTAAGGTTGGCAAGGACCCGCCCCAGCCAACAATGACTAGCCACTGTGCACCACAACATCATGCCGACCGCCTTCCTTACTGCTTCCACTGAAAATCCATAACATCTGTGTTAATTTTATTGTCAGCTCTTAGTCCAAAAATCATTTAGTTGATGTGGCAAAAATGTTTTTTGATGTAATCCATCAATAATGATTCATGAATGAGACGTCATTAATTCAAATTAATCCAATGTACTAAAGGATTTTTTATAGGGGGCTCGTAAATTGTTTAGTCCCGGGACCGAATTTTCTCTCTACGGCCCTGTATATGAATGCAGCTGTTTCCTTACCATTAATACAGCTCGCACCCGTCCTTCCGTTTGCGCGTAGTAATCGCCAAACCCGCGCGCGCTAAGTCCAGATTCCTTTCCTTCCGATGAGAGCCACGGCTCCTGGATCAGCGCCACGTCAAACGAACCCTCCTCAAGGGTTAGGAGGAGTTCGCTCGACGCCACTTTACTGTGTTGGAGGTTTATCTGTAGGACTCGCAGCACTATTGGGCTGTTTGTCCCCCTCCAGCACCTTCATCGTGACGTCGTCGTCCTCCCCTTGCCCTTTTGGTTTAGAGTATTCGAGGCCCCCTTCAGCCTCTCGTGACTGTTGTGCCGGGTGTTCCTCTTTGCGAATCGCAGCACCATTTGGAGGTTGGACCTCTTCTAACACCTTCGTGGTTCTTCGGGGACCTCCACCTGTCTTTTTCCCCTTAGGATTTTGAGGTCTTTTTCGACTTCGCCCACCTCTAGCGTGTTGGGGTTTTTATCCTCGGGACTTCTTTTCCTGAGTCGCATGTAAATTTTGCCAGTGCCAAAGGACATTTTGCCAAGCTGCGTGTACAAAATATCCCCCGCTTGCTTGTTTATTTGGAAGATGTAGGACTGGCCATCCTCGGTAGGCCGAGATACAGTAAGTACCTTCCAATCCTGTGTCGGTATGTTCGGATTCTGATTCTGCAGAAGTCGCAGTATATCCTCCGCCTTCATCACGCATGGTATCCATACCTTAACTTTTGGTACCGTGGAGATTTGCGCTTTATCCACCACCTCAAACCGCGCGTTCGTGCCTTGCCTTTGGAAGTTTGGAACCACTTCCTCCAGCCACCGCAAGCTAGCGATGTTGTCGTACGCTATCATCTTCACACCATTATACCATCCCCCCAAATCAAAGGTTGGAAGGGGCTTACTTGGTTGTTCTCGCATCATCTTAAGCATTAAGCTAATAAGCTCCCTTTCTACATATCTCCACCTTTCAATAGTCATCTGTCCGAAAGGACTGCTACGACCAACCAGCGTCACAGTCAGTGACTGCTTTGCCACATCACTTATCTTCTCGGGAAAAGCCGGAGTCTTAGTGTTATCCCCTTTGGCATCTCTGAGAAAGCCGGAGTCTTAGCGTTAACTCCCTTTAGCACATCCGAGAAAGCCGGAGTCTTAGCGTTATCTCCCTTTGGCTTATCTCCTACTTCCGTAGTTGTAACTTCCCTCTGACTCGCAGCTTTCGAGGTAGTTGCTACCTCGCTATTGGGGCCCATCTGTCTTACAGCTTTGGGCCTACTTGTCTTGTCTATGCGACTGCGATGCCTCGCTGCTCTAGGACTGGGTCCTTTCTGCCTCTTGAAAACAGGCTTGTCGCCTTCCACCGAACGTTGCCATTCGATGCTTCTTCCTCCTCGTACCGGTTGCAGAACCGAGGGTTTCTCGCAGCAAACCTTTTGAACTACCTTCGGCCTACTTCTACCGCCTCATGGGCCCATTCCAAGCGCTCGATCTTCACTTCTGTTGGGTCGACCACTGCTCCCAAGCGTTGTACAATTCTTAGTGCTGCACGGTACTGCGAGAGAGCTCTTTTACTTTCTCTGCTCCGTACCCTTCTACTCCGTTTTCATTTGGGTGCTTCTCCAACACGGAATTCATTGAATCAGCTCTACTCTCGCTTCGAGTCCGACGCATCGCTTAATTCGTATTTGTCGTCCTTGGATTGCGACTCAGTCCTCCTCTTTACATCGTCCTTATTACAATCATGTAATGAGTCGTTCATCTTGGTCGTACGACCACCTGCCCGACAAGGCGGGCTCAGCGGTCCAGTATTATATACGGGGAAAGAACCGTCCGCCAAAGCAGCGCCCCTTACTGTGGTAAGGCCATAAATACTTCCCGAGGTGGCCCGGTATCGGGAAGGCTCCGTTCGAATACAGCCGAATTTATCCCCTGGCTGCAAATCGTCCAATAGGCACGGCCCGCATAACTCCCTGGATTAGGGGGTTGGCAGTTCTTGGTCACCGACATCCCGCCCCCTCCTATGAGGCGAAACGGCGTAGATGTCAATCCTAAACAGCTCCGCTCATAGTCGGGCACTATGGAGTTCGGCTAAGCCCTCACACCAACGACAAGGTACCTGCCCTAGTGAGGGAGAACGTTAATAAAATTAAAAAAATAACGGATAAATTTTGTTAATAATTTTTGCTACCAATTTTATGTTAACAAAATTTTTATAATTCAGTTTTTGATGTTAATTAAAAAATTTAACATCTATGATAAGAATCGTTTAATATTTACATTTAGTGTCTTTGAAAATGATTTTCATATATTAAACTTATAAATAGTTTTTTATTTACAAATCTATCAGAATTTATAGGTGAGACTAAACAATAAAACTATTTTTCAAACAAACGAATATCATATATTTTCTATTTAGACTTCTTTATTTCACTATTACTGGTTACATTTGTACTTTCTGTGGCAGGTGTTTGCTCGTCTTTTTCTGTAATCCCTTTCATTTTATTCCAAATACGTTCATATGGGTTTTCTACTTCCGATTTTGTTTTTGGAATACCAAATGCACGTCGCACAGCCGGCGAAGTCAAGAGTAGATTTTGCGCTAAGCCACAGCCACTTGAAGAAACCCAGTAAACGCAAAGTGCCTGTTATAGTAAATTTATTGTTATGCTTAAACAATTTTAAATTTGAAGAGCTTTTTTTATTTACCGACGGCACCGTACCAGCTATAGGTATCATTGCAACAGATAAAACACGAAAGAAATTTTTTGAATATATTTGTAAACGTGTCGTTGGACGATTTCTTAATATGGTTTGCAACTGGAAAAAAAAAAAAATATTTGGTATGAGGCTGAAATTTCTTTGGGCCAGCTTTTCAGTGCTAGTTTAAACTCCAGTTAAATTTTACAGGAATTTAACCCGGCCACATCGGCCGCTTCAACTGATATGAGCAGCGAAATTTTTTGTTATCGAACAAAGTGACATGGTTAAACTACGCAACAAATTAAATGGGGTTACTACTCACAGCTACAACTACAACAACAACATGGTTAAACTCTAGTCAACTTTACCCTTAGAGTTTAAACACGCACTGAAAAACCGGGACGAAGTAGCGCATCCAGTGCAGCAAACATTTTTGGAGCGCACAGAATTGACGAGTATCGAATAATTAATAAATATGACACTCATCGTAACTAGTAGACATCTTTTTGAACCAAAAAATTGTATGTTCTAATTACAGTGTTATAACGTAGTACATATGTATTTTCAAAAACTATGATTTTTCACGTAAAAAAGGAGCCATACATGATTTCTTTTCCGGAAATTAGCACCGCTAAGGTACTAACCCAACCACTTGGGAAACGATTTCATAAAACCACGTCCAACCGTTTAGGCCTGTGTGTTTTAGTCTCTAAATGTTTGCTGCGATATATGTAGCACATACATACATATGTATCACCTCTGTAGCACATACCTCAATTATGCCCAAATTTATTAAACACAACGCCACCGGCAATATGTAAGAATTATCGACTTCTGTTAAATTGGGTATCCAACCAAAACCACCAATTGTCATTTCTGTATAAACAATTTGTGCTTGCAATGTTGTTGGATCAGGCATCATATATACAAGATTTCTCAGGGCTATCGATTGGCATATCCATAAAGGTATTTGCCCCCATAGAACAATAACAGTTTTGGCAGGATGACAATTATCACGTACTATCAGCGCATTCCATTGCTTTTTGAGCTGTGTAAATATTTGGTAAATAATGCATTAACATATGGCCCAAACACAAATTAGCTTACGCACTGATCGATTATATACATATCTTGTATGTTTTTCCGGCCAATTGAATTTTTTCATCGCTATTGCAGCTTCTTTTTTCAATTCAGCAACAATAGCAGGCATTTCCAAAGCTAACAATTCTAATCGCGCCATTATTTTATATTGATATACTGCTAGTGGTAATGTGACTAGTGTGCGAAAGAGCACTGTTGATACAATAATAGATGCCCACCATGGCATGCCGCTATAATCATGTATCGTTGTTAAGGCATCTTGCATATAACACACTGGTTTACTCTGGGACAAGGTTTCCCATATTCCCGTGAAATGTAATGACGGTACTTGGTTTGCAATTGGTTTATTTGCTTCATTTGCAGCTTCTGAAAGATTTCGCTGTTGCATTTGTAAATGGGAAAGATTTGGTGGTCTTCTGGTGCTCCCAGGCTTTTCATTTTTCTGACAGGAACTTGGTAAAGCGAAGCACGAAAATGTACGTTCTTGTAATGAGTATGGTAGATTCTTGTTTATAGCTAAAGCACTTTTACAGTATGCACTGCTTATCCTTAAATTTACCATCTTCAGTTAAGATTAGTGAAAAAACCGCTTTCAAATGTTATGTCAATAAAAACAAAAAAAATAAAATAAAAAACAGCTGCATATGTGATGACAATTTTATTGATCAGTGCTCGTAAACGACGCAGAGAACGACTACTACTTATAATACCGCGTTTAGGTAATTAACCGAACACTATGGCCGATACACAAGGAAGTTTTTCATATAGAAGCGTCCAACGCAATCTTATGCTTGCCAATAGCCGTGTTTTTTTTACACGCGTATACGTTTACGTTTGCGCGTAAGAAAAACGCTTATCCTCGCTTAGATAACGCGTAGGAGACATATCTAGCGACAGAGGTTAAATAGCTAGAATGTGTTCATAGAATATGGATATCAAATGAAAGCTGTTGATGAGTGCTTTAGTAGAGGGTAATTTTCATACCACTGGGTGACTAGGGTCTCGAGATATAGGCCAAAACGTGGACCCGGGTACCCCTAGAATGTGTTTATAGAATATGGATATCAAATGAAAGCTGTTGATGAGTGCTTTAGTAGAGGGTAATTTTCAAACCCCTGAGTGACTAGGGTCTCGAGATATAGGCCAAAACGTGAACCCGGGTACCCCCAGAATGTTTTTATAGAATATGGATAACAAATGAAAGCCGTTGATGAGTGCTTTAGTAGAGGGTAAATTTCAAACCCCTCAGCGACTAGGGTCTCGAGATATAGGCCAAAAAGTGGGCCATGAACGCCTGGAGAGTGGTTTTACATTAGGGGTATCAAATTGAAGCTGTTGATGAATACTTTAGTACAGAGTAAGTTTTACACCGCTGGGTGACTAGGGTCTCGAGATATAGACCAAAACATTGTCCCGGATACACCTAGAATGTTTTTTTACATTATGGGTATCAAATTGAAGCTGTTGATGTGTGCTTTAATACAGAGTAAGTTTTACACCGCTGGGTGACTAGGGTCTCGAGATATATACCAAAACATGGACCCGGATACCCCTATGTATGTGTGTATTATGGATATCACATGAAAGTTGTTGCTGAGAGCTTTAAAGTAATTTTCATTATGATATTCGATTTAGTCGCATCAACTTGGCAAATCTGATAAATAATGTATGTATTATGTGTTCCAAATATGGACCAAATCGGACCACAAATACGACTTTTTTCTATATCTCGATCCTTGCGCCACCCAGTGGCTATTTTTTTTCACAGGTCTCTTTCTATTCTTGTATGTTTTATGTGTTCCAAATATGAGCCAAATCGGACTACAAATACGATTTTTTCAATATCTCGATCCTTGTCCTACCTGGCAGCGATTTTTTTTCATATGTCGCTTTCTATTCATATATGTATTATGTGTTCCAAATATGAGCCAAATCGGGCCACAAATACGATTTTTTGAAATATTTCGATCCATACGCCACCCATCGGAGTTTTTTTTTTCATATTATTGCATTGTCATCGGGTTCTGAACTACCTATATTCCAAGTTTCAAGCTTGTAGCTTATCGGAAAGTTACTTAAATTTTAATTACAAAATTCATCCACAACGGCTGTGCAGCCGAACATCCGGCCTGTCAAGTCAAGCTAAATAAAATCGTTTAAAACCCACAGCTAATAATAACATTGCTACACCTGTTCTTGGTTCCGCCATGGTTACATAGACATATTTCGTTATGTTTGGCGAAGGAGAAGCTTAACGAACAATACCTGCGTTAGCGGTATCGTCTGCTAATGGTACTCTGGAGCTTTCGTTGTCGTTTATCGTTCAGTTGTATGTGTCTTTATCGTTAATACAACAATAACAGGCTGTAAGTATTGAATTTGTTAACCCTAAATCCATTCTATAATTCAAAATAATTGCTTTGAATATAAATTCTTGATTCAAAATATGTAAAAAAAAACTGATATGACGGAAAAATATTTATTTGTTTGGCATTTTATTTTGTGCTTGCTCAGGATTTTCTTTGCTTAGTGTAAATAAAAAATAAAAAATTAATGTAAGGCGCGATAACCTCCGAAGAGATCTAAGGCCGAGCTTCTCTTCCAATTTGCGTCATGCTCCACATGCTTTTCCCTACAAATTGGCCGGACGGGACCTACATGTTTTATACCGACTCCGAACGGCATCTGCAAGGCAGATGAGTTTTCACTGAGAGCTTTTCATGGCAGAAATACACCCGGAGCGCTTGCCAAACACTGCCGAGGGGCGACCCCGCTTAGAAAAATTTTCTTCTAATTGAAAAACCTTATTTCTAAAATTTTGATGTTGCTTTGCCCGGGGTGTGAACCCAGGGCATACGGTGTGGTAGGCGGAGCACGCTACCATCACACCACGGTGGCCGCCGCTTAGTGTAAACTAGCTTTAAAAAAAAGTTTGTTAATATCGGACACCCTAGTGCATATATCTGTAGCTGCTAATATACGCCAAAATACGCACCCGCCTCAACGCGGCTAAAACCAAGGAACAAAAAATACAAGGAAAGCTAGACGTCGAAAAGCTTCAATCACAACAGACTGCCAATGATTTCGCAACCCGACTCCCACACCTGCTCTCTGAGAGTACAACTCATCCTGAAGGAATACAGGAGCAGTGGGAGCATATCTCCAAAGCACTTCGTACTGCCGCCGAGGAAAAAATTGGTTACCGGCAGCCACGAAAAAACAACTGGTGCGATGAAGAATGCCGCGTTGCAACCGAAAGAAAAGGCGCTGCCTACAGGGCTATGTTAAAAGCGAGCGCCACAAGAGGTGTGTGTGAACGCTATCGTGAGCTGAAAAGGGAAGCCAGACGCCTTTTCGGAAGAAAAAAGCAGAAGCAGAAAGGTGTGAGTGCGAGGAGCTTGAGCTGCTAGTCACCAGGAATAACGCCCGAAAATTCTACCAAAAAATACGGCGACAGACGGAAGGTTTTAAGACCGGGGCAAACTCCTGTAGGAATGAAAACGGCGACCTTGTAACTGATGTCCAAAGAGTGCTTAGATTATGGAGGGAATACTTCTATGCTCTCCTAAATGGAGGCAGCAATTCACCGCGCAGAGATGAAGAACCCGATCCCGCAATCGATGATGATGGTATATATGTCCCCCTGCCCGATTATGACGAAGTTAGAATAGCAATAACCAGATTGAAAAACAACAAGGCCGTGGGCGCTTATGGATTGCCTGCGGAGCTATTCAAGTACGGCGGCGAGGAGTTGGTAAGGCGCATGCAGCAGCTTCTTAGCAATATGGGCGGACGAGTGCATGCCCGACGGTTGGAATCTAATTGTTCTTTCCCAGTCTACAAGAAGGGGGATACTGCAAAATGCAATGGAATCAGCTTTCTTAATATCGCATATAAGGTCCTTTCAAGTGTATTGTGCGAAAGATTGAAGCCCACCGTGAACCGGCTGATTGGACCTTATCAGTGCGGCTTCAGACCTGGTAAATATACCATCGACCAGATTTTCACAATGCGCCAAATCTTGGAAAAAAAAACCCGTGAAAAGAGAATCGACACACATCACCTCTTCGTCGACTTTAAAGCCGCCTTCGACAGCACGAAAAGGAGCTGCCTATATGTCGCTATGTCTGAATTTGGTTTACCCGCAAAAATTATACGGCTGTGCAAAATGACGTTGAGCAACACCATCAGCTCAGTCAGAATTGGGAAGGACCTCTCCGAGCCGTTCGAAACTAAACGAGGTTTCAGACAGGGTGACCCCCTATCGTGCGATTTCTATAATTTGATGCTGGAGAAAATTATACTAGCTGCATAACTTAACCGCACTGGAACAATATACTATAAAAGCGTGCAATTACTGGCATATGCTGATGACATTGATATCATCGGCCTAAACACCCGCGCTGTTAGTTCTGCTTACTCCAAACTGGAAAAAGAAGCGGTATAGATGGGTTTGATGGTGAATGAGGACAAAACGAAGTACCTGCTGTCATCCAGCAAAGAGTCAGCGCATACGCGCCTTAGCAACCACGCTACTGTTGGCAGCCATAATTTCGAAATAGTAAAAGTCTTCGTTTATTTGGGAACCAGCATCAACACTAGCAACAACATCAGCACTGAAATCCAGCGAAGAATCAATCTTGCCAATAAATGCTACTTTGGACTAGGTAGGCAATTGAAAAGTAAAGTCTTCTCTCGGCAAACGAAAATCATACTCTACAAGTCACTTATCGTACCCGTCCTGCTATATGGGGCAGAAGCATGGACCATGACAACAGCAGATGAAGCGGCTTTGGGAGAGAAAAGTTCTTCGAAAGATTTATGGACCTCTACGCGTTGGCGATGGCGAGTACCGAAGAAGATTTAATGATGAGCTGTACGAGCTATACGCAGACATCAACATAGTCCAGCGAATTAAAACGCAGCGGCTGCGCTGGCTAGGCCATGTTATGCAAATGAAAGATGATGCTCCGGCCAAGAAAGTGTTTCTATCGGAACCCGCCTATGGAAGCAGAGGTAGAGGGCGGCCCCCACTCCGTTGGAAGAACCAGGTGGAAAACGATTTAAACTCCCTTGGTGGACCAATTGGCGACGTTTGGCGGAGTGACTGGTGCGCCTTGTTGGACGGCCATAACCGTTTAGACGGTTAAGCGCCAATTAAGTAAATAAGTAATAGTACTTCAGGCTGAGTTGCATTTGATAGTTTATTAAAACTTTGTAGTATTTAAAGATGAAATAGTTGCATATACATATTTCCGCGGAAATAAGAATACTAGAATATTTGTAGCCTACAACAATGCGGAAACATACGGACAGCAAAATTTATTTAAATTAGAATCAAAATATAAAGCGCCACACGTGTAGCATGGACAAATTTCACTTCTAAGGCAAGGTGCACACGAGGCTACGCGTCATAGACGCTGCAGGCGAAATTTGTACGCTTTGATGCTGAACACATGTATTTGAATGGAGAGCTGCATACGAGGCGTCAGCTGCATGAAAGCGACAAAGCATGAAATTTTCGTGTAGCTAAGCGCACAGCAATGTTGGTCGCTGAGCGTACGTACGCTTGAAAGAAAGGAAGAAAAAGATGTTTGTTTATATTTTTTTGTATGCAAATTTGTGTAATTAGTTAAAAAACGTTACTTTAGTTAATAAAAGTGCGTGAAAGGTATATTACCAAAGCGAAAAAGAGTATTAAACCCCAAAACAGCTTGGTTAGACATTGTTGAAGCGTTTAAAAGGCTAAAAAGTGTTGGAAACTAGAAATCACCCTTTTCTCTAGTCCGCGGTGGTTTAAAATTGCCTTTCATAATTTACAAAGGTACGGGGATGCAAACAACGTTTAATACCTAATTTCCTTTGGTTTCGGGGACGGATATAGCTGAAGATTTTATTTTTTTTTTTATTTTTTTCAATAATTGTTTGCTTTTTGTAGCGACGCTCGAAAGTAGCTTCGTGTGCAGATCGTGAGGCGTAGAGAAATTGTATCTATATAAAATATCTTGTACGCGCCTATGACGCGTAGCCTCGTGCGCACCTTGTCTAAGGCTGCTTACACAAATGCATAAGGGCAAAATTATATGAAAGCTTTGATCGCTTCAAAGCAAAGATAACGTACGGCGTTTCATTGTTTTTCGTATGGCGTTGTCAAAGCGTAGGCACGCATTTATGTAAAGTTTTCGATACTTCGCCCGAGAGATGAATTAATGAATGGAATACAACCAAAGCGTGTGTGTAAATCCGCCTTAATTTTTGTAGCTTCAGTACTGGTGTAAGAGTGTGAACTATATTTAAAAAAAACTAACGAAATACAAGAAAAATGCAACGTAGTTCATTACAAACAAACCAGTTTGTATTTCGATAGGGTTTTTTGACATTAGGCCGCGTTTTCTTTATTTTTTCTGACAAATGAAAATTTTGTTTTTAGTTTCAAAATTTTGTGAGTAAAAACGCAACTAAATTCAAAGTGTAAATTGTGTGTGCAAATGAGTTTTCAATAAGTGTACATTTATAAGTTTTTCATTGGTAAGGAATTGACCTCCAGATGCTTGTGTTACACAAATATAGTGAACTTGGGTACAGAAATTCAAATTAAAAAGTTTTTCACAATAATTTGAAAAACTCTACCTTTTCTCTGCTTTTTACACTTAAATGAGTAACCCTCCGTAATAAATTAAACTTTTAATGAAAATCAATAACTCTGAACTGAACACTTTTCGCCATGATATAAAATTAAAATGCTGTGGAACAGGAGCAACACTTTTGCGACTACATATACCACGATTCAATCTTTTAAACTGGAGTCATTGGTGCCGTATGTCGTATCGCTGTAACCGTATCCCTACGTAATCAGCTGTTTATCGTTACGACGGTAAACCAAACCCCAATTGGTTGGCTACGATACGGTTACGACCTTAGTGGCACCAATAATCGATTGCATTGATTCTCATAAGGTTGGTCGAATCAGCTGTTATAAGGTTAGCGATACGGTTACCGATAAAGCACCAATATCTCCAGCTTTAAGGTCTCTGTACAGAACCGTAATTGACCGTTTTCAACCAAACTACAATGGCAACCCAGATTTTCCCGTTATGCTCACTTAAGCGAGTGCCTGTCAGAAAGAAGTCAACACGCTTGTAATTGTACACTATGATTTCTAATTCTAGCGCAGTATGTTTTTGAGACTATTGTTTACTATATAGTTTGGCAGCTTAAATAGAGGTTATGTTGCGAATAGAGTGGAAGACAGTGGACTAGGCAGTCGAATGTCATATAATGAAGGAATGGTGTTCGGCGTTTTTTCAAAGTTTTAAAAAAAAATGATAAAAGCTTTAATATAAATAAAAATATTGTTTTAATAACAACAAAAACGCCTTATATATTCTATATACATAAATTCGTAAGGATTATCTCACTTTAAAATTTGAGTTAAATAATCTAAAGTTTTTTTTGAAACTGAGTCGAGAACTGTGCGTGTGAATGTGCGAATTTTCACCGATCAGCTGTTAGTTGCGCTACTTGGTAAAATTTACAATGTTTGACACTCAACCAGAGAATTACAACAAAAAAATACGTGCAATGCGTGTGTTGGTTTGTATGGATGTCACCCTGCCGCCACGCTGTTATTTTGTTATTTTCGTTTATCTGAACATTCGTATGATCATTTCATTCGCTCGTTCGCAATAGTGCCCTATTTTTGAATAAGCAACACCATGATGTAATAACGACAAGGTGGTCCATGTAGTGATAGCTCATTTTGAAAACTCCCATACAAAAGGAAGGATGAGAGAAAGGGGAAGAAAAGAAGAGGCCCTTTTGTGAAGTCGTATTAAATTTAGTACTATTTTGTATCAAAGAAATAAGTACATTTTTTACATGTTTCATGAAAATTTTCTTATATTAATATATGTTAGTGGTAGGCTCTCCAAATAAACTTCTAGTTCTGCCATAAAAAGTTTCTTAGAGAATTCAGCAGCCCAAGCAGATTCCGTTCAAAGTTTGCATAAAACATGCAGGCTGGCCACTCAAAGATAGATCACTGTTCTTTCTTCATAGGCTTCTTGGACCTAGCGTTTTTGAATTCGAGTGTATATGGCAAACTTGAAATATTTTTCCTAGTTTGTGTTACGAAGGCAAAATGAATTACAAGAAGATTAAGTCAGCGCACGGTAGGGGTTAACTTAATAAAGACCACACTCCTCTCCTTATACTGCCTGCTATTCGACGTAGTATAGCTAGCTGGTGTTGGATGTTTGTTAGGAGTGACGAGAGCTCTTTTTCAATTCGAAAGGTCTTGAAATTGAAGTAAAAAGGTGCAGCCTATAGCTTCAGGAAATGTAACAAACGGATTTAGGGGCTTAGGATACTCACGCGGTAGGCATACCTGTCGTACGGAGTGACTAAAATCACCAAACATAGTGTTCAACGCGGTCATATCAAATCGTTCTCGACAGGATCGGTTTATTACCTTAATGTAGCTAGTTTCCGGAGCATGCTGGATCAATTTCCGTCTACATTCACGACTCATAATTCATTAAGGGATGAATGAAGTTGGGAATTAATATGACCGAGATGCTGGTGAACCTGATCACGGATGGGTCCAGACTGAAGGGCGGGGGTGGAGTATTCTGCCATTAGCTCGGTGTTAGCCGAAAATTGAAATTCCCGATCACAGCAGCGTCGTCCACGTTAGGCTGATCTCTTGGCCTGGGCGAACTGAATGTGTCCGTCAGTGGAGATTTTGCAGGGCTTCTATAATTACTCATAAGCCTACAATACTTTTTGCCGTGTCGGTTTATCAGCATCAAATCGGCGGAGACATTATAAGTCGCTAGTCTTATAACTCCATCCTATAATAACTACTAAGTAGCGAACCAGTGGAGGGGTGATATTCTGTCGACCCACAGATCCTAGGAGGTTGGGGTCGTATGTAGAAGTTCACTCACGGAGAAACCCTTTTAATGGCCGTTCATGTGGGAATGACCAGAGATATTCTTTTGGGATGCTTGGTGATGTAATAAAATAAAAATATCTTTGAGAACTTCTTATGGATTGCTTTGGCAGCTAGCAGCTTGCTGTACAAAGGTGTGATGATACACTTTACATGTCAAACTGCGTTAGGCGCTATAATGAGCATCTGGCACGTAAAACCACATTCCCTTGAAAACATAACAAGATCCAGGAGATGCGACGTACAGACAAGGTAAATATGGCCAATGAAAGTGGTCAAGCCAACGAACGCAGGCTTGGTTTCGGATTCGTGGTAGTAGAAAGAGGAGCGCGTGTAACGCACATGTTAAAAAAGTCGCGTCTGCCAACTTCAACGCCAGAGACAAAACGTATATTTGGCCGCAAATCCGGAAGGTTCAGCCCCTACAAAAATACCTCTTGCAATGAATTGAGACTAATTGACTTTGCTTGCGACCGAGACATGTTTTATACTCCTTTCCTGCCTTTCGGTCGAAAAAAATAAAAAAAAGATTGCTACAGGTGGAAGACATGTTTGGATATTTGGATGTGCGCAACCCAAATTGGCATCCAACTCGCGACAGCAAAAGGCAGATTACCTGGAAAAGGAAATGAGAAGACCAACTTGTAGAAAAATGCTTAGAAAGTGAGCTATCATAATTATTTTAAACATGTTACCTTCATGTTTTAACGAAAATATTCAAATTACTAAAATTTTGTTTAGTAAACAAAATAATTTTATCACGAATTTGAATGATAGAAAAGTCAACACAAAATAGAATTGAAACAAGTAAGAACGGGACTTTCATGAATGGGGCTGAACAATAATCTTATCCCGTTCGTAATCTCCGAATAATCGGATGTATAAGATAAGAAATATATAGTGAACAGATCTACATACCTTAACGATTTTTAAGATAAATATAAAATAAAAAACAGGTAGGTACTTTGTGTGAGGATGCAAAGTTTCAGGTTTTTTGTGGTCTGCGTGTAAAAACTATAACTACGAATCACGTATTTCAACAATATATGACGTAAACGTAACTATTTGATGAAATTTGATGAATTTTGAAGCTTCTAGCCGTAAAAAGGGGGCAAAAATTAGAGTTCATATGGGGTATATACCACCGATCTCTATGATTTTTTCAGACAACAATATATGCTATATACGTAAGCATATGGTGAAATTTGAAGCGTCTAGCTGTTAAAAAGGGGCAGAAATTGCGCAAAGTTTCTTAACTGAACAATCGGTTGTATGAGATATATACTATATATACCACCGATCTCAATGATATTTTCAGACAACAATATATGCTACACACGTAAGCATTTGGTGAAATTTGAACATATCTTATCGATTTTTAAGATAAATATAAAATAAAAAATAGGTAGGTAATCTGTGTGAGGATGCAAAGCTTCACGTTTTTTGTGGTCTGCATGTAAAAACTATGACTACGGATCACGTATTTCAAAAATATATGACGTAAACGTAACTATTTGATGAATTTTGAAGCTTCTAGCCGTAAAAAAGGGGTCAAAATGACAGTTTATATGAAGTATATAATATATACCACCGATCTCTATGATTTTTTCAGACAACAATATATGCTATATACGTAAGCATTTTGTGAAATTTGAAGCTTCTAACTGTTAAAACGGGGCAGAAATTGCGCAAAGTTTCTTATCTGAACAATCGGTTGTATGAGATATATACTATGTGTACCACCGATCTCAATGATTTTTTCAGACATCAATATATGCTATACACGTAAGCAGTTGGTGAAATTTGAAGCTTCTAGCTGTTAAAATAGGGCCGAAATCGTAAAAAAATATATATATACTATATATATATACTATATATACCATCATATATATATTATATATATCACCGATCTCTATGATTTTTTGACACAACAATACATACTATATACGTAAGCAATCGGTGAAATTTTAAGCTTATAACTGTTAAAATGTGGTAGAAATTGCGAAAAGTTTCTTATCTGAACAATCGGTTGTATGAGATATATACTATATATACAACCGATCTCTATGATTTTTTCAGACAACAATATATACCATATACGTAAGCAATCAGTAAAATTTGAAGCTTATAGCTGTTAAAAGGGGGTAGAAATTGCGAAAAGTTTCTTATCTGAACAATCGGTTGTATGAGATATATACTATATATACAACCGATCTCTATGATTTTTTCAGACAACAATATATGCTATATACGTAAGCAATCGGTGAAATTTGAAGCTTATAGCTGTTAAAATGGGGTAGAAATTGCGAAAAGTTTCTTATCTGAACAATCGGTTGTATGAGATATATACTATATATACAACCGATCTCTATGATTTTTTCAGACAACAATATATGCTATATACGTAAATATTCGGTGAAATTTGAAGCTTCTAGGTATTAAAATGGGGCTAAAATTTGCGAAAATATATATATATATATACATATATATACTATATGTATATACTATATATACCACCATATATATACTATATATACCACCGATCTTTATGATTTTTTCAGACAACAATATATGCTATATACGTAAGCATTCATTGAAATTTGAAGCCTCTATCTCTTAAAATAGGGCAGTAATTAAGAAAAGTTCCTTATCTGAACAATCGGTTGTGGGGGATATATACTATATATACGACCGATCTCATAAATTTTTTCAGGCAACAATATGTGCAATATACGAAATTATATGGTGAAGTTTGAAGCTTCAATCTGTTAAATTGGGTAAGATATTACAAAAATCCTCTTTTTCTGAAAAATCGGTTGTATGGAGGATATATGCTATAGTGGTCCGATCCGGTCGGTTCCGACAAATGTCTAATCGGACACCCAAATACACCCGCTCACCAAATTTTATCAAGATATCTCAAAAATTGAGGGACTAGTTTGCATACAAACAGACAGACGGGCATGGCTAAATCAACTCAGCTCTTCATCCTTATTATTTCGGTATACTTAATGGTGGGTTTATCTATTTTCCTTTAAGGACTTGCAATTTTTGGTTTCGTGACGAAATTAATATACCATTTCATTTTCATGAAAGGTATAAAAAAAAGTGATGCCTTTGCATACTTTTGGAGGAAAGCTGCTTTGTATGTTTTTTACTACACTTTTTCCTCTGAATAAAAAAGTAGTTTTGTAAAGAGGCAAATTGAGTTTCAGAGTGGGAGTTCAAGATGGCGGACTAGAAAGGGAAGCTGCCAACGTCCGTCACCTTGTAATTGCATCATGAAGCAACACTATCAATCAGGTCGACAATTACCTATCTGGTATCAACTGAAACCGCTTAGCCAACTCAACTCGATTAGTTTTAATTGTTACTTTCCATGCAATTCGGTAAGCTAGCTAGTGTTTTAATTGTAATAGTTAGCAACGAAATACAGCTATAGTTAATGTCCCTTCCAGTTTATGAATGATGCATTTGTATATATCCCTGATTTCAATGTATATAACAGCTCATATCTTTATTTGTGGTTACTCATTTTTCATGTTGATGCGTTAAATCATCCAGATAGTGCCATATGTGGTGACTTCGAATCTTTCGATTCCAGTGGTTGGCAGGTGAATTTTTTGTCTCATGACCAGTTGGTGACAGGTGATCTTTATTTTACCTAGATGCTCTTTCCCTTATACCTATATGGCACTACTTTATTTTCGTGTATTTTGTCTTAAATTTTTTGTCGCACTCCCTCCTAATACGGGTTCACTACTGGTGTAAGTGTGTAAACTATATTTCAAAAAACTAACGAAATACAAGGAAAATACAATCTAATTCATTAAAAACAAACGAGCCAGTTTGTATTTCGATAGGTTTTTTCGACATTCGGCAGTCTTTTCTTTATTTTTTTCTGACACATGAAAATATTGTTTTTAGTTTGAAAATTTGGTGCATAAAAACACAAGTAAAATCAACTTTCTTGTGAAAAAAGTGAACCATTAGAGACCGAAATAATTTTCGCGTGTTATTTGCATTGCTTTTATTGTTAAAAGTGTTAATCTAAAAATAAAATATAAAACATAAACAAAAACATGTCAAACTCACTAATTTTGGGAGAATAGTGGTCTCGCTTTTTCACGATAGAAATTGTTTTTGACAATTTTTGTTGTTATATCGGCCTACTGATTTTAAGATCGCGGGTTTGAATCGAGCTCAAGGCCTAACTATAATTTTTTTATCATTATTATTGTTATGATAAATTTTTTTTCCTTCATTGAAAAAATTTTTAAATTAGAATAGAAGAAAGAAAAAATTTAGACAACTGCCAAAGCTCGTTGTATAGATCCATTTCGGGAACTGCTTAATTCCTTCATCGGCAACGTTTAGGCGCCGCTGCTATAACCATTCAGCCATCACATCGGTTTTTTGTTTGTCTTCATTAATCCTATTTCTATTCTGGTTCGTGCCAATTGATATTCACAACACTGCGACATCTGTTGCCGAATGGATGTGAAAATTGGACTTGTTTGATGGCAATGCTGCCATAGTGTCATATGCCAGCTGATGACATGAGCCAACCTGTACATAATTGAACCATGGAATAGAAGTAGGATTAATGAAGAAAAACAAAAAACCGCTGTGATGGCTGAATGGTTATAGCAGCGGCGCCCAAACGTTGCCGATGAAGGAACTAAGCAGTTCCCGAAATAGATCTATACAACGAGCTTTGGCAGTTGTCTAAATTTTTTCTTTCTTCTATTCTAATTTAAAAATTTTTTCAAATAGGAAAAAAATTTATCATAACAATAATGACAAAAAATTATTGTTAGGCCTTGAGCTCGATTCGAACCCGCGAAATTGGTTTTGTGTTTGGAAGTTCCGATAAAGTTACGTCAGTTTTTTTTAGCTTTGAATCCAAGCAAAAATAAAGTAGTGTCATATATGCTTTAGATTTAGTATGCCAAGTTGTATTCACATAAAATACAGTAGTTGACAGTATTAATTTTCTATTTACGAGTTTAAGTTGTAACATAGATTTAAGTTTAGTCGCTTTAGGTTGTATGGATTTCAATAATTAATGTCTCTTCTAGTTTAACCATGTGAATGTATCCGTGATTTCAATGTGTATAGCCAGCTCAAAAAATTATTGTAATATCTCATTTTATCTCCATTATTCAATTATGTATAAATTAGTTATTTCTACTACAAATTTTAAATTCAATTTACAGCTTTGTTCAATTATTTTAAGGAGTATTTTAATAATTTTCTTTTTCCCCCATTTATATGTAGTTGTTGTTGTAGCAGTGCTTCGCCCCACCTAACAGCCGCGACCGATCTTTTTCCCCCATTTATATGTAGTTGTTGTTGTAGCAGTGCTTCGCCCCACCTAACAGCCGCGACCGATCACAAATTGTCATCAACATCCTCTAACGGGAGTCCAAGGAAAATTGCTGTTTCAACAGAGGTGGACCATAATGAAAGGGGTGTTAGAGGCGTTGGTTCCACATTACAATTAAAGAGATGGTTGGTGTCATGTGGGGACACATTCCAAGCGGGGCACACATTTTGTATGTCGGCGTTGATTCTGGATAGGTAAGAGTTTAACCTGTTACAGTATCCAGAAAGAAGTTGAGCAAGAGTGGCACACGTTTCCCTGGGGAGTATGCGTTCCTCTTCCACAAGTTTTGGGTACTTTTCTTTGAGTACTGGATTCACCGGGCAATTCCTGACATAAAGGTCCGACGCCTGTTTGTGGAGTTCACCAAGGACCTGCTTGTGTTTTTTTGTTTCATACGGCTGGGTTCTCAGGTGCCGTTTTTCCTCAAAATGCTTATGGAGATGACTCCTTAAGCCCTTAGGCGGTGTTGGCTCATCAATCAGATGTCTGTTTGGATGCCCAGGTTTCTGGGTATTCAACAGGAACCGCTTGGTTAGCATCTCATTTCTCTCCCTAATGGGGAGTATTCTCGCCTCATTATGTAGATGGTGTTCTGGGGACATAAGAAGGCAGCCCGTGGCGATTCTGAGAGCAGTATTTTGGCAGGCTTGTAGCTTCTTCCAGTGGGTAGTTTTTAGGCTTGGCGACCATATGGGTGACGCGTAGCACGTAAACGGCTGGCCAATTGCTTTGTATGTAGTAATGAGCGTTTCTTTATCTTTTCCCCAGGTACTGCCAGCAAGGGATTTGGGGATTTTATTACGGCTCTGGATTTTCGGAACAATTGCGGCTGCGTGCTCACCAAAATGTAGATCGTGATCAAACGTCACACCCAAGATTTTGGGGTGTAGGACAGTCGGTAGCGTAGTGTCATCGACGTGGATGTTCAAAATGGTCGACATTTGGGACGTCCATGTTGTAAATAAGGTCGCGGAAGATTTAGTCGGTGATAATGCCAGGTTTCGCCACCATCCTGTGGCGCCCCTTGTTTAATTCTTCTTGGTTTTGATGGTTCGTTTCTAAATTGCACCGATGCCTACCGACCACCCAGATAATTTACGGTCCACCTTTTAAGACATGGGGGAAGGGTAGACCCTTCCAGGTCTTGCAGTAACGTGCCATGGTTGACCGTATCAAAAGCTTTTGATAGGTCTAGCGCTACGAGTACTGTTCTATGGTAGGGGTTTTGGTTTAAACCGCAATTTATCTGGGTGCTGATGGCACTTAGCGCGGTGGTGGTGCTATGGAGTTTTCTGAAGCCTATAGCGAACCTATCCTCACGACGTTGTTCAAATAAGGAAAATTTACAAAGGTGCGATTGGACTGAGGCGAGGTGGCATATCTAGCTATGCTTCAGCTTAGCTCAGGGAAATTGGGGGTGGGGGTGCTGCAGCCTCACGCAACGAAGTCGCACAAAAAATATTTAAATATATGCCTACGGTAACAAAGGGGTATTCCACGCGGAATTGCGCCAGCAAATTGACAGCGCAAAAGAAACAAAGAAAAAAACCAAGTGACTAGGAAAATGAACAAGGCAAGAAAGAAGAACGAGGAACGTTACACCAATCGTCGTTTATGGGGAAGAAAAGCTGGAAGAACTCCCCATGTCTCTACCCACCCGACCTGTTAACAAAAAAAAAAAAAAAATGTATGTTCGTCGGTTAACCCTCTTAATACTTACTTCATCTCAGCCACCAATATCCATACATTTCGTCAACGGCCAATAAAACCCTAGAATTCCATCTTTAGCAATTCACAATTTCTCATTTTATTCATAAAAAAATCTTTAACAAAATTTCCCTGCTTTCTTATTACTAGCATTTAATAGTTATCTATCCAAACGAAATACTTTGGATTCAATCAACTTTATCATCATGTTCAAAACAGATAGCCTAGTAGTCTAAATATCCCTGAAGATATACGTATGAACAAACAGAAATTCAATATAATTGTATTTGGCTTACTAGAATGTATTTAGAACGTAGGCTAAATATGAGGACGAAGTTGGTTAAGGTTACTACCATAATTATCCTTGTAGTATTTTCCTCAAAACATATTTAGCTAACTTGGGTGTACAAATTGTTGCAACCACGCGATTTTTAAATCGACCTACACATGCGATCAACTGCGCATATCAATGTAACGGTAATATCCTGGAGATCGTGGTTAAAACCCAAGGATTGAAAATTTTAGTTTAAGAGGCTATTGAAAATAATGCCCTCTTGACTTAAAAAAAAAAAAAGAATGACATAAAACATGTGCATACATATGTAAAATAGAATGTGAACGGATTTACTTACATGCTTACTCGGCTACACCATCGATGCGACGTTGGTACCAGCGACGACGAGGATGCAAACGCGATAGGTTTATGCTGTAATCAAACATGCGTGTAGTTGAAGAATCATAATCAATTAGAACCAGAGGTTCTATAGCTAAATAGATAGACCCGAATTATGGCTGTGTACGTCACATACATACATGTGCATGCACAGCAAATGTTTTGCACACACCCTGATAACTAGAGATGTATGAGGGTGCGATTTATTGCGCCTGAAACTGTATCTCGCGAATATCCAAGAAATTGATATAATTTTTACACATGAATTTACATATAAAATTTGAAACTCTTTATCACATTATGATTTATGCACTATTGCTTAACACAATTAATTGACCTTTTTATACTCAGTTGAGCAGAGCTCACAGAGTATATTAAGTTTGATTGGATAACGGTTGGTTGTACATATATAAAGGAATCGAGATAGATATAGACTTCCATATATCAAAATAATCAGGATCGAAAAAAAATTTGATTGAGCCATGTCCGTCCGTCCGTCCGTCCGTCCGTTAACACGATAACTTGAGTAAATTTTGAGGTATCTTGATGAAATTTGGTATGTAGGTTCCTGAGCAGTCATCTCAGATCGCTATTTAAAATGAACGATATCGGACTATAACCACGCCCACTTTTTCGATATCGAAAATTTCGAAAAACCGAAAAAGTGCGATAATTCATTACAAAAGAGAGATAAAGCGACGAAACTTGGTAGATGAGTTGAGCTTATGACGCAGAATAGAAAATTAGTAAAATTTTGGACAATGGGCGTGGCACCGCCCACTTTTAAAAGAAGGTAATTTAAAACTTTTGCAAGCTGTAATTTGGCAGTCGTTGGAGATATCATGATGAAATTTGGCAGGAACGTCACTCCTATTACGATATGTACGCTTAATAAAAATTAGCAAAATCGGAGAACGACCACGCCCACTTTAAAAAAAAATTGTTTTTAAAGTGAAATTTTAACAAAAAATTTAATATCTTTACAGTATATAAGTAAATTATGTCAACATTCAACTCAAGTAATGATATGGTGCAACAAAATACAAAAATAAAAGAAAATTTCAAAATGGGCGTGGCTCCGCCCTTTTTCATTTAATTTGTCTAGGATACTTTTAACGCCATAAGTCGAACAAAAATTAACCAATCCTTTTGAAATTTGGTAGGGGCATAGATTTTATGACGCTAACTGTTTTCTGTGAAAATCGGTTGATGCCACGCCCAGTTTTTATACACACTCCTCCGTCTGTCCTTCCGCATGGCCGTTAACACGATAACTTGAGCAAAAATCGACATATCTTTAATGAACTTAGTTCACGTGCTTACTTGAACTCACTTTATTTTGTATGAAAAATGAACGAAATCCGACTATGACCACGCCCACTTTTTCGATATCGAAAATTACGAAAAATGAAAAAATGCCATAATTCTATACCAAATACGAAAAAAAGGATGAAACATGGTAAGGTACTTGGATTGTTTTATTGACGCGAAATATAACTTTAGAAAAAACTTTATAAAATGGTTGTAACACCTACCATATTAAGTAGAAGAAAATGAAAAAGTTCTGCAGGGCGAAATAAAAAACCCTTAAAATCTTGGCAGGTATTACCTATATAAATAAATTAGCGGTATCCAACAGATGATGTTTTGGGTCACCCTGGTCAACATTTTGGTCGATATCTGGAAAACGCCTTCAAATATACAACTACCACCACTCCCTTTTAAAACTCTCATTAATACCTTTAATTTGATACCCATATCGTACAAACTCATTCTAGAGTCACCCCTGGTCCACCTTTATGGCGATATCTCGAAAAGGCGTCCACCTATAGAACTAAGCCCCACGCCCTTTTAAAATACTCATTAACACCTTTCATTTGATACCCATATCGTACAAACATATTCTAAAGTCACCCCTGGTCCACCTTTATGGCGATATCTCGAAAAGGCGAACACCTATAGAACGAAGGCCCACTCCCTTTTAAAAATACTCATTAACACCTTTCGATTGATACCCATATTGCACAAACAAATTCTAGAGTCACCCCTGGCCCACCTATATGGCGATATCTCGAAACGGCGTCCACCTATGGAACTAAGGATTACTCCCTTTTAAAAAACTCATTAACACCTTTCTTTTGATACCCATATTGTACAAACAAATTCTAGGGTCACCCATGGTCCACCTTTTTGGCAATATCTCAAAAATGCGACCACCTATACAAAAACCACCACTCCCTTTTAAAACCCTCATTAATACCTTTAATTTGATACCCATATTGTACAAACAAATTCTAGGGTCACCCCTGGTCCACCTTTATGGCGATATCTCGAAAATGCGACCACCTATACAACAACCACCACTCCCTTTTAAAACCCTCATTAATACCTTTAATTTGATACCCATATCGTACAAACTCATTCTAGAGTCACCCCTGGTCCACCTTTATGGCGATATCTCAAAAAGGCGTCCACCTATAGAACTAAGCCCCACGCACTTTTAAAATACTCATTAACACCTTTCATTTGATACCCATATCGTACAAACATATTCTAATGTCACCCCTGGTCCACCTTTATGGCGATATCTCGAAAAGGCGTCCACCTATAGAACTAAGCCCCACTCCCTTTTAAAAATACTCATTAACACCTTTCGTTTGATATCCATATTCGGACTCTAAATCTATTTCTGGCAACGTTTCTAATTCTACCGCCCCAACATACCCTTCTTCTTCATGTATGCGCGATAAAGCATCTGCCACCTTATTCTCAAAACCTTTTCTATGCTCAATTGTGAAGTTCAAACCCTGAAGCTTTAGAGCCCATCTTGCTAGGCGTCCATTTAGGTCCTTTTGTCGCATCAGCCATTTCAGACTTGCAAGGTCTGTTACTACTTTAAACTCGTGACCTTCAATATATGGTCTGAACTTCTTGATGGCCAAAACGACAGCGAGGCACTCCAGTTCTGTGACGGTGACACGTAAGCAATAGGTCTTTCGTCTCCATTGTCATGACATTGGGCCAAAAGTCCACCGACGCCGCACTGGCTTGCATCGCATTGGACTATAAAAGGTTTCGCATAATTAGGGTGTAGCAGAAACGGAGCTGTTGAAAGTTTCTCTTTCACGGCATCAAAAGCACATTGGGCATCTACATCCCAGACGAACTTTTTCTTCTTGGTTAGTAGTTCTGTGAGAGGGTATGTGAGACTCGCGTATTCGGGAATAAAGCGCCGATACCATCCTGTCATTCCTAAAAATTGACGAACCTGACGTACATTCTTCGGAGCTGGATAATCAATAATCGCATCTACCTTAGCTGAATCAACGGACAATGACCCATTTCCCACAACAAATCCTAAATACTTAACCCTACATAACCCGAAATGGCTTTTACCTACGTTTATGGTTAACCCCGCTTTTCTAATTTGCGCAGCTACTTCTAACAGATGCGTCAGATGTTCTTCAAATGATTGTGACACGACCAGCAAGTCGTCCAGGTATACGAAAACATGTAACTTTAAATGGTAAGGTATCACTTTATCCATTAATCGGCACATCGTCTGCGGCGCATTGCATAGCCCAAACGGCATTCGCGTAAACTGATACAACGGCCGATTAGGAATAGTGAACGCAGTTTTTGGCTTCGAATCGGGTGACAAAGGGATTTGCCAGAAGGCGTCCTTCAGGTCAATTTTTGATATGATGTGCACTGGTGGTAATCGCGATATGAGTCCGTCTATATTTGGTATCGGATAAGCATCTTTAGTCGTTAATTCATTTAATTTTCTAGAGTCTAGGCAGAACCTGGTTTTCCCGGTTTCATAATCAAAACCCCTGGTGACGACCATGGAGAGCCTTCGGCTTCTTCAATCACACCCAATTCCAACATACGGTCTATTTCCTTACATAGGATACTTTCCGTAGCCGGCGAAATGGGGTAATATCTTTGTTTGACGGGTGTTGAATTTCCCGTGTCAATAGAATGGACGACTAGATTCGTGAGGCCAAGACCTTCGCTTTCAAACGATGGAAACGCCGCTATCGCGATTTCCAACTGCCGCCTTTGTGTTGACGATAATGGTAGGGTTTCCCGCTCTATTTCTTCCTCCGCAGTCAGTTGATTTAACCCTGCATCCATGCTCACTTTCAACCCGAATGTCTCCCAGAAGTCCATGCCACAAATTATGTTATTAGTCACTGTGGGAACAATCAAAAATTCCACAGCAAGGGTTCGGTCATTGAAGGTTATAGTCATATTAATAGATCCCGCAACCTCCTGTTTCTTCCCGTCAGCGGTTCTAACGATACCTGAAAATTTCCTATACTCTATACTGGGGCTATCCAGGACTGATTGGGCTAATTGCGATCCGATACAACTTTTGTTGGCTCCGCTGTCTAGCAAGGCTAAATAATTTTTCCCAAGGACAACTAAGTTCGCGTACGGTCGAATGTCTGAGCCATTACATACTATCGACGATATGACAAATTTTCGCAGATTTTTCCTCCGTTGCCAGTACGAGCGTATGCCCCTAGTTGATCGGGATGTCGGGAGTTTTTCGGCCGGTTCTGAAAAGATTCGGGCCCTAGCAAGCTTATACTCCGCTAAGCGGATATGATACGGTCGATATACGTTGGTGTGCAAGCTACGCGAATTTGATGCACCAGCGTCAGCACTATCTTCTGGTCGATTTACGCGATTAATTTTATAAGGCGTTCTGGATACATTTTCTTGTACATCTGGTGAAATAGGTTCATTATGACTACAGAACCTAACTTGGTTTGTTTTTATTTCCGAGGGCAATGGGTTGGGCGTCCGTCTGTCAGTTGACGAACCTCCCTCCTTGCGTTTCCCTGAGTGCACTTTGAACAAGTGGGGTTATACGTATCCACAGCGCCACAACCATAACAAAATATCCGTCGTGGTTTTAAGCAGTCGTGATACCGGTGACCACCCTCCTCGCAGTTCCAACATTTTAGTTGACTTCTGTCTACCGCAGCAATCTCTCCACCAACTTCGTCATTAACATTTTCGCCGCCGTGATTTATATCTTGAGGATGGTGAGTAACTTCAAAAATCTGACGACGAATTGGAGCTTGGCGTGGTAGGGAACCAGGAAGATCCCGAAAGAACTTTTCGTGTCTGCGAGCCTCTTTCCTCAAGGTCGCAATGTCATGAATGTCCAAGTGGAGTAGCTCATGTCTTAAGTCAGGCTTAATATTTCTAATTAACGTTTCAACTAAGTCGGGGTCATTCATTGGGGATCTCAATCTATCACACATATTCATAATGCCATCTAAAAATTCATCAAAGGGCTCATTCGGTTTTTGCTTTCTTTTCCTGATGTCGTCTTTTATCTCAGAGTTAGTGGAAAAATCTTTAAACTGACGCCGCATTGCCTCACAAAGCTCAACCCAGTTAAGATCTTCACTGTTTTGACGATACCGCCAAAACCATTGTAGGGCCTTACCATCGAACAAGGAATGCACATGTTGACATAAAAGGTCAAAGTTTCCGTTCAGGTGGAGGGACGTAAGTGTGTTTATTCGGTAAATAAATTGATCCACCGTTATCGCATCGGCTGATCCTTTAAATCTAATTTGCCAGTTCCTAACAAGGTTTGACAATTTCTCATTGGCCAAGGAGATTCTCGCTCCTCTTATCGAATCCGCTCTTCTAGGGTTGGGGGTCGAATGGGGTGTTGCCCCTGGAAAGGTGCATCACGTGGCCATTATGGGGGGACTTCTGGTTGTTCATGGGCAGGTGGTGGTGTTCTACCTAAATTTCGGTCAATATTCATATTTTGCAACAAATTCTGAATTTCGTTCGTAATAGAAGCCATGATTTGCGTACGAAAGTCATTCATTGACTCCGCTATTATCTGTTGCACTCTCTGCTCAGAAATGTTGTTCGAGCGTTGTTGCTGATAATTACTAGGTGCTCGCCTATTTCTAGGGCTTCCATCAGATCTTTGAGGAGCTGCAGTCATCACCCGTTGTTGTGTTTGGGCGAAAAATCGAGTGTTGGGCCTTTCCCGCGGTATGGCACCTGTGGAACGAACATTTTCCGCCATTTCTGTGGTCGCACTACTAGTGGCGTTATTCAAATCTGTCAAAGTACACATGGTTCGGCATACAGGACACGAAGTGTTATTGTCCAACCACGCGCGAAGGCAGCTTGTATGGAAATGATGCTTACATCTTGTTTCTATTTGTTCACCGTTCGCTTGCAGAATTTCGCTGCAAATCACACATATATTACTGTCCATTATATCTCCTGCAACTTCAGTCGAAGTTTTATCAGGGCTATGGGTTACTGGCATTATAAAAAAAAACTATAATTCCTGTGTTTCACTGGGTCACGTAAACGTTTTTGGCTTTTCTCGAAAGTCTAAACTTTCAAAAAAATGTTTGAATTTCCTAAGGTTGGTTATTCACAGCCGGTAGACAAGGGTATATCTTCCTTTACACAATTCAGACTTCGCAAAAAAAAATTTCAAGATTAATCAATCTAAGTGTTAATTTAATATGGCCGACTATTCTGTAGGGCATATCAATGGCTAAAGATGAAGTTTGCTAATATAACTACACAATTAAGTAATTGACGATGCGTTGTTGTAACATTCCGAAACTAATGCTGGTATAAATATTCTAATCACGGCGAAGTATCACTTCACGCCGTTTCTCTATAAGAGCTTCCGAAAAATAAAAAAAATCAAGTAAAAAAATAGTTTTCGGGACGATTTCGAAGGATATGCCATCGACATGAGCCAAGAGCAAAGATCTACTTCGTTTACCTTTCCAAAGAAATTATAGGTAACTTGTATTCCAACAATTACTATGATCCAAAATGTAATCCAATCGAAAGAAGTTAGATTTCTGGTAAGCAATCAAGATGACTCAATTTGCCAAGAATCCGATCTTTTCTAACAACTCTCAAAAAAAAAATATTGGAGTGACTGCTATTTGTTTATCAGCGAACTAAAAGAGATGGAAAAACAAGCGGTCAGATTCCGAAGCTGTCCAGAAATCTGTAGGTCCTGCGTCCTTACCCATTCTTCGGCCGATAACATAAGAAAACGGTAAAAATATAAAAAAATTTATGGGGACTTAATCCGCAATATAGACACTCTATCTACTGTCGAAATGCCTACATTCGGGCCCCACACGTTGGGCGCCATTTATTTTCTGTAGCGAACCTCTCCTCACGACGTTGTTCAAATAAGGAAAATTTACAAAGGTGCGATTGGACTGAGGCGAGGTGGCATATCTAGCTATGCTTCAGCTTAGCTCAGGGAAATTGGGGGTGGTGGTGCTTCAGCCTCACGCAACGAAGTCGCACAAAAAATATTTAAATATATGCCTACGGTAACAAAGGGGTATTCCACGCGGAATTGCGCCAGCAAATTGACAGCGCAAAACAAACAAAGAAAAAAACCAAGTGACTAGGAAAATGAACAAGGCAAGAAAGAAGAACGAGGAACGTTACACCAATCGTCATTTATGGGGAAGAAAAGCTGGAAGAACTCCCCATGTCTCTACCCACCCGACCTGTTAACCAAAAAAAAAAAAATGTATGTTCGTCGGTTAACCCTCTTAATACTTACTTCATCTCAGCCACCAATATCCCTACATTTCGTCAACGGCCAATAAAGCCCTAGAATTCCATCTTTAGCAATTCACAATTTCTCATTTTATTTATAAGAAAATCTGTAACAAAATTTCCCTGCTTGCTTATTACTAGCATTTAATAGTTATCTATCCAAACGAAATACTTTGGATTCAATCAACTTTATCATCATGTTCAAAACAGATAGCCTATTAGTCTAAATATCCCTGAAGATATACGTATTAACAAACAGAAATTCAATATAATTGTATTTGGCTTACTAGAATGTATTTAGAACGTAGGCTAAATATGAGGACGAAGTTGGTTAAGGTTACTACCATAATTATCCTTGTAGTATTTTCCTCAAAACATATTTAGCTAACTTGGGTGTGCAAATTGTTGCAACCACGCGATTTTTAAATCGACCTACACATGCGATCAAAAGCGCATATCAATGTAACGGTAATATCCTGGAGATCGTGGTTAAAACCCAAGGATTGAAAATTTTAGTTTAAGAGGCTATTGAAAATAATGCCCTCTTGACTTAAAAAAAAAAATAATGACATAAAACATGTGCATACATATGTAAAATAGAATGTGAACGGATTTACTTACATGCGCTTACTCGGCTACACCATCGATGCGACGTTGGTACCAGCGACGACGAGGATGCAAACGCGATAGGTTTATGCTGTAATCAAACATGCGTGTAGTTGAAGAATCATAATCAATTAGAACCAGAGGTTCTATAGCTAAATAGATACACCCGAATTATGCCTGTGTACGTCACATACATACATGTGCATGCACAGCAAATGTTTTGCACACACCCTGATAACTAGAGATGTATGAGCATAGATGAATGTATGAGGATGCGCTTTATTGCGCCTGAAACTGTATCTCGCGAATATCCAAGAAATTGATATAATTTTTACACATGAATTTACATATAAAATTTGAAACTCTTTATCACATTATGATTTATGCACTATTGCTTAACACTATTAATTGACCTTTTTGTATATCAATTTAGGTGCAAGAACCCTAAAATCGTCGAAATCACCACAACAGACTGCTATAGCAAATAAACTTCTGCTCAATGAAACTAATCAAACTTTCAATTGTTAGTACATAATTACTAATAGCTATGTACGTCTTAACAGAATTGCACTGAAGCATTAATCATATTTATGTATGTGCTAGCAAGAAAAATACGCCTACGGTCCTAAGATAATCTATCAAATCAACATCAATGATATCCCTCCGGGGATATTATAGGTACTTAAAGTCCGATGTTTTGGATATATCGCAAATCTGCCTGTATCCATTAGAAAAGCTGGTTATCCTTTACCCTCTCAGACTTGTTGATGAAATACCAATAAGTTTCATGTTAAACTCAAGGAGATTCTTATCGCAAATTGACGTTTTGATTAGCCGTTTAAAGGCGGTTGGATGTCAGCCCTTGTGGCTGCTTTAAATGCACGATCTCTATTCACAGTTTTTATTGAACATTTATGTTTCCATAATTTGGTGCATATGCAATACATGAACGTATATGTATTTTGCAATTTCTCATCTATTGCTTCGTATTTCAAAAAGAAGTTGAGTTAGCTGTTGTTGCACTGCACTTTTTATTAAAGTTCGATTAAAGTTTTAATTATATTTATGGCCGGTCGATAAACTAAATATTAAGATTTTTCTTTTATAGTCTGGTCAATTCCGCGGTAAAGGGCTACTGCCTACACTTCACATTATCTATGTTTGTGTGAATGTGCAAGTTTATAATTTTATTGTATTTATCGTCGTCATACACTGTAGTAATTGCTTTTTGTTAGCGCATTTAATTAATTTTTTTTTTTTACTTAAAAGTAAATCAATTAAATTGACAAATCACATGCAATGATTTGATAAGCAGTGCATCAGACAGCAGAAAAAGCAAAAGCACACTTCCTTATCACTCGGGTTTTCTACCGCTTTATTCATAACCGGAGCGACTTTTAATTCTCGATGCTTGTCAGGAACTGACTCTTGTTTTTCTAGTCAGCTTCAAATTAGGCTTCATTAATTGTCTAGCATCGATTTATTCTGTGCCAGGTAGCGGTCCACAAGCAAGTTGTTGCTAGACATCGGAATGCAATTTTAAAAACAAATAGAGGCCATAAGCTGGAGACATTGGTGCTTTATCGGTAACCGTACCGGTAACCGTATAACAGCTGATTCGACCAATCTTATGAGAATCAATGCAATCGATTATTGGTGCCGCTAAGGTCGTAACCGTATCGTAGCCAACCAATTGGGTTTTGGTTTACCGTCGTAACGATAAACAGCTGATTACGTTAGGGATACGGATACAGCGATACGACATACGGCACCAATGACTCCGGCTATAAGCAAATGTGCAAAAAGTTCACTCGCTCGCTGGATTTAACGGTATCATTATGAACATGTACGTGCATACGTCTGTAAATGCTTATTAACATATTGCCTTTAGAGGCTAGCATCGGATTACCGTGCTCATTCGATACTCGAATGTCCCAGTAGGAAATTCTTAGGGTAGTGCGCTACAAGCCATGCTGATGAGAGGCTAGCTGCAAATTTGCTTGGAAGTAGGGGAGCAAAATGGCTTCAAGCGTCTTTGCTACTGGCGATAGGAGAGATATCGGACGATACGACTCCCCTATGTTAGCTGGTTTCCCAGGCTTTAGTAGCGGGACCACCTTGGCTATTTTCCATTTTTTGGGTATGACAAGGGTGGAAAGAGACAGGTTGAATACATGTGCTAAGTATTTGAAACCCTCTTTCCCTAGGCTTTTAAGCATCGGCCTGGCTATGCCGTCTGGGCCCACTGCTTTGGATGGTTTAGCGTGACCAATGGCACCTTCAACCTCTCTAGCGGTGATGGTAATTGGTGACGCGCTAAATTTATGTTTATGTGCGTGTCTATTGGCCCTCCGTCTATCTTTGTCGACCGTCGAATGCATTACATATTGACGGCGGAAAGCGCTCGCGCATTTTTTCGAATCCGACAGCACTTTATCCCCGAAGGTAATGGAAACTTTGTCATTGTGCTTAGATGGATTCGATAGGGATTTTACGGTGGACCAAAGTTTACCCACACCGGCAGAGAGGTTACAACCTCTTAGGTGCTCCTCCCATTTCGCCCGCTTGTGTTCATCCACAAGCAATCTAATGCGTTGGTTTATGTCCCTTATTTGGGGGTCGCCTGGGTCGAGCTGTCTTATAAGGTCACGTTCTCTCTCTAAATTTGCGGCCTCCGCCGGGAAGTGGGGCCGAATTTCGGTAATTCTCCCGGCGGGAATGAAACGTGCCGAGGCGGATTCAATGACCTTGCGGAAAGCACGCTCCCCTTGGCGGGCATCAGTCGGGATAGGGAGGGCAGCAAAGAGGTTGTCCGTAAAAGATTCGTATTCCTCCTCCCACTTTCCTTTTTTAAAGTTTGTGAAAGTGCGTTTTTCTGTAACTATGAAGTCGGCGGTACGCTCGAACGAAATAAGTAGAGGCAAGTGGTCGCATGCCAATGTTACCATCGGCTGCCAGTTGACACAGTTTATGAGTTCTGCGCTCACGATTGAGATATCCGGCAAACTGTGACAGCTTCCTGCCACACGTGTGGGGGCGTCTCCGTTTATTGTGCAGAATATCGAATCTTCTATTTGATCCGCCAACATCTCACCCCTACTGTCCGCCCGCAAGTTTGAATGCCATAGATCGTGATGGGCATTAAAGTCGCCTAAGATAATGTGATTGTTGCCAGTGAGTAAGGTGGTATCCACTGGGGTAACAGGTGGCAGGAGGGATGTAGATGTTGATGATTTCTAGGTTTGCATCGCCTGACCGGACAGATAGGCCTTGACGTTCTAAGACATTGTCCCTGCGGTCGATGCCAGGATCAAGTATATGATATTGCACAGAGTGGTGTATGATAAACGCCAGGCCGCCTCCATTTCCGCTCTCGCGATCTTTTCTGTGGACATTATACCCAGAACAGGTTTGCAGTGCAGATCTTGCTGTGAGTTTAGTCTCTTGAATCGCAGCAATGCGGATGTTGTGCCGCTTCATGAAATCGACTATCTCCGTGATCTTCCCAGTTAATCCATTACAGTTTAACTGCAGAATTCTGAAGTGCATAGGGGGAGACGTCGCCACTCTGGGAGTAAGTGACGGGTGACTACGCCTGGGTTGAGGAAGGCCAGGACGCACTGCTGTTGTGGCCCTGGCACTGGGCATCCTTGGGCAAGCATTGGGGTACCCGGTAGATTGGGGTTTGCGACCTGGTAACATGGTGCAATGAAACCCGTCGGGGGGTTGCCGTCGCGGAGACCAGAACATCTAGGAAAGTGGCACCGCCCAAGGCACGAGCTGCATTGGGCGGATGTCGCAAACATATATATTCTGTGCTGGCAAACGGTGCAAACGGGGTTAGGGACTAAGAGTCTGTTTCCCTGACCTAAACCATTGCTGCCGGAAAAGTGGGGGTGAGAAAATGGGGACAGGGGCTGATGCTCAGCATTGCTTCCGACTCTACTACGAAGATAGTAGTTATGAGTGGTAGCAGCTGATTGAGTTGTTGGCGCCGCGGGGCGAGAGCAGCAGCGGGTACTAGTTGTGGTTTGTTGAGCAGCTGCTGTTATTGGGCTGCTGGAAGGTAGTGGGGGGGGGGGGCGCTAAGGCGTAGACTACGGGACGCCCTTGGACGTGAACAGCAAGGGGCTACAAAAGATTTATAAAAGTTTCGTGGACGTCGGTTTTGGGATCAAGCCCAGAACAACCTGTCCGATGCAACCATCCCTTACACGAGACACACTAAACAGAGTATGACCGTTCTAAAAAGATTCTTTTCCGGCAGATGCAGCAAACCCATTTCTCAGGACCGGGGTCAGGAGACGGACAGGGATTGGATTCGATACCTTCCCGGAGCAAGAGAATATGTAGCAGTCCCGCTGCAAGGAGCTGCTGGGAGGATGACAATTTGTGGGAGGGACGCTAAAAATTAAATGGGGTTACACTGAAATGACATTCCTTGGTCGGGAAAAACCCCGAGTCGCTCCGGTACATAGAACCGACTGCCTTATATGTAGTCAAATATATTTGTCATAACCACCCCAGCCACAAAATCAATTATATATTCTTCCGTTATTTTCAGTAGGTCCAGCTCCTTTATTTATTATTTTCAATATTTGTTATATGTTATTTCGTTTAATTGTAAAATTTTTTATGTCTTTATTTCCTTTTTTTTATAAATTTTGAAGTAATTAAAAGTGTTGGTAAAAATCTAGTTGAGGGGTCGACTGCTGATACGCTACCAAAAATATCGAGAGAGGTGTCAAAAGACACGTATTTGGTAGCGTATTAGCAGTCGACCCCTCAACTAGGCTTTCCCAAATTGTTATTTAATGTTGAAATTAGTTGCACACGACTGTACATGTTGTGTAGAAATAGTCTGTCCATTAATTTCATATTACCGTTTTGTAGCTCCGTTATATCATACGACTATGATAATAGATTTCAGGTAAATTTGATTATTATATTGCACATTATTAAGATTTTATATTTTTTAAATATAAACCAAAAGTTTATTTAGTTAAATAAAACACAATTTGTAATCTACACATAACTTTATAAAACACATTATATTACATTTAACGAATATGTAGTGTTATTACATGAACATTTCTACTAAGAAAACAATGCGATACTTTTGCGAGTGCTGAAAGGAGCTATTGAATACGGCACTGTTTAATGAAAATGGGGTATTATATTTTGACTTCTGGCAAATAAATATCAAAGCTGGCAACATTACACTTCATTCTGTCGAATATGAGTAAAAAAGATGAAAAGTAGTCAATAAGCAAATCTAATGCGATACAAAAATAATATATATTTTGCAAAAAACGCATTAGGAAAGTTGTTTTAGTATAAATTAAATAAAGAAAATTACTTACGAATTGAAAAAGATTGAAATACAAATAAGAGGTAAGCAAAATTCTGTTATTTTTGTGCAAGAAGGGAACATAGTAGAGGAAGGGCAGAAAACAAAATTTTTTCATTGTTCATCAAAATTTAAAGTTTTACAATTTAAGCAAACAATTTTTGCGTCGTTTTTTTAATGTTTAGTTTTGCAATAAATACTTGAAAATTAAAACAATTTATATTAAACTGATAGCTAAAAATCCAGCATAAAATCTTAGCTGTCCCATTAACGGCAGCTTTGGGTTGAATTTGTTTTTTTCTTCGCAGTTGGAGTTGTGTGGCGGAAGCAAACGTAAAATAGAAATTGTGACAGTGACGCAGATAAGGGCAAAGAAAAGTGATTGCAATTAACTCAACTAAGTGATTATTACATACCACGAGATGGGCCATTGCATTTCACCTAAATGGGAACAGCTGCCCACTCTCATCTTGGGTAATATTTATGAATATCTCGAGCCACGGGATCGATTAAATGCATCGCAGACATGTCGTCATTGGCGTGGGGTGCTTTTCCAAAAGAGGTTTGTATTATATAAGTTTGTGTGTATGTAATATATCTTGTATAAGGCATATAGGGAGTTGATAAAATGATCAACGGGAAGAATTAGCGAGACTTGCTCATATTGCTTTATACAATTGTTTTGTTATTGATATGAGAGAAAAGTTGCAAAGTAAGAGCTATTATCTTTATATGTATGTTATTGCAATATTTTATTTATTGTTTACAGATTTTTCAACAATTTCAAGTTTAAATTGCATATAAACAATGATCGACAGTGCACATTTTTTCGTCAAACGTTTTGTAATCTGGCAAGTGAAGTTACACTAATCTTTGATTTTCTTAATGTTTTTCATATCGAAAAAATAAGACGTATTCTCTATAGGTATGTGTGTAACGAACGTCTTTTACACTCTTTCTACTACAAATATTTTATTTTATAATTCTTGTTTTTTGTTTATAGGATTGCACGTTGTGATAATTTGCAGGGGCTCCATTTTTGCACTAACAGTGTCGGCTTAGTCCCACCAGGCGATATAAGCGAAGAGAATCTTATCGATATTGAACAGTAAGAATTGAATTTGTGGAAATGTACTATCTTGTCTCATTGAATCTTGGGGAGTTACGAATACAGTCCACTTTAAACTGCAGTTAAAGTTCAAGTTTAAACTACCTGCCACTTCGGCCGCTTAAGCTGAGATGTGCAATACAATTTTAACTATGAACACATTGGCAAGGTTAAACTCTAGTACACATTAACTGGAATTTGAGCTTGAACTGAAAACCCGACCTTAGTAGAAGAAAGGCAAGTCTTCTTGATATGGGTGTGCTTTTATCTTCTGGTAGTAGCCCGTTTAACACGGCAACGTTTTTTTTAACTGATTTGTTTTCTTGATTGACTGACAGGGAAGCCCTGGATACATAGATCAGCCATGGAGTTGCTCTAGAGTTAAGACAACGTCCATTGTTTTAAATGAATATAAAAGATTTAAAACCTCTTTAGAGAGCAATAATATATCGGAGCTTAAAATATTTTATACTGAGGTGACGGCAACTCGTCTTTTTGGGCACCAGCAATATCCGCTTGAAACTACAAACTCTTGCTAAAAGGGCTACTTTGGACAGAGTAGGCTATTAAAAGTAATGACCTCTCCCGACGACGAAAAATCACGCTCTACAAGTCGATCATCATAATTTTCCTGATGATGGCCCTTGTGCTCCCAATTGCGGCGATATGGCGGCACAGGGATGACTGGAATGACTTGTTACGAATCAGCCAAACTCTCGTAGGTCTTTGAGCGCCAATTAATGAGTATGAGGAATTATCTCAAACCGTCGGAAAGAGTGGCTACACATTCTAAAATAGACCAGAAATGATCCGGAATTGATCTCGACATGGTCAGAAAATAGACCCGAAATTATTCCTCAATAGTTTCGATATGAAAATTAATTGGACCTAAATTACTTGAGGGTAATCCCGAAAAAATTCGGAAAACTAGCGGAGATATTGATGAAGTTATCTTTTCGCGAAATGTTTACGAAAAAGCTCCGAAGTAATCCGAAATCTCCTGAAACAGACCCTATATTTCTTCAAAAAAATATAGTGGGTATTTGCTTTCAGGGGATTGTCCCCGCGAACCCCATTTTATCCACATCCTTCACAAAGACAAGCGCCTGGACATTCATACACCCAAACTACCGAATTTATAATATTAAATAAGTGTTTTCCTTCCAATTTCAGATGTTTTGTGGAGCCATTGAAGATGTTTTTAAATCGCAAAAAGTTTCCATGTCTGATTTTAGATTTGGGTGCCATCGAAGCTTTAACCTATTACGGCTTAGATGTTTTAAAGGCTTTAAGCAAACCAGAAAGATTGCAGCAACTGACATTGGCTTCAATAAAATTTGATCCTAGTCATTATCCTATATTTACCATCGAAACTTCACTATTGCAAAAGTATAGATCACTACAGGTAAGAAAGCAAAAGTACTTCTAAGCTAGAATTAATATTTGTTTAAATTATTTTTAAACTTTTATTACTATAGGTCTTATCAATTGATTATGATACTTTAAATGAGGATCTTTTGCACTCCATGGAAATATTACCTTTGAAAAAGCTCCTAATCTGTATACATGGGTTGGATCGTCAGCATCCCGGCATATCCGATACTTCATGGGCTAGATTTGCAGCTACCTTTCCAAATATTGATTTAATTGTGTCATTAGTGTATGCATTTGAAGCTGTTGAAGTGCTGCAAGTGCGCATACTACGTCACAATATGCCGATAACACATTTGCGAGTATTATTTTGTGACTTTGTAAGTTTTGAAAAATTGTGCGTACTTAATCCTTATATACCAATATGATATTATTTTATAGATGAACGTTGAGGCCTTAGAGTGGATGTCTATAAATAACAGTACTACTCTAAGAAGTATTCAATGGATTGATTCTGTTAGTATATTTTCTAAAATAATTTTTGATACAAATATAATTATTGAGACTACCTTCAAAGCAGGCCTACAAGCATTCCGATAACAATTTGATGGATTTAATCTTGCGATCCGGTCAAGATCCGTTTGTAATGATGGCTTGGCGTTGTAAAAGTTTAGAAGAAATCGTTATACATGGCTATGTTTTGGATCCTCATAACATTGTAGGAATTTCACGCCTACGCGGACATACCCTGAAACGTTTAGAAGTTTCCATGATCGATAACACTCCTACAGAAGCAAGCTTGGATTCATTTATTGAAGTTTGTATTATTATACGTTTGTATGTTTAGTTTTAAAAAAAATTATCAGTTGTATTATACGCAGGAAATCAATACTCTCCTGGGCCAAAAATGGGAACCACTCAACCCACATGCTTTACATCCTGCACTTGGTTATATACCAGTGTCAGATGATGTCCGTGATGAATACGTCTTCGATCTCATGCGTCGTGATATGGGCTATTAAAAATTTATTATTGCAGCAACTTATGCCACAATTTTTATGCGAATTTAGGTTAGTAGAAGGGAACTAATATAAACAGTGGTAAAGTTTGGTTGCATACGGAAATAAAGATAGCTATAGACATATTTATATCTGAATATAAATTTGGGAATAGTTTAAACTTGATGTCTAACTTAAACTCTACACTGCGTATATATTACCTGATTTAGGTTCTACAACAGTCACTAATTTATTTTAATTACAGGTGTACTGTAGATTTTTAACAAACAATAAAAGTATGTATACAAAATTTTTAATGCATACAACATATACTGCAAAACATCATGTAACTAAGCAAAAATTACGTCGTTCTAAAAATATCGTAGCAATATACAACAGCTTCATTAAAACAACAACCAAAGTATAACGCAAAGTTGGATGATGAAAAGCTTGTCAGTGATATTTTATTTCTATATCTTTTAAAAATCATAACATATTAAATACAATATATAACCAAACGAAGCGCCATTAAACTTAAACGAGAGCATTCTTTGAAAGTTTTTAACAAATAATATCATATATGAAATAAGAAATAAAAACAAAACCCAACACAACAAAGATAACTGGAGAAGCATCAAAGCATCAAAACTCAATTACCTACATTTGCGTATAATACGAAACAACGTATTCTTTTTAGGCGATAATAGTTTAAGAATAAATCATAATAACCTCTATTGTGATAAAGTGGGCAATAAATTTCTTTGTCTGTTGACTCACGGAGTGAAAAGCCAACCGAATGCAAAGAAGTGCGTTCGAAACCACAATAGCTCCCATAGCAAAGAACAAAAAGAAAAGAGAACATTCGAATTAAAATGAAGTAAATAAGTACTTGTTACCACATTTTATTGCCATAATCAATTGCGTGTCGCAGAAATGCCATTAGAATAGCGAAATAACGAAAATTTATGGAATGCTGTCTGACGAAAACAAAAGCAAACAGTCTACAAATAGAACTCCCGCATAATGCTACGAAACATTCGAAGTTTTTATATATTTATTTTTCTATGTATGTATTATAACACCAAAATATTGTAACAACAAGAACAATGTACATTTCAAAAGCGTGCGTAGTTTTTTTTTTTTTTTTGTCATTATTATTTTTGTATAAGCATACTTCTTAGATACACGCAACTAAACTAAAATATGCAATGTGTTACATATGTATATAAACACACGTATATATTCCATATATTAATTTCTTCTTTGATTTATAAAAAAAAATAACTTCTATAAAGAAAATTATACTTCCTACTTTATTTGTGTGTTGATTGGTTACGTAATGATTTTCTTTTTTTTTTTTTGTTAAAGTGAACACTGTTTGCATGTTATTTTCTGTAAACATGTAAACATTTAACAGATTAATTTTATGTTATAAAAAAAGTATGATAACAAAAACAATTGCAAAATTATGTAATTACTAAACAGAATAGGGCGTACTGAAAGAGACTAAACATAATCTGAAAGATTTGAGCAGCAGAAAAGGAAAGTAAATATGAATTGTATAATATATCACTGATGAAATGTGGATGAATGAGAACTGAAACTTTAATACATATTTGACTTATGTACATATTATTTAAAAAAGCTTGTTTTAAAAGTGATAACTCAACACTAATTGCGACTCGTATTCACCAATGAAAAACGGCAGTATGACGGAGAAAGAGTCCTGGAATTCAATTCAGATGAATTAATAAAGTGAACAAAATATATAAAATTTGTTCAATGCATAGCAAATTTGAATTCCAAAACATTCTGAAACGTGTGAAATATATTAAAAGGGGTTCGTACTGATACTAAATTTTATGAATGGTTTAACGATACAATTTTTAAGTTTAGTTGCAAGTTGAAAAATAGATAAAGAGAGATAATTTTATTCTACATTTCATCAAAAAAAAACCTACAGTAGTGAACGTGAAAGTACCAGCAAAAATTATTAACAAATTTTTAAAGTTATTTAATTTTTTTTTATTTACTTACATAAATTTTAAATTATTATATAACGAAAACTATGCAAAAAAATGTCAACAAAGATTTCGAAAAAAATTTGAAAACTTGAGAACTGCTTTAGAACCTTGAACATTTTGAAATTTTCAATAAATTTTTGACTATGCAGTTTTTAGACGAATAAATAAAGTCTAATAAGGTTACGGAAATTTACAAGTGAAAATTTGGAATTTTATCGAAAACATTTTTGAAGTTATTTTTAGAAGCTTTCAGTATACCATTAATTAAACTAGTTCCTAAAATTAACGAAATAAATAAAAAAGGAAATAAGTTTAAAATAAGTTTGTTGATAATTCGTGCTATCACTATTATCAAAAAGCATACTTATTTTAAAGATTTATAATTTTTAGTTAACTGCATTTTATATACCAACAAAAAAACTTAATTTATACATAAGGCGTTGCACAATTACAAAAAAAAATTACAAAGAACCGGAAAATCCAAAAATATGTGCATTTCTAAAGCTATAAATTACCAAGTAATTATTCACAGAAACGTTTATATCTATATATGTATGTATTGATTACAAGCAGCAAACTTATGTTTTTTGTTTTAAGAATGCAATATATATCGACGATAAGTCTGCAAAATCACGTATTAGCAACTGAAAACTCAATCAAAAGCAGAGCGAAAAAACTTTAGCTTTACCTTAATTTCTCTAAAGCTTTTTGTATGGATAACTTAAGTTGCTTTACTTACATCACAGCGCTTACAAGCGCATCTACTATAATCGATATTTGATTTAAGCGTTATTTTACATATTCTATTAATGATTTTATGATAGTTTTAATAAATAATGCTCTGATATCTGAAGCCAATGACGGTTTATATTGCAAAAGCTTCGTCGATATCTTAATTGTGTGTAGAAACATTCTATAAAAGAGATTTAAAAGACTAAAACATCACTATCAAAACTGCGTGTAATAAGAACGAATGTGAACGTATTAAACTAAATTATGTATGTAAGTTAAATGATGTATGCAAAACAACAACAAAAGTTAAAAATGTCTAAAATCCTTAAAGAAAACTAACAAAACAAACAACATCATTATTAATATCTTGTTAAATGTGAAACAAAGCTGTGATTTAATGCAAGCCAGCATACGTTAAGAATGCAACAACAACAACAACAACATGACGAAGACAAGGACAACAACAACAACAAAATCTATTGTAAGATGAAGAACAAATAATATATTATACATAACTCAATTAAAATGTTTAGATAAGTTAAGTTAAGAACAGCGTGTTGACAGCGATAAAAGATGAACGAATAATTGCGGATGAGATACGTTCTTGTTGGCAGAGAGCTTTGTTTTAAATTACTTGAAAATAGTAGTTACTGGCTAAACGGCACAAACAAACAAAAAATCATTAAAAAATAATAACTTATACAAAAAAATTTGAAGTAAAACTTGTTAAGCCACCAATAATTTTCTACTTTATCGTTTTTCGAAATTTCATTTTCAATCAAAATTTTTGTTTAAGTTTAATAATATATGAACTTGAATTCCTTTCATTTGTTTATTGTTGCGTTAAAAATTCGAACTTTTTAAGTGTTTTAGCATACGATCTATGTACATATATATAAAAAAAAAACAACGAAAAAAGGTAAAAAGAATAGAAAATGGAAAAAAATTATAATTTTATATAATATACCTATTTTTTTATAATTCGAACACGTTTTCGAAAATGAGTTTTCTATTTTTTTTTTCAAAGGTTAGCAAAAAGCTTTACAGTTTTGTGATAGAAATCACAAATAAATAATCCTTACCCAAGTGAAAGTAGCTTTTGTTATAAAATAAGAATAATAATCATGTTCGAAACTCACTTAATTTTTAGCCCTGCAATGAATTTTATACAGTATCATACAAGAAGTATATACAAAAATTATAATAAAAAATAATTAAAAAAATAATAACGTTAATTTCGAAAAAAGTGACCCATTCTTTAAAAAAGGCAGTGAAAAGGTTTACAGGCCATCTTTATGCAAAACATTTGAATTTATTCAAAAGATAATTTTTTTTTATTTGTTGAACACTTCGAAATATTAATTTCCCATTTTTTACAAAACTCAGTGATAAAAGTTTACTGCAAAGAATGGAAACCAACGATAAAAATTGATTATTCGTATAATTTTGAAGATATGTATAACTTTTATTATTTATTTTTCGAACACGTATTCGAAATTGAGCAATCCACTTCTTACAAAAGTGCAAAAAAAGCTTTGCAGGTTTGTGAGAGAAACCACAAATAAATAAACGTCACCAAAGTGAGTGTAATTTTTGTTATAAAAGAAAAAGAAATCAATTGGGAAGTTCGATTTACTTAATTTTTTGTTTCATTATAGACCTGCAATGAATTTTATACCGTATTATACAAGAAGTATTCACAAAAGTTATATTAAAAATTATTTGTAAAAATAACGATAGTTTCAAAAAAATTTTTTTTCTTTTTTCGAATACTTGTTCGAAATTTGAGTTGTACATTTTTTCAAAACTCGTTAAAGTTTGTAGTTTTGTGATAAATATCATATTTATGAAAAATATTTGAATTTATTCATTTCTTTTTCGAACAGGTCTTCGAAATTTTCCATTTTTTGCAAAACTAAGTTTTGAAGCTTTGTAATAAAATTCATATATTTGAAGAAAACGTTTATATTTGCTCCCATCCATAAGGTTCTAAGTTTTTGTAATAAAATATTAAATATAAATCATTTTCGATTTTACCCTACCATGAAATTTGTACTGGATTTATCTTAATTTTTATTTCTGATTTTTCTATTCTGATGCTATTGCTTATTTCAGATGTAGTATTTTATAACATTTTTTTTGCGTCCAGGTGTTAACATGAAAATGGCAGCAAAAATTATTAGGAAACTGTATCCGTTAGTTTTCTTCTTTTTTTGGAAAATTATGTATTTAAAATCTGCATTTTATTGGAATATTAACAATTTTATTTCATTATTATAAAAATTACAAGTTTAAAGCGGCTTACAATTCGTATTGATTTTCGACGACTTCTCTATCAAAAAGGGCCGTAAAATTAAAAGTTTCATATGGGAGAAAAACAGTAACACCCTTAAAAAAATTCGAAAATTAATGCGAATCGGGAGCGACTTGAAACTTGTACTCTATTGGACTAAAACTGATTGGAACAGAATTGATTGATTTCGTAGTTTTCAAAACGTTTTTTTAGAAAACGCTTTCGAAGGTTTTTTTACATAACAAACGCTTTTCTAAAATATGAAACAGAGAAAGGAAAAAACTGTCAAAATCTGCTAGCAACTTTTGCTGCTATTTTTTTTACCACAACTGTATGTAACTCTGAAGGTTCTCTGCTAAAAGATGCGAATGTAAAATAAATGCAGTTACTTTAAAACGCTGAGCTCAAATGTCAACAATGCTCAAAGATGCTTGTTAAAACGTGCATATATGTATTAACATTAGGCTGTATAAAAAAATTTTGCCGTGCGCAATTTACAATATTTTGGCAATTGCAAAAAATTTGAGAAAAAAGAGACTAACTCGGCGCATACATTGAGAACATAAAGTTTTCTTATACAGTCTAATAAGAATAAGTAGTGCATACAAATATGTGTGTGTATATGTGCATATTTTTAAAAACGTACATATATTTTATTTAACAGCATTACAAATTGTTTTTAAGAACCCAATGTATGTATGTATGTAGAAAACGGTACAAATTTAGATAAATGAGATACCCAATTAAAAAAGTACCACAAAATTATGAATCGATATAAGACAAAGTGTGTAAATTAGGCTAATAACAGCAACAACAACAACAAACAAACAATATTGTGATGAAAAGTATAACTATGAAAGACAAAAAATAACTAAAAAACAACAACAAATTTTGCTAAACAAAAAATCGTACTCCTATGTGAATAAGTTATAAGAACAAAAAAGCAGTCAGCGCAAATGAATTGAAAAATATTCAGAACGAAAATCAAAAGCACTAAAACACCCACACACACACACATCCGCATACAAATTATGTGTGATACGTACCTATAAAAACAAATGTACGCGTGTATGTACTTTGCAATTTAATTTAAATGTGATATGCAACCGCAATAACAACAAACAAATACAAACAAAAGTTTAGCGGAAAGCAACCTACTACAAAAAAATACAAAAACAACACAAGCAAACAAACGCAACATCTAAATAAAGAGCGTTACAAGTGATATTAATAATAACTATAATTTAGTAAATAACAACAACAACAACAACTATTACAAATTGGTAAACGAAACAAACAACAAAAAGAAAGCTGTTAAAAAACGTAAGCTACTACAACAATTATATAATACGAAAAGTTTGCCAAACTTGTTAAAAAATAATAATAAACATCATTGTGCTATACAACATACATAATAACGTAGTTAATTGTTTAGAATACCAACAATAAATAAATAAATTTGATGCTATGTTTAGTTAAAAAAAAAACAAAACTGTATTCAAACTACAAAACTCTACAACTATAAAATTGTACAACATATAATTTGCAGCCCTTCTTAAGAGTAGCAAAGGGAAACAAAAAAATATTTGAAATCTACGCTTGAATACAAACATAACTGTAGTTTATTGAATATGCATTTGTGTTATCCTCATTATATAATAGGGGATTAGCTTTGTCTGGCAAGGTGCACGGATTGCACGTCGAGAGCAATCAATTGCGCAATTATAGCATGCATCAGTATGAAGCGCCAACAAATTGGCACATAAAATAACTTAATACAAAAAATATAAATACGAAAAAATATAAAAACAATTGCTCAACCCTTTCGGGAGGCAAATGAAAGGATTGAGAGGAATACCGTTGAAGCAGGGTTTATTTTCATTTCCTACCATTCGTTTCACGAAAATATACAGAGATTTGAGCATAATATAAATATCACAGATGGCATATAATATTTTGCATGTATTTTGTTGTGACTTTACAATCCGTACATTCCGTTAAATCCGTGTACCGTTTGCAAGGCAAAGCGAGTCTTCCTAATGTGTTATCGGGCATTTTTTTTTTTTTTTTGTATTAATACCAGTTTTTTGCAATGTGCCGTACTCGAATCTCTCAATTTTGTCCTATACTACCCTTACGCGCGCTCCGGACCAATATTAATTGTCTAGGTCGCTGTATAAAACACACAACAATCTAGAAATATCCCGAAGTAATCCTAAAAACAATCCCGAAGCAGGTGTTATGGCGCAGAAGGTATAATTTGGTCATATTAAATTGTTGCCGAGATGAGTGGGCCCGTACCATAATGGCAACATCGATAACACTCCCAACAACAATAACAACAACATATAATATTTAATAAACACCGATTCCTTCATTATTATTATATTTGTTTCAATATACTTACGGATTAAAATACGGAAAGTCGTTCTTTCTATTAAAATGTAGATTTCAAATATTACTTATTCTGAAATTCAAGCGAGCTGCCCAAATATTTTGTAAACACTTATATGAGCAAAAAAATTATTAAAAGCTTTGTTTTTTAAGCTAAGATAAAATTGTTTATATTATTTTATATAGCCGCCTGTTGCAATTGTCGCCTGGCAACGGAATCGACTTTAGTCGAACAAAATTATATCTTTACCCTAACTTCTCATACTATGAACAATAAGTTTTTGTAGGCCTCCACATCTCCAAAATAAATTAAGTGACAAATGTGTTTTAATGGTAGGGTTGGTGAACATACATGTACCTGCGAGTTGCCTCAGCAACTGAAAGATCAGATTAAATCGCAGCGACAGTTTGGAAGAAATCACCGTGACAGACTGAAATGATTGGTATCAATGTCTTGTTCGTACTCACGCTTACCCATTACGCCACAGACACATTCACATTGCTGAGCTCATATGAATCCAACGAACATATGATTTGTGCTGCCACTAGGTAGCACTACCTGACGCTGTCGATGAATTCGTGATTTGTGCTGCTATCTAATTAATGCTAGATGTCGCATTTAGCTGCGAGAGTGGGTGTTTACAATTACGCCATTATGTGTCAATGGGTTTGTGATCGCTAGCATTTGTAAGAGTGGTTGTGAACTGCGATTAAGATCATTATGCTCTTCTTTCACTGTTGAGTTACAGTCACGTTTAAAATTCTCTGTGACTGAAAAGGCATAGTCTCAGATCAGATTGTTCCCTTAAAATTGCGGGATCGGACAAACTCTATTATTGAAAGGTCAAGTTTTTTCTGGCAAAATTTGTCCTACATTATTATGGCGGAATTTTGGAGGCTAAGAAGGATCCTTATTTTAAAACTACAATTTTTTTTACGTAAAATAGATTTCTTGAAATATATGTATATTATAAAATGGTACTGATTTGAACTAGAAAGTTGCATCTAAAAACGAATATTGATATACGATATTGGTAACAAAAGACACTCAGAAATATGTGCATTAGGGTGTCCGTTATTTAGCAAGTTTGTTTTATTTTCATTGCCATCTTCTTAACTTTAAGTTTTGCGAAGTTTGAAATTTGTTTCAGGGAAAATAACTCAAAATGTCACTTCTAATAAAATATTTAATGCATCTGTGAGCAGCCACAAAAAAAAATCTGGATTCAGAGTTAGCACACCAAAATGCGTAGAAATAATAATTCGCGTTATCACATCCTCTTACTTTTTTAATTTATCGGAAATCTGCCCTGTGACCGCTTGTATATAAAACTTTTATATTATCTTGAGAATAAAAAGAACATATACAAATCAAATAATAAATAAAAAATTGACCTTATATTGGTGCAATTTCGAACCATGAAATGCAATATCTACGTTTTGGAGGCTAACTTCGCATAACGGAGAAATTACTTATTTACTTATGGATTAATATCTAAAAACAAATTTTGTTTGGTCCAATACCCAGCCAAATGTTTTACAGTGTAGTTGGAAACAACCAATTTTACCACATGAGAGTTTGAGAAGAACAAACAAAATGAATCGTTTAACATAAACCAATTTCGAAAAAATTAGCAAACTTCAAAGTTTTGATTAAGATCTTCAGAAAATTTTTTGTATGAAGCTTTTTAGTCCACCAAAGTATAAGTCAAGTTAAAATTCAATAAAAAATTCATTTTGCGATTTTAAGGGACTTCAAACTTGTGAAAAACTACATGAAAGAAGATTTCTTAAATTTCGAATTTTTTTTTAAATACTTTAAATTAATATGTCTTCAGATTATGGAACCTGTCGGGAGAAAAATTTTTTATTTCATATTCTTTTTCCTTTAGAAAATTTCGCGAAAACTTTTCGTGGCAGGTAAAATTTAAACAATTTACAAAATAGCGGACACGCTAATGTATATATGTAGGTATAAAAACATAAATACGCTTATAAGAAAATCAAATTAAGCAACATATAAATGATAAACAATAAGCATTATTAACGACACCGATATAAATATGTAGTACTATGTACATATGTTTGCTTGTATATACAATAAAATCTTACATCCATATACATACACTATAGACATAAATATGTACGGATAATTGTTATAACAACAACAAGAATGACCAATGATAAAATCATTAAGTGGAGCTGTGATAATCCAATAAAACGGTAAACAAAAAACAAACGAAACAACAACCGAGAAGGATAATATTTGTAATAAAAACCATTTAAAATCAATTGTTTTGAGATATGTAGATATGTAGGCGAACATCCTTAAGAGAAATATTAATATCTATATCTACATACTCTAATGTACGCTCGTTACCAAGTGCTATGAACGAATTCTCACAAAGCCATCTAAAATTCTCATCGCAATAACAATGTAAAAGTGGATACCCCTTTAGGGTTAAGTATTAGAAAAAAACAACAACTAAATTCACAGATATAAAGGCAGAAAAATTATGAAAACTTAAAGTAGTAAATAAATCAATTAATCAATAATAAATAAGGAAATTAATTCATATAAGTAATTAAAAATTACAAAATTTAGTCAAAAAGAAAAATTAAGCTAAAAGTTATGCTGTGAAATCATCAAAAACTATATACATACATCTGTGAGTAAAAAATACCAGCGCATATGATATTGATGTTTTTTTTTTTTTTTGTTTAATTAAAAAACCAAAAATGTTAATGTATTGTATAACGAATACTAACTACTCTACTCTCAACTAATTTTAAACATTTCATACCAAAAAAACGAAAATTCGAGTATAGGGAAATCTTTGTGAAAATAATAAAAATTTTCGATAGGTTTTTAAAAACGTTTATGGAATTTTCGAAATTTTTACATAGTTTTTTCTTGATAATTTGGACATTTGGACATTTGGAATAATCGATTAGTCGTTTAGTAAAAGAATCAACTAGTTCTTTGCATTGGATTAGTGATTCGAATAATTTTTTTTTTTTTTTTTTTAACTTTTAATGAGTTCTGCGATATGGAGTTATTGTCAGCCATCTGCATTTTTTAAACTTTTATGACAAAAAGTTGAAAAGTATGAATTTCAAAATTTTACTTTTTTAAGAACAAAAATTCAATCTTAGAAACTGTCATTCGAATAATGACAGTTCGTCGATTGCATGTTTTATAAAAAAAGTCGTTTATCAGATATTCGTCTTTTAATCAATGCAAAAGTTGCCACACGATTAATCGATTGTAAGCAAAAGGCATTAATTTTAGTCCAACAAAGTAGAAGCTTAAAATCTCTATAAATTCGCAATGGTTTTTTTGCAGTTTTCTTTTCTGAAGTGTGCTGTGGCTCTTTTTCTTGCAAAGTCTTTAAATTTTTTTAAGAATAGAATTCTAAAACGCACTACTAAAGCTATTTCTCAAAAATCATTACCGAATTTTGTGAGAATTCAAACCTCGTTTCTATAAAACTAAACTTAACTAGAATTACAAAACTGCCGACCAAAAAGCTTTCTGAGATTTTAAATGAAAATTCGAAAATAATATTTAAAAACGTTTCGAATTTTCATAAACGTTTTCGAAACTGGTTTGTATAGTTTTCGCTATACAATACACGCAATTTTTATCAAGTAAACGAAAATAAATACAAACTGCAAACATTTTGCAAATAATTGTTGCTGCTATTTTTTTATTCGCAGGTGTATGCACATATATTTACATTTGTTTTTAAAATACTAGTTAAAGGGCAACACATTACATCGGGCTTTATGTAGTCCAACTTTTTCCTGAGCAAAACATTTTGGATCGTACACTGGTGGCAACCATATTTTAATCACAAAAGTTTTAACAAAAAGACAAAATTTAAAATTTTATGAAAATTGGTAGAATTTTGTATGAGGGTTTTTGGCTCCCACTGTAATAAAAAAAGCGAAAATACTTTACTGAATACAAGGCGAATTCAGTAAAACGTGCTGTATTCCATCAGCTGATTGCTTCTTTTTGATAGCTTTCTCCAAAGCGAATTCAGTACCAGTTGCTATCTCAACAGCTCATTGCTCCCTCTTGATTATTTTTCATAAAACGCTCTTTTCAACACATGTCAGTTAATTGAAATCAATAAAAAAATTTCTTTTGGCTTGACATTCTTCTGCACGGCGAATTGGTTGAATTCGCTTTGCCATCACGTTGTATGAACTCGCCTTGTGCTGTGCTGGTCCGAGCGAAACTTGATAGAAATAACAAAAATCTTTGCAGATTTCAGATATTGACACTAATTTCGGAAAAAAAATCTTAATCACCTTTTTTTTATCACAATCCTCTTAACATAAACAATTTACTGAAACGTGATATGCCGAGTGCGTTAGGATTACTGTGAATGTCCTTGTATGAAATGTGCTCAATAAACTTTAAATCATAAGTTGTTTGAATTTTTTACGGCTTCTAGGATATGAAGATTCTTTTAAAAAATATTTTCCTGTTAATTCAGAACATCGAATTTCAAAAATTGACAGAAATTATTTTTAAAAAACACACTCAAAAAATGGAAAACGTGTTTTTTTATAATTTCTAAAACCATAAGACGATTGTTATTTAAAAAAAAAATTCAACTATTAATTTTCGTATACTTTCAGTATATGTACTATAAATTGTTTTTTTTTTTTTTTTTTATAAAACTGATAGTATGTACATACATATGTATATAAATAACTTAATAAAGATTTAACACATAAAATTGGGTTTGATTTCGCTTTAAAAACTGGTTTTTGTTGAAACAAGAAGAAGATCTCCGATAACGTTTCTCATTGGAAGATTATTTGCATGTGCTGTGAACGAATGTATCGAATATGAGGTAAGCTTATTTGATATATCTCAAAGAAAAAACATATACCTTAAATGAGGAAAAGATTGTAAATTACAAGTAGGGCAAGTTTTTACAAAGTAATTAAAAAAAATATATATTGTAACGAATTTACTGCAATTCCCCTTATTTGCAACCTTCTGCTAACGTTCGAATCACTAAACTGTTGAATAAATAACTCCACTATTCAATAATGCAAAATAGCCTTTATTAAAGTACTTCAGAATAACACTACTATTGCTCGCCAGATAGCGTCTTAAACCAAACTGATTGTCGTGCCTCTACTGTTGCTGCCTTTTATACTCTGTGATTTCTCGTTCGCATCTTCTAGGCGCTTCCATTTCTAGAATTTACCAGTTGGTTATCAGCTATAAAATTACTACGTTTATAGCTTCTCATATGCGCGTGTATATGTGAGCACAATTATAATTGCATACTTTTGGGAGCATCTCAGATAAGATATCTGCATGTGTTTGTGCGTCTCTTCTCCGCTGCGTGTACGTATATTGATTTATTGATGTGCATACAAGTCACTTCTTAGCATCCGCTTAGATATGATAGTTTTCCTTAGTGTTACTAATATTCGTCACAATATTGTGGCGAATATTAGCAATTTCGACACGTCACAATGCCGCTAGTAAATAAATGCGCAGACGATATTACTCACACATATACTATGCAACAAACAGCGCAGATGACATGACTCACACACATGTATACATAGAAGACAACAGCGAATATTAGATGCAACAAATGAGAGAAGTAAATAAGTAGCTAATCGAGCAGGCTATTCGCGAAAAATCAACCCCCTGGGAAAAATGGGCAAACGAGGCAACTAATGGCGTTTACTTTTGTGAAACTAGTTTGCGGGCTCCTTTTACAAAATATTCTACAGGGGCCCTATTCAGTAACTGTGAGTTTTAAAATGTACACTTTTTCTTCATATAATTTGAATGAAAGAAAAATGTACATTTCAATACTCATAGTTACTGAATAGGGCCCCAAATCAAGCCATTTTGCGTAGCTGCAGGTGACAGCTCAAGAGTTAGAATTCAAGAGTGCAACATGAGTGTAACATTTTTTCCAGAAAATAAAACGCCATAACACGCCAACCTAATAAAAACGTATTGCGGCAGTTTTCTGTCAAAAATATCTCATCTACATACAAATTGTATGAGAGCAACCGAAATTGAATTTACTGCGCAAACAGCTAATTCGATTTCCAAGGTTTGTTCTGCGTGACAATTCGTTTTGACTTTTGCAAAAAAAAATCCTTTGGTATTATTGAGAATTTTAAAAGAGAAATCCAATAGTCATAATATCCATGCTTAAACTTGTTTTAAACTAATATACTAAAAATAAACAATTATAATAAGAGAGTTGCTAGCTACACCGAGAGTGCACTGCAATCTAGGTCACACGATCTTTACCCGTACTTGATCCCTATGGACGCCACTTACTTCTCCGATGAGTTTTCGGCCTACGCCATAAGTCTGATCTTTCGCGCTAGAGTGATGGCTTGCTAAACCTCAATGCAAGAGCTTTTAAAAATGTCACTTCTGTAAACTGCCCGGTTTGCAACTTATGTACTGCTGAAGACACCTTTCATTTTATTGGGATATGTCCTATTTACAAAGATATCCGGTTTCAATGTTTTGGTGAGAAATTTTTGGACCTGAAAAATTAACTATTCTTAGTTGTGGTAACTATCACTCGCTACGATCTTATATAAGTAATTGCGTTAAATATAGGGAACTTATTGTAACAGAATTTGCTTAAACTATTGTTTATAACTATATGTGCTATGTAGACACACAACAATTAATGTTATTGTCTAAGATCCATTATTTATTATTTTAAAGTCTAGTCTTACAATTTCTACTTTTGTAATTATTTGTTATAATATAATAAATAAAATAACTAACTAACCAACTAACAATTATAATAAAAAATTCTAGTCGACGAAACTGATTTAAATGTAGGTACGATTAGATCATTTGTACGAGCAGATCTTGTGAAAGTAAATTTATTATAAAGGTATAATGGCGTTATAGTAAGAATTAGTCGATAAAGGAAAATGCAGCTCCTGGCTTTAAGATAGTCAGACTTTCTTCCACTTGCCACATCCATTTTATGAGCAGAGTGCGAATCTAGCTTGTTGTAGATCAATTCAGCATATGTCAAATAAGGTAAAATTAGCTGAACAGCCAGTTTATGCCTTATGTTATAGGGAGTGAACATAGCCGATAGCCGCAAGTTCTGCAGGGCACCATATACCTTTCCTATGGCCAAGTTAACGTGATCAACACTCAAACTTGAGTTGATTACAAAGCCAAGGTTTGTAATTTTATTCACTAGCGTAATTTGGGCGGTACCTATGTAGAGAGGTGGAATTCTCGTCTCAATCAGCTTTCTCTTTGAGATAGGCAGAACAAACGTTGTATTAGGGTTGAGGTACAGCCCGTTATTATTAGCGCAAAGGGAAATAGATGAAACGTCAGCATTGAGTTTCGAACACAAATCATCAACCTCATCAATGCGGCTAGACAGGTAAAGTTGAACATCATCCGCATAAGCATGCATACTGCCGAACTCGCAGACCGTAAAAATATCATTGATGAATAAACTAAATAACAGTGGGCCAAGGATTGATCCCTGTGGAACACCACAGAGTATTTCGCTAAGGCATGACATTTTGGACCCGATTATTACACGTTGGTATCGGCTAGTTAAATAGCTGTTGATTAATGCCAATGAATCATCGCTAAACCCAAAGTAAGCCTTTAGCTTGGCGCAAAGCCACTGATGGTCAACGGAGTCAAATGCCTTAGAAAAATCAAGTAAACAAAGTAAAGTTACAAAGATTTCATCAAATTGAGCACTAATATCGTCAAGAATCTTAAGCATAGCTGTTGCGCAACCATGCTTGGCCCTAAAGCCAGACCGAAGAGGTTACAGCAGCTGATTATTTTGAATGTGATTCGTGATTTGTTCAGCTAAGCTATTAATGCTTCAAAGCCTTGGAGAAAGCCGGCAATATACTTATAGGGCGGAAGTTAGAAAGAGTATCAGCAGACCTCTTTTTCGCAATGGGTCGAATAGGTGCAACCTTCCACTGATTAGGAAAGCAGGACGTGGTGATGCAGTGATTAAAGATGTGCGTTACGGCGCCGATTATGTATGGTAGAACCATCTTTATGAACCTAATCGGGATCCCATCTATACCGACAGCATTCGTCTTTATTTTAGCTATACTCCTTATGACATCCGACTCGGAAACAGCTTTAAACTCGAATATGTTACCAGAATAGCAGGCATTATCACGAGCGACAGATACGCGGTGATGAGTACCGGTTAAAGGGCGGATAACGAACGCTTGGTTAAGCAGGTCAGGATATAGAGTGCAGGCTTCACCGAGGAATTAACCTTACTGTAGCTAACAAGGACATGCTTATTAAAAATACTTAACTTATTTTTATTTAAGAACTCGAGTTTATCATTAACACTTGAAAAACACCAACAATCAGACCAGTTCACAGAGCTAACATCAACAAGCAGTGATTCCACGTTAATGTTTCGATAGTCCCTAAATGAGAAAGTTCTTTCAAACTCACATTGTCCAAGATTAATGTCAAGTGCACAGAATATTGGGGCGTGTTCAGATATGAATGAAAATTGGTCAAATGCCGTAACAGAGGAAAGATCAGAGACAATAAAAACGTCCAAAAGACTTGGGGTACTTGTGTTAGAATATCTTGTGGGAATAGACGTGTTAACTACAGAAAGACCAAAAGCAGATAAATAGTTCAACAAATTAGAGGTATAAGAGTCACTTACGAGAAGATTAACGTTAAAGTCTCCGCACAAAATTATATTTGCGTAGTCAACAATAAGCGGTGACAGGGAAGTAAAAAACTGATCGAAACTTATATCCTTTTTAGGGTTATATACACATGACAGGAGGGCTTTAGAAAATCTATCAGACAGTTCCACAAACATGTATTCTACCGCACAGTTTTCGGACTTGTATAAGACCTTCATACTAATATTGTTTCTGCAGTAAACAGCTATTCCGCCACCTTTCTTAGAGCTTCTGTCGTGGCGGATCATTGTATAATTTTGCAACGAACAGTATAAATCATTCAAGCAATTTGAAAACCTAGTCTCGGTTACACAAATTACATCTACCACCGAACACTCAAAGGCATACCTGACGATATCTATATTTTTTGGATTGAGACTCCTAGCATTAAAATGAACAATATTAAAACCGTTATGACGCTTGCATAGATTGTTTCCAAACTATTCTCCCGAACACCGTATGTACCGCTGTTAAAAGACATTAAACTTATTTCGAAATCTTAATCTTATTTCAAAAACAAAAACACTACAAGTTGCACCAAACTTCGAAGCACAATCAACTAAAAGGGGTGAAAAGAGAATAGATGGGCCATGTTTACAAATACTTATTCAGTTAAAACAAATTTAATAAAAAGATAAATTAAAATATATAGAATTGTATATAAAATTTTTGAAATCATCGCATATTACTCCGATCCCTGCAAAGAACTCAGCTCAGTTACTTTAACAGCCTCAGAATCTTTTGAAGCTCTGATGAAAACAACACCTCTCAACGTGAACACCGATGCCAGTTTGCCAGCTCGTCTAAGCTTAATCGCCTGCTGTAGAAGTTTTCTACTATCTGGAGTTAAACTTTCAAATATAGAGAACTTTCCTTCCAGCCCGATAACATCCAGAGATGAGGCAGATTTAGTGCGTTGCCGATATTCACGGAAAGCTCTTAGTGTACGATTACGATCAGAAAATATTATTAGAAAAATTATCAAGCATTGGTACTAAAGACATTGAATTAGTCTGGTTTGATAATTTCTTAACAAATCGTTAACAAAGAAAAATAATTGGTTCAGCATTATCGGACGATGCTCACGTTTTTACCCCAAGGCTCTGTGCTAGCTCCAATTTTACTTAATATTTATATTAATGATATTAAGTTCATATTCAAATTCAGTACCATAAAACTATTCGCGGATGATGCACTAATTTCCATAAATGGTAGGAATGAACATGAAATAAGAGAAAAACTACAAATTGATTTAGATGCTCTCTATATTTGGCTGTGTGAGAACAGACTAAAAATTAATTAATTAAAATCGATAATAAATGCATAGTAAAGCTATGCGCTTTATATTAGGTAAAAGTTTTGATACCCCCATTAAAGATCTTATGCTACAAAGTTTGAATTGGATGAGCGTATAACAGCAAATATTTTTCCACAGGAAGTTTATATACAACATAAAAACCGGAAATTTGCCTGATTATCTAAAAACAGATATTAAATTTAACTACGAGGTTCATGACAGAAATACGAGGCAGAAAAAGGATTTTAAAAAACCTAATTACAAAACGGAGTCTGAAAAAAATTATCTTTTTTAGTTAAAAATTGGGTTAAAATGTTTCAACGAATTACCTGCAAATATTAGGAATTGTGATAATAACTTATTTAACAAAATATTATATGCTCAAGCGAAATCAACGAATATAAAATAAATATTAGGATTCGGATGGATTTGTGTTACATGTTTCAAATACAAATTCAAATTCATGTTTTAAATTCAAATACAAATTCAAGTTCAAATTCATACGTAGTACATATTGTTAATTAATGCGATAATTTTATGCAATAATATTTTTAAGTGTTGATCTAGGCTATAAGAGTCGTAATAATTAACTAAATAATTTGGCGAATTTTAGATAAAGTTTTGCAAGCTAACCGCCATAATAATGCTACGTCAAATAGATAAGTTCCTTATTCCGGTCCTTTATCAAAACTGTAACAATGACCTTATTCATGCAAACATTCATACGTAGTCAGTGGCGGATCCAGGCTGCTTTTTGATTTCAGTCAGTAATTGTTTCTCCCAATAGCTGATGTGTTTTGAACGAAGTTCACATCAAGATACTTTATAAGTGAAAATGCAAGACAAAACAACAAGGAAGACGTATAGCAGACCGTTATTTTTTAGGGGTAAATTTATTAATATTTTTTTACATTGTTTAGTAATTTCATACACATATTTGGTTTCATTTAGTTATTCAAATCAACAATAGTACATCCAATTTTTTGACATCATTTTTATCTTCTGCATAGTTCATATTCACACAGTAAACTTAAATCTATGCTTCCCTTTTTTTACATATCTTTCAATTATATGATCAATATCAATCTCAATATCGAAATGGGTATTTAAAAGTGCAAGACCAGTGAGTCTGTTCTGGGACATTGTGGACCGTAACCACGTTTTCAACCGGCGAAGTGTCGAAAAACTCCTTTCAGAACAAGCATTGCTAGCTGGAAGCGTGGCCAGAATTTTGATAGGAGCATTTATTGATGGAAACGCATATTCATTGCAATCATTTAAAACTTTTTCAGCTGAAAGTGGAATTGATTTTTTGTGTTGCTTATTAGACCATCGTTCTGACCACACTTCGTACTCTCCATCTAGATTAATTTTATTTCCTCCAATAAGAGATGCGTATCGTTTACCAAGATCTTGGACAAGCTATTTAGACAAATTCTTTTTTTGCAGTGTATTATCTTTGATGATTCGCGATGGGAGTAGCAAATTAAGATTAACAAGTAAGGAAGGTTAAGTTCGGGTGTAACCGAACATTACATACTCAGTTGAGAGCTATGGTGACAACATAAGGGGAAATAACCATGTAGGAAAATGAACCGAGGGAAACCCTGGAATGTGTTTGTATGACATGTGTATCAAACGAAAGGCATTATAGAGTATTTTATGAGGGAGTGCGTCATAGTTTTATAGGTGGACGCCATTTAGGGATATAGCCATAAAGGTGGATCAGGGTTGACTCTAGAATGCGTTTGTACGATATGGGTATCAAATTAAAGGTGTTAATGAGTATTTTAAAAAGGAGTAATCCTTAGTTCCATAGGTGGACGCCGTTTCGAGATATCGCCACAAAGGTGGGACAGGGGTGACCCTAGAATTTGTTTGTACAATATGGGCATCAAACGAATGGTGTTAATGAGTATTTTAAAAGGGAGTAATCCTTAGGTCCATAGGTGGACGCCGTTTCGAAATATCGCCATAAAGGTGGACCAGGGGTGACTCTAGAATGTGTTTGTACGATATGGGTATCAAATTAAAGGTATTAATGGGGGTTTTAAAAGGGAGTGGTGGTTGTTGTATAGGTGGTCGCATTTTCGAAATATCGCCATAAAGGTGGACCAGGTGTGACTCTAGAATTTGTCTGTACAATATGGGTATCAGAAGAAAGGTGTTAATGAGTAATTTAAAAGGGAGTAATCCTTAGTTCCATAGGTGGACGCCGTTTCGAGATATCGCGATAAAGGTGGGCCAGGGGTGACTCTAGAATTCGTTTGTGCAATATAGGTATGAAACGAAAGGAGTTAATGAATATTTTAAAAGGGAGTGCGCCTTAGTTCTATAGGTGGACACTTTTTCGAGGTATCGCAATAAAGGTGGACCAGGGGTGACTCTAGGCTTTATTAGTACGATACGGGTATCAAATGAAAGGTGCTAATGAGTATTTTTAAAAGGGAGTCGGCCTTCGTTCTATAGGTGTTCGCCTTTTCGAGATATCGCCATAAAGGTGGACCAGGGGTGACTTTAGAATATGTTTGTACGATATGGGTATCAAATGAAAGGTGTTAAAGAGTATTTTAAAAGGGAGTGGGCCTTAGTTCTATAGGTGGACGCCGTTTCGAAATATCGCCATAAGGGTGGACCAGGGGTGACTCTAGAATGTGTTTGTACGATATGGGTATCAAATTAAAGGTATTAATGAGGGTTTTAAAAGGGAGTGGTGGTTGTTGTATAGGTGGTCGCATTTTCGAAATATCGCCATAAAGGTGGACCAGGGGTGACTCTAGAATTTTTTTGTACAATATGGGTATCAAAAGAAAAGTTTTATTGAGTATTTTAAAAGGGAGTAATCCTTAGTTCCATAGGTGGACGCCGTTTCGAGATATCGCCATAAAGGTGGGCCAGGGGTGACTCTAGAATTCGTTTGTGCAATATGGGTATCAAACGAAAGGAGTTAACGAGTATTTTAAAAGGGAGTGGGCCTCAGTTCTATAGGTGGACGCCTTTTCGAGGTATCGCAATAAAGGTGGACCAGGGGTGACTCTAGACTTTGTTAGTACGATATGGGTATCAAATGAAAGGTGTCAATTAGTATTTTTAAAAGGGAGTGGGCCTTCGTTCTATAGGTGTTCGCCTTTTCGAGATATCGCCATAAAGGTGGACCAGGGGTGACTTTAGAATATGTTTGTACGATATGGGTATCGAATGAAAGGTGTTAATGAGTATTTTAAAAGGGAGTGGGCCTTAGTTCTATAGGTGGACGCCGTTTCGAAATATCGCCATAAAGGTGGGCCAGGGGTGACTCTATAATTCGTTTGTGCAAGATGGGTATCAAACGAAAGGAGTTAATGAGTATTTTAAAAGGGAGTGGGCCTTAGTTCTATAGGTGGACACCTTTTCGAGATATCGCCATAAAGGTGGACCAGGGGTGACTCTAGAATGTGTTTGTACGATATGGGTATCAAATTAAAGGTATTAATGACAGTTTTAAAAGGGAGTGGTGGTAGTTGTATATGTGAAGGCATTTTCCAGATATCGACCAAAATGTGGACCAGGGTGACCCAGAACATCATCTGTTGGATACCGCTAATTTATTTATATATGTAATACCTGCCAAGATTTTAAGGGTTTTTATTTCGCCCTGCAGAACTTTTTCATTTCCTTCTGCTTAATATGGTAGGTGTCACAACTATTTTATAAAGTTTTTTCTAAAGTTATATTTCGCTTCAATAAAACAATCCAATTACCTTACCATGTTTCATCCCTTTTTTCGTATTTGGTATAGAATTATGGCATTTTTTTCATTTTTCGTAATTTTCGATATCGAAAAAGTGGGCGTGGTCATAGTCGGATTTCGTTCATTTTTCATACCAAGATAAAGTAAGTTCAAGTAAGCACGTGAACTAAGTTCATTAAAGATATGTCGATTTTTGCTCAAGTTATCGTGTTAACGGCCATGCGGAAGGACAGACGGACGACTGTGTATAAAAACTGGGCGTGGCATCAACCGATTTCGCCCATTTTCACAGAAAAGAGTTGCCGTCATAAAATCTATGCCCCTACCAAATTTCAAAAGGATTGGTTAATTTTTGTTCGAGTTATGGCGTTAAAAGTATCCTAGACAAATTAAATGAAAAAGGGCGGAGCCACGCCCATTTTGAAATATTCTTTTATTTTTGTATCTTGTTGCACTATATCATTACTGGAGTTGAATGTTGACATAATTTACTTATATACTGTAAAGATATAAAATTTTTTGTTAAAATTTTACTTTAAAAAAATTTTTTTTTTTAAAGTGGGCGTGGTCCTTCTCCGATTTTGCTAATTTTTATTAAGCGTACATATAGTAATAGGAGTAACGTTCCTGCCAAATTTCATCATGATATCTTCAACGACTGCCAAATTACAGCTTGCAAAAGTTTTAAATTACCTTCTTTTAAAAGTGGGCGGTGCCACGCCCATTGTCCAAAATTTTACTAATTTTCTATTCTGCGTCATAAGTTCAACTCAGCTACCAAGTTTCGTCGCTTTATCTCTCTTTTGTAATGAATTATCGCAATTTTTCGGTTTTTCGAAAATCGAAAAAGTGGGAGTGGTTATAGTCCGATATCGTTCATTTTAAATAGCGATCTGAGATGGGTACTCAGGAACCCACATACCAAATTTCATCAAGATAACTCAAAATTTACTCAAGTTATCGTGTTAACGGACGGACGGACGGACGGACGGACATGGCTCAATAAAATTTTTTTTCGATCCTGATTATTTTGATATATGGAAATCTATATCTATCTCGATTCCTTTATATATGTACAACCAACCGTTATCCAATCAAACTTAATATACTCTGTGAGCTCTGCTCAACTGAGTATAAAAACTTGCAATGTATCTTCAGGTAATCCACCTTGTAAATCAAGAATGATATGATCAAGAAAAGGTATATAAATTGCTTTTCGATAATACTCTTCAGCATCTGATGAAGTGTAATTCGCTCGATGTATTTGCTTTTTTGCAATTCGTGGGAGGACAATATCAAACTTCAACTAATCTGCTAAAGCGACTATTTTTTTGTAAAGTCCCGAAAAACGACTTCCTGCTTCAAGTCTACGGTTTTTTAATGGTCGCAAAGTGTCACTCAATGCGTCAGAACCTTGATTCAAATCTATTGATGGTGTTTGCAAAAGTAAGCTTAGTGGTCGTGTAACAGAAAGTACATTGCTCAAACAAATCATTGAAATCACGAACTCTGTCTCGCAAATAGATTTCAACATAGAACGGGCCTCAGAACTTGTTGTTGAATCTTGCCAAGTAGAAATTTCTTGAAACGAAGCAACAATTTTTGTGATGCTTTCTTTCAGATATTTTTTGAAAACTATGATACGTTTCAGAGACTGATTTGGAAAACTGATAATTTTTTCCATCAATGCAATACAATCCTTTGTTTGAAGAGCTTTCGACGTTTTCGCAAGCGAGTTATTAAGACAATGGTTGAAACACGGACAATGATTAGCATTGGTACATATTTTAAGAAGTTCCCGCACAGCTCCTTTAACTTCTGATGTCATTACAGAACATCCATCTGTTCCAATTCCAACGCAATCTTCAAAGGGTAGTCCTAAATTATTAAAAATATTGATCACTATGTGCGCCAAGGCTACACCTGTCAATATTTTTTCTCTATTTATACCATCTTCTTCTCGGATCGAATCGTACGCATCAAGGAAAGTTACAAAATCTTCTCTTATATTACCATCATATAAATACCGCAAACAAAGGCTGAGTTGCTCAGTATGACTACAATCAGCAGTTTCATCGAAAATAATTGCAAAAAATCTAGCTTTTTTAACCCTCTCTATCAAAATAGATTGAATTTCATCTTTGAGTTTTGAGTCGTGTTGTTTATATAAGTAGCTCTTGGATGTGTAGAATTTAAAAGTTCTTCAAGCTCTTTATGACCTGCAGCGACTAAAAATTTCAAAAGTGCCCTAAAATTACCCTCGTTTGTTGCTGATTCAGAAAAGTTAAGTTTACCGTCATCTCTATGGCCTCTTAATGCTAAATTCTGTCGCCCACAAAGAATAATAGTTTTTATAATAATCTCCAACAATCTTCTATTTTTCTTGGCTTGTTCTATGCGATGAGAAGAAAGCAAATTAGCGATTTCCTTTCCTGGATTTTCATAAGTATTTATTAAAACTTGACTAAAAAGGGCTGACTTAGAATGATATTTGTTAATAGCGTGGTTATTTAGTACACCTTCTTTGCCGGACAACTTTGCAAACGATGTCACAGAAACTTTGACAAATGCATTGAGAGGAACATTCGATTTCGAGACACCAGTATCACTTGCAAATAAGAAACAATATTTACAAAAACATCCTTTTTTTTGTTCAGAATAAACACGCCACTATTCAGTTACAAATGATGTTCAAAGTATCGCTTTTTTATTTTTCCTTTTTTACTATGACTCGAAAAAGGCAAGATATACATATATAGTGGTACCCAAGGATATTTTAGTACTTCGCATAATCATCTAATAAATGCTTTTTTCCCACAAAATTACCTATGTCGTATTTTTCAACAATAGAATTTTGTGAAAGTGATAGGTACATTCGAACCCGATTCAGTATTCATAGATGTTGAGTGCAACGTTTTCTCATTAATATTATCAACCAACAATGTATTAGCGTCGCGATCAGTATGAGTTAAGAGTGGAACACTACTTCCGTTTTCTACATTTGTATCATCGCAGACCTGTTCTTGAAGTTTTGGCAGCTTGCAAAAATATTCTTTGATGCTCTTGATAGCTCGTCGTTTCTTATTTTCTTTTCCATCAGAGTTTCCGTCTTGTAAATATTTATTTCACGTTATTCAAGATTTCTCTTTGATTCACGTAGAAGCAGTGAGTAATATTTGCATGTTATGAAGTTTATCTACTTGAATTTTTTTTGATACTGATTGATGTAGCGAATTAGAAATACGTAGGCACAAGATCCCTCTTTTGATATTAAAAAAAAAGCTATAAAAACAAGCTATATGCACTTGTTTTCTTGCCTTGATTTCTTACTTTCTTACTTAATTGGCGCTTAATCGTCTAAACGGTTATGGCTGTCCAACAAGGCGCACCAGTCGCTCCTTCGCTCCGCCAACCGGCGGCACTTGGTCACACCAAGGGAGTTTAAATCGTTTTCCACCTGGTCCTTCCAACGGAGTGGGGGACCGTCCTCTACCTCTGCTTCCATAGGCGGGTTCCGATAGAAACACTTTCTTGGCCGGAGCATCATCTTTCATTCGCATAACATGGCCTAGCCAGCGCAGCCGCTGCGTTTTAATTCGCTGGACTATGTTGATGTCTGCGTATAGCTCGTACAGCTCATCATTAAGTCTTCTTCTGTACTCGCCATCGCCAACGCGTAGAAGTCCATAAATCTTTCGAAGAACTTTTCTCTCGAACACTGCCAAAGCCGCTTCATCTGCTGTTGTCATGGTCCATGCTTCTTCCCCATATAGCAGGACGGGTACGATAAGTGACTTGTAGGGTATGATTTTCGTTCGCCGAGAGAGGACTTTACTTTTCAATTGCCTACCTAGTCCAAAGTAGCATTTATTGGCAAGATTGATTCTTCTCTGGATTTCAGTGCTGATGTTGTTGCTAGTGTTGATGCTGGTTCCCAAATAAACGAAGTCTTTTACTATTTTGAAATTATGGCTGCCAACAGTAGCGTGGTTGCCAAGGCGCATATGCGCTGACTCTTTGCTCGATGACAGCAGGTACTTCGTTTTGTCCTCATTCATCATCAAACCCATCTTTACCGCTTCTTTTTCCAGTTTGGAGTAAGCAGAGCTTACAGCGTGGGTGTTTAGGCCGATGATATCAATGTCATCAGCATATGCCAGTAATTGCACGTTTTTATAGTATATTGTTCCAGTGCGGTTAAGTTCTGCAGCTAGTATAATTTTCTCAAATTAAAGAAATCGCACGATAGGGGGCACCCTGTCTGAAACCTCGTTTAGTTTCGAACGGCTCGGAGAGGTCCTTCCCAATTCTGACTGAGCTGATGGTGTTGCTCAACGTCATTTTGCACAGCCGTATAAGTTTTGCGGGGAAACCAAATTCAGACATAGCGGCATATAGGCAGCTCCTTTTCGTGCTATCGAAGGCGGCTTTAAAGTCGACGAGGTGATGTGTGTCGATTCTTTTTTCACGGGTTTTTTCCAAGACTTGGCGCGACTTCAGTATATGCATAAACATACTATATCCGAGTGATCTCACGAAAAAAAGCTGGTGCAAATATATTGCTCGCTACTTTTATTTATACTCGACTGTTAAAAAGCAGGCTGATTCATGAAATTTTATTAAATGTTTAAGGATTATATGAAAATAGCAATGTATGCTCGATGGAAAAACCTGTTCCCCCCATAAATTCAGAAAACAAAAATTCAGAAACACATTTTTTTCAGAAAACATTAGTCAGAAGTCTTTTTTCAGAAAGCAAAAATTCAGAAGTCGAAACTCGGAAACAAAAATTCAGAAATCAAAATTGCAGAAGTCAAATTTCAGAAGTCAAAATTCAGAAGTCAAATTTCAGAAGTCAAAATTCAGAAAGTAATCAGACAGCAAAAAAACACTAAATTTTGCGCAAAATTTAATGTTTTTTTGCTGTCTGATTACTTTCTGAATTTTGACTTCTGAAATTTAACTTCTGAATTTTTTTTTTTAGCCGTCTGGTTATTTTCCAAATTTTAAGTTTAAGTCTTTCATTTTTGATATATTTTCAGTATAAACTACTAATCCATTTTTAATATATAATCACTGACTTTATTTTTTATCATCACTTTTCGTGTTACTGTAATTTTTCATACCCATATGGATATATGTACATTCTTCTATGCATACGTAAGAATGTATGTAAACATTTATTTGATTTTAGTCTGCACTCCCCCAGTGCTTAATTTGATCAGTGCATAAATTTTGTTTACCACTGCTTTCCATTCATTATTGTGGCATAAAAACATGAATTGCTTTTTTTTGCAAACGAGCTTGAAAAAACGCTTCAACTAGGTAAACAGTCTCATCATAGCGGAGCCCTAAAGGTGGAAGTTTATCAGATAATTGGTGCTTTGACATTTCTACTTCTGGAACAGTACGTTTTAGACACTCAACCAAACCGCTTAGCCAACTGAACTAGCTTACTTTGTTTTGTTGCTTTCTATGCAATTCGCTAATATACCTAGTGTTAGGTCCGTAGGTAAAGACCTTCACTTTTAATATAGTTTAATTACGTTTATTTACAAGACGGATAATACATTAATAAATCGAATTTACAATATTACAAATACATATATATTTTATTTTATTAAAAACTCAAATCACTGATGACCTGATACGAAACTTTCATTCTCTCTCAATTTGTTTCCTGGAAAGGGGCTTGAAATCAGCTGTCTGTTCATTCAATTGTAAACAAAAGTTCATTCGTTTCCAAGAATGGGGTCTGAAGCCAGATGGCTATAGAGTTGCCCAAAATTCGCAAAAAATATTCTCCAAGAAATCCGTTCGGTTTCATTATTTTCAAATAAATCAGCAAGTAAGCTGATAAAAACTTATTAAAATTTATAAAAAGGTAAAGTTTTGTAGAAATATTTTGTGGTAGATAAGTGAAAAAATATGAAATAATAAATTTCAATTGTGTTGCTTTGCTTTGTTGCTCTGGCACCGCCATAAGATAACAACAAGCGGCTAGCCCCTTTTTTCACTTTGATGCGACAAAAACGTTTATGTACATACATATGTATATCCACATACAATAAAAAACGCTAAAAATGTATAAGAAATTACGAAATTATATCACTTGGTGAAGTATCTGCATTGTCGTCCGCAAAAAGCTATTAACATGTTGCGTTAACCTATACGTATATCTACAATTTATCTCAGATGTCAAAAATGGAATAACGCAACGCTCCACAAAAACATGGCCTTTATGCATCCATTTACATCAATGCGAAGACTAAGAAGCTGACTTTTATATCAATCGGAAGTTGCTACCAAAACCCGTTTCGTGTGCGCACTTCAATGAAAGGTGTTGTCACTGATAAATTTTCCACGGGTGAAAAGGAGTTATTTTTTTCTTCGGATTTGTAATCCTGACAAAAATTCGAGTTTTTTGATATCCCATTTGACAATCTTGAGTAAATTTTCGGTGAAAATCATAAATTAAACCTTTGCCATGGAAAATACCCCAGTTATTCTGAAATGCTCAAATTTGATTTTGAGCATAATGGCATCTATGGCCGATGTTATAAAAAATGCACATTTTCACGCGCCCTCAGAGAGCGAGAAGTTTCATATCAGAGACTATGCGCGCTGGCAGAGACAAGTGGACTGCGTTGCTCGCCAAAAGTGTTCGTTTATAATGACAATCACTCGCTACAGTTTATGGGTGTTGCCACAGTGCATATAATGTGCCAATACCCAACATTCCCTTCTGTTAGAGAAAACGTTGTGGTCGTCTACGCATTCTTTGAGATCTTCGCAGCGCTGGACGTTGTTCATCTTCTACCTGAGGTGCAGCGATGTGTTGTTGCTGGGGCGAAGCAACATTTTGCAAAGGCTCAATGTCTTCACTAACTTCTGGATCTGGTGCTTCAGTGAATCGTTTCCGAAGTTGATTTACGTGCGAGCGAATCAAATCCTTACGTCGTGATGTTTGCAGTAGGACATTGTAAACTACCTTGCCAACTCTTTCTATTACTTCGCCTGGTGACCAATATTGCTTGTTACCGCGATACGTCTTTACAAATACTTTGTCGCCTTTTTCGAATATTCGTGGTAACGCGCCATGTTTTCTGTTATATGCGCTTTCCATGATGGTGTTTTTATTTCGTGACAATTGTTTATGATTTTTGAGGAGATCGAGGGGCGTCGATAACTTTCTTCCAATAAAATATTCTGCGGGCGACTTCCCGTCAGGTGTATTTCCATTTGGTGTAGCGCGATATTGCGATAAAAATGTAAATAGGTTAAAGTGATCATCTGTGTTGTATTCATCGTACGCTTTGTTCAAAGCTGTCTTTATAGTGTCCACGAAGCGTTCCGCTTGTCCATTCGATTGCGGATGATATGCTGGACTGAAGATTTGGCTAATACCTCTCCCCTCACAATATTGTTTGAAAATAGCACTGGTGAACTGTGTACCATTATCAGAAACTAATGTTTTTGGTTGTCCATATCGACTTATAAATTCGTGCAAGTGCTTGAGAATTTCTTTTGATGAAATTGTTGTTGATTGTGCCACTTCCGGCCATTTAGAGTATGCGTCGACTATGATGAAGTAATACTTCCCACGTACTGGTCCTGCAATGTCGACATGTACTCGCTCTAATGGTGTTTCGGCTATTTTGCATGAGCTTAGTGTTGCTTTTGTTGACGATTTTGACAATTTCTGACAAAATTTTCGATATGTTCATCAATTTTTGGCCAGTAAACGTACGAACGTGCAAGGGATTTCATACGTCTACTTCCTTGGTGTCCTTTATGCAGTTGTTTCAGGATACGTTGTTGAAATTTAAATGGGATTACGAGTATGTCTAGGTACATGACGCAATCATTTATGCTGCTTAATGATTCTTTACGATTGTAAAATATTTGTAGCTCAACTGGCATGTCTTTTACTGAAGTAGGCCAGTCTTGTTGTACGTATTCGTTGACTTTTGTTAACGTTTTGTTGGATTTTGTTTCAGCTCGAATCATGCTAAAAGTTACTGGAAGTGTTTTGATGTTTTCCTGTAATACCGTTGAAATTTCGTTTTCGAACGATATTTGCGCCACTACAAATTCTTCGTCGTCCTTCTTATGAGGCTGACAGTACGTCCACATTTCCAAATTCTGTTGTTTTTACATACTGAATGTTGAAATCGTAACTCATCAAAACCAATGCCAATCGTTGTAAACGATTTGCTGTATGCGTTGGAATTCCCTTTTTTGAATCAAAAATTTTAACTAGCGGTTTGTGATCTGTTAAAAGCGTGAATTTGCGACCATAGATCATTCTATGAAATTTTGTACAAGCGTAGACTAACGCTAATGCTTCTTTTTCGATCTGGCTATATTTTTGTTCGGTCGGCGTGAGCGTACGTGAGATGTGATACACTACTTTGTTTGCTCCGTTTGCCATTTTATGTAAAATTTGCGCACCTATTCCGATTGTAGATGCATCAGCTGCTACAACCATTGGCAATGAAGGATCGTAATGAGTAAGCAATAAATTTGACTGTGGAATTTTTTTGAACTCGACAAAAGCTTTTTGACAATTGCTGTTCCAATTCCATTTAGCGTCATTTTTGAGTAGCTCATCCAATGGATGGCGTAGTTGGCTCATACGAGGGACGAATTTCCCGTAATAGTTTACTGCTCCTAAAAATGATCGTAGCTCCGAAACATTTTTAGGTTGTGGCATGTTCCGAATAGCTTCAATTTTTGCTGGATCAGGATGAATTCCATTACTGTCTATGACATCACCAAGGTATTTGATGGTTGTTTGAAAAATTTCACATTTTGACCAATTAATTCGAAGGTTATGCTCTTGGAAGCGTTGCATGACTCGTATAACTGAATCAAAGTTTTGCCGTAACGTAGACGTTGCAATGATGACGTCGTCTAAATAAGCTATGACTCCCTCGAGTCCAGATAGAACGGTTTCGATAGCTTTTTGAAATGCTCCCGGCGCTGAAGTTACCCCTGGTGGAAGACGGCTGAATTGGAATAAGCCTTTGTGCGTGTTGATAGTCAACATCTTCTTTGATACGTCGTCCACCTCGAACTGTAGATATGCGTCAGAGAGATCAATTTTACTGAAAAATTTGCATTGTGACATTTTTGCAAAAATTTCATCGGAGTGTGGTAACGGATATAGATTTGGCTCCATACAACCGTTCAAACCTGTGGAATAATCTGCAAAAATGCGAATTTGTTTATTAGGTTTACGTACCACAACTATCGGTGCTGCCCATTCTGAGTGTGTGATTGGCGTGATGATGTCAGCTTCTTGCAACCGGTTTAACTCTTGTTCTACTGCTGATAGTGCAGCATACGGAACTGGACGTTTTGGCTTGAATACCGCGGTTGAGTTTTCTCTAACTTCCAACTTTACCTTGAATTTTGTGCAATGACCCGTAGATTTATGTAGTACCAATGGAAACTGCTTACTAATGGCTATGAAAAGTTCGTCTTTATTACTTTTACAAAATTCATGCGTATTTGATGCTGCTGCGACTGTGTTACAAACTGACTGTATGGGCCTGTTCCAACAACCAAATTTGTTGATCAAGTCGATTCCGAACACGTTTAAGTTTTTAAGGTTAGATACAAAAATATTACTTTTGTGTGAGACTTCTTTGTGCTGATCGCTGACGTAAATTCGCCTATGATGGGAATCTGTTGTTTCGATGCACACGATGCAATACGGCTGGATTTTTGTAATTTGGGCCTGCCAAGCTTTTCCCAATTTGCCTTCGATATTATTGTGATATCGGCTGCTGTGTCAAATTGTAATTTCAGTTTACTTGACATTATTTCAACTGTAATATATTTGCGTTGGGGCATATGATTGTGTACGCAATTTACGCTCGCTGTCGCTGCTATTACTTTAGTACTGGCACGAGAATTTTTCTTTTGTGTGTGTGAATGCGAAGTACATGAATCCCGGATGTTTGATCCACGCTGGGTATTTCTGTTTGGTTGCGAGTTGCAGCATATACAGTACCCATCTTTGTGGCCAATTTTGCCACAATCTTTGCACCTGTGTTTTGCGTAGTTGCAATTTTTGACGAAATGCAACTCTCCGCACTGCCAGCATGGGCGTTTCGGTTTTGACTGGTGCTGATTTGCATTGCGCAGATATGTTGTTGTTTTTGAACTGTTTTCAGTCTGGTTCTTTTTGTACGATAACACTGCGTTTACTGTGCTAGGATTGTTGTTCTCGACTAGTTGTACGTCTTTTTTCAGCTCTTGAAAACGCTGAGCTTCTTTTACAAGCTGCTCGAGAGAAGTAGCGGGATTGGAATCTATTATAGGTAGTAAATTACTGCGTATATCTGCTTTTGTAGGTGATCGTAGCCCGATTATAAATATGAGGCTTTTCAATTCTGCGTTGCTGATTTGCCCATGTATAAAGTTCTCAGATAGCTTGTTGACGCGACCGGAGTACGTCACAAAATCTTCGCTGTCGTCCATCGTGTTCTGTAAACACTTGTAGCGCATGCTAAACAGTGATTCATGCCTATCAAATAATGATGTAAGTTGCTTTACCGTGTCACTAGAGCTTAGCTCTTTCGGTTTTCTGGGTAAGATAAAATCTGCAAAGCGTTCGTATACGGGTACACTCAGTTTACGTAGGAGTATACTCGTCTTTTGAGCGTCCGATAACGATTGCGCATCCGTGGTGAATTGTTCCTCGTAGCGGCTATACCAACTCGTGAAAATTTGGTTCTAGTCTGGATCGTATCTAAACTCCTGAATGCTCTTTGCTATGACCTCCATAAAGGTTTCTTGTTGACCAGCTGGTGTGGACTGTTGTGATGTCCTCGACAGATTTTCTTGAGCTTGGATGATTCTGGTTAGATTATCGATTCTCTCCTGTTGCCTTTGAACTGCTTCTTGCTGCTGAACAAGAATTTTTGAGACCACTTGCTCAAGTGCCGTCATGATGATATGCGTTTTTAATTTGCGTATGTCTTTAAATTGAGTTTAAGAACCGAAAAATATTGTACGCAACTGTTAATTTAGCGCGTTATAAAACATATATACATATATTGAATGGTTTAATTTATCATGCCACACAAACACGAACATTTGTTTTTTTTTTGTTTTTTTTTTTTTTGCAGACAAAAAACGTAACTGTTGAGTTGTTAGTTAAGTGTGCATGCATATGCCGAACTGCACTGAAAATATCTAACTGCACTGAACTTTGGCAATGTTGCCTTTTATGTATGCATGTCTTCGATGGAGCGATAGGGCTTCGCTTAACTTGTATGTTGTTTCGCGTGAAAACGTTAATTCCTCGTCGCCACTGTTAGGTCCGTAGGTAAAGACCTTCACTTTTAATATAGTTTAATTACGTTTATTTACAAGACGGATAATACATTAATAAATCGAATTTACAATATTACAAATATATATTTTATTTTATTAAAAACTCAAATAGACTACGCGCGCCGGCAGAGACAAGTGGACTGCGTTGCTCGCCAAAAGTGTTCGTTTATAATGACAATCACTCGCTACAGTTTATGGGTGTTGCCACAGTACATATAATGTGCCAATACCCAACACCTAGCGTTTTATTTCCTCTAGAAAAAACAGCGGCTATTGTCACTACTAAAACAGGTGACTCTGTAAATATATGCGCCTTGATACACAAGCTATTGGCTGTGGAGAAGACGAGGGCAAAGCTTAATAGATTTTTTTTAATTCGTCTTCGAATAACTCTCACCTACTCTATTTTACAGTTTTCGAGAACAATTATTGTTGCGTATTTTTCTCATAATCGAACCATTACGACATTTCTTTACTACGAGCTCGAATTCATATGAATGTGATTTAAAATTAGTTAACACGTATTATCAGAATGGACAGCATTATAGTCATAAGAACAAACATCCTAAAATTTTCTTAGATTGATTTGAATATACATTCGATAGGTCATATAATGAAACAGATTATTTTTTCTGTAGCAAGTAAGAACTTAATTCTAATTTACAAAATTTGAAGTTTTTTCACTTTCGTGAATATGTTTTAGTAAAAAACGTGAATCGAATTGTGGTGCGAGATTAATTCGATATAACAACGTGCAACCAGGTGAAAATAATGACAACATGAAGATAACAGGCATACATTTACATGCACCAGATGCTAGGAAAGTGGAATGTTATCGATTGGAAAAAGGCTTAAAACGAAAGGCTGCTGAAGAGTGTAGTACCTCGAGAGATATTGTAGGACAGATTATATCAAATGCTAATACAGCTGTTAGACCGATTCTCCCTTCAGTCGATCAAATGATGCGCACCGTCAGGCGAACACGTGCTTTAAATTTCGTTCCGAAAAATCCTAAGAACTCGTTCTTGAAAATGAGTTTATCAAAAAAATAGATGGAAAACAATGTTTGCTATATGATAGTGGGCCAAATGATCAAAGGCTAATCATTTTTTCCACAGAAGAAAATTTGAAATTTTTAGCAAGTTGCTCCTCGATTCATATGGACCGCACATTTTCTGTTGTTCCTCCACTTTTTTCCCAATTATACACATTGCATGGCAAGTGTTTCATTTATATGTATATATTTGAATATAGTTCTCGATTCTATTGAAATTCTATTATTTGCAGGAGGTTTAAATGGTTTAATAGTTCCCTTGGTATATGCACTAGCATGTAACAAAAAACAAGAAACATATAATATCATAATGAACACTTTATTAGAACAAGGAACCTCATTTAAACCTAAATATGTGATGTTGGATTTCGAGAATGCGGCAATTAATTCAGTAAAAAACTTGTTTCCCGAAGCATTGGTTCATGGATGTTTTTTTCCACTTTTCCAAAAACATTTGGAGACATATCCAATCAATAGGGCTGCAAACGAGTTATAAAAGTTGTTCAATTTTCGAGATGAACTTAAAATATTTATTAGCATTTGCATTTGTTCCAGAGGAAATGGTGATCGATGCATTCGGATTGATATCTGAACTGGAATTTTATGTGGATAACGACGATAAGGAATACAATTCCGAAATACAAAACTTATTAAATTATTTCGAGGTAACTTATATTGGATTGCCACTTCCTGGAAACAGCAACGTCGAAAGAAGTCGTTATATCCCATCGAATTATGGAATATGTATAATATCACCAAATTGGGTGAAGCCCGAACAAATAATTCTATCGAAGGGTGGCACAACGCCATTCGAAATGCATTTGGGACACACCCTAACATATTTGATTTCATAAATAAAACAAGTAAGGAAGGCTAAATTCGGGTGTAACCGAACATTACATACTCAGTTGAGATCTATGGAGACAAAATAAGGGAAAATCACCATGTAGGAAAATGAACCTAGGGTAACTCTGGAATGTGGTTGTCTGATATGTGTATCAGATGGAAGGTATTAAAGAGTATTTTAAGAGTACGATATGGGTATCAAATGAAAGGTAGTAATGAGTATTTTAAAATGGAGTGGGCCTTAGTTCTATAGGTGAACGCCTTTTCGAGATATCGCCATAAAGGTGAACAGGGGTGACTATAGAATGTGTTTGTACTATATGGGCATCAAATTAAAGGTGTTAATGAGTATTTCAAAAGGGAATGGGCTTTAGTTCTATAGGTGAACGCCTTTTCGAGATATCGCCATAAAGGTGGACTAGGGGTGACTCTAGAATATGTTTGTACGATATGCGTATCAAATGAAAGGTGTTAATGAGTATTTTAAAAGGGAGTGATCCTTAGTTCTATAGGTGGACGCCTTTTCGAGATATCGCCAAAAAGGTGGACCAGGGGTGACTCTAGAATGTGTTGTTTGTAAGATATGGGAATCAAATGAAAGGTGTAAATGAGTATTTTAAAAACGAGTGAGCCTTCGGTGTATAGGTGTACGCCTTTTCCAGATATCGCCATAAAGGTGGACCAAGGGTGACGCTAGAATGTTTGTACGATATCAAACGAAAGGTGTTACTGAGCATTTTAAGAGGGAGTAGGCCTTAGTTCTATAGGTGGACGCCTTTTGGAGATATCGCCATTAAGGTGGGCCACGGGTGACTCTAGAATGTGTTTGTACGATATGGGTATCAAATGAAAGGTGTTAATGAGTATTTTAAAAGGGAGTGATCCTTAGTTCTATAGGTGGACGCCTTTTCGAGATATCGCCATAAAGGTGGGCCAGGGGTGACTCTAGAATGTGTTTGTACGATATGGGTATGATATGAATGGTGTTAATGAGTATTTTAAAAGGGAGTGGGCCTTAGTTCTATATGTGGACGCCTTTTCCAGATATCGCCATAAAGGTGGACCAGGGGTGACTCTATAATGTGTTTGTGCGATATGGGTATCAAATTAAAGGTATTAATGAGGGTTTTAACAGCGAGTGGCCCTTATATGTATATGTGAAGGCGTTTGCGCGATATCAACCAAAATGTGGACCAGTGTGATCTAGAAAATCATCTGTCGGGTACTGCTAATTTATTTATATATGCAATACCACGAAGAGTATTCCTGCCAAGATTCCAAGGTCTGTTGATTTCCCCCCGCAGAACTTTTTCATTTTCTTCTACTTAATATGGTAGGCGTCACACCCATTTTACAAAGTTTTTTCTAAAGTTTTATTTTGCGTCAATAAACCAATCAAATTACCATGTTTCATCCCTTTTTTCGTATTTGGTATAGAATTATGGCATTTTTTTTTTAATTTTTCGTAATTTTCGATATCGAAAAAGTGGGCGTGGTTATAGTCGGATTTCGGCCATTTTTTATACCAAGATAAAGTGAGTTCAGATAAGTACGTGGACTAAGTTTAGTAAAGATATATCGGTTTTTGCTCAAGTTATCGTGTTAACGGCCGAGCGGAAGGATAGATGGTGGACTTTGTATAAGAAACTGGGCGTGGCTTCAACCGATTTCACCCATTTTCACAGAAAACAGTTACCGTCATAGAATCTAAGCCTCTACCAAATTTCGGAAGGATTGGTAAATTTTTGTTCGACTTATGGCATTAAAAGTATTCTAGACAAACTAAATGAAAATGGGCGGAGCCACGCCCATTTGAAATTTTCTTTTATTTTTGTATTTTGTTACACCATATCATTACTGGAGTTGAATGTTGACATAATTTACTTATATACAGTAAAGATATTAAATTTTTTGTTAAAATTTGACTTTAAAAAAATTTTTTTTTCAAATGTGGGCGTGTTCTTCATCCGATTTTGCTAATTTTTATTTAAAACATATATAGTAATAGTAGTAACGTTCCTGCCAAATTGCATCGTAATATCTTCAATAGCTGCCAAATTACAGCTTGCAAAACTTTTAAATTATCGTCTTTTAAAAGTGGGAGGTGCCACGCCCATGGTCCAAAATCTTACTAATTTTATATTCTGCGTCATAAGGTCAACCCACCTACCAAGTATCATCGTTTTACCCATCCTTGGCAATGAATTATCGCATTTTTTCGGTTTTTCGAAATTTTCGATATCGAAAAAGTGGGCGTGGTTATAGTCTGATATCGTTCATTTTAAATAGCGATCTGAGATGAGTGCCCAGGAACCTACATACCAAATTTCATCAAGATACCTCAAAATTTACTCAAGTTATCGTGTTAACGGACAGACGGACGAACGGACGGACGGAAGGACATGGCTCAATCACATATTTTTTTCGACATTGATGATTTTGATATATGGAAGTCTATATCTATCTCGATTCCTTTATACCTGTACAACCAACCGTTATCCAATCAAAGTTAATATACTCTGTGAGCTCTGCTCAACTGAGTATAATAAAAAACGAACAGGCAATAACAGAAACAAAACTACAGCAATTTTCAGCTGGAGGTGAGCTACATATATCGAAAATGCAAGAAAAAATATAAGACTTCGACCAGCGTTTGTTTAATATTGTAAATTCATTTGAAAAAGATGAACGCGGAAATGATTTAATTAATTACATGCTTGCCATTGCACACAATTTAAAATTTTAGATTGTACTACTATACTATACTATACTATTATGTATAAAAAACCTTCCAAATAAATAAACGCTTCTGAATTTTGATAAAAATTTTATGTTTTTTCTGTATTCTGATTACTTTCTGAATTTTGACTTCTGAATTTTGACTGCTGAAATTTGACTTCTGAAATTTGACTTCTTAATTTTGACTTCTGAAACTTGACTTCTGAATAATGATTTCTGAAAATTGACTTCTGAGTTTTGACTTCAGAATTTTGTCTTTCTGAAAAAAGGGTTCTGACTGGTGTTTTCTGAAAAAGTGTGTTTCTGAATTTTTGTTTTCTGAATTTACGGGGGGCACAGGAAAAAAACCCGAATCACACTTTAATGGAAAATTTGTACTTACCATTTTCGAGTTCCTCCGCCCTCGGTTTTTTAGTTTGCAGGTTATCTGTCACTCGAACTTCCAATTGTCGATTAATTAAACAGATTTAATAGTTCACTATGCCGAACGAGTCGGTAGATCGAATGAATTAAGTTAAATTTTTTAATATTCTAAGGTTAATACAGTAGAATCGCGAAAAAGATAAACAAAACACAAGCTTTAACACAAGTTAACATAAGTACACAGCTCACAAGTTTAAATGCTTATGACTAACTACATTTGCGCCACGCGACACCGACAATATTTTTTTACACAGGAATTCGGGGAATATCCGCAATTTTTTATAGCCAAACAAACGGTTAGATTTGAAAAAATTGATGAGCTCAGAAAAGTTAACCAATGCATAGTTAACTTTTTAGAGCGGGCGGGACGTGGAAGCTCATACTCGGTCAACTTAGCCGAGCGATTAACAGTGTGCGGACTTTAAAATTTTGTTTAGTGGTAGATTTTTCAGAAAATAGTGGTAAATTTATGAAAAAGTGGTAGCATTGGGTTATATTTCAAATATTTTTAAGTAGTGATATTACTCACTTCTTTTCCTATATATACATAGGTAGGTGAAAGTGGCAGTTATTTACTAAAAACCTAAAGGAAAAGAGATTAAATGGTGATCAAAGCATCGCTAGGTGCTATTTTGAGTTTTATAAAACTATTCTTCTACAAATAATATTGTTTCTCCTCTCACAAAATTGTGGAAAAGCAAATGTTTCTTCAAAAAACTTCTATAAAAAAACTACCACCTTTTTTCGAGCTTGCGTGGTAGAAGTGGTAGAATTTCAAATAAAAGAAAAATAGTCCGAACACTGGCGATTAACTTTCTCGCGATTCTACTGTAATTGAATATGTGCACTGCAGTTTCTACAGAGATGACAAATGCCCAGTAGAAAGTGGTGAAAAATGTGTAGAGTGAAAGTGAAACTCTGAATAAACTTTATTCAATAAAGTAAGGTTTGGTTCAGTATGTTATCAACAGCGCAAATATTTCTGAGCATTGGACTGATTTGCATGAGCATTCTTACTGTTGAGCGCTAATATTATTTGAAAATTGATACTCGATTAAAGCATGCATACAAAAACTGCATTATGAAAAGTAACGATCAAATATCCATCACTACATTTATACAAATACTGCATATAAATAGTGGGTTTCTGGGACATCGTGAAAAAATTTTTGTTCCGAATAAATTTTTGAAAAAAATCTAGTCTGGGGGGTGCGATCGCCCCTTCGCCCCTCCCCCCCGCCCCCCTCAAAACCTCCACCAGACGTAGTAGAAATTTACACCGATCACTTTATCGGCGGCGGCGGCGTAGGCTCTATTATATACCATATATATATTTCGGAAAGATCCGGAGTTTTGCCTCAAAATCTCGCAGATCGTTCAAACATTTTCAGGAGTAGCTCTTTGCGGAGGGATTTTCCCTCGTTCACTTAATCTAGAGAAGCTTCGAACCTAACCCCGGTCTTTGGAATTGGTACTGTTGCGTCTGCTGAAAAGAAATTGAGATACATAAAATGCTCACACTTTTGTCTGTATATCTCGCGCGAAGCGTAGTTTCACCTGGGGTTAACTCCTAATAATCGTCGCGAACAAAATTTCTTTAAATCATTTGTGGCTATTTGGCGGTCACGCACAAATGCGACTTACGGTTGCTATTAATGGTCTTTTATTACACATGACTCTCGTGGCACAGGTAGCCTCCAGTTTTTTCGGCTGTTTTTATGAGCTACAATTTCCGATGTGCGAACAGTAGCAATCCCAACCACCAATCGCTACCACGCCTCTAGGCCCTCACACTATATGCCAGCACAGAAGCTATAGGACTGCGACTTCGAACTCATACCTTCGTCGACGTCCCTGACCTAGGCTATAATCAATGTGATTCACTCCAAGGGACTAGTTTTGGATAGGGCCGCTAACTTTAGGAAATGTCAGACCGGGAGACTTGGGTGTTGAAGGATGAAGTGTGAAAATCAAATTTAACATTTCAGACGCTGTTGTATAGTTTCGCAAATAAACAACAGGCGTTTAAATGTAAGCCCAAGTGATTTTTCAAACCCTTCTCATACGTACATATATCCTCAACTTAAGTATGAGGTAAGAATCATTTCAAAGGAGTGTTTATGCCCCTAGAACCTACTAAAAGATTTTGCATCATTGGTTTCGCTTATTCTTTCAGCCAAACGCAATATAAATTTTTTTTTAAATTCGGCACCTTTTTTGGGTAATTTGCTTTTTTTAACAACTTGAGGACAATTTGAAAACATACTCGCCTTGAGTATTTTTATTTGAATTCATTGTTCATCAATTGTTTGAAAAAAATGTGCAAAGTGAGCATACAAATTTATTCTCACACTTTTTTTTTTAGTATTTTGTTTTAACAATTTGGTGAATTGGATGATGCAAAGTCCGTGTTAAGCTGACATCGGAAGTGCCTGTTTTTTTAAATACTTTTGAACAGTTAGAAAGAGTTAAAATTCGCAATTGGTTTCTTATAACTGGCAGTGATGCGCATCCGTTGATACCACTTTCGATCATATCCGACCAATTTTCGACAGGAACAATAAAGGGCCTAAACAGTCTTAAACGAGTAGAAAATATAGTAACGCGCCGGACGCCGAAGTTTGACATTCGGCGACGGCGTGCGAAAAACTACAAAAATCGGCGGCGGCGTATATCTCTAATATGTAGGTTCATATATTTGTACATATTTGTATGCCTATAAAATACATCTCGCACAACGCAGCTGATTTGATAACACCAACGAATGGAAAAACACACATCTATAAGATTTAGTCTTATCTTTTTGCCGTCAGCTGAAAATGCATGGATATTATCATCATGTACTCAACAAGGTATGGGCAAATAAGACTTTCGCTTAGTCGGCTCTCTTTTGTTTAAAAGAAAAAAAACACTCTTTCTTAGCGCCGAATGCAAACGAGCCTTTGCATGAGTACATACATACATCATATTTATTTAAGTTACTCATACGCACCCTGGCCGTATTGCTTACAGAACCTAAAACACATACAAACACCCATCCGTTTACTATACGCATAGGGAGTGTTTGCCATTCATAAATTCTTGTTTCTGCACATTTTTATACCCAGCTGTACTTGTACACAGGGTATTACAACTTTGATTGGAAAACGGTTGGTTGTACAGAAATAAAGGAATCGAGATAGATATAGACTTCCATATATAAAAATCATCAGTATCGAAAAAAAATTTGATTCAGCCATGTCCGTCCGCCCGTCTGTCCGTCTGCCCGTTAACAAGATATCTTGAGTAAATATTGAGATATCTTCACCAAATTTGGTACACGAGCTTATCTGGACCCAGAATAGATTTGTATTGAAAATGAGCGAAATCGGATGATAACCATGCCTTATATAACATTTTAAAAAAACACAAAAAAAATAGATTATTTAGGAAATAATACACCTAGAATGTTGAAATTTGACATGTGGACTGATATTGACACTCTTGATAAAAATTTGAAAACAAATTTTAAAATGGACGTGGCACCGCACATTTGTAATACACAAAATTTTACAAATATTATTAATCATAAATCAAAAATCGTTAAATCTATCGTAACAAAATTCGGCAAGAGGTTGCCTTTACTATAAGAACAACAACAGCATTTCAAATGTGCAGCTGGGTATGTAATGTTCGGTTTCACCTGAACTTAGACTTCCTTACTTGTTTTTTATTGAAAATGGCGAAACATATTCATGGGGCTGATTTTTTTTGTGGGGTATATCACCCCAAATGAGTGGCGCATCCATTATTCCCTTACTTGCATATTCTTCTTGAATACGATACACAGATATTACTGTAGTATGTAGGGTGAATGTTTCAAAAAACCGGGCACTAAATACATTTTTTGATTATTTGAATGTATCATAAAACTATAAGATAAATCTTAATCGGTATGAAAAATAGGCTACCCCTATTCGTCCGAAAAGTTCAGTACAAAACTTCGCTTTTTTTTGCATTTTTTAAATATATTTTTGCCGTTTTTCTCCATTATTCTTCATTTTATAGCTTAAAATAAGGCTATCATATTTGTTGAAGTCGGGTGTACGTACCTCAATCGAGGTGATTACTATCGATGATTGCCTGTTTCGAAGCATTGCTGAAAGCCGGGCAATGTCTAGAAAAGCGCATAAGGAAGATTCCTGGTATTACTGGGCTTTCTCTATATTCATGACCACCCTATGCAACACAATGTCGACTGACTTGACTTTGGTGTATGCACGTTGTGCAAAAAGAGAATAATGCTTTTTATACCTTTCATGAAAATGAAATAGTATATTAATTTCGTCACGAAACCCAAAATTGTAAGTCCTTAAAGGAAAATAGATAGACCCACCATTAAGTATACCGAAATAATCAGGATGAAGAGCTGAGTTGATTTAGCCATGTCCGTCTGTCCGTCTGTCTGTTTGTATGCAAACTAGTCAATTTTTGAGATATCTTGATAAAATTTGGTGAGCGGGTGTATTTGGGTGTCCGATTAGACATTTGTCGGAACAGGCCGGATCGGACAATTATAGCATATATCCTCCATACAACCGATTTTTCAGAAAAAGAGGATTTTTGTCATATCTTACTCAAATTAACAGATTGAAACTTCAAACTTCACCATATAATTTCGTATATTGCAGATATTGTTGCCTGAACCGATTGTTCAGATAAGAAACTTTGCGCAATTTCTGCCCCATTTTAACAGCTAGAAGCTTCAAATTTCACCAAATGCTTACGTATATAGCATATATTGTTGTCTGAAAAAAGCATAGAGATCGGTGGTATATATATTATATACCCCATATAAACTGTAATTTTTGCCCCTTTTTTACGGGTAGAAGCTTCAAAATTCATCAGATTTCATCAAATAGTTACGTTTACGTCATATATTGTTGAAATACGTCATTCGTAGTCATAGTTTTTACACGCAGACCACAAAAAACCGGAAACTTTGCATCCTCACACAAAGTACCTACCTGTTTTTATACTCAGTTGAGCAGAGCTCACAGAGTATATTAAGTTTGATTGGATAACGGTTGGTTGTACATATATAATGGAATCGAGATAGATATAGACTTCCATATATCAAAATAATCAGGATCGAAAACAAATTTGATTGAGCCATGTCCGTCCGTCCGTCCGTCCGTTAACACGATAACTTGAGTAAATTTTGAGGTATCTTGATGAAATTTGGTATTTAGGTTCCTGAGCACTCATCTCAGATCGCTATTTAAAATGAACGATATTCCAGGGTTTCCCTCGGTTCATTTTCCTACATGGCTATTTTCCTTTATGTTGTCACCATAGCTCTCAACTGAGTATGTAATGTTCGGTTACACCCAAACTTAACCTTCCTTACTTGTTTATTTTATATTTATCTTAAAAATCGGTTAGGTATGTAGATCTGTTCACTATATATTTCTTATCTTATACATCCGATTATTCGGAGATTACGAACGGGATAAGATTATTGTTAAGCCCCATTCATGAAAGGTATGAAGTCTTCGGCACAGCCGAAGACAGTCCCGTTCTTACTTGTATCATATTTCAATTTGCATCCATAAACGTTGTCAACCTAATAGGAGTTAACGCTGAGAACTCCCTTTGTTATAACCGAGTAAGCTGGAGCCTGATAGTTACCTTTAGATTATTAAGCTTTCTGTTTTTACTTTTCATATTGTGACGAATATTAGCAACACTATCACAGATACTATCATCTCTAAGCCGATACTAAGCAGTCACTTGTCTGTACATAAACATATCAATCATTATGTGAACACATATGTACATAAAGGCAGCGGAGATATACTCAAAAAAGTATATACACGTGCATATGGCTATGCGAGAGGCTATAAACTAAAAATCCACATGCATATCTGAGATACTCACAAAAGTATGCAATCATCGGTGGAAGTATTGCTCACATATACACGCGTATATGGCTATGCGAGAGGCTATAAACGTGCATCTGTAGTTTATAGCTAGTAAGTTTATAACTGGTAACTAAGTAGTAAATTCTAGAAGAAGAAATGCCTAGAAGTATGCGAACGAGACAGCAGAGAGTATAAAAGGAGCGAAAGCTGAGTAAGCAGCATTGATTTTGATTTAACCACGCTATCAGTTGCGAAGTGAAGTTTAATTGAAAAGTACTCTTAAAATAGTCTAATAAATACCATTTTTAAATACAAAATATTGGAGTGTGCTTCTAATTTCAGATAAAAAAAATATTTAAAAAATAATAATAAGTGAAGTGACCATTCCAAATAAAGAAGTTTACAATGAATTCATCATCTCCTACACCGCAAGATGAAGCAACTACATCAACAACTAGCGAAAACCCAATGAGTCATATACCCAAGCATGATGTTACTGTTTTTGGTGTGTCTACTGATTTAACTGATCTTAATTTACCAACCCATCTGGATATCTTGAGATATTATTTTTACTTAAGCGAACGTGCTAAAACAGAACAAATAAAGTTTTCCCATAAATCATTCACTATTCAAGTACAAGATAAGTTGATTGGAATTTGGGAAAATCTTGGTATGGAAATAATGCTGATAAAAAGTGTATTTAATAAATTGAATAAATTGCTTGACAATTATCAAGAGCAAATCAAGAGAAGAAACAACACCCAACAATTTACAGAGTATGTAAAATCTCTGGAAACAATTTTTTACTTGGGAAACTCTTCCGGTAAGTTATTGCTATCACTCATTTATTATAATTGTCAACCATTTTTAATTATTTTATTATTATATATTTTCAGGTGGTGGACGGCTTCCAGAAAATTGAGTTGCAAAATATGCCCCCTGCTCCAGAAAAAATTTAATTTTCCACCGATTGGCCCATGCAATTTCTAGCGGCGTGGTTCTGGTGGATCTGGCTAACATCAAACCAGGGAAAATTGTACATTCTCGGTGGCTCACCAAGGCCGCTAGATTATTGCGATCATATGTGACAACGGAAAATCCAGATGCAAATTTAAGAATTCTGGTTGAATTTATAATTAAATGTTATGTGCCAATGTACTTCAATATCAAGTATTACAGCTCTGTTGTTGTTGTTGTTGTAGCGATTAGGTTACTCCCCGAAGGCTTTGGGGAGTGTTATCGATGTGATGGTCCTTTGTTGGATACAGATCCGATACGCTCCGGTAACACAGCACCATTAAGGTGCTAGCCCGACCATCTCGGGAACGATTTATATGGCCACATTGAACCTTCAGGCCATACCTCCCTCCCCACCCCCAAGTTCCATGAGGAGCTTGGTGTCGCCAGAGCCTCGTCTGTTAGTGAAACGGGATTTGCCGCTCGAAGGTGAGGTTGACAATTGGGTTGGATAAGCTATATATTGCGCTACACAACCCCTTGAATCCCCTTGAATTACAGCTCTGTCGTGTATGGCAGTGCATTATTTTTCAAGTTCATTGGTTGGTCACGTTGTCTAGAACCTCGTTTACGCAAAATTGTCAATCAAGTAATTAAAGATAATTCATATTATGCGCATTCGGAAAATATCTTGTTATCAATGTTGTTTGATGATTGCAAAGAAAAGCGCCACTGTGCCATCAAGAAAATTCTACGCTATCGAACCGATGTTGACGAGCAAATGGAACTTAGAGTTTATAAAAAACCAGATATAAACTTTAATTGCACAAGTTATACGGAAATGATCAATTTGAATGATATAAATACCGTATTTGAACCACCATTCACGCGAAGCATTCCTTACGATACATTGAAAGAATATTTAAATCAAGATGATCCACCGTTTAATGATCCAAAAATTCCATCACACATACAAGGAACGGAACGACATGTTCAATTGCTAGCTAGCGTTTCCAAACGGGTTATACCGAAAAATGTAGAGGCTGTTATGGCGAAATTGCCCAGACTTGAAAGTAAAAAAGACTTCAAACAATAATTTTTTTTAGTTTCTTTTCTATAACTTACTTAAATTAATTTTTTCATTTACATATGTTCTGACTAAATAAATTTCTTAAGAGAAAAAATAGATATTATTATAAATAAATAAATAACAAGTAAGGAAGGCTAAGTTTGGGTGTAACCGAACATTACATACTCAGTTGAGAGCTATGGAGACAAAATAAGGGAAAACCACCATGTAGGAAAATGAACCTAGGGTAAGCCTGGAATGTGTTGTTTGTACGATATGGGTATCAAATGAAAGGTGTTAATGAATATTTTAAAGGGGCGTGGGCCTTAGTTCTATAGGTGGACGCCCTTTCGAGATATCGCCATAAAGGTGGACCAGGGGTGACTCTAGAATTTGTTTGTACGATATGGGTATGAAAAGAAAGGTGTTAATGAGTTTTTTAAAAGGGCGTTGGCCTCAGTTCTATAGGTGGACGCCTTTTCGAGATATCGCCATAAAGGTGGGCCAGGGGTGCCTCTAGAATTTGTTTGTACGATATGGGTATCAAATGAAAGGTGTTAATGAGTATTTTAAAAGGGAGTGTGTCTTAGGTCTATGGGTGGACGGCTTTTCGAAATAACGATATAAAGGTGAACAAGGGGTGACTCTAGAATTTGTTTACGATATGGGTATCAAATGAAAGGTGTTAATGAGTATTTTAAAAGGGAGTGGGCCTTAGTTCTATAGGTGGACGCCTTTTCGAGATATCGCCATAAAGGTGGAACAGGGGTGACTCTAGAATTTGTTTGTACGATATGGGTATGAAAAGAAAGGTGTTAATGAGTTTTTTAAAAGGGCGTTGGCCTCAGTTCTATAGGTGGACGCCTTTTCGAGATATCGCCATAAAGGTGGACCAGGGGTGCCTCTAGAATTTGTTTGTACGATATGGGTATCAAATGAAAGGTGTTAATGGGTATTTTAAAAGGGAGTGGGCCTTAGTTATATAGGCGGACGGCTTTTCGAGATATCGCCATAAAGGTGGACCAGGGGTGACTCTAGAATTTGTTTGTACGATATGGGTATCAAATTAAAGGTATTAATGAGTATTTTAAAAGGGAGTGTGCCTTAGTTCTATAGATGGACGCCTTTTCGAGATATCGCCATAAAGGTGGACCAGGGGTCACACTAGAATTTGTTTGTACAGTATGGGTATCAAATGAAAGGTGTTAATGAGTATTTTAAAAGGGAGTGGGCCTTAGTTCTATAGGTGGACGCCTTTTCGAGATATCGCCATAAAGGTGGACCAGGGGTGACTCTAGAATTTGTTTGTACGATATGGGTATGAAAAGAAAGGTGTTATGAGTTTTTTAAAAGGGAGAGGGCCTTAGTTCTATAGGTGGACGCATTTTCGAGATATCGACATAAAGGTGGACCAGGGGTGACTCTAGACTTTGTTTGTGCGATATGGGTATCAAATGAAAGGTGTTAATGAGTATTTTAAAAGGGAGTGAGCCTTAGTTCTATAGGTGGACGCCTTTTCGAGATATCGCCATAAAGGTGGACCAGGGGTCACTCTAGAAGTTGTTTGTACGATATGGGTATCAAATTAAAGGTGTTAATGAGTATTTTAAAAGGGAGTGTGCCTTAGTTCTATAGGTGGACGCCTTTTCGAGATATTGCCATAAAGGTAGACCAGGGGTGATTCTAGAATTTGTTTGTACGATATGGGTATCAAATGAAAGGTGTTAATGAGTATTTTTAAAAGGGAATGGGCCTTCGTTCTATAGGTGTTCGCCTTTTCAAGATATCGCCATAAAGGTGGACCAGGAGTGACTCTAGAATATGTTTGTACGATATGGGTATCAATTGAAAGGTGCTAATGAGTATTTTAAAAGGGCATGGAGCTTAGTTCTATAGGTGGACGCCTTTTCGAGATATCGCCATAAAGGTGGACCAGGGGTGACTCTAGAATTTGTTTGTACGATATGGGTATCAAAAGAAAGGTGTTAATGAGTATTTTAAAAGGGAGTAATCCTTAGTTCCATAGGTGGACGCTGTTTCAAGATATCGCAATAAAGGTGGGTAGGGGTGACCCTAGAATTTGTTTGTACAATATGGGTATCAAAAGAAAGGTGTTAATAAGTATTTTAAAAGGGAGTAATCCTTAGTCCCATAGGTGGACGCCGTTTCGAGATATCGCCATAAAGGTGGACCAGGGGTGACCCTAGAATTTGTTTGTACAATATGGGTATCAAAAGAAAGGTGTTAATGAGTATTTTAAAAGGGAGTAATCCTTAGTTCCATAGGTGGACGCCGTTTCGAGATATCGCCATAAAGGTGGACCAGGGGTGACCCTAGAATTTGTTTGTACAATATGGGTATCAAAAGAAAGGTGTTAATGAGTATTTTAAAAGGGAGTAATCCTTAGTTCCATAGGTGGACGCTGTTTCGAGATATCGCAATAAAGGTGGAGCAGGGGTGACCCTAGAATTTGTTTGTACAATATTGGTATCAAAAGAAAGGTGTTAATGAGTTTTTTTTAAAGGGATTAATCCTTAGTTCTATAGGTGGACGCCGTTTCGAGATATCGCCATAAAGGTGGGCCAGGGTGAATCTAGAATTCGTTTGTGCAATATGGGTGTGGAGATTGAAACCACGTTTTAAACTTTATACTATATTTTATTAATTCGCCTAAAAGTATACGTCAATATTTTTTATTTTTCACAACAATAATAATTTTTGAAAATTGAAAATCAATATTGAAATTTAAAATATTGATAATACATTTAAAAATTAAAAAGTCCAAAGTAACTAAAGTACAAAGTTAAATAAAGATAATAAGAACCCTACATTACTCCCCCTTCAAGAAAATTTATCATTAAACAAATTGAATGTAACTCTCTTTTTATGTAAATTCTTGGTGTTGTTTGTGTCTGTTGTCTCAATTATTGCCGGTTTTAATCTATCAATAGGAATAGTTTTAATATTATTATCTATTTCAAGTTTAAAATATTTTTGGTCTTTTTCCACAATTTCGTAAGGTCCTTCATATGGTTGTTGTAATGAATGTTTATTAATGACTCGAACGAATGCAAATTTACAAGTTTGAAGATCTTTTGGAACATAAATTCCAGTATCAGCATCTTTATGATGACTTAAATTTGATCTAACATTTCGAAAATTTTCACGTAAATTACTTAAAACTTCAGTTGATGAGAAATTTTTAGCTGATGGCACAACAAGTTCCCCTGGCAAACGTAAATTCTGACCGAAAACCATTTCCGCTGGTGTAGCCGAAATATCTTCTTTGTAAATAGATCGCAAACCAAGTAATATGACAGGTAACTCGTCATACCAATTATTTGTGTCCTCTCTAGCTATTATAGTAGTCTTTAATTGTCTATGGAACCTTTCAACCATACCATTTCCTTGAGGGTGATATGCGGATGTTGTAATTTGGTGACTACCAAGTAATTTAGTTAACTCTGAAAACAATTTCGATGTAAATTGGCTACCTTGATCAGTTGTTATCTTTAACGGAACTCCAAACCGAGAAATATATTCTCTAAAAAACTTATTTGCAATTGTAGTTGCTGAAATATCTTTTAATGCATATGCCTCAGGCCAACGAGTAAATCTTTCAATAATCGTTAAAATATAGCGATGTCCTTTTGAAATAGGTAATGGTCCAACTATATCTAAATGGATGTGTTCAAATCTATTCTTGGGAATTTGAATTTTGACAACAGGGGATTTTGTATGACGATAAACTTTAGACTTTTGACAATTAAGACACTCTTTTGACCAAATATTAATATCCTTATTCATATTAGGCCAATAATATTTTTTAACTATGAGCCGTCGTGTAGCTCTTGTACCCGGATGTGCTATTCCATGTAAAATATCAAATACTGTCTTTCGCAAATTACTCGGTACAAATGGCCTAGGAGTTTCTCCTGAAATTTCACACCAAATATTAAAATTTAAAATAGGAATATTAATTAACTTTAAATTTAGATATTGAGAATCAGATACAAGTTGATTTAAGTCATCATCTTTTTGTTGTTCAGTTTGTAAAATTTTAAAATTCAGTTCTGTATTATGTATTGCATTAACCTCAAAAGCTCTAGATAGCGTATCTGCTACAACATTGGATTCTCCTTTAATGTATTGTATGTCATCAGTAAATTGTGCTATAAATTCCAAGTGTCTCGTTTGTCTAGGACTTCGTTCTGTTTTTGAATTTAAAGCAGTAGTCAAAGGTTTATGGTCCGTATAAACTGTAAATTGTCGTCCTTCCAAAAGATATCTAAAATGTTTTATATTTAAATAAATCGCCAATAATTCCCTATCAAAAGCACTATACTTAATTTCAGTTGGAGAAAGTTTTTTAGAAAAGAATGCAATGGGCTCAATTTTATTATTGTAATTTTGTTGTATAACGCCCCCAATCGCTGTGTTAGATGCATCTACTGTTAAAGATAATTTAGCATCTTTGTTAAAATGATTTAACAATATCGTAGATGCAAATTTATCTTTAATGCATTCAAAAGCTTCATTCGAATTCTCATCCCATACCAAAGTTTTGTCACGTTTCTTATTTACTTTGTTAATTAGATCATAAATTTTGTTTGTAAATTCTGCTAGTTTTGGAATGTATCTATGATAATAATTTACCATACCAATAAATTTCTGTGCCTGCTTAACTGATTTTGGACGTTCGAAATTGCGAATAGCTGATACCTTTTCATCGGAAGGTCGAATACCTGTTCCAGAAATGTTATGTCCTAAAAAATCTATATTCGTTACACCAAAAGTACATTTACTTGGTTTAATGTTTAAACCGTACTCTGTAAGGCGTTGAAAAAGGATACGTAAATCTTTTAAATGTTGTTCTTAGTCTGTACTTGCAATAAGTAAGTCGTCGATGTAAGCATATACAAAATCTAAGTCACCTACTACCTCATTTATGAATCGTTGAAAGGTTTGTGCAGAATTTCTAAGTCCGAAAGGCATTCTCATGAATTCAAACATACCGAAAGGAGTTGTAATAGCAGTTTTATAAATATCTTCTTCAGCCATAGGAATTTGGTGATATGCCCTAACTAAATCTAAATAAAATATATTTTTATTATGAAGGTTCATATTAAAATCTTGAATGTGAGGTAAGGGATAACGATCGGGAACAGTTACAATATTCAATCTTCTAAAATCACCACATGGACGCCAATCATTCAACTCTTTTTTAGGTACAAGGTGAAGTGGTGATGCTACTGAAGAATTTGAAGGCCGACAAATGCCTGTTTTAACTAAGAAATCAAACTCCGTTTTTGCGACTTTGTATTTAACCAGATCTAAGCGCCTGGGCTTAGAAAATGGAAGACTACCTTCTGTTACAAGTCGATGTACTGTTGTATGTTTAACAGGTTTAGTATAATCTGGCTCTGAAATAAGTGACGGAAACTCTTTTAATAATTTTGTAAATTTATTGTCAACCACAAATAATTTAGGTAATGGAATATCACAAAAGTAGGATACTGTATTAACTGAGAGATTGGTTAATGGATCTACTAAACGTTTATGTTTAATATCTATAAGAAGACCATATTTACAAAGAAAATCAGCGCCAATTATTGGCTTGGCTATATCCGCAATCAAAAATGTAAAGGGAAATTCACGTCTTAAACCCAAATTTACGTTTAAAAGCCTTTTCCCGTAAGTGGCAATTGTTGAGCCATTAGCTGCAGTGAGAATTATGTCGGAACGTTTCGTATGAGGAAATTTAGATGCGGGTAATACCGAAATTTCTGCTCCACTATCAATTAAAAAATTTTGTTTGTTTTCTCTATCAAAAATAAATAAGCGACGCGTCGAAAATTGTAAATTTCCGCTGTTCGTCGCTGCAAGAACGGAAGAATTTAGTTTGTTGAATCTTTGTTTTTTGTTATAAGAACAAGGTTGTTCACAACTTCTAGCATTATTTCCAAATTTGTAGTGAAATCTACACAACCAATTTGGATTATTACGCGAGTTAGAACGACGCCTAAAAGAATTTCTAAAATTGTTCCTAGAATTGGAACGCGACCTAGATTGATTCCGATACATTTCTGTTTTAATTTCACCTAACTCCAAAGAAAGTTTCTGAAAATTTTCACTCACCAAAGAGGTGGTTTTAACCAAGTTTTCAACAACAGAATTTTGTGCTTTTGTATCCGAAAAATTATTAACCGAAAATATTTCATTTTTGTTTATCACTTCCCAAATATTATCTGCTAATTTTGTTAATTCGGTAATATTATTAGAACTCGAACTAGCTAAAATCATACTCAAATTTTTAGGAAGTTTACGCATCCAAATTTTCTTTAAAATATTTTCGCTAAAATTTGATCCGGCTAATATAATTAATGAGCGATAAAATTCTGATGGCTTACGATCACCCATCTCAGAATCGTTTAAAATTTTATCAGTTTCGAATTTTCGCTAAGTGAGTGTCTTTCTATCAACACTTTTTTAAGTTCAGTAAATTTGTTATTAATGGGGGGATTTTGGATAAAATCCAAAATAGTTATTATCACTTCCTGCGGAAGTGCTGTAATGATGTGTTCGTATTTAGTGTTTTCTTGTGTAATGTTTTTAGTACTAAATTGTGTTTCGGCATGAATAAACCATGCTTCCGGACAATTAGTCCAAAACTGTGGAAGTTTTACTGAAACTGACAAAATTTCATTTTGAGTAGCATTTGCATATGGATTTGTAATTTGTTGTTGAGAAGTGTCATGTGATAAATCTATCAAAGTGTCGTTTAAATTGTTAGTAAATGTAGATGTTTGCGTATTATGTTGTGGTGAACGAATCATAATGAATTAAATGAAAAGAGAGTTAACTAACAAAACAGTAAAATAAACTAGTAATTCTATAAAGAAAGAGTTTACAATAATAATAATATATCTATATATTAGTATACATATATAAACACATATAATATAAATATAACTGTTCACCAAAATACTTGCTGTGAATATGCAGTTTGTTGCTGTTAATGCAATGGCTTTTGATGTTTTAGCTGCTCAATCAGGGAACTCAAAAATAACAGTTGTGTTTATGCAATGGCTTTGTTGAGATTGCGTGTCCTCAATATAGTTGGATGATACAATATTGATGAGTTAATTTTTGTTTTGTTGTTGTTATTTAACATCGCATCTAATAAGAGCAACCGCAGTAGTGATTTGGATCAGCTTGAAAAACTGCACATTATTCTACAAATTCTTGTTGATACATGTTCAATCCGGATATACGGTCTTGATGGGAATTCGTACGATGTTACAAATCTTTATACTGAGTTGAAATTAATGAAACTTTCTGCATTAGATATTGGTTCTATGTGAGGTAAACGTTCGGGTAACGATATACGAAATTCGTTTCGTATTGATTGTAATATTTTCTTGGATGCTATGGCTGATAAAGGCGTAATTGTTCAGTTGTACGTGTCCGAGTGTTTCACCAAAATATTCATATTTTGTTGATTAAATATTTGTTTTTGGTTTTTGCTTTTGTTTAAGTTATTTCCAATTCGGCGAGTATGCTTTTTGACCGATGTAAATTTTTTTTGGCCGTTATCTGTTATGATTTTATTACAATTCGCACATATTTGTCTTTTTTTTTTTTAATTTTCACAAAAGTTCACTTTATCACTAAAGCAAGATCGCCAGTGTGGAGATTGAAACCACGTTTTAAACTTTATACTATATTTTATTAATTCGCCTAAAAGTATACGTCAATATTTTTTATTTTTCACAACAATAATAATTTTTGAAAATTGAAAATCAATATTGAAATTTAAAATATTGATAATACATTTAAAAATTAAAAAGTCCAAAGTAACTAAAGTAACTAAAGTACAAAGTTAAATAAAGATAATAAGAACCCTACAATGGGTATCAAACGAAAGGAGTTAATAAGTATTTTAAAAGGGAGTGGGCCTTAGTTTTATAGGTGGACGCCTTTTCGAGGTATCGCAATAAAGGTGGACCAGGGGTGACTCTAGACTTTGTTTGTGCGATATGGGTATCAAATGAAAGGTGTTAATGAGTATTTTTAAAAGGGAGTGGGCCTTCGTTCTATAGGTGTTCGCCTTTTAGAGATATCGCCATAAAGGTGGACCAGGAGTGACTTTAGAATATGTTTGTACGATATGGGTATCAAATGAAAGGTGCTAATGAGTATTTTAAAAGGGCATGGAGCTTAGTTCTATAGGTGGACGCCTTTTCGAGATATCGCCATAAAGGTGGACCAGGGGTGACTCTAGAATTTGTTTGTACGATATGGGTATGAAAAGAAAGGTGTTAATGAGTTTTTTAAAAGGGCGTTGGCCTCAGTTCTATAGGCGGACGCCTTTTCGAGATATTGCCATAAAGGTGGACCAGGGGTGCCTCTAGAATGTGTTTGTACGATATGGGTATCAAACGAAAGGTGTTAATGAGTATTTTAGAAGGGAGTAATCCTTAGTTCCATAGGTGGACGCCGTTTCGAGATATCGCCATAAAGGTGGACCAGGGGTGACCCTAGAATTTGTTTGTACAATATGGGCATCAAACGAATGGTGTTAATGAGTATTTTAAAAGGGAGTGGGCCTTAGTTCTATAGGTGGACGCCGTTTTGAAATATCGCCACAAAGGTGGACCAGGGGTGACTCTAGAATGAGTTTGTACGATATGGGTATCAAATTAAAGGCATTAATGAGAGTTTTAAAAGGGAGTGGTGGTAGTTGTATATGTGAAGGCGTTTTCCAGATATCAACCAAAATGTGGACCAGGGTGACCCAGAACATTATCTGTTGGATACCGCTAATTTATTTATATATGTAATACCTGCCAAGATTTTAAGGGTTTTTTATTTCGCCCTGCAGAACTTTTTCATTTACTTCTACATAATATGGTAGGTGTCACAACCATTTTATAAAGTTTTTTCTAAAGTTTTATTTCGCGTCAATAAAACAATCCAATTACCTTACCATGTTTCATCCCTTTTTTCGTATTTGGTATAGAATTATGGCATTTTTTTCATTTTTCGTAATTTTCGATATCGAAAAAGTGGGCGTGGTCATAGTCGGATTTCGTTCATTTTTCATACCAAAATAAAGTGAGTTCAAGTAAGCACGTGAACTAAGTTCATTAAACATATGTCGATTTTTGCTCAAGTTATCGTGTTAACGGCCATGCGGAAGGACAGACGGAAGACTGTGTATAAAAACTGGGCGTGGCATCAACCGATTCCGCCAATTTTCACAGAAAACAGTTAACGTCATAAAATCTATTCCCCTACCAAATTTCAAAAGGATTGGTTAATTTTTGTTCGACTTATGGCGTTAAAAGTATCCTAGACAAATTAAATGAAAAAGGGCGGAGCCACGCCCATTTTGAAATTTTCTTTTATTTTTGTATTTTGTTGCACCACATCATTACTGGAGTTGAATGTTGACATAATTTACTTATATACTGTAAAGATATTAAATTTTTTGTTAAAATTTTACTTTAAAAAAATTTTTTTTTAAAAGTGGGCGTGGTCCTTCTCCGATTTTGCTAATTTTTATTAAGCGTAAATATAGTAATACAAGTAACGTTCCTGCCAAATTTCATCATGATATCTTCAACGACTGCCAAATTACAGCTTGCAAAACTTCTAAATTACCTTCTTTTAAAATTGGGCGGTGCCACGCCCTTTGTCCAAAATTTTACTTATTTTCTAGTCTGCGTCATAAGGTCAACCCACCTACCAAGTTTCTTCGCTTTATCCGTCTTTGGTAATGAATTATCGCACTTTTTCGATTTTTCGAAATTTTCGATATCGAAAAAGTGGGCGTGGTTATAGTCCGATACTGTTCATTTTAAATAGCGATCTGAGATGAGTGCCCAGGAACCTAAATACCAAATTTCGTCAAGATACCTCAAAATTTACTCAAGTTATCGTGTTAACGGCGGACGGACGGACGGACGGACATGGCTCAATCAATTTTTTTTCGATACTGATGATTTTGATATATGGAAGTCTATATCTATCTCGATTCCTTTATACCTGTACAACCAACCGTTATCCAATCAAAGTTAATATATTTTGTGGGCTCTGCTCCACTGAGTATAAAAATAAAGAAAAAACAGCCATTTAGCTGATTTTTTCATGTAAAGTGCAAAACCGGCGATTTTTTTAAATGTTTGTATGGAGAACCCCCGGGGGGTTCCAGGGGGTGTGCCACTGGCATCGTTGGGTCGGGGCTCCAAAGTTAGTGGGGGTCGGTCATACATTTGGACTCGATTGGAGCACTCTAAATGGGTCAAAGTGGGATTTTTCAAAATTTGCCCCTACCGAAAAGTTCGACATCAGAATTCGTTTTAGAGGTATGGTTCCTTCGGCAAAGTTTCTTATTTTGATCCCTAGAATACGATTTTCACAGAGCAATGAGGGATTTTTAAATCGACCCGCCCTAGTGAGCTGTCTTCGATATTCTTTCACTGTCTCACTGGCCCATGCCAAACGCTTCGGTTGGGTCGGCCACTGCACCCAAGCGCTGCATAGTTCTTAATTATGAGAGATTCTCCACCTCTCGCCTCCGTCCTAACGTTAGCTCTTTTTTGTCCGTGTGGCAGACTGATCCTTTACCGAGCGCACTGACTGCTCCCTATCATCGCCCGTTCAGCGGTCTAACGTTAAATGTGGGGATACAAAATCGTTCGCCACATCAGCGCCCATTGCTGTGGTAAGACCATCAAACTTCCCGAGGCGACCGGTAAGAGGTAGGCTGTATTCAAATAAAGCTGAAAATACGCATGGCTGCAAATCGTTCAGCAGGCACGGTCCGCATCTTCTCGCTCTCCTGTGAAGGGACTCATCCCCAAAATCGGGTGCCATGGAGCTGGGCTAAGCCCTCACACCAACGACAAAGTGCCTGCTATAGCTAGGTGCTATATAGTATTTAAAATATTTTGGCATTGAAAATTAATCATGAGAGAAATTGGAAAATTGGAGAAAAATGTAGATTTTCCATGCGATAAAATTCTGTAAGTCACGGTTTTATTCCTGGAAAATAAAACACTGTTGCCAGCCCACCAATTTAAAGTAACAAACTTTTCTAAATGTGGAAAATATATTCATACATATGTATATAGAGGCATCCAGTCAATGGGTGGTATCCGGTGACTGAAACACTTACCCTACATACATATGTATGAGTATGAATGTACGAGCTTTAACGGTAGGCAAAAGTTTACGATTCCGTGAGATTGCTTGAGATCTCAACTAACCGGTGAACGATTGAATCTGAAAATTTGTATGTCTCATTTTACTTTTGTTGAGCAAATTAAACGCTCGCGTGAAAATAATTGTTATAAACTTAAAGAAAATTTGTTATTAGCGTAGTAAAGCAGGTAATATTTGCGTAAAAAATTATATAAATTCTTCTTTTTTTTTTTTGATAATTCTGATAATTTAACAACAATAAGAACAAGAACTGTGTGGTTGTAAAAGCCTTGGGCTAATTGTGGAACTAAAAAAGGAACAACAAAATAATTGTGTTAATATCTATTAGTGATACATACATATGTATGTATGTATTTTTAAATTTATGCAGAATCAAAAGAAATCATTTATTAGTGGCAGCGTTGTGATGACAGTTCTAATTTATAAATATATCTGAGTGAAAGGAAAAAATTGCAATATTCTATAAAAAAATTTTCGTTATCAAACTCCAAGCATTTCATAAAGCGAACGCCAAAGGGTGAAGAGAAAGCGTTCACTTAGGAGAAAATCTATCACTATTTGCAGAAATTCAGTATATACATATTTGAGCCACAAAAACCAAAAACAATAAAAAAACATACTGACATTTATAAGTAAAAGAGTGTAAAAACTCTTAAGAGAATAAACATTTTAATTTTGTTAAAATTATCGAGAGATAAATAACTGCGAATAGCAGATGAGTGAGTGCAATATTGGGTACGCATGGCACTGAGTTGGTGTTGTTGCTATATCGTATATGAATACAATGTCAACCACATATTTTATTTTGCCAGAATTACTCACCGTTTTTCACGTGCATCGATGACGTAACAAAGAACTATGTTTTTTAAAATAACAAACATTTCTTAAAAATGTAAGCTTAATAATCAATTAAAAATGAAAGTGAAATCTAATATATCTAATCTAATATCTAATATATATTATAAATGGGAAAGTTTGGATGTTAAGATGTTTGGATGTTTGGATGTTTAGATGTTTGGATGTTTGGATGTTTGGATGTTTGGATGTTTGTCCAGACGTTTGTCTTTGTGACTCAATAACGCAAGAACGGCTGGACCGATTTGGATGAAATTTTGCACACATATAGCCAATAGTCTAGAAGGATCTACTAGCTATATATTTTTCAAAAGGGGCGTGGTCCCCGCCCCCTAGGAACAGTTATAATTTAATTATTATATTTTTTCGTCTTTGCGACTGAATCACGCCAGAATGGCTCCACGGATTTTGATGAAATTTGGGACACAGACAGTAGTCTACTAGCGAAATTTTTTTCGAACATGGAAAGAGGGGTGGGGGTCCCACGACCCTTCGAGAAATTATTTTTCATAATTTTTACACATTATAACTTTACGTATACTGGCCTTCACCAATATCACAGACTCAAGGGGTCAAATAAGTCGAGGGCTTACAAAGTAAGCAGTGACACCCTCCGCCCGCCCCCCTTTATCTCCCCCTCTGGTGTAAAATCAATAAATTGTTATAACTCAATCTAAATTTTCTCCTAAATCAATAGTTTTTGGTATCTGGTACATACAGAACGAGATCTAGACAATTTTGGAGGAACGATCAGTGGTCCTCTCCTCTACTCCCGCCATCCGCCCTCCATCAATTGTTTTTATTAGCACGCTTTTATTAGCTTTACCTGTATGTTTCTATCTAACTTTTTATTCGCTCCAATGCGCCTGCTGCCTTATTAACATGGTTTTATAATTAGCTTCACCTTATTTGTAATCCCGTAAGGGTCATATCGAGGCCCTTCCGGGATCATTTCTGGATGGTTTTCGGGATCGGTCCGGGATTACGCCGGGGTAATTTCGGGACTTTTTCGGGACTATTTCGGGATCATTTTGGGACCCTTCCGGGATCATTTCTGTATAGTTTACGGGATCCGTCCGGGATCCCGTCGGGGTTATTTTGGAACATTTTCGGGACTATTCCGGAATCATTTCGGGACTATTTCGCGATCATTTGGGGACCCTTCCGGCATCATTTCTGGATGGTTTTCGGGATCCGTGCGGGATCTCGTCGGGGTCATATGGGGACTTTTTCGGGATCATTTGAGGGCTCTTCCGGCATCATTTCTGGATGGTTTTCGGGATCCGTCCGGGATATCGTCGGGGTCATTTGGGGACTTTTTCGGGATCATTTGGGGGCTCTTCCGGCATCATTTCTGGATGGTTTTCGGGATCCGTCCGGGATCTCGTCGGGGTCATTTGGGGACTTTTTCGGGATCATTTTGGGGCTCATCCGGCATCATTTCTGGATGGTTTTCGGGATCCGTCCGGGATCCCGTCGGGGTCATTTCGGGACTTTTTCGCGACTAATACGGGATCATTTGGGAACCCTTTCGGCTTCATTTCTGGATGGTTTCGGGATCCGTCCGGGATCCCGTCGGGGTCATTTCGGGACTTTTTCGCGACTAATAGGGGATAATTTGGGAACCCTTTCGGCATCATTTCTGGATGGTTTTCGGGATCCGTCCGGGATCCCATTAGGGTAATTTCGGGACTATTAGGGGATCATTTGGGAACCTTTCCGGCATCATTTCTGGATAATTTTCGGGATCCGTCCGGGATGCCGACGAGGTCATTTCGGGACTATTTCGGGATCATTTGGGATACCTACCGGCATCATTTCTGGATGGTTTTTGGGATTCGTCCGGGATCCCGTCGTGGTCCTTTCGGGACTTTTTTCGACTAATACGGGATCATTTGCGGACCCTTTCGGCATCATTTCTGGATAGTTGTCGGGATCCCGTCACGGTCATTTCGGGACTATTAGGGGATCATTTGAGGACCTTTCCGGCATCATTTCTGTATTGTTTTCGGAATCCTTTCGGGATCCCATCAGGGTCATTTTGGGACTTTTTTGGGGCTAATACGGGATCATTTGGGGATCCTCTAGGGGTCGTTTCGTGACTTTTTCTGTTTTATTTCGGGATCATTTGGGGACCCTTCCGGCATAATTTCTTGATGGTTTGCCGGATCCATCAGGGTCATTTCGGGACCATTTTGGGATCATTTGGGGACCCTTCCGAGATCATTTCTGGATCCGTCCGGGATGCCGTAGGAGCCATTTCGGGATTTTTTGTTACTTTTCCGGGATAGTTTTTGGACCCTTCCGGGATCATTTCTGGATCTGTGCGGGATCCCATCTGGGTCATTTCCGGACTATTTCGGGATCATTTTGGGATCCTTCCGGAATCATTTCTGTATGGTTTTCGCGATCCGCCGTTGATTCCCTCGGAGCCATTTCGGAACCTTTTCTGGAGTATGTCGGGGTCATTTGGGGACTTTTTCGGGATCATTTGGGGCTCTTCCGGCATCATTTCTGGATGGTTTTCGGGATCCGTGCGGGATCTCGTCGGGGTAATTTGGGGACTTTTTCGGGATCATTTGGGGGCTCTTCCGGCATCATTTCTGGATGGTTTTCGGGATCCGTCCGGGATATCGTCGGGGTCATTTGGGGACTTTTTCGGGGTCATTTGGGGGCTCTTCCGGCATCATTTCTGGATGGTTTTCGGGATCCGTCCGGGATCCCATCAGGGTAATTTCGGGACTATTAGGGGATCATTTGTGGATATTTCCGGCATCATTTCTGGATAATTTTCGGTATCCGTCCGGGATGCCAACGAGGTCATTTCGGGATCATTTGGGATACCTACCGGCATCATTTCTGGATGGTTTTTGGGATTCGTCCGGGATCCCGTCGGAGTCATTTCGGGACTTTTTCTCGACTAATACGGGATCATTTGCGGGCCCTTTCGGCATAATTTCTGGATAGTTGTCGGGATCCGTTCGGGATCCCGTCACGGTCATTTCGGAACTATTAGGGGATCATTTGAGGACCTTTCCGGCATCATTTCTGGATAGTTTTTGGAATCCTTTCGGGATCCCGTCAGGGTCATTTCGGGGCTTTTTCGGGATCATTTAAGGATGGCTTTCAGGATTCGTCCGGGAACCCGTCAGGGTAATTTCTGGACTTTTCCGAAACTATTTCGGGATCATTTTGGGACCTTCCCAAGATCATTTCTGGATGGATTTCGGGATTTGTCCGGGATGCCCTCAGGGTCATTTTGGGACTATTAGGTGAGCATTTTAGGACCGTTCCGGCATCACTTCTGGATGGTTTTCGGTATCCGTTCAGATTCCCGTCGGAATAATTGCGGGACTTTTTCGGGATCATTGGGGTCCCTTCCAAAATCATTTCTGGATGGTTTTTGGGATTCGTCCGGCATCCCGTCGGGGTCATTTCGGGACTTTTTCTCGACTAATACGGGATCATTTGCGGGCCCTTTCGGTATCATTTCTGGATAGTTGTCGGGATCCGTTCGGGATCCCGTCAGGGTATTTTCGGAACTATTAGGTGATCATTTGAGGACCTTTCCGGCATCATTTCTGGTTAGTTTTCGGGATCCTTTCCGGGTCCCTTCAGGGTCATTTCGGGACTTTTTCGGCATCATTTAAGATTGGTTTTCAGGATTCGTCCGGTATCCTTCAGGGTAATTTCTGGACTTTTCCCAGACTATTTCGGGATAATTTTGGGACCCTCCCAAGATCATTTCTGGATGGATTTCGGGACCTGTCCGGGATGCCGTTAGGGTCATTTTGGGACTATTAGGTGATCATTTGAGGACCTTTTCGGCATCACTTCTGGATGGTTTTCGGTATCCGCTCAGGATCCCGTCGGAATTATTGCGGGACTTTTTCGGGATCATTTGGTGTCCCTTCCGGCATGATTTCTGGCTGGTTTTTGGGATTCGTCCGGCATCCCGTCGGGTTCATTTCGGGACTTTTTCTCGACTAATACGGGATCATTTGCGGGCCCTTTCGGCATCATTTCTAGATAGTTGTCGGGATCCGTTCGGGATCCCGTCAGGGTATTTTCGGAACTATTAGGTGATCATTTGAGGACATTTCCGGCATCATTTCTGGATAGTTTTCGGGATTCTTTCGGGGTCCAGTCAGGGTAATTTCGGGACTTTTTCGGGATCATTTAGAGATGGCTTTCAGGATTCGTCCGGGAACCCGTCAGGGTAATTTCTGAACTTTTCCGTTTTTGGGACCTTCCCAAGATCATTTCTGGATGGATTTCGGGATCTGTCCGGGATCCCGTCAGGGTCATTTAGGGGTGCGTTCGAGATCTCGTCAGGGTCAGGGTCATTTCGGGACTTCTTCGGGAATATATCGGGATCATTTCTGGATGGTTTATGGGATCCGTCCATGACCCCTTAAGGGTCATTTCGGGACTATTAGGTGATCATTTGAGGACCTTTCCGGCGTCACTTCTGGATGATTTTCGGTATCCGTTCGGGATCCCGTCGGAATCAATGCGGGACTTTTACGGAATCATTTGGGATTCCTTCCGGCATCATTTCTGGATGGTTTTCGGGATTTGTCCGGGATCCCGTCGGGGTTATTTCGGGACCTTTTCGGGGCTAATACGGGATCATTTGGGGATCCTCTATGGGTCGTTTCGTGACTTTTTCTGTATTATTTCGGGATCATTTTGGGACCCTTTCGGCATAATTTCTTGATGGTTTGCCGGATCCATCAGGGTCATTTCGGGACCATTTTGGGATCATTTGGGGACCCTTCCGAGATCATTTCTGGATCCGTCCGGGATGCCGTAGGAGCCATTTCGGGATTTTTTGTTACTTTTCCGGGATAGTTTTTGCACCCTTCCGGGATCATTTCTGGATCTGTGCGGGATCCCATCTGGGTCAATTCCGGACTATTTCGGGATCATTTTGGAATCCTTCCGGAATCATTTCTGTATGGTTTTCGCGATCCATCGTGGATCCCCTCGGAGCCATTTCGGAACTTTTTCTGGAGTTAGTCGGGATAATTTAGGGACCCTTCCTGGATATTTTCTGGATGGTTTCTGAGATCCGTCCGGGAGCCCGTCAGGGTAATTTCGGAACTTTTTCGGGATCAATTTGGTACCCTTCAGGCATCATTTCTGTGTGGTTATCTGGATAAGTCTAGAATCGTGTCGTTGTCATTTCGGGTTTTTTGGGACTACTTCGGGAACTTTTGGAAACACTTCCGGGGCGTTTCTGGATGGTTTTCGGGATCCGTCCGCGATAGCGTCGGGGTCATTTCGTGGCTTTTTCTGGATAATTTCGTTATCATTTTGGGATCCTATCAGGTTATCAGCTCATAAAGTTCTTTTTTTTACTCAATTACAAAAATAAAATGCATTAGACAGAAAAAAAATTTTAAACAGATAACTTTATAAGCAGGCTAACGTGAATAGCCCACATATTTCATTTTCTCCTTGCGGACGGGGCCGCGGGTAAAGGCTAGTATATTATAAATGGGAAAGTTTGGATGTTAAGATGTTTGGATGTTTGGATGTTTGTCCAGACGTTTGTCTTTGTGACTCAATCACGCAAGAACGGCTGGACCGATTTGGATGAAATTTTGCACACATATAGCCAATAGTCTAGAAGGATCTACTAAATATATATTTGAGAAAAGGGGCGTGGTCCCCGCCCCCTAGGAACAGTTATAATTTAATTATTATATTTTTTCGTCTTTGCGACTGAATCACGCCAGAATGGCTAGACGGATTTTGATGAAATTTGGGACACAGACAGTAGTCTACTAGCGAAATTTTTTTCGAACATGGAAAGAGGGGTGGCGGTCCCACGACCCCTTCGAGAAATTATTTTTCAATAATTTTTCACATTATAACTTTACGTATACTGGCCTTCACCAATATCACAGACTCAAGGGGTCAAATAAGTCGAGGGCTTACAAAGTAAGCAGTGATACCTTCCGCCCTCCCCCCCTATATCTCCCCCTCTGGTGTAAAATCTATAAATTGTTATAACTCAATATAAATTTTCTCCTAAATCAATAGTTTTTGGTATCTGGTACATACAGAACGAGATCTAGACAATTTTGGAGGAACGATCAGTGGTCCTCTCCTCTACTCCCGCCATCCGCCCTCCATCAATTGTTTTTATTAGCACGCTTTTATTAGCTTTACCTGTATGTTTCTATGTAACTTTTTATTCGCTCCAATGCGCCTGCTGCCTTATTAACATGGTTTTATAATTAGCTTCACCTTATTTGTACTCCCGTAAGGGTCATATCGAGACCCTCCGGGATCATTTCTGGATGGTTTTCGCGATCGGTCCGGGATTACGCCGGGGTAATTTCGGGACTTTTTCGGGACTATTTCGGGATCATTTTGGGACCCTTCCGGGATCATTGCTGTATAGTTTTCGGGATCCGTCCGGGATCCCGTCGGGGTTATTTTGGGACATTTTCGGGACTATTCCGGAATCATTTGGGGACTTTTTCTGGATCATTTGGGGGCTCTTCCGGCATCATTTCTGGATGGTTTGCGGGATCCGTCCGGGATCTCGTCGGGGTCATTTGGGGACTTTTTCGGGGTCATTTTGGGGCTCTTCCGGCATCATTTCTGGATGGTTTTCGGGATCCGTCCGGGAACCCGTCGGGGTCATTTCGGGACTTTTTCGGGATCATTTTGGGGCTCTTCCGGCATCATTACTGGATAGTTTTCGGGATCCGTCCGGGATCCCGTCGGGGTCATTTCGGGACTTTTTCGCGACTAATACGGGATCATTTTGGAACCCTTTCGGCATCATTTCTGGATGGTTTTCGGGATCCGTCCGGGATCCCATCAGGGTAATTTCGGGACTATTAGGGGATCATTTGGTAACCTTTCCGGCATCATTTCTGGATAATTTTCGGGATCAGTCCGGGATGCCGACGAGGTCATTTCGGGACTATTTCGGGATCATTTGGGATACCTACCGGCATCATTTCTGGATGGTTTTTGGGATTCGTCCGGGATCCCGTCGTGGTCATTTCGGGACTTTTTCTCGACTAATACGGGATCATTTGCGGACCCTTTCGGCATCATTTCTGGATAGTTGTCGGGATCCCGTCACGGTCATTTCGGGATTATTAGGGGATCATTTGAGGACCTTTCCGGCATCATTTCTGTATTGTTTCGGAATCCTTTCGGGATCCCGTCGGGGTTATTTCGGGACCTTTTCGGGGCTAATACGGGATCATTTGGGGATCCTCTAGGGGTCGTTTCGTGACTTTTTCTGTTTTATTTCGGGATCATTTGGGGACCCTTCCGGCATAATTTCTTGATGGTTTGCCGGATCCATCAGGGTCATTTCGGGACCATTTTGGGATCATTTGGGGACCCTTCCGAGATCATTTCTGGATCCGTCCGGGATGCCGTAGGAGCCATTTCGGGATTTTTTGTTACTTTTCCGGGATAGTTTTTGGACCCTTCCGGGATCATTTCTGGATCTGTGCGGGATCCCATCTGGGTCATTTCCGGACTATTTCGGGATCGTTTTGGGATCCTTCCGGAATCATTTCTGTATGGTTTTCGCGATCCGTCGTTGATTCCCTCGGAGCCATTTCGGAACCTTTTCTGGAGTATGTCGGGGTCATTTGGGGACTTTTTCGGGATCATTTGGGGCTCTTCCGGCATCATTTCTGCATGGTTTTCGGGATCCGTGCGGGATCTCGTCGGGGTCATTTGGGGACTTTTTCGGGATCATTTGGGGGCTCTTCCGGCATCATTTCTGGATGGTTTTCGGGATCCGTCCGGGATATCGTCGGGGTCATTTGGGGACTTTTTCGGGATCATTTGGGGGCTCTTCCGGCATCATCTCTGGATGGTTTTCGGGATCCATCCGGGATCCCATCAGGGTAATTTCGGGACTATTAGGGGATCATTTGTGGACCTTTCCGGCATCATTTCTGGATAATTTTCGGTATCCGTCCGGGATGCTGACGAGGTCATTTCGGGATTATTTCGGGATCATTTGGGATACCTACCGGCATCATTTCTGGATGGTTTTTGGGATTCGTTCGGGATCCCGTCGGGGTCATTTCGGGACTTTTTCTCGACTAATACGGGATCATTTGCGGACCCTTTCGGCATAGTTTCTGGATAGTTGTCGGGATCCGTTCGGGATCCCGTCACGGTCATTTCGGAACTATTAGGGGATCATTTGAGGACCTTTCCGGCATCATTTCTGGATAGTTTTTGGAATCCTTTCGGGATCCCGTCAGGGTCATTTCGGGGCTTTTTCGGGATCATTTAAGGATGGCTTTCAGGATTCGTCCGGGAACCCGTCAGGGTAATTTCGGGATTTGTCCGGGATGCCCTCAGGGTCATTTTGGGACTATTAGGTGAGCATTTGAGGACCGTTCCGGCATCACTTCTGGATGGTTTTCGGTATCCGTTCAGATTCCCGTCGGAATAATTGCGGAACTTTTTCGGGATCATTGGGGTCCCTTCCAAAATCATTTCTGGATGGTTTTTGGGATTCGTCCGGCATCCCGTCGGGGTCATTTCGGGACTTTTTCTCGACTAATACGGGATCATTTGCGGGCCCTTTCGGTATCATTTCTGGACAGTTGTCGGGATCCGTTCGGGATCCCGTCAGGGTCTTTTCGGAACTATTGGGAGATCATTTGAGGACCTTTCCGGCATCATTTCTGGTTAGATTTCGGGATCCTTTCCGGGTCCCATGGTTTTTATCATTTTGGGACCCTTTCGGCATAATTTCTTGATGGTTTGCCGGATCCATCAGGGTCATTTCGGGACCATTTTGGGATCATTTGGGGACCCTTCCGAGATCATTTCTGGATCCGTCCGGGATGCCGTAGGAGCCATTTCGGGATTTTTTGTTACTTTTCCGGGATAGTTTTTGCACCCTTCCGGGATCATTTCTGGATCTGTGCGGGATCCCATCTGGGTCAATTCCGGACTATTTCGGGACCATTTTGGAATCCTTCCGGAATCATTTCTGTATGGTTTTCGCGATCCATCGTGGATCCCCTCGGAGCCATTTCGGAACTTTTTCTGGAGTTAGTCGGGATAATTTAGGGACCCTTCCTGGATATTTTCTGGATGGTTTCTGAGATCCGTCAGGGAGCCCGTCAGGGTAATTTCGTAACTTTTTCGGGACCAATTTGGGATCAATTTGGTACCCTTCAGGCATCATTTCTGTGTGGTTATCTGGATAAGTCTAGAATCGTGTCGTTGTCATTTCGGGTTTTTTTGGGACTACTTCGGGAACTTTTGGAAACACTTCCGGGCGTTTCTGGATGGTTTTCGGGATCCGTCCGCGATAGCGTCGGGGTCATTTCGTGGCTTTTTCTGGATAATTTCTTTATCATTTTGGGATCCTATCAGGTTATCAGCTCATAAAGTTCTTTTTTTTACTCAATTACAAAAATAAAATGCATTAGACAGAAAAAAAATTTTAAACAGATAACTTTATAAGCAGGCTAACGTGAATAGCCCACATATTTCATTTTCTCCTTGCGGACGGGGCCGCGGGTAAAGGCTAGTATATTATAAATGGCAAAGTTTGGATGTTAAGATGTTTGGATGTTTGGATGTTTGTCCAGACGTTTGTCTTTGTGACTCAATCACGCAAGAACGGCAGGACCGATTTGGATGAAATTTTGCACACATATAGCCAATAGTCTAGAAGGATCTACTAACTATTTATTTTTGAAAAGGGGCGTGGTCCCCGCCCCCTAGGAACAGTTATAATTTAATTATTATATTTTTTCGTCTTTGCGACTGAATCACGCCAGAATGGCTAGACGGATTTTGATGAAATTTGGGACACAGACAGTAGTTTACTAGCGAAATTTTTTTCGAACATGGAAAGAGGGGTGGCGGTCCCACGACCCCTTCGAGAAATTATTTTTCAATAATTTTTCACATTATAACTTTACGTATACTGGCCTTCACCAATATCACAGACTCAAGGGGTCAAATAAGTCGAGGGCTTACAAAGTAAGCAGTGATACCTTCCGCCCGCCCTCCCCCCCTTTATCTCCCCCTCTGGTGTAAAATCTATAAATTGTTATAACTCAATATAAATTTTCTCCTAAATCAATAGTTTTTGGTATCTGGTACATACAGAACGAGATCTAGACAATTTTGGAGGAACGATCAGTGGTCCTCTCCTCTACTCCCGCCATCCGCCCTCCATCAATTGTTTTTATTAGCACGCTTTTATTAGCTTTACCTGTATGTTTCTATGTAACTTTTTATTCGCTCCAATGCGCCTGCTGCCTTATAAACATGGTTTTATAATTAGCTTCACCTTATTTGTACTCCCGTAAGGGTCATATCGAGACCCTCCGGGATCATTTCTGGATGGTTTTCGGGATCGGTCCGGGATTACGCCGGGGTAATTTCGGGACTTTTTCGGGACTATTTCGGGATCATTTTGGGACCCTTCCGGGATCATTTCTGTATAGTTTTCGGGATCCGTCCGGGATCCCGTCGGGGTTATTTTGGGACATTTTCGGGACTATTCCGGAATCATTTCGGGACTATTTCGCGATCATTTGGGGACCCTTCCGGCATCATTTCTGGATGGTTTTCGGGATCCGTCCGGGATCCCGTCGGGGTACTTTCGGGATCATTTGCGTACCTTCGAGAGATAAATTCTTGATGGTTTCCGGGATCATTACGGGACTTTTTCGGGGTCAGTTTGGGTCCTTTCCGTAATCATTCCTGGATGGTTTTAGGGATCCGTGCGGGATCCCGTCGGGACAATTTCGGGGCTATTTCGGGATCATTAGGGGTATCTTCCGGCATCATTTCTAGATGGTTTTCGGGATCCATCCGGGATCCCGTCGGGGTCATTTCGGAACTTTTTCTCGACTAATACAGGATCATTTGGGGAACCTTTCGGCATCATTTCTGGATGGTTTACGGGATCCGTCCGGGATCCCGTCGGCGTCATTTTGGGACTTTTGCGGGATCATTTGGGGTCTCTTCCGGCAACATTTCTGGATGGTTTACGGGATCCGTCCGTGATCCTGTCGGGGTCATTTTGGGACTTTTGCGGGATCATTTGGGGTCTCTGCCGGCATCATTTCTGGATGGTTTTCGGGATCCGTCCGGGATCTCGTCGGGGTCATTTGGGGACTTTTTCTGGATCATTTGGGGGCTCTTCCGGCATCATTTCTGGATGGTTTGCGGGATCCGTCCGGGATCTCGTCGGGGTCATTTGGGGACTTTTTCGGGGTCATTTTGGGGCTCTTCCGGCATCATTTCTGGATGGTTTTCGGGATCCGTCCGGGATCCCGTCGGGGTCATTTCGGGACTTTTTCGGGATCATTTTGGGGCTCTTCCGGCATCATTACTGGATAGTTTTCGGGATCCGTCCGGGATCCCGTCGGGGTCATTTCGGGACTTTTTCGCGACTAATACGGGATCATTTTGGAACCCTTTCGGCATCATTTCTGGATGGTTTTCGGGATCCGTCCGAGATCCCATCAGGGTAATTTCGGGACTATTAGGGGATCATTTGGTAACCTTTCCGGCATCATTTCTGGATAATTTTCGGGATCAGTCCGGGATGCCGACGAGGTCATTTCGGGACTATTTCGGGATCATTTGGGATACCTACCGGCATCATTTATGGATGGTTTTTGGGATTCGTCCGGGATCCCGTCGTGGTCATTTCGGGACTTTTTCTCGACTAATACGGGATCATTTGCGGACCCTTTCGGCATCATTTCTGGATAGTTGTCGGGATCCCGTCACGGTCATTTCGGGACTATTAGGAGATCATTTGAGGACCTTTCCGGCATCATTTCTGGATTGTTTTCGGAATCCTTTCGGGATCCCGTCAGGGTCATTTTGGGACTATTTCGGGGCTAATACGGGATCATTTGGGGATCCCCTAGGGGTCGTTTCGTGACTTTTTCTGTTTTATTTCGGGATGATTTGGGGACCCTTCCGGCATAATTTCTTGATGGTTTGTTGGATCCATCAGGGTCATTTCGGGACCATTTTGGGATCATTTGGGGATCCTTCCGGGATCATTTCTGGATCTGTGCGGGATCCCATCTGGGTCATTTCCCGACTATTTCGGGATCATTTTGGGATCCTTCCGGAATCATTTCTGTATGGTTTTCGCGATCCGTCGTTGATTCCCTCGGAAAATGGTCATTTAGGGGTGCGTTCGAGATCCCGTCAGGGTCATTTCGGGAATTCTTCGGGACTATATCGGGATCATTTCTGGATGGTTTATGGGATCCGTCCATGACCCCTTAAGGGTAATTTCGGGACTATTAGGTGATCATTTGAGGACCTTTCTGGCATCACTTCTGGATGATTTTCGGTATCCGTTCGGGATCCCGTCGGAATCAATTCGGGACTTTTTCGGAATCATTTGGGATTTCTTCCGGCATCATTTCTGGATGGTTTTCGGGATTTGTCCGGGATCCCGTCGGGGTTATTTCGGGACCTTTTCGGGGCTAATACGGGATCATTTGGGGATCCTGTAGGGGTCGTTTCGTGACTTTTTCTGTATTATTTCGGGATCATTTTGGGACCCTTTCGGCATAATTTCTTGATGGTTTGACGGATCCATCAGGGTCATTTCGGGACCATTTTGGGAACATTTGGGGAACTTTCGAGATCATTTCTGGATCCGTCCGGGATGCCGTAGGAGCCATTTCCGGATTTTTTGTTACTTTTCCGGGATAGTTTTTGCACCCTTCCGGGATCATTTCTGGATCTGTGCGGGATCCCATCTGGGTCATTTCCGGACTATTTCGGGACCATTTTGGGATCCTTCCGGAATCATTTCTGTATGGTTTTCGCGATCCGTCGTGGATCCCCTGGGGGCCATTTCGGAATTTTTTCTGGAGTATGTCGGGATAATTTAGGGACCCTTCCTGGATATTTTCTGGATGGTTTTTGAGATCCGCCCGGGAGCCCGTCAGGGTCATTTCGGAACCTTTTCGGGATCATTTTGGAACACCTTCAGGGATCATTTCTGTGTGGTTCTCTGGATACGTCTAGAATCGTGTCGCTGTCATTTCGGGTTTTTTTGGGACTATTCGGGGAACTTTTGGAGACCCTTTCGGGGCATTTCTGGATGGTTTTCGGGATCTGTCCGCGATAGCGTGGGGGTAATTTCATAGCTTTTTCTGGATAATTTCGGGATCATTTGGGATCCTATCAGGTTATCAGCTCATTTAGTTCTTTTTTTTACTCAATTACAAAAATAAAATGCATTAGACAGAAAACAAAATTTTAAACAGATAATAAGCAGGCTAACGCGAATAGCCCATATATTTAAATTTCTCCTTGCGGACGGGGCCGCGGGTAAAGGCTAGTATATGTATATATAGGAAGTTACCGCCAACAAGAATTTTTGAATTGAATTTCATAGGTTTTGAAAGTTGACCTATTATTTCCTTTAAACATGCCCGACAGAGAAAATATTCCTTTAGTACGTTATGATAATGTTTTCCGAAACACACAAAAAAGACAAAACTACGGATACACCCGTCGAAGGCTTGCCATTGCTGACCCCAGAATATCGAAGAAGGTGGCAAACGCCAAGGCATGAATTGCATTGGACTGATGTCGCAATCATAAATATTCTTAGCTGTTATACGCAGCACGGCGTGGGGAGTTGATGGGTCCTGAGCGAATGCGCGTAAGAAGTAGCAAGACGGGGCAGGACCTGGTGCCCCACGCTACGTAGATTTGTAGTTTGGCGCGAGCAACAGCAATCATAAGATGTAATGAAGCCAAAGCGTAAACCGCTAGACGTCCTTGAACGTGACAGTAGGGAGCCATAAAAGGTGTATAAATATTTCGTAGTTGGTGATTATTGGGATCTAACACAGAACATCATGAAAGATGCGATGTTCCTTTGCATGTGACACCATTACTAGAGTATGGCCGTCGTAGCCAGTCAGTTGATATGATGATGCTAAAGCTTGAATGCGAACAGTGGGGTGCCAAAAAAAATTTCGGGCTGATGAATATTGGGATCTAGTCCAAAAGATCCCGAAAAATGCATCATACTTTGCACGTGACACACTGTCAATAGTATGTCCGTCTTAAGTAGGTAGATTCTTTTCCGGCTAATATAGCAAATCCACTTTCTAGGGCCGGGATTGGGTTCAATAACTTCCCGGAGCAGGAGGGTATGGAGCAGTCCAGCTGCAAAGAGCTGCTCCGAGGATCATAATTTGTGGAAGAAACAGAACAAATTTAATGGGGTTACACTAAAATTACAGCCCTTGGCCGGAAAAAAGTCAATCCCGTACATAGAACCGGCTGTCGTGGGAAGCGTCGACTGTTGGAATAAGTGTGCGAGCGATAAGGGAATAAGCTACATGGCGCACGTTTTCAACTTGTTGAAGTCTTTTGTCATTCCACAACAATGGATAATGACAAGGATAATGCCACCAATAAAACGTGGAAAAGTAGCTAACGAAGTACCGAATACGTGGAAAACCGTCCTGCTTTCTGATTTTACTGCAAATATTTGCTTTGCTGCACCCAGCCTGTATAACACTACCACAGCGCTAAACATCATAAACACCCAGATAAATTACAGATTATACCAGCCAGAACCCTGTTACCGGACGGTTCTCGTGGCATTTGACCTATCAAAAGTTAACCACGGGACACTACTCCAAGACATAGAAGGTTCACCCCTTCCCGCTTGATTCAAATGATGGACCGCAAATTATCTTAATAGTCGGTAAGCGTCGGTTCAAATTAGGAAAAAAATTTAACAGGGGGTGCCACACACAGGATGTTTAATTGCTACATAACAAAGCTGCCTTCCCCACCAGAAGGAGTTACTATCATTTCCTGTGCTGACCACTGCACGCTTATGGCAACATGATTTAAATACCTATCTACCCAGTCTTTCTGGTTTCTTCACCCCACGCGGCCAGTTACTACCACCGACCAAATCCGCGGACACTTTGTTCACGACGTCAAAAGAAACAGATGGCTCAAATATTGGACGTCCACGTCGATGGCATTACGCTACCGACTCAGTCAGTTGCCCAAGGACATCCAGCAAAAAACTATTTGATTTTGCCCTGCTTCCAAGCCGGATAAGGGCTATGATGAGGTGGCCGCACCTATTGAATCGGCCGAAGCACTGTTAACACAACAACACAATCACGCCAGAATTACTATCCCGTTTTAAATAAAATTTGACACACAGGTAGGCAACAGTCTGGATGTATTACATAAAGTTTTTTTTGAAAAATAGGAAGAGGTCCATAGCTCCCTGATAATGATTACTTCTTGGTTACATACTTGGGTCATATAAATCGAAGTCTAACAGTTTTTTGGAAAATTAGACAGTGCCTCTGCCACTTTTACCACATAGGGAACAGTTTTTTTTACCCGTATAACTCTGAAACTAGTTGACCAGGATCAATAATATGTGGTATCATACTTATATGAGGCCCGAGACAGAGGTCATATACTTACATATATAAAGATTGAAGTCTATATGAAATGGAAATGTGAGCAGTGTTTCCAGATCATTTCGAGACTAATACAGGATAGTCTCAGGGCTGATTTGATTTCCGGATCATATCCGCACTATTTCGTGACCAATTCGAGACTAAAAAAAATACTTCACACGATTTACCTCCGAAGAGACTTAGGCCGAGATTCTCTCTCTTTTGCGTCATGCTCCTTTTAGTTTTCCCTACAAATTATCGGGACGGGACCTACATATTTTATGCCGACTACGAACGACATCTGCAACGCAGACGAATTTTAGCTGAAAAGTTTTTCATTGCAGAAATACATTCGGAGTGCTTGCGAGGGCCGGCCCCGATAAAAAAAAAACTTTTTTCTAATTGAAAATACTTGTTTCTTAGGAGGCGGAACACGCTACCACCAAACCACGTTGGCCGCAAATTCGAGACTATCTTCCTTTCATTTAGGTATTTACAAAAAAATTTCGAGACTATTTCCTGACCACTTTGATACCATCTTGAGATTGTTTTCGGGATATTTTATGGCCTATTTCGGGACCATTTTGGGATTGTTTAAAACATCGTGTATTCTTCCGGACCCTCTCAGATGATTCTCCCACTATTTCGATATTGCTTTTTGGAGATTTGCGGGATGTATTTTGGGTTAATTAAAGACCAACAGCACTTTTTCGGAACCATTGGTTTTCTAAATTATTTGGAACTATTTTAAGGATCATTTAGGGAGGATGCCTAACTTTTCCGCATCTGATTGCGACCCCCTAATGCAACTCTGCAACTCGATACTCGATTGTAACTTATAGCCACCCACACAATCACCGTCACACGCATGCATGCATGTACATGCACGTGTACGTGTGTTTTTTGTCAGCACTCATGCACATGCATGTCGGCGTTTATGTGTGGGTGACTTTCCCCTCCAAACGGAGGATTTTTTCGGGCCAACGGTTTTTGCCGGCGATACAACCGACCTCCTGGATTTCAACAGCCATCCTGTACACATCTGCCGTCAGCGATCTCTGCCGTATTATTGCGTTTATTCAGGTAATATTGTAACCTTTATATTTCTTAGCTCTACCTAATAAAGCCTATATATTATAACGAGAAATCTCATCTTATCTTATTTTCTCCTCCAAAATACAATCCGTTCATTGAGATCGACCCGGTGCGCCCATCTCTCGCAAGGATCAGATGCACCCCGGCCAAACATTTGGTCCTTCGAGCCAGTAATATTTTAGGATTAATTCATATTTGTTTTGAAATCATTTTATTACCAATTCTGGATCATCTCGGAGCTATTTTTGATATCAGTTTGCGACTACGTAGAGATTATGTAGGAGGTATTTCGGCCTAAAATCTCTTCGGAGGTTATCGCGGCTTGTATTTATTTATTTCGAAACTGTTTTCGGTATAGTTTTAACACTTATATTACTGTTTCGGGAATGTTGCCTAGTTTTTTAATTTTAAGTCTTTTCGAGACCAATACTACAACCGGTCTTATTTATAGATCGAGTTCCAAGCAATTCTGGACTTTTATTTAAACGAAAAAGTAGGTATTAACTATATTTGCGATTACTTATTTGCTTCTTTTTATTATCCTCATACACACATACGTATGTATATGTATATAAATATTTTTGGAATTGAGGTATTTTGTGTGCGTTTAATTACGTACATTCACCTGCCTTTTTCGTTTTTAGATTTTCCGAAAATACCTAAAAATCGCCTTTCCATTGCATATACATTTGTCGCATTGAGACTATCTTATTTATACTTTAAAACTTTTAGACTGTTGTTCTATAAATATACAACAGTGTGAGCAACTTAAAAGTGTCAGCATGACTCGACTGTGTGCAATGTAAATTGTACACTGCTGTGGTCATATATTTGATTCGCAATCAGGTTAAGAAATTTGAATGAATATGTAGAGGATGTAAAAATTTTTCAATATCAGTAGAGATGCCTAACGGTTTAGACGGTGTAGGCCTAGCACAACAGAGCATATCAGTCATCGAAAATTAGATGATATTTATTAGGGAGTTAATTACTAGGATCCCAACCTTCTGAACAAGTTTTGCATGTCTCAAAATTTATTTAAATGGGATACAAAAGGGAATTTCAAAATTATATTAATTCTTTGATATACCATTTCGACCATTGAATCAAATAAATACCCAATCTTGGCACGAAATTTTGCTGGGAAGATAAGAATGAAAGTTAAGAGAAACCGCGAAAAAAGAATAGCCGGGACATTGGCATTTTGGCATTTTTATACAAAGGATTGTTTATCGAGAAATATTATAACAAAAATACTTAATTTGTAGTTATTTTTGGTGATTTAAGAAATTTCGGTATTGCGTTAAAAATGTAACGAGACTGCATGCCCTAAGACCTCATGTACAAATCAGCGTTGCCATTTGCTCAAATTTTTTGTCTCCCAACCGTATCCTAACAAAAATATATCAAATCTTTTAATTTTGTTTATTACAACGGTTTGCCATTAATCGGACAGGATCCTTAAAAATACATTGACTGCTTATCGACTGGACTGGACTGTACTGGAGTGGAATATCAATCTATCCTCATTGCCAGTGCAAAAACCCATATCACAAAAAATTTTTCAAAAGCGATATCACGATTTGTTTCAAAAACACTCGGAAATTTTTTCATAAGCGCACTATCCATGCTCAAAATGTTTTGAATTGAGGCACAGATAAGGCGTTTGAGTTCCGATATAGAACGTTTTTGAATAAAACTTCAAGGTAGGACGTTCTTCAAAAGCTTTATGAGATAGGATGTTTTCGAAACAGCCGAGATAAAGTGATATTCCATTGTTTATATTAGTAATTTTTTTAAGCTTGGGTCAATTATTTTTCGTATTCTTTTTCATATGCATAACCCAAATGAAACAATTTTTCACTAAGCTTTTAAAAAATTAACGCAGAAATATATTTAACTAACATGAAATCCAAAAAATTGTAACCGATCATAGTTTCATTGGAAGCCTAATCAAAGTTTTAGAGTATTACATTTTTTGCACAGTTCAAAAAAACCCAACAGAACACAATGAAGGGATTTTTTACCAAGCTATTAAAAAAGAAATAGCACAAAAAGCAAAGTCTCAAAATTAAAAAAAAATTCGATTCCCCCAATTAGCTTGAAGAAAAAAGAAAATTATAGGTGAAAGGGGAGGTTGACCTGGCCTGGAGAGGCCACATTGTTCAATCTGTTAAAAATGTATCCATTTGAGATTTTTTGTATATTTGTATTCTCCCTTCTGAAATGCATCCACAAATTGATAAGATTGGAACAAATGGCAGCCCTGGTATCAAATCACCTATAAAAACAAATAAATATGATGCCTGCTTTTAGGCGCCCAAATTTTTTATTCGCACAGTGAGTAGTGAACATATCGTTAGCTTAATGTGAAAATGTGCTATCACTTTTTGAAAAATTGTATTTTAATGCAGTTTTAAAATTGAATTCAAAATACATCGATCATAAAAAAAATATTTTTATTTTTCATTCTTACGTGCTGTGGGCAATGATGTGTAAATGTGCTAAGTCGTCAGCTGTTAAAAAGAATGTGCTAAGTCAACACATGCTTTGTTGTTGTTGTATTAACGATAAAGACATTACCCGAAGGCTTTGGGGAGTGTTGCCGATGTTGATGGTCCTTTGCCGGATATACATAGATCCGGTACATCCCGGTAACAAAGGTACTAGCCCGACCATCTCGGGAACGATTTATATGACCACAATAAACCTTCTAGGCAATCCCGCCCTCCCCATCCCCTAGTTTCATGAGGAACTTGGGGTCGGCAGAGCCTCGGCTGTCAATGAAACAGGATTCGCCACGGTTAGGTGAGGTTGACAATTGGGTTGGAGAAACTATATATTGCGCTGGCAACCCCTTGAGAGGGTTGCGAACAGAGCCCCTTGAAATTGAATTCACCCAATTGAGACATGCCTTTGGTGTTTGATAAATGCTTTGCGCTGACCATAATCTACTTCAATTCTTACAGGTCGATATCTACATGCTTTCTTACAGACTAGTTAAAAATAGAAAACAATTCAAGCTTAAACTTATATAAGTTGTTATCTATATATTAATATGCTAACAAAATTTCCATACAATCAATTGACAGGCTGTTTCGCATACTTAGCATACGTAAAATCATATAAAAGTTATACGAATCGATTCGTATGGATCGGCCGCAGTGCATAGGCCTATTTTTGTTAACAAATAAAAAGTTTTTTGTAAATTCGAACAATTCATACAAATATCGAAATTCATTTTCGTGCACAAGCGCGCCATCTTAGGGAACAATTATCTAAGTGTTCTAATGCGAATTTCAAAGACCTAAACCTTTATGTATCCCCATTGTTGCCACTTACCTATAATAGCCTCTACCAAAATCCAAAAAAATTGTTCCAAAATAATTTGTAGCGTACCAAAAAATCTTAAATGGAATGAATTTTTGACCGGCGCATTTTTTGTTGCAAATTTCACTTACACGTAAATACATGTCTTTATTTAACAGATTCTTTCTAATTTATTTATAATTAATGGCAAATCTGCCCGAAAATGTTTTTGCATTTGCAGATTTAATCCTCATTTTAGATAAAGTACGTCTTATACTGAACAAAAAAAAAAGTTACAAAAATAATAGTAAATTTTTTATATTGCCTTTTATGCTAATTTATTTTATTTCTTATTCTATTTTATTATTTATTCTCTTATTTCAAATTGGTTTATTATTATTTAAATGCAACTGGACTGAATCAGAAAGTTTCACGTTGTATATTAAACGAAACAAAAAAACGTCCCAAAAACGTTTTTGATTTTTTAGGTCAATGCGGCAACCGGCATTATAGCGGCCGTATTGCCTAGGCAGTATATTACCCACTATCTATATATTAATTCGCTAACAAAATTTCCATACAAACAATTGACAGGCGGTTTCGCATAGTTAGCATACGTAAAATCATATAAAAGTGATTTGAATCGATTCGTATAGATCAGCCGCAGTGCATAGGCCTATTTTTTTTTAACAAATATTACTCTATTTGTTTATAATTAATAGAAAAAATTTTTTGTCAATCCAACAATCCCTCCAAATATGGATATTTACTTTCTTGCACAAAAGCGCGCCATCTTTGGACAAATTATGTAAGTGCTCTAAGACACAAACCTACATAAGCGTACGCGCTACGCGGTGAAAGATTAAAACATGGTTTCCCATTGTTGCCACTTACCTATAATAGCCTCTACCAAAATTCTAAAATATTGTTCCAAAATAATTTGTAGCGTACCAAAAAGCTTAAATAGAATTTATTTTTGACCGGCCCATTTTTTGTGGCAAATTTCACTTACACGTAAATACATAAGTCTTTATTTAACAGATTATTTGTTTTTATTTTATTTGTTTTCAAAAAAACATGAAATCGCAAATAATGAGTTAACTTTAGTTGAAACTAACTAATTTATTTATAACAATTAATGGCAAATTTGCCCGAAAATGTTTTTGCATTTGCAGACTTAATCCTCATTTTAGATAAAGTACGTCTTATACTGAACGAAAAAAAAAAGTTACAAAAATATAACATTAAATTTTTTATATTGCCTTTTATGCTAATTTATTTTAGTTCTTATTTTATTTTATTATATATTCTCTTATTTCAAATTGGCTTATTATTATTTAACTGCAACTTGACTGAATCGGAAAACTTCACATTGTATATTAAACGAAACAAAAAAACGTCCCAAAAATGTCTTTGATTTTAGGTCAAAACGGCAATCGGAATCATAGCGTGCATAGTCAGTATATTACCTACTATATTTATTATTTGGCTAACTTTGTTGGATTATATATCCATTAATCGGATGCTTAGATCCCATAACCTTAATTTGTTTATGTCGCTTAAAGTTATGAAATCAATTTTATTTTAGTAAATATGTTTGCGTGAATAATTTCAATGTTTTTGTTTGTTTTTCTTTTCTTTCTAATTTATTCTGCTTTGTTATATCTTAGTATTATATTGTTCACAGACGATATTTTATGGTAGATATGGTCATATATATTCATGAAATGGAGTGTTTACAAATTTAATACAAATTAATTACGTACATAGATCGCAATGGGAATCCCAACATTATCCGAGCATTAGAATCTTCATATTTCCACAATGATCACATTACGGAAAAAAGTATAAGTGCACTTATTGCGTTTTTATATGGAACTGTTTGTTCACTTCACTTAATTTTTTCGTAATTTAAGTACTTTATTTTTTTTTTTTTTTCTTTAATTAAACATTTTTTTAGTAAACTCTGCCTTCTTTCTCATTACATAATTTTTTATATTTTTATTTTTTTTTTATGAAGGTATCCTCTATTCTACTCGAAATTTTTGTTTTGTGTCACACTTACATATTAGATATGTATTTATACAAAATTAAACCGGTGGCGTGAAATAGGCTAAATTCCTTTTACAAATTTCTTCGTTTTTAACTAAAAGTACATGTTTTTTGAATTATGACACTACTGAGGTAAATGGGCGATATATGTATATGGGTGATGTAGGCCTACTGGGAAACCGAGCACCCAAAACTAACTTCGGTAGCGCGCCAACGGGGACCTTCTGGGTGGTGTGGAAAAACATATTTTTCAAATCAATTTCAAGTAATTTCACCATAATTCTGTGTCAATTTCATTTGATTTTACATAATTTTTATATTTTTGTTTAAGGAGCTCCATGCCAAAGCGTTATAATTACATGTGAAAAGTTTGTAGAAAATTTAAGAAAATACAATCAAAAAGTACAAAGTCACTGAGTTGAAAAAAATACACGTTGGTCGAATTTCGACCACGGGCGATACTAGTTAAAATTAATAACAATACTGAATCGATTTGCTAGATGTATAGTCCTAGTTATAGGTCCATTCATAGCATAATTCGTTTTATGAGTTATTTCGATAAATAATCTATTATACCGAAGATCGCGCAGTGGAATATATGGAATGAACAAATTAGATAAATCAGAGCAATTCGTGTTAAAGTTTATTACATTATAGGCAAACATGAGTGAGATAAAAGTTTTTCTGTCATGCAAAGCCAGACGACCAACCAATTTGTGCATGCTGGCTGCTGGTATATGATGGGAGGCCGTCTGGCCAGTGAAGCATACGTAAAGCAATTTTTGTAAAAAATGTTTGAACTTTCTCAATTTTATAGGAGTTAGATTCATCGAAAGTATTCCATATTATTGAGCAATATTCAAGACCACTTCTGACCAAGGATATATAAAGTGCCTTCAACGTCATAGGGTCCTTAAAGTCACTGGTATTACGTCTACTGAGCCCAACCATTGCAACAAGTTTTGAAACAATGGAGTCAATGTGACTAGAAAAAGAGATTTTTCAGTCAAAAATTACACCCATGTCTTCTCTCTTGACAACTATTAAGAGATTTAGCATTTAGTTTGTAGATAAAGTATGTGGCAGTTGTCTTTGTGGAATGAGACAAAACACAGTATTTGTTTGAATTTAAAAATAAATTATTGTCTGCCCACCATCCGGCAAAAGAGTCCAGATCAGAACCGTTAGAAATAGTTAGAAATAGTATATAGTTTTAGTGTTATATTTCAATCACTAACGGGGAGGAGTGATGGGGAAACATATTGAGTAAAAAGTACTAAGTCAGGAGAAAAAATTTGTTTTGAGTGTGGAAATTGTGCTAAGTCATAAAATAGCTGCTGCATACATGATTCTTATTTATCTTTTTCAAAGCTTCTACGCTCAAAATTATTGCAACTAAGGTATCCTCATTCCAAGGTTTGGAAAAAAGGTTATTTAAAAAATTATTCATTTTTTTTTTCGTCTCCTGTAAAATTCGTAAAAAAAGACTTACCACGTTTTCACATTAAGCTAACGATATGTATTACTTCCAAAACTGAATGGCAATATAATTTAAATGGAAATGTGTATTCAAGTAAATGTTCATATAACATATTCGGAAACGGGAAAAATATCATCCCTGTTGTCCAATTTGTGAAATTGAAAATAAAAAATTATTATAAGACAAATAAATGATTCTTAAAATGGTATGGTACGTGCTTGCTTTTATTACGTGGGCTATACATCAGCAAGGTATATCGAACCTTCCCTAAAACTTAAAGTTTTAGAGACATTCGGCCTTTGTATGGGATTGCTTCCAAAATAACTCTTAATCCGTTTTAAATGGGAGCCTTCCCGATCTCAATTTTCTTTGTACTCGTCTTCACCCAATAACTTCTTTTTCATATATTTTTCAGAAAAAAGATGTTCGCACTATGGTATTTGTCCTTTGCATTTGATGAAATACGGTAAGTTAATAATTGAGTTATTATAAAAGCATGCAATTAAGAAAAAAGAGATGACATGCTACATCTAGATCTTGACAGTAGATGTCGACATGCATTTTTGAATGACAATAGCTTTAAAATTGAGAATGGAATGAATATCTAAAGTGACCTTTAAACAATAAGAAGTCATAATGCATGTCATTTAATAACATTATCTTAAAATTACCAGTTGGCCAGTCTCATATTTATTGTTTCAGTAAAAATGGTTTTCGGTCGTTTAACGCGATACGGGCCCTGGACTTTGAAATACGTAATATATATGACCCGGTCTATGAAAAGGTGGCTTATGACTAAAAAAAAACAGCTGTTAACAGCTGTTTCTCGCAAAAAAACAGCTGTTAACAGATATTTCTCGCAATTTATTTTTTGGGTTATAAGCCACCTTTTCATAGACCGGGTCACATATAGATTATACAAATTTATCGTCACCGTAACAAATTAAACAGTAACTTAAAATAAGGTGGGTTTTGAGTTGGCTCTCCTGAGCTTACGATATGAACATTTCTGTAGGATACCTTGATTATGGAAATTTTATTATATGGAGCTAGTTTCCTATAACATTTTCTAAATAGAAAATATGTAGGTTTAAAGCAGGGTTGCGCGTTTACAACATTTTTTGGATTGTTTACACTTTCATTGTAAACAATTGTTAATAATGTAAACATTTGTAAACATTTACCAGCATATGTAATTTCAACTTATATTGTAAACTGTCAAATCAAACAGATCGATTTGAAGGACCAAAAAGTTACTTTTTATTTATTATAAAATGAAAATTGACTAAAACAATGAAGAATCGGACAGTTAAAATGAATAAAAAATATTAACAATACTAAATATTAAAGCGTTTTTTTTAATTTTTTTACAAGCTTGGAAAACGGTTGAAAAATAGTGAAAATCCATAAGCAGTAGTAGATTGTTTCTGACTCATAAAAAAAGCAAAAAAAATAATTTTTTACAATTGTTTACAAAAATGAATTGTTTACGTAAACAATTAACTTGTAAACAATTACATTGTTTACATGTAAACAATTGCTATAAACAATGTAAACAGTTTACAGGCCCAACCCTGGTTTAAAGTTTTGAAGATATAAAACGGAAAACTATAATCCATATACATATGTACGTATGTACATATAAAGCTCAGAAATGGTCAAACAAGACCTAAAAAATTTAAAGCTAATGTTGGTGGGTTTTTGACATAACTTTTTAAAAAAAATCAGTTCACCTTCATCATATCTTTATTATGAAAATTACTAGCTGACCTTGGCAAACTTCCTTTTGCCCAAAATTTTAGTTAGAAATTTGTGATTGCTAATAACTTAGGTTATAGATTTATATAAAAGAATAAAGTTAGGCTGCGTAACTCTGTGCGGTGTTGAGTTATTGAGTTGATACCGAGCCTGCCCCAAATTCCAATTTTAAAATTCCATCGCCAAAAATTTCTAAAACAAAATCAAGTGCGCAGAAAAGCATGCAATATTTATTACCATGCCATGTGATCGATAGCAAATACCACCTAAGTAATAGAAGTTAGGCTTATTGCTTATGACTACATGGTACTAAATGCTGCATACTTTTCTGTGCGCTTAATTTTCTTTTAGAGATTTTTGGCGATGGAATTTTAGCTTAGCGAAAGTTGGAATTTGGGGGCTGGTGTCACTGAAGTTAACACACTGTTTCGTTATACCGCGGTGCAATGACGCCACTAACAGCAGTACCGCTACAGACTCATCTTCGACATAACATCAATTATCAACACTTCAACTCAATGCCGCCAGTAACGCCAATAACTCTCCTGTGCTAATCTAATTAGTACTTAGTACTGGTATTATGATCGGGCGACATCTGTAATTCGGTAATCGAAAGTTGTTGTTAGTCAAAACTTCAACACAATGCCGCCAATAACATTGCTGTGACGCCACCTACTAATAAATAGAGTTATGAGGGGGCGACATCTGTCATTCGGTAGTCGAAAGTTTCTGCTAGTCATATAATGCCACCTACGAATATTTTAGCATGAGCGGGCGACATCTGTAATCGAGAGATGCTGCTATTCAACACTGTGCGTAATAAGCGAGTATGGGATTCCGTGGAAAGAAATTTTTCTCATATAAAATAGCTAGCATATGGTTAATCCCATACCCGCGAAGTAATGGCATGAAATATTGCTTGATAGCGTGTTTTGAACCTTCTTGTTCTTCTAGTCACCCAGCGGTATAAAAAATACTCTACGAATGCCCTTATCAACAGCTTTCTTTTGATATCCATATTGTATAAACACATTCTAGTGGTACCCGGGCCCACGTTTTGGTCTCAAGACTCTAGCCACCCAGCGGTATGAAATATAGCCTATTCGGGTACCTAGATAATATACCTACAATATTTTATAAAAGTCGGTCCAGTAGTTTTCAACTTTTAAGCATCTGAACATACACTCACCACGATTCATTTATATATATATATAGATTAGTTAATAATGGAAAATTAAAATGGCTCTTTCATAGCCCCAAATAGTAGTTACAGCATTTTGACGTAACTTTCGATAGTCTGTTTGACAAAAATCAGGATATACATTTAGTTAATTCTGAATTTAGACCATGATAACACTATAGAGACATCGTATGTGATAAATCCGCTCAGACTCAACGTGGTCGGTATCATTGTAGTCCAAAGTAAATTCCAAATAGTAATTTTCCAAACATCTTTGGTAGTTATGATTGTAGGTAGATTTAAAATGAAAAGGCGCGAGTAAATTCATAATTGTTTGAAAAAGTTTTTCCCAGACATTATGGGTTCAGTTAAAAAATGAGGACCACGAAGACTAAAATATTCCGAAAAGTTGATATAGTCTAGGTTGTATTACCCGCAAGGACGGAAAAGGAATGTAACTTAATAGCGTTTTCTTTTCTGAAAACAAGTGTTACCATCATGCTGCACGCTTAGATTTTGAACTAGGACGCTTGACGCTCTGAACAAATACTAAATGTAATGGTAATAGGAATAAGGAATACATAAACTTACGAGAGGAGAGGAGAGAAGGACCAACGAGGCGACGCCACTAATTTTTATACTCAGTTGAGCAGAGCTCACAGAGTATATTAAGTTTGATTGGATAACGGTTGGTTTTATATATATAAAGGAATCGAGATAGATATAGACTTCCATATATCAAAATAATCAGGATCTAAAAAAAATTTGATTGAGCCATGTCCGTCCGTCCGTCCGTCCGTCCGTTAACACGATAACTTGAGTAAATTTTGAGGTATCTTTAAAATGAACGATATCGGACTATAACCACGCCCACTTTTTCGATATCGAAAATTTCGAAAAACCGAAAAATTGCGATAATTCATTACAAAAGACAGATAAAGCGACGAAACTTGGTAGATGAGTTGAACTTATGACGCAGAATAGAAAATTAGTAAAACTTTGGACAACGGGCGTGGCACCGCCCACTTTTAAAAGAAGGTAATTTAAACGTTTTGCAAGCTGTAATTTGGCAGTCGTTGAAGATATCATGATGAAATTTAGCAGGAACGTTACTCCTATTACTATATGTACGCTGAATAAAAATTAGCAAAATGGGAGAAGGACCACGCCCACTTAAAAAAAAATTTTTTTAAAGTAAAATTTTAGCAAAAAATTTAATATCTTTACAGTATATAAGTAAATTATATCAACATTCAACTCCAGTAATGATATAGTGCAACAAAATACAAAAATAAAAGAAAATTTCAAAATGGGCGTGGCCCCGCCCTTTTTCATTTAATTTGTCTAGGATACTTTTAACGCCATAAGTCGAACAAAAATTAACCAATCCTTTTGAAATTAGGTAGGGGCATAGATCTTATGACGCTAACTCTTTTTTGTGAAAATGGGCGAAATCGGTTGATACCACGCCCAGTTTTTATACACAGTCGTCCGTCTGTCCTTCCGCATGGCCGTTAACACGATAACTTGAGCAAAAATCGACATATCTTTAATGAACTTAATTCACGTGCTTACTTGAACTCACTTTATCTTGGTATGAAAAATGAACGAAATCCGACTATGACCACGCCCACTTTTTCGATATCGAAAATTACGAAAAATGAAAAAAATGCCATAATTCTATACCAAATACGAAAACAGGGATGAAACATGGTAAGGCAATTGGATTGTTTTATTGATGCGAGATATAACTTTAGAAAAAACTTTATAAAATGGTTGTGACACCTACCATATTAAGTAAAAGAAAATGAAAAAGTTCTGCAGGGCGTAATAAAAAACCCTTGAAATCTTGGCAGGTATTACATATATAAATAAATTAGCGGTATACAACAGATGATGTTCTGGGTCACCCTGGTCCACATTTTGGTCGATATCTGGAAAACGCCTTCACATATACAACTACCACCACTCCCTTTTAAAACTCTCATTAATACTTTTAATTTGATACCCATATCGTACAAACTCATTCTAGAGTCACCCCTGGTCCACCTTTATGGCGATATCTCGAAAAGGCGTCCACCTATAGAACTAAGGCCCACTCCCTTTTAAAATACTCATTAACTCCTTTCGTTTGATACCCATATTGCAAAAACGAATTCTAGAGTCATCCCTGGCCCACCTTTATGGCGATATCTCGAAACGGCGTCCACCTATGGAACTAAGGATTACTCCCTTTTAAAATACTCATTAACACCTTTCTTTTGATACCCATATTGTAAAAAGAAATTCTAGAGTCACCCCTGGTCCACCTTTATGGCGATATTTCGAAAATGCGACCACCTATACAACAACCACCACTCCCTTTTAAAACCCTCATTAATACCTTTAATTTGATACCCATATCGTACAAACACATTCTAGAGTCACCCCTGGTCCACCTTTATGGCGATATTTCGAAACGGCGTCCACCTATAGAACTAAGGCCCACTCCCTTTTAAAATACTCATTAACACCTTTCATCTGATACCCATATCGTCCAAACATATTCTAGAGTCACCCCTGGTCCACCTTTATTGCGATACCTCGAAAAGGCGTCCACCTATAGAACTAAGGCCCACTCCCTTTTAAAATACTCATTAACTCCTTTCGTTTGATACCCATATTGTACAAACAAATTCTAGAGACACCCCTGGTCCACCTTTATGGCGATATTTCGAAAATGCGACCACCTATACAACAACCACCACTCCCTTTTAAAACCCTCAATACCTTTAATTTGATACCCATATCGTACAAACGAATTCTAGAGTCACCCCTGGCCCACCTTTATAGCGATATCTCGAAACGGCGTCCACCTATGGAACTAAGGATTACTCCCTTTTAAAATACTCATTAACACCTTTCTTTTGATACCCATATTGTACAAACAAATACAAGAGTCACCCCTGGTCCACCTTTATGGCGATATTTCCAAAATGCGACCACCTATACAACAACCACCACTCCCTTTTAAAACCCTCATTAATACCTTTAATTTGATACCCATATCATACAAACACATTCTAGAGTCACCCCTGGTCCACCTTTATGGCGATATTTCGAAACGGCGTCCACCTATAGATCTAAGGCCAACTCCCTTTTAAAATACTCATTAACACCTTTCGTTTGATGCCCATATTGTACAAACAAATTCTAGGGTCACCCCTGGTCCACCTTTATGGCGATATCTCGAAACGGCGTCCACCTATGGGACTAAGGATTACTCCCTTTTAAAATACTTATTAGCACCTTTCATTTGATACCCATATCGTACAAACGCATTCTATAGTCACCCCTGGTCCACCTTTATGGCGATATCTCGAATAGGCGACCACCTATACAACAACCACCACTCGCTTTTAAAACCCTCATTAATACATTTAATTTGATACCCATATCGTACAAACACATTCTAGAGTCAACCCTGGTCCACCTTTATGGCGATATTTCGAAACGGCATCCACCTATAGAACTAAGGCCCACTCCCTTTTAAAATACTCATTAACTCCATTCGTTTGATGCCCATATTGTACAAACAAATTCTAGGGTCACCCCTGTTCCACCTTTGTGGCGATATCTCGAAACGGCGTCCACCTATGGAACTAAGGATTACTCTCTTTTAAAATTCTCATTAACACCTTTAATTTGATACCCATATCGTACAAACGCATTCTAGAGTCAACCCTGATCCACCTTTATGGCTAAATCCCTAAATGGCGTCCACCTATAGAACTATGGCCCACTCCCTCATAAAATACTCTTTAATGCCTTTCATTTGATACACATGTCATACAAACACATTCCAGGGTTTCCTTCGGTTCATTTTCCTACATGGTTATTTTCCCTTATGTTGTCACCATAGCTCTCAACTGAGTATGTAATGTTCGGTTACACCCGAACTTAACCTTCCTTACTTGTTTTCTATGGTTTTTGAACTTGTACAGTAGAATCGCGAAAAAGTTAACTCTCGCGAGGAAGTTAATCGCTCGGCTAAGTTGACCGAGCTTGAGCGTCCACGTCCCGCTCTAAAAAGCGCTGTAAAACATGTATGGCTTAAATCTTAAATCTGTATCAACATAAAGCTATAATAGAAAATTTGTCGATTTGTAAAATCGGATTGCAAATTGTTGAGTCGTCCAGAGTGTAGATTCATTCAATCATTTCAAAACAACTGGGTGAACGGATTTGGATGCAATTTTGCAATATGCAGGTCAGAAGTACACTTTGCTTTCTTCCTCCTCGAAACACAAGAATTCTGTTAAATTCCTCTGCCCAACACAAGAATTCTGTTAGTAACCAGAAAAATCGAACTGCTTCACTCAGAAATTCCCTGGGTGGGTCCAACACCGATTTGGAGACCAAATTAATATCCGCGGAAAACACTTTTACCACAATTTTTCTTGTGGGCACAACAAAACCATCAAAATTACAACAACCACATGAAAATTTTAAATTTTGTTTGCCAATATCTCCGAAAAGAAACAAAATTTCCGCTTTCGGATTCGTGATCCTGGGTCCAAAGCGAGTCTTTTGACACTTTTCCCGATATTTTCGGACGAGTTTTAGCAGTTGTACTTAGTTAACTTTTCTGAGCTCATCAATTTTTTCAAATCCAACCGTTTGTTTGGCGATAAAAGTAAGTGCGGGTATTCCCCTATTTCTGTGTTATTGTCAAAGGTGGGTGGTTTTGACGTCAGCATTGACGATATTGAAAATTGGAACGACTATCAATTTTCGGAAGATGACGAATATTGCAAATTGTCCGATAATGATAACGAAGAATCAGCTATCGAGCAAGATATGCAACAACAGAAAGTGAGTTTTTCGGAAGCAATTGGATGCATCAATACCTTGGTAAAGTGGTATGAGAACAATAATGATGCAAATCAGATATCAGATCTTATTAATATGCGGGGGTGAAAATTTTCAAAAGCTATTACGCAAAAGAAAAAAACAAACAAGTCTCGAATGCTTCTTTAGAACAGCTTTTACAAATTAATATGTACATACATATCGACGTGCCATATGAAAAGTAACATTTTCAAAATTTTTTTCGTAGGATTTCTTTGTAAAAATATTTGAAAGTGTTACTTTTCGTAAGGCACATTGTAAAATAAATTAATAGGTATGTTCGCTGTACTTGTACAAATGAAATCGAAGAATATGGCTCTGTAATAATTAAAACTAAGTAATTTAAATAAATTCAATGTGTTATATCCAAAAATCTATGTTTCTTGCTGTACTTTTTCAAATTTAAAAACCGCTTGGAAAAGTAAATAATTCGGAAAAGTAAAATACCCTTAGGATATTTTGGTTAACTTTTTCGCGATTCTACTTTACTCTTCCTGCAAATTACCGTAGTAAACAATGCAAAAAACCCCTGAGCAATAACATTTCCCCCTTTGAGAATTCTTTTCAGTTGCTTATTGGGTTATGTATGGGTGCATTGCATCAATGCATGTATATGCATATGGGTGTAAACGGATGTGAATATCTGGTATATACTTAACAACAAAATTAAAGCATAGTTTTAGGCGATTCCCAAATAATGAAGCAAATCTACACCAATTTGAACTTGCAAGTGGGAAGGTACTAGGGCTGATAATTTTTTTTTTATAATCCCGAGATATCTGAAGATGAATATATAAAGCTAATGTGGCTTCGAGGAGTAGAAAATAAACGAATATACTTTTTAGGGGGGTCATATAAAGTAATAGACAAACTAAGCCTTGACAAATGCGAGGTTGCAAAGGTAGGCTATCAAAAAAATTACGTGAAAAATTACGATGGAAGCGTAAACACCATGTTGTACAGTGGAGTAGAATTTATGGGTAGATGGTTGTGGCTCTACTCAAATAAAGACACATTTGAATGTCTCATATCTACATATCTTTATACAAGCATTCATTTTGATATCCCTTAGGAAATTGGATTGGTCAAAGTTTCGTCCACGGCGATACTAGTACGTATATGTAATACAGTAGACGCTCACAAATTAGAACCATTTTGTTTTTAGGGTGATTCTAATTTCTGAAAAATTCGAATTCCTGGATGTGTTTTTATTTGTATAAAACCTTAAAAATTAAGTCAATTTGCATTAAAAAACTACATTGAAATTTTGTCTTATTCAATTTTATTCATAAAAACGAGAAAACATAAATAACAATCCAGTACAATACATATCACATGTTTTTTTTATTAAATATACATATATGTATACATTCGCTAAATCAAAAAAGGATCAAAAAAATAAAAACTCCAATTACAATAAATATATTTTTTTTTTTCATTAAAAATACATAAAAGATCGATAGAAACACATTAAAAAGGCCAAAAATGAAAGAAAAACTTCATAACTAACATTCAGCGATGCGCAATGATTTTTTGTTAGCCTCATGATAGGTATTAGAAACAGCGTTTAAACATTATGCTTTATTCGAGTTTATATAGCTGATTGCAAATGGCACCACATCAAGTTCTACGGCTAACCGCTTCCCTTGAACACCTTTGTCAAGCTTTCCCAAGATCTGAACTTTGGTTTCCAAGGACAAAGTATTTTTCTTACATTTATTTGGCATTTCAGCGAATTACTTTTAAACAAAAAATGCCAAAACTCGTGCACGCGAGTTAAGAAAAATAAAAGACCGCGAGATGTGAATATAATATGTCTTTATTCAATGACATCAAAAACTTAATCTAACTTATTTAACAATTATTCGCTTATTTATAATATTTCCTAAACAAACATTTCTGACCGCTTTCTACTTGTTTGTTGGTAGTCTAACTATCACACCACTTTACGGTTCGGTGTGTTCTCGTTTATCAGGTGATCCTCGGTTTTACAAAGTCGTTGTTGTTAATCCTAGTACGGTGATTGCTTTACAATTTACAATCATCAGGCGACTTTACGGTTTTACCATAATTGTTGTTGCACATTTTGTTTTCTTCTTTTTGATAAACAATTGCTGTTGCATATTTTGTTTACGTCTTATTTATAAACAATCTTGTTATGTTATGTATATGCTTTGCTTTATGAATTTTTATATGTATATATGTATGTACGTACGTTTATAAATAACAATATATTTTAGTTAATTCAATAAGTAAGTAGATAAATATGTAAGGACATAAAAAGAAAGGTTTGTTAGTGGAGTATGTGATAAGTATTTAATAGTTATGTATGTTTGTATGTGCTTATGTTTATATGCATTGCATAATTTTCGATTCTAATTTCAGATCGTGTAATGTATTGAAAAAGTTGATTCTAATTTCTGGACATTCTAATTACTAAAGGTTCTAATTTGTGAGCGACTACTGTAATTCGACGTTGAATCATTATCCAGGATTTCAAATAGGACAGGAAGAGAATGTGCGGCAATATCCGACAAGGGAGAAAAATGTAGGCTATTTTGAATTATGCGGCTGCTCAGTTTGTTGGGGTTGTCTATTCTCGATCAGCTACATATATATATACTAAGATTGAAGTTGAAATAAATGTCAAATTATTTCAGCTACCTTAAACAAAGCAACAAAAGCTGTCTTCGCCTTCAGTGGAATCTATAACAAAACAAGGGGCTATCTCCCAAAATGGTACATAAACTAGATTATTAATACTGTTGTGAAGCCAATAGTTGCTTGGTTTGATTTGGGAACCAAAAATTAAGTTTTTTTTAAGATGGGTTCCCGAGCATCAGGGACATGAAGGCAATGAACAGGCAAACTACCTAGCCAAGCAGGGTGCTTCAGCAGTACTTGCCCAGAGCCTTTATTTGAACCCACAAAGGCACACACTAGGGAAACAGATCAGTTCAGAGGACCCTGGATTAAAGGCAAAGAGCAAATGCAAGACAAATTGTTTATACTTCCAGCAATGAGAGTAACAGGCAAACTCATACATCTAAACAGAGAGAACCTACAAACTTTCACGGGGTACTACACGGTACACTGTAGTCTACGATATCACCTAAGTAAGTTAAATCTATCCGATAAACCAATCTGTCGCTTTTGGAAGCTGGAGGATGAATTGCCGGTTCACATTTTCTGCGAATGCGTAGCTCTGCCAAGGCAGAACCTCTCAGCTCTAGGTGGCGTGACTCTTAATCCCTTCGTGATATTAAGTAAAAAGCCTGAAGAGGTACTTAAATACATTAAAAGCCTCCACAGACAGGGAAAGGCTGAAAGGTCAAGCACAATAGGTCTAAATAAAGGTCGCAAGCATCGAGGCCTAATAATACGAGTAGAAAAATGTTCAATTCCATTCGGATACAAAAGTCGGTCTAAAACGTGTTAAAGATAAATTCGCTCGAAATAATGGTTATTATTATCAAAACTCAATTGAATTTTCATACATTTAAAAGATTATAAAAGAATTAAAAACAGATCTTAATTATTCTTTTCAAATATTCTTTCAAAATTTTTCACACATTCGTTCTCATATTTATCAAAAAGGTAAATTAGTACTCAATCATAAGACAATTAATTACCTAATGATATTCATACATCCGCATGAATAAATTTTACACAATATTTATAATAAGAACTCTGTAAACACAATTGCAAACAATTGTCTAAATATTATTTATGTACATACATATGTACATATGTGAGTATGTATGTCGTAACTGTGCCTACTAGGGATGTTATGAAAATGATTTAAATGATCCGGATGTAGAAGCCGGATTTAATTAGCTTGATTTATTCAAGTCGGAATCAATATTGTAGTCGAGATATTTAAAAAGTATCCAAGTCCTTTACTACATAATACATAATTAGAAATTGAGGCTATCAACCGTGTTGTGGTTGCGAAGACGCAAATGACTCGAACCCATATTTTCCGCTTTTTTATACTCAGCGTGCTTTGCACACAGAGTATATTAACTTTGATTGGATAACGGTTGGTTGTACAGGTATAAAGGAATCGAGATAGATATAGACTTCCATATATCAAAATCATCAGTGTCGAATTATTTATTTGATTAAGCCCTGTCCGTCCGTCCGTTAACACGACAACTTGAGTAAATATTATTATTTATTAATAAAATCGAGCTTATATGGACCCAGAGTAGATTGGTATTGAAAATGAGCGAAATCGGATGATAACCACGCCCACTTTTTATTTATATAACATTTTGGAAAACACAAAAAATCTGATTATTTTGTAAATAATACACCTAGAATGTTGAGAAAAATTAGCATATCGTAATGAAATTTTGTACACATATTTTCCTTATAGCAGTAAATAATTCTAGTAGAAATTGACGGGATCGGTTAAAGGCCGCGGCAACTTAGATATAAAACAAGTTTAAAAGGGTCGTAAACTAGAATAATAAGATATAACTTAGCAAAAAATTGTTTTGAATCAATGATATTACACTTATCAAAATTTATTGTAAGAGGAAATGGGTAGACATTTTTTTAAACAGGCGGTGTACAGTGGAAGCTCACGCTGAGTATATAATGTTCGGTTACACCAGAACTTAGACACCTTTACTTGTTTCAGTCTGGAGTGAGCGGAAGTTATGGCTCGGGTGCTTATGCCGCTGATGTCCCTGCCGTATATTCGAGAGGTCGTCGCTTCGCTGAATCTGAATTCAGAATCAGATTTTTCATTTTGGTTCTTGTCCTCGAGTTAATCTTACATGAAACTACGAAAATCACGATTTCCGACTGAAAACTAATTTTAGTCAAATATCTCTTTATACAGTTTGAAACCACAGTCATTTCCCTCACATTAATTTTTCCCGATATTTAACTGTGAGCCGTGCTTTTTTTACATGTATATACATTACATTTGTGGGTAAAAAAAAGCTTATCATCACTTAGATAATGTTTGGGCCTCCTAGCAGCAATTATTGAAGACTAGCAACAGTGGTTAAATAACTCTCTACAAAACGGGTTGTGCTTAATAGCGGAAACGCATACCTCTGTTGCTCATAGTGTATAGCCTATAGCTGAATCAGTTGCGATGGATAGCTGAGACACACTATAACCAATTGCTATCCTCTGCTTGAGAAGGAAGCTACGTTCTTTCTTATCCTAACATGGCCATTAGGACCTCGCAATTAGTCCACAGCAAGTTCGTTGTCCTAATCTCATATTCGTCAATTTTCCTCAGAAGATAACCCAGCTGTAGTGGTACGAAGGTTTCCACCTCGCTAAAGTCTACTTTGGAACCTTTCCTCACAAATACATTCCCTTCAATATCGATATGCCCACAGACACAGCAAAGGCAGGCATTAATTAAGATTTCTTATGGACGGCAGCAACGCTCGATACCTCTGCACGATATCCGACTATATCACGTTGGATTTTAATGCCTGGCTGTTCGACAAAGATTTTTACATTTGTGTGCGAGACCATACTGTCCTGTAGTAGTCTGGCTGCTCTCCCTATGGCATAGACCTCCGCCTGGATGGAACTGCATGAGTTCCAACCCTTCGGTACGGTTGATATATCTGCAGAAGCTTTGAGTATATTCCATCTCCAATTGCCTTTTCTATTTTTCAGTCATCTATGTAGATTTCAATGCCCCTACGTCTGTCAATGCCTTCCTACCATTCCTCCATAGACGCCTTTGCACCTTACCAACCCTGCGTTGAAAGTCTCCAGTTCCTCCCGAAAGCTATCTTGCAGTTGTAGTATAGTGTCAGAGTTATTTTTGATCTCGCCTCAATGTTCTTTTTTAGGCCTAATTTGGGGTCGAGAATCATGTCAAGATATTTGGCTTCACAAAAGAGATTTAACGTTGTGCCGTTTAGCCTTATTAAGTTAAAGAAGGGAATTTTTGTTGTTCTTGTGAAAAGGACAGGTTTTGTTTTTGTTGGACTTACAGCCAGCCCGTTTTGCCCTGCCCATAACGAAATGCCACAAGGTACCGTTTTCATGAGCTCAATAATCGTTAGCAAGTTACCTGTGATCAGAATCACTAAGTCTTTGGCGTATGCGACTAGCCCCGTTCTTTCTGCCCTGAATATTTCTAGAATTTCATAAGGTGCCAAAATCCAGAAAAGGCGATAGCACGTCGTCCTGGTATCTATTTTACATACTAAGCCAGCTCCTAAAGTTGCGTTGAAAACCCTAATTCTGACCATAGATTCGATACATGCAACTATAGGGTCTTGGGTTCCAAAGTTGTTGCAGACACCCTCAATGTCGAGGAAGCTTGCCAAGGTATATTCTGCAGTTCAGGGATGTCGTTGACTAACTCGTGAAGGTCAATAAATCTCTCCAGAGTTTTAAGGATAAAGGAGGAAAGTATTATTGGTCTGTAGCCTTTAGCTTCCGAGTGGTTTAGTTTGCTTTCTTCAGGAATGAATATCTAAAGTCTTCTCTCGGCAAACGAAAATCAGATGAATCGGCTCGGGGAGTTTTCGAGGGAAAAGTTTTTCTAAAGATTTACATCAACATAAACCAGCGAATTGAAACGCAATGATGTAATGTAAATGAAAGATGATGATCCGGCTAAGAAAATTTGTTTATCGTAACCCTCCTATGGAAGCAGAGAAAGAGGGTGGCCCCCACTCTGCTGGAAGGGGCAGGTGGAAAACGATTTAAATTCCCTTAGTGTGACCAATTGGTGCCAGTTTTCTCAGCGAAGAATCGACTGGCGCGCTTTTTTGGACGGCCATAACCGTTTAAACGGTTAAGCACCAGTTAAGTAAGTCTCCAAACCAAATTTGACGAAGAATGACGGAAAATCGTTCAAATATACACACATACATACATATACATATGTACACATAGAATCGATGATACATGCAAATTAAGAAAACAATGACGTCGATCATTGCCGGTTCTCTTATCGTTATTTTATTTTGATTTTTTTTATAAAATGTGTAACTATCGTCGTTATCTAATTCTTGAACGTTTTCGCTTTTAGCAATTTTGCAAAAAAAAGATCGTTGTTGGTGTGCTCGATTGCTTATTATCATCAGAAAATAACTTTTACACATGATATCAATTTGTTTATTAAAATATGTTTATATTTGTATATTTATTTATTTATTTATTCCGTTGCAAACTATTTATTCGATCAACTGTGGTTGTGAGTGATTGCAATTGATTTGCATTGTTGTTGGAACTATCTGCAAACGCAAACTTTTGTATTAAAAGTTTGTATGCATGTAAACAATAAACGGGAAAAGGGTGTGAATCATCACAAGGCGTGGCTTTATTTCAATTTCGTTCATTCAAATACGACTACACGTCGTGAATTGAACGTTTGCACCGTATTTAGATAGGTTGAGTTGAAGCCACTGTGACGTCATCTATGTATCACTACTTTGGATATGATTTCGACAGGTCACTTGTCATTCACTTGTCGTCAGACGGACGTAGCTATTCTACAAGAGTTAGCCCGTTGAGCTCCTAATTCCCTACAACCTGCCACTGCCGATACAAATAAACGCGTTCGCTCAAACTTATCCGCAATATAGTTGCCTGGTATACTGGTATATGAGTATAAGTTCGATTCGATGGTAAACGAAGTTAATAACTTCCAGATCATCTTCGACCGCACCCCAATCGAGCCTTGATTGCCTTAAATACTCTCACCGCAGTAACACTAGTATCCTTAATCCATGCGCGGTTCCAGGGGGGGGGACTTTTTTGTATTGACTGTAATGAAGTATATAATACAAATCTACATAGTAGTTTCTTATCACACAACGGATTTTTACTAATTTTTAATTTTTCTTGCTTTTTACGTTATTATTACATATATTTAAAAAAAGTCCCCCCCCTTCTCCCCCCCCCCCCCCCCGGTAACGTAAAAGCAACGTAAAAAGCAAGAAAAATTAAAAATTAGTAAAAATCCGTTGTGTGATAAGAAACTACTATGTAGATTTGTATTATATACTTCATTACAGTCAATACAAAAAAGTCCCCCCCCCCCTGGGACCTCGCATGCCTTAATCGCAGCTATTTCTAATTGGAAACAATTTCAGTGCTCGGGCAGTGTTAAATTGCATCAAGCCCGTGGCAGAAAACCCTAGCACCAACCTACCCTTCCAACTTCGATCTATCCGCGAACAAATTACTTGGTCTACTCTCTCATTAGGGACATTCGTCCTATTCTTCCGCGAAGGAGTCATGATGTTGAAACCAGCATGGGTAGCAGTTATCGCCACACAACTGTCTGGGTTAAAGTCGATGTTAGTCAAAGTGCCGAAGTTGTCAAAGTCAGAGATCCCATAGCACATATCACAAAGCGTGATCAACCCCCTGTATATTTTACCAGGATTGCCAGATCGTTTGTTTAGGCAACCATTCTAAAGCCATTGGCTTCGAAGTACACCAAAACACCCTTTCGACGTACCTCGAAAACTCTTATCAAAATTGTGCTCCGCCCACGGCGCTGTTGCAATTATATTGCTCAGAAGTTCATTAATGAATTCAACAGAGGTTTTTCCGCTCTAAAGGCAGGACATAATTACACGCGGCTTCGATGTCTCGAGAGGCGCTCAGATGAGCTGTTTTTTCGAGCTATTTTCTTGCAATAGACATGCTGCGATGCCGATAGTATCCTGCAGCATGTGGAATAGGTTCTAGAAAGCTTCTAGTATTTGCCGAGAGGACGGGGTTATTTTATAAGATAGGTCCTGATATCTAATAGAATTTTTCAATTAGGTCGTTGAGCAAACTTCCTGTAATGGATTCATTCAGGCTATGTGAGAGTCTTACGTACTAGCCGGTTCAACCTTACCTATGCATAGATTTTCCCAGTTTATTTTCTGGTTGTCTTGATCAACTTTATTTCGTTTAAGTATGTAATTATGTTTTATAATTGAAGTAATTGTCTTTATACATAATTCACCTTTATTACCATTATAATTTCCCTTATTTCATTGATTTAATTGATTATTAAATTGAATTTCTTGTCTTAATTTCATTCTTTCTTTTTTACTTTTTATTTCTTTAGAAAGCATTTCGGTAGGTTTTTCGATAATTTAAAATTAAAAGGTGGCAAAAAAGCGATTGATAATAAGCCACAACTGCCTCAGCAGCCACAGCAGCCACAGCAACAACAGACAAAACCACAAATTCAACCAAAACCAGAGGCAACGAAAAAAATAACAGAAAGCAAACCTCAGCCTCAACCCAAAGCTGTTACACCAGAAGTTAAGCCCTCTGCCAGAGCTCCAGTAGTAGCACTAACTTCTCCAAAGCCGCCAGAGGAAAAACAACCACCACCAACACCACCATCCACACCAACTAGAAGCCCAACAACATCGATACGAACGAAACCAGTACCAAGTACCACAACTAGGAAAGAAGATATTCTTACGGATGCCTTGGATAAGAAATTGCAAGAAGTTAAAAGACCATTTGAAAATGGAAATGATAAACTTAAAGAAAATTTAAAGGATGCCACAACCGGCTTTTTACAGCAGGAATCTCAAAAAGGATCAGCAAGGTAGAAAATAATAAAATATGTAGGACATAGTCGCTATGTGAAAAGTATTTAAATAATAATGTAATAAATCTAAATCACTTAATAACGCTAAATGCAAAACATTTTAATGTGATCCCTCAGCAACTAATTTGTTTGCAAGAATAACCTGAAGTAACCCTAAAATTAGAGCTGCACAGCTATCGACGATAGTCGCGTCATGCGATGTTTTCGACAGTTTGAGAAATAATATCGATAGATTTCGATAGAAGCGTATACTATCGCATTGTGAATTCAACTCCGAAGAAAATAGCTCATTTCCGATGAACACTGATCCAGATCCCGAAAATTATTGATAGTTTTGCAGCTCTATCAAAAATGTCACAGAATTTTAGATTGTAGAAGTTACGTGATTTGATTGCTTTTTTTATTGTATTTAAACCATGCGCATAGTTTTAGTTAAATTCTGTTGGTTTTTTTATTTTTTTCATAGCTGCTTTTAAGTTATTTATTTTAACTGGGTGCGTTTTAAATAGTTATCATTTCAAAATAAATTAGCTTTATGTGGGAGATATTTCCCCCCGCTCCGTTTATCTATTATCGAAGTTATGTAGAAGAGTCATATTGCAACATTAGTTTTGTGGTCTCGTTATATTCAACTTGACATCAGATCCGCCAGCAAGAGCGGATTAATATAAAGAGTTGATATGAATAACTTTCGTTATTCGTTGAAAGAATAACTTTTAAATTATCGCCTACCACCCATTAATATCGAAATAAAAATACTCGATACAAAAATGTGTTGCGAGCCCTGATGGATTGATTGCCCGCGGAGCTATTCAAATACGCCAGCGTGGAGTTGGTAAAGCACATGCGTCAACTTCTATGCAAAATATTGATTGGAATCCAAGTATTCTTTGCCCAGTCCACAAGAAAGAGGATCCTGAAAACTGCGCCAACTATCGCGGAATCAGCCTTCTTATTATATAAGGTCCTGTCAAGCGAATTGTGCGAAGACTGAAGCCCACCTCGAATCGGCTGATTGGAGCTTATCAGTGCGGTTTCAGGCCTGGTTAATCTGGAAAAAAACTTGCGAAAAAAGAATAAGCACACGTTACCTCTTTCGTCGAAACGGAACTAGGTTTCAGACAGAAAATAATACAAGCTATATAGCTTAACCGCTCTAGAACAAAATTCTATAAAAGTGAAGAATTACTGGCGTACGCTGACGATATTGATATTAAACACCCACGCCGTAAGTTATGCCTACTCCAAACTGGCAAAAGAAGCCGAAAGGATGGGTTTGATCGTGAATGAGGACAAAACGAAGTACCTGCTATCATTAAGCAAAGAGTCAGTGCATTTGCGACTTAGCAACCACGCCAGAGCATAAGCACAAACAACAACATCAGCTTTGAAATTCACTCTTGCCCGTCAATGCTTCTTTAGACTAGGAAATCAATTGAAAAATAAAGTCGTCTGTCGGCAAATGAAAAACATGCTCTACAAGTCACTTATCTTACTCATTCTGCATGGACGCATAGACGATGACAATATCAGATGAAATGGCTCTATGAGTATTCGAGAGGAAGGATTCTCGCAAGATTTACGGAGCTCTACGCATTGGCAACGGCGAGTGCCGAAGAAGATTTTATGATGAGCTGTACAAGCTACACTCAGACATCAACATAGTTCAGCGAATTAAAACACAGCGGCTATGCTGGCAAGGGCTTGTTATGCGAATAAAAGAGTATTCTTATCGGGACACGCCTATGGAAGTAGAGGGAGAGGGCGGTCCCCTTCGCTTGGTGTGACCAATTGCTGCCAGTTAGCCCAAGGACGAAGCAACTAGAGCGCTAGACGGAAATAGCGTTGCCACATTATTATTATTTCTAACTCTTATGTATAGATTTTTTTATTTATTCTGATTTCTATAAATTTTCATTGGTTTGTTACCTGACCCGCATTATCAACTGCCACATACTAAATATATCTATACATCTGCATATTTACTATATATATATGTAGTTTATATACTTCAACGCCATTGCACTGGGTAACCTTTACTTTGCGTCAAAGACGTTCTATTATATTTAAATCTTTCTACACAAAGATGAAAGAAAAAAAATATAAATTTATTTGATATGCATTTTCACTGTTTCCTGTGCGAAATTACGTAAGCTCTTTTTTGTTTATATGCCAAAAATTGGCCACTTGTTTGTTCAACAATAATTTGGCGTTATGTCAAAAAATATTTTAGCAAAAGGCATGGCTCTTTGCACAACACGAAAAGCACTGCCTATATACAATACATTAAGGTGTCTCGGCCAAATAATTGATTTTTTTTATACTCAGCTGACCAGAGAGGTATCTTGATGAAATTTGGTATGTAGGTTCCTGGGCGCTCATCTCAGATCGCTATTTAAAACGAACGAAATCGGACTACAACCACGCCCACTTTTTCGATATCGAAAATTTCGAAAAACCGAAAAGGTGCGATAATTCATTACCAAAGACGGATAAAGCGATGAAACTTGGTAGGTGCGTTACTCCTATTACTATATGTATGCTAAATAAAAATTTGCGAAATAGGATGACGAAAACGCCCACTTTTAAAAAAAAAATTTTTTTAAGTCAAATTTTAACAAAAAATTTAATATCTTTACAGTATAAAAGTAAATTATGTCAACATTCGACTCCAGTAATGATATGGCGCAACAAAATACAAAGATAAAAGAAAATTTCAAAATGGGCGTAACTCCGCCCTTTTTCATTTAATTCGTCTAGAATACTTTTAATGCCATAAGTCGAACAAAAATTTACCAATCCTAGTGGAATTTGGTAGGGACATAGATTCTATGACGATAACTATTTTCTGTGAAAATGGGCGAAATCGGTTGAAGCCACGCCCAGTTTTTATACACAGTCGACCGTCTGTCCTTCCGCTCGGCCGTTAACACGATAACTTGCGAAAAAAACGATATATCTTAAATAAACTTAGTTCACGTACTTATGTGAAGTCACTTTATCTTGGTATAAAATATGGCCGAAATCCGAATATGACCACGCCCACTTTTCCGATATCGAAAATTACGAAAAATGAAAAAAATGCCATAATTCTGTACCAAATATAAAAAGAGATGAAACATGGTAATTGGATTGGTTTATTGACGCAAGATATAACTTTAGAAAAAACTTTGTAAAATGGGTGTGACACCCACCATATTAAGTAGAAGAAAATGAAAAACTTCTGCAGGGCGAAATCAAAAGCCCTTGGAATCTTGGCAGGAATACTGTTCGTGGTATGACATATATAAATAAATTAGCAGTACCCGACAGAAGATGTTCTGGGTCAACCTGGTCCACATTTTGGTCTATATCTCGAAAACGCCTTCACATATACATATACAACTAAGGCTACTCCCTTTTAAAACCCTCATTAATAATTTTAATTTGATACCCATATCGTACAAACACATTATAGAGTCACCCCTGGTCCACCCTTATTGCGATATCTCGAAAAGGCGTCCACCTATAGAACTAAGGCCCACTACGTTTTAAATAATCATTAACACCTTTCATTTGATACACATGTCATACAAACACATTCCAGGGTTACCCTAGGTTCATTTTGCTAAATGGTGATTTTCCCTTATTTTGTCTCCACATCTCTCAGCTGAGTATGTAATGTTCGGTTACACCCGAACTTAGCCTTCCTTACTTGTTTTTATTTATCTTATTTATCTTATTTATTTATTTTCGATAGGATTTTAAAGGTTTGGTAAATTCTAAGGCTTCTGTGAAAGTACTACGAAAACAAGTAAAAAGTTGAGTTCTCGTGAAAAAAGGCCTAAAATGAAAACAACAACAATTAAAAAAAATTAACTCGAATATATTGTCTCTACAAAGGGTCAAGATAAAAAACCACTGCCACGTCGAATTTTTAAATATTTGAAAGCGTTTTAAAAGGTTCTGGATTTTATATTTCCAATCGAAAATTGTCACATTTCTTTCTGAGGGGCGATAATGTAAAATACATACATACATAACTTGTACGTGTGTTTATCAAAAATATGTACCATATTTGAAATACTTTGTTTGATTTCGAAGTGACGTGGTAAATAATATATGAAAATCTGGGAGCGTTTATGCATGATTAGGCGATATCACATTATTGGTTATAGCTAATGCATATACGGATTGTTCCAGCTATCTCAAGATAGAGCAAATTTTGTTGAACAATTTCTCCTTTCCTCATATAACAACAATGCACATCTCCAAAGCACTTTGTGCCACCAAAAAGATACATAGGAAGTGTTGCAAGTTTTATACCTTTCCTGAAAATGAAATGGTACATTAAGTTTGTCACGAATCCCAAATCGGTCTTAAATATAGCATATACAACCGACTACTCAGATAAGAATTTTGCCATATTTTCTGCACCATTTTAACGGCTAGAATCTTAAAATTTTACCAAATGCTTACATATAGGGCAAAAATTGTTTTCTGAAAAAATTGTACAGATCGATGGTATATGTAGCATACGTCCCATACAACCGATTCTTCAGATAAGAAACCTTTCGAAATTTCTACACCATTTTAACAGCTTTAAGCTTCAAATTTCACAAGACTAATATGTATATAGTATATATTATTGTCTGAGAAAATCGTATAGATCGGTCGTTTATATAGTATATTCCCCATACAAACGGATTGTTCACATAAGAAGCTTCTCGCCTCATTTTATTAGCTAAAAGCTTAAAATTTCATCAAATACTCACGTAAGTTACTTGTTTAGTAGATCTAAGAATGACTCCATACAATATTTTCCACGTACACCCTCAACATCTTCATTTGAAGTTTTTCAACACTTAGGCCCACTTTCACAACAGCAAGTTATATTTTTAACACAGAGGTAACTTGACATGGGGTGTTAAACCCATACTTTTTTGACAAATTTTTATACTCAGCTGAGCAGAGTTCACACGGTACCCCGTAACGGAATAAACTAATCGAGATACATATGGACTTCTATATATCAAAATGATCTGAGCGAAATAATAAATTCATTTAGCGCTGTCCGTCCGCCCGTCCGTAAACACGATAACTTGAGTAAATTTTGAGGTATTTTAATGAATGGTATGTAAGTTCCCGGGCACTGTTTAAAATGAACGAAATCGGACTATAACCACGCCACCTTTTTCGATATCGAAAATTTCGAAAAACCGAAAAAGTGCGATAGTTCATTACTAAAGACGGATAAAGCAATGAAACATGATAGGTGGGTTGACCTTATGACGCAGAATAGAAAATTAGTAAAATTTTGGACAATGGGCGTGCCACCGCCCACTTTTAAAAGAAGTTAATTAAAAAGTTTTACAAGCTGTAATTTGGCAGCTGAGTATGTAATGTTCGGTTACACCCGAACTTAGCCTTCCCTACTTTTTAAATTAACTCTGAGCTAAATAAAAAACTTGCCATTCTGCAAGTGTGCGTTACGAGCTTATAACTTTTCTGGTCATAAACCGATTTTATGTTTCTGTTAGACCTTTCTAACGATATTTACATCAACTAGGAAAACATAACACATCTGTGAAATTTTCGCAATAAACAAATTTGTTTAGTCAACAATTTAGTTTTAGTTTAGTCAACAAAACCAACCCTGAATTGTATCAAATTTGAAAATTTATTATGAACTCAATGAGAGCGCAGTTGCCACCGGTGGAGTGCCAGAGGCTAGTAGAAGAGGAAGGGCGCAAAGGGCGGTTGGTCATAGGCGAGTATGCAAATGCGCACCACGATCCGTGGAGAGGTGGCGATACAAATGATAGAGGCGAGTCTCTCTAGATATGTTAGCCCATCATCCAGCAATGTTCTTGACATTACATTGAGCTCTGAAGGTGATATGTCAAGGTATGATTGGAGAGTCCTTGATAGGCCACCCTTCTCAGGCCATGCGTATATCAGCATCGGCATCCACCTTAAGAGGGTAGAGAAGGGAGGAACCGTTAGAATTTTTTGAATATTTAGAAACAAAACTGATAAAAGCACACAGTTGCCAATATAGAAGAACTGGAGAAATCCGATAAACTTCCTATCAAAGACGCTTATGACTGCGTACATCCGAGCTTTTCAAAGCAAAGCCGCCATGTTGGAGCAAGGAACTGAACCTCCTTAGAGGACAGGTAAAATAAATGTTTAAGCTGGCAAAGTTCGCGGAAAGCGAAGCGTGCAGGGACGAATATAGGGCTATGTTGAGAATTTACAAACACGAAACCCACAGAGTGAAGTGAGCCTCATGGAAAGATGTCTGTGCGGCATCGAGTGCTCCAGCGAAACACCTTTCTTGAAGAAAGAGCTAGCTATGGGATATATTGTTCAGGGACTAATAAACAAAGAGAACGGGAAATGGTCACGCACTAGTGAAGAGTCCCATGAAGTGCTTCTCGATACATATTTTACATAAGGAGATGATGCACTAGAGCCACTAGACAACACTTACACTTCGATCATGGAGCGGGAAGCGCAGGGATAGGTGACTAATACCAAGATCGAATGGGCGGTGGAGACTTGTTATAAGTTTAAATCGCCGGGCCCAGATGGTATATTCAATGCCATGCTACAAATATCAAAGAGAGAAATTTTGGAATGGCTTTAAACAATATTCGATGGATGCATGATACTGAAACATGAACGCCTGGAGAACTCCACGTGTCGTTTTCTTACTAAAATATAATGTCCAACATGGATGAAAAACTGTTCTCCTAAACACAACATATTGTAACGAATTTACTGCAAATCCTCTTATTTGCAACCTTCTGCTAAGTTCGAATCACAAAACTGTTGAATAGATAACTCCAATCTTCAATAATGCAAAAATGGCCTTTATTAAAGTACTTCACAATAACACTTATACTTCGCTTACTGATAGCTTGCTTAACTCAACTGATTGATAGCTTAAATGAAACTAACTCTCCCGCCTCTACTGTCGCGGCCTTTTATACTTTTTGATTTCCCGTTGCATACTTCTAGGCTTTTCCATTCCAGAACTTACAGCTACAAAATCACCAGCCACAACTATGTTTATTGCTTCTCATATGCGCGTCAGTAATACTTGCACAAATTATTTCCCTCTCTTGTGAGCACCTCAGATAAGAAATATGCATGTGTTTGTGCGTTGCTTCTCGATAATGATTGATATATGGATGTGCATTCAAGTCACTGCTTAGCATCGCTTAGAGATGACGGTACCCCTTAGTGTTGCTAATATTCGTAACACTGCCCTCCACCTAAGTCTGATCGTCCCGATCAGACAAATCTCTCGATCTAACCGCTGCTAGGCTCTCCAAATGAACCACCCTTCAATTTCGTGGTTTCCCAATTGCTTGTATGCGGTAGATGACATCACTGATCCTCTTCACAACTCCGATATTTGGATAGAACACCTTTCCGTCGGTGAGGGTTGTATAGCAGTACCAAATCTCCCTCTAAGAAACCTTCCGAATTATCGTATCGTTCCCACGTTTCACAACAGTAGTGCGCCCTACTTGAAACTACCCTCGCATTCTTTCTGGGAAATTCGTTGCTTCGTTTTTGTGCGTCCATTAGGTTTTGTCAATGCCAGTGTTTCTCTCGCAGGTACTTTTGATTTTGCTTTATTTGACCCATTCGATGTATCAACCTTTGCCTTTGAGCATCGCTTAGAGATGACAGTACCCCTTAGTGTTGCTAATATTCGCAACAATATGTACACCGAAGGCAAGTCCGTAATCATGGCCTTGGGTGGTTATAAACATATAGAAAGTTTTGGAATACAAGAAGTATTCCTAAGGAGTATTTTAAGACATTGCCGGCGCTTTCAACAATATCTCTAAACGGACGATCACGGATGGCCTTAACTACATTTAAGTGCATCCAGGCATTACCAGATGGATCGGCTGCATGTTAAGTTGCAGGAATATTTCTTCACAGTATGAGGCCACGAAATTATTGGACAGGGGCTGGTACTATCTATCATCTTTGCTGTGGACGCTGATCATCAACCAACTGCACAAGCGGTTCGATGAGGGACACGTTATACCTAGGACGTACGCAGATGACGTTGCAACTGTCACAAGCGGAAAGTGCTTTCCAACAATTAGCTTTTTGATGGATACGGCGCTTCGGTATATATTAATGTACATACATACCTGGGCATCTAATGGGATGACACTGCAGGAGAAACCTTGCTCAAAATATCTTGATAATCTAAACCGCTCTTCTTGTGTCATGTCAACATTGGCGTAAAATATCTGAAGGTCATCCAGGTTCAACATCTCGAAAACGAGGGCTAATAAAGAAAAAAGATTAGTACCACTAAATTCAGCGGACTTGAAATAGTTGCAAACGCCGCGTTTCCCGCTTAACTAAAAAAGTGCGGTTTGAAAATTGTACCTTAATTATCAAGGAAAATGTACCAAATGTTACGGTCACGACAAGTATAGGTTCGGATGAACTGTCCAGTCAATAAAGAGCTCACATAGACCCTATGTGCCCATAGTGTTACCAGATTTTGTTTGACGACCAAACGGAGAACGCAAAATACACTAAAAAATGTCTTGAAAACGAAGAAATGGGATTCATTTTGCGCCATATAAACACTTCCCTTAATCTAGGCAAGTAAATTTCTCAAAAACCAATTTTGTATCCTTTGCTATAGGAATAGTTTTCTTAAAAATGGAAAATATTCTATTCTTTATTAAGAACAAAAATAAATAAAGAAACATTTCTCCTCAAATTAATGAAAAGTTTAATCAGAAATAAAAAAATCTTACTCACTACATTCAAGTTTTCCTCAATTCAAAGACAATTTTTTAGGAAATGTTTTTCTTCTTTTTTGGTAAGCGTTTGTTTTTGAGGGTAGACACCAATTTATGGTGGGGGTGAGAGGGACACGACAACTTAAATGGGATTATACTATAATGACAGCCCTTGGTCGGGAAAAATCCCGAGTCGCTCCGGAATATAGAAGCGACCAATTTATGGTCATAGAGATTGCCTTTGATAGCTCCACTTTCAATAGTATCTGCAGTTGGGCTTTTTTTCACGGTGTAGATTAGATTTTTTTTATCGGAATCCGCCTATGGAAGCAGAGGAAGGAAAACGATTTAAACTTCCGTGGTGTGACCAATTGGCGCCAGTTGGCAGAACGACTGGCGCGCTTTGTTGGATGGCCAGACCCGTTTAATCGGTTAAGCGCAAATTAATTAAGTAAGAAAGATTAGATTCAGTCTGGCGCAAAGTGTCAATGGGGGTCAGCAGAGAGGGGTTATTTTTCGTCTAGAGCGCCAAAAATTAAAAAAATGGGTCGGTCTAATATTAATATATGTATATTATTTATGTCAACATAACATTTTGGTTTTTATGCATATTATTAAATTTTCCCAAACATTTATAATTTATTTAATTGGGCTGAAACATCTTATTTTCTTTACAAAAATAAAACATTAATTTTTTAATTTTCTTTTCGATCGTTGAATGCATAAAAACATTCACCGAAATTCATACATACATACTCGTATTTATATTTAAATAGTACCTACCTATGCAATAAAACAAAAATTTAGGCATTTTATTTGAAATTAGCTAATCGCAGACACTTTCAACTAAAATTGTTAAAGGGAACCTTGAAACGGTGTGTTAAGGTTAAATTACTTACTACACCCATTTATGTATTTATGATTTGCAATGGTTGGTTGGCTGCATTTATTTGAATTGCAACAACTTTAAAGTAACGTAACAAGATGTAAAACTAAAGATGACCCTTTCTAAATATTACATTTTTGCATACTTCCCTAATTGGACGTCCAATCTGCTTCCCTACTTCACTGCAAATTTGCATCTTGCCAATCATCAGTATGGCTTTCAAACTACATAGCACTACCACCGCGCTAAACGCGGTTTAACATCTACATATTGAAGCTACCTTCGCCACCAGAAGGAGTCACCATTGTATCCTACGCCGATGATTGCACTATAATGGCCACAGGTCCAGGCCCACACATCGACGTGCTTTATAATAAAATAAACAGCTATCTCCCTGATCTCTCCAGTTTTTTCGCCTGGCGAAACCTGACATTGTTACTGACCAAATCATCAGCGACCTTATTTACAATATGGAAACGGCATATGTCGATCATATTGGACATCCACGTCGATGACATTACGCTACCGACTCTCCTACACCCAAAAATACTGGGTGTCACGTTCGATCAGAATATAGATTTTGGCGAGCAAGCAACCGCCATTGTACCTAATATCCAGAACTGTAATAAGATCCTCAAATCTCTTGCCGGAAGCCACTTGAGGTAAAGACAAAGAAACGCTCATTAACACTCACAAAGCAATTCGCAGGCCGAATGCTTGCTAAGCGGCCCCGATATAGTCGTCAAGCCACTGAAAGAAAGTACAGGCCTGCCAAAACACCGCTCTTAGAACCGCTACAGGCTGTCTTCAAATGAAATGCTTAATAAACGTTTCTGTTGAATTCCCATAAACCTGGGAATCCCAACAGACAGAGAATACCGCACCTGAGAACACAGCCGTATGAAGTAAAAAAATAAAAACAGGTACTCAGTGATATTCACAGACAGGCGTCGGATCCCTTAGCCAGGAATTGCCCGGCGAACCCAGTTCTTAAAGAAAAAACCCAGAACTCGCAGAAGAGGAATGCACTCTTCATAGGGATACGAGCGTCACTTTAGCTCAACTTCGATCTGGGTACTGTAACAGGTTTAACCCTCGCCTACCCAGAATCAACCCCGACATACATAATGTATGTCCTGCTTGCAACATGTCCTCAAATGACACCAACCATCTCTTTAATTGCAATGTGGAACCAACTCCCCTCTCACTATGGTCCACTCCTCTTGAAGCTTCAAGTTTCCTTGGACTTCCGTTAGAGGATATTGGTGACAATTTGTGATAGGTGATAAAAGTAAAATAAAATAAAGATATATAAAATGAAGTAAAGTAAAATAAAATAAAAGTAAATAAAATAAAATAATGTTGTGTAAAAAATTCCCACGGATGCAAAGAGCAGCTCCATAGACTCCATTGTAATGGAACAAGCATACCACAAACAAAGAAATATATATACGGCATATATCGACTACAAGAAAGCCTATGACAGTGTACCCCACTCATGGTTAACTGAGGTGCTAAAAGTGTATAAACTAGCCCAAACATAATAACTACTCTTGAACATCTTTCGAATACATGGGAGATAACACCTAATCTAAAAACAAAAAATGGACTCCAAAGTATTTCCACGATACCCATTAGAAGAGGCATACTACAAGGAGATAGCTTAAGTCCTCTTTGGTTCTGCCTCGCGTTTAATCAACTATCGACCTTGATTAATGATACCAAAAATGGATTTAACATAAAAGGAAGAGAAGGTGAATCTTATAAGGTCTCACACCTCCTCTATATGGACGATATTAAGTTATACACAGGGTCCGAGCGGCACATGAATGAGCTCCTTCAAATAACCGAAGATTTCTCACGAGATATTTGTATGTCATTTGGGCTAGATAAATGTAAAAGACTGAGTGTTCAGCACGGAAATGTAGTAATGCATAATTTTCCCTTAGCGAATAATGAAAAAATAGATGCATTAGAATGAGATGAGTCCTATAAATACCTAGGTTATATGCAGGCCAGAAGAATACATCATAATGTCATTATACAGAACATCACTCACTGCTTCCTAGATAGAACAAGATCACTCCTTAAATGCGGTCTTAATGGCAGCAATTTATTTAAGGCAACTAACACGTTTGCGATACCAGTGCTAACGTATAGTTTCGGGGTATTAAAATGGTCTAACACGCAGTTGGAAGGTGTTAAAAGAGCGACTCGAAAACTGCTCACAAAATACGGAGCACATCACCCGAAATCTACAGTGGAGGGAATAAACTTATCAGGATCGATCCCGTTACATCAAACCTACGGCTGAAGAATTCAGGAATCTTTATGGAAACTGAGGGCCTCATGATAGCAATACAGGACCAAGTCATCGCCACAAAAAATTACTTAAAGTACATTGTACGCGCTGAAATAGACAATGGCAAATGCAGGAAGTGCCAACAGCAGTCGGAAACAATACAGCACATAACAGGAGCTTGCGTTATGCTCGCAGCAACAGACTATTTAGCACGACATAACAACGTAGCGAAAATCGTTCACCAGCGTTGGCAATCCGAACGAATCTGCTTACAGAAGAGGTCCCGTATTATAATAAATATACTCCCTCGACAGTGCTAGAAAGTAGCGAATATAAACTATACTGGGACCGCACTATACTTACAGATAGAAGTATACCCCGTAACAGGCCAGATATAGTCCTATTATAAAAGAAAGAAAAGAGCGCGTATTTAATTGATATTGGGGTTCCCAATGCGCAAAACTTGAAAGACGTGCACACAGAAAAGAAAAGAAAGTACATAGGACTTGCCCATGGAAATGAAGCTGTTATGTTGATAAAGTAAGAATAGAGCCAGTAATCATTTCATCAACGGGCGTGGAACCCAAAACCCTTATGACGACCCTGGAGAAACTAAAATTAGAAGATAAGCTTCTACTTATTCAAAAGGCAGTAATTCTATCAACAACATCAATTGTTCGTTCGTTTTTAGACATTGACATATAATTTACAGATTATTATGAATTTACCAATGTATATTTAGTATAAATAGCTTTATATGTCTTGTTGTATACAACCGATGTATAATGTATAGCCCAAAGTGGAGCTCAAGGAAGAAATAAAATGAAACAAAACAAGTACGAAAGGATAAGTTCGGGTGTAACCGAACATCACATACTCAGCTGAGAGCTTTGGAGACAAAAGAAGGCAAAATCACCATTTAGGAAAATGAACTTAGGGTAACCCTGGAATGTGTTTGTATGACATGGGTTTCAAATGGAAGGTATTAAAGAGCATTTTAAAAGGGAGTGGGCCATAGTTCTATAGGTAAGCCATTGCAGGATATCACCATAAAGGTGGACCAGAATGTGTTTGTAAGATATGGGTAACAAATGAAAGGCGTTAATGTATATTTTAAAAGGGAGTGGGCCTTAGTTGTATATGTGAAGGCGTTTTCGAGATATCGACCAAAATGTGGACCAGGGTGACCCAGAAAATCATTTGTTGGGTACCGCTAATTTATTTATATATGTAATACCACGAGCAGTATTCCTGCCAAGATCCCAAGGGCTTTTGATTTCGCCCTGCATAACTTTTTCATTATCTTCTACTTAATATGGTAGGTGTCACACCCATTTTACAAAGTTTTTCTAAAGTTATATTTTGCGTCAAAAAACCAATCCAATTACCATGTTTCATCCCTTTTTTCATATTTGATATAGAATTATGGCAATTTGTTTTCATTTTTCGTAATTTTCGATATCGAAAAAGTGGGCGTGGTCATAGTCCGATTTCGGCCATTTTTATACCAAGATAAAAGGAGATGAGGTAAGTACGTGAACTAAGTTTAGTAAAGATATAGCGATTTTTGCTCAAGTTATCATGTTAACGGCCAAGCTGAAGGACAGGCGGTCGACTGTGTATAAAAACTGGGCGTGGACCGATTTCGCCCATTTTCACATATAATCGTTATCGTCATAGAATCTATACCCCTACTAAATTTCACAAGGATTGGTCAATTTTTGTTCGACTTATGGCATTAAAAGTATTCTAGACGAATTAAATGAAAAAGGGCGGAGCCACGCCCATTTTGAAAATTTCTTGTATCTGTATTTTGTTCCACCATATCATTACTGGAGTTGAATGTTGGCATAATTTACTTATATACTGTAAAGATATAAAATTTTTTGTTAAAATTTGATTTAAAAAAAAAATTTTTTTTTAAGTGTTCTCCATCCGATTTTGCTAATTTTTATTTAGAGCACAAATCGTAATATGAGTAACGTTTCTGCCAAATTTCATCATACCTTTAACGCCTGCCAAATTACAGCTTGCAAAACCTTTAAATTACCTTATTTTAAAAGTGGGCGGTGCCACGCCCATTGTCCAAAATTTTACTAATTTTCTATTCTGCGTCATAAGGTCAACCCACCTACCAAGCTTCATCGCTTTATCCGTCTTTGGTAATGAATTATCGCACTTTTTCTGTTTTTCGAAATTTTCGATATCGAAAAAGTGGGCGTGGTTGCAGTCCGATTTCGTTCATTTTAAATAGCGATCTGAGATGAGCGCCCAGGAACCCACATGCCAAATTTCATCAAGATACCTCAAAATTTACTCAAGTTATCGTGTTTACGGACGGACGGACGGACGGACGGACATGGCTAAATGAATTTCTTTTTTCGCCCAGATCATTTTGATATATAGAAGTCTATATCTATCTCGATTGGTTTATGCCGTTACGGATTACCGTTATGCGAACAAAGTTAATATACTCTGTGAGCTCTGCTAAGCTGAGTATAATAAAATAAAACATTCCACAGCTAGGTATATAAAATAAATAAACTAAAATAAAAACAAGTAAGGAAGACTAAGTTCGGGTGTAACCGAACATTACATACTCAGTTGAGAGCTGTGGAGACAAAGTAAGGGAAAATCACCATGTTGTAAAAAGAACCTAGGGTAACCCTGGAATGTGTTTGTATGACATGTGTATTAAATGGAAGGTATTAAAGAGTATTTTGAGAGGAAGTGGGCCATAGTTCTATAGATGGACGCCATTTAGGGATATCGCCATAAAGGTGGACCAGGCCTGACTCTAGAATTTGTTTGTACGATATGGGTATCAAATGAAATGTGTTAATGATAATTTTAAAAGGGAGTGGGCCTAAGTTCTATAGGTGGACGCCTTTTCGAGATATCGCCATAAAGGTGGACCAGGAGTGACTCTAGAATGCGTTTGTACAATATGGGTATCAAACGAAAGGTGTTAATAAGTGTTTTAAAAGGGAGTGGGCCTTAGTTCTATAGGTGGACGCCTTTTCGGAATATCGTTATAAAAGTGGACCAGGGGTGACTCTAGAATGTGTTTGTACAATATGGGTATCAAATGAAAGGTGTTAATGAGTATTTTAAAAAGGAGTGGGCCTTAGTTCTATATGTGGACGCCTTTTCGAGATATCGCCATAAACGTGGACCAGGGGTGACTCTAGAATGTGTTTGTACGATATGGATATCAAATTAAAGGTATTAATGAGAGTTTTAAAAGGGAGTGACCCTTAGTTGCATATGTGAAGGCGTTTTCTAGATATCGACCAAAATGTGGACCAGGGTGATCCAGAACTTCATCTGTCGGGTACCGCTAATTTATTTATATATGTAATACTACGAACAGTATTCCTTCCAAGATTCCAAGGGCTTTTGATTTCGCCCTGCAAAACTTTTTCATTTTCTTCTACTTAATATGGTTGGTGTCACACCCATTTTACCAAGTTTTTCTCTAAAGTTATATTTTGCGTCAATAGACCAATACAATTACCATGTTTCACCCCTTTTTTCGTATTTGGTATATAATTATGGCATTTTTTTCATCTTTCGTAATTTTCGATATCGAAAAAGTGGGCGTGGTCATAGTCGGATTTCGACCAATACAAAGTGAGTTCAGATAAGTACGTGAACTGAGTTTAGTAAAGATATATCGATTTTTGCTCAAGTTATCGTGTTAACGACCGAGCGGAAGGACAGGCGGTCGACTGTGTATAAAAACTGGGCATGGGTTCAACCGATTTCGCCCTTTTTCACAGAAAACAGTTATCGTCCTAGAATCTAAGCCTCAACCAAATTTCACAAGGATTACTGGAGTTGAATGTTGACATAATTTACTTATATACTGTAAAGATATTAACTTTTCTTTTAAAATTTGAATTTAAAAAAAAAATTTTTTAAAAGTGGTCGTGGACGTTCCTGCCAAATTTCATCATGATGTCTTCAACGACTGCCAAATTACAGCTTGCAAAACTTCTAAATTACCTTCTTTTAAAAGTGGGCGGTGCCACGCCCATTGTCCAAAATTTTACTAGTTTTCTATTCTGCGTCATAAGTTCAACTCACTTACCAAGTTTCATCGCTTAATCCATATTTGGTAATGAATTATCGCACTTTTTCAATTTTTCGAAATTTTCGATATCGAAAAAGTGGGCGTGGTTATTGTCCGATATCGTTCATTTTAAATAGCAATCTGAGATGAGTGCCCAGGAATCCACATACCAAATTTCATCAAGATACCTCAAAATTTACTCAAGTTATCGTGTTAACGGACAGACGGACGGACGGACGGACGGACGGACATGGCTCAATCGAATTTTTTTTCGATACTGATGATTTTGATATATGGAAGTCTATATCTATCTCGATTCCTTTATATCTGTACAACCAACCGTTATCCAATCAAAGTTAATATACTCTGTGAGCTCTGCTCAACTGAGTATAATTAATTGAATTTAAAAAATAAAAATAAAACAAGTAAGGAAGGCTAAGTTCGGGTGTAAGCGAACATTACATACTCAGTTGAGAGCTATGGAGACAAAAAAAGGGAAAATCACCATGTAGGAAAATAACCCTGGAATGTTTTGTTTGTACGATATGGGTATCAAATGAAAGGTGTTAATGAGTATTTTAAAAGGGCGTGGCCCTTAGTTCTATAGGCGGACGGCTTTTCGAGATATCGCCATAAAGGTGGACCAGGGGTGACTATAGAATTTGTTTGTGCGATATGGGTATCAAATGGAAGGTGTTAATGAGTATTTTAAAAGGGAGTGGGCCTTAGTTCTATAGGTGGACGCCTTTTCGAGATATCGCCATAAAGGCGGACCAGGGGTGACTCTAGAATTTGTTTGTACGATATGGGTATCAAATGAAAGGTGTTAATGAGTATTTTAAAAGGGCGTGGCCCTTAGTTCTATAGGCGGACGGCTTTTCGAGATATCGCCATAAAGGTGGACCAGGGGTGACTATAGAATTTGTTTGTGCGATATGGGTATCAAATGGAAGGTGTTAATGAGTATTTTAAAAGGGAGTGGGCCTTAGTTCTATAGGTGGACGCCTTTTCGAGATATCGCCATAAAGGCGGACCAGGGGTGACTCTAGAATTTGTTTGTACGATATGGGTATCAAATGAAAGGTGTTAATGAGTATTTTAAAAGCGAGTGGGCCGAGCTCTATAGGTGGCCGCCTTTTCGGGATATCGTTATAAAGGTGGAGCAGGGGTGTCTCTAGAATGCGTTTGTACAGTATGGGTGTCAAACGAAAGGTGTTAATGAGTGTTTTAAAAGGGAGTGGGCCTTAGTTCTATGGGTGGACGCCTTTTCGAGATATTGCCATAAAGGTGGACCAGGGGTGACTCTAGAATTTTTTGTACGATATGGGTATCAAATGAAAGGTGTTAATGAGTATTTTAAAACGGAGTGGGCCTTACTTCTATAGGTGGACGCCTTTTCGAGATATCGCTATAAAGGTGGACCAGGGGTGACTCTAGAATTTGTTTGTACGATATGGGTATCAAATGAAAGGTGATAATGAGTATTTTAAAAGCGAGTGGGCCTTAGCTCTATAGGTGGACGCCTTTTCGGGATATCGTTATAAAGGTGGACCAGGGGTGATTCTAGAATGCGTTTGTACAATATGGGTGTCAAACGAAAGGTGTTAATGAGTGTTTTAAAAGGGAGTGGGCCTTAGTTCTATGGGTGGACGCCTTTTCGAGATATTTCCATAAGGGTGGACCAGGGGTGACTCTAGAATTTGTTTGTACGATATGGGTATCAAATGAAAGGTGTTAATGAGTATTTTAAAAGCGAGTGAACCTTAGCTCTATAGGTGGATATCGTTATAAAGGTGGACCAGGGGTGACTCTAGAATGCGTTTGTACAATATGGGTGTCAAACGAAAGGTGTTAATGAGTGTTTTAAAAGGGAGTGGGCCTTAGTTCTATGGGTGGACGCCTTTTCGAGATATTGCCATAAAGGTGGACCAGGGGTGACTCTAGAATTTGTTTGTACGATATGGGTATCAAATGAAAGGTGTTAATGAGTATTTTAAAAGGGAGTGGGCCTTAGTTCTATAGGTGGACGCCTTTTCGAGATATCGCCATAAAGGTGGACCAGGGGTCACTCTAGAATTTGTTTGTACGATATGGGTATCAAATGAAAGGTGTTAATGAGTATTTTAAAAGGGAGTGGGCCTTAGTTCTATAGGTGGACGCCTTTTCGAGATATCGCCATAAAGGTGGACCAGGGGTGACTCTAGAATTTGTTTGTACGATATGGGTATCAAATGAAAGGTGTTAATGAGTATTTTAAAAGCGAGTGGGCGTTAGCTCTATAGGTGGACGCCGTTTCGGGATATCGTTATAAAGGTGGACCAGGGGTGACTCTAGAATGCGTTTGTACAATATGGGTGTCAAACGAAAGGTGTTAATGAGTGTTTTAAAAGGGAGTGGTCCTTAGTTCTATGGGTGGACGCCTTTTCGAGATATTGCCATAAAGGTGGACCAGGGGTGACTCTAGAAATTGTTTGTACGATATGGGTATCAAATGAAAGGTGTTAATGAGTATTTTAAAACGGAGTGGGCCTTAGTTCTATAGGTGGACGCCTTTTCGAGATATCGCCATAAAGGTGGACCAGGGGTGACTCTAGAATTTGTTTGTAAAAGAAAGGTGTTAATGAGTATTTTAAAAGGGAGTAGGCCTTAGTTTTATAGATGGACGCCTTTTCGAGATATCGCCATAAAGGTGGACCAGGGATGACTCTAGAATGCGTTTATACAATATGGGTATCAAACGAAAGGTGTTAAGGATTATTTTAAAATGGAGTGGGCCTTAGTTCTATGGGTAGTCGGCTTTTCGAAATATCGATATAAAGGTGGACCAGGGGTGAATCTAGAATTTGTTTGTACGCTATGGGTATCAAATGAAAGGTGTTAATGAGTATTTTAAAAGGGAGTGCGCCTTAGTTCTATTGGTGGACGCCTTTTCGGGATATCGTTATAAAGGTGGACCAGGGTAGACTCTAGAATGCGTTTGTACATTATGGGTATCAAACGAAAGGTGATAATGAGTATTTTAAAAGGGAGTGGGCCTTAGTTCTATAGGTGGACGCCTTTTCGATATATCGCCATAAAGGTGGACCAGGGGTGACTCTATAATGTGTTTGTACAATATGGGTGTCAAATTAAAGGTATTAATAAGAATTTAAAAAGGGAGTGGTGGTAGTTGTATATGTGAAGGCGTTTTCGAGATTTCGACCAAAATGTAGAACAGGGTGACCCAGAACATCATCTGCCGGGTACCGCTAATTTATTTATATATGTAATACCACGAACAGTATTCCTTCCATGATTCCAAGGGCTTTTGATTTCGCCCTGCAGAACTTTTTAATTTTCTTCTACTTAATATGGTAGGTGTCACACCCATTTTACAAAGTTTTTTCTAAAGTTATATTTTGCGTCAATAAACCAACCCAATTACCATGTTTCATGCCTTTTTTCGTATTTGGTATAGAATTATGGCATTTTTTTTCATTTTTCGTAATTTTCGATATCGAAAAAGTGGCCGTGGTCATAGTCGGATTTCGGCCATTTTTTATACCAATACAAAGTGTGTTCAGATAATTATGTGAACTGAGTTTAGTAAAGATATATCGATTTTTGCTCAAGTTATCGTGTTAACGGCCGAGCGGAAGGACAGACGATCGACTGTGTATAAAAACTGGGCGTGGCATGAACCGATTTCGCCCTTTTTCACAGAAAACAGTTATCGTCCTAGAATCTAAGCACCTACCAAATTTCACTAGGATTGGTAAATTTTTGATCGACTTATGGCATTAAAAGTATCCTAGACAAATCAAATGAAAAAGGGCGGAGCCACGCCCATTTTGAAATTTTCTTTTGTGTTTGTATTTTTTAGCACCATATCATTACTGGAGTTGAATGTTGACATAATTTACTTATATACTGTAAAGATATTAAATTTTTTGTAAAAATTTCACTTAAAAAAAAATTTTTTTTAAGTGGGCGTGGTCGTTCTCCGATTTTGCTAATTTTTATTAGGCATACATACAGTAATAGAAGTAACGCTCCTGCCAAATTTCATCATGATATCTTTAACGACTGCCAAATTATAGCTTGCAAAACTTCTAAATTACCTTCTTTTAAAAGTGGGCGGTGCCACGCCCATTGTCCAAAATTTTACTTATTTTCTATTCTGCGTCATAAGTTCAACCCACGTACCAAATTTCATCGCTTTATCCGTCTTTGGTAATGAATTATAGCACTTTTTCGATTTTTCGAAATTTTCGATATCGAAAAAGTGGGCGTGGTTATACTCCGATATCGTTCATTTTAAATAGCGATCTGAGATGAGTGTCCAGGAACCTACATACCAAATTTCGTCAAGATACCTCAAAATTTACTCAAGTTATCGTGTTAACGGACGGACGGACGGACGGACGGACATGGCTCAATCAAATTTTTTTTCGATACTGATGATTTTGATATATGGAAGTCTATATCTATCTCGATTCCTTTATACCTGTACAACCAACCGTTATCCAATCAAAGTTAATATACTCTGTGAGCTCTGCTCAACTGAGTATAACAAAACTGAATCGATTTCGAATCGACGAGTTATCGGTTTGTTATCGAAAAGTTATCGGTTTACCAACGAAAATTTATCTAAATACTATCTATTTGTTATCGGAACTTTACAGGCTGCTTATCGGAGTGTTATCGAAAAGTTGTCGATTTGTTATTGGAAAGTTATTAATTTTATTATTAATTGCTACGGAAAGTGATAGATATGTATGCTATCAAAATGAAATAAAATAAAACTGAATTAAATTAAATCGATTTTTTAATCAATGAGTTACTGTTTGTTTATGAAAAGTTCCCAATATGTTATCAAATTGTTATCGATTTGCTATCAGATATCTTATCGGATAACAAAGTTATCGTTTTGTAACCAAAAGGCTGTCGATTTCTCACGGAAAAGCTATCGATAAGTTATCAAAATATATTAATTTGTTTTTGGAGACTTATATCGTATTTTCGAAAAGTTATCGATTTTGCTATCAAAAATGTACCGACTACTTATCGAAACGTTACCGATTTCTTAACGGAGTTTTGTCAGTTTTTTATCGTAATGTTATCGACTTATTAATGTCGACTCATCGGTTGGTTATGTACAGATACCGATAAAACTTCAATATTAAATCGATGACCAAATGTAACCCATCGACAACAAACCGATAAGAACCCAATGAAAAGATGGCAAGCTGATAACAAATCGATAGTAAGCTCATAAAAAATCGAAAACTCTACGATAATTATTTGCTATCAGTAATAAACGGAAATTATAACAATAACTTGTCGGCATCGGTTATAAGACGACGAAGCCCTTCTCAAAAAGCCCGAAACTATTTGTTTCTGATAAAGTTACCTCTATTGTGGCTTAACTTCAACCCCTGGGTGAGCTCTAGTTAACTTAAAAAATTACTTTTCAGACATACTGCCTGCACCTTTACATATCGGATTTGGCGAGTACTTGGTACTCAGGCTTTTTTTATTTAGAGCAATTATGCGTCAAATTTTCTCATCCGTCTCTTTGAAAAAATTTTAAATTAAAGAATTTTGAGCAGTCAAAAATAAAATGGCCAACGGAGGGTTTTGAAAATGATAAAAGCTATTTACAGATCCTAAGTGATTAGCGTGACAAGTTGTAGTGATTCATCTTATACCTTTCATGAACATGAAATGGTATATTAACTTTGGTCCGATGTTTGTAACGTTGAGAAATATAGAAGATAGACTCACCATTAAGTATACCGAATTGATCAGGGCGACAAACGGAGTTGATATAGCCATGTTCGTCTGTCCGTCCGTCCGTCTGTCTGGTTGAACGCAAATTAGTCCCTCAGAGAGATATCTCAATGAAATTTGGCACAAGGGTATATTTTTGTATTATATTAGACATTTGTTGGATCCGGTAGGATCGGACCACTATAATATATATCTCCCATACAACCGATCGTTCAGATAAGTCGATTTTGGTCGTTCCTGCCGCAATTTAGAAAGTATAAACGTGAAACTCGGTGATATATATTTTAATATATCATAGAAGATTTTCTGAAAAATCACTTTAATCGGAGCTATATATAGTATATATCCCATACAATCGATCGTTCAGATAGAAATACTTTTAGCCATTTCTCCCTTAATTTCCAATATAAAAATGTTAAACTTGGTGATATTTATTCTAATATATCATAGAAGATTTCCTGAAAAAATCACTTTGATCGGAGCTATATGTATATAGTATATACCTATCCCATACAACCAATCGTTCGATAGAAAGATTTTTGGTCATTTCTCCCTTAGTTTCCAATATAAAAACGTGAAACTTGGTGATATATATTCTTATAATCATAGAAGATTTCCTGTAAAAATCATCTCGATCGGAGCTATATATAATATATATCCCATACAACCGATCGTTCAGATAAGGGGTTTTTTGCCATTTTTTATTTTATATTTATCTTAAAAATCGTTTAGGTATGTACATCTATATATTTCTTATCTTATACATCCGATTATTTGGAGATTACGAACGGGATAAGATTATTGTTCAGCTCCATTCATGAAAGGTATGAAGTCTTCGGCACAGCCGATGACAGTAACGTCCTTACATGTTTTTTTGTTACGTACTTGCCCTTGCTATTGGGATCTTTAATGATTTTCGACATTTGTACTTAATTTACATTAAAGGAAATGTTCGTCATTGAAACAAATTTCAAGAATTCACAAAAACTTTTAACTTTAGACAAGTTGTTTTGTAAAATTCGCCGCCATATATATGTGCGTGTGTATTAGACTGGACCAATCATCACACGAAATAAAAAAATGTAAAAGACCGCTCCAATTTTAAGCTTATGTTGAGGGTCTCGGAAGAATTATTTTATCCTTTTTCTACAACCGAAATTGTTTTTTTATTGTATGTTGGTTAATTCAAGTCTAATTTTTAAATTGATATGATAATACTTTGCCATTGAAAAGCTCAATATTTGCGTCTTGTCGTCTTGAGATAGCTTTTTCATAGTTTGGTCAAATGTGACTATGCGATAATGACTTGGGAGACTTTAGAAGGAAATATAAAGCTTGTAAAGGCCAAAATAATGACAAATCAATTTTAAAAATCAGAAAATAACCAAGTTACAATAAGAAAACAATGTTGACTGTTTTTGTAAGGAACAAAGAAAATTATAATAAAATATCTTGATACACAGTATTTTTCAAACTTTTTCTTTTCGACCCAGTCTAATGTATGTATATAGTATACGTACTTGGTGGGAGACGTCTTTTGGTTGGGAAAATTTAGGATGATGGCAGCCAAAACTTCTTGACAGGAGCGTTTGTATAAAATATATACATACATATGTATGTATGTTTATACGTGTATTAGACCGTTTAAGAATTCCGTTTCTTCTTTCTTACCGCAAGATGGTAACTGTCAGTTCCATGGTCACTATTACCGGAATAACTCACGGAGTAGGCACAAAACTTGTTTAGCTGGACCCTGACCAGCATCAGTAAAGTTAAATTTAAATTTTGTGTCAAGGGTATTGAAGCGGTTTTCAAAACATAGGGTTGAAAAAGATTCAATACAGATACAGATTCAATCAACATGCAGTGATGCCAGATAAACTCTGTGAAATTACCCACAGAAATTTAAAAAAAATAATTCCCTAGTTTCCCACAGGTTTTAAAGTATTTATTACTTTTCTCAGACGTTGTGTCATCGCACTGCCCTGAAGTGGCCCAACGAAACCAGGCTAGTATTACATTTTCACTCGCCTCAAATGTGTACTTTCAAATGAGTCCCTAGAAACCGTTCGCATTGGCCTCATTCCCATCTCGCTAACCTTCCCTACAGGACTTGACTGCGAGGGCACCAATCCATCGAAAGAAAAACACTGACGTAATTGATTAAACAATAGTACGATAAAAAAGAAACAGACATCGAAAATACAAAGTAGTTTCTAGTAGAGCTGTCAGTTTGGCTTACTAATGGAAACTGCCATTTATAGCTCTGGGACAGCACTGAGATAATGATACGTCGTTTAACCATTGGGTTCTTGCCGGGTTTCTTTAAGTAACAATATGTCATAGCGCGTGTGAAGGGAGTGTGTGGATTGTATTTGCCGGCCGAATGCGATTAAATGAGTTATTTGGGATATGCGGTTTGTATGAGGAAATTCCGAAAATGGTGCATTTAGATGAGCCGTTCCATATTTATGTGGCCGGACTTTTATTCTGCCGTAAAAGTAAAATTCCGGTTTTAATCATTTCTTTCGGACTAAAAAATTAAAAATCCGAAAATAATTTTTTCTTAAGAACTATTTTGTAAAAGAAATAATAGTTTGGGTCCCTGGTTTTAAATATATCCAACAATTCAGTTTTGACTTCTTTAAAGTTAAAAGTAAATAAATTAAAACAAGTAAGGAAGGCTAAGTTCGGGTGTAACCGAACATTACATACTCAGCTGAGAGCTTAGCTGCGTTGGTTTCGTACATGGTTTATAAGTGGTTTTTAATTCCATATCACATACGTTTGGGAAATATCGACCAAATTGTAGACCAAGGGTGAGGTTTTTTGGAACGATTTTCCTTCATCCTTTGTCAAATAAGGAAAAATCACCATGTAGGAAAATTAACCTATGGTAAACCTGGAATGTGTTTGTATGACATGGGTATCAAATCAAAGGTATTAAAGAGTATTTTAAAAGGGAGTGGGCTTTAGTTCTATAGGTGGATGCCTTTTCGAGATATCGAAATAAAGGTGGACCAGGGGTGACTCTAGAATATGTTTGTACGATATGGGTATCAAATTAAAGGTATTAATGAGGGTTTTAAAAGGCAGTGACCTTTAGTTGTATATGTGAAGGCGTTTTCGAAATATAGACCAAAATGTGGACCAGGGTGACCCAGATCATCATCTGTCTGGTACCGCTAATTTATTTATATATGTAATACCACGAACATTATTCATGCCATGATTCCAAGGGCTTTTGATTTCGCCCTGCAGAACTTTTTCATTTACTTCTACTTAATATGGTAGGTGTCACCCCCATTTTACAAAGGTTTTTCTAAAGTTATATTTTGCGTCAAAAACCCAATCCAATCACCATGTTTCATCCCTTTTTTCTTATTTGGTATAGAGTTATGACATTTTTTCATTTTTCGAAATTTTCGAAATCGAAAATGTAGACGTGGTCATAGTCGGATTTCTCCCATTTTTAATATCAAGATAAAGTGAGTTCAGATAAGTACACACTAAAAAAAAATTGTGTAAACTTACCGCTATTAATGTAGGCAACTGTTTACCTATTATAATAGCAGCAATTTTACACACATAAAGTTTACGCTTAAAATTAAACACCTTTATGCGTACGAAGTTTAAACATAAAATGTGTAGTCATGCGCAAATTTGCGCTTTTTATGTTTAACAGCTTAAGCACCGAAGTTGTAAACTTACACAGTATTACCCATCGATGTGTAACTTTCAACTTTAACCCTACACTAGTCGAAATATACATACGGGCAAGGGATTTTTGCAATTTTCACCTGGTTTTGCTCCAGTTAGATTATTTTAGCTATCTTTTTACAAAAATATATGTCAGTATATAATACAAACATTAAAAGTAAATGTTTATGACTTTATGAAAATTTCGCGAAAAATTACAAGTTTTTACTAAGAGTTTTATAGTTTTTTTTATTTGTGGCCACTTTTTTAACGGACTGCCACATTTTCTTTCATACAAACTTTTGAACGTAATATTTTTATAGTCATAAAAGAAATTGTCAAAAATCAGGAAAATGTTTACCGGCTAAATATTAACACATCACTGCACTAAAATTAAATGAGCTACAAAACTGCATACTCGAATTCTAAAACTCTTAGTCAAATCTTGAAAATTACGAAATTTTGTCCATAAAGTTTTAAACTTAAGCTTATATTGCCTATTATGTGTTGACATATATTTTTATAAAAAAATAGCGAACATAATTTAGATAGAGCAAAACCCTGTGAAAATTGCAAAAAGTTCATCCCCTTACATATATTTCGACCAGTGTATAAGCACAATAAATTATCAATTTTCTTTTCTAAAATTTAATTCAATTAAAATCTACTAAATATCAGTTTTTAACCCATGAGAATTTCAATAAATAAGAAATATATATATTTTGGTGTCACATTTTTATTAATACGGTTAATGTCTTCCAATAGCCCTAAAATTCATACAAGTAGGAATTTAAAGTATTAAAATAAAAAAATTGTGTTTGTGCATACAATGCAGGTTTGAAAACTTTTCATAAATTGCATATATATAACCCACCTAGTATTTGAAGTTTTAAAAGATACACATAAAGTTTAAGCATAGATTTTAAGTAAGATTTCTATGAGAGAAATATTAAAATAAAATAGAAATTATATAAATAAATGTTTAAAACTTGCAAATTCTGAGTGGGTTATAAATGTTTTATACTACATATACTGCTTATATAAAGATATTTTGTTTTCAGCTGAATATTTGTTTCAGAAAAAAAAATTTGAATTATTAAAAATTGGTGAGCTTACAAATTAAGGTATTCACTTTTTACAACTATGTATCTATGTATGTATGTAAAAATATTTTGCTTCGTACTTTGTGCTTTTTTTTGCATATATATAAATATTTTGTTTCCCGGTAAATATTTGTTTCAGAGAAAAACTTTTTGAACTATTTGAAATTTGTCAGCTTACAAATTAAGGTATTTACTTTTTGTAAATTGTTAATATTATTTTTTTTTTAACTCGCGAAGAAGAGGGGTAATGCTTATAAAAAACGTACCATGAATTCAATGGGAAATTTCTTTTGAATAAAGTATATTAAAGTAAAGTAAAATTTAATAATTAGTTAAGTGCTCGCTTAAACATTGTAGTCATTACTTGCTGTAACAATAACCTTTTCGATTACTATGTAAGTAAAAATATTTTCGTTTGGCTTGTCATATTCTGAAAAAATTACATACATTATTACATTCACAATTTATGTACATATATACGATATATCTTACCAAGAAATGCATTGACAGGTGTTGAAATTTTCGCAATCATATCATCTTTGGTGGTTCCAAACTGAAATATAATTTCTAGAATTGTATTTTCTTTTTAATATGAAAATTTTTTATAACTTACATCAAAATGCATAAATATAAACCTTGTGTCTTCGCCAAAATAGTTTGCAATGCCGCATACTATATATATCAATAGTATTGAATGTTTCGACCCTGGTTTTTTTACTTGACTTATTTAAAAAGCTTTCTGTGAATGTATGGGCCTTAATACCCATCAGTTTCTCGAAGTGTTGCGAAAGGTATTCGCTTTCAAAAATATATGGCCATTCTGCTTGTATTTCTGTAATTGACGGTATAGTTTCCAAGTTCCAAAAGTTGTGTTTATTTTCGCTTGTCTTTGCATTCCGATAAGTTGTTGGGCTGCCAATTCTTGCACTTTTGTTGCAGCAGATTTGAGCGTCTTCTTTGTTACGAGCAAATTTTTTAGTTTCATTTCACAAATATTACACTCGTATACCTTTAATATATAAATTGATTTACCTACGCTTATAAATATTATTAGTAAACAATAATAAACACTTTTGTGCACCAAATATTACTTAATATTAATTAACTCACTGCAATACCACGATTTACGTCTTTTAATTCAGAAGCGTCCATTACGAATGTGTTTCGTGCATGATCGTGCGTTGTTTGAACGATTTTGTGTGTTAAAGTAAACATTAGGGGGACTCATGTAACCGTATAAATGCCTTATAAAGTGTTTAAACGTATAAATTTATCTAGTGCGTAAACGAACTGTCAAATTTTGTATGAAAAATCATTTACACAATTTGTATAAATTTACGCGCACATTTCATTGTGTAAACGCGGTAAACTCAAAGGAATGCAACCTTGCAGACATTGCAGCAAGCATTTTCATCAGAAATCTCCAACATCAGCAAGTCATTTACAAGAATATCTTAGTAAAGACGTTTTAGTTTTGATTTTTCACTTAATCTTGGCATTTTTTAATTTGTATAACAATCCAAAAAATTTTGTTTGGCAATAATACAGCTGATAAACAATCAAGTATATCAAGAGTATTTCTAGGTGCGTTCATATAACAGCGTGCGTAAATGGATATAATTTTACACCTTATAAGTTTATATGCTTTCATGAGTCCCCCTATTGCAAGCAAATGTACGCAATACATTCTTACTTTGAAACATTGGCTGTGTACGTGTAAACACACTTGTTGAACTTTACATTTGGCATGCGCAAATTCGATGAAATTTACAAATTAAATGTTCGAAATTCCTTTAATATGTATACTTGTTATTATAAGAACCGCAATACTATACAAAAAATGTTTGAGAGTAAATTTTAAGCGTTTTTTGCGCTTTAGTACGCACTTTTTTGTTGAAAGGTCAACTTATTTCTTTGGTAAAATTACATGCTGTTTTTAGAGTGTACGTGAACTAAGTTTAGTAAAGATATGTAGATTTTTGATCAAGTTATCGTGTTAACGCCCGAGGTGGTTATAGTCCGATTTCGTTCATTTTAAATACCGATCCGAGATGAGTGCCCAGGAACTTACATACCAAATTCATTAAGATACCTCAAAATTTACTCAAGTTATCGTGTTTACGGACGGGCGGACCGACTTTCTTTTGAATTTCTTTTTTGGTCCAGATCATTTTGATATATAGAAGTCTATATCTATCTCGATTTGTTTATGCCGTTACGGGGTACCGTTATGCGAACAAAATAAATATACTCTGTGAGCTCTGCTCAGCTGAGTATAAAAAATAAATGTAAGGTGCGATAACCTCCGAAGAGATTTTAGGCCGATCTTATCTTCCATTTTGCGTCGTGCTCCTTTGAGTTTTTCCAACAAATTGGCGGAACGGGACCTACTTGTTTTATGTCGACTCCGAACGGCATCTGCAAGGCAGATGAGTTTTCACTGAGAGCTTTAATGGCAGAAATACACTCGGAGTGCTTGTCAAACACTGCCGAGGGGCGACCCCGCTTAGAAACATTGAAAAACCTTGTTTCTAAAATTTGTATGTTGCTTTGCCCGGGGCGTGAACCCAGGATATTCGGTGTGGCAGGCGGAGCACGCTACCATCACACCACGGCGGCCGCTTCTTTAAAGTTGCTATGGAATTCCTCAACAATGAAGTCAGTCCTAACTGTGACATGTACGCAGAAACAGTTATTGGAACTGAGTAGACATTGCCAATACGCCTTATCCTAATAGAGATATCAACTAATTTTGTTGTGCAGAAATCAACTTTAGAAACAGCCCAGCAGGGAAAATGGGCGCAATTCACGCAAAGCGACAGTTTCGCATTACAGATTTAATGACTTCTAGAGAACTGGTGCTAATCGGATGCAAAGCGGGACAGTTGGCTTTAAATCTGAGTCAAAAACTTAGATATTAAAAATTTTTAGAATTTTCCGTAGCTCACAGTTGCACATGAACCAGTTCCATCACACAGGAACCATATTTTGAACCTTTGGAACACTTTAAGTACTTTAAACAAGTTCATTAAATGCTCTTAATTTAAACATGTCCCACCTGTGACATATGCTGTTCCACCTGTGACACTTTTATATAGTTTAGATTATAGATATACAATTATATAAGAAAAATTTATTATTTTTACGATATTTGATTTCCCAAATGTTTTATATGGAGTAAAAAGCCTGAAGAGAAGCTCGGCCTGGATCTCATCGGAGGTGAATTGCGCCAAATATTGTTTTTAACATGCGAAACTTTTGAGCAGTTTGAAGGGAAAAATTCAAAAATATCTGAAACATATACATTCGATGTTTTACATTTAAACTGATTTATAATGCTGTGTAGTACAAATATACACATAGTATGCATGTATTATGCTATTGAAATAACATTCTACATACTTTGGGGGGCACACAGTGACAACAACAAAACGAACTGTTTATTATCATATGAAACCGAAAGCCCGACATGACAATAAAAATAGCACATCACCGTTTCTTTTAGATGAAAATGAAATGAAAATATTTTGTATAATGTTTAATGATACGAACTCCTAGGCATACGTATATGTATGTTTAACATACACGCACATTTGTATATTCTTACGTACGCTGGATCCAAATATAGAAATTGAGGGGGCGAAGGGCGATCATGTGACTTGACTCCGGTCTGGCTGGCTTTTTAGTGCGAAGTGATTTTGAGAAACTGTTTGAAGATAAAAATTCGGCTAAAAATTTTGTTAGTTGATCTTACCTATTTGGAAGTATTTTTTACAGACCTGTGGTGGAATTCTGTAACTTTTTTGATGGCATTCGTCATTGCTATGTAAGGAATCGATAAATATAACGATTTCGATTTTCAATAACACTATCGATATTCGTTAATTTATGGTCAGCTAATGTAGCTTACGTTAAAAGAATGTATGTATCTATTTAGTTAACGGATTAAGCTGTGAAGCCACTTTACTTCCATTTAAACTCAATGAAATTGTCACTACGTTAGCGGTATGGAACCTGCGTTAGGGCTGATTAAAAGTAAGGTCGTATTTCCACAGGAATTGCATATGGAAATACTGCCTTTTGCTTAATCGCTCCTCATTTGCTACCGCAAGTGAAAAATTTTTAGTTTAAATTTCCACAAGTCGCATCGTTAAAAGTTGTGAACTCGCCTACTGACTCTGAACTAACATAACCGGGTTACTTTCTAGCGCGAAACTAAGGTAAAACAAGTAAAGGTGTCTAAGTTCGGGTGTAACCGAACATAATATACTCAGCGTGAGCTTCAATTGTATATTATATTTCAGATAAATTACTTTTCTACATAATACGTGACCCCGCCCATTCCAAAAAAATGCTCTCCCCATTTCCTCTTACAATAAAACTTGATAAGTGAAATATCATTGATTCAAAACTATCTTTTGCTAAGTTATAGCTTATTATTTTCGTCTACGACCATTTTAAAAATCTTTTATATAAAAGTGGGCGTGGTCTTTAACCTATCTCGTCCATTTTTTCTACAAACTTTTCTTGCTATAGGGGAAATTTGTGTACCCAATTTTATTACGATCCGTTAATTTTTCTTCGAGTAATGGCTCCCGAAACATATTGTTATAAATCCACTTGGGAATTGAAATATCATTAATATAAAGCTCTTTTTTGCAAAGATATAGCTTATTTTATTCGTCCACGACCCTTTTAAAAATCTTTTATATAAAAGTTGGCGTGGTCGGAAATGTGGAGACATTTTTTTTAAACGGGCGGTGCCACGTGATATGTAGAAAAGTAATTTATCTGAAATGAAATGTACAATTGAAGCTCACGCTGAGTATAAAACGTTCGGTTACACCCGAACTTAGACACCTTTACTTGTTTAACTTAAATGAGGTACGTTTGCAAATATTAGCATCGAGCAAAAGGCATTTTACGCAATATTTCATTAAAAATGTTTTTATGTAGGGTTGCCATCTAATCTTATTATTATTTACATCCCTTACCTAGATAGGTATCTAAAACTGCATAGATGATGCATTCAATTATCCTACACAGCGGCCCACAGAATATGATAGGGTCGCTTAAAACCTTAAATAGTTTCCTAATATTTTGCAAGGTTTCAGAACATACCTGTTACCGGCGTCTAAGGTCTAGTTAAGGGGGCAGTACTTTACTTATTTCATTTAACTATTAACGCTATACACATTAATTTAACTAATATACATACACATGAACATACGTATTAAGTCTTCATCCTATTTTCTCATTTCACGTTATTCTTTATCCATATGTATATACATAAAGTTAATAGCTGTTAATAGGAAAACTAAAACGGCAGTAGTCATTTTGTCGTCAGCGGTTTGATACAAATTATTCTTTAAAGTTCACTCCTTTCGCTTTCATACATATTAAATGCATACATATTAAATTGTGTAATTGAATTGATACTTGAAATTAAAAGCACAGTGTTCTATTAAAAATTTGACTTTTATTTATCCGCTTGGCTACGTGCATAACTGCAACGACGGTAACAATACCTAACACATTTATAACTACAATGGAAAATAATTCGTTTTCCTTTTATTTTAGGTGGCCTTAGTGAGTAAAAATGTTTGCCGAATTGGCAATATTTCAAATTTTTTGGGGAAATATTGGAAGAAAATAAACAAATAAAATTTTTATTCAAGTTCAAGATTTCAGACACAAGTTGAAAGTAAAATTTATATTATATGCTTGAGTATATACATAGTATAAATTTATAAATTTTTATACTCAGTTGAGCAGAGCTCACAGAGTATATTAAGTTTGATTGGATAACGGTTGGTTGTACATATATAAAGGAATCGAGATAGATATAGACTTCCATATATCAAAATAATCAGGATCGAAAAAAAATTTGATTGAGCCATGTCCGTCCGTCCGTCCGTCCGTCCGTCCGTCCGTCCGTCCGTCCGTCCGTTAACACGATAACTTGAGTAAATTTTGAGGTATCTTGATGAAATTTGGTATGTAGGTTCCTGAGCGCTCATCTCAGATCGCTATTTAAAATGAACGATATCGGACTATAACCACGCCCACTTTTTCGATATCGAAAATTTCGAAAAACCGAAAAAGTGCGATAATTCATTACAAAAGACAGATAAAGCGACGAAACTTGGTAGATGGGTTGAGGTTATGACGCAGAATAGAAAATTAGTAAGATTTTGGACAATGGGCGTGGCACCGCCCACTTTAACAAGAAGGTAATTTAAAAGTTTTGCAAGCTGTAATTTGGCAGTCGTTGAAGATATCATAATGAAATTTGGCAGAAACGTTACTACTATTACTATATATGTGCTAAATAAAAATTAGCAAAATTGGATGAAGAACACGCCCACTTTTTAAAAAAACATTTTTTAAAATTCAAATTTTAACAAAAAATTTAATATCTTTACTGTATATAAGTAAATTAAGTAAAAATTCAACTCCAGTAATGATATGATGCAACAAAACACAAAAATAAAAGAAAATTTCAAAATGGGCGTGGCTCCGCCCATTTTAATTTAGTTTGTCTAAAATACTTTTATTGCCATAAGTCGAACAAAAATTTACCAATCCTTCTCAAATTTGGTAGGAGCATAGATTCTATGACGGTAACTGTTCTCTGTGAAAATGGGCGAAATCGGTGGAAGCCACGCCCAGTTTTTATACACAGTCCACCGTCTGTCCTTCCGCTCGACCGTTAACACAATAACTTGAGCAAAATCTGATATATCTTTACTAAACTTAGCCCACGTACTTACCTAAACTCACTTTATCTTGGTATAAAAAATGGCCGAAATCCGACCATAACCACGCCCACTTTATCGATATCGAAAATTACGAAAAATGAAAAAAATGCCATAATTCTATACCAAATACGAAAAAAGGGATGAAACATGGTAACTGGATTTGTTTATTGACGCAAAATATAACTTTGGAAAAAACTTTGTAAAATGGGTGTGACACCTACCATATTAAGTAGAAGAAAATGAAAAAGTTCTACAAGGCGAAATCAACAGCCCTTGGACTCTTGGCAGGAATACTGTTAGTGGTATTGCATATATAAATAAATTAACAGTACCCGACAGATGTATTTCTGGATCACCTGGTCAAAATTTGGTCGATATCGCGAGAACGCCTTCACATATACATCTAAGGGCCACTCGCTTTTAAAACCCTCATTAATACCTTTAATTTGATATCCATATCGTACAAACACATACTAGAGTCACCCCTGTCCCACCCTAATGGCGATATCTCGAAAAGGCGTCCACCTATAGACCTAATGCCCACTCCCTCTTAAAATGCTCAGTAACACCTTTCGTTTGATACCCATATCGTACAAACATTCTAGAGTCACCCCTGGCCCACCCTAATGGCGATATCTCGAAAAGGCGTCCACCTATAGACCTTATATCCACTCCCTCTTAAAATGCTCAGTAACACCTTTCGTTTGATACCCATATCGTACAAACATTCTAGAGTCACCCCTGGCCCACCCTAATGGCGATATCTCGAAAAGGCGTCCACCTATAGACCTAATGCCCACTCCCTCTTAAAATGCTCAGTAACACCTTTCGTTTGATACCCATATCGTACAAACATTCTAGAGTCACACCTGGCCCACCCTAATGGCGATATCTCGAAAAGGCGTCCACCTATAGACCTAATTCCGACTCCCTCTTAAAATGCTCAGTAATACCTTTCGTTTGATACCCATATCGTACAAACATTCTAGAGTCACCCTTGGTCCACCTTTATGGCGATATCTCGAAAAGGCGTCCACCTATAGAACTAAGGATTACTCCCTTTTAAAATACTCATTACCACCTTTCATTTGATACCCATATCGTACAAACACATTCTAGAGTCACCCTGGCCCACCCTAATGGCGATATCTCGAAAAGGCGTCCACCTATGCACCTAATGCCCACTCCCTCTTAAAATGCTCAGTAACACCTTTCGTTTGATACCCATATCGTACAAACATTCTAGAGTCACCCTTGGTCCACCTTTATGGCGATATCTCGAAAAGGCGTCCACCTATAGAACTAAGGATTACTCCCTTTTAAAATACTCCTTACCACCTTTCATTTGATACCCATATCGTACAAACACATTCTAGAGTCACCCCTGGCCCACCCTAATGGCGATATCTCGAAAAGGCGTCCACCTATTGACCTAATGCCCACTCCCTCTTAAAATGCTCAGTAACACTTTTCGTTTGATACCCATATCGTACAAACACATGGGTATCAACCATATCGTACAAACATTCTAGAGTAACACCTGGCCCACCCTAATGGCGATATCTCGAAAAGGCGTCCACCTATAGACCTAATTCCGACTCCCTCTTAAAATGCTCAGTAATACCTTTCGTTTGATACCCATATCGTACAAACATTCTAGAGTCACCCCTGGCCCACCCTAATGGCGATATCTCGAAAGGGCGTCCACCTGTAGACCTAATGCCCACTCCCTCTTAAAATGCTCAGTAACACCTTTCGTTTGATGCCCATATCGTACAAACACATTCTAGAGTCACCCCTGGCCCACCCTAATGACGATATCTCGAAAAGGCGTCCACCTATAGACCTCATGCCCACTCCCTCTTAAAATGCTCAGTAACACCCTTCGTTTGATACCCATATCGTACAAACATTCTAGAGTGTCCCTTGGCCCACCTTTATGGCGATATCTCGAAAAGCGTCCACCTATAGAACTAAGGATTACTCCCTTTTAAAATACTCATTACCATCTTTCGTTTGATACCCATATCATACAAACACATTCTAGAGTCACCCCTGGCCCACCCTAATGGCGACATTTCGAAAAGCCGTCCCCCTATAGACCTAATGCCCACTCCCTCTTAAAATGCTCAGTAACACTTTTCGTTTGATACCCATATCGTACAAACATTCTAGAGTCACCCCTGGCCCACCCTAATGGCGATATCTCGAAAAGGCGTCCACCTATAGACCTCATGCCCACTCTAAAATGCTCAGCAACACCTTTCATTTGATTCCCATATCGTACAAACACATTCTAGAGACACCCCTGGTCCACCTTTATGGCGATATCTCGAAACGGCGTCCACCTATGGAACTAAGGATCACTCCTTTTCAAAATACTCATTAACAGCTTTCATTTGATACCCATATCTTACAAACATATTCTAGAGTCACCCCTGGTCCACCTTTATGGCGATTTCTCGAAAAGGCGTTCACCTATAGAACTAAAGCCCATTCCCTTTTAAAATACTCATTACCACCTTTCATTTGATACCCATATCGTACAAACACATTCTAGAGTCACCCCTGGCCCACCCTAATGGCGATATCTCGAAAAGGCGTCCACCTATTGACCTAATGCCCACTCCCTCTTAAAATGCTCAGTAACACTTTTCGTTTGATACCCATATCGTACAAACACATGGGTATCAACCATATCGTACAAACATTCTAGAGTAACACCTGGCCCACCCTAATGGCGATATCTCGAAAAGGCGTCCACCTATAGACCTAATTCCGACTCCCTCTTAAAATGCTCAGTAATACCTTTCGTTTGATACCCATATCGTACAAACATTCTAGAGTCACCCCTGGCCCACCCTAATGGCGATATCTCGAAAGGGCGTCCACCTGTAGACCTAATGCCCACTCCCTCTTAAAATGCTCAGTAACACCTTTCGTTTGATGCCCATATCGTACAAACACATTCTAGAGTCACCCCTGGCCCACCCTAATGACGATATCTCGAAAAGGCGTCCACCTATAGACCTCATGCCCACTCCCTCTTAAAATGCTCAGTAACACCCTTCGTTTGATACCCATATCGTACAAACATTCTAGAGTGTCCCTTGGCCCACCTTTATGGCGATATCTCGAAAAGCGTCCACCTATAGAACTAAGGATTACTCCCTTTTAAAATACTCATTACCATCTTTCGTTTGATACCCATATCATACAAACACATTCTAGAGTCACCCCTGGCCCACCCTAATGGCGACATTTCGAAAAGCCGTCCCCCTATAGACCTAATGCCCACTCCCTCTTAAAATGCTCAGTAACACTTTTCGTTTGATACCCATATCGTACAAACATTCTAGAGTCACCCCTGGCCCACCCTAATGGCGATATCTCGAAAAGGCGTCCACCTATAGACCTCATGCCCACTCTAAAATGCTCAGCAACACCTTTCATTTGATTCCCATATCGTACAAACACATTCTAGAGACACCCCTGGTCCACCTTTATGGCGATATCTCGAAACGGCGTCCACCTATGGAACTAAGGATCACTCCTTTTCAAAATACTCATTAACAGCTTTCATTTGATACCCATATCTTACAAACATATTCTAGAGTCACCCCTGGTCCACCTTTATGGCGATTTCTCGAAAAGGCGTTCACCTATAGAACTAAAGCCCATTCCCTTTTAAAATACTCATTACCACCTTTCATTTGATACCCATATCGTACAAACACATTCTAGAGTCACCCCTGGTCCACCTTAATGGGGACATTTCGAAAAGGCGTCCACCGATAGACCTAAGGCCCACTCCCTCTTAAAATGCTCAGTAGCACCTTTCATTTGATACCCATATCGTACAAACAAATTCCAGAGTCAGCCCTGGTCCACCTTTATGACGATATCCCTAAATGGCGTCCATACATAGAACTATGGCCTACTCTCTCTTAAAATACTCTTTAATACCTTTCATTTGATACACATGTCATACAACCACATTCCAGGGTTACCCCAGGTTCATTTTCCTTATTTTGTCTCCATAGCTCTCAACTGAGTATGTAATGTTCGGTTACACCCGAACTTAGCCTTCCTTACTTGTTACTTTTAGGAATATCGACGTGTGAATGTATGTATGTATGTACATATGATAGAGCGTTTCACAAAGACATCGTTTAGGATGCGGATTGACGTCCGCAGCAGTTTTATCCGTTTCATAACGAATTACGCCAGCTATCCCTGTTTCGCTGTAACTGACGCCAATTGAGAGCACCAAAGGAGGCCGAGTCTCCCGCCACCTTCCTCTACCAAATCGGCGGAGGTTTCTCTTTCCTCTGCCTGCAAACTTTTTTAGCCGGAGCGCCATTCGCATTACATGACTTTGCCAGCGAAGCGTATAACCCATACAGCTATTTATTATACCCCCTAATCGCCAAAAAACTCCCGGAGAACTTTGCCCTCAAAACGTTCCAAGAGTGATCCCATATTCCCTCGGCACCGTTCATGATTCCGAGTCACACATCAGATAGGTATGATAAGCGACTTGTAGAGCGTTATTTTTGTTCGTCGAGACAGGACTTTAATTTTCAATTGCCAACTCATTCCAAAGTATTACTCCGTTTGATTTCTAAGCTGACATTGTTTTTGCAATTAATGCTGGTTAACAGATAGCAACAGATAGCCCCACTTTTTCGCCTCTTTAGCTAATCCAGAGAAGGAAGAACTCACGACGCGTTGGCAAATGATATCGTCAGCATAAGCTTTACGGTCTTACAATAGAGTGTGCCATCAGCGCTAAGTTCTGCTGCTAGAATTATTTTTATCAGCGTTAGGTTAAAGAAATTAGACGAAATGGAGTCGCCTTAGGTGAAGGCTTGTGCGGCTTCGAATGGTTCAGAGAAGTCCTTTTCAATCCTTAAGAAGCTTTTAGTGTTGCTGAACCTTATTTGGCAGAGCCTTATTAACTTAAGTTCAGACATAGCGCATACAAACAACTTCTTTTCGAGCTTTCCCTGTCCCACTGCATCTATAAATAAAGTGAATGGACTTAATTAAAGAGTTTTGAAATTAAAAATTCTTTTTAAATAATCCGAATATGAACTTTTGAATATCAGATTAGTGCTAGTTTTCTCACAATCCAGACTTAAGACTGTCGAATCACTGGGGGCGGAAGAATAGGTCCTGACAGACTAGGCAGTATAACTCTTATCATATACTAATGGGAAAATACGGAAGTTGAAACATCCCGCACTTAAAATGAAATTGTTACAACAGCCATTGTGAATGACGCTCTTATAATTATGCCAAGGGGTATAACTAGGGATAGATCAATACGAGTACTGAGCGAGTAGTATTGATACCTTTCCAAAAAATTCTCGCGCATTTTGTACTCGATTCTTTTTACCAAGTACTGATTAAAGTAACGAGACTTTACATCCTAAGCTAATATAAACGTACTGCGGCAGCTTTCCGAAATTGCACTTCCATTTTTTGTTCTCTGTGATATTATGATTTGACGTGTGCACACATCTTTTACATTGTCGCAACAGGTGTAGAAAACGACGTTGGTTTTCGTGTGTTTTTATTGCGTTGAACTGGCACTCTACCCCAATACTTTACCAAGTGCCGATGGTCTCCAGGTTTAAGTTCAACAAAGCACAGTCAATTAATACTGTAACGAATTTAGTGAAACTCCGCTTATTTTACACCTTCTATTAACGTTCGTATCGCTACGTTGTTGAATAAATAACTCCAATATTCAATGATGCAAAATGGTCTTTATTAGACTACTTTAATAGTACTTCACAATAACACTTATACTTCGCAACCAATAGCGTACTTAAATCAAACTGCATGCTGACTACTCCGCTTGTGCTGCTTTTATACTCTCTGCCCAAATGTCTAGACGTTTCCTCTTCTAGAATCCTCTACCTGGTTACCAGCTATACGCGCGTATATTTGTAGTGTGTAACCATATGCGTGTGTATATGTGAGTACTACTTCTGCTGATGATGACATGCGTTTGTGAGTATCTCTCTGCTGCTTGTATGTATGTGTGTACATGATGATTAATGTGTTTATGTAGCTTGCTTTAAGGCTTTTGTTGTTGTGCATTTATTTAGTGATGTGAATATTCGTCACACTGCCCTCCACCTAAGTCTGATCGTCCCGATCAGACAAATCGTTCGATCTAACCGCTGCTAGCCTCTCCAAGTGAACCACCCTTCTATTTCGTGGTTTCCCAACGGTTGGTATGCGTTAGATGGTATCACTGATCCTCTTCACAACTTTGTACGGGCCTTCCCAACTGTACCAAAATTTGGATGCTCTTGCTTATCTCATCCAGCTTTGCGTTTACGACCACCTATGCTGTTGGAAACACTAGGGTCAAGACCGCAATGACGTGCAATGTAATCTGGCTTCCCGGATTTGAAGTATTTGATTACTCTATCACTCCGCTTTTGCAATCCTGTCAGCGCTATTAGGCTCACCCAGTCTGGCCTACTCACTTGGATCAAGTATATCCGATACCTTTTACTGAGTATGACTACTAGCATCGATGATTTTATCGGAGAATTTTAAATTAGTACCGGTATAAACTTTTTGTAAGAGTTGTATCACTTTGAGTCCATTTGTACCCTCAAACGAAACGTTTCAGCATTTTGGGAACAAAAAAGTTCTGCATCGGTTTAACAAAAGACATACATACATACAAATATATGTATGTAGATTATGTACAACCTGCATAATGTTTTTATAGTATGTACTAAATATCTACTTAAAGAGGTATGTATAAGTATGTATGTATGTACATATGTGGCATTTCTTTTAAATAATGCAATTAAGGTCAAGAATGTTTGGCTTTACGAAACATTGTATCTACATACATATGTATGTATATGTATAAGAATTCAAAATTTTCTGAGTTATACCTACATATATAGGTTATAACTAACCATACACGAATAAATACGAAATCTACAATTTCCTAGGCATATTCAATTGCAATGAAAGAATTGATAGCGTCCTATTTATAAGGCCACCACTTTGATGCTTGAGTTCGATTTCGTGCTGGCTTTTTCTGCTTTTTTATACTCAGCTGAGCAGAGCTAACAAATTATATTAATTTTGTTCGAATAACGGTACCCCGTAAAAGCATAAACTAATCGAGATAGAAATAGACTTCTATATATCAAAATGATCTGGGCGAAAAAAGAAATTCATTTAGCCATGTCCGTCCGTCCGTAACCACGATAACTTGAGTAAATTTTGAAGTATCTTAATGAAATTTGGTATGTAAGCTCCTGGGCACTCATCTCAGATCGCTATTTAAAATGAACCAAATCGGACTATAACCACGCCCACTTTTTGTAAGTAGAAGAAAGAGAGTTGGGAGAGACAGTTGGAGGAAGATTTGACCTCACTTGGTGCTCCCAATTCGCGACTGTTATCGCAAAACAGTGTTGGCTGACCTCACTGACTCAACGTACTTCATTTTTATATAAAACTTCAACAAGTGCTGTAGTTGAATTTTTGGCAGGATTTACAGATCGCGTCCGGACACATTTTTTGCTTACATTTTACTACTTCTATTCTCATTCGAAAAAAATTACAAAAACTGTAAGTAAAATGTGAACAAACATGCCTTAAGACACGAGCAATGAATTCACGTCATTTCATCCAATCGTCACTTGTAAACAATCAGCTTTTAATATGTATGCAATGAAAACTTTAACCAAAAGGTATTATGTAGTAATACTATTTACTTTTTAACTCGACACAATAAACCTTTGAGATAAAAAATGTAGTAGGAGGTACATAAGAGCGGAGCAAAGTACTCCGGTTGGAATAAAGTCTGAACACACTCGTCAGCAATGAAACATGTTGTCAAAAGCGTGACGTCACGCGAGAAAAATTTATTTCACAGCTAACTATGGTTTCTTTGCTATCTCAGTTTTTAATGCGGGATCTGTTTATTGGTTCATGGTTTGTATGTAAAAAATGTAGAAGTTGCCATGGCGGAACCATACACGGTGACAGCATGGTGACGTACCTACAAACATTAATGAAAGTTCCATGTACTCTGTTTTTGTAAATTCGATGGACTTAATGTCAAAATCGTACTGCGCCGGAAGTTGATGTATCAAATCAAATAAAAAAGTACAAATCAGCTTCCCGTGCTGCCACCTTGTATAGTTCCGCCATGGAAGTTGCCAAATAGTGATGGCCGATACAGCGATTTTGAAGTATCAGTGAAACTAGTGATGGATATTTTTGAATCGCGACAATTTTTTATAGCTAAAGCGATTTTTTATAGATATAGCGATCGCTTCAATTTATTTTTAATAAATTACATGCTGTTTTTAGAGTGTACGTGAACTAAGTTTAGTAAAGATATGTAGATTTTTGATCAAGTTATCGTGTTAACGCCCGAGCGGAAGGACAGGCGGTCGACTGTATATAAAAACTGGACGTGGGTTCAACCGATTTCGCCCATTTTCACAGAAAACAGTTACCGTCATAGAAGCTACGCATTTACCAAATTTCACAAGGATTGGTAAATTTTGTCTCCACCTACCAAGTTTCATCGCTCTAACCGTCTTTGGTAATGAATTATTGCACTTTTTCGGTTTTTCGAAATTTTCGATATCGAAAAAGTGGGCGTGGTTATAGTCCGATTTCGTTCATTTTAAATAGCGATCCGAGATGAATGCCCAGGAACTTACATACCAAATTCATTAAGATACCTCAAAATTTACCCAAGTTATCGTGTTTACGGACGGACGGACGGACTTTCTTTTGAATTTCTTTTTTGGTCCAGATCATTTTGATATATAGAAGTCTATATCTATCTCGATTTGTTTATGCCGTTACGGGGTACCGTTATGCGAACAAAATAAATATACTCTGTGAGCTCTGCTCAGCTGAGTATAAAAAATAAATGTAAGGTGCGATAACCTCCGAAGAGATTTTAGGCCGATCTTATCTTCCATTTTGCGTCGTGCTCCTTTGAGTTTTTCCAACAAATTGGCGGAACGGGACCTACTTGTTTTATGTCGACTCCGAACGGCATCTGCAAGGCAGATGAGTTTTCACTGAGAGCTTTAATGGCAGAAATACACTCGGAGTGCTTGTCAAACACTGCCGAGGGGCGACCCCGCTTAGAAACATTGAAAAACCTTGTTTCTAAAATTTGTATGTTGCTTTGCCCGGGGCGTGAACCCAGGATATTCGGTGTGGTAGGCGGAGCACGCTACCATCACACCACGGCGGCCGCTTCTTTAAAGTTGCTATGGAATTCCTCAACAATGAAGTCAGTCCTAACTGTGACATGTACGCAGAAACAGTTATTGGAAGTGAGTAGACATTGCCAATACGCCTTATCCTAATAGAGATATCAACTAATTTTGTTGTGCAGAAATCAACTTTAGAAACAGCCCAGCAGGGAAAATGGGCGCAATTCGCGCAAAGCGACAGTTTCGCATTACAGATTTAATGACTTCTAGAGAACTGGTGCTAATCGGATGCAAAGCGGGACAGTTGGCTTTAAATCTGAGTCAAAAACTTAGATATTAAAAATTTTTAGAATTTTCCGTAGCTCACAGTTGCACATGAACCAGTTCCATCACACAGGAACCATATTTTGAACCTTTGGAACACTTTAATTACTTTAAACAAGTTCATTAAATGCTCTTAATTTAAACATGTCCCACCTGTGACATATGCTGTTCCACCTGTGACACTTTTATATAGTTTAGATTATAGATATACAATTATTTAAGAAAAATTTATTATTTTTACGATATTTGATTTCCCAAATGTTTTATATGGAGTAAAAAGCCTGAAGAGAAGCTCGGCCTGGATCTCATCGGAGGTGAATTGCGCCAAATATTGTTTTTAACATGCGAAACTTTTGAGCAGTTTGAAGGGAAAAATTCAAAAATATCTGAAACATATACATTCGATGTTTTACATTTAAACTGATTTATAATGCTGTGTAGTACAAATATACACATAGTATGTATGTATTATGCTATTGAAATAACATTCTACATACTTTGGGGGGCACACAGTGACAACAACAAAACGAACTGTTTATTATCATATGAAACCGAAAGCCCGACATGACAATAAAAATAGCACATCACCGTTTCTTTTAGATGAAAATGAAATGAAAATATTTTGTATAATGTTTAATGATACGAACTCCTAGGCATACGTATATGTATGTTTATGGATGTGTTTTGTACCCACCCATCTTAACATACACGCACATTTGTATATTCTTACGTACGCTGGATCCAAATATAGAAATTGAGGGGGCGAAGGGCGATCATGTGACTTGACTCCGGTCTGGCTGGCTTTTTAGTGCGAAGTGATTTTGAGAAACTGTTTGAAGATAAAAATTCGGCTAAAAATTTTGTTAGTTGATCTTACCTATTTGGAAGTATTTTTTACAGACCTGTGGTGGAATTCTGTAACTTTTTTGATGGAATTCGTCATTGCTATGTAAGGAATCGATAAATATAACGATTTCGATTTTCAATAACACTATCGATATTCGTTAATTTATGGTCAGCTAATGTAGCTTACGTTAAAAGAATGTATGTATCTATTTAGTTAACGGATTAAGCTGTGAAGCCACTTTACTTCCATTTAAACTCAATGAAATTGTCACTACGTTAGCGGTATGGAACCTGCGTTAGGGCTGATTAAAAGTAAGGTCGTATTTCCACAGGAATTGCATATGGAAATATTGCCTTTTACTTAATCGCTCCTCATTTGCTACCGCAAGTGAAAAATTTTTAGTTTAAATGTCCACAAGTCGCATCGTTAAAAGTTGTGAACTCGCCTACTGACTCTGAACTAACATAACCGGGTTACTTTATAGCGCGAAACTAAGGTAAAACAAGTAAAGGTGTCTAAGTTCGGGTGTAACCGAACATTATATACTCAGCGTGAGCTTCAATTGTATATTATATTTCAGATAAATTACTTTTCTACATAATACGTGACACCGCCCGTTCCAAAAAAATGCTCTCCCCATTTCCTCTTACAATAAAACTTGATAAGTGAAATATCATTGATTCAAAACTATCTTTTGCTAAGTTATAGCTTATTATTTTCGTCTACGACCATTTTAAAAATCTTTTATATAAAAGTGGGCGTGGTCTTTAACCTATCTCGTCCATTTTTTCTACAAACTTTTCTTGCTATAGGGGAAATTTGTGTACCCAATTTTATTACGATCCGTTAATTTTTCTTCGAGTAATGGCTCCCGAAACATATTGTTATAAATCCACTTGGGAATTGAAATATTATTAATATAAAGCTCTTTTTTGCAAAGATATAGCTTATTTTATTCGTCCACGACCCTTTTAAAAATCTTTTATATAAAAGTGGGCGTGGTCTTTAACCTATCTCGTCCATTTTTTCTACAAACTTTTCTTGCTATAGGGGAAATTTGTGTACCCAATTTTATTACGATCCGTTAATTTTTCTTCGAGTAATGGCTCCCGAAACATATTGTTATAAATCCACTTGGGAATTGAAATATTATTAATATAAAGCTCTTTTTTGCAAAGATATAGCTTATTTTATTCGTCCACGACCCTTTTAAAAATCTTTTATATAAAAGTGGGCGTGGTCGGAAATGTGGAGACATTTTTTTTAAACGGGCGGTGCCACGTGATATGTAGAAAAGTAATTTATCTGAAATGAAATGTACAATTGAAGCTCACGCTGAGTATAAAACGTTCGGTTACACCCGAACTTAGACACCTTTACTTGTTTAACTTAAATGAGGTAGGTTTGCAAATATTAGCATCGAGCAAAAGGCATTTTACGCAATATTTCATTAAAAATGTTTTTATGTAGGGTTGCCATCTAATCTTATTATTATTTACATCCCTTTATATATCCTTACCTAGATAGGTATCTAAAACTGCATAGATGATGCATTCAATTATCCTACACAGCGGCCCACAGAATATGATAGGGTCGCTTAAAACCTTAAATAGTTTCCTAATATTTTGCAAGGTTTCAGAACATACCTGTTACCGGCGTCTAAGGTCTAGTTAAGGGGGCAGTACTTTACTTATTTCATTTAACTATTAACGCTATACACATTAATTTAACTAATATACATGCACATGAACATACGTATTAAGTCTTCATCCTATTTTCTCATTTCACGTTATTCTTTATCCATATGTATATACATAAAGTTAATAGCTGTTAATAGGAAAACTAAAACGGCAGTAGTCATTTTGTCGTCAGCGGTTTGATACAAATTATTCTTTAAAGTTCACTCCTTTCGCTTTCATACATATTAAATACATACATATTAAATTGTGTAATTGAATTGATACTTGAAATTAAAAGCACAGTGTTCTATTAAAAATTTGACTTTTATTTATCCGCTTGGCTACGTGCATAACTGCAACGACGGTAACAATACCTAACACATTTATAACTACAATGGAAAATAATTCGTTTTCCTTTTATTTTAGGTGGCTTTAGTGAGTAAAAATGTTTGCCGAATTGGCAATATTTCAAATTTTTTGGGGAAATATTGGAAGAAAATAAACAAATAAAATTTTTATTCAAGTTCAAGATTTCAGACACAAGTTGAAAGTAAAATTTATATTATATGCTTGAGTACCTACATAAGTATAAATTTATAAATTTTTACTTTTAGTAATATCGACGTGTGAATGTATGTATGTATGTACATATGATAGAGCGTTTCACAAAGACATCGTTTAGGATGCGGATTGACGTCCGCAGCAGTTTTATCCGTTTCATAACGAATTACGCCAGCTATCCCTGTTTCGCTGTAACTGACGCCAATTGAGAGCACCAAAGGAGGCCGAGTCTCCCGCCACCTTCCTCTACCAAATCAGCGGAGGTTTCTCTTTCCTCTGCCTGCAAACTTTTTTAGCCGGAGCGCCATTCGCATTACATGACTTTGCCAGCGAAGCGTATAACCCATACAGCTATTTATTATACCCCCTAATCGCCAAAAAACTCCCGGAGAACTTTGCCCTCAAAACGTTCCAAGAGTGTCCCATATTCCCTCGGCACCGTTCATGATTCCGAGTCACACATCAGATAGGTATGATAAGCGACTTGTAGAGCGTTATTTTTGTTCGTCGAGACAGGACTTTAATTTTCAATTGCCAACTCATTCCAAAGTATTACTCCGTTTGATTTCTAAGCTGACATTGTTTTTGCAATTAATGCTGGTTAACAGATAGCAACAGATAGCCCCACTTTTTCGCCTCTTTAGCTAATCCAGAGAAGGAAGAACTCACGACGCGTTGGCAAATGATATCGTCAGCATAAGCTATACGGTCTTACAATAGATTGTGCCATCAGCGCTAAGTTCTGCTGATAGAATTATTTTTATCAGCATTAGGTTAGACGAAATGGAGTCGCCTTAGCTGAAGGCTTGTGCGGCTTCGAATGGCTCAGAGAAGTTCTTTTCAATCCTTAAGAAGCTTTTAGTGTTGCTGAACCTTATTTGGCAGAGCCTTATTAACTTAAGTTCAGACATAGCGCATACAAACAACTTATTTTCGAGCTTTCCCTGTCCCACTGCATCTATAAATAAAGTGAATGGACTTAATTAAAGAGTTTTGAAATTAAAAATTCTTTTTAAATAATCCGAATATGAACTTTTGAATATCAGATTAATGCTAGTTTTCTCACAATCCAGACTTAAGACTGTCGAATCACTGGGGGCGGAAGAATAGGTCCTGACAGACTAGGCAGTATAACTCTTATAATATACTAATGGGAAAATACGGAAGTTGAAACATCCCGCATTTAAAATGAAATTGTTACAACAGCCATTGTGAATGACGCTCTTATAATTATGCCAAGGGGTATAACTAGGGATAGATCAATACGAGTACTGAGCGAGTAGTATTGATACCTTTCCAAAAAATTCTCGCGCATTTTGTACTCGATTCTTTTTACCAAGTACTGATTAAAGTAACGAGACTTTACATCCTAAGCTAATATAAACGTACTGCGGCAGCTTTCCGAAATTGCACTTCCATTTTTTGTTCTCTGTGATATTATGATTTGACGTGTGCACACATCTTTTACATTGTCGCAACAGGTGTAGAAAACGACGTTGGTTTTCGTGTGTTTTTATTGCGTTGAACTGGCACTCTACCCCAATACTTTACCAAGTGCCGATGGTCTCCAGGTTTAAGTTCAACAAAGCACAGTCAATTAATACTGTAACGAATTTAGTGAAACTCCGCTTATTTTACACCTTCTATTAACGTTCGTATCGCTACGTTTTTTCAATAAATAACTCCAATATTCAATGATGCAAAATGGTCTTTATTAGACTACTTTAATAGTACTTCACAATAACACTTATACTTCGCAACCAATAGCGTACTTAAATCAAACTGCATGCTGACTACTCCGCTTGTGCTGCTTTTATACTCTCTGCACAAATGTCTAGACGTTTCCTCTTCTAGAATCCTCTACCTGGTTACCAGCCATACGCGCGTATATTTGTAGTGTGTAACCATATGCGTGTGTATATGTGAGTACTACTTCTGCTGATGATGACATGCGTTTGTGAGTATCTCTCTGCTGCTTGTATGTATGTGTGTACATGATGATTAATGTGTTTATGTAGCTTGCTTTAAGGCTTTTGTTGTTGTGCATTTATTTAGTGATGTGAATATTCGTCACACTGCCCTCCACCTAAGTCTGATCGTCCCGATCAGACAAATCGTTCCATCTAACCGCTGCTAGCCTCTCCAAGTGAACCACCCTTCTATTTCGTGGTTTCCCAACGGTTGGTATGCGTTAGATGGTATCACTGATCCTCTTCACAACTTTGTACGGGCCTTCCCAACTGTACCAAAATTTGGATGCTCTTGCTTATCTCATTCAGCTTTGCGTTTACGACCACCTATGCTGTTGGAAACACTAGGGTCAAGACCGCAATGACGTGCAATGTAATCTGGCTTCCCGCATTTGAAGCATTTGATTACTCTATCACTCCGCTTTTGCAATCCTGTCAACGCTATTAGGCTCACCCAGTCTGGCCTACTCACTTGAATCAAGTATATCCGATACCTTTTACTGAGTATGACTACTAGCATCGATGATTTTATCGGAGAATTTTAAATTAGTACCGGTATAAACTTTTTGTAAGAGTTGTATCACTTTGAGTCCATTTGTACCCTCAAACGAAACGTTTCAGCATTTTGGGAACAAACAAGTTCTGCATCGGTTTAACAAAAGGCATACATACATACAAATATATGTATGTAGATTATGTACAACCTGCATAATGTTTTTATAGTATGTACTAAATATCTACTTAAAGAGGTATGTATAAGTATGTATGTATGTACATATGTGGCATTTCTTTTAAATAATGCAATTAAGGTCAAGAGTGTTTGGCTTTACGAAACATTGTATCTACATATGTATGTATATGTATAGGTAGGTAGGTTGAACTGGCCGGTCCATGAGGACCTCACATAGACTGATTGAGTCCGTAGTGTTACCAGAAGTTTGTTTTAACGACCAAACTGAAAAACCCTATCAAAAACCAGGACCTAGGTTATAAAATAACTCCGTCCTCTTAGCAAATACTATAAGCTTCCTAGGACTTAAGCCACTTGCTGCTTCTAGATCTGACAGCTGTATCACTCCTAATAGCTGGAGTCTTAGCCTGGCAAATGCAGGGCACGAGCACAGAACGTGCTCGATCGTGTCCTCCTCCAACCCGCACTTCCTACATCTGCTATCACTGACCAAGCCTAGTTTAAAGGCATGTGACGCCAGAAGGCAGTGTCCAGTCAGAATACCCGTCATGAGTCTACAGTCCTCTCTTTTTAATGATAGGAGCAACTGTGTTAGTCTAAGGTTGTAAGACGTACACATAATCTTCGACACTTTACAGCCCCGCGCTTGAACCCACGCCTTTCCCGCTTGGTCGATCATGTGCACCTCTCGCCTTCGCTTAATCTCGCCCAATCTAATTGGGACATCTACGGAGCAAGCTTCAAGGGATGCGCCCTTTTTAGCTAGTTCATCCGCTTTTTCATTCCCATCTATTCCCATATGCCCTGGGACCCAATATAGATGTATGCTTCTCCCTGTCCCGATTCTCTCCAGAGACTGCTTACACTCTAACACGCATTTAGATGCTGTGCTATGCGAGATTATTGCCTTAATTGCTGCTTGACTGTCAATATAAAAGTTAACACGGTTGCAGCTTAAGCTATTCTCTTCCAGGGTTTCTACTGCTTTGGTTACGGCTAATATTTCCGCTTGGAAAACGCTACAGTAATCCGGCAGCCTGTAGGATCTACTTATTTCCGGATCAGCGCAGTATACCGCAGACCCTACTCCTTCCACTACTTTGGAACCATCGGTGTACACATGTATCGCCTTGTCCGCCATTTGCGCACCCTTGCGCCAACCGTCCACCTCTATTGTGGCCTTAAGATCTCCCTCGAAGCGCAGATAGGGAATCATGTAGTCTGTTCGTCTTGTATAAGAATTGAAAATTTTCTGAATTGTACCTACATATATAGGCTATAACTAACCATACACGAATAAATACGAAATCTACAATTTCCTAGGCATATTCAATTGCAATGAAAGAATTGATAGCGTCCTATTTATAAGGCCACCACTTTGATGCTTGAGTTCGATTTCGTGCTGGCTTTTTCTGCTTTTTTATACTCAGCTGAGCAGAGCTAACAAATTATATTAATTTTGTTCGAATAACGGTACCCCGTAAAAGCATAAACTGATCGAGATAGAAATAGACTTCTATATATCAAAATGATCTGGGCGAAAAAAGAAATTCATTTAGCCATGTCCGTCCGTCCGTAACCACGATAACTTGAGTAAATTTTGAAGTATCTTAATGAAATTTGGTATGTAAGCTCCTGGGCACTCATCTCAGATCGCTATTTAAAATGAACCAAATCGGACTATAACCACGCCCACTTTTTGTAAGTAGAGGAAAGAGAGTTGGGAGAGACAGTTGGAGGAAGATTTGACCTCACTTGGTGCTCCCAATTCGCGACAGTTATCGCAAAACAGTGTTGGCTGACCTCACTGACTCAACGTACTTCATTTTTATATAAAACTTCAACAAGTGCTGTCGTTGAATTTTTGGCAGGGTTTACAGATCGCGTCCGGACACATTTTTTGCTTACATTTTACTACTCCTATTCTCATTTGAAAAAAATTACAAAAACTGTAAGTAAAATGTGAACAAACATGCCTTAAGACGCGAGCAATGAATTCACGTCATTTCATCCAATCGTCACTTGTAAACAATCAGCTTTTAATATGTATGCAATGAAAACTTTAACCAAAAGGTATTATGTAGTAATACTATTTACTTTTTAACTCGACACAATAAACCTTTGAGATAAAAAATGTAGTAGGAGGTACATAAGAGCGGAGCAAAGTACTCCGGTTGGAATAAAGTCTGAACACACTCGTCAGCAATGAAACATGTTGTCAAAAGCGTGACGTCACGCGAGAAAAATTTATTTCACAGCTAACTATGGTTTCTTTGCTATCTCAGTTTTTAATGCGGGATCTGTTTATTGGTTCATGGTTTGTATGTAAAAAATGTAGAAGTTGCCATGGCGGAACCATACACGGTGGCAGCATGGTGACATACCTATAAACATTAATGAAAGTTCCATGTACTCTGTTTTTGTAAATTCGATGGACTTAATGTCAAAATCGTACTGCGCCGGAAGTTGATGTATCAAATCAAATAAAAAAAGTACAAATCAGCTGTCCCGTGCTGCCACCTTGTATAGTTCCGCCATGGAAGTTGCCAAATAGTGATGGCCGATACAGCGATTTTGAAGTATCAGTGAAACTAGTGATGGATATTTTTGAATCGCGACAATTTTTTATAGCTAAAGCGATTTTTTATAGCTATATCGATCGCTTCAATTTATTTTTAATAAGCGATTGTGCAATTTGTATACTTGGATATAAAAAAGGAATGTTTAAGTTTGTTTACCGGAGTAGATTGAATATTATACATTAATTTAGTTTAGCATACAGAACATATGAACCAAAATTGGAATAAAAAGAAAAGAATATGTACCTTTCATTGTAAACTGATGTCATGGGAAATTCTAATTTTCTGAGATATTATGATATATATTATTAACTGGCTGACGACATTATGTCCAGTCTCGTATTACACTCAATGAGATGAAACTAGCGGAAATAAATGTCTATGCATCTTGTTTTATAAATTTTGCTAATTGAAAATGCGTTGATTTTTAAATGTAAGATGGATCAACCCGAAATAAATCTGTATATGTAACACCATAAAACCATGATTTATTACTATTATTTTATACTACACCAATGTATTCAGAAATACTCCGTGTGAATTTTTTCTGAAATTTGTATTTGGCTGCATAATGTTTTTATAGTAAAGTGAATTCATTTTTAATGAAAAATGCAGAGTATAAATATAGCAAATTCTTCCAACTATTATAAAAATATTTTTAACAGAAAATTAGCCACCCACTTCAGTAATATGACAAAACTTGAATTGCATTCTCCCAAAAAATTTAAATTTTGAGTTACATCTGTTTACAATAAGACGAGTGATATATATTTCTATAATTCTTTTATTTTTCCATCAAAACACACAAATTGTATAAAACTGCTAACGGCTACTGCCTAGAAGTATTAACTTAGGAATTACACAGGCAACCAATCTTAGACCAAGTCTAAAGACCCAGGTCTATTTGGCGTCATTTGTAATTAAAAACAAAAAAATACAGTCAAATACTTTTATACACTTCATGAAATATTTATATGAACGGGGAATTTTACAATTATCACCGAGCTTTGCATGCGTTTCATTTATGGGCTCATAAAATTGCCACATTTCACTTCTTTTTATACTCAGTTGAGCAGAGCTCACAGAGTATATTAAGTTTGATTGGATAACGGTTGGTTGTACATATATAAAGGAATCGAGATAGATATAGACTTCCATATATCAAAATAATCAGGATCGAAAAAAAATTTGATTGAGCCATGTCCGTCCGTCCGTCCGTCCGTCCGTCCGTCCGTCCGTTAACACGATAACTTGAGTAAATTTTGAGGTATCTTGATGAAATTTGGCATGTAGGTTCCTGAGCACTCATCTCAGATCGCTATTTAAAATGAACGATATCGGACTATAACCACGCCCACTTTTTCGATATCGAAAATTTCGAAAAACCGAAAAAGTGCGATAATTCATTACAAAAGACCGATAAAGCGACGAAACTTGGTAGATGAGTTGAACTTATGACGCAAAATAGAAAATTAGTAAAATTTTGGACAATGGGCGTGGCACCGCCCACTTTTAAAAGAAGGTAATTTAAAATTTGTGCAAGCTGTAATTTGGCAGTCGTTGAAGATATCATGATGAAATTTGGCAGGAACGTTACTCTTATTACTATATGTACGCTTAATAAAAATTAGCAAAATCGGAGAAGGATCACGCCCACTTTTAAAAAAAATTTTTTTTAAAAGTAAAATTTTAACAAAAAATTTAATATCTTTACAGTATATAAGTATATTATGTCAAGATTCAACTCCAGTAATGATATGGTGCAACAAAATACAAAAATAAAAGAAAATTTAAAAATGGGCGTGGCTCCGCCCTTTTTCATATAATTTGTCTAGGATACTTTTAACGCCATAAGTCGAACAAAAATTAACCAATCCTTTTGAAATTTGGTAGGGGCATAGATTTTATGGCGTTAACTGTTTTCTGTGAAAATGGGCGAAATCGGTTGATGCCACGCCCAGTTTTTATACACAGTCGTCCGTCTGTCCTTCCGCATGGCCGTTAACACGATAACTTGAGCAAAAATCGATATATCTTTACTAAACTCAGTTCACGTACTTATCTGAACTCACTTTATCTTGGTATGAAAAATGAACGAAATCCGACTATGACCACGCCCACTTTTTCCATATCGAAAATTACGAAAAATGAAAAAAATGCCATAATTCTATACCAAATACGAAAAAAGGGATGAAATATGGTAAGGTAATTGGATTGTTTTATTGACGCGAAATATAACTTTAGAAAAAACTTTATAAAATGATTGTGACACCTACCATATTAAGTAGAAGAAAATGAAAAGTTCTGCAGGGCGAAATAAAAAACCCTTAAAATCTTGGCAGGTATTACATATATAAATAAATTAGCGGTATCCAACAGATGATGTTCTGGGTCACCCTGGTCCACACTTTGGTCGATATCTGGAAAACGCCTTCACATATACAACTACCACCACTCCCTTTTAAAACTCTCATTAATACCTTTAATTTGATACCCATATCGTACAAACTCATTCTAGAGTCACCCCTGGTCCACCTTTATGGCGATATTTCGAAAAGGCGAACACCTATAGAACGAACGCCCTCTCCCTTTTAAAAATACTCATTAACAGCTTTCATTTGATACCCATATCGTACAAACGCATTCTAGAGTCACACCTGGTCCATCTTTATGGCGATATCTCGAAAAGGCGTCCACCTATAGAACTAAGGCCCACTCCCTCTTAAAATACTCATTAACTCCTTTCGTTTGATACCTATATTGCACAAACGAATTCTAGAGTCACCCCTGGTCCACCTTTATGGCGATATCTCGAAAAGGGGTCCACCTATAGAACTAAGCCCCACGCCCTTTTAAAATAATCATTAACACCTTTCATTTGGTACCCATATCATACAAACAAATTCTAAAGTCACCCCTGGTCCACCTTTATGGCGATATCTCGAAAAGGCGAACACCTATAAAACGAAGGCCCACTTCCTTTTAAAAATACTCATTAACACCTTTCATTTTATACCCATATCGTACAAACAAAGTCTAGAGTCACCCCTGGTCCACCTTTATTGCGATACCTCGAAAATGCGTCCACCTATAGAACTAAGGCCCACTCCCTCTTAAAACACTCATTAACTCCTTTCGTTTGATACCCATATTGCACAAACGAATTCTAGAGTCACCCCTGGCCCACCTTTATGGCGATATCTCGAAACGGCGTCCACCTATAGAACTAAGGCCCACTCCCTTTTAAAATACTCATTAACACCTTTCGTTTGATGCCCATATTGTGCAAACAAATTCTAGGGTCACCCCTGGTCCACCTTTATGGCGATATCTCGAAACGGCGTCCACCTATGGAACTAAGGATTACTCCCTTTTAAAATGCTCATTAACACCTTTCATTTGATACCCATATCGTACAAACGCATTCTAGAGTCACCCCTGGTCCATCTTTACGGCGATATCTCGAAAAGGCGTCCATCTATAGTACTTAGGTCCACGCCCTTTTAAAATACTCATTAATACCTTTCATTTGATACCCATATCGTACAAACGCATTCTAGAGTCAACCCTGATCCACCTTTATGGCTATATCCCTAAATGGCGTCCACCTATAGAACTATGGCCCACTCCCTCATAAAATATTCTTTAATGCCTTTCATTTGATACACATGTCATACAAACACATTCCAGGGTTTCCCTCGGTTCATTTTCCTACATGGTTATTTTCCCTTATGTTGTCACCATAGCTCTCAACTGAGTATGTAATGTTCGGTTACACCCGAACTTAACCTTCCTTACTTGTTTTACTATAATTTGCTCTCATCTTTCACTTGATATTAAAACGGATTTTTAATAAATTAATACAATAAAATTTTCGCAGCCAACCAGGTCAAAACGTCGTTTATAAAAATATCAATTCAAAATAACGTCGCCTGAAAGAGCAAACTAGCTAAAAGTAAACACAACCGAGTGAAGAAATATCGCTTCATGAAGAAATAGCGCTATTGGCGAAATACTGCCAGAGATATTTCACTATCGGTGATTGCATCGCCGCTATCAGTATTAATAATAGAATTTTATGGTGAAGGAAAATCGCCAATCACTGATATATTTGGATAGCAATAGCTATCACTATAGATATTTTTCATTCGCGGCGATGCAATCACCGATAGTGAAATATGGTTTCATCACTATTGTCAATTAAGAAACGGCATATGCATGTAGTAAGAATGTATAAGATTATTTCTTCGATTATAAATTCGATTGAGCCATGTCCGTCCGTCCGTCTGTCCGTTAACACGATAACTTGAGTAAATTTTGAGGTATCTTGATGAAATTTGGTACGTAGGTTCCTGGGCACTCATCTCAGATCGCTATTTAAAATGAACGAAATCGGACAATAACCACGCCCACTTTTTCGATATCGAAAATTTCGAAAAATTGAAAAAGTGCGATAATTCATTACCAAATACGCATTAAGCGATGAAACTTGGTAGGTGAGCTGAGCTTATGACGCAGAAGAGAAAACTAGTAAAATTTTGGACAATGGGCGTGGCACCGCCCACTTTTAAATGAAGGTAATTTTGAAGTTTTGCAAGCTGTAATTTGGCAGTCGTTGAAGATATCATGATGAAATTTGGCAGGAACGTTACTCTTATTACTTTATTTCGGCTAAATAAAAATTAGCAAAATCGAAGAACGACCACGCCCACTTTTTAAAAAAAATTTTTTTTTTAATTCAAATTTTAAAAGAAAAGTTAATATCTTTACAGCATATAAGTAAATTATGCCAACATTCAACTCCAGTAATGATATGGTGCAACAAAATACAAAAATAAAAGAAAATTTCAAAATGGGCGTGGCTCCGCCCTTTTTCATTTAATTTGTCTAGGATGCTTTTAATGCCATAAGTCGAACAAAAATTAACCAATCCTTGTGAAATTTGGTAGAGGCTTAGCTCCTAGGACGATAACTGTTTTCTGTGAAAAAGGGCGAAATCGGTTGAGCCACGCCCAGTTTTTATACACAGTCGATCGTCTGTCCTTCCGCTCGGCCGTTAACACGATAACTTGAGCAAAAATCGATATATCTTTACTAAACTCAGTTCACGTACTTACCTTAACTCACTTTGTATTGGTGTAAAACATGGCCGAAATCCGACTATGACCACGCTCACTTTTTCGATATCGAAAATTACGAAAAATGAAAAAAATGCCATAATTATATACCAAATACAAAAAAAGGAATAAAACATGGTAATTTTATTGGTCTATTGACGCAAAATATAACTTTAGAAAAAAACTTGGTAAAATGGGTGTGACACCTACCATATTAAGTAGAAGAAAATGAAAAAGTTTTTCAGGCCGAAATCAAAAGCCCTTGGAATCTTGGAAGGAATACTGTACATATATAAATAAATTAGCGGTACCCGACAGATGATGTTCTGGATCACCCTGGTCCACATTTTGGTAGATATCTCGAAAACGCCTTCACATATACAACTAAGGGCCACTCCCTTTTAAAACCCTCATTAATACCTTTAATATGATACCCATATCGTACAAACACATTCTAGAGTCACCCCTGGCCCACCTTTATGGCGATATCTCGAAAAGGCATCCACCTATAGAACTAAGGCCCAAACCCTTTTAAAATACTCATTAACACCTTTCATTTGATACCCATATCGTATAAACAAATTCTAGAGTCACCCCTGGTCTACCTTTATGTCGATATCTCGAAAAGGCGTCCACCTATAGAACTAAGATCCACGCCCTTTTAAAATACTCATTAACACCTTTCATTTGATACCCATATCGTAGAAACAAATTCTAGAGTCACCCCTGGTCCAGCTTTATGGCGATATCTCGAAAAGGCGTCCACCTATAGAACTAAGGCCCACACCCTTTTAAAATACTCATTAACACGTTTCATTTGATACCCATATCATACACAAAAATTCTAGAGTCACCCCTGGCCCACCTTTATGGCGATATCTCGAAAGGGCATCCACCTATAGATCTAAGGTCCACTCCCTTTTAAAATACTCATTAACACCTTTCATTTGATACCCATATCGTACAAACAAATTCTAGAGTCACCCTGGTCTACCTTTATGGAGATATCTCGAAAAGGCGTCCACCTATAGAACTAAGACCCACGCCCTTTTAAAATACTTATTAACACCTTTCATTTGATACCCATATCGTACAAACAAATTCTAGAGTAACCCCTAGATACCCATATAGTACAAACAAATTCTTTAGTCACCCCTGGTCCACGTTTATGGCGATATCTCGAAAAGGCGTCCACATATAGAACTTAGGCCCACGCTCTTTTAAAATACTCATTAATACCTTTTATTTGATACCCATATCGTACAAAATAAATTCTAGAGTCACCCCTGGTCCACCTTTATGGCGATATCTCGAAAAGACGTCCACCTATAGAACTTAGGCCCACTCCCTTTTAAAATTATCATTAACACATTTCCTTTGATACCCATATCGTACAAACAAATTCTCGAGCCAGGCCTGGTCCACCTTTATGGCGATATCCCTAAATGGCGTCCATCTATAGATCTATGGCGCACTTCCTCTTAAAATACTCTTTAATACCTTCCATTTGATACACATGTCATACAAATACATTCCAGGATTACCCTAGGTTCCTTTTACAACATGGTGATTTCCCTTACTTTGTCTCCACAGCTATCAACTGAGTATGTAATGTTCGGTTACACCCGAACTTAGCCTTCCTTACTTGTTTTTATACTCAGTTGAGCAGAGCTCACAGAGTATATTAACTTTGATTGCATAACGGTTGGTTGTACAGGTATAAAGGAATCGGGATAGATATAGACTTCCATATATCAAAATCATCAGTATCGAAAAAAAATTCGATTGAGCCATGTCCGTCCGTCTGTCCGTTAACACGATAACTTGAGTAAATTTTGAGGTATCTTAATGAAATTTGGTATGTAGGTTCCTGGGCACTCATCTCAGATCGCTATTTAAAATGAACGATATCGGACAATAACCACGCCCACTTTTTCGATATCGAAAATTTCGAAAAATCGAAAAAGTGCGATAATTCATTACCAAATACGCATTAAGCGATGAAACTTGGTAGGTGAGTTGAGCTTATGACGCAGAATAGAAAACTAGTAAAATTTTGGACAATGGGCGTGGCACCGCCCACTTTTAAATGAAGGTAATTTAGAAGTTTTGCAAGCTGTAATTTGGCAGTCGTTGAAGATATCATGATGAAATTTGGCAGGAACGTTACTCTTATTACTTTATGTCTGCTTAATAAAAATTAGCAAAATCGAAGAACGACCAAATTTTAAAAGAAAAGTTATGCCAACATTCAACTCCAGTAATGATATGGTGCAACAATATACAAAAATAAAATAAAATTTCAAAATGGGCGTGGCTCCGCCCTTTTTCATTTAATTTGTCTAGGATGCTTTTAAGGCCATAAGTCGAACAAAAATTAACCAATCCTTGTGAAATTTGGTAGAGGCTTAGCTCCGAGGACGATAACTGTTTTCTGTGAAAAAGGGCGAAATCGGTTGAAGCCACGCCCAGTTTTTATACACAGTCGATCGTCTGTCCTTCCGCTCGGCAGTTAACACGATAACTTGAGCAAAAATCGATATATCCTTACTAAACTCAGTTCACGTACTTATCTCAACTCACTTTATATTGGTGTAAAAATGGCCGAAATCCGACTATGACCACGCCCACTTTTTCGATATCGAAAATTACGAAAAATGAAAAAAATGCTATAATTATATACCAAATGCAAAAAAAGGAATGAAACATGGTAATTTTATTGGTCTATTGACGCAAAATATAACTTAAAAAAAAAACTTGGTAAAATGGGTGTGACACCTACCATATTAAGTAGAAGAAAATGAAAAAGTTTTGCAGGGCGAAATCAAAAGCCCTTGGAATCTTGGAAGGAATACTGTACGTGGTATTACATATAAAAATAAATTAGCGGTACCCGACAGATGATGTTCTGTATCACCCTGGTCACATTTTGGTAGATATCTCGAAAACGCCTTCTCATATACAACTAAGGGCCACCCCCTTTTAAAACCCTCATTAATACCTTTAATTTGATACCCATATCGTACAAACACATTCTACAGTCACCCCTGGTCCACGTTTATGGCGATATCTTGAAAAGGCATCCACATATAGAACTAAGGCCCACTCCTTTTTAAAATACTCATTAACACCTTTCATTTGATATCCATATCGTACAAACAAATTCTAGAGTCACCCCTGGTCCACCTTCATGTCGATATCTCGAAAAGGCGTCCACCTATAGAACTAAGGCCCACGCCTTTTTAAAATACTCATTAACACCTTTCATTTGATACCCATATCGTACAAAAACATTCTAGAGTCACCCCTGGCCCACCTTTATGGCGATATCTCGAAAAGGCATCCACCTATAGAACTAAGGCCCACTCCCTTTTAAAATACTCATTAACACCTTTCATTTGATACCCATATCGTATAAACAAATTCTAGAGTCACCCCTGGTCCACCTTTATGTCGATATCTCGAAAAGGCGTCCACCTATAGAACTAAGGCCCACGCCCTTTTAAAATACTCTTTAACACCTTTCATTTGATACCCATATCGTACAAACAAATTCTAGAGTCACCCCTGGTTCACCTTTATGGCGATATCTCGAAAAGGCGTCCACCTATAGAACTAAGGCCCACACCCTTTTAAAATACTCATTAACACCTTTCATTTGATACCCATATCGTACACAAAAATTCTAGAGTCACCCCTGGCCCACCTTTATGGCGATATCTCGAAAGGGCATCCACCTATAGATCTAAGGCCCACTCCCTTTTAAAATACTCATTAACACCTTTCATTTGATACCCATATCGTACAAACAAATTCTAAAGTCACCCTGGTCTACCTTTATGGAGATATCTCGAAAAGGCGTCCACCTATAGAACTAAGACCCACGCCCTTTTAAAATACTCATTAACACCTTTCATTTGATACCCATATCGTACAAACAAATTCTAGAGTAACCCCTGGCCCACCTTTATGGCGATATCTCGAAAATACGTCAACCTATAGAACTAAGGCCCACACCCTTTTAAAATACTCATTAGCACCTTTCATTTGATACCCATATTGTACAAACGCATTCTAGAGTCACCCCTGGTCCACGTTTATGGCGATATCCCAAAAAGGCGTCCACCCATAGAACAAAGGCCCACTCCCTTTTAAAACACTTATTACACTTTTCGTTTGACATCCATATTGTACAAACGCATTCTAGAGTCAACCCAGGTCCACTTTTATAACGATATTCCGAAATGCGTCCACCTATAGAACTTAGGCCCACTCCCTTTTAAAATACTCATTAACACCTTTCATTTGATACCCATATAGTACAAACAAATTCTATAGTCACCCCTGTTCCACGTTTATGGCGATATCTCGAAAAGGCATCCACATATAGAACGAAGGCCCACGCCCTCTTAAAATACTCATTAACACCTTTCATTTGATACTCATATCGTACAAACAAATTCTAGAGTCACCCCTGGTCCATCTTTATGGCGATATCTCGAAAAGGCGTACATCCATAGAACTTAGGCCCACGCTATTTTAAAATACTCATTAATACCTTTTATTTGATACCCATATCGTACAAAATAAATTCTAGAGTCACCCCTGGTCCACCTTTATGGCGATATCTCGAAAAGACGTCCACCTATAGAACTTAGGCCCACTCCCTTTTAAAATTATCATTAACACATTTCATTTGATACCCATATCGTACAAACAAATTCTCGAGTCAGGCCTGGTCCACCTTTATGGCGATATCCCTAAATGGCGTCCATCTATAGATCTATAGCCCACTTCCTCTTAAAATACTCTTTAATACCTTCCATTTGATACACATGTCATACAAACTCATTCCAGGGTTACCCTAGGTTCCTTTTACAACATGGTGATTTCCCTTACTTTGTCTCCACAGCTCTCAACTGAGTATGTAATGTTCGGTTACACCCGAACTTAGCCTTCCTTACTTGTTTTTTTTTTTTTTTTTTTGTTTTAGGAATTGAATCTTTCAATTCCAAAAGATGGCAAGAGGACCCTTAATTTGCCTCTTAAATCGCCAGGTTAACAAATGTATAAGGGTAATATACTTGCGACATTTAGACGTGCCTAAGCAACTAACACATGTCACAAAATAAAAACCCGTAGCACAAAGATGCAAATTTTTTTTCTTGTTAATCTTAGGTTTTAATATATGGCGTATTACCATGTGCTTTTTCAAGATTTGTTATTCCTCGTGAATTATATTTACATTTCATTTCACCATGTGAATAATCCATGTGTATGTCTCCATGATTTCAATGTCTATAGCATCTCTTATTTGTAGCTACTCAATGAGTAGTACTCATGTATCCAAAAATTATGTTGAAATAGATTTAATTTTAGTCAAGTTTGTAGCTCTGTTATGTCATGCCACCATATGTGTTAATTAATCCAATTAGTTCCAAATTTGATGTTTTGTTTTATTTGTGTAAATTTCTTATGTTCATTTCCTACAATAGCAAACATGCCAAGTGGTACCCCCAACATGCCCAAGCCATTAGCAGTAGACATCCTCCAATTGTTATAGAAATATTAATTTGACAAATTGTTGTGCTAAATCATCCAGCTAGTGCAATTTGTGGTAACATGTTTATTTATGTAGATTTTTAATAATTGAAGCCTTAAAGTCCTCCCGATATTGCCATGTGGTGTCTTGTTCTCCCATTTAATCTATTTGCTATTTATTCCATGTGTGTATCTATTCCAATAATTGTTTTAAATTTATATTTGTAACGTTGTAATAATATTATTTAACATAATTATTTCAAATAATTGCCCGCTTTGAAGCTCCTTATATTCAATTTGTCTTCGTATTTAGTGTTATATTTTAAAGAATTTATATTCACCCTAGTCATGTGTGCATGACTGTACATTAAAATATGAAGATATTATCTATCCCATTGTTTGTCCTCGGTGGAGTTATATGTATTTTTGTAATTTATGTATGAGGTAATCTCTACCCCGTTACATGTTCCGTTAATTGCTTTTAGATATCAGTTATGTATATGTGTAAAACAAAAGTTTTACTTATATGCTTTTATTTCTTGTAATTTTTGAATAAAATTTCTATGATGAATGCATTATTTAACATTTTAATGTTAATTTGATTATGCCCGAAAGCAATTACATATATGTATTTTTTGTACAAAATATTTTAATGTTTTTTAAGATTTTTTCCCGATAGCAATAGAATCTCTTTGCACAATTTGCATATTTTTACATTAATTAGACAACAAATTTATTTTAATTGAACTAAAACCATAATTTTTAAGCTACACGAAACATTATATTTTTACAAAATACTTTGTACTGTACTACATTTAAACGACAATGTAAGTATTATACCCACATTTAACCAAGAACGATCCTTATTTCTTTTTTATGTTCTAGATATGTATAATTGAAGTAAGTACATAAAATCACCCCTATTACGGTTGTCAATAGTGAGAAAATTAGTGTCGACGCTCATGAATTGGTATCGGCGTTGTCAATGTCGATAACTATTGACGGATGTTGACGCTTTTTTGGTATTGGCTAAAACAATTAGGGGACTCATGAAAGCATATAAACTTATAAGGTGTAAAATTATATCCATTTATACACGCTGTTATATGAACGCACCTAGAAATACTCTTGATAAACTTGATTGTTTATCAGATGTATTATTGCCAAACAAAAATTGTTTGATTGTTAACAAATTAAAAAATGCCAGGATTAAGTGAAAAATCAAAACTAAAACGTCTTTACTAAGTTATTCTTGTAAATGACTTGCTGATGTTGGAGATTTCTGATAAAAATGCATGCTGTAATGTCTGCAAGGTTGCATTCCTTTGAGTTTACCGCGTTTACACAATGAAATGTGCGCGTAAATTTATACAACATGTGTAAATGATTTTTCATACAAAATTTGACAGCTCGTGCGTAAACTAGATAAATTTATACGTTTACACACTTTATAAGGCATTTATACGGTTACATGAGTCCCCCTAATGTTGAAGTTGTGTTGACGTGACGCGACACAAAATTTGTCAACGCAGTTTTTGGTGATGACAAGCGCTGCAATACATAATTCCACTATTAAAAATTCAAAAAAATATGCCTTTTTATGCTCTTTATTTATAAATTTTTTATTCAATTTTAGAAAATAGTCAAAATAACCAGAAACAGTCAGTTTAGTACAATTGTGGCAATGTTCTAGAGCCGCGGTCGACTGCTAAAACACGTCCAAAAAACTTAGGGGGGGGGGAGTATCAAAAGACACGTATCGACCTCGATTTTAACAATTTACTTGCGTTAGGATATATTTTCAAAAAAAAACAGTTGCAAGCTTTCAAGTGGTTCATTAAAAGGTGTTTTGTTAATATCCAAGGATTTTTTATTTCCGCCTTGGGATTATTAATTTCGTGGTCAATACGGGTATTTTGATACCCCTCCCGAATTCGATTCAGTTTTCCATTAGTGCACCACGCACTGGGAGGTAGAGGAGTCGCTAATGATGTACTAAAGAGAAATGCAATCATTGTGAATCAAACTAAGTGTGATATCTTATATGTCAACTGCCTGACAGGATGTTCAATATGGCTACTTTTTAGCGTTTTGACAGGGTGTTCAATATGGCGGCGCATAGGGCCGGCTATCTTCCGTGGGTGATAGAAAGAGATACAGAATGAGACGGCGATAGTCAATTACAAATCAGGTGATCCAATCACTTTGGAATATTGACGTCTATGCAGAATATATCACACTTAGTTTGATTCACAATGAATGCAATCATCTACAATATATTCACTAAAGTTCGTAAACAAATTCCTTGTGTGTATTTTGCCCGGAATGCTTAATTGTGTACTAATAGATTTCAGCAATTATTTAGATCCCCCAATTGTTTACTAAACAAAAAATAAACTTAATACAAATTGTAAATAAACAACTATCAAAAATATAGGGATCGTAGTTTTATCGATATCACGTCAACATCAATACATCAACACCATACCACTTATGCATTGACGTGACATTGATGTTGATACGACGTGATGTCGATGTCGATACGAAGTGATGGTTGACGTTGACAACCATAATAGGGGTGATTCTCTTGTAAGCAATCAGCTTTTAATACGTATGCAATGAAAACTTCAACCAAAATGTATTATTTAGTAATACTATTTAATTTTTAACTCGACACAAATAATAACCTTTGAGATAAAAAATGTAGTAAGAGGTACATAGGTAGGTAGGTAGGTGAAATGGCTGCGACCCTGGTCGCCCAAGTATCTATTTAAAGCCGTTTTGATGCCACGTAACTCGTCTAAAAACCTACGGTATGTTACGGTCAATGTATTACAACCAGCCAGAGTTGTTGATGAAATTAAGAATATTCGGGATAGCTATTAAGAATATTCTTAGGTCTTCTAGAAACGGGGTTCCAAGGAACCTTAGTCCGGCTCTAGCTAGAGCCGGGCATTTACACATAAAGTGTTCTACTGTCTCCCTGGCATTTGGATCTTTGCAGCTTCTGCAGTACTCATTATACGGAATGCTCATCTTTTCCGCATGTGTACCTACTGCCCAATGACCGGTGCAGACTGCTATCAGTTTGCGTGTGTTGGCCCTGGATTTGTTCAGAAGACTTCTCGTCCTCTTTCCATCATATCTTGGCCAAATGGATTTTGATATTGCACAGGTGGTGATGTTATTCCACTTTGTTTGTGCTTTCTTCAAGTAGAAGCTTTGGATATTCCCATTGGCTACTGTTAAGGGTATGCCTACTTAGACACTGGTTATTTCCTCGCTCATCTCTGATGAGCCCCTGCGTGCCAGCTCGTCGGCCTTCTCGTTACCCGCTATCGCCCTATAACCCGGGACCCAGATAACGCATAGTTCTAGATTGGTTGATAACTGCGATATGAGTCGCTTACAAAGAGGTACATAAGAGCGGGAAAAATACTCCGGTTGGAATAAAGTCTGAACACTGCGTCAGCAATGAAACGAAAGCGTAACGTCACGCCGGAAAAATGTATTTCATCGCTAACTACGATTTCTGTGCTATCTCATTTTTTAATGCGGGATCTGGTTATTGGTTCAGGGTTTGTATGTATCAGCATATGGAAAAAATGTCGAAGTTGCCATGGCGGAACCATACAAGGTGGCCGCATGGTTACATACCTACAAACATTAATGAAAGTTCCATGTACCCTGTTTTTGTAAATTCGATGGACTAATGTCAAAATCGTACTGCGCCGGAAGTTGATGTATCAAATCAAATAAAAAAAGTACAAATCAGCTGTCCTGTGCTGCCACCTTGTATAGTTCCGCCATGGAAGTTGCCAAATAAAAAACGGCATATCGTTAGCTTAATGTGAAAATGTGCTAAGTCACTTTTTTTGAAAAACTTTATTTTAATGCAGTTTTAAAACAGAATTCAAAATACATCGATCACAAAAAAAAATATTTTAATTTTTCACTTTTACGTGCTGTGGTCAATGATGTGTAAATGTGCTAAGTCGTCAGCTGTTAAAAAGAATGTGCTAAGTCAACCTGTCAATAATATCAATCTGAATTACTAGTCATTTCTTTGTGCGCGCATTTTATTTATTTATTCAATTCATTCAGTCTAAAAGTACATGCTTTGTTGTTGTTGTATTAACGATAAAGACACTCCCCGAAGGCTTTGGGGAGTGTTACCGATGTTGATGGTCCTTTGTCGGATATAGAGCTCGACCATCTCAGGAACGATTTATATGACCACATTAAACCTTCTAGGCCATCCCGCCCTCTCCATCCCCTAGTTCCATGAGGAACTTGGGGTCGCCAGAGCCTCGGCTGTCAATGAAACAGGATTCGCCACGGTAAGGTGAGGTTGAAAATTGGTTTGGAGAAGCTATATATTGCGCTGGCAACCCCTTGAGAGGGTTGCGAGCACAACCCCTTGAAATTGGATTCACCCAATTGAGACATGCCTTTGGTGTTTGATAAACGCTTTGCGCTGACCACAATCTACTTCAATTCTTACATGTCGATAACTACATGCTTTCTTACAGACTAATTAAAAATAGAAAAAATTCAAGCTTAAACTTATATAACCTGTTATTAAAATTAAGAACGCTACTGAATCGATTTGCTATATGTATAGTCCTAGTTATAGGTTCATTCATAGCATACTTCGTTTTATGAGTTATTTCGATAAATAATCTATTATGCCGAAGATCACGCAATGGAATATATGGAATGAACAAATTAGATAAATCAGAGCAATTCGTGCTAAAGTTTATTACATTATAGGCAAGCATGAGTGAGGTAAAAGTTCTTCTGTCATGCAAAGCCTGAAGACCAAGCAATTTGTGCCTGCTGGTATATGATGGGAGGCCGTCTGGCCAGTGAATTTGTAAAGATTTTATATTATAATATTTTTTGTAAATATTTTTTGAACTTTCTCAATTTTATAGGAGTTAGATTCATAGAAAGGACTCCATATTATTCAGAAATATTCAAGATCACTTCTGACCAAGGATATATAAAGTGCCTTCAACGTCATAGGGTTCTTAAAGTCACTGGTGTTACGTCTACTGAACCCCACCATTGCAACAAATTTTGAAATAATGAAGTCAATGTGACTAGAAAAAGAGAGTTTGTTGTCAAAAATTACACCCAAGTCTTTACTCTCATGACAACGATTAAGAGATTTAGCATTTAGTTTGTAGATAAAGTATGTGACAGTTGTTTTTATGGAATAAGACACAACACAGCATTTGTTTGAATTTAAAAATAAATTATTGCCTGCGCACCATACGGCAAAAGAGTCCAGATCAGAGCCGTTAGAAATAGTTTGACAAATAAATAGTATTTTTTGTGAAATATATAGTTTTAGTGTTATATTTCAATCATTAAAGGGGAGGAGTGATGCGGAAACATATTGAGTAACAAGTAAGGAAGGCTAAGTTCGGGTGTAACCGAACATTACATACTGAGCTGAGAGCTTTGGAGACAAAATAAGAGAATATCACCATGTAGGAAAATGAACCTAGGGTAACCCTGGAATGTGTTTGTATGACATGTGTATCAAATGGAAGGTATTAAAGAGTATTTTATAAGGGAGTGGGCCGTAGTTCTATAGGGGGACCCCTTTTCGTGATATCGCCATAAAGGTGGACGAGGGGTGGCTCTAGAATGGGTTTGTATGATATGGGTATCAAATTAAAGGCCTTAATGAGGGTTTTAAAAGGGAGTGAACCTTATTTTTATATGTGAAGGCGTTTTCAAGATATTGGACCAGGCTGACCCCGAACATCATCTGTCGGGTACCGCTAATTTATTTATATATGTAATACGACGAACAGTATTCCTGTCATGATTCCAACGGCTTTGGATTTCGCTCTGCAGAAGTTTTTTTCTTCTACTTAATGTGGTAGGTGTCACACCCATTTTACAAAGTTTTTTCTTAAGTTATATTTTGCGTCAAAAAACCAATCCAATCACCATGTTTCATCCCTTTTTCGTATTTGGTATGTAATTATAGCATTTTTGTTTCATTTTTCGAAATTTGCGATATCGAAAAAGTGGGCGTGGTCATAGCCGGATTTCGCCCAATTTTAATACCAAGATAAAGTGAGTTCAGATAAGTACGTGAACTGAGTTTAGTAAAGATATATCGATTTTTGCCCAAGTTATCGTGTTAAGGCCAAGAGGAAGGACAGACGGTCGACTGTGTATAAAAACTGGGCGTGGCTTCAGCCGATCTTGCCCATTTTCACAGAAAACAGTTATCGTCATAGAGGCAATGCCCTTACCAAATTTCACATGTCTTGGTAAATTTTTGTTCGACTTATGGCATTAAAAGTATCCTAGACAAATTAAATGAAAAAGGGCGGAGCCACGCCCATTTTAAAATTTTCTTTTATTTTTGTATTTTGTTGCACCATATCATTACTGGAGTTGAATGTTGACATAATTTACTTATATCCTGTAAAGATATTCAATTTTTTGTTAAAATTTGACTTTTAAAATTATTTTTTTTAAGTGGGCGTGTCCGTTATCCGATTTTGCTAATTTTTATTTAGCACACATATAGTAATAGGAGTAACGTTCCTGCCAAATTTCATCATGATATCTTCAACGACTGCCAAATTAAAGCTTGAAAAACTTTTAAATTACCTTCTTTTGAAAGTGGGCGTTGCCACGCTCATTGTCCAAGATTTTACCAATTTTCTATTCTGCGTTATAAAGTCAACCCACATAACAAGTTTCATCGCTTTATCCCTCCTTGGTAATGAATTATCGCAGTTTTTCGGTTTTTCGAAATTTTCGATATCGAAAAAGTGGGCGTGGTTATAGTCCGATTTCGTTCATTTTAAATAGCGATCTGAGCTGAGTGCCCAGGAACGTACATACGAAATTTCATCACGATCCCTCAAAATTTACTCAAGTTATCCTGTTTAAGGGCGGACGGACGGACATGGCTAAATGAATTTCTTTTTTCGCCCAGATCATTTTGATATATAGAAGTGTATATTTATCTCGATTACTTTATGCCGTTACAGGATACCGTTATGCGAACAAAATTAATATACTTTGTGCGCTCTGCTCAGCTGAGTATAAAAAGTGCTAAGTCAGGAGAAAAAATTTGTTTTGAGTGCGGAAATTGTGCTAAGTCATAAAATAGCTGCTGGGTTAGGATACGTGATTTTTATTTATCTTTTTTAAAGCTTTTACCCTCATGAGTATTGCAACTAAGGTATCCTCATTCACGGTTTTGAAAAAAAGTTATTACAAAAATTATTCATTTTTTTCGTCTCCTGTAAAATTCGTAAAAAGTGACTTAGCCCATTTTCACATTAAGCTAACGATATGCATGTATGGAAGTATGTATAAGCTTAATTCTTTATGTTCTACATATGAAGAATTCAAGTAAGTACAAAAAATATATGTGCACTGAATTAGATTGGTAGGTAAATAATTAATTTAGCGCAAGGAGATTCAATTTTACCCAACATGCAATTTCAAGATATTAAGCTTGGGTATTGGCGCATTTTTTGTGGTGTTGACACCAACGCCAAACCCGGTGTCAACTCAGTGAGTTAGCGCAATGACACCAAGCGAATTTTCGGCGCTGATCAGTAGTGAGTTGGTGGCGTTTCTTGCGCTATTAAGTCGAATGATATTTGGGTAACAGATTAGTGTTTTACAGCTGAATCCTGTAATTCAGTCTCATCTCATCTCTTTAAGTTTCAGAATTTTTTGTGACTTGAAATGATATTGGTACTCAGTAAGCGAGTACCTAACAAAAAAACTTACCAAACCAGCGATAATCATCAAAATAACAATTGACGCAAACATTGAACAAAAGAAAACAAGATTCCAAATGTCGTAGAATTTTTCGGTTATCCTAAACCGCGCGCAACCTAGTGGCTATTTTTATTATTATTTTTGTTTTTCATTTACAAGTTCGTACCTTAATTGGAAGTATCCTAAAAATATATCGCATCATTCCACATTTTCCGTATGAATTTTCTAAATATCTAGTTCACAGTCCAATGTAGTAGTTTTTTATCCTAAATATTGCTGCATTTTAATAGGGGGCTCTAAGCTATTTCCAAAAGTCTTAAGTCTCCAGCACACCGGGAAGTTACTTAAAACTTGCTTACAAAATTTCCAAATTCAGACCATCTTTTTTTGATTATTTCCTCCCATGTTAAATTGTCATGGGGTTCTGAAGTACGTACATATGTCCCAAGCCTGAAGACTCTAGCTCCACGGGAAGAGACTCAAAAATCTATTGCCATATTCCTAAATTTTGTACTGAAAATCGCAAAAACATGAAACAAAACTAATAAAAAGGAATTTAAATTACACCAATACATTTGCCAAACACCTATTCAAACCATGGAGCTGTTGAAACGCACACCACAGAACATGGCGGAACCATACTGTTACGAATATTAGCAACACTAAGGGGTACTGCCATCTCTAAGCCGATGCTAAGCAGTGACTTGATGCACATCAATAATTCAATCATTATGTCTACACATATGTACGTACACGCAGCGGAGAGCAACGCACAAACACATGCATATATCTTATCTGAGGTGCTCACAAGAGAGGGCAATAATGTGTGCAAGTATTACTCACGCGCATATGAGAAGCTATAAACGTGGTTGTGGCTGGGATTTTGTAGCTGATAACTAACTAGTAATTTCTGGAATGGAAAAGCCTAGAAGTATGCAACGAGGAAACCAGACAGTATAAAAGGCGACAACAGTATAGGCGCGAGAGCCAGTTTCGATTAAGCACGCTATCTGTCGAGCAATAGAAGTGTTATTTTGAAAGTACTTGAATAAAGGCCATTTTGCATATTGGAGTTATTTATTCAACAGTGTAGTGATTCGAAATTAGCAGAAGGTTGCAAATAAGAGGATTTGCAGTAAATTCGTTACAATTGGTGTCAGAAGAGGAATTGTTGAATAAATTCCAGAGGGCAACAAGGGCATGGCAAAGTTCAGTGAATTGAAGATTCAGCAACTGAAGAAGGAGTTGGAGAGCCGTGGATTGAATACAACCGGCATTAAACTCGAACTTCAGGCACGACTACGAGAGGCAATGGAAGCAGAAGGAATTAACGTGGAAGAGTATGTCTTTCATCTTGATGTCGACGAGACAACAAACATTGAAGAGAAAAATGAAACATCGCATACAGTTACGAGCACAGAATTGAACATGATTTTAGCTGCAATATCTGCTTAAACATCGACAGTGTCATCTCAACTGGCAGAACAGAAGACATATATGGCATCTCAACTAGAATCCCAAGAGCACCGTATAACATCCAAGATGGAAGAACAGAAGACATATATGACATCCAAGATGGAATCACAGGAGACACGTATTTCAGAAATGTCGTCAGAAATAACATCGAAGATTGAAGCGCAAGAAACGCGTATTTGAGAAATGTCGACACAGATTACATCCAAGATGGAAGCACAAGAGGAGCGCTTATCATTGCAGGTGGCACAAATGTCTTCGCAGTTAGAAGCACAGAATACAAAAATTGTACAGCTCGAGGACAAAATGGATGCCGAGATAGAAGCTTTGAGAAGTCGTATACAGGAGTTGCAAATAAATCGCCCAACAGTTTCAGCGAGTAATCCAAAGGTAAAAACACCATCCTTTGACGGTTCTGTTCCTTTCCAGGTCTTTAAGCTACAGTTTGAGAAGACCGCAGTAGTGAACAACTGGAATACTGAAGATAAAGTTGCAGCTCTGTTCGTGGCATTGAAAGGGCCTGCCGCAGAAATCTTACAGACTATTCCAGAGTACGAACGGAACAGTTATGACGCATTGATGGCTGCTGTAGAACGAAGGTACGGAAGCGAACACAGGAAACAGATATACCAAATAGAGTTGCAAAACCGTTACCAAAAAACTAATGAGGCTTTGCAGGAGTTTGCTTCGGATGTTGAAAGGTTGGCTCATCTTGCAAATGCGGACGCACCCGTGGAATACACTGAAAGGGTAAAAATTCAGAGCTTTATAAATGGCATACGGGACGTCGAAACAAGGCGAGCTACATACGCAAACCCAAAGCTAACATTCGCAGAAACGGTGTCCCAAGCTTTGATTCAGGAAACAGCGTCGCTTCTGTGTAAGCCAGTTTTCAAAGCACGCCGTGTGGAAGTAGAAAAGCCAGATTGGGTAGACGAAATATTGGAGGTGCTGAAAGGATCGCAAAAGCGGAGTGAGAGAGTTATCAAATGCTTCAAATGCGGGAAGCCCGGTCTCATTGCGATCTTGATCCTAGTGGTTGCAACAGCATGAGTGGTCTTAATAACAAAGCTGGAGGGGATGAGCAAGAGCGAGTAAGATGTAGAGATCGAGAACTAGATCCAGCTATTGAATGCTCTGTGATATCTGTGTCGCAAATTGGTAGAAAATCGAGCAGTCTTACCGTCAGAGGGAATGTGGATGGCAAAGAACGTGTACTGACTGTAGATACGGGCGCATCTCACTCCTTAACCCGAACTGATTTGGTCAATAGGAGAGTAAAGCCATTAACTGAAGCAAGGTTGCATATGGTCACAGGCGAGTATAACAAAGTCCAGGGAGAAGTGATATGTGAAGTCTTAATTGGGAAGGTCATGGTTCTACATAAATTCATTGTGGCAGAGATTGTTGATGAAGTCATATTGGGAGTGGACTTCTTGGTTGATCATGACATGAAGATCGATATGCAGAGAAGGGTGATGCGTTATGAGAACCAGGATGTGCCGCTTAACTTCAGTTTGGAAAAAGGGTTCAGCAGTAAGCGAGTGCTGGTGGAGAAGATTCGAAAGAAAGTCAAGGAAAGTAGATCGAACAAAGGTTGGTGGAACAAATGGGCCAAACAAATCAAAACCAAAGGTAAGAGAAACACTGGCATTGAAAAACCCTAACGGACCCACTAAAACGAAGGAAAGAATGTCAGGTTGGTTTCAAGCCAGGGCACACTACTGTTGTGAAGCGTCGGAACGATACTGATATGCAAAGCAAATCCGTCAAGCGCAAGCTCTACGAAGTAGTTCATTGGCCAAAGAACAGAGTGTGAGGGAACGAACCAGGGTAATGAGTATTACGATGAAACACAGGTACGACGAGAACAAGAATTCGGAAGCTTTCTTGAAGGGAGATTTGTTACTGCTATACAAACCTCACCGGCGGAAAGGTGTTCCATCCAAATTTCGGTGCAGTTGAGAAGGCCCGTACAAAGTTGTGAAGAAGATCAGTGACACCATCTACCGCATACAAACCACTGGGAAACCACGAAATAGAAGAGTGGTATATTTGGAGATGCTAGCGGCGTTTAGATCCGGAAATTTGTTTAGGTGGAGGGCAGTGTTACGAATATTAGCAACACTAAGGGGTACTGCCATCTCTAAGCCGATGCTAAGCAGTGACTTGATGCACATCAATAATTCAATCATTATGTCTACACATATGTACGTACACGCAGCGGAGAAGCAACGCACAAACACATGCATATATCTTAGCTGAGGTGCTCACAAGAGAGGGCAATAATGTGTGCAAGTATTACTCACGCGGATATGAGAAGCTATAAACGTAGTTGTGGCTGGTGATTTTGTAGCTGATAACTAACTAGTAAGTTCTGGAATGGAAAAGCCTAGAAGTATGCAACGAGGAAACCAGATAATATAAAAGGCGACAACAGTAGAGGCGCGAGAGTCAGTTTCGATTAAGCATGCTATCTGTCGAGCAATAGAAGTGTTATTTTGAAAGTACTTGAATAAAGGCCATTTTGCATTATTAAATATTGAAGTTATTTATTCAACAATCCCCTATTATTTTACATATTCTGTAATTTTTGTTTTTATAAATTTAGCTTTATTGTGTTGATGGCTTCGAGAGAAAGGAGAAAGATGAAGAAATTTCTTTGCACTTCTGGTAAGCAATATATTGAACATGTGTTTATCTATTTTGTGGTATGATATTGTGCTCAGTACGAAATTAATACCACAGTTTTAGATTATAGTAAGCCAATTGAGAGTGACTGAATGGGAATTCAATCTTATAAGTAATCCAAAGATTCGCAGATATGTTGTCTGGAAGTATTTTATTAAAGTGCAGGGCGATTCTCCGAAATGCAAATCGTACGGAAAAAGTGCAAAACATGGGGAAATACAACCAATTTGTTAAATCACTTGAAGCGCGCACATCCAACGTTGATGGAAATGTCTTCATCAACAGCTCCTATAGAATCCTTTTTTGGACCTAATAACAACAACATAAGGAAGTCTCAGTCTGTAGATGAGCGAAAAAACAACTGGATTGTGCTTTGATTAGAATGATTGCCACAGATATGCAACCCTTTAGGATTGTCGAAGATAACGGATTCAGATCTCTTACACAATGCTTGGCTCCTCGGTACGTTTTGCCTTAACGAGTAATATTAAGAAAGAGACTTTTAACAAATATATTAAATCAATACTTTTTATGACATAGACAGCAGCAAACACGAAAAGAGAAGTGGCAATTTTTATGAAATTTCGTCAATTAAATTCCTCATTCCTTTTAATTTTCATTAAGCTAAGAAAATACTTCCATAAAGTTTTAACTGAAACTACGCAAACCATGACACAAATTGCCGTATGTTGTCAATTGAATGTTGAACTGGCCGATCCATGAGGACCTCACATGAACTGATTGAGTCCGTAATGTTACGTTGTCAATTGAAAGTTCCGTATACCTCATTGATTAAAAAGCTGCAAACGTATACTGAGGACATGTTACCTTATGTATGTAATAAATACTTCCTTTTTATATGACGCTGAACATATATCGATTCTAATGCCGTAAACAAAGCGCGAACATCATACATATTGTAATAATAAGTATTGTAACGAATTTACTTGCAAATCCTCTTATTTGCAATCCTCTGCTAAGTTCGAATCACTAAACTGTTGAATAAATAACTCCAATTTGTAATAATGCAAAATTGCCTTTATTAAAGTACTTCACAATAACACTCAAACTGTGCAACGAATAGCTTGCTTAATAACCAAACTGATTGATAGCTCAAATGAAACTCTACTATTCAAAATAATACTGCTCTTGCTCGCTAGATAGCGTCTTAGTCGAAACTGATTGACAACTCAAATCAAACTGAATTCCAGCGCCTCTACAATTGCCGCCTTTTATACTCTTGGATTTCAAGGTTCGCATCTTCTAGGCGCTTCCAGAATCTACTAGTACAGCAGCTCTCAAACTTCTCAGCTGTAACTACAATTGCACAATTTTATAGTTTTTCTCATTGCATACTTTCAGGTGTATCTCAGATATATGCATGTGTTTGTGCATTGACTCTCCGCTGGTCGTGTACGTACATGGTACATATGTGTAGACGCAATTATTGTTTCGTTTATGTAGATATATAGTGATTGATCTATGGATGTGAATTCACGTCACTGCTTAGCATCGGCTTAGAGACGATAGCATCGCTCAGTGCTGCTAACATTCGTTACACTGCCCTCCACTTAAGTCTGATCGTCCCGATCAGACAAATCTCTCGATCTATACGCTGCCAGCCTTTCCAAATGAACCACTTCTAATCCGTGGTTTCCCAGTGGTTTGTATGCGATAGATGGTATCACTGATCTTCTTCACAACTTTGTACGGGCCTTCCCAACTGCACCGAATCTTGGATGGAACACCTTTCCGCCGGTGAGGGTTGTATAACAGTACCAAATCTCTCTCCAAGAAACCTTCGGAATTTTTGTTCTCATTGTACCTATGTTTCATCTTACTACTCATTATCCTGGATCGTTCCCTCGCACTCTGTTGCTTGGCCAATGAACTACTTCGTAGAGCTTGCGCTTGACGGATTGGCTTCGCATAACCAGTATCGTTCCCAAATTTCACAACAGTAGTGCGCTCCGGCTTGAAACTACCCTCGCATTCTTTCTCGGAAATTCGTTGCTTCGTTTTCCTGCGTCTTTTAGGTTTTGTCAATGCCAGTGTTTCTCTCGCAGGTACTTTAAATTTCGCTTTATTTGGCCCATTCGATCCATCAACCTTTTCTTTTGACTTTCATGGCCTTTGTCGAGTCTTCTCCACCATTACTCGATTACTACTGAACCCTTTCTCCAACTCGAAGCTAAGTGGTATATCCTGGTTCTCGTAACGCATCACCCTTCTCTGCATATCGATCTTGATGTCATGGTCAACCAAGAAGTCCACTCCCAATATGACTTCTTCAACGATCTTCGCCACAACGAATTTGTGTAGAACCGTGACCTTTCCAATCAAGACTTCACATATCACTTCTCCCTGAACTTGGTTATACTCGCCAGTGACCGTACGCAACTTTGCTCCAGGTAACGGTTTTATTCTCCTGTTGACCAAGTCAGATCGGATCAAGGAATGAGATGCGCCCGTATCTACAGTCAGTACACGTTCTTTACCATCCACATTCCCTCTGACGGTAAGACTGCTTGATTTCCTTCCAATTTGCGACACAGATATCACAGGACATTCAATAGCCGGGGCAAGTTTTCGTTCTTTACATCCGACACGCTCTTGCTCATTTCCGCCAGCTTTGCGTTTACGGCCACCCACATTGTTGGAACTACAAGGACCAAGATCGTAATGACGTGCAATGTGACCTGGGTTGCCGCACTTGAAACATTTAATAACTCCGGCATTCTTCTGTTGAGATCCCTTCAGTGCTTCCAAAATTGTGTCTACCCACTCTGGCCTTTCTACTTCCACACGGCGTGCTTTGAAAACTGGCTTTCACAGAAGCGACGCTGTTTCTTGAGTCAGTGCACAGGATACCGTTTCAGCAAATGTTAGTTTCGGATTTGCATATGTAGCCCGCTTCATTTCCACATCCCGTATGCCATTTATAAAGCTCTGAATCTTTGCCCTTTCAGTGTACTCCACGGGTGCGTCCGCATTCGCTAAATGTGCTAGCCTTTCAATATCCGACGCAAACTCTTGCAGGTCTCTGGAAGCGGTTCAGCAACTCCATTTGGTATATCTGTTTTCTATGCTCGCTTCCATAACGTCGTTCTACAGCAGCCATCAATGCTTCATAATTGTTCCGCTCTCCTTCGGGAATCGTCTGTAGGATTTCCGCTGCTGGCCCCTTCAATGCCACGAACAGTGCAGCAATTGTATCTTCCGCATTCCAGTTGTTCACAGCTGCGGTCTTCTCAAACTGTAGCTTGAAGACCTGGAAAGGAACAGACCCGTCAAAGGATGGTGTTTTTACCTTTGGATTGCTTGCTGAAACAGCTGGCCGATTTAGTTGTAACTGCTCCATACGGCCTTTTAAATCATCTACTTCTGCCTGAAATTGAGCCATTTTTGCATCCTGCGCTTCCAGTTTTGATGATACCTGTTCCAAAATTTCTGCCGACATTTCAGATATAGGTGCCTCTTGCGCTTTCAATTGAGATGCCATATATGTCTTCTGGTCTTCCAGTTGAGACGACACTTGCGACGTCATTTCTGAAATGCGTACCTCCTGTGATTCTAGTTGGGATGATATTTGCGACGACATTGATGTTACTGTCGATGTTTGAGCAGCTATTGCAGCCAATATCATGTTCAAGTCTGTGCTCGTAACTGTCTGCAATTATTCGTTTTTCTCTTCAATTTTTGTTGTTGTCTCGTCCCCATCAGGATAAAAGACATACTCGTCCACATCAATTCCTTCTGCTTCCATTGCCTCTCGTAGCCGTGCCTGAAGTTCGAGTTTAACGCCGCTTGTATTCAATCCACGGCTCTCCAACTCCTTCTTCAGTTGCTGGATCTTCAATTCACTGAACTTTGCAATGTCCTTGTTGTCCTCCGGAATTTATTCAACAATTCCTTTTCTGACACCAATTGTAACGAATTTACTTGCAAATCCCCTTATTTGCAATCCTCTGCTAAGTTCGAATCACTAAACTGTTGAATAAATAACTCCAATTTGTAATAATGCAAAATGGCCTTTATTAAAGTACTTCACAATAACACTCAAACTGTGCAACGAATAGCTTGCTTAATAACCAAACTGATTGATAGCTCAAATGAAACTCTACTATTCAAAATAATACTGCTCTTGCTCGCTAGATAGCGTCTTAGTCGAAACTGCTTGACAACTCAAATCAAACTGAATTCCAGCGTCTCTACTATTGCCGCCCTTTATACTCTTGGATTTCAACGTTCGCATCTTCTAGGCGCTTCCAGAATCTACTAGTCCAGCAGCTCGCAAACTTCTCAGCTGCAACTACAATTGCACAATTTTATAGTTTTTCTCATTGCATACTTTCAGGAGTATCTTAGATATATACATGTGTTTGTGCATTGACTCTCCGCTGCTCGTATACGTACATGGTACATATGTGTAGACGCAATTATTGTTTCGTTTATGTAGATACATAGTGATTGATCTATGGATGTGAATTCACGTCACTGCTTAGCATCGGCTTAGAGACGATAGCATCGCTCAGTGCTGCTAACATTCGTTACAGTATTAAAGAAGAAAGTGTATTCGTTAATGTTCCCAAGGTTGGTTTCCCCACATTTTGAAATAATCAATTCAAAAAAGCGCAAAAAGTATGACATATCGGTAAAGACTATACTAAATATCTCACTCCGATGAAAGGATCATGTGAAGACCCACGTGGCATTCCTTGATGCTTCCAATTTTGTCGGCAGGCAACTTTATTTGTCGGGAAAAATCGAGTAAATGTACGTAAGCAAGTACACTGTTACAAAGAATAAGGAAAATTTAAATAAACTTTGTTTGGTTAGATTAAATCGATTTTTTTCTAGAATCTTACCGAAAAAATCGATTCTTAAATAAATCGAATCGAATCCAGCTCTATTACTGGGTTTGTCACATACATAATTTTTGAACCGTGCCTTACTAAAGGGCCAGTTAAACTTCCTTAACCCTACCGCCATAGTCGTAACCATACCCATATCCATAACCATCTTCATTGTGATCGATTAATGGTGCCATAACCTTAAACAGGTGACGTTTTCATAAAAAGGAGGAAAACGCCAAAAATTACAAACATATTTCACAAACAATAAGTCTCTTAGTCACAACGTACCCAAAACAATAAATAAAATATACCAAAAGCTAATAAATTCACCAACTCAAATATTTTTTGGTTATGGATATGGTGAAAACCCAAAAACCCATTGCTTGGCCAAAGAGGATAAATACAATAAGAGCCGTCACTCGTTATTTTTTTGGCATTTACTCGATGTATACTGAGAGGTAGTCGCTACTTTTTTTTTGGGCGAGATGTTTATAAATGTCTTCTATACATTTTCGTGGGGTATTTGTGTTTATTTTTCGACTGTATTTAATTAATTTTTTTAATTCTCTTTCCAAAGATCACAGTTGCACAAGGGGCCTACACGGCATGGATAAATGCGAGACAATTAAAAATGTCCCTCTCAGAAAACATTCGGCATCAATTTTTTCAATTTCCAGCGAGATAATCGCCACAAAATAACGAGTGACGGCTCTTACTGTATTTATCCTCTTTGGCTTGGCTATGATATGGTTACGGTTTTAGCGTTATGGTATGGCACCATTAATCGATTACATTGATTTCCATAAGGTTGGTTAGATCAACTGTTTTATCTAGTTATGGATAAGTCACCATTAATTGGCCCTTAAAACCTAACTGCGCTTTTCGTTTTATTTTATTACAATCAACAACATATTGCCGGAACTCGGTACATACTCGAGTACTCTGCTTAAGTGCCTAGTATCTTCTTAAGTATCGAGTAGGCACAGTATCGATTACTCAATATTCTCAAATCTTTAAGGTTTTCTACATTTGGAAATTGAGAGTTCCCATATAAAAGTGCTTCAAAAAGAATATTGCATTCCGCTCATAAATAGGCTTCTGAGTAAAAAAACCAGCACTTGGGAATTTTTAGAAAAACCACCACTACTAATTGGCAATAAACCACCTTGACGATTTTCCTAAAGGTTCATGCACATTATACGATGCGACGTGTAGCGACAAAATATTCTTTGCACGTATTCTTATGGAACCATGCATATTTAACGACAGTCGTACGACGCGACACCACCAAGTTGAGCAAAAATGCCGCGAATATTTTGTCGGAACGTGTCGCTACATGTCGCGTCGTATAATGTTCATGAACCTTAAAAAGTCAATCCAAATGTCCTCTGCTTTCAAATACGGGGGCCGATAAGAATAATTGCTCAGCCTTCTTCGGCATTGGGCGTATCGTTAAGACCTGGTCGATAGTGGATTAACCAGTTCTGAAATGGCACTTATAAGGTCCAATCAGTTCATTGACTTTGGGCTTCAGTAGCTTTCGTTAAGAATCCTCTAAGAAATTGTGATTTCCAATCAATTAGCTGGCGCAAAAAATAGGAAATCCACACAAAAACAGAAGTAAGCTGTACATTAGGGTGGAGTGATACCATATGAATTTTTTTGGTTTTTTATACTCAGTTGAGCAGAGCTCACAGAGTATATTAACTTTGATTGGATAACGGTTGGTTGTACAGGTATAAAGGAATCGAGATAGATATAGACCTCCATATGTCAAAATCATCAGTATCGAAAAAAAATTTGATTGAGCCATGTCCGTCCGTCCGTCCGTTTGTCCGTTAACACGATAACTTGAGTAAATTTTGAGGTATCTTGATGAAATTTGGCACGTAGGTTCCTGGGCACTCATCTCAGACCGCTATTTAAAATGAACGATATCGGACTATAACCACGCCCACTTTTTCGATATCGAAAATTTCGAAAAACCGAAAAAGTGCGATAATTCATTACCAAAGACGGATAAAGCGATGAAACTTGGTAGGTGAGTTGAACTTATGACGCAGAATAGAGAATTAGTAAAATTTTGGACAATGGGCGTGGCACCGTCCATTTTTAAAAGAAGGTAATTTAAAAGTTTTGCAAGCTGTATATAAGTACATTATGTCAACATTCGACTCCAGTAATAATATGGTGCAATAAAATACAAAATAAAAGAAAATTTCGAAATGGGCGAGGCTCCGCCCTTTTTCATTTAATTTGTCTAGGATACTTTTAATGCCATAAGTCGAACAAAAATTTACCAATCCTTGTGAAATTTGGTAGGGGCTTAGATTCTCGGACGATAACTGTTTTCTGTGAAAAAGGGCGAAATCGGCTAAAGCCACACCCAGTTTTTATACACAGTCGACCGTCTGTCTTTCCGCTCGGCCGTTACCACGATAACTTGAGCAAAAACCGATATATCTTTACTAAACTCAGTTCGCGTACTTATCGGAACTCATTTTGTATTGCTGTAAAAAATGGCCGAAATCCGATTATGGCCACGCCCATTTTTTTCAATATCATCATAACCTAATACCAAATCAAATACAAAATATGAAGAAAGGGATGAAACATTGTAATTGGATTGGTTTATTGATGCAAAATATAACTTTGCAAAATGGGTGTGACACCTACCATATTAAGTAGAAGAAAATGAAAAAGTTTTGCAGGGCGAATCTTGGCAGGAATACTGTTCGTGGTATTACATATATAAATAAATTAGCGGTACCCGACAGATGATGTTCTGGGTCACCCTGGTCCACATTTTGGTCAATATTTCGAAAACGCCTTCACATATACAACTACCACCACTCCCTTTTAAAATACTCATTAACACCTTTCATTTGATACCCATATCGTACAAACAAAATCTAGAATCACCCCTGGTCCACCTTTATGGCAATATCTCGAAAAGGCGTCCACCTATAGAACTAAGGCCCACGCTCTTTTAAAATACTCATTAACACCCTTCATTTGATACCCATATCGTACAAACAAATTCTAGAGTCAGCCCTGGTCCACCTTTATGGCGATATCCCTAAATGGCGTCCACCCATAGAACTATGGCCTTCTCCCTCTTAAAATACTCTTTAATATGTAGGTATGTAGGTTCCTGGGCACTCATCTCAGATCGCGATTTAAAATGAACGAAATCGGACTACAACCACGCCCACTTTTTCGATATCGAAAATTTCGAAAAACCGAAAAAGAGCGATAATTCATTACCAAAGATGGATAAAGCGATGAAACTTGGTAGGTGGGTTCACCTTATGACGCAAAATAGAAAATTAGTGAAATTTTGGACAGTGGGTGTGGCACCGCCCACTTTTAAAAGAAGGTAATTTAAAAGTTATGCAAGCTTTAATTTGGCAGTCGTTCAAGATATCATGATGAAATTTGGCAGGAACGTTACTCATGTTACTATATGTATGCCTAATAAAAAATGGCAAAATCGGAGGACGACCACGCCCACTTAAAACAAATTTTTTTTAAGTCAAATTTTAACAAAAAATTTAATATCTTTACAGTATATAAGTAAATTATGTCAACATTCGACTCCAGTAATGATATGGTGCAATAAAATACAAAAATAAAAGAAAATTTCAAAATGAGCGAATCTCCGCCCTTTTTCATTTAATTTGTCTAGGATAATTTTAATGTCGAACAAAAATTTACCAATCCTTGTGAAATTTGGTAGGGTCTTAGATTCTTGGACAATAACTGTTTTCTGTGAAATCGGTTGAAGCCACGCCCAGTTTTTATACACATTCGACCGTCTGTCCTTCCGCTCGGCCGTTACCACGATAACTTGAGCAAAAACCGATATATCTTTACTAAACTCAGTTCACGTACTTATCTGAACTCAGTTTGTATTGGTGTAAAAAACGGCCGAAATCCGATTATGACCACGCCCATTTTTTCGATATCATCATAACCAAATACCAAATCAAATACCAAATATGAAAAAAGGGATGAAAGTTTGTAATTGGATTGGTTTATTGACGCAAAATATAACTTTGCAAAATTGGTGTGACACCTACCATATTAAGTAGAAGAAATTGAAAAAGTTCTGCAGGGCGAAATCAAAAGCCCTTGGAATCTTGGCAGAAATACTGTTCGTGGTATTACATATATAAATAAATTAACGGTACCCGACAGACGATGTTCTGGGTCACCCTGGTCCACATTTTGGTCAATATTTCGAAAACGCCTTCACATATACAACTACCACCACTCCCTTTTAAAATACTCATTAACACCTTTCATTTGATACACATATCGTACAAATAAAATCTAGAATCACCCCTGGTCCACCTTTATGGCAATATCTCGAAAAGGCGTCCACCTATAGAACTAAGGCCCACTCCCTTTTAAAATACTCATTAACACCTTTCATTTGCTACCCACATCGTACAAAAAAAATTTAGAGTCACCCCTGGTCCACCTTTATGGCGATATCTCGAAAAGGCGTCCACCTATAGAACTAAGGCCCACGCCCTTTTAAAATACTCATTAACACCTTAAATTTTTTTTTAAAGTGGGCGTGTTCGTCATCCGATTTTGCTGATTTTTATTTGGCGCACATATAGTAACAGGGGTAACGTGCCTGCCAAATTTCATCATGATATCTTAAACGACTGCCAAATTACAGCTTGCAAAACTGTTAAATTACCTTCTTTAAAAGTGGGCGGTGCCACGCCCATTGTCCAAAATTTTACTAATTTTCTATTTTGCGTCATAAGATCAACGAACCTACCAAGTTTCATCGCTTTATCCGTCTTTGGTAATGAATTATCGCACTTTTTTGGTTTTTCGAAATTTTCGATATCGAAAAAGTGGGCGTGGTTTTAGTCCGATTTGGTTCATTTTGAATAGCTATCTGAGACGAGCGCCCTGGAACCTACATACCAAATTTCATCAAGATACCTCAAAATTTACTCAAGTTATCGTGTTTACGGGTGGACGGACGGACGGACATGGCTAAATGAATTTCTTTTTTCGCCCAGATCATTTTGATATATGTATATAAGTCTATATCTATCTCGATTAGTTTATGCCGTTACGGATTACCGTTATGCGAACAAAGTTAAGAAAGTTTAGAAAGGCAACTTTCTGGAGGTAAGCCAAAACCGATTTCGAAAAAAAAAAAATTCACTCCACCCTACTGTACATTTAGCAAGACTCCAATGAAATTTAAAATAAAGGTAGGAAATGTATGTTTGTTGTGCCGTTTATGGGGGCGCTCTTAAAACTGGGTTTACTTTGTTGGGAGGTATTTGAAGGTGCGTATTCAGGATAAAGAACTCTGAGCCTTACATGTTTTTACCGTTCAAAAGCAATGACTTAATGAACATAAATTTGGCATAGACTTTACTGAAATTTCATTATCCGTTCACCTTAATCCAATGTTTTTATAAAAGGGCATCTCATGAACGCTTGTATTATTTTGGAGATTTTTATGGTAATAGGTAATTTTTATGGTAATAAGTAATTGCTTGGAAATTTTATATAGGAAAACAGAAAAATCCTAAATTTTAAATTTTAAAACGAATACGACACTTGTGAGTTGCCGAATTGTTTGTATACAAATAAAATGAAACAAAAAAATTTTTTTTTTTTTTTGAGATTTGGTCCTTTTCGATGTGGAAAAGATGGTGTGGCAACCGTGCTCTTACATTCTCTTTGCATAGCACCGTTATATACAAAACCGCATACATTTGTACACAAGTACATAACAACAAAGTCATAAATAAAAATGTGTGAGTGCATCAATTTGTTTCATTTCCACAATGGTCCACCGATTTGATATTGAAAGAGTGTTTGCCGGTGGTAATTGTTGTTCTTGCAAATCCTCTGGTAACATGTACATATATATATATGTACTTCAAAAAACATCGTTCAACTTACAAAGAAGGCAAAAGCGGTATTGTGGGAAAGTGAGCGTTTTCAATTTGAACAAATACGAAGCAGCAAATTAAAAAAGCTAAAAAAGAAAAGAACTTTGTGGCTGGCTGCAGTTGGGGATAGCAAAATATTTTTGATCATTGTTAAGTTGTTCGTTGAATACTACGGTTTGATAAAGGTGAGCGCTCTTCATAAAATTTTGTCATAAAAATAAAAATTGTCATATGCTTAAGTGAAAAAAGTAAGAACATGAAATTCAATGTGAAAAAAAAACTGTAAACAAGAATTTTTAATAGAAAGTACCTACCTTTATACATGTATTTGAATCATGTTGTAAATTGTAAATATAAGGTATGGTTGTTGTGGGTGCATTGCGGAAAAGTGAAAGAGATTTTCGAATTCGTGCGTTACGCAACATTTTTTAGCTCGCTTTAAATTCGAATATGTTTTGCATGTTGGATAAAATGTGTTTCGATGCAATTTTGAAAAATAAAAATTTTTTTCTAAGCTAAATTAAAAGAGGGGCGTGAGTCAGATTTGTTTAATTGTTATGTGCTTTGATGTGTGTAAAACCGGTTACCGGCATTTCCATTTTTGGTGTTGCTTTTTTTCCCACTTATAGGTCTGACACATAAGCAGTTTTTCATATAGATGAGTTGAACACATGCTTATGCATTATGAGTAGATTGCACGTATTCTTATGGAGAACGGTAGAATGAGCGACACTGGCGCCATCTGATATTGAAAAGTAGCCAATTCCCCAATTTTGGGTAATAGTCTAGTTGAGGGGTCGACTGCTAATACGCTACCAAAAATATCGAGTGAGGTGTCAAAAGACGCGTATTAATCTCGAGAACAATAATCCGAAGGCGGAGATATTTGCAGTTGAAGTTGGCGATTTCCATGTGGTTTTTGTTGTGTTGGTACCCACAAAAAAAAATTGTGCATCACCGTGGCGGTAGCCACGGTTATACCACACACCCGGACTTGGCATGGCGTAGCCCAGTGTTATTTTTTATAAGCGCGGCCCAAGGCCGCCAACGCAGAAAGGTGTTCTGCGCAAAAATACTACGGATCCGACCCCCGTTTTCGGAGGTACCCGCGGGTCTTTTCTCAGCTTTTCGTTAATATCTTTTGAACGCGTTAAAATTTTTATTTTCCGCCTTCGGATTATTAATACTGATGACAAGACGCGTCGTTTGACCCCTCTCTCGATATTTGGTGGCGTATTAGCAGTCGACCCCTCAACTAGACTATTACCCAATTTTGTTCCAAGTAAATCATAAGAAGAAGAATTTGACATTTGCTTTGGCTAAGGGTATTGGCAAGCTTTGCAAGTGAAATAATCTTTCCCACTGCCTGGTATATTTTCTAACATTTTTTGCCTTTAAGGCGGTGACACAATGACATTTTTCATATAGATGCGTTTAACACAGGCTTATGCATTCCAATAACATCGCCACAATCAACCAAGATGTTGCTTTTGTAAATATGAAGGAACTTCAGACTTCGCAATTGAAGTATATTACGCCTTGCCCATTCACATACAACATTTCGCGAAGCACTGTTATAAACATTCTCCCTATACAACAAAAATACTTGCTAACATATTTTGTGTCGTAATCGATTGTTATATTGCAGTTTTTAATTGCGAAAAATGTTAGAAAATTTACCAGCCAGTGGGAAAAAAATTCACTTGGAAAGTGCGCCAACTCCCTTAGCCAAAGCAACTGTCAAATTCTTCTTCTTATGCTTTGCTTGGAACAAAATTTGGGAGATGGCTACTTTTGAATATCAGATGGCGCCAGTGTCGCTCATTCTATCGTTGTCTATAAAAATACGTGCAATCTACTCATAATGCATAAGCTTGTGTTAAACTCATCTATATGAAAAACTGCTTATGTGTCGGAGCTATAAGGTGAAGTGCGTTCAAACCACATTAAATGACAGCTGGCGCATAAAAGTAGATGTGGATAAAGAAAAAAGATAAATAAATTTTGTCATAGCAGCAAGCAATTTTGAAATGCTTTTACGCTTTCGAATGATTGACGAGCTTCCTAAGTTAGCTACTAGGTATGTTTGTGTGTATGAATATGATCGTCGTTAAAGAATAGGTATGTATGTAACTAGATGCAACATGGATAATTCTATACTTTAAGCTCACATATGCTAAAACTCGTCCAAAAATATTGGAAGAGGTGTCAAAAGACGCGCTCCGAAGCCATTTTTCGGTTTTTTGGAAACATCTTTTGACAGAAATAGTTTTTAATTTCCGCTTTTGGATTCGTCGTCCTGGGTCCCAACGGCGTCTGTTGAAACCTCTCGACATCTTTGGACGAGTTTTAAGCTCCAAATACACGACACGAACATTTCCGCGAACATTCCGCAATCTTGTTCGCAGCTTTGGCCATACACCATACGAACTTTTGGCCGAACATTAGTTCTCTTTCAGACAGCGATGAATACGGACAACAATTTTGCTGCAGCAATATTGCTCGCTGTGGCAATTAAGCGCCCGCAATTAAGCTGTGGCAATTGCGCCCGCAAACTACTTATTTTTTTTATAACTGTATCCTTTGTGGCATCAGGATCTACTTCTTTTAATTTTTCGATTAAAGTCGCATAATCATTATTCTTTTTAATTATATTACAATAATCTTTGCTTTTTACTTGCCACAATGATGGCAAAGATTTATACATTTCAATAAATTCACTCAGAAATTTTTTATTGTCCATTTTACTTTTCCGCGCACGTCTGTTCCGTTCAGAAATTACTACGATTATGAGCTATTTCGCCATACACGCACGAACAGTTCGCGCAAATGTTCGCCAAAAATTAAAATATTTTGATTTTTGGCGAACATTTGCGCGAACTGGTAAACGCCACCATACACGACAGAAAAGGTCGCAGAAACATGACATAACGGGAATGTTCGCGGAAATGTTCGTGTCGTGTATTTGGCGCTTTAGCAGTTGTGAGCTAAAGTAAAGAAACACCAACCACAAATATCTCCCGACAGTTAACATTTTTCTTTTACGCCTTCGAATTATTGTTGTCGAGGTCAAAACACGTCTGTTGGCACCTTTTCCGCGCGTATTAGTAGTCCACAGGTGTTCTAGACTTTTTAGGATATTGGCGACCAGATCAAAGATGGGTACCTAATTCTATACGACAGCATGACACTGCTAATAGGCGGCCAAAAATATCGAAAGAGGTGCCGCGTATTGACCTCGACAACAATAATCCGAAGGCGGAAAAGAAAAATTTTAGCTCGTTAAAAAGATATTACCGAAAAATGACCACGGCGTGCTCCGAAACCGGGGGTGGGGCCATAGTATTTTTGCTCAGAACACCTTTCTGCATTGGCGACCTGCTGCCGCGGTTATAAAAAAGTACCCTGTGTGGGTCCAACACCGGTTTGGAGACCAAAACTATATGTTCATTTTTTTTTTTATGGGTACAACAAAATCACAACAACCACATGAAAATTTTCAATTTCTTTTGCAAATATCTTTTGACACACCCAACATATTTGACCTCCGCCTCTGGATTATTGTGGTGCAGGTCAATACACGTCTTTTGACACCTCTATTGATATATTTGGACGCGTATTAGCAGTGTCATTCTGTCGTATAGAATTACCCAAAAATGCTGTTGTTGTTGTAGCAGTACCCAAAAATGCTACAAGAGATCAATAAAAGGATTGGCGACATGCTCGAAAAATATATCAGACCCCGTTTTACGATCGATTTTAACTCATGTGACAACTATGCAACGGTCAAACTATTTATAAAAATTATAATAAGTTATGGATAAACCGAGTAAGTACTATTTGTTTCTAGTTCACATAAGTCATCCGATCCACAATTTCAGAGCTGTGGTTATATCAACATTCAAGTTGATATTTAAAAAATCTTTTATTTTGATTTTAAGTATAAACATTTTTTTTGTTTATTTTTGAGTTTAGATATTTTCCAACTAATTAGAATTTTCTTTTTTTGAAGTTATTCAAAATTTTAAGTTAACACGAAAACTCAATTAAAATTATTTTAAAAATTAAAGTAAAGAGTACCATGTAGTTAACACTATATTTACTCCCCCTCCAAGAAAATTTGAAACAAACAAATTATTAATTAATATTAAATGTAACCTTTTTTTGTTTTTTGTTGTTTAATGTATTTGTATTTAAATTAGTGTTAATAAGTATGTTTGCTGGTTTAAGTAAATCAATTGAAATATTTTTAATAGTATTTTTGTATTGAATTGTAAATGTTTTATGTTTCTTAGAGATAACTTTAAAAGGTCCTTCATAAGGTGATTCTATATTAGATTTACGAAGAACTTTAACAAAAACATACTCACAATTTTCTAATTGTTTAGGAACGAAAAAATTTTCTTTATTATGAACTTTAGAACGAACAAGTGAAAAATATTCTCTTATTTTATGAAGAGCGTCATTAGAAAAATCATGTTCGTTATTACTATTTGAAATAATTTAATTCACCAGGTATTCTAAGTGTTTGGCCATAAACAAGTTCAGCAGATGAACATTTTAAATCTTCTTTAATAGAAGTTCGTAAACCAAGTAGAATGAATGGTAAAATGTCAGACCAATGAACCGAGTCGTTTGATGCTATAATTGCTGCTTTTAAAGTTCGATGAAATCTCTCTATCATGCCATTTGCTTGGGGGTGGTAAGGAGATGTATGAATTTTATGAGAACCTAAAAGTTTAGTTAATTCCGTAAAAAATTTTGAAGTGAATTGTGAACCTTGATCTACTGTAATATATAATGGTATACCAAATCGTGGTATATAATTTTGAATAAAAGAGTTTACTATAGTATTTGTTGAAATATCTTTAAGTGGATAAGCTTCAGGCCAACGTGAAAATCTATCAATAATTGTTAAAATATAAGAATTTTCATTTGAAACTGGAAGAGGTCCAACAATATCCATATGAATATGTTCAAAACGGCCTGATGGTATTTGAATTTTTTGGATAGGAGATTTAGTATGTCTTGAAATTTTGGATTTTTAACAATTGATGCAAGATGAAGTCCAATCGTTAATTTCTTTACGCATGTTAGGCCAATAATATTTATTTTGAATTAATTTTCTAGTTGTTCTTATACTTGGATGAGATAATGAGTGAATTTTGTCAAATATAATTCTTCTCATAGAATGTGGAACATAAGGTCGAAAAGGTTGTAGAGAAACATCACACCATATGTTTAAATTAATAATTGGAATATGAATTTCTTTTAAATTATTTTTAGAATTTGGATCAGAAATGGTTTTTTGTAAAAATGTATCAGTTTGCTGTTCTTTATATAAAGTTTCTAAATTTATATCTTGAGTTGAAATTGCATTTATTTCTGGAATACGGGAAAGTGTGTCGGCAACTATGTTGTCTTTTCCACGTATATATTGAATATCATTTGTAAATTGAGCAATATATTCAAGATGACGTAGTTGACGAGGAGATCTATCTACTTTAGAATTTAGAACATGAATTAAAGGTTTATGATCAGTATAAATAGTAAAAGTTCTACCTTCAAGAAAATGTTTAAAATGTTTAATTGAATTATAAATAGCCAAAAGTTCACGATCAAATGTTGAATATTTAGTTGCTGTTGTAGTTAATTTTCTTGAAAAATAAGCTAAGGGTTCTAGTATATTATTGCTAGTTTGTTGAAGAACTGCTCCAATAGCAACATTTGATGCATCTACTGCTAATGATAAAATACCATTTTTGTCGAAATGTGTAAGTAAAGTATTTTTAGCAAAAAGTTTTTTAACATTTTCGAAAGCTGTTGTGGTTTCATTTGTCCAATTTAATTGTTTGAGTTTGTTTTTAATTGCATGTGTTAACATTTCATGCAGAGGACTAAGTTCTGTTGCTAACATTTTAATATATCTGTGATAGTAATTTATCATACCTAAAAATTTTTGTAATTTATTTATAGAAATTGGTTTTTCAAAATTTTTTATGATTTCAATTCTATCTAAAGATGGTTTAATACCTTCGCCTGAAATTTCGTAACTTAAAAAATTTAATTTATTTACACCGAGAGTACATTTTGAAGGTTTGATATTTAAATTATATTCTTCAAGTCTTTTGAAAACTGATTTTAAATGATTTATATGTTGATCTTCATTATCACTGGCAATAAGAATGTCATCAATGTATGTAAATACAAAATCGAAATCAGAAAATACTTCATTAATAAAGCGTTGGAAAGTTTGAGCACTGTTTCGTAAACCGAAAGGCATTCTTACGAATTCAAACATTCCAAAAGGGGTAGTTATTGCAGTTTTATGAATGTCTTCTTCTGCCATTGGAATTTGGTGGTAAGCACGCACAAGATCAATTTTGGAAAAAAATTTTTTGTTTTTTAAATCAATTGTTAAATCGTGAATATGTGGTAAAGGATACCGATCTGGTGTAGTAATAAAATTAAGTCTTCGATAGTCTCCGCAAGGTCTCCAATCATTTGGTTCTTTTTTAGGAACGAGATGAAGTGGAGATGCAATAGGAGAATTTGATGGTCTGCATATACCCGTTTTAACTAAAAATTCAAATTCAGCTTTAGCAATTTTAAGTTTGATTGGATCAAGACGTCTGGGTTTCGAAAATGGTAAAATACCTTTTGTTTCTATCCTGTGAACCGTATGGCGTTTAACTTTTTTAGTATAATCTGGTTCACAGCTAATAGATGGGAATTCATTAAGTAATTTTGAAAACTTATTTTCGACAATAGGAATTTTGAGTGAGAAAATATCAGAAAATCCAGAAGATCCAGCAACTTTAATTTTTGTAGTAGAATCCATTATTTCTTTACTTTTAATATTGACAATAATTCCGAATTTTTCTAAAAAGTTTGCTCCTAAAATTGGTGTATCAATGTTCGCAATAATGAATGGAAATTCAAAATCTCTTCTTAAACCTAAATCAATTTTAAGTAGTTTTGTACCGAAAGTTTCAATTGAAGAACCGTTTGCTGCGGTCAAAGTAAGATCCGAATTTCTTTTATAAATTTTAAATTTAGAAAAAGGAATAACTGATACAACTGCGCCAGTATCGATAAGAAAATTAAGTTTATTGAATTTATCAAATATGAATAGGCGACGAGTAGGTTTAATAATAGTTCCATTATCCGTCACCGTCATAATGGATCGTTTCAGTTTAAATTTTGTTCGCAATTTGAATTATGATTTTGATTAAAATTGCATGGGGGTATACATTTAAGAGCGTTATTCTTAAATTTTTGTGATACCAACAAATATTTGTTTGCAAATTAAAATTATGATTGTTTGAAAAATTTCTGGATCTTGAAAAATTTCGAGATTTAGATCTATTTCTATCTTTAGATCTTGAACGGATTTGTAATTGATTAATATCATTAGACATTTTATTTAAATTTTGATAAATAGCCGTAGTTAATTCAGTTAAATTTTTAACGCATTGTTCTAAAATATTATTATTTATACTTGAGACTACAGGAGATTTGGAAGAATGAGGTTTATTGATTAAATCAAAAAGTTTGTCAGCTAAAATAATAATTTCATCTCTGTTTTGATTATTATTGGAAGTCAAATGAATTTGTATTTCTTGTGGTAATTTACGAATCCACAATTTAAAGAGTAATTCTTGGCTAACTATGGAGTCAGAACCTATAAGTGATTTCATAAATCTGAATAATTCAGATGGTGAACGATCACCAAGTTCAGTTTTTGAAAATAATTGTTCTAATCGTTTTTCTTCGCTAAGAGAAAATCTTTCACATAGAATTTTTTTGATTGTATCATATTTATTAAAAAGAGGAGGAGGGTTAATAACATCTAAAATTTTAGATATAGTATCTCGTTGAAGAGTAATTAGAACATTTTGAAATTTTAAATTATCATCATTGATATTGTTAATTTCAAATTGTCCTTCAACAAGCAAAACCCGGCATCAGGACAATCTTGCCAAAATTGTGGTAATTTAATAGATTTAGTAGAAGGAAAATTTGTAAAGTTATCTTGTGTTGAAGTATTTTGTGTTGTTTTAGAGATGTTGTTTTGTGTTGTATTAATGTTAGAATTTTGAGTTGTATTGTGAGTCATGATGTTATTTGTATGGTTGATATTTTGATTTTCTGAATTTGTAAAATTACGAGTTCGTATTGGTGAACGTAGAACCATATGAAAATAAATTTAAATGAAAAATTTGAAAATAAGAAAATATTTAAGATTTTTTTTGGAAAGGGAGTTAACAATTTAAATAAAATATTTAATTTTATATAAAAAATAAGTAAATTTAAATAATTTATATTAAAATTGTTAAAATATAAAAATAATCTTAAAATAAATTTGAAAGTTAAAAGGTTTAAAATTTTAACTTAAATTATAATTGAAAATTTTTAAATTTAATATTAAAATAAAAATTATACTTACATAAAATTAAATTTAATAAAAAAATATTAAAATTAATAAGTAGTTGATTGATGATTGTTTAAAAATTTCTTGAAATTAATATCTGTATTGTTTGATATCGTAATGCTTGTAAAATATGCAATGGCTTTGTTGTTTTCTTTGTAAATCTCTTAATTTTCATCGTGATGTCTTCATTTTTAATCTGTTCTTGTGTATTGCGTGCAAAATTGTTGTTGTGGGTTGGATAACCCAATCGTTGTAAATGTTTTTATTTTGTTTACACACACGTTTTTAGAGTTCTTTATTAATTAACAAATCGTAAACAAATTTTATTTTGTATTTTGTTTATGTTGCATAAAATTCATAGAATGCTTACTAGTAAATTTCTGTTATACGTACTTTTATGTTTTTAATTTGATTTTCAACACTTATTCTTTGTTTTAATGTTTCGTATATATAATTTACAGCGACTGTTATATGAAATTTGCACAGAATGTTGTTGTATTGCTTCCTGTTCACAAATGTATAGGGAACACAAACATAGTTAAATTATATGCACAAGAATCAATAGTGCTATTTATTAAATTTTTTTATTCAGTTAATTATTCAGCGCGTACTGCATTATGATCACGTTACTATATATTGCGAAATCACATAAAAGCAAAATAAATTCGTCTATGATCCAAGTTGAATTTGGTTTTAAAGTTCGTTTTAAAGTTGTAGGATCATTGGCAGGATCGCCAATATATCAACATTCAAGTTGATATTTAAAAAATCTTTTATTTTGATTTTAAGTATACAAATTTTTTTTGTTTATTTTTGAGTTTAGATATTTTCCAACTAATTAGAATTTTCTTTTTTTGAAGTTATTCAAAATTTTAAGTTAACACGAAAACTCAATTAAAATTATTTTAAAAATTAAAGTAAAGAGTACCATGTAGTTAACACTATAGTGGTGATTTAAAAAATGAGTTTCGTTTACGGATCACAATTACTTTAGTGTAATTTCTTTTCAAAAGTAATCAACAAAATCGCAAAAAACTTCCGTTCCAATGTTCTTTGTTACCATGCGCTGTATTCAAAATATAGTTGAATGCTCAGTTTTCCGTCTCGAAATTGTGACTGCAAGTCTCGATATTAGCGTCCTTTTAATGTTTCAACATGTTTTAAAATGTCCGGTAGAGCTGGATTTCGATTCGATTTTTAACCGATTCAATCGACCTTTGTTCAAAGTTTTGATCATCTTTCAGCAACTGTATTTCATATTTATTGATAAAAACGTGCAGAAAATATATTTGTTGTAATTTTTTTTTATAAATTTTGCTTTACTGGCGCATATTCACAGACCAAATAAAATAGTGTTTAAATTTTCAAAAAGCTCGACCATGAACTATGACTATACGAAGGGTTACCAGATTCCCGATATATGAATCGAGGACACTTCCAACAAAATAGATAATCAAATTTTAATAGTAAAAAGTTTGACCAAGTTTAACCTTCTAAACGCAGTCGAAGATCGGCAGTTGCACCCAGACAACTGCAAAAAAATTTATGAAGGGTGGGGGAATATTGTAAATAATTTAACAATTCGCTCAAACATGTTATTTATTACAGATAATGATTTATACATTATTTTTCCTTACTTCTAATTTCAAGAATCTGGTGCTCTTTTTTAAAAAAAAAAATTTATTAACATTTTTTGGAACTCGAGACATGTAAAATCTGAAGAATTAAACTTCAGTCGAAGGATGTGCCCAACATTTTCAACAGTCAAACGATTTCTTTCTTTTGTCCATTGCTAGCTCGTTAAGGAGAAAATTCTTTCGCAGTTCGCATTGTGAATAGAAAAATTGAGCAATTTTGAGCACTTCTGAATATCCTTCGAGATCTTTATTACCTGAACAAAACGCATCCATTTTGGCGCTTGCAGATTTTTGTGCAAAAAAATCGTGATCATCGGCTTTGGATTCCAAAATTTTCTCAAATTTACTATTTGATCATGTAACAAAGAATCATTGATGGTCACTTTTTTTCAAGCAAATAAAAGAGGCATAGTTCTACTTCACTATATTGCAAGTTTTGATCTGTTTTGAAATCCAATCATTTGAAAACTCTGAATTCCGAAAATCCTGACGTCCAAAGTTTCAGATATTCTAATGTTTCACAATAAACAATATCGATTTTTGCCAAACATTCGTCGCAAGCATGGTCCTTCCCAACAAACATTTAGGTTAGAAAACGATTAGAAGACGAATCGAATTCTAATGTATTTCTCTAAGTAGAAGGTTAGAGGACGATTTGCGAAACTGTCGCGAATTGTAGCATTCTCGACAAAAAGGGGACTTCGTGCTCGATATCGAGGAAATGGTTAGAATTCTAATCGAATTCTAACGTCAATTTCTAATGGGTTTCTAATGAGATTTTTGAAGTGATGCGCAATTAAGTTCAATTATTTAAAATCAGCGAAATTTTCATTGTTTCATTACATCAAATACTTTTATTTGGTTATAAGCTTATGTATTAAGAATGAACATATTTCAAAGGCCTTTTCTATTATAATAAATTAAAACCGTACTTAAATATTGGGCTCAGCATTTCTGGTGTTATTCGAATCGTTTTACAGTCGAATTCTAACCTAGTTTTCGATTCGAAATGCATTAGAGAACTACATTAGAATTCTAATGTAAGATTACAATATTTCTCTAACGTTAGAAACTGTGTTTGCTGGGTTTCCATCTTTTCTTATTTGTGCCAAATTCGTCCTTACAACTAATGGAATAAAATTCGATTTTTGTCGTTCATCCAATTTTGATAGGAGATCATCGTAAACTGAAATTATATCTAAAATGCTATCGTAAAAGCGGGGACATTTAAAGTATAAGCGGGGACGCTGGGACAAATCGTCGAAATCGGGGACAAATCCCCGAAAGTGGGGACGTCTGGCAACCATACTATACGTCATTATGATCGTGGCTATGAGTAAAAGGAGAAATATAAAGAAAATTTTTTATCACCAACAATTGGCGCTTAGCCGCCTAGGAGATTTTGGGAGATCAAGTCTTCTTGGCGGAGGTCTTCCGCTTCATCTGCTTCCAAATACGGATCCCGATTGGAGCACTTGCTGTGCCGAAACTTTTTCATGAATTCCATAACAAGACCTATCGGCTGGTTCGACGGAGATGACCATAATTCATCGGCATAACATTTCTCTTGAAAAGGGGCATGCCATCGACGCTCGATACCGCAGCTATGATGAGAGATTAATGGAGGGTTTAGCCAAATGTTGTTCTCCTTGCTATTTCAAAGCTAATATTGCAGAGAAGGTAGAACTAACTGAATAAATGTCTGCGCACAAAATTGGAATATCTGAAAAAACCAGAAAGCATGATATTTATGTATCGAATACACTTATCAATCTCATTCCGATGGGAGGAACAAGCGAATAAGTGTGGTACTCCTTAATGTTGCCAAAGAGCCTCAGTCAACGAAACTAGAAAGAAACTGGCGAGCTTTTTTAGCGGCTCAACCTTGATATAGAATTGAGCAGCAATCAATTATTTTCAGCTCGATTTAATCGATTAAATCGATTTTTTTTTGAGAATCGAATCGACAAAATCGATTCTCCAAAAAATCGAATTGAATCCAGCTCTAACGTCCGGTGTTAACCTCCTTTGGTTTGAAGAAGTTACCCTATTTGCGTTGTCACCACTGTATCTGTATGCTTACCATTTATATAAGCTTGAATGAAAGTACCCAGCGGCGAAAGTATACATTACGTAATCCAATACTTCTCCAAAACTTCGAATTCAGTATGCAATACAGAATCAATTACAATCAATATTACTTTTCCATAAGCATGGCCGCTTTGTGGACAGAACTGATTACTTACATCATTCCTGGTAATGGAGTAAATAAACGATATCCGAACCATCTTCGGATGTTTATTACTCTAAGGCATACTTTTCTGAAATTGTAATCGGCATTGTAGAGAGGTCACCCACATAACGATACACGATTTCTAAAGGGTAAAGAACCTTGTAATACAGCCACTACGCAAAAAGTTACAAACATATACCACAAAATATAAGTATCTTAGTCAAACCGTATCCAAAACAATAAATAAAATCTACAAAAAGTTAATAAATTCACCAACTCAAATATTTTTAGGTTATGGATATGGCGAAAACCCAAAAACCCATTGGTTGGCTATGATGTGGTTACGGTTTTAAGCGCCAAATACACGACACGAACATTTCCGCGAACATTCCCGTTATGTCGTGTTTCTGCGACCTTTTCTGTCGTGTATGGTGGTGTTTGCCAGTTCGCGCAAATGTTCGCCAAAAATCAAAAATTTTAATTTTTGGCGAACATTTGCGCGAACTGTTCGTGCGTGTATGGCGAAATAGCTCATAATCGTAGATGAATGGTGCTGTATGTCCACAAACGATGTCACCACCACCCCACCAACATTATATATCCCTCAATTTGTGTTATGTGTGAAAGTACGTTAACGAGGCTGATCATTCAATTGTAACAATTGTACATTTACATTCATACTCACAACTGGAAATACAGCAAATTCTCTAGTTGAATGAGTAATAGAAATGTTAGTTAAATATACATACATATGTATATATATAAAAACAGACAATTGTATACGAAGCATATAAGATTGGGTATATTACAATAGCAGAGTTCCAGTGAACACTGATCCAAATCCCGAAAAGAATTTAACATGCATATTTAATGTGAAAAATATATCGCATGTGACATGGTTAAAAGAACTAATAACACATTGTTAAGAGAAGCTCGGCATAAAATCTCTTCGGATGTTATCGCACCTTAATTTTTTTATTTATTTAATTTATAGAAAAACAAAAGTGAAAATAACTAAGAATGGCTGCATACAAGATTTTTTACATTTGGTCCCTTACGAGACTACAACTTTGTTGGTAAAAAACCGATTCTCAGTTTATTTATAAAAAGGGATGACGACCTTTTCAACGATATACATATCAACTAGGAACACTGAAAAATTTCCGAATGAATCAATTTTTCTTCTCGTCTTTTCGTGGTTTGCAAACTTTGGTGTCATCTGTATGCACTAATTTAAAGGCGGACTGCACCAACTCAAGGTTGGTTGTATCAGAACTTGAAATTAGTTATAAGTTCAATGAGCATTCATTTTTTTTAAATATGTTGAAACCTGACTGAATTATTCAAGTTTTCATGATAAGAAAATTTGAAAAATTCAGAATTCAGTAGTGGGATTCACTAACTTTTTCAACGACATTTGCCATCGCTTTATTTGCAAATTGATAACTATAACGATTTCGTTATTCGGTAACTATTTTGTATCGATATTCGTTTATCGACGATCAGCTGCGTTGTTAAATAAACGGCAAGTAAATTGGCTGCATTAAAAATCACGAAATTAATATTTCTGGCAATATTAGTTAAGAAAGAAAATCGGAACTTTCACTAAATACTTTCAAACACGAAAAGCTGATTTATTTATAAAACAAATGGCATTTGAGTACTTGGCGTACGTTTTTTCACAAGATGAAAAAATACTAAGTCCATCGCCAGTGGACAAACACCTTCTTAGAGAAGTATGTAGATAACCCATTCGTCTTGATATTATTTCTCAACTTGGTGGTCAATTAAGGGGTACAAGAATAACTGCGAAGTCAACAGAGAAAAAAATAAATTAATAGCGCATTTACTTACCTTTTGTTAAAATAGTAAAAACTTGCACAATAATGACCTTTAAAAGCAGTTAGTATACGGGATTTATATATTTTTCGCATTCCTTTTGTGCTTTTCGAACTTTTCTTTAAGCTGTACTGCCATCTTTCTACTATTAAAACGAAATTGAGGTGTCATTTATTTCGAGTCGTTAAAACTAAGTTGGTGAATAATACAATCGATAAGGCAAGCGACAAAATCGTTAATTAAAATCTCGACAAATCGCATCGTTATAGGTTAGTGAATTCCACTACAGATATACATACATATTTACTTGGCAATAGTTGTCTTATATGACTGTTACTTATGTAGTTTTCTCAACCAATTTTGGATAGACAAAACATCATTTTTTGAAACTACATAAACGTTGGGTGAATACACACAAATCCACACATATTCTAAAAATTCTGTATGTTGATTTAAAGAATGAAGTTTCGTCTATGAATATGTCGTAAAACATATTGGTTAGGCTATGGTATGGTTATGGCTAAGGAGTTTAGGGTATGGCACCATTGACAGATCCCAACAAATACTGAAGTTGAATAAAGATTAGAGGCAGATTTGATAACTGCCCCTGTTCTCGGGTCTCTAATGTTAGTGCGACTCGAGAAACACGGGGAAAACAATGGGACCTACTTTTCATATTGAAAATAATTATAGTTCTTCATTCGAAATGTAAAGTATATCTCTAAATGGATCCTAATACGAATAGAAAATGCAATAGTTCTCTAATCATTCTCGAGTCGATTACTAGTACAGCTCTCTCACAATTTTCTCAAGACAAGATTACATTAGCTATCTAACGTGCCTATATATAAAACTCTAACGTTAGAGACTGTGTTTTCTGGGATTACATTGGATGCGGCAAGTTTAATCTAATTAAGTCAGGTGGTACTGTGCCGAGCATTGATTAGAAAATTCATATTTATATCCTGATCCTGATATTCGGAAGTGCTTTATTAGCCTGTTTGTTATATCAAAATTGTCTTTTTTAAACGGTTTTTTTTTTATCAAAATATATGTGCTATTGTGTATCTTGTTCTAACACAACTAAACCACTATACATTTGTTCCAACTTTTTTTATTTACAGTAAAAAGCAAGTAAGGAAGGCTAAGTTCGGGTGTAACCGAACATTACATACTCAGCTGAGAGCTTTGGAGACAAAATGAAAATGAACCTAGGGTAACCCTGGAATGTGTTCTTATGACATGGGTATCAAATGTAAGGTATTAAATAGTATTTTAAAAGGGAGTAGTGGGCCATAGTTCTATAGGTGGACGCCTTTTCGAGATATCGTCATAAAGGTGGACCAGGGGTGACTCTATAAGGTGGTTTTACGATATGAGTATCAAATTAAAAGTATTAATTAGGATTTAAAACGGATTTCGCCCATTTGCACAGAAAACAGTTATCGTCATAAAAGCTATGCCCATACCAAATTTCACAAGGATTGGCAATTTTTTGTTCGACTTATGGCATTCAAAGTATTGTAAACAAATTACATGAAAAAGGGCGTAGCCACGCCCATTTTGAAATTTTCTTTTATTTTTGTATTTTGTTGGACCATATCATTACTGGAGTTGAATGTTGACATAATTACTTATATGCTGTAAAGATATTAAATTTTTTGGTAAAATTTGACTTAAAAAAAATTTTTTTTTCAAGTGGGCGTGTTCGTCATCCGATTTTGCTAATTTTTATTTAGCACACATATAGTAATAGGGGTAACGTGCCTGCCAAATTTCATCATGATATCATCAACGACTGCCAAATTAAAGCTTGAAAAACTTTTAAATTACCTTCTTTTAAAAGTGGGCGTTGCCACGTCCATTGTCCTAAATTTTACTAATTTTCTATTCTACATCATAAAGTCAACCCACCTGCCAAGTTTCGTCGCTTTATCCGTCTTTGGTAATGAATTATTGTACTTTTTCGGTTTTTCGATATCGAAAAACTGGGCGTGGTTATAGTCCGATTTCGTTCATTTTAAATAGCGATCATAGATGAGTGCCCAGGAACTTACGTACCCAATTTCATTAAGATACCTCAAAATTTACTCAAGGTATCGTGTTTACGGACAGACGGACGGCCCAGATCATTTTGATATATAGAAGTCTATATCTATCTCGGTTAGTTTATGCCGTTACGGGATACCGTTATGCGAACACGTGAGCTCTGCTCAGCTGAGTATAAAAAACTACAAAACAAAATTAACAATTAAATCCAATCATTCATACCTACATCGAAGACTACAAATAGTTGAAATAGTAAATATGTAATGTAGCTGATTGCGCAATCAAAGTTGAACGTGAGCAGTAAACAGTTGTGAAATGGAACAAAAATATGTTTGTAGACATGCATATGTGAACTTGTAAATACATATCAGTGGATAAGCTCTTCCATATAACTTTCGAACTATATACAAATATACATACATATGTTACGCGAAATTGCACGTAATGAACATACCTATGTGTGTTTTTGTATGTACATATATAATAGATATTCACCTTGGTTGTTATGCAACGTTGACCTAAATCCTAAATGAAAAGTAATATATATGTGCAATCAAAGCTTTCCAACTGGAAGCTTTTTTTTAAAACAATGTTAAGTTAACATTGACATTTTATTTCCGCTATGTACTATAAATTACAGTAGTTTTTAACTGAAATGTTGTCAAATTTTTGTAATCCTGTTAACTTCGTTCTTCTGTACAGTGGGTAGAGGTGAAATTATATCTCCTAATAGGGTATTACCAAAAAAGGTTATTTTTTTACTCACGGTATGGGGGAATCCTGAATGTAAGGGTAAGCGTAGTCTTTGTTAGAGGTACTTATGTTATATGGGGGATACCTACATGTACAATGTAAATGCAGGCGTAGTCTGTAATATTGGTATATGTACTGTATGGAGTACAAGAGAAAGTGGTATCATCCGCGTAGTGTGTGGTATTAGTATGTTGTATGAAGTAAAAAAGAATAAGAGCGTGCAGCCACTACACTGGTGTAATGTGGAAACGAGGTACGTGGCAGAGTTCATATGAGCGAAATCACAGAGCAACCAAAGATTATCGAAAAGTAAGATGTTGCAGGGACGAAAAATCGTGTGAAGCAAGCTTCACAAAATTCTAGTAGGTCACATTCACCACTTACCACAGCAGAATTTGTTAACTACCACTGTCTGTATTTGTTATTTACGCCCCGATTCTAGTGTGGTAACAACATTCTTCACCACGGTAACGAAATCATGTGGCAACTTTTACACCCTTTTGGTATTCTACCCGCGAAAGTAGCCGGATAATTTTTTACCCACAAAAGTAGGTGGTTACATCGAAATAACCACACAACAGCTGTTGTTTAGAAAAAGGCAAAACTGAAAAATAAAGAATTGTAAGGGCAAATAAGTAAAGATAATAGTAAAAAAGTGTTGCCTCTTGCTATACATATTTGTTTACATTATGTACTTTCACAGAATAAATTACAATATACCTGGGACGATGTGTATATGATCGTCCCGTTTATTCGTTAACCTCGTATCTACAAGTGAGACATTTTCGGTAAAGCGAACACGGTTGCCACACCATGTTTTCATTTGGGACCAAAATTCATCGAAAAAAGAACCAAATTTTTGTTTTATTTTATTAGTATAAAATACAAAATTTTAGGATGTTTCCATATAAAATTTTACTAAAAATAGTGAAGACTTTCCTTTAATTCAAGCTGAACAAACAAATATATGTGCATGCAACCAAAAATGGTACTATATTTTGACATAGGGTAAGTCTATGTCTTTCACCAACCAAACGTTGTGAACCTAGTTTTGGTCACAAAGCTCTTGGTTCTAGCATTATGTTGTTGATTGCAATGAAATAAAATGTATAGTGCAGATAAGTTTTAGTAAGAAACGGTTCAAAATTTGCGTTCTGGTGTTGCCGAACTATGTATGTGGAAAACTCAATAAATCATAAATGAAACTAGGCAATTTTGTTAGTGCTATTTTTATAGATTCCGCCTTTTTCCCTTAACGTTTAAACTGCATATCAGAGCCTAGATTCAGTAAGTGTGAGTTTTGGTCCCAGGCCTCAGGGGTTCTGCTAGCACCTACGGGAATAATTTTATACAAAACATTTCTTCCGAAATCAAATCTCTTTTGCATTTGCTTCCTTCTGTCTTCCAGTTAAAATATTTCTTGTGCCAAGATACTTACTTTTCAATTAACTTGCGTGACTTAACACCACAATAGTCTTGGAATTCCTTGAACTCATTGAGCTGGGTGAGAAAGATTTAAATATCAACGTGCCAAACGAGAAGTAATGCATAGAATTTCTTTGTATAAGTTTTGAAAGTGTTACGCTCACGGCAGAGTGCTCGCTATAAGCTATGCTAGGCGAGAAGGAATTTTTATTTTCATATATTTTACATAGTGTTTGATAACCGATCGAAATATCTAGCCGTTATTAATATTATTATAAAACAAGTTTTTTTTTTTTTTGATTAATCGGTTATTTCATCAACAATTAACGACAATGTGTTTGCCAACACTTTTCTTTTTAATGCCTGGCATAAATTATATCCTAGGTGAAATGTTATTGTTCTGGTACATTTTATTGACAGCAATTTTTTATGGTGAGAGTTCTCTTGAAGTAAATTTAAAATTATGTGGGGGCTAACGAAAGTGTGGCGAATTTTTTGGCAATATTGTGAATTTTTACCTGAGCGAAAAAGAAATAAAAGTAACAATCATGGATGGCTACTGCCTAAGAAGGATCAAAATTGAAGAAGAGGGACCAGCGGACCATTTTTGGTCCAAATGGACCAAAGTGGCAACCGTGAAAGCGAAGAAAACTACCTTTCAAATTTCTCCACAGACACTGGTGAGTTTTTCGGTGGTGACGGCGTTACCACTTGGGCCAGAATCGCGGGTAAAAGAACTGGTAACGATATTCGGTTACATAATGTTCTGGGTACTATTTTACCGGTAACGCTCAGAATCGGGACGTTAATAACTATTTGTACACTTTTTATTCAGGTAATGTGTTCAGAATTTTAACTTTTACTCTCTAAAACTACAATCAGTGTATTTTTGTGCTTAAATTATGTTAAAAATTGTGTTAAAGTTTTTGGTGTGGTGAAAGTGGCCTACTACGAATTTTGTCCGCTGCTTTCCACCGAAGTTTGCGCCTGCAACATCTTTATTTTCGATAATCTTTGCAGCAACTCTAGACAAACACGTCACCTGCATATATGTATATTGTAACGAATTTAGGGAAATTCCGCTATTTCCAACCCTTCTGCTAACGTTCGAATCACTAAACTGTCGAATAAATAACTCCAAATATTCAATCATGCAAAATGTCTTTATTAGACTATTGCGAGTACTTCACAATAACACGTATACTTTACAACTAAATCAAATCAAAACTGTTCTCATTACTCAGCTTGCGCTGCTTTTATACTCTCCATCGCTTCATTCGCATATTTCTATTGGAGTCTAGACGTTTCGCCTTCAGCTGTATCCCCTGCTTGGTAATTGAGCTACATATATGCGTGTGCATGTGTGAGAACCAACTTCGGCTGATTATTACATCTGTTTGTGGGTATCTCTTCGTTGCCTTGTATGTATGTGTGTAAATCATGATTGATTTGTTTACGTACATACGAGTGGCTTCTTAGTATCAGCTTAGTGATGCTAATATTCGATATTAGTCTCTGAGCATATACACAATTTCTTTGCATGCAATTGCTCGAACAGATGTAAACACTGCTGTTTTGTCGGAAATAAAGAGCCAGAGCAAACATAGGCAAATGCAGGATTTATATTTATGGTGCAAAAAGTATTTACAAACACAAAGCACCTGGTTAGGTATTCAGGATTAAGTTGAAATTAGTTCATTTTTAATGTTTTGTTGGTTATAGTATCTTTGTACATTATTTGATTAAATTTATTTGAAGTAATATATTGCAGCAAAAAAAATTAAATTGCTAAAATAAAATAAAAAACAAAATAATATAAAATTAAAAAAATTAAAAATAAAATCATCCAAAATAAAATATAATAAAATTGAATGAACTAAAATAAATTAAAACTAAATTGAAATAAAATAAAAGAAAACAAAGTAAAATGAACTACAAAAAAATAAAAAAACAACAAAATTAAATTAAATTAAATTATATCGATGAGTTATCCCTTTGTTTTCGAAAAATTTTGAACTTATCATCGAAAAATTATCTATATGCTATCCATTTGTTACCAATTTCTTATCGGGGTGTTATCGAAAAGTTAACCATTATAAAAAAAATTATCGTTTACTTACCGAAAAGTTCTCGATATATTATTAAAAGGATATCAGTTTGTTTTAGATAAGAAGCTGACGAAGCTCTTCTCAAAAATCCCAAAAGTCTTTGTTTCTGGTAAAGTTACCTCTGTTGTGGATTAACTTCAACCTCGGGCGAGCTCTAGTTAACTTAAATGTTGTTTACAAAGTCGTCAAATTCGCATATATTCAAACTTAAAACTTTTGTTTGCATCAATAGAAAGATCACATCTAACCGAGCCCAAAATACTTATTTTCAATTTAAAAAAACAGCATATGTGGTAAAGTTACAAACACGTTAAGTTCAATGTCAGTTTCAGTAAGGATGTAGATACTACCACCTTTTTTACGACGGCAGGTTGTTATATATGAAAGTGTACTTTTTGGCGGCATTATTTCTTGACACACATTCAATTCTAGTAATCTCAGATATTATACCCATTTATTAAGATAGCGATTATACACAAGTATGTACATACATACATATATCTTACAAACATACAATTTCGCGGATAAAGAAAACAAACGGATGCTGCCAATTTAAAAATGTCTGGAATAGTAATAAAAACCGTCATTATATCATAAAATTCTGAATTTGAAGTAAGGGGTTGAGCTATATCCCAGCCAGCATTTTTTGAAAATTTTGATCAAAAAATATTTAAATATCATACCCCCAAGATGATTAAAAACGTTCAAATTTAAAAGCATTTTCTGTTCGAAAATTTACGTAACGTCGGGAGAAAAATGTACCATAAATATGATTATTCTTGAATAATCATTTATGATTCATATTTCGAAACGCTTTTTATTCGTATTTGATATCATTGTAAAATTGAGCTTTAATTGTTTTAGAGTAATATTTGACTGCTTTTCACAGTCATTTTCTGATCATATTCGTGAACATATTTCAATCATTTTAGTTGAGATTTTTGAATCATTTTTGAATGCGATTATGATGCATTTATTCTTCATATCTCATTCAAAATAAGATACTACATAATACTTTTATTTCATCAGGGGAAGAAAGCATGCGGAAGTGAGCTATTGGAACCACAGGTCACTCGCAAACAAACTTGACCGATATACACCTGCGACTACAACATCCAATATCAGCTATGATCGTCAACATCTTAAAATACGATACGGTACGTGATGTTGAAGACATATCCAGGAACATATGTCAAGAGAGTTTCACTTACCTGGTCAAATAGCTCACAACTTTTATATTGTCCAACTATTATATATTTTCTGGGAAGCCGAAGGTGGAGAAATAGTTGGGGAAATCTTCGGGCACGAGCAGCATTTGCATTGCATTGTCTTGAAGAATGTCTTAATAATAAAAATTTTATATACATATTTTTTCTGAACTTCATGATTGAAAAAATGTGTGTATGTGAAAAAAATAAGATTTTCAATAAAAATTAAAATTTCAGCAAGTATAAAACTCATTATTCAGTCAACAAATATAGTCAGAAAAGATTCAGAAAGGTGAATTAAAAATGATTATAAATTTTTGATCACCTAAAGTAAACATCTTTGATTCAAATATGATTCCAAAATGTGATTGAAAAACTAGATTCAGTTTTTGATCATCAAAGGTAAGCATATTTGATTATTTTTTTTTTAAATGTAATCATCAAAGGACATCAAAATTGATTCCAAAAAGTGATCGTAAAATGCTTTTCAATTTTTGATCATCAAAAGTATTCATATTTGATTATTTCTTTTGTTCAATTGTATGATAACTCATTATTTAGTCAGAAAGAGTAATCAAATTGTATTCATATGTAGGGAAATTGAAAATTTAATCATCTAAATGCTGAGTGGGATGCTGTAGGTACATGTATGTAAGAAGATATCATTCAAAAGTAGGTTTGTGCTTACAGACATATTTTAGTACATAAAGTACTTATATTTCTGTTTCATTTCAGTAAACTGTTGAAATAATCGATATTTTTCCTTAAATATTAAAACCAATCGATATTTCGAATATCGATTGCTCTTCTGCTCTATTGTCAACGTGAAACTAAAATGGTATCCATATGGCTCCCAGTTTCGGCTCAAAATATTTCACTGCGTTGCTCGCGAAGTGAAACGTTCACACGGCGCTGCAATATAATTTCTGACCACACTTTTACTCCTTTAAAAATTTGTTTATACAAAATATGGCAGTTATTCATAATCATTTTCTGTTCTGTCGGATTTCGAAAACTTTCTATACAAGTTTTAAAAACCAATCGAGTTTAGCGTAATCACGAAGTGACTCAGTGTAATTTATCACTGAAAGAGATGGTTCGTTCTTATAACTTTGTATAGATTTTGACGTAGTTCGATGTCGAACAATGAATGAGATGGGTAATTACGAATAGGAGGTTCAATGTGGACATCGTGTTAAACTTATATCTACTCTCAACTCTATACCTAACAACAAATCTACGATAACTTTTGCGCTTGAGATTATAGTCCCACCTTTCCATCATTGCACGTAGTTAATAAAGTGAACGCGCCAAGATCGGAACGTGTATTTTAATACACACCGCTGCTTAATTTAAAATTGAAATACGTTCACGTTACGTTTCATAGCAAATTTATAATTTATTTACACAATTTTACGTCACAAAGTTATTAAGTGTTGTTTTTTTAATAACAACAATAATTATAATACATACATCCATACCGGCGAAAATCCATATCTACATACATTTGTGTGGGCCATTCCGTGTTAATTCAACAACTATTTTTTTAATGTGTTTTTGTATGTAGCTCGAATTTTTATTTAGAAACCTACCTATGTAACTTCTTACGAGGTTCAAATAAATTAGTATAAAACAAGTAAGAACGAGACCTCATACCTATGTATCATGAAGGAGCTATGTCGAAATTTCAAAAATTCCTAAAATCTGAACAATCGCTTGTATGGGATATCATATATATTATTTGTAATTGCTGTTTTTATGTACGGGTCCCTTTTTCGCTCTTATTTGGAATCCAAATCTATAAATAAAGTTTTGGTTGTAAAGATGGAGATTCGGACTATTAGCGAGCTTTGGGCAATTTTGCTCGTAGAGCTTTTGTTTAGCTATATTTTATGAAAATAAGTTGTTAAAAATAAGCGATTGTGAGCACACAAAGAAATATATTTGTATTATAGCACTATTGTGAATATTATTGCAAACGTATATGCGCTGTAAGAAAAACTAGGATTTTATAAAAGACTTTATTGTAACAAAACTTCTTACAGAATGAAAAAATATTTTATGTAGATGACAGACATAACTCGATTAGATTGATTGCTATTATAAATTGTTGTTACAGTGAAAATATAACAAAGTATTTTACAGTATTAAATTGATATCTCTAACACCCTTCCTCAATTAAATACTGTTCCTGCAGCTGAGCGAAGAGTGCTTAATTTTGCTGCTGGCAATAGTTTTGTCAGCATATCAGCTACCATTTTCTCAGTTGGACAATACACCTATCCCCCGATTTACACGGAAGATCGGTTCCAGACAAAGCCGTGTAAAGTGAAATCTTCGGTTTCCGCGTAAAGAGAAAAAACTACCCAATTCAGTCATTTATTTAAATAAAACACAACTAAAACATCTTAATGAAGGTTCACGAAAAGATAACTCAATCGATAACTTACCAGTTCAAACCAAAAAAACTCGCAATAGTAGTAAAAATTATGGCTTTTTGTTCAAATTTTCATCAAACGATTTTCCTTCCACATGAACTTCATATGTACTCTGCGTTTGGTTATGTACATACATATTCACAATAAGGGGAACACCTCAATATTGCAATCAGTGTTGCCAAGGGGACTCAAAAAGGTTTTTAATGATTTGTGAATCTTCGGAGTTTTTCAAATTTTGCTGATTTATGAACCGTGTAAAAGCGAACGTGTAAAACAAGTACCGTGTAAATCGGGGGATAGGTGTATATACATTTTATGTTATTTTTATTAACATGATCCTTTACGAAATGAATTTTGGTATCGAAAGGTTTGGAACGATTGCTAAGCTTCTCTTCTTTGATTAAATTCAGGCAACTTAGATTATCTTCAAAAATAACGTTAGGTGAACTTTGTTCTATATTAAAATCTGCAAGCAGCTTCCTAATCCACACAGCTCGTTTACATGCTTCGGACAATGCAACGAATTCGGCTTCGGTAGATGACAGAGAAACGCATATTTGCTTCTTACAAGACGAACTTATAGCGCCACCATTTAATTTAAAAATATATCCTGAATTCGACTTGCAGTCCTTTCTATCCTCAGACCAGTTTGCATCGGCGTAGCCAATAAGAGTATCACGTTTATCAGTCGTACAACTCAATTGCAAATAAAAATTCATTGTACCCTTTAAATACTTCAGCACTCGTTTTGCTTCGTTCCAGTCTTTTTGAGTAGGATTGCTTACTTTCCTTGCCAATATAGATACACTTGCTGCAATATCAAGTCTTGTGTTTACACTTATATATAATAAGGAACCAATTAAACGCTGATATTCAGTATTAGATAATAAGGGTTCAGATGTCGTTTTCCCATACCCAGGATCTAAAGGATAATGAGAACTTTTAACATCTTTAAGGCCACATTTATTTAACATCTCTTCTATATATTTCCTTTGGCGTATGCAAAAGTTACTATTTTTATCCTTGAACACCTCCATGCCTAGATAATAGCCGTGTTGTTTACACGCGTATACGTTTCGTTTGCGCGTGAAAAAAAGCCTATCCTCGCTTAGATAATGCTTAGGAGACCCATCTAGCGGCAACTAGCTACAGCACAGGGTGTACCGAAAAGCGGAGACACAACCCTCTGTTGTATTTCTGTGTATATAACATATAGCTGAAACAGTTGTGATAAATAGTAGACGCGCATAGAATACATCGAATTAGTGCAGAGGGTGAAACATGGACACATATTTCAGTTACATCTGAGTATAATGCGTAGTGAAATTTTGTAGTACTAATTTTATGCGTAGCAATTTCAGAGGTGTATTTAAAGTTTGTCGCTTAGCAGTCCATATAAAGTTTAAGCGTAAACGTATATAGACTTGAAAAAGAACACAGCTAATGTCTAGCTTCTCCAAGACCGTTAATTTCAAAATGTTTCCTTTGTAATTTTTCAACATTTTCAATATTATTTTTATCGAAACTTGCAATTAAAATGTCATCAACGTATATTAAGACATATGTATATTAAAAAACTTCTTACAGAATGAAAAAATATTTTATGTAGATGACAGAAATAACTCGATTAGATTGATTGCTATTATAAATTGTCGTTACAGTGAAACTATAACAAAGTATTTTACAGTATTAAATTGATATCTCTAACAAATATTTGCACTGCATTACTGGCAGTTGCTATCATACGCTAGATGGCAGCGCAGGCTGTAAGTTTTAATTGATTGATAGACAGCTGATTTTTGTTGATATTTGATAAGACTTGTATATTGGTTGCGCAAGATGCGCACGGGTCCGGCTCGTATATTATATATATGACCGATCTTAACGATTTTTCAGGCAGTAATGTATGACATACATATGGGGTATTCCATCCCATTTCGACCAATTTTGAACCCGACCCCTTTGGAATTGGCTGAAAGTTTTTCTTCTTTTTCTAGCTTACGAAAGACGTTTTTCAGAATTTTTCCAAATTTTTTCATCCAACTCAAAAAAAGTTATGAATTTAAAAAAAAAACACCGTTTTTGTTTTCAAAATGCTATAACTTTTTCAAAAATTGACCGTTTGGGATCTTTTTTTTTTTTAAATTGTTTTTAAATGTACTTTTCGGAAGAAATACAAAAAAATTTAAAATTTTTTTTTTTAATTTTTCAGTAATTTGATTTTTCTAACATTTTAGTCAAGATAATAGCGCATATGAACAAAAATTTATACATAACAGATGCAGTTATTAGTATTATACCCTACACCGACAAATTGGTAATAGGAACAAACTCGCTTATTTAAAATTAATTGGAAAAAGTAATTTTGTTTAATTTATATAGTTAAAACCCACACGAGATACTTTTTATTCCTAGTTTGCTCTGCCATTCGTAGTTTTCGAATTATGTCAAATTCCATACAAAATTTACAGAGCGAACCCTTTCATTCGGTGATTAATTCATTGAAAATGTTGATCGAAATCTGACGGACAAAGACACAAACAAATAAACCCTTAGAAATAAAATGAAAAAAGGAAATTGTTAAACAATTTCTCATTTAATGAGTACAAAAACTAATATGAACCAGTAAGGAAGGCTAATCAGGTGTAACCGAACATTACATACTCAGCTAAGAGCTTTGGAGATAAAATAAGGGAAAATCACCATGTAGGAAAATGAACCTAGGGTAACCCTGGAATGTGCTTGTATGACATGGGCGTTTTCGAAATATCGACCAAAATGTGGACCAGGGTGACCCAGAATCACAATATTTCATCCTTTTCTTCGCATTTGGTATAGAATTATGGCATTTTTCCCATTTTTCGAAATTTTCGATATCGAAAAAGTGGGCGTGTTCATAGTCGGATTTCGCCCGTTTTTAATACCAAGATAAAGTGGGTCGAGATAAGTACGCGAACTTAGTTTAGTAAAGATATATAGATTTTTGCTCAAGTTATGTTATTATTGTTAACGGCAAAGAGGAAGGGCAGACGGTCGACTGTACATAAAAACTATGCGTGGCTTTAACCGATTTCGCCCATTTTCACAGAAAACAGTTATCGGGATAGAAGCTATGCCCTTACCAAATTTCACAAGGATTGGAAAATTTTTGTTCGACTTATGGCATTAAAAGTATTCTAGACAAATTAAATAAAAAAGGGCGGAGCCACGCCCATTTTGAAAATTTCTTCTATTTTTGTATTTTGTTTCACCATATCATTACTGGAGTTGAATGTTTGCTTATAAAGATATTAAATTTTTTGTTAAAATTTGACTTAAAAAAAAAATTTTTTTTTAAGTGGGCGTGTACGTCATCCAATTTTGCTAATTTTTATTTAGCACACATACAGTAATAGGAGTAACGTTCCTGCCAAATTTCATCATGATATCTTCAACGACTGCCAAATTACAGCTTGCAAAACTTTTATATTACCTTCTTTTAAAAGTGGGCGGTGCCACGCCCATTGTCCAAAATTTTAGAAAATTTTCTATTCTGCGTCATAAGGTCAACCTACCTACCAAGTTTCATCGCTTTATACGTCTTTGGTAATGAATTATCGCACTTTTTGGGTTTTTCGAAATTATCGATATCGAAAAAGTGGGCGTGGTTATAGTCCGATTTTGTTCATTTTAAATAGCGATCTGAGATGAGTGCCCAGGAACTTACATACCAAATTTCATTAAGATACCTCAAAATTTACTCAAGTTATCGTGTTTACGGACGGACGGACATGGCTTAATGAATTTCTTTTTTCGCCCAGATCTTTTTGATATATAGAAGTCTATATCTATCTCGATTAGTTTATGCCGTTACGGATTACCGTTATGTGAATACAGTTAATATACTCTGTGAGCTCTGCTCAGCTGAGTATAAAAAGTTACAGCGTGGTAAGCAATAATATGGCAACTCTTGAATAAGAATTGGCTTATTTGTTGCGTTCAAACGAATTACGAATGAATTAACAACAGTGTAAAGAGGGTAATTCGTGAATAATGCGATGATTTTAGTTTAAGGCTTAATTATGCGCGGCGTGTACATCATGTCACATACATACTTCTTTGTCATCAATATATAAGCAAACTAAATACTTTCATTTTAGGTTTATTAATAACTAAGTAATAAACAAATTTTCTTATAAATGTAAAAACATTTTTTATATTTTGTTTACTTAGCTTAACAAATTAAATTTTTATTTTGCGGCCTGCGGCATTCAGATCGGCTAGCGTTCTTGCGATGTTAATCAGGATCATTGTTGCTGTCGGCATATGATAAGTATGACGGTTTCAAAGATTTTCGAAATTAGCTTCTGTTGAAGCAAATGTTTCATTAAGGCCCATTTTTTCAGTGCGAGTTTAAACTCCAGTTAAAGTTGACTAGAGTTTAACCCAACCACTTCGGCCGCTTAAGCTGAGATGAGCAGCGAAATTTTTTGTTATCGAACAAAGTGGCAAGGTTAAACTCAGCCTAAATGTAAACAATTTAAATATGGAACGCCCTTATGTACATAAGCACCACTATTTACATATGATTTCCATTTTTTCATTTCTCACGTTCATTTATTATTGCTTAATGCAAAAATGCTGCCATTCAATTATTTATAAGGAAATAGGCATATTTTCGTATTTGGGTTCTATATTTAATTTCTTGACCTATTGCAAAATTGACGATTTGTGGCATTGATAAATAGAAACTTTTTACACCAGAATAGCTTGATCCATTATTATTATTATTATTATTGTTATTATTATTAGGCGTCGATGCACTGCGACCTTTATTTAGATCTGTTGTGCTTCACCTTTCAGTCTACTACTCTATGTCGAGACTTTTAATATATTTCATTTATTTTTACTCCATGTCACGAAGGGATTCAGACTCACGCCACCTAGATGAGAGAGCCTCTTTCGCGCAGAATGTGAACCGGCGTTTCATCCTCCATCTCACAAAAGCGACTGATTTGTGTATCGGATAGATTTAACTTACTCAGATGATATCGTCGACTACAGTACCAAGTGAGATTTCGTAGGTTCCCTCTCCTTAGATTATTGAGTTTGGCTAATATTTGGTTGTTGTTGTTGTTGTTGTAGCGATAAGGACACTCCTCAAAAGCCTTGGGAAGTGTTATCGATGTTGATGGTCCTTTGCCGGATGCAGATCCGGTACGTTCCGGTAACAAGCACCATTAAGGCACCAGCCCGACCATCTCGAGAACGATTTAGTATGACCATCCCCTAAATCCATGAGGAACTTGGGGTCACAAGAGCCTCGGCTGTTAAAGTAACAGGATTCGCCACGGGTAGGTGAGGTTGACAACTGGGTTGGAGAAGCTATATTTTGCGCTGACAACACCTTTTAGTCGCCCCTTACGACAGGCATACCTGCCGCGGGTATATCCTAAGCCCCCTAACTCGCTGGGGGTGGCTGATATTTTCGTTGCTGGGAGTATATACAATTTGGCCTGTCTTTGCCCTGGGCATTCAATCCAGTGTTGTTTAAACTGTTTTGTTTCCCAGTTACTTATGGTTTCCTTAGTGAGTCCACCAAAAGGTCTCTTGAGCATAGAATGCTGCTAAAGCACCCTGCTTTGCTAGGTAGTTGCGTGGAGTATTCCAAGTGAGGGTTCTGTCTAGTGTAAGCCCTATTAGGTATTTTACTTCCATTGAAAATCGGCTTTTGGTGCCACCCAGGGATGGTTCTGGCATAAATAGGTATCTTGTCCGAGTAAAAGGCACGGGAACAGTTTTGTTAGGATTGATAGATAATCTTTTGCATAAGATTGGATAATGTTTCGTCGTGCATCCCTGTGATTCAGATTACTAAGTCATCTGCATACACTTTTGTGTAAAATCCATTGTCTATGACTAGGGTCCACAGGAGTGGAGAGTGTACATCCCCTAGAGCGCATCCCATAGTGACCACAAGTGACTCAGTTTGGGAGTTTGTTTAGGTTAACCTTCCCAATATGCAGGAGAAACTAACTGAGGCTAATTGGTCGACACGACGGGGGCAGTAGCTCGAGCTTCCAACTTAGTTGGGGTTTTATGACTTAGTTGAAATTTGATCTCGCTCGGTCCCATTGGGCGTAGTTTTGAATTGTTTACTTTGCGGTCTAATTCAGTGGTGCACACGAATTAGACCACACAAATACTGCGTTTGTATTCTAAGCCCTGTCGGCGTTGTACACCACTGGTCTAATTATAATTTTATTGAAATATCAAATCAAAAATATTTGAGTAAATCGCCAGCTATAAGTAAATCGTACATGCACGTAGGGTATCCAATTTGTATACCACATTTTTAAAAAATCCGATTATTTCTAGAAAATAAAGTTATGCCGTTTAGAGCAAAAAACTTTGGGCATTACTTGTGGTACCGTCACTGAAACCTCTGCAATATGTGAACTATTTAACATGAAATTAACAGAATTATTTTAAACTTTTTTTCCATTAAGGTTGATCGACCCTAACACATGCCTTTGAACGTGATTATCGACACATAAATACTTTATGGACATTTATTCAATACAAACGTCAGTAATGAAGTTGAGAGCATGCAATGTCTGCGTGAGTGTATGTCCTTTACTATTTACAAATGCGCATGCGCCATTCAAAGGATATTAAAATTTGTCAACAAGTTCTGTGAAGAATATTGCACGTTTCTGTTATTGCTTATCTTGAAAATGGTTTAAAATAATGTTTTTTTTTTTTCATTTGTTGCGCTAAAAAGGCTGTCATTAATCAAGCACTGATACTGATGGGTGTCACTGTGCTCTTTAAACATCCCCAGGACGCGCATATTATTTTTTACAATCTGCTCTCAAACTAAACTGTTGCTCTATATTCAGCTTATTGTTAAATAGCTGAAATGTACATAGCACATGCTCTCTTCCTGCCTCTTTAATTGGCCACCACATGCAGACAGCGAGCCCACAGACCGCCTTAACCGCACTCTGTGTATAGTTGAAAGCAAGGCTCCTTTTGTTAGTTTCCCTCCTGCATCTCAAAAATAATTCCTTTAAAATTTTCCATTACATTCGTTGGTGCTGGTCGTCGGCACGGCGGTATGTTTGCATATGAGTGTGTGTATGGGATACTAGGGTGTTCAATGTTTGCTGATATATTTTTTGTTATTGGTGGTTTGGCACAAAATTTCTTTTTATAAAAAATAAAATAAATTTTTGAGAGCGGTTTATGTATTAAAACTCTGAAGCTACACTTTCATTTCCGAAAGCTGATTTCAAAAATATTGAGATTTCCAAAATTTTATATCCCCAAGATAGGTTGCTTCTGGTAACTTGCGAATAGATTAGGCAATGTGATACTAAGAAGGCTGATTCCGTAATGGTAGGCGTAGTTGGCAGGATCGCTCTTCTTTTGGACTGGGCAAAGAAAACTAACAATTCCAATTTTCGAGCATGCATAAGATTTTACGCATGCATTATAAGAAAATATGAATAAAAACTTTTTCTAAATCAAGGAAATTTTCGTTTGCCACTTAACCTACAATTTTACTGCTCATCTCAGTTTAAGCGGCCAAGATAGCAAAATTATCTCCAGTTAGCTTTAACTGTAGTTTAAACTTGCATTGGAAAACCGAATTATTCAGTATTTATTTTTAGCGATGGATCATTCCTACAAAGACTTTGTTGTGGGTCGTAGCTCCAGGGGTAGAGCGCACGACTAGTACTCGTCTAAAAGGAACGAGAAAAGTAATCGATACCAATCGAGGGCAAGTACTCGATACTTACTCGTAACGTACTCATTAAAATGCTAAGTTTTGCTTATGAAAATTGATCCGTTACTTTTTAAAGCAACTTATTCAAACTCTCAATTGCCTCATGACCATAGAAACTTCGGAAACGAAAGGATTTTTTCATATAAGTTTGTGAGGTTTACTCCTTTCGGCACCCGTATTTGGAAGCAGCGGACTTTCGGGTTGATTATTAATGCAACGGCAAAAATGGCTAAGTAGTAATGGAGATTTCTTCTAAAAATACCAAAACATTGTTTTTTTTCGAAAGGCAATTTAAGAGCGGAATTTATCATTCTTTTTGAAGGATTCTTATATGAGAACTCAAAACTGTCAAATGTAGGAAATCTTAATATACAATTTGGGGGAAATTCTCCGAGCAAAATTTACAAAAGTACAGGAGGGGGTTTTTGACTTGAGTAATTGATACCTCGATTATGTACTTATACGAGGTATTCGACTACGCAAAATACTCGGTACTTGCTCCAAGTAATCGAGTATTTACTCGTAGTTACTCGCATCGGAACAACACTACACACGACTGAAACTGCAGTTCGCAACCTGCCGGCGGAAACATTTTGTTTTCTCAAACCTTCTAATTTTTGTAGCTTTTGAAGAATGTTATGTTTTTGAAATTTATCCGTGTTTTTATTTTTTAAATAAATTCCTTGAACCAATGCAAAAAAAAAATATTTTCATTCATATTACCGCAATTTTTTTCTTTTTTATTGCGGCGAAAAATAAACAAACAAAAAATGCTCAAAAATATAGCACCCTAGTGTGTACTCTATTCCTGCTCACATAGTCAGCTTCTCACAATAGCGCTTACAATGCGAACAAAATCAAATTACCAATTTCACAGAGCACTGAAGTATACTTTTGGGCGCGGCGGCCACAAATCTAAACGAACTTTTTCGCAAATGAGCTGCTATAAAACTTACTTTATGAAACCGTGAACGTGTAGTTTTTTGCAAAAATAAAAAAATCAATATATAAATAAAAATAATGTGCATAAATAAGTAGATTCGTTTTGGAATTTGTAGAAAATTGGAAAGATTATAAAAACGCGTTGAAAAAACCAAAATTTGCAGCTATATACATACATACACACAATAGGCGGACATTTTGGCCATGCTCTAACAAAAATTTCTAAATTACCATTGAAAAGTGTTGACGAAATCAAACGCACAATTTGTTGTTTAAAAATTTCATAGAAGTAGATTTTTGCGAAAAAAAAATTATATTTGAACAAAAATATAAAAATTTCTATATGAAAACGTGCAAAAATTTAAATAAAATCTCTGTTAAGCCAAACGTCCTTTTTCAGTAAGCAACGATATCAAAGAAACTTTTAAAAACTATCAATCAAAGGAAAAAAAACTTTTTACACAATTTACTAACTTTTATACTTAGTAGAAAACAGAAAAAAAAAAAACTTAACCCACCAGCATTACAAACAACTCAAATAGACCCAGTGGAAAAATTATTAGCTTCTATATATAAATATTACTCAACAACGACGTTAAGCGCAAAATATCTGTATATATTTTTCGTATAATTCATAGAACGAAAAAAAATCTTGTCAACGCCTAAATTTTTTGCTGAAAATCAACGAGTATTTCATGTTTATAAAAGTAAATTGAAGCAATAGCTAAACAAAAAATAAATACGAAATTTCTTAAAAACAATTTATGTACAAAAATTGTGGAAAACGAAGCATTTAAAAGAAATTGCACAAAGCAAAAAGAGATAGCATACTCAAAATTAACCCTACACTGCTTCAAAACAAAAGAAATAGAGCATACTTTGCATAATAAATATAATTAATTTGCAGTATGGACTTTACAAAAACATAACTACAAACATATATACATATGTATGTAGATACTTAGTATACATTCCAAATTTTCGCATTTGGGCCAAAAAGGTGTGATTCATACAAAAAACAACATTTCATCACAAAAAAACGAAACAAGAAACTCAACTGTGTGATTTAAAATTAAGATAAACTCTCATTAAGAAAGATCTAGAAAATAATAGTTTATTTTTTAGTAAAACAAAAACTTTGCACATAAAAAGCGCACACTTTTGTACAAGGTAAAAAGGCAAAAAAAAGACAACAAAAAACAATTTAAGAAATTTTTGCTACATTAAAATGGGTGGTTGTGCTTCAAAAGATAAAAAGGATACAGTGGTCGATGGAGATGCAGCGGCTGCCACAGACAAGGCGGGCACCGAGACGAAAGCAGAGGATGGCGACGCTACTAACACAACTGCAGACCCTTCGGCCACTGCGAATGGTGATGCGATCAATAACGAAGGGTGTGTATCAATCATATGCTCGTTTTTTCGGTTTTTATTTTTTTTTACTGTAGCAAAATTCGTTATGATTTTGTGAAAATTTGCGATATAAATGTCAGCCTAAGTATTTGTGTCTTTAGTAATTGAAGACAAGTAAAGGTGTCTAAGTTCAGGTGTAACCGAACATTATATATTCAGCGTAAGCTTCAATTGTACATTTCATTTCGATAAATTACTTTTCTACATAACACGTGGCACCGCCCGTTTAAAAAAAATTCTCCCCATTTCCTCTTACAATAAAACTTGATAAAAGAAATATCATTGATTCAAAACTATTTTTTGCTAAGTTATAGCTTATTATTCTAGTCTACGACCCTTTTAAACTTGTTTTATATCTAAGTTACCGTGGTCTTTAACCGATCCCGTCCATTTTTACTAGAAATATCTCCTGCTATAAGGAAAATATGTGTACACAATTTCATTACAATATGTAAAATTTTCTTCGAGTTATGGCTCCCGAAACATAGAAAATTGTTAGTCACAAAAGGGGCGGTGCCACACCCATTTTCAAAAATTTTAGTGTTTTCCAATTTAATGTTATAATTAAATTTAGAAAGTAAAATTCTATTGATACAAAGCTCTTTTTCGCTAAGATATAGCTTATTTTAGCCGTCCACGACCCTTTTAAAAATCTTTTGTATAAAAGTGGGCGGGGTCCTTAAACAATTTCGTTAATTTTTCTTCAAAGCATTCCTTATAGTAAAGGCAACCTCTCTGCCGAATTTTGTTACGATAGGTTTAACGATTTTTGATTTATGATTAATAATATTTGTAAAATTGATTTTATCACAAGTGGGCGTTGCCACGCCCATTTTAAACAATTTTTTCAAATTTTTATCAAGAGTCTCAATATCAGTCCACACGTCAAATTTCAACATTCTAGGTGTATTATTTACTAAATAATCAAGTTTTTTGTGTTTTCCAATACCAATCTATTATGGGTCCAGATAAGCTCGTGTACCAAATTTGGTGAAGATATCTCGATATTTACTCAAGTGATCGTATTAACGGACGGACGGACGGTCGGACTGACGGACATGGCTCAATCAAATTTTTTTTCGACACTGATGATTTTGATATATGGAAGTCTATATCTATCTCGATTCCTTTATACCTGTACAACCAACCGTTATCCAATCAAAGTTAATATACTATGTGTGCAAAGCACGCTAATCCCATTCATAATATCCAAAAAAATCGGTTATATAAGATGTGTAATATATATTTTGAACAGATGTACACAATATAAATTAAAAATTAGATCGATAATCCTCGCACTAAGGCCCACTTGCAGAACGGCAAGTTAAGTTTTTAACTCTTGAGTTAACCTGACATGAGGGATTAAACTTATAAATTTTTAAACTTATCTTTAAACTAACTCTGAGCTAAAATTATAACTCGCCTCTCTGCAAGTGGGCATAGGTTTCACGTATTTTGTTGTCTGCAAGAGTAAGCTATCACTATGAGTCACTTATCTGAACTATATATGACGTATACGTAAGTATTTTATGAAATTTGAAGATTCTATCTGTTAAAATGAGGCAGAAATGACGAAAAGGTCCTTATCTGAACAATCGGTTTGAATGGAATATATGTATATGTACGACCGATTCAAAACGACTTCTTCATACAACAATAGCCGTGTTGTTTTCCATCTATAGACGTTTACGCTTAAACTTTATATGGACTGTTAAGCGTCAAACTTTAAATACACCTCTGAAATTGCTGCGCATAAAATTTCTACTACTAAATTCAATACGCATTGTACTCAGATGTAACTGAAATATGTGTATATGTCACACTCTACACTTATTCTATGTCTTCTATGCGTGTTCACAATTCATCGCAACTGATTCATCTATATGTTATACATTATGGCAACCACAGGTTTGTGTCTCCGATATTAGGTACACCATGTTCTGTAGCTTGTTCTTTAACCACTGCCGCTAGATGGGTCTCCTAAGCGTGTAAAAAAACACGGCTAATATATACTATATACGCTCATTTTTGGGCAGAAATTACGAAAATTTTTTTACGTGTACAATCGGTTGTATGGGATATATACTATATATTCGGCCGATCTATATAATTCTTTCAGACAACAATGAATGGCTTATACGTAAGCAATTAGTGAAATTTGACAAAAAACCTCTTTTCTGAAAAATCGGCTGTCTGCTATGTCTGATTCGGCCAACTCTGGCAAATGTCTAATTGGACACCTAAATATGCCCGCTCACCAAACTTTATTTAGATATCACAAAAATTGGGCGACTAGTTTGCGTTCAAACAGACAGATGGACAAACGGAAATGGCTACATCAGCTCAGCTCGTCATCCTGATCAGTATACTTATTGGTGGGTCTATCTTCTTTAAGTACTTACAATTTTGAGATACTTGACAAACTTATTATAACATTTCATTTTCATGAAAGGTATAACAAGTTGTACAATAGCACTAACAACAAGAATGGGCGTGGGTGGGAGGAAAGACTTTTACTGTGCAAAAATGTTATCTTTTTTTTCAAGCAGTTGTGGCTTTTTGTATTGAAAAGGGGGAGGAGGGCTCGTATTCAGAAGAAATGAAGCTAGTAAAATCAACAAATCAGGTTTGTAGTTCTTAAATAACACTAAAGTCTGCAAGAGAGAATCTCGGCCTTAAATCTCTTCGGAGGTTATAGCGCCTTACATTATTTTTATTTTGTTAACTCTTCAATTCCTTCTACTGTCCTTTTGCTGTCTGCAGTAAATTATTTAATAGTTTGCATACTTTAAGGGGCTAGAAGAAGTTAGCAGACAAAACTACATATGTGAAAACTACATAGGAGCTGCCACCGCGGGAGTACAAGAGGTTAGCAGAAGAGGATGAGCGCAAAGGGCGGTTGATCATAGGCGTCATAGCCTATCAAAGACGCTAATGACTGCGTACAATAGAGCTTTTCAAAACCCAACCACCTTGTTGGAGCAAGGGTTGAGTATTCTTAGAGTACAAGTAAAGTAAATAACATAGGTCCTAGGTTCTTATTTTTCAGTTTGGTCGTTGAGCAAACTTCTGGTAACATTATGTACTCATTCAGTCTATGTGAGGCTCTAACGGATCGGCCAGTTCAACCTAGCCTAACCTAATTGCATTTTATTTAACTGCCTATGAAATCCAATTAGAATTGTAAAAACAAACAAGGAAGGAAGGTTAAGTTCGGGTGTAACCGAACATTACATACTCAGTTGAGAGCTATGGTGACAACATAAGGGAAAATAACCATGTAGGAAAATGAACCGAGGGAAACCCTGGAATGTGTTTGTATGACATGTGTATCAAATGAAAGGCATTAAAGAGAATTTTATGAGGGAGTGGGCCATAGTTCTATAGGTAGACGCCATTCAGGGATATCGCAATAAAGGTGGATCAGGGTTGACTCTAGAATTATGTACGATATGGGTATCAAATGAAAGGTGTTGAGTATTTTAAAACGGAGTAATCCTTAGTTCCATAGGTTGACGCCGTTTCGAGATATCTCCATAAAGGTGGACCAGGGGTGACCCTAGAATTTGTTTGTACAATATGGGTATCAGAAAAAAGGTGCTAATGAATATTTTAAAAGGGAGTGATCCTTAGTTCCATAGGTGGATGCCGTTTCGAGATATCGCCATAAAGGTGGACCAGGAGTTACCCTAGAATTTGTTTGTACGATATGGGTATCAAATTAAAGGTATTAATGAGGGTTTTAAAAGGGATTGGTGGTAGTTGTATAGGTGGTCGCTTTTTCGAGATATCGCCATAAAGGTGGACCAGGGGTGACTCTAGAATACGTTTGTACAATATGGGTATCAAACGAAAGGTTTTAATGAGTATTTTAAAAGGGAGTGGGCCTTCGTTCTATAGGTGGTCGCCTTTTCGAGATATCGCCATAAAGGTGGACCAGGGGTGACTCTAGAATGTGTTTGTACGATATTGGTATCAAATTAAAGGTATTAATGAGAGTTTTAAAAGGGAGTGGTGGTAGCTGTATATGTGAAGGCGTTTTCCAGATATCGACCAAAATGTGGACCAGGGTGACCCAGAACATCATCTGTTGGATACCGCTAATTTATTTATATATGTAATACCCGCCAAGATTTCAAGGGTTTTTTTATTTCGCCCTGCAGAACTTTTTCATTTTCTTCTACTTAATATGGTAGGTGTCACAACCATTTTACAAAGTTTTTTCTAAAGTTATATTTCGCGTCAATAAACCAATCCAATTGCCATGTTTCATCCCTTTTTCCGTATTTGGTATAGAATTATGGCATTTTTTAAATTTTTCGTAATTTTCGATATCGGAAAAGTGGGCGTGGTCATAGTCGGATTTCGTTCATTTTTTATACCAAGATAAAGTGCGCTCAGATAAGTACGTGAACTAAGTTCAGTAAAGATATGTCGATTTTTGCTCTAGTTATCGTGTTAACGGCCATGCGGAAGGACAGACGGACGACTGTGTATAAAAACTGGGCGTAGCTTCAACCGATTTCGCCCATTTTCACAGAAAACAGTTAGCGTCGTAAAATCTATGCCCCTACCAAATTTCAAAAGGATTGGTAAATTTTTGTTCGACTTATGCCATTAAAAGTATCCTAGACAAATTAAATGCAAAAGGGCGGGGCCACGCCCATTTTGTAATTTTCTTTTATTTTTGTATTTTGTTGCACTACATCATTACTGAAGTTGAATGTTGACATAATTTACTTATATACTGTAAAGATATTAAATTTTTTGTTAAAATTTTACTTAAAAAAATTTTTTTTTTAAAGTGGGCGTGGTCCTTCTCCGATTTTGCTAATTTTTATTAAGCGTACATATAGTAATAGGAGTACCGTTCCTGCCAAATGTCATCATGATATCTTCAACGACTGCCAAATTACAGCTTGCAAAACTTTTAAATTACCTTCTTTTAAAAGTGGGCGGTGCCACGCCCATTGTCCAAAATTTTACTAATTTTCTATTCTGCGTCATAAGTTCAACTAACCTACCAAATTGCATCGCTTTATCTGTCTTTGGTAATGAATTATGGCACTTTTTCCATTTTTCGGAATTTTCGATATCGAAAAAGTGGGCGTGGTTATAGTCCGATATCGTTCATTTTAAATAGCGATCTGAGATGAGTGCTCAGGAACCTACATACCAAATTTCATCAATACACCTCAAAATTTACTCAAGTTATCGTGTTAACGGACGGACGGACGGACATGGCTCAATCAAATTTTTTTTCGATCCTTATGATTTTGATATATGGAAGTCTATATCTATCTCGATTCCTTTATACCTGTTCAACCAACCGTTATCCAATCAAACTTATTATACTCTGTGAGCTCTGCTCAACTGAGTATAAAAACATAAACAAATTAAATAAATTATCAATATGTATGTGTATGTACTCCTTGACCGTTTCCTCACGCATGTATACACACATACATACATATATACATATTGACGCGAAAACTACGTGCGTTTAAAGGATATATTAAATTATTACAATTTGTTTGATGCAACAATAAAATGAATCACGTTTCCGCCTTGCTGATTTCGAAAAGCAAGATTAAAACGAAATGCTGGGGTGGAGATGCGGCAATGAATGTGAATTCCGGAACTTCTGTCCTTAAGGTGTGAATGTATGTATGCATGTACATATGTATGTAAATAAATATAAATACTTGGCGGGATTTACATCCGAGGATATTTAGGCCGAGCTTCTCTTCCAATTGGCGTCGTGCTTCTTTTAAGCTTTCCTACAATTGGTGGGACGGGAGTTAAGTGTTTTACACCGACTCCGAACGGCTTCTGCTAAGCAGATGAATTTTCACTGAGAAGCGTTTATGGCAGAAATACACTCGGAGTGTTTGCCAAATCACTTCTGAGGGGGGCGACCCCGATTAGAAAAACTTTTTTCTAATTGAATTTTTTTTTTTTTGTCTGGGAGTTCAACCCAGAACCCTCGATGTGGTAGACGGAGCACGCCACCACCACACCATGCGGCCGCCGTACATATGTATGTATGTATGCAAGTAAATAGTACATGTGTACGCGAAAGATTACGGAATTGGGGTTACTCAAAATAATAGAAGAGAAAATGTAGATACACATCATCCATCGTATTTACACCCTCTTAGCCTCTCTTATTTTGATTCGCATGCGTGACAAGAAGCTATTCATATCATATTGTAGTATTTAATCGGTTTGAGGCAGGACACAAAAGCCGGTTTCAACTATTTTCTTACTATTTTATTTTTAATTTTTTCGCAATCGCCCAACTACACTTACTTAACAGTCTGGTGTGCTTTTTTTTTCATTTTAAGAGGTGGTGTTCTGGTCAGGATATTAGATTTTATATTTTTTTGGTACTTTAAAGAATTTTTTTTACAAAATATTAAAATTTGTAAACTTTTGAAATGGAAACCGGCATCAAATATTTTCAATAAAAAATGTTAAGAGAAAATTTAAGTTAAAAGTTATTAAACAAAATGCTAATAAGCAAAAAAAAATAGTAAAAAGTTGTTTATTTAAAGAAAAAAAAAACGAAAAATATTTAAAAAATAAATAAACAAAAAAAGTATAAATACTAATGATAAACAAAAAAAAAGATTAAAAAAAATACTGAACAAAAAATAAATAAAAGAAATAAAACAAATGGAAAAAATTTTAGAAAAAAAATATTTGAAAAAAATAAACCTTTAAAAAATAAGAAAACATTTAATAGTTAACAAGTAAGGAAGTCTAAGTTCGGGTGAAACCGAACATTACATACCCAGCTGTACACTTTAAATGCTGTTGTTTGTTTTGCGTGCTTAATAGTGTTACAAGGCTGCGCAATAATACATATACATACATACATATGGTTCTATTCTGAACTAATTTTCGTTTAAAAGAAGCAAAAAGGATACAGAGGCTAACACCAATGACCTTGAGCGGGTAATAATGCAGTTTTCCTTTAGATATGGGGATTTCCCTACTGTTTAGTTTAAAATAAAGATATAACTGAACAATAAACATAAACACACAAGTGCCATTGTACTAAAAAGCGTTATTACAAAAAAACGGCAGGGTTATTAACGAAATTTTCCAACTTTTACTAGAAATAGCTTATTACCTGCATCTACGCAATTTTACAAAATCTTTTATATAAAAGAAGGCGATTTAACCGATTTGGTCCATTTTTACTGAAAATATTTCGTGTTAAAAGGCATACGTGCGCACCAAATTTTTCGTCGAGTTATGGCCCCAGAAACGTTGGGAAATGCATTGTAAGAAAGGGGCAGTGCCACGCCCATTTTTCAAGATTTGAATTTTTTCCCGTTTCTTCTTGTCTTGTACAGGCATAGTGGAATCGAGATAGATATAGACTTCCATATATCAAAATCATCAGTTTCGAAAAAAAATTTGCTTGAGCCATTTCCGTCCGTCCGTCTATCCGTTAACACGATAACTTGAGTAAATATTGATATATCTTCACCAAATTTGGTACACGAGCTTATCTGGACCCAGAATAGATTGGTATTGAATATTTTGGTATTATAACATTTTGGAAAACACAAAAAACCTGATTATTTAGTAAATAATACACCTAGAATGTTGAAATTTGACGTGCGGACTGATATTGAAACTCTTATAAAAATTTTAAAAATTTGTTTAAAATGGGAGTGGCACCGCCCACTTGTGATAAATCAATTTTACAAATATTATTAATCATAAATCAAAAATCGTTAAACCTATCGTAACAAAATTCGGCAGAGTTTGCCTTTACTATAAGGAATGCTTTAAAGCAAAATTAGCGAAATCGGTTAAGGACCACACCCACTTTTATATAAAAGATTTTTAAAAGGGCCGTGGACGAATAAAATAAGCTATATCCTTGCAAAAAGGAGCTTTATATCAATGGTATTTCATTTCCCAAGTGGATTTATAACAATAAATAAGAAAAACTTGAAATTTAAAAAAAAAATGGGCGTGGTACCGCCCCTTTTATGACTAAGCAATTTTCTATGTTTCGGGAGCCATAACTCGAAGAAAGATTAACGAATCGTAATAAAATTGGGTACACAAATTTTCCCTATAGCAGGAAATATTTCTAGAAAAATGGACGAGATCGGTTAAAAACCACACCCACTTTTATATAAAAGATTTTTAAAAGGGTCGTAGACGAAAATAATAAGTTAAATCTTAGCGAAAAATAGTTTTGTACCAATTGTATTTTGTGCCATTATAACAAATGGGAAAAAATTCAAATCTTGAAAAATGGGCGTGGCACTGCCCCTTTCTTACAATGCATTTCCCAACGTTTCTGGGGCCATAACTCGACGAAAAATTTGGTGTTTAACAGGAAATATTTTCAGTAAAAATGGACCAAATCGGTTAAATCACCTTCTTTTATATAAAAGATTTTGTAAAAGTGCGTAGATGCAGGTAATAAGCTATTTCTAGTAAAAGTTGGAAAATTTCGTTAATAACCCTGTGTAGCATTATACGTCACACCCACTGTATTGTATCATTATACGTCACACCCACTGTAACATACTTGCGGCATTACGCATAACAAACTCCAAATATATTTTAGTACTAATCATATTACAATATTTTCCAGCATAAATTATTGAACTAACCCAGACGGCTAACCAACATCAATGGAATGCCGAATATGAGACCCATATCCATTCACAGTTAATAAACTATACATACAAACATACAACCCATGGTGGGAAAATATCAAAACACTCACATTGATCTGCTGACGCTGCTAAATGTACAAAACTACATGTATGGAGTTATGCATACAAAACTACATGTATACAAAGACTGTATACAAACGTACATGTATGCATAAGCCATTTCCTATGTACTTATTTTTAGTTATTAGTATTAAGATATTTATGAATGTATAGGTTAAGCAAATTACTATAAAAGACGAGAAATTAATTAATAAAGCAAGATTTAATGTTGGACAACCAAAGTCTTCACTTCTTTTATTTTAGTACCTTTCACCTGCCGTTTTTTTGTAATAACGCTTTTTAGTACAACGGCACTTGTGTGTTTATGTTTATTGTTCAGTTATATCTTTATTTTAAACTAAACAGTAGGGAAATCCCCATATCTGAAGGAAAACTGCATTATTACCCGCTCAAGGTCATTGGTGTTAGCCTCTGTATCCTTTTTGCTTCTTTTAAACGAAAATTCGTTCAGAATAGAACCATATGTATGTATGTATGCATATGTGTTATTGCGCAGCCTTGTAACACTATTAAGCACACAAAACAAACAACAACAGCATTTAAAGTGTACAGCTGGGTATGTAATGTTCGGTTTCACCCGAACTTAGACTTCCTTACTTGTTTTTCTATAATATCAATAAAAATCTGGAATATTTTCCACGTTTACTGCGCTTCCTAGACTGAGAGAATTGTCCTATTGTTAAAAAAAATGTACGGAGGCGGCGCTGTTCAAACTTCATTGCCATTTCCCATTCTGAAAGGATCCCATTTCCTGATTTCTAGACCAGAATACGTGCTTTTCAAGTGTTTTCACAGTCTTCTCGAAAAAAAATCAATTGAAGTCTTATGCCCAAATTACATGCAACAAAACTAGCAGCGCTGCAGGCAAAATTGCTGCGTATGTAATTTGGGAATAAATTTTCATGTTTTCTAACGCTTTGTAACACACTTTCGTGAAATTTCAAGTTGTCACTTTTCACAGCAAATTTTTGAACATTAAAAATTTTTTTTGATATTCATATACGTATTGACGAAATTTTCTGTAAAAACAAACGAAATGCACTTCCTTTTCAAAATTCGACCATTGCTAATGCGCGCAATTGAGCGGCCAGCTCATGTCTGCTACGTGGAGTGGTGCAAGTAATGCAATTAGTTTTATAAGACTTACTAATCAATACTAATTTTACAAAAAAAACTGATTGTAGTTTCTCTTTATCTTCTTTCTTTTCAGAAAATTAAACATCATGGTTGACGCCGCTGTTATTGCTAAATTGGAAGAAGGTTATGCCAAATTGGCTGCCTCCGACTCCAAGTCGTTGTTGAAGAAATATTTGACTAAGGAAGTCTTTGATAATTTGAAGAACAAGAAGACTCCCACTTTCGGTTCAACCTTGTTGGATGTCATTCAATCTGGTTTGGCTAATCATGATTCTGGTGTTGGTATTTATGCACCCGATGCTGAGGCTTATACCGTGTTTGCCGATCTCTTCGATCCAATTATCGAGGATTACCATGGTGGTTTCAAGAAGACCGATAAACATCCACCCAAAGACTTTGGTGATGTAAGCACATTTGGAAATTTGGATCCTAACAATGAATTTGTCATTTCCACACGTGTACGTTGTGGTCGTTCCATGCAAGGTTATCCATTCAATCCATGTCTCACAGAAGCTCAGTACAAGGAAATGGAAGATAAAGTATCAAAGACTTTGTCTGGTTTGGAGGGTGAATTGAAGGGCAAATTCTATCCATTGACTGGCATGGAAAAGGCCGTACAACAACAATTAATTGATGATCATTTCTTATTCAAGGAAGGTGATCGTTTCTTGCAAGCTGCCAATGCTTGCCGCTATTGGCCAACTGGACGTGGTATCTATCATAACGACAACAAAACTTTCCTGGTGTGGTGCAATGAGGAAGATCATTTGCGTATTATTTCAATGCAAATGGGTGGTGACTTAGGGGAAGTTTTTCGTCGTTTAACAAACGCCGTAAATGAAATTGAGAAACGTATCCCATTCAGTCATGATGATCGTTTGGGTTTCTTAACTTTCTGCCCCACAAATTTGGGTACCACCATTCGTGCCTCGGTGCACATTAAATTGCCTAAATTGGCGGCAAATCTAGCCAAATTGGAAGAAGTTGCTGGCAAATATAATTTACAAGTGCGTGGTACACGCGGCGAACATACCGAAGCTGAGGGTGGTATCTATGATATCTCAAATAAGCGTCGTATGGGTCTCACTGAATACCAGGCCGTCAAGGAAATGTACGATGGCATAACTGAACTCATCAAGATCGAAAAGAGCATGTAAATTTCTTCGGCAAATATGTAGGCAGCATCATTTCGCCGCAATATATTGAAATAGGAAGTTAGATGGTTATGTTGTGGCGTAGAATGTTCATTAGTTTAGTATGTTGTACTAAGTTGTATACCAACAAAATTAAAAAAGAAACGAAAAGTGGAAGCGTTAGGTCAGGTCGCAACATTTTGAATACATACATATATACTAAATACTTTTTGGAAAGATACCTTTTGCTGACCGTTAAAATCCTGTATTTAGAAGAAATGCCTTCCTGGAGAGGAAAAAAAACAACACCATCTACCGAAAAAACAACGCTGCAACAACCAGAACACTATTTAGCAATATAAACACTTATCCTTTAAAGGAACAAAACAAAAAAGAAGACGTTTGTTTGAACTTTTTGTGAAACTGAAATGAAAACAACACAAATATTTATAATTTTGAGTCTTAAGTTTATAAAAACCAAATCAGCTTAAAAATATAAAATTAAAAACCAGAAATGTTTAACACGTTTTATGTTTAATACCATGATACACAAGTCAAGCTCGTCGGGAGTCAAATTTGCTCATATTTTTATACATATATGTAATATATGTTTCGGCATCGCCAAATTTTTCCCAAATTATTAAATAAATTATAAAATTAAAAATTGCTTCAAATAAATGTTTTCATACATTTAAAACAATATGGGTAATCCCCCTTAAAACTCATGCAAATACACAACATTGGTTAGCTTACGTTGAACTGGCCGGTCCATGAGGACCTCACATAGACTGAATGGGTCCGTAGTGTTGCCAGAAGTTTGTTTTAACTACCAAACTGAAAAACCCTATCAAAAACCAGGACCTATATTATAAATAACTCCGTCCTCTTGGCAAATACTAGAAGCTTCCTAGGACTTAAGCCACTTTCTGCTCCTAGATCTGACAGCTCTATCACTGCTAATAGCTGGAGTCTTAGCCTGGCAAGTGCAGGGCACGAGCACAGAACGTGCTCGATCGTTTCCTCCTCCAACCCGCACTACCTACATATGCTATCACTGACCAAGCCTAATTAAAGGCATGTGACGCCAGAAGGCAGTGTCCAGTCAGAATAGCCGTCATGAGTCTACAGTCCTCTCTTTTTAATGAAAGAAGCAATTTTGTTAGTCTAAGGTAAGACCTACACATAATATTCAACACTTTACAGCCCCGCGCTTGAACCCACGCCTTTCCTGCTTGGTCGATCATGTGCACCTCTAGCCTTCGCTTAATCTCGCCCAGTCTAATTGGGACGTCTACGGAGCAAGATTCAAGGCATGCGCCCTTTTCAGCTAGTTCATCCGCTTTTTCATTCCCATATGCCCTGGGACCCAATATAGATGTATGCTTCTCCCTGTCCCGATTCTCTCCAGAGACTGCTTACACTCTAACACGCATTAGATGCTGTGCTATGCGAGATTATTGTCTGAATTGCTGCTTGACTGTCAATATAAAAGTTAACACAGTTGCAGCTTAAGCTATTTTCTTCCAGGGTTTCTACTGCTTTGGTTACGGCTACTTTTTCCGCTTGGAAAACGCTACAGTAATCGGCAGCCTGTAGGATCTGTTTATTTCCAGATCAACACTGTATACCGCCGACCCTACCCCTTCTACTACTTTGGAACCCTCTGTGTACACATGTATTGCCTCGGCCGCCATTTGAGCACCCTTGCGCCAACTGTCCACCTCTATTGTGGCCTTAAGATCGCCCTCGAAGCACAGATAGGGAATCAGGTAGTCTTTTCGTCTTGTGATTGATGACTCTATACTACTATGGACGTATGGTCGGCGCTCAAGCTGCCCCGAGGCACCGTACCTGGTTGCAGTTGTTGGAATGTGCAGAATGGCATACAGTGCAGCCGTCGGGGTTGTTTTCAGGGCTCCCGTTATGCTAACCATTGATAGTCAGCATACCCCCTCTAATTTTTTGAGGTAGGTTGCTTTTTGTGTGGCTTTCCACCAAACAAGAACTCCATAGAATAGAATAGGGCTTACAATCGCTGAAAATACCCAATGAGAAAGAGAGATAAGCCCCACGTACACCCCAGCATTCTTTTACATGCCTAAAGTGCCGTTGAAGCCTTCTTGAGCTTCCATGACAACTTACTGTCTAGGATTATTCCTAGATATTTTGTGTTCGTTGCAGTTCTATAAATAGAACAAAAGCCAAGTTTCTTTGAAACCGTCTTACCAACGCATAACTTGACCACATGATGCCACAGGAAGTATGGACTGTGAATAAAGAAAATATTCAAAGAAGGCAATTGGGATAAGGTTTACAACAACTAAGGCATGACGTGGCTGAATGCGTTTGTAACACTTCAATCATAGTAGCATAGTGGGCCACGAAGGGGTCAAAAGTGGCCATAATTCAAAATCTTATCGAAATAGCTTACAATTTGCTCACTTTAGATTTTTCATTTTTTGGTTTTAATTTTCTAAAATTTTGAAAAAAATATTTTTATTAATTTTTAATTTTTTGATTTAAATTTTTTTAAATTTTGAGTAAAAAAATTTTATTTGTTTGTAATTTTTTTTTAATTATATATATTTTTTTTGTGTTGTTTTTTTTTTTTGTTTTTGCTTTATTTTCTTAAATTTGGAGCAAAAAAAATTTTTTTTTGTAAATTATTTATTTTTTTTTTTGTTTTTTGCTAACTTAAAATTTTTAATTTTTTTAAATTGTGAGTAAAAAAGTTCGTTTGTTTGTAATTTTTTTTAATTATATTTTTTTTTTTTTTTTTTTTTTGCTAACTTCAGACTTTTTTTGTAACTTTTTTTAAATTATTTATTTTTTTTTTTTTTGTTTTTTAAATCTATAATTTTTAATTTTAAGTGAGTTTTATTTAAAGTTTGAGTTAAAAAAAAAATGTTTTTCCTATAAAAAAAAGATTATCTGTGATGTTTTATTCGAGTCCATCATCTGACAGTACATCATCCAACATGCTTAAAGTTTGAAAGAGTCCACTTTCGTCTACTTCTTCCTCATTTTCTTCCACAAATACAGCAGCTGATTTGGATTCAACTTCTGGCATAATGAGCAAATTGCGCACTTCTGTTGGAATTGACCAACATTGCTTATGTTTTAAACGCATTTTGAGACCAATACTTGATATTATTATATCAGATGTGTCCATTGCTCTGTTAAAAACATCCTCAATATTAGATTCTCTGTTATGCTTCCTGCTATGAGCTCGTCTGAAATTCTTGTAGTCCTTATTTCGAGCTTCAGAAGCGTCTTCCCCTGAAACACCAACAGGTAGTATACTTGTACTAATTATATCAGCACCATGCAGAAGCATTTTATACAATGTTGATGGCATAGGGTACCAATGATAGAGATTTACATATTTCTGAGCAGCAGAGTCACAAACGCTTTGAAATTTCATAGGATCTACTGGAAGATGAATTGAAATCGCGATCAAAATTGTCTTTATCTCTTTCAATAACTCATAGCCAATCCAGGACATTGACTTAGTATATCTAGATTTTCAAAAGCTTTCCGGGCAGTGTTACCGTCAATGGTATTTCCAGAACCTTCTGCTTTTGGCTTATCCACAATAAGTCCTAATTTAGATCTGAACTTTTCATGGATGTGTTTCTTTCTTTCAGCAAATATTGATTTTTGATCAGAGGTACGTATTTGCCATATCTTAAGATCCAGCCTATGTGAGATTTTTAAAAAACAGCTGAAAACGTTAATCCACGCATGTAATGGGTTAATTCCATAGACAAGGGATTTTGAGTTCGGTAAAAAAACTCCTTTTAGCTTATTCGAAAGATCGTTAAATAATTTGGGTGTGGCATGACAGACAGGACATGTTTGCATACTTTTAGTACCCGTACTGATATTGAGCACCATGCCATCTATTAGAGTCAGGAACAAAGAGAAATGTATTGAAATTTTTCGATCATCATCCACAGCAGCCTGAAAACTTTCTAACTTGTCGATTTGATCCTCTATATTCAACTTTTGCCTTAGGATGACTTCCGCTGATTCAGAAACATTTTCCAAAGATATAGGTCGACAAAATCTGGCGGATTGTGGTGATCTGTTATTCCACAAAACATTATTATTTACGGTTAACATTCGTTGTGGAATGAGCGTAGTTGCAAACCAATTTTGGTCAGTTGGCTTCGAAAGGTTTTCATCAGGAATTGATTTATAATGCTGTTTATAAGCTGAATGACCAGAACTGCCATCAAATCCCCATGAACATATTAAAACAGCAGTCGGTTCCATAGCGCCATTTGCAATCATATCATGTATAATAACATCCTTCTGCAATTCAACAATTCTCTTTGCTGTGTAGTTTAACAAAGCTTGTAGTGACACCTCAATTCTGTTCCCAGAAATAGAGATGTATTCTTTAGATGGTCTACACTGAGACTTCATTTCCCTTACATCATTTTATGGTGGCCAGATATCGCTCTTAAAAAGATTGTTGCTCAACAAAAAGGCTAAAGCTTCTTCAGTGGTTTTTGCTTGGATTGAACTTTCAAACAATTTTCGAACTTTTCTTGGTTGCTCAATATTCTTTAAAACAAAACTTATGACTGAATAAAAATCTCTGTTTCCACTTCTACTTGCTGACTGGCGACATGCTATTAACAATGATTCTGGGCTATATTTTTGATGCGAGTTAATTTTTGAAACTTCACGTCGTTTAGGTCGAGAAGATTTGTCATCAAATTTAAGACTCGGACGCCCAGGGCGAGGGCGAGAAGCTTGCTCTTGTATTACACAATCTTCAATTTCCAGTTCAGGGATATTAAAATTGGAATTCAACCATTCTGCATGCTTTTGTTCGAATCGAGATTTTATTCTACATTCAGCGCTATATTTCACATTCCGCTTACCATTTAGAGAGTTAATTGATAGTTTCAATCTAGAAAGAAACTTATTGTCCACTTTGGAAATATCTATTTTTTTTTCTGAAAAATATAGTTCATGACTAAATTAATATCTTTTAAATCATCTAACTGCTGAAGAATTTCCCTTTTAATAAATTCTGCCATATTTACGTAAATGTACTTAATCGAAAGAAACAAAATCACGAATATTTAAAAAAATATGCTAAAAAACTGAGTTCAATGAAATGTATACTTAATTTAATTATTACTGCAATTCGGTAAACTAAAAGTTGACCATCAATTTTCGACAAACCCACGGCAATAATGCATTTCAAGGAAATAATGAATGTGAATTTGAATCGACTCGACCAAAATTGCTCAGATGGGAGTAGCGCCAGTTAAAAAAAAAAAATTTTACAAAAATGACCAAAAATGAGCAAGATCATCGTAAAGTATATTAAATGTAGAATATATTGTATGTTAAGCGTTTGTGATAGGAGGTGGTACGTATGAGTACAGGCAAACGATATGGAGCACGCCTCATAAAAAATGAACATTTTAATCAATAAAATACGCTAAAATTTATAAATAGGGGCTTCTTTAAATCGCTTTTTACTATTTTTTATCGTAATGAACAGTGGTAATAAGAAAAAGAAGAGAAACGTTAAATATTTACAATTTTAGGCAATGAAAAATTCAATTTCAATATACACCCCACCCCCCAGCTGTAAATTTTAAATCCAACGCTCTTAATCATATTGAAATTGTGACCTTAATAATTAAGCAATTGCTATAATATTTTACGAACAGTTGCCTTAGTTATTATATATTTTGGCTAATAACACGAAAAATTAAAATTCCAACATGGACTTTTGGCCGTTTTTGACCCCTTCCCACTGTGCGTAGGAGTGCGGTTTCAAATCCCACTCCCGGGAGAAAAGGCTTTGAAGAGATTTACAAGGTATAATCGAAACAGCTGTCGCCTTGTCCGTCCTGATGTCACGTTGTTTAAATGTTTCCCATATTATTAAACAATTAAAATTTTTCAGTTCGTCCCTTTAGCACATTGTGTATTCATACAAATGGCGAATGTTTGAAAAAAACGTTCACAATAGGATCGTTCCATTGAGTTATCGAGCTCTGGCTCACGATCAAATCTCATTGGAACGGTCTGGATCAACTTTATGAGAGCTGGCAGCACTAATATAAAACATCTGTTTTGTTGAAAACATGGTACCATGGCATGGTTCAATTATGTACAGGTTGGCTCATCTCATCAGCTGATTTTATTTATGTCATTGCATGGTCGAAGGGATTGTCAAAAGGAGATGGCAAACTCAAACTGAAATCAACACATTGGCAACATTTTACTAACACATACAAAAACTGCTAAGTTTTATGTTTCCATTCCATACCATTCGCACCAACACCAATACACAGATTTTGACAATTTGAACAGACATATTTTGTTGCTTTACAGATGAGCCAACCTGTATATAGTTGAACCATGGTACCATGGTTGAAAATAAGAGAAACGTACACAAAAATTGAAGATAATGATAAAATTATTAACATTTAGTTTCGCACGTAAACAAACTATTTATTTTCCCTACATTTTCTTCAAGTTGTTTACTCTTTCCGTGTTTTTGGTTTTAAATGTGGCGAAATCTTTTCTGTATACACATATTTATTTCAGTGCCACCATGGCTTAACTATATGGCTGGCTCATCTCATGAGCTGACTTTATTTTTCTGGCTGCTCAGATTTTGTATATTAACTAGATGTTAGGAATGATTATTATATATATTGTGACGAATATTAGCAACACTGAGGGATACTATCATCTCTAAGCCGATACTAAGCAGTCACTTATATCTACATAAACGAATCAATCATTATGTGTACACATATATACGTACACGCAGCGGAGAGAAACGCACAAACACATACATATATCTTATCTGAGACGCTCACAAAAGTAGGCAATCATTTGTGCTAGTATCACTCACATATACACGCGCATATGAGATGTTATAACGTGCATCTGTTTATAGCTGGTAACTAAGTTAAATTCTAGAAACGCCTAGAAGTATGCGAACGAGGAAATTAAAGAGTATAAAAGAGCAAGCTGAGCAATCGTGGAATCAGTTTGATTTAAGCACGCTACCTGTTGAGAAGTAGAAGTGTTATTGTGAAAGTAGTCTAATAAAGACCATTTTGCATTATTGAATATTGGAGTTATTTATTCAACAGTTTAGTGATTCGAACGTTAGCAGAAGGTTGCAAATAAGCGGAATTTCACTAAATTCGTTACAATTGCTGTCTCCCGCTTTCTAAAAACACCACCCCACCCGCCGGAGGGTTATAGTTTGATCACAATTTAATATTATAGTTACCGAAAAAATGCAAGAAAACGCAGTAAATTGAGCAAATATGGTGCTATCATACATTAAAATGTATATAAATAAAAAAATACTCAATTGTTTAAGGCTTGTATGTGATCTTTCAATCAAAGAGGTGAACGGATCTATGTGGTCGCGATTTTTATCGTGATCGTGCGATTTTTTATTCCAAATTTTCTATTTTTCGTAAAATAAATAAACGGAGTTGAATGAAAAAGGTCCATTTTCCTCGTTGGTACTATTTAAAACATTTTTCATTCGTTGGTACAATTTAAAGCATCTGGTAGCACCAAGCAAGCAGTAAATTAGATAAAATGGTTGCATTCTTGTGTTCGCGGAAAGTAAACAAATAAATTATTAAATTTTAAAATAATACGTAAATTTAAACAAAAGAAAATAGTTATTTGTTGTTTTATAAACATTATTGAGTGTATTTATGTATAAAATTCTTGTGAAAGTGTTTGTATGTAGATGAAAAGTGATAGTTATACCATGGTAATTTTCACAACAAATTACTAATAAATTGTTAATAACAATTAAAAATTACTTACTTATTCTCGTTGGAGAACTCCCTGGAAACCTATGTGCAAAATTTCAAAAGCCAACACCTGTGGTTACGAATAAAATCAATTGGTCCCTTAATGTATAGCCAACCCAATTTGGATGAATGGCCAGGACGTTAATCAATCACCAGAATGTATGTCTGATCCGTCTTCAGATTCTTGTTGTTTTCGGGCTGCTAATCTCTTTATAGTAAATGGTAATAATTTATTTGTAGGTAAATTGATGACTTTATGTCAAATATACTTAAGATTTGTATGTTGAGCCACTATTTTATTAATTTTTGACAAATTAAAACTTTCTCGCGCTAAATAAAAATTTGTAAACGAAATGTAAAAATTTACCCGAAACAGCTGTTTCGAACTCCGAATTCTTCCCAAAATTTTTGGGAAAAATCTTCTCCCAGGGAGTTTATAATTGGGAGGACTTATTTTTGGGAGAAACAAATTTGTGGGAGATGAACTCCCATGGGAATATTCAGAATTGGGCTGATTGTTTTTGCATTTGCATGTTAAAGTTTTAGCGGTATCTGGTTCACTGTTCATTGGAACGCAAGGAGCGTTGTTGTTGCTTTTGCATATTAAATTTTTATTGGTATCTGAATCGGGCTTCATATGAACCATGGTACAATTACCATTGTACCATGATAGGAACGTAACATTAGTAACTTTCCAATGACGCGTGAACCAGATACGGATAGAAATTTTACATGCAAATGCAACAACAACTATCATTCGGTGGCAAAATCCTGAGCCAGATAAATAATTTTGCATGTAAATGCAACAACAACGATTTGAGCCAGAAATCCAGATATTGGTGCTTTATCGGTAACCGTGTCGGTAACCTTATAACAGCTGATTCGACAACTTTATGAGAATCAATGCAATCGATTATTGGTGCCGCTAAGGTCGTAACCGTATCGTAGCCAACCAATTGGGTTTTGGTTTACCGTCGTAACGATAAACAGCTGATTACGTTAGGGATACGGATACAGCGATACGACATACGGCACCAATGACTCCGGCTTCAATTTGTGAGCCAGATAATTTGTTAATTACTTCTTTATAGGTTGGCAACGCGGCCTTTAATATACCTACTTTTTCAAAAATAGATGTTGCTGCTTAGCCTTTCGCCGCATGAGTTAAATAAAAAACAGCGGCGACATCTGCTTATAACATTTCACGTGTGCGAAAATTTCACGACATCTGCTTCTCAAGTCTCAATGATCCAGAGCATTCCCGTGAGAACTGAGCGTGAGCCGGAGCTGTAAAACTCACTGAAAGACGGCAAACGATGTGATCCTGATATTATCTGGTTCAATTTCTGATCCGTATAGCAGTTCTCCCTACAAGAAACGTTGATAGTTTTACTAATACACTCACACTTGTAATTGACAATGCTGATCCTGCGATGACGTAAACATTGATACTCAAATTTATGTATGTTCCTTTGATCGCTCACGCATGTCCGCATGTTCCCAACGACAGCCTATAATCATGAAAAAGGACTCAACTGGGAAGCTTCGGACACCTGGTACAGAACAAAAGAACATACAGCAGATACCATTATGCATGTGAGACAGATACATAATTCTCAACGGAATTTTATGTATGCGAGAATAGTTTATCCGATTTAATCATGTTGTTACTACTGACTGTCATATGACAATGAAATGATTATCACGGTTCTTTTGTTATTTTTTAAATTCCGCCATTTTTAACCGACGAAAACCATATAAAAAATAAGTTTAAAAAATGAAAAAGAGAGCATTTCAAAGCTCCATGCTAAAAGAAAAAAATCGAAAATAATATTAAAAAATACCAAAAGCTGTCGGAATGTATGGGGCGCACTCAAAAAATTTATACGCGAAAAATAATAGTGGTTAGTGGTGATTCATTTTTGAATGTGTTTCTGCATGAGGAAAGCGCTCTTCTGTTGTTTTGGTATTTTCTGAATTTAAATTGAACATTCTGAACTCGAATTCTTATAAAACTATTCATTTTAAACAAATAAGAAACACGTATGCTTTTATCACGTACAAAATTAAAAACGTAATGAAATAAAGTAAATAAAAAGCAAAAAGCATTGTTTCATTTTTGGTGGAATATAACAATGGTCATTTATGATAGTATAACAGTCAAACCTGATATCTACAGTAAACTATCATTTATGCACATTTTGATAGTTAGAGGGTCAGCACTGATCCAGGAAAAGGAATGAGAGTGAGCAGTACGGCTATATACTTAATCAGTAGCCGATGTTGGTGTATAAGAAGGAGACAAAAACTCACACGTACACAGATGTTTACATTATATTTGCACAAGTCCCCTTAAGTTTGTGATAGAAAGTTTGTATGAGGCGCTGATCGTTAGGTTGACATTGCTGACAATCAGATGATAGTCATATGATAGTCAGTATTCTTGTAGGGCTGTTCGTTTCGTTTTCTATAGTAGGTTTTTTGACAGCTAACCACATTGAGTTGGTAGCACTCATGGCTCAACTATATGATTGGCTCATCTCTACAGCAACAACATTCCTTTGTTCAGATTGTCAAAATCAGCGTGTTGGTATTAGGCGAATGGAATGGAATGAAACATAAAACTTAGCAGATTTTGTGTGTAGTAAGAAAATGTTGTCAAAGTATAAGTTTCATTTTCAGTTTACCATCTCCTTCTGACAATCCCTACTCCAGTGCAATGAAAAAAAAATAAATCAGCTTATGAGATGAGCCAACCATATAGTTGAGCCATGGTAGCACTGAAATAAATATGTGTACATATGTGTATACCATGGTACAATTACCAGGTAGAAGCAGAAGTGAAAATGCAACCCTTCTGTGTATTTTGTTGTTGCCGATTGTACATAAACTGTCAATCGTTCTTTCAATTTCCTCTGTCAAAAGTGATGGAAGAAGAAAAATGTCAAATGTAATTTTCGTCAACAAAGCCAAAACAAAAAAGTTGGTTTGCTGATGAAGCTGGAGGAAAAAGGCATTTTTAACGGGAAATAAAGGTAATTAGCTGATTTTTAAATGACATGTATTTAATTTATTGTTATTATTTATTTACATATAGCAGCTGAATCATTTCTTCAACGTTTCCAGCGCATCAACTCTTGGTAATTCTATGCGACACATAAAACTGATAATACGCGTCCACAAATATCGAGAGAGGTGTTAAAAGACGCGCATTAACCACGAAAACAATAATCCGAAGGCGGAGGTAAAATATTTTGAGTTGGTCAAGAGATATTTGCAAAAGATGTTGAAAATTTTCAATTTAAAATTTTCATGTGGGCGTTGTAATGTTGATATTTGTATCCACCAAAAAAGTTGTGGACATAAGTGTTTTGCGCAGATATAGTTTATATAGTTTTGGTCTCCAAACCGGTGTTGGACCCACCCAGATAAATTTTTTATAAGCGCGGCCGAAGGCCGCCAGCGCACAAATACTATGGATCCCCCTGGTTTCGAAGCACTCCGTGGTCATTTTTCGGTTTTTTTGGGAATATCTTTTGAACCAGCTAAAATTTTTCTTTTCCGCCTTCGGATTATTGTTATTGGATTTGGTGCTGCATGTGATCTTGCACTCAAAGAAATGAAATATGATAAGAAATTTATAAATTTTCTTTCGAAACGTTTATATGATCGCATCACTTCAAGATTCTCACATGGTATATGTAATGGTGATCCAGAGCAAAGCTATAGCGGTTTATTAAATTGTGGGAGCTCAGAGAGTGAACAAATTAAGCCATTTTAGGGAAGCTAACGCCGCAACCTTTTTCTCAATATTTCCTCTTCCTTGATCTTGCGGGGTAATTCTTTACTTTAGCTCACAACTGCAAAAGCTCGTGCAAGAATATCAGGAGAGGTGTCAAAAAATGTGTTTGGACTCAGGACGACGAATCCGAAAGCGAAAATTAAAAATTTTATTTCTGTCAAAAAATGTTCCCAAAAAACTGAAAAATGGCACCGGAGCGCTCCGAAACCGAGGGTAGAATCCATAGTATTTTTGCGCAGATCACCTTTCTGCATTTGCGGCCTTCGGCGGCGCTTATATAAAATGACCATGAGAGACCAAATCTATATCCGCGCAAAACACTTTACCCACAGTTTTTTTGTGGGTACCCAACACTCTCAAAATTACAATAGCCATATCAAAATTTTCAACTTTGTTTGTAAATATATCTGGAAAGAAATAAAATTTTCAATTTCTGTTTTAGCATTCATGGTCCCGGGTCCAAAGCACGTCTTTTGACATCTCTCCCGATATTTTTGGACGAGTTTTAGTAGTTGTGAGCTAAAGTAAAGAATTACCTAATAAATTTTCACATCAAAAGTAAATAACAAAAAATGTAAACATAAACAAAGTTTGACATTTTATAACTAACTTCGATTGAATGTAAAATCCAATTCTGATGCTTTTACCTGGGGCCCTATTCAGTAACTATGAGTCTTGAAATGTACATTTTTCTTTCATACAAATTATATGAAGAAAAAGTGTACATTTTAAAACTCACAATTACTGAATAGGGCCCCTGGTTATTGTACCATGGTGTATACATAAAATATTTCGCCATATTTAAAAGCAAAAACACGGAAAGCGTACAACTTGAAGAAAAAGGAAGGAAAATGAATAGTTTGTTTACGTGCGAAACTATTTAATTGCTAATAATTCTAACAGTATCTTCAATTTTTGTGTACGTTTCTCTTATTTTCAACAAAACATGCCTTCATCCAGTGAATTTTACATCTCCGGCCCACGCTCAGTTCTCACGGGAATGCTCTGGATCATTGAGGAGTTGAGAAGCAGATGTCGTGATATTTTCGCACACGTGAAATATGATAGGCAGATGTCGCCGCTGTTTTTCATTTAACTCATACGGCGAAAGGCTAAGCAGCGACATCTTTTTTTGAAAAAGTAGGTTTATTAAAGGCAGCGTTGCCAAACTAAAGACAAGTCATTAACAAATTATCTGTCTCACAAATTGAACCAGACTTCTATCTGGCTCAAATCGTTGTTGTTGCATGTACATGCAAAATTATTTATCTGGCTCAGGCTATTTGCTACCGGATGATGGCTACATAGTGCTGCCGGCTCTCATAATGTTGAGCCACCCTACCCTATGACTATCATCTGATTGTCAGCAATGTCAACCTAACGATCAGCGCCTCATACAAACCTTCTATCACAAACTTAAGGGGACTTGCGCAAATGTGATGTAAACAACTGTGTACGTGTGAGTTTTTGTCTCCTTCTTATACACCAACATCGCCTACTGATTAAGTATATAGCCGTACTGCTCACTCTCATTCCTTTTCCTGGATCAGTGCTGACACTCTAACTATAAAAAAGTGTCATATATGATAGTTTACTGTAGATATCAGGTTTGACTGTTATACTATCATAAATGACATTTGTTATATTCCGCCAAAAATAAAACAATGCTTTTTGCTTTTTATTTATTTTATTTCATTACGTTTTTAATTTTGTACGTAATAAAAGCATACGTGTTTCTTATTTGTTTAAAATAAATAGTTTTATAAGAATTCGACTTCAGAATGTTCAATTTAAATTCAGAAAATAACAAAACAGCAGAAGAGCGCTTTCCTCATGCGGAAACACATTTAAAAATGAATAACCACTAACCACTATTATTTTTCGCGTATCAATTTTTTGAGTGCGCCCCATACCTTCCGACAGCTTTTGGTATTTTTTAATATTATTTTCGATGGAGCTTTGAAATGCTCTCTTTTTCATTTTTTAAACTTATTTTTTATATGGTTTTCGTCGGTTGAAAATGGCGGAATTTAAAAAATAACAAAATAACCGTGATAATCATTTGATTGTCATATGACAGTCAGTATTGACAACATGATTAAATCGGATAAACTGTTCTCGCATACATAAAATTCCGTTGAGAATTATGTATTTGTCTCACATGCATAAAGGTATCTGCTGTATGTCCTTTTGTTCTGTACCAGGTGTCCAAGTTTGAGTCCTTTTTCATGATTATAGGCTGTCGTTGGGAACATGCGGATATGCGTGAGCGATCAAAAAACATACATAAATTTGAGTATCAATGTTTACGTCAACGCAGGATCAGCATTGTCAATCACAAGTGTCAGTATATTAGTAAAACTATCAGCGTTTCTTGTAGGGCAGATCGTTCTAATGAGATTTGATCGTGAGCCAGAGCTCAGTCCTTCCGTAACCGTATCTGGTTCACGCGTCATTGGAACGTAACATACATCCATTTTAATTAAGGTGGCACTACTTTTTTGAGATAAGATCGGATATGGCAACGCTGCTTTTAAGTATGCCCAGTCTTTTCTTTGCTTTTTTATCGGCGGTGGCACGTGTTGACAGGTATTTCCACGTTTATTTTTACAAAATTTTAACAAAATTAATTGACATATAAGTGGCTAAGTAAATGGCTACACAAGAACAATTAACAGCGGCACTTGTGCTGGAATATTTGCAGAAGAAGGACAAGAATTTGGCAAAAGTTTTTCAACAAAAAACAAACGCGGTAGGTACAATATTTTGGGATGCGTAATGGAATTAAGTACTTATTTTATTTCCTCCTTAGGGTATTGTTGGCAAAGGTTATGCAAAATTGGAACAAGTAATAGAATATTATCAGCAGAGTAATAAAAAGAAGGTTGCTCTAATCAAGCCAGCCGGAGGTGATTCCTCAAGTGATGAGGACAGTTCTTCTGAAGAAACTGAAGCAAAACCGCCAGTACAGGCTAAGAATCTAATCGTAGCTGTAACAAATGGTAAAGCTAATAAAGCGAAAGATGATAGCTCGGAAGAAGAAAGCAAGCCTGCAGTGAAGAAACATGAAGGCAAGAAAACAGAAGTAAAGGCAAAGAAGGAGTCATCTAGCGAAGACAGTTCTTCTGATGATGAAAAAACTACAGCAACACTAAATAATAAATCGATAGTTGCACAAAATAAACCAAAAGTAAAAGCGACGAAGCAAGATGACTCTTCCAGCGATGACAGTTCTGAAGATGAGAAGCCTGCCGTCAAAAAAGTGGCAACCAAAACAGTTCCACAAAAAGCAGTTAAAAAGGTAAAACGCAACAAAAATTTCAATGTAATCAAGATCTCATACAGGATTATCTCTTCTTTCTTTCAGGACTCTTCAAGTGATGATAGTAGTTCCGATGACAAACCACAAGTTAAAACACCTACCAAGCCTGCTAATGCGAAGGTGCCACAAGATGATTCTAGCAGCGAAGAAGATAGTAGTGATGATGAGAAGGCTAAGAGTGTTAAACAACCACTGGTCAAATCTCCTGTTGTTGCAAAACAGGTGGCCAAAAAAGGAGAGTCAGAGGATAGCTCTGAAGATAGTGACAGCGATGAAGAAGAAACAAAACCAGCAGCAAAAATAGTGCTACAAAAAGCTAAAGCTGCTATAGTGGCTAAGAAGAAAGATGACTCAGACGATAGCTCATCTGAGGAGAGTGAGGATGATGCCAAACCGACAAAAGTTGTACCTTCTAAAGTTGCTGCTGTTGCACAAGCTGCACCAGGTTCCTCTGATTCCGATTCTGATGATGATGAAAAACCAAAAGTTAATATTGTCAAAACCCCTGCAACAAAACCAGCCGCAGTTGCCAAAAAAGCATCATCTTCTAGTGATGATGATAGTTCTGATGAGGAACCTAAAAAAGCTGTAAAGCCTGCTGTTTTGGTAAAAGCGCCTGTTGCAAAGAAGCAGGCATCTAGTTCTGATGACAGTCCAAGTGATGACGAAACACCTGCTGTATTACCCACTGTTAAAAAGAATATAGTTGCTGCTAAAGCACCGGCAGCTAAAAATAAAAAAGGTGAGTCTAGCTCGGACGATAGCTCATCGGATGATGAAACTACAGGGCCACCACCAACAAAGAAATCAGTTTTAGCTAAAAATGTAACTCCGGCTAAAAAGCAAGAATCGAGCTCTGAAGATTCATCTTCAGATGACGAACCACCAACCAAAAAACAAGCGTTATCTGTTGCTAAGACAACCGCCAAGTCAAGTGATGACAGCGATTCTGACGATAGTGATGAAATTGAAACAGCACCCAAAACAAAACCAATGTTTCTAGCACCAGTTAAAGTTACAAAGAAAAAGGATAGTAGTTCTGATGATGATTCTGATTCTGACGATGATAATAAACAAAATGGTGCTAAACAAAAGGATCAACCAAAAGTTGGTGAGAAGCGCAAGTTTGATGATTCGACTGGTGGAAAAAATAAAAATAAAAAAAATAAATATAATAATTTTGTTAAAGCTGGTGAAGGCAACGTAAGTAGAAAATTGTAATTTTAATTATTTATTTTGCTGAAACACAGCAGCTCAGACACATTTAATATGCAGGAGACCTTTATCGAGCGGGCATGTTTGATATATTTTATGTAAGCATAGGTATAGGGAATTAGTTATGTATATAAGGTGAAGGTTGTTTAATTTGCCTAGCTTATCTTATTTAGCTTGACCTCGCAATGAGTTGTGAAACTGGATTATTTCAAAATTATTTCGGAACTATTATGGCGGGCCCACTTCGGAACCTTCTCTAGAATGGTTTTGGGATCTTTGGGGCTTTTTCGGCATCATGTCGGGTTTATTTCAGGCCCTATTTGATTTTTTGAGAAGGCTTGTTATCGATTATCGGTTTGTTATTGATAACCGTTATTGACAATAGATTAGTTCTGTAATCGGGGTGTTGTCTATTTGGTATCAAAAATAAAAAATTAATAATAAAAATAAAAAATTAATAAATAGATAACTGGTATCGGGGAGTTATTGTGCTGTTATCGATTTGTTATCTAAATGTCATCACTTTGCTCCCAAAGAGTAATCGTTTATCGATACCTCTTCGATAGCAAACTGATACCACGGCGAAAACAAGCCGATATTTTCTATTGCGCAGGAAAATAATAAGTCGAGAACATATCGATAATAAACAGTTAACCACCCAATAACAACGCGGTAGCTTCTCGATAAAAAACCAATATTACGCTTCTAACAACGGGAGGATTCATCGATAACAAACCAATAAAAATCGATAAAAACTATTAACTTTTCGATAACACTCCGATAAGCCGACAATAAGCCAATAACAAACCGGCTTTAAATCGATAACACTTCGATAATAAGATAAATACAAAACGCGCAAGTATCCAATTGTATATACTAACTATTTAATGAAATATTTCTAATGTGTCGCAGCAGCAAAATGCTCTTTCATCTACGCCAAATTTCAATGATAAACTTAATATGAATGGGCAAAGAAAATCAAATGGTGAAGTACGCAAAAATACACCATTTAGAAGAGTGCGTGAGGAGGAGGTAGAAATAGATGCACGTGTAAAGGATATGTCCTTCGAAGCCAAGGTAGGTGCCTCAAGGATTAAAGACAAAAAATAAAGTGTGAAATGTATGCCGAAATTGTTATTGTTGCTTATCTGACAGTAGTAAGCAGTTGAAATTGAAAGAGGGAATTCACAAATTATCAAAATTCGTTATTTATTTTTGAGGCACTTACTTAATTTCTATGAACTTCATATTATCATAATTTCTGCTAATTTTTCCATAGTCAGAAATAATAAATAATTAAATAATTTGTGTTTCCTTTTTTCATGTGCTGATATCCTTGCATATAACAAATTACACAAAACCGAACAGAGTGAAGGTGGTGGCTTTAAAAATAAAAGTGGAGGTGGCGGCCTCGGCTTTGGTGGTGGTAGTGGAGGCGGTGGTGGTTTCGGCGGACGTGGTGGAGGTGGAGGCGGTGGTGGTTTTGGCGGACGTGGTGCAGGTGGTGGCGGTAGAGGAGGTCGAGGTGGCGGCGGCGACGCTATAGGTGGTGATGGAGGAGGTGGGTTTAAAAAGTTTGGAGAGAGAAAATCCTTTGGTGGTTTTGAAAATGGCGGCGGTCGTGGAGGTGGTGATCGTCGTGGTGGTCGTGGAGGCGGCGGTGGAGGTCGTGGAGGTCGTGGAGGCGGAGGAGGATTTGGTGGTGGTGATCGTAACCGAGGTGGCGGCGAAAATCGCGATCGTGGTGGACGTGGTGGGTTTGGTGGACGTGGTGGCGGTCGTGGAAACTTTGGTGGCGCCAATAAATCCTTTAATAAATCATTTGACTCATCATCGACAAATAATAAGAAAATCACTTTTAATGATTAGATAAACTACATACCCAAATAATATAAAATGTGCAAACAAATATTTTAAGAACGCAACGAAAAACAATTTCCTTTGCATTTCACACCGCTTTAAAAAAATTTTAAATTCACTGAAAATATTTGAGATTTTTTAAAATGCATTATTACAGAGAAACGCATCTGGTTCATGGGGTGAACGTGCTAACAAAGATTTAAAGTATACACGCGGCAAATCGTTTAAACACGAAAAAACCAAGAAGAAGCGTGGAAGCTACCGGGGGGGTCAAATTGATATGGGTGTAAACTCAATTAAATTTGAATAAAAATTCCTTTTAACTTGCTTCATTGCATTATTTTGACAAGAATTTCTAATTAAATAGAGTTTAAGTAAAATAGTATGATACAGTTTAAGATTTCTAAGTATGTATACATACATGTTCTATGTATATGCAGTGTACATAATTTTTCAATGTGTGTATGTATGTATACATGCAGGTTTTTGAAGTGACTATTGAAAATGCTTAGAGTTGAGAAAAATGTATGTATAATTAATTAACTAATACGAATTTTTTTCATACATACATACACTGACTTCAATTGCACCATAGTTTTCAAGATAGTTTTGACTCATTGCATTGTATACGTAGATACATATAATTAAAGATGTACAATATAAGTTATTTTATTTTTGAAAGCCTAATATACATATTAATGAATGTATACGGATTAAACGTACTTATTTCAGAGGTTTTTTATATTAATTTGAAAATATCCACATGCGGCAATGGAATTTTTGATTTTTAGTTGTTTTCTAGATTGTAGGCATTGAATTGACGCTATTTTAGAATTTGGACTTTGACTATCCTTAACATTTGCGGAAGTTTTCCCTGAAACAATGTTCGAATTTCGTGCAGGCAACAATAAAGTTTTCTAAACGAAACATATTTTCCATAAAACTGCCCGACGAGAGTGGGGCCAGGGCTTTCTCAGGGGGCCCGTGATATAGAGGTACTAAAACATTTTTTTTAATTCAGGAGAGTTTAGTTGTTCCATGTGCAAATTTCAAGCCGAATTTCAAAAGCAACGAATATTGATAATGATTTTTTGCCTGGGCCTGAGGAGACAATAAAAACATCAATCAAAATTGTTTGTTTACATGAATCCGAAATCGTAGTTTTCGTGGTGACACTGATGAAGGTTCATCTTCAAAAAGTCTTCCAACAATACCACCAACTCTGTATCCAAGTCCATATTATTTAAACGACGTCGATATCAGTACCGTGAATAATGAGTTTTTGCGATCTGAAGAAGTCAACGAAATAATTCGTCGAGGCCATCAAAGGTGTGCTGTTATTTTTCCACATCACGACGAGGGATTCCCTACCTCGTTGTTAAACAGAATCTTGCCAAATGGAGAGAAAGTGTAGCGTGACTAGTTAGTGTGAAGTGCCAGTAGCAATGCTTTTTATTGCCTACCATGTCGTCTGTTAAGCACCAATACTTTAAATCGACCTAAAAGGTGTTGTCCTGGAGGATATTCGAAATTCCAGGTATGGAAGAAGCTATACGATAAATTGCCATCACACGAAAATACTCAAGATCACATTAAATGTTATATTCATTGGCGATCTTTACAAAATCTAATTCAAAAGGAGGCTACAATTGATACACTTATCAATGAACAGCTAATCACTGAAACTCAAAAGTGGAAAGAAATTTTATATAGAATTTTGGACCCCATTTTATTTTTGGGTGAAAGAGGCCTAGATTTCAAAGGCGAAAGTATATATCTTGGTGAACGAAACAATGGAAATTTTTTGGACATCTAAGATCTCATAAGCCAGTATGATCCGATACTTAGAGATCATTTGGAAAAAGTTAGGATTTCACAACAGCAGCACAAACGTTTACAAGTTCACTATCTTTCCCCAGACATTCAGAACGAGTTTATAGAAATTTGTGCAAAGCACGTGAGGGAAAGTACATATATTAGATCAAGGCAAGAAAGCCAAGTATTTTGCTATTATCGTTGATGTTAGTCACGTTGAACAGACTACGTTCATTTTGCGCTAACTCCATTTCAATTCGAAAGCAACAAATTTTACAATTCAAGAACGGTTTTTGGCTTTCGTGAATTGTAACCAAAAAACTGGTCAGAAAATCGCTGATCTTATTTTCCATACTTGATTGAAGATTGTCGTGCACAAGGGTACAATAACGGCGCCAATATGAAAGGAGCTTACAACGGAGCACTACGTCACATTCTCAACAAAAACTCGAATGCTGGTTACTCGCCTTGTGCAACCCACAGTCTCAATTTATGTGGTGTTGATGTTGCAGAATGTTGTACGGCTGCAATTACTTTCTTCGGAGTTGTACAAAAATATTTTACTATTTTCAACAGCACTCCACAACGATGGGACATCCTCAAAAGAAAAATCTACCGAGCTCTCTTTTTAGTCTTTCAGCCAAAAGCCAAATTTGGCTGCGCAAGCATACGGTGATGTTACCGGCATTCGCAAGTACATCAACAAGCTCGAATGTATCTTGCTGTCCTCAATTTGGTTCCAAATACTGACTACCATTAATGAAAGAAATGTGGTCCTCCAAGCTAGAGAGATGTTACCAAATAACTAGAAAAGATTATTTGAAACAATTTGTGGCTGTTAAAAGAGAATTTTATTTCTACGTTACAATAAAATAGTATAAATAGTGTAATGTAACTTTCATGGAGGTTCGCTAAGTTGATCTAGCGGCAGTGAAATGTCATACGAACTTGTGCATGCTAGTTAAACCAGGACTAAGCTCTTCGTCTGGAAGGGGGGGGGGGGGGGAATTCTTGTATTAAACATACTCACTGCATGCATACACAAACATTTATTTCATGCACTGGTAAAAAAAATAAAATTAATGCAGATACTACAACAAAGCGCACATCAAAATTTAATCTAGAACATCAGGGTAACTAGTTAGCCGTACAAAAATAAAGACAGCATTTCCTACATGGTCGGAAGTACGTATGAAAGGACAACAAACACAAAACAAAAACATTTTAGAAGCAAAAACAATTCAGGGGATAAGATGAAAGTTGTCCCCATCTCACTCCCTTCCCAACCATATGTGAGAGTACATTTACGTCTCTCCCAACCCACCTAAATAATTGGAAGTCAACTCGTAGATCACATTACAAAAGAAACTTAGACTTTATCCATTTTAAAGAAATTCAGTTTTATTACATTAGAAAAAGTTTTTGTTGTATTGAGAACAGTTCAGCACATCTGCTGAATTTCATTATTTGAAAATTGAAATTAACTGATCAACAACAAAAGCTCGTAATTTAAAAGAGTTGAATTACGGTATTGAAATTAGTTAAACAAAAATCATTTATTTTAAAGAAGCGACAATATATGTATATGTACTGTTTTTACAGACACTTATAAATGCTTACATACCTTAGCCTTGGGTTTGTCCCTCGATGTTTGCGCAAACAGCTGGATACCTTAATGTACGTAGAAATTACAGATCGGTGTCTATACACGATCAATTAGTTTTAAATGCAAATTACCACATATGTTCGCTTTTACATTTAATTTGCTATTATTTTAAACAAATTATATTCAATTAAATTCTTAAAGAACAACATTTAATATTTTCGATAAACAAAAAAACTTTAAGAGTTACGAAAACAGTAATTTAAAACGATTAAACAAAATGCATTTTTGTTTTATAATTATTTTAATTTAATTTTATTGCATTAATCACTATTTTGTAAGAAAAAAAAATAAGCTTGTTAATTGGTGAGACGTCTCTTTATTTATTTTATTTTATTAAAAACAGCTTAAAAATACGGCAACCGCAGATGAAGATTTTTCCATCGCCGTTATTGCCTTGGGGTTGCGAGCACCACTTTTCGGTTAGTCGGAATACCCTTGTTAGTGTCAGGAACACTGGTTGAACTTAATTCGCAAATATAATATTTTGCAATTTGCAACAGAGGCACAGCCCTTGCGTGAATTAAAATATACTTTTTATTTCCGAATTTAAAATTTCTTAACGGATTTTAGTATTAGTTTAAAAAAAATCGTCATTGATTGAAAAATACATTTGTACGCGTTTCAATTCACCAACCAAAAATCCCACCTCTCGCCAAAAAACAACGTTTGCTTTTTCAAAAAAAAAAAAAAATTCCAAATGGTTGCTTAAACTTTTTGAATTCTTTCAAAACTTGTGCGAGTATAAAAGTGCAAAGTAGTTAGATCCAAAAGATAAAATATAATCATATAAAGGCATACATCACAAAACTAAATTCAAAATCCAGTCACTTCTAGAATTTTGAACTTGGAAAAATGTATGCGATAGTTCAAATACGTGGTAGTGTTTGTGTAAGCTCGCTGGATATTAAAATGCCTGCATGTCTTTGCAGTGATATGTTCCTAGAAGTTTGCCGCCTTCATCTTCCAGTACGTAGTAAGATGAACCTTGCTTACTTCGAACCCGCGCCTTGAGAAAGGTATGTGTTAATTTACTGTTAAAATTTTTACTTTGATTGCTCTGAGCAAAATTCCTACGTAATACCATTTGACCTTCCTTGAATGAGACTGGCCTTGACCTCAAGTTGTAATTTGTTTTATTTACCTTATTTGATTTTTGAATATTAGTACGCACAGTGTCGCGTATCAGGGAAAGGGTATTATGTCTTTGTACCGTGTTTAATGCGCATCCTTCTTCGGGCATACCAATGTCGACTGATGTACTGAATTCCGCAAAGCACAATTGACGCTACTTAAATGTTGGTCCAACTCCCGCTGATCTCCCTTAATATAAGCACGAAGTGCTGCATTTATAGATCGGTTGACACGCTCTGAGCTATTGCTCTGCGGAGAGTACGCAGAGGTGCATACATGCTTTATTCCACACTTGGTTAAAAATGCTTCAAACTCGCCTGACTTAAACTGACTTCCATTATCGCTAACTAGTACTTCTGGCACCCCAAAAACATCAAACACATGTTCCTTAAGGTAATTCACAATAGGCGTCGTGGTAAACTTCTTCAATGGGCACAGAAAAGTAAATTTAGATATTTGATCTAAGACGATCAAAATACCAATATTACCAATCTTTGACCTAGGAAAGCGCCCTATAAGATCTATGAACAATCTTTGAAAAATTGTTTCGAAAGGTATAAAATTTCCCATAGGAGGTCTTAAAATCTGGGTTGGATGCTTCGTCATTTTACAAGTGTCACATTTTGCAATATAGTCGCGCACTGTACGCAAAAGCCCTGGCCAAAAGAAATACCGTCGAATACGCTCCGTAGTTTTAGCAATGCCACCATGAGCACAAGTTGGATTGTCGTTCGAGTTGCGTATTACCTCTTCTCTTAAGCCTTCCGGAACCACTAGTTTCCAAGCAGAGTTCTGTTGCGCGACGTCACCTGTGTAGTATTCTGTCCGATGATATATGTAGTAAACGAGTGCTGGTGGAAGAGAGTCAGCAAATACCACCAAAATCAGAAGCAGTCATCTGGGCAAAGGTTGATGGAGATTGTGGGACAAACAAATTGTAGGCTGCCGAAGCAGCAAATAAATCAGCACTGAACATACTTGTAGGAAAAACCCTGGCTATGACAAAACAAGATGGACGTATTCCGGTAAGAGTACTCAATGAGTTCAAGTCACCATTCAATTTGACCAAAGGAGCTATTTTGGGAAGATGCCAAGAGGCCGAAGTAGTTATTAACTGTGAACAGCTCCAGGAACACGTTTCATTTAGTAATACTGATCTTTCAAATGATATCACGGCATGGACGCAAGAGCTAGAGGAAGCCTATCAGAGTAAGGCAAAACAACTGCTCATAAAATACGCGAACATATTTGACCAGGATGGTTCCAAACCAGGCCGCACCAATGTTGTGAAACATCAAATTGACACTGGAGACGCGAGGCCGATACGTCAAGCTCCACGTAGTGTTCCACTGGCGAAGCGGGAAGTGGTGAGTCAAATTATACAAGAAATGAGCGACAGCGGCGTCATCGAACAATCAGCTAGTCCATGGAGCTCACCGGTAGTACTTGTAAAGAAGAAGGATGGAAAAATGAGGTTTTGCGTGGACTACCGGAAATTAAATGACGTTACGAAAAAGGATAGCTACCCATTGCCAAGAATTGACGACACTGGACTCGCTATCTGGTACGAAATGGTTTTCCACACTGGACTTGAAAATCGGCTATTGGCAAGTTGAGGTGAAGGAGGAAGATAAAGAGAAAACAGCCTTCAGTGTCGGTGATGGTCTTTGGCAATTTACAGTGATGCCTTTTGGACTTTGTAATGCACCAGCTACTTTTGAGAGACTCATGGACCAGGTACTGAAAGGACTACATTGGAAAACATGCTTGGTGTACCTGGACGACATCATCGTATTGGGCAAGTTTTGATGAACATCTTAAGAACTTGGAGGAAGTTTTCCAGAGAATAGCTGGCGCTGGTCTGAAGTTAAGTCCCAAAAAGTGTACGCTGTTTAAAAAGGAAGTAAATTATTTGGGCCACAAAGTAACTACAGAAGGTGTCTGTACAGCGAATGAAAAGATAGAGGCAGTAAAGGATTGGCCAAGACCACAGAACCTACATGATTTGAGAAGTTTTCTTGGGCTGTGCACATATTACCGCCGATTTGTACCAAATTTTTCCAGCGTAGCCCATAGCCTCCAGGAGCTTACAAGAAAAAACAAAGCTTTTGAATGGAAGAAGGAGCACGAAGTGGCTTTCCGAACATTGAAGGAGCGTTTATGCACTGCCACAATGTTAGCATATCCGATTCCAGGAGCAACATTTATTCTAGATACAGATGCGAGTGGATATGCTATAGGAGGCGTTTTATCACAACTGGTCGATGGACAGGAGAAGGTAGTTGCATATTACAGCCGTTCGATTGGAAAACCAGAGAGGAACTACTGTGTTACGCGGAGAGAGCTGTTGGCATTGGTAGAGTGCATTAAACATTTTCACAAATACCTCTACGGCCAGCGATTCCGTGTCAGGACAGATCACGCAGCGTTGAAATGGCTTCTGCAGTTCCGTAATCCGGAAGGACAATTGGCACGGTGGATCGAGCGACTACAAAGCTACGACTTTTCCATTGAGCATCGGAAAGGTAGTACCCATGGAAATGCTGATGCAATGTCACGAAGACCATGTAGTTTGGAATGCAAGCACTGTTCAAAATTCGAGGCTAAAGAAGACATTATAGATGTCCGGCTAATGAATATAACATGTACAGATGAATGGGACAAGGAACAGCTAAGAAAGTGCCAGCTAGAAGATGCAGATCTGTCACGTGTTATGCAAGGGCTCGAACGAAATGAAAGACCAAACAGAGAAGAGATGTCAGCAGAGAGTCCCATTGCGAAGTCATATTGGGCACAGTGGAACAGTTTAGAATTGATATCCGGTTGCCTTCATCGAGTATGGGAGAGTGAGGATGGTAAATACAAGAATAAACTGATAGTTGTTCCCAGAAAGAGGATTCCTGACGTGCTCAGCGAGCTGCATAATGGTCCAAGCGGAGGTCATCTTGGAATCACGAAGACGCTCGAGAAGATTAAACAGAGATTCTATTGGGTTGGTTGCCGTCAGTCGGTCACTGAGTGGATTGCGAACTGCGAGGTTTGCAGCAGAGCGAAAGGGCCCAGAACACGAAGTCATGGCCAGATGAAGCAATATAACTCAGGTGCGCCATTTGAAAGGATCGCCATGGATGTCGCAGGTCCATTTCCTACTAGCAACCGCGGAAACAAATACGTACTGGTGGTTATGGATTATTTCAGTAAATGGCCAGAGGTATACCCAATCCCAAACCAAGAAGCAGAAACAGTAGCAGAAGTGGTTAAAAACGAATGGGTTGCAAGGTATGGTGTACCAATGGAGTTACATTCTGACCAAGGCAGGAATTTCGAATCAGCTGTGTTCCAGGAAATGTGTAAGTCATTGGGCATTCGAAAAACACGGACAACTGCATTGCATCCTCAATCCGATGGTATGGTAGAACGATTCAATAGAACATTGGAGGAGCACTTAAGGAAAGTAGTAGACAAGTACCATAAATAATGGGATACCCGCATACCATTATTCTTGATGGCTTACCGATCAGCAGTGCATGAGACAACGGGCCAAACCCCTGCAAAAGTAATTTTTGGCAATGACCTTAGACTGCCAGCTGATTTGAAGTTTGGGATAGATGCCAATGCGGAGAGAAATGTCAGGAAATCCACTAGTGATTTGGAAGAAGAGCTAAGAGAAATACATGATCTGATAAGGCAACGAACAAAGATTATGAGTGACAAGATGAAAGCCAGATATGATAAAGCAATTAATTCAGAAGGTTTTCAGGAAGGAGATTTGGTGCTGTTATACAACCCACAACGTAAAAAAGGTTTGTCCCCGAAATTGCAGTGTAATTGGGAAGGCCCATACAAAGTTCTGAAACGGATCAACGATGTAGTGTACCGCATACAAACCATCGGTAAACCACGAACCAAAATGAAAGTGGTCCATTTGGAAAGGCTGGCAACGTTTAGATCGAGAGATTTGTCTGATCGGGACGATCAGACTTAGGTGGAGGGCAGTGTCACGGATATTAGCATCACTAAGTTATCCCATCACTAAGGCCATGCCAAGCAGTATTTACGTTAATAATCAAATCAAGTATACACATATATAAGGCAGCCCAGAGAGATGTCACACACAGATGCATTTACTTATACGCCTATGTATGCGCGAGAGACTGTAAACTACAAACATTCACATCAATAATTCAATCATTATGTATCTACATAAACGAATAAATAATTGCGTCTACACATATGTACGTATACGAGCAGCGGAGCGGCAATGCACAAACACATGCATATATCTTATCTGAGTTGTCACAAGAAAGAGCAATAATTTGTGCACGTAGTTGTGGCTGGCGATTTTGTAGCCGAAACAAACTAGTAAGTTCTGGAAATCGAAGAGCCTAGAAGTATGCAGCGTAAACTATAAAAGCGGGGCAGGCGAGTAAGAAGTAATTCAGTTTGAGTTGAGCTATCCATCAGTTATTGATTAAGCACGCGATCTGGTGGCCAATAGTAGAGTTTAATTTGAGTTATCAATCAGTTTGGTTATTAAGCCAGCGAGTAGCAAAGTATAAGTGTTATTGTGAAGTACTTTAATAAAGGCCATTTTTCCATTATTCAATATTGGAGTTATTTATTCAACAGTTTAGTGATTCGAACTTAGCAGAGGATTGCAAATAAGAGGATTTGCAGTAAATTCGTTACAATATGTTATACAAAGGAGATAGCCCTAGTACTTTTTACTTAGCAGCATTCATTAGAGATGCCAAATGCAATTTATATTAACCCTACAAATTTTTATGATGGCCTGGTGAATCGGGCTCTTTTTCAAATTTTCTGCCTTCTGTACCTTAAAAAAAGAAACTTTTTTTTATTGATTTTTGATTGAAATTGATACAAGTGCTTTACACCTGCACCAAACACCCTATTAAATAATTGCCTCCTAAGACCTTACTTAATGGGGCAAGTCAATTTACAATGAAACATCATAATTTATTTACAAAAAATCAGAGGATTAAAATTTCCAATATATTTGCTCTGATCAGAGAATTTTTTGGTAACAGACGAACAGAGAAAATCGTTAAGAGAATTTTCTGTTACGTCTTGCACCCTGTTAAGTTAACATGAATTTGGGGAATAGTGGTGAAGTGCAAGACGTGTCACATGCAAATGGATCGTAAGCAGTGGATGCAAAAAAAACGCCTTCTCATTAGGGGGATTCATGTAACCGTATAAATGCCTTATAAAGTGTGTAAACGTATAAATTTATCTAGTGCGTAAACGAGATGTCAAATTTTGTATGAAAAATCATTTACACAATTTGTATAAATTTACGCGCACATTTCATTCTGTAAACGCGGTAAACTCAAAGGAATGCAACCTTGCAGACATTACAGCAGGCATTTTCATCAGAAATCTCCAACATTAGCAAGTCATTTACAAGTATATCTTAGTAAAGACGTTTTAGTTTTGATTTTTCACTTAATCGTGGCATTTTTTAATTTGTATAACAATCAAAGAAATGTTGTTCGGCAATAATACAGCCGATAAACAATCAAGTTTATCAAGAGTATTACTAGGTGCGTTCATATAACAGCGTGTGTAAATGGATATAATTTTACACCTTATAAGTTTATATGCTTTCATGAGTCCCCCTATTGTGTTTAAATTCTCTGTAACAACACAACTTGTACATGCATAAGTGAACTAGGCAACCCTAGTTCAGTTATGCATTAGAAAACACATCTGTATGTACAATGACTAATCATTAAATAAAGCATGAGGTTGAAGACAACACCAGAGAATTTAAACACAATGAGAAGGCGTTTTTTCTAGATTCCAACTTTTTTGCATGTGAACACGTCTTGCACTTCACCACACACAATCCAATTTCAATGTTAACCAGTTAACAGCAGAAAATTCTCTGTCAACAGTTTCAGCTGGTGTATAAATTCTCTAGATTTTCTCTTAATATGATTTCTTTGTGGGAATATAGGTATTTAGTAGGATTAATTATATTTAAATTTTATTATTTGTAGCAATATATTTGCATGTTTTATGATTTAATATGAATTTGAATTTAATTAAGTATTTAGTAGGATTAATTATATTTAAATTTTATTATTTGTAGCAATATATTTGCATGTTTTATGATTTAATATGAATTTGAATTTAATTAATATAATTTAGAAATTTAAAAAAAGGTAAAATAAGCTTAATTTCAATGGTAAATGGAGGGTTGAAAATGGCCTTTTGGCGTGCAAATTCGTATATACGATCAAAGTAGCAGATAAGACAACATGAAAGTCATAGTAGGTTTGGCGCACCTGTTAGGCACTCGTTTAAGGCTGCATGTCTTTCAGTTTGGAACATCAATAAAGCTTGTTTTATATATATTTTTTTTTATTGATGGAAAATCCCGTTAACATATCGAATTATGAATTTTCGATAAGCAAAAGCCGTAAAGTCGATGTCGTTTTGCTTATTATATTTGTTAATTATATCATTTTTTCTGTAATTTGAAATAATATTCCAAGTATACAGTTTTATAGCCCTTTTAATTCTACCCTTACAAAGTGCAAATGTCAAGTTCATAGAAAATTCCGCCGGTTTTTTGCAATTTTTTCCGTTTTTGACTATTTTGCGTTTCAAATCTTTGATTACCTTATTCTGACCTGGAGGTCGATTCTGGAACTCTTCACAATAACAAATGTTGTTAGCGTAGACAATCATTTTTGCTGTTTGCACTAACAATTTGTTATTCTGTAACTCCGTGTTAGCAATGATAAACAGCTGATTATTTTTTATTGCTGAAAATTGTGATAGGTGGCACCTCAGGCGAAAAATGCGAAAAACACAAAGGAGAACGTCAAAATAAATTTTTAAGCGCCAAACAATATTGTGTGAATCTGGAATTGCAAAAGTGCAAAATAATAATATATTAATTAAAAAGCACACATTTTAACCCAAAAGTGGAAAAAATTGAAAATAAGTATTCAAACATAAGGGTAAGTACCTAATACTGCGAATATTTGGGTGCGCTTTAGTTTACAGCCGTACTTCTAATATTAAGCGAAAAAGTGGCTGCGATTTAGCTTGGAGTCGCACGAATTGCACTATTTTTGCTATGGAACGGGAGAGGAAGTCATTGTGTAGTAGTACAAGTGTTCCTGATCACAAATATATAAGTTTTACCACGCGCGATTTTATAGTTCTCCAGTGCATGGTGTCGGATAAACAAAAAGTGTCAGCAGCCATGTGAATCGGTGGTGATCCACAAAGAAATAATGTGTCTCTTCGGGAAGACGGGTATTTGATCGGCTATGGGTTATTTTTTGTAAGCGTAATTTACAGTGTGCGGTCAAGTGTGTAAACTTTCACTAAAAGTGTGTAAATAATGATGAAAAACGCTGTAGGAGTACGTAAAACGTCCAACTTTAACCACTATTACCTCGATTACTATAAAGCTCAGTATGCTAGGAACTATATGTTTGTGATCAGAAAAGCCTCCTCTACCTTCCTATAACAATGGTTTTTTCTAAATCAAAGGGAAGGATTTGATTACTTTTTTCGATTTATTTCAACAGAATGTCTTCGCAATCAAAAAGGAGTTGTGCATCGGGGGAGCAGCTAAGCGGCAAATTAGAAAGCCGTAAGAAGTGGCCTGAAATGGGCGCGAAGCTGAATGCCGTTGGAGGCGCGGTAAAGTCGGTTGAACAGTGGCAAAACGTAAGTATGAGAATTGAGTGAAGTAGTACTATATCGTTCCCCAATTCAATACCCACCGATCTGTATAGTCGAATAACTAATAGCTCCCCATACGTATCGAGAAATGGGCTGTTAAAAATTTTAAATTCCATTGGCGCATATGGGAGAGGCAGTTAGTTTTTCGAGTTTTTTGAACATTGTGATTTTTTGTGTTTATCGCTGTTTAGATCTGGGTGTGCGATATGTACATATGTATATATTTGTAATTATTTGGTACTTACAAATATTTTTCGACTTATTTGTTATAGGTTTGGCGGGACTTAAAAAGTCGAGTTGAAAAAGGAACAGGGGAAGACTGGCAACAGACCCCTTGAACAACCGCCCCTTAGCGAATTAGAAAATGGGGTAATAGCAGTAGTAGGGAGCACCTACATGGAAGGATCCTCGGATGTCACTGAAAATATTCCCGATCTAGAGGTAATGTGTGTTGTGTCATATCAATATATACTCCATTTCATAGTTGTAAGGTTACTCATATTGGCATGTTCTAATTTTGTTTATATTTGGTTTTTAATATTTCTTTAAAGTAAAGAAAATGTTTTCAAAAATGTTGATACTTTTTTGAAATATTTCAAATTAAAATATCGGAAAAATCTTCTTGAATATTTAGAATTTTTTTTCAAAACCCATCATCCATTAGAAAAAAAGTTCTTCAGACTTAAGTATTATAGGTACCTATAGAATCTAGAATTTAATGGCTAAAAAAAATAATTTGAAATATTTTAAAAAAATTTCAACATTGTTCAAACCGTTTTTTTACTTTAAAAAAATTTTCAAATAAAGTAAAGTTTCAAAGTTTACACAAATTTCATCAAACTTCGATAAATTGCCATGAAAATTCGCAGCTTTTTGGACAGAAGTCCTAGAAAATTTTTTAGCGCGCAGTTTTGTAGCCCATTAAATTTTACTACAATAATTTGCAAGTACGAAGTACCTCCAAATATCCAACCCTGTTGTTTCCTGGGACTTCCGTTAGAAGAATCCAATGACAATCCACCATATGGACGTGACAGTTAAGCAGGGTGAAAACACTGCTAACACAACAACAAAAATTTAAAATTTCAGGGAAAATCTTGTACTTCTAACTTGCATATTATTATACTAAAATTTAATGGGCTACAAAACTGCGTACTCAAAAAATGTTTGGAATCTCTGCCGAAAAAGTTGAAAAATTTGATAGCAATTTTTCAAGGTTTGATGAACTTTGTGTAAACTTTAAAACTTTTGTATGAGTTTTTGAGCGGGGATTACCCTTATTGCTTTAAATATATGAAAACATTTATTTGAAGCAATTTTTATTTATAATTTATTTAATAATTTGGGAAAAATTTAAACAACATGGTATCAGGACGGACAAGGCGACAGCTGTTTCGATTACACCTTTTTTAAATCTCTTCAAAGCCTTTTCTCCCGGGAATGGGATACGAACCCTGTAGTCCTACGATGGTTGACGTGTTATAAACGCATTCAGCCACGTCATGCCTTAGTTAAATTTAAAACTTTTATTTATAATGTTTCTGTTATAGATTTAAATAAGCCTGTTAAATTTAAATAATGCTACTTCTAGGAACAACAATTGAACATGGAAGACGAAGGGGGATATTTTCACTTGGTCGTAGATGAAGATGACACTCCTCAATGACCCAGCGTGTCTGAAAGCGAATCGGAGACTCGGTGTACAACTCCGAGAACGGCAAAACAGACACAACGAAGGGGAGCGAAGAGGAAACGGAATGCAGGTTCACCAACAAACCAAACAATATTTTTAAAGATTGCGGAAACACAAGCCGAAACACAAAAGGTATACACACGAAGGATAGATCATAGTTTTTCAGTTTAAATTTGTCTTTCATTTAATAGATGCTAACAGATTCCTCGCAGGCCCAGGCTGAGGCAATAACCAGAATGGCAGCCGCAACTGTAGAAATGGCAAACGCTGTTGGTGAGGGGATGAATGCTTGTGCTCATGCTTTCACGCAGTTAAAATTTTCATTACCTGCAACTTTACTTTAAATGAGAATTAAAAACATTTTTTTTCTTTAATAGTCATTTTTTGATTTTTAGTAACAAATCAGTTTTCGATCATACGGCTTTCTTAAGACCGCTATTCGGTGACATGAAAATCAAAAATCAAATATGTACTACATATATATTTTAGGATAATTTTTTATTGGCAATATAAAATTCACAAATCGAAAAATGAAAAACCGAAAACTGACATATCCTTCTCATTGTTAACTAAGATGTTCTTTGGTTAATAAATAAAAATATTTAAGAATTATTTATATGTCTTCAAACTAATAGACTAACCATTTTGATATATATTGTATATGTATGTACATTAAGCTGGGTCGATTTATTAACCTATATCGCGCCATCGATTTTTCGATAGTTTTTGGGCCCAGGAAAAAAAAGTTCCACTAAGCATACCCAAAAAAATAATTTTCGTGCCTGCAAAATTTGAGTTTTTTAACTTTTTTTCTTTGATTTTTAAGGTTTTTTTCACGACCTACTTAAAAAAGTTTAATTTGATTTTAAAATTTTCATGTATACCCTGTCCGGCTCAAAATTGTCCGCTAAAAACTTTGGCGATAACATTTTTTTTGAAAAAAAAAACCTTAAAAATCAAAGAAAAAAAGTTAAAAAACTCAAATGTTGCAGGCTCGAAAATAATTTTGTTGGGTATGCTTAGTGGAACTTTTTTTCCTGAGCCCAAAACCTATCGAAAAATTGATGGCGCGATATGGGTTAACTTTCGTCCATGCAAATCAACCCATGTACATGCAATTTTTTATAAACTGAATTTGTAAGCCTTTGTTTTGATGAAATATCAGAAATAGATTTATTTATAGATCTAACTATTTTGATACATATTGTATATGTATGTACATTAGAGTCGTCCAAAAAATAAAAGTTGTTTGCTTATCATCTCAAAAGCTTTGTTTAGGTAAAAAAAAAATTCCCTTCAGAGCTCAGCTTGATATCTCAATCCTACACTGAGCTCAATCAATTTTTATTTTCCTATATAAATTACTATGTAAATATTTTTTTTCAAGTTTTTATACGATAAAACTACGTAAAAATTTTTTTCGGAATTTTCCATTAAATAAAATTAAATTTCCTACAACAAAGTTAACCGTGGGCCAATAAAATTTATCAAGAAAGACGTTTTTTTGGTGGAAAATTCCGAAAAAAAATTTTTACGTAGTTTCATCGTATAAAAACTTGAAAAAAAATATTTACATAGTAATTTATATGGGAAAATAAAAATTAATTGAGCTCAGTGTAGGATTGAGATATCAAGCTGAACTTTGGAGGACATTTTTTTTTACCTAAATTAAACTTTTAAGACAATAAGACTTGAAAATAATCAAAAATGTTTTTTTTTTGGACCACTCTAATGTACATGAAATTTTTTATAAACTGAATTTTTAAGCCTTTGTTTTGATGAAATATCAATAAAATTCGTTATAGCTAAAATAACTAAAATAATTTTATTTAAGGGGTATATTGTCCATACAAAATTTTTAAACACTTCGACAATTTCGAAAACACTTAATTTTTGTAACTTTTTCCATTTTTGTTTCAAATTCGACAGAACTTGCTTTCGCATCACAATATAGAGTAATCCCCCTGACTGAAGCCGCACCGAGAATGTTCAACAGGGATAGGGATAGTTATGAGGAGAGGGATGGAGGTAGGACACCTTTTTAAAAGAAATTTGCGATTAGCCGTTCTTGTACACGTATTGCAATCGAGCTTGGAACAACGACATCGGAAACAATTTCTGTTTCGATTTCGGGATCATAAACAACTCTTTCGTCGAAATCGGTCTGTTGTTCACCCAAACGAATATTGTGCAATGTTGCGCACGCGTTTACTATTTTTCCTGCAAAACCAGGTTCATAGATTAGTACCCTTTGGCGTGATAAGCACCGCCATTAACTTTTAAGGACACCAAAAAGTCTCTCGACAGGATTACGTGCTTTACATAGCGCCTCATTGTACCGAAACTTCGGTGTTCCTTCTGGCTGATTTGGCAAAGGTGTCATCAGCAATTATTGCAATTATTTGCTTTTAATATTACAACCCACATGGAATTGAAACACCTTACCTATCAAAAACAAGTTGTGATTTCTAGATTCGTATGACCGCTGCATTACCCTACGTGCTGCAAATGAGCTCCAAATAAACGAATCATGTCTTGCTCCTGGAAATTTGGCGTTCACGTTTAAAATTTTAAGGCTGGATCACATATCTGCAAGTTTAAAAAAAGGCATCATTAATATAATTATTGTGTGTTATTTCCTTCCTACCATTTGTACGTTGATCGAATGGTATCCGTGGTGGTTGACGTAACTAGCTTCGTAATCTTTAGGACCCAAAATCGAAACGTGACTGCAATCGATTGCACCGATAGTGCCCGGTACAAACGGAGCAGGCGCTGATGAAAAAATTTCCTTTGCCGCCTGGCGCTCTGTTTGCGTCATAGGGAATTTCACATGTTGGGAAAACAAAGAATGTTTATTGCGCCTGTCACACGGTGTACGGAACGGCTTATTGACGTTTGGCTCATCGATATTCCCCATTGTTCCCCTACTGATCGTTGGTAGCATCCAGTGGCATAAAACCGTAACGCTGCTAGAACCTGCGAGTTATTTATACATTTATGCAAGTATATAAATAAGCCGATTTTTATAAGATTACCTGCTTTTCGGCTGATAACGCCGTTATCCTTTCTCCTTTTTGACTGGCCACTTAACTGCGATATTATATTTTCAGTTAAGCTGGGACTTAATCGGTATAGTTTACGGAACTCCGATGGTGTCAAATCGAAAGGGTTATCAACTTCCCGAAGCCTGCGCCGGTCAACTGTAGGCACATTAACTTCCTCATTACACAGATGCATTGCAACATATTCAAACGCCATTAAATTAATTTTTTACCCACAAAAAACTGAAAACAACAAAAAATCTTCTTAATAATAACACAAACTGAAATACCTTTAGCTTAGCCACAAAAATAAACAAAGCAAATCAGCTGATTGTGATTGTTGACAATAAACAAGGTCAAGTCTTGTTAAAGGTGCTACAGAATCGCTTAACAACAAAAAAAGTTGTTAAGATGTAGAAACAACATGGAATGTTGTTTAAATTAGTTATAGAATATAATTTAAATATTAAACTTTCAAAATGTAGTCTCGGTGTAAATAAATTAAATTTCTTAAGTTGCGAAATTTCAGGCAAAGGCATTAAACCATCTTTAGATCGAATTGAAATTATAACAAATTTTGAACAACCAATTTCTATAAATAAGTTACAAAAATTTTTAAGTATGATAAATTACTATTACAGATATATTAAAATGTTATCAACAGAACTTAGTCCTCTGCATGAAATGTTAACACATGCAAATAAAAACAAACTCAAACAATTTTTGTTGTTATATCGGCCTACTGATTTTAAGATCGCGGGTTCGAATCGAGCTCAAGGCCTAACAATAATTTTTTTATCATTATTATTGTTATGATAAAATTTTTCTTAATTGAAAAAATTTTTAAATTAGAACAGAAGAAAGAAAAAATTTTAGACAACTACCAAAGCTCGTTGTATAGATCCATTTCGGGAACTGCTAAATTCCTTCATCGGCAACGTTTAGGCGCCGCTGCTATAGCCATTCAGCCACCACAGCGGTTTTTTGTTTGTCTTCATTAATCCTACTTCCATTCTGGTTCGTGCCAATTGATATTCACAACACTGCGACATCTGTTGCAGAATAGCTGTGAAAATTGGACTTGTTTGTTGGCAATCAAAAAAAAATCAATTAAGAAAAAATTTATCATAACAATAATAATGATAAAAAAATTATTGTTAGGCCTTGAGCTCGATTCGAACCCGCGATCTTAAAATCAGTAGGCCGATATAACAACAAAAATTGTTAATACATCCCAGAGCACGGGGAAAAAGTGTCAATAAAATATGACACTATGGCAGCATTGCCAACAAACAAGTCCAATTTTCACAGCTATTCTGCAACAGATGTCGCAGTGTTGTGAATATCAATTGGCACGAACCAGAATGGAAGTAGGATTAATGAAGACAAACAAAAAACCGCTGTGGTGGCTGAATGGCTATAGCAGGGCGCCTAAACGTTGCCCATGAAGGAATTTAGCAGTTCCCGAAATGGATCTATACAACGAGCTTTGGTAGTTGTCTAAAATTTTTTCTTTCTTCTATTCTAATTTAAAAATTTTTTCAATTAAGAAAAAATTTATCATAACAATAATAATGATAAAAAAATTATTGTTAGGCCTTGAGCTCGATTCGAACCCGCGATCTTAAACTCAAACAATTAAATTGGACAAATTAAACCACAACAGCTTTCGAAAATGTTAAAAACCTTTTTGCTAAAAATACAAAAATGGTACTTTATCATTAGCAGTAGATGCATCAAATGTTGCTATTGGAGCTGTTCTTCAACAAACTAGCAATAATATACCAGAACCCTTAGCTTATTTTTCGAGAAAATTAACTACAACAGAAACTAAATATTCAACATTTGATCGTGAACTTTTGGCAATTTACAATCAATTAAACATTTTAAACATTTCTTGAAGGTAGAACGTTTACAATTTATACTGCTCATAAACCTTTAATTCATGTTCTAATTTCTAAAGTAGATAGATCTCCACGTCAACTACGTCATCTTGAATATATTGCCCAATTTACAAATGATATTCAATATATACGAGGAAAAGACAACATAGTTGCCGACACACTTTCCCGTATTCCAGAAATAAATGCAATTTCAACTCAAGATATAAATTTAGAAACTTTATATAAAGAACAACAAACTGATACATTTTTACAAAAAACCATTTCTGATCAAAATTCTAAAAATAATTTAAAAGAAATACATATTCCAGTTATTAATTTAAAGATATGGTGGGATATTTCTCTACAACCTTTTCGACTTTATGCATTCTATGAGAAGAATTATATTTGACAAAATTCACTCATTATCTCATCCAAGTATAAGAGCAACTAGAAAATTAATTCAAAATAAATAATATTGGCCTAACATGCGTAAAGAAATTAACGATTGGACTTCACCTTGTATGAATTGTCAAAAATTCAAAATTTCAAGACATACTAAATCTCCTATTCAAAAAATTCAAATACCATCAGGTCGTTTTGAACATATTCATATGGATATTGTTGGACCTCTTCCAGTTTCAAATGAAAATTGTTATATTTTAAAAATTATTGACAGATTTTCTTGTTGGCCTGAAGCTTATCCACTTAAAGATATTTCAACAAATACTATAGTAAAAACTTTTATTCAAAATTATATACCACGATTTGGTATACCATTAAATATTATAGTAGATCAAGGTTCACAATTCACTTCAAAATTTTTTACGGAATTAACTAAACTTTTAGGTTCTCATAAAATTCATACATCTCCTTACAATCCCCAAGCAAATGGCATGATAGAGAGATTTCATCGAACTTTAAAAGCAGCAGTTATAGCATCAAACGACTCAGTTCATTCGTCTGACATTTTACCATTCATTCTACTTGGTTTACGAACTTCTATTAAAGAAGATTTAAGATGTTCATCTGCTGAACTTGTTTATGGCCAAACACTTAGAATACCTGGTGAATTATATATTCCAAATAGAAATAAAGAACATGATTTTTCTAATGACGCTCTTCACAAAATAAGAGAATATTTTTTACTTGTTCGTTCTGAAGTTTTTTATCATAACAAAGAAAACTTTTTCTTTCCTAAAAAATTAGAAAATTGTTAGTAGGTTTTTGTTAAAGTTCTTTGTAAATCTAAGTTATCTCCAAGAAACATAAAACATTTACAATTCAATACAAAAATACTATTAAAAATATTTTAATTAATTTACTTAAACCAGCAAACATACTTATTAACACTAATTTAAATACAAATACAAATATATTAAACAACAAAAAAAAGGTTACATTTAATATTAATTAATAATTTGTTTGTTTTAAATTTTCTTGGAGGGGGAGTAAATAAAGTGTTAACTACTTTGTACTCTTTACTTTAATTTTTAAAATAATTTTTAATTGAGTTTTCGTGTTAACTTAAAATTTTTTGAATAACTTCAAAAAAGAAAATTCTTATTAGTATGAAAATATTTTAACTCAAAAATAAATAAAAGTAAATTTTGAAAAATAAAATAAATATTTGGTTTATTACCAAATATGCATACTCCGAAAATTTGTTTATTGCTGTTAAAACGATATGTTTGTCAGTTAGGTGAATATCGATGTGCAAAATTTGTCCAGGATATTGGAATGGGTTTTTGGCCTAATGTTGGTTTACAGGGGTGTCGGTCATGTTTGTTTTCTTTACAGACTGTACATTGTTGAATGATTCTATTGATTTTTTTAGTCATTGATGGGAAATAGTAATTTTCAAGGATTTGGGATTTATTTTCTCTACAGTTTCTATGCGCTCTCTTATGGGTTTTGATTACTATTTCTTCCTGTTGGTGTTAATCTGTGACGTCTTGAACTTACATTTGGGTGAATCGGATTTTATAGTTACTAAAGTTTGTAGGATAAATTTCTTGGATTTTTCCCATGATTTTTCATCTGTTTTGATGCAGTTTACCACGGGGGGATTAACGTATCTTTTCAGGCGGTTTGTCAAAATTTCCAGACTGTATTCTGGTCCCTCTAAAATATGTCTGTGATATGTGGGAAATACTATTTTAAATTGATACGTTGAAGTTTCGGCTACTCTCAGAAATAGATGATTTTTGAATACACTTATTGGGGTTTCTACGTGAGGAATTAAATTATCGGATGAGCTTTCGTCGCGGTGTTGGGTTGAGGATAAGGAATTAATTGGTTCAGGTGGCATTCTTGAAAGGGCGTCGGCTACAACATTGGTTGTACCTGTTTTATAGTGGAGTTCATGATTATATTCTTCTAAAATAGATTTCCAGCGTTTCATTTTAGCGTTGTTATTTTTATTACTAAGGGCTTGCGTAAGGGGTTGATGGTCTGTGAATATTTTAACTTTGGCTGACCCATATAGATAGTTTCTGAAATTGTTGAGGGCCCATATTATGGCTAAAAATTCTTTGTTCTTTGTTTAGTGTTCTGGAAATGAACGCGATGGGTTTTTTATCCTGAGAGAGAACTGCACCTATAGCATAGATGCATCGGTTGTAAGGTGAAATTCCTTACTAAAATCGGGGTATGGTAGTATTACGTCGTCAGACATAAGGGATCTCTTAATTTTGTGGAAGGCGTCTTTTGCCTCTTCGTTTAGATCAATATTTATTTTCGCGGACTTGTTATTTGATATTCGTCCCTCTTCCCCTCTTAAGAGTGTCGTTAGGGGTTTAGCCAACATGGCATAATCTTTAATAAAGCGGCAGTAATAGTCGGAAAGGCCTAAAAATGAGCGAAGTTGTTTAATTGTATCGGGGTAAGGTATTTTTGCGATTCCGTCCACCTTTGCTGGGGTACAGGGCTGGGGGGGGGGCATTTGGGGGATCCACTTTTGGGATAGCACCTCACTTATCTGTGGTTTGAGGCTGTCATTACCAAGGATGTCATGGAATGAGCGCAATGTAGGAAGAAGGTAGAATTTCAGTTTATTCGGTGTATTGAAAAGGTGAATTAATATATGTTCGCTAATTTTGATATCGCCTGCTATAGATTTAGCAAAGAAGTTTGATTCATTTTTGATAGGATTGGGAACTATGGATGGTTGTATGTATAATTTTTGGTTGATCCTGTATCTACCAAAATTTTTGCTATGGCTCCACTCTTCAGTCTGCATTCAAAGTAAGGCAGTGAAGAGTGATGCATTCTAAAAAATGTAAGTCAGTAGTGTCAAGGTAGTTGTCATCCTGCGGGTCCTTTTCGTAATAGTCTATGTCGTAACACGTCTGGTAGTCATTCGTTGTCAGGTATTCCTCATGAATATTATCCGGCGGTGGGTTTGTATCTATGTCGCAGTTCCTCTGAATTTTGTTAGGCACTTGTGTAGCGGTGGTGGTCTCTTGTTGGTGGGATCGTTCGCTTTTGGTCTATTCATGTGGTAATGTTTCTAGTCCGTAACGACTGGTCGATGTCCATTGGTTCCGGATGTGGTTGGGGTTTTTGTAATGGACGAGGTGGTGGGTTATTTGGACGAGGAAAAATTGGTTGGGTTGGTGTGGGGTTTGGTATTGGTTGTAGTGGTTCGATTGATTTGGGGTTTGGTATTGATTATAATGGGGAGTCCAATACGGTGGAGCGATATTCAACCTCGGGGGTGCGTTCAGCAAAGGAGGTCGAACGATGTTTGCGGGATTAGCCATTTTCGTTTTCTTAAGAAAATTATTCACTTTTAATGCTTATAAAAAATTTTACACTTTCTTATTTTTAATTAAAAGGGGAAAAATTATTCACTTTTAATGTTTATTAGAAAAAAATTATTCACTTTCTTAATATTAATCAGGGGGAAAAATTATTCACTTTAATGGTTATTAAAAAATATTTGTGATTATTTTAGTTACTCTAATCCTTATTTTGAGATTATTTTGTTATTCTAATCTTTGTTTTTTTTTTTTTCTTTTCACTTAATTTTAAAAGTTCATAACCAATTTTTATTTTTTTTTCTTTTCAATTCTCAAACACTTAAATTAACTTATTTTTAAACTTACATCCCAATTGCTGACATATCTAATGGTTCTAGTGGGAGCTCTTTTCTGCACACTTTTCCCAATTTCCTTGGGCGTGCCTTTGTTGCTTGATGATTAAAGCGGTATTTTTTCCGATTTATCACCTGCTGCTATCTTTTTTTCTTTTTATCCGCGAATTTTTCCGTGTTATTTTTCCGCGTTATGAACGTTTAAAATCTTTAGCGGTATTGTTAACTTTCGCGTTATGAACGTTTGAAAACTTTAGCGGTACTGTTAACTTTCACGTTATACGAAATTTTTGCGACAATTACGCGATAACACCACAGGCTCCTTGTTGAGCGCCAGTTAAGGATTCTTTGGTACAAGAAAAAATAATAATAATTTTTTATAGTCAGTGTAAGATCTAAGGATCTCTTCATATTTTATTAAATCTCAAACACGTCTTGTCTCTTGAAATATTACACAGCCAACTGATTTATTTAATTTTCATATTTCTGACACATATTTCTGAGAGTGCTATATAAATCTAATATTACTCTTTTCTTTTAATTTTTTTGAAAATTATGTTGCTATCCTAATCTTCTTGATATAATCACCCCTATTCTGCATTTCGATTACGTTCACGTTCTACGCTCCGCTTTAATCGAAGTTTGGTATTCTGCATTACGACGGAATCGTAAAGAGAAGAGGAAGAGCAAATGATTTTTCGAAATCAGCTGTTGGTACGGAATGTGTGAACATTGGAACAAAATAAATTAAAGAAAATTTAAAAAAAAAAACACTGAAAAACGTTTATATTTTATTATCCACGCCATTTTGTACAAAAAAAAGCAATAGAATATATTGCCGCAGTGTTATATTTTTTTGAGTGAAGTGCTTTCATAATTGTAAGTGTGTTTTTGTCGTTCTTTTGGCCAATTCCCTGCCGTGGCCACCGAGTTTTGTTAAAACGGATTCCTGCACGAATATAGTTGACATTTTCTGAATTTTAAGGATGCTAATTTCATTGCACTGGCCTAAAGTACTTTATAAAGGTTTATATATTCTTTCCGCAAGGATTGTTTACGTTTTCGCTTCACCTTCCTCTACGCCGGCAGCTTGCTTTGGCATATAACTGGACCCAACGAACAGACACAAATTATAGCTGTCTATTATAATGGAATCAAGAGACGCGACATTATTTATGGAGTTGGAAAGCAACGCATACAAAAATTGCCAGGCGAGAATGGAAAGGCAAATATTGCGAGATTTGTGTAATCCATTTGAGATGAGTGACGAATTGTAAGAAATTGAACATAAAAGTGGTAAAGTTTAAAGACTTATTTTCTTATTTAGGTTCAAAAAAAAACTTTCGACTTAACAAGAATGCTTTCAAGTATGTGTTAGATACTTTTGCGGGGCAAATACGTCCAAGGACTTCGACGTCGACATGTTGTTTTTGACCTGGAAATATATAAAAAACAATCATCATCAAGCCTTCTACGTTTCTTAACAAGTTTTACTTGCATTTTTGTTAAAATTCTGTTATAAATTAATAAAAAAATAAAAAGAAAATATTTTTCCGCCAACTAATTTGCAACTTAGAAAAACGGAACTACGATCGAAATGCAGAATACAAAAAATCGAACGATTCGAAGTTGGATCGAAAGAGATTGGAACACAGAATACCAAAATTGCCAAATCGAAAAAATTCCAATCCAAGTCGAAATGCAGAATAGGGCTGAATAAGAATTACTGCATGTATCGCTGTGGTAGCCGTATTGGCCTTTTATTAGATGCCGGTGTTGCTGGCTCAACAGGAACCTTCTTAAGATGTGCCACATTTCGTCTATATATTTTATTAGTCGCATGATTTTGGATTACTACATCACTTCCTTTCCTCTTTGTGACTTGATGCATTACAGCAGCGATGGGCAAAACGGCTCGTATGAGCCTTTTGCTCATACGGGCACGCTTTGCACATTTAAGTGCTTGGTGAGGGACGATCAAGTGCAGGTATGTGGGGCGAAGAACAAAGGAAGAGAATAATATACAAACACACATAAGATTGATAAAGAGAGAGTATTTGGCCCATTGTAAACTTTACCAAGTAGCGCAACTAACAGCTGATCGCTCAAAATTTGCACACACACACAAACTTCACTAATGGCCATATTACGGAAATCTTAGGGAAATTGAAGTTAAATTTTTAAACAAACATAAAATGTTATAATTTTAGAATATATATCATCTAGGACACCTTAATTGCAGTAATTGAAAGAAAATGTTTGCTTATACTCAAGTATTTAATTATTTTTACTAAATTTATCTTTAATATTGATGCAATGATTGATCCAATGCAACTCTGGTCTTCCTACTGTTCTTCATTCCACTCCATTCGAGTGCCTATTTTCACGGCCTGCGAGTGCCTTCCACTCTATTCGCAACATAACCTCGAATTAAGCTGCCAAACTATATAGTAAACAATGATTTGGCCTTATACATCTGTGCCAGAGCTACCACCGCTCTTATTATGTTCTAATTATTAAGCAGAGAATTTAAACACAATGAGAAGGCGTTTTTTCTAGATTCCAACTTTTTTGCATGTGAACACGTCTTGCACTTCACCACACACAATCCAATTTCAATGTTAACCAGTTAACAGCAGAAAATTCTCTGTCAACAGTTTCAGCTGGTGTATAAATTCTCTAGATTTTCTCTTAATATGATTTCTTTGTGGGAATATACATAGGTATTTCGTAGGATTAATTATATTTAAATTTTATTATTTGTAGCAATATATTTGCATGTTTTATGATTTAATATGAATTTGAATTTAATTAATATAATTTAGAAATTTAAAAAAAGGTAAAATAAGCTTAATTTCAATGGTAAATGGAGGGTTGAAAATGGCCTTGTGGCGTGCAAATTCGTATATACGATCAAAGTAGCAGATAAGACAACATGAAAGTCATAGTAGGTTTGGCGCACCTGTTAGGCACTCGTTTAAGGCTGCAGGTGTTTCAGTTTGGAACATCAATAAAGCTTGTTTTGTATTTTTTTTTTTATTGATGGAAAATCCCATTAACATATCGAATTATGAATTTTCGATAAGCAAAAGCAGTAAAGTAGATGTCATTTTGCTTATTATATTTGTTAATTATATAATTTTTTCTGTAATTTGAAATAATATTCCAAGTATACAGTTTTATAGCCCTTTTAATTCTACCCTTACAAAGTGCAAATGTCAAGTTCATAGAAAATTCTGGCGGCCACCGTGGTGTGATGGTAGCGTGCTCCGCCTATCACACCGTATGCCCTGGGTTCAACTCCCGGACAAAGCAACATCAAAATTTTAGAAATAAGATTTTTCAATTAGAAGAAAATTTTTCTAAGCGGGGTCGCCCCTCGGCAGTGTCTGGCAAGCGCTCCGATTGTATTTCTGCCATGAAAAGCTCTCAGTGAAAACTCATCTGCCTTGCAGATGCCGTTCGGAGTCGGCATAAAATATGTAGGTCCCGTCCGGCCAATTTGTAGGGAAAAATCAAGAGGAGCACGACGCAAATTGGAAGAGAAGCTCGGCCTTAGATCTCTTCGGAGGTTATCGCGCCTTACATTTATTTATTTTTTTAAATTCAAATTCATATTAAATCATAAAACATGCAAATATATTGCTACAAATAATAAAATTTAAATATAATTAATCCTACTAAATACCTATATTCCCACAAAGAAATCATATTAAGAGAAAATCTAGAGAATTTATACACCAGCTGAAACTGTTGACAGAGAATTTTCTGCTGTTAACTGGTTAACATTGAAATTGGATTGTGTGTGGTGAAGTGCAAGACGTGTTCACATGCAAAAAAGTTGGAATCTAGAAAAAACGCCTTCTCATTGTGTTTAAATTCTCTGGTGTTGTCTTCAACCTCATGCTTTATCTGGTTCCTCGCTCTCGTCTTCATTTTCACTTTTGCTTTCATCTTTCTGTAAACTTTTTATGTATTTCTTCCGTTGTTGTTTGTTGTGACAATACATGGCGAAGTGGTTGGGCTTACCGCAAGCATGACATTTGACACCTGCAGCTGGACATTTGTTTTAATGAAACTGTCCACACTTCGTACATTTCGTTGTTGTCGTTTGCTCCTTCTTAGAGGGCTTTCTGCGCTTGCTGTTTGAACGCGTCAATGCCGCAATGGTGCTCACTTCTTGTTCTCCCGAGTTTTCAAGGACGTTTTTGTGAGCTGTAGCTAATTCAATGGATTTTGCTATGTCGAGTGCTTTTTGCAAGCGTATGTCACCTTCGCTCAGAAGCCTCTCCTTTATTTTTGAAAATTTGTGTGACAGGCCACATATAAAAATGTCCCGGACAAGGTCGTCACGGAGACTGCCAAATTCGCACGTCGAACGTAATTGTTTAAGACAGCCACATATTCATTTATGGATTCGCCTGTAAGTTGAGCACGTGTGAAAAATTTGTGGCGCTCCATCGCTGTTGGATTTTGGCACAAAATATCCCTCTAATTTTTTAATCAACTCACTGTATTCGACCGTGTCCACATCTTCATTAAATGAGTTGAATATCTGTAGGGACTCTGCCCCGAGATGGTGTATTAAGCGACTTTTCGCGTGTTTGGTTGGTCCTCCAAATTTGACGCGCGTAAAAAAAGTTTGAATTGAGTAGACCAATTTTTCCACTCTACTGCCAAATTACTTGCAGCCAAATTTATTGGCTCAATGGTTGAAGCGAAAGTCATTGCTGGCTTTTGTGAATTTGCCACAAATTCTTCTTTTCCGTTTGCCATGTTTAATTTAGTTATTATTGATTAAATGGTTCTAACACCTGACACCATGTTATAAATACGTGTTGTCTTCAACCTCGTGCTTTATTTAATGATTAGTCGTACATAGAGATGTGTTTTCTAATGCATAACTGAACTAGGGTTGCCTAGTTAACTTATGCATGTACAAGTTGTGTTGTTATAAATAGTATGGGTATACATATACAACAAACACATGCCGATTTTGTGATGGATCAGCAGACGGCGGACCATATCCTTCTAGAATGCGGCGCAATTTCAAGACGTAGGGCTAAGTTTATGGGCTCACCATGGCCAGAGCATTCCCACATTTAATCCCTCAAGCAAAGAACACTGCTAGGGTTCATCAAGGAAGTCGGCTAGGATGAGGTGCTGTGAAAGAGATGTGGAAGTCACTGTGCAATCATCAATAAATTATCTATCTATCTACGTTCCGGTAACAAGCACCATTGAGGTACTAGCCCCACCATCTCGGGAACCATTGATATGACTACATTAAACCTTCTAGGGATTGAATATTAATAATGACCGCAATGCGAAAGTCTGCTAAAATATACCATTCTCCATGGAATGCTCGATATATAACTTTCCACGTTTTGAAACAGTGATGAAGAGCAAAATTTACTAAAATTTTAACTGGCTGTGGGTAATAAGGTGTTGATGTCCTCTCCTAACGCAATGTAATGACAACTGCGACGAAGGGAAAATGACAAAAATCTTGCAAATCTACTGATAATAATTAATTAATTCCTCCCCTTCTATGCAGTTCTATGCATACATACATATGTATTTTGCTCTCCAAACGCTAATTAAAAAAATCAATTCGTATTTACATGAACTTCGTACTCTGTCGTATTTGCATTCTTTAGTTGATTATCAACAAAAGCATGACAAATTATCACTAACAAATTCATACATGTTGTATATACATATATTTAATATGGTAGACAATTTGCTTACCCTTTCTGGTGCGATAATTCCTGCACAATCGGGCCTGACTAGACGCGATTTTTTTGCCTTAAGAGAGCGTGCTTAACGCGAAGCATATCATGTTATGGCACACCTTTGGTGATGCAAACAATCAAAGAAATGTCTGCTTCTAATGCTTCTAGGATAGCAGCAGCAGCTCCCGGTGGCGCCACATAAATAACAGTTGCATGCGGATCAGTTGCCTTTTTTGCTCCGGCTACCTATTCAATTTTAATTAACATTACATTATCTACTATTGCAATTTTTAATCAATACAAATCAATATAAATTACCGAAGCAAATACTGGGAAACCAAGATGCGTAGTTCCACCCTTTTTTAGGGAAATACATCCAACCAGTTTGGTACCGCATTCCAAAGCATGTTGGTTGTGTAAAGTACCTTGTTTAGCGGTAAATCCTTGGCAAATGGCACGTGAATCTGCATTTAATTGTAGGTTTCCTGTGGTTTTGGCATATTCTGAGCTGAATCGCACTCCGGCGGAGATGCTATCTATTAGAATAATATAACCTTTTTTTTATTATTTAAAAATGCACATACGTATGAATGAAAAGCAGAGAGTAAATAATGTTGTTGTTGTTGTAGCGATAAGGACACTCCCCGTATCGACTTTGTTGGTCCTTTGCCGGATGCAGATCGGGTACGTTCCGGGAACAATTAAGGTACTAGCCCGACCATCTCGGGAGCGATTTAGTATGACATGAAACCTTCTAGGCCATCCCGTCGATTCTATACAACTTAATATGGTAACGATTTAAAAGACGGTGCACCACCTAATTTTTATCAAAAATTATCAAACGTGGAATCAAAAGACGCGCCTCGAGCTCCGTTTTTAGTATCCGAAATATTCGAAAATATAAATCTTTATTTCTGTCAAAACATAATTGTGATAATTTTTAAATTAGGTAGTGCACCGTCTTGCAAAACGTTACCCTTAATATTATTTTGGGTGAAGGCCGCCAACGCAAAAAGGTGTTCTCTGCAACAAAATTTTTAATTTCCGTCAGATGTCACAACTAAAAGCACAAGAATTGTTACTTTTTACACACCAGATTAAGCGAGAGCTTGTAAGAGTTTTATTCATAATGTAATAATAATAATAATTGCATCATGGGTTTATTAACATCTCAACAATTATATTTTTTCTGCGTTTTAATGTTTTCCGGAATAATTAATGAACTGTCATTTCGATGACAGCATGAAACGTCGATGTGTTAGTGGAGAGCGAAAAAAGCTTTGAATGTGTGGGTGAACTAGTTACCTCCGTCTTGTAGGGTAGTTGAACCATGCATTCTTTAAACATGTGGTTGTGTTAACAGTGCTTCGCGGTGCGACCAACCTAACCTAACCGGGCGCGTCCTGGCAAAGGCGTTTACAGACTCTGTGTAGATTTTGTATAGGGCCTTATTATGCTTCTCTGGGCCAAGCGGCTGTGTTGGCAGGTGCCGAACCTCATCATAGTGCTTATGGAAATGCTCCCTCAAGTTTCTTGGAGGCGGGGCTAGATCAAGCAGTTGTTTGCTAGACTGCCACGGTTCCTGACGATTTACAAAAACTGTTCAGCATTTCGTTATGCTCTTTAATGTTGAGCTCTTTTGCCTCTATGTAGATCATGCTAAAGAGTCACAAGAAGACATCCCGTGGCAGCTCTGGGTATAGCATTTTGCAGGCCTGCAGCCTTTTCCAGTGTGTTTTTTGGACCAGGCGCCCAGATTAGTGACGCGTTGCACATCAGCAGTTGGCCTATTGCTTTGTTAGTGGTTAGCAGCGTTCCTTTATCTTTTGCCCAAGTCTGTCGTCAAACGAATTGATTGTTGCGGCTTTGTACTTTGGATATGATTTCGGAGGCATGCGCCTTGAAGGTGAGAGTGTTAAAGAATGTTAACCCTAAGATTTTTGGGTGACTGACAGTCGGTAGCGTAACACCAATATTTGCGTTATCTGTTCCTTACACATCAGAAACATGCTGGTCTTGGATTTTGTCGGTGATAGTACCAGGTCGCGCGAGGTGAAGAAACCAGGAAGATTGGGGATAAAGTTTTTTATTCTAGCAACTAATTCGTCTATTGAAAGGCCAGCTCCTGTTGCCATTATCGTGCAGTCGTTGGTTCAGGAAATTATAGTAACTCCTTCTAATAGGGAAGACAGCTTTGATATGTAGAAATTAAACAGTAGTGAGAATAATACACCACCTTGTGGCTCAATTTTTGGCTGTTTAATTTTTCTAGGTTTTCAGTTTCGTTCCAACCTTCTGTCTTGCAGTAGCGTGCTATGGTTGACTGTATCAAAGCTTTTGACAGGTCAAGTGGCACCGTCTTATCAGTTTTTGCTTCTTCAGTGCGTAATTTATCTGGGTGTTTATGACGTTTAGCGCGATGGTAGTGCTATGCATTTTGCGGAAGCCATGGTGATGGGTGGCTTAGCGGAGATTCGCTGTGAAATGAGGGAGAAAGACAGTTTCCAATGTCTTCGCTACTGACGAGAGGAGTAATTTCGATCGATTCTATATACCGGGGCGACGCGGTTTTTTTCCCGACCGAGGGCTGTCATTTCCAATCTCTTGTTCCCAGCTTGTTGTTGTTCTGTTGACAGTGCTCCGCCCCATTTAATGGGCACGACCACTCAAATTGTCATCAAAGTTCCCATCTTCACTTCCAATTTCGGATCTGATATAGAATAGTAAATTTTAGAAAATCCGAATATGGTTTCGCTTAACTCACCTCCGTAGCAGCCCTGTAGGTATGTATGTATGTAAATGTGTAGCCTTGCTATATTTTCATTACAAATTTCACCATGTACGCGACAATTTTAACAATTTTATAATGCTACCAAAAAATAATAACAGCTTTGAAACTGAAAGCGGTCTTTAAATATTTGACAAAATGAAGATGGACAAGTGTTTAGTCAGTTCCGAATACTCTTCACTTGGTATATCAAAAATAATATTACATATTTCCTTATAGCCATATACATTTGTACATATGTATGTATGTATGTATTTAGTATCTATGAAAAAAGTATATCGAGACCCGTGAGTTCAATGCACACTGAACTATTTTTTTTCAGCTGCAGATAAAATCTTGGTAAAACAAAAAGAAAGTTTTTATGACTCACCCACAATGTCGTTTGACATTATATAACTATTGACAATAAAATATATTTCATTAGATTTTGCTAACCATTCTACTGTACGCATGTGCATGTTGCCAAGTATCTCCCCGAGTCTATTCTTAGTTGACGCTTAACCGGCGGGCCAATCTTGGGCCAGTCCAACCAAGCGTAGTTATGAAGGCGGAAATGTGTTATGCACAGACCGTGAGTTTTAATCATCACTGCGAAGTTCTACGATATAGAACTCCTTCTCTTTTGGAGGACTATTCTCTTAAACCTAACCTTCTCCAGCATGTGAAACTCTCCATGCATGAAGACAGCATTTAACATTATTTCTGGTAACGATGAGAACTACTATGGCTACTCTCACACGCTAATGGGTTGAGAAACCATCTCTTTGGTGAGAAGTATGTGCCTTGCGTATCTTCTGACCGTATTTAAAAATTGCTTCATGTAGAAGTCGATCTCTCTAGAATGGGTTCAATTCGGGAATAATTCTCTAGCCGGATTGCGTTTAGTATGCTCCGGATGTAGCATCTGGTACTAACCGACTGCCTCAGTAACGATTTCTGCGAACCTTTGAATAAATCGATTTTAATGGCCTCAAACGACAGCAAGTCTATCTCTCTTACCTTCTTTACAAATTCCGGCTCAGCGTATGTTTGTTCAACCCTTTTGGTACAAGGAGAACGGCATAGACTGCCCCAGCGGGTTAGGGGGTTAGACACGCACATAAACACAAATTCAGCGCGTCACCAATCACCATCACCGCTAAAGAGGTTGAGGACGCCATTGGTCGCGCTAAACCATCCAAAGCAGTGGGCCCAGACTGCATAGCCATGCCGATGCTTAAAAGCCTAGGGAAAGAGGGTTTCAAATATTTAGCTCATGCCTTCATGCCTGTCTCTTTCCACCTTTGTCTAACCCGAGAAATGGAAAATGGCCAAGGTGGTCCCGCTACTAACGCCTGGGAAACCAGCTAACATAGGAGAGTCGTATCGTCCGATATCTCTCCTATCGCCAGTAGCAAAGACGCTTGAAGCCATTTTGCTCCCTTATTTCCAAGCAAATTTGCACCTAGTCTCTCATCAGCATGGCTTCAGAAAACTCCATAGCACTACCACCGCGCTAAATGCCATTAGCACCCAGATAAATTGCGGTTTAAATCAATACCCCCACCATAGAACAGTACTCGTAGCGCTAGACCTATCAAAAGCTTTTGATAGGGTCAACCATGGCTCGTTATTGCAAGACCTGGAAGGGTCTACCCTTCCCCCATGTCTTAAAAGGTGGACCGCAAATTACCTGGGTGGTCGGCAGGCATCGGTGCAATTCAGAAACAAAATATCAAAGCCAAGAAGAATTAAACAAGGGGTGCCTCAGGGTGGTGTCCTATCCCCACTTTTATTTAATTTCTACATATCTAAGCTACCTTCACCACCAGAAGGAGTCACTATCGTTTCATACGCTTATGACTGCACAATAATGGCCACAGGCCCAGGCCCAAAGATCAATGAGCTATGCAATAAAATAAACGGCTACCTCCCTGATCTCTCCAGTTTTTTCGCCTCGCGAAACCTGGCATTATCACCGACTAAATCTTCCGCGACCTTATTTACAACATGGACGTCCCAAATGTCGACCAGTTTGAACATCCACGTCGATGGCACTACGCTACCGACTGTCCTACACCTCAGGATCTACATTTTGGTGAGTATGCAGCCGCAAATGTTCCGAGAATTCAGAGCCGTATCAAAATCCTCAAATCCCTCGCTGGCAGTACCTGGGGAAAAGATAAAGAAACGCTCATGACTACATACAAAGCAATTAGCCAGCCGATTACGTGCTACGCGTCACCCATATGGTCGCCAAGCCTAAAAATTACCCACTGGAAGAAGCTACAGGCCTGCCAATATACTGCTCTCAGAATTGCCACGGGCTGTCTTCTTGTGTCCCCAGAACACCATCTGCATAATGAGGCGAGAATACTCCCCATCAGGGAGAGAAACGAGATGCTGACCAAACTGTTCCTGTTGAATATCCAGAAACCTGAGCATCCCAACAGACATCTGATTAATGAACCATCACCGCCTAGGGGCTTAAGCAGTCATCTCCGTAAGCATTTTGAGGAAATACGGCACCGGAGAAGCCCGCCGTATGAAGCGAAAAAACACAAGCAGGTCCTTGGTGAACTCCATAAACAGGCGTCGGACCTTTATGCCGGGAATTGCCCGGTGAATCCAGTACTTAAAGAAAAGTATCAACAACTCGCGGAGGAGGAACGCATACTCCCCAGGGAAACGCGTGTCACTCTTGCTCAACTTCGTTCTGGATACTGTAACAGGTTAAACTCTTACCTATCCAGAATAAACCCCGACATACAAAATGCATGCCCCGCTTGCAATGTGTCCCCACATGACACCAACCATCTCTTTAATTGTAATGTGGAACCAACACCTCTAACACCCCTTTCCTTATGGTCCACCCCTGTTGAAACGGCAAGTTTCCTTGGACTCCCGTTAGAGGATATTGATGACAATTTGTGATCGGTCGCGGCTGTTAGGTGGGGCGAGCATTGCTACAACAACAACAACAACAGGGGGTTAGAATATACCCGCGGTAGGTATGCCTGTCGTAAGGGCGACTAAAATACCAGATTCAAGGGGTTGTGTAGCGAAACCTTTTCAGGTTGCCAGCGCAATATATAGCTGTTTCATTAACAGCTTAGGCTCTGGCGACCCCGAACTCCTCATGGATCTAGGGGAAGGAGGGCGCTATGGGCTAGAAGGTCGCATGTGGTCATAACAAATCGTTCCCGAGATGGTCGGGCTTGGTACCGGAACTTACCGGATCTGAATCCGGCAAAGGACCATAAACTCGATAACACTCCCCAAGGCCATCGGGGAGTGTCCTTATGGCTACAACAACAACAACAGGATAAGAGCTCGGTATTCAAGGGACAACCCCGCAACTCTTTCAAAGGGTTGCCAGGGCAATTTATAGCTTCTTCGAACCAATTTCCAACTTCACCTACCTGTGGTGAATCCTGTTTCTTTAGCAGGTGGGTCCCTGGAGAACCTAAGATTCTCATCTAGTTGTAGTAGTGCTTTGTCCCTATCCAATAGGTCTGTCCGATCACAAATTGTCATCAATGTCCTCTAACCGGAGTCCAAGGAAACTTGCTGTTTCAACAGGGGTGGACCATAATGAGAGGGGTATTAGAGGCGTTGGTTCCACAATACAGTTAAAGAGATGGTTGGTGTAATGTGGGGACACATTACAAGCAGGACATATGTTTTGTATGTCGGGGTTGATTCTGGATAGGTAAGAGTTTAACCTGTTACAGCATCTAGATCGAAGTTGAGCTAGAGTGACGCGCGTTTCCCTAGGGAGAGTGCGTTCCTCCTATGCTAGGATTCACCGGGCAATTCCCGGCATAGAGGCCCAACGCCTGTTTGTGGATCTCATTAAGGACCTGCTTCTGTTTTTTAGCTTCATACCGCTATGTTCTCAGGTGCCGTATTTCCTCATAATGCTTACGGAGATGAGTCCTTTAACCCCTGGGCGGTATAGGCTCATCAATCAGATGTCTGTTGGGATGCCCAGGTTTCTGGGTATTCAACAGAAACTATTTGGTTAGCATTTCATTTCTCTCCCTAGTGGGGAGTACTCTCGCCACATTATGTAGATGGTGTTCTGGGGACATAAGAAGACAACACGTGGCGGTTCTCAGAGCAGTATTTTGGCAGGCCTGTAGCTTCTTCCAGCGAGTAGTCTTTAGGCTTGGCGACCATATCGGGGACGCGTAGTTTGTAATCGGCCTGCCAATTGCTTTGTAAGTGGTAATGAGCGTTTCTTTATCTTTTCCGCAAGTACTGCCAGCAAGAGATTTGAGGATTTTATTACGGCTCTGGATTTTCGGTACAATTGCGGCTGCATGCTCACCAAAATGTAGATCCTGATCAAACGTCACACTCAAGATTTTGGGGTGTAGGACAGTCGGTAGCGTAGTGCCATTGACGTGGATGTTGAAAATGGTGGACATTTCGGACGTCCATGTTGTAAATAACGTCGTCGATGATTTAGTTGGTGATTATGTCAGGTTTCGCGAGACGAAAAAACTGGAGAGATCAGAGAGATAGCGGTTTATTTTGTTGCAAAGCTCATCGATCTGTGGGCCTGGGCCTGTGGCCAATATTGTGCAATCATCGGCGTAGGAAACGATAGTAACTCCTTCTGGTGGTGAGGTTAGGTTGAACTGGCCGGTCCATGAGGACCTCACATAGACTGAATGAGTCCGTGGTGTTACCAGAAGTTTGTTTTAATGACTAAAGTGAAAAACCCTATAAAAACCAGGACCTACGTTATAAAATAACTCCGTCCTCTTGGCAAATACTAGAAGCTTTCTAGGGCTTAAGCCACTTGTTGCTTCTAGATCTGACAGCTGCATTAATCCTAATAGCTGGAGTCTTAGCCTGCCAAGCGCAGGGCACGAGGACAGAACGTGCTCGATCGTTTCCTCCTCCAACCCGCACTTCCTACATCTGCTATCACTGACCAAGCCTAATTTAAAGGCATGTGACGCCAGAAGGCAGTGCTCAGTCAGAATACCCGTCATGAGTCTAAAGTCCTCTCTTTTTAATGATATAAGCAACTTTGTTAGTCTAAGGTTGTAAGACTTACACATAATCTTCGACATTTTACAGCCCGCGCTTGAACCCACGCCTTTCCTGCTTGGTCGATCACGTGCACCTCTCGCCTTCGCTTAATCTCGCCCAGTCTAAATGGGACGTCTACGGAGCAAGCTTCAAGGGATGCGCCCTTTTTAGCTAGTTCATCCGCTTTTTCATTCCCATCTATTCCCATATGCCCTGGGACCCAATATAGATGTATGCTTCTCCCTGTCCCGATTCTCTCCAGAGACTGCTTACACTCTAACACACATTAGGTGCTGTGCTATGCGAGATTATTGCCTTAATTGCTGTTTGACTGTCAATATAAAAGTTAACACGGTTGCAGCTTAAGCTATTCTCTTCCAGGGTTTCTACTGCTTTGGTTACGGCTAATATTTCCGCTTGGAAAACGCTACAGTATACCGCAGACCCTACTCCTTCTACTACTTTGGAACCATCTGTGTACACTGTGTATCGCCTCGTCCGGCATTTGAGCACCCTTGCGCCAACCATCCACCTCTATTGTGGCCTTTAGATCCTCCTCGAAGCGCAGATAGGGAATCAGGTAGTCTGTTCGTCTTCTGATTGATGACGCTATACTACTATGGCCGTATGGTCGGCGCTCATGCTGCCCCGAGGCACCGAGCCTGGTTGCAGTTGCTAACGCTATGTTCTTTACTACCAGGTCTACAGATGGAATGTGCAGAGTGGCATACAGTGCAGCCGCCGGGGTTGTTTTAGGGCTCCCGTAATGCTAAGTATTGATAGTCAGCATACCCCCTCTAATTTTTTGACGTAGGTTGTTTTTTGTGTGGGTTTCCACCAAACAAGAACTCCGTAGTATAGAATAGGGCTTACAATCGCTGTAAAAACTCAATGAAAAAGAGAGGGCGATAAGCCCCACGTACACCCCAGCATTCTTTTACATGCATAAAGTGCCGTTGAAGCCTTCTTGACCCTATCACCCACGTTGAGTTTCCATGACAGTATGCCTAGTATGATTCCTAGATACATATTTTGTGCGAGGCTTCTCCTGTAGGGTCACCCCTCCTAACATAGGCCTGGTTCAATTTGGGACCTTGTACCTCTTTGTAAACAAGACCATATCCGCCTTCTCCGCGTTGACTTTCAACCCGACATTAGATGCCCAGGTATAAATATACCGAATATACCGCCCGATCCATCAGCTAATCGTTGGAAGGCACTTTCCAATTATGACGTCATCTTCATAAGCCGTAAGTTTTACGGGTCCCTTATCGAATCGCCTGAGCATTTGGTTGATGACCAGCGTCCACAGCAGAGGTGATAGCACCCCTCTCTGCGGAGTGCCCCTGTCTGCTTCAGAATTTTGCAATTAAACTGTAATGGATGATCTGGGAAGATCACGGAGATAGTCGATTTCATGAAGCGGCACAACATCCGCATTGCTGCGGTTCAAGAGACTAAACTCACAGCAAGATCTGCTCTGCAGACCTGTTCTGCGAATAATGTCCACAGAAAAGATCGCAAGAGCGGAAATGGAGGCGGCCTCGCGTTTATCATACACCACTCTGTGCTATATCATATATTTGATCCCGACATCGGCCGCAGGGATAGTGTCTTAGAACGTCAAGGCTTATCTAATATCAGCGCTTTACTCACTGGCGATAATTGCATTATCTTAGGCGATTTCAATGCCCATCACGATCTATGGCATTCAAACTTGCAGGCAGACAGTAGGGATGAGATGTTGGCGGATCAAATAGAACAAACGACGTTCTGCATAATAAACGGAGACGCCCCCACACGAATGGTAGGAATCTGTCACAGTTCGCTGGATATATCAATCGTGAGCAAGGGATTCGTGTCAACTGGCATTGGCAACTGGTAACATTGGCATCCGACCACCTGCCTATACTTATTTCGTTCGAGTGTACCGCTGACTTTATCGTCACAGAAAAACGCACTTTCATAAACTTTAAAAAAGAAAAGTGGGACGAATACAAATCCTTTACAGACAACCGCTTTGCTGCCCTCTCTATCCCGACTGATGCTCGCCAAGGGGAGCGTGCTTTCCTCAAGGTCATTAAATCCGCCTCGGCTCTCTTCATTGCCACCGGTAGAATTCCCGATATTCGGCCTCTTTTTCCGGCTTAGGCCGCAAATTTAGCGAGAGAACGTGACCTTATAAGACAGCTCGATCCCGGCGACCCCCAAATAAGGGATATAAACCAACGCATCAGATTGCTTGTGGATGAACACACGCGGGCGAAATGGGAGGAGCACCTAAGTGGTTGTAAACTCTCTGCCGTCCAAGCACAATGACAAAATTTCCATGGCCTTTGGCGATGAAGTGCTGTCAGATGCGAAAAAATGCGCGAGCGTTTTTTGCCAACAATATATAATGCTTTCTACGGTCGACAAAGATAGACGGATGGCCAACAGACGCGCACATAAACATAAATTCAGCGCGTCTCCAATTACCATCACCGCCAAAGAGGTTGAGGACGCCATAGGTCATGCTAAACCATCCAAAGCAGTGGGCCCAGACGGCATAGCCATGCCGATGCTTAAAAGCCTAGGGAAAGAGGGTTTCAAATATAGAGATGGGGTTAAAAATAGATGCTATTATAAGAGTTGCCCAAAAACAAAATTGGCAAATTAGTGGGTTTTTATCAAGCACTCTTTTCTCAGCTTAGGTTTAGAAAATGATTTTTGAATAAAAGTTTAATTAAATTTTTTTTCTTTTTTTGATAACTTCACCGGAATTGCGATTTACCTATCGCGATAAACAAATGCATATCAAGTTGTTGTAAGGTCGTGTTTGGTCATTAGCCAAAGTCAAAACCATTGAGACTTGCTCAGTTACTTTCGCTAAATGACCAACGCGACGCATGCGCATCATAAATACCAAATGCTTGTTGCCTCAATGTGCCGTCCATTTCCAGAGATCGTGCCAATGAACGCTTTTGGGCATTTAAATAAATTTTTCTTTTCTGCATTCGCAAATCGTAATACTTTATATAGATTCGATATGGTGGATTTGATTTTGACAATCGGGCAAGTGACGTCAATTTAATAACGCCATTGCTGTCGCATCCATCAACACAGTGTGAGCGAGCAGTTATGTATGTATGTTTAAAAACATCAACATACTTGTATGTTTTTAAGTTTTAATGCCCAGTAAAAAAAATTTGAACCTTATATAAGGCTTATTTCATGTTACCGAAAGGCTTATTGCAACAGGCCTTGATTCTATAAGGAATATTAGTTGTATTTTTGGAGTCAAAAAAGAGTGAGAAAGGTGCACTAAAGTCGGATCCTTTATGCTCATTATCAGCTTATATGTATATGAGTTCGGAATGAATGTATTTCCCTTCTTGCGATGGTCGACCGATATGAGCTTAATTTCATACATTATATGAGTGTTAACAAGAGTCCGATATGACTAATCATAAACCGCTCATAATTTGCTTCTTATATGACTCTTCGGAGTCATTTATTTGCTTCATGTAAGATATTAGATTGGCTAGATCAGGGCGAATTTCGGACGCATGACATTAAAAATGGGGAAGCATATCCTCAATATTGGATGCAAAGAGTAATTTCGGAGCAAACCCATAAATGTAGGACATACCAGCGTTAGCTCTAATTAAAAAATTAAAAGACAGGCTCCACAGACCAACAAGGGCATACCACGGAGGCGGGTTTTTCTTGAAATACTTACATTGTAAAAATGCCGATCATTACGGAGTTGATCCATGCCAATTTAAAACGGGAACAGCAAAATACATTATAAGTTAATTTTATATAAAATATGAATATTTGTTCTTCTTTAGTTGCTTTGTTTGTTGAACATTCTTGGCATATAGCTCATAATTTTCATCATATCGGAGTCACAAAAGACTCTTACATGATCATATTTCTGAGGCTTACATTTTTCACATATTTCACACCCATATCGGACTCCTAAATTATGAGCACTCCGAGAATGTTTGTATTGAGAATAAACCAAACAACCTTTGTATTTTTTGTATATGTACGTGTTGCTCATTAAAATAAATGTTCATTCGTTCTAGATATTTTTATCGACACCATGATACAAAAAATGGAGGTAGTTCCATTTATTGTGACGTTTGCCACTTGACAGGCTAACCTAATATAAACGCACGCAAGTCATTTTCTGTCAAAAATGTCTCATGCACATACAACTTGTATGAGAGCAACCCAAATTGAATTTTCTGCGTGAAAACCTAACTCGATTTCCAATTTTTGTTTTGCGTGACATTTAGATTTGACGTTTACTGCCAGCTGACGTTTAGTTTTTATTTACAAATTGTAATTTTGTTTCGTGCTAAAATGGAGGTAAGAACTCATTTTCGTAAAAAATTATATATTTTTATTAAATTATAACCTTTTTGGATTTATTTCAGATTTGTAATGAGCAGCTTATTACTGCCGTGCAAGCGCACGTTTGTTTGTACAACAAATCCTCGGCGCTTTATAAAAATAAAGCTGCAAAGGATGCAGCATGGGAAGCAGTTGCAGAAGCAATCAACAGCAATGGTAAGTAAATGCTGGCGGTGGTTTATTTTTGTATTTTAATAATTATTTTATTGTTTTTCAGCCTATAACTGCAAAACACGCTGGCGTTCTTTGTGCGATCGATATAGGAAGGAGAAATCCGAGGATGCAGGGCGGTCGGGTGCTGGCACCAGATTTAGAAAGCAGTGGAAGCTGTTCAGCACGATGCAGTTTATTGAAGAATCTGCAGAGGAGGGAAGGTAAGGAAATTTTGGTAATTCTTTACGACAGCATGACACTGTTAATACGCGTCCAAAAATATCGAAAGATGTGTCAAAAGGCGCGTATTGACCTCAACAACAATTATCCGAATGCGGAAAATAAAAATTGTATATGTGTCCGGAGATATTTGCAGTTGAAGTTAGAGATTTTCATGTGATTGTTGTAATTTCGTACCCACAAAAAAAATTGTTTTGCGCGGTTATAGTTTTGGTATCCAAACCGGTGTTGGACCCATCCAGGGTAATTTTTTATAAGCGCGGCCGAAGGCCGCCAATGCAGAAAGGTGTTCTGCGCAAAAATACTATGGATGCCACCCCCGTTTTCGGAGGTACCCACAGGTATTTTTTCGGTTTTTCGTTAATATCTTTTGAACGAGTTAAAATTTTTATTTCCGCCTTCGGATTATTAATACTGATGTCAAGACGCGTCGTTTGACATCACTATTTTTGGACGCGTATTAGCAGTGTCATGCTTTTGTAAGGAATTACCAAAATTTTTTATATTAAAGTAAATATTTGTGCCTGAGTGTCGCTAATGTTTCCACTAGTATATCGACTGCTAAAACACCTTCAAAAATGTCGGTAGCGTAAAATCAAAAGGAATAATTGTGCCTATGAAATGTTTATTACCGTTTTTGAATAGTTGATACCGAGATTTATGGATGTATTTTAGCTGTCTATCGCAGACGTAAAGTACTCTAGCATTTAAGTGAAAGTTTCGATGTCCAGACGTTTGTCTTTGTGATTCAATGAAATATTTCATAACGAAACCCAGAGCAGTTTTAAATATCATTGAGTTTTTTGTTTTGTCGCGGATCGATCCGCAATCCCTCCGCAAAGCATCCGTCGGATATCGTAACAATCACGAAAATCTTTCATTCAAAAAAAAATTTCCAATTTTGAGGCTTATTTGGGATCATTTACAAAAATTTAAATTGCTATATACTTTGAACGCCTATAATAAACTTTTTTTAAATCTTTTTTTCTACTTCCAGTCCAGTTACCAATGTAGATTCTCCTAAGCCACCAGACAAACGCCCTTCACCTCGTGAGCCGCCGAAGAAGAAAAAGGTGGATGACCTTTTTGAAGACGTTTTGATAAAGATGCGAGAAAGGTACTCTGCGGCTAATACGCAAGAAGACGAAATATTTTTCTCCTTGCTTAAATCTAAACTTGCAAGGCTGTCTCAATCGCAAAAAGACGAGTTGCAAGCAGACATCTTAGCACTTGTTTCAAACAAATTGAAACATTATAATTTATAAATTAATATAAAAGTTATCATTCTCGACTGATTCATACACCTGAGAAAAGAAAAATAGCAGTGGCAATTTTTATCACTGAATTCATTTGAGTATGTGGTTTTGTAGCCCAATAAATTTTAGTACAACAAAGTACAAATTATAGATCTCTCATAATTCGCCTTGATTTTTGACAGTTTTTTCGAGGGTATTTCAGATTTTCGCCCATAAAATGTGAACAATTTTTTGTTGGTTGCTTAAAATTTATTGGGCTACAAAATCACATACTCAAAACAATTCAGTGATAAAAATTTCGACTAATATTCTATTTTCTGTAAAATAAAAGCAGTGGTACTTTTTATCATATTTCGTCAATTTATTTCTCTTTTTTATTTTTGATAATTTATGAAAACACTTTTGTAAATTTTGTCGCAGAAACTATGCAAACCAATCTCAAAAACAGTTCCAAAAAAATTCTAAAGCTCGAAAAAATTCTACGAATATTTCGAAGTTTTCGATTTAGAGCTTTCAGATGTTTGTTGAGTATGCAGCTTTGTAGCCAATTCAATTTTACTTTAAAGAAGTGCAAGTTTCAAAACGATATTGGCCAACGTTTAGTTTTGAGAATTTTGTTGTCGATGGTGTTGCTCATTTTCTTCTATATCATCATTCATTATATGAAAGAAAACGATCGTCTTAAAACCTAATTTTCATTAAAATAAAATTGAATTGGCTAAAGAGCTGCATACTCAACAAACATCTGAAAGCTCTAAATCGAAAACTTCGAAATATTCGTAGAATTTTCTCGAGCTTTAGAATTTTTTTGGAACTGTTTTTGAGATTGGTTTGCATAGTTTCTGCGACAAAATTTACAAAAGTTTTTTCATAAATTATCAAAAATAAAAAAGAGAAATAAATTGACGAAATATGATAAAAAGTACCACTGCTATTATTTTACCGGGTCTGTATATCCGTAAAGTACAAAATACATAACAAAGATGTGCCATTTGTTTGTAAAACCTTAAAAAATATAAACATAGATACAATAAGTACAAATTTTGAATTTTAGTAAATAAAAATATTATTTATTTATTCTCAAATTTTTATTTCATTAGTATTTAAAATAACGGTTGTTAGTTACTAAAGGTGGTATCAAAAGACACGTCTCAACCTCCGTTTTAAGAATCCGAAAACGGAAATCTTTCTGTCGAAAGTTATTCACAAAAAACCGTAAAATTACCCAGAGCGGGTCCAAAATATGGGACCTGATCCATAGTTTTTTTGCATAGAACACCTTTCTGCGTTGGCGGCCTTCGGCCGCGCTTATAAAAATTACCCTGGGTGGGTCCGACACCCTTTTGGGGATCAAAACTAAATGCACGCAGAACACCTTTCTGCATTAGTGTGTAAGTGTGTACAACAAATCTGACGAAAAAACAACAACCACATTAAAATTAGAACCGATTTTTTGCTTATATCTTTTGACAGAAATAAAAATTTTAATTTTCGCTTCCGGATTCTGAAAACGGAGGTCGAGACGCACCTTTTGATACCACCTTTGATAATTTTCGATAAAAATTAGGTGGTGCACCGTCTTGTGAAACGTTACCGAATTCGCAAATATATTTTTGTATATGCTTACAAAAGCGTAGCAAAAAGACGCTGCTCTGGATCTATTGCAGGCCTACGAGATTCCTTTAGTAAATATGGTTCCAACAGTCTTAAAAATGTTTCGAATAGGTCGCAAGACATCCTCACGGACTTATAAAAGAGGTCTGGATCTTTGCGCTTCAGAATATCATAGCCAGTCGCTTGGAATCCAAATTCATCCCGAGTTTTAAATAATTGGCGTCTACATCTGCGTCCATGCTGCCTTTGATACATTTCCCGTAATAAAATAAGGTCTTCCGCGTCACTTAAAATTTCCATTATCTCCTTTTATTTTCTTTGTTAAATTGTTAATCAAACGTATTAAATTTGAACTTGTCAATATTTTTACAAACAAATTTGACAGATATGACAGCTCAGTTACGCACGCACGCATGCTTATTTGGGTTAAGGCAAAAAACGCCGGTTGTTTGCGTGCGCAAAAAAAACGCAGTGCGGTTTTATTAGGTTGGCCTGTGACTTTTGCGGGGACAATGACAATTTCACCAAAAACAAGCTACCAGATTGAAAAATGTTACGTATTTTTCTAATTTTGATGGATTTCATACTAACGAATGCGACTAAATTACTTTCATAGTTATTTTAAATAAAAAGAAAAAAATTAGTCCCATGCCTTGGAAATATTTTAATACGAAATATCAGCCTAGAAAAGAAGGTCTTTAATAAGTTTTTCGAGCTTCCGAAAATTCTTTTGGTGGAAAAAACATGGATTGAAGTATGCAAAGCAAGGGAATATAGCCTTCTTAAGTGCCCGTACATTTGCTCAGAACATTTTGAAAAAAACATACACGTTTTCAATTGCTTGTTCAAAGGAGGTCCTTATAAACCGACAACGCAGTTTCTTGATAAATTGGCTACAAGTCCACATTTTTTATTTTTTATTTATTGTATAGTTCTAGCGTCGCGCTTTTGGAGGGAATTGTTAAACCATTTTTTTATGGAGAACATTACCCTGTAGCTCTGCAGGTTAGCCACTAGTTATGAGATTTTTTTTGCCCGTTGTACCAGGGGTCACCTTGGGGCAGCCCCGCCTATACACATTCTGTGCCCTTTTAGCATTGACGTAGATGTCCAGACTTTGGAGGTACACTTTTTCTCAACATGCCTTGAGAAATCTCCACTGTAGGGACATGCTAATAGGGCCATGCTAGATAAACAGGATGTTTCGTGTATTTTTTTTATCTAGGGGTCAAGCTGCCATAAAGATATGAGTCATTAACCAATGTATGAGTCATTATCCACTATTGTTCAATAAAATTGAGATATGTATGCACATAAATTATGCTAAAGCATATTATTACAGTCTCAGATAATCATTGCGTTTTCATCCTAAAGGAAATTTCCATCGCGAAAAACCACAATTTCGCCTTAAACAGTAACGAGATGGCAACGCTTCTGGCAAAACAACAAACATTTTGAAACTTCAAAAATCCCCAAATACGTCAAAAAAATTTTGAGTGGAACTACCTTCTTTTTTGTATCATGATCGACACGTTTATTCTTTACAATATGCTTTGGACATCTAAGTTTCGCATTAAAAATCAATTTAAAACAAAAAAAAAATGTTTGAGCCTGGACAAGAGAAGATGTGCGGTGTTTTTTATATATATATAATTTTCCATTGATTATACCCAGATGTGATATTTAAATAATTGTTAACTTACCTTCCTGAGGAAGACGCGAATATGCGTCGAAACGCGTAGAAGATAAAATAAACGATGGTTTTATTTCAAAAAAATCGGCCGAAAAGCTCCACAATTTAATAATAAAAACAAAAAATTTTGAACATAGTTTTCTTGTTGCTGCTTTACTAACAATTTTTGGAGATGGCATCTATTCACCAAATAAAGACGCTTAATAATTCCAACTACGATTCGTGGAATGTACAAATGAAAAACGTTCAGGTTAAATGTAACAACGAGCATTGCAACCAAGTTGATAGGACAAACTATCAATCGCTTATAGGATCATTGATGTACATATGTGGCACTTGCAAGCCGGCCTGACATAATGCATTCTGTATTCAAACTTTCACAAAGAAATACAGATCCTCATGCTGAACATGAAAATGCACCGAAACACATTCTTCGATACCTTTCAAAGCCGGTGAATTACAAATTGCAATATAGAAAGACGAGGTTTTAATTTTGACGGTAAGCCGATATTTTTTTCAATGAAGATAATGTCAGTGCTCAACATCTTGTCAAATTCTCTATTAACGTACTCCGTACCATGAGGTTAAGAGGCAGGCATACGATTTATCTGAAAGATAACGTTATGTATGAGGCATAAAGCCCATATTAAAAAAAGTTTACATAAGTTATAACGACCTTACTGTAAGGCTTATGGACCAAATAAAATAAGGCCGACATAATGTCTTATGATAATATACTACTATATAAGGCTTATAACCCAGAGTCAAGCTTACATAAGGCGTTGTAATAAGATAATAAATCGACTACATAACCTGATAAAGTTTTTATGAATCAAGTAGAACAAGGAATAATATACCATATTTTAATATAATTATATGTATATTTCCACATATAAAATCAGGCTTGCATAGAACTTATAACGAGACACCATCTGACTTTAAATTCCTTGATTGATCCCTATAATCTATCACCGAAAATAATTTTCAGTTCTACGTTAAAGTTATGGGACAAGTAACATTAAAAATGCTTTTTATTTTTATACTCTTTTACCTTAAGGATAAGTCGTAAATTGGCCTGAAATAAGATGTTATTATAAGATGTACGATGCACTATATTTACCTAACTGTAAGGTTTATCTATCAGAGGTGAAACCAGCATTCCCCATCGCTTAAAAACGCTTATGCCAGTTTTTGCAGGGTGACTCTAAGCCAATTGGTAAGTAATTGTCATTTTCTTTATAACCGTTAACTTATGTTAGCAAGCGAAACTATTATGTTCATATTATGTATGTGCGTGCAGGGCCGTAGAGAGAAAATCCGGGGCCGGGACTAAACAATTTACGGGCCCCCTATAAAAAATCCACTAAAAAATTTGATTAATTTGAATTAATGACGTCTCATTCATGAATCATTAGTGATGGATCACATCAAAAAAATGTTTGCCACATCAACTAAATAATTTTTGGACTAAGAGCTGAAAATAAAATTAACACAGAATATTTACTATTTATACTGTTTTATTGTAACGTAGAAATAAAATTCTCTTTTAACAGCCACATATTGTTTCAAATAATCTTTTCTAGTTATTTGGTAACATTTTAATAAATTTCTCATAAATTTAATGATGATTATAAATTTTAGTTATTCAATATAGAAGGTTCGGATATGAAAGAGTGGCTTTTCTTGCTGCTGCAAAATTTTTTATAATAATATCAAAGTTTAACTGTCTTGCCAAAACGGATTCAACACAAAGCGTGGCAAGTTATGAACCTCGCTCTTTAGATGAACACGATCTATGAAAGTTTTTGATTCTTGAAAGGATGCTGCAGGAACATTCTGCACTAGCTACAGGTAAAGTGCAGGTATAGTGCAAAAGATACGTAAAGCAACACCAATGTTGGGGAAAATTTTATACAGATTTTGAACATAGACGGTATTTAGCAATTTCAATGGTGACAGACCTTTATCAAAATTTGCTTCGTAAATGTGTTTCAAGTGAATTATTTCGCATTCTAAGTTTTGAGAAATGTCCGACTTGTATTTTTCGACAAATTTTGCTACCCTCGCCCGAACCGTAGTTTCATCCATGTCTTCAAATTGCCACAAAAAGGAGAAAACGTCTCGCTCAAATTTTTCATAGCTGCAAACCGTTCAGTAATGCCAGTGATTACCCATTCAAAGATCACCAAGAATGTGTTTTTTGTTTTTAATCACACTCTGAATCATCCTTAATCATCTCATTTAAATTATCTTCAGAACGTCTTTTGGGTTTTCTCTTTCGAATGCCCGGAAACTTTGGCGAGATGTTCAATTGAATAGCAACAGTCTTGCATTCATTTAAAATTGTTTCCCATTGGTTCCTGATCAACATCAAATCAGCTAATAAGGCATCTAGATGTCGGACCTCAACATCTATGGTGGCGTCTCAAGCTTGAAGGACCACGTTTCTTTCATTAATGGTAGTCAGTATTTTGAACCAAATTGAGGACAGCAAGATACATTTGAACTTATTGATATACTTGAGAATGCCGGAAACATCTCCGTATGTTTGCGCAGTCAAATTTGGCTTTTGTCTGAAAGACTATGAAGAGAACTCGGTACATTTTTTTTGAGGATGTCCCATCGTTGTGGACTGCTGCTGAAAATAGTAAATCATTTTTGTACAACTCCGAAGAAAGTAATTGCAGCCGTACAAAATTCTGCAACATCAACACCACATAAATTGAGACTGTGGATTGCCCAAGGGGAGTAATCAGCATTCGAGTTTTTGTCAAGAATGTCACGTAGTGCTCCGTTGTAAGCTCCTTTCATATTGGCGCCGTTACGGTACCGTTGTGCACGACAATCTTTTAATGGGATTTCATCTTTACCTAGAGTATGGCAAATTAGATCAGCGATTTTCTGACCAGTTTTTTGGTTACAATTCACGAAAGAAAAATCCGTTCTTGAATTGTAAAATTTGTTGCTTTCGAATTGAGATGGAGTTAGCGCAAAATGAACGTAGTCTGTTCAACGTGACTAGCATCAACGATAATAGCAAAATACTTGGCTTTCTTGCCTTGATCTAATATAGGTTCCCTCACGTGGTTTGCACAAATTTCTATAAACTCGGTCTGAATGTCTGGGGAAATATAGTGAACTTGTAAACGTTTGTGCTGCTGATGTGAAATCCTAACTTTTTCCAAATGATCTCTAAGTATCGGATCATAATGGCTTATTAGATCTAAGATGCCCAAAAATTTTCCATTGTTTCGTTCACCAAGATATATACTTTCGCCTCTGAAAGCTAGGCCTCTTTCACCCAAAACTAAAATGGTGTCCAAAATTCTATATAAAATTTCTTTCCACTTTTGAGTTTCAGTGATTAGCTGTTCATTGATAAGTGTATCAATTGTAGCCTCCTTTTGAATTAGATTTTGTAAAGATCGCCATTGAATATAACATTTAATGTGATCTTGAGTATTTTCGTGTGATGGCAATTCCATACCTGGATTTTCGAACATCCGCCAGGACAACAAATTTTAGGTTGATCTAAAGTATTGGTGCTTAACAGACGACATGGTAGACAATCAAAAGCATTGCTGCTGGCACGCCACACTAACTAGTCAGGCTACACTTTCTCTCCATTTGGCAAGATTCTGTTTAACAACGAGGTAGGGAATCCCTCGTCATGACGATCACGTGGAAAAATAACAGGACACCTTTGATGACCTCGACGAATTATTTCGTTGACTTCTTCAGATCGCAAAAACTAATTATTCACGGTACCGACATCGACGTCGTTTAAATAATCTTGACTTTGATACAGAGTTGGTGGTATTGTTGGAAGACTTTTTGAAGATTAACCTTCATCAGTGTCACCACGAAAACTTTACGATTTCGGATTCATGTAAACAAACATTTTTGTTTGATGCTTTTATTGTCTCCTCAGGTCCAGGCAAAAAATCATTATCAATATTCGTTGCTTTTGAAATTGGGCTTAAAATTTGCAGATGGAACAACTAACGACTCTCCTGAATTAAAAAAAATGTCTTAGTACATCTAACTCGCGGGCCCCTGAGAAACCCCGGGCCCGGGGGAATCCCCCGCCCCACCTTTCCCCTCGCCACTCATCGGGCCTGTGTGTGTGTTTATATATTAGCTGCTCCGAGTCACGCTATCGGCGAAATACATTTGTATGTTCACACAAAAACAAAAGAAAAGTTGTAAAACGCGTTAAAATCACCGTTTAGGCATTCACATACTGACATATAGACAGCAAGAGGTTTATAGCCATAAAAATAGTCACAAATCCACCTATATATGTATGTAGGTATGTAAACAACGTTTGTTATACTCAGTTGAGCAGAGCTCACAGAGTATATTAAGTTTGATTGGATAACGGTTGGTTGTACATATATAAAGGAATCGAGATAGATATAGACTTCCATATATCAAAATAATCAGGATCGAAAAAAAATTTGATTGAGCCATGTCCGTCCGTCCGTCCGTCCGTCCGTCCGTCCGTTAACACGATAACTTGAGTAAATTTTGAGGTATCTTGATGAAATTTGGTATGTAGGTTCCTGAGTACTCATCTCAGATCGCTATTTAAAATGAACGATATCGGACTATAACCACGCCCACTTTTTCGATATCGAAAGTTTCGAAAAACCGAAAAAGTGCGATAATTCATTACGAAAGACAGATAAAGCGACGAAACTTGGTAGATGGGTTGACGTTATGACGTAGAATAGAAAATTAGTAAGAGTTTGGACAATGGGCGTGGCACCGCCCACTTTTACAAGAAGGTAATTTAAAAGTTTTGCAAGCTGTAATTTGGCAGTCGTTCAAGATATCATGATGAAATTTGGCAGGAACGTTACTACTATTACTATATATGTTCTAAATAAAAATTAGCAAAATTGGATGAAGAACACGTCCACTTTTTAAAAAAAAAATTTTTTAAATTCAAATTTTAACAAAAAATTCAATATCTTTACTGTATATAAGTAAATTAAGTCAAAATTCAACTCCAGTAATGATATGATGCAACAAAATACAAAAATAAAAGAAAATTTCAAAATGGGCGTGGCTCCGCCCATTTTCATTTAGTTTGTCTAGAATACTTTTATTGCCATAAGTCGAACAAAAATTTACCAATCCTTCTCAAATTTGGTAAGAGCATAGATTCTATGACGGTAACTGTTCTCTGTGAAAATGGGCGAAATCGGTGGAAGTCACGCCCAGTTTTTATACACAGTCCACCGTCTGTCCTTCCGCTCGGCCGTTAACACAATAACTTGAGCAAAATCCGATATATCTTTACTAAACTAAGCCCACGTACTTATCTGAACTCACTTTATCTTGGTATAAAAAATGGCCGAAATCCGACCATAACCACGCCCACTTTATCGATATCGAAAATTACGAAAAATGAAAAAATGCCATAATTCTATACCAAATACGAAAAAAGGGAAGAAACATGGTAACTGGATTGGTTTATTGACGCAAAATATAACTTTGAAAAAAACTGTGTAAAATGGGTGTGACACCTACCACTTAAGTAGAAGAAAATGAAAAAGTTCTACAAGGCGAAATCAACAGCCCTTGGAATCTTGGCAGGAATACTGTTAGTGGTATTGCATATATAAATAAATTAGCAGTACCTGACAGATGATTTTCTGGATCACCTGGTCCACATTTTGGTCGATATCGCGAGAACGCCTTCACATATACATCTAAGGGTCACTCGCTTTTAAAACCCTCATTAATACCTTTAATTTGATATCCATATCGTACAAACACATACTAGAGTCACCCCTGTCCCACCCTAATGGCGATATCTCGAAAAGGCGTCCACCTATATACCTAATACCCACTCCCTCTTAAAATGCTCAGTAACACCTTTCGTTTGATACCCATATCGTACAAACATTTTATAGTCACCCCTGGCCCACCCTAATGGCGATATCTCGAAAAGGCGTCCACCTATAGACCTAGTGTCCACTCCCTCTTAAAATGCTCAGTAACACCTTTCGTTTGATACCCATATCGTACAAACATTCTAGAGTCACCCCTGGCCCACCCTAATGGCGATATCTCGAAAAGGCGTCCACCTATAGACCTAATGTCCACTCCCTCTTAAAATGCTCAGTAACACCTTTCGTTGGATACCCATATCGTACAAACATTCTAGAGTCACACCTGGCCCACCCTTATGGCGATATCTCGAAAAGGCGTCCACCTATAGACCTAATTCCCACTCCCTCTTAAAATGCTCAGTAACACCTTTCGTTTGATACCCATATCGTACAAACATTCTAGAGTCACCTTTGGTCCACCTTTATGGCGATATCTCGAAAAGGCGTCCACCTATAGAACTAATGATTACTCCCTTTTAAAATACTCATTACCACTTTTCATTTGATACCCATATCGTACAAACACATTCTAGAGTCACCCTGGCCCACCCTAATGGCGATATCTCGAAAAGGCGTCCACATATAGACCTAATGGCCACTCCCTCTTAAAATGCTCAGTAACACCTTTCGTTTGATACCCATATCGTACAAACATTCTAGAGTCACCCCTGGCCCACCCTAATGGCGATATCTCGAAAGGGCGTCCACCTATAGACCTAATGCCTACTCCATCTTAAAATGCTCAGTAACACCTTTCATTTGATACCCATATCGTACAAACATTCTAGAGTCACCCCTGGCCCACCCTAATGGCGAAATCTCGAAAGGGCGTCCACCTATAGACCTAGTGCCCACTCCCTCTTAAAATGCTCAGTAACACCTTTCGTTTGATGCCCATATCGTACAAACATATTCTAGAGTCACCCCTGGCCCACCCTAATGACGATATCTCGAAAAGGCGTCCACCTATAGACCTCATGCCCACTCCCTCTTAAAATGCTCAGTAACACCTTTCGTTTGATACCCATATCGTACAAACATTCTAGAGTCACCCTTGGTCCACCTTTATGGCGATATCTCGAAAAGGCGTCCACCTATAGAACTAAGGATTACTCCCTTTTAAAATACTCATTACCATCTTTCATTTGATACCCATATCATACAAACACATTCTAGAGTCACCCCTGGCCCACCCTAATGTCGACATTTCGAAAAGGCGTCCACCTATAGACCTAATGCCCACTCCCTCTTAAAATGCTCAGTAAAACTTTTCGTTTGATACCCATATCGTACAAACACATTCTAGAGACACCCCTGGTCCACCTTTATGGCGATATCTCGAAACGGCGTCCACCTATGGAACTAAGGATCACTCCTTTTCAAAATACTCATTAACAGCTTTCATTTGATACCCATGTCGTACAAACATATTTTAGAGTCACCCCTGGTCCACCTTTATGGCGATTTCTCGAAAAGGCGTTCACCGATAGAACTAAAGCCCATTCCCTTTTAAAATACTCATTACCACCTTTCATTTGATACCCATATCGTACAAACACATTCTAGAGTCACCCCTGGTCCACCTTAATGGGGATATCTCGAAAAGGCGTCCACCGATAGACCTAAGGCCCACTCCCTCTTAAAATGCTCAGTAACACCTTTCATTTGATACCCATATCGTACAAACAAATTCTAGAGTCAGCTCTGGTCCACCTTTATGGCGATATCCCTAAATGGCGTCCATTCATAGAACTATGGCCTACTCTCTCTTAAAATAATCTTTAATACCTTTCATTTGATACACATGTCATAAAACCACATTCCAGGGTTACCCCAGGTTCATTTTCCTTATTTTGTCTCCATAGCTCTCAACTGAGTATGTAATGTTCGGTTACACCCGAACTTAGCCTTCCTTACTTGTTTTAATTTGTTTTACTAATAAGTAAATCATTCAATTTACTTACTCGTATGTGAACAAAACAATCTGGAGTGTAATTAATTTTAACGGTAGCTACTTTCTCATCATTCAACATATTCACAATACAAACAACTTTAATAAATCAATATACATACTTAATAAGGGGACTCATGAAAGCATATAAACTTATAAGGTGTAAAATTATATCCATTTACACACGCTGTTATATGAACGCACCTAGAAATACTCTTGATATACTTGATTGTTTATCAGCTGTATTATTGCCGAACAACATTTTTTGATTGTTACACAAATTAAAAAATGCCAAGACTAAGTGAAAAATTAAAACTAAAACGCCTTTACTTGCTGATGTTGGAGATTTATGATGAAAATGCTTGCTGTAATGTCTGCAAGGTTGCATTCCTTCGAGTTTATCGCGTTTACACAATGAAATGTGCGCGTAAATTTATACAAATTGTGTAAATGATTTTTCATACAAAATTTGACAGCTCGTTTACGCACTATATAAATTTATACGTTTACACACTTTATAAGGAGTTTATACGGTTACATGAGTCCCCCTAATGTAAAAGTATACATAAATCTTTAGCTCAATTAAGCTTTTAGCAATTTGGCTAATAATATCCTCTTCGGTGGGCATTTAAAAAGAAAAGTTCTCTCGAGGATCCAAATTAAATGTTGTGGAAGCTTCCCAATTAAGTGTCCGGATATTCAAGAAAAATCGCATAACACTTAATATTAATAGCATAAAGACCACGCAAATCACTTGCTTACTCAATTGGCGCTTAACTGTTTAAACGGTTGTAACCGTCCAACAAGAAGCTCCAGTCGCTTCACCGCTGTGCTGACTAGCGCCAATTGGTAACACCAAAGGAATTTAAATCGTTTTTCACCCGTTCCTTCCAACGTCGTGGTGCCGCTCTCTTTCTTTGCTTCTGAAGGTGGGTTCCGATAAGAATACCTTCTTATCCGAAGCAACATATTTCATTCGCATGGCATGTGCGTATGTGCATATGTTCAAATCTGCGTAAAGCTCGTATAACTCATTATTAAATCTTCTTCGGTAATCATCGTTGCCAACGCGAAGGGGTCGGTAAATCTTTCCAAGAAATTTTTTCTCGAACATTTCTGGAGCCAGCCATGCTGCTGCACCATATAGCGGAAGGGTGCGATAAATGAATTGTGTGTGCTCTTCGTTTGCCAAGAGAGGACTTTACTTTTCAATTTCTTACTCAGTCCAAAGCAGCATTTATTGGACAAAAGTGACTTCGCTGTATTTCAAAGCAAATGTTGTTTGCCTTAATGCTGGTTCGCAAACCACCAGGTCTTTTGCTATTTCGAAAGTATGGCTGCCAACAGTGGCGTGCTTGCAAGGATGCAAATGCGCTGACTCTTTGATTGATGACAGCAGGTACTTCGCTTTGTCCACATTCACCATCAAACCCACTGATCACTGCAGCATCTTCCAAGCGGAAGTTGCTGCGATTAAGGATGCGGTGGATGAAATGCCATCCGGTGCTATTATGGTTGGGCATATAGCATCTACTCTGATAGCCAAGCGGCTGTTAACCCCTTGTGTTCAACTATAGTGCGATCGAGGGTGGTCTGGTAGTGCCTGACCTCGCTTGCGATTGCATCGAACTATTTTATGATTAAGCTAACTGGGTCCCGAGCCATAGTGAACTGAACCTGATGAAGGTGTCGGTAGAACTGAACCGGATGAAGGTGGCTGTAGGGATTTCGGGACCTGCATAGATGGCCCTCTAATAAGCTCAGTAAGCGTTGGGCAGACACCGCCGTTTGCAGGGTAGCAAGATATTTCTGGCCGAAAGTGGATGGCAAAAGGTCTAGCGAAAAATTGGGTTCACAAGGCTCATCTATCAACGGTCATTGGGACTTTGGCAGGGCACTGTCCAATAGGAATCCATGCGTAGGTCTCAATATACTGGAAATCCCACCACTGTGTCTCCGGAGGATGTAGCCAAAGTTGAGATCTCTCTCATTCGAAACTATATCATTGCTACGCAACGATCCTCTTAGTAGCTATAGCTACGTCACCGTTATTTCATTGTTTATGGTATCAATATGTATTGGCGGCCACCGTGGTGTGATGGTAGCGTGCTCCGCCTATCACACCGTATGCCCTGGGTTCAACTCCCGGGCAAAGCAACATCAAAATTTTAGAAATAAGATTTTTCAATTAGAAGAAAATTTTTCTAAGCGGGGTCGCCCCTCGGCAGTGTCTGGCAAGCGCTCCGATTGTATTTCTGCCATGAAAAGCTCTCAGTGAAAACTCATCTGCCTTGCAGATGCCGTTCGGAGTCGGCATAAAACATGTAGGTCCCGTCCGGCCAATTTGTAGGGAAAAATCAAGAGGAGCACGACGCAAATTGGAAGAGAAGCTCGGCCTTAGATCTCTTCGGAGGTTATCGCGCCTTACATTTATTTTTTTTTTTATGGTATCAAAACGTACCTTCATGTTGTCAAAGTGATCTTCCCCTATCAGGACAGCTACAACCTAATCTAACCTAACCATCAAACCCATATTTTCCGCTTACTTTTCCAGTTCGGAGTAAGCAGAACTTAAGGCGCGGGTGTTTAGGCGGATGATATCAATGTCATCAGCATATGCCAGTAATTGCACGCTTTCTTCCGGTCCTTCGCAATTCTGGCTGAGCTGATGGTGTTGCTCAAAGTCATTTTGCACAGCCGTATAATTTTTGCGTGGAAACTTAATTTAGATAAAGCTTCATATAGGCCGCTCCGTTTCCCGCTATCGAGGGCAGTTTTAAAAACAACGAAGAGGCATTGTGGGTCAATTTTTATTTCACGAGTTTTGTTTTCAAGATTTGGGGCATAGTGAAAATCTGCTCGATAGTAGATTTGCCAGGCGTAAAGCTGCACTGATAAGGCCGAATCAGCCGATACACAGTGGGCTTCAATCTTTCGCACAATGCGATTGGCAGAACCTTATAAGCGATACTAAGAAGGATAATTCCGCGATTGTTGGTGCAGTTTGCAGCATTCCCTTCTTGTAAACTTGACAAAGAACAATTGTCAGGCATGCATTAGTCCGACCATATTTTGCAATGAAGCTGGTGCATGCGCCGTACCAACTCCTCGTTGCCGTATTTGAATAGCTCCGCAGGCAATGCATCAGCGCTTGTCGCCTTGTTTTTATACTCAGTTGAGCAGAGCTCACAGAGATAACGGTTGGTTGTACAGGTATAAAGGAATCGAGATAGATATAGACTTCCATATATCAAAATCATCAGTATCGAAAAAAAATTTGATTGAGCCATGTCCGTCCGTCCGTCCGTTAACACGATAACTTGAGTAAATTTTAAGGTATCTTGATGAAAAATGGTATGTAGGTGTCTGGGTACTCATCTCAGATCGCTATTTAAAGTGAACGATATCGGACTATAACCACGCCCACTTTTTCGATATCGAAAATTTCGAAAAATCGAAAAAAAGTGCGACAATTCATTACCAAAGACGGAAAAAGTGATGAAACTTGGTAGGTGAGTTGAACTTATGACGCAGAATAGAAAATTAGTAAAATTTTGGACAATGGGCGTGGCACCGCTCACTTTTAAAAGAAAGTAATTTAGAAGTTTTGCATACTGTAATTTGGCAGTCGTTGAAGATTTCATGATGAAATTTGGCAGGAACGTTACTCCTATTACTATATGTATGCCTAATAAAAATTGGAAAAATCGGAGAACGACCACGCCCACTTAAAAAAAAATTTTTTTTAAAGCCAAAAAAAAAAAGTTAATATCTTTACAGTATATAAGTAAATTATGTCAACATTCAACTCCAGGAATTATATGGTGCAACAAAATAAAAAAATAAAAGAAAATTTCAAAATGGGCGTGGCTCCGTCTAGGATACTTTTAATGTCAAAAATCGAACAAAAATTTACCAATCCTTGTGGAATTTGGTAGGGGCTTAGATTCTAGGACGATAACTGTTTTCTGTGAAAAAGGGCGAAATCGATTGAAGCCACTCCCAGTTTTTATACACAGTCGACCGTCTGTCCTTCCGCTCGGCCGTTAACAGGACAATTTGAGCAAAAATCGATATATCTTTACTAAACTCAGTTCACGTACTTATCTGAACTCACATTGTATTGGTATAAAAAATTTTCGATATCGAAAATTACGAAAAATGAAAAAATGCCATAATTCTATACCAAATACGAAAAAAGGGATGAAACATGGTAATTGGATTGGTTTAGTCACGCAAAATATAACTTTAGAAAAAAACTTTGTAAAATGGGTGTGACGCCTACCATATTAAGTAGAAGAAAATGAAAATGTTCTGCAGGGCGAAATTAAAAGCCCTTGGAATCTTGGCAGGAATACTGTTCGTGGTATTGCATATATAAATAAATTAGCGGTACCCGGCAGATGATTTTCTGGGTCACCCTGGTCCTCATTTTGGTCGATATCTCGAAAACGCCTTCACATATACAACTAAGGGCCACTCCCTTTCAAAACCTTCATTAATACCTTTAATTTGATACCCATATCGTCCACCTTTATAACGATATCCCGAAAAGGCGTCCACCTATAGAACTGAGGCCCACTCCCTTTTAAAATACTCATTAACACCTTTCATTTGATACCCATATCGAACAAACAAATTCTAGAGTCACCCCTGGTCCACCTTTATGGCGATATCTCGAAAAGGTGTCCACCTATAGAACTAAGGCCCACTCCCTTTTAAAACACTCATTAACACCTTTCATTTGATACCCATATCGTACAAACAAATTCTAGAGTCACCCCTGGTCCATCTTTATGGCGATATCTCAAAAAGGCGTCCACCTATAGAACTAAGGTTCACGGCCTTTTAAAATACTCATTAACACCTTTCATTTGATACCCATATCGTACAAACAAATTCTAGAGTCACCCCTGGTCCACCTTTATGCCGATATCTCGAAAAGGCGTCCACCTATAGAACTAAGGCCCACTCCCTTTTAAAATACTCATTGACACCTTTCATTTGATACCCATATCGTACAAACAAATTCTAGAGTCACCCCTGGTCCACCTTTATGGCGATATCTCAAAAAGGCGTCCACCTATAGAACTAAGGTTCACGCCCTTTTAAAATACTCATTAACACCTTTCATTTGATACCCATATCGTACAATCAAATTCTAGTGTCAGCCCTGGTCCACCTTTATATGGCGATATCCCTAAATGGCTTCCACCTAGAGAACTATGGCCCACTCCCTCTTAAAATACTCTTTAATACTTTCCATTTGATACACATGTCATACAAACACATTCCAGGGTTACCTTAGGTTCATTTTCCTTCATGGTGATTTTCCCTTATGTTGTCTCCATATCTCTCAACTGAGTATGTAATGTTCGGTACACAGGAACTTAGCCTTCCTTACTTGTTTTTTTTAACCTTTTAATCTGGTTATTGCTATTCTTACTTCGTTATACTCGGGTGGGGGAACACTCATTCCTTCGTCATCGATAATAAAATTTACGGCGTTATTCTTGATGATCTGGAACAATATCAGTAATTTTCGGATGATTATTTGGAAGGTTTGTAATATGAAAACTCTGGAATGACGGTGTACGGTCCAAGCGTCGAAGTAGACCCTTTGAACAGATAGAGGTGGTGGCTCTACAGCAACGATGCTTCAACAAATCGGACTTATAGACTTAACTAATGGCAAAAAACCTTTGGCTTATCAGAATTTTATTTTAAACAGCTCTGGTTATCCCTGGAAACGTTTGATCAAACAAACAAAACATTGTCCTGACTTTCTCTATCTATCCACCTTCCTCTCCTCTATCTTGCCCTCTGTCTTACCTTTTTATTTCCTCTCCTCTCTACATTTTCTAGTTTACCTTATTGGGCCCATTAAATTTCCGTATCCATTTCATTCCTCCATAAATCTACCTGCTCTTGTTCCTATCCAAGTCTATCCCTCACTATTACTCTTAATCTTATCCTTATTCGTAAACTTCCAGTTTACCTCTTTTTACTACTTTGTCCCAAACCAGTACCCTTATTCTTACTTTTACTCTCTTAACTTTTGCGACTTCCCCCAACTTCCTCTACTTTTTCTTCCCATCTCCTCTATTTGCTCTTCTGCAATATGGAGATTTATCGAAATTGGCTTTTTCCCCCACATACCATTACACATTACTAAGGTAGTAAAAAGTAGCAAAACAATACCAACCATTTTCCCTCCCTTCTACTTTAAAATTCATGATTGGATCAAATTTTTGTTGTACTAATGACTTCACCTGTCTGGTTTTATTGCGTCATGATTTGGTTTAATATTTCAGAAAAAATTACAATTGTCGCCGTTGTGACTTCTAAGAAACTTGCATCTGGTTGAAAGAAAAACAAATTTTTATTTGACCAGTCTAATGCACTTACATTTCGATTCAAAAATTTCTCGCGCCTTATTTTCCAGTTCTTTTATTAAGTTTGGTTGTAACAAATTGTCCGGCTCATACTAACCTTCACTTGACATACCAAAAAGCTGGCATACGTAATACCTGGGGTAAAATAAAAGAAATTTGTTTTTGAGTATCTATGTAACAAAAGAACGTGTAAATAAAAAGTTGTTAAGTACATACCTACGGAGGAAAAGTAATAAATACGTGCTTCCAACAACTACTTAACCAATTATAAGTAATAAAGCTAATATTTTCTGCGAAAGTTCGTTTGGTTACACGGCATTATTTAATTGAGTAATTCAGCCAAGCTTGTTCGGAGTTTTTAGTTATCATCCCTAATTGGCGCTTAACCACCTGGGTGAGGTATGCATCAAGATAACTGGCGAGAATTGGAAGTACCAAGGGAGTTCAGGACATCCTCCATCTCCAATTTAGTGGGAGACATACGAGAAATATTTTTCGACACCGTTGCACAGTGTTTCGTGTAGAACAAGCTAGCTGGACAAAATTATTTTATGAGATTTTCCATTTCATATGCAGTCATTTATTACAACTACGTCATTTTTTTCAGCCATATGTTCTTTTTTTTATTTTTTTCCAAAATTTTACTTCATATGCATACATTTGCTTATTTCATATACAGTAACTCATGTGAATAAGTGACATATGTAGATCCAAAAAAATTTAAAGGACTTAAGAATATTACTTTATTGTACTTAAATTGAATGGACTACAATACTCAATACTTTAAAAAATTCTAAAAATTCCAAAAAAAAATTTAAATTTTTTATGAAAATTCGTCGAATTTTTCAAACATTTTTTAAATATAATTTAGTTTTTGTTATAGATCGTGACACATTTTCTTATGGGAAATTAGGTAAAATATATTTGCGAAAGCGAAAATTGTAAGAATTGGCCAAAAAGGGGTGTCTACTTATTTATATGAGTGACTGTACATATGTACATACATATTTTGTATTTGAGTATTTATCCTGGCACTACAATTTTTACAAAATTATTTTATAGTACCAGTCAGGAATGTAAAAGTGAATTACAATAATAATAATAACAATGTATATAATTAAATTAATTATGTGAAAATTACTTATTACAAAAACTTAAAAGTAAAATATCATACAAAGTAGAAAAGACAATAGATTTAAATTAAATAAAACCTGTTATTATTCGCTATTATCACTTTCTTTCGATGAGTCACTTGTGGAATAGTCATGAGCATCAGCAACACTACTGTGAAAGCTTGAAATAACTGGGGTATTTATTGACTCCTCAACATTATCGGGGTACAGTAAATTTAAGACTTCTGAAGTCAGACTTTTAAATTTTTTCTTAGGTATCTCCCTAAAACTGTTAACTAAAGGATCCGATGTTATAAGCAACATATACATAAGATCTCTATTTGTGGCTTCACGCGACTACTTTTGTGTGTTATCATCCCTGAATCGTCTCAAATCTTTGTTACGGACTTCCTGTGCTTCCTCAGAAAGTTGACCAATAGGTAAAATTGCTGATTTTATAATATCAGTACTATGCACTAAGATTTTATGAACTGTAACAGGCATATTAAACCATGGATAGAGATCTATGTATAGTGTTTTAGTCTCGACCGCAAATTTTCTTTGGATATTTATATTGTACCCAGATGCTAATGCGCGAAGGAGAGTGTCGAATCTTTTGATGAGCGTTACATCCAATCCCGTAATTTCAGCACTAGCCTCAGAATTTTCGAAAAACCTACGAGCAGTGTTGCCGTCATTGGTATTGCCGAAACCTGGTTTTGGTTTATCTACTATCAATCCAAGTACACTTTTAAATTTATTCTGGATTTCGTTGGAACGTAGCTTTACACTCTCTTTATCTACCTCATTCCTAAGCTGCCATTTTTTTACTTGGAGGCGATAACTTATGTGAAGCAAGCATTCAAAACATCTTATCCATGCATGGAGAGTAGACAAACCAAAACCAAGATTACCTCGGTTAGGCGTAAAGTCCCGTAACTCATTATTCATATCTTTTGGAGTGGCACCACAAATATAACACTTTTGTGCGGAAGAAGTTTCAGTCAAAGCATTGCAAACTTTTCCGTCAATCATTGTTAGAAGCATATTGTGATTTACGGAAACTTCGTATTCTTCGAGCATGTACTTTGTTGGCAACAACGCATTTATCTCCTCTAAAACTTTGTTCGTTTCAAAAAGAATAAAATCTTTTGTTTCTTTAGAAAAAGTAAATTTAATTGGTAGAAGAAGGTCGAGGATGCTGCCAATCAATGTTACCTTTTTCATCCTGTAATTGAAGAGGAACGAAAGAAAATATAAACAAAAACTCATCAGTGTCAGAACTGCATGTAAACTTTTGCTTATATGTGCTATGTCCAGAGCTTCCATCGCAACCCCACTTGCTGATTAAAGTATACGTCAAGTTTGTAGGTAATAAACTAACAAAAACGTCTTGATTTGCTAAAACTAAACGCTCAACAGTTTTATCTAATAAGGACTGGACTTTAATTTCCGCACGTGTTTCACCCACATCAATTTCATTTGGATAGCATTCTGCCTTAGCTTTTCTTAGACTATAAAATGATGGATAAACCTTATGGCCTGCCTTGATGCTCCACTTCCAAGTCGTTTTGTACCCATGAGTCGTCGACTTGCTATCTACGTAGTATGCTAAAGCTTCTACATTGCTCAATTATCTTGCATCTGGCTCACATGTCATCTTTTGCCGGATATTTGAGTGGTTTCCTGTGATTTTTTTTATAATGTTAGCAACATTTCTGTTGCCGGACATACGCGTTGATACTTCTGCCGCATAAAGTAACTCACCAGGACTTCTAGATTGCAAGAGGTCATCCACTCCACGCCGTTTGGTTTTTTCACTGCGGCTAACAAAGTCCTTCTTTCGTTTTCCGGGGTCGGGGTTACCTGAAGAAGTGGTTGGTTGGTCTGATGGCAACTTTGAATCCACCGTTATTGTAAATGTGAAGTCTGGACTCGAAATCCACTCCGAGTTTTTATTCAAAACTCGCTCCTTATGTCTTCCAGAAGTGTTCCACTTTTGATCCAGCTTCGACGAATATGCCGATATTTGTAAGCTTAAACTTTTTATCGAATACTCGGCTGCTTCGCTTAAATCGTACTTAAGTACAACAAAACTCAATAATTCTTTTTATCTGGTTTCCTTCGAATGTTGAACCCAAATGTCAAAAAACTCCCTTCTTGGTACGGTTATAACTAAACTGCTTTGTGTTGTTGGTTTTCCGACAGGGTGAATAGCTGATGATTGTTGTGCTGCCATCTTAAGTGTCGTTGATCGTTCTGATTTGTTATCAGTTGTGCAGTATTTATATTACATTCAGGTATTGGCGTAGATGCTACCAAATGGGGTTGTTTTGTGTAGCGTTCCTGTGTGGTTATACCTACATTAGGATTGTTTTGTGTGTACCTGTTTTTATGCCTTGGTGACTGGTGCGGTAGGTTGTGGCAGGTTGAAGTCAGTGATCTTCGCCTTTTTGCTTTTGGTGTGCTCTTGTTGACCTTGCGCGTTTATTTTTGTGTGTTTTATGGCTACGTGTTTGTTCCCTGTACCTGGGAATTGGTTTTGCCGTTTGTAGATCAGCTTTAAAGGTTCAAATATCTCGTCGGAGCTGGTACGTACATACATCCTATTTTATATGTGGAGATAACAAAATCTACAAAAAAAAAAATTAAAAATAGATGTGCAAAGAATTCGCAATGGTTTTTTCTTTCTACTATTAGAGAATACTTGCGACTATAACATATGTAAAATTTAGCCCGGATGTCCGCGGATGTATGTAACTTTTTTGTCCCTAAAGTTAAAAATATAGAGAAAAAATACCTTTTCTTATTAATAACAGAATGTTAAATATATTGAAAATACTCTAATTGCAAAAGAATTACTATTAGAAAATTTTACTTACCTTCGGCTTAGAATGCATCAAAAAAATTATATAAAAGTGTTCACTTAAAAGAAATATGAAGCTTAATATTCAACAAGAATTTTGAAAATTAATCAATGCATTTTACGGTCACTCCTGCCTTCTTACTTCAATTACTCAATATATATGAGCAAACATATCAAAAAAAAGCAGAAATCCAGTTATTTTGTTTGTTTTCTTTCATTTCTCATTACACTTTTCTTGGAATAAGAACTTTGTTTTTTTCCAGCTAGCTTGTTCTACACGAAACACTGTGCGTTGGCGTGGCTGCAAGGTGCTTATGCCTTAAATCTTTCTTTGATAATAGCAATGACTTCGTCTATACCTCATTCACGGTATGACCAACTTCTGATCTGGTCATTTGTAGATCTACCAGATCTAACAAGGGCCAATAATTTCTTCGACTTTGGTCAGGTCACTTTGGCCATCCTTTAACTAACTCTACGCCTCCATTTTTGAGCAGCTCTTTCCTCTCTAGCTATAAGGAGAAATGTTCCCTTCATAAATTTAGCACGTTCTCCTCGACGTACACCATGACCATTCCTAATGGGGTTTCCCCGATAAGAAGCGCATTCCTGTCAGCCAGCATCTGAAGCTCCATGCATAATTTTTTGTCATTTAAACAGGCGTCTCTCTTCGCGGCACTATAGCGTTTCCAACAACTCTGCGTTGGGGTCCTCTTACACAGCGTGGCCTTATAGTCAGTGTTCTTTTCCTATCGCAGAAGTTGTTTTTCCGACCCCCTAAAAACCTATGGTGTCCGCTGCGACGGTGGTTTTCTTGTAATTGAGAAATATGCAGCAGTTAGCTGTGGAGGAAACACGGTTACATCGTCAGGTCGAATGTTGGTACCCTAGTCCGAGTGAATGTTTGAGCTTCATAGCGTACGCATATCCATGACACTGTCTGTTCATTATCACCATGTCCCCGATGGGGAAACCATCCTAACAAAACCTTGTATTTGGGTCCCAGACCAATTAGCAATCCAAAGCATTCACCCACTAGCTTAGAAGTAATTGTGTAGACCGTTGCATGGCTGTCTGATATAATGAGGACAGTCCTCGAGGGTAAGCTTCCTAGTAGACATTCTCTAGCATGCTCAAGCTTCTTTTGTATTGATTTCTTTTGCATGGATAGTCGGGCAGCATCCTATAGGTATCGGTTTTTTGAAGTTCGGCTCATAGATGTCAGCCCCCAATTTTCCGGCATCAAATCCGTGAATCAAACCTCTGGGACAGGGTCGGCTGATTGCAATACAGGATTTCCTATGAAGGGAAATGGACTAGGATAGTTTTGTTAGGATTGATAGACAAACCTTCAGTACCATTGCAGCAGTAACTGAAGAAAGTCATCTATGACTAGGGTCGAAAAGAGACGAAAGAGTACTCCCCCTCTTGAGGGCATTCCGTAGCGGCCACCATTGATTAAGCTGCCCTTCCAGCTCAAGCCTGATTTTTCTTCTCTTTCGTATTGATAACACTCAGCGATTGATCATTTTGGGCTTATATCCTTCCCAATAATCGGTTGTTCGATAACTTGATGTGCCGTGTTATCGAAAGCCCAGTTTTCGACAAAAAGCGCATACGGCTATATTTTTAGACTCCAAAACCTTTTCGGATTTTTTCCGTGAGGCTATGAATAGCGTTCTCCGTGGATTTTCCTGACTCATAGGTCTCGATAACTTGAATAAGTTGAAAGTGGTGGTTGTTGAGTTTTGATGCTAGGCTTTTTTCTTTACCACTAATAAGGGTGTAAGTGCTGATAACCTGCTATACTGTCCGGAAAGTGAGTTTTATGTAAGAGCTTAGTTTTTGAGTATTTCCAAATACTAGGCTTCGCCCGGGAAGCCGACTTGGGTGAGGTGCTGTGAAGGGGATGGGGGCGCAAAAGACCAATGGTCGCAGTGCAATCCTTAACAATTATCGATCTAAGAGCTTAAATGTCTCTTCACCAGTTTTTCATCCGATTTTTCAATAAAAATAGACAGGAATATTGAAAACGAAGCGTTCTAGGTGAAAATTTGGAATAAAAAATCGCGCCATATTTTATTCAAAATATTTTTTTAGTTGAATAAGTTCTTCTAAGTTTGATTCTTTACTATAATGAGACCAAAATATAGAAGAAGGATATTTAGAATTTAGTTTATGTGACGTCCTTACTGGCCAGTTCAACCTAACCTAATCTACCATGCTTCGGCATCCCTTAATCCAACTTTAGTTTTGTTAGACCAAAAAAGAGCCAATTTCTAAAACAATGGACAGCCTAATGTATTTACATATTTGTACTAAATGATGGATGCATTAGTAAATAAAGAAGAAAACATAATTTCTTGTGGTAGAGAAAGAGCAGAAAATAAACAGAAAACCTGCTATAGCAAGCAGCCAAATTCATTATGTTGTGAATTGTCGTACCGATCCATAAACCAAGCCAAGCAGCTGTTGAACACAAAACGGGCTCCAAAATCACAGTTGTGTACCTATGTTGGCTTAAGAAATCGCTTAGCATATTTTCAAGTCAGTCCAAGGTGAGCTCTCGATGTGTACGGCACGTGAAATTTAAATAACGCTCTATTTATACGAATACGATTTCTTATCGAACGCTTCCGTCTGATGTTCTTTGCGTACAAAATGATTAAGATCTAACTGCATAAGCTCCTCATACATTTAATCCACCTTTAAACACAAAAGAGAAACGGTATTATAACAAGAAACAGCATAAATTATAAATGCAAATCGTGAAAGCGCTATAAAAGTGATTGTTTTTTGTATTTGTTTTAGTAAAAAGTGAATTGAAGAAAATTTGTATTCTTTTTATTTAAATGTGCATACTTAAAGTCCAAAAATAATATCGAAACCAATACGATCGGAAATTAGTAGCTGAGCTTTATCAGAGTTGATTTTGCTTCTTCTTGGAATTATTTGCTATACAATACACACACATTACCAAAAATGGCATACCGGTGCTTTTGGAGAAGTATAACCAATGTAAGTGACCCGATTAAAAAAAAAAAGTATGGAAGGCTAAGTTCGGGTGTAACCGAACATTACATACTCAACTGAGAGCTTTGGAGACAAAATAAGGGAAAATCGCCATGTAGGAAAATAAACCTAGGGTAACCCTGGAATGTGTTTATATGACATGGGTATCAAATGGAAGGTATACAAGAGTATTTTAAAAGGAAGTGGGCCATAGTTCTATAGGTGGACGCCATCTCGGGATATCGCCATAACTGTGGACCAGGGGTGACTCTAGAAGTTGTTTGTACGATATGGGTATCAAATTAAAGGTTTTAATGAGTATTTTAAAAGGGAGTGGGCCTTAGTTCTATAGGTGGACGCCTTTCGGAGATATCGCCATAAAGGTGGACCAGGGGTGTCTCCAGAATGTGTTTGTACGATATGGGTATCAAATTAAAGGTATTAATGAGGGTTTTAAAAAGTAGTGGCCCTTAGTTGTATATGTGAAGGCGTTTTCGAGATATCGACCATAATGTGGACCAGGGTGACCCAGAACATCATCTGCCCAGTACCGCCAATTTATTTATATATGCAATACAACGAACAGTATTCCTGCCAAGATTCCAAGGGCTTTTGAATTCGCCATGCAGAACTTTTTCATTTTATTCTACTTAATATGGAAAGTGTCACACCAATTTTACAAAGCTTTTTCTAAACTTATATTTTGCGTCAATAAACCAATCCAATTACATTGTGCCATCCCTTTTTTCATATTTGGTATAGAATTATGACATTTTTTTGTCATTTTTCGTAATTTTCGATATCGAAAAAGTGGGCGTGGTCATAGTCGGATTTCGGCCATTTTTTATACCAAGATAAAGTGAGTTCAGATAAGTACGTGAACTAAGTTTAGTAAAGATATATCGATTTTTGCTCAAGTTATCGTGTTAAGGGCCGAGCGGAAGGACAGACGGCCGACTGTGTATAAAAACTGGGCGCGGCTTCGACCGATTTCGCCCATTTTCACAGAAAACAGTTATCGTTATAGAATCTATGCCCTTACGAAATTTCAAAAGGATTGGTAAATTTTTGGTCGACTTATGGCATTAAAAGTAGTCTACACAAATTAAATGAAAAAGGGCGGAGCCACGCCCATTTTGAAATTTTCTTATATTTTTGTATTTAGTTGCATTACTGGAGTTGAATGAAATAATTTACTTATATACTGTACAGATATTAAATTTTTTGTTAAAATTATACTTAACATTTTTTTTAAGTGGGCGTGTTCGTCATCCGAGTTTGCAATTTTTTATTTAGCAGTAATAGAAGTAACGTTCCTGCTAAATTTCATCATGATATCTTCAACGACTGCCAAATTACAGCTTGCAAAACTTTTAAATTACTTTCTTTTAAAAGTGGGTGGTGCCACGCCCATTGTCCAAAATTTTACTAGTTTTCTATTATTCGTGAGGTCAACCTACCTACCAAGTTTCATCGCTTTATCCGTCTTTGGTAATGAATTATCGCACTTTTTCAGTTTTTCGAAATTTTCGATATCGAAAAATTGGGCGTGGTTGTAGTCCGATTTCGTTCATTTTAAATAGCAATCTGAGATGAGTGCCCAGGAACCTACATACCAAATTCCATCAAGATACCTCAAAATTTAATCAAGTTATCGTGTTTACGGACGGACGGACATGGCTAAATGAATTTCTTTTTTCGCCCAGATCATTTTGATATATAGAAGTCTATATCTATCTCGATTAGTTTATGGCGTGCGGATTACCGTTATGCGAACAAAATTAATATGCTCTTTGAACTCTGCTCAGCTGAGTATAAAAGCTAAAGAACAAAGACACAAAGTGGGAGAAAAAAGTGCTGGCAAATGGGAAACGATTCTCTGTTGCTCATTGTTGCAACTTGATATTGTTTGTGTATTGGTGCATGATTCTATAGCTATTATGGCTATGAAGATCTTGTGTATGCTTATACTGTGTTCTTGGCCTTTTGTCAGTGTCAAACCAGTATTGGCTTTTAAAATGTTATTTACCTACATACGAGGGCTGCTATTATCATTTTCAGACTTTCAAGAAAAGCACGTGAATTGAATTCGAACTTAAATAACTTGCCGTCATATGGAGGTATTGTGCTCGTTTGTCATACCAAAGACCCAGCATTCCTATTATTGAGGCTAGCTTGACCAATAGTTCCTGGGACTGCAGCGTTTAGCCTCCTCTTTCTGCCCCTTAAAAGCAATTTTTCGTGTTGGGTCGATACGGCTGCAAAATTGAGGATTGCTCGTAGCAAAGCCTTTGACAGTGAACTGATCTCGACATTCTTCCACGGGCCCACACTAAGCGTTCACTGTCGGTTGGGTTGACTGCTGCACCCAATAGGTACACAATTCTTAATGCTACACGGTATTGTAAAAGGGTTCTTCGGGTCTCCTTAGTTGCTAGTTCTTTGTCCTGGCTGGCAGAACACTCTTTTACCTAGTGCACAGACTACACACTTCCCTCGCTACCCGCATCCGAATCATTGCTGATAGCGATTTATTCTTCCCCAGCTTGCATCGCTATCACCTTTCCTTCTCATCTTTCCTTTGTTCTGAAGTTTTTGAGTTCATCTTGGTTGTAGCTAGAAAGAATTAGTATATGGAGAAGTATACATCTGTATATATTGAGCCATTGGGCATATGGGAATAGATGGAAATGAAAAAGCGAATGAGCTTGCTAAAAACAGCGCGTCACTTGAAGTTTGTACCGTAGACGTCCCAATCAGATTGGGCGGTAGTTGCACATGATCGACCAGGAAAGGCGGGGAACCAAGCGCAGGGCCGTAATCGAAAATCATGTGCAGGTCTCAGACTAATATAGCTACTCTTGTCATAAAAAAAGAGTACTGTAGGCTCATGATGGGTATTCTGACTTAACACTGCCTTCCGTCATCGCATGTTTCTAAAATAAGCCTAGTCAGTGATAGCAGGTACGGGTTGGTTAATACTGGCACAGTTGTCAGATCTAGAAAGAGCAAGTAGCAAAAGTCTCAAAGAGCTTTTAGTATTTGCCAAGAGGATGGTGTTATTTTATAACAAAGCTCCTGGTTTTTGATAGAATTTTTTCATTTCAGTCGTTGAGCGAACTTTTGGTAATATTATGGACTCATTCAGTCTATTCGAGGTCTTCACGGACCGGCCAGGTCAATCTATACTAAGGTTTAATTTTGGAAAAGAGGGTATCGTGTATGTTGAAGACCAAATAAGAACTATTTCAGGAACCCTTTTGGGATAATTTTGTGAGTGATTTGATATCACTACGAGAATCTTTTATGATCACTTCGCGATCATACCGCATTAAGTTTCTAACATGAAATACCCCAGTTGCTATTACTTACAATTGGCAGATTCTAATTGCGCTTGGCAGACGGATGTGTTGCGTGAACTTAAGTTTGATTAAACTGTCTGCTTCGACGGAGTTGTCGATTTTTGTTCAGTTTGTGCACAAAACAGGGAACACTGTTACCTTAAAGACTCCAACCCCACTCCAGTGCACTGTGGAGGGGATGCTGTTGTTTTTGTAGCGATAAAGTTGCTCCCCGAAGGCTTTGGGGAGTGTTATAGATGTGATGGTCCTTTGCCGGATACAGATCCGGTACGCTCCGGTACCACAGCACCATTAAGGTGCTAGCCCGACCATCTCGGGAACGATTTATGTGGCCACATTCAACCTTCAGGCCATCACCTCCCTCCCTACCCCCCAAGTTCCATGAGGAGCTCCTCGTTTCTTAGTGAAACAGGATTCGCCGCGGATAGGTGAGGTTGACAATTGGGTTTGGAGAAGCTATATATGGCGCTGGCAACCTGAAGGGTTGCGCTACACAGCCCCTTGAATCTGGTATTTTAGTCGCCTCTTACGACAGGCATACCTACCGCGGGTATATTCTGACTCCCTAACCCGCTGGGAGTATGTGGAGGGATCATAAAGTTGAATGATCGGAGCCATCCCTTTATATAGGAAGGGGTTGGGAACTATCTAAAGAGTGTAAATTCGTCCAACCTAGCAATTACTGCCAACCTCACAATGTACTTTCTAATCAAAGTTTCGCCCTTCTTAGGGGGCAGTCACGCCAACCCAATCATGCTCAACAACTGAATCGAATGTAAACCAGATAGTAGCATTACCTTAAAACATGAATATCAACGAAAATCCCACAAGGTGAAATGCCTCGATTAAGACGCTTCAGTAAATTAAGGTCTGTGGTTTGTCATGCTCCAACGGGAATGTGACAAAACAAAAAAATCATTTTTTTTTATGAAAGCACAACAATGAGCTCCCATAGATTTAGAGTCATCTCTTAAGTTATTTCTTTATGTACAATGTATATAGTACGTATATATGTAGGTAACTTGTAAGTATGTATGTACTCGTACATACAAACCACAGTTTGTGAACAAAGTTGTTGACGGAAAAATGAAATTCTTATGAGCTCGTAAAAAGTAAAAAATCCGCTTAATTATGCAGTTTGGATGCATTCAAGCAAGGCTTGAAAGACTAAATTTTGTCTACATACTTTTGTATGAATATATTCTATGGATGTTAAATCACACAACAACAAAGACTTCTTTTCATAATTTTTGTTGAAGTTCAAGCACGTATTTACACTTTGCCTTGTGGTGGGACTTAAGCCACAGATATTTCTTACAGTTTATCTTTTTAAAATATATGTCCATCAAGGGATTCATGTTTAACAGAACAACATGCCACAAAGCTTCTGAAATATGCATATATTCTTATGTATTTATGAGGGATGCTTCGTCAGTTTTACGACTTGGTGATGCTAAATTAAAGTTGATCCTAGCTTGGGTCAGTTGTTCAAAACATGCAACTACTGAAGTTATCTTGAGAAGAGACATAAGCTCAACGCCACAACGTCAAGTTTTGAGAGATGAGCCCTGTTTAGCTAGCTCATCCTATTATTCATTTCCATCTATTCCCATAAGTAAAGGGACCCGATTCTTTTCAAGGATTGTTTACAATCTAATACATTTTTAGATGTTGAGCCATGCGATATTGTTGCCTTAATTGCTGCTTGAATGCAACTGCAGTTAAATTTGTTTTCCTCTAGTGTTTCTTCTGTTTTGGTCACGGCTACTACTTCCGTCTGAAAAACACTACAGTGGTTCCGCAGCTTGTAGGATCCCTTTATTTTCGGATCAGCGCAGTATACCGAGACAATACTCCCTCCATTACTTTGGAAACATCGGTGTGCAAGTGTGTCATGTTGTCTGCTGTTGCCATTTGAGGGCCCTTGCGCCACCATTCACCCCTATTGTGGCTCTAAGAGCCTCATCGAAACACAGCGAAGGATTTATGTGGCCTGTTCGTCTGGTATTTTATGGCGCCATACTACTATTGCCGTATGGTCTGCTCTCAAGCTGCCCCGAGGCATTCAGTCTCCTTGCAGTTATTAACGCTATGTTCTTCGCCACCAAGTGTACAGGTGGAATATGCAGAATGGTTTGCAGTGCAGCCGTCGTGGTTGTTTTCAGGGCGCCCACTATGCTTAACATTGATAGCCTGTATACCCCTTATAATATTTTGATGAAGGTTATTTTTTTTGTGGCATCCCACCAAACAAGTGCCCCAAACAAGTTTTATAATTGCCGTAAATATGCAATGAGAGAGAGGGCTATAGACCCCACGTATACCCCAACATTATTTTACATGCTTAAAGTGCAGTCGAGGCTTTTTTCACTCTCTCCTTCACGGTAATACTTGATTGCAATAATGATAAAGTTATGAATAAACATAACTTGGATTTTGGATGATTCCACCTCGTCGTCACTCCAACATCTAAGACAGCTGTGTCTTTCCAGAATATTAAAGCGTATCGCATGCACTCCCATTAGGATCTACTCTGTTAATACTCCAATAGCCATAGACAGATGCATTTTTGTAAGCCATATTAGCTGCGCTAAGCGCTTTCTAGCGGGATCGAAGCCTAACTGTACAGAGCAGAGAACAAGTGGCCACCGTAGTCTCAAAATCACCGACATCCTTCGACATTTCGGCGGCAGAGCTTTAATAGACATGTTGTTGTTGTTGTAGCAGTGCTTCGCCCCACCTAACAGCCGCGACCGATCACAAATTGTCATCAGTATCCTCTAACGGGAATCCAAGGAAACTTGCTGTTTCAACAGGGGTAGACCATAAGGAAAGGGGTGTTAGAGGCGTTGGTTCCACATTACAATTAAAGAGATGGTTGGTGTCATGTGGGACATATTGCAAGCGGGCCATACATTTTGTATGTCGGGGTTGATTCTGGAGAGGTAAGAGTTTAACCTGTTACAGTATCCAGAACGAAGTTGAGCAAGAGTGACACGCGTTTCCCTGTGGAGTATGCGTTCCTCTTCCGCGAGTTTTGGATACTTTTCTTTGAGTACTGGATTCACCGGGCAATTCCCGGCATAAAGGTCCGACGCCTGTTTGTGGAGTTCACCAAGGACCTGCTTGTGTTTTTTCGCTTCATACGGCTGGGTTCTCAGGTGCCGTATTTCCTCAAAGTGCTTACGGAGATGACTCCTTAAGCCACTAGGTGGTGCTGGTTCATCAATCAGATGTCTGTTGGGATGCTCAGGTTTCTGGGTATTAATAGACATCTGACCAACTGTTGAAGCGGAGGATAACATTCCATCTGAATGTTCTTTAGCTCCGCAATCCGAGCCTTGGTGTCAAGGTAGCGTGATCGCCTCCCACACCGAATGTCCTGGATTAAAGGTTAGGGAAAAGTAACATAAAAATAATTTAGAACATTTTTTCCAAGCCGGGTCGTTCAACGGCAGTGGTTTGGCAAACACTCCAAGTGTATTTCTGTCATAAAAAGCTTCCCGCAAAAATTCAAAAATCGGCATAAAACATGTATTTTCCTCCCTTGTCAATTTGTAGAAAAATTAAAAAAGGAGCCCAACCAAAATTGGAAGAAAAGCTCGGCCTAATTCCCCTCGGAGGTATATCACGCCTTAACTTTTTTTTGACTATAAATCTATAATCAATTTACGTATATGTCATCATTATATCCGAATGATTCATCTCGAATCATTATTAAGCAAAAAGTATAAAAGGAAGCTGAAATATTCAATCGGAGAAAGAACGATGTGTGCCAGTTACTGAACAAAACGTTTACATATATACGCAGTTTGAATACTTACATTCAGAAAAGGAGTACAACAACAACATTTTAAATTTGCAAGCAAAATAAAAAATGTTGAAGCGTGAAGCCCAACCCATTATCAACATCTGACGAGCGAATATGGTGAAAAAATTCAATTTTAGATCAAACGCTTCTTGCTACATATTTACATTAAGGTGTCTTGCGAAAAATATTGCGTTTCTTCATAAACAATGAGTGTCATGTGATGCTAAGAAGTGGAAGTGGTCCTATTTTTCTTGCAGGTCTAGTCGAGCTTAGCTCATAAATGAGCGTTGAAGTAATGTTCGCTAACAAGACATTTTAAATAGTTGGTTTTATTATAAACAAGTGAAGGTGTCTAAGTTCGGGTGTAACCGAACAGTATATACTCAGCGTGAGCTTCAATTGTACATTCCATTTCAGATAAATTACTTTTCTACATAACACGTGGCACCGCCCGTTAAAAAAAAATGTCTCCCCATTTCCTTTTACAATAAAACTTGATAAGTGAAATATCATTGATTCAAAACTATTTTTTGTTAAGTTATAGCTTATTATTCTAGTCTACGACCCTTTTAAACTTGTTTTATATCTAGGTTGCCGTGGTCTTTAACCGATTCCGTTAATTTTTACTAGAAATATTTTCTGCTATAAACATAGAAAATTGTTAGTCATAAAAGGGGCGGTGTCACGCCCATTTTTAAAAATTTGAAGTTTTTCCTATTTATTGTTATAAATCCACTTGGGAAATAAAATACCATTTATATAAAGCTCTTTTTTGCAAAGATATAGCTTATTTTATTCGTGCACGACCCTTTTAAAAATCTTTTGTATAAAAGTGGGCGTGGTCCTTCACCGATTTCGTAAATTTTTCTTAAAAGCATTCCTTATAGTAAAGGCAACCTCCCTGCCGAATTTTGTTACGATAGGTTTAACGATTTTTGATTTATGATTAATAATATTTGTAACATTGATTTTATCACAAGTGGGCGGTGACACGCCCATTTAAAAATTTTGTTTTCCAATTTTTATCAAGAGTCTCAATACCACACGTCAAATTTCAACATTCTAGGTGTATTATTTACTAAATAACGAGGTTTTTGTGTTTTCCAAAATTTTATATATACAAAAAGTGGGCGTGGTTATCATCCGACTTCGCTCATTTTCAATACCAATCTATTCTGGGTCCAGATAAGCTCGTGTACCAAATTTGGTGAAGATATCTCATTTTTACTCAAGTTATCGTGTTAACGGACAGACGGACGGACGGACATGGCTCAATCAAATTTTTTTTCGATACTGATGATTTTGATATATGGAAGTCTATATCTATCTCGATTCCTTTATACCTGTACAACAAACCGTTATCCAATCAAAGTTAATATACTCTGAGTATAAAAAAAAGCAGAAAATTTTGGGGTTTCGATAAGTAAACGTTTCAGGCGGGGATGCGCAAGTTTTGATTATTGAAATCAAACCAAAATTTATAATGAATCGTCAGATTTTTTGGCAAACGGAAAACGAAAATTTTAACAGAAGTAGTCTACAGCGCTATCTAGTTCTTCTTCTTCTTATTGTAGCGATAAAGACGCTCCTCGAGGGTTTTCTGGAGTGTTATCGATGTTTATGGTCCTTTGCCAGATAGAAATTCGGCACGTTCCGGTAACAAGCACCCTTAAGGTACTAGCCCGACCATCTGGGGAGCGAATTAATATGATCACGATGAATTTTCTTGGTCATCCCGACGCCCAGGCCCCAGTTCTATTTCTCCCAGGGTATAGACATTTTGGGAACAGCCTTTTCAATCAGTTGCTTATATACTTTTTCTCATCTCTCTGCCTTTCATATTCGATATTGCCTTCTATACATATGTGTTTAGTTTATCTAATGTCATATGCGCTCTTTGTTACTGTGTATATGTGTGAGTAATGTCGTCTACGCTCTTAGCTGCTGTGTACTTCTATGCGTAGCTGTTTCTTGCCTCATTTGCTTAGGTTGCTGTTGTGGGTGTGCGTGTGATGTGTAAGGATTGCTAATATTCGCCACAGTATCGAATCTTGGGTAAAAGGTGAGGGTATACACGAAGAGTTAATCGAACAAATAGACGGTTCTGTATGTTTGTCCCTTTCAAAATTGCTTAGATTAAAAATTTTATTTCTGTCAAAAAATATTTCCAAAAACCGAAAAATGGACCCGGAGCGCTCCGAAACCGGAGGTGGAATCCACAGCATTTTTGCGCAGAACAACTTGCTGCATTGCTTATAAAAATTACCCTCGGTGGGTTTGGAGATCAAAACTAAACGTGAACAGTTTTGTGTGGGTACAACGAAATCATCAAAACTGCACAACCACATGAAAATTTGCAATTTCGTTTGCAAATATTTCTGCATTCGTGGTCCTGGGTCCCAAGCACGTCACCCGATACTTTTGGACGAGTTTTAGAAGTTTTGATCTTATGTAAAGAATTACCTGAAAGGGTTTTCAGTGAAAACTCATCTGCCTTGCAGATGCCGTTCGGAGTCGGCGTAAAGCATGTAGGTCCCGCCCCGCCGATTAGTAGGAAAAAAGGAGCCTTAAATATCTAGAGAGCTATCGTGCCTTGCATTTATTTTATTTTTATTACTCAAAAAAAGAAAAAAAAAACAACTTGACAAATAATACACTCCCTAATGTGCTTATAAAAATTCAAAGATGTTTCAGCAATGTTCGCGTCAAATAACAGTAATTACATTGCCGTAACTCCAATGTCAGTTAAGATTTTCGGAACTTTCATTTTATTTAATATCAAAGTTTGTCAGCTAGCGAATTTCTTTGGGAGAAAATTGGAGGAAAATTTATATTAGGCTTGTCCATCAGCACATCATAATCATAATAATAAATCTCGCACATTATACCTGACTTCGCGTTAAATGTATATAAGTTAAGATTTGAATTGTAATTTATTAACAAAGTGAAATCCTAGCTTAAGACGCTTGTAAAAGTAACTGGTTATTGAATGAAGAATTCTCACGACCATAGTAGTTAGTCGATGGGATAAATGGAAATGTCCAAAACATCGAATCAGTTTACCTGTTCAAAAAAATGTTTGTGTGCATGTATGAGTGCATTCATCTGTCAAATTTATTAAGCTAGAAACTAGTATTTTAGGTTACTATACTAAAACATTTGTTTTTGGTACGAGTTTGAGGTCTGCAAACAAATCCGTACCATCAGTAAAAGGAAGTTTTTCATTTCAAATAGTTTCTGTGCTAAGAAATTCCAAAAGCTGTTCAAACGTTCCTTGAGAATATCAATCAACAAGCTTACTGATCTGTAATTACCAGAATTATTATAAAAACTCTACTATTTACCCCTATTCTGCATTTCTACTTGGATTGGAATTTTTTTCAATTTGGCAACTTTGGTATTCTGTGTTCCAATCTCTTTTGATCCAACTTCGAATCGTTCGATTTTGTGTATTCTGCATTTCGATCGTAGTTCCGTTTTTCTAAGTTGCAAATTTGTTGGCGGAAAAATATTTTCTTTTTATTTCTTCATTAATTTATAACAGAATTTTAACAAAAATGTAAGTAAAACTTGTTGAGAAACGTAAAAGGCTTGATGGTGATTGTTTTTTATATGTTTCCAACACAAGTGCAGAATGAGACGTTGGCTAATTTAATGGCAACAAAGCGGGATATGATGACTCCTGGGAAGCTAGCCTTTGCATAAAATTCTTGCTTCGCTTGTATTTTCTCCTCTTCACTTTGTTCAAATGTTATCCACTGAGGGCATATTTCTGGTTGCATTACATCCAGAAACGTAGACAGTGACTTTGACACTGTTGACTCTGCCATTCCTACATTATAATCCGCCCCTGGTCCATGCCGGTAACTGCCTTCTGCAAAATTCTCAAAGCAGCTACTAGGATATTGAGGGCAGATGTCGATGCTGAAGTCCTTGTACGAATTTGCCCCGCAAAAGTATCTAACACATACTTGAAAGCATCCTTATTAAGTCGAAAGTTTTTTTTTGATCCTAAATAAGAAAATAAGTCATTAAACTTTACCACTTTTAAGTTCAATTTCTTAAAATTCATCACTCATCTCAAATGGATTACACAAATCTCGAAATATTTGCCTTTCCATTCTCGCCTGGACATTTTCGTATGTGTTGCTTTCCAACTCCACAAATAATGCCGCGGCTATTGATTCCATTATTATAGACAGCTATAATGTGTGTCTGTTCGTTGGGTCCAGTTATATGCCAAAGCAAGCTGCCGGAGTAGAGGAAGGTGGAGCGAAAACATAAACAATCCTTGCGGAAAGAATAAATAAATCTTTATAAAGTATTTTGGGCCAGTGCAATGAAAGTAGCATCCATAAAATTCAGAAAATGTCAACTGTATTCGTGCCGGAATCCGTTTTAACAAAACTTGGTGGCCACGGCAGGGAATTGGCCAAAACAACGACAAAAACACACTTACAATTATGAAAGCACTTCACTCAAAAAAATATAATACTGCGGAAATATATTCTATTGCTCTTTCTTGTACAAAATGGCGTGGATAATAAAATATAACGGTTTTGAGTGTTTTTTACAAATTTTTATTTTGTTCCAATGTTCACACATTCCGTACAAACAGCTGATTTTGAAAAAGCATTTGCCTTTCCTCTCGTTACAATTCCGTCGTAATGCAGAATACCCAACTTCGATTTAAGCGGAGCGCAGAACGGGAACTTAATCGAAATGCAGGAAAAGGGTGATTATTCTTGTTAATAATTTATTTGCTACTGAGCACTAGCGGTGAACATTTAATTTTGATTGCCAATCCAATTTTACTTCCACTTGTCTTTTACTGTTTATAGACTATTGACCTCATTCTAGCGGTTTTTATTATTTTCAATGCGTTGTATTAGCGTTTGGCTGCTAGCAATTTTCATAGGTGTACGTTCGTGTGAGAAAACATATCGATATAATCAAACAAATGGAAATACTATAGGCCTGGTGACTTCAATTCAATCCCGAAAAGAAGAGAACTTACAACAGCTTTCACAAAACCCATTACACAATTGTATTAGGCTCGTATGTAATACTGCCTCACACAAACAAAAAAAAAATTGTAGGATGTGGCAATGCGGAGGGGTGACATAAGGTCAACGGCTATATGCCAATTGATCTTATGACTTCTTAAAATGGCCACAAAGTCAATTGAAGCTATAACATGAAATATTCACAACTCCAAATTTCAAATGGTTACAATGCGAACCACATTGACATTGTGACCATCCTGCTTTTCCGATGTGGCAATAAAGCCAACTCTTTCTTTCTCCAGTGGCCATAAGGTCAATTATTTTGTTTCGAAACTCCACGTGTTCAAATTTTAACAACTGTTTAATTGCAGTTAAGTTTTATTGTTTTTTGGCTGTATGTGTCTGAATTTCTTTTAATATTTTTGGATACGGCGCTACTTTTCATATATTTTGGTCTTAAATAAAAAAGTTTTGAAACAATTTGGAATTAAAGTTCGCGCGATTTACATTTTAGCGAAAATCGGATTTAGTACTGGTCCAGGGTGGATTTATTTCAAAAAATAAGAAATTATTTAATGAAATTTAGTACTTATTCAATCCTGCAGACGTTCTTTTACTATTGTGCTGATCTTAAATTGCAGTATGTGGTTGTGGTCGGTTTACCGAAATAGTCAAAAGGTCATACGGAAATTTACTAAATGCTCATTAAGTCAAATAAAGAAGGGCCATAAAGATCTTATGGTATTTGAAGTGGTCATAACGTTAATTGACTTTTTGATCGTTGACCCTATGTCACCGCACCGGTAACGCGATACGTGTATTCCAAAGCGTCTTGATGAAACCCTCGAAAACTGGCATTTTAATAGTCTAACAAAATTATATATTACACCGCCAAAAACAAAATTGAACCGAATCCGATATCATAGTTTGCCTAGCGAGTTCCGTTTTGGCCTTAGTCTCAAAAACGCTCAGCCGCCAGTAATTTTTTGTCTGATTTTTCAAGTCCGGTAGCCGATTCGGATTCAGCTCGTCAAAAATCATAGGAGTACATGTGTCGCATTACCAGATCTTTTTGCGAGTGTTTCAAAAAAAGCTTAACCGGGTTCTTACTTAAGACACTATGCCAAATTTAAAACAGATGTGTTATAGCTGAGGTCGATTATCCAGTATTGGTCCCTCAAAAAGCGCTGAAACACCTGTTCGACACTGTAGTCTCTTTACCACGATTGAGGTAGATCTATCACATTTTTGGAAAATTTCCCTTTCTACCTTCTTTTTTAAAAACCTTCCACAATTTTGTTTACCAATATGTTGATATCAGCAATTTTCAGAACAAAGGCCGTATCGTATTATAAGATCCGTGATTGAAATAAATTTTTTTAGTCGCAATAGCTCTGAAATGGTTAATGGGAAATAGTCGCTACCAGTATTCATTAGATCTATACCTTTTTATCATTTTTACGAACCTTTTGACATTTTCGTATTTATCGTTTGAGTAAAATTGCTTTCGATACGTGATTGTATAACACGATACGGGAAAATATGTATTTCATAATACTATTCTGGTCACCCGAAATGATTTTAACTTTATTATTTCATGCAAAAAATACATTTTGGCGATCTCGGTTAACATTTTCCGGGTACAATGAAAATCATTTGATTTGATTGGAACACAATATTCTTTCACGCTTTTCTGGATATCTACCGCGGTTTTTTTTTTAATCTACCACTGAATTGGTTTTGGAAGTGGCAACACTGTTGCTTGGTCTTTAGTTAAGTGGAAAGATTTTTCGAGAACGGGTTCCAGTAACTCAGTACGACTTTTGTAAGAGCAGATTTAGAGAAAAAGCTCTTCATTTGGTTGTTAAACTAGAAGGGCAACGGATATCAAAGACTTTATGCAAGGCATCTTCCTTAGCATGGGTGTAGCGAACGATTAGATATAAGTAAGATAGGGTGCGCCTCTGGGGTTTTTTCTTTTTATCTCGTGAATGTGGATGATCTGCTGTGGTGGAAAAAATGTCTGAACAAACTGAGGGACGGGTATATCAGAGTGTCGTGACCAGATGATCTGAATCATGCAAATTAGCAAAATGGAATTGATGTGGTTTACGAGAAGGTACAAGATTTCTGTATTTGAACCACTCTTCATCTGACAAAAAATATCCAAACTGTTCACCTATTCTACTGGTGCTGGGATTGCAAATGAGATCCCGTATGGCCCAAGCTTTCGGGCTTCGCGTACATAACATTTCTCGTTGTAGGCACGCTTTTTCTTATTCGTTTACACAGTTTTTCAGTTCGGAAGTTTTATTTGTATTCTGTTTTCTTTACAAATGAATGAGAAAAGCTAAGAGCTTAGTCATTTATTGTTACCTCCGGCTGTTTACTGAAGCAATATGCAGACATGATAATTAGCGTTCACGTTTAGATGAATTGTGCAAACAAACACACAATATTTCTATATATGAGCATATTTTTTTTTTTAAGCAAAACTAGCAAATCGAGAAAAATGTTGCTGTAAACGCTCCCCGAAAGCAAATAATTGTTGATCCCTCGAGGCTTGCGCTAGATGATTTTTTTATCATGTCTTACGACGGGCATGCCTTGACCGCTGGGGCTTTTAAATAGTAATACATACAAGTGAAAATTTTGGCACAGATACAGCTTTTTCACCTGGTCCTTGTACTTGCACATAATTTTTTTTAAACGTGTTTCCGCGCTCTCATATAAAATTATTTGTATGGCATTGTAGTCTACGAATCAAAACTTACACTATAACCCATAAAAAATTAAAACCGATGCTCAAACCGAACCAAGTTTAAACCAGAACAAAAATCGGCCCAAAAACTTGACCTACACCTAGACTGAAACTAAAACCACACCCAAAATTGAACACGAGATCGAAACTGAATCCAAAACTTAGGCAAAAACAGGAAACGAAGCTGAATACAGGAAGGGGTCAAAACAAAATACCAAAGCAGCGTGCGGAAACAGCAAAAATGAAATCAAAACTGCATCCGACACTAAATACAAACCAAAAGCGTTAACGAAACTTGAACCATACTCAAAACAGTATGGGAAATTAAAACATATACCACTACCAAAACTTTAGCTGAAACACAAACTGGAATCGATACCGAACCTAGACTTTAATTTGTTCATTGATTCATCTTGGTTATATTATTAGGGAACCAAAAACAGCGACTGAAACTGAATGCGGCACTGGATCAGAACTAAGATCGAAACTGAAACCGAGTCCGAAACTGGCGGCGGGTCAAAACATAAACTAAGTTGTGAACTGGAATTCAGAAATAATATGGAGACAAAAAAAAATCTGTGACTGAATACAAAACTAAAGCCAAGACCGAGATTATCACAGCAAAGCGCAAACCAATTCGGAAAACGTAACTAAAACTGAGATCGAAACTAAAACCGGAACATAAATCAAAGGCGAGCCCGAAACTCGAACGAGATCCTATTTTTGTGTTTGTTTGTTTTAATGGTGTGTTCAATTTATACTTATTATTAAGAATTCATGAGCTTAACACCGGCTTATAATAATTGAGTATTCAATTATTATGTTTTTTCTAAGAGAAAGTGAAAAGAAAGAAAGAAACAATTACTGGCATATTGCGATGGTACCATTTCGAAAACCGCCACGTAATCATCATCAGGTAATTTCGTAATATTATCAAAGGTTTCACCAAGATTCGAACCGCGATCCTGTCTTCTATTCTTCTTCAATTTTTGTTTATTTCTTTATAAGGTTTGAGAATTTCGTGACTGAAATCATGGCCAAAATCGAAATCCAAAGCGAAACTGAAGGTTAGATCGAAACTGAATCCAAAACTGATATGTAATGAAATCGGAGCCTGAACTGAAAAGAATACCAGAAGGACTACCAAAACGGAAGCTGGAACTAAAACCTAGACGGAAACTAAAGCTATAATCAAAACCAAAGCCGAGTCCGAAACTGAAACGAGGTCTCTAAGTTTTGTTAATATGTTGATTCAAAAAATGTAAGGCTCGATAACCTCCGAAGAGATTTTAGGCCGAGCTTCTCTTCCAATTTATGTCGCGCTCCTTTTAAATTTTCTTACAAATTGGAAGGACTAGACCTACATGTTTGATGCCAACTCCGAACGGCATCTGCAAGGCAGATGAGTTCTCACTGAGAAGCTTTTCGTGACAGAAATAAACTCGGAGTGCTTGCCAAATCACTGGCGAGGGGCGACCCCGCTTATAAAAACTTTCGTCTAATTGAAAAAACTTGTTTCTAAAATGTTGATGTTGCTTTGCCAGGGGCGTGAAGCCAAGATCTTCGGTGTGGCGGCCGCAGTGGTTAAGTTTGTAAATTTCGATTTTAACGAGAAACCGGTACCAAACTCTAAATTCAATCGAAACTTAACATAAGAGCGAAACCTGATCAAAAATCGAAACTAAAATCGCAGGCGGGACTGTGAAGAATACTAGAACGAGGACCAAAAAGGAAACCGGAACTAAATCCGAGCCCGAAACTCGAACGATATCTTTAGTTTTGTCAATATGTTCATCAATTTTGTAAATTTTGAATATAATAAGACTGAAACCGGTACCAAAATCGAAATCTGATCCGAAACTGAACATTAGATTGAAACGGTATCCAAAATTGATCTGGAAAAATCTGACGTCGAACGAAAAAATGGATGGCGGAAAAATCGGAAAGAAAATTTCAGCATTACGAATTGATCACTTTCAAACTTCTCTAAAAAGTGTATGCCTTTGCAATAGAAAAGTTCGAAAGAGAAAAATATTCCCACCATAAGTCTGCAGCAGTAGCAACATAATATGAAATTGTTATTTATATAGCAGATCAGAGTTTAGTGACACCTATAAATCAAAATATACAACAAGTTTGTGCTTTGATGACAACAATAATGTGAGATTTATGAGTGCAGTAATATGAAACGTTTGAAAAATCAAATTGTCACGATGCAAGAAAAAAGTGCTAATGGAAAGTTGTTTAATAAAAAGTGACTTATGTATGTATGTATGTATGTATATACGACTAATATTGCACTAATATATTGATAGCAGATAGATATAAATGTACCTTTTTAACTTTTCCTTTTTTTTATTAAGTGCAGAAAGTCATATTTTTATGTACGGGCGAATGTATACTTTCATGTTTAAATATTTGTTTATATTATCCAACCCACTCAGCATTTAGATGACTAAATTTTCAATTTCCCTACATATAAATACAATTTGATTACTCTTTCTGACTAAATAATGAGTTATCATACAATTGAACAAAAGAAATAGTCAAATATGAATAACTTTGATGATCAAAAACTGAAAAGCATTTTTTGATCACTTTTTGGAATCATTTTTGAAGTCGTTTTATGATTAAATTTTAATATTTCATAAAAACCAACAAAAAAATAATCAAATATGCTTACCTTTGATGATCAAAAACTGAATATAGTTTTTCAATCACATTTTGGAATCATATTTGAATCAAATGTGTTTACTTTAGGTGATCAAAAATTTATAATAATTTTTCAATCAGCATTCTGAGTGTTTTCTGACTATATTTGTTGACTGAATAATGAGTTTTGTACCTGTAAAAACCTTACTTTCCATTGAAAATCTTTTTTTTTTCACATACACACATTTTTTCAATCATGAAGTTCAGAAAAAATATGAATATAAAATTTTTATTACTAAGACATTCTTCAAGACAATGTAATGCAAATGCTGCTCGTGCCCGAAGATTTCCCCAACCATTTCTCCACCTTCGACTTCCCAGAAAATACATAATAGCTGGACAATACAAAAGTTGTGAGCTATTTGACCAGGTTTGTGGTTCAAATAGCTCACTCCCGCATACTTTCTTCCCCTGATGAAATAAAATTATTATGTAGTATCTTATTTTGAATGAAATATGAAGAATAAATGCATCATAATCGCATTCAAAAATGATTCAAAAATCTCAACCAAAACGATTGAAATATGTTCACGAATATGATCAGAAAATGACTCTGAAAAGTAGTCAAATATTACTCTAAAACAATTAAAGCTCAATTTTACAATGATATCAAATATGAATAAAAAGCGTTTCGAAATATGAATCACAAATGATTATTCAAGAATAATCACATTTATGGTACATTTTTCTCCCGACGATACGTTAATTTTCGAACAGAAAATGCTTTTAAATTTGAACGTTTTTAATCATCTTGGGGTATGATATTTGAATATTTTTTTATCAAAATTTTCAAAAAATGCTGGCTGGGAATATTACATGAGCAAGAAAAGGTTTTGTCATTCTAAAATTGTTATTATTAAATATATAATTGGCTTATAAAGTTCATACATGATCCACAACTTTCGAATCGAGTATTTTTTTATAGTAAATTCCATATATGTAAATAAATTTGGGTCTATATTAGACGGGCTCGAATAAACAAACTTATTTTGGTTTCAAAAAAGTTCAACTATTTCATTTTTGTTTCAAAATGGACGGTGAGTTCTTAGTACTAATAAGTCAGAAGCCAAAATTCTAACTACGCCTGTATAAGTTTTTAAAGGGACATCAAATCGTAGTCCAAGGTGACGGGTGGAACATTTCATTCATTTTTCCCGAAAGTGTAAGTAGTAAGCTCGTCCTAAAAAGTCTTCGGGGGTTATGGCGCTTAGCAGGTATTTGTAATTTTCTCAATTTAAAACAAGTAAGAACGGGACTGTCTTCGGCTGTGCCGAAGACTTCATACCTTTCATGAATGGGACTGAAAAATAATCTTATCCCGTTCGTAATCTCCGAATAATCGGATGCATAAGATAAGAAATATATAGTGAACAGATCTACATACCTTAACGATTTTTAAGATAAATATAAAATAAAAAACAGGCAGGTACTTTGTGTGAGGATGCAAAGTTTCAGGTTTTTTGTGGTCTGCGTGTAAAAACTATGACTACGAATCACGTATTTCAACAATATATGACGTAAACGTAACTATTTGATGAAATTTGATGAATTTTGAAGCTTCTAGCCGTAAAAAGGGGGCAAAAATTAGAGTTTATATGGGGTATATAATATATATACCACCGATCTCTATGATTTTTTCAGACAACAATATATGCTATATACGTAAGCATATGGTGAAATTTGAAGCGTCTAGCTGTTAAAAAGGGGCAGAAATTGCGCAAAGTTTCTTAACTGAACAATCGGTTGTATGAGATATATACTATATATACCACCGATCTCAATGATTTTTTCAGACAACAATATATGCTATACACGTAAGCATTTGGTGAAACTTGAACATATCTAAACGATTTTTAAGATAAATATAAAATAAAAAATAGGTAGGTAATCTGTGTGAGGATGCAAAGCTTCACGTTTTTTGTGGTCTGCATGTAAAAACTATGACTACGAATCACGTATTTCAAAAATATATGACGTAAACGTAACTATTTGATGAAATTTGATGAATTTTCAAGCTTCTAGCCGTAAAAAAAGGGGTCAAAATGACAGTTTATATGAAGTATATAATATATATACCACCGATCTCTATGATTTTTTCAGACAACAATATATGCTATATACGTAAGCATTTTGTGAAATTTGAAGCTTCTAACTGTTAAAACGGGGCAGAAATTGCGCAAAGTTTCTTATCTGAACAATCGGTTGTATGAGATATATACTATGTATACCACCGATCTCAATGATTTTTTCAGACATCAATATATGCTATACACGTAAGCAGTTGGTGAAATTTGAAGCTTCAAGCTGTTAAAATGGGGCCGAAATCGTAAAAAAAATATATATATACTATATATATATACTATATATACCACCATATATATATTATATATATCACCGATCTCTATGATTTTTTGACACAACAATACATACTATATACGTAAGCAATCGGTGAAATTTGAAGCTTATAACTGTTAAAATGGGGAAGAAATTGCGCAAAGTTTCTTATCTGAACAATCGGTTGTATGGGATATATACTATATACCACCGGTATCTATGATTTTCTCAGACAACAATATATGCTATACACGTAAGCATTTGGTGATATTTGAACATATCTAAACGATTTTTAAGATAAATATAAAATAAAAAATAGGTAGGTAATCTGTGTGAGGATGCAAAGCTTCACGTTTTTTGTGGTCTGCATGTAAAAACTATGACTACGAATCACGTATTTCAAAAATATATGACGTAAACGAAACTATTTGATGAAATTTAATGAATTTTGAAGCTTCTAGCCGTAAAAAAAGGGGTCAAAATGACAGTTTATATGAAGTATATAATATATATACCACCGATCTCTATGATTTTTTCAGACAACAATATATGCTATATACCTAAGCATTTTGTGAAATTTGAAGCTTCTAACTGTTAAAACGGGGCAGAAATTGCGCAAAGTTTCTTATCTGAACAATCGGTTGTATGAGATATATACTATGTATACCACCGATCTCAATGATTTTTTCAGACATCAATATATGCTATACACGTAAGCAGTTGGTGAAATTTGAAGCTTCTAGCTGTTAAAATGGGGCCGAAATCGTAAAAAAATATATATATACTATATATATACTATATATACCATCATATATATTGTTACGAATATTAGCAAAACTGAGGAGTGCTGCCATCTCCAGGCCGATGCTAAGCAGTGACGTGAATTCACATCAATAATTCAATCATTATGTATCTACATAAACGAATCAATAATTGCGTCTACACATATGTACACATTCCGACAAGCAACCTTTACATACAAGGCAGCGAGAGATGAGATGTCATACACCGATGAATTTACTTATACGCTTATGTGTGTGCGGGAGACTGTAGACTACAAACACATGCATATATCTTATCTGAGTGGTCACAAGAGAGGGCAATAATTTGTGCACGTAGTTGTGGCTGGCGATTTTGTAGCCGAAACAACTAGTAACTTCTGGAAATCGAAGAGCCTAGAAGTATGCAGCGTAAACTATAAAAGCGGTGCAGGCGAGTAAGAAGTAATTCAGTTTGATTTGAGTTGTCAAGCAGTTTGATTATCACGATATCTAGCGAGCAATAGCAGTATTATTTTGAATAGTGGAGTTTCATTTTAGCTATCAGTTTGGTTATTAAGCTATTGGTTGCACAGTTTGAGTGTTATTGTGAAGCATTTTAATAAAGGCCATTTTTGCATTATTCAATATTGGAGTTATTTATTCAACAGTTTAGCGATACGAACCTAGCAAAAGGGCAAATAAGAGGATTTGCAGCAAATTCGTTACAATATATTATATATATCACCGATCTCTATGATTTTTTGACACAACAATACATACTATATACGTAAGCAATCGGTGAAATTTGAAGCTTATAACTGATAAAATGGGGTAGAAATTGCGAAAAGTTTCTTATCTGAACAATCGGTTGTATGAGATAAATACTATATATACAACCGATCTCTATGATTTTTTCAGACAACAATATATGCTATATACGTAAGCAATCAGTGAAATTTGAAGCTTATAGCTGTTAAAATGGGGTAGAAATTGCGAAAAGTTTCTTATCTGAACAATCGGTTGTATGAGATATATACTATATATACAACCGATCTCTATGATTTTTTCAGACAACAATATATGCTATATACGTAAGCAATCGGTGAAATTTGAAGCTTATAGCTGTTAAAATGGGGTAGAAATTGCGAAAAGTTTCTTATCTGAACAATCGGTTGTATGAGATATATACTATATATACAGCCGATCTCTATGATTTTTTCAGACAAAAGTATATGATATATACGTAAGCAATCGGTGACATTTGAAGCTTATAGCTGTTAAAATGGGGTAGAAATTGCGAAAAGTTTCTTATCTGAACAATCGGTTGTATGAGATATATACTATATATACAACCGATCTCTATGATTTTTTCAGACAACAATATATGCTATATACGTAAATATTCGGTGAAATTTGAAGCTTCTAGCTGTTAAAATGGGGCTAAAATTTGCGAAAATATATATATATATACTATATCTATATACTATATATACCACCATATATATACTATATATACCACCGATCTTTATGATTTTTTCAGACAACAATATATGCTATATATGTAAGCATTCGTTGAAGTTTGAAGCCTCTAGCTCTTAAAATAGGGCAGTAATTACGAAAAGTTCCTTATCTGAACAATCGGTTGTGGGGGATATATACTATATATACGACCGATCTCATAAATTTTTTCAGGCAACAATATGCGCAATATACGAAAGTATATGGTGAAGTTTGAAGCTTCAATCTGTTAAATTGGGTAAGATATTACAAAAATCCTCTTTTTCTGAAAAATCGGTTGTATGGAGGATATATGCTATAGTGGTCCGATCAAGTCGGTTCCGACAAATGTCTAATCGGACACCCAAATACACCCGCTCACCAAATTTTATCAAGATATCTCAAAAATTGAGGACTAGTTTGCATACAAACAGACGGACGGACAGACGGACATGGCTAAATCAACTTAGTTCTTCAACCTGATTATTTCGGTATACTTAATGGTGGGTCTATCTATTTTCCTTTAGGGACTTACAATTTTCGGTTTCGTGACGAAATTAATATACCATTTCATTTTTATGAAAGGTATAAAAATAGGTAGGTATTCTGTGTGAGGATGCAAAGCTTCACGTTTTTTGCGGTCTGCATGTAAAAACTATGACTACGAATCACGTATTTCAAAAATATATGACGTAAACGTAACTATTTGATGAAATTTGATGAATTTTGAAGCTTCTAGCCGTAAAAAAGGGGTCAAAATGACAGTTTATATGAAGTATATAATATATATACCACCGATCTCTATGATTTTTTCAGACAACAATATATGCTATATACGTAAGCAATTTGTGAAATTTGAAGCTTCTAACTGTTAAAACGGGGCAGAAATTGCGCAAAGTTTCTTATCTGAACAATCGGTTGTATGAGATATATACTATGTATACCACCGATCTCAATGATTTTTTCAGACATCAATATATGCTATACACGTAAGCAGTTGGTGAAATTTGAAGCTTCTAGCTGTTAAAATGGGGCCGAAATCGTAAAAAAAATATATATATACTATATATATACTATATATACCATCATATATATATTATATATATCACCGATCTCTATGATTTTTTGACACAACAATACACACTATATACGTAAGCAATCGGTGAAATTTGAAGCTTATAACTGTTAAAATGGGGTAGCAATTGCGAAAAGTTTCTTATCTGAACAATCGGTTGTATGAGATATATACTATATATACAACCGATCTCTATGATTTTTTCAGACAACAATATATGCTATATACGTAAGCAATCAGTGAAATTTGAAGCTTATAACTGTTAAAATGGGGGGTAGAAATTGCGAAAAGTTTCTTATCTGAACAATCGGTTGTATGAGATATATACTATATATACAACCGATCTCTATGATTTTTTCAGACAACAATATATGCTATATACGTAAGCAATCGGTGAATTTTGAAGCTTATAGCTGTTAAAATGGTGTAGAAATTGCGAAAAGTTTCTTATCTGAACAATCGGTTGTATGAGATATATACTATATATATAACCGATCTCTATGATTTTTTCAGACAACAATATATGCTATATACGTAAATATTCGGTGAAATTTGAAGCTTCTAGCTGTTAAAATTGGGCTAAAATTTGCGAAAATATATATATATATACTATATATACCACCATATATATACTATATATACCACCGATCTTTATGATTTTTTCAGGCAACAATATATGCTATATACGTAAGCATTCGTTGAAATTTGAAGCCTCTAGCTCTTAAAATAGGGCAGTAATTACGAAAAGTTCCTTATCTGAAAAATCGGTTGTGGGGGATATATACTATATATACGACCGATCTCATAAATTTTTTCAGGCAACAATATGTGCAATATACGAAAGTATATGGTGAAGTTTGAAGCTTCAATCTGTTAAATTGGGTAAGATATTACAAAAATCCTCTTTTTCTGAAAAATCGGTTGTATGGAGGATATATGCTATAGTGGTCCAATCCGGTCGGTTCCGACAAATGTCTAATCGGACACCCAAATACACCCGCTCACCAAATTTTATCAAGATATCTCAAAAATTGAGGGACTAGTTTGCATACAAACAGACAGACGGACAGACGGACAGACGGACAGACGGACATGGCTAAATCAACTCAGCTCTTCAACCTGACTATTTCGGTATACTTAATGGTGGGTCTATCTATTTTCCTTTAAGGACTTACAATTTTCGGTTTCGTGACGAAATTAATACCCATTTCATTTTCATGAAAGGTATAAAAATAGGTAGGTAATCTGTGTGAGGATGCAAAGCTTCACGTTTTTTGTGGTCTGCATGTAAAAACTATGACTACGAATCACGTATTTCAAAAATATATAACGTAAACGTATCTATTTGATGAAATTTGATGAATTTTGAAGCTTCTAGCCGTAAAAAAGGGGTCAAAATGACAGTTTATATGAAGTATATAATATATATACCACCGATCTCTATGATTTTTTCAGACAACAATATATGCTATATACGTAAGCAATCAGTGAAATTTGAAGCTTATAGCTGTTAAAATGGGGTAGAAATTGCGAAAAGTTTCTTATCTGAACAACCGGTTGTATGAGATATATACTATATATACAACCGATCTCTATGATTTTTTCAGACAACAATATATGCTATATACGTAAGCAATCAGTGAAATTTGAAGCTTATAGCTGTTAAAATGGGGCCGAAATCGTAAAAAATATATATGTATACTATATATATACTATATATACCATCATATATATATTATATATATCACCGATCTCTGTGATTTTTTGACACAACAATACATACTATATACGTAAGCAATCGGTGAAATTTGAAGCTTATAACTGTTAAAATGGAGTAGAAATTGCGAAAAGTTTCTTATCTGAACAATCGGTTGTATGAGATATATACTATGTATACCACCGATCTCAATGATTTTTTCAGACATCATATACACGTAAGCAGTTGGTGAAATTTGAAGCTTATAACTGTTAAAATGGAGTAGAAATTGCGAAAAGTTTCTTATCTGAACAATCGGTTGTATGAGATATATACTATATATACAACCGATCTCTATTATTTTTTCAGACAACAATATATGCTATATACGTAAGCAATCAGTGAAATTTGAAGCTTATAGCTGTTAAAATGGGGCCGAAATCGTAAAAAATATATATGTATACTATATATATACTATATATACCATCATATATATATTATATATATCACCGATATCTGTGATTTTTTGACACAACAATACATACTATATACGTAAGCAATCGGTGAAATTTGAAGCTTATAACTGTTAAAATGGAGTAGAAATTGCGAAAAGTTTCTTATCTGAACAATCGGTTGTATGAGATATATACTATGTATACCACCGATCTCAATGATTTTTTCAGACATCATATACACGTAAGCAGTTGGTGAAATTTGAAGCTTATAACTGTTAAAATGGAGTAGAAATTGCGAAAAGTTTCTTATCTGAACAATCGGTTGTATGAGATATATACTATATATACAACCGATCTCTATGATTTTTTCAGACAACAATATATGCTATATACGTAAGCAATCAGTGAAATTTGAAGCTTATAGCTGTTAAAATGTAGAAATTGCGAAAAGTTTCTTATCTGAGCAATCGGTTGTATGAGATATATACTATATATACAACCGATCTCTATGATTTTTTCAGACAACAATATATGCTATATACGTAAGCAATCGGTGAAATTTGAAGCTTATAGCTGTTAAAATGGGGTAGAAATTGCGAAAAGTTTCTTATCTGAACAAACGGTTGTATGAGATATATACAATATATACAACCGATCTCTATGATTTTTTCAGACGACAATATATGCTATATACGTAAATATTCGGTGAAATTTGAAGCTTCTAGCTGTTAAAATGGGGCTAAAATTTGCGAAAATATATATATATATACTATATATATATACTATATATACCACCATATATATACTATATATACCACCGATCTTTATGATTTTTTCAGACAAAAATATATGCTATATACGTAAGCATTCGTTGAAATTTGAAGCCTCTAGCTCTTAAAATAGGGCAGTAATTACGAAAAGTTCCTTATCTGAACAATCGGTTGTGGGGGATATATACTATATATACGACCGATCTCATAAATTTTTTCAGGCAACAATATGTGCAATATACGAAAGTATATGGTGAAGTTTGAAGCTTCAATCTGTTAAATTGGGTAAGATATTACAAAAATCCTCTTTTTCTGAAAAATCGGTTGTATGGAGGATATATGCTATAGTGGTCCAATCCGGTCGGTTCCGACAAATGTCTAATCGGACACCCAAATACACCCGCTCACCAAATTTTATCAAGATATCTCAAAAATTGAGGGACTAGTTTGCATACAAACAGACAGACGGACAGACGGACAGACGGACATGGCTAAATCAACTCAGCTCTTCAACCTGATTATTTCGGTTTACTTAATGGTGGGTCTATCTATTTTCCTTTAAGGACTTACAATTTTCGGTTTCGTGACGAAATTAATATACCATTTCATTTTCATGAAAGGTATAATGAAAATTCTGAACGTGAATTATAGTTTCCTGAATTTAAATTGGAAATCCTAAACTTTAAATAAAAATTCTGAACATGAATTGCAACTTTCTGCAATTAAATTCGAAAAGATGTAGATATTCAACATTACTTTGTTGTGTGCAGAAGTTGCACGGTATGTGGGATGTTTCCTGCTCGCACGCAATAAACTTGCTTATGGATAAACACTTACTGGCGTTCACCAACGACTCCAAAACGCTTCTCCGGAGATCCTAGAAATGTGATTGGTACTCTGAAAAGGACAGAGGAGAGCTACACTAACCAGCCGGAAGGGACATTTAGCTCTTAGCTAAAACTCAATTTCCGGACTATATAGCAGGCTACCAACACTCACATAGGCTTGTAGACTATAAGTGGTAGAAAAAAAGCCTAGCAATGAAGCTCACCAATATCAAGCAAGTGCAATGGGCCTTGCCTGAAATCCAATGGATTTGACACACAAGGGTATTCAGATGACTTAGTAATCTGCATCACAGGGATACACGAGGAAACAATATTCAATCGCTTGCAACAAGATCTGCGCATCGTAGAAAGGTGATGTGATGCTAACAGAATTGTCCAAACTAGTATCTTTTACCCGGAAAGGACTACTATTCAAGAAATCGATACCTACAGTATACTACCCGGCTATTTTGCAGGCAGAAAACTACTTACTTACTTACTTAATTTGCGCTTAACCGTCTAAACGGTTATGGCCGTCCTACAAGGCGTGCCAGTTTTCCACCTGGTCCTTCCAACGGAGTGGGGGCTGCCCTCTACCTCTGCTTCCATTGGCGGGTTCCGATAGAAACACTTTCTTGGCCGGAGCATCATCTTTCATTCGCATAACATGGCCTAGTCAGCGCAGCCGCTGCGTTTTAATTCGCTGGACTATGTTGATGTCTGCGTATAGCTCGTACAGCTCATCATAAAATCTTCTTCGGTACTCGCCATCGCCAACGCGTAGAGGTCCATAAATCTTTCGAAGAACTTTTCTCTCGAACACTCCCAAAATTGCTTCATCTGCTATTGTCATGGTCCATGATTCTGCCCCATATAGCAGGACGGGTACGATAAGTGACTTGTAGAGTATGATTTTCGTTCGCCGAGAGAGGACTTTACTTTTCAATTGCCTACCTAGTCCCAAGTAGCATTTATTGGCAAGATTGATTCTTCGCTGGATTTCAGTGCTGATGTTGTTGCTAGTGTTGATGCTGGTTCCCAAATAAACAAAGTATTTTACTATTTCGAAATTATGGCTTCCAACAGTAGCGTGGTTGCCAAGGCACGGCTCTTTGCTCGATGACAGCAGGTACTTCGTTTTGTCCTCATTCACCATCAAACCCATCTTTACCGCTTCTTTTTCCAGTTTGGAGTAAGCAGAACTAACAGCGCGGGTGTTTAGGCCGATGATATCAATGTCATCAGCATATGCCAGTAATTGCACGCTTTTATAGTATATTGTTCCAGTGCGGTTAAGTTATGCAGCTAGTATAATTTACTCCAGCATCAAATTAAAGAAATCGCATGATAGGGGGTCACCCTGTCTGAAACCTCGTTTAGTTTCGAACGGCTCGGAGAGGTCCTTCCCAATTCTGACTGAGCTGATGGTGTTGCTCAACGTCATTTTGCACAGCCGTATAAGTTTTGCGGGGCAACCAAATTCAGACATAGCGGCATATAGGCAGCTCCTTTTCGGGCTGTCGAAGGCGGCTTTAAAGTCGACGAAGAGGTGATGTGTGTCGATTCTCTTTTCACGGGTTTTTTCCAAGATTTGGCGCAGTGTGAAAATCTGGTCGATGGTAGATTTACCAGGTCTGAAGCCGCACTGTTAAGGTCCAATCAGCCGGTTCACGGTGGGCTTCAATCTTTCGCACAATACACTTGAAAGGACCTTATATGCGATATTAAGAAGGCTGATTCCACGATAGTTGGTGCATTTTGCAGTATCCCCCTTCTTGTGGACTGGGCAAAGAACAGTTAGATTCCAACCGGCAGAAAACCATGCAAAGGAATTTGCGATGGAGAATGTCTACGAAAAAACTAATCCTCGAAGAGTATCGTCATTATTTCAGACAGCCAGGCAGTCTTACGTGCCTTGCAGTCTTACAAAATTTCTCCTAAACTAGTAGACGAATGCATTGATCCTAAAGGATCTGGGATCCAAAAACACGGTTTTGCTATAATGGGTTCCCGGCATCAGCGCATTAAGGTAATGAACATATGGACTATAGCCACTGTGTAATCCATTACACAGTCCCACAGAAAAAAGTGGAATGTTAAGCGGACATGAGAGCTTATCTTATGGATTTTACGTGACTGAAGAATCCGTGGTGAGAACTCAAAAGTTAGCTCTTGGTTTTGTGGCAAAACGTCACTTTTTGGAGTTAGAAACTAAGCAAGAGCTAAATTTTGTGTTCAGCCAGTCAAAATCCATAAGAGTTGACGTGTCCTGCTCGTTGAATATGCCACCTTTTTTTTCTGTCGGGCTGTGAAATCAATGATGGGTGGAAGCTTGCCTTTAGGCCTATATTTTTTTCTTCTTAAAACTCGCTAATGAATTTTGGAGGACTATATGAGACGGTCGATTGACTCATGGCAAACTCAACACACATATTGTAAAGGGAGATCAACAGAAATTGTTATCTGTCATTGATAGGTTACCCGACTTCGCAGAATATGCTGTGATAGAATTCTTGGATGAAGTGATTCAAGGGGTTGATAAGCACAATAAAAAGTTGTATAGCTTCAAAGCTTCCGCACCTCAATTGCCAACCTCACCTCCGCGAGGGGAATGCTGTTTCAAATATGAATGTATCATATTCATACACATAATTAGCAGGCGACGCTCTGGCGACCCCAAATTCCCAAGAAGGTTTAATGTGGCCATATAAATCGTTCCTAAGATGGTTGGGCTAGTACCCTAATGGCGCTTTGTGTCCGGAACGTACCGGATCTATATCCGGCAAAACACCATCAACATCGATAACACTATCCAAAGCTTTAAGTTAATACAACAACAACAACACGCAGGCGCCTTTAATAATGTAAGCGATTGCTTCCGTAACCTTCCGTAATGAGCCTGTAAAACATCGTACACCTAGTTTAGTTCGTACGCAAACTTACCAGTGATGCAATTACAAATGGAGCTAGGTGGAAATACGATCGTTATATAGGTAAATAGAAGCACCCCATTGTGACTGAAGCAAGTTGAGCGCCATTAAATGTTTGAGGGTGTGGGCGATATTTAAGTATATACCAACCGTATCTTATACGAAAAGTAGAATATCTGAGAGGCATTCTGAAGCGGAAAATTTTTTGGGGTGACAGTATAGCAGAGCGAGTAAAGAAGTATGATGTTCTGGTATCCTCTCATCGAATCTGGTACTAGAGGTCTTTTTTCGCCTTCCCGAACAGTACAGCGTATAGCAGTTGGGAATATTATAAGTTCGCGGTGCAACAAATTACTTGGCACCCCTGCCATAACATTAACTAATACATAAGTTCATCTTTATAAAACTCAGACACGCAATTAAAATTTGAAGCTTACAGCATAAAACATTGTTTACGTTTTAATCAAGTCGAAAAACCTGTGTAATAGAAGAAGAACCACAACAAAAATTTAACAAAAAAAAATCCCTTCGTTTATGACTTTGTACGAAGTGATGAAAGTGGCAAGCGGTGCACACATCACACTAACGTCATTAAGTTAGGCGTAGTATATATCTACATATCTACATAAAAAAGCATACAAGCTGAGCCTATTTACATATCTACACGGACAGACATAATGATGAGCATTAATGCAATTTAAAGGCACTTTTTGTGAGCAATTGTAATAATAAATTTGAAATGGACTTGCTTCTTCGTCAATTAAGACAGAAAAATTATTTAAGAAATAGAATAACAGAATTTTCACTTTCATTATTTACAACATAAATGAAGTTTGAAATTATTTAGCTACATATATACATATGTAGTATGAAAAACTAAAAAAAGCAAGTAAAGGTGTCTAAGTTTGGGTGTAACCGAATATTATATACTCATAGTGAGATTCAATTGTACATTTCGTTTCAAATAAATTACTCTTCTACATAACACGTGGCACCGCCCGTTTAAAAAAAATGTCTCCCCATTTCCTCTTACAACAAAACTGGATAAGTGAAATATCATTGATTCAAAACTATTTTTTGCTAAGTTATAGATTATTATTCTAGTCTACGACCCTTTAAACTTGTTTTATAACTAAGTTGCGTGGTCTTTAACCGATCCCCTTCATTTTTACTAGAAATATTTCCTGCTATAGGGAAAATTTGTGTACCCAATTTTATTACGATCCGTTAATTTGGTTATGGCTCTCGAAACATAGAAAATTGCTTAGTCATAAAAGGGGCGGTGCACACCCATTTTTTTAAATTTAAAGTTTTTCCAACAAAAAAATGTTTTTCCCATTTATTATTGGAAATCCACTTGGGAAATGAAATATCATTGATATAAAGCACTTTTTTGCAAAGATATAGCTTATGTTATTCATTACTACCCTTTTAAAAATCGTTTATATAAAAGTGGGCGTGGTTCTTAACCGATTTCGTTAATTTTTCTTCAAAGCATTCCTTATAGTAAAGGCAACTTCTCTGCTAAATTTTGTTACGATAGGTTTAACGATTTTTGATTTATGATTAATATTTGTAAAATTGATTTTATCACAAGTGGGCGGTGCCACGCGCATTTAAAATATTTTTTTTTTTTTCAAATTTTTATCAAGAGTCTCAGTATCAGTCCACACGTCAAATTTCAACATTCTAGGTGTATTATTTACTAAATAATCAAGTTTTTTGTATTTTCCAAAATGTTTTATAAATAAAAAGTGGGCGTGGTTATCATGCGATTTCGCTCATTTTCAGTATCAATCTATTCTGGGTTCAGATAAGCTCGTGTACCAAATTTGGTGAAGATCCCTGCAAAAAGTACTCGCTATGGACCAAGCGAGGGCTCCAAAATTAACTAAAATTCATACAAAAAATATGGTCCAATTAACATTACGATGTCCTAGGACTGACCCATATACTCCAGCTCCCCATTACATCAGAGTTATCTATGGAGTACCCACATTCCAATAAACATCGTGTATTGATTACAATCGTTAAAAACTAGCAATGATCGGCTTACAATATGTTCGTGTAGAAACATGAGTTCGTCCATTGCTGTATGACAGTAAAGTATAATGGTAAGTAATCCAGTGGACCACATGATCCAACGATTTTTGCAGGGATATCTCAATATATGGAAGTCTATATCTATTTCCTTTACACCTGTACAACCAACGCAGAGTATAAAAACAGCAATTAATACGATATCCCTTTATTATTTGCACTAAGCATAAGCAGGTGAATGGAAATGGGACAATAATATAAAAACAATAAAAAGAAAAAACAAGTAAGGAAGGCTAAGTTCGGGTGTAACCGAACATTACATACTCAGTTGAGAGCTGTGGAGACAAAGTAAGGGAAAATCACCATGTTGTAAAAAGAACCTAGGGTAACCCTGGAATGTATTTGTATGACATGTGTATCAAATGGAAGGTATTAAAGAGTATTTTAAGAGGAAGTGGGCCATAGTTCTATAGATGGACGCCATTTAGGGATATCGCCATAAAGGTGGACCAGGCCTGACTCTAGAATTTGTTTGTAGGATATGGGTATCAAATGAAAGGTGTTAATGAGTATTTTAAAAATGAGTGGGCCTTAGTTCTATAGGTGGACGCCTTTTCGGAATATCGTTATAAAAGTGAACCAGGGTTGACTCTAGAATGCGTTTGTAAAATATGGGTATCAAACGAAAGGTGTTAATAAGTGTTTTAAAAGGGAGTGGGCCTTAGTTCTATAGGTGGACGCCTTTTCGGAATATCGTTATAAAAGTGGACCATGGGTGACTCTAGAATGCGTTTGTACAATATGGCTATACATGAAAGGTGTTAATGAGTATTTTAAAAGGGCGTGGGCCTTAGTTTTATAGGTGGACGCCTTTTCTAAATATCGCCATAAACGTGGACCAGGGGTGACTCTAAAATTTGTTTGTACTATATGGGTATCAAATGAAAGGTGTTAATAAGTGTTTTAAAAGGGAGTGGGCCTTAGTTCTATAGGTGGACGCCTTTTCGGAATATCGTTATAAAAGTGGACCAGGGGTGACTCTAGAATGCGTTTGTACAATATGGCTATAAATGAAAGGTGTTAATGAGTATTTTAAAAATAAGTAGGCCTTAGTTCTATGTGTGGACGGCTTTTCGAGATATCGCCATAAACGTGGACCAGGGGTGACTCTAAAATTTGTTTGTACTATATGGGTATCAAATGAAAGGTGTTAATGAGTATTTTAAAAGGGAGTGGGCCTTAGTTCTATGTGTGGACGGCTTTTCGAGATATCGCCATAAACGTGGACCAGGGGTGACTCTAGAATGCGTTTGTAAAATATGGGTATCAAACGAAAGGTGTTAATAAGTGTTTTAAAAGGGAGTGGGCCTTAGTTCTATAGGTGGACGCCTTTTCGGAATATCGTTATAAAAGTGGACCATGGGTGACTCTAGAATGCGTTTGTACAATATGGCTATACATGAAAGGTGTTAATGAGTATTTTAAAAGGGCGTGGGCCTTAGTTTTATAGGTGGACGCCTTTTCGAAATATCGCCATAAACGTGGACCAGGGGTGACTCTAAAATTTGTTTGTACTATATGGGTATCAAATGAAAGGTGTTAATAAGTGTTTTAAAAGGGAGTGGGCCTTAGTTCTATAGGTGGACGCCTTTTCGGAATATCGTTATAAAAGTGGACCATGGGTGACTCTAGAATGCGTTTGTACAATATGGCTATACATGAAAGGTGTTAATAAGTATTTTAAAAGGGCGTGGGCCTTAGTTCTATAGGTGGACGCCTTTTCGAAATATCGCCATAAAGGTGGACCAGGGGTGACTCTAGAATTTGTTTGTACGATATGGGTATCAAATAAAAGGTGTTAATGAGTATTTTAAAAGGGCGTGGGCCTTAGTTCTATAGGTGGGCGCCTTTTCGAAATATCGCCATAAAGGTGGGCCAGGGGTGACCCTAGAATTTTTTTGTACGACATGGGTATCAAATGAAAGATGTTAATGAGTATTTTAAAAAGGAGTGGGCCTTAGTTCTATATGTGGAAGCCTTTTCGAGATATCGCCATAAACGTGGACCAGGGGTGACTCTAGAATGTGTTTGTACGATATGGGTATCAAATTAAAGGTATTAATGAGGGTTTTAAAAGGGAGTGGCCCTTAGTTGTATATGTGAAGGCGTTTTCGCGATATCGACCAAAATGTGGACCAGGGTGATCCAGAACATCATCTGTCGGGTAACGCTAATTTATTTATATATGTAATACCACGAACAGTATTCCTTCCAAGATTCCAAGGGCTTTTGATTTCGATTTTGTTATCGTGTTAACGACCGAGCGGAAGGACAGACGGTCGACTGTGTATAAAAACTGGGCGTGGCTTCAACCGATTTCACCCTTTTTCACAGGAAATATTTATCGTCCTACAATCTAAGCCTCTACCAAATTTCACAAGGATTGGTAAATTTTTGTTCGACTTATGGCATTAAAAGTATCCTAGACAAATTAAATGAAAAAGGGCGGAGCCACGCCCAATTTGAAATTTTCTTTTATTTTTGTATTTTGTTGCATCATATCATTACTGGAGTTGAATTTTGACTTAATTTACTTATATACAGTAAAGATATTAAATTTTTTGCAAAAATTTTAATTAAAAAAAAATTTTTTTTAAAAAGTGGGCGTGGTCGTTCTCCGATTTTGCTAATTTTTATTAAGCAGACATATAGTAATAAGGTAACGTTCCTGCCAAATTTCATCATGATATCTTCAACGACTGCCAAATTACAGCTTGCAAAACTTTTAAATTATCTTCTTTTAAAAGTGGGAGGTGCCACGCCCATGGTCCAAAATCTTACTAATTTTATATTCTGCGTCATAACGTCAACCCATCTACCAAGTTTCATTGCTTTAACCGCCTTTGGCAATGAATTATCGTATTTTTTCGATTTTTCGAAATTTTCGATATCGAAAAAGTGGGCGTGGTTATTGTACGATATCGTTCATTTTAAATAGCGATCTGAGATGAGTGCCCAGGAACCTACATACCAAATTTCATCAAGATGCCTCAAAATTTACTCAAGTTATCGTGTTAACGGACAGACGGACGGACGGACGGACGGACATGGCTCAATCGAATTTTTTTTCGACACTGATGATTTTGATATATGGAAGTCTATATCTATCTCGATTCCTTTATACCTGTACAACCAACCGTTATCCAATCAAACTTAATATACTCTGTGAGCTCTGCTCAACTGAGTATAAAACAACTAAGGAAGGCTAAGTTCGGGTGTAACCGAACATTACATACTCAGTTGAGAGCTATGGAGACAAAATAAGGAAAATCACCATGTAGGAAAATGAACCTAGGGTAACCCTGGGATGTGGTTGTATGACATGTTATTAAAGAGTATTTTAAGAGAGAGTAGGCCATAGTTCTATGGATGGACGCCATTTAGGGATATCGCCATAAAGGTGGACCAGGGCTGACTCTAGAATTTGTTTGTACGATATGGGTATCAAATGAAAGGTGTTACTGAGCATTTAAAGAGGGAGTGGGCCTTAGGTCTATCGGTGGACGCCTTTTCGAGATATCGCCATTAAAGTGGACCAGGGGTGACTCTAGAATGTGTTTGTACGATATGGGTATCAAATGAAAGGTGGTAATGAGTATTTTAAAAGGGAATGGGCTTTAGTTCTATAGTTGAACGCCTTTTCGAGAAATCGCCATAAAGGTGGACCAGGGGTGACTCTAGAATATGTTTGTACGATATGGGTATCAAATGAAAGCTGTTAATGAGTATTTTGAAAAGGAGTGATCCTTAGTTCCATAGGTGGACGCCGTTTCGAGATATCGCCATAAAGATGGACCAGGGGTGTCTCTAGTATGTGTTTGTACGATATGGGAATCAAATGAAAGGTGTTGCTGAGCATTTTAAGAGGGAGTGGGCATTAGGTCTATAGGTGGACGCCTTTTCGAGATATCGCCATTAGGGTGGGCCAGGGGTGACTCTAGAATGTTTGTACGATATGGGTATCAAACGAAAAGTGTTACTGAGCATTTTAAGAGGGAGTGGGCATTAGGTCTATAGGTGGACGCCTTTTCGAAATGTCGCTATTAGGGTGGGCCAGGGGTAACTCTATAATGTGTTTATATGATATGGATATCAAATGAAAGATGGTAATAAGTATTTTAAAAGGGAGTAATCCTTAGTTCTATAGGTGGACGCCTTTTCGAGATATCGCCATTAGGGTGGGCCAGGGGTGACTCTAGAATGTTTGTACGATAAGGGTATCAAACGAAAGGTGTTACTGAGCATTTTAAGAGGGAGTGGGCATTAGGTCTATAGGTGGACGCCTTTTCGAGATATCGCCATTAGGATGGGCCAGGGGTGACTCTAGAATGTTTGTACGATATGGGTATCAAACGAAAGGTGTTACTGAGTATTTTAAGACGGAGTGGGCATTAGGTCTATAGGTGGACGCCTTTTCGAGATATCGCCATTAGGGTGGGCCAGGGGTGACTCTAGAATCTTTGTACGATATGGGTATCAAACGAAAGGTGTGACTGAGCATTTTAAGAGGGAGTGTACATTAGGTCTATAGGTGGACGCCTTTTCGAGATATCGCCATTAGGGTGGGCCAGGGATGACTCTAGAATGTTTGTACGATAAGGGTATCAAACGAAAGGTGTTACTGAGCATTTTAAGAAGGAGTGGGCATTAGGGCTATAGGTGGACGCCTTTTCGAGATATCGCCATTAGGGTGGGCCAGGGGTGACTCTAGAATGTTTGTACGATAAGGGTATCAACCGAAAGGTGTTACTGAGCATTTTAAGAAGGAGTGGGCATTAGGTCTATAGGTGGCCGCCTTTTCGAGATATCGCCATTAGGGTGGGCCAGGGGTGACTCTAGAATGTTTGTACGATAAGGGTATCAAACGAAAGGTGTTACTGAGCATTTTAAGAGGGAGTGGACATTAGGTCTATAGGTGGACGCCTTTTCGAGATATCGCCATTAGGGTGGGCCAGGGGTGACTCTGGAATGGTTGTACGATATGGGTATCAAACGAAAAGTGTTACTGAGCATTTTAAGAGGGAGTGGGCATTAGGTCTATAGGTGGACGCCTTTTCGAAATGTCGCCATTAGGGTGGGCCAGGGTGACTCTAGAATGTGTTTGTACGATATGGGTATCAAATGAAAGGTGGTAATGAGTATTTTAAAAGGGAGTAATCCTTAGTTCTATAGGTGGACGCCTTTTCAAGATATTGCCATAAAGGTGGACCAAGGTGACTCTAGAATGTTTGTACGATATGGGTATCAAACGAAAGGTGTTACTGAGCATTTTAAGAGGGAGTGGGTATTAGGTCTATAGGTGGACGCCTTTTCGAGATATCGCCATTAGGGTGGGCCAGGGTGACTCTAGAATGTTTGTACGATATGGGTATCAAACGAAAGGTGTTACTGAGTATTTTAAGAGGGAGTGGGCATTAGGTCTATAGGTGGACGCCTTTTCGAGATATCGCCATTAGGGTGGGCCAGGGGTGACTCTAGAATGGTTGTACGATATGGGTATCAAACGAAAGGTGTTACTGAGCATTTTAAGAGGGAGTGGGCATTAGGTCTATAGGTGGACGCCTTTTCGAGATATCGCCATTAGGGTGGGCCAGGGTGACTCTAGAATGTTTGTACGATATGGGTATCAAACGAAAGGTGTTACTGAGTATTTTAAGAGGGAGTGGGCATTAGGTCTATAGGTGGACGCCTTTTCGAGATATCGCCATTAGGGTGGGCCAGGGGTGACTTTAGAATGTTTGTACGATATGGGTATCAAACGAAAGGTGTTACTGAGCATTTTAAGAGGGAGTGGACATTAGGTCTATAGGTGGACGCCTTTTCGAGATATCGCCATTAGGGTGGGCCAGGGGTGACTCTAGAATGTTTGTACGATAAGGGTATCAAACGAAAGGTGTTACTGAGCATTTTAAGAAGGAGTGGGCATTAGGTCTATAAGTGGACGCCTTTTCGAGATATCGCCATTAGGGTGGGCCTGGGGTGACTCTAGAATGTGTTTGTACGATATGGATATCAAATTAATGGTATTAATGAGGGTTTTAAAAGCGAGTGGCACTTAGATGTATATGTGAAGGCGTTCTCGCGATATCGACCAAAATGTGGACCAGGTGATCCAGAAAATCATCTGTCGGGTACTGCTAATTTATTTATATATGCAATACCACTAACAGTATTCCTGCCAAGATTCCAAGGGCTGTTGATTTCGAATTGTAGAACTTTTTCATTTTCTTCAACTTAATATGGTAGGTGTCACACCCGTTTTACAAAGTTTTTTTCAAAGTTATATTTTGCGTCAATAAACCAATCCAGTTACCATGTTTCATCCCTTTTTTCGTATTTGGTATAGAATTATGGCATTTTTTTAATTTTTCGTAATTTTCGATATCGATAAAGTGGGCGTGGTTATGGTCGGATTTCGGCCATTTTTTATACCAAGATAAAGTGAGTTCAGATAAGTACGTGGGCTAAGTTTAGTAAAGATATATCGGTTTTTGCTCAAGTTATTGTGTTAACGGCCGAGCGGAAGGACAGACGGTGGACTGTGTATAAAAACTGGGCGTGGCTTCCACCGATTTCGCCCATTTTCACAGAGAACAGTTACCGTCATAGAGTCTATGCCACTACCAAATTTGAGAAGGATTCGTAAATTTTTGTTCGACTTATGGCATTAAAAGTATTCTAGACAAACTAAATGGGCGGAGCCACGCCCAATTTGAAATTTTCTTTTATTTTTGTATTTTGTTGCATCATATCATTACTGGAGTTGAATTTTGACTTAATTTACTTATATACAGTAAAGATATTAAATTTTTTGTTAAAATTTGAATTAAAAAAATTTTTTTTTTAAAAAGTGGGCGTGTTCTTCATCCAATTTTGCTAATTTTTATTTAGCACATATATAGTAATAGTAGTAACGTTCCTGCCAAATTTCATCATGATATCTTCAACGACTGCCAAATTACAGCTTGCAAAACTTTTAAATTACCTTCTTGTAAAAGTGGGCGGTTCCACGCCCATTGTCCAAAATCTTACTAATTTTCTATTCTGCCTCATAACGTCAACCCATGTACCAAGTTTCATCGCTTTAACCGCCTTTGGCAATGAATTATCGCATTTTTTCGGTTTTTCGAAATTTTCGATATCGAAAAAGTGGGCGTGGTTATAGTCCGATATCGTTCATTTTAAATAGCGATCTGATATGAGTGCCCAGAAATCTACATACCAAATTTCATCAAGATACCTCAAAATTTACTCAAGTTATCGTGTTAACGGACAGACGGACGGACGGACGGACATGGCTCAATCAAATTTTGTTTCGATACTGATGATTTTGATATATGGAAGTCTATATCTATCTCGATTCCTTTATACCTGTACAACCAACCGTTATCCAATCAAAGTTAATATACTCTGTGAGCTCTGCTCAACTGAGTATAAATACTAAGCAAGCCGTTGATCACGAAAGTATTGAAAAGATGAAAAGAAAGTATGTCGCTTAAGTCTTTCGTGTTGTATTGACGTGCCCAAGAAAGCTTACATATATTGATACGCACATACATACATATATGTATGTACATGCATACCACACATTCTGATTACATTTCCAACAAAAAAAATTTAACCTTATTTTGACCTTATTTTATTTGGGCGATCGCGTGGTGTGGGGGTAGCGTGCTCTGCCTAAAATTTAGAAACAAGTTTTTTTCTATTAGAAAATGTTTTTTCTAAGCGGGGTCGCCCCTTGGAAATGATTTGCCAAACCCTCCGAGTGTATTTCTGCCATGAAAAGCTTGCCAGTGAAAACACATCTGCCTCGCAGATGCTGTTTGGAGTCGCCGTAAAACATGTAAATGTAAATGCAAATAGCCGAAAGATTCAAAGAAAAATGCTGCAACAAGGTTTTAAATTTGACGGCCACTTAAAAAAATTTGAGTTTCTCAAATAATTATTTAATTTTTTCCGTTTTTACTTATTACATCTTATTGCCTTTGTTACTATGGACAGCAGTATAACCTTTAAGATGCATTGAGTGTCAGAAGCGTGAAGTTGTGGTATAACCATACGGGCTTCGATTGTTTTATTGCGAATTTATCCTACCCTGTAGGCTCTTGCTCAAATTAAAATATATATATGAATTTAAATTTAAGCAAATATTTTAAGAATTATTTTTATTAGTTATTAGGCCTCGATGCACTGCGACCTTTATTTAGATCTATTATGCTTAACCATACAGCATATTACTGAATATGGAGGCTCTTAATGTATTCAAGTACCTCTTCAGGCTTTTTACGCCATATGACGAAGGGATTTAGAGTCACGCCACATAGATGGAAGAGTCTCGGCCTTACCAGAGCGCCGCATTCGCAGAGAATATGAACTTGCGTTTTTATCCGCCAGCTCACAAAAGCGACAGTTTTGTGTATCTGATAGATTTAACTTACTTAGGTGATATCGTAGACTACAGTGTACCGTATAGTACCCTGTGCGAGTTCGTAGGTCCTCTCTGCTTAGATTAATGGGTTTGAGTGATACTCTTGTTGCTGGGATTAAAAACAATTAGGCCTATCTTTGCCCTGGGCATTCAATCCAGTGTTATCTGAACATGGTTTGTTTCACAGGTACTTATGGTTGCCCTAGTGTGTGCCTTTGTGAGTCCACAGAAGGGCTCTGGACCATAGAATGCTGTGAAAGCACCCTTATTGGTTAGGTTGCCTAACAAAACCTTGTTTTTGGCTTTCAGATCATTTAGAAATTCAATGTACTCATACACTGGCTTGAAAGTAATTGTGAAGACTGCAAGTACGTCCCTTGGCTACCTGGCTATCTGACATAATGAGGATACTCCTCCAGTATAAGTATCTTCGTAGACCTTCTTTACCGCAAACTTCTATTGCATGGATTTCTGCCTGAAAAATAGTGGGCTAACATTGTTATCGATTTCTTGAAACTCGGCACATAGATGCCAGATCCCGTTTTTTTGACATCTAATTTTGATGCATCCGTGAAACAGACCTCTGAAACAGGGTCTGTATATTTTGGCGAATTTTAGCAGCACTAAGCTGTTAGTAAATAGAGGCACAACAACAATAAAACATACATGAATATATGAATTTAATTCATTTACACACGTACATAAAAGGTGACGAAGAATAACTCACGCACACACTTGTGGTCATCAGTCGGAGTAGTTGCTCACACATACAAACGCATATATGTAGCTCAATTACCAAGCAGGAGATACAGCAGTTCTAGAAGGCGAAACGTCTAGACTTTAGCAGAAATATGCGAATGAAGTAACGGAGAGTATAAAAGCAACGCAAGCTGAGTAGTCAGTAATAAGTTTGATTTAAAAACGCTATTAGTTGCAAAGTGAAGTATAATTGTGAAGTATAATTGTACTATTCCCAAAGTAGTCTAATAAAGACCATTTTACAATACAGAATATTGGCGTGATTTATTCAACACTTTAGTGATTCGAACGTGAGCTGAAAGTTTCAAATAAGCGGAATTTCCCTAAATTTGTTACAATATGAATGCCCTATTTCCCAAAGAGCTCTGCCCTTTCTGATGGTAGGGGCCATAGCATCACGTAGTTGTAATAGGGGACCTCCTATGCATTTTCTTATTACCTAAACATGCCCTGTCATGTTTCCGGTTTTCAGCTCAAAGGTATTTTAAAGCTTAAGTGTTGCCACTCCATTAGCTCTATTCCCACTTAGGCTGTAAGTTCATCAGCAGGGAACGAACTAGTCGATGCAGTTTGCTTCATTTCTTTATTGCTGTACTTTGCGTGGTCTTGGGCCATCAGATTAAGGAAGCATAGTTCACTTTTTGCTTCACAACAGTATTAAACGTCCAATATACCATTTTGGAAAATATGGGGGCTGTTTTGGAGTAGAGTCGAAGAAGAAAACTCTTGTTGCCTTATTTAAGGCAGCAACTACATGGATGAGCAATCTACGCGAGAATTATGTCCAGTGTAATCCCTAGATATTTTGCTTCCATGGAAAATCCGAATTTGGTGCCACCTAGGGATGGTTCTGGCATGGTTAGATTTCATCTCCTCGTAAAAGGCACTAGAATAGTTTTCTATGATGCGCAAGGGCGGTTGTTGTTTTCTTGTTCATCCCAGTGATGCAGATTCCTTCTCTTCTATTTTATTTCATTTTATTTTGTTTAAGTTAACTGTATATTTTTGTTTTATTTTACCAAAACCAGCGACGCTGCATGCAGAACTTCTGCTTTCAATTGCTTCAATTTTGGGCTTTACTGCTTTCACTTATTTACACAATTTTTTGTTGAGTTCCTCATATACAAAAGTGTTTTTTATCCAATGTTCATTATCGTATAATTTGCATTCTATCATTCACTATTTATGTGGATTAGTGGGGCAAAATATTTATATGTATTTTCGTGTGCCATGCATTTTCTTTAATTATTTTAAACCATTTTTTTCAGCAGATGTTAAAAATTTCAAAATATGTATTTTGATTACAATATATTTTAAGAATAATAAATAAATATACTTTCAAATAAGTAAATTTTTCAAATTTCTTTTTGCCTACTCCCAAAAATGGTAATGTAAATTAGACAGACAACCGGTTGAGCAGCTGCCAAATAAACACATACATTTGCATAAATTTGTAATTAACAACTTCTAAATCAGGAAATATTTAGTGAAAGTGGTATCGAATTTATTTGTTAACTTTTATTGACCTACAAATATTTACTTAAGAGGATATTAATAACACTGTGCGAAATATTGTATTTGTGGGAGGGACGCAACAAATTAAATGGGGGTTACCCACTGGAAGAAGCTACAGGCGTGCCAAAATACTGCTCTTAGAATCGCCACAGGCTGTCTTCTTTTGTCCCCAAAACACCATCTACATAATGAGGCGAGAATACTCCCCATCAGGGAGAGAAATGAGATGCTAACCAAACAGTTCCTGTTGAATACCCAGAAACCTGACCATCACAACAGACATCTGATTGATGAGCCAACACCGCCTAGGGGCTTAAGGAGTCATCTCCGTAAACATTTTGAGGAAATACGGCACCTAAGAACTCAGCCGTATGAAGTAAAAAACCACAAGCAGGTCCTTGGTGAACTCCACAAACAGGCGTCGGACCTTTATGCCGGGAATTGCCCGGTGAATCCAGTACTCAAAGAACAGTACCCAAATCTGGCGGAAGAGGAACGCATACTCCCCAGGGAAACGCGAGTCACTCTAGCTCAACTTCGTTCTGGATACTGTAACAGGTTAAACTCTTACCTGTCCAGAATCAACCCCGACATACAAAATGTATGCCCCGCTTGCAATGTGTCCCATCTCTTTAATTGTGATATGGAACCAGCCTCTAATACCCCTTTCATTATGGTCCACCCCTGTTTAAACAGCAAGTTTCCTTGGACTCCCGTTAGAGGATATTGCTGGCAATTTGTGATCGGTCGCAGCTGTTAGGTGGGGCGAAGCACTGCTACAAGAACAACAACAAAATTGTATCGTAGACTTCGGGTTTAGTTGCAATCAACTTTTGTTGGTCAAAATAAAAAAAATAAAATTTTCTGAAGGGGTCATGTCACTCACATAAGAGATCCACCAATACATTACACAGAGGATCAAAAACTATTGACTCTTATTTTTTTTTTAGTTTCACTAAAAAACTCGTAAAAATTATTTCTTTTCGAATATTTTACTTTGCTTGGTAAATATTCGGGTTTTTATTTCGTTGGAAAAAGCGATTTACATAACATTGTTTGTGAGGTTACTGCAAAGTTCTTCATACACATTGTAACGAATTTACTGCAAATCCTCCTAGTTGCAACCTTCTGCTAAATTCGAATCACTAAACTGTTGAATAAATAACTCCAATATTGAATAATGCAATAATGGTCTTTATTAGCTTACTTGAAAATAACACTTATAAATCGCAACTGATGGCTTGCTTAAACGAAACTGATTTTTAAAATAATACTGCTATTGCTCGCTAGATAGCGTCTTAAATCGAACTGATTCTAGCGCCTCTACTATTGCTGCCTTTTATACTCTTTCATTTCCTCGTTGCGTCTTCTAGGCGCTTCTGTTCTAGAATCTACTAATTGGTTATCTGTTATAATTATAACTACAGATGTACGTGTATAGCTCTCATATGCGCGTTTTTTTGTGAGCGACACTTCCACAATTATAATTGCATATCTCAGATAAGATATCTGCATGTGTTTGTGCGTTGCTTCTCCGCTGCGTGTACGTACATATGTGTAGACATAATGATTGAATTATTGATGTGCATTCACGTCACTGCTTAGCATCGGCTTAGAGATGACAGTACCCCTCAGTGTTGCTAATATTCGTAACACTGCCCTCCACCTAAGTCTGATCGTCCCGATCAGACAAATATCTCGATCTAACCGCTGCTAGCCTCTCCAAATGAACCACCCTTCTATTTCGTGGTTTCCCAATTGTTTGTAAGCGGTAGATGACACCACTGATCCTCTTCACAACTATGTACGGGTCTTCCCAACTGCACCGATATTTGGATGGAACACCTTTCCGCCGGTGAGGGTTGCATAGCAGTACCAAATCTCCTTCCAATAAACCTTCCGAATTAAAGTTATTGTCATGCCAGTGTTTCATCTGACAACTCATTACCCTGGGCCGTTCCCTCACACTCTTGTCTTTGGCCAATGAAGAACTACTTCGCAGAGCTTGATCTTGACGGATCGACTTTGTATCATCAGTATCGTCTTGACGTTTCACAACAGTAGTACGCGCTGGCTTGAAACCACCTTTACATTCTTTCTGGAAAATTCGTTCCTTCATTTTTGTGCGTCCATTTGTTTTTGTCAATGCCAGTGTTTCTCTCGCAGGTACTTTTGATTTCGCTTTATTTGGCCCATTCGATCCATCAACCTTTGCGTTTGACCTTCGTGGTCTTTGTCGAGTTTTCTCCACCAGTACTCGATTACTACTGAACCCTTTCGCCAAACTGAAGTTAAGTGGTATATCCTGGTTCTTATAACGCATAATCCTTCTCTGCATGTCGATCCTGATGTCATGGTCAACTAAGAAGTCCACTCCCAATATGACTTCATCAATAATCTCCGCTACAACGAATTTGTGTAGAACTATGACCTACCCAATTAAGACTTCACATACCACTTCTCCCTGGACTTGATTACACTCCCCAGTAATCGTACGCAATCTTTCTACAGGTAATGGCTTTACTCTCCTGTTGACCAAATCAGATCGGATCAAGGAATTAGATGTGCCCGTATCGACAGTCAGTACACGTTCTTTGCCATCCACATTTCCTTTGACGGTAAGACTGCTCGATTTCCTTCAAGTTTGCGAGATAGGTATCACACGGCATTCAATAGCTGAGGCAAGTTCTCGATCTTCACATTTGAATCGCTCTTGTTTATCTCCTCCAGCAAAGTTGGACCAGCAAAGTTGGAACTACCATGACCGGTGCTGCAATGACGTGCAATGTGACTTGGGTTACCGCACTTGAAACACTTCATAACTCCGGCATTTTTTTTGGTGTAATCCCTTCAGTGCTTTCAAAATTGTGTCTACCCAATCTGGCCTTTCCACTTCCACGCGATGAGCTATGTATGCGGGCTTACTCAAAAGTGACGCTGTTTCCTGAGTCAGTGCATGGGATACCGTTTCAGCAAATGTTGGCTTTGGGTTCGCATATGTAGCTCGGTTCGTTTCGGCCCCCCGTATTCCATTTATAAAGCTCTGAATTTTAACCCTCTCTGTGTATTCCACGGGTGCGTCTGCATTTACGAGATGGGCCAATCTTTCAACATCTGACGCAACTCCTGCAAAGTCTCATTCGCCTTTTGGTAACGATTTTGCAACTCAATTTGATATATATGTTTCCTATGCTCGCTTTCGTAACGTCTCTCTAGAGCGCTCATCAATGTTTCATAGTTGTTCCGTTCGTACTCTGAAATTGTATGTAAGATTTCAGCAGCAGGCCCTTTCAATGTCACGAACAGTGCAGCAACTTTATCTTCAGCATTCCAGTTGTTCACTGCTAACGTCTTCTCAAATTGAAGCTTGAATACCTCGAAAGGAACAGAGCCGTCAAAAGATGGAGTTTTTACCTTCGGATTGCTCGCTGGAACAGCTGGGCGATTTAGTTGTAACTGTTGCATAAGACCTTTCAACGCTTCTATCTCGGCATCAATTTTGTCCTCGAGTTGTAAAATTTTTGCATCCTGCTCTTCCAGTTTCGCAAAGAGCTGCACTGATACCTGTACCGAAATTTTTGTCGACATTCCAGATATACGTGCCTCTTGCGCTTCCAGTTGAGATGATATATATGTCTTCTGTTCTTCCAATTGAGATGACATTTGCGACGCCATTTCTGAAATGCGTGCCTCCTGTGACTCCAGCTGAGATGCCATTGTCGATGTTTGTGCAGATATTGTGCTCGTCACTGTCTGCGGTGTTTCGTTTTTTTCTTCCATTGTTGTTGTTGTTTTGTCGCTATCATAATGAAAGACATACTCCTCAGCATTGATTCCTTCAAAAACCATAGCTACACTTAGTCGTCTTTGTAGCTGGGATTTATCACCAAAAGTAGCGAATCCACGGACTTCCAACTCCTTCAGTTGCTGGATCGTCAATTCACTCAACTTTTCCATGCCCAAGTTGTATTCGAAGTCTTCGGAATTTATTCAACAATTCCTCTTCTGACACCAATTGCAACGAATTTACTGCAAATCCTCTTATTTGCAACCTTCTGCTAAGTTCGTATCACTAAACTGTTGAATAAATAACTCCAATACTGAATAATGCAATAATGGTCTTTATTAGACGACTTGAAAATAACACTTATAATTCGCAACTGATAGCTTGCTTAAACGAAACTGATTTTTAAAATAATACTGCTATTGCTCGGTAGATAGCGTCTTAAATCCAACTGATTCTAGCGCCTCTACTGTTGCTGCCTTTTATACTCTTTGATTTCCTCGTTGCATCTTATAGGCGCTTCTGTTCTAGAATCTACTAGTTGGTTATCTGTTATAATTATAACTACAGATGTACGTGTATAGCTCTCATATGCGCGTGTGTTTGTGAGCGACACTTCCACAATTATAATTCCATATCTCAGATAAGATATCTGCATGTGTTTGTACGTTGCTTCTCCGCTGCGTGTACGTACATATGTATGTGTAAACATAATGATTGAATTATTGATGTGCATTCACGTCACTGCTTAGCATCGGCTTAGAGATGACAGTACCCCTTAGTGTTGCTAATATTCGTAACAATATTGTAACGAATTTTGTGAAATTCCGCTTATTTTACACCTTCTACACCCTAAATTGTTGAATAAATAACTCCAATATTCAATAATGCAAAATGGCCTTTATTAGACTACTTTGAGAGTACTTCACAATAAAAGATATACTTCGCAACTGATAGCGTGCTTAAATCAAACTGATTGCTGCTTACTCAGCTTTCGCTCCTTTAATACTCTCTGCTGTCTCGTTCGCATATTTCTAGGCGTTTCTTCTGCTAGAATTTTTTACTTGGTTACCAGCTATACGCGTCGCGTTTGTACCTGTAGCTTATAGCCTCTCGCATAGCCATATGCGCGTGTATATCTGAGTAATGATGATTGCATACTTTTGTGAGTATCTCAGATATATGCATGTCTTTGTGCGTATCTCTCCGCTGCTTGTATGAAAATAGGGGTAGACATTATGATTGATTTGTTTATGTACAAGTGACTGCTTAGTATCGGCTTAGAGATGATAGTATCCCTTAGTGTTGCTAATATTCGTCACAATATTTTAAACCAAACAATAACGTTAAATCTTAATTATCGCAACAATTTCCTTTTTTCTTTTTCTATTTCTCTATTTGATTTCTTTGCATGTATTTGAATGGGTGGCTCGAAAAACGTTGTAAGCGTAATTTTTCTCAAAACTAGTTTTTTTCCCGAATTACCGTTAAAACCACTCTAGATAATGTCAGATGGCGCTCGATCTGCCGTTCCCCATAAAAATACGTGCAATCTACTCATAGTGCATAAGATAGTGTTAAACGCATCTACATGAAAAACTGCTTATGTGACGGGGCTTTTATGCTCAAATGTAAACAAACGCAGCGGTGTATACCAATTTTGTTGCATGCAATTATCGCACGCCCGTTTACACCAATCAACTCTCAGATATTGTGGAAATTGGAAAATCGATCAATTCAAACGGAGTTTTATACTCGTACACCGAAGTTTAAAAACATGTCATAAAATTTCGTTCAGTGCGTCATTAAAAACGTCTTTTCGCCTTCCTCAAAATTTTACATTTTGCGCTTAAAACAATTTTCAAGCCACCTATTCTATGGTTTGTGTTGGACTTGCTGTAATCTTATGCATGCCAGTAACATCGTCACAATCACGCAAGATGTTGTGTTTTTAAATATAAAGGAACTTCAGGGAATTGAAAATTTTTTTGCCATTCACATACAAAATTTCGCGAAGCAGTTTTTAATTTTGAAAAACTGTGGAAAAGAACAAAAGAGTGGGAAAAATGATTTCACTTGCATAGTGTTAAAGCATCTTTAGCCAAAGCAAATGTCGAATTCTTCTTCTTATGCTTTGCTTGCAACAAAGTTGGAAGTTGGTTACTTTTTTCATGTCAGTATCGCACGATTTGCTGTTCTCCGTAAAAATACTTGCAATTTACTCATCATGCAGGAGATTGCATTACATGCATCTATATGAAAACCTTCTTATGTGACGGGGCTCTAAGATTTCGTTAATTTCCGATCATTGTGCGTGCCTACAAGTGACGAATGTTTACCAAAATGACAAACCGTTCACAATAGTAAATAGCCTGGATCACCTGTTAAATCACTGTTCGACAAGGTAATTCCCTGCAAAAATCGCGAGTACTCCATGCACGCATGTATGGAGTACTCGCTATGGACCAAGCGATTGCTCCAAAATTAACCACAATTCATACAAAAAATATGTTCCAATTACCATTGCGATGTCCTAGGACTGGACCATATACTCCAGCTCAGCATTACATCAGAGTAATCCATGGAGTACTCCATAATGACACAAGTGGACCACATGATCCAACGATTTTTGCAGGGTTGAAACATTTCCTCAATAGCTTTGTTCTAACAGTTTTGTAAATGACTGGTATATTGCATTATTTATATATTTGTAAATTTTTGCTTAACTGACTGCTCATATATTCTGTATTAACTAGATTTGAAAAATTAATATTATTATGTAGTCTGATTTTCTATAGACTCATTTAAAAGAAAAGTTGGTTGGAAACACAAAGGAACAATTAAATTAATTTACCGCAAGCATTCCATTTGCTGGCCCTTCGCTACAGCCGTTCTACCTGGAAGCTTATTTGACAGGTAGGTGTGGCAATTTCCAGCTGCCGTGGTGTGGTGGTAGCGTGCTCCGCCAACCACTCCGAAGATCCTGGGCTAACGCCCCGGACAAAGCAAAATCAAAAAATTGTATAAGGAAGTTTTTTCAATTAAAAGAAAGTTTTTCTAAGCGGGACCACCCCTCGGAAGTGATTTGGCAAGCATTCCCAGTGTATTTGTGCCATGAAAAGCTTCTCAGTTAAAAGTCATGCCGTTCGGAGTCGGCATAAAATATGTAGCTCCCGTCCCGCCAATTTGTAGAAAAAATTAAAAGGACCACGACGCAAATTGGAAGAAAAGCTCGGCCTATAATCTCTTCAGAGGTTATCGTGTCTTACATATTTTATGGCAATAGAGAAATGAAAAATGAATTTTGGCAAGTTAAACATATTTTTAATCCTCAATTGCCAAACCTACCTAACAAATAAGCTGACTGAGAGAATGACTGTCGTGAATGAAGAGAGAATGGAGGAAAGGCTTGTTTATTTACTAGCAGATTTGAATTGCCATGGATTGCCCATGATTGTCCGTGTATACTATTGTGTTCGTTTCTTAAAAGTTCCTTGGAGAATGAATTATCACAGCATTAGAGGCTTCGTTCCCGTATGTATGCATTTTGATGTATTTCGGCACGTAGTTGGAGGCCGAATGGCGAGTGTGAACAAATATTAGAGCTTTCGTGACTAGGTAATAACCAACACTTCGAGAAATAAGTTTTGATCACACATCTATATATATAAAAAGAAGTGTACATTTTGATTGTCACTCCATAAGTCGAGAACGGCTCGACAGATTGCCATGAAATTTTTAGGAAAAATATAGGAAGGAGAGATAATGGTTAGTTGATTTTGAAATCCCAAATCGGTTTAGCCATGGAAACGTATTTCCCACATATCAATCATCACCAAATTTTGGTTATGGGTATCTTCGATCAACGGGAAGGTTTTAGGTTAAAAATAATTTCGATATATAAAAGGGCGTGGCACCTCCCATACAAATGGAATCTTTGGTACTGCATACCTTTTGAAGGTATACATGCCAGAACATTGAAATTCAATGAGGAGTTATATGAGGTCAATCCCTAACACCACCAAGAAAATGCGGAATTTGGAGAAAGGAGGCGTGGCACCTCCCATACAAATGGAATCTTTAGTAATGCATAACTTTGAAGGTATACAAATGGAATATATTATACTGCATATATCTGGATGTCGTAATGGTAGGATAATTAGAATTGGTAACGAGCTATGTGACATTAAGTCCTAAAACCTCCAGTAAAATGTGGAATGGGGAAAAACTATGGCTGCCGTACAAACTTAAGTCATTTTAACACCTAAAGTTTGACTGCATTGTTGAGTTTAGCTGTTATGCCTTTTGGACGTTTAGTAATCTGCCGCTGTTAAAAAAATTGTTTAGCTTCAGTCTATCTACATCTTCTATAAAAATCAAATTCTGTGCGTGTGTTCCGTATGAAAACGTGTTTGCTATACTTCGATCATCACCAAATTTTGGCTCGAGGTTCCGTCGATCAAGACGAAAGTTTTTCATATTTCAGAATTAAGAATTTTAAATTTAAATGTTTTTGTTTTTTGGCTATGCGAAAGAACTATCTTAGCTCCCAAAATGATCATGTTAACAAAATCAATGATCGCTTTCAAAATAACTTTCCTGGTGAAGTGACGAAATATAAATCGATCGACGCAGTTACAGATGGAGATAAAATTGTGAATTATCCAAATGAATTTCTATACTCCTTAGAACCAAAAGGAATGCCTGCGCATATATCAACTTTGAAAATTGGCTCACCAGTCATGCTTCTTCGGAATGTAATCAAAGCAACAATCATCAGCGGTAAAAGCAATACAATAATATAAAATAAGATACAAGAATAAAATGATTTAACAGAAAATTTCACCAAATATGCGTACAAAATTCAATTCAATTTACAGAACAATAAATTAAATTATCAACAAACAAAACAGAAAAAATAACGCAACATCCATTCGATCTCGGGCGTTACAACGTGCGCCTGGTAAAGCTAGTCTTTTATAATATCAACGAGCACACCCGGCACACGTTGTTCTGCCCAAAATTTGGTCCAGCTGCATAACTTTTAAGAAGTTTTTACCTCTAACTATCCCCCCCCCCCCCCCCTTTCCTTTATCCTTTTACTCACTCCTCTCTCTGCGTTTCTTTCTCCCTCTGAGTCTTTTCCATCCCTTATTTTCTCTAGCTACCCATGACAACAAAATTGTTTCTAAAAAAATAAGGCGTGAACCACTCTCACCATTTTGGGGTATGAAAAATAGATACGATCCGATTCTGAGACCTACTCAATATGATCACAAAATTTCATGAGAATCGGTAGAGCCTTTTCGAAAGAGTTGAACCACAAAGCTGTGATACGAAAATGTTACATATAAAATAAACATACTTTTTTTTATTTTCAGCTAAATGTGGGAATAATCGTCATAGCTCTTAGCATACATATTTCGGGAGCGACTCTTTGGCCTAGTTTTAATAGTGAAAACGCTGAAAAATGCGCCGGAGGAGCGGGATTAAAATATTTATCAGGCGATGCATTGATTGATTCATCAGACTGTCTGGGGCCAAATAATACTCCTTATCCAAGGTAAAATATGAACACTTTTGCTATGATCTAATCATCCTATAATATGCGAAGAGTTCCAAGCAAAAACGCAATAAATGACACATACCGAGTTCCTAGGTTAAAAGGAAAAAAGTTCCCAGTCTTAAATGGAGCCGCATTTTGAAATGACATAACTTTCATATCATATATATTATTGCAGTTGTGAAAGTACAGACCTACAGCCAAAAAATCACATTTATCGGACAGCGAGATTTGAAGTTAAGACAGGTAGTTGGTTGTAATTATTGCGTTTATTCTGAAAAAAATTATTATTATTTATTGTTAAAATATAATTAAAATTACAAATTAACATAATTTACATGCACTAGCTAGCAGGGCTATCGCCTTAAAAAAATTTATTTATTGCGTTTTGGTTTGAAAGTTATTGCATTTTGAGCACTTTGGCGTGAACAATATTTACTATTTATAGAAAAAAGGTCTGGTGCCATTATTTCAGCGGTCCTGGAAAACATGGCTGGATCAAGTGTACCATTTTTCTCATATTAGTATTCCAACATGAAGTACATGGCCATGGCTCCTCCTTTGTTTGTGAGCAGTCCATTAATTAAATTTGGAGATTTGGAATGTTCGCTCTTAGATATTCTATGGAGTACTCTGAAGAAGTGTTTTGACCTGGGGGAGTATGCCAAGTTGAAGTAGGTGATTCTCGTCTAGGATATCACTATGTAAATTGGACCACGTTTTTCATGCGTATGAGGGTCAGTTGTGGTGTAATCGTATACTCATTAAACACTCCTAAGGTAGTCGCTAAATTGTCCTAAAGGAGTATTCCAGTACTTCACAACTTATCCTTAATCATATCAACATAACAAAAACTTCAGCTTAAGATTGTATGAAATTATTGCGTTTTGCTATGAAAAGTATTTCTTGGTATGTTCCACAATAGCTAAACTTTCCGTTTAACATCTCATAAAGATTATTGCGTGGGTTTTAGAAAGGAAAGTGAAATCCCATCCATATCTCAAAAATATGTACTTATTGCGTTTTGGTTTGGAATTCATCATATGTGACCCGGTCTATGAAGAGGTGACTTATGACTAAAAAAAAACAAGTAAGGAAGGTTAAGTTCGGGTGTAACCGAACATTACATACTCAGTTGAGAGCTATGGTGGCAACATAAGGGAAAATAACCATGTAGCAAAATGAACCGAGGGTAACCCTGGAATGTGTTTGTATGACATGTGTATCAAATGAAAGGTGTTAATGAGTATTTTAAAAGGGAGTGATCCTTATTTCCATAGGTGGACGCCGTTTCGTGATATCGCAATAAAGGGGACCAGGGGTGACTCTAGAATGCGTTTGTACACTATGGGTGTCAAACGAAAGGTATTAATGAGTATTTTAAGAGGTCGTGGGCCTTAGTTCTATATGTGGACGCCTTTTCGAGATATCGCCATAAAGGTGGACCAGGGGTGACTCTAGAATTTGTTTGTACTATATGGGTATCAAATGAAAGGTGTTAATGAGTATTTTAAAAGGGAGTGGGCCTTAGTTCTATAGGTGGACGCCTTTTCGGAATATCGTTATAAAAGTGGACCAGGGTTGACTCTAGAATGCGTTTGTACAATATGAGTATCAAACGAAAGGTGTTAATAAGTGTTGTAAAAGGGAGTGGGCGTTAGTTCTATGGGTGGACGCCTTTTCGGGATATCGCCATAAACGTGGACCAGGGGTGACTCTAGAATGCGTCTGTACAATATGGGTATCAAATGAAAGGTGTTAATGAGTATTTTAAAAGGGCGTGGGCCTTAGTTCTATAGGTGGACGCCTTTTCGAGATATCGCCATAAAGGTGGACCAGGGGTGACTCTAGAATTCGTTTGTACGATATGGGTTTCAAATTAAAGGTGTTAATGAGTATTTTAAAAGAGCTTGTGCCTTAGTTCTATAGGTGGACGCCTTTTCGAGATATCGCCATAAAGGTGGACCAGGGGTGACTCTAGAATTTGTTTGTACGATATGGGTATCAAATGAAAGGTGTTAATGAGTATTTTAAAAAGGAGTGGGCCTTGGTTCTATATGTGGACGCCTTTTCGAGATATCGCCATAAACGTGGACCAGGGGTGACTCTAGAATGTGTTTGTATGATATGGGTATCAAATTAAAGGTATTAATGAGGGTTTTAAAAGGGAGTGGCCCTTAGTTGTATATGTGAAGGCGTTTTCGAGATATCGACAAAAATGTGGACCAGGGTGATCCAGAACTTCATCTGTCGGGTACCGCTAATTTATTTATATATGTAATACCACGAACAGTATTCCTTCCAAGATTCCAAGGGCTTTTGATTTCGCCCTGCAAAACTTTTTCATTTTCTTCTACTTAATATGGTAGGTGTCACACCCATTTTACCAAGTTTTTTTCTAAAGTTATATTTTGCGTCCATATTGGCGGCCACCGTGGTGTGATGGTAGCGTGCTCCGTCTACCACACCGTATGCCCTGGGTTCGAACCCCGGGCAAAGCAACATCAAAATTTTAGAAATAAGGTTTTTAAATTAGAAGAAAATTTTTCTAAGCGGGGTCGCCCCTCGGCAGTGTTTGGCAAGCGCTCCGGGTGTATTTCTGCCATGAAAAGCTCTCAGTGAAAACTCATCTGCCTTGCAGGTGCCGTTCGGGGTCGGCATAAAACATGTAGGTCCCGTCCGGCCAATTTGTAGGGAAAATCAAGAAGAGCACGACGCAACTTGTAAGAGAAGCTCGGCCTTAGATCTCTTCGGAGGTTATCGCGCCTTACATTTTTTTTTTTTTTATATTTTGCGTCAATAGACCAATACAATTACCATGTTTCCTTCATTTTTTCGTATTTGGTATATAATTATGGCTTTTTTTCAATTTTCGTAGTTTTTGATATCGAAAAAGTGGGCGTGGTCATAGTCGGATTTCAGCCATTTTTTACACCAATACAAAGTGAGTTCAGATAAGTACGTGAACTGAGTTTAGTAAAGATATATCGATTTTTGCTCAAGTTATCGTGTTAAAGGCCGAGCGGAAGGACAGACGGTCGACTGTGTATAAAAACTGGGCGCGGCTTCAACCGATTTCGCCCTTTTTCACAGAAAACAGTTAGTTCCTAGAATCTAAGCCTCTACCAAATTTCACAAGAATTGGTAAATTTTTGTTCGACTTATGGCATTAAAAGTATCCTAGACAAATTAAATGAAAAAGGGCGGAGCCACGCCCATTTTGAAATTGTCTTTTATTTTTGTATTTTGTTGCACCATATCATTACTGGAGTTGAATGTTGGCATAATTTACTTATATACTCTAAAGATATTGACTTTTCTTTTAAAATTCGAATTAAAAAATTTTTTTTTTTAAAAAGTGGGCGTGGTCGTTCTCCGATTTTGCTAATTTTTAGTAAGCAGACATATAGTAATAAGAGTAACGTTCCTGCCAAATTTCATCATGATATCTTCAACGATTGCCAAATAACAGCTTGCAAAACTTCTAAATTACCTTCTTTTAAAAGTGGGCGGTGCCACGCCCATTGTCCAAAATGTTACCATTTTTCTATTCTGCGTCATAAGTTTAACTAGCTTACCAATTTTCATCGCTTAATCCGTATTTGGTAATGAATTATCGCACTTTTTCGATCTTTCGATATCGAAAAAGTGGGCGTGGTTATTGTCCGATATTGTTCATTTTAAATAGCGATCTGAGATGAGTGCCCATGAACCTACATACCAAATTTCATCAAGATACCTCAAAATTTACTCAAGTTATCGTGTTAACGGACAGACGGACGGACGGACGGACATGGCTCAATCGAATTTTTTTCGATACTGATGATTTTGATATATGGAAGTCTATATCTATCTCGATTCCTTTATACCTGTACAACCAACCGTTATCCAATCAAAGTTAATATACTCTGTGAGCTCTGCTCAACTGAGTATAAAAAAGCTGTTAACAGCTGTTTCTCGCAATTTCTTTTTTGAGACATAAGCCACCTTTTCATAGACCGGGTCACATATATCGACCTATTCTAATAAAAAGGTCGTAACATAAAAGTTTTGTTATGAAGAACGCATCTCAGACATTCTGTCAATAAGCTCGTATCTCAGCGAAGCGGTTAGTAAAATTGTATTTTAGGAAACCGATTGCAAAAGTTTGATTGAAATAAGAAATGTTTACAGAAGATATATGAACTAAATTTAGTTTAATTTCTTTTCACAATTCGTTAACTACTTGAAATTCTAACTACATTATAGAAGACACATAAATCTATATTTTGGTACGTCTTTTGCGAATTCGGAAAGGAAATAAATTAAGTTAAATTCAAAGCATTTTTGACACCAAATAATTTTTTCAGTTGCAACCTTTTCAACCGATTTCTTGAGATACGACTTCGTCCAGATACGGCCTTATAAACAGAATGTCTGAAATACTTCCTATTGTATTAAAATTTCTTGATAACATTTTAAATTTTCAAATAAACTTTGTTTTGCAGCGCGGCTGTAGCACGCACCTTCTCAAATTGGAACGGTAATTCTAGGCGTGGCCGCCAAAGCAAATTCCCTTCAAGTTTGGATCCGGCGATAACAAAAAGTGCTCTTTTGCGAGCTTATGACGAAGTGAATAATGATGTTCCTTCCAATAATCGTTATGGTAATTTAAAAAATAATTCACTATAATTCTTTAATATAATGTTTGTTAATTTATTTAAAACAAAAACACATATAGGACGTTCATTATCGAATGGGCAGGTGAGCCAATGTAGAGAAACACCGTCTCGTCTATGCAAAACCCGTTACAATACAACGGCCCCAATGTATGGAGTTAGTTTAACATCTGGGCAACCTGTGACTATTGTACAGAAGTTCCCTGATTTATTACAACAAGTTGTATTCGAGGTTTGCGAGTAAGTAATATTTTATTATAAGCATTTATCCTCAACGCAATGCTGATTGTCGATTTCTATGTGATATTGTGAAAACAAGTTCTAAGATAGGGCGTTTACGATTCTTCAGCTCAGTTAGTATGATTTCCCACCAACCCTCGATATGTAATCTGTCTGATAAAGATTAAAACCAGTTAATCTCGGATTTAGTTCATATTTCAACTTTCAACTAAAAAATTATCTGTGCATTTTCAGATCGGGTGAATGCGATGTTGTACGTGGTGAGTGTACTCAAACTTATGTGCCGTACCTATTTCTTGTCATACCGCTGGGTCCGGTCACACTAACAGGTCAAGATTATGTGTTGGTAGAAAGTGGATGCGTTTGTAAACCTAAATATTCGACAGGAGCAGCGCAGGAGCCAAATATGATACCGTAATTTCACATCGGAACCAAATAAATCTGTCTAATATCCAAATTTAATGTACTGACAAATACGTGTACGTGTACATGAATAATTGATCATTGAACATGGACATTTGAATGCAAAAGGCAAAGTATTTTGTTACTTCAAAACAATGGGAATACTCCCAGTCAACATTAAGTAGTTACTAATTTTAATTACCTACTTAATTTTAAATTTGAATACTATTTGCAATGAACTCCCATTTTATATGTCAAACAATTTTAAAATTGATTTCAACAAGTTTTCTTTGTTGCAAATTTATAATTATTCGGAGAGTTCAGGATCCTGTGCAAATCGACTACGGAGTGGAATATCACCCTATACGAGTATCGGCTACCGTTTTCGAAAATGTCCTATTTAAAAAAACGTTTGAATAACGCCCTATATAGGAATTTTTTTCAAAAATCCTCTATCTCCGAATTCGGTTGAAGACCGCCCGACCTTAGCTCAAATTCAATATTTTTTGACATTAGCTGGGGGTTTATAAAAAAAATACTGACATAGGGCTCTCTGAAATAGGGTATTATTTAAATGTTTTCTGAGATAGGGCGTTTCCGAAAAGGCAGCCGAGATGGGGTGCTTTTCCACTCAGCAGTCCGAATGGGTTTGTATAATTGCATTTGCAGACTGGTTTAGTATATTTACACAATATTATTAATATATTGTGGCTGTGTATTTAGAAATACACAACATCAAAGTTTGATCAAACACTAAAGTATATTTCTCCAACACAGAATACAAAAGAAAATGTGCACAGAAAAAATTTAAAATTAGAAAAGTTTTTTGCGATCCGTAGCTTATATTTGCTATTGCAACGTTCCCAAAATCAAAAGCACAAAACTCTGAGCTGCCTAATTATGTTATTTTAAGGGCCAATTAATGGTGGCTTATGACCATATAACCATAACCAGATAAAACTGCTGATTGAACCCACCTTATGGAAATCAACGTAAGCGATTAATGGTGCCATACCATGACGCTAACGCCATAACCATACCATAGCCAACCAATTGTTTTTTGGTTTCTCGCCATATCCATAACCTAAAAATATTTGAGTTGGTGAATTTAATAACTTTGTGTGGGTTTTATTCATTGTTTTGGATACGTTATGATTAAGAGAGTTATTTTTTGTGGAATATGTTTGTAGTTTTTTGCGTTTTCTTCATTTTTATGAAAATTTTACGATTTTTAGGTTAAGGCACCATTAATCATTAATCACATTGGAGATGGTTATGGATTTGGGTTACGACTACGGCGTTAGGGTTACGGAAGTTTAGTTGGCCCTTTAGGTGTAAAATATTTTAGTTTAGACATATTTAGGTAAATACTAGTAATATTTTAATTACGAGTATTTGAGTAAATAAGCCAATAACAGGGTTTTCTAAAAAGTTTCGAATATAAGAAAAAATAGAGTAAATAAACCCTGAAAATGTTTACGCTCTTAAATGCATGCCAGCGGATTATAACTAGCGATAGAACTTTTAGAAAAAGTATCGATACCGGTCCTCATAAAAAGTACTCGGATCAAAGTATCCATGCTGGTACTCATACTGAGTCTAAGGTATCGAATATACTCGATCCAAGTGAATAGTTCGGAATTTTTATTAATTGAAGGAATTTTTTTTTTTAAATAAGATCGATTTTTTTTGAATTCAGTAGAAACCACGTAAGGAAGTTTAAGTTTGGACCAAACCGAACATAATATAGCAATTTGTGTGCTCTTACATATATTTTAAGGATACATTTAAAGATAAACGTCACGAATATTAAACGATTTAAAAGATTTTTAATCGACTAAAGTATTCAAAAATTAGTTTTCAGAGTTAGAAAAAGCAAGCATCCCAAGTGTATTTTTCCCATGAAAAGCTTCCCAGTGAAAATTTATCTGCCTTGCAGATTCCTTTGGGAATCGGCATAAAATGTGTGAGTCTCGTCCATCAGTTTGTACGGAAAATTAAAAATAGTACGACGCAAATTGGAAGAGAATCTCGGTATAAATCTCCTCGGAGTTAAATCGCGTCAGGTATTTATTTTTTATGGCATTAAACGTTCTGTGGAGAGATTAACTAAATAGAAGAGGATCAGAACGATTTTCCTATTTTTTAAGCTTTTGTACTTTGCATTACCATATCTCTAGTGGTAGTATTGTTATGGACCATATACATATATATTGGACATTTTTTAAGATTGATGGGATCTAAATATATACCAATGACCATATTTCCCCCAATTGCCATCAGCGGCTTTTGATTTATGCCTTGCAAAACTTTTTAATTTTCTTCTTCTTAATGTGGGCGGCGCTACGCCCATTTATAATATTGTAGTAAATTTATATGGTAACTTTTTTTGTTATCCACTCGTCAAGTTTCACCACTTCATCAGCATTTGTTAAACCATTTTTGAAAGTGGGCGTAGTCTGTAGTCGTAATCTGATTTCGATCATTTTCAATACCGTCCACCAAAATTTCACAGTAGAACGAAAAAGCTTTATTGCATGACAAGTTAAAAGGTATTGAAATTTTATGGAGTTACCAGCTTTTAAGTTAGTGATTCTGGGTAGTAAACACATACTTTTCTTTTACCACCATATGCCATTATCAAAAAGTAGGTTTAAGTCAAATGCGGAGCTTTTATCGTATCGTCGACGATCTTAGTTTATGCTCATATGCTCAAGTTATTGTGTTAATGGACTGAACTTTGTTGACCATGGCACTTGGTAAAAATTCAATACTTTACTCAGTACTTGGAAGAAAGCATCGAATTCGAAATACTCGAGTATTTTTTGGAAAAGTATCGATACTATTACTCAATACTCGTATCGTTCTATCACTAATTATAACCAATTTTGTATGTTGATGGGCAAGGCGAAATAAACTCCAGTTGGCAAGTCTGAAGTTCTGTTATATTTATAAAAGCAACATCTTGCGCTATTGTGACGATGTTCGCGTCTGCATCAAAACTCATGAACATGAGAAAATTCATTGTGACGCGACCATTATCGCCAATCAGTTTAAATTATGTGCCTTATCCAAAAGTGATGTATACTATGTTTTAACGAATATGCACATTTAACAGAAGTATGTGTAAGATTATCTATTTATTTAATAATTACATATATATATATATATATATATATATATATATATATATTCTAATTTAGGTTAAATATTAATAATTCAATAATGTAATCATTCGATATACATACATATGTATGTATCTGCAATATTTTTGCATAGATATATTAATTTAAACACTTTAAATTAGTAATTTTTCAATTAAATATTTATATATACTAAGCACAAATGTGAAAGCTTTGCATTTATTGAGTATATGTATGTACAATTAAATTATATTATAATTATAAACGTTTAACTTTAACATGTCTTAAATTTCCTTTTATTAGCCGTGTTTTTTAACACGTGTATATCCGTTTACGCTTAAACTTTATATTGACTGCTAGTCGACAAACTATAAATACACCTCTGAAATTGCTGCGCATAAATTTTGTCCTACTAAATTTAAATACGCATTATACTCAGATGTAACTGAAATATGTGTCTTTGTTTCACCCTCTACACTAATTCTATGTATTCTATGTGTGTCCACAATTCATCGCAACTGATTCAGCTATATGTTATACCCTATGGCCATCAGAGCGTTGCGTCTCCGCTTTTCGGTACACCCTGTTGCTGTAGCTAGTTGTTTAACCACAGCCGCTAGATGGGTCTCCTAAGCATTATCTAAGCGAAGATAGGCGTTTTTTAACACGCGCAAACGAAACGTATACGCGCGTGTTAAAAAACACGGCTATTAATGTGGAATTTTTTAAAATGCGGTACCACTGTTTCCATTATCGCCATGGCCATTCCGAAAGGATCTTCTGATTTTGAAGTCTTCGGAACTCGGATGGCTGCGTAAACCTCATGGTCGTGACGGTAATGGGAGCAACATTTTTTGCAGGTATGAGTGGGTCAGATGCGAGTGTTATCATCGGCTAGCTAGTCAAAGTATATGTAGCTTAGCGAAAGTTATGTAGCTTAGGTGACTTATTTTTTTATTTTGTATGGGTCGCAATCCGTTCTCAGGTGTTCTTCCACGGTTCTTTTAAATTGTTCAACCATATCATAATAGCCGTGTTTTTTAACACGCGTATATCCGTTTACGCTTAAACTTTATATTGACTGCTAAGAGACAAACTATAAATACACCTCTGAAATTGCTGCGCATAAATTTTGTCCTACTAAATTTCAATACGCATTATACTCAGATGTAACTGAAATATGTGTCTTTGTTTCACCCTGTACACTAATTCTATGTATTATATGTGTGTCCACAATTCATCGCAACTGATTCAGCTATATGTTATACCCTATGGCCATCAGAGCGTTGCGTCTCCGCTTTTCGCTACACCCTGTTGCTGTAGCTAGTTGTCTTACCACAGCCGCTAGATGGGTCTCCTAAGCATTATCTAAGCGAAAATAGGCGTTTTTTAACACGCGCAAACGAAACGTATACGCGCGTGTTAAAAAACACGGCTAATAGCATTGTGAATGAAACTAACGGCGTTATTATGTATAACGCAAAGCGACGCAAGGAGTCACTTTCACCCAAGTGAAACCAAATTCGTATCATATAAGAGCATTCATTCACTTCAGTGACTCTCGGTGAATATCGGTGACTGCAGGTGATTGTCTTACGTTTTTATACCTTTCATGAAAATGAAATGGTATATTAATTTCGTCACGAAACCGAAAATTGTAAGTCCTTAAAGGAAAATAGATAGACCCACCATTAAGTATACCGAAATAATCAGGTTGAAGAGCTGAGTTGTTTTAGCCATGTCCGTCTGTCCGTCTGTCCGTCTGTCCGTTTGTCTGTTTGTATGCAAACTAGTCCCTCAATTTTTGAGATATCTTGATAAAATTTGGTGAGCAGGTGTATTTGGGTGTCCGATTAGACATTTGTCGGAACCGACCGGATCGGACCACTATAGCATATATCCTCCATACAACCGATTTTTCAGAAAAAGAGGATTTTTGTAATATCTTACCCAATTTAACAGATTGAAGCTTCAAACTTCACCATATACTTTCGTATATTGAACATATTGTTGCCTGAAAAAATTTATGAGATCGGTCGTATATATAGTATATATCCCCCACAACCGATTGTTCAGATAAGGAACTTTTCGTAATTACTGCCCTATTTTAAGAGCTAGAGGCTTCAAATTTCAGCGAATGCTTACGTATATAGCATATATTGTTGCCTGAAAAAATCATAAAGATCGGTGGTATATATAGTATATATATGGTGGTATATATAGTATATATATATAGTATATATATATATATATTTTCGCAAATTTTAGCCCTATTTTAACAGCTAGAAGCTTCAAATTTCACCGAATATTTACTTATATAGCATATACTGTTGTCTGAAAAAATCATAGAGATCGGTTGTATATATAGTATATCTCATACAACCGATTGTTCAGATAAGAAACTTTTGGCAATTTCTACACCATTTTAACAGCTATAAGCTTCAAATTTCACCGATTGCTTACGTATATAGCATATATTGTTGTCTGAAAAAATCATAGAGATCGGTTGTATATATAGTATATATCTCATACAACCGATTGTTCAGATAAGAAACTTTTCGCAATTTCTACCCCATTTTAACAGCTCGAAGCTTCAAATTTTACCAACTGCTTACGTGTATAGCATATATTGATGCCTGAAAAAATCATTGAGATCGGTGATATACATAGTATATATCTCATACAACCGATTGTTCAGATAAGAAACTTTGCGCAATTTCTGCCCCGTTTTAACAGTTAGAAGCTTCAAATTTCACAAAATGCTTTCGTATATAGCATATATTGTTGTCTGAAAAAATCATAGAGATCGGTCGTATATATATTATATACTTCATATAAACTGTCATATTGACCCCTTTTTTACGGCTAGAAGCTTCAAGATTCATCAAATTTCATCAAATAATTACGTTTACGTCATATATTTTTGAAATACGTGATTCGTAGCCATAGTTTTTACATGCAGACCACAAAAAACGTGAAGCTTTGCATCCTCACACAGATTACCTACCTATTTTTTATTTTATATTTATCTTAAAATCGTTTAGATATGTTCAAATTTCACCAAATGCTTACGTGTATAGCATATATTGTTGTCTGAGAAAATCATAGATACCGGTGGTATATATAGTATATATCCCATACAACCGATTGTTCAGATAAGAAACTTTGCGCAATTTCTTCCCCATTTTAACAGTTATAAGCTTCAAATTTCACCGATTGCTTACGTATATAGCATGTATTGTTGTGTCAAAAAATCATAGAGATCGGTGATATATATAATATATATATGATGGTACATATAGTATATATATATAGTATATAAATATTTTTTTTACGATTTCGGCCCCATTTTAACAGCTAGAAGCTTCAAATTTCACCAACTGCTTACGTGTATAGCATATATTGATGTCTGAAAAAATCATTGAGATCGGTGGTACACATAGTATATATCTCATACAACCGATTGTTCAGATAAGAAACTTTGCGCAATTTCTGCCCCGTTTTAACAGTTAGAAGCTTCAAATTTCACAAAATGCTTACGTATATAGCATACATTGTTGTCTGAAAAAATCATAGAGATCGGTCGTATATATATTATATACTTCATATAAACTGTCATTTTGACCCCTTTTTTACGGCTAGAATCTTCAAAATTCATCAAATTTCATCAAATAGTTACGTTTTCGTCATATATTTTTGAAATACGTGATTCGTAGTCATAGTTTTTACACGCAGACCACAAAAAACCTGAAACTTTGCATCCTCACACAAAGTACCTACCCGTTTTTTATTTTATATTTATCTTAAAAATCGTTAAGGTATGTAGATCTGTTCACTATATATTTCTTATCTTATACATGCGATTATTCGGAGATTACGAACGGGATAAGATTATTGTTCAGCCCCATTCATGAAAGGTATGAAGTCTTCGGCACAGCCGAAGACAGTCCCGTTCTTACTTGTTTCGTATTATATAGCGACGCAAAGTGTCACGAACACTAATTTTTGCTGTCAAAACATCCACTTGCTTCTGGGTCGCGTGGAATTATTGTGAAAGTCGAGTTGCACTTCCGTTGTACCGATTTATTGTTGCTGACAAGTGTTTACATATTTATGTAGGAGTTAAAGGCGGTCATCGCGACTGTCATCAAAAATAAGGTAAGTTGTTCAAATTTATGTAAGTTGGTTGATAATCAGAAAGTTCTTTGACTTTAATTGGGTTTACCTTTTCCAGATGAATTTGGTCAGTATTAATATTGGGGAGTATTACTATTTTATTTTTGTGTTCCCTTCAAAACTTGAGAAAAATGATTATGGTGATAAAGGTCATTGCAACTGCTCCAAATGAAAGGGCTACTGGATATTGTTGCGGTCTTAAGAAGGTTAATTCTACGTATGTTGTTTATGTGGAGTTCTTTCAGAGCTTCGAGAGAGAGCAATTCGATGCGCATTTTTTCTGATAGTGCAGGTTGCAGTACTGCTGGGATTGCTGGCAGTGGGATCAAATCGTAGTTGATAAAATATTCGCTATTTATTGTCAGCGTTGAGTTATGGAAAATAATCAGATGTGTTGTTACGGTCTTCATTGACTAAGTGTGCAACAGACACCTTCAAGGACGAAAGAGTGCTTGTGGCAAGGTGCAACGACCACTGCGTGTGCACTGGCGTTTAGGCCCGGAGCTTCAGCTTCGTGGATTCGATAACGCGGTCACTGCACAGCACTACTCTCCCCAGTCAATGGTCAAACACGATAATTATTTTTGCACACTGGGGATATTCACACAGAAGAAGAATAAAGAAAACAAACCTACGCATTTGCATGCCACACTTCACTAATACGAAACCCTCAACTTACTTATGCCTGGCAGTTCGTTGTTGCAACATTTGGTGGCTGCCTCTGTACCCACCCTACCTTTGGCCTCACTGCTGTTGTTGAGGCCCCAATACATTACCATCAACTCCGGTGTCTCAAACCAAATCAAACAAATTAGTTACCCATTATGAATTATTATTATTTAAAACAAATTCAATCCATCATACATTTCGTTTCTTAGTTTATTTAACCTAAACTTAATTAATGGAATTTACTTTGATTTTTAAACGAAGAAAATCACTAAAAACAAAACAGTTCAATGAGAAGTTGTATAGTGGAACTTTACTTAGTCTTCCTAGAACACTAATTGCATATGGCAATTCAGAAATCAAATAGTTGTACACATGTATGTAAATATGTTTTTACGTTAATATATACGCATGTATAAAATTTAAAAATTATGTATCAAAAAAAATTCAAGTAAGAAGGAAAACTACCCTTGATATATATATCAACTCATGTACGTATGTGCTTACATGTGTATGTACATTAATATTAATGACTAATCAAAAAAAAAATATTTTTGATAAACGTTTGCTTAGTTTAGTTGGCCGAAACTTAATTTGTGAGACTTATTTTGATTCATAGTCCAAGAAAATCATTATAAAAAAAGGTTAAAAAAATCCTAAATTTATTTCCTATGAACTCAACAAAAATAATTTTGATATATGTACGTATGTATGTAAATGTGCATATGTGCCTTTATGTACGCATATATAAAAAAATATTGTCAACAAAAAAAAAAATTTTGTTGAAAGGACGACTAAATCCGATATATGTACATATATGTATGACAACTTACATATGTGCATACATATGTATGTAAATGCACATCATTGTATAAGTGTGCAATAAAGAAAAAAAATTGTTAACAAAATAATATGTAGGAAATAGGTGAACATATTTAGGTACATATATACGTGAGTAACTAAATTAATTTTACAGGTATATAGCATTTCTACCTTCGAAGGCCTTCTTGCTTGGGAAAGGGGTTATCATTCCTTAAACAAGAATTAAAATATTTTATAAACCAACTAACACAATTAATGGTTTTTAATTTGCAAAAGAAAATCACTTAAAACATTACCAAACCGCAAATGTTAGCAACCATGTTTAAAAATGTAAAAAATATTTTAAATCACTCTCAATAAAGAAGAATGTCTATGTATAAATGTTCGCGTCGAAAATCATACAAATTCCCATAAATGGTTGCATCGAACAATATTTCTTTAGCTGGCATCATAAAGCTCTCTCAAACGCATCACACAGCTCCCTAGAACATGTCCACTTCACTCACATGTATGCATGTATGGGATCGTGCACAGGTTCAAGAGAATGCTGTGCAACAATAACAACAACAAGTAAGGAAGGCTAAGTTCGGCTGTAACCGAACATTACATACTCAGTTGAGAGCTATGGAGACAAAATAAGGAAAATCACCATGTAGGAAAATGAACCTAGGGTAACCCTGGAATGTGGTTGTATGACATGTGTATCAAATGGAAGGTATTAAAGAGTTTTTTAAGAGAGAGTAGGCCATAGTTTTTTGGATGGACGCCATTTAGGGATATCGCCATAAAGGTGGACCAGGGCTGACTCTAGAATTTGTTTGTACGATATGGGTATCAAATGAAAGATGTTACTGAGCATTTTAAGAGGGAGGCTGAGCTCAGGCCAAGGGGGGTTCACTGCTGGCGGACAGTGAACGGCCTATTAATTAGGTTAGCTGCGAATATCAAATAAGCAGCCCTCGACCAAGAGCGGCTGGTGAGGAGGGTTTGGCTTAAAAGGCCTAAAACCCCTGAGAACCTCCAGTGGCAGGGCGAGTAGATGCCGCCCTGAATTAAGCATCCACAGCCTAGTACGGGGTTGCTTCGAGGGAATACCTACCCAAGATAGGGAGGCAACTATACGACGTGGGATACACACTCAGGAAGGTAAAGAGGTAAATTATTTGTAAATTTAAGGTGATTGTCACATTAAGACTGAGCCCAGTAAGGTCTTAATTAAGGTATACTGGAATCAACGACTCGGTTATGTTTGTTAAGGGCTGGCGAATGTGGCATTCGGAAATCTCAGTACACGGCTTGACACACCGTCGAAATGACTTTCCGGTTAATGTCCCATTCGTCTCCGTCCCGTTAAAACCTTGGCAGGCCTTGCGGTACGTTCAAAGTCCGTCATCATTAAGTTGGTGGTGCAGGTTCGGTTGAGATCCTCCCGATTAACACTGATCTGGCTCTGAACGCAGTCTTCATGAGGGACTGCGTCAACCTTCACGTGGCCTCCCTGCCTTCGCATAGACAACCACGGGATCTATATAGGTAACTGCACACTCGGACCAAGATAGCGGCCTCAAGTGGGGACCCAATTAAATAAATGACAAGCAACAAAAATACTAAAATAAAAAACCAAACACAGGAGAATGAAATGGCGTTCAATCCATTTGTAGGAAGGAAGCTAGCTCGCTCTCCAGAAGGGCGTGGCCCATCGGCTGGAGGCCTTAACATTTCGTCGCAAGTGGTAACGAAACCCAAAGGAGCGGAGGCCGAAAGCAAGCAAAGAGCGTTGTCGCCGGGTGCTACACCGAAGCTTTGCAAAAAGAGCTCCGACAGCAAGGCTCAAACGGGCACACCATTATTAAGTGAGCTAATTAAGCAGGCGTCAGCTGCGTTAAATCAGCAAAACCCCCCTGGAGAAAAAAAGATGACCAAACTAGGCAAGGCGATTGAGGACTTGATGCAGTTCTTCATAGGGCGTAATAATATACACGCGGAAATCAAGCGCTTGGCCTCCGTAATAAAAGTGCTGTACATCGAGTCGGCCCTAGAGGTAAAGAATTTAGAACATAAATTGCGTGCAAGCGAATGCGCCAAAGATAGAAGTCCATCACCCCCAGGAAAGCGACCGAGGAATAATTCGTACTCGACCAAGGAGAACAACGTGGTAAAACCCACTACTACACTAAAAGATGTCTTACCAGGGCACGTGGGTGGTCACAAACGACGGCAAGAAACGCAAGAGAAGACGGAGCGGAAAGAGGAAACTGCAGCCCAAAAGACGGGAGAGTGGCAGTTAGCCAAAAAGAAGAGCAAGAAAAAATCACTTAAGGCTAGGCCGGATGCAATCATCATTTCAAAGGCGGGGGATGCGACGTACGCCGACATATTATGTAAAGTGAGAAGATGCGACGAATTAAAATCCCTGGGTGATGACGTCAAAACGATTTGAAGAACGGTGAAAGGAGAGCTGTTACTAGAGCTGAAAAATTAGCAAGATGGGAAAACCAGCGCGTACCAAGCAGAAATTGAAGCGGTACTAAAGGACTCGGCTAAAGTTATAACAAAGTCCCAAATGGTCACGCTACAGTGCAGAGATCTCGATGAGATTACTACGCCCGAGGAGATTTGCAACGCCCTCCACCAGCAATGCAACATCAAACTTCCAGATGTGGCTGCCATAAAAAGCATACGCACAGGGTACAGTGGCACGAAGTCGGCACTTATAAGCCTTACAGCGGATGATGCCAAGGCGGTTCTTAATACGCAAAGAATCCGGGTAGGATGGGTTTCCTGACGAATTAGAGAGCTCAAGCAAGAAAAACGCTGTTATAGGTGCTGGGGCTACGGGCATATAGCTTAGAAATGTAAGGAGACTATAGATAGGTCTAGCCTATGCAGGAAATGCGGCCAGGAAGGTCATAAGGCCGCACGTTGCGAAAATGCACCGAAATGCGCGCTATGTGGGGGACAACATTCAGCAGGCAGTTTTAAATGCCCACAACGAGAGGGCTGCAAAATGACTGTCTCATGAGGGTATTGCAGCTCAATTTAAACCATTGCGAGGCAGCCCAAGAGCTATTATCCCAAACAGTCTATGAAGGAGGATATGACATAGTGGTACTCTCTGAACAATACAAAAATCGCCAGGAACAGGGTTGGCTCTCAGATTCAGCAGGGAAAGCCTCAATTTGGGCACCAGGGAAATTTCTCCCACAGGAAATTATGACGCCAACGGTAGCAGGATTCACGTGGGCAAAAATCAACGGTATATACGTCTTCAGTTGCTATGCCCCTCCGAGCATGACCATCGCCGAGTTCGAAGACATGATATACGGGATCACCATTGAAGCACGAGGTAAACACCCGCTTTTAGTGTGTGGAGACTTCAATGCATGGTCATCTGTGTGGGGAAGTAGACGAACCAACGAAAGAGGGAGAGTTCTCCTCGAAAGCCTTACTTCTTTGAGGCTAGAACTCCTAAATGAACCAGGGATATATACCTTCGATACAGGTACCAGACGATCCATTATAGATCTCACCTTCGCAGCGAAATAGCAAGACGAGCAAAATGGTCCATAAGCAACGCCTACACACACAGCGACCATAAAGCTATTAGCGTAGAGCTGCTCGAAACTCCACGAACGGTAGCAGCAAGACATCGACAAAGTAGGAAATGGAAACAGCACCTTTTCGACCCACAAATATTTGACATTATCTGGAAGGACGCCATAGTACGAGAATCGCATGCACGCAAGAAAGGCACTTAAAAATGCCATAAAAAAGAGCAAGAAGTTATGCTTTAGGGAACTGCTGGATAATGTCGACCTAGATCCTTGGGGATCAGCCTACAGAACTGTGATGGCCAAAATTAAAGGACCGATATCGCAGCAATCTACGTGCCCGATACTGATGAATATTATTGTTGAAACACTTTTCCCGGCGCAAGATCGCTGGACTTATCCAAGCGAGGATCTATAAAGTACGGAAATTCCGCAAATTACAGAGCAAGAGGTGCTGGACGCTGCAAAAAGAGTTGCTGATAACAAATCCCCAGGACCCGACGAAGTACCAAACATAGCCCTTAAAGCCGCGATTACAACTAGGGCTACATTATTTACTGATCTTTTTAATGCCTGTATGCAAGAAGGCGTGTTCCCTCGCCCGTGGAAACGACAAAGACTTGTCCTATTGCTGAAACGTGGTAAACAGCCGGACCAACCATCCTCATATAGGCCACTTTGTATGCTGGATTCCCTAGGGAAGATTTTCGAGCGTATAATTAGTGAGCGCCTACAGCTGACTCTAGAAAGACCAGGTGGCTTATCGAATAGTCAATATGGATTTCGCAAATCAAGATCCACCGTAGATGCAATACAAACAGTCGTCAATATAGCTAGAGAAGCTATCTCTGGAGGCCAAAATAAAAGGAAGTTCTGTGCACTGATTATGTTGGACATCAAGGATGCTTTTAACACTGCGAACTGGATGCAGATAATGGCAGCGCTGCAAAGCTTCGGCACTCCAGCTTACTTACGCAGAATTATAGGTAGCTATCTTAAAGACAGTGTACTTCTTTTTGACACGGATCAAGGAGCAAAAGAGTACAAAATCACAGGAGGCGTCCCACAGGGATCTGTTCTCGGTCCAACGCTTTGGAATGTAATGTATGACGGGGTGTTAAAGATTGATCTACCAGAAAACACGCAAATTGTGGGACATGCTGATGATATTGCAGTGGTAGTAGTGGCCAAGAAACTGGACCTGCTTCAAGCATTATGTAATGACGCCGTAGCAAGAATAAAGGAATGGCTGACCAATACAGGACTGGAGTTGGCTAGCCAAAAGGCGGAAGTGGTATTAGTAAGCTCCAAACGGTCGGCGAACGAGTTAGTCCTAACTGTCAGGGATCATCAAATCACCTCAAATGATTCCTTAAAATACTTAGGAGTGCACATTGACTCTAAGTTAACTTTCAAAGAGCACTTCAGAGCGGTGGGGGAGAAAATTACCAAAGTTAATGGATCACTTATGCGAATAATGCCTAACATTGATGGTCAGAGCGAAGCTATACGTCAGCTATTGTCCACAGTAACCAGCTCAATAATACTATACGCAGCACCAGTGTGGTATGGATCTAAACAGACCCATCAAAAATATATATTAGCAGCGTACCGACTTGCTTCTTTAAGAATAGCAAGTGCTTATCGGATGGTGTCCGACGACGCGATCCTGGTTCTAACCCGGAAAATCCCAGTGGACTTACTGGCAAGCGAAATGGCCGATCTGTATAACACTAATATCGAGCGACCATCGGAAGAAGACAAGAAAAGAGCAAGGACACAAACAATAGCTAAGTAGCAAGAACGGTGGGAGGCCTCGAGTAAAGGGCGTTGGACTTTCACACTAGTTTGGAACGTAGCACAATGGAATGAGCGGAAGCACGGCGAACTGAACTACCATCTCACGCAGATAATGAGTGGACATGGCGGTTTCAAAGAGTATTTATGGAAGCGTAGGATAGAGGAAGATTCTCATTGCCCAATGTGTACCACAGAGTTAGAAAACGCAGAACACGTCATGTTCTACTGCCCCCGATTCCACGAAGAAAGACTCACCTTGCATGGAGTCTTTGGGGAGGAACCTACCACGAGAAATTTAGTTTCACATATGTGCAACAGGAAAGAGTGCTGGACTGCAGTGAGCAAAATGGCATTTATAGTAATGACTCGCCTGATGGATGCTGAGAGGTAGCGCAGAGAAATGCGCATGCGAAGCAGTGGCGATTAAATGGACACTCAGAGCAAATAGCGGGAACCTGGACGCAGGGACAACAGTAGGCTCTTAAAAAATGAGAAATATGGAACGCCACCCTGAAGTAATACGAAAGTGGTGCCGGGGTGGGCGACGGTTCCAGAACGGGGCTGTTTTTTAGTCTACGGACACACGGTTGCTGCGACGGCAGCAATTATGGTGTATTAGGCATTTTTCAGCCTCCCCGCAAAAAAAAAAAAAGAGGGAGTGAGCTTTGGGTCTATCGGTGGACGCCTTTTCGAGATATCGCCATTAAGGTGGACCAGGGGTGACTCTAGAATGTGTTTGTACGATATGGGTATCAAATGAAAGGTGGTAATGAGTATTTTAAAAGGGAATGGGCTTTAGTTCTATAGGTGAACGCCTTTTCGAGAAATCGCCATAAAGGTGGACCAGGGGTGACTCTAGAATATGTTTGTACGATATGGGCATCAAATGAAAGCTGTTAATGAGTATTTTAAAAAGGAGTGATCCTTAGTTCCATAGGTGGACGCCGTTTCGGGATATCGCCATAAAGGTGGACCAGGGGTGTCTATAGAATGTGTTTGTACGATATGGGAATCAAATGAAAGGTGTTACTGAGCATTTTAAGAGGGAGTGGGCATTAGGTCTATAGGTGGACGCCTTTTCGAGATATCGCCATTAGGGTGGGCCAGGGGTGACTCTAGAATGTTTGAACGATATGGGTATCAAACGAAAGGTGTTACTGAGCATTTTAAGAGGGAGTGGGCATGAGGTCTATAGGTGGATGCCTTTTCGAGATATCGTCATTAGGGTGGGACAGGGGTGACTCTAGAATGTGTTTGTACGATATGGGTATCAAACGAAAGGTGTTACTGAGCATTTTAAGAGGGAGTGGGCATTAGGTCTATAGGTGGACGCCTTTTCGAGATATCACCATTAGGGTGGGCCAGGGGTGACTCTAGAATGTGTTTGTACGATGTGGGTATCAAATGAAAGGTGGTAATGAGTATTTTAAAAGGGAGTAATCCTTAGTTCTATATGTGGACGCCTTTTCGAGATATCGCCATAAAGGTGGACCAAGGGTGACTCTAGAATGTTTGTACGATATGGGTATCAAACGAAAGGTGTTACTGAGCATTTTTTAGGTCTATCGGTGTACGCCTTTTCGAGATATCGCCATTAAAGTGGACCAGGGGTGACTCTAGAATGTGTTTGTACGATATGGGTATCAAATGAAAGGTGGTAATGAGTATTTTAAAAGGGAGTGGGCTTTAGTTCTATAGGTGAACGCCTTTTCGAGAAATCGTCATAAAGGTGGACCAGGGGTGACTCTAGAATATGTTTGTACGATATGGGTATAAAATGAAAGCTGTTAATGAGTATTTTGAAAAGGAGTGATCCTTAAATCCATAGGTGGACGCCGTTTCGGAATATCGCCATAAAGGTGGACCAGGGGTGTCTCTAGAATGTGTTTGTACGATATGGGAATCAAATGAAAGGTGTTACTGAGCATTTTAAGAGGGAGTGGGCATTAGGTCTATAGGTGGACGCCTTTTCGAGATATCGCCATTAGGGTGAGCCAGGGGTGACTCTAGAATGTTTGAACGATATGGGTATCAAACGAAAAGTGTTACTGAGCATTTTAAGAGGGAGTGGGCATTAGGTCTGTAGGTGGACGCCTTTTCGAAATGTCGCCATTAGGGTGGGCCAGGGGTGACTCTAGAATGTGTTTGTATGATATGGGTATCAAATGAAAGATGGTAATGAGTATTTTAAAAGGGAGTAATCCTTAGTTCTATAGGTGGACGCCTTTTCGAGATATCGCCATAAAGGTGGACCAAGGGTGACTCTAGAATGTTTGTACGATATGGGTATCAAACGAAAGGTGTTACTGAGCATTTTTTAGGTCTATCGGTGGACGCCTTTTCGAGATATCGTCATTAAGGTGGACCAGGGGTGACTCTAGAATGTGTTTGTACGATATGGGTATCAAATAAAAGGTGGTAATGAGTATTTTAAAAGGGAATGGGCTTTAGTTCTATAGGTGAACGCCTTTTCGAGAAATCGTCATAAAGGTGGACCAGGGGTGACTCTAGAATATGTTTGTACGACATGGGTATCAAATGAAAGCTGTTAATGAGTATTTTGAAAAGGAGTGATCCTTAAATCCATAGGTGGACGCCGTTTCGGAATATCGCCATAAAGGTGGACCAGGGGTGACTCTAGAATATGTTTGTACGATATGGGTATCAAATGAAAGGTGGTAATGAGTATTTTAAAAGGGAGTGGGCTTTAGTTCTATAGGTGAACGCCTTTTCGAGAAATCGTCATAAAGGTGGACCAGGGGTGACTCTAGAATATGTTTGTACGATATGGGTATAAAATGAAAGCTGTTAATGAGTATTTTGAAAAGGAGTGATCCTTAAATCCATAGGTGGACGCCGTTTCGGAATATCGCCATAAAGGTGGACCAGGGGTGTCTCTAGAATGTGTTTGTACGATATGGGAATCAAATGAAAGGTGTTACTGAGCATTTTAAGAGGGAGTGGGCATTAGGTCTATAGCTGGACGCCTTTTCGAGATATCGCCATTAGGGTGGGCCAGGGGTGACTCTAGAATGTTTGAACGATATGGGTATCAAACGAAAAGTGTTACTGAGCATTTTAAGAGGGAGTGGGCATTAGGTCTATAGGTGGACGCCTTTTCGAAATGTCGCCATTAGGGTGGGCCAGGGGTGACTCTAGAATGTGTTTGTATGATATGGGTATCAAATGAAAGATGGTAATGAGTATTTTAAAAGGGAGTAATCCTTAGTTCTATAGGTGGACGCCTTTTCGAGATATCGCCATAAAGGTGGACCAAGGGTGACTCTAGAATGTTTGTACGATATGGGTATCAAACGAAAGGTGTTACTGAGCATTTTAAGAGGGAGTGGGCATTAGGTCTATAGGTGGACGCCTTTTCGAGATATCGCCATTAGGGTGGGCCAGGGGTGACTCTAGAATGTTTGAACGATATGGGTATCAAACGAAAAGTGTTACTGAGCATTTTAAGAGGGAGTGGGCATGAGGTCTATAGGTGGACGCCTTTTCGAGATATTGTCATTAGGGTGGGCCAGGGGTTACTCTAGAATGTGTTTGTACGATATGGGTATCAAACGAAAGGTGTTACTGAGCATTTTAAGAGGGAGTGGGCATTAGGTCTATAGGTGGACGCCTTTTCGAGATATCGCCATTAGGGTGGGCCAGGGGTGACTCTAGAATGTTTGTACGATATGGGTATCAAACGAAAGGTGTTACTGAGCATTTTAAGAGAGAGTGGGCATTAGGTCTATTGGTGGACGCCTTTTCGAGATATCGCCATTAGGGTGGGCCATGGGTGACTCTAGAATGTGTTTGTACGATATGGGTATCAAATGAAAGGTGGTAATGAGTATTTTAAAAGGGAGCAATCCTTAGTTCTATAGGTGGACGCCTTTTCGGGATATCGCCATAAAGGTGGAACAAGGGTGACTCTAGAATGTTTGTACGATTGGGTATCAAACGAAAGGTGTTACTGAGCATTTTAAGAGGGAGTGGGCATTAGGTCTATAGGTGGACGCCCTTTCGAGATATCGCCATTAGGGTGGGTCAGGGGTGACTCTAGAATGTTTGTACGATATGGGTATCAAACGAAAGGTGTTACTGAGCATTTTAAGAGGGAGTGGGCATTAGGTCTATTGGTGGACGCCTTTTCGAGATATCGACATTAGGGTGGGCCATGTGTGACTCTAGAATGTGTTTTGAACGATATGGGTATCAAATGAAAGGTGGTAATGAATATTTTAAAAGGGATTAATCCTTAGTTCTATGGGTGGACGCCTTTTCGAGATATCGTCATTAGGGTGGGCCAGGGGTGACTCTAGAATGTGTTTGTACGATATGGGTATCAAACGAAAGGTGTTACTGAGCATTTTAAGAGGGAGTGGGCATTAGGTCTATTGGTGGACGCCTTTTCGAGATATCGCCATTAGGGTGGGCCAGGGGTGACTCTAGAATGTGTTTGTACGATATGGATATCAAATTAAAGGTATTCATAAGGGTTTTAAAAGCGAGTGGCCCTTAGATGTATATGTGAAGGCGTTCTCGCGATATCGACCAAAATGTGGACCAGGTAATCCAGAAAATCATCTGTCGGGTACTGCTAATTTATTTATATATGCAATACCACTAACAGTTTTCCTGCCAAGATTCCAAGGGCTGTTGATTTCGCCTTGTAGGACTTTTTCATTTTCTTCTACTTAATATGGTAGGTGTCACACCCATTTTACAAAGTTTTTTCCAAAGTTATATTTTGCGTCAATAAACCAATCCAGTTACCATGTTTCATCCCTTTTTTCGTATTTGGTATAAAATTATGGCATTTTTTTCATTTGTCGTAATTTTCGATATCGATAAAGAGGGCGTGGTTATGGTCGGATTTCAGCCATTTTTTATACCAAGATAAAGTGAGTTCAGATAAGTACGTGGGCTAAGTTTAGTAAAGATATATCGGTTTTGGCTCAAGTTATTGTGTTAACGGCCGAGCGGAAGGACAGACGGTGGACTGTGTATAAAAACTGGGCGTGGCTTCCACCGATAGAATCTATGCCCCTACCAAATTTGAGAAGGATTGGTAAATTTTTGTTCGACTTATGGCATTAAAAGTATTCTAGACAAATTAAATGAAAATGGGCGGAGCCACACCCATTTTGAAATTTTCTTTTATTTTTGTATTTTGTTGCATGATATCATTACTGGAGTTGAATTTTAACTTAATTTACTTATATACAGTAAAGATATTAAATTTTTTGTTAAAATTTGAATTAAAAAAAAAAATTTTTTAAAAAGTGGGCGTGTTCTTCATCCAATTTTGCTAATTTTTATTTAGCACATATATAGTGATAGTAGTAACGTTCCTGCCAAACTTCATCATGATATCTTCAACGACTGCCAAATTACAGCTTGCAAAACTTTTAAATTACCTTCTTGTAAAAGTGGGCGGTGCCACGCCCATTGTCCAAAATCTTACTAATTTTCTATTCTGCGTCATAACGTCAACCCATCTACCAAGTTGCATCGCTTTAACTGCCTTTGGCAATGAATTATCGCATTTTTTCGGTTTTTCGAAATTTTCGATATCGAAAAAGTGGGCGTGGTTATAGTCCGATATCGTTCATTTTAAATAGCGATCTGAGATCAGTGCCCAGGAATATACAAGTTAACCCGTTGTGGGTTTAAAACTTAAAAAAAAATATTTTTTTGCCGGCTTATGCCGGTGTTTTTCACTTTATTACTTTTACACGAGCAAAATACAACTGAAATACAACTGAACTTAAAACTATATTAGTATGGCTTTTTATTAATTCTTAGCGACGGCCCAATTGCAGCGGCGTCGCATCGTTGTTGGTATTTTCATATGTTGCAGTGGTATCGTATCACTGCCAATGTTCCCATCCGATGGTGACGCGCGGTTGACGTTTGTTGGATGCTCGTATAGAAATATGAAGCTAAGGTATGCGCAGTACTTGCAGTGCGAACTATGTTCCCACGGAGCGGTAGTGAGGCATCAGCATTTATTTCATATGCATGCGCGTTTTGTAACTGGAGTGAAGAATGCAGGTGGCTTATGTTGTTGATATCATATCACCAGTAATATTCCCATGATGTGAATATGCTTAGTCAGCGTTTATCGCATGCTCGTGTGCTGCGATGTGACTTAGAGAATGCAGGCAACCCACTATGTGAATGTTTGTGAAGTTTGAATGTGTGTGGTGTTAACTCCTCCCCTCTTAAAGACGGTTGTCCTCGATCGTCTGAAAAATTTGAAAAGTCCTTACTTCGGGTACTGGGACTTGGACTTGCCTGGTTGTTTCTTGGCTCTGGCTGCCTTGAGTGATTGATTGTAATCGTTGCTCTGTAGGTTTATTTGTTTTTTTCCTGCAGTGCCTCCTGAGGCTGGCAATGACAAGGATAACTAGGATTATGGTAATCCCTGAGAATATTCGGTTGGCCGTGTTTTCTGTTTGGAGGGACTGGATTTTTATATTGTTGTTCAAGTGTAACTCGCTAAGGGCTTCGAGTGACAAAAGTTCAGTATATAGGTGCCATTTATTTTGCGCATATCTCCGCTGATACTTATATTGCCATGGTAATCATTAAGGAATAGTATTCCTGGGGCAATTAGCTCGTCTCTTGGTATGTGGTGGCAATTTATCATGGGGCACGAAGAATTAAGACTTTTAATTAGGTTAGTTATACAAAAGTCATTTTTTAAATCTAACAATTCGTCTTGCTTACAAATGCTAATTGAGTTATATTTTTTACAAATAGTTTTTATTCCGAATATTTCTTCTTTATTTTGAATAATATTATTGAATTTTAAATTAATCATTATATCTTTTTTTATTACTGATTTTATAATAAAATTGTTATAAATTACTTCTGTAGTTAATGGAATTTTCAAGACGTACAAAACAGAAGTTGAGTTGCTTAATACGCTAATTTCGGCTAATTCTAGAGCCTCTTCCATTGTGTTGAAGGGCATATTTTCCTTATTAAACTCCTTAATGGATATCTCAATTTCTTTCCTATTCAAAATCATGGAATTTATAATACCTAATCTAGCCCATTGTATGGCATATTTTATGTTAATTATTTCTTCTTTTATAAGCCTAATTTTATTTTGTAAATTTAAAGCGATTTCGTTTACAATTACCTCTTCGTTCCGAAAGGTACTTAATATATCCTTAGTGATTTTCGTTAAATTATTTATCTGCTGCTTAAAAGCATTGTTTATATAATATTGCTTATTATTATTGTTAATTAGTTTTTCTAAATTACCATTTATCATAATTAGGTCGTCATGATCTGCGTTTCCTGCCAGGTATTTCCAGGCAGTGCCAAGGATATCTAGGGATCTTCTTTGTCTGTGACTATGAGGAGGCTCTACGATTTCCAACATTTCGATAGCTTGTTGGGCCTCGTGTTGCAAGGTGGGATAAATAGGATTCTCGGTGGTTAAAACTTTGTCTATCATCTCAGTAATGTTTTGCAGAACTTGACGGTAGACTGCGGTATCAATGATGTGGATAAAGTTAAGGGTGCCATCCTTGATTTTGGAGAAACCATTATCGATGGTTATTAAGTGGGATGAAGAATAGTCGTGAATTTGGACTTCTCCCTGGGTAGTGCAGGCGAGTAGGCTGGAGGGAAAAAAAAATAAAAATTTTGGCGATACGACCATTTTATGAAATTTCCTTACTCTATTTATTCGAAGTTTTGTGAAATTTATTTGTTAAATCGTTCGCCTATGGCGTGTTAATCGATGGAAAATTCGTTACATGGAGGTAAGATAAGAAATGAGAAAAAGTGATTTTTCTTCTTTAAAAAAAATTTTTTTTTTTTTTTTTTTTTTTTTTTATTTTTGTTATATTTTTATCAGCTCCTTATCAGCCCTTTGTGCACCGTCTTCCCTGATTGGGTTATGACTGTGGAGTTCCTGTCTTCTCTGACGACCTCCTTCCTGTACCTGGGTGTAAGCTTATTGCCTACTCTTTTGTTTATTCTGACATAGATGATGTCATTGGGACTATAAATTTTGAAGATTGATCTTTTTTTATTGTGGAATTCTAAATCTTTTATTTGTTTTTCAGCTAAGTTTTTTATGTTTTCTTGCCTGTGGTTTTCCAATTGTTCGGGGTCGGTACTTACAGTCCTTCCGAAAAATACTTCTATTGGTTTTCTCTTAATTGTCGAATGGATGGAATAATTGTACTTGCAGAGTGATCTGTTAAGTAGATCTTCGAAGCTATCGTGCGTCCTTTCACTTTTCACGCATCGCATTATTTCTGAAAGGGTGGAATGGAAGCGTTCAACCTGGCCGTTGACAGTACTGGTATAAGGGGGTGTTTTGTAAATCTCTATTCCGTATTGGTTTTCGAGCATAAAGGTTATGGTGACAGAGTTTAAGTATTTTTCGTTATCAATAACGATTTTTTCTGGGATACCAAAAGAGGTTAGCAATTCTTGAAGGGGTTGTTTTATATCCTCTGTCGCCCTTGATCTAAGTACTTTCGCTTGGGCGTATTTAGAGAATTTGTCGATGGCTGTGAGGATAACCTTATTGTTTGTGTGATATATATCGATATGGACAATGTGTCCTGGGTAATTGGGAATTGGGGTTGCTTGTATGATTGGGGCAGTCGGATGTCTTTCGTACTTATTTTCATTGCATATTTTGCATTGTTTTGTGATTCTTTTTATTTTAGCAGTCATTTGCGGGAAATAGCATTTATCTAAAAGCTGTTTTTTTATTTTCTATTGCATTTCGATGAGCTCTATTATGCTCCTTTATGATTTCTGTTTCTTGTTCCGCTTCGTTCAAGATATCCTTTATGAATTTGCGGGTATAGAGTACTCTGTATCTGCTAAAATGAGTTTGGTATATTGTTTGGATTTTGCCCAGAATGCTATTTTCGGTTCTTATGCAGTTTGTTGTTGAAGGATTTAAGTATCGTTTAAGTAGGGTGGTGAGAGTTTCCTCCGTAAAATCTCTTTCGATTATGATATGACGGTGGTAGGTGGGGAAAATTATCTTAAATTGGTATGAAGGAATTTCTCCTACTGAAATAAAAATTTGGTTCTTGAATGCATTGATGGGTGCATCGGTATAGGGAATAAGGGTTTGACCTGAACTTTCGTCGCTGTGTTGGGTGGGTGTCAATGAATTTATTTCTTGTGGTGGTCTAGAAAGTGCGTCCGCTACGACGTTTGTGTGGCCGGGCTTGTATTTGATCTCACAGTTGTACTCCTCCAAGATGGCTTTCCATCTCTTCAGTTTGCTATTGTTGTTCTTGTTGCTGAGGGCATATGTAAGAGGTTGGTGGTCTGTGAAAATTTTGACTACGGCAGGGCCGTAAAGATAGCTTCTCAAAGATTTGAGGGCCCAAATGATGGCTAACATTTCCTTCTCATTTGTTGCGTAGTTTTCCTCGGCCTTTGATAGGGTTCTAGATATGAATAGAATTGGTTTATTATCTTGTTCAAGCACTGCTCCTATTGCGTAATTGGAGGCGTCGGCAGTTAGATGGAATTCTTTACCAAAATTGGGGTATTGTAACATCACGTCGTTGGACGTAATAATCCTTTTTATTTTATTGAAGGCGTCTATTGCTTCGTTGTTCATGGTTATTGCTGTTTTTGCAGATAAATGTTTACTCATTCGTCCTTCCTCCCCTCTTAAGATGAGAGTAAGGGGTTTTGCTATTTTGGCGTAGTCCCTAATGAAACGTCTGTAAAACCCAGGTAGGTAGGTAGGTTGAACTGGCCGGTCCATGAGGACCTCACATAGACTGATTGAGTCCGTAGTGTTACCAGAAGTTTGTTTTAACGACCAAACTGAAAAACCCTATCAAAAACCAGGACCTATGTTATAAAATAACTCTGTCCTCTTGGCAAATACTAGAAGCTTCCTAGGACTTAAGCCACTTGCTGCTTCTAGATCTGACAGCTGTATCACTCCTAATAGCTGGAGTCTTAGCCTGGCAAGTGCAGGGCACGAGCACAGAACGTGCTCGATCGTTTCCTCCTCCAACCCGCACTTCCTACACCTGCTATCACTGACCAAGCCTAATTTAAAGGCATGTGACGCCAGAAGGCAGTGTCCAGTCAGAATACCCGTCATGAGTCTACAGTCCTCTCTTTTTAATGATAGAAGCAACTGTGTTAGTCTAAGGTTGTAAGACCTACACATAATCTTCGACACTTTACAGCCCCGCGCTTGAACCCACGCCTTTTCTGCTTGGTCGATCATGTGCACCTCTCGCCTTCGCTTAATCTCGCCCAATCTAATTGGGACGTCTACGGAGCAAGCTTCAAGGGATGCGCCCTTTTTAGCTAATTCGTCCGTTTTTCATTCCCATCTATTCCCATATGCCCTGGGACCCAATATAGATGTATGCTTCTCCCTGTCCCGATTCTCTCCAGAGACTGCTTACACTCTAACACGCATTTAGATGCTGTGCTATGCGAGATTATTGCCTTAATTGCTGCTTGACTGTCAATATAAAAGTTAACACGGTTGCAGCTTAAGCTATTCTCTTCCAGGGTTTCTACTGCTTTGGTTACGGCTAATATTTCCGCTTGGAAAACGCTACAGTAATCCGGCAGCCTGTAGGATCTGCTTAATTCCGGATCAGCGCAGTATACCGCAGACCCTACTCCTTCCACTATTTTGGAACCATCGGTGTACACATGTATCGCCTCGTCCGCCATTTGCGCACCCTTGCGCCAACCGTCCACCTCTATTGTGGCCTTAAGATCTCCCTCAAAGTGCAGGTAGGGAATCATGTAGTCTGTTCGTCTTGTGACTGAGGACGCTATACTACTATGGCCATATGGTCGGCGCTCAAGCTGCCCCGAAGCATCGAGCCTGGTTGCGGTCGTTAACGCTTTGTTCTGTAAAACCCAGACATTCCTAGGAAAGATCTGAGGTCCTTTAGTGATTTTGGTATAGGTACCTTTTCTATTGCTTCAATCTTTAATGGATTTGCTCTAATGCCGTCTGCAGTGACTATGAATCCTAAAAATTCTACTTCCTGCGCGAAGAATTTGCATTTGTCTAGCTGGATTTTCATATTGGCTTGCTCTAGTGTATCGAAAATTATTTGTAAGGATTTAGCATGGTCTTGTTCTGTCTTGCTGAAAATTATGATGTCGTCTATGTAGACGTAACACAACTTCCCTATATGTTGCCGTAGTATATCGTCGAGGGTGCGTTGGAAAATTGATGGTGCGTTTTTCAGTCCGAAAGGGAGTCTAGTAAATTCATATTTTGCGTTGTTTATGGAAAATGCGGTTTTTTCGATATCTGATTCTTTCAGGGGTATTTGGTGGAATCCGCTTTTCAGATCGATGACGGAAAAGAACCTATTACGTCCTAGTTGCGCTAGTACTTCGTTTATTTCGGGGATGGGGTACCTGTCTGCAATAGTAACCGAGTTGAGCTTCCTGTAGTCAATTACTAGCCTGTATTGTTTATTTCCTGCAGAGTCTGGTTTCTTGTTAACGATCCAAACGGGGGAATTATAGGGGGAGTGAAATGGTCGTATAATCCCATCTTCGACAAGTTTATTGACCTGTTTTTCAACCTCATTTTTTAGAGACATTGGATAAGGGTAATATTTGGTGTAAATTGGAGAGTCGTTTGTTGTACGGATTTCGCCGACGATTCTAGTGGTGTATGTTAGTTTTTTATCGGGTTCGGCGAATAATGGGGGGAACTGTTGCACTAAATTCCCGATAATGACTTTTTGTTCTGGATTCATATGTTCAGTTTTTATTTCTATGTTGTTCACTGACTTAGAAATTTGTTGCTTAATGGGGACTTTTATTTTGTTTTCTATAAGCATGTAGTCGTTAGAGGTGTAAATAACAGCTTTGAGTTGTTTTAAGCTGTCGTTGCCAATTATGGCGTGAAAGGATTTCAGGGTTGGTAGGATAAAGACTTGGCGGCCACCGTGGTGTGATGGTAGCGTGCTCCGCCTATCACACCGTATGCCCTGGGTTCAACTCCCGGGCAAAGCAACATCAAAATTTTAGAAATAAGATTTTTCAATTAGAAGAAAATTTTTCTAAGCGGGGTCGCCCCTCGGCAGTGTCTGGCAAGCGCTCCGATTGTATTTCTGCCATGAAAAGCTCTCAGTGAAAACTCATCTGCCTTGCAGATGCCGTTCGGAATCGGCATAAAACATGTAGGTCCCGTCCGGCCAATTTGTAGGGAAAAATCAAGAGGAGCACGACGCAAATTGGAAGAGAAGCTCGGCCTTAGATCTCTTCGGAGGTTATCGCGCCTTACATTTATTTTTTTTTTAGGATAAAGAACTTTAGATTTTTATCTCTAAGGCCAAAAAGGTTAAGTTCGGTATGATGTGATACACTTATTTTTCCGCCTACGGAGTTTGCAAAGAACACGCTGTCATTTGGTTTAGGGTTTGTAACTAACGCGGGCTGAATGTAATTTTTGTTTGAACCAGTGTCGATAAGGAATTTAAGTATTCTGTCATCGCTTGTTTTACATTCAAAGTAAGGAAGCGATGAGGGAGTTAATCTAAAAAATGAACGTCCACGTATTCGTTTGCGTCGTCTTGGCGATACTGGTGCTCCTGTTGTTCGTAAGTGTTGTAGTAGTCCTGCCATGATTGTTCCTCGCTCTCCGGATCGTATGTGTTGGTGTCGCCGTCGTATTGGCCAGAGTCGGTTGTGGTGGAATCGAGGGTTGGGGAAATATGGTTTACACGTTGAACTTTGTTCGGGAAATTCCTAATATGTTGATGGGATTGCGTGGGCGGTGGTCGTTTCGACGTATCATTGTTGTCGTTAGGTCTGTTGATGTAGTTAACATTCCTCGTTTTCAGCGACTGGTCTACTTCCATTGGTACCGGCGGCTTTGGCTGAGTTGGTCTTGGAGGTGGTTTATTGTTAAGGGGTCTAACAGGAGGTACACTTTGCCCATAGTAGTACTGAGGATAGGGCTGTCGGTATATGTGTTGTTGGTATATGGGTTGTTGATATGAGGTATGCTGGAACTGTGGGGGGAACTGTATCATGGGAGGGGTTGGTTGAGGTATGTGGGCGAGTTGTGGGTAGAAGGGATGATTTCCGTGTTGGAACTTCCTTGCGGGAATAGTAGGTTTTTGGTGGGTGTCGAATGGGGTTGAAGGTGAACTCAGTATCTTCGGAAAGCTATATTGGTTGTTAGCATGTATGGACCTAAAGTTTTGGTTTTCTAATTTAGTGAATAAATGTAATGCTTCGGGTAAGTCTGCAGGTTCTTTCATGCCGAGGAGCCTGGAGAGGTCGCCTGATAATCCTCTTACGAAGGTATCTAGTGCTTTATCGCGATATGTATTGGTGAGTACACGCATTGCTTCGTCGTTAATTTCCATACAGGAAATTTTATTGAGGATGAGAGATAGGTGCTTGTAAACTTCTGCGTAGAACTCCTGTACCGACTTCCGTCCTTGGATGAGACAGGTCATTTGGTACTCGAGGGTGCTGAGATCCCTCTTGTCGGCGTAGTGCGTTGTAAGACAACGCGAAATTGCCTTCCAATTGAGCGGGGTGTTGTATGCTTCGAGCGCGGCATCTGCACCACCGACAATTTTGTTTCTGATAATGTTCAGGATACCAAAATACCTTGGAGTACCTACACTGGGTTCGTAAATTTTTAGTACTCTTTCTACGCTCTTCTTCCAACTACTGAACTCAGTAGGGTTTCCACTGAACTCTCTTAGGGAACGGACGACGTCAGGGATCTTGTCCATGTCGGAAATGCTATTTCTGAACCTCTCGTCAATTGTCTGATCAGTTAGCAAAGGGGGTTGAGCACTGATTCTAGTCAGGACTGAAGCGTCGGTCTGAAGGATTTCGGCTAGGGTGCTTCTTACAACTTCCCTAAATTCCTCGGTCGTTGTTACGGCTTGGGGAGGGGAAAGGTTTGCAGGTGCTGTTGAGGCAGCTGTTGCTCCTGTATTTAGGAGTGGAGGCCTAAGTATATTATTCTGAGCCATTTTTCTCATTCGCTTACCAACCTCGCAAGTTAGTAAAAACAAAAATTGTTTAACGATAGCAGTTCACTTTCACTTTCACTTCACTTAACTTAGTTTTATCTTTATTGGTTAACTATATATTACTCTAATTTAATTATTTCTTACATTAGTCCCACGGCGTAGAGGGTTTTTGGTCCTTTTTGCATCTTTTCTCGATAGTTATAGAAATTCTCTGCTACTCTGGCTCCCTCGATGCGCACTCTGCGTGGGTGCGTGGCTTTCTTCTACTGAAGCTATTCACTTGTGGATTCCCGTTGTCGCGATGAGTTTTCCGCGAATCTGTTTGCGAGGCACTGCTTTAGGGCCTTTTGGAGCGTTAAATTCGCGGGGCACTACTTTAGGGCCTTTTAACTCGCGACTGGGCCGTTGGGCGCCAGTTAACCCGTTGTGGGTTTAAAACTTAAAAAAAATTATTTTTTTGCCGGCTTATGCCGGTGTTTTTCACTTTATTACTTTTACACGAGCAAAATACAACTGAAATACAACTGAACTTAAAACTATATTAGTATGGCTTTTTATTAATTCTTAGCGACGCCCCAATTGCAGCGGCGTCGCATCGTTGTTGGTATTTTCATATGTTGCAGTGGTATCGTATCACTGCCAATGTTCCCATCCGATGGTGACGCGCGGTTGACGTTTGTTGGATGCTCGTATAGAAATATGAAGCTAAGGTATGCGCAGTACTTGCAGTGCGAACTATGTTCCCACGGAGCGGTAGTGAGGCATCAGCATTTATTTTATATGCATGCGCGTTTTGTAACTGGAGTGAAGAATGCAGGTGGCTTATGTTGTTGATATCATATCACCAGTAATATTCCCATGATGTGAATATGCTTAGTCAGCGTTTATCGCATGCTCGTGTGCTGCGATGTGACTTAGAGAATGCAGGCAACCCACTATGTGAATGTTTGTGAAGTTTGAATGTGTGTGGTGTTAACTTACATACCAAATTTCATCAAGATTCCACAAAATTTACTCAATTTATCGTGTTAACGGACAGACGGACGGACGGACGGACATGGCTCAATCAAATTTTTTTTCGATACTGATGATTTTGATATATGGAAGTCTATATCTATCTTGATTCCTTTATACCTATACAACCAACCGTTATCCAATCAAAGTTAATATACTCTGTGAGCTCTGCTCAACTGAGTATAAAAATATGATATTTTGCGGTTTGGCTAGTTGAATTTTTGGTAAGGTGCTACATATTACCAACTATTCAAATTTGGCTAATTCAAACTACAGTGGGTATTCAAAATAAGGGGCCTAAATTTCATTAGGGGTTTCCTTTTAACCTAATTGCTTATATTGAACACAGTTAGGGATGTCATTAATTTTTTTTATGAGAAAAATTCAATTAGAATTTACTATTTCTTAGCAACATTTTAGGCATACGATTCAATATTTCTAAACATAACTTGATTGTTATTCATACTTATTTTTGAGTTCGAGTTCGATTTCTATATTTCTACATACATTTTATGTATCTATATGTATTCCTAATCTATTATGTATATTACTAAAACGAATTTAAATTTTAAATTAAATTATTCAAATTTCCTGACATGTCTTGGGATTATGTTAGAAACTTCCGACGATGATGAAAACTGGCCATTTTGGGTGTTCTGGCTTGTTTAAAATATGGCTTACTGGATTATCAGCAACTGGAGCAGGTTTTGAAGTTTTTTTGCTGTGGTCGTAAAAGCGGGGTTAAGTAAAAGGGGGGGTTGCTTGTTATTCACACAAGCAACCCACATGTATATGATACAAAATTGATGGCAAATGAATTTGAAGAAAATGTGTTTTTTACGAAAAATCTGCGGATGAAAAAGATACCGCTCTTTTAGATTTTTAAACTAGCCTTTACCCGCGGCCCCGTCCGCAAGGAGAAAATGAAATATGTGGGCTGTTCACGTTAGCCTGCTTATAAATTTATCTGTTTAAAATTTTTTTCTGTCTAATACATTTTATTTTTGTAATTGAGTAAAAAAAAACTTTATGAGCTGATAACCTGATAGGATCCCAAAATGATAACGAAATTATCCAGAAAAAAAGCCACGAAATGACCCCGACGCTATCGCGGACGGATCCCGAAAACCATCCAGAAACGCCCCGGAAGTGTCTCCAAAAGTTCCCGAAGTAGTCCCAAAAAAACCCGAAATGACAACGACACGATTCTAGACTTATCCAGAGAACCACACAGAAATGATCCCTGAAGGGTACCAAATTGATCCCGAAATAGTCCGAAAAAGTTCCGAAATTACCCTGACGGGCTCCCGGACGGATCTCAAAAACCATCCAGGAAGGGTTCCTAAATTATCCCGACATAGTCCAGAAAAAGCTCCGAAAAAGTTCCGAAATGACCCCGAGGGATCCACAACGGATTGCGAAAACCATAAAGACATGATTCCGGAAGGGTCCCAAAATGATTCCGAAATAGGCCGAAAATGACCCCGATGGAATCCCGCACGGATCTAAATGTGATCCCGGAAGGGTTTCAAAACTATCCCGAAAAAGTATCAAAAAAAATCTCAAAATGAATCTTACGGCATCCTAGACGGATCCAGAAATGATCCCAACATGGTCCCGAAATGACCCTGATGGATTCGGCAAACGATCAAGAATTGATGCCGGAAGGGTCCTCAAATGATCCCGAAATTATACAGGTAAAGTCATGGAATGACCCCTAAATGGTCCTCAAATGATCCCGAAAAAGTCCCGAAATTACCCTGATGGGTTCCCGTACAGATCCCGAAATCCATCCAGAAGTGATGCCGGAAGGGTCCTAAAATGATCCCGTATTGTCCCCGAAAACGTCCCAAAATGACCCCGACGGGATCTCGGACGGATCCCCAAAACTATCTAGAAATGATGAAGGAAGGTACCCAAAATGATTCCGAAAGATCCTGAAATAACCCCGACCGGATTCCAGGCGGATCCCGAAAACCATCCTGAAATGATGCCGAAAGGTACACCAAATGATCCCGACGGGATCCCTTACGGATCCCGAAAACCATGCAGAAATGATGCCGGAAGGGACCCAAATGATCCCGAAAGAGTCCTGAAATGACCCTGACGGGATCCCATACGGATCCCGAAAACCATCCAGAAATGATGTCGGTAGGTACCCCAAATGATACCGAAATAGTTCCGAAATGACCCCGTCGGGCTCCCGGAAACTATTCAGAAATTATGCCGGAAAGGTTCCCAAATGATCCACAAATAGTGCCGAAATGACGAGATCCCGGACGGATCCCGAAAACCATCCAGAAATGATGGCGAAAGGGCCCCCAAATGATCCCGTATTAGTGGCGAAAAAGTCCTGAAATGACCCCGACGGGATCCCGGATGAATTTCGAAAACCATTCAGAAATGATGCCGAAAGGGAACCCAAATGATCCCGAAAAACTCCCGAAATGACCCCGACGGGATCCCGAACGTATACCGAAAACAATCCAGAAATGATGCCGGAAAGGTCCTCAAATGATCCCTTAATAGTCCCGAAATGACCCTGAAGGGATCCCCGACGGATCCCGGAAACTATCCAGAAATTATGCCGGAAAGGTTCCCAAATGATCCCCAAATAGTGCCGAAATGACCATGACGAAATCCCGGACGGATCCCGAAAACCATCCAGAAATGATGGCGAAAGGGCCCCCAAATGATCCCGTATTAGTGGCGAAAAAGTCCTGAAATGACCCCGACGGGATCCCGGACGAATTTCGAAAACCATTCAGAAATGATGCCGAAAGGGAACCCAAATGATCTCGAAAAACTCCCGAAAAGACCCCGACGGGATCCCGAACGTATACCGAAAACAATCCAGAAATGATGCCGGAAAGGTCCTCAAATGATCCCTTAATAGTCCCGAAATGACCCTGAAGGGATCCCGACGGATCCCGGAAACTATCCAGAAATTATGCCGGAAAGGTTCCCAAATGATCCCCAAATAGTGCCGAAATGACCATGACGAGATCCCGGACGGATCCCGAAAACCATCCAGAAATGATGTCGAAGGGGCCCTCATATGATCCCGTCTTAGTGGCGAAAAAGTCCCGAAATGACCCCGACGGGATCCCGGACGAATCTCGAAAACCATCCAGAAATGATGCCGGAAGGGAACCCAAATTATCCCGTATTAGTCGCGAAAAAGTCCTGAAATGACCCCGACGGGATCCCGGACGGATCCCGAAATCCATCCAGAAATGTTCTTGGGAGGGACCCCAAATGATTCCGAAAAAGTCCCGCAATGATTCCGACGGGATCCTGAACGGATACCGAAAACCATCCAGAAGTGATGCCGGAAAGGTCCTCAAATGATCACCTAATAGTCCCAAAATGACCCTGACGGCATCCCGGACTGATCCAGAAATGATCTTGGGAAGGTCCCAAAATGATCCCGAAATAGTCTCGGAAAAGTACAGAAATTACCCTGACGGTTCCCGGACGAATCCTGAAAACCATCCTTAAATGATCCCCTAAAAAGTCCCGAAATGACCCTGACGGGACCCCGAAAGGATCCCGAAAACTATCCAGAAATGATGCCGGAAAGGTCCTCAAATGATCCCGTATTAGTCGAGAAAAAGTCCCGAAATGACCCCGACGGGATGCCGGACGAATCCCAAAAACCATCCAGAAATGATGCCGGAAGGGACCCCAAATGATCCCGAAAAAGTCCCGCAATTATTCCGACGGGATCCTGAACGGATACCGAAAACCATGCAGAAGTGATGCCGGAAAGGTCCTCAAATGATCACCTAATAGTCCCAAAATGACCCTGACGGCATCCCGGACAGATCCCGAAATCCATCCAGAAATGATCTTTGGAAGGTCCCAAAATGATCCCGAAATAGTCTCGAAAAGTCCAGAAATTACCCTGACGGGTCCCCGGACGAATCCTGAAAGCCATCCTTAAATGATCCCGAAAAAGTCCCGAAGTGACCCTGACGTTATCCCGAAAGGATTCCGAAAACTATCCAGAAATGATGCCGGAAAGGTCCTCAAATAATCCCCTAATAGTCCCGAAATGACCGTGACGCAATCCCGAACGGATCCCGACAACTATGCAGAAATGATGCCGAAAGGGTCCGCAAATGATCCCGTATTAGTCGAGAAAAAGTCCCGAAATGACCCCGACGGGATCCCGGACGGATCCCGAAAACCAACCAGAAATGATGCTGAAAGGGTTCCCAAATGATCCCGTATTAGTCGCGAAAAAGTCCTGAAATTACCCCGGCGTAATCCCGGACCGATCCCGAAAACCATCCAGAAATGATCCCGGAAGGGTCTCGATATGACCCTTACGGGATTACAAATAGCGTGAAGCTAATTATAAAACCATGTTAATAAGGCAGCAGGCGCATTGGAGCGAATAAAAAGTTAGATAGAAACATACAGGTAAAGCTAATAAAAGCGTGCTAATAAAAACAATTGATGGAGGGCGGATGGCGGGAGTAGAGGAGAGGACCACTGATCGTTCCTCCAAAATTGTCTAGATCTCGTTCTGTATGTACCAGATACCAAAAACTATTGATTTAGGAGAAAATTTAGATTGAGTTATAACAATTTATGGATTTTACACGAGAGGTCGATAAAGGGGGGCGGGCGGAGGGTGTCACTGCTTCCTTTGTAAGCCCTCGACTTATTTGACCCCTTGAGTCTGTGATATTGGTGAAGGCCAGTATACGTAAAGTTATAATGTGTAAAAATTATGAAAAATAATTTCTCTAAGGGGTCGTGGGACCCCTACCCCTCTTTCCATGATCGAAAAAAATTTCGCTAGTAGACTACTGTCTGTGTCCCAAATTTCATCAAAATCCGTGTAGCCATTCTGGCGTGATTCAGTCGCAAAGACGAAAAAAATAATAATTAAATTATAACTGTTCCTAGGGGGCGGGGACCACGCCCCTTTTGAAAAATATATAGCTAGTAGATCCTTCTAGACTATTGGCTATATGTGTGCAAAATTTCATCCAAATCGGTCCATCCGTTCTTGCGTTATTGAGTCACAAAGACAAACGTCTGGACAAACATCCAAACATCCAAACATCTTAACATCCAAACTTTCCCATTTATAATATATATTAGATTAGATATTAGATTTTAGATTAGATATTAGATTATTTGCACCACATTTAGGTATATCACAATAAGAGGTGTAAAGGGAGTTCTATAATTTAATAAAAATATCACTTACCATGTATCTATGCTTATAAATTTCGGCTCAAATTATGCTGGTTACCGGAGGCAAATTTATGAATTAATATTAAGTTTTAATTCGCACGGGTGTCAGATTAATATGTTAACCTTGATGTGAAATCACAAATTATAAGCTTTATATAGCTTCAAAAAGATGTGCCATAGTGGTTATAAAAAAACTATAACTTTTTAACACTCGGCGTGAAAAGTCGTATTTTATGTTGACAAATCTGTCACAAGTCTATTAATCAATGCACTCTGATTTTAAAAACTTTAAAACTTTAGACTTTGAAAATTTACCCGGACGACTAGACTTGCCAATTTTTTTTTTTTACGGCTTAAATTTACGACTTTTCAGTGTTGAAGTCCAATAGGAAAAGAAGGAGAAATCTTTTCGGAAGTAGCTTTAGAGCCGCATGCTGCTCATATAAGTAGATAAATCGGTTCGAAAAACATATGTTTTTGAAATGGGCGGTGTTAGTTAGTGTTTTGAAGTAAGGACAGTGGTGGCAAAATATAAATAGGTATGTGAATAAAAAAAAATCTAAAGTCTGCTGTAAATAAAAAAATAAAAATTAGAAAAAATGTTTTGAGGCATTGTACTACGGTACAGTGTGCACGATAGTTTTTTTGGTCTTGGAATCCGTTGAGTAGTAAAACGCCGGGTTTCATTTCCTCAATTTGTTTAATGTGATGGGCATTGCTGATGGTGCATGTGGAGTTTAAGCTATTTATTATTATAGGAATACAGCTACTGTTAATTATGTTTACTAAATTGGCTTGTTTACAAATTTTAATTTTCTTATAATTATCGCAAGTATTTTTTATTGCATATATTTAATTTTTTCCTCTTAGTATTTCTTCAAATTTGACATTAATTATATTGTAACGAATTTCGGAAAATTCCGCTTATTTGCAATCTTCTGCTTATGTTCGTATCGCTAAACTGTTGAATAAAACACTCCAATATTCTGTACTAAAAAATGGTCTTTATTAGACTACTTTAAGAGTACTACGCAATTAAAGTTCACTTCGCAACTGATTGCGTGCTTAAATCAAACTGATTAATGATTGCTCAGCTTGCGCTCTTTTATACTCTCTGCTGCTTCATTCGCATATTTCTACTACAGTCTAGACGTTTCGCCTGCTAGAACTGCTGTACGTACTTATCTCCTACTTGTAATTAGCTATATACATGTATGTTTGTAGTTTGCATCTATATGCGTGTGTATATGTGAGTAATACTGGGGCGTTTGTGAGTATATCTCTGTTGCCTTGTATGTATGTGTGTAGATGATGATTGATTTGTTTATGTACATACTGCTTAGTATCGGCTTAGTGATGCTAGTATCGCTTAGTGATACTAATATTCGTCACAATATTATTGTTCTGTTTGACCACAGGTCTTATAAAAATAGAAATTTTCTTTAACAGTTACTGGTATTTTTACCATGTAAAAAATTTTCATAATCTTACTAACTACATTTACATATGTTTAATATTTCTAATGCTTCTTATACATTTTTAAATGATATCTCGTCGTTTTCTAGTTTTTCTAATGCTATTTCGATTTCATTCTTATGCAGTAATAATGTGTTCAAAACATTTTTTTGCCCATTGTATGGCATATTTAATATTAGTTAATTCTTCCTTAATTAGCCTATATTCTATTTTGCAAGTTAATAATTGTTTCGTTTTCGACGAATGTATCTTTTCTAATGTTATTAGCAAATTTATTTAAAAAATAAATAATATGACCATGATATGTTATTTATTTTTTCGTTCAAAATTTTGTTTATAAGCAGTTGTTTATTATTGTTACTATTCACTTGATTAATGTTATTTTTTATTGCCTCCAAATCTTCGTGATCGGGGCTTCCGGCGATGTATTTCCATGCCGTTCCTAAAATATTTATGGCTCGTTTCTGCCTTTTCGGGATTGGGCTTATAGTATCTAAAATTTGGAGTGATTGGGTTAGTTCGTGTTTTAGGATAGGGAAAAGGATACTGTCTTTGGGTATGTCCGTCGAGATGAATTTGTACATGTCCATCAGAAATCCCTCGTGTTTGTTAAGGTCAATTATGTGTATAAGTCTGAAGGCTCCGTTTTAGATTGTCATTTATTGTCACAAGTTGAGCGTTCGTATAGTCGTAAATGTCTACTGTCGCAGTGGCGGAGTAAATTAATAGGAGTCTGAAAATGAAGGGTAAATTTCAATTTCTAATATTGCTTTTGTGGACTACTTTTCCTGTTTCCGTTAAAATGGTTGAATTTCTGTCTTCTTTTACTATTTCTTTTTTAAATTTAGGAGAAATTTTCGTACCTAATATTTTGTTGATTTTGACGTAAATAGTTTATCCACGATGATGGATTTTATGGGGTGGCGATTTTTATTATGAAATGTAAGGTCTTTTGCTTGTTTGGTTCAAAGTTCTGAGATATTTTCTTCCCTTGTCCTTTCAAACTGGCTTGGGTCTGTGGAAACTCTTCTTCTTTCTTTTTGTGGTTGAGTGGACTGTGCAATTGTATTCGTAGACGGAATTATCAAGGAGTTCGGCGAATGAACGTTCCATTTGACCGTTAACGGAATTTGTATAAGGCGACGTTCTAAAAACTGATATGTTTAATGTATCTTCTAGTAAAAATCTAAGAGAAGCGGAATTTAAAGATGTCTCACTATCTATTACTATGGATTCGGGTACACCGAATTGGAAAAGCAATTCCCGGAGAGGTTATTTTACGTGTTCAACTGCTCTTGATCTAAGTATTTTGGTCTGTGCTATAGTGTTAGCTACTTTGTACTCTTTTTTAATTTTTAAAATAATTTTTAATTGAGTTTTCGTGTTAACTTAAACATTTTTGAATACTTCAAAAAAGAAAATTCTTATTAGTATGAAAATATTTAAACTCGAAAATAAATAAAAATAAATTTTTAAAAATAAAATAAATATTTGGTTTATTACCAAATATATTGGCGATTCTACCAACGGACCTAAATTTGTATCAGTCTATATTTGATACAATTGCTGAATGTGGCGCCTTACGTATCGCAGAGCTACTGACCAATACAATACCGCAAATAGAAGTGCAGCTAAGTGACGTGCTACCAAAGAAAAGTTTTATTAAGTTGTCTGAACCAATTGCATACTATCTACCGGTTTCGGCAAATGTGCACACGATCAAATACAAAAATGCGTGAACTGATATCTCAAACAAATGTTAAATCAAAAATATCTACAAGAATTAGTGAAGATTAAATAGTGAATTCTAAAACGAAATTTATCTAAAAATAACTTTCTAAAATTGTGCACAAATATCATCAAATATTTATATAAAGTGAACTAAAGAAGTTATAATACTAAAACAAAATGCCAAATTTAAAAATTTAATATACAAAGATATAAACTATGAACTACATATATTTATATATAAACAAATATAAATAAACTATCTACGTAAATACAAATATTAAAAAACCTTATTATCGATATTTAAAAACTTAAAATTTAACTAATTACTTAAAAATTAAAAACTATTTACAATTGAGTTATCCAATTCACTACAACAAGAGCTATTACAAAAATTTTACGCACAATACACACAAGAACGGATTTAAAATATAAGACATCACTCGCTTCCCAAGGCAGTCGGTTCTATGTACCGGAGCGACTCGGGATTTTTCCCGACCAAGGACTGTCATTTCAGTGTGACCCCATTTAATTTGTTTCGTCCGTCCCACAAATTGTCATCCTCCCAGCAGCTCCTTGCAGCAGGACTGCTACATATTCTCTTACTCCGGGAAGGTATCGAACCCAATCCGGGTCCGTCTCCTGACCCCGGTCATGAGAAATGGTTTTGCTGCATTTGCCAGAAAAGAATCTTTTTAGGACGGTCATACTCTGTTCAGTGTGTCTCGTGCAAGGGATGGTTGCATCGGACAGGTTGTTCTGGGCTTGATCCCAAAACCCGACGTCCACGTAACTTTTATAAATCTTTTGTGGCTCCTTGCTGCTCACGCCCAAGGGCGTCCCGTAGTCTACGCCTAAGCGTGTCCCCACCACCTTCCAGCAGCTTCGCTGCTCAGCAAGCCACAACAAGTACCCGCTGCTGCTCGCGCCCCACGGCGCCAACAACTCAAACAGCTGATACCACTCATGACTACTACCTTCGTAGTAGAGCTGGTAGCAATGCTGAGCATCAGCCCCTGCCCCCGTCTTCTTCTCCCCCCCTCTTTTCTGGCAGCAATCGTGCAGGTCAGGGAAACAGACTCTTAGTCCCTGCCTCCGTTTGCACCGTCTGCCAGCACAGAATATATAGGTTTGCGACATCCGCTCAATGCAGCTCCTGCCTTGGGTGGTGCCACTTTCCTAGATGTTCTGGTCTCCGCGACGGCAACCCCCCGACGGGTTTCATCGCGCCATGTTGCCAGGTCGCAAACCCAAATCATCCGGGTACCCCAATGCTTGCCCAAGGGCGCCCAGTCCCAAGGCCACAACAGCAATTGCGTCCTGGCCTTCCACAACCTAGGCGTAGTCACCCCTCAATTACCCCTAGAGTGGCGGCGTCACCCCTCATGCACTTCAGAATTCTGCAGTTCAACTGTAATGGACTAACTGGGAAGATTACGGAGATAGTCGATTTCATGAAGCGGCACAACATCCGCATTGCTGCGCTTCAAGAGACTAAACTCACAGCAAGATCCGCATTGCAGACCTGCTCTGGTTATAATGTCCACAGGAAAGACCGCGAGAGCGGAAATGGAGGCGCCCTCGCGTTTATTATACACCACTCTGTGCAATATCATATATTTGATCCTGGCATCGACCGCAGTGACAATGTCTTAGAACGTCAAGGCCTATCTGTCCGGTCAGGCGATGCAAATCTAGAAATCATCAACATCTACATCCCTCCTGTCACCTGTTGCCCCAGTGGATACCGCCCTAATATCGAGGCCTTACTCACTGGCAACAATCGCATTATCTTAGGCGATTTCAATGCCCATCACGACCTTTGGCATTCAAACTTGCGGGCGGACAGTAGGGGTGAGATGTTGGCGGATCAAATAGACGAAACGACGTTCTGCACAATAAACGGAGACGCCCCCACACGTATGGTAGGAAGCTGTCATAGCTCGCCAGATATCTCAATCGTGAGCGCAGAACTCGTAAACTGCGTCAACTGGCAGCCGATGGTAACATTGGCATCCGACCACCTGCCCATACTTATTTCGTTCGAGCGTACTGCCGACTTCATCGTCACCGAAAAACGCACTTTCATAAACTTCAAAAAAGGAAAGTGGGAAGAATATAAATCTGCAACAGACAGCAGCTTTGCTGCCCTCCCTATCCCGACTGATGCCCGCCAAGGGGAGCGTGCCTTCCGTAAGGTCATTGAATCCGCCTCGGCACATTTCATTCCCGCCGGGAGAATTCCCGAAATCCGGCCCCACTTCCCGGCGGAGGCCGCGAGCTTAGCGAGGGAACGCGACCTTATAAGACAGCTTGATCCAGGCGACCCCCAAATAAGGGATATAAACCAACGCATCAGATTGCTTGTGGACGAACACAAGCGGGCGAAATGGGAAGAGCACCTAAGAGGTTGTAACCTCTCTACCGGTGTAGGTAAACTTTGGTCCACCGTAAAGTCCCTATCGAATCCGACTAAGCACAAAGACAAAGTTTTCATCGCCTTTGGCGATAAGGTGCTGTCGGATGCGAAAAAATGCGCGAGCGCTTTCTGCCGACAATATATAATGCATCCTACGGTCGACAAAGATAGACGGAGAGCCAATAGACACGCACATAAACACAAACTCAGCGCGTCACCAATTACCATCACCGCTAGAGAGGTTGAGGACGCCATTGGTCCCGCTAAACCATCCAAAGCAGTGGGCCCAGACGGCATAGCCATGCCGATGCTTAAAAACCTAGGGAAAGTGGGTTTCAAATACTTAGCGCATGTCTTCAACCTGTCTCTTTCCACCTTTGTCATACCCGAGAAATGGAAAATGGCCAAGGTGGTCCCGCTACTAAAGCCTGGGAAACCAGCTAACGTAGGTGAGTCATATCGTCCGATATCTCTCCTATCGCCAGTGGCAAAGACGCTTGAAGCCATTTTGCTCCCTTATTTCCAAGCACATTTGCAGCTAGCCCCTCATCAGCATAGCTTCAGAAAACTCCATAGCACTACCTCCGCGCTAAATGTCATTAGCACCCAGATAAATTGCGGTTTGAATCAATATCCCCACCATAGAACAGTACTCGTAGCGTTAGACCTACCAAAAGCTTTTGATACGGTCAACCATGGCTCGTTACTGCAAGACCTGGAAGGGTCCACCCTTCCCCCATGTCTTAAAAGGTGGACCGCAAATTATCTGGGTGGTCGGCAGGCATCGGTGCAATTCAGAAACGAAACATCAAAACAAAGGAGAATTAAACAAGGGGCTGCCACAGGGTGGTGTCCTATCCCCGCTTTTGTTTAATTTCTACATATCTAAGCTACCTTCACCACCGGAAGGAGTCACAATCGTTTCCTACGCCGATGACTGCACAATAATGGCCACAGGCCCAGGCCCAAAGATCGATGAGCTATGCAATAAAATAAACGGCTATCTCCCTGATCTCTCCAGTTTTTTCGCCTCGCGAAACCTGGCATTGTCACCGACTAAATCTTCCGCGACCTTATTTACAACATGGACGCCCCAAATGTCGACCATATTGAACATCCACGTCGATGGCACTACGCTACCGACTGTCCTACACCCCAAAATCTTGGGTGTGACGTTTGATCAGGATCTACATTTTGGTGCGCACGCAACCGCAATTGTTCCAAGAATTCAGAGCCGTAATAAAATCCTCAAATCCCTTGCTGGCAGTACCTGGGGAAAAGATAAAGAAACGCTCTTGACCACATACAAAGCAATTAGCCAGCCGATTACGTGCTACGCGTCACCCATATGGTCGCCAAGCCTAAAAACCACCCACTGGAAGAAACTACAGGCCTGCCAAAATACTGCTCTCAGAATCGCCACGGGCTGTCTTCTTATGTCCCCAGAACACCATCTGCATAATGAGGCGAGAATACTCCCCATCAGGGAGAGAAATGAGATGCTGACTAAACAGTTTCTGTTGAATACCCAGAAACCTGGGCATCCCAACAGACATCTGATTGACGAACCAGCACCGCCTAGGGGCCTAAGGAGTCATCTCCGTAAGCATTTTGAGGAAATACGGCACCTGAGAACCCAGCCGTATGAAGCGGAAAAACACAAGCAGGTCCTTGGTGAACTCCATAGACAGGCGTCGGACCTTTATGTCGGGAATTGCCCGGTGAATCCAGTACTTGAAGAAAAATATCCAGAACTCGCAGAAGAGGAACGCATACTCCCCAGGGAAACGCGTGTCACTCTTGCTCAACTTCGTTCTGGATACTGTAACAGGTTAAACTCTTACCTATCCAGAATCAACCCCGACATACAAAATGTATGCCCTGCTTGCAATGTGTCCCCACATAACACCAACCATCTCTTTAATTGTAATGTGGAACCTACGCCTCTAACACCCCTTTCCTTATGGTCCACCCCTGTTGAAACGGCAAGTTTCCTTGGACTCCCGTTAGAGGATATTGATGACAATTTGTGATCGGTCGCGCCTATTGGGTGGGGCGAGCATTGCTACAACAACAACAACAACATAAGACATCACTATGAAAATTACGAGATTTATAAAGAAAACAACAAAGCCATTACATAAACAGCAACAGCGATGTATTTAATTGTTATCACGACCAAAAAACGCAATTGATTCCCTTAAAATCTCTACAATCATCAATCAACTACTTATTAATTTTAATATTTTTTTATTAAATTTAATTTTATGTAAGTATAATTTTTTTTTTAATATTAAATTTAAAATTTTCAATTATAATTTAAATTAAAATGTTAAACCCTTTAAATTTTCAAATTTATTTTAAGACTATTTGTATATTTTAACAATTTTATATAAATTATTTAAATTTACTTATTTTTTTTATAAAAATAAATATTTTATTTAAATTGTTAACTCCCTTTCCAAAAAAATTCTTAATAATTTTCTAATTTTCAAATTATTCATTTAATTTTTTTTTTTTTTTTCATATGGTTCTACGCTCACCAATACGAACTCATAATTTTACAAATTGAGAAAATGACTCACAATACAACTCAAAATTCCAACATTAATACAACACAAAACAACATCTCTAATATAACACAAAATACTTCAACAGAAGATAACTCTACAAATGTTTCTTCTACTAAATCTATTAAATTACCACAATACGACGAGGCGATACATGTGTACACCGATGGTTCCAAAGTAGTGGAAGGAGTAGGGTCTGTGGTATACTGCGCTGATCCGAAAATAAGCAGATCCTACAGGCTGCCGGATTACTGTAGCGTTTTCCAAGCGGAAATATTAGCCGTAACCAAAGCAGTAGAAACCCTGGAAGGGAATAGCTTAAGCTGCAACCGTGTTAACTTTTATATTGACAGTCAAGCAGCAATTAAGGCAATAATCTCGCATAGCACAGCATCTAAATGCGTGTTAGAGTGTAAGCAGTCTCTGGAGAGAATCGCGACAGGGAGAAGCATACATCTATATTGGGTCCCAGGGCATATGGGAATAGATGGGAATGAAAAAGCGGACGAACTAGCTAAAAAGGGCGCATCCCTTGAAGCTTGCTCCGTAGATGTCCCAATTAGATTGGGCGAGATTAAGCGAAGTCGAGAGGTGCACACGATCGACCACGCGGGAAAGGCGTGGGTTCAAGCGCGGGGCTGTAAAGTGTCGAAGATTATGTGTAGGTCTTACAACCTTAGACTAACACAGTTGCTCCTATCATTAAAAAGAGAGGACTGTAGACTCATGACGGGTATTCTGACTGGACACTGCCTTCTGGCGTCACATGCCTTTAAACTGGGCTTGGTCAGTGATAGCAGATGTAGGAAGTGCGGGTTGGAGGAGGAAACGATCGAGCACGTTCTGTGCTCTTGCCCTACACTTGCCAGGCTAAGACTCCAGCTATTAGGAGTGATACAGCTGTTAGATCTAGAAGCAGCAAGTGGCTTAAGTCCTAGGAAGCTTCTAGTATTTGCCAAGAGGACGGAGTTATTGTATAGGTCCTGGTTTTTGATAGGGTTTTTCAGTTTGGTCGTTAAAACAAACTTCTGGTAACACTACGGAATCAATCGGTCTATGTGAGGTCCTCATGGACCGGTCAGTTCAACCTACCTACCTACCACAATTTTGGCAAGAATCTCCCGATGCCTGGTTTTTACTTGTTGAAGGACAATTTGAAATTAACAATATCAATGATGATAATTTAAAATTTAAAAATGCTTTAGTTACTCTTCAACGAGCTGCTATATCTAAAATTTTAGACGTTATTAACCCTCCCCCTTTTTTTTCAATAAATATGATACAATCAAAAAAATTTTATGTGAAAGATGTTCTCTTAGTGAAGAGAAACGATTAGAACAATTATTTTCAAAAACTGAACATTTGAATTATTCAGATTTATGAAATCACTTATAGTTACTGACTCCATTGTAAGTCAAGAATTACTTTTCAAACTATGAATGCGTAAATTGCCACAAGAAATACAAATCCATTTAACTTCTAGTAAGAATCAAAATAAAGATGTAATTATTTTAGCTGACAAACTTTTTGATTTAAACAACAAACCTCATTCTTCCAAATCTCCTATAGTTTTGAGTATAAATAATAATATTTTAGAACAATACGTTAAAAATTTAACTGAATTAACTACCACTATTTATCACAAATTAAATACAATTTCTAATGATATTAATCAATTGCAAATTCGTTCAAGATCTAAAGATAGAAATAGATCTAAATCTCGAACTTTTTCAAGATCCAGAAATTTTTCAAACAATCGTAATTTTAATTCACAAACAAATATTTGTTGGTATCACAAAAAATTTAAGAATAACGCTCTTAAATGTATACCCCCATGCAATTTTGATCAAAATCATCAATCATGAATCAAAATTTAAACTGAAACAATCCATTATGACGGTGACGGATAATGGAACTATTATTAAACCTACTCGTCGCCTATTCATATTTGATAAATTCAATAAACTTAATTTTCTTATCGATACCGGCGCAGTATCAGTTATTCCTTTTTCTAAATTTAAAATTTATAAAAGAAATTCTGATCTTTCTTTCACTGCAGCAAACGGTTCTTCAATTGAAACTTTTGGTCAAAACTACTTAAAATCGATTTAGGTTTAAGAAGAGATTTTGAATTTTCATTCATTATTGCGAACATTGATACACCAATTTTAGGAGCAAACTTTTTAGAAAAATTTGGAATTATCGTCAATATTAAAAATAAAGAAATATTGGATTCTACTACAAAAATTAAAGTTGCTGGATCTTCTGGATTTTCTGATATTTTCTCACTCAAAATTCCTATTGTCGAGAATAAGTTTTTAAAATTACTTAATGAATTTCCGCCTATTACTTGTGAACCAGATTATACTAAAAAAGTTAAACACCATACGGTTCAGAGGATAGAAACAAAAGGTATTTTGCCATTTTCGAAACCCAGACGTCTTGAACGGGTATATGCAGACCCTCAAATTCTCCTATTGCATTTCCACACGGAGAGAAATGTTAGCAATAATATATTAAAAATTAAAGAAAAATCCTGAAACTTTATAGAAATTTGCGATAAACTAATAAATTATAATAAACATTACAGTAAAATGCTTAATTTTATTACTACACCAGATCGGTATCACTTACCACATATCCACGATTTAACAATTGATTTAAAAAAAAAAAAACAATTTTTTTCCAAAATTGATCTTGTGCGTGCTTACCACCAAATTCCAATGGCAGAAGAAGACATTCATAAAACTGCAATAACTACCCCTTTTGGAATGTTTGAATTCGTAAGAATGCCTTTCGGTTTACGAAACAGTGCTCAAACTTTCCAACGCTTTATTAATGAAGTATTTTTTGATTTCGATTTTGTATTTACATACATTGATGACATTGCCAGTGATAACGAAGATCAACATATAAATCAGTTAAAATTAGTTTTCAAAAGACTTGAAGAATATAACTTAAATATTAAACTTTCAAAATGTACTCTCGGTGTAAATAAATTAAATTTCTTAAGTTGCGAAATTTCAGGCAAAGGCATTAAACCATCTTTAGATCGAATTGAAATTATAACAAATTTTGAACAACCAATTTCTATAAATAAGTTACAAAAATTTTTAAGTATGATAAATTACTATTACAGATATATTAAAATGTTATCAACAGACCTCAGTCCTCTGCATGAAATGTTAACACATGCAAATAAAACAAACTCAAACAATTAAATTGGACAAATTAAACCACAACAAATAAATACAAAAATGGTACTTTATTATTAGCAGTAGATGCATCAAATGTTGCTATTGGAGCAGTTCTTCAACAAACTAGCAATAATATACCAGAACCCTTAGCTTATTTTTCGAGAAAATTAACTACAACAGAAACTAAATATTCAACATTTGATCGTGAACTTTTGGCAATTTATAATTCAATTAAACATTTTAAACATTTCTTGAAGGTAGAACTTTTACAATTTATACTGCTCATAAACCTTTAATTCATGTTCTAAATTCTAAATCTTGAATATATTGCTCAATTTACAAATGATATTCAATATATACGTGGAAAAGACAACATAGTTGCCGACACACTTTCCCGTATTCCAGAAATAAATGCAATTTCAACTCAAGATATAAATTTAGAAACTTTATATAAAGAACAACAAACTGATACATTTTTACAAAAAACCATTTCTGATCAAAATTCTAAAAATAATTTAAAAGAAATTCATATTCCAGTTATTAATTTAAAGATATGGTGGGATATTTCTCTACAACCTTTTCGACTTTATGCATTCTATGAGAAGAATTATATTTGACAAAATTCACTCATTATCTCATCCAAGTATAAGAGCAACTAGAAAATTAATTCAAAATAAATAATATTGGCCTAACATGCGTAAAGAAATTAACGATTGGACTTCACCTTGTATGAATTGTCAAAAATGCAAAATTTCAAGACATACTAAATCTCCTATTCAAAAAATTCAAATACCATCAGGTCGTTTTGAACATATTCATATGGATATTGTTGGACCTCTTCCAGTTTCAAATGAAAATTGTTATATTTTAAAAATTATTGACAGATTTTCTTGTTGGCCTGAAGCTTATCCACTTAAAGATATTTCAACAAATACTATAGTAAAAACTTTTATTCAAAATTATATACCACGATTTGGTATATCATTAAATATTACAGTAGATCAAGGTTCACAATTCAATTCAAAATTTTTTACGGAATTAACTAAACTTTTAGGTTCTCATAAAATTCATACATCTCCTTACCATCCCCAAGCAAATGGCATGATAGAGAGTTTTCATCGAACTTTAAAAGCAGCAGTTATAGCATCAAACGACTCGGTTCATTCGTCTGACATTTTACCATTCATTCTACTTGGTTTACGAACTTCTATCAAAGACTATAAATATAAGATGGGACATTGTAGAGTACTAAAGCTTTGTGGAAATTGTGGGACGGCTGTACCAGGAATTCACCATACTTTTTGCTATGCTGTCCGCCTCAACATAGCTGATTTTATAAGGCTGTTTAACTTTGTAATTTATTTTGCCTTTGGAAAAATTACCTATTTGAAAATAAGCTGGCTGAAAAATATTGGAATAACAGGTTAAGTTAAATCAACAAATGAAAATCTCAGCCAAGCGATTTGTAAAAAAAAGCTAAGTTGTCTATTTCTTACTTTCTCGATATAGGGTGTGTTCGAGCTGCAGCAGTGTTACTTTTTATGACAGCGGATAACGTTCTTCAGCAACATTTGAGCAGATGTGGCAATTTCCCGCGTTCGTTGAGCGAAATGTTGACCAATCTATTGATCATCTCTAGGAAATTAGCGACATTCCATCAACTAAGCAGCACTTTAGCAATACTACTGTTATTATTTGGCTGCTCAAACACACCCATATAAATTGTGCATTAAATCTAAAATATAAAACTCAAAAATGACTCTGCTTGTTATGTCCGCAACATTTATTTAGTTCAAAGTCACAGCCAATAATAGCCAAAGCCATAATAATTTACACGGGTCATCAATTCTTTCTCTGATTCAAAACTACCAGCGCTACCGTCATCAGCTCAGTGTCATCATTGCCAGTAGCGCCAATAACACCAAACTCGTGCCTGACACACAAAAGTCGTTTCACACAATAGCGCAAGTGAAATGTACTACGCACTCACTACTAAGTAGCGTCAAAAATTCGCTTGGAGTAATTGCGTCAATGAGTTACCATTGAGCTGGCACCGCATTTACATCACTAAAATTGCGGGAATACTCAGGCTCGTGACTTTTTTAATCCCGATGGTGAAAACGAAACAGGTGCAAAATGTATGGTGTATTCCTGGTGTAGCCGTTCCACTTTGTGGAGAATGAACGACTCTACAATGTTCCCTCTTATTAATCTACTCTCTTTGCTTCTATTAAAGAAGATTTAAGATGTTCATCTGCTGAACTTGTTTATGGCCAAACACTTAGAATACCTGGTGAATTAATTATTCCAAATAGAAATAAAGAACATGATTTTTCTAATGACGCTATTCACAAAATAAGAGAATATTTTTTACTTGTTCGTTCTGAAGTTTTTTATCATAACAAAGAAAACTTTTTCTTTCCTAAAAAATTAGAAAATTGTTAGTAGTTTTTTGTTAAAGTTCTTCGTAAATCTAAGATATCTCCAAGAAACATAAAACATTTACAATTAAATACAAAAATACTATTAAAAATATTTTAATTAATTTACTTAAACCAGCAAACATACTTATTAACACTAATTTAAATACAAATACAAATATATTAAACAACAAAAAAAAGGTTACATTTAATATTAATTAATAATTTGTTTGTTTTAAATTTTCTTGGAGGGGGAGTAAATAAAGTGTTAACTACTTTGTACTCTTTACTTTAATTTTTAAAATAATTTTTAATTGAGTTTTCGTGTTAACTTAAAAATTTTTGAATAACTTCAAAAAAGAAAATTCTTATTAGTATGAAAATATTTTAACTCAAAAATAAATAAAAGTAAATTTTGAAAAATAAAATAAATATTTGGTTTATTACCAAATATGCATACTCCGAAAATTTGTTTATTGCTGTTAAAACGATATGTTTGTCAGTTAGGTGAATATCGATGTGCAAAATATGTCCAGGATATTGGGAATGGGTTTTTGGCCTAATGTTGGTTTACAGGGGTGTCGGTCATGTTTGTTTTCTTTACAGACTGTACATTGTTGAATGATTCTATTGATTTTTTTAGTCATTGATGGGAAATAGTAATTTTCAAGGATTTGGGATTTATTTTCTCTACAGTTTCTATGCGCTCTCTTATGGGTTTTGATTACTATTTCTTCCTGTTGGTGTTAATCTGTGACGTCTTGAACTTACATTTGGGTGAATCGGATTTTATAGTTACTAAAGTTTGTAGGATAAATTTCTTGGATTTTTCCCATGATTTTTCATCTTTTTTTTGATGCAGTTTACCACGGGGGGATTAAGGTATCTTTTCAGGCGGTTTGTCAAAATTTCCTGACTGTATTCTGGCCCCTCTAAAATATGTCTGTGATATGTGGGAAATACTATTTTAAATTGATACGTTGAAGTTTCGGCTACTCTCAGAAATAGATGATTTTTGAATACACTTATTGGGGGTTCTACGTGAGGAATTAAATTATCGGATGAGCTTTCGTCGCTGTGTTGGGTTGAGGATAAGGAATTAATTGGTTCAGGTGGCATTCTTGAAAGGGCGTCGGCTACAACGTTGGTTGTACCTGTTTTATAGTGGAGTTCATGATTATATTTTTCTAAAATAGATTTCCAGCGTTTCATTTTAGCGTTGTTATTTTTATTACTAAGGGCTTGCGTAAGGGGTTGATGGTCTGTGAATATTTTAACTTTGGCTGACCCATATAGATAGTTTCTGAAATTGTTGAGGGCCCATATTATGGCTAAAAATTCTTTGTTCTTTGTTTAGTGTTCTGGAAATGAACGCGATGGGTTTTTTATCCTGAGAGAGAACTGCACCTATAGCATAGATGCATCGGTTGTAAGGTGAAATTCCTTACTAAAATCGGGGTATGCTAGTATTACGTCGTCAGACATAAGGGATCTCTTAATTTTGTGGAAGGCGTCTTTTGCCTCTTCGTTTAGATCAATATTTATTTTCGCGGACTTGTTCTTTGATATTCGTCCCTCTTCCCCTCTTAAGAGTGTCGTTAGGGGTTTAGCCAACATGGCATAATCTTTAATAAAGCGGCAGTAATAGTGGGAAAGGCCTAAAAATGAGCGAAGTTGTTTAATTGTATCGGGGTAAGGTATTTTTGCGATTCCGTCCACCTTTGCTGGGGTACAGGGCTGGAGGGGGGGGGGGGCATTTGGGGGATCCACTTTTAAGATCTAATACGGAAATATATTTATTTTTTCCCAGTTGGGATAGCACCTCACTTATCTGTGGTTTGAGGCTGTCATTACCAAGGATGTCATGGAATGAGCGCAATGTAGGAAGAAGGTAGAATTTCAGTTTATTCGGTGTATTGAAAAGGTGAATTAATATATGTTCGCTAATTTTGATATCGCCTGTTATAGATTTAGCAAAGAAGTTTGATTCATTTTTGATAGGATTGGGAACTATGGATGGTTGTATGTATAATTTTTGGTTGATCCTGTATCTACCAAAATTTTTGCTATGGCTCCACTCTTCAGTCTGCATTCAAAGTAAGGCAGTGAAGAGTGATGCATTCTAAAAAATGTAAGTCAGTAGTGTCAAGGTAGTTGTCATCCTGCGGGTCCTTTTCGTAATAGTCTGTGTCGTAACACGTCTGGTAGTCATTCGTTGTCAGGTATTCCTCATGAATATTATCCGGCGGTGGGTTTGTATCTATGTCGCAGTTCCTCTGAATTTTGTTAGGCACTTGTGTAGCGGTGGTGGTCTCTTGTTGGTGGGATCGTTCGCTTTTGGTCTATTCATGTGGTAATGTCCGTAACGACTGGTCGATGTCCATTGGTTCCGGATGTGGTTGGGGTTTTTGTAATGGACGAGGTGGTGGGTTATTTGGACGAGGAAAAATTGGTTGGGTTGGTGTGGGGTTTGGTATTGGTTGTAGTGGTTCGATTGATTTGGGGTTTGGTATTGATTATAATGGGGAGTCCTATACGGTGGAGCGACATTCAACCTCGGGGGTGCGTTCAGCAAAGGAGGTCGAACGATGTTTGCGGGATTAGCCATTTTCGTTTTCTTAAGAAAATTATTCACTTTTAATGCTTATAAAAAATTTTACACTTTCTTATTTTTAATTAAAAGGGGAAAAATTATTCACTTTTAATGTTTATTAGAAAAAAATTATTCACTTTCTTAATATTAATCAGGGGGAAAAATTATTCACTTTAATGGTTATTAAAAAATATTTGTGATTATTTTAGTTACTCTAATCCTTATTTTGAGATTATTTTGTTATTCTAATCTTTGTTTTTCTTTTTTTCTTTTCACTTAATTTTAAAAGTTCATAACCAATTTTTATTTTTTTTCTTTTCAATTCTCAAACACTTAAATTAACTTATTTTTAAACTTACATTCCAATTGCTGACATATCTAATGGTTCTAGTGGGAGCTCTTTTCTGCACACTTTTCCCAATTTCCTTGGGCGTGCCCTTGTTGCTATCACTGTTGCTTGGTGATTAAAGCGGTATTTTTTCCGATTTATCACCTGCTGCTATCTTTTTTTCTTTTTATCCGCGAATTTTTCCGTGTTATTTTTCCGCGTTATGAACGTTTAAAATCTTTAGCGGTATTGTTAACTTTCGCGTTATGAACGTTTGAAAACTTTAGCGGTACTGTTAACTTTCACGTTATACGAAATTTTTGCGACAATTACGCGATAACACCACAGGCTCCTTGTTGAGCGCCAGTTAAGGATCCTTTGGTACAAGAAAAAATAATAATAATTTTTTATAGTCAGTGTAAGATCTAAGGATCTCTTCATATTTTATTAAATCTCAAACACGTCTTGTCTCTTGAAATATTACACAGCCAACTGATTTATTTAATTTTCATATTTCTGACACATATTTCTGAGAGTGCTATATAAATCTAATATTACTCTTTTCTTTTAATTTTTTTGAAAACTATGTTGCTATCCTAATCTTCTTGATATAATAAGAATTACTGCATGTATCGCTGTGGTAGCCGTATTGGTCTTTTATTAGATGCCGGTGTTGCTTGCTCAACAGGAACCTTCTTAAGATGTGCCACATTTCGTCTACATATTTTATTAATCGCATGATTTTGGATTACTACATCACTTCCTTTTCTCTTTGTGACTTGATGCATTACAGCAGCGATGGGCAAAACGGCTCGTATGAGCCTTTTGCTCATACGGGCACGCTTTCCACATTTAAGTGCTTGGTGAGGGACGATCAAGTGCAGGTATGTGGGGCGAAGAACAAAGGAAGAGAATAATATACAAACACACACAAGATTGATAAAGAGAGAGTATTTGGCCCATTGTAAACTTTAGCAAGTAGCGCAACTAACAGCTGATCGCTCAAAATTTGCACACACACACAAATATCACTAATGGCCATATTACGTAAATCTTAGGGAAATTTAAGTTAAATTTTTAAACAAACATAAAATTTTATAATTTTGGAATATATATCATCTAGGACACCTTAATTGCAGTAATTGAAAGAAAATGTTTGCTTATACTCAAGTATTTAATTATTTTTACTAAATTTATCTTTAATATTGATGCAATGATTGATCCAATGCAACTCTGGTCTTCCTACTGTTCTTCATTCCACTCTATTCGAGTGCCTATTTTCACGGCCTGCGAGTGCCTTCCACTCTATTCGCAACATAACCTCGAATTAAGCTGCCAAACTATATAGTAAACAATGATTTGGCCTTATACATCTGTGCCAGAGCTACCACCGCTCTTATTATGTTCTAATTATTAAGCGTTTTAGCAGAGAATGTTTTAGGTTAAACTAGCCTTTACCGGCGGCTTCGCTCGCACTAAAGGCCACAAATATGTAATGTCGCTTTTGTGATTCACAACTCGAACTGAATTTTCTGTTGTAATTTTAAAAGTTCCTTTATGATTCAAATCATAAACAATGGTCGCCGTAAATTAAACACACATGCAACACATGCTCCAACAATTTTTGCAGTATGGATTTAACGATATATGTATGTGAGCTGAAGAAATTTAAAAATTCCTCCATAATTTAAAATTTATAAATGAAAGCAGTTATGTTTATAATAAAACTGGTAAAATTAGTCGTTGTTTATGCGAATGGTACCTTTTTATACTCAGTTGAGCAGAGCTCACAGAGTATATTAACTTTGATTGGATAACGGTTGGTTGTACAGGTATAAAGGAATCGAGATAGATATAGACTTCCATATATCAAAATCATCAGTATCGAAAAAAAATTTGATTGAGCCATGTCCGTCCGTCCGTCTGTCCGTTAACACGATAACTTGAGTAAATTTTGAGGTATCTTGATGAAATTTGGTATGTAGATTCCTGGGCACTCATCTCAGATCGCTATTTAAAATGAACGATATCGGACTATAACCACGCCCACTTTTTCGATATCGAAAATTTCGAAAAACCGAAAAAATGCGATAATTCATTGCCAAAGGCGGTTAAAGCGATGAAACTTGGTAGATGGGTTGACGTTATAACGTAGAATAGAAAGTTAGTAAGATTTTGGACAATGGGCGTGGCACCGCCCACTTTTACAAGAAGGTAATTTAAAAGTTTTGCAAGCTGTAATTTGGCAGTCGTTGAAGATATCATGATGAAATTTGGCAGGAACATTACTACTATTACTATATATGTGCTAAATAAAAATTAGCAAAATTGGATGAAGAACACGCCCACTTTTTAAAAAAAATTTTTTTTAATTCAAATTTTAACAAAAAATTTAATATCTTTACTGTATATAAGTAAATTAAGTCAAAATTCAACTCCAGTAATGATATGATGCAACAAAATACAAAAATAATATAAAATTTCAAAACGGGCGTGGCTCCGCCCATTTTCATTTAGTTTGTCTAGAATACTTTTAATGCCATAAGTCGAACAAAAATTTACCAATCCTTCTCAAATTTGGTAGGGGCATAGACTCTATGACGGTAACTGTTCTATGTGAAAATGATCGAAATCGGTGGAAGCCACGCCCAGTTTTTATACACAGTCCACCGTCTGTCCTTCCGCTCGGCCGTTAACACAATAACTTGAGCAAAAACCGATATATCTTTACTAAACTTAGCCCACGTACTTATCTGAACTCACTTTATCTTGGTATAAAAATGGCCGAAATCCGACCATAACCACGCCCACTTTATCGATATCGAAAATTAGGAAAAATGAAAAAAATGCCGTAATTCTATACCAAATACGAAAAAAGGGATGAAACATGGTAACTGGATTGGTTTATTGACGCAAAATATAACTTTGGAAAAAACTTTGTAAAATGGGTGTGACACCTACCATATTAAGTAGAGAAAATGAAAAAGTTCTACAAGGCGAAATCAACAGCCCTTGGAATCTTGGCAGGAATACTGTTAGTGGTATTGCATATATAAATAAATTAGCAGTACCCGACAGATGATTTTCTGGATCACCTGGTCCACATTTTGGTCGATATCGCGAGAACGCCTTCACATATACGTCTAAGGGCCACTCGCTTTTAAAACCCTCATTAATACCTTTAATTTGATATCCATATCGTACAAACACATTCTAGAGTCACCCCTTGCCCACCCTAATGGCGATATCTCGAAAAGGCGTCCACCTATAGACCTAATGCCCACTCCCTCTTAAAATGCTCAGTAACACCTTTCGTTTGATACCCATATCGTACAAACATTCTAGAGTCACCCCTGGCCCACCCTAATGACGATATCTCGAAAAGGCGTCCACCTATAGACCTAATGCCCACTCCCTCTTAAAATGCTCAGTAACACCTTTCGTCTGATACCAATATCGTACAAACATTCTAGAGTCACCCCTGGCCCACCCTAATGGCGATATCTCGAAAAGGTGTCCACCTATAGACCTAATGTCCACTCCCTCTTAAAATGCTTAGTAACACCTTTCGCTTGATACCCATATCGTACAAACATTCTAGAGTCACCCCTGGCCCACCCTAATGACGATATCTCGAAAAGGCGTCCACCTATAGACCTAATGCCCACTCCCTCTTAAAATGCTCAGTAACACCTTTCGTTTGATACCCATATCGTACAAACATTCTAGAGTCACCCCTGGCCCACCCTAATGGCGATATCTCGAAAAGGTGTCCACCTATAGACCTAATGTCCACTCCCTCTTAAAATGCTCAGTAACACCTTTCGTTTGATACCCATATCGTACAAACATTCTAGAGTCACCCCTGGCCCACCCTAATGACGATATCTCGAAAAGGCGTCCACCTATAGACCTAATGCCCACTCCCTCTTAAAATGCTCAGTAACACCTTTCGTTTGATACCAATATCGTACAAACATTCTAGAGTCACCCCTGGCCCACCCTAATGGCGATATCTCGAAAAGGTGTCCACCTATAGACCTAATGTCCACTCCCTCTTAAAATGCTCAGTAACACCTTTCGTTTGATACCCATATCGTACAAACATTCTGGAGTCACGCCTGGCCCACCCTATTGGCGATATCTCGAAAAGGCGTCCACCTATAGACCTAATGCCCACTCCCTCTTAAAATGCTCAGTAACACCTTTCGTTTGATACCCATATCGTACAAACATTCTAGAGTCACCCTTGGTCCACCTTTATGGCGATATCTCGAAAAGGCGTCCACCTATAGAACTAAGGATTACTCCCTTTTAAAATACTCATTACCACCTTTCATTTGATACCCATATCGTACAAACACATTCTAGAGTCACCCCTGGCCCACCCTAATGGCGATATCTCGAAAAGGCGTCCACCTATAGACCTAATGCCCACTCCCTCTTAAAATGCTCAGTAACACCTTTGGTTTGATACCCATATCGTACAAACACATTCTAGAGTCACCCCTGGCCCACCCTAACGGCGATATCTCGAAAAGGCGTCCACCTACCTATAGACCTAATGCCCACTCCCTCTTAAAATGCTCAGTAACACCTTTCGTTTGATACCCATATCGTATAAACACATTCTAAAGTCACCCCTGGCCCACCCTAATGACGATATCTCGAAAAGGCGTCCACCTATAGACCTCATGCCCACTCCCTCTTAAAATGCTCAGTAACACCTTTCGTTTGATACCCATATCGTACAAACATTCTAGAGTCACCATTGGTCCACCTTTATGGCGATATCTCGAAAAGGCGTCCACCTATAGAACTAAGGATTACTCCCTTTTAAAATACTCATTACCATCTTTCATTTGATACCCATATCATACAAACATATTTATAGTCACCCCTGGCTCACCCTAATGGCGACATTTCGAAAAGGCGTCCACCTATAGACCTAATGCCCACTCCCTCTTAAAATGCTCAGTAACACTTTTCGTTTGATACTCATATCGTACAAACATTCTAGAGTCACCCCTGGACCACCCTAATGGCGATATCTCGAAAAGGCGTCCACCTATAGACCTAATGCCCACTCCCTCTTAAAATGCTCAGTAATACCTTTCATTTGATTCCCATATCGTACAAACACATTCTAGAGACACCCCTGGTCCACCTTTATGGCGATATCTCGAAACGGCGTCCACCTATGGAACTAAGGATCACTCCTTTTCAAAATACTCATTAACAGCTTTCATTTGATACCCATATCGTACAAACATATTATAGAGTCACCCCTGGCCCACCTTTATGGCGATTTCTCGAAAAGGCGTTCACCTATAGAACTAAAGCCCATTCCCTTTTAAAATACTCATTACCACCTTTCATTTGATACCCATATCGTACAAACACATTCTAGAGTCACCCCTGGTCCACCTTAATGGCGATATCTCTAAAAGGCGTCCACCGAGAGACCTAAGGCCCACTCCCTTTTAAAATTCTCAGTAACACCTTTCATTTGATACCCATATCGTACAAACAAATTCTAGAGTCAGCCCTGGTCCACCTTTATGGCGATATCCCTAAATTGCGTCCATCCATAGAACTATGGCCTACTCTCTCTTAAAATACTCTTTAATACCTTCCATTTGATACACATGTCATACAACCACATTCCAGGGTTACCCTAGGTTCATTTTCCTACATGGTGATTTTCCTTATTTTGTCTCCATAGCTCTCAACTGAGTATGTAATGTTCGGTTACACCCGAACTTAGCCTTCCTTACTTGTTTTATTTGTAAACTGTTAAATTTCTTTCTAGGCTCACGGCAACACTGCCAACAAGTCTGAAAAGGGTTTCGTTTTCCCACGATTGTATACGAAACGTACATTAGTACGTTTTTCTACTACTACTTCCTCTAATGCTACTACTTAAAAACAACTTTTTTAAATACTTTTATATATATATTGCAAAATGAATCGGCTTGCATATAATTAAATGTATGTGAAGGCGAAATGAATGTCAATAATGCGCTGCTTAACATAAAGTCGACTTCAGTCTATGGTTATTCCATTTTTCGTATTTCTTGCCAGAAAATGTATGTTTTTGTTTTCCTACTATTGCAACAGAGTTTGGGAATTGGTTTTCGAGGTTGAGAGAGAATATCTTCATTTCCGTTTTTTAGTGTTTCCGCAACTAGTGATGGACGATATGGCTATTTTGAGCTATCAGTGAAAATAGATATGGCTATTTTTGAATCGCGGCTATTTTTTATAGCTATAGCGATTGCTTTATTTTAACAAGCGATTCTATACAGAAGATATGATGGGCGATACAGCGATTTTGAGCTATCAGTGAATATAGATATGGCTATTTTTTACAGTTATGGCGATCGCTTTCATTTATCTTTGATAAGCGAATCTGCAATTATTTGTATACTTGGATATAAACAAGTAAGGAAGGTTAAGTTCGGGTGTAACCGAACATTACATACTCAGTTGAGAGCTATGGTGACAACATAAGGGAAAATAACCATGTAGGAAAATGAACCGAGGGAAACCCTGGAATGTGTTTGTATGACATGTGTATCAAATGAAAGTCATTAAAGAGTATTTTATGAGGGAGTGGGCCATAGTTCTATAGGTGGACGCCATTTAGGGATATAGCCATAAAGGTGGATCAGGGTTGACTCTAGAATGCGTTTGTACGATATGGGTATCAAATGAAAGGTGTCAATGAGTATTTTAAAAGGGAGTAATCCTTAGTTTCATAGGTGGACGCCGTTTCGAGATATCGCCACAAAGGTGGACCAGGGGTGACCCTAGAATTTGTCTGTACAATATGGGCATCAAACGAATGGCGTTAATGAGTATTTTAAAAGGGAGTGGGCCTTAGTTCTATAGGTGGACGCCGTTTCGAATTAGCGCCATAAAGGTGGACCTGGGGTGACCCTAGAATTTGTTTGTACAATATGGGTATCAAAAGAAAGGTGTTAATGAGTATTTTAAAAGGGAGTAATCTTTAGTTCCATAGGTGGACGCCGTTTCGAGATATCGCCACAAAGGTGGACCAGGGGTGACCCTAGAATTTGTCTGTACAATATGGGCATCAAACGAATGGCGTTAATGAGTATTTTAAAAGGGAGTGGGCCTTAGTTCTATAGGTGGACGCCGTTTCGAAATATCGGCATAAAGGTGGACCAGGGGTGATTCTAGAATGTGTTTGTATGATATGGGTATCAAATTAAAGGTATTAATGAGGGGTTTAAAAGGGAGTGGTGGTTGTTGTATAGGTGGTCGCCTTTTCCAGATATCGCCATAAAGGTTGACCAGTGGTGACCCTAGAATTTGTTTGTACAATATGGGTATCAAAAGAAAGTTGTTAATGAGTATTTCAAAAGGGAGTAATCCTTAGTTCCATAGGTGGACGCCGTTCGAAGAAACCGCCATAAAGGTGGACCAGGGGTGACTCTATAATTCGTTTGTGCAATATGGGTATCAAACGAAAGGTGTTAATGAGTATTTTAAAAGGGAGGGGGCCTTAGTTCTATGTGTGGACGCCTTTTCGAGGTATCGCAATAAAGGTTGACCAGGGGTGACTCTAGGCTTTGTTTGTACGATATGGGTATCAAATGAAAGGTGTTAATGAGTATTTTTAAAAGGGACTGGGCCTTCGTTCTATAGGTGTTCGCCCTTTCGAGATATCGCCATAAAGGTGGACCAGGGGTGACTTTAGAATATGTTTGTACGATATGGGTATCAAATGCAAGGTGTTAATGAGTATTTTAAAAGGGCGTGGGGCTTAGTTCTATAGGTGGACGCCTTTTCAAGATATCGCCATAAAGGTGGACCAGGGGTGACTCTAGAATGTGTTTGTACGATATGGGTATCAAATTAAAGGTATTAATGAGAGTTTTAAAAGGGAGTAATCCTTAGTTCCATAGGTGGATGCCGTTTCGAGATATCGCCATAAAGGTGGGCCAGGGATGACTCTAGAATTCGTTTATGCAATATGGGTATCAAACGAAAGGAGTTAATGAGTATTTTAAAAGGGACTGGGCCTTAGTTCTATAGGTGGACGCCTTTTCGAGATATCGCCATAAAGGTGGACCAGGGGTGACTCTAGAATGAGTTTGTACGATATGGGTATCAAATTAAAAGTATTAATGAGAGTTTTAAAAGGGAGTGGTGGTAGTTGTATATGTGAAGACGTTTTCCAGATAGCGACCAAAATGTGGACCAGGGTGACCCAGAACATAATCTGTTGGATACCGCAAATTTATTTATATATGTAATACCTGTCAAGATTTTAAGGGTTTTTTATTTCGCCCTGCAGAACTTTTTCATCTTCTTCTACTTAATATGGTAGGTGTCACAACCATTTTATAAAGTTTTTTCTAAAGTTATATTTGCGTCAATAAACCAATCCAATTACCTCACCATGTTTCATCGTATTTGGTATAGAATTATGGCATTTTTTTCATTTTTCGTAATTTTCGATATCGAAAAAGTGGGCGTGGTCATTGTCGGATTTTGTTCATTTTTCATACCAAGATAAAGTGAGTTCAAGTAAGTACGTGAACTAAGTTCATTAAAGATATGTCGATTTTTGCTCAAGTTATCGTGTTAACGGCCATGCGGACAGACGAACGACTGTGTATAAAAACTGGGCGTGGCATTAACCGATTTCGCCCGTTTTCACAGAAAACAGTTAACATCATAAAATCTATGCCCCTACCAAATTTCAAAAGGATTGGTTAATTTTTGTTCGACTTATGGCGTTAAAAGTATCCTAGACAAATTAAATGAAAAAGGGCGGAGCCACGCCCATTTTGAAATTTTCTTTTATTTTTGTATTTTGTTGCACCATATCATTACTGGAGTTGAATGTTGACATAATTTACTTATATACTGTAAAGATATTAAATTTTTTGTAAAAATTTTACTTAAAAAAAAATTTTTTTTTAAAAGTGGGCGTGGTCCTTCTCCGATTTTGCTAATTTTTATTAGGCGTACATATAGTAATAGGAGTAACGTCCCTGCCAAATTTCATCATGATATCTTCAACGACTGACAAATTACAGCTTGCAAAATTTTAAATTACCTTCTTTTAAAAGTGGGCGGTGCCACGCCCATAGTCCAAATTTTACTAATTTTCTATTCTGCGTCATAAATTCAACTCATTTACCAAGTTTCGTCGCTTTATCTGTATTAGGTAATGAATTATCGCACTTTTTCGGTTTTTCGAAATTTTCGATATCGAAAAAGTGGGCGTGGTTATAGTCCGATATCGTTCATTTTAAATAGCGATCTGAGATGAGTGCTCAGGAACCTACATACCAAATTTCATCAAGATACCTCAAAATTTACTCAAGTTATCGTGTTAACGGATGGACGGACGGACGGCTCAATCAAATTTTTTTTCGATCCTGATTATGTTGATATATGGAAGTCTATATCTATCTCGATTCCTTTATATATGTACAACCAACCGTTATCCAATCAAACTTAATATACTCTGTGAGCTCTGCTCAACTGAGTATAAAAATGAATGTTTAAGTTTGTTTACCGGAGTAGATTGAATGTTATACATTAATTTAATTTAGTATACAGAATATATGAACCAAAATTGAAATAAAAAGACAAAAATATGTACCTTTTATTGTAAACTGATGTAATGTGAAATTCTAATTTTCTGAGATGTTATGATATATATTATTAACTGGCTTACGATAATATGTTCAGTCTCGTATTACACTCAGTGAGATGAAACTAGCTGAAATAGATGTCTATGCATCTTTGTTTTATAAATTTTGCTAATTGAAAATGCTTTGATTTTTAAATGTAAGATGAATCAACCCGAAATAAATCTGTATATGTAACACCATAAAAACATGATTTATTTACTATATTATACTACACCGATGTATTCAGAAATACTCCGTATGAATTTATTCTGAAAGTTGTATTTGGCTGCATAATATTTGTATAATAAAGTGTATCAATTTTTAATGAAAAATACGGAGGAAAAATATGGCAAATTTTTCAAACTATTATAAAAATATTCTTTAGCAGAAAATTAGCCACCCACTTCAGTGCCATAGAAATTAGCCGGAGAATGCAACCATATACAAAGCATATGCCAAAGCTTGAATAGCATTCTCCCAAAAAACTTAAATTTTGAGTTAATCTGTTTACAATAAGACGAGTGATATATGTTTCTATAATTCTTTTATTTTTCCATTAAAAACACAAATTTTATAAAACTGTTAACGGCTACAGCCTAGAAGTATTAACTTATGAATAACACATGCATTAGTTTCATGTCCGAATCAGTTTTAGCAAGCGTAAAATATGCTATTGTTTTTTTGTTTAGGCCAACGTCTGTTACGGTCTGCTGCTACGGTCTACGGCTACAATCCACTTGGGAGCGTGTTCACGCGAACACACCTAGTGATGTGGCGAAAGTTGCGATAAAAAGTATCGAAAAAGAAGGAAAAAGACAGACCGGCCATCACTAGCAAAAATGATGGCATTAAGTTTCCGGGAAGATAAGTAAGTAAAAGGGCGTAAAATTTTGGTGATCGAAAAACATCCTCGCCGGCTGTGCACCTACACAGGAAATTGTCTAGAAACGAGGAAAAAGTCAATAGTGCAAAGCACCGAAACCGTTCTTTCCGACAAATCTCGTTTCTACGCGGCTATTTTGGGTGACAATAAACTCTGCACAGGTTATGTTGTGTGGACACAAGGTCCAGTTGAAGTAGGTCGGCGTCCGCAGTCACACTTAGCGAGATAAACCTCTTCCTCTACGTTTACTAAGAACACTACCACCTGCGGAAAAGCGTCCGACACCACCTCCGCCTCCAGGGCCAGCAGTACGCCGCCGTGTAATACAATTGACGTCAAAGAGCCAAGTCATCCGGCTCGTACAGGGTAGCGCGGAGCTTTATCGCCAGCCGGTTCACTCGGTTACCTTGACCCAAAGCGCCCACCACCACCAACGGCGCCTACTATTATCACGGGCATCACCATCAGTAGTATCTCCCCCAACCCATCCATTAGCGCCAACCACGAGCGCAACAACCACCAGACGTACCGCCACCGCCAGCTGCAATGCGCACAGCGGGGCCGCGAACATAGGCCTGCGGCCACTAATGTTAACACCTGCAACAGGCGGTACCACCGGCAGCAATACTAGCCGCATCTTCATCAGCTACGTCCATACCGGCTATAACAATACCAGCGCAATCCTATCAGCTACGACTATAACGGCTACAGCAATACTAGCCGCATCTTCATCAGCTACGTCCATACCGGCTATAACGATACTAGCGTAATCCTATCAGCTACGACTATAACGGCTACAACAACATAGCCGCATCTTTACCAGCTACGACCATACGGGCAACAATATATCAGCTACAATGACAACCACAGGTCAGCAAACCTAGGCCTGTGGTCAGGCCAATTGCGACAGCGAATATCAGCGGTTAAAGCGGTGAGTCCGTTCCTTTATATTTTGCCTTCGCTTGAGTGAACTTATAAATAGCGCTACAAGTTTTTTTTTTTACAAAACAAAGAAGGTTTGCCACCGGCACCAGGTCGATGAGGAATAACCAAAGCATACGCACCACCCTATATGAAATGGTCATAAAACTAAGGCAGCCAAAACTATGTACAAAATTTAGATAATTCATTTGTAAATGTTTTGATTTTGTATTCGACATATTTTACCGAGTTAAAAAGTTAGTTAAATTGTTTTGAACAGTGGATTAGATTTTAATATGTAAAGGCTTGTATAATGTAGGATGTCGTACATACACCTGCGAGCAATAAAATTGCAGCAATAATGATACGCAATTTTTATCATTTTCAAAGCAAAATTCTCATTGTTGTATGGAACAGAATTATATATATAACCTGGAACTCGTCTTAAATTAGACTACATCGCGCTCCAAAACGGTTTCGAAATTGTTTGACAGTCATTGTCGTTTTAAATGGAAATAGAAGATTAATTGCTACAACTTGCAAGCCAATTTGCTACTTTTTTACTGGCAGATGTACCTATCATAACTATATACCACTATGCCTTTGTACCAGTATAAGCCAATTTAAAGGAGACCATTGGAATTATCTGCCTGAAAATAGACTGTCATGTCAAGGCGACAAACTTCGCTAAAGCGTAATATATTTTCAATGTATAAATCTAACCAAATTGTATAGTAATGCGATTAGCTTTTAAACGTATGCCATTATGGTTTATTTGCATGTACGTACGTGCAACCCTTTGCAAGCACCAATTATGCCAATGTTGCAATATTTTCCCGACAATTTTTTTTTGATTCTGGACAATCATAAAGTATTTTACAATTAACCCGAACACATACCTAAATATTATACACTTATTTATTAACTTTTACTGCCTACAATTGAAGCAACATAGCATTCAGTAAGACTCATTTAAGATAAAATACATATACATGCCTAGGCCATTCAATGCCATTTGGACGAATAAAGAAACATATATATATATATTTTTTTTTTGGTATGGTTAATCACTCCTACCAGTGAATATCCATTTCCTTTTTCTGCATATATTTTGATTCCTTCACTTCTAACATACCTACCTACAGACATGCATGTACCGTAGTTCATGAACTGGATATTTTTTTGTTGGGTACTTTGTTGGCAGAGATAAGGAAATCAATTCATATGTAAAGAAATGCACGGATGTGCAGCTTCAAAATCTTACTAAGCCCTACCTACCCAATAAGTTAAATAGGCTGCTCTATGTACATAAACACATCAATAGTAAGTTAACTTAACCAAAACTTGCTATTAGACAGATAACAGAATTTATGTACGCAAAGCAGAATAGCATTTAAAGAGGCTATTTAGAAACAAAGATACCAAACACATTAATATAATAAATTTATTATGCCGATAGGTGCCATCCTATATACGTTTATGAATTTATAAAATAGTTATGTAAGCCAACCAAAATTATAACTTAGACTTCACGAAAGTAAATAAAACAAGTAAGAACGGGACCGTCTTCGGCTGTGCCGAATTTTCATGAATGGGGCTGAACAATAATCTTATCCGTTCGTAATCTCCGAATAATCGGATGTATAAGATAAGAAATATATAGTGAACAGATCTACATACCTTAACGATTTTTAATATAAATATAAAATAAAAAACAGGTAGGTACTTTGTGTGAGGATGCAAAGTTTCAGGTTTTTTGTGATCTGCGTGTAAAAACTATGACTACGAATCACGTATTTCAACAATATATGACATAAACGTAACTATTTGATGAAATTTGATGAATTTTGAAGCTTCTAGCCGTAAAAAGGGGGCAAAAATTAGAGTTTATATGGGGTATATAATATATATACCACCGATCTCTATGATTTTTTCAGACAACAATATATGCTATATACGTAAGCATATAGTGAAATTTGAAGCTTATAGCTGTTAAAATGGGGTAGAAATTGCGAAAAGTTTCTTATCTGAACAATCGGTTGTATGAGATATATACTATATATACAACCGATCTCTATGATTTTTTCATACAACAATATATGCTATATACGTAAGCAATCGGTGAAATTTGAAGCTTATAGCTGTTAAAATGGAGTAGAAATTGCGAAAAGTTTCTTATCTGAACAATCGGTTGTATGAGATATATACTATATATACAACCGATCTCTATGATTTTTTCAGAGAACAATATATGCTATATACGTAAATATTCGGTGAAATTTGAAGCTTCTAGCTGTTAAAATGGAGCTAAAATTTGCGAATATATATATATATATATATATATACTATATATATACTATATATACCACCATATATATACTATATATACCACCGATCTTTATGATTTTTTCAGACAACAATATATGCTATATACGTAAGCATTCGTTGAAATTTGAAGCCTCTAGCTCTTAAAATAGGGCAGTAATTACGAAAAGTTCCTTATCTGAACAATCGGTTGTGGGGGATATATACTATATATACGACCGATCTCATAAATTTTTTCAGGCAACAATATGTGCAATATACGAAAGTGTATGGTGAAGGTTGAAGCTTCAATCTGTTAAATTGGGTAAGATATTACAAAAATCCTCTTTTTCTGAAAAATCGGTTGTATGGAGGATATATGCTATAGTGGCCCGATCCGGTCGGTTCCGACAAATGTCTAATCGGACACCCAAATACACCCGCTCACCTAATTTTATCAAGATATCTCAAAAATTGAGGGACTAGTTTGCACACAAACAGACAGACGGACAGACGGACATGGCTAAATCAACTCAGCTCTCCAACCTGATTATTTCGGTATACTTAATGGTGGGTCTATCTATTTTCCTTTAAGGACTTACAATTTTCGGTTTCGTGACGAAATTAATATACCATTTCATTTTCATGAAAGGTATAAAAAACAAGTAAGGAAGGTTAAGTTCGGATGTAACCGAACATTATATACTCAGTTGAGAGCTATGGTGACAACATAAGGGAAAATAACCATGTAGGAAAATGAACCGAGGGAAACCCTGGAATGTGTTTGTATGACATGTGTATCAAATGAAAGTCATTAAAGAGTATTTTATGAGGGAGTGGGTCATAGTTCTATAGGTGGACGCCATTTAGGGATATAGCCATAAAGGTGGATCAGGGTTGACTCTAGAATCCGTTTGTACGATATGGGTATCAAATGAAAGGTGTTAATGAGTATTTTAAAAGGGAGTAATCCTTAGTTTCATAGGTGGACGCCGTTTCGAGATATCGCCACAAAGGTGGACCAGGGGTGACCCTAGAATTTGTTTGTACAATATGGGCATCAAACGAATGGTGTTAATGAGTATTTTAAAAAGGAGTTGGCCTTAGTTCTATAGGTGGATGCCGTTTCGAAGTATCGCCATAAAGGTGGACCAGGGGTGACTCTAGAATGTGTTTGTACGATATGGGTATCAAATGAAAGGTGATAATGAGTATTTTAAAAGCGAGTAATCCTTAGTTCCATAGGTGGACGCCGTTTCGAGATAGCGCCATAAAGGTGGACCAGGGGTGACCCTAGAATTTGTTTGTACAATATGGGTATCAAAAGAAAGGTGTTAATGAGTATTTTAAAAGGGAGTAATCCTTAGTTCCATAGGTGGACGCCGTTTCGAGATATCGCCATAAAGGTGGAGCAGGGGTGACCCTAGAATTTGTTTGCACGATATGGGTATCAAAAGAAAGGTGTTAATGAGTATTTTAAAAGGTAGTAATCCTTAGTTCCATAGGTGGACGCCGTTTCGAGATATCGCCATAAAGGTGGACCAGGGGTGACCCTAGAATTTGTTTGTACAATATGGGTATCAAAAGAAAGGTGTTGATGAGTATTTTAAAAGGGAGTAATCCTTAGTTCCATAGGTGGACGCCGTTTCGAAATATCGCCATATAGCTGGACCAGGGGTGACCCTAGAATTTGTTTGTACAATATGGGTATCAAAAGAAAGGTGTTAATGAGTATTTTAAAAGGGAGTAATCCTTAGTTCCATAGGTGGACGCCGTTTCGAGATATCGCCATAAAGGTGGACCAGGGGTGACCCTAGAATTTGTTTGTACAATATGGGTATCAAAAGAAAGGTGTTAATGAGTATTTTAAAAGGGAGTAATCCTTAGTTCCATAGGTGGACGCCGTTTCGAGATATCGCCATAAAGGTGGAGCAGGGGTGACCCTAGAATTTGTTTGCACGATATGGGTATCAAAAGAAAGGTGTTAATGAGTATTTTAAAAGGGAGTAATCCTTAGTTCCATAGGTGGACGCCGTTTCGAGATATCGCCATAAAGGTGGACCAGGGGTGACCCTAGAATTTGTTTGTACAATATGGGTATCAAAAGAAAGGTGTTAATGAGTATTTTAAAAGGGAGTAATCCTTAGTTCCATAGGTGGACGCCGTTTCGAGATATCGCCATAAAGGTGGACCAGGGGTGACCCTAGAATTTGTTTGTACAATATGGGTATCAAAAGAAAGGTGTTAATGAGTATTTTAAAAGGGAGTAATCCTTAGTTCCATAGGTGGACGCCGTTTCGAGATATCGCCAAAAAGGTGGAGCAGGGGTGACCCTAGAATTTGTTTGCACGATATGGGTATCAAATGAAAGGTATTAATGAGAGTTTTAAAAGGGAGTGGTGTGAAGGCGTTTTCCAGATATCGACCAAAATGTGAACCAGGGTGACCCAGAACATCATCTGTTGGATACCGCTAATTTATTTATATATGTAATACCTGCCAAGATTTTAAGGGTTTTTTATTTCGCCCTGCAGAACTTTTTCATTTTCTTCTACTTAATATGGTAGGTGTCACAACCATTTTATAAAGTTTTTTCTAAAGTTATATTTCGCGTCAATAAAACAATCCAATTACCTTACCATGTTTCATCCCTTTTTTCGTATTTGGTATAAAATTATGGCATTTTTTCATTTTTTGTAATTTTCGATATCGAAAAAGTGGGCGTGGTCATAGTCGGATTTCGTTCATTTTTCATACCAAGATAAAGTGAGTTCAATTAAGCACGTTAACTAAGTTCATTAAAGATATGTCGATTTTTGCTCAAGTTATCGTGTTAACGGCCATGCGGAAGGACAGACGGACGACTGTGTATAAAAACTGGGCGTGGCATCAACCAATTTCGCCCATTTTCACAGAAAACAGTTAATGCCATAAAATCTATGCCCCTACCAAATTTCAAAAGGATTGGTTAATTTTTGTTCGACTTATGGCGTTAAAAGTATCCTAGACAAATTAAATGAAAAAGGGCGGAGCCACGCCTATTTTGAAATTTTCTTTTATTTTTGTATTTTGTTGCACAATATTATTGCTGGAGTTGAATGTTGACATAATTTACTTATATACTGTAAAAATATTAAATTTTTTGTTAAAATTTTACTTTAAAAAAATTTTTTTTTTAAAAGTGGGCGTGGTCCTTCTCCGATTTTGCTAATTTTTATTAAGCGGACATATAGTAATAGGGGTAACGTTCCTGCCAAATTTTATCATGATATCTTCAACGACTGCCAAATTACAGCTTGCAAAATTTTAAATTACCTTCCTTTAAAAGTGGGCGGTGCCACGCCCATTGTCCAAAATTTTACTAATTTTCTATTCCGCGTCATAAGTTCAACTCATCTACCAAGCTTCGTCGCTTTAGCTGTCTTTTGTAATGAATTATCGCACTTTTTCGGTTTTTCGAAATTTTCGATATCCAAAAAGTGGGCGTGGTTATAGTCCGATATCGTTCATTTTAAATAGCGATCTGAGATGAGTGCTCAGGAACCTACATACCAAATTTCATCAAGATACCTCAAAATTTACTCAAGTTATCGTGTTAACGGACGGACGGACGGACGGACGGACATGGCTCAATCAAATTTTTTTTCGATCCTGATTATTTTGATATATGGAAGTCTATATCTATCTCTATTCCTTTATATATGTACAACCAACCGTTATCCAATCAAACTTAATATACTCTGTGAGCTCTGCTCAACTGAGTATAAAAAGAATCAGATTGTATTGCCTTATGAGCAGGAAGCTCGCGAAGATTAAAACGCATAGACATACTTAATGATATTTCAGTTTTTATTTTATAATGAATTTTAAATAAATTTTGTAATTTAAAATGGGAATGCTGGCGTCGCCACTTATTTAGAAGGCACTTAGGTAAACCAGATAAGGGGCCACCGAAATTTAGGTGCGTCGGTGGCCATGGTTTTTGAGGGTGGGCTAAGCACCGTGCGTCGCAGCAACACCCGCGGCGCCCCTCTATATATTCGGCCCTTTATGTTTATTTCCCTTTCGGTTCTTTTATTTTAATTTCAGCATTTTTTTCTCTTTGATTTTATCGTTTGGTAACCGGTCATGTCCGGTTCGGTAATTTTTCTTGCGTCAGTTTTTGAATTTTGAATTTAGATTTTTGAATTTTTTGAATGTTAACGGTCTGTCCGTGGCATCCGGTTCGGCCGGATGCCGTTTCAGTTTGAATTTATAAGCGTTTTGAGTCGGTCTCTGCGCTTCTGCCAGGTTTTTTTTTTTAATTTGACAGCTGTTCGTTTTGATAGGCATGATAGGAACTTTTTTCTGTTTATGGCGCAGGAACAGTAAGGCTGGCAAGGACCCGCCCCAGCCGACAATGACTAGCCACTGTGCACCACAACATCATGCCGACCGCCTTCCTTACTGCTTCCATTGTAAATGCGTTACCATAATAGATGGCGCCCAACGGAATTTGGTGCCCGAGGCGCTGTCGCGCTGGTTATTTTGGTCAACTTGTGAAGTTGACCATCCCATCAGTCCGAGGTGTGCAGCCGCAGGAGCAGTCACCTGCGTTGCGGTGGGATGGTTGGACGGATCAAGTTGTCCAGAATGATCATCGATGACAGTTGCTGAGGGCGCCATAACAGATGGCGCCCAACGCGGCGCCTGAGGCGCTGGCCGCGAGGGTCAGTCGGGTAAACCTGTGAAGTTGACCATCCCACCAGTCGAGTGAGCAGCCACAGAAGCTGCCACCTACGTTGCGGTGGGATGGTTAGACGGATCAGGTTGTCCCGGCTGGTCATCGGGGGCAGTGGCCGAAGGAGCCACGGACTTAACGTCAGTTATCCGGCCTTTGTATTCACCCGAAGAGGCAGTGTTGCACGCACTTTATTTTTTTTTGTAATTGGGGTTTTTATTTTGCCGGAATGTTGTCGGTTAGTCGGCTTAGGTAAAATATGTGTCCGCTAATTGGGTTTTTTTGTAAAGTAATTTTTTTTTAGTTTACCTGCCGAATTTGTGTTGTCTTGTGTGAGTGAGTGGGTGAATTGTAAGGACCCCAGCTCATCCCACGTCTCAGGTGACAACACCTAGTGCCACCTGGATTGTGACGGGTTGAGCTGGGATTCAAAGTGGTACTCCTTCCTGTCCCACTAGACTGGGGGAGCGGTTCCGAAACCGCTCCACCCATTGCGGCGGAGGCAGGAGGGGTGCCCAGTAAGAGTGGACGGGAGGCCTCAACACCCCCAACCAGTCCCAGGGGCAAGCCCCTGGAGACTGCCCCTGCGTTGCGGCTGGGCGTGTTGAGACCAACCCGTGTGTGCCTGGAGTGACCCTAGGGGCCCCAACCAGACTCGGAGGGGGGCCTTAAGACCCCCTCGCATTGCGGTTGGGAGCACTAGGGACAAGTATGAATGAATTTATGTAATTTTTTTTGTTTAGCCTGTAGCCCGAGTGCCTTCGGGAAGGGGATGTCAGCATTCCCATTTATTTCACGATATATTTAAATTACTTAATCGCTTTTCTTTTTCCAGCTTTTGGAAGTTTTATTTTTTTTTTTGCATATAAATTTATATACATAAACCTTTTTTTTGACCCCCTAACTGCGTTACGCGGCAAAAGTTTTTTTTCAACACTACCACGTGACATATTACATTTCTTTTTGTTATTATCTTTACCTAATTATGTCACGCGAGCAGTCGTACGGCCAACCGGGCCGAAATACTCCGTTCGGGAGTGCGGGAAGCTTTCGGGGGAGCCAGAACCGGGGCGGTAATAATAGGGGGGCTTTCTCCAAGGCCAGGCGTCCCTTGGTGGTGCACACCCCAGTAGGGGGACAATACGGAAATCCCGCGGGGACACATACCGGCTTGGACATGAACGACCACCGCGAAAAATTGGACGGACCGGGAAGCTACAGTCAATTGAACGCGCCCCTATTAAACGCGCATAATATCTTGGGGCTAATGACCAATGTGTCGACCTACGCTCCAGATGGAGCTGGTGCCTTACCCCCTAATTATGGAATGTGAAATATAAGAGAAGCTGCAAGTGACCGGACGAATACTCCCGGGATCCCGAACGAAGCTACTCGTGGAGGCTCGTGGGTGGACGTGCTACACCAGCTGTTCCAGGCTTCGCAGGAGGAAATGCGGAGAGATATGGGGTCAATCAGAAGCAATATGAACCAGCTCAATGCCGCTCTCGAATCTGGGCAGCAATCAGCGAATCAGAACCGGGACACAAATAGGATGGACCGTAACCCACCCCAAACAGTAGTACCACCAATGTACCCTGCACCGAGCAGCGTAGTAGTGAAACCGCAGGAGTGGAAAATCTCGTTCGACGGCACTGGGGGCGTAGCCGATTTCCTTTTTAAGCTGAACACCTTGTGTGAGCGCACTCAATGCACGGACGAACAAATCATGGCTAGTTTCCACCTGTTTCTTTCCGGACGGGCCGAAGAATGGTACTGGCTTTTCACGAAACAAAACCCAAACGCGACTTATGCCTTTTTGTGCTTTGAAGAGAGAGTTTGGCACTTTGAAAACTGACCACGAGATCATGATGGAGATCTCCATGCGGAAGCAGAAAGCAAGTAAGTGCTATGACGTGTTTCACACGGACATAATCTCCTTGAACGCGCGCTTAAGAGAGCCAATGTCGGAGCTTCTACTGATTGACATAATAAAAAGAAACGTCAACAGTAGCCCTAAGCTGATGCTTTACAACGCAGATGTAAGGACCCTTCATGATCTACGCGATGTAGCACGCAGAGGTGAACAAGTGCTGAAAGAAAGCAAGCTGTTGGGAGCCACTTACCCAGGACGGCATGTAAACGAAGCACGCGTGACAACCCCGGGCATGAGGATGGAAAGCGAGGACGGCGAAATAGATCCGCAATTAGAGGCACTGGAATATCGACGCAACAGAAGACCGGACTATTCGGGAATCCAATGCTGGAATTGCCAGGAAATGGGCCACGCATACATATACTGCGAGAAACCCATTATGAATCCCTTTTGTTTCAAGTGTGGGCATAGAGGAGTATTAACTCCATAATGCCCTAAGGACCATCGCAGGCAGGGAAACCAGTACCCGAGCGAGAAGGCGGGGAAACCTTGTTCGGCTTCATAGCTCCCACACCAGCCAGTGCTCGAGGCGTCGTCCCGTGCACTGAACCAGAGGGTGAATCTCTGCATGGAGGTGGTGAGCTTCCGAGGTGCAGTAGTACCCTGGCAGAAGAACCCTCAACCGTGATAATAACTTACCCTGACAGTGCAGACAATTCGAATAGTTCTGAATCCGAGAGTCAAACGTCCTCATCCGCGATGGGCGAACCGACCAGAATTCTGCAACGCCAGCATAGGGATGTCGCTTGCCAAACGCAATTTCCACCAAACCTAGAAGAAAGGGAACATAGGTATGAACAAATAAGACATACCATTTTCGAACAATACCCGGTATCGGACAATATTTTTAAGTGTAGGAAAAGATACCACAGGAGAGTACAGGAGCGAAGACTGCTGCAAGCCACCACGTTAACGCTTACAGAGGATGAAAGGCCTCTCGTAAAGGCCAAAATTAAAGATAGTTTTCTTGTAGGGCTGTTGGACTCGGGAGCCAACGTCTCCATCTTAGGGAAAAATGGAATAGAATTCCTAGAGAATAACGGCTTCGAATATCAGCCCCTACATGCGTTCGTATATACCGCGGGCGGCAACAAGCAAAAAATTTTAGGCTCAGTATCCCTACCAGTCACCTTCAAAAATATCACAAAGGTTATTCGTTTTTACCTTGTTCCCTCATTGCTCCAAGAAGCGTATTTCGGGGTAGATTTTTGGAGAGCGTTTGCGTTAGCTCCCGAAATATTCCCAAGCGTAGAGTGCATAGAGATTGGACTTGAAAAGGAAGAGGAACTTAACCTCCATGAATTGTCACCAGACCGGAAATTAGAATTGCAGAAGTCATCGAGACGTTTCCTTCGTACGAGAAGTTAGGCCTAGGGCAAACTAAATTAGTGGAGCATCACATCGACACCGGTGATGCCGTTCCCATAAAAAGCAAACATTTCCCTCTTTCGCCACCGAGGCAAGCCGAAGCTTTTAGCGAACTAGACAGGTTACTCGAATTAGGAGTTATAGAAGAATCAAACTCCCCGTGGTGTAGTCCTGTAGTACTGGTCCGTAAACCAGGTAAAGTTAGCCTGTGCATAGATTCCAGGAAGGTCAACGCGGTGACTAAGAAAGACTCGACCCCCTGCCTCATATCAACGGCTTATTGAGCAGACTGAAAGATACGCATTTTATTAGTGGCATTGATCTGAAGGACGCGTTCTTCCAGATCAAATTGACAGAGTCCTCCAAGGAAAAAACAGCATTCGCAGTTCCGGAGAGGCCTCTGTACCACTTCAAAGTAATGCCATTTGGTCTGTGCAATGGACCGCAGACTATGAGTAGGCTGATGGACAAGGCAATCCCTTCGCGTTTGCGAGAGAACGTCTTTGTCTATCTGGACGACCTGATGGTATGCAGCACTAATTTTGAAGACCACCTGAAATTGCTAGCGGAAGTGGTCCAATGTTTGAGAGACGCAGGTTTGACAATAAACGTGAAGAAGAGTAAATTTTGTCAGAAGGAAATACGCTACTTAGGGTACTTGATAGGCAGCGGGTGTCTGAAAGTGGATCCGGGAAAAATAGAAGCAATGCAAAACTTCCCGATCCCTAAATCCCCACGGCAAGTGCGTAGGTTTGTGGGCATGGCGAATTGGTACAGGGCGTTTATTACCAATTTTGCTGACTTGGCAGGTCCCTTGACCGACTGTCTCCGTAAGTCAGCAGGCCCGTTCAAGCTTACCTCTGAAGCTATAGAGGCCTTCGAAAAGCTAAAAGTAGCTTTGAGTTCCGCCCCTGTCTTGGCCCAACCAGACTTTTCAAAAGAATTCGTAATACAATGCGACGCTTCCAAAATAGGTGTTGGCGGAGTGTTGTTCCAGGTCGATGACGAGGGCGCTGAGCATCCGATCGCGTTTGTGTCGAAAAAACTGAATAATGCTCAACGCAATTACACGGTAACCGAGCTGGAATGTCTCGCCGCCATAATCAGCGTGAAGCGTTTCCGACCCTATGTTGAGGGATTACCGTTTCGTATTATCACAGACCACTCCAGTCTCAAGTGGTTAATGACACAAAAGGACTTGAGCGGGAGGTTGGCGAGGTGGTCGCTCTTACTGCAAAGATACGACTTTAAAAAAGAACATCGTAAGGGCACCCTGAATGTAGTACCAGATGCGCTGTCGCGGTTTGATACCGATGAGTTGTCTTTCACTACCACACCCGGGGAAATAGATTTAGTCTCTCCCGAATTTAGCAGCAACGAATATTTAGACTTGATTCGGACCGTCACCGAAAACGAGGAATCGCTTCCGGATTTACGAGTGGTGGACGGGGTAATTTTCAAACGAGTTAAATTTCGTAAGGGGGTGGAAGGGGAAGAAGACTCGCTGTGGCGATTATGGTTGCCGAAAGGGTTGACTGAGGAAGCAGTGAGATTAGCACATGACGCTGACCGGAGTTACCATGGCGGGTGGCAGAAAACCTTAGAACGTGTTAGGCAGAAGTACTTCTGGCCGCAGCAGGCTAAGGACGTCAGGGACTACGTCCAGCGTTGTGACACCTGCAAAGCTGTAAAACCCACTAATCAGCAGTCGAGACCGCCTATAGAGAATACCTTTGCATCCGAGAGGCCATTTCAGCGATTATATTGCGATTTCCTACGGCCGTATCCGAGATCTAAGCGGCGAAATCAATTTCTCTTCATAGTACTAGACCATTTTTCAAAATACGTTTGGCTAAAGCCCATGCAGAGAGCCACCACTGTAAACGTTATGAATTACTTCGCTTCAGAAATTTTTTCGGCTGTAGGGGTCCCTGAGTTTATTCACAGTGACAATGGTAAACAGTTTATCTCGAAGGAAATGAACCAATTTTTTGCAAATTACGGGGTGACGCACGTGAGGACGGGGTTATATTCTCCCCAAGCAAACGCATCCGAGCGCGTTAATAGAGAGATTGTTTCGAAGATTAGGATTTTCCTGAAAGATAAACCTGACCATAACGATTGGGATAAGCATATAAAAAAAAATAAATAAATGTAAGGCGCGATAACCTCCGAAGAGATCTAAGGCCGAGCTTCTCTTCCAATTTGCGTCGTGCTCCTCTTGATTTTCCCTACAAATTGGCCGGACGGGACCTACATGATTTTATGCCGACTCCGAACGGCATCTGCAAGGCAGATAAGTTTTCACTGAGAGCTTTTCATGGCAGAAATACACCCGGAGCGCTTGCCAAACACTGCCGAGGGGCGACCCCGCTTAGAAAAATTTTCTTCTAATTGAAAAACCTTATTTCTAAAATTTTTGATGTTGCTTTGCCCGGGGTTTGAACCCAGGGCATCCGGTGTGGTAGGCGGAGCACGCTACCATCACACCACGGTGGCCGCCGCATATACCCGAGATTTTATCAGTTTTGAGAGGTGATTTTCATACGGCGATTCAGTGTTCTCCATACTTTGCATTATATGGCCAAAATATGGTCCAACATGCCTCAACGTACACCATTTTAGGGAAACTCGGCAGCCTTCGGGAAGACCAGGTTACGGTAGTAAGCCGAGCTGACAAGTTGACTAATATTCGTGAGCAGATCCGTAGAAACTTAGATCAGGCAAAGGATAGGGGAGTAACCACCTATAACAAGCGCTCTAGACAAGTCAACTATAAGGAAGGTCAGGAAGTTTTTCGGAGAAACTTTGCCTTAAGTAACTTCAAACAGGGCATTAACGCCAAATTCCTACCAAAATACCTGAAGTGTCGCGTGCTTCGAAAAATAGGCAATGCACTGTATGATCTCGAAGACCTAAACGGGAAATTGATAGGTCGCTTTCACGCTTCGGACAGTCGTCCGCAATGAACCAGAAAGAACGTTTCTTTGCAAAATTACAATTTGATTTTTTTATATCTACCTACCAATCGGACTTTTTTTGTCTGGGCGTCTTGGCGGTCGGGGACATCTCGCCCAGTATTCTCCCCGAGCACTGACCTCATAGGATGTTCACGCGTGTACTCACCGAGGACCGTGAACACCCTGGCAATCTACGCTTAGGTCGGACTAGCCTTTCGGAGGTTGGACGAGTTGTCCAGATCAAAATGTCTACACCTTTTTTTTGTTTTGCATTCCTGTGGGAGCGATACACACTAGAAATCATCTTTCGGAGTTTTGACGAGTTCTCCATAACAAATGTCTAATTGCTGCAAAGCCCTTTAACTAGGAAACAGAAATTATTCCCAACTTGACTTAACTTTTTTTTGATGGACCTATGTTGCCCGGCTAGCTTCGTAGTAGGACTTTGAGACTCTTATCTCAGGGGTGAGTCGTGCCCCACGTTGCTTGTCGTCGGAGATCCCTGGCAGTGGCTTCCCACAGATGGTCCGGTTTCCTGTTCGCTTCATCGTCAGGTCTTCAAAGCGAAGCAGGTTTGTTACGGTCTGCTGCTACGGTCTACGGCTACAATCCACTTGGGAGCGTGTTCACGCGAACACACCTAGTGATGTGGCGAAAGTTGCGATAAAAAGTATCGAAAAAGAAGGAAAAAGACAGACCGGCCATCACTAGCAAAAAGGATGGCATTAAGTTTCCGGGAAGATAAGTAAGTAAAAGGGCGTAAAATTTTGGTGATCGAAAAACATCCTCGCCGGCTGTGCACCTACACAGGAAATTGTCGAGAAACGAGGAAAGAGTCAATAGCGCAAAGCACCGAAACCGTTCTTTCCGACAAATCTCGTTTCTACGCGGCTATTTTGGGTGATAATAAACTCTGCACAGGTTATGTTGTGTGGACACAAGGTCCAGTTGAAGTAGGTCGGCGTCCGCAGTCACACTTAGCGAGATAAACCTCTTCCTCTACGTTTACTAAGAACACTACCACCTGCGGAAAAGCGTCCGACACCACCTCCGCCTCCAGGGCCAGCAGTACGCCGCCGCGTAATACAATTGACGTCAAAGAGCCAAGTCATCCGGCTCGTACAGGGTAGCGCGGAGCTTTATCGCCAGCCGGTTCACTCGGTTACCTTGACCCAAAGCGCCCACCACCACCAACGGCGCCTACTATTATCACGGGCATCACCATCAGTAGTATCTCCCCCAACCCATCCATTAGCGCCAACCACGAGCGCAACAACCACCAGACGTACCGCCACCGCCAGCTGCAACGCGCACAGCGGGGCCGCGAACATAGGCCTGCGGCCACTAATGGTAACACCTGCAACAGGCGGTACCACCGACAGCAATACTATCCGCATCTTCATCAGCTACGTCCATACCGGCTATAACAATACCAGCGTAATCCTATCAGCTACGACTATAACGGCTACAGCAATACTAGCCGCATCTTCATCAGCTACGTCCATACCGGCTATAACGATACTAGCGTAATCCTATCAGCTACGACTATAACGGCTACAACAACATAGCCGCATCTTTACCAGCTACGACCATACGGGCTACAATATATCAGCTACAATGACAACCACAGGTCAGCAAACCTAGCCCTGCGGTCAGGCCAATTGCGACAGCGAATATCAGCGGTTAAAGCGGTGAGTCCGTTCCTTTATATTTTGCCTTCGCTTGAGTGAACTTATAAATAGCGCTACATACAAGTTTTTTTTTTTTTTACAAAACAAAGAAGGTTTGCCACCGGCACCAGGTCGATGAGGAATAACCAAAGCATACGCACCACCCTATATGAAATGGTCATATAACTAAGGCAGCCAAAACTATGTACAAAATTTAGATAATTCATTTGTAAATGTTTTGATTTTGTATTCGACATATTTTACCGAGTTAAAAAGTTAGTTAAATTGTTTTGAACAGTGGATTAGATTTTAATATGTAAAGGCTTGTATAATGTAGGATGTCGTACATACACCTGCGAGCAATAAAATTGCAGCAATAATGATACGCAATTTTTATCATTTTCAAAGCAAAATTCTCATTGTTGTATGGAACAGAATTATATATATAACCTGGAACTCGTCTTAAATTAGACTACATCGCGCTCCAAAACGGTTTCGAAATTGGTTGACAGTCATTGTCGTTTAAATCAGTAAACCCGGTTTTACAATTGAGGGAAATGGAAATAGAAGATTAATTGCTATATAGCCAATTTGCTACTTTTTTACTGGCAGATGTACCTATCATAACTATATACCACTATGCCTTTGTACTAGTATAAGCCAATTTAAAGGAGACCATTGGAATTATCTGCCAGAAAATAGACTGTCATGTCAAGGCGACAAACTTCGCTAAAGCGTAATATATTTTCAATGTATAAATCCAACCAAATTGTATAGTAATGCGATTAGCTTTTAAACGTATGCCATTATGGTTTATTTGTGTGTACGTACGTGCAACCCTTTGCAAGCACCAATTATGCCAATGTTGCAATATTTTCCCGACAATTTTTTTTTTGATTCTGGACAATCATAAAGTATTTTACAATTAACCCGAACACATACCTAAATATTATACACGTATTTATTAACTTTTACTGCCTACAATTGAAGTAACATAGCATTCAGTAAGACTCATTTAAGATAAAATACATATACATGCCTAGGCCATTCAATGCCATTTGGACGAATAAAGAAACATATATATATATATATTTGTTTTTGGTATGGTTAATCACTCCTACCAGTGAATATCCATTTCCTTTTTCTGCATATATTTTGATTCATTCACTTCTAACATACCTACCTACAGACATGCATGTACCGTAGTTCATGAACTGGATATTTTTTTGTTGGGTACTTTGTTGGCAGAGATAAGGAAATCAATTCATATGTAGAGAAATGCACGGATGTGCAGCTTCAAAATCTGACTAATCCCTACCTACCCAATAAGTTAAATAGGCTGCTCTATGTACATAAACACATCAATAGTAAGTTAACTTAACCAAAACTTCCTATTAGACAGATAACAGAATTTATGTACGCAAAGCAGAATAGCATTTAAAGAGGGTATTTAGAAACAAAGATACCAAACACATTAATATAATAAATTTATTATGCCGATAGGTGCCAACCTATATACGTTTATGAATTTATAAAATAGTTATGTAAGCCAACCAAAATTATAACTTAGACTTCACGAAAGTAAATAAAAAAAAAAAGAATCAGATTGTATTGCCTTATGAGCAGGAAGCTCGCGAAGATTAAAACGCATAGACATACTTAATGATATTTCAGTTTTTTTTATAATGAATTTTAAATAAATTTTGTAATTTAAAATGGGAATGCTGGCGTCGCCACTTATTTAGAAGGCACTTAGGTAAACCAGGTAAGGGGCCACCGAAATTTAGGTGCGTCGGTTGCCATGGTTTTTGAGGGTGGGCTAAGCACCGGGCGTCGCAGCAACACCCGCGGCGCCCCTCTATATATTCGGCCCTTTATGTTTATTTCCCTTTTGGTTCTTTTATTTTAATTTCAGCATTTTTTTTCTCTTTGATTTTATCGTTTGGTAACCGGTCACGTCCGGTTCGGTAATTTTTCTTGCGTCAGTTTTTGAATTTTGAATTTAGATTTTTGAATTTTTTGAATGTTAACGGTCTGTCCGTGGCATCCGGTTCGGCCGGATGTCGTTTCAGTTTGAATTTATAAGCGTTTTGAGTCGGTCTCTGCGCTTCTGCCAGGTTTTTTTTTTTTATTTGACAGCTTTTCGTTTTGATAGGCATGATAGGAACTTTTTTCTGTTTATGGCGCAGGAACAGTAAGGCTGGCAAGGACCCGCCCCAGCCGACAATGACTAGCCACTGTGCACCACAACATCATGCAGACCGCCTTCCTTACTGCTTCCATTGTAAATGCGTTACCATAACACGTCCCATCATATTTCTATACCCTCACAAGTGGACCAAAAACTTTCTCGTATTGATAACCATCTTCATAACGCAATAGCACTTGTGATGGTTCAGTATCTATACCTGGCTTCTCTAAATCCTGAAATTTTGCATCAATATTTTCCTTCCATAATTCCCCTAATTTGTTTATTTGTGCTGCTGATATTTGTCGTGCACGCCACTGCTCTTGCTCGGTAGGCACCTTAACCAGCCACGGCAAAAACTAAAGATCAGTTATAAGTGGCTTCCATTGTTTTTGATCCCAATTCATATACATTACGTACGCCACACGAGTAACATTTTAGTACTGTTTCTCCAAGTGGACCTTCAGAATGTAGGGTGACTTCCCTGTGTTTAGCACTCACCGAAAGATTAACAATTTGGGATCCAGATGTGCTTCCACGCCCATTGCAAAATCATTTTTTGCAATTATTGCATATCACTTCGTCGTCGAAATTGTTGTTGCACAAGTTTGCTTTGTTTCGTTCGCCGTTTCCACAATTTCTCTGCACAAAAAGCACACTTTTTTCACCCTTATTTACCACTATCTGTTGACGAGAAATTTTTTTCGTTGTGCACTTCTTAAGAAAACTATCCCCATTTTTCAATAATAGCTGGCAAACTTTTGTAAAAGTATATTTTTTTAAATTTTCGAGAAAATTATTCCTTTTTGTATCCAATAAACTTTTTTACTCAGTCGGAAAGTAAAGCACACAGATGAGTAGTGATGAACGATATTTCACTATCGATGATTGCATCCCCGCTATCACTATTAGTATTGGAATTTCATGCTGAAGGAAAATCGCCAATCGCTATAATCGCTATTGGCGTTATTCTGCCAGAGGTGATTGTCATTCAAAAGAATCGAATGAAGGAAAATCGCCAATCACTGATATATTTGGATTGCAATAGCTATAGCTATTAGCGATTTGTCAATAGCGGCGATGCAGTCACCAATAGCGAAATATCGTTCCATCACTATCCGCAACCTTTTTGCGATGAATATCGTTTGAGACAAAGTGTACGATATTTCCAATTTATTTTTTTACTCCCCTATCACCCCAAAACACACAAACGTCTCACATAGCTTTCGCTGGCACTGAAACTGATTTAGGAGCCGAAAATAGGCCCATCCCTGCATTACAGGATCATAAATTGGTGCTAACATATTTACTTTTGCAGCTTGCTTAACAAATACATCGTCACTTTCTTGTATGTCAATTTCCTTTGCACTTCGCCGTTTATCCGCATATTCAATAATTCCTCAATTTTCTTTTCAACTACTGCTTCCGTCGTCGCGTCAAGTTCGGTTTTCCCCACAACTCAACCGCGTGCTATAAAAGGACGTATTCATGCGGTTGAGAATAAAATGGCGGATAGTGCAGGAATCGAAGTCACAAAAATCAATTTAAAAAATGTATCGTACTTGGAAGTGATAACCTCGTGTTTTAATAAGCTTACGCTTTAACCATGTGAACTAATAATGCAAATTGACAAAAATATATTAATGCAACCGGTCAAAATCCGGATCAGTTAAAATCAAATAACATTATTAAAATGTTTAAAAATATTGTCATCATAGAAATTTAATTAAAAATTACAAGAAATAAAAGCATATATGTAAGTAAAACTTTCGTTTTACACATATACATAACTGATATCTAAAAGCAATTAACGGAACATGTAACGGGGTAGAGATTACCTCATACATAAATTACAAAAATACATATAACTCCACCGAGGACAAACAATGGGATAGATAATATCTTCATATTTTAATGTACAGTCATGTATACATGACTAGAGTGAATATAAATTCTATAAAATATAACACTAAATACGAAGGAAATGCTTTTACAAAAATAATAAACCGGAAAAATAATTACCATAATTTAATGGGTAATTAATAACTAAAGACAAATTGAATATAACCTGGCGTGGTGCCATGAAAAAACCGAACCTAATTGAAAATAATTTGAAAATAACCTGGCGCGGTGCCATTTAAAATACCATTACAAAGCACGGATAGTTAAATACAAATAGCAAGCTGCTACACATGGTTCTGGCCATTTGGTATTACCATTGTGTACTAGTGGAGCCAAAATTACATACATACTTTGGAAAGTTAATCCAGAAATTAATCATCTTATGCATTGGACAATAACCTGGAACTGGGACTTTTAACGATAAGAAGGTCCTCCTCCAACGCAATCAAATCTCGAAAAAAAAACTACTTCATTTAATGGAATGCTAACAACGACATTTTTAATTTTCCCAATTAGTTTTGGTTTTTTCTTTCCTTGCTTCACATTTAATTCCATTTACACATTTTCCAATTTTCAACACACCCAATTCTGTTGCTGTATCACAACCAATTAAAACCGTCCCTCCCTTGCATGACATAGAATTCAGCTACAACTTCCTTATCTCCTACCTTAATAATGGCTCCGAATACACCAACAATTGTTAGTACATGTCCTCCATATGCTTTAAAAACTTTACCAGTTTCTTTACGTTGATTAAATACCTTTATTTTCTTTGCTTTTAATTGTGTACATGTCATAAAATCTATTAGATTGTACTTTGAACCCGAATATATAATAGCAATAGCTTCAACTTTGCCAATTTCCCATTTAATCTTATTTCCAACATCATTTTGAAAAATACAAAACAAATTATTATCATTACCTTCCAAAGCTACACTTTCATCAACAAATTTCACAATATCATTGGTTGTCTTTTGTCGTTTTGATGTCAAAAATTCATTTTCATTTTCCAATGTATTTGAAAATTTCCCACCAGATATATTCAACCCAATTCCAAACAAAAATTCCGTGCGAGTTTTTTCCCTTCTCCCATTCCTCGTATTGTAAACAAAAATTCCTTGTGAGTTTTTTCTTTTCTCCCTTTCCTCCTATTCTGAACAATGTTCGACAAAGCGGAAACCGGTATGAGAGAAAAGTAGGTATTGTAACGATTTTACTTGCAAATCCTCTTATTTGCAATCCTCTGCTAAGTTCGAATCACTAAACTGTTGAGTAAATAACTCCAATATTTAATAATGGAAAAATGGCCTTTATTAAAGTACTTCACAATAACACTCAAACTGTGCAACGATATCTTGCTTAATAACCAAACTGATTGATAACTCAAATGAAACTTTACTATTGGCCGCCAGATCGCGTGCTTAATCAATAACTGATTGATAGCTCAACTTAAACTGAATTCCAGCGTCTCTACATCTGTCGCCTTTTATACTCTTTGATTTTAATTTTAACATTCGCATCTTCTAGGCGCTTCCAGAATCTACTAGTAAATTAGCTCTCAAACATCTCAGCTGTAACTACAACTGCACAATTTTATAGTTTTTCTCATTGCATACTTATAGAAGTATCTCAGATATATGCATGTATTTGTGCATTGACTCTCCGCTGCTCGTATACGTACGTGGTACATATATGTAGACGCAGTTATTGTTTCGTTTATGTAGATACATGATGATTGAATTATTGATGCGCATTCACGTCACTGCTTAGCATCGGCTAATAGCTGGCAGCACTCCTTAGTTTTACTAATATTCGTAACACTGCCCTCCACCTAAGTCTGATCGTCGGGATCAGACAAATCTCTCGATCTAAACGCTGCTAGCATCGCCAAATGTACCACTCTTCTACTCCGTGGTTTCTCAATGCTTTGTATGCGGTAGATGGTATCACTGATCTTCTTCACAACCTTGTACGGGCCTTCCCAACTGCACCGAAATTTGGATGGAACACCTTTCCGCCGCTGAGGATTGTATTACCATACCAAATCTCCCGCCAAGAAACCTTTTGAATTATTGTTCTCATGGTACTTGTGTTTCATCGTACTACTCAATACCCTGGTTCGTTCCTTCACACTCTGTTTGGCCGATGAACTACTTCGTAGAGCTTGCGCTGGACGGATTTGCTTTGCATAATCAGTATCGTTCCCACGTTTCCCCAGAGTAGTGCGCTCTGGCTTGAAACTACCCTCGCATTCTTTCTCGGAAATTCGTTGCTTCGTTTTCCTGCGTCTTTTAGGTTTTGTCAATGCCAGTGTTTCTCTCACAGGTACTTTTGATTTTGATTTATTTGGCCCAATCGATCTATCAACTTTTGCCTTTGACTTTCGTGGTCTTTGTCGAGTCTTTTCCACCAGTACCCGATTACTGCTGAACTCTTTTTCCAAACTAAAGTTAAGTGGTATGTCCTGGTTCTTATAGCGCATAATTTTTCTCCGCATATCGATCCTGATGTCATGGTCAACCAAGAAGTCCACTCCCAATAAGACTTCATCAACGATCTCCGCCACAACGAATTTGTGTAGAACCATTACTTTTCCAATTAATACCTCACATACCACTTCGCCTTGGACTTGATTATACTCGCCTGTGACCGTACGCAACCTTGCTCGAGGTAATGACTTTACTCTCCTGTAGACCAAATCAGATCGAATCAAGGAATGAGATGCCCCCGTATCTACAGTCAGTACACGCTCTTTACCCTCCACATTCCCTCTGATGGTAAGACTGCTTGATTTCCTTCCAATCTGCGACACAGATATCACAGGACATTCAATAGCCGGGGCAAGTTTTCGTTCTTTACATCCGACACGCTCTTGCTCATTTCTGCTAGCTTTGCGTTTACGGCCACCCACATTGTTGGAACTATTAGGACCAAGATCGCAATGGCGTGCAATGTGACCTAGGTTGCCGCACTGGAAACATTTAATAACTCCGGCATTCTTCTGTTGAGATCCCTTCAGTGCTTCCAAAATTGTGTCTACCCACTCTGGCCTTTCTACTTCCACACGGCGTGCTTTGAAAACTGGTTTACTCAATAATGACGCCGTTTCCTGAGTCAATGCATGGGATACCGTTTCAGAAAATGTTTGATTTGGGTTCGGGTATGTGGCTCGCTTCGTTTCGACGTCCCGTATGCCATTTATAAAGCTCTGAATCTTCACTCTTTCCGTGTATTCCACGGGTGCATCCGCATTTGCAAGATGAGCCAATCTTTCAATGTCCGAAGCAAACTCCTGCAAAGTCTCGTTTGCTTTTTGGTAGCGGTTTTGCAACTCAATTTGGAATATCTGTTTTCTATGCTCGCTTCCATAACGTCGTTCCACAGCAGCCATCAATGCTTCATAATTGTTCCGTTCGTACTCTGGAATCGTCTGTATGATTTCCGCTGCAGGCCCTTTCAATGCCACGAACAGTGCAGCAACTTTATCTTCCGCATTCCAGTTGTTCACTGCTGCGGTTTTCTCAAACTGTAGCTTGAAAACCTGGAAAGGAACAGAACCGTCAAAGGATGGTGTTTTTACCTTTGGATTACTCGCTTAATCTGCTGGGCGATTTAGTTGCAACTCCTGTATACGATCTTTCAAAGCATCCATCTCGGCTTCCATTTTATTTTGTCGTCCACTAAAAGCCTCCAGCTGCGATGAGACTTTTGTTTCCTGTGCCTCCAGCTTCGTTGAGATACGCTCTTCCTGGGCTTCGAGTTGTAATGTTATGCGTGCCTCTTGCTCTTTTAATTGTTCTGCAATTTGTGACGCCATGTGTGTTTTCTGTTCATCTATTTGTGCTTCAATCTTCGCTGTTATACGGTTCTCCTGCGATTCCAGCTGAGATGACATTTGCGACGACATTTCGGATATACGTGTCTCCTGTGCTTCAATCTTGGATGTTATACGTGTCTCCTGCGATTCCAGTTGAGATGTTATATCTGTCTTTTGTACTTCGAGCTGTGTTGACATATCGGTTGATATTTGTGACGACATTTGCTTCAGCACTGCTAGTATCGCGTTAGTGTCTACACACGCCAATGGATTCGTAGTCTATATCTTCTCCTCCAATTTGGTCGCTGGTTCTTCCACTTCAGGATAAAAGACATACTCGTCCACATCAATTCCTTCCAACTCCATTACCTCTCGTAGCCGTGCTTGAAGTTCGATCTTATTGCCGGTTGTATTCAATCCACGGCTCTCCAACTCCTTCAGTTGCTGGATTTTCAATTCACTGAACTTTGCCATGTCCTTGTTATCCTCTGGAATTTATTCAACAATTCCTCTTCTGACACCAATTGTAACGATTTTACTTGCAAATCCTCTTATTTGCAATCCTCTGCTAAGTTCGAATCACTAAACTGTTGAATAAATAACTCCAATATTGAATAATGGAAAAATGGCCTTTATTAAAGTTCTTCACAATAACACTCAAACTGTGCAACGAATATCTTGCTTAATAATCAAACTGATTGCTAACTTAAATGAAACTCTACTATTGGCCGCCAGATCGCGTGCTTAATCAATAACTGATTGATAGCTCAACTCAAACTGAATTCCAGCGTCTCTATATCTGTCGCCTTTTATACTCTTTGATTTTAACATTCGCATCTTCTAGGCGCTTCCAGAATCTACTAGTAAATTAGCTCTCAAACATCTCAGCTGTAACTACAATTGCACAATTTTATAGTTTTTCTCATTGCATACTTATAGGAGTATCTCAGATATATGCATGTATTTGTGCATTGACTCTCCGCTGCTCGTATACGTACATGGTACATATATGTAGACGCAGTTATTGTTTCGTTTATGTAGATACATGATGATTGAATTATTGATGTGCACTCACGTCACTGCTTAGCATCGGCTTAGAGCTGGCAGCACTCCTTAGTTTTACTAATATTCGTAACAGTATTATGAATGTGAGTGAGAGGGAGATTTCTCTGCCATTACTTAGAAGTTTTTTCACTTGTTAAATTAAAGGGAATGCATCGAAAGGAAATTGGTTCTTTTGAGAAAGAACACTTATTTGTACAAATTTGTGCTAAAATATGTACATTCTACCACAATATTCTTTATTTTAAGTCGAAAATTATATCATAAGCAACGGAAGAAATTGCGCAAGGATTTCTTAAGAAGGCTTAAATAGATTTTGGCATATGACGAAAGACGAATTCAACTCGCCTTGGCCGCCAGAAAATTACTTTGCTGAATGGAAGCAGCCAACTCCGGCGGATTTGTGTTATCCCGCCGTCTTCTTCTTCTTATGCTCCTCTGTTGATGTTGCTATGGCACCAATTTATTACTCATTTCAGTGAATACCACATGAAATGCAATACTGTGCATGGTTTTCTTAATTTCAAAAAAATTTGCAACAATAATTAAACTTTTAAATTTTTTAAACAAAATAAGAAATGGGCAACGAAATTGCCATTGCAAAACAGCTGACTTCGAAAATTCGAAATTCCTATTCCCCAATTATTGGTCTCCCTAGGAGTAAGGAATTGGAGGAATTTTTCCGCGGGAATAAAAAAATTCGCATCGCCTTGTTTCAGCATTTCTCTTCTAAGCGCAACTGAACGACATTTTTCTATAATCTTATCTCTCACATTTTCCTCTAATTTATCTCCAAAATTCCATCTCTCTGCTTGTTGTTTCAAACGCATTACATGTACAGTGACACTTTCATTAAGCTGCAGATTTTGCAGCGGGATTTTGGCCAAAGTGTCAGTAAATAATAATTACCTGTAAATATACACATATTTATATTTTTACATATTACATATTTATGCTTTTATTTATTTGAAAATTTTCTTTCTTTCTACAAGACAATATTTATTCTTTTGTTTGTTTTGCCATTTTGTTTAGGATTTCTTCATGAGTTACTTCAATAGTAGAGTGGATGTTGAGTAGAGACAGCCCATTCATCCTCTCCTGGCCCATTGTATTTCTTAGATAAGTTTTTAACCTTCGAAGGGAAGAGAAAGAGCGTTCGCTAGGAGCAACGGAAACTGGAAGCGCCGCACAGTGGCGCCTTTTGAGTTTTTTCTTTGCAAGAATCATAACTTTTGAGCCAATGAAGATATTTAAAAAATGTAAAATGCAAATGAAAGCTAATTATTTGAAGTGTGAAAGCTCAGAATGTCACAGATACAGGGTGCTTCAAAAAAATTCGTCAAAATCGAAAATTTTTAGAAAAATGCAAAAACAAAAAGTTTTTAGTAAAAAATAAAAAAAATAAAATGAGATTTGTCTTACAATGACGTATTTAAGCACTAAATAAGATAAACTAATGATTTTGATAAGATAGTGTGGCACTGCCCACTTATGATAAAAAGTTGTATCTAAGTATTCACGTAATCAATAACTACCAAAATCGATAGACGTTTTGTTTCTTTTAAATGGCAATACTCTTATAAAACTCAAATGTCCGTTTTTGGTGCCACAATAACAAGGTGCTTCAAAATTCATCGTAAAATTTTACATGTTTTTTTTTTTTAATTTACAAGCCAAATATGTATTTTATTAATAACTAAAAGTTATTGAAAGTGGTTCAATGAAATTTTATTTGAGCTAAAGATTAAACAGCCAACGAATTTTGGAAAAGGAGAGTGGCACTGCCCATTTATGCTAAAAAGTTTGATCTTAGTAACCGCTTTACCAATTTGTACCAAACTCGATAGACGTATTGATTTCTATAAAAATTTAATACTCGTTTGAAGGCGAAATGGCTAAGCTTTAAAATAAATTTGATAAACTTTAGAGAAATGCAATAAATAAAAGTATATATTTATAAATTACTAAATTAATTAATTCTTTTATTTGAAATAAAAAATTAACTTGTACATAGATATTTTATTTAGATTAGTAAATCTCTTTTTCATTGTTGTGATTAGAAGTGAGAAACTTATTTTATCTTAACATAGTCATCGTCACTGGATCATATATCTAACAAAGCAACCATTTCTGAGCTATACACATCTGTAAGATCTTTTTGTGTTCTTACATACCTCGTAGATAATATGACTGGATCAGAAGAGATAGCTAACATGTTGAAAAGGTCTTCGTTTTGTCTAACTCGTGATACTTTGCAGGTGTGCATACATCTATATCTTTTGTAGTCCTTGTTCTTAGATTCTTGAGCTTCTTCAGACAATTCTCCTAATGGTAAGCACTGGTACTCTATTAAATCTTTTCCATGTGCTAAAATGTTATGTAACGTTTGTGTAAGTTTCTTCTCAGGATACTTTTGATGCAGCAATTTTGTATTTTTAGATGCATATTCTCCAAATTTGGGTCCATTTACTGGTTATAGCAATTTAAAATATTTAAAATTACTCCCAATCTTTTCACAATATCTCTATCAACTCCTGTTAAGCGAGCAGTCACTTCATCGTTTTAAAAAAATCTTCTTGAGGAGTTACCATCCTTTGTATTTCCGTATCCATACTTTGGACAGTCAACTCTAAGGCCAATCTCTTTATAGAATGCATCCTGAATTATTTTTTTCTCCTGTTTTTTTTCTCCTTACATGTTGTATTGTCGTCGAAAACTTCTCCTTGTTGTGGTAGTGTATAAGCCAGCTTCAAAACAAATTCCATACATCTTATCCTAATTCGTCAGTTATTGAATCATCAAGATTTTCAAAGTCCTTTTGGATCTTCTTACAAATTGGACATTTCATTATAGATGTCGTATTTGTTATTAAGTTCAAAACTTTTCCATCGACCATTGTTAGAAGAAAATCATGCTTTATTGTAATGGCATTCCACTTAGTTATAAATGCTAGCTCCTTTGGCAGTGATTTCAACTTTTCTTCAGTGAAACTTTGAAGGAGTCGTGTAGACGTATGATCCATTAGGTTTTGTAGCTCAATTTCGGCTGATACTTCGGTTATTTTGGGACTTAGAGGAACTGCTTCTTTCTTGGCTTGAGTAATTTTTTTGTATCCAGGTAAAATATCGGCATTACGTTGCAATAACGACTTACGCAATATAATATATTTTTTCTTCGTTAAACCGAGATCTATAAACAGCGCCAAAGCTTCTTCGGGAGTGTATTTCCCAGGTAGCGCATTTGGTGGTGTGGGAATGCTCTTTTTGATCATCATCAGTCGCACTGGACTTGCTACCGCAACTGCTTCTGTTATATGAGACTTCACGTAATAGCCAGTGCTTCTGAAAGATGAGTCGTGGCCATAGCTTTTGTGGTATCAGACAGCTTCCTTTTCCTTGTGTAGGTAGAACACTCTTCTATGGGTTTTATTGGTCTCCCTCTAGTTGGATTGGTTGACGTGCTAAGCGTTATTTCGTCCAAAAAATTTTTGCAGCTAGCCACTTTTCATGCTTACTTAGAAATTTTGAATTGTTACGATAGACGTCCTTCCATTTTCTTTCTATCATAATGTATTGTAAACCAATTTTCTCTTCCAGACCTTCCTTTTCTTTAATGCTTGCTTCACTTGCTAATTCTCTCATAATATCCTCAACGAAGTCCCGTCTTTACTTTGTAGATTTAAACACCGTAAATAGTTTCGAGTTTTCTAAATACATATTAGAATTGGCTTCGAGTGTATCTGACTAAATATTAAACTGTGAACTATATTTAACAAGTAAGGAAGGTTAAGTTCGGGTGTAACCGAACATTACATACTCAGTTGAGAGCTATGGTGACAACATAAGGGAAAATAACCATGTAGGAAAATGAACCGAGGGAAAACCTGGAATATGTTTGTATGACATATGTATCAAATGAAAGGCATTAAAGAGTATTTTATGAGGGAGTGGGCCATAGTTCTATAGGTGGACGCCATTTAGGGATATAGCCATAAAGGTGGATCAGGGTTGACTCTAGAATGCGTTTGTACGATATGGGTATCAAATGAAAGGTGTTAATGAGTATTTTAAAAGGGAGTAATCCTTAGGTCCATAGGTGGACGCCGTTTCGAGATATCGCCACAAAGGTGGACCAGGGGTGACTCTAGAATGTGTTTGTACGATATGGGTATCAAATTATAGGTATTAATGAGGGTTTTAAAAGGGAGTGCTGGTTGTTGTATAGGTGGTCGCCTTTTCGAGATATCGCCATAAAGGTGGACCAGGGGTGACTCTAGAATGCGTTTGTACGATATGGGTATCAAATGAAAGGTGTTAATGAGTATTTTAAAAGGGAGTAATCCTTAGTTCCATAGGTGGACGCCGTTTCGAGATATCGCCATAAAGGTGGACCAGGGGTGACCCTAGAATTTGTTTGTACGACATGTGTATCAAATGAAAGGCATTAAAGAGTATTTTATGAGGGAGTGGGCCATAGTTCTATAGGTGGACGCCATTTAGGGATATAGCCATAAAGGTGGATCAGGGTTCACTCTAGAATGCGTTTGTACGATATGGGTATCAAATGAAAGGTATTAATGAGTATTTTAAAAGGGCGTGGACCTAAGTTCTATAGATGGACGCCTTTTCGAGATATCGCCGTAAAGATGGACCAGGGGTGACTCTAGAATGCGTTTGTACGATATGGGTATCAAATGAAAGGTGTTAATGAGCATTTTAAAAGGAAGTAATCCTTAGTTCCATAGGTGGACGCCGTTTCGAGATATCGCCATAAAGGTGGACCAGTGGTGACCCTAGAATTTGTTGGCACAATATGGGCATCAAACGAAAGGTGTTAATGAGTATTTTAAAAGGGAGTGGGCCTTAGTTCTATAGGTGGACGCCGTTTCGGGATATCGCCATAAAGGTGGGCCAGGGGTGACTCTAGAATGTGTTTGTGCAATATGGGTATCAAACGAAAGGATTTAATGAGTATTTTAAGAGGGAGTGGGCCTTAGTTCTATAGGTGGACGCATTTTCGGGGTATCGCAATAAAGGTGGACCAGGGGTGACCCTAGAATTGGTTTGTACGATATGGGTCTCAAATGAAAGGTGTTAATGAGTATTTTTAAAAGGGAGTGGGCCTTCGTTTTATAGGTGTTCGCCTTTCGAGATATCGCCATAAAGGTGGACCAGGGGTGACCCTAGAATGAGTTTGTACGATATGGGTATCAAATTAAAGGTATTAATGAGAGTTTTAAAAGGGAGTGGTGGTAGTTGTATATGTGAAGGCGTTTTCCAGATATCGACCAAAATGTGGACCAGGGTGACCCAGAACATCATCTGTTGGATACCGCTAATTTATTTATATATGTAATAACTGCCAAGATTTTAAGGGTTTTTTATTTCGCCCTGCAGAACTTTTTCATTTTCTTCTACTTAATATGGTAGGTGTCACAACCATTTTATAAAGTTTTTTCTAAAGTTATATTTCGCGTCAATAAAACAATCCAATTACTTTACCATATTTCATCCCTTTTTTCGTATTTGGTATAGAATTATGGCATTTTTTTCATTTTTCGTAATTTTCGATATCGAAAAAGTGGGCGTGGTCATAGTCGGATTTCGTTCATTTTTCATACCAAGATAAAGTGAGTTCAGATAAGTACGTGAACTGAGTTTAGTAAAGATATATCGATTTTTGCTCAAGTTATCGTGTTAACGGCCATGCGGAAGGACAGACGGAAGACTGTGTATAAAAACTGGGCGTGACATCAACCGATTTCGCCCAGTTTCACAGAAAACAGTTAACGCCATAAAATCTATGCCCCTACCAAATTTCAAAAGGATTGGTTAATTTTTGTTCGACTTATGGCGATAAAAGTATCCTAGACAAATTAAATGAAAAAGGGCGGAGCCGCGCCCATTTTTAAATTTTCTTTTATATTTGTATTTTGTTGCACCATATCATTACTGGAGTTGAATGTTGACATAATTTACTTATATACTGTAAAGATATTAAATTTTTTGTTAAAATTTTACTTTAAAAAATTTTTTTTTTAAAGTGGGCGTGGTCCTTCTCCGATTTTGCTAATTTTTATTAAGCGTACATATAGTAATAAGAGTAACGTTCCTGCCAAATTTCATCATGATATCTTCAACGACTGCCAAATTACAGCTTGCAAAAGTTTTAAATTACCTTCTTTTAAAAGTGGGCGGTGCCACGCCCATTGTCCAAAATTTTACTAATTTTCTATTTTGCGTCATAAGTTCAACTCATCTACCAAGTTTCGTCGCTTTATCTGTCTTTTGTAATGAATTATCGCACTTTTTCGGTTTTTCGAAATTTTCGATATCGAAAAAGTGGGCGTGGTTATAGTCCGATATCGTTCATTTTAAATAGCGATCTGAGATGAGTGCTCAGGAACCTACATACCAAATTTCATCAAGATACCTCAAAATTTACTCAAGTTATCGTGGTAACGGCGGACGGACATGGCTCAATCAAATTTTTTTTCGATCCTGATTATTTTGATATATGGAAGTCTATATCTATCTCGATTCCTTTATATATGTACAACCAACCGTTATCCAATCAAACTTAATATACTCTGTGAGCTCTGCTCAACTGAGTATAAAAAAAATAAAAATAAAAGCATTTAAAACGGCTACAAAAATTACAAAATTTGAAATGAGGTTGTTGAGTGTTAGTGGCTTAAGGCTGTGGCTAGTGAAAAATTATTAGTTGGAAAAACAAGTAAAGAATATATAATACGTATAATACAAAAACTAAAAACGGAAATAATAAGACATTTTTCAAGTAATAATAAAAGAAACTAATAGGAAGCAGAAATAATACATAAATTAAAACCAATTACATTTAAAACAACAACAACGATACACGCTTTGAAAAACTGTACCAAAAAACTTGGTGAGAAAAACGAAAAACGGCACTAGCCACGCCGCCACAGTAATATGCTAAATAATACGCCAATTACACGGCACAAGTATCCTTGTGCCAATTACCAATTTGCACAAGGATTTGCCCGGTGTGTGCAGTGTTTGCGCTATTTGCGCAGAGAACTGCGCTAAAATCAAAACGATTTTGATATTTACGCATGCTGCAAAAATTGCACATGCTTTTTTCTTCGTGTGTGGTGAATGTTATACAGTTTACCTGTGGTTTCTGATAACATAACATCGCTTAAAAATTTTATTATCGAAGGCGTAAAGACCATATCTAGCTTGTACCAGGAATTCAATAAAAGTGAAAAAGCGTAATTATAAATAAAATGGAAAATAAACGCTTCTGGTGCCAGTTTTTTGACTTGTATCGTGAATTACCAGCACTGTGGAAAATAAGGAGTGCTGATTACAGCAATAGAACGCTAAAAAGCTAAAATTCATCTTATTGCCACAATCTTTCGGTTCCATATATTTAGATAAAATTTTCAGATGTCCTGCAGCATTTGTAGGTGATAATGCGATCTTTTTTCTATTGCAGGTGAAACATTTGCTAGCTAAATTTGTGTGCATAACTGCACCACCTATTCTGTGGATGGTGTTACTGTTAAAGCCGATTTACAATCTAATACATTAAAACCCTGCGACTAGAGAACACTGTTGGAAAATTAGATATTGTATGGCGCTCGAATCTTGGCGAAAAAGGACGTTTGCAAACGAGTCAATTGCAACGATTGGTATGTGCATATCAAGAACACTGAAATAGTTGATTCAATAACAATATTAATTTTACCATTGGTTTTATATTTCAGCCCTTTGAATACAAAGATGTACGCCTCGAAGTTATTGATGCACAAAATATTGTCAAAATAGGTGAAGCTTTTACGTTTGTTTGTCGTTTGTCCAATACTGCAGAACGTCCAATGGATTTAGTCGTCAAATTAGAAACACAACTTGAACTCAATTGTGATTATAGTGGTGCTGCAGAGTTTTCAATTGGTAAATTAGCATCAGGTGAACAACGTGAATTTCCGCTTACGGTGTGTCCAGCGCGTTTGGGACTTATCAAAATTAGTCCGTTGCTACTAACAAATATACTACAAAAGGAACAGTATATTATAGAAAAAGTGGTTGATGTATTTGTTGTAGATACAGATTATCATGAAGATGAAGCATTCCAAGTTAATAAATTTGTACGTTACGATAATGCAAGGCCAAAGCAAATGGAGGAGCGTACGCTGCAGCTGCAAGTGGTTTGAGACAAGTTTTAAAGGACATGTACATATAAGCTATTTATAAGGTGTTGATGTGTTTGGAGAAACATTTGAAATTGCTGGAAGTATTTCGTATAGGAAATGTGTAAGCATTTAGCAAACATTAGAAAAGCTATTGTTTGTATTTAATAGGTTTAAATAAAAATGTTACACTGTAAATTTAATCATAATTATCATACCGATGGGTTTGTATCACTGCGTTCACTGAACTTTGGACATCTTTTTTTACTTGTTGGAAAGGGTTTCTTAAGTTCATCTAAAATTTTTTCTTCCATTCAATCGGGTGGTATAAATTTGCCCCGTAAACTAGTTTTTGTTGTTGTAGCAATGTTTCGCCCCACCTAATAGCTGCGACCGATCACAAATTGTCATCAATATCCTCTAACGGGAGTCCAAGGAAACTTGCTGTTTCGACAGGGGTGGACCATAGTGAATGGGGTGTTAGAGGCGTTGGTTCCACATTACAATTAAAGAGATGGTTGTTGTCATGTGGGGACACATTGCAAGCGGGGCATACATTTTGTATGTCGGGGTTGATTCTGGATATGTAAGAGTTTAACCTGTTACAGTATCCAGAACGAAGTTGAGCCAGAGTGACTCGTGTTTCCCTGGGGAGTATGCGTTCCTCTTCCGCAAGTTTTGCGTACTGGATCTAAACTGTTTTCAATTAGAAAAAAAAGCTCAAATAACTTCGGCTGCCTGCGCTAAAGCAATTTTATTTTCCTTTTTGTTTCTGTTACCATTGTGTACACCCGCCGGCGTATGATGCTATGGTAACTACTTCTCGTAGGGAAGGGAACTTGAGGTACTCATACTGAACCACTGGTTGGTTTTTCCAAAACAGTACAAACGGGTCGACAGGTTGCAGCCTCCGTTGTGAAATTCGGTCGGATTTTTGCAGAAGGAATAAAAGATCCTTCAACCTTGGGAGGGCGACAAAAGGTGTTCACCGTCGCATTTGGATGACTAATTTAACTTTCCTCCATATCAATAAACTTTGATTACTCCTCGCGACTAAATACTGACTTTGTATGTGTAAACAACAACTAAAAGCTAAACAGCTATAGTTCATACATTTCTTTATTTTGACTCATAAATACAAATGTAAATACATATTATATTAGTTGCTTATTACTATTGACATTTTTGTTTACGAGTTTATTATACACTTTATCTTACCATGGAACCGTGCCAACAGAACTAAAATATATTCTAAATTTGTTTCTCATATGTTTTGCATTTGCGGATGCATTTCTAATTGCTGTGGAACTTAAAGAATCTAAGACATCTCCCTTTTCTTGCGATCCAGGGGTTTCGAAAGCTTCTGTGGTTTCCACATTTGAACAGGGCTCAGCAGTAAAATATGTTTCACATTTTGATTTACGCAAGAAGTTGTGCAAATAACAGCACGCCAAAACAAATTTTGTGGATTTATCTGGCGAGAAATTTAAAGTATTCAAAAGGATTCTAAAACGCGAAACCAAGATTCCGAAAACATTTTCGACCAATCCACGTGCGCGCGATAGCCTATAATTAAATATTATATCACTCTTCTCGAGGGAGTTGTGGCTGAAAGGTTTCATTATATTTTCCATTAGTGGAAATGCGTCGTCAGCAACAAACACAAATGGCATTTTTTCATTATATCCTGGAAGCAATTCAGGTTTTGGTAGTCGTAATTTATTTTCTTTAAGCTGCTTGAAAAACTTGGTTTGACTAAATAAACCAGCATCTGAAGCTCTTCCATTTGCACCAACATCGACCATCAAAAATTCATAATTTGCGTTTACTACAGCCATCATAATAATAGAGAAATGCTTTTTATAATTAAAGTAAAACGACCCCGACCCAGGTGGTTTTTTTATGTTAACGTGCTTGCCGTCAATCGCACCGATGCAGTGGGGAAAATTCCATCGCTGGTTAAAGGCGTTTGCTTCCATCTTCCACTCGTTTTCATTTGTTGGAAACTGTAAGATGATTGAAATGTATTAATTGTTTAAAATATGTAACAAATACCTTTATGTAGTCCTTTAGCTCTTCTATTATAGCATCATAAGTCTCGCTTACAATCTTGCCGATAGCTTGTGGAGAAATTGCTGTAAGGAATTTTAGGTCCTTAAAACTATTGCCGCTTGCCAAAAAACGCAATGTTAAAGTTAAACGATGACGCGCAGGAATAGCTTTCCTCATCACAGTGTCTCGTTTATTAATTCGATGCGCTACTTTAGACAAAAGTACTTCAAATGTTTCTTTATCCATTCTTACATAATTTTTAAAGTCACGTTGAGACGTAAACTCAAGTTCCCGAAGTAATTTTTTCTGTCCCAATACATTTCGTTTTTTATACCACAATTGTGACCAAATCCGTTTACCCTTTTGCTTTCTTTTCTTTCTTTTTAATGCAATCGAAAGAAGTAAAGCCGCACTTGCCTTCTTTTTGCAATTAGAACACATGATTCGTTTGTTGCGTTAGTTTAAAAGTGAATATTGCGCAGTGTTTTTGAGCCGTGTATGTCAAAATTCTCCTTTGCACAAATTTCGTCGTTTTATATTTGCACATGGCTTTTGTGTCGTGTATGGGCCGTATAACGGAACATTATTGCAATTATACAAAACCACGCCACGCCAAGTATAACGGCGTAAATACCACCACAAAACCACAAATATCCAATCCAACGGCTTATATGGACTAGCAGCAGCAGAAACCAGAAGCAGCGACAAAAATCGGGCAGCAGCCGAAGCCGAGCAGCATTAACAGCAGCAGCAGGAAAAAAACGGAATCCCTCAATATAATATGTATGTATGTATAATTTGCTTTGAAAGTTGTAACTTTGAAAAAACTATTTTAAACCGTTTATGAAATATACATATATTAAATTTTCCTAAAACTTATATAACTAAAATATTACCTTTGCGACTTTTCACCATCATATGACTTACATACCAAAATTTACGAATTTTCTCTTTTGATAAATAAATTATAACAAATAAATTAAAAATTTTTTGCTGAATACGAATATTGTATCACGATATATTGCTAAATAGGTGGAATATTTGAGGAGCTTCATATCAATCGCATAAGGTTTTTCCGGAATTTTAACGTACACTTATTTCCAATGTGAATATCTGTTTTGTTTCTAATTGTGTGAATTGCAAGACTAGCCTACCTAAGATGGTCAGTAAACATTTGTAATTTCACGATAGCACTTATGGCGTTTTGCTATGGAGGCCCGCATTTATAAATCAGAGTTGGAAAAATTTATATTTTTGAGCAATCGTACATACTTACAAATATGAGTTTTTTGTGAAATACGGTGCGTCCGTAAACAAACATACATAAATTTGTTTTTGCATAAGGCGGTGGTTCCGTAATTAACCAAAAAGATTTTTTTTGCGTAAACGGCGGTTCCGTAAACAACCAATGAAATTTTTTTTAATCCCGGTGCATCCGAGGATATTCGTATTACAAATTTGAAAAGATGCGGTGCGCCCGTATCTATAAAAATAAAACCATACAATTTTAACAAAGCGGTGCGTCCGTCATCAACAGTCAAGTCCTTTTACCAAAATAAAATATTTTCCTTTGAAATCAATTTAAACTAAATTACTTAAATATACATTCAATTTATCATTAAATATTCAGTCTTTCATTAAATTGCCGGATAATTCTTTCAACTTCACATCAACATTCAATTCAATTTCAATTTCTGTTAAATTTTCGTAAGCAATTTCTACAAATTCGACTTTAATCAGTTTAACTATTTCTTCTTAGCTTCCTACTACATATGTTCCTTAGAAACCAAAAAGTAGTTCCCAGAATTTCAGAACAAGATTCAGATTCCGTAAATTCCAAAAATTCAGATTCCAATTCCAAAAATTTTAATTCCGAAAGTTCCGATTCTCAAGGCTCAACCACATATTCGCCCAGTACAATCAAAAACCTTGTTGTAAGACTTTCTTTGTCCGGAGAATTTCACGGATTTGAGGAATTGCCCGAAACAAATATTTCAAATCCTCCTAATTCCGACACAAATATGGCAACTCGTGAAGAAAAAAGGACGTTTATCAGCATGTGTGCTGGTATTATGCGTGAAAATTATAGCGGTGAGCCCCTAGGTCTTGAATCTTTCATTAATAAAATTGAGTTAATCGAAGAATTTGTCGACGAAAATTTAACTGGCACTTGTATTTCATATATTATCTCCAAACTCGATGGTAAAGCTCGAGAAGCGATACCAACTCAAATACTTTCAGTTAATGATATAAAAACAGCACTACGTAACCGTATAAAACCCGACAACTCCAAAGTTGTGGCCGGGAAAATTGCGGCTTTGCAAGTTAATAATAATAATTACACCGATTTTGCAAAACGCGTCGAGGAATTGTCTGATTCTTTAGAGCGTTCCCTCATTATCGAAGTGATTACCCAGGCCAAAGCCCATGAAATGGCTCTCGAGCAAACAGTTAACGTTTGCCGATTGAACGCAAAAACAAGTTTAGTCAAATCAATCCTCGCTTCAACCAATTTTTCTGATTCCAAGGACGTAGTAGCTAAACTGATTGTAGAGCAATCAAATGAAATAAAAGAACGCCAAGTTTTAGCATTTAGGGCTCGGAACAATAACAATTTCAGAAATTTTCAAAGTAATAACCGAGGTCGAAACTTCCAAAATCAAAGTCGCAACTTTAACAATTATAGACAAAATAGACCATCTTTTAGTAACAGTAACTATGGCAACAACTTCAATCGCGGCAATCAAAGGCAAAATTTCCGTTCCGGCGGCGGAAATCGGAATCAGCCTAATAATAATAATAACAGCAGCAATAGTCGTACTAGCAATAATAACGGTTCTAACACTTCCAATAATAGAGGTAGAAATGCAAGTGTCCGGACTTTAAACAGGGAAGCCCCTCAGGAGCGAACACTGAGGGAGGACGAGACAAATTACTAACTACTTCAGCTCACAGTTTTTCTTCTAAAAACGTTTATTGTCTTAACTTAAATTATTCCGATTTTATACAAATAAATTTAACTGGCTCTAACAAATTTTGTACATTTATAGTCGATACACAAGCCGATATTTCATTAATTAAAATTTCTTCTCTTAATAAAAATTTGTCAATTAATAACAATGATACAATTAATATTACTGGAGTAACTACAGATACAGTTTCTACAGTAGGTACTTTTACAACTAACTTACACTTTTAAAATTTTTATATCAAACATACGTTGCACGTGGTAGACAATGATTTCAACATTCCATCAGATGGAATACTTGGTAAGGATTTCCTAAAAACAAATAAATGCGATATCAGCTATGCAACGAATTGCATTTCCTTCTGGATAGGCAATGAAAAGATCGCACTTCCCATCCTTCACGGAATGGAAAGCGATACATTTGTTATGCTACCTCGTTGCGAAGTTTATAGAAGACTCCGAACCACTTTTCGTGGATTCTCAAGAGATTTCTGACGGTGTTTTCACAGCGAAATGTATAGTTGATACTAGTAATCCGATCACTAAAGTAATAAACACCACAAATAGCGTAAAATACGTAAATAACTGCAACATTCAAACAGAAAAACTTTCTAATTATCACGTTTATAAAATCAATAACCCAGTAAAACAAGATAGTCGTATCAAAGAACTTAAAAGCATTTTAGAAAAACAAATACCTAATTATGCTGAAAATAAGCTTATTAACTTATATTTACAATATTCCGATATTTTTGCGCTAGACAATGATAAAATGACAATAAACAATTTTTATGAACAAAAACTAAGACTAAACGATACGACGCCAGTATACATTAAAAATTACCGCCTACCGTATTCTCAACGCGAAGAAATAAATAAACAAGTTAATAAATTATTGGAAAACGATCTGATCGAAAATAGTTGTTCGAATTATAACAGTCCTTTGATTTTGGTACCGAAAAAATACCTAAATGGCCAAAGATCGTATAGAATGTGCGTTGACTTCAGGGCTGAAAATAAAAAGTTAATTGCCGATAAATTTCCTTTGGCACGTGTAGACTATATTTTGGATAACCTTGGCCGTCCGAAATTCTTTTCTACTTTAGATCTTTTTTCGGGGTTTCACCAAATTCCACTTCACTAAGATTCAAGAGACATAACATCTTTTAGTACTGACCGCGGAGCTTTTCGATGGAAGGAGTTACCATTTGGTCTAAACGTAGCTCCAAATTCATTTTCATTTATGTATGTAGACGATATAATAGTAATTGGATGTAGCGAAGCACATCATCTCAATAATCTAAAAAAAAGGTTTCGAAACCTCCTGTAGGAAGTTCAACTTGCGACTTAACCCAAAAAATGTAATTTTCTTCGACCGGAAGTAACTTTCTTAGGGCATAAATGCTCAGCAAATGGGTTGCTACCAGACGATTCAAAAATTGAAGCAATTAAAAGGTATCCTAAGCCACGCGATAAAGACGCTGTCCGAAGATTCGTGGCATTTGCAAATTATTATAGGAGATTCATTCCAAATTTTGCTTCGTTAGCAGCTCCATTGAATCGTTTGAGTAGAAAAAAAGTTGAATTTAATTGGGATACGGAATGTGAGTTAGCTTTCGAAAAACTAAGAAAAAGTCTGATTTCTCCAAAACTATTACAATATCCAGATTTCACCAAAGAATTTTTAATTACGGTTGATGCTTCAAAGTTAGGTTGTGGTGCGATACTGAGTCAAAATCATAATGGTAACGACTTGCCAATTTGTTTTGCTTCAAAATCCTTTAGCAAATCGGAACAAAATAAAGCAATAATAGAATTAGAACTTTTGGCAATATATTTTGCAATAAAGCAATTTCGTGCATATATTTATGGCACTCACTTCAAAGTTAAATCAGATCATCGTCCACTAGTTTACCTATTTAATATGAAAGATCCGTCGTCGAAACTTTCCAGAATCCGTTTGGAATTGTCCGAATATAATTTTACTATAGAATATATTAAAGGAAAATCTAACGTAGGTGCAGACGCATTATCGCGAATTTCAATTCAAGAACTTAAAAATTCCAATAATCAAATTTTAGCAGTACAGACGAGGTCTATGACGAAACGTCACGAACAATTACAACAATCGGCTGAAGACATAAACGAAGAAAATGTCAAATTACAGGCGACAAATTTTCATATAATTTTTCCAAGAAAATTCATAGGATAAAAAGCCAAATATGTCATGACAACGATAATGATAAAATCAATTTAAAAATATATGCGCATTTAAAACATAAACAAGTAAGGAAGGTTAAGTTCGGGTGTAACCGAACATTACATACTCAGTTGAGAGCTATGGTGACAACATAAGGGAAAATAACCATGTAGGAAAATGAACCGAGGGAAACCCTGGAATGTGTTTGTATGACATGTGTATCAAATGAAAGGCATTAAAGAGTATTTTATGAGGGAGTGGGCCATAGTTCTATAGGTGAACGCCATTTAGGGATATAGCCATAAAGGTGGATCAGGGTTGACTCTAGAATGCGTTTGTACGATATGGGTATCAAATGAAAGGTATTAATGAGTATTTTAAAGGGGCGTGGACCTAAGTTCTATAGATGGACGCCTTTTCGAGATATCGCCGTAAAGATGGACCAGGGGTGACTCTGGAATGCGTTTGTACGATATGGGTATCAAATGAAAGGTGTTAATGATCATTTTAAAAGGGAGTAATCCTTAGTTCCATAGGTGGACGCCGTTTCGAGATATCGCCATAAAGGTGGACCAGGGGTGACCCTAGAATTTGTTTGCACAATATGGGCATCAAACGAAAGGTGTTTATGAGTATTTTAAAAGGGAGTGGGCCTTAGTTCTATAGGTGGACGCCGTTTCGAGATATCGCCATAAAGGTGGGCCAGGGGTGACTCTAGAATTCGTTTGTGCAATATGGGTATCAAACGAAAGGAGTTAATGAGTATTTTAAGAGGGAGTGGGCCTTAGTTCTATAGGTGGACGCATTTTCGAGGTATCGCAATAAAGGTGGACCAGGGGTGACTCTAGACTTTGTTTGTACGATATGGGTATCAAATGAAAGGTGTTAATGAGTATTTTTAAAAGGGAGTGGGCCTTCGTTTTATAGGTGTTCGCCTTTTCGAGATATCGCCATAAAGGTGGACCAGGGGTGACTTTAGAATTTGTTTGTATGATATGGGTATCAAATGAAAGGTGTTAATGATTATTTTAAAAGGGCGTGGGACTTAGTTCTATAGGTGGACCCCTTTTCGAGATATCGCCATAAAGGTGGACCAGGAGTGACTCTAGAATTCGTTTGTGCAATATGGGTATCAAACGAAAGGAGTTAATGAGTATTTTAAGAGGGAGTGGGCCCTAGTTCTATAGGTGGACGCCTTTTCGAGATATCGCCATAAAGATGGACCAGGTGTGACTCTAGAATGCGTTTGTACGATATGGGTATCAAATGAAAGGTGTTAATGAGTATTTTAAGAGGGAGTTGGCCTTTCTGGACCAGGGGTGACTCTAGAATTTGTTTGTACGATATGGGTATCAAATGAAAGGTGTTAATGAGTATTTTTAAAAGGGAGTGGGCCTTAGTTCTATAGGTGTTCGCCTTTTCGAAATATCGCCATAAAGGTGGACCAGGGGTGACTCTAGAATGAGTTTGTACGATATGGGTATCAAATTAAAGGTATTAATGAGAGTTTTAAAAGGAAGTGGTGGTAGTTGTATATGTGAAGGCGTTTTCCAGATATCGACCAAAATGTGGACCAGGGTGACCCAGAACATCATCTGTTGGATACCGCTAATTTATTTATATATGTAATACCTGCCAAGATTTTAAGGGTTTTTTATTTCGCCCTGCAGAACTTTTTCATTTTCTTCTACTTAATATGGTAGGTGTCACAACCATTTTATAAAGTTTTTTCTAAAGTTATATTTCGCGTCAATAAAACAATCCAATTACCTTACCATGTTTCATCCCTTTTTTCGTATTTTGTATAGAATTATGGCATTTTTTCATTTTTCGTAATTTTCGATATCGAAAAAGTGGGCGGGGTCATAGTCGGATTTCGTAAATTTTTCATACCAAGATAAACTGAGTTCAGATAAGTACGTGAACTGAGTTTAGTAAAGATATATCGGTTTTTGCTCAAGTTATCGTGTTAACGGCCATGCGGAAGGACAGACGGACGACTGTGTATAAAAACTGGGCGTGGCATCAACCGATTTAGCCCATTTTCACAGAAAACAGTTAACGCCATAAAATCTATGCCCCTACCAAATTTCAAAAGGATTGGTTAATTTTTGTTCGACTTATGGCGTTAAAAGTATCCTAGACAAATTAAATGAAAAAGGGCGGAGCCACGCCCATTTTTAAATTTTCTTTTATTTTTGTATTTTGTTGCACCATATCATTACTGGAGTTGCATCTTGACATAATTTACTTATATACTGTAAAGATATTAAATTTTTTGTTAAAATTTTACTTTAAAAAAATTTTTTTTTTAAAAGTGGGCGTGGTCCTTCTCCGATTTTGCTAATTTTTATTAAGCGTACATATAGTAATAAGAGTAACGTTCGTGCCAAATTTCATCATGATATCTTCAACGACTGCCAAATTACAGCTTGCAAAACTTTTAAATTACCTTCTTTTAAAAGTGGGCGGTGCCACGCCCATTGTCCAAAATTTTACTAAATTTCTATTTTGCGTCATAAGTTCAACTCATCTACCAAGTTTCGTCGCTTTATCAGTATTTTGTAATGAATTATCGCAATTTTTCGGTTTTTCGAAATTTTCGATATCGAAAAAGTGGGCGTGGTTATAGTCCGATATCGTTCATTTTAAATAGCGATCTGAGATGAGTGCTCAGGAACCTACATACCAAATTTCATCAAGATACCTCAAAATTTACTCAAGTTATCGTGTTAACGGACGGACGGACGGACGGACGGACGGACGGACATGGCTCAATCAAATTTTTTTCGATCCTGATTATTTTGATATATGGAAGTCTATATCTATCTCGATTCCTTTATATATGTACAACCAACCGTTTTCCAATCAAACATAATATACTCTGTGAGCTCTGCTCAACTGAGTATAAAAACTCGAGTTACTTAATATTGTGTGTACTAACAAAATAATGCAATTAGATGAATTACTTTTGAAGCTTGAAAACGAAGCTGGTAAATACAGTATTAAGCAAGTAGAATGGCAAAAAGATGATCAGTTATTTAAATATTTTTCTATTTCAAATTTTAAAAGTACAGGGCATTCAATTTTAAAAAATTTAAAAATACTATTAATAGAACCTGTCGAAACAGTCACAGACAACGACAAGAAACTTAAACTAATGGAAATTTACCACAACGACCCGATATCAGGTGGTGTCTGCGGAAATAAAAAGCTTTACGCAAAAATACGTACAAAATACTATTGGAAAGGTATGACCCGTGATATTGCCACATACGTCAAAAATTGCAAAAAATGCCTTTTGAATAAAGTCAAGCCAAAAACCAAAGAAAATTTGGTGCTTACACCAACACCCTGCAAACCTTTCGATGTCGTAGTTATAGATACAATAGGACCTTTACCTGAGTCGAATAATGGGAATAGGTTCGCGGTTACCATTATGTGCGACTTAAGCAAATACCTAGTTACAATATCAATCCCTGATAAGACAGCAAAAACAATTGCAACAGCCATTTTTGAAGGCTTCATCCTCATTTATGGCATAATGAAATCAATTAAAACCGATTTAGGAACCGAATATAAAAATGAATTTTTCTCTGAATTAACTAAACTCCTAAAAATCGAACATAATTTTTGTACAGCTTACCATCATGAAACCCTAGGTACAATTGAAAGAAATTACCGGGTGTTTAATGAATATTTACGAGCTTTTCTAGATGAAAACTTCCCCGAATGGGACATTTTTGCATAATACAACTCCTAGTACAGTTTTTGATAATGGATTTACTCCATACGAATTAGTATTCGGTAGAAATGTTACCTTACCAAATGAAGTTCAAAAGGAACAAATCGATCCAATTTACAATGTTGAAAATTATGCAAAAGAAGTAAAATATAGACTACAAAAAACACATAAAATAGCAAAAGATTTAATTAATAAACATAAAATTAAAAATAAGGATCTATATGATAAGAGGGCGCGTCCGTTAGCTATTAATATAAACGATAAGGTAGTAATACAAAAAGAACTTAGAAATAAACACGAAAGTATTTACCAAGGGCCATATATAGTCACAAAAATTGATGGAGTTAATGTCACGGTTTTAGATGAAATGAATAAAAAGGAAAAAACCGTTCAGAAAAACCGAATCAATAAGATAAACTAAACTTTTCTTCATACAAATTTACAAACTAGCTTGTAACTAATTTTAAATTTTCATTACTCTGTTATTGAAGCATGAAATCTGAAATTAAAATTTATATTAATATACGAGAACAAAAATTTCAATTTGCATGTAAATAAAACCAAATATTAATATGCACGCACTATTTGTAATAAATCTATAATACATTAATTTAGTGCAATAGAAATTAGAAAACAAATTACATATAAGTATGTGAAAGGAAAAAACTGTTCTGATTGAACGAATGAGAAAAAAGGGGAGGAGCACCCTAATATCATACATTCATTCAACCAAAACAATTTAAGTCATAGGAACAAGAAGAATATGACAAATCTGAACAACTTGTCAGATTCTTCTTTTTCTAAGGAAGGGTGGTATAACCGCACTGCGTTACGCGCCTTTACGCACTAAACACACCCCTGAGTGCAAGTGGCATCGCTGTCAGCTGTTGCTGAACAGCAATGCCAATTGCACTCAGCAGGACCAATTGCATTCAACAATAAAAATGATGGCCGCTGAACGTGGGTGAAAAACGAACCCGAGTGAATTCGTTTTTGGACTTTGGCAGTGACCGGTTGTAAAATCAAGATTGTGAAGAAAATTAAAAGTAAAGATTATAAAATAGAAAGATAGAAACCAAATTTGATAAACTAGAAAGAGAAACAGGTATTTAAATGAAAAGTGTAACTAAGAAATAAAGTAAGAGAACGTTTGTAAAGTGAAATAATAAAAAGACAACTAAAATTTACTTTAAATAAAAAACCTAACCAAATCTAAGCAAACAAGGAAAATTTATTTGTTGCGTGTGGGTGCGGGTGTGCGCATTGGGCTGCATACCCACAAGCGTGAGTATAATCACAATTTTAATGGTGTCTAAATTGGGCGCCTTACAGTCCACTCCCTTTTAAAAAGACTCATTAACACCTTTCATTTGATACCCATATCGTACAAACAAAGTCTAGAGTCACCCCTGGTCCACCTTTATGGGGATATCTCGAAAAGGCGTCCACCTATAGAACTAAGCCCCACGACCTTTTGAAATACTCATTAACACCTTTCGTTTGATACCCATATTGTACAAACGCATTCTAGAGTCACCCCTGTTCCACCCTTATGGAGATATCTCGAAAAGGCGTCCACCTATAGAACTAAGGCCCACTCCCTTTTAAAATGCTCATTAACTCCTTTCATTTGATACCCATATCGTACAAACAAATTCTAGGGTCACCCCTGGTCCACCTTTATGGCGATATATCGAAACGGCGTCCACCTATGGAACTAAGGATCACTCTCTTTTAAAATACTCATTAACACCTTTCATTTGATACCCATATCGTACAAACAAATTCTACAGTCACCCCTGGTTCACCTTTATGCCGATATCTCGAAAAGGCAACCACTTATACAACTACCACCACTCCCTTTTAAAATCCTTATTAATACCTTTAATTTGATACCCATATCGTACAAACACATTCTAGAGTCACCCCTGGTCCACCTTTATGGCGATATCTCAAAACGGCGTCCACCTATGGAACTAAGGATCACTCCCTTTTAAAATACTCATTAACACCTTTCATTTGATACCCATATCGTACAAACACATTCTAGAGTCAACCCTGATCCACCTTTATGGCGATATCCCTAAATGGCGTCCACCTATAGAACTATGACCCACTCCCTCATAAAGTACTCTTTAATACCTTTCATTTGATACCTATATCGTACAAACACATTCTAGAGTCACCCCTTGTCCACCTTTATGGCGATATATCGAAAAGACGTCCACCTATAGAACTAAGGCCCACTCACTTTTAAAATGTTCATTAACCCCTTTCATTTGATACCCATATCTTACAAACAAATTCTAGGGTCACCCCTGGTCCACCTTTATGGCGATATCTCGAAACGGAGTCCACCTATGGAACTAAGGACCACTCCCTTTTAAAATACTCATTAACACCTTTCATTTGATACACATGTCATACAAACACATTCCAGGGTTACCCTCGTTTCATTTTCCTACATGGTTATTTTCCCTTATGTTGTCACCATAGCTCTTAACTGAGTATGTAATGTTCGGTTACACTCGAACTTAACCTTCCTTACTTGTCATTATTGCTATTAATGCTATTTTCTTAACAGGGTTATAAAAGTGAATAGAGTAATTATTCCAGTACAGACGTATATTTTTTAATTTTCGGAAATTTCGGGCCTGCCGTTTGTTGTAACACATATCCACTAGTTAGAGTACCGCGATTTACACATTCCGATTCTGGCAACTGAGCATATACGTCTTGTACTTCCTTTCCAGCGAAATGTAACAATAAATTCAGCTTATGTTGCTCATCGTGCACACCACTAGCTTCTATGAAATACTTAAATGATTGTAGCCAACTTTTCCATTGTTGCCCACTATTCTCCCCATTCATATTGTATACAAATCTTTCTACCGATAATTGCATTTTTGCATCACCTATTAAGTAAACAACTTATTAGTTAATACATAATTTAATAAAAATGAAAAGACAAACACCAATTTTCGGCACTCAATCCATATCATCTGCATTTAAGCAATAAATATTCATAACAGCATTTAAGCAAACATTTTTCAATTCCTTTTCATTTTAATCAATTTGAAAAATTTTCAAATACCTCAATCGTTTAAAATCATTTTCCATTTCCAAAAAAAAAAACACAAAAAAATAAATTTCAATATTTCAAAATTTTCAACTTTCAACAATATATCATCGATATTTAAATCATAAATCAGCATTTATGCAAGAAACTTTTTACATAACTTTTACATAAACACGATAAAATTCAATTCTAATTTTTTAAAATGTATGTTTCTTGTGATATCATTCACAAAACTTTTACCAAAACTTCTCTGATACATTATTTAAAACTTCCTTAAAGCCTCTAGCTCAAAAGGACACAAAAGTATTTTCCTTCGTCGTTCCTTCGTAGTTATAGCTGGTAATTTTATAGCTGATAACTAACTAGTAAATTATAGAATAGAAAAGCCTAGAAATATGCAACGAGGAAATCAGACATTATAAAAGGCAGCAACAGTAGAGGCGCGACAATCAGTTTGATTAAGCACGCTATCTGTCGAGCAATAGAAGTGTTATTTTGAAAGTAGTCTAATAAAGATCATTTTGCGTTATCTAATATTGGAGTTATTTATTCAACAGTTTAGTGATTCGAACGTTAGCAGAAGGTTGCAAATAAGCGGAATTGCACTAAAATCGTTACAATTGGTGTCAGAAGAGGAATTGTTGAATAAATTCCAGAGTTGCAGAGCACAACAAGGACATGGCGAAGTTAAGTGAATTAAGGATCCAGCAATTGGAAAAGGAGTTGGAAGCCCGTGGATTGAATACAACCGGCAATAAGATCGAACTTCAAGCACGGCTACGAAACGCTTTGGAGTCGGAAGGAATTAATGTGGACCAGGGGCGTAGCGAGGGGGGGGCATTTTGGGCGTTTAACCCCCACCCCCACCCCCCCCCCCTTGCCACTGCATCATTTGATTTTTTAGGTCATTACAATTCAAATATTTTATGTTTTATGTCTATGTTAATAAATATCTTGTTAATTCTGCTACGTATTTACTTTGTTGGTGGTATTATATTTGTAATATGCAAGTATATGTGTGTACGAAGTGAACACATATATTTTAATCATATTCTGTTTCATGATAATTCTGCAATTTATTAAAATGTACATGTTAACTTTTACTATAATTTCATAAAGAAGTTTCCTTGTAAATTTGCCTAATGACCATCTACATACATGTCAGAGAACAGCAAAAATCGAACACAACAACGTTCGGCAACAACGGCAACATGATCGTGTTCAATGATCCAACTTGCTTAAACGAACATAATCGACATTGATTTAAAATCAACCAACTTATTGCATGCGTGAATATAATCAATTCAGGCGTTTGCTCGTTTGCCTCAACAGCGATTACATTCATCGGAATGAAAAGGCAAATATTTTTAACATTTAAATAATGTTAAATTTACAGCATTTTTTGAAGTACACATTTCCTATTTTGAAATATAATGTAAATTTGATATTATTTTCCATGTGGAAAACACATTATTATAATGTAATATCTACATTTTTTTTTCATGTCAAAAACACATTTCAAAAATGTAAAATTCAAATTATTTGCTAAATGAAAAATAATGTGTTTTTCACGTTTTAAAATGTAAACAAGTAAGGAAGGCTTATTTCGGGTGTAACCGAACATCACATACTCAGCTGAGAGTTTTGGAGACAAAATAAGGGAAAATCACCACGTAGGAAAATTAATCTAGGGTAACCCTGGAATGTATTTGTATGACATTGGTATCAAATGGAAGGTACTACAGAGTATTTTAAAAGGGAATGGGCCATAGTTCTACAGGTGGACGCCATTTCGGGATATCGCCATAAAGGTGGACCAGGGGTGAGTCTAGAATGAGTTTGTACGATATGGGTATCAAATGAAAGGTGTTAATGAGTATTTTGAAAGGGAGTGGGCCTTAGTTCTATAGGTGGACCAAGGGTGACTATAGAATGTGTTTGTACGATATGGGTATCAAATGAAAGGTGTTAATGAGTATTTTAAAAGGGAGTGGGCCTTAGTTCTATAGGTGGAGGCCTTTTCGAGATATCGCCATAAAGGTGGACAAGGGGTGACTCTAGAATGTGTTTGTACGTTATTAGTATCAAATTAAAGGTATTAATGAGGGTTTTAAAAGGGAGTGGCCCTTAGTTGTATATGTGAAGGCGAATTATAGCATTTTTTCATTTTTCGTAATTTTCGATATCGAAAAAGTGGTAGTGGTCATCATAGTCCGATTTCGGCCATTTTTATACCAAGATAAAGTGAGATGAGGTAAGTACGTGAACTAAGTTTAGTATATATATATATATCGATTTTTGCTCAAGTTATCATGTTAACGGCCAAGCGGAAGGACAGGCGGCCGACTGTGTATAAAAACGGGGCGTGGCTTCAACCGATTTCTCCCATTTTGCAAGAAAACAGTTATCGTCACAGAATCTATGCCCCTACCAAATTTCCCAAGGATTGGTAAATTTTTGTTCAACTTATGGCATTAAAAGTGTTCTAGACGAATTAAATGAAAAAGGGCGGAGCCACGCCCATTTTGAAATTTTCTTTTATTTTTGTATTTTGTTGCACCATATCATTACTGGAGTTGAATGTTGACATAATTTACTTATATACTGTAAAGATGTCAAATTTTTTGTTAAAATCTGACTTAAAAAAAATTTTTTTTTAAGTGGGCGTGTTCGTTAGACTGGGTTGGTCTCCATACAAAAAAAAAGTTGCTAATGTCCGCCCCTAAATTTGAAGATTAAAGGTTTTTTCGTTGTAACTTGGTTATTTGACGTCCGATTTTTAAAATTGATATGTCATTATTTTGGCCGTTTAATGTCCTTTTAAGCTATGAAGTCGTTTTCACATGATTAGGTCAGCTAACAAAATTTTACCCCCCCCCCCCCCTAATGTATGTTTTTTTTCCTTACCAAACGAAAGTACTTAAAAATTCAAGAAAATGTTGTGTTGCGAATCCTAGCAACCACCAGGCCCAAATTTTCTACAACATGCAATTTATTATGCGGCGTTTAAAATATCTATTTATTCAAATAGTTACAAAGAATTCATTATAACTGTACCAATGGTTCTTACTTTGGTATTCTTGGTGATTTCCTAGGATTAAGTTTCCAGAACACGTTGTCTCGATGGCAGCCAATGTAAAAAGGAAGTTTTAGTTAAGGATGATAACAAACGAAGAAGAAAGAAAAAACGTCGAAAGTGAACGTTGACAGCTACGCGTACATATGTGTGTGTAGACTATGGTGCTGCCGTATCTTTCGTAACACTCCCCCCCGGTATATCTTCATGATCTACCTCTCCTACTGATACATTTATAGAAAGTACGGCGAGTTTCGTCGCCGGCCGCTCGTAGATACCGGCGCATGTTTTAACTCTCGCACTTCTTACCTGTCCATCAGGGCTTTTCTTGACTGAGAGCACTCTTCCCTTTGGCCAGCAATTTCTGGGTCCATTTGGATCGACTATGTATACGACATCTCCCTCCTCGATAGGTTTAACTCTCTCGAACCACTTTGTGCGCCGCGTGATCATCGGCAAATACTCACGTAACCAACGGCCCCAGAACATGTCTGCCACTTGTTGTGCATACCTCCAGCCTCTACGCATATGTGCGGGATCGTTCGAAAATTCTACTAAGGGCTTCATTCCACTCGAGCTGCCTAACAAAAAATGGTTGGGAGCGAGAGCTTCGTCGTCTTCATGACCCAGAGGTATGTATGTTAGAGGGCGCGAGTTGACAATTGTTTCGACTTCCATCAGCGCCCCACGGAGTTGTTCATCAGAAGGACGTAAAGATGGCAGTATCTTAGAAAGAGTGTTTTTTACAGATCTTACTAGGCGTTCCCAGGCTCCACCCATATGCGGCGATGCTGGCGGTATAAACCTCCAAGTTGTGAAAGAACTCGTAAAGTTGCTCACCATTTTATGTCTGTCCATGGCACTGAAAGCGGTTGACAGTTCATTCTGCCCCGCCTTGAAGTTAGTGGCGTTGTCACTCCAGAACTCGAGGGGGGTACCACGCCTTGCCATGAAGCTCCGGATAGCTATGATGCATGAATCTGACGTAAGTGAATGTGCTATCTCTATGTGCACGGCTCTAGTCGTTAAACACGTTAGAAGCACGCTATACCTCTTCTCTGTGCTCCGTCGTACCGCCACTGATATTGGACCGAAGTGATCGACGCCTACATAAGAGAATGGGCGATTGAAGGGTGTCACTCTAGCCATGGGAAGAGGGCTCATTTTCGGTGGCTGTGGTGTGGCCCTGTTGTTAAGACAAATTTGGCATTCTCTGCGTATTATGTTAACTAAAACGCGAAGTCTGGGGATCCAAAATACTTGGCGTACTTCATTAACGACTGTCTCAGAGTTGGCATGTCGGTATCTGATGTGATAATCGGAGACTATTAGTTTAGTGATGTTATGATTCCTCGGTAGAATAATGGGGTCGGGCCGCCCAGCTATCTTTACTCTTCCTTCTAGTCTAAGCAACGATTTATCGTCGATATACGGTGACAGCTTATAGATAGTGCTTGTCCGGTCGATTGGCTTTCCATTAGCAAGTAGAGAGATTTCGTCGGAATATGCGTCGTGTTGGGCCTCCTTCCACAGAAGGGTTTCGGCGTGCTTTAAATCGTTCTTTTCTAACAGGTTTACTGCTGGATCCCCTCGTCGATATGATTTCCACGTACGGGCTACTAATAGAACGGTTGCGGTTGCGCGTAATAAGCGCGTCCATCTTGAAAAACGTACATGTATCCCCAATGGTCTGTCACCCAGTTGTGCTCGGTCGTGAAAACCGACATATTTCGCTCTGAGCTCTTCTTGAGTTGTATCTGCGATTGGGATGTTGCTTGGCCAGTGTTGCGGGTTACATTTTAAGAATTCCGGGCCGTTAAACCAGCGAGTTTCGTTTGAAATAACGGGAGCTGTCTGCCACTTAGTCGCATCATCGGCCACGTTCTCCGCTGAAGGAACCCATCGCCAGCTGTCTGTTTCGGTTAGCTCCAGTATCTCACTTACCCGGAAGGCCACGAACTGTGAGTAGCGCCTGTGATCGGAACGGATCCACGAAAGTACGGTGCGAGAGTCTGTCCAGAAGGTACTTCTTTTGATATGCAATGTATGTGACCTAATTACACTAGCGGCCAGCCTTGCTCCTATAACTGCTGCCTGCAGCTCAAGTCGAGGGATAGAGAGCATTTTTAACGGCGCCACCTTCGCTTTGCTACCTATTAATATACACTGGACTTCACCGTATAAAGTGTGGCGCAGATAGCACACCGCTGCGAATGCATTCTCACTGGCGTCAACAAACACGTGTAGCTCCAACTCGGATTCAGGGCTAAGATTCTTGAAGTAACAGCGTGGGATCTGTAATTTTTCAATTTTACTAATTCGTTCAATCCATTTCAACCAGCTGCAGCGCTGGTCGTCTCGAATTTTGTCATCCCATTGACACCCAGAGCGCCATATATCCTGCAAAACAACCTTAGCGTATATTACAAAAAAACCCAGCATTCCTAGGGGATCAAACACACTCATAACTACTCTCAGCACCTCTCTTTTGGTAGGGTGATGATCTGCCTTTAGTAGTCCCGAACTCTGATGGTGGTGAGCCACCCGGAAAGTAAAACAATCATTCCCAGCGTTCCACCAAATACCTAGGATTTTTTCTGCAGGTATTTCAGCACTGGTATTGAAATTGATCTCAGAGTCGGTGGCAGCGGTTTTCAACGCTTTTAGAACCTCTTCGGAGTTTGACCGCCAACTCCTAATATTAAACCCGCCTTGTGCATGAATAAGACTTACTTCCTTAGCCAACTGAATTGCCTCTGATTCTGAATCCACGCTGTCCAGCATATCATCGACATAATGGTTGTTGACAATGCAATCGACGGCCCGAGGGTAGAGGTTGCGATACTCGTCTGCGTTTAAGTTTTTAACATACTGCGCACTACTGGGCGAACAGGTGGGGCCAAAGGTCATTACCGTCATAACGAACACCGATGGTTCGGCAGCGCCAGGGTCGAGCCAAAGAAAGCGTTGGTAGTCTTGGTCTTGAGAACGTATTTGAATCTGGTGAAACATTTCTTCGATATCACCGCTCACCGCCACTGCGCGTTGCCGAAATCTTCGAAGGACCGACACCAGACATGTTAGTTGATCGGGTCCCTTGAGCAACATAGAGTTAAGAGATATGTTATTCGCTTTGGCAGCTGCATCCCAGATTATTCGCACCTTCCCCGGTTTGTTTGCGTTATATACAGGAAATATTGGTAGATACCAAGCCTTACCTTTCGACAATGATGCAATCGGAAGCTGCTTCGCGTACCCTTTATCTACGTATGTAGTTACTTTAGCTGAGGGTGTTTCGGCCAGTACAGGATTCCTTTGCAGTTTTGCTTGCAGGCATTTGGCTCGTCGAAGTGCCATCGGTAGGCTGTCAGGATGCGAACTAGTACCGCACTTCCAGAGCAGACCAGTTTCGTAGCGACCATCTACGCGTTTCGTGTTGGTTTTGAGCTGTTCGAGCGCGTATTTGTCCTCGGCATATGATAATGCTTCTGATTTATTAGAGACGTCCACGTTTTCGAGGCAGATATGATTTTTAACGATTTGCAATAACTCAGCGTTGTCACCGTTTTCACAGTCGCAGGCATGGAATGTGTGGTAGCCAAATTGGCATTGTGTTTCATTTGTTGCTATGGCTCCTTTCAATGTCCACCCTAGTCGAGTTTTTTCGGCTATTGTTTCATCTGTTGACCCTTCCCTTATTTTTAGACTTTGGCTAAGCCGACTATTATTCAGTCCTATTAAGAGCCTTGGTACGGCATTAGCGTATGATGACAACGGGATGCCTTTTAGATATGCATACTTGTCTTGGAGCTTATTGACATCAACAGTCTGCATCGGCAGTTCAAGGCTGCGAACTGTTCGCACATCTTTTAGAACAAAACGCTTGTTGGAACTAACAGCCGAAATTTCTAAATCAAACACACGAGACTCATCTTCGCGTCGGCGTGCATCAGCCGTCCATTTAAGGCAAAGTGGGTGTGGGGTCCCGTCTACATGCAAACTCTTTTGCAGCTCGGCATCAATTAGCGTTAGCGAGGAACCGTCATCGAAAAAGGCGTATGTTTCCAGTTTCGTATTGTTACCATAAAGTGTAACCGGTAAGACACGAAAGAGGATTGAATCAGCATCGCTGCTATGTGCATTAACTGAAGGGTTACACAGGTTTTTGTCCAGGGCTATAGTAGATTGTTTATGCAGAAGTGGGTGATGGGTGAGGTTGCAACCATCTACATTGCAGGCAGTAGTAGATGAAAATGGGTATTTATTATGCCTTTTCAAGCAGCGTCGACAAAGTTTTTGCCTCCGAACTAAACTCCAGCGTTCCGCCCTGCTCATTCCCCGAAACTCAACGCATCTGTCGGCAGAGGTACAATTTCCGAGGCATATTAAGCACGCTTTAGCCTTTGGTTTGGGGTCATTCGTGTGCGCGTTGAGATATCCACGCTTGATGTGGCCCTTGGTTATGTTACATGGCACTATTACGCTGTTCGCTCCCTGCGCGAGCTGAAAGAGCCAGTTTCCAAAGCTTTCGAGGTTGCACGTAGGTAGCTGCAACTTGTGCATGCCCCAGAATGCAGCGAGCAAGCCTGGTAGTTTGCCTACCAACTCCTGTTCCAGTTCTGGATTGTTTAGGTGGCACAACATGTTTGAGGCTTTCATCGTAGCGCAAACATTTTGCACTTCCAGTGCCAAATCTACAAGAGTCTCAAGGCGGTTTTCCTTGACTGCTGGTATATCCCTGAATCGACCTAGGAGAACGCTAATAATAAGTTCGGGTCGACCGAACTTCATTTGAAGTGTTTCTATTATTTGAGGAACACAAGAGGCGTGAAGGAGAAGGTTACGTACGGCATTGCGTGCCGGCCCTTCTAACGCTTGGCGTAAGCGAATTAAATTCTCCCCTTCTGAAAACCCACACAGTTCAGTCGTTTGCTGGTAGGTAGCTACAAATAGAGGCCATTCCTCCGGCTTACCGTCGAATTTGGGAAGCTCCTTACATAGACCCTTGCGTGCAGCCAGCTGGTTATTTGTAAGGCAGGGATGTTGTTCTGATTGTACAACAGGCCTTGCTGTCGAAGATTGTTTAGGTAATGAAGCACCATCCGGCGTCAGGTTAGGGAACCAGGTGGGGCTGCCTACGGGCGCGGCTCGAGTTTTCAATTGTTGCTCAAGAGTAGAGACTTTTGCATCAGAAACTCCATATTACGCTGAATATCGTCGCTGTACGAATTGTCCCTTCTTTGATACTTTGTGGGGGAGCTCACTTGTGGCCCGCTGGGGAGCTGCTGGTTTGACATCGGAGTTTTGAAAGGCGTAGAATTGGGTAGACTGATCCAGAAGCATTTAGCCACTTTTGTACAGCGGTCACATTTAGCTCCTCATCCGGGTCGGAATCTTCTTCTGCTTCTGTTTGTTGCAGGAGTTTTCTACGTTTGTCGATCTTCGGATGGTGTGCTAATACATCAGAGCCCAGTGCTCGCCTCCATATCACACTTTGAGGGGGTTCTTCAAATAGAAGATGAGGTGGCTCATTAGAGCGAAACCTCAGAGTGCCCAACTCTCGCCCCAAATTAAATAAATAGAGGTTTTTCTTGTAGAAAATGGGGTGCCAATACCTCAAAGCCGTCCCGTGCTCGCCTCCATATCACATTTTAAAGGGTTCTTCAAATAGAGGATGAGGTGGCTCAGTAGAGCGAAGCCTCAGAGCCCCCAGTGCTCGCCCCCAAATTAAATAAATAAAAGGTGTACTGATGATATGCATCCTCCCATGACTTAAATCACCAAGAATACCAAAATATTTTAAAGTGGTTGCGAATCCTAGCAACCACCAGGCCCAAATTTTCTACAACATGCAATTTATTATGCGGCGTTTAAAATATCTATTTATTCAAACAACAATAGTTACAAAGAATTCATTATAAATGTACCAATGGTTCTTACTTTGGTATTCTTGGTGATTTCCTAGGATTAAGTTTCCAGAACACGTTGTCTCGATGGCAGCCAATGTAAAAAGGAAGTTTTAGTTAAGGATGATAACAAACGAAGAAGAAAGAAAAAACGTCGAAAGTGAACGTTGACAGCTACGCGTACATATGTGTGTGTAGACTATGGTGCTGCCGTATCTTTCGTAACATGTTGCTTTGAAACCATATTACTAAAATAATAAACAAAGAAGTTATAGCACTTTCAATATTTATTGCAACTGTCATTTTACCTGATTCTTATTATACTTAGACCTGAAACTCGTGATATTTTTGGAGGAAAAATTGCAGGGTTTGCATTGGAAAGTTAATAAAGATATGCCAAATATCATGAATAGGGGAAGTCAAAGTAAATAAGTGAGTCAAACCTGTTGTTTCGTATTTATAATAATAACACTATGCGCCAATATCAACTTTTTTCTGGGTATTGGACAAACCCACTTTTTCGTAGAGATTGAGGCTTAAGTAAACAAAGTACTATCTCCGTTTTTCGAACTTAGCCTCTGACTGTATTCAGAAGTCAGAGCAAAAAAATTGTGTTAGCTGACCTAATCATGTGAAAACGACTTCATAGCTTAAAAGGACATTAAACGGAAATGTGAAGCTTCTCAAGGCCAAAATAATGACATATCAATTTTAAAAATCGGACGTCAAATAACCAAGTTACAACGAAAAAACCTTTTTGGCTGTATTTCGAAGGATCAAAAAAAAAATAAAAAAAATTTTCAGAAACCCTCTCAACATAATCTTCAAATTTAGGGACGGACATTAGCAACTTTTTTATTGTATGGAGACCAACACAGTTTAACGAACACGCCCTCTTAAAAAAAATTTTTTTAAGTCAAATTTTAACAAAAAATTTGATATCTTTTCAGTATATAAGTAAATTATGTCAACATTCAACTCCAGTAATGATATGGTGCAACAAAATACAAAAATAAAAGAAAATTTCAAAATGGGCGTGGCTCCGCCCTTTTTCATTTAATTCGTCTAGAACACTTTTAATGCCATAAGTTGAACAAAAATTTACCAATCCTTGTGAAATTTGGTAGGGGCATAGATTCTGTGACGATAACTGTTTTCTTGCAAAATGGGAGAAATCGGTTGAAGCCACGCCCAGTTTTTATACACAGTCGGCCGGCCGCCTGTCCTTCCGCTTGGCCGTTAACATGATATCTTGAGCAAAAATCGATATATCTTTGCTAAACTTAGTTCACGTACTTACCTCATCTCACTTTGCCTTGGTATAAAAATGCCGAAATCGGACTATGACCACGTCCACTTTTTCGATATCGAAAATTACGAAAAATTAAAAAAATGCCATAATTCTATACCAAATACGAAAAAAGGGATGAAACATGGTAATTGGATTGGTTTATTGACGTAAAATATAACTTTAGAAAAAAACTTTGTAAAATGGGTGTGACACCTACCATATTAAGTAGAAGAAAATGAAAAATTCCTGCAGGGCGAAATCAAAAGCCTTTGGAATCTTGGCAGGAATACTATTCGTGGTATCACATATACAAATAAATTATCGGTACCCGACAGATGATGTTCTGGGTCACCCTGGTCCACATTTTGGTCGATATCTCGAAAACGCCTTCACATATACAACTACCACCACTCCATTTTAAAACCTTTTATTCCTTTAATTTGATACCCATGTCGTACAAACACATTCTAGAGTCACCCCTGGTCCACCTATAGAACTAAGGCCCACTCCCTTTCAAAATATTCATTATCACCTTTCTTTTGATACCCATATTGCACAAACGCACTCTAGAGTCAACCCTGGTCCACCTTTATAACGATATCTCCATAAGGCGTCCACCTACAGAACTAAGGCCCACTCATTAACACCTTTCATTTGATACCCATATCGTACAAACAAATTCTAGAGTCACCCCTGGTCCACCTTTATGGCGATATCTCGAGAAGGCGTCCACCCATAGAACTAACGCCCACTCCTTTTAAAATACTTATTAACACCTTTCGTTTGATACCCATATTGTACAAACGCATTCTAGAGTCACCCCTGGTCCACCTTTATGGCGATATCTCGAAAAGGTGTCCACCTATAGAACTAAGGCTCACTTCTTTTTAAAATACTGATTATCACCTTTCATTTGATACCCATATCGTACAAACAAATTCTAGAGTCACCCCTGGTCCACCTTTATGGCGATATCTTGAAAAGACGTCCACCTATAGAACTAAGGACCACTCCCTTTTAAAATACTCATTAACACCTTTCTTACTTACTTACTTAATTGGCGCTTAACCGTCTAAACGGTTATGGCCGTCCAACAAGGCGCGCCAGTCGCTCCTTCGCTTCGCCAACCGGCGCGAATTGGTCACACCAAGGGAGTTTAATACGTTTTCCACCTGGTCCTTCCAACGGAGTGGGGGCGGCCCTCTACCTCTGCTTCCATAGGCGTGTTCCGATAGAAACACTTTCTTGGCCGGAGCATCATCTTTCATTCGCATAATATGGCCTAGCCAGCGCAGCCGCTGCGTTTTAATTCGCTGGACTATGTTGATGTCTGCGTATAGCTCGTACAGCTCATCATTAAATCTTCTTCGGTACTCGCCATCGCCAACGCGTAGAGGTCCATAAATCTTTCGAAGAACTTTTCTCTCGAACACTCCCAAAGCCGCTTCATCTGCTGTTGTCATGGTCCATGCTTCTGCCCCATATAGCAGGACGGGTACGATAAGTGACTTGTAGAGTATGATTTTCGTTCGCCGAGAGAGGACTTTACTTTTCAATTGCCTACCTAGTCCAAAGTAGCATTTATTGGCAAGATTGATTCTTCGCTGGATTTCAGTGCTGATGTTGTTGCTAGTGTTGATGCTGCTTCCCAAATAAACTATGTCTTTTACTATTTCGAAATTATGGCTGCCAACAGTAGCGTGGTTGCCAAGGCGCATATGCGCTGACTCTTTGCTCGATGACAGCAGGTACTTCGTTTAGTCCTCATTCACCATCAAACCCATCTTTACCGCTTCTTTTCCCAGTTTGGAGTAAGCAGAGCTAACAGCGCGGGTGTTTAGGCCGATGATATCAATGTCATCAGCATATGCCAGGAATTGCACGCTTTTATAGTATATTGTTCCAGTGCGGTTAAGTTCTGCAGCTAGTATAATTTTCTCCAGCATCAAAATAAAGAAATCGCATGATAAGGGGTCACCTCGTTTAGTTTCGAACGGCTCGGAGAGGTCCTTCCCAATTCTGACTGAGCTGAGGGTGTTGCTTATCGTCATTTTGCACAGCCGTGTAAGTTTTGCGGGGAAACCAAATTCAGACATAGCGGCATATAGGCAGCACCTTTTCGTGCTATCGAAGGCGGTTTTAAAGTCGACGAAAAGGTGATGTGTGTCGATTCTTTTTTCACGGGTTTTTTCCAAGATTTGGTCCATTGTGAAAATCTGGTCGATTGCGGGATCGGGTTCTTTATCTCTGCGCGCTGAATTGCTGCCTCCATTTAGGAGAACAGAGAAGTGTTCCCTCCATAATCTAAGCACTCTCTGGACATCAGTTACAAGGTCGCCGTTTTCGTTCCTACAGGTGTTTGCCCCGGTCTTAAAACCTTCCGTCTGTCGCCGTATTTTTTGGTAATATTTTCGGGCGTTATTCCTGGTGGCTAGCAGCTCAAGCTCCTCGCACTCACGCCTTTCTGCTTCTGCTTTTTTCTTCCTGAAAAGGCGTCTCGCTTCCTTTTTCAACTCACGATAGCGTTCACACACTCCTCTTGTCGCGCTCGCTTTTAACGTAGCCCTGTAGGCAGCGTCTTTTTTTTCAGTTGCAACGCGGCATTCTTGTTATGGATTCGCATTTTCGATGGTAGCAGTAAGGAAGGCGGTCGGCATGATGTTGTGATGCACAGTGGCTAGTCATTGTCGGATGGGGCGGGTCCTTGCCAACCTTACTGTTCCTGCGCCATAAACAGAAAAAAATGGTCATATCATGCCTATTCAAAACCAACTGTAAAAATCAAAATATGCCCTGACAGAAGCGCAGAGACCGACTCAAAACGCTTAGCAATTCAAAAGAAGCGACATCCGGTCGAACCGGATGCCACGGAACTACATTCAACAATTCAAAAAAACGCAAAAAACCAATCTAACGAAAAAACTTAGCCGCACCGGACATGACCGGTTACCCTAATGTTCAAAAATCAAAATAAAAAAAAGCTGAAAAGTAAAATAACAAAAGCTGAAAAGAAACACATAAAAGGCCGAATATACAGAGGGGCGCCGCGGGTGTTTTTGCGACGCCCGGTGCTTTGCCCACCCTCAAAATCCATGGCCACCGACGCACCTAAATTTCGGTGGCCCCTTACCTGTATACCCTAAGTGCCTTCTAAATGAATAAGGGAGTCAGCGTTCCCATTCTTATTATAACAATTTTATATATAATTCATTATTAAACTTTATCAAAAAACTTTGTATTTTTAAAATTTAATTTATGCCGTAAATGAATCTGTACGATATTTTATGTAGGCTTTCACTTTCTCTCTAATTACTTGTCTGTTCACATTCAAGCACCTGTAAATATTTCTTACAAAAGCAATTCATGAATGCTATTCGCAACTTTTCAGTTCATAAGGCAATACAATTTAATTTTAATTGGTTGAAGTCTAAATTTGAATTTTGTTGGGCTTGCATAAAATATAATATAAATTCATAAATGTATATATGTTTGCACATATAAGTATAATAACTTATTATATTAACGTGTTTTGGTATTTTTGTTTTTAAACATTTTCTCTAAATGCTATTCTGCTTTACATACATAAAATCTGTTATTTGTTTAACGGCAAGTTTTGTTTAAATTAACTTACTATTTATGTATATAGAGCAGCTTAATTAAATTATTGGAGGGGGGTGTGTAGGAACTAGTAAGATTTTCGAATTCGTATATCATTGCATTTTCCTTTTACATATAAGTTGATTTTAATCTCTGCTAACAATGTATCCAAAACAATATATTTTATACACTATTGTACAGGTATATTTATATGCATGTATGTTAAGAGGTGAAGAAATCAAAATATATGCAGCACGTAAAAAGATATTCACTAATAGGAGACATTAATTAAAAAAAAATATATATATATTTTTTTTCCTTCCTTTTTTTTTTTTGGCAAAATTTGTTTGAAAAAAAGGTAAAAGTATTGTTACGAATATTGTCAAAACTAAGGAGTGCTGCCAGCTCTAAGCGATGCTAAGCAGTGACGTGAATGCACATCAATAATTCAATCATCATGCATCTACATAAACGAAACAATAACTGCGTCTACATATATGTACCATGTACGTATACGAGCAGCGGAGAGTCAATGCACAAATACATGCATATATCTGAGATACTCCTATAAGTATGCAATGAGAAAAACTATAAAATTGTGCAATTGTAGTTACAGCTGAGAAGTTTGAGAGCTGCTGGACTAGTAGATTCTGGAAGCGACTAGAAGATGCGAATGTTAAAATCAAAGAGTATAAAAGGCGACAGATGTAGAGGCGCTGTTATTCAGTTTGATTTGAGTTGTCAAGCAGTTTTAATTAAGACGATATCTAGCGAGCAATAGCAGTGTTATTTTGAAAGTCAGTTTCATTTAAGCTAACAGTTTGGTTATTAAGCCAGCTAATTGCAAAGTATAAGTGTTATTGTGAAGTAATTTAATAAAGGTCATTTTTCCATTATTCAATATTGGAGTTATTTATTCAACAGTTTAGTGATACGAACTTAGCAAAAAGGCAAATAAGAGGATTTGCAAGCAAATTCGTTACAGTACGTTTTTTTAATAATAACGTTGTAAGAGTGAATTTAAAGTCATTCACACACATAAATATGTATGCAAGTATGGAATTAATCTATTATGATAGTTAGTTTATATACATAAGGAAATAGAGTTGTTGTTGTTCTAATTTTAAGACTACATATGCCTGTATAAGTACGGTGGGGATCAATAATAAAAATTGGTTACATTGAAAATTTGTTCATCACAAAAAAATGTGGTTTTTGTTATTCCAGAACGGACTCACCCAGTAGGCCGGTACCTACTTAGCCGGAAAAGACCGCCCGGTGGCATCTGCTGGTGTACCTCCTGATGATGTGGTTGATGGTAGTTGTTCTTACCGGTTATGTATTGATGCCGGTTATGTGTCGTTGCCGGTTATTATGGTTCTTGCTGGTAATTTTAGTTGCCGGCTATTATGGCTGGTGATGGTGGTAAGCCTGGGGGCTTCGTGGGCGCTATAGCTGGTGGTAGCGCGTGATGGAGTATTATACCTGAGTTTTTCCAAGTTAAAGGATTTGGTTGTTTGTAGTTGCTACAGACTCATCGATGACACCGTGTCGTTTATGGTCTTAACTCGGTAGATATTAGTAGTAGGAGTCCGTGGAAGAGCACAAAAAGTTTGAATTTTGTTTCTGCAATGGGCTTTGGCTTCCAACTCCTTTGCAGATTCGACTAGTAATGGTTTTATTTACAATATTTTCTTGTGCATGCATGCCGAGGACTCACTATTTCCTTGCTATTTGAGGATTTCTTATTCCCTAAAACCAATCTTTTTCTGTCCAAACGAAGGCTCTTAACCATCGCCTTGGAAACTCCCTTGAAATTATATGTATGAAATTTCTTCGTCACTCGGTCACTTTCTATTTTCACTTCTCTAGCACTGCGCGTTTAGTTTATGTTATACTAGCCTTTACCCGCGGCCCCGTCCGCAAGGAGAAATTTAAATATATGCCTGCTTATCAAGTTATCCGTTTAAAATTTTGTTTTCTGTCTAATGCATTTTATTTTTGTAATTGAGTTAAAAAAAGAACTAAATGAGCTGATAACCTGATAGGATCCCAAATTATCCCGAAATTATCCAGAAAAAGCTACGAAATGACCCCCACGCTATCGCGGACGTATCCCGAAAATCATCCAGAAATGCCCCGAAAGGGTCTCAAAAAGTTCCCGGAATAGTCCCAAAAAACCAGAAATGACAACGACACGATTATAGACGTATCCAGAGAACCACACAGAAATGATCCTTGAAGGTGTTCCAAAATGATCCCGAAAAGGTTCCGAAATGACCATGACGGGCTCCCGGGCGGATATCAAAAACCATCCATAAAATATCCAGGAAGGGTCCCTAAATTACCCCGACATACTCCAGAAAAAGTTTCGAAATGGCTCCGAGGGGATCCATGACGTATCGCGAAAACCATACAGAAATGATTCCGGAAGGGTCCCAAAATGATCCCGAAATAGTCCGGAAATGACCCAAAAGGGTACAACAACTATCCCGGAATAGTAACAAAAAATCCCGAAATGGTCCCGAAATGACCCTGATGGATCCCGCAAACCATAAAGAAATTATGCCGGAAGGGTCCCCAAATGATCCCGAAATAATACAGAAAAAGTCACGAAACGACCCCTAGAGGATCCCCAAATGATCCCGTATTAGCCCCGAAAAGGTCCCCAAATGACTCCGACGAGATCCCGGACGGATACCGAAAACCATCCAGAAATGATGCCGGTAGGTACCCAATGATCCCGAAATAGTCCCGAAATGACCCCGTCCGGATCCCGGACGGATCCCGAAAACTATCCAGAAATGATATCGGAAGGGTCCCCAAATGATCCCGTATTAGTCGAGAAAAAGTCCCGAAATGACCCCGACGGGATCCCGAAAACCATCCAGAAATGATGCCGGAAGAGCCCCCAAATGATCCCGAAAAAGTTCCCAACATACTCCAGAAAAAGTTCCGAAATGGCTCCGAGGGGATCCACGACGGATCACGAAAACCATCCAGAAATGATCCCGATATAGTCCCGAAGAAATCGCGAAAGGACACTGACGGGATCTCGAACGCATCCCTAAATGACCCTGACGGGATCCCGGACAGATCCCGAAATCTATCCAGAAATGATCTTGGAGGGACCCCAAATGATCCCCAAAAAGTCCCGCAATGAATCCGACGGGATCCTGAACGGATACCGAAAACCATCCAGAAGTGATTGCGGAAAGGTCCTCAAATGATCACCTAATAGTCCCAAAATGACCCTAATGGCATCCCGGACAAATCCCGAAATCCATCCAGAAATGATCTTGGGAAGGTCCCAAAATGATCCCGAAATAGTCTCGGAAAAGTCCAGAAATTACCCTGACGGGTTCCCGGACGAATCCTGAAAGCCATCCTTAAATGATCCCGAAAAAGCCCCGAAATGACCCCGACGGGATCCCGGGCGGATCCCGAAAACCATCCAGAAATGATGCCGGAAGAGCCGCCAAATGATCCCGAAAAAGTCCCCAAATGACCCCGACGAGATCCCGGACGGATCCCGAAAACCATCCAGAAATGATGCCGGAAGAGCCCCCAAATGATCCCAAAAAAGCCCGCAAATGGCCCCGACGAGATCCGGGACGGATCGCGAAAACCATCCAGAAATGATGCCGAAAGGGTTCCCAAATGATCCCGTATTAGTCGCGAAAAAGTTCCGAAATGACCCCGACGGGATCCCGGACGGATCCCGAAAACCATCCAGAAATGATGCCGAAAGGGTCCCCAAACGATCCCGTATTAGTCGCGAGAAAGTCCCGAAATGACCCCGACGGGATGCCGGACGAATCCCGAAGACCATCCAGAAATGATGCCTAAAGGGACCCAAAATAACCCCGAAAAAGTCCCGTAATGATCCCGGCAACCATCAAGAATTTATCTCTCGAAGGTACGCAAATGATCCCGAAAGTACCCCGACGGGTTCCCGGACGGATCCCGAAAACCATCCAGAAATGATGCCGGAAGGGTCCCCAAATGATCGCGAAATAATCCCGCATTGATTCCGGAATAGTCCCGAAAATGTCCCAAAATAACCCCGACGGGATCCCGGACGGATCCCGAAAACTATACAGAAATGATCCCGGAAGGGTCCCAAAATGATCCCGAAATAATCCCGAAATAGTCCCGAAATTACCCCGGCGGGATCCCGGACCGATCCCGAAAACCATCCAGAAATGATCCCGGAAGGGTCTCCATATGACCCTTACGGGATTAGAAATAAGGTGAAGATAATTATAAAACCATGTTAATAAGGCAGCAGGCGCATTGGAGCGAATGAAAAGTTACATAGAAACATACAGGTAAAGCTAATAAAAGCGTGCTAATAAAAACAATTGAAAGATGGTGGATGGCGGGAGGAGAAGGAGAGGACCACTGATCGTTTTTCCAAAATTGTTTAGATATACCAAAAACTATTGATTTAGGAGAAAATGTATATTGAGTTATAACAATTTATAGATTTTACACCAGAGGAGGAGAGAAGGGGGAGAGGGGGGCGGAGGGTCTCACTGCTCATTTTGTAAGCCCTCGATTTATTTGACCCATTTAGTCTGTAATATTGGTGAAGGCCCGTATACGTAAAGTTATAATGTGTAAAAATAATTAAAAAGTAATTGTTCGAAGGGGTTGTGGGAACCCCACCCCCCTTTCCGTGTTCGAAAAAAATTTCGCTAGTAGACTATTGTATGTGTCCCAAATTTCATCAAAATCCGTTTAGCCATTCTGGCGTGATTTAGTCGCAAAGACGAAAAAATATAATAATTAAATTATAACTGTTCCTAGGGGGCGGGCACGACGCCCCTTTTCAAAAATTTATAGCTAGTAGATCCTTCTAGACTATTGGCTATATGTGTGCGAAATTTCATTCAAATCGGTCCAGCCGTTCTTGCGTGATTGAGTCACAAAAACAAACGTCTGGACAAACATCCAAACACCCAAACATCTAAACATCCAAACATCCAAACTTTCCCATTTATAGATTAAAAATAAGGCAGCTTCTTAAGTTATTTTAAATTTGTATTATTCCAGCGTGACATTTCCCTTCGCAAAATGTTAAAAGTGCCAAGATATAAGTTCCATCACATGCACGTGATCTTCCTTTTTTTCTTGCAGCCAGCTAACCAATCCTTTTCTTTTCTCTTCTTCCGGAAACTCGTGGTTTTTTCTTACTAGCGATCGCCGACTTTTTTTTTTGTCTCGATACTTTTCATCGCAACTTTTATGTCCCATCCCCAGCCACTAGACCGTTCCAACGAAAGCGCTCCCAAGTGGACCGTAACCGTAGACCATAACAGCAGACCGTAACATTCTTCATCGTACCAGTTGTTTTTTCGTGGTCGCCGGTAAACAATTTTTTCCTCGGCGGCAGTACGAAGTGCTTTGGAAATATGCTCCCACGCTCCTGTAGTCCTTCAGGATGAGTTGTGCTCTCAGAGGGCAGGTGTGAGAGTCGAGTTGTGAAATCATTGGCAGTCTGTTGTGATTGAAGCTTTTCGACGTCTAGCTTCCCTTTTGTTTTTTGTTCCTTGGTTTTAGCCGCGTTGAGGCGGGTGCGTATTTTGGCTGCAACGAGATAATGGTCCGAGTCGATGTTAGGTCCTCGGATCCTGCGCACATCTAAAACACTGGAGGCATGCCGTCCGGCTATCACAACGTCATCGATCTGATTGCGAGTATTTCGATCAGGAGACAGCCATGTAGCTTGATGTATCTTTTTATGCATGAACCTCGTGCTGGATATGACCATGTTTCGAGCACCGGCAAAGTCAATCAGCCTTAGTCCGTTAGGAGAAGTTTCATTGTGTAGGCTGAACTTTCCGACTGTAGGGCCAAAAACACCTTCTTTGTCCACCCTGGCGTTAAAGTCACCAAGCACGACTTTTATATCGTGACGGGGGCTGCGCTCGTATGTGCGTTCTAATTGTTCATAAAAAGTGTCTTTCACCTCATCGTCTTTCTCCTCTGTCGGCGCATGGTCGTCATCAATAGAGAGTGTATTTATCCGAGGCTTGTTGTTATATTTCATTGGAGTATGGTTTTACGTGGCGGGTCCCAAGCCCAGCGCACAACCCGCTCAGCGGGGGTGAAAATATTACTTGGCACGTTTATATAGCGAGCCGCTTGCTCCAAGACAGACGCCCGCTTGTATCCGCACCTAGAGGTGTACAGACGCTGCCGATGAGATCTCCCCCGGCTAGCCCTTAAACCGATTATGTCAGAGTGGCCTAGCCAGGTTGTCGCCTTCCCACATTAGCTCACCGCTAAACGGATGTTTAGCGGCTACCCAGAGGATACTTGGCCGCAAGCGAACGGCAGTTGTGAGCTGCTTGAACCGCATGCAAAAGAATCGCTCTGGCCATTCCCATGTGAATGGCGGTCAGAAGCTTTCGCCACTTTCGTGGACTTCTACAGACGGCCCCACCCTCCATTAACACCTTTCATTTGGTACCCATATCGTACAAAAAAATTCTAGAGTCAGCCCTGGTCCACCTTTATGTCGACATCTCTAAATGGCGTCCACCAATAGAACTATGGCCCACTCCCTCTTTAAATACTCTTTAATACCTTCCATTTGATACACATGTCATACAAACACATTCCAGGGTTACTCTATGTGCATTTTCCTACATGGTGATTTTCCCTTATTTTGTCTCCATAGCTCTCAGTTGAGTATGTATTGTTCGGTTACACTCGAACTTAGCCTTCCTTACTTGTTTAAATTAAATTGTTTTCTTTGCGATCGGTTTCTTTCTTTTGAATTTTATATACGTATACGTTAGATCTCATGCATAGGCTCAAAAAGCATGAATTCTACTTATTCCTGAAGAAGGTACTTCTGTGGTTTTTCCTAATGTTCACATGTTGTTGAAAATCTTGTGTACGCTTCCAGTAACAACGGCAACGAACGAGAGATCTTTTTCAACTCTGAGGCCGATTAAAAATTATTTGAGAAACACGATGAGTAAAAATCGACTGAATGGCTGTGAATCACTAAGCATCAACCGTAATCAAATTGTTACCGTTGATGAAGTTTTAAATGAAATGGAAAAGAAAAGCCGACGCCGCAGCTTGAATTTTTAATGTAACCTTTTTCATATATTCTAAATGCACGTAGGTTAGGTTAGGTTAGAGTGGCTGCCTCCGCTGTCCGAGCGGAGACTCGCGTAGGCCGTTGTGGCCCATTGTGCTACCACGCGGGGGCCCCTATTTCCTGTTACCCTACTTCCGAAGAAGAAGAAAGTTTAGACCCCAGTGAGGCTAAACCAGCGCATTTGCCTAATGAAACGCAAGATGTCGTTTGGGTTTATAGATTCAAGCTCCGCAAGGCACCCAAAAGAGTGTCTGTGGAGGAATTGGTACCTGGTTTTTGACAGTGCGGGACAGTGGCACAGATAGTGCTCAACGCTTTCTATCTCCTCCTCGTCCCTACAGCTGCGGCAGAAGTCATTTGTCTGCAGGCCCATATAGGCACCGTGAGTGCCCATGAGACAGTGACCTGTAAGAAGGCCCACTAGTGGGCTTATAGAGATAGGGTTTAATAATATCACCCATCGCGATCTCTTTTCATCCAGCTTAGGCCAGATTTGCTTGGATATACTACATGTAGATTCCCTCGCCCACCTGGCGTTTGCCTGATCCATGAAACGAGATCGCAGGTGGTATTTGTAAGTGTTTAGAGGAGGGCTGGCCCAACCAGCGGAGGTTATTGTTTGCAAGTTGGTGCCTTCCCTAGCTAGCTCATCCGCGGCGCAGTTACCTGTGATGTCACAGTGGCCAGGAACCCATATTATGCTTAGGTTGCAATCTTCAGCTAGTTTGTTGAGGGTTTCTCTGCACTTCAATGCCACTAGTGACGAGGTGTTACTGCATTGCAAGGATTTTATGGCAGCTTGGCTGTCAGAGAAAATTGAAATAGAATTGGTTACCTGCAGGTTAGCAATACAGCGGGCTGCTTCCCAGATAGCTATGAGTTCCGCCTGAAAAACACTGCAGTGATCGGGTAGGCGAAAGCTCTCGCTTAGATAGAGCTTCTCCGAGAATATTCCGCTGCCGCCTCTGTTGTTTAGTTTAGAGCCATCTGTAAAAACGGAGATTTCGTATGATCCCGGCTCCACGCCGTTTGCCCACTCGTTCCTCTCTGGGATTCTTGTGGAAAATTTGTTGTCCCAGCAAGGGGTCGATGTTGTATGGTCCAATTTCAAGAAGGTTTCGGGGACTTGCTTCAGGATCCGGGTGTGACCAAACCTGCAGTCCCTCCATGGTTCGATAGCGTTGAGCCTTGCCGCGTTGCAGGAGGCACAGTATCTACCATAAAGATCAGTTGGGAGAAGGAATAATATGGTTTCAAGAGCTTTGGTGAGAGTGGAGGGATGGGCACCGCTGGTGAGCATTGCCGCCATCCTCTGCACTCTCATTACTTTACTCTTGTTAGATTCGATATCGAGTGCCGTCCACCATACCGTGACGGCGTAGAAGAGTATGGGTCTCTGCCGTATAGATCCAATGGACTATGCGTGGCTGGAGAACCCACCTTTTTTCCGATTGCCGACTTACAAGCGTAGAGAGCCATTGTGGCTTTCCTGGATCGTTGCTCCACATTTCGCTTCCAGTCAAGCTTCCTGTCTAGAATAACTCCGAGATATTTAACCTCGGTAGATAGTTTGATTTCCTTCCCGTTTAGGGACGGGAGGGTAAATTCCGGTATACTGCGTTTGCGGGTAAAAAGCACCATCTCAGTTTTTTCACTGCTGATGCTGAGTCCGCATTCCATAGACCAAGTGTTTGTTAGATTAAGAGCATTTTGCAAGAGTACGCCAAGCACCGGAAGGTGTTTGCCGGTAACTGTCAAGGCTATGTCGTCGGCATATGCAATGACTTGGCATCCGGTGGCCTGTAGTATAGATAACAGAGCGTTCACCGTCAGGTTCCATAGTAGAGGAGAAAGAACGCCCCCTGGGGGGTTCCTCTGTTGGAATACCTTATTAACGATGCCCAGCTCAGAGGGAATGATCCTCTTGTTTGGAAGGAGCTCGACGAATTTCACAAGAGGCTCTTCCACCCCTAGTGAACGTAGAGATTTTGTGACCGCTGCTGGGAGAACGTTGTTGAAGGCTCCTTCTATGTCGAGAAAGATACTCAGCGTAAATTCTTTAAAGGCAAGACCCTTCTCTATCTTAGTAGTGATAGCATGTAGAGCTGTCTCTACGGATTTTCCCTTAGAGTAGGCGTGTTGGTTGTTGGAGATTAGTGCCTTATTTGCCGATCGTCTAATGTAGGCGTCCAGCAATCGTTCTAGAACTGTTGGGAGGAAGGAGGTCAGACTTATTGGTCTGAAATCCTTTGGACTGTTTCTTGATATCCTGTCTCCTTTGGGTATGAAGACTACCTTTGCCTTGTCCATTCCGTGGGGATATAGACCAGGTTGAGGCAAGCCTTGTAGATTTTAGCTAGCAGCGGGCTTATAAGATCGCTTGCAGCTTGCAATTCAGCGGGAAATATTCCATCCGTTCCCGGAGATTTGAAGGGTTTAAAGGACTTGATTGCCCAGATAACTCCTTTTTCGCTTGCAATGTGGTCCAGGGGTTGAAATGGCTCTGGGTTAGATTGCGTGTTTAAGATGTATGGTTGAGATCTGCAGCCTAGAAAGTGAGTGCTGATCAGGGTTTCCCGAATTTCCGTACTAGAAGTGGCCCATTCTCCGCTCGTTGTGCGAATGCAGCTTGGAGGTATGGGGTTTTTGGGGAGGACCTTTCGTAGGCGATTGGCCTCTGAGACTTCTTCGATGTCATTAGTGAAGTTCTTCCAGGAGTCCCTTTTGGCGTTCTGGATTAACTTCTTAAAAGATTTTAAGGCATCCCAATAATGGGACCAGATTCCCGTGCGCTTAGCCTCGTTAAAGAGTTTTCTGCTGTTTTTCCTCTGCTCGGAGATTTCTTGGTTCCCTAAATGCACGTACTTTAATGTTAAAGCTAAAGACAAAATTTTTTTATTTATTTAACTGAAAAAAAAAATTTTTTTTTGAACCTCCCCCCCCCCCCCCCCCCCCCCCAAGGCAATTTTCTGGCTACGCCCCTGATGTGGACGATGCCGCCTTTCATCCTGATGGGGACGAGACAACAACAAAAATTAAAGAGAAAAACGAAACAGTAGTTACCAGCACAGACTTGAATGTGATATTGGTTGCAATATCTGCACAAACGTCGACAGTAACATCGAAGATTGAAGCACAAGAAACACGTATTTCAGAAATGTCGACACAGATAACATCCAAGATAGAAACTCAACTGGAATCGCAGGAGACACGTTTAACATCCAAGATGGAAGCAAAGGTGGCACGCATTTCAGAAATGTCGTCGCAAATGTCTTCTCAACTGGAAGAACATAAGACATTTATAGCATCCCAACTGGAATCACAGAAGACACGTATAACATCAAAGATGGAAACGCAACTGAAAGAACGAGAGGCACGCATAACAGTACAACTCGAAGCGCAAGAGGCGCGTATATCATCAAAACTCGAAGCGCGTATGGACGAGAAAATAACGCAGTTTGAGGAAAAAATCGAAGCCGAGGTGGATGTTTTGAGAGGTCGTATACAGGAGTTGCAATTAAATCGCCCCGCTGTTTCAGCATCCTTTGAGGGTTCTGTTCCTTTCCAGGTCTTTAAGCTACAGTTTGGAAGACCGCAGCAGTGAACCACTGGAATGCTGAAGATAAAGTTGCAGCTCTATTCGTAGCATTGAAGGGGCCAGCAGCCGAAATCCTACAGACGATTCCCGAAGGAGAGCGGAACAACTATGAAGCATTGATGGCCGCTGTCGAGAGACGTTATGGAAGCGAGCATAGAAAACAGATATAGCAAATTGAGTTGCAAAACCGTCACCAAAGAGCGAATGAGACTTTGCAGGAGTTTGCCTCGGATGTTGAAAGATTGGCTCATCTCGCAAATGCGGACGCACCCGTGGAATACACCGAGAGGGTAAAAATTCAGAGTTTTATAAATGGCATACGAGACGTTGGAACGAAGCGAGCTACATACGTAAACCCAAAGCCAACATTTGCAGAAACGGTATCCCATGCACTGACTCAGAAAACAGCGTCACTTTTGAGTAAGCCCGCTTACAAAGCTCTTCGCGTGGAACTGGAAAGGCCAGACTGGGTAGACACAATTTTGGAAGCATTAAAAGGGACGCAACAGAAAAACGATGGTGCCGTCAAATACTTTAAATGTGGAAAGCCAGGGCACATTGCATGTTATTGCAGTACCAATCCTAACAGCTCCAGCAATGTGGGTCGCCGTAAACGCAGAGCTGAAGGAGATGAGCAAATCAGCAAATCCACTCAATCGTTAAACTAAAGCGAGTGAGCCGCAAGGGGCGATAGCTGGCTACCTCAATTGAATGTCCCATAATCTCTATCTCGCAAATTGGAAGAAGGTCAAGCAATCATACTGTCGGAGGACATGTGGATGGAAAGGAACGTTTACTGACTGTAGATACGGGTGCATCCCATTCCATCATTCGATCAGATTTAGTCAACAAGAAGATAAGACTATTGCTTGGAGCAAGATTACGTACAGCCACGGGAGAGGACACCCAGGTAATTGGAGAAGTAGCATGTGAAGTAGCAATTGGGAACGTCACGGTACTACATAATTTTATAGTGGCAGAGATTGTTGATGAAATCATAATTGGAGTGGACTTCTTAATCGACCAAAGCAACAAGATAGATATTCAAAGCAAGACGATGAGATATAAGAGCATGGATGTGCCACTTAATGTCGGCTACGAGAGAGGCTACAGCAGTAAACGAGTGCTGGTGGAAGAGAGTCAGCAAATACCACCAAAATCAGAAGCAGTCATCTGGGCAAAGGTTTATGGAGATTGTGGGACAAACAAATTGTGGGTTGTCGAAGCAGCAAACAAATCAGCACCGAACATACTTGTAGGAAAAACCCTGGCTATGACAAAACAAGATGGACGTATTCCAGTAAGAGTACGTACTCAATGAGTTCAAGTCACCACTCAAACTGACCAAAGGAGCTATTTTGGGAAGATGCCAAGAGGCTGAAGTAGTTATTAACTGTGAACAGCTCCAGGAACACGTTTCATCTAGTAATACTGATCTTTCAAATGACATCACGGCATGGACGGAGAGGCTAGAGGAAGCCTATCAGAGTAAGGCAAAACAACTGCTCCTAAAGTAGGCGAACATATTTGACCAGGATGGTTCCAAACCAGGCCGCACCAACGTTGTGAACCATCAAATTGACACTGGAGATTCGAGGCCGATCCGTTAAGCTCCACGTAGTGTTCCACTGGCGAAGCGGGAAGTTGTGAGTCAAATCCTACAAGAAATGAGCGACAGCGGCGTCATCGAACCATCAGCTAGTCCCTGGAGCTCACCGGTAGTACTTGTAAAGAAGGATGGACAAATGAGGTTTTGCGTGGACTACCGGAAGTTGAATTACGTTAAGAAAAAGGATAGCTACCCATTGCCAAGAATTGACGACACTCTGGACTCGCACTCTGGTACAAAATGGATTTCCACACTGGACTTGAAAAGTGGCTACTTGCAAGTGGAGGTGAAGGAGGAAGACAAAGAGAAAACAGCCTTCTGCGTCGGAGATGGTCTTTGGCAATTTACAGGAATGCCCTTTGGACTATGTAATGCACCAGGTACTACATTGGAAAACATGCTTGGTGTTCCTGGACGACATCATCGTATTGGGCAAGAACTTTAATGAACATCTTAAAAACTTGGAGGAAGTTTTCCAGAGAATAGCTGGCGCTGGTCTGAAATTAAGTCTCAAAAAGTGTTCGCTGTTTAAAAAGGAAGTAAATTATTTGGGTCACAAGGTAATGATAGAAGGTATCTGTACAGCGAATGAAAGGATAGAGGCAGTAAAGGATTGGCCAAGACCACAGAACTTGCATGAATTAAGAAGTTTCCTTGGGCTGTGCTCATATTACCGCCGATTTGTACCAAACTTTTCCAGCGTAGCCCATAGCCTCCATGAGCTTACAAGAAAAAATAAAGCTTTTGAATGGACGAAGGAGCAAGAAGTGGCTTTCCAAACATTGAAGGAGCGTTTGTGCACTGCCCCAATATTGGCATACCCGATTCCAGGACCAACATTTATACTAGATACAGATGCGAGTGGATATGCTATAAGAGGCGTTTTATCACAACTGGTCGATGGACAGGAGAAGGTAGTTGCATATTACAGCCATTCGATTGGAAAACCAGAGAGAAACTATTGCGTTACACGGAGAGAACTGTTGGCATTGGTAGAGTGCATTAAACATTTTCACAAATACCTCTACGGCTAGCGATTCCGCGTCAGGACAGATCACGCAGCGTTGAAATTACTTCTGCAGTTCCGTAATCCGGAAGGACAATTGGCACGGTGGATCGAGCGACTACAAAGCTATGACTTTTCCATTGAGCATCGAAAAGGTAGTACCCATGGAAATGCTGATGCAATGTCACGAAGACCATGTGTTTGGAATGCAAGCACTGTTCAAAGGCCGAGGCTAAAGAAGGCTAATGACTATAACGTGTACGGATGAATGGGACAAGGAACAACTAAGAAAGTGTCAGCTAGAAGATACAGATCTGTCACATGTTATGCAAGGGCTCGAACGAAACGAAAGACCAAACAGAGAGGAGATGTCAGCAGAGAGTCCCATTGCGAAGTCATATTGGTCACAGTGGAACAGTTTAGAATTGATATCCGGTTGCTTGCATCGAGTATGGGAGAGTGAGGATGGTCAATGCAAGAAGAAACTGATAGTTGTTCCCAGAAAGAGGATTCCTGACGTGCTCAGCGAGCTGCATAATGGTCCAAGTGGATGTCATCTTGGAATCACGTAGACGCTCGAGAAAATTAAGCAGAGATTCTATTGGGCTGGTTGTCGTCAGTCGGTCACCGAGTGGATTACCAACTGCGAGGTTTGCAACAGAGCGAAAGGGCCTAAAACACGAAGTCATGGCCAGATGAAGCAGTATATTTCAGATGCACCATTTGAAAGGATCACCATGGATGTCGCAGATCCATTTCCTACTAGCAACCGCGGAAACAAATACGTACTGGTGGTTATGGATTATTTCAGTAAATGGCCAGAGGTATACCCAATCCTAAACCAAGAAGCGAAAACAGTATCAGAAGTGGTTACAAACGATTGGGTTGCAAGGTATGGTGTACCAATGGAGTTACATTCTGACCAAGGCAGGAATTTTGAATCAGCTGTGTTCCAAGAAATGTGTAAGAAGTTGGGCATTCGAAAAACACGGACAACTGCATTGCATCCTCAGTCCGATGGTATGGTGGAACGTTTCAATAGAACATTGGAGGAGCATTTAAGGAAAGAAGTAGACAAGTACCATAAGGAGTGGGATACACACATATCATTATTCTTGATGGCTTACCGATCGGCAGAACATGAGACAACGAGCCAAGCACTTAATTCGGAAGGGTTTCAGGAAGGAGATTTGGTGCTGTTATACAACCCACAACGAAAAATAGGTTTGTCCCCGAAATTGCAGTGTAATTGGGAAGGCCCATACAAAGTTGTAAAACGGATCAACGATGTAGTGTACCGCATACAAACCATTGGCAAACCACGAACCAAAATGAAAGTGGTTCGTTTGGAAAAGCTGGCAGCGTTTACATCGAGAGTTGTCTAATCGGGACGATCAGACTTAGGTGGAGGGCAGTGTGAAGAATACCAGCAACACTAAGGGGTACTATCATCTCTAAGCCGATACTAAGCAGTGACTCGTATGCACATCGACAAATCAATCATTGTGTCTACCCATATGTCCATACGAGCAAAGGAGAAGAGACGCACAAACACATGCATATATCTTATTTTAAATGCTCACAAAAGAAGGCAATATGAGAAGCTATAAACATAGTTATAGCTGGTAATTTTACAGCTGATAACTAACTAGTAAATTCTAGAAAAGAAAAGCCTAGAAATATGCAACGAGGAAACCAGACAGTTTAAAAGGCAGCAACAGCAGAGGCACGACAATCAGTTTGATTAAGCATGCTATCTGTCGAGCAATAGAAGTGTTATTTTAAAAGTAGTCTAATAAAGACAATGTTGCATTATCGAATAATGGAGTTATTTATTCAACATTCGAACGTTAGCAGAAGGTTGCAAATAAGCGGAATTGCACTAAAATCGTTACAATATTTTATTAAATCTCAAACACGTCTTGTCTTAATATTACACAGCCAACTGATTTATTCAATTTTCATATTTCTGACACATATTTGTGTCTGATAAGCCATTGTTTTGAAGTTTGACCAGATGTGTTTTGTATCGGACCACGATCTTATTTTCTGTGCCTTTGATCTAAATTTTGACCGACATAATGGTATGCCTACTACATACTCCGCACCTGATTAACGCTCGCTCAATGCGGACAATCTATTGGAAGACATAGCAGGTATTGACTGGTCTGCATGTTGGCGACTAAGCTCTGTGCATGAAAAACTTACCTTTTTGAATGAAACTATCTTGCGGTTATATAGAGCTCATGTACCGACGCGTATATATCATGGCAGAACCTTTTCGTGTCCCTGGTTCAACGTGTCGGTTCGTGCAATGATAATAAGGCGAAGCCTACAAGCTCGCGCGAAATGAGTGCACGGCCCTTATTAAGCGTGAGAAGTGCAAGTACTTCGGCAAAATGCTTGTGGCGTAACCTAAAAACCCTCCGGGTGCATGTAAGTGATAGTCCAGATTGTACTCTAAGCCCTGACATCCTGAGTGATGCCTTTGTGAGTCGTGTCACCCCTAATCATGTTAATACCTCCCCCATATCCTGTCTCCCACCTTCTGTGCCTGCTTGTCAAATGTTGGAGTTCAGAACCGTCTCAGAAGTTGAAATAGCGCAATGTATCTGTAAAATAAAATCGAATGCAATTGGTGACGACTGCATCCCCATAAAATTCGTAAAAATGCTCGTACCATATATTTTACCAACGCTCGCTCACGTCATAAATCATAGCATAACTACATCGTGCTTTCCTGATGCTTGGAAGATCGCTACAGTGCAACCGATTGCAAAAACCAAGTCCGCAAGTAGTCCTGGTGACTTTCGGCCTATAAGCATCTTGCCTGCGCTTTCTAAAGTATTCGAAAAGTAAACTGAAACTGCTGTCCCCGCATCAGTCGGGCTTTAGAGCCAAACAAAGCTGCTCCACTGCCGTATTAAAAATCCTGGATGACATTAGAATCCCTTTTGACAAAAACCAACTGACTCTATTCTGCCTCTTAGATTTTTCTAAAGCTTTTGACTCGGTAAGCCATGACTTACTCTGCATGAAGCTAACTAATTATTTTGGTTTTGGTATTTCCGCAACGCATCTTATGCGGAGCTATTTAGGGGGAAGAACTCAACGTGTCAAACTTTGCTCACAATTGTCTAGCCTTAAACCACTGCTGACTGGTGTTCCGCAAGGATCTATTCTAGGTCCTTTATTGTTTAGTCTTTTCATTAATGACATCTTCTATATCTGTCAGCATGCCAATATGCACGCTTACGCTGATGACATTCAATTATATCTATCGCGAAGGTATGAGGACACCAGTCATCTTTGTGAAAGGTTCAATAATGACTTAGCATCCATTTCGGCTTGGGCCACGAGAAATTATTTGTGCCTTAATAGTGATAAGTCTTACATCCTACCGATATCTAAAAAAGCTATAGCTTTCTCAAATATTCCTCCTTTACATATTGGTGGTAATGTTCTAAAACTGGTACCAAAAGTGACCAATCTTGGCTTTATCATCAACAGTAGGTTGACATGCGATGATCATGTAAACCCTATTGTCTGCAAAGTATACTATATATTAAGGAACCTTCGAACGTCAGCGGCATTTACTCGTCCCCATGTTAGGAGAAAGCTTGCAATACAGCTAATTTTGCCGGCTATATGCTATCGCGAACTGGTATACAGTAAGCTGAACTCGCATTCTGCCATAAGATCGATGCAGCTTTCAACCACGTTACGCGCTATGTGTTCGGGTTAGACATATTTGACCATATTTCGAATTGGAGAACACGATTACTAGGGTGTGATATAGCTGACTATCTGAAGGCCAGAAATTGTATTTTTGTCTGCAGACTAATTATATGTAGGAACTTAGATATCTTTATGATAAGCTAATTTTTCCCAGGTCCTCCCGGACTCATGATCTGATTGTACCAAGCTATAATTACCTTACCTCCTCGCGGCTATTCTTTGTCAATGCCATTCGTACTTGGAACTCGATTCCAATGTGCATTCGCAGTAGTATTACTAAAAGAACTTAGGGCAGTTTTATATGCTTACTACCGGTAAAATACATTAATACTCTCTAGTTGATTTGTTTACAAGTTTCGTTATCTAAATAATAATTTGTCTGTGATTATTGATTTTATGCTTTATTTTTCTATATCTGTATTTGTTTTTTTTTTTCTTGTGTTATGATCTTGCCTAGATTTAAGAATTATCTGTATATTTGCTGTTTCATATACAATATACTATAAGAGATCATAGATCTCATTGTACTAATGTAACCTATCAATAAAAGAAGTGAAATTTCTGAGAGTGCTATATAAATATTACTAGATACTACAGTCAGTAAGACATTTATTTATGAACTCCAAACTAAGACTAAAGTTTACAAATTAATTAACTTCAAAGCTAAGCTAGCTTGCACCAGCTACTTATTGATGTTGATGAATTGATGATTTGCCAATTTGGGCTGCGCGTGTGAAGACTTCCGCTCCCATCGAATATAAGGTTTTTGCTGACGCACAGTGTTTCGTGTAGAACAAGCTAGCTGGACAAAAACAAAGTTCTCATTCCAAGAAAAGTGTAATGAGAAATGAAAGAAAACAAAGAAAGTAACGGGATTTTTGCTTTTTTTTGATATTTTTGCTCATATATATTGAGTAATTGAAGTAAGAAGGCAGGAGTGGCCGTAAAATGCATTGATTAATTTGCAAAATTCTTGTTGAATATTAAGATTCATATTTCTTTTAAGTGAACACTTTTATATCATTTTTTTGATGGATTCTAAGCTCGAAGGTAAGTAAAATTTTTTAATAGTAATTCCTTCGCAATTAGAGTATTTTCGATATATTTAACATTCCATTATTAAGAAGAAAAGGTATTTTTTCTCTATATTTTTAACTTTAGGGACAAAAAATTTACATACATCCGCGGACATCCGGGCTAAATTTTACATATGCTATAGTCGCAAGTATTCTCTAATAGTTGAAAGAAAAAACCATTACGAATTCTTTGCACATCTATTTTAAATTTTTTTTGTAGATTTAGTTATCTCTACATATAAAATAGGATGTATGTACGTACCAGCTCCGACGAGACATTTGAACCTTTAAAGCTTATCTACAAATGGCAAAACCAATTCCCAGGTACAGGGAACAAACTCGTAGCCGTAAAACTTACAATAATAAACGCGCAAGGTCAACAAGAGCACACCAAAAGCAAAAAGGCGAAGATCACTGACTTCAACCTGCCACAACCTACTGCACCAGTCACCAAGGTATAAAAACAGGTACATACAAAGCAATCCTAATACAGGTATAACCACACAGGAAGGCTACGCAAAACAACCTCATTTGGTAGCATCTACGCCAATACCTGAATGTAATATAAATACTGCACAACTGATAACAAATCAGAACGATCAACGACACTTAAGATGGCAGCACAACAATCATCAACTATTCACCCTGTCGGAAAATCAACAACACAAAGCGGTTTAGTTATAACCGTACCAAGAACGGAGTTTTTTGACATTTGGGTTCAACATTCGAAAGAAGCCAAATATAAAGAATTATTGAGTTTTGTTGTACTGAAGTACGATTTAAGCGAAGCAGCCGAGTATTCGATAAAAAGTTTAAGCTTACAAATATCGGCATATTCGTCGAAGCTGGATCAAAAGTGGAACACTTCTGGAAGACATAAGGAGCGATTTTTGAATAAAAACTCGGAATGGCTTTCGGGTCCAGACTTCACATTTACAATAACGGTGGATTCAAAGTTGCCATCATACCAACCAACCACTTCTTCAGGTTACCCCGGCCCCGGAAGACGAAAGAAGGACTTTGTTAGCTGCAGTGAAAAAACCAAAAGGCGTAGAATGGATGACCTCTTGCAATCTAGAAGTCCTGGTGAGTTACTTTATGCGGCAGAAGTATCAACGCGTATGTCCGGCAACAGAAATGTCATAAAAAAAATCACAGGAAACCACTCAAATATCCGGCAAAAAGATGACATGTGAGCCAAATGCAAGATGCTTGAGCAATGTAGAAGCTTTAGCATACTACGTAGATAGCAAATCGACGACTCATGGGTACAAAACGACTCGGAAGTGGAGCATCAAAGCAGGCCATAAAGTTTATCCATCATTTTTTAGTCTAAGAAAAGCTAAGGCAGAATGCTATCCAAATGAAATTGATGTGGGTGAAACACGTGCGGAAATTAAAGTCCAGTCCGTATTAGATAAAACTGTTGAGCGTTTAGTTTTAGCAAATCAAGAAGTTTTTGTTAGTTTATTACCTACAAACTTGACGTATACTTTAATCAGCAAGTGGGGTTGCGATGGAAGCTCTGGCCATAGCACATATAAGCAAAAGTTTACATGTAGTTCTGACACTGATGAGTTTTTGTTTATATTTTCTTTCGTTCCTCTTCAATTACAGGATGAAAGAGGTAACATTGGTTGGCAGAATCTTCGACCTTCTTCTACCATGTATTGTCGTCCAATTAAATTTATTTTTTCTAAAGAAACAAAAGATTTTATTACCGTTGAAACGAACAAAGTTTTAAAGGAGATAAATGCGTTGTTGCCAATAAAGTACATGCTCGAAGAATACGAAGTTTCCGTAAATCACAATATGCTTCTAACAATGATTGACGGAAGAGTTTGCAATGCTTTGACTGAAACTTCTTCCGCACAAAAGTGTTATATTTGTGCTGCCACTACAAAAGATATGAATAATGTGTTACGGGACTTTACGCCTAACCGAGATAATCTTGGTTTTGGTTTGTCTACTCCCCATGCATGGATAAGATGTTTTGAATGCTTGCTTCACATAAGTTATCGCTTCGACGTAAAAAAAATGGAAGCTTAGGAATGAGGCAGATAAAGAGAGTGTAAAGCTACGTTCAAATGAAATCCAGAATAAATTTAAAAGTGTACTTGGATTGATAGTAGATAAACCAAAACCAGGTTTCGGCAATACCACTGACGGCCACACTGCTGGAGGGTTTTTCGAAAATTCTGAGCCTAGTGCTGAGATTACGGGATTGGATGTAATGTTCATCAAAAGATTCGACACTCTCCTTCGCGCATTAGCATCTGGGTACAATATAAATATCCAAAGATTTGAAAAATTTGCGGTCGAAACTAAAAATCTATACATAGATCTCTATTCATGGTTTATTATGCCTGTTAGAGTTCATAAAATCTTAGTACATAGTACTGATATTATAAAATCAGCAATTTTACCTATTGGTCAACTTTCTGAGGAAGCACGGGAAGCCCGTAACAAAGATTTGAGACTATTCAGGGATGATAACACACAAAAGCAGTCGCATGAAGCCACGAATAGAGATCTTATGAATATGTTGCTTATAACATCGGATCCTTTAGTTAACAGTTATTAGGGAGATACCTAAAAAAAAATTTTAAAGTTTGACTTCAGGGGGCCTACTCTGTATTGCGATGCGAAAGGCCGTGCGATGCGAAAATAAATTGCGATGCGAAAGGTAATTGGAACTCTGTAGCGCTATCGCATCGCTAACAATGTCGCTTTTTTATTTTTCGCTAATTTTTTGCTTGAGTATGCATCACTGACCAAACTCAAAGAAAGTGAACAAAAGAAACAAGGCGATTACAATTTCGGCAAACGATTAATTTTTGTTGAACAAATTAAAAAAAGGATTCTGTAGCATTATGGAACGATTTAAATGAAGAAAGGATTGATTTAAATGAAGAAATTCTCCCAGTTCAGAAATTGAACTGGAAGAAGTGAACGTGATAAATACAGAAAACGTGGAAAATCATAGAATGGGAATTATTGCTAGTTGTATCAGAGAACAAATAAAAAATGACATGATTTCCAATAGAAATGCTTTATAAAAAAGTGGTTTCGATTTAATTGTTATTTATTTATGTATTTTAAGTCCACTAGGATTACAAATTGTTGCTTTTGTGTTTGTTTTATTTTTTGAGTTGTCCTATATATTTTTAAATGAATATAAAGATATCAATTTATAAAATCATCAATTAATACTTACATATTTGAACAATGCGAATGCCTATTACTTGTAGCAAGAAAAATGCGAAAATGAATGCTGTTTGACATTCGCTTTCGCTTTACAGAGTGCCGGCAATGCGAAAAGGGAGAAAAATTGCGAATGGGCAAAATGTGAATGCGAAAGTCAAAATATACATGCGAATGTCAAGATACAGAGTACCGATTTTGCGATTTCGCGTATTTTTTCTTTCGCATCGCAATACAGAGTAGGCCTCCAGAAGTCTTAAATTTACTGTCCATCGATAATGTTGAGGAGTCAATAAATACCCCAGTTGTTTCAAGCTTTCACAGTAGTGTTGCTGATGCTATTTCACAAGTGCTTCATCGAATGAAAGTGATGATAGCGAATAGTAACATAATTATAAAAGATAACCTACCCTATAACTTTTTGTTGGGTCAGGTTTTATTTAATTTAAATCTATTGTCTTTTCTACTTTTTATGATACTTTACTTTTAAGTTTTTGTAATAAGTAATTTTCACATAATTAATTTAATTATTTACACTGTTATTATTATTATTGTAATTTACTTTTACATTCCTGACTGGTACTATAAAATAATTTTGTAAAAATTGTAGTGCCAGGATAAATACTCAAATAAATACAAAATATGTATGTACAGTCACTCACATAAATAAGTAGACACCCTTTTTTGGACAATTATTACAATTTTCGCTTTCGCAAATTTATTTTAACTAATTTCCCATAAGAAAATTTGTCACGAGCTATAACAAAAACTAAATTATATTTAAAAAATGTTTGAAAAATTCGACGAATTTTCATATTTTAACTAATTTTCCATAAGAAAATTTGTTACGATCTATAACAAAAGCTAAATTATATTTAAAAAGTGGTTGAAAAATTCGACGAATTTTCATAAAAAATTAAAATTTTTTTCCCGAATTTTTAGAATTTTTTAGAGTATTGAGATTTTTAGTCCATTCAGTTTAAGTACAATAAAGTAATATTCTTAAGTCCTTTAAATTTTTTTGGATCTATGTCACTTATTCACATGAGTTACTGTATATGAAATAAGCAAATGTATGCATATGAAGTAAAATTTTGGAAAAAAATAAAAAAACAGAACATATGGCTGAAAAAAATGACCTAGTTTTAATAAATGACTGCATATGAAACGGAAAATCTCATAAAATAATTTTGTCCAGCTAGCTTGTTCTACACGAAACACTGTGTGACGGTGTAATCGACTTCCGTCACAATTGAAAATAAGCTTTTTGCTGACGATGCGTCTGGCTTCAGGTATGGGAAATATTGTGAAAGTTGAGTTGCATTTCCGTTGTACCGATTTATTGTTGCTGACAAGTGTTTACATATTTATGTAGGAGTTAACATTTATTATGTTAACATATATGTATATTAGGAATTCTCTGATATAATTGCCGTCTTTCAGTTTTTACAGCTCCGGCTCACGCTCAATTCTCACGTGAATGCTCTGGATCATTGAGAGACTTGAGAAGCAGATGTCGTGAAATTTTCGCACACGTGAAATGTGATAGGCAAATGTCGCCGCTGTTTTTCATTTAACGCATACGGCGAAAGGCTAAGCAGCGACATCTATTTTTGAAAAAGTAGGTATATTAAAGGCCGCGTTGCCAACATAAAAAGAAGTAATTAACTAATTATCTGGCTCACAAATTGAACCAGACTTCTATCTGGATTTATCTGGCTCAAATCGTTGTTGTTGCATTTACATGCAAAATTATTTATCTGGTTCAGAATTTTGCCACCGGATGATAGCTAATAACACTTCCTTTTCCTGTTCACGTTTGACACTTTCCCGCTTTGCTATTTGACGTTTCTCTTGACATTTACATAAAAATCATACAAATACAAGGGCTGATCACATTCAACACGGCATCTACAGACCATAACCACAATAAACCAAAGGTTGACGACAACTGTAGCCAAGCATTGGCTTCTTGACTAATTTGAAAGCGGCAGCGACCAATGTAAGTTACAGCAAACAGTAGCGAACAATTTAGAAAAAAAATTTTATCATGTTAAAAAAAACGCCCAAAATAATGATTTTACTTCTATTTTAGTTTTTATTGACAAAATAAAAAGGACGCCACTGCTTCCCGAAAATAGAATTCGGTTTAATGTGTAAAAATAATATGGCAGATGTGGCGGATACACCGCCGTCGTGAATGTGATCAGCCCTACATAGTTGCTTTAGTTGAGGGAGCATGACTAAATTTATCAAGCCAGAGTTGCAGCAATTAATGTTTATATTTTATTAATTCACTTGAGACTACATTTACATAATTCATAAATGGTGCGTCAAATGGTTTTTTAGAACGAATCTTTATAAATGAATAAAAATTATCTACAAATGTTTATTTAACAGCCTAATTCTGTTTCGCGGACGATACGCTAAACGGACGATACCTGCTTGGACGTTATCGTGTGCTCATGGTATTCTGAATCTTACTTTGCCGTTTATCGTGTAGCTTTACGTCGTTCGTCAACTAGACGATATCAAGTGTCAAACTTGCAACTCTGTGAACATGTTTTGTTTTTTGTGCACGTCCATAAAGTGTACAAAATAAGTGAAATAAAAATAAAGTTGTTAGTGAAATAAATATAGTGATATAAATATAATCCAAACGTATCAAGCTATGGTTCTATTATTTGCGCCATATACCGGTGCTCTTCTGGCCAGATCCACATTTGCTTTCAGCTCATGAACAAGCACGAGGAATTGGTCGCTTGTGGTGATTTTTGCATCTTTTAATATAAAATACAAGTTTTTTTATATAATAATAACTAATTAATTAATAATACTCACTTTTTTTTGTTTGTGTCGGTCATTTTCAACCAAAACGATAGGTGAATACCTGTTGTTTGTTTTTGACACTTTGTTTTCGTATTGGTAGCACCTTCTCGTGATACAGAATACCAATCGAGCACTTCCGTTACGTAACAGTCAGCTGTTATAGTTTTGTCTATCGTATTGCAATTCATAATACGAACACACGTCGATGCTGGTTTTGGAGACGATATCGTCATCCAAAATGAGGCAGTAAATAACATGTTCTTTTCTAATCAAGCATATCTATTGTGAATGACAATCATCAATCATTGGCTTCCACACTTTCTTACTCAGGTATGGCAACGTTCATTTCGTTGAATTTTTCGTTGCGTCGTCTCCATTTTGCTGTGCTCCACCGCATTGAAAATTTTTTCATGTGCGAAAAAATATAATAATTGATATTTTATTATAAAAATATGTGGATTTATAGCGTTAATATTGTTAAAATACCTTGAAATAGTTAATAATATTAAAACTGTATCGTTTGAGGTTAGTTTTGTGTGCAAGAAAAACGAATGTGGTTAAGTTACCCCGCCTCCTGCTTTTTCGTTCGCAAAACTGCAAATTCTGTGCTTGCCGCCGCCGTGTGGTTATCGAAGACCCCAATTACATGCCGGGCGAATTACATCCGTGAAAGCAGAAACTACGAGTTAATTTAAAAGCCTAATTAAGAAGAGGTATTTTATATATAACTACAAAATAAGTGAGCTACATACAAAAATCCATTGGAAAAATACTTTCCTGTTTTAACATTTTGGTCATGACGCGGGGTGAAAATTGGTGAAATATTGAAAGAAAAAATTTTCTAGAAGATATCTTTGCAACCAGCTGAACGTTTTACGAACTATATGATGATGTTTACGGTAAGGGCAATTAACTTTATTTAATATGTATGTTGATATAATATGGCAATTAACTTTAATCTGTGCTTCTTTTGTATTAAAAATCGTTGCTTAATTTTACATATCTACATATAAACTTATTTTATTAAAATATCTATATGTATGTATACGCATATCTGCTATCATTAGCGACCGAGGTAATCTTTCTAAATTGAATTTAAAGTGAGCATAAATTATAAGGTAAATTGAATATATTTTAAGACTACGTCTTGGCCTGTCAGTCGTCCAATAACCTAACAAAAAAAATAGATATAATACAACTGTATTAGGCGGAATGAAAGGAAGCAAAAACACGAGGTTGATTGACATCAATAAATGCACCTAAATATGCATTTAAATATGTATATACTTATTTTCAAATTCTTCTAAAATATTTATAACTCCATTTGAATGCTAATAAGCCTTGTTAAATTTTAAGGTGCAATTGTTTTGTTTTTGATGTAGCATAAAAAAGCAAAATCATTCTATTATAATCCTACTCGTGTAAAAGTATAATATAATTGGGCTGTGCAGGCGCAGAAAACCGTATGTATAACTTTTTGAACCAGCTGCTTGTCTCGGAGAGCGACGAAATTTCAATTAATATTTCGAGCCACAAAAATGGGCGTTTACTATTAGGAATTAATTTATATACGGCTAAATTGTTTGCATATGAGCGCAGTATCAAAATGTAGATAGAATACAATCTTTGGACTCGTCTGCAAAAACAATTCGCTTCAAGATCAAGAAACTTATACCGGCTCGGTTTTTAGAAGGTTAGGGTTTGTTGCTCAATAGTATAAGTTAGTTTTTGTAAAATGTGGCAATCTAATACTAGAAAAAATTGTTGATCAAGAGATGTTGAGCACATCCCAAGTTGCGCTTACACATGGCAAATAAAAATATACTTTATTATCTTTAAGATTGTAAGATTTCAGAAGTTAATTACCGGAATAGGTGCACCAAACAACATCACATTACTGAGTATTTTTGGAAACCTTTTGATAGTTAAATGTGAATAAGGACTCTCGCACACTTGCAAGGCGATTTATTGAGAATACATTAACAAAATGAACAGAGATCGAAAATGGTTATAAATACGGCACGAAGTAAGCCTATAACTAGTCAAAAAGGTGAGGTAATAATTTTCTATTGATACAAATCTTATTAACGGGCAGTTGACTCGAATATGATATAAAATGCTACTTGCTCAAAGTCCCCATTTGCATAAAGAGGATGGTTCTTTTCATTAAATTGCTGGATAAGTGCTGAAAGAGTTCTGAATTTCGTTTGTAGCTTTCGACGGAATTAAATTACTTTCCAAACAATTTAGCTTGATATTGCTCTTTAAAAAAAATAACTACATTCGCCGGCAGCATAATAACTTTACTCGAAGAATGGGAAAACTTTGAATAGTAATGGAGATGTTTTGAAAACCATGCAATTGGTTTCCGATTTGTAGTAAAATCCTTAAAGTTGAAAAGGTATTTTCATTTGCCATCTAAGCACACCTTTACAAATGCATTTCGCACAACTAGATCTACAAAGGTTAAGTTATACATTCATTCCAGAAAACTAAAAGCTTTATTGCTCAAAAAAAGACTTTTTAAACACTGAATATTCCATTTAAGGGTATTCTTAGTTTGAGTTCAGTGGTTTAGAATTAGTTGTGCGTTTTGTACTATCTACATTTGTTTATATCTGCGGTAACGAGCAATAACTAAAGTCTCTTTTTGAATATTTCAGGCAGAGCGTTTGGAAAGTTAAAAATTTTGATTGAAATCGAGCGTTTACTGTTTGCTTTTTAGACAACAAAGTCTTCATTATTTGAGCAAGAGCTGCAAAAATTTGATTGTGTTGTTATTGATCTGAGAATGGTGTATACGATGCTGGTAAAAGTCAATTTTGTACTAATTCGATTATGAGTGTTATTGCTTGTTGCCATAGATATGTCGCACTTGCACTTTGTCAATTGAAAATGAAATAATATTTCAAAGGATCAACTGCTAAACTTATATATATTTTCTTTTACGCATAAAAACCATTTGCAAGGCGAATTTAAACAAGGCAAGAATAGTATTAGAACATATAATATATATATTTGTTTTTTTTTTTTTGTTTATAGCTGTGGTGGCTGAGAGTTAAATTGAATTTTTTGGCTAATTTTTTTCAATTACCTGAATTTGACATTCAATTCACCAAAAACAAGAATAAGAGGGCATAATAGATAATAATCAAAATAAAGTAGGAGCTAGTGTAAGCTTTTTGAAATATTTTCTTACGCTCTAACTTTAGCTGGACCATGAGTATGCCCCGATAATTTACGCCTTTTTTTCAGACGTTTATGATTATTTGTAAACCTGACCATTTTGAAAAATAATGTTGAAACCTGGACTGCATGGTAACTGTATATTTTTTTGTATGAAGTTCTTAGATAGGAAAATGTTTTAAGGTAAGGGCAGATTTTAAATTCTTGAAGATTTTCAAGTTTAGATTATGTGTCCAACTTTATACTTTTTTCAATATGGAAAATTAAACATCAAATAAAACTGCAGTGGAGAACGGAAATTTTACTTTTTTCTCAGAGTTAGATTTTCATGAAGAGCTTAGCTCATACATTTTTAACAAATTTTCAAATAAAACCTGACGTAAAAGTCTACTTCACATTATATGGGGCCCATGGCTCAATTATATGGTTGACTCATCTCATCAGCTGATTATATATTTATTTGGAAAACGCAAAATATAACCAACACCTTGATAATTATTTACTGCCTAGTGGTAAATTTTTTATAAAAAAGTAGATTCATATCACTTAAAGTTATTTTTTATAGTAAGTGCATCTTATTTAGCGCATTATTTTCCCACAGCATACAGGAATTGATGTTTTTTTTTTATTCTCTCCATTCCATTCGCCTAACGCCAAGACGCCGATTTTGACAATCTGAACAAAGGTATATTGTTGCTGTAGAGATGAGCCAACCACATAGTTGAACCATGAGTGGGCCTTAGTTTGAAAACCCTTTTCTTCAATCGCAACTTTCTGCACTAAATCTGAAAACGTTGTAGTCATACAAATTTTTATTGCAGCTCTGGTTGATTTGAGCCTTGATTGCTTTAGAAAAATTATTAGATTGCAATTTATACTTAGGGAATCTGTTTATGAGGTTTAATTTTCCCACAGTTTAAAAACAAAAAATAAATACAAGATTTAAGGCCGAGCTTATCTTCCAATTTGCGTCGTGCTTCTTTAAAATTTTCCTACAAATTGGCGGATCAGGACTGGGACCTACATGTTTTACACCGACTGCGAACGGCATCTGCAAGGAGTTTTCACTGAAAAGCTTTTCATGGCAGAAATACAAACTGAAAAAAAATTTCTGTCTAAATGTTTGGTAGTGCATTGCCCGTGATATTCATTGTGGCAGGCGGAGCACGTTACCACCACACCACGTCGGCCACCATTCACAAAGTTTCCTATACAATGCGGACAAATCATTTTTTAACAGCTAAGTTGTTAATGCGGACGACAATACCCCAACTGTAATAATGTTGTGGTTTCCTTCTATGCATTATAGTTTGAATTTTGGCATAACATAGAACATTGAGAGGACAATCAAGTAAACTCATTCCTTCGAAATTTAAAAATTTGCATATCAATGCTTCTGGCTCGAGGGTGAATTTATGTAAATATTTTATTTTGTACTGATGCTACTCCTTGTATGAATTCGCATTGGTTTTTAAGTCAATTAAAAAACAAAAACAAAATTTTTTATTAAATCTTTTAAGCTGTGTTAATTATAATAAAAAAAAAAAAACATGAAAAAATAAACAAATGTTCATATGAACGATAGTGAAACTTGTGAGAGGCCCGTAACGTAACAACGTAAAAATGCAGTGCCATTATGCAAGTCAACAAATTCATAATTTAATTTATATGTTGAATTAAAATTTTCATTTCATTTTATAATCGACAATATTTTCAGGGTACGAATCAACAACAAGATACGCGTTTCAGCGACAAGGAAAAGAAATTAATGAAACAAATGAAGTTCGGTGATTGCTTAAATAAGCGTGTTGATATGTCAAAGGTGAAATTGGATGCTTTACGCCCATGGATAAGTAAAAAAATTACAGATATTTTGAACATCGAAGATGACGTCGTCGTTGAATTTGTCTATAATCAATTGGAGGAAGAGAAATTTCCATGTCCTAAGAAAATGCAAATTAATATGACTGGATTTTTGAATGGAAAAAATGCACGGCAATTTATGGGTGAATTATGGTCTTTGCTATTATCGGCGCAAGAAAGTGAAAGTGGCATACCAGCGGAATTTATACAACAAAAAAAGGATGAGATACTTAAAAGAGAGGAACAACAACAACTACAACAGCAGCAACAACAACAACGTCAAAATGATCGGTCTCGCTCACGGTCTCGTTCACGCGGTAGGGATAGAGAGAGGGATTGGGATAGTAGGGATAACGAACGTGAACGAGATCGCGATAGACGCAGCGTTAGGGATCGTTCTAATGATGGGCACCAACAACGTGATGATATGAGTAAACGTGAGCAGCAATTACCGCCAGATACTTTGATCGCGATCGAGCAGGTTAGGTCACAATTATCAGCTAAATCTAGATCGAATTCGGCTGAAGATACTAATTTAGGTAGCAAACAAAATGAGGGGGGTAATGGTAATGCAGTGAGTGCGAGTGCTGCAGCAGCAGCAGCTGTAGCTGCATCCATAATGCGAGATCGTTCCAAATCACCAAATGCTAGTGCTAGATCAACAGCTGCTGAGTCGGCAGCAACGAAAATAAGCAATCGATCACCACGGAAACGTTCAAGGGATAGATCAACGACACGTAAATCTTCGAGAGATCGCAATTCTTCACCACAAAAGCGACGTAATTCATCAAGAGATAGGCGACGTTCAACACGTTCACCCAGGCGTAGATCATCGGGTGGAGATCGTCGACGTCGTCGTACACGTACTCGTAGTCGTTCAAGGGATCGGAGCTCAAGACGAGGACAAAGCAAGAAACGGCATGTATCACGCTCGATGTCACCACAAAAACGTCCGCAAAGTCCAAAAACAAAAAGTCGTCGTTCAAAGGATAGACGCTCACGATCAGCAAAGTCAAGGTCAAAATCACCCGTAATGCGTAAATCATCAATAACACCAACAAGAAATTCAAAAGCAAAAAGTATTTCACCATATCGTAAACGTTCAATTTCACGGATACGTTCAACTTCACGCAATTCTAATCAAAAAACTCCTCTAAATGGTCATGAAAATAATGGAAATGCTAAGAAACGTGATGGTGGTAAAAAACGTTCACGTTCACATTCAAAAACACGCTCACGATCACGGTCAAAATCACGATCAAGGTCACGGTCGCGATCAAGGTCAAGATCGCGATCGCGGTCACCGTCCCGCAATCGTAGTTTATCAGCTGATAATAAGAGAGCAACCCGTAAACCTTCTAAAGGCCGTTCTCGTTCAAGGTGAAATATTATAAAATGTACAAATTAATTTATTTAATATTTACATTATGCTAGGAAAATTTGTTTGCAGTTATAAGTTGAGTAAGTTTGTAGTGTGTTCAATGAACTTCATTTTATTTGAGCTCGCTAGTTATTTTAAAATACTAAAATTTGGTTTCACATAAAAGATAATATTTGGTAAGTTTTTCTTTAATTGACATTGCTGTAATTTTATTGAAAAAAGGAATGTAAAAATCAACCTGTGATAGAGTTGATTGGCTACAACCGAAAATCTTGTATATATTATGATTGTTTGAGTGAAAATAACATTTAAAAAAATGTTAGACGAGGTTGCAAAGGTTTTTTTTTTTTTACATATTTTAGAGTATTTTATTTGATCACAGCACCTACATTACACTATTATTTACATGTTTTAATTTTTTTTATATATAACCAACAATTCTTAGGGGGAAATTTTGTATTGCACATGGTTAAAAAAGTATTAAGAATAATTATGCATTTTCCACCCAGCAATCTCATAACGTATTTGAGAGTAAGTATGTACATATGTAGAGCATGTAGAAAAGAGTCAACGAGACCAATCAAACTTTTAATTTTATACAAAAAATTGCTTATTTTATGTATCTATTAATGCAAAGCTTTTTGTATATTTCATATTTACATATTTACAAAAATTTAAACAAATTACTATATATAATTTGAACTTTTCTTTATTTATCCATGTTTTATAATTTCTGAACAGATCTGTTAGCAAGAGATCGACAAGACGTGCTGCCTCGTCACGTTCTCGTTCACGTTCACGCACTCGCTCACGCACTCGAACTCGTACTCGTACACGCAGTCGTACTCGTACCCGTTCACGGTCACGTACACGTGCTCGTTCACGTTCACGTTCAAGGCGGTCATCAACTCGTTCATCACGTGGATCTAAACATTCAAATAAAAAACCAAAACGTCGTTCGAGCTCTCGTAATACTAGTCTTTCGGCTTCACCTGGTCGTAAGGACGATTTTGAGATACGTCGAAATAAGAATAGTGTACAAAAGAAACGACACTATCGGCATAATCGCGATTCATCTGCATCATCTATTGATAGCAAACGTGACAGCGGACGCAAAATGATTGGGGAGAATAGGAGAAGAGGTTCTATGCAAGGCAGGCGTTTCTCACCATACAATCGTAGTTCACGCAATAGTAGTGGTGGACGTAATCAACGTTCTCGTTCTCGTCGTCGTTCCAAATCCCGCAATCGGTCGAGATCACGCAATCGTTCACGTTCAACCATGCGGCACTCCCGCTCACCACGTCGGTAAGTTTTTTAAGTATATTTCACTGCTGTGACTATCAGCCGTTATACTCAGGCCCTATACTTGTCGCCACATTCACCACTTTTCCAGGACTTTGTCAGCTTAATAACCTAATCCAACCTCTAAGAAGAATCAGCTCCTTACTTCAACATGGTAAAATTTTTGCCCCTGGTTTCTTTAGAGGACAAGATTTGTTGAGGGATTTATTGGAGTTTTTGATAAGATGTTGATGGATTTCTTAAACTTGTACTAAGTGACACCGCGATTAGATTGTCCACGATTATATAAATTCTTAGAATTTTGGTCATTCGTAGGTTTTGTAAAGGCCACGTTTTCTGGGGGTATGCTGATGATCGGAACAGGCCGAGCCCACCAATTAAACCTTGATTGATCATGCTCAAAACCCAACGCTATATCAAGCACTTTACTTGATGTGGCCCGATATAGTATGTAGAAACACTAATAATATTTACAACTTGTAACATTGCCTATGACGCGTCGCCTTCCCCCCAGCGGGTTAGGGGGTCAGAATACACCCGGGGTACCAGATTCAAGAGGCTGTGTAGCGCAACCCTTCAGGTTGCCAGCGAAATATACACCTTCTCCAAACCCAATTGTCAACCTCACCTATCCGCGGCGAATCCTGTTTCACTAACAGACGAGGCTCTGGCGACCCCAAGCTCCTCATGGAACTTGGGGGTGGGGAGGGAGGGATGGCCTGAAGGTTTAATGTGGCCATATAAATCGTTCCCGAGATGGTCGGGCTAGCACCTTAATGGTGCTTTTGTTGTTGTTGTAGCAGTGCTTCGCCCACCCAATAGCTGCGACCGATCACAAATTGTCATCAATATCCTCTAACTGGAGTCCAAGGAAACTTGCTGTTTCAACAGGGGTGGACCATAATGAAAGGGGTGTTAGAGGCGTTGGTTCCACATTACAATTAAAGAGATGGTTTGTGTCATGTGGGACACATTGCAAGCGATGCATACATTTTGTATGTAGGGGTTGATTCTGGATAAGTAACAGTTTAGCCTGTTACAGTATCCATACATTTTGTATGTCGGGGTTGATTCTGGATAAGTAACAGTTTAGCCTGTTACAGTATCCAGAACGAGGTTGAGCTAAAGTGACTCGCGTTTCCCTGAGGAGTATGCGTTCCTCTTCCGCAGTTTTGGGTACTGTTCTTTGAGTACTGGATTCACCGGGCAATTTCTGGCATAAAGGTCCGACGGCTGTTTGTGGACTTCACTGAAGACCTGCTTGTGTAGAGTTCTCAGGTGCCGTATTTCCTCATAATGCTTATGGGGATTACTCCTTAAGCCCCTGGGCGGTGTTGGCTCATCAATCAGATGTTTTTTGGGATGCCCAGGTTTCTGGGTATTCAACAGGAACTGTTTGGTTAGCATCTCATTTCTCTCCCTGATTGGGAGTATTCACGCCTCATTATGTAGATGGTGCTCTGGGGACATAAGAAGACAGCCTGTGGCGGTTCTGAGGGCTGTATTTTGGCAGGCCTGCAGCTTCTTCCAGTGAGTAGCTTTTAGGCTTGGCGCATATATAGGGGACGCGTAGCATGCAATCGGCTGGCCAATTGCTTTGTATGTGGTAATGAGCGTTTCTTTGCCTTTTACCCAAGTATTGCAAGCAAGGGATTTGAGGATTTTATTACAGCTCTGGATTTTCCGTACAATTGCGGCCCAAAATGTAGATCCTGATCAAACGTCACACTCAAGATTTTTGGGGTGTAGGACAGTTGGTAGCGTAGTGCAATCGACGTGGATGTTCAAAATGGTCGACATATGGGACGTCCATGTTGTAAATAAGGTCGCGGAGGATTTAGTTGGTGGTAATGCCAGGTTTCGCGAGGCGAAAAAACCGGAGAGATCAGGGAGGTAGCCGTTTATTCTGTTGCAAAGCTCATCGATCTGTGGGCCAGGGCCTGTGGCCATTATTGTGCAGTCATCGGCGTAGGAAACGATAGTAACTCCTTTTGGTGGCGGAGGTAGCTTAGATATTTAGAAATTAAACAAAAGTGGGGTTAGGACACCACCCTGTGGCACCCCTTATTTAATTCTTCTACGGGACGTCCTAGGACGTGAACAGCAAGGAGCCACAAAAGATTTATAGAAGTTACGTGGACGTCTGGTTTTGGGGTCTAGCCCAGAACAACCTGTCCGATGCAACCATCCCTTACACGCGACACACTGACAAGAGTATGACCGTCCTAAAAAGATTCTTTTTCGGCATATGCAGCAAAACCATTTCTCAGGGCCGGGGTCAGGAGACGGACCCGGATTGGGTTCGATACCTTCCCGGAGCAAGAGAATATGGAGCAGTCCCGCTGCAAGGAGCTGCTGTGAGGATGACAATTTGTGGGAGGGACGCAACAAACTAAATGGGGTTAAACTGAAATGGCAGTCATTGGTCGGGAAAAATCCCGACTCGCTTCGGTACATAGAACCGACGGCCTTGGAAAGCGCCGATGGCCTTGGCTCAACTTCGTTCTGGATACTGTAACAGGTTAAACTCTTACATATCCAGAATCAACCCCGACATACAAATGTATTCCCCGCTGGCAATGTGTCCCCACATGTTTAGGTGGGGCGAAACATTGCTACAACAACAGCAACAACATCCGTACCGCTGCGATTCAAGAGACTAAACTCACAGCAAGATCTGCTCTGCAGACCTGTTCTGGGTATAAGGTCCACAGAAAAGATCGCGAGAGCGGAAATGGAGGCGGTCTCGCGTTTATCATACACCACTAAGTGCAATATATTTGATCCCACAGGAGCAGTGCCTTAGAACGGCACGGCTTATCTGTCAGGTCAGGCGATAAATCATCAACATCCCGCTCTAATATCAGAACACTACTCACTGACGATAATCGCATTATCTTAGACGATTTTAATGCCCATCACGATGTATGGTACTCGAAACTTTTAGGCGGACAGCAGGGGTGAGATGTTGGCGGATCAAATAGAACAAACGACGTTCTGCACAATAAACGGAAATGCCCCCACTCGTATGGCAGGAAGCTGTCACAGTTCGCCAGATATATCAATCGTGAGCGCAGGACTCGTAAACTGCGTCAACTGGCAGCCGATGGTAACATTGGCATCCGACCTGCCTATATGTATTTTCGAGCGAACCGCCGACCTCATCGTCACAGAAAAACGCACTTTCATAAATATGAATAAAAATCCTTTACAGACAACCGCTTTGCTGCCCTCCCTATCCCGACTGATGCTCGCCAAGGGGAGCGTGCTTTCCGCAAGGTCATTGAATCCGCCTCGGCTTGCTTAATTCCCGCCGGTAGAATTCCCGAAATTCGGCATCACTTTGCGGCGGAGGCCGCCAATTTAGCGAGAGAACGTGATCTTATATGACAGCTCGATCCCGGCGACCCCCAAATAAGGGATATAAACCAACGCATCAGATTGCTTGTGGATGAACACAAGCAGGCGAAACGGGAGGAGCACCTAAGCGGTCGTAACCTCTGCCGGTGTAGGTAAGCTTTGGTCCACCGTAAAGTTTCTATCGAATCCGTCTAAGCACAATGATAAAATTTCCATCGCCTTAAGTGCTGTCGAATACGAAAAAATGCGCGAGCGCTTTCTGCCGACAATATATAATGCATCCTATGGCGGCCACCGTGGTGTGATGGTAGCGTGCTCCGCCTATCACACCGTATGCCCTGGGTTCAACTCCCGGGCAAAGCAACATCAAAATTTTAGAAATAAGATTTTTCAATTAGAAGAAAATTTTTCTAAGCGGGGTCGCCCCTCGGCAGTGTTTGGCAAGCACTCCGGGTGTATTTCTGCCATGAAAAGCTCTCAGTGAAAACTCATCTGCTTTGCAGATGCCGTTCGGAGTCGGCATAAAACATGTAGGTCCCGTCCGGCCAATTTGTAGGGAAAATCAAGAGGAGCACGACGCAAATTGGAAGAGAAGCTCGGCCTTAGATCTCTTCGGAGGTTATCGCGCCTTACATTTATTTATTTTTTTTTTATGGTCCACAAAGATAGACGGAGGGCCAACAGACACGCACATAAACATAAATTCAGCGCGTCCCCAATTACCATCACCGCCAAAGAGGTTGAGGATGTCATCGGTCATGCTAAACCATCTAAAGCAGTGGGCCCAGACGGCATAGCCATGCCGATATGGTCGCCAAGCCCATAGACTACTCACTGGAAGAAGCTACAGGCCTGCCAAAATACTGCCCTCAGAACCACCACGGGTTGTTTTCTTATGTCCCCAGAACACCATCTAAATAATGATGCGAGTATACTCCCCATCAGGGAGAGAACTGAAATGCTAACCAAACAGTTCCTGTTGAACACCCAGAAACCTGGGCATCCAACAGACATCTGATTGATGAGCCAACACCGCCCATGGGCTTAAGGAGTCATCTCCGTAATCATTATGAGGAAATACGGCACCTGAGAACTCAGCCGTATGAAGCAAAAAACCACAAGCAGGTCCTCAGTGAACTCCACAAACAGGCGTTGGACCTTAATGCCAGGAATTGCCCGGTGAATTCAGTACTCAAAAAACAGTACCCAAAACTTGCGGAAGAGGAGCGCACACTCCCCAGGGACATGCAAGTCACTCTAGCTCAACTTCGATGCGGATACTGTAACAGATTAAACTCTTACCTATCCAGAATTAACCCCGACGAAACGTATGCCCTGCTTGCAATGTGTCCCACATGACACCAACCATCTCTATAATTGTAATGTGAAACCAACGCCTCTAACACCCCTCACATTATGGTCCACCCCTGTTGAAACAGCAAGTTCCTTGGACTCCTGTTAGAGTATATTGATGACAATTTGTGATCGGTCGCACCTATTGGATGGGGCGAAGCACTGTTACAACAACAACAACAACGGGGATGAAGAATCAGTTATATGCAATAATATGAAATATTGTAGACATTCAAAAATTATTGTGGTATAGCGTGGTTCAAACTTTTGGTATTTTCACGGTTTTATATATTTTCAGTACAAAAATAATACCCAATAAAAAACTCATAATTTTGTAGAAAATACTAAACCAAAAAACTTTTGAACACTTGCAAAATAATATAAATACGTGTAGATTTTAAATAACCAAAAAATATTTTAGCTTTTGTTTCACCACAAATTTAATTTTAAACCGCGCTTTATTTCCTTCCGTAAATTGTACTACTTAGCGCGTCATCAACAACTCCCAGTCTGACAGCAAAATACTCAATGAAGAACAATAATTATAATAAATGATAATTACCGTTATATATTGTGGACATTTTAAAAACAAACTGCATTAAAATTTCAAAAAAAAAGAATGACTTGAAAATTTTTACTTTTTCGCGTCTAAACCAAGCAAAAATGCCACTGTGCGCCGACTTCATCGTCACCGAAAAACACACTTTAACAAACTTTAAAAAAGGAAAGTGGGATGAGTACAAATCCTTACAGACAGTCGCTTTGCTGCCCTCCCTATTCCGATTGATGCTCGCCAAGGGGAACGTACTGAAAAATGGAAAATGGCATGGATAATTCCGCTACTAAAGCCTGGCAAACCAGCTAACGAAGGCGAATCATATCGACCGATATACCCCCAGCGGGGTAGGGGGTCAGAATATACCCGCTGTAGGTATGCCTGTCGTAAGAGGCGACTAAAATACCAGTTTCAAGGGGTTGTGTAGCGCAACCCTTTCAGGTTGCCAGCGCAATATATAGCTTATCCAAATCCAATTGTCAACCTCACCCATCCGCGGCGAATCCTGTCTCACTAACAGACGAGGCTCTGGCGACCCCAAGCTCCTCATGGAACATCGATAACACTACCCAAAGCCTTCGGGGAGAAACCTTATCGCTACAACAACAACAACATATCGACCGCTATCACTCCTTTCGCCAGTAGATAAGACATTGGAAACCGTTCTGCTCCCTCATTTCACGGCAAATCTTCGCCTAGCCACGCACAAGCGTGGCTTCCTTAAAATGATTAAATACGGATTATATCAGCAAAACCCGCATCATAGGACGGTGCTCGTGGCACTTGACCTATCAAAAGCTTTTGACACAGTCAACCACGGCACGCTACTCAGAGGCATAGAAAGCTCACACCTTCCCGCTTGTCTAAAAAGATGGACCGCTAATTATCTGAGTTGTCGGCAGGCGTCGATTCAATTTTAGGAACGAAATTTCTAAACCTAGAAAAATTTAAATGTCGGAAATTTGGACATACGCGCCAATGGTGTCACACTACCGACTGTCAGTCACCCAAAGATCTTAGATTCAAGGCTCATGCACCGAGTTTGTTTCTAAAGTACAAAGTAACAACAAAATCCTCAAGTTGCTTGCCGGCAGCACATGGGGAAAAGATAAAGAAACGTTGCTAACCAAAGCAATTGGCCGGCTGCTCATGAGCTACGCGTCACCAGTCTGGTCGCCTGGTCTTAAAAATACACACTGGAAAAGGCTACATACCTGTCAAAATACTGCAATCAGAACTGCCACCGGATGTCTCCTTATGACCCTCGAACACCATCTACACAGTGAGGCCAAAGAGCTCAATATTAAAGAGCACAACGAAATGCTGAACAAACAGTTCTTGCCTAATTGTCACAAGCCAGGACATCCTAGCAAAGAACTGCTTGATTTAGCACAGCCTCCACGGGGATTAAGGGAACATCTCCTAAAGCACTATGGCGAGATCCGGCACCTGCCAACACAGCCGTTTGATCCAGGCAAGCAAAAGCAGGCCCTTAGCCAAATCCACACCGAATCGGTAAACGCCTTTGTCAGGACACGCCCGGTGAACCCCGTTATTAATATGCAAAATCCCACCCTTGCAGAAGAAAAAAACACACTACCAAAGGAGACACGAGTCACATCCCAGCGAGTTAGGAGATCAGAATATACCCGCGGTAGGTATGCCTGTCGTAAGAGGCGACTAAAATACCAGATTCAAGGGGCTGTGTGGCGCAACCCTTAGGTTTCCAGCGCAATATAAAGCTTTTCCAAACCCAATTGTCAACCTTACCTATCCGCGGCGAATCCTGTTTCACTAACAGACGAGTCTCTGGCGATCCCAAGCTCCTCATGGAACTTGGGGGTGGGGAGGGAGGGAATGGCCTGAGGGTTTAATGTGGCCACATAAATCGTTCCCGAGAGGTCGGGATAGCACCTTACTGGTGCTGTGGTACCGGTGCCGACCGGATCTGTATCCGGCAAAGGACTATCACATCGATAACACTCCCCAAAGCCTTCGGGGAGTAACCTTGTCGCTACAACAACAACAGACACAAGTCACCCTGGCCCAACTTCCTTCTGGATATTGTAACAGGTTAAACTCTTACTTGTCCAGAATCAACCCAGACATACGTAATGTATGTCCTGCATGTGACGTGTCCCCACATGACACCAACCATCTTTTCAATTGTAATGTGGAACCTACGCCTCTAACACCCATCTCCCTCTGGTCCGCGCCTGTTGAAACAGCCAGTTTCCTTGGACTCTCGTTAGAGGACTTTGATGACAATTTGTGAGTAGTCGTCCCATTGAATTGGGCTAAGCACTGTTCATACAACAACAACAACAGGGGTTTTCGAGGTTAAGTTCTTGTAAGCGATCTGCCTGCAACCTGCTTCCAGTGTTTGTATTTGTATTTGTATTTATTAGGCAATTCATCCCAGCACAACAATTTGGCAAAAATTATTTTATAGTGCTAGTCGGTAAAAGGCATAAAATAGGAACAATTTAAACTTGAAACTTAAAGCTAATGACTATTGCTAAGAAAAGGTTACAATAAATAATATATTTAATAAATAGTAAATAAATAAATAGACGAATGATAGAGAAATGTACTCTTCTACTTCTACTTCTTAGAAGAAATCAGTATTTTAATTGTCTAGGTTATTATAGAAACTTGTTAATATGTATGTCTTTCGTCTCCCCTGGCTTGCGGTACTATTATATTCTTGTACGCTCTTTATCAAATTCTGAATGTTTTATGTTGTTCGTACGGCAAACACCGGTTCAGTGTTGTAATATTAAATATGTACAAACGTTCGTCCCCAAAGCGCCCCTTGTCGTACAGCCACCGTTAGCTATCGAAATACAGCCCAATATTTATTCATGTATTGGTTTTTTTTTGGTCACCGAAATCCCACAAAAAAAGGTGGAGCGGCGTAGATACTAACCCCTAAACCTCTCCGCCAATCAAAGGCTATAGAGTTTGGCCAAGACCTCGTACCAACGATTAGGTTCCTACCCTAGTGAGGGGAGTCTGTGTGGAAGAAAAGTTTTTTTAATCAGGCTTATCAGTGTATACTTACGTATATAAATATTCTCACCGTAATAAATTTTTTGTTTGAAATTTTAGTTTCAATCGACGCCGTTCGCCAATGATGAATTTCCGTGGTGGACGTGGAGGGAATAATCGAGGCCGTATGAACTTTTGGCGTCGTAGTCCGAGTGGTGGTCGTTTTGATGGAGGTGGTGGTGGTGGTTTTGGAGGACGTTTTAATCGCCGATTTTCTCCACAACGCAGGTTCTCGCGTGATCGTGATCGTCGCATGTCACCAGTGCAAAATAAATTCCGTACATTTTCACCACAGCGCCGATTTTCACCACAAAATAATATGCCATTTCAAAGGCAATCCAGAGATCGTCGATTTAGCCCAGGTCGCAGAGCAATGTCACCAATACAAAATAATACACGTGAACGTAATAATTTTGGTGGTGGTGGTGGTGGTGGTGGTTGGAAACCACGCAATAATTTTGATTGCCCAAAAGCTGAATCTGCCTCAGAGAGTTCGAATTGGGAATTGGATGATGATGAGCCTGTACCAGAACCTGAAATACATCTACCACCCGCACCACCCAAAAAAGCTAGTCCAAAAAATAAGAACAATTCAAACCGAGGAAGAAGTTTTGATAGAAAACGCAGTCTTGATAGAAAGAGGAGTATTGACAGGAAGAGAAGTAATGAAAGAAAGCGCAGTGTTGAAGGAAAGCGCAGTGTTGAAAGAAAGCGCAGTGTTGAAAGAAAGCGTAGTGTTGAAAGAAAACGTAGCATTGGAAGAAGCATTGCAAGGAGTATTAGTAGGAGCACGCATGAAATAAGCGATGGCGAATCCAGTCAATCATCTGAAAAAATTCCAAAAGCACGTGAAAGCTCAGGTAATTGCTCATTAGTTTTGGATACAAATAGTACTTTCAGGAAATTTTTATATGGAATTTATTTTTTGTACAGGGCGCCGTTCGTCTGTTGAATTCGCCGGCCCTCCAGTCAAAACAATTGATTTATCCAAAGAGGAACGAGCTGAAAATACTCGCAAAACCAAGTCAATAGAAATAATTCATACTACTGAAGCACCACCTGTAAAGAAACAGGCGCCACCAGCTGCTGGAGCTCCTGCACCTACACCTGCTGCAGCTCCTGCACCTGCACCTGCTGCTAGTGCTCCCGTTACAACAGCTGTGCGTAATGATAAGTTGCGTGACAGATATAGTTCGAGTTTGTCGCGAACGCCATCACCATTTTTAAAACCTCATGAACGTGAAAAGCTGCAGGCACAGACACAGACCGCACAACCGCAGACGCAGGTTAGTGCAGCAAAGAAGCCGCCACAAGCGGAGAAGCCGAAACCACAGAAAAGCCATAAAGAAAGTGACTCTTCTTCTTCAGATAGCTCAGGAGATAGTGATGACAGCGATGATGATAAAAAAGCTAAACTGGCAAAAAAGAAGAAATTAGAATTGCGTTCCAAAAACAAAAGACGAAAGTCAGTAAGCAGTGACGACGATTCAGATGATAGCGAAGATGAAAAGGCTAAGAAGAAATCTAAAGCTGCAGCAAAGAATCAATCGTTATTGGAGTTATCTACGAGTAGCAAGGCAGGACGTAAAGACAAAAATACTTCCATTGAAGATGAATTGCAAAATAGTCGTGGCAAAGTTAAACAACAACACAATGACGTGGCAGAGTTAACTGCGCAAAATATTACAAAACTACATAAAAAAATACCAGAGAAAACTATTTCAAAGGATAGCAGTTCATCGCAATCGAGCGATGATTCCGACAAATCAGATAGTAAAATAATCGAAACGAAATCAAAACTATTGGCTTCGCGAAAACGCACAGCATCGATTTCGGGTATCAAAAAGTCTAAGCGTGCATCCTCAGATTCAGATGATGACCAAGCTGCAAAGAAGAAGCGTAAGAAGGCAAGAAAAGCAGGAAAACGTAATTCGGATGAGGACAGCTCTTCGGACTCTGATGCTGAGGCATTATTAAAAAAGAAAAAACATAAGAAACACAAAAAACATACCAAGAAGAATAAGAAACACAAAAAACACAAGAAAAGGAATAAGAAGGCTGACAGCTCATCGAGCAGCGATGATGACGAGATAATACGTGAGCGTGTAGGCAAAGCATCAACGTCAGCTATGCTACTTGGTGGTGTTAATGAGGATTTAGAGAAACAATTACGTGAGAGAGCATTAAAATCTATGAAAAAGATAGAATAAATTTTATCTTTATGTACCATTGATGATAATATAACGACAGTCATTTCATCAATATGTTTGATTAACTTTTTTTTATGTATCTGTTAATATACATACATTACAGTTTAGTTTTAAATCCCCACACATACCCATATACACGCATACTTAATAATACTAAAAGTAATTGAGAAGAGCATCAGTAACATAAAACACATTGGTGTTTTAATTTTCAAAGAAAATGTTACTCTTATATTACTATAAAAGAAAGAAAAAAGGTCAAGAACAGTTAAGGCGCTGTTAATGAAATATTTATCATCGCATGCTAAAGAATTTGTAACATACATACATACACTTAATTACTTTTACTATAGCAGCAAACAAGAAGGGAGCAATTCAAACAGATTTATCGTTTCTGAACAGCTGATATATATATAACAACACTTATATTACTGATTGCTTTAATTAAAGAAAGAAGGCAAAATAATTATACCGTTTTGTTGAGAGTTGTCGACATTTTCTTGATATGAAATTTTAGGTTCTATTATTTAAGTAGATATTATATTATATAATGCATTCATGTTTGTCAACTTAAAGAAGCAAACAAATAAAGATTACTACGGAAAACACAAATCTTCTACTCATTTGCACACTACTAAGAAAGAAAGTCAGGAAACTCTTTAACGGGGCAAGAAGAACCGGCAACTGTGAGGAATACACTCAAAATCTAACAAAGTACAATAAAGAGATAAGGAAAGCTAAGAGGGAAAGTTTCAGAAATTTCTGTGAGGGAATTTTTAGCACACCTGCAGCGGCAAGGCTCCACAAGGCCCTAGCCAAAGAGCAGATGGAGATTAACCTAGCGATTAGGCTACCAGACGGTACCTATACCGGAACGGTGGAGGAGCGAGCGAAGGCCCTGCTACAAACGCACTTTCCGGGTGCCTCTCCGCAAGTACCGGAACCTGTGTTCCCCAGAGTGAAACCAACCCCATCAGACTGGCAATTGGCCACCTCCCTCTTCAGTGAGGCCAGAGTCAGATGGGCAGTGGAATCCTTTGAGAAATACAAATCTCCGGGGGTGGATGGCATCTACCCGGAGCTAATGCAGCAAGGGACACAGATTATCCCACATCTGGCCAGTATCATGAGAGATAGCCTGGCACTGGGATACATACCCATGATGTGGAGAAGAGCAAAAGTGATTTTCATACCAAAACTACGAAAAAAGGACTATTCACAGGCAAAGTCCTTCAGACCAATAAGTCTAACTTCCTTTGTCTTGAAGGCAATGGAAAAGATATTGGACCAAGAAATTAGGTCGGACGCCCTCAAGAGCTGGCCCCTACATCATAGCCAGCATGCGTACAGAGCGGGTAGGTCCACGGACACGGCTCTACCAACTAACATCTGAAATACAGAGGGCGTTCGAAACAGAGAAAAAATTGATTTGCGCTTTCCTTGACATCGAGTGTGCCTTTGACTACACATCTTACGAAAGCGTAAACAGCACTGCAGAGAAGAGGAATTCAGATGCCTATCCAGAGATGGATTGACAATCTACTCCGCACAAGAAGCGCTGAAGGCCATGTGAGCAACAGCTCAGTTAAGGTTAATACCACGAGGGGGTGCCCTCAAGGAGGTGTTCTATCACCCCTTCTGTGGAGCCTAGTAGTGGATGAATTCCTGCAAAAGCTATCTGACAATGGCATAAGTTGCCAGGGATATGCTGACGACATCGTCATAATTGCAAGGGGTAAATTCGAGAGTACGCTCTGTGACAATACAGAGAGCATTGAATATTACTAAGGGATGGTGTGCCAGTGTGGGGCTTAACATCAACCCATCTAAAACGACCATCATCCCTTTCACCAGAAGAAGGGCCCTACCAGCTCTGAGAGCAATTACAATAGATGGCGTGGCACTAGAGCATGGAACCGCGGTGAAATACTTGGGGGTCATTTTTGACACCAAGCTCCTATGGAAACAGCACTTCGACTCCATGAGAGCTAGGGCCACGAGGTCCATCATGATATGCAAACGTTTAGCAGGCAAATCATGGGGCTGTAGCCCGCATGTGCTAAGACGGATGTATACCATGATAGTAAAACCTATGATAACATACGGTTCGATAGCCTGGGCATCGAGAACAACTCGGGCGACGACGAGGCAAGCGCTGTCAAAATTTCAGCGACTGTCATGTGTATGCATCACGGGAGCTATGCGCACATGCCCTACAGCAGCGCTGGAGGCTATCCTCGATCTGACCCCGCTCCATATATCAATAGAGCAGTCAGCCAAGCGAACCCTCCTGTATCTCGCTAAGGAGGGCTCGGGCATAGGTAAAGTCATATCGTCCCGAAACATGGAGGAATTGAGAGAGAAGATCCCAATGTCTCAACTCCCGAGGGATGATATCCTCAGGCAGATAGTCTATGAGAGAAGGTACAAAGTAGAACTGGGAGACAAGGGTACGTGGGAGGAAAGCAGAATTGAGTACATTCATCAGCTAAATAGAATAGTATGGTATACCGATGGTTCGAAGACGGCAGAGGGGATTGGATCTGCAGTCATTGGACCCAGAGCCAAGATATCAGCGCCTCTGGGAGCACACCCGAGCATTTTTCAAGTGGAAGTATTCGCTATAAGCCAGTGTGCTAACCTGAACCTTCAGTGCGAATACTCCAATAAAACAATTGCCATACTCAGTGACAGTCGGGCCGCCCTCAAGGCGATCCCGGCGTATGAAATAAAATCAGCACTAGTCTTTGAGTGCGTTGAAAAGGTAAATCAACTAGGAACACACAACAAACTGTTGTTGGCCTGGGTTCCTGGCCACAGGGGAGTGGAGGCCAATGAGCAAGCGGACAGCCTGGCAAGAGAGGCAGCAACGACACGACCTATTTGTCCTGAGCCGTTCCTGCCAGTAGGCCCGCAGGAAATCAGAGGGCATCTACTAGTAGAAGAAAGGGAAAAGGAGGAAGAACACTGGAGCAATATGCCAGGCCTGAGGCAATCTAAGTTACTGCTAGGGGGCTACAACACAACTCGATACAGGGCATTAATGGGCCTGTCGAAAGATAACCTGAGGATCCTAACAGCTATTCTTACAGGACATTGCAGACTGAACAGCCACATGCAGAAGCTGGGCATACTATCGAACAACACATGCCGATTTTGTGATCGATCAGCGGAGACGGCGGAACATGTACTCCTTGAATGTGACGCAATCTCAAGACGTAGGGCCAAGTTTTTGGGCTCACCATGGCCAGAGCATTCTCACATCAAATCCCTCAAGCGAGATGAACTGCTAGGGTTCATCAGAGATGTCGGCTTGGATGAGGTGCTGTGAAGCAGTTGAGGGCACAATAGACCAATGGTCGCAGTGCGATCCTAAATTAATTATCTATCTATCTACTCATTTGCATATCGCCGCCAAGTGGAATATCACTATCTCGGCTGCCAGTTCCAAAACGAGCAATCTCATCTGAATTTGATTTAAGAAAGCTCATCTTAGGACGTTTTTCATCGAGCCGTGTTCAAAATGCATTAAATTCTACTGATATAGAGATATCGACACCCACAGATTGGAACCTCGCTAAAGAACTCTTCAACGATGGCACAGTTAAGTGGGCAGTAAAGTCTTTCCCGAGCTACAAATCTCCGGGAGTGGATGGTATATATCCAGCCTTTCTGCAGTAGGGCGAGGAATTGATCCCACACCTAGTCAGGATTATGAGGGATAGCCTCACACTGGCATACATCCCGACGGTGTGGAGAAGAGCAAAAATGGTCTTTATACCTAAGGTGGCTAAAAAGGACTACTCCAGTCCTAAGTCCTTTAGGCCTATAGGCCTGACATCCTTTGCTCTCAAAGCAATGGAGAAGATTGTAGACCACGAGATTAGATCAAAGATTCTCGATAGAGTGCCACTACATAAAGATCAGCATGCATACAGAACAGGCAGGTCGACAGAAACTGCACTGTATCAGCCGTCTACAGAAATACAAAGTGCGCTCGAGTGCGGGGAGATAATTCTATGCGCATTTTTAGAGGGGGCTTTCGACAACACGACACACGAAAGTGTGAATCGGGTACTCGAGAGAAGAGAGATACAACGTCCAATCCGTGTGTGAATAAACGCCTTATTGCGTACGAGGATTGCCGAAACCTCAAGTGGGGACGGTACAGTAGAAATTAAAACAACGAAACGATGTCCACAAGGGGGCGTCCTGTCACCCCTGCTGTGGAGCCTGGTAATAGATGAACGTCTACTCTCAGACAACGGAATCCGATGTCAGGGGTACTCGGATGATATTGTTATCATTGTAAGGGGCAAATTTGAGAGAACCCTTTGCGACATCTTTGCATTATGGCATTGAGGTTAACGAAAGAATGGTGTACTGAGGTAGGGCTAAGCATCAACCCTAACAAGACATCCATTGTGCCCTTCACCAGGAAAAGAAAACTGGAAGGGATTAGGCAAATCACAATGGATGGAGTACAGATAGAGTACACGACTGAGGTGAAATACTTGGGAGTCACGTTTGACTCTAAACTCTTATGGAAGAAACACGTCGATAACACGTCAAAAGCCACAAGAGCAATAATGGTGTGCAGACGTATTGCAGGAAGATCCTAGGGATGTACACTATGATAGTGAGACCTATCATAGTGTACGGAGCAGTTGCGTGGGCATCAAGAACAACCATGGTGACCGTACAAAAATCGCTCACGAAGCTTCAACGCTTAGCGTGTGTCTGCATTACGGGAGCCATGCGAACATGCCCGACGGCAGCAATAGAAGTGCTGCTTGAGTTAACGCCTCTACATATAATAATTGAGCAGGCAGCCAGGAGTACTTTAGTAAATATAGCTAAAGAGGGATGTGGAAGAGGCAAAATGATACAGTCACGGAGCATGGTGAAGCTGCAGGAGAGAAGCGCTTCAAAATAGAGCTGGGGAACAAATGTACGTGGAACACCTCCAGGGTTGAAGCGCTTCACCAGGAACACACTATAATATGGTACACCGATGGCTCGAAGACACCGGAGGGCATAGGAGCTGGGATCTTCGGCCCCGAACCAAAATATCCCTACCACTCGGAAAATATCCGAGCATCTTCCAAGCCGAAGTTGTCGCCATAAGCCGGTGTGCAGAGATAAACTTACAGCGGGGATATACCAACGAGAAAATCGCCATACTCAGCGACAGTCAAGCTGCACTCAAGGCATTATCTTCAGTTGAGATTAAATCATCAACAGTCCTTGAGTGTGTGGCGAGGTTAAACAGTCTCGGGGTCAATAACACCATCCGTCTGGCATGGGTACCTGGACACAGAGGATTAGATGGTAACGGGCGAGCGGACGAGGTTGCCAGGAAAGCCAATAGGACCCGAGTCTATGGTGCCAATAGGGTCACATACAATAAGACAGGACTTTAGGCGAAAGAAGGCGTGCCTCAGAGAACAACACTGGCGCCAAAGTCCAGGACTTCGGCAGGCAAAGGCACTAATAGGAGGGTACAACTCGAAGCGATATAAGGCTATGATTAACCTCTCAAAAAGTATCCTTAGGATTTTAATAGGTATACTCACAGGTCACTGTAGGCTAAAGAGCCATATGCATAAATTGGGCATATCAGCTAGTAGCCTCTGTCGATTCTGTGATGTCGAAGATGAGTCTGCAGAACACATCCTGAAGGAATGTGAGGCATTCGCGAGACGAAGACTTAGGACTAGGATCATCCAAACTGGAAAATAGTCACATACACTCTCTGAAGCCGAGAACCATTCTGGATTTTCTCAGAGAACTCGGCTTGGATGAAGTGTTGTAAAGAGAATGAGGGCACAATAGACCAATAGGTCGCAGTGCTTAACCTCACAACATCTATCTATGATATAGAGCGTTCTTGAACCGAATTGTAAAATAGAGCGCTATTGAAAAAAATTTGGATATAGACATTCATCAAAAGTTTGATGAGATAGGGCATTTCCAATTAAAATTCTATATTGTTATCCACACTTGGAATACTTTCAGTGGCAAACTGTCATAAGAAGCTACCTCATGATTTGAAAACGATAAATTGCCGTTATGCATGTGGGCCTAATAAATTAGAAAAAAAAAAATTTGATCAAAAAATATTTAAATATCATACCCCAAGATGATTAAAAACGTTCAAATTTAAAAGCATTTTCTGTTCGAAAATTAACGTATCGTCGGGAGAAAAATGTACCATAAATGTGATTATTCTTGAATAATCATTTATGATTCCTATTTCGAAACGCTTTGTATTCATATTTGATATCATTGTAAAATTGAGCTTTAATAGTTTGAGTAATATTTGACTGCTTTTCGCAGTTATTTTCTGATCATATTCGTGAATATATTTCAATCGTTTTGGTTGAGATTTTTGAATCATTTTTGAATGCCATTATAATGCATTTATTCTTCATATCTCATTCAAAATAAGATACTACATAATAATCTTATTTCATCAGGGGAAGAAAGCATGCGAAAGTGAGCTATTCGAACCACAGCTAACTCGCAAACAAACTTGACCGATATACACCTGTGACTACAACATCCAACATCAGCATTACCGTCTGCATCTTAAAATACGGATACGATACGGGATGTTTAAGCCGTATCCAGGTATGTCAAGATAGTTTCACTTACCTGGGGTTCAAATAGCTCACAACCTATGTATTGACCAATCATTATGTATTTTCTGGGAAGCTGAAGGGGAGAAATGGTTGGTGAAATCTTCGTTCACGAGCAGCATTACATTTATTTGGTCTTGAAGAATATCGTTTATATAAATAATAAATTTTATATATAATTTTTCTTAGCTTCATGATTGAAAAAATATGTGTATGTGAAAAAAATAAAATTTTTAATGAAAAGTAAAATTTCAACAAATATATTCATAAAAGATTCCGAAAGCTGAATGAAAAATGATAAAAAATTTTTGATCAACTAAAGTAAACACATTTGATTCAAATATGATTCCAAAATGTGATTGAAAAACTATATTCAGTTATTGATCATCAAAGGTAAGCATATTTGATTATTCTTTTTGTTGGTTTTTATGAAATATTAAAATTTAGTAATTAAAGGACTTCAAAAATGATTCCAAAAAGTGATCGAAAAATGCTTTTTATTTTTTCATCATCAAAAGTATTCATATTTGATTATTTCTTTTGTTCAATTGTATGATAACTCATTATTTAGTCAGAAAGAGTAATCAAATTGTATTGATATGTACGGAAATTCAAAATTGAATCACCTAAATGCTGAGTGGGTTCATGGCACACACTAGACAACTGTAATTATAAAATTTGATTTATATTTAATTATATAACTATCCATTTATACAAACTTGAGCGCAACTCTTTCAAGGGGTTGCCAGCGCAATTTATAGCTACTCCAACCCCATTGTCAACCTCATCTTCCCCTTAGGTCGTTAGCAGCCGCGGCTCTGCTGACCCCAAGTTCCTCATGAAACTAGGGGGTGGCCTAGAAGATTCAATTGTGTCATATTAAATTGTTCTCGAGAAGATCGGCTAGTAGCTTAATGGTGCTTGTGACCGCAACGTACGTATATATATATTCGATAAAGGACCTTCAACATCGATAACACTCCTCAAAACCTTTGGAGTGTCTTTATCGGTACAACAACAACGAGCTGTAATTCAGATAACCCTTTTATGATAACAGATATATATATAAAAGCTGTCAATAATACCGGTCTTCATGGTACAAAGGCATGTTCCTGGCCTAACTAACTGAAGGTCGACGACTCAAATGAAGGCTCAACAAACCTCATAATTTTTTTTAAACGAGATCGCCTCTCGGACACATCTTTGGATCTGCATTCAACCGAAATTTAGAGCGAGTTAGAATTCTAAGAGACAGCGCCAAGTTTTTTTTATACGTCTTATGAAAAAGTATATAAACTTCTTATTGTAAAATAAGGTCAGAGGCCCATTCAAAGGCAGATAGACTCACTATATCGCAGGAGAATGGCTGAAAACCAGTAAAAATACAGTGCAGTTCTGGCCGACACTTCGAACGGTTATGCACAAGATTGTTGTAGCGATAAGGTTGCTTCCAGAAGGTTTTGAGGAGTGTTATAGATGTGATGGTCCTTTGCCGGATACAGATCCGGTACGCTCCGGTAACACAGCACCACTAACGCTTCCCAAGGCAGTATGTTCTATGTAACGGAGCGACTCGGAATTTTTCCCGACCAAGGACTGTCGTTTCAGTGTAACCCCATTTAATTTGTTGCGTCCCTCCCACAAATTGTCATCCTCCCAGCTGCTCCTTGCAGCGGAACTGCTCCATATTCTCTTCCTACGGGAAGGTATCGAACACAATTCGCGTCCGTCTCCTGACCCCGGCCCTGAGAAATGGTTTTGCTGCATCTGCCGGAAAAGAATCTTTTTAGGACGGTCATACTCTTGTCAGAGTCTCTCGTGTAAGGGATGGTTGCATCGGACAGGTTGTTCTGGGCTATATCCCAAAACCAGACGTCAAGAGATCAAACTCACAGCAAGATCTGCTCTGCAGACCTGTTCTGGGTATAATGTCCACAGAAAAGATCGCGAGAGCGGAAATGGAGGCGGCCTCGCGTTTATCATACACCACTCTGTGCAATATCATATATTTGATCCCGACATCGGCCGCAGGGACAGTTTCTTAGAACGTCAAGGCTTATCTGTCCGGTCAGGCGATGCAAACCTAGAAAACATCAACATCTACATCCCTCCTGTTGCACCAGTGGATACCGCCCTAATATTAGCGCCTTATAAGACAGCTCGATCCCGGCGACGCCCAAATAAGGGATAAAAACCAACGCATCAGAATACTTGTGGACGAACACGAGCGGGCGAAATGGGAGGAGCACCTAAGCGGTTGTAACCTCTCTGCCGGTGTAGGTAAACTTTGGTCCACCGTAAAGTCCCTATCGAATCCGTCTAGGCACAATCACAAAGTTTCCATCGCCTTTGGCGATAAAGTGCTGTCGGATGCGAAAAAATGCGCGAGCGCTTTCTGACGACAATATATAATGCATTCTACGGTCGAAAAAGATAGAAGAGAGGGGAGGGCCAACAGACACGTACATAAACATAAATTCAGCGTGTCACCAATTACCATCACCGCCAAAGAGGTTGAGGATGCCATCGGTCATGCTAAACCATCCAAAGCAGTGGGCCCAGACGGCATAGCCATGCCGATTCTTAAAAGCCTAGGGAAAGATGGTTTCAAATATTTAGCGCATGTCTTCAACCTGTCTCTTTCCACCTTCGTCATTCCCGAAAAATGGAATATGGCCAAGGTAGTACCGCTACTAAAGCCTGGGAAACCAGCTAACATGGGAGAGTCATATCGCCCGATATCTCTCGTATCGCCAGTAGCCAAGACGCTTGAAGCCATTTTGCTCCCCTACTTCAAAGCAAATTTACAGCTAGCCTGTCATCAGCATTGCTTCAGAAAACTCCATAGCACCACCACCGCGCTAAATGCCATCAACGCCCAGATAAATTGTGGTTTAAATAAAAAACCCCACCATAGAACAGTACTCGTTGCGCTAGACCTATCAAAAGCTTTTGATACTGCAAACGTGTGGCATCTAGAAGGCAAATAATAACAACCATGATACAATCTTCAGCAACGCCATACATATAACCCTGCTTCGAACTTGAGGAGAACAGTCAAATAGTTAGTTGGTTCCGAGAGATTAAACAAACAAGCTGCACAACTTAATAAATACATATATATTTTCCATTAAACCAATATTCTCACATCATTCATTAACTCTGTTCAATAATTAATCACTATTATTAAATGTATTATAATTAAACACGGTTTCGTTAATACATTCCAAAATACGGTATTCCTGAGAGCTTCAGAAGCGGGATCTGGATCGGTTCGGTTTTTTCTCTAATTGCAACGACGTAATAGGAAAAATAACGTATAACATCGGCAGGATTGCGGAAGAAACCGCATTTCTAATAAACTTTGGTTGCTTTTGAGAAAAACGAGAAACGCATACGTTCATACATACATTTAATAAGCGCAACGCATAACGTGTGTTATGGTCCACTTGGGAGAGTCACCCTTGGAACGTACCAGTTGGCTGAGGATAGGAAAAGGGCTAGAATTCACCCTCACTCATGTTTGCCTGGGGTGGTTAAACACTTTGCTGGGTAATTCATCTCATCAGCTGGTTCTGTGTTTTTTTGTATTTTCACTGGTGTAAAGATTGCCACAAAGAGATGGCAAAAGTAAACATAATCAACACCTTGGTAGTTACTATTCTCTCACGACACAAAAGTTGTTTCCCCTAAATCCCATACGCCTATCATCAACACGACGACTTTAAAATTGGAACATGTTATGTGTGACAGGGACAAGAGCCAACACGTGGGTTGAACGAACCGATAAAAAAACATCGAAGTATCGATGGATCGGTGGAGCTAGATAGCGGAACCATATACGGAAGCGGGCTTGCTTTTTCTTTTTCTGCTGGATTGGACTCGAGAGAAGTTGGTTTTTTCTTCCTGGTACTACCAATGCTGAGAAAAAAAATTTAAGTAAGGTGCAAGTAAGTGGTCAAACTAATTTTTTTGCGTGTAAGTGGCATTGGAAACAGCAATCTAACACATAGATAGATTATGCTGAGAATGCTAAAATAATTTCACGAATAAGTGGTGGATTTGACCAAGACATGGATGGTGCGCTTCCATGGTTATGGTGATCGGCACAAACAAGTGATGTGCAACTGCAATTTTTCAATTTCATGTTGATTCACCCATTTTGTTACAAGCTGATGAGACATCGCATGCACTGCAATTTTTCAATTTCATATGTGACTCACTAATTTTGCTAGAAGCTGATGAAACAACGCATGCACTACAATTTTTCAATTTCATATTGATTCACACATTTTGTTACAAGCTGACAAGACATCGCGTGCACTACAATTTTTCAATTTCATAAATATGTGACTCACTCATTTTGCTACAAGCTGATGAAACAACGCATGCACTACATTTTTTCAATTTCATATTGATTCACACATTTTGCTACGGCTGATAAAACAACGCAGGCACTACCGTTTTCCAATTCTTGTGTGGTTCACTTATTTGGCTACAAGTTGGTAAAAGCATTTTGCTAAAGCTGGGCAAGGGTGACCGTACGCAGAAGATATTTTCGAGGATCACTTAAATAATTTTAATCGGCAACCTGGACCTGCGAACCGATTTTGATAAGAATTCGTCCATTATATTGAGGCATTCGACCTATCAAGCTTCGTCCCCGTCGCGCCATGCCCGAAATCCAGACGCCCTAAACCTATACATCGCCAGAAAACAGTAGATGTCAATTGGGATCTGGGGCGTAGAAACAATCCTCCCGTTGGCTATCAAAATCAACGCGACACAATCATTTTTGATAACGCACATACTTACCAAAACCACCAGCAACCACGACCATTTCAACAGCGCCAAACAAACGCGCCAACCACCACCAACAGCGCCTACTATTATGACGAGCAATCACCATCGTCAGTACAACCACAAGCATTTCAACGCGCCAACCACCACCAACAGCGCCTACTATTACAACGAGCAATCACCATCGTCAGTACAACCACAACCCCTTCGATAGCGCCAACCACGAGCGCAACAACCACCAGTTGCAACGTACGTAGCAGGGCCGCCGAACATAGGCCTGCCGCCACTACTGTCAACAGCAACAACAGGCGGCACCACCGACAACAATACCAGCCGCAACAATATCAGCTACGACCATACCAGCTACAACAATACCAGCTACAACAATACCATCCGTAACAATACCAGCTCCAACAACAACCGCAGGGCCGCGAACATAGGCCTGCTGCCATCCCGATTACGACAAAAATATCTGCGGCTAAAGCGGTGAGTTCGTTCCGATATTGACAAAATATACGTATTTGTACTCTCAACCTTTTTCTTTCATTTTTGACTCTGCAACAACATATAGTTATTAATATACTAACATATTCAAACTTAAGGCTACAACACTAGTATAAAATCTTAACACGTAATACATACATACATATACCTAAATTAAAGAGAGCAAGCAGCATCCACTTGCTGCAAAGTTAAAAATGTAAACGTAACGTAAAGTAATGTTAAAGAAGTTTAATTAATTTAGAAGCAAGAAGAAAAAAAAAACCAAAAAAAACAAAACAATACCAACACTGACTTAAATATGTAAAACAATTTCTTTAATGAGTATGATTTACTATAGATTTAAAAGTTTACGTTTTACTTGAATATATTTACTAGGAATAAAAAAAAAAAATATTACAAAAAAAAAAATTTTTAAACTATACACTATGTGCGTTATAAACGTTAACTTGGTTATTAAGTTATCTAGTGAACCGTATAAATAGGTCTGCGCGATTGACGCACTGTCTACTGCATAGATAAGCATACATAAATGTTAGTTTAATTCATGGATGAATAAGTACTTTAGGGAAGAATGAATTTGTAGGTGCATACAGGCTCTTACCGTTGCGAAATTTTGCTAGATTAGCATAAAAACTTTTTGATAAAAATATAAATCATTGAAATCAGGCAAGGAAATTGTTATAGCTGGGAAAAAGGGGGGAATTATGTTCGAATGAAAGTAATAGTAAGAAAATCAAACAACCATTAATACTAAATTAAAATAAAGTTACCTAAACTAAAATAAATTAATTGAAATAAAATAGACTAAAAGGAAATAACCTAACATAAATAAAATAAAGAAAAGAAATAAAACTCAAATAAAACAGAATAAAATAAAATAAACTACAGTAAAACAAACTAAAATAAAATACCACAACTTTTTTTCTAAATGTACCCCTCCCCCTCTTACTGGTTACCTCTAGAGCCTTCCTCTAACTTAGCAACCAATAATTTTTTTTTTGGGAGTAGGTATTTCGGCCAGATTCCAGATAAGTGCAAGGGTCACAAGCACCTACAGTGTGGTGCAGAACAATAGCAACACAGACATACAATGTAATTGTGATAAGTAAATTTGTATAGTAGGTGAGGAAATTATAAGTAGTCGGCCAATTGATGTAACTTTGATCAATGTTCTAGAAAGTTTTTTTTTCGCTCCAACCAGTTAGCAACAAACTTCCCAAATCGCATTGGCAGTAACATTTAAACGCTTTTACACCAAGTTCAAAAGAAAAAGGGAGCCAAAGGAAGAATTTAATTGATTTTGAAGTTGACCGATGTAGACCAATCGGGCTGCGATCGAAGCGACAGGATCTGTTATTTTCGACTTCAAGTCAACTGTCTTCAGACTATTATTTTAAAAACAAAGTTTCGAACAAGCATGATCACAGTTGTATCAAGATGACCTCAGTTTTCGCTCTATCAATCTGAAATGCGAAATTGATGTATGTAACGTCTGAGTACCTAACTCTATGAATTAATGTATCTAGGTTTTATGTCAGAACGTTTGCAAGGAATATTATCTTACAAAATCAACATCTAACCAGACTCAGTTTTCTTCTATTATCCTCATTAACAATCAAAGCCAAATTCACTTTCGATGATAAGCAAGCCTACGTCTCTTTTGATCGTGATTTTGGAAGATTTAATATTAGTTAGCTGTAATCTCTCAAGTTTTGCCTAGTATTAATTCAGCTTTTTTTTTCATTTATATAATGACTTGTCAATAAAAACATTGTAGTAATGGGAATGCTGGTGTTCTCTTTTATTTAGAAGGCACGTAGGGTATACAGGTAAGGGGCCACCGAAATTTTAGGTGCGTCGGTGGCTATGGATTTGAGGGTGTGACAAGCACCGGGCGTCGCAACAACACCCGCGGCGCTCCCTATATACATTCGGCCCTTTTATTTGTATTTTTATTTTTCAGCCGTTTTTTTTTTGAGTTTCATTTTCAGCGTTAGTAACCGGCCGTGTCCGGTTCGGTAAATTTTTTTTGCGGTTAATTTTTTTTTGAATTTAAATTTTGAATATTTTGCCTAGTATTAATTCAGTTTTTTTTTTCATTTATATAATGACTTGTCAATAAAAACATTGTAGTAATGGGAATGCTGGCGTTCTCTTTTATTTAGAAGGCACGTAGGGTATACAGGTAAGGGGCCACCGAAATTTTAGATGCGTCGGTGGCTATGGATTTGAGGGTGGGACAAGCACCGGGCGTCGCAACAACACCCGCGGCGCCCCTATATACATTCGGCCCTTTTATTTGTATTTTTATTTTTCAGCGGTTTTTTTTTTTTTAGTTTCATTTTCAGCGTTAGTAACTTCAGACTATTATTTTAAAAACAAAGTTTCGAACTAGCATGATCACAGTTGTATCAAGATGACCTCAGTTTTCGCTCTATCAATCTGAAATGCGAAATTGATGTATGCAACGTCTGAGTACCTAACTCTTTGAATTAATGTATCTAGGTTTTATGTCAGAACGTTTGCAAGGAATATTATCTTACAAAATCAACATCTAAATAGACTCAGTTTTCTTCTATTATCCTCATTAACAATCAAAGCCAAATTCACTTTCGATGATAAGCAAGCCTACGTCTCTTTTGATCGTGATTTTGGAAGATTTAATATTAGTTAGCTGTAATCTCTCAAGTTTTGCCTAGTATTAATTCAGCTTTTTTTTCCATTTATATAATGACTTGTCAATAAAAACATTGTAGTAATGGAAATGCTGGCGTTCTCTTTTATTTAGAAGGCACGTAGGGTATACAGGTAAGGGGCCACCGAAATTTTAGGTGCGTCGGTGGCTATGGATTTGAGGGTGGGACAAGCACCGGGCGTCGCAACAACACCCGCGGCGCCCCCTATATAAATTCGGCCCTTTTATTTGTATTTTTATTTTTCAACCGTTTTTTTTTTTTAGTTTCATTTTCAGCGTTAGTAACCGGCCGTGTCCGGTTCGGTAATTTTTTTTGCGGTAAATTTTTTTTTGAATTTAAATTTTGAATGTTTAACGGTCTGTCCGTGACATCCGGTTCGGCCGGATGTTGTTTTAGTTTGAATTTATAAGCGTTTTGAATCGTCTCTGCGCTTCTGTCGGTTATTTTTTGAACTTGACAGCTCCTAGTTTGATAGGCATGATATGATTTTTTTTCTGTTTATGGCGCTGGAACAGTAAGGTTGGCAAGGACCCGCCCCAGCCGACAATGACTAGCCAATGTGCACCACCACATCATGCCGACCGCCTTCCTTACTGCTTCCACCATAGATGCGATTCCATAACAGATGGCGCCCAACGCGTGATTTCGTGCCCGAGGCGCTGTCGCGCTGGTCATTCCGGGTCAACTTGTGAAGTTGACCATCCCACCAGTCCGAGGTGAGCAGCCGCAGGAGCAGCCACCTGCGTTGCGGTGGGATGGTTAGATGGATCAAGTTGTCCGGAGTGATCATCGTTGACAGTTGCTGAGGGCGCCATAACAGATGGCGCCCAACGTGGCGCCTGAGGCGCCGGCCACGAGGGTCAGTCGGGTCAACCTGTGAAGTTGACCATCCCACCAGTCCGAGTGAGCAGCCACAGGAGCTGCCACCTACGTTGCGGTGGGATGGTTGGACGGATCAGGTTGTCCGGGCTGATCATCGGGGGCAGTGGCTGACGGAGCCACGGACTATACGTCAGTCCTCCGGATTTTTGTATTCACCCGGTGAGGCAGTGCTGCACGCACTTTATTTTTTGTTTGTAAGTGGGATTTTATGTTGCCGGAATGTTGTCCGTTAGTCGGCTTGGAATAATTTTGTCCGCTAATTGGGTTTTTTTTGTAATGTTTAAATTGTTATAGTTTTCTTATGCCGAATTTGTGATGTCTAGTGTGAGTGAAGGTGTGAATAGTAGGACCCCAGCTCAGCTCACGTCTCAGGTGGTACCACAGAATACCACTTGGATTGTGACGGGTTGAGCTTGGATTCAAAGCGACACCTTTTCCTGTCCCACCAGTCTGGGGAGCGGGCATTGTAGCCGCTCCACCCATAGCGGTGGAGGCAGGAGGGGTGTCCAGGGTGAACGACTGGAGGCCTCAACACCCCCAGCAAGTCCCACTAGCGCGTCCTTGGAGACCGCCTCTGCGTTGCGGCTGGGTGTGTGGGACCAACCTGTGTGTGTCTGGGGCTGACCCTAGTGGCCCCAACCAGTCCCAGAGGCAGGTGCCTAAGACCGTCTTTTGCGTTGCGGTTGGGAGCACTATGAACCAGTATGAGTGAATTTTTTTTTGCAACAAAATTTTTTTCACATGTAACTAAATCGTTTTCCTGTGCCTTCTAATGATGGGATGCCAGCATTCCCATAACACCCCCCTCGTAGTATATATAAGTAATTAATCTTTTTTTTCAGTTTTTTTTTTTTGGTCTTTTCCCCTGAAGTTTTTTTTTTGATACCATTACTACGAGTTAACAAAGTATATTTTTTTTTGATTATAATGTCGAAGGACCAATCGTTCGGGCGAATGCCCACCAGAAACACCCCTTCCGGGAGTGATGGAATTTTTTTTACTAAATTTATAAAATAATTTTTTTTAACTTACAAATTTAATTTTTTTTACCCTGTCTGGGCGTTTTGGCGGTCGGGGATATCTCGCCCAGTATTCTCCCCGAGCAATGACACCATAGGGTGTTCACACGCGTACTCATCGAGAACCGTGAACAGCCTGGCAGTCCACGCTTGGGTGGGACTAGCCTTCCGGAGTTTGGACGAGTTCTCCTTTATCAAAATGTCTACGCCTTTTTTTTTGTTTTGCCTTTCTGTGGGGGCGATAACCATTAGAAATCATCTTTCGGAGTTTTGACGAGTTCTCCATAACAAATGTCTAATTGCCGCAAAGCCCTTTTAAACTAGGAAACAGAAATAATTCCCAACTTGACTTGATTTTTTTTAGATGGACCTTGTTGCCCGGCTAGCTTCGCGGTAGAACTTTGAGACTCTTATCTTAGGGGTGAGTCGTGCCCCACGTTGCTGGCATCGAAGGTTCGTGGTAGTGGCTCCCCGCAGATGAACCGGTTTCCTGTTCGCTTCATCGTCTGGTCTTCAAAGCGAAGCAGGTTTGTTATGGTCCATTTGGGAGAGTCACCCTTGGAACGTACCAGTTATGGTTGCCTGGGGTGGTTAAACACTTTGCTGGGTAATTCATCTCATCAGCTGGTTCTGTGTTTTTTTGTATTTTCACTGGTATAAAGATTGCCACAAAGAGATGGCAAAAGTAAAACATAGTCAACACCTTGGTAGTTACTATTCTCTCACGACACAAAAGTTGTTTCCCCTAAATCCCATACGCCTATCATCAACACGACGAATTTAAAATTGGAACATGGTATGCGTCACAGGGACATGAGCCAACACGTGGGTTGAACGAACTGATAAAAAACATCGAAGTATCGATTGATCGGTGGAGCTAGATAGCGGAAACGTATACGGAAACGGGTTTGCTTTTTCTTTTTCTGCTGGATTGGACTCGAGAGAGGTTGGTTTTTTCTTCCTGATACTACCATGCTGAGAAAAAAAATTTAAGTAAGGTGCAAGTAAGTGGTCAAACTAATTTTTTTGCGTGTAAGTGGCATTGGAAACAGCAATCTAACACATAGAAAGATTATGCTGAGAATGCTAAAATAATTTCACGAATAAGTGGTGGATTTGACCAAGACATGGATGGTGCGCTTCCATGGTTATGGTGATCGGCACAAACAAGTGATGTGCAACTGCAACTTTTCAATTTCATATTGATTCACCCATTTTGTTACAAGCTGATAAGACATCGCATGCACTACAATTTTTCAATTTCATATGTGACTCACTCATTTTGCTACAAGCTGATGAAACAACGCATGCACTACATTTTTTCAATTTCATATTGATTCACACATTTTGCTACGGCTGATAAAACAACGCAGGCACTACCGTTTTCCAATTCTTGTGTGGTTCACTTATTTGGCTACAAGTTGGTAAAAGCATTTTGCAAAAGCTGGGCAAGGGTGACCGTACGCAGAAGATATTTTCGAGGATCACTTAAATAATTTTAATCGGCAACCTGGACCTGCGAACCGATTTTGATAAGAATTCGTCCATTATATTGAGGCATTCGACCTATCAAGCTTCGTCCCCGTCGCGCCATGCCTGAAATCCAGACGCCCTAAACCTATACATCGCCAGAAAAGAGTAGATGTCAATTGGGATCTGGGGCGTAGAACCAATCCTCCCGTTGGCTATCAAAATCAACGCGACACAATCATTTTTGATAACGCACATACTTACCACAACCACCAGCAACCACGACCATTTCAACAGCGCCAACCAAACGCGCCAACCACCACCAACAGCGCCTACTATTACGACGAGCAAACACCATCGTCAGTACAACCACAACCATTTCAACGCGCCAACCACCACCAACAGCGCCTACTATTACAACGAGCAATCACCATCGTCAGTACAACCACAACACATTCGATAGCGCCAACCACGAGCGCAACAACCACCAGATGTACCACCACCACCAGTTGCAACGTACGTAGCAGGGCCGCCGAACATAGGCCTGCCGCCACTACTGTCAACAGCAACAACAGGCGGCACCACCGACAACAATACCAGCCGCAACAATATCAGCTACAACAACAACCGCAGGGCCGCGAACATAGGCCTGCTGTCATCCCGATTACGACAACAAATATCTGCGGTTAAAGCGGTGAGTTCGTTCCGATACTGACAAAATATACGTATTTGTACTCTCAACCTTTTTCTTTCATTTTTGACTCTGCAACAACATATAGTTATTAATATACAAACATATTCAAACTTAAGGCTACAACACTAGTATAAAATCTTAACACGTAATACATACATACATATACCTAAATTAAAGAGAGCAAGCAGCATCCACTTGTTGCAAAGTTAAAAATGTAAACGTAACGTAAAGTAATGTTAAAGAAGTTTAATTAATTTACTGCACCTACAGTGTGGTGCAGAACAATAGCAACACAGACATACAATGTAATTGTGATAAGTAAATTTGAATAGTAGGTGGGGAAATTATAAGTAGGCGGCCAATTGATGTAACTTTGATAAATGTTCTAGAAAGTTTTTTTTTCGCTCCAACCAGTTAGCAACAAACTTCCCAAATCGCATTGGCAGTAACATTTAAACGCTTTTACACCATGTTCAAAAGAAAAAGGGAACCAAAGGAAGAATTTAGTTGATTTTGAAGTTGACCGATGTAGACCAATCGGGCTGCGATCGAAGCGACAGGATCTGCTATTTTCGACTTCAAGTCAACTGTCTTCAGACTATTATTTTAAAAACAAAGTTTCGAACTAGCATGATCACAGTTGTATCAAGATGACCTCAGTTTTCGCTCTATCAATCTGAAATGCGAAATTGATGTATGTAACGTCTGAGTACCTAACTCTTTGAATTAATGTATCTAGGTTTTATGTCAGAACGTTTGCAAGGAATATTATCTTACAAAATCAACATCTAAACAGACTCTGTTTTCTTCTATTATCCTCATTAACAATCAAAGCCAAATTCACTTTCGATGATAAGCAAGCCTACGTCTCTTTTGATCGTGATTTTGGAAGATTTAACATTAGTTAGCTGTAATCTCTCAAGTTTTGCCTAGTATTAATTCAGATTTTTTTTCATTTATATAATGACTTGTCAATAAAAACATTGTAGTAATGGGAATGCTGGCGTTCTTTTTTATTTAGAAGGCACGTAGGGTATACAGGTAAGGGGCCACCGAAATTATAGGTGCGTCGGTGGCCATGGGTTTGAGGGTGGGACAAGCACCGGGCGTCGCAACAACACCCGCGGCGCCCCCTATATATAAAAATAAATAAATGTAAGGCACGATAACCTCCGAAGAGATCTAAGGCCGAGCTTCTCTTCCAATTTGCGTCGTGCTCCTCTTGATTTTTCCCTACAAATTGGCCGGACGGGACCTACATGTTTTTATGCCGACTCCGAACGGCATCTGCAAGGCAGATGAGTTTTCACTGAAAGCTTTTCATGGCAGAAATACAATCGGAGCGCTTGCCAGACACTGCCCCCTATATATATTCGGCCCTTTTATTTGTATTTTTATTTTTCAGCCGTTTTTTTTTTTAATTTCATTTTCAGCGTTAGTAACCGGCCGTGTCCGGTTCGGTAAATTTTTTTTGCGGTTAATTTTTTTTTTGAATTTAAATTTTGAATGTTTAACGGTCTGTCCGTGACATCCGGTTCGGCCGGATGTTGTTTTAGTTTGAATTTATAAGCGTTTTGAGTCGTCTCTGCGCTTCTGTCGGTTATTTTTTGAACTTGACAGCTCCTAGTTTGATAGGCATGATATGACTTTTTTTCTGTTTATGGCGCAGGAACAGTAAGGTTGGCAAGGACCCGCCCCAGCCTACAATGACTAGCCAATGTGCACCACCACATCATGCCGACCGCCTTCCTTACTGCTTCCACCATAGATGCGATTCCATAACACGTGTTGAAAATGAGTGAGAAGGTTAATATTACAAAGTTGAAAGTGGAAAACTTGAAGGGTATTTTGGCACAAAATAATTTTCCCACAAGGGGAACTAAAGCGAAACTCATTCAACGCTTAATTGAGTTTTTGGGTACGGATGAAATTATTGAAGTTGATGTGCCAATAAGCGAAAATGAGTCATTGCTGGAACAGTTGGACCAACTACGATCTATGATGACTACAGTGATGGATGCTATTGCATCAGTACAGACGCCTGTTGCGCAGCGGGATAAAAAGTGTATAATGTTGGCAGTTTACAGCCAAGTGCGTGGTGTAGCAAAAATGTGGTTAGACTCATTACCAATGTTATGTTCTAATTGGAATGAATTTGCCAAATGCTTAAAAGAAGAATTTAGTCACGAAATGAATGAAGCAGACATAAATTTTAAAATGTGTAATGCCAGTAGGAAACATGATGAGAGTGTTACTGATTATTGTTTTCGTATTTGTATGCTGGGTCGACGATACAAGTTAAGTGATGCTGCTTTCGGTTAAACATTTACGCGAAACTATTTAAAACTATGTGCTAAATTCAAAATCTCAAAATAATAAAGTGAACATGCAAAATGAACTGAAGCCAAGCCAAAGTTTGAATTGAATAAGTCAAGTGCTAGCGTAAAGCAGATAAAAAACCGGCTGTGTGTTATAATTGCTCTGAGAAAAATCATATCTCTAGTCAGTGTTCGAAACCACAACAAAAACAACGTTGTGCAGATTTCAACAAAGTACATGGCCGAGGTGAAGCTAGGAACTGTGACCAAAGAGGATAAATATAATAAGAGCCGTCACTCGTTATTTTTTAGGCATTTACTCGATGTAAACTGTGAGGTAGTGGCTACTTTTGTTTTATGAGGGACATTTTTGAATTGCCTTCCATTTATCCATGCGGTGTTGTCACTTTATGCAAACGTGTTTTTTGGAAGGAGAATTAAATAAGTAATTAAATACAGTCGGAAAAATAAACACAAATACCCAATGAAAATGTATAGAAGACATTTATAAACATCTCGCCCAAAAAAAAAGTAGCGACTACCTCATAGTTTACATCGAGTAAATGCCTAAAAAATAACGAGTGACGGCTCTTATTATATTTATTCTCTTTGCTGTGGCAAGAAAAATGTAAATGTACAACGTGCAGAAATTAATGAATTTGAGGAAAACTTTATGAAATCCGTTATCGTGAATGGACAAAAATTTATTGCTTTTCTAGACACAGGTAGTCAGTGCCACATGGTTTGTAAATCGGTTGCAAATAAATTGCAAAACAATCGTGAAAGCTGTAAAATTTCAATTAAAGGAATTTGTTGTGGTACGCAAATCGCAAATGAAAAAATTAAATTTAAAATACAAATTGATGCACTAGAGCGCGAAATAGGTGCATACGTGGTAGATGACGCGTTAATAAATGCTGATTTGTTTCTTGGTCAAGACATTTTCAAGAATACAAGGGTAAGTGCTTGCAACGGTAGTTTCATATTTGGCAGAAATATTGAAAAACGATCGGTTTATAAAAATCTCTATGAAAAAAAAAAAACGATATTAAATGCAGTAGTGATGATGGACAATTTCAAACGAGTTTGATCAATTTAGTCAACGAATATCGTGACTTGAATGAAATTGGAAAAACAAATGCCATTGAAATGCAAATCGAATTGGATACAGATGTTCCTGTAGCACAAACGCCATATAGAATTCCGGAACCGAAAAAGGCAATCGTAAGTAAAATATTAGAATATCTTTTTGAAAACGATATTATTGAAAGATCAGATTCAGTTTATGCTAGTCCAATAACGCTGGTGAAAAAGAAAGACGGTGCAGACAGAATGTGTGTTGACTATCGTAAAATAACGCCCATATGAAAAAAGAAAATTTTCCTATGCCTAACATTGAAGAAACTTTACAAGAAATTTCCCATTTTAAATATTATACGACACTCGATTTAAATTCGGGCTATTATCAGGTTCCAATAGCCCGTGAAAGTCAGAAATATACAGCGTTCATTACAACTGACGGTCTATATCAATTTAAGTGAATGCCATTCGGGCTTAAGAATGCGCCGGCTCTTTTTCAGAGGCTCATGGCGAAAATTAAAAACAAAGTTAAATCATCAGATATGACAAACTACATGGATGATATTTTGGTAGGGAGTGATACAACTGATGAGATGATCGAGAAATTAAAGTGTATTTTTCAAGCGATGCGAGATCTAAATCTAACGCTAAATGTTAAGAAATGCGAATTTTTGACAACAAAAGTAGAATTTTTGGGACATGGTCTTGGTTCTCGTGGTATTAAACCAGGGTCAAGGAAAACTATTGCAGTCGAACAATTTAAAATTCCATGTAATGTTCATGAGGTACGTCAGTTTTTAGGCCTTAGTGGGTATTTCCGACGATTTGTCCAAGGATACGCTATTTTGTCCGAACCATTAAGAAAACTTCTACGAAAAGAACAAAAATTTCAATGAACAAAAGAACAACATACAGCTTTTCAGAGACTTAAAGACGTATTGTCTTCGCAGCCTGTCATGGTTTCATACGACGCTAATGCTGAGCACGAAATTCACACAGACGCCAGCTCAGTTGGTTTAGCCGCCGTACTTTTGCAACAAGAAGGTCATAGCTTCAAACCCGTACTCTATTACAGCAGATCAACAAACAACAATGAAAAAAAGTATCATAGCTACGAGTTGGAGACGCTTGCAATTGTAGAAGCTCTTGAACGTATGAGGTATTATGTTTACGGAAAGCGAGTAAAGGTAGTAACAGACTGTAATGCCATTAGTACAGTAATGCAAAAACGCGAACTCATACCACGAATTGAGAGATGGTGGTTAAAGGTACAAGACATGTAGATGAGCTTAGTCGTGCACCACCCTACAAGAACACTGACTATCATATGACTATCATCTGATTGTCAGCAATGTCAACCTAACGATCAGCGCCTCATACAAACTTTCTATCACAAACTTAAGGGGACTTGCGCAAATGTGATGTAAACAACTGTGTACGTGTGAGTTTTTGTCTCCTTCTTATACACTAACATGGCCTACTGATTAAGTATATAGCCGTACTGCTCACTCTCATTCCTTTTCCTGGATCAGTGCTGACACTAACTATCAAAAAGTATCATAAATGATAGTTTACTGTAGATATCAGGTTTGACTGTTATACTATCATAAATGACCATTGTTATATTCCGCCAAAAATGAAACAATGCTTTTTGCTTTTTATTTACTTTATTTCATTACGTTTTTAATTTTGTACGAGATAAAAGCATACGTGTTTCTTATTTGTTTAAAATAAATAATTTTATTAGAATTCGAGTTCAAAATGTTCAATTTAAATTCAGAAAATAACAAAACAACAGAAGGGCGCTTTCCTCATGCGGAAACACATTTAAAAATGAATCACCACTAACCACTATTATTTTTCGCGTATCAATTTTTTGAGTGCGCCCCATACATTCCGACAGCTTTTGGTATTTTTTAATATTATTTTAGATTTTTTTGCTTTTAGCATGGAGCTTTGAAATGCTCTCTTTTTCATTTTTTAGACTAATTATACTCAGTTGAGCAGAACTCACAGAGTATATTAAGTTTGATTGGATAACGGTTGGTTGTACATATATAAAGGAATCGAGATAGATATAGACTTCCATATATCAAAATAATCAGGATCGAAAAAAAATTTGATTGAGCCATGTCCGTCCGTCCGTCCGTCCGTCCGTTAACACGATAACTTGAGTAAATTTTGAGGTATCTTGATGAAATTTGGTATGTAGGTTCCTGAGCACTCATCTCAGATCGCTATTTAAAATGAACGATATCGGACTATAACCACGCCCACTTTTTCGATATCGAAAATTTCGAAAAACCGAAAAAGTGCGATAATTCATTACAAAAGACAGCTAAAGCGACGAAACTTGGTAGATGAGTTGAGCTTATGAGGCAGAATAGAAAATTAGTAAAATTTTGGACAATGGGCGTGGCACCGCCCACTTTTAAAAGAAGGTAATTTAAAATTTTGCAAGCTGTAATTTGGCAGTCGTTGAAGATATCATGATGAAATTTGCAGGAACGTTACTCCTATTACTATATGTACGCTTAACAAAAATTAGCAAAATCGGAGAAGGACCACGCCCACTTTTAAAAAAAAAATTTTTAAAGTAAAATTTTAACAAAAAATTTAATATCTTTACAGTATATAAGTAAATTATGTCAACATTCAACTCCAGTAATTATATGGTGCAACAAAATACAAAAATAAAATAAAATTTCAAAATGGGCGTGGCTCCGCCCTTTTTCATTTAATTTGTCTAGGATACTTTTAACGCCATAAGTCGAACAAAAATTGACCAATCCTTTTGAAATTTGGTAGGAGCATAGATTTTATGACGTTAACTGTTTTCTGTGAAAATGGGCGAAATCGGTTGATGCCACGCCCAGTTTTTATACACAGTCGTCCGTCTGTCCTTCCGCATGGCCGTTAACACGATAACTTGAGTAAATTTTGAGGTATCTTGATGAAATTTGATACATAGGTTCCTGGGCACTCATCTCAGACCGCTATTTAAAATTAACGAAATCGGACCGTAACCACGCCCACTTTTTCGATATCGAAAATTACGAAAAATGAAAAAAATGCCATAATTCTATACCAAATACGAAAAGAGGGATGAAACATGGTAATTGGATTGGTTTATTGACGCGAAATATAACTTTAGAAAAAACTTTGTAAAATGGTTGTGACACCTACCATATTAAGTAGAAGAAAATGAAAAAGTTCTGCAGGGCGAAATAAAGAACCCTTGAAATCTTGGCAGGTATTGCATATATAAATAAATTAGCGGTATCCAACAGATGATGTTCTGGGTCACCCTGGTCCACATTTTGGTCGATATCTGGAAAACGCCTTCACATATACAACTACCACCACTCCCTTTTAAAGCTCTAATTAATACCTTTAATTTGATACCAATATCGTACAAACACATTCTAGAGTCACCCCTGGTCCACCTTTATGGCGATATCTCGAAAAGGCGTCCACCTATAAAACGAGGGCCCACTCCCTTTTAAAAATATTCATTAACACCTTTCATTTGATACCCATATCGTACAAAACATATTCTAGAGTCACCCCTGGTCCACCTTTATGGCGATATCTTGAAAAGGTGACCACCTATAAAACGAGGGCCCACTCCCTTTTAAAAATATTCATTAACACCTTTCATTTGATACCCATATCGTACAAACAAAGTCTAGAGTCACCCCTGGCCCACCTTTATTGCGACACCTCGAAAAGGCGTCCACCTATAGAACTAAAGCCCACTCCCTTTTAAAATACTCATTAACACCTTTCGTTTGATACCCATATTATACAAACGTATTCTAGAGTCACCCCTGGTCCACCTTAATGGCGATATCTCGAAAAGGCGACCACCTATACAACTACCACCACTCTCTTTTAAACCCCTCATTAATACCTTAAATTTGGTACCCATATCGTACAAACACATTCTAGAGTCACCCCTGGTCCACCTTTATGGCGATATTTCGAGACGGCGTCCACCTATAGAACTAAGGCCCACTCCCTTTTAAAATACTCATTAACACCTTTCGTTTGATACCCATATTGTAGAACAAATTCTAGGGCACCCCTGGTCCACCTTTATGGAGATATCTCGAAACGGCGTCCACCTATGGAACTAAGGATTACTCCCTTTTAAAATACTCATTAACACCTTTCATTTGATACCCATATCGTATAAACAAATTCTAGAGTCAACCCTGATCCACCTTTATGGCGATATCCTTAAATGGCGTCCACTTATAGAACTATGGTCCACTTCCTCATAAAATACTCTTTAATGCCTTTCATTTGATACACATTTCATACAAACACATTCCAGGGTTTCCCTCGGTTCATTTTCCTACATGGTTATTTTCCCTTATGTTGTCACCATAGCTCTCAACTGAGTATGTAATGTTCGGGTACACCCGAATTTAACCTTCCTTACGGAAGGAATTTAAAAAATAACAAAACAACCGTGATAATCATTTGATTGCCATATAACAGTCAGAAGTGACAACATGATTAAATCGGATAATCTGTTCTCGCATACATAAAATTCCGTTGAGAATTATGTATCTGTCTCACATGCATTATGGTATCTGCTGTATGTTCTTTTGTTCTGTACCAGGTGTCCGAAGCCTTCCCAGTTTGAGTCCTTTTTCATGATTATAGGCTGTCGTTGGGAACATGCGGACATGCGTGAGCGAACAAAGGAACATACATAAATTTGAGTATCAATGTTTACGTCATCGCAGGATCAGCATTGTCAATTACATGTGTGAGTGTATTAGTAAAACTATCAGCGTTTCTTGTAGGGCAGTTGAAGACGCGCGTGATGTTGATACCGCATCCTTACGTATATTGAAGACGGATATACCAACCGACGATTGGCTTTTCGCAATGCAATTGAACGATGAAGATATCAAACAAATAATAGAAAATGTCAGCAGAAACGATTCTTCAGCGAAAGAGTATTGTGTCGAAAAAAATCGATTGTATCGTACTGTTCATGACAAGAAACTTTGGGTTGTTCCTAAATCACTTCGTTATCGTGTGACTGTCATAACAAGGCTGGACATTTGAGCGTAAAACTATCGACCGTATTCAAAACTTTCTTTGGTTTGCACGAATGCGAAATTTTGTTAAGGCGTATATAAAATCTTGCGTTGAATGTGCCTACAATAAAATACCTAGTGGGAAAAAAGAGGGATTATATAATTTTAATGAAATGGAGCCGATACCCTTTAAAACGATCCATTTAGATCATCTTGGTCCTTTTCCAAAAAGTTCACGTAGAAACGAAGACATGTTGGTTTTAGTTGACTCATTTACTAAGTTTACAATAGTTCGTGCTGGTAAGAGTACTGCAACTAAACATGTGATCGCGGTTCTCGACGAAGTCATCAGCTACATCGGAGTTCCTTATCGTTTTGTAACAGACCGCGGAACGTCATTCACTTCTAAAGAGTTTGCTCAATACTGCAACGATTACGAAATTAAACATATTCAAAACGCAGTTCATACACCTCGTGCGAACGATCACGCTGAACGCGTTAACAGAACATTGCTTAGCATGTTACGCACTATGACTCAAATTGATCAGAAATGGGATGAAAAGCTACGCGACATTCAATGGGTTTTTAACGCAACACGTAACCAGACAACAGGACAGACTCCATACGAGTTGGTGTATTCATTTAGAGCTAGAGATATCCTCAAAATAAGTTAACAACGATTTTACATGACGACGAATCGCAAAGTACCGTCGACATCAATGATCTTCGACAATTAGCAAAACAAGTTACACAACAACGGCATAAGGCTAAGATACGTTTTGATCAAAAACATGCAACCCCAACAAAATATAATGTCAACGATTTGGTATTAGCCGAAAACAAACCTGCGAGCACAGGTGAATCCCGGGAACTTGAACGCCGTTACAAAGGTCCTTTTATCATAATTTTTGTATGAAATGTGGTTAATTTTGGGCACTCGGTTGGTCCATAGCGAGTACTCCACACATGTATGCATGGAGTACTAACGGTTTTTGCAGGGAACGACTTCCAACAGTTTACTCTTCGATGTGAACACAGCATAAGAACATTTAAATGAACTGACAAGCGCACTTGTTTGACAGCAAATTTTGACAATCCTCTGAACAATAATCGCAACGAAGTGTCAAATGAGCGATTGGCTTCCGGTTAACTTTGTTGTCTTTCTTTCCTTTCTTCGTATCTAAACAAGATGGTGGGTGATGGAAAATATTGCTGGAAAAATTCACTGCCATCATACGCATTATAATTATTTACGAATTATATGATACACTAAACGTTAGCGAATATTTTGACAGTGATAACCAACTTATTATTTCTTTGTTTAATTAACGTAAAAACGGATATATAAGTGATTGAATTGTGACTGGTTTTTAATATTTACCTTTACAAAAATGGAATGAACGCGTATTTGGTCGTGAATTTTATTGGTTTATGTTCTGTTGATATGGGAATATTGGACAACTGAAATGTGACTAAAAATTTAGCGTCTTTTTAATTACAGGCGCGAGGTCCCAAAAAGCATTTAAAGCGTTTAGCCGCCCCAAAGGCATGGATGTTAGACAAATTGGGAGGAGTATTTGCTCCTCGACCATCAAGTGGCCCACATAAATTGCGTGAATCATTGCCTTTAATGATTTTCTTGAGAAATCGTCTTAAGTATGCGCTCAATGGTGCTGAGGTGACCAAAATTCTAATGCAGCGTCTGATTAAAGTTGATGGCAAAGTACGTACTGATCCAACATATCCAGCGGGTTTTATGGGTAAATTGACCATGTGAAAATCCATTTACTTTACTTTTATTTATATTCGTATTTGCTTACTTTTTGTTTCAGATGTGATCACCATTGAAAAAACCGGGGAATTCTTCCGTTTGGTTTACGATGTTAAAGGCCGTTTCACAATTCACCGTATTACTGCAGAGGAAGCCAAGGTGTGTATGGAGCCAATATATTTTGGAGAAAGGAGAAATTGATCCCCACAATATATTTGAGTGATTCGTATAATTACTACACACGTACAACTTGATTGATTCTTAAGGCTGACTAGCAGATTGGACAGTTATGTCTTTTAAGTCTGAAATAGCTTCTCATGGCAAAATTGTTAAACCTCAGGGGTTAGGGGATCAGAATATACCCGCGGTAGGTATGCCTGTCGTAAGAGGCGACTAAAATACCAGATTCAAGGGTCTGTGTAGCGCAACCCTTCAGGTTGCCAGCGCAATATATAGCTTCTCCAAACCCAATTGTCAACCTCACCTATCCGCGGCGAATCCTGTTTCACTAACAGACGAGGCTCTGGCGTCCCCAAGCTCCTCATGGAACTTGTGGTGGGGAGGGGGGAATGACCTGAAGGTTTAATGTGGCCACATAAATTGTTCCCGAGATGGTCGGGCTAGCACCTTAATGGTGTGGTACCGGATCTGTATCCGGCAAAGGACCATTACATCGATAACACTCCCGAACTTTCCACTTACACTTGTCCACCTAACATTAAGGCAATATAATGTTGCCAAAAGTATTGCGATAAATAGGAAATCCATGCTTGTATATTAACCTGGCTTCATCGAAGACCATATAGTTATGACTTGCAACAACTATGTGGTTCAAAAGTAAGCCAAAAGCAATTTTTGTTACGACGGTCACTGAATGTCTTGATTTTTGTGACTATTTGGTAACACTTACGTGCAATTACAAAAAAAAAAAACCAAAAATATATTAATTAAAAAATTTATTTTATTACATAAAAACTTTAAAATTTCTAATTTACAAACGACTAATGTAAAAATTGCATCTTTTTTAGTACAAATTGTGCAAGGTGAGAAAAACACAACTTGGCGCCAAAGGTGTACCATTCATTGTTACACACGACGGTCGCACCATACGCTATCCTGATCCTCTCATCAAAGCCAACGATACTGTTCAGGTCGATATTGCTACAGGCAAAATCACCGATTATATCAAATTCGATTCTGGTGAGAAATCTTTAGCCCAAAATTGTGTAGCTATCAATACCAATCATCTCTTTTCTAGGTAATCTATGCATGATTACAGGTGGTAGAAATTTGGGTCGTATCGGTTCTGTTGTCAACCGTGAAAGACATCCTGGTTCTTTTGATATTGTACACGTAAAGGATACACAAGGTCATGTATTCGCAACACGTTTAACAAATGTTTTCATTATTGGTAAGGGTAACAAACCCTACATTTCATTGCCTAAGGGTAAGGGTGTCAAATTGAGTATCGCCGAGGAACGTGACAAGCGCTTAGCCGCAAAATCCCATTAAATAGTTTTTATTTAAGAACGATTTCTAATTTATTGCGAGATAATGGAATTTTACAATAAACGGAAATCATTAGTATAACTTGGGAAATGTGGCTATTTATTGTAATTTTAATTTTCCTTAGGTAATATTTTGGTGTAATAATTTTTTAAATTATCACCTGTTTTAATATACAAACTGATAATATTCGGAGGTGACAGCAGCAGAAAACCATTTATTCGCCATTAGTCCCAGCACTATAGCATCCCAATTTCGGCTGTTGTTATTGGTAATATAAAAATGCATCTGTAGGTTTCTATAATTGAGTAATGCAACTAGACTTTTCAGCGCATGATGGGTTTTATACCGTATTGGACAAAACTTTATTATGGAAGGAAATTTTTGTGATTAGCGGCCTTTTCCCCTTAAATTGGTTGCGAGCCACCCAAAAAACGAGTCACCGGATCAGCCTCTTGCAGCGCGCATTCTTTTTGCACCTTTACTGTGGGAGGAAGTTGAACATAACCCATTCTTAGTGACTGGTACGGCTGCTGTTCCAGAAATATATATTTGAGACGGACACACTTGTACAGATAGCTAATGCTTACCCCACTATGCACACACACCTGCTGTTAACAGATCATGTACGTTCCGGAAAACGACACCATTAAGATACTATCCCAATAAAGTCTGGAACGATTTGATATGACAACTTTGAACTTTCAAGGTCACTCAACCTCCGCCCGCGGGGACCTTTCGGTCGGTATTCTAAATAAATAGGATTCACCACGTGTAGGTAAAATTAACAATTGTGTTTGTGAATATACAAATATGGGTTGGTTACTCATATAGTTACGTTACAAAACCCTTGAATTCCACTTCGTACCACCGCTGCGGGCATTGTTTCCAGCGAATCCGAAGAACCAACTGGTAATACCCTGCGGGTTATGGGGTTTAGAATATACCCGCGACAGATATGCCTGTGGTAAGAGGCGACTAAAATACCAAATTCATTCAAGGGGTTGTGTAGCGCAACCTTTTCGAAGTGTTGCCAGCGCAGTACAAAACCAAAACCTTGTAGTGTTAAAATTACTCCCTAAAGTTTTTGAGAAATGCTAGGGATGTTGATGGTAGTTCCGGGATATAGCTCCAGTATGTTACAGTATCAAGAGATGGAAGAGAGTCGGTGCAAGAAGTTGTGCTGCCTACTTATGGGAAAAGTTGTTGAGAGAGAGCTTATCCCCCCACAGCAGATGACGAACCCGATAACACTGTCCCTGGCGTCAGAACAACAACAACAACAACATTGTGAATTGGATATTCGTTGTATGTGGTCGTGTTTTTGTTTGCCGCTCTCTCAATTTTACTTTAATTGTTTGTATTTTTTTTCATGGATGATTCCTGTGCAAAGTGCAATAAATGTTTTTCCAAGTCGGATTCTAATATTGTGCCGTGTGACGGCTTTTGCCGTTCATCGTGCTTGTTGCAAAAATATCTCTGATTATGATATTAGACTAATTAAATCTAATCGTCATTTGTTGTACGTGTGTGAAGAGTGTGTAGATATGCTGGATAAGCTCTGTAAAGCTCTTGACTCTGTGCTCACCGCTAAAGGAAGAACTAATCAATTCTTTGCATTCGTCCAACAATAATTTGAGTGTTCCTGCATATTCTCCGGATCTCAACATCAGAAATAATGTCAACTGTAATGTTCATAGTCCACTAACAATTTCTATGCAGCCATCAAACGGTTCCTATTCTAATAATTTTCGCGCTGTCTACATTTGCCTCTTCTCAACATCCATCTTCTTTCACATCTACATTTGCAAATAAACAAACACAATCTTCGTTTCCGCTGGCTTATAATCAGCCCTATTCTGCATTTCGACTTGGATTGGAATTTTTTCGATTTGGCAATTTTGGTATTCTGTGTTCCAATCTCTTTCGATCCAACTTCGAATCGTTCGATTTTTTGTATTCTGCATTTCGATCGTAGTTCCGTTTTTCTAAGTTGCAAATTAGTTGGCGGAAAAATATTTTCTTTTTATTTTTTTTATTAATTTATAACAGAATTTTAACAAAAATGTAAGTAAAACTTGTTAAGAAACGTAGAAGGCTTGATGATGATTGTTTTTTATATGTTTCCAGGTCAAAAACAACATGTCGATGTCGAAGTCCTTGGACGTATTTGCCCCGCAAAAGTATCTAACACATACTTGAAAGCATCCTTGTTAAGTCGAGAGTTTTTTTTGAACCTAAATAAGAAAATAAGTCTTTAAAATTTACCACTTTTAAGTTCAGTTTCTTACAATTCGTCACTCATCTCAAATGGATTACACAAATGTCGCAATATTTGCCTTTCCATTATCGTCTGGCCATTTTCGTATGCGTTGCTTTCCAACTCCACAAATATGCCGCGGCTATTGATTCCATTATAATAGACAGCTATAATTTGTGTCTGTTCGTTGGGTCCAGTTATATGCCAAAGCAAGCTGCCGGCGTAGAGGAAGGTGAAGCGAAAACGTAAACAATCCTTGCGGAAGGAATAAATGAACCTTTTTAAAGTATTTTAGGCCAGTGCAATGAAATTAGCATCCTTAAAAATCAGAAAATGTCAACTATATTCGTGCAGGAATCCGTTTTAACAAAACTTGGTGGCCACGGCAGGGAATTGGCCAAAAGAACGACAAAAACACACTTACAATTATGAAAGCACTTCACTAAACAAAATATAACACTGCGGCAATATATTCTATTGCTTTTTTTTTGTACAAAATGGCGTGGATAATAAAATATAAACGTTTTTCAGTGTTTTTTACAAATTTGCTTTAATTTATTTTGTTCCAATGTTCACACATTCCGTACCAACAGATGATTTCGAAAAATCATTTGCTCTTCCTCTTCTCTTTACGATTCCGTCGTAATGCAGAATACCAAATTTCGATTAAAGCGGAGCGGAGAACGGGAACGTAATCGAAATGCAGAATAGGGGTGAATGTTCCTGCATCCACTTATACATTGGCAGCCTCATCTACTTCTACAGTCGCAACTAATACACTATCATCATTGTCAAATGCTCTGACAACTAACACTAACAATTCATGTACTTCTACACCTGCAACTATCACACAATCATTAGTTAAGTTTCATTGAGACTTAAGCGAGATACGGATAGAAATTTAACATGCAAATGCAACAACAACGTTGTGATCCTCATATTTATCTGGTTCAATTTCTGATCCGTATAGCAGTTCTCCCTACAAGAAACGCTGATAGTTTTACTAATACACTCACACTTGTAATTGACAATGCTGATCCTGCGATGACGTAAACATTGATACTCAAATTTATGTATGTTCCTTTGTTCGCTCACGCATGTCCGCATGTTCCCAACGACAGCCTATAATCATGAAAAAGGGCCCAAACTGGGAAAGCTTCGGACACCTGGTACAGAACAAAAGAACGTACAGCAGATACCATTAAGCATGTGAGACATATACATAATTCTCAACGGAATTTTATGTATGCGAGAACAGTTTATCCGATTTAATCATGTTGTGACTACTGACTGTCATATGACAATCAAATGATTATCACGGTTGTTTTGTTATTTTTTAAATTCCGCCATTTTCAACCGAAGAAAACCATATAAAAAATAAGTTTAAAAAATGAAAAAGAGAGCATTTCAAAGCTCCATGCTAAAAGAAAAAATCGAAAATAATATTGAAAAACACCAAAAGCTGTCGGAATGTATGGGGCGCACTCAAAAATTTGATACCCGAAAAATAATAGTGGTTAGTGGTGATTCATTTTTAAATGTGTTTCCGCATGAATTTCTGAATTTAAATTGAACATTCTGAACTCGAATTCTTATAAAACTATTTATTTTCAACAAATAAAAAACACGTATGCTTTTATCACGTACAAAATTAAAAACGTAATGAAATAAAGTAAATAAAAAGCAAAAAGCATTGTTTCATTTTTGGCGGAATATAACAATGGTCAGTTATGATAGTATAACAGTCAAACCTGATATCTACAGTAAACTATCATTTATGATACTTTTTGATAGTTAGTGTCAGCACTGATCCAGGAAAAGGAATGAGAGTGAGCAGTACGGCTATATACATAATCAGTAGGCCATGTTGGTGTACAAGAAGGAGACAAAAACTCACACGTACACGGTTGTTTACATCACATTTGCGCAAGTCCCCTTAAGTTCGTGATAGAAAGTTTGTATGACGCGCTGATCGTTAGGTTAACATTGCTGACAATCAGATGATAGTCATATCCCTGCAAAAACGCTCCACGTCATTTTACTAGTCATTTTACGGTCATTGTGACTTTCTGCAGCGGTTATATTCATAGTCACGTTTGCATGGGCGTGATGAATTTTTTGTGACCAAATTTTCCGTTTCGTTCCTATTAATGTGATCGTGCATTCCGCTCCCACTTATAGGATGTGAGCATAGCACTGTGCTGCTCACACACGTCACAGTGCTCGTCAAATGGCGGTCATTTTTCCGTCATTTCACTCTACATTTTCGAGCCATTTGACAATCAATTTTACTGCGGTTTTACCATTTATATAACCGCCATATAACGTGAATTTTACCTGCAGATTTACTTTACCTGGAGCAGCCATATGAATAAAATATGAACCAAAAAAATTGAATTTTCAATATTTATTATTTTCAATATTATTATATATACATGAAATTGGAACTTATAAAACAGAAGAACTTTAATAATAAATAAACTCGCTTAATTGGTTTTTGTTTTCCAATCTCTTCTAAGCGAGCAAAAAAATAATATTAAGCTTTAGAAAAAACTCCAATTATTTGAATAATCTACAACTTAAAGCTTAGTAGAAATTCAGATCAAGAATATTCAAAGGTGTCGTGGATCCGATTGCTGTCGTAATTGAAGAACTTAAAAATGTACGACTATTAATTGAGTCAGACTTATTATTGTTCTAAATCTAATCATTCAAGCAATAATTCTGCAAACCTTAGCAGGAGTATTGATTGGTTTCAAATCTAATTCCAACAGCAATCGTATCACGACATCCCTTATTATATATGAACATGAAATTTTAACTTAAATTAATACAGTTCATATAAAGAAAAGTAAGTATTTTAATAAAAAATAAACTCGCTTAATTGGTTTTCGTTTTCCAATTGAAATCTTTTCCAAGCGAACAGAAAATAATTTTAAGCTTTAGAAAAAACTCCAATTATTTGAATCAATTTAAATCTACAACTTAAAGCTAATTAGAAATTCAGATTAGATTTACCCTTTTTTTTCAGATAAAGAATATTCAAAGGTGTCGTGGAATCCGATTGCTGTCGTAATTGATGAACTTAAAAATGTACGACTAGTAATTGAGTCAGACTTATTATTGTTCTAAATCTAATCATTCAAGCAATAATTCTGCAACCCATAGCAGGAGTATTGATTGGTTTCAAATCTAATTCCGACAGCAATCGTATCACATCCCTTATTATATATGTACGTGATATTGCAACTTAAATTAATACAATTGATATAAAGAAAAGTAAGTACTTTAATAATAACATAAACTCTCTTAATTGGTTTTTGTTTTCCAATTGAAATCTTTTCTAAGCGAGCAGAAAATAATTTTAAGCTTTAGAAAAAACTCCAACTATTTGAAAATCTACAACTTAAAGCTTAGTAGAAATTCAGATTAGGTTTACTCTTTTTTCAGATCAAGAATATTCAAAGGTGTCGTAGAATCCGATTGCTGTCGTAATTGATGAATTTAAAAATGTACGACTTGTAATTAAGTCAGACTTATTATTGTTCTAAATCTAATTATTCAAGCAATAATTCTACAACCCTTAGCAGGAGTATTGATTGGTTTCAAATCTAATTCCGACAGCAATCGTATCACATCCCTTATTATATATGTACGTGATATTGCAACTTAAATTAATACTGTTGATATAAAGAAAAGTAAATACTTTAATAATAAATAAACTCTCTTAATTGGTTTTTGTTTTCCAATTGAAATCTTTTCCTGTGCAAGCACATCGCTAACCTGTGTTGGCAAAAGATATGATTATACTGTCTTCGATAGATAGTCGGACGAGGCGTTACTCGGCGAAATAGAGATGACCGTTGTGTCGGTGGCAGCTGTTACAACAGCAGTTTCTAACTTTACACCATCCGTACAGTGTGATGAATGCTTCACTGCCTTTTCCAATTGCTTGGCGCCAGCAATTTTTGCTGTTTGTAAAGCTTTAGCTGTAATGCAAATATATAGATGGGTTAAAGTGGTTTTCGTATGTTATTCAACAACTCACCCTATACCATCATCACAGCCTCCTCATCGATTTTGAATATGTGTACTGTTTCAGTATTCAGACCCAGTTCGTTTGATGCAATATTTTCGATTTGATGAATATGTATACTATCCGTTAGGCAGACAATTAGGTGCGTTCCATTCATTCATATACTGTGGCTATTTGAGCCGTAGACGCAATTGATATATTGTAACATTTGAAAACAGTTGGGTTTCTCTGCTGTCACCATCACCACTAGAGAGCTATTGAAGAAACGCTCGACCAAGATATGTTGCGATTTACGCGCATAGGTTTTTTCCACCTTGTCACAGTTATTGATGGCGAAAAGGCGAAAGCCATATTTACCATCCAATACGGAAATGGAACTGTGGAGGAAGAAACATTTTATAAAATTTAATAAAATCAATAAATGATAGTTGTGTTAAAATGGGGTAAAGTATCGTATGTTAAAGTATAGCGAAGTTTGAATAGGTCTCATTCTTCATTCTTAGAAACATGTACGAATGTACCTCGTAAGATATTAAAAATCCTCAACGCTTTTTTGAAATAACTTAAAAAAAACTCATATTCATCAAATTTCTGTTTAACTTCTACATATCAATAGCTACCTTTACCAGCAGAATGAGTCACTATTGCTTCTACACCTATGCTATTGTTTCCTACACCGATGAGCTTTGTAATAAAATAAACAGCTATCTCCCCAATCTCTCCAGTTTTGTCGCCTCACGAAACCTGATATTGTAACCAACCAAATCATCGGTGATCTTATTTAAAACATGGCCGCGCCAAATGTCGACCATATGACATTACCCTACCGACTGTCTTACACCTTAAAATTTTGGGTGTGACTTTCATCAGGATCTAAATTTTGGTGAGCACGCAGCCGCAATTGTTCCGAGAATTCAGAGCCGTACCAAAATCCTTAAATCCCTCGCTGGCAGTACCTGGGGAAAGGATAAAGAAACGCTCATGACTACACACAAAGCAATTAGCCAGCCGATTAAGTGCTATGCGTCACCCATAGGTCGCCAAGCCTAAAAATTACCTACTGGAAGAAGCTACAGGCCTGACAAAATACTGCTCTCAGAATTGCCACGGGCTGTCTTCTTACGTCCCCAGAACACCATCTGCATAATGAGGCGAGAATACTCCCCATTAGGGAGAGAAATGAGATGCTGACCGTTTGGTCTGTTGAATACCCAGAAACCTGAGCATCCCAACAGATATCTGATTGGTCAACCAGCACCGCCTAGGGGCCTAAGGAGTAATCTCCGTAAGCATTTTGAGGAAATACGGCTCCTGAGAACTCAGCCGTATGAAGCGAAAAAACACAAGCAGGTCCTTGGTGAACTCCATAAACAAGCGTCGGACCTTTATGCTAGGAATTTTCCGGTGAATCCAGTACTCAAAGAAAAGTATCCAAACCTCACGGAAGAGGAACGCATACTCCCCAGAGAAAAGCGAGTCACTCTAGCTCAACTTCGTTCTGGATACTGTAACAGGTTAAACTCTTACCTATCCAGAATCAACCCCGACATACAAAATGTATGCCCCTCTTGCAATGTGTCCCCACATGACACCAACTTTTGAAAGCTTATGTGTGATGATGCATCATCACCACCCAAAGAACTATTAGACTGATCTTCGCAATTTTCCTCTAGTATAGTAGATGGTCTGAGAAGTCTCACCATTTTCAAAGGTGAAGTTTGTAAAGTGGTATCGCCCACTATTGTGGAGTCCCACATTTTAGATGGCGCTTCAATATCTTCTAGGAGTGTTACTCAATACTTTTTAAAGGAGTTTCATTATCCAATTGATGCTGCTCCTGTACGCATAAGTCATGCAATAGACGTTGCAGTGATTGTGCTTCTTCATCTATTTCTTGTAGTTCTAAGATTATATTATTAAATTTATACCACGCAATCTTATCAATTTTCAATATGTTGTATATTCACTTACCTTGTTTACAAGGGATTTTAAAATAGTTTCCATCGGCGCTGCGCTTTTTAGCATCTTCTTTAACCATATCCTTGTTCTCGCTATGTATGTACTTAAATAGTGTGCTGTCAGGATCGGATGCTGTTTTATCACACATTTTTTCCAAAGCCATAAAACTTTCATCAGACGTACGTTGCTGTTGGCATTCGAATATAGTTTCGTCACAAGATGCCTTAGTTGAAAAATTATAAGGAATCCTCTTTTTAGTGTTTGCATTGTTGGATTTATTTTCATCCTCCATTTCAAATATTTTGTTCATTGCATTTCCGCTAACAGCAACGTTACTTTCGTGTTGATCCACATTCGCTACACGAGGAGCTGCGCGTGCTTCTAGCAAAGTTTGTAGATCCTCCTCTAAATCCAAGCTAAAGCGTTGGCAAGATACCGGCTCTTTAGCAGGCGTTGTAGCCTTTCTAAATGTGTTCGTGAATCGAGAAAAAAATGTTGAAGATATTGTTTGTATTAATTTTTAATAATAGGTATATATTACCATGCTAAAGTGATTTATCCTTTTAAAAGTAAAGTAATAAAGTTCTACAAGCTAGTAGCTACTTTTTAGTCAAAGATTTGGAAAAATTTCAAATTCTTATATAGTAAGCCAATTTACTCTACAGTATTTAAAACATACATCTCCATGCCCACTCGAATGGCTCATCATAAACAAGCATACAATTTTAATGATATATTTATAAGCATTTACCGTTGCATGACAAGTAATTTCTTGACTTTTGCACGCCAAGCTTTATTTGCTTGAAATTTTTCCAATCCAGACATTTGTATTCAGGAAAATTGAAAAAGAGCAACAAACATCCAAGTTATATTTTGTTGAACCACAGCAGACAAGGCGCGGTAATCTTCCAGGGTTTTCGTCACGAAATATCTTTTCCAGATAAGCTTATACCACTTGAGCACGCTACGTTGTGTTATTATTTTATCCAATATTTTATTAATGGTTGCCCCATCATTTGAAATTGTGGCCTTACCACTGGAATCAACAATATGCTTGTCCATATTACGTGAACCCAATGTAGTGCGTACAGCGTCTACAATTGAATGCGAGGTATTGATGTTGGATATGATGAATATTTTTTACATAAAAACTCATGTACCCAATACAAGTTCAGGCATACCGCCGATAACACACCTTTTAAACGACGTTGTGTGTCCAAATCACTTAGCGGTTTTTCTTCTATGATTTGTAGCAATTCTTCAACAAACGTTGGATCATGTATGGGATGCGACCAAAGTGGACCGCCCATCTATATTTGGGAATATAAGAAACAATTTGGTGTGAACAATTGGTGCCAGTTAACCCTCTGAAAAAGCGACTGACGCATCTTTTTGAACGGACATATCCGTTTAAACGGTTAAGCACCAATTAAGTAATAAGGAAATAATTTGATTTATTCGAGTTTAAATACTTAAGTGGGATAGTTGAAACTTACATGATGTTTATCACCGCAATGCGCACAATTTGTATTAACAGTTGGTATACCGAATTATACTTCCCCATTGCCTTTGTCTGAGATCTTGCTTTTTACAATACCCATAGGCTGTAGCGTATAGGTATCACAACCAGTGCATTGAAATACCATTCATTGTTTGCTGTGTTCATAATATAAAGATATGGTAAGTAATTGGATTGTGGTAAAAGGCCAAAATGCTGTATACCAACTTCATGCTATATTTACACTTCGCTTGACTACTATGCATACGCACAAATACGCGTATATAAAAATTGGCAGAAATGCTCAAAAGTGGCTCAATATATTTTCCATAACGATTAGAGTGCGTTTCAATGCAATGCAATAGTATACGCAATCCCATATCATGGCAGCATTTCATACGCAAAGGCACAGAACTATTTTTGGCATTGCAGGCTTCAGGCGTATTGCCTGCCAGCACAGCCATACCATTCGCAGTTACAAGTAATGAACCCCCACTCGTCAGTGATTGTACAGCGCCATCCAGAAAGCGATTCGGACAACCATAAGGATTTAGGTCTATAACATCGAAACGCTTCTCATATGAAGTTGAAAGGTACATGAGAGTCCTATTGCGAATTTTATTATTGATTATTACAGTTAAATCACTAGCTATTGATTCGTATATCAAACCTACATTGCATCCCCTTCGCTTGGCACAATTAAATGTTCCACTCCATTGTGTCGCATATTTACGCTAATGGAATCTACTGCCACCTTAGATAGATCATTTGCAACAATTTCACGCACGCCTGCTACTTCTTTTGCATAACTTATGCTACGTAAACCTGTTGCAGCAAGCGCTTCCAATATTCGCAGTCCATCGTCGTATTTTACACCACCAGCCGTATATGGTTTCTTGTCATTAGCATTGCTTGCTTTCCTTTGTATTTTGTGGATTTTTATGCCGCCGCTTCCCGCTCTCTTATCAACCGCTTTGAGTATACATTAAGTACGGAAATACTTAAATCACGATTAAATTCTTGTACTGGATTGTAGAATACGGCCCCGCCGGCAATAATTTCTGTAGTGCTTTCTTTGATCACACGTTCCGGTGCTTTGTCGTTCGTAGCGATCTTTTAATTCATAAAATTTAGGGCGATTTTGTTAATAACGCGAAACATTTATTTACCACGCAAAAAAAGCAATAGAATATATTGCCGCAGTGTTATATTTTTTTGAGTGAAGTGCTTTCATAATTGTAAGTGTGTTTTTGTCGTTCTTTTCGCCAATTCCCTGCCGTGGCCACCAAGTTTTGTTAAAACGGATTCCTGCACGAAAATAGTTGACATTTTCTGAATTTTAAGGATGCTAATTTCATTGCACTGGCCTAAAATACATTGTAAAGGTTTATTTATTCCTTCCGCAAGGATTGTTTACGTTTTCGCTTCACCTTCCTCTACGCCGGCAGCTTGCTTTGGCATATAACTGGACCCAACGAACAGACACAAATTATAGCTGTCTATTATAATGGAATCAATAGCCGCGGCATATTTGTGGAGTTGGAAAGCAACGCATACGAAAATGGACAGACGAGAATGGAAAGGCAAATATTGCGACATTTGTGTAATCCATTTGAGATGAGTGACGAATTGTAAGAAATTGAACTTAAAAGTGGTAAAGTTTAAAGACTTATTCTCTTATTTAGGTTCAAAAAAAACTCGACTTAACAAGGATGTTTTCAAGTATGTGTTAGATACTTTTGCGGGGCAAATACGTCCAAGGACTTCGACATCGACATGTTGTTTTTGACCTGGAAACATATAAAAAACAATCATCATCAAGCCTTCTACGTTTCTTAACAAGTTTTACTTACATTTTTGTTAAAATTCTGTTATAAATTAATAAAACAATAAAAAGAAAATATTTTTCCGCCAACTAATTTGCAACTTAGAAAAACGGAACTACGATCGAAATGCAGAATACAAAAAATCGAACGATTCGAAGTTGGATCGAAAGAGATTGGAACACAGAATACCAAACTTGCCAAATCGAAAAAATTCCAATCCAAGTCGAAATGCAGAATAGGGCTGATAACACTGCGGCAATATATTCTATTGCTTTTGTTTGTACAAAATGGCGTGGATAATAAAATATAAACGTTTTTCAGTGTTTTTTACAAATTTTCTTTAATTTATTTTGCTCCAATGTTCACACATTCCGTACCAACAACTGATTTCGAAAAATCATTTGCTCTTCCTCTTCTCTTTCCGATTCCATCGTAATGCAGAATACCAAACTTCGATTAAATCGGAGCGTAGAACGGGAACGTAAACGAACTGCAGAATAGGGGTGATTAATAATGCATTTACTTCTTCACCTGCAACCAGGCATGCTTAACGAACGAAACGATATCATTTCGTTACGATAATCAACGCTAATAAACGAAACGAAGTCACTTCGTTTCGTTTATTAACGTTAAGAACGTCAAATTAACGTTAATTTGACGATCTTAACGTTAATAAACGAAACGAAGTGACTTCGTTCCGTTTATTAGCGTTGATTATCGTAACGAAATGATATCGTTTCGTTCGTTAAGCATGCCTGCCTGCAACTATTACACAATCATCATTGTCAAATGCTCTGACATCTAACATAATCACCCTGCAAAAACGCTCCACGTCATTTTACTAGTCATTTTATGGTCATTGTGACTTTCTGCAGCGGTTATATTCATAGTCACGTTTGCATGGGCGTGATGAACTTTTGTGACCAAATTTTCCGTTTCGTTCCTATTAATGTGATCGTGCATTCCGCTCCCACTTATAGGATGTGAGCATAGCACTGTGCTGCTCACACACGTCACTATGCTCGTCAAATGGCGGTAATTTTCCGTCATTTCACTCTACATTTTCGAGTCATTTGACAATCAATTTTACTGCGGTTTTACCATTTATATAACCGCCATATAACGTGAATTTTACCTGCAGATTTACTTTACCTGGAGCAGCCATATGAATAAAATATGAACCAAAAAAATTGAATTTTCAATATTTATTATTTTCAATATTATTATATATGTACATGAACTTGGAACTTATATTAATCCAGTTCATATAAAACAGAAGAACTTTAATAATAAATAAACTCGCTTAATTGGTTTTTGTTTTCCAATTGAAATCTCTTCTAAGCGAGCAAAAAATAATTTTAAGCTTCAGAAAAAACTCCAATTATTTGAATAATCTACAACTTAAAGCTTAGTAGAAATTCAGATCAAGAATATTCAAAGGTGTCGTGGATCCGATTGCTGTCGTAATTGAAGAACTTAAAAATGTACGACTATTAATTGAGTCAGACTTATTATTGTTCTAAATCTAATCATTCAAGCAATAATTCTGCAACCCAAAGCAGGAGTATTGATTGGTTTCAAATCTAATTCCGACAGCAATCGTATCACATCCCTTATTATATATGTACGTGATATTGCAACTTAAATTAATACAATTGATATAAAGAAAAGTAAGTACTTTAATAATAACATAAACTCTCTTAATTGGTTTTTGTTTTCCAATTGAAATCTTTTCTAAGCGAGCAGAAAATAATTTTAAGCTTCAGAAAAAACTTCAATTATTTGAATAATCTACAACTTAAAGCTTAGTAGAAATTCAGATTACGTTTACTCTTTTTTCAAATCAAGAGTATTCAAAGGTGTCGTGGAATCCGATTGCTGTCGTAATTGATGAATTTAAAAATGTACGACTTGTAATAAAGTCAGACTTATTATTGTTCTAAATCTAATTATTCAAGCAATAATTCTACAACCCTTAGCAGGAGTATTGATTGGTTTCAAATCTAATTCCGACAGCAATCGTATCACATCCCTTATTATATATGAACGTGATATTGCAACTTAAATTAATACTGTTGATATAAAGAAAAGAAAATACTTTAACAATAAATAAACTCTCTTAATTGGTTTTTGTTTTCCAATTGAAATCTTTTCCTGTGCAAGCACATCGCTAACCTGTGTTGGAAAAAGATATGATTATACTGTCTTCGATAGATAGTCGGACGAGCCGCTACTCGGCGAAGTAGAGATGACCGTTGTGTCGGTGGCAGCTGTTACAACAGCAGTTTCTAACTTTACACCATCCGTACAGTGTTATGAATGCTTCACTGCCTTTTCCAATTGCTTGGCGCCAGCAATTTTTGCTGTTTGTAAAGCTTTAGCTGTAATGCAAATATATAGATGGGTTAAAGTGGTTTTCGTATGCTATTCAACAACTCACCCTATACCATCATCACAGCCTCCTCATCGATTTTGAATATGTGTACTTTTTCAGTATACAGACCCAGTTCGTGCAACCGATTCATTCATATACTGTGGCTATTTGAGCCGTAGACGCAATGGAAGATATTTTGATTCTTTTTGAAGTGTAACATTTGTAAACAGTTGGGTTTCTCTGCTGTCACCATCACCACTAGAGAGCTATTGAAGAAACGCTCGACCAAGATAATATGTGAGATTTACACGCATAGATTTCTTCCACCTTTTCACAGTTATTGATGGAGAAAATGCGAAAGCCATATTTACCATCCAATACCGAAATAGAACTGTAGAGGAAGAAATATTTTATAAAATTTAATAAAATCAAAAAATGATAGTTGTGCTAAAATGGGGTAACGTATTGTATGTTAAAGTATAACGAGGTCTCAGCGGCTTTGTCCTGGTGAAAATTGAGTTTGAATAGGTTTTATTCTTCATTCTTAGAAACATGTACGAAGGTACCTGGTAAGATATTAAAAATCCTCAACGCTTTTTTTGCTATAACTTAAAAAAAACTCATATTCAAACTTCTGCTTAACTTCTACATATCAATAGCTACCTTTCCCACCAGGAGTCCCTATTGCTTCTACGCCTATGCTATTGTTTCCTACATCGATGAACTTTGTAATAAAATAAACAGCTATCTCCCCAATCTCTCCAGTTTTGTCGCCTCGCGAAACCTGATATTTTCATCAACCAAATCATCGGTGACCTTATTTAAAACATGCCAAATGTCGACCGTGCTTGGGAGCAGAGGAGATCGAGCGCTTGGCATGGGCTCATGAGGCGGTAGAAGTAGGTCGAAGGCAGTTCAAAAGGTTTGCTGCGAGAAACCCTCGGTTCTGCAACCGGTATGAGGAGGAAGAAGCGTCGAATGGCAGAAAGGGCACAGTCCCAGAGCCGCGACGCAGGGCAGTCCCATAGACAACACAAGTAGGCCCAAAGCTGTAAGACAGATGGGCCCCAATAGCGAGGTAGCAACTACCTCGAAGGCTGCGAGTCAGAGGGAAGTTCCAACTATGGAAGTAGGAGATAAGCCAAAGGGAGATAACGCTAAGACTCCGACTTTCTCGGAGGTGCCAAAGGGAAATAACACTAAGACGCCGGCTTTTCCCGAGAAAATGAGTGATGTGGCAAAGCAGTCACTGACTGTGGCGCTGGTTGATCGTAGCAGTCCTTTCGAACAGATGACTAGTGAACGGTGGAGATCTGTAGAAAAGGAGCTTAAGATGATGCGGGAATAACCAAGTAAGCTCCTTCCAACCTTTGATTCGGGGGATGGTATAATGGTATGAAGATGATAGCGTGCGACAACATCGCGAGCTTGCGGTGGCTGGAGGAAGTGGTTCCAAACCCCCAAAGGCAGAGCACGAACGCGCGTTTTGAGATGGTGGATAAAGCGCAAATCCCCAAGGTACCAAAAGTTAAGGTATGGATACCATGCGTGATGAAGTCGGAGGATACAATGCGACTTTTTCAGAATCAGAATCCGAACATACCGGCACAGGATTGGAAGGTACTTACTGTATCTCGGCCTACGGAGGAAGGTCAGTTATACATCTTCCAAATAAACAAGCAGGCGGAGGATATATTGTACGCGCAGCTTGGAAAAATGTCCTTAGGTACAGGCAAAATTTATATGCGACTCAGGAAAAGAAGTCGCGGGTATTAAAGTCCTAACACGCTGGACGTGGGCGAAGTCGAAAAGGACCTCAAAAGCCTAAGGGAAAAAAGACAGGTGGAGGTAGCCCACGTCACTCCGAATGTGTTAGAAGGGGACCAACAGCCAGATGGTGCTGTGAGTCGCACAGAGGAACACCCGGCACAACAGGTACAAGAGTCTGAAGGGGGCTTCGAACACTCTAAACCAAAAGGGCTAGGGGAGGACGACGACGTCCCGATGAAGGTGCTGGAGGGTGACAAGCAGCCCATTGGTGCTGCGAGTCCTACAGATAAACCTCCAACAAAGTAAAGTGGCGTCGAGCGAACTCCTCCTCCTAACGCGCTGATCCAGGAGCCGTGGCTTCCATCGGGAGGAAAGGTTTCTGGAATTAGCGCGCGCAGATTTGGCGTTTACTATGCGCAAACGGAAGGACGGGTGCGAGCTGTAGTAATGGTAAGGAAACAGCTGCATTCATATATGCTGCCTAATTACACTACTGAGGACCTCGTAGTGTTGGTGAAATCGCCGGGCTCAGATGGTACATGTCCGGCTATGCTACAAGTTTCAAGTAGGGCGGTCGTGGGATGGCTTAAAATAATATTCGATGGGTGCATAAACTGAATCATGTACCGCACTCTTGGAGAACTGCTCGTGTAGCTTTCCTACCAAAGGCGGGGAAGGTCGGTCACGTGTATCCCAAAGATTATAGACCCAATAGCTTACCATCATTTCTGCTCAAAACCTTTGAGAGGCTGCTAGATGTTTACATAAAGTCCAACGTGGATGAAAAGCTGCTCTCCACAACACAACAGGCGTACACCAAAGGCAAGTCAGTAGACACCGCATTGCATAGGGTGGTAATAGGCATAGAAAAAGCCCTGGAATATAAGGAATATGCTCTAGAAGTCTTCTTAAGCATTGCCGGGGCTTTCTAAATGAGCGATTATTGATGGTTTTCATTACGTTAAAGTACATCCAGCCTTACCCAGATGGATCGACTGCATGTTAAACTGCAGTAAGATTACATCGCAATGGGGATTGTACGCGGCCACGAAATTAGTGGACAGGGGCACTCCGCAGGGAGGGGTGCTATCAGCTCTGCTGTGGACGCTGGTCATTAACCAGCTGCTTAGGGGATTCTACGAGGGACCAGAAAAACTTACGGTTTACGCAGATGACGTTGCATATGGTCTTGTTTACAAAGAGGTACAAGGTCCCTAATTGGACCAGGCCTAAGTTAGGAGGGGCGACCCTACGGGAGAAACCTTGCACAAATTATCTAGGAATGATCCTAGACAGTAAGCTGTCATGGAAGCTCAACGTGGAGGAGAGGGTGAGGAAGGCTTCAACGGCACTTTATGCATGTAAAAGAATGCAAAAGAACCGGCATATACGATCAGAAGGAACTCGATGACGATGCCTCAAAACTAACAACCAAAAGCAATAATTATCATTTCACTGACACAAATTTTATAGTTTTTTTTTCGGGATTTGGACACAATGTTGTTGTTGTTTTTGTAGCGATAAGGTTGCTCCCCGAAGGCTTTGGGGAGTGTTATCGATGTGATGGTCCTTTAGCCGGATACAGATCCGGTACGCTCCAGTAACACAGCACCATTAAAGTGCTAGCCCGACTATCTCGGGAACGATTTATGTGGCCACATTAAACCTTCAGGCCATCCCTCCCTATCCACCCCCCCCTCCCCTCCCCCAGATCCTTGTCTGTTAGTGAAACAGGATTCGCCGCGGATAGGTGAGGTTGATAATTGGGTTTGGAGAGGCTATATATTGCGCTGGCAACCTGAAGGGTTGCGCTACACAGCCCCTTGAATCTGGTATTTTAGTCGCCTCTTACGACAGGCATACCTACCGCAGATAAATTCTGACCCCTAACCCGCTGGGGGTATTTGGACACAATCTTTTCATTATATTACTTAACAATTTAAAGGCTTCATTCTGTATTGCGAACGATAGCTCAGACGAACGATTCGCCTCCAAACGATATCGTCTAGCAATGGCATTCTCTATCATTTTCGTTCGGTCTTTACCTTTCTAACTAACAGGAAGGCAAAAGTAATTGTCAAGTGATAAGTTGCCATTGTTTAACATAGTGCAAATACACTAGCGATTCGTTTCTGATCCGCATCGAAAGTTCGTTTCGTAATAGAGAATGAGGCCCTAAGATTAGACATTTTTTTCAATTTGTATTTTGACTTACCAGCAACAACAGAATCATGTTTAATTGTACGCCGCACAAGCAATTTAGCATCATGTAACGAAGCTCAGTTTCTTCCAAAAATTGTTCAACACTGCCACGTAAAATCAATGTACTTGTTCTAGCACTAACGCAACCTTTAAATAATTATAAACTATAAAAATGAAATTAATGTCAAACCTTGGAAAATGTTGAAACGTTCACCACCAACCTGATGTTCTTCAAAGTAATCACATTGACCCAAAACACTTGAATTAATATCATTAGCTGTAGTCATAACAGCACCACCACAAGCTTTCATTCTACGTTTCCAATCTTCTTCTGGTACATGAACAGCACAGAACATATCACGATCTGCAAAATACTGTGTATCAACATCACCAATTGGCAATTTAGAAAACACAACATTGGCGCCTTACTTAGCTAGTTTATTCTACAGAATACGCCATTCAGCATCAACAATTTTCTGATACTCTTGGACATTAGAGGACATTGCTGTGGCAGATCATTTTTCCAATAACACTTTGTTGCTCCTTTGATTGGCGCTTCGACATGTACAGCCATGTCATATTTTAGCATGCATAATTGTAATGCTTTACGTATAGCTTTAATGATGATACGTGCATGCACGCCTTCCTCAACATCTGGCTTAACTTTGTTTAAGATTTCACATGCTTAAAATACTACTGAAGTGGTGCCATCGCCGACCTCATAAGAGAAACATTTTTATTCTACACATTCTAATATAACAAAAAACTTACCTCAGCATTTTGAGATTTGGCGATGTCTACTAGAGTTTTACGGCTGGATTCACAATATCCAATGGTTTCATAATGGTTTCCTCATCATTTGAAATTGTGGCCTTACCACTGGAATCAACAATATGCTTGTCAATACTACGTGAACCCAATGTAGTGCGTACAGTGCCACAATTGAATGCGAGGCATTGATGTTGGATATGAGTTGAGGTTTACCATGGGAGCTATCGGTACCCAAGCATTTTTTACACAAATACTCATGTAACCAATACAAGTTCAAGACATTCATATTTATTGACACGCTGTCCGGTATGGCCCAAATGTTGGAAATATGCAGTTGGCACTGTTGAGAAAAAATATGGATCAATGAACACAAGTAAAAGTGAAAGATTTTTTTTACCATCTCTTGTTACTTTACACATTAGACATTGGAAACGACGACCAGCATCTACAAGTTTCTATTGAGCCTTGCAACGATTGCATCTAATTGCACCCAATTCACCAAAATTTACAATGGGTGGCTCATATTCACCCTCAACCGTGCGTGCCATTGGTGAGACGGTAAGTGTAATGGACAAAGCTGTTGTTTGTAATAAATCAGCTGTTGCAGGTATGCAATACAAAGACGACCTGCAAAGAAGAAAGATCAAGGTAATTGCCAAGCAAAACATTAATTTCGATTATCGATACCTAACGTAACGTGGCGAGGAGTTACCCTGATCTTCTACCACATATTTTGTGGTCACAAATGGTGGTAATAAACCCTGTTCATTAGTAATAAAAGCACCACCAGCGCTATTTTGATTTTCAATGATAACGCTTATCGGATTTGGCATCTGATCGGGATCTAAACGGCGTTGGGCTTGATCATACTGTTGCGGCTGTTGATATTTACCAGTAACAGGTGCAGGTGGTTGCTAAATAAAATAACACAAAAATAATCATCAGCAAATTTGTAAATTATTAGTTGTATTAACATACATTATAACCAGGACGTCCGGACGTGTCCGGGTATTGGCATCATAAAAGCCATCAATAACAAGTGCCAAGAATATATCCGCGGCATACCTGCCGACCAAAATGATTCAGGGGGTTGTGATTGCCAACCTCACCTACCCGTGGCGAATCCTGTACCTAACAATTTGGTGTGAACAATTGGTGCCAGTTAACCCTCTGAAATAATCGGCGCAATTGTACGCCATTGTGTTGGCATTAATTTGGCAAAATGCAAAAGCTTTTCATCTTTCTCCCATGACCATTCTGTCTTCTTTATGCTATGATCAAGCCATTCGGACCAGCGTGCCTTACATTGCTTGGCAGATTTGCGGTGCAGCAGTTATGCAATACGTGACCACTGGTTTTTACCATATTTCATTACAGCTGCTTTGAGGATTTCATCCTGAAAGTTATCAATTTAGTTAATAAACGGCCAAGAGTAACCAGTCGCGTCAAATGCTTACCTCAGTGTTTCTCCACACACCATCTTTTATCATAATTCGCGGCATGGTGCTACATAATTGTGATGTCTTTCGATGAGCACAAAAATCAAATAAAAAATTGTCGAAATAAACAGCAAAAATCATTGTATATTAAAGACTTTGGGAAAATTTTAGAATAGCACCCCCCGAGTTAGGGGTAAAACTTGGTATCAAATGAAAGAGGGAGTTCTCCCGATCACAAATATATATATTTTAAAGTGTGCAAACTTATAATTTAAAAGTTATTTGTTGTTAAAGTTTGCAAATTTAGCAAATTTCTATAGCACTTTAAATTACAATTTACACATCTTTCAAAACCTTAATCCACATACATATCTATATAAATTGGCAACGATAAACTTAAATTGCATTTTTGTATATTTCACATTTCATTTTTGCATTGTTTTCACTTATTATAAATGTTTTTATTAAATCAATCGTGCTTTTGCAGCAACATGCACATATATATATACATATATTTTATTGATGACATTACAAAGCTGTGCTGCCACATATATATACGTATACACATATAAAATTTGTATAGAAATTTGCAAACTTTAACACCAAATAACTTTTAAATTATAAGTTTGCGCACTTTAAAATATATATATATGTGATCTGGAGAACTCCCTCTTAATTTTAAATCTTTCCGGAGATATTCCATTTAAAACTCTCTAAATTTTTTTTTTTTTTTTGAGATTTGGTTGTATGGATGAAGACCTTCTTATAATTGAAAGTCCCAGTTCCAGGTTATTGTCCAATGTATGTAATGATTAATTACTGGATTAACTTTCCAATGTGTATGTGTAACTTTGGCTCCACTAGTACACAAGGGTAATACCAACAAGGCCAGAACCCTGTGTAGCAGCTTGCTATTTGTACTATTTCACAGTGTGCGTGTTGATGATTAAAACCAAAGTAAAATGTATTGATTTTGAGATCCACAGGGCGTTGTAGATGAAATGAATGCAAACTCTATTGCTTGGTGATTTATATATGTGTTTTTCATTTATGTACTTGTTTGAATTCAACTGTTGATTTTATGATGAATGCACTGAGTATTTCAGTTGTATAAAAGGTTCTTTGATGATTGCAATGACAATTGCAGTTATTTGATGATTGCAAAAAGTTGCATTTTGATGAATGCAATGAGAATTGCAGTTATTGATAAATGCAATGAAAATTGCAGTTTGAAATTTATGTAAAATTGTTGCGAAACGTTTTATTCATAAAAAAAAAAAAATTTTTGAGTAAGGTGGAATCGAGATTTATGTACAAAAAACATAAAAACATATAATACGAACATTAAAATATAAACAGAGTAAAAGTTTTTATGTGTATTTATGATAGCTGCATTTATTATTATTGTCTTAGATTTTTTTTTTTTTTTTTCAAAATTTAAGATCGGCTTTTTGGAAAAACTTTACTAATTGAGTGATTTTGGCGTTGTTTTTGTCTTTAAAGACTTCCTTAAAATTATGTGCTTCATTAAAGACATTGAAGGTGACTCTAATGTTGTTTAAAAGTGGGCATTGGAAGGTTTGATGCACATAGCAATCTGTATCACCGCAGCGACATAGAGACGAATTTGTAGCTTTGATCTTGACTAAATATTTTTTATCATATGTATGTCCGGTTAGTATACGGTTTAAGGTTTTGATGTCTTTTGGATTAAATTTAAAATTTTTGAACCACGCAAAGTTCCTCCTAGAAGGAAAGATGGTGGCATACAGATTTTGGTTTGTATTGGAGTAATTTAAAAAATTTTGAAAAGACTGGTCGTATATATAATTCTTTATACGTTTGCAAGCTTCATCTATCGTAAGTTTTACTGTTTTACAAGAGCTGTTTATAATAGCTGATTTGGCTAAAGCATCCGCTTTTTCGTTGCCAAATATGTTTTTGTGACTGGGTATCCATCTGACGTGTACATTGTTGAAATTGTGATTTGAAATTTTATTAAAAATTTTAGCTGCAATGCTATTCGTAGATGTATGTCTTTTAAGTGTTTGGCATGCTATTTGGCTATCTGTAAAAATAACGACGGATGAGTAATTGTTTCGTATTGCAATGTCAATAGCTTCTTCTATTGCTAGTAATTCTCCAAAAGCTGAGGATGATTTAAATGAAATATGGAAAGAGTGTTCGGTGTCTGTGTTTAGTAAATAAATTCCACAGCCTGTTTTTTCTTCACCTACTGAGGAATCTGTATATATTACCTTAAAACTTGTACTTCTGTATTCTGCCAGCATTGATGAGTGCTGGACAATAATCTCTTCTTTTGTCATGTTAGATTTTTTGGTATTTGTAGTTTTTTCAAAAATGACAAGGTTTGAGATCGGGAGATTGGGGTGAACCGCATCAATGTCATCCATGACGTTAGAGAAAGTGTTGTATGCAATTGCATAACTGGTATTGAGGTGTGAGTTAGATTTTATAGTATCTGCTATTGGATTGTTAAAAGCAATTAGTTTCACTACTTCTTTGGCAACTAGCCATAGGGTTCGTTCATTGGGAAGTAGTTCATTAGCTAAAGCATATATTAATGGTATCGGCGTTGATGGTGTTAGACCTAAACATCTTCTCAAGATTTTATTTTGTAAGACCTGTATACTGTGAAATGATGCATTGGCACTATTTGCAAGTGTGGTACTGCAATATTCAATCTTTGATCTGACCATTGCTTTGTAGATGTTTAATGCCTTTTGTGGATGTAACCCTGATTTGATATTGGTAATGTATTTAAAAAGTTTTAAGTTGTTTGAAGATGATTCTATTACTTTTTGATAGTGTGCTTTTGCAGTTAAGGAACTGTTTATGACTCTGCCTAAAATTGTTGCTGATTTTGTTTGTTCAAGTGTTGAACCATTTATGGTTACATTGACTTCCTTCGTTGGACCTTTGGTTATGTGCATGACTTTAGTTTTGCTAGCATTAAAATTCAGATTAAGAGTGTTGCACTTTGATGCAAAGGAGTTAAGAAAGTTTTGAAGATTGGATTTTGCATTTTCTAATGTAAAATCTGAGGATATAAAAAAGAAATCGTCAGCAAATTGGTATACTTGAATATTTTCATCTTGAAGATCATGGAGTTTGGCAGTGTATATATTAAATAAAAGTGGTGAAAGGCAACTGCCTTGAGGAAGACCATTGAAAATCTCTGTTGTTTTGTCGCCAATTTTGAGAATCCTATAGCTAAGAAAGTTTATTATCCATTCAGTATACAGCTTTTCTAAGCCAATATCAAAAAGTTGATCTTTTAAAATATTTATATTCACACAGTTATATGCATTTGAAATGTCAGTTGTGCAAAAAATTACATGTTTATTTTCGCTTTTGAGTAGAGTGATTTGATGTATTATGTGATTTAAACAGGTTGATGTGGACATGTTTTTCCTGTAGGCAAAGGATGTGATTGGGAGTATTTTGTTGTTCTCCATGTATAAGTTAATTCTATCTTTAAGACAAGAATTTATTATTTTAAGAAAAACTGTTATTAAGGCTATTGGCCTGAAATTTTCAAAATTGTTTAGATCTTTACCTTTTTTGGGTATAGGTACTACTTTAATTTGTCTCCAGTGTTCTGGAATGGTATTAGAAATAAAAATGTCATTCAAACATGTTTTGATGTTGTTTAAAGTTATATCAGGAAGTGCTCTTAACATCCTGTACGATATTTTATCAGTACCGGCAGCTGAGTTTATGTTCTTTTTAAAAAGCGTTTCTTTTATTTCCTCAAATGAAAACGTGAGATTGGTATTTGGTTCTACTTCATTGTTAAGAGGTAGTCTTTGAACCATAACTGGTACTTGTTGATTAAGCATATTTAAAAAATTTTGGTTGTTGGATTCATTCCACATGCCTACTTCTATTTGACTAAAATCTCCCCTCAATGACTTGACAAAGCGCCAAGATTTCCTTCCCATATTGGTATTTATTTCTTCTATTTTTTCCTTGAAATTTTCTTTTTTGGCCTTTTTAACTGCCTTTTTCCATTTCTTTCTCTCAGCTATCATATTATCCATATTTTCCGGACTCGGTAAAGCTTTAACCTTCTGATTTGCTATTTTTAGGAAGCGGTAACTCTTGTCAAGACTTTTGTTCCACCAATATTTTGGTTTTCTGGTGTTATCAATCGTGTAAGTTGCTTTTCTAATTTCATCTTGGATTTTGTTTTCTAAGTCTGTGATTGTAGTGTAATTTTCAAGAACTTCTAGAGATTGTAAAAGTTTATTTCTTGCTAGAAATACCGATTTTTTGATTGCACAATGATCAGTTTCAATTAAGATAGGTAGATGGTGACTGCCTCCTATTCGTGTTGTGTCAACTTTCCAGGAGCAGTGAAAGGTGCAGTTTGTAAAAGAAAGATCTAGCACAGATGTGTTCATGGTGCGTGGATCTATTAAGAAGGTATGATTTCCATTATTTAAATGATGAAAATTGGATTCTTGAATCATACTAACCAAATGTTTACCCTTATAGTTGTCAATTCTATCACCAAACAAAGCAGCTCTTGCATTGAAATCTCCAAGAATGAAGGTATTTGAAAAAGGTTCTAGAAATTCCAACAGTCTGTGAATTTCCGATTTAAAATTTCCTATAGGGATATTAGGAGGAAGGTAAATAGAAACTATTGTGATATTAGGTTGAAGATTTAATGTTGTAATTATTAAAATATCGTAGTTAGTATTGTAAGTTATTTTTTTGAATTTGATATATTTCCTAAGGGCAATGGCAACGCCACCGTACCCATCGTTTCTATGTTTTTTAATAATATTAAAATTTAAAAGTTTTCTATGTGTTGATTTTGTTGAAAAGAAAATTTCGCTAAAAGCTGCAATTTCTATATTATACTTGTTTATATAATATTCTATTGTATCTATGTTTGCCTTAAGGCTTTGACAATTATATTGCATCATCTTCATGGTTAGAGTAAAAAGAGTTTAAAGATTGTATGTTAGAATTTTCGCGACTCATTACTAGAGCTTCGAAAGTGTTTTTGATTTTTTGAATTTCTTGTAAGGTACCAGAGCTACCTTGTTGTTGTGAGAGTTTTTGAGTGATATTGATCATTTCACTCATTAGTTTTTCATATTGTGTAACCAAGTTTTTTTGGTAATGAAAAGAGTTAAAAACAGGAATGATTTGTGGTTTTGGATTTACCGTTTTATAATTTTCCCTTTTTTGTTTAGCCGGACTAGTCTTCTTTACTACAGAGCTATATGATTTTTTAGTTAAATGCCTATTTATATATTTATTTGTGTCTAAAATGTCATTATCCTGCACTAAAACAGGAAACTCTTCATCATCTTCACTTAATACATCAAAACGATTTGTATTTCTTGGGAAGTATTTATCTAAAACTTCCTTTCTGGACAATTTTTTAACCGTTTTGATGCGGTTCACCTCCAACTCCTTTTGCCAATGTGGACAATTATTTTTATTTTTGGCTATATGTCCCTCCCTGCCACAGAGAATGCATGTATTATTGTTACATTCGCCATTCTTACACTCACTTTTTCCGCATTGAAGACATCTTTCTTTGGATTTGCATCCAAATTTGGTGTGTCCTAATCTGCCACATTTGTTACATTGTCTCAGTGTAGGTACATAAAACTCGACTGTTAGACGAGTATATTCAAAAATGATTTCTTTGGAAATTTCATTTCCCATAAAACCTATCTTTAATGTGGTTGTTGGAATGTAGGAATCGCTATCGCGATCTTTGCGCGTGAAGCGCTGTACTGATACTATAGGTACCGAAGAAATTGAATTTTTTAGTACATCATATTCTGTGTAGCTTTGCGGAACCCCACGTACTACTCCATATATTTCCAGTGCTGTCCTGGGAATGAATGGTTTTAGTCCACGTTTTCTTACTCTATCATCGATTATGAAGCTGTTTGCTGCATATGTGGTTTTGAAGAATACTTTATAAAGGGATTTTCCTATTGAGTAAATTAAGTCAAGATCTTTAATACGTAAATTCTTTATTTGGCTGTATAAAGTTAAGCCACTCGTTACTTTTTCATTTTTCATGTCGTGACACTCTGTGGTGTCCACAAGTACAAAAATTTCTCCGCGAAAATTTGGCGGGTATGTTATTGTTGGTTTTACCGCTTCTTTTTTTTTCTCTTCTTTTGACTGAACTTTTTCAGCCGAATTGTAATTCACCGTTATGTTTGCTGTCTCCATGTCGCTGCTTTGCACAGTTACATCGGTTGCCAATTGGTCATTTTCCATTTTTTTCATTTCCACTAAACCATTTTGTGATAATTCATAAAAACCTGTCACATTGGAGTTCTCCAATATTTTCGGTTTTTTTGCCATAGTGGCTTTGTCTTTATCTTCATTTGAAAGTGACGCCACCGACTTTTGTGCCGGCGACGCCATTTTCCGTCTTGTACTTTTCAGCAGTGCTAAACGCACTTTATACCTCTTTTTTGAAGGCACTATGCAGCCTTTTTTTTTTTTTTTTCACACTTTAGAAAAGATTTGTCAGCAGTGCTTAAGGCACTCAATGCCGTTTTATTTAGCACAAAATTCTTTAAGGGACGCCAAAAACACTCACCTGATTGCAGCTTTTGTTATTTTAGGAAAATGCATTAATTTATGATGCGTCTATATTTAATATCAAATTTGCCGTTAGATTAGCACAATAAACTTGCTCAGAACACCCAAATTTAATCACAAAAATAAAGCGCGCTCGAGACCACACAGACTCGTGTCCAAAATCCGAATGACTCTCTAAATTGAAAAAATTTTCGACCACCAAATGTTTTGCTGTCTCTGCTGAATTAGAAATGGCGGATTTTTTTGCACGAAAAATTACGTATTTTGCTATCCCTATAAAAATAATAGGTGCGAGAGAGCACGATACATTGTGGGAAAGCTAAATTTGTCAACATGCTATTTCATTTGGAGAATTTTTCATTCCAAATCGTCACCCCTGTCAAAATTTCGTGTGTCTGTGTGCGTTTTTGGTCACACGATTTTTGCAGGGCAATTCTTCAAATACGTCAACAAAAAATAAGGGCGATTCCATACAGAGCGGATTTGTAAGGTATTACTCATTCTAATTATTCGACAATTGCTGCTAATAGTGAGTCAGTAAATACTCTATCATATGCCACTGTCACTGCTTGCCCGACTAGCACTTCACCTAAGGCTCCTACCACAGTTATTCGAAGCGCACGTGCACCAAACGAATTAAATGTTAATGGCAACAATAAAAATGCTGAGCTGGATGTTTTTGTACCATATAAATGGATCCATATTTCATCTTTCAGACCCTCGGTCACAGAGGAAAAAATTGTTAAATATATATCCGAGCATATCAAAATTGATACATCAGCGTTGGCTTGTTTTAAGTTAGTAAGGAGGGATGCTGACATCAACTCTTTGGTGAGAGTTTCGTTTAAAGTTCGTGTGCGCTCAGCAGATTATAATAAGCTATTTGATCCTGCTCTGTGGCCCTCTAATATCACTATCAAGCCATTTCGGTTTTTCCAAAAATCGGAGAAAACCCATCGGTATCGTAGGTTCACGTAATGATCAACTCAACAGCAATCATAATATCCACACTTGCTAATCGAATGCACGTTTGAGAGTCTACTTTCAAAATGTCGGCGGCATGCGCACCAAATCTAATGATTTTCTTTTGTCTTCGTCTCGTATGGACTATGACGTTTATGTCATTGTGGAAACGTGGCTCAATGAAGACTTCTTTGATGAAGAATACTTTGACTCTAAGTTATTCCTAACCTTCCGGAAAGATCGAGACTCCGTGAAAACTGGTCAAAAGAAAGGGGGTGGAGTGTTGATTGCAGTTAACAGAAACCTGCATTCATCGAGGTGTCAACTTCTACAACATGATTCATTACTAGATCAGCTGTGCGTCTGTATTTCCAGTTCCTCTAGTTCAACTTTCATATGTTGCTCGTCCATACCGCCGAACAGTGGTGATTCCTTATACTCATCTCATATCGAGGACATCGTCAATCTATGCGAAAGCCACCCTGATGCGAGTTTTTGCATACTTGGTGATTTCAATCTGCCTAATATTGTTTGGTCAGACTTTCAATGTAATGGTATTCTAACTCCTACGAATGTCACCCGTTCTTATGAAATCAATCTTATAGATAATATTTTAAGTTGCGATTTGATTCAAATCAATAATTTATTTAATACTCTTTCGAGGTTGCTTGATCTAGTGTTTGTCGATGAGAATTTAATATTTGATCTCTCTGAGAGTACTCTTCCTGTGTGTCCATCTGATAGATATCACTTACCGCTTGTCATTCAATTAAATGCCTTTGCTGCTATCCCTACCATCTTATCGAAGTTGTCTGAGATATTTCATAGTACAGTGCCTCGTTTTAGGCCTAGGTTGCATAAATTAACTTGGTATAACAAAACGCTTAAGAGGTTGAAGAACAAGCGTTACAAATTCAATAAATTATATAAGGCAAATAGGGAAAATATTTCTCTTAGGGAACAGTACATTAATAGTGTGCGGCAGTTTAATGTTCTCGATAAATTTCTTTATAATCGCTACATACGTAGGCTCGAAGATGAGCTTACAGAAAATCCAATAGCCTTTTGGAACTTTATCCGCTCCAAACGTGGTTCAACGAATATTCCGATCTGTATGACCTTTAATGGGGTAAGCTCCCAGTCGCTAACTGAAACAGTTGAGCTTTTTGTGGAATTCTTTAAATCTAACTTTGATGATGCCAATGTAGGTTTGGCTGGCTCTCATTCGCGCTCGGGACTTTGTGATCAGATTGATTTTGGCTCCCTCATTATCTCAGAGGATGATGTTCGCAATGCTATGCTTTCCCTTAAACCCTCGCTAAGTTGTGACACTGATGGCCTTTGCGCCTTTTTACTGAAGCACTGTAGTTTAACTCTCTGCGCTCCCATTTGCCATATCTTCAATTTATCTCTGTCCTCTGGAACTTTTATCGATAGATGGAAAAGGAGCTCAATTTGTCCTATTTTTAAATCTGGTAATAAAAATGACATTTCTAACTATAAGCCGATTGCCAAACTCACAGTATGCTCAAAGCTTTTCGAAAAAATCATAAAGGAGAAGTTGTCTTTTATCATTAAAAGGGTGATTGACCCGCGTCACCATAGGTTTGTTGCTGGCCGCTCTACTGTCACTAATCTAGGGTCGTTTTCTGATTTCTGTATCTCTGCATTTAAGGATGCCTGCCAGGTTGATACCATATATTCCGACTTCTCAAAGGCTTTTGATAAAGTTTCACATCAAATCTTACTATCTAAACTTGAGTATATTAGATTTCACTCTGTATTCTTATCTTGGTTAAAATCGTATCTATCGAACCGGTCTCTATGTGTTGAAATCGAGGGCTGCAAGTCCCTACCTTTTTATGCAACGTCTGGAGTTCCACAGGGTAGCATTCTCGGGCCTTTGTTGTTTGTGCTTTTTATAAATGATATTGGTTCCTATTTTTTTCGTCCTCTTTCCTTCTATATACAGATGATTTAAAGCAGGGATGCACCTTAACGTTAAGCTAATCGTTTATCAAAAAATTTCCACCGTTTCCGTTGAAACACTTCGAAATATTATCGATAAAGAAATTATTAAGATAAATTGTATCTCGTTTTTAACCGAAACGAAAAGCTTTTGTTAACGTTAAAAACGTTAACAAAAACGTGATACTTTATGTTTGAATTGTGCTGGCAATGCTATAGCCATGGTGAAGCCGTAAGGTGGCAACAACGAGCGCACATACACACACAAACTCTATGTAATTTGTTTGTGTAATTCGTTGGTGGTAATGTCAAAAATACTCTGAGAAATGTTTGTACTGTCAAAATTCATGAGAAAAGTTGCAATCAGCTTGGCTAATGCTTTCACCTTTAATGACTCCGCCATCAATCAGCTTTGCCAGCATAGTTTGAAATTAATAATCAACATAAACGATTTGATTTCGTTTTGATATGGCAGAAAACGAAACGAAATCATTTCGTTAATTTGACGATCTTAACGTTAATAAACGAAACGAAATGACTTCGTTTCGTTTATTAACGTTGATTATCGTAACGAAATGATATCGTTTCGCTGGTTAAGCATGCGTGATTTAAAGTTATTTCATAGAGTTAATGGCGAGTCGGATTCCCTACTCCTACAAAATGACCTAAATAATCTTATTGAATATTGTAATGCCAATAATCTCTTCCTCAATGTGAATAAATGTTTCCACATGTCGTTTACTAAATCATCTAACTTATATTCCACCCTCTACAATATCGCAGGTGCTCGACTGGTTTCGGTTAATGAATTTATTGACTTAGGTGTTGTTTTTGATTCCTCTTTCTCTTTTGTCAATCATATCTCTTTTATGCTTCCCAAGGCTTACAGAAACCTTGCCTTTCTTCGTAGATATGCAAAAGACTTTAAGGATCCTTATACAAAGGAATACGCCTCAATTGTTTGGAATCCTATCTATAGCTGCTATGCTGCCAGAATTGAAAGGGTTCAAAGAAAATTTACTCGTTTTTGTCTATTTTCACTCAACTTTGAGGACCCAATTCCATCCTATCACTCGCGCTGCTTACTCATAAATCTCGAACCTCTCGAATCCAGAAGGATAGAACATCTGCTAATGTTCGTCTATGATCTAATAGTTGGCTCTCTTGATTGCCCAGTTCTCTTAGCGAAGGTGTCATTTAATGTACCTAATCGGAGTCTTCGAACATTTTTTCCATTTTACATGAGTGCTTGCAGGGCTAATTATTGTAATTTTGACCCAATTTTTCGGGCACTTAATGAATTTAATAGACTCTCAAGGAGGTTTTTTATTGATTTTTCTTTGTCGAGAGGCATCTTCAAGTCAACTTTGCAAGAGTTCCTATAATCATTACTTGCATTATCTTTTTATCTTTTGTTTTCGCTAGTCATGTTACTTACGTTATTCTATGTGGTTTTCAGTTGATTATTTGTTTAAGTATTTATTTGCTTTTGTATTCTAGTCTGTAAGATTGTTTAATCATAGACTGTATAAATTATACATACATACATACAAGAAACATCAACTCGATAACACTCCTCAAGGCCTTCGGAGGGTGTCCTTATCGGTACAACAACAACCGAATATACTTGTCGCCGATCGACTATGCCGAAGTAAGAATGGAAAACTTCCGGCTAGAATATAACAACGACGCACAGCCCCGGAGCTGTTCAAGTGGGCATAAGAATATGTCTCCCCCAACACTACGAAGAAACCCGGCGCATAATAACTCAGTCGGCAAGTCATATGCCTTTAAATGCCCGGGAGTGCAATACCCGAAACAGACTTCCTAGAGAGACGCACGTCACTCTGGCACAACTTTGATCTGGATACTGCAATAGATTAAACTCTTACTTATCCAGAATCAATCCCGACATACTCAATGAATGCCCTGATTGTAATGTGTCTTAACATGACACCAACCAACTTTTCAATTACAATGGAATCAAAGCCACCCACATGCGTCTTAGATTCCCTGGACTTCTGTTGTTGTTGTAGCGATAGGGTTGCTACCCGAAGGCTTTAGGGAGTGTTATCTGTTAACTGTTGAAATACGGAGCCGGTAAAGGGCCTTCACTTGTATATTAAAATTTATTGGACGAGCGTATTGGAATTTAAGTGTTCCCTTCCCAATACACAATAAAGGCTATCCCACAAACTACGTTAATTACCTCGGAATGAGCCCACTAAACTTCTCCTGCAAGGTTCTATCTAGCGTATTAAGCGAACTACTGAAACGCCAAAGAACTGATTCAATCTAATCAGGGCGGCTCCAGACTTCGTAAATCGACACGGCCCTTGGGGAGCAACCTTATCGCTACAACAACAACAACAACAACAGGATTTTAATACGACTCCGGATTTTCGGTATAATTGCGGCTGCATGCTCGCCAAAATATAGATCCTGAACGAACGTCACACCCAAGATTTTAGGGTGTAAACCAGTCGGCAGCGAGTTCCATTGACGTGGACGTGCAAAATGGTCGACATTTGGGACGTCCATGTTGCAAATACGGTCGCCGATGATTTAGTCGGTGATAATGTCAGGTTTCGCGATTTGAAAAAACTGGAGAGATCAGGGAGGTAGCTTTTGTTGTTGTTGGTAGGGAGGTAGCCGTTAATTTTGATACAAAGGTCATCGATCTGGGGGCCTGTGTCTGTGGCCCTTATTGTGCAGTCATCGGCGTAGGAAATGATAGTAACTCCTTCTGATGGCGAGGGTAGCTTTGATATGTAGAAGTTAAACAAAATTGGGGATAGGACACCACCCTGTGGCAACCCTTGTTTAAGGACTTGAATACCCAGAAACCTGGGTATCCCAACAGACATCTGATTGATGAGCCAACACCGCCCAGGGGCTTAAGGAGTCTACTCCGTAAGCATTATGAGGAAATACGGCACCTGAGAACTCAGCCGTATGAAGCAAAAACATACAAGCAGGTCCTCAGTGAACTCCACAAACAGGCGTCGGACCTTTATGCCAGGAATTGCCCGGTGAATCCAGTACTCAAAGAACAGTACCCAAAACTTGCGGATGAGGAACGCACACTCCCCATGGAAACGCGAGTCACCCTAGCTCAACTTAGATCTGGATACTGTAACAGGTTAAACTTTTACCTATCCAGAGTCAACCCCGACATACAAAATGTATGCCCTGCTTGCAATGTGTCCCCACGTGACAGCAACCATCTCTTTAATTGTAATGTGGAACCAACGCCTCTAACACCCCTCACATTATGGTCTCCCCTGTTGAAACAGCAAGTTTCCTTGGACTGCCGTTAGAGGATATTGTTGACAATTTGTGATCGGTCGCACCTTTTGGATGGGGCGAATCACTGCTATAACCACCACAACACTAACCCCTTGTTTAATTTTTCTTGGTTTTGATGTTACGTTCCTGAATTGCACCGATGCTTACCGACCAAGGGTAGATCCTTCCAGGTCTTGCAGTAAAGTGCCATGGTTGACCGTATCAAAAGCTTTTGATAGGTCGACCGCAACGAATACTGGCCTATGGTGGGGCTTTTGATTTAATCCGCAATTTATCTGGGTGCTAATGGCATTTACCGCGGTGGTGGTGCTATGAAGTTTTCTGAAGCCATGCTGATGGCAGGCTAGCTGCAAATTTGCTTTGAAATAGGGGAGCAAAATGGCTTCAAGTGTCTTGGCTGCTGGCGATAGGATAGATATCGGTCGATATGAATCTCTTATGTTAGCTGGTTTCACAGGCTTTAGTAGCGGGTCCACCTTGGCCATTTTCCATTTTTGGGAATGACAAAGGTGGAAAGGGACAGGTTGAAGACATGTGCTAAATATTGGAAACCCTCTTTACCTAGGCTTTTAAGCATCGACATGGCTATGCCGTCTGGGCCTTCTGCTTATGACCGATGGCATCCTCAACTTCTTTGGCGGTGATGGCAATTGGGAACGCGTTGAATTTATGTTTATGTGTGCGTCTGTTGGCCCGCCGTCTAACTTTGTCACGATTGATATATCTGGCGAACTGTGACAGCTTCCTGCCATACGAGTGGGGGCGTCTCCGTTTATTGTGCAGAACGTCGTTTCTTATATTTGATCCGCCAACATCTCACCCCTGCTGTCCGCCTGCAGGTTTGAATGTCATAGATCGTGATTGGTCGTAGATGTTGACGATTTCTAGGTTTACATCGCCTAACCGGACAGATAACCCGTGACGTTCAAAGGCACTGTCCCTGCGGCCGATGTCGGGATCAAATATATGATATTGCACTGAGTGGTGTATGATAAACGCGAGACCGCCTCCATTTCCGCTCTCGCGATCTTTTCCGTGGACATTATACCCAGAACAGGTCTGCAGAGCAGATCTTGCTGTGAGTTAAGTCTCTTGAATCGCGGCGATACGGATGTCGTGTCGCTTAATGAAGTCGACTATCTCCGTGATCTTCCCAGTTAATCCATTACAGTTTAACTGCAGAATTCTGAAGTGCGGGGGGGGGGGGGGGGGGGAGACGTCACTCTAAGAGTAAGTGACGGGTGAATGCGCCTGAGTTGTGGGAGGCCAGGATGCAATTGCTGTTGTGGCCATGGGACTGGACGTCCCCGGGCAAGCATTGGGGTACCCGGAGACCAGAACATCTGGGAAAGTGGCACCGTCCAAGGCAGGAGCTGCATTGGACGGATCACGCAAACATATATATTCTGTGCTGGCAAACGGTGGAAAAGGTGGTAGGGACTAAGAGTCTGCTTCCCTGACCTACACGATTGCTGCCGGAGAAGAGGGGTGAAGAAGACGGGGGCGGGGGTTGATGCTCGGCATTGCTACCGACTCTACTACGGAGATTGTAGTTATGAGTGGGAGCGGCCGTATAAGCTGGTGGCGCCGTAGGGCACGAGCAGCAGCGGGTACTTTTTGTGGCTTGCTGACCAGTGGAAGGGAGGGGGGGGGGGACTTGAGGCGTAGACTACGGGACGCCCTTGGGCGTGAATAGCAAGGAGCCACAAAAGATTTATAAAAGTTACGACGACCTCGGGTTTTGGGATCTAGCCGAGAGCAGCCTGTCCGATGCAACCATCCCTTGCACGTGATATACTGACAAGAGTATGACCGTCCTAAAAATATTATTTTCCGGCAAACGTGGCAAAACCATTTCTCGGGACCGGGGTCAGGAGAAGGACTCGGATTGGTTTCGATACCTTCCTGGAGCAGGAGAGTATGGCAGTTTGTGGGAGGGACGCAAAAAATTTAATGTGGTTACGCTGAAATGACAGCGCTTAGTCGGGAAAAATCCCTAGTCGCGCCGGTACATAGAACCGACTGCCTTGGGAAGCGGATCATGTCAACTCTTTCCTTCATATTATCCTGCACAATCTGATTAGGACATATACGGCACATGCTTCGAGAAATGCATCCTTCATAGAGCTCGCACCCGCTTTTTTCATTTCCATCTATTTCCATTTGCCCAAGGACACAATATAGATGTGTGACTCTCCATACCTTGCCCTCAGTAGGGTAGGCACCTTGTCGTTGGTGTTAGGGCTTAGTCGATCTCCATAGCGCCCGACTATGAGGCGGAGCTGTTTAGGACTGGCATCTACGCCGTTTCGCCTCATAGGAAGGCGGCGGGATGTTGGTGACCAAAAACTGCCAACCCCCTAATCCAGGGTCTTATGCGGAGTATTGATGGCCTTACCACAGTAAGGGGCGCTGCTGTGGCTGACGGTTCTTTCTCCGTATATAATACTGGACCGCTGAGCCCGCCTTGTCGGGCAGGTGATCTTACGACCACGATGAACGGCTCATTACCAAATTGTAATAAGGAGGATGATAAGAGGACTGAGTCGCAAGCCAAGGACGACAAATACGTATTAAGAAATGCGTCGGACTCGGGGAGCGAGAGTAGTGCTGATTCAATGAACTCCGTGTTGGAAAAGCACACAAATGAAAATGGAGTAGAAGAGGGAGAAGCGTACGGAGCAGAGGAAGTAATAGAGCTCTCTCGCAGTACCGTCCAACGCCTGGGAGCAGTGGTCGACCCAATAGAAGTGGAGATCGAGCGCTTGGAATGCGCCCATGAGGTGGTAAAAGTAGGTCGAAGGCAGTTCGGCAACGTTCGGCGGAAGGCGAAAAGCCTGCTTTCAAGAGGCAGAAAGGACCCAATCCCAGGCCGCGAGGCAGGGCAGTCGCATAGACAAGACAAGTAGGCTCAAAGCTGTAAGACAGATGGGCCCCAATAGCGAGGTAGCAACTACCTCGAAAGCTGCGAGTCAGAGGGAAGTTCCAACTACGGAAGTGGGAGATAAGTCAAAGGGAGATAACGCTAAGACTCCGGCTTTCTCGGAGGTGCTAAAGGGAGTTAAAGCTAAGACTCCGGCTTTCTCGGAGGTGCCAAAGGGAGTTAACACTAAGCCTCCGGGTTTTCCCGAGAAGATGAGTGATATGACAAAGCAGTCACTGACTGTGGCGCTGGTTGATCGTAGCAGTCCTTTCGGAGAGATGACTACTGAAAGGTGGAGATCTGTAGAAAGGGAACTTATTAGCTTAATGCTTAAGATGATGCGGGAACAACCAAGTAAGCCCCTTCCAACCTTTGATTCGGGGGGATGGTATAATGGTGTGATGATGATAGCGTGCGACAACATCGCGAGCTTGCAGTGGCTGGAGGAAGTGGTTCCTAACCTCTAAATGCAAGGCACGAACGCGCGGTTTGAGGTGGTGGATAAAGCGCAAATCCCCACGGTACCAAAAGTTAAGGTATGGATACCATGATTGATGAAGTCGGAAGATATACTGCGACTTCTGCAGAATCAGAATCCGAACATACTGACACAGGATTGGGAGGTACTTAATGTATCTCGGCCTACGAAGGAAGGTCAGTTCTACATCTTCCAAATAAACAAGCAGGCGGAGGATATATTGTACACGCAGCTTGGAAAAATGGCCTTTGGTACAGGCAAAATTTATATGCGACTCAGGAAAAGAAGTCCCGAGGATAAAAATCCTAACACGCTGGAAGTGGGCGAAGTCGAAAAGGACCTCAAAAGCCTAAGGGGAAAAAGACAGGTAGAGGTAGCCGACGTCACCACGAAGGTGTTAGAAGAAGACCAACAGCCAGATGGTGCTGTTTGTCGCACAGAGGAGCACCCGGCACAACAGTTACAAGAGGCTGAAGGGGGCTTTGAACAATCTAAACCAAAAGGGCAAAGGGAGGACGACGTCACGACGAAGGTGCTGGAGGGGGACAAACAGCCCAATGGTGCTGCGAGGCTTACAGATAAACCTCCAACACAGTAAAGTGGTGTGGAGCGAACTCCCAACCCTTGAGGAGGGTTCGTTTGACATGGCGCTGATCCATCAGCCGTGGCTCTCATCGGGAGGAAAGGTTTCTGGACTTGGCGCGCGCGGATTTGGCGTTTACTATGCGCAAACGGAAGGACGGGTGCGAGCTGTAGTAATGGTAAGGAAACAGCTGCATTTATATATGCTGCCTAATTACATTACCGATGACCTCGTAGTGGTGGCCGTTGAGCAAAGGAATAAGCTGGCACTTATCCTAGCATCCTACTACATGGCCCATGCTGCGGAGCTTCCACTGATGGAGTGCAAGAGGCTAGTACCGGACGAAGGGCGCAAAGGGCGGTTGAACATGGGCGCGGATGCAAATGCGCACCACAATGCGTGGGGAGGAGCAGATAAGAACGAGAGAGGCGGATCTCTATTTTGTTACATCCTGCAAACCAATTTGCAGATAGCCAACAGGGGAAATGTCCTACATACATTGGTCCAACATCCAGCAATATTTTGGATATTACACTGAGCTCCGAACGTGATATACCAAGGTATGATTGAATGGTTCTTGACAGACCATCCTTCTCCGACCATGCGTATATCAGCTTCAGCGTCCCCCTAAAGAGGGTAGAGAAGGGAGGAACCTTTAGAAACCCTAGATCAACAAACTGGACTAAATTCCAGAAACAGGTAGAAACGAAACTGGGACAACCCAAAGAGGTTGCCAATGTGGAAGAACTGGAGGAGTCTAATGAATTCCTAACAAGGACGTTTATGCCTGCGTATAACAAAGCTTGCCCTCTAAGAAGATTCGGAGGAAAGCAAAGCCGCCATGGTGGAGCAATGAGCTGAGTGGTCTAAGAAGACAGGTAAAAGAAATGTTTAAGCTCGCAAAGACCGCGGAAAGCGAAGCGTGTCGGGACGAGTACAGGAATCTACTGAGGATCTACAAGCGTGAAATTTCCAGGGCGAAGAGAATCTCATGGAAGAGTTTCTGTACGGACATATAGTGCTCCAGCGAAACAGCACAGTTGAGAAAAGTCCTAGCAAGGGGAAATATAGTCCAGGGACTAATAAAGAAAGAGAACGGGGAATGGTCACGTAATAGTGAGGAATCCCTTCACATTTCCCATCGGGAGATGGTTTAGAAGAGCCAGAAAACAGCACTCACACTTCGATCACGGAGCGGGTAGTGGCGGGCTTGGTGACCGATACCAAGATCGAGTGGGCAGTGAAGACGTTTTCTAAGTTTAAATCGCCGGGCCCAGATGGTATATTCCCGGCCATGCTACAAGTTTCAAGTAGGGCGGTCCTGGAATGGCTTAAAATAATATTCGATGGGTGCATAAGACTGAATCATGTACCGCACTCTTGGAGAACTGCCCGTGTAGCTTTCCTACCAAAGGCGGGGAAGATTGTTCACGTGTATCCCAAAGATTATAGACCCATTAGCTTAACATCATTTGTGCTCAAAATCTTTGAGAGGCTGATAGATGTGTACATAAAGTCCAACGTGGATGAAAAGCTGCTCTCCACAACACAACATGCGTACACCAAAGGCAAGTCGGTAGACACCGCATTGCATAGGGTGGTAATAAGCGGAGAGAAAGCCCTGGAATATGCTGTAGGAGTGTTCTTAGACATTGCTGGGGCTTTCAATAATGTTTCTAAATGGGCGATTATGGATGGTCTTAATTACATTAAAGTACATCCAGCCTTAACCAGATGGATCGGCTGCATGTTAAATTGCAGAAAGATTACATTGGAATGGGGATTGTACGAGGCCACGAAATCAGTGGACAGGGGAACGCCGCAGGGAGAGATGCTATCACCTCTGCTGTGGACGCTGGTCATCAACCAACTGCTCAGGCGATTTGATGAGGGATCCGTAAAACTTACGGCTTACGCGGATGACGATGCAATTGTCATAAGTGGAAAGTGCTTTCCAACGATTAGCTCTTTGATGGACCGGGCGCTTCAGGATATTCATACCTGTGCATCAAATATCGTGTTGAAAGTCAACGCGGATAAGTCGGATATGGTCTTGTTTACAAAGAGGCCCAAGGTCCCAAATTGGATCAGGCCTAAGTTAGGAGGGGTGACCCTACAGGAGAAAACTTGCACAAAGTATCTAGGAATCATCCTAGACAGTAAGCTGTCATGGAAGCTCAACGTGAAGGAGAGGGCGAAGAAGGCTTCAACGGCACTTTATGTATGTAAAAGAATGCTCGGGTGTACGTGTGGCTTATCGCCCTCTCTTTCTCATTTGGTTTTTACAGCGATTGTAAGCCGTATCCTATACTATGGAGTTCTTGTTTGGTGGAAAGCCACACAAAAAGCAACCTACCTTCAAAAATTAGAGGGAGTATGCAGACTATCAATGCTTAGCATTACTGGAGCCCTGAAAGCAACCCCGACAGCTGCCCTGTATGCCATTCTGCACATTCCACCTGTAGAACTGGTAGCAAAGAACATAGCGTTAATAACTGCAACCAGGCTCAGTGACTCGGGGCAGCTTGAGCGCCGACCATACGGCCATAATAGTATAGCGCCATCATTCGCAAGACCAACAGACTACCTGATTCCCTATCTGCGCTTCGAGGGCGATCTTAAGGCCACAATAGAGGTGGATGGTTGGCGCAAGGGTGCTGAAATGGCGGACGAGGCGATACTTGTGTACACAGGTGGTTCCAAAGTAGTGGAAGAAGTAGGGTCTGCGGTATACTGTGCTGATCCGGAAATCAACAGATCCTACAAGCTGCCGGATTACTGTAGCGTTTTCCAAGCGGAAATAGTAGCCGTAACTGAAGCAGAAGAAACCCGTGTTAACTTTTATATTGACAGTCAAGCAGCAATTAAGGCAATAATCTCGCATACCACATCATCTAAATGCGTATTAGAGTGTCAGCAGTCCCTGGAGAGAATCGGGACAGGGAGAAGCATGTAACGGCGCCCTAAACTCAAACACACCACATCAAACATGCATCAGCTGTTCATGTACGAGTTGACCGAATGCAACCCAGCGCTTGGTTGGCTCGGCAATGATAATTTGAGACTTTGCTACAAAAGATAATTTTACAATATAAGTTGGAAAACATTAAAGATAGATATTTAAATAAACTTTTAAATAAAGTGAAGTATTTTTAACAAGCCGTTTTGTGTATTAATACCTCTTTGGAGATAAAATAAAGTTTTCAATAAAGGCATATGCTAAAATATTGTTACGAATATTAGCAAAACTAAGGGGTGCTGCTATCTCTAAGCCGATGCTAAACAGTGATATCATGCACATCCATAGATCAATCATTATGTATCTACATAAACGAAACAATAATTGCGTCTACACATATGTACCATGTACGTATACGAGCAGCTGAGAAGCAAGGCACAAATTTGAGAGCTCATGGACCACTAGTAGATTCTGGAAATGGAAGCGCCTAGAAGATGCGAACGTTGAAATCGGAGAGTATAAAAGGCAGCAAATGTAGAGGCGTTGGAATTCAGTTTGATTTGAGCTATCAAGCAGTTATTGATTAAGCACGCAATCTGTCCAAATTATAATAAGGAGGATGATAAGAGGACTGAGTCGCAAGCCAAGGACGACAAATACGTATTAAGAAATGCGTCGGACTCGGGGAGCGAGAGTAGTGCTGATTCAATGAACTCCGTGTTGGAAAAGCACACAAATGAAAATGGAGTAGAAGAGGGAGAAGCGTACGGAGCAGAGGAAGTAATAGAGCTCTCTCGCAGTACCGTCCAACGCCTGGGAGCAGTGGTCGACCCAATAGAAGTGGAGATCGAGCGCTTGGAATGCGCCCATGAGGTGGTAAAAGTAGGTCGAAGGCAGTTCGGCAACGTTCGGCGGAAGGCGAAAAGCCTGCTTTCAAGAGGCAGAAAGGACCCAATCCCAGGCCGCGAGGCAGGGCAGTCGCATAGACAAGACAAGTAGGCTCAAAGCTGTAAGACAGATGGGCCCCAATAGCGAGGTAGCAACTACCTCGAAAGCTGCGAGTCAGAGGGAAGTTCCAACTACGGAAGTGGGAGATAAGTCAAAGGGAGATAACGCTAAGACTCCGGCTTTCTCGGAGGTGCTAAAGGGAGTTAAAGCTAAGACTCCGGCTTTCTCGGAGGTGCCAAAGGGAGTTAACACTAAGCCTCCGGGTTTTCCCGAGAAGATGAGTGATATGACAAAGCAGTCACTGACTGTGGCGCTGGTTGATCGTAGCAGTCCTTTCGGAGAGATGACTACTGAAAGGTGGAGATCTGTAGAAAGGGAACTTATTAGCTTAATGCTTAAGATGATGCGGGAACAACCAAGTAAGCCCCTTCCAACCTTTGATTCGGGGGGATGGTATAATGGTGTGATGATGATAGCGTGCGACAACATCGCGAGCTTGCAGTGGCTGGAGGAAGTGGTTCCTAACCTCTAAATGCAAGGCACGAACGCGCGGTTTGAGGTGGTGGATAAAGCGCAAATCCCCACGGTACCAAAAGTTAAGGTATGGATACCATGATTGATGAAGTCGGAAGATATACTGCGACTTCTGCAGAATCAGAATCCGAACATACTGACACAGGATTGGGAGGTACTTACTGTATCTCGGCCTACCAAGGGAGGTCAGTTCTACATCTTCCAAATTAACAAGCAGGCGGAGGATATATTGTACACGCAGCTTGGAAAAATGGCCTTTGGTACAGGCAAAATTTATATGCGACTCAGGAAAAGAAGTCCCGAGGATAAAAATCCTAACACGCTGGAAGTGGGCGAAGTCGAAAAGGACCTCAAAAGCCTAAGGGGAAAAAGACAGGTAGAGGTAGCCGACGTCACCACGAAGGTGTTAGAAGAAGACCAACAGCCAGATGGTGCTGTGAGTCGCACAGAGGAGCACCCGGCACAACAGTTACAAGAGGCTGAAGGGGGCTTTGAACAATCTAAACCAAAAGGGCAAAGGGAGGACGACGTCACGACGAAGGTGCTGGAGGGGGACAAACAGCCCAATGGTGCTGCGAGGCTTACAGATAAACCTCCAACACAGTAAAGTGGTGTGGAGCGAACTCCCAACCCTTGAGGAGGGTTCGTTTGACATGGCGCTGATCCATCAGCCGTGGCTCTCATCGGGAGGAAAGGTTTCTGGACTTGGTGCGCGCGGATTTGGCGTTTACTATGCGCAAACGGAAGGACGGGTGCGAGCTGTAGTAATGGTAAGGAAACAGCTGCATTTATATATGCTGCCTAATTACATTACCGATGACCTCGTAGTGGTGGCCGTTGAGCAAAGGAATAAGCTGGCACTTATCCTAGCATCCTACTACATGGCCCATGCTGCGGAGCTTCCACTGATGGAGTGCAAGAGGCTAGTACCGGACGAAGGGCGCAAAGGGCGGTTGAACATGGGCGCGGATGCAAATGCGCACCACAATGCGTGGGGAGGAGCAGATAAGAACGAGAGAGGCGGATCTCTATTTTGTTACATCCTGCAAACCAATTTGCAGATAGCCAACAGGGGAAATGTCCTACATACATTGGTCCAACATCCAGCAATATTTTGGATATTACACTGAGCTCCGAACGTGATATACCAAGGTATGATTGAATGGTTCTTGACAGACCATCCTTCTCCGACCATGCGTATATCAGCTTCAGCGTCCCCCTAAAGAGGGTAGAGAAGGGAGGAACCTTTAGAAACCCTAGATCAACAAACTGGACTAAATTCCAGAAACAGGTAGAAACGAAACTGGGACAACCCAAAGAGGTTGCCAATGTGGAAGAACTGGAGGAGTCTAATGAATTCCTAACAAGGACGTTTATGCCTGCGTATAACAAAGCTTGCCCTCTAAGAAGATTCGGAGGAAAGCAAAGCCGCCATGGTGGAGCAATGAGCTGAGTGTTCTAAGAAGACAGGTAAAAGAAATGTTTAAGCTCGCAAAGACCGCGGAAAGCGAAGCGTGTCGGGACGAGTACAGGAATCTACTGAGGATCTACAAGCGTGAAATTTCCAGGGCGAAGAGAATCTCATGGAAGAGTTTCTGTACGGACATATAGTGCTCCAGCGAAACAGCACAGTTGAGAAAAGTCCTAGCAAGGGGAAATATAGTCCAGGGACTAATAAAGAAAGAGAACGGGGAATGGTCACGTAATAGTGAGGAATCCCTTCACATTTCCCATCGGGAGATGGTTTAGAAGAGCCAGAAAACAGCACTCACACTTCGATCACGGAGCGGGTAGTGGCGGGCTTGGTGACCGATACCAAGATCGAGTGGGCAGTGAAGACGTTTTCTAAGTTTAAATCGCCGGGCCCAGATGGTATATTCCCGGCCATGCTACAAGTTTCAAGTAGGGCGGTCCTGGAATGGCTTAAAATAATATTCGATGGGTGCATAAGACTGAATCATGTACCGCACTCTTGGAGAACTGCCCGTGTAGCTTTCCTACCAAAGGCGGGGAAGACTGTTCACGTGTATCCCAAAGATTATAGACCCATTAGCTTAACATCATTTGTGCTCAAAATCTTTGAGAGGCTGATAGATGTGTACATAAAGTCCAACGTGGATGAAAAGCTGCTCTCCACAACACAACATGCGTACACCAAAGGCAAGTCGGTAGACACCGCATTGCATAGGGTGGTAATAAGCGGAGAGAAAGCCCTGGAATATGCTGTAGGAGTGTTCTTAGACATTGCCGGGGCTTTCAATAATGTTTCTAAATGGGCGATTATGGATGGTCTTAATTACATTAAAGTACATCCAGCCTTAACCAGATGGATCGGCTGCATGTTAAATTGCAGAAAGATTACATCGGAATGGGGATTGTACGAGGCCACGAAATCAGTGGACAGGGGAACGCCGCAGGGAGAGATGCTATCACCTCTGCTGTGGACGCTGGTCATCAACCAACTGCTCAGGCGATTTGATGAGGGATCCGTAAAACTTACGGCTTACGCGGATGACGATGCAATTGTCATAAGTGGAAAGTGCTTTCCAACGATTAGCTCTTTGATGGACCGGGCGCTTCAGGATATTCATACCTGTGCATCAAATATCGTGTTGAAAGTCAACGCGGATAAGTCGGATATGGTCTTGTTTACAAAGAGGCCCAAGGTCCCAAATTAGATCAGGCCTAAGTTAGGAGGGGTGACCCTACAGGGGAAAACTTGCACAAAGTATCTATTAATCATCCTAGACAGTAAGCTGTCATGGAAGCTCAACGTGAAGGAGAGGGCGAAGAAGGCTTCAACGGCACTTTATGTATGTAAAAGAATGCTCGGGTGTACGTGTGGCTTATCGCCCTCTCTTTCTCACTTGGTTTTTACAGCGATTGTAAGCCGTATCCTATACTATGGAGTTCTTGTTTGGTGGAAAGCCACACAAAAAGCAACCTACCTTCAAAAATTAGAGGGAGTATGCAGACTATCAATGCTTAGCATTACTGGAGCCCTGAAAGCAACCCCGACAGCTGCCCTGTATGCCATTCTGCACATTCCACCTGTAGAACTGGTAGCAAAGAACATAGCGTTAATAACTGCAACCAGGCTCAGTGACTCGGGGCAGCTTGAGCGCCGACCATACGGCCATAATAGTATAGCGCCATCATTCACAAGACCAACAGACTACCTGATTCCCTATCTGCGCTTCGAGGGCGATCTTAAGGCCACAATAGAGGTGGATGGTTGGCGCAAGGGTGCTGAAATGGCGGACGAGGCGATACTTGTGTACACAGGTGGTTCCAAAGTAGTGGAAGAAGTAGGGTCTGCGGTATACTGTGCTGATCCGGAAATCAACAGATCCTACAAGCTGCCGGATTACTGTAGCGTTTTCCAAGCGGAAATAGTAGCCGTAACTGAAGCAGAAGAAACCCGTGTTAACTTTTATATTGACAGTCAAGCAGCAATTAAGGCAATAATCTCGCATACCACATCATCTAAATGCGTATTAGAGTGTCAGCAGTCCCTGGAGAGAATCGGGACAGGGAGAAGCATGTAACGGCGCCCTAAACTCAAACACACCACATCAAACATGCATCAGCTGTTCATGTACGAGTTGACCGAATGCAACCCAGAGCTTGGTTGGCTCGGCAATGATAATTTGAGACTTTGCTACAAAAGATAATTTTACAATATAAGTTGGAAAACATTAAAGATAGATATTTAAATAAACTTTTAAATAAAGTGAAGTATTTTTAACAAGCCGTTTTGTGTATTAATACCCCTTTGGAGATAAAATAAAGTTTTCAATAAAGGCATATGCTAAAATATTGTTACGAATATTAGCAAAACTAAGGGGTGCTGCTATCTCTAAGCCGATGCTAAACATTGATATCATGCACATCCATAGATCAATCATTATGTATCTACATAAACGAAACAATAATTGCGTCTACACATATGTACCATGTACGTATACGAGCAGCTGAGAAGCAAGGCACAAATTTGAGAGCTCATGGACCACTAGTAGATTCTGGAAATGGAAGCGCCTAGAAGATGCGAACGTTGAAATCGGAGAGTATAAAAGGCAGCAAATGTAGAGGCGTTGGAATTCAGTTTGATTTGAGCTATCAAGCAGTTATTGATTAATCACGCAATCTGTCCAAATTATAATAAGGAGGATGATAAGAGGACTGAGTCGCAAGCCAAGGACGACAAATACGTATTAAGAAATGCGTCGGACTCGGGGAGCGAGAGTAGTGCTGATTCAATGAACTCCGTGTTGGAAAAGCACACAAATGAAAATGGAGTAGAAGAGGGAGAAGCGTACGGAGCAGAGGAAGTAATAGAGCTCTCTCGCAGTACCGTCCAACGCCTGGGAGCAGTGGTCGACCCAATAGAAGTGGAGATCGAGCGCTTGGAATGCGCCCATGAGGTGGTAAAAGTAGGTCGAAGGCAGTTCGGCAACGTTCGGCGGAAGGCGAAAAGCCTGCTTTCAAGAGGCAGAAAGGACCCAATTCCAGGCCGCGAGGCAGGGCAGTCGCATAGACAAGACAAGTAGGCTCAAAGCTGTAAGACAGATGGGCCCCAATAGCGAGGTAGCAACTACCTCGAAAGCTGCGAGTCAGAGGGAAGTTCCAACTACGGAAGTGGGAGATAAGTCAAAGGGAGATAACGCTAAGACTCCGGCTTTCTCGGAGGTGCTAAAGGGAGTTAAAGCTAAGACTCCGGCTTTCTCGGAGGTGCCAAAGGGAGTTAACACTAAGCCTCCGGGTTTTCCCGAGAAGATGAGTGATATGACAAAGCAGTCACTGACTGTGGCGCTGGTTGATCGTAGCAGTCCTTTCGGAGAGATGACTACTGAAAGGTGGAGATCTGTAGAAAGGGAACTTATTAGCTTAATGCTTAAGATGATGCGGGAACAACCAAGTAAGCCCCTTCCAACCTTTGATTCGGGGGGATGGTATAATGGTGTGATGATGATAGCGTGCGACAACATCGCGAGCTTGCAGTGGCTGGAGGAAGTGGTTCCTAACCTCTAAATGCAAGGCACGAACGCGCGGTTTGAGGTGGTGGATAAAGCGCAAATCCCCACGGTACCAAAAGTTAAGGTATGGATACCATGATTGATGAAGTCGGAAGATATACTGCGACTTCTGCAGAATCAGAATCCGAACATACTGACACAGGATTGGGAGGTACTTACTGTATCTCGGCCTACGAAGGAAGGTCAGTTCTACATCTTCCAAATAAACAAGCAGGCGGAGGATATATTGTACACGCAGCTTGGAAAAATGGCCTTTGGTACAGGCAAAATTTATATGCGACTCAGGAAAAGAAGTCCCGAGGATAAAAATCCTAACACGCTGGAAGTGGGCGAAGTCGAAAAGGACCTCAAAAGCCTAAGGGGAAAAAGACAGGTAGAGGTAGCCGACGTCACCACGAAGGTGTTAGAAGAAGACCAACAGCCAGATGGTGCTGTGAGTCGCACAGAGGAGCACCCGGCACAACAGTTACAAGAGGCTGAAGGGGGCTTTGAACAATCTAAACCAAAAGGGTAAAGGGAGGACGACGTCACGACGAAGGTGCTGGAGGGGGACAAACAGCCCAATGGTGCTGCGAGGCTTACAGATAAACCTCCAACACAGTAAAGTGGTGTGGAGCGAACTCCCAACCCTTGAGGAGGGTTCGTTTGACATGGCGCTGATCCATCAGCCGTGGCTCTCATCGGGAGGAAAGGTTTCTGGACTTGGCGCGAGCGGATTTGGCGTTTACTATGCGCAAACGGAAGGACGGGTGCGAGCTGTAGTAATGGTAAGGAAACAGCTGCATTTATATATGCTGCCTAATTACATTACCGATGACCTCGTAGTGGTGGCCGTTGAGCAAAGGAATAAGCTGGCACTTATCCTAGCATCCTACTACATGGCCCATGCTGCGGAGCTTCCACTGATGGAGTGCAAGAGGCTAGTACCGGACGAAGGGCGCAAAGGGCGGTTGAACATGGGCGCGGATGCAAATGCGCACCACAATGCGTGGGGAGGAGCAGATAAGAACGAGAGAGGCGGATCTCTATTTTGTTACATCCTGCAAACCAATTTGCAGATAGCCAACAGGGGAAATGTCCTACATACATTGGTCCAACATCCAGCAATATTTTGGATATTACACTGAGCTCCGAACGTGATATACCAAGGTATGATTGAATGGTTCTTGACAGACCATCCTTCTCCGACCATGCGTATATCAGCTTCAGCGTCCCCCTAAAGAGGGTAGAGAAGGGAGGAACCTTTAGAAACCCTAGATCAACAAACTGGACTAAATTCCAGAAACAGGTAGAAACGAAACTGGGACAACCCAAAGAGGTTGCCAATGTGGAAGAACTGGAGGAGTCTAATGAATTCCTAACAAGGACGTTTATGCCTGCGTATAACAAAGCTTGCCCTCTAAGAAGATTCGGAGGAAAGCAAAGCCGCCATGGTGGAGCAATGAGCTGAGTGTTCTAAGAAGACAGGTAAAAGAAATGTTTAAGCTCGCAAAGACCGCGGAAAGCGAAGCGTGTCGGGACGAGTACAGGAATCTACTGAGGATCTACAAGCGTGAAATTTCCAGGGCGAAGAGAATCTCATGGAAGAGTTTCTGTACGGACATATAGTGCTCCAGCGAAACAGCACAGTTGAGAAAAGTCCTAGCAAGGGGAAATATAGTCCAGGGACTAATAAAGAAAGAGAACGGGGAATGGTCACGTAATAGTGAGGAATCCCTTCACATTTCCCATCGGGAGATGGTTTAGAAGAGCCAGAAAACAGCACTCACACTTCGATCACGGAGCGGGTAGTGCCGGGCTTGGTGACCGATACCAAGATCGAGTGGGCAGTGAAGACGTTTTCTAAGTTTAAATCGCCGGGCCCAGATGGTATATTCCCGGCCATGCTACAAGTTTCAAGTACGGCGGTCCTGGAATGGCTTAAAATAATATTCGATGGGTGCATAAGACTGAATCATGTACCGCACTCTTGGAGAACTGCCCGTGTAGCTTTCCTGCCAAAGGCGGGGAAGATTGTTCACGTGTATCCCAAAGATTATAGACCCATTAGCTTAACATCATTTGTGCTCAAAATCTTTGAGAGGCTGATAGATGTGTACATAAAGTCCAACGTGGATGAAAAGCTGCTCTCCACAACACAACATGCGTACACCAAAGGCAAGTCGGTAGACACCGCATTGCATAGGGTGGTAATAAGCGGAGAGAAAGCCCTGGAATATGCTGTAGGAGTCTTCTTAGACATTGCCGGGGCTTTCAATAATGTTTCTAAATGGGCGATTATGGATGGTCTTAATTACATTAAAGTACATCCAGCCTTAACCAGATGGATCGGCTGCATGTTAAATTGCAGAAAGATTACATCGGAATGGGGATTGTACCAGGCCACGAAATCAGTGGACAGGGGAACGCCGCAGGGAGAGATGCTATTACCTCTGCTGTGGACGCTGGTCATCAACCAACTGCTCAGGCGATTTGATGAGGGATCCGTAAAACTTACGGCTTACGCGGATGACGATGCAATTGTCATAAGTGGAAAGTGCTTTCCAACGATTAGCTCTTTGATGGACCGGGCGCTTCAGGATATTCATACCTGTGCATCAAATATCGTGTTGAAAGTCAACGCGGATAAGTCGGATATGGTCTTGTTTACAAAGAGGCCCAAGGTCCCAAATTGGATCAGGCCTAAGTTAGGAGGGGTGACCCTACAGGAGAAAACTTGCACAAAGTATCTAGGAATCATCCTAGACAGTAAGCTGTCATGGAAGCTCAACGTGAAGGAGAGGGCGAAGAAGGCTTCAACGGCACTTTATGTATGTAAAAGAATGCTCGGGTGTACGTGGGGCTTATCGCCCTCTCTTTCTCATTTGGTTTTTACAGCGATTGTAAGCCGTATCCTATACTATGGAGTTCTTGTTTGGTGGAAAGCCACACAAAAAGCAACCTACCTTCAAAAATTAGAGGGAGTATGCAGACTATCAATGCTTATCATTACTGGAGCCCTGAAAGCAACCCCGACAGCTGCCCTGTATGCCATTTTGCACATTCCACCTGTAGAACTGGTAGCAAAGAACATAGCGTTAATAACTGCAACCAGGCTCAGTGTCTCGGGGCAGCTTGAGCGCCGACCATACGGCCATAATAGTATAGCGCCATCATTCACAAGACCAACAGACTACCTGATTCCCTATCTGCGCTTCGAGGGCGATCTTAAGGCCACAATAGAGGTGGATGGTTGGCGCAAGGGTGCTGAAATGGCGGACGAGGCGATACTTGTGTACACAGGTGGTTCCAAAGTAGTGGAAGAAGTAGGGTCTGCGGTATACTGTGCTGATCCGGAAATCAACAGATCCTACAAGCTGCCGGATTACTGTAGCGTTTTCCAAGCGGAAATAGTAGCCGTAACTGAAGCAGAAGAAACCCGTGTTAACTTTTATATTGACAGTCAAGCAGCAATTAAGGCAATAATCTCGCATACCACATCATCTAAATGCGTATTAGAGTGTCAGCAGTCCCTGGAGAGAATCGGGACAGGGAGAAGCATGTAACGGCGCCCTAAACTCAAACACACCACATCAAACATGCATCAGCTGTTCATGTACGAGTTGACCGAATGCAACCCAGCGCTTGGTTGGCTCGGCAATGATAATTTGAGACTTTGCTACAAAAGATAATTTTACAATATAAGTTGGAAAACATTAAAGATAGATATTTAAATAAACTTTTAAATAAAGTGAAGTATTTTTAACAAGCCGTTTTGTGTATTAATACCTCTTTGGAGATAAAATAAAGTTTTCAATAAAGGCATATGCTAAAATATTGTTACGAATATTAGCAATACTAAGGGGTGCTGCTATCTCTAAGCCGATGCTAAACAGTGATATCATGCACATCCATAGATCAATCATTATGTATCTACATAAACGAAACAATAATTGCGTCTACACATATGTACCATGTACGTATACGAGCAGCTGAGAAGCAAGGCACAAATTTGAGAGCTCATGGACCACTAGTAGATTCTGGAAATGGAAGCGCCTAGAAGATGCGAACGTTGAAATCGGAGAGTATAAAAGGCAGCAAATGTAGAGGCGTTGGAATTCAGTTTGATTTGAGCTATCAAGCAGTTATTGATTAAGAACGCAATCTGTCGGGCAATAGTAGAGTTTCATTTGAGCTATCAATCAGTTTGGTTATTAAGCCAACTAGTTGCAAAGAATAAGTGTTATTGTGAAGTACTTTAATAAAGGCCATTTTTCCATTATTCAATATTGGAGATATTTATGCAACAGTTTAGTGATTAGAACTTAACAGAAGGGCAAATAAGAGGATTTGCAAGTAAATTCGTTACAATTGGTGTCAGAAGAGGAATTGTCGAATAAATTCCAGAGGACAACAAGGACATGGCAAATTTGAGTGAATTGAAGATCCAGCAACTGAAGAAGGAGTTGGAGAGCCGTGGATTGAATACAAGCGGCGTTAAACTCGAACTTCAGGCACGGCTACGAGAGGCAATTGAAGCAGAAGGAATTGATGTGGACGAGTATGTCTTTTATCCTGATGGGGACGAGACAACAACAAAAATTGAAGAGAAAAACGAAACATCGCAGACAGTTACGAGCACAGACTTGAACATGATTTTAGCTGCAATATCTGCTCAAACATCGACAATGTCATCACAGATGGAATCCCAAGAGACACGAATAACATCGAAGATTGAAGCACAAGAAACGCGTGTGTCAGAAGTGTCGACACAGCTTACATCCAAGATGGCATCTCAACTGGATTCGCAGGAGACACGCACAACATCGAAGATTGAAGCACAAGAAACACGTATTGCAGAAATGTTGTCAGAAATAACATCGAAGATTGAAGCACAAGAAACGCGTATTTTAGAAATGTCGTCACAAATGTCATCTCAACTGGCAGAACAGAAGACAAGTATAGCATCCCAACTGGAATCGCAAGAGACACGTATAACATCCAAGATAGAAGAACAAGAGGAGCGCTTATCATTGCAGGTGGCACAAATGTCTTCGCAGTTAGAAGCACATGAAGCAAGGGTAACATCAAAGCTGGAAGCTCAGGATGCAAAAAGCGCTCAATTTCAGGCAGAAGTCGATGATTTGAAGGGTCGTATGGAGCAGTTACAACTAAATCGCCCAGCCGTTTCAGCCAGTAATCCAAAGGTAAAAACACTATCCTTTGACGGTTCTGTTCCTTTCCAGGTTTTTAAGCTACAGTTTGAGAAGACCGCGGCAGTGAACAACTGGAGTGCTGAAGCACTATTCGTGGCATTGAAAGGATCTGCTGCTGCAATCCTACAGACTATTCCCGAGGGAGAGCGGAACAACTACAAAACATTGATGAGCGCTCTAGAGATGCGATACGGAAGAGAACACAGGAAGCAGATACACCAAATAGAGTTTCAAAACCGCCACCAAAGAGCGAATGAGACTTTGCAGGAGTTTGCCTCGGATGTTGAAAGGTTGGCACATTATTGGCGGACACACCCGTGGAGTACACCGAAAGGGTAAAAATCCAGAGTTTTATGAATGGCATACGGGACGTAGAAACGAAGCGAGCGACATATGCAAACCCAAAACCCACATTCGCAGAAACGGTATCCCATGCACTGACTCAAGAAACAGGCCAGAGTGGGTAGACGCAATATTGGAGGCGCTGAAAGGATCGCAAAAGCGGAGTGAAAAGTTATCAAATGTTTCAAATGCGGGAAGCCCGGCCACATTGCACGTCATTGCGATCTTGGTCCTGGTAGTTCCAACTTGGGTGGTCTTAAACGCAAAGCTGGAGCATATGAGCAAGAGCGTACCAGATGGAAAAATCGAGAGCTAGGTCCAGCTATTGAATGTCCTGTGATATCTGTGTCGCAAATTGGAAGGAAATCAAGCAGTCCTACCGTCAGAGGGAATGTGAATGGCAAGGAGCGTGTACTGACTGTAGATACGGTCGCACCTCATTCCTTGATTCGATCTGATTTGGTCAACAGGAGAGTAAAACCGTTACCTGGAGAAAGGCTGTGTACGGTCACAGGCGAGTATAACCAAGTCCAAGGAGAAGTGATATGTGAAGTCCTAATTGGGAAGGTCATGGTCCTACACAAATTCGTTGTGGCGGAGATCGTTCATGAAGTCATATTGGGAGTGGACTTCTAAGTTGACCATGACATCAGGATCGATATGCCAAGAAAGATTATGCGCTATGAGAACCAGGATGTGCCACTTAACTTCAGTTTGGAAGAAGGGTTCAGCAGTAATCGAGTGCTGGTGAAAGAGATTCGACAAAAACCTCAAAAGTCAAAGGCAGCAGATCGGGCAAGGGTTGATGGAACGAATGGACCTAACAAATCAAAACCGAAGGTACCTGCGAGAGAAAGACCGGCATCGACAAACCCTAATGGACGCACTAAAATGACTGAACGAATTTTTCAGAAAGAATGCAAGGGTGGTTTCAAGCCAGCGCGCACTACTGTTGTGAAACGTCCAGACGATAATGATGATGCAAAGTCAATCCGTCAAGTGCAAGCTATGCGAAGAAGTTAATTGGCCAAAGAACAGAGTGCGAGGGAACGATCAAGAATAATGAGTAGTAAGATGAAACGCAGGTACAATGAGAACAAAATTTCGGAAGGTTTCGTGGAGGGAGATTTGGTACTGTTAAACAACCCTCACCGGCGGAAAGATGTTCCAGCCAAATTTCGGTGCAGTTGGGAAGGCCCGTACAAAGTTGTGAAGAAGATCAGTGATACCATCTACCGCATACAAACCACTGGGAACCACGGATATGAAGAGTGGTACATTTGGAGATGCTAGCGGCGTTTAGATCGGGAGATTTGTCTGATCGGGACGATCAGACTTAGGTGTAGGGCAGTGTTACGAATATTAGCAAAACTAAGGGGTGCTGCTATCTCTAAGCCGATGCTAAACAGTGATATCATGCACATCCATAGATCAATCATTATGTATCTACATAAACGAAACAATAATTGCGTCTACACATATGTACCATGTACGTATATGAGCAGCTGAGAAGCAAGGCACAACTGCATGAATATATCTGAGATACTCCTGAAAGTATGCAATGAGAGAAGCTATAGAATCGTGCAATTGTAGTTAAAGCTGAGAAATTTGAGAGCTCATGGACCACTAGTAGATTCTGGAAATGGAAGCGCCTAGAAGATGCGAACGTTGAAATCAGAGAGTATAAAAGGCAGCAAATGTAGAGGCGCAAGAATTCAGTTTGATTTGAGCTATCAAGCAGTTATTGATTAAGCACGCAATCTGTCGGGCAATAGTAGAGTTTCATTTGAGCTATCAATCAGTTTGGTTATTAAGCCAGCTAGTTGCAAAGTATAAGTGTTATTGTGAAGTACTTTAGTAAAGGCCATTTTTCCATTATTCAATATTGGAGTTATTTATTCAACAGTTTAGTGATTCGAACTTAGCAGAAGGGCAAATAAGAGGATTTGCAAGTAAATTCGTTACAATATGCTAGATGGCGACCGTGAGGCGCGGGCCAGCCGCGAGTAAAAATCAAAAGCATACACGTTGGCGGGGACACAAAATGGTGCCGTACGCCACCATCTCTCATTTTTTCCAAGCTTGCAATTTTATCCGGCTGCATCGCATACATCATGCCATTGACAAGCAATATATTTACGTTTAATTACGGGAATAACGAAAACTGTGGTAAGCATCTAAATAACCTCAATTTTTGTGACTGCGTCGCGGGAGCACCTAAAATAACCTCAATTTTTATAATAAATAAGTGATTAAGTCTACAATATAGTTAGCCACATCTACTCGAACATACTACACTTGTTTTGCTTGCATGTGTACAATTATTATTACACACGTATATTTTCTTTTACATTTTAACTTTACAGGTTATGTATGTTATAAAGCGATTTAAAGTGAATCCAAAAGTGCGATTTTTGCAAACGGTATCTCCCTAAACTCTTAATGTGTTCTTAAACCAATTTTTCAAATAGTCTTTTACAAATATTTTTCTTTTGAAATTGTCGGGCATTTTGACCTATTTCCACGTACATATGGTAAAGTTTGGATTTTTTCATTACATACGGTGGTTTCAAAAAAAAAAAATAAAACAAATGAGACTTTTCATATAAAACGATGGTTCCGGAAAAACCAATTAAGATTTTTTTAATAAACCGGTGCGTCTGTGATTACCACATACCTATATACTTTTGAACCAATTTCAAATTCAGTTACTTGCTACAGAATTTTCATACCAATAGTGCAGTGTCAATCAAATTTTCCACTGAATTTCTAATTATTTCATCAGCGATAATTCACTGTAAATAAGTTCCTTTTTTCAAATTTCTTCTGCTCAACATTTCAACTTCAAATATAAATTTTGACATTCAAACAAGTGCTTCTATAATTCCATAGTTTGAACTGAACTTTTTTGCTATTCCGATAACTACATATGTACAACCTTAGATATAGGAAGCAAGTGCAAAAAACTTCAGATTCAGAATCCCATTCCGATAAATCAGCTTCAAGCTACGAAAATTTAACGTCATCTTCGACCGAAACCGTCACAAACCAGAAGAATAAATTATCCTTGTCGACAGATTTCGCAGGCTTCGAAGATTCCTCTAGTAAAATTTTAACTTCTACTTCAGATCCAAATATTAACAAACAGTGCAAAATTAACTTCACCTTTTTCTAATTTAAAGTCAAATCCTGACGATTCAATTAATACAAAAGTTGCCTCACTTTCTTCTAATTCAGCTTCAGATCTTAACGATCAAATCATGGCAACACTTGAGGAAAAGAAAACTTTCATTAGCATGTGTGCTACTTCGATTAGAGAAAACTACAGCGGTGAAACTCTAGCACTCGAGATCTTTATAGATAAAATTGAATTACTCGAAGAGTTTGCCGATGAAACTTTAACTGGTACTTTTATAGCATTCCTAAAATCAAAACTGGAGGGTAAAGCTCGTGAAGCAATACCGACGCAAGTAATTTCAGTTAACGAAATTAAAATAGCTCTACGTAATAGGATAAAACCAGACAACTCGAAGGTCCTGGCTGGAAGAATCGCGGCGTTACAACTATACTGATTTTGCTAGACGTATTGAGGAATTTTCGGACTCATTGGAGCGTTCGTTAATTATTGAGGGTATAACCCAGGCTAAAGCGCATGAAATGGCGATTGAGCAAACTGTAAACGTTTACCGGTTGAATGCAAAGTCAAGCCTCCTTAAGTCAATTCTCGCTTCTACTTCATTCACCGACTCAAAAGATGTCGTAGCAAAATTAATAGTTGAACAGTCTAACGAACTTAAAGAACGCCAAGTACTCGATTTCAGGTCTCGCGGTAACAGCAATTTTCGAAATTTTCAAGGTCGCTATCGGGGTCATAATTTTTCCAATCAAAATAATGGTAACTTCAATGGTTGCAGGCAAAATAGGCAAAATTTCAATAACTTTCACAATTCAAATCGTGGTAATCAACGTCAAAATTTTCGTTTTTCAAACGGTAACCGGTATCAGAACAACAACAGCAACAATAGTAGTAATAACGATCGCGTGAATAATGCGAATCGACGAACTTCCACTCCTAGGAGTACTAACAACGCAAACGTGCGTGCTTTAAACGCTCATGCCCCTCAGGAGCGAACACTGGGGGAGCAAGAGACTTACGATTAACCGATTCTTCAAAAAATTTTTCTACAAAAAAAATTTATTGTCTAAATCTTAATTTCTCAGACTTTATCCAATTAAACATAACCGGATTTAACAAATGTTGCACCTTTTTAGTAGACACGCAAGTCGACATTTCATTAATTAAAATCTCATGCATTAACAAAAACTTATCAATCAATGATAATGATATAATTAATATTACGGGAGTTACCTCAGATGTGGTTCCTACCTTGGGAACGTTCACAACAAATTTACATTTTCCAAATTTTTTATTAAGCATACGTTGCACGTGGTGAATGACGATTTCAATATTCCGTCCGATGGAATATTACGTGAAGACTTTTTGAAACAAAACCAATGCGAAATCAGCTATGCGACAAATAATTTTTCTTTTTGCATAAAAGGCAAAAAAGTCTCACTTCCAATCCTACACGGTACGGAAAGTGACTTTTGTGTTATTCCGCCAAGATGCGAAGTTTTCAGAATTTTTGACTTAGGAAAGTCACCAGAACCACTGTTCGTGGACTCACAAGAAATAGCCGAAGGCGTCTTTACAGCAAGATGCATCATCGATACCGATAATCCGATAGTAAAAGTTATAAATACAATTAAATGCATAAAAAGTTGCAACATTCGTACAGAAAAACTATCTAAATATAACGTTTACAAAATCAATAAAACAGACAACCGAACCAATCGTGTTAGCGAACTAAAACAAATTTTACAAAACCAAATACCCAAATATGCAGAAAGTAATTTGCTTGAGTTATGTTTAGAGTATTCGGACATTTTTGCGTTAAATAATTACAAAATGACACAAAACAACTTCTACGGAGAAAAACTCTGACTTTCAGATATAACGCCAGTGTACATCAAAAATTATCGCCTTCCACACTCTCAGCGCGAAGAAATAAACAACCAAGTTAGTAAATTATTGCAAAATGATTTAATCGAAGAAAGCTTCTCAAACTATAACAGTCCACTTATAATTGTGCCAAAGAAGGATACAAACGGCGAAAAATTTCCGCTCGCTCGAGTAGATGATATTCTTGACAATCTTGGCCGTGCAAAATATTTTTCAACGCTTGACCTCTTTTCGAGTTTCCACCAAACACCTCTACACCCCGACTCACGCGACATAACCTCGTTTAGAACTGACCGTGGATCATTCAGATGGAAAATATTACCTTTTGGGTTAAACGTTGCACCTAACTCTTTTTCCAGAATGATGACGATTGCTGTTTCAGGCATTCCGCCTAACGTAGTTTTTTTTGTATGTGGATGACATTATATTGATTGGATGTAGCGAAAAGCATCACATTAAAAATCTGTCTCAAGTATTCAGCACATGTAGAAAGTTTAACCTTAAATTAAATCATAATAAATGTGATTTCCTTAGACCAGAAGTAAACTTTTTGGGTCACAAATGTTCGGCAAAGGGCCTGTTGCCAGACCCGTCAAAAATCGAAGCAATTAATAAATATACAAAACCAACCGACAAAGACGCTGTGCGACGCTTTGTAGCGTTTGCGAATTATTATCGAAGGTTTATACCTAATTTTGCTTCTCTGGCAGCACATTTAAACCGCGTGAATAGGAAAAAGGTAGACTTTATTTGGGATAGTGCTTGTGAGAACGCATTTCAATCATTAAAATCCTCTTTAATATCACCACAGTTACTACAGTATCCTGATTTCAAAAAACAGTTCATAATTACGGTAGATGCCCATTTACCCATTTGTTTTGCGTCTAAATCATTCACTAAGGCGGAGCATAAGAAACCAATTATTGAATTAGAGTTATTTGCGATATATTTTGCGATAAAGCAATTCAGACCATATATTTATGGAACCAACTTTCTAGTAAACTCAGATCATAGACCCTTGGTTTATTTGTTTAATATGAAGGATCCGACAGCAAAATTAGCAAGGATACGTCTCGAACTAGCCGAGTATAACTTCACAATAGAGTATATCAAAAGAAAAAGTAATGTTGGTGCTGATCTCATTTGACCAAATAAAGGACTCGACTAATTCTTGCGGTAAAAACACGGGCGATGTCAAAACAACAATCTGATACAAATTTGCCAACTATTTCTAACGACTCAGACAATACAATACAGACAGTCAAGGTTTATGACAAATTTTCATTTACATTTTCTAATAAAATTCCACATATTAGATCAACAATTTTCTATGATGAGAAAACTAAAATTTCAAAATTACAAATTCACGCGCATATCAAACACAAAAAAATTTGAACTAGTTAATACTGAGATTGCTAACGAAAAGATGATTTATTTTTCAAATATTGTACTATTTTAAAGTTAAAACAAAGTGGAAACAAAATATTAAAGACGTTAGAGATAATACTGACCGACCCGGTAGAGATCATTACAACGGAAGACAAAAAACTCAAAATTATGTCAATTTATCACAACGATGGTGGACATTGCGGTGTTAAAAAGCAGTACGCAAAAGTTCGTGCTAAATTTTATTGGAAAAACATGACCCGAGACATTGAGAAATTTGTGAAAAATTGCCAACACTGCCTATTAAACAAAGTTAAACCAAAAACTAAAGAAAAGCTAGTGTTAACATCAACACCTTGTCAACAATTTGAAATAGTAGTCATTAATACAATAGGACCGTTGCCAGAATCGAAGTATGGTAACAGGTTCACAGTTACCATAATTTGCGATTTAACGAAGTACTTAGTAACAGTAGCGGTTCCGGATAAAAGTGCGAAAACCATAGCTTCTGCGATATTCGAGTCATTTATTTTAACATATGGTCCAATGAATTCTATCAAATCTTATCTGGGCACGGAATATAAAAATGAAGTGTTTTCAGAGCTGACAAAACTTTTAAAAATCAAACACGATTTTTCCACAGCGTATCATCATGAAACGTTAGGTTCAGTCGAACGAAACCATCGAGTATTTAACGAATACTTGCGCGCATATCTTAATGACGCGTTGTCGGACTGGGATACTTACTTGAAGTATTTCACGTTCTTTCACAATACCACTTCGAATACAGTTTTTGATAATAAATTTACACCGTTCGAATTAGTATTCGGTAAAAAACCCATTTACCTAGTGAACTTCAAAAAGCAAAAATTGATCCAATTTATGATGTAGAGAATTACGCGAAAGAGGCGAAATACCGCATGCAAAAATCACATATATTGGCGCCAGAACTTTTAAACAAACATAAAGTTCGAAATAAATATTATTATGACAAACATGCCTGTCCGTCAAAAATTAGCGTAAATGATAAGGTTCTAATACAAAAAGAACCGTATATATCAGGGGCGGTACGTAGTTAAAGAAATAGATAGGACAAATGTAAAAGTTTTTGATAAAGAAAAGAAAAAATTAAAAACTGTTTACAAAAACCGTGTACAAAAAGTACAATAAATCTTTAGGCAACTCACATTTTATTTACAAATACAAGTTACAAATTTAGAATGGTAATATTTACATAATAACATAATAACTTATTTTAAACGCATTTCTATACAATGTTTAAAAAAAAAAAATTGTAATGTATCAAATTCACAAATAAATATAAGATGTAAACATACGACTTAGTAGCTAAAATAAAATTCCACACAAAAGCTAAACCATAAACATATTCGATTTAATGATGAATTATATAAATCCAAAAATCTGAAATTTCAAACAAATTATATTTTTTATATACATTTGCATATCAAATTATCACTATAAATTTTGCTTCAAAAAAAACGGAAAAAACGTCTTACTTACGTAACAAAGAGAGAAACACAAATAATTATATTTACATACTTAAACATGAGACAAACATATGTTAAATGTTAAACTATACACTCCAGATAAATGTTGTGTTACAACGAATATACTATATTATAATTTATAATACTTAAAACTTTACAAAATAATCTGAGTAATGAATTGAAACTGAATACTTATACCAAAATTGTATACATATACCATAACTATACTATATTTGCATATTGCAATGCAAAATTTTCAATTACATTGTACATAGACATTTAATCACCAGTAAAACTTTAAACAACTTCAATAACATGTATAAGTAAATTTCATTATCATTAACTGAAACTACTCTACATATTAAATAAGTTTATAAATTTTTGTATCAACTAGAAGATAAGGTGTTGTATGTTTGAGTTCATAAATGTAACATTATTCAATCAAATAATGTCAGGTAAGAAGAAGCCAGCAGAATTGATCACTCTGCCGACTTCTTCTTTCCAAAGGAGGGTGATGTAACGGCGCCCTAAACTCAAACACACCACATCAAACATGCATCAGCTGTTCATGTACGAGTTGACCGAATGCAACCCAGCGCTTGGTTGGCTCGGCAATGATAAATTGAGACTTTGCTACAAGTGGTGGTGCCTAAAAAGATAATTTTACAATATAAGTTGGAAAACATTAAAGATAAATATTTAAATAAACTTTTAAATAAAGTGAAGTATTTTTAACAAGCCGATTTGTGTATTAATACCACTTTGGAGATAAAATAAAGTTTTCAATAAAGGCATATGCTAAAATATGCTAAAAGCATACATCTATATTGGGTACCAGGGCATATGGGAATAGATGAGAATGAAAAAGCGGATGAACTAGCTAAAAAGGCGCATCCTTTGAAGCTTGCTCCGTAGACGTACCAATTAGACTGGGCGAAATTAAGCGAAGGCGAGAGTTGCACATGATCGACCAAGCAAGAAAGGCGTGGGCTCAAGCGCGGGGTTGTAAAGTGTCGAAGATTATGTGCAGGTCTTACAACCTTAGACTAACAAAGTTGCTTCTATCATTAAAAAGAGAGGACTGTAGACTCATGACGGATATTCTGACTCGACACTGCCTTCTGGCGTCACATGCCTTTAAATTAGGCTTGGTCAGTGATAGCAGATGTAGGAAGTACGGTCTGGAGGAGGAAACGATCGATCACGTTCTGTGCTCGTGCCCTGCACTTGCCATGCTAAGACTCCAGCTATTAGCAGTGATATAGCTGTCAGATCTAGAAGCAGGAAGTGGCTTAAGTCCTAGGAAGCTTCTAGTATTTGCCAAGAGGACGGAGTTATTTTATAACATAGGTCCTGGTTTTTGATAGCGTTTTTCAGTTTGGTCGTTAAAACAAACTTCTGGTAACACTACGGACTTATTCAGTATATGTGAGGTTCTCATGGACCAGCCAGTTCAACCTAACCTAACCTCATTCCTTGATTCTATTGTGCTTGGCGAGATTATGGCCCAAATTCCTGCTTGCCAGTAAATATAAAAATTGACGCGGCTGCTAATAATACTATGTTCAAACAGAAAAATAAATTGAGGCTATTTTGATTTAAATTGAGTGGTGTTCATACAACTTTATTTAGCTTACACAATAGTAATTTGATAGCTGGTTGGCTCATCTCTACAGTACCAACATATCTTTGTTGAAATTGTCAAAATGTGCGTGTTGGTATTAGGTGAATGGAATGGAATGAAAACATAAAACTTTGAAATTTTTGTGTGTTGTAAGAAAACGTGTTCAATGTTTTGGTTTCATCTTGATTTTGCCATCTTCTTTTGACGATCCATACTCCAGTGAAATGAAAGACATAAAATCAGCTGATGAAATGAGCCAACCATATAGTTCAGCCATGCGTAACTGGCGTTTAAGTATACTCAATAAACACACTTTACAATGTTGCATTTGCAGTTTGAAACAATTTATTACGCAATTTTTTTTAAATTGGCAATTTATTATTACAATTTATTATATGACAAATTGCGTAATAAATTGCCCAAACAGTATAAATTGCCAATTTGGTGTGTGTTTGAACCTAGTATAAAGCTACTTTGTATTTGTATTTTATTTGAAAATTTGTTCCTAGCACAACAATTTTGACATTATTTAACAGTGCTAGTCATGAATAAAATAAATAAATAAATGTAAGGCGCGATAACCTCCGAAGAGATCTAAGGCCGAGCTTCTCTTCCAATTTGCGTCGTGCTCCTCTTGATTTTCCCTACAAATTGGCCGGACGGGACCTACATGTTTTATGCCGACTCCGAACGGCATCTGCAAAGCAGATGAGTTTTCACTGAGAGCTTTTCATGGCAGAAATACACCCGGAGTGCTTGCCAAACACTGCCGAGGGGCGACCCCGCTTAGAAAAATTTTCTTCTAATTGAAAAATCTTATTTCTAAAATTTTAATGTTGCTCTGCCCGGGAGTTGAACCCAGGGCATACGGTGTGATAGGCGGAGCACGCTACCATCACACCACGGTGGCCGCCAGCTATAAAAATTGAACATTTATAATAATTAATTAAATTAATCAAATTAAATAAAATATAACAGATTTAGAAATGAACATTTTAACAACAAGTTGAGATCCAGTTTAAGAGACGCTAAAAAATGATGTTAGCTCTTTTTTGAAGTGCAGATCATTACTTAAGAGTCGAGACTTGTAGGTAGGGAGTTCCAAAAACGTATTACAGTAACAAAGAATTGGCGTTCAGAGGTTAGCGTGCGGTATCTAATGTGCTTAAGAAGAAGCACCGATCTTGATGATTGCAGAAAATTAAGCTTACGATATAGATAGTCAGGTTTCTTCGTGTGTATCAATTTATGGAGGAAGGACAGCGTTTTCACTTTTAAAAGATTTTCGAAAGAAATGTTTAGCAACCTTTCAGCATGTTGTGATTAGAGATGCCACGAATAGTGAATTGGCCGAATACCGAATACCGAATATTCGGCAACGCTGTCGGCCGAAGCGCCGAATATTAGGCCGCCGAATATTCGGCACGAAATACATGCTTGTCGGGGCGATTTAGTTATGATGAATCTTAGTTGTGATGAATCTAGTAGTACCGATGACGATTCTTCTCCAGTTCATAAGAAAAGAAACTTGAATGAAAATGATAGGACTACTGAAATACACGACAGTTTCTGGAACTGCTTTGGGGAAGTCGCTACAGATAATATGCGAAATGCTAATGATGAGGAGGACGTGGAAAAGAATGCTGTCGCAAACGAGTAGGATTTTTATTCGCCTAGATCGGAAGGCCGATCCTTACAAGTGGTGGTTAGTAAACGAAAAACAATACCCAAACCTTTCGAAATTTGCTAAAGTTCTTCTCCTGGAAGTAGCGTGTATAGTGAGAGGTTATTTTCTGAGGCTGGTAACATTTGCGATGAAAAGCGTAATCGCTTGCTACCCAAAAATGCTGAAAAGCCTGTTTTTATCCATCATAACTTACCACTTATGAATTTTAAATACTAAAGTGTTGTAATTTGGAAATAAATACATAATTTTGAGTAATATAACGCGTCTTTTTTACATGATTTGGTATTCGGTATTCGGCCGAATAATACGTATTCGGCCGAATAATACGTATTCGGCCGAATAGTACGTATTATTCGGCCGAATACGTATTATTCGGCCGAATACCGAATACCAAATCATGTAAAAAAGACGCGTTATATTACTCAAAATTATGTATTTATTTCCAAATTACAACACTTTAGTATTTAAAATTCATAAGTACGTATTATTCGGCCGAATATCGAATAGCAGAAAAGTGGCCAATAGGCCGAATACCGAATAGTTGCCGAATATTCGTGACCACTCTAGTTGTGATACGTGATCAAGTCTTTTCAGCCCATAAACATATCTAGCAATGTTGTTGTAAACAACATTTAGCTTGTTCTTGCACACATAGTCACAGTTTGAGCAAATCTCACAACCATAGAGTAGCATAAGTACGCCTTAGCCAGAAGTAGTATTATGTGTACGAAGCAGTCCATACACTTTTCCAACCGTTCTAAAAATATGGTCTTTCCATGTCAATGTTTTGTTAAAAATTACACCTAAGTTTTACGCCGTATCAACGTATTCTATAAAGGAATTGTCAAACACTACATTCTCTAAGTCATTAGTGGGAAAAGACCTTCTATGAATAACAATACATTTTGACTTACTCGGGTTTATACATAAGCCATTCATAGTAGCCATGAAAATATTTGATTCAAATCGTGGTTTAAGTTGCTTATGCACAACCTAGTTTTATCACGAGGACAACACGTATACAACTGCACATCATCAGCGTAGATATGAACATTACAATACTTAAGTCATTGATACACAGAAAAAATAACAGAGGACCCAGGATGGAGCCTTGAGGAACGCCTCTTAAGACATGTAGGAAGTCAGACGTTTTACCATCTATACATACTGCTTGAGTCCTATCGCCAAGATATGATCTTATAAGGGCAACTGCATGACCAGAGAAGTTAAATAAGTTTTCCAGCTTCCTACAGAGCAGAGTATGGTCTACAGAATCAAAAGCTTTAGAGTGGTCAAGAAGTGTTAAAAAGGCAATGTAACTTTCATCCATTCGCTCACGAATTTCTTCGTCACAGATAATAGTGTCCTTGTACAGCTTCGCTTTGACCTGAAACCGGACTGACTGTCTGACAGAGCTTGTGTTCACGTACATATGATACGATTTGCCCATGTAGAATACGTTCAACGACCTTAGAGAGGAAAGGGAGTATGGCTATTGGTCGATACTCATTATTTTGTTTACGGATTGGAATAACTTTTGCAGCTTTCCAGTATATTGGGAAGATACCGGTCGTCAAAATTGAGTTGACCAAGTAAGTAATGTGGGGAAGGATTTTGGGAAGAATGACTTTTAAAAACTTTGAACATATACCATTAAACCCCATTGCGTTAGACTTCACAGAAAGTATGGCTTGGACAACATCACAATTGTCGACACAAACAAACTCAAAAGGGCTAGTGTCAACATTAACACGCACGGAGTAGTTATCAATACACACATTGTCGGCTGAGTTTAGTAGTCTTACAAAAGTATTATTTATTTCGTTGATGTCAACATCAGGTGGATGAGACAAGTCACTTTTGGGCTTTCCAATTCCTATTTGTTTGATTTTGTTCCACTTTTCTCTTGTATTCATCTAGTGTTTCTAATACTTTTGGTCACGGCTACTACTTCCGTCTCAAGACACAACAACCGCAGACCTTACGATGTCCATTAGTTTGCAACCTCCGGAGTATACATGTATAGCCGCGCCGCGCATTTACGGCCCTTAGCGCCAACTTTCCACCTCTATCTTTGTGAGCAGTCTGTTGTTGTTGTTGTATTAACAGTGCTTCGCCCGATTCAATGGGACGACCATCAAAGTCCTCTAACGGGAGTCCAATAAAACTGGCTGTTTCAACAGGGGCGGAACATAGGGAGATTGGTGTTAAAGGTGTAGGTTCCACATTACAATTGAAAAGATGGTTGGTGTCATATGGGGACACATAGCATGCAGGACATACATTACGTATGTCGGGGTTGATTCTGAACAAGTAAAGCGTTTACCGATTCTGTGTGGATTTGCCTAGGGCCCTGCTTATGCTTGTTTGGATCAAACGGCTGTGTTTGCAGGTTCCGGATCTCGTCATAGTGCTTATGGAGATGTTCCCTTAACCCCCGTGGAGGCGGGGTTAGGTTAGGCAGTTGTTTTCTAGGATGTGTTAGTTTGTGACAATTTAATAAAAACTGCCTGTTTAGCATTTCGTTGTGCTCTTTAATGTTGAGCTCTTTGGCCTCAATGTGTAGGTAGTGTTCGGGGGTCATAAGGAGACATCCGGTGGCAGTTGGGATAGCATCATTTTGACAGGCCTGCATCCTTTTCCAGTATGTGTTTTTAAGACCAGGCGATCAATTGAAGGGCCAGGCCCTGTTGTCATAATCGCGCAGTCGTCGGCATATGAAATGTTTTAACTCCTTCTGGTGGGGAAGGGAGTTTTAATATGTATAAATTAAATAGAAGCGGAGATAGGACACGACCCTATGGTAGCCCCTGTTTAATTTTCCTAGGTTTTGGGATTTCGTTCTTAAATTGAACCGACGCTTGCCAACCATTCAGATAATTTGCGGTCCAACTTTTTAGACAAGGAGGAAGGTGTGAGCCTTCTATGTCTTGGAGTAGCGTACCGTGGTTGACTGTGTCAAAAGCTTTTGACAGGTCAAGTGCCACGAGCACCGTCCTATGATGGGGTTTTTCCTGATTTAGTTCGTAATTAATCTGGATGTTTATGGCATTTAGCACGGTGGTGGTGCTGTGCATTTTGCGGAAGCCATGCTGGTGCGTGGCTAGAAGAAGAATCAGGGAGCCAAACGGTTTCAAATGTATTCGCTACTACGCAGTCTGTTCGTGCAATGTGGCCTCGAGTCTTTGGGCCTCGTTTCATTTGTTTACAATATGTTATCCGCCACCAGGTCTACATGCGGGATGTGTAATCATCCAGCAGTTTAAAATGCAGCCGATCCGGCTTGCTAATGCTCGATTACTTCGACGAAACTAAGACCATCCATGCAAGTCCATTTAGAGACATTTTTAAACCCCCGGTAATGTCGTCTTGTATCTGAGAAGAAATACAATCCCGAGGTACCTTAGTTACAGTTATCATCTGAATACAACATTTGCCATTAGATATCATATTGGTAATCTAAAACTTAATATAAAAGGGGTGAACCTCTTGAAGGCGGTTCAAAAGCACCAGCTCAAGTTTTGCCAGAGTGGTTGAATCCACTGAACCGCTTTGAATTTTAAGGTTAGCAGCTCTGCTTTGAGCGCAAGCGTTTGATAGCAGACGGATGGACCTGCACTGATTAGAGCTAGGTAGTTGGGGCAAGACTTAAAGTAGATTCACTAACGGCTTGCCAAAATTTTACCTAACGATTTTTCACTTGCGATAACAATCATGTTCTGCACTAACTCAGTTTCAACATCACTAATGTGGTGACAATTTTATTGAGTTTAACTGCGGGAAAAGTGGCTTCACACCTAATGCCGTTAAACATTCTTAAATATTCTTCTATTTTTTAGGAACAGTAAAAGAAATAAATGTAAGGCGCTATAACATCCGAAGAGATTTTAGGCCGAGCAACTCTTCCAATTTGCTTGGTGCTCCTTTTTAAACGGTTTTATTTTGATTGACTTGACAGGCTACACGGCCGTTGTGAACGAATTCTCTAATTGAAATTTAATTAACTTCCCGATAAGCTATAAGCTTCAAACTTGGAATATAGTTCAGAACCCGATTACAATGCAATAATAAGAAAAAATTTGCCGCTAGGTGGCGCAAGGATCGAGATATTAACAAAGATCGTATTTATGGTCCGATTTGGCTGATATTTGGAACACGTAATACATACAAGTATAGAAAGCGCCTTTGAAAAAAAAATCGGCGCTAGGTCGCGCAAGGATCGAGATATTCACAAAAATCGTATTTGTGGTCCGATTTGGTCCATATTTCGAACACATAATACATACATGTATAGAAAGCGACCTATGATGTCCGATCTGGCTCATAGTTGGAACAAATATTACAGTCCGGTAGAAGTGACATCAAAATATTTTGGATTTGGAGGAGGGACAAGCATACGTGGCGTAGAGTCGAGTAAAGTCTTTGGAAGGATTATGTATTGAGGACTTAGATTGTAACAAATTGTCCTTGTAACAATGAGTCACCAAATGAACTAAATAGAATGATAAATAATAGGCAATTAAATAAAGACTAAAAACTTGAAAATAAAATAATTAAAAAAAATTATTTAAGTTAAACGGTTTTATTGAAAACAATACTTAGATGAAGTACTAATAATACTAAAAGCTAGAAAATAATTAGGTAGGTCCTAGGTACTAGTCATCACACTCCTCATCAATCTAGGGCGGTGATCAGACAATTAAATAAAAGCGTTTGACGCGTAAAATTTCTATTGATAGTCATAAGTAAGACCAACTACTTAAACCTTAATCAGGTTATGCTACGCGTCACATTTTTAGAAATTTCATGCGCCCAACGCTTTTATTTAATTGTCTGATCACCGCCCTAGATTGATGAGGAGTGTGATCATTGTGAATCAAATCAAGAGTGATACCTTATCTGTCAACTGCCTGACAGGATTTTCAATATGGCTATTTTTTAGCGTTTTGACAGGGTGTTCAATAAGGTGGCGCATAGGGCCGGCTATATTCAGCGGGTGATAGAAAGAGATACAGAATGAGACAGCGATAGTCAACTACAAATCAGGTGATCCAATCACTTTGGAATTTTGACGTCTATGCAGAAGATATCACACTTAGTGCGATTCACAATGAGCGTGGTGACTAATACCTAGGACCTACCTAATTATTTTCTAGCGTTTAGTATTATTGTTACTTCATGTAAGTATTGTTTTCAATACAACAGTTTAACTAAAATTTTTTTTTTTATTATTTTATTTAATTTTTCCTACCAATTGACAGGACGTGTCATATTTGTTATATGCCGACTCCGAACGACATTTGCAAGACAGGTGAGTTTCACTGAGAAGCTTTTCATTGCAGAAATACACTCAGACTCCTTGCCAACCACTGCCGAGGGGAAACACCGCTTAGGAAAACTTTCTTCTAATTGAAAAAACTTGTTTCTAAAATTTTGATGTTGCTTTGCCCGGGGCGTGAACCCAAGAACTTCGTTGTGGTAGGCGGAGCACGTTACCACCACACCGCGGCGGCCGCCAGCGACAATAGATGATTGTAAATTGATGAATATCGATAAAAAGTTCTTATTGAAAATCGATATCGTTATATTTATCGATTCGTTATAAAGCCTGGGTGAATGTCGTTAAAATAGTTCAGAATTCCAGCACTGATTTATTTGATTAAAAAAAAAATTATTTAATGTTTTTTTAGCGGATTAATCGCTAGCTCACCTCTTATTTATTACTTACGAAAACGAGTGATACACATATATTTATTTATAATTTAGAAACTTATTCGTATTTTTATTAATTTTGTATTTACAATGGCCTTAATCGGTGAAATGTGGAAAATCGTGAACTATTTGTGGAAAGTTACGCTACGTTCATTATTAAAAAAAAAAATTATACAAAAAATAAATTTTTTCCACATAAATATAAACAAGGAATTAAACCCGTATGACCGTCAACCCATTCCACTGTTGTTGTTGTTGTAGCAGTGCTTCCCCCATCCAATAGGTGCGACCAATCACAAATTGTCATCAATATCCTCTAACGGGAGTCCAAGGAAACCATTTAATTTTTGCGTCCCTTCCACCATTCCACTGTGGTTCTTTATAGTTTGAAAATATCTCATTAGCGCGTTTCTCTCCGCGTTCCGATGGACGGTGATCCAGATTCCGATAAAAATTTAACATACCAATGCATCAACAAATGGATTCATTTGGCCCACATTGTTACTGCATGTGCAATGTTAAATTTCCTTCGGAATATGGATCACTGTCTATTGATACGCGACGTCTGTAACTATCCACAATTAAGGTTGTCGATAATATAATCGAAAAAATTTGTCGATTTTATATACAGAAACGATTTACTGAATTATATCGCGTTATAGCGCCTTTTCACAAATATACAGATATCCAGAAATGTTATTCGTTTTTTTTTGTTTAAACTAACTAAAAATACATAGAAGATGAATACAGAAAATGATGATGGTGTATTTAACTAAACAATTTTTATATCATGCTCTTAACAGTATTCACTTTTTTTGTGTATCCCGTTTTTTGACTAATTTATCGGAATCTCGACTATTTATTACTTCAGCATGAAAGCCTGTCTCCCAATCGGCATAGTATTTTACTGTACGAACATTACCATCAGGCTCCACCAAAGAGTATTCACCGTTTACCACATCACCATCACGCTCTTCCTTCTGATGTTTTATATCACCTGTATGTGGATCGTTCACGCCATATTCGAATGCATATCTCACATGATCATTCTGAAAAGTGGAGAAGTTACGAAAATTTATTTCTTTTCTGTAAAAATGTTTCTCAATGTACACAACATTGTTGCATCAAAAATAGGCTGAATACAAAAAAAAAAAAAAACAAAAAAAAAAAAAATGGGAATAGACTACAGCAGTTATATTATTTAACTGTTCTTCACTTTATTCATTGTAGTTGTTTTTGCGGTGTACCAAAGTGGTTTCCACTTGAAAAAGCGGTACTCATATCAATTACACAAAAGTCTATGAAGTAGGTCTTTTTGCATCATAACGTGTAGGAGGAAAAAAATTAAAACTTAGTTTGAGTCTTCAACAAAAATCGGCTTTAAAAATATAACTAAGGCCGCTTTCTCCATCTCCGATTAATCCTGGCAGACAGCATCAAATTAAAGCAATTCCACGATAGGGGTGACCCTGTCTGATACCTCGTTCAGTTTCGAACGGCTCCGAGTAATCCTTCCCATTTCTGACTTAGCTGATGGTGTTGCTCAACGTCATTTTATACAGCCGTATAAGTTTGGCGGGGAAATTAGATGGCAGCATATAGGCAGCCCCTGTGCGTACTGTCGAAGGCGATTTTAAATTCGAAGAGTTCTTTTTCGAGATTTTTTTTCCAAAATTTGGCGTATAGCAAAAATCGGGTCGATAGTAGATTTACCAGTTCTTAAGCCTCACTGATTAATTTACTCAGTACAATGACATGACTCCATTTTTTTCGTCCGTGTAATCGTAGTTTTGTGATTTATGTTTAATTGACTTATACATTTTTTACTTATTTATGATTATCACTTTTTAGATGAAGATTAATATTTGCCTTAAAATTTAAGTAGTTATAAGTAGTTAGTTTGTATGATTTATTTTTCTATCCAAGTGCTATCATTATTTTTGTCATCAATCATTTTGTATTTTTTTTTTAACTAATCAGCTTATTTTATGATTATAATTTTTTCGACTAAGGTTAAGAATTTATAGTTAGTTTGTGAATTCATTAAATGAGTTAGGACTTATTTTTTTTATCAAGAGCTGTGATTATTTTGTTATCTTTATTTAACTAATCAATATATTTTGCGATTTTAATTTTTTAGATTAGCTTGGTTTGTTACTTTAGGATATTCTATCGATTGGTTTTATTCTTTTTCTGACTTAAAGTTTGGTTAAGTTTAACCGTTATTTTGCGATTAAAAATATTTACTCCGTTCTGCTTAAAATATTCCGAAAGCTGGAATAAACATCGATAGATAATGGATAGAATCAAAAGTTTCCAATTACTTAACTAACATAAATCACCCACCTTATGGAAATCAATGCAATTGGTGAATGGTGCCCTACCATAACGCCCTAGACATAACAATACCATATGAACCAACTGGTTCGTGGTTTTTCGCCATATACATAACTATAAATGTTTCATTTCGTGAATTCACTAACATTTGTGATATTTTATTTATTGTTTTGGACACATTTGACTAAGTGACTTATTATTTGTGGAATTTGTTCTTAATTTTTTGTATCTTTTTCTAATTTTGATATTGTCACATATTTTAGGTTAAGTTGCAGTAACTCATGCCAATTGAAATGGATAAATAAAAATAAGGTTATGACTGTGGCGTTATGACTATGAGAACTTTGCCCGGCCCTTTAGCTTAAAAAAGTCATGAGTACGCGGATTTGGACTTATTGACACCAAAATGCCTTCGAATATCAAAACGCTCGATGTGCTGCTCTATTTTTATAACTCCATAGCAATATCGATTTTAATGCTTTCAATCTACGACGCGAGTACCGATAATTTTTCAAGACCAATACCCAGTAACTATAGCATTCGGTCCCTGAACATGATTACAAAATACTTACATAATGTTCATAATGCTTTTCGGGAATCGTTTTTATTACAGCTGGTTGAAGTTTAAGTGCAGGCGCTGTCTTCAGATATGCCGTGGGGCTCGCAGCATGCACCTCCACTGGTGAGATTGTAGGTGCATATCTATAGAATCCACCGCCTAATGGTCCAATGCCACCAATGCCATGTGAATAACCACTGAGTAGTTCACCCTGTTCCTTCAATTGCAGCAAACCTACTGGGGCACCTACTTTTATTGGCGATATACTTAAACTACCACCGAGTCCATGTGCCGAAGAAGCGTGTGCTGAGTCACCAAACTTCAAAAGTGGCGATAAGCCGGCATGTCCCAATGCTATCGCTCCATAATAGGAGCCATGCCCAGCTGTAAAATATACGCAATAAGATCTTGTTTAGTTTATTTTCAAAAGGTTTACTTTGAGACCCCTAAACTGCATGCATTTTTTATATTTTTGAGAAAGCGGTTTGTAGAATTGTAAAAAAGTCTACCTGGTTAGGTTGAAAGGAAGGAAGCGAGATTATTCGTGCTTTGGAACTAAGTTAAATATAGATTATTTAGATTTTTTACAGTAAGTTGCTGTCCCGTCTTTGTTAGTCCGTTAACTTTCTCATATGAATTGTAGGTTCGTCAAGTAAGAAAGGGCGACCAAAGACTTGTGGGTTTAATTATTTACAGTGGTGGAAGTTGTATAGGAGAAAATTTTTCGTAGTGTTACGACCCCATAGTCAATTCGTTTAGTACCGCCCACAAAAGTGTGCAGGGCATGGGGCCATTTCACGCAGTAGGCCTTCTTAGAGAGTTATTGAAGAAAAAAAATGAGATGAGGCATTGATAAGACAATCAATGAATGAGTTAAGAATTTTACCAGATTTCTTTACAGGGTGTCGTAGATTTTAGTCGCCTCTTCCGACAGACGCAACTTACATAATTAACAGTTTAAACGATTTTGGCACGCCTTTTCGCGGGAGCATTCGGGATAGGATCATTTTAAATAAATTAAGGAAGGCAACGCCAGCCTCAGTGCTATTTTTTTTTATCAGAAGCAATTGGCATAAACTCCCCCTACATTAGACTGAGCAAAATGGGAGGGATGTTGACCAATCCAGAACATGAAAAGCAGCACACTGGTGGAATTCCTATCTTGGATAAACGTGCATTTTAAAGTGTATCTTTCCAAAAAGTGGGGTCGGCAGCGTGGTGTTTTTGAGGCGAAATACTCACACTGCAAAGGAGATTTGAGATCTGACTTTTGAAACCGAAAAAATTCCGTGGAAAAATCTTTGTTCAACGATCGACTATGTTTGCAATGTGCTCAAAACCTTATGCATAGTCGAATTTTTCGCATTTTTTTCGACAGATGAGGAAAAAGAAATAAAAGGTGAAATTAAGCAAAGGGGAAGAAATGTGTCCAGTCGAGTCAAGTCAAGTCAAGTCAAGTCAACTCAAGTCAAGTCAAATCAAATCAAGTCAAGTCAAGTCAAGTCAAGTCAAGTCAAGTCAAGTCAAGTCAAGTCAAGTCAAGTCAAGTCAAGTCAAGTCAGGTCAATTCAAGTAAAGTCAGGTCAATACAAGCCAAGACCGCTATGCAAACGTCTTCGCTGGCAGCTATTATTTACTGCTAGATGAACCAGTATACTGCTGCAAAAGCTGCTATGCAACCGCCCTATCTAGCAGCTTACTGCCACATCTAGAAGTAGATGGCTTATACCAACGCAGGTATTGATCCAGTGACGTGAGTTGTAATTGGATCTGTGATTGCTATTCTGGGTAGGCGTGATTGCGAGCGAGATGCAGATGCTGTCACAGTCAGTCACTCAGGAAGATTTCTTTCATTCACAACGCTACAAGGGAAAGGAATTTAAGCAGGATATGATTAGTAAAATAATTTAAGGTTAGGTTCAAATATTTTTCGATAAATGAATTGTTAACGATATCGATTATTTTTTTTTATAAATTTAGGTCACGGTCACCATTTAAAGCAGGCCGCAAAATGGCAACTACAAACGCTTATAGGGTATATAGTTTTTTAATTGAGGTCAACTGGGGTGAAGCAAAAGGAAATTTGTTACAACATATTTTGGCTGGTGGTGCAGGATCGAAGGATTGGTTATGTATTTACTCAAATAGATATTGCCGTCAATGGACGTATTCGATGTACTATATGAACCGATACCTGATTTAGCCGATAAACTGGAGTACTGATGCGACACAGCGCCCCCGCTTGAATGACTCGTTGATATTTCTGGTGAGGAATACGTCGCTACTTTAGCTATAGCAGGAGTGCCAACTACAATGGGTTGTTTAAAAGTGTATTGATGAGAAACGGCGCCACTTGAGCCACTGCTGGAATGGATTGAGCTTGCATCGCCTGATAATGGATAGGTCGTTGATCTTGCGAACCCAATTGCTGGTGATATGTACCCTTTAGCAACTTCTATTGGAGCTGGCTTCGAAACGTGTTGATATGATGTGGCGCCGCCACCTTTGCTAGCATATTTAATTGATTCGCCGCCTTCAGCAGATAGGTAATGAGTAGCTGCAGGTGCGGAATAAGTTTCCACTTTTGTAACAGCCGGTAGAGCGAGTGCTGGTTTGGAAATATACTGATGAGAAACTGCACCAGCACCACCACCTTCATATTTGATGAACTGTGTCGCGCCTGAATGGTATTGAGCTTCAGCAGGCGCTGCAACGCCAGCGACCTTAGTTAGTAGAGACTGTAGAGGTTTCGAAACGTATTGATGTGAAACTGCGCCACTGCCTGAGATTCCGTGAGCTGAAGAAAGTCCTTGACTGGATGACGCATAAGTTTCTACTTTAGAAAGAGCTGGTAAGGCAGCAACTGCAGACACTTTTGCTACGGGTGGTGGTGCATAGCTCACCGTTTGCACAGGTTTGGAAATGTACTGATGCGAAGCAGCGCCGCTGCCGCCGGCATATTTGACATATTGAGATCCTGTAGCATACTGAGTTATGCTGGGTGCTACCGCTGCAATCTTGGTTATCGCTGGTGCTGGTGGTGAAGAAGCGTAACCTGAGTTGGAGGTGTATTTTATATATGAGGGAGCATCAAGCGTGGCCACCTTAGCCACAGGTGCTGCTGGTGCATAACTTACAGTTTGCAGCGGTTTTGCAACGTGTTGATATGAAATAGCGCCCCCCGATATGCCATGACCTGAAGCGTATGCCGTATGCGACGGTGCATCATAAGACTCCACCTTACTTACTGCTGGGAGGACAGCGGTTGCTACTTTAGTCACTGGTGCTGCGTAACCTACAGTTCCCCCTGGTTTCGAAATATATTGATGAGACACAGCACCGCTGCCACCCGCATATTTCAATGAGCCACCGGAAGCATATTGTGTGGCGACAGGTGCTACGGCGGCAATCTTGGTGATCGCTGGTGCGGAATAGGTCTGTAGCAGTGGTTGTATAGGTTTGGAAACGTGTTGATGTGATACTGCACCAGAAGCGCCGTACCCTGAGCTGGAGGAATACTGTGTATATGAAGGTGCTTCAAACGAGGCCACTTTAGCCACAGGTGTTGCTGGTGCATAGCTTACAGTTTGAAGCGGTTTTGAAATATATTGATGAGAGACAGCACCACTGCCGCCTGTATATTTCAACGACGATCCGCCAGCGGTATATTGCGTACCGACTGGTGTTATAGAAGCGACTTTAGTTAATGCGGGTGCGACGTACGGTTGAACAGGTTTAGATATATACTGATGGGAGCTAGTTCCGCTGGATGCTCCGTAACCTGAAGCGTACTGCGTAAGTGCGGGCGCAACATAGGGCGCTACAGCCGCTGGGGCGTAGCTTACGGATTGCAGTGGTTTCGAAACATATTGATGAGAAATTGCCCCACTTCCGCTTGCATACTTATAAGACGACTGAGATCCCGATGACCCTGCAGCGTATTGATATGATGGTGCCGATATTGTAGATACTTTAGCAAAGCTTGGACTAGCATAACTGACTGCTGGTAGAGGTTTAGAAATATATTGCTGAGTAAGAGCTCCACCCGAGCTATATTTAACACTGCTTTCAACCTCCGGACGAAGTGCCGGTGCTATGTACGATGTACCGGTTGGTACAGCATACCCTTTGGTCACAACAGGAGCCTTATAACTAATGGGTTGCAACGGTTTCGAAGCATATTGTGTTGACACACTTCCTCCCAATTTATAGTCCGATGAAAGATACGATCCAGATAAACTTGGTGCATATGAATAAGATCCAAGCGGGATAGCCAATTTATCACCTAATAAATAATTTTCATCTAATTTTTGAATAGCTGTAACTGTTAAGCCATTTGTAAGTTTTGGTTGAGTGTAGGGTTGTCCGTAGGCTAGGGAAGGTGCAACATAAGCTGGACTCTTTGATATCGTTGGGCTCGATTGAGAGTACGAGTATTCAGATGATTCATATGTCGAGCTTTTTCTAAGTGCAGGTGCTATATATTTGAGATTCGGTTGAAAGCTGTAAGTCTTTGTGAGAGCTGGTTGCGTTTCGACGGTTGGTGCTGGTGGTAGATAAGCATTCGATATTGGTTCTAATTTAGGTGGCAGGAGAACGGGCTTAGAGATTTGTAGTGGCGGTGCTAGCGCAGAAGTTTTGAGTTGTTGATCTGCATATGTTATGCCACCTTCTTTTGCTTGATTTTCGTAGTAATATCCTGAAGATGATTTCGTTCCATAATCACTGCCCGAAGAGCCAGACAATGACAAAGGTGCTTTATATTGAGGAATTGCGGGTTTAACTGATAGTTGAACTTCTGGCGGTGGATAGGAATAACCGCCCGTAGCAGCTAGTAGACAGTCTGGAATAGATATTGGTTTTGTAGTAGCCCATACTGTGCTACAAAGGCACAATAACGCTAAATGAACCTGAAATATGAGATAGTTAAAAAAGGTGTTTGTAATATACTATATGAATGAATGTAGGTGCATATATTCAACCGCCTGCAGGGAGTCAAGGTTATCAAGCAAGTTGCCGAATTGCTGTTCGAACTTGTTAAGCCTCAAACAATGACCTAAGGAGCAACGACTGATGCAGCCCTATTTCACAGTCTAAGGTGAGGAAATAAAGTTAGCCATCGATCCACTGTCTGCTAAAAAATTTATCCTACTGCGCAATTAAGCCGTTTACTATGTAATGCCAATTTGGTAAAGTCAAACTAAGACCAAGAACTAAGAACTCCGACCATACCCCGCGGGATTCAAGGGGTTGTGTAGCGCAACATATAGTTTCTCCAACCCAATTGTCAACCTCACCTTCGAGCGGCGAATCCCGTTTCACTAACAGACGAGGCTCTGGCGACCCCAAGCTCCTCATGGAATTTGGGGGTGGGGAGGGAGGGATGGCCTGAAGGTTCAATGTGGCCATATAAATCGTTCCCGAAATGGTCGGGCCAGCACCTTAATGGTGCTGTGTTACCGGAGCGTATCGGATCTGTATCCGACAAAGGACCATCACATCGATAACACTCCCCACGCCTTCGGGGAGTAACCTAATCGCTACAACAACAACAACAACAACAACCATACCCCGCGAAACGGCTCATAATCAGTACTAGTCTCTTCATGCCATTCATCTCTTTTTTGCAATAACTGACGCCAACTCGGAGCATCAAGGGAGATTAATTAATTGGGGGTCTATTCCTTCCCCTGTTCCCTCCATAACTTAAGCACACTGTATGTCGGTTAACATTTCTGCATGAGTCGATATTTAGACCTCGCTGGACGGCCAAGATACTGGAGCTTTACCTGTCATCAATCACGACGTGATAAATTTGGTTTTGTATTCTTCGATTAGACGACAGCCAAGTAGCCTAATGAATCTTTTAATGCTGAAACCTGGTATTGCAGATAATAATATTTAGAGCAGCAGCGAAATCAGCCAGCCTCAACCCGTTGCAAGGTGTCCATTTTTCGTTTGTAGGGCCACTCTGAGGGTTTACGGTCGCCAATCGTAACTTAAATGTCATGGCGAGGGCAGTCATCGTATGGCTTTCCTAATTTCTCACAAAATCGATCCTTATCCAAGTCGGCCACATCACATATTGGTGGGTGGGCGCAAAAATATGTTATATTGAAAAACCTCATCTTGATAATGACCGCAGTAAGACGATTGTTAACAGCGGCTGTGGTTTAGCGTAAAAGTCTTTATCCCAACACGAAACCATCAGAGTGGCCTTCTAAGTCTCTTTCTGCGGCGACCATAAATGCTCACCTTGCCTCGCACGCACAAGTGAGAATGTTAGCGTTCGGGTTGAGCATGGCCGTGCTACTGGAAGTGTCTACCCAGCATTACTACCACACCCCATTACACTTTATGGCCAACTTAACCTTCACATGAATTTTGCTTCATCGAATTCGCTTAAATCCGAATCGGTTTTCGTACCAGTCCAAGAATGACTCTATCTAATTAGGAAAGACATACATACATAAGTATGTATGTACTTAGACATATCCTTGCAACCGCGCCTAACGTAAATGGACGTAGCAAATGTCAGCGGCTTCTTAACCAGAGTGGCTTTCTAAGTCTCTTTCTGCCGCGACCCAGCATTACTACCACACCCCATTAAACTTTATGCCCAACTTAACCTTCACATGAATATTGCTTCATCGAATTCGCTTAAATCCGAATCGCTTTTCGTACCAGTCCAAGAATGACTCTATCATGCGAGTTACGGTTTTGCATTTCGAAAAAGTTTCCCTTTATTCAGTGAGCGTATTGGGAATGTTCCCCTATATTTACTAGAACATTCAAAAACAAATGCTATGATGTGGAGCCAAAATTCAAAAATTAGTTCGAATTTTTTTTTTGAAAATCGGAATTTGAATTTCGTATTAGCCAATTTCTGGAGATAGAAATTTTGGAAAATTTCGGGATTTTGCTTTTTGAACAATACAAGGTGGCAGCACGGTGACAGTTGTTTTGTACTTTTTTAATATGACTTGATACATCAACTTTCTGCCCAGTACGATTATGATATTAGCCCATCGATTTACAAAAACAAAGTACATGGAAGTTTTATTTGTTTCTAGGTACATATGTGACATGTTTGTAGCATGATACAAAACATGGCGGTAGTTCCATTCAGTGTGACGCTGGCCACTTGACTTTTGCGCGGCCAATGACAATTTCACCACAAACAAGCTACCAGATTGAAAAATGTTATGCATTTTTAAAATTTTCATGGATTTCATATTAACGGATCAGCCTAGAAAAGATTTTTAATAAGTTTTTCGAGCTCCCGAAAATTGCTTTGGTAGAAGGAACATGGACCGAAATATACAAAGCAAAGGAATATAGCCTTCTTAAGTGTCCGTACGTTTGCTCAGAACATGTTGACAAAACATGCACGTTTGCCACTTGATTGCCCACAGGAGGTCTTTATAAACCGACGCCGTAATTTATAAAGAGCTTAGCATATTTAAACGGAATTTTTATTGCGTTGAATGGCGATAAATTGGCTACAAGTCGACATTTTTTATTTATTGTATAATTCAAGCGTAGCTCTTGAGGAGGGAATTTCCAAACCTTTTTTTAGGCAGAACATTGCCCTGTAGCTCTGCAGATTAGCCACTACTTATGAGAGGTCTTTTGTCCGTTGTACCAGGGGGCACCTTGGGACAAGCCCCACCTATACACATTCTGTGTCCTTTTAGAATTGACATGGATGTGGCGTCCCAAAAATATAACATAGTAAACACCTACTACTTTGGAGGTATACTTTTTCTCAACATACCTTGAGAAATATCCACTGTAGAGGCATGAAGATATGAGTCATTAACTAATGTACCAGTCATTATCCACTATTTTTCGATAAAATTGCATGTTTTACTGGGGATTACTGGGGATCCGTACGATATGTAGAAAAAAAATTGTCGAAACACAAAAGGCCGAATCGTTAAAAACATATTTATATATAGTAAATTTTTTTTATCTAATTAAAAAATGTCCAAAAAAGAAAAATGACCAAAAAAAGTCGAAATTGGTATACTTAAAGCAAAATTCCAAAAACAAAGTTTTAAGGCAGTGTTTTATTATTATGGTTGTAAATTATGACAGCATCAAAAAAAATATCTTGTACAATGAATGGTGGGCGATAAGATGGCGCCAATATAAAAAATCTGTTTCGTAATCACAATAACAAATATTTGGAAATAGTATTCATATAAAGTATATACATAGACAACAAAAAATACAAAAAAAAAGATTTTAGAGTTATATTTAACTCACAAAAATTTATCAAACTTTGAAAATTGTTTGCCAAAATTTATAGCTTATTAAATATTTGGTTCACTCTACACGGTATATTCATACATACATGCACGTTGAATTTTTTGGTTATGACAGAAATTTGCTTTCATAAATTTCAAATCAAAGACATAAATTACATAACATAATCTCGGATATACTAAACAAACTAAATTTATTTCAAAGGTACATTTTAACAACCATAAATATATTTTAACGAATTTAGTGAAATTCCACTTATTCCAAAGCTTCTGCTAACGTTCAAATCGCTAAACTGTTGAATAAATAACTCCAATATTCAATAATGCAAAATGTTCTTTATTAGACTACTTTAAAAGTACTTCACAATAACACTCATACTTCAGAACCAATAGCGTGCTTAAATCAAAACTGATTGCTGACTACTCAGCTTTCCCTGCTTTTATACTCTCTGTTGTCTCGCCCACCCATTTCTCCTTAGGTCTAGTAACTTCGCGAACTTCATGCTTGGTTGCCAGTCATATATGTACATGTATATTTTTAGTTTATAGTCTCTCACATAGCCATATGCGTGTGTTTATGTGAGTACTACTTCGGCTGATTACTACATCTGTGTGTGAGTTATCTCTTCGTTGCCTTGTATGTATGTGGGTAAATGATGATTAATGTGTTTATATAACTTATAGCGCTTTCTTTTCTGGCTATAGTGTTACGCTTTTTGTACGCCGCGCAAGGGTTGTTGTTGTATTCTAAAAAACAGGCAACGCCTTTACGGGGTATTTCGTTCTTTAGTGAAAATTGTTGCCTGCTCGCAACGCAAAAGCGTTACACTTTTACCCTGTATAAAATGGCGGTGTGACAGTGCAACTCTGTGAAACTCTCAATTCGCTCTTGAGTTCCACATATACTCTGTTAATATGAGTGCACAGATCACCTACCAGATTGCGCATTCATGAGTTCAAAATTGCTTCGTTCTGCCCATCTACGTCACAGTTGACTGTTTGAGCGAATGAAAGAAAGAGAAAAAAAAAACAAGAGCTAAAGGAAAATGACGTAAGAATTGCCCATAAAAAAGAGATGATCTAATGTTTACATGCGCAATGCGCAATCTTCTTGTGTGATTTGTGATATGAGTGAATAAGGTGAGATGAAATGTTCTTTGTATCAATGAGGATAAATACAATAAGAGCAGTCACTTGTTATTTTGTGGCGAGTATCTTGCTGCAAATTGAAAAAATTGATGCCGAATGTTTTCTGAGAGGGACATTTTTAATTGTCTCGCATTTATCCATGCCATGTAGGCCCCTTGTGCAACTGTGATTTTTGGAAAGAGAATTAACTAAATTAATTAAATACAGTCGAAAAATAAACACAAATACCCCACGAAAATGTATAGAAGACATTTATAAACATCTCGCAAAAAAAAAAAAAGTAGCGACTACCTCTCAGTATACATCTTATTGTATTTATCCTCTTTGTTTGTAATCACTATAAATGTTGACAACATTGTTTACTATATAGTTTGGCAGCTTAAGTAGAGGTTATGTTGCGAATAGAGTGGAAGGCAGTGGACTAGGCAGTCGAATGTCATATAATGAAGGAAAGGTGTTCGGAGATTTTTCGAAGTTAAAAAAAAAAAAATGATAAAAGCTTTAATATAAATAAAACTATTGTTTTAATAACAACAAAAACGCCATATATATTCTGTATACATAAATATGTAAGGATTATCTCACTTTAAAATTTGAATTAAATAATCTAAAGTTTTGTTTTGAAACTGAGTCGAGAACTGTGCGTGTGAATGTGCGAATTTTCACCGATCAGCTGTTAGTTGCGCTACTTGGTAAAATTTACAATGGTTGACAATTTTTTGGGGTAGGAGTAACACTATTAAGGCTTTACCATTTACTTAGGCAACAATTTATTTCAGAAAAGAGAACGCTATTACTTTAATGTTTTTGTTGTTGTGCATTTACTAAGTGATGTGAAAATTTGCCACAATATGGAAGTATCTAGAGATCTAGAGTTAAGCTGGAGACATTGGTGCTTTATCGGTAACCGTATCGGTAACCTTATAACAGCTGATTCGACCAAACTTGTGAGATTCAATGCAATCGATTATTGGTGCCGCTAAGGTCGTAACCGTATCGTAGCCAACCAAATGGGTTTTGGTTTGCCGTCGTAACGATAAACAGCTGATTACGTTAGGGATACGGATACAGCGATACGACATACGGCACCAATGACTCCGGCTTTACAAATAAAATACGGACGCGTTAGCATAGCGAAGTGGAATATGCTAAATGTCTCAAAACTTCAACTATCGTATACTCTGTCTTTTTATCAAGAATATTTCGAATGCGTTCTTTTCTCTTTTGATATACTTTTTACGTTTCGTTGCATTTTCAGTACTAATTAAGCTGATTTTATTGAGAAAAGCTGATGGTTTGTTGTGCATATTTACGTTTACCGTTAGCTCGCATATATTTAGTTGAACCATTTACATGAATAACCCTATGCAAAGCAGAAAGAAAAAAAAATATTTCCTACGAAACAGTAATGAATGATGTGTCAAAGTCGAAAAAATGTAATGAATGATGTGTCAAATTCGCGCGAATCATTACATTGTTTCGACTTTTTTTCTTCTGTATTTTATTTTTCGATATCCTAATTTTCAATATTTTTGGGTTTCGACATTTTTTGTTTCGACATATCGTACCAGACCCGTTTTACTGTATTCTAAATCGATTATTATGCACATAAATCGTGCTAAAGCATATTATTATTGTCTCAGATGACCCTTGCGTTTTCATCCTGAAGGAAATATCCATCCTGAAAAACCACAATTTCGCCTTAAACATTAACGCTATGGCAATGCTTCTAGCAAAACAAAAAACATTATGAAATTTCAAAAATCCCCAAATACGTAAATAAATTTTGAGTGGAACTACCTTCTTTTTTATACCATGGTATAACGTCCGCGGGCGATTTTTTAGAGAATCGAAATCAGAAAAAAATCTATTTAATCGATTAAATAGAGTAGAACAAAATTTATTGCTGCTTAATTGTTTACCCAATTTTTACCGGCTGATAAAGCTCACCAGTTTCTTCCTCTTTTCGTTAAATAGGGCTAATTGGCAACATCAAGGAGTACCACGTGGTTCTTCACCTGTTCCCCTCATCGGAGTGAGATTATTAGTGTATTTGATACTGAAATATCATACTTTTTGTGTTTTTTCAAATTTATTTATAGTAGAGAAACCAACCCCAGATACCCAGGGTTTTTTTTTTTTTAAAGAAATTACACTTTTACGCGCAGAAATTTCTTCAGTGAGGTATTGCTTTCTCTGAAATGTTAGCATAGAAATCAAACGTAGAATAACTCTTGTTAATAACCTTCTATAAATCTCTCATCATAGCTGCCATATCGAGAATTGATGGGGCCATTCCATTGGAGAGGTCGGGAGAAAAGTTCTGCCGACAATTTATGTTTCTCTCCGTGATGACAACCGCTAGGTCTCTGGGAAGACCTCCGCCAAGAAGACTTGTTCTCCCTTGGTGCTCGGAATTGGTGTGAGTTATGTATGTTGAAACAGCGATAGCAACGCCAAAATCTCATAGTAAGCTAAGCGCAAATCGGTGGGGATGATAAAATTTCTTCATCTTTCTCCTATCACCCAGCACAATGGCGCATAGTCATAGTTTATGGTTCTGAGTCAAGTCAACTTTTTGAAAGATAAGTTCATTAAAATATTGAAAAAAATACACATATTTTCTGCACGTTTTAAGCAATAAATATGGAAATGTTCCTATTGTTACTGTAAAATGATCAAAACGTTGATGGCTAAAAAAATCGAACAGTTCTAAGAAAAAAATCGATTCTTCATTCCTCCAAAAAGGTCGATTAAAAATTTAATCGAAATCCAGCTTTAGTGTGAAATTTACCTTGGAAATGAGAATATTGCACTTAACACAACCATATGAAAAATCCTTACTCTGATCTTTCCTTTGGCATGGCCGCCGTGGAGTGATGGTAGCGTGCTCCGCCTACCACACCGAAGATCACGCTCCGGGCAAAGCAAAATTAAAATTTTAGAAACAAGTTCTTTCAGTTAGAAGAAAATTTTTCTAAGCGGGGTCGCCCCTCGGCAGTGCTTGGCAAGCACTCTGTGTGTATTTATGCTATGAAAAGCTCTCAGTAAAAACTCATCTGCCTTGCAAATGCCGTTCGGAGTCGCCATAAAACAAGTAGGTCCCGTTCCACTAATTTGTAGAAAAATTTACGACGCAAATTGGAAGAGAAGCTCGGCCTGAAATCTCTTCGAAGGTTATCGCGCCTTACATTTATTTTATTTATGATCTTTCCTTTGATATCTGTATTATTAAAACACATTCTAGGGATATACTTGGTCCAAATTTATGTCAATATTTTCCAAAAAGAGGAAAACATTGAAATAAAAACCATTCTTTACTTTACACCCTTGAATACTTTTCGAAAACTTTCTGAGCCAACCCTGATCATATATGTATGTAATATTCCTGTGCATGTATATTGCTACTACGGGCTGGGTAAACGTACAATTATCAGAGTGCCGATACATTGACGTGTAAATTATTTTGTTTTTGTATTCAAGAATGGAATGGTCCTAAATTTAAATTTTTTTGTCATACTCATGCTGCTCTACAATCATAAAAATTTTTGTGGGTTGTGTTTTTTTTTAATTTCGAATTCAAAACTCATTGCGAACATATCTAGCATATGCCGCTGATCCACAATTTGACCTATATTTTGGAAACGGGTTAAGATATCTAAAGGGTTAACATTTTTGTTAAAGCCGTCATCAGCAACTTGCATTTGGAATCTATATTGTATATACATTATTCGAAAGATACCCTGGTCTATATAATAGCTCTTAAGACTATAGACCATTTAACATGCATCCTAAATTGTAAGTTAGGCCTCGTTGTGTGCAACAATGAAAATTGTACTCAATTTTATGATGGGGTTTTTGAGTGATGCGAGTACAGACAGACGGACAAAAGTTCTAAAAACTGTTGTTCAGGGAGTCGAACAAGGACCCCTCCTATAAATTTTTCTAACAAAGGTAAATATAAAATTTCAGTGAATTCGGTTAACATCTACATGTTTTTTTCATACTTAGCTTATATGGGAAGTCACACTGTATGGGAGTATGAGGAACTAAAAATTTTGTTTGAAAAACAAAGTAAAAGCTAGCGTAGAGCATTGTGAGAAAAACAAGTGACCCCAGCGGGTTAGGGGATTTGAATATACCCGCGGTAGGTATGCCTGTCGTAAGAGGCGACTAAAAAACCAAATTTATTCAAGGGGTTGCCAGCGCAATATATAGCTTCTCCAACTCAATTGTCAACATCACGTATCCGTTGCGAATCCTGTTTCATTAACAGCCGAGGCTCTGGCGACCCCAAACTCCTCATGGATCTAGGGGGTGGGGGCGAGATGGCCTAGAGGGTCGCATGTGGTCATAACAAATGGCTCCCGAGATGGTCGGGATTGGTACCGGAACATACCGGATCTGCATCCGGCGAAGGACCATCAACATCGATAACACTCCCCAAGGATTTCGGGGAGTTTTACATTTTTCGATGTCACCTAAGTCAGTTTCAGAGATATAATAATAATATCTGGTGTAGATATAAAACTCGACTTATTCTTCCCATTGAGCTGTTTTACGCAAAACGAGAACATCGTTGATCCATTTCTCATGTATGTAATTTTTATGGTTTTGTTTCCATTAAAACATTATAAATGGTAGGTAGGTATTTTTTATAATAATTGCCAGTGAGTCACTCAGAGCCGACATATGGCAAAGTGACTCAGAAACTGAAGAAACTAAGGAAACTCGATCAGGTAGGACCTAAGGTAATTTTTGGTTTTCATTTTTTGATATTATTAGTTTCGCTCACGTTTCCGCTGACTCGCAGTAATCAAAGAACCACAATGAACTGCAGCTGTCCCGTACAAAAGCGTTCTTATTTTGGATTTTTTACACACATGAGCGAACATTTCAAAGGGCCTTTTGGCATTTGTTTCGAAATTTTTTACACAGTTTTCAAGCACTAAATACTTTGTTTGATAAAGTTATGGCTTGTCTTTAGTTTTGCCAGCCTGGCAGTCCACTTACAGGCGAATAGTTGTTAAGGTAATTCACGATTAATTGCATATGAGGAGACAAAGTGATGCAATTGTATGAAAATGCACCGGATTGTGAGTGACCTTATCACATCACCTTTGCAAATACCGTAGCAATCAACGAACAAAATCAAGTCTACAATACATGACTTAAATGGAGACCACTAACATAATTTTCGCACACAAATACAAAGTTATGCGCAGTCCCAAATTTAATATGATTATAATCGTTTATACAAACCAGCCTAAATTTTGGTGTTTATAAACTGTAAACAATAAGGGTATTCTCTCTGTCTAGAAACCATAGAAAACTTAGATAAATTTCCATTTGGCTGTTAAAAGTTTTCTACACGCAACAACAAAATACATTTGTGATTTTTTTTTATAAATCATATTTAGTTATAATTGTTTATTTATTTTTGTTAAAGTACTGCTCTTATGGATAATCGCACAACACAACCAAACAGTAGGTTTTTTAAGTTTTTATTTCAGTCGCTTCATCTACATTTGTAAGGTATTATAGATCGTTCTATAAAGAACTAGTGACGTATTTTTTAATATGCACCCACACACAAAGACGACATTGAACACTCACCTTCATGCCTTATTTTGCAAAAATTCTTTTTTAGGTATAAATGTTAAATGAAATAACTATAAAATTTTATTCGTGTCTTAGCCACTACATATTAATGACTGTCCTTATCACATTGGATAAGTATGCACTGGCACTAATGAATTTATGTTATTGTTGTTGTAATAATCCTTTTTATAAACACATATCCAAGGTATGTATGCAGGTGTTGTTGTTTGTTGATTTGTTCAAATGCACGCGCGCGTATATCCTTTTCTAAATGAGCGTGAAAATTATTGAATGAATGAAATGATGTTTTGTTAACTCCAACGAAACTGGAGCGTCGCGAAACACTACCAGCTAGCCAGGCCCTATTGTCGTTTATATACGGTCAAAAGTGGTCCCAAATGATCACAGCATCAAATTTATGTATAGATTGGCAGTATGGCAGTAGCAGCGATATATCGAGTGACAGTGTGGCAGCAGCAGCAGCGATGAAAAAAAAAAACAAAAAACAAGAGCGATGCAGCGATGAATGCGGTGGAGCAGCAACAAAAAAAAATTGATCACAAATCCGAAAAGGCTGTGACAACTAGTGCAAAAATTGTAGATACAAACATTCATACTGACATAAAATGGTATGAATCAAAATTATGAATTCGCAAAAAGGCGAAGTATGCGCCAAAGCTACAACACTAAAAAAAACAAGAACAGCAACAATATAATTGCAATTACAACTTTTGTGCGTTGTCTAACAGCAAAAAAAAATTGGTTGATTGCTTGCCGGCGCGTAGTGCACTTTACAAGCATTTTTAGTTTCGCATTTATTGGCGTTGTTCTCTGCGTAGCTGCTGCGCATGCGTCTTAGTTTGAACGACGAAACGAGTGCACGATTTTTCGGCAACGGAATATGTTTAGCTGTTGTTGTTGGTGGTGCTGGTACTGCTGCTGCGCGCCACACCGATACGGGTGCGTTAAGTTGCGTACAGTTTTATGTGGCATGTTGGAGTCGTGTCGTGTTTAGCGCATGCCCCACCTTCATGGGGACTGACAGTGATGCATTTATAAATGGTACTATAGATGTAGTAGGTATATGCATCGATAAACGTACATAATTACATACATATAAAACATCATTTTTACGAAAACCCAAAAATTCAAACCATTAGTATTTTTGCAAATTACAGGTATGCTTTAATATTGTTAGGTATGTGCTTTACGTTTTGTGCAAGCGCTTTATTTGCACAAAGCTAATTAGAAATTTTTTCTAAAGAATAGAAATATTTTGTATTATATGAATGTATACATATTTTGTGGCAGTCTTAACCATTTTTCTACTTTTGTATTTAAAAAGCAAGAAAAAACTATTCATTCCATGACAGCCGGTTCAACGTATCGGGATTAATCCGGTCTTAACCCACTAAGGTTTATTTCGGTACACCTCCATTTAATCCGTCACGTTCCATGAAAGGACGTGCCTAATAAATTGAGCGTAGCTGAACAAATAAGAATACAAAGAAAGAATCACCACATCTACGTGGAGCATTCCACGATTGGTACGACACATATCGAAGCATTTTTTGAGTTTTCGACCCTAACTAAAGACAAACTTTATATTTTTCAGACAAACTATTATGCTAATTAATATTGTGTATGTCTAAACTAAAGTAAAAGTCTGCTCTTAAAATATTGCATATGTGTGTGAAAAATCGAAAATAACCATGCGTTTGTGGTGACAGTGAGCCAGTCGAAATTTCACCGATACTTTTCTGTATATGTATACATATAAAAGATTAGTTTTGCGGTGTTGATTTTCGGACAGGGCGGATAATTGATTTATATTGGAACGATTTTCCGTCATCACTTATCAAATTTGGTGGGAAAATCGACACTGATGATGGCGCAAAGCCGAAACCGGTTTGTCTCCAAACCAAATTTGACAAACGATAACCGAAAATCATTCCAATATATTTAAATACATATACAAATAAATTGCTGTGCGTTAGTTTCGCTAAACCTCAAAATCGCCTTGACCGATTCCAATAATTTTGTTTGCTTGTGTCGTTCGTTAAGAAAAACTTAAATATGCTTCATCCCCGTAACTATTTCAAGCAGGTATTCAATATTTGGTACAGAGATTCCACATATGCAAGGAGTTTGGGGTGGAAATGAGGGTGGTGGGAATGGGAATGGGAATACGAGTTGGAGTTGGAGTGGGAGTTGGAGTGGAATTGGGGTTGGATGTGACAGTGGGAGTGGAAGGGGAAAGGGTTTGGAAGAGGGAGGGAGGTAAGTGGAAAAAGCTTGGGAGACAAATAAGAAAAGAATAATTGAGGATAAAGTAGAAGAGAACGGGATAGACTGGAAGACCGGATGTGAGGATCCCTTTTTACACATGGATAAACCTGTTTTCTGGCGGGAAAATTCTGCTGAATACGCTAGTTATATTAAACAAACAACAAAAACTACATTTGGTAGTTCTTGTCTCAAAATTTGTAAGATAAAAAAAGGAAAACAGAACAAGAAAAATTAACTCGACAAAAAGTTAAAGTATAAAGTAAAATTCTGTTTTGAAATTTTGATCATCTCATAAGCTTTATAGAAAAACTGAAGCAGTGGTTATCCAAAGCATTGACTTTACATGCAAATTTACTCTCGTTTGGTTATATGCTAGTATTACGCGAAATTTACATATTTCAGGTACAGGCTTAATATTTTTTCAGAAAGGAAATTTCTGAACGTTTTCAGCTATTAAATATGCAGGAATAAAAAAAACTTTGCTAAGGAAACTGTTTAATTTTTCAGGGAAGGAAAAAACCTTTGTTATTGGAATAGATCGAAAGTTTTTTGTATTTTGTAAGCTTATCACAAACTATAATTCATTGTGTTATCTTGAAGCTTGACCAATACAATTGGGCATAAAATTGTGTTTGCAAGAAGTCATTGCTTCCAGAAATTGGCACTTGAAAGATTTACTTTACTTACATTATGTTTATGTGTATTCCAGCCCTTGTCCGCGGCTCTATCCGCGCGAAGAGAAGAATACGTAAAATTTTGGCAAATTGAAACGTTTCGTCTTATTTAAACGTACTGATAGATTCCTCTTGAAAAAGAAAAAATAAAATAAACAAATTAAATAAAAATTTGTCAAGGAGGGCGAAAAGGGAGTTTATTGACCACCAGATGGTTAGGAGGCTTAGGCAGGTATGCGTGTGGCAAGAGGCGACTACAATACCAAATTGATTCAAGGAGTTGTGTAGCGCAGCCTTTTTTGTCAGTATAATATATAGCTTTTCCAACCCAATTGTCAACCTCACCTACAAGTGGCGAATCCTGTTTCTTTAATGGCCGAGGCTCTGGCGACCCCATGTTCCTCATGGCTCTAGAGGGTAGAACGGCGGTTTGGCCTAGAAGGTTTGAAGTGGTCATACCAAATAGCACCTCAATGGTTCTGCAAGGACCATCAACATCGATAACACTCCCCAAGGCCTTCGGGGAGTGTCTCTCTCGCTATCGATGTTGATGATCCTTTGCCGGATGTAGATCCGGTACGTTCCGGTACCAAGCCCGACCATCTCGGGACCGATTTGGTATGACCACATGCGACCTTCTAGATCCATGAAGAGTTCGGGGTCGCCAGAGCCTCGGCTGTTAATGAAACAGGATTCGCCACGGATAGGAGGTTGACAGTTGGGTTGGAGAAGCTATATATTGCGCTGGTAACCCCTTGAATCTACTACCTTCTCATCATAATCATTAGTTGTCACACAACTGTTTGAAAGATTTTGACTGTTGCTTAAAAAGTCTTACCTCCCGGTGCTTCTCAGATGTCATAACGCGGAGATAAGTTGACAATATTATACCTGGGCAGTGTGCTAAGACTCCTTAAATGGGATATTAATGTGCAGCTGCCTGATAGGATTACACGACCAAAAAGAGCAGAGATTTCCGTCGGAGCTCAAGCGGCGAGGACGAGGTAAAAAGTGTTGAACAACTCTTTGACAGCTGCCCTGTCCTGGTCGGAACACGTATGGACCAAACTAAACTAAATAAAAGTAAACAATGGCTTGTCGGTCTAAGTGTGCCCTACTGCTTTGCTGTGGGGAAGCCACACTAAGCCAACCTAAGCTTAAGTCGCAGTTTACTCACTGAAAGTATATGCTAACAGCAAGCCTATTGCTAAGGCAATAACTTATCCAAATCGGCAGTAAAAAATCTTATTGGAAATAATAATATCGTATCAGATGTTATCACACCACATCACATCAGTACACTTTTATATGATATCAGCTAAGGAATTCGTATAAAACTTTGAAAGGTCTAAAACATCTTAAAGTGTTTCTTCATGTACAAATTGCCTCACATACACATATACGCATTGATTTACCATTCTTTGGTAATCAAAAACTTTCCACAGCTGCCCAGCATATTAAAATGCAAATAAGCGAATAGTTTTAATCACATTTTGGGTTGTGTTATATTTCTTTTAGAAACAGACAAAAATTTATGTATGCAGATTTTAATATTATTTCTTAGATCCGAACAAATGAACTTATGATCCCATAGTTTCACTTTATTGGCATTCGACTACCATATTTTCACAATTAAGTTATGTATGTATGTGTGTGCGTGCTTCATATTGCGAATTTACAGCTATAAATTTTTAAAGAGAAAATCAAAAACTTTAGGCTATTCCAAAAATTTCGTCATGCAAATCGATATGAATATGTAATTTGGCGTTGGTCTGCTTTTGTCTATATGTCCATATGTTTGTATGTATGTATGTATGTCATTAAATATAACTTGAGATCATATATGTATATTGTATGTAGTATGAGGAGTAGATGCATGTGACGTAGTGTTACTGGCTATAAAGTACGCCCGGCTGTGTTCATAGTCTTACATAATGAGAGATGCAGTTTTTCACCTATGGCGAAGGCGCAGTTGCAAGGCAGGCGCAAGGCACGCATGCGTGCGTGTGTCAACTAAAATATCTACATAAACCACGCCAAGGCATGTTACAGAGACTGCGTGCTAAAGTCACAGTAACAAGCACTAAACCAAATCGTATGTAAATTGAATTGAGTTGGAAATTGTACTGAAACCAACTGAACTAAACTAAACTTGTTCAAAAGTAGGTTACGCGCTTTATTTTAGTCTGTTTAGTTTTGGTATACAGAAATTAAAATCAAATTGCAAAACAATCCATGGCAGGACACTGAACTGCACTCCCAAGCCAATATATCTATGAATACGCATGCATTCATTGCGTTTTTTTAAGGTACGCATAAATCTGTAAGTATATCTGTCATGTGCTGGATGGATTGGATGTGGGGTCGGGAGGGTCTAAGGGGGTGTTATAATTTGAACGAATCTGAATTTGTCGTATCCATCGTAATAAACGAATAATTCAAGATTTGAGAAATTAAATTTACACACAATGTAGATATATGTACATATATACTTGTAGATGGATGCCGCCGTGGTGTGATGGCAGCGTGCTCCGCCTACCACACCGAAGATCCTGGGTTCACGCCCCGGGAAAAGCACCATCAAAAACTTTGGAAACAATTTTTTTTTTAATTAGAAGAAAATTTTTTTAAGCGGGGTCGCCCCTCGGCAGTGTTTGGCAAGCACTCCGAGTGTATTTCTGCCATGAAAACCTCTCAGTGAAAACTCATCTGTCTTGCAGATGCCGTTCGGAGTCGGCATAAAACAAGTAGTCCCATCCCGCCAATTTGTAGGAAAAAAGAAATAGGAGCGCGACGCAAATTGGAAAAGAAGCTCGGCCTTAGATCTCTTCGGAGGTTATCGCGCCTTACATTTATTTATTTATTCTTGTAGATATGTACATAAGACATTAGCCTAAGGCCCTTGCTGTAGAGCTGCAAATTATCGACATAAATATCGATACATCGAGTACCAGGTTCATGGTGCGATTATCGATGTTTTTTTCTAAATATCGAGTACTGTATTCCCATTTCTTATTTCTTTTTCTAGAGGCAAAATTACCAGCGTCTAAAACTTTGTTAAGGCAAATAAAACATGAATAAATAAAATTACATACATTATGTCAGATTTGTGTTTATTTTAGATGAATACCTAACAAGTTGGTGGCTATGAATATTGAAAAATTATTACAAAAGTTCAATGTGAAAAGTACGTTATTTTTTTCATATTATATACACATATATACATATATTCGTATATGTATCCATTTTGACAAAATCAGTAATACTTTTGCAAAATGCCACTATTGCAAAAAATGTTATAAAACTAGTGGTAATACGTCCAATTTGTTTCACCATCTAGAACGATCGCATACAACTGCAAATTTAGATTCACATAGCTCGCCAAATAAGATTGATTTTTATATGAAAAAACATATGAAGATCCATCATCACGTAAAAAGCTTTTGACAGCACCTTTTCCCATAGTGGATGACAAAGGGTGTTGTAACTTTGTATATACCCTCGTTTCGCTGTATAAGCTACCATCGCGGACAACTTTGCAGAATGTGTTTTATGATAGTTTCGAAGTTATGAAGACAATATTAAATATATATATGGGGTATTCCATCCCATTTCGACCAATTTTGAACCCGACCCCTTTAGAATTGGCTGAAAGTTTTTCTCATTTTTCTAGCTTACGAAAGACGTTTTTCAGAATTTTTTCAAATTTTTTCATCGAAGTCAAAAAAAGTTATGAATTTTTAAAAAACACCGTTTTTGTTTTCAAAATGCTATAATTTTTTCAAAAATTGACCATTTGGGATCTTTTTTTTTTTAAATTTGTTTTTAAATGTACTTTTCGGAAAAAACACAAAAAAAGTTTTTTTTTTGTAATTTTTCAGTTTTTAGAGATTTTTCGAATTTCGCCATTTTCTGAGTGCTAAAATTTAATACACTTTCAGGTGAGATTGGGTGTTTGTGAAAAAAAGTGAGAAAAAATATAGGCGTTCTTCAACCGAATTCTGAGATAGAGCAGTTTTGAAAAATATTCTGATATAGAGCGTATAAAAACTGGCAGCAGAGGATGTTATTTCACGCAGCAGTCGATATAATTTTAGTCCCGATTGGAATCGGTTTAGTGGTGTCACATAGCAATTAAATTTCAGACTTTAATAGACTGAAACGCCAAAGTGTAATCTGCACTTGGACCTCTGTATGGCACGCCTTAATTGTTTCCAAACCAGAACAAAATTTATCTGTGGTATTGTCTACTATAGTGTTGAGTTTTAATTCAATCTCCAAACGGGTGAACATTTATATGTGATGTTTTGGTAAATGGGTGATCTTGGAAAAAATCGTATATTTGATTATAGAATTGTTTCTGGGACTATTTCAGCTCGTTTTGGGAATATTTCGGGATAATTTCGATATTGTTTTCGAGACCATTTTTTGGGAAAGTTTATTATTTTCGGAATTGCTGCTGGGATCATATTAGGGCTATTTCGGGGTTTGTTTTTGTTTAAAACAATGTCTAAACTATATCCATATGCCCTCCACATCAAATATACAGCGATCAGCACAGCCATCAGACTAAGGGAGTCTAAATGCTGGAAAGAAAAAGGTTATGGCCACAGTGACATCCTAACAAGGCTCACCGATGTTAATTCGACAACAGATTACCTCTCAAAAACACTGATTTTCGACAGAAATTACAAGGTGCAGATACCCTCTAGAACGGATTGGGCGGACGCCAGAGTTGGCAGGGAGGAGGCCACCTCAATCTACACTGACGGGTACAAAATGGACTGCGGCATCGGTGCAGGTGTCTACTCCAACCAACTAAAAGTCGCAATCCCCATCCGTCTTCCAAAGACAGCCAGCATCTTCCAAGCAGAGCTGCAAGGAATAGGGGGGACTGCATCTTTCTTTTGCAGAACCGGATAGACGGCGAGGTAGTTATATACTCCGACAGCCAAGCGGCACTCAAAGCGCTAGAATCACTGTACACATCCTCTTAAGCCGTCGATAGCTGTAAGAGGGTGCTACGTGAAGCAGCCAACCAGGCAGCTGTCACTCTCAGCTGGGTACCCGGCCACAGGAACATTGACGGCAACGAAAAAGCGGATGAAATAGCAAAGGAAGGAGCATCGTTAGACATCACGGAAACAGTCGCGGTGCATAAACCACTCACATCAGTTCAAAGAGACATTCTCACCTATCTAAGGAAAATAGTAATCCGCGATTGGTACTCTACGGACACCTGTAGAATCACCAAATTAATATGGCCAGACTACAACCAGAAAAGAACCGATGACCTATTAATAGGTCTAGGAAGGAAATATACAGAATCACGGCCACTATTACAGGGCACTGGCCGTTTGGCACACACGCGAATAGAATGGGTATCCCCTACAATGAGAGGTGTAGGAGCTGTAGACAGGAGGGTGCCGAGGAATCGGTTACTCACTTTTTCTGCGAGTGCCCAGCCCTCGCGAATTTTCGGTCCCGAACTCTAGGCAGTTATGTGTTACCGGACTTAAGGGCGGTGTCAAACTGCCTAATCAAGGACATCAGTAGGTTTCTTAATCTCACCAAGTAATTTGAGTAAAACTATACGCAGGGTACATCAATCCAAAACGTAATTGGTTCCAGGAGGAAGTGCATCAAAATGGCGCCTAGAGCATACTTGGGCCCGGCTCCATAGCCGCGTAGCACAGCAACCAACCAACCATATCCATATGATATAGGGTTGTTTTCGAAACTATTTTTAATATCAAAACTGTTTCGGGATGATTTACAGACCATCATCATTTTGCGATTGTTTACGTTATAATTTTGCAAAACGGTATTAACTTTTCTAAGCATCATAAATATTGGGATATTCCTTTATAAAATTTGGTATATAGGTCAGCAATTTTGAAAAAGTGGACAATGCAGGACCAATAAATAAATAAACAAATTTAATTCAACGAAATTTCATGTGTCATGTCGGAGTCAAGTTTTAATCTGACCGTACGTAGTTTAGTAGTTTGTTTGTATATATGTTACGTATACGCACCGGTGCCCGTCTTCAAGTTTCGCTTTTGCACTTAGCCAGTAAAACTGAAACTAACAAATAACTAAAATAGGTCTTAGAGAGCGGGGAAAGGACACTATGCAGGTGCTGGTCATTGATGTGTTTGGTGTATTTCATCGAAGCTCCCACACAGTCTTCAGTGTGCCAGCTCCGACGGCTCTAATATACTCTAGTCATCTCATAACTATTTCGCCATGGTCCGTTAATAGGATTTCAAATTACATCGTTTCAAATTGTTGGCGTATACCTAGTTTTGAAATCGGCTTAAGTCGACCGAGTAGGCATATACATTAATACACATATAAAAATGTACTTAAATACATATACTCAACCCAAAAGAAGAAGTGAAAGGAAAGACGCAATGGAATTCGCCAAGTTATCGTGGCATAGTAAATAAATAAATAAGTTGCTCTAAATGCAAACTCGTATCGGAACAAATCTTCTAACACACTATAGAGGTATTTTATGTACTTACATACATATGTATATACATATTAAGATAATGTCCCAAGAAAAATTAGTTTCTCGTTTGAATATCGATTTCATTTGCTTATTTACTTTAGACGTTAATTGAATATAAACACGTTTTACGTATGTATAAGTCACCGTTGCGGCACCCCGACTCACCTCAGGTTTTCCAATGCGATCAACTCCTGCAGATTACGAACCCGCAAATGCAACATACGCACGTGAAAAATGTGAATAGGTTGCGTCTGATATAAATATTTTTCGTACAAATACTATGCGTGTATTAGGGTGGTCCTTAGATTCGCAGATAGTTCGAACATTTTTAAAACAATCCCGAAATTGCCCCGAAACACTTCCAAAACTGACTGAAAATACTTCCGGACACCATTCTCAAATTGTTCGCAGCTAGTCACAAAACAATCCTAAGATGGTCTCGAAATTGTCCCGAAAACAATGCCGAAATCGTATGGAGTTAGTCCCGACATGTTATCAAAACAGCGAAACGGTACCGAAAAAGTTCCTAAGGATCCGTTAATTAGTCCTATATTAATTGCGAAAATATACCGACAAAGCTCCGATGATCCAGAGAATGTCGGGAAATAATCCCGTATGCAGTAAGAAAACATTCAAGATCTCCTTGTTTCAAGAGTCCCGATCCACGTTTTCTCAAAGAGTATAAGTTAATTTGCTTGATGGTGGCACCGAGCGCATCTTTTACTCATTTTTAGAGCAGTCGATATGTCACTTGAGCAAGCCACTAATATTATTTAACGTAGATCTATGATATAGCTGTTTCCAGCCTCTTAGTATTCCTCTGAGGGGCATATAGACATAGAAAGCATGTTGCAGTCTCATGACCGCTCTCATCAACCGCTTTGGTAGTGTCGGTAATCTTAATTTTTTTGTATGAAGTATTTAAAATCTGTCTCTGCCTAACAGCGTTGAGGTGGAAAGATAGACAGAAAATGAAGATGGGATGAGACGGCATGACAGGGAGAAGAGGGTAAAGATGAGTATTTTAAAAAAAGGTAAAAGTCAGAGGAAAAGGCAAAAGCAAAGGAAAATAAATGCAGATTGAAAACGAGAGAAGAGAAGTAGGAATAGTGAGGAGAGCGGTTAAGAAAAGGAATGGTGGCTAGGTTGAAAGATGGAAATGGAGACAAAAAAAGATAGGGATGGAAAGACGGAGAGTGAGAAAGCGAGAAAGAGGGAAAAGAGAACAAATTGGGATAGGAGTGAAAAGGAAGAATTAGAGGAAAAGGAGTGGATAATTAGAAGGACGAGGAGATAGTTTGGGTGAACTGAAGAGAGAGGGAGGCGGAAAATGCAAGGCAGTAAGAAGAAAATAAAGCGGAAGAAGAAGAGATAGAAAAGGGGAATTGAAGAGAAGTGAATGGAAGAAAGAGGGATAAAGTAAACTAAAAGGAGGCAGAGTAGAAGACGAGAAATAGAAGAGGTGTGGGAAAGAAGCATGATATGAGCCGAACAGAGAGAGAAAGACGGGAATGTAAAAAAGAAAGAAAAAAGATAAGTTGAGAATTGAGTTGGCAATTAAAGATGTAGAAAAAGAAGAAAAGAGGAAGGGTAAACCGAGTGAGAGCAGAGGAGAACCAGGCAAAGGGCAAGGGATTGCTAGAGGAAAAAGAAGGAAAGGTAGAGCTACAGAGAGGGTAAGAGCAAGAGTAAAGCTACAAAGAAAAGTAAAACGTGGATAGAGAGGGAGTGAAAGAAAAAATTTGTAAAATGACTTATATTAGACTTAAAAAAAATTATTAAAAATTCCTGAAAACGAGGAAGAAATGGGATTGATTTCGCGCTATAGAAACTCTACGCAAGAACGTTTCTCAAAAAATAAGATGTTTTTTTACCTTTTTTATAGGAATCATTTTCTTAAAAGTAAAACAATTTTCTCTTAAATTAATAAAAAGTTTTATGCAAAAATAGGAAATACTTACTCAATAAATTGGAATTTTCCGCAATGTAAAGAACATTTTTTTTAGAACATTTTTTTCTCATTTTTGGTAAGTGTTTTTTAGTGTTATTTGTAACTATTTTAGTATTGGAGAGTGAAGCCATGTGAAAGTTCACGTAATAGAGAAAAGCTTCTGGCCACCATTCACCCGCGAGTGACCAGGCCGATTCCTTTGTATGCGGTTCAAGCAGCTCACTACATGTGTAGCCAATGAACAGCTGTTTGGTGATAGGCTGGAGGATGTCATCAGAAGTGCCGTACCACCAATAGGGGCGGATGCAAGCAGGTGTCTGTATCCTCAGAATACCACATACCCACACTGAACGAGTTGTACGCTGGGCTTGGGACCCGCCACGGAAAACTTCACCCCCAATTAAAATTGTGACAAAGTCTTGCTTAATATTAGTAGTTTTAATAGTTTAACGCCAATTAAGTAATTTTTATATAAGACTAAACTCTAGAAAAGAGATGGAGAGTTTGATAGATTATGTACGAGTATACTTATATAGGTATGAATATTTAATACTCATTGTTTTCACATATTACGTAATACGTAGGCTCCACATTAGGAGTCGTTCGATTTTCCAACTAAATATGGTTACAGTGACAAAATATGTTGAGATAATTTTTCTTAGTGAATTCGCAGCAAACGCGATTAAAAAATCAATATCAAATATGCAGCTTCTAAAAGCTACACCCACCAGTAATCGCATCAAAGCACTCAATTGAACTATTAACTAATAACTTTAATATAATAACTTTAAAATTTAACACACCAATGAACTTTGTTGTGAAATAAGACTCACACGAAAAATCTGAAAACTTCAAGCGTAATTAATTTTTTAATTTGTCATTAATAACTGTATCAATACAAATTTTGTAAATGAGTGCATGTGATCTCATTTAAACTACATACATACGTACATAATGCAACTACTCTGAGTATAAATATACACATATAAATACTTATGATACGAAATCCTTCACTACATGTGAATAATTATATTTATTTATAACGCAAAATATTTAGAACCGGATCTGATATTTTAGGCGTATTTAGCCATTTCATTCAATGGTAACCAGCAATCAAGTGACACTATTTCACTTCGCTGGCTTATATTTTATGTTTATTTACACTTGCGTATGTGTGATTTTTATTAGTCCAAAAGTGTATAAGCTGTTGTTGTGGTTTCTTGTTGATTGATTTACAGTAAAACTGTTTTATTTTAAACTTATCGAAATTAAATCAATATTAAATTAAATAACTTTAATTTTTTAATTTCAAGCAGGTGGCAACCTTTTCAAAATGCTACAATTGGCAACGCTTAAATAAGATGGCTTGGTATTAGCGCATTACTTACATATAAATTGTGATCCAAATGGATTAAAACGTTTTCGTCATTATAGTGAATTACAAAGAAATAAATATTGTAACGAATTTTTGTGGAATTCCGCTTATTTGAGACCTTCTGCTAACGTTCGAATCGCTAAGCTGTTGAATAAATCACTCCAATATTCAGTATTGCAATATGGCCTTTATTTAGCTTACTTGGGTGTAGTATGCGTTTAAATCAAATTGATAACTGATTACTCAGCTTGCGCTGCTTTTATACTCTCCGTTGCTTCGTTCGCATATTTATCATAAGGTCTAGACGTTTCACCTTCTAGAACTTTTGTATCTCCTGCTTGGTTAGTTACCAGCTATACAAGTACATGTATATTTGTAGTTTATAGCCATATGCGTGTGTATGTGTGAGTAACTACTTCGGCTGATGACTACATCTGTGCGTGTGAAATAGCACTTCGTCGCCTTCACATAAGTGTTGCTAGCTTTAATGTGTACACGTACATAAGAGTGGCTGTTTCATGTTTTTGTTGTTGCGTGATTATTTACTAACAGCTTAGTGATGCTAATATTTGTCACAATAGCTGTGTTTTTTTTTTGTCATCTATATACGTTTACGCTTAAAATTTATATGGACTGCTAAGCGACAAACTTTAAATACACCTCTGAAATTGCTACGTATAAAATTAGTACTACTAAATTTCAATACGCATTATACTCAGATGTAACTGAAATATGTGTCTATGTTTCACCCTCTGCACTAATTTATGTATTCTATGCGCGTCCACTGGGCGGCCACCGTGGTGTTATGGTATCGTGCTCCGCCTACCACACCATATGCCCTGGGTTCACACCCCGGACAAAGCAAGATCAAAGTTTTAGAAATAAAGGTTTTCAATTAGAGGAAAAATTTTCTAAGCGGGGTCGCCCTCGGCAGTGTTTGGAAGGGGCTCCGACTGTATTTCTGCCATGAAAAGCTCTCAATAAAAACTCACATGCCTTGCAGATGCCGTTCGGAGTCGGCATAAAACATGTAGGTCCCGTCCGGCCAATTTGTAGGGAAATCAAGAGGAGCACGACGCAAATTGGAAAGGAAGCTCGGCCTTAGATCTCTTCGGAGGTTATCGCGCCTTAAATTTTTTTTATGCGCGTCCACTATTTATTGATTCAGCTACATGTTATACACAGAAGTACAACAGAGGGTTGTGTATCCGCTTTTCGGTACACCCTGTTGCTGCAGCTAGTTGTTTAACCACAGCCGCCAGATGGGTCTCCTAAGCATTATCTAACTGAGTATAGGCAAACGAAACATATACGCGTGTAAAAAAAAAGCGGCTAATATATAAAAAAGTTAGGTGGTACTTAAAAATTTGCCTTTTTGACTACTAAAATAACTTAGTAAACGTAAAACACTGTTCAATTGATATCAAAATATGCGTATTTGATTTCATTTTAATTTTATTTTTAAATAGGTGGCAACTTTTTTTAAACAGATAGATTTTTATTAATATTATTAGGCGATGCACTGAGACATTTATTTAGATCAGGCTTTTTACTCCACATCACGAAGGGATTAAGAGTCACGCCACATAGATGTTAAAATCTCTGTCTTACTAGAGTGACGCATTCGCAGAGAATGTAAACTGGCATTTCATCCTCCTGCTCGTAAAAGCGACAGATTTGTGTAGTGTTTCATTTAGTTTACTTAGGTGATATGTTGTTGTTATTGTTGTAGCAGTGCTTCGCCTCATCCAATAGGCGCAACCCCTCACAAATTGTCATCAATATACTCTAGAGAGTACAAGGAAATTTGCAGTTTCAACAGGGGGGACCAGAGTGAGAGGGGTGCGGAGACTTATTGCAAGCAGGACCTACATTAAGAATGTAGGGATGGGTTCTGGATAGGTTAACCTGTTACAATATCCAGATCGAAGTTGAGGTAGAGTGAGTTTAATGAGTTTGGTTAATACTTTGGACTTTGCCCTCGACGAGTGCCGCCTGAGCTGCTTTGTTTCCCAGTTATTTTTATTTTCCATAGTGTAAGCCCTTGTGCTACAGCACCACGCTTGACTATATAGTCTGCCTGTTCATTACCTTCATGTCCCTGATTCACGGGAACCCATCTCAACAAAACCTTGTCTTTGGCTCTGATATCAGTTTCGACTCCAATGCTTGCATCCACTAGCTAAGAAGTAATTGTGTAAGAGTGCAAGGCGCATAAGGCTGCCTGGCAGTCTGACATAATGAGGATACTACTCGGGGATAAGCCCCTTCGTAGACATTCTCTACCGCAAACTTCTATTACATGGATTTCTGCCTGCAAAATAGCGAGATAGCACCTCATATGTATCGATTTCTTGAAGTTCGGCTAGCTCCCGTTTTTTCGCCATAAAATTTTGATCTACTCGTGAATCAAACCAGAGTCTGTACACGGATGCCTTGTTTCCCTAAAATTTCTCCCCACAATGGACATGTAGTTGCAACACGGTATTTTTGATGAATTTTTCTACAAACTTCATATGCTCCTCCACGTTTGCCATCTTTGGCTCAGAAATATTTTGAAGTCTTTGGTGCACTTAGACTTCAAAATATTTCTGAGCCAAAGATGGCATGGGTGTTGCCTCTTTCTCTATCAAAAAAGGTGTTCCATTTAAGGCAGTATGTGCATCAGCAGTGGTCGTTATCAACTAGACGATGCTTAATTTTGCTATCGCTGTTATATGTGAGGTCTGTATTATTATTATTATTATATAGAAAAGAGGTGATAAATCACCAAATTACAATAGAAGGACACATGTAACACAGACCTTCGGCTCGTGATGTCTGTAAAAAGTACCCCTTTAAAGAAATAAAGAGTGGAAAATCTAGTCACAAGAAGAACCTTATATACTCTCCATAGACTATGTTTCATGGGTAGAGCTCTTCATTAGATAGCAGTTGATATACAAAGTAAATATATATGTATATAGTTGCGTCTGGTGACAACCCTAGGAATTTGGAAATAATTGTATTACAGTGGCATATTTTTCTTTTGCTGGTCCGTATGCAATATTTTAAAAGTTGTTTTAAATTTGAAATATGTGGAAACCTTTGCCATGACATCATCAGTATTATAATAATTATATCTAACTATCCGCATACATAATTGCATCCAAATAAGTTCAGCAGCTTCGAAATGAGAGCGATTACCTAAAAATTAAACATAATAAGATAGTGTGGAAACCCTAGGCGGTAATACCACGACGTAAAATAGCTTTCGTTTGGTACCAATATTGGCATATCTAATCTAATTAAAAAAATATTTAAAAAAAGTGGCAATTTTGTAAAAACACCTTCAGTGGCAATACTTAAAAATGTAAACATAACAGGATCAAGTGGTAAGATAAGGTGGATGCCCTACTCGACGAAAAACGACACTAAAGACTTTTTCTTGATACCCATATTGGCATATGTCGTTTAATTAACAAATAATTAATATATTTGACAACCTTGTATATAGATCCTCAGTGGCAACACTTAACCAAGAGGACTTAGAATGTAATTCCTTACATATGGACACAGATATCCCTAAGGGAAGAGCTGTTTCAGAGATTGGTGGATAAAGAAAAAAATATGCTAATATAATAATATCAGGTGGTCACCCTAGGGGCATCCCATTAAGGAATACTCGTATTAAAATACGCCGTTAAATACCATTTCTTCAAAACATACATATTTATTTCTATGTATATATTTCTTTTAAATCAAATAGGTGACAACCTTGTAAAAACATCCTTGTATCAACATCTCGGTAAAAAGTCTTAACATGTGATACACTGTACATGTACATAATTTCATCTAATCAGTTGAGCGCTTTCTGAGATAAGAACAATTTTCAGAAAAAAAATGTTATAATATCCGGAGGCAATCCAATTTTAAAAATTTGCAAATCTCTTTTAATAAAAAAAAGTGTTCTATTAAGTGGCAACGCTCAAAAATATCTACAGAGCCAACGTCTAGGTAGAAAGTCTGAATCAGACTTAGGGACTGCTTTGCATTAGGCATTGTGATATCACCAATCGGTAGTCCATCAGTTCGATTCTCAGCTTGATGTGTACTAACTTCTGAGAATGATATCAATTTGGGTATAATCGTGAACCGAATTGCATGGTATCTCAGATCGCGGTATGAGGGTGTAACATGTCGTATGAGCAACATTTATATGAAACTATTTCATTAACCTACATATTTGTTGACAATCCAACAAATTGATTATTATTATAGTGTTCTATAAAGAAACAAAAATTAATAAACGCTTTTATTTATAATGCAAAATACTGTGCACAGCATGAAAACCATAAGACCAGTCTGCAAATAAATAAAATCAACGATTTTCAGCAACAAGTTAATAAATGTTATACATACAATAACAACAAGTTTATATTTTACATTTTACTTACTTTTGCTTGCTTTCAGTTTAAGCTGCGTGTGAATGTGCGTAAGTAGCATTCATTTATTCATAGTCAGTGGTGTGCTCAAGGGCTTTAGGGAGTTGCTTGAAATTTGACTGTGAAAAACCACTTTCTCACGCCTAAAGATATCACATCACTTTACTTATGTGAAGTACATTCAATTAGTTTAAACATGATATAATATAAAATCAGTTAATATAAGATCAAATGATATATATAAATTAGAGTAGATACAATTTTTGTATCAATTCCAAATTACATTGTAAAATGTCATATGGCAAGCATTTGCGTCAAATTCGCTCTAATCCATCATATCACCGCACATCGTCTAAGATCAAACCCATATGTTGTTATGAAAATTTGGAATCAGAAAGGGAAAAGTAAAAATACAAATGAAAGAAGAGAGGAAAAATAGTGTAGTAAAGATGATGATAATAAAAATGAAAATAATAATGATGGTAATGGTGAGAATAATGGTGAAGGGAGACAATAGCTATCTAATTGAACGTATATGTACCAAATAGATCAGTTGTGACATCGATGGGTGCATTTATATCATATCACAAATTTGTATCATTTGCATGAGTTTATTCCCTATAAAATTATATCACACTAGGTAAGATAATATCACAACATTAGATAAGGTCAACACAGATTACACCACATTTTGAATTAAGTATTATTGGACATAACATTTTGTCAGGGCATTATATATCACTCCACATCACATCATTTCAAAGTCATATCAAATCATATGATAACATCATATCAAAGTCATATCACATCATATGATAAGAATTGGATAAGCGTTAGTCGCACTACATCAACCGCAACGATATCGCATCATGCCCTCTCAGCTAATAACAAAATTTGTAAAAAATGAAAATAAGTAAAGTTAAATTATTCGTTCTTCATGCAGCTCAGCGTAAAATATCATATATTCTAAAAAACTACTTAGGCTCTTATTATATCATAACGAACTAATATCACATTATATCATAAGAATTAGATAAGCTTTAGTCGGCCTTGTACCAAAAGGTGCCTGTACCGGAGTGAAGGTTACAGCAGTAATAAAAACTACTATGTAAAGTTCAGTTTATACCTGGCTGTTTGCGTGAGGTCATATGACAACACATAGTTTGTTAGTTTTTAATAAGCTGATGCGGTCGTGCAAGAAAAAAAGATAAACTTTTTCTCCACTTAACTCCCTACGTTTCGCCAATGTTCTTGGCATCCTCTGGGGCATAGTTTGCACAGTATATGATTAGATAAGATCAAAACACACTACATCAAACGCATCGATATCGCACCATGTGCACTCAAGTTTTAACAAAATTTGTAAAAAATTTTAAACGTTAAATTATTTATTTTTTATGCAGCCACATAAAACATTAAAATCAGATCAAAATATGGTACATCAAATCACAATCGATAACAAATATTAAAAAAAATAAAAGGGAAAATTTCTACTGCCAACTGGGTATAGCTAATTGTTGCCTGCAACGCATAATTGCTTCGAAAGGATGACTACACTGAAGGAAAGGGGTAAGTTATATCCACAATGCCTATTGTCGGACGACCTTGGATTGCGATTTTTACAAAATAAATAGCATCCTAAATTGAACAAGTAAGCACGGGACGGGCACAGCCTAAGACTTCATCCCTTTCATGAATGGGGCTGAACAAGAATTTAAATAAATTTTACCCCATTCGTAATATCCAAATAATCGGCTGTATAAGATAAGAAATATATAGTGAACAGATGTACATATGTACCTAAGCAATTTTTAAGATAAATAAAAAATAAAAAATAGGTAGGTACTTTTTGTGAGGATGCCAAATTTCACATTTTTTGTGGTCTGCATGTAAAAACTATGACTACTTATCACTTATTTCAACAATATATGATGTAAGCGTAAATATTTGATGAAGTTTGAAGCTTCTAGCCGTAAAAAAGGGGGCAGAAATGACAGTTTATATGGGGTATATAATATATATACCACCGATCTGAGACAACAATATATGCTATATACGTAAGCATTCGGTGAAATTTTAAGCTTTCAGCTGTTAAAATGGGGCAGAAATTACGAAAAGTTTGTTATCTGAACAATCGGTTGTATGAGTTATATTATATACTAGCCTTTACCCGCGGCCCCGTCCGCAAGGAGAAAATGAAATATGTGGGCTATTCACGTTAGCCTGCTTATAAAGTTATCTGTTTAAAATTTTTTTTCTGTCTAATGCATTTTATTTTTGTAATTGAGTAAAAAAAAGAACTTTTTGAGCTGATAACCTGATAGGATCCCAAAATGATAACGAAATTATCCAGAAAAAGCCACGAAATGACCCCGACGCTATCGCGGACGGATCCCGAAAACCATCCAGAAACGCCCCGGAAGTGTTTCCAAAAGTTCCCGAAGTAGTCCCAAAAAAACCCGAAATGACAACGACACGATTCTAGACTTATCCAGATAACCACACAGAAATGATGCCTGAAGGGTACCAAATTGATCCCGAAATAGTCCCGAAAAAGTTCCGAAATTACCCTGACGGGCTCCCGCACGGATCTCAGAAACCATCCAAAAAATATCCAGGAAGGGTCCCTAAATTATCCCGACTAACTCCAGAAAAAGTTCCGAAATGGCTCCGAGGGGATCCACGATGGATCGCGAAAACCATACAGAAATGATTCCGGAAGGATTCCAAAATGATCCCGAAATAGTCCGGAATTGACCCAGATGGGATCCCGCACAGATCCAGAAATGATCCCGGAAGGGTGCAAAAACTATCCCGGAAAAGTAACAAAAAATCCCGAAATGGCTCCTACGGCATCCCGGACGGATCCAGAAATGATCTCAGAAGGGTCCCCAAATGATCCCAAAATGGTCCCGAAATGACCCTGATGGATCCGGCAAACCATCAAGAAATTATGCCGAAAGGGTCCCAAAACGATCCCGAAATAATACAGAAAAAGTCACGAAACGACCCCTAGAGGATCCCCAAATGATCCCGTATTAGCCCCGAAAAGGTCCCGAAATAACCCCGACGGGATCCCGGACAAATCCCGAAAACCATCCAGAAATGATGCCGGAAGGAATCCCAAATGATTCCGTAAAATTCCCGCATTGATTCCGACATTGATACCGAAAATCATCCAGAAGTGATGCCGCAAAGGTCCTCAAATGATCACTTAATAGTCCCGAAATGACCCTTAAGGGGTCATGGACGGATCCCATAAACCATCCAGAAATGATCCCGATATATTCCCGAAGAAGTCCCGAAATGACCCTGACGGGATCTCGAACGCACCCCTAAATGACCCTGACGGGATCCCGGACAGATCCCGAAATCCATCAAGAAATGATCTTGGGAGGGACCCCAAATTATCCCGAAAAAGTCCCGCAATGATTCCGAGGGGATCCTGATCGGATACCGATAACCATCCAGAAGTGATGCCGGAAAGGTCCTCAAATGATCACCTAATAGTTCCGAAAAGACCCTGACGGGATCTCGAACGCACCCCTAAATGACCCTGACGGCATCCCGGACTGATCCCAAAATCCATCCAGAAATGATCTTGGGAAGGTCCCAAAATTATCTCGAAATAGTCTCGGAAAAGTTCAGAAATTACCCTGACGGGTTCCCGGACGAATCCTGAAAGCCATCTCTAAATGATCCCGAAAAAGTCCCGAAATGACCCTGACTGGACCCCGAAAGGATCCCGAAAACTATCCATAAATGATGCCGGAAATGTCCTCAAATGAACACCTAATAGTTCCGAAAAGACCCTGACGGGATCCCGAACGGATCCCGACAACTATCTAGAAATGATGCCGAAATGGCCCGCAAATGATCCCGTATTAGTCGAGAAAAAGTCCCGAAATGAACCCGACGGGATGCCGGACGAATCCCAAAAACCAGCCAGAAATGATGCCGGAAGGGACACCAAATGATCCCGAAAAAGTCCCGCAATAATTCCGACGGGATCCTGAGCGGATACCGAAAACCATCCAGAAGTGATGCCGAAAAAGTCCTCAAATGATCACCTAATAGTCCCAAAATGACCCTGACGGCATCCCGGACAGATCCCGAAATCCATCCAGAAATGATCTTGGGAGGGTCCCAAAATTATCCCGAAATAGTCTGGGAAAAGTCCAGAAATCACCCTGACGGATACCGGACGAATCCTGAAAACCAATCTTAAATGATGCCGAAAAAGTCCCGAAATGACCCTGATGGGACCCGGAAAGGATCCCGAAAACTAACCAGAAATGATGCCGGAAAGGTCCTCAAATGATCTCCCAATAGTTCCGAAAAGACCCTGACGGGATCCCGAACGGATCCCGACAACTATCCAGAAATGATACCGAAAGGGCCCGCAAATGATCCCGTATTAGTCGAGAAAAAGTCCCGAAATGACCCCGACGGGATGCCGGACGAATCCCAAAAACCATCCAGAAATGATTTTGGAAGGGACCCCAATGATCCCGAAAAAGTCCCGCAATTATTCCGACGGGAATCTGAACGGATACCGAAAACCATCCAGAAGTGATGCCGGAACGGTCCTCAAATGTTCACCTAATAGTCCCAAAATGACCCTGAGGGCATCCCGGACAAATCCCGAAATCCATCCAGAAATGATCTTGGGAAGGTCCCAAAATGATCCCGAAATAGTTTCGGAAAAGTCCAGAAATTACCCTGACGGGTTCCCGGACGAATCCTGAAAGCCATCCTTAAATGATCCCGAAAAAGCCCCGAAATGACCCTGACGGGATCCCGAAAGGATTCCAAAAACTATCCAGAAATGATGCCGGAAAGGTCCTCAAATGATCCCCTAATAGTTCCGAAATGACCGTGACGGGATCCCGAACGGATCCCGACAACTATCCAGAAATTATGCCGAAAGGGTCCGCAAATGATCCCGTATTAGTCGAGAAAAAGTTGCGAAATGACCCCGACGGGATCCCGGACGAATCCCAAAAACCATCCAGAAATGATGCCGGTAGGTATCCCAAATGATCCCGAAATAATCCCGAAATGACCTCGTCGGCATCCCGGATGGATACCGTAAATTATCCAGAAATGATGCCGGAAAGGTCCACAAATGATCCCCTAATAGTCCCGAAATTACCCTGATGGGATCCCGGACGGATCCCGAAAACCATCCAGAAATGATGCCGGAAGAGCCCCCAAATGATCCCGAAAAAGTCCCCAAATGACCCCGACGATATCCCGGACGGATCCCGAAAACCATCCAGAAATGATGCCGGAAGAGCCCCCAAATGATCCCGAAAAAGTCCCCAAATGACCCGACGAGATCCCGCACGGATCCCGAAAACCATCCAGAAATGATGCCGGAAGAGCCCCAAATGATCCCGAAAAATTCCCCAAATGACCCCGACATACTCCAGAAAAGGTTCCGAAATGGCTCCGAGGGAATCAACGACGGATCGCGAAAACCATACAGAAATGATTCCGGAAGGATCCCAAAATGATCCCGAAATAGTCCGGAAATGACCCAGATGGGATCCCGCACAGATCCAGAAATGATCCCGGAAGGGTCCAAAAACTATCCCGGAAAAGTAACAAAAAATCCCGAAATGGCTCCTACGGCATCCCGGACGGATCCAGAAATGATCTCGGAAGGGTCCCCAAATGATCCCAAAATGGTCCCGAAATGACCCTGATGGATCCGGCAAACCATCAAGAAATTAAGTCGGAAGGGTCCCCAAATGATCCCGAAATAAAACAGAAAAAGTCACGAAACGACCCCTAGAGGATCCCCAAATGATCCCGTATTAGCCCAAAAAAGTCCCAAAATGACCCTGACGGGATCCCGAAAGGATTCCGAAAACAATACAGAAATGATGCCGGAAAGGTCCTCAAATGATCCCCTAATAGTCCCGAAATGACCGTGACGGGATCCCGACAACTATCCAGAAATGATGCCGAAAGGGTCCGCAAATGATCCCGTATTAGTCGAAAAAAAGTCCCGAAAGGACCACGACGGGATCCCGGACGAATCCCAAAAACCATCCAGAAATGATGCCGGTAGGTATCCCAAATTATCCTGAAATAGTCCCGAAATGACCTCGTCGGCATCCCGGACGGATCCCGAAAATTATCCAGAAATGATGCCGGAAAGGTTCCCAAATGATCCCCTAATAGTCCCGAAATTACCCTAATGGGATCCCGGACGGATCCCGAAAACCATCCAGAAATGATGCCGAAAGGGTTCCCAAATGATCCCGTATTAGTCGCGAAAAAGTCCCGAAATGACCCGACGGGATCCCGGACGGATCCCGAAAACCATCCAGAAATGATGCCGAAAGGGTTCCCAAATGATCCCGTATTAGCCGCGAAAAAGTCCCGAAATGACCCCGACGGGGTCCCGGACGGATCCCGAAAACCATTCAGAAATGATGCCGGATGAGCCCCAAAATGATCCCGAAAAAGTCACCAAATGACCCCGACGAGATCCCGGACGGATCCCGAAAACCATCCAGAAATGATGCCGGAAGAGCCCCCAAATGATCCCGAAAAAGTCCCCAAATGACCCCGACGATATCCCGGACGAATCCCGAAAACCATCCAGAAATGATGTCGGAAGAGCCCTCAAATGATCCCGAAAAAGTCCCCATATGACCCCGACGAGATCCCGCACGGATCCCGAAAACCATCCAGAAATGATGCCGGAAGGGTCCCCAAATGATCGCGAAATAGTCCCGAAATGATTCCGAAATAGTCCCGAAAATGTTCCAAAATAACCCCGACGGGATCCCGGACGGATCCCGTAAACTATACAGAAATTATCCCGGAAGGGTCCCAAAATGATCCCGAAATAGTCCCGAAAAAGTCCCGAAATTACCCCGGCGTAATCCCGGACCGATCCCGAAAACCATCAAGAAATGATCCCGGAAGGGTCTCGATATGACCCTTACGGGATTACAAATAAGGTGAAGTTATTATAAAACCATGTTAATAAGGCAGCAGGCGCATTGGAGCGAATAAAAATTTAGATAGAAACATACAGGTAAAGCTAATAAAAGCGTGCTAATAAAAACAATTGATGGAGGGCGGATGGCGGGAGTAGAGGAGAGGACCACTGATCGTTCCTCCAAAATTGTCTAGATCTCGTTCTGTATGTACCAGATACCAAAAACTATTGATTTAGGAGAAAATTTAGATTGAGTTATAACAATTTATGGATTTTACACCAGAGGGGGAGATAAAGGGGGGCGGTCGGAGGGTGTCACTGCTTACTTTGTAAGCCCTCGACTTATTTGACCCCTTGAGTCTGTGATATTGGTGAAGGCCAGTATACGTAAAGTTATAATGTGTAAAAATTATGAAAAATAATTTCCCGAAGGGTCGTGGGACCCCCACCCCTCTTTCAATGTTCGAAAAAAATTTCGCTAGTAGACTACTGTCTGTGTCCCAAATTTCATCAAAATCCGTGTAGCCATTACCCCGGCGTAATCCCGGACCGATCCCGAAAACCATCCAGAAATGATCCCGGTAGGGTCTCGATATGACCCTTACGGGATTACAAATAAGGTGAAGTTATTATAAAACCATGTTAATAAGGCAGCAGGCGCATTGGAGCGAATAAAAATTTAGATAGAAACATACAGGTAAAGCTAATAAAAGCGTGCTAATAAAAACAATTGATGGAGGGCGGATGGCGGGAGTAGAGGAGAGGACCACTGATCGTTCCTCCAAAATTGTCTAGATCTCGTTCTGTATGTACCAGATACCAAAAACTATTGATTTAGGAGAAAATTTAGATTGAGTTATAACAATTTATGGATTTTACACCAGAGGGGGAGATAAAGGGGGCGGTCGGAGGGTGTCACTGCTTACTTTGTAAGCCCTCGACTTATTTGACCCCTTGAGTCTGTGATATTGGTGAAGGCCAGTATACGTAAAGTTATAATGTGTAAAAATTATGAAAAATAATTTCTCGAAGGGTCGTGGGACCCCCACCCCTCTTTCAATGTTCGAAAAAAATTTCGCTAGTAGACTACTGTCTGTGTCCCAAATTTCATCAAAATCCGTGTAGCCATTCTGGCGTGATTCAATCGCAAAAACGAAAAAATATAATAATTAAATTATAACTGTTCCTAGGGGGCGCGGACCACGCCCCTTTTGAAAAATATATAGCTAGTAGATCCTTGTAGACTATTGGCTATATGTGTGCAAAATTTCATCCAAATCGGTCCAGCCGTTCTTGCGTTATTGAGTCACAAAGACAAACGTCTGGACAAACATCCAAACATCCAAACAGCCAAACATCTAAACATCCAAACATCCAAACATCTTAACATCCAAACTTTCCCATTTATAATATATATTAGATAATATCGATCTACACATTTTTTTTTCAGACAACAATTAACGCTTTCTACGTAATCATTCTAATAAATTGAGGAATATATGACAAAAACTTCTTTTATGAAAAATTGGTTATAAGGGGGATATATGCTATAGTGGTTCGATCCGGCCGGTTCCGACAAATGTCTAATCGGACACGTAAATATACCCGCTCACCAAATTTTATCAAGATACCTCAAAAATTGAGGGACTAGTTTGCATACAAACAGACAGACGGACAGACGGCCATGGCTAAATCAACTCAGCTCTTCATACTGACTATTTCGGTATACTTAATGGTGGGTCTATTTATTTTCCTTTAAGGACTTACAATGCTGAGATTCGTGACGAAGTTAATATAGCATTTCATTTTCATGAAAGGTATAAAAATTGGTCCATTTACGTCACCATGATTATCAATTTATATGTTTAAAAATTATTTATATTAACTGTATTTTGTTTTTATAATAGATTAAAAAATAAAAGCATATAATCGTATAACTTGATAAACTCGCCAACGCGAATAGCCTAAAGGCCTATCCTCTCTCTGATGGATATATGAACAGACCTCTGTCTGAAGATAGTAAACAGCAAACGCATGGTAATTTCAACGGTGATGCGATGCTCTGACCAGGAGTCATATGGAGCTTGATTCAGCGCTTCCCAAGGCCTTCGGTTCTATGTACCGGAGCGACTCGGGATTTTTTCCGGCCAAGGACTGCCATTTCAGTGTAACCCCATTTAATTTGTTGCGTCCCTCCCACAAATTTTCATCCTCCCAGCAGCTCCTTGCAGCGGAACTGCTCCATATTCTCTTGCTCCGGGAAGGTATCGAACCCAATCCGAGTCCGTCTCCTGACCTCTGTCCTGAGAAATGGTTTTGCTGCATCTGCCGAAAAGAACCTTTTTAGGACGGTCATACTCTTGTCAGTGTGTCTCGTGTAAAGGATGGTTGCATCGGACAGGTTGTTCTGGGCTAGATCCCAAAACCAGACGTCCACATAACTTCAATAAATCTTTTGTGGCTCCTTGCTGTTCACGCCCTAGGAGGTCCCGTAGTCTGCGCCTTTTCCAAATATAAACCAAATTTTGAACAAAAAAAATTTGTCAGAAAAAACAAAAGAACCTGGGTGTTATTAAATACAAGGAACAAAATCACCTTCTACAAATTAAAATTTTGTATAAAATCTTATTAATTCAATTGGAGGCTGAAATAAAGTCCGTCCGACACAACACTCTTTTACTTATTAATATTTGATTGGAAATGCTGAAATTTTTAATCCATTACGCTTGGCGGTTTTTATGTCGTTCAATATAGAGAACGACCTTTTTGCGGCTGCATAACTTTGAGGTAATTTTGCTAAGGAGCACATTTATTCACTCAAATTTTCAAACAAATTTTCTTCTAGAAGATTCTTTTCAGTTCCCAATTTTATCCATCCTTTAAGAATATCGTCGGAAAATATTTTTTCTATTTTTTCCTTATCATATAACATCAATGATCGCCATTCGTTGTTAAGAATTTCCATGGAAGTCTTGTGAAATGGAAAAGCTTTAAGTAAGGGAACAATCGTTGTCATTTGACTAGATTGAATATTTTTTGCATCAAAATATTCCAAAAGGTGTAATTTTTCGTCTTCGAAATTGTATCGTTTCTTAATTTCCTTACAAAAATGTTGGTAGATTTCTGGCTTTGGTGGTAGAAGTGGTAGAAAATGAAAATGGGCTAAAAAGTTGGTAGAACTACCAATAAAGTGGTAAAGTCCGTGCACTGGTAGTAGCTGCACTGTGCGCAACTGATTAATGTGAAAATATGTCTCCACAAATACATACATATATATACATATATACGAATATGCGCAAAAAGTATATGCAGGCATCTAAAAAGGTGTGTTTGACAGCATTTTGATATTTTGAGCTTAGAACTTTGGTTCTGTTAATTTGCTTTTGCTCGAGTTATTGGACGTGGGAGCACTTTACGCAGTTTTGCGGGTTAGAATATGTGCTATGCACAAAAAAAGCATATACAGATTTATTTTTTTTTATAATAAATTTTATTCTTTCTTTTCTTTTAGTCAGATATAAAGGTAAGATTGTTGCATGCATGAATATATGCGATAATTTGCTGCAATTCACGCTTCAAAAAGTTGCATAGCTAGTTGACAAACTTCTTGTTGTTTTTATGAATGTACATACATACATGCATATATAAGTAATGTTGCACTTTGATATATATCCATATGTTTGTGCGCTTGTTTGCTCACATGCCAAACTTATTTGCATTCATTTTCAGAAAGGAGTTGTGCGGATTACCTAAATTAGTTGTTGCAGATATATTAAAGCTTATCTGTTTATATATGTAATTATGGATATGTATAGTTACATATGTGTATGTACTACACATGTTTGTAAATTTGTACAATTTCATGTGATTGCTAAATAGTTGAACAAAATCAAACGAGTAGCAAAAGACAGCACCATGAATGATTGAAGTTAATTAGATTAAATCAGTTTTTCTCAATAACTACGTATTCAATGTATGTATGTATTAATAGACATAATTGCATACTTGTAGCAAGATGCATGAACATCTAGCTTTAGGTTTTATGTAATCAAGTGGGTAACTTGTGCTATGCCCGATATGTTCATTTTTATTATTGTGGTTGTGCGATATTAATTAGGAAAACTGGTAATTTGCTGCCAATTGCCGGCTAAATAATACAAAAATATTCCTTGGTAACTTTTTATGGATTGCTTTTTTTGCAATATTCGAGTTTCGATGCATTTTTTATTTCAACAGTGGAAAATTTGGTTTTTTTTTATTTTTTGCCTTGTTTTTGCATTTCGAAAAAGTTTAAATACACATGTACTCAAGTATTAAAAAAAAAGAAAATGTTAAATCTAAGAAAAAAATAAACTAGAAATATTAAATGACAAAAGCAATAAGCAAATATACCTTTTATATATATACATATATTAAATATACTATCTACACGTATAGCTGTGGAACATTTCACGAAAATTTTTTGTTTTAGCTTTTCTTTAAATTTTTATTTTTTTTTTATTTTTGGTTTTTACTATTGAAACTTAATATGGGTTACTAAAATAAAAAAAAAATAATCTAAATAAATACTAGAGAAAAAAATGATAAACAAATTTTTTTTAAATAAAAAAAGATTAAAAAGGACTTAAAATAAAAAAAAACTGCTAACTAAACATTAAACAAAAAACTAAAAATCGTATTGTAAGCCAAATGTAAACAACATCAGAATATTTAATATAAAAAAAGTAAAAAAAAATAAAAAAAATTTTGAAAGCAAAATTTATTAAAAAAAAAAGTGAGGAAAACATAAAAATCGTATAGTCACTTAAAAATAATTATATGAAAAAAATAATAAAAAAAAAATTTATAAAAAAATAAAAAATAAAACTAATAGTAAAAATAAATATTTAAAACATTAAAACAATTTAATAATAATGGTAGATAAGAATTTTAATATAAAAAAAATTAAAAATTATTTAAAACTATTAAAACAATTCAAGATTTATGATAAGCACACACTTGCCGATTTTTTAAATATAAATGAAACTAAATATAAAATGATTTAAATCTTTTTTTAGTCATATAATTCAAATATTATGATAAGCAAACACTTGTCTATAAAATTGTTTAAAAATAATATTAAAATATTTCTAAAAAGATAGTAAGCAAATTATTAAATAAATAAATAAAAATAAAAAAATATAAAAAAATATCAAATTCATACTAAAAGCTAAAAAAATGTTAATAAAAATATTATAAAACAAGTAAGGAAGGTTAAGTTCGGGTGTAACCGAACATTACATACTCAGTTGAGAGCTATGGTGGCAACATAAGGGAAAATAACCATGTAGGAAAATGAACCGAGGGAAACCCTGGAATGTGTTTGTATGACATGTGCATCAAATGAAAGACATTAAAGAGTATTTTATGAGGGAGTGGGCCATAGTTCTATAGGTGGACGCCATTTAGGGATATCGCCATAAAGGTGGATCAGGGTTGACTCTAGAATTTGTTTACAGGATATGGCTATCAAATGAAAGGTGTTAATGAGTATTTTAAAAGGGAGTAATCCTTAGTTCCATAGGTGGACGCCGTTTCGAGTTATCGACATAAAGATGGACCAGGGGTGACCCTAGAACTTGCTTGTACAATATGGGTATAAAAAGAAAGGTATTAATGAGGGTTTTAAAAGGGAGTGGTGGTAGTTGTATAGGTGGTCGCCTTTTCGAGATATCGCCAGAATGCGTTTGTACAATATGGGTATCAAACGAAAGGTGTTAATGAGTATTTTAAAAGGGAGTGGACCTTAGTTCTATAGGCGGACGCCTTTTCGAGGTATCGCAATAAAGGTGGACCAGTGGTGACTCTAGACTTTGTTTGTACGATATGGGTATCAAATGAAAGGTGTTAGTTAATGAGTATTTTTAAAAGGGAGTGGGCCTTCGTTCTATAGGTGGTCGCTTTTTCGAGATATCGCCATAAAGGTGGACCAGGGATGACTCTAGAATATGTTTGTACGATATGGGTATCAAATGAAAGGTGTTAATGAGTATTTTAAAAGGGCGCGGGGCTTAGTTCTATAGGTGGACGCCTTTTCGAGATATCGCCATAAAGGTGGACCAGGGGTGACTCTAGAATGTGTTTGTACGATATTGGTATCAAATTAAAGGTATTGATGAGAGTTTTAAAAGGGAGTGGTGGTAGTTGTATATGTGAAGGCGTTTTCCAGATATCGACCAAAATGTGGACCAGGGTGACCCAGAACATCATCTGTTGGATACCGCTAATTTATCTATATATGTAATACCTGCCAAGATTTCAAGGGTTTTTTATTTCGCCCTGCAGAACTTTTTCATTTTCTTCTACTTAATATGGTAGGTGTCACAACCATTTTACAAAGTTTTTTTTAAGTTATATTTCGCGTCAATAAACCAATACAATTACCATGTTTCCTCCCTTTTTTTCGTATTTGGTATAGAATTATGGCATTTTTTCATTTTTCGTAATTTTCGATATCGAAAAAGTGGGCGTGGTCATAGTCGGATTTCGTTCATTTTTTATACCAAGATAAAGTGAGTTCAGATAAGTACGTGAACTAAGTTCAGTAAAGATATGTCGATTTTTGCTCAAGTTATCTTGTTAACGGCCATGAGGAAGGACAGACGGACGACTGTGTATAAAAACTGGGCGTGGATTCAACCAATTTCGCCCATTTTCACAGAAAACAGTTAGCGTCATAAAATCTATGCCCCTTCAAAAGGATTGGTAAAGTTTTGTTCGACTTATGGCATTAAAAGTATCCTAGACAAATTAAATGAAAAAGGGCGGAGCCACGCCCATTTTGAAAATTTCTTTTATTTTTGTATTTTGTTGCACCATATCATTACTACAGTTGAATGTTGACATAATTTACTTATATACTGTAAAGATATTTAATATCTTTTGTTAAAATTTTACTTTAAAAAAATTTTTTTTTAAAAGTGGGCGTGGTCCTTCTCCGATTTTGCTAATTTTTATTAAGCGTACATATAGTAATAGAAGTAACGTTCCTGCCAAATTTCATCATGATATCTTCCACGACTGCCAAATTGCAGCTTGAAAATTTTTTAAATTACCTTCTTTTAAAAGTGGGCGGTGCCACGCCCATTGTTCAAAATTTTACTAATTTTCTATTCTGCGTCATAAGCTCAACTCACCTACCAAGTTTCATCGCTTTATCTGTCATTGGTAATGAATTATCACACTTTTTCGGTTTTTCGAAATTTTCGATATCGAATAAGTGGGCGTGGTTATAGTCCGATATCGTTCATTTCAAATAGCGATCTGAGATGAGTGTTCAGGAACCTACATACCAAATTTCATCAAGATACGTAAAAATTTACTTAAGTTATCGTGTTATCGGACGGACAGACGGACGGACGGACATGGCTCAATCAAATTTTTTTCGATCCTGATGATTTTGATATATGGAGGTCTATATCTATCTTGATTCCTTTATACCTGTACAACCAACCGTTATCCAATCAAACTTAATATACTCTGTGAGCTCTGATCAACTGAGTATAAAAAAGGAATGTTAATAATTTGCAGCTAACCGGAGTGAAGTTATCAGTTTATCTGCTTATTTGCATGTATTTTTTACTCTGTTACAAAAACAAAATACATAAGACAAAGGTAATTCCTCGGCCGGAGCTTCTTCGTCCATTCGCATAACATGACCAGCCAGCGAGCGAAGACTTTGGACTTTTATTCGCTGCACTATCGTCATATCTGCGTAAAGCTAACGTAGTTCATCATCATACCTCCTTCGATACACACCGTCGGTAGCTCGGATGGGACCATAAATCGGCCGGATAACTTTTTCTCTCGAACACTCCAAAAGACATCTCTCCACACCGTTCACGATTTCGAGCCATTCATTAGAACCGGTGTGATAATAATAATAATAAACCCAAAGCCCGCCCAACCGACACGAGGGGCACATCCGCATGACGCACGGATTTTCTTTTTGCCGAGCTGTTGATAGGCGGAGGTTTGTTAAGCGTTGAGATCTAAAGCTGCTCAGCTACATAATAAATATCATCAGTTGAGTATTGTACATAACAGTTGGAAATAATACATATACTACATAGTTAAATAAGTGAACATTTTATATAAAGATTTATTTATATTTTTTTTTTATTATTTTGTTACGAGTTAAGACAGGATAGGACAGTTTTCTTTATAGTTATATCAAACGAGTTCGAATGAGAGTTAAAATCATGCCACAAACACCGAAAGGGTTCATTTAATTCGAAATTAGTTCTGCACTGCCTCAGAAGATGGGACATTGAAGTTTACTTCGTTCAAAAGAAAGGGGCTAGAAATCAGTCCAATTCGAAGTTTAGCCATGAATAATACGCCTAGCATTTCTCTATGACTTGTGAGAGTTGGAAGATTGATAAGCTTTAACCGACTAGTATAAGGTGGAAGATTATACTCAGAGTCCCAATGAAAATTTCTTAAAGAAAAATCTAAAAATTGCTTCTGTATTGACTCTAGACTATCTGCATGAACTTGATATCGCGGATTCCGAACTATTGATCCGTATTCTAGTATCGGTCGAACTAATGTGGTAAAAAGGGCTTTAGTTACATAAGGATCACTAAATTCTTTAGACCATCGTTTCACGAATGATAGAAAACCTCTAGCCTTATTGACAGTAGCCATAATATGAAGGATGAAACTAAGTTTAGCATCCATCGTAACTCCCAAGTCAAAAAAATAATTTACTGATGCAAGACAAAAATTATTAATTACGTAAGAGGCTGCTGGCAAAGATCTTCGAGAGAGCCACATGAATTTACATTTATTGAGATTCAGCGGCATTGAGTTTGCGTTGCACCAAGCAACTAAGCAATTTAAATCCGATGAAGCAAGGGACGTTCATCAATAGACGCATAGGACCTAAAAAGTTTTACATCATCAACCTACATTAAAATTTTGGAATATTGTATTGTTGTACAAATATCATTAATAAATAGCAAGAACAGAATTGGACCGAGATGACTGCCCTGTGGGACGCCAGAGGGAACATTAAAAACATTTGACAGAGTATTTTTAAAAATTACTTTTTGCGTTCTACCGCAGAGATACGAAGAGATCCACTGGGTGAGACCAGGTTGGAAGCCAAGTCGATCCAGCTTGTGGATAAGCAAGGAGTGGGAAACTTTATCAAATGCTCTACTGAAATCAGTGTATATAACATCGGTGTGAAGATTTTCGCTAAATCCATTAGAAACATGAGTTTGAATTCAAGTAGGTAGGTAATGGTAGATCTGCCTTTACAGAACCCGTGCTGTGAATCTGAAATCAACGTAGAAATGGAAAATGTTAGCTGATTAGTAACAATGGCTTCAAATACCTTTGGGATGGCAGACAATTTTACAATCCCTCGATAATTTTCTACACATGATCTACTGCCGTTTTTATGAAGGGGTATAAGAAAATATTCCTTCCAAGCAGAAGGAAAAACACCATGTTTTAGGGACATATTGAATAAGTCAGTTAGGGGCTGATAAATATGTTCAGCGCATTTTTTAAGAAAACAAGTGGGAATAATGTCAGGACCGTATTTGTAAGATTCCTTCAAAGACGTTAAATGTGGAAAAACCTCCTCAGGAGATATTGCTTGAATATTAATTGCGTTAACTGATTTCAGTTGATACGGGTATTCATTAGACAAAGAAATTAAATCAGCGGAATATTTGGAATTGAAAAATTGTGCAAAGAAGTTGGCAATATCTTGATCGTCGTTAGAGAAATCATCACGGGATTTCATACCAGAAGGAAACCCTTTAACCCTACGTTTAGAGTTTACGAAATCATAGAAAGTTTTCGGATTGAAAGTTATGTTCTTTTTCATCGTACAGATATAGGTATTGTAACACTTTTTGTTTAATTCAAAATATTTATGACGCAATATAGAGTACTTCAAGTAGTCAGAGGGTTCACACCCGTCTTCTGGTACAGCTTGAAGGAAAGCGGTTTTTTATTTTTTAAAGATTTCAGGTCTTTGGTGACCCATATTTGGACTAGTTCAGTGGAAATACGTTTACGCTTAGGTACGTGTCTTTCCAGAATATCGTGAATGATGGTATTGAAGTCCGAAACGTTTTTGTCAATGTCTGCACCGTATTTGGGCCAAACTACAGTAGATAAAATTTGGTTAAGTTTATTAAAATTAGCCTTCGCGAATTCAAATCTAAAACTAGAGTCGTATACAGTAGTAAGCAACTCCGAGAAATTTTTTTCATAAACTATTTCCAGGGAAGGATGGTAAGGGTCTTCAGGTACAGTAAGAGGTTCACTCCACCTAAGAGTGCATTTTGATGCATCATCAACAAATACGAAATCAAGGACCCTACCGGACATGTTTGGAACTATATTTATCTGTCTAAAGCAAAGTTCAGTTATTTCAGCTAAAAAGCCGTTGCTGGACAATTTGGAGAAAACGGGTACAATATCATGGTCAGATGTGGTCCATGAAACATGCGAAAGATTAAAGTCACCCAAGACAATTATAGAATAAAGGGGCTTCAACATTGAATTGACAGCTTTCAGCAACGAAATATGATTCAGGTGCACCGAGGGATCAGAAGATGGTGGGATATAGCAGATGGCATTATAGGTAAAACTTATTTCCAGCTGGCTTCTAATGCACTTAAATTCCGTCGCTTCTACAACAGGTAGATTAACCTCAGCATAAGTTATAGAAGAATGTACCGCGAGCAATACTCCACCTCCAACTCTGTTCAAGCGGTCTGATTCGCGAGTTGTAGAGTAGTAGTTTACGTTTCAATTGCCTACTCAGACCAAAATTGTTCTTGTTGGCAAGAGTAATTCTCCGAGGGTGCCAAGGCGCGAATGCGCCTATTCTTGCTTGAATGACAAGATGCACATCGTCTTGTCCTCATTTATAGTAAGACCCTTCTTTATCTAATCCAGCTGAGTTCTGCTGCTAGAATTATCTTCTCCGGCATTAAATTAATACAAGGCGGGAAGAGAATTTAGGCCGAGTTTCTCTTCCAATTTCCGTCATGCTTCTTTTAATTTTTACTACAAACGGCATTTGCAAATCTGATGAGTTTTCATTCATTCCGCCAATTTATAAGAAAAATTAAAAAGGGCACGACGCCAATTGGAAGAGAAGCTCAGCCTTAAATCTCTTCGGAGGTTATCGCGCTTCGAGTTATTTATTTGAAAAACTTGTTTGTAAATTTTTGATGTTGCTTTGCCTGAGAGTTGAACCTAGGATCTTCGGTGAGGTAGACGGAAGACGCTATCACCACACCATTGCGGTCGTCCCCTCTTTAGCATTATGCTACAGAAATCGAACGTAAGGAGTCGCCTTGTCTGAAGCCTCGTTTGGTTTCGAATAGCTTTTATAGTGATAAATAAAAGATTAAAATTTATCACAAACATTTATTATTAAATTTTTAAAAAATAGTTATAAAAAAACTTGAAAAAATAAGAAAATTTAAAAAATTTTAGCAATCATTTATTTCAATATCCCTTTGTAAATTGTAAAACAAAATAAAAGCATTATTAAAAGGATGTAAACAAAAAATTATTAGGAATAACATTAATAAAAATCCATAAACTTTTTTAATATCCTACAACATTATTATAAGACAAAAACAAAAAAAAAATAATAAAAAACTTGTTTTAATATAAAATGTTTTGCCATAATTATTAGGAATAACATTATTTCAGCAAAAAAAGTAAAATAATCTTTAGTAGCCACTTATTTCAAGAACCATTTTTATACTCAGTTGAGCAGAGCTCACAGAGTATATTAACTTTGATTGGATAACGGTTGGTTGTACATGTATAAAGGAATCGAGATAGATATAGGCTTCCATATATCAAAATCATCAGTATGAAAAACAAATTTGATTGAGCCATGTCCGTCCGTCCGTCCGTCTGTCCGTTAACACGATAACTTGAGTAAATTTTGAGGTATCTTGATGAAATTTGGTATGTAGGTTTCTGGGCACTCATCTCAGATCGCTATTTAAAATGAACGACATCGGACTATAACCACGCCCACTTTTTCGATATCGAAAATTTCGAAAAACCGAAAAAGTGCGATAATTCATTACCAAAGACGGGTAAAGCGATGAAACTTGGTAGGCGAGTTAATCTTATGACGCAGAATAGAAAATTAGTAAAATTTTGGACAATGGGCTTGGTACCGCCCACTTTTAAAAGAAGGTAATTTAAAAGTTTTGCAAAGAGTAATTTGGCAGTCGTTGAAGATATCATGATGAAATTTGGCAGGAACGTTACTCCTATTACTATATGCATACTTAATAAAAATTAGAAAAATCGGAGAACGACCACGCCCACTTAAAAAAAAAAAATTTTTAAAGTAAAATTTTAACAAAAAATTTAATATTTTTACAGTATATAAGTAAATTATGTCAACATTCTACTCCAGTAATGATATGGTGCAATAAAATACAAAAATAAAAGAAAATTTCAAAATGGGCGTAGCTCAGCCCTTTTTCATTTAATTTGTCTAGGATACTTTAAATGCCATAAGTCGAACAAAAATTTACCAATCCTTGCGAATTTGGTAGGGGCTTAGATTCTAGGACGATAACTGTTTTTTGTGAAAAAGGGCGAAATCGGTTGAAGGTACGCCCAGTTTTTATACACAGTCGACCGTCTGTCCCTCCGCTCTGCCGTTAACATGATAACTTTAGCAAAAATCGATATATCTTTACTAAACTCAGTTCACGTACTTATCTGAACTCACTTTGTATTGGTGTAAAGAATGACCGAAATCCGACTATGCTCACGCCCACTTTTTAGATATCGGAAGTTACGAAAAATGAAAAAAATGCCATAATTCTATACCAAAAGCGAAAAAAGGATGAAACAATGGTAATTGGATTGCTTTATTGACGCAAAATATAACTTTAGAAAAAAACTTGGTAAAATGGGTGTGACACCTACCATATAAGTAGAAGAAAATGAAAAATTTCTGTAGGGCGAAATCAAAAGTCCTTGGAATCTTTGCAGGAATATTGTTCGTGGTATTACATATATAAATAAATTAGCGGTACTCGACAGATGTTGTTCTGGGTCACCCTGGTCCACATTTTGGTCAATATCTCGAAAACGCCTTCACATATACAACTACCACCACTCCCTTTTAAAGCACTCATCAACACATTTCATTTGATACCCATATCGTACAAACAAATTCTAGAGTCATCCCTGGTCCACCTTTATGACCATATCTCGAAAAGGTGTCCACATATATAACTAAGGCCCACGCCCTTTTAAAATACTTATTAGCACCTTTCATTTGATACCCATATCGCACAAACAAATTCTAGAGTCGCCCTTGGTCCACCTTTATGGTGATATCTCGAAAAGGTGTCAACCTATAGAACTAAGGCCCATTCCCTTTTAAAATTCCTATTAACACTTTTCATTTGATACCCATATCTTACAAACAAATTCTAGAATCACCCGTCGTCCACCTTTATGGCGATATCCCGAAATGGCGTCCACCTATAAAACTATGGCCCACTCCCTTTTAAAATACTCTTTAATACCTATCATTTGAAACCCATACAAACACATTCCAGGGTTGCCCTAGGGTAATTTTGCTAAATGGTGATTTTCCTTTATTTTGTGTCCATAGCTCTCAGCTGAGTATGTAATGTTCGGTTACACCCGAACTTAGCCCTCCTTACTTCTTTAATTTTAAAATAAAATAAAAATAAAAAATATTATTGAAAATATGTAAAAATATTGTAAAAAAAATTATTAAAAATAATATTTACATAAAACAGACACTTAAAAAATGGTACAAACAAAATGTTTGAAGCACAGTTTCTTCAACAATCATATTTTATATTTCCGAAGCCTATATCCTAGCTGAAAAAATTCAGAGCTGAGTGGCCGTGACTTGGAATGCTCCCTTCATATTTTGAAATATAAAGCATTATTCATTTTCCCACGCACAATTTTTTGACGAACGTTGCTGCATTGAGGCTTGGCATTTTATAATTATTTCTACTACATATTTTTTATTGCACAAAAACAACTAAAATCTTTGACAAACTGCAATTAGCTATAGAAGTTGGTGTTCTATTAAAATGACCTTGCTTTTGTTTCTATATAAAAAAAAAAAACATAATTTAATGCATTTCATTATTCGTTTTTGTTCTTTATACCAAAGACAATTATTGCTGCAAATAAGTATATTTTGTGTGCCTATTTTATAATTCTAAAATATTTATTTATTTAAGCCCGTATGCGGTGTGCGTGCAAACGTAAACCAGAGTTTCTTTAGTAACAACGCTAATTTTCGAAATTCCAGTCATCCGCTCTTGTGACAAAACCACATGCACACTGAAATGAGAGGGCTTTGAAAATTTTTCTGAGAAAAGATCTTCGAAAGATATGGACCTTCAAGCCCTGCCGACGGCCATTACCGAAGAAGATATAATGATGAGCTATATGAGCTTTATGCAGTCATTAGTAAGTGCCACAATGAAATTTGAAATGCGTGGGTTATATCGTGCGATTGGATGAAGATATTGGGCGCTTTCAGCGAACACAAGAGTTGAACAATCGCTGAGTGATATTTTGCTGAACGAACCGTTGAGTATTTTTTGATCTGCTCAACGGTTGGGATTTGACGTCAAATTACATAAATGTTTTTCTTTACATTCGCTCAACGTGTTTCTTCAGTCATCTGACAGTTCTTTGACATTTCAAAGTGTTGGTGATGAATACAAATTTTACTCTTGTTATTATAATAAAGTGCGAAAAATATTATTATCGGAACTTGTCGTTTCTAATAGATGGCAGGTTACAAAAAGTAGAAGTGACTCGTAGAGAAGACGGACCCAGTGATTTTTGAAGAAACACGTGATCTACAACTGTATCTTTCCAATCGGAGCGAGTTTTATCAGTGATTGTCACTGGAAAATCACAAAATAGCAATAAGGGTCAAATCGCAGTCTACAAAGATCCTTGCCAATAATAGCAATCAAAGATTCAAGGGGTTGCGGGAATCAAGGGGTTGATAAGCGCAATTCGCAACTTCCGCAACCCAATCGTCAACCTCACCTAGGTGAGAGGAATCTTGTAAAAAAGATGAATGTATCATACACATATTTGGCAGGTGAGGCTCTAGCGAACCAAGTTCCTAGGGGCGGCGGTATGGCCTAAATGGTTCAATGTAGTTATATTAAATCGAATAATATATCTGGCTGTGTATATGTACATCTCTTCCACTTCAATGAAAATTGTGTATATTAGACTGGGTTGATTCATTAACCGATATCGCGCCATCGATTTTTCGATAGGATTTTGGCTCAGGAAAAAAGTTCCACCACGCATACCCAAAAAAATAATTTTCGAGCCTGCGAAATTTCATTTCTTTGACTTTTTTCGACTTTGATTTTTAAGGTTTTTTTCATGACCTACTAAAAAAATTTTCATTTGATTGTAAAATTTTCATGTATACCCTGCCCGACCCAAAAATGTCCGCTAAAAACGTTGGCGATAACAGTTTTTTGAAAAAAAAAAAAATTAAATTTTGTTAGTATGTCATGAAAAAAACCTTAAAAACCAAAGTCGAAACAAAGTCAAAAAAATGAAATTTCGCAGGCTCGAAAATTATTTTTTTGGGTATGCGTGGTGGAACTTTTTTCCTGAGCCCAAATCCTATCGAAAAATCGTTGGCGGGATATCGGTTAACTTTCGTCCATAAAAATTTACCCACCCTAGTGTATATACTAAGTGACTTTAATATATATGTATGTAGGTGACGTGTTTGCCTTGAGTTGTTGTGTGATTTCGTTCTTATCAACTCTACCATATACCTTGTACCCATACTACGCTACAGTGTAGTGACTACATTTACGCTCTCCAATAGCACACACTACGCCTGCGCTTACACATTAAGTATATATACCAATATTACAGATCACGCCTGCATTTGCATTCTACATGTAGGTATTCCCCATATAGCATACCACTTGCAATAGTTAATCTTACGGTTACACTTACATCTTACGATTACCTTCAGGATTCGCCCATACCACGAGCAAAGATGTTTACTTATCAAAAAATGATTTTGATTTTAAAAAGTTTATTTAACAATTACAGCTACATACAAATTCATTTACATTGTAATTCAAATATTTACTAAAATAAATAATTTAAGTCTCGAACTGGCTATGCACATCACTGTGATAGTCCATATTGCACTTACAAACACAAATTACTTGCATGGAAAAAATAATTTTAATTTGTACGATAACGTTGATGACGATAACCATCTGAGCTGTAATGATTTGCATACATCGGTATTATGTGCTTACGATCAAGCCGCACCATTGACTGTATCAATTGAGTTGAAGCAGCACTTTGTTCATCTCCTGTATGATTGGGGAAAACCACCGGTCCAGCTGAGTCTTTATGATTGAATTTCTTTGTCTTACGTTGAAAGTAATGTCCATAATCTGGACGGCTTTGTTGTGGAGGTGCTTTGAAATTCGTTTGATATTTGTTATGTGATTGGCCGTTGTTGTTTTTGTTGTAATATTTGTAATTGGGTGCTGTAAAAGGAAGTTTTTTCCCAGGAGTTATATTATTAATACTCGGCTTATAATGAGAGGGTTGTTGATGATTGCGTTGATGTGAAGGTGCTGATGCAATAAAATCTGTGTGTAATGAACTACGAATATTACCACCACCACCACCACCATTTTGTCCCACATTTGCTATTGATTGTTTAGTTGATATGAAATTTTCTTCATTTTGATATGTATTTTTATGATTACCATAAATCGGTTCATAATCAGAATTTTGATGCACCACCAGCGCTTTCCAATCGTTTTCCTGATTATTATACGCATCTGGTACGCGTATGTGTGGTTGTTGTATGATTTCTTCCATTTCTTCCATTTCTTCTTCTTCGATATGCTGTTGAATCGATTGGTTTTGATAATATTCATCGCGTGCTTGTTGTAATCTGTTACGCATACCCGGTTCCAATTCCATTGGTACTTGCTTTATACGCGCATGTGGCTTAAATTCAACTAGGCTGGGTATTTTTGGATGCGAATGTGTTAGATCTTCAATTGGTTTCTTTTGTTGTTTAATATCTGAACTTAGCACTATATGTTCTTGATTTTTACTATAGTGATTAATTTTCGATTGTGATGTGTCATCATTGATACCATTTTCAGCATGTGGTGATTCGGTGACTGGATGCGAATTGGCACCAACTGTCTTCACAACAGCATTGAAGCCATTTTTGGCATCAGCTGTATAATGAACGGTACGTATCGAACCATCTGGCTCGAGTATGCTATAGTGACCCTTTATAGAGTCACCATTACGTGATTCCCATTGTGATTTCACATCGCCTGTGTGTAAATCTTTGACGCCATAACTGAAAGCATATTCGGGATGCGCCTGGAATTAGTAAACAGTAGGGGGAGGGTTTTTTTAATAAAAAAATTGTATGCAAATTTACTAGTGAATTTAGTTACTTAACAATCTGGTCAAGGGCAATTAAGCACAATTTCATATAAACTTTTAATAATTGGATATTTAGCTTTGTATTGTATATGACGTATGTATGCTTCGTACTACATATATGCTTGAAAGAAGGATACCAAGTACTTAAGTACTGTCACGATAACCATAACCGTCACCGTATTCATAACCATATTTGTAACAAACACCATATCTGTTAACGAAAGTATAAGCATACCCGTTACAATAAGCGTTACGTAATCATAACCATGGAAGTAAACATACTCGTATCCATAAACTTAAACGCAACCATACTGTAAGCGTAATCATTACTTTTATCATAACCGTAACCATAATTACAACCCCATCTAATAATTATAATCGTCGGCGATTCCGGCACTTTATCACTAAGACTAGCTAAGACTATTAACTTATACGTAACAGCAACAGTAATGCTTTCCTTAACTGTTGGAAAAGCTATTACATAACTATAACTACGGAGCTCGCCCCAAATAGGATTACATGGACATAGCCTTGACCGTACCGGAAAACATTGCCGTTACTGAAATTGGATTTGTAATTGTGACTGAAGACCTAATTGTAACTGTCGAAATTCTTTACGGTACATTACTTCATCCTCGCCTTCGTCTTTGTCCCCACTTTGGCCTACATATCTTGGTACAACCTTCTTCAACATCACCATCTGCTTGTTATGATTTGGGTTTATCTCACTTCTAGAATCTAGTAAGGGACTACGCGTAACTCCCTGGATTCCCCAATCAGAAGTCCAATCTTTGGCCTTAGTAATCACAACGCAGACAAGAGGTCACACGCCCTCTTGGTTCCTAGTACCATTGTTTGGAATATACTGGCTATGTTTGGAAGAATGATCGAAAGCTCGACCATTACCTGTAGAGTGATATGACTCTTCCTGAATATACTGTTTCATTTCTTCAGACCTTTCTCGAATGGATCTCATCTTGAAGTACCGTTCAGACTTCAAAGTCGCAAAAATGTATCCTGCTGTCGCAAGTGTGATGAGAGGTTTTGCGAAATACTGACGAAAAAGATGCGATATAACTGATTATTGAATAAGGAAAAACCCAAAGAGGGGAAAGAGTCGTAGAATATTAGTCAAAACAAGAGGGTTATGCCTTAAGAAAGAGGTAGGATCACATGCATCTATTTAGGGCAATGTGATCAAAAGAGATATTGGGAAAGTGGAATATCGGGTGCAATGAGCAACGTATCTCATGAGGGGTCAAACGCCATCTTCCTCTTGGTACCGTTACATGTGTTCGAGCAGCGTTTGGCCTCAAAACAGGTTCTCAGACTAAAAAAACAGCATGTGAAAATCAGGTACGCAATGATCTTAGATGTCTTGGCAAAACTGACGTAACGGCCAAAACGGTCTACAATACAGCAGTTGTTGATTTTCAATTATAGAACATAAGGTTTTTTTGACGTAGAAATAATAGCAGGCCTTCGACAGTGATAGGGATTTTACGGTCTACATTGACGGCGCAAAAATGGAAAAGGTAAATCTGCTGTACTGTACTCAAATCATCTCCCGTTCAATAAGTCTTACCAAGCTCCTAAATTTTACAATGTTTCTGAAGTCGGGTTCTAGAGAATAGCTAGATAGATTCAGGAATGTACAGTCCCAGAGAAGAATGTACCGATCTTTGTAGGGGCATTAGAATCCAACTTGATTAAATTAGGTATGATTCAAGGCGTTGTGTAACCCAACCCTCTCAAGGGGTTGCCAGCGCAATATATAGCTTCTCCAACTAAATTGTTAACCTCACCTAGCCGTGATGGATCTAGGAGGTGGGAGGGCGGGATGACCTAGAAGGTTTGAAGTGTTCACACCAAATCGTTCCCAAGATGGTCGGGCTAGTAAATTCATCACTTTGCTTACCGATCCAGAACTGTATGCAAGACAAGTCAGATTACTGTCAGCACAGTTTTTCGACAGTGTGGCGGAGGCATTTCATATGGAAATGAAAGCAATTATTGAAGAATAGTTTGGAAATATCTGGTTGAACGATTATATTTCCACCCGATACTCGACGAGGGTACTCATAATAGACAAAAATGGGTGTGGTAAGTTACAACACCGTGGTTGGACGGTTAAGTTACGTAACGACGCAAGACTTCCAACGAGTTCGATTTTTATTTATAGGCATAAAAGGCCGTCAGTCAAGATTATGCCATTTTTGTATTAAAACATTTCGTAGAAATCACGTTAAAACATAATATTTAAAAAAAACTGGCTCCACCTACCAATAGTTTGAATCAAAGGTCAAACCGCCCCTTTGATAGTGACTCATTTTGCAGGAATAATAGTAATTTTCATAGACTTATTTATGGTATATTTTTCATAATTTATGCACGACATTTATGTTTATTTGTATGTATGTATATATATAAATAATAATGCTGACATATTTTCTCACTATTAATTTTTGTTGGATTAAGTAAAGCTGTCACTTGACTCATAAAGATTTGTCTATCTTACATAGAAGGCAAATAAAAAAATTATAAATCATTTTTGTCCCACATATTTTAAGCATATGTACATATGTATGTGTTCAATATATGCATATCCATTTATATGCAATACAAAAAATGCGAATTCACTTATATGGAATGCCCATTTAACACAAGATTGACATCCAAGAGTTAGTGTCACGGAGTTTTGACAGAATTTATACGCCCAATCTTTACAAAAGCCTATCATGATAAGTGTGGAGTAACGTAGTGTGACATTACACCATTGCACTGTTACAGTGATTGGTTGATGCTAGTGAAGTTTAAATCTAAATTCTCGTTTGCGGCGCGGTGCCCACATCGACAGATATATAAAATTAAAAAAAAAAAAAAGCTCAAGAAATATTTCGTTTGTCAAGTAGTGTCCACCTCTCAAGAAAACTCATATGCTTTCTGCTACCTTTTTTTAAAAAGATTTTTCAGCAAACATGATTAGGGGAACCCTGGTTTTGCAAAAGAAATACACATGCGTCTCATTATTTCTTGAGCAAAGACCCTGTAAGAACACAGTCGCTTAAATATCAGCAATAAGAGTGACTGTTTTTATGAGTTTTTTGAATGGTAGTTGCCATTATATCTATGCAGGAGTGCACTTTTTCCCTTGTCTAGTGTATTCTCTTTAACCTTAGTGCATTTTAAATTCGAAAATGTTTATTTAAATAAATTGTCTTCTAAGGCATTGCTGAATCTGACTTCCGTGTGCTGCAGTGAAGTGACGCCGATTCATAGAGAACAGAGAGATAACGGAAATATCAAAATTATTTGCCTGTTACAGTTTTTTAGATACGATATACATATATACGCAATTTTTCTTGGGCGTTTTCTTATAATGTGGATACCATGCTTTACCACATATTTTTAAGAATCAAAAAATAGACTCTAATTTAGTACTTCCACAAGTAGTTACTTACGTATTCTGGTGCATATTCCATCATTCCATCTTCTAGGTTATCATTGTCATTCTCGGAAGCAGAGTCAGCACTGATTTTAAGCAGACAATTTAACAACGGTATTAGGATTAAACATGGTGTTTGTACCTAAATAAAAAACGTTATAATATATCATAACTATATACTATTGTATTTAAATTGTATATATAAAGCATAATGATTGTTATTAGAGAATAATTACAAAGTTTACAAACGGCAATGGTTACTAGGACATGTTTCTGAATTTCACTTCTTTATCCGCTAGCTTCTCGGGAGATGAGTATTGAACTCGAAATCTCCAACAGTCATACTTTATACATTCACACATTTTTTTTACCACCATATACGGAATAGTCTCCCTTTCCGCCATTATCTAAAATTCTTTTCAAGTTAAAAGTATAGTTAGATGCTTTTACCGCTTAATCGTCGATATCTTGAGTTCAGAAAAGCCCGAGCACCAAATATTTGTTCAAGTTGTCCTGTTATGTACTGTACTTTGTTGAGCTTAATCCTGTAGACCAGTGTCATAACTATATACTCAGAGAAAAAATTGTTCTAAAACGAACGAAACAAGTTCAAAATTAAGAACATTCGTTGACAAAAGTTTGTTAAGTACGTTTTTTCTTAACTTCGTGTTTTTCCAAGCACGCTGTTCGTATTTTATGACCACTTTGGTATTGATGTATGAACCTTCTGTGCTCATTTCAAGCACTACTTGGGCGTGCTCACGCTTCGAGAACGATTTGTGGTCGACTTAACAGTTTTCGGTCTTAATTCAAGAACGGGTTGTGCTTGATCAGTAGTGGGAGTGGTAAGGTACCATTTATTTATTTATTTTTATTAATGAATAATTTTTTTGTCATAATAAAAAATATCAATTACAAAAAAAGCTATTACTAAAACCAAAAAGATTAGAAAAAAATGCATAATATGCATTTTTCATATATTTCTCTTATTGACAAATTCTTCTTGTTTGATGATGCAATCTGAATATATATTTAAAACATTTCATAACAAGTTTGAGAATTACCTGTGCATATGTGAATGGAACTGAACGAAAAATATGAGTTAAAAAACAGAATATAAAAAAAAATTGTTTTAAAAAATAATGTATATTGGAACGATTTTCCGTCATCCTTTGTCAAATTTGGTTTTGAGACAAACCGGTTTCGGCGTTGCGCCATTTTCAGTATCGATTTTCATTTTCGTTTAAAAAACTTTAGAGTTTGGCGGTGATCGAACTCGCGCCACACGATCGCAACCGCAACATCGTAGCCGCTGGGCCACTGCAATTGTGCCAAATGTTGTATTTAACATTGTGGTGCACACGAATTATACCGTTTCTTTTTTCTTGAACTTAATTTAAGAACATTGTTCTCATTAATAGAACATTTGTTCAAGAAAATGGTTGTCAGTTAAAGAACATGTTTGTCGTTTTGCGAACAGGTCGTTCGTTTTTCAAGAACAAAAAAGTAAGAACATGAAAAACTTGAATTGAGTTCGGTGGTGCTGGATTTGGAACGGCGTTTTTCCCTGAGTGTACCATCTCGGGCCGTGGCAAATTCTTTTGATGGACCGCTATCAATAAAAATCGTCACGTTGTACTCAGTTTAATTTTAAAATTTTCGAGATTTTCAGCGTACTCAATTGCATATATATATGTCCCACAAATGGACATAGGCCTCCTCCCTTAGGCAGGAGGACCATGTAACCATGCTAGCCCAATGCGGAAACCTGAATTCATTTACAATGAAATATATATACAATTTTAATTTCAATACGATATTTATTACGAAAAATCTTTTTTTCGAGATTTCCGCAAAAGTGTTTATAACATCATCAAAATTTAAAGATCGGACTATAGCATTTTAAATAGACAGAATAGCCAAGATACATAACCTGTCTTATCTAATAGAGTTTCTTAAGTTGGTTTTTATCAATTTTAGTTTTGAAAATGATCGTTCAGTACTAGCTGTAGTCAAAAGAATTGTAAGAGATAACAGTAATGCAGTGCATACTTCAGGAAAGCTGCAAGATATAAAATTGTTTTTTATTAATAATACCCGTAAGCCAGCAAAGTCTCTAACACACGGCAATGTTTCCATTCCGTCTCTCAAAGCGGGTCGAAAACTGAAAATTTACCTGAAAAATGATTCAGATACATTTGTTTCTTTTTATATATCTCAACAAATTCTAGAGCTTCTTTTTAATAGATTCAAAATTTTAGGTGGAAGACTGATAAAACTCTAGGAAATTGAAAAAATGTAATTCATTGGAGTGAAACTCGATCTCAGTTGGTTTATAATGATGTCTAATACTCGATAAAATATGTGCACTTTGAACAAACTTTGCGAATCTTGTAGACGCTCATCTTCGCAAAGCTCATCTAAATGGCGTTTTACCATTCGAATTTTAAAAATTCAGGTGTGATGAACAATTTTTCTGTTACACTACTCGCTTCCATTTTTAAATTTTCAAATTCATGCCGATACCAATTCTTCTAGACATTTTCAAACGTTTTAAGTCAATTGAAAGATCGATGGCTTTTGACTGAAGTGCTTTAGAGGCTGCATTGTTTAGTAAGTAGGATCTTGCAATGAAAAACCAATAACATAAGAAATTTGTAGTTTTCGATCTTCTTAATGAGTGAAACAACTTCATTTCATTTATCTGATTTGCAATTTAACATAATGTTTTTGTTAGCGCTTTTTGGATTTCAGCAAACCGAACTTTTAAAGCAAAAAACGACATCGTAACGTCTTGCCCATCTAGTAGAGTTTAATGTTTTTAATGTTATTGAAGTTCAAGACTCACTTTCTTTATTAGATATACAACTTGATAAAATATTACATCTTGAATTGTATCAAAAAAATTTTGCATATCAATAACCTCTCTCACATGTAACGTGTACATCTCTAAGAATGAATCACCATCTTTTTGTTTAGTTTGGTAGAAATTCTTAACGATTAGCTTGAAATTGTATTTAATTTTTCACAATTTTCCCCTCGCGGCCTCTCCGCCCGGGCCCTCTTGGGTCGGGGGCCAGTGGCATTTTGCCAGCTCTGCCACCCTATTCTTACGCCACGCTGTAGACCATCAGTATCTAGTAAAGTGTCCGTTAAAGGTTACGTTGAACTGGCTGTCCGCGACGTCCTCGCTTTAACTCAATTAATCCGTAGTATTACCAGAAGTTTGCTCAACTACCGAACTGAAAAAGCCTATCAAAACCCAGGACTTATGTTTTAAAATAGCCATAGTAGTGACAGCATTTACCAATTTCGTCAATTAACTTTCTCTTTTTTTATTTTTGATAAGCAAACTAATTACAAAAATATTTAAAGAGGAAAGTCACAAGCATTGAATGATATAAAAGCTGATATATACTACTTTTACACATGCAAATATCACCTGCTATAAGCAGCTTAAAACAGTTACTGTCTTAGGAAAAATGTTCTTACCAAATCTAGTTAAAATTGGCCATTTTTTGTTTCACTTTGGTATTGAAAGTTTTGTGTACGTAGTTGAACCATTTACAATATTTTTTGAATTTTCGTACTATGCAATTACATGAAATATATAGTCAACTTTGTGATAGTTTAAACTTTAATCAACTTTTTTTCTTTAATTTGCCGAAAATTTGTATTTTAAAATCATTGTGAATACATGCAAGTAAACAGCCTCGATCACCTGTTCAATCGCTGTTCGATTACTTAAATTATTTGCTCAATAGTGTGTTCAAACATTTTTGTAGACGACTGGTTTATTGTACTATTTACATATTTTAAAATGTTTGCTTAACTGGCTACTCAGATTTTATCTGTTAACTAGATTTTAGAAATGAATAGAAATATGTAGTCTCATTTTCAGTATACACATTTAAAAGAAAGGCTGATTTGAGACACAAATGGGAAATTCATGGCAGTTCAGTTTAATAACCGTGAGGAAAAAACATTCTCTAGCCATTCGCGACAGCCGTTCTTCCTGTCAGCTATTATTCGACAGGTAGGTATGGCAATAGAAGAATAGAAAGATTTTTCACTTGTATGAATTCATCAATGTTTAAAATTATCTTGCTTTAGTTATATACCGCAAGGGTATTGAATTTTTTGTTACCATTTCATTTTGAAATATTTTTTTTTCAAGTGGGCGTTGTCACAAACCTATTTTTGCTATTTTATCAAGGTATATAAAACAAAGACAACCGGCATGCCTTACGACTTGCCAACTTTTAGATTTTCTTCACTGCCAAGCCCATTTTCCAAAATTTCTGCAAGTTTCTATTTTTCATCATAAAGCCAATCAACATATCAAGTTTCATTAATTTATCGGTCTTTGGCACTGAATTATCGCATTTTTTTAATTTTTTGAAATTTCGATAACGATTTTTTTTAAAGAGGGCGCGGTCTTCAACCAATTTTGTAAGTTTTCATAGAGTGAATATATAAATAGAACATTAATTTCATATCTTCAACGGCTTCCTATTTTCGGCTTATTTTTTTTTTTTAGATTTTCTTCGTCTAAGGCCAACTTGCAGAACGGCAAAATATTTTTTTTTAGCTCAGAGTTAGTTTAAAAAATTTGTCAAAAATGTATGAGTTTAACACCTCATGTCAGTTTAACTCTGAGCAATGCCCATTTTTCAAAAAATCCTCAAAATTGATATTTTTAGTAATAAAGTCAACCAACATATCAAGTTTTAGCACCTTATCTATCTTTGTTAATGAATTACCGCATTTTCCCATTTCTTGGAATTCCAATATCGAGCTTTTTAGAAGTGGGTGTGGTCGCAAGCTCATTTTGTAAGTTTTCATAGAGTGAATGTATAATAGTAATCTCCTGCCAAGTTTCAACATGATATCTGCAAAGACTTTAAAAGTTTACTCTTCTAACCGTAGGCGGTGCCACTCCCATTTTACAAAACTTCCATTTTTTTCGTTGCTGATCACTTCTGTGTTTCTATCGGAACCCGCCTATTGAAGCAGGGGTGGAAGGCGGCCCTCACTCCGTTGGAAGGGCAAGGTGGAAAACGATTTAAACTTCCTTGGTGTGATCAATTGGCGCCGGTTGGCAGAGAGAAGGAGCGACTGGCGCGCCTTGTGGGACGGCCGTAACCGTTTAAACGGTTAAGCGCCAATTAAGTAAGTAAGCAAAATCATTTCGATATACTGAAGTGTTTATCTCAAATCCCTTAGCCATTACGTACAATGACTTGTACACGTTGGGTTTAAAAAGAATTTAATTGACGATATTTGATAAAAAATGCCACTGCTATTTTTCTCTTCGCTGCTGTATATATTTTTTGTTTTGTTCGCTGCTGTATATTTTATGCACCAATTCAATTCAATTTTGTGTTCTATTGAAAAGGACACAAAAAAGTGTCAAAATATTTCACTTTGCCCTGATCAGTGGCAGATGTAGGGTTAATACTAATATTACATTTTTACATTTTTTTTTGCGTTGTAAAAATTACACATAAGATTGTCGCAGATATATTATTTTAGCATTTAAATCTGCGGGCACGAACATGCCAGTTTTAGTAGAATAAGCCATAAATTTCATTTGATTTTCGAATGTTTTAACTGCATCATGCTTAATTGCGAAAGTTATGGATTTATAAATTGTTCACAGTTTGCTCTTAATTCAAACTTGTATGGCACCAAAAGGATATCATGTGTTTACTGCTTCACATTTTTCTTTCAAATAAACTTGTTTGAACTTTCACTTTCATTGGAGAAAGTTCAAACGTTGGTCATCAATTTTCACTTTCTGTTACATATAAAATTTATGCGAACAAACACTAATACAAACAAAGATCAATAATAAAAAGCGAAACACTCACGAAAAATTTCATAACGATTATTTAATGGCCAGTTTATTTTGAAACACTTCGATTCTATACAACAAATTTTCGTTTTAAAATTTTTCAATTTGTACTTCCGGTAACCATGTGCGTTCATATGTATGTATGTATGTTTGTAAAAGCGTACTAATCACATTATTTTATTTTCGCGTGTATTTTCACTTCCAGCATGAGCTAAGTCAAGGACAGATTTGCAATAAAGTTTCTCCATAAGATGCCATCGCTATTTATATGGCATCACAAATGTTGTGTTAAATATGTTTGAAGACAAGTATATACATATATTTAATACAGACAACGCATGTAGATAAAGATGTGTGTGTGTGTGGATGTTAACAATGTTTTGATGACGTCGCTGTGTGGGCCACCTTGCCATTGCAAACAACGCATCTCAGCTCGTTTCGTCTTCCTAGCCGGCTTAACAACTTTCGGGCCACTAATTTTCACTGGATTTTCCGGATTTTCTAGTGCACATCACACAGATCGTTTTACTAATTCTTTTTTTTTTGTTTTTGATAAAACAAATGTCCCTGTAGGGAAAATCTTTGGTTCAAAACGGGTGCGCTTCTAATGCATTCGGAAACACTACTAGTTCGCCATCTATCCCTTTTCCGTGCTTTCAACTAATTGGAAATTGTCCTCGCTGCACTACATTTGCTCTAGTTCCGAACTAGATAAATATTAACACTTAGAACTAGTTCTAGTACTTTTCTTAGTACTATTTCGTTGGCTCCGGACAGGATCAAAATTCTACATGTTGCTGCTGGTACTATGTTATCCTCTTTTTCGATAGCTCCAAACCGGTGAGAAAGTGTTGGAAAAAAGGCATACTCATAGTCGAAGCTCCTTAAAGTTGGTAGCAGTTTTTTATTGATGGCCTTTTTCCCAAATACATGATTAATATGGAATATGAAAGTCCAAATTGTCTATTTTATAACTGTATAAAATGTAGTTACAAACGAACTAGTGCTTATTTGGAACTTAAGGTCTAGTTCAGAACCAGAAATTTCTATCATAAGCATCTGAGTTCACTTCAGGGATGTAACATGACAGTGATTAAGCTAAGTAAGTAAATAAGTAAGTGTTGTATTGCGAAATAAGATCTTTTTGTTTTGGATTGATCAGTGCAGATTAAACAAATAAAAAACATATGAATTATTGAACAATACTTGGATATATAAATTTGTATTGTTTTATATTACTAAATCATTATCTGTATTTAACTTCGACAAACCTGTGCTGGCTTAGCAAAATATAGAAGCTTTCCTTTCTTAGGCACATACCTACATACATATACACTTTGAGGATTCGTTGAACTTATTTCTTTAGCTGATGCTAAACCGTCTAACCGAGTTTGATGAAGCTTAAAAAAGTTCGCCAGTCATACTTGTTTTGCATTAACTAACTGCAGTTAGAAACACGAAGCGAGAATATGTTTTTCCCAGCTTGATAACACAGCGGTAGCCTCCAGTTCCTCTGCTGAAACTGGTAGGATAAGATAGAAACATTTTATTTATTATTTATTTATTTATTATTTAAAGTCGACGACAAACTTGAAATGGTCGACTGCATAATATAAAAGATATATAAATATACAACTCAAAAGTTAAAATTTAAGATATATCGAAATTTCAACAATTTTAAATTACAAACAAAGATACATATTGTAACGAATTTATTGCAATTCCGCTTATTTGCAACCTTCTACTAACGTTCGTATCTAAACTGTTGAATCAATAACTCCAATATTCGATAATGCAAAATGGTCTTTATTAGACTACTTTGAAAATACTTCACAATAACACTTATACTTCGCAACTGATAGCGTGCTTAAATCAAACTGATTGCTGCTTACTCAGCTCTCGTTCACATACTTCTAGGCGTTTCTTCTTCTAGAATTTACTACTTAGTTACCAGCTATAAACTTACCAGCTATAAACTACAGATGCACGTTTATAGCCTCTCGCATATCTATATGTGCGTGTATATGTGAGTAATACTTCCACCGATGATTGCATACTTTTGTGAGTGTCTCAGATATATGCCTGTGAATTTGTAGTTTATAGTCTCTCGCATAGCCATATGCGTGTGTATATGTGAGAACTACTTCGCTGATGATTGCATACTTTTGTTAGTATCTCTCTGAAGTGACTGCTTAGTATCGGCTTAGAGATGATAGTATCCCTTAGTGTTGCTAATATTCGCCACACTGCCCTCCACCTCAGTCTGATCGTCCCGATCAGACAAATCTCTCGATCTAAACGCTGCCAGTCTTTCCAAATGAACCACTTTCATTTTGGTTCGTGGTTTGCCAATGGTTTGTATGCGGCAAACTACATCGTTGATCTGTTTTACAACTTTGTATGTGTCTTCCCAATTACACTGCAATTTCGGGGACAAACGTTTTTTTCGTTGTAAAACAGCACCAAATCTCCTTCCTGAAAATCTTCCGAATTAATTGTTTTATAGTATTTCCTTTGCGGTTGTTTGGCCCGTTGTCTCATGCACTGCCGATCGGTAAGCCATCAAGAATAATGATATGTGTGTATCCCACTCCTTATGGTACTTGTCTACTACTTTCCTTAAATGCTCCTCCAAGGTTCTATTGAAACGTTCCACCATACAGTCGGACTGAGGATACAATGCAGTTGTCCGTGTTTTTTGAATGCCCAACTACTTACACATTTCTTGGAACACAACTGATTCAAAATTCCTGCCTTGGTCAGAATGTAACTCCATTCGTACACCATACCTTGCAACCCAATCGTTTGTAACCACTTCTGCTACTGTTTCCGCTTCTTGGTTTGGGATTGGGTATACCTCTAGCCATTTACTGAAATAATCCATAACCACCAGTAAGTATTTGTTTCCGCGGTTGCTAGTAGGAAATGGACCTAAGACATCTATGTCGATCCTTTCAAATGGTGTACCTGAAATATACTGCTTCATCTGGCCATGACTTCGTGTTTTAGGCCCTTTCGCTTTGTTGCAAATCTCGCAGTTGGCAATCCACTCGGTGACCAACTGACGGGAACCTACCCAATAGAACCTCTGTTTAATCTTCTCGAACGTCTTCGTGATTCACAGATGACCTCTACTTGGACCGTTATGTAGTTCATTGAGAACGTCGGAATCCTTTTCCTTGGAACAACTATCAGTTTCCTCTTACTTTGACCATCCTCACTCTCCCATACTCGATGTAGGCAACCAGATTTCAATTCCAAACTATTCCACTGTGTCCAATATGACTTCCCAATAGGACTCTCTGTTGACATCTCCTCTCTATTTGGTCCCTCATTTCGTTCGAGCCCTTGCATAACGTGTGACAGATCTGTATCTTCTAACTGACACTTCCTTAGTTGTTCGATGTCCCGTTCATCTGAACACGTTATAGTCATTATCCGGACATCTATAATGTCTTCTTTAACCTCGGCTTTTGAACAGTGTTTGCATTCCAAACTACATGGTCTTCGTGATATTGCATCAGCATTCCCATGGCTACTACCTTTTCGATGCTCAATGGAAAAGTCATAGCTTTGTAGTCGCTCGATTCACCGTGCCAATTGTCCTTCTGGATTACGGAACTGCAAGAGCCATTTTAACGCTGCATGATCTTTTCTGACGCGGAATCCCTGCCCGTAGAGGTACTTGTGAAAATGTTTAATGCACTCTACCAATGCCAACAGCTCTCTCCGTGTAACGCAATAGTTCTTCTCTGGTTTTCCAATTGATTGGCTGTAATAGGCAACTACCTTCTCCTGTCCATCGACCAGTTGTGATAAAACGCTTCCGATAGCATATCCGCTCGCATCTGTATCTAGAATAAACGTTTCTCCTGGAATCGGATATGTCAACATTGGGGCAGTGCCCAAACGCTCTTTCAATGTTTGGAAAGCCATTTCTTGCTCCTTCCTCCATTCAAAAGCTTTATTTTTTCTTATAAGCTCGTGGAGGCTATGTGCTACGCTGGCAAATTTTGCTAAAAATCGGCAGTACTATGTGCACAGCCCAAGGAAACTTCTCAATTCATGTACGTTCTGTGGTCTTGGCCAATCCTTTACAGCCTCTATCTTTTCATTCGCAGTGCAGATGCCCTCTGTCGTTACCAGTGTTGAAAACCATTTCGTACCAGAGAGCGAGTCCAGAGTGTCGTCAATTCTTGGCAATGGGTAGCTATCCTTTTTCGTAACGTCATTCAACTTCTGGTAGTCCACGCAAAACCTCATTTTCCCATATTTCTTCTTCACAAGTACCAGCAGTGAGCTCCATGGACTAGCTGATGGTTCGATGACTCCGCTGTCGATCATTTCTTGTACGATTTGATTCACAACTTCCCGCTTCGCCAGTGGAACACTACGAGGAGCTTTACGTAGCGGCCTCGCGTCTCCAGTGTCAATTTGATGATTCACAACATTGCTGCGGCCTGATTTGGAACCATCCTGGTCAAATATGTTTGCGCACTTTAGGAGCAGTTGCTTTGCCTTACTCTGATAATCTTCCTCTAGCCCCTCCGTCCATGCCGTGATGTCATTTGAAAGATCAGTCTTTCTAGTTGAAACGTGTTCCTGGAGCTGTTCACAGTTAATAACTACTTCAGCCTCCTGGCAGCTACCCGAAATTGCTCTCCTTTTTCAGTTTGAGTGGTGACTTGAACACATTGGTTGGACCAAGACCACATACAGCCACGGGAGAGGACACCCAGGTAATTGGAGAAGTAGCATGTGAAGTAGCAATTGGGAACGTCACGGTACTACACAATTTTATAGTTCCGGTAAGAGTACTCTTAGTGTATACGTCCATCTTGTTTTGTCATAGCCAGGGTTTCTCCTACAAGTACGGTCGGTGTTGATCTGTTTGCTGCGTCGACAACCCACAATCTGTTTGTCCCACAATCTCCATCAACCTTTGCCCAGATGACTGCTTCTGATTTTGCTGGTATTTGCTGACTTTCTTCGACCAGCACTCGTTTAAAGCTGTAGCCTTTCTCGTAGCCGAAATTAAGGGGCACATCCATGTTCTTATATCGCATCGTCTTGCTTTGCATGTCGATCTTGATGCTTTGGTCGATTAAGAGGTCCACTCAAATTATGATTTCATCAACAATCTCTGCAACTATAAAATTGTGTAGTACCGTGATGTTCCCAATTACTAATTCACATGCTACTTCTCCAATTACCTGGGTGTCCTCTCCCGTGGCTGTATGTGGTCTTGGTCCAAGCAATGGTCTTACCTTCTTGTTGACTAAATCCGATCGAATGATGGAATGAGATGCACCCGTATCTGCAGTCAGTAAACGTTCTTCGCCATCCACATGTCGTCCGACAGTAATATTGCTCGACCTTCTTCCAATTTGCGAGATAGAGATTATGGGGCATTCAATTGCGGGAGCCAGCTGTCGCCCCTTACGGCTCACTCGCTTTAGTTTAACGATTGATTAGATTTGGAGATTTGCTCATCTCCTTCAGCTCTGCGTTTACGGCCATCCACATTGCTGGAACTGTTAGGGTTGGTACTGCAATAACGTGCAATGTGCCATGTTTTTCCACATTTAAAGCATTTGACGGCACTATCGTTTTTCTGCTGCGTTCTTTTAATGCTTCCAAAATTGTGTCTACCCAGTCTGGCCTTTCCAATTCCACGCGATGAGCTTTTTATGAGGGTTTACTCAGTGCATGGGATACCGTTTCAGCAAATGTCAGCGTTGGGTTTGCGTATGTCGCTTGCTTCGTTTCCACGTCCCGTATGCCATTTATAAAACTCTGGATTTTTACCCTCTCGGTATATTCCACGGGTGCGTCCGCATTTGCAAGATGAGCCAATCTTTCAGCATCCGACGCAAACTCCTACAAAGTCTCGTTAGCTTTTTGATAACAGTTTTGCAATTCTATTTGGTAGATCTGTTTCCTGTGTTCGCTTCCGTACGGTCGTTCTACAGCAGCCATCAATGCTTCACAACTGTTACGTTCGTACTCTGGGATGGTCTGTAAGATCTCAGCAGCTGGTCGTTTTAAATCCACGAACAATGCAGCAACTTTATCTTCGGCATTCCGGTTGTTCGCTGCTGACGTCTTCTCAAATTGGAGCTTAAATACCTGGAAAGGAACAGAACCATCAAACGTTGGGGATTTTACCTTCAGAGTCGACGTTGAAGTAATTGGACTGTTCAATTGTAACTCCTGAATACAATCTTTTAAAGCATCTATCGCGGCCTCCATTTTATCTTGTCGACCAATGAACCCTTCCTGAAAATGCGTTAGTTTCCAGTTGTGCAGAGATATGCGATGATACCTGTGCTGAAATTTGTGCCGACATTTCTGATCTACGCGTTTCTTGTGCTTCAATATTGAATGTTACGTGTCTCCTGTGATTCCAGTTGAGATGACACTGCTTGAGCAGATATTGCAGCTAAAATCGTGTTCAAGTCTGTGCCCGTAACTGTCTGCGATGTTTCGTTTTTCTTTTAAATTTTTGTTGTTGATTCTTCCACATCAGGATAAAAGACATACTCGTCCACATTAATTCCTTCCAACTCTATTACCTCTCGTAGCCGTGCTCGAAGTTCGATCTTATTGCCGTTTGTATTCCATATCCAAGTTGTATTCCAAATCTTCAGAATTTATTCAACAATTTCTGTTCTGACACCAATTGTAACGAATTTAAGGAAATTGTTCTTATTTGCAACCTTCTACTAACGTTCGTATTGCTAAACTGTTGAATAAATAACTCCAATATTCAATAATGCAAAATGGTCTTTATTAGGAATTTGTATGGAAAATCTTCAAGTCCAAGGTGTGGAAATGAAAATATCTAGCATCAATACTGCGGGCCATTTTTTCTCAACGGAATATCATAGAGAGTAAAATTTTGCGTATGTGGTTTTCCTTGCGTGCAAAAATGTGCTCCAGAACAATTTTTTTCCACGGTTTTTGCAACAATTTTAAAAACAGAAGTTTATTTAACAGAAATAAAAAATGGCGGCCACCGTGGTGTGATGGTAGCGTGCTCCGCCTATCACACCGAATGCCCTGGGTTCACACCACGGGCAAAGCAACATAAACATTATAGAAATAAGGTTTTTCGATTAGAAGACAATTTTTCTAAGCGGGGTCGCCCCTCGGCAGTGTTTGGCAAGCACTCCGAGTGTATTTCTGCCATGAAAAGCTCTCAGTGAAAACTCATCTGCCTCGCAGAAGCCGTTCGGAGTCGGCATATAACAAGTAAGTCCCGTCCCGCCAATTTGTAGGAAAAATTAAAAAAAGGATCACGACGCAAACTGGAAGAGAAGCTCGGCTTAAAATCTCTTCGGAGGCTACCGCTCCTTACACTTATTTATTAATTTTTTATAAAAAATGTGCTCTTAAAGAGTTTTTAATTACAAGCAAATTGGTGTTTGAATTGTCGGTAAAAGTCTAGTTGAGGGGTCGACTGCTAATACGCTACCCAAAATATCGAGAGAGCTGTCACTCACTTTTAAATAATCATTACCACCTTTCATTTGATACCCACATCGTACAAACAAATTCTAGAGTCACCCCTGGTCCACATTTATGGAGATATCTCGAAAAGGCGTCCACGTATAGAACTAAGGCCCACTCCCTTTTAAAATACTCATTAACGCCTTTCATTTGATACCCATATCGAACAAACACATTCTAGAGTCACCCCTGGTCCACCTTTATGGCGATATCTCGAAAAGGCGCCCACGTATAGAACTAAGGCCCACTCCCTTTTAAAATACTCATTAACACCTTTCATTTGATACACATGTCATACAAAAATATTCCAGGGTTACCCTAGGTTTATTTTCCTATATTGTGATTTTCCCTTATTTTATCTCCAAAGCTCTTAGCTGAGTATGTAATGTTCGGTTATACACGAACTTACCCTTCCTTACTTGTTCAATTATTATTTTGGTTTTATTGCCAGTAAATGTTTCCTTCTTTTCAGTTTTTCCCAATAAAACGAAAATAATAATTGAATAACAATTATCATTTATCGGTGTTAAGCTCATTAAATCTTAAAAAATCTTAAGAAAAAGGACATAGAAAATTCAAATGGCGATAATTAAGGATACAGTATTTTTTGGAAAAATCGAAGACGAGCATTTGTTTGTATTATCGATAGCTATCAAATAATATCGTTGTTGCTCAAAAATAAATAATGACGTTTTTCGGTGATCACTTTAAGAAATTTTCACTCTGTGTCTTTAAACATAACATTTATTTGCATTGTTTTATTAAAATTATATAAGTATGAAATGTACACACCCAGTGATGATAAAAGTACCAAATAAAAAATACAAAAAGTATTTAAAACAAAATACATACATTCTATCGAAAATACTTTGAAATCGAAAGCTTACATTTTGGTATTATTAAGCGCTGTACGCAGATCAAAAGGAAAAATTCAAGAAAAATGTTGCACTTTTCTTGAGCATGAAAATAGCAGTAGGCACAAAATTTTTGCATTTCACGATGCATGGCAATATACATATAAATTTATAAAAATAAAACAAAATTTATGAAACTTTTTGATACTATTTCCCCCCCACAGCCAAGCTCACGATCCGCCACTGTGACATCCGTTTGCTTGTTCGCTAAAAATCCTTCCATAATTATAGAGGTGAATACAAGCAAATTTGTAGTGGTTAACTTTTGACGAATGAAACCGTGTTGGCATGAAGATAAAATGGGGCCTACATACGGAAGTCGTGGAACAAGGTCAAGGCTATTTTTATTCCAAAGCTCAGTAAGAGCACTCACGCAGGGAATTCAAGGGGTTGATAAGCGCAATTCATAGCTTCCGCAAACCTCACTTGCGCGTGGCGAATCATGTTATAAATATGCATATATCATACAGATGTTTAGCAGACGAGGCTCTGGCGACTCGGAGGAACTTGGGGGTGTGGGGCAGATCGGTCTAGAAGGTTCAATGTGGTCATAATAAATCGTTCCCAAGATGGTTGGGCTAGTACCTTAGTGGTGCTTGTTACCAGAACGTGCCGGATCTATATCCGACAAAGCACCATCAACAACGATAGCACTCCCCAAAACCTTCGGCTAGTGTCTTTATCGTTAATAAATATTATCAGCAAATTAACGGTTTGTTATCGAAAAGTAATATACTAGTAATCGAAAATCTTTCGATAATTTATCGATATGTTTTTTATTCAAAAGATTGCAATAGTGCCGAAAAGTTATAGTTATCTTATAAAAAAAAAAACCCGATTTATTATGGGACGACTACCAACTTGTCATCGGCGGTTTGATTTAGAAATATAATCGATTTGTTATGAAAATGTTACAGATTTGTATTGGAAAAGTTATCGAATCCTTATGGCAGTGTGATCAATTTGGTATTGGCGTGCCATCGATTTACTGTCAAAAAGTAATCGATTTTTTATTGAAAAGATGGCTTTACTATCGAAAACTTATCGGTGTTCGAATTTTTTTATCGGAGAGTTAATATTTTCTATCAGCGTGTTGTCGATTTGCTTTCAATATGTTATAGGTCTGTTTTCGTTGAGTTATCGATTTCTTATCGAAAATATGGAGTTGTTTTCAAAAAGTTTTCGATTCCCTATCGGCGTGTTATCGATTTTTTAACGACGACTCACTGGTTTTCTATAAAACAGATACCGATAGAACTTCAATATTAAATCGGAGACACACGTCGTTAACAAAATAATAAGAAGCCGATTACTCAGCGATAGCAAACCGATAAGTCTATGATATTGATAATTAAAAAACAATAACTTGTTGGCATCGATGAATACCGATTCATCAATAAATGAGTTAGTTTCTAAAATAAAAAGCTATCTCCCCAGTAATTCTTTCCTCACCTCGCGCAATCTGGCATTATCACAGACAAAATCCACGGCCGCTCTCTTTACGACGTGAAGGGAACATATGGACGTAATTATTGGACGTTATCGTCGATGGTGTTACGCTATGCAAAGATCTTAGGGGTAAAGTTCGATAATACTCTCCCAATCGAAATTGTATCTAAAGTACTTACAAAGCCGCAAAAAAATTCTCAAGTCGCATGCCGGCAGAAACTGGGGACAAGGTAAAGAAACCTTTTTAACCACATACAAAGCAATTGACCGACCGCTCATGTGCTACGTGTCACTAGGTTGGTTGCCTGGTCTTAAAAACACATACAAGAAAAGGCTGAAGGCCTGTCAAAATGCTGCAATCAGAACTGCCGCGGGATGTTCCTTTATTACCCTCAATATCACATACATAGTGAGGCCAAAGAGCTCAACATTAAAGAGCACAACGAAATACTGAACAGGAACCTAGCAAAAAACTGCTTGATCTAGCCCCGCCGTTTTTGCTTGGACGAGTCCGGTAAACCCTGTTATCAATATGCAGAAGAAGAAAGCACACTTCCAAGGGCGTCACGCTCTGGATACTGTTACAAGTTAAATCCATACTTATCCAGAATCAATCCAGACATACGCAATGTCTGTCCTGCATGCGAAACTGGCAGTTCCATAGGGGCGGACCATAGGGAGATTGGTGTACAATTGAAAAGATTATGGGGGCACATGACACCATCCATATTTTCAATTGTAATGTAGAACCTACACCTCTGTTAAGTTTAAAAGATATGACTTTCTTTTCAAATTTGTTTCACGTTGTTATTGATCAAACCTCTTTAATGCAACGCAAACATATTTTTTTGCGCCTAACAATAAAGTTGATTGTACATTACAGTGGCCCCACTAACGTTCATCACAAAAGCGGCAATTTTCATGATCAGCTTATAAGGCACAAAAAAATGAAAATAAGAAAATACCGCTAATGTATTGTTGCATATTTGAGGTTATACAAAGAGACTGACATACATACATACTAGCTACATGGCAAATACATGGACACTGCTATTTTCATTCAAATTCGCTTAATAATTCGAGCATTAATTCTTAATTCAGTTTTGTTAAAATGCAATAAAATATATAATTAACTTTATTTGTTGTTTTTCTATTTTTAGGCAAGTACAAGTAAATTAAGCTTATAGTTATCGCAAAATTTACAGATTTGCAGACACGAGCATTTATTTATTATTGATATTTTCTTTGTTTAATGATCTTGGCCATGTGACATTTTTCCAAAATAAAAAAGGAAAGCTTTTTTTACATATAACGATTTTGGGAAATCCTTGCTTTAGTAACTGCGGTTGGTGAGCAAACATTCTTTTATGGAAAAACTGAGTACTCATGTAATGTATGATTATAATAGAAATTATATTCTTTAACAACTATTTTAAATTCTTAATGGACATAAGACGACATTTCGTTTAAGCTAAGTTCAAATGTAAGGCCGATTGTCGGCCTTTACCTTAAGTTTAATAAAAGTTAAAAATGATTAAAACATTATTCGCTTTTAGAATTTCAAACTGATTACGGATACGTTAAAACCTTGTTTCCATAACATGAACAATACCAATTTTGGTTGGTCGGGCGGCGTGCTGGCAAATCAAATAATTACTCTAAAATTTTAAGGAAAATTACTTCTTAAATTACTTTTCCCACGTTATTGTAATATTTAAATGCAAAATTTTGTATTCAAAAACAATATAACGAAATGTAAAATAACTGCCATCAGCTGATTAAAACCAGTTGTGTAAATGTACCTTTCACTAAGGCGTGGGTATCACGTACTCATAACGTTCGATATGTTAACACAAAGCCATATGTGACGCTCCGCAAGAAAAGGCCCAGCTCGAATGCCGTTTATTTTATAGGGCGAGCGATTATAGTGGGTCGTGTGCGTTAGCTTTTGCATGATGGCCCGTATACGGCACAATAACTGTCAACTTTGTCGACTGCTCATATTTCAAAAAGTTATCGATTTTCGATTTTACCAATTTTTAAACGAACTTTTATTTTTCATAAATCGTTAAAACAAATGATTTTTTAGGGCACATTAGACCAATGGTCGGAGTGCGATCTTCAATTAATTATCTAAAAAAAATAGAGCTCGCCCAGTAAAGTTAAACTACAACAGAGGTAGCAACGCTTTGATAACGAACTGATAACTTGTCGATAAAAAATCGATAATATGACGCTTACAAACCAATAACTCGTCGAAACCAGCGGTAATTGGTAACATTTCGAAAAAAATCAGTAATAAATCGATTAAGGTTCAATAACAAAACGATAACTTTTCTATAAGTTTGCAACAAATTGATAATTGCCGATAATTTGTCAATAATAAATCCGTAACACTCTGAAAAAAGTCGATAGATGGTCGATTGCAAACCGTCGTAAAGAAACGCTAAAATTCTGAAAATAAATCGATAGAAAAAATAAAAATGTTTCGTAGAAAATCAATGTCTTTCCGATAAAAAATCGATAAGTTTCACTACAATACATCGATAACTTTCTGTAAACTTTTCGATCACAAACCGTTAACCCAACCGTCGTTATCGATAACAAATTTTTTATAACTATTCTATAACAAATCGATAACGTACTTACTTAATTGGCGCTTAACCGTTTAAACGGTTATGGTCGTCCAATAAGGCGCGCCAGTCGCTCCTTCTCTCTGCCAACCGGCGCCAATTGCTCACACCAATGGAGTTTAAATCGTTTTCCACCTGGTCCTTCCAAAGGAGTGGGGGCCGCCCTCTACCTCTGCTTCCATACTCGGGTTCCGATAGAAACACTTTCTTGGCCGGAGCGTCATATTTCATTCGCATAACTTGGCCTAGCCAGCGCAGCCGCTGCGTTTTAATTCGCTTGACTATGTTGATGTCTGCGTATAGCTCGTACAGCTCATCATTAAATCTTCTTCGGTACTCGCTATCGCCAACGCGTAGAGGTCCATAAATCTTTCGAAGAACTTTTCTCTCGAAAACTTCCAGCGACGCTTCATCTGCTGTTGTTACGGTCCATGCTTCTGCACCATATAGCAGGACGGGTACGATAAGTGACTTTTAGAGTATGATTTTCGTTTGCCGAGAGAGGACTTTACTCTTCAATTGCCTATCTAGTCCAAAGTAGAATTTATTGGCAAGAGTGATTCTTCGCTGTTTTTCAGAGCTGACGTTGTTACTAGTGTTGATGCTGGTTCCCAAATAAACGAAGTCTTTTACTATTTCGAAATTGTGGCTGCCAACAGTAGCGTGGTTGCCAAGGCGCATATACGCTGACACTTTGCTCGATGTCAGCAGGTAATTCGTTTTGTCCTCATTCACCATCAAACCCATATTTATCGTTTCTTTTTCCAGTTTTGAGTATGCAAAACTAACGGCGCGGGTGTTAGGACCGATGATATCAATGTCATCAGCATATGCCAATAATTGCACGCTTTTATTGAATATTATTCCAGAGCGGTTAATTTCTGCAGCTAGTATAATTTTCTCCAGCAAATCGATAACACGCCTATAAAAACAATAACAAACCGTTAAACCAGCCGCCGTTAGCGATAACAATTTTTTTGGAACTATTCGATAACAAATCGATAACGCGCCTATAAAAAGGAGATAATAAATTAATATATTGTTGATACATGTTGTCATCGATACCAAAACCCATAATATTTCCATTACAAATCGATGACACGCTGTCCGACTTCGATTCCGGTTTTAGTTTAGTTTTCTCAGTTTTCCCTTGTTTTCCTCTTTTCCCATCGCTTGCACGCATTACAAGAGACACAAATTTCGATACGATACTTTACCATATATATACTTTTCACATTCGATACCGATACTTTATACTTTTTGACATTGAGTATTTCAATTGCAGTACCGTAACGAATTTTTGGCAAAAGCAGAGACCTTATCGACCAAAAAGACAGTTCTGTATGTTTCTCCCTCTCTAATTTATTTCACATTCGGAATCGTGTAGAATTTTCAGTTAATTTTTCCAGGAATAGCAATCAATTTCACATTCAAAGTTGTAATTGACCATTCATGTACCCAATTTTCACAAACCGCTTTGAACAGTGCCTCGCTTTGATAGATGAGTTAAATTTATAGTTTGGGCGCGGTGTTATTGCAGAAAGTTCATGGAGCGTAAAACCAAACGAAAACTTAAGATCTCCCCTGTCAAAAGTTGAAGGTCTTCCATTCTGCACATGCAAAGAGAAATTGACTGAGATCTCGTTGTAAGGTTTAATATTTTCCTGCACATTTGTCTTGTCAATTAAGTTTCAACTTTTAGGTATAGTAGGTGGACTCACTAAACTTTATAAATGCCTTATAAAGTGTGTAAACGTATAAAATTATCTAGCGCGTAAATTAACTGTCAACTTTTGTATGCAAAATCACTTACTCAATTTACATAAATTTACGCGCCCATTTCATCGTGTAAACTCGGTAAACTCAAAGGAATGCAACCCTGCAGGTATACAGTCATAATTTTTGTCAGAAATCTCCAACATCAGCAAGTCATTTAGTTTTAGTTTTAATTTTTTACTTAATATTGGCGTTCTTAAATTTGTATAATAATCACAAGTTCTTTTGATAATAACACAGCTGATCGGCAATTAAGTTTATCAAGACTTTTACTAGGTGCATAAGCTTTAATGAGTCCTCCTAGTATCTCTTTGATTCGATACTTTCGGGTACCACCTGTTACTTGTAGAGCAATATTTGATATGAGTACCGTATCGATACTTTGCAATCGATATCGAGTCCCTGTACATTACGCTTACAATTACACTATATTTACATTTTGAATTCCCCAAAACCGTGAGCAAAGATATTTGCAATAAAAAATGAGTGATTAGTAGTTTCATGTAAAGTTCAAGCTGCTGTGGAAATCGCAAATACTCAACGGTGGGCAGAGCCGCTTGTTTAGGCCAGTTATCTTCAAAAAAAAAAAGGACTTTATACATATCACAAGTTAGCACAAGCTTCTCAAATAGATGCTAGAATCGAAACATAAAATATCTACCAGTAATTCGAAACCCTTTCGAATAAATCAGCCCCATTCAATTTTTATACTCAGCTGAGCAGAGCTCAGAGAGTATATTAATTTTGTTCGCATAACGGTAATCCGTAACGGCATAAACTAATCGAGATAGATATAGACCTCTATATATCAAAATGACCTCGGCGAAAAAAGAAATTCATTTAGCCATGTCAGTCCGTCCGTCCGTAAACACAATAACTTGAGTAAATTTTGAGGTATCTTGATGAAATTTGGCATGCATGTTCCTGGGCACTCATCTCAGATCGCTGTTTAAAATGAACGAAATCGGACCATAGCAACGTCCACTTTTTCGATATCGAAAATTTCAAAACACAGAAAAAGTGTAATAATTCATTACCAAAGACGGCTAAAGCGATGAAACTTGGTCGGTGGGTTGAAATTATGACGCAGAATAGAAAATTAGAAAAATTTTGGACAGTGGGCGTGGCACCGCCCACTTTTAAAAGAAGGTAATTTAAAAGTTTTGCAAGCTGCAATTTGGCAGTCGTTGAAGATATCATGATGAAATTTGGCAAGAACGTTACCCCTATTACTGTGTGTATGCTTAATAAAGACTAGCTAAATCGGAGAACGACCACGCACAATTTTAACAAAAAATTTAATATCTTTACAGTATATAAGTAAATTAGGTCAACATTCAACTCCAGTCATTATATGGTGCAACAAAGTACAAAAATAAAAGAAAATTTCAAAATGGGCGTGGCTCCTCCCTTATTCATTTAATTTGTTTAGGATACTATTAATGCCATAAGTCGAACAAAAATTTACCAATCCTTGTGAAATTTGGTAGGGGCTTAGATTCTAGGACGATAACTGTTTTCTGTGAAAAAGGGTGAAATCGGTTGAAGCCGCGCCCCGTTTTTATACACAGTCGACCGTCTGTCCTTCCGCTCAGCCGTTAACACGATGACTTGAGCAAAAATCGATATATCTTTACTAAACTCAGTTCACGTACTTACCTGAACTCACTTTGTATTGGTATAAAAAATGGCCGAAATGCGACTATGACCACGCCCACTTTTTCGTTATCGAAAATTACGAAAAATTAAAAAAATTCCATAATTCTATACCAAATATAAAAAAAGGCATGAAACATCGTAATTGGATTGGTTCATTGACGCAAAACATAACTTTGGAAAAAACGTTGTAAAATGGTTGTCACAGCTACCATATTACGTAGAAGAAAATGAAAAAGTTCTACAGGGCGAAATCAAAAGCCCTTGGAATCTTGGCAGGAATACTGTTCGTGGTATTACATATATAAATAAATTAGCGGTACCCGACAGATGATGTTCTTCACCCTGGTCCACATTTTTGTCGATATCTCGAAAACGCCACTCCCTTTTAAAGCCCTCATTAGTACCATTACTTTGATTCCCATACCGTACAAACACATTCTAGAGTCACCCCTGGTCCACCTTTATGGCGATATCTCGAAAAGGCGCCCACTTATAGAACTAAGGCCTAGCACCTTTCATTTGATACCCATATCGTACAAACGCATTCTAGAGTCACCCGTAGTCCACCGTTATGGCGATATCTCGAAAAGGCGCCTACCTATAGAACTAAGGCCTAACACCTTTCATTTGATACCCATATCGTACAAACGCATTCTAGGGTCACCCCTGGTCTACCTTTATGGCGATATCTCGATAAGGCGTCCACCTATAGAACTAAGGCCTACCCCTTTTTAAATAATCATTAACACCTTTCCTTTGATACCCAAAAGGCGTCCACCTATAGAACTAAGGCCTACTCCCTTTTAAATAATCATTAACACCTTTCATTTGATACCCATATCGTACAAACATATTCTATAGTCACCCCTGGTCCACCTTTATAACGATATCTCGAAAAGGCGTCCACCTTTAGAACTAAGGCCCACTCCCTTTTAAAGTACTCATTAACACATTTCTAATTCTAGAGTCACCCCTTGTCCACCTTTATAACGATATCTCGAAAAGGCGCCCACCTATAGAACTAAGCCCACGCCCTTTGAAAATACTCATTAACACATTTCTAATTCTAGAGTCACCCTGGTCCACCTTTAAGGCGATATCTCGAAAAGGCGTCCACCTTTAGAACTAAGGCCCACTCCCTTTTAAAAAGCTCATTTACACCTTTCATTTGATACCCATATCGTACAAACAAATTCTAGAGTGAGCCCCGGTCCACCTTTATGGCGATATCCCTAAATGGCGTCCACCTATAGAACTATGACCCACTCCCTCTTAAAATGCTCTTTAGTACCTTCCATTTGATACCCATGTCATACAAACACATTCCAGGGTTACCCTAGGTTCATTTTCCTAAATGGTGATTTTCCTTTATTTTGTCTCCATAGCTCTCAGCTGAGTATGTTGTGTTCGGTTACACCCGAACTTAGCCTTCCTTACTTGTTAATTCCATAAATCCGATGGCAATATATATATGCCCATTTAGAAACTTTGAGTTGACTTTGGACTACATACACACACATATTTGCTGCAATCATGTGCGCTCATCTCCTAATCAACCGAGCAATAACTTCCCAATCTGTAAATAGATTAGTTGAATGCATGTGGAACATCGGTTGGTTTTACTCATTAACCACTTTCTGAATAGAATTGTATAAAATTAAGCTGTAGCCAAGACCACCAAGTCGCTCTATGAAAAATAAGCTAACGTGAGTTTTTCATATACTTACAATGGTGAGTAAAAAAATAGCAACAAACACTGTTTTTAATTATTACTGGTTATTTGCTTTCTTCGAAACACTTTTGTTGTTATACTTAGCTGAGCAGAGCTCACAGAGTTCATTAATTTTGTTCGCACAACGGTACCCCGTAACGGCATAAACTAACCGACATAGATATATCAAATGTTCTGGGCGAAAAAAGAAATTCAGTTAGTCATGTCCGTCCGCCCGTCTGTCTGTCCCTAAATACGATAACTTGAGTAAATTTTAAGGTACCTTAATGAAATTTAGTATGAAAGTTCCTGGGCACTCTTCTCAGATTAAAATGAACGAAATCGGACTATAACCACGCCCACTTTTTCGATATCGAAAATTTCGCAAAACCGAAAAAGTGCCTGAATTCATTACCAAAGACGGATAAAGCGATGAAATTTGGTGGGTGGGTTGATCTTATGACGCAGAATAGAAAATTAGTTTGGAAAATGGGCTTGCTGTCCTCATGGACCGGCCAGTTCAACCTAACCTAACCTTTGACAATGGGCGTGGCACCGCCCACTTTTAAAAGAAGGTTCTTTAAAAGTTTTACAAGCTGTAATTTGGCAGCTGATATTCAATGCTCGATTACACCCGAACTTAGCCTTCCATACTTGTTTATAAAATAGGTTTTGCTTATTCGTCTGAAAAATTGAGTACAGACGTTTTTTAATTATTTTTTTGTTTATTTTTATAAATTATATTACCTGTTTTTGGTGTTTCCCTTCATATTATTTTAATATGGATGATAACAAATTTTTTCGGACAAATAGCCACTTCCTTTAAAAAAATCTTCAAAATTTTTCAAATTTTTTTCCTAAATTTAGAAAATGTTGAATATTTTCTTAAGAATTTTTGTAAAACTTTTTGAGTTCGTTTTAATCTGACAAGGAGCAATATTAAAGCTTAAAATTTCGAAACGTCTTTAAAAAAATTTAATAAGTTTTTAAAAACCTACATGAAAATATTCTACTTCATTAAATATTTTAGGAAACTGTTTGAGTATATAGTTTTGAAGTTCACCTAGTTTAAAAGTTCATCTATATATATAAAAATGAATTGCTGTTCGTTAGTCTCGCTAAAACTCGAGAACGGCTGAACGGATTTATCTTATCTTTGTCTTGAATTATTCGTGGAGGTCTATGGAAGGTTTAAAAGGTGAGAAAAATTCGAATACTTGCCGGGAAAATACTCAAAACAGCATATTTCTATTTCCCATACAAACGTTTTCTAAATAAAATGGAGAGTCAATTTCTAATTTATTACCCCTGCATAAAGTTCAAATTCGCGTGCGCGTTGGAGGATCTAATATCGCGTTCTGAAACTCGACAAAAGTGAAAGTGAATCGCGAACGCGACAAAATTGCATACTCTCAAAATACATAGTACATAAATAGTGGTCGGCTTCGAGAAACTCAATTTTAGCTAACTTCAGTTGTTAAACTGTCTGAGTATTTTTTTAATAAGACTATATAGAAATCGAAAGATAAATCTTAAGTTTTGTCACAAATTAAATTATAAATCTTAAGTTAAATTTCTGAACGCAATCATAATATTTGACATTAGATTTGACAACCAACTAATATGTCAATCCATCCTGTCGCATTTCAGAGCACGGAAAAAAGTATTACGATATTATATCTATCTTTGTGGCTACGTGCGCGAGAACTTTCTTTGCTTTGGTGGTCCTTTGTGATAGTGACATTCCAAGTAATGTGCTTTTTTACTGCTAAATGAGCGGGAAATTTTCTCACTTTGATTAACTACAATTTACGATGCCGAGGAGAAGTCGACCTGACTTAGGTCGTCGTAGTCAATCAAATGTGCGAAGAGCTACCTCACGTGCTAACCGCACTGATGACCAGAGATAGACAGATCAAGAAAATAGTCGTATTGCTATGTCAGAATTGCGTTATTTAGTGAGTGACAATGTAGGAGATAGGCTTAGAATGCAACGAGTTCGTGCACATCAAATACAACAACAGCAAGCTAGATATAATGAAATTGAGCGAATCCGCAGACGCAGTGCTCCTGTGATTCTTGAACGAGCTGCATTCCACTATGATCCGGCAATTGATTATTGTGCCGACAAATCGGTAACAATTGGGGAAATGAAAACAATTTGTAAATATTGTAAGGCGTTAAAATACACTGGTGAATCTACTGGATTATGTTGTGCTAAAGGCAAAGTAAAATTGCCACAATTGGTCCCACCACCAGATCCTTTACGCTCTTTAGTTTCTGGGATTAGAAATGATTCTAAGCACTTCTTGACCAACATTCAGAAATATAACAACTGTTTCCAGATGACATCATTTGGTGCTACACATATTATACAAGACAATTTCATGCCCACTTTCAAGGTATTATATAAGAATATTTTTTTATATTATTCAAGTTTGTACTATATCGGAAATAATTAATGGACAAATTTTAAAAAATTACAGATTCAAGGACAAATTTATCACTTACTGGGAACTCTGTTACCACTACCTGATGCAGATCATCAATTTTTACAAATTTATTTTATGAGAAATTCAGATGCGGAAATTAATAATCGTTGTGCTCACAATCCTACAGTGAAGAAAACCATTGTCCAACAATTACAAATGTTTCTTCATCAGTATAACAATTTAGTAAACATGTTCAAAATAGCATTGGAGCGGATGCCATCTGATAGCCATAATATTATTATTCGAGCTGACAAAACACCTGCCGGTGAACACACAAGGAGGTTCAATTCACCTACCATTGATGAAGTGGCTGTTGTCATTGTGGGAGAAAATTTACAATCTAGAGATATTGTGCTTCATAGTCGGAATAGTGATTTAAAACGTGTATCTGAAACACACAGGAGTTATGATGCACTACAATATCCTTTGATCTTCTGGAAGGGGGAAGATGGATACCATTTTAATATCAAAATGGTAAATCAAGTAACAGGTAAATGAATTGAACAAGATTAAATAATATTTTTAAATTCAATTCATCTAAGTAACAATTTAAACATTTATCATTTTTGATTGCAGGTGCTGAAACCAACAAAAAAGTTAGTGCTATGAATTTCTATTCATACAGACTCATGATCCGTCAAGGTGAAGTAAATAATATTTTGATGTGTCAACGACTTTTTCATCAGTTCAAATTGAGACTGAACGATTGACATACATCTGTTTGAACCAACGACGGCTACGGTCAGAGGAATACATCCATCTCCGCGATGCTATAAATGCTGATGGCAATGTGAATAATGTAGGAAGAATGACAATTTTGCCAGCTACTTATATAGGAAGCCCACGCCACATGCATGAATATGCTCAGGATGCTATGTCATATGTTAGGCATTATGGCCGCCCAGACTTATTTGTTACATTCACATGTAACCCAAAATGGTCCGAAATCGAGAAGGAATTACTACATAGCCAAACACCAGTTGAAAGACATGACATAACTGCCAGAGTTTTAAACAAAAATTAAAATCTCTCATGAATTTCTTAATAAAGCATTGTGTGTATGGCCGAGTCCGTTGTTGGATGTACTCTGTAGAATGGCAAAAGCGTGGATTGCCACATGCGCACATTTTAGTATGGTTAGTGGACAAAATAAGGCCCGATGAGGTTAATTCCATAATTTCAGCTGAAATTCCAGTTGAAATAGTTGACCCAAAATTACATGCAATAGTTACCAAACACATGATACATGGACCTTGCGGACATTTCAACTACAACTCACCCTCTATGGTCGACGGTAGGTGTTCCAAGCGATACCCAAGAGACCTGCTTGCTGAAACCATAACGGAAAATGATGGATACCCATTGTATCGTCGGCGATCAGTTGCGGACAGTGGGCGATCGGTAGCTGTGAAGGTAAGAGGACAAAATGTTGATGTAGACAATCGTTGGATTGTGCCATACTCGCCAATATTGTCCAAAGCTTTTGAGACTCACATCAATGTGGAATATTGTAATTCTGTGAAGTCGATAAAGTACATATGTAAATATGTTAATAAAGGTAGTGATATGGCTGTCTTCGGTGTAACCAATGCAAATGATGAAATATCACAGTACCAGATGGGTCGCTATGTAAGTAGCAACGAAGCTATTTGGCGTATCTTTTCATTTGCGATCCATGAAAGACACCCTACAGTAGTCCATTTGGCAGTCCATTTAGAAAATGGTCAACGAGTTTATTTTAATGAATCTAACGCGGCAGACAGGGCGGCACATCCACCGTCGACAACATTAACAAGTTTCTTTACAGTCTGTCAAACTGATGATTTTGCTCGCACTTTGCTGTATGCTGACATGCCACGCTATTACACATGGAACGCATCATCGAAATCGTTTCAGCGTCGAAAACAAGGAACACCAGTTGAAGGACATCCAAATGTATTTGCTTCAGATGCTCTTGGTCGCATCTACACAGTACATCTAAATAACGATGAATGTTATTATTTGCGGTTGTTGTTGGTGAATGTTCGGTCCGACATCGTTTAAACAACTGAAAACAATTAATGGACAGCTGTGTGCGACTTACCGTGAGGCATGTCAACTATTAAATTTATTTGAGAACGATTCGCACTGCGATGATACGCTCAAGGATTCCGTAATATCTTCGTCGCCGCATCAAATTCGTACATTGTTTGCGATTATCATATCGACATGTTTCCCCTCGAATCCAAAAGATTTGTGGGTTAAGTATAGAGATGACATGTCTGGGGATGTTTTGCATCGTGTGCGCCGTCAAACTTTGAATCCTACACTACAAATGACTGAAGAAATTTACAATGACACATTGATCATGATAGAAGATATGTGTTTATTGATGGCAAATAAAGTATTGTCGTGTTTGGGAATGACAGCACCCAATCGTCATATGCACGATGCATTAAACCACGAGTTGCAAAGAGAACATCAGTACGACATTGAAGCATTGGCCGAAACAGTTCGTACAAATGTTCCACAATTAAATCAACAGCAAAAAATTGCGTACGACACTTTGATAGAAGCTGTGAACAGTGGATCTGGTGGAATTTATTTCCTTGATGCTCCCGGAGGAACCGGAAAAACGTTTTTAATTTCATTGCTTTTGGCGAGGATCAGATCGCGAAATGATGTTGCTCTAGCGTTGGCTTCATCTGGAATTGCTGCAACTCTGCTAGAAGGCGGGCGAACTGCACATTCTGCCTTGAAATTACCACTAAACATGCAAATCACCGAAACACCAATTTGCAACATCGCCAAAAATAGCGCAATGGCCAAGATCCTACAGGTATGCAAATTGATTGTTTGGGATGAATGCACAATGGCCCATAAGAGGTCACTGGAGGCACTGGACAGAACGTTGAAAGATCTTCGTGACAACCAAAATATTTTCGGTGGGGCCATGATTCTGTTGTCAGGTGATTTTCGTCAGACTCTTCCAGTTATTCACCGATCAACTGTTGCTGATGAACTAAATGCATGCCTAAAATCATCAAATTTGTGGCAGTACGTAAAGACACTCCACTTAACAACTAACATGCGAGTATTTTTGCAACAAGATGAAACTGCAACTGTGTTTGCGAAGCAGTTGTTAGACATTGGAAATAATAAAGTTGCAGTGGACACCTCGACCGGATTCATCACATTACCTACAGATTTCTGTCACATCACAGACTCAAAACCGGAGCTTATTCAGCGAGTTTTCCCAGATATAGCGCAAAAGTTCAATAACCATAATTGGCTGGGTGAACGAGCAATATTAGCAGCGAAAAAAAAAGATGTCGAGGATCTTAATGCGACCATTCAGAATTTACTTCCAGGACAGTTGGTTTCCTTGAAATCAGTCGACACCGTAATGAACCAGGATAACGTAGTCAACTATCCCACTGAGTTCTTAAATTCACTGGAATTGCCTGGATTACCACCTCACAATTTGCAGTTGAAAGTAGGATCAGTTGTCATCATGCTGCGTAACATTAATCAACCTTGCATAGTCGAACAAGACTGGCTGTGAAAAGACTGATGAATAACGTCATTGAGGCGACAATCATAAAAGGAAAATACAAAGGAGAGGATGTCTTGATCCCGCGGATACCGATGATTCCAACGGACTTACCATTCGATTTTAAACGCTTACAATTTCCAGTACGTCTGGCCTTTGCGATGACCATAAATAAATCGCAAGGACAGTCGTTAGAAGTTTGTGGAATCAACTTGGAGTTTCCCTGTTTCGCGCATGGACAATTATACGTCGCGTGTTCGCGCGCCGGAAAACCGTCTTCTTTGTTTATTTACGCACCACAAAACAAAAAATATAGTTTATGAGAAAGCTTTAAATTAATTAACAGACTGTATTTTAACAGTGTGTGTCTGTGAATATCAAATTTAAACCTTATAAATAGCCAATATTTCAGGAAAACTCTGTTTTCTAAGTAAGCAACATGATGTATCGAAAATAATAATAAAACTTCTTGATTTATTCAATAAATGCTTTTTTATTAAGTACGGATTCGATTTGTTTGTTTTAAAATCATTTTATACAAAAGATTAGGTCTTTTATTTATCGATGAGGCAGTACGAAGTCTGCCGGGTTAGCTAGTAACATATAAAAAAATGTATTTTCGCACTTGTTCTGAAGAAAACTAGTTGCGACGCCCCCGCACCTTCTTCAAGGAAATCTATTTAGTAGGTTAAAGACACTATGAATTTTAAGGAAAAAATAATATACAGTTAGTGCGATTAACCTCCGAATAGACTCAAAGTTGAGTTTCTCTTCCAATTTGAGTCGCGCTCCTTTTAATTTTCCTACCAATTGGCGGTACGGGACTTACATGTTTTATGCCGACTCCGAACGACAGCTGAAATGCAGAAAAACTTTCACTGAGAAGCCTTTCATAGCAGAAATACACTCGGGTTGTTCGCCAGATCACTTCCGAAGGGCGACCTCGCTTAGATATTTTTTTTTTGATGGAAGAAAGAAGGATGTTGTTTTGCCCGAGACTTGAACCCAGGACCTACGGTGTGGTAGGCGAAGCACCACCACACCACAGTGGCCGAATGTATGGCAATATCAAAGTATGAAAATAAAAGCAAGAATAACACGTATCACGTAAATATATAGAGTTCCACACAAAAACGAGACATTTATATATGATTTTCATATAAAAAAGTTTAAATGCAGATTTCCCCGAAGAAGCCGCGGTGGCGTCGAAACGCGTAGGAGGATAGAGGAAATATGTATTAGATTTGCCTTATACTTATCGGTTGAAAAGCTCCAAACCAAACGAAAAACATAAAAGAATTGGTCCAAGTGAAGAATAAAAATTTAAAATACCCTTAAAGATTTTTGATTTTAAACTAGTATTTTGTCAGACTAAAATGAATTAGACTAGAAAACTGTATTCTAAAAAGATTACGTTCTACAAGTTTTCTGAATTATAAGTAAAATTTCGGTAATTTGCATAAAAATGTTTACAAATTTCTTGAACTTTAATAATTTTCGAAAGAGTTGTCGAAACTGTTGACACCAAAATCATCGTTCAATCATAACAATAAATAAAAAATTTCAAGAATTTTCAAAATTTTCGAAAAGGTTTTCCTTTTTTATACTTATGTAAATGAATTAGACTACGAATTCTTTAAAAAAATTTGGAAATTTTATGAAGATTTTTAAAACTTATCGAATTTTTCACTTGCTTTGTAAACGTTTGGTTTTTATTATTTTCATTATATAACTAGCAGACCTGGCAGACGTTGTTCTGCCCTAAATATGGTCTATCTGCATACATTTTAATAAGCTTTTTCCGTCTAACTCTGCCCTCCCCCTCTTCACTTTTTTAATCCTTTTATTCACTACTCCCTCCGTCTTTTTCGCTTCATCTATCTCTATCTTCGTCTCAGTCTGTCTCTTTCTCAGTCTGTCTCTTTCTCAGTCTCTTTCTCCTTCCCTCTTTTCTCTTCTCTCAAGTTCTTCTCATACTTCTTCATCCCTTATTGCCAGTCCCAGAAGGTGGTATGTATTTTGTTCCAGTCCCATTCCGAGTCCACGTCCCACTCCGAATCTCAGTCCTAGTCCTAATCGCAGTCCCAGTCCGTCTCTGGTATACTTCCCGGAAAAAAGGATCGTAAATATTAATACAGGCAAATTCATATACCAAATTTCAAACAGCTTCCATTTAATACCCATATTGTTCAAGCACATCCCAGAATTACCCAGGTGTACGTTTTGATCTCAAGACCCTAGCCAGAACGGGATTAAAAGTATCCTATGTCCGTCTCCTGGTTCTAAGCTTGCTATTTTTCTACTCACAAGTGTATCTGCTTAAGTTGTTATGTATGCTATATATGTATATAACTATCTGAATATGTATGTACTTTCAAGTTTAAACACAAAAACGTTGCATTATTGCATGTGCATGGAAATATAGGTCGTTGTAATAGCTCAGGAACGGATTAAGGAACAACTTTTCCTTGTTATACTCAGCACACAAGCTTATAATACCTGTTTCCAAATCAAGGTGAGCGGTTGATTTCATCAGTCCGCCAACTTTGAAAGAATATGATATTTTAGCTAAAATGGTAGGCAGCTTTATTCTATATCTATACTAGAAAAAATTTGTATTCATATTAGTAGAAACCGAACGATGACCACCATTAGATATAGAAAATTTCGAATAAAAAACAAGTTGTATAAGTCCTTAACTTACGCCGATAAACTTTTGGACTTTCTTATATTTAAATGGGCGTGATATCGACCTGATTTGAAAGAAGATATTTTACAAATTTATGATCATCGCAAGAGTCATTTCGCATGAAAGTTCGATAACGCTCTATTTCGAAATTTATTTGAAGAAAATCCTACACCAAATATTTCTGATTTGTAAGATTTTTGTTCACGTTATTTGAAAGTGATTTGCTAAATGAGGGAATGCAGGATGTAAGCGCCAGTGAGGTAACGTTTTTTTGCTGTCGGAAGTGAAGGTTATCGATGAGCTATCGGTTTTTCAAAGACGAGTTCTTTATGACGAAGGTTATCGCTATGTTACCAAAAAAAAAATCGATTTGTTATCAAAACATTATCGATATGATCGATTAATTTTCGAAATGTTATCAGGAAGCTTTCGATTAGTTATCGCAATACTACCAATTTTTTTATCGGCGTGCCATCGAATTTATATTGAAAAGTTATCGAATTCTCCTCCGAGTGTTACCAATTTATTACCGTCGTGGTACCGAATAATTATCGACAACTCGGTATCGGTTTATTGTTTGTTTGAAGTTATCTTTGTGTGTTTTAACCTCAACTCCCGGGCGAACTCGAGTTAACTTAAGAACATTAGTTTTCTAGACACACACCTGTATATTTACTTATCGAAATTCACGAGCCCTCGGTACTCACGCCTTTTTAAATTTCACCTCAAAATATATGAAATTTGGGTATCTTTGCAACAAAAAGTGGATAACAGCCCATTGGACACTGTCTAACTAGATTCTCAGAACATTTTTTAAACGCTCTAAAATACATTTATCTTAGGACGGTCCAAAAAAAGGTCCACAAAGTTTGGGCCACAAAAAATTTCCTGTTAGCTACCCCTACAATAAGGCACGAAATATTGGCTCTTACCTTCTACAAACGCCTTTTATATGATGAAAATTCTGAACGACTACGAAAATTTACTCTGGCGACAGCTATAACTATGAAATATGTGCAGCGACACTTGTGCGTAATTGTCGACACATTTTAGATTTCAAAACGATATTTTTTCGATAATAAATCAATAACTTTTCGTTAACAAATCGGTACTTTTTCGATAACAAATCAAAATTTTTCCGATAGTAAATCAATATATTTTTCATAATAAATTGATCTGTTGTCCCATAATAAATCGATAACATCATCGATAGCACATCTATTTTTTTCGATTGCAAATCGACAACTATGCGATAGATAATTCACCAATAATAAATTTTTCCGAACTCCATGACTCCAAAAGGTCGCTTACATCATCCCCAAATTATCTCGGAAGTGCTTCAGGAATGATCTTTATATAATCAAGAAATAGTAACGAGACGATCCCAGTAGTCGAGAAAAAGAAACTTTCTCGAACACCTCCTCTAAATCATTCCAACATAGCACCTAAAAAATCCTGAAAAAATACAAAATAATCGCTAAATGATATCAAAATAGTCCGGAGTGAGCTTAATACTACTACAAAAAGGCCTTGAAATTACTCGAAAGTTGTGCTCGAATAGTCCAGCAATGATTTCAAAATTCTTCTGAAAATAGTGCATATATGGCCTCAAAAATATACTTATGGGACGTTATATGATGTTTCTGGTTCAAGTTTTGAAGAATAAAAAGTAATTGCAGACTCTAAAAATAAGATAACGTTAAGTTTACATTATGTAAAATTTAACATAGCAGGCGAGAGATTTAATGGTCCTATTAAGGTGGCAGACACACTATAGCAAACAACAATATTATATATTAAATAATTTATACCTCATTTATTGGCAATTTAATACCGCAAAAAAAATTTAAAGCTGCGTCCGGTTCCGAGAAACGGGAGTGTCTGCTAGCTTAAGACTCAAGCCAGCAGACACTTCGTGAAAACACGACCTACGACTTCCGAACAACTTGGATAATTGATATTACATTTATTGGCAATTTAGTACCGCAAAAAAAAATTTAAAGCTGCGTCCGGTTCCGAGAAACGGGAGTGTCTGCTAGCTTAAGACTCAAGCCAGCAGACACTTCGTGAAAACACGACCTACGACTTCCGAACGACTTGGATAATTGATATTACATTTATTGGCAATTTAGTACCGCAAAAAAAATTTAAAGCTCCGTCCGGTTCCGAGAAACGGGAGTGTCTGCTAGCTTAAGACTCAAGCCAGCAGACACTTCGTGAAAATACGACCTACGACTTCCGAACGACTTGGATGATTGATATTACATTTATTGGCAATTTAGTACCGCAAAAAAAAATTTAAAGCTGCGTCCGGTTCCGAGAAACGGGAGTGTCTGCTAGCTTAAGACTCAAGCCAGCAGACACTTCGTGAAAACACGACCTACGACTTCCGAACGACTTGGATAATTGATATTACATTTATTGGCAATTTAATACCGCAAACAAAAATTTAAAGCTGCGTCCGGTTCCGAGAAACGGGAGTGTCTGCTAGCTTAAGACTCAAGCCAGCAGACACTTCGTGAAAACACGACCTACGACTTCCGAACGACTTGGATAATTGATATTACATTTATTGGCAATTCAATTCCGCAAACAAAAATTTAAAGCTGCGTCCGGTTCCGAGAAACGGGAGTGTCTGCTAGCTTAAGACTCAAGCCAGCAGACACTTCGTGAAAACACGACCTACGACTTCCGAACGACTTGGATAATAGATATTACATTTATTGGCAATTTAATACCGCAAAAAAAATTTAAAGCTGCGTCCGGTTCCGAGAAACGGGAGTATCTGCTAGCTTAAGACTCAAGCCAGCAGACACTTCGTGAAAACACGACCTACGACTTCCGAACGACTTGGATAATTGATACTACATTTATTGGCAATTTAGTACCGCAAAAAAAAATTTAAAGCTGCGTCCGGTTCCGAGAAACGGGAGTGTCTGCTAGCTTAAGACTCAAGCCAGCAGACACTTCGTGAAAACACGACCTACGACTTCCGAACGACTTGGATAATTGATATTACATTTATTGGCAATTTAATACCGCAAACAAAAATTTAAAGCTGCGTCCGGTTCCGAGAAACGGGAGTGTCTGCTAGCTTAAGATTCAAGCCAGCAGACACTTCGTGAAAACACGACCTACGACTTCCGAACGACCTGGATAATTCATATTACATTTATTGGCAATTTAATACCGCAAACAAAAATTTAAAGCTGCGTCCGGTTCCGAGAAACGGGAGTGTCTGCTAGCTTAAGACTCAAGCCAGCAGACACTTCGTGAAAACACGACCTACGACTTCCGAACGACTTGGATAATTGATATTACATTTATTGGCAATTTAATACCGCAAACAAAAATTTAAAGCTGCGTCCGGTTCCGAGAAACGGGAGTGTCTGCTAGCTTAAGACTCAAGCCAGCAGACACTTCGTGAAAACACGACCTACGACTTCCGAACGACTTGGATAATTGATATTACATTTATTGGCAATTTAGTACCGCAAAAAAAATTTAAAGCTGCGTCCGGTTCCGAGAAACGGGAGTGTCTGCTAGCTTAAGACTCAAGCCAGCAGACACTTCGTGAAAACACGACCTATGACTTCCGAACGACTTGGATAATTGATATTACATTTATTGGCAATTTAATACCGCAAACAAAAATTTAAAGCTGCGTCCGGTTCCGAGAAACGGGAGTGTCTGCTAGCTTAAGACTCAAGCCAGCAGACACTTCGTGAAAACACGACCTACGACTTCCGAACGACTTGGATAATTGATATTACATTTATTGGCAATTTAATACCGCAAACAAAAATTTAAAGCTGCGTCCGGTTCCGAGAAACGGGAGTGTCTGCTAGCTTAAGACTCAAGCCAGCAGACACTTCGTGAAAACACGACCTACGACTTCCGAACGACTTGGATAATAGATATTACATTTATTGGCAATTTAATACCGCAAACAAAAATTTAAAGCTGCGTCCGGTTCCGAGAAAGGGGAGTATCTGCTAGCTTAAGACTCAAGCCAGCAGACACTTCGTGAAAACACGACCTACGACCTCCGAACGACTTGGATAATTGATATTACATTTATTGGCAATTTAATACCGCAAAAAAAAATTTTAAGCTGCGTCCGGTTCCGAGAAACGGGAGTGTCTGCTAGCTTAAGACTCTAGTCAGCAGACACTTCTTGACAACACGACGTACAGCTCCCTAACGACTACAATAATTTATACCTTATTGATTGCCTAAATGTTTCGTTGTCCTGAAAAATATTTTCACTATACCAAAAGGAAAAATTAAATTTTATATTTTGCCGACCCTAATAAATATAAATTATAACTTTCGAAAATCAGTGAGTTGCATGTTACTGATTACTCAAAACTTAGCAACACTTAACTTGACTTAGAAGTCTGTTGAATTTTGATTTCCTATGTAAGTTCTAAGTGACGTTTACATTTTGAGATGCCATTTTTGACACTTATTGATTATGATGCCAGAGTGTATGCGCTAAGTGGAGTATAATCGGTGCTAAATTGCCAAGTTTACGCCAAGTCAAGTCAAGTCTATGCTAAGTATCAGTAATGGGCCCTTAAGTCTGAAGCCAGCAGACGCTTCGCGAAAACACGTATGAACATACATGCATACATACATATGTACACATGTACAATGTACATGTTACCGCGCATACAATGATTTAAGTAATGCGTAAATTTAGTTGCATCAATATGTTGATTGTTTTTGTGTTGATGATGTTCGCAACTATAACGGTTTATGAAATACATGTCGGTCTTCTTTCTTTCGAAAATCAGAGAAAAGTTTGTGCATATATCGTATTTGTATTTTCCCGCTTGCGCGCAGGATTTCTGATAACGGGTACATATATATGTACATATGTGCTTTAGGGTGTGCCTAGAAAAACAACTTTTCAATTTCCATCCTCTCAAATGTTTCTATTTTATTAAAAACAAAAAACCCTCACCAAAGATGGGTCCTATAACTCCACTCTACAGGGTACGATATTTTTATTTTATTTTCCCATTTCGTTAACATGGGAACAACTATTTTTTGTCCAAACTTGAATTTACTCAACTTTTTACGAAAATCTTTTATGTGCCGTTTTGCCTAGTTTTGAGGTCCTGTACAGGTTACAAAAAGTTTTTATGATTTTTTTCTAATCATATCATTTGAAAACACTCTTAATGTATTGCGACCTTAATTACGAATTTATGTTATTATTATATTGTTTTAGTTATGGCTATGTGAATTTATGCTTTATCATTTCAATACACTTTTTAAGTGTGAAATAACTGTTTACACAATTTCGGCAAAGAACACAACTTCAAATGGCCACGACTTTTGGACAAAAATCGTAATTAAGATCTCAATATATTAAAGAGTGTTTATAAATGATATGATTAGAGAAAAAAATCATACAAATTGTTTGAAGCCTGTACAAGACCTTAAAACCCGGCGGGAAATCCGTTTTTCGGGTACCACTTAGGGTGGAGTAATAGGACCAAACTTTGGTGAGGGTTTTATTTTTACATCAAATTGAAACATTTCAGAGGATAGAATTTGGAAAAAAAATTTTTTCGAACCACCCTAATATGAACTTTTTTATATGTACCCATTAGCGCAGAAATCCTGCGCGCATGCCATTTGAAACATTTCGAAATACAAACTTTTCTCTGATTTTCGAAAAATAGTAGAGCGAGATGTATTTTAGAAACCGTTATAGTAGCAAACATAACAGTTTGTGCTAACACATACACAATCAACATATTCGTTCAACTAAATTTACTCATTACTCAAATCATTTGTAGTAAGTATGCTCGCTACCTTGAATGTATGTTCCAGCGTTGCCACTCGCGCAATTTTTTTTGTTCCTAAAGTGTATCATTCCTGAAAAAATGTATCAATTCGTTTTAATAGATTGATACATAGTTTTTGAGTCATTTCGTCTGAGTTTTATATAATGTGTGAAACAAAATTTTGAAATTAATAATATTTAAAAACAAAACATCACCGCACTATTTTGGCTAAACGGATCACACAACTGAATTTTATAAAATTTTACCAACGCTCAGTTTTAAATAAATGTCGCTGTTATAAAGGTTTTTCTATTTAACATATCGAAACGCGTTTATTTAAACGGAATTATTGTTTATACGTTTCTTAATAAACAGTACTTATGGCCATAGGGTATAACATATAGCTGAATCGGTTGCGATGAATTGTGGACACACATAGAATACATAGAATTAGTGTAGAGGGTGAAACAAAGACACATATTTCAGTTACATCTGAGTATAATGCGTATTGAAATTTAATAGGACAAATTTTATGCGCAGCAATTTCGCGTAAACGTACATATATAGAACTAAACAAAACACAGCTATTAATTATGTGGGTACACACATGTCTGTTTGTATTATGAGTTCATGCTCTAATATTGAAATGTGAATGCGACAGTTATGTACATTATTAAATGGTAAGGTAATGATTGAATTTAAAGTAAATGCATTTGCAAGTGTTCCTGCCTACGACAACATGCAGCGTGTGAAAAATTCCTAGTTATACATCAAGCAAGGAATATGTATGTAAGTGGAAGGAAGATAATAATCTTTTTCATAGTTTTCAATCAATTTCTGTAAAATTGGAAATTATTACCACTACCACCCAACTTAAAATGTTGATGAAAACAAAAGTTTAGTGCATTGTGCTCTAATTAAATGTTGCGATATGAATTAAAAAAATACTTACTTCATGATACATTTTTCACGCTCGCGATTTAAAGAAATGTCAACTAAATTCGTATAAAAATAACACAAAATTTACTCTATTAATAAATAATATTTTATCACATTTATTTAGAACGCACAACTTTTTGAATCTATTTCTTATTTGCAACTGAAGAAATTCCTCAGAGCAACCTCTTTAGTTAACAAATCGCGAAACAATAAAACATCGAATTCGGCAACAAAGAAGTTGAAACCATCAAAAAATTGTACTAAATGATAATTACATACAAAAATATGCATACCCCACGCGTACCCGTTAGCGCAGGAGTCCTGCGCGCATGCCATTTGAAGCTTATCGAAATACAAACTTTTCTCTGATTTTCGAAAGAAAGAAGAGCGAGATGCATTTTATAAACCGTTATAGTAGCAAACGTTTCCTTTTTTGTTAACATAGGTATATACAATCAACATATTTATGCAACTAAATTTACGCATTACTTAAATCATTTGTAGTAAGCACGGTTGCCACATCATGTTTTCATTTGGGACCAAAATTCATCGAAAAAAGGACCAAATCTCAAAAAAGGGCCAAATTTTTCTTTTAGTTTATTGTTATACAAACAATTCGGCAATTTACTAGAGTGTCGTTTCGTTGTGAAATGTCAAAAATTTAGGATTTTTCCTTGGTTTCCTACAAAAAATAGATACCACCAGCTGAGTTTTAATTAATAAATAGAAAAGAAATATTAAAAGTATACAAATACTACGTTAATTATTTAAGTATAACATTTCCACATTTCTAGGATAAGCCTATGTCTTTCACCAAAGTTAACGACAATGTGTTTGCCCAAGAATCCAACACATCTCTTTTTAATGCCTCTCCTAAATTATCTCGTTGGTGAAATGTCATTGTTCTGTTACATTTTGTTGACTGAGCAATTTTTATGTTCAGCCCAATTCTAAACGAAAATTCCGTGCGAGTTTTTTCCCTTCTCCCATTCCTCGTATTCTAAATAAAAATTCCTTGTGAGTTTTTTCACTTCTCTCTTTCCTCCTATTCTGAATAATGTTCGAAAAAGCGGAAACCGGTTATGGGAGAAAAGTAGGTATTATTAATGTGAGGGAGAGGGAGATTTCTCTGCCATTTCATAGGAGTTTTTTCACTTGTTACATTAAAGGGAATGCATCAAAATAGTTAAAGGAAATTGGTTCTTTTAAGAAAGAACACTTATTTGTACAAATTTGTGCTAAAATATGCATATACATTCTACCACAATATTCTCACTGTTAATAGAACAACAACTACAACCACAATATTCTTTATTTTAAGTCGAAAAGTATATCATAAGCAACGGTAGAGCTCTTGGTATACATATTTGATGCAGCCATCCAGAAATTGCGCAAGGATTTTTTAATAAGGCTTAAATAGATTTTGGCATATGACGAAGGACGAATTCAACTCAACTTGGCCGCCAGAAAATTGCTTTGCTGAATGAAAGCAGGCAACTCCGGCAGATTTGCGTTTTGCGGCCGTCTTCTTCTTATATTCCGCTGTTGATGTTGCTGTGGCACCAATTCATTACTCATTTCAGTGAATACCACATGAAATGCAATAAATACTGTGCATTGTTTATATTTCATTTCTTAATTTCCAACAAATTTGCAACAATAATTAAACTTTTCAATTTTTTAAACAAAAGAAATTGGCAACGAAATTTCAATTGACAAAACAGCTGACTTCGAAAATTCGAAATTCCTATTCCCCAATTATTGTTCTCCCTAGGAGAACATAATTGGAGGAATTTTTCCGCGGGAATAAAAAAATCCGCGAGAACAAAATTCCGCGAGAATATTTAGAATTGGTCTGGTTAAGAAAGTAAATTGAAAATTATATGTGAGTTAACGAGTGTGTGGCAAATTTTTTGAGCAGTATTTTGAATTTTTCCCTAAGTGAAAAGGAAAGAAAAGTACCAAAATCGTGGCTACTTCCTAAAAAGGACCAAAATTGAAAAAGGAACCAACGGGCCAAATGGGGTTGGAAGGGACCAAATTGGCAACAGTAGTGTAGCAAGTATGCGCGCTAACATGTATGTACATATGTACAGTTGTGAACACGAAAATAGCAGTGAAATTCTAAATGGTATGATTTTCACATTATAGCTGTGTTTTTATACATACATATCCACTCAAACATCATATGGACTGCTTAAGGTGTCATTTTATCTATTATGAAATTTTTGCGCCTAAAATTAGTACTGCTAAATTGCGGTATGCATTATACTCAGTTGCAACTGAAATATGTCTCTCCGTTTTATCTCTGCGTCATTCTCCACTTCTATGACCGAAAAAGGGTGTGTGTCCACTATTAATTGTAACCGATTTAGCTATAGGTTATACACTATGACCAACAGAGGTGCGTGCCTCCGCTATTCAGAACAACCCGTTTTGAAGCAAGTTATTTACCACTGCTGCGAGTCTTCAATAATTGCCGCTAGATGGACCTCCTAAACATTATCTAAGCATTTTTTTAACCACAAGTGTAGATGTATATGAAGAGTAAAGAAGAGCAAGATGTATTTCATAATTTATGTTCTTTAGGATGGGCCAGATATAAAAAGTAAAATTTTTTCTTTTGGTATAGTAAAAATGTTGTTGAGAACAACGAAAAAGATGGTCCTTAAAAATTGCAGCTTTTAATTTTTATTTTAAGAAGTGCCTCATCGCGATTTTAGTTTCTCCATACAAAATTATATGGGAAGGTTTTGATGTTTAATTTGAAGTGTACCTGCGCTTTAACGACTGGGTCTTAAGTGATGAGCAACACCCATTCGTATAAAAAATTGGACGATCTACAAAAAAAGTCTAAAGAGATTTTTCACTAGGACGAATCGTTTGGAAGATATTCTGGGTTGAATGTCAACCCCAAATGCAAAGATCTGCATATTTTACCTAAACTTTGAACCATTGACTTAGGCTCTTAAGAAGGATTCTGGTTATGCAGTGTTGAAGCCAATTAAATTTGAGTAAGACAAAGTGTGAGTTTCAAGCAGCTGAGAATCCGTGTTGATTAAAAAAAAAATGTTAAGACTAACTTACGCACTTTTGCCATATATTACAGGAGAATAATAGAGTTTTCTTTTCTGAAATAAATATTTTCCTAAGTAAATGGTAAAGCCTTAATAGAGTTACTCCTACGCCAGAAAATTTTCAACATTTATAGTGCATGCAAAGAACATAAATGGCTACCCCGTGTATTAGCTGATTTTCAAAAACGCACATAGAATTATTTCCTTCATTTCAATTTTCGTCGCTAAAAATTTGTGAAGTTATGAAAATAAATTGCCACGATCAGCTGGTTAAGCAGGGTTGTACTACCACACCGTCATTTTTTGCAGGGTAAAACTGTAACGCTTTTGCGTTGCGAGCAGGCAACAATTACACAAAAGAACGAAATACCCCGCAAAGGCGTTACCTGCTTTTTAGAATAGAAAAAATATAATCATATGTATTTAATTAGCGAGCTTTGCTCATATTGCTTTATACAATGGTTTTTGTAATTGATATTAGAGAAAAATTGTACGTTTACAAACGGCGATTGTTACTAGGACATGTTTCTCAATTTCACTTCTTCATCAGCTAGCTTTTCGGGAGCTGAGCGTTGAACTCGAATCTCCAACATTCATATCAGTGCAAGCCTTTAGCTGCTAAGCCATATGAATGTCCCGTTGTTCTCTGTACAATTGGTCTCTAAGAGTTGCATTTTTGTTTATATTCCTTTTGATCCCAATGTAGGCACATACACTCTGTATGTAGTTTATTCCTAATGGTGTGGATATGATTTTTAGGCGCGCTTTTGAAAGCTTAGTAACATTTGTTCGTATTTTTACAGTATTTGTTTTTAATACTTCCGATGTTACTATTATATCAATAAGATCATATGTATTTAATTAGCGAGCTTTGCTCATATTGCTTTATACAATGGTTTTTGTAATTGACAACGCTCAGCTCCCGAAAAGCTAGCTGATGAAGAAGTGAAATTCAGAAACATGTCCTAGTAACCATCGCCGTTTGTAAACTTACAATTTTTCTCTAATATCAATTAGAAAAAAATATATTTACAACTCTTGCGCCGCGTACAAAAATAATAACACTTTTGTCAGAAAAGAAAACGCTATAAGACCGGATCATTAAGTAAACGTCATTAAAGCGTAGGTACACGTCGAATAAAAATTCCCCCTGTAATTTGTTAGAGAAAACTAGATTCGCATGATGCACCTTTTAACATTAAAATTAAAACCTGCAATTTTGACAGGCTAAATTTTTCGTTGTCCTAAACAATATTTTCTAATAGCATGAGATAGCAGGAGATCTACCCTAGTGCGTACATATGAAAATAGATATGTACAATGTGCATGCCAGGGTTGCCGTTTGGATACAATTGTATACATTTGAATACATTTTTAATGAGTGGATACAAAGATACAAAAAATCTTAAATGTATACATTTTTATTCTGGAAGATTCAACCTCTGTCACTGTCACGGGAACTACAAATTTTCAGTAAGATTTCTAAAAAATGTTTGAATATGCAGTTTTATAGTAAATCAAATTTTAGAATGATATTTATTTTTTCCTTTATATCTATATTATATATATAGATAAACCGTATTTCTTCTACATAATTATTTTGTTGGTATTGGTTTTGTTTCAAATAAGTAGTGTTTATTAAGAAACGTATAAACAATAATTCCGTTTAAATAAACGCGTTTCGATATGTTAAATAGAAAAACCTTTATAACAGCGACATTTATTTAAAACTGAGCGTTGGTAAAATTTTATAAAATTCAGTTGTGTGATCCGTTTAGCCAAAATAGTGCGGTGATGTTTTGTTTTAAATATTATTAATATCAAAATTTTGTTTCACACATTATATAAAACTCAGACGAAATGACTCAAAAACTATGTATCAATCTATTAAAACGAATTGATACATTTTTTCAGGAATGATACACTTTAGGAACAAAAAAAATTGCGCGAGTGGCAACGCTGGAACATACATTCAAGGTAGCGAGCATACTTACTACAAATGATTTGAGTAATGAGTAAATTTAGTTGAACGAATATGTTGATTGTGTATGTGTTAGCACAAACTGTTATGTTTGCTAATATAACGGTTTCTAAAATACATCTCGCTCTACTATTTTTCGAAAATCAGAGAAAAGTTTGTATTTCGAAATGTTTCAAATGGCATGCGCGCAGGATTTCTGCGCTAATGGGTACATATGAAAAAGTTCATATTAGGGTGGTTCGAAAAAAATTTTTTTCCAAATTCTATCCTCTGAAATGTTTCAATTTGATGTAAAAATAAAACCCTCACCAAAGTTTGGTCCTATTACTCCACCCTAAGTGGTACCCGAAAAACGGATTTCCCGCCGGGTTTTAAGGTCTTGTACAGGCTTCAAACAATTTGTATGATTTTTTTCTCTAATCATATCATTTATAAACACTCTTTAATATATTGAGATCTTAATTACGATTTTTGTCCAAAAGTCGTGGCCATTTGAAGTTGTGTTCTTTGCCGAAATTGTGTAAACAGTTATTTCACACTTAAAAAGTGTATTGAAATGATAAAGCATAAATTCACATAGCCATAACTAAAACAATATAATAATAACATAAATTCGTAATTAAGGTCGCAATACATTAAGAGTGTTTTCAAATGATATGATTAGAAAAAAATCACAAAAACTTTTTGTAACCTGTACAAGACCTCAAAACTAGGCAAAACGGCACATAAAAGATTTTCGTAAAAAGTTGAGTAAATTCAAGTTTGGACAAAAAATAGTTGTTCCCATGTTAACGAAATGGGAAAATAAAATAAAAATATCGTACCCTGTAGAGTGGAGTTATAGGACCCATCTTTGGTGAGGGTTTTTTGTTTTTAATAAAATAGAAACATTTGAGAGGATGGAAATTGAAAAGTTGTTTTTCTAGGCACACCCTAAAGCACATATGTACATATATATGTACCCGTTATCAGAAATCCTGCGCGCAAGCGGGAAAATACAAATACGATATATGCACAAACTTTTCTCTGATTTTCGAAAGAAAGAAGACCGACATGTATTTCATAAACCGTTATAGTTGCGAACATCATCAACACAAAAACAATCAACATATTGATGCAACTAAATTTACGCATTACTTAAATCATTGTATGCGCGGTAACATGTACATTGTACATGTGTACATATGTATGTATGCATGTATGTTCATACGTGTTTTCGCGAAGCGTCTGCTGGCTTCAGACTTAAGGGCCCATTACTGATACTTAGCATAGACTTGACTTGACTTGGCGTAAACTTGGCAATTTAGCACCGATTATACTCCACTTAGCGCATACACTCTGGCATCATAATCAATAAGTGTCAAAAATGGCATCTCAAAATGTAAACGTCACTTAGAACTTACATAGGAAATCAAAATTCAACAGACTTCTAAGTCAAGTTAAGTGTTGCTAAGTTTTGAGTAATCAGTAACATGCAACTCACTGATTTTCGAAAGTTATAATTTATATTTATTAGGGTCGGCAAAATATAAAATTTAATTTTTCCTTTTGGTATAGTGAAAATATTTTTCAGGACAACGAAACATTTAGGCAATCAATAAGGTATAAATTATTGTAGTCGTTAGGGAGCTGTACGTCGTGTTGTCAAGAAGTGTCTGCTGACTAGAGTCTTAAGCTAGCAGACACTCCCGTTTCTCGGAACCGGACGCAGCTTAAAATTTTTTTTTGCGGTATTAAATTGCCAATAAATGTAATATCAATTATCCAAGTCGTTCGGAAGTCGTAGGTCGTGTTTTCACGAAGTGTCTGCTGGCTTGAGTCTTAAGCTAGCAGACACTCCCGTTTCTCGGAACCGGACGCAGCTTTAAATTTTTGTTTGCGGTCTTAAATTGCCAATAAATGTAATGTCAATTATCCAAGTCGTTCGGAAGTCGTAGGTCGTGTTGTCACGAAGTGTCTGCTGGCTTGAGTCTTAAGCTAGCAGACACTCCCATTTCTCGGAACCGGACGCAGCTTTAAATTTTTTTTGCGGTACTAAATTGCCAATAAATGTAATATCAATTATCCAAGTCGTTCGGAAGTCGTAGGTCGTGTTTTCACGAAGTGTCTGCTGGCTTGAGTCTTAAGCTAGCAGACACTACCGTTTCTCCGAACCGGACGCAGCTTTAAATTTTTTTTGCGGTATTAAATTGCCAATAAATGTAATATCAATTATCCAAGTCGTTCGGAAGTCGTAGGTCGTGTTTTCACGAAGTGTATGCTGGCTTGAGTCTTAAGCTAGCAGACACTCCCGTTTCTCGGAACCGGACGCAGCTTTAAATTTTTGTTTGCGGTCTTAAATTGCCAATAAATGTAATATCAATTATCCAAGTCGTTCGGAAGTCGTAGGTCGTGTTGTCACGAAGTGTCTGCTGGCTTGAGTCTTAAGCTAGCAGACACTCCCGTTTCTCGGCACCGGACGCAGCTTAAAATTTTTTTTTGCGGTACTAAATTGCCAATAAATGTAATATCAATTATCCAAGTCGTTCGGAAGTCGTAGGTCGTGTTTTCACGAAGTGTCTGCTGGCTTGAGTCTTAAGCTAGCAGATACTCCCGTTTCTCGGAATCGGACGCAGCTTTAAATTTTTTTTGCGGTATTAAATTGCCGATAAATGTAATATCTATTATCCAAGTCGTTCGGAAGTCGTAGGTCGTGTTTTCACGAAGTGTCTGCTGGCTTGAGTCTTAAGCTAGCAGACACTCCCGTTTCTCGGAACCGGACGCAGCTTTAAATTTTTGTTTGCGGTATTAAATTGCCAATAAATGTAATATCAATTATCCAAGTCGTTCGGAAGTCGTAGGTCGTGTTTTCACGAAGTGTCTGCTGGCTTGAGTCTTAAGCTAGCAGACACTCCCGTTTCTCGGAACCGGTCGCAGCTTTAAATTTTTGTTTGCGGTATTAAATTGCCAATAAATGTAATATCAATTATCCAAGTCGTTCGGAAGTCGTAGGCCGTGTTTTCACGAAGTGTCTGCTGGCTTGAGTCTTAAGCTAGCAGACGCTCCCGTTTCTCGGAACCGGACGCAGCTTTAAATTTTTTTGGCGGTACTAAATTGCCAATAAATGTAATATCAATTATCCAAGTCGTTTGGAAGTCGTAGGTCGTGTTTTCACGAAGTGTCTGCTGGCTTGAGTCTTAAGCTAGCAGACACTCCCGTTTCTCGGAACCGGACGCAGCTTTAAATTTTTTTTTGCGGTACTAAATTGCCAATAAATGTAATATCAATTATCCAAGTCGTTCGGAAGTCGTAGGTCGTGTTTTCACGAAGTGTCTGCTGGCTTGAGTCTTAAGCTAGCAGACACTCCCGTTTCTCGGAACCGGACGCAGCTTTAAATTTTTTTTTGCGGTACTAAATTGCCAATAAATGTAATATCAATTATCCAAGTCGTTCGGAAGTCGTAGGTCGTGTTTTCACGAAGTGTCTGCTGGCTTGAGTCTTAAGCTAGCAGACACTCCCGTTTCTCGGAACCGGACGCAGCTTTAAATTTTTTTTTGCGGTATTAAATTGCCAATAAATGAGGTATAAATTATTTAATATATAATATTGTTGTTTGCTATAGTGTGTCTGCCACCTTAATAGGACCGAGATTTAATATTCCCGAAAACTATTTCCGTCGCAAAATAACAGTTTTAAAAAAACATTAGGCAATAAATCACACTAAACAATCACAGTGATAGTGAGCAAATATTTAGAAATAAAAAGCAATCAGTAGGGCAATTCTCTCTGCCTAGGAAGCGTAGTAAACGTAGAAAATATTCTCCGTTTTCTAGACCAAATATACAACACTCAGAGAACGCACCACTTACACAAGAAATATCTTTTCGATTTGAACTTCCATTTAACGCCGAAAGTTAAAAAAATGAGTATTTTATGCGTTGGAAATATTTAAAAAGCTGTTGCGCACAGAAAATTGTTGCTTTTTTAAATTAAAAGTTCAATTTAAACATTGTTATCATATTTATAAATTTTCTTCTCAAATATATAGGCTTGAGTATAGAAAATGTAGAAACCGTTGCTACGTGAAGAAAACTTTTGATAGTAAAATGGAAAAATTTCAACATTTTCTATGGATTCTAGACAGGGAGTATACCCTTAGTGTGAAAGACCGAAAAATTCAAATTCGGTTGCCATCCAGAATACACCGAATTGCTTTTTCTGGCTAACCGTTAAATGCAATCCTGATATGTATTTTTTTGTTCCCAAATTTTTTAATACGTAGCGTTAAAATACTCAAAGTGCAAGTTTTACGGCTTTAAGGGCTTCTGTGGCACTTTGATTCGTTTTTTTTTCAATAAAAACATATACATATGTATAAATTTGTTTGGCCCACCCTTATATATAAATGAACATACGTATTAGGGCGGGTCGATTTAAAAATCGTTCATTGCTCTGTGAAAATCGTATTCTAGAGATCAAAATAAGAAACTTTGCCGAAGGAACCATACCTCTGATTTCTGATGTAACCCCCCCCCCCCCCCCCCCCCCCCCCACCCCCAATTTGGGTCGAACTTTTGGGTAGGGGCAAATTTTGAAAAATCCCACTTTGACCCATTTAGAGTGCTCCAATCGAGTCCAAATGTATGACCGACCCCCACTAACTTTGGAGGCCCGACCCACCGATACAAGTGGCACACCCCTTGGAACCCCCCTGGGGGTTCACCATAAATGTCTGTATTTTGATCCCTAGAATATGATTTTCACAGAACAATGGGCGATTTTTTTGCCTCCCCACAAATCGACCCGCCCTAATACGCATGTATGTCTATTTAATTTGTATCTGTAGCCACAAGGACAGTAGAAAATGATAAAGCACGCTTTGTTTTACAAGTTCATTGCAAAAGTGAAAAATTAGCTCGTAGTTCATATCTGCGAATCATCACTTCAAACAATTTTGTTCCCCACTATACGCATACATACCCATATACACAAGTGTGAACGTAAGCTTATATAAGGATGTTTAGATTATGTATGTGGGTGCGGTATGTTTCAAAGTCGCGACATGAGAGCAAATTACGCGATGTTTACAATGTACTTTTAGCGTGTAGTACCACACACATACATACACCAATAAGTACTACATATATGCGAAAGCATTACATTTATAGTATGTAGTTGCTGAAAATGAGCCTTGAATAGTTCGTGAAACATCATGCATACATATTCATACATATGTACATATGTAGGTTTCGTTTACTACATAGACTTTTTTCCGCAATTCAGCTTAGTAAGTAAATTTTGTTACAGCTGTTAAACAATAGAAATAATGAAAGGCTGTTTTATGCTTTTCGATGCATATCGTAATGAAAAGTTATGAACTTTCAACGAGCTTATTATTGACAAATATACCCATGAATGTAGGATTTGGTTTAGCCTAGCAAACATGTTTAGGAGCAGAGTGGCTCTTGAACGCTGCAGGTGTAACCTCAATTTGAAACCTAGGAAAATTTCTTTCTCACGAAAAGATGGTCCCGTCATACGAGGTGGAGTCAAGAGCCCCGCTTATGCAGCAGTTATTGCTTTCCTTGCCCAATATGCTACACTCTTACTTCAGATCACTTTCGTCAAAACCGTCAAGCTTGGGTGGTATAAAGTTCTGCGCTTTATGCCTTCTTGTGAAGAGGATCAGAACTTCTTGCACAGTTATGTATTGTTGATAGTGCCGCCTCCATTAGACTGTAGAGAGTTTGAGGGTTTTTTTCCTCCATAATAACAACAAGTAAGGAAGGCTAAATTCCGGTGTAACCGAACATTATATACTCAGCGTGAGCTTCAATTGCAAATTTTATTTCAGATAAATTACTTTTCTACATAATACGTGGCACCGCCCGTTTAAAAAAAATGTCTCCTCATTTCCTCTTACAGTAAAACTATTTTTTGCTAAGCTATAGCTTATTATTTATTTTTTTTTTATTTATAGCTTATTATACTAGTCTACGACCCTTTTAAATTTGTTTTATATTTATAAAAGTGGTGGGCGTGGTCTTTAACCGATCCCGTCCATTTTTACTAGAAATATTTTCTGCTATAAGGAAAATATGTGTACAAAATTTTGTTACGGTATGTAAATTTTTCTTCGAGTTATGGCTCTCGAAATATAGAATACTGCTTAGTCATAAAAGGGGCGGTGCCACACCCATTTTCAAAAGTTTTAGTGTTTTCCAGTCTAATGTTATAATTCAAATTAGGAAGTAAAATTCTATTGATACAAAGCTCTTTTCGCTAAGAAATAGCTTATCATTTTCGTCTACGACCCTTTTCAAAATCTTTTATATAAAGTGGGCGTGGTCTTTAACCGATCTCGCCCATTTTTTCTAGAAATATTTCCTGCTAATTTTTCCTCTGTACCCAATTTTATTACGACCCGTTAATATTTATTCGAGTTATGGCTCCCGAAACATGGACATTGCTTAGTCAATAAAGGGGCGGTGCACTGCCCATTTTTAAAAATTTGAAAGTTTTCCTATTTGTTGTTATAAATCCACTTGGGAAATGAAATGCCATTGATATAAAGCTCTTTTTTGCAAAGATATGGCTTATTTTATTCGTCCACGACCCTTTTAAAAATCGTTTATATAAAAGTGGGCGTGGTCCTTAACCGATTTCGTTAATTTTTCTTTAGAGCATTCCTTATAGTAAAGGCAACCTCTCTGCCGAATTTTGTTACGATAGGTTTAACGATTTTTGATTAATAATATTTGTAAAATTGATTTTATCACAAGGGGGCGGTGCCACGCCCATTTAAAGAAAAAACTTTAAATTTTTATCAACATTCTAGGTGTATTATTTACTAAATAATCAGGTTTTTTGTGTTTTCCAAAATGTTATATATATAAAAAGTGGGCGGGGTTATCATCCGATTACGCTCATTTTGAATACCAATCTATTCTGGGTCCAGATAAGCTCGTGTACCAAATTTGTTGAAGATATCTCAATATTTACTCAAGTTATCGTTAACGGACGGACGGACGGACGGACATGGCTCAATCAGATTTTTTTTCGATACTGATGCTTTTGATATATGGAATTCTATATCTATATCGATTCCTTTATACCTGGTTGTAACCGTTATCCAATCAAAGTTAATATACTCTGTGTGCAAAGCACGCTGAGTATAAAAATATCGTCCACGTAGACAACCACCGTATGGCACTCCACCTTCATGAGTCATAGTGGTTGTTTAAGGATCACCAAACAAAGTAGCGGAACAAATCCTTGTGTAATGCTTATATTTACCAGTCCATGGGGCATATTTCCACCTAGCTCTATGCTTATCTTTCTGCGAGTAGGCAGTCAATATGCAGACTGGTGAAGGCTGAAGTGATTGCCTACAGAAATGTCATGAGTGTGTATTCCTTGAGGTCGATCGACCTATTAAGGCCAATGGCAGATACTTACCAGACAAACCCTATCTATGTGAAGCCATCTTGCACTACTGACTAAAGGTGCTGAAGTGTTCATTCAGCTCCTCTTACTGCATTTCCTAATATTTTGTATGTACCTAGAATGGGGTTGACTCGGATATAGAAAGGTGATATACCTCTGGTATACGAAGGTGTGTCCATTTAAAACCATCTAACACACAGTACGGCCATCAAAATGATGTCAAATACTTTTTTTCGGTTGCTTGAGATAAAAGGGGGGTCATTACCTATGGGCCTAATAAGCAGTTATAAAGTGACTCATTCAAGGACACCACCTTACTTATAGCTTCTCTCCGTGCTTTCGAAGCTGATCGCTTTCTCTCCGCCACTTAATTGGGGTAGAGGGCAAGCATTAAAACAAGAGCTACAAATCTCCGGGAGTGGATGGCATATATCCAGCCTTTCTGCAGCAGGGAGAGGAATTGATCCCACACCTGGACAGGATTATGAGGGATAGCCTCGCACTGGCATACATCCCAACAGTGTGGAGAAGAGCAAAAGTGATCTTTATACCTAAAGTGGCAAAAAAGGACTACTCTAGCCCAAAGTCCTTTAGGCCTATAAGCCTGACATACTTTGCTCTGAAAGCAATGGAGAAAACTGTAGACCACGAGATTAGATCAAAGGCTCTCGATAGAATGCCACTACATCGAGATCAGCATGCATATAGGACAGGCAGGTCGACAGAAACTGCATTGTATCAACTGTCCATAGAAATCCAAAGTGCGTTCGAGTGCGGGGAGATAACGCTATGTGCATTTTTGGACATAGAGGGGGCTTTCGACAACACGACACACGAAAGTGTAAATCGGGCACTCGAGAGAAGAGAGATACAACGTCCAATCCGTATGTGGATAAACGCCTTATTGCGTACGAGGACTGCCGAAACCTCAAGTGGGGACGGTACAGTAGAGATCAAAACAACGAAAGGATGTCCACAAGGGGGCGTCCTGTCACCCCTGCTGTGGAGCGTGGTAGTAGATGAACTTCTACAGAGGCTCTCAGAAAACGGAGTCCGATGTCAGGGGTACGCGGATGATATTGTTATCATTGTAAGGGGCAAATTTGAGAGCACACTTTGCGACATAATGCAAAGGGCATTGAGGCTAACGAAAGAATGGTGTAATTAGGTAGGGCTAAGTATCAACCCTAACAAGACATCCATTGTGCCCTTTACCAGGAAAAAAAAACTGGAAGGGATTAGGCAAATCACAATGGATCGAGTACAGATGGAGTACACGACTGAGGTGAAATACTTGGGAGTCACGTTTGACTCTAAACTCTTATGGAAGAAACACGTCGACAATACCATATCAAAGGCTACAAGAGCAATAATGGTGTGCAGACGTATTGCAGGAAGATCCTGGGGATGCAGCCCAAAGATCCTAAGATGGATGTACAGTTGCGTGGGCATCAAAGGCAACCATGGTGACCGTACAAAAATCACTCACGAAGCTTCAACGCTTAGCGTGTGTCTGCATTACGGGACCTATGCGAACATGCCCGACGGCAGCAATAGAGGTGCTGCTTGAGTTAACGCCTCTACATATAATAATTGAGAAGGCAGCCAGAAGAACTTTAGTAAACATAGCTAAAGAGGGATATGGAAGGGGCAAAGTGATACAGTCACGGAGCATGGCGAAGCTGCAGGAGAAGATTCCACTTATCCAACTTCCCAGAGATGATACGAGGAAGATAATTAAGTTTGAGAAGCGCTTCAAAATAGAGCTGGGGAACAAATGCACGTATGACACTTGCAGGATTGAAGCGATTCACCAGGAAAATACTATAATATGGTACACCGATGGCTCGAAGACGCCGGAGGGCATAAGAGCGGGGATCTTCGGCCCCCGAACCAAAATGTCCCTACCACTCGGAAAATATCCGAGCATCTTCCAAGCCGAAGTTGTCGCCATAAGCCGGTGTGCAGAGATAATTTTACAGCGGGGATATACCAACGAGAAAATCGCTATACTCAGCGACAGTCAAGCTGCACTCAAGGCATTATCTTCAGTTGAGATTAAATCATCAACAGTCCTTGAGTGCGTAGAGAGGTTAAACAGTCTAGGAGTTAATAACACCATCCGTCTAGCATGGGTACCTGGACACAGAGGAGTTGATGGTAAAGAGCGAGCGGACGAGCTTGCCAGGTTGGCAGCTGCCGGAAAGCCAATAGGTCTCGAGCCTATGGTCCCAATAGGGTCACATACAATAAGGGAGGAATTTAGACAAAAGGAGGCGTGTCTCAGAGAACAAAACTGGCGTGAAAATCCAGGACTTCGGCAGGCAAAGGCACTAATAGGAGGGAACAACTCAAAGCGATATAAGGCTATGATTAATATCCCAAAAAGCAGCCTTAGGATTTTAACAGGTCACTGTAGGCTAAAGAACCATATGCATAAATTGGGTATATCGGCTAGTAGCCTCTGTCGATTCTGTGATGCCGAAGATGAGTCTGCAGAACACATCCTGAAGGAATGTGATGCAGTCGCGAGACGAAGGCTTAGGATCCTAGGATCATCCAAATTAGAAAATAGTCACATACATTCTCTGAAGCCAAGAACCATTCTGGATTTTCTCAGAGAACTCGGCTTGGATGAAGTGTTGTAAAGAGAATGAGGGCACAATAGACCGATAGGTCGCAGTGCTTAACCTCACAACATCTATCTATCTATCTAAGCATTAAAACAAGATTAAGAGGAAAATTATGCATAACACAACGAACCGTTTTTTGTCATGTGAATCAAAAATTGTATGATGTAAAAACATTCACTCACTCCAGTGAGTAACAGTAAGCCGGAGTAAATAAATAAAAATAAATGTAAGGCGCGATAACCTCCCAAGAGATCTAAGGCCGAGCTTCTCTTCCAATTTGCGTCGTGGTCCTCTTGATTTTCTCTACAAATTGGCCGGACGGGACCTACATGTTTTATGCCGACTCCGAACGGCATTTGCAATGCAGATGAGTTTTCACTGAGAGCTTTTCATGGCAGAAATACACCCGTAGAGCTCACCAAACACTGCCGAGGGGCGACATCGCTTAGAAAAAATTTCTTCTAATTGAAAAACCGTATTTCTAAAATTTTGATGTTGCTTTGCCCGGGGTGTGAACCCAAGGCATACGGTGTGGTAGGCGGAGCACGCTACCATCACACCACGGTGGTAAGCCGGAGTGCCTTTGTGAAATATTTGGTATTATATAGCACGGTTTCCACGCCATGTTTTCATTTGGGACCAAAATTCATCAAAAAAAAGGACCAAATCCCAAAGAAATGGACCAAATTCTTTTAGTTTTAATAGGCTTAAAAACAATTCGGCAATTCAAGAATGTGTCGAATTTTTTTTTAAATCTTTGATTTCAGTTTGTGGTAAAGTACAAAATCACACACACTTTCATTCTAACAAAACGCACTGCCCTCAAGTGGCCCGATGAAACCAGACTAATCCTGTTTTTGTTTTTTTTTTTGTTTTTTTTTTGTATCCCAATTCTTATTTATGTGCTATTTATAATTTTGTTGTTACCGAGTCTTTGAGAGGCAGGGGCTTCTTAAGCGCCGAGATCTAAAACCGCTCAGCTACAGAGAAACTCATCAGCTGAGAAATATAGATTCACAAAATGCAATAGACTAAAAGTATAAATATAATTTTTTAGTTATTAAGAGAAGATAGAACCGTCTTTTTTATGGCAAGGAGCGAGTCCGAAACATCAATTATTCTCGAGTGAGAGTTATAATCTTCACACAAACATAGAAAAGGTTCGTGTAGTTGGACGAAAAACCTTAGAGCAAACCCGTGCCGCAAGCTAAACTAGTTCTGTTTTATTTTCATAAAAATCGTATTTTAAACTAAATTTCTCCAGGGCTTGGTTGTATCAATTTTATTATAAACGAGGACCTCACATAGACTGAATGAGTCCGTAGTGTTACCAGAAGTTTGTTTTAACGACCAAACTGAAAAACCCTATCAAAAACCAGGACCTATATTATAAAATAGCTCCGTCTCTTGGCAAATACTAGAAGCTTCCTAGGACTTAAGCTACTTGCTGCTTCTAGATCCGGCAGCTGTATCACTCCTAATAGCTGGAGTTTTAGCCTGGCAAGCGCAGGGCACGAGCACAGAACGTGCGCTCCCCAAGGTTCTATGTACCGGAGCGACTCGGGACTGTCATTTCAGTGTAACCGCATTTAATTTGTTGCGTCCCTTCCACAAATTGTCATCCTTCCAGCAGCTCCTTGCAGCGGGACTGCTCCATATTCTCTTGCTCCGGGAAGGTATCGAATCCAATCCGAGTCCGTCTCCTGACCCCGGTCCTGAGAAATGGTTTTGCTGCATCTGTCGGAAAAGAATCTTTTTTAGGACGGTCATACTCTGTTCAGTGTGTCTCGTGTAAGGGATGGTTGCATCGGACAGGTTTTTCTGGGCTTGATCCCAAAACCCAACGTCCACGTAACTTTTATAAATCTTTTGTGGCCCCTTTGCTGTTCACGTCCAAGGGCGTTCCGTAGTCTACGCCTTAGCGCCCCCCCACTACCTTCCAGCAGCCCAGCTGCTCAGCAAGCCACAACTAGTACCCGCTGCTGCTCGCGCCCCGCGGCGCCAACAACTCAAACAGCTGCTACCACTCATAACTACTATCTTCGTAGTAGAGCCGGTAGCAATGCTGAGCATCAGCCCCTGCCCCCGTCTTCTTCAGGCGTAGTCACCCGTCACTTACTCCCAGAGGGCCGACGTTTTCCCCTATGCACATCAGAATTCTGCAGTTAAACTGTAATAGACTAACTGGGAAGGTCACGGAGATAGTCGATTTCATGAAGCGGCACACCATTCGCATTGCTGCGATTCAAGAGACTAAACTCTAAGCTCTGCACTGCAAAACTGTTCTGGGTATAATGTCCACAGAAAAGATCGCATGAGTGGAAATGGAGATGGCCTCGCGTTTATCATACATCAGTCTGCGCAATATCATATATTTGATCCTGGCATCGACCGCAGGGACAATGTCTTAGAACGTCAAGTCTTATCTGTCCGGTCAGGCGATGCAAACCTAGAAATCATCAACACCTACATCCCTCCTGCCACCTGTTGCCACAGTGGATACCGCCCTAACATTAGCGCCTTACTCATTGGCAACAATCGCATTATCTTAGTCGACTTTAATGCCCATCACGATCTATGGCATTCAAACTTGCGGGCGGACAGTAGGAGTGAGATGTTGGCGGATCAAATAGAGAAAACGACGTTCTGCACAATAAACGGAGACGCCCCCACACGTATGGTAGGAAGCTGCCACAGTTCGCCGGATATCTCAATCGTGAGCGCAGAACTCGTAAACTGCGTCAACTGGCAGCCGATGGTAACATTGGAATCCGACCACCTGCCTATACTTATTTCGTTCGAGCGTACCGCCGACTTCATCGTTACAGAAAAACGCGCTTTCATAAACTTTAAAAAAGGAAAGTAGGAGGAAACAAATATTTTACAGATAACCTCTTTGCTGCCCTCCCTATCCCGACTGATGCCCGCCAAGGGGAGCGTGCTTTCCGCAAGGTCATTGAATCCGCCTCGGCACGTTTCATTCCCGAGGGGGGAGAATCTCCGAAATTCGGCCCCACTTCTCGGCGGAGGCCGCAAATTTAGCGAGAGAACGTGACCTTATAAGACAGCTTGACCCAGGCGACCCCCAAATAGAGGATATAAACCAAGGCATCAGATTGCTTGTGGACGAACACAAGCGGACGATATGGGAGGAGCACCTGAGAGGTTGTAACCTCTCTACCGGTGTGGGTATACTTTGGTCCACCGTAAAGTCCCTATCGAATCCGTCTAAGCACAATGACAAAGTTTACATCGCCTTCGGCGATAAAGTGCTGTCGAATTCGAAAAAATGCGCGAGCGCTTTCTGCCGACAATATATAATGCATTCTACGGTCGACAACGATAGACGGAGGGCCAACAGACACGCACATAAACATAAATTCAGCGCGTCACCAATTACCATCACCGCCAGAGAGGTTGAAGATGCCATTGGTCACGCTAAACCATCCAAAGCAGTGGGCCCAGACGGCATAGCCATGCCGATGCTTAAAAGCCTAGGGAAACAGGGTTTCAAATACTTAGCACATGTCTTCAACCTGTCTCTTTATACCTTTGTCATACCCTAAAAATGGAAAATGGCCAAGGTGGTCCCGCTACTAAAGCCTGGTAAACCAGCTAACATAGGAGAGTCGTATCCTCCGATATCTCACCTATCGGAAGTAGCAAAGATGCTTGAAGCCTTTTTGCTCCCCTACTTCCAAGCAAATTTGCAGCTAGCCTGTCATCAGCATGGCTTTAGAAAACTCCATAGCACCACCACTGCGCTAAATGCCATCAGCACCCAGATAAATTGCGGTTTAAATCAAAACCCCCATCATAGAACAGTACTCGTAGCGCTAGACCTATCAAAAGCTTTTGATACGGTCAACCATGGCACGTTACTGCAAAACCTGGAAGGGTCTACCCTTTCCCCATGTCTTAAAAGGTGGACCGCAAATTATCTGGGTGGTCGGCAGGCATCGGTGTAATTTAGAAACGAAACATCAAAACCAAGAAGAATTAAACAAGGGGTGCCCCAGGGTGGTGTCCTATCCCCACTTTTGTTTAATTTTTACATATCTAAGCTACCTTCACCACCAGAAGGAGTCACTATCGTTTCATACGCCGATGACTGGACAATAATGGCCACAGGTCCAGGCCCACAGATCGATGAGCTCTGCAACAGAATAAACGGCTACCTCACTGATCTCTCCAGTTTTTTCGCCACGCGAAACCTGGCATTATAACCGAATAAATCTTCCGCGACCTTATTTACAACGTGGACGTCCCAAATGTCGACCATTTTGAACATCCACGTCGATGGCACTACGCTACCGACTGTCCTACACCCCAAAATCTTGGGTGTGACGTTTAATCAGGATCTACATTTTGGAGAGCACGCAGCCGCAATTGTTCCGAAAATCCAAAGCCGTAATAAAATCCTCAAATCCCTTGCTGGCAGTAATTGGGGAAAAGATAAAGAAACGCTCATTACTACATACAAAACAATTGGCCAGCCGTTTACGTGCTACGCGTCACACATATGGTCACCAAACCCAAAAATTACCCACTGGAAAAAGCCACAGGCCTGCCAAAATACTGCTCTTAGAATCGCCACAGGCTGTCTTCTTATGTCCCCAGAACACCATCTACATAATGAGGCGAGAATACTCCCCATCAGGGAGAGAAATGAGATGCTAACCAATCAGTTCCTGTTGAATACCCAGAAACCTGGGCATCCAAACAGACATCTGATTGATGAGCCAACACCGCCTAGGGGCTTAAGGAGTCACCTCCGTATGAATTTTGAGGAAATACGGCACCTGAGAACCCAGCCGTATGAAGCAAAAAAACACAAGCAGGTCCTTGGCGTCGGACCTTTATGTCAGGAATTGCCCGGTGAATCCAGTACTCAAAAAAAGTACCCAAAACTTGTGGAAGAGGAAAGGCATACTCCCCAGGGAAACGCGTGTCACTCTTGCACAACTTCGTTCTGGATACTGTAACAGGTTAAACTCTTACCTATCCAGAATCAACCCCGATATAAAAAATGTATGCCCCGCTTGCAATGTGTCCCCACATAACACCAACCCTCTCTTTAATTGTAATGTGGAACCAACGCCTCTAACACCCCTTTCATTATGGTCCACCCCTGTTGAAACAGCAAGTTTCCTTGGAATCCCGTTAGAGGATACTGATGACAATTTGTGATCGGCCGCGACTGTAAGGTGGGGCGAAGCACTGCTACAACAACAACAAAAACAGCACAGAACGTGCTCGATCGTTTCCTCCTCATCTGCTTTCACTGACCAAGCCTAATTTAAAGGCATGTGACGCCAGAAGGCAGTGACCAGTCAGAATACCCGTCGTGAGTCTACAGTCCTCTCCGATCATGTGCACCTCTCGCCTTCGTTTAATCTCGCCCAGTCTAATTGGGACGTCTACGAAGCAAGCTTCAAGGGATGCGCCCTTTTTAGCTAGTTCATCCGCTTTTTCATTCCCATCTATTCCCATATGCCCTGGGACCCAATATAGATATATGCTTCTCCCTGTCCCGATTCTCTTCAGGAACTGTTTACACTCTAACACAATTTTAGATGCTGTGCTATGCGAGATTATTGCCTTAATTGCTGCTTGACTGTCAATATAAAAGTTAACACGGTTGCAGCTTAAGCTATTCTCTTCCAGGCTTTCTACCGCTATGGTTACGGCTACTATTTCCGCTTGGAAAACGCTACAGTAATCCGGCAGCCTGTAGGATCTGTTTATTTCCGGATCAGCACAGTATACCGCAGACCCTACTCCTTCCACCACTTTGGAACCATCTGAGTACACATGTATCGCCACGTCCGTCATTTTAGCACACTTGCGCCAACCGTCCACCTCTATTGTGGCCTTAAGATCGCCCTCGAAGGGCAGATAGGGAATCAGGCATCGATAGTCTGCATACCCCCTCTAATTTTTTGAGGTAGGTTGTTTTTTGTGTGGCTTTCCACTAAACAAGAACTCCATAGTATAGAATAGGGCTTACAATCGCCGTAAAAATCCAATGAGAAAGAGAGGGCGATAAGCTCCACGTGCACCAAAGCATTCTTTTACATGCATAAAGTGCCGTTGAAGCCTTCTTGACCCTCTCCTCCACGTTGAGCTTCCATGACAGCTTACTGTCTAGGATGATTCCTAGATACTTTGTGCAAGGTTCCTGCTGTAGGGTCGTCCCTCCTAACTTAGGCCTGATCCAATGTGGGTCCTTGTACCTCTTTGTAAACAAGACCATATCCGTCTTCTTCGCGTTGACTTTGAACCCGACATTTGATGCTCAGGTATGAATATCCCGAAGCGCCCCATCCATCAAAGAGCTAATCGTTGGAAGGCACTTTCCACTTATGACAATTGCAACGTCATCTGCGTTAGCCGTAAGTTTTACGGGTCCCTCATCGAATCGCCTGAACAGTTGGTTGATGACCAGCTTCCACAGCAGAGGTGATAGCACCCCTCCCTTCGGCGTGCCCCTGTTCACTGATTTCGTGGCCTCGTACAATCCCCATTTTGATGTAATCTTCTTGCAATTTAGCATGCAGCCGATCCATCTCGTTAAGGCTGGATGTACTCCAATGTAATTAAGACCATCCATAATCGTCCATTTAGAAACATTATTGAAAGCCCCGGCAATGTCTAAGAAGACTCCTGTTGTTGTTGTTGTTGTAGCGATAAGGTTGCTCCCCGAAGGCTTTGGGGAGTGTTATCGATGTGATGGTCTTTTGCCGGATACAGATCCGGTACGCTCCGGTACCACAGCACCATTAAGGTGCTGGCCCGACCATCTCGGGAACGATTTATGTGGCCACATTAAACCTTCAGGCCATCCCCTCCCTCCCCAACCCCAAGTTCCATAAGGAGCTTAGGGTCGCCAGAGCCTCGTCTGTTAGTGAAACAGGATTCGCCGCGGATAGGTGAGGTTGACAATTGGGTTTGGAGAAGCTATATGTTGCGCTGGCAACCTGCAGGGTTGCGCTACACAGCCCCTTGAATCTGGTATTTTAGTCGCCTCTTACGACAGGCATACCTACCGCGGGTATATTCTGACCCCCCCCCCCCCCCCCCCCCCCCCCCCCCTAACCCGCTGGGGGAAAGAAGACTCCTAGAGCATATTCCTTATATTCCAGGGCTTTCTCTATGCTTATTACCACCCTATGCAATGCGGTGTCTTCCGACTTGCCCTTGGTGTACGCCTGTTTCGTTGTGGAGAGCAGCTTTTCATCCACGTTGGACTTTATGTACACATCTATCAGCCTCTCAAAGGTTTTGAGCAGAAATGATGTTCAGCTAATAGGTCTATAGTCTTTGGGATACACGTGACCGATCTTCCCCGCCTTTGTAAGGAAAGCTACACGAGCAGTTCTCCAAGAGTGCGGTACATGATTCAGTCTTATGCACCCATCGAATATTATTTTAAGCCATTCCACAACCGCTCTACTTGAAACTTGTAGCATGGCCGGGAATATACCATCTGGGCCCAGCGATTTAAACTTAGAAAACGTCTTCACTGCCCATTCGATCTTGGTATCGGTCACCAAGCTCGGCACTACCCGCTCCGAATCATCGAATTGTAAGTGCTGTCTGCTGGCTCTTCTGAGCCATCTCCCGATGGGAAATGTGTACCGAGAAGCACCTCAAAGGATTCCGCACTATTATGTGACCATTCCCCGTTCTCTTTCGTTATTAGTCCCTGGACTAAGTTTACCCTCGCTAGGACTTTTCTCAACCGTGCTGTTTTGCTGGAGCACTCTATGTCCGTACAGAAACTTTTCCATGAGTTTCTCTTCGCCCTGGAAATCTCACTCTAGTAGATCCTCAGTAGATCCCTGTACTCGTCCCGAGATGCTTCGCTTTCCGCGGTCTTTGCTAACTTAAACATTGCTTTTACCTGTCTTCTTAGAAGACTTAGCTCATTGTTCCACCATGGCGGCAAAAAAAAAATCAGACAAAAAGTTAAAAAAAAATTGTTTCCAATATGGGTGCTCCACTTTTTTTATATTTAATCCTTTACTCTTCCGTTCACCAGTGCACCCGTATGCTTCAATTTTCCCATCTATGACCTAGATTCAGTAAGTACGGGTTTTGAAATGTACATTATTTCCATGTAATCTCCATTGAATCTAACCACAGTCCTCAGATTTACTATTGAAAAGACCTAAAAGTTTGAACTGTGAAGTAATGGTCGAATTTCCATTTGACGAGGTACGAGAAATTAGTTTTTATTAACGATGTTATTATTAAAGCTTCTGGGGTTCTGCTCTCCAACGGGAATAATTTGCACAAAGCGTTTATATCAAACCTACGTTGAGCATTTGTTAAGTTATCGCTTTCCAAAAATATTCCTGCCTTACTACCAATAAAAATATTCCTTGGGTTAAGATACTTATAGCGTTTTCTTTTCTGAAATAAATTGTTGCCTAAGTAAATGGTAAAGCCTTAATAGGGTTACTGATACCTCAGAAAATTTTGAACATTTATAGTGCATGCAAATAACATAAATGGCTACCCCGTGTATTAGCTGATTCTAAGCTATCTGCTAGGTGAAGTGCCATTATTCTGCTACATTTTGTTGACATAAATTTTTTGTAAGAAATCCATTGTGGTTAATTATAAATTATATAAGGGTTAATGAAAGTGTGTGGAAAATTTTTTCCACAGTGAAAACAAACAATCTTGATAACAGCCTAAAAAGGACCAAAATGGGAAAAAAGGGACCAGCGTACCAAATTGGGTTTGAAAGGAAAATTGTTTCCTCAGTGAAAACAAACAATATTGATAACAGCCTAAAAGGAGTGACTGCGACGCAACGCGTCACGGTGTCACACGTAATGAAGCCCTTAATTAATATACATGTACAGGTTTTCCCCTGAGACCTGTGTCATTTTAGAGTTCTTAACCACAGACCAATGACTCCTCAACTAGGATGATATCCAACTCACCCAAAGACAAGTGACAGCTGCCTAACCAAGGCGTTTCCATTCTATCTTCGGACGAAATAATGCACGGGCTAATAGACAAAGACGACGGGGAATGGACATGAAGCAATGAAGTATCTTTATTACAAATCTGCAAGTTGGGAATACTATATTCAGTTCCACCCGCAACTTTATTTTCTTACTTTTTTGTTTATATTTCTCCCGACACCTTATAAAACAATACACTCATATAAATCATAATCGAAATGGGCCACAATTCATAGCTAAATGATGCGTGAAATCGAATAATAAAAAAATGGTTCGTAAAACCCCTTTTCGGTCAGTGGCCTTGATTAGGATATATTCCTTTACATGTTGAACAACAACATCAAACTACTTACAAGATATAAATAGCTATACCCATTTGCTAATATTACACACACAATCACGCGTGTGTAAATTAAAATGCCCGAAGCCAAAAGCAAAAATAAAAATATTTTCTATATCTAGGTAACCCTCATTTCGCATAATTGACTATGCAATTTTTTGATAGGTTTTGCATTTATTTTGACACGCAATAAATATTATTAAGGTTGTCGTATTACAGAAGATACGACATACATACATACGAATTTACATAAAAAAAATTTAAATCATAAATTTCTTCGGCTAAAATGGTTTGCAATATTTTTTATGTCTGTCAAATAATAATGATTACGTCACTACCAAAAGTAAAATCATGAAAGTGGAGGTGATTAAATTGGATAATCATGTAGTCTTTTCCGTGGGGAAAATGATGCTGAAGTATTATAGAGTAGGGGCGAAAGGAACTTGAACAAGAAAAATATTTTTGAATTCGAATACACAGACATATAGCAGAAGGGCAGCAACCTTCCCCGCGTTTGGAACTAGAGAGACTACTCCTACGGTGAATGATTGTAAGAAGGAAGCAAAGGGAGATTCGGGTTGGTAACAGCTCAATTCTAGATGAGCGGCAGTATCATCGTAAAAGCAGTTAGAATTATTGGAACTGTCCCAGCAGTTTAGGGGGCTTAGTAAATTCCCCCGGTAGGCATGCCTGTCGTAAGAGGCAACTAAAATCTCTAGATTCGAAAGTTTGAGGGAGTGCTTGTGAGAAAAGTTCTTCGAAATATTAACAAACCTTTACGTAGACCAAAACTATATTCGATAGTTTTTTGAACATATCAATCACTTTTAGAAAATAAATCGATACCTTTTTGAAAACAAGCCGTTAACTTTTCGATACAATCGATACATTTTTGACAAAAAATTGGTATGTTTTGATCAAATCGATAACTTTTCGATAATAGTTCGATAACGTTTTGAAGATATCAATAACTTTTCGATAGCAAATCGCCAAATTTTTGAACATATGAATAAATTTTCAATAATAAATCGATAACTTTTGGAAAATAAGTCGATGAATTTTCGCCAAGATCTCTATTCCCCCATATCGGGAGCAAAGATGTTTACACATCAAATACAATTGAATCGGGCAAAGCAAGTCCGAAGTACTTTGAAGTTTCTTAAGAAGAGGAGTTTATCTTACTCAGTCAATAGCTTAAAAGTAACAAATCAAAGTATTTGCATTTATTATTTAAAATCCTCCCTTTTTTAATATGCTTTCCACCGTTTGCTATGTTACAACTCACATATCTATGTATATATGTATGTACGCATGTACAAAAGTATACAATACTGCCAAGCAAATTTGCATTTAGCAGGCATGCTTAACCAACAAACCGATATAATTTCGTTACGATAATTAACGTTAATAAACGAAAAAAAGTCATTTCGGCTCGTTTATTAACGTTAAGAACGTCAAATTAACGAAATGATTTTGTTTCGTTTTCTGCCATATCAAAACGAAATCGAATCGTTTATGTTGATTATTAATTTCAAACTATGCTGGCAAAGCTGATTGATGGCGGAGTCATTAAAGGTGAAAGCATTAGCCAAGCTGATTGCAACTTTTCTCATGAATTTTGACAGCACGAACATTTCTCACAGTATTTTTGACATTACCACCAACGAATTACACAAACAAATTACATGGAGTTTGTGTGTGTATGTCCGCTCGCTGTTACCACCTTACGGCTTCACCATGGCTATAGCATTGCCAGCACAGTTCAAACATAAAGTATCACGTTTTTGTTAACGTTTTTAACGTTAACGTAGGCTTTTCGTTTCGGTTAAAAACGAGATACAATTTATCTTGATAATTCCTTTATCGATAATATTTCGAAGTGTTTCAACGGAAACGGTGGAAATTTGTTGATAAACGATTAGCTTAACGTTAAGGTGCATCCCTGGCATTTAGTACATTGTAGCATTTGCTTGACTTTACAACATCAAAAATACTTACAAACATAAACTTTCTTAAGAAGCGACGAAGTAAATTTTCCACACTTTTATTAAACCATCTTCAAAATGTGGACAAATACGCTCGACTTCGGTGGTCTCCCAAACATTATAATGAGAATATGCCGCATAATGAAAATATTAGACGCTATGCTAAATACATATGTATATACACATACGCATATGTACATGCAAATTTATGTAAACATGAAATTATCTCAGAATGTAAATAATTCATAAAGAAGTGCTTATTGTTGTTGTTGTTTTATTTTGTCTTTACACTCGCTTGTCCGTCCGGCTCGCCATTGTTGTCTTCAGCACCCACCTGTCAAACAAATTGGTATATTTCGAAAATGTACCCGCGCCTTTCAACTTCCTTTGTTTTTACACATACATATATATGTTTATATTTATATACAGTTATATCTAAGCAATAGAATCCTTTCACACATGGCACAAAATCCTTCAGGCCATGACACTTTTACTATTGTTGTAGTGTGACTTAATTTTATGCATTCATTCTAAGAGCTTTTGGGTTAGAATGACGCGTTGCGGACTCCCAATTCAACGCTTTTCCTTTAGTATGCCAACAACACGAATCCGTATACAAACACAACACAACAAAATTTAAATTTTAAAACAAAACCAACAAAAAAGAGTAACAATGAAAATTCTGAGTACAAGCATAACGCCAACAGACAAATCCCGAAGAGTGTTCAGCTTATATTTGTATGTGAGTGTGCATGTGTATGCATTTGGTAGTGTTTGTTAGAATGTTTGTTCGTTTGATGTTGGCGTGAATGTTGAGTTGCTTTTTCCAGTGATTTTACGGATTTTACAGGCAATTCAATAAGGTAAGGCTTTTTGCTATACAGCCACACAAAAATGTGATTATATGTAAGCATTAGGGAGAATAAAAATAAAATTTATTTTAAAAATGGTTTTTCTTAAAATCGCATAGAGTTTGCTATAGCTAACTATAAAATCATGTTGTTGTTGATGTCGTTGATTGAACCACACAGACACCTTCTGGTATAGCCAGGTTTGGTGGTTCAAGTCCGAAGCAAAGCAACATCAAAAATAAAGAAGAAAACTTTGGTTTGGAAGGTTTTGGCAAACACTCCGAGTGTATTTGTGCCTGGAATGCTTCTTAGTGAAAATTCATCTGACTTGCAACTGCCGTTCGGAGTTGATGTAAAACATGTAGAACCCGTCCCGATTATTTGTAGGGAAAATTAAAAAGCAGCTCGAAGAGAAGCTCTGTCTTAAACGCCCTTAGAGGTAAATCGCGCCAATTATTTACTTTTTTACGACAGGCATGCCTATCACAGGAATGTTTTCAGCCCTTTAACCCAACAGGCAACTCTAGAATTATCATAATCATTGATTGATGCTGTCTTGACTATTATGGCCATATGGTTTGATCCTAATTGAACCCAAATGGGAGCATCGAAGTGGATCAAATTTTTCCTCATTAGCTGGTGTGAAAGGAAGACTTTCTGATACTGAACTTCTTCATTCATTTGCACAACATGAAGTGAAATCTTTGGGGTGCAGCTTATCAGTAAACATCGTTTGAAACATATCATATCACGGATAGGACCATTAATTTCCCGAAGAAATTTTCCCGCAAAAACTCCAACCCCATCATCTTCTTCAGATACTGTCCGTGACTTCGATTCATACATCAGGCAAGATTAAACAAGAGACTTTTAGAGCGTAATTTTTTCGAAGTAGGGTGCATTACCTCAAATCGTTGTCTGTGCCGTGGTCCCATCAAAACAAGTACTTTCATGTCAGGCGGATTTTCTACTTTTGATACGCTTCATGAAAAAAATGGTTTATTAATTTTGTCAAGAATCTCCAAATTGTAATTCCTCAAAGGAGATGGGATAGACCCAACAATAAGCGTCCTAAAACTATCAGGATGACGAGCTGCGTTCATTTAGCCATGTCCATGTCTGTGCCTCGTTCTGGTTGAACGCAAATTAGTCCCAAAATTTTTGAGTTGTCTTAATACAATTTGGTGCCCTAGTATATTTTGGTCCCCGAATAGACATTTGTCGGAACCGATTGCATCGGACCACTATATAATATATGGGGGATATATACAACCGATTTTAAAGAAAACAGTTTTATTTCATCACATCTTACTCAATTTGTCAGATAGAAGCTTCAAATTTCACCAGATGCTTTTGTATGTGGTATCTATTTTTCTCTAAAGAATTCGTAAAGATCGATAGTATATATAGTATATATCCCATACAACCGATTGATCAAATAAGAAGCTCTTCGTAATTTCTGCCACATTTTAACAGCAAGAAGCTTTAAATTTCACTAAATGCTTACATACAAGGAATAAATTGTTGCCTGGAAAACTCGTAGAGATCAGTCGTACATATAGTAATTACCTCATACAACCTTTTTTTTGCGGGGATGCTGAAAAATGCCTAATGCACCATAATTGCTGCCGTCGCAGCAACCGTGTGTCCGTAGACTAAAAAACAGCCCCGTTTTGGAAACGTCGCCCACCCCGGCCCCACTTTCGCATTACTTCAGGGTGGCGTTCCATATTTCTCATTTTTTAAGAGCCTACTGTTGTCCCTGCGTTCAGGTTCCCACTATTTGCTCTGAGTGTCCATTTAGTCGCCACTGCTTCGCATGCGCATTTCTCTGCGCTCCCTCTCAGCATCCATCAGGCGTGTCATTACTATAAATGCCATTTTGCTCACTGCAGTCCAGCACTCTTTCCTGTTGCACATATGTGATACTAAATTTCTCGTGGTAGGTTCCTCCCCAAAGACTCCATGCAAGGTGAGTCCTTCTTCGTGGAAACGGGGGCAGCGGAACATGAAGTGTTCTGCGTTTTCTAACTCCGTGGTACACATTGGGCAATGAGGATCTTCCTCATACAATCTATTGTTCAGATAAGAGATCCATTGTCATACCTATCTCATGTTGACAATAAGAAACGCGGAAGTTTGTGTGCGCTTATGTATCTACATTTGTTCTCTATATATTGCAAATCTTATATTGCTCAGCTCCATTCATGATAGGTATGAAGTGTTTGGCTGTCCCTTCCTTACTTGTTTTCATTGGTAAGGCTTTTTGTATATAAGCCCAAAATGATCAGAATATCCAACAGAAACAATGATTTAGGGAAAAGATAATATTCACAAAATGATGTCAAAAACAGTCCTGAAATTCCCACAGACCCCAAAATGGCTCCTAATGATCTAGAAGTGATTCCGAAAGCCATCCCGAAATGATTCTTGCTTTATCGAAAACCTTGCCGCAATGATTCCGTAATGATAAAAGCCCAGTCTCGAAACTTCTCATAGGCCGAAGTAGTGTAAGCGTAGTTCCGAAATGATCCCAAAAACAATCCCGAAGTTGTTTTTAAAATAATAACGACACAGTTCCGAAATGATTCTGATCCTGAAACGGCCGCGGAAGAGTCTGAAAGTAATACCGAAACGGAGCCATACCGAAATTGTGAGTATTAATTTCGAAATTATCAGCAATGCATTCACTATCAGATCAATTCTAAATATTCTCTCGGAATTTTGTTCTCGCGGATTTTTTTATTCCCGCGGAAAAATTCCTCAAATTCTTTTCTCCTAGGGAGAAGAATAATTGGGGAATAGGAATTTCGAATTTTCGAATCGAATTTTGGAATTGAAATTTGGTTGCGCATTTCTTATTTTATTTAAAAAATTGTAAAGTTTAATTATTGTTGCCAATTTGTTTGAAATTAAGAAATAAGGTATAAACAATGCACATTATTGCATTTCATGTGTGGTATTCACGGAAATGAGTAATGAATTGGTGCCACAGCAACATCAACAGAGGAGCATAAGAAGAAGACCGGCGGGATAACACAAATCCGCCGGAGTTGCCTGCATTCATTCTGCAAAGCAATTTTCTGGCGGGCAAGTCGAGTTGAGTTCCCCTTTCGCCATATGCCAAAAACTATTTAAGCCTTCTTAAAAAATCTGGATGGCTGCATCAAATATGCGAAGATCTCTTCCGTTGCTTATTATATACTTTTCGACTAAAAATAAAGAATATTGTGGTTGTTGTTGTTGTGTTAACAGTGAGAATATTGTGGTGGAATGTAAATACTTATTTTAGCACAAATTTGTACAAATAAGTGTTCTTTCTTAAAATAACCAATTTCCTTTAACTATTTTGATGCATTCCCTTTAATTTAACAAGTGAAAAAACTCCTATGAAATGGCAGAGAAATCTCCCTCTCCCTCACATTCATAATACCTACTTTTCTCCCATAACCGGTTTCCGCTTTTTCGAACATTGTTCAGAATAGGAGGAAAGGGAGAAGTGAAAAAACTCACAAGGAATTTTTATTTAGAATACGAGGAATGGGAGAAGGGAAAAAACTCGCACGGAATTTTCGTTTAGAATTGGGCTGTATATGTTTCCGAAATATTCCCGAAACGTTGCCGAAACACAATACCGAAATAAAACTGAATTTAATAGTAAAATGGTTCCGTGAAAAGTGGCTCAATACCATTAGAAAAATAAAATAAATTTCTACCCCCAAATTTCAAAAATTAATTAAAACAAGTAAGGAAGGCTAAGTTCGGGTGTAACCGAACATTACATACTCAGTTGAGAGCTGTGGAGACAAAGTAAGGGAAAATCACCATGTTGTAACAAGAACCTAGGGTACCCCTGGAATGTGTTTGTATGACATGTGTATCAAATGGAAGGTATTAAAGAGTATTTTAAGAGGAAGTGGGCCATAGTTCTATAGATGGACGCCATTTAGGGATACCGCCATAAAGGTGGACCAGGCCTGACTCTAGAATTTGTTTGTACGATATGGGTATCAAATGAAATGTGTTAATGATAATTTTAAAAGGGAGTGGGCCTAAGTTCTATAGGTGGACGCCTTTTCGAGATATCGCCATAAAGGTGGACCAGGGGTGACTGTAGAATTTATTTTGTACGATATGGGTATCAAATGAAAGGTATTAATGAGTATTTTAAAAGGGCGTGGGCCTAACTTCTATAGGTGGACGCCTTTTCGGCGATATCGCCATCTAGAATTTATTTGTACTATATGGGTATCAAATGAAAGGTGTTAATGAGTATTTTAAAAGGGAGTGGGCCTTAGTTCTCTAGGTGGACGCCTTTTCGGAATATCGTTATACAAGTGGACCAGGGTTGACTCTAGTTTGCGTTTGTACAATATGGGTATCAAACGAAAGGTGTTAATAAGTGTTTCAAAAGGGAGTGGGCCTTAGTTCTGTGGGTGGACGCCCTTTCGGGATATCGCCATAAACTTGGACCAGGGGTGACTCTAGAATGCGTTTGTACAATATGGGTATCAAATGAAAGGTGTTAATGAGTATTTTAAAAGGGCGTGGGCCTTAGTTCTATAGGTGGACGCCTTTTCGAGATATCGCCATAAAGGTGGACCAGGGGTGACTCTAGAATTGGTTTTTACGATATGGGTATCAAATGAAAGGTGTTAACGAGTATTTTAAAAGGGCGTGGGCCTTAGTTCTATAGGTGGACGCCTTTTCAAGATATCGCCATAAAGGTGGACCAGGGGTGGCTCTAGAATTTGTTTGTACGATATGGGTAACAAATGAAAGGTGTTAATGAGTATTTTAAAAGGGAGTGGGCCTTAGTTCTATAGGTGGATGCTTTTTCGAGATATCGCCATAAAGGTGGGCCAGGGGTGACTCTAAAATTTTTTTGTACGATATGGGTATCAAATGAAAGGTGTTAACGAGTACTTTAAAAGGGCGTCGGCCTTAGTTCTATAGGTGGACGCCTTTTCAAGATATCGCCATAAAGGTGGACCAGGGGTGACTCTAGAATTTGTTTGTACGATATGGGTATCAAATGAAAGGTGTTAATGAGTATTTTAAAAGGTCGTGGGCCTTGGTTCTATAGGTGGATGCCTTTTCGAGATATCGCCATAAAGGTGGGCCAGGGGTGACTCTAGAATTTTTTGTACGATATGGGTATCAAATGAAAGGTGTTAATGAGTATTTTAAAAAGGAGTGGGCCTTAGTTCTATATGTGGATGCCTGTTCAAGATATCGACCAAAATGTGGACCAGGGTGATCCCGAACATCATCTGTCGGGTACCGCTAATTTATATATGTAATACCACGAACAGTATTCCTTATAAAATTCCAAGGGCTTTTATTTCGCCCTGCAAAACTTTTTCATTTTCTTCTACTTAATATGCTAGGTGTCACACCCATTTTACCAAGTTTTTTTCTAAAGTTATATTTTGCGTCAATAGACCAATACAATTACCATGTTTCATCCCTTTTTTCGTATTTGGTATATAATTATGGCATTTTTTCATTTTTCGTAATTTTCGATATCGAAAAATTGGGCGTGGTCATAGTCGGTTTTCGGCCATTTTTTACACCAATACAAAGTGAATTCAGATAAGTACGTGAACTGAGTTTAGTAAAGATATATCGATTTTTGCTCAAGTTATCGTGTTAACGGCCGAGCGGAAGGACAGGCGGTCGACTGTGTATAAAAACTGGGCATGGCTTCAACCGATTTCGCTCTTTTTCACAGAAAACAGTTATCGTCCTAGAATCTAACCCCCTACCAAATTTCACAAGGATTGGTAAATTTTTGTTCGACTTATGGCATTAAAAGTATCCTAGACAAATTAAATGGAAAAGGGCGGAGCCACGCCCATTTTGAAATTTTCTTTTATTTTTGTATTTTGTTGCAACATATCATTACTGGAGTTGAATGTTGACATAATTTACTTATATACTGTAAACATATTAACTTTTCTTTTAAAATTTGAATTTAAAAAAAAAATTTTTAAAAAGTGGGCTTGGTCGTTCTCCGATTTTACTAATTTTTATTAATCAGACATATAGTAATAAGAGTAACGTTCCTGCCAAATTTCATCATGATATCTTCAACGACTGCCAAATTACAGCTTGCAAAACTTCTAAATTACCTTCTTTTAAAAGTGGGCGGTGCCACGCCCATTGTCCAAAATTTTACTAGTTTTCTATTCTGCGTCATAAGTTCAACTCACCTACTAAGTTTCATCGCTTAATCCGTATTTGGTAATGAATTATCGCACTTTTTCGATTTTTCGAAATTTTCGATATCGAAAAAGTGGGCGTGGTTATTATCCGATATCGTTCATTTTAAATGGCGATCTGAGATGAGCACCCAGGAACCTACATACCGAATTTCATCAAGATACCTCAAAATTTACTCAAGTTATCGTGTTAACGGACAGACGGACGGACGGACGGACGGACATGGCTCAATCGAATTTTTTTTCGATACTGATGATTTTGATATATGGAAGTCTATATCTATCTCGATTCCTTTATACATGTACAACCAACCGTTATCCAATCAAAGTTAATATACTCTGTGAGCTCTGCTCAACTGAGTATAAATAAATAGTTAAAAAATGATAACTCCTCTTTTCCCCCGCATAATGGAGTATGTCCAAATGCCATAAATAAGATTTTCCTTATTTGACTAATTTTGATTGCGATTGAAAGTGAGGATTCGGATTTTGAGAATGGCGATCTCACAAAAACAAATATCGAGTTTTTAGGCCCACCCTAGTATGAATGTATGAAAATTCATACGTCTATGGGAGAAGATTTAAATGAACCCTTTATTAGCCGAAGAATATATGCGTGAAATCATACAAACAATAATTTAAGCTTATTAGGGAAGTGTCGGTTGGTTACTGAGCCCATATACATATGTATGTATGCATGTATGTAAGTAAGTATTATCATTTTCAGCTAATTAGACCAGCACCAAATGGCGGTTTCAATTTGCAAAGATACACACACATTTGCTACTCATTTATTTGTTTTGTCCTTTAACAAAAGTCTAAATCTCCTGCTAATAGCTTTATTTAGTACAAAAGGACAAATTTATAACCTAACTTTCTTTTAAATTTTGGCTTTTTAAAACGACTCGCAATTACAACAGAACAGTCCTCAACGCTTTTCTTATTAATTTTACACCCCAATATTAAAATCAACGCATGCGTTTAAAGGTTAAAGAGGAAGTTTGTATACCAAATCTTCTTCAAAACCTTTTAAGCGCAAGCAAAATAAGGTAAATAAGCCAAATCTTATTTATGGTATTTCGACATATTCAGGTCTGAAGAGGTAGGAAGGCTGAAGGAGTTAACTCGTTATAATTCGGCGTTTTCTAATTAATTTAAAACCTGGAACCACTCAACCAAATTTTTCGAGAATATTGTGCGATTGTTTTTACGAGTATTTTGGTATTTTCTTCAGGATCGTTTAGGAGTGATTTCGGGATAGTTTGGGAACAATTATGATACTATTTCGGAACTACCATGGGAAATTTTCGCTATTGATTTTGTTTGGTTTCGGGTATGAAATGCAATCATTCCGGAATTGTTTTCGGGATTAGCTTTAGATTATTGGGGACCATGTTTGGGATTGCTTTCGGAATAAGCTTGGAATTATTTCGCAACATCTTAGAATTGTTTTCGGTATCTTTCCTTGACTATCATTGGTTCATTTTGGCATTATTTCTGTAATCAATTCGGGACAATATCCAGAGGCCACACCAATGAAAAACCAGCCTGGTATCAGGCAACTTTTTTCTGGTGAAGACTACAGAAAACGTTGTAAAGACAATGATTTGAGGGTAGGAGCTTACCGATGCACCGGCAAAGGCTAACATCAAGGCCATGTCGCAAGTAGGATGGCCGAGCGGCAAGATTGTGGATGATATATTTGCTGAAAAACAACACCTAAATGAAATGTACAGTTTATTTTACAAATGTACAGTTTATTATACAAATTGATTGCAAACCTTTCAACTCCGTTCTTCTTCTCTAAGCGATGAAGTCACTGCCCGAAACCCTTGGGGATTGGTCATCTGCCGGATATTGATCAGGCACCCTTCGATAACAAGCCATCTCGGGAATGGGAAAGGGAGAGGATGTAAGGAATACGATGACAGAGAGGAAAATGAAAAAAGAGAGAAAAGGAGTAAGAGTGAGAAAAGGAGTAAAAGTGAAAGTAAAAGTTTAGGTTCAAGTTTACAGCAACAGCAGGATAAAGGTAATGCAACTAGAGATGAGAAAGGAAGGGTGGAATTAGCATTCGAATCAGAATAATAAAAATCTTAAAATTTTTTTTTATTTTTGCCATTTAACTGACTTGGCGTTTCAAATCGACTGATGCTCATTTTTGGACCGGGAAATGTTGTCAACAAAAATAACATCGCGAGAATGGCATGATAATAAAATATTTGCATTGGGAACTTACCTCATTCATCCATCAAACGCTTATGTATATGTGGGTACTCACGTAAGAAGGACGTTTTATATGAAATTCTCTGGACTATAGCTCTTAATAAATTAGATGAGAAAGAGATTCCCTCATATCAGCAATGATAAATTAGTATGTTTCGAACCTCAAAGTACAGGATAGGGCTGGAAAGGGAAATAGAGAGAGAGAGAGAGAGAGAGAGGGAGAGAGAAAAATCCATGGAAATAGGGCTGAAGAGATTTTCGTATGATAAAAGTTTCCACAGAAATGAACAACAAGTTTTTAATGAGCGTTAAGCTGGCTGCTCCTGTGTTAGTATTTTTATCAAATCTTTATTTATTTAAATATTACATTTAAGTTAACATACAAGACCTCTTATTAAGCATTTAAAGGCATCTACATAATTTGTAAATGTATCCCTATTACTTAGTGAATTTCTGTCGCCTCCAAGAGGAAACACACGCACAGCACATAAAAGTAGATAAAATAACACATACGCGTCAACATACACATCACTAGGGAATAAGTATTTTTAATTGACTTCCTACACGAATTTTCACTTAATGCTGACATTGGGTAAGTCACGCATGAATATTATGAAAATCAGGCATGCTTAACCAACGAACCGATATCATTTCGTTACGATAATTAACGTTAATAAACGAAACAAAGTCATTTCGTTTCGTTTATTAACGTTAAGAACGTCAAATTAACGAAGTGATTTCGTTTCGTTTTCTGCCATATCAAAACGAAATCAAATCGTTTATGTTGATTTTTAATTTCAAACTATGCTGGCAAAGCTGATTGATGGCGGAGTCATTAAAGGTGAAAGCGTTAGCCAAGCTGATTGCAACTTTTCTCATGAATTTTGACAGTACGAACATTTCTCAGAGTATTTTTGACATTGCCACCAACGAATTACACAAACAAATTACATGGAGTTTGTGTGTGTATGTGCGCTCGTTGTTACCACCTTACGGCTTCACCATGGCTATAGCATTGCCAGCACAATTCAAACATAAAGTATCACGTTTTTGTTAACGTTTTTAACGTTAACGAAAGCTTTTCGTTTCGGTTAAAAACGAGATACAATTTATCTTGATAATTTCTTTATCGATAATATTTCGAAGTGTTTCAACGGAAACGGTGGAAATTTTTTGATAAACGATTAGCTTAACGTTAAGGTGCATCCCTGATGAAAATCTGCAATAACAAAAGCAATGATGACACAGAAAACACGATTCACCTCTAGCCATTAATGAACATACATATATACATACGTAAAATGAAAATTTGTGCATATTTTAAGAGTTAGCCCGGTGTGCTTTTTGTTGGCGGTGTAGGTTGAAAATTCGTTTCGAAGAAAATCAGAGAAAAAAAAAAACAAAAACTAAAACAAACAAGTAAGGAAGGCTAAGTTCGGGTGTAACCGAACATTACATACTCAGTTGAGAGCTGTGGAGACAAATAAGGGAAAATCACCATGTTGTAAAAAGAACCTAGGGTAACCCTGGAATGTGTTTGTATGACATGTGTATCAAATGGAAGGTATTAAAGAGTATTTTAAGAGGAAGTGGGCCATAGTTTTATAGATGGACGCCATTTAGGGATATCGCCATAAAGGTGGACCAGGCCTGACTCTAGAATTTGTTTGTACGATATGGGTATCAAATGAAAGGTGTTAATGATTATTTTAAAAGGCCGTGGGCCTTAGTTCTGTAGATGGACGCCTTTTCGAGATATCGCCGTAAAGGTGGACCAAGGGTGACTCTAGAATGCGTTTGTACCATATGGGTATCAAACGAAAGGTGTTAATAAGTGTTTTAAAAGGGAGTGGGCCTTAGTTCTATGGGTGGACGCCTTTTCGGGATATCGCCATAAACGTGGACCAGGGGTGACTCTAGAATGCGTTTGTACGATATGGGTATCAAATGAAAGGTGTTAAAGAGTATTTTAAAAGGGCGTGGGCCTTAGTTCTATAGGTGGACGCCTTTTCGAGATATCGCCATAAAGGTGGACCAAGGATGACTCTAGAATGCGTTTGTACAATATGGGTATCAAATGAAAATTGTTAAAGAGTATTTTAAAAGGGCGCGGGCCTTAGTTCTATAGGTGGACGCCTTTTCGAGATATCGCCATAAGCGTGGACCAGGGATGACTCTAGAATGCGTTTGTACAATATGGGTATCAAATGAAAGGTGTTAAAGAGTATTTGAAAAGGGCGTGGGCCTTAGTTCTATGGGTGGACGCCTTTTCGAGATATCGCCATAAACGTGGACCAGGGATGACTCTAGAATGCGTTTGTACAATATGGGTATCAAATGAAAGGTGTTAAAGAGTATTTTAAAAGGGCGTGGGCCTTAGTTCTATATGTGAACGCCTTTTCGAGATATCGCCATAAAGGTGGACCAGGGGTGCCTCTAGAATGTGTTTGTAAGATATGGGTATCAAATTAAAGATATTAATGAGGGTTTTAAAAGGGAGTGGCCCTTAGTTGTATATGTGAACGCGTTTTCGAGATATCGACCAAAATGTGGACCAGGGTGATCCAGAACATCATCTGTCGGGTACCGCTAATTTATTTATATATGTAATACCACGAACAGTATTCCTTCCAAGATTCCAAAGGGTTTTGATTTCGCCCTGCAAAACTTTTTCATTTTCTTCTACTTAATATGGTAGGTGTCACACCCATTTTACCAAGTTTTTTTCTAAAGTTATATTTTGCTTCAATAGACCAATACAATTACCATGTTTCATCCGTTTTTTCGTATTTGGTATATAATTTTTTTCATTTTTCGTAATTTTCGATATCGAAAAAGTGGGCGTGGTCATAGTCGGATTTCGTCAATTTTTTACACCAATACAAAGTGAGTTCAGATAAGTACGTGAACTGAGTTTAGTAAAGATATATCGATTTTTGCTCAAGTTATCGTGTTAACGGCCGAGCGGAAGGACAGACGGTCGACTGTGTATAAAAACTGGGCGTGGCTTCAACCAATTTCGCCCTTTTCGCAGAAAACAGTTATCGTTAGAATCTAAGCCTCTACCAAATTTCACAAGGATTGGTAATGTTTTGTTCGACATATGGTATTAAAAGTATCCTAGACAAATTAAATGAAAAAGGGCGGAGGCACGCCCATTTTGAAATTATATTTTATTTTTGTATTTTATTGCACCGTAACATTACTGGAGTCGGTTGTTGACATAATTTACTTATATACTGTAAAGTTATTGACTTTTCTTTTAAAATTTGAATTAAAAATTTTTTTTTTTTAAAAAGTGGGCGTGGTCGTTCTCCGATTTTGCTAATTTTTATTAAGCAGACATATAGTAATAAGAGTAACGTTCCTGCCAAATTTCATCATGATATCTTCTACGGCTGCCAAATTACAGCTTGCAAAACTTCTGAATTACCTTCTTTTAAAAGTGGGCGGTGCCACGCCCGTTGTCCAAAATTTTACTAGTTTTCTATTCTGCGTCATAAGTTCAACTCACCTACCAAGTTTTATCGCTTAATCCGTATTTGGCAATGAATAATCGCACCTTTTCGATTTTTCGAAATTTTCGATATCGAAAAAGTGGGCGTGGTTATTGTCCGATATCGTTCATTTTAAATAGCGATCTGAGATGAGTGCCCAGGAACGTACATACCAAATTTCATCAAGATACCTAAAAATTTACTCAAGTTATCGTGTTAACGGACAGACGGACGGACGGACGGACGGACGGACGGACATGGCTCAATCGAATTTTTTTTCGATACTGATGATTTTGATATATGGAAGTCTATATCTATCTCGATTCCTTTAAACCTGTACAACCAACCGTTATCCAATCAAAGTTAATATACTCTGTGAGCTCTGCTCAACTGGGTATAAAAATAGAACAAGTAAGGAAGGCTAAGTTCGGGTGTAACCGAACATAACATACTCAGTTGAGAGCTATGGAGACAAAATAAGGAAAATCAATCTGGGGTAACCCTGGAATGTGGTTGTATAACATGTGTATCAAATGAAAGGTATTAAAGAGTATTTTAAGAGAGAGTAGGCCATAGTTCTATGGATGAACGCCATTTAGGGATATCGCCATAAAGGTGGACCAGGGCTGACTCTAGAATTTGTTTGTACGATATGGGTATCAAATGAAAGGTGTTACTGAGCATTTTAGGAGTGAGTGGGCCTTAGGTCTATCGGTGGACGCCTTTTCGAGATGTCCCCATTAAGGTGGACCAGGGGTGATTCTATAATGTGTTTGTACGATATGGGTATCAAATGAAAGGTGGTAATGAGTATTTTAAAAGGGAATGGGCTTTAGTTCTATAGGTGAACGCCTTTTCGAGAAATCGCCATAAAGGTGGACCAGGGGTGACTCTAGAATATGTTTGTACGATATGGGTATCAAATAAAAGCTGTTAATGAGTATTTTGAAAAGGAGTGATCCTTAGTTCCATAGGTGGACGCCGTTTCGAGATATCGCCATAAAGGTGGACCAGGGGTGTCTCCAGAATGTGTTTGTACGATATGGGAATCAAATGAAAGGTGTTACTGAGCATTTTAAGAGGGAGTGGGCATTAGGTCTTTAGGTGGACGCCTTTTCGAGATATCGCCATTAGGGTGGGCCAGGGGTGACTCTAGAATGTTTGTACGGTATGGGTATCAAACGAAAGGTGTTACTGAGCATTTTAAGAGGGAGTGGGCATGAGGTCTATAGGTGGACGCCTTTTCGAGATATCGTCATTAGGGTGGGCCAGGGGTGACTCTAGAATGTGTTTGTACGATATGTGCATCAAACGAAAGGTGTTACGGAGCATTTTAAGAGGGAGTGGGCATTAGGTCTATAGGTGGACGCCCTTTCGAGATATCGCCATTAGGGTGGGCCAGGGGTGACTCTAGAATGTTTGTACGATATGGGTATCAAACTAAAGGTGTTGCTGAGCATTTTAAGAGGGAGTGGACATTAGGCTTATAGGTGGACGCCTTTTCGAGATATCGCCATTAGGGTGGGCCAGGGGTGACTCTAGAATGTGTTTGTACGATATGGGTATCAAATGAAAGGTGGTAAGGAGTATTTTAAAAGGGAGTAATCCTTAGTTCTATAGGTGGACGCCTTTTCGAGATATCGCCATAAAGGTGGACCAAGGGTGACTCTAGAATGTTTGTACGATATGGGTATCAAACGAAAGGTGTTACTGAGCATTTTAAGAGGGAGTGGGCATTAGGTCTATAGGTGAACGCCTTTTCGAGATATCGCCATTAGGGTGGGCCAGGGTGACTCTAGAATGTGTTTGTACGATATGGGTATCAAATGAAAGGTGGTAATGAGTATTTTAAAAGGGAGTAATCCTTAGTTCTATAGGTGGACGCCTTTTCGAGATATCGCCATAAAGGTGGACCAAGGGTGACTCTAGAATGTTTGTACGGTATGGATATCAAACGAAAGGTGTTACTGAGCATTTTAAGAGGGAGTGGGCATTAGGTCTATAGGTGGACGCCTTTTCGAGATATCGCCATTAGGGTGGGCCAGGGGTGACTCTAGAATGTTTGTACGATATGGGTATCAAACGAAAGGTGTTACTGAGCATTTTAAGAGGGAGTGGACACTAGGTCTATAGGTGGACGCCTTTTCGAGATATCGCCATTAGGGTGGGCCAGGGGTGACTCTAGAATGTTTGTACGATATGGGTATCAAACGAAAGGTGGTAATGAGTATTTTAAAAGGGAGTAATCCTTAGTTCTATAGGTGGACGCCTTTTCGAGATATCGCCATAAAGGTGGACCAAGGGTGACTCTAGAATGTTTGTACGGTATGGATATCAAACGAAAGGTGTTACTGAGCATTTTAAGAGGGAGTGGGCATTAGGTCTATAGGTGGACGCCTTTTCGAGATATCGCCATTAGGGTGGGACAGGGGTGACTCTGGTATGTTTTTGTACGATATGGATATCCAATTAAAGGTATTAATGAGGGTTTTAAAAGCGAGTGGCCCTTAGATGTATATGTGAAGGCGTTCTCGCGATATCGACCAAAATGTGGACCAGGTGATCCAGAAAATCATCTGTCGGGTACTGCTAATTTATTTATATATGCAATACCACTAACAGTATTCCTGCCGAGATTCCAAGGGCTGTTGATTTCGCCTTGTAGAACTTTTTCATTTTCTTCTACTTAATATGGTAGGTGTCACACCCATTTTACAAAGTTTTTTCCAAAGTTATATTTTGCGTCAATAAACCAATCCAGTTACCATGTTTCATCCCTTTTTTCGTATTTGGTATAGAATTATGGCATTTTTTTCATTTTTCGTAATTTTCGATATCGATAAAGTGGGCGTGGTTATGGTCAGATTTCGCCCATTTTTTATACCAAGAAAAAGTGAGTTCAGGTAAGTACGTGGGCTAAGTTTAATAAATATATATCGGATTTTGCTCAAGTTATTGTGTTAACGGGCGAGCGGAAGGACAGACGGTGGACTGTGTATAAAAACTGGGCGTGCCTTACACCGATTTCGCCCATTTTCACAGAGAACAGTTACCGTCATAGAATCTATGCTCCTACCAAATTTGAGAAGGATTGGTAAATTTTTGTTCGACTTATGGCAATAAAAGTATTCTAGACAAACTAAATGAAAATGGGCGGAGCCACGCCCATTTTGAAATTTTCTTTTATTTTTGTATTTTGTTGCATCATATCATTACTGGAGTTGAATTTTGACTTAATTTACTTATATACAGTAAAGATATTAAATTTTTTGTTAAAATTTGAATTTTAAAAAATTTTTTTTTAAAAAGTGGGCGTGTTCTTCATCCAATTTTGCTAATTTTTATTTGGCACATATAGAGTAATAGTAGTAACGTTCCTGCCAAATTTCATCGTGATATCTTCAACGACTGCCAAATTACAGCTTGCAAAACTTTTAAATTACCTTCTTGTAAAAGTGGGCGGTGCCACGCCCATTGTCCAAAATCTTACTAATTTTCTATTCTGCGTCATAACGTTAACCCATCTACGAAGTTTCGTCGCTTTATCTGTCTTTTGTAATGAATTATCGCACTTTTTCGGTTTTTCGAAATTTTCGATATCGAAAAAGTGGGCGTGGTTATAGTCCGATATCGTTCATTTTAAATAGCGATCTGAGATGAGTGCTCAGGAACCTACATACCAAATTTCATCAAGATACCTCAAAATTTACTCAAGTTATCGTGTTAACGGACGGACGGACGGACGGACGGACATGGCTCAATCAAATTTTTTTTCGATCCTGATTATTTTGATATATGGAAGTCTATATCTATCTCGATTCCTTTATATATGTACAACCAACCGTTATCCAATCAAACTTAATATACTCTGTGAGCTCTGCTCAACTGAGTATAAAAACGTATGCATTGTGGGCGATGAAAGGCTGCTGTAAATGGATGAACCGAATGATGAGCAAATATCTAAATAAATGACTTCTATTTAACGCACTTTTATTAGGTCAACCTGGGAATATGTCTATATCTATGTAATAATCCTTTGTTTGATTTTCATATCATATATAATTAAGAAAATCTCATAATTCTAATTTCGATATCCTATCCTATCCTAATTGAAGAAGGGCGCTGTAATAGCAGCACCCCTAGACGTATACACGACATTCAATTGTGATTGGAAAGGGGAAATTTCAAAATCTTCAAAACTCCCAAAGTTTCTGGATAATTTATATTTGAGTAAATGTGTTCGATAGGAGGGGTGACATAAGGTCAACGGGGTTATGACCACTCAAAATGTCCACAAGATCATATTTTAATAAAATCAACACCTTTTTTTACCGGCTATAAAGTCAATTATCTATTTTGTTTCAGTTACAGTTATGTTTTGTTGTTTCGCTATATTTTTGCTTAGTCTAATGATAAAAAAAATCGGATAATAAATTGGCTCAATAATCCCATCCGTTATAAGAAGAACTTATCTAACTAAAAGTTTACAGAAAAATTGGAATAAAAAATCGATCGAGTTTTTATTTCAAATTACTTAATCCAGGTTTCATTGTCATTCGCTTCATTTCAAATTCAGAATAAAATTCAAAGCTGGGTTATTAAGGATTTCTTCGAAATATGAAGAACTTACTTACTTACTTGTTTCAAGTTTAACCGTTTAACCGGTTATGGCCGTTCAACAAGGCGTGCCATTGGCTTTTTCGCTTTTCCAACTGGTGGCAATTGGGCACAGCAGGGGAGTATAAATCGTTTTGCACCTGGTCCTTCCAGCGAAGTGGGTACGCACTCTACCTCCGCAACCTCGTAAGTATATTGACATTGATCAATGACTTAAGAAATATTGGACACGTAAAGCGAATATAAAGCAAATTTTGATGATCGGTGAAACCTTCCCTTTCTCCTTTAAGCTAACCTCAAAGAACAGTTTTATAAATTGGTATCACTCTTAGTAATTTTTATTTAGACCAATTATATTTGTTATATATGTAGGTCATATAGGTCGAGGTTTAAACAATTTGCTACAGCAGAACAAAGCCAATTAACTTGCACTGGGTAGGGGCATTCAGGACCATTCCCGGACTACTTAAGGCCCATTATAGAGCTGTTTTAAGGATCATATCCGAACTTTCTCTATATAATTTCGGTATGATTTGGGATAGTTCTTGGAATTAATTTGGGGCTATATCCTCTATTTTGTGGCCATTTCGAGAACATTTCGTTGTATAGAGGATAATTTCATGATTACTGCAGGGCAGTTTCGGAATTATTTCGTGATTGATTTCTGAAATTTGTGAGATATTTCGGAAATTCTGTCTGGATGATTTTGATATTGTTTTCGGCATAATTACGGATATTTTTTTGATCGTTTTCGGGATCATCTTTGGAACTATTTCGGAGCCATTTTTGGATAATGTCGCGACTGTAGCTCCATCACTTTTAAACAATTATGGTACCACTCAAGGCTGGTCGATGAGCTCCATTAATTCAGAACATCGCACTTAATTAAATTTCCTCAAAAGCAACTGAGGCGGAATCCACGTGCTTTTTCTCTGCCACCTTTATTCCGATTTATAACAGACAAGGTATAAGATGGTTACGCAAATGTTTTCTACCACAGCTGATTCTTCACACGGGAAGCATCTCAGAATCCGTAATCGGCCCTGATTCGACAAAGCACAACAAGTAAAAATCAATCAATGACCCGAGTGTGTTGGGGGGGGGGGGGGGGGGGCTAGAGTTTTCCCCGGTAAACATTACTGTCATAAAAATCCACACAACCAAAAAAGTTGGAGGGGTTAAAAAAATGGTTTCCGAGGCACTCTGGCTAGTACCAGATTTCTCTCCGGAAAATATCTGCCAATATACGTAATATTCCCTAGGCCTAGGGGTAGGGTTTTTTGACGATAAACCAACAACAAAGTAGAAAACAAGTCCTGAGAAACCACTCTACCAATGTTAATTTGATGAGGTGACCATAAAAGTTACGAAATTGATATAAAAGAGTCAGAGAGCTTAGTAAACAACCACAGGGTATCTTTCGAGGAAAATAATGGAATATTCTAACAGGGCGACGAGCTTGCTGTAGGCCAAGCGGAATGATTACGAGAACTCAAGGCCATGTTTGTATAGACAAGGTACTAGCCTCTTTCTCAATCTGCAGTGAGAGCACTTACGAGTATCATTGCAGGTTGCTGTGCTTTTTCAGCATTGAGTCGGCGATGGAGAAATATACAAGCACCCTCTTTAGTGGCTGTAGGGTTAAGGGGAAGGTGTATACTCGTAATTTTTTTTTCTAAGACTTAGATTTCGCACAGTTTTCAACAGCAGGCGAAGGTAGGACGAATTCGTCATTTAAGAGCTCGGAACTCTTCCCTTAAAAAATTCAACTGAAGGCGCCAAACAACAACAAAATCTGTCAACTTTACAACAATGCAATTAAGAAAATATTTAGGTTTGTTGCTACAGCTACAAATCGACAACAATTGACGGGCTAAGAATGAATGAATGTCGTGCGATTGCTGTACCGTTTGCTTTAAGTAGGAGCGATATTTGTTCAAACTAATCTAGTGAAATGGAATTCTTTGTTGTTGTTTGCGCAATGTGTATGGTCGTTTGGTTATTATAATAATATGACTGGCATATTTTTCTCCCAAAATTTTTTTTTTATATATTAACAAATTTTATATTTCTTAATATGAAGCTTTGCAGGTACACTAAATAATTATAAGGAAACACAAAACTTTTGAAAGCGACTTAAAAATGCTTTTAACAGAAAATTGGCAAAGGTTTTGGTTAACAAAGGCAAGTCACAAAAACCCATTTGCCACTAGACTCAGTGTCATTGTTTGTTGTTTTCGTATTCCTATTCGTATGACATACGAACTGCTATTGTTATTGCTTAAAAAGTAAGTACACAAGGAATTAAAAAAAAAGAAAGTAGTTTCGTTGTGCATTTTTGGATTTTCTCCAAAAAAATTGTAACCTGCAAAAGAAGCTAACTTTGGGCCCCCAATAAAAATTTATTTTATAAAAATATATATAATCGTACTAGCGTGTAGATTAGGTGTTTTTCACACACACATACACGTGCGTATTTTTTTACTTTGCGTGCACTGTGTTAATAAATGCCCAGTAGGACATGTTGAGCAGTTGAAAAGTTTGACAAATTTTTAACTTCTTCGAATGAGCTTTACTCCTGGCAACCACAAAATGTTTTAGAGCCTTCCGAAAATGCTGTGACAAATTATTTGGGCAGGTTGTCGCTGGACTTCAATATGGGGAGCTCTGAATATAAATTATGAAACAATTCCGCTACATCCTTTCTTAATTTTGGACTGCTCGCTTAGCCAGCTTTTATCGTTGGTGCATATTTAAGTGAATACTTTTGAGAGCTGTTTTCATATTAAGACAATAATCTGTTCATTTCCTGCCTAATAATGCAAAATAAGTTGAGGGCTGAGTTACCGCGTGTATCCCAACAAGTAAAACGAAACAGAGTTTCCAGAAGCTGTGTATGTTGGTTCTTTGCTATGCTGCCGGCCGACGTCACCGGGCTAAAGTAGCGCTCTGGGCGCCGTTTTGATGCACCAATAAGTTGTTATGTATATTAACCTATGATACAGTGAGCTTATTTTTACTCGAACCATTTTGTTAATTCAATAAACCTGTTGATGTAATTTATGGAGCATTCTGGTACCTTTCTTATGGATAGCACTAAATCGCCCAGAGTTCGGGTACCTGATAATTGCCAGGGCTGAACACGCGCAGAGGAGATGGGTGACCCTTTGGTGTACCTCCTGCGCAGTTCGTAGAAGGCTTTCACATTATTTCTGCATTTGAGCATTTGATCGGAGTTGAGGGTACTTGCTTTGCCTGATGTTCCGGTAACAAGCATCATTAAGGTACCAGCGCGACCATTGCGGGAACTATTTGACATGACCACATTGAAAATTCTTTTATACATTAGTGGTCGTAAGAGGAGACTAATATACCAAATTGATTCAAGGCGTTGTGTAGCGCAACCCTTTCATGGGAATGTCGGCTTCTTAAACCCAATTGTCAACCTCATCTTTTCGTTGCGAATCCTGTTTCTTTAGCAGCCGAGGCTCTGGTGACTCAAGTTCCTCATCGAACTAGGGGGTTAGGGGCGGTGTGACCTAGAAGGCTCAATGTGGTCATAATAAATCGTTCCCGAGATGGTCGGGCTTACCCGAGATGGTCGGACCTTATCTATATCCGGCAAAGAAACATCAATATTGATAGCACTTCCCACTCCACTACAATAACAGCAACAAATTTCAAATTTTTCATATTCTAATTTGGATTTATGGCTTTGCTTGTGAGCTTCCTTCTCAAAAAGATTAAGGAAGAATAAATTTTATGCCCCGAAGATGCTGGGTTGTGAAGCAACATCAAAATTGCTTGTGTAAAGCAACATCAACCTTTTAGAAACAAGGATTTTCAATCAGAAGAAAATTCTTCTAAGCGGGGTCGCCTTTCGGCAGTGTTTGGCAAACACTCCTAGTGTATTTCTGCCATGAAAAGCTCTCAGTGAAAACTCATCTGTCTTGCAGATGCCGTTCGGAGTCGTAGAAGTAGGTCCCGTCCCGCCAATTTGCAGAAAAAATTAAAAGGAGCACGACGCAAATTGGAAGAGAAGCTCGGCCTAAAATCTCTTCGGAGGTTATCGCGCCTTACTTTTGTTTTTTATTTTAAAGGACATCACAGTGGACGATTTGCCCTCGAATGTGATAATTTACCCTTAGAATTTGACATGAAAGTTAAAGCAATATGACACATAAGCCGATTGACTAATGGAAGAAAGAATCATTATAGAGAAGTACCGTGTGAGCATTATGTTACGACCATTTGTTGGCCTATGTTAAATTTTTAAGATTCTAGGCAAACTAAAATACCTTTCATCTTTATTCCTTTTACCTCAGTTAAATTTAGGGTTCATTCAAATTTTAAAATTTTTACAGTCTGTCAGTCTTTACTGAAAAATTTGAAGAAATTGGTCAATACAATTTTTCCTACAAGGTCATTTAAAAATTTCGCACGCAAAATCATATCCACAATTAACTAAAATAACAAACGTTCACTGAATAAATATGTACGAATATGTGTGCACGCATGCACTTACATACTTATGTATTGCCATTTATTTGTTGTATGTGTGTCAGGATTTTAAAGCCACTTAAGCCTTGGTGGTAATGTGGCTATGTAAATAAATCTTTTTCTCTGCCTTTTATGGACTGTGTCCATTTTGTCAAAGTGAATACGTACAAACAATAAATATTGTTAAATTGTAGAACACAATGTCTGTTATTTGATATTTTTAAAATAATAACAAAAACCAAATAAATGAAGAAAACCAAAGTGCTTTCAGTACGGTCATCTTTTTTGTTAATTGTTTATAGTACAATATTTTTTAAGTGGTAAATTTGTATGCGCAACTGTAAATGTAAGGCGAAAACTCACTTTTGAGGAAAACGGATGTAACGATTTTTGTGCTACTTACTCAAATATGAAATATTTTTGATCACTTGGTCTTTCTAAGATGCTCCTAAATTCGACCACATATTAATAAATCAGCGGCCGCCGAGGTGTGGTGGTAGCGTACTCCGCCTATCACAGTTAGGGTCCTGTGTTAAACTCCCGGACTAAGCTCACGGAAATTTAAAAAAAGTTCTTTATTTTAGATTTAAGGCTTTTAAGGACCACTTGAGCCGCCATCGCTTCTTGCATATTACGCTTGTTATCATCAGGACTTATTTTCACGAACTGAAAATGCTGAGTTGGATGTTCCTCTGTGCGGCCCGCAACACCATTTTGCTGCGTTGTTCTTGTTTAACATTTCGTCGTAACGTCCGCATCCTCCGCCTCCCCTTAGAGTAAGGCTTTCGATGTGGTTTTCGGTTTCGTCTACTTCTAGTGTGTTGGTATAGCTATACTTGGGATTTCCTTTCCTGCTTCGCTTATAAATGTTGTCTGTACCCCATGACATGTTGCCAAGCTGCATGTACAATATATCCTCCTCCGACTTGTTTATTTGGAAGATGTAGAACTGACTCTCATCCGTAGGACGAGATACAGTAAGTACTTTCCAATCCTGTGTCGGTATACTCTTGACTCTGCAAAATTCGCAGCGTATCCTGCGACTTTATCAAGCATGGTATCTATACTTCAACTTTTCATACCATGGGGATCTGCGATTTACCCACCACCTCAGACCGCGCACGCATGCTGTGCCTTTGGAGTTTGGAACAACTTACTCCAGCCACCGCAAGCTCGCGATGTTGTCGCACGCTATCATATTCACATCATTGTAGCTCCCCCGAATTTAAGGATGGAAGGGGCTTCCTTGGTTCTTGCCGCGTCATCTTGAGAATTAAGCCAACAAGCTGCCTGTGGGAGATATATAGTCCCGTTTTTATAAGCCATCTGTCCGAAAGGATTGCTACTCTCAACCAGCGCCAGAGTTAGTGATTGTTTTGCCAAATTACTCATCTTCTCGGAACTCTGGGTCTTATTATTACCTCCTTTTGGCACCTCTAAGAAAGACGAAGCCTTGGCATTATATCCCTTTGGCTTATCTCCTACTTCTGTGGATTGCACATCGCTACTTTGAACGTCCTCTCTTGAAGCTTTTGAGATAGTTACTACCTCGCTATTTAGGTCCATCTATCCCACAGCCTTAGACCCACTTGTCTTGTCTAAGTGGCTGCCCAACTTCGCGGCTCTGGAACTGCGACGTTTTTCTTCTTGAAAGCAGGCTTTTCATCTTCCGTCTCTTCATTTTGCCGTTCGACGCTTCTTCCTCCTCGTACTGGTTGCAGTACCGAAGGTTTCTCGCAGCAAACCTCTTAAACTGCCTTAGCGCTGTACTGTATTGCGACAGCGCTCTCTTATTTCCTCTGCTCCACTCTACTTCTCTGTTTGCATTTGTATACTTTTCCAAAACGGAGCTTATTAATTTTTTTTACTCCCGCTCCCTGAGTCCGATGAATCGCCATTTTACTAAACCATGAATAATTCCACAATTGGCGTCCGCTGTGGTGTGGTGGTAGCGAACCTCGCCTGCCACACCGAAGGTCCTAGGTTCCAGTTCCGGGCAAAGCTACATCAAAATTTAGAAAAATGATTTTCAATTATGCAGGATTATTTTCGGAATTTTTATCCTCCAACAGTCCTAAAACAGCCTCAAAACTATCTCTTATAATAATACTTGTTCCAAGTTGGTACCGAATTCGTCTCTAACTGTATCCAAAAGGAAACTAAAAGTAATCCTGAAATTGTGTCAAAATTGCATCGAAATAGTTTCGCAATGATCCTTAAAATAATCCTAAAGTATTCCCGAATTCATCCCTAAAGGCCTGATTCTGAACGTTACCCGTAAATTTGTAACCGGAGTAGTATGTCACCGAAAATCGTTACCAGTACTTTTATTCACGATTCTTGCCCAGGTGGTAGCGCTGTCATCACGAAAAAACTCACACACATATATAAGTGTGTAAAGTAACAATAAAAGCGGCAAAATGGAGATGAACAAGTATGTAAGTAAATTCTGTGAATAGTTTTGAAAATTCTCAGTAAATTAATAAATGCATATACTTATAAGAAGTATGCAAGCAGAATCCAATCCCAGCTGCGATGGTATATCCTATTTTGTAAGGACCACCCCGAACTAATGCAGGGAAAAAACTGCCCCAAATCGCCGAACCAAATTCAAGATTTGTGGAAAGATTTATATATTTTATTTTATTATCGCAATATATAAAAAACACGTGTCACAAGTTTGAGGCCAATGGACTCCTAAACTACTGATCCGATTTTGAATTTGTTTTGCACCCCGTGTTTAGTTTGATCTAACTTGAAATATATAGGTTATATTTCTGTTTTCTGAGGGGGCCCGCGATTTAGAGGTTCTATCACATTTTTTTAATTTAGGAGAGCCTCAGTTGTTCCATGTGCAATTTCTAAGTCGAATTTCAAAAGCAACGAAAATCTGCATTTCGTTTTAATATTATAGTGAAGTGTGAAAAATAAAAATCTATATATATAAAAAGGAAGGCTAAAATGTGGGTTAGTTGGTCGCCGGTGTTTGAAGAGATGCGTAGGTCGATTTTGTTCAAAAGTTCACACAAGTTGCGTAAACCTCACGCGGTGGTTACTACATAGGCGTGGTTGCGATCGACGTACAGGGTCTCGAGATATAGGCCAAAACGTGGGCCAGTGAATGCCTAGACAGTGTTTATACAATATGGATATCAAATGATAGCTGTTGATGAGTGCTTTGGTACAGAGTAATATATTATCCAGAGACGGACTGGGACTGGGATTAGGACTAGGACTGGGACTTTGACTCGGAGTGGGACTGTGACTACGACTGGAATAAAATACATACCACCCTCTGGGACAGGCAATAAGGGATGCAGAAGGATGAGAAGAAATTGAGAGAAGAGAAAAGAGAGAAGGAGATTGAGAAAGAGATAGAATGGGACGAAGATGGAGATAGATGAAGCGAAAAAGACGGAGGGAGGAGTTAATAAAAGGATTAGGAAAAAGTGAAGAGGAGGGAGGGCAGAGTCAGAAGGAAAAAGCTTATTAAAATGTATGCAGATAGGCCAAATTTAGGACAGGACAACGTCTGCCGGTTCTTCTAGTATATATATATTTTATTGTTAAACCAATCAATTTTCACTATAATTCTGTTTTGCGCTTAAAATGTTTTATTTATTTTTCCAATCAACAGCTGTTCTGTGTGGTTACATCGATGTTACCACCTATTTTTGTGGGTAAACAATTATCCGGCTACTTTCGTGGGCAGAATACCAAAAGGGTGCAAAAGTTGCCACATGAAGAAAGTTGCCGTGGTGAAGAAAGTTGTTACCACATTAGAATCAGGCTGTAGATGATGACAAAACTGTCCCGAAGAAGTCCTAGAAATACAACATAAATAAATCCCCTTCAAAATTTGATCGAATTTCAGGGTCAATTTGGAACAATTTTAGAATAATTTCAAGATTAATTAAGTTTTTCATATACGGATAACTTCAGACTCATTTCGACTAATTTGAACTAATTTCGGGATAGTTACGGGATCGTTTTGTTATCACTTCGGGACTGTTTTCGCAATTATTTCGGAAAAATATGATATGATATGTTCCTTAAATTATTCCAAATATGTCCCGAAATAATCTTCAAATGATACCGAAGATAATCCCGAAGTAATTCTGGAATTGCCCCAAAGGTGCACAGAAATAGTTTTGAAATGATCCCATACATAGTACCGAAGTATTCTTTAAGTATTTCCGAAATGTTCACGAAACATTCCGCAATTATTACCAAAATGGTCCAATAATATACGGTATAGTTTCATTCGCTTAATAATTTCATCGAATCGATACGGGATCAACCGACTTGAGGATTAGGTAAAATTGAATTGGCCCGTCAATAAAGACCTTAGATGAATTGAATGTGTCAAACAAATTCTGGTAACACTATAATACCAGAATTTGTTTGACGGCCAAGCGTAAAACCCCAATAAGGTGACAGGTCTTATGTTAGAGAATAATTCTGTTCTTTTGGCCAATACTAGACGATTTCTAGAACCTTGCTTAATTAGTGTCTCGAGATCTGGCAATTTCGCCGCCTCTAAAAGCTGGAGCAGTGACCTGGCGAGCGCAGGATAGAAACACAGAACGTGCTCAAGCGTTTCTTCCTGCAGCTCGCACTTCCCACATCTGCTGTTATTGACGAGGATTAAATGGATTAATAATAAAGGATTAATAATGGTATCATTTAAGGTTAACTTCTAGGTGTATACTTCGGCTACCTTACTTGCTTTTTATTTGAGAAATTCTTTATTAAAAGCAGACCAACTTTGGTATTGTACGTGAACAGTAGATCTTTGAACTCTTAAGGAGTTTGTTAACTTACCATGTAGGTACTCGTGTGAACTTCAAGGCACTTAGGAAATTTTTATTAATTTGAAGTTGTACGTACATGATGATTGAGAGACTACTAAATATTCTTAAATTTTAAGGTCACACATGCGCCCAGTAAATGAAGAAATTTTATTCATACAGAATTGTTTCAATCAAAACCATTTGTAAGTAGAAAGAATGAACATAAAAAATAAAATTACAAAACATTTGAATAATCACGCATCACACAATGTTAGTAGCTACTCAAAACTAGGCGCGTTAAGGGTTAAGGATGTGGACGCGAATGCTATGAGGAAATTCGTTCATTCAGAAATCCTTTTGCCATGCCTTTGCTATGCAAATTTTTCAATCATTTTGTGGTTTTATTGCCAAAGTGACAAAGTAAATAAAATGCAAATTAATCGGCAATTTTCTTGCTCGTTTGCTTATGCGATAAACGCAAGAAGAAGCGCCAGTTAGCTTCTTATTTACATACGTAAATACACAAATACATATGTACATAGAAACAAATACAAACGAACGAAGAAACGTCTATTAATAAAATATTTTAGTTGCATTTTAACAGTCGAATAGTTTAGCGATTGCGACCGAGCTCTAGAGACCAAGGAAAATGATGAAATGTTGCAAAAGATACGACTTGAGATATTTCACATATACACATACATACAAACACGTCTATGTGACCTCCTTGCATCATTCTTTTTTGTTGTTGAATCAAACAAATGCCAGATAAATCATTTATATTCATAGATTTTACAGGGCGTTTGATATTTATGAGATGAAGTTTTAGTTAAGTTAAAAAGATCTCTTTCAATTGGTATTTAGTTAGGCATGTGTATATGTACATACATACATATATACAGCAACCAACAGAAAAATATCAGTGGCGAATTTAATCGAAATTCGATCGAACTTAATTCTTCTTTATTTCATTTTGGATGTTTTAAAAAGAAATTCTATAAGTTTTATAACGAAAACTTTGAAAAACTAATCTCGAAAAAATTCGGAAATTCGAGAAATATTTACGAAATTTGAGTCCTCTAATTCCTTTTGAGTATGCAGTTTAAAAGTCCAACTTGAGTCCAACAAAGCAAGGATTACAGGTATGTCGAAATTTCAAAAACGGAGCGAGCAGAGAGTGCCACGATTGGTGACAAACATCAAAATTTAATGGGCGATAAAACCTTTTGACAAGTTCAATTCGCCAGGTCCAGATGGGGCATTCCTTGCTATGTTGCAGCTGGCAGGTGGAACAACTTAATAATGGCTTCGAACAACCTTTGAAGGTTGCACGAAACTGAACCACGTCCCGCAATCTTCGCTCAGACTGAACCATTCATATTTACTGGGTTTCCGGTCATAAAGAAATAATAGGTAACGAAAAAGCCAATGAGTTGAAAAGAGAGGGTGCAACACTCGCTGACTCGATGACGACCCAATACATTTTGGAGAAACCAAAAGGAGACAGAAGTTAATATGATCCATTACGCAGAAAAGGCGTGAACAGAAGAGCGGAGCTGTGAGATTTCTAAGATGATGTGCAAATCCTTCGATATAAAACTCACAAAGTGGCTCATATCTCCGAAAAGAGAAGACTAAATGCTCACGGGCATACTAAGTGGACACTGCTTTCTGACGTCACATGTTTATAAGTTAGGCCTGGTCAGTAAAAGCAGATGTAGGAAGTGCGGGCTGCAGGAAGAAACGGTTGAGCACGTTCCGTGTTCGTGTTTTACTCTCGCTAGGTCAAGGTTCTAGCTATTTGCTGCGGCAGAGTTTCCAGATATCGATGTAGCAAGTAAGCCAGGTCCTAGAAAACGTCTAGTGTTTGCCACGAGAACGGAGTTATTATATAACATAATCCCTGAAACTGATTGGGGTTCTTCCGTTTGGTCGTCAAAAAAAATCTGATAACACTATGGACATATTCAGTTTATGTGAGGTCTTTATTTACCGACAGTTAAAACTAACTTATTCTAGCAACGAAATTATTCCCAGAAAGTGTTATAGATTTTAACAGTTCTTTTTAGATATAGATCTGGTACGTTCTGGAAACTAGCATCATTAATGTACTAGCCCGCCTATTTCGGCAACTTAAGATCTTTATTTGGTAGTCTTAAAGCGATAGGGCTATATGTAGTAATTAATCAACTCCTTGAATTCCATGCATTCCATTTTGCAGTTAATTCTTGATCCGGCGGTGCTAAGCGTGATTACTTACTTTCGGCTGATTCTATTTTATGTCCCGTCCGTTTCCTAATGGCAACTTCACTTTAGATTTACAGTCTTAATTCAGCGAGTTCATGTATAACATAGTATTACTCCCGAAGAGATTCAGCAGTTACTGGTTAGTGTCATGAGGTACAGAGTCACGTTTAGTACTTCAGTAAGCTTTATAGGCCTTTTCTTCTCTTAGTTTGAACGTAATCGGCGTCCTGATTCTTAAACTGTGGTGTTTTGTTAATGTTAGACAAGGCGTTTATCTGCTGTCTGTCAACGCAATGGTGAATTTTGACATCATGGCTACAGCCCGGGCGGCAATAAGTTTACGAGGGTTCGAATCTCTGGCAGGGAAGACTATTGTGTGTCCGCTTATGCTCCAGTTACTTGCTCACCAAACATATTCCCTCAATGGAGGAATTGCGTGGCTGATTTATATAGGGCGGGAATTAAGGGAATTTAATATTTATTCAGATAGTCAAGCGGCTATCAAAACACTAGAATCGGCTACCGCGCTGTCGGAGGATGTCAGGTATTACTTTATCTTCCTCAAGCGCCTTCGAATTACTTTCTATTAAAAATTACTCGGTTCCATTGTATAAGGATATCCCTTACAACTGCCACACTTAACTATTCACACCCGAACATTTACGTGCAAGCTACAAGTGAGACTTTGAGCTGGCTACTAAATGCACGCGGCTGTCAATGATGACTTTGGGCTGGGTGCACTCTCCCCCTCTCTGCTTTGGGATAGGTGGACCTCAAGCAAGCGCTGGCTTGAAATCTTCTCTTGTAAGGCATCGAGAGATATGTTGCTTACGGGCTCTAGATTGAGCTATTACCATAAGAGAATGTGCAAGCCCAAATGAGTGGGGGAAGTACGTCGAAGTTAACTGTCCTTTTACTGGGCGGTGGTCACGTTATCTAACCTAAACTAGGAGACAGTACCAGCTCAATTTTTCTTTACGATAAATTCACTTATGCCTTTAGAGAGAAGATTTAAGAGTTGTGTCTTGCTTTGATTCTCTTTCATTGTCAACGACCTTGAAAATCTAGTACTATCTCCCAGCACATACAGTCACACTTTATATATATACAGAATTAAAATTATGTGCGGATCCAGTTGCGATCTAAATAGATTGACCAATCATAATTAAATTTTAACCAACCACTGGAAATCCTCTAGGGATGGTCATGAGCTAAAAATTATTTAGATATATATAAGGGACGTGACTTTCAAACTGGATATCTCTGAAAGTATAACATACAAATTTGCTAAAGTTGTTCATGAGGTTAATCTCTAAGTCCAAAAGGCAAATGGGGAATATGAAAAATGTGGCGTGGTACCTTCCATTCAGATGGGATTTTCATATTCATGGCAGTGATCTGAAATTATTTTAAAATTGGAGATGTAGTTGAAACGCAAATGAAAGTGAGAATGATAATCGAATGGGAAATAGTTGCAAGAGTGGGAGTGGAAGTAGGAAAGGAGTAGGGATTGAGAGTATTAGTGGGAGTGGAAATGGGAGAGGTATTGGAAGGGGAAGAGATTAAAAGCTAGGGCGGAAGGAGAGTGAATGGGGGAATGCAAGAAAGCCGAGGCTTGGTAACAACAAAGTCTGCTGGGCCATTTGTAACTGTAATCTCCGTAACATTTTTCATCATATAACCTCAATATCTATGAGTTGGTGCTTTTAAAAATATGCAAATATACCTTTACATATTTATCTTCAATTCCTGTACTCTACTCACCTATAAAATTATATAAATATGTATCTAACAAAACAGCAAATTGAAGGGGTCTAGAGAATTTTCACAAGTACGCTACAAATTTTCGGAGTTTCAACTACCTGAAGCAAAAATGCTAAATCACAAAAAGTGGTAGTCAATAAGGCGTATCTAATATTCGCCAACTTTACAATTCAACAACGTAGAGATACACCAACAACCAACAAACCAACGAAACTCTCAAATAAAGTTTAAGTTCAACCCGAAATGTAAATGATGTTGTTCACATTCAAAGATGCTGAAGAAGAAGCGGCGGCGGTGGCGAAGGTGTAGTTGTGACTTTTTGTACATGGCGGAATAAATTTTAGGGATGAGGTGGTCGGGTGGTTTAAAGGAACATCACACAAAAATAAAGTGATGTTTTAGTTTTGCGAGAATTGCAACTAATGCTGGAGCGGCTGTTGAAAAACATAATGGGAAACTTTAAATTGCATTTCCCTTTCGAAGGTATGTAAGTAATTGTTGTTGGCTTTTTTGTTTGGTAAATTTATGTTTTTTGCTACCATTCACTTTTTTCGGTATTTAACAAAGCATTTTTACAACGTTTACTTTACTTTACTGTGATATAATATAAATCATTTGTGCTGCAGTTCTTAGTTTTTTGACTCAATCACTCGTTATAGAAAGAGTAGAAGTTTGTATTTTTTTATGAATTTAGTTTAGTTTGAAAATGTTAATTTTATCGCAGTTAATGAAGACAGTGAAAGGTTTGCTTCCGGTGCTCAATTTCAAGATTTTTTTGGGAATGATCAATGTGGCCAATATACGCTTGACCTACATACATATATTTAAAGGGAGTATAATGCTGTATAATAAAGAGGACAGGGGGCTTAGAAGACTACTTCAGTAAGGCATGCCTATCGTAAGAGACTACACAAGTTCAAGATTTGTACCTGGTTTCAAGCTGGCCTGCGTTGTGGATCCCAAGGTAAGACCTCTAACCAATGCAGAAACTAGGTAGCAAGTCTCAGAAATGATCTTTTTTTCTAGTGACGAACGAAGTAAACATTTGGCTATGATTTAGGGGCATGTTCCTTGAATCTCCAGACTTTGCAAGAGAAGGTACAGCTGCCAGGTAGACTGACATCCTCGTGAAGGAAAAGACTGACATTATAGTTATTCCGGAAGCATCGAGGGAATGCCTTGCGATTCTCCTTGCAGCGTACCCTACGAATCTGGTTTTGCGGTGTGAAGCAGTCTTGTTATTGTTGTTGTTGTTTTAGTGATAAGGACCCTCCCCGAAAGCCTTGCGGAGTGTTATCGATGTTGATTGTCCGGATATAGATCCGGTACGTTCCGGTACCAAGCAAGACCATTTCGGGAACGATTTGTTATGACCAGATGTGACCTTCTAGGCCATACCCAGCCTCTAGATTCATGAGGAACTTGGGGCCGCAACAGGATTCTCCACGGGTAGGCGAGGTTGACAATTAATAACAAAGCGAAGGTACGCACCACATAATACCTTCCAAGCTGTTCAAACATGAAGGCGAAGAGTCGTAAAAAACAAGACGCCCATTCAATCCTCAAGCAATCTGACAGATCGGATTAGGTCTTTAGAAGAAAGTCTCCAGGTAGCGTACAAGTTTTGCCACTCGAAAAGTGAACAGTATAGCACTGAGGGACTATAAAAAGCGTCAGCACAAAGTACTCGTGAATTTCGATGCGTAAACATAAAGGTGTACGTCTAGAAAACTAATGGCTAAAGGTTAGCTTTAGCTAGGCCGAGGGCTTTCGAGAAGAGTTTCGTCGGCCTCTAAGGGGAAACATCCGAAACCGACAACTTTTTGATAATAAATCAATAGCTTTTCGAAAAAAATTGATGACACTTCGATGACAAATCTATATTTTTCCGGTATCAAATCGCCAACTCTTCGACTGTAAATCGAAACCTTTCTGATAACAGAGCGTTAAACGCCGATAGTAAATTGATATTTTTTGGTAACATATTCATAAATACCTCGTCGATAAAATATTGATAACTCTTGCTCTGTTATCGACTGCAAAGTTATAACAAACCGATAACTTTTCGATAATTAATCTCTACCACACCCACAATTCATCGATAACAAAGCGATAACTCAGCGATAAGCAACCTTTATGAAGCAGGTTTTCTCGAATTAACTTTACCACGTACATTTTGCGCACATTACGCTACATTATAGTAAAGGCGAGATATCAACTGATCTGGTGGAGTCTTACTTCAGTTGTGGCACATTACTATAAATGATATTCTAGCCAAACTCAACACACTTAATTGGCGCAGAACCGTTTAACCGATTATGGCAATCCAAAAAGGCACGCTAGTCGCACTAACTCAACACAACTGATGAAATTTTGGCGTACGAAGACCATCGTTATTTCGCCTCACTATTATTCCATGATGAGTCAAATTATGAAAGGAAGTCGGCTTCTAGAAATGTACTCATCGATAAATATACTTCCGGTGGGTACATAAGAGCCCAAATAGATTATTATCTTCACAAATTGACATTTGAAGACAGGGTTACTACTAAATTTCCAAGTAGGTTGGATGAACCCCTAGAAATTTTAGTGTGTTTCAAGCAGAAGTTTCCCAAACGTACTCGTAGACAAATCTTAGCACATCTTTCGACTATAGTAATTCAAAAGTAGTTAGCTTTTTTCAGAGAAAATAAATATTATGCATATTTAGTTAGCTTACTTTTCTGCTGGGTTCTTCTGCCATATTAAGCCTAACATAAATTTAACATTATGGTAATAACAGGGATTACAAATTATTTTTCGTCACAAGTTAGAAGTAAAGGTGTCTAAGTTCAGGTGTAACCGAACTATATATACTCTCCGTGAGCTTCAATTGTACATTTCATTTCAGATAAATTACTTTTCTACATAACACGTGGCACCGCCCGTTAAAAAAAATGTATCCCCATTTCCTCTTACAATAAAACTTGGTAAGTGAAATATCATTGGTTCAAAACTATTTTTGCTAAGATATAGCTTATTATTTCCGTCTACGACCCTTTTAAAAATCTGTCATATAAAAGTGGGCGTCGTGTTTAACAGATCCCATCCATTTTTACTAGAAATATTCCCTGCTATAGGGAAAATATGTGCGCCCAATTTTATTACGATCCGTTAATTTTTCTTCGAGTTATGGCTTCCGAAACATAGAAAATTGCTTAGCCATAAAAGGGGCGGTGCGCCGCCCATTTTTTAAAATTTGAAGTTTTTTCTATTTACTGTTATAAATTTACTTGGTAAATGAAATACCATTGATATAAAGCTCTTTTTTGCAAATATATTGCTTATTTTATTCGTCCACGACCCTTCTAAAAATCTTTTATATAAAAGTGGGCGAGGTCCTTAACCGATTTCGTAAATTTTTCTTCAAAGCATTCCTTATAGTAAAGGCAACCTCTCTGCCGAAACTTGTTACGATAGGTTTAAGGATTTTTGATTTATGATTAATAATATTTGTAAAATTGATTTTATCACAAGTGGGCGGTGCCACGCCCATTTAAAATTTTTTTTTTTTCAAATTTCTATCAAGAGTCTCAATATCAGTCCACACGTTAAATTTAAGCATTCTAGGTGTATTATTTACTAAATAATCCGGATTTTTGTGTTTTCCAAAATGTATATATAAAATTGGGCGTGGTTATCATCCGATTTCGCCCACTTTCAATACCAATCTATTCTGGGTCCAGGTAACCTTGTGTAGCAAATTTGGTGAAGATATCTCAATATTTACTCAAGTTATCGTGTTAACGGACAGACGGACGGACGGACATAGCTCAATCAAATTTTTTTTCGATACTGATGATTTTGATATATTGAAGTCTATATCTCTCTCGATTCCTTTATACCTGTACAACCAACCATTATCCAATCAAAGTTAATATACTCTGTGTGCAAAGGACGCTGAGTATAAAAATCGTCGCTAGGTGGCGCAAGGATCGATATATTCACAAAAATCGTATTTGTGGTCCGATTTGGCTCATATTTTGAACAAATATTACATACAGTCCGGTCGAAGTGACATCAAAATATTTTGGAGTTGGAGGAGGGACAAGCATACGTGGCACAGAGTCGAGTCTTTGGAAAGATTATGTGTTGAGGACTTACATTATAAGAAATTGTTAGGAAAGAGTTCTTGTAATAATGAGTCACTAAATGAACTAAATAGAATGAGAAATAATAGGCAATTAAATGAAGACTAAAAACTTGAAAATAAAATAATAAAAAAAAAATTTAAGTTAAAAGGTTTTATTGAAAACAATACTTACATGAAATAATAATAATACTAAAAGCTAGAAAATAATTAGGTAGGTGCTAGGTACCAGTAATCACACTCCTCATCAATCTAGGGTGTTAATCAGGCAATTAAATAAAAGCGTTGGACGTGTCAAATTTCTATTGATAGTCATATATAAGACCAACTGAACCTTAATCAGGTCCATGCTACGCGTTAAATTTTTAGAATTTTCACGCGCCCAATGCTTTTGTTTAATTGTCAGATCAACGCCCTAGATTGAGGAGGAGTGTGAGTACTAGTACCTAGCACCTAACTAATTATTTTCTAGCTGTTAATATTATTATTACTTCATGTAAGTATTGTTTTCAATAAAACCTTTTGACTTAAAGTTTTTTTTTTTAATTATTTTATTTTAATTTCAATTTAATTCTATAATATTAAGGGCATGTAAAAATTGCTACTTAAATAAAACATTTGGTAAACCAACATTTCAAAAAACAGAAGTAATAAAAGAAAATACTAAAAATAGTACTTAAGGTCCTCTGAGCGGTGGTTCTGTAAAAGTTCCATTCTTCGCCGAACAACGATCATTATCTGCCTCAGTTGGTAAAACATCTGCACTTAATTCAATTAGTCTATCTAAAGGACATTGAAAATCACAGCCTGGAATGATAAGCTTTTCAAGTGGAGCTTTGGCATGACTTCGGAAGTATATCTAAAAATTAGGAAAAATAGATAAAAGTACTGCAAAAAGCTGTTAATTGAGTTAATTACCTCGACATAATATACTCCCGTTATTTTATTTTTATGCAATTCAAACATTGCCATTACCGCATAACGTGGAAGCTGAGGTTTCCATATTTTTAGACCCGATAAAATATTAACAACGGTCGAGTCATGCCCAGTATAAATAAATAATTTCCTTTTACTTGGCTTCAATTGACCATTGCGCTTATCTAGCATTTCATTAAACATTTTCTTCAAAAAAGGCCCAGCCTTAATTTTCTGTATTTCTGGTGTTTGAACATTGTAAATATAACTTTGTTCGGTTAGGAACTGCATTCGTTGGGGAAAGTAACTTTTTGTCCATTGAGGTAGTTGTAGCCCGAACTCTTGCTGAGAATGTATTAAAAAGAAAAAATTGCATACAATAAATATATTTTTTTCGTAATTACTTTTTTTAAGTCTTATACATACTTCGGCTAAAAGCGTTAAGTAGAGCGATTGAACATCTTCAGGTTGTACTATATTCATTCCGGTCAGTGTTGTTAACTCGTTAAGCATGTTGAGATATGGCGCAATTTCCGCTTTTACATTTGGCGAATCTAATACTTCTTCTAGAGCCTCGAAATAACGCGGGCAAGCTGTTCTCACCAAAAGCAGCTGTTAAATAAAATTGGTTTTCTTATTAACCGTTGTTTGATTTAGTAAAATATAATAGTATTGGGCTACGTATCGATGGAGTGAAAGGACGCCCCATAAAGGGTGATTGCACATCAATACTTTTCGCACGTATTCTTGACTAAGATGTATATTCAAAAAATTTTGTTGAGTTTTATACAACTTTTTCGAGAAATGGGTGCTCAAAACATCATGTAAGCCAATTGTCACTTGTCTCGTTCGATTGCGAGCGTATATTTCTTCGTAGGAACATCGATTGAAAATCGACATACTGCAGACTTGGAACGAGTTCTGAGATATATGCAGAGCTCCTCAACCCCTATACACTTATAGCACTTTTGTTTTTATTTTGCCCTGAAGAATAGGCACAGATATAAATTTCCACTTTGAATATAAAAAAAACAAGTAAGGAAGGTTAAGTTCGGGTGTAACCGAACATTACATACTCAGTTGACACCTATGGTGACAACATAAGAGAAAATAACCATGTAGGAAAATGAACCGAGGGAAACCCTGGAATGTGTTTGTATGACATGTGTATCAAATGAAAGGTATTATAGTTTATTTTATGAAGGAGTGGGCCATAGTTCTATAGGTGGACGCCATTTAGGGATATCGCCATAAAGGTGGATCAGGGTTGACTTTAGAATTTGTTTGTACAATATGGGTATCAAATGAAAGGTGTTAAAGAGTATTTTATCAGGGAGTGGGCCATAGTTCTATAGGTGGACGGCATTTAGGGATATAGCCATAAAAGTGGATCAGGGTTGACTCTAGAATGCGTTTGTACGATATGGGTATCAAATGAAAGGTGTTAAAGATTATTTTAAAAGGGAGTGATGCTTAGTTCCATAGGTGGACGCCGTTTCGAGATATCGCCATAAAGGTGGACCAGGGGTGACCCTAGAATTTGTTTGTACAATATGGGTATCAAAAGAAAGGTGTGAATGAGTATTTTAAAAGGGAGTAATCCTTAGTTCGATAGGTGGACGCCGTTTCGAGATATCGCCATAAAGGTGGACCAGGGGTGACCCTAGAATTTGTTTGTACAATATGGGTATCAAAAGAAAGGTGTGAATGAGTATTTTAAAAGGGAGTAATCCTTAGTTCCATAGGTGGACGCCGTTTCGAGATATCGCCATAAAGTTGGACCAGGCGTGACCCTAGAATTTGTTTGTATAATATGGGTATCAAAAGAAAGGTGTTAATGAGTATTTTAAAAGGGAGTAATCCTTAGTTCCATAGGTGGACGCCGTTTCGAGATATCGCCATAAAGGTGGACCAGGGGTGACCCTAGAATTTGTTTGTACAATATGGGTATCAAAAGAAAGGTGTGAATGAGTATTTTAAAAGGGAGTAATCCTTAGTTCGATAGGTGGACGCCGTTTCGAGATATCGCCACAAAGGTGGACCAGGGGTGACCCTAGAATTTGTTTGTACAATATGGGTATAAAAAGAAAGGTGTTAATGAGTATTTTAAAAAGGAGTAATGCTTAGTTCCACAGGTGGACGCCGTTTCGAGATATCGCCATAAAGGTGGACCAGGTGTGACCCTAGAATGCGTTTGTACAATATGGGTATCAAACGAAAGATGCTAATGAGTATTTTAAAAGGGAGTAATCCTTAGTTCTATAGGTGGACGCTGTTTCGAGATATCGCCATAAAGGTGGACCAGGGGTGACCCTAGAATTTGCTTGTACAATATGGGTATCAAAAGAAAGGTGTTAATGAGTATTTTAAAAGGGAGTAATCCTTAGTTCCATAGGTGGACACCGTTTCGAGATATCGCCACAAAGGTGGACCAGGGGTGACCCTAGAATTTGTTTGTACAATATGGGTATCAAAATAAAGGTGTTAATGAGTATTTTAAAAGGGAGTGATGCTTAGTTCCACAGGTGGACGCCGTTTCGAGATATCGCCATAAAGGTGGACCAGGGGTGACCCTAGAATTTGCTTGTACAATATGGGTATCAAAAGAAAGGTGTTAATGAGTATTTTAAAAGGGAGTAATCCTTAGTTCCATAGGTGGACACCGTTTCGAGATATCGCCACAAAGGTGGACCAGGGGTGACCCTAGAATTTGTTTGTACAATATGGGTATCAAATTAAAGGTATTAATGAGAGTTTTAAAAGGGAGTGGTGGTAGTTGTATATGTGAAGGCGTGTTCTAGATATCGACCAAAATGTGGACCAGGGTGACCCAGAACATCATCTGTTGGATACCGCTAATTTATTTATATATGTAATACCTGCCAAGATTTTAAGGGTTTTTTATTTCGCCCTGCAGAACTTTTTCATTTTCTTCTACTTAATATGGTAGGTGTCACAACCATTTTATAAATTTTTTTCTAAAGTTATATTTCGCGTCAATAAACCAATCCAATTACGTCACCATGTTTCATCCCTTTTTTCGTATTTGGTATAGAATTATGGCATTTTTTTCATTTTTCGTAATTTTCGATATCGAAAAAGTGGGCGTGGTCATTGTCGGATTTCGTTCATTTTCCATACCAAGATAAAGTGAGTTCAAGTAAGTACGTGAACTAAGTTCATTAAAGATATGTCGATTTTTGCTCAAGTTATCGTGTTAACGGCCATGCGGAAGGACAGACGAATGACTGTGTATAAAAACTGGGCGTGGCATCAACCGATTTCGCCCGTTTTCACAGAAAACAGTTATCGTCGTAGAATCTATGCACCTACCAAATTTCACAAGGATTGGTAAATTTTTGTTCGACTTATGGCCTTAAAAGTATTCTAGACGAATTAAATGAAAAAGGGCGGAGCCACGCCCATTTTGAATTTTCTTTTATTTTTGTATTTTGTTGCACCATATCATTACTGGAGTTGAATGTTGACATAATTTACTTATATACTGTAAAGATATTAAATTTTTTGTTAAAATTTTACTTTAAAAATTTTTTTTTATAAAAGTGGGCGTGGTCCTTCTCCGATTTTGCTAATTTTTATTAGGCGTACATATAGTAATAGGAGTAACGTCCCTGCCAAATTTCATCATGATATCTTCAACGACTGACAAATTACAACTTGCAAAAGTTTTAAATTACCTTCTTTTAAAAGTGGGCGTTGCTACGCCCATTTTCCAAAATTTTACTAATCTTCTATTCTGCGTCATAAATTCAACTCATCTACCAAGTTTCGTCGCTTTATCTGTCTTTGGTAATGAATTATCGCACTTTTTCGGTTTTTCGAAATTTTCCATATCGAAAAAGTGGGCGTGGTTATAGTCCGATATCGTTCATTTTAAATAGCGATCTGAGATGAGTGCTCAGGAACCTACATACCAAATTTCATCAAGATACCTCAAAATTTACTCAAGTTATCGTGTTAACGGACGGACGGACGGACGGACGGATATGGCTCAATCAAATTTTTTTTCGATCCTGATTATTTTGATATATGGAAGTCTATATCTATCTCGATTCCTTTATATATGTACAACCAACCGTTATCCAATCAAACTTAATATACTCTGTGAGCTCTGCTCAACTGAGTATAAAAAAAATTCATAGTAAATTCACCTGTAAATTCGATTCATATGAAAGTGCCTGAATTTCATATGAAAATGCAAAGAAAAAGCACTACCATATGAAGCTGAGGCATTACGGTATGATATTCAAATTTACACCAAAAAATTGCTACACAAAAAAATGTTTTAAAAATATTGTAGCACTAAGAAAAATTTTAACTCAAAATTTATTCATTCTATCAAAATTCCTGAAATATTTAAAATAATTTTCTCTTTATATGTATTGTGATTTGCACTTCATTATACAAAATTTTAAACGGCCCTACATATATGAACTACCACAAACAAAGTTGGCAGCCCTAAACGTATGTATGTATATTAGGGTGTATGTTATTTAACAAATTTCTTTTGGCCAAATTGTTAAATTTCTATTTTGGCTCTCCTAACAAATTAAAAGAATTTAAACAACTTCACATTCAGCAGCGAACACAGTAATAAAAGTGACAAGTTTTATTCAAATTTCGTCACTTAAATTGTTAGGTTTTTAGTTTCGATAATTATAGCGAAAACTTTAATGAATTTTTTAACTGAAACTATGCAAACCAATCTCAAAAATATTTTTGAAAACATCGATACGTTTATTTTGAGTTCACTGAATTTCTTTATTTATATTTTATTTTGTAACCCCATGGCGGAACGATACAAGGTGGCAGCATGGGATAGCTGAATATAAACTTTTTTTATTTGATTTGATACATCAACTTCCGGCGCAGTACGATTTTGACATTTGTCTATCGAATTTACAAAAACAAAGTACATGGAATTTTTATTTATGTTTGTAGGTATGTCACCATGCTCCCCCCTTGTATGGTTCCGCTATGTGTAGCCCAATACAAAATTCTCATTGATTTTTAGCATTTTTCCTTCCCAAGGGTTTTTCAGAATTTCCTCCATATAAAAAAAAATTCTTTACACTTTTTACGGAGAAAAAATAAAAAAAACCATTCGGAACAATATTGTTAAAAATCAGTGCGAGTTTTGAAAGACCTAAACCTTGTACGTTGTTTGACTTAAATTGATTGGGTTACAAAGCTACACCCTCAAAAAAATGCAGTAACAGAGAATTTTCGACTTTTTTGAAAAGTTTTTGAGACATAGTTTTAGTTAAAAAATTCATAGAATAAATAAAAGCCATTGCCTTCTTTAATATTAGCTGCTCCGGGTTTGCCCCGGCTGTCAACTTCACAACTTATGTATATATCCGCGACGAAAAAGTGGGGCACATTTGGGATTGAAACCTGGGGAACTTGTTTACGGATGGGTGCAAGTGCGTCATGGGTTAAGAAGTGTAAAATCTACTCGGACAGGCAGGGCTGTGTTAAAGCACTGAACTCAAAAACTGTGCGTGTTCGGCCAATAAGAATTATTTGGGTGACAGGGTCGAGGACCTTCTTCTCAAATGTTGATTCTTATCGCTCAGCGCAACTTATAGGGTTCACTTGGGTTCACCTCCAATGGTGATTGGAATGTTAAGAGCGCACTACTCGTAGGAGTGCGGCTGTTTATTATGGATAGCCCCAGCTTTGTTAGTTGCATGGAAGATGTCGAGGAGGATTAGCCTTGTTACTTCATATTTAGTGTCCAGCTCTTGTGAGAGGATGGCGTAGATATATTTTATCATGAGCTGAATTCGCCTTATTAGGATATATACCGCAGTTACACCGTGAATATTTTAATGGCTTGAAACCAGAGTTGCCGCTAGATGAAGTGGCATCACAGGAAAACGGCAATGGTGTCGAAATGAGTTGTTTCCATCCATTTGGCACAGTAAAAAAAATCTAACCTAACCACTTAAGTACGATTATCTGTTGGCTAAGCAGCCTCACCACAGGCAATTTATTAACATTGTTGTGAGGCAGGGTCCTGCAAGAAGTCAGTCAACTCCCTAGAAGCGTATAATTTTAGAATTTGTCTCCTCTATCAATTGCGGTATATGTAGGTTAGCCTTGATAATATTTTGACGCGACACATATGATCCCTTTGGGACAACTCTTAACTACTTTTATTGAAATTATCAGTTCTTTATGGAAAACAGAAAAGCTGAAAAAACAGAAAGAGTAGCGCTAAAGGTAATGGCAAAGAGAGTGGAAGAGAAAGTCAAGGAAGGGAAAAGTAGATGAAAGAAGATGAAGAGGGAAAACGAAATTACAAAGAGTGCTGTGGATAGAGAGATAACCAAAAATTCCGGAAAGGTCAGTGAATGCTTGACTTAAATATTAATTCTGCAAGAAAAATTCTTACCGTATCCTCTTCCATTGGCTGGGAAAATATTGGCACTGGCTGCCAATTATATTTTGGATTCCATTCCATCTCAGTATCTTTTGGTGAGAAAAAACTTGCTAAAACAGTTTGAAGCGTCATATGGGTGCGTGCAATACCCGTCGCTTGTGCATGCACATACTGGAATTTATGAAAGATACAAAACAAAAATTTATAAAAAATATGTAAAACAAGTTCGACTGAAACCGAACGTAATATACCTAGCTGTTAGTCACATTGTTTTCTAACATATCTATTTTTAAATAATAAGCTATGAATTAGGTATTCCATAAACAAAGTCACATAAGACCTTTTCTACACAAGCCGAATTTCTCCTAATTTTTCCAGATTGAACCATCAATGCTTTCTTTTTTTGGTTGAACATAAAGAAATCGAACAGAAAATCGACTCGTGTAAAAGATGTTTTAGTGCGCCCTATGTTGGGCGCAATTTATACTGCGATTTTATACTAAAAAGCTACGCTTTCAAAAGGAGTCAGCCTATTAGCATGCAAGGGAATAAATGACCCGGTTCATTTTTGACCCCCAGTGTGTTAGGCGGTTAGAATATACTCGCGGTAGGTATGCCTGTCTTAAGAGGCGACTAAAATAACAAATTCAAGGGGTTGTGTAGCGCAACCTTTTCAGGTTGCCATCGCAATATATAGCTTCTCCAAACCCAATTGTCAACCTCACCTATCCGTGGCGAGTCCTGTTTCATTAACAGTCGAGGCTCTGGCGACCCCTAACTCCTCATGGATCTAAGGAATGGGAGGGCGTTATGGCCTAGAAGGTCGAATGTGGTCAAAAAAAATCGTTCCTGAGATGGTAGGGCTTTGTAGCGGAACGTACCGGATCTGAACCCGGCAAAGGACCATCAACTCGATAACACTAGGCAAGGCCTTCGGGGAGTGTCCTTATCGCTACAACAACAACAACCCGGTTCATTTTGCTTCGCGAGATTACCTACAAATTATTTGGTTTGTTGCTGTGCTGCTCATCATAAGAAACCTGGCCCAAATAGTCGACTTGCTCCCCTTCCTCCTTGAATCAATTATTTATTGAGGGGTTGTACTCTGTATGTCTATAACTCAAACCAATTGCTACCCATTACATCTACTGATGTCTCTTATGGATGATTTCAGGATACCCATTTTCCCATCTATAAGACCAACGGTCACTGTCCTTTGGTTCTGGGTTTTATTGTACATATCTATTTTCATTATTTACTAAGCAACCCTCCTGTTCTTTTCTTGTCATAATCAAACCCATTAAGTTTGGATTGCCAATTTTGTGTTTGCCTGTTTCTTTTCCTTGATGCGCACCAATAGCACTTGGCAGTTCATCTCATTTTTCATTGCCATCAAAATTACTTTTACCAGGTATCCACATGACTGTGATGGCCGCAGAGTTTACCGTCCCGCATAGTACTCTCTCTCATAGTTATCGACGGGATTTAAGTACGTAAATGGTGCCACTAATGGCATGAGCGCTGCTTCAGTGCCTGAGTGAGATAAGGACCACTTTAGACATTATAAGGGCTGACTATTCCATTCTCAATGGAAATCTCACCCTAAAGCTCTTGTCAAAGTTTAATGTTACCGTAAATAAGTATACTGGCACATCCAAACCAAGGAGCTTGCTTGCAATACCATTGAGACGATATTGCTGTTCGTTCTAGCTTCCGCACTTACGTATTCCAACGGTTAAGCTAACTTGGACACCGAGCTATTTCACCCTCGTGTAATAACTACAAGTGTTGGAATTGAGGTAGTTTGGTTGTTTTCCTGAAAGGTATCTGCCATCATGCTCGGGTTAAATTAAAGTCCGTGTACCAGGTCTGTAATCTACTAAGCGCAACCTACAGAACTAGGGAATATAATCTTACACAGCAAAGTCAACGTCTACCACCATTGCGGCTACATCCTTTACTTCATTTACATCTATATGAAAAACAATTTTGGTAAAAGTTTCCACCAACTCGGGTTCGTTGTTATCGAGCCTATGTCTGCTTTTATAATGATAGTCTACAGTGTCAACTGTATGCTTTCACAAATGTTTCTGTATTGTTGAAGAAACTCTCTTTGTCTATGAAGGCAGCCAATATGTCATGCTTTTATGCTGGCGATTTTTCTATGGAGCCTTTGAGCTCTTGAATCACACTTTCTGCTGATCCTTGGTTCATAAATGCATGCTGCGCGTCGTGAGGTTTGGCACCATATCTTATATGGATGCCCAAAATACTCTCAAGGACCATCAGCTTAAAGTATATGAGGTTTATTTGCCTATATTTTTTGGAATTATCATGCGTTCGTCTACCTACTACATTAGGGGAAAAGATTAATAAAACAAAATCTTCAGTTTATCCTCACTGCGCGCTGATGTCCTGCCAAGCGGTGTATGTATATAGAGGAAATCTGGATATAAATGATTTGTAGAATGAAATGTTTCTTTATATATGGAATGATTTTAGTTGTTCCTCGTTAATGTTTCGTTAAACGGACATATTTCAGCCGATTTCTCTTTTATCTTTTGATATATGTTTTTACTAGCACAGCTGAGTATAAAAAATATCCAAACAAATAAATGCAATTCATTCATTCATTGCCGCCCAGTGTTTGTTCATAATGAAGTACGTACCAGCGAACACCCTACATTCGCATTGATTTTCAATTCTTTTAACTGCCACACTGCGGCATCCTAATTCCGGTTTGTGTATAAACACTGGGCTAAGCATTTACCTATGTGCATACGTACGTCTGGATTGTAGTATGGCGCCATGAAGTCTCCATAACGCTTGCGCAGCCACGTTCCAATGCCAAATAGCTCACGTTTCCCATTCTGCTTAGTAGACAGATTGTTGTGGATATTTTTGTTAATAATGATTTCCGTTAAACGTACAAAGAATTGTGGTGTATTTGGAAATTGCATAGTTAATATAAAGGAAAAGAAAGAATTAAATGTTTGATTGGTTCAATTGAAGTACTAAAAAAAAATTCAAAATAAATTTGTAGGTATGTAAGTATAAAGGTAATTTCAGAATAATTCAATTCATGTGTACACTTAATACTTTTTAAAATTGTCATACATTTGTTATGTGTCCCCATCCATATGGTGAGAATGTTTGATTAATATGGGGATCAGTTGGGTACGTATCCGCTGGCGTGCGTGGGCCATGTCGTAAAACCTTTCATTAAAATAAAAAAAAATAAATAAAATAAAATAAAAAAATGTAATGATTCAGTTATAAACAGTGATGAAATTAGTTTTAACATGTTTTTATACAAAAAAAAATTTACTAGCAATTGTTTTATCGGGCTATTTAAAAGGTCCATTTTACGGATCTTGGAAAAAGTTTCTGCGCGCACGCACTTTTCCTTTAATTCTTTGTCTTTCGTTTCTTCTTTTTAAATTAATAAAAATTCGTTTAGTTTTTAAATATAGTTTTATTTTTATTTAAAATTTTAGTTCTTTAACACCCTTATTTCTGATTAGATCTTTAACACTTAATTCTAATTAGTTCTCTAACACTTTTTGTTTCTTTTATTGTCACTTAGCTTTAGTTTAAGTTTTACTGTTACGCTAAATGCGTATGTACATTTTAATTTTAGATTTTTGTTACAACTTACGCGGCGGCCGGTTCACTTAAAACTCAAAACTGCCGCTAACGCAACTCTGTGGCTAGGCACCTTTTCTTTAGGTTGCTTAGCAACGAAATTCATGATGGCGATGATGGCAACAGCAGTTTCACCTATTCAAACATTTACGCGTTGCTCAGCTCCAACATTTTTAGGGCTGCCAAGTGCATCTGATGCATGGTTGCATTTTGCACTTTTCTAGAGAGGGAGTTGCCAGCTACAATTTAATTTAATGCAATTTACTATGGCACTACACCTATAAAGAAAGGATTCAAAGGTTCTATTCCAGCTCAAAGTTTGATTCCAGCTCAAGGCCAGAACAAGAGTTTTTATGATAATTATCGAAATGGTTATATCGAAAAATAAAAAAGCAATTTTTCAATTATAGAAAAATAAAAAAAAAAATGATTATCATAAAAACTATTTTCCTCGCATTGAGTTCGAATCGAAACTTTTATAAAAAATATATCAATAATTTTTCCTAAAAATAATTCAGTAAGACAGCCCGCATTTTGTATCAAAAGCTGGGCAGTTTAAGAAGAAGTTCTCTCTCCTGAGTTGAACGAACTCTCCCATATATATACAGATATATCTCCGTAGTTTGCTTGCATTTAAGGCCAACACTTGCGAGCTCAACTGTTTCTTAGCTAAGTGACGTATCAAAACCCAGAGATCTTGGTGGAACGCAAAGTTTGGGTACCTTAGGTTAAGAACGAGAAACAATCCCCAAATTATTACTCGTAATGTGAATGTTACTCCAACAAGCACAAATAAGTCGAATCGCTCGTGTAGCATCTCCAGAGAAGTGCGATTTACCACAGCATGCTAGAGAGTCGTCAGTTAGTCAAAAACTGTCACAATCAGTCAGCAAACACAGCAAACAGTTAGACACTAAAGGAAGGTCATCCCGTACCCGGTTCTCTAGTTGACGCGTGGATCAAAAAAATGTAAATAAGGTTCCTCCTAGTCAGTGAAAAGTATTCAGAAGATTTTTTGCTGGAAAATTCTTGACAAACTATGAGCTGTTCAGAAATCATTCGCATAATGCATAGTTTTACTCTCCTACTAAAAAATAATTCTGGTTTTTTGACAGCTTTCAGTATTGAAGTAGCCAGAAAAAATAAGGGGCAATACCTACTACATTAGCGACATATTGATATGTCACATAATTGATATGTTTTCAAAGATACCCACAAATGGTCATGAAAAGTCCTACTGGTTATCTTCACTTCCTAAACAGGAAAACTCAACCACTTAGATTACATGCCATTGGAAAACATTGGCACATAAGGAGCATTGCTAACATCTACAGTATAGCTGATGATGCAGATCAACGCGTGCACTAGAAAGGAAAGTTGGTTTAATGAGCGCTTCATGAGATGGTAAGATTTATCAAGAACTTTTTGAACTGCAAGGAATATAAAAAAAAATAAATAAAAAATAAATGTAAGGCGCGATAACCTCCGAAGAGATCTAAGGCCGAGCTTCTCTTCCAATTTGCGTCGTGCTCCTCTTGATTTTCCCTACAAATTGGCCGGAGGGGACCTACATGTTTTATGCCGACTCCGAACGGCATCTGCAAGGCAGATGAGTTTTCACTGAGAGCTTTTCATGGCAGAAATACACCCGGAGCGCTTGCCAAACACTGCCGAGGGGCGACCCCGCTTAGAAAAATTTTCTTCTAATTGAAAAACCTTATTTCTAAAATTTTGATGTTGCTTTGCCCGGGAGTTGAACCCAGGGCATACGGTGTGATAGGCGGAGCACGCTACCATCACACCACGGTGGCCGCCTGCAAGGAATATACTGTTACGAATATTAGCAAAACTAAGGGGCGCTGCCATCTCTAAGCCGATGCTAAGGAGCGCCTTGCATGCACATCCATAGATCAATCATTATGTATCTACATAAACGAATAAAACATTATGTCTACACATATGTACGTACACGCAGCAGAGAAGAGATGCTCCCAAAAGTATGCAATTGTAATTGTTGAAGTGTCACTCACAAATACACGCATATGAGAAGCTATATACGTGCATCTGTAGTTATAATTATATGACGGCAACTAAGCAAATTCTGGAAGCGCCTAGAAGATGCCACGAGGAAATCACAGAGTATAAAAGCACCAGTGGTAGAGGCGCTAGTTTCAGTTTCGATTAAGACGATATCTAGCGAGCAGTAGCAGTATAATTTTGAAAGTCAGTTTCATTAAGCTATCAGTTTGGTTATTAAGCCAGCTAGATGGAAAGTATAAGTGTTATTGTGAAGTACTTTAATAAAGGCCATTTTTCCATTATTCAATATTGGAGTTATTTATTCAACAGTTTAGTGATTCGAACTTAGCAGAAGGGCAAATATGAGGATTTGCAAGTAAATTCGTTACAATACTATGATGGACATATTCAACATTAAGGATGCGTGTACGACATAGAATCCAAGTCCGTGCCACATTGAAGCCAACTCAGACTACCAAGGTATACAACCGTCACTCTAGTTCAATTTCGATATTATAACACGTTACATTATACCATTTACACAGCTTCTCATTGACACCGGTCATGTTTTTAAACTGAATTGTGGAACTAACGCCTCCAGCACAGTGGCGTAGTGAGGTTTTCTTGCGCCAGGGGAAAAATATTTGTTCTGGATATATGCAAAAAATTTTTAGTATAGAAAATTGTTTCCGGAAATCAGTTATAATAAAAATTCAAAATATCTAGGAAGTTCTGCTTTGCGTACCATTTGGCGCCCTCTGTGAGTAGCGTCCGGGGCAAGATACCCGCCTTCCCCCTCACTACGCCACTGTTCCAGCACCAATGTCTGGACTGACGAGGAGTCGATTAATCACTTTCTTTGTGAAGGGAAGGTGGATATTTCGATCTTTTTCCAAGATCAAAGGGGGAAGCAAGTGTCTTATTGAAGAATATGCACTTTTCAGACACTCATCGTATTCAAATTTGCAAAAATATATCCAAGCGGAAGTGTTGGGACCTAACCTCATCCAGACCTTACCTAGGCCATTTTACGAGAACGAATTAATATGCTGTCTCTCGGTAGGTACTCTTATAAGCACCACTACCACTGACGATAGCACATACAAAAGTGTGCCCAACTCGACCAATTTACTGTTTCCCTAAGGTAGTGAAACTTTTTAACGTGAATAATTTTAAATTCTTGTTTATCGCGGTTTCAACTAATAAAAACTGTTAGCCACCTGTTTCAGCAAGCAAAAAAAACTGACAGCTCTTGTCGGTACACATAAGGAACAGAACTTTCTCCCAGTTCGGAAGGGTTCAATAGCTGGGAGGAAGTGCTTGATCTCATATTTTTATTCTTATTATTATTAGGTTCGATTGATGGATCGGGGTTATTAGGCAAGAGGCTGATGTCTGCCCAGCCCTCGCTTTCCGACAACCTGTAGATTTTCGTCTACATGAAGTCCAGTTTCAGTCTTGCGCTGTGCTAAAGAAACCCCAAGAGAACTTGGTGGCACCATGATTATCTGGACTGAAAGGGTGTATAGAATTAATATTACTCCAGCCTTTACTCTTTTAATCTGGAGCAGGGTTAAAGTCCTTTTCTTAACCAAAGAAGGAAGAAGGTCACAAGGCAACACAATAAAACTACAGCATCTTAAGCTTTGGCAAACAAACACCCTAGGCAGAGCATGCATAAATATACAAATCTGTCAAGGAACACTACTTATGCTGACAAATAGGTTAGTAGAATCTAACAGTGGTAAGGTTATATCTACATGCTTCGCTCGCAGAAGAACTCCATAGCTAGGGGCTCTCTTACCGCTTCCGTGGGTCATCGCACTGAACAATATCCTATTAAAGTGCAATTAAAATGGAGTGAAAATAGTCGCAACTTCGCGAACATAACACTTAGATTGATTCCCGGTCTCAGAAACATTGACGACAACGAGAAGCAGACGAACTTGCAAAGGCAGAGGCACTGCTGGACGCTGCGGTTGGTATGCATCATCCACTCTTACTTACTTACTTAATTGGCGCTTAACCGTATAACCGTTATGGCCATCCAACAAGGCGCGCCAGTCGCTCCTTCGCTCCACCAACCGGCGCCAATTGATCACACCAAGGGAGTTTAAATCGTTTTCCACCTGGTCCTTCCAACGGAGTGGGCGCCTTCTACCTCTGCTTCCATAGTCGGGTTCCGATAGAAACACTTTCTTGGCCGGATCATCATCTTTCATTCGCATAAAATGGCCTAGCCAGCACAGCCGCTACGTTTTAATTCGCTGGACTATGTTGATGTCTGTGTATAGCTCGTAGAGCTCATCATTAAATTTTCTTCGGTACTCGCCATCGCCAACGCGCAGAGGTCCATAAATCTTTCGAAAAACTTTTCTCTCGAACGCTCCCAAAGCCGCTTCATCTGCTGATGTCATGGTCCATGCTTCTGCCCCATATAGCAGGACGGGTACGATAAGTGACTTGTAGAGTATGATTTTCCTTCGCCGAGAGAGGACTTTAATTTCTTTCAATTGCCTACCTAGTCCAAAGTAGCATTTATTGGCAAGATTGATTCTTCGCTGGATTTCAGTGCTGATGTTGTTGGTAGTGTTGATGCTGGTTCCCAAATAAACGGAGTCTTTTACTATTTCGAAATTATGGCTGCCAACAGTAGCGTGGTTGCCAAGGCTTGTCGTAAGAGGCGACTAAAACATCCAGATGATTCAAGGGGTTGTGTAGCGCAATCCTTTCAAGTGGTTGCCAGCGCAATTTAAAGCTCGGTCAACGCAATTGTCAACCTCACCTACCCTTGGCGAACCCTGTTTCTTTTGCAGCAGAGGCTCTGTCGGCTCCAAGTTTCTCGTGGAACTAGGTGGTGTAGGCGGGATGACCTAGAAGCTTCAATGTGGTAATTTTAAATCGTTCCAAGATGTTCGGCCTTGCATCTCAATGGTGCTTGTTACCAGAACTTACGGGACCTTTATCCGACAAAGGACCATCAATATCGATAACAGTCACCAAAACCTAAGGGGAGTGTCTTTATCGCTACAACAACAACAACAAGGTAGGATCTGCTAAAAAGTTCAATAAAAGAAATCTTAAGAATCGTTGTTCCTATCACCGGACACTGGTCGCTAGGCCGGCATGCTGACAGAATGGATATCCTTTCAACAGCATTTGCAATAGCTGCGGCGAAGAGGGCAGCAATGAAACATTCACATACTACCTGTTCGAATGCTCAGCTATAAGAGATACTAGGTTTCAAAGCATGAGCAGTTATAAACGGTCGGATCTTCAAAAAGTTGCCAAATGCTCTATAAAATATATCAGCAGGTTCATTTGGAGAAACAAGTGGATTTAACGGGGCACCATAATAAAAACATAGCAATTCGGTTCTAGGACAAAGCGCATCAAAATTGAGCCCTGTTCGCTACTTGGGCTTGGGTATCTCGTATCTGGGCAGCACAGCAACCCATCAAACAATCCACGGTATATTTAACGTAGACTTGCCTGTTTCGATTGCATATTTTTACGTTTTAATAATTAAATGATTGTTATTTAATTATATAAAGGTCACTTTTAATTAATGCCATCGAACTGTATTATTTCACCTACCGATTTTTTTCGAGTCGTTCTCACGATTTGAAACTGGGCCCGTATCGTGTTATACGATCACGTATCGTTAAGCAAACGATAAGTATGAAACTGTCAAAAGATTCGTGAAAATTATAATAAGGTATATAGATTTAATACGTGGTGGTAGCCACCATTTCACATATTACCCTAATCCGATTGGCTATTTAAGAGCTATTGCGATTTAAAAAATTTATTTCGATCACGGATCGTTCAACACAATACGGCCCCTGTTATGCATAAAAGGAGTTTTTTTTTTAATTTTTGGAAATGTTACGGTATGGCTTGAACTCCAAATATGTATGTATATTAGGGTGGGTCGATTTGTATGGACGAAAGTTAACCGATATCGTGCCATCCATTTTTCGATAGGATTTGGGCTCAGAAAAAAAGTTCTACTACGCATACCCAAAAAAATAGTTTTCGAGCCTTCGAAATTTTTTGACTTTCTTCGACTTTGATTTTTAAGGGTTTTTCATGACCTACTAAAAAATTTTCATTTGATTGTAAAATTTTCATGTATACCCTGTCCGACCCAAAAATGTCCGCTAAAAACGTTGTCGAGTTAAAAAAAAATATTTTTTTAGTAGGTCATGAAAAAAACCTTAAAAGTCAAAGTCGAAAGAAATTAAAAAAAAAATGAAATTTCGCAGGCTCGAAAATTTATGCGTAGTTGAACTTTTTTTCCTGAGACCCAAACCCTATCGAAAAATCGATCGGTTAATAAATCGACCCAGTCTAATGTATATATGTGTATATGGTATTTGTTTACATTCCTCTCTTTAATCACTCATATTAGGTTTGTTTCAAGTGTTATCACTTCGAAAATTGTCACATAATGAATTACAAGCGCGCGATATGACTTTTTTGTTCTTTTCTGTGCTTTTGTTCTTCTTATTTACATGTTCGCATTATCACTTTAAAACACCTTATTTTTGCATACAATTTTTTTTTTCAACTCACCACATGCAATAACTCCAAAGTATCGGCATCAGCTTTGTCTATACTCGTAGCGACCAATGAAAAAACATTCGTACTAAACAAACAGACGATTATGAAAATTAACACCAAAAGTGCCCCAGCCATTATTGCCAGCCACTGTTTTTGAGTGAAATGTATGCGCGACATTTCAAAAATCAACTTTTATACGAAACTCATGCAATTTCAATATAGTAATTTGTTTATCAATATTTTTTTGTTTGTTTTTGTTTTTGGTTTTTTTAATATGTAATAGTTTTGTATTTTTGCTGGTAGGTAAATGTGTGCAAAGAGATTTTAGGTTTGTGTTTTACTCATACTTATTCCGCATTCTAATTTGTTGCTAAACGTAAACGCAAAGCACAAAGCAAAATTATAAAAAAATAGCAAAAAAAAAAAAAATTACGACATTTGATTACTGTTAACCAAGGTGGCACGCTTAGCACCCTACGGTTGATTAAAAACACTGCATTACAACTAAAGCTACTACTTCCGGTGATGAATTGAGCGCTATCGAAACCTGCACACCGTGCACGATTTTTCTACGCTAGACGTAAACACCGTTAACGGATATCAAGTTGAAATTTAGAGCGGTAGTTGTTCTAGAGGGGTATTATAAGGTCAACAACCATAACGCCAATTGACCTTCTAGCCACGTAGTATGAAATGGTCTCAACTTCAAATTTGAAATAGTCAACTATATTGACATTATGACCATCCTGCATTTGAAACATGATCCTTAGTTCAACTCCTTTTTCTGAAGTGGCCATAAGGTCAATTATTTTGTTTCATACCTCCACGTTTTACAATTAATGTTTCTCCCTGTTTTTGTTCCCTCGAATGAAAAGAGATTTTTTAAATTTTTAAATTTTTTGATAAGTCGCACCTTTTTCTATCATTAAATCAAGTATTCTATTGCAAAACCATATAAAAACTAGTATAATAATTTCCTTTCTGATATAAGAAAAACTTATTTAACTAAAAGTTTAGAGAAATTTGGGATACAAAAATCGCGCAATTTTTTATTTAAAAATTTCGCCTGCGGTTTTCTATATTCTTGTCTCTTTGAAAAGTTAATTGTGAAAAGAACTCTTTGGGAAATAGGCATTCCATATACCGAACTTGACTCAGTGTTCTGATTCACTGGTGGATCAAAATTTGACTACGGAAAAACGGAAACTGGCATCTATGGGCCGAACTTCAAGAAATCGATACCGATGGAATGGCACCCAACACTTTTTCAGGCAGAAATCCATGCAACAAGAGTTTGAAATGAAATGACAGCCCTTGGTCGGGAAAAAATCCCGAGTCACTCCGGTAAATAGAACCCGCTGCCGTGGAAGTTCAGGGGCTTATCCTCATTATGTCAGACAGCCAGGCAGCCTGACGTGCCTTGAATTCTTACACAATTACATCTTAGCAAGTATATTGATCCATTGTAGTCCTAAATGGTCTGAAAGTAAAAAAAGGTTTTGTTAGGATGGGTTCCCGGAGATCAGGAACTTAAAGGTAATAAACAGGCAGACTACCTAACCAAACAGAGTGCTTTAGCAGCATTCTTTGGTCCAGAACCCTTCTATGGACTCATAAAAGGTCACACTAAGAAATCATAAGTACGGGAAATAAAGTAGTTTAGACGATACTGGATTGAATGCCCATTACAAAGGCAGGCGAAATTGTATATACTCCCAGCAACAAGAATAGCAGCCATACTCATAAATCTAAGCAGGTGAGACCCACGAGCTCTCACTGGTTACTATACTGGGCACTGCAGTCTGAGTGTAAGCTAAGCTAAATCAATCCGATACACAAATCTGTCGATGTTGTGAGTTGGAAGATGAAACGCCAGCTCTCATTCTATGCGATAGCGTCACTCTGGCAAGGTAGCGACTTTCACATCTAGGTGGCGTGACTCTAAATCCCTTTGTGATGTGGTGTGCAAAGCCTGACGAGGTACTTAATTACATTAAAATGCTCCACATAAAGTAGTAGGCAGAAATGTCAAGCACAACAGATCCAAATAAAAGTCGCAGTGCATCGAGGCCTTATCTAATATATAAAATTCTTCTGTCACGGTTTTAGAGGCTGAACTCCTCCGAAACGGCTAAACCGATTCTCATGAAATTCTGTGAGTATATTGGGTAGGTCTGAGAATCGGCCAACGTCTACCTTTTTTTTCGCTTCGTGTCTAGGGTCTTGAAATCAAAGCGTGGACCCGGGTACCCCTAGAATGTGTTTATACAATATGGATATCAAATGAAAACTGTTGATGAGTGCTATAGTACAGGATAATTTTCATACCCCTGGGTGACTAGGGTCTGGAGATATAGCCCAAAACGTGGACCCGGGTACCCCTAGAATGTGTTTATGCAATATGGATATCAAATGAAAACTGTTGATGAGTGCTATAGTACAGGATTATTTTCATACCCCTGGGTGACTAGGGTCTCGAGATATAGGCGAAAACGTGGACCCGGATACCCCTAGAATGTGTTTATACAATATGGATGTCAAATGAAAGCTGTTGATGAGTGCTATAGTACAGGATAATTTTCATACCCCTGGGTGACTAGGGTCTCGAGATATAGGCGAAAACGTGGACCCGGATACCCCTAGAATGTGTTTATACAATATGGATGTCAAATGAAAGCTGTTGATGAGTGCTATAGTACAGGATAATTTTCATACCCCTGGGTAACTAGGGTCTCGAGATATAGGCGAAAACGTGGACCCGGATACCCCTAGAATGTGTTTATACAATATGGATGTCAAATGAAAGTAGTTGATGAGTGCTATAGTACAGGATAATTTTTATACAACTGGGAGGCTAGGGTCCCGAGATATAGGCGAAAACGTGGACCCGGGTACCCCTAGAATGTGTTTATTCAATATGGATGTCAAATGAAAGCTGTTGATGAGTGCTATAGTACAGGATAATTTTCATACAACTGTGAGGCTAGGGTCTCGAGATATAGCCCAAAACATGGACCCGGATACCGCGGATGAAAGCTGTTGCTGAGAGCTCTGAAGTTTCTTGTGATATTCGATTTCGTCGCATCAACCTGGCAAAACTGATAAATATGCATGCGAAGCTGAAATAATGACATGAATTAATAATACCCACATACTTATTTGCATACGTCCTATTCGATTTGCCCGAAATTTCGTATATAAATTTGTCTATATTAGTATTTACGATGCTTTTTTCCGGGAAGTATAATAGAGACGGACTGGGACTGGGATTAGGACTAGGACTGGGACTGAGACTCGGAGTGGGACTGGAAAAAAATACATACCACCCTCTGGGACTGACAATAAGAGATGAAGAAGAAGGAGAAAAATTTGAGAGAAGAGAAAGGAGAGGAGACTGAGAAAGAGATAGAATGAGACGAAGAGGGAGATGAAGCGAAAAAGACGGAGGAAGGAGTGAATAAAGTGATTAGGAAAAAGTGTAGAGGGGTAGGGCAGAGTTAGACGGAAAAAGCTTATTAAAATGTATGCAGATAGGCCAAATTTAGAGCAGAACAACGTCTGCCGGGTCTGCTAGTAAATATAATGATAACGACCAAGAAGGAAAAATGGCCAAATCCTAACGAAATTTAATAAAAGTACATTTTCTTGTGACTTGAGCAAAAATTTAGAAACATTTACTAAATTTAGTACACCAGCTTATCTCGGCGGAACCAGCGCTTATCAATATCGAAAATGAACTGGTCTATCTATAAGGATCTCTCCAAGGCTTAACATACCCATAGTGTTTCCATAATTTGTTTGACGGCCCAACGGAAAAAACCAATCACGTGTCAGCATTTATGTTGTAAAATAACTCCATTCTCTTATGAAATACTAGGAGTTTTCTAGGACCTTGTTTAAATGCTGGCTTGAAATCTTGCAACTCTGCCGCCCCTAGTAGCTGACGGCTTTACCTAGCTAGCGCAGAACATGACAACAGAATCTATCTAGAAACGTATCTTCTTACAGCCTTACATCAGTTGTCACTGACGAGGCCTAACATATAAGCATTTGAGGCCAGAATGTAGTGTCCAATTAGCATGCTCATTGTGAGCCTCAAGTCCTCTCTCTTTAGAAATATGAGCTACTTTGTGAGTCTAACGATTCTAGGATTTCAACATGATCTTTGAAATTTTGCAGCCCCAAGCTTATGTTAATGCTTTTCCTCCTTGATGGATCATATGCAACTGCTGTCTCCCTTTGATCTCTTTCAAACGTCCACCGTCAACTTGAACTCATCGCCCGTTCCTTTACCCTCTATCCCTTTATGAACGTGAAGCTAGTATAGCTATATGGTTCGGCCTGAGCAAATTATTTTCAATGTCTTCTTGCATTCCAGGACATTTCTTGGGATACCAAGAAGAAAGTTGCCAGAAGTTTGAAATTAAAAAAAATCTCCGGGGATGATTAAGAAAATAAAACATGTCTTTGATGCAGTGGTCACTGCAGCTGCCAGCAAGCTGTCAGATAGTTTCATTCTTATCGACTAAAACTGTACTTTCCATAACTCTCACAGCCCAATCGCACCCAATTTGTAGAGTTATTTTGGTTTATACCAATTCCACACACAGGGTTAATGAAATGAATTAGTCAATCTTCCATACAATATACAAATTCCTAATTATCTCTTTATTGCCTTATTGAACGCCTTATTGAGTCAAAGTTCTAGTTTGTTTTGCTTGATTTTTCAGATTTCATTGCCAATGTAACAAATGACAGAATGAGAAATGACAAAATAAATTATTTTCAATAATTTTCGAAAATTATAAAATCCCAAATTATTAAATAAATTATAAAAATTAAAAAATTGCTTCAAATAAATGTTTTCATACATTTAAAAAAAGCAATATGGGCAATCCCCGATTATTAAAAATTATAAAAACATTTAATATTCGATGCATTTGCAGCAAAAGATGATAAGGCATTTTCAAAAATACAACATATTTGGTAAGGTGCAACGTCATTGAGTAGTTGGATATGCATTTTATTTTGATCGTTTTTATAATTAAGGGGGAAACGGCTGCTATCGATTTAAATAATTTTTTTTTTTGTTAAAGCGCAATATTTTTTTAGGCTGATGACAGGTGTTAGTTTAATGAAGCAAGTAGCCCTGTGTGAAAGGGAAAACTTAATTATTTCATTAAACAAAATTGTGACTCCGTTCAATTTCTGCATGAAATTGGTATTATATTGTACAATTAGGAATACGATCCAAATATTAAAAAGATATACAAAACACAGTTTTTTCAGAGTTGAATTAACAATACGATACTATCGAAAATTATGAAAAGTACTATTCATAGACTTGCAGGTGGTCTGCAATATGTTCAGTTTGCTCTGAAATCCAAAAATATTTGAATTGTGCCACTTTCAGGCAAATACAAAAAAAAAAAAAAAAAAAAAAAAATACGGACAACTCTAAACCCAGACAAAATACAAATTATTTAGAATACAATATTTGAGCTTCCAGTAATTTTTGATAGCATCTTAACAAAACGAAATAAAAAACGGACAAACTAGGAAATTTCTGTAATAAATAGTCTAAATAAAAAAAATTAAAAAAGAAACAAGTAAGGAAGGTTAAGTTCGGGTGTAACCGAATATTGCATATTCAGCTGGGAGCTATGGAGACAAAATAAGGGAAAATCACCATGTACCAATGAACCTAAGGTAACCCTGGAATATGTATGTATGACATGTGTATCAAATGGAAGGCATTAAAGAGTATTTTAAGAGGGAGTAGGCCTTAGTTCTATAGGTGGACGCCTTTTCCAGATATCGCCATAAAGGTGGACCATGGGTGACTCTATAATGTGCCTGAGCGATATGGGTGTCAAATTAAAGGTATTAAAAGGGAGTGGTGGTAGTTGTATATGTGAGGGCATTTTCGAGATATCGACCAAAATGTGGACCAGGGTGACCCAGAACATCATTTGTCGGGTACCGCTAATTTATTTATATATGTAATACCACGAAAAGTATTCCTGCCATGATTCCAAGGGCTTTTGATTTCGCCCTGCAAACCTTTTTCATTTTCTTCTACTTAATATGGTAGGTGTCCACCCATTTTACAAAGTTTTTTTCTAAAGTTATATTTTGCGTCAATAAACCAATACAATTACCACGTTTCATCCCCTTTTTCGTATTTGTTATAGAATTATGGCAATTTTCTAATTTTTCCTAATTTTCGAAATCGAAAAAGTGGGCGTGGTCATAGTCGGATTTCGGCCATTTTTACACCAAGATAAAGTGAGCTCAGATAAGTACGTGAACTGAGTTTAGTAAAGATATATCGACTTTTGTTCAAGTTATCGTGTTAACGGCCGAGCGGAAGGACAGACGGTCGACTGTGTATAAAAACTGGGCATGGCTTCAGCCGATTCCGCCCTTTTTCACAGAAAACAGTTATCGCCATAGAATCTAAGCCCCTACCAAATTTCACAAGGATTGGTAAATTTTTGTTCGACTTATGGCAATAAAAGTATCCTAGACAAATTAAATGAAAAAGGGCGGAGCCACGCCCATTTTGAAATTTTAGTCTATTTTTGTATTTTGTTGCACCATATCATTACTGGAATTGAATCTTGACATAATTTACTTATATACTGTAAAGATATTAAATTTTTTGTTAAAATTTGACTTCAAAATTTTTGTTTTAAATTGGGCGTGGTCGTTCTCCGATTCTGCTAGTTTTTATTGAGCACACATATAGTAATAGGGGTAACGTTCGTGCCAAATTTCATCATAATATCGTCAACCACTGCCAAATTACAGCTTGCAAAACTTTTAAACTATCTTCTTTTAAAAAGGGGCGGTGCCACGCCCATTGTCCAAAATTTTACTTATTTTCTATTCTGCGTCACAAGTTCAACGTACGTACCAAGTTTCATCGCTTTATCCGTCTTTGGTAATGAATTATCGCAGTTTTTGTGTTTTTCGAAATTTTCGATATCGAAAAAGTGGGCGTGGTTATAGTCCGATTTCGTTCATTTTAAACAGTGATCTGAGATGAGTGTCCAGCAACCTACATGCCAACTTTCATTAATATATCTCAAAATTTACTCAAGTTATCGTGTTAACGGACGGACGGACGGACGGACGGACGGACGGACGGACATGGCTCAGTCAAATTTTTTTTTCGATACTGATGATTTGTGAGCTCTGCTCAACTGAGTATAAAAATATATAACTACTTTTGTTGGTGCATCGACGATTTCTTTAAATAATATTAATAGTTATTTTATCGGGATCTTATGTCCGGAATTTATCGTCGTGTCGTGTCTGAATTATGTACATATGTCGGGACTGAGTAAGCTGAGATTATGTTTTACACACAATTTTTTCCGTTAATGAGCACAGGTAGGTTTGTACGAAAGAAAGAGCCACTGTGCGCTCCACTGAGACTGCCTTCAAGATGTTAAGTTATAGGCCAATTACTTCTGCCTTCGGACTCTAAATGTTTCTATCGAAGTATTTGTGGCGTCCTTTAAGGGAATTCCTTCCATAGCGCTATTTTATTTTTTTTTTCACCACTTCACTTTTCTACAGGCTATAAAAGGAAATTGTCGCGTGTTTCAAAGAAAACAATGCTTATGCATAAATTATCACCTCTCCTCCTCCCAAAACCTTTTGGGGGTGCTCGTTAAATGGACTAATTTTTATTTTTTGGAGTTTTCCTTGTCGTTTGGAAATTCTTCTTTTAAATTTTTCGCTCTTTGCTAAAAATATATAAATAGATATAAGACGCGATATACATACGTCAGAAGAGAATTACGGCCGAGCTTCTCTTCCGATTGGTGTCGTGCTCTTTTTTAATTTTTCCTACAAATTGAATATCCTGGGTTCACGCCCCGGACAAAGCAACATCAAAATTTTAGAGACAAGGTTTTTCAATTAGAAGAAAATTTTTCTAAGCGCGGTCGCCCCCTCGGCAGTGTTTGGCAAGCATTCCAACTGAATTTCTACCATGAAAAGCTCTCAGTGAAAAATCATCTGCCTTGCCATTCGGAGTCGGCATAAAACAAGTAGGTCCCGTCCCGCCAAATTGTAGGAAAAATTTAAAGGATCACGACGCAAATTGGAAGAGAAGCTCGGCCTAGAAGTAAGTTACACGCATTTAACCAATTTGACACACATCCGAATACAAATATATAGTATATATTAAAATTTTGTATCTTTTTCTCATATATTGAGTTTTTTTAATTAGAATATGCAGTTATCAACAAATTATTGAGCACTCATTCTAAACAACACTTTGCTTCTTTATCTACTTAATAGCAATAAAATTACACAAATATAGAGAAACACAACAAGATAATAAAACATAAAACCAAAAATATGTACAAACGAAAGGAAACACGAATGTTTTGTTTTTTTACTTTTTGCGTTAAGCCGCTTTTAGTTTATGCCGCTTCACGTACTTCACCGTTTTATTACTGCCAAATGGATAAGTCAGATAGCGCGAAGCGCACGTGAATCGTTATCTTGACGTGGATAATTTATTTTACTGTTCTCTCATTGCGATATATTACTATATATAATATATATGTATGTACATATGTATATACAAGCAGCTACGATTTGCAAGTTAAACTCTCCGCTCAAATCAATTTAATTATAATTTTTACAATTTTTTTTGTATTTGCCGCCTAGCCGTAATTTAACAAACGCCAGCCGCATTCTCTTGTCCTTCAACTTTAAATTATACCTTTGTTAGTTAATTAAAATTTTTTTTATAGTTTTCTTTTTTTGTTAAAACTTTTAGTGTAAAAATTGTGCCGTTGATTGTGAGTTACATACGAGAATTGCACTTTCGCAGTTGGTTGTGTAAATATGTAAGTATATTACAGCAAATATGGGGGTGCTTTAGCTCTATAGTTATGACACATAAAGTTTAGCAACAATTTTTTTTTTTCAAACTCTGTAAATTGCACACTTAACTATTTCACTGAAAAATAAGTACAAAACGTGCCATTTCACATGACTTATTTTGCACCTCAGAAAGTAGGGATTTCTTTACGTGATACAGGAAAAAACTGGAATTAATCGCAAATTAACTCAGAAGCCGACAGTCCAGTTACATATATATACATAGAGCCTTAACCCATATACGCCCACCACGAATTTTTAACACACAAATATGATGTTTAACATTTGATAATCAATATCCGTGTTTTTTTACATATATGTACATATATACATACATCTACATTTGTGTGTAAAAAAATACTTAGATAATGTTTAGGAAACCCATCTAGCGGCAATTGTTGAAGACTCGCGGCAGTGGTTAAATAACTCGTTGCAGAACGAGCTGTAATTAACAGCGGAGACACGGGCCTTCTACTGGTCACAGTGTATAACCTATAGTTGAATTAGTTGCGATGAATCGTGGACACATACACTTTTCGGTCACGGAAGTGGAGAAGAGTGTAAAGATGAAATGGAGAGAATTTGGTTTCCCCGCAAAACTTATACGGCTAAGCAAACTGACTTTTAGCAACATCATCAGCTCAGTTAGAATTGGAAAGGACCACTCCGAGCCGTTCGAAACTAAACGAGATTTCAGACAGGGTGACCCCCTATTGTGCGATTTCTTTAATTTGATGCTGGAGAAAACTATACTAGCTGCAGAACTGAACCGCTCTGGAACAATATTCTATAAAAGCGTGTAACTACTGGCATATGCTGATGACATTTATATCATCGACCTAAACACCGTTAGTCTGCTTACTCCAAACAGGAAAAAGAAGCGGTAAAGATAGGTTTGACGGTGAATGAGGACAAATCGAAGTACCTGCTGTCATCGAGCAAAGAGTCAACGCATATGCGTCTTGGCAACCACGGTACTGTTGGCAGCCATAATTTCGATTCGTTTATTTGGCGGCCGCCATGATGTGATGGTAGTGTGCTCCGCGTACCAGACCGTATGCCCTGGGTTCACACCCCGGGCAAAACAATATCAAAGTTTTTGAAATAAGGTTTTTCAATTAGAAGAAAATTTTTCTAGGAGCACGACGCAAATTGGAAGAGAAGCTCGGCCTTAGATCTCTTCGGAGGTTATCGCGCCTTACATTTATTTTTATTTTATTTGGGAAAGCATTAACACTAACAACAACATCAGCTCCTAAATCCAGCAGGGAATCACTCTTGCCAATAAATGCTATATTGGACTAGGTAGGCAATTGATAAGTTAAGTTCTCTATCGGCAAAAGAAAATCGATGAGCTGTACGAGCTCTACGCAGACATCAAGATAGTCCAGCGAATTAAAAGGCAGCGGCTGCGCTGGCTAGGCCATGTTATGCGAATGAAAGATGACGCTTCGGCGAAGAAAGTGTTTCTATCGGAATCCTTCCACTCCGCTGGAAGGACCAGGTGGAAAACGATTTAAATTCCCTTGGGGTAACCAATTGGCGTCGGTTGGCAGAGAAAAAAGCGAATGACGCGCCTTGTTGGACGGCCATAACCGTATAAACGGTTAAGCGCCAATTAAGTAAGTAAAGAAATTTTCTGCGCAACAATTTCCTAAGTTTAGATAAAGTTAAACACTTGGCAGTCCATATAAAGCTTAAGTGCATAGGTATATCAATTTAAAGACATCACAGCTATTGGTTTCAAGTAAATATTTCTAAAATATTTTAAATATTGCTGTTTTTGGTACTTACTAAACCGAAACAATTTTTTTTGCTAGCATTAAATTTATATAAATGAGCAAAAAAGTGGCGGAATTTGTGTCCTTAAAAAAGAACGCATTCATAATGAATTTTAATTTTAAGACGATAAGAACTAAGAAGCTCCCCAAAAGCTATTGAAAGCAAAATTATAAAACAATGAAGAGTGCACATTACCAAACTATGTAAACAATTAAATGGTAATCGCAAAAAACGTTATTAGCGGCAATCGTAATTCTTCATAAAGAGGAAAAAAATTGTCTCATAATATAAATCACATTTTTTGTGTATTTTTTCAGTTTATCACAAATCATGCCAGCCACCTTGATACCACAACGAAGTTCCTAAGTTCAAGTCCCGGCAATGAAACATCAAAAGTTTGAAAAAGGTTTTTTCAATTAGAATTTTATTTCTAAGCGGCTTCGACACTATGTCTTTTATTGTCTTTGACCTCAGAGCTAAGTTCCCCCTTCTATTTTTTCTTATCTATTCAGTCAACGATAAAAAAGTTTTACATTGTCACCGGTTTCTAATCTTCTTATAAGGTATAGAGTGTGTAGCTCAAGGGAAGGCTTGTTTTTGTGAGATGATTATTGTGTCTGATGCGACACCCCCGTTCCGCAAAAACCTTTATATCTGGAATTCTTCCTTGCGGGATTTTTTATCATTTTCTTTCATTATCTTGGAGCATTTTGCTCTGTTAAAGATTTCATCCTTGTAGTTAAATCTTAAGGTAGTTAAAAATCGATCGCAAAATTTGCTGTGCTCTGTGGCAGAACTTTGTATGTTAAATATTGCATTGGTCTGGAAACTACGTTCGATGCTTCAAGTATCATCACACGAGCCGTACGCTTTTTTGCGGAAGTTTTTCAAGCATTTTCGTCTTGGGCGGCAACCTTCTTTAAAAAATTCCTATAATGGCTAATTAATACAAACATTAGTCTATACAATTCTAAAGTATTTAGTAATTAAGTTCAAAAATTGTTTACTCTACGCACAGTATTGTTTCGAACGAAAGAAAATTCAGTGTTGTAGTGGTAGTGTTGGAAGGTAGTCTGATTGCATTAGTCGTAAATCAACTATCCTTTGTTTATTTAGCTAACGAATTGGCTTCTCGTGTGTGTGTTGATTTCAGCATACATCGGGCGCCTTAAACTTAAATAACAAATTAATAATTAAAGAGCGAAATTGAGCCATCACTTATGTATGGACGGCGGAGTATTTTGAACATAGCCAAGGTATTTGTTTTTCGCATGCTAATTAATATCTTTGTTTCTTTTTTTTTTAACATTCCCATTTGGAAATTTTCAGCATTTTTCCTTGTTGACCATCAATCCAAATTTTTAATTGGATAAATTAATAATCGGCTAAACTTATTAATTGAGGTAAACATTTTTTGACAAATTTATGTAGGTGACGTGCATATCAGCATGATGGAATTATAGAAGGTGCCGGATGTAAGCAGTTTCTCGCTCTAACGCCGCCATCTTGAACGCCCTTAGAAATAAGAATGTTGTCGCTTTATAAAACTACTTTTTTATTCAGAGGAAAAAGGGTATGATAAACTATACAAATCGATTTTTCTATAAAAATATACAAGGGCATCACTTTTTTCCTCCAATTCTTTTTTGTGTTGACTTTTCTCATATTCAAACTTTTGACAATTCTCATGTAATAATTTTGTTTATTTAAAGAAATTATTAAAATTTACACATTTTTCATGTTAAATTATGGTAAGATGTTTTAAAATTTGGAAAATACCTATAATGATTGGTGTAATAATCTTTTTACAGCTTCATTTATAGGTTTTGTGGGGTCGAACTACGGATATATTCATATTTTAATGTGTAAACATGGTGCTGGATGATAACATATTTCGTGGTCCAACAAATTTAATCAGCCATAAACATTACGTAAAGCCTCTTCGTGGAGGCTGATAAGAGGCCAATTACACCTTCTTTGCCAACCCTGACTTTCTGGCCACCAAGCACAATAGGCGTGGGCAGCGCTCATATATGCGTGCATGTCAGTCTTGTTCGTCTTCAGACGCGAACTACATTATGTTTCAGCAACGTCGCAGTATCTAAATTTCCTTGTTTCGACAATGGCATCTCGGGGACGGCAATGAGTTTGCAATTATGTTTTATAATTCAGACCAGAAAGTGAACTTAAACCAAGCATACACCATTCTCATTAAGGTACTGGCCTTGAAACCTTTGCCACGGTAGTGACCAAAAAACTAACCGATGCTTTTCTTTTTCAGATGAACTTAGTTTTATACTTATACCCAGCTTCAAGCCCAGTGCGCAACTCGCTCTGCGGGGCGCATTGTTCCTTTACACCGTTGTATGAAGACCCGCTTAACCTCAACCAACTATCCAGGTGGATGATTGACCATGTGCTCCCGTTCCCAACCTCGTGCCATTTGTTGGTTGGTGCAATGGTCTGGGTTATGCTTGAAGATGTGCATCATAAGGAAAGGATGACCCAAACAGGCTTGTGGGGAGTTATAACAGCTAGCTTGACAACTTCGCTGGTGACCGATGCTCTTTCTGGCTTCGGAACCCTGCCTACAATTGGTCAGTTTCAGAGGGCGACCGAAGTAATATGAATGCTCCATTCACCTTCATGTGTCAACCTCAAGAGTTTCCCCCACACGTTGACGAAAGGGCTCTTTAACATGAATCGTTTTTCTATGTTTTCCTCCGTTTATTTAAAGTTTTACCGCAATCGATAACGAGAAATCTACCACCAGAATATCGGCGAGTCTAATAGGCCCTACACTCTATGCATCTAAGCTATTAGTCAGTTTCAATGTGCTCAAAATGGGTTTGATATTAATAACGAGCCAACACACACGGATTACTAGTCAACCGCACCATAAGAAGATCCCATTAAAGAGCCTTCAGTGTCGATTTTCTAGGCGTGTGGGTCAAAGATCGATCTTCCTACAAGTTTGCTGGATTAATACTCCAAAGCAGGACCTGAGTTGATAGCCTTGCTGTTGTGTTGTTTAATTTTTTCTCGAAAATATTTAATTATTTAAGAACTTATTTCATATAGCTTTGAGGCATTAAGAATAGAGCAACCCTCGATTTGCAACGTCAACTAACATGCAATATTAGTTGGTATTTTAGTCAACAACAATATAATTATATATAATTCAGACAGGATATAACTTTTTGGGGGACGTTTTTATATTAATTTCAGACTAGAAAGGCAAATGAATGCTTCCAAAAGAAATTTATTTGCTGCAAAAATTATAAAAGTTACTTAAGGATAATTAAGTCAATTATTTACATCATAAAATTGCACTTATACCACGTTTTGAAAAAGTATGAAGCTTTGTACTATTTTACAAAGGGGCCCTAATAAGGGCATAACTATTCTCTTGTACTTCCCAATTTCAACCTGGAGATAAGGGTAGTCGATATGACAGCTGTCAAATATTCCTCCACTTTCTTTTATTACATTATGCCTTTGGCTCCGAACCCCTGCCTACAGTTGACATGAGCGTCGAATTGTAATGGTGGGTGACCAACAATGAATCTTCTCACATCGGAAACTTCTCAGGTTTACGGGTTAAAGACTCAAATCCAGAACTTCAACTTATATCCAACGTATTTTATACACCTACTATTGTATGTTGTTAAATTTTTCCGCCACTCCGCTGGAAGGATCAGGTGGAAGAGGATTTAAACTACCTTGGTGTGACCAATTGGCGCCAGTTGGCAGAGCGAAGAAGCGTTGGCGCACCTTTTTGAACGGCCATGACCGTTTAAACGGTTAAGCGCTAATTAAGTAAGTTATACTACAGGACAGGGGTAGACTGCTAATACCCGTTCAAAACTGTCAGGAGCGTGTTCAAAAGACACGTTTTGAGCTCCGTATTTAAATACGAACAATGACCTTCAACCGCTCCAAGACCAGAAGTATGATCCGTAGTCTTTTGTCGCAGAACCCTTACAGCATAAAATTTAAATAGTTTTTTTGCAAACATCTTTTGACATTAGTAAAGTCTCTGTTTCTAGGTTAATGATATCGAGGTCAAAACACGTCTTTTGAAACCTTTTTCCGACATTTTTGGCAGTGTATTAGCAGCCGGCCTCTGTCCTAGAGTATTACCAGCAAAATCTATAAGCTGCAAACGTTTTAAAAATGAATAAAGCAAACTTAATTTCATAGTTTTTATCATAAAACTGCATTAAAATCAAGCTACATTTATATTCCATCATTATTTAAAAAGTATTAATTTAAGTACTATTTCAAAAGGGGCCTTTTTTTATGCCCACATTCTCTTGTACTTCCAAAATACAACCTGGAGCTCACTGGAACTAAGGGCGTTCGATATGATAGCTGTCAAATCTTCCGCCACCTTCTATCATTACATTATGCATATCAGGGCTGCAAATAATATGATAAAAAAAAAGAAACAAGTAAGGAAGGTTAAGTTCGGGTGTAACCGAACATTACATACTCAGTTGAAAGCTATGGTGACAACATAAGGGGAAATAACCATGTAGGAAAATGAACCGAGGGAAACCCTGGAATGTGTTTGTATGACATGTGTATCAAATGAAAGGCATTAAAGAGTATTTTATGAGGGAGTGGGCCATAGTTCTATAGGTGGACGCCATTTAGGGATATAGCCATAAAGGTGGATCAGGGTTGACTCTAGAATGCGTTTGTACGATATGGGTATCAAATGAAAGGTATTAATGAGTATTTTAAAAGGGCGTGGACCTAAGTTCTATAGATGGACGCCTTTTCGAGATATCGCCGTAAAGATGGACCAGGGGTGACTCTAGAATGCGTTTGTACGATATGGGTATCAAATGAAAGGTGTTAATGAGTATTTTAAAAGGGAGTGGGCCTTAGTTCTATAGGTGGACGCCGTTTCGAGATATCGCCATAAAGGTGGGCCAGGGGTGACTCTAGAATTCGTTTGTACAATATGGGTATCATACGAAAGGAGTTAATGAGTATTTTAAGAGGGAGTGGGCCTTAGTTCTATAGGTGGATGCATTTTCGAGGTATCGCAATAAAGGTGGACCAGGGGTGACTCTAGACTTTGTTTGTACGATATGGGTATCAAATGAAAGGTGTTAATGAGTAGTTTTAAAAGGGAGTGGGCCTTCGTTTTATAGGTGTTCGCCTTTTCGAGATATCGCCATAAAGGTGGACCAGGGGTGACTTTAGAATTTGTTTGTATGATATGGGTATCAATTGAAAGGTGTTAATGATTATTTTAAAAGGGCGTGGGGCTTAGTTCTATAGGTGGACCCGTTTTCGAGATATCGCCATAAAGGTGGACCAGGGGTGACTCTAGAATTCGTTTGTGCAATATGGGTATCAAACGAAAGGAGTTAATGAGTATTTTAAGAGGGAGTGGGCCTTTCTGGACCAGGGGTGACTCTAGACTTTGTTTGTACGATATGGGTATCAAATGAAAGGTGTTAATGAGTATTTTTAAAAGGGAGAGGGCCTTCGTTCTATAGGTGTTCGCCTTTTCGAAATATCGCCATAAAGTTGGACCAGGGGTGACTCTAGAATGAGTTTGTACGATATGGGTATCAAATTAAAGGTATTAAAGAGAGTTTTAAAAGGGAGTGGTGGTAGTTGTATATGTGAAGGCGTTTTCCAGATATCGACCAATTTGTGCACCAGGGTGACCCAGAACATCATCTGTTGGATACCGCTAATTTATTTATATATGTAATACCTGCCAAGATTTTAAGGGTTTTTTATTTCGCCCTGCAGAACTTTTTCATTTTCTTCTACATAATATGGTAGGTGCCACAACCATTTTATAAAGTTTTTTCTAAAGTTATATTTCGCGTCAATAAAACAATCCAATTACCTTACCATATTTCATCCCTTTTTTCGTATTTGGTATAGAATTATGGCATTTTTTTAATTTTTCGTAATTTTCTATATCGAAAAAGTGGGCGTGGTCATAGTCGGATTTCGTTCATTTTTCATACCAAGATAAAGTGAGTTCAGATAAGTACGTGAACTGAGTTTAGTAAAGATATATCGATTTTTGCTCAAGTTATCGTGTTAACGGCCATGCGGAAGGACAGACGGACGACTGTGTATAAAAACTGGGCGTGACATCAACCGATTTCGCCCATTTTCACAGAAAACAGTTAACGCCATAAAATCTATGCCCCTACCAAATTTCAAAAGGATTGGTTAATTTTTGTTCGATTTATGGCGTTAAAAGTATCCTAGACAAATTAAATGAAAAAGGGCGGAGCCACGCCCATTTATAAATTTTCTTTTATTTTTGTATTTTGTTGCACCATATCATTACTGGAGTTGAATCTTGACATAATTTACTTATATACTGTAAAGATATTACATTTTTTGTTAAAATTTTACTTTAAAAAAAATTTTTTTTTAAAAGTGGGCGTGGTCCTTCTCCGATTTTGCTAATTTTTATTAAGCGTACATATAGTAATAAGAGTAATGTTCCTGCCAAATTTCATCATGATATCTTCAACGACTGCCAAATTACAGCTTGCAAAATTTTAAATTACCTTCTTTTAAAAGTGGGCGGTGCCACGCCCATTGTCCAAAATTTTACTAATTTTCTATTGTGCGTCATAAGTTCAACTTATCTACCAAGTTTCGTCGTTTTATCGGTCTTTTGTAATGAATTATCGCACTTTTTCGGTTTTTCGAAATTTTCGATATCGAAAAAGTGGGCGTGGTTATAGTCCGATATCGTTCATTTTAAATAGCGATCTGAGATGAGTGCTCAGGAACCTACATACCAAATTTCATCAAGATACCTCAAAATTTACTCAAGTTATCGTGTTAACGGAAGGACGGACGGACGGACGGACGGACGGACATGGCTCAATCAAATTTTTTTTCGATCCTGATTATTTTGATATATGGAATTCTATATCTATCTCGATTCCTTTATATATGTACAACCAACCGTTATCCAATCAAACTTAATATACTCTGTGAGCTCTGCTCAACTGAGTATAAAAATAAGGCCGGGACTGTCTCCAGTTGTGCTGAAGACCTCATGCCTTTCAATCATCTTATGAAATTTCAAATATTCATAAAATCTGAACAATCAGTTGTATATGATATTTATATTATTTATAAATTTAAAATTATATTATTTATAAAATTCAAATTATGCGTGTAGGTATGTATGTATAGATCGTGTTACGTCCTAAAGGGATAGATAACCAAATTTAAAATACCGACTTAAAACCTTTGAGGGACGGTTAAAGGCTTAAAATAATTTCAAAATATGAAATGGGGCATGGTACCTTCCATAAAAATAAGGTCTTTTATACTACATAACTGTGGAAGTGTTCATGCTAGAACATTAAAATTCAGTTAGAAGTTTTATGAGGACAATCCCTATCACCACCAAGAAAATGTGGGATGAGCAAAAGTAGGCGTGGCAGCTCCCATTAGAGGTTTACACCGATCACTTTATCGGCGGCGGCGGCGTAGGCTCCATTATATACCTGCGTCTGCGGCGTGGGCGGCGCGCCGGCATACGCCGGTGTTCTTACTTAAAAAAGCTTTTTCTATTAAAAAAAAAGTATTTAGGAAAAATTTTATTTAGATGTATTTAAGGAAATCAAAGTTTTGGGCATTTCGGAAAGATCCGGGGTTTTTGCTTCAAAAACTCGCAGATCGTTCAAAAATTCTCAGTAGTAGCTCTTTGCGGGGGGATTGTCCCTCGTTCACTTACTGCAGGGAGGCTTCGAACCTAACCCCGGTCTTTGGAATTGGTACTGCTGCGTCTGCTGAAAAGAAATGGAGATACGTAAAGTGGTCACACTTTTGTCTGTATATCTCGTGCAAAGTGTAGTTTCGCCTAGGGTTAACTCCTAATAATCGTCGCGAGCACAATTTCTTTAAATCATTTGTGGCTCCTTGGCGGTCACGCACAAAGGCGACTTACGGTTGCTATTCATGGTCTATTAATACTCATGCCTCTCGTTGTACAGGGCGCATCCAGTTTTTCCGAGCTACAATTCCCGATGATTAGGAGCTACAATTCCCGATGTGCGAACAGTAGCAATCCCGATCACCAGTCGCTACCACGCCTCCTGACCCTCACACCATAAGCCAGCACAGAAGCTATAGGACTGCGACTTCGAACACATATGTATCTTCATCGACGTCACTTTCCCAGAAGTTCTAGGTGTAGTTCCGAAGACTTTCTAACGGATGTTTTTGTCGCGCTATGCTTCTGAGCTACACCAGAGAAACACCTTGAAACATTAGGGAGTAACTATTCGGTCAAGGATGCCGCCCTCGAAATCATAAGCAGTCTAGTTGGATGTAATTGCGTAACTCATGGGTGAAAATCGTATAATCCTCGGCGCATCTACAACACTAAAATTTTACAAGGACCTTGGATACAATTTTTAAAATGTAGATCAAATTTTGCAGACGTCTGTGTTCACAACATTGATTTCAATGGTATTAGTTAAATGAAAACGATATTTTAGAATGGATGACCGCGTAGCTTCAGTTTTCAGACTAGTTCGACTGTCCACTACGTTAGGGTAGTAGCACACACGGTCTTTAGTTCGACTGTCTTGGGAAAGCTTTTGCCTCACCACTTTGAGTGTTCTTGCGAAGGACAAAGCCTCACCTGGTAAATATATGTGCCTACGTATTCACATTTGTAAAAGGAGCCGTAACGCGTAGGTTATATTTAAACTTGGTTGGTAGGCTATAAACAATGTTATTCACTCCAAGGGACTAGTTTTGCATAAGGGCCGCCAACTTTAGGAAATGTTAAACCGGGAGACTTGGGTATTGAAGGATGAAGTGTGAAAATCAAAATTAACATTTCAGACGCTATTGTATAGTTTCGCAAATAAACAACAGGTGTTTAAATGTAAGCCCAAGTGATATTTCAAACCCTTCTCATACGTACATATATCCTCAACTTAAGTATGAGGTAAGACTCATTCCAAAGGAGTGTTTATGCCCCTAGAACCTACTAAAGGATTTTGCAACACTGATTTGGCTTATTCTTTCAGCCAATCGTAATGTAATTTTCTTTTTTTAAATCGGCACCTTTTTTTGGTAATTTGCTTTTTTAACAACTTGAGGTCACTTTGAAAACATGTTCGCCTTGGGCCGTTTTATTTGCATTGTTCATTATAAATTTTTTGAAAAAATAAGCAAAGTGAGCATATAAATTTATTATAAAACTTTTGTTTTAGTCAAAAACAATTGTTAAAAAACCATGAGCACTTGGGAATGACAAACAAAGTAATTGACAATAAACAAAAATCCAGCATTATCAGTGATTTGCACCAGATGACGCAAAACTAAATAAATATACTTGGTAAAAGGAATAGAAGTAGCAAATTTGCCAGTCAAACAAACCACCGCTGTATAGCTAAATGGTTAGCACAGAATGCCTAAAGCGTACTGAAGATGAAGGCTTAGCACCCTTCGAAATGGATCTATCTGCGCAGCTATGGCATGTTGTCTGAACAATTTTCTACTTACTATTCCAAAAACAAAATACAATTTTTCAAATTTAGAAAATTTAAAAAAATAACAATAATTCTAATTATCATTAGAAAAAATTATTGTTCTGGCCTTGAGCTCGAATCGAACCTTGAATCATTTATCAATAGGCCGATAAAAACAAAAACAATTCTTTTCTTTTAGTGTTTTGTTTTAATAACTTGGTGAATTGGGTGATGCAAAGTCCGTGTTAAGCTGACATCGAAAGCGCCTGTTTTTTTTTTATATAACTTATGAACAGTTAGAAAGAGTTAAATTTCGCAATTACTTTCTTATAACTGGCAGTGATGCGCATCCGTTGATACCACTTTCGACCATATCAGACCAATTTTTGACATGAACAATAAATGGTCTAAACAGTCTTAAATGAGAAAAAAATATAGTACCGCGCCGGACGCCGCCGCCGCCGCGCAGATAATTTTGACATTCGGCGGCGGCGTACGAAAAACCTCTAAAATCGGCGGCGGTGGCGGCGTTTATCGGCGGCGTATATCTCTAGCTCCCATACAAATGGAATATATTATACTGCATATCTCTGGATGTAGATGGTAGGTAGGTAGGTAGGTGAAATGGCTGCGACCCTGGTCGCCCAAGTACCTATTTAAAGCCGTTTTGATGCCATGTAACTCGTATAAAAACCTACGGAATGTTACGGTCAATGTATTACAACCAGCAAGACTTATTCGGGATTGCAGTCACAGATAAACCTCTGAGGCCTTCTATAAAGGGGGTTCCAAGGAACCTTAGTCGGGCTCTAGCTAGAGCCGAGTATTTAAACATAAAGTGTTCTACTGTCTCCCTGGCATTTGGATCTTTGCAGCTTCTGCAGTAGTCGTTATACGCAATGCCCATCTTTTCCGCATACGTACCTACTGCCCAATGACCGGTGGAGACTGCTATCAGTTTGCGTGTGTTGGCCCTGGATTTGTTCAGAAGACTTGTCGTCCTCTTTTCATCATATTTTGGCCAAATGGATTTTTATATTGCACAGGTGGTGATGTTATTCCACTTTGTTTGTGCTTTCTTCGGAAGCAGGTGATATTCCCCTTGGCTACTGTTAAGGGTATGCCTACTTCGACACTGGTTATTTTCTCGTTCATCTCCGGTGTGCCCCTGCATGCCAGCTCGTCGGCCTTCTCGGTACCCAGATAACGCATAGTTCTAGATTGGTTGATAACTGGCATATGAGTCGCTTACAAGCCCACACTAATTTTGAGTTAATGTGTGGCGAGGAAAGCGCTTTTATCGCTGCTTGGCTATCCGACAGGATGCAAACTTTACCAGCTACATTCGAGCCCTCTTCTGTTTGAAACACGCTGCAGTGCGGTGGGAGTCTGAATGATGCAAACAAATTTAGGGACTCAGAGTAGACTCCGGGCTCCACTCCCGATTCCATCTTGAAGCCGTCAGTGTAGATTTGGATGCCATCAACTCTTATGCCCGGCTTTCTCTTCCAATCGTTCCTGCTTGGAATGGCGGTATTACAACCGTACTCAAACTGCAGTTCGCAAGGGTAGTAATCTGTCTCGGTACTACATGTATCATTCGAAAGTTTGTTTAGGATACTACTATGCCCTTGCTGAGTATCCTTCCTACACCCAGACTCCCTGAGTGTCAGTGCGGTTTGTGACGATGTACAAAGTATATGCAAGTCGACCGGAAGCAGGTGCAAAATGGGGTCTAAAGCAGCTGTGGAGCAAGTGCGTCCGGCCCCTATAGCACCAACACACGCAGTGCGCTGGGCTTTTTGCAGGCTGGTGTGAATGTAGCTCTTACTTAGAGCTCCCTACTAGACTATGGAACCATAGGTAAGCACCGGTCGCACCACCACCTCGTACATCCAAAGTACCATGCTTGACTTGAGTCCGAATTTCTTACCAAACATTGATTTGCAGGGATAGTAGGCGATTCAGGCCTTCCTGACTTCTTCGATGCATACTTTCCAATTCAAATTGCAGTCAATTGTTAGTCCCAGATACTTGGTACTCCATGACAGGGTTAGTTGCTGGCCGCTTAAGAATGGTAGTCTGAAGGCAGGTGGCTTGTAGTTCCTCGTGAGGAGAAGCAGTTCCGTCTTGTCGGGATTTAACCTAAGGCCACATCCCTGTGCCCACCTGCTGAGTTTAGCCAAGGCCCTTTCCATGATTTCGCTCATTACGGAGGGGAAAGGACTAGAGACCAAGATCGCCACGTCGTAGGCATACGCCACGATCTTAACTCCCCTGCGTTAAGTTTTCCTGGGATTTCATTTATGGTGATCAACCAAAGCAGAGGTTCGGCTCTTACATTGTTAAACGCGCCTTCCACATCAACAAACGCAGCCAGAGTGAACTGCTTGTGATGAAGGGACTTTTCCACCATTCGAACTACCTCATGTAGTGCGGTTTCTGTGGATTTCCCTCTTAGGTACGCGTGCTGTGCTGTGAAAATTGGAGTGTCGCCCAGAAGCTCCCGTATATGTATATCTAGTAGCCTTTCGAAAGTTTTCAGGACGTGAGACTTATTGGCCGAAAGTCTTTGGATACTTCAGGCCCCCTTCTGCCGGCCGGAATGTGGTTGAGACGAATGTATGCCTCGAAGATCTCCTTTAGTTCCTTAACCAAAGATTTCTGAGTCTTCTGCAGCATAATCGGTAGAATACCATCCACGCCCGGTGATTTATATGGCAATTTTCTTCTCCGCTAAATGGATGTAGATGGTAGAATTATGAAAATTAATTAGGAGCTATATGTCGTTATGTTCTAACACCTCCAGAAAAATGTGGAAACGGGGAACAGGAGGCGTCGCACATTCCATACAAATGGGATTTTTTAGAAATATGGCTGCCGTACAAGCTTTGGTAATTTTAACAAAATCTCGATATCATTGAAAAAACTTTTTATACATACCCAAAATAATATTACAAAAAAATATCGTATATCTCATTGGTTTTCAGCAATACCTAAATTCGTAAACACTCAACCTTAAAAATAGTTTAAAATTTGTTTTATTTATTTAGCGTATTTTTACAGAAACGTGGGGTGAAATGCACAGGCAGCTAGTATATTAGATAACACATTTGCCATATAAGTAAGCATCTGGTGAAATTTCAACCTTCAAAAACCCACTTATCTGACCAATCGGTTGTATCGGATATATAATATATATATATGACCGATCTTGACGATTTCATTAGACAGTAAGGTGTCTTTATATGTAAGCATCCTGTGAAATTTATCACATGCTACAGCGCTCCGATCTGGTCGGCTCAGACAAATGATCATTGGAACACTAAAATAAGCCCACTCGCCGAATTTCATAAAGTGATCTCAAAAATTTAGTTGAAACAGACAGACGGTTATACGGACAATTCAGCTCGTCGTCTTGATCTAGTCAGCATACTTATTAGTGGGTCTACACTTAATTTTATTTTCATAAAAGCTATAAATATTAAAATGAATATTTGTTTCGTTGTTACCAAAAACTAAATTTCGTTTTTTTTTTGTGATATTTCGAAGTAATAGCTTTTTTTGAGTAAATTTTATATGGTCAAAAAATATTCAAATGCGAAAATTAAATTTTTGCGAGATTGCTGATAATCTGTTTCATTTCAGCCAAAAACTATTTGCCACATTAGATGTATGGAAATGATCCAGCTATTGCCTTAGGACATTCAAAGATGAATCAAAGGCCAAGGGTTGGTCACAAGAAAGTGAAAATAAATGTTATTGCCCAGGCTACCGAGCTCTTAAAATCGCTTCTAACTTTCGATCATCCAAAAAGTAATCATCTTTTACGAGTAACCAAATGATAGGACGAGGTTCATGCCAACTTTTAAAGTGCAAAAGATCTGAGAATCACCGGTCATATGGCTCTCGCATTCTGCTCTAATTTTGTGTAGAGGTGAAGATGGACTTGCGATAAAAATTTCAAAAGTCAATACCACCATCGGAGAACAGCAATATCGGAAGGGATTCAAGGGGTTGTGTAGCGCAATATATAGCTTCTCCAACCCTATTGTCAACCTCGCCTTCCAGCGGCGAATCCCGTTTCACTAACAGACGAGGCTCTGGCGACCCCAAGCTCCTCATGGAACTTGGGGGTGGGGAGGGAGGGATGGCCTGAAGGTTTAATGTGGCCATATAAATCGTTCCCGAGATGGTCGGGCCAGCACCTTAATGGTGATGTGTTACCGGAGCGTATCGGATCTGTATCCGACAAAGGACCATCACATCGATAACACTCCCCAAAGCCTTCGGGGAGTAACCTAATCGCTACAACAACAACAACAACAGCAATATCGGAAGATCATATATATGTATGTATGTACGTGTAAGCCGTAACAACCAAAGTAATGGCGCCGGGATGGTGTTTTGTATAATGTGCCAATTCGATTATAAGACGATCGTACAAACCGGCAGGTCTCTAAATCATGCCAAGTCAGCTCTGTAGGTCTAGAAAAAACTGCTAGTATTTTCCAACAGGACGTAGTTATTCCATCCGTCATGGCTCTTAAGGGGGTTTTCAGTTTGGTGGCGAATAAACTTCTGGTAATGGAAACATTCAGATAAAGCGGCTCTGGGAGTGTTCGAGAGAAAAAATCTTAGAAAGATTTACGGACCTTTTTGCGCTGGAGATGGCGAGTACCGCAGAAGATTCAATGATAAGCTGTACGAGCTTTACGCAGACATCAACATGGTCCAGCGAATTAAAACAAAGCGGCTACGCTGGCTTGGCCATGTTATGCGAATGAAAGGTGACGCACTATCTAAGAAAGTATTTTTATCGGAACCTGCCTATGGAAGCAAAGAAAAGAGGGCGGCCCCACTCCGCTGGAAGACCAGGTGAAAAACGATTTAAACTGCATTGGTGTGACCAACTGGCGCCAGTTTGCAGAGCGAAGAAATTACTGGCGCGCCTTGTTGGATGGCCATAACCATTGAATTGTTTAGCGCTAATTAAGTAAGTAAGTAATGGCCACATTCACTTTATGTGATGTCCAAATGGACCGGCCAGTTGAATCTGACCTAACTTCATTTACACAAAAGTGATAAGTATTAAGTGGTAAGCTTTTTAAACCAGAAAACTTCATTCTTCATATGTGCATCTAAGACACTTCTTAAACTACACATTTATCTAACGCAAACTCTTTTTTTGTTTTTTTTTTTTTCAAGGGACCAATTTTTTCATTTGACAAATACATATGATGTACGCAGCTAGAATGACGTATTCAAGTCCAAAATAGGTTTTTGATTGATGTTTTACAAAACCAGGTCTCAATGTATGCCAGCCAAGAGAGTGTCCGCCAATTGGAGAGCAATTTGTTCTAAAAATTGTACCTATAACTTGGCGCATGAAAAACTGTCAGGCTAAGGGAGATGTCCGTCTGTATATGGAAGTGTGCACTAAAATAAAATTTGAATATACGTAATCGATAATTTTTAAATATATTTTCTATACAAAGGAACGCAAATGATTGCAGAAAGCATTACACCAAGTATTGCAGACGGAAAAAAGACAGGAATAATTAGTAGGCAGCGCAAAGAGGAATAGTGACTTACAATTTTTTTCAATACAGCGGACTAAAAAAAAGTACTGATATCCTCTGGGCTGCAACTAAAGGAATTCATATAATTCATTCCTTAACAACTATGGGTATAAGATGGACCAACCTACTTGTCCAAGTGTTCTACAAAGTTATTTATGGGTTAAACTTTCAAAGAAGCAACAATTGACTTTAACAGTATAAAATATTGTTCCCTTCTCTTTCCCTTCCGCCTTCGATCTCGCTATCTTTTATGCCCCTCGTTTCCTCTTCATCTCCTCCGCACTTTCTCAAACTATCCTTCATTCTAACTCTACATTTCCCACAACTTTTAGCTTCTCTCTAAATATCATGTGCAATTCCAAACTTCTCAGAGCAGCTTCCCCAGCAGCAACACTGATTACACGAGTCATCAAAAAATTTGACTTTGACTTCAAAGCATTAAATTTCAATTCTTTAGGTCGTAATTTGGCGGAAAATAATATGTGGCATGAAAAAGTTTGCTTTCCTATTTAGGAAACCGCTTGAACGAAACTTTTGGAAATCTGTGGTTTTAATTTTTACTTGAAAATGAAACAATTCCAATAAATATTTTTATTAAATTTTAATATCGAGATAACTTACAAAAAAGTGGAAAATTATTTAAAAGTGTACACTTTTACTTTTTCTTTTATGTTCATAGGTACTGTCCATCAATAAACCCCAAATATAGTCTCCCATCATGTTTTCATTATATTGGCTTTGTTAGCGTTATTCGAGGAAGAGCCTAAAAGCTCTGATTTACTTTTTGGTAAATTTAAATCTGTAATCAAATCATTAAAATCTTCAGTAGTGATGAAATGATGTTTTGGTTGTTCTGGTGTTGGTAAAAACTAACGGCATTGCTCCTATATGAACTAAGAGATGATCCACTGCTCTGCGATAATTTTTTAGGTGGCTCTGATACTGGTCGTGTGAGATCCTGTGCGACTGGAGTAGAAGAAAATTCAAGATCAGGATATTCGATAGGTTTTACATTTTTACCTCTACGTCTTTTGCCCGCATTTATCATGCACAAGTAGCAGCAGTCTTTAACGTGGTCTTTTGGTTCTCGCCAGATTCTTGGTGTTGCAAATTTCATAGATCTTTTCTCACATCTATACCAATCTAACAAATAGAAAGAAAATCAATATGTCTACTTTATTTAATTTAATATTTAAATAAAATTTGCTTACCTTCCAAACATCTCTTACAATAACTACAAGCAACATGTGGATACTATGTCTTGTATTGATTCCAAACAGGACAGCTAAAATATGCTTCGTATGCTTCACAGAGGATGAGAGATGCATTTAATTCATATTTTATATCTCAAACTTCAATAAGTTGCCCACATATATAAAAAAAGCATCAGCTTCATATTTAGACTTTCGCGACGATATCTTAGGTTAATCTAAATTTGTACAAAACACCTGATCGTGGTTTAGTTATCTTTCTAGCGCCATGAGTATTGTTACTATAACTATTACGAAAGCAAAATTTATACCGAAGAAAGGTATTTTCTTTTCGTTTTTGTTTATATTAAAACAGAAAGTCATGAAATAAACTTTAGGACAAAGAACAAAATTTTTCTTGTAGAGTCGTGTTATGTATCTGTTGCCCTATCCTCAGAATGGTCACGCTTAATCTATGATCTGTTGTACAGTTCAATTATTGTTATTGAAACATATGTTTAATATAATAAATTAATTACAAACGTACATATTTCGTTTTAGTTAGTTTAAATGGCACGAGACTTGCACGAGTAAGCTTAACAAATGAATTAAGTCAAAATAAATAGACAAGTTTTGATAAGATAAGTTAAGATTAGCGCTCTCTTTTATAAGCTTTTATTGTAAATGCGAGCTTTTAATTGAGCAATCTAAATATAGCTTAGTAGCTCTGTGTATAGCAAAAACAAAAAAAAAAAACAGGAAATGCTTTTGTTTGCTAATTAAAATAGAATAAATTAAACACAATGATAGCAGCAATCAGCTTATGTATGAAATAGATTTTTGATTAAAAAATTACATTCTTAATAATTTTGATTATCTTCAATAATCTACAAGTATACGCATATGCATATGGATAGGGTGGGGGTGAAAAAGTTAACAAAACCAAATGGAGTGAGATGTATTAAACATCTTATTTACTTCTGGTGATTACTTGCCATAAACAAGGCGCAAATTCAATTAACCTATTTAGGATGAGTACGGGAGTAATTACATAAAAATGAGACGTAAAAAAATGGTTATATTTTTTCTGAGTGTAATACAAATTAAGCAAAACATCCGCCAATGTGCGGCGCAGTAGCTTTTTTTCAATTAGGTATATTTTTTTATATTAACGAGATATTTGGAAATTTGGTTTTGTGTAATAATTAGTCAATGTAAATACGAAATACAGTGAAACCTCCCTTGTGCGGATACTTCTTGTCCGCCAGCTCTTGTCGCCCAGGCAAGTGTCCGCTCAACGGAGTGGAGAGCTATTCTTAAATTACCTAATTATTTAATAAATTTAGTATTCACAACCTTCCACTTAAAATCAATATTTTTATTACTTAAAATGCAAATTAATATCACTGATCTAAGGGCTTACTTTACCGATCGGGTAATACGGAAATCGTATAAGCTGGCAGTGTCTTTCAGACAGAAGTGGAGGCTGTGACCAAAGCAGCAGAGATGCTGGAAGAAAACCGCGGTCATTGAGGCGATAATTTCACACAAAAATTAGAAAGTGTTGGAGTGTAAGTAAGCACTTCGAAGTACTGAAATGTGGAGAAGGTTACCAGATGGCCCAGATGGTAATGAAAATGGACGTACTGGAAAAGAAGACGACAGCTTCACAAGACCATCCACGAAGGTTTGAAATCAAATGTAGGGCCGCTAGGTGTCAAAACTTATGTGGAATCAAGTTTTCAGTCAAGAAGCAGCTAGTGACGTGGGCCATACTTTCACACTTTGTTCACTTACGAAGAGTTTGCGGGCGTTCAAGAGAGGTTTTTGATTGTTTTGTTATGAAAACAGTTCTGTATGTCCGCTCATAAAAGGTTCGTGTCCGCTAGTACAGGTTTTTCATCCCACGTCTTAGCAAATAAATATCCACGTCCGGCCAAGTGAGTGCTCACCTAAAGGGGAGCAATTTTGTCTCCAAAATATTATCTAAAACTTGGTGCATAAAAACTACGCTGATATTTGCTTTTCTAATTTCGGTGAACTTATAAAGATTTTAATTAAAACCATAGCTGGTGACTGTCGACGAAATTTTTTCAACATTTTTCCGGCTTTCACATTGCGTTTTTAGCAATTTTTTGTTTGCTTGTTTACCTCATCGCCTATTTTAAATTACTTTTAATCGTCTAATTTTCGATTTGCACGTTTGGACTCTGGTAAATACCAAAGGCGTAGAAACATATTTACTCAGGTAATGATATACGAATGATATTTGAATATATTCTTAATTTTTTTTGTATGTGGATCGAATAAGGAATACCGGTTTAAGGAAAATGTCTACAAAAATTGAACTTGCCAGGTGGGCTAATAACATCTTTTGGTACAAAACTAATCACTCCGTCTTCTTTTCACGGTTTCAATTACCGGAGCCTTCGTTCCAATCTCTTTTCTGTTACCTCATCTCCTCTTTTCCTTGTCCCCTTATCACACTCCCTCTTCTTCCTTTTCATATCTCTTTTTCGCGGTCTCAGAATTTCGCTCAATCCCTTTCTTTTTCTTTCTCCCCATCACTCCCACTTTATCTCCTGCCATTCCTTCTCCCTCTCCTCGTCAATTTCCACTCCTGCCCCGCTCTCACTCACTTCTTATTTATAGTTTTTCGACTTCCCCTCTCCTTATCTTCTCTTTCCCCTTCCCAGTTTTTCTATTCGTTCTCCTTCGTTCCTCTTGCACTTTCCCATCAGATTTCCTGTGGAAATTTTCGGGCTCTATACTTATCAGCCAGCATTTGAAGCTCTGCACACTCTCATTGTTCTGCCTTACGTTACTTTCATCTAAGCAAGTTTATTTTTTTCCCTCTTCAGTGTGTTCCTTCCTGTGGGCAGAGTTTTTCGTGGCACCAGTTGTTTTTCTGGGCTTGCTGGAAATGCATGAGAAATGTGCTTTCCTTATCCTTATAAATTTAGTATCTATTTGTTTGCTTCTTAATTTATGTACATGAAAATTAACAAATAAAAAATAATAATAACAATTGTATCATATTAACAATGGTCGCTTTCAGCAAACAAAACTGTTGTTCATCCGTTGAGTTATAAATTAATAAACGCAACGTTGATAAATTTCGGATCGCTCAACGAATTGGTCTTTACCTCAAATTACTGAGCGCTAGCTTTTTTTGTTTCGCTTCAGTCAGTCACTTATCTATAAGTTATCGAAATTTTCCGTGCTAACTAAATCATGGACAGCCATGCAAGGAAAAGGTATAAGCACAAGTCAGCTGTTTTGTTGGTTTTCGTGTATTCACATTAGATTTTTCTGATTTTTTCTACTAAATATAAGCAACTATCCATTTAACTGGGAGTTGGCCACCCTGTGATGGTGAAAAAGAAATTTTGAAGTGTAGCTATCCGAAGGATTGCTGCCTCCATAATATTTCTAACTTAACTAAAAAAAAAAAAAAAAAAAAAAAACAAAAAAAAAAACTAGAGAGAGTAAAAACTGCCCTTATTATTATAATGAAGTGTAAAAATAACTTAAGAAGCCCTTTTCATTAATTTTGAAGGTGAACTATTTACCGTTCCCAAGGCAGCCCGTTCTATGTACCGTAGCGACTCGGGATTTTTCCCGACCAAGGGCTGTAACCCCATATAATTTGTTGCGTCCTTGGTCGCACCAATTGGATGGGGCGAAGCACTGCTACAACAACAACAACATTAAATATTAACTATTTGCAGTTGGCTCAACTCGCCGCTCAAAACTGGAAATTTCTACCACTCAAGTGATTGAAATATGTTTGCAACGTATCAACTAAATTTGTTTTTGCTGAAAGCGTTCAATTCCTTTGTAAATTATTAATACTTTCTAGAGTTACCTTCTGTAATTCCTTTTGTGTTTATGTAAATCATCAGGTTTTAGTTTCCTGCTGGTTCTTGCCTTTCCACCAGACGCGGTGGTGGCTCTTTATAGTGAGCATTTTTCGCGTTACAACGCTCTTCATACGATTCATTTGGTTTAACATCCGAGCTTAATGTAATTAATTTGTCCAATGGGCATTTGGTCGGTGGCCACCGTGGTGTGATGGTAGCGTGCTCCGCCTACCACACCGTATGCCCTGGGTTCACACCTCGGACAAAGTAGTATCAAAATTTTAGAAATAAGGTTTTTCAATTAGAAGAAAATTTTTCAAAGCGGGGTCGCCCCTCGGCAGTGTTTGGCAAGCGCTCCGGGTGTATTTCTGCCATGAAAAGCTCTCAGTGAAAACTCATCTGCCTTGCAGATGCCGTTCGGAGTCGGCGTAAAACATGTAGGTCCCGTCCCGCCAATTTGTAGGGAAAATCAATAGGAGCACGACGCAAATTGGAAGAGAAGCTCGACCTTAGATCTCTTCGGAGGTTATCGCGCCTTACATTTATTTTTTTATTTTTTTAATGGGCCTTTAGCACCACAATTTGGTACTTTCAGCAATTCCACACAACCCTTTTCATTATTTAATAAATCTGAAATTAAATAATTTAATCAGATTACACTTAAGCATTTACAAGTTGTGAACGTATTGCTCACCTGCACATAATATTCACCAGTTTGCAAATTTTGATGCAATTCAAAAATGGCCATAACAGCAAAACGCGGCATCTGTCGCTACCAAACACCCAAAGCAGAGAGTATATTACCCACGGTCCAATCATGACCAATATAAATAAGTAGTTTACGATCGTTGGGACTCAGTTGATCATTGCTTTTCTGTATCATCTCGGCAAACGTCTTCTTGAGGAAGGGACCACCTTTGATCTTTTGCATTTCTTTTGTACAAGCGTTGTAAATATAACTTTGTTACGCTAAAAAATGCAATTTTTCTGGATAATAATGAGATGCCCATACAGGTAATGGAAATCTAAACTCTTGCTGATTTTGTGGAAAAATAAAATTGATATTAGTGGAATGGCTATATCTATTGATTTTGCAAAAATGATATAGATTATATACATTGGCTTTGAAGTCAAAACCTTTGAAATTGTATCCTAATGAGTCAAAGATTTTCTATAAAATGTTGCCTACTTAAAAAAAAAAAAGCTTAATAACTTATTTCGAGATCGAAAAGAGCTTTGGAAAAATGCTTAAAGAATTTACTTTAAGCACTTCTTAAGAAAAGTGTAAGCATAACCTACTTATAAGTTTGACATAATACCTGTCCATGTGTATGGCTCGGTGTGGTAGAGCATGGTGCAGGGAGAAGATGGGATGAAGCTATCGAGAGAAAGGTGCTTTGGAAGACGAAGTTAGCTTTTTACGCAACACGATCTATGGTAACAGAAGAGTAATCCTCGAAATAAAACAAAGGAGTCCTCGCAAAGCAGATGGGCTCTGAACGCTTTTATGAAAGAGCTTAGAAGATATAAACCGGTTGGACATGACAAGAGCGTTGGGAGGACTAAAACTGAACCAAAGCCAAATTGGAATGAAACGAGAATAGAAAGCCGCAACTTTAAGGCATACTTTGATCCACTCGCTGCTTATAGATCTTACAGCTGTATCACTCCTAATAGCTGGAGTCTCAGCCTGGCAGCGCAGGGCACGAACACCAAACGTGCTCGATCGTTTTCTCCTCCAAACCGCATTTCCTACGTCTGCTATCACTGACCAAGCCTAATTTAAACGCATGTGACGCCAGAAGTCAGTGTCCAGTCACAATACCCGTCATGAGTAAAGAGTAGACTGAGTCGATTTATTAACGGATATCGGCGCCATCAATTTTGGAATAGGATTTGGGCTCAGGAAAAAAAAGTTCCATTACGCATACCCAAAAATGTTTTTTTCGAGCCTGCGAAATTTTATTTTTTTGACTTTTTTTCGACTTTGATTTATAAGGTTTTTTATGACCTTCTAACAAAATTTTCATTTGATTGTAAAATTTTCATGTATACCCTGTCCGACCCAAAAATTTCCGCTAAAAACGATAAAAAACGATGTCGATAACAGTTTTTTTAAAAATTTTTTTAGTAGGTCATGAAAAATCCTTAAAAATCAAAGTCGAAAAAAGTAAAAAAAAAATGAAATTTCGCAAGCTGAGCCCAAATCCTATCAAGAAATCAATGGCGCGATATCGGTTTACTTTCTTCCATACAAATCGACCAACCCTAGTATACAGTCCTCTCTTTTTAATGATAGAAGCAACTTTACTAGTCTAAGGTTGTAAAACCTACACATAATGTTCGATACTTTACAGCCCCGCGCTTCAACCCACGCCTTTCCCGTTTTGTCGATCATGTGCACCTCTCGCCTTCTCTTATTCTCGCCCAATCCAATTGGGACGTCTACTGAGCAAGCTTCAACGGATGCTCCCTTTTTGCTATTTCATCCGCTTTTTCATTCCCATATGCCCTGGGACCCAATATGGATATATGTCTCTCCCTGTACCGATTCTTTCCAGAGACTGCTTACACTCTAACACACTTTTAGATGCTGTGCTATGCGAGATTATTGCCTTAATTGCTGCTTGGCTGTAAATATAAATGTTAACACGGTTGCAGTCAAACTATTCTCATCCAGTGTTTCTACTGCTTTGGTTACGGCTAATGTTTCCACTTGGAAAACGCTACAGTAGTCTGGCGGCTTGTAGGATCTGTTTATTTCATAATCAGCACGTCATACCGCAGACCCTACTTCTTCCACTACTTTGGAACAATCTGTGTACACATGTATCGCCTCGTCCGCCATTTGAGCATCCTTGCGCCAACCATCCACCTCTATTGGGGCCTTAAGATCTCCCTGGAAGCGAACATAAGAAAGATGGAAAGATGCTTAAATCCATTACAAATTAAGGTCTCATTAACACCTTGAACGAGATCTTGATTATGCCATCCCGCTTAAATTCGAGCAGTGTTGTTACTCAAAGTTTATTCCACCGCTGCCAACTCAGGTCATGTGACAGTATACTATAGAATATATTAGCAGTTTGGGAACAAATGACACTAATTAAGTGTACGCTTTCTTCTTTTCATAAAAATATAAAGCTAATATAATAAGAAATTTTCTATAGAAATCTCATTCTAAAAAGCTGTATAAATATTTTGTATTTTTATCATTAAGGGCATTGAAATTTTAATTACGCACTTCAAGCAAAAATTTATTCAAGGTTAAATGGGTTGAGTGCAGAAAAAAACCACTAAGGAAGGCTAAGTTCGGGTGTAACCGAACACTACATAATCAGCTGAGAGCTTTGGGAAAATCACCATTTAGCAAAATGAACCAGGGTTACTGGAATGTGTTTGTATTAGAGATATACGCCGCCGATAAACGCCGCGGCCGCCGCCGATTAGGGTCGTTTTTCGCCCGCCGCCGCCGAATGTCAAAAAAATCGGCGCGGCGGCGGCGGCGTCCGGCGCGTTACTATTTTTTCTACTCGTTTAAGATTGTTTAGGCTATTTATTGATCATGTCGGATATGGTCGAAAGTGGTATCAACAGATGCGCATCACTGCACTTTATGAGAAACTAATTGCGAAATTTAACTCTTTTTAACTGTTCAAAAGTTATTTAAAAAAAAGCGTTTTCGATGTCAGCTTAACACGGACTTTGCATCACCCATTTCACCAAGTTATTAAAACAAAACAACAAAAGAAAAGTTATATAATAAACTAGCAGAGTCCCCGACGTCGTTCGGGTATAAATAAAAGTAGTATTATATAGACTATTATATTAGACTAATCCCAACCCCCATTTGTATGGGAGATGCCACGCCTCTTTTTCGCTATCCCCAATTTTTCCCGAGGGAGTAGGGATTATTCTTATATAACTCCTCACCTAATTTCAGTCGTCTAGCTTTAATACTTTTAGATATATTGACAACGAAAAATTCCAGTTGTATGGGAGGTGCCACGCCCCCTATTTTGTTATACCCTGTTTTTCCTGGTGGGGGTAGGGATTGGTCTCATATAACCACTCACCTAATTTAAGTCGTCTAGCCTTAATACTTTCAGATATATTGACTACGAAAAATTCCATTTGTATGGGAGGTACCACGCCCCCTTGTCGAAAACTTTTTTTATATAGCCTACCATAGATTGACGCACTCGGGGTATGTCATGGCAAAATTTCGTTCGATTCCATTCGGCGGTTTAGGCTGCAAGTCCAAACATACATACAGGCATACTTTCACAAATATATAGCAGAAATTTATATGCTCACTTTGCATATTTTTTTTTTCAAAAAATTAATAATGAACAATGAGTTCAAATAAAATGACCCAAGGCGTTTCAAATGGTTTTCACATTGCCATCAAGTTGTTAAAAAAGCAAAAAAGGTGACGAATTTTAAAAAAGTTTTATATTGCGATTGGCTGAAAGAATAAGCCAAATGTTGCAAAACCCTTTAGTAGGTTCTAGGGCCATAACACTCCTTTGAATTGATTCTTACCTCATACTTAAGTTGAGGATATATGTACGAATGAGAAGGTTTTGAAAAATCATTTGGGCTTACATTCAAAAATCTATTGTTTATTTGCGAAACTATAAAATAGCGTCTGAAATGTTAATTTTAATTTTCACACTTAATCCTTCAACACCCAAGTCTCCCGGTTTGACATAAAGTTGGCGGCCCTATCCAAAACTAGTCCCTTGGAGTGAATCACATTGATTATAGCCTATCAACCAAGTTTAAATATCACCTACGCGTTGCGGCTCCTTTTACAAATGTGAATACGTAAGCACATATATTTACCAGGTCAGGCTTTGTCCTTCGCAAGGACACTCAAAGTGGTGAAGCAAAAGTTTTCCCAAGACAATCGAACTAATTGCAGTGTGTGCTACTACCCTAACGAAGTGAACAGTGTAACTAGTCTAAAAACTGAAGCTACGCGGCCATCCATAATGAGCTCTTATACCATAAGGCCGGAAAACAGCAGTAAACATATTTCAACTTAAAATCGGTCGACTTTCATTCTAAAATATCGTTTTGATTTAACGAAGACTATTGAAATAAATGATGTGAACACAAACGTCTGCAAACTTTGGTCTACATTTTAAAAATTTTATCCAGGGTCCTTGTAAAATTTTAATTATGTAGATATGCCGAGTATTTTACGATTTTCACCGACAACGCAATGACTTCCACTTAGACTGCTAATGATTTCGAAGGTGGCGTCTTTGGCCGAATAGTCACTCCCTAATGTTTCAAGGTGTTTCTCTGGTGTAGCTCGGCAGCATAGCGCGACAAGGCATCCGTTGGAAAGTCTTCGGAGCTACACTTAGCAACCGTAAGTTGCCTTTGTGCGTGACCGCAAAGGAGCCACAAATGATTTAAAGAAATAGTGTTCGCGACGATTATTAGGAGTTAACTCTAGGCGAAACTACGCTTTGCACGAGATATGCAAATAAAAGTGTGGCTATTTTATGTATCTCTATTTCTTTTCAGCAGACGAAGCACTACCAATTCGAAAGACCGGGGTTAGGTTCGAAGCCTCTCTGGAGTAAGTGAAGGAGTGGAAATCCCTCCGCAAGGAGCTACTCCTTAAAATTTTTGAACGGTCTGGGAGATCTTGAGGCAAAAACCCCGGATCTTTCCGAAATGGCCAACACGTTCATTTCATTAAATACATACAAACAAAACTTAAAAACCTTTTTAAATAGAAAAATTAAGGCTTTTAAAGTAATAATACCGGCGTTCGCCGGCGCGCCGCCCACACCGCCGCCGCCGGTATATAATAGAGCCTACGCCGCCGCCGCCGACAAAGTGATCGGCGTAAGCCCCTAGTTTGTATGACATGTGTATCAAATGGAAGGCATTAAAGAGTATTTTAAAAGGAAGTGGGCCTTAGTTCTATAGGTGGACGCCTTTTCGAGATATCGCCATAAAGGTGGACCAGGGGTGACTAGAATGCGTTTGTACGATATGGGTATCAAACTAAAGGTATTAATGAGGGTTTTAAAAGGGAGTGGTGGTAGTTGTATATGTGAGGGCATTTTCGAGATATCGACCAAAATGTGGACCAGGGTGACCCAGAACATCATCTGTCGGGTATCGCTAATTTATTTATATACCAGCTTTTACCCGCGACCCCGTCCGCAAGGAGAAAATGAAATATATGGGCTATTCCCGTTAGCCTGCTTATCAAGTTATCTCTTTAAAAATTTTTTTCTGTCTAATGCATTTTATTTTTGCAATTGAGTAAAAAAAAGATCTAAATGAGCTGATAACCTGATAGGGTTCCCAAATGATCCCGAAATTATCCAGAAAAAGCGACGAAATGAGCACGACGATATCGTGGACGGAACCCGAAAACCATCCAGATATGCCCCGGAAGGATCCCCAAAAGTTCCCGGAATAGTCCCATAAAACCCGAATTGAGATCGACACAATTCTAGACTTATCCAGAGAACCACACAGAAATTATCCCTGAAGGGTACCAAAATGATCCCGAAATAGTCCCAAAAAAGTCCCGAAATGACCCTGACGGGCTCCCGGACGGATCCCAAAAACCAACCAGAAAATATCCAGGAAGGGTTGCTAAATTATCGCGATATAGTCCAGAAAAAGTACCGAAATGACCCCGAGGGGATCCCGGAAGGGTCCCAAAACTATCCCGAAAAAGTAACAAAAAAATCTCGAAATGACTCCTACGGCGTCACGGAGGGATCCAGAAATGACCCCGTAAGGGTCCCCAAATGATCCCAAAATGGTCCCGAAATGACCCTAATGGATCCGGCAAAACACCAAGAAATGTTCCCCAATGAATTCCCAAAAAATACAGAAAAAGTCATTAAAAGACCCCTAAAGGGTCCCCAAATGATCCCGAAAATGTCCCGAAATTACCCCGATGGGTTCGCATACAGATCCCGAATACTACCCAGAAATGATACCGGAAAGTTCCTCAAATGAACCCCCTAATTGTCCCGAAATGACCCTGACGGATCCCGAAAACCATCCAGAAATGATGCCGGAAGGTACCCCAAATGTTCCCGAAATAGTCCCGTAGGGATCCCGGACAGATCCCGGAAACTATCCAGAAATGATGCCAGAAAGGTTCACAAATGATCCCAAAATAGTCCCGAAATGACCCTGACGGGATCCCGGGATCCCGAAAGCCCTCCAGAAATGATGGAGGAAGGGTCCCCAAATGATCCCGTATTAGTCGCGAAAAAGTCCCGAAATGACCCCGACGGGATCCCCGACGGATCCCGAAGACCATCTAGAAATGATGCCGGATGGTACCCCAAATGATCCCGAAAAAGTCCTGAAATGACCCCGACGGAATGCGGACGAATCCCGAAAACCATGCAGAAATGATGCCGGAAGAGCCCCCAAATGATCCCGAATAGTCCCCAAATGACCCCGACGAGATCCCGGACAGATCCCGAAAACCATCCAGAAATGATGCCGGAAGAGCCCCCAAATGACCCCGACGAGATCCGGGACGGATCCCGAAAACCATCCAGAAATGATGCCGAAAGGGTTCCCAAATGATCCCGTATTAGTCGCGAAAAAGTCCCGAAATGACCCCGGCGGGATCCCGGACGGATCCCGAAGACCATCTAGAAATGATGCCGGATGGTACCCCAAATGATCCCGAAAAAGTCCTAAAATGACCCCGACGGAATGCGGACGAATCCCGAAAACCATGCAGAAATGATGCCGGAAGGGACCACAAATGATCCCGAAATGGCCCCGACAGGATCCCGGACGGATACCGAAAACCATCCAGAAATGTTGGCGAAAGGGTCCCCAAATGATCCCGTATTAGTCGCGAAAAAGTCCCGAAATGACCCCGACGGGATCCCGGACGGATCCCGAAAACTATCCACAAATGATGCCAGAAAGGTTCACAAATGATCCCAAAATAGTCCCGAAATGACCCTGACGGGATCCCGGGATCCCGAAAGCCCTCCAGAAATGATGGAGAAAGGGTCCCCAAATGATCCCGTATTAGTCGCGAAAAAGTCCCGAAATGACCCCTACGGGATCCCGAACGGATACCGAAAATCATCTAGAAATGATGCCGGAAAGGTCCTCAAATGATCCCGTATTAGTCGAGAAAAAGTCCCGAAATGACCCCGACGGGTTCATTATACGTAAAGTTATAATGTGTAAAAATGTTTAAAAAGTAATTATTTGAAGGGGTCGTGGGAGCCCCTCCCCCCTTTCCATGTTCCAAAAAAATTTCGCAGTAGACTATTGTCTCTGTCTCAAATTTCATTAAAATCCGTGTAGCCGTTCTGGCGTGATTCAGTCACAAAGACGAAAAAATACAATAATTAAATTATAACTGTCCCCCCTTTTCAAAAAAATGTAGCTAGTAGATCCTTTTAGACTATTGGCTATATGCGTGCCAAATTTCATCCTAGTAGGATCCCCAAATGATCTCAAAATTATCCAGAAAACCACGAAATGACCCCGACGCTATCGCCTACGGATCCAGAAAACCATCCAGAAATGCCCCGGAAGGGTCTGCAAAAGTTCCCGGAATAATCCCAAAAAAAAAAAAAAAACCGAAATGACAACGGCACGAATCTAGACTTATCCAGAGAACCCCACAGAAGTTTTCCCTGAAGGGTACCAAAGTGATCCCGAAATAGTCCCGAAAAAGTTTCGAAATTACCCTGAGGGACTCCTGGACGGAACTCAACAACCGTCCAGGAAGGGTTCCTAATTAATTAATTATAAATTAAATATAGTCTAGAAAAAATTCCGAAAAAGTTCGGAAATAACCCCGAGGGGATCCACGACGGATCGCGAAAACCATAGAGAAATGATTCCGGAAGGGTCCCAAAATTATCCCGAAATGATGCCGAAAGGTTCTCCAAATGACCACGACGGGATCCCGAACGGATACCAATAACCATCTAGTAATGATGCCGGAAGGTAGCCCAAATTATCCCGAAATAGTCACGAAATGACCCGACGCACAGTGTTTCGTGTAGAACAAGCTAGCTGGACAAAATTATTTTATGAGATTTTCCGTTTCATATGCAGTCATTTATTACAACTACGTCATTTTTTCAGCCATATGTTCTTTTTTTTTATTTTTTCCAAAATTTTACTTCGTATGCATACATTTGCTTATTTCATATACAGTAACTCATGTGAATAAGTGACATAGATCCAAAAAAATTTAAAGGACTTAAGAATATTACTTTATTGTACTTAAATTGAATGGACTACAAATCTCAATACTCTAAAAAATTCTAAAGATTCGGAAAAAAAATTTAAATTTTTTATGAAAATTCGTCGAATTTTTCAAACATTTTTTAAATATAATTTAGTTTTTGTTATAGATCGTGACAAATTTTCTTATGGGAAATTAGTTAAAATAAATTTGCGAAAGCGAAGATTGTAAGAATTGTCCAAAAAGGGGGTCTACTTGTTTATCTGAGTGACTGTACATATGTACATACATATTTTGTATTTATTTGAGTATTTATCCTGGCACTACAATTTTTACAAAATTATTTTATGGTACCAGTCAGGAATGTAAAAGTGAATTACCATAATAATAACAACAATGTAAATAATTAAATTAATTATGTGAAAATAACTTATTACAAAAACTTAAAAGTAAAGTATAATACAAAGTAGAAAAGACAATAGATTTAAATTAAATAAAACCTGATCCAACAAAAAGTTATAGGGTAGGTTATCTTTTATAATAATGTTATTATTCGCTATCATCACTTTCTTTCGATGAGTCACTTGTGGAATAGTCATGAGCATCAGCAACACTACTGTGAAAGCTTGAAATAACTGGAGTATTTATTGACTCCTCAACATTATCGGGGGACAGTAAATTTAAGACTTCTGAAGTCAGACTTTTAAATTTTTTCTTAGGTATCTCCCTAAAACTGTTAACTAAAGGATCCGATGTTATAAGCAACATGTACATAAGATCTCTATTTGTGGCTTCACGCGACTACTTTTGTGTGTTATCATCCCTGAATCGTCTCAAATCTTTGTTGCGGACTTCCTGTGCTTCCTCAGATAGTTGACCAATAGGTAAAATTGCTGATGTTATAATATCAGTACTATGCACTAAGATTTTATGAACTGCAATAGGCATATTAAACCATGGATAGATATCTATGTATAGTTTTTTAGTGTCGACCGCAAATTTTTCAAATCTTTGGATATTTATATTGTACCCAGATGCTAATGCGCGAAGGAGAGTGTCGAATCTTTTGATTAGCGTTACATCCAATCCCGTAATCTCAGCACTAGCCTCAGAATTTTCGAAAAACCTACGAGCAGTGTTGCCGTCATTGGTATTGCCGAATCCAGGTTTTGGTTTATCTACTATCAATCTAAGTACACTTTTAAATTTATTCTGGATTTAGTTGGAACGTAGCTTTACACTCTCTTTATCTGCGTCATTCCTAAGCTGTCACTTTTTTACTTCGAGGCGTTAACTTATGTGAAGCAAGCATTCAAAACATTTTATCCATGCATGGAGAGTAGACAAACCAAAACCAAGATTATCTCGATTAGGCGTAAAGTCCCGTAACTCATTATTCATATCATTGTTAGAAGCATATTGTGATTTACGGAAACTTCGTATTCTTCGAGCATGTACTTTGTTAGCAACAACGCATTTATCTCCTCTAAAACTTTGTTCGTTTCAAAAACAATAAAATCGTTTGTTTCTTTAGAGAAAATAAATTTGATTGGACGACAATACATGGTAGAAGAAGGTCGAGGATTCTGCCGGACAATGTTACCCTTTTCATCCTGTAATTGAAGAGGAACGAAAGAAAATATAAACAAAAACTCATCAGTGTCAGAACTGCATGTAAACTTTTGCTTATATGTGCTATGGCCAGAGCTTCCATCGCAACCCCACTTGCTGATTAAAGTATACGTCAAGTTTGTAGGTAATAAACTAACAAAAACTTCTTGATTTGCTAAAACTAAACGCTCAACAGTTTTGTCTAATACGGACTGGACTTTAATTTCCGCACGTGTTTCACCCACATCAATTTCATTTGGATAGCATTCTGGCTTAGCTTTTCTTAGACTATAAAATGATGGACAAACCTTATGGCCTGCCTTGATGCTCCACTTCCGAGTTGTTTTGTATCCATGAGTCGTCGACTTGCTATCTACGTAGTATGCTAAAGCTTCTACATTGCTCAAGCATCTTGCATCTGGCTCACATGTCATCTCTTTGCCGGATATTTGAGTGGTTTCCTATGATTTTTTTTATAATGTTAGCAACATTTCTGTTGCCGGACATACGCGCTGATACTTCTGCCGCATAAAGTAACTCACCAGGACTTCTAGATTGCAAGAGGTCATCCACTCGACGCCGTTTGGGCTTTTCACTGCAGCTAACAAAGTCCTTCTTTCGCCTTCCGGGCCGGGGTTACCTGAAGAAGTGGTTGGTTGGTCTGGTGGCAAATTTGAATCCACCGTTATTGTAAATGTGTAGTCTGGACCCGAAAGCCACTCCGAGTTTTTATTCAAAAATCGCTCCTTATGTCTTCCAGAAGTGTTCGAATTTTGATCCAGCTTCGACGAATATGCCGATATTTGTAAGCTTAAACTTTTTATCGAATACTCGGCTGCTTCGCTTAAATCGTTCTTAAGTACAACAAAACTCAATAATTCTTTATATTTGGTTTCCTTCGAATGTTGAACCCAAATGTCAAAAAACTCCGTTCTTGGTACGGTTTTAACTAAACTGCTTTGTGTTGTTGATTTTCCGACAGGGTGAATAGTTGATGATGGTTGTGCTGCCATCTTAAGTATCGTTGATCGTTCTGATTTGTTATCAGTTGTGCAGTATGTATATTATATTCAGGTATTGGCGTAGATGCTACCAAATGGGGTTGTTTTGTGTAGCATTCCTGTGTGGTTATACCTGCGATAGGATTGCTTTGTGTGTACCTGTTTTTATGCCTTGGCGACTGGTGCGGTAGGTTGTGGCACGTTGAAGTCAGTGATCTTCGCCTTTTTGCTTTTGGTGTGCTCTTGTTGACCTTGCGCGTTTATTTTTGTATGTTTTATGGCTACGTGTTTGTTCCCTGTTCCTGGGAACTGGTCTTGCCGTTTGCAGATCAGCTTTAAGGGTTCAAATATCTCGTCGATGCTGGTACGTACATACATCCTATTTTATATGTAGAGATAAGTAAATCTACAAAAAAAAAAAAAAATTAAAAATAGATGTGCAAAGAATTCGCAATGGTTTTTTCTTTCGACTATTAGAGAATACTTGCGACTATAACATACGTAAAATTTAGCCCGGATGTCCGCGGATATATGTAACTTTTTTGTCCCTAAAGTTAAAAATATAGAGAAAAAATACCTTTTCTTCTTAATAACGGAATGTTAAATATATTGAAAATACTCTAATTGCGAAAGAATTACTATTAAAAAATTCTGCTTACCTTCGAGCTTAGAATCCATCAAAAAAATTACATAAAAGTGTTCACTTAAAAGAAATATGAAGCTTAATATTCAACAAGAATTTTGCAAATTAATCAATGCATTTTACGGCCACTCCTGCCTTCTTACTTCAATTACTCAATATATATGAGCAAAGATATCAAAAAAAAAGCAAAAATCCCGTTATTTTTAGTTTTCTTTCATTTCTCATTGCACTTTTCTTGGAATAAGAACTTTGTTTTTGTCCAGCTAGCTTGTTCTACACGAAACACTGTGCGACGGGATCTCGGATGGATCCCGAAAACTGTCCAGAAATGATGCCGGAAATGCCCCCAAATGATCCCCTAATAGTCCCGAAATGACCCCGACTGGATCCCTTACGGATCCCGAAAGCCATCCAGAAATGATGCCGAAAGGCTCCCCAAATGATCCAGTATTAGCCTCGAAAAAGTCCCGAAATGACCCTGACGGGGTCCCGTACGGATCCCGAAAACCATCCAGAAATGATGCCAGAAGGGACCCAAAATGATCCCGTGTTAGTCGAGAAAAAGTCCCGAATTGACCCCGACGGGATCTAGGACGGATCCCCAAAACTTCCAGAAATTATGCCGGCAGGTACCCCAAATAATCCCGAAATGACCCCGTCGGGATTCCGGACGGATCCCGAAAACTATCCAGAACTGATGCCGGAAAGGTCCTCAAATGATCTCGTATTAGTTGCGAAAAAGTCCCGAAATGACCCCGACGGGATCCCTTACAGATCCCGAAAACCATCCAGAAATGATGCCTGAAGGTACCCCAAATGATCCCGAAATATTTCCGAAATGACCTCGTCGGGATCCCAGACGGATCCCGAATACTATCCGGAAATGATATTGGAAGGGTCCCCAAATGATCCCCTAATAGTCCCGAAATTACCCTGACGGCATCTCCGACGGATCCCGAAAACCATCCAGAAATGATGCCGAAAGGGTCCCCAAAAGATCTCGTATTAGTAGAGAAAAAGTCCCGAAATGACCCCGGACGGATCCAGAAAACCATTCAGAAATGATTACGGAAGGGGCCAAAATAACCACGAAAAAGTCCCATTGTGATCCCGGAAACCATAAAGAATTTATCTCTCAAAGGTACGCAAATGATCCCGAAAATACCCTGACGGGATGCCGGACAGATGCCGAAACCCATCCAGAAATGATGCCGGAAGGGTCTCCAAATTATCGCGAATTGTCCCGAAATGATCCCGGAATAGTCCCGAAAATGTCCCAAAATAACCCCGACGGATCCCGAAAACTATACAGAAATGATCCCGGAAGGGTTCCAAAATGATCCCGAAATAGTCCCAAAATGACTACGGCGGGATACCGGACGGATCCCGAAAACCATCCAGAAATGATCCCGGAAGGGTTTCGATATGACCCTAACAGGATTACAAATAAGGTAAAGCTAATTATATGGTTTGTTCATAAGGCAGCAGGCGCGTCGGAGCGTATGAAGAGTAACATAGAAACATACAGGTAAAGCTAATAAAAGCATGCAGGGCGGATGGCGGGAGGAGACGGAGAGGACCACTGGTTGTTTTTCCATAATTGTTAAGATCGCGATCTGTATGTGCCAGATACCAAAAACTATTGATTTTGGAGAAAATTTATATTGAGTTATAACAATTTATAGATCTTACACCAGGGGGTGGTGAGGAGAAGGAGGGAGGGCGGCGGAGGGTGTCACTGCTCTCTTTGTAAGCCCTCGACTTATTTGACCCATTGAGTCTGTAATATTGGTGAAGGTCAGTAAAGGTAAAGTTATAAGGTGTAAAAATTATTAAAAAGTAATTGTTTGAAGGGGTCGTGGGACCCCTACCCCCCTTTCCATATTCGAAAAAAGTTTCGCTAGTAGACTATTGTCTGTGTCCCAAATTTCATCAAAATCCGTGAAGCCGTTCTGGCGTGATTCAGTCAAAAAGACGAAAAAATATAATAATTAAATTATAACTGTTCCAAGGGGCGGAAACCTCCCCCTTTTGAAAAATATATAGCTAGTAGATCCTCCTAGGCTATCGGCTATATTTATTCCAAATTTCATCCAAATCCGTCCAGCCGTTCTTGCGCGATTGAGGCACAAAGACCAACGTCTGGACATACAAACATCCAAACTTTCGCACACTATTCCTGCCAAGATTCCAAGGGCTTTTGATTTTGCCCTGCAGAACTTTTTCATTTTCTTCTACTTAATATGGTAGGTGTCACACCCATTTTACACATTTTTTTCTAAAGTTATATTTTGCGTCAATAAACCAGCCCAATTACCATGTTTCATCTCTTTTTTCATATTTGGTATAAAATTATGGAATTTTTTTTCATTTTTCGTAATTTTCGATATCGAAAAAGTGGGCGTGGTCATAATCGGATTTCTGCCATTCTTTATACCAATACAAAGTGAGTTCAGGTAAGTACGTGAACTAAGTTTAGTAAAGATATATCGATTTTTGCTCAAGTTATCGTGTTAACGGCCGAGCGGAAGGACAGACGGTCGACTGTGTATAAAAACTGGGCGTGGCTTCAGCCGATTTCGCCCTTTTTCACAGAAATAAGTTATTGTCCCAGAATCTAAGCCCCTACCAAATTTCACAAGGATTGGTAAATTTTTGTTCGACTTATGGCATTAAAAGTATCCTAGACAAATTAAAGGAAAAAGGGCGGAGCCACGCCCATTTTGAAATTTTCTTTTATTTTTGCATTTTGTTGCACCATATCATTAATGGAATTGAAAGTTGACATAATTTACTTATATACTGTAAAGATATTAAATTTTTTGTTAAAATTTGACTTAAAAAAAATTTTTTTTTTAAAAGTGGGCGTGGTCGTCATCCGACTTTGCTAATGTTTATTTGGCAGACATATAGTAATAGGAGTAACGTGCCTACCAAATTTCATCATCATACCTTCAATGACTGTCAAATTACAGCTTGCAAAACTTTTAAATTACCTTCTTTTAAAAGTGGGCGGAGCAACGCTCATTGTCCAAAATTTTACAAATTTTCTATTTTGCGTCATAAGGTCGACGCACCTACCAACTTTCATCGCTTTATCCGCCTTTGGTAATGAATTATCGCACTTTTTTGATTTTCGAAATTTTCGATATCGAAAAAGTGGGCGTGGTTGTAATGCGATTTCGTTCATTTTAAATAGCGATCTGAGATGAGCGCCCAGGAACCTACATGCCAAATTTCATCAAGATACCTCACAATTTACTCAAGTTATCGTGTTTAAGGGAGGACGGACAGACGGACGGACGGACATGGCTAAATGAATTTCTTTTTTCGCCCAGATCATTTTGATATATAGAAGTCTATATCTATCTCGATTAGTTTATGCAGTTACGGATGACCGTTATGCGAACAAAGTTAATATACTCTGTGAGCTCTGCTCAGCTGAGTATACAAATTTCCTTTCTATAATTATCCCAAAAAACAAAGTAAACGTAATGTAAGTTTTTAGTAAGTTTTCTCAAAAAAACATTAAGCTTACAAAACGTGGTTAGGACCCCACATTCTCTTGTACAAAGATCAAAAAGTCTACAGTAACCAGGTTGTTTTATTTGAAGCGACGTAAACTCATTTTCAAAATTTCTATAGACGCCGTATAAAACACATTAATTTTACGAACATAAGAAAGATGGAAAGATGCTTAGGTTAGGTTACGTTGAACTGGCCGGTCCATGAGGACCTCACATAGACTGAATGAGTCCGTAGTGTTAACAGAAGTTTGTTTTAATGACCAAACTGAAAAACCCTATCAAAACCAGGACCTATGTAATAAAATAACTCCGTCCTCTTGGCAACTACTAGGAGCTTCCTAGGAATTAAACCACTTGCTGCTTCTAGATCTGACAGCTGTATCACTCCTAATAGCTGGAGTCTTAGCCTGGCAAGCGAGCACAAAACATGCTCGATCGTTTCCTCCTCCAGCCTGCACTTCCTACATCTGCTATCACTGACCAAGCCTAATTTAAAGGCGTGTGACGCCAGACGGCAGTGTCCAGTCAGAACACCCGTCATGAGTTAATGATAGAAGCAAATTTGTTAGTCTAAGGTTGTAAGACCTACAAATAATCGTCGAAACTTTACAGCCCCGCGCTTGAACCCACCCCTTTTCTGCTTGGTCGATCATGTGCACCTCTCGCCTTCGCTTAATCTCGTCCAGTCCAAATGGGTCGTCTACGGAGCAAGCTTTAAGGGATGCGCCCTGTTTAGCTAGTTCATATGCTTTTTCATTCCCATCTATTCCCATATACCCTGGAACCCAATATAAATGTATGCTTCTCCCTGTACCGATGCTCTCCAGGGACTGCTTACACTCTAACATGCATTTAGATGTCTTGCTATGCGATATTATTGCCTTAATTGCTGCTTGACTGTCAATATAAAAGTTAGCACGGTTGCAGCTTAAGCTATTCTCTTCCAGGATTTCTACTGCTTTGGTTACGGCTACTATTTCCGCTTGGAAAACGCTACAGTAATCCGGAAGCCTGTAGGATCTATTTATTTCTGGATCAGCACAGTATATCGCAGACCCTACTCCTTCCTCTTGTTTGGAACCATCTTGGTACACATGTATCGCCTCGTCCGTCATTTGAGCACCCTTGCGCCAACCGTCCACCTCCATTGTGGCCCTAAGGACGCCCTCGAAGCGCAGATAGGGAATCAGGGAGTCTGTTCGTCTTGTGACTGATGACGCTATACTACTATGACTGTATGGTCTGCGCTCAAGCTGCCCCGTGGCACAGAGCCTGGTTGCAGTTGTTAATGCTATGTTCTTTGCTACCAGGTCTACAGGTGGAATGTGCAGAATGTCATACAGTGCAGCCGTTGGGGTTGTTTTCAGGGCTCCCGTAATGCTAAGCATTGATAGTCTGCATACCCCCTATAATTTTGAGGTAGGTTGTTTTTTGTGTGGCTTACCACGAAACAAGAACTCCATAGTATAGAATAGGGCTTACAATCGCTGTAATAAATAATAGTTTAAAAAAACTAAAAAAACACGCTCCTCTTGATTTTCCCTACAAATTGGCCGGACGGGACCTACATGCTTAATGCCGACTCCGAACGGCATCTGCAAGGCAGATGAGTTTTCACTGAGAGCTTTTCATGGCAGAAATACACCCGGAGCGCTTGCCAAACACTGCCGAGGGGCAACCCCGCTTAGAAGAATTTTCTTCTAATTGAAAAACCTTATTTCTAAAATTTTGATATTGCTTTGCCCGGGGTGTGAACCCAGCGCGTACGGTGTGGTAGGCGGAGCACGCTACCATCACACCACGGTGGCCGCCAAAGTTATTAACAGAATAATTTAATTCACAGTAAAAAGCGTGGGGTGCATTTGACTACATTTATATCTTTCCTCTCAGATAGTTGCCAATAGAATGATTGCAACATTCAATATCAAGCTCCCTACGTTTTTACTGTGAATTAAATTATTCTGTTAATAACTTAAATTTTACTATAATTTTATTTTGAGGTGATTAACTATAAATGATTGTTTGACCTTCTACTACTGTTATATAACCTCTTTTTAATTGAAAATTATTTTCTATTTTTTAGTTCGGTTAGCCATAAAAGCGTGTTTTTTTAGTTTTTTTTAACTATTATTTATTTTTAATTTTTTATTTCAAGTAATTTTAAAAGTTTTATTCGAGAGTGATGAAACCTCAAAACGCCAGCGGTCCACGGATGAATCCAACCCCACGGCACCGAAAAGGGCCAAGACGCAGGGAGGCTGGACGCGGTCTTTCGCCGAAATTGCCAAGGGTCGGCAGATCATTGGCATTATAGGCGAGAGAAGCGAAGATGGCAGCATCCCGAAACAACAGTGGAAGTGGATCGAGGCCGCGCTCGCTACGGCCGTTAAGGTTAAGAAAGACAACCCTGGTCCACCGCCATCTTACACCGATGCAGGGTGCCTCCAGGGCAATGTCAAGCTAATTGCCTGTGACGACGCCAGGTCGGTAAACCTCTATAGGGCCGCCGTCACGCTGATAGGGGTGGTATATCCGGGCGCGAGCCTCAAGGTAGTGGAGGCGCGTGATATCCCCTCACGACCAAGGGCTAGAGCCTGGATTCCAGTGACGCCAGCGGACCCAGCTGACATCCAGGAGCTGCTCCCACTCTAAACCAAATGATTATAGGCCTTTAAGATTATCTTCTTTTCTGCTAAAAGCACTCGAAAGACTCCTAGAGAATTACATCAGGAGGAGCCATCGCTTCTTTCGCAAGCTCAGCATGCCTATACTAAGGGTAGGTCAACTGACACGGCCTTGCACTCACTGGTATCCGTTATTGAAAGGTCACTTGACCTCAAGGAATACACACTGGTGGCATTTCTAGATATAGCAGGTGCCTTCAACAACGTTCTCCCTGAGGCCATCACCTCGGCGCTGGCCAATCTGGGGGTTGACGCGTGCCTGGTGGAGTTTATATACAATCTGCTTATGCGTAGGCAGATTAAAACTGAGCTAGGTGGATGCGTGATCCGCAGACCGGCGTTCTCTCTCCGCTACTTTGGGTGGTTACCGTCAACCAACTACTACGCCTAATGGAGGCAGAAGGTCACCAAGTGATCGCGTATGCAGATGACATCTGCGTCACCATGCGGGGGAAATTTCCGCAAACTCTTTGCAACCTAATGGAAGGGGCACCATCCAAAATTTCGCACTGGGCCACAGCCAGAGGTTTGGAAGTCAACCCGGATAAAACCGAGCTTGTCATCTTCACGAGGAGGTATAAAGTACCAAATCTGACACCGCCAAGAATTGGGGGTACGTTCTTAGCGTTTAGCGATCAAGTCAAATATTTGGGAGTCATTCTGGATAGGAAGCTATTATGGAGTGACCATATAGTGGAGCGCTCCAAGAAGGCAGCAGCAGAGCTGTTCACCTGCAAGAAGGCAATTGGCACCTCCTGGGGATTCTCCCCTAAGGCAACCTACTGGATTTACACAGCCATTGTGCCCCCGATTCTACTTTATGATGCCTTGGTCTGCACTAGCTAGAAGTACCTATCTTAAAATGCTTCGAAAGGTGCAACGGAGTTTGGAGCTCTGCATTACCGGGGCTCTCGGTTCCACTCCAGATTGCGTTACATACGTACATGGATACATAGATAGATACAGGCCAAGCTAATAAAATCGTGTTAAAAAGGGTTCCAGTATGCTCTTTCGTAGATGGGCCATGCATCCACTTCTGTCATTAATAAAGGAATGCGTTTTTCGCATTATGTGCAAGGTTTCAAATCTATGGCCATTTGGGGTGGTCATAAGTTCAATTGACCTTATGTCCGTTAACCTTATGTCACCCCACCATCACATTATTGCATTGTTATCGAGCGTTGATACGTGTGCAAAGTTTCAATCAAACTTATGGCCATTCAAAGTGGTAATAAGGCCAATAGACCTTATGGACGTTGACCTTATGTCACCACACCATCACATTAATGCATTGTCACCGAGCCTTGATACGTGTGCAAAGTTTCAATCAAACTTATGGCCCTTCAAAGTGGTAATAAGGCCAATTGACCTTATGGCCGTTGACCATATGTCACCACACCATCACATTAATGCATTGTGATACGTGTGCAAAGTTTCAATCAAACTTATGGCCATTCAAAGTGGTAATAAGGCCAATTGACCTTATGGCCGTTGACCTTATGTCACCCCACCATCACATTAATGCATTGTCATCGGTCGGGTATGGAAAGTTTCAAATAAATCAGACTTCTAGAGACCGGTGAAAATTAAGCTCAAAGTTTCCGTTACATAGATACAGGCCAAGCTAATAAAAGCGTGTTAAAAACCAAATGAGAAAGAGAGAACGATAAGCCCCCGTACACCCCAGCATTCTTTTACATGCATAAAGTGCCGTTGAAGCCTTCTTCACCCTTTCCTCCCCGTTGAGCTTACTGTCTAGGATGATCCCTAGATATTTTGTGCAAGGTTTCTCCTGTAGGGTCACCCCTCCTAACTTATGCCTGATCCAGCTTGGGACCTTGTACCTCTTTGTTGTTGCGTTGACTTTCAATCCGACATTTTATGCCCAGGGTATGAATATCCCGAAGCGCCCGATCCATCAAAGAGCTGATCGATGGAAGGCACTTTCCACTTATGGCAATTACATCGTCATATACGTAAGCCGTAAATTTACGGAAAGAAGCTTAAATCCATTACAAATTAAGGTCTCATTAACACTTTGAACAAGATCTTGATTATGTTTTACCGCTTAAGTTCGAGCAGTGTTGTTACTCAAAATTTATTGCACTGCTCCCAACTCTGATTATTCGGCAGTATACAATGGAACATATTAGCAGTTTGGAAACAAATGAACCTAATTAAGTTTACCCTTTGTTCTCTCCATAAAAATATAAAGCTAATATAATAAGAAATTTTCTATAGAAATCTCATTCTAAAAAGCTGTATAAATATTTTGTATTTTTCATCATTAAGGGCATTGAAATTTTAATTACGCACTTCTAACCAAAAATTTACTCAAAGTTAAATGGGTTGAGTGAAAAAAAGTAAAAAAATTGCCTTTCTATCAATTGCTTTAATTAAAATGAGGAAGTGTTTTTATCGTTCAAATTCCTGGAATCTAGATGGAAATGTTTTTGCTTATTTTTTATTCACACAACACAATTTCGTATAAATACCGGCCACAAAATTGATCTTGGTGTATTTATACTTAGAAAGTGGTGGAAATAGTCTAAAATGTGTATACGCAATTATTTAACGCTCTTGTTTGTCACACTTTGCTACATTTTTGATTTCACGAATTCGGAATATCGCATGGAAGGCGGCAGTCGTGGGAATATAGAAAGTACTCCATATGTAGTATTAATACGTTATATGGACGTGAACCATTGCGTTGGCTCATTAATCACTTTGTTAAAGGTGGTTACAGCAGCAGATTGTGCGATAGAGGAACATAAGAACTTCTTCAGGGTTGCAGCTGGTGTAACGAATTTACATGATAAATGGGAAAATGGACAAATTCGCGGTGTGAAGGATGTAGTTTATCCACCTGGGTATAATTCCGAAACAAAACATTTGAATGTTGCTGTAATGAAATTAGATGGATTGATTAACAAGGATCCAACAATAGATACAATAGGCTTAGGCAGATTTGCAAGGGACCAAAGCATACGAGTTAGGCAATTCGGTTGGGAATATGCAGAAAATGGTGAGATTTCGAATCCAATCCAATTTACTGACTGGACTCAATTGGATGATGATAAATGTGAGGAGTGTTTTAGAAGCCCAAGAATTCCGTTTACCAATTCAATGATTTGTCTTAGTCCTGCTACAGCTGGTGGGTGCCCTGTAGATCGAGGGCACCGGGCGTTGTAACAGGAAGACTTTGTGCGGTGGCATCACATTATCTTTATCGTGCGGACCCCAATTCACCGATGGTTTTTACAGCTGTATCTAATTTAGTAGTTAATGAATTTTTATACACAGAGATTTGGTCTTAATTGCAGCGTGTTATTATAAATCGACTACTGAGTGGAAAATCACCCCAACTCGGCTGAACGCCCCATTTCAGAACGTTTTTCCTACACTTTGCAGCTCACGTCAAAGCATATGGAAATTATTCTAAGATAGAGCTTTTTCGAAACTGCAGCTGAGATATGGTGATATTCCAATCAGCAGTCGAAATGGCGATACTTTTTTTTGTATTATCTTCAAATAAATGTTTTTAATTGCAATTTAAAAAAATATTTTTGATTGTATGCAATGAAGATGTGGGACATGCAAATGCCTTAGGTCGTGAGATGAAACTTTATCCTTAGCTTTAAAGTACCCTCTTTAATGAATAGAACATGAGACAAAAGAAATTGCGAAGTAAGTATCTTATGGCCCTGTCAAACTCCGTTTGAAAAAGCTGATGCAATCAACCTTATGAAAATTAATCTATTCTGTTATTGATTCCATAGCATAACGCCTTAGTGATAACCAAACCGTAACTAAGCAATTTGTTTTTAGTTGAAGTACACAGCTGAGCCTAGCCAGCAGTTCACCAATAAATAATTCATTTCTTTCAAAACTCAGTAAATCGCTTGAAATAGGGGCAAACATCAAAAGATGTTTGGAATATTTGCCGCTTTTAAACTTTGTTTATGAAGAAACATACTTTGAAAAGCTTAAGCAGTATCGTTCCATACGATCACTGTAGCAGGTTTTATGTACCCGAGCGGCTCGAGCTTTTTACAGACTCAGGGCTGTTATTTCAGTGTAACCCCATTTAGCAAAAACCGAAAGTGATTTTGATTCAAACGATCAATAAAAATATATGAAGCTATGGAATTGGTAGCAAATTGTTAATGTAATAAACTATCGTGTTGTGGTGACTAGTTCACCATGTTATTTGTTCGATTTATCGTTTTTGAGCTATTATTATTCAAAAAATGCTTTTCGATTCGATGTAGAACAGGATAGAGATGTAATTGAAAGAATCCATGCAAATTTCAGAAAAACATATCGGCAGTGAACGTCTTGGTTACAAGGAATACATTTACTACTCTTTACGAAACTTCACTCCCTCACTATAGCAGGCACCTTGTCGATGGTGTAAGGGCTTAGCCGAACTCCATTGCACCCGGCGGGTTGTCGGTGGCCAAGAACTGCCAACCTCATAATCCAGGGTCTTATTGGATAATTTGAATCCAGGGGGTATTTTCGGCTGTATTTGAACGGAGCGTTCTCGGAAAGTAATGACGGCCTTACCACGGCAAGGAGTGCAGTTGCGGCGGACGGTTTTTATCTCCATTTTTAACATTCGGACGCTGACCCTATTACTTAATTTAGTCACAATGCTGCAGCAGGATGGAGTTTCCAGTATATTGAGACGTACCGCATGGATACCCATGGGACAGTGCCCGTCAAAACCCCAATGACCATTGATAGGTGAGCCTTAGTGAACCCAATTATTTCAGCAGACCTCCTGTCATCCACTTTTGGCCAGAAAGATCTTGCTACCCTGCAAGACGTGGTATCCGCCCAACGTTTGCTGAGCTGATTCGAGGCCCAGCTATGGAGGAGCAATCCACAGGTGGCCAGCGGGATCCCGAAATCCCTACAGCCATCTTCATCCGGTTCAGTTGTACCGATGCGGGCTAAGAGATCCGCTTGACAGTTACCCGGGATATCACTATGGCCCGGGACCCAGATAATCTTAATTGTAAAATAATTCGATGCAATCGCAAGCGAGGTCAGGCACTCCCAGACCACCCTCGATCGCACTGTAGCTGAGCTCAAGGCCTTGATAGCCGCTTGGCTATCAGAGTAGATGTTAAATTCCCTAACCGTGGTAGCACTGGATAGCATTCCATCCACCGCATCCTTAATCGCAGCAATTTCCGCTTGGAATACACTGCAGTGATCAGCCAACTTAAACTTGCGGCTTAAATTTAGCTCTTGACAAAAGACCCCCCCCCCCCCCCCACCAACCTTTCCATCCAGCTTTGACCCATCCGTGAACAAGTTAACCGGTCCCATGCCCCAGATAATTCCACTTCCCCAATCCTCTCTCTCTGGAATAACTGGGGTGAAGGTTGTATAGGGAGCAGTTATCGGCATACAGTAGTCCCTTCTGTCCGGGATGAAGTCGAAACTGGTAAGAAGGCTAAAGTGTCCGCGGTCAGAAAGTCTATATCCCATATCACGAAGCCTGACGCGGCCTTGCCGCGGCCGCCTTTCCCGCAATATCTACTGGGTATATGTTCAGCATGACGTTCAGTGCCAAGCTAGGCGTTGTTCTGAGAGCGCCACTGATACCGATCAGCGCCGTCCGTTGCACTGACACTAACATTTTTGAGGTGCTCGCCGTGTCCAGTGCTTTCCACCAGACCAGCACCCCATATAGCAGAATCGGTTTGACCACCATCTCATAAAGCCAGTGTACTATTCTTGGCGAGAGTCCCCATCTCTTTCCGATAGCTCCTCTGCAGCAGTACAAGGCAATGGCGGCCTTCCTGGCCCGATCTTCCACATTGGGTCTCCAGGACAGTTTCTTGTCCAAAACAATCCCCAAATATTTAACCCTATCAGAAAGTACCAACGGTACCCCTCCAATCGAGGGCGTTCTGAAATCGGGCATCTTATATCTCCTTGTGAAAAGGACCAATTCCGTTTTTCCCGGGTTGACCGCCAACCCACATGACTCAGCCCACCTAGCCACAGTATCCAGGTAGCCCTGCAGAACATCGCGCAGGGTGCACAGAAATTTGCCTCTGACTAGGATAGCGAGGTCATCTGCATAGGCAACCACCCGACAACCATTGGCTTCCAGCTCCACAAGAAGCTCGTTGACTACCACAACCCAGAGGAGAGGAGATAGGACACCCCCCTGTGGCGTGCCCCTGCACACTTTCCTCTTAATTTTGGCCCCACCCCACTCCGCTGCGACAATTTTGCCGCATAGAAGTTTGCTAATAAATTCAACCAGAGCCGCCTCGACTCCTAAACCCACCAGAGCTCTTTCGATTGCCCCCGGCAAGACATTGTTAAAAGCTCCCTCGATGTCTAAAAAGGCACCCAGAGATTACTCTTTGTGTTCTAGGGACCCCTCTATTTGCTTTACAATCGAATGGAGAGCCGTTTCCGTCGATCTGCCCTTGCAGTACGCATGCTGTGAAGCCGACAGTAACCCCCGAGGTATCCTTTCCCGTAGGTACAGGTCAATCAACCGCTCAAACATCTTAAGAAGAAACGACGAGAGACTGATTGGCCTGAAATCCTTAGGTGATACATGAGAGCTTCTGCCGGCCTTCGGAATGAAAATAACCCTAACCGTGTGCCAAGACTTCGGGATATAGTTAAGCCTGAGGCAGTTAGTATATATGATGGCCAACCAGCGGCAGGAAATCCCCAAAGACCTTTGAAGCTGCGCAGGAATGATTCCATCCGGGCCCGGAGACTTATAGGGCTTGAACGACCCTATAGCCCAGGTTATTTGACTTTCCCGTATTGGAATGGCAGGAACTTCTGCATGGCCAACGACCGCCGACCATGCAGGCGAAGATCCCTGCGCAACTGGGACATCGGGAAAATGATTGTCCAGTAAAAGCTTTAGGGACTCCTCGCTACTCATCGACCAGTCCCCACCATCATCTCTCAGATACCCCATAGGAGCGGGGTTCCTAGAGAGTATTTTTCTAAAACTCGCGGATTCATTGCAGCCTTCTACGTTTTCGCAGAAGCTTCGCCATGCATCTCGCTTGGCTATCCTTATTTCATATTTATAAATCCCCAGACTCACCTTATAGAGCTCCCAGTCCGAGGGTAATTTACTCCTCCTGGCTCTGTTGAAGAGCCGCCGACTGGACGCTCTTAGGTCGTCAAGAGAATCCGACTACCAGGGCGGCTTGCCCTTCCCCCTGTAAGTTTTCAATGGGCAGGATAGCTGAAAGGCGATATTACTTGCCGAGGTGAAGTTTTCCACCAGAACGTCTATCTCAGATTCGGACAGGCCCGAACTAATGATAGGCACCGCAGGCAGTAGCTCTCCCAGCTTCCTACAATACAAGTCCCAGTTAGTACTTTTAGGGTTCCTAAAAGATATTTTACCGGGACGTTCTTCGTTCACTGAGAACTGAATATATCGGTGATCAGAGAAGGAGTGCTCGTTGAGAACCATCCATCCAGATATCCGACCTTCCAGTTCTCTACTAACCAGCGTGAGGTCCAGGACCTCCTCCCTTACCGCAGTAATAAAAGTCGGGTCATTCCCCCTATTACATATACAAAGTCCCTCATCTACAATAAAAGTAAATAAAGACTCACCTCTAGTGTTGGTATTCGAGCTTCCCCAAATGCTATGATGGGCATTAGCATCGGCACCGATGATCACGCCAACACCTCTCCGCCTTGCTTCAGCGGTGATTTCACCCAGTATCGCAGGTGGTGGCCCCTCTACGTCCCCGTGGGGCATGTACGCTGAGACCACCCACATTTCATTACTTCCTCGCTCGAGGCAGACCGTGGTTACGTCAGCATTGCTGAAATTAGAGAGAATAAAAGCTTTAATCTCTTTTTTAACAAGCACACAGGATCTAGGCCTACTTGCCTCCCCATGTACCAAGGTGTTGAATCTTCCAGTCCTTAATCCAGAAATCTTACTGCCGTTACTACTCAGCCACGGCTCCTGGACAAGAACTATATCCACTCCGCCTTTTTCAAGGCAGAGCAACAAATTTGCAGAAGCCGCCTTAGAGTGCTGAAGATTGATTTGACGGATTTCCATCAAAAGCGCTCTTCTTCCGCACCCCATCCTTGGCGGATTCGTATTAGTATTGTCCATTCTAAAAAAGTCCCTCCTCAAGGCCGCTATCCGGAGCCGATTGTGTAGTCGCCCTTTAACGGTCTCGTGGTTATCTATGCTACGCAGGGAGGCCACGCGAGTGTTGACGCATTACCTTATGAGTAATGCGTTCAGAGCCAGACCGGACGCGAAGCGGGAAAATCTTCAACCGCACCTACACCACCAACTTAACGGCGATGGAGCCGGAACGTACCTTGAGGCCCGCCACGGTTTTAACTGGACGTGGGCAGGTGCAGCATTAGCCTACCAGCCATTTCGGTAGGGTTTCACCCCGACCTACTAAAGTGGCAGAATACCGCACCTACCAGCCCAAAGTCATCAAGTCCAAATTTAATGTCAAATCAAAGCCCTAAAACAGTCCAGTTCGTCACCGTTGTGTACCGATCTTGACTCTTAAAGAGTCCTCCCTCCTCTGAGCTCGGCACAATGACTCAGGGGGTGCGGGTTTTATCGAGTTGTCCTCTCTAGATCCGCCATTATCAGTAGAAGCAGGGGCACCTCGTGCAGGACGTGATAACTAATCACGCGTGACATTCGTCACTATGGCCGATCTAAGACTGATATCAGTCCCTGATCCAGAGCCTGAAACCACTTATGATATCCAACCCAAGTATCTTAGCCCCCATATATGCAAATTATAATAAGTTTTATAGCGTGTGGGACAAAAAATAGACGCAACTCATTAGTGAAGCTACATACAGTAAAATTCCCCATTACGGACAGTCCTTATAACCGGACGGTTCCAATAACCGGACAAATTATGAGCACACAAGTTATTTATTAATTTTTTCATACAAATATCATCCTAATAAACGGACACTCTAATAACCGGACGCGAACAAAGTATTTCAAACCATTTTCATAAAAAATTTCTCATAAACGGACAAAATTCAAAAATATCACAAGCAAGCTTTGTAAAAGGTAAAGTATAGTGAGCCCAAAAAATTAATGGTAGTAGGTCCACGTTAATTTTTTTTTTGAAAGGTTTAATATTGGCAAAACACAAGCTACTGAAATCAATAAAAAAAAAGAAAAAAACTCTTTCTAAATGGGAGTCTGGAGTTAATGTTCATCAAAAGCGAAGTTTTCTTAAAGAAGGCGGCTCTGAAAGAGGCAAGATGTGTTTTAGTTGATTCGCTAAGGCTAGAAGCCTAAACATTCCAGTTTCTGGTCCCATTTTGAAAGCAAAGGCAATGGAAATTGCAGGCAAACTGGGTATACCTAATTTTAATGCTTCAGGTGGATGGCTAAACAAATGGCGAATAAGGAATAATGTTGCTTTCAAATGCGTATCTGGTGAAGCTGCAGATGCAAACCAGGATGGTGTCGAACAGTTTAGGACAAAACTGCCATCCCTGTTGACCGGTTATAAGCCTTTAGACATTTACAACGCAGACAAAAGTGGGCTTTTCTTTCGTGCCTTACCTGACAAAACCCTCGCTCTTAAATCCGTGGGCGGTAAACTATCAAAGGAAAGACTCACAATTTTGTTCTGTTCTAACATGCCTGGAGATAAGGAGCTGCTTTTGGTTATAGGTAAAGCAGCCCATCCTCGATCTGTTAATCATGTTACAGTCGCAAAACTGTCAGTGGATTGGAAGTGTAATAAAAAAGCATGGATGACTCGAGAAATAATGAGTGAATGGCTGCAGCAGTTCAATCGAAGGATCAAAGCCCAGAATCGAAAAATGATATTATATTTAGATAACGCGTCTTCTCATCCAAAGGAATTAAACTTAACCAACATAAAAAATATTTTCTTGCCGCCAAATACAACGGCAGTTAGCCAACCCCTTGATCAGGGTATAAAACAAAATTTTAAAACTTTGTATAGAAGCTTAGTTTTAAAACATTTGCTATCTAAAATTGACAATACAAGTTCAGCCTCAGACCTCTCAAAATCGATTAATGTACTAGAAGCTGTGTATTTCATCAAAGCATCTTGGCATAAAGTGGAAGCCACAACCGTCCGAAATTGCTTCCACAAAGCACGATTTTTAGAAACTTATGAGGATCTTCCAGATTTTGATCCCGACGATGACATTCCACTGGCAATCTATGCTAGGCTTCAGCAAGGGCTAGATTTGGCAAATGATTTGGAAGGTTTTCTCCAAATGGATCAAAATGTTTTCACTGAGGACAACAATATAGAAATTCAATTTGACCATCAAGCTGATACTATGGACATAAGTGATTCAGAAGATGAATCACGAGGCTTTAAAACTTATTGCGCGCTTGAAACAATTTACAAAAAAATAACTATGTAGCTTTCCAGCACATAAAAATTTATCGAGCCACTTAGAAAATGAACATTTTAAATTAAAACAATCACTGTTCAAGCAATCAAGCATTACCCAATTTTTTCAATCAAACTAGTATTGAAATGTAAACTCTTGTACCATGTACTTAATCGATATATGTATGTATATGGGGTATTCCATCCCATTTCGACCAATTTTGAACCCGACCCCTTTAGAATTGGCTGAAAGTTTTTCTTTTTTTTCTAGCTTACGAAAGACGTTTTTCAGAAGTTTTTCAAATTTTTCATCCAACTCAAAAAAGTTATGAATTTTTAAAAAAACACCGTTTTTGTTTTCAAAATGCTATAACTTTTTCAAAAATTGACCCTTTGGGATCATTTTTTTTTTTAATTTGCTTTTAAATGTACTTTTCGGAAAAAATACAAAAAAATTTTTAAATTTTTTTAATTTTTCAGTTTTTCGATATTTTTCGAATTTCGCCCTTTTTTTCTCATAAAAAACTTCAGTCAATTCTGCAATCATCCCCACTAATCCCGGAGTGGCCCGAGAATTTTTTTTTATTTAATTGAAAAAAAAAACTTTAAAATTTTTTTTGTATTTTTTCCGAAAAGTACCTACATTTAAAAACTTATTAAAAAAAAAAAATTATCCCAAACGGTAAATTTTTGAGTTGGATGAAAAAATTTGAAAAACTTCTGAAAAAAGTCTTTCGTAAGCTAGAAAAAGAAGAAAAAACTTTCAGCCAATTCTTAATGGGCCGGGTTCAAAATTGTTCGAAATGGGATGGAATACCCCATATGTATTTATATGTAATAATAAAGTATGCAAATATTCTTTACTTCCAAAAATTTCTTAAATAAACTATGTACAATACAATTTATATGTGTGGTATATATTTTGTGACTTCATCCCTTATAAGAGGACATCTCCCATAGCCAGACAAAATCACTGCGACGGTGAGTGTTCGGTTATAAGAAATTTCACTGTATATGAAAGTAGCTTCTTTTATTTAAATACGTTTAGATAAACGAACATTTCAGAAACCAAATTTCGTAAGAGCAATTAATTTTTCTTAATAAGATACTTTGCTAAAATCCAAACTATAAGTGTCACGGGTGCGACAGCAGTTGTCACGGGTGGCACATGTTTGAATCTGGGACGGAAAATAATAATTATTTTTTGTTTCGGAGTCGAAAAAGTCTTGGTCAAAAAATGTTCCTAGGTGAAAATGTTTGGGTTCCCAGGTATCCCTATAGCAATATCATGTCGAATCATGCATCCTTTTTATTTTCGAACTTTTTCCATAAAAGTCCACATATAAAAGTAAAATCTGTATTTTTATTTTTTGAGTCCGACAGAATTAGTTAAACTCGCACTTTTAAAAATAAAAGTCCGGAAATAAAAGTTATATCCGGACTTTTATTTTTTAAGGCCAATATAAAAAAAGTCCGGCTTGATAACAAAGAAACAGCTGATCCGAATTAAACAGATTTTCTTAGTTCGGATAAGCCGTTTCTTGGTTATCAAGGCAGACTTTTATTTTGGCCTTTAAAAATAAAAGAAAAGGATTTAACTTTTATATCCGGACTTTTATTTTTAAAAATCCAAGTTTAACTAGTTCTATCGGACTCAAAAAATAAAAATCTGAAAATAATTTTTATCTTGATCCAAATATATTAAAAGTCAAAATTAATAGTTTTGCAAGGAATTATATTATAAAAGGAATAACAGTTTCCGCCCCTGGTTTAAATTAAAAGCATTAAATGAACATGTTAATAGAAAATAATGTATTCTAAAGGTTCAAAATATGGTTCACGTTATAGAATCAGTTCATGGACTAAATAAATTTGAGTTACTGAAAATTCAAAAATTTTTACTTCCTAGGGCTTTGACTCAGATTCAAGGGTGTAACGACAGCCTCTCTCCATACTGGCTTAAATGAGTGGCAGCGCGTATCTGTGGCTATGTGTGTTGTATCTAGTTTCGTGCCTCAGCCGCAAGTTTAGCACTATGCTAACAACATCGCCTAATGACAACATTGTGGCTATAGCTAGCGAACACAATGTTGCAGCGGAAGTAAAAAGTCGCTTGGGCATCACTTAGTGTATTAGCAGGAACATTGTTTCAAAAGTGTAGCAACTTTGCGGTCAAGGCACTAACCAAATGTATCTGTGTAGGTGTTGGTTTGTCGGAGCGGGAAGTGTGTGAATGTATGAGTGGATGATTGTATGAACGTATAGATCAGTGGTCACCAAAATTGAAACTGTAGCTGTGTTGGTAAGAGCCAAATCATTATCCTGGTACTGGTTTAGTAGTTGATAAAAAAGCTATGAGGTAGGACGTATGCACGCATGTTTTCTAACACTCAAAAAATAATACGCAATTATACCAAACAAATACTATTTTATTGCTTGGGTCTAACAAAAAATGTAAAAAAAATATATTGCTCATATTTAGCCATAAAAACATTATGCGCACGGGCGTTTGTTTGCAAAATATCTGTTAGGAAACACGTAAATAAATATTAGCCTCCTCTAATGTTGCTACTATGCTTGTTCAGCAAATACTAAACGAAAGAGAATAATGACATGTGTCAAGTGATTAAAAAAAATTATATCACTACCTGACGACCACTGGTACAGATGAAAAATACGGGAAAGCCGAAAATAAAGTTCTGCATGTATGGGTAAAAATTCTCCGTTTCTGGGTAACGTTCTTCACCACGGCAGTGGGTTAGGTTAGGTTAAACTGGCCCGTCCATGAGCACCTCAAATACACTAAATGATTCCGTAGTGTTACCAAAAGTTTATTTTAACGACAAACTGAAAAAACCTATGAAAAACCAGGACCTATGTTATAAAATAACTCCGACCTCTTGAGCTTTCTAGTGTGACGGACTTATTTCTGCTGAGGTATGCCCAGTCCGTCCAGGGTTCCTATGTTCGGTGGAAGAACCTATTCCGATTAAATAAATAGGCAAAGGGGTTTCGGAAAAACGTTATAATATTTATTCAAAAAGATATGGCTGCTTAATGGCTACTCCTACTCTCTGTCTCTGTCTAAATAAGAGTAGCGGAGGTAGAACCCCTCTGCTAAGCTCTCCGTCAGTTGGAGTAGAAACCTCCTACTGAATATAAAATAATCACGAAATGAAGTAGAAACCTTCAGGTCGTGCTGATCAGTGGTAGAAGCCCACTGACTCGTATGCCTATCTCCTAGCTTCTGATCTTACAAGCTAATTTGTCGCCCTTATATATGATTTTGTACGCCGGCGGACGGTTATTTACTAAAAACAATTCATTGGTAATAATTCCTCCGTTATAAAATTATGTGGGACTACGCGCAGGCAGTCAGTAATTTTACAATAATAATTTAAACAATTATAAAAGGTGGGAATGCAAAAATCGAATTCTAGTTTAACGCTACTTTCGCTGTATTCTATTAGTGCATACATACGCTTACATGCTGACATGCGTTTTCCCTCTTTCCATTATCATACATATGGTTGTACCTCTGTATGTATACATATATGCATATTTTCGATCATGTATGACTCCGCTATCCCGGCATTTCATATCCCAATTTTTGGGAGCCCTAATATACATAGCGAACAATGTACCAAATCTCGTACGTACGCTTGTTGTATGCCTGCCGTGTTTTCCAGTCTTTGCTGTACCTATCGAATTCGATCATTTGTGTTTATGGGTATGTTCGCTGTCACTTGGTTTTGATGGTGCGTTGGCCTCGTTTGATGCTTTCGGCTTGTGCTTAGGGCGTGCGTTGGTGTGTCGTATGCTTGTACGTAAGTATGTAGAGAAAAGTCCCAACTAGTAGCGGCGCTTAGTTTGGCGACTTTTACTGTTGGTCTTCATTTATCCAAATTATTATGTATGTTGTATTTGTAGCTGAGTGCATTGGATGCGGGGTTGGTTGACCGGCACAATTTTATGTTTGGTGCATTTCCACTTTCCTTCCAAATGTTTGAGTGTATGTTAGGGTGACCTACATATATTTGAAATTTATGTGGGCGAAAAATGTAAATATTTTTCTTGCGTGCAAAAGTGCGCAAGTCTGGTTTGTCCTTCAATTTAGTAAATAATAATATGTATTTTGACGTGTAATTCATAAAGATATAATTCGTGTCATAAAAATGTATAAATGTTAAATTCAGAGTTAAATTCAATTCTTGAATAACATGTATGTAAGAAAAATGGAAAAAATAGGTATACGTTGTGAGGGTACAAAACCCTCGGTTTTGGGGTCCTCACACTAGAAATTAAGCCACTTGCTGCTTCTAGATCTGACAGCTGTATCACTCCTAATAGCTGGAGTCTTAGACTGGGAGCGCAGGGCACGAGCTCAAGACGTCGATAGTTTCCTGTCCCAACCCGCACTTCCGCTACAGTGATCTTGCAGTTTGTAGGATCTGTTTATTTCCGAATCAGCACAGTATACCGCCGACCCTACTCCTTCCAATACTTTGGAACCATCTGTGTACACACGTATCGCCTCGTCCGCCATTTGAGCACCCTTTCGCCAACCATCCACCTCTATTGTGGCTTTAAGATCTCCCTCGAAGCTCAGATAGGGAATCAGGTAGTCTGTGCGTCCTGTAATTGATGACGCTATACTACACTGAGCCTGGTTGCTGTTGTTAACGCTATGTTCTTTGCTACCAGGTATACAGGTGGAATGTGCAGAATGGCATACAGTGCAGCCGTCGAGGTTGTTTTCAGGGCTCCCGTAATGCTAAGCTTTGATAGTATGCATACCTCCTCTAATTTTTTAGGTAGGCTATGTTTTGTGTGGCTTTCCACCAAACAAAAACTCCATAGTATAGAAGAGGGTTTACAATCGTTGTAAAAACCCAATGAGAAAGAAAGGGCGATAAGCCCGACGAACACCCCAGCATTCTGTTACATGCATAAAGTGCCGTTGAGGCCTTCTTCACTTTCTCCTCCATGTTGAGCTTCCATGACAGTTTACAGTCTAGGATGATTCCTAGCTATTTTGAGCAAGGTTTCTCCTGTAGGGTCACCCCTCCTAATTTAGGGCTGGTCCAATTTGGGACCTTATGCCTCTTTGTAAACAATACGATATCCGTCTTCTCCGCATTGACTGTCAACCCGACATTAGATGCCCAGGTATGAATTTACCGAAGCGTCGGATTCATCAAAGAGCTAATCGTTGGAAGGCACTTTCCACTTATGACAACTGCAACGTCATCTGCGTAAGCCGTAAGTTTTACGGGTCCCTCATCGAATCGCCTAATGCAGTTGGTTGATGACCAGCGTCTGCAGCAGAGGTGATAGCACCCCTCTCTGCGGCTTGACCCTGTCCACTGATTTCGTGGCCTCATACAATCCCCATTGTGAGGTAATCTTCCTGTAATTTAACATGCAGCCGATCCATCTGATTAAGGCTGGATAAAGACGATTCATAATCGCCCATTCAGAAATATTGTATGTATGTATGTATGTATTTATTTGAAAATTTGTTCCTAGCACAACAATTTTGACAAATTATTTAACAGTGCTAGTCATGAATAGCATGAGCTATAAAAATTGAACATTTATAATAATAAATTAGATTAATCAAATTAAATTAAATATAGCGGACAATAGTGAAATATTTATGTATGTAAATGTAAATCTTAAAACTAAAGAAAAGTAGTTAATAAATATTAAAAGACAGCAGTAGTGATGATAACCTTTGGCTGGTTATAGATTGAATAGTATTTAACAAACAAAGAAAGAAGACACAGAGAAAGGAAAAGGACTTAGAAATGAACATTTTAACAACAACAATTTGAGATCCAGTTTAAGAGTCGTTAAAAAATGATGTTAGCTCTTTTCTGAAGTGCAGAGCATTACTTAAGAGTCGAAGACTAGTAGGTAGCGAGTTCCAAAGACGTATTGCAGTAACAAAGAATTGGCGCTCAGAGGTTAGCGAAAGGTATCTGATGTGCTTAAGAAGAAGCACCGATCTTGATGATTGCAGAAAAATAAGCTTACGATATAGATAGTCAGGTTCCTTCGTGTGTATCAATTTATGGAGGAAGGACAGTGTTTTGACTTTTAAAAGATTTTCGAAAGAAATGTTTAGCAACCTTTCAGCATGTTGAGATACGTGGTCAAATCTTTTCAACCCATAAACATATCTAGCAATGTTGTTGTAAACAACATTTAGTTTGTTCTTGCACAGATAGTCACAGTTTGAGTAAATCACACAACCATGGAGTAGCGTAGGTATTAAGTACGCTTTAGCCAGAAGTAGTCGTATGTGCAAAGGCGTGAAATACTGTGTTAACCATAGTGTACGAAGCATTCCATACACTTTCCCAACCGTTCTAAAAATATGGTCTTTCCATGTCAATGTTTTGTTAAAAATTACACCTAAGTTTTTCGCCGTATCTACGTATTCTATAACGGAATTGTCGAACACTACTTTCTCTAAATCATTAGTGGGAAAAGACCTTCTATGAATAACAATACATTTTGACTTATTCGGGTTTATACATAAGCCATTCATAGCAGCCCATGAAAATATTTGATTCAAATCGTGATTTAAGTTACTTATGCACAAGCTAGTTTGATCACGAGGACAACACGTAAATAACTGCACATCATCAGCGTAGATATGAACATATGTTGAAATCCCCAGAAATGTCTAAAAAGACTCCTCGAGCATATTTCTTATATTCCAGGGCTTTCTCTTTGCTTATTACCACCCTATGCAATGCGGTATCTACCGACTTGCCTTTGGTGTACGCAAATTTTGTTTTGGAGTGAAGCTTTTCATCCACGTTGGACTTAATATACACATTTGTCAGCCTCTCAAAGGTTTTGAGCAGAAATAATGTTAAGCTTATGGCTCTGTAGTCTTTGGGATACACGTGACCGCTCTTCCGCACCTTTAGTATGAAAGATGTACGAGCAGTTTTCAAAGAGTACGGTACATGATTCAGTGTTATGCACCCATCGAATATTATTTTAAACCATTCCACGACCGCTCTACTTGAAACTTGTAGTACGGCCGGAAATATACCACCTGGGCCCAGCAATTTAAACTTAGAAAACGTCTATTTGATCTTGGTATCAGTCACCAAGCCCGGGATACTCTCTCCGTGATCGAATGGTGAGTGCTTTCTGCTGGCTCTCTTCTCCCGATGTGAAATATGTATCAAAGAGCACCTCAACGGACACCTTTACTTTTCTTTATTAGTCCCTGGACTATGTTTCCCCTTACCAGGACTGTTTTCAACCGTGCTGTTTCGCTGGAGCACTCTATATACACACAGAAACTTTTCCATGAGATTCTCTTCGCCCTGGAAATTTCACGCTTGTAGATCCTTGTACTCGTTCCGACGCGCTTCGCTTTCCGCGGTTTTTGCTACCTTAAACATTTTTTTACCTGCCGTCTTAGAAGACTCAGCTCATTGCTCCACCATTGCGGCTTTGCTTTTCATCTGAATCTTCTTAGAGGGCAAGCTCTGTTATAAGCGTCATAAACGTCCTTGCTAGGAATTCATTAGACTCCTCCAGTTCTCCCACACGAAGAAGCAGCTTAAGATAAATATCTGGTGGTTTGTATCGGATAGGGGAAAATTATGATGGCCAGCACTATATAGTATTAGTAGGGTTTCACAATGCAAACATTATTAAAGAGTCGGATAATTGTCACAATGGTAGCAAATAATAGGGTAATAAATAATACTAAGTGCGCTGAGGACATAAGACGCCAACCTGTGGGTAATACTCCGAGGAAGCAATATTACTTAGTGGAAAGAGTAGATCAGTCCACGATTCACGAGAAGATGGAACCGAATACTGAAGAAATGGTGTGCAAGAGTGGTGATTGGTTTCCATCTGTTGGACAATAGACTGGCTGTCAGCATTTGAATAGAGAAATGTGCTCTAACCGCAACGACAGCACACTCACCATGAGACGGGAAAGGACCTGCAAATAAAAATAGCAAATTTAGACGAATATCAGGAACAGAAGAATGACAGACACCTCGATCATATTCGGGAATGTATTACAGGAACGATAGGAAGGATTGAAGGAGAAATTATGTGAGAAAATTCGAAGGGTATATAATAGGCGATGAAGCGGAGCATGTTTATTATAGATTAGGTATTCTCGTGAATGTGCATACTGTTAATTTTACCGCCAGGATTTCTAATGAAAGCCAAAAGACATAAAAAAAAAGACATACATCACCGAAATACAAGACACATTTTAGGCGGAGCAAGCTTCCTTGTGAAGTCTAATATGGGAGTGCAGATTAGTGAGATCTAGTTAAAATGTGAAATTACCTCACTTCATTTATTAGAGGTAGCCATAAAAGTCGCCATGGTGTGATGGTAGCTTGCTCCGCCTACCTCACCGAAGATCCTAGGCTCGTGCCGCTTGCAAAGCAACATCGAAATTTGAAAACAAGTTTTTTATACTCACAACCGCATGTCATCATCAGCTACTACCTCCCTCACATATGCACAGGTTACACACTACAAATACACTCGCGTATGGCTGGTGACCAGGTAGAGGATTCTACAAGAAGAAACATCTAGACATTTGGGCAGAGAGTATAAAAGCAGGAGAAGCTGAGTAGTCCGTAATAGTAGTCCGTAAGCACGCTATCAGTTGCAAAGTGAAGTTTAATTGCGAAGTACTTACAAAGTAGTCTAATAAATACCATTTTGTAATACAGAATATTTTAGTGTTTTATTCAACAGTTTAGCGATACTGTGACGAATATTAGCAACACTAAGGCATATTATCATCTCTAAGCCGATACTAATCAGTCACTTGTATCTAAATAAACAAATCAGTCATTATGTCTACACATATGTACATACAGGAAGCGCAGAGATATGCACAAATATATGCATATATCTGAGATACTCACAAAAGTATGCAATCATCGGTGGAAGTATTACTCACATATACACGCGCATATGGCTATGCGAGAAGCTATAAACGTGCATCTGTAGTTTATAGCTTATAGCTGGTAACTAAGTAGTAAATTCTAGAAGAAGAAACACCTAGAAGTATGCGAACGAGACAGCAGAGAGTATGAAATGAGCAAAAGCTGAGTAAGCAGCAATCAGTTTGATTTAAGCACGCTTTTGGTTGTGAAACTAAGTGTTATTGTGAAGTACTTTCAAGTAGTCTAATAAAGGCCATTTTGCATTATTGAATATTGGAGTTATTTATTCAACAGTTTAGTGATTCGAACGTTAGCAGAAGATTTAGAATAAGCGGGATTTCCCTAAATTCGTTACAATTGGTGTCACAAGAGGAATTGTTGATTAAATTCCGAAGATTTCGAATACAACAAGGACATGGCAAAGTGGAGTGAATTGACGACCCAGCAACTGAAAGAGTTGGAGAGCCGTGGATTGAATACAACCGGCAATAAACTCGAACTTCAGGCGCGACTACGGGAGGCAATGAAAGAGTATGTCTTTTATCTTGATGGCGATGAAACAACAAAATTGGAGGAGAAAAATGAAACACCGCAGACAATGGCGAACACAGACTTGAACACGATGTTAGCTGCAATATCTGCACAAACGTCGACAGCAACATCCATATGGAAAAACAACTGCTCACTGGAAGAAGCTACACACCTGCCAAAATACTGCTCTCAGAACCGCCACGGGCTGTCTTCTTATGTCCCCAGAAAAAAATATACATAGTGAGGTGAGAATGCTCCCCATCAGGGAGAGAAATGAGATGCTAACCAAATAGTTACTGTTGAATACCCACAAACCTGGACATCCCAACAGAGATCTGATTGATGAGCCAGCACCGCCTAGGGACTTAAGGAGTCATCTCCGTAAGCATTATGAGGAAATACGGCACCTGAGAACTCAGCCGTATGAAGCAAAAAAACACAAGCAGGTCTTCAGTGAACTCCACAAACAGGCGTCGGACCTTTATGTCAAGAATTTCCCGGTGAATCCAGTACTCAAAGAACAGTACCCAAAACTTGCGGAAGAGGAACGCATACTCCCCAGGGAAACGCGAGTCACTCTAGCTCAACTTCGTTCTGGATACTGTAACACTCGACATACAAAATGTTTGCCCCGCTTGCAATGTATCCCCACATCACACCAACCATATCTTTAATTGTAATGTGGAATGAACGCCTCTAACACCCCTTTCGTTATGGTCCACCCCTGTTGAAACAGCAAGTTTCCTTGGACTCCCGTTAGAGGATATTGATGACAATTTGTGACCGGTCGCATCTATTAGGAGGGGCGAAGCACTGCTACAACAACTAGAATCCCAGGAGAGACGCATAACATCCAAGATTGCAGCACAAGAAACGCCTATTTCAGAAATGTCAACATAGATTACATAGATGGAAACTCAACTGGAAGAACAGAAAACATATATGGGATCCCAACTGGAATCACAGGAGGCACGTATATCCGAAATGTCGGCACAAATTTCAGCGCAGATATCATCTCAGATCTCTACGCAACTTGAAGAGCAGGAAGTCCGTATATCATCTAAGCTGGAAGCCCGCATGGAAGAGAAACTAACCTAGTTTCATGAAGGTTTCAGTGGCCGACAGGAAAAAATCTAGGCCAAGGTAGAAACTTTGAGAGGTCGTATACAGGAGTTGCAAATAAATCGCCCAGCATTTTCAGCTAGTAATCCAAAGGTAAAACACCATCCTTTGACGGTTCTGTTCCTTTCCAGGTCTTTAAGCTACAGTTTGAGAAGACCGCAGCAGTGAACAACTGGAATGCGGCAGATAAGGTTGCTGCACTGTTCGTGGCATTGAAAGGGCCTGCAGCGGAAATCTTACAGACGATTCCTGAGTACGAACGAGAAAGTTATGAAGCATTGATGGCCGCTGTCGAGAGACGTTATGGAAGCGAGCATAGAAAACAGATATACCAAATTGAGTTGCAAAATCGTTACCAAAAAGCAAATGAGACATTGCAGGAGTTTGATTAGGATGTTGAAAGGTTGGCTCATTTGGTAAATGTGGACGCACCCGTGGAATGCACTGAAAGTGTAAAGATTCAGAGCTTTATAAATGGCATACGGGACGTCAAAACAAAGCGAACTACATACGCAAACCCAAAGCCAACATTTGCAGAAACGGTATCACATGCATTGATCAGAAAACTGCCTCACTATTGAGTAAACCAGCATACAAACCTCATCTTGTGGAAGTAGAAAGACCAGAGTGGGTAGACGCAATTTTGAAAGCTTTAAAGGGAACGCAACAGAAGAATATTCATGCAGTTAAATGCTTTAAGTGTGGTAAGCCAGGGCTTTCCTTTACTAAAATAAATTGTAACTTAAAAATATTTGATAAGGTATATATATACATACCAGGGATGCACCTTAACGTTAAGCTAATCGTTTATCAAAAAATTTCCACCGTTTCCGTTGAAACACTTCGAAATATTATCGATAAAGAAATTATCAAGATAAATTGTATCTCGTTTTTAACCGAAACGAAAAGCTTTCGTTAACGTTAAAAACGTTAACGAAAACGTGATACTTTATGTTTGAATTATGCTGGCAATGCTATAGCCATGGTGAAGCCGTAAGGTGGCAACAACGAGCGCACATACACACACAAACTCTATGTAATTTGTTTGTGTAATTCGTTGGTGGTAATGTCAAAAATACTCTGAGAAATGTTCGTACTGTCAAAATTCATGAGAAAAGTTGCAATCAGCTTGGATAATGCTTTCACCTTTAATGACTCCGCCATCAATCAGCTTTGCCAGCATAGTTTGAAATTAATAATCAACATAAACGATTTGATTTCGTTTTGATATGGCAGAAAACTAAACGAAATCATTTCGTTAATTTGACGATCTTAACGTTAATAAACGAAACGAAATGACTTCGTAACGAAATGATATCGTTTCGTTGGTTAAGCATGCCTGATACATACATACCATATTTGCCGAGTCACTTTGCATATTTGTTGTTGCATTTGATTGGCATTTATTAATTTTCAGTTTTCAATTGTTATTTGCTCGTGCACATTTATTTCATTTTCTTTTCACTGTCACAGCGTTTGCATTGTGTGTTGTTAAGCGTCAGTTAATAGCGATCTTAAACTGATCATACAGTGACCTTCAAACTGCTCAAACAGAGATTTTCTTACTGTGCTCTCCAAACTATTTTCACTGACTCCGTCTGTTTAATAAATTTTTACTTGCAATTTTGTTAACTGCCAGGTGAAAGGTGATACCGAGCGTTTCGTGTCGTGCTGGCTTTGTGATGAGCTTGCTCCTATGAAGTGCACTAGTTTGACAGCAAGGGTGTGTGATGCGATCAACGATAACAAGGGCGTGCGTTGGTCGTGCTTGAAAAGCAGATCCACGAAATCGGTAAGGAACTTTCTACATTGGGGGATAAATTCAAGAATTATGAAAACTTGTTTAAAATTTTTAAATGTATTACCGATTCAGCTTCTAATGCTAATAGCGACAGTCGTGACAGCAAACGAAAATGAACTGATGTCTCTGCTGGCGTACTGACCCTAGACCCCGTTCAAAACATCCAGAGCCCAATCGTTCCCGCACCCAGCATGATTGAATTAAAAAACTTAGCATCTCCAAGTCCACTTACAGTAGAGCGTTCAACATCAAAGGCACCTCCAACAAAACCAGCAGCTAGAAAAAATATTGAACATGCAAACCGTTCTCAGGCGACTGAGCCTGGAAATAGGAAGTTGGTTGTAGTCCCTTCTAAAAAATTGCGATTCGTGTCAAGATTCGAGAGGGATACTACTGAGGAGGATCTGAAATCGTATATCTTCTCAAAAAGGAAAACCAATCACGTGACAATTCGGCAATTTAATTTTTGTTATGAAAGAAATTTATCTCCCTTTAGATTAGATGTACCTATCGAATATTTTGATACTGTCTTGAGTAACCATTTTTGGCCCCTGGGGCACTTGTGCGGGAATTTGAATATAGGCGGAATAAGAGTGTTCCAAACTTTGCAAAGATCCCTCTTGCTAACACTGAGTCAAAAAACTGAACGCAAAATCTGCTTTAGATATACTTTAGCAATTTTAGAGGCTTAAACACCAAGTTAACAGAATTTTTTTATAATCGTTTAACTTAGGTTACGATATAATTGCTGTAACTGAAACTTGGCTGAAACCTCATGTTTTTAATTCAGAGATCCTCTGTAATGACTACCAAATATATCGAAATGACCGCCTGAACAGAGTTGGAGGTGGAGTTCTGCTTGTTGTATACTCTTCAATACCATCTGGAGAGATTAGCGTACCCGCCACCGATACAACTGAGTTCTTGTGCATACGCACATAACTAGCAAATATCCACATTTATTTGGCCATCTGTTATATCCCGCCATCTTCTGAACTGTCTGTTTATATGCATCACATTTCCTTTCTAAAAACTGTTAATTCGATGCTAAAGCCTTCCGACTCCATTATTGTCTTGGGTGACTTCAATATGCCGCACAAATCATGGTGCATCTCTGACTTTAATATCGTACCAGTTTCTTCAAAGTCTTCCAACAATGAATTTCTAGACGGAATATCTGAGCTGTGCCGTACATAAATCAACATCTAATCGAATAAATTCGGAAGAGTATTAGATTTAGACTTTGTGGATGATGACTCTAAATATTCCATTAATCGATGCGAACCCATTATTGAACCGGAAGATGCTTATCACCCTTCCCTCAAAATAGTTTACGAAGTTGTAAGTAATGTTTGCAATAAACGATACAACTCCAGTTATCGCTTTGACTTTGCGAAGGCCAATTTAAAAAAATTAAATCGTGATCTATATCGAATATTGTGGCCAATATTTAATGCTGATGTGGAGCAAAGCGTTTCTCACTTTTACAATACCATTTACTGTCTTTTTAAAACATATGTACCTAAGCGGATTTGTGTACATTCCGATACAAGCCAAGTATGGTTCTCTAAAGAGCCCAAAATCTTAAAGAATAAAAAGTCTTGATCTTTCAAGTTGTTCAAAAAGACGGGTTTACATAACCATTACTTACAGTACTCGATTCTACGATGCAAGTATTTTCAATTGAACAAAAAGTGTTACAAAGCTTACTTTTGTAAAATGAAAAGAAATATAACTTGCAACCCAAGGACACTTTACGGATTCATAAACTCTGAACGCAGGGAGAAAGGGTTTCCATCATCCATGAAATTCCAACATAATATTTCCAGCGATGACCAAAAGATCGCCGGCTTCTTTCGGGATTTTTCAAATCAAATTACTCTATTGAGACCAACGTTTCGCGTAATGAATACCCATACCATATTGATTCATGTAATTCAATCAGTGCGCCATTTATATCTTCAGAAGATGTATTATTTTATTTAAAAACTGTAAAAGTATCATATACATACGGCCCTGATAGGATCCCGACATACTTTCTTAAAAAATGTGCTGCATACATCTATCAGCCGCTAACAGATATATTTAATTTATCTTTAATATATGGTGTTTTCCCAACAATGTCGAAGGAATCTTTTCTTATCCCGCTTCATAAAAATGGAAGCAGGTCTTCAATAGAAAACTACCGGGGCATAGCAAAGTTATCCGATATCCCAAAGTTATTTGAGGCTATTGTTACCCACCACCTAACATTCTGTATTTCCCCCATAATTTCAAGCTCGCAACATTGGTAAGGACAAATCACCTACCACCAATTTACTAGAATTTACTACTCACGTTTCTAATGGATTTAGAAAAGGCCTTCACACTGATGTAATTTACACCAATTTCAGTAAACCTTTCGAAAAGGTATCACACCCATTACTTATTCATAAGCTCGGCCTACTTGGTTTTCAACCGTCTTATATGTTGGATTTCTTCGTATCTTTGTAATCGTACACAAAAGTAATCTTTAGCAATTAAGGAAGTCTAAGTTCGGGTGTAACCGAACATTACATACTCAGTTGAGAGCTGTGGAGACAAAGTAAGGGAAAATCACCATGTTGTAAAAAGAACCTAGGGTAACCCTGGAATGTGTTTGTATGACATGTGTATCAAATGAAAGGTGTTAATGAGTATTTTAAGAGGGCGTGGGCCTTAGTTCTATATGTGGACGGCTTTTCGAGATATCGCCATAAAGGTGGACCAGGGGTGACTCTAGAATTTGTTTGTACTATATGGGTATCAAATGAAAGGTGTAAATGAGTATTTTAAGAGGGCGTGGGCCTTAGTTCTATATGTGGACGCCTTTTCGAGATATCGCCATAAAGGTGGACCAGGGGTGACTCTAGAATTTGTTTGTTCTATACGGGTATCAAATGAAAGGTGTTAATGAGTATTTTAAGAGAGCGTGCGTCTTAGTTCTATATGTGGACGCCTTTTCGAGATATAGTTACAAAAGTGGACCAGGGTTGACTCTAGAATGCGTTTGTACAATATGGGTATCAAATGAAAGGTGTTAATGAGTGTTTTAAAAGGGAGTGGGCCTTAGTTCTTTGGGTGAACGCCTTTTTGGGATATCGCCATAAACGTGGACCAGGGGTGACTCTAGAATGCGTTTGTACATTACGGGTATCAAATGAAAGGTTTTAATGAGTATCTTAAAAGGGCGTGGGCCTTAGTTCTATAGGTGGACGCCTTTTCGAGATATCGCCATAAAGGTGGACCAGGGGTTGTTTGTACTATATGGGTATCAAATGAAAGGTGTTAATGAGGAGTTTAAAAAGGACTGGCCTAAGTTGTATATGTGAAGGCGTTTTCGAAATATCAAACAAAATGTGGACCAGGGTGATCTAGAAGATCATCTGTCGGGTACCGCTAATTTATTTATATATGTAATACCACGACCAGTATTCCTCCCAAGATTCCAAGTGCTTTTGATTTCGCCCTGCAAAACTTTTTCATTTTCTTCTACTTAATATGGTAGGTGTCAGACCCATTTTACCAAGTTTTTCCCTAAAGTTATATTTTGCGTCAATAGACCAATACAATTACCATGTTTCATCCCCTTTTTCGTATTTGGTATATAATTATGGCATTTTTTTCATTTTTCATAATTTTAGAAATAAGATTTTTCAATTAGAAGAAAATTTTTCTAAGCGGGGTCGCCCCTCGGCAGTGTTTGGCAAGCACTCCGGGTGTATTTCTGCCATGAAAAGCTCTCAGTGAAAACTCATCTGCTTTGCAGATGCCGTTCGGAGTCGGCATAAAACATGTAGGTCCCGTCCGGCCAATTTGTAGGGAAAATCAAGAGGAGCACGACGCAAATTGGAAGAGAAGCTCGGCCTTAGATCTCTTCGGAGGTTATCGCGCCTTACATTTATTTTTTTTTTATTTTAATGAGTGTTTTAAAAGGGAGTGGGCCTTAGTTCTATGGGTGAACGCCTTTTCGGGATATCGCCATAAACGTGGACCAGGGGTGACTCTAGAATGCGTTTGTACAATATGGGTATCAAATGAAAGGTGTTAATGAGCATTTTAAAACGGCGTGGGCCTTAGTTCTATAGGTGGACGCCTTTTCGGAATATCGTTATAAAAGTGGACCAGGGTTGACTCTAGAATGCGTTTGTACAATATGGGTATCAAATGAAAGGTGTTAATGAGTGTTTCAAAAGGGAGTGGGCCTTATTTCTGTGGGTGGACGCCTTTTCGGGATATCGCCATAAACGTGGACCAGGGTTGACTCTAGAATGCGTTTGTACAATATGGGTATCAAATGAAAGGTGTTAATGAGCATTTTAAAACGGCGTGGGCCTTAGTTCTATAGGTGGACGCCTTTTCGGAATATCGTTATAAAAGTGGACCAGGGTTGACTCTAGAATGCGTTTGTACAATATGGGTATCAAATGAAAGGTGTTAATGAGTGTTTTAAAAGGGAGTGGGCCTTATTTCTGTGGGTGGACGCCTTTTCGGGATATCGCCATAAACGTGGACCAGGGGTGACTCTAGAATGCGTTTGTACAATATGGGTATCAAATGAAAGGTGTTAATGAGTATTTTAAAAGGGAGTGGGCCTTAGTACTATGGGTGAACGCCTTTTCGGGATATCGCCATAAACGTGGACCAGGGGTGACTCTAGAATGCGTTTGTACAATATGGGTATCAAATGAAAGGTGTTAATGAGCATTTTAAAACGGCGTGGGCCTTAGTTCTATAGGTGGACGCCTTTTCGGAATATCGTTATAAAAGTGGACCAGGGTTGACTCTAGAATGCGTTTGTACAATATGGGTATCAAATGAAAGGTGTTAATGAGTGTTTTAAAAGGGAGTGGGCCTTATTTCTGTGGGTGGACGCCTTTTCGGGATATCGCCATAAACGTGGACCAGGGGTGACTCTAGAATGCGTTTGTACAATATGGGTATCAAATGAAAGGTGTTAATGATTATTTTAAAAGGGAGTGGGCCTTAGTTCTATAGGTGGACGCCTTTTCGGAATATCGATATAAAAGTGGACCAGGGTTGACTCTAGAATGCGTTTGTACAATATGGGTATCAAATGAAAGGTGTTAGTGAGTGTTTTAAAAGGGAGTGGGCCTTAGTTCTATGGGTGGACGCCTTTTCGGTATATCGCCATAAACGTGGACCAGGGGTAACTCTAGAATGCGTTTGTACAATATGGGTATCAAATGAAAGGTGTTAATGAGTATTTTAAAAGGGCGTGGGCCTTAGTTCTATTGGTGGACGCCTTTTCGAGATATCGCCATAAAGGTGGACCAGGGGTGACTCTAGAATTTGTTTGTACGATATGGGTGTCAAATGAAAGGTGTTAGTGAGTATTTTAAAAGGGCGTGGGCCATAGTTCTATAAGTGGACAGATGTGTTTTAGTTGGTTCGCTAAGGCTAGAAGCCTAAACATTCCAGTTTCTGGTCCCATTTTGAAAGCAAAGGCAATGGAAATTGCAGGCAAACTGGGTATACCTAATTTTAATGCTTCAGGTGGATGGCTAAACAAATGGCGAATAAGGAATAATGTTGCTTTCAAATGCGTATCTGGTGAAGCTGCAGATGCAAACCAGGATGGTGTCGAACAGTTTAGGACAAAACTGCCATCCCTGTTGACCGGTTATAAGCCTTTAGACATTTACAACGCAGACAAAAGTGGGCTTTTCTTTCGTGCCTTACCTGACAAAACCCTCGCTCTTAAATCCGTGGGCGGTAAACTATCAAAGGAAAGACTCACAATTTTGTTCTGTTCTAACATGCCTGGAGATAAGGAGCTGCTTTTGGTTATAGGTAAAGCAGCCCATCCTCGATCTGTTAATCATGTTACAGTCGCAAAACTGTCAGTGGATTGGAAGTGTAATAAAAAAGCATGGATGACTCGAGAAATAATGAGTTAATGGCTGCAGCAGTTCAATCGAAGGATCAAAGCCCAGAATCGAAAAATGATATTATATTTAGATAACGCGTCTTCTCATCCAAAGGAATTAAACTTAACCAACATAAAAAATATTTTCTTGCCGCCAAATACAACGGCAGTTAGCCAACCCCTTGATCAGGGTATAAAACAAAATTTTAAAACTTTGTATAGAAGCTTAGTTTTAAAACATTTGCTATCTAAAATTGACAATACAAGTTCAGCCTCAGACCTCTCAAAATCGATTAATGTACTAGAAGCTGTGTATTTCATCAAAGCATCTTGGCATAAAGTGGAAGCCACAACCGTCCGAAATTGCTTCCACAAAGCAGGATTTTTAGAAACTTATGAGGATCTTCCAGATTTTGATCCCGACGATGACATTCCACTGGCAATCTATGCTAGGCTTCAGCAAGGGCTAGATTTGGCAAATGATTTGGAAGGTTTTCTCCAAATGGATCAAAATGTTTTCACTGAGGACAACAATATAGAAATTCAATTTGACCATCAAGCTGATACTATGGACATAAGTGATTCAGAAGATGAATCACGAGGCTTTAAAACTTATTGCGCGCTTGAAACAATTTACAAAAAAATAACTATGTAGCTTTCCAGCACATAAAAATTTATCGAGCCACTTAGAAAATGAACATTTTAAATTAAAACAATCACTGTTCAAGCAATCAAGCATTACCCAATTTTTTCAATCAAACTAGTATTGAAATGTAAACTCTTGTACCATGTACTTAATCGATATATGTATGTATATGGGGTATTCCATCCCATTTCGACCAATTTTGAACCCGACCCCTTTAGAATTGGCTGAAAGTTTTTCTTTTTTTTCTAGCTTACGAAAGACGTTTTTCAGAAGTTTTTCAAATTTTTCATCCAACTCAAAAAAGTTATGAATTTTTAAAAAAACACCGTTTTTGTTTTCAAAATGCTATAACTTTTTCAAAAATTGACCCTTTGGGATCATTTTTTTTTTAATTTGCTTTTAAATGTACTTTTCGGAAAAAATACAAAAAAATTTTTAAATTTTTTTAATTTTTCAGTTTTTCGATATTTTTCGAATTTCGCCCTTTTTTTCTCATAAAAAACTTCAGTCAATTCTGCAATCATCCCCACTAATCCCGGAGTGGCCCGAGAATTTTTTTTTATTTAATTGAAAAAAAAAACTTTAAAATTTTTTTTGTATTTTTTCCGAAAAGTACCTACATTTAAAAACTTATTAAAAAAAAAATTATCCCAAACGGTAAATTTTTGAGTTGGATGAAAAAATTTGAAAAACTTCTGAAAAAAGTCTTTCGTAAGCTAGAAAAAGAAGAAAAAACTTTCAGCCAATTCTTAATGGGCCGGGTTCAAAATTGTTCGAAATGGGATGGAATACCCCATATGTATTTATATGTAATAATAAAGTATGCAAATATTCTTTACTTCCAAAAATTTCTTAAATAAACTATGTACAATACAATTTATATGTGTGGTATATATTTTGTGACTTCATCCCTTATAAGAGGACATCTCCCATAGCCAGACAAAATCACTGCGACGGTGAGTGTTCGGTTATAAGAAATTTCACTGTATATGAAAGTAGCTTCTTTTATTTAAATACGTTTAGATAAACGAACATTTCAGAAACCAAATTTCGTAAGAGCAATTAATTTTTCTTAATAAGATACTTTGCTAAAATCCAAACTATAAGTGTCACGGGTGCGACAGCAGTTGTCACGGGTGGCACATGTTTGAATCTGGGACGGAAAATAATAATTATTTTTTGTTTCGGAGTCGAAAAAGTCTTGGTCAAATAATTTTCCTAGGTGAAAATGTTTGGGTTCCCAAGTATCCCTATAGCAATATCATGTCGAATCATGCATCCTTTTTATTTTCGAACTTTTTCCATAAAAGTCCACATATAAAAGTAAAATCTGTATTTTTATTTTTTGAGTCCGACAGAATTAGTTAAACTCGCACTTTTAAAAATAAAAGTCCGGAAATAAAAGTTATATCCGGACTTTTATTTTTTAAGGCCAATATAAAAAAAGTCCGGCTTGATAACAAAGAAACAGCTGATCCGAATTAAACAGATTTTCTTAGTTCGGATAAGCCGTTTCTTGGTTATCAAGGCAGACTTTTATTTTGGCCTTTAAAAATAAAAGAAAAGGATTTAACTTTTATATCCGGACTTTTATTTTTAAAAATCCAAGTTTAACTAGTTCTATCGGACTCAAAAAATAAAAATCTGAAAATAATTTTTATCTTGATCCAAATATATTAAAAGTCAAAATTAATAGTTTTGCAAGGAATTATATTATAAAAGGAATAACAGTTTCCGCCCCTGGTTTAAATTAAAAGCATTAAATGAACATGTTAATAGAAAATAATGTATTCTAAAGGTTCAAAATATGGTTCACGTTATAGAATCAGTTCATGGACTAAATAAATTTGAGTTACTGAAAATTCAAAAATTTTTACTTCCTAGGGCTTTGACTCAGATTCAAGGGTGTAACGACAGCCTCTCTCCATACTGGCTTAAATGAGTGGCAGCGCGTATCTGTGGCTATGTGTGTTGTATCTAGTTTCGTGCCTCAGCCGCAAGTTTAGCACTATGCTAACAACATCGCCTAATGACAACATTGTGGCTATAGCTAGCGAACACAATGTTGCAGCGGAAGTAAAAAGTCGCTTGGGCATCACTTAGTGTATTAGCAGGAACATTGTTTCAAAAGTGTAGCAACATTGCGGTCAAGGCACTAACCAAATGTATCTGTGTAGGTGTTGGTTTGTCGGAGCGGGAAGTGTGTGAATGTATGAGTGGATGATTGTATGAACGTATAGATCAGTGGTCACCAAAATTGAAACTGTAGCTGTGTTGGTAAGAGCCAAATCATTATCCTGGTACTGGTTTAGTAGTTGATAAAAAAGCTATGAGGTAGGACGTATGCACGCATGTTTTCTAACACTCAAAAAATAATACGCAATTATACCAAACAAATACTATTTTATTGTTTGGGTCTAACAAAAAATGTAAAAAAAATATATTGCTCATATTTAGCCATAAAAACATTATGCGCACGGGCGTTTGTTTGCAAAATATCTGTTAGGAAACACGTAAATAAATATTAGCCTCCTCTAATGTTGCTACTATGCTTGTTCAGCAAATACTAAACGAAAGAGAATAATGACATGTGTCAAGTGATTAAAAAAAATTATATCACTACCTGACGACCACTGGTACAGATGAAAAATACGGGAAAGCCGAAAATAAAGTTCTGCATGTATGGGTAAAAATTCTCCGTTTCTGGGTAACGTTCTTCACCACGGCAGTGGGTTAGGTTAGGTTAAACTGGCCCGTCCATGAGCACCTCAAATACACTAAATGATTCCGTAGTGTTACCAAAAGTTTATTTTAACGACAAACTGAAAAAACCTATGAAAAACCAGGACCTATGTTATAAAATAACTCCGACCTCTTGAGCTTTCTAGTGTGACGGAATTATTTCTGCTGAGGTATGCCCAGTCCGTCCAGGGTTCCTATGTTCGGTGGAAGAACCTATTCCGATTAAATAAATAGGCAAAGGGGTTTCGGAAAAACGTTATAATATTTATTCAAAAAGATATGGCTGCTTAATGGCTACTCCTACTCTCTGTCTCTGTCTAAATAAGAGTAGCGGAGGTAGAACCCCTCTGCTAAGCTCTCCGTCAGTTGGAGTAGAAACCTCCTACTGAATATAAAATAATCACGAAATGAAGTAGAAACCTTCAGGTCGTGCTGATCAGTGGTAGAAGCCCACTGACTCGTATGCCTATCTCCTAGCTTCTGATCTTACAAGCTAATTTGTCGCCCTTATATATGATTTTGTACGCCGGCGGACGGTTATTTACTAAAAACAATTCATTGGTAATAATTCCTCCGTTATAAAATTATGTGGGACTACGCGCAGGCAGTCAGTAATTTTACAATAATAATTTAAACAATTATAAAAGGTGGGAATGCAAAAATCGAATTCTAGTTTAACGCTACTTTCGCTGTATTCTATTAGTGCATACATACGCTTACATGCTGACATGCGTTTTCCCTCTTTCCATTATCATACATATGGTTGTACCTCTGTATGTATACATATATGCATATTTTCGATCATGTATGACTCCGCTATCCCGGCATTTCATATCCCAATTTTTGGGAGCCCTAATATACATAGCGAACAATGTACCAAATCTCGTACGTACGCTTGTTGTATGCCTGCCGTGTTTTCCAGTCTTTGCTGTACCTATCGAATTCGATCATTTGTGTTTATGGGTATGTTCGCTGTCACTTGGTTTTGATGGTGCGTTGGCCTCGTTTGATGCTTTCGGCTTGTGCTTAGGGCGTGCGTTGGTGTGTCGTATGCTTGTACGTAAGTATGTAGAGAAAAGTCCCAACTAGTAGCGGCGCTTAGTTTGGCGACTTTTACTGTTGGTCTTCATTTATCCAAATTATTATGTATGTTGTATTTGTAGCTGAGTGCATTGGATGCGGGGTTGGTTGACCGGCACAATTTTATGTTTTGTGCATTTCCACTTTCCTTCCAAATGTTTGAGTGTATGTTAGGGTGACCTACATATATTTGAAATTTATGTGGGCGAAAAATGTAAATATTTTTCTTGCGTGCAAAAGTGCGCAAGTCTGGTTTGTCCTTCAATTTAGTAAATAATAATATGTATTTTGACGTGTAATTCATAAAGATATAATTCGTGTCATAAAAATGTATAAATGTTAAATTCAGAGTTAAATTCAATTCTTGAATAACATGTATGTAAGAAAAATGGAAAAAATAGGTATACGTTGTGAGGGTACAAAACCCTCGGTTTTGGGGTCCTCACACTAGAAATTAAGCCACTTGCTGCTTCTAGATCTGACAGCTGTATCACTCCTAATAGCTGGAGTCTTAGACTGGGAGCGCAGGGCACGAGCTCAAGACGTCGATAGTTTCCTGTCCCAACCCGCACTTCCGCTACAGTGATCTTGCAGTTTGTAGGATCTGTTTATTTCCGAATCAGCACAGTATACCGCCGACCCTACTCCTTCCAATACTTTGGAACCATCTGTGTACACACGTATCGCCTCGTCCGCCATTTGAGCACCCTTTCGCCAACCATCCACCTCTATTGTGGCTTTAAGATCTCCCTCGAAGCTCAGATAGGGAATCAGGTAGTCTGTGCGTCCTGTAATTGATGACGCTATACTACACTGAGCCTGGTTGCTGTTGTTAACGCTATGTTCTTTGCTACCAGGTATACAGGTGGAATGTGCAGAATGGCATACAGTGCAGCCGTCGAGGTTGTTTTCAGGGCTCCCGTAATGCTAAGCTTTGATAGTATGCATACCTCCTCTAATTTTTTAGGTAGGCTATGTTTTGTGTGGCTTTCCACCAAACAAAAACTCCATAGTATAGAAGAGGGTTTACAATCGTTGTAAAAACCCAATGAGAAAGAAAGGGCGATAAGCCCGACGAACACCCCAGCATTCTGTTACATGCATAAAGTGCCGTTGAGGCCTTCTTCACTTTCTCCTCCATGTTGAGCTTCCATGACAGTTTACAGTCTAGGATGATTCCTAGCTATTTTGAGCAAGGTTTCTCCTGTAGGGTCACCCCTCCTAATTTAGGGCTGGTCCAATTTGGGACCTTATGCCTCTTTGTAAACAATACGATATCCGTCTTCTCCGCATTGACTGTCAACCAGACATTAGATGCCCAGGTATGAATTTACCGAAGCGTCGGATTCATCAAAGAGCTAATCGTTGGAAGGCACTTTCCACTTATGACAACTGCAACGTCATCTGCGTAAGCCGTAAGTTTTACGGGTCCCTCATCGAATCGCCTAATGCAGTTGGTTGATGACCAGCGTCTGCAGCAGAGGTGATAGCACCCCTCTCTGCGGCTTGACCCTGTCCACTGATTTCGTGGCCTCATACAATCCCCATTGTGAGGTAATCTTCCTGTAATTTAACATGCAGCCGATCCATCTGATTAAGGCTGGATAAAGACGATTCATAATCGCCCATTCAGAAATATTGTATGTATGTATGTATGTATTTATTTGAAAATTTGTTCCTAGCACAACAATTTTGACAAATTATTTAACAGTGCTAGTCATGAATAGCATGAGCTATAAAAATTGAACATTTATAATAATAAATTAGATTAATCAAATTAAATTAAATATAGCGGACAATAGTGAAATATTTATGTATGTAAATGTAAATCTTAAAACTAAAGAAAAGTAGTTAATAAATATTAAAAGACAGCAGTAGTGATGATAACCTTTGGCTGGTTATAGATTGAATAGTATTTAACAAACAAAGAAAGAAGACACAGAGAAAGGAAAAGGACTTAGAAATGAACATTTTAACAACAACAATTTGAGATCCAGTTTAAGAGTCGTTAAAAAATGATGTTAGCTCTTTTCTGAAGTGCAGAGCATTACTTAAGAGTCGAAGACTAGTAGGTAGCGAGTTCCAAAGACGTATTGCAGTAACAAAGAATTGGCGCTCAGAGGTTAGCGAGCGGTATCTGATGTGCTTAAGAAGAAGCACCGATCTTGATGATTGCAGAAAAATAAGCTTACGATATAGATAGTCAGGTTCCTTCGTGTGTATCAATTTATGGAGGAAGGACAGTGTTTTGACTTTTAAAAGATTTTCGAAAGAAATGTTTAGCAACCTTTCAGCATGTTGAGATACGTGGTCAAATCTTTTCAACCCATAAACATATCTAGCAATGTTGTTGTAAACAACATTTAGTTTGTTCTTGCACAGATAGTCACAGTTTGAGTAAATCACACAACCATGGAGTAGCGTAGGTATTAAGTACGCTTTAGCCAGAAGTAGTCGTATGTGCAAAGGCGTGAAATACTGTGTTAACCATAGTGTACGAAGCATTCCATACACTTTCCCAACCGTTCTAAAAATATGGTCTTTCCATGTCAATGTTTTGTTAAAAATTACACCTAAGTTTTTCGCCGTATCTACGTATTCTATAACGGAATTGTCGAACACTACTTTCTCTAAATCATTAGTGGGAAAAGACCTTCTATGAATAACAATACATTTTGACTTATTCGGGTTTATACATAAGCCATTCATAGCAGCCCATGAAAATATTTGATTCAAATCGTGATTTAAGTTACTTATGCACAAGCTAGTTTGATCACGAGGACAACACGTAAATAACTGCACATCATCAGCGTAGATATGAACATATGTTGAAATCCCCAGAAATGTCTAAAAAGACTCCTCGAGCATATTTCTTATATTCCAGGGCTTTCTCTTTGCTTATTACCACCCTATGCAATGCGGTATCTACCGACTTGCCTTTGGTGTACGCAAATTTTGTTTTGGAGTGAAGCTTTTCATCCACGTTGGACTTAATATACACATTTGTCAGCCTCTCAAAGGTTTTGAGCAGAAATAATGTTAAGCTTATGGCTCTGTAGTCTTTGGGATACACGTGACCGCTCTTCCGCACCTTTAGTATGAAAGATGTACGAGCAGTTTTCAAAGAGTACGGTACATGATTCAGTGTTATGCACCCATCGAATATTATTTTAAACCATTCCACGACCGCTCTACTTGAAACTTGTAGTACGGCCGGAAATATACCACCTGGGCCCAGCAATTTAAACTTAGAAAACGTCTATTTGATCTTGGTATCAGTCACCAAGCCCGGGATACTCTCTCCGTGATCGAATGGTGAGTGCTTTCTGCTGGCTCTCTTCTCCCGATGTGAAATATGTATCAAAGAGCACCTCAACGGACACCTTTACTTTTCTTTATTAGTCCCTGGACTATGTTTCCCCTTACCAGGACTGTTTTCAACCGTGCTGTTTCGCTGGAGCACTCTATATACACACAGAAACTTTTCCATGAGATTCTCTTCGCCCTGGAAATTTCACGCTTGTAGATCCTTGTACTCGTTCCGACGCGCTTCGCTTTCCGCGGTTTTTGCTACCTTAAACATTTTTTTACCTGCCGTCTTAGAAGACTCAGCTCATTGCTCCACCATTGCGGCTTTGCTTTTCATCTGAATCTTCTTAGAGGGCAAGCTCTGTTATAAGCGTCATAAACGTCCTTGCTAGGAATTCATTAGACTCCTCCAGTTCTCCCACACGAAGAAGCAGCTTAAGATAAATATCTGGTGGTTTGTATCGGATAGGGGAAAATTATGATGGCCAGCACTATATAGTATTAGTAGGGTTTCACAATGCAAACATTATTAAAGAGTCGGATAATTGTCACAATGGTAGCAAATAATAGGGTAATAAATAATACTAAGTGCGCTGAGGACATAAGACGCCAACCTGTGAGTAATACTCCGAGGAAGCAATATTACTTAGTGGAAAGAGTAGATCAGTCCACGATTCACGAGAAGATGGAACCGAATACTGAAGAAATGGTGTGCAAGAGTGGTGATTGGTTTCCATCTGTTGGACAATAGACTGGCTGTCAGCATTTGAATAGAGAAATGTGCTCTAACCGCAACGACAGCACACTCACCATGAGACGGGAAAGGACCTGCAAATAAAAATAGCAAATTTAGACGAATATCAGGAACAGAAGAATGACAGACACCTCGATCATATTCGGGAATGTATTACAGGAACGATAGGAAGGATTGAAGGAGAAATTATGTGAGAAAATTCGAAGGGTATATAATAGGCGATGAAGCGGAGCATGTTTATTATAGATTAGGTATTCTCGTGAATGTGCATACTGTTAATTTTACCGCCAGGATTTCTAATGAAAGCCAAAAGACATAAAAAAAAAGACATACATCACCGAAATACAAGACACATTTTAGGCGGAGCAAGCTTCCTTGTGAAGTCTAATATGGGAGTGCAGATTAGTGAGATCTAGTTAAAATGTGAAATTACCTCACTTCATTTATTAGAGGTAGCCATAAAAGTCGCCATGGTGTGATGGTAGCTTGCTCCGCCTACCTCACCGAAGATCCTAGGCTCGTGCCGCTTGCAAAGCAACATCGAAATTTGAAAACAAGTTTTTTATACTCACAACCGCATGTCATCATCAGCTACTACCTCCCTCACATATGCACAGGTTACACACTACAAATACACTCGCGTATGGCTGGTGACCAGGTAGAGGATTCTACAAGAAGAAACATCTAGACATTTGGGCAGAGAGTATAAAAGCAGGAGAAGCTGAGTAGTCCGTAATAGTAGTCCGTAAGCACGCTATCAGTTGCAAAGTGAAGTTTAATTGCGAAGTACTTACAAAGTAGTCTAATAAATACCATTTTGTAATACAGAATATTTTAGTGTTTTATTCAACAGTTTAGCGATACTGTGACGAATATTAGCAACACTAAGGCATATTATCATCTCTAAGCCGATACTAATCAGTCACTTGTATCTAAATAAACAAATCAGTCATTATGTCTACACATATGTACATACAGGAAGCGCAGAGATATGCACAAATATATGCATATATCTGAGATACTCACAAAAGTATGCAATCATCGGTGGAAGTATTACTCACATATACACGCGCATATGGCTATGCGAGAAGCTATAAACGTGCATCTGTAGTTTATAGCTTATAGCTGGTAACTAAGTAGTAAATTCTAGAAGAAGAAACACCTAGAAGTATGCGAACGAGACAGCAGAGAGTATGAAATGAGCAAAAGCTGAGTAAGCAGCAATCAGTTTGATTTAAGCACGCTTTTGGTTGTGAAACTAAGTGTTATTGTGAAGTACTTTCAAGTAGTCTAATAAAGGCCATTTTGCATTATTGAATATTGGAGTTATTTATTCAACAGTTTAGTGATTCGAACGTTAGCAGAAGATTTAGAATAAGCGGGATTTCCCTAAATTCGTTACAATTGGTGTCACAAGAGGAATTGTTGATTAAATTCCGAAGATTTCGAATACAACAAGGACATGGCAAAGTGGAGTGAATTGACGACCCAGCAACTGAAAGAGTTGGAGAGCCGTGGATTGAATACAACCGGCAATAAACTCGAACTTCAGGCGCGACTACGGGAGGCAATGAAAGAGTATGTCTTTTATCTTGATGGCGATGAAACAACAAAATTGGAGGAGAAAAATGAAACACCGCAGACAATGGCGAACACAGACTTGAACACGATGTTAGCTGCAATATCTGCACAAACGTCGACAGCAACATCCATATGGAAAAACAACTGCTCACTGGAAGAAGCTACACACCTGCCAAAATACTGCTCTCAGAACCGCCACGGGCTGTCTTCTTATGTCCCCAGAAAAAAATATACATAGTGAGGTGAGAATGCTCCCCATCAGGGAGAGAAATGAGATGCTAACCAAATAGTTACTGTTGAATACCCACAAACCTGGACATCCCAACAGAGATCTGATTGATGAGCCAACACCGCCTAGGGACTTAAGGAGTCATCTCCGTAAGCATTATGAGGAAATACGGCACCTGAGAACTCAGCCGTATGAAGCAAAAAAACACAAGCAGGTCTTCAGTGAACTCCACAAACAGGCGTCGGACCTTTATGTCAAGAATTTCCCGGTGAATCCAGTACTCAAAGAACAGTACCCAAAACTTGCGGAAGAGGAACGCATACTCCCCAGGGAAACGCGAGTCACTCTAGCTCAACTTCGTTCTGGATACTGTAACACTCGACATACAAAATGTTTGCCCCGCTTGCAATGTATCCCCACATCACACCAACCATATCTTTAATTGTAATGTGGAATGAACGCCTCTAACACCCCTTTCGTTATGGTCCACCCCTGTTGAAACAGCAAGTTTCCTTGGACTCCCGTTAGAGGATATTGATGACAATTTGTGACCGGTCGCATCTATTAGGAGGGGCGAAGCACTGCTACAACAACTAGAATCCCAGGAGAGACGCATAACATCCAAGATTGCAGCACAAGAAACGCCTATTTCAGAAATGTCAACATAGATTACATAGATGGAAACTCAACTGGAAGAACAGAAAACATATATGGGATCCCAACTGGAATCACAGGAGGCACGTATATCCGAAATGTCGGCACAAATTTCAGCGCAGATATCATCTCAGATCTCTACGCAACTTGAAGAGCAGGAAGTCCGTATATCATCTAAGCTGGAAGCCCGCATGGAAGAGAAACTAACCTAGTTTCATGAAGGTTTCAGTGGCCGACAGGAAAAAATCTAGGCCAAGGTAGAAACTTTGAGAGGTCGTATACAGGAGTTGCAAATAAATCGCCCAGCATTTTCAGCTAGTAATCCAAAGGTAAAACACCATCCTTTGACGGTTCTGTTCCTTTCCAGGTCTTTAAGCTACAGTTTGAGAAGACCGCAGCAGTGAACAACTGGAATGCGGCAGATAAGGTTGCTGCACTGTTCGTGGCATTGAAAGGGCCTGCAGCGGAAATCTTACAGACGATTCCTGAGTACGAACGAGAAAGTTATGAAGCATTGATGGCCGCTGTCGAGAGACGTTATGGAAGCGAGCATAGAAAACAGATATACCAAATTGAGTTGCAAAATCGTTACCAAAAAGCAAATGAGACATTGCAGGAGTTTGATTAGGATGTTGAAAGGTTGGCTCATTTGGTAAATGTGGACGCACCCGTGGAATGCACTGAAAGTGTAAAGATTCAGAGCTTTATAAATGGCATACGGGACGTCAAAATAAAGCGAACTACATACGCAAACCCAAAGCCAACATTTGCAGAAACGGTATCACATGCATTGATCAGAAAACTGCCTCACTATTGAGTAAACCAGCATACAAACCTCATCTTGTGGAAGTAGAAAGACCAGAGTGGGTAGACGCAATTTTGAAAGCTTTAAAGGGAACGCAACAGAAGAATATTCATGCAGTTAAATGCTTTAAGTGTGGTAAGCCAGGGCTTTCCTTTACTAAAATAAATTGTAACTTAAAAATATTTGATAAGGTATATATATACATACCAGGGATGCACCTTAACGTTAAGCTAATCGTTTATCAAAAAATTTCCACCGTTTCCGTTGAAACACTTCGAAATATTATCGATAAAGAAATTATCAAGATAAATTGTATCTCGTTTTTAACCGAAACGAAAAGCTTTCGTTAACGTTAAAAACGTTAACGAAAACGTGATACTTTATGTTTGAATTATGCTGGCAATGCTATAGCCATGGTGAAGCCGTAAGGTGGCAACAACGAGCGCACATACACACACAAACTCTATGTAATTTGTTTGTGTAATTCGTTGGTGGTAATGTCAAAAATACTCTGAGAAATGTTCGTACTGTCAAAATTCATGAGAAAAGTTGCAATCAGCTTGGATAATGCTTTCACCTTTAATGACTCCGCCATCAATCAGCTTTGCCAGCATAGTTTGAAATTAATAATCAACATAAACGATTTGATTTCGTTTTGATATGGCAGAAAACTAAACGAAATCATTTCGTTAATTTGACGATCTTAACGTTAATAAACGAAACGAAATGACTTCGTAACGAAATGATATCGTTTCGTTGGTTAAGCATGCCTGATACATACATACCATATTTGCCGAGTCACTTTGCATATTTGTTGTTGCATTTGATTGGCATTTATTAATTTTCAGTTTTCAATTGTTATTTGCTCGTGCACATTTATTTCATTTTCTTTTCACTGTCACAGCGTTTGCATTGTGTGTTGTTAAGCGTCAGTTAATAGCGATCTTAAACTGATCATACAGTGACCTTCAAACTGCTCAAACAGAGATTTTCTTACTGTGCTCTCCAAACTATTTTCACTGACTCCGTCTGTTTAATAAATTTTTACTTGCAATTTTGTTAACTGCCAGGTGAAAGGTGATACCGAGCGTTTCGTGTCGTGCTGGCTTTGTGATGAGCTTGCTCCTATGAAGTGCACTAGTTTGACAGCAAGGGTGTGTGATGCGATCAACGATAACAAGGGCGTGCGTTGGTCGTGCTTGAAAAGCAGATCCACGAAATCGGTAAGGAACTTTCTACATTGGGGGATAAATTCAAGAATTATGAAAACTTGTTTAAAATTTTTAAATGTATTACCGATTCAGCTTCTAATGCTAATAGCGACAGTCGTGACAGCAAACGAAAATGAACTGATGTCTCTGCTGGCGTACTGACCCTAGACCCCGTTCAAAACATCCAGAGCCCAATCGTTCCCGCACCCAGCATGATTGAATTAAAAAACTTAGCATCTCCAAGTCCACTTACAGTAGAGCGTTCAACATCAAAGGCACCTCCAACAAAACCAGCAGCTAGAAAAAATATTGAACATGCAAACCGTTCTCAGGCGACTGAGCCTGGAAATAGGAAGTTGGTTGTAGTCCCTTCTAAAAAATCGCGATTCGTGTCAAGATTCGAGAGGGATACTACTGAGGAGGATCTGAAATCGTATATCTTCTCAAAAAGGAAAACCAATCACGTGACAATTCGGCAATTTAATTTTTGTTATGAAAGAAATTTATCTCCCTTTAGATTAGATGTACCTATCGAATATTTTGATACTGTCTTGAGTAACCATTTTTGGCCCCTGGGGCACTTGTGCGGGAATTTGAATATAGGCGGAATAAGAGTGTTCCAAACTTTGCAAAGATCCCTCTTGCTAACACTGAGTCAAAAAACTGAACGCAAAATCTGCTTTAGATATACTTTAGCAATTTTAGAGGCTTAAACACCAAGTTAACAGAATTTTTTTATAATCGTTTAACTTAGGTTACGATATAATTGCTGTAACTGAAACTTGGCTGAAACCTCATGTTTTTAATTCAGAGATCCTCTGTAATGACTACCAAATATATCGAAATGACCGCCTGAACAGAGTTGGAGGTGGAGTTCTGCTTGTTGTATACTCTTCAATACCATCTGGAGAGATTAGCGTACCCGCCACCGATACAACTGAGTTCTTGTGCATACGCACATAACTAGCAAATATCCACATTTATTTGGCCATCTGTTATATCCCGCCATCTTCTGAACTGTCTGTTTATATGCATCACATTTCCTTTCTAAAAACTGTTAATTCGATGCTAAAGCCTTCCGACTCCATTATTGTCTTGGGTGACTTCAATATGCCGCACAAATCATGGTGCATCTCTGACTTTAATATCGTACCAGTTTCTTCAAAGTCTTCCAACAATGAATTTCTAGACGGAATATCTGAGCTGTGCCGTACATAAATCAACATCTAATCGAATAAATTCGGAAGAGTATTAGATTTAGACTTTGTGGATGATGACTCTAAATATTCCATTAATCGATGCGAACCCATTATTGAACCGGAAGATGCTTATCACCCTTCCCTCAAAATAGTTTACGAAGTTGTAAGTAATGTTTGCAATAAACGATACAACTCCAGTTATCGCTTTGACTTTGCGAAGGCCAATTTAAAAAAATTAAATCGTGATCTATATCGAATATTGTGGCCAATATTTAATGCTGATGTGGAGCAAAGCGTTTCTCACTTTTACAATACCATTTACTGTCTTTTTAAAACATATGTACCTAAGCGGATTTGTGTACATTCCGATACAAGCCAAGTATGGTTCTCTAAAGAGCCCAAAATCTTAAAGAATAAAAAGTCTTGATCTTTCAAGTTGTTCAAAAAGACGGGTTTACATAACCATTACTTACAGTACTCGATTCTACGATGCAAGTATTTTCAATTGAACAAAAAGTGTTACAAAGCTTACTTTTGTAAAATGAAAAGAAATATAACTTGCAACCCAAGGACACTTTACGGATTCATAAACTCTGAACGCAGGGAGAAAGGGTTTCCATCATCCATGAAATTCCAACATAATATTTCCACCGATGACCAAAAGATCGCCGGCTTCTTTGCGGGATTTTTCAAATCAAATTACTCTATTGAGACCAACGTTTCGCGTAATGAATACCCATACCATATTGATTCATGTAATTCAATCAGTGCGCCATTTATATCTTCAGAAGATGTATTATTTTATTTAAAAACTGTAAAAGTATCATATACATACGGCCCTGATAGGATCCCGACATACTTTCTTAAAAAATGTGCTGCATACATCTATCAGCCGCTAACAGATATATTTAATTTATCTTTAATATATGGTGTTTTCCCAACAATGTCGAAGGAATCTTTTCTTATCCCGCTTCATAAAAATGGAAGCAGGTCTTCAATAGAAAACTACCGGGGCATAGCAAAGTTATCCGATATCCCAAAGTTATTTGAGGCTATTGTTACCCACCACCTAACATTCTGTATTTCCCCCATAATTTCAAGCTCGCAACATTGGTAAGGACAAATCACCTACCACCAATTTACTAGAATTTACTACTCACGTTTCTAATGGATTTAGAAAAGGCCTTCACACTGATGTAATTTACACCAATTTCAGTAAACCTTTCGAAAAGGTATCACACCCATTACTTATTCATAAGCTCGGCCTACTTGGTTTTCAACCGTCTTATATGTTGGATTTCTTCGTATCTTTGTAATCGTACACAAAAGTAATCTTTAGCAATTAAGGAAGTCTAAGTTCGGGTGTAACCGAACATTACATACTCAGTTGAGAGCTGTGGAGACAAAGTAAGGGAAAATCACCATGTTGTAAAAAGAACCTAGGGTAACCCTGGAATGTGTTTGTATGACATGTGTATCAAATGAAAGGTGTTAATGAGTATTTTAAGAGGGCGTGGGCCTTAGTTCTATATGTGGACGGCTTTTCGAGATATCGCCATAAAGGTGGACCAGGGGTGACTCTAGAATTTGTTTGTACTATATGGGTATCAAATGAAAGGTGTAAATGAGTATTTTAAGAGGGCGTGGGCCTTAGTTCTATATGTGGACGCCTTTTCGAGATATCGCCATAAAGGTGGACCAGGGGTGACTCTAGAATTTGTTTGTTCTATACGGGTATCAAATGAAAGGTGTTAATGAGTATTTTAAGAGAGCGTGCGTCTTAGTTCTATATGTGGACGCCTTTTCGAGATATAGTTACAAAAGTGGACCAGGGTTGACTCTAGAATGCGTTTGTACAATATGGGTATCAAATGAAAGGTGTTAATGAGTGTTTTAAAAGGGAGTGGGCCTTAGTTCTTTGGGTGAACGCCTTTTTGGGATATCGCCATAAACGTGGACCAGGGGTGACTCTAGAATGCGTTTGTACATTACGGGTATCAAATGAAAGGTTTTAATGAGTATCTTAAAAGGGCGTGGGCCTTAGTTCTATAGGTGGACGCCTTTTCGAGATATCGCCATAAAGGTGGACCAGGGGTGACTATAGAATTTGTTTGTACTATATGGGTATCAAATGAAAGGTGTTAATGAGGAGTTTAAAAAGGACTGGCCTAAGTTGTATATGTGAAGGCGTTTTCGAAATATCAAACAAAATGTGGACCAGGGTGATCTAGAAGATCATCTGTCGGGTACCGCTAATTTATTTATATATGTAATACCACGACCAGTATTCCTCCCAAGATTCCAAGTGCTTTTGATTTCGCCCTGCAAAACTTTTTCATTTTCTTCTACTTAATATGGTAGGTGTCAGACCCATTTTACCAAGTTTTCCCTAAAGTTATATTTTGCGTCAATAGACCAATACAATTACGATGTTTCATCCCCTTTTTCGTATTTGGTATATAATTATGGCATTTTTTTCATTTTTCATAATTTTAGAAATAAGATTTTTCAATTAGAAGAAAATTTTTCTAAGCGGGGTCGCCCCTCGGCAGTGTTTGGCAAGCACTCCGGGTACATTTCTGCCATGAATAGCTCTCAGTGAAAACTCATCTGCTTTGCAGATGCCGTTCGGAGTCGGCATAAAACATGTAGGTCCCGTCCGGCCAATTTGTAGGGAAAATCAAGAGGAGCACGACGCAAATTGGAAGAGAAGCTCTGCCTTAGATCTCTTCGGAGGTTATCGCGCCTTACATTTATTTTTTTTTTATTTTAATGAGTGTTTTAAAAGGGAGTGGGCCTTAGTTCTATGGGTGAACGCCTTTTCGGGATATCGCCATAAACGTGGACCAGGGGTGACTCTAGAATGCGTTTGTACAATATGGGTATCAAATGAAAGGTGTTAATGAGCATTTTAAAACGGCGTGGGCCTTAGTTCTATAGGTGGACGCCTTTTCGGAATATCGTTATAAAACTGGACCAGGGTTGACTCTAGAATGCGTTTGTACAATATGGGTATCAAATGAAAGGTGTTAATGAGTGTTTCAAAAGGGAGTGGGCCTTATTTCTGTGGGTGGACGCCTTTTCGGGATATCGCCATAAACGTGGACCAGGGTTGACTCTAGAATGCGTTTGTACAATATGGGTATCAAATGAAAGGTGTTAATGAGCATTTTAAAACGGCGTGGGCCTTAGTTCTATAGGTGGACGCCTTTTCGGAATATCGTTATAAAAGTGGACCAGGGTTGACTCTAGAATGCGTTTGTACAATATGGGTATCAAATGAAAGGTGTTAATGAGTGTTTTAAAAGGGAGTGGGCCTTATTTATGTGGGTGGACGCCTTTTCGGGATATCGCCATAAACGTGGACCAGGGGTGACTCTAGAATGCGTTTGTACAATATGGGTATCAAATGAAAGGTGTTAATGAGTATTTTAAAAGGGAGTGGGCCTTAGTACTATGGGTGAACGCCTTTTCGGGATATCGCCATAAACGTGGACCAGGGGTGACTCTAGAATGCGTTTGTACAATATGGGTATCAAATGAAAGGTGTTAATGAGCATTTTAAAACGGCGTGGGCCTTAGTTCTATAGGTGGACGCCTTTTCGGAATATCGTTATAAAAGTGGACCAGGGTTGAGTCTAGAATGCGTTTGTACAATATGGGTATCAAATGAAAGGTGTTAATGAGTGTTTTAAAAGGGAGTGGGCCTTATTTCTGTGGGTGGACGCCTTTTCGGGATATCGCCATAAACGTGGACCAGGGGTGACTCTAGAATGCGTTTGTACAATATGGGTATCAAATGAAAGGTGTTAATGATTATTTTAAAAGGGAGTGGGCCTTAGTTCTATAGGTGGACGCCTTTTCGGAATATCGATATAAAAGTGGACCAGGGTTGACTCTAGAATGCGTTTGTACAATATGGGTATCAAATGAAAGGTGTTAGTGAGTGTTTTAAAAGGGAGTGGGCCTTAGTTCTATGGGTGGACGCCTTTTCGGTATATCGCCATAAACGTGGACCAGGGGTAACTCTAGAATGCGTTTGTACAATATGGGTATCAAATGAAAGGTGTTAATGAGTATTTTAAAAGGGCGTGGGCCTTAGTTCTATTGGTGGACGCCTTTTCGAGATATCGCCATAAAGGTGGACCAGGGGTGACTCTAGAATTTGTTTGTACGATATGGGTATCAAATGAAAGGTGTTAGTGAGTATTTTAAAAGGGCGTGGGCCATAGTTCTATAAGTGGACGCCTTTTCGAGATATCGCCATAAAGGTGGACCAGGGGTGACTCTAGAATTTGTTTGTACGATATGGGTATCAAATGAAAGGTGTTAGTGAGTATTTTAAAAGGGCGTGGGCCATAGTTCTATAAGTGGACGCCTTTTCGAGATATCGCCATAAAGGTGGACCAGGGGTGACTCTAGAATTTGTTTGTACGATATGGGTATCAAATGAAAGGTGTTAGTGAGTATTTTAAAAGGGCGTGGGCCATAGTTCTATAGGTGGACGCCTTTTCGAGATATCGCCATAAAGGTGGACCAGGGGTGACTCTAGAATTTGTTTGTACGATATGGGTGTCAAATGAAAGGTGTTAGTGAGTATTTTAAAAGGGCGTGGGCCATAGTTCTATAAGTGGACGCCTTTTCGAGATATCGCCATAAAGGTGGACCAGGGGTGACTCTAGAATTTGTTTGTACGATATGGGTATCAAATGAAAGGTGTTAGTGAGTATTTTAAAAGGGCGTGGGCCATAGTTCTATAAGTGGACGCCTTTTCGAGATATCGCCATAAAGGTGGACCAGGGGTGACTCTAGAATTTGTTTGTACGATATGGGTATCAAATGAAAGGTGTTAATGAGTATTTTAAAATGGAGTGGGCCTTAGTTCTCTAGGTGGATACCTTTTCGAGATATCGCCATAAAGGTGGGCCAGGGGTGACTAGAATTTTTTTGTACGATATGGGTATCAAATGAAAGGTGTTAATGAGTATTTTAAAAAGGAGTGGGCCTTAGTTCTATATGTGGACGCCTTTTCGAGATAGCGTCATAAACGTGGACCAGGGGTGACTCTAGAATGTGTTTGTACGATATGGGTATCAAATTAAAGGTATTAATGAGGAGTTTAAAAAGGACTGGCCTAAGTTGTATATGTGAAGGCGTTTTCGAAATATCAAACAAAATGTGGACCAGGGTGATCTAGACGATCATCTGTCGGGTACCGCTAATTTATTTATATATGTAATACCACGACCAGTATTCCTCCCAAGATTCCAAGTGCTTTTGATTTCGCCCTGCAAAACTTTTTCATTTTCTTCTACTTAATATGGTAGGTGTCAGACCCATTTTACCAAGTTTTTCCCTAAAGTTATATTTTGCGTCAATAGACCAATACAATTACCATGTTTCATCCCCTTTTTCGTATTTGGTATATAATTATGGCATTTTTTTCATTTTTCATAATTTTCGATATCGAAAAAGTGGGCGTGCTCATAGTCGGATTTCGGCCATTTTTTACACCAATACAAAGTGAGTTCAGAGAAGTACGTGAACTGAGTTTAGTAAAGATATATCGATTTTTGCTCAAGTTATCGTGTTAACAGCCGAGCGGAAGGACAGACGGTCGACTGTGTATAAAAACTGCGCGTGGCTTCAACCGATTTCGCCCTTATTCACAGAAAACAGTTACTGTCCTAGGATCTAAGCCTCTGCCAAATTTCACAAGGATTGGTAAATTTTTGTTCGACTTATGGCATTAAAAGTATCCTAGACAAATTAAATGAAAAAGGGCGTAGCCACGCCCATTTTGAAATTTTATTTTATTTTTGTATTTGGTTGCACCATATCATTACTGGAGTTGAATGTTGACATAATTTACTTATATACTGTAAAGATATTAACTTTTCTTTTAAAATTTGAATTTAAAAAAAAAAAATTTTTAAAAAGTGGTCGTGGTCGTTCTCCGATTTTGTTAATTTTTATTAAGCAGATATATAGTAATAAGAGTAATATTCCTGCCAAATTCCATCATGATATCTTCAACGACTGCCAAATAACAGCTTGCAAAACTTCTAAATTACCTTCTTTTAAAAGTGGGCGGTTCCACGCCCATTGTCCAAAATTTTACTAGTTTTCTATTCTGTGTCATAAGTTCAACTCACCTACCAAGTTTCATCGCTTAATCCGTATTTGGTAATGAATTATCGCACTTTTTCGATTTTTCGAAATTTTCGATATCGAAACAGTGGGCGTGGTTATTGTCCGATATCGTTCATTTTAAACAGCGATCTGAGATGAGTGCCCAGGAACCTACATTCCAAATTTCATCAAGATACCTCAAAATTTACTCAAGTTATCGTGTTAACGGACAGACGGACGGACGGACATGGCTCAATCGAATTTTTTTCGATACTGATGATTTTGATATATGGAAGTCTATATCTATCTCGATTCCTTTATACCTGTACAACCAACCATTATCCAGTCAAAGATAATATACTCTGTGTTAGAAGAAAGTCGTGCAATCTTACTGTCGGAGGACATGTGGTGGAAAGGAACGTTTACTGACTGTAGATACGGGTGCATCTCATTCCATCATTCGATCAGATTTAGTCAACAATAAGATAATACCATTGCTTGGAGCAAGATTACGTACAGCCACGGGAGAGGACACCCAGGTAATTGGAGAAGTAGCACATGGAGTAGCAATTGGGAACGTCACGGTACTACACAATTTTATAGTGGCAGAGATTGCTGAAGAAATCATAATTGGAGTGGACTTCTTAATCGACCAAGGCATTAAGATCGATATGCAAAGCAAGACGATGCGATATATGAACATGGATGTGCCACTTAATTTCGGCTACGAGAGAGGCTAAAGCAGTAAACGAGTGCTAGTGGAAGAGAGTCAGCAAATGCCATCAAAATCCGAAGCAGTCATCTGGGAAAAGGTTGATGGAGATTGTGTGACAAACAAATTGTGGGTTTTCGAGGCAGCAAACAAATCAACACCGAACATACTTGTAGGAAAACCCCTGGCTATGGCAAAACTAGATGGACGTATTCTGGTAAGAGTACTCAATGAGTTCAAGTCACCACTCAAAAAGTGACCAAAGGAACTATTTTGGGAAGATGCCAAGAGGCTGAAGTAGTTATTAATTGTCCAGGAACACGCTTCATCTACTAGTACTGATCTTTCAAATGACATCACGGCATGGACGGAGGGACTAGAGGAAGCCTATCAGAGTAAGCAAAACAACTGCTCCTAAAGTACGCCAACATATTTGACCAAGATGGCTACAAACCAGGCCGCACCGACGTTGTGAAACATCAATTTGACACTGGAGATGCGAGGTCGATCCGCCAAGCTCCTCGTAGTGTTCCACTGGCGAAGCGGGAAGTTTTGAGTCAAATCGTACAAGAAATGAGCGACAGCGGCGTCATCGAACCATCAGCTAGTCCATGTCACCTGTGGTATTTGTGAAGAAGAAAGATGGAAAAATGAGGTTTTGCGTGGACTATCGAAAGTTGATCGATCTTACGAAAAAGGATAGCCACCCAATCCCAAGAATTGACGATACTCTGGACTCGCTCTCTGGTACGAAATGGTTTTCCACACTGGACTTGAAAAGCGGCTACTGGCAAGTGGAGATGAAGGAGGAAGACAAAGAGAAAACAGCCTTCATTGTCGGTGATGGTCTTTGACAATTTACAGTGATGGCTCTTGGACTTCGTAAAACACCAGCTACTTTTGAGAGATTCATGGACCAGGTACTGAAAGGACTACATTGGAAAACATGCTTGGTGTACCTGGACGACATCATTTTGGAGGAATTTTTCCAGAGAATAGCTGGCGCCGGTCTGAAACTAAGTCCCAAAAAGTGTTCGCTGTTTAAAAAGGAAGTAAATTATTTGGGTCACAAGGTAACGACAGAGGGAATCTGCACTGCGAATGAAAAGATAGAAGCTGTAAAGGATTGGCCAAGACTACAGAATTTGCATGAATTAAGAAGTTTCCTTGGGATATGCACTTATTACCGCCGGTTTGTACCAAACTTTTCCCATAGCCTCCATGAGCTCATAAGAAAAAATAAAGCTTTTGAATGGAAGAAGAAGCAAGAAGTGGCATTCCAAACATTAAAGGAGCGTTTTGTGCACTGCCACAATGTTGGCATATCCGATTTCAGGAGCAACGTTTATTCTAGATAGCGATGCGAGCGGATATGCTATAGGAGGCGTTTTATCACAACTGGTCGATGGACAGGAGAAGGTAGATGTATATTACTGCCGTTCAATTGGAAAACCTGAGAGGAACTATTGCGTTACATGGAGAGAGCTTTTGGCATTGGTAGAGTGCATTAAACATTTTCACAAATACTTCTACGGCCAGCGATTCCGCGTCAGGATAGATCACGCAGCGTTGCAATGGCTTCTGCAGTTCCATAATCCAGAAGGAAAATTGGTACGGTGGATCGAGCGACTACAAAGCTATGACTTTTCCATTAAGCATCGAAAAAGTAGTACCCATGGGAATGCTGATGCAAATCACGAAGACTATGTAGCTTGGAATGCAAGCACTGTTCAAATGCCGAGGCTAAAGAAGACATTATAGATGTCCGGCTAATGACTATAACATGTACGGATGAACGGGACAAGGAACAACTAAGGCTAGAAGATACTGATCTGTCATATGTTATGCAAGGGCTCGAACGAAACAAAAGACCAAATAGAGAGGAGATGTCAGCAGAGAGTCCCATTGCGAAGTCATATTGGGAACAGTGGAACAGTTTAGAATTGATATCCGGTTGCCTTCATCGAGTATGGGAGAGTGAGGATGGTAAACGCAAGAAAAAACTGATATTTGTTCCCTGAAAGAGGATTCCTGACGTGCTCAGCGAGCTGCATAATGGTCCAAGCGGAGGTTAGCTTGGAATCACGAAAACGCTCGAGAAAATTAAGCAGAGATTTTATTGGGTTGGTTGCCGTCAGTCGTCCACCGAGTGGATTGCCAACTGCGAGGTTTGCAACAGAGCGAAAGGGCCCAAAACACGAAGTCATGGCCAGATGAACCAGCATATTTTAGGTGCACCACTTGAAAGGATCGCCATGGATGTCGCAGGCCCATTTCCTACTGTCAACTGCGGAAACAAATATGTACAGGGGAGTTGCATTCTAACCAAGCACGAATTTCGAATCAGCTGTGTTCCAGGAAATGTGTAAATCATTGCGCATTAGAAAACCACGGACAACTGCATTGCATCCTCAGTCCGATGGTATGGTGGAACGATTCAATAGAACATTGGAGGAGCACTTAAGGGAAGTAGTGGACAAGTTCCATAAAGAGTGCGATAGCCGCATACCATTATTCTTGGAGGCTTACCGATCAGCAGTGCATGAAACAACGGTCCAAACCCCTGCAAAAGTAATTTATGGCAATGACCTTCGACTGCCAACTGATTTGAAGTTTGGGATAGATACCGATGCGGAGAGAAATGTCAAGAAATCCACTGTTGTTTTGGAAGAAGAGCTAAGAGAAATACACGATCTGGTAAGGCAACGAACAAAGATTATGAGTGACAAGATGAAAGCCAGATACGATAAAGCAATTAAGTAATTCGGAAAGTTTTCAGGAAGGAGATTTGGTGCTGTTATACAACACACAACGGAAAAAAGGTTTGTCCCCGAAATTTCAGTGTAACTGGGAAGGCCCATACAAAGTTGTAAAACGGATCAACGACGTAGTTTACCACATACGAACCATTGGAAACCAAAATGAAAGTGGTTCGTCTGGAAAGGCTGGCGGCGTTTAGAAAGGAAATTTGTCTGATCGGGACGATCAGACTTAGGTGGAGGGCAGTGTGACGAATATTAGCAACACTAAGGCATACTATCATCTCTAAGCCGATATCACTTTTATCTACATAAACAAATCAATCATTGTGTCTACACATATGTACGTACAAGAAGCGGAAAGATATGCACAAATACATGCATATATCTGAGATACTCACAAAAGTATGCAATCATCGGTAGAAGTATTACTCACATATACACGCGCATGTGGCTATGCGAGAAGCTATAAACGTGCATCTGTAGTTTATAGCTAGTAAGTTTATAGCTGGTAACTAAGTCGTAAGAAGAGGAAACGCCTAGAAGTATACGAACGAGACAGCAGAGAGTATAAAATGAGCAAGCAGCAAATAGTTTGATCTAAGCACGCTATTGGTTGTGAAGTTAAGTGTTATTGTGAAGCACTTTCAAGTAGTCTAATAAAGACAATTTTTGCATTATTGAATATTAGAGTTAGTTATTCAACAATTCAGCGATTCGAACGTGAGCAGAAGATTCGGAATAAGCGGAGTTTCCCTAAATTCGTTACAATACGAACGTAAGCAGAAGGTTGCAAATAAGCGGAATTTCCTTAAATTCGTAACAATTGGTGTCAGAAGAGGAATTGTTGAATAAATTCCGAAGATTACGAATACAACTTGGACATGGCAAAGTTGAGTGAATTAAGGATCCAGCAAATAAAACAGGAGTTGGAGAACCGTGGATTGAATACAACCGGAAATAAGGTCGAACTTCAAGCACGGCTACGAGAGGCAATGGAGCTGGAAGGAATAAATGTGGACGATGATGTCTTTCATCCTGATTGGGACGAGACAACAACAAAAATTAAAGAGAAAAACGAAACATCGCAGACAGTTACGAGCACAGACTTGAACACGATTTTGGCTGCAATATCCGCTCAAACATCGACAGTGGCATCTCAACTCGAATCCCAGAAGACATATATGGCATTCCAACTGGAATCACAGGAGGCACGCATTTCAGAAATTTTCACACAGATTACATCAAAGATGGAAACACAACTGAAAGAACAAGAGACACGTATGACGTTGCAACTCGAAGCGCAAGAGGTGCGTATATCATCAAAACTCGAAGCGCGTATGGAAGAGAAAATAACGCGGTATGAGGAAAAAATCGAGGCCGAGGTGGATGCTTTGAGAGGTAGTATATAGTAGTTGCAACTAAATAGCCCAGCTGTTTCAGCAAGCAATACGAAGGTGAAAACTTCATCTTTTTACGGTTCTGTTCCTTTCCAAGTCTTTAAGCTACAGTTTGAAAAGACCGCAGCAGTGAAAAACTGGAATGCCGAAGATAAAGTTGCAGCTCTATTCGTAGCACGGAAGTGACCAGTAGCCGAAATCCTACAGCCGATTCCCGAAGGGGAGTGAAACTATTATGAAGCGTTGGTGGCTGCTGTAGAACGGCGATACGGAATCGAGCATAGGAGACAGATATACCAAATGGAGTTACTGAACCGCTTCCAGAGGCCTGGCTAAACATTGCAAGAGTTTGCGTCGGATGCTGAAAGGCTGGCACATTTAGCGAATGCGAACGTAGCCGTGGAATAGACCGAAAGGGTAAAAATCCACAGCTTTATTAATGGAATACGGGATATTAAAACGAAGCGGGTGACATACGCTAACCCAAAACCTACATTCACAGAAACGGTATCACATGCTCCGATTCGGGAAACAGCTTCGCTTCTGTGTAAGCCAGCTTTCAAAACCCGCCGTGTGGAAGCAGAAGGACCAGATTGGGTAGACGCAATTTTGAAAGCACTGAAGGGATCAGGACAGAAAGATGCTGGAGTTATGAAGTGTTTCAAATGCGGTAACCCAGGTCACATTGCACGTCATTGCAGCACCGGTCCTGGTAGTTCCAACTTGCTTATCTCAAGAGCGAGTCAGATGTAAAGATCGAAAACTTGCCCCAGCTATTGAATGCCCTGTGATATCTCACAAATTGGAAGAAACTCGAGCAGTCTTACCGTCAGAGGAAATGTGGATGGCAAAGAACGTGTACTCACTGTAGATACGGCGCATCTCATTCCTTAATCCGATCTGACTTGGTCAACAGGAGAGTAAAACCGTTACCTGGAGCAAGATTGCGTACGGTCACTGGCGAGTATAGCCAAGTCCAAGGTGAAGTGGTATGTGAGGTCTTAATTGGAAAGGTCACGATTCTACACAAACTCGTTGTGGCAGAGATTGTTGATGAAGTCATATTGGGAGTGGACTTCTTAGGTGGAGGAGCTTCAACAGAGACCACAAAAGTCAAGGAAAGTAAATCGGGCAAAGGTTGAAGGAATGAATGGGCCAAACAAATCAAAACCCAAGGTACCCGCGACGAAAACACTGGCATTAACAAACTCTAATGGATGCACTAAAACGATAGAAAGATTTTCCTAGAAAGAATGCAAGGGTGGTTTCAAGCCAGGGCGCACTACTGTTGTGAAACATCGGAGAGATACTGGTTATGCGAAGCCAATCCGTCAAGCGCAAGCTCTACGAAGTAGTTCATTGGCCAAACAGCAGAGTGTGAGGGAACGGTCCAGGATAAAGAGTAGTAGGATGAAACACAGGTTCGACAAGGACAATAATTGGGAAGGTTTCCTGGAGGGAGATTTGGTACTGCTATACAACCCCCACCTGCGGAAATGTGTTCAATCCAAACTTTGGTGCAGTTGGGACCGCCCGAGTTATGAAGAGGACCAGTGATGTCATTTACCGCCTACAAACAATTGGGAAACCACGAAATAGAAGGGTGGTTCATTTAGAGAGGTCAGCAGAGTGTAGACCGGAAATTTTGTCTGATCGGTATGATCAGATTAGGTGGAGGGCAGTGTTACGAATATTACCGAATATTACTTCGCTTACATATACACATGCATATGGTTACACACTACAAATACATGCGCGTATGGCTGGCGACCAGGTAGAGGATTCTAGAAGAAGAAACGTCGTTTGGGCAGAGAGTATAGAAGCAGCAGAAGCTGAGTAGTCCGTAATCAATTTGATTTAAGCACGCTATCAGTTGCGAAGTGAAGTTTAATTGCGAAGTACTTTCAAAGTAGTATAATAAAGACCATTTTGTAATACAGAATATTGGAGTGTTTTATTCAACAGTTTAGCGATACCTACGTAAGCAGAAGGTTGCAAATAAGCGGAATTTCCCTAAATTCGTTACAATATATCGTGCTCTCTCAGGGTCTGCGGGTACAAGCGATGTTGATGTGAGGAAATGTGATAAGAAATATAAAAGTTGTAACGCTTAAGTTTAAGTAACAACAACGACAGAAAAAATATGGTGTTTTCTCTACTAGAATATGTGTAAAGTGCGCAAGGCTGATCTTTCTACTTACCTCTGCCAATAAAGTTATATAAAGTGAGTTCACATCTTCGGCATTTTGAATGGGCATTCCTGATAGTTTGGTCAAATTCTTAAAAGGCGCTTCATAAAGCGTTAGCTCAAGCTTGACCTCGGGTCGTTGCAAAACTTCATCTCGTGCTTCAAAATAACGCGGACAAGGCGTACGTAAAAAAAAATTTATTTGCCATAACAATAAAGTACATAAGTACTATATCTTACTGAAATTGGTATTGGTTGCCAATTATAACCGAGCTTCCATTCCATTTTTGTATTTTGCGGTGCAAAAAGCTATTAAGCACGGTTGCAGCGATATCAAAGCACATGGTGATGCTGTGGCTTGAGCATGAACGCGCCGAAAGGGTTTTAAAAATTATATAAACGAGAAAAATACAAATCTTACACAAAACTTACATCCCGAGAATAGTAAGGCTGTAAAAAGTTCCCATAACACCTGTTTAACCATAATCCAATATCGTAAAGCTCGAGCTTGCGTTTCTGTATATAAGAAAACAAGTTTTTGAAATTTTTTTCTCATAATTTCTAAAAAAGATTTGGTGATTTGGTGGTTGTTGTCTTTGTTTGGTACATTTGTGACATAACCCCAGCGAGTGGGCTCGAAAGCATTTTTAACATACGGATCATTTGGATAGGTCGTCACCGGTTTGCGTGCTCCATGACTCATAATCGTTCATAATCGCTTTTAAATGGTTATTTGTTGAGGTTTCTATTTCGCTCGGAAAATAACAGTTATTTTTGGAAATAAGAGCAATTTTTCGAGTGTTTTATTTAGCTAGGAAAATAACTGGTATTTTATAAGTTTTAAATCAGAGCCGGCCACACAAACCCTAAAACAATTGCATAAGTGTGTGCAAAAATTGAGTGACAACTCCAAACAGTGTGCTAAAAGAAAATGTGTACTGTGAAGTTTGAAATTAAAAAGGACTATGGTTGTTTGATTTCAAGCTAATCCTGACTATTTTTACTTATATTTGTATAACTAAAAACGCGGAGGTCGAGCTAGTCAGATAAAACTTTTATATAAAAGAAGGTATGGTGTTTCTTCAATGCAAAATTTACTTTAAAAAATTCACTTTTTCATTAAGAAAGAACTATAAAACAAAGTAAATGTAAAGATAGAAATATATATTTTCAAAACATAAAGTTATTCAATAAAAACAAAATTATGAAAATTAATAAAACTAAGTAGAACGAATAAAAAGATACTTATATTAAATTGTCAATATTATTAATTAATATTTAAATTGTCAATATTAATATGTATGTTCAAACGAACTTAATAATAATAACTAAAACGTATTAAAAGTCACTTTAACATTGCAGCATATTGCTTTTACTATGTGCCGAAAAAGTAGCATGGACTTTTCCTTTTGCATTCACTGTTGATTTTAGTGAGTGACAAGCGAAAGCAAACGATCGTGATCACACATCGTTAGTGTCGGTGTGAAAATACGAACTCAAATTGCACAATATGCAGCTTTTGGCCGGCTTTGTTTTAAATATTGCTCCAAAAATAACAGTTATTTATTTTGCCCGATTGATAGCGGTTGTTTTTGGAGGTTTTTTATTTCTCTTTGAAAGTAATAGTGATTTTTTGAGTTTTTTTAATCCGTTCTAAAAATATCAGTTATTTTTTGGTTTAAAACTTTTATTTTCATAACAAAAATATTTAGTTTACTTTATTTTTTTTGGCTTTTTATGTAATGCTAGATCAACTACAAGATAAGGGATATGAAAATTAAAGCCTTTATGAGGATTTCTATACATGGGATATACAGGTATTTCACCTCTTTGTACAAAGTTTTCAATCTACGCGATTGTATTGGAATTATCGAATAACTTTTTAAAATAGTGTAAGCCATACGAACGGTCTAAACTTAAGTGAAGTTGAAATAGTTTTGCGACTACGTATTCAAATATATCGTCGGCTTGGGTCTACTTGCAGAACGACAAATTATTTTTTAACTCAGAGGCTAACCTGCATGAGGGTTTAAGCTTATACATTTTTGACGAATTTTGCAAATTAACTCTGAGTTAAAAAAACAACTTGCCGTTCTGCAAGAGGGCCTTTGAGTGTAAATCTGCTACAACATAAACGAATTTTATATATAAGACAATAACATATCCCCTCAAACATTCTCGGAGCGCTCATAATGTAGGAATCCGATATGAGTCCCAAATATGTGAAAAATGTAAGCCTCAGAAATATGATCATATAAGAGACTTTTATTACTCCGATATGACGAAAATTAAAAGCTGTATGCCAAGAGTGTTCACCAAACAAAGCAAATTTGGAACAAATGTTCATATTTTATTTTGAAAACATTTTTTTTTTTTGTAGTCAATTTGAATAAAACCATAATTTATAACATGTCCTGCAATTTAAATTTGCATGAACACAGCAGTCTTGTCATCTCCGTAAAGATCAGAATTTCAACAATGTATGTAAGTATTTCGTGATGTTTCATTGTAACCACAAAACTGCCTCCATGCTATATATGTCCTGCTTGGTTTTCATGCCGTCCATATGTACATACATATATGTATATATTTAGAGCTGACCTCTATGTGCCTTACTTTTATGGCTTTCCTTCGGAATTCCTCCTTCCCAACCAATATTGAGGATATGCTTCCCCATAATGTCATGCGTCGAAAATCCGCACTGATCTGACCCAGTCTATTCCTAATATAAAGCACACAAATGACTCCGAAAAGAGTAATGTAAGAAGCAAATTATGAGCTGTTTATGAGTGTAATGGAGAACTGATCGGACTCCTATTTAGGCACACATAATTTCATACATTACGGCTCATATCGAACGCCCATTGCAAGAAGGAAAATACACTCATTCCGGATTCATATATGAGCTTATAATGAGCGTAAATAATCCGAATAAGGATTCATTTCTTATCTTCTTTGACTCCGAATATTTGCTGGGCTACATTTAATTTTTTCATGAAGTAAACTCGTCAGAGGGGGTTTTTCTTTGGGTGTTGTTAATATTTGAGGTTACTCTTTTGTCTCGTTGATGTTCTATCAAATTGCACCAAAACGCCATTTTTTAAAAAAGGAATACACACAAAACAGACAATATGATAATATTATAATAATTCTGTGAGTGCGAACTTTTTTTGCAAGAATTCCAATATAAGCAGTATCCATCCCAGGAGGAAAGTGGGGTCACCAGAGCCTCGGCTGTTAAAGTAACAGGATTCGCCAAGGGTATTTGACGTTGATAATTGGGTTGGGGAAGCTATATGATGCGCTCGCAACACCTTGAAAGGGTTGCGCTACACAAGCCTTTGAATTAATTTGGTTTTTTAGTCGCCTCTTACGACATTCATAGCCTTACTTACTTACTTAATTGGCGCTTAACCGTTTAAACGGCTATGGCCGTCCAACAAGGCGCGCCAGTCGCTCCTTCCGGCGCCAATTTGGCACAACAAGGGAGTTTAAATCGTTTTCCACCTGGTCCTTCCAACGGAGTGGGGGCCACCCTTTACCTCTGCTTCCATAGGCGGGTTCCGATAGTAACACTTTCTTGGTCGGGGCGTTATCTTTCATTCGCATAAAATGGCCTAGCCAGCGCAGCCGCTGCGTTTTAATTCGCTGGACTATGTTGATTTCTGCGTATAGCTCGTACAGCTCATCGTTAAATCTTCTTCGGTACTCGCCATCGCCAACGCGAAGAGGTCCATAAATCTTTCGAAGAACTCTTCTCTCGAACACTCCCAGAGCCGCTTCATCTGCTGTTGTCATGGTCCATGCTTTTGCACCGCATAGCAGGACGGGTACGATAAGTGACTTATAGAGTATGATTTTCGTTTGCCGAGAGAGTACTTTACTTTTAAATTGCCTACCTAGTCCAAAGTAGCATTAATTGACAAGAGTGATTCTTCGCTGGATTTCAGAGCTGATGTTGTTGCTAGTGTTGATGCTCTTTCCCAAATAAACGAAGTCTTTTACTATTTCGAAATTATGGCTGCCAATAGTAGCGTGGTTGCCAAGGCGTATATGCGCTGACTCTTTGCCCGATGACAGTAGCTCCTTCGTTTTGTCCTTATTTACCATCAAGCCCATCTTTACCGCTTCTTTTTACAGTTTGGAGTAAGCAGAACTAACGGCGAGGGTGTTTAGGCCGATGATATCAATTTCATCAGCATACGCCAGTAATTGCGCGCTTTTATAGAATATTATTCCAGAGCGGTTAAGTTCTGCAGCTAGTATAATTTTCTCCAGCATTAAATTAAAGAAATCGCACGATAGGGGGTCACCCTGTCTGAAACCTCGATTAGTTTCGAACGGCTCGGAGAAGTCCTTCCCAATTCTGACTGAGCTCATGGTGTTGCTCAACGTCTTTTTGCACAGCCGTATAAGTTTTGCGGGGAAACCAAATTCAGTCATAGCGGCATATAGGCAGCTTCTTTTCGTGCTGTCGAAGGCGGCATTAAAATCGACGAAGAGGTGATGTGTGTCGACTCTTTTTTCGCGGGGTTTTTCCAAGATTGGGTGCATTGTGAAAATCTGATTGATGGTAGATTTACTAGGTCTGCTATTCTGACTTCGTCATAAACAGGTGGGGGGACATTTATTCCATCATCATCGATTGCGGGATCGGGTTCATCATCTCTGTGTGGTAAATCGTTGTCTCCATTTAGGAGAGCAGAGAAGTGTCCTGAACATCAGTTACAAGGTCGCCGTTTTCGTTCTTAAACGACATTCCTATCCACCGCGGGTATATTTTAAGCCCCTAACACGCTGGGGGATGCCACATCCCTCTTTTCAATCTACCATAATTTTCATGAAAACTTTGACAATATTGTAACGAATTTACTGGCAAATCGTCTTATTTGCCCTTCTTCTAAGTTCGAATCACTAAACTGTTGAATAAATAACTCCAATATTTAATAATGGAAAAATGCCCTTTATTAAAGTACTTCACAATAACATTTACACTTTGCAACTAGCTGGCTTAATAACCAAACTGATTGATAGCTCAAATGAAAACTGACTTCTCGCCTCTACGCGCGACCTTTTATACTTTTTGATTTCTCATTGCATACTTCTAGGCCTTTCCATTCCAGAACTTACTAGTTAGTTATCAGCTACAAAATCACCAGCAACAACTATGCTTATAACTTCTCATTTGAGTAATACTTGCACAAATTATTGCCCTCTCTTGTGAGCAATTCAGATAAAATATATGCATGTGTTTGTGTATGGCTTCTCCGCTGTTCGTATACGTACATATGTGTAGCCGCAATTAGTGATTCGTTTATGTAGATACATAATGATTGATCTATGGATGTGCATGATATCACTATTTAGCATCGGCTTAGAGATGGCAGTACCCCTTAGTGTTGCTAATATTGTAACACTGCCCTCCACTTAAGTCTGATCGTCCCGATCAGACAAATCTCTCGATCTAAACGCTGCTAGCCTCTCCAAAAAACCACTTTCATTTTGGTTCGTAGTTTGCCAATGGTTTGTATGCGGTACACTACATCATTGATCCGTTTTACAACTTTGTATGGGTCTTCCCAGTTACACTGCAATTTCGGGGACAAAACTTTTTTTTGTTGTGGGTTGTATAGCAGCACCAAATCTCCTTCCTGAAACCCTTCCGAAATTATTGCTTTATCGTACCTCGCTTGTCACTCATAATCTTTGCTCGTTGCCTTACCAGATCGTGTATCTCTCTCAGCTCATCTTCCAAGATACCAGTGGATTTCTTGATATTCCTCTCCGCATCGGCATCTATCCCATACTTCAAATCAGCTGGCAGTCGAAGGTCGTTGCCAAAAAATTACCTTTGCGGGAGTTTGGCCCGTTGTCTCATGTGCTGCCGATCGGTAGGCCATCAAGAATAATGATATGTGTGTACCCAGTCCTTATGGTACTTGTCTACTACTTTCCTTAAATGCTCCTCCAATGTTCTATTGAAACGTTCCACCATACCATCGGACTGAGGATGCAATGCAATTGTCCGTGTTTTTCGAATGCCCAACTTCTTGAACATTTCTTGGAACACAGCTGATTCAAAATTCCTGCCTTGGTCAGAATGTATCTCCATTGGTACACCATACTTTGCAACCCCATCGTTTGTAACCACTTCTGCTACAGTTTCTGCTTCTTGGTTTGGGATTGGGTATACCTCTGGCCATTTACTGAAATAATCCATAACCACCAGTACGTATTTGTTTCCGTGGTTGTTAGTAGGAATTGAGCCTGCGACATCCAAGGCGATCCTTTCAAATGGTGCACCTGAAATATACTGCTTCATCTGGCCATGAATTCGTGTTTTGGGCCCTTTCGCTCTGTTGTAAACCTCGCAGTTGGCAATCCACTCGGTGACCGACTGACGGCAACCAACCCAATAGAATCTCTGCTTAATTTTCTCGAGCGTCGTCGTGATTCCAAGATGACCTCCACCACAGGCAACCGGATATCAATTTTAAACTGTTCCACTGTGCCCAATATGGCTTCGCAATGCGACTCTTTGCTGACATATCTTCTCTGTTTGGTCTTTCGTTTCGTTCGAGCCCTTGCATAACACGTGACAGATCTGTATCTTCTAGCTGACACTTTCTTAGCTGTTCCTTGTCCCATTCATCTGTACATGTTATAGTCATTAGCCTGACATCAATATCGTCTTCTTTAGCCTCGGCCTTTGAACAGTGCTTGCATTCCAAACTACATGGTCTTCGTGACATTGCATCAGCATTTCCATGGGTACTACCTTTTCGATGCTCAATGGAAAAGTTATAGCTTTGTAGTCGCTCGATTCACCGTGCCAATTGTCCTTCTGGATTACGGAACTGCAAGAGCCATTTTAACGCTGCATGATCTTTTCTGACGCGGAATCCCTGCCCGTAGAGGTACTTGTGAAAATGTTTAATGCACTCTACCAATGCCAACAGCTCTCTCCGTGTAACGCAATAGTTCTTCTCTGGTTTTCCAATTGATTGGCTGTAATAGGCAACTACATTCTCCTGTCCATCGACCAGTTGTGATAAAACGCTTCCGATAGCATATCCGCTTGCATCTGTATCTAGAATAAACGTTTCTCCTGGAATCGGATATGTCAACATTGGGGCAGTGCCCAAACGCTCTTTCAATGTTTGGAAAGCCATTTCTTGCTCCTTCCTCCATTCAAAAGCTTTATTTTTTCTTATAAGCTCGTGGAGGCTATGTGCTACGCTGGCAAATTTTGCTAAAAATCGGCAGTACTATGTGCACAGCCCAAGGAAACTTCTCAATTCATGTACGCTCTGTGGTCTTGGCCAATCCTTTACAGCCTCTATCTTTTCATTCGCAGTGCAGATGCCCTCTGTCGTTACCAGTGTTGAAAACCATTTCGTACCAGAGAGCGAGTCCAGAGTGTCGTCAATTCTTGTCAATGGGTAGCTATCCTTTTTCGTAACGTCATTCAACTTCCGGTAGTCCACGCAAAACCTCATTTTCCCATCTTTCTTCTTCACAAGTACCAGCAGTGAGCTCCATGGACTAGCTGATGGTTCGATGACTCCGCTGTCGATCATTTCTTGTATAATTTGACTTACAACTTCCCGCTTCGCCAGTGGAACACTACGTGGAGACGTATCGGCCTCGCATCTCCAGTGTCAATTTGATGTTTCACAACATTGGTGCGGCCTGGTTTGGAACCATCCTGGTCAAATATGTTTGCGTACTTTAGGAGCAGTTGCTTTGCCTTACTCTGATAATTTTCCTCTAGCCCCTTCGTCCATGCCGTGATGTCATTTGAAAGATCATTATTACTAGATGAAACGTGTTCCTGGAGCTGTTCACAGTTAATAATTCTTCAGCCTCTTGGCATCTTCCCAAAATAGCTCCTTTGGTCAGTTTGAGTGGTGACTTGAACTCATTGAGTACTCTTACCGGAATACGTCCATCTTGTTTTATCATAGCCAGGGTTTTCCTACAAGTATGTTCAGTGCTGATTTGTTTGCTGCTTCGACAAAACACAATTTGTTTGTCCCACAATCTCCATCAACATTTTCCCAGATGACTGCTTCGGATTTTGGTGGTATTTGCTGACTCTCTTCCACCAGCACTCGTTTACTGCTGTAGCCTCTCTCGTAGCCGAAATTAAGTGGCGCATCCATGTTCTTATATCGCATCGTCTTGCTTTGCATATCGATCTTGATGCCTTGGTCGATTAAGAAGTCCACTCCAATTATGATTTCATCAACAATCTCTGCCACTATAAAATTGTGTAGTACCGTGACGTTGCCAATTGCTACTTCATATGCTACTTCTCCAATTACCCGGGTGTCCTCTCCCGTGGCTGTACGTTATCTTGCTCCAAGCAATGGTCTTTTTTTCTTGTTGACTAAATCTGCTCGAACGATGGAATAGGATGCACCCGTATCTACAGTCTGTAAACGTTCCTTTCCATCCACATGCCCTCCGACAGTAAGATTGCTTGACCTTCTTCCAATGTGCGAGATAGAGATTATGGGGCATTCAATTGTGGGAGGCAGCTGTCGCCCCTTGCGGCTGACTCTCTTTAGTTTAACGATTGAGTGGATTTGGAGATTTGCTCATCTCCTTCAGCTCTGCGTTTGCTGCCACACACATTGTTGGAACTATTAGAACCGGTGCTGCAATGACGTGCAATGTGACCTGGGTTACCGCACTTGAAACATTTCATAACTCCAGCATTTTTCTGTTGTGACCCCTTCAGTGCTTCCAAAATTGTGTCTACCCCGTCTGGCCTTTCCACTTCCACGCGATGAGCTTTGTACGCTGGCTTACTCAAAAGTGAGGCTATTTCCTGGGTCAGTGCATGCGATACCGTTTCAGCAAATGTTAGTTTTGTATTCGGATATGTAGCTCGCTTTGTTTCCACATCTCATATGCCATTTATAAAACTCTGGACTTTTACCCTCTCGGTGTACTCCACGGGTGTGTCCGCATTTGCCAAATGAGCCAACCTTTCAAAATCCGAAGCAAACTCTTGCAAAGTCTCATTAGCTTTTTGGTAGCGGTTTTACAACTATATTTGGTATATCTGCTTCCTGTGTTCGCTTCCGTATCGCCTCTCTAGAGCCCTCATCAATGTTTCGTAGTTGTTCCGCTCTCCCTCGGGAATAGTCTATAAGATTTCAGCAGCAGATCCTTCAATGCCACGAATAGTGCAGGAACTTTATCTTCAGCACTCCAGTTGTTCACTGCTGCGGTCCTCTCAAACCGAATCTTGAACACCTGGAAAGGAAAAGAGCCGTCAAAAGATGGAGTTTTTACCTTCGTATTGCTTACTGAAACAACTGGGCGATTTAGCTGCAGCTCCTGTATACGGCATTTTAAATCATCTACCTCAGCCTCGATTTTGTCCTGTCTGCCACTGAAACCTTCATGAAACTGGGTTAGTTTCTCTTCCACGCGCGCTTCCAGCTTAGACGATAATGGGACTTCCTGCTTTTCAAGTTGTGTAGAGATCTGAGATGATATCTGTGGTGAAATTTGTGCCGACATTTTGGATATACGCGCCTCCTGTGATTCAAGTTGAGATGCCATATATGTCTTCTGTTCTTCCAGTTGCGATGACATCTTGGAAGTAATTTGTGTCGACATTTCTGAAATGCGTGCCTCCTGTGATTCCAGTTGGGATGCCAATTGCGACGACATTGATGCTACTGTCGATGTTTGTGCAGATATTGCAGCCAATATCATGTTCAAGTCTGTGCTGGTAACGGTCTGCGATGTTTCGTTTTTCTCTTCAATTTTTGTTGTCTCCTCGCCATCAAGATGAGACATACTATTCCATGTCAATTCCTTCTAATTCCATTGCCTCTCGTAGTCTTACCTGAAATTCGAGTTTAATGCCGGTTGTATTCAATCCACGGCTCTGAAATTTATTCAACAATTCCTCTTCTAACACCAATTGTAACGAATTTAGTGCAATTCCGCTTATCTGCAGCCTTCTGCTAATGTTCGAATCACTAAACTGTTGAATAAATAACTCCACTATTCAATAATGCAAAATGGCCTTTATTCAAGTACTTTCAAAATAACTAACTTCTATTGTTCGACAGATAGCGTGCTTAATCAAACTGATTGTCGTGCCTCTATTGTTGCGGCCTTTTATCCTCTGTGATTTCTCGTGTGCATACTTCTAGGCTCTTCCAGAATTTACTTAGTTACTGCTATATAAAGTTAACTACAGATGCACGTGTATAGCTTCTCATATGCGCGTGTATTTGTGAGCGACTCTTCCACAATTATAATTGCATACCTTCGGGAGCATCTCAGATATGATATTGGCATGTGTTTGTGCGTCTCTTCTCGGCTGCGTGTACGTACATATGTGTAGACATAATGATTGATCTATTGATGTGCATACAAGTCACTGCTTAGCATCGGCTTAGAGATGATGGTATCCCTTAGTGTTGCTAATACTCGTTACAATATGAAGTACCCCAGTGAATGGTAAATGATCCCCTTTCATATTCAAACTAGTTTTTTTTTATCCTAAACTCAGCTTAGTTTAGTTGAAAAATCAGATAGAAGCTTTTGCTACTCGAATGAAAATTATTTTTATAAAAAAATATTGTTGATTAGAATGCAATGAAAACATTCGGTTTTTATGTGTAACTTTTATATGAAGCCATGTTTTGAGAATGATGGGTAAAGGACTAGAGTTCCATATCGAAGGCCATAATGTTCTCCAGGCAGGTGTTACCAATAACGATAACGGCGGATGGACGTACAGACGGACCTGAAGCAATCAAAATATTTCGACACTGATAATATTCATACATATATGGAAGTTTATGTCTATCTCGACCCTGTTATACCATTACATCCCAGCTTATGCGATTTAAGCTATAATTTTCTATGCGCATGTAAAGCTGGGTATGAAAATATATGCTGAAATAGGGTTTTACTTTTGAAAAAAAAAAAAATTGTTTGTTGATAGAGAAATTTTCAATATTTCTTATATTAATACTAGCAGAACCGGCAGACGTTGTTCTGCCCTAAATTTGGTCTACCTGCATACATTTTAATAAATTTTTTCCGTCTCACTCTGCCTTTGCTCCTCTACACTTTTTCCTAGTCTTTGTATTCACTCCTGCCTCCGTATTTGTTGCTTCATCTATCTCCATCTTCGTCTCATTCTATCTCTTTCTCAGTCTCCTCCTTCTCTCTTTCCTCTTCTCTCAAGTTTTTCTCATTCTTCTTCATATCTTATTGCCAGTCCCAGAGGGTGGTATGTATTTTATTCCAGTCCCATTCCGAGTCTCATTCCCAGGCCCACGCCTAGTCTCAGTCTCAGTCCCAGTCCTAGTCCTAATCCCAGTCCCAGTCCGTCTCTGGTCTACTTCCCGGAAAAAGCTTCGTAAATACTAATATAGGCAAATTTATATACCAAATTTCAGGCAAATCGAATAGGACGTATGTAAATAGGTATGTGGGTATTAGATATTAGTTCATGTCTTTATTTCGGCTTCGCATGAATATTTATCGGTTTTGCCAGGTTGATGCGACTAATCGAATATCACAATGAAAATTACTTTAAAGCTCTCAGCAACAGCTTTCATATGATATCCATAATACATACACATTCTAGGGGTATCGGGGTCCAAGTTTTGGCCTATATCTCGAGACCCTAGTCACCCAGCGGCATAAAACTTACTCTGTACTAAAGCACACATCAACATCTTCAATTTGATATCCATAATGTAAAAACACATCCTAGTGTTACCCTGATCCACGTTTTGGCCTATATCTCGAGACCCTAGTCACCAATAGTTATGAAAACTACACCGAGAGAAAAAAACGCATTTAAACCAAATACTTTCAGCTCTTGTAAAATTGTGAGCGAAAAGTATTTGCCACAAAAAGAAAATTTTTAAAGAAATAATATCGCCTTTATTTCAACGACTTTTTCGTTATTGAGCTAACAGCTTCGATCTTCGCATAACAGTTGATACGCAATTAAAAATAAACAAAAGTAAAACTGTTGCCAACAAATGTAAAGTTTTTGGATGAAACATTTTTACTGTTGAATTTTAGTTTCAAAGGCCGCGCTGTTGATTTAAAAGTAAATCTTTGTGCCAACAACGTAATTAACGAGTAGTAACGGTACTTCTGAAAGTAAAATTGTTGAGACAACTGAGGATTATCTAGCAACGCCATACAAATTTTGTCTGAGTGTTCAATCAAATCAATGGAGATATTAAAAATGAAGCACACTCATGATATTGATGATATTTTTAACAGCAGAGCCGTCATCGCCGAAAAAATTAAATTTATATACATGCTTCAAAAGTGGCGCCAGAAAAATAACGTAAGTACATATCATTTTCCTATTTTCAATGACCGGTATAACATAACCTCCATGGACATAACCCTATAATTTTTTGTTTGAGAATTGTGCCCAAAATCTTCATGTGAAATGTGTTCTTGGAGGTTATATTCCATAATTTTTAATGTATCACTAATAAACATGAGTACGCATTTTTTAGTATGAACTTTTATCGTGCTGTGGAATTGGCAGAACATTGTCAAACACTGTAACGGATTGGTTATCGTCATCTTCGTCTTCGTTGCAGCAAAGAACAGGACACGAGAATTTAAATATCGGAGCAATTCTTTCGAAAACGGTATCTGGAAAAGAAAAAGCTGAGGAACATATTGTATCAGACGGCTTTAGTGCGAATCGTCGTGGATCACTTTTCGTTTAATGAAATAAAAATGGATCCTAAAGTTATGGCAATAGTGTCTGAAGCAATAGTTGAGCTATTTCAAACGGAGAGTGCATCAACATACTATATACCGAGAAGCAGTAAACGAAATCCTTCCGGAAAAATATATGATCGGTATTTCAGTACACTTTGCAAACGAAAAGGATTTAAAAATTCCACCACTTCATCAAAAAAAACTAAGCCTTGCGAGAAAAATATTAGCCCTATTGCCGATGTTTTTCAAAATAATTCTGAATTTGTTGCAACAAAAAAGGGCTAGCGCACAACACACCTAGCGACAAAATAACACGTGGAGGGAGACGTAATTTTTACGAATGCAAGAAAACAAAAACTCACTTGACGAAACTCTAGAGGCTAGGCCTAGGTACAAAAACCCAGATGGATATGAATTAATTGATATTGATTTTGAGACACTTCATACTGGAAAAACCAATTTGATGATTGAAAAAGTTGAAGAAATGGAACAAAAATTAACTGCAGTGTTTTTCCGATCCTTCATAAAAGATAAATTGAATTTAATGCAGGCATGCTTAACCAACGAACCGATATCACATCGTTACGATAATTGACGTTAATAAACGAAACAAAGTCATTTCGTTTCGTTTATTAACGTTGATTTCGTAACGAAATGGTATCGGTTCGTTGGTTAAGCATGCCTGATTTAATGTATTACACTGTACCACGAATTTCAACTTTTTTTCTTTACCAGAAACGCCGTTATGAAGTTCGTATGTAGAATCACCCCCTGATTTCGAAAATTGAGTTCATTTTTGATTCTATGGTACCGTTTTTGAGATATTTGCAATTTACCGTTATTCGAAAAAACCAAAAAGATGGCTCCCTTTAATTACGTATATCTCACGAACGGGTCAAGAATATTGCAAATAAGGTTACAGAATCGGAAAGACGATAAAATTTGCTATAAATGCATCATACATTGTTTTTGCTCAACCATACAGTTTTCGAGATATTAGCTCATCATTTCAGATTTTTGTTTTTTTTTATGAAAAAATATGAAAAAAATTACTTCTTGCGAGGGCAGCATTCCAAAACCAAAACTTTTTTTTCCAAATATTTTGTATTTACTTAAAGCTCTGTTTAATTAGAAAAAAGATAAGCTATCATCGAAGAAAATCGATGCAAAACTACGTAAGTTATAAGCGATCAAATAAAAATACCCAGGTTGCGCAACTTCAATGTATGTATACATACATATATTAAAGCTATAAAGTGCAAATGGGATATTATCCGGATAAACGAATAACACCATAATAATGATAATACTTTTTCTTTAAATAAATCAAATAGTACTTTTAATACTCGAATTGTTTTATAGTAGGTAGAGTGGTTGGATCGAAAGGAAGAGTGGTTGGGTTCGAAAGCTGCTGTTGGCATGTAGTTATAAACATGTATTTCCGTCACTTATGGGTAAGTATGCAGGTAGATTTTCAAAATTATAAGACACAGAAAATTTTTAAAGCCTGCATCTAAAGCAGGTAGTATTTTCTTTTCCCGGCTTCGTATAAAAAGGAACCTTTCTGTCTAGGTAAGATTTGATTTTTTAAATTTTATTCTTGTTCCGAGTATAAATATGAGTTAATGCGCCTTGAAACTTCATAACATCTGCAAGGCTCGCCGGAGATAGTTCAGTTCATAAGTCAAATTTCAAAACCGTGATTTAGTAAAAAAAATAAAATGAGTAAAAGGGCGCGAGAATTTGAGTGTAATAACGATCCAGATATGTTCTGTTTCATGTGTGGCCAATATACTATCATTCAGTGTGTTGATGACTGCGACGTTGTCGAATCTATACTGTCAGTAAAATCATTTGCCGTCGGCCTTGATGGCGTTCATCCAAAATTTGTTAAATGTCTATTGCCAAAAATTCTACCATACCTCACTTATGCTTTCAATACAGTTTTAACCACGGCGGTCTTTCCAAAATGCTGGAAAGAGGCGAAAATTATTCCCATTCCAAAGCCCAATGGTGATTATAGGCCTATCGCCATTTTGCCATTTCTGTCAAAAGTGTTCGAACGTATAGTGAATCGGCAGATAAACTCGTTCGTAAATAGTAACTCCCTAATTAGTCCACACCAGTCTGGTTTCAGGAAAAATAGAAGCTGTATTACTGTGCTTTTAAATGCCTCGGATGATATAAGGCAGAATATGGACAATGATCGTGTTACCTTTCTTGCTCTTTTAGATCACTCGAAGGCATTTGACTCGGTCGATCATGCATTACTTTGTTTTAAGCTTAAGCACCTTTTTAACTTTTCTAACCCAGCTGTAGATCTAATCAGGTCGTACCTCAATGAGAGATCCCAATCAGTAAGTGTGGGTAGTTCTATGTCTGACCTATTGCCTGTAACTAAAGGTGTTCCGCAAGGATCTATACTTGGGCCTTTACTTTTCGTGTTATATATAAACGACCTACCAAATGTTCTTAAGCACAGCAATGTTCACATATATGCAGATGACGTTCAAATATATCTAAGTAGTCCATTCGCCTCCATTGAAACTTGCATACGCAATCTGAACGTCGATCTATGCCTATTAAATGAATGGGCTAGTGATAATGGACTATTCTTAAACCCCAGTAAATCACAATGCATCGCTATCTATAAGAAACCCTTTGACCTTAACCGCTATCCCAAAGTAATGCTTAACAACACTGTGATACCATTTGCCGTCACCGTAAAAAACCTTGGTGTTACTTTCAATAGAACATTGACGTGGAACAATCATATTTTTACAGCAATAGGCAAAGTCTATGGAAGGTTAAGAGTACTGTGGACTACTCAGCACTTCACACCAGTTAAAATAAGGTTGCTCTTAGCGAAGGCATATTTGATTCCAACGTTACTTTATGGTTGCGAACTTTATGCGAATTGTGACAGTGTCTGTAGTAGAAAACTTAATGTTTTGTACAATAATAATGCACGCTATATCTACGACATTAGCCGTTACGAACACATTTCCGAATATGCTGTGAAAATATGCTGTGTTCCACTAGATGATCTACTAAAGCTCAGGTCCGTAGCACTCCTACAAAGGATTCTGGTAAATAAGGAACCCTTAAATCTTAGTGAGCGGCTAAAATTCACAAGATCAGTACGCTCCTCACAAATACTGCATTTGGCATTCAACTCACGAACATCTGAGCGTCAATTTTTTGTTTCTGCGGTTCGTCTTTGGAACACATTACCGATGGAGATTAGAAGTATCAAGAGAACATTGCCCTTTAAAAGAAAACTATTGCGTTATTTTGTTCAGCAAATTTAAAATTTTAAAATCTGACCCTTTCTTTCTATAAACTTTCCACTCTTTCCTATACCTATTTTTCTTTATCTTTATCTTTTTCTACTACCTATTGCCCTTACAACCTCATCAATCCTCCTTACTATTAAAATTTAAACTATTTGAATTTGCCGCACTGTTCGTTTCACATTCAAAACGTTTAAATAAAAAACAATTTTAACCGAAAAACAAGTAAGGACGGGGCTGTCTTCGGCTGTGCCGAAGACTTCATACCCTTTCATGAATGGGGCTGAACTATAATCTTATCTCGTTAGCCCGACGAGAGGGGAGGGGGAAAGGGGGGGATTCCCCCAGGGCCCGGGGTTTCTCAGGGTGCCCGCGATTTAGAGGTACTAAGACATTTTTTTTAATTTAGGAGAGTCTTTAGTTGTTCCATGTGCAAATTTTAAGCCGCATTTCAAAAGCAACGAATATTGATAATGATATTTTGCCTGGGCCAGGGGAGACAATAAAAACATCAAACAAAAATGTATGTTTACATGAATCCGAAATCATAAAAAGTTTTCGTGGTGACACTGATGAAGGTTCATCTTCAAAAAGTCTTCCAACAATACCACCAACTCTGTATCAAAGTCCAGATTATTTAAACGACTTCGATATCGGTACCGTGAATAATGAGTTTTTGCGATCCGAAGAAGTCAAAGAAATAATTCGTCGAGGTCATCAAAAGTGTCCTGTTATTTTTGCCCGCGATTGTCATGACGATGCATTCCTACCTCGTGGTTAAACAGAATCTTGCCAAATGGAGAGAAAGTGGAGCGTGACTAGTTAGTGTGGAGTGCCAGTTGCAATGCTTTTGATTGCCTACCATGTCGTCTGTTAAGCACCAATACTTTATATCCACTTAAAATTTGTTGTGCAGATATTCGAAATTCCAGGTATGGAAGAAGCTATACGATAAACTGCCACCACACAAAAATACTCAAGATCACATTAAATGTTATATTCAATGTCGATCTTTACAAAATCTAATTCAAAAGGAGGCTACAGTTGACACAATGAACAGCTAATCACTGAAACTCAAAAGAGGAAAAAATGTTATATAGAATTTTGGACACTATTTTATTTTTGGGTGAAATAGGCCTAGCTTTCAAAGGCGAAAGTGAATGAACGTGGTGAACGAAATCGCTGATATTATTTGCCATACTTTAGGTAAACATGAAATGCCATTAAAATATTGTCGTGCACAAGGGTACGATAACGGCGCCAATATGAAAGAAGCTTACAACGGAGCACTACGTCAAAAACTCGAATGCTGATTACTCGCCTTGTGCAACCCACAGTCTCAATTTATGTGGTTTTGATGCATGATGATGCTCCTCATGGAACTTGGGGGTGGGGAGGGAGGGATGGCCTGAAGGTTTAATGTGGCTCCTTCCCGAGATGGTCGGGCTAGCCCCTTAATGGTGCTGTGTTCCCGAGCGCACCGGATCTGTATCCGGCAAAGGACCATCATATCGACATCACTCCCCAAAGCCTTCGGGGAGTAACCTTATCGCTATGACAACAACAACAACAAGGTCCGACATCTTGATGTCTTATTAGCTGATTTGAAGTTGAACAGGAACCAATGGAAAACAATTTTAAATGAATGCAAAACAGTTGCTATTCAATTGAACATCTCGCCAAAGTTTCCGGACATTCGAAAGAGAAAACCCAAAAGACGTTCTGAAGATAATTTAAACGAGATGATTACAGATCATTCAGAGTCTGATTTTAAAAACAATACATTCCTGGTGATCGTTGATTCGGTAATCACTGGAATTACTGAACGATTTGCAGCTATGAGAAATTTGAGCGAGACGTTTTCCTTTCTGTGACAATTTGAAGACATGGATGAAACTACGTTTCGGGCGAGCGCAGCAAAATTTTGTCAAGAATCAAAAACTTTCATGGATCGCGTTCACCTCCAGAGCGAGTTTCAGGACTTACCACGCTTTGTGTTGAATCCGTTTGGTAAGACAATTAAATTTTGATATTATTATAAAAAATTTTGCAGCGAAAAAAGCAACAAAAGCCACTCTTTGATATCCGAACCTTCGATATTGAATACTTAATTAAAATTTATAATCATCATTTAATTTATCAAAAATGTATTAAACTGTTACTAAATAACTAGAAAAGATTATTTGAAACAATATTTGGCTGTTAAAAGGGAATTTTATTTCTACGTTACAATAAAACAGTAAAGTGTGACGAATATTATCATCACTAAGCGATACTATCATCACTAAGCCGATACTAAGCAGCCACTCGTATACGTAATCAAATCAATCATCATGTACACACATACATACAAAGCAGCAGAGAGATACTCACAAACGCATGTCATTATCAGCCGATGCTGTACTCACATATACACCCGCATATGGCTACAAACTACAAATATACATGTAGATAGCTGGTAACCAAGCATGAAGTTCACGAAATTAATAGACCTTAGGTGAAATGGGTGAACGAGGAAGCCGAGAGTATAAAAGCAGCGCAAGCTGAGTCATGACTATTCAGTTTTGATATAAGCACGCTATTGGTTGTAAGTATAAGTGTTATTGTGAAGTACTTTCAAAGTAGTCTAATAAAGACCATTTTGCATTATTGAATATTGGAGTTATTTATTCAACAGTTTGGGGATTCGAACGTTAGCAGAAGGTTTGGAATAACCGGAATTTCCCTAAATTCGTTACAATAGTAAACATTTTGTGTTAATTTTATTTTCAGCTCTTAGTACAAAAATCATTTAGTTGATGTGGCAAATTTTTTTTTTTTTTGATGTAATCCATTAATAATGATTCATGAATGAGACGTCATTAATTCAAATTAATCAAATGTATTAGTTGATTTTTTTATAGGGGCCCGTAAATTGTTTAGTCCCGGGCCAGGATTTTCTCTCTACGGCCCTGCTCGTTAGTAATCTCCAAAATGTATAAGATATAATATCAATATAATGTATAAGATAAGAAATATATAGTGAACAAATGTACATACCTAAAAGATTTTTAAGATAAATATAAAATAAAAAATGGCAAAAACCCCCTTATCTGAACGACCGGTTGTAGGGGATATATATTATATATAGCTCCGATCGAAATTATTTTTACATGAAATCTTCTATGATATATTAGAATATATATCACCAAGTTTCACGTTTTTATATTGGAAACTAAAGGAGAAATGGCCAAAAATCTTTCTATCTGAACGATCGGTTGTATGGGATATATACTATATATAGCTCCGATCAAAGTGATTTCTTCAGGATATCTTCTATGATATATTATAATATATATCACCGAGTTTCACGTTTACACTTTCTAATTGCGGCAGGAATGACCAAAATCGTCTTATCTGAACGATCGGTTGTATGGTAGATATATGTTATAGTAGTCCGATCCTACTGGATCCGACAAATGTCTAATATAATACAAAAATACATCCTTGTGCCAAATTTCATTGATATATCTCCCAGTTTGCGTTCAAACAGACAGAGGGACGGACAGAAGGACGGGCAGACGGACGGACAGACGGACATATATCAACTCAGTTCGTCGCCCTGATCAATTCGATAGATATATATTTCTCTGGGGAAGTTTTGTCCATGTTTGTTGGATAAACAAAATCCAGCTGTTGTCGTCCCTACAAATTATCTAGATAATGAAAAAACCAATGTTGCCGCTCAAAAAACCATACCCCAAGGGCGGCCTTAAACTGAGATTGTATACTTAATGGTGAGTCTATCTTCTATATTCCTCAACGTTACAAACATCGGACTAAAGTTCATATACCATTTCATGTTCATGAAAGGTATAATAATCAATTGAGTTTACGTTAAAATTTTTCTCACTGTAGACCAGAAATATTGCGCTTTATTTCTAAAAATTTTCACTTTTCTCGCAACAAATTAAGTATTTGAATCAAATACGTAACTTCTTTCCGTCAAAGGTGTTCGTTGTTGAGACCTCAAAAGCTAACTATTTAATTCAACAGTTTCACATTTTTGTAGCAACGACGTCCACTGTTAGCTCAAATGAAAAGTATTTGAAACAACAGGGCATACACTTTTAATCTAAATGCGAAAGTTATTGCGTTAAGAACAAATTTTATTAAAGAATCAATAGTCTTTTCGTTCTTGCATCAAATGCGTGTAGTTGTTGGGCATATTTTAACCAATAAAAGTTGTTGCAAATACCCATACAATTGTTGGATAATCAGTTTTTTTTTCTCGGTGTACCCTGTACTAAAGCATTTAACAACAGCTTCAATTTAATACCCATAATGTAAAAACACTATCCAGGCGTTAGCGGGCTCACGCTTTGGCCTATATATCGAGACCCTAGTCACCCAGGGGTATGAAAATTACCCTCTACTAAAGCACTCATCAACAGCCTTAATTTGTTATCCATATTCTATAAACACATTCCAGGGGTACCCTGGTCCCCGAATTGGCCTATATCTCGAGACCCTGTGTATCGATCCTGAATTTTCTTTGCTATAAACCTCACGGAGCCAGAGACTTTTCCAACGAAAGCAAAACCGTGGAAATCGGTTAGTGCGTTCTGGAGTTATAGCGTCAGGAAGGAAAACCCTACTTTTTTATATTGTGGATTATTTGAGCAAAGTTTTAAAGCTGGAATTAATGTCATATACGAAAGGTGAGTTAGAGATCATTTTACCATCTAAAACTCATTTTCGTTGAAATTGCTGGTAGAGGGCATCGAATATAAGATGAACAAGTAAGGAAGGCTAAGTTCGGGTGTAACCGAACATTACATACTCAGTTGAGAGCTGTGGAGACAAAATAAGGGAAAATCACCATGTAGTAAAAAGAACCTGGGGTAACCCTGGAATGTGTTTGTATGACATGTGTATCAAATGGAAGGTATTAAAGACTATTTTAAGAGGGAGTCGGCCATAGTTCTATGGATGGACACCATTTAGGGATATCGCCATAAATGTGGACCAGGCCTAACTCTAGAATTTGTTTGTACGAAATGGGTATCAAATGAAAGGTGATAATAATAATTTTAAAAAGGAGTGGGCCTAAGTTCTATAGGTGGACGCCTTTTCGTGATATCGCCATAAAAGTGGACCAGGGGTGACTCTAGAATGCGTTTGTACGATATGGGTATCAAATGAAAGGTATTAATGAGTATTTTAAAAGGGCGTAGGCCTAAGTTCTATAGGTGGACGCCTTTTCGAGATATCGCCATAAAGATGGACCAGGGGTGACTCTAGAATTTGTTTGTACGATATGGGCATCAAACGAAAGGTGTTAATAAGTATTTTAAAAGGGAGTGGCCCTTACTTCTATGGGTGGACGCATTTCGGGATATCGCCATAAACGTGGACCAGGGGTAATCTAGAATGCGTTTGTACAATATGGGTATAAAATGAAAGGTGTTAATGAGTTTTTTAAAAGGGCGTGGGCCTTAGTTCTATAGGTGGACGCCTTTTCCAGATATCACCATAAAGGTGGACCAGGGGTGACTCTAGAATTTATTTGTACGATATGGGTATCAAATGAAAGGTGTTAATGAGTATTTTAAAAGGGAGTGGGGCTTAGTTCTATATGTGGACGCCTTTTCGAGATATCACCATAAAGGTGGACCAGGGGTGACTCTAGAATTTTTTTGTACGATATGGGTATAAAATGAAAGGTGTTAATGAGTATTTTAAAAGGGAGTGGGCCTTAGTTCTATAGGTGGACGGCTTTTCGAGATATCGCCATAAAGGTGGGCCAGGGGTGACTCTAGAATTTTTTTGTACGATATGGGTATCAAATGAAAGGTGTTAATGAGTATTTTAAAAGGGAGTGGGCCTTAGTTCTATAGGTGGACGGCTTTTCGAGATATCGCCATAAAGGTGGGCCAGGGGTGACTCTAGAATTTTTTTGTACGATATGGATATCAAATGAAAGGTGTTAATGAGTATTTTAAAAGGGAGTGGGCCTTAGTTCTATATGTGGAGGTCTTTTCGAGATATCGCCATAAACGTGGACAAGGGGTACTCTAGAATGCGTTTTTACGATATGGGTATCAAATGAAAAGTGTTAGTATTTTAAAATGGAGTGGGCCTTAGTTCTATATGTGGACGCCTTTTCGAGATATCGCCATAAAGGTGGACCAGGGGTGACTCTAGAATTTGTTTGTACGATATGGGTATCAAATGAAAGGTGTTAATGAGTATTTTAAAAGAGAGTGGACCTTAGTTCTATAGGTGGATGCCTTTTCGAGATATCGCCATAAAGGAGGGCCAGGGTTGACTCTAGAATTTTTTCGTATGATATGGGTGTCAAATGAAAGGTGTTAATGAGTATTTTAAAAGGGAGTTGGCCCTAGCTCTATATGTGGACGCCTTTTCGAGATATCGCCATAAAGGTGGACCAGGGGTGACTCTAGAATTTGTTTGTACGATATTGGTATCAAATGAAAGGTGTTAATGAGTATTTTAAAAGGGAGTGGACCTTAGTTCTATAGGTGGACGCCTTTTCGAGATATCACCATAAAGGTGGGCCAGGGTTGACTCTAGAATTTTTTGGTACGATATGGCTGTCAAATGAAAGGTGCTAATGAGTATTTTAAAAGGGAGTGGGCCTTAGTTCTGTAGGTGGACGCCTTTTCGAGATATCGCCATAAAGGTGGACCAGGGGTGAGTCTAGAAATTGCTTGTACGATATGGGTATCAAATGAAAGGTGATAATGAGTATTTTAAAAGGGAGTGGGCCTTAGTTCTATAGGTGGACGCTAGCTAAGCGTGGGGCAGTTGAGGGCGAGCAGTTTAGTGTGAGTTATAAGGGAGTAATTTGATATACTTGTAGGCGTATGAGTCGTGGCACAGTGGATGACGTACCCGACTCACACTTTTGGGGTTGCGGGTTCAAAGCCCACTGCAAGCAAGCATTTTTTAAATTTATTATCTTTTTTTATTTTATAAATTACTATTTTAATGGACTGTATGTTATTTTACTTTGTTTATGGTGTATTTGAAATACGGGACGATGCAAAGCATCGGTACACCTTATTTATGATATCTTTATTTTAATGTATTTGTTCGTTATTTTTAAATTTATTTAGAGAGAGGTCACTATGTACCTGTTACACCTTGTATTTATTCATTGGGGGCGAGCACTGGGGGCTCCAAGGTATTGGCTGCGGGATGAGCCACCTTGTTTTGCTTTGAAAAACCCCTTGTATTTATTCATTGGGGGCGAGCACTGGGGGCTCTGAGGTTTCGCTCTAATGAGCCACCTCATCTTCTATTTGAAGGACCTCTTGTATTTATTCATTGAGGGCGAGAACTGGGGGCTCTGAGGTTTCGCTCTAATGAGCCACCTCATCTTCTATTTGAAGAACCTCTTGTATTTATTCATTGGGGGCGAGCACTGGGGGCTCTGAGGTTTCGCTCTAATGAGCCACCTCATCTTCTATTTGAAGAACCCTTAAAAAATGTGATATGGAGGCGAGCACTGGGCTCTGAGGTATTGGCACCCCATCTTCTGCTCGAAGAACCTCAATTTAAAATTAAAAACTAAAACTATATCTTTAGAATATTTCACTAACAAGTTGAGAATTACAAGCACACTCAATGGCTAATGAAACAAATGAAAGAAAAAAAGTCATAGTTTAAGTCGCTTAAACAGACGCCTTTTCGAGATATCGCCATAAAGGTGGGCCAGGGGTGACTATTGTAAATGATAATAATATAAGTCATACCTGAGTAGAGGCTGATCAACCAAAGTTAACATATGAATCACCTTGTAACGATGGGAGAACAGGCACTTGAATCACCCTGTATGATGAAATTACGAAAAGGCACGAAGCAGTTGTTGTTGAGTCGTCATCGTGTTAACGTTTTAACAAAATGTAATTGAAATCATCAATCTAATTAAATATCTTTAAATATCCTTTATTACTTTTAAAAACAACTATTCAATACAACAATTAAAGAAAGTGAATTAATGTCCATTTAAACTCTAACTAAACGTGTTTGATTTAAACTCGACCATCCGACCACGCCTAATCGTAAGTAATGGACACATTAATCCCTCTTTCAGTTCAGAAGCTGGGAAAATGTATTAGAATATTGTCCACGGGTATCGCGAAGGTTTAAACAAAAAAATCTGCTATGTTAAATATGCAAATTCATACATAATTTGTGCAAAAAAGACATAATTCTGCTAATGCACGTGCCGGAGCGCTAGGGCTCCAAAAAGCAGCGACGCCAACATTGCAAAATATATATATACGTAAAGCGGCAAGTTTAAATAGCTTTGCGCATATATTTGCAGATTCAACGTATGTGAGAGCGAGAAGAAAATATCATACAACGAGAAATATACGTATACATGAATTAAGGGTTGAAATTCAAATTTCAACAGCGACATCAAGTGGGTAACGGAAGAAAATGAAGTAAGAAAACGTCAACGATAAGTAAGAACGAGGAACGTCGAAAACGTAGTAACGAGTATAAACGTCAACGAAGTGACGACCAGCGAATGTAAACAAACTTAAACGAGTTTTGAAGTATGAAACCAAAACAAAAACGACAAACGATACGAGCTGTGAAATACATGTATGAGCGTATGTTAGTGTATGCATTGTTGGGCATAAAAACGAAAGCGAAGTAATAACAAATACATAAAATAAAACACGAATTTTAGTAAACAAGAATTTGTAAAAATGCCGAAAATAACTGAATTGAAAATTGAACAGCTAAAAGCCATTCTACGTGAAAAAGTGTTAAGCACACTAGGAACCAAAGCGGAGCTAGTAACGCGAGTGGGAGATGCAGTTGGCTCAGATGAAGTTGATGTACCAATACCAGTAAATGCTGGGCTACAAGAACAAATGAATGATCTTCGAAGTATGATGGAAAGTGTTATGAGTATGATTGAACAACGCACAAATAGTACAAATACAAATCAGCCAAACATAAATGAGAATGAAAATGAAAATAGTAACAATATCGTAGTAACACCAAGCTACAAGCCAGCTTATAGTTTTCGGTCGATTAAAGAGATTGCGAATATGATACCGGAATTTGACCCGACAAATACTCAAACGTTAACAGTAGAGCAATTTATTGCGCGTATTGGAAGCGTAATGAATGCTTATCAGATAGAAGAAAAGTGTATTTTACTAGCGGTCTGTAGTCGGTTAAGAGGAGCAGCGCGTGTATGGTTGGATTCGTTGCCAACCGTACATACCAGTTGGAATGATTTTTCTGCAGAATTAAAAAGAGAGTTTTGTGTATCTTATGATGAAGCTCAAGTACATCGGATTATGCATGAGTCTGTGCGCAAAACAAGCGAGCGCATATCTGATTATTGTTTCAGAGTATATGCCCTGGGTAAACGTTTTCAATTAAGTGAAGCAGCTATCATGCAATACACGCGGCAAGGGTTGAATCACCGTGATTTACAAATGGCTATAGCCGCCCAAAGATTTGATAGTGCTAAACAAATGCGTGAAGTAATAGAAGAGTGGTTAACTTACCGTGCTAGATCTACAAATTTTAAGCCAAATGTTGATAGTAAAACTGATTTCAAGAAGGTAACGCATCCAAGTGCTAGTAATAGTGAAGTAAAGAAGATTGTATGCTACAATTGTGGTGAAGTAGGCCATATTTCAAGCAAATGTACGAAAGAGCAAAAACGGATAAGATGTGCTGATTGTGGTAAAGTTCACAAACGTGAGGAATCGGTTAATTGTGGTCATAAGCAAACTGCACACAGTGTTCGAAAAGCAGATATGTCACAAAGAGATAAATGTTTTGTAAAGAAAATTAACGTCAATGGCAAAATATTAGCAGCATTAATTGATACAGGAAGCGAGTGTTGTTTAGTGCGTGAGTCAATGGCAAATATGTTGAACGTTAAATCAGAAGAGTGCTCTACATATTTAAATGGAATAAGTGGAGGCAGGTACATGATGCGAAAGAAATGTATGCTTGAAATTGCAATTGGTGAAACGAAGTTCAATATGCCAGTGTATATCGTTGACGATAATATGTTAGATACAGATGTTTTACTTGGTCAAGATTTGATATCGCATAAAGACGTAGTGTTAGAAGTGGAGTATGGGCAATCAAAACTTGAAGCTAAGTGCCGCCGTGGTAATGTAACGCCTGATGATGAATGTTTCAAAAAGTTAACGTGTAATGTAAAAAACGATCATCAACGAAAAGTGCTCGAAGGTTTGCTCTGCGAATACAAAGATGTGTTTTCAGATGGTTTGAACGGCATTGGTAAGTCACATTTGATTGAAATGCAAATTGTTTTAAATTCGAAAAAAGTTGTTTCACAAGCACCGTATAGAGTGCCGGCTCCAAAGCGAGCTATAGTAACGCAAATGATTAGTAGTCTTGAAGAAAACGATATCATAGAAAAATCATCATCGGAGTTTGCGAGTCCTATCGTATTGGTTAGAAAGAAAGGTGGTAGTGACAGGCTTTGCGTGGACTATCGCCGATTGAATTTGATCGTAGAAAAAGAAAACTTTCCAGTTCCAAATATCGAGGAACAACTGCACCAGGCTAAAAGATATAAATTTTTCACAATATTAGATTTGAATAGTGGGTATTATCAAATCCCTATTGCACCTGAGAGTAGAAAATATACTGCGTTTATAACTCCTGATGGGTTATATGAATTTAAGCGTATGCCGTTTGGTTTAAAAAACGCACCCATAGTTTTTCAACGCCTGATGGCAAAACTTAAAGAGCAAGTTCACGAAGAAGCTTTCATGGTATACATGGATGACATGTTAATAGGTGCTCAAACGTTTGAAGATATGACTGAAAAACTGAAGCTAGTTTTACAAGCCTTACATAATGCGGGCTTAACGTTGAATATAAGAAAATGCGAATTCATGAAAGAAACTATTACATTTCTTGGTCACGAGTTAACGCCAGAAGGTATTTTACCTGGAAAAATAAAAACGCAAGCTGTATGTAATTTTGCAACACCGACAAACGTTGCGGCTGTACGTAGATTTTTAGGGCTAAGCGGTTATTTTAGAAAATTTGTTCCCGGATACGCTATTATTTCTGAGCCACTTCGCAAATTGTTACGCAAAAATTACAAATTTGAGTGGACCAAGGCACAAGAAGCTGCATTTCAACAACTAAAGTCCAAATTAGTATCACGACCAATATTAGTAGCATATCGAGTAGACACGGATCATGAGATCCACACAGATGCAAGCTCACTTGGTTTAGCAGGTGTGCTGATGCAGCGCGAAAAAGATGTTTTGCAACCTGTAGCGTACTATAGTAGAGCAACAAGCGTGGATGAAAAAAAGTTTCATAGCTACGAGCTTGAGACGTTGGCTGTTGTTGAGTCTCTTGAACAATTCAGATATTATATCTACGGCAAAAAAGTCAAAGTTAAAACTGACTGTAGCGCACTCAAAACAACCATGCAGAAAAGAGAACTCATACCACGAATCGCCAGATGGTGGTTACGAGTCCAAGACTACGATATCGAAATGGAGCATAGACCTGGTAATCATATGGAGCACGTTGATGCTTTGAGTCGGATTCCATATGAAGAAGCACAAACGATTGGGGAAGCAAGTTTACGCACGGATAAAGCTGTTATAGGAAAAGATGACTTTCTTTTCAGTATGCAACTACAAGATGAGCGAATTAAAGAAATTGTAAATGACATTAAAACGAGTAAAGAAATCAATGACAAAGACTACGTATTAGAATATGGAAGACTTTTCCGAAAAGTTGACGACAAATTACTTTGGGTTGTACCACGAGCATTGCGTAATAAAGTGGTAGAAGATTGTCATGCACAAGCTGGACACATGGGTGTCGAAAAGACATTGCAACGAATAAAAGAGTATATGTGGTTTCCACGAATGCGTAATTTCGTTAAGAGTTTTGTTCTGTCTTGCGTGGATTGCGCGTATTACAAACGTAAAGGTGTTAAGCCTGAGATACGGTACCACTACAATGACATTGAACCGATCCCGTTTAGAACTATCCACATGGATCATTTGGGTCCATTTCCGAAAAGCACTAAAGGTAAAGAACACTTGCTGGTAATTGTCGATTCTTTCACGAAATTCACGATGTTGTATCCTGTTAAAAGTACATCAACGAAATATGTGATCGAGGCATTGAACGAAGCAAGCAGTTATGTTGGGATGCCAATACGTGTGGTAACAGACAGAGGGTCAGCGTTTACATCTCGCGAATTTGAAAAGTATTGTTTCGAAAACGATGTAAAACACGTACTCACAGCAGTACGAACACCGAGAGCTAATGGTCATGCGGAACGAACAAACCGTACGATTCTATCAATGTTATTGCCGACGAACTCCAACGACAAGAAATGGGACGAAAATATTCGATGTGTACAGTGGTGCATAAATACAATGAAAAATAGTACCACTGGTTGCACACCCCATGAACTTTTGTATGGATATAAGCCTCGCGATATTCTGCGTAATAGAATCATTTTAAGTCTTCAAGCAAATGATGAAGCACTTGACAACGAGCAATTAACTAACTTACGTGAGACAGCAGCGAAAAGAATAAACGAAAAACGAGCAACAGCAAAATCGCGTTTTGACACAAAATATGCAGCACCGAAGAAGTTTCAAGAAGGTGACTTAGTTTTAGTGGAATACGAAGCACCAAGTACGGGTACGTCTAGAAAATTAGAGCAACGATATAAAGGTCCTTTTGTAATCACCAAAGTCCTTGATAACGATCGATATGTTATCGAAGACTTGCCACAGATCAGACGAACACGAAATCACTATATATCAGTTTATGCAATCGACAAATTGAAACGTTGGTGTTTATTACCGGAAGACGATAGTAATAATGAAGATGCTGAAAACTATAACGAGTTGAGCGAGGGCGCTCAAGGTCGTCAGGAGAGGCCGACGGTAAATGATAATAATATAAGTCATACCTGAGTAGAGGCTGATCAACCAAAGTTAACATATGAATCACCTTGTAACGATGGGAGAACAGGCACTTGAATCACCCTGTATGATGAAATTACGAAAAGGCACGAAGCAGTTGTTGCTGAGTCGTCATCGTGTTAACGTTTTAACAAAATGTAATTGAAATCATCAATCTAATTAAATATCTTTAAATATCCTTTATTACTTTTTAAAAACAACTATTCAATACAACAATTAAAGAAAGTGAATTAATGTCCATTTAAACTCTAACTAAACGTGTTTGATTTAAACTCGACCATCCAACCACGCCTAATCGTAAGTAATGGACACATTAATCCCTCTTTCACTATAGAATTTTTTTGTATGATATGAGCGTTCAATGAAAGGTGTTAATGAGTATTTTAAAAGGGAGTGGGCCTTAGTTCTATAGGTGGACGCCTTTTCGAGATATCGCCATAAAGGTGGGCCAGGGGTGACTCTAGAATTTGTTTGTACGATATGGGTATCAAATGAAAGGTGTTAATGAGTATTTTACAAGGGAGTGGGCAGATATCACCATAAAGGTGGGCCAGGGGTGACTCTAGAATTTTTTTGTACGATATGGGTATCAAATGAAAGGTGTTAATGAGTATTTTAAAAGGGAGTGGTGGTAGTTGTATATGTCAAGGCGTTTTCCAGATATCGACCAAAATGTGGACCACGGTGACCCAAAACATCATCTGTCGGGTACCGGTAATTTATTTATATATGTAACACTACGAACAGTATTCCTTCCAAAATTCCAAGGGCTTTTGATTTCGCCCTGCAAAACTTTTTCATTTTCTTCTACTTAATATGGTAGGTGTCACACCCATTTTACCAATTTTTTTTCTAAAGTTATATTTTGCTTCAACAGACCAATACAATTACCATGTTTCATCATTTTTTTCGTATTTGGTATATAATTATGGCATTTTTTTCACTTTTCGTAATTTTCGCTATCGAAAAAGTGGGCGTGGTCATAGTCGGATTTCGGCCATTTTTTACACCGATACAAAGTGAGTTCAGATAAGTACGTGAACTGAGTTTAGTAAAGATATATCGATTTTTGCTCAAGTTATCGTGTTAACGGCCGAGCGGAAGGACAGACGGTCGACTGTGTATAAAAACTGGGCGTGGCTTCAACCGATTTCGCCCTTTTTCACAGAAAACAGTTATCGTCCTAGAATCTAAGCCGCTACCAAATTTCACAAGGATTGGTAAATTTTTGTTTAACTTATGGCATTAAAAGTATCCTAAACAAATTAAATGAAAAAGGGCGGAGCCACGCCCATTTTGAAATTTTCTTTTATTTTGTATTTTGTTGCACCATATCTTTACTGGAGTTGAATATTGACATAATTTACTTATATACTGTAAAGATATTAACTTTTCTTTTAAAATTTGACTTTAAAATTCTTTTTTTTTTTAAAGTGGGCGTGGTCGTTCTCCGATTTTGCTAATTTTTATTAAGCATACATACAGTAATAAGAGTAACGTTCCTGCCAAATTTCAGCATGATATCTTCAACGACTGCCAAATTACAGCTTGCAAAACTTCTAAATTACCTTCTTTTAAAAGTGGGCGGTGCCACGCCCATTGTCCAAAATTTTACTATTTTTTCGTTTTGCGTCATAAGTTCAACTTACCTACCAAGTTTCATCGCTTAATCCGTATTTGGTTATGAATTATTGCACTTTCGAAATTTTCGATATCGAAAAAGTGGGCGTGGTTATAGTCCGATATCGTTCATTTTAAATAGCGATCTGAGATGAGTGTCGAGGAACCTACATACGAAATTTCATCAAGATGCCCCAAAATTTACTCAAGTTATCGTGTTAATGGGCATACGGACGGACGGACGGACATGGCTCAATCGAATTTTTTTTCGATACTGATGATTTTGATATATGGAAGTCTATATCTATCTCGATTCCTTTATACCTGTACAACCAACCGTTATCCAATCAAAGTTAATATACTCTGTGAGCTCTGCTCAACTGAGTATAAAAATTTGCTGTGGCTTATTTATGTAGATTTAGATATACTAGCTGTGTTTTTATACTCAGCGTGCTTTGCACACAGAGTGTATTAACTTTGATTTGATAACGGTTGGTTGTACAGGTATAAAGGGTATAGAATTCCATATATCAAAATTATCAGTATCGAAAAAAATTTGATTGAGCCAATGCCGTCCGTCCGTTCGTCCGTCTATTCGTTAACACGATAACTTGAATAAATTTTGAGATATCTTGATGAAATTTGGTATGTAGGTTCCTGGGCACTCATCTCAGATTGCTCTTTAAAAAAAAATTTTTTAAGGCAAATTTTAACAAAAATGTAATATCTTTACAGTATATAAGTAAATTACATTCATTACATTACAAACATTCAACTCCAGTAATGATACGGTGCATCAAAATACAAAAATGGGCGTGGCTCCCCCTTTTTCATTTAATTTGTCTAGAATACTTTGGGCGAATGGGCGAAATCGGTTGAAGCCACTCCCAGTTTTTATACACAGCTGACCGTCTGTCCTTCCGCTCGGCCGTTAACACGATAACTTGAGCAAAAATCGATATATCTTTACTAAACTTAGTTCACGTACTTATCCGAACTCACTTTGTATTGGTATAAAAAATGGCCGAAATCCGACTATGACCACGCCCACTTTTTCGATATCGAAAATTACGAAAAATGAAAAAAATGCCATAATTCTATACCAGATATGAAAAAAAGGACGAAACATGGTAATTGGATTGGTTTATTGACGCAAAATATAACTATAGAAAAAGCTTTGTAAGAAGGGTGTGACGCCTACCATATTAAGTAGAAGAAAATGAAAAAGTTTTGCAGGGCGAAATCAAAAGCCCCTGGAAACTTGGCAGGAATACTGTTCGTGGTATTACATATATAAATAAATTAGCGGTACCCGACAAATGATGTTCTAGGTCACCCTGGTCCACATTTTGGTCGATATCTCGAAAACACGTTCACATATACAACTACAACACTCCCTTTTAAAACCCCCATTAATACCTTTAATTTGATACCCATATCGTACAAACACATTATAGAGTTACCCCTGGTCCACGTTTATGGCGATATCCCTAAATGGTGTCCATCCATAGAACTTTGGCCCACTCCCTTTTAAAATACTCTTTAGCGCCTTCCATTTGATACCCATGTCATACAAACACATTCCAGGTTTATCCTAGGTTCATTTTCCTACATGGTGATTTTCCCTTATTTTGTCTCCAAAGCTCTCAGCTGAGTATGCAATATTCGGTTACACCCGAACTTAGCCTTCCTTACTTGTTTTACATCTATTTACGTTTACGCTTAAACTGCTAAGGGTTAAACCTTATCTACTTTTCTGATATTGCTGCGCATAAAATTAGTACTCCTAAGGCCCGGTTTTTCAGTACTAGTTCAACTCAGTTTGTCAGTTAAACTACGCTTAAACTTATTCTGCAGTTTTTAGTCTACTCTAACTGAAGTTTAAGCTGAGCTTAAGCGGCCGGCAGAGCAGGGTTAAACTCTAGTTAACCTATCATTTATTTGCGTTCGTTCGAAATGGCGTTGGATATACCCAACAAGCATTTGGGCTTGAGTACAATTAGAGCTCATGTTGATAACTAGGGCATACTTCTAAAATCTCAAGAGTTGTTTCTAACCAGTGGCTCAACCTGAAAATCATACCGTTCTCAGCAAAAGAGGAAATTTTTATAAAGTAAAAATTATATTATTAAAGTTGAAAAAATTTATTTAACAACTTGTGGCTCTCTAACTAGACTCAAATGTGAGATTCCATTCTACAGTATTTTTACGAAAATAAAATTAAATTATATATGTAATTTGAGAGATAAATTAACGTGAGGCGCGATAACCTCCGAAGAGGTTTTAGACCGAGTTTCTCTTCCAATTTGCGTCGTGCTCCTTTTAACCTTTCCTAGAAATTGGCAGAACGGGACCTACTTGTTTTATTCCGACTCCGAACGGCATCTTCATGGCAGGTGAATTTTCAGTGATAGCTTTCTTGGCAGAAATATACTCGGAGTGCTTACCAAACACTACCGAGGGGCGATCTCGCTTGGAAAATCTTTCGACTAATTGAAAAACCTGCTTGAACCCAGGATCTTCGATGTGGTAGGCAGAACACGCTACCATCATACCACGGTGGCCGCCCATATAATTTATTTTTGATGAATTACGCTTCATTACTGCTACCAACCTCTTGTTTACTTCTTACAATAAACAGCTGTTGGTTGGTGGTAGCACCTTGGAGATTTTTTTCAACTCCATTTCAACTCGATATGCAATGTAAGATATCCACTGGAGAAATGTGTTGAATATTCATTTGAGAACTGTACATTTCTCAAAATCTCTTGAAATTAGGATAATAATTGGAAAATATTAATGACGTTGGAGATAAAATCGAAAACTTTTAATTTTACGAAATTTCTCAAAGGTTGGATAGTGATTGGAGAATGAAGTTGGATATCAACTCCAGAACTATCTGATTTAAAAATAATTAAATAATGATGTTGAATATCACTTCCAGGAACTAGATACATATTTCGCTGGGGAATTTTTGTCCATGTTTGTTGGATAAACAAAATCCAGCTGTTGTCGTCTCTATAAATTATCTAGATAATGAAAAACCAATGTTGCCGCTCAAAAAAGCATACCCCAAGGGCGGCCTTAAACTGAGATTGAAAAACTGCTCAGTAGTTTAACTGGAGTTTAAATTTGACTAGAGTTTAAGCAAACTTATTTTAAGCTTAGCTTAACCAACTACTGAAAAACCGGGCCTAAATTTCAATACGCATTATACTGAGATGGAATTGAAATATGTGTCTATGTTTCATCTCTACACTAATTCTATGTATGACCTCTACAAATGGTGTGTGTCCACTATTCATCGCAACGATTCAGCTACATGTTATACACTCACTATGGCCACAAGAGGTATGTGTCTGCGCTTTTCGGTACAACATGTTATGTAGCTAGCTGGGTATCCTAAGCATTATCTAAGCAAGGATAAGCGATTTTTTTACGCGCAAACGTAAGCGTATATGCGTGTAAAAAAACAAGGCTATTAACAAAAATTAAAATCAAGCCATATATTGGTACTCTATGTGATAAGGATACAGGTGCATTTCCTAAGTGGTAAATTTGGTAACATAACGTTTGATCATAACGACATAAACGATTCGAGATAAATATAGACTTCCATATATTAAAAAAAAAAATTTGTTTTAATCATGTCCGTCTGTCCGTCCGCCCGATAACATGAGATATCTTTGGTATATGGGGTCCGCCCGATAACATGAGATATCTTTGGTATATGGGTTCTCGGCTGATAACCACGCCCAACTTTTGCATATATAAAATTTTTGAAACAAAAAACTTGACTAATTAGTAAATAATACACCTAGAATGATGAAACTTGATGTCTGGACTGATATTGAGATCCTTGAAAAACATTTTTTTTGAAAATAGGCGTAGTACCGCCCACGGTGGGGTATTTGATCAATTTAGCTGGCCAAAAGTCGATCTTTCAAAATATTCCAATGTTTTTTTAATACTCTCCCTGGCATTCCTAGATGTTCACTGCCCAACTGCAACGTCAACGGAGCTAACCCCGCATATCTAAAGTTTTATAAAAATTATATGCAGTTCGATGTATTTTTGGATTAAAAAGCAATATATTTATCTAACCTAAATACTTGTTCACTTGTTTAGCCTTAATCAAATTTAGTTATATTTCCTTTTAGGACAGGTAATTGTGTTTTTAATTCAAATGCTAGATTTTTTATACCGCATGTTTTAACTGAGTTATACTACTTGTAATGCTAATATGTTCAATACTAAATTTTTTAAAACCCTTGCAAACAAAAATATATATCTTTTTTTCATGGCATATCATGTCAGTAATTTTTTGGCAATACATTAGCTTATGTTTGTTTCAAAGCTTAATAACAAAAACGATTTTTTGAATGGTGATCAATTTTGTAAGAGACTGATACCCCTAGTGCCAAAAGGTGGCAACCTTCTGAAAACATCCTCAGTAGCAACCCCTAGGTGAAAAGTCATAAAATGCAACACTATATCGATGTACCAAATTTTATTCAAATCGTTCAAGCCGTTTCCGAGATGGTAGTGGATATACAAAGAAATATAAAAAAGAAGGTGAGGTGGCAACCCTAACTGGCAATCCTACTAAAAAGTGTCAATAGAAATGCGGAGTAAAATACCTTTCGTTTGATACCCTTATTGACATACATATCTCATGTAATGCCGAAAAATGACCCCGGGTCGCTCCGAAACCGGGGGCTCGATCCAAGTAATTCTGCGCGGAACACCGTGAATTTACTGGCAAAAATTTCCATTCATAACAATGAAGTGAGACAACCACTTTTTTAACAGAAATAACTGCTGTTTTAGTTTTGGCCAGCTAGATTGATCAAATACCCCATCATGCGCCCACTTGTGATAAAATCAATTTTATTTATCATAAATGAAATACCGTTAAACCTATCACAACAAAATTTGACAGAGAGGTTGCCTTTACTATAAGGAATGCTTCTAAGAAAGCCAAATTAACAAAATCGGTTAAGGACCACTCCCCCTTTTACATAAAGATCATTAAAAGGGTCGAGGATGAATAAAATAAGCTATATCTTTGTAAATAACAGTTTTATATCGTTGTTTTATTTCCCAAGTGGAATTGTAATAAGAAAAGGAAACAACTTAAATTTTTGGCCTTTTATAACCAAGCAATTTTCTATGTTTGGGGAGACACAACTCAAAGAAAAATCAACGGATCAAAATAAGATTGGGTACAAACACTTTCTTTATAGCAGGAAATATTTCTAAATGAACTAGATCGGTTAAGAACCACGCCCATATTTATATAAAAGCCTTTAAAAAGGGTCGTAGGCGCATAAAACAAGCTATGCCTTTGGGAAAAAAGCTTGATTTCATTTCTAAATGGAATTATAACAAAAAGTTAGAAATTATTAAAATTTTTGAAAATAGGCATAGCACTGCCCCTTTTCTGAAGTGCTACTCGGTATCAATATTATCTGTTTGCTTTGTATATTTGCATTTGCTTGTGCGTTAAGCGATTGTACAAAGTGATTTTAAGACGATAAAGAGGTTAAGATTTTCTCACCAAGTTAATTGCTTACATTTGTCTATACCTTATGATTTAATTGCATTTTCGAGTTGTTATGGAACGGTGGAACTGAGTTTTGTGGCCGGCTACCATGCCGGTGAGAAGGGCTTGTTTATGTGCTGCAATTGCGGTGTGGGCACTGGCAAACATATCCCGCAGCTTCAGTCAGCGTGGGTTCAGAAAAGAAACACAATTGCAAGGCCAAGTCACCTCCTCTTCAGTCCATCGTCTAACAGCCTAAAGTTTATTTTGCACACTGCGGAAAACAACCGCTATTATCTTGCATACCAGGCCACCTAGACGGTACCAGGATCCACTGCCTCGCAGCCTAGAGTCATTTTAAGGGCTGTCCTAAACCGACCCAACCTATGGCTTCGTTGATGTCTTTGAAGCCCCATAGCACCACTACACGGCCTCAGAAATTAGACCAACTCAAAAGAAAGATTTAGGGATCCATAATTTTTATTCTATTACAAATGTTCATGTTAGATACATAAACATTATGATTAATGATAAAAGAAACTACAATTATATACACGAGATTGCCCAAGGCAAGGTATCATATTCTAAAACTAAACATTAGCATACTGATTAGTATAAGTAATTTATCTTAGCCTGATCACTAACGAAATTTTTGTGGTGGGTATTATTAATATATTCCTGACCTGCCTCAAGTTTCCATGTTATGGGGGTCAATGAACTTTGGATTAACATTCGCAAGAACCATATGTACATTTGTACATAATTATGAACCAAAGAATTCTCTCCCGCAATAGAGAAATGAAAAAAAAGAGAACGAAGAGCAGTTCTCGAGATCTACAGAGATGCTCTCCGTGAGAATTCACACTTTGGAAGGCATGTAGTAATTCCTATATATGTACCCACGCAGGTTAGGCGTGCAAAAAAATCAAACAAAGGTCGCGAATCTCTACAAACAGAAATTGGTCGTATTAATATGCATACATATATATTCATGAGTTAAAAAAGTCGTCCTTATACTCTGCTGCAACCTCGTAGGCGGCTAAGGATAATAGTTCCGAAATCTCATTATTCCTCGCGAAACAAAATTGTAGCATTGAACTTTGTACATCAAGACTACGCATGTACATATGAGCCGTTTATTTTGAAAGTGGCATAAGTCATTTCCAACTTGGTTTTAAATGCATTGTTATTTTTGAACGAATGCATATATAGATGGTTCTACAATTATAAAGTAATAATAAGAATTGCATCTTTTGGATATTGGACTCTAAAAAACTGGAGGCGAGGAGAGATGCAAACAAATTACCACTGAACCTAAACGACATGAAATGACTTATGCCACTTTCAAAATAAACCGCTCATATATATATATATATATTAAGTAAATTGGTTATATACTTACATTGTTTATTGTTGACACATCAATGTCCCACGCAACGTAGAAGGCCTCCTCCGCAGGTAGATTTTGTTGTCAGCTTGCTAAAGGTTGTTTTAATAATGGTTCTATACGTATCTACATGCAATGTCTTTAGTCCATGCCAAAAGAAAATTATTCAAAGCTATTAGTTCATCCTAACAGCTACCCCAATATCAAATATGAGAGAGAGAGCCACGTCTGCTCCAAAAAAAAAAAAAATATCCGATTTGAATATTGAGATTACGAAGCCCTCAAACTAAAAAAATCATGAATGGAGCGAAATAAAAAAAAAAAAACTACGCTGTGGGGGATTTACCGCATATGTTCGTGTGTACGTGCTCTTATGACAGCAAGCATTATAGTATGCCAATAAGTTCATTGATAGCAATTGAGGAAGATTAGGAATAAAAGTACAAACCACGAGTAATCCCACCAAATGTTTAAGATTCCATTCTAATAGTTAGAGAAGATCTCCCTAAATACAAAATGTCATTATTTCAAGTTTCGAAAAATTTAGTAACTAATAGCGAACTAGATCTATTTCATGTAGTGCACATGGGCACAGCGCAGCAGTATTTAATGAAAAAGAAATCGATTCGAGAAAAAAATTTTTACAATATCTAAATTTCCATTTTTTTTTGTCAATTCATTCTTCGTTATTAATATACTTGTTAAAGCTAGTGATGGTGATATTTTTCACCAAGTTTTAAGGTTACGCTGACATGTGCTTTTATATGTATATCTAATATACGAGCACTTGAGCTAAATTTGTGCAAAACGTGTTTAACTTTAGAAAAATGTTAATGAAGAAAACGATTATGTTGGGAGTAAAGCCTATCTCTCCTCTGCGAAGGTTCAAGGGCGAAAAGAAAAACGTTCCTAGGAACATAAACTGAAAGGTCGGGATCTATGTTCCTAAAGGAGAAGTTGGCCAAAAAAAAACCACAATAGGCACCAAAGCAAATTCCGATGTCCACTGTTAATCCTTTGGTTTAATCGCTGGCTCACACATAAATAAGTTGGCTGGCCGGGCACCTCTCCAATCACGTCCCATACGTTTTTGTCTTTTCGAATTCAATTTATACACAGCAGCTCTTCGTATTGTGCTCCAATAAACAATACAGTAACACCAAATTTGTATGTTTTGTATGTCTTCCTAATTGCAGGTATCGAGTTATGGTGACATTCAGGCTAGTTTCTGGTTTACGATTGAATATTAAAACTTTTTCACTCGCGATGATGTGTTCTGTAGCGTGGCTGGATCTTAAAAGGCGGAAACTCGCTTTTTTTTCTCTCATACCGCAGCAAACCGGTGATCTCGTCGAAGTAATCGATAAATCTTTATCGATGCACAGCTGATCCGTCATGATGGAAAGGGAAATTTTATAGCTGTGTTCGATTAGCCATTCATTCGTACAAAAGGCAGGGGCCATGAGCAAAACAATTAAATGTATAATTACAATATTTAAAAGTGAGATCCGTATATTTTTTTTTCTTATTTCTATGTACCCCCGTACACACCCCCCTACCTAGAGTGTTGGTGCAGTCACTATAGGTAGTTACGTTTTAGCCTCTTGCAAGTCTTTTCAATGGTAAAAAAACAGGATGCTTTGTAGCTTCATCCTCAAGTTCATACAAACAATTGCCTTTTACTGCTATAGCTTTGGATTTAACGAATTTTGGTGCGAGTTTTGCCGAAAACTTTTTAGCAGCATCGCTCTGAACAAAATTTTTTCGGAAGACTGTGTCCCCTGTATTAAAAACTTTGGTTGTATTACGAAGGTTGTATCTTTTAGCTGATGCTTCAAAGGCTTTCGAAATATTTTCAGCTAAAGTTTTCTTTAAGCATTGCATTTTGTCTACTCTCGTTAAAACGTTTTCGTCCACCGTTTGCAGCTGTCGTATAAGTTCATAATCTTTTCCGTGTGTCAGCATCTGTTGCCAGAATAACGCATAGTAAGGAGTGCAACAGATGGTTTGGTGATATGAGCTTCGCAATGCCTCCGAAATGTGGGGAAGATTGACATCCCATTTAGTTTGGTCAGACTTTAGGTAGGCTCTTATTCCTTGCAGTATAGAGCGATTTACACGTTCGCTTGCATTCGCCTGAGGGATGTACAGCGCGGTGTATGTATGTTTAATACCAAGCTCGGCTAATAAACTATTAAACTGTATGCTCTTAAACTGCCTTCCATTGTCGCTTAGGATAACTTATTCCTTGCAGTATAGAAAGACGATGTTTTGTCAGGGTCTGTGCGGAGAATACCATTTTCGACGATATAACTCAAGTGCTTTACTTCTCGTATACAGAACTTACTTTTTTTGGAAATTTATAGTGTGGCCAGCTTTTCTTAACTGGTATGCAATATCGGACAAAACTTTCACATGCGTTACAAAATCTTCTGTCACAACCAATAAATCATCCAAGTATACGAACACTTGCTCTTTGAGATAAGGCGGTATGACCCGATCCATCAACCTACACAGGGCTTGCGGTGCAGTACATAGGCCGAAGGGCATAACGCAGTAGCGATAAAGCGGACGATTTGGGACGGTGAAACATGTAAAGTCTCTTGAGCTTTCGGCCAAAGGTATTTGCCAGAAAGCTCGACGGAGGTCGAGAGAGCTAATATATTTTGCTTTCGCCAATCTACTAAGGATGCTATCAATATGGGGAAGCGGATATGCATCTTTGATTGTCAACGCATTGACTTTCCTTGAGTCTAAGCACAACCGGACTTTATTGGACTCTTTGACTAATACAACCGGACTGAACCACGGACTGTTAGGTGATTCTTCGATCACTCCTAACCTTAGCATCTCATCGATTTCAGCGTGTACTAACTTTTCTACAGCGGGCGATATGGGGAAATAACGCTGCTTAATCGGACGTGCATGGGGTTCTAGCTCAATAATGTGCTCGGTTAGATGGGTCTTTCCTAAACCCTCTTCTCAAGGCTTGGAAATCGACTTTTAACAAAACTAAACTGTTGCTCTTGCTGGTCAGTTAAGGGAATACTATTTTCTTATGTGCCCTCTTCAACTGAAGGAAACGTTATTTCGGAAACAACATGCGGGGCTATTTGAAGTTCTCTCCAGAAATCTACACCCAAAATTACCTTTTGGGTTATGCTCGGTATAATATAACAATTTATATTTTAACTTTATTATTAAATTTCAGGTCTAATTGCAATTATCCAAATACAACTTGAGACTGACCGTCGGCTGTGCAAACGGAAATCTGGTGCTGTCGAAGTTGCTTTTTCTCGCTGACTTCCTTGGCCAATGAGCCTCCCAAACATGAAACTTGGGCTCCACTATCGAGTAGGCCCATGTATTTCTCGTCGAATATCTCAATTTCAGCATATGGTCTTGTGTGTTTTGAACTTTGTTGTATCGACGATATCAATTTATTAATGTTGTTTTTGTTGGTCTTAAATTTCTTCCAAAAATTGTTTAACCTAACTGTGGAGCGATTTGGCGAATTCGGTTGAATACCGGGTTTCGACATTTTCGACATCGAAGCCTCGCTCTTTTGCGAGTTTCCCGGATTGCATTTTAGGCATTTGGGCTTATATACCTCTGGCAACCCGCAACCATAACAAAAGACACGTCGGTCTGCAAGGCAATTGTAGAAACGGTGACACTCTTCCCGGCAATTCCAACACTCGATATTCGCGCTACTTTTAGCCTTTGTAATTCCGTCGATTTCAAGAATTTTGTCTGCTTCTTCCGTAGCTGTCTTCGTGGTAATTGGCACTGGTTTGGAACTGCTAGAGATGTGGTGCTTGCTTTCGCGATCTCATTAAGGAGATTCTCACCTTTCAAACATAATCGCCGTAATTCTGCAAGAGAGTGCACTGAGACGTATAACAGTTGCTGACGAATACGGGGCAGGAGGTTTCTCTGCAAAATTTCGACAAGGTCTGATTCTGGTAACGGGTTCTGCAAGGCCTCAGCAGTTTTCATTATTGAGTTTCGGAAGTCGTCGAAACCTTCGCTAGGACCTTGCCTTCTACCTCGAATCAATTCTTTGATTTCTGTGTCGCTCTTATATTCCTGGAAGTTGGTACGCAGTGCCTGACACAGGGTTGGCCATGTCACGCATTCAACTGACCGCCTATATCGCCAATACCAATCCCTAGCATCTTTCGTGAAAAGGCTTTATACATCCTCACATAACAAATTAAAATTCCCTCCCAATGTATCTGTCACCTGAGACTCAATCCTGTATACAAAGTTGTCAACCGAAAGCTTGTTACTTCCATCGAACTTGATGTCCCAGCTGGGTTATCCTGCCTGAGTTAGGAGCAATACTCATACCGCTAAGCCGGAATTGATCTAGATGTCGGTTGAAGTGGTCGTCCATATGGGCATTTTCTTGCGCCCGATTAGGTGTCGAATTAATGGTAGGCCCCTGCGCATTTTCTTGTGACAAATTGATAGGAGGTTCTGGTGGAGGCGCGATATCTTGCGGTACTCTGGGGTTCAAATTTAAGTTAAGCCTACCTAGAGCATTTACTGCAGTGTTTTCTAGTTTTTCTTCGATAATCTTGGCTATACGTTGGTTGATGTTTTCAAACATGGATGCTTGCATCGCTGAAATTACTGCCCCAACGATGTTACGTATTCGTGCGTCCTCATCAGAGTTTTTTGAGTTCACAGCCGCGCCAAGGATTTCACTTCTTTGTTGATTTCCCGGTATTGAGCTTGTAGTTCCCTGCGTTCCCGATGGTGCTTGTTGGGAACTCGTCAGAACAGCTGTACCTGACTCCTTGTCGCCTGTGGTAACGGGTGTAGTTTTTGATCTGGTTTGCACACCATAATCTTTATTTGAACACTTTGAATTGCACTGAGGACAGGAATTGTGATGCTTAAGCCAGTTAAGAAGGCAGTACCGGTGAAATAAGTGGGCACATGTGGTTATCAAAGTGTCGTCGTCTGCATTAGATCTCAATCGGCATATCGTGCAACCCTTTCGTTGTGGCCCCAAACTTTCAGTACTATGACGTAATGACATGTTTACTCCTTTAAGGTTTTGTTTGAAAAAAAAGAAATTTAATATTTACTCACGGAAGACCGATAAGAAAATTTTCGGAATCCTTTAAGTTCTAAAGTTATACGATAATTAACAAAAAAGTATCCACTAATTTGAAGTTCAATGCTGATTTATCAAGCTTAAATTTTTATGGAGGATGAAATTACAGTATCTTTAACTACCGATTAAATATTTCAATATTTTAACGGTAAGTAATTTAAGGTTTCGAAAAAAAAACAATTTTCGAACTAGATAATAAAAAAATCAAATTTTAACACTGAGTTTGGTCAACATTTCCGGTCGTGAAGTGGTTTATGTCGGTAAGAGGGATCCTATACTGGTGGTGCTTCAGTATAAGCCGTTTTGCACATATTATTGATGAAGAATTAGGTATCGGTTATAGCCTTGGACCGTGACTATAATATTCCGAATACTTCCTACAATCAAATTTCAAGTATTTCTTTACTTAAAATAAGTTTTAGAACTAATGAACATGTCCGAAATACGGAATTGAGATTTGCAAATTTACTCCCATTATCTTTAATACTAAGTACGCACTTAGACGGTTCCATCGGTAAGCTGGCTGGCATATAGCCCGTCACAGTAGAATTCCACATGGATAGTGCATACGAGGCAGAACCAAAAATAATGAAATTCACGAAATATATGTGTCGACCTACATCCTTAATGTGGTACATTCTCCAGACATGTAGTCTTTAAGAATGAACATTCCTACAAAAAGGAACATGTATATCAACTTAGCCAAATATTATAAATCTAAACCAAATTTGCTATGTGGTCCTGTTCGAAGCCTAAGCTTTAAGCCTGAAGCTTTGAAGTTCAAAGACTCAATTTATATGCTGGTATAAGAAAAATATGGCGGCCACCGTGGTGTGATGGTGGCGTGCTCCGCCTATCACTCCGTATGCCCTGGGTTCAACTCCCGGGCAAAGCAACATCAAAATTTTAGAAATAAGATTTTTCAATTAGAAGAAAATTTTTCTAAGCGGGGTCGCCCCTCGGCAGTGTCTGGCAAGCGCTCCGATTGTATTTCTGCCATGAAAAGCTCTCAGTGAAAACTCATCTGCCTTGCAGATGCCGTTCGGAGTCGGCATAAAACATGTAGGTCCCGTCCGGCCAATTTGTAGGGAAAAATCAAGAGGAGCACGACGCAAATTGGAAGAGAAGCTCGGCCTTAGATCTCTTCGGAGGTTATCGCGCCTTACATTTATTTTTTTTTATAAGAAAAATATACGACGGACCGAGAAATAACATTCGATAGGGGATTGACATAGGAGAACCCCTTTCATTATGGGTACTGAGTAGTACGCCGTTCTATATCAAGTCGGGCCCCCCCACGTCGGGCGCCATTTTATTCTGTTATGGAACGGTGGAACTGAGTTTTGTGGCCGGCTACCATGCCGGTGAGAAGGGCTTGTTTATGTCCTGCAATTGCGGTGTGTGCACTGGCAAACATATCCCGCAGCTTCAGTCAGCGTGGGTTCAGAAAAGAAACACAATTACAAGGCCAAGTCACCTCCTCTTCAGTCCATCGTCTAACAGCCTAAAGTTTATTTTGCACACTGAGGAAAACAACCGCTATTATCTTGCTTACCAGGCCACCTGACCATCGCCTAGAGACATTTTAAGGGCTGCCCTAAACCCAGCCAACCTATGGCTTCGTTGATGGCTTTCAAGCCCCATAGCACCACTACACGACCTCAGAAATTAGACCAACTCAAAAGAAAGATCTAGGGATCCATAATTTTTATTCTATTACAAATTTTCTTGTTAGATACATAAACATTATGATTCATGATAAAAGAAACTCAAATTATATACACGAGATTGCCCAAGGCAAGATATCATATTCTAAAACTAAACATTAGCATACTGATTAGTATAAGAAATTTATCTTAGCCTGATCACTAACGAAATTTTTGTGGTGGGTATTACTATTAATATATTCCTGACCTGCCTCAATTTCCATGTTATGGGTGTCAATGAACTTTGGATTAACATTCGCAAGAACCATATGTACATTTGTACATAATTATGAACCAAAGAATTTTCTCCCGCAATAGAGAAATGAAAAAAAGAGAACGAAGAGCAATTCTCGAGATCTACAGAGATGCACTCCGTGAGAATTCACACTTTGGAAGGCATGTAGTAATTCCTATATATGTACCCACGCAGGAAAGGCGTGCAAAAAAATCAAACAAAGGTCGCGAATCTCTACAAACAGAAATTGGTCGTATTAATATGCATACATATATATTCATGAGTTAAAAAGAGTCGTCCTTATACTCTGCTGCAACCTCGTAGGCGGCTAAGGATAATAGTTCCGGCTAGACAAAAAAATAGTTATCGGAAATCTCATTATTCCTCGCGAAACAAAATTATAGCATATGAACTTTGTACATCAAGACTACGCATGTACATATATATATATTAAGTAAATTGGTTCTATTCTTACATTGTTTATTGTTGACACATCAATGTCCCACGCAGCGTAGAAGGCCTCCTCCGCAGGTAGATTTTGTTGTCAGCTTGCTAAAGGTTGTTTTAATAATGGTTCTATACGTATCTACATGTAATGTCTTTAGTCCATGCCAAAAGAAAATTATTCCAAGCTATTAGTTCATCCTAACAGCTACCCCAATATCAAATATGAGAGAGAGAGCCACGTCTGCTCCAAAAAAAAAAAAATATCCGATTTGAATATTGAGATTACGAAGCCCTCAAACTAAGAAAATCATGAATGGAGCGAAATCAAAAAAAAAAACTACGCTGTGGGGGATTTACCACATATGTTCGTGTGTACGTGCTCTTATGACAGCAAGCATTATAGTATGCCAATAAGTTCATTGATAGCAATTGAGGAAGATTAGGAATAAAAGTACAAACCACGAGTAATCCCACCAAATGTTTAAGATTCCATTCTAATAGTTAGAGAAGATCTCCCTAAATACAAAATGTCATTATTTCAAGTTTCGAAAAATTTAGTAACTAATAGCGAACTAGATCTATTTCATGTAGTGCACATGGGCACAGCGGAGCAGCATTAATGAAAAGAAATCGATTCCAGAAAAAAAATGTTTACAATATCTAAATTTCCATTTTTTTTTTTTTTTTTTTTGTCAATTCATTCTTCGTTATTAATATACTTGTTAAAGCTAGTGATAGTGATATTTTTCACCAAGTTTTAAGGTTACGCTGACATGTGCTTTTAAGACCCCACGAGGGTAATCATGCACATGTCTCTTTATGTATGTATATCTAATATACGAGCACATGAGCTAAATTTGTGCAAAACGTGTTTAACTTTAGAAAAATGTTAATTAATTAATGAAGAAAACGATTATGTTGGAAGTAAAGCCTATCTCCCCTCTGCGAAGGTTCAAGGGCGAAAAGAAAAACGTTCCTAGGAACATAAACTGAAAGGTCGGGATCTATGTTCCTAAAGGAGAAGTTGGCCAAAAAAAAACCACAATAGGCACCAAAGCAAATTCCGATGTCCACTGTTAATCCTTTGGTTTAATCGCTGGCTCACACATAAATAAGTTGGCTGGCCGGGCACCTCTCCAATCACGTCCCATAAGTTTTTGTCTTTTCGAATTCAATTTATACACAGCATCTCTTCGTATTGTGCTCCAATAAACAATACAGTAACACCAAATTTGTATGTTTTGTATATCTTCCTAATTGCAGGTATCGAGTTATGGTGACATTCAGGCTAGTTTCTGGTTTACGATTGAATATTAAAACTTTTTCACTCGCGATGATGTGTTCTGCAGCGTGGCTGGATCTTAAAAGGAGGAAACTCGCTTTTTTTCTCTTATACCGCAGCAAACCGGTGATCTCGTCGAAGTAATCGATAAATCTTTATCGATGCACAGCTGATCCGTCATGATGGGAAGGGAAATTTTCTAGCTGTGTTCGATTAGCCATTCATTCGTACAAAAGCCAGGGGTCATGAACAAAACAATCCAATGTAGAATTACAATATTTAAAAGTGAGATCCGTAGATTGTTTTTTCTTATTTCTATGTACCCCGTACAGAATTTACTTTGGATTTATTGCTTAAAGTAGATACTTTATAACAATTTCAAGTTATTTATTTTTATATCAGACTAAATTTGTTATTTTTATAGCTTCACCGTTGGTGCTGATAGGCGAAAAAGTATTTGTTTTTAAAGTAAACATATTTGGTAGAGTTGGGGAAAGCTCGCTAAATAATTGCTCTGTACGTTAGCTTACAGGTAACCAACCGCAAATGCTTCTGAAGTACTTTGGATAGCTGTTAAAATTATTGAGCTGCTCTCACTCGAGTTTATTGTTTTCGGTTTTCTAAAAAGATCTCCCTTTCCACTAAAATCGTGCATTGCATCCATATGAAACTTAGCCCTATATCTAATCTTTTTCGAGGCGATACGACATTCCTTTTATTCTATGCTATCTAAGGCCAAGGCATCATTTCGGTATTGCCTTGGGACTTTTGCGGAACCATGTGGGGATAATGTTGGGGTGTATTTGGTAATGTATTTGGACTTTTTGAGACAAGTTTCATTGACTTGGTTTCGGCAACAACAGGTATTAAAAATTTATTTGCTTGTTATCGATTCGTTATCGACGAGCTGTGAGTCATTGGGAAGTTTTCCACGACTTCTTGGACTGTGATCGATTTGTTATCGAAGTGCTAAAAATTTGTTATCGACATAATATCGAATAGCTGCAGATTGTAATCGAAGTGTTGTCGATTTGTTATCGGGTTGTTATCGATTGAAATTATCCAATGGGGCTGCTATCGGCTTGTTGATGACGAATTATCGGTTTGTTTTCAATTTGCTATCAAAGTTTTAATAAACAATCATCAGCGCGTTATCGATTTGTAAATCGATTTGTTATCGATTTTTTGTCAAAATATTATCCGCGCACTATCAGCGTATTATCGGCAGCTCGTTAAACTCGGAAGCTCGTCAATATCGGCTGTTCCAATAGCAAGTCAATAATGTAAATCATTCCACATAATTTCGAAAATATCTAAAGCTCGGAAAATTGGGGCATTTAGTAAAGTTGAGATCACGGCTCTCGATTTTGTTACAGAACGGTATCAAGGATACTCTAGAAAAACGAAAATAATCCCAAAACACCACGAAATTATTCTTAAAAGATTATAAAAAAAGACCCCCGAGAAGATTAAGGCTGAGCTTCTCTTCCAATTTGCCTTGTGCTTCTGTTTAAATTTTGTTTTATGCCGACTCCGAATGTCAGCTGCATGGCAGATGCTAAGTTGTCACTGGGAAGCTTTTCATGGCAGAAATACACATACGCATATTTCGGCCAAGCCACTGCCTATCGGCAACAACCCGCTTTGAATTTAGCTTTTTTTGAAACACGGAGCACCAAACCACGGCGACCGCTAGTTAATAGTCTTTTTAATGTTCCGAAACTGTCTCGCAAATAATCTTTAAGTTGTGTTAAACGGTTAAGATTATATGGCTCCCCGACCATGGTAATATCCTTGGCAGCTTTCAAGCGGATCTCCTAGTTCGCATAGGAATAATTGAACCATATGTAGGAAAGGCTGTAGAGATTTCGAGACTCCGCTGTTCACTTATGGTCTACTCTTGCATAACAGGGCCTGGCGTCAGCTCAGTAAGCGTTGGGCGGATCCTTCTGGAGGGAAGCAAGAGGTCTGCCGAAATGATTGGATTCACTAAGGCTCATCTTACAATTGTCATTGGGATTTTAACAGCGCACTGTACAATGGAAATCTATGCGGTATGCTTCAACACACTGGAAACCCATCCTGATGTAGCTGTATGGAGGATGATGAGGTGGAATCATGGAGTAAATTTATGCTTGATTGCCCAGCTTTTGCCAGAACTAGGCGAAAATATTTTGGTAGCGACTGACTTGGATCTCAGGATTTATCCAAGGTTGAGATTGGTCTCTTTTGAAACTACAACGTTATTACGCGATTCGGTATTCTCTAAGTAGCTATAGCACGTCATCTTTACTTTATGTGGTATCCCAACGGACCTTCATACTGTCCAAGTGAGATTGCCCTATCAGGGCAGCTGCCATCTAACCTAACCTAACCAGTCGCTTTCAGAAAAAAACCAGATATATCATGTGCACGTCTCACCTTCTCTTAATTTTGCCCAATCTAATTGGGACGTCTACTGAGCAAGCTTCAAGGGATGCTTGCTTCTTGCTAGTTAATCTGCTTTTTCATTCCCATCTATTCCCATATGCACTGAGATCCAATATGGATGTATGTTTCTCCCTGTCCCGATTCTTTCCAAAGACAGCTTACACTCCAACACAATTTTAGATGCTGTGCTATGCGATGTTATTGCCTTAATTGCTGCTTGGCTGTCAATACAAAAGATAACACGGTTGCAGTTTAAGGTATTCCTTCCAGTGTTTCTACTGCTTTGGTTACGGTTAATATTTACGCTTGGAAAACGCTACAGTAGTCTGACGGGTTGTTGGATCTTTTTATTTCCGGATCAGCACAGCATACCGCAGACCCTACTTCTTCCACTACTTTGGTACCATCTGCGGACACATGTATTGCCTCGCCCGCCATTTGAGCACCCTTGCGCCAACCGTCCAGCTCTATTGGGTTCTTAAAATCTCCCTCGAAGAGAAAATAAGAAAGATGCTTAAATCCATTGCAAATTAAGGTCTCATTAACTCTTTGAACAAGATCTTCATTATGTCATCTCGCTTAAGTTCGAGCAGTGTTGTTGCTCAAACTTTATTGCAGTTTGGAAACAAATAAACCTAATTAAGTGTACGCTTTGTTCTTTTCATAAAACTATAAAGCTAAAAAATAAGAAATTTCCACAGAAATGCCATTTTAAAAAGCTGTATAAATATTTTTTATTTTTCATCATTAAGGGCATTGAAATTTTAATTACGCACTTCTACCAAAAATTTACTCAAAGGTTTATGGAAGGGACTGTCTTCGTCTGTGCCGAAGACTTCTGTTACCGCCATAATTAACACTTACGCCCCGATTCTCAGCGTTACCGGTAAAATAGTACCTAGAACATTATGTAACCGAATATCGTCCGCGACTCTGGTCAAAGTGGTAACGCTGTCATCCACGTAAAACTCACCAGTGTCTGTGGAGGAATTTGAAAGGTAGTTTTCTTCGCTTTCAAGGTTGCCACTTTGGACCATTTGGACCAAAAATGGTTTCTTTCAACCCCGTTTGGTCCGCTGGTTCCTTTTCTTCAATTTTTGTCCTTTTAGGCAGTAGCCACGATTGGTACTTTTCTTTCTTTTCACTCAGGTAAAAATTCACAATATTGTCCAAAAATTCGCCACTCTTTCGTTAGCCCCCATATAATTTTGAATTTACCTCAATGGAACTCTCACCATAAAAAATTGCTCAGTCAATAAAATGTACCAGAACAATAACATTTCACCTAATATATAATTTATGCCAGGCATTAAAAAGAAAAGTGTTGGCAAACACATTGTCGTTAATTGTTGATGAAATAACCGACTAATCAAAAAAAACTCTTTTTTTATAATAATATTAATAACGGCTAGATATTTCTTTCGATCGGTTATACAGCACTATGTAAAATATATGAAAATAAAAATTGCTTCTCGCCTAGCATAGCTTATAGCGAGGACTCTGCCGTGAGCCTAACACTTTCAAAACTTATACAAAGAAATTCTATCCATTACTTCTCGTTTGGCACGTTGATATTTAAATCTTTCTCACCCAGCACCCCAGCGGGTTAGGGGGTCAGAATATACCCGCGGTAGGTATGCCTGTCGTAAGAGGCGACTAAAATACCAGATTCAAGGGGCTGTGTAGCGCAACCCTTCAGGTTGCTAGCGCAATATACAGCTTCTACAAACCCAATTGTCACCCTCACCTATCCGCGGCGAATCCTGTTTCACTAACAGACGAGGCTCTGGTGACCCAAGCTCCTCATGGAACATGCGGGTGGGGTGGGAGGGATGATGACCTGAAGGTTTAATGTGGCCATATAAATCGTTCCCGAGATGGTCGGGCTAGCAACTTAATGGTGCTGTGTTACCGGGGCGCACCGAATCTGTATCTGGCAAAGGACCATCACATCGATAACACTCCCAAAAGCCTTCGGGGAGCAACCTTATCACTACAACAACAACAACAGTTCAAGGAATTCCAGGGCTATTGTGGTGTTACGCCACCCAAGGTAATTGAAAACTAAGTATCTTGGTACAAGAAATATTTTAACTCGAAGACAGAAGGAAGAGATTTGATTTCGGAAGAAATGTTTTGTATAAAATTATTCCCGTAGGTGCTAGCAGAACCCCTGAGGCCTGGGATCAAAACTCACATTTATTGAATCTAGGCTCTGATATGGAGTTTAAACGTTAAAGGAAAAAGTATGCATCTATAAAAATATCACAAACAAAATTGCCTAGTTTCATTTACGATTTACACTAGGTTCAAACACACACCAAATTGGCAATTTATACTATTTGGGCAATTTATTACGCAATTTGTTATATAATAAATTGTAATAATAAATTGCCAATTTAAAAAAAATTGCGTAATAAATTGTTTCAAACTGCAAATGCAACATTGTAAAGTGTGTTTATTGAGTATATTTTAACGTCAGTTACGCATGGCTGAACTATGTGGTTGGCTCATCTCATCAGCTGATTTTATGTCTTTCTTTCCACTTGAGTAGGGATTGTCAAAAGAAGATGGCAAACTCAAAATGAAACCAAAACATTGAACACATTTCCTTACAACACACAAAAATTTCAAAGTTTTATGTTTTCATTCCATTTCATTCGCCTAATAATGTGCGTGTTCATTTTGACAGTCTGAACAAAGGTATGTTCTTGCTGTAGAGATGAGCCAACCAGCTATCAAATTACTATTGTGTAAGCTAAATCGAGTTGTATGAACAGCACTCAATTCAAATCGAAATTTCCTCAATTTATTTTTCTGTTTGAACATAGTATTATTACTGAGTTTTCCACACACATAGTTCGGCAACACCAGAACGCACATTTTGAACCGTTTCTTACTAAAACCTAACTACACTATACATTTATTTCATTGCAATCAACAACATAATGCTAGAACCAAGAGCTTTGTGACCAAAACTAGGTTCACAATGTTTGGTTGGTGAAAGACATAGACTTATCCTATGTTAAAATTATAGTACCATTTTTGGTTGCATGCACAAATATTTGTTTTTTCAGCTTTAATTAAAGGAAAGTCTTCACTATGTTTAGTAAAATTTCATATGGAAACATCCTAAAATTTTGTATTTTATACTAATAAAATAAAAGAAAAAACTTGGTCCTTTTTTTCGATGAATTTTGGTCCCAAATGAAAAAATGGGGTGGCAACCGTGTTCGCTTTACAGAAAATGTCTCGCTTGTTGATACGAGGTTAACGAATAAACGGGACGATGTGTATATGCATATTATGCATGATAAGTTTCTACATAGGTATATTAATGGTTCAATTATGTTCAGATTGGCTCATCTCATCAGCTGATTTTATTTATGTCATTGCATGGTCGAAGGGGTTGTCAAAAGGAGATGACAAACTCAAAATGAAACCAACACATTGGCAACATTTTACTTACACATACAAAAACTGCTAAGTCTTATGGTTCCATTCCATACTATTCGCACCAACACCAATACACAGATTTTGACAACTTGAACAGACATATTTTGTTGCTTTACAGATGAGCCAACCTGTATATAGTTGAACCATGGGTATATTGTAATTTATTCTGTGAAAGTACATAATGTAAACAAATATGTATAGCAATAGGCAACACTTTTTTTCGCTTACAATTCTTTATTTTTCAGTTTTGCCTTTTTCTATACAACAGCTGTTGTGTGGTTATTTCGATGTAACCACCTACTTTTGAGGGTAAAAAATTATCCGGATACTTTCGCTGGTAGAATACCAAAAGGGTGTGAAAGTTGCCACATGATTTCGTTACCGTCGTGAAGAATATTGTTACCACACTAGAATAGGGGCGTTAATGTGAACATGATATTAGTTGAATTAATTTGTAATATTAAACCTTGTACTTATTTAATGCAGGCTTGTAAACCCTAAAAATCTGTCTTCTCTCAGACAACTCTGAACGAATATCATATTCGGGCAAGAGTTGGTAATTGTCATCGTCACTTGAAAAAAGAGAGAAGAGAGGGAAGATAGATTAAAATTTTTTAAGCCTGCTGCGCTATTAATTATATTGTAAATTAATCAATAATAACGTGAAATTTAGCTTGCTTGAAAACAATATTCATTCTCTTACTCCGTAAACAATTCTTTAAAAATTTTAATTGCGATTGGAGATTATTACTTGGATTAGCTATACCGACCAATCTTCGGTAACGCACGTGCCGCCAAAACTTTGACAGAAAAAGCGGCGACGACGAAGCCATTCGCTAGAATAAAATCCATTAAAATTAACAGCATCCGCATTTAAAAGTTTACATTTTTGTTTGCGAATCGATCCATTTGCGATTTAACGCTTTGTAAAGGCGTGTTCGTATTTTAGGAGTCTCAACTTAACATATTTCATCATCAAGCATGTACATTTGCAATGTCTGCGGAAAAAAGGCAGATGCTAGTGGTACTGAGGATTGGGTGCAGTGCGACGACTGCGAACTATGGTTCCATTTCAAATGTGCTGGAATAGACGCTAGCGTGCAAGATCGCGACTGGAGTTGTGCTTCCTGTACTCGGGCACATAGTGTGGGCGCACCACACACTTCTGCAAATGCAATGTAGCCAGCAACTGCAACAATAACAACAACATCGGCTGCTACACCAGCACCAGCGACCACATCGATCAATGCCAACCTCGAAAATCAGAGCGATACCAGCTCACTAAAATTAGACGCAGTACCACGCAATGCTATGAACGAACCTGGTGATCAACAAAGGCTCATGCTGGCCACGCTCGAAGAGCGAAGAGCCGCCAAGGAACGATTTATAAAACAAAAATATAACATAATTTCACAGATGAAAAACGCTGGTTTATAAATGTCGGATTTTTTATCATCGATGCAACATGCATCAAACAATGGGCCATCCAGTGCTCAAATAGCTGCAAGGCAAGCCATCTCCAAAGACTTACCAATGTTCAGTGGTGACCCGGAAGAGTGGCCGATGTTTATAAGTACATTCGACCACAGCACATCCATCGCTGGGTTTTCAGATGTCGAAAACATGCTCCGGCTACAAAGGTGTCTAAAAGGGCGGGCACGTGAGTTGGTGAAAGATAAACTTCTCTTGCTGGCGATGGTTCCGGATGTCAGAAACACATTAAAAACGTTTTTTGGTAGGCCATAACATATCTTGGAGAGGATGATCGACAAGGTACGAAAGCTTCCTTATCCAAAAGATAAACTTGAGTCACTTATAGAATTTGCACTCGCGGTGCGTAACATCTGCGCGACAATGGAGACGTGCAAACTCGAAGCACATCTAAACAACCCAACGCTGGTAAAAGAACTTGCAGACAAATTGCCAAATCACCATAAGCTCAACTGGGCGATGTATCCTCGCGACAATGTTTCACCATCTATCAAGGTATTCAGCTATTGGTTGTATCGTATAGCCGAAGCGGCATCAACAGTTGTGTCGCCAGCATTTATGTACAAAACGGGCTCAATAAACACGCACAGTAGCAATGACAGCTGCGGATCAAAGACTCAGTCTAAAGAGGTTCAAAGCAACGTTATCGAGTCTCAACCAAAGCAAACCATGAAATGTATTGCGCGAGGGGCATTTCAAAACGCATCGGAAAAAGAAAGGGGGAACATGGTGAAGGCCAATAAGGCTTGTTATATGTGTGTCAAAAGTCTTCGCAAAAGTTGTTTTTCAAAAAAGAAGTGCGGCGTAAATGGTTGTATGCTAAAACATAACCCGTTGCTTCACAGCGATCGTACACAAAAATCCGAAAACAAGACGAATGATCAAGCAGTTGTAAGTACGCATCAGAGCGGCAAGCATAGTACACAATACTTTCGTATTATGACAGTAAACCTACATTCAGCTGGAAAGACTGTCGAAGTGTTTGCATTTTTGGATGAATGGTCTTCCGTAACGCTTATAGACGACTCGATGTTCCGAGAGCTCGGTGTTAAAGGGGTTCCAGCACCGATATGTTTGCAATAGACCAGCAATACTACGCGTAACGAAAATAATTCGGTGCGAGCGTCGATTCAAATTTCCGCACTAAATTGTAGTAAGCTGTACTGGCTCAATGATATGCATACGGTTGAAAACATCGCTTTGCCCAAGCAATCCATGAACGCAGAAGAGCTTCAATCTAAGTATTCGGACCTAAGAGGTATTCCTCTGCCGTCATATTCGGACATTCCACTGATGCTGCTCATCGGCACCGATAACTGGAAAATTGCTGATCCGCGTAAAATATGCGAAGGCAAGCGAAGCGAACCTATTGCGTCAAAATGTTTGTTGGGATGGTGCGTTCAAGGCACTTCGAATGCAGCGTGCTACGTGACGATGCATCACTGTGATTGTGGGTGGGAAGAGCTCAACGACGTCGTTAAAGATAATTTTAGTCTAGACGCAGTAAAACCACACAATCTGCAGTCTACTGATGATAAGAAGGCTATGGAAATTCTAGGTCGAACTTGCACAAAAACAGATGGACGTTTTGAAATTAGCCTTTTGTGGCGCAACGAAAACGAGTCGCTACACGAACGTATTAAACCGTTTTACATGTTTTAAAAACAAAATCAGGTGAGAGCCAGAAATGTATGATAAAATCAACGATCAAATAGACAATCTAATTCGAAAGGGATATGCGCTACAACTATCAGAAAACAAATGACACTTAAGCCTGATCGCATTTGCTATTTACTAATATTTATAGCTCTTAATACCTGTTTGAGCGACTGTCGTAGTCGCCAACAGCCAACCCTTCTATTTAATAGGAATTAGGCTTAAGGAAACCTAAACATGAATTTACCTGAATTTTATATTGAATTTATTTATATATGTACCTTTTACGTATAAGTACGCATTCTGAATTATTTGCACGTACAATTACGTAATATCATATATTACGTACATATTTATTAAATTTAAGAATTTGAAATGTTTGTATTTTACGCTAACGCGCGAGCGTATTTAACCTCTCTGGCAACCCCAACAATGGGTTGACAGATGTGACTATGTACGTACATACATACATTTATATTATTGTTTTGACATTTCTTTTTATATTTTATTACTTACTCGAAATTTATCCATACGGGTGTGACATTAAAAATTTTGTGAAAACCCCTCTGAAAATTTGTAAAACCCTTGGAATAAAAGAAAATAATTCTCCAATTTTGCAAGGTTCTTTTTGTTTGGTAACTCAAAGGTTCAAGTGAGAATAATAATTGTCCAGTAGTAACGAACTGAAATTTTGTGAAGTGTATTTTCATTCGAAAAGTTCCGTGTGAACGACTATTTATATTGCTTGCAAATATCTACAGCAGCACTGGAGCAGATTGAGCTCGGCCACCACCAATCCGCAGAAGTAGATAAGTTTTATAGTATCCACCAAAGGGTCTACTACTGCCGCCACCATCATCTACAATCACACCGCCGCCACAGCACCACCACATCATCGCCATTGTCGCCGCATCCACCATAGCTACATCCCGCCAGGAACAACAGGTAAATTTTATACTCCAACCCCCTAGCCAGTGGTCCTTCGACGCCACTAGTGAAACCAGCGCAGGAAAAACAAATAAATACCCATTTGCCAAAAACCGTGAGTATTAAATCAAATTTAATACCCACTTCCCGGTGCGGCGAAGAACATAAACGAGAAAATTAAAGACAAATTTGACTCTCGAGGATTGGTGATTCCCGCCAATAATCCTCATTTCCCGCCAAATCTTCTCAAGTTCCCACCAAATTTGCACATACCATTTCGTATATATATATATATATATACATATAGCAATAACCCCATATTGCAAAACTCATTACGGTATATGTGCAAAGCAAAATAAGAAAAACTCAGTAGTTAGCTACAGTGGGCACACTTGCTAAAAGCACCCCTTATATTTTAATGCGACAAATCTCTTAATAATTTAAAATTTTCTCATTTTAAATTAAAATATCTCTTGTCGTTAATTAAATATACTGCACAACCTCTGCTAACTTCTGATTTCTCCCCATTTAAATTCATATAAAACGCAAAAAAAATTTGTAAATCTCCATACTTGCGTATACTTACATACGGATATACCAAAGAAAGAAAACGACAAGCGGTGAAATAAAATCTCGTGCACAGTGGTACAAGAGTGGTGCAGTGCGTGTAATAGCACTTTTCTCACATTAAATTTGCACGCTATAAATTCTCAATCCCCATTAAGAATTTCGATAAGCTACTAATTTCTCTCTCCTCAAAGCCTCTACAGTCCAACAAATCGAAGCTAAATAAGACTCCTCTAAGTCACACCGAAAACACAAGAAAAAAAAAAACACATTTTTTAAGATAATCCCATACGAATTAATTTCACGTATCAAAATTATTATAATTTACCCCCGAGATACTTTTAATACGTATATATACATATATTTCACATAATTTTTCCTACGTATATTTAAACCACCCTCATATACATATATTAAATATATTAAATATAGTGCAAACGCAGCACAGTGGTAAAATTTTCTCAGTCTCACCCCCAAATAAATTTAACTTAAAAACTTTTTTTTGGTTTTGAAAATTATTCTCTCTTGCTATTTAACGTGAATATTTAAACGTCACTCCCTCACATAGTTAAAAGCAAATACTCTCTACTCAAAAAAAAAAAAAAAAAAAAAACAAAAAAGTTTTTCTCTCTCTTAGTTAAACTTTATTAACTCTCGACTCTAAGCGTCATAAAACTAAGTTCAAAAAGAGTGACGATGAAACCAAAAAAGGTGGCTCCAAAACTCAAGGAGTTAAAAGATTTAAAATCTCGTCTGCCCCCAAAAAATTTACATCCGAAACGGACAATTTCATGGAATATTGTGCTCGGTTTAGGTCGATGTCCCTCCAAGACAACACTGAGTCGTCTCTCAAAATAAAAAACTCGAATATAGAAAAATTCTGGAATAGAGTCCAACACGCTTTCGATAAAATTGTCGAAACCCCAGATGAGGACCTGCCCGAAGATTTTCCAACATCTGCTAATAGCAAATACAGGTCCTGTCTCATAGCGTACGAAGACACGAAAGCCCAGATCGAAGACCAGCTTCAGTTGCTTAAACAAGCAAATGCCCCCGCGCCCCCTACCGTTACAACAGGTCCACCCGATAACTCCGGTATTTCGCTAAAAATCTCTCCCTGCGATACCGAAATATTTTATGGTGGTTATGAAAAATGGCCCTCATTTCGTGACATGTTCACAGCCGTTTATATTAACCATCCCAAACTCTCCCAAGCACAAAAATTGTATCACCTCAGATACAAAACCCAAGGAAAGGCAGCTCAAATAGTCAATCAATTCCCTTTGACTGACGACAACTTTGCCTTAGCGTGGGAAGCCCTAAAGGCCCGATACGAGAACAGACGAGTTCTCGTAGATAATCAAATACGGGCCCTGATGAATTTAAAAACTATCACTACCGAAAACAGTGAAGACATTCAAAGGTTGCAATCGTCGGTAAATAATTGCCTTCAAATTCTCGCCACGCAACAAGTCTCCACAGATAACTGGGACCCCATACTTATTTATCTCGTGACCTCTAAACTCCCAGAAAATACAGTCACGTTGTGGGAGCAATCTCTAACCTCAAGAAGAGAACTTCCCAACTGGTCCCAAATGGACCAGTTCCTCACAACGCGATACGAAGTGGTAGAAAGAGTTGATCAATGGCGCCCAAGTAAAAGTAAATTCACTCCTCCTCAAACTAGGCCGCCATTTAAACCCCAACAGTCACATGCGTTTCCAAATAAATCGACCTCCCACACCCAGTCTCATATGACAGAGCAGCGAACAATGTTCAAGTGCGCTATGTGTAAAACCTCATCTCACCCCCTTATAGGTTGCTTCAAATTTAAGAAGCTGTCGACCTCTGATCGCAGAAGGTTTGTGAGAGAAAACAATATGTGTCTCAATTGCCTCTCTCAGTCACACATATTGAAAGACTGTTCCAGTACTCAAACTTGCAATCAATGTCAAGATCGGGACAACTCATTTCTTCACGAAGACACGTCTCAAGTGCCGAAAAGACAACCCTCACGATTGCAAAAGACAGCCTCACAAGCCACGACCACGAATTCCACAGTCTCACCCGGTAATACTCCCGATCAAGCCAATGCTCTGGATGAAAGCCCTTCATGCTCGCAGAAAAGCCAAGTGCAATCGTTTTATTCCGAAAACGATTGTGAAATAATTTTACCCACGGCTATCGTTCCCGTAGAGCATAAAGGAGAATTTTTCAAACTCAGAGCTCTTGTAGATCAGGGATCTGAACGAACCTTTATCTCTACCAGAGCCCAAGATAGACTCAAACTCCCATTCAAACCCTCTAGATTTGAAATATCAGGGACGGGCGGCAAGGTAGTTCAGACCTCGAACAAATTGTGCTCTCTGACCTTGGTATCCCCCGATTTTAAAACCAGGATAAGTGCAGAGGCAATAGTATTACCGCGGCTAACAAAAATGCTCCCCTCGCTTAAGCTCACTAGCGAGCTTTAAGCAAAATGGGCACACCTCAACCTCGCAGACTCGAACTGTCACTCCCCCTCGCAAATAGATCTCGTCCTAGGCAGTGATGTGATACCGCAAATCATCCAAAATGGCGTTGAGAAACTTTCCCCCCATCTTCTAGCGCAGAAAACCATTTTTGGATGGATTCTGAGCGGTAGAGCCCCTGTGATGGTCAACGCTTTCTGCATGCAAGTGTCAGAAGTTACGAACGAAGATCTTAACTCTCTATTGCGTAAATTCTGGGAATTGGAAGAAGTTCCCACCAAATCCCAAATAATCCCAGAAGACGAGTTTTGCGAAAATTTCTATGCAGCCACAACCTCACGCGATGATAACGGTCGTTATATCGTAAGGCTGCCGTTTAAACCCAGCTTCCCAGAGTCAATCTCATTATCCCACTCTCGGTCTTCAGCTCTAAGCCAGTTTCTTGGAATGGAGAGAAGTCTGCAGAAGAAAGGGGATTTAAAGGCTCAATATGATAGTGTTCTATAAGAATACCTCACCCTCGATCATATGGAGGAAACCTCGATCATGACGGAGGAAAATGCCTCTCATTTTATCTTCCTCATCACGCAGTTGTCAAACCCGAGAAAAAGACATCAAAGCTGCGGGTCGTGTTTAACGCCTCAAAAAAGTCGGCATCTGGACATGCGCTCAACGACGTTCTTTATACCGGGCCTACCCTCCAACCCGATCTGATGCTTCTGATCCTCAAGTGGCGGACATACCAGTTTGTTTTCAACGGAGACGTAGAAAAAATGTATCGTCAAATCATAATGCATGAAGACGACAGAGACTATCAGAGGATCGTCTTTCGCTCATCTCCGAGCGACCCCATAAAAGACTATCGTCTGAAAACAGTCACATTTGGTGTGAACTGTGCCCCGTACCTCGCCAAACGTACTCTTCACCAACTGGCCAAAGATGTAGAAGAAACTTTCCCCAAAGCCGTCCCTGTTTTGACGAAAGAAATATATGTAGATGACATTCTCTCTGGCAGCCATGAAACTCTCTCTGCTGAAACATCTCTCTCCCAAGTCATCCAAGTGTTAGCGTCAGCAGGATTTCCATTACGTAAAATAACGGCCAATCACCCCAGTATAATAAAAAACATCAAAGAAGAGGACTTGCTAGATACCAATCTTTTGGAATTCGAGAAAGCAAGCAACAGCAAAACTCTCGGCATACAGTGGAACGCTCTGACCGACACGTTTTCGTATACAGTGGACTCAATACCCCTCTCGTCCGCTAGTACAAAACGACAAATTCTCTCCTCGGTCGCAAAACTTTTTGACCACGCAGGGTGGCTTACGCCGATTATGATTCAGGCCAAGATTTTACTCCAAGAGCTATGGATAGACGGAACTGGCTGGGACAAACCAGTGAAGCCCCTCCGCTTCATTAAATGGACGCAGTTCGCAAAAAATGTACCCAACATCTCAAATATAAAGATACCTCGATGGATTGACTACATCCCGAACCAGCAGGTTGAACTGCATGGCTTCTGCGACGCGTCAGAAAAGGCATATTGCGCCACCATATATCTGCGAACAACCCACGGTGCCACCACGTCGTCTCACCTTCTGGTCGCTAAAGGAGAGGTTGCCCCTCTTCGCACTACCAGTCTTCCAAGACTAGAACTATGTGCATCTCTACTCCTTGCCCGACTAATCGCCGTCGTACATTCCCATCTCGAGCTTTCTCTTAAAAATCTTTACATGTGGTCTGACTCGGAAATTGTGTTAGCATGGCTCGAAAAGCCTCCCCACGTTTGGAAAACTTTCGTATCCAATCGAACAGCTGAAATTATGGAAGCGCCTCCTGGAAGCATGTAGGCAGTCGCGACAATCCAGCAGATATGGGCACTAGAGGATGCAAACCCATAGACTTGGCAAATTCTTCGCTGTGGTGGAATGGCCCTGCGTGGCTGACCCAGCACCCCGAAGCTTGGCCAAAACCATCTACCCGCAGCATCAACCCGCCTGAAATGCGCCGAGTCGAAGCACTATACTCAGCTGAAGATGACCCCGATATATTGGATCGAATTCCTCTTTTCCTCGCGCCCTCAGGGTCATGGCATATGCCTTCAGGTTCATTAATAATCTCAAGGACCAAATTCGAGGCATTAAACCCGCTTACACTCCCTCTCTGTCTCATGAAGATCTCCGCAAAACGAAAAATAAACTTGTGAGGTTAACGCAAACCCGATATTTTGCTCGCGAAAGAGCATGCTTGGAAAATGCAAAACCCATTGATAAAAGCTCTCTACTAACCCTCAACCCATACCTCGATCAAAATGGGCTCCTCAGGGTTCATGGTAGATTAGTTCATTCGACGTTGACTTACAATGAAAAACATCCCGTTATTATCCCAGAAAAATCTATATTCGCTGTCCTCTATATACAATATCTCCGCTAACTTCTCCTCCACGCCGAAATACGTCTAATGCAGCAATGCCTCAGACAGGATCTCTATATCCCACGACTCAAACCCCTCATAAAGAGATGCATACATCAGTGCAAAACTTGTACCCTCCACAAGCAGCAAATGCGATCGCAAATCATGGCGGCCTTGCCCCCGGAACGATGCACATACGCTCCGCCTTTTACCACTACCGGTGTCGACTTTGCGGGTCCTTTTCAAATAAATGCCTCCTTGCTAAGGTCTCACACCTTACTGAAAGGCTACGTGGCCGTTTTTGTCTGTTTCGTGACAAAAGCTGTCCACCTTGAGCTGTGCTCGGACCTAACAACAAATGCCTTTCTCGCAACATTCGCTCGCTTCGTCGGACGTCATGGATATCCTGCCACAATGATGAGTGACAACGGCAAAACGTTTATTGGAGCTAAAAGAGCGACGGAAAAAGAGTTCGTTGACTTCATGAAAACTGCCTCTCAAGAAGTAATCACAAAATACTCTCCCCAGGGCATTAATTGGAAATTCATTCCGCCCGGAGCTCCCCACATGGGCGGCTTGTGGGAGTCTGCAGTGAAGAGTTTCAAACTGCACTTCAAGAGGACTGCAGGAGCCCACAAGTTCACATTTGAAGAATTTACCACCCTCTTGGTAAGAATTGAAGCCGTATTAAACTCTCGTCCTATCTCACCTTTATCCCAAGATCCCACAGTGTTTACCGCTCTCACCCCCGGCCACTTTCTCCGAGGTAGCCCCCTCCTCGCTATACCTGAAGTGGATCACGCGGATTTATCTCTTATAAACGATGGGACAGGGTAAAAGGCTTACATCATCAGTTCAGCAAAAGGTGGAAGGAAGACTACCTAAAGGATCTCCAAAAAAGGCAGAAGTGGAAAAATCCACAACCCGAACCCAAGGTCGGTGAGTGTGTCTGCATTCACGACGACTCACTTCCCCCGACTGAATGGCGCCTTGAACGTATTGAAAAAATACATCCCGGACCTGACGGCCATATACGTGTTGTTGACGTTCGTACTCAAACCGGCACCCTCACACGACCACTTGTCAAGCTCTGTTTCCTCCCTCAGACTGTAAGCCCACCCTCTCGGGCAACCCCGGATAATTCGTAGCTACTCTCAAACCACCTCTGTCCACTCTTACCACTTCACCGTCACTAATATGTCGTATTTTGCAACATAATGCCAGCTGAAATCCCCTATATCAGTATTTCTCTCCACTAAAATACTTTTACAACTGTAATTACAGATCGCTATGGATCGTGCAAATCAGTCGTCGTCACGAAGACCAGTGCGGTCGGAGATCGTTGCTCCCAACCGCGCCAATGAATCACGCAGCTCGACACTAATAACGGATTACCGACGGTGCCGCATATGCACCCGTCAGCACGCTCTTCGGAACTGCGTCATATTCAAAAAAATGAAACCACCCCAGAGATGGATGCTTGCACGAGCCCATAAGTTTTGCCTGAATTGCTTGGCATTATCTCACATCACCAGCGAGTGCAGCTCGTACGACAGATGCCGGATCTATGGAGCGCGACATCACTCCCTACTCCATCGGCGGGACGCTACCCCAAGCGCCCAGCGCGCCATCCAGGCACCCCGGCCTGGCAGATCCGCCGTACCGGCACCCCCTGCCGCCACCGGGCAACCCCGTTCTCGCCGGGAAACAACATTCCCTCAGCAGCACCCAGCATCGCACGACGCACCATTCGATGCACCGCACAAGGGCTGCAGACCGCCAACGCTAGAGGAAGAGTGTCCAAATCCTCGTGCGAGATGCATTGCGGACCCTTAAGGAGCTACAGGAGGCTCTAGCCGCTGAACGCGCCTAGGGCGGGGACGATGTTTGAGCGACTGTCGTAGTCGCCAACAGCCAACCCTTCTATTTAATAGAAATTAAGCTTAAGGAAACCTAAACATGAATTTACCTGAATTTTATATTGAATTTATTTATATATGTACCTTTTACGTATAAGTACGCATTCTGAATTATTTGCACGTACAAATACGTAATATCATATATTACGTACATATTTATTAAGTTTAAGAATTTGAAATGTTTGTATTTTACGCTAACGCGCGAGCGTATTTCACCTCTCTGGCAACCCCAACAATGGGTTGACAGATGTGACTATGTACGTACATACATACATTTATATTATTGTTTTGACATTTCTTTTTATATTTTATTACTTACTCGAAATTTATCCATACGGGTGTGACATTAAAAATTTTGTGAAAACCCCTCTGAAAATTTGTAAAACCCTTGGAATAAAAGAAAATAATTCTCCAATTTTGCAAGGTTCTTTTTGTTTGGTAACTCAAAGGTTCAAGTGAGAATAATAATTGTCCAGTAGTAACGAACTGAAATTTTGTGAAGTGTATTTTCATTCGAAAAGTTCCGTGTGAACGACTATTAATATTGCTTGCAAATATCTACAGCAGCACTGGAGCAGATTGAGCTCGGCCACCACCACTCCGCAGAAGTAGATAAGTTTTATAGTATCCACCAAAGGGTCTACTACTGCCGCCACCATCATCTACAATCACACCGCCGCCACAGCACCACCACATCATCGCCATTGTCGCCGCATCCACCATAGCTACATCCCGCCAGGAACAACAGGTAAATTTTATGCTACCACCCCCTTAAACAATACCAATAAACCAAATAAGGTACTATTTGTGTAGGACGCTGCCGCAAAGTCTCATGGAAAATCATTAAATGATTTTTTGCTAACCGGGCCGGATTTACTAAAACCACTTGTCGAGGTACTTCTAGCATTCAGAGTTGGTCAGGTGGCCGTGTGCGGTGACATCGCGGAGATCTTTCACAAAATCAAAATCCGCGATGAAGAGACAGGTATACGTTATGCGCGCAATGACTTTCGGCATAAGTTGCGGGCCCTGTATCGCCCATTACGTCCGGAATAAAAATGCAGAGCAGAATCGCCACATATATCCACGCGCATATGAAGCCAAAAACATTGCGCATTATGTCGACGATTACATTAAAACGGCAGACAACGACGATGTAGCCTTCGAGGTAGCGGACCAAGTCCGTGAAGTCCATCTAGCCGGCGGATTCGAAATACGTAATTGGGCACCAAATTCAACAGTTGTTCTAGCAAAGCTACTTGGCGGCAACCCAGGCGTGCAAACATCAGTCCAGTTTGGAGATACCGAAGAAATACTAGGTATGTATTGGGAACCACAGTCTGAGTTTTTAAATTTATTCACAGGTTCACCCGACAGCGTCGAGATCTGTTCACGCACAATGTAGTTCCGACTAAAAAGGAAGTACTCCAAGTACTGATATCGGTTTTCGATCCCTTGGGTCTGCTAGCATGCTATGCAGTGGGGCTCAAAATATTGATCCAACGAGTCCGGCGAGCAAAAGTATTGGGTAGGATGAAGAACTTCCCGAGACACTATACGAAGACTGGTTAAAATGGAGGCAACTTTTACCACTGATTGAAGGAGTGGAAGTTCCGAGATGCTATTCACGTAATCTGAAATTCGCTACCGTCGTCGGCATTCATAGGTTCATTGATGCCAGCTAATATGCCTATGCTGCAGTTTGCTATGTGAGGGTACGCCAAGGAGCCGACGTCGACGTGTCATTGATAGCGGCAAAAAGTAAAGTCGCTCCATTAAAACCAATCTCCATTCCTCGTTTGGATTTGCAAGCCAATGCGTATAATAAAAATACGTGAGCTTGAACACCGAAACACCACGTATTGGTCAGACTCCAAAACCGTACTGCAATGGCTTAATATGGACACACGCAGCTTTCAGCAATTTGTAATGCATCGCGACGGAGAGATCCTAGAGAGTTCCGACAGCAAAAAGTGGCGCTGGGTTCTTACGAAGCTGAACGTAGCCGATCTAGCCACAAAAATCAACAGCGCGGTCGATTGCAAACAGTGGCTGAAAGGGCCTAATTTCTTATTTCTACATAGTAGCATGTGGCCGAGTTCCGATATGCATAGCGAAGTATAAGATACCGCCGAGCTTCGAAAACGGGTATGCGTAATCTATAAAGTTGCACCAATAGCTCTCAATGTTGAGTATTTTTCAAAGTGGCGCAATTTATATAGAGCAGTTGCGACCTTCATCTTGTACATATTAAGGTTAAATTCCAGACGAGTAAGGCGCATCATGCCAAAAGTAGTTACACCAGATATGACTGAGATCGCCGAAAATATTCTCTTCAAACAAGCACGAGCTGAAATTTACTCATCGGAAATTAATGCACTGTATACGGGTCACACGCTAAGCAAGCAAAACAAATTACATCCGCTACATTTTGGTGGGCACGCAGCCGCAATTGTTCCGAAAATTCAGAGCCGTAATAAAATCTTCAAATCCCTTGCTGGCAGTACCTGGGGAAAATATAAAGAAACGCTCATTACTACATACAAAGTAATTGGCCAGCCGTTTACGTGGTATGCGTTACCCATATGGTCGCCAAGCCTAAAAACTACCCACTGGAAGAAGCTACAGGCCTGCCAAAATACTGCTCTCAGAATCGCCACGGGCTGCCTTCTTATGTCCCCAGAACACCATCTACATAATGAGGTGAGAATACTCCCCATCAGGGAGAGAAATGAGATGCTAACCAAATAGTTCCTGTTGAATACCCAGAAAACTGGGCATCCAAACAGACATCTGATTGATGAGCCAACACCTCCTAGGGGCTTGAGAAGTTATCTCCGTAAGCAGTTTTAGGAAATACGGCACCTGAGAACCCAGCCGTGTGAAGCAAAAAAACACAAGCAGGTCCTTCGTGAACTCCGCCTATAGGCGTCGGACCTTTATGTCAGGAATTGCCCGGTGAATCCTGTACTCAAAGAAAAGTACCCAAACTTGTGGAAGAGGAACGCATACTCCCCAGGGAAACGCGTGCCACTCTTGCTCACCTTTGTTCTGGATACTGTAACAGCTTGAACTCTTACCTATCCAGAATCAACCCCGACATACAAAATGTATGCCCCGCTTGCAATGTGTCCCCACATGACACCAACCATCTCTTTAATTGTAATGTGGAACCAACGCCTCTAACACCCCTTTCATTATGGTCCACCCCTGTTGAACCAGTAAGTTTCCTTAGACTCCCGTTAGAGGATATTGATGACAATTTGTGATCGGCCGCGCCTGTTAGGTGGGGCGAAGCACTGCTACAACAACAACAACAACAACAACATCCGCTTAACGCTTATCTCGACGACAAAGGTATTCTGCGCATACGAAGCAGATTAGATTCAATTAACGAGCATACGGATGACATCGTACTGCCGAGAGAAAGCTACATAACGTTTCTGATTGTTAGAGATTACCGCGAAAAGAACCATCATATGGCACACGAAACAGTCATTAATAATGTCAAAGGCAAATATTGTATTCCGCGTCTACGAGTATTGTACAATAAAGTACGGGAGGTGCAAAATTAACAACGCCTTACCAGAACCTCCACAAATGTCGCCGATACCAGCTGCAAGATTAGTCAGTTTTACTAGCCCCTTCACATTCACAGGCGTCGATTATTTTGGTCCAATACTTGTCAACGTATGGAGACATAAGGAGAAAAGATGGGGAGTCCTTTATTTATATGACACTCCGGGCAGTACATTTCGAAATCGCTCATAGTCTCGATACAAATTCTTGTATTATGGCTCTTAGAAACTTCATGGCACGTCATGGTACTCCAGCGGAGATCTTTTCCGATAACGGCACCAATTTTAAAGCGACAGAGAAACTCGTCCGAGAGAAACTGATCACGCTTGACTTCGATCGAATTGCAGCGAAATATCACCGCATTAAGTGGCGCTTCAATCCACCACGCGCACCCCACATGGAAGGCGCGTGGGAACGTCTCGTACGAACAACTGAGAACAGTTTGCGAAGCATATGCCCTCATACTCTTTTAATGACGAAAGCTTGGGATGCGCACTGATGGAAGTAGAATTCATCATAAACTCGAGACCGCTGATATTGATGTCACACCAAACCACATATTTTTGGGGTCGGCAGATGGTCAAAAATAAGAGTGCAGCGACGGTATGGACCTAAGGCAATGGTGGCACAAAACGCAACTCGTTGCAGACGTCTTTTGGCAACGTTGAGTGAAGGAGTATACGCCGATACTGACCAGGCGAGTCAAGTGGTTGAAAAAAGCTACACCCATAGTAATCGATGATGTGGTTATTGTAATCGACGAAACTCTCCCTCGTAACTTATGGCCGAAAGGAAGAGTAATCAGCACCATAGTAGGCAAAGACGGACAAGCTCGGCGAGTGACGGTAAAGACCCCTCTGGAACGACCAGCGACGAAGATAGCCAAGTTAGATGTCGGTAATAGCTTAATAAGCACCGGGGCTACTTACGAGGTGGGGGGGGGGGGGGGGTATTTTACCGCCATAATTAACACTTAATGTGAACATGATATTAGTTGAATTCATTTGTAATATTAAACCTTGTACTTATTTAATGCAGGCTTGTATACCCCAAAGAGCTATCTTATCTGAGGAAACTCTGAACGAATGTCATATTCGGGCAAGAGTTGGTAATTGTCATCGTCATTTCATAAAAAGAGAGAGGAGAGGGAAGATAGATTAAAATTTTTAAAGCCTGCTGCGCTATTAATTATATTGTAAATTAATCAATAATAACGTGAAATTTAGCTTGCTTGAAAACAATATTCTTTCTCTTACTCCGTAAACAACTTCATACCTTTCATGAATGGGGCTGAACAATAACCTTATCCCGTTCGTAATCTCCAAATAATCGGATGTATAAGATAAGAAATATATAGTGAACAGATGTACATACCTAAGCGATTTTTAAGATAAATATATAAAATAAAAATTGCAAAAAACCCCCTTATCTGAACGATCGGTTGTATGGGATATATACTATATATAGCTCTGATCGAAATATTTTTTACAGTAAATCTTCTATGATATATTAGAATATATATCACCAAGTTTCACGTTTTTTTATTGGAAACTAAGGGATAAATGGCCAAAAATCTTTCTATCTGAACAATCGGTTGTATGGGATAGGTATATACTATGTACATATAACTCCGATCAAAGTGATTTTTCAGGAAATCTTTTATGATATATTAGAATAAATATATATAATATAATATATATATAAATATATATATGTTATAGTGGTCCGATCCTACCGGATCTAATATAATACAAAATGTCTAATATAATACAAAAATAAATCCTTGTTCCAAATTTCATTGAGATATCTCAAAATTTGAAGACTAGTTTGCGTTCAAACAGACAGACGGACGGACAGACGGACATGGCTATATCAACTCAGTTCGTCTCCCTAATCAATTCGGTATACTTAATGGTAAGTCTATCTTCTATATTTCTCAACGTTAGAAACATCGGACCAAAATTAATATACCATTTCATGTCCACGAAAGGTATAAAAAATGTAAAAAATGCTTTTGTTTGCTAATTAATAAGAATAAATGAAATATAATGGTAGCAGCAATCAGCTTACGTATGAAATAAATGCTTGACTAAATAATTACATTCTTAATGATTTTGGTTTTATTCAATAATTTACAAGTATACGGACATGCATATGCATATGGGTAGGATGGGGGTGAAAAGGTTAACACAAAAAAAAAAAAAAAAAAAAAATAAAATGAGATGTATTAAATATCTTATTTATTTCTAGTAATTACTTACCATAAACAAAGCGCAAATTCAACTAACCTATTTAGGATGAGTACGGGAGTAATTACATAAATATTAGAAGTAAGGTAGGTAGGTAGGTTGAACTGGCCGGTCCATGAGGACCTCACATAGACTGATTGAGTCCGTAGTGTTACCAGAAGTTTGTTTTAACGACCAAACTGAAAAACCCTATCAAAAACCAGGACCTATGTTATAAAATAACTCCGTCCTCTTGGCAAATACTAGAAGCTTCCTAGGACTTAAGCCACTTGCTGCTTCTAGATCTGACAGCTGTATCACTCCTAATAGCTGGAGTCTTAGCCTGGCAAGTGCAGGGCACGAGCACAGAACGTGCTCGATCGTTTCCTCCTCCAACCCGCACCCTACACCTGCTATCACTGACCAAGCCTAATTTAAAGGCATGTGACGCCAGAAGGCAGTGTCCAGTCAGAATACCCGTCATGAGTCTACAGTCCTCTCTTTTTAATGATAGAAGCAACTGTGTTAGTCTAAGGTTGTAAGACCTACACATAATCTTCGACACTTTACAGCCCCGCGCTTGAACCCACGCCTTTTCTGCTTGGTCGATCATGTGCACCTCTCGCCTTCGCTTAATCTCGCCCAATCTAATTGGGACGTCTACGGAGCAAGCTTCAAGGGATGCGCCCTTTTTAGCTAATTCGTCCGCTTTTTCATTCCCATCTATTCCCATATGCCCTGGGACCCAATATAGATGTATGCTTCTCCCTGTCCCGATTCTCTCCAGAGACTGCTTACACTCTAACACGCATTTAGATGCTGTGCCATGCGAGATTATTGCCTTAATTGCTGCTTGACTGTCAATATAAAAGTTAACACGGTTGCAGCTTAAGCTATTCTCTTCCAGGGTTTCTACTACTTTGGTTACGGCTAATATTTCCGCTTGGAAAACGCTACAGTAATCCGGCAGCCTGTAGGATCTGCTTAATTCCGGATCAGCGCAGTATACCGCAGACCCTACTCCTTCCACTATTTTGGAACCATCGGTGTACACATGTATCGCCTCGTCCGCCATTTGCGCACCCTTGCGCCAACCGTCCACCTCTATTGTGGCCTTAAGATCTCCCTCAAAGTGCAGGTAGGGAATCATGTAGTCTGTTTGTCTTGTGACTGAGGACGCTATACTACTATGGCCATATGGTCGGCGCTCAAGCTGCCCCGAAGCATCGAGCCTGGTTGCGGTCGTTAACGCTTTGTTCTTTGCTATCAGGTCTACAGGTGGAATGTGCAGAATGGCATACAGTGCAGCCGTCGGGGTTGTTTTCAGGGCTCCCGTAATGCAAAGCATCGATAGTCTGCATACCCCCTCTAATTTTTTGAGGTATGTTGTTTTTTGTGTGGCTTTCCACCAAACAAGAACTCCATAGTATAGAATAGGGCTTACAATCGCTGTAAAAACCCAATGAGAAAGAGAGGGCGATAGGCCCCACGTACACCCCAGCATTCTTTTACATGCATAGAGTGCCGTTGAGGCCTTCTTGACCCTCTCCTCCACGTTGAGCTTCCATGACAGCTTACTGTCTAGGATGATTCCTAGATATTTTGTGCAAGGTTTCTCCTGTAAGGTCACCGCTCCTAACTTAGGCCTGGTCCAATTTGGGACCTTGTACCTCTTTGTAAACAAGACCATATCCGTCTTCTCCGCATTGACTTTCAGCCCGACTTTAGATGCCCAGGTATGAATATCCCGAAGCGCCCGATCCATCAAAGAACTAATCGTTGGAAGGCATTTTCCACTTATGACAATTGCAACGTCATCTGCGTAAGCCGTAAGTTTTACGGGTCCCTCATCGAATTGCCTGAGCAGTTGGTTGATGACCAGTGTCCACAGCAGAGGTGATAGCACCCCTCCCTGCGGCGTGCCCCTGTCCACTGATTTCGTGGCCTCGTACAATCCCCATTCTGATGTAATCTTCCTGCAATTTAACATGCAGCCGAACCATCTGATTAAGGCAGGATGTACTTTAATGTAATTAAGACCATCCATAATCGCCCATTTTGCAACATTATTGAAAGCCCCGGCAATGTCCAAGAAGACTCCTAGAGCATACTCCTTATATTCCAGGGATTTCTCTATGCTTATTACCACCCTATGCAATGCGATGTCTACCGACTTGCCTTTGGTGTACGCATGCTGTGTTGTGGAGAGCAGCTTTTCATCCACGTTGGACTTTATGTACACATCTATCAGCCTCTCAAAGGTTTTGAGCAGAAATGATGTCAAGCTAATGGGTCTATAGTCTTTGGGATACACGTGACCGATCTTCCCCGCCTTTGGTAGAAAAGCTACACGAGCAGTTCTCCAAGAGTGCGGTACATGATTCAGTCTTATGCACCCATCGAATATTATTTGAAGCCATTCCACGACCGCCCTACTTGAGACTTGTAGCATGGCCGGGAATATAAAATCTGGGCCCGGCGATTTAAACTTAGAAAACGTCTTCACTGCCCACTCGATCTTGGTATCGGTCACCAAGCCCGGCACCACTAGCTCCGTGATCGAAGTGTGAGTGATGTCTGCTGGTTCTTCTAAACCGTCTCCCGATGGGAAATGTGTATCGAGAAGCACCTTAAGGGATTCCTCACTATCACGTGACCATTCCCCGTTCTCTTTCTTTATTAGTCCCTGGACTATGTTTCCCTTTGCTAGGACTTTTTTCAACCGTGCTGTTTCACTGGAGCACTCTATGTCCGTACAGAAACTTTTCCATGAGTTTCTCTTCGCCCTGGTAATTTCACGCTTGTAGATCCTCAGTAGATCCCTGTACTCGTCCCGACACGCTTCGCTTTCCGCGGTCTTTGCGAGTTTAAACATTTCTTTTACCTGTCTTCTTAGAAGACTCAGCTCATTGCTCCACCATGGCGGCTTTGCTTTTCCTCTGAATCTTCTTAGAGGGCAATCTTTGTTATACGCAGTCATAAGCGTCCTTGTTAGGAATTCATTCGACTCCTCCAGTTCCTCTACATTATCAACCTCTTTGGGTTGTCCCAGTTTCGTTTCTACATGTTTCTGGAATTTAGTCCAATTCGTTGCCCTAGGGTTTCTAAAGGTTCCTCCCTTCTCTACCCTCTTTAGTGGGATGCTGAAGCTTATATACGCATGGTCGGAGAAGGATGGTCTATCGAGAACCATCCAATCATACCTTGATATAACACGCTCGGAGCTCTATGTAATATCCAGAACATTGCTGGATGTTGGACCAATGTATGTAGGAACATTTCCCCTGTTGGCTATCTGCAAATTGGTTTGCAGGATGTAACAAAATAGAGATTCGCCTCTCCCGTTCGTATCTGCTCCTCCCCACGCATTGTGGTGCGCATTTGCATCTGCGCCTATGACCAACCGCCCTTTGCGCCCTTCCTCCTGTACTAGCCTTTTGCACTCCATCGGTGGAACCTCCGCAGCATGGGCCATGTAGCAGGACGCCAGGATAAATGCCTGCTTATTCTTTTGCTCAACGGCCACCGCTACGAGATCCTCGGTGGTGTAATTAGGCAGCATATATGAATGCAGCTGTTTCCTTACCATTACTACAGCTCGCATCCGTCCTTCCGTTTGTGCGTAGTAAACGCCAAACCCGCGCGCGCTAAGTCCAGAAACCTTTCCTCCCGATGAGAGCCACGGCTCCTGGATCAGCGCCACGTCAAACGAACCCTCCTCAAGGGTTAGGAGGAGTTCGCTCGACGCCACTTTACTGTGTTGGAGGTTTATCTGTAGGACTCGCAGCACCATTGGGCTGTTTGTCCCCCTCCAGCACCTTCGTCTTGATGTCGTCGTCCTCCTCTTGCCCCTTTGGTTTAGAGTATTCGAGGCGCCCTTCAGCCCCTCGTGAATGTTGTGCCGTGTGTTCCTCTGTGCGAGTCACAGCACCATTTAGCGTTTGGTCCTCTTCTAGCACGTTCGTGGTGACGTCGGGGACCTCCACCTGTCTTTTTTCCCTTAGGCTTTTGAGGTCCTTTTCGACTTCGCCCACTTCCAGCGTGTTAGGATTTTTATCCTCGGGACTTCTTTTCCTGAGTCGCTTGTAAATTTTGCCAGTGCCAAAGGACATTTTGCCAAGCTGCGTGTACAAAATATCCTCCGCCTGCTTGTTTATTTGGAAGATGTAGAACTGACCATCCTCGGTAGGCCGAGATACAGTAAGTACCTTCCAATCCTGTGTCGGTATGTTCGGGTTCTGATTCTGCAGATGTCGCAGTGTATCCTCCGACTTCATCACGCATGGTATCCATACCTTAACTTTTGGTACCGTGGGGATTTGCGCTTTATCCACCACCTCAAACCGCGCGTTCGTGCCTTGCCTTTGGAGGTTTGGAACGACTTCCTCCAGCCACCGCAAGCTCGCGATGTTGTCGCACGCTATCATCTTCACACCATTATACCATCCCCCCGAATCAAAGGTTGGAAGGGGCTTACTTGGTTGTTCCCGCATCATCTTAAGCATTAAGCTAATAAGCTCCCTTTCCACAGATCTCCACCTTTCAGTAGTCATTTGTCCGAACGGACTGCTACGATCAACCAGCGCCACAGTCAGTGACTGCTTTGCCACATCACTCATCTTCTCGGGAAATGCAGGAGTCTTAGTGTTATATCCCTTTGGAACCTCCGAGAACACCGGAGTCTTCGCGTTAACTCCCTTTAGCGCCTCCGAGAAAGCCGGAGTCTTAGCGTTATCTCCCTTTGGCTTATCTCCTACTTCCGTAGTTGGAACTTCCCTCTGACTGGCAGCTTTCGAGGTAGTTGCTACCTCGCTATTGGAACCCATCTGTCTTACAGCTTTGGGCCTACTTGTCTTGTGTATGCGACTGCCCTGCCTCGCGGCTCTAGGACTGGGTCCTTTCTGCCTCTTGAAAGCAGGCTTGTCGCCTTCTGCCGAACGTTGCCTCTTCATTCTGCCATTCGACGCTTCTTCCTCCTCGTACCGGTTGCAGAACCGAGGGTTTCTCGCAGCAAACCTTTTGAACTGCCTTCGACCTACTTCTACCGCTTCATGGGCCCATTCCAAGCGCTCGATCTCCACTTCTGTTGGGTCGACCACTGCTCCCAAGCGTTGTACAATTCTTAGTGCTGCACGGTACTGCGAGAGAGCTCTTTTACTTCCTCTGCTCCGTACCCTTCTCCACTCTTCTACTCCGTTTTCATTTGTGTGCTTCTCCAACACGGAGTTCATTGAATCAGCACTACTCTCGCTCCCCGAGTCCGACGCATCGCTTAATTCGTATTTGTCGTCCCTGGATTGCGACTCAGTCCTCCTCTTTACATCCTCCTTATTACGTTCAGGTAATGAGTTGTTCATCTTGGTCGTACGACCACCTGCCCGACAAGGCGGGCTCAGCGGTCCAGTATTATATACGGGGAAAGAACCGTCCGCCACAGCAGCGCCCCTTACTGCGGTAAGGCCATAAATACTTCCCGAGATGGCCCGGTATCGCGAAGGCTCCGTTCGAATACAGCCGAATTTATCCCCTGGCTGCAAATCGTCCAATAGGCACGGTCCGCATAACACCCTGGATTAGGGGTTGGCAGTTCTTGGTCACCGACATCCCGCCGCCCCCCTATGAGGCGAAACGGCGTAGATGTCAGTCCTAAACAGCTCCGCCTCATAGTCGGGCGCTATGGAGTTCGGCTAAGCCTTCACACCAACGACAAGGTGCCTACCCTAGTGAGGGATATTAGAAGTAAAAAACCGTTACATTTTTTCTGAGTGTAATACAGATTTAGCAAAACATTCGCCAATGTGCTGTGCAGTATTTATTTATTTTTTTTCAATTAGGTATATTTTTTTATATTAACGAGATATTTGAAAATTTGGTTTTGTGAAATAATTAGTCAATGTAAATACGAAATACAGTGAAACCTCCCTTGTGCGGATACTTCCTGTCAGCCAGCTCTTGTCGCCCAGACAGGTGTCCGCTCAACGGAGTGGAGAGCTATTCTTAAATTTCCTAATCTATAGTATTTATCTCATAACACGGCGCTTAGCTATGCCAAACTGCAATACGTACATAAATGAAATATATATCAAATGAAAGCGTTTCATGAACATGTTTGCACAAAATTATAAAAATTTAAATTGGTTATTCATGAGATATTAGCGTTTAAAGTTTGCTTATTTACCCCTGGATTGTTTTTGTAAAGTCAAATTCTAATTAGCACAAAATCATATGTACTTACATACATACATATTTACATTTTCATTTTATATAAGGCAAGGCGTTTCGTCGTTACCCGATTATCGGGGGTTACATACTAGTTATTTAATAAATTTAGTACTCACAACTTTCCACTTAAAATAAATTTTTTTTTTTAACTTAAAATGCAAATTAATATTACTGATCTAAAGGTTTACTTTACCGATCGGGTAATAAGGAAATCGCACAAGCTGGCAGTGTCTTTCATACAGAAGTGGAGGCCGTGACCAAAGCAGCAGAAATGCTGGAAGAAAACCATGGTTATTGGGGCGATAATTCCACACAACAATTAGAAGTGTATTGGAATGTGAGTAAGCACTTCGAAGTACTGAAATGTGGAGAAGCTTACCATATGGCCCAGATGGTAATCAAAATGGACGAACTGGAAAAGGAGACAACAGCTTCACAATACCAGCCAAGAAGGTTTGAAATCAAATTTAGGGTTGCTAGGTATCAAAACTTATGTAAAATCAAATTTTCAGTCCAGAAGCAGCTAGTGAGGTCGGCCATACTTTCACACTTTGTTCACTTACGAAAAGTTTGCGTGTGTCCAAGAGGGGTTTTTGATTGTTTTGTTATGAAAACAGTTCTATATGTCCGCTCATAAAAGGTTCGTGTCCGATAGTATAGGTTTTTCATCCCACGTTTAGGCAAATAACTATCCACGTCCGGCCAAGAGAGTGCACGCCTAAAGGAGAGCAATTTTGTCCTAAATTTTATCTAAAACTTGGTGCATATAAACTGTCCGGCCAAATGACGTGCTCGCCTAATGGGGTGTCCGTTACGAGAGGTTGCTCTGTAATACAAACTACCTCGATATTTGTTTTTATAAATTTCGGTGAACTTATAAAGATTTTAATTAAAATCATAGCTAATGACTGTCGGCGAAATTTTTTTAATATTTTTCCGGCTTTCACATTGCGTTTTTAGCAATTTTTTGTTTGCTTGTTTACCTCAGCGCCTATTTTAAATTACTTTTAAATTACTCTTCGATTTGCACGTTTGGACAGTGGTAAATACTAAAGACGTAGAAACATATTTACTCAGGTAATGACATACGAATGATATTTGAATATATTCTTAATTTTTTTTGTATGTGGATCGAATAAGGAATACCGGTTTAAGGAAAATGTCTACAAAAACTGAATTTGCCAGATGGGCTAATAAAAGATTTTGGTACACAACTAATCACTCCGTCTCCTTTTCATGGTTTCATTTACCGGCGCCGTCGTTCCAATCTCTTTACTGTTACCTCAACTCTTCTTTTCCTTGTCCCCTTATCACACTCCCGCTTCTTATCCTTTACATCGTTAGGTATCGAAAATTGCTCTCATTGAGTCAGTGCAAGAGCCGATCAGAGTAATCATCAGTAATCTGTGTGAGTTGCCACATGATAATGGTACAAGTCAATATTTGGACCAAGTAGTCTGCGTACATCCAGTTATGCCTGTCGTCGATCGATTTTGTTTCGTATTCTTCGATCAGCGTACAGCTCGGGAACCTGCTACGCCAGACTACCATATATGTAAGACGACAGCTAGGGACACTTATGGACAATTTTTCCGTTGCTTTTTGATCCAGTCATATAAAGGAAGTGTTTAAAATCAGCTTATTTTCTTTTTATTTTACAACAAGCAATTCTGAATTGTTGCAAACTTCAACTCCAAGTGTGAATTGCTACAAACTTAAATTCCCCTAATGCATTCTACGGTTGTCGTTTCATTACAAGAAAAGACCTTTAAATTTAGTATATATTTGTTTGCTTCTTAATTTGTGTATATGAAAATTAACAAACAAAAAGTAATAATAACAATTGTATCATATTAACAATGATCGTTTTCAGCAAACAAAACTGTTGTCCATCCGTTGAGTTATAACTTAATAAACGCACCGTTGATAATTTTCGATTCGCTCAACGAATTAGACCTTCCTCAAATTACTGAGCGCTAGCTTTTTGGTATCTTCTTCAGTTAGTCACTAATCTATAAGTTATCGAAATTTTCCGTGCTAACTAAATAATGGACAGCCAGTTAAGTGCAAGGAAAAGGTATAAGAACAAGTCAGCTGTTTTGTGGGTCTTCGTGTATTCACATTCGATTTTTCTGATTTTTTCTACTAAATATAAGCAATTATCCATTTAGCTGGGAGTTGGTCACCCTGTGATGGAGAAAAAGAAATCTTGAAATGTGGTTATCCGAAGGACTGACTTTCATCGAGAAGCTTAACTCAGTCAAAACTCTAGTACCTAAATTATATATTTGACACGGTAGGCATTGATGTGATTTGTGTGACGGAGACTTGGTTCAGGGAAGACCATAATGACAAATTTTGTGAAATTTCTGTGATAAGGAATGATAGGCAGTACGGCAAAAAGGGTGGTGGCATTGCAATATATTTTAAGAAGGAACTGCAAGATAAAATTGTAGCCAAATCAGATCGTAATGATCAAGTAGAGTTTCTGAGGATTGAATTTTAGGAAGGCGAGACTCGCGAGGAATCTCTTCTCGAACAAGTTGTAGAAATCATACGCTCTAATTGATATATGGCTACCCTGTCAAAGTTTCGATTGCAGCTCTTAATTAATAACGCCGCACGATATGTATATTCAAAGTAACAATTTCACAATTTTCAAATAATATTCTTGGTTCCAGCTTAGCCTCATTTTTTGATCGTCGTTATATTTTTTTATATATTTAAATTAATTCACAGACGATGTCCGACTTACCCTTATTCTAAACTAAAATTTGCACAATCTGGCCGTACTTGCAGCATAATTGTACCATACTTTAAGTATTCTGAAATGTCAAGAAAGTTTTTCGTTAGAGCTGTACAGTTGTGGAATTCTTTATCCCATGAATTAAAAATGGAATCTAATCTTAAACACTCCAAATTGGCTGTTTTCTTTATATTTCCTTCCTAAGTCTTTTCACCTGTTACTACAACAATGATCTCTAATCTTCTATGTGAACATCTATTTATTTTATTTAATAATTGACTTAAAATTCTGTTAATGTTATCAATTTCTATGCAAAATACTATAAAATGCACAGTCTTACTTGATTATAAATAATAAATGAAAATAAAATGAAATGAAGGATTGCTGTCCTCCATATTATTTCTTACTTAACTAGAGACAGTGAAAACTGCCCTTATTATTATAATAAGGTGTGAAAATAACTTAAGAAGCCCTTTTCTTTAATGTTTAAGATTAACTATTTAGTTTTGCAGTTGGCTCAACTCGCCGCTCGTAACGCTACCACTCAAATGATTGAAATGTTTGCAACGGCTCAACAAAAGTTGTTTTTGCAGAAAGCGTTCAATTCTTTTGTAGATTATTAATACTTTCTGGAGTTAGCTTCTGCAATTCCTTTTGTGTTTATGCAAATCATCAGGTTTTAGTTTCCTGCCGGTTCTTGCCTTTCCACCTGACGCGGTGGTGGCTCTTTATAGTGAGCATTTTTCGCCTTACAACGCTCTTCATGTGTTTCATTTGGTATAACATCCGAGCTTAATGTAATTAATTTGTCCAATGGGCATTTAGCACCACAATTTGGCACTTTCAGCAATTCCGCACAACTCTTTCATTATTTCGTAAATAAATCTGAAATTAAATAATTTAATCAGATGATACTTAAGCATTTACAAGTAGTGAAAGTATTGCTCACCTGCACATAATATTCACCAGTTTGCAAATTTTGATGCAATTCAAAAATGGTCTTAACAGAAAAACGCGGAATCTGTCGCTTCCAAACACCCAAGCAGAGAGTATATTACCCACGGTCCAATCATGACCCATATAAATAAGTAGTTTACGATCGTTGGGACTCAGTTGGTCATTGCTTTTCTGTATTATCTCTGAAAACATCTTCTTGAGGAAGGGACCACCTTTGATATTTTGCATTTCTTTTGTACAAGCGTTGTAAATATAACTTTGTTCCGCTAAAAATTGCAATTTTTCTGGATAATAATGTGATGTCCATGCAGGTAATGGAAATCCAAACTCTTCCTGATTTTGTGGAAAAATAAAATTGATATTAGTGGAATGGCTATATCCATTGATTTTGCAAAAATGATATAGATTATATACATTGGCTTTGAAGTCAAAACCTTTGAAATTGTATCCTTATGAGTCAAAGCAAAGTTTATGACGATTTTCTATAAAATGTTGCTTACTTAAAAAAAAAAAGCTTATTAACTTATTTCGAGATCGAAAAAAGCTTTGAAAATATGCTTAAAGAAATTCTACGTCCTATTATTTCTTTTTGTGATACCCGAGATCTAATTTACTTTAAGCACTTTTTTAAGAAAAGTGTAAGCATAGGCTGCTTTTAAGTTTGACATAATACCTGTCAATGTGTATGGCTCGGTGTGATGGAGCATGATGCAAGGAGGACATGGGATGAAGTTATCGAGAGAAAGGTGCTTTGAAAGACGAAGTTAGCTTTTTACACAACATGAGCTATGGTAAGAGAAGAGTAATCCTCGAAACAAAACCGAGGAGTCCTCGCAAGGCAGATGGGATCGGAACGCTTTTATGAAAGAGCTTAGAAAACATAAACTGGTCTGACATGACAAGAGCGTTGGGAGGACTTAAACTGAACCAAAGCCAAATTAGAATGAAACGAGAATAGAAAGCCACAACTTTAAGGCATACTTTGATTCTCTTGCTGTTTATAGATTTGATAGCTGTATCACTCCTAATATCTGGTGTCTTAGCCTGGTAAGCGCAGGGCACCAGCACAAAACGTGCTCGATCGTTTCCTCCTCCAAACCGCACTTCATACATCTGCTATCACTGACCAAGCCTAATTTAAAGGCATGTGACGCCAGAAGTCAATGTCCAGTCACAATACCCGTCATGAGTATACAGTTCTCTCTTTTTAATGACAGAAGCAACTTTACTAGTCTAAGCTTGTAAAACCTACACATAATGTTCAATACTTTACAGCCCCGTACTTGTACCCACGCCGTTCCCATTTGGTCGATCATGTGCACTTCTCGCCTTCTCTTAATCTTGCCAAATCTAATTGGGACGTCTACTGAGCAAGCTTCAAGGGATGCTCCCTTTTTGCTAGTTCATCTGATTTTTCATTCCTATCCAATCCCATATGCCCTCGGACCGATTTTTCCAGAGACAGCTTACACTCTAACACACTTTTAGATGCTGTCGAGATTATTGCCTTAATTGCTGCTTGGATGTCAATATCAAAGTTAACACGGTTGCAGTTTATGCTATTCTCTTCCAGTGTTTCTACTACTTTGGTTACGGCTAATATTTCCGCTTGGAAAACGCTACAGTAATCGGCCTGTAGGATCTGTTTATTTCCGTCTCAGCACAGCATACATCAGACCCTACTTCTTCCACTACTTTGGAACCATCTGTGTACACATTTATTGCCTCGTCCGCCATTTGAGTACCCTTGCGCCAACCATCCACCTCTATTGGGGCCTTAAGATCTCTCTCGAAGCGAACATAAGAAAGATGTAAAGATGTTTAAATCCATTACAAATTAAGGTCTCATTAACTCTTTGAACAAGATCTTGATTATGTCATCCCGCATAAGTTCGCGCAGTGTTGTTACTCAAAATTTATTCCACTGCTCCCAACTCAGGTCATGTGACAGTATACTATAGAACATATTAACAGTTTGAAAACAAATAAACCTAATTAAGGGTACGCTTTGTTCTTTTCATAAAACTATAAAGCTGAAAAATAAGAAATTTCTACAGAAGTGTCGTTTTAAAAAGCTATATAAATATTTGTAGTTTTCATCATTAAGTGCATTGAAGTTTTAATTACGCACTTCAACCAAAAATTTACTCAAGGTTAAATGGGTTGAGCGCAAAAAAAAAATTCCTTTGTATAACTATCCCAACAAACAAAGTAAACGTAATGTAAGCTTAGTAATTTTTCAAAAAGTCTACAGTAACCAGGTTGTTTTATTTGAAGCGACATTAAGTCATTTTCAAAATTCCTATAGAAGCCGTCCGAAACACATTAGTTTTACGAACATAAGAAAGATGCTTGAATCCATTACAAATTAAGGTCTATTAACACTTTGAACAAGATTGTTTGGGGGGTTAAAATATTTTAATCAAACGAACGATTCTATCAAACTTCTTCAACGTTTATTTGCTTTTAGTCAACTAACATATAAAATTACAAAAAGTGAAGTGCAAGTTGTATGTATTTTAACGAATTTGCTGCAAATCCTCTTATTTGCCTTTCTGCTAAGTTCGTATCACTAAACTGTTGAATAAATAACTCCAATATTGAATAATGGAAAAATGGCCTTTATTAAAATACTTCACAATAACACTCAAACTGTGCAACGAATAGCTTGCTTAATAAACAAACTGTTAGCTTAAATGAAACTCTACTATTCAAAATAATACTGCTATAGCTCGCTAGATAGCGCTTAATCGAAACTGCTTGACAGCTCAAATCAAACTGAATTACAGCGCCTCTACATCTGTCACCTTTTATACTCTTTGGTTTCCTCGTTCGCCTCTTTTAGACGCTTCCAGAATCTACTAGTCCAGTATCTATCAAACTTATCAGCTGTAACTACAATTGCACGATTTTATAGCTTCTCTCATACCCCATGCTTGTATGTGTGAGCGACACTTCCACAATTATAATTGCATACATTTAGGAGCATCTCAAATAAGATGTCTGCATTTGGTTGTGCCTTGCTTCTCAGCTTCGTGTACCTACATATGTGTAGACATAATGATTGATTCGTTTATGTAGATACATAATGATTGAATTATTGATGTGAATATTTGTAGTTTACAGTCTCTCGCGCACACATAGGCGTAAATGCATCTGTGTGTGACATCTCTCGGCTGCCTTATATATGTGTATACATGATTTGATTATTGACGTAAATACTGCTTAGCATGGCCTTAGTGATGGTATAGCTTAGTGATGCTAATATCCGTGACAGTATGTACATCTTAATATAAGAGAGAGCATAATAACTTACAATGCTCTATAACCTTGAATACAGGCATTGACTTCAAATGACGGTATAATACATAATTTATTCTTATGTTACAGTTAGTGCGTGAATAAATAGAGTGCATACATGGGCACTAGCTTAACAACAGTAGTGCTTAAAGAAATTAAATGCATAGATGGGCACTCTCACTCACCATACTCCCCCCGTTGAAGGGTTCTTAAACCTTCAAGCGTTTTCCATTTCAGGTAGACGAGCGAGCTTTTGAGTGACTCTTTTAATAATTCCTTTTTTGTTTGTAAATCAACTACTCGAATTTTTCCGTCAGCACCCGGGCTTGAACTTGCGACACAAGCAAGAAGCCACTGCTGCGGTGGCAAATTATCTTCTTGAACAATGACCACTTGGCCCAGCTTTATATCTGCTTCTTCTTTGTTTCATTTCATACGCTGCTGAACCTCTCGCAAGTAGTCGCGTTTCCATTGTTGCCAAAATTGATTTTTTAGAAAGATAAGTTGTTGAAAAGATGTCAGTGAAGCCATGTTTCTATTAATATCAACTTTTTCAAATGGTATAGCCTTCAGCGGTTTCCCTATTAGAAGGTGCACTGGCGTTAACGCTGGCCCGTCGTTGGTATCTGTCGAAAGTGCAATTATGGGACGAGAATTTACAATTGCTTCAATTTCTGCAAGAAGAGTTTGAGGCTCTTCGCATGTTAATTTTGCCTGCCCCATGTTTTTACTAAAAGTGTTTTTGCCGATTTCACCGCTGCCTCCCAGAGGCCACCGAAGTGCGGAGCTCTGGGAGGTATGAATCGAAATTCTAAGCCAACTTCGTTGCTGTAATCCAACACATCATCCAGAGAATTTTCGTTAAAGTGATTAGTTTGAAATTCTCTGAGTTTATCATGCGCACCGACAAAGTTTGTTGCATTGTCGCAATATAAACGAGCTGGTGTGCTACGCCCAGATACAAATAGTTTTAAACACAGCAAAATTGCATTCGTTGACAAATCGGAGAAAAGCTCAATGTGAGTGGCATTTGAAGGAAAACATACGAAAAGTTCGCGGGCATTGATCACCCACATGCGCCGCTGAAGAAGACTAAGTAAAATCTTTGCTCCTGCGTGTAGATTTGATTTATGCAAAAATGAAATATACAAATTTGTGAAACGGTGAGTTTTAGGAAGCAGAGCTGGATGCTTCTCTTCATAAGGTATGTCAGCATTTCGAAGACGACCACCAACTCTAAGGATGAGGAAGCTTCTGTTCCCAATTCTCATTTCCCGGAGGAACGAGGAAAGACGTTGAAGATATGCCGTTAAAGGTTGGCCCTTCTTAAAGCTTTTTCGATTTCTTGTTTGTATTCAATACTTTGTATATAGGATACGATTCGCCAGAAGGTTTGGTTAAGTTCACTTGAAGATGTATGAACTGCCTTCTGTAGTGCGAAATAGTTTGCACTGGACGGAACCCGATTGAAAACGCGATATATATATGAAATTATGCGAAGAACTTTACGAAACGAGGAGCAGCGTTCAATGATAGTGCTAAAATATCTTCTTGACTATTTTCAATGTTACACTTGAAAGTTACAACATTGCGAAGTTCTAAGTCTGGTGTTTCAGTGCCCTAATCTAGCACAGGCCAACCATCTTCGCTTAACTGAAGGAATTCTGGCCCTGAGAACCACATGGGTTTGAGCAGCTCTGATACGCTACATCCCTGTGAAACAATATCTGAGAAATTACTTTTTGTTGGAACATGCCTCCAACAAATGTCTTTGCTATTTTCTTGGACCTATGAAACACGATTTGCAACGAAACAATTTAGTGTCGATGCATTGCTGTTTTAGCCAGTGTAAGACAACTTTTGAATCTGACCAAAAGTAAACCTCTGTTACATAGTTCTGAAGCTTTGCTTTGATGTGACTCCACGCTCGTGAAAGTAACAATGCTGCACATAATTCTAGTATTGGTATAGACTGACTTTTAATGGGAGCCAGTTTTGATTTAGATATAAGCAGAGAACATTAAAAAGAACCTTGTACGAGTGTTCGAATGTAAATCGCGCAGACATACGTACGCGATGATGCATCTGCGAAACCATGAATTTCACTGACACGGCTCTGAAAAGTGAAAACAAATCTAGGAACGTCTATTTTGTTGATTTGTGGCAAGTTCTCTGTTATTTGCAACCACAAATCGGCTAGATCCTTTGGAAGGGGATCATCCCAATCAAGTTGTTGAATCCACAACTCCTGCATAAGAATTTTGCACCGAATTATTATTGGGCTCAGCAAACCCAATACGTCATATATTATAGCAACGCATGATAAAATAGAACGCTTGGTAATTTTCATTGCTCACAAATTCGAAGCGAAAACAAATCACATCAATACTTGGCTTCCATGCCATACCCTCTGTAATAGTTTCATCGCTTCCCTTTAAAGGGATTTTGCTTGTTTTGTCCGAAATTACCTTTAAAATATTTGAGTTCCACTTGGCTGAGTGACGTTCTGAGCGAGAGACCAGTTCAGTGATTTCATTTCGAATTTCCTCCAGCACTTTTTCACTATCAGCCCCAGTTGACAAATCATCAACGTATTTCTTAATTACTTAATTGGCGCTTAACGGTCCAAACGGTTATGGCCGTCCAAAAAGGCGCGCCAGTCGCTACTTCGCTCCGCCAACTGGTGCCAATTGGTCACACCAAGGGAGTATAAATCGTTTCCACCTGGTCCTTCCAACGGAGTGGGGCCGCCCTCTACCTCTGCTTCCATAGGCCGATTTCGATAGAAACACTTTCTTGGCCGGAGCATCATCTTTCCTTTACGACCCTAGAACCAATGGGGTGGAAGTCGGGAAAGGAGTCAGCGATAAAGAACAGGCATCTAATGGCAAGGAAAGGGGCTGGGGCCATACCATATGTTACGGCATTTAACTGGTATAAATTTAGAAGTTCGTCTTTGCTTTCTCTCCATAAGATTAACTGAAAGTTGCGTCCCTTTCGTTAACTAAAAACTGCCGATACATTTTCGCAATGTTGGCTGTTAAAGCGTAACGATTCAAACGAAAAGACAACAGAGTTGTAAACATCTCTTGTGGAATGGCGGGTCCTAACATCAAAATGTCATTGAGTGAACGATGAAATGAAGTTGAGGCTGAGGCATCGAAAACGACTTTAAGCTTTGTGGTGGTAATTTCTGGGCGTAAAGCACAGTGATGTGGAATAACATAGTGTAGACGCTCAAGATTTTTTTTACTGACTATCGACATGTGCCCTAAGCTCTCGTATTCGTGGATGAACTCGCAGTACATTTGATATAATGAATCATATTGATACAAGCAGCGCTAAAGCGACAGAAATCTTTAGAAAGTAAACCTTTGCTTAAGGAAATACTTTCGGGATTGAGAATTTCGAAAAATACTTCTGTGCTAATCAATATATTGTGACGAATATTAGTGACACTAAGTGATATTCACATCACTAGTCTGATGCTAAGTAAATGAAGCCACAACAACAATAAAGCAGGCACTCACTTGTATCTACATAATCGAATCAATCATTATGTCTACACATATGTACATACACGCAGCGGAGAAGAGACGCACAAACACATGCATATATCTTATCTGAGATGCTCCCAAAACTAGGCAATTATCTGTGGAAGTATCACTCACATATACACGCGCATATGAGAAGCTATACACGTGCATCTGTAGTTATAATTTTATGGCAGTAACTAAGTAAATTCTGGAAATGCCTAGAAGTATGGAACGAGGAAATCTAAGAGTATAAAAAGCAGCAACAGTAGAGGCACGAAAATCAGTTTGATTTAAGCAAGCTATAAGTTGCGAAGTATAAATGTATTTTCAAGTAGTCTAATAAAGGCCATTTTGCATTGTTGAACAGTGGAGTTATTTATTCAACAGTATAGTAATTCGAAAGTTAGCAGAAGGTTGCAAAAAAAGGAATTGTTGAATAAATTCCGAAGATTGGGAATATAACTTGGACATGGCAAAGTTTAGTGAATTAAAGATCCAGCAACTGAAAAAGGAGTTGGAGAACCGTGGATTAAATACAACCGGCAATAAGATCGAACTTCAAGCACGGCTACGAGAGGTAATGGAGAAGCAAGTAATTGATGTGGACGAGTATGTCTTTTATCCTGATATGGAAGAACCAACATCAAAAAAAAAAAAAAAAAAATTTAAGGCGCGATAACCTCCGAAGAGATCTAAGGCCGAGCTTCTCTTCCAATTTGCGTCGTGCTCCTCTTGATTTTTCCCTACAAATTGGCCGGACGGGACCTACATGTTTTATGCCGACTCCGAACGGCATCTGCAAGGCAGATGAGTTTTCACTGAGAGCTTTTCATGGCAGAAATACAATCGGAGCGCTTGCCAGACACTGCCGAGGGGCGACCCCGCTTAGAAAAATTTTCTTCTAATTGAAAAATCTTATTTCTAAAATTTTGATGTTGCTTTGCCCGGGAGTTGAACCCAGGGCACCAACCAACATCAAAAATTGAAGAGAAAAACGTCACAGACAGTTACGAGCACAGACTTGAACACGATTTTGACTGCAATATCTGCTCAAACATCTACAGTGTCATCTCAACTGGCAGAACAGAAGACATATATGTCATCTCAACTGGAAGAACAGAACACATATATGGTATACCATCTGGAATCACAGGAGACACGTATAACATCCAAGATTGAAGCACAAGAAACGCGCATTTCAGAAATGTCGTCGCAAATGTCATATCTACTGGAAGAACAGAACACATATATGACATCTCAGTTGGCTGAGCAGTTTAAAGAACAGGAGGTACGCATATCCTCGCAGCTGGAGGCACAGGAGATAAGGGTATCATCGAAGGCACAAGATACAAAAATAATGCAGTTTGAAGAAAAATTCGAGGCAGAGGTAGGTGCTTTGAGAGGTCGTATACACGAATTGCAACTTAATCGCCCGGCTGTTTCAGCGAGTAATCCAAAAGTAAGAACACCATCCTTGGCGGTTCTGTTCCTTTCCAGGTGTTTACGCTTCAGTTTGGGAAGACCGCAGCAGTGAAAAACTGGAATACTGAAGATAAAGTAGCAGCTCTATTCGTAGCACTGAAGAGGCCAGCAGCCGAAATCCTACAGACGATTCCCGAATGAGAACAGAACAATTATGAAGTATTGATGTCCGCTGTATAACGACGGTACGGAAGAGAACACAGGAAACAGATCTACCAAATAGAATTGCAAAACCGCTACCAAAAAGCTAGCGAGACTTTGCAGGAGTTTGCGTCGGATGTCGAAAGGCTGGCCCATCTAGCAAATGCGGACGCACCCGTGGAATAGACCGAGAGGGTAAAAATCCAGAGCTTCATAAATGGCATACGAGATGTGGAAACGAAACGAGCTACATATGCGAATCCAAAACTAATAGTTGCTGAAACGGTGTCGCATGCACTAACTCAGGAAACAGCCTCTCTGTTGAGTAAGCCAGCGCACAAAGCTCATCGCGTGGAAGTGGAAAGGCCAGACTGGGTAGACACAATTTTGGAAGCACTGAAGGGGTCACAAGAGAAAAACTCTGGAGGTATGAAATGTTTTAAGCGCGGCAACCCAGGCCACATTGCACGTCATTGCAGCATCGGTCCTAATAGTTCCAACAATGTGGGTGGACGTAAATGCAGGGCTGACGGAGATGTGCAAATCTCCCAGTCCACTCAATCGCTAAACTAAAGCGACTCAGCCGCAATGAGCGGCAGCTGGCTCCCTCAATTGAATGCCCCATAATTTCTATCTCGCAGATTGGAAGAATGTCGAGCAATCTTACTGTCGGAGGACATGTGGATGGAAAGGAACGTTTACTGACTGTAGATATGGGTGCATCTCATTCCATCGTTCGATCAGATTTAGTCAACAAGAAGATAAGACCATTGCATGGAGCAATATTGCGTACAGCCACTGGAGCAGACACCACGGTTCTAGGAGAAGTAGCATGTGAAGTCGCAATTGGGAACGTTATGGTAGTACGCAATTTTATAGTGGCAGAGATTGTTGATGAAATCATAATTGGAGTGGACTTCTTAATAGACCAGGGCATCAAGATCGACATGCAAAGCAAGACGATGCGATATAAGAACATGGATGTACCACTTAATTCGGCTACGAGAGAGACTACAGCAGTAAACGAGTGCTGGTGGAAGAAAGTCAGCAAATACCACCAAAATCCGAAGCAAGCATCTGGGCAAAGGTTGATGGAGATTGTGGGACAAACAAATTGTGGGTTGTCGAAGCAGCAAAAAAATCAACACCGAACGTACTTGTAGGAAAAATCCTGGCTATAACAAAACAAGATGGACATATCCCGGTAAGAATACTCAATGAGTTCAAGTCACCACTCAAACTGACCAGAGGTACTATTTTGGGAAGATGCCAAGCGGCTGAAATGATAATCAATTGTGAACAGCTCCAGGAAGAGGTTTCAACTAGCAATATTGATCTTTCAGATGACATCATGGCATGGACGGAGGGACCAGAGGAAGACTATCAGAGTAAGGCAAAACAACTGCTCCTAAAGTACGCGAACATATTTGACCAAGATGCTCCAAACCAGGCCGCACCAACATTGTGAAACACCAAATTGAGACCGGAGATGCGAGGCCGATACGTCAAGCTCCACGTAGTGTTCCACTGGCGAAGCGGGAAGTTGTGAGTCAAATCATACAAGAAATGAGCGACAGCGGCGTCACGGTTCGCTAGTCCATGGAGCTCACCGGTAGTACTTGTGAAGAAGAAGAATGGGAAAATGAGGTTTTGCGTGGACTACCGCAAGTTGAACGACGTTACGAAAAAGGATAGCTACCCATTGCCAAGAAATGACGATACTCTGGACTCGATATCTGGTACGAAATGGTTTTCCACACTGGATTTGAAAAGCGGATACTGGCAAATTGAGGTGAAGGAGGAAGATAAAGAGAAAACAGCTTTCAGGTGATGGTCTTTGGCAATTTACAGTGATGCCTTTTAGACGTTGTAATGCACCAGCTACTTTTGAGAGACTCATGGACCAGGTACTGAAAGGACTACATTGCAAAACATGCTTGGTGTACCGGGACGACATCATCGTGTTGGGCAAGAACTTTGATGAAAATCTTAAGAACTTGGAGGAAGTTTTCCAGAGAATAGTTGGCGCTGGTCTGAAACTAAGTCCCAAAAACTGTTCGCTGTTTAAAAAGGAAGTAAATTATTTGGGTCACAAGGTAACGACAGAAGGTATCTGTACAGCGAATGAAAATATAGAGGCAGTAAAGGATTGGCCAAGACCACAGAACTTGCACGAATTAAGAAATTTCCTTGAGCAGTGCACATATTACCGCCGATTTGTACCAAACTTTTCCAGCGTAGCCCATAGCCTCCATGAGCTTACAAGGAAAAATAAAGCTTTTGAATGGAAGAAAGAGCAAGAAATGGCTTTCCAAATATTGAAGGAGCGTTTGTGCACTGCCCCAATGTTGGCATATCCGACTCCAGGAGCAACATTTGTTCTAGATACAGATGCGAGTGGATATGCTATAGGAGGCGTTTTATCACAACTGTTCGATGGACAGGAAAAGGTAGTTGCATATTACAGCCGCTCGATTGGAAAACCAGAGAGGAACTATTGCGTTACACGGATAGATCTGTTGGCATTGGTAGAGTGCATTAAACATTTTCACAAATACCTCTACGGCCAGCGATTCCGCGCCAGGACAGATCACGCAGCGTTGAAATGGCTTCTGCAGTTCCGTAATCCGGAAGGACAATTGGCACGGTGGATCGAGCGACTACAAAGCTATGACTTTTCAATTGAGCATCGAAAAGGTAGTACCCATGGAAATGCTGATGCAATGTCACGAAGACCATGTAGTTTGGAATGCAAGCAGTGTTCAAAAGCCGAGGCTAAAGAAGACATTTTAGATGTCCGGCTAATGACTATAACATGTACAGATGAATGGCACAAGGAACAGCTACGAAAGTGCCAGCTAGAAGATGCAGATCTGTCACGTGTTATGCAAGGGCTCGAACGAAATGAAAGACCAAACAGAGAAGAGATGTCAGCAGAGAGTCCCATTGCGAAGTCATATTGGGCACAGTGGAACAGTTTAGAATTGATATCCGGTTGCCTTCATCGAGTATGGGAGAGTGAGGATGATAAATACAAGAATAAACTGATAGTTGTTCCCAGAAAGAGGATTCCTGATGTGCTCAGCGAGCTGCATAATGGTCCAAGCGGAGGTCATCTTGGAATTACGAAGACGCTCGAGAAAATTAAACAGAGATTCTGTTGGGTTGGTTGCCGTCAGTCGGTCACCAAGTGGATTGCCAACTGCGAGGTTTCCGACAAAGCGAAAGGGCCCAAAATATGGAGTCATGGCCAGATGAAGCAGTATATTTCAGGTGCACCATTTGAAAAGAACGCCATAGATATTGCATGTACAATTCCTACTAGCAACCGCGGAAACAAATACGTACTGATGGTTATGGATTATTTCAGTAAATGGCCAGAGGTATACCCAATCCCAAACCAAGAAGTGGAAACAGTAGCAAAAGTTATTACAAACGATTGGGTTTCAAGGTATGGTGTATCAATGCAGTTACATTCTGACCAAGGCAGGAATTTTGAACCAGGTGTGTTCCAAGTAATGTGTAAGAAGTTGGACATTGGAAAAACACGGACAACTGCATTGCATCCTCAGTCCGATGGTATGGTGGAACGTTTCAATAGAACATTGGAGGAGCATTTAAGGAAAGTAGTAGACAAGTACCATAAGCAGTGGGATATACACATATCATTATTCTTGATGGCGTACTGATCGGCAGTGCATGAGACAACGGGCCAAACTCCCGCAAAGGTAATTTTTGGCAATGATCTTCGTCTGACAGCTGATTTGAAGTTTGGGATAGATGCCGATGCGGAGAGAAATGTCAAGAAATCCACTGGTGCCTTGGAAGAAGAGCTGAGAGAGATACACGATCTGGTAAGGCAACGAGCAAAGATTATGAGTGACAAGATGAAAGCCAGATACGATAAAGCGGATGGGATTCAGGAAAGAGATTTGGTGCTGTTATACAACCCACAACGAAAAAGATGTTTGTTCCCGAAATTGCAGTGTAATTGGGGAGGCCAATACAAAGTTGTCAAACGGTTCAACGATGTAGTGTACCGCATACAAACCATTGGCAAACCACGAACCAAAATGAAAGTGGTTCATTTGGAAAACTGGCATCGTTTACATCGAGAGATTTGTCTGATCGGGACGATCAGACTTAGGTGGAGGGCAGGGTGACGAATATTAGTGACACAAATAGTGTTTTATTTTCTGGCCAAAGTGTTACGCTTTTTGAACGCCGCGCAAGGGTTGTTGTTCTATTCTAAAAAACAGTCAATGCCTTTACGGGGTATTTCGTTCTTTTGTGAAAATTGTTGCATGCACGCAACGTAAAAGCGTTACAATTTTACCCTGTATAAAATGGCGGTGTGCCAGTGCAACTCTGTGAAACTCTCAATTCACTTTTAAGTTCTAAACATACTCTGTTAATATGAGTGAATATGGTGAGTTGAAATGTTCTTTGTATGCACTATAAATGTTGAAAATTGTCTGGGGTAGGAGTAACTCTATTAAGGCTTTACCATAATTTATTTCAGAAAAGAAAACGCTATAAGTGATACTCACATCACTAGTCTGATGCTAAGTAAATGAAGCCACAACAACAATAAAGTAGGCAGTCACTTGTATCTACATAAATGAATCAATCATTATGTCTACACACATGTACGTATACGCAGCGGAGAAGAGACGCACAAACACATGCATATATCTTATCTAAGATGCTCCCAAAAGTAGGCAATTATCTGTGGAAGTGTCACTCACATATACACGCGCATATGAGAAGCTATACACGAGCATCTGTAGTTATAATTTTATAGCAGTAACTAAGTAAATTCTGGAAACGCCTAGAATTATGGAACGAGGAAATCGAAGAGTATAAAAAGCAGCAACAGTAGAGGCACGACAATCAGTTAGATTTAAGCAAGCTATCAGGTGCGAAGTATAAATGTATTTTCAAGTAGTCTAATAAAGGCCATTTTGCATTATTGAACAGTGGAGTTATTTATTCAACAGTTTAGTGATTCGAACGTTAGTAGAAGGTTGCAAATAAGAGGAATTGCGGTAAATTCGTTACAATATCAATTCGTTGAGGCTTGTTAAAAAAGGGGTCTGCTAAATTTATCCCTTCGGAATGTTTCAGTTACACGTTCGTATAGGATCGCGCGGTTGGTTTGCTGATATACATTTAGTAATAGAAAACCGTGCAGAAAATTCAAAATCTGTAAATCGTGACGGAATTGTAGCAACAAAAGCATGTTTACTTTGGGTTTGAATACCCCCTATTCCTGAAATATTTTGATTGAAATGCAAGCGATTGAGTTGCAAGCGTTTTGCAGTTTCTTCAGTCATGAAATTTACTTCGGAACCGGAATCTAAAAGCGAGCGAACGGGCTGAAAAATTTCAAACTTGTCTTTTACCATGACAATAGCAGTGGGTATTATGGCTCTTCTGACTGACTGAGTAACCATGGACGTAGTAATCTGCGGTGTAATAGCTTTGGCGCCGAAAGATATTTTTGCATTAAATTTAGTAGCATGATTAACCGAAGCTACCGCTGAAGGTTTAGTGACAGAAAAAACATGTAAATGTGTGTGGTGAGATTCTTTGCACAGACGGCATTTAAAGGTAGATGGACATTTCGAAACTGCATGTCCTTCGCGCAAGCAGTTCAAACACATTCCTGAACGCTTGACAAATTCAAATCGCTCACTAACTCAGACCGACTTCCTATCACATGTTCTGCGCAGTTACAAAACACGCACGCTGGCTTGGAGTTGACGAAGGCATAACATATTTTCGGGCTATATTTTGTCTTGACTTCGCGTTGAGGTTCGAGAAACTCATAACCTTTAAATCGACCTTCTAAAAGCTGACAACGCCTTCTAAGGATGGTATAGCATTGATCCCCAGTCGGAAGTGAAGTCTGTTCTGGTTTTTCCTCATACATAGTCGTTAAGCCACTACTTTCAAAAGAACTATATGAACTTTAATTGCGTTAACATCAAATTCCGATCCTAACGAGAGCAAAGATGATGAGCACATAGCAGAAACCATGTCTATGATCGTGCGTAAAGCAGTGGGGTCAGCTTTGGTCACTGTTTGTAGACCAAACAATGAAAAAATATAATCTTAGAAAATTAGAACATTATTATCCTAACGTTCCTTTAAAAGTGCCAGAGCCTTAGGGTAATTCTCTTCTGTTATCTGAAATGGTTCTACTATTGCCAGTGCTTGTCCTGACAAACAATTTATCAAATGATTGAACTTTTCTTTTGTCGGAATGGTGGAATCGTCGTTGAAAAGATTGCCAAATGTATGCGATAATCGTTTATATTCGCAATATTTGCCATCAAATTTGGGTAATTTTAGTTTTGGTTATTGACTCTGATGTGTAAAGGGATGATTCGTAGAAGCATCTGCAAAACTTGCTTCGGCTACGCTTGTACGGCGCACCTTATTCAACAACCGCATAATCTTTCCTTTTACTTCAATATAACTTTCCTCTTTGTCGCTTCTTGCATTGTCCTCAGGGTTAATTTTTTCTATCTGACCCTGAATGTGGCTTATTTGCTTAAAATGATATTCTAATATTTGCAGACTACATTCCAACGTGATGGAATATGCCGATTCCCCTTATTAACACGCTTTTATTAGCTTGGCCTGTATGTAACGGAATCTTTGAGCTTCATTTTCACCTGTTTCTAGAAGTCTGATTAATTTGAAACTTTGCATACGTATCAAGAACCGATGACATTGTATTAATGTGGTGACATAAGGTCAACGGCCATAAGGTCAATTTGCTTTATTACCACTTTGAATGGCCATAAGTTTGATTGAAACTTTGCACAAGTATCAAGGCTCGATGACAATGAATTAATGTGATGGTTCGGTGACATAAGGTCAACGGGCATAAGGTCAGTTGGCCTTATTACCACTTTGAATGGCCATAAGTTTGATTGAAACTTTGCACACATATCAAAGCTCGATGACATAGCATTAATGTGATGGTGCGGTGATATATGGTCAAAGGCCATAAGGTCAATTGGCGTTATTAGCACTTTGAATGGCCATAAGTTTGGTTGAAACTTTGATCACGTATCACGGCTCGATGACAATGCATTAATGTGATGGTGTGGTGACATAAGGTCAACGGCAATAAGGTCAATTTGCGTTATTACCACTTTGAATGGCCATAAGTTTGATTGAAAGTTTGCACACGTATCAAGGCTCGATGACAATGCATTAACGTGATGGTGCGGTGACATAAGGTCAACGGCCATAAGGTCAATTGGCCTTATTACTACTTTGAATGACCATAAGTTTGATTGAAACTTTGCACACGTATCAAGGCTCGATGACAATGCAATAATGTGATGGTGGGGTGACATAAGCTTAACGGACATAAGGTCAATTCAACGTATGACCACCCCAAATGGCCATAGATTTGAAACCTTGCACATAATTCGAAAAACGCATTCCTTTAAGAATGATAGAAGTGAATGCATGGCACATCTACGAAAGAGCGTACTGGAGCCCTTTTTAACACGCTTTTATTAGCTTGGCCTGTATCTATCTGTGTATTTATGTATCCATGTATGTATGTAACGGAATCTGAAGTGGAGCCGAGAGCCCCGGTAATGCAGGGCTTCGAACTCCGTTGCACCTTTTGAAGCATTTTAAGATAGGTACTTTTAGCTAGTGCAGGCCACCAGCCAAGGCACCATAAAGAATCCAGTAGGTCACCTTAGGGGAGAATCCCCAGGAGGGGCCAATTGCCCTCTTGCAGGTAAGCAGCTCTGCTGCTGCCTTCTTGGATCACTCCACTAAATGGTCACTCCATAATAGCTTCCACTATCTTGAGGCGCGCCCGGATATACCACCCCTATCAGCGTGACGGCGGCCCTATAGAGGTTTACTGACCTGGCGTCGTCACAGGCAATTAGATTGACATTGCCCTGGAACCACCCTGCATCGGTGTAAGATGGCGGTGGACCAGGATTTTCTTTCTTAACCTTAACGGCCACCGTAGCGAGCGCGGGCTCGATCCATTACCACTGTTGTTTCGGGATCCTGCCATCTTCGCTGCTCTCATCTATAATGCCAATGATCTGCCGACCCTAAGCAATTTCGGCGAAAGACCGCGTCCAGCCTCCCTGCGTATTGGCCCTTTTCGGTGCCGTGGGGTTCGATTCATCCATGGACCGCTGGCGGTTCTAGGTTTCATCACTCTCGACTAAAACTTTTAAAATTACTTGAACTAAAAAATTTAAAATAAATAATAGTTTAAAAAACTAAAAAAACACGCTTTTATAGCTCACCGAACTAAAAAATAGAACATAATTTGCAATTAAAAAGAGTTTATATAACAGTAGTAAAAGGTCAAACAATCATTTATAGTTAATCACCTCAAAATAAAATTATAATAAAAGTTAAGTTTTAACATAATAATTTAATTCAGAGTAAAAAGCGTGGGGTGCTTGATATTGAATGTTACAATCATTCTATTGGCAACTATCTGAGAGGAAAGATATGAAATGTAGTCAAGTACACTCCACGCTTTTTAATCTGAATTAAATTATTCTGTTAATAACTTAAATTTTATTATAAGTTTATTTTGAGATGATTAACTATAAATGATTGTTTAACCTTCTACTACTGTTATATAAACTCTTTTTAATTAAAAATTATTTTCTATTTTTTAGTTCGGTGAGCTATAAAAGCGTGTTTTTTTTTAGTTTTTTTAAACTATTATTTATTTTTCTACCTTAATTTTCGTATTTGTAATGTTTCGCTTCATAACAGAGCGTTTTTGTTTTAACGTCGATACAGCATCGACATTTGGTGGTTGGTCATCTTCATTTCCCATTTTTAAGAAAGTTCAATGTAACAAAATTCAAAAAAAAAAAAAAAGATCTTATACAGCGCAATTGCGTAGCTCTTCCTTTGAAAATTAATAAAAAGTGAAACTAGTCGTAATTTAAATGAAGCGATAATGGGCTAAACGCTGGCTTTATAGAAGAAGGTATTTATGTATGGAGCTTGAGCCTAATCAATTAGGTGATGACAAAAAGGGAAAAACGAAAAAGTTATCCGAACACGATAGCGAGTGTAATCGCCGCCAACTTCTGCTGCTTATGATGCAACCAGAATGCTGATGACAATAAAAATGCGCGAATATTTTTGTCCCTAACACCATAGAAAATATACTAGGTGAGAGCGTTACAGAGATTCGAATTAATTTTTAATGCTTCGATTTTTAATTATTTCGATAGGTTCTTCCTACGTTTATAATCTTATATACGCACTGTTTAATGTATATGCACGGTACAATGTAATTTCAAAAGTATACGCATAAGTATACATAAATTTTAAAGGAATCAACTTGCAATAACTGTGTGGGTATATGCCCACCGCTACCTTAATGATGCAATGCCGACGGAAAATGGAATGCTTTTGTTGATGTTGATGATATGATGATGCTGATGGTTTTAACGCCGATTGAGACGATTGTTTGATGACAGGAAGCTTTATTGTTCACCTTTTATGTGCGCCAAGTGACCATTTGGCAGCCGTGATGTGATGGTAGCGTGCTCCGCCTACCACACCGAAGATCCTGGGTTCACGCCCCGGGTAAAGCAACACCAAAATTTTAGAAACAAGATTTTTCGATTAGAAGAAAATTTTTCTAAGCGGGGTCGCCCCTCGCAAGTGTTTGACAAGCACCCCGATTGTATTTCTGCCATGAAAAGCTCTCAGTGAAAACTCATCTGCTTTGCAGATGCCGTTCGGAGTAGGCATAAAAGAAGTAGGTCCCGTCCCGCCAATTTTTAGGAAAAATTAAAAGGAGCACGACGCAAATTGGAAGAGAAGCTCGGCCTTAAGTCTCTTCGGAGGTTATAGCGCATTTCATTTATTTTTTATTATTTATTTAAGTGACCATTTGATGTCGAGGAGGCCTTGGTTTAGCTTTGATAAAAATGGGTTCAGGAGCAGTGCTGTTGCATTCGACGATATGAGCCCAATGTTAAATGAAGGGCCGATCCTTCTAATTAACATAATATTACGTTGACCTTGTATTTCCGATCTGGAACACTATGGTGGACGGAATGTAATATAATTGGATGTCCAGAGCCTTGTTGACTTGATGGTGGTACTTTGCCGTAACGCAATTACTGGCAAACAGACTAATTTAACATTTGCACTTTAACTGGCCCAGTGATACGCGTGAGCACAGCAGTAGATTTTATCTTGCAGATAAGTACCGAATTTTTATGGTACAGGGGTACAGGACAACTCCTTTTAAATATAGATGACCCAATGATCCGCTTGGGTACAGCAGTATAAAGTTGTATAAAAAAAGTTTAGTTTATTTTACAGGACTGTCCTGTCACGGTCGCCAAATATTTGGAGCGCTAAAATATATTAATCAAAACACATGATCGTTTCTATCAAACTTCTTCACCGTTTATTTTCTTTTAGTCAACTAACATATAAAACAAGTAAGGAAGGCTAAGTTCGGGTATAACCGAACATTACATACTCAGTTGAGAGCTTTGGAGACAAAGTAAGGGAAAATCACCGTGTAGGATAATGAACCTAGGGTAACCCTGGAATGTGTTTGTATGACATGTGTATCAAATGGAAGGTATTAAAGAGTATTTTAAGAGGGCCATATTTCTATAGGTGGACGCCTTTTCGAGATATCTCCATAAAGGTGGACCAGGGGTGACTGTAGAATTTGTTTGTACGATATGGGTATCAAATGAAAGGTGTTAATGAGTTTTTTAAAAGGGCGTGGGCCTTAGCTCTATAGGTGGACGCTTTTTCGAGATATCGCCATAAAGGTGGACCAGGGGTGACTCTTGAATTTGTTTGTACAATATGGGTATCAAATGAAAGGTGTTAATGAGTTTTTTAAAAGGGCGTGGGCCTTAGCTCTATAGGTGGACGCCTTTTCGAGATATCGCCATAAAGGTGGACCAGGGGTGACTCTAGAATTTGTTTGTACAATATGGGTATCAAACGAAAGGTGTTAATGGGTATTTTAAAAGGGAGTGGGCCTTAGTTCTATGGGAGGAGGTCTTTTCGAGATATCGCCATTAAGGTGGACCAGGGGTGACTCTAGAATTTGTTTGTACGATATAGGTATCAAATGAAAGGTGTTAATGAGTATTTTAAAAGGGAGTGGGCCTTAGTTTATAGGTGGACGCCTTTTCGAGATATCGCTATAGAGGTGGACCAGGGGTGACTCTAGAATTTGTTTGTACGATACGAGTATCAAATGAAAGGTGTTAATGAGTATTTTAAAAGGGAGTGGGCCTTAGCTCTATAGGTGAAGCCTTTTCGAGATATCGCCATAGAGGTAGACCAGGGTGACTCTAGAATTTGTTTGTACGACATGGGTATCAAATGAAAGGTGTTAATGAGTATTTTAAAAGGGAGTGGGCCTTAGTTCTATAGGAGGACGCCTTTTCGAGATATCGCCATAGAGGTGGACCAGGGGTGACTCTAGAATTTGTTTGTACGATACGAGTATCAAATGAAAGGTGTTAATGAGTATTTTAAAAGGTAGTGGGCCTTAGTTCAATGGGTGGATGGCTTTTCGAGATATCGCCATAAAGGTGGACCAGGGGTGACTCTAGAATTTGTTTGTACAATATGGATATCAAATGAAAGGTGTTAATGAGTATTTTAAAAGGGAGTGGGCCTTAGTTCTATGGTTGGACGCCTTTTCGAGATATCGCCATAGAGGTGGACCAGGGGTGACTCTAGAATTTGTTTGTACGATACGAGTATCAAATGAAAGGTGTTAATGAGTATTTTAAAAGGTAGTGGGCCTTAGTTCAATGGGTGGATGGCTTTTCGAGATATCGCCATAAAGGTGGACCAGGGGTGACTGTAGAATTTGTTTGTACGATATGGGTATCAAATGAAAGGTGTTAATGAGTTTTTTAAAAGGGCGTGGGCCTTAGCTCTATAGGTGGACGCCTTTTCGAGATATCGCCATAAAGGTGGACCAGGGGTGACCCTAGAATTTGTTTGTACAATATGGGTATCAAATGAAAGGTGTTAATGAGTTTTTTAAAAGGGCGTGGGCCTTAGTTCTATAGGAGGACGCCTTTTCGAGATATCGCCATAGAGGTGGACCAGGGGTGACTCTAGAATTTGTTTGTACGATACGAGTATCAAATGAAAGGTGTTAATGAGTATTTTAAAAGGTAGTGGGCCTTAGTTCAATGGGTGGATGGCTTTTCGAGATATCGCCATAAAGGTGGACCAGGGGTGACTGTAGAATTTGTTTGTACGATATGGGTATCAAATGAAAGGTGTTAATGAGTTTTTTAAAAGGGCGTGGGCCTTAGCTCTATAGGTGGACGCCTTTTCGAGATATCGCCATAAAGGTGGACCAGGGGTGACTCTAGAATTTGTTTGTACAATATGGGTATCAAACGAAAGGTGTTAATGGGTATTTTAAAAGGGAGTGGGCCTTAGTTCTATGGGAGGAGGTCTTTTCGAGATATCGCCATTAAGGTGGACCAGGGGTGACTCTAGAATTTGTTTGTACGATATAGGTATCAAATGGAAGGTGTTAATGAGTATTTTAAAAGGGAGTGGGCCTTAGTTCTATAGGTGGACGCCTTTTCGAGATATCGCTATAGAGGTGGACCAGGGGTGACTCTAGAATTTGTTTGTACGATACGAGTATCAAATGAAAGGTGCTAATGAGTATTTTAAAAGGGAGTGTGCCTTAGCTCTATAGGTGGACGCCTTTTCGAGATATCGCCATAGAGGTAGACCAGGGTGACTCTAGAATTTGTTTATACGACATGGGTATCAAATGAAAGGTGTTAATGAGTATTTTAAAAGGGAGTGGGCCTTAGTTCTATAGGTGGACGCCTTTTCGAGATATCGCCATAGAGGTGGACCAGGAGTGACTCTAGAATTTGTTTGTACGATACGAGTATCAAATGAAAGGTGTTAATGAGTATTTTAAAAGGTAGTGGGCCTTAGTTCAATGGGTGGATGGTTTTTCGAGATATCGCCATAAAGGTGGACCAGGGGTGACTCTAGAATTTGTTTGTACAATATGGATATCAAATGAAAGGTGTTAATGAGTATTTTAAAAGGGAGTGGGCCTTAGTTCTATGGTTGGATGCCTTTTCGAGATATCGCCATAGAGGTGGACCAGGGGTGACTCTAGAATTTGTTTGTACGATACGAGTATCAAATGAAAGGTGTTAATGAGTATTTTAAAAGGTAGTGGGCCTTAGTTCAATGGGTGGAGGGCTTTTCGAGATATCGCCATAAAGGTGGACCAGGGGTGACTCTAGAATTTGTTTGTACAATATGGATATCAAATGAAAGGTGTTAATTAGTATTTTAAAAGGGAGTGGGCCTTAGTTCTATGGGAGGAGGTCGTTTCGAGATATCGCCATTAAGGTGGACCAGGGGTGACTCTAGAATTTGTTTGTACGATATAGGTATCAAATGAAAGGTGTTAATTAGTATTTTAAAAGGGAGTGGGCCTTAGTTCTATAGGTGGACGCCTTTTCGAGATATCGCCATAAAGGTGGACCAGGGGTGACTCTAGAATTTGTTTGTACAATATGGATATCAAATGAAAGGTGTTAATGAGTATTTTAAAAGGGAGTGGGCCTTAGTTCTATGGTTGGACGCCTTTTCGAGATATCGCCATAGAGGTGGACCAGGGGTGACTCTAGAATTTGTTTGTACGATACCAGTATCAAATGAAAGGTGTTAATGAGTATTTTAAAAGGGAGTGAGCCTTAGTTCTATGGTTGGATGCCTTTTTGAGATATCGCCATAAAGGTGGACCAGGGGTGACTCTAGAATTTGTTTGTACGATGTGGGTATCAAATGAAAGGTGTTAATGAGTATTTTAAAAGGGAGTGGACCTTAGTTCTATAGGCGGACTCCTTTTCGAGATCTCGCAATAAAGGTGGACCAGGGGTGACTCTAGAATGCGTTTGTACAACATGGGTATCAAACGAAAGGTGTTAATGAGTATTTTAAAAGGGAGTGGGCCTTAGTTCTATAGGTGGACGCCTTTTCAAGATATCGCCATAGAGGTGGACCAGGGGTGACTCTAGAATTTGTTTGTACGATACGAGTATCAAATGAAAGGTGTTGATGAGTTTTTTTAAAAGGGCGTGGACCTTAGCTCTATAGGTGGACGCCTTTTCGAGATATCGCCATAAAGGTGGACCAGGGGTGACTCTAGAATTTGTTTGTACGATATAGGTATCAAATGAAAAGTGTTAATGAGTATTTTAAAAGGGAGTGAGCCTTAGTTCTATGGTTGGATGCCTTTTCGAGATATCGCCATAAAGGTGGACCAGGGGTGACTCTAGAATTTGTTTGTACGATATGGGTATCAAATGAAAGGTGTTGATGAGTTTTTTTAAAAGGGCGTGGACCTTAGCTCTATAGGTGGATGGCTTTTCGAGATATCGTCATGAAAGTGGACCAGGGGTGACTCTAGAATTTGTTTGTACGATATGGGTATCAAAATAAAGGTATTAATGAGGGTTTTAAAAAAAGTGGTGGTGGTTGTATATGTGAAGGCGTTTTCGAGATATCGACCAAAATGTGGACCAGGGTGACCCAGGCCATCATCTGTCGGGTACCGCTAATTTGTTTATAAATGTAATACCACGAACAGTATTCCTGCCAAGATTCCAAGGGCTTTTGATTTCGCCCTGCAGAACTTTTTCATTTCTTAATATGGTAGATGTCACACCCGTTTTACAAATTTTTTTTCTAAAGTTATATTTTGCGTCAATAAGCCAATCCAATTACCATATTTCATCCCTTTTTTCGTATTTGGCATCGAATTATGGCATTTTTTAATTTTTTCGTAATTTTCGATATCGAAAAAGTGGGCGTGGTCATAGTCGGATTTCGGCCATTTTTTATACCATTACAAAGTGAGTTCAGATAATTACGTGAACTGAGTGTTGTAAAGATGTATCGATTTTTGCGCAAGTTATCGTGTTAGCGGCCGAGTGGAAGGACAGACGGACGACTGTGTATAAAAACTGGGCATGGCTTCAACCGATGTCGCCCTTTTTCACAGAAAACAGTTACCGTCCTAGAGTCTAAACCCCTACCAAATTTCACAAGGATTGGTAAATTTGTGTTCGAGTTATGGCACTAAAAATATGCTAGACAAATTAAACGAAAAGGGCGGAGCCACGCCCATTTTGAAATTTCCTTTTATATTTGTATTTTGTCACACCATATCATTATTGGAGTTGAATGTTGACATAATATACTTATATACTGTAAAAATATTAACTTTTATTTTAAATTTGACTTAAAAAAATTTTTTTTAAGTGGGCGTGGTCGTTCTTCGATTTTGCTAATTTATATTAAGAACTAGCCTTTACCCGCGGCCCCGTCCGCAAGGAGAAATTTAAATATATGGGCTATTCGCGTTAGCCTGCTTATCAAGTTATCTGTTTAAAATTTTGTTTTCTGTCTAATGCATTTTATTTTTGTAATTGAGTAAAAAAAAAAGAACTAAATGAGCTGATAACCTGATAGGATCCCAAATGATCCCGACATTATCCAGAAAAAGCTACAAAATAACCCCCAGGCTATCGCGGACGGATCCCGAAAACCATCCAGAAATGCCCCGAAAGGGTCTCCAAAAGTTCCCGGAATAGTCCCAAAAAAAACCCGAAATGACAACAACACGATTCTAGACGTATCCAGAGAACCACAAAGAAATGATCCCTGAAGGTGTCCCAAAATGATCCCGAAAAGGTTCCGAAATTACCCTAACGGGCCCCCGGGCGGATCTCAAAAACCATCCAGAAAATATCCAGGAAGGGTCCCTAAATTATCCCGACATACTCCAGAAAAAGTTCCGAAATGGCTCCGAGGGGATCCATGACGGATCGCGAAAACCATACAGACATGATTCCGGAAGGATCCCAAAATGATCCCGAAATAGTCCGGAAATGACCCAGATGGGATCCCGCACAGGTCCAGAAATGATCCCGGAAGGGTCCAAAAACTATCCCGGAAAAGTAACAAAAAATTCCGAAATAGCTCCTACGGCATCCCGGACGGATCCAGAAATGATCTCGGAAGGGTCTCCAAATTATCCCAAAATGGTCCCGAAATGACCCTGATGGATCCGGCAAACCATCAAGAAATTATGCCGGAAGGGTCCCCAAATGATCTCGAAATAATACAGAAAAGGTCACGAAACGACCCCTAGAGGATCCCCAAATGATCCCGTATTAGCCCCGAAAAGGTCCCGAAATAACCCCGACGGGATCCCGGAAAAATCCCGAAAACCATCCAGAAATTATGCCGGAAGGGATCCCAAATGATTCCGAAAAAGTCCCGCATTGATTCCAACGGGATCCCGAACAAATACCGAAAATCATCCAGAAGTGATGCCGGAAAGGTACTCAAATGATCACCTAATATTCCCGAAATTACCCTTAAGGGGTTCTGGACGGATCCCGCAAACCATCCAGAAATGATCCCGATATAGTCCCGAAGAAGTCCCGAAATGACCCTGACGGGATCTCGAACGCATCCCTAAATGACCCTGACGGGATCCAGGACAGATCCCGAAATCCATCTAGAAATGATCTCTGGAGGGTCCCCAAATGATCCCGAAAAAGTCCCGCAATGATTCCGACGGGATCCTGAACGGATACCGAAAACCATGCAGAAGTGATGCCGGAAAGGTCCTCAAATGATCACCTAATATTCCCAAAATGACCCTGACGGCATCCCGGACAGATCCCGAAATCCATCCAGAAATGATCTTGGGAGGGTCCCAAAATGATCCCGAAATAGTCTCGGAAAAGTCCAGAAATTACCCTGACGGGATCCCGGACGAATCCTGAAAACCAATCTTAAATGTTGCCGGAAAAGTCCCGAAATTACCCTGATGGGACCCCGAAAGGATCCCGAAAACAATCCAGAAATGATGCCGGAAAGGTCCTCAAATGATCACCTAATAGTCCCAAAATGACCCTGACGGCATCCCGGACAGATCCCGAAATCCATCCAGAAATGATTTTGGGAGGGTCCCAAAATGATCCCGAAATAGTCTCGGAAAAGTCCAGAAATTACCCTGACGGGATCCCGTACGAATCTTGAAAACCAATCTTAAATGTTGCCGAAAAAGTCCCGAAATTACCCTGATGGGACCCCGAAAGGATCCCGAAAACAATCCAGAAATGATGCCGAAAGGGTCCGCAAATGATCCTGTATTAGTCAAGAAAAAGTCCCGAAATGACCCCGACGGGATCCCGGACGAATCCCAAAAACCATCCAGAAATGATGCCGGTAGGTATCCCAACTAATCCCGAAATGACCTCGTCGGCATCCTGGACGGATCCCGAAAATTATCCAGAAATGATACCGGAAAGGTCCCCAAATGATCCCCTAATAGTCCCGAAATTACCCTGATGGGATCCCGGACGGATCCCGAAAACCATCCAGAAATGATGCCGAAATGGTTCCCAAATGATCCCGTATTAGTCGCGAAAAAGTCCCGAAATGAGCCCGACGGGATCCCGGATGGATCCCGAAAACCATCCAGAAATGATGCCGGAAGAGCCCCCAAATGATCCCAAAAAAGTCCCCAAATGACCCCGACGAAATCCCGGACGGATCCCGAAAACCATCCAGAAATGATGCCGAAAGGGTTCCCAAATGATCCCGTATTAGTCGCGAAAAAGTCCCGAAATGACCCCGACGGGATCCCGGACGGATCCCGAAAACCATCCAGAAATGATGCCAAAAGGGTTCCCAAATGATCCCGTATTAGTCGCGAAAAAATCCCGAAATGACCCCGTTGGGATCCCGGACGGATCCCCAAAACCATCCAGAAATGATGCCGGAGGAGCCTCCAAATGATCCCGAAAAATTCCCCAAATGACCCCGACGAGATCCCGGACGGATCCCGAAAACCATCCAGAAATGATGCCGGAAGAGCCCCCAAATGATCCCAAAAAAGTTCCCAAATTACCCCGACGAAATCCCGGACGGATCCCGAAAACCATCCAGAAATGATGCCGAAAGGGTTCCCAAATGATCCCGTATGAGTCGCCAAAAAGTCCCGAAATGACCCCGACGGTATCCCGGACGGATCCCGAAAACCATCCAGAAATGATGCCGGAAGAGCCCCCAAATGATCCCAAAAAAGTCCCCAAATGACTCCGACGAAATCCGGGACGGATCCCGAAAACCATCCAGAAATGATGCCGAAAGGGTTCCCAAATGATCCCGTATGAGTCGCCAAAAAGTCCCGAAATGACCCCGACGGGATCCCGGACGGATCCCGAAAACCATCCAGAAATGATGCCGGAAGAGCCCCCAAATGATCCCAAAAAAGTGCCCAAATGACCCCGACGAAATCCCGGACGGATCCCGAAAACCATCCAGAAATGATGCCGGAAGGGTCCCCAAATGATCGCGAAATAATCCCGAAATGATTCCGAAATAGTCACGAAAATGTCCCAAAATAACCCCGACGGGATCCCGGACGGATCACGAAAACTATACAGAAATTATTCCGGAAGGGTCCCAAAATGATCCCGAAATAGTCCCGAAAAAGTCCCGAAATTACCCCGGCGGGATCCCGGACCGATCCCGAAAACCATCCAGAAATGATCCCGGAAGGGTCTCGATATGACCCTTACGGGATTACAAATAAGGTGAAGCTAATTATAAACTGTATGTGCCAGATACCAAAAACTATTTATTTAGGAGAAAATTTATATTGAGTTATAGATTTTACACCAGAGGGGTTGATAAAGGGGGGGAGGAGGGTGTCACTGCTTACTTTGTAAGCCCTCGACTTATTTGACCCCTTGAGTATGTGATATTGGTGAAGGCCAGTATACGTAAAGTTATAATGTGTAAAAATTATTAAAAAGTAATTGCTCGAAGGGGTCGTGGGACCCCCACCCCTCTTTCCGTGTTCGAAAAAAATTTCGCTAGTAGACTATTGTCTCTGTCCCAAATTTCATCAAAATACGTGTAGCCATTCTGGCGTGATTCAGTCGCAAAGACGAAAAAATATAATAATTAAATTATAACTGTTCCTAGGGGGCGGCGACCACGCCCCTTTTGAAAAATATATAGCTGGTAGATCCTTCTAGACTATTGGCTACATGTGCGCAAAATTTCATCCAAATCGGTCCAGCCGTTCTTGCGTGATTGAGTCACAAAGACAAACGTCTGGACAAACATCCAAACATGCAAACATCTAAACATCCAAACATCCAAACTTTCCCATTTATAATATACTAGCCTTTACCCGCGGCCCCGTCCGCAAGGAAAATTTTAAATATATGGGCTATTCACGTTAGCCTGCTTATTATCTGTTTAAAATTTTGTTTTCTGTCTAATGCATTTTATTTTTGTAATTGAGTAAAAAAAAGAACTAAATGAGCTGATAACCTGATAGGATCCCTAATGATCCCGAAATTATCCAGAAAAAGCTACGATATGACCCCAACGCTATCGCGGACGGATCCCGAAAACCATCCAGAAATGCCCCGAAAGGGTCTCCAAAAGTTCCCCGAATAGTCCCAAAAAAACCCGAACTGAGAGCGATACGATTCTAGACGTATCCAGAGAACCACACAGAAATGATCCCTGATGGTGTTCCAAAATGATCCCGAAAAGGTTCCGAAATGACCCTGACGGGCTCCCGGGCGGATCTCAAAAACCATCCAGAAAATATCCAGGAAGGGTCCCTAAATTATCCCGACTAACTCCAGAAAAAGTTCCGAAATGGCTCCGAGGGGATCCACGATGGATCGCGAAAACCATACAGAAATGATTCCGGAAGGATTCCAAAATGATCCCGAAATAGTCCGGAATTGACCCAGATGGGATCCCGCACAGATCCAGAAATGATCCCGGAAGGGTGCAAAAACTATCCCGGAAAAGTAACAAAAAATCCCGAAATGGCTCCTACGGCATCCCGGACGGATCCAGAAATGATCTCGGAAGGGTCCCCAAATGATCCCAAAATGGTCCCGAAATGACCCTGATGGATCCGGCAAACCATCAAGAAATTATGCCGAAAGGGTCCGAAAATGATCCCGAAATAATACAGAGAAAGTCACGAAACGACCCCTAGAGGATCCCCAAATGATCCCGTATTAGCCCCGAAAAGGTCCCGAAATAACCCCGACGGGATCCCGGACAAATGCCGAAAACCATCCAGAAATGATGCCGGAAGGAATCCCAAATGATTCCGTAAAAGTCCCGCATTGATTCCGACGGGATCCCGAACGGATACCGAAAATCATTCAGAAGTGATGCCGGAAAGGTCCTCAAATGATCACCTAATAGTCCCGAAATTACCCTTAAGGGGTCATGGACGGATCCCATAAACCATCCAGAAATGATCCCGATATAGTCCCGAAGAAGTCCCGAAATGACCCTGACGGGATCTCGAACGCACCCCTAAATGACCCTGACGGGATCCCGGACAGATCCCGAAATCCATCCAGAAATGATCTTGGGAGGGACCCCAAATGATCCCGAAAAAGTCCCGCAATGATTCCGAGGGTATCCTGATCGGATACCGAAAACCATCCAGAAGTGATGCCGGAAAGGTCCTCAAATGATCACCTAATACCAAAATGACCCTGACGGCATCCCGGACTGATCCCAAAATCCATCCAGAAATGATCTTGGGAAGGTCCAAAAATTATCCCGAAATAGTCTCGGAAAAGTTCAGAAATTACCCTGACGGGTCCCGGACGAATCTTGAAATCCATCTCTAAACGATCCCGAAAAAGTCCCGAAATGACCCTGACGGGATCCCGAAAGGATTCCAAAAACTATCCAGAAATGATGCCGGAAAGGTCCTCAAATGATCCCCTAATAGTTCCGAAATTACCGTGACGGGATGCCGAACGGATCCCGACAACTATCCAGAAATTATGCCGAAAGGGTCCGCAAATGATCCCGTATTAGTCGAGAAAAAGTTCCGAAATGACCCCCACGGGATCCCGGACGAATCCCAAAAACCATCCAGAAATGATGCCGGAAGGGACACCAAATGATCCCGAAAAAGTCCCGCAATAATTCCGACGGGATCCTGAGCGGATACCGAAAACCATCCAGAAGTGATGCCGAAAAGGTCCTCAAATGATCACCTAATAGTCCCAAAATGACCCTGACGGCATCCCGGACAGATCCCGAAATCCATCCAGAAATGATCTTGGGAGGGTCCCAAAATTATCCCGAAATAGTTTGGGAAAAGTCCAGAAATTACCCTGACGGATCCCGGACGAATCCTGAAAACCAATCTTAAATGATGCCGAAAAAGTCCCGAAATGACCCTGATGGGACCCGGAAAGGTTCCCGAAAACTAACCAGAAATGATGCCGGAAAGGTCCTCAAATGATCTCCCAATAGTTCCGAAAAGACCCTGACGGGATCCCGAACGGATCCCGACAACTATCCAGAAATGATACCGAAAGGGCCCGCAAATGATCCCGTATTAGTCGAGAAAAAGTCCCGAAATGACCCCGACGGGATGCCGGACGAATCCCAAAAACCATCCAGAAATGATGTCGGAAGGGACCCCAATGATCCCGAAAAAGTCCCGCAATTATTCCGACGGGAATCTGAACGGATACCGAAAACCATCCAGAAGTGATGCCGGAACGGTCCTCAAATGCTCACCTAATAGTCTCAAAATGACCCTGAGGGCATCCCGGACAAATCCCGAAATCCATCCAGAAATGATCTTGGGAAGGTCCCAAAATGATCCCGAAATAGTCTCGGAAAAGTCCAGAAATTACCCTGACGGGCTCCCGGACGAAAACTGAAAGCCATCCTTAAATGATCCCGAAAAAGCCCCGAAATGACCCTGACGGGATCCCGAAAGGATTCCAAAAACTATCCAGAAATGATGCCGGAAAGGTCCTCAAATGATCCCCTAATAGTTCCGAAATGACCGTGACGGGATGCCGAACGGATCCCGACAACTATCCAGAAATTATGCCGAAAGGGTCCGCAAATGATCCCGTATTAGTCGAGAAAAAGTTCCGAAATGACCCCCACGGGATCCCGGACGAATCCCAAAAACCATCCAGAAATGATGCCGGTAGGTATCCCAAATGATCCCGAAATAATCCCGAAATGACCTCGTCGGCATCCCGGACGGATACCGAAAATTATCCAGAAATGATGCCGGAAAGGTCCACAAATGATCCCCTAATAGTCCCGAAATTACCCTGATGGGATCCCGGACGGATCCCGAAAACCATCCAGAAATGATGCCGGAAGAGCCCCCAAATGATCCCGAAAAAGGCCCCAAATGACCCCGACGATATCCCGGACGGGTCCCGAAAACCATCCAGAAATGATGCCGGAAGAGCCCCCAAATGATCCCGAAAAAGTCCCCAAATGACCCCGACGAGATCCCGCACGGATCCCGAAAACCATCCAGAAATGATGCCGGAAAAGCCCCAAATGATCCCGAAAAAGTCCCCAAATGACCCCGACATACTCCAGAAAAGGTTCCGAAATGGCTCCGAGAGAATCAACGACGGATCGCGAAAACCATACGGAAATGATTCCGGAAGGATCCCAAAATGATCCCGAAATAGTCCGGAAATGACCCAGATGGGATCCCGCACAGATCCAGAAATGATCCCGGAAGGGTCCAAAAACTATCCCGGAAAAGTAACAAAAAAATCCCGAAATGGCTCCTACGGCATCCCGGACGGATCCAGAAATGATCTCGGAAGGGTCCCCAAATGATCCCAAAATGGTCCCGAAATGACCCTGATGGATCCGGCAAACCATCAAGAAATTATGCCGGAAGGGTCCCCAAATGATCCCGAAATAAAACAGAAAAAGTCACGAAACGACCCCTAGAGGATCCCCAAATGATCCCGTATTAGCCCCGAAAAAGTCCCAAAATGACCCTGACGGGATCCCGAAAGGATTCCGAAAACAATACAGAAATGATGCCGGAAAGGTCCTCAAATGATCCCCTAATAGTCCCGAAATGACCGTGACGGGATCCCAACAACTATCCAGAAATGATGCCGAAAGGGTCCGCAAATGATCCCGTATTAGTCGAAAAAAAGTCCCGAAAGGACCACGACGGGATCCCGGACGAATCCCAAAAACCATCCAGAAACGATGCCGGTAGGTATCCCAAATGATCCCGAAATATTCCCGAAATGACCTCGTCGGCATCCCGGACGGATCCCGAAAATTATCCAGAAATGATGCCGGAAAGGTTCCCAAATGATCCCCTAATAGTCCCGAAATTACCCTAATGGGATCCCGGACGGATACCGAAAACCATCCAGAAATGATGCCGAAAGGGTTCCCAAATGATCCTGTATTAGTCGCGAAAAAGTCCCGAAATGACCCCGACGGGATCCCGAACGGATCCCGAAAACCATCCAGAAATGATGCCGAAAGGGTTCCCAAATGATCCCGTATTAGTGGCGAAAAAGTCCCGAAATGACCCCGACGGGATCCCGGACGGATTCCGAAAACCATCCAGAAATGATGCCGGTTGAGCCCCAAAATGATCCCGAAAAAGTCCCCAAATGACCCCGACGAGATCCCGGACGGATCCCGAAAACCATCCAGAAATGATGCCGGAAGAGCCCCCAAATGATCCCGAAAAAGTCCCCAAATGACCCCGACGATATCCCGGACGGATCCCGAAAACCATCCAGAAATGATGCCGGAAGAGCCCCCAAATGATCCCGAAAAAGTCCCCATATGACCCCGACGAGATCCCGCACGGATCCCGAAAACCATCCAGAAATGATGCCGGAAGGGTCCCCAAATGATCGCGAAATAGTCCCGATTTGATTCCGGAATAGTCCCGAAAATGTTCCAAAATAACCCCGACGGGATCCCGGACGGATCCCGTAAACTATACAGAAATGATCCCGGAAGGGTCCCAAAGTGATCCCGAAATAGTCCCGAAAAAGTCCCGAAATTACCCCGGCGTAATCCCGGACCGATCCCGAAAACCATCCAGAAATGATCCCGGAAGGGGCTCGATATGACCCTTACGGGATTACAAATAAGGTGAAAGCTAATTATAAAACCATGTTAATAAGGCAGCAGGCGCATTGGAGCGAATAAAAAGTTAGATAGAAATATACAGGTAAAGCTAATAAAAGCGTGCTAATAAAAACAATTGATGGAGGGCGGATGGCGGGAGTAGAGGAGAGGACCACTGATCGTTCCTCCAAAATTGTCTAGATCTCGTTCTGTATGTACCAGATACCAAAAACTATTGATTTAGGAGAAAATTTAGATTGAGTTATAACAATTTATGGATTTTACACCAGAGGGGGAGATAAAGGGGGGCGGGCGGAGGGTGTCACTGCTTACTTTGTAAGCCCTCGACTTATTTGACCCCTTGAGTCTGTGATATTGGTGAAGGCCAGTATACGTAAAGTTATAGTGTGTAAAAATTATGAAAAATAATTTCTCGAAGAGGTCGTGGGACCCCCACCCCTCTTTCCATGCTCGAAAAAAATTTCGCTAGAAGACTACTGTCTGTGTCCCAAATTTCATCAAAATCCGTGTAGCCATTCTGGCGTCATTCAGTCGCAAAGACGAAAAAATATAATTATTAAATTATAACTGTTCCTAGGGGGCGGGAACCACGCCCCTTTTGAAAAATATATAGCTAGTAGATCCTTCTAGACTATTGGCTATATGTGTGCAAAATTTCATCCAAATCGGTCCAGCCGTTCTTGCGTTATTGAGTCACAAAGACAAACGTCTGGACAAACATCCAAACATCCAAACATCCAAACATCCAAACATCTTAACATCCAAACTTTCCCATTTATAATATATACTAGCCTTTACCCGCGGCCCCGTCCGCAAGGAGAAAATGAAATATGTGGGCTATTCACGTTAGGCTGCTTATAAAGTTATCTGTTTAAAATTTTTTTTCTGTCTAATGCATTTTATTTTTGTAATTGAGTAAAAAAAAGAACTTTATGAGCTGATAACCTGATAGGATCCCAAAATGATAACGAAATTATCCAGAAAAAGCCACGAAATGACCCCGACGCTATCGCGGACGGATCCCGAAAACCATCCAGAAAAGCCCCGGAAGTGTTTCCAAAAGTTCCCGAAGTAGTCCCAAAAAAACCCGAAATGACAACGACACGATTCTAGACTTATCCAGATAACCACACAGAAATGATGCCTGAAGGGTACCAAATTGATCCCGAAATAGTCCCGAAAAAGTTCCGAAATTACCCTGACGGGCTCCCGGACGGATCTCAGAAACCATCCAGAAAATATCCAGGAAGGGTCCCTAAATTATCCCGACTAACTCCAGAAAAAGTTCCGAAATGGCTCCGAGGGGATCCACGATGGATCGCGAAAACCATACAGAAATGATTCCGGAAGGATTCCAAAATGATCCCGAAATAGTCCGGAATTGACCCAGATGGGATCCCGCACAGATCCAGAAATGATCCCGGAAGGGTGCAAAAACTATCCCGGAAAAGTAACAAAAAATCCCGAAATGGCTCCTACGGCATCCCGGACGGATCCAGAAATGATCTCGGAAGGGTCCCCCAATGATCCCAAAATGGTCCCGAAATGACCCTGATGGATCCGGCAAACCATCAAGAAATTATGCCGAAAGGGTCCCAAAATGATCCCGAAATAATACAGAAAAAGTCACGAAACGACCCCTAGAGAATCCCCAAATGATCCCGTATTAGCCCCGAAAAGGTCCCGAAATAACCCCGACGGGATCCCGGACAAATCCCGAAAACCATCCAGAAATGATGCCGGAAGGAATCCCAAATGATTCCGTAAAAGTCCCGCATTGATTCCGACGGGATCCCGAACGGATACCGAAAATCATCCAGAAGTGACACCGGAAAGGTCCTCAAATGATCACCTAATAGTCCCGAAATGACCCTTAAGGGGTCATGGGCGGATGTCATAAACCATCCAGAAATGATCCCGATATAGTCCCGAAGAAGTCCCGAAATGACCCTGACGGGATCTCGAACGCACCCCTAAATGACCCTGACCGGGTCACGGACAGAATGATCCCGAAAAAGTGATGCCGGAAATGTCCTCAAATGATCACCTAATAGTTCCGAAAAGACCCTGACGGGATCCCGAACGGATCCCGACAACTATCTAGAAATGATGCCGAAAGGGCCCGCAAATGATCCCGTATTAGTCGAGAAAAAGTCCCGAAATGAACCCGACGGGATGCCGGACGAATCCCAAAAACCAGCCAGAAATGATGCCGGAAGGGACACCAAATGATCCCGAAAAAGTCCCGCAATAATTCCGACGGGATCCTGAGCGGATACCGAAAACCATCCAGAAGTGATGCCGAAAAGGTCCTCAAATGATCACCTAATAGTCCCAAAATGACCCTGACGGCATCCCGGACAGATCCCGAAATCCATCCAGAAATGATCTTGGGAGGGTCCCAAAATTATCCCGAAATAGTCTGGGAAAAGTCCAGAAATTACCCTGACGGATACCGGACGAATCCTGAAAACCAATCTTAAATGATGCCGAAAAAGTCCCGAAATGACCCTGAAGGGACCCGGAAAGGATCCCGAACGGATCCCGACAACTATCCAGAAATGATACCGAAAGGGCCCGCAAATGATCCCGTATTAGTCGAGAAAAAGTCCCGAAATGACCCGGACGGGATGCCGGACGAATCCCAAAAACCATCCAGAAATGATTTTGGAAGGGACCCCAATGATCCCGAAAAAGTCCCGCAATTATTCCGACGGGAATCTGAACGGATACCGAAAACCATCCAGAAGTGATGCCGGAACGGTCCTCAAATGCTCACCTAATAGTCCCAAAATGACCCTGAGGGCATCCCGGACAAATCCCGAAATCCATCCAGAAATGATCTTGGGAAGGTCCCAAAATGATCCCGAAATAGTCTCGGAAAAGTCCAGAAATTACCCTGACGGGTTCCCGGACGAATCCTGAAAGCCATCCTTAAATGATCCCGAAAAAGCCCCGAAATGACCCTGACGGGATCCCGAAAGGATTCCAAAAACTATCCAGAAATGATGCCGGAAAGGTCCTCAAATGATCCCCTTATAGTTCCGAAATAACCGTGACGGGATCCCGAACGGATCCCGACAACTATCCAGAAATTATGCCGAAAGGGTCCGCAAATGATCCCGTATTAGTCGAGAAAAAGTCCCGAAATGACCCCGACGGGATCCCGGACGAATCCCAAAAACCATCCAGAAATGATGCCGGTAGGTATCCCAAATGATCCCGAAATAATCCCGAAATGACCTCGTCGGCATCCCGGACGGATACCGAAAATTATCCAGAAATGATGCCGGAAAGGTCCACAAATGATCCCCTAATAGTCCCGAAATTACCCTGATGGGATCCTGGACGGATCCCGAAAACCATCCAGAAATGATGCCGGAAGAGCCCCCAAATGATCCCGAAAAAGTCCCCAAATGACCCCGACGATATCCCGGACGGATCCCGAAAACCATTCAGAAATGATGCCGGAAGAGCCCCCAAATGATCCCGAAAAAGTCCCCAAATGACCCCGACGAGATCCCGCACGGATCCCGAAAACCATCCAGAAATGATGCCGGAAGAGCCCCAAATGATCCCGAAAAAGTCCCCAAATGACCCCGACATACTCCAGAAAAGATTCCGAAATGGCTCCGAGGGAATCAACGACGGATCGCGAAAACCATACAGAAATGATTCCGGAAGGATCCCAAAATGATCCCGAAATAGTCCGGAAATGACCCAGATGGGATCCCGCACAGATCCAGAAATGATCCCGGAAGGGTCCAAAAGCTATCCCGGAAAAGTAACAAAAAATCCCGAAATGGCTCCTACGGCATCCCGGACGGATCCAGAAATGATCTCGGAAGGGTCCCCAAATGATCCCAAAATGGTCCCGAAATGACCCTGATGGATCCGGCAAACCATCAAGAAATTATGCCGGAAGGGTCCCCAAATGATCCCGAAATAAAACAGTAAAAGTCACGAAACGACCCCTAGAGGATCCCCAAATGATCCCGTATTAGCCCCAAAAAAGTCCCAAAATGACCCTGACGGGATCCCGAAAGGATTCCGAAAACAATACAGAAATGATGCCGGAAAGGTCCTCAAATGATCCCCTAATAGTCCCGAAATGACCGTGACGGGATCCCGACAACTATCCAGAAATGATGCCGAAAGGGTCCGCAAATGATCCCGTATTAGTCGAAAAAAGTCCCGAAAGGACCACGACGGGATCCCGGACGAATCCCAAAAACCATCCAGAAATGATGCCGGTAGGTATCCCAAATGATCCCGAAATAGTCCCGAAATGACCTCGTCGGCATCCCGGACGGATCCCGAAAATTATCCAGAAATGATGCCGGAAAGGTTCCCAAATGATCCCCTAATAGTCCCGAAATTACCCTAATGGGATCCCGGACGGATCCCGAAAACCATCTAGAAATGATGCCGAAAGGGTTCCCAAATGATCCCGTATTAGTCGCGAAAAAGTCCCTAAATGACCCCGACGGGATCCCGGACGGATCCCGAAAACCATCCAGAAATGATGCCGAAAGGGTTCCCAAATGATCCCGTATTAGTCGCGAAAAAGTTCCGAAATGACCCCGACGGGATCCCGGACGGATCCCGAAAACCATCCAGAAATGATGCCGGATGAGCCCCAAAATGATCCCGAAAAAGTCCCCAAATGACCCCGACGAGATCTCGGACGGATCCCGAAAACCAACCGAAAGGGTCCGCAAATGATCCCGTATTAGTCGAAAAAAGTCCCGAAAGGACCACGACGGGATCCCGACCGAATCCCAAAAACCATCCAGAAATGATGCCGGTAGGTATCCCAAATGATCCCGAAATAGCCCCGAAATGACCTCGTCGGCATCCCGGACGGATCCCGAAATTTATCCAGAAATGATGCCGGAAAGGTTCCCAAATGATCCCCTAATAGTCCCGAAATTACCCTAATAGGATCCCGGACGAATCCCGAAAACCATCCAGAAATGATGCCGAAAGGGTTCCCAAATGATCCCGTATTAGTCGCGAAAAAGTCCCGAAATGACCCCGACGGGATCCCGGACGGATCCCGAAAACCATCCAGAAATGATGCCGAAAGGGTTCCCAAATGATCCCGTATTAGTCGCGAAAAAGTCCCGAAATGACCCCGACGGGATCCTGGACGGATCCCGAAAACCATCCAGAAATGATGCCGGATGAGCCCCAAAATGATCCCGAAAAAGTCCCCAAATGACCCCGACGAGATCCCGAACGGATCCCGAAAACCATTCAGAAATGATGCCTGAAGAGCCCCCAAATGATCCCGAAAAAGTCCCCAAATGACCCCGACGATATCCCGGACGGATCCCGAAAACCATCCAGAAATGATGCCGGAAGAGCCCTCAAATGATCCCGAAAAAGTCCCCATATGACCCCGACGAGATCCCGCACGGATCCCGAAAACCATCCAGAAATGATGCCGGAAGGGTCCCCAAATGATCGCGAAATAGTCCCGAAATGATTCCGGAATAGTCCCGAAAATGTTCCAAAATAACCCCGACGGGATCCCGGACGGATCCCGTAAACTATACAGAAATGATCCCGGAAGGGTCCCAAAATGATCCCGAAATAGTCCCGAAAAAGTCCCGAAATTACCCCGGCGTAATCCCGGACCGATCCCGAAAACCATCCAGAAATGATCCCGGAAGTGTCTCGATATGACCCTTACGGGATTACAAATAAGGTGAAGCTAATTATAAAACCATGTTAATAAGGCAGCAGGCGCATTGGAGCGAATAAAAAGTTAGATAGAAACATACAGGTAAAGCCAATAAAAGCGTGCTAATAAAAACAATTAATGGAGGGCGGATGGCGGGAGTAGAGGAGAGGACCACTGATCGTTCCTCCAAAATTGTCTAGATCTCGTTCTGTATGTACCAGATACCAAAAACTATTGATTTAGGAGAAAATTTAGATTGAGTTATAACAATTTATGGATTTTACACCAGAGGGGGGTTAAAGGGGGGCGGGCGGAGGGTGTCACTGCTTACTTTGTAAGCCCTCGACTTATTTGACCCCTTGAGTCCGTGATATTGGTGAAGGCCAGTATACGTAAAGTTAAAATGTGTAAAAATTATGAAAAATAATTTCTCGAAGGGTCGTGGGACCCCACCCCTCTTTCCATGTTCTAAAAAAATTTCGCTAGTAGACTACTGTCTGTGTCCCAAATTTCATCAAAATCCGTGTAGCCATTCTGGCGTGATTCAGTCGCAAAGACGAAAAAATATAATAATTAAATTATAACTGTTCCTATGGGGCGGGGACCACGCCCCTTTCGAAAAATATATAGCTAGTAGATCCTTCTAGACTATTGGCTATATGTGTGCAAAATTTCATCCAAATCGGTCCAGCCGTTCTTGCGTTATTGAGTCACAAAGACAAACGTCTGGACAAACATCCAAACATCCAAACATCCAAACATCCAAACATCCAAACATCCAAACATCCAAACATCTAAACATCCAAACATCCAAACATCCAAACATCTTAACATCCAAACTTTCCCATTTATAATATATATTAGATTAGATAGCCTTTACCCGCGGCCCCGTCCGCAAGGAGAAAATAAAATATATGGGTTATTTACGTTATCCTGCTTATCAAGTTAAAAAAATAACTAAATGAGCTGAAAACCTGAAAGGCACGCTTACGTGAATAGTGCAATACAGTATCCTCGAATTAAAAAAATACATTTTGTTTTTAAGTTAAATTATTAAGTTATATTTGTTCCCAAACTAATTATGTGATCTGTTGTATATTGCCATAAAACCAGATTAAATACGGAAAAGCACACATACCCCACTTATTGAGTTATATTTATTCGCAAACTGATTATGTGATCTATTGTATACTGCCATAAAACCAGCTTAAATTCGGAAAAGTACACATACCCAACTTATTGAGTTATATTTGTTCCCAACCAATTATGTGATCTATTGTATACTGCCATAAAACCAACTTAAATACGGAAAAGCACACATACCCCACTTATTGAATTATGCGATCTATTGTATACTGCCATAAAACCAGTTTAAATAAGGAAAAGCACACATACCCAACTTATTGAGTTATATTTGTTCCCAAACTAATTATGTGATCTATTGTATACTGTCATAAAACCAACTTAAATACGGAAAAGCACACATACCCCACTTATCGAGTTATATTTGCTCGCAAACTAATTATGTGATCTATTGTATACTGCCATAAAACCAGCTTAAATACGGAAAAGCACACATACCCAACTTTTTAAGTTATATTTGTTCCCAAACCAATTATGTGATCTATTGTATACTGCCATAAAGCCAACTTAAATACGGAAAAGCACACATACCCCACTTATTGAGTTATATTTGTTCGCAAACTAATTATGTGATCTATTGTATACTGCCATAAAACCAGCTTAAATAAGGAAAAGCACACATATCCCACTTATTAAGTTATATTTGTTCCCAAACTAATTATGTGATCTATTGTATACCGCCATAAAACCAACTTAAATACGGAAAAGCACACATACGCCACGTATTGAGTTATATTTGTTCGCAAACTAATTATGTGATCTATTGTATACTGCCATAAAACCAACTTAAATACGGAAAAGCACACATACCCAACTTATTGAGTTATATTTGTTCGCAAACTAATTATGTGATCTATTGTATACTGCCATACAACCAGCTTAAATAAGGAAAAGCACACATATCCCACTTATTAAGTTATATTTGTTCGCAAACTAATTAAGTGATATATTGTATACTGCCATAAAACCAGATTAAATACGGAGAAGCACACATACCCCACTTATTGAGTTATATTTGTTCGCAAACTAACTATGTGATATATTGTATACTACCACAAAACCAGTTTAAATACGGAAAAGCACACATACCCCACTTATTAAGTTATATTTTGTTCCCAAACTAATTATGTGATCTATTGTATACCGCCATAAAACCAACTTAAATACGGAAAAGCACACATACGCCACGTATTGAGTTATATTTGTTCGCAAACTAATTATGTGATCTATTGTATACTGCCATAAAACCAACTTAAATACGGAAAAGCACACATACCCAACTTATTGAGTTATATTTGTTCGCAAACTAATTATGTAATCTATTGTATACTGCCATAAAACCAGCTTAACTAAGGAAAAGCACACATATCCCACTTATTAAGTTATATTTGTTCGCAAACTAATTAAGTGATCTATTGTATACTGCCATAAAACCAGATTAAATACGGAGAAGCACACATACCCCACTTATTGAGTTATATTTGTTCGCAAACTAATTATGTGATCTATTGTATACTGCCATAAAACCAACTTAAATACGGAAAAGCACACATACCCAACTTATTGAGTTATATTTGTTCGCAAACTAATTATGTGATCTATTGTATACTGCATAAAAACCAGCTTAAATAAGGAAAAGCACACATATCCCACTTATTAAGTTATATTTGTTCGCAAACTAATTAAGTGATCTATTGTATACTGCCATAAAACCAGATTAAATACGGAGAAGCACACATACCCCACTTATTGAGTTATATTTGTTCGCAAACTAATTATGTGATCTATTGTATACTGCCATAAAACCAGCTTAAATAAGGAAAAGCACACATATCCCACTTATTAAGTTATATTTGTTCGCAAACTAATTAAGTGATCTATTGTATACTGCCATAAAACCAGATTAAATACGGAGAAGGTCACATACCCAACTTATTAAGTTATATTTGTTCGCAAACTAACTATGTGATCTATTGTACACTGCCATAAAGCCAGATTAAATACAGAAAAGCATACATACCTCACTTATTAAGTTATATTTGTTCGCAAACTAATTTTGTGATCTATTGTATACTGCCATAAAACCAGCTAAAATACGGAAAAGCACACATACCCCACTTATTGAGTTATATTTGTTCGCAAACTAATTAAGTGATCTATTGTATACTGCCATAAAACCAGATTAAATACCGAGAAGCACACATACCCCACTTATTGAGTTTTATTTGTCGCAAACTAATTATGTGATCTATTGTATACTGTCATAAAACCAGATTAAATACGGAAAAGCACACATACCCAACTTATTAAGTTATATTTGTTCGCAAACTAACTATGTGATCTATTGTATACTGCCACAAAACCAGCTTAAATACGGAAAAGCACACATACCCCACTTATTAAGTTATATTTGTTCCCAAACCAATTATGTGATCTATTGTAGACTGCCATAAAACCATCCAGAAATGATGCCGGAAGTGACACCAAATGGTCCCGAAAAAGTCCCAAAATGACCCCGACGGGATCCCGAACGTATCCCGAAAACCATCCAGAAATGATGTCGGAAGGGACCCCAAATGATCCCGAAAAAGTCCCGAAATGACCCCGACGGGATCCCGGACGGATACCGAAAGCCATCCAGAAATGATGCAGGAAGGTACACCAAATGATCCCAAAAAAGTCCTGAAATTGCCCCGACGGGATCCCGGATGGATCCCTAAATCAATCTAGAAATGATGGCGGAAGATACCCCAAATGATCCCGAAATTATCCCGACGGGATCCCGGACGATCCCTACAACCATCTAGAAATGATGCCGGAAGGTACCCCATATGACCCCGAAATGACCCGATGGGATCCCGGGCGGATCCCGAAAACTATCCAGAAATGATACCGGAAGGGACCCCAAATGATCCCGAAAAGTCTCGAAATGACCCCGACGGGATCCCGGACGCATCCCGATGACCATCTAGAAACGATGGCGGAAGGTACCGCAAATGATCCCGAGATACCCCGACGGGATCCCGGACGGAACCCGAAAACCTTTCAGAAATGATGCCGGAAGGGACCCCAAATGATACCGAAAAATCTCGAAATGACCCCGCCGGGATCCCGGACGGATCCCGAAAACCATCCAGAAATGATGCCGGAAGGGACCTCAAATGATCCCGAAAAAGTCCCGAAATGACCCCGACGGGATCCCGGACGGATCCCGAAAACGATCCAGAAATGATGCCGGAAGGGATCCCAAATGATCCCGAAAAAGTCCCGATGGACGGATGGATCCCGGAAACTATACAGTAATGATCCCGGAAGAGTCCCGAAAAGATCCCGAAATAGTCCCGACAAAAGTCCCGAAATGACCCTGACGGGATCCCAGACTGATCTCGAAGACCATCCAGAAATGACGCCGGAAGGGTCCCCGAATTATCCCAGAATAGTTTCGAAATAACCCTGACGCGATCCCGAAAGCCATCCAGAAATGATAAAGGAATGGGGATCCTTCCTCCGGAATAGTGCCAAAAATTTTCCGAAATAACCCTGACGGGATCCCCGACGGATTCCGAAAACAATCCAGAAATGATCCCGAAAGGATCCCCAAATTATCCCGAATCCCAGAAATCATCCAGATATGATCCTTAAAGAGTCCCCAAATGATCCCGAAGGGACCGACCGACAACTATCCAGAAATGATGCCGGAAGGGTCCCAAAATCATCCCGAAAAAGTCCCGAAACTACCCTAACAGATTCCCGAAAACCATGCAGAAATGTTGCGGGAAGGATCCCCAAATGATACCGAAATAGTCCCGAAAAACTGCCGAAATTACCCTGACAGGATCCCGGACGAATCCCGAAAATCTTTCCGAAAGAGCCCCGTAAAGGTCCCGAAATAATACCGAAATAGTCCCGATATGAGCCCGACGGGATCCCGAACGGATCTCGAAACCCATGCAGAAATGATGCCGGAAGGGTCTCGAAATGATACCGATATAGTCCCGAAGTGGCCCTGATGGGATCACGGACGGATCCCGAAAACCATCCAGAAATGATGCCGGAAGGATCCCCAAAGGAATTAGTCGAAAAAAAGTCGTGAAATGACCTGGGCGGGATCCCGGACGGATCCCGAAAACCATCTAGAAAAGATGGCGGAAAATACCCCAAATTATCCCGAAATAGTCCCGAAAAATTCACGAAATGACCCCGACGGGATCCCGAAAACCATCCAGAAATGATGCCAATATGTACACAAATGATCCCGAATTAGTCTCGTAATGATCCCGGAAATCATCAAGGATTTATAATCGGAAAAAAGTCACGAAATGACCACGACGGGATGCCGGACGAATCCCAAATACCATCCAGAAATGATGCCGGAAGGGACCCCAAATGATCCCGAAAAAGTCCCGCAATTATTCCGACGGGATCCTGAACGGATACCGAAAACCATTCAGAAGTGAAGCCGGCAATTGCCTCAAATGATCATCTAATAGTCCCAAAATGACCCTGACGGCATCCCAGACAAATCCCGAAATCCTTCCAGAAATGATCTTGGAAAGGTCCCAAAATGATCCCGAAATAGTCTCGAAAAGTCCAGAAATTACCCTGACGGGTTCCCGGACGAATCCTGAAAGCCATCCTTAAATGATCCCGAAAAAGTCCCGAAATGACCCTGACGGGATCCCGAAAGGATTCCGAAAACTATCCAGAAATGATGCCGAAAGGGTCCGCAAATAATCCCGTATTAGTCGAGAAAAAGTCCCGAAATGACCCCGCCGGCTCCCGGAGGAATCCCAAAAACCATCCAGAAATGATGCCGGTAGGTATCCCAAATGATCCCGAAATAGTCCCGAAATGACCTCGTCGGCATCCCGGACGGATCCCGAAAATTATCCAGAAATGATGCCAGAAAGGTCCCCAAATGATCACCTAATAGTCCCGATATTACCCTGATGGGATCCCGGACGGATCCCGAAAACCATGCCGAAAGGGTTCCCAAATTATCCCGTATTAGTCGCGAAAAAGTCCCGAAATGACCCCGACGGGATCCCGGACGGATCCCGAAAACCATCCAGAAATGATGCCGAAAGGGTTCCCAAATGATCCCGTATTAGTTGCGAAAAAGTCCCGAAATGACCCCGACGGGATCCCGGACGAATCCCGAAGACCATCCAGAAACGATGCCTAAAGGGACCCAAAATAACCCCGAAAAAGTCCCGTAATGATCCCGGCAACCATTAAGAATTTATCTCTCGAAGGTACGCAAATGATCCCGAAAGTACCCCGACGGGATCCCGGACGGATCCCAAAAACCATCCAGAAATAATGCCGGAAGGGTACCCAAATGATCGCGAAATAATCCCGAAATGATTCCGGAATAGTCCCGAAAATGTCCCAAAATAACCCCGACGGGATCCTGGACGGATCCCGAAAACTATATAGAAATGATCCCGGAAGGGTCCCAAAATTATCCCGAAATAGTCCCGAAAAAGTCCCGAGATTACCCCGACGGGATCCCGGAACGATCCCGAAAACCATCCAGAAATGATCCCGGAAGGGTCTCCATATGAGGTGAAGCTAATTATAAAACCATGTTAATAAGGCAGCAGGCGCAGGAGCGAATGAAAAGTTACATAGAAACATACAGGTAAAGCTAATAAAAGCGTGCTAATAAAAACAATTGAAGGGGGGCGGATGGCGGGAGTAGAAGGAGAGGACCACTGATCGATCCTCCAAAATTGTCTAGATCTCGATCTTTATGTACCAGATACCAAAAACTATTGATTTAGGAGAAAATTTATATTGATTTGTAACAATATATAGATTTTACACCAGAGGGGAGATAAAGGGGGGGGGGCAGAGGGTGTCATTGCTTACTTTGTAAGCCCTCGACTTATTTGACCCCTTGAGTCTGTGATATTGGTGAAGGTCAGTATACGTAAAGTTATAATGTGTAAAAATTATTAAAAAGTAATTGCTCGAAGGGGTCGTGGGACCCCACCCCTCTTTCCATGTTCGGAAAAAATTTCGCTAGTAGGCTATTGTCTGTGTCCCAAATTTCATCAAAATCCGTGTAGCCATTCTGGCGTGATTCAGTCGCAAAGACGAAAAAATATAATAATTAAATTATAACTGTTCCTAGGGGGCGGCGACCACGCCCCTTTTGAAAAATATATAGCTAGTAGATCCTTCTAGACTATTGGCTATATGTGTGCAAAATTTCATCCAAATCGGTCCAGCCGTTCTTGCGTGATTGAGTCACAAAGACAAACGTCTGGACAAACATCCAAACATCCAAACATCCAAACATCTTAACATCCAAACTTTGCCATTTATAATATACTAGCCTTTACCCGCGGCCCCGTCCGCAAGGAGAAAATGAAATATGTGGGCTATTCACGTTAGCCTGCTTATAAAGTTATCTGTTTAAAATTTTTTTTCTGTCTAATGCATTTTATTTTTGTAATTGAGTAAAAAAAAGAACTTTATGAGCTGATAACCTGATAGGATCCCAAAATGATAACGAAATTATCCAGAAAAAGCCACGAAATGACCCCGACGCTATCGCGGACGGATCCCGAAAACCATCCAGAAACGCCCCGGAAGTGTTTCCAAAAGTTCCCGAAGCAGTCCCAAAAAAACCCGAAATGACAACGACACGATTCTAGACTTATCCAGATAACCACACAGAAATGATGCCTGAAGGGTACCAAATTGATCCCGAAATAGTCCCGAAAAAGTTCCGAAATTACCCTGACGGGCTCCCGGACGGATCTAAGAAACCATCCAGAAAATATCCAGGAAGGGTCCCTAAATTATCCCGACTAACTCCAGAAAAAGTTCCGAAATGGCTCCGAGGGGATCCACGATGGATTGCGAAAACCATACAGAAATGATTCCGGAAGGATTCCAAAATGATCCCGAAATAGTCCGGAATTGACCCAGATGGGATCCCGCACAGATCCAGAAATGATCTCGGAAGGGTGCAAAAACTATCCCGGAAAAGTAACAAAAAATCCCGAAATGGCTCCTACGGCATCCCGGACGGATCCAGAAATGATCTCGGAAGGGTCCCCAAATGATCCCAAAATGGTCCCGAAATGACCCTGATGGATCCGGCAAACCATCAAGAAATTATGCCGAAAGGGTCGCAAAATGATCCCGAAATAATACAGAAAAAGTCACGAAACGACCCCTAGAGGATCCCCAAATGATCCCGTATTAGCCCCGAAAAGGTCCCGAAATAACCCCGACGGGATCCCGAACAAATCCCGAAAACCATCCAGAAATGATGCCGGAAGGAATCCCAAATGATCCAGAAGTGACGCCGGAAAGGTCCTCAAATGATCACCTAATAGTCCCGAAATGACCCTTAAGGGGTCATGGACGGATCCCATAAACCATCCAGAAATGATCCCGATATATTCCCGAAGAAGTCCCGAAATGACCCTGACGGGATCTCGAACGCACCCCTAAATGACCCTGACGGGATCCCGGACAGATCCCGAAATCCATCCAGAAATGATCTTGGGAGGGACCCCAAATGATCCCGAAAAAGTCCCGAAATGATTCCGAGGGGATCCTGATCGGATACCGATAACCATCCAGAAGTGATGCCGGAAAGGTCCTCAAATGATCACCTAATACCAAAATGACCCTGACGGCATCCCGGACTGATCCCAAAATCCATCCAGAAATGATCTTGGGAAGGTCCCAAAATTATCCTGAAATAGTCGCGGAAAAGTTCAGAAATTACCCTGACGGGTTCCCGGACGACTCCTGAAAGCCATCTCTAAATGATCCCGAAAAAGTCCCGAAATGACCCTGACTGGACCCCGAAAGGATCCCGAAAACTATCCAGAAATTATGCCGGAAATGTCCTCAAATGATCACCTAATAGTTCCGAAAAGACCCTGACGGGATCCCGAACGGATCCCGACAACTATCTAGAAATGATGCCGAAAGGGCCCGCAAATGATCCCGTATTAGTCGAGAAAAAGTCCCGAAATGACCCCGACGGGATGCCGGACGAATCCCAAAAACCATCCAGAAATGATTTTGGAAGGGACCCCAATGATCCCGAAAAAGTCCCGCAATTATTCCGACGGGAATCTGAACGGATACCGAAAACCATCCAGAAGTGATGCCGGAACGGTCCTCAAATGCTCACCTAATAGTCCCAAAATGACCCTGAGGGCATCCCGGACAAATCCCGAAATCCATCCAGAAATGATCTTGGGAGGGTCCCAAAATTATCCCGAAATAGTCTGGGAAAAGTCCAGAAATTACCCTGACGGATACCGGACGAATCCTGAAAACCAATCTTAAATGATGCCGAAAAAGTCCCGAAATGACCCTGATGGGACTCGGAAAGGATCCCGAAAACAAACCAGAAATGATGCCGGAAAGGTCCTCAAATGATATCCCAATAGTTCCGAAAAGACCCTGACGGGATCCCGAACGGATACCGAAAACTATCCAGAAATGATACCGAAAGGGCCCGCAAATGATCCCGTATTAGTCGAGAAAAAGTCCCGAAATGACCCCGACGGGATGCCGGACGAATCCCAAAAACCATCCAGAAATGATTTTGGAAGGGACCCCAATGATCCCGAAAAAGTCCCGCAATTATTCCGACGGGAATCTGAACGGATACCGAAAACCATCCAGAAGTGATGCCGGAACGGTCCTCAAATGCTCACCTAATAGTCCCAAAATGACCCTGAGGGCATCCCGGACAAATCCCGAAATCCATCCAGAAATGATCTTGGGAAGGTCCCAAAATGATCCCGAAATAGTCTCGGAAAAGTCCAGAAATTACCCTGACGGGTTCCCGGACGAATCCTGAAAGCCATCCTTAAATGATCCCGAAAAAGCCCCGAAATGACCCTGACGGGATCCCGAAAGGATTCCATAAACTATCCAGAAATGATGCCGGAAAGGTCCTCAAATGATCCCCTAATAGTTCCGAAATGACCGTGACGGGATCCCGAACGGATCCCGACAACTATCCAAAAATTATGCCAAAAGGGTCCGCAAATGATCCCGTATTAGTCGAGAAAAAGTCCCGAAATGACCCCGACGGGATCCCGGACGAATCCCAAAAACCATCCAGAAATGATGCCGGTAGGTATCCCAAATGATCCCGAAATAATCACGAAATGACCTCGTCGGCATCCCGGACGGATACCGAAAATTATCCAGAAATGATGCCGGAAAGGTCCACAAATGATCCCCTAATAGTCCCGAAATTACCCTGATGGGATCCCGGACGGATCCCGAAAATCATCCAGAAATGATGCCGGAAGAGCCCCCAAATGATCCCGAAAAAGTCCCCAAATGACCACGACGATATCCCGGACGGATCACGAAAACCATCCAGAAATGATGCCGGAAGAGCCCCCAAATGATCCCGAAAAAGTCCCCAAATGACCCCGACGAGATCCCGCACGGATCCCGAAAACCATCCAGAAATGATGCCGGAAGAGCCCCAAATGATCCCGAAAAAGTCCCCAAATGACCCCGACATACTCCAGAAAAGGTTCCGAAATGGCTCCGAGGGAATCAACGACGGATCGCGAAAACCATACAGAAATGATTCCGGAAGGATCCCAAAATGATCCCGAAATAGTCCGGAAATGACCCAGATGGGATCCCGCACAGATCCAGAAATGATCCCGGAAGGGTCCAAAAACTATCCCGGAAAAGTAATAAAAAATCCCGAAATGGCTCCTACGGCATCCCGGACGGATCCAGAAATGATCTCGGAAGGGTCCCCAAATGATCCCAAAATGGTCCCGAAATGACCCTGATGGATCCGGCAAACCATCAAGAAATTATGCCGGAAGGGTCCCCAAATGATCCCGAAATAAAACAGAAAAAGTCACGAAACGACCCATAGAGGATCCCCAAATGATCCCGTATTAGCCCCAAAAAAGTCCCAAAATGACCCTGACGGGATCCCGAAAGGATTCCGAAAACAATACAGAAATGATGCCGGAAAGGTCCTCAAATGATCCCCTAATAGTCCCGAAATGACCGTGACGGGATCCCGACAACTATCCAGAAATGATGCCGAAAGGGTCCGCAAATGATCCCGTATTAGTCGAAAAAAAGTCCCGAAAGGACCACGACGGGATCCCGGACGAATCCCAAAAACCATCCAGAAATGATGCCGGTAGGTATCCCAAATGATCCCGAAATAGTCCCGAAATGACCTCGTCGGCATCCCGGACGGATCCCGAAAATTATCCAGAAATGATGCCGGAAAGGTTCCCAAATGATCCCCTAATAGTCCCGAAATTACCCTAATGGGATCCCGGACGGATCCCGAAAACCATCCAGAAATGATGCCGAAAGGGTTCCCAAATGATCCCGTATTAGTCGCGAAAAAGTCCCGAAAGGACCCCGACGGGATCCCGGACGGATCCCGAAAACCATCCAGAAATGATGCCGAAAGGGTTCCCAAATGATCCCGTATTAGTCGCGAAAAAGTCCCGAAATGACCCCGACGGGATCCCGGACGGATCCCGAAAACCATCCAGAAATGATGCCGGATGAGCCCCAAAATGATCCCGAAAAAGTCCCCAAATGACCCCGACGAGATCCCGGACGGATCCCGAAAACCATCCAGAAATGATGCCGGGAGAGCCCCCAAATGATCCCGAAAAAGTCCCCAAATGACCCCGACAATACCCCGGACGGATCCCGAAAACCATCCAGAAATGATGCCGGAAGAGCCCTCAAATGATCCCGAAAAAGTCCCCATATGACCCCGACGAGATCGTGCACGGATCCCGAAAACCATCCAGAAATGATGCCGAAAGGGTCCACAAATGATCCCGTATTAGCCGCGAAAAAGTCCCGAAATGACCCCGACGGGATGCCGGACAAATCCCGAAGACCATCCAGAAATGATGCCTAAAGGGACCCAAAATAACCCTGAAAAAGTCCCGTAATGATCCCGGCAACCATCAAGAATTTATCTCTCGAAGGTACGCAAATGATCCCGAAAGTACCCCGACGGGATCCCAGACGGATCCCGAGAACCATCCAGAAATGATGCCGGAAGGATCCCCAAATGATCGCGAAATAGTCCCGAAATGATTCCGGAATAGTCCCGAAAATGTTCCAAAATAACCCCGACGGGATCCCGGACGGATCCCGTAAACTATACAGAAATGATCCCGGAAGGGTCCCAAAATGATCCCGAAATAGTCCCGAAATTACCCCGGCGTAATCCCGGACCGATCCCGAAAACCATCCAGAAATGATCCCGGAAGGGTCTCGATATGACCCTTACGGGATTACAAATAAGGTGAAGCTAATTATAAAACCATGTTAATAAGGCAGCAGGCGCATTGGAGCGAATAAAAAGTTAGATAGAAACATACAGGTAAAGCTAATAAAAGCGTGCTAATAAAAACAATTGATGGAGGGCGGATGGCGGGAGTAGAGGAGAGGACCACTGATCGTTCCTCCAAAATTGTCTAGATCTCGTTCTGTATGTACCAGATACCAAAAACTATTGATTTAGGAGAAAATTTAGATTGAGTTATAACAATTTATGGATTTTACACCAGAGGGGGGGTGATAAAGGGGGGCGGGCGGAGGGTGTCACTGCTTACTTTGTAAGCCCTCGACTTATTTGACCCCTTGAGTCTGTGATATTGGTGAAGGCCAGTATACGTAAAGTTATAATGTGTAAAAATTATGAAAAATAATTTCTCGAAGGGTCGTGGGACCCCCACCCCTCTTTCCATGTTCGAAAAAAATTTCGCTAGTAGACTACTGTCTGTGTCCCAAATTTCATCAAAATCCGTGTAGCCATTCTGGCGTGATTCAGTCGCAAAGACGAAAAAATATAATAATTAAATTATAACTGTTCCTAGGGGGCGGGGACCACGCCCCTTTTGAAAAATATATAGCTAGTAGATCCTTCTAGACTATTGGCTATAAGTGTGCAAAATTTCATCCAAATCGGTCCAGCCGTTCTTGCGTTATTGAGTCACAAAGACAAACGTCTGGACAAACATCCAAACATCCAAACATCCAAACATCCAAACATCTAAACATCCAAACATCCAAACATCCAAACATCTTAACATCCAAACTTTCCCATTTATAATATATATTAGATATTAGATAATTAGATATTAGATATTAGATACATATAGTAATAGGAGTAACGTTTCTGCTAAATTTCATCATGATATCTTCAACGAGTGCCAAATTACAGCTTGCAAAACTTCTAAATTACCTGCTTTTAAAAGTGGGCGGTGCCACGCCCATTGTCCAAATAATTTTCTATTCTGCGTCAAAAGTTAAACTCACCTACAAAGTTTCAACGCTTTATACGTCTTTGGTAATGAATTATCGCACTTTTTCGATTTTTCGAAATTTTTGATATCGAAAAAGTGGGCGTGGTTATAGTCCGATATCGCTCATTTTAAATAGCGATCTGAGATGAGTGCGCAGGAGCCTACATACCAATTTTCATCCAGATACCTCAAAATTTACTCAAGTTATCGTGTTAACGGACGGACGGACGGACATGGCTCAATCAAATTTTTTTTCGATTCTGATGATTTTGATATTTGGAAATCTATATCTATCTCGATTCCTTTATACCTGTACAACCAACCGTTATCCAGTCAAAGTTAATATACTCTGTGAGCTCTGATCAACTGAGTATAATTAAAAAAAGTGAAGTGCTAAGTAGATAGCTGTATGTATGTACATCTTAATATAAGAGAGAGCATAATAACTTGCAATGCTCTATAACCTTGAATACAGGCATTGGTTTCAAATGACGGTATAATACATAATTTATTCTTATGTTGCAGTTAGTGCGTGAATAAGTAGAGTGCATACATGGGCACTATCTTAACAACAGTAGTGCGTAAAGAAATTGAATGCATAGATGGGCACTCCCACCCAACAAAGATCGTGATTATGTCATCCCGCTTAAGTTCGAGCAGTCTTATTACTCAAAATTTATTGCACTGCACCCAACTCTGGTCATGTGACAGTATACTATAGAACATATTAGCAGTTCGAAAACAAATGAAATTAATTAAATTTATGCTTTGTTCTTTTCATTACACTAAAAAGCTAATAAAAAAGAAATTTCTACAGAAATGCCATTTTAAAAAGCTGTATAAATATTTTGTATTTTTCATCATTAATGGCATTGAAATTTTAATTGCGCACTTCTACCAAAAATTTTCTCAAGATTAAATGGGTTGAGTGCAGAAAAAATAAAATTTGCTTTCTATAATTATCCCAACAAATAAAGTAAACCTAATGTAAGTTTTTAATAAGTTTTCTCAAAAAACATTAAGCTTACAAAACGTGTTTGGGATCTCACATTCTTTTGTACAAATATCAAAAAGTCTACAGTAACCAGGTTGTTTTATTTGAAGCGACGTTGACTCATTTCCAAGATTCCTATAAAAGCCGTCTGAAACACATTAATTTTACGAGTATAAGGAAGATGCTTAAATCCATTACAAATTAAGGTCTCATTAACATTTTGAACTAGATCTTGATTATGTCATCAAGCCTAAGTTCGCGCAGTCTTGTTACTCAAAATTTATTCCATTGCTACCAACTCAGGTCATGTGACAGTATTCTATAGAACATATTAGCTGTTTGGAAACAAATAAGCCAAATTAAGTGGACGCTTTGTTCTTTTCATAAAACTATAAAGCTAATAAATAAGAAATTTCTACAGAAATGGCATTTTAAAAAGCTGTATAAATATTTTGTATTTTTCATCATCAAGGGCATTGAAGTTTTAATTTCACACTTCTACCAAAAATTTACTCAAGGTTAAATGGGTTTAGTGCAGAAAAAAAAATGTCCTTTATATAATTATCCCAACAAACAAAGTAAGCGTAATGTAAGTTTTTAATAAGTTTTCTCAAAAAGACATAAGCTAACAAAACGTATTTGGGATCTCACATTCTTTTGTACAAACATCAAAAAGTCTACAGTAACAAGGTTGTTTTATTTGAAGCGACGTTGACTCATTTTCAAGATTCCTATAAAAGCCGTCTGAAACACATTAATTTTACGAATATAAGGAAAATGCTTAAATCCATTACAAATTAAGGTCTCATTAACACATTGAACAAGATTGTTTGGGGGGTTAAAATATATTAATCAAAACATATGAACGTTTCTATCAAACTTCTTCAACGTTTATTTGCTTTTAGTCAATATAATATATAAAATTCTTCTGTCACGGTTTTAGAGGCTGAACTCCTCCGAAACGGCTGAACCGATTCTCATGAAATTTTGTGAGTATATTGGGTAGGTCTGAGAATCGGCCAACGTTTACCTTTTTTTTGCTACGTGTCTAGGGTCTTGAGATCAAAACGTCGACCCGGGTACCCCTAGAATGTGTTTATACAATGTGGATATCAAATGAAAGCTGTTGATGAATGCTATAGTACAGGATAATTTACATACAAATGGGAGGCTATGGTCTCGAGATATAGCCCAAAACGTGGACCCGTGTACCCCTAGAATGTGTTTATACCATATGTATATCAAATGAAAACGGTTGATGAGTGCTATAGTACAGGCTAAGTTTCATACAACTGGGAGGCTAGGGTCTCGAGATATAGTCAAAAACATGGATATAGCCCAAAACGTGGACCCGGGTGCCCCTAGAATGTGTTTATACAATATGGATATCAAATGAAAGCTGTTGATGAGTGCTTTAGCACAGGGTCTCGAAATATAGGCCAAAACATGGACCCGGATACACCTAGAATGTGTTTTTATATTATGGGTATCACATTGATGCTGTTGATGTGTGCTATAATACAGAGTAGGTTTTACACCGCTGAGTGACTAGGGTCACGAAATATAGGCCAAAACATGGACCCGGATACCGCTAGAATGTGTGTGTATTATGGATATCAAATGAAAGCTGTTGCTGAGAGCTCTGAAGTTCATTGTGATATTCGCGTCAACCTTTCAAAACTGATAAATATGCATGCGAAGCCGAAATAAAGACATGAATTAATAATACCCACATACCTATTTACATACGTCCTATTCGATTTGCCTGAAATTTCGTATATAAATTAGCCTATATTAGTATTTACGATGCTTTTTGCCGGAAAGTATAATAGAGACGGCCTGGGACTGGGATTAGGACTAGGACTGGGACTGAGACTGAGACTCGGAGTGGGACTGGGACTGAGACTCGGAATGGGACTGGAACAAATTACATACCACCCTCTGGGACTATCAATAAGAGATGAAGAAGAAGGAGAAAAAATTGAGAGAAGAGAAAAGAGAGAAGGAGACTGAGAAAGAGAAAGAGATAGAATGAGACGAGGATGGAGATGAAGCGAAAAAGACAGAGGGTGGAGTGAATAAAGAGATTGGGAAAAAGTGTAGAGGGGTAGGGCAGAGTTAGACGGAAAAAGCTTATTAAAATGTATGCAGATAGGCCGAATTTAGGGCAGAACAACGTCTGCTGGGTCTGCTAGTTAACATATAAAATTACAAAAAGTGAAGTGCTAAGTAGGTAGCTGTATGTATGTACATCTTAATATAAGAGAGAGCATAATAACTTACAATGCTCTATAACTTTGAATACAGGCATTGACTTCAAATGACGGTATAATACATAATTTATTCTTATGTTACAGTTAGTGCGTGAATAAATAGAGTGCATACATGGGCACTAGCTTAACAAGAGTAGTGCTTAAAGAAATTAAATGCATAGATGGGCACCCTCACCCACCATACTCCCCCAGTTGAAGGGTTCTTAAACCTTCAAGCGTTTTCCATTGAAGGTAGAGGAGCGAGCTTATGAGTGGCTCTTCTAATAATTCCCTTTTTTGTTTGTAAATTGACTACTCGAATTTTTCCATCAGCACCCGGGTATGAACTTGTGACACGAGCAAGAAGCCACTGCTGCGGTGGCAAATTATCTTCTTGAACAATGACAACTTGGCCTAGCTTTATATCTGCTTCTTCTTTGTTTCATTTCATACGCTGCTGAACCTCTCGCAAGTAGTCGCGTTTCCATTGTTGCCAAAATTGATTTTTTAGAAAGATAAGTTGTTGAAAAGATGTCAGTGAAGCCATGTTTCTATTAATATCAATTTTTTCAAATGGTATAGCCTTAAGCGGTTTCCCTATTAGAAGGTGCACTGGCGTTAACGCTGGCCCGTCGTTGGTATCTGTCGAAAGTGCAATTATGGGACGAGAATTTAGAATTGCTTCAATTTCTACAAGAAGAGTTTGAAGCTCTTCGTATGTTGATTTTGCCTGCCCCGTGTTTTTTACTAAAAGTGTTTTTGCCGATTTCACCGCTGCCTCCCAGAGGCCACCGAAGTGCGGAGCTCTAGAAGATATGAAGCGAAATTCTAAGCCAAATTCGTTGCTGTAACGCAACACTGCATCCAGAGACTTTTCGTTAAAGTGATTAGTTTGAAATTCTTTGAGTTTATTATGGGCACCCACAAAGTTTGTTTCATTGTCGCAATATAAACGAGATTGTGTGCCACGCCCATATACGAATCGCAAAATGGCATTCGTTGACAAATCGGAGACAAGTTCAATGTGAGTGGCCTTTGAAGAAAAACATTGATTACCATATGCATTGATTACCCATATGCGCTGCTGAAGAAGACTGAGCAAAACCTCTGCTCCTGCTTGTAGATTTGATTTATGCAAAAATGAAATATACAAATATGTGAAACGGTGAGTTTTCGGAAGAAGAGCTGGATGCTTCTCTTCATAAGTTATGCCAGCATTTCGAATACGACCACCAACTCTAAGGATGAGGAAGCTTCTGCTCCCAATTCTCATTTCCTGGAGGAACGGGGAAAGACGTTGAAGATTTGCCGTTAAAGGTTGGCCCTTCTTAAAGCTCTTCAAAATCAGCGTTCAATGATAGTCCTAAAAATATCTTATTGACTATTTTCAATGTTACACTTGAAAGTTATAAGATTGCGACGTTCTAAGTCTGGTGTTTCAGTGCCCATATATAGCACAGGCCCACTATCTTCGTTTAACTGAAGGAATTCTGGCCCTAAGAACCACATGGTTTTGAGCAGCTCTGATACGCTACATCTCCGTGAAACAATATCTGAGAGATTACTTTTTGTTGGAACATGCCTCCAACAAATGTCCTTGCTATTTTCTTGGATCTTTGAAACACGATTTGCAACGAAACAGTTAAGTGTTAATGCATGCTGTTTCAGCCAGTGTAAGACAACTTTTGAATCTGACCAAAAGTAAACTATTTTTACGTAGTTCTGAAGCTTTTCTTTGATGTGATTCCACGTTCGTGTAAGTAAGATTGCTGCACATAATTCTAGTTATGGTATACACCGACTTTCGATGGGAGCCAGTTTTGATTTAGATATAAGCAGGGAACATTAAAAAGAACCTTGTGCGAGTGTTCGAATGTAAATCGCGCAGACTTACGCACGCGATGATGCATCTGCGAAACCACGAATTTCACTGAAACTGTTCGGAAAAGTGAAAACAAGTCTAGGAACTTCTATTTTGTTGATTTGTGGCAAGTTCTCTGTTATTTGCAACCACAAATCGGCTAGATCCTTTGGAAGGGGATCATCCCAACCAAGTTGTTGAATCCACAACTCCCGCATAAGAATTTTGCACCGAATTATGATTGCGCTCAGCAAACCCAGTACGTCACATATTCTAGCAACGCATGATAAAATAGAACGCTTGGTAATTTTTTCATTGCTCACAAATTCGAAGCGAAAACAAATCCATCAATACTTGGCTTCCTTGCCATACCCAGTGCCTTTGTAATAGTTTCATCGCTTCCCTTTAAGGGGATTTTGCTTGTTTTGTCCGAAATTACCTTTAAAATATTTGAGTTCTACTTGGCTGAGTGAAGTCCTGAGCGAGAGAGCAGTTCAATGACTTCATTTCGAATTTCCTCCAGCACTTTTTCACTATCAGCCACAGTTAACAAATCATCAACGTATAAGTCCTCTTTAAGACTCTAGAACCAATGGCGTAGATGTCGCGATAGGAGTCAGCGATAAAGAACAGGCATCTAATGGCAATGAAAGGGACGGGGCCATACCATATGTTGCGGCATTTAACTGGTATAAATTTAGAGTTTCGTCTTTGCTTTCTCTCCATAAGATTAACTGAAAGTTGCGGTTACTTTCGTTAATTAAAAACTGCCGATACATTTTCGCAATGTTGGCTGTTAAAGCGTAACGATTCAAACGAAAAGACAACAGAGTTGTAAACATCTCTTGTGAAATGTTGGGTCCTAACATCAAAATGTCATTGAGTGAACGATGAAATGAAGTTGAGGCTGAGGCATCGAAAACGACTTTAAGCTTTGTAGTGGTAATTTCTGGGCGTAAAACACAGTGATGTGGAATAACATAGTGTAGACGCTCAAGATTTTTTTTACTGACTATCGACATGTGCCCTAAACTCTCGTATTCGTGCATGAACTCGCAGTACATTTGATATAATGAATCATATTGATACAGGCGGCGCTAAAGCGACAGAAATCTTTAGAAAGTAAACCTTTGCCTGAGGAAATACTTTCGGGATTGAGAATTTCGAAAAATACTTCTGTGCTAATCAATATATTGTGACGAATATTAGTGACACTAAGTGATATTCACATCACTAGCCTGATGCTAAGTAAATGAAGCCACAACAACAATAAAGCAGGCAGTCACTTTTATCTACATAATCGAATCAATCATTATGTATACACATATGTACGTACACGCAGCGGAGAAGAGACGCACAAACATGCATATATCTTATCTGAGATGCTCCCAAAAGTAGGCAATTATCTGTGGAAGTGTCACTCACATATACACGCGCATATGAGAAGCTATACATGTGCATCTGTAGTTATAATTTTATAGCAGTAACTAAGTAAATTCTGGAAACGCCTAGAAGTATGGAACGAGGAAATCGAAGAGTATAAAAAGCAGCAACAGTAGAGGCACGACAATCAGTTTGATTTAAGCAAGCTATCAGTTGCGAAGTATAAATGTATTTTCAAGTAGTCTAATAAAGGCCATTTTGCATTATTGAACAGTGGAGTTATTTATTCAACAGTGTAGTATGTCGAACGTTAGTAGAAGGTTGCAAATAAAAGGAATTGTTGAATAAATTCCGAAGATTGGGAATACAACTTGGACATGGCAAAGTTGAGTGAATTAAAAATCCAGCAACTGAAAAAGGAGTTGGAGAACCGTGGATTGAATACAACCGGCAATAAGATCGAACCTCAAGCACGGCTACGAGAGGTAATGGAGTCGCAAGGAATTGATGTGGACGAGTATGTCTTTTTTCCTGATGTGGAAGAATCAATAACAAAAATTGAAGAGAAAAACGAATCATCACAAACAGTTACGAGCGCAGACTTGAACACGATTTTGACTGCAATATCTGCTCAAACATCGACAGTGTCATCTCAACTGGCAGGACAGAACACATATATGTCATCTCAACTGGAAGAACAAAAGACATATATGGTATCTCATCTGGAATCCCAGGAGACACGTATAACATCAAAGATTGAAGCACAAGAAACGCGTATTTCAGAAATGTCGTCGCAAATGTCATCTCAACTGGAAGAACAGAAGACATATATGGCATCTCAGTTGGCTGAGCAGTTGAAAGCACAGGATGCCCGCATATCCTCGCAGCTGGAGGCGCAGGAGATAAGGGTATCATCGAAGCTGGAGGCACAAGATACAAAAATAATGCAGTTTGAAGAAAAATTCGAGGCAGAGGTGGAGGCTTTGAGAGGTCGTATACAGGAATTGCAACTTAATCGCCCGGCTGTTTCAACTTCAAAGGTAAAAACACCATACTTTGACGGTTCTGTTCCTTTCCAGGTGTTCAAGCTTCGGTTTGAGAAAACCGCAACAGTGAACAACTGGAATGCTGAAGATAAAGTTGCAGCTCTATTCGTAGCATTGAAGGGGTCAGCAGCCGAAATCCTACAAACGATTCCCGAAGGAGAACGGAACAATTATGAAGTATTGATGGCCGCTGTATAACGACGGTACGGAAGAGAACAGAGGAAATAGATCTACCAAATATAATTGCAAAACCGCTACCAAAAAGCTAACGAGACTTTGCAGGAGTTTGCGTCGGATGTCGAAAGGCTGACGCACCCGTGTAATAAACCGAGAAGGTAAAAATCCAGAGCTTCATAAATGGCATGCGAGATGTGGAAACTAAACGAGCTACATATGCGAATCCAAAACTAACATTTGCTGAAACGGTATCGCATGCACTAACCCCAGGAAACAGCCTCACTTTTGAGTAAGCAAGCGTACAAAGCTCATCGCGTGAAAGTGGAAAGGCCAGACTTGGTAGACACAATTTTGGAAGCACTGAAGGGGTTACAACAGAAAAACTCTGGAGTTATGAAATGTTTTAAGTGCGGCAACCCAGGCCACATTGCACGTCATTGCAGCAACGGTCCTAATAGTTCCAACAATGTGGGTGGATGTAAACGCAGGGCTGAAGGAGATGAGCAAATCTCCAAGTCCACTCATTCGCTAAACTACAGCGAGCCAGCCGCAAGGGGCGACAGCTGGCTCCCTCAATTGAATGCCCCATAATCTCTATCTCGCAGATTGGAAGAATATCGAGCAATCTTAATGTCGGAGGACATGTGGATGGAAAGGAACGTTGACTGACTGTAGATGTGGGTGCATCTCATTCCATCATGCGATGAGATATAGTCAACAAGATGATAAGACCATTGCATGGAGCCAGATTGCGTACAGACCCTGGAGAAGACACCACGGTTCTATGAGAAGTAGCATGTGAAGTCGCAATTGGGAACGTTACGGTAGTACACAATTTTATATTGGCAGAGGTTGTTGATGAAATCATAATTGGAGTGGACTTCTTAATCTACCAGGGCCTCAAGATCGACATGCAGAGCAAGACGATACGATATAAGAACATGGATGTACCACTTAATTTTGGCTACGAGAGAGACTACAGCAGTAAACGAGTGCTTGTGGAAGAGAGTCAGCATATACCACCAAAATCAGAAGCAGTAATCTGGGCAAAGGTTGATGGAGATTGTGGGACAAACAAATTGTGGGTTGTCGAAGCAGCAAAAAAATCAACACCGAACGTACTTGTAGGAAAAACCCTGGCTATAACAAAACAAGATGGACGTATCCCGGTAAGGGTACTCAATGAGTTCAAGTCACCACTCAAACTGACCAGAGGAGCTATTTTGGGAAAATGCCAAGGGGCTGAAGTAATAATCAATTGTGAACAGCTCCATGAAGAGGTTTCAACTAGCAATATTGATCACTCAGATGACATCATGGAATGGACGGAGGGACTAGAGGAAGACTATCAGAGTAAGGCAAGACAACTGCTCATAAAGTACGCGAACATATTTGACCAAGATGCTCCAAACCAGGCCGCACCAACGTTGTGAAACGTCAATTTGACACTGTAGATGCGAGGCCGATACATCAAGCTCAACGTAGTGTTCCACTGGCGAAGCGAGAAGTTCTGAGTCAAATCATACAAGAAATGAGCGACAGCGGCGTCATCGAACCATCAGCTAGTCCATGGAGCCCACCGGTAGTACTTGTGAAGAAGAAGGATGGGAAAGTGAGGTTTTGCGTGGACTACCGCAAGTTGAACGACGTAACGAAAAAGGATAGCTACACATTGCCAAGAAATGACGATACTCTGGGCTCGCTATCTGGTACGAAATGGTTTTCCACATTGGACTTGAAAAGCGGCTACTGGCAAGTTGAGGTGAAGGAGGAAGATAAAGAGAAAACAGCCTTCAGTGTCGATGATGGTCTTTGGTAATTTACAGTGATACCTTTTGGACTTTGTAATGCGCCAGCTACTTTTGAGAGACTCATGGACCAGGTACTGAAAAGACTACATTGGAAAACATGCTTGGTGTACCGGGACGACATCATCGTATTTTTTCAGAGAATAGTTGGCGCTGCTCTGAAACTAAGTCCAAAAAATTGTTCGCGGTTTAAAAAGGAAGTAAATTATTTGGGTCACAAGGTAACAACAGAAGATATCTGTACAGCGAATGAAAATATAGAGGCAATAAAGGATTGGCCAAGACCACAGAACTTGCACGAATTAAGAAGTTTCCTTGAGCTGTGCACATATTACCGCCGATTTGTACCAAACTTTTCCAGCGTAGCCCATAGCCTCCATGAGCTTACAAGAAAAAATAAAGCTTTTGAATGGAAGGAAGAGCATGAAGTGGCTTTACAAACATTGGAGGAGCGTGGAGGCACGGTGGATCGAGCGACTACAAAGCTATGACTTTTCAATTGAGCATCGAAATGGTAGTACCCATGGAAATTTTGATGCAATGTCACGAATACCATTTAGTTTAGAATGCAAGCACTGTTCAAAGGCCGAGGCTAAACAAGACATTATAGATGTCCGGCTAATGAATATAACGTGTACGGATGAATGAGACAAGGAACAACTAAGAGAGTTTCAGCTAGAAGATACAGATCTGTCACATGATATGCAAGGGCTTGAACGAAACGAAAGACCAAACAGAGAGGAGATGTCAGCAGAGAGTCCCATTGCGAAGTCATATTGGACACAGTGGAACAGTTTAGAATTGATATCCGGTTGCTTGCATCGAGTATGGGAGAGTTGTTCCCAGAAAGAGGATTCTTGACGTGCTCAGCGAACTCCATAATGGTCCAAGTGGAGGTCATCTGGGAATCACGAAGACGCTCGAGGAAATTAAGCAGAGATTCTATTGGATTGGTTGGCGTCAGCCGGTCACCGAGTCGATTGCCAACTGCGAGGGTTGCAACAGAGCGAAAGTGCCCAAAACACGAAGTCATGACCCGATGAAGCAGTATATTTCAGGTACAATTTGAAAGGATCGCCATGGATGTCGCAGGTCCATATCCTACTAGCAACCACGGAAAGAAATACGTACTGGTGGTTATAGATTATTTCAGTAAATGGCCATAGGGCCAATCCTAAAGCAAGAAGCAGAAACAGTAGCAGAAGTGGTTGCAAACGATTGGGTTGCAGGGTATGGTGTACCAATGGAGTTACATTCTGACCAAGGCAGGAATTTTGAATCAGCTGTGTTCCAAGTAATGTGTAAGAACTTGGGCATTCGAAAAACACGGACAACTGCATTGCATCCTCAGTCCGATGGTATGGTGGAACGTTTAAATAGAACCTTGGAGGAGCATTTAAGGAAAGTAGTAGACAAGTACCATAAGCAGTGGGATATACAAATATCTTTATTCTTGATGGCTTACCGATCGGCAGTGCATGAGAAAACGGGCCAAACTCCCGCAAAGGTAATTTTTGACAATGACCTTCTTCTGCCAGCTGATTTGAAGTTTGGGATGGATTCCGATGAGGATAGAAATGTCAAGAAATACACTGGTGCCTTGGAAGAAGAGCTGAGAGAGACACACGATCTGGTAAGGCAACGAGCCAAGATTATGGGTGACAAGATGAAGCCAGATACGATAAAGCAATTAATTCTGAAGGGTTTCAGGAAGGAGATTTGGTGCTGCTATACAACCCACAACGAAAAAAAGGTTTGTCCCGAAATTGCAGTGTAATTGGGGAAGCCCATACAAAGTTGTAAAACGGATCAACGATGTAGTGTACCGCATACAAACCATTGGAAAGACTGGCATCGTTTATATCGAGAGATTTGTCTGATCGGAACGATTTTGCGTTATTGAATAGTGGAGTTATTTATTTAACAGTTTAGTGATTCGAACGTTAGTAGAAGGTTGCAAATAAGAGGAACTACAGTAAATTCGTTACAATATCAATTCGTTGAGGCTTGTTAAACAAGGGGTCTGCTAAATTGATCCCTTTGGGGATGTTCCATTTATCCGTTCGTATAGGATCGCCCGGTTGGTTTGCTGATATACATTTGGTAATAGCAAACCTTGCAGAAAATTCAAAATCAGTAAATCGTGACCGAATTGTAGCAACAACAGCATGTTTACTTTGGGTTTTGTAGCATTCACTTATTAAGTTATTCATTCATTTGTACAAACATATATTTTGTACACCGTGGATCATATGGTATCCAGAGCCTTGGTATGCCAATGTTTAGAGCTTGCTCGCTACAAGCCTTTACCTGTAGACAAATCATTAACATGATTCATTTATGCTTGCGTTGCACATTCCACAGTCAATTTTAATTATGCTTAGAATGCAGTTCCCAGGGAACTGAATTGAATGTATATTTGTGTTGTACTTAGTTTGTAAGTATTAATGTAAGGAAGTATTTTAGCTCATAGAAATTTTGTATAAAAGAAAACAACTTTTTAATAAAGAACAAAATTCAACCTGCTGCCGTTTCAGTTGGCAGTAAATTCTATATGGTGCCGCTAACTTTGCACTGCAACCTAGATTTCGATTTTCTCTTATCCGCAAACATTAAATGGCGATCCTGCCAGTTCTGCTTAGGCAAACTGCTGTTTACAATGCAGTCTGCTAAACGTCTTTTGCAGGACGCCCAAAACATTACATGGCGATCCTGCCATACTGCTGAAAGTAAATAGGCAGCTTCCCTCGTCTGCTGCTTGCAATATAGGCAGACTTCCTTAAAAAAAAGTCCTTAAAATTTTTTTGGAAAGGATCCTGCAAAACTTGAAGCAGGACGAAATATAAAAATTAGTACGGCGATATAACAAAAAAAAAAATTCGAGGAATTACCGATAAAGACACATTAAGAAGATAGCAGATTATTATGAACGCATAGAATTGAAGCGTAAGACATAGAGAAGTGGAATAGACCTTGGCCTGCAGACACATATAAAGAAGATAACAGTTTATTATGAACACATGTAATTGAAGCGTAAGGCATAGAGAAGTGGAATAGACCTTAGGCTGCCGACACACATCAAGAAGACAAAAGGAGATAGCAGGTTATGTATGTAATTATTTAAGTAGTTTATTTTAAAAGCATTTGGCAACCTAACGGCTGCCAGTTTACGGGCAAAAAGTAGATTTTTGCTAATAATATTAAGATTTTTTTTCTCGCTCTAACTTTTTCAACGAACGAAATCAATTTGTTGCAATATTTTTGCATTGTAGTAGATTAATAGAAAAAAAAAGTTAAGATTTTTTTTTAATTCATAAAATTCCCTAAATGTGAAAAATAAAAATTTTTTTTTTTAAATGTTTACTGGTGTGTTTCCAAAATAGAAAATTTTTTTTTCTAAGGCCAAAATACCATATAAAACAAATTAGAAAAGTAGTAGCAAAATTTTACAATTATTATTTTGAAATGGGAGGCAAAGAATCAAAATTAGAAGAACCCAATGCACACGTAATTAATTCCATTCAAGTAATTGACCATAGTGAGGCATTAGACCTTATCAAAATCTTGTTGATAATTTTGACGGTCTGCACTTGCGTCAACTTATTTCTAAAATTATACTCAACTCATAATAAATTTTTAAAGAAATAATACATGAGCCGAGCTGATGGTCTATACAAAGTCTAAACCCAAAAAAAAAAAATATTTACCTCGATGGGCAAATGGGAAACTATTCTCAACACACTTGTGGAAGAAAAAGTTTTAGCAGAAAAAGCTTATAAATGTATTAATAAAAATATAAGCATACAAAGAATAACCATTTTAAAACACCTCACGACAATAATATAGTCATTGAATAATATAAGCAAAGCAATACAAGAAGTACATAGCAAATTAACTGCCAGCCATCAACTAGAAGCACAACAAATTTTTTCCGGTGTTAGAGATAAATTAGTATCTTCATTAGGTAGATATAACATTGAGGCATTAGTCCCAACGTCATTTGAAGGGGAGATAGAAATTGATTTTGCTAGCTTATTACCTGAAACTCAACCAAATCTAGGGGAAACCCCAAAAATTTAAATTCTTGATAAAACCCCACAAACTGACAGCAATAAAATGTCACAAACAATAGTCGAATTTCGAAAGACTGCTTCATCAATTTTTCCAGAATTCGATGATAAAGCTGAAAACTTGAATAGCTTTTTGGATGCTTTGGATATCTTAGAACAAATTAAGGATGTCCATGAAGCTGTAGCGGTTTCGATGATAAAAACCAAGCTGAGAGGAACTGCCAGAAACCTAATAAGCACTGAAAGCTCAATTGAGGCAATAAAACAAAAATTAAAATCAGCAATTAAGGGTGAATCAGTTGAAGTTTTGGCACCAAAACTCCTGAATATTCAACAGCGAGGTAGAACTGCAAATCAATACACTGCTGAAATTGAAAAACTCACACAATCGTTGGAAGGAGCATACATATCTGACGGACTAACACCAGAGTTAGCAACCAAGTGTGCTACACAATCAGCTGTGAAAGCTATGTGTAAAAACTGCTCCAGCGATAAAGTAAAAACAATTATGCAAGCTGGAACGTTCACAACAATAAACGAAGCTATATCAAAATTTACTAACAGTTGCACAAAAGTAACTGGAAATACAAATTCAATTTTGCATATTCGCCAACAAAATTCCAATTTCCGAGGTAACTTCCGCAGGAGTTACCAAAACAATAATTATAGAGGAAATTATAGACATTATTTCAATACCTATAACATAATAATAACAATAATAATAATAACAGACAAAATAACCAAAGATCTGTTCGAAATTTCGGATCGCGAGGAAATACCCGCAATAACACCAGAAATGTCCGAAATGTAACACAACAGGAAAACCAACAAACTCCACCTCAATAAATAATAAATTATATATTTTCAATTTACACCTTAATAGCTACATATCTTCCAGAACAAATTTGAATGATTCCATATCAACCCTCCTAATCGATACGGGAGCGGATATTTCAGTAATAAAAAAATTGACAGTAATGTCACGATAAATAATTCTCAAAAAACAGATGTAAGAGGAATTGGTCAAGGGATAACAAGCACTATTGGCACGGTTAAAGCGGACTTAAAAGATGATTACCTACTAATTAGACACAAATTTCACGTAGTAGAAGCCAATTTGCCAGTCCCATGCGATGGAATATTAGGATAAGGTTTCATTAAAAAATATAATTGCATTTTCGATTATCAAACAGAAGGTGACACTCTAATACTAAGACCATATGATTACCCAGAAAACATAATAATTCAGATGACTAACAAACCAACAATTAATAGTATTTCAATTCCCGCACGATCAGAAGTAGTGCGAGAAATTCACATAGAAAATAACAACTCAGATTTACTAATAAAAAAAAATAAATGTAAGGCGCGATAACCTCCGAAGAGATCTAAAGCCGAGCTTCTCTTCCAATTTGCGTCGTGCTCCTCTTGATTTTCCCTACAAATAGGCCGGACCGGACCTACATGTTTTATGCCGACTCCGAACGGCATCTGCAAGGCAGATGAGTTTTCACTGAGAGCTTTTTCATGGCAGAAATACACCCGGAGCGCTTGCCAAATACTGCCGAGGGGCGACCGCGCTTAGAAAAATTTTCTTCTAATTGAAAAACCTTGTTTCTAAAATTTTTATGTTGCTTTGCCCGGGGTGCGAACCCAGGGCATACGGTGTGGTAGGCGGAGCACGCTACCATCACACCACGGTGGCCGCCAGATTTACTAATCCCACAACAATAATTGTCTGAAGGTATTTTTATTGCAAACACACATTCACAACAAACATTCGTTAGAATTATAAATACAACAGATAAAATTGCAACACTTCAAGATTTTAATAATCGTACAGAAAATTTGAATGATTATACAATAGTTAAAAATAAAAAACTCGAAAATGAGGCCAGCAATAAGGAAAAATTAGAAAGATTAAATAAAAATTTTCTAAAATTTGCAAATAAAGCACTTAATGCATTATGTGCGGAATTCATTGACATTTTTTCATTGGAAACAGAACCAATTACCACTAATGATTTTTACAAACAAAAACTTCATATGAAAGACAGTAACCCAGTCTATGTAAAAAATTATAGAATACCAGAAGCTCATAAGACGGAAATTAATAAAAAAGTAAACAAATTAGTTAAAGATGACATAATAGAACCTCCAGTTTCAGAATTCAATAGTCCAATTGCATTAGTACCGAAAAAATATTCCCGAATAACCAAGAAAGAAGATGGAGAATGGTTGTAGATTACAGACAAGTAAATAAAAAATTAACCGCAGATAAATTCCCTTTACCAAGAATTGATGACATACTAGATCAGTTAGGAAGAGCTAAATATTTTTCATGTTTAGATTTAATGTTTGGATTTCACCAGATTGAACTCAGCGAAGAGTCAAGAGATATCACATCCTTTACAGCAGATAATGGTACTTATCGTTTTAAAAGATTACCGTATGGCCTTAAAGTAGCACCGAACTCTTTCCAAAGAATGACGACATTAGCATTTGCAGGCTTAAAACCTTCACAAGCATTCCTATAGAAGGACGATTTAGTCGTATTAGGATGCTCCGAAAATCATATGATTAAAAATTTATGAGATGTTTTCACAACTTGTAGAAAATATAATTTAAAATTACATCCTGATAAATGTTTATTTTTCAACCAAGAAGTAACTTACCTTGGTCATAAATGCACAAGCAACGGAATTTCGCCAGATCCCAGTAAATTCGACAGTTAAAAATTACCCAACACCTAAAAACGCGGATGAGGCGAAAAGATTCGTCGCATTTTGCAATTATTACAGAAGATTTATTCCAAATTTTGCAGAATATTCTAGAATAATAACACTGCAAGAAAAATGTAGTTTTCGACTGGACGGAGGATTGTAAAAAATCCCTTAACTATTTGAAAGCTGCTTTAATAAGCCCTAATATCCTACAATATCTCGATATCAATAAACGATTTTGTATAACAACTGACGCAAGTGGATATGCTTGCGGAGCAGTATTAAGCCAAGTGTATGAAGGAAAACAATTGCCAATTGCCTATGCATCACGATCATTTACTAAAGGAGAAATTAATAAACCAATAATTGAGAAGGAATTACCGGCTATTCATTGGGCCATAACATATTTTAGACTATACGGTAACGGTAGACAATTTTTGGTCAAAACAGACCACAGACCCTTAACATTCCTATTTTCGATGCAAAATCCGTCATCGAAGTTAACTCGAATCAGATTAGATCTGGAAGAATATCATTTCGAGGTGGAGTATATCGCAGGTAAATAAAACTATATAGCCGACCCATTATCACGCATAGATATTAAAGAACTAAAACAAATATCGGTAGAAGCGTGTAAAATACGAAAAGTTACGACTAGGTCGGAAAGTAACAAAAATCATAACAATAAACATTCCAGTATTAAAAATGAAGAAATAAAATGTCACAAAGACAACCCAATAATATTTGAAGCGCTAAATAACTGTGAAGTAAAGAGACTAGTCCAGCTCGTTTTCGATCCTCCGAAATTAAGTTTCAAAAAAGGAAAGAAAATTTGTAGCGAAATTAATATAAAAAATCTAATTGTTGAGGCGAAGATTGACTTAGGTCAATTCCTTGCCAAGCTTATGAAAGAAGCTGGCAATTTAGGAATTAGAAAAATACAGTTGTCCTTAGGAGACAAATTGTTTAAAGATAATTATACTCAAAGATAAGTAGACTCATTTAAAGAAATTGATACCAAAGTTCTCAAAAATCTAATTATAGCATTAATTTCAGAAGTTATGCATGTGATAAATAATGAAAAAGTTAAAGAAATTCTTCACAACTTTCATGACGATCCTGTTTTTGGTGGCCACCCAGGAATAAATCGCATGACAAATAAAATAAAACAAAAATACTATTGGAAAGGATTGAAAAATGATATCAGAAAATATATCCAAAAATGCGCTCATTGTAATACAAATAAAATAATTAAAAATTTGAAAGAGCCTATGATTATAACCGAAACCCCCACAAAAGCGTTCCACACTGTACAAATAGATACGATAGGCCCTCTTCCCATAACGGAAAATAGAAATGAATATGCAGTTACTATAGTATATGACTTGACTAAGTATTTGGTTGCAATACCAATACCCAGCAAACACGCAAAAACAATAGCCAAAGCGATATTCGAAAATTTTATCCTAGTTTATGGTTGCATGAAGACAAGTATAACGGATATGGGAAGCGAATATAAAAATAGCTTATTTGAAGAATTATGCAAGCTTCTAAAAATAAACCATAAAACGTCAACACCCTACCACCATCAAACTTTAGGCACAGTTGAATGTAATCATAGAACATATCCATTGACAAAATGATTGGGATGAATATCTTAAATATTTTGCGTATTGTTACAATACTACCCCATCCAAAGTTCATAATTATTGTCCAAACGAACTAGTATTTCCCAAAAATCCCCAGACTTACGAATTTTTAAGAGAAAACACAGTAAGCCCATTATACAATTATGAGGCTTACGACAAAGAAATTAAGTATAGCTTACAAATAGCGCAAGATAGAACATATAAATTAGTAAAACAGGCTAAGGAAAAACAAAAAATGAGTTATGATAGGAAAACAAAATATAAAGAAATAAATTTAGGAAATTTAGTGTTAGTAAAAAATTAATCAGGGCATAAATTAGATAGTAGGTATAAAGGATCCTTCAGAGTAGTAAATATCGATGAAAACAATAATTTTACATTAATTACCTATAAGGTAGAAAAGATCGATAAAAACATTGTAGAAAATAGAAACATAGTAAACACAAATCCAACTAATAAAAATAAAAAAATTTTAATACATAAAATATACTAAAACTCATAGAATAAGAGCACTTTAACTTTATACACACAAAGAAAATTTCTATTGTATGCAAAATAAAAATACAATAATAAAACAAAACAAAAGAGAGAAAAAAAACAAATGTCAACTATTCTTTGGAAATCAAGCCAAATGTCACAAAAAAAAAAAACAAAAAAAAAAAACAAGTAAGGAAGGCTAAGTTCGGGTGTAACCGAACATTAATACTCAGTTGAGAGCTGTGGAGACAAAGTAAGGGAAAATCACCATGTTGTAAAAAGAACCTAGGGTAACCCTGGAATGTGTTTGTATGACATGTGTATCAAATGGAAGGTATTAAAGAGTATTTTAAGAGGAAGTGGGCCATAGTTCTGTAGATGGACGCCATTTAGGGATATCGCCATAAAGGTGGACCAGGCCTGACTCTAGAATTTGTTTGTACGATATGGGTATCAAATGAAATGTGTTAATGATAATTTTAAAAGGGAGTGGGCCTAAGTTCTATAGGTGGACGCCTTTTCGAGATATCGCCATAAGGGTGGACCAGGGGTGACTCTAGAATTTGTTTTGTACATTATGGGTATCAAATGAAAGGTATTAATGAGTATTTTAAAAGGGCGTGGGCCTAAGTTCTATAGATGGACGCCTTTTCGAGATATCGCCATAAAGATGGACCAGGAGTGACTCTAGAATTTGTTTGTACGATATGAGTATCAAATGAAAGGTGTTAATGAGTACTTTAAGAGGGCGTGGACCTTAGTTGTATATGTGGACGCCTTTTCGAGATATCGCCATAAACGTGGGCCAGGGGTGACTCTAGAATGCGTTTGTACAATATGGGTATCAAATGAAAGGTGTTAATGAGTATTTTAAAAGGGCGTGAGCCTTAGTTCTATAGGTGGACGCCTTTTCGAGATATCGCCATAAAGGTGGACCAGGGGTGACTCTAGAATTTGTTTGTACGATATGGGTATGAAATGAAAGGTGTTAATGAGTATTTTAAAAGGGAGTGGGCCTTAGTTCTGTAGGTTGATGCCTTTTCGAGATATCGCCATAAAGGTGGGCCAGGGGTGACTCTAGATTTTTTTTGTACGATATGGGTATCAAATGAAAGGTGTTAGTGAGTATTTTAAAAAGGAGTGGGCCTTAGTTCTATAGGTGGACGCCTTTTCGGAATATCGTTATAAAAGTGGACAAGGGTTGACTCTAGAATGCGTTTGTACAATATGGGTATCAAACGAAAGGTGTTAATAAGTGTTTTAAAAGGGAGTGTGCCTTAGTTCTATAGGTGGACGCCTTTTCGGGATATCGCCATAAACGTGGACCAGGGGTGACTCTAGAATGCGTTTTTACAATATGGGTATCAAATGAAAGGTGTTAATGAGTATTTTAAAAGGGCGTTGGCCTTAGTTCTGTAGGTGGACGCCTTTTCGAGATATCGCCATAAAGGTGGACCACGGGTGACTCTAGAATTTGTTTGTACGATATGGGTATGAAATGAAAGGTGTTAATGAGTATTTTAAAAGGGAGTGGGCCTTAGTTCCATGGGTGAACGCCTTTTCGGGATATCGACATAAACGTGGACCAGGGGTGACTCTAGAATGCGTTTGTACAATATGGTTATCAAATGAAAGGTGTTAATGAGTATTTTAAAAGGGCGTGTGCCTTAGTTTTATAGGTGGACGCCTTTTCGAGATATCGCCATAAGCGTGGAACAGGGGTGACTCTAGAATGTGTTTGTATGATATGGGTATCAAATTAAAGGTATTAATGAGGGTTTTAAAAGGGAGTGGCCCTTAGTTGTATATGTGAAGGCGTTTTTGAGATATCGACCAAAATGTGGACCAGGGTGATCCAGAACATCATCTGTCGGGTACCGCTAATTTATTTATATATGTAATACCACGAACAGTATTCCTTCCAAGATTCCAAGGGCTTTTGATTTCGCCCTCAAAACTTTTTCATTTTCTTCTACTTAATATGGTAGGTGTCACACCCATTTTACCAAGTTTTTTTCTAAAGTTATATTTTGCGTCAATAGACCAATACAATTACCATGTTTCATCCCTTTTTTCGTATTTGGTATATAATTATGGCATTTTTTTATTTTTCGTAATTTTCGATATCGAAAAAGTGGGCGTGGTCATGGTCGGATTTCGCCCATTTTTTACACCAATACAAAGTGAGTTCAGATAAGTACGTGAACTGAGTTTAGTAAAGATACATCCATTTTTGCTCAAGTTATCCTGTTAACGGCCGAGCGGAAGGACAGACGTCGACTGTGTACAAAAACTGGGCGTGGCTTTAACCGATTTCGCCCTTTTTCACAGAAAACAGTTATCGTCCTAGAGTCTAAGCCTGTACCAAATTTCACAAGGATTGGTAAATTTTTGTTCGACTTATGGCATTAAAAGTATCCTAGACAAATTAAATGAAAAAGGGCGGAGCCACGCCCATTTTGAAATTTTCTTTTAATTTTGTATTTTGTTGCAACATATCATTACTGGAGTTGAATGTTGACATAATTTACTTATATACTGTAAAGATATTAACTTTTCTTTTAAAATTTGAATTAAAAAAATTTTTTTTTAAAAAGTGGGCCTGGTCGTTCTCCGATTTCACAAATTTTTATTAACCAGACATATAGTAATAAGAGTAATGTTCCTGCCAAATTTCATCATGATATCTTCAACGACTGCCAAATTACAGCTTGCAAAACTTCTAAAATACCTTCTTTTAAAAGTGGGCGGTGCCACGCCCATTGTTCAAAATTTTACTAGTTTTATATTATGGGTCATAAGTTCAACTCACCTACCAAGTTTCATCGCTTAATCCGTATTTGGTAATGAATTATCGCACTTTTTCGATTTTTCGAAATTTTCGATATCGAAAAAGTGGGCGTGGTTATTGTCCGATATCGTTCATTTTAAATAGCGATCTGAGATGAGTGCTCAGGAAGCTACATACCAAATTTCATCAAGATACCTCAAAATTTACTCAAGTTATCGTGTTAACGGACGGACGGACGGACGGACGGACATGGCTCAATCGAATTTTTTTTCGATACTGATGATTTTGATATATGGAAGTCTATATCTATCTCGATTCCTTTATAACTGTACATCCAACCGTTATCCAATCAAAGTTAATATACTCTGTGAGTTCTGCTCAACTGAGTATAAAAAACCCACCAAGCAAAGTAAGCACAAACGGATTCAAAACCATTAACCTATCTTGAGTAGGCATAAATAATTCGTGCACAAAATTATATATGCCTACTCTTTCAAAGGCGGATGGTGTAGCAATCACTCATTAAGTTATTCATTCATTTGTACAAACATATATTTCAACCCGTTTTGGAATGTCTTAAAATTAGATTGACTCTTACATACATATTCGCTTTGGTACGGCATGAGATTCTATTGACACATTGATTCATCTATGCTTGCGTTGCACATTCCACAGCAAATTTTAATTGTGCTTAGAATGCAGTTCCCAGGGAACTGAATTGAATGTATATGTGTGTTATACTTAGTTTGTAAGTATTAATGTAAGTAAGTATTTTAGCTCATAGAAATTTTGTATAAAAGAAAACAACTTTTGAATAAAGAACAGAATTCAACCTGCTACTGTTTCAATTGGCAGTAAATTCTATCTGGTGCTGCTAACTGGGCACAGCAACCTAGATTTCGATTTTCTCTTATCCGCAAGCATTACAGTTTGAATACCCCCTATACCTGAAATATTTTGATTGAAATGCAAACGATTGAGTTGCAAGCATTTTGCAGTTTCTTTAGTCATGAAATTTACTTCGGAACCGGAATCTAAAAGCGCGCGAATGGGCTGAAAAATTCCAACTTTTCTTTTACCATGGCAATAGCAGTGGGTATTTTAGCTCTTCTGAATGACTGAGCAACCATGGAGGTAGTAATCTGCTGTGTAATAGCTTTGGCGCCGAAAGATTGTTTTGCATTAAATTTAGTAGCATGATTAACCGAAGCTAGCGATGAAGGTTTAGTGACAGAAAAAACATGTAAATGTGTGTGGTGAGATTCTTTGCACAGACGGCATTTGAAGGTAGATGGACATTTCGAGACTGCATGTCCGTTGCGCAAGCTTTTCAAACACATTTCTGAACGCTTGACAAACGTTGAAGTTTGAGAGACTCATAACATTTAATACGACTTTCTAAAAGCTGACAACGCCTTCTAAGAATGGTATAGCATTGATCCCCAGTCGGAAGTGAAGTCTGTTCTTGTTTTTCCTCATACATAGTCGTTGAGCCACTACTTTCGAAAGACCTGTATGAACTATAATTGCGTTAACATCAAATTCCGATCCTAACGAGAGCAAAGATGATGAGCACATAGCAGAAACCCTGTCTATGATCGTGCGTAAAGCAGTGGGATCAGCTTTGGTCACTGTTTGTAGACCCAACAATAAAAAAATATAATCTAAGAAAATTAGAACATTATTATCATAACGTTTCTTTAAGAGTGCCAGAGCCTTAGGATAATTCTTTTCTGTTATCTGAAATGGTTCTGCTATTGCCAGTGTTTGTTCTGACAAAAAATGTATCAAATGATTGAACTTTTCTTTTGTTGGTGGGATTGTCGTTGACAAGATTGGAAAATGTATGCGATAATCGTTTATATTTGCAATATTTGCCATCATTTTAGTTTTGGTAATCGACTCTGACGGCCACCGTGGTGTGATGGTAGCGTGCTCCGCCTATCACACCGTATGCCCTGGGTTCAACTCCCGGGCAAAGCAACATCAAAATTTTAGAAATAAGTTTTTTCAATTAGAAGAAAATTTTTCTAAGCGGGGTCGCCCCTCGGCAGTGTCTGGCAAGCGCTCCGATTGTATTTCTGCCATGAAAAGCTCTCAGTGAAAACTCATCTGCCTTGCAGATGCCGTTCGGAGTCGGCATAAAACATGTAGGTCCCGTCCGGCCAATTTGTAGGGAAAAATCAAGAGGAGCACGACGCAAATTGGAAGAGAAGCTCGGCCTTTTCGGAGGTTATCGCGCCTTACATTTATTTTTATTTTTTTAATCGACTCTGATGTGTCACCGAGTGGATTGCCAACTGCGAGGTTTGCAACAGAGCGAAAGGGCCCAAAACACGAAGTCATGGCCAAATGCAGTATATTTCAGGTGCACCATTTGAAAGATCGCCATGGATGTCGCAGGTCCATTTCCTACTAGCAACCGCGGAAACAAATACGTACTGATGGTTATGGATTATTTCAGTAAATGGTCAGAAGTATATCCAATCCCAAAACAAGAAGCGGAAACAGTAGCAGAAGTGATTACAAACGATTGGATTGCAAGGTATGGTGTACCAATGGAGTTACATTCTGACCAAGGCAGGAATTTTGAACCAGGTGTGTTCCAAGAAATGTGTAAGAAGTTGGGCATTCGAAAAACACGGACAACTGCATTGCATACTCAGTCCGATGGCATGGTGGAACGTTTCAATAGAACATTGGAGGATCATTTAAGGAAAGTAGTAGACAAGTACCACAAGGAGTGGGATATACACATATCATTATTCTTGATGGCGTACCGATCGGCAGTGCATGAGGCAACGGGCCAAACTCCCGCAAAGTTAATTTTTGGCAATGACCTTCGTCTTCCAGCTGATTTGAGATTTGGGATAGATGCCGATGCGGAGAGAAATGTCAAGAAATCCACTGGTGCCTTGGAAGAAGAGCTGAGAGAGATACACGATCTGGTAAGGCAACGAGCAAAGATTATGAGTGACAAGATGAAAGCCAGATATGATAAAGCAATTAATTCGGAAGGGTTTCAGGAAGAAGGTTTGGTGCTATTATACAACCCACAACGAAAAAAAGGTTTGTCCCCGAAATTGCAGTGTAATTGGGAAGGCCCATACAATGTTGTAAAACGGATCAACGATGTAGTGTACCGCATACAAACCATTGGCAAACCACGAACCAAAATTAAAGTGATTCATTTGAAAGGCTGCCAGTTTAGATAGAGAGATTTCTCTGATCGGGATGGTCAGACTTAGGTGGAGGGCAGTGTGAGGAATATTAGTGACACAAATAGTGTTTTCTTTTCTGGCTTAAGTTATACTTTTTTTTTACGGCGCGCAGGGTTGTTGTTCTATTCTAAAAAACAAGCAACGCCTTTGCGGGGTATTTCATTCTTTTGTGAAAATTGGTGCCTGCTCGCAACGCAAAAGCGTTACAATTTTACCCTGTGTAAAATGACGGTGTGCCAATGTAACTCTGTGAAACTCTCAATTCGCTCTTAAGTTCTACACATACTCTGTTAATATGAGTGAATATGGTGAGTTGAAATGTTCTTTGTATGCACTATATATGTTGAAAATTTTTTGGGGTAGGAGTAACTCTATTAAGGCTTTACCATTTACTTAGGCAACAATTTATTTCAGAAAAGAAAACGCTATAAGTGATACTCACATCACTAGTCTGATGCTAAGTAAATGAAGCCACAACAACAATAAAGCAGGCAGTCACTTGTATCTACATAAAACTATCAATCATTACGTCTACACATATGGACGTATACGCAGCGGAAAAGAGACGCACAAACATATGCATATATCTTATCTGAGATGACCCCAAAAGCAGGCAATTATCTGTGGAAGTGTCACTCACATATACACGTGCATATGGGAAGCTATACACGTGCATCTGTAGTTATAATTTTATAGCAGTAACTAAGTAAATTCCGGAAACGCCTAGAACTATGGAACGAGCAAACCGAAGAGTATAAAAAGCAGCAACAGTAGAGGCTCGACAATCAGTTTGATTAAAGTAGTCTAATAAAAAGGCCATTTTGCATTATTGAATAGTGGAGTTATGTATTCAACAGTTTAGTGATTCCAACGTTAGTAGAAGGTTGCAAATAAGAGGAATTACAGTAAATTCGTTACAATATCAATTCGTTGAGGCTTGTTAAAAAAGGGGTCTGCTAAATTGATCCCTTCAGGATCGCCCGGTTGGTTTGCTGATATACATTTGGTAATAGAAAACCGTGCAGTAAATTCGAAATCAGTAAATCGTGACCGAATTGTAGCAACAACAGCATGTTTACTTTGCGTTTGAATACCCCCTATACTAGAAATATTTTGAATGAAATGCAAACGATTGAGTTGCAAGCATTTTGCAATTTCTCCAGTCATGCAATTTACTTCGGAACCGGAATTTAAAAGCGCGCGAACGGGCTGAAAAATTCCAAACTTGTCTTTTACCATGGCAATAGCAGTGGGTATTATGGCTCTTCTTAATGACTGAGTAACCATGGACGTAGTAATCTGCGGTGTAATAGCTTTGGCACCGAAAGAGTGTTTTGCATTAAATTTAATAGCATGATTTACCGAAGCTACCGATGAAGGTTTTAAAAAAAAAATAAATGTAAGGCGCGATAACCTCCGAAGAGATCTAAGGCCGAGCTTCTCTTCCAATTGTGCGTCGTGCTCCTCTTGATTTTTCCCTACAAATTGGCCGGACGGGACCTACATGTTTTATGCCGACTCCGAACGGCATCTGCAAGGCAGATGAGTTTTCACTGAGAGCTTTTCATGGCAGAAATACAATCGGAGCGCTTGCCAGACACTGCCGAGGGGCGACCCCGCTTAGAAAAATTTTCTTCTAATTGAAAAATCTTATTTCTAAATTTTGATGTTGCTTTGCCCGGGAGTTGAACCCCAGGGCATACGGTTGTGATAGGCGGAGCACGCTACCATCACACCACGGTGGCCTCGCCGATGAAGGTTTAGTGACAGAAAAAACACGTAAATGTGTGTGGTGAGATGCTTTGCACAGACGGCATTTAAAGGTAGATGGGCATTTCGAGATTGCATGTCCTTTGCGCAAGCAGTTCAAACATATTCCTGAACGCTTGACAAATTCAAATCGCTCATTAACTCAGACCAACTTCCTATCACATGTTCTGCGCAGTTACAAAACATGCACGCTGACTTGGAGTTGACGAAATCATAAGATCTTTTTGGGCTAGATTTTGTCTTGACCTCGCGTTGAGGTTCGAGAGACTCATAACCTTTAATACGACTTTCTAAAAGCTGACAATGCCTTCTAAGAATGGTATAGCATTGATCCCCAGTCGGAAGTGAAGTCTGTTCTTGTTTTTCCTCATACATAGTCGTTGAGCCACTACTTATTCGAAAGACCTGTATGAACTATAATTGCGTTAACATCAAATTCCGATCCTAACGAGAGCAAAGGTGATGAGCACATAGCAGAAACCATATATATGATCGTGCGTAAAGCAGTGGTATCAGCTTTGGTCACTGCTTGTAGACCAAACAATGAAAAAATATTACCTAAGAAAATTAGAACATAATTATATAACGTTCCTTTAAAAGTGCCAGAGCTTTAGGGTAATTCTCTTCTGTTATCTGAAATGGTTCTACTATTGCCAGTGCTTGTCCTGACAAACAATTTATCAAATGATTGAACTTTTCTTTTGTCGGAATGGTGGGATCGTCGTTGACAAGATTGCCAAATGTATGCGAAAATCGTTTAAATAAAAAATAAAATCGTTTATATTCGCAATATTTGCCATCAAATTTGGGTAATTTTAGTTTTGGAAATCGACTCTGATGTGTAAAGGGATGATTCGTAGAAGCATTTGCAAAACTTGCTTCGGCTACGCTTGTACAGCGAACCTTATTCAACAACGGCATAATCTTTCCTTTTACTTCATTATAAATTTCCTCTATGTCGCTTCTTGCATTGTCCTCAGGGTTATTTTTTTCTATCTGAACCTGAAAGTGGCTTATTTGCTTAAAATGAGATTCTAATATTTGCAGACTACATTCCAACGTGATGGAATCCGCCGACTCCCCTTATTTTTCTACCGTTAATTTTCATATTTGTTATGTTTCGCTTCATGACAGAGACTTTTTGTTTTAACATCGATACAGCATCGACATATGGTGGTTGCACATCTTCATTTCTCATTTTAAAGAAAAAAATTAAAAAAAAAAACAAGTAAGGAAGGCTAAGTTCGGGTGTAGCTGAACATTACATACTCAGCTAAGAGCTTTGGAGACAAAATAAGGGAAAATCACCATGTAGGAAAATGAAACTAGGGTAACCCTAGAATGTATTTGCATGACATGTGTATCAAATGGAAGGTATTAAACAGTATTTTAAAAGGGAGTGGGCCATAGTTCTATAGGTGGACGCCATTTAGGGATATCGCCATAAAGGTGGACCAGGGGTGACTCTAGAATGTGTTTGTACGATATGGGTATCAAAAGAAAGATGTTAATGAGTATTTTAAAAGGGAGGGGTCTTTAGTTCTATAGGTGGACGCCTTTTCCAGATATCGCCATAAAGGTGGAACAGGGGTGACTCTAGAATGTGTTTGTATGATATGGGTATCAAATTAAAGGTATTAATGAGGGTTTTAAAAGGGAGTGGCCCTTAGTTGTATATGTGAAGGCGTTTTTGAGATATCGACCAAAATGTGGACCAGGGTGATCCAGAACATCATCTGTCGGGTACCGCTAATTTATTTATATATGTAATACCACGAACAGTATTCCTTCCAAGATTCCAAGGGCTTTTGATTTCGCCCTCAAAACTTTTTCATTTTCTTCTACTTAATATGGTAGGTGTCACACCCATTTTACCAAGTTTTTTTCTAAAGTTATATTTTGCGTCAATAGACCAATACAATTACCATGTTTCATCCCTTTTTTCGTATTTGGTATATAATTATGGCATTTTTTTATTTTTCGTAATTTTCGATATCGAAAAAGTGGGCGTGGTCATGGTCGGATTTCGCCCATTTTTTACACCAATACAAAGTGAGTTCAGATAAGTACGTGAACTGAGTTTAGTAAAGATACATCAATTTTTGCTCAAGTTATCCTGTTAACGGCCGAGCGGAAGGACAGACGTCGACTGTGTACAAAAACTGGGCGTGGCTTTAACCGATTTCGCCCTTTTTCACAGAAAACAGTTATCGTCCTAGAGTCTAAGCCTGTACCAAATTTCACAAGGATTGGTAAATTTTTGTTCGACTTATGGCATTAAAAGTATCCTAGACAAATTAAATGAAAAAGGGCGGAGCCACGCCCATTTTGAAATTTTCTTTTAATTTTGTATTTTGTTGCAACATATCATTACTGGAGTTGAATGTTGACATAATTTACTTATATACTGTAAAGATATTAACTTTTCTTTTAAAATTTGAATTAAAAAATTTTTTTTTTAAAAAGTGGGCCTGGTCGTTCTCCGATTTCACAAATTTTTATTAACCAGACATATAGTAATAAGAGTAATGTTCCTGCCAAATTTCATCATGATATCTTCAACGACTGCCAAATTACAGCTTGCAAAACTTCTAAAATACCTTCTTTTAAAAGTGGGCGGTGCCACGCCCATTGTTCAAAATTTTACTAGTTTTATATTATGGGTCATAAGTTCAACTCACCTACCAAGTTTCATCGCTTAATCCGTATTTGGTAATGAATTATCGCACTTTTTCGATTTTTCGAAATTTTCGATATCGAAAAAGTGGGCGTGGTTATTGTCCGATATCGTTCATTTTAAATAGCGATCTGAGATGAGTGCTCAGGAAGCTACATACCAAATTTCATCAAGATACCTCAAAATTTACTCAAGTTATCGTGTTAACGGACAGACGGACGGACGGACGGACATGGCTCAATCGAATTTTTTTTCGATACTGATGATTTTGATATATGGAAGTCTATATCTATCTCGATTCCTTTATAACTGTACATCCAACCGTTATCCAATCAAAGTTAATATACTCTGTGAGTTCTGCTCAACTGAGTATAAAAAACCCACCAAGCAAAGTAAGCACAAACGGATTCAAAACCATTAACCTATCTTGAGTAGGCATAAATAATTCGTGCACAAAATTATATATGCCTACTCTTTCAAAGGCGGATGGTGTAGCAATCACTCATTAAGTTATTCATTCATTTGTACAAACATATATTTCAACCCGTTTTGGAATGTCTTAAAATTAGATTGACTCTTACATACATATTCGCTTTGGTACGGCATGAGATTCTATTGACACATTGATTCATCTATGCTTGCGTTGCACATTCCACAGCAAATTTTAATTGTGCTTAGAATGCAGTTCCCAGGGAACTGAATTGAATGTATATGTGTGTTATACTTAGTTTGTAAGTATTAATGTAAGTAAGTATTTTAGCTCATAGAAATTTTGTATAAAAGAAAACAACTTTTGAATAAAGAACAGAATTCAACCTGCTACTGTTTCAATTGGCAGTAAATTCTATCTGGTGCTGCTAACTGGGCACAGCAACCTAGATTTCGATTTTCTCTTATCCGCAAGCATTACAGTTTGAATACCCCCTATACCTGAAATATTTTGATTGAAATGCAAACGATTGAGTTGCAAACATTTTGCAGTTTCTTTAGTCATGAAATTTACTTCGGAACCGGAATCTAAAAGCGCGCGAATGGGCTGAAAAATTCCAACTTTTCTTTTACCATGGCAATAGCAGTGGGTATTTTAGCTCTTCTGAATGACTGAGCAACCATGGAGGTAGTAATCTGCTGTGTAATAGCTTTGGCGCCGAAAGATTGTTTTGCATTAAATTTAGTAGCATGATTAACCGAAGCTAGCGATGAAGGTTTAGTGACAGAAAAAACATGTAAATGTGTGTGGTGAGATTCTTTGCACAGACGGCATTTGAAGGTAGATGGACATTTCGAGACTGCATGTCCGTTGCGCAAGCTTTTCAAACACATTTCTGAACGCTTGACAAACGTTGAAGTTTGAGAGACTCATAACATTTAATACGACTTTCTAAAAGCTGACAACGCCTTCTAAGAATGGTATAGCATTGATCCCCAGTCGGAAGTGAAGTCTGTTCTTGTTTTTCCTCATACATAGTCGTTGAGCCACTACTTTCGAAAGACCTGTATGAACTATAATTGCGTTAACATCAAATTCCGATCCTAACGAGAGCAAAGATGATGAGCACATAGCAGAAACCCTGTCTATGATCGTGCGTAAAGCAGTGGGATCAGCTTTGGTCACTGTTTGTAGACCCAACAATAAAAAAATATAATCTAAGAAAATTAGAACATTATTATCATAACGTTTCTTTAAGAGTGCCAGAGCCTTAGGATAATTCTTTTCTGTTATCTGAAATGGTTCTGCTATTGCCAGTGTTTGTTCTGACAAAAAATGTATCAAATGATTGAACTTTTCTTTTGTTGGTGGGATTGTCGTTGACAAGATTGGAAAATGTATGCGATAATCGTTTATATTTGCAATATTTGCCATCATTTTAGTTTTGGTAATCGACTCTGACGGCCACCGTGGTGTGATGGTAGCGTGCTCCGCCTATCACACCGTATGCCCTGGGTTCAACTCCCGGGCAAAGCAACATCAAAATTTTAGAAATAAGTTTTTTCAATTAGAAGAAAATTTTTCTAAGCGGGGTCGCCCCTCGGCAGTGTCTGGCAAGCGCTCCGATTGTATTTCTGCCATGAAAAGCTCTCAGTGAAAACTCATCTGCCTTGCAGATGCCGTTCGGAGTCGGCATAAAACATGTAGGTCCCGTCCGGCCAATTTGTAGGGAAAAATCAAGAGGAGCACGACGCAAATTGGAAGAGAAGCTCGGCCTTTTCGGAGGTTATCGCGCCTTACATTTATTTTTATTTTTTTAATCGACTCTGATGTGTCACCGAGTGGATTGCCAACTGCGAGGTTTGCAACAGAGCGAAAGGGCCCAAAACACGAAGTCATGGCCAAATGCAGTATATTTCAGGTGCACCATTTGAAAGATCGCCATGGATGTCGCAGGTCCATTTCCTACTAGCAACCGCGGAAACAAATACGTACTGATGGTTATGGATTATTTCAGTAAATGGTCAGAAGTATATCCAATCCCAAAACAAGAAGCGGAAACAGTAGCAGAAGTGATTACAAACGATTGGATTGCAAGGTATGGTGTACCAATGGAGTTACATTCTGACCAAGGCAGGAATTTTGAACCAGGTGTGTTCCAAGAAATGTGTAAGAAGTTGGGCATTCGAAAAACACGGACAACTGCATTGCATACTCAGTCCGATGGCATGGTGGAACGTTTCAATAGAACATTGGAGGATCATTTAAGGAAAGTAGTAGACAAGTACCACAAGGAGTGGGATATACACATATCATTATTCTTGATGGCGTACCGATCGGCAGTGCATGAGGCAACGGGCCAAACTCCCGCAAAGTTAATTTTTGGCAATGACCTTCGTCTTCCAGCTGATTTGAGATTTGGGATAGATGCCGATGCGGAGAGAAATGTCAAGAAATCCACTGGTGCCTTGGAAGAAGAGCTGAGAGAGATACACGATCTGGTAAGGCAACGAGCAAAGATTATGAGTGACAAGATGAAAGCCAGATATGATAAAGCAATTAATTCGGAAGGGTTTCAGGAAGAAGGTTTGGTGCTATTATACAACCCACAACGAAAAAAAGGTTTGTCCCCGAAATTGCAGTGTAATTGGGAAGGCCCATACAATGTTGTAAAACGGATCAACGATGTAGTGTACCGCATACAAACCATTGGCAAACCACGAACCAAAATTAAAGTGATTCATTTGAAAGGCTGCCAGTTTAGATAGAGAGATTTCTCTGATCGGGATGGTCAGACTTAGGTGGAGGGCAGTGTGAGGAATATTAGTGACACAAATAGTGTTTTCTTTTCTGGCTTAAGTTATACTTTTTTTTTACGGCGCGCAGGGTTGTTGTTCTATTCTAAAAAACAAGCAACGCCTTTGCGGGGTATTTCATTCTTTTGTGAAAATTGGTGCCTGCTCGCAACGCAAAAGCGTTACAATTTTACCCTGTGTAAAATGACGGTGTGCCAATGTAACTCTGTGAAACTCTCAATTCGCTCTTAAGTTCTACACATACTCTGTTAATATGAGTGAATATGGTGAGTTGAAATGTTCTTTGTATGCACTATATATGTTGAAAATTTTTTGGGGTAGGAGTAACTCTATTAAGGCTTTACCATTTACTTAGGCAACAATTTATTTCAGAAAAGAAAACGCTATAAGTGATACTCACATCACTAGTCTGATGCTAAGTAAATGAAGCCACAACAACAATAAAGCAGGCAGTCACTTGTATCTACATAAAACTATCAATCATTACGTCTACACATATGGACGTATACGCAGCGGAAAAGAGACGCACAAACATATGCATATATCTTATCTGAGATGACCCCAAAAGCAGGCAATTATCTGTGGAAGTGTCACTCACATATACACGTGCATATGGGAAGCTATACACGTGCATCTGTAGTTATAATTTTATAGCAGTAACTAAGTAAATTCCGGAAACGCCTAGAACTATGGAACGAGCAAACCGAAGAGTATAAAAAGCAGCAACAGTAGAGGCTCGACAATCAGTTTGATTAAAGTAGTCTAATAAAAAGGCCATTTTGCATTATTGAATAGTGGAGTTATGTATTCAACAGTTTAGTGATTCCAACGTTAGTAGAAGGTTGCAAATAAGAGGAATTACAGTAAATTCGTTACAATATCAATTCGTTGAGGCTTGTTAAAAAAGGGGTCTGCTAAATTGATCCCTTCAGGATCGCCCGGTTGGTTTGCTGATATACATTTGGTAATAGAAAACCGTGCAGTAAATTCGAAATCAGTAAATCGTGACCGAATTGTAGCAACAACAGCATGTTTACTTTGCGTTTGAATACCCCCTATACTAGAAATATTTTGAATGAAATGCAAACGATTGAGTTGCAAGCATTTTGCAATTTCTCCAGTCATGCAATTTACTTCGGAACCGGAATTTAAAAGCGCGCGAACGGGCTGAAAAATTCCAAACTTGTCTTTTACCATGGCAATAGCAGTGGGTATTATGGCTCTTCTTAATGACTGAGTAACCATGGACGTAGTAATCTGCGGTGTAATAGCTTTGGCACCGAAAGAGTGTTTTGCATTAAATTTAATAGCATGATTTACCGAAGCTACCGATGAAGGTTTAAAAAAAAAATAAATGTAAGGCGCGATAACCTCCGAAGAGATCTAAGGCCGAGCTTCTCTTCCAATTTGCGTCGTGCTCCTCTTGATTTTTCCCTACAAATTGGCCGGACGGGACCTACATGTTTTATGCCGACTCCGAACGGCATCTGCAAGGCAGATGAGTTTTCACTGAGAGCTTTTCATGGCAGAAATACAATCGGAGCGCTTGCCAGACACTGCCGAGGGGCGACCCCGCTTAGAAAAATTTTCTTCTAATTGAAAAATCTTATTTCTAAAATTTTGATGTTGCTTTGCCCGGGAGTTGAACCCAGGGCATACGGTGTGATAGGCGGAGCACGCTACCATCACACCACGGTGGCCGCCGATGAAGGTTTAGTGACAGAAAAAACACGTAAATGTGTGTGGTGAGATGCTTTGCACAGACGGCATTTAAAGGTAGATGGGCATTTCGAGATTGCATGTCCTTTGCGCAAGCAGTTCAAACATATTCCTGAACGCTTGACAAATTCAAATCGCTCATTAACTCAGACCAACTTCCTATCACATGTTCTGCGCAGTTACAAAACATGCACGCTGACTTGGAGTTGACGAAATCATAAGATCTTTTTGGGCTAGATTTTGTCTTGACCTCGCGTTGAGGTTCGAGAGACTCATAACCTTTAATACGACTTTCTAAAAGCTGACAATGCCTTCTAAGAATGGTATAGCATTGATCCCCAGTCGGAAGTGAAGTCTGTTCTTGTTTTTCCTCATACATAGTCGTTGAGCCACTACTTTCGAAAGACCTGTATGAACTATAATTGCGTTAACATCAAATTCCGATCCTAACGAGAGCAAAGGTGATGAGCACATAGCAGAAACCATATATATGATCGTGCGTAAAGCAGTGGTATCAGCTTTGGTCACTGCTTGTAGACCAAACAATGAAAAAATATTACCTAAGAAAATTAGAACATAATTATTATAACGTTCCTTTAAAAGTGCCAGAGCTTTAGGGTAATTCTCTTCTGTTATCTGAAATGGTTCTACTATTGCCAGTGCTTGTCCTGACAAACAATTTATCAAATGATTGAACTTTTCTTTTGTCGGAATGGTGGGATCGTCGTTGACAAGATTGCCAAATGTATGCGAAAATCGTTTAAATAAAAAATAAAATCGTTTATATTCGCAATATTTGCCATCAAATTTGGGTAATTTTAGTTTTGGAAATCGACTCTGATGTGTAAAGGGATGATTCGTAGAAGCATTTGCAAAACTTGCTTCGGCTACGCTTGTACAGCGAACCTTATTCAACAACGGCATAATCTTTCCTTTTACTTCATTATAAATTTCCTCTATGTCGCTTCTTGCATTGTCCTCAGGGTTATTTTTTTCTATCTGAACCTGAAAGTGGCTTATTTGCTTAAAATGAGATTCTAATATTTGCAGACTACATTCCAACGTGATGGAATCCGCCGACTCCCCTTATTTTTCTACCTTAATTTTCATATTTGTTATGTTTCGCTTCATGACAGAGACTTTTTGTTTTAACATCGATACAGCATCGACATATGGTGGTTGCACATCTTCATTTCTCATTTTAAAGAAAAAAATTAAAAAAAAAAACAAGTAAGGAAGGCTAAGTTCGGGTGTAGCTGAACATTACATACTCAGCTAAGAGCTTTGGAGACAAAATAAGGGAAAATCACCATGTAGGAAAATGAAACTAGGGTAACCCTAGAATGTATTTGCATGACATGTGTATCAAATGGAAGGTATTAAACAGTATTTTAAAAGGGAGTGGGCCATAGTTCTATAGGTGGACGCCATTTAGGGATATCGCCATAAAGGTGGACCAGGGGTGACTCTAGAATGTGTTTGTACGATATGGGTATCAAAAGAAAGATGTTAATGAGTATTTTAAAAGGGAGGGGTCTTTAGTTCTATAGGTGGACGCCTTTTCCAGATATCGCCATAAAGGTGGAACAGGGGTGACTCTAGAATGTGTTTGTATGATATGGGTATCAAATTAAAGGTATTAATGAGGGTTTTAAAAGGGAGTGGCCCTTAGTTGTATATGTGAAGGCGTTTTTGAGATATCGACCAAAATGTGGACCAGGGTGATCCAGAACATCATCTGTCGGGTACCGCTAATTTATTTATATATGTAATACCACGAACAGTATTCCTTCCAAGATTCCAAGGGCTTTTGATTTCGCCCTCAAAACTTTTTCATTTTCTTCTACTTAATATGGTAGGTGTCACACCCATTTTACCAAGTTTTTTTCTAAAGTTATATTTTGCGTCAATAGACCAATACAATTACCATGTTTCATCCCTTTTTTCGTATTTGGTATATAATTATGGCATTTTTTTATTTTTCGTAATTTTCGATATCGAAAAAGTGGGCGTGGTCATGGTCGGATTTCGCCCATTTTTTACACCAATACAAAGTGAGTTCAGATAAGTACGTGAACTGAGTTTAGTAAAGATACATCAATTTTTGCTCAAGTTATCCTGTTAACGGCCGAGCGGAAGGACAGACGTCGACTGTGTACAAAAACTGGGCGTGGCTTTAACCGATTTCGCCCTTTTTCACAGAAAACAGTTATCGTCCTAGAGTCTAAGCCTGTACCAAATTTCACAAGGATTGGTAAATTTTTGTTCGACTTATGGCATTAAAAGTATCCTAGACAAATTAAATGAAAAAGGGCGGAGCCACGCCCATTTTGAAATTTTCTTTTAATTTTGTATTTTGTTGCAACATATCATTACTGGAGTTGAATGTTGACATAATTTACTTATATACTGTAAAGATATTAACTTTTCTTTTAAAATTTGAATTAAAAAATTTTTTTTTTAAAAAGTGGGCCTGGTCGTTCTCCGATTTCACAAATTTTTATTAACCAGACATATAGTAATAAGAGTAATGTTCCTGCCAAATTTCATCATGATATCTTCAACGACTGCCAAATTACAGCTTGCAAAACTTCTAAAATACCTTCTTTTAAAAGTGGGCGGTGCCACGCCCATTGTTCAAAATTTTACTAGTTTTATATTATGGGTCATAAGTTCAACTCACCTACCAAGTTTCATCGCTTAATCCGTATTTGGTAATGAATTATCGCACTTTTTCGATTTTTCGAAATTTTCGATATCGAAAAAGTGGGCGTGGTTATTGTCCGATATCGTTCATTTTAAATAGCGATCTGAGATGAGTGCTCAGGAAGCTACATACCAAATTTCATCAAGATACCTCAAAATTTACTCAAGTTATCGTGTTAACGGACAGACGGACGGACGGACGGACATGGCTCAATCGAATTTTTTTTCGATACTGATGATTTTGATATATGGAAGTCTATATCTATCTCGATTCCTTTATAACTGTACATCCAACCGTTATCCAATCAAAGTTAATATACTCTGTGAGTTCTGCTCAACTGAGTATAAAAAACCCACCAAGCAAAGTAAGCACAAACGGATTCAAAACCATTAACCTATCTTGAGTAGGCATAAATAATTCGTGCACAAAATTATATATGCCTACTCTTTCAAAGGCGGATGGTGTAGCAATCACTCATTAAGTTATTCATTCATTTGTACAAACATATATTTCAACCCGTTTTGGAATGTCTTAAAATTAGATTGACTCTTACATACATATTCGCTTTGGTACGGCATGAGATTCTATTGACACATTGATTCATCTATGCTTGCGTTGCACATTCCACAGCAAATTTTAATTGTGCTTAGAATGCAGTTCCCAGGGAACTGAATTGAATGTATATGTGTGTTATACTTAGTTTGTAAGTATTAATGTAAGTAAGTATTTTAGCTCATAGAAATTTTGTATAAAAGAAAACAACTTTTGAATAAAGAACAGAATTCAACCTGCTACTGTTTCAATTGGCAGTAAATTCTATCTGGTGCTGCTAACTGGGCACAGCAACCTAGATTTCGATTTTCTCTTATCCGCAAGCATTACAGTTTGAATACCCCCTATACCTGAAATATTTTGATTGAAATGCAAACGATTGAGTTGCAAACATTTTGCAGTTTCTTTAGTCATGAAATTTACTTCGGAACCGGAATCTAAAAGCGCGCGAATGGGCTGAAAAATTCCAACTTTTCTTTTACCATGGCAATAGCAGTGGGTATTTTAGCTCTTCTGAATGACTGAGCAACCATGGAGGTAGTAATCTGCTGTGTAATAGCTTTGGCGCCGAAAGATTGTTTTGCATTAAATTTAGTAGCATGATTAACCGAAGCTAGCGATGAAGGTTTAGTGACAGAAAAAACATGTAAATGTGTGTGGTGAGATTCTTTGCACAGACGGCATTTGAAGGTAGATGGACATTTCGAGACTGCATGTCCGTTGCGCAAGCTTTTCAAACACATTTCTGAACGCTTGACAAACGTTGAAGTTTGAGAGACTCATAACATTTAATACGACTTTCTAAAAGCTGACAACGCCTTCTAAGAATGGTATAGCATTGATCCCCAGTCGGAAGTGAAGTCTGTTCTTGTTTTTCCTCATACATAGTCGTTGAGCCACTACTTTCGAAAGACCTGTATGAACTATAATTGCGTTAACATCAAATTCCGATCCTAACGAGAGCAAAGATGATGAGCACATAGCAGAAACCCTGTCTATGATCGTGCGTAAAGCAGTGGGATCAGCTTTGGTCACTGTTTGTAGACCCAACAATAAAAAAATATAATCTAAGAAAATTAGAACATTATTATCATAACGTTTCTTTAAGAGTGCCAGAGCCTTAGGATAATTCTTTTCTGTTATCTGAAATGGTTCTGCTATTGCCAGTGTTTGTTCTGACAAAAAATGTATCAAATGATTGAACTTTTCTTTTGTTGGTGGGATTGTCGTTGACAAGATTGGAAAATGTATGCGATAATCGTTTATATTTGCAATATTTGCCATCATTTTAGTTTTGGTAATCGACTCTGACGGCCACCGTGGTGTGATGGTAGCGTGCTCCGCCTATCACACCGTATGCCCTGGGTTCAACTCCCGGGCAAAGCAACATCAAAATTTTAGAAATAAGTTTTTTCAATTAGAAGAAAATTTTTCTAAGCGGGGTCGCCCCTCGGCAGTGTCTGGCAAGCGCTCCGATTGTATTTCTGCCATGAAAAGCTCTCAGTGAAAACTCATCTGCCTTGCAGATGCCGTTCGGAGTCGGCATAAAACATGTAGGTCCCGTCCGGCCAATTTGTAGGGAAAAATCAAGAGGAGCACGACGCAAATTGGAAGAGAAGCTCGGCCTTTTCGGAGGTTATCGCGCCTTACATTTATTTTTATTTTTTTAATCGACTCTGATGTGTCACCGAGTGGATTGCCAACTGCGAGGTTTGCAACAGAGCGAAAGGGCCCAAAACACGAAGTCATGGCCAAATGCAGTATATTTCAGGTGCACCATTTGAAAGATCGCCATGGATGTCGCAGGTCCATTTCCTACTAGCAACCGCGGAAACAAATACGTACTGATGGTTATGGATTATTTCAGTAAATGGTCAGAAGTATATCCAATCCCAAAACAAGAAGCGGAAACAGTAGCAGAAGTGATTACAAACGATTGGATTGCAAGGTATGGTGTACCAATGGAGTTACATTCTGACCAAGGCAGGAATTTTGAACCAGGTGTGTTCCAAGAAATGTGTAAGAAGTTGGGCATTCGAAAAACACGGACAACTGCATTGCATACTCAGTCCGATGGCATGGTGGAACGTTTCAATAGAACATTGGAGGATCATTTAAGGAAAGTAGTAGACAAGTACCACAAGGAGTGGGATATACACATATCATTATTCTTGATGGCGTACCGATCGGCAGTGCATGAGGCAACGGGCCAAACTCCCGCAAAGTTAATTTTTGGCAATGACCTTCGTCTTCCAGCTGATTTGAGATTTGGGATAGATGCCGATGCGGAGAGAAATGTCAAGAAATCCACTGGTGCCTTGGAAGAAGAGCTGAGAGAGATACACGATCTGGTAAGGCAACGAGCAAAGATTATGAGTGACAAGATGAAAGCCAGATATGATAAAGCAATTAATTCGGAAGGGTTTCAGGAAGAAGGTTTGGTGCTATTATACAACCCACAACGAAAAAAAGGTTTGTCCCCGAAATTGCAGTGTAATTGGGAAGGCCCATACAATGTTGTAAAACGGATCAACGATGTAGTGTACCGCATACAAACCATTGGCAAACCACGAACCAAAATTAAAGTGATTCATTTGAAAGGCTGCCAGTTTAGATAGAGAGATTTCTCTGATCGGGATGGTCAGACTTAGGTGGAGGGCAGTGTGAGGAATATTAGTGACACAAATAGTGTTTTCTTTTCTGGCTTAAGTTATACTTTTTTTTTACGGCGCGCAGGGTTGTTGTTCTATTCTAAAAAACAAGCAACGCCTTTACGGGGTATTTCATTCTTTTGTGAAAATTGGTGCCTGCTCGCAACGCAAAAGCGTTACAATTTTACCCTGTGTAAAATGACGGTGTGCCAATGTAACTCTGTGAAACTCTCAATTCGCTCTTAAGTTCTACACATACTCTGTTAATATGAGTGAATATGGTGAGTTGAAATGTTCTTTGTATGCACTATATATGTTGAAAATTTTTTGGGGTAGGAGTAACTCTATTAAGGCTTTACCATTTACTTAGGCAACAATTTATTTCAGAAAAGAAAACGCTATAAGTGATACTCACATCACTAGTCTGATGCTAAGTAAATGAAGCCACAACAACAATAAAGCAGGCAGTCACTTGTATCTACATAAAACTATCAATCATTACGTCTACACATATGGACGTATACGCAGCGGAAAAGAGACGCACAAACATATGCATATATCTTATCTGAGATGACCCCAAAAGCAGGCAATTATCTGTGGAAGTGTCACTCACATATACACGTGCATATGGGAAGCTATACACGTGCATCTGTAGTTATAATTTTATAGCAGTAACTAAGTAAATTCCGGAAACGCCTAGAACTATGGAACGAGCAAACCGAAGAGTATAAAAAGCAGCAACAGTAGAGGCTCGACAATCAGTTTGATTAAAGTAGTCTAATAAAAAGGCCATTTTGCATTATTGAATAGTGGAGTTATGTATTCAACAGTTTAGTGATTCCAACGTTAGTAGAAGGTTGCAAATAAGAGGAATTACAGTAAATTCGTTACAATATCAATTCGTTGAGGCTTGTTAAAAAAGGGGTCTGCTAAATTGATCCCTTCAGGATCGCCCGGTTGGTTTGCTGATATACATTTGGTAATAGCAAACCGTGCAGTAAATTCGAAATCAGTAAATCGTGACCGAATTGTAGCAACAACAGCATGTTTACTTTGCGTTTGAATACCCCCTATACTAGAAATATTTTGAATGAAATGCAAACGATTGAGTTGCAAGCATTTTGCAATTTCTCCAGTCATGCAATTTACTTCGGAAAAGGAATTTAAAAGCGCGCGAACGGGCTGAAAAATTCCAAACTTGTCTTTTACCATGGCAATAGCAGTGGGTATTATGGCTCTTCTTAATGACTGAGTAACCATGGACGTAGTAATCTGCGGTGTAATAGCTTTGGCACCGAAAGAGTGTTTTGCATTAAATTTAATAGCATGATTTACCGAAGCTACCGATGAAGGTTTAAAAAAAAAATAAATGTAAGGCGCGATAACCTCCGAAGAGATCTAAGGCCGAGCTTCTCTTCCAATTTGCGTCGTGCTCCTCTTGATTTTTCCCTACAAATTGGCCGGACGGGACCTACATGTTTTATGCCGACTCCGAACGGCATCTGCAAGGCAGATGAGTTTTCACTGAGAGCTTTTCATGGCAGAAATACAATCGGAGCGCTTGCCAGACACTGCCGAGGGGCGACCCCCCTTAGAAAAATTTTCTTCTAATTGAAAAATCTTATTTCTAAAATTTTGATGTTGCTTTGCCCGGGAGTTGAACCCAGGGCATACGGTGTGATAGGCGGAGCACGCTACCATCACACCACGGTGGCCGCCGATGAAGGTTTAGTGACAGAAAAAACACGTAAATGTGTGTGGTGAGATGCTTTGCACAGACGGCATTTAAAGGTAGATGGGCATTTCGAGATTGCATGTCCTTTGCGCAAGCAGTTCAAACATATTCCTGAACGCTTGACAAATTCAAATCGCTCATTAACTCAGACCAACTTCCTATCACATGTTCTGCGCAGTTACAAAACATGCACGCTGACTTGGAGTTGACGAAATCATAAGATCTTTTTGGGCTAGATTTTGTCTTGACCTCGCGTTGAGGTTCGAGAGACTCATAACCTTTAATACGACTTTCTAAAAGCTGACAATGCCTTCTAAGAATGGTATAGCATTGATCCCCAGTCGGAAGTGAAGTCTGTTCTTGTTTTTCCTCATACATAGTCGTTGAGCCACTACTTTCGAAAGACCTGTATGAACTATAATTGCGTTAACATCAAATTCCGATCCTAACGAGAGCAAAGGTGATGAGCACATAGCAGAAACCATATATATGATCGTGCGTAAAGCAGTGGTATCAGCTTTGGTCACTGCTTGTAGACCAAACAATGAAAAAATATTACCTAAGAAAATTAGAACATAATTATTATAACGTTCCTTTAAAAGTGCCAGAGCTTTAGGGTAATTCTCTTCTGTTATCTGAAATGGTTCTACTATTGCCAGTGCTTGTCCTGACAAACAATTTATCAAATGATTGAACTTTTCTTTTGTCGGAATGGTGGGATCGTCGTTGACAAGATTGCCAAATGTATGCGAAAATCGTTTAAATAAAAAATAAAATCGTTTATATTCGCAATATTTGCCATCAAATTTGGGTAATTTTAGTTTTGGAAATCGACTCTGATGTGTAAAGGGATGATTCGTAGAAGCATTTGCAAAACTTGCTTCGGCTACGCTTGTACAGCGAACCTTATTCAACAACGGCATAATCTTTCCTTTTACTTCATTATAAATTTCCTCTATGTCGCTTCTTGCATTGTCCTCAGGGTTATTTTTTTCTATCTGAACCTGAAAGTGGCTTATTTGCTTAAAATGAGATTCTAATATTTGCAGACTACATTCCAACGTGATGGAATCCGCCGACTCCCCTTATTTTTCTACCTTAATTTTCATATTTGTTATGTTTCGCTTCATGACAGGGACTTTTTGTTTTAACATCGATACAGCATCGACATATGGTGGTTGTACATCTTCATTTCTCATTTTAAAGAAAAAAATTAAAAAAAAAAAACAAGTAAGGAAGGCTAAGTTCGGGTGTAGCTGAACATTACATACTCAGCTAAGAGCTTTGGAGACAAAATAAGGGAAAATCACCATGTAGGAAAATGAAACTAGGGTAACCCTAGAATGTATTTGCATGACATGTGTATCAAATGGAAGGTATTAAACAGTATTTTAAAAGGGAGTGGGCCATAGTTCTATAGGTGGACGCCATTTAGGGATATCGCCATAAAGGTGGACCAGGGGTGACTCTAGAATGTGTTTGTACGATATGGGTATCAAAAGAAAGATGTTAATGAGTATTTTAAAAGGGAGGGGTCTTTAGTTCTATAGGTGGACGCCTTTTCCAGATATCGCCATAAAGGTGGAACAGGGGTGACTCTAGAATGTGTTTGTATGATATGGGTATCAAATTAAAGGTATTAATGAGGGTTTTAAAAGGGAGTGGCCCTTAGTTGTATATGTGAAGGCGTTTTTGAGATATCGACCAAAATGTGGACCAGGGTGATCCAGAACATCATCTGTCGGGTACCGCTAATTTATTTATATATGTAATACCACGAACAGTATTCCTTCCAAGATTCCAAGGGCTTTTGATTTCGCCCTCAAAACTTTTTCATTTTCTTCTACTTAATATGGTAGGTGTCACACCCATTTTACCAAGTTTTTTTCTAAAGTTATATTTTGCGTCAATAGACCAATACAATTACCATGTTTCATCCCTTTTTTCGTATTTGGTATATAATTATGGCATTTTTTTATTTTTCGTAATTTTCGATATCGAAAAAGTGGGCGTGGTCACGGTCGGATTTCGCCCATTTTTTACACCAATACAAAGTGAGTTCAGATAAGTACGTGAACTGAGTTTAGTAAAGATACATCCATTTTTGCTCAAGTTATCCTGTTAACGGCCGAGCGGAAGGACAGACGTCGACTGTGTACAAAAACTGGGCGTGGCTTTAACCGATTTCGCCCTTTTTCACAGAAAACAGTTATCGTCCTAGAGTCTAAGCCTGTACCAAATTTCACAAGGATTGGTAAATTTTTGTTCGACTTATGGCATTAAAAGTATCCTAGACAAATTAAATGAAAAAGGGCGGAGCCACGCCCATTTTGAAATTTTCTTTTAATTTTGTATTTTGTTGCAACATATCATTACTGGAGTTGAATGTTGACATAATTTACTTATATACTGTAAAGATATTAACTTTTCTTTTAAAATTTGAATTAAAAAAATTTTTTTTTAAAAAGTGGGCCTGGTCGTTCTCCGATTTCACAAATTTTTATTAACCAGACATATAGTAATAAGAGTAATGTTCCTGCCAAATTTCATCATGATATCTTCAACGACTGCCAAATTACAGCTTGCAAAACTTCTAAAATACCTTCTTTTAAAAGTGGGCGGTGCCACGCCCATTGTTCAAAATTTTACTAGTTTTATATTATGGGTCATAAGTTCAACTCACCTACCAAGTTTCATCGCTTAATCCGTATTTGGTAATGAATTATCGCACTTTTTCGATTTTTCGAAATTTTCGATATCGAAAAAGTGGGCGTGGTTATTGTCCGATATCGTTCATTTTAAATAGCGATCTGAGATAAGTGCTCAGGAAGCTACATACCAAATTTCATCAAGATACCTCAAAATTTACTCAAGTTATCGTGTTAACGGACAGACGGACGGACGGACGGACATGGCTCAATCGAATTTTTTTTCGATACTGATGATTTTGATATATGGAAGTCTATATCTATCTCGATTCCTTTATAACTGTACATCCAACCGTTATCCAATCAAAGTTAATATACTCTGTGAGTTCTGCTCAACTGAGTATAAAAAACCCACCAAGCAAAGTAAGCACAAACGGATTCAAAACCATTAACCTATCTTGAGTAGGCATAAATAATTCGTGCACAAAATTATATATGCCTACTCTTTCAAAGGCGGATGGTGTAGCAATCACTCATTAAGTTATTCATTCATTTGTACAAACATATATTTCAACCCGTTTTGGAATGTCTTAAAATTAGATTGACTCTTACATACATATTCGCTTTGGTACGGCATGAGATTCTATTGACACATTGATTCATCTATGCTTGCGTTGCACATTCCACAGCAAATTTTAATTGTGCTTAGAATGCAGTTCCCAGGGAACTGAATTGAATGTATATGTGTGTTATACTTAGTTTGTAAGTATTAATGTAAGTAAGTATTTTAGCTCATAGAAATTTTGTATAAAAGAAAACAACTTTTGAATAAAGAACAGAATTCAACCTGCTACTGTTTCAATTGGCAGTAAATTCTATCTGGTGCTGCTAACTGGGCACAGCAACCTAGATTTCGATTTTCTCTTATCCGCAAGCATTACAGTTTGAATACCCCCTATACCTGAAATATTTTGATTGAAATGCAAACGATTGAGTTGCAAGCATTTTGCAGTTTCTTTAGTCATGAAATTTACTTCGGAACCGGAATCTAAAAGCGCGCGAATGGGCTGAAAAATTCCAACTTTTCTTTTACCATGGCAATAGCAGTGGGTATTTTAGCTCTTCTGAATGACTGAGCAACCATGGAGGTAGTAATCTGCTGTGTAATAGCTTTGGCGCCGAAAGATTGTTTTGCATTAAATTTAGTAGCATGATTAACCGAAGCTAGCGATGAAGGTTTAGTGACAGAAAAAACATGTAAATGTGTGTGGTGAGATTCTTTGCACAGACGGCATTTGAAGGTAGATGGACATTTCGAGACTGCATGTCCGTTGCGCAAGCTTTTCAAACACATTTCTGAACGCTTGACAAACGTTGAAGTTTGAGAGACTCATAACATTTAATACGACTTTCTAAAAGCTGACAACGCCTTCTAAGAATGGTATAGCATTGATCCCCAGTCGGAAGTGAAGTCTGTTCTTGTTTTTCCTCATACATAGTCGTTGAGCCACTACTTTCGAAAGACCTGTATGAACTATAATTGCGTTAACATCAAATTCCGATCCTAACGAGAGCAAAGATGATGAGCACATAGCAGAAACCCTGTCTATGATCGTGCGTAAAGCAGTGGGATCAGCTTTGGTCACTGTTTGTAGACCCAACAATAAAAAAATATAATCTAAGAAAATTAGAACATTATTATCATAACGTTTCTTTAAGAGTGCCAGAGCCTTAGGATAATTCTTTTCTGTTATCTGAAATGGTTCTGCTATTGCCAGTGTTTGTTCTGACAAAAAATGTATCAAATGATTGAACTTTTCTTTTGTTGGTGGGATTGTCGTTGACAAGATTGGAAAATGTATGCGATAATCGTTTATATTTGCAATATTTGCCATCATTTTAGTTTTGGTAATCGACTCTGACGGCCACCGTGGTGTGATGGTAGCGTGCTCCGCCTATCACACCGTATGCCCTGGGTTCAACTCCCGGGCAAAGCAACATCAAAATTTTAGAAATAAGTTTTTTCAATTAGAAGAAAATTTTTCTAAGCGGGGTCGCCCCTCGGCAGTGTCTGGCAAGCGCTCCGATTGTATTTCTGCCATGAAAAGCTCTCAGTGAAAACTCATCTGCCTTGCAGATGCCGTTCGGAGTCGGCATAAAACATGTAGGTCCCGTCCGGCCAATTTGTAGGGAAAAATCAAGAGGAGCACGACGCAAATTGGAAGAGAAGCTCGGCCTTTTCGGAGGTTATCGCGCCTTACATTTATTTTTATTTTTTTAATCGACTCTGATGTGTCACCGAGTGGATTGCCAACTGCGAGGTTTGCAACAGAGCGAAAGGGCCCAAAACACGAAGTCATGGCCAAATGCAGTATATTTCAGGTGCACCATTTGAAAGATCGCCATGGATGTCGCAGGTCCATTTCCTACTAGCAACCGCGGAAACAAATACGTACTGATGGTTATGGATTATTTCAGTAAATGGTCAGAAGTATATCCAATCCCAAAACAAGAAGCGGAAACAGTAGCAGAAGTGATTACAAACGATTGGATTGCAAGGTATGGTGTACCAATGGAGTTACATTCTGACCAAGGCAGGAATTTTGAACCAGGTGTGTTCCAAGAAATGTGTAAGAAGTTGGGCATTCGAAAAACACGGACAACTGCATTGCATACTCAGTCCGATGGCATGGTGGAACGTTTCAATAGAACATTGGAGGATCATTTAAGGAAAGTAGTAGACAAGTACCACAAGGAGTGGGATATACACATATCATTATTCTTGATGGCGTACCGATCGGCAGTGCATGAGGCAACGGGCCAAACTCCCGCAAAGTTAATTTTTGGCAATGACCTTCGTCTTCCAGCTGATTTGAGATTTGGGATAGATGCCGATGCGGAGAGAAATGTCAAGAAATCCACTGGTGCCTTGGAAGAAGAGCTGAGAGAGATACACGATCTGGTAAGGCAACGAGCAAAGATTATGAGTGACAAGATGAAAGCCAGATATGATAAAGCAATTAATTCGGAAGGGTTTCAGGAAGAAGGTTTGGTGCTATTATACAACCCACAACGAAAAAAAGGTTTGTCCCCGAAATTGCAGTGTAATTGGGAAGGCCCATACAATGTTGTAAAACGGATCAACGATGTAGTGTACCGCATACAAACCATTGGCAAACCACGAACCAAAATTAAAGTGATTCATTTGAAAGGCTGCCAGTTTAGATAGAGAGATTTCTCTGATCGGGATGGTCAGACTTAGGTGGAGGGCAGTGTGAGGAATATTAGTGACACAAATAGTGTTTTCTTTTCTGGCTTAAGTTATACTTTTTTTTTACGGCGCGCAGGGTTGTTGTTCTATTCTAAAAAACAAGCAACGCCTTTACGGGGTATTTCATTCTTTTGTGAAAATTGGTGCCTGCTCGCAACGCAAAAGCGTTACAATTTTACCCTGTGTAAAATGACGGTGTGCCAATGTAACTCTGTGAAACTCTCAATTCGCTCTTAAGTTCTACACATACTCTGTTAATATGAGTGAATATGGTGAGTTGAAATGTTCTTTGTATGCACTATATATGTTGAAAATTTTTTGGGGTAGGAGTAACTCTATTAAGGCTTTACCATTTACTTAGGCAACAATTTATTTCAGAAAAGAAAACGCTATAAGTGATACTCACATCACTAGTCTGATGCTAAGTAAATGAAGCCACAACAACAATAAAGCAGGCAGTCACTTGTATCTACATAAAACTATCAATCATTACGTCTACACATATGGACGTATACGCAGCGGAAAAGAGACGCACAAACATATGCATATATCTTATCTGAGATGACCCCAAAAGCAGGCAATTATCTGTGGAAGTGTCACTCACATATACACGTGCATATGGGAAGCTATACACGTGCATCTGTAGTTATAATTTTATAGCAGTAACTAAGTAAATTCCGGAAACGCCTAGAACTATGGAACGAGCAAACCGAAGAGTATAAAAAGCAGCAACAGTAGAGGCTCGACAATCAGTTTGATTAAAGTAGTCTAATAAAAAGGCCATTTTGCATTATTGAATAGTGGAGTTATGTATTCAACAGTTTAGTGATTCCAACGTTAGTAGAAGGTTGCAAATAAGAGGAATTACAGTAAATTCGTTACAATATCAATTCGTTGAGGCTTGTTAAAAAAGGGGTCTGCTAAATTGATCCCTTCGGGATGTTGCAGTTATCCGTTCGTATAGGATCGCCCGGTTGGTTTGCTGATATACATTTGGTAATAGCAAACCGTGCAGTAAATTCGAAATCAGTAAATCGTGACCGAATTGTAGCAACAACAGCATGTTTACTTTGCGTTTGAATACCCCCTATACTAGAAATATTTTGAATGAAATGCAAACGATTGAGTTGCAAGCATTTTGCAATTTCTCCAGTCATGCAATTTACTTCGGAACCGGAATTTAAAAGCGCGCGAACGGGCTGAAAAATTCCAAACTTGTCTTTTACCATGGCAATAGCAGTGGGTATTATGGCTCTTCTTAATGACTGAGTAACCATGGACGTAGTAATCTGCGGTGTAATAGCTTTGGCACCGAAAGAGTGTTTTGCATTAAATTTAATAGCATGATTTACCGAAGCTACCGATGAAGGTTTAAAAAAAAAATAAATGTAAGGCGCGATAACCTCCGAAGAGATCTAAGGCCGAGCTTCTCTTCCAATTTGCGTCGTGCTCCTCTTGATTTTTCCCTACAAATTGGCCGGACGGGACCTACATGTTTTATGCCGACTCCGAACGGCATCTGCAAGGCAGATGAGTTTTCACTGAGAGCTTTTCATGGCAGAAATACAATCGGAGCGCTTGCCAGACACTGCCGAGGGGCGACCCCGCTTAGAAAAATTTTCTTCTAATTGAAAAATCTTATTTCTAAAATTTTGATGTTGCTTTGCCCGGGAGTTGAACCCAGGGCATACGGTGTGATAGGCGGAGCACGCTACCATCACACCACGGTGGCCGCCGATGAAGGTTTAGTGACAGAAAAAACACGTAAATGTGTGTGGTGAGATGCTTTGCACAGACGGCATTTAAAGGTAGATGGGCATTTCGAGATTGCATGTCCTTTGCGCAAGCAGTTCAAACATATTCCTGAACGCTTGACAAATTCAAATCGCTCATTAACTCAGACCAACTTCCTATCACATGTTCTGCGCAGTTACAAAACATGCACGCTGACTTGGAGTTGACGAAATCATAAGATCTTTTTGGGCTAGATTTTGTCTTGACCTCGCGTTGAGGTTCGAGAGACTCATAACCTTTAATACGACTTTCTAAAAGCTGACAATGCCTTCTAAGAATGGTATAGCATTGATCCCCAGTCGGAAGTGAAGTCTGTTCTTGTTTTTCCTCATACATAGTCGTTGAGCCACTACTTTCGAAAGACCTGTATGAACTATAATTGCGTTAACATCAAATTCCGATCCTAACGAGAGCAAAGGTGATGAGCACATAGCAGAAACCATATATATGATCGTGCGTAAAGCAGTGGTATCAGCTTTGGTCACTGCTTGTAGACCAAACAATGAAAAAATATTACCTAAGAAAATTAGAACATAATTATTATAACGTTCCTTTAAAAGTGCCAGAGCTTTAGGGTAATTCTCTTCTGTTATCTGAAATGGTTCTACTATTGCCAGTGCTTGTCCTGACAAACAATTTATCAAATGATTGAACTTTTCTTTTGTCGGAATGGTGGGATCGTCGTTGACAAGATTGCCAAATGTATGCGAAAATCGTTTAAATAAAAAATAAAATCGTTTATATTCGCAATATTTGCCATCAAATTTGGGTAATTTTAGTTTTGGAAATCGACTCTGATGTGTAAAGGGATGATTCGTAGAAGCATTTGCAAAACTTGCTTCGGCTACGCTTGTACAGCGAACCTTATTCAACAACGGCATAATCTTTCCTTTTACTTCATTATAAATTTCCTCTATGTCGCTTCTTGCATTGTCCTCAGGGTTATTTTTTTCTATCTGAACCTGAAAGTGGCTTATTTGCTTAAAATGAGATTCTAGTATTTGCAGACTACATTCCAACGTGATGGAATCCGCCGACTCCCCTTATTTTTCTACCTTAATTTTCATATTTGTTATGTTTCGCTTCATGACAGAGACTTTTTGTTTTAACATCGATACAGCATCGACATATGGTGGTTGTACATCTTCATTTCTCATTTTAAAGAAAAAAATTAAAAAAAAAAAACAAGTAAGGAAGGCTAAGTTCGGGTGTAGCTGAACATTACATACTCAGCTAAGAGCTTTGGAGACAAAATAAGGGAAAATCACCATGTAGGAAAATGAAACTAGGGTAACCCTAGAATGTATTTGCATGACATGTGTATCAAATGGAAGGTATTAAACAGTATTTTAAAAGGGAGTGGGCCATAGTTCTATAGGTGGACGCCATTTAGGGATATCGCCATAAAGGTGGACCAGGGGTGACTCTAGAATGTGTTTGTACGATATGGGTATCAAAAGAAAGATGTTAATGAGTATTTTAAAAGGGAGGGGTCTTTAGTTCTATAGGTGGACGCCTTTTCCAGATATCGCCATAAAGGTGGACCAAGGGTGACTCTAGAATGCATTTGTAAGGTATGGGTGTCAAATGAAAGGTGTTAGTGAGTATTCTAAAAGGGAGTTGGCCATATTTCTATAGGTGGACGCCTTTTCCAGATATCGCCATAAAGTTGGACCAGGGGTTACTCTAGAATGCGTTTGTACGATATGGGTATCAAAAGAAAGATGTTAGTGAGTATTTTAAAAGGGAGTGGGCCTTAGTTCTATAGGTAGATGCCTTTTCCAGATATTTCCATAAACATGGACCAGGGGTGACTCTAGAATATGTTTGTACGATATGGGTATCAAATGAAAGGTGTTAGTGAGTATTTTAAAAGGGAGTGGGCCATTGTTCTATAGGTGGACGCCTTTTCCAGATATATCCATAAAGGTGGACCAGTGGTGAATCTAGAATGCGTTTGTACGATATGGGTATCAAGTGAAAGGTGTTAGTGAGTATTTTAAAAGGGAGTGCGCCATTGTTCTATAGGTGGACGCCTTCTCGAGATATCGCCATAGACTCTAGAATGCGTTTGTACGATATGGGTATAAAATGAAAGGTGTTAGTGATTATTTTAAAAGGGAGTGGGCCATTGTTCTATAGGTGGACGCCTTTTCCAGATATATCCATAAAGGTGGACCAGTGGTGAATCTAGAATGCGTTTATACGATGTGGGTATCAAGTGAGGTGTTAGTGAGTATTTTAAAAGGGAGTGGGCTATTGTTCTATAGGTGGACCAGTGGTGAATCTAGAATGCGTTTGTACGAAATGGGTATCAAGTGAAAGGTGTTAGAGAGTATTTTAAAAGGGAGTGGGCCATTGTTCTATAGGTGGACGCCTTTTCCAGATATATCCATAAAGGTGGACCAGTGGTGAATCTAGAATGCGTTTGTACGATATGGGTATCAAGTGAAAGGTGTTAGTGAGTATTTTAAAAGGGAGTGGGCCATTGTTCTATAGGTGGACGCCTTTTCCAGATATATCCATAAAGGTGGACCAGTGGTGAATCTAGAATGCGTTTGTACGATATGGGTATCAAGTGAAAGGTGTTAGTGAGTATTTTAAAAGGGAGTGGGCCATTGTTCTATAGGTGGACGCCTTTTCCAGATATATCCATAAAGGTGGACCAGTGGTGAATCCAGAATGCGTTTGTACGATATGGGTATCAAGTGAAAGGTGTTAGTGAGTATTTTAAAAGGGAATGGGCCATTGTTCTATAGGTGGACGCCTTCTCGAGATATCGCCATAAAGGTGGACGAGAGATGACTCTAAAATGCGTTTGTACGATATGGGTATCAAACGAAAGGTGTTAGTGAGTATTTTAAAAGGGAGTGGGCCATTGTTCCATAGGACGCCTTTTCCAGATATCTCCATAAAAGTGGACCAATGGTGAATGTAGAATGCGTTTGTACGATATGGGTATCAAATGAAAGGTGTTAGTGAGTATTTTAAAAGGGAGTGGGCCATCGTTCTGTAGGTGGACGCCTTTTCCAGATATCTCCATAAAGGTGGACCAGCGGTGACTCTAGAATGCGTTTGCACGATATGGGTATCAAATGAAAGGTGTTAGTGAGTATTTTAAAAGGGAGTGCGCCATTGTTCTATAGGTGGATGCCTTCTCGAGATATCGCCATAAAAGTGTACCAGAGGTGACTCTAGAATGCATTTGTACGATATGGGTATAAAATGAAAGGTGCTGGTGAGTATTTTAAAAGGGAGTGGGCCATTGTTCTATAGGTGGACGCCTTTTCCAGATATATCCATAATGGTGGACCAGTGGTGAATCTAGAATGCGTTTGTACGATATGGGTATCAAGTGAAAAGTGTTAGTGAGTATTTTAAACGGGAGTGGGCCATTGTTCTATAGGTGGACGCCTTCTCGAGATATCGCCATAAAGGTGGACCAGAGGTGACTCTAGAATGCGTTTGTACGATATGGGTATCAAGTGAAAGGTGCTAGTGAGTATTTTAAAAGGGAGTGGGCCATTGTTCTATAGGTGGACCAGTGGTGAATCTAGAATGCGTTTGTACGAAATGGGTATCAAGTGAAAGGTGTTAGTGAGTATTTTAAAAGGGAGTGGGCCATTGTTCTATAGGTGGACGCCTTTTCCAGATATATCCATAAAGGTGGACCAGTGGTGAATCTAGAATGCGTTTGTACGATATGGGTATCAAGTGAAAGGTGTTAGTGAGTATTTTAAAAGGGAGTGCGCCATTGTTCTATAGGTGGACGCCTTCTCGAGATATCGCCATAAAGGTGGACCAGAGGTGACTCTAGAATGCGTTTGTACGATATGGGTATAAAATGAAAGGTGTTAGTGAGTATTTTAAAAGGGAGTGGGCCATTGTTCTATAGGTGGACGCCTTTTCCAGATATATCCATAAAGGTGGACCAGTGGTGAATCTAGAATGCGTTTATACGATGTGGGTATCAAGTGAAAGGTGTTAGTGAGTATTTTAAAAGGGAGTGGGCCATTGTTCTATAGGTGGACCAGTGGTGAATCTAGAATGCGTTTGTACGAAATGGGTATCAAGTGAAAGGTGTTAGTGAGTATTTTAAAAGGGAGTGGGCCATTGTTCTATAGGTGGACGCCTTTTCCAGATATATCCATAAAGGTGGACCAGTGGTGAATCTAGAATGCGTTTGTACGATATGGGTATCAAGTGAAAGGTGTTAGTGAGTATTTTAAAAGGGAGTGGGTCATTGTTCTATAGGTGGACGCCTTTTCCAGATATATCCATAAAGGTGGACCAGTGGTGAATCTAGAATGCGTTTGTACGATATGGGTATCAAGTGAAAGGTGTTAGTGAGTATTTTAAAAGGGAGTGCGCCATTGTTCTATAGGTGGACGCCTTCTCGAGATAGCGCCATAAAGGTGGACCAGAGGTGACTCTAGAATGCGTTTGTACGATATGGGTATAAAATGAAAGGTGTTAGTGAGTATTTTAAAAGGGAGTGGGCCATTGTTCTATAGGTGGACGCCTTTTCCAGATATATCCATAAAGGTGGACCAGTGGTGAATCTAGAATGCGTTTATACGATGTGGGTATCAAGTGAAAGGTGTTAGTGAGTATTTTAAAAGGGAGTGGGCCATTGTTCTATAGGTGGACCAGTGGTGAATCTAGAATGCGTTTGTACGAAATGGGTATCAAGTGAAAGGTGTTAGTGAGTATTTTAAAAGGGAGTGGGCCATTGTTCTATAGGTGGACGCCTTTTCCAGATATCGCCATAAAAGTGGACCAGGGGTGACGCTAGAATGCATTTGTAAGGTATGGGTATCAAATGAAAGCTGTTAGTGAGTATTTTAAAAGGGAGTGGGCCTTAGTTCTATAGGTGGACGCCTTTTCCAAATATCGCCATAAAGGTGGACCAGGGGTGACTCTAGAATGCGTTTGTACGATATGGGTATCAAAAGAAAGATGTTAATGAGTATTTTAAAAAGGAGTGGGCCTTAGTTCTATAGGTAGATGCCTTTTCCAGATATTGCCATAAAGATGGACCAGGGGTGACTCTAGAATATGTTTGTACGATATGGGTATCAAATGAAAGGTGTTAGTGAGTATTTTAAAAGGGAGTGGGCCATTGTTCTATCTCTTTTCGAAATATCGCCCTAAAGGTGGACCAGGGATGACTCTAGAATGCGTTTGTACGATATGGGTATCAAATGAAAGGTGTTAGTGAGTATTTTAAAAGGGAGTGGGCCATTGTTCTATAGGTGGACGCCTTTTCCAGATATCTCCATAAAGGTGGACCAATGGTGAATCTAGAATGCGTTTGTACGATATGGGTATCAATTGAAAGGTGTTAGTGAGTATTTTAAAAGGGAGTGGGCCATTGTTCTATAGGTGGACGCCTTCTCGAGATATCGCCATAAAGGTGGACCAGAGGTGACTCTAGAATGCGTTTGTACGATATGGGTATCAAATGAAAGGTGTTAGTGAGTGTTTTAAAAGGGAGTGGGCCATTGTTCTATAGGTGGACGCCTTTTCCAGATATCTCCATAAAGGTAGACCAGTGGTGAATCTAGAATGCGTTTGTACTAAATGGGTATCAAGTGAAAGGTGTTAGTGAGTATTTTAAAAGGGAGTGGGCCATTGTTCTATAGGTGGACGCCTTTTCCAGATATATCCAACCAGTGGTGAATCCAGAATGCGTTTGTACGATATGGGTATCAAGTGAAAGGTGTTAGTGAGTATTTTAAAAGGGAATGGGCCATTGTTCTATAGGTGGACGCCTCCTCGAGATATCGCCATAAAGGTGGACGAGAGGTGACTATAAAATGCGTTTGTACGATATGGGTATCAAATGAAAGGTGTTAGTGAGTATTTTAAAAGGGAGTGGGCCATTGTTCTATAGGTGGACACCTTTTCCAGATATCTCCATAAAGGTGGACCAGTGGTGACTCTAGAATGCGTTTGTACGATATGGGTATCAAATGAAACCTGTTAGTGAATATTTTAAAAGGGAGTGGACCATTGTTCTATAGGTGGACGCCTTCTCGAGATATCGCCATAAAGGTGGACCAGCGGTGACTCTAGAATGCGTTTGCACGATATGGGTATCAAGTGAAAGGTGTTAGTGAGTATTTTAAAAGGGAGTGGGCCATTGTTCTATAGGTGGACGCCTTTTCCAGATATATCTATAAAGGTGGACCAGTGGTGAATCTAGAATGCGTTTATACGATATGGGTATCAAGTGAAAGGTGTTAGTGAGTATTTTAAAAGGGAGTGCGCCATTGTTCTATAGGTGGACGCCTTCTCGAGATATCGCCATAAAGGTGGACCAGAGGTGACTCTAGAATGTGTTTGTACGATATGGGTATAAAATGAAAGGTGTTAGTGAGTATTTTAAAAGGGAGTGGGCCATTGTTCTATAGGTGGACGCCTTTTCCAGATATATCCATAAAGGTGGACCAGTGGTGAATCTAGAATGCGTTTATACGATGTGGGTATCAAGTGAAAGGTGTTAGTGAGTATTTTAAAAGGGAGTGGGCCATTGTTCTATAGGTGGACCAGTGGTGAATCTAGAATGCGTTTGTACGAAATGGGTATCCAGTGAAAGGTGTTAGTGAGTATTTTAAAAGGGAGTGCGCCATTGTTCTATAGGTGGACGCCTTCTCAAGATAACGCCATAATGGTGGACCAGAGGTGACTCTAGAATGCGTTTGTACGATATGGGTATAAAATGAAAGGTGTTAGTGAGTATTTTAAAAGGGAGTGGGCCATTGTTCTATAGGTGGACGCCTTTTCCAGATATATCCATACAGGTGGACCAGTGGTGAATCTAGAATGCGTTTATACGGTGTGGGTATCAAGTGAAAGGTGTTAGTGAGTATTTTAAAAGGGAGTGGGCCATTGTTCTATAGGTGGACCAGTGGAGAATCTAGAATGCGTTTGTACGATATGGGTATCAAGTGAAAGGTGTTAGTGAGTATTTTAAAAGGGAGTGCGCCATTGATCTATAGGTGGACGCCTTCTCGAGATATCGCCATAAAGGTGGACAAGAGGTGACTCTAGAATGCGTTTGTACGAAATGGGTATCAAGTGAAAGGTGTTAGTGAGTATTTTAAAAGGGAGTGGGCCATTGTTCTATAGGTGGACCAGTGGTGAATCTAGAATGCGTTTGTACGAAATGGGTATCCAGCGAAAGGTGTTAGTGAGTATTTTAAAAGGGAGTGCGCTATTGTTCTATAGGTGGACGCCTTCTCAAGATATCGCCATAAAGGTGGACCAGAGGTGACTCTAGAATGCGTTTGTACGATATGGGTATAAAATGAAAGGTGTTAGTGAGTATTTTAAAAGGGAGTGGGCCATTGTTCTATAGGTGGACGCCTTTTCCAGATATATCCATACAGGTGGACCAGTGGTGAATCTAGAATGCGTTTATACGGTGTGGGTATCAAGTGAAAGGTGTTAGTGAGTATTTTAAAAGGGAGTGGGCCATTGTTCTATAGGTGGACCAGTGGTGAATCTAGAATGCGTTTGTACGATATGGGTATCAAGTGAAAGGTGTTAGTGAGTATTTTAAAAGGGAGTGCGCCATTGATCTATAGGTGGACGCCTTCTCGAGATATCGCCATAAAGGTGGACAAGAGGTGACTCTAGAATGCGTTTGTACGAAATGGGTATCAAGTGAAAGGTGTTAGTGAGTATTTTAAAAGGGAGTGGGCCATTGTTCTATAGGTGGACGCCTTTCCAGATATATCCATAAAGGTGGACCAGTGGTGAATCTAGAATGCGTTTGTACGATATGGGTATCAAGTGAAAGATGTTAGTGAGTATTTTAAAAGGGAGTGGGCCGTTGTTCTATAGGTGGACGCCTTTTCCAGATATATCTATAAAGGTGGACCAGTGGTGAATCTAGAATGCGTTTATACGATATGGGTATCAAGTGAAAGGTGTTAGTGAGTATTTTAAAAGGGAGTGCGCCATTGTTCTATAGGTGGACGCCTTCTCGAGATATCGCCATAAAGGTGGACCAGAGGTGACTCTAGAATGCGTTTGTACGATATGGGTATAAAATGAAAGGTTTTAGTGAGTATTTTAAAAGGGAGTGGGCCATTGTTTTATAGGTGGACGCCTTTTCCAGATATCTCCATAAAGGTGGACCAGTGGTGACTCTAGAATGCGTTTGTACGATATGGGTATCAAATGAAAGGTGTTAGTGAGTATTTTAAAAGGGAGTGGGCCATTGTTCTATAGGTGGACGCCTTCTCGAGATATCGCCATAAAGATGGACCAGGGATGACTCTAGAATGCGTTTGTACGATATGGGTATCAAATGGAAGGTGTTAGTGAGTATTTTAAAAGGGAGTGGGCCATTGTTCTATAGGTGGACGCCTTTTCCAGATATCTCCATAAAGGTGGACCAGTGGTGACTCTAGAATGCGTTTGTACGATATGGGTATCAAATGAAAGGTGTTAGTGAGTATTTTAAAAGGGAGTGGGTCATTGTTTTATAGGTGGACGCCTTTTCCAGATATCGCCATAAAGGTGGACCAGTGGTGACTCTAGAATGCGTTTGTACGATATGGGTATCAAATAAAAGGTGTTAGTGAGTATTTTAAAAGGGAGTGGGCAATTGTTCTATAGGTGGACGCCTTCTCGAGATATCGCCATAAAGATGGACCAGGGATGACTCTAGAATGCGTTTGTACGATATGGGTATCAAATGGAAGGTGTTAGTGAGTATTTTAGAAGGGAGTGGGCCATTGTTCTATAGGTGGACGCCTTTTCCAGCTATCTCCATAAAGGTGGACCAGTGTTGACTCTAGAATGCGTTTGTACGATATGGGTATCAAATGAAAGGTATTAGTGAGTATTTTAAAAGAGAGTGGGCCATTGTTCTATAGGTGGACGCCTTTTTCAGATATCTCCATAAAGGTGGACCAGTGGTGACTCTAGAATGGATACCATGAGTGATGAAGTCGAGGGAGACACTGCGACTCCTGCAGAATCAGAATCCGAACATACCGACACAGGATTGGAAGGTACTTACTGTATCTCGGCCTACCGAGGATGGTCTGTTCTACATCTTCCAAATAAACAAGCAGGCGGAGGATATTTTTTACACGCAGCTTGGAAAAATGTCCTTTGGCACTGGCAAAATTTACATGCGACTCAAGAAAAGAAGTCCCGAGGATAAAAACCCTAACACGTTGGAGGTGGGCGAGGTCGAAAAGGACCTCAAAAGCCTAAGGGAAAAAAGACAGGTGGAGGTCCCCGACGTCGCCACGAACGTGCTAGAAGAGGGCCAACCGCTAAATGGTGCTGTGACTCGCACAGAGGAACACCTGGCACAACAGTCACGAGAGGCTGAAGGGGGCCTCGAATACTCTAAACCAAAAGGGCAAGGGGAGGACAACGACGTCAAGACGAAGGTGCTGGAGGGGGACAAACAGCACAATGGTGCTGCGAGTCCTACAGATAAACCTCCAACACAGTAAAGTGGCGTCGAGCGAACTCCTCCTAACCCTTGAGGAGGGTTCGTTTGACAAGGCGCTGATCCAGGAGCCATGGCTCTCAGGGAGGAAAGGTTTCTGAACTTAGCGCGCGCGGGTTTGGCGTTTACTACGCGCAAACGGAAGGACGGGTGCGAGCTGTAGTAATGGTAAGGAAACAGCTGCGTTTATATATGCTGCCTAATTACACCACTGAGGATCTCATAGCGGTGGCCGTTGAGCAAAAGAATAAGCAGGCATTTATCCTGGCCTCCTGCTACAAGGCCCATGCTGCAGAGGTTCCACCGATGGAGTGCAAAAGGCTAGTACAGGAGAAAGGGCGCAAAGGGCGGTTGGTCATAGGGGCAGATGCAAATGCGCACCACAATGCGTGGGTAGGAGCAGATACGAACGAGAGAGGCGAATCTCTGTTTTGTTACATCCTGCAAACCAATTTGCAGATAGCCAACAGGGGAAATGTCCCTACATACATTGGTCCAACATCCAGCAATATTCTGGATATTAAATTGAGCTCTGAGCGTGATATATCAAGGTATGATTGAATGGTTCTTGATAGACGATCCTTCTCCGACCATGCGTATATCAGCTTCAGCATCCCCCTAAAGAGGGTAGAGAAGGGAGGAACCTTTAGAAACTCTAGGTCAACGAACTGGACTAAATTCCAGAAACATGTAGAAACAAAACTGGGACAACCCAAAGAGGTTGCTAATGTAGAGGAACTGGAGGAGTCGATCTTTTGAGGATCTACAAGCGTGAAATTTCCAGGGCGAATATAATCTCATGGAAGAGCTTCTGTACGGACATATAGTGCTCCAGCGAAACAGAACAGTTGAGAGAAGTCATTGCAAGAGGAAATATAGTCCAGGGACTAATAAAAAAAGAGATATATGAGTGAGGAATCCCTTCACATTTCCCATCGGGAGATGGTTTAGAAGAGCCAGAAAACAGCACTCACACTTCGATCACGGAGCTAGTAGTGCCGGGCTTGGTGACCGATACCAAGATCGAGTGGGCAGTGAAGACGTTTTCTAAGTTTAAATCGCCGGGCCCAGATGGTATATTCCCGGCCATGCCACAAGTCCCAAGTAGGGCGGTCGTGGAATGGCTTAAAATAATATTCGATGGGCGCATAAGACTGAATCATGTACCGCACTCTTGGAGAACTGCTCGTGTAGCTTTTCTACCAAAGGCGGGGAAGATCGGTCACGTGTATACCAAAGACTATAGACCCATTAGCTTAACATCATTTCTGTTCAAAACCTTTGAGAGGCTGATAGATGTGTACATAAAGTCCAACGTGGATGAAAAGCTGCTCTCCACAACAGAGCATGCGTACACCAAAGGCAAGTCGGTAGACACCGCATTGCATAGTGTGGTAATAAGCATCGAGAACTCCCTGGAATATAAGGAGTATGCTCTAGGAGTCTTCTTGGACATTGCCGGGGCTTTCAATAATGTTGCAAAATGGGCGATTATGGATGGTCTTAATTACATTAAAGTACATCCTGCCTTAATCAGATGGATCGGCTGCATGTTAAATTGCAGAAAGATTACATCACAATGGGGATTGTACGAGGCCACGAAATCAGTGGACAGGGGCACGCCGCAGGGAGGCGTGCTATCATCTCTGCTGTGGACGCTGGTCATCAACCAACTGCTCAGGCAATTCGATGAGGGACCCGTAAAACTTACGGCTTACGCAGATGACGTTGCGATTTTTATAAGTGGAAAGTGCCTTCCAACGATTAGTTCTTTGATGGATCGGGCGCTTCGGGATATTCATACCTGGGCATCTAATGTCGGGTTGAAAGTCAATGCGGAGAAGATGGATATGGTCTTGTTTACAAAGAGGTACAAGATCCCAAATTGGACCAGGCCTAAGTTAGGAGGAGTGACCTTACAGGAGAAACCTTGCACAAAATATCTAGGAACCATCATACACAGTAAGCTGTCATGGAAGCTCGACGTGGAGGAGAGGGTCAAGAATGCCTCAACGGCACTCTATGCATGTAAAAGAATGCTGGGGTGTACGTGGGGCCTATCGCCCTCTCTTTCTCATTGTGTTTTTTACAGTGATTGTAAGCCCTATTCTATACTATGGAGTTCTTGTTTGGTGGAAAGCCACACAAAAAACAACATACCTTAAAAAATTAGAGGGGGTATGCAGACTATCGATGCTTAGCATTACGGGAGCCCTGAAAACAACCCCGACGGCTTCACTGTATGCCATTCTGCACATTCCACCTGTAGACCTGGTAGCAAAGAACAAAGCGTTAACGACCGCAACCAGGCTCGGTGCTTCGGGGCAGCTTGAGCGCCGACCATATGGCCATAGTAGTATAGCGTCATCAATCACAAGACGAACAGACTACATGATTCCCTATCTGCGCTTCGGGGGGATCTTAAGGCCACAATAGCGGTATACGGTTGGCGCAAGGGTGCGCAAATGGCGGACGAGGTGATACATGTGTACACCGATGGTTCCAAAGTAGTGGAAGGAGTAGGAACCGCGGTATACTGCGCTAATCCGGAAATAAGCAGATCCTACAGGCTGCCGGATTACTGTAGCGTTTTCCAAGCGGAAATATTAGACGTAACCAAAGCAGTAGAAATCCTGGAAGAGAATAGCTTAAGCTGCAACCGTGTTAACTTTTATATTGACAGTCATGCAGCAATTAAGGCAATAATCTCGCATAGCACAGCATCTAAATGCGTGTTAGAGTGTAAGCAGTCTCTGGAGAGAATCGGGACAGGGAGAAGCATACATCCATATTGGGTCCCAGGGCATATGGGAATAGATGGGTATGAAAAAGCGGACGAACTAGCTAAAAAGAGCGCATCCCTTGAAGCTTGCTCCGTAGATGTCCCAATTAGATTGGGCGAGATTAAGCGAATGCGCGAGGTGCACATGATCGACCAAGCGGGAAAGGCGTGGGTTAAAGCGCGGGGCTGTAAAGTGTGGAAGATTATGTGTAGGTCTTACAACCTTAGACTAACACAGTTGCTTCTAGCATTAAAAAGAGAGGACTGTAGATTCATGACGGGTATTCTGACTGGACACTGCTTTCTGGCGTCACATTCCTTTAAATCAGGCTTGGTCAGTGATAGCAGATGTAGCAAGTGCGGGTTGGAGGAGGAAACTATCGAGCACGTTCTGTGCTCGTGCCCTGCACTTGCCAGGTTAAGACTCCAGCTATTAGGAGTGATACAGCTGTCAGAAAGCAGCAAGTGGCTTAAGTCCTAGGAAGATTCTAGTATTTTCCAAGAGGGCGGAGTTATTTTATAACATAGGTCCTGGTTTTTGATAGGGTTTTTCAGTTTGGTCGTTAAAACAAACTTCTGGTATCACTACGGACTCAATCAGTCTATGTGAGGTCCTCATGGACCGGCCAGTTCAACCTACCTACCTCCCAACTCTGGTCATGTGACAGTATACTATAGAACATATTAGCAGTCTGATAACAAATGAAATAAGTTAAGTGTATGCTTTGTTCTTTTCATCTAATCTAATATCTAATCTAATATCTAATCTAATATCTAATCTAATATCTAATCTAATATATATTATAAATGGGAAAGTTTGGATGTTAAGATGTTTGGATGTTTGGATGTTTAGATGTTTGGATGTTTGGATGTTTGGATGTTTGGATGTTTGGATGTTTGGATGTTTGGATGTTTGTCCAGACGTTTGTCTTTGTGACTCAATAACGCAAGAACGACTGGACCGATTTGGATGAAATTTTGTACACATATAGCCAATAGTCTAGAAGGATCTACTAGCTATATATTTTTCAAAAGGGGCGTGGTCCCCGCCCCCTAGGAACAGTTATAATTTAATTATTATATTTTTTCGTCTTTGCGACTGAATCACGCCAGAATGGCTACACGGATTTTGATGAAATTTGGGACACAGACAGAAGACTACTAGCGAAATTTTTTTCGAACATGGAAAGAGGGGTGGGGGTCCCACGACCCTTCGAGAAATTATTTTTCATAATTTTTACACATTATAACTTTACGTATACTGGCCTTCACCAATATCACAGACTCAAGGGGTCAAATAAGTTGAGGGCTTACAAAGTAAGCAGTGACACCCTCCGCCCGCCCCCCTTTATCACCCCCTCTGGTGTAAAATCCATAAATTGTTATAACTCAATCTAAATTTTCTCCTAAATCAATAGTTTTTGGTATCTGGTACATACAGAACGAGATCTAGACAATTTTGGAGGAACGATCAGTGGTCCTCTCCTCTACTCCCGCCATCCGCCCTCCCTCAATTGTTATTATTAGCACGCTTTTATTAGCTTTACCTGTATGTTTCTATCTAACTTTTTATTCGCTCCAATACGCCTGCTGCCTTATTAACATGGTTTTATAATTAGCTTCACCTTATTTGTAATCTCGTAAGGGTCATATCGAGACCCTTCCGGGATCATTTCTGGATGGTTTTCGGGATCGGTCCGGGATTACGCCGGGGTAATTTCGGGACTTTTTCGGGACTATTTCGGGATCATTTTGGGACCCTTCCGGGATCATTTCTGTATAGTTTACGGGATCCGTCCGGGATCCCGTCGGGGTTATTTTGGAACATTTTCGGGACTATTCCGGAATCATTTCGGGACTATTTCGCGATCATTTGGGGACCCTTCCGGCATCATTTCTGGATGGTTTTCGGGATCCGTGCGGGATCTCGTCGGGGTCATATGGGGACTTTTTCGGGATCATTTGAGGGCTCTTCCGGCATCATTTCTGGATGGTTTTCGGGATCCGTCCGGGATATCGTCGGGGTCATTTAGGGACTTTTTCGGGATCATTTGGGGGCTCTTCCGGCATCATTTCTGGATGGTTTTCGGGATCCGTCCGGGATCTCGTCGGGGTCATTTGGGGACTTTTTCGGGATCATTTTGGGGCTCATCCGGCATCATTTCTGGATGGTTTTCGGGATCCGTCCGGGATCCCGTCGGGGTCATTTCGGGACTTTTTCGCGACTAATACGGGATCAATTGGGAACCCTTTCGGCATCATTTCTGGATGGTTTTCGGGATCCGTCCGGGATCCCGTCGGGGTCATTTCGGGACTTTTTCGCGACTAATACGGGATCATTTGGGAACCCTTTCGGCATCATTTCTGGATGGTTTTCGGGATCCGTCCGGGATCCCATTAGGGTAATTTCGGGACTATTAGGGGATCATTTGGGAACCTTTCTGGCATCATTTCTGGATAATTTTCGGGATCCGTCCGGGATGCCGACGAGGTAATTTCGGGACTATTTCGGGATCATTTGGGATACCTACCGGCATCATTTCTGGATGGTTTTTGGGATTCGTCCGGGATCCCGTCGTGGTCCTTTCGGGACTTTTTTCGACTAATACGGGATCATTTGGGAACCCTTTCGGCATCATTTCTGGATGGTTTTCGGGATCCGTCCGGGATCCCATTAGGGTAATTTCGGGACTATTAGGGGATCATTTGGGAACCTTTCCGGCATCATTTCTGGATAATTTTCGGGATCCGTCCGGGATGCCGACGAGGTCATTTCGGGACTATTTCGGGATCATTTGGGATACCTACCGGCATCATTTCTGGATGGTTTTTGGGATTCGTCCGGGATCCCGTCGTGGTCCTTTCGGGACTTTTTTCGACTAATACGGGATCATTTGCGGACCCTTTCGGCATCATTTCTGGATAGTTGTCGGGATCCCGTCACGGTCATTTCGGGACTATTAGGGGATGATTTGAGGACCTTTCCGGCATCATTTCTGTATTGTTTTCGGAATCCTTTCGGGATCCCGTCAGGGTCATTTTGGGAGTTTTTTGGGGCTAATACGGGATCATTTGGGGATACTCTAGGGGTCGTTTCGTGACTTTTTCTGTTTTATTTCGGGATCATTTGGGGACCCTTCCGGCATAATTTCTTGATGGTTTGCCGGATCCATCAGGGTCATTTCGGGACCATTTTGGGATCATTTGGGGACCCTTCCGAGATCATTTCTGGATCCGTCCGGGATGCCGTAGGAGCCATTTCGGAATTTTTTGTTACTTTTCCGGGATAGCTTTTGGACCCTTCCGGGATCATTTCTGGATCTGTGCGGGATCCCATCTGGGTCATTTCCGGACTATTTCGGGATCATTTTGGGATCCTTCCGGAATCATTTCTGTATGGTTTTCGCGATCCGTCGTTGATTCCCTCGGAGCCATTTCGGAATCTTTTCTGGAGTATGTCGGGGTCGTTTGGGGACTTTTTCGGGATCATTTGGGGCTCTTCCGGCATCATTTCTGGATGGTTTTCGGGATCCGTGCGGGATCTCGTCGGGGTCATTTGGGGACTTTTTCGGGATCATTTGGGGGCTCTTCCGGCATCATTTCTGGATGGTTTTCGGGATCCGTCCGGGATATCGTCGGGGTAATTTGGGGACTTTTTCGGGATCATTTGGGGGCTCTTCCGGCATCATTTCTGGATGGTTTTCGGGATCCGTCCGGGATCCCATCAGGGTAATTTCGGGACTATTAGGGGATCATTTGTGGACCTTTCCGGCATCATTTCTGGATAATTTTCGGTATCCGTCCGGGATGCCGACGAGGTCATTTCGGGATTATTTCGGGATCATTTGGGATACCTACCGGCATCATTTCTGGATGGTTTTTGGGATTCGTCCGGGATCCCGTCGGGGTCATTTCGGGACTTTTTCTCGACTAATACGGGATCATTTGCGGACCCTTTCGGCATAATTTCTGGATAGTTGTCGGGATCCGTTCGGGATCCCGTCACGGTCATTTCGGAACTATTAGGGGATCATTTGAGGACCTTTCCGGCATCATTTCTGGATAGTTTTTGGAATCCTTTCGGGATCCCGTCAGGGTCATTTCGGGGCTTTTTCGGGATCATTTAAGGATGGCTTTCAGGATTCGTCCCGGAACCCGTCAGGGTAATTTCTGGACTTTTCCGAGACTATTTCGGGATCATTTTGGGACCTTCCCAAGATCATTTCTGGATGGATTTCGGGATTTGTCCGGGATGCCCTCAGGGTCATTTTGGGACTATTAGGTGAGCATTTGAGGACCGTTCCGGCATCACTTCTGGATGGTTTTCGGTATCCGTTCAGATTCCCGTCGGAATAATTGCGGGACTTTTTCGGGATCATTGGGGTCCCTTCCAAAATCATTTCTGGATGGTTTTTGGGATTCGTCCGGCATCCCGTCCGGGTCATTTCGGGACTTTTTCTCGACTAATACGGGATCATTTGCGGGCCCTTTCGGTATCATTTCTGGATAGTTGTCGGGATCCGTTCGGGATCCCGTCAGGGTCTTTTCGGAACGATTGGGAGATCATTTGAGGACCTTTCCGGCATTATTTTTGGTTAGTTTTCGGGATCCTTTCCGGGTCCCTTCAGGGTCATTTCGGGACTTTTTCGGCATCATTTAAGTTTGGTTTTCAGGTTTCGTCCGGTATCCGTCAGGGTAATTTCTGGACTTTTCCCAGACTATTTCGGGATAATTTTGGGACCCTCCCAAGATCATTTCTGGATGGATTTCGGGATCTGTCCGGGATGCCGTCAGGGTCATTTTGGGACTATTAGGTGATCATTTGAGGACCTTTTCGGCATCACTTCTGGATGGTTTTCGGTATCCGCTCAGGATCCCGTCGGAATTATTGCGGGACTTTTTCGGGATCATTTGGTGTCCCTTCCGGCATCATTTCTGGCTGGTTTTTGGGATTCGTCCGGCTTCCCGTCGGGTTCATTTCGGGACTTTTTCTCGACTAATACGGGATCATTTGCGGGCTCTTTCGGCATCATTTCTAGATAGTTGTCGGGATCCGTTCGGGATCCCGTCAGGGTCTTTTCGGAACTATTAGGTGATCATTTGAGGACATTTCCGGCATCATTTCTGGATAGTTTTCGGGATTCTTTCGGGGTCCAGTCAGGGTCATTTCGGGACTTTTTCGGGATCATTTAGAGATGGCTTTCAGGATTCGTCCGGGAACCCGTCAGGGTAATTTCTGAACTTTTCCGAGACTATTTCGGGATAATTTTGGGACCTTCCCAAGATCATTTCTGGATGGATTTCGGGATCTGTCCGGGATCCCGTCAGGGTCATTTAGGGGTGCGTTCGAGATCCCGTCAGGGTCATTTCGGGACTTCTTCGGGAATATATCGGGATCATTTCTGGATGGTTTATGGGATCCGTCCATGACCCCTTAAGGGTCATTTCGGGACTATTAGGTGATCATTTGAGGACCTTTCCGGCGTCACTTCTGGATGATTTTCGGTATCCGTTCGGGATCCCGTCGGAATCAATGCGGGACTTTTACGGAATCATTTCGGATTCCTTCCGGCATCATTTCTGGATGGTTTTCGGGATTTGTCCGGGATCCCGTCGGGGTTATTTCGGGACCTTTTCGGGGCTAATACGGGATCATTTGGGAATCCTCTAGGGGTCGTTTCGTGACTTTTTCTGTATTATTTCGGGATCATTTTGGGACCCTTTCGGCATAATTTCTTGATGGTTTGCCGGATCCATCAGGGTCATTTCGGGACCATTTTGGGATCATTTGGGGACCCTTCCGAGATCATTTCTGGATCCGTCCGGGATGCCGTAGGAGCCATTTCGGGATTTTTTGTTACTTTTCCGGGATAGTTTTTGCACCCTTCCGGGATCATTTCTGGATCTGTGCGGGATCCCATCTGGGTCAATTCCGGACTATTTCGGGATCATTTTGGAATCCTTCCGGAATCATTTCTGTATGGTTTTCGCGATCCATCGTGGATCCCCTCGGAGCCATTTCGGAACTTTTTCTGGAGTTAAAAAAAAAATAAATAAATGTAAGGCGCGATAACCTCCGAAGAGATCTAAGGCCGAGCTTCTCTTCCAATTTGCGTCGTGCTCCTCTTGATTTTTCCCTACAAATTGGCCGGACGGGACCTACATGTTTTATGCCAACTCCGAACGGCATCTGCAAGACAGATGAGTTTTCACTGAGAGCTTTTCATGGCAGAAATACAATCGGAGCGCTTGCCAGACACTGCCGAGGGGCGACCCCGCTTAGAAAAATTTTCTTCTAATTGAAAAATCTTATTTCTAAAATTTTGATGTTGCTTTGCCCGGGAGTTGAACCCAGGGCATACGGTGTGATAGGCGGAGCACGCTACCATCACACCACGGCGGCCGCCGTGTGGAGTTAGTCGGGATAATTTAGGGACCCTTCCTGGATATTTTCTGGATGGTTTCTGAGATCCGTCCGGGAGCCCGTCAGGGTAATTTCGGAACTTTTTCGGGACTATTTCGGGATCAATTTGGTACCCTTCAGGCATCATTTCTGTGTGGTTATCTGGATAAGTCTAGAATCGTGTCGTTGTCATTTCGGGTTTTTTTGGGACTACTTCGGGAACTTTTGGAAACACTTCCGGGGCTTTTCTGGATGGTTTTCGGGATCCGTCCGCGATAGCGTCGGGGTCATTTCGTGGCTTTTTCTGGATAATTTCGTTATCATTTTGGGATCCTATCAGGTTATCAGCTCATAAAGTTCTTTTTTTTACTCAATTACAAAAATAAAATGCATTAGACAGAAAAAAAAATTTAAACAGATAACTTTATAAGCAGGCTAACGTGAATAGCCCACATATTTCATTTTCTCCTTGCGGACGGGGCCGCGGGTAAAGGCTAGTATATATTATAAATGGGAAAGTTTGGATGTTAAGATGTTTGGATGTTTGGATGTTTGGATGTTTGGATGTTTGGATGTTTGTCCAGACGTTTGTCTTTGTGACTCAATAACGCAAGAACGGCTGGACCGATTTGGATAAAATTTTGCACACATATAGCCAGTAGTCTAGAAGGATCTACTAGCTATATATTTTTCAAAAGGGGCGTGGTCCACGCCCCCTAGGAACAGTTATAATTTAATTATTATATTTTTTCGTCTTTGCGACTGAATCACGCCAGAATGGCTGCACGGATTTTGATGAAATTTGGGACACAGACAGTAGTCTACTAGCGAAATTTTTTCCGAACATGGAAAGAGGGGTGGGGGTCCCATGACCCCTTCGAGAAATTATTTTTCATAATTTTTACACATTATAACTTTACGTATACTGGCCTTCACCAATATCACAGACTCAAGTCAAATAAGTCGAGGGCTTACAAAGTAAGCAGTGACACCCTCCGCCCGCCCCTCTTTATCACCCCCCCTCTGGTGTAAAATCCATAAATTGTTATAACTCAATCTAAATTTTCTCCTAAATCAATAGTTTTTGGTATCTGGTACATACAGAACGAGATCTAGACAATTTTGGAGGAACGATCAGTGGTCCTCTCCTCTACTCCCGCCATCCGCCCTCCATCAATTGTTTTCATTAGCACGCTTTTATTAGCTTTACCTGTATGTTTCTATCTAACTTTTTATTCGCTCCAATGCGCCTGCTGCCTTATTAACATGGTTTTATAATTAGCTTCACCTTATTTGTAATCCCGTAAGGGTCATATCGAGACCCTTCCGTGATCATTTCTGGATGGTTTTCGGGATCGGTCCGGGATTACGCCGGGGTAATTTCGGGATTTTTTCGGGACTATTTCGGGATCATTTTGGGACCCTTCCGGGATCATTTCTGTATAGTTTACGGGATCCGTCCGGGATCCCGTCGGGGTTATTTTGGAACATTTTCGGGACTACCCCGGAATCATTTCGGGACTATTTCGCGATCATTTGGGGACCCTTCCGGCATCATTTCTGGATGGTTTTCGGGATCCGTGCGGGATCTCGTCGGGGTCATATGGGAACTTTTTCGGGATCATTTGGGGGCTCTTCCGGCATCATTTCTGGATGGTTTTCGGGATCCGTCTGGGATATCGTCGGGGTCATTTGGGGACTTTTTCGGGATCATTTGGGGGCTTTTCCGGCATCATTTCTGGATGGTTTTCGGGATCCGTCCGGGATCTCGTCGGGGTCATTTGGGGACTTTTTCGGGATCATTTTGGGGCTCATCCGGCATCATTTCTGGATGGTTTTCGGGATCCGTCCGGGATCCCGTCGGGGTCATTTCGGGACTTTTTCGCGACTAATACGGGATCATTTGGGAACCCTTTCGGCATCATTTCTGGATGGTTTTCGGGATCCGTCCGGGATCCCATTAGGGTAATTTCGGGACTATTAGGGGATCATTTGGGAACCTTTCCGGCATCAGTTCTGGATAATTTTCGGGATCCGTCCGGGATGCCGACGAGGTCATTTCGGGACTATTTCGGGATCATTTGGGATACCTACCGGCATCATTTCTGGATGGTTTTTGGGATTCGTCCGGGATCCCGTCGTGGTCCTTTCGGGACTTTTTTTCGACTAATACGGGATCATTTGCGGACCCTTTCGGCATCATTTCTGGATAGTTGTCGGGATCCCGTCACAGTCATTTCGGGACTATTAGGGGATCATTTGAGGACCTTTCCGGCATCATTTCTGTATTGTTTTCGGAATCCTTTAGGGATCCCGTCAGGGTCATTTTGGGACTTTTTCGGGGCTAATACGGGATCATTTGGGGATCCTCTAGGGGTCGTTTCGTGACTTTATCTGTTTTATTTCGGGATCATTTGGGGACCCTTCCGGCATAATTTCTTGATGGTTTTCCGGATCCATCAGGGTCATTTCGGGACCATTTTGGGATCATTTGCGGACCCTTCCGAGATCATTTCTGAATCCGTCCGGGATGCCGTAGGAGCCATTTCGGGATTTTTTGTTACTTTTCCGGGATAGTTTTTGGACCCTTCCGGGATCATTTCTGGATCTGTGCGGGATCCCACCTGGGTCATTTCCGGACTATTTCGGGATCATTTTGGGATCCTTCCGGAATCATTTCTGTATGGTTTTCGCGATCCGTCGTTGATTCCCTCGGAGCCATTTCGGAACCTTTTCTGGAGTATGTCGGTGTCATTTGGGGACTTTTTCGGGATCATTTGGGGCTCTTCCGGCATCATTTCTGGATGGTTTTCGGGATCCGTGCGGGACCTCGTCGGGGTCATTTGGGGACTTTTTCGGGATCATTTGGGGGCTCTTCCGGCATCATTTCTGGATGGTTTTCGGGATCCGCCCGGGATATCGTCGGGGTCATTTGGGGACTTTTTCGGGATCATTTGGGGGCTCTTCCGGCATCATTTCTGGATGGTTTTCGGGATCCGTCCGGGATCCCATCAGGGTAATTTCGGGACTATTAGGGGATCATTTGTGGACCTCTCCGGCATCATTTCTGGATAATTTTCGGTATCCGTCCGAATGCCGACGAGGTCATTTCGGGATTATTTCGGGATCATTTGGGATACCTACCGGCATCATTTCTGGATGGTTTTTGGGATTCGTCCGGGATCCCGTCGGGGTCATTTCGGGACTTTTTCTCGACTAATACGGGATCATTTGCGGACCCTTTCGGCATAATTTCTCGATAGTTGTCGGGATCCGTTCGGGATCCCGTCACGGTCATTTCGGAACTATTAGGGGATCATTTGAGGACCTTTCCGGCATCATTTCTGGATAGTTTTTGGAATCCTTTCGGGATCCCGTCAGGGTCATTTCGGGGCTTTTTCGGGATCATTTAAGGATGGCTTTCAGGATTCGTCCGGGAACCCGTCAGGGTAATTTCTGGACTTTTCCGAGACTATTTCGGGATCGTTTTGGGACCTTCCCAAGATCATTTCTGGATGGATTTCGGGATTAGTCCGGGATGCCCTCAGGGTCATTTTGGGACTATTAGGTGAGCATTTGAGGACCGTTCCGGCATCACTTCTGGATGGTTTTCGGTATCCGTTCAGATTCCCGTCGGAATAATTGCGGGACTTTTTCGGGATCATTGGGGTCCCTTCCGACATCATTTCTGGATGGTTTTTGGGATTCGTCCGGCATACCGTCGGGGTCATTTCGGGACTTTTTCTCGACTAATACGGGATCATTTGCGGGCCCTTTCGGTATCATTTCTGGATAGTTGTCGGGATCCGTTCGGGATCCCGTCAGGGTCTTTTCGGAACTATTGGGAGATCATTTGAGGACCTTTTCGGCATCATTTCTGGTTAGTTTTCGGGATCCTTTCCGGGTCCCATCAGGGTCATTTCGGGACTTTTTCGGCATCATTTAAGATTGGTTTTCAGGATTCGTCCGGGATCCGTCAGGGTAATTTCTGGACTTTTCCCAGACTATTTCGGGATAATTTTGGGACCCTCCCAAGATCATTTCTGGATGGTTTTTGGGATTCGTCCGGCATCCCGTCGGGTTCTTTTCCGGACTTTTTCTCGACTAATACGGGATCATTCGCGGGCCCTTTCGGCATCATTTCTAGATAGTTGTCGGGATCCGTTCGGGATCCCGTCAGGGTCTTTTCGGAACTATTAGGTGATCATTTGAGGACATTTCCGGCATCATTTCTGGATAGTTTTCGGGATCCTTTCGGGGTCCAGTCAGGGTCATTTCGGGACTTTTTCGGGATCATTTAGAGATGGCTTTCAGGATTCGTCCGGGAACCCGTCAGGGTAATTTCTGAACTTTTCCGAGACTATTTCGGGATATTTTTGGGACCTTCCCAAGATGATTTCTGGATGGATTTTGGGATCAGTCCGGGATGCCGTCAGGGTCATTTTGGTATTAGGTGATCATTTGAGGACCTTTCCGGCATCACTTCTGGATGGTTTTCGGTATCCGATCAGGATCCCCTCGGAATCATTGCGGGACTTTTTCGGGATCATTTGGGGTCCCTCCCAAGATCATTTCTGGATGGATTTCGGGATCTGTCCGGAATCCCGTCAGGGTCATTTAGGGGTGCGTTCGAGATCCCGTCAGGGTCATTTCGGGACTTCTTCGGGACTATATCGGGATCATTTCTGGATGGTTTATGGGATCCGTCCATGACCCCTTAAGGGTCATTTCGGGACTATTAGGTGATCATTTGAGGACCTTTCCGGCATCACTTCTGGATGATTTTCGGTATCCGTTCGGGATCCCGTCGGAATCAATGCGGGACTTTTACGGAATCATTTGGGATTCCTTCCGGCATCATTTATGGATGGTTTTCGGGATTTGTCCGCGATCCCGTCGGGGTTATTTCGGGACCTTTTCGGGGCTAATACGGGATCATTTGGGGATCCTCTAGGGGTCGTTTCGTGACTTTTTCTGTATTATTTCGGGATCATTTTGGGACCCTTTCGGCATAATTTCTTGATGGTTTGCCGGATCCATCAGGGTCATTTCGGGACAATTTTGGGATCATTTGGGGACCCTTCCGAGATCATTTCTGGATCCGTCCGGGATGCCGTAGGAGCCATTTCGGGATTTTTGGTTACTTTTCCGGGATAGTTTTTGCACCCTTCCGGGATCATTTCTGGATCTGTGCGGGATCCCATCTGGGTCAATTCCGGACTATTTCGGGATCATTTTGGAATCCTTCCGGAATCATTTCTGTATGGTTTTCGCGATCCATCGTGGATCCCCTCGGAGCCATTTCGGAACTTTTTCTGGAGTTAGTCGGGATAATTTAGGGACCCTTCCTGGATATTTTCTGGATGGTTTCTGAGATCCGTCCGGGAGCCCGTCAGGGTAATTTCGGAACTTTTTCGGGACTATTTCGGGATCAATTTGGTACCCTTCAGGCATCATTTCTGTGTGGTTATCTGGATAAGTCTAGAATCGTGTCGTTGTCATTTCGGGTTTTTTGGGACTACTTCGGGAACTTTTGGAAACACTTCCGGGGCATTTCCGGATGGTTTTCGGGATCCGTCCGCGATAGCGTCGGGGTCATTTCGTGGCTTTTTCTGGATAATTTCGTTATCATTTTGGGATCCTATCAGGTTATCAGCTCATAAAGTTCTTTTTTTTACTCAATTACAAAAATAAAATGCATTAGACAGAAAAAAAATTTTAAACAGATAACTTTATAAGCAGGCTAACGTGAATAGCCCACATATTTCATTTTCTCCTTGCGGACGGGGCCGCGAGTAAAGGCTAGTATATTATAAATGGGAAAGTTTGGATGTTAAGATGTTTGGATGTTTGGATGTTTGGATGTTTGGATGTTTGTCCAGACGTTTGTCTTTGTGACTCAATAACGCAAGAACGGCTGGACCGATTTGGATGAAATTTTGCACACATATAGCCAATAGTCTAGAAGGATCTACTAGCTATATATTTTTCAAAAGGGGCGTGGTTCCCGCCCCCTAGGAACAGTTATAATTTAATAATTATATTTTTTCGTCTTTGCGATTGAATGACGCCAGAATGGCTACACGGATTTTGATGAAATTTGGGACACAGACAGTAGTCTTCTAGCGAAATTTTTTTCGAGCATGGAAAGAGGGGTGGGGGTCCCACGACCTCTTCGAGAAATTATTTTTCATAATTTTTACACACTATAACTTTACGTATACTGGCCTTCACCAATATCACAGACTCAAGGGGTCAAATAAGTCGAGGGCTTACAAAGTAAGCAGTGACACCCTCCGCCCGCCCCCCTTTATCTCCCCCTCTGGTGTAAAATCCATAAATTGTTATAACTCAATCTAAATTTTCTCCTAAATCAATAGTTTTTGGTATCTTGTACATACAGAACGAGATCTAGACAATTTTGGAGGAACGATCAGTGGTCCTCTCCTCTACTCCCGCCATCCGCCCTCCATCAATTGTTTTTATTAGCACGCTTTTATTAGCTTTACCTGTATGTTTCTATCTAACTTTTTATTCGCTCCAATGCGCCTGCTGCCTTATTAACATGGTTTTATAATTAGCTTTCACCTTATTTGTAATCCCGTAAGGGTCATATCGAGCCCCTTCCGGGATCATTTCTGGATGGTTTTCGGGATCGGTCCGGGATTACGCCGGGGTAATTTCGGGACTTTTTCGGGACTATTTCGGGATCACTTTGGGACCCTTCCGGGATCATTTCTGTATAGTTTACGGGATCCGTCCGGGATCCCGTCGGGGTTATTTTGGAACATTTTCGGGACTATTCCGGAATCAAATCGGGACTATTTCGCGATCATTTGGGGACCCTTCCGGCATCATTTCTGGATGGTTTTCGGGATCCGTGCGGGATCTCGTCGGGGTCATATGGGGACTTTTTCGGGATCATTTGGAGGCTCTTCCGGCATCATTTCTGGATGGTTTTCGGGATCCGTCCGGGATATCGTCGGGGTCATTTGGGGACTTTTTCGGGATCATTTGGGGGCTCTTCCGGCATCATTTCTGGATGGTTTTCGGGATCCGTCCGGGATCTCGTCGGGGTCATTTGGGGACTTTTTCGGGATCATTTTGGGGCTCAACCGGCATCATTTCTGGATGGTTTTCGGAATCCGTCCGGGATCCCGTCGGGGTCATTTCGGGACTTTTTCGCGACTAATACGGGATCATTTGGGAACCCTTTCGGCATCATTTCTGGATGGTTTTCGGGATCCGTTCGGGATCCCGTCGGGGTCATTTCGGGACTTTTTCGCGACTAATACAGGATCATTTGGGAACCCTTTCGGCATCATTTCTGGATGGTTTTCGGTATCCGTCCGGGATCCCATTAGGGTAATTTCGGGACTATTAGGGGATCATTTGGGAACCTTTCCGGCATCATTTCTGGATAATTTTCGGGATCCGTCCGGGATGCCGACGAGGTCATTTCGGGAATATTTCGGGATCATTTGGGATACCTACCGGCATCGTTTCTGGATGGTTTTTGGGATTCGTCCGGATCCCGTCGTGGTCCTTTCGGGACTTTTTTTCGACTAATACGGGATCATTTGCGGACCCTTTCGGCATCATTTCTGGATAGTTGTCGGGATCCCGTCACGGTCATTTCGGGACTATTAGGGGATCATTTGAGGACCTTTCCGGCATCATTTCTGTATTGTTTTCGGAATCCTTTCGGGATCCCGTCAGGGGTCATTTTGGGACTTTTTCGGGGCTAATACGGGATCATTTGGGGATCCTCTAGGGGTCGTTTCGTGACTTTTTCTGTTTTATTTCGGGATCATTTGGGGACCCTTCCGGCATAATTTCTTGATGGTTTGCCGGATCCATCAGGGTCATTTCGGGACCATTTTGGGATCATTTGGGGACCCTTCCGAGATCATTTCTGGATCCGTCCGGGATGCCGTAGGAGCCATTTCGGGATTTTTTGTTACTTTTCCGGGATAGTTTTTGGACCCTTCCGGGATCATTTCTGGATCTGTGCGGGATCCCATCTGGGTCATTTCCGGACTATTTCGGGATCATTTTGGGATCCTTCCGGAATCATTTCCGTATGGTTTTCGCGATCCGTCGTGATTCTCTCGGAGCCATTTCGGAACCTTTTCTGGAGTATGTCGGGGTCATTTGGGGACTTTTTCGGGATCATTTGGGGCTTTTCCGCCATCATTTCTGGATGGTTTTCGGGATCCGTGCGGGATCTCGTCGGGGTCATTTGGGGACTTTTTCGGGATCATTTGGGGGCTCTTCCGGCATCATTTCTGGATGGTTTTCGGGACCCGTCCGGGATATCGTCGGGGTCATTTGGGGCCTTTTTCGGGATCATTTGGGGGCTCTTCCGGCATCATTTCTGGATGGTTTTCGGGATCCGTCCGGGATCCCATCAGGGTAATTTCGGGACTATTAGGGGATCATTTGTGGACCTTTCCGGCATCATTTCTGGATAATTTTCGGTATCCGTCCGGGATGCCGACGAGGTCATTTCGGGATTATTTCGGGATCATTTGGGATACCTACCGGCATCATTTCTGGATGGTTTTTGGGATTCGTCCGGGATCCCGTGGGGGTCATTTCGGAACTTTTTCTCGACTAATACGGGATCATTTGCGGACCCTTTCGGCATAATTTCTGGATAGTTGTCGGGATCCGTTCGGCATCCCGTCACGGTCATTTCGGAACTATTAGGGGATCATTTGAGGACCTTTCCGGCATCATTTCTGGATAGTTTTTGGAATCCTTTCGGGATCCCGTCAGGGTCATTTCGGGGCTTTTTCGGGATCATTTAAGGATGGCTTTCAGTTTTTGTCCGGGAGCCCGTCAGGGTAATTTCTGGACTTTTCCGAGACTATTTCGGGATCATTTTGGGACCTTCCCAAGATCATTTCTGGATGGATTTCGGGAACCTTTCCGGGTCCCATCAGGGTCATTTCGGGACTTTTTCGGCATCATTTAAGATTGGTTTTCAGGATTCGTCCGGGATCCGTCAGGGTAATTTCTGGACTTTTCCCAAACTATTTCGGGATAATTTTGGGACCCTCCCAAGATCATTTCTGGATGGATTTCGGGATCTGTCCGGGATGCCGTCAGGGTCATTTTGGGACTATTAGGTGATCATTTGAGGACCTTTTCGGCATCACTTCTGGATGGTTTTCGGTATCCGCTCAGGATCCCGTCGGAATTATTGCGGGACTTTTTCGGGATCATTTGGTGTCCCTTCCGGCATCATTTCTGGATGGTTTTTGGGATTCGTCCGGGATCCCGTGGGGGTCATTTCGGAACTTTTTCTCGACTAATACGGGATCATTTGCGGACCCTTTCGGCATAATTTCTGGATAGTTGTCGGGATCCGTTCGGCATCCCGTCACGGTAATTTCGGAACTATTAGGGGATCATTTGAGGACCTTTCCGGCATCATTTCTGGATAGTTTTTGGAATCCTTTCGGGATCCCGTCAGGGTCATTTCGGGACTTTTTCGGGATCGTTTAGAGATGGATTTCAAGATTCGTCCGGGACCCGTCAGGGTAATTTCTGAACTTTTCCGAGACTATTTCGGGATAATTTTTGGACCTTCCCAAGATCATTTCTGGATGGATTTTGGGATCAGTCCGGGATGCCGTCAGGGTCATTTTGGTATTAGGTGATCATTTGAGGACCTTTCCGGCATCACTTCTGGATGGTTTTCGGTATCCGATCAGGATACCCTCGGAATCATTGCGGGACTTTTTCGGGATCATTTGGGGTCCCTCCCAAGATCATTTCTGGATGGATTTCGGGATCTGTCCGGGATCCCGTCAGGGTCATTTAGGGGTGCGTTCGAGATCCCGTCAGGGTCATTTCGGGACTTCTTCGGGACTATATCGGGATCATTTCTGGATGGTTTATGGGATCCGTCCATGACCCCTTAAGGGTAATTTCGGGACTATTAGGTGATCATTTGAGGACCTTTCCGGCATCACTTCTGGATGATTTTCGGTATCCGTTCGGGATCCCGTCGGAATCAATGCGGGACTTTTACGGAATCATTTGGGATTCCTTCCGGCATCATTTCTGGATGGTTTTCGGCATTTGTCCGGGATCCCGTCGGGGTTATTTCGGGACCTTTTCGGGGCTAATACGGGATCATTTGGGGATCCTCTAGGGGTCGTTTCGTGACTTTCTCTGTATTATTTCGGGATCATTTTCGGACCCTTTCGGCATAATTTCTTGATGGTTTTCGGTAATTTCGGGACTATTAGGGGATCATTTGAGGACATTCCGGCATCATTTCTGGATAGTTTTCGGAATCCGTCTGGGATCCCGTCGGGGTCATTTCAGGACTTTTCGGGACTAATACGGGATCATTTTGGGACCCTTCCGGAATCATTTCTGTATGGTTCTCGCGATCCGTCGTGGATCCCCTAGGGACCCTTCCTGGATATTTCCTGGATGGTTTTTGAGAACCGTCCGGGAGCCCGTCAGGGTCATTTGGGGACTTTTTCGGGATCATTTGGGGGCTCTTCCGGCATCATTTCTGTATGGTTTTCGGGATCCGTCCGGGGTCATTTCCGGACTTTTTCTCGACTAATGCGGGATCATTTGGGGACCCTTTCGACATCATTTCTGGATAGTTTTCGGGATCCGGACGGGGTCATTTCGGGACTATTTCGGGATCATTTGTGATACCTAACGGCATCATTTCTGGATGGTTTTCGGAATCCTTTGGATGGAGAGATGGCTTTCAGGATCCGGTCAGGGTCATTTAGGGGTGCGTTCGAGATCCCGTCAGGGTCATTTCGGGACTTCTTCGGGACTATATCGGGATCATTTCTGGATGGTTTATGGGATCCGTCCATGACCCCTTAAGGGTAATTTCGGGACTATTAGGTGATCATTTGAGGACCTTTCTGGCATCACTTCTGGATGATTTTCGGTATCCGTTCGGAATCCCGTCGGAATCAATGCGGGACTTTTTCGGAATCATTTGGGATTTCTTCCGGCATCATTTCTGGATGGTTTTCGGGATTTGTCCGGGATCCCGTCGGGGTTATTTCGGGGCTAATACGGGATCATTTTGGGATCATGTAGGGGTCGTTTCGTGACTTTTTCTGTATTCTTTCGGGATAATTTTGGGACCCTTTCGGCATAATTTCTTGATGGTTTGACGGATCCATCGGGGTCATTTCGGGACCATTTTGGGAACATTTGGGGAACTTTCGAGATCATTTCTGGATCCGTCCGGGATGCCGTAGGAGCCATTTCCGGATTTTTTGTTACTTTTCCGGGGTAGTTTTTGCACCCTTCCGGGATCATTTCTGGATCTGTGCGGGATCCCATCTGGGTCATTTCCGGACTATTTCGGGACCATTTTGGGATCCTTCCGGAATCATTTAGGTATGGTTTTCGCGATCCGTTGTGGATCCCCTGGGAGCCATTTCGGAACTTTTTCTGGAGTATGTCGGGATAATTTAGGGACCCTTCCTGGATATTTTCTGGATGGTTTTTGAGATCCGCCCGGGAGCCCGTCAGGGTCATTTCGGAACCTTTTCGGGATCATTTTGGAACACCTTCAGGGATCATTTCTGTGTGGTTCTCTGGATACGTCTAGAATCGTATCGCTCTCATTTCGGGTTTTTTGGGACTATTCGGGGAACTTTTGGAGACCCTTTCGGGGCATTTCTGGATGGTTTTCGGGATCCGTCCGCGATAGCGTTGGGGTCATATCGTAGCTTTTTCTGGATAATTTCGGGATCATTTGGGATCCTATCAGGTTATCAGCTCATTTAGTTCTTTTTTTTACTCAATTACAAAATAAAATGCATTAGACAGAAAACAAAATTTTAAACAGATAATAAGCAGGCTAACGCGAATAGCCCATATATTTAAATTTCTCCTTGCGGACGGGGCCGCGGGTAAAGGCTAGTCTAATATATATTATAAATGGGAAAGTTTGGATGTTAAGATGTTTGGATGTTTGGATGTTTGGATGTTTGGATGTTTGGATGTTTGTCCAGACGTTTGTCTTTGTGACTCAATAACGCAAGAACGGCTGGACCGATTTGGATAAAATTTTGCACACATATAGCCAGTAGTCTAGAAGGATCTACTAGCTATATATTTTTCAAAAGGGGCGTGGTCCACGCCCCCTAGGAACAGTTATAATTTAATTATTATATTTTTTCGTCTTTGCGACTGAATCACGCCAGAATGGCTGCACGGATTTTGATGAAATTTGGGACACAGACAGTAGTCTACTAGCGAAATTTTTTCCGAACATGGAAAGAGGGGTGGGGGTCCCATGACCCCTTCGAGAAATTATTTTTCATAATTTTTACACATTATAACTTTACGTATACTGGCCTTCACCAATATCACAGACTCAAGTCAAATAAGTCGAGGGCTTACAAAGTAAGCAGTGACACCCTCCGCCCGCCCCTCTTTATCACCCCCCCTCTGGTGTAAAATCCATAAATTGTTATAACTCAATCTAAATTTTCTCCTAAATCAATAGTTTTTGGTATCTGGTACATACAGAACGAGATCTAGACAATTTTGGAGGAACGATCAGTGGTCCTCTCCTCTACTCCCGCCATCCGCCCTCCATCAATTGTTTTCATTAGCACGCTTTTATTAGCTTTACCTGTATGTTTCTATCTAACTTTTTATTCGCTCCAATGCGCCTGCTGCCTTATTAACATGGTTTTATAATTAGCTTCACCTTATTTGTAATCCCGTAAGGGTCATATCGAGACCCTTCCGTGATCATTTCTGGATGGTTTTCGGGATCGGTCCGGGATTACGCCGGGGTAATTTCGGGATTTTTTCGGGACTATTTCGGGATCATTTTGGGACCCTTCCGGGATCATTTCTGTATAGTTTACGGGATCCGTCCGGGATCCCGTCGGGGGTTATTTTGGAACATTTTCGGGACTACCCCGGAATCATTTCGGGACTATTTCGCGATCATTTGGGGGACCCTTCCGGCATCATTTCTGGATGGTTTTCGGGATCCGTGCGGGATCTCGTCGGGGTCATATGGGAACTTTTTCGGGATCATTTGGGGGCTCTTCCGGCATCATTTCTGGATGGTTTTCGGGATCCGTCTGGGATATCGTCGGGGTCATTTGGGGACTTTTTCGGGATCATTTGGGGGCTTTTCCGGCATCATTTCTGGATGGTTTTCGGGATCCGTCCGGGATCTCGTCGGGGTCATTTGGGGACTTTTTCGGGATCATTTTGGGGCTCATCCGGCATCATTTCTGGATGGTTTTCGGGATCCGTCCGGGATCCCGTCGGGGTCATTTCGGGACTTTTTCGCGACTAATACGGGATCATTTGGGAACCCTTTCGGCATCATTTCTGGATGGTTTTCGGGATCCGTCCGGGATCCCATTAGGGTAATTTCGGGACTATTAGGGGATCATTTGGGAACCTTTCCGGCATCAGTTCTGGATAATTTTCGGGATCCGTCCGGGATGCCGACGAGGTCATTTCGGGACTATTTCGGGATCATTTGGGATACCTACCGGCATCATTTCTGGATGGTTTTTGGGATTCGTCCGGGATCCCGTCGTGGTCCTTTCGGGACTTTTTTTCGACTAATACGGGATCATTTGCGGACCCTTTCGGCATCATTTCTGGATAGTTGTCGGGATCCCGTCACAGTCATTTCGGGACTATTAGGGGATCATTTGAGGACCTTTCCGGCATCATTTCTGTATTGTTTTCGGAATCCTTTAGGGATCCCGTCAGGGTCATTTTGGGACTTTTTCGGGGCTAATACGGGATCATTTGGGGATCCTCTAGGGGTCGTTTCGTGACTTTATCTGTTTTATTTCGGGATCATTTGGGGACCCTTCCGGCATAATTTCTTGATGGTTTTCCGGATCCATCAGGGTCATTTCGGGACCATTTTGGGATCATTTGCGGACCCTTCCGAGATCATTTCTGAATCCGTCCGGGATGCCGTAGGAGCCATTTCGGGATTTTTTGTTACTTTTCCGGGATAGTTTTTGGACCCTTCCGGGATCATTTCTGGATCTGTGCGGGATCCCACCTGGGTCATTTCCGGACTATTTCGGGATCATTTTGGGATCCTTCCGGAATCATTTCTGTATGGTTTTCGCGATCCGTCGTTGATTCCCTCGGAGCCATTTCGGAACCTTTTCTGGAGTATGTCGGTGTCATTTGGGGACTTTTTCGGGATCATTTGGGGCTCTTCCGGCATCATTTCTGGATGGTTTTCGGGATCCGTGCGGGACCTCGTCGGGGTCATTTGGGGACTTTTTCGGGATCATTTGGGGGCTCTTCCGGCATCATTTCTGGATGGTTTTCGGGATCCGCCCGGGATATCGTCGGGGTCATTTGGGGACTTTTTCGGGATCATTTGGGGGCTCTTCCGGCATCATTTCTGGATGGTTTTCGGGATCCGTCCGGGATCCCATCAGGGTAATTTCGGGACTATTAGGGGATCATTTGTGGACCTCTCCGGCAT